>NW_025333737.1:28442500-33442500 GCF_019186645.2 Phyllostomus hastatus
TTGTCAGGGACAACCCCTCCCGTGGGGCAGATCCCCCTTCTCCTGCATCCCCACAGGTCGTTGCTTGGACTCTCAAGACCCCTGCTTTGGAAAAGTTGTCAGGAGAAGGTGACTTCTGTCTGGGGGGGTGGCTGAGAGGTCCCACAGGGTCTCTCATCATGGCTGAGCTTGGAAACAGGTTGGGTTTGAAAGATGAATTACCTCGTTCTCCGCCCACCCCGCCGAGCACAGCTTTCCGCAGAGGCCTGAGAGCTGCGAGTGAACCGGGGTCCACCCTCGAGGGAGATGCCAGCTCGTCCTTAGCTGGCTGGGTGGCTGTGGTGGACGGGAGGGTGGCACTGGGCGAAGTCTCTCTCCTCGACACTGGGGCTCAGTTGCTCTATCTGTCGAATGGGCCCACTGACAATACCTGCCTTTTCTAGTCCATGGCCTTGTGGTGGATTTCGAGAGGGACTGTACACAGGGCTCGATCCACCAAGAAATCACTTTGTGTGCCTGAGCGTGGTCTTGGAGGCCTAGGCTACTACTCAGAGCTGCCTGATTTCCTGCCCGGCCCTGTTCTTGCCCTCGTGGGCGCTGGGTCCTTTCCCCTGCCCTCCAGACTTCCCGCCCTGCTCTGTGCGCCCTCCAGGCCTCTCTTCCACACAGCAGCCTGTACCGCTGCCTGCAGAGGGTGGGGAGGGGCGTCGCAGAGGGCCCACCGCCTGGAATGCTTCTCGGGGAGGCTGGCCCCGGGAGGGACAAAGAGCAGCTGTGCTCTGGACCCAGCTCCAGGCCAGGGTCAGGACGCCCGGTTCTCCCCGTCCCGGCCCCTTGTTCCCTCGCCATGGCCCAGTCTGTTGGGAGGGCCGGGGTTCCAGTGGGGTCACTGGCTGGGGGTGATGGCCCCTCTTCCGTCTTCGTGCCCGCAGTGGCACACACACGTACCCATTCATATCGACGGGCATGAGAGGGCAGTGGGCGGGCAGAGCTTCAACCTGAGGACAGAGAGGGAGGGAAAAGGTAAAATTCCCAGCCATTGTTTCTGGAAGGAGGTCAAATGAGTTGCAGCCCTTTCCAGGGCAGTCATGCTGGCGGGGGTGGGGGGCGGGGGGCACGGCGTGGACATTGCTGTGTCCACCCCTCTAAGAACAGGCCGTGGCTCCTGTCCTCACCACATTGTCTGCAGGGATCCTGCAGACACAGGCTCCTGGTCTTGCTGTCACGGGTCCTCCGCAGTGGCAGTGGAGGACACCCTTGCTGGCTTGTCTCCTCCCCACCCCCACAGACCCTCTCTCCCTCTCCCTCTCTCTTCTCTGCTCTCCTGCCTGGAGCCGAGGATGAGGTTGCCATGGGAACCTGAAGCGCAGTGAGCAGGGGAAGGGAGAGAGGGAAAGGCAGGGTTGTCAAGCCAGGGCTGGGGGCTGTGGGGAGGGGACAGGGTTGACCCGGCAGGAGGAACACTGCCCGAGCTGCCTGTCCCCATCTTCCTCTGGCCTGGGGTTGGGGTTGAGGAAGCAGGGGTGAGAGACTGGGGGCTCTGGAGTCCCTCTGAAATCTAGCTCATCGGATGCAGGATTAGAATCCCTTTCTTTCCCCTGCCCCGTGAACCCAAGACCACATCTAGGTGGGCCCGCCTTCCTGTCTGATGGGGTTAGTGCTCTGGCCGAGCGGGCACTGAGGTCTGGGGCTCCCGTGGCCCCACCAACCCCACCCAGAGGTACTTGCTGTATGTGGCGGGGTGGGGGGCTCTTGAGACCCTTCTGGTGGGCGTCGGAGGTGCAGGAGGTGCGGGAACCTGTCGCGTGTGGGCCTGCGGCCCCCGTGCCCGGGAGACGGGCACCCCTGCAGAAGGCCCCTCTGCACACACGTGCCGTGTGTGAGGAACAGCGCGGCGTGTGGAGGGGCCCTGGAACTGGGTGGCGGCGCGTGTCAGGGCCACATGCCATGCTGTCCTCCGGCCGGCACTCCATTGGAACCGTGCACACTCAGGCACGTGGGAAACCCGGGCGTGCAGACCGGCTGCCGTGCACGTGGGTTCGCCAGCTTCGCTCCCCCACCAGGTGCTAACTGGTGCCATCTTCTCGGAACTGACCCTTCACGTTCTGAGCCAGAGCCGCCCCGCCGGTCTCCTCGGTCGCCCTGCTTCGGACCTAACTCCTTCCTCTGCCGCAGGAGTCGGTGCTCACGGTGCTCACGGTGCTTACGGATGCTCATCTCACCGCAGACCCCAACCCGTGACGCCTTCAGAGTGGCTCTTACTTGGCGGGAGGGTCACCTCTGCAACGTATCATTTTACAACTTCAGGGCCAGCCAGTTCTGCTACAGATCTTACTTCGATCCCTCCTGCTGTTCTCTTTCTAGCCTCTGGGAACAGGCTCCCAGTGGATCCTCTCTCTCCCTGGAACTGCTCAGGAATTTTGAATGGCGCTCGTCAGCTGTGGGTGGCCCTGGTTCTGTGGAACTGGGCCAAGCCTGGGGACCGGACCCACAGCCTTAGCCTCACGTTCGTCCGTAGGCCGTGCCAGCTGCCGGCACCTGTGTTTACGTTTCGGTCTCCTCTCTTTCCTCCCTCTGCTGGGGCAGCTGGGAGCCCGGGTTGACCCAGAGGCAGGAGCCAGGCAGGGCGGTGGAAGTGAGGGTTGGGACACAGCTAGAATCACTTTGGTCCAAGACAGTGAAACCAGCCCAGAGGGAAAAAGGACTTGCCCATCACCCAGTGAGTCCGTGGCAGGCCCAGAGTCCAGCACGGTGCCCCCACCCCCGGGGGGAGTTCTCCAAAGCCCGAGTCCTGCTCTTCCTCTGGAGAAGTCACAGGTTCACCAGTAGCTCTGGCCCCAGGCGGTGCGGGCGGCCGGAGGACGTGCCAGGTTTGGTGATGACACAGAGACCAGGAGGCTGTTCGTGTCCAGCTCCAGGGCATGTCAGCTGACTGGAGTGGAACATGCCGGAAAGGGGCCAGTCCTCCTCTTACCTGGGGACAGCGTGTGATCAGGGACCTGCGGGTAGTCGCGGCGGTGGTGGTGGGGTGGTGGGGTGTGGTCACCCAGGGCTACAAATGGCCGGATCTCGGTTCCTGGTTAGAGAAGCCACCCGCCAGTGCCTGCAACGGTCGGCTCCCCTGCGGACCCCCGCCCCTCACACACTGGCACGTGCATGCAGACCACAGAGACTCGGGACCGCCTGTCCTTCAGCTGGTTTGCTGGGGACTCCATCTGCCATCCAAGCACTGACCAGGCCTGACCCTGCTCAGCTTCCGAGATCAGACAGGGTCGGGCATGTTCAGGGTGGTGTGGTCGTGGACTCACTGGGCACTTTGTGATGGCCCAGCGGGACGCAGGAGGCCCGAGTTCTAGTCCGGACCCCACCTCGGTGCCTGGGGTGGCATTCATTCATTCATTCATTCATTCATTCACCAAGTATGGATTGGGTACCAAACACTGTTCAAGGAGCTTGGGATACACCAGTGAACAGAAAACCTCCCTATCCCATAGAGAAGTGGTGGAGCGAGGAGAGACTGCACTGGTGAGATGCAGACGTGAATTAGGGGGTCCCCCAACCGCTAACAGAGTCCTGGCGCCAGCGCGCCGTTTCCCCCTCTGAGAAGGGAGGGTCGGCCGGGTGGGTGGGGAGGCCCCTGCAGACTGGGCTCTGAGGGCTTCCCTGGCTCCTGCCACCTCCAAGCCTCCCGCTTTCCGGGGCACAGGACTCTGGTCTGTCCGGTGTCTGGAGATCGAAGGGTTCGGTTTCAGGGTGCCGGGTCCTGGGGAGACCGTCTGGGTGCCGCCAGTCCAGATGCTGGCACTCACTGGCCTCGTGCCTTGGCAGCGGTGTGTAATGGGCCTCAGTTCTGCCATCTGTCACCGAAGGGCAGGCCGCGGGGCGGTTGTGAGAGTGGGGTAAACCGAGGCCTGTGTGCCCTTTGCCCAGGCACATGTCCGCCGCTGCTACGGTATTGTCACCTGAGGGTGGCCTCTTTTCTGGCATCGAGCTGATCTCTCGCCTGTACTCCAGTTAAAGTTGGACCTTGGTAGCCCTTGGAAACACCACTCCGGGTGTGTGCATTTTTTCTCTCTCACCACCTCCTCCAGGAAGACCCCCCTGGATATGCGTGTCCCTTTCCCCTTTTTCCCTCTCTCTGTATCTCTCCTGCCCTTCCTCTCCTTGGTTGGACTCCATGTCTAGTCTTAGCCGAAAGCGTTGTCCTGGCCCTGTCCTCGCCTTCTCCCCTCTCTGGCCTAGCCCTCTTGACTTTCCAAGTTGGTAGATTCGAAGGGATGGACTGTCCCCACACAGTGGTAATCTGAAACCCTGAGGGTGTCCCGTGGCCTCCCTTTGGCTCAGGACAGTTCTCCACGGCCCACCAGCCACCCAAGCCTGCCGTGTCTCCCAGGTCAGCCCAGGGCGAGTCCGAGGGACCCCTGCCTCCCTCCGCACGGGCAGTGGACGACACCACAGTCCTGCTCCTGGAGCGGGGGCAGGGACTTCCCAGGGGCAAGAGGAAGTTGGCAGGAGAGAGTCAGAGGTCTGTTAAGAAGCTTAGAGATTCCTGCCCGTTCCCCAGAGTGACCCCAGCTTTTTTTTTCTGTTCTGCAGACACTACCCCAAGCAGTCCTTCACCATGGTGGCCGACACCCCGGAAAACCTCCGCCTCAAGCAACAGAGTGAGCTCCAGAGTCAGGTGAGGGGGCGGGGCGCTGCTGGGGCCTGGCGGGCAGGGAAAGCTGTTGTAACGCCTGCGTTTGGCAAGGGCTCCTTCCCCCCCGGGGGTTACTGAGCAAGGCCAAGGTGCTGAAATCCTAGCCTTGCCTGTCCTCTGCCCCCAGTTACGAGCCCCGTTACTTCACATTTCCGGACTTTATCAAAGGAGTGGGGGAGAGCAGGCCCCCACTTCTCACCTAAAGTGGGCCGGAGAGCGGTGTGTGTCTGACTCTTTCTGCTCCTGGAAACTTCACGTGGGGCCCCTGAAGCCCACCTCCTCCAGGCAGCGGGTCCCCTCTCCCTCCTCTCCACTCGCTCCCACCCTCCAAGGAGGGCACTCGCCTCTCCAGGCTCCTGCCAGCCTGAGGTTGCACAGCCTACCCTCTGTAACCATGTCCCCAAACCTCCCACGCTCCTCCGAGGGGGCCGGCTGCGAAGGTGGCCTTGGCCTGGGTGTGCCTTATCGCCTATGTGTCCTTGGGCCTGATTTTCCTGAGCGCCTGCTGGGAGGGGTAGGTGGGAGAGTCACGTGTTACATTTAGCAGGGGAGGTGGTGGCGTTCTTGCCCTGGAAGAACCCAGTATTTAGGGGGCACCGAGGAATAAGAGCCCTGATACCCGAACAGCTGACCCTGCCTGGGGGTCTGGGAGGGCTTCCGGGACAAACCTGGCCTGGACTACGGGGAGGCGGCGGGTGGTTCAGCAAAGACCCCTTGGGTACCTTAACCAAATGGGCAGGGTGCCCGGGGCCAGCAAAATGCTGCAGAGAGCCTGCCCGGGCTGCAGTGGGGACCACTCCGGCTCCCTCCGGGCCGGGGCTCCTGCCGCGTGGTGTGGACACGGCTTCTCTGGGCCCCTGCCTCCCACTGGGTCCCTCGAGGGGAGGACCAGCCCCGGGCTGTTCCCCAGGGTACAGGTGAGGAAACCGAGACTTGGAGGGCCCTGCCAGGGTCGTACAGGAAGTAGCAGAGATGGCGACAGTACTAACAGCCTCACGCTCTGGGCACCGTCTCGCGTTCCGTGCTCATGGCAGCCCCACGCGGTCGGCAGGGTCACTCCCGCTTTGTGGAGGAGGAAGTAGGTGCTGATGACGCTCAATGCTGTTTTTGTCTAACCTTTGAAACTTGTGTTCTTTCCAGTTCTCCGCCCCACTCCCTGAGGAGCACTATCGCTACCTTGAAACATGCTTTTGTAGCTGAGCAAGGGCTTGGAGATATTGGAGAAATAAGTGGCCTTATTTGTCCTTGACCCTGCTCGGGTGGGTCAGAGGAGGGAACCAAGGCTGAGAGAGGCACTGGCTTTTGGCCGTGGACACACGAGCTGAGTTAGGTTTCAGTATCTGGGCTCTGGTGTTTTCACTGCCGAGTCCAGTGACCTTGACCATGTGCAGCCCAGGTGGGGCCCACAGTGATGGGGAGCAAGTGGGGAAGCTGGTTCGTTCCTTGGCAGCAGCTCAGCTGCCAGCCCGGCCCCCACCCCTGTCGTGGAGAGAGACATGGTCACTGGCGGAGCCGGTGAGGACACCAAACGTCTGCCAGCTGAGGAGGCCCGGGCAGCCCCGCTGGCAGGGAGAGGGGTTGAGACAGCCCCGAGGCCTGGGGCTGGTCTGCACGGGGAAGATTCTGGCCAGACCCTGGCCAGGCCCTGGCTACCGCTCCAGACTCCCCGTCCTGCAGAGTCCACCGGGGCTGGAGGTGAAGGGAGGTATCATGGGGCAGACAGGCCAGAGCGCCATGGGGCGACCTGTACTCAACCCACAGCTTGAGAGGGTCATTCAGAACCCCGAGGGGCCTGGGGGAAGAGGCGTGGAAGGGGTGCACACACTCACATAGAGGCAAGGGAGAGACACACACGTACACACGTACACACTCTCAGGAGGAGACATTCCAGCCGAGCTAATTCCCTCAGCCTTTGTTGGTCTCACAAAAGCTTGGCTGTAGGTCTTTTTTTTTGCCCCTGGAACCTGACCCCTGAGGGACACCCACCCCTGCTCCCCAGGGCCCTCCTGGGCCGTCTCCCGGGCTCCTGACTCTCGGGCAGGCTGCGGAGCCACGAGAAGGGCGGTCACTCTCCGTGAGGCCCGCACCGAGAGCCAGGCCTGGGCCTTCCTCAGTCCTCACATGTGGCTGGCTGATGGAGAAGGGACTCCTGCTGTCCCCGCAGTACAGAAGGGGACACTGAGGTCTGGAGAGGCCACGTGAGTTGCCCGGAGGCAGATTTCAAGCCGTTGGCTCTCAGCAGCTCCCCAGCCCCGTGCTCACAACCCAAGACCACAGGACACACCAGTCTCCAGGAGGGACAGGGGCTCGTGAGAACGGACCTAAGGGGCTTCTGGGTGGGGCCCAGGATCTATTTTGACTGCCCCAGTGATTCTGCTGAAAGCTTTTGGTTTTGCAGACATAAGTTGAGAGGCTTAGGGCTGGGCTGGTGGTCACATGGAGCCGAGGGACCTGAGCTCACCCTCCTTCTGCTGCGCTGGTCTGGGCCCCGGGGGGTGCGGCTTTGCTTTGAGAGCCTGGCTCTGATCTGCCCTCTTTGCAGGCCTGGTTCTGCCGCCCCCCACCCCCCACCCCGCTGTGTGGTCAGGGCCTGGCCGCTTGCCCCTTGTGGCTTCGTGGCTTTTTCTGCTCCACGGTAAAACGGGGACAGCAAACCCCAGCTGCCTAGAGGTCGGGGGCTGGGCCTGCTGCTCCGAGGCTTGGAAGGGCTGAGCTGGCCTGGCTGGGGGCGGTGACAGGTTCTGGTTCCTGTGGCCGCCGTGGGGGCAGGGCTGGCTCTCAGCTGCCTGTGGCTGGCAGGAAGGGAAGTGGGAGCCTCCTCTGCCTGCCCTGCCCCACCCACGGGGTGTCAGCTGGTCTCTTTCCAGGGCCCCTTCCTGGGCTCGCATCCGCATCCGCAAGCCTCGGCCCCTCTCTGTCTCTGGGAGGCTGCCTGTGCTATTTCAGCTTTGTTTTCCCCGCTCCAGATTGGTTCCCCAAGTGGTACTTTGGGTGTCTGGGACACCTGGAGCCTCCCAGCGGGGGAAGGAACCGCAGAGCTGACCAGAAATGACCCCCTGGGTGGTCCTGGCCAGGCTTGGCCGAGGCAGGGAAATGGCAGCTGGGCCCCACACCCGCCCCCTGCAGCTCTCCCAGCCCCCACCCAGGCTGAATAGAGGCAGTGTCTTCGGGTGGGGCCGAGCTGGGGGCCGGCCGTGCGGCCCCCTGGGCCCAGGCAGAAGTGCAGAGAGAATGTCTCTTTCACTCATGCCCCTGCACTGTCGCACCTCCAGGGTGTAGCACAGCCTGGGACTCGCCACAGGAAACGGGAGAGTCCTGGGGCAGGCAGAGTCCCTGCTCTCGCATCTCGGATCCTGCGACCTCAGAGGACACACCTGTGCCGCTCTTGCTGGAGCCGGCGGGTCAGAGGTTAAATCCTGGGTCTGCCACTGCTCGCTGCGTGACTTCTGGCGAGTTACTCCAGGTCTCCCAGCCAGAGCGCCTTCCCCTGCGAAGTGGCGGTTGCTGCTCTCCAGGGCTTGCTGGGGGGCTGTTTATTAGTCTGCATCAGGCCTTCCAAACAGGCAGCCCCGGGGGTCGGGCCGGCAGCCAGCCAACGTCTGCTGTCGCTGCCCTGCTGCAAAGAGCGGGGCCTGGAAGCCGGGGCCTCCAGCACCGGCCTCTTCCATCCGGTCTGCGCCCCCCCGTGCGCGTCGCAGTTCAAACCTGGGTTCTTCTTTGTCAGAAGGGAGTGGGTTGCGGAGTGCGTGGGCCCCGCACACGGGAGGCACAAGATAAGTGGAAACTGTTGGTGTTGTTTTGTTTTTCAAGAATTTTTTTTTTTAATTAAAGTCAGGATCTTCCCCTTACGTTGGGTCAGTAAGGCAGTTAGTTTCCAAATTGTGCTGCCTGTTTGGAAATGTGGGGTCTACATTCAACTCATTGATCATTTGCTCGAAAGATATTTATTTGTACCCACTGTGTGCTGGGGTGAGTGAGGAACAAGATGGACGGTGGGAGAACAGTTAGTAAGTCGGTGTGTAGGGAGCGGAACATCACAGGTGGTGGTGGTGGCTCGGGCTGGAGGAGAGTCGAGCCTCTGTCCTGGTCCCGCGTGGGGGGTTTCCAGGGTGGGCCGCCCGGGCGCCTCCCAGGCGCAGAGTCGTCCAGCCCCGGCACTGAGCCGCATCCTGACCCTACCAACACCTGGGCCGAGTGACCTTGGACGGGTCCTTTCCCTCCTCGGAGCCCCTCGTCACGTCCTGGAGAGCCGTCCCAGAGCAGGGTGAACGCCCCCACTTGGGTGACAAGGAATCCTCACGGAGGGACTCCGCAAGCAGGGCCCTCCCCACACTCCTGGCTGCCCGCTTTTTACCTGTCACCCACCCCAGCACCAGACGGCCTCTCGGAGAATCTCCCTCACCTTGATCCTCCTCAGTAAGGGTTGTAGGTGCTTAAAAATGGTCCCAAACTCCAGAGCTGGGAAGGCTTTTAGAGATCAGCTGGTTGGCTCCTCTCGGAGGGGGGCCCAGCGAGAGAGACTGGCTTGCCTAGGGACACACAGCAACGGGGTGCTGAGGCCAGGCCCCCCTGTCTTTGCTCAGCCCAGACACCGCCCCCCGGCCCCGCCCTCTGTGGTGCCCCTGCGCCAGGGGTAAATGAATTATCCTTCCCCAGCAAGGAGAGAGAGGCAGTTCCCGAGCCTGGGAACCCGCTGATGTCATCGCAGGGTTGTCACGGCGATTTCCCCTGGATTAGGGTGCTGACCCTTGCCAGGCCAGGAAGTAGAGGAAGGCGGGCGGGGGGGGGTGCGCTGGTGCGGACTGGCATCTGTTCAGGACTGTAACAAAGTACTTTCACAACTACCCTTATCAGGATGTGGTGAGGCCTGCCGTCCGCTCCACGATGACTCGGCTGCTGTAGGCCGTCTGTCATCTGCACCATTGACTGGGACGAGTGGGATTACTGTCCCTGTTCTACAGATTTGTAAACTAAGGCCCAGGAGGTTACGTCGTGTGCCCGGCATCACTTAGCAAGCGGGACACTAAGCCTGTGTTAGCACCAGCTCCCTCTGGCATGTGGCCCACGCTTGGGGGTAGGAAGACCCCTTCCCGTGATGCCCGTGACAGCCCTTTTACAGGCGAGGAGGCTGAGGCGGGACACCTTGGATTTGGGACTTTAGTGTCTGGAGCTGCATTTTTCTGACTCTGAGTGCCTTGCCTGCCCTGATGCCCTCTTCTCAGAGGGTTTCCCCTCCCCAGCCCAGCCCTGAGAGTCAGCATGCGGGCTTAGACCCTCCTGGGTGGGCCGGTGCTGGGCAGTTCTGGGCCCTCGGGAGGCGGGGGGCACCTTCACCCGTTGTGCTGACTTCCTGTCTGATGGGAGCCAGCACGTGCAGGCCCTTGTCTTCATTCCGGATCAGAACAAAGGAGTTTCTGGAACCTTTTAGGATGCAGCCCGAGGGTGGGTGGGCTGGGGGCTCCAGGGGACAAACAAGGACTCCCGCCCCTGGGGGGGTGTGCAGAGGAACGGCAGGTGTGGCCCCGGCTGCACACACGTGCCGTCCGTTGGGTCACAGTGCAGCTCGGCCCTGTGACCAGATGATTCCGTGCCGGGGCTCGTCATCCCGGAAACTCCCGAGGTCCTGGGCCTCGTGTCCTGGGCTGACCGCGTCCAGGCCCGCGCAGCCCCCCATGGAGGAGGTCCAGGCAGCTGGTGGAGTTGGGGACAGCTGGCTGCCGAGGTGGACAGTGACGTCGTCCCCGGAGGCCAGGGCGCAGTTCTCTGTCCCAGGGGCGTTTACAGCGTCCACTCTGTTCTTCAGGTCCCCCAGGGGAGGGCGAGCTGAGCCTCCTGTGTCAGTCCCTTGAGTGTGTGCAAAGTCCCTTCTGCTGTCTGACTTGCACCCCTCAATTTGCAGACCCAAGGAATTCTCAGAAGAGGGGGGCGGTGGGGGGGGCGGTGTTCTCCTAGAACTCTGTTCTGGAGGACTCTCCGTCGTCCGGAGCCAGTGCCGTCCCCTGCTGTGGCGCTGACCTCAGCTGCCGGCCTGGCAGGCTCATGGACTGCGTCTTCCTAGTGGCCGTCTCCCCGCCCTCCTTTGTGGGCACCAGCTTTGTCCCTTGGCACAGCCCTCACTTAGCCGGTCACTTAAAAGTGGCCCCAGGCCCTTGGCGGGTAGGGCCGCATCCCGGCTAGGGTTGAGGGCTGGGGCAGACTTTGGAGCTCCGGAAAGAGCCTTCTCCCTGCAGCGTTCTGGCAGGGCGGGCTGGCGGTGAAGGGTTGGGAGTCAGGCACGTGAGCTTTGCGTCTTGGTGGCTCTGGACGTTTGCTGCTCAGTTGTGTGGCCTTGGCTATGGGATTACGATCTGTGTGGCTCAATTTCCTTATCTAAAATGGAGCTAATGCTAATATATGGCAAGATTTAAATGAGATAGTTCGTGGGAAGCGCTGAGCGCTCAGAATGCACTGGATTCATGGGTCATCATTGTTACTTGAGTACTTGTTGGTCAAGGCTTCTGTTTTGAGCTGGGGGGCGGGGGGTGGATGGCGCTGCAGGGGGAGTTCTGGCCGGGATCTCTCTCCTGGCTGGTTGCTGCCTCAGAGGAGGCCCCAGGCCAGGGCCCTGTCTGCTCCTCCTGCTTGACGCTGGCCCCTCTCCCGTCTGGGTCCTCCAGGTGCGCTACAAGGAGGAGTTTGAGAAGAACAAGGGCAAAGGCTTCAGCGTGGTGGCAGACACGCCCGAACTCCAGAGAATCAAGAAAACCCAGGACCAGATCAGTAACGTAAGCTCCCCTGCCCCTGTGGCACCACACTGACCCGCTGCCCTTCCCTGTGCCCTCCCTGCCAGCCTGGCTGATGTGACCGGGGCCCCTGGGCGGTCCCGGCCTACAGCTGCTCCAGCAAAGAGGGGAGGGAGGAGTGTGGGGTTCCCAGGTATTGTTTCCTGTGTGCCCCAGACTCTCCCTTTGCCCCCTCTGCCCACATAGCATTTCCGCCTTCAAGGGTCTGTACTTCGAGGAGGGTCTCAGGGAGGGCCTGTGTGCTCAGTGACGACCCCCCCCACCACTCTCTTTGAAGTTGCGTGTTTTTTTTTCCCTGGCTATGGTGGGTGTTAGGGTCCAGACTAGCTGTTTTGTCTGAGCGCAAAGGTCAGAACTTCAAAACTGGGTGGCAGGGATGGGGAGGGGCCGCTCTCCTCCTCCTTGTCTGTGCCTTTGGGTGCTGACACTGCAGTCATTTCCGCCCTCCCTCGGCTTCCTCCCCCACCTTGGTTTGTTCTTCCTTCCTGTGTAAAAACCCCAGCCAGCTCTGCCCGCCGGCCCTGCAGCCCCTGGCTGGGGCCATCCTGGGCCCGGGACGGTCAGCAGTGTCTAACTGTGGCGAGGCTGGGTGTACAGAGTGGGTGGTGGGTCGCCAGGCCCCCTGGGACCTGTGGCCAGGGAACAGACCTCAGTTTCCTGCCTGGCTGAGCCATAGACCTGCAGCCTGTGTGGCTCTGGGCTTGCGGGGAGGCTGCCTCTGGGGCTCTGGGCCCCTGGGCCCGTGGGGGAGGGGCACCGCCGTGAGCCAGAGCTCGGAACATGCAGACGGGCGCACAGGGTATCGGGGCACAGGGCCGCAGGCAGTGCCCAGCCCGCTGGACCAGGAGACCCTACAAGTGAAGGAATGAGCAAGCAGCTGTCTTCACGTCTGGAATGGGAAAGGGTTGGTGTGCTGCCCAGGTGTCACTGGCTGAGGCCTCGGAGGGCGTGGGGTTCAGAGTGGCCCAACTGGCATCCTCCCCTGTGCTTCCCATCCCACTTCCACCTGGCCCCCTTGCCAGGACACTCTCAGAAGTTGGCTGGGCTGTGCTTAGAGTAAGCTCCAGCGATGGCACAGGTGGTTTCAGAAGCCAGGGCCCCAGCCCAGAGGACTGGCCATGCCCAAGACCGTGGCTTTCAAACTTTGACTGCAACCTACAACAGGAAATACATTTCACATCGTGGCCGCCCCCCCCCCCCATCCTGCCCCGCCTCGCCAGACGGGCCCGCTTATTTATTTAGAAAGAGAACAGACTCATAACTTTCATAAAAGAGTCCTTACTCCTGGAGGGTATTCGCATACTTTCTATTTCACTTTATGAAGAGACTGGTGGCAGACTTCCCTGAAAGGCTTTCACAATTACGGGGTTGACCGGCAGCTTGAAACTCAAGGGTTGGGGAAACAGAGGGAGGGCTTCCCTCCGCTGGGAGGAGGATGTGCCTCCCGGGGCTGTAATCGCACCCCTCCCCCACCCCCTCTTTTACAAATCAGGGCCTGGCCAGAGGGAAAGGGGAAGAGGGGGTTTGTATCTTACAGCTCACCAGGGGAAAGCTCACCAGGGGAAAACCGGAGGCAGGGGGAAGCCTTGGGTGATGGGGAAGAGCCGGAAGGGCTCACGAAGCTGCAATCTTGCCTCTTCGGCTTCTCTGGCTTTTCACCGTGAAGACTCTTGTCTTTTATCACTGACCTTGCTCCCTAGCAATGACCCCAATCCCCGGATCCCTTCACTCATTGTTTCCAGCCTGTGGGTCTGAGCCCCTGCCGGGGGCGGGGGGGGGGGGGCCGGTGTCAGCGGGGGTGGGCGATGACAGGCAAGCCCAGTCGTGCCTGCCTCCCTATCTGGAAGGCTTCCAGAATATTTCACACCCAAACTACACACCTGTTCTTCTTCCCTTCCCCTACCCACCAGTTATTGGAGGTGTTAGTGTCTGAAGAGACATGGTAACCGAACTCACTGTGGCCAAGACATTCACACCTACGGAGATAACCATCTTTTCATTAACCGCAGGGCTGCAATTAGCTGATTGTCCTCTGCTCTGAGGTGGGGGAGATGAATTGAACCTGACCTGGTTCTGCTTTTGCAGCTTTAGCTGGGGCCTGTGAGGTGTGACCGCAAGCCTAGAAGACTGTTGGTTGTAGCGAATGCAGCCCGAGTCTGGCAGGTGTGGGTCTCCCGACAGCTGTCCTAGAATCACTGGAGAAGGCTCATTGAAAATGCAGGCTCCCAGGCCCCCTTTCCTAGGCTGCCTGAATCAGCATCTCTAGGAGTGGGGCCCAGGAACCAGCATTTGAACACATTCCTTGGGTGACTTTGGTGCTCAGTGGCGTTTGAGAACCATCACTGAAGAGTCTAAAGAATCTTGGGTGAATCCTGAGTCAGAGTGTGCCCGGCCCAGCTGCAACCCATGACTCCCAGGGACCTTACACCCGGCTTAGGGCCATCGGTCACTTGTCCCACCTCCAGAGGGTTTGGGGAAGGATGGTGTTACCCCAAATAGTGGGTGTGTGTGTGTGTGTGGCGTTTATATATAGTCCCTCTGTGACTCCTGGCTGTTTCCAGAGATAAAACCATTTTTCGAAGACGTGATCGGCCTCCCTGGAGGAAGGCGCTGCAGACGAGAGGGCTGACCAGTGAGCGCCCTTTAAAAATAGGTGCCTGGCCTGCCCGGGCGGTGTTTAAACGCGTTGGAGGCGTGTGGTCTGCCGCCCTTCCTGCCGGGAAGCAAGAGGGGGACGTGAGAAGAGCCGGTGAGAGCGGAACCCCGGCTTCTGGCGTTCCAGGGCCGGCCAGGCCCCGCGGAGCCTCGGTTTGTTCTGCTGTAAAAATGGGGGCCCTAGAAGTGGTTGCCAGGAAAACGTCAAGGGGTTGGCATTTGGTAAATATTGTCTGTTATTATCACTTTAGAGGTGGCCCTGTTTGCTTTCTGTGTTGTGGCTAAGGGACGGGGGTAAAGTTTGGCTGCAAAGTTGGGCCATTGTCTAATACGCGGAATGTGTGGAAAAATTAAGAGGCAAGATACTCGTAAGTCACACATCCGGTGAGTAGTCGTGTCTTTAGGAAAGGCATCTGAAGGCCTGAGAGGCCAGAGGCGCGTGCTGCGGGGTGAAACGTGTCCTTCCAGAACCCTGGCCTTCGGCCCTGAGCCCTAGTGGCTGTGCAGATGGGACACTTGAATTGCTGAGGCCCCTTTGTGGGAGCCACTGCCTTCAAATAGAGAAGCTGTGCTTTTATTTACCTACAGATGTATTTGCGTATTGATTTTCTGTATACAACTTTACGTCCTTTAATTTTTCGAAATATAACTCTCAGTGAGCATGCAGGAAACCCTGTGCGTGTACTCACCATGCAAGTCAAGAAACTGAGCGCCGTGGCACCCCCATCAGAGTTGTCGCAGTGTTAAAAATAAAAACAAAAAACATCTCTTTTGTGGTGAGCATCTACCGTGTATTTAACTTATTTATGAGGAACCAGCTGGAGGATGCGACAGGCAGAGGTGCTGCCTACTCAGGAAAGAAAGTGCTGGATACAGTTTGGTACAGAACCGGTTCGTGTCCTGCAGGACCGTAAACCCATGAACTTCAGAGATGTCCTTGTGACGGGCAGAAATCCTTTGCATTTCCATTAGACGAAGATAATTAGCAGCTTATATTCCATAGGTTAGCATCAGCCTTGACAGCCCGGGCCTAAGTGGTAGAAGACAGTGACGTCGAACAAAATTCTAGCCCCAGAGTCGAGTGGCCTGAAGGCGGGCTTGCTGTACAGTCCTGTAGTGTAATGTTTCAAAGTGTGTGCCGGTCTGCAGAGTTTTAATAGGTAACTCTGCATTTCTAAACGCTGTGGTTTTGTTTGAACTGATACTGTACCTGTAGCAGGTATTCCTCTGTAACTCACTTCTTTTGGGCAACATTGGGCTTAGAGATTCATCTCCACATTCGCATGGAGTTGTGGGGCCTCCTTTTTCTTTACTGTATAGTATTCCATTTCAGGCTTATACCACTTTTTATTGATTCTGGTGGACATTTGGAACGTTTCCTTGCACTATGTACATCCTCACACAAGGTGCTCCCTGGCTGTCTCCCAGCATGCCCTCCTGCCCTCTCCTAGCACGCTCCCCAGCTCTCTCCTGAAATAAAATATATAAAGGGAGGGAGGAAAGACAAAAAGGAAGGAAGGAAAGAGAGAGCCACCCTCATTCGTATTTCCTAGTGTGCGTGTGGAGTGGGACTGCTGGGTCTTCCTTCAGCCTTACGGATAATACCGGACCGTCTTCCAAGCAGCTGCACTGACCTCCTCCCCGCAGCGCTGAGGGTTCCCACTGATCTGCGCCCTTGGGCTTGTCCGTCTTAACCATTTTCACTGTATGTGGTGGTGTCTCCCGGTGGTTTTAACTCCCCTGTCTCTGACTACTAGTGAGCCTGAGCACAGATTTCCATTTGCTTTTAAGGACAGAATACGGTTAGTTTCCGACAGGGAGCTGTGTTCATGGTGACTGAGAACTCGGGATCTGATGAGAGAGTTGGGCTCTGGCTTACCCACCTTGGAACCGTCTCTCGCGCCTTGGGGGTGAGAATAGACGTTTGTCTCGGGCTGACTGAGAAAAGGAGATGAATCAAGCACACACGGGCACCAATTAGGCCCCCAACACATGGAAGCCGTTGTAAAAATAGACCCTGGCCGGTGAGCTGGTTGTTCCGTCCGAAGCCCTGTGGTGCCCCCCTCGTCAGCCGTGATGCAGAGTCATGTGGGAGCGGCGCGTGGGGTCCGGCCTTCGTCTTTGCCACCATCGGAGCAGGGGGCTCAGGAAAAAGAGGACGTCAGGTGGCAGAGAAAGTGTGTTTTCTTCAGTTTCGGGGTGGACCCTGCAGTCCTGGCCAGCGGCGGCCCGGGTGGGTGGGCAGAGCCCCTAGGTTCGGACCCCGTTCATGTGGGTGTCAGGGCACCGTCAGAGGAGCGTGGGTGTCCTCCCACGGCGGCCACGACGCTCCTTCAGCTGGGGCTCTGCTGCCGTTGCTGGACTTTGGGTGACCTCCATGGGGGCTCTTAGAAGATCAGAACTTTGAAGAGCCTGGAGCAGGCATGAGCCAGGCCCTTGGAATCTAGAAAATGTTGCTTTTCCTTTCGGATGTGCTAACAGCCTTTAATGTGCCCATTTGCTTCTCAAACCATTAGGTCCGTGGGCAAAGCAGGGGAAAGCAGTGACGCAGTTCCCTCCTGGCTGGGGAGGGGACGGGGGGCCAGGGGAGGGGACCACACCGCACTGACGCTTTATCCAGGTGCCCAGGCAGAAGCGAGCTGCAGCCTCACCCCTCTCCCTCCGCTGCTGCCTCTGTGCGCCTGTCCTGAGTTTCCATGCCTGGTGTCCTCTTCTCCCAAAGTTAGCGTGACCTTGGGATTGTCATCTCCTCTGAGACTGAGAGGGTGCCGTTCGTGTTTATGCCAGAACGGGAGACGTGAACCAGGACTAGGGGCAGATGCGGGCATGTGGCCGCCTGGCCCCGCGCTTGTGCTCAGGAAGGGCCTGTCTGGCTGTGACTTTGTCCTCATGTGCCCAGCCGCAGGAAGTCATTTAACTTCCGCGTTCCATTGTCCTTTTCTGTAAAGTGGGAATTAAGGTGGACCTGTCCGACTTACTCCTTAGGGTGATTGTCACTCAGGCCAAGGGAGGTGATGTGCAAAGAGCCTTGAAAAACTTGCGAGCAGATGTGAAGGTCATTACTAGTAACAGTAACAGGTGGTTTCCGCATCCGTGGGGAGAGGGATCTTTCATGGTCAGGCTGCCAGCGCGTCACCCACCTGGGTCGGCTGGCTCTAATTTTATCAATATTTGTCCACGTATAGTGTCTTTTTAGGGAGCAAGATCGAGCCCACCAGCCAGCACTTGCTTTCCGCTCTCGGGTTTCGTTAGGTTCCTAGGGCTGACCTGGGAGCACACGGCACCGTGGTGCCACATACAGATGAGGAAACTGAGGCCCGGGAGGGAGGGCCCCTCCCAAGGTCACACGAGTAAGTGAAGGGCTCATGATCTCTCGGGGCTGAGACAGGAGAGGGACGCTGGGGCCTGTGACGAGGACCGAGTCTGTGGGACACGGACAGGGGATGGCACCAGGCCTTGGCTCCTACAGGGAGACGTGCGCTCTCCCCTGGGGCTCTCTGTTGCCCCCGCCCCCCCACTACTGCAGGTAGTCACGTTCGGAGGAGGGGCCTATTGCCCAGGGTCACCGGGCCCCCAGCATCAGGGGTACCTGTCCCCCAGCCCCCCTCCCGGCACCCTCGGGGCCCATGCAGGCCTCTGTCCGCCTCCACATATGCCCTTGCCCTCCCCGTCATCGGCTCCGGTCCGGCCTCTTTCCATTAACAGAAAGTAAACACAGGAAGCTGACCTTCCCCACTCGCAGGACAAAAGTCATAAGGGCAGTTGCCTTGTGAGCCTAGAGGCCTCGGGAGGGGTGAACCCTCTGCTTGTTCCCTCGACCTGTCGACCGATCTCTGGACAGGGCTCACTGAGGGGGTGGGGCTAGGGAGACTCACCCTTGGGTGCTCTTCTGCGAGGGAGTTCAGAGATCTGATGAGTGTTCAGCCTGGCCAGGGCTGGCTCTGCCCCCTCAGGAATAGGCTCAGCCTGTGATTTCTCCGTTTGGGTGTGGGGCCCTGCTTGGGCGGAAAGGGGAAGGGCAGGAGAAGGAGAGGGCTGGTCTGACCCAAACGCCTAAGTGAGGTGCTCTCGGCCTCCAGCCTGGACCTGTCCAGAGCGTTGCTGCTGCCAGCCTGCCCTCCTAGCCCGGGCCGCAGCAAGGAACCATCATCTGAGCTGGCAGAAGGGTACAGGTGTGCCCAGCGGCCCACACCCACAGACCTTTAGTCCAGTTACCAGTGTGTCAGCCCTGCCTGGCCCACTGTTAACTCTTGTCCTCCCTGCAAAGTTGATGCCAAGGGCGGGGAGAGAAGGCAACAGAGAAGGTGGGAATTGGTGGCCAGAGAGGCCCGCCTTGGGCTGGGCAGCTCCTCAGGCACTGGCCAGGGTTCCAGGGCACAGGGTCACTGGTCCCTTCTGCTGCAGGACAGAGGGCAGGCTTTGCCTCCCTCCCCCCGCACCTCCGTTTGCCACTGGGAGAATCCCAGGGCAGGAAGCTGGTGAAGAGGAAGTGAGACCAGCTTCTAGTCAAGTGGTCTGAGGCCTAGAGAGACTTCCAAGGCCTGGGCTGGCCTGGGCCTGCCTGGGTCAGGACTAATTTTCCTCTGTGTCCTGCCTTCCGAGTTTCCTCTGGGGGTGAGGGGGGGCTATTCTGTCACTCTCTGTCTCACTTCCTCCCCCACACCCGGCCTGGCCCGGCCCTTGTGGGCCCCTGAAACCGTGCGCCTCCCCCTGGTTGCTCTCCTCCCACCAGTTCCTCTCTGCAGAGCCAGCAGACCCGGGTCTGTGAGGTGGGCCATGGGCGACCCGCCCCTGAGATGCGGGGAGAACGCCTTAGACTTTTTGCCCTGGTTCTTTCTCATCTTCCGCTCTTTTTTTCTTCATATCTTTTGTGTACGTTTTACAATATGCTTTCCACATCTGTGACGTGCGACTCATATGTGATTTATAAAATAGACGTGATCTGGGGGGGACTGTGCTGACACATTTCACATGTTGCCGCCCAAGTGTTTGGGCAGGCAGCGGTCAGCACACTTCTCCTGTGAAGGGCCAGAGAGCACACATTTTAGGCGTGGAGGGCCAGTTGGCTTCCGTGGCGGCAGCTCAGCTCTGCAGTGATAACAGCGTGAAAGCGGCCACCGATGACAGGGACATGAGTGGGTGTGGCTGCGTCCCAATAAAACTTGACCTCTGGGCACCAACATGCGAATGTCAGAGAAAGTGCACATGTTACAAAATATTCCTTTTGGGCCCCCCACCCCCGTCATTGAAAAAATGAAGTGATGATTCTTACTCGTGGACCCCGAGCAAATGGGCCGTGGGCCCTCGGGCCAGTCCGCCGACCTCTGCTCTAGATCCCTGGTTCTCAAACGTAAGCCTGCTTCTGACCCACCTGGGGAGCTTTTAAAAAAATGCATCGTCCGGAACCCGGGCCCCGATTCTGTCTGTGCCACAGAAGGCCCTGGGACCCGCCTTCTCACAAGCAGCCCAGGTGGGCTGGAAGCAGAGCGCCGGAAGGGCAGGTTTGTGAAAACGCAAACCTGGGAGGTCCCCAGGGCCTCGGCCTGCCCAGTTCAGCCAGTTCTTGCTGTGGCCCGGGGTGTGTGATTCTTCTGGCCTCTTATTGCCCATTTTGGGGATCTGATCAGAGGGGGAATCCATCTCCAAGAGGACGTCCAGCCTGACATTTCTTGTCTCCAAAGGCTGGCGTCCTCGGGAGAGCACGCTTGGGCGCTGGCCTCCGCCGCGCATGCCCACGAGAGGCAGAACCACCTGCTGCTGATGAAGGGCACGGGCTCTGGAATTTGCATGTTCTTGGGCAACTCCCTTTGCCTTTCAGCGCCTGAGCTTCCTTCTTGTGTGGTCGTAGTCACCCCGTCATAGGTGCTGACGGGACAGATGGGCCATGACTTGGAACACCAAGCACAGTGCCTGGCACCTAGTAGGTGCTCAGTAAACAGTCACTGCTGGGGCTGCTCTTGGCCAGAGTGGAAGCAGGGCAGCCCCCCCGCCCCGTCCCTGCCATGTCCCTGCCACCAGCACGTGAAAGTGACCACTCGCATTTGTCTGGTGCTTTGGCTTACGTGGCCGTTTTCCATTGGTCATCTCATTGCCTCCTCCTGCTACCCCCGGGGTAGCCACCCAGGTCCCATTTTACAGAGGCGGAAGCTGAGGCCCGGCAGGGTCACGTGGCCTGTCCCAGCGCACACAGCTGGTGCACTCCCTCGAGAACCCGGCTTTCTCTGCCCAGAGCCCTCGGGGAGTCTCCCCTGTCCCGGGATCTTGAGTGGCAATGGGAGGGAGACTAGGTTGGTTTTCTGTGGGTCCTTTACCCAGTGCTTTTGGCCCCTTCAGATAAAATACCACGAGGAGTTTGAGAAGAGCCGCATGGGCCCCGGCGGGGGAGAGGGCATGGAGCCTGAGCGCCGAGATTCCCAGGACAGCAGCAGCTACCGGAGACACCAGGAGCAGCAGCAGCCTCACCACATCCCGAGCAGCGCCCCAGGTGGGCAGGAGGCCGGTGAGGGTAGAGGACCTGAGGCCAGGCCGCCTGCAAGATGGGGAGAAACCTCGTTCACGCACACCCTGGTCAGGTCCCATCCCGACCCCCGACCGAGGACACTAACCCGGGCACGGGCCTGTGCTGGGCGCTCCCAGTGTGATGGGGGCGGTGAGACACGCAGCCCCCGTGGCAGTGTACACAGCACCTGGAAGTGTGCGCACACAGTCGCCTCTGAGAAGTGGGGGTGCAAATACATGATATGGGCTTGGGGGGGATGGGAGAGGGCTCTGGGAGGGGCTGTTTCGGCAAGACGGTTTCCGAGCCCTGCTTTCTCGTGTCTTCCAGTTTTCCAGCAGCCCCCGCAGCAGCAGGCGGCCCCGTCCTACGGCGGAGGTTACAAGGAGCCTGCGGCCCCAGTCTCCATACAGCGCAGCGCCCCAGGCGGGGGTGGGGTGAGTAGCCCTGGCTCAAGGGTGGAGGTGGGAGGGTGAAGAACGGAGCAGTGAGGCCTGAGGCAGCCAGGGATTATTAGTAGGCCCAGGGAAGGACCCAAGGCAGAGATTTTTCTTAGAAACCCCGCCCAGGAGGCCCAGCTTGCCCTGCGTTTTGACCCCAGTTCCTTTGTCATCTGCAGCTGATACGGATCTCAGCCTCCTGGGCAGGGCTCTGGGTGGGCCCTGGGGCCCTGGGTTCCAGCTCCGCCCCCTACTTCCTCCCCCGCCCCCCCCCCCCCACACACACACAGGTTTTCTCAGTCCAGCCACCTGGGAGAGCGGACAAAGCCCTTTTCTGCTCAGGGCTTCCCGCACCTGGGTTCTGCCCCCCCACTCTTCCTGACCACCCCCATGTCCTTCAGATCTCAGCTTGCCCCTGCCTCTGGAGGGCCCCCCAAACCATCTCACGTCAAGTGGGTCTCCCCTGACATTGCTGTCACGCCACCCCAGTGGTGTCCTTCAGAGCACACTTTGCAACTGAGAACAGTTCTGTTTATTAACTTCTGTGTCCCCCGCTGGACCTGAGGCTCTGAGTGCGCAGGGCATTGCTCTGGTTCGCTTACTGCCAGCCAGGCACAGAGTGGGCCCTTGGCAGCTCTGCTGAAGGAGTGAACCAGCAGAGGAGGAAGTGAGGCGTTCTTATCAGTCCTTAGAGTTGAGGTTCCAGCCACTCACAGGTGCGGCTGAGCCACCCTGTGGAGCTCCTGGCAGAGCTCAGCTCCTCTGGGCTGCGTGCCTGGAAATTCAGAGCAGCTCATGTAGGACCAGGAGGGACAATACTTAGAGGAATAAACTAGCCAGTCCTCTTGGAGCTCATGTGCCGGTCTGAGGGTCTGAGAGACAAACAGGAAAGCAGTAAGGAGGTGTACAACGAAAGGTCAGGTGGTGGCACGTGCCGTGAAGAAAAAGACCGTAGTAGGGTAAGGGGAGAGAGAGCAGCGAAGTCCTCAGGAAAGTGAGGGAGTGAGCGGTGCAAGGCGGCCAGCAAGTGCAAAGGACCCGAGGCGGGAGGAGGCTAGGGGAGTTCGAGAACTGGCAGGACGGCTCAGGGGACCGGAGAGGGGGTGAGGGTAGGAGATGACGTCAGATCATGCAGCCACTTGTAGGCACAGGAAGGCCTTTTTGACTGTTGAGCGGTGCAGCGTGAGGGGTTTGACCTGGGTTTCTAAAAGATCGCTCCAGCCGCTGTGTTGAGAAGAGGCGAGGGCGGAAGCAGAGACGTGAGTTAGGAGGCTGTTGCCGGATACAGGCATAGATGGTGGCCACTCAGCCCAAAAGGTAGAGCCAGAGTTGGTGATAAGGGAACTCTCCTCCCATAGACTCGGGGGCTAAGGGAGTAGGGTTTTGTTGCTTGGGGGAAAAGTTTGAAGTGGAGTGCTCAAGAGGATGGGGGACTTGTGGAAGATTTGAAGCCAGGGAGTAACATGATCTGGTTTGCATTTCGGGAAGTCCCCCTGAAATCACAGTGGGTGAGCCCTGGGAGGGGGCATACCAGAGACTGGTCTGAGCAGGGGGGCCGGCAGCAGGACGGAGCAGGGGACACAGGAGGCAGTCGAGGGGCTCACCTAGCCCTGGACCCACTGGTACTGGGCCCGCTGCCAGCCCCCATGCAGGTCCCAGGGCCTGGCCCCGGGGGCCACAAGGCTGAGCTGACTCCCCCAGAGATCATTCAACGTCAAGGGCAGTAAGATTGGAGTATGCTAGAATCATGCCCGCTTTCAAGACCACAGCTGGAGTTCGTGTGCTTCCACTGGGTTTTCCTAGAGCTTTAAGCATACGACTGGCTGAGGTGCAAGGTGGAAATCTCTCATGACACCTGGAGCTTTTTCTCCCAAGAATAGGCCTTTGTCCTGAACTTGGGAATGAAGCCAGGCTTATCACAGCTTGGGGGAAAAAAAAGAAGAAAGACTGGCGTTTACAATAATACAGATAACAGTGTACAAGGAGTATCGTATTTTGAAACTAACTGGCAGTGTGTCCGTGGGACCTTGCCGCGTTCCTCTTTCAAGAGCTGGAGCTGGGCTGTTGCGACCTAGCTCCCTGGCTCGTGCCTGCCACTCAGTAGAGGCCAAATAATCGGGCGCGCACAGAAAGGGAGCCGAAGAGGCGAGAAACTTAGAGGCAGGGCCCAGCCCTTCCCTGTCCCCCAGCGCGGGCCCAGTGCTCACCCCGGCTCTGCTCAGGGGTGACCCTGGATGGTCAGGAAGGCAGGCCAGGGCGGGCCCCGGGGGGCGGGGTGCTCACTGGGCCCTGGGCTGACGGTGCCCCCGCCCCCGCAGAAGCGGTACCGCGCGGTCTACGACTACAGCGCCGCCGACGAGGACGAGGTCTCCTTCCAGGACGGGGACACCATCGTCAACGTGCAGCAGATCGACGACGGCTGGATGTACGGGACCGTGGAGCGCACCGGCGACACGGGGATGCTGCCGGCCAACTACGTGGAGGCCATCTGAGCCCACGGGCGCCGCCTCGCCCACCCTCCTCCAGTGCATTCCACGGCATCGCATCGTCCCGGGCGCGGCCCGTCCGCCCCTCAGTGTCTCTTGTGTTTTCAGCTCTGCCACAGCTTGTCTCCTCCCACCCTCCTCCAGCTGCTTTTGCCAACTGAAGCCTTGTTCTGCCACTTTCGCGGGCTCCTTCCTCTGGCAGGTTTTCCCCACGACCGATGTCTTGGTTTTCTCTCTAGACCGAACGGGTGTGGGCCTTCCTGGGGGAGGCCGAAGCCTGTGGGGCCGCCCCAGAATGGGGGTCCTGTGGGCTCCCAGGCCTCTACCTTCTCTCTCTGTTCTGGCCGCTCGGACCCTCCCGCCCACCACCTCACACACCTGAACATTCCAGGCTGGGGTGAGCCCCAGACCCCCAGGCCTCCCAGGGCAGGAACTCCATACATTCCCCGGAGGGGGGTCCTGCGCCCTTGCCCCTGGGGTGGGTCGGGTGGGGGGCTGCCACTGTGTAGGCTCCAGTGAGAGGGCTTTCCCTGAAAGATGGGGCTGCTGGCCCTCTGAGGGGTCCCTCGCCACCCTCTCCCCTTCTCAGAGACAGCAGAGGAGGGTGCAGTTCCCACTCTGGGGCCCATGTCTCCTCACACGGTTCCTCCGCACACTGTGATTTCGCTCTCCTGCGCCCGCAGACGGGTGTGGGCTCGGAGCTCCCCAGGAAGCACGGCCTGGATCAAGTCCTGGCCCTTCTCACTTGTAGGGACAGCTGCAGGAAAGGAGGGAACAGGGTGTTCTCTCCCAGAGCCCTTTTTTTCCTCACTCTCCCAACCCCCAGGGACCCAGCTTGCCTCCTTGAGTGGAGGCTGTGGTCCTCACAGGTGAGGCAAGGAAGCCTTGGGCCTTCGGCCTTTGAGGCTCAGCCCCCCGCCCCCATCTGGGCCAGGTGGGCCACTCCTCGTGGGAGGATGTCCTCCCCGTGGCCTCCCCTCCCCCACCCGTTCCCCAGTGGACTAGAACTGTGCGAAGCCACAGGGTCTTCCGTATCTCCGGGACTGGGCGTGTGGGGGGAGAAGTGTGTGTGTCTGTAAGTGTGTGAGCCAGCGTGAGTGTGAGCGAAGGGGCAGGGTGCGGGCTGCAGGAGTCTGTGGGCTTACGTGGGGGTACACAGAACGGTTCTCCCCGATACTTCCTCAAAACCCACAGAGGCGGGGGAGGGGAGGCCCTAGGGGAGAGAAGTCCCTTCATTTTCTTCGGAATGAAAATTCCTCCTTCTGTCCAGGAATGGAGGCGGCCCACCTACCCTTCTCACAGTGGGCTGGGCAGAAGTGAGGGCATGATGGGAGATGGGTGGGGGCAGGCACCGCAGCTCCGGGCACGCTCTCATCTGCTGTCTCCGTGTCCCGCGCTGCAGAACAGGCGCCGGAGGACCCTGCGTTACCCACGCTGTGGGTGCCTTACTCTGGGTGCTCTCACCCCAGTCCTCTCCCTTACCTAACTAAAGCCCCCTTGAGGTGTTGGGAGAGGGTCCCAGGGCTACAAAACTGGACGCACAGACCCTGGGATGAGGAAGGGAGAGTGGTGCTATCTCCAAGTCCCTTCTGTCCCTCGCTGGAGGCTGCGACAACCCTGTCCTGGCTTTATTCATCTCCGGGCTTTCTCATTACCCTCTGGGCCTCCCCCTCCCACCTCCACCCTGAGCCACTCGGGCCCCATAGGGACAACTTTGCATCCTCTCACCCTGCTGCTGGCCGTGGGCTGCAGGCACAATCAGCAAGTCCTTGCTGCTTGTGAGTCAAGTTGGGAATACTTACCCCAAACCAGAGAACTTAGGAAATGACTGTGGGCGGGGGGAGCCCCTGCCTGACCAAGCACCCCTTTTCCTGCTTGGCCTCAGCCAGGTGAGGGCAGAGGGAGGGTCTCGTACTAGGTGGTTTGGGGGATGAGGGAGCAATATTGGGAGCCTTGGGAGAGGCACTGGGTCATCCCATTTCCTCTTGATCTCAGAGCACAACGTGGATTGTGGGACCAAAGGTCAAAGATGCGCCCTGCAGAGGACCCGTGGTCTGGAGCGGGGAGGAGGGGCAACGAGCAGCCTTTAAACCCAGCTTCACTTCCCTTCCAAAGCAAGGCCGGCCGGCCACTGGAATCTTGCTGCCGGCCCTCTGCTCCTCCCATCCTAAAAATAGGGGGCCTTTTCTTACACACCCCAGAGAGAGGAGGGACTGTCACACTGGTGCTGAGGGACCCAGGGGCTGCTGGGAGTCCCGTTCCTTTCCAGAACCATCCATCCCTAAAAAGAGCACAGAAGCGGGGACTGGGCGGAGGCCCAGGTCGTCTTCTCATAGTTCACAGAGGTCTTTCAGCCCGTGTCCCAGGAAAGGAGATACATCAAAGCTAGAATGCGAACATAACGTTAGTGGACCAATGACAAAGTGCAAGAAGCCCAATGGTGAGAAAGTGAGTTTTCTCAACACTGCTTCCTGTTTTCTTCCTCATGTCCCTCCAGGGAAAACTGTTGCTTAATTTCTGCCTTTTTTCCTCTTCACATAAGCACTTTTGGGCCTCCCCCCCTTTTTTTTTAATAGCTGGAAAATGCCACCCACAGACCTGTATTTAAAAAGAAACAGAAATGACCACGTGAAACTTGCCTCTGTCCAAACATTTCATCCGTGTGTGTGAGCCGTCACTCATCCTTTTATATGGGGTGGTTGTCTCTTCCCGGTCTGTCTGGGCCCCTCCCTCCCTCGTGGGCTTGTGCTTGGGATCAAACCCTTCTGGCCTGTTATGATTCCGAACATTTGACTTGGACCACAAGTGAATCTGAATCTGGTGACTCAAATAAAAGTATAATTTTTACCTCCGGACTTCGTTTTCTCTCTGGCTCAGACGTGCAGCTGGTGTGTGTGCCGTCTGTTTGGGGGCGTTGGCCTGTCACTCTCCCGGGAGCCCCGCCATCCTTCAGGGAGAGACCAGTTTGGAAGCTGTCAGCCTAGAGTGGCAATTTGCCTTGGCACGCACTCCCTGCTTATTCGTGGAGGACTCCCCACCGGTCTGCTCTGGCTACATCTGTCTGCCCAACTTGCGGACACACTCAGAAACCTCCCAGAGTTCCTGTACTCCCCGATTCTCTCCCCTCGAGCCAGGGCACTCCCGGGGCAGGTAGCCGGTCTGATTCATTTTAACCCCTCAGAGCTCGCACAGGGCCAGGCACAGCTGCTCAGCCAATATTTGTTGAATTAACGAATGAGCTCAGCAGTCAGGCAGGCAGTGTCAGCTCTCTGCCTGCCCATGGGAGGGACTCGGCGCATCCTCGAGGAAGGAAATGATGGAGAGACCGGGACAGTCTGCAGTGGGATAAGACGGAGGAAGCCGTCTGCTGGGTGGGCTGAGGAACCAAAGCAGTACTCGTGATACCTTATCAATGTGACCTTGAACACAGGTTTTTTTATTTGATCTCATTAGTGTGATACATTATGGATGTGATTTTGAACACAGGTGTTTTTTTTTATTTAATTTACTTATTTAAGGGAAGGGAGGGTGAAAGAGAGAGAAACATCAATGTGCGGTTGCTGGGTGCCGTGGCCTGCAACCCAAGCATGTGCCCTGACTGGGAATCGAACCTGTAATGCTTTGGTTCGCAGCCCACACTTAATCCACTGAGCTACACCAGCCAGGGCTTGAACACAGGTTTTTTATTTGATCTTATTAGCGTGATACCATATGAATATGACCTTCCACACAGGTTTTTTAAATTTGATCTTATTAGCCCTACGAGAGAAGTAACTACCGCGATGTCCATCTTATAGAAAGGGTTCACTGAAACCCATAAAGTTGGTGGGAGTCACACAGCTGGACCGGAGGTCCAGGGCTGGAGGCCTTAGGAACCACGGTGTGATGCTTGCAGCCTCCTGCCACCTTGCTGGGGTGGGCTGTGCACCTGTGGCCCCTTCACCTCTCATCGTGTTATCTCCTGAGCTCTGTCCTTCGCTCCAGGGCCCTGGGTCTAACCTCGGACTGGAAGGCCAGGAGGCCTTCTTCCTTCTGTCGGGCTGGGAAGGGGGCGGTGGTAGAGAAGGAATCCAGACCCTTCCGCCCTGGCTCAGGGCGACCAGTCCGTCCAATGTTCGGTTGTTTGTGGGGAGACATTTCCCGCTTGGTGCTCAGAAATGAAGGCATTCTCTAGCTTCAGGACAACAGCAGGGTGGAGAAGAAAAGGGCTTCCCCGAACTGAGCTGGAATCGCGCTTTCCTAATCAAGGGAGTGATAACAATCAGGAGAGTGACGGGCAGGCCTGTGTGTCCGCAGGGCTGAGCAGCGTGGAGAGTGTCAGGCCGCCCTGGGTGGGATAATTAAAGACAATACCGACACCTGCTTCTCTTCTGAACGCGCCGGCTGCCTAATATTTTCCCACCAGGAGGGAATGAGTTGGCAAATCTTGCCTCTGGTAGGCCTGCCCCCCTTTTGTCTGGGAGCTGCAGCCCCCTCTCCCCCGGAGGCTCCATTCACCTGAGCAGTTGGAGGGCACAGCCTGCCTGGGGTGGGGGGTTGGGGGGCGGGTAAGCACTCTGCCTCCCGGGGATGGGCCAGTGGGAGGAGCTGCTAGGCCCTCTTCTACCAGCAAGAGGAGGGGAGATAACTAATTCTTCACCCCAGACCCTTCAAAAGAGTAATTTGGAGACACAGCCATGGACACTAGGCCTCAGAGATGTCACAGGAAATGTTTTAATTTAGTGGGAAGTAATTAAAACATAAAAAGGCATAAAAGCAACACAATACATAACTGAATACACTACCCAGCATAAAAAAATAAAATGTCACTTTTTTTTTTCCCTTTCCCCTCAGAAGAAGCCACTTAAATTTGCCTTTCTAGACTCTGGTACTGCACAGGGATGGGCCTGCGAACCCTTTGGTGCCCTCTCTAGACGGGACACCACGGGGGGGCTCTCTGGAGGGGATACAAAAGGGGACGAGAACGTGGGTAATGACCGGAAGAGGCGAGGAATAGCGGCGGAGGAGAGACCTTTGGGGCTCACACTGTAAACGGAGCGACCTGCACCCAAACACCTCCCAACCCGAGCAGGGCTGCAGGACGGCCGTCTGGGCAAGAGGGAACAATATGGACTCTGGAGTGTGCGAGCCGTGTTTTGATTCTTGGTCTCTGCCATCCCCAGCAAAACATCAGGCCAGCTCCCGACCATCTCTGAGCCTCCTCTATAGAAGATGGGTAGGGAGGTTGAAGTTACACCACGTGCAGTATCCACTGCAGTCTAGGAACCCCTAAGTGTGAGCTCCATCCCAGGGATGCCGGCGGAGACTCACGGGGGACCCTTACAACTTGCCAACAGCTCACCCAACTCCCAACCATTGTTCTTCTGAGATCGTTTGCTGTGATGCGTGAGAAGAAAAGGAAGACAGGCAGTCAGGAAGCTTCATTCCTAAGGGATCTGGGTAGAGATCAGGTCTCCTCCTGAGTCCACGTCATGCCGACTCCACTTAGATACAAAGGGGTGGCATTGGGTTCCTGGGGAGAAATTGAGCCTCTTCAGTTCTGCCTGGTCTCAATGAGCAGTTTCTCGGTTACCCGCTGCCAGGCTCTATGATTGGTTGGCTGTGGGATGTTGGGGGACGAGGGGGGAGGAGAGAAGTAAGCTGTTGATGGAGCTGCAGCATCCCTTACTATCCCCCTTGGAAGGGGGAGGGGGAAAACGAGGGCTGAGCCGCGGAGGGAGGAGGGTGGGAGCCATTTCTCTCCGCTGGCTGCAACCTCCGCGCTCACAGCTTACATTTCCCTGGAATCCAGAGGCCTCCCGGCCAAAGGCCTCCATCATGCTGGATATCTTCATCCTGATGTTCTTTGCCATCATCGGCCTGGTCATCCTCTCCTACATTATCTATCTGCTGTAGTGGCCTGCAGCTGCGGCGGACCCCGCAGCACAGCTCAGCGGCGAAGGATGAAGCTGAGTGGCCGAGCCTCCTGCTTGCTGACGCACCGGTGGATTTTTGCTTCTGGTCATTATTTCGGGTATTGATTCAAAAACAAAATTAAAAGAGGTCTTGTTTTTTTCTATTTTTTTTTCTCAGATGCGTTGATGTAACACTTCTCAGACCACTCAGGAAAGAATAAGAACTGCCAACGTTTTCCTTGCGACCATAATTTAAAATGATTTTTGAAGTGAAAAAATGAAACCCATACTGCGAAGCCTTTTTAAATAGAATGGGCAGGGAGTGGTGTGCATGATGGGAGGGGCTATAATTTTGTAGCTTTTTTCCTTCAAGTTGCTCTAACTCCGAAGTAGTCCATTCTCTGCCCGTAAGTAAAGAGAAAGACCTCTTACATGCCCACCCGAGTGGTTTACAATTACGCTTACCGAATTGCATTAATTAGTGACTCATTCTCACTTGAGGATGAGATAGGAAATGAAATTTACTTGGGAGTGGGGTTCTGGGGAGAGATTTCCGTTCTTTCCCAACCGTGGGCTTTGACCGAAAGGAGAGAGGAACCCCCAGTTCTTTTCTTAGTCCCCAGAGGCTGAGACCAGTGGTCGGAACGGAGCCCTTTGCTGCCATTCCCGTCTGAGCCTTGTCGTTTCTGGGTCTCCCACAGCTCCCGCTCGCCCGTCCGACAGGATGCCTGTATCAACAGCAGCAGACCTGCCGCCCAGCAGACGTCCTCCAGAGCCTTCCGGATACGGTTAGCCCCTGTCAAGCAAGGGGCTATTTCGGCTCAGAGGCTGAGGCACGAGGCTGGGACCTCAGGAACTCCTGGGCACGGCTGGCAGGTGCTGCGTCCGTTTGAGCTGTAAGTGGAGGGTGCGGAGAAAGAACAGAGAGCTGAAATGTAGACTCGTTACAATTATCATGGAGAACTTCTCAAAATTCATTTTGATTGCCTTTCCTTAAGTCGTTCCTTTCCCTCACACGAAGGCGTTTTTTTTAAGTCCAAGAGCACATTGCCTCTCTCGCGGTGGCCACTTTATCGCTCTGTCTTTATGGCCTGCACACTGCGGGGTTATGTGTTTCCCTTGTCTTTGTCTCTAGCCCAAAGCAACTTGTCATCTGAGTTTTTAAGATTTATTTTTCCTTCTCCCTGTCACTTGTGCTCCAGCTTCTCATGCAAAGAGAGAAACAGTTATATAGTCCTCATTCTCTGTGCCTGCTGAGTTATAAATTATTGAAACAAGATGGCTATACCTATCTTGTTATTTGGGGAAAAAATCTGTTACCCAAAAAATAAATGCTTTTCAAGTTGTTGAATGTTCCTTTTATGGAAAAATAATAATTTCAACATATTTTCTGTCCAATAAAGGTTGAAGAAACATATATTTGGGAGTCCAGAGGAGACTTGGGCCCCAAACCTGTGGTATCTCTCCCTTTGAAAAATCCATCACAATTGTTGTACATTTGATTTTCTAGCTTAAAAATAAACAAGATGAACTTAACAGTTTTTATTCATAACATGGTGTTCAATTCCCATGTTTTAAAAAGAAATAAAATTAAGACAGTGTAATATAATGTCACAAAATGAAAAACCTGCATTTTAGAATTCTGGCCAATGAAAGACACTGTTCTAGAAGCTTTGTCTTGGCAACAAATTGCACGACCTTCAATAAGTCATTGACCCTTTCAGGGTTTCATTTTATTCTGACAAATGAGAGGGACGGACTAGAAAATTGTTAATGTCTTTTTCCATTTTAAAATTCTACAATTCTAAGATGTGTTATCTTTGGAAACAACATCTTTGAGAAGAGAAATCCCATGGAGAAACAACACTTAATAGTTACCTGTAGTCCACTTTTCTGCTCTCCCCAAATGATATTTTATGATGAAAACTCAACTGCAAAACTCTTTTTTTTGGCACATTGTGAGGAGAAAACGACTGTTTACCCCAAACATATACTTTGTTTCAGCTGTTAAGGGAATGTTAATTAAGTACAGTGCTACATGGTGGTATGCAATAAAAAGAGGTAATCTGACAGATACACTAATTCAAAAAGCATGGCTCTAAGCATCAATACAGTCAGGGGTATCTTCAGTTATCTGTGAGGCCTTGACATGACATTTCCCAGTAAAACGTTCCTCTGACTCTTTGGCATAGCTTTGTATTTCAAACTAAAATTTCCTTCGAGTCAAGACAGCGGCTCTAGGTCCTTACCTAGGTAATTAGGGCAAGTGTCAGTACTTTGAACGGGTCCAAGTAACAGTCAATTATTGTGGTTTAGGTCTTCATGGTATAGTTTCTAACTAAGCTTGCTCTGAAGTCTGTTATGAAGTCAAAGCTCTTCAGTCTGTATCCATACAAAGTTGAAACAGCTAATCAATTCAGCCAATTTCAGTTATACACCGGTGATATGTCCCACTGGCACTGGACACAATATAAGAACAGAAAGGTTACCTATATTTTCAGTTAAGTGTGAAATAATTATATTTGGAAGAAATTTTATGACTTTATGCCTATGTCCATGCTATAATATGCCACTTTGTAACTGTTTTACAGTGTTCATCATTTTGGTAATAGTTTTTAAAATCTCATGTTTAAACTATTGTGTTTTTTTTTAAGATTTTATTCATTTATCTTTAGAAAGAGGGGAAGGAAGGGAGAAAGATAGGGAGAGAAACATCAGTGTGTGGTTGCCTCTTGCGTGCCCCACACTGGGGACCTGGTCCTCAATCCTGGCATGTGCCCTGACTCGGAATCGAACCAGTGACCCTTTGGTTCACAGGCCGACACTCAATCCACTGAGCCACACCAGCCAGGGCTAAACTACTTGTATAGTAGCATCTTAAAACATAGTAAAACACTGGGAAAAGTTACTTCTCTAATATGAGGTTTCGTATACAGTTTTCAAGTCTGTGTCATAGGGCAATCGTGTCCTGTGAAACGGGGATTGTACTTGGCCTACATCGATGTAGTAAAAACATCTCTAAATAATTGTAGATTACTTACAAAAAAATAATGTGGCATAATACTATGAATTACTTCACTAATACATGCTTTCCTGATTAAAAACAAGGGGCTTGTATGGAAAAGTGACGTATTTTATTTCAGGAGAAAGGGGATATATTTTGGGAAATAGTTAAATATTGGAAAGATAAATGTCACTAATTAGAATCACCTAAGACTCATTGCTCTGGGTGCATGGAATCATATCCAAACTTCTGAGTCTGAATCCTGGCATGACATAATTTATTAAGTTTCAGAAAATTTGTTTGCTGTTAAAAAGCTTAAAATGAGCATTATCCAAACTTCCGAATCCCTTAGATTGATACTTTAGATCCCTTAAAATGATACTCTTACTTAAAATGATACTCTTAGAAAAGAGTATCATTTTAAATTACTCAAAAATAATGGGAATTTCTCTTAAGAAACTGCAAAAGAACAGTTGAAGTGGAAAACTGTAAATTACATACTTTGCCTTTATCCACCTCCAAATGTTTGCTAAGCCTAGCATGGCCTGTTTTAAGTTAGTTTTACTCCCATCTATTATAAACAAAATCAACAAAAAGTCACCGACACAACTTTCATTATAAACTCAAACATATACTAAGGAAGATACATTTAGAAATAGTTAACAACTTCTTGGTTCTTAGAAAAATACTGTAAGATCTTGTAGTCATGGGAAATTGCAGGTAATATACAATACCTAATTATGTATTTGGTTTTTGACACTGGTGTGAAACTATAATTGTAGCATATCTATTTTAGCAGCAGTTGAAATATTAATCAGTTAGGAATTTGGTCTCTGAATTTGGTAGAATAGTATGAAATACTGTTCTACTTACAGATGGTTACACAATTTGTGAGTCATTGCAAGTAAATGAAATTATTTAATTAATTCATATACTATATTGTTAAGCATAAATATGCATATATAAGTATATAGCTAGTTGCAACATTATTTTATATTAATACATTTTATATTTTGATCATTGTTAAAGCTATAATTAACAGCTTAAATAAAAATAAGTTCCTCTGCAAGAAATAATTTAAAGGAATTACACATTCAGCGACTTGCATAATGACAAACTCTGGACAAGTTAGACATGTTTCTAATTTTAATTGTATTTTATTAATATAAATAAATAACAACTTAAATAAAGTTAGAAAATATTAAATATTTAAGTATCAAAGATATTTTACCATAAACACAATACTTTAAAAATAACAATATGTTTCTCAATTTTGTGCACCTTGAAGAAAGCAGTGATCTTAGAATGCCTCCAAGTAGTTTTTCTTCATTTAAAAGGCTTTCAAGGTTTACACTAAGCTTTCTAAAAGTATAGTTACTTGAGGAATTTTCTGCAGTTATATTTGCTTTCTTGATGAAAAAAAATCTTAGTTCTTTGGCACTTTTTCTCAACCTAGAGAAGACTTTCCAATACAACATTCTTTGAGGTCATCTCTCTTATTTTAGTAATGTCTCAATAAACCAAGGAGCCTAGGTCCATAGCCTGATTCTTACAGGTTTCACAGCTACCTCTACGACACTTGGTAAAGACATTACACTGCTAGTAAGGTATCCAATAACAAGAGGCCTTTGTAGTGGCTTTGTGTTTTTACCCTTCACAATATTTATTGACATAAAAATCTGTAGTCATATAATTCAGTGCTATTCACTTACAGAGATAAACTCAGGTCGTAACCCCACAAAGAGGTTAATGTTTGTTTTTTATCGATGTGAGGTGGTTCCTCCATTGCACCTTGGGCTGAGCACCTCACACTTGCTCTAATCTCCAAAGGTGAAAAATCTTTGTTATCAACAGAACAACTGGAAGCACGAACTAAGTCATCTGAGGATGGAAAAGGGGCCCATTGTTCATGCTATGGAGAGCAGCCTTGAACTCTTCTTAAATGCCTGAAAGGTTTCCCAAATAATTTACTGCCTGCATTGTGAAAAGGATAAAGTTCAGGAGTCAGAAGGGCAGGAGAAGGAAGCACCCAAGAAAGAACAAAGTTTTATGGTTTCAAAAGGTACAGAGTATTTATCACAAGATACAGACTTTAAATTAGTTTCTAAGAAAAGTAGCATCATTTTTGGGTCATTAGTATTATTATGGTGTCGTGTGTGTGTTTAGAAACAATAGTAAAGATAAATTAATGATGTGTCATTGAGTTCTTGGGGCCTGCTTTCTGGTAGAAGTAAAAATCACCCTGCAAACTGAAGTCAAAGGAGACTGAGGAAATCACTATCAAAAGGAATGAGAGCTAGGAGCCCAGGTTAATCTTCTGAGTCAGAAGAAGGTACAGGATGAATGATCTGACCTGCTAGTCCAGGAGCTAGTTAGAAGTGGGCGGTCCCTTAATGTGAGGCTATTCATTTTGCAGAGGTCCCTTTTTTGTGGCACTCTGATTGCGAAAGTCAGCACTTAAACATCCATGTTAATAACACAAGACTTTTGCAAACTAATCTGCCACTTTAAAGTTTGGTATCACATTTTATTCCTAATGACAAAAGTATTCAGCAAAAAAACTGGACTGCTGAATTGAGGAAACTGCAAATTTAGTCTCAAATGTTATTTTATCTATTAATAATTGAATGAAAAATTTTTCATTTACTTTTTATGGGTAGCAAGATGATACCATTCATCTACTGCACCCAAAGAATGAATCAGACCATTTATGTTCCAAATTTCTAGGGGGGGTGAGATAACAATCTCACAGTGATCGAGAATAACGCAATAATGTGTCTCTAAAAATACACAGCACAGTCATGTCAGTTCAAGTGTGTGATGAGATTCAAAATCCAGGTCAAAAATCTTTTAAATTAAACCATTTTTCCTTTGTAAAGTTTCTAAAAACAACTGCTGTCAAGATTTGTGCAATTCAAGGCATCCAAGGAAACCTCACAAAGCCAAGTTGCTTCTCTAAGAGAATGAAACAATATCTATCTAGTAAAATGTTCAAAATATTCATTATTTACATTAAAATTTTAATTTTTTCTTCATTTTTCTTTCCCCCCACAAATAATCTAATGGAATACATCCTCAACTTGGAGTCACCAGTGTTTTCTAAATGGATGAGGTTTTTGAAAGAATGTGTGAGAAAAAGGGTGAGAGAGAAAAGAAAAAGCTAATTAAGGTGTTGTTTTGTTCTCCGGTATCTGCCAACTTTTAATCTTCATAATTTAGTTGTGAATTGGAAGGAAGAAAATGAAAATGAGAGGAAGAAAATGAAACAGGATAAAAGCAAAAACTGTGTTTTGCATAAATATGCAAATGATAAAAACTCTGGAGAAACAATTCCTGCCACAGATGGAGTTATAGCTGAACAATCCGTCAAAGAAAGGCAGTTAATTTCTGACCCTCCATGAAAGAAAGTTAAGTGCTTATGATACTGAAATACAGCAAAATCTTATCACACATTTTATATTTTCTCCACAATTTTCACTCTTCCTTAATCCTATTAAATCTGTTACTGAGCCCCTGTTGCCAAATATGTGAGAATTTCCCACAATTTATACTCTACTTCTGCAGGTAATTTCTAGATCTTCTAATGTTTCTTCCCTTTATGAGCTCATGAGGTGAGTTAAATCAAGAGCTTAGGAAAAGAAAGCCAGCCTCCAACAAGCTGAGTGGGAAGGGGTGCGTCTTTAGCCGGAGTAAAATGGTCAAACCCAGGAGAAGAGAATGAGAGACCCAGGAGGGCTCCAGCAGCATTTCAGCTCCAGTTAGGCACGATCATTTTCTACTTTCATAGTAAAGTGGTGGTGGCAGGTCCTACTCAGGCTGAAATAGTCCTGGAGCTTCTTGGAATTCATTCACTTGAATGAAGAAAAACCCGACTCATGGGCTGCTCTAATATCCATGCTTGCAGTTTCCTTCAAGTTCTATTCTTTAAGATAGGGAGAAAGGCTTTAGGAAGAAGTGCAAATTATTTATGCATATTGTTCTGGCAGCAGAATAGGTGTTTTTCTTTCATCTTATATTTTTCCTTATTTGCAACACTTTAATCCCCAGGAAATAAAAGATGATTTGTATTAAAACAATATATACCCTATTTATAGGTTTTGTATGATCTGTCTTAAAGAAGGAAAGATACATTTGTATATGTGTAAGTACATACATACATACATACATATGAATATGGATATACACATACACGCGTACTTCCTTTGGTTTTTTATCTTAGTTCATACAAAATGAGTATGAACCACATGCCAAAAAAGTGGTAAAAAATGTGACTTATATCTGCACATTCCAAAATAACATTTTGCAAACCTTTACAAAACATTCTAGTCTATGCCTACACAACCTAAGTAAAGTGAAGAGTTACATACTGTTTAATGAACTTGTGTCTGCTCAGTTATAAAGCAAAATTTTCTGGTTTCAACGATCCACACATGCAGGTTGACTGGCCCCAGATTCTGAGACACTAATGTTCCACCTATTTTGTTGTTGGGTTTACCAAAATCTGAAGAGGCACAACTTGTTTTTCAGAGAAATCTCAATATATTCTTGAGTTTGCCTGTAATTTTTATATTAATAGTGGTCTAAACAGTTGCCACTAAAATTCTATGCAACTTTAGAAGTACATAGGTGATAAAAAGTCCCTTGGATGCTATTCTTTGTGGAGAAGTAGCATTCTTCTAATTGTTAGTTCAGTGAGGTAGTCTCTAAATGCAAGGCTGTCTCAGTATTTAGGTAGAGGCAGAATCCACGGTCAAATACAGGACCTCCTTATGGAAGTTAGCCTGAGCGTGCACAAGATGGAACAAATTCAAAAAGTTTCTGTCCTCTTCATCATGGTCTCCTATATGCCAGTACACAGGAATGAACAGTAGGGGGGAAAATGACAGTTAAGTTTTAAAATATATGATCTATTTAAAACATAAGATGTTCCAATTTTCCCTAATAATATGTAACAGAAAACTAGTTAGTGATCTTTGCTAAGTCAGATGTTAGGCATTGAAATCATGGAATTTTATAAGAGCACTGAATTAGAAGTTGGAAGAAAAGGATGCTGGTCCATGTTTTATTGTTTCTAACTTCATGACCTAGGGCAAGTCAGATAATTTCTCTAAGCTTTAGTTTTCTCATCTGTAAAACAGGGCTAATTGTCATGTTGGCTACCTAATAAAACTGTAAAATATATATATTAAAACTATATAAATATAGTATATTATTATGACAATTATGATAGTTGAGGAGCAAGTTAAAATTTTTTGCTCTGCAAAACTGAAATTGGTTCCTTTAAAGACAGACTCAATTTTGTTTTCCACTAAAATAAATACCTAATTTAAGAAGTGACAAAACCAGGAACTAAATATATCTCATGGAAAACAAACAAAAAGGTCTACTACTACTATTCTTAGTTTAGAAATAAAAGTCTACACAGAATTATCCCTGTCTTAAGTGGAGACTAGATGCACCTCGTTCACACCCGCGCACCATCTACACGCATACTCACCAGACATGACTGACTGCAGCATTTCCATGATAATACATGCAAATGCATTTGCCACATTCTGTAGGAAGTTGTGTTTATCCACTGAAGTACTGAAGACTTTACAGAGTCTTTGCATTATTTTAACTGTCCAATCCATGCAGTATAGTTCTTTCTCGCACACCTGATTTAGACATACAAAGCATTACGGTAAACCTTCATGTGAAGAAAGCTATAGAATTTGAAAATTGTATTAACTATGACAGTTTATGATTTTACATAATTTATTACATATGATATTATATTGCATCTATAAGTGGAAAATGTTTTTATATCTAACACTCCTTTGCTTTCAAATGGTACAATTTTAGTGGAAAATGTATAACAAATAAAACTCTGGTTCACGATTATCATATGATATTATTTTTAAAATTTATTTTTCAATTATAGTTCACATTCAGTATTATTCTGTATTAATTTCAGATGTACATCATAGTGGCTAGAAAATCATGTCCTTTAGAGTGGTCCCCCTGATGTTTCAGGCAGTCACCTGGCCCACACACAGTTACCATGACATCATCGACTACGTTCCCTGTGCTGTGATCTGCATCTCTGTGACTGCTCTGTGACTGTTCTGTGACTACCCATTGTACTTGTTAATCCCTGCCCCTTTTCGCCCAGACCCCTAATCGCTCTCCCCTCCGACAATTGTCTGCCTGTCCTCTTATCATAGAATATTGATAGTGTAAGAACTAATATTGAAAACAATTATTAAGCATATGAAAAATAAGACTTCTGCTCATTCATTCATTCAATAAATATTTACTGAGCACATGCTAAGTACAATGGTAAGCCATAAAGACAATGGAAGTACAATGGTAAGCCATAAAGATGGTGCTTCTATTTTCAGGAAGTTCAATCAGGGTAACAGAAATACAAGAAATTTCAATAGGCAAGAGAATTTTATAGTATTACCAACTTTCCCTCTTGAGAGTTATAGAAAATATTTCTCTTACTTAAAAGAGAAATATTTAAAGAAAAGACTACATGTTAATAGCTAAATCTGAAAAGAAAAGGTTTGTTTGCTAACATTTTAAATGGCCAATTTAGCTCACATAACTGAATAATATACAGCATGAAAATAAACTTTATAGTAGTGTAACTAAATAATGTTATCTGACAGGAAGGAGTATTGATTACTTATGTGTAAAGCATGGCACAAAGCACTATGAAAGAAGTAAGTGACACAGTCCTGGATTTCAAAGAATTTACAATCTGTTTTGGGATTGTGACTTACTCCACACATAAAATGGCTTAAGAACACTATTAGCAAATGAAGATAAAGAGAAGACAAATCTGAGGCAATTTAGGGAAAATTAATGATCAGAGTTGAGATGATTATCAGGAAAGGATTTTGGGAGAAGGCTTCTTCACCCCCAGCAACTTCCTCTCATTCTGTTTGCTATGGTGCTGCCCAAGTGACCTTTCCCAAACCTGAAGCTGGTGGTGTCTCTCCCCTTCCCGGAACTCTTCGGCAGCTCCCTACTAGGGGATGTGTCCGAGCTCCGCAGAGAGTCTACGTAAGACCCTTCACTACCTGGCCTCTCCCTTTCTGTCTAACCTCACCTTCTTTTCCTCTTCTGCACATTTTACCCTTCAGAAACAATACTGGGCTGCTTATAGTTACGTGAATATAGCCATGAAATTCCATTTCTCTTTCTCTTTTGGACGAAATCGGCTTAATTATTAAAATAAATATTTGCCCCTGCTGGTGTAGCTCAGTGGATTGAGCACCAGCCTGCAAACCAAAAGGTCACTGGTTCGATTCCCAGTCAGGGCACATGCCTGGGTTGCTGGCCAGGTCCCCAGCTAGGGGTGTGCAAGAGGCAACTGCACATTGATGTTTCTCTCCCCCTCTTTCTCCCTCTTTTCCCCCTCTCTAAAAATAAATAAATAAAATATTAAAAAAGAAAGTAAACATTTATATTGAAAATAGTTAATTTAGTAGCTTTATTCACATTTCAAAAAGAGCCACAGAAGTTTCATTCATGTTTTCAGCAGCTGAGTTGGTAATGATCCCGTCTCCATTTCATAGGAAATGGACTACATCCAAGTATTCCTCACAACAGCCAACTGGAAGATTATTTCATTGCTTTTGAAGCACTGGTTGAGCAGGCATCCGCGATGGTAGCACAATAAATTATCTGTCTTGTCTATCTGCCTGGGGAACTTCTACTCGTTTTTTAAAACAAATTGGGATTGGGAAAACCCTCTTTGTGCTCAACATTCACCGGCATTGGTTCCTTTTCGCTACCTCTGCTTGTATCTTTTTGTACATATATTTTTACTCTTGTCTCACTGAATTTACTTACATATACCTTGGTATCTCTTAAAAGACTGTAAGCAGCTTTTGGTTAGAGAATTGTCCTGTTAATTTCCATAGTTCTAGAATCTCACACAATGTATGGCCCATAGTAAAAACTCAATTTGTGTAAAATGAATAAATATTAAAAATAGTTTGAAGTGTTTTGTTTTGAAAAACATTTTAACTGTGAAAGTGGAGAGAACAGTATACTGAGCCCCCTGTACCCACTTTCTGGCCTATCCATCTTGATTCACCTTCATCTCCATTCACGGCCACATCCTCTCCCTGCTGCTCATTGGTTATTCTGAAGCAAATCAAATGGAGCACTTTATTTTCTAACAGATTTTTTTTTAAAGAATATAACTTGGGCCCCGGCTGGGTAGCTCAGTTGTTTGGAGCATCATCCTGATACACCAAGGTTGTGGGTTCAGTCCCCTATCAGGGCACATGCAAGAATCAACTGATGAATGCGTAAGTAAGGGGAACAACAGATCGATGTCTCTCTCTCTCTCTCTCAAATTAATTTTAAAGATTAAATAAAAATAAAAAATAATAAAACTTGGCAGAGCTGTAAAATGACAATCTAGACATGAAGTGGGGAGAGGGTAATACAGGGAATAATTCCAAATCTGATAGTTTATTATTACATACACTGCAAAATTTTACAAGTATGTATAAAATATATACTTATGTACTTATTCTTTCAAAGTGTTTTGTACATGTTTTAGTTCCTTCAGGAACTAAAGCTCCCTGGCAGGTCAACTATAATGTTAAACAACTTGTCAGAGAAAAACTCGTTTTTCACTTACCAAAGCCAGAAAGACTATCAGTCTTGCGAGTTCAGTGGCCCGTCCGTTCACAGCTTTACTAGCCATGAACGTGAAACAGATGTCGTTCCCGCACAGGATTAGGAGACGCGCGTTATTTTCTAGAAGCCACTCCCGAGGAACCACTTTTATTAGAGGAAGAACAGTTATTTAATGAGAAATTGCACGATAGCTTGAGTAACCATCATTAATTACAAGCACTATTACATCATTTAATTGGAAATACAATTAGCGTCAAGGGAAAAGCTCAGAAAAAATGCTTTAGTTTTACAGTTACAGCATTGAACTGGAGACAGAGATTACTGCCATGTCATGGCAGGTCTCACAGATGTACTAGTAATATAGTCAAAGCATCTTTCCTACACAGAGATCAACAGGCAAGGTGTCCTAATCCCATGAAAGGAAAGAAATCTTGAAAACTTCAGAATCTCAAGGATTATGCATAAATGGGAAAAATCATTTCACCTCTGCCATACCATTAGGAAAGGGTTTCTTTTTAGACAACCTAGAAGGGTGTTTCTGAGAACTTACAAGATGAGAATAATTATGAAGCTTTCAAATAATAATAGTAATAAATATATACTTATAACATTCATAATTAAAGGAAAGTAAGTTCATTATATGCATTCTCTTCAAACATGCCAATTCTTTAAATGTTAGAGCACTTGATTTCAAATACGCGAGTCATTTGTTACCTGTACAATTATCCTTATTTTATAACTGTATTCTAATAATAAATTTCTGTTTCTCTGTGAGATAAATATATTATTTTACCTGATAGTTCATCTATAAGACTGATAACATCATCTGCTGTCCACTCTTTGATGCCTGTGTCATATAATAAGTTAATGGCATCAGCCAAACCTTTCAGACTGGATTCATCTGTAGGTTCTTCTATCATTTTCTGCCAAACCACTTGTCCTGAATAATTGAAACAAAAATTAGGTTATGACAGAATAGTTGGGTTTGTGATAAAGACTTCATGGATTGTTTAAAAAGGAAATTGGATTGCATAATGGAATTCATTACTTATATATGCTACTTTCATAAGGAAAGTCAATTTTAGTAACAATATAAATTTGAATGTCTCTGACTGATATGATGAAGCAGAGCAACAACAGCTGAATGAGGAAAAGGTAGTATCACCAAGCGTAGCTTCCAGTTCAAAGATAATGCTATCCCTAAAACAGAAATTGGAATAGACAGTTAATGTAATCTTACTGAAATAAAATAAAACCTGAACAAGAGAACATTCTGTATTTGAGGATCTTCCAAATATTTAATCAAAACAGAGTAATCCAGTCAATTTTTGATTATTTACCTACAACCAATTCTCTTTGTGAATTACACAACAAAATTTTATCACAGATTGGCTTCTTGCTGCTAGTCAACATACTTTAAACTGGTTACCTGCTGATGTGAGGCAATGTGAACTAAAGAACTGCATGCTAATTTTAACATTAATCTACATTCATTAGAAATGCAAAAAAATGCACAAAAAATCATATTACACACCCAAAATTAAGTAAAACATCAATTCCAATTACAACTTTGATTTACTGGCACTACTGGTCCCCTCCAGCAAGTATAATCTTTAATTAATATAATGTTTAAAAGTGAAAAGTAGCTATTTTAGGTAAACCAGACATGATAGGAATATACTTGGTAATGGCCTTCAGGGAACAATTTCTATCTTGAAGCTTAAGTTATGCACAGATTAATGTAGTACAAATCTATGAAACTGGGAAACAGTTTAGTCATCAGGAATGATGAAACTTAGCAGGCACAAAAAGATAAGCTTCCTAAAGTAAAAGTAATTAACCAGCTTTGTAACATATGTTGCTAAAAAATACATGCTCACCATCCTGAGGAGATATTGGTCCAAAAATGATGTATAGCAATCTTGCCTGATTCACCATTGGCCATGGCTTTAATATACATGTCAGCCAAAAAGCAGAATCGCTTCTTTGTGTCCAATGATCAAGCAGAACATTCCTACAGAACAGTCTGATCCTCAGCTCCAGTTTTCGGGCATTTCCTATGAAGAAAAGAGACTTGTAAATCATTCTTCCTGGAAAGGGTGATGTGCATAGTGGACAGGTCGAAGACATACTTCATTAATATGCTTTGTATTGAAAGCATTACTTCATTTTCCTCTGTAAAAGTTTTAGATTATCAAGGGATTATTTTAAAACAGCTTTATTGAGATATAATTTACATATCATTCAATTTGCCCATTTAAAGTGTACAATTCAAAGGTTTTTAGTATATTCACAGATATGTGCAGCCATCACCAAGTAAGTTTTAGAACATTTGATCACCTCAGAAAGAGATCCTGCTCTTTTAGCTACCACTCCCCCCTCCCTCCGTACTCTATCATCCCCAGCCCTAAGCAGCCAATACTCTACTTTCTGTCTCCATAGATTGCCCTGCTATGGAGTTTTATACGAATGAATCATAGAGTATGTGGCATTTTGTGACTGGCTCCTTTCCCTTAGCATGATGTTTTCAAGATTCATCCATATACTGGCGGGTATCAGTACTTCATTCATTTTTAGGGTTAAATAATACTCCACTGTAGATATAACACATTTTCCTTATCCATTCACCCATTCATTGATGGACAGGTGGGTTGGTTCTACCTTTTGGTTATTCTTAATAATGCTACTATTAACATTCATGTACAAGTTTCTGGGTGGACATGTGTTTTCATTTCTCTTGTGGATATACATAGGGATGAAATTGCTGGGTCATATGGCAACTCTATATTTAATCATTTGAAGAACTTGCCAGACTGTTTTTAAAATTTATTTATTTATTTATTTATTTTTATTTTAAAAGATTTTATTGATTTAGAGAGAGGGAAAGTAAGAGAGAAAGAGAGGGAGAGAAACATCAATGTGTGGTTGCATCTTGTACACCCCCTACTGGGGACCCTGCCTACAACCCAGGCATGTTCCCTGACTGGGAATGGAACCAGTGACCCTTTGATTCACAGGCTGGCACTCAATCCACTGAGCTACACCAGCCAGGGCCTGCTTTCTGACTTTCAATTCCAGTCATCCTAGTGGGTGTCAAGTGGTATTTTGTGTGTTTTTTTTAACAGCAATATTGAAATATGTATAATTTACATACGATAGAACTTTATCCACTTAAAGCATATCATTCAATAGTTTTTATTATATTACTATTTTTGGATTTTTAAAATATTTTATTTATTTATTTATTATTATTTTTTAGAGACGAGAAGAGAGGGAGAAAGAGAAGGAGAGAAACGTCAATGTGTGGTTGCCGCTCGTGAGCCATCTACCAGGAACCTGGCCCACAACCTAGGCGTGTGCCCTGACTGGGAATTGAACTAGTGACCCCTTGATTCACAGGCTGGTGCTCAATCCACTGAGCCACACCAGCCAGGGCTCATGTTATTAATATGTTTATAAATGGTTTCATATTAAAAGTATAATTTGATAACCTTTTCTCTCAAATTACATTTTGAGATTTAGCTATATTAACACACTTGGTTCTAGTTCATCTGTTTTAACTGCTGAGGGTTTTAATTACATGAATGTGCCACAGTTCATTTATCCATCCTTCTGACAGTGGGCACTTAGGTTGTTTCGCTTTCCACAGTTACATGCTGCACTCCTCGTTCTTATACGCGTCTCCTTGTGCAAACCGTGGAGTGTTTCAGAGTGAAACTGCTGGGTTGTAGGGTCCCATAATTTTTGAAATATGAAGTATTTCGGGTACATACGAAGGTTTAAAGAATACTATCATGAACAACTTTGTATCCTCCACCATCTTAAGGAACAAAATATTATTACTACAGCTGAAGGCCTCTGAGCACTTCTCTTTCTCTAATTACATGCGACTTGAGCCTCTTATCCAATTCAGTGGTTACCATTCCCTTACATTTCTTGGTTCTTTACCTATAAATGAATGCCACCATTTGTTTTTAAATATACTTTTGAACTGTGGGTTTTTTTCTATTTTAATTTTCTGTGTAATATTATTTCTGAACTGTAGTTCTTTACCTGGTTTGCTGAAGACAGTGGTCTGCACCTTGCGGGAGAGGCTGGTCAGCTCGCACAAGAAGTTAAAAACACGATGGCACTCCAGTTCGTCCCAACCTGCTGTTAAGATCTGAGGATAATAAAATGAAGGAAACAATGCAGATGTTCAGACCATCAAATCAAAACATAAGTCACCACTGCCTTGTGAACACGTGACTGTTGCAGCACATGCTCCAGGTAGTGTATATGATTTTATCCCCGATGGAACTGTTGAAACTAGTAAGAAATTTTACATAAACAAAATATAGAAATGCTTCAAATTCAATTTCTTTTTTTTTAAGGCGTATGTTTTCAGAGAACTTCCAATGCTACTAAATACCTAACTCTGACATATGAAGAAAATAACGAATTTTAGAACACAGCTCTAGACATCTGACTCAGAAGCCAGCTGTGGCCTACTTTTAGATGAAAATCAAACCCTTCTGATCCCCTCTAGCTATCATTTATGATATTGCTTACAAATGATAAGAATTTCGCCTACTGTGACAATTTCTAAGCATTTATGACATTTGGATATGAACAGAAAAATGTCATTAGGACAAAATTTAGTAATTATTTTTTAGTAAACCCAAATGTACAGTTAAACATATATGAAAGAGAAATTACAATGATGTATCATATGCAATTGACCCTTGAACAACACAGGTTTGAACTGTGCAGGTCCACCTTTATGCAGATTTTTTTCCCAACAAATATGTGTACTTGAAAAAAGAAAAGATTTTTTCTTTTTTTTTAAGATTTTACTTATCTATTTTTAGAGAGAGGAAGAGAGAAAGAGAAACATAGATAATGTGAGAGATACATCAATAGGTTGCCTCTAGCATGCCCCCAACTGGTGACCTGGCTTGCAACCCAGGCACATGCCCTGACTGGGAATCAAACCAGCGACTTTTCCATTCATAGGCCAGCACTCAATCCACTGAGCCACACCATGTGTACTGTTTTCAGTGCAAAGTTGGGGGGACACAGATGTGGAGAGCTGACTGTATGCATTGATCTAAGCCATTTTATATAGGGGACTTGAGCATCCATGGATTTTGGTACCCATGTGGGGTCCTGGAGCCAATTCCCCTTGAATACCAAGAAACAACTTAAATTGGGAGGGAGTCAAAAGCTATACATAGATTTTTGACTGTATGTAGGTTAGCACCTCTAACCCCTGTGTTGCTCAAGGGTCAATTGTAATTTTATTTTGAAAAAGTTGATCAATCACGTAAATTTTTCTTAAAATAGTTGACCTAGATTTCAGTAGTATAAAAATTAAGCTTATTATCTCTGGAAGAACATACAAGAAACCTCGAACATTAGTTAATTCTGTTGAAGGATACTCAGTGGACAAGGCTTTGGAGGAAGACTTACTTTTCACTTTATATCATTTTGTACCTTTTGAAATTTACATAAATACATGTGTTCATATTACCTGTCCAAGACAGATTTTTTCATTTCTTTGGGACAGGCTGGTAGGCTGGGATATAAGCAAGATTATTGTAAGACTATTGTAAACCTGATAAGGTTGTTGTAAGTTTTAAATAAGCTAGTACATTGCTTAGAATAGTATATTAGTAGCCCTGGCTGGTGTAGCTCAGTGGATTGAGCACAGGCTGGGAATCAAAGTGTCCCAGGTTCGATTCCCAGCCAGGGTACATGCCTGGGTTGCAGGCCATAACCCTCAGCAACTGACTGCACATTGATGTTTCTCTTTCTCTCTCTCTCTCTCTCTCTCTCTCTTCCCTCTCTAAAAATAAATAAATAAGGTATTTAAAAAAAAAGAATAGTATATTAGTAATACATTAATATTGAATAACATTAAACTATAATGATATTATCTTCTTCATTTACAATAAAAGACTAGTCAAAAGTGTTCTTAAAATTATATAGCTGATTTTTTCTAGTTCTATTAAGATTATCACTGATGTATAACATTGTAATAAATTAAAGGTTTACAATGTAGTTTTATATCATACATATTGCAAATTAATTATCATAATAAGGTTAGTTACATCTATCACCTCCCATAGTTACAATTTTTTTTCATACAGTTGATTTCTAAAGTCACATCTTAAATAAATAGCCCAAGACTTAAAATTCATTATACACACACACACATACACACTCCTCACCTCACACTACTTCTACTCTTTACAATAGTGGACAGAAACTTTGAGGACTTTGGTAAAGAACTATGTAACATTTCTTACCAGTGAGAAATCCAAGAAGAAAATCTGAGGTAGCAAACATTATTAGATTAACACATTCTCAAATCTTTACAATTTTATTTTGTTGTTGTTTTATTATTACTTTTTTTTAACCCATGGAATAATACATTACATGTTCTACTTGTCAACAGTTCAAAAATATTTCTTTTCTTCTTTCATTAAAAAAAATGTACATGCCCTGGCTGGTGTGGCTCAGTGGACTGAGTGCCAGGTTGTGAACCAAAGGGTCGCCAGTTTGATTCCCAGTCTGGGCAGATGCCTGGGTTGCAGGCCAGTTCCCCAGTGTGGGGTGTGCAAGAGGCAACCACACATTGATATTTTAGCCCTGGCTGGTATAGCTCAGTGGGCTGAGTGCAGGTTGTGTACCAAAGGATTGCCAGTTTGATTCCCAGACAGGGCACATGCCTGGGTCACAGACCAGGTCCCTGGTAGGGGCCACATGAGAGGCCACCACACATTGATGTTTCTCCCTCTCTTTTTCCCTCCCTCCCCCTCTGTCTAAAAATAAATAAATAAAATATTTAATTAAAAAATGTACCTGTAAAAACATGCCATAACATGATAATCCTAAACATTGCATAGGAGCTGCACAGCCATTGAATTTAAAACAGGAAACCTGTAAAGAGAACAACTATTAATTCATCCTTTTCAGTGGGACTGTAAAACGATTTGACATTCAAATTTAATGGAACTATGTAAGCATTTTTTCAGTCTTAACTGAAAGTAACTAACATGTTAAATAATTGATTAGCATTGTCATATAGGTAGGGATTACAAAAGATAAAAAGCAGGCCCTGCCTGGTGTCTGGTGTCGCTGAGTGGACTGAGTGCCGGCCTGCGAAGTGAAAGGTCCTCCTGTGAGGTTCCCAATCAGAGCACGTGCCTGGGCTGCAGGACAGGTCCCCAGTTAGGGGCATGCAAAAGGCACCCAGTCATCATTTTTCTCACTCATGGATCTTTCTCTCCTTCTCTTTCTCCCTCCCTTACCCCCTCTCTGAGAATAAATAAAATCTTTAAACTTGATCTTAGCCAAAAGGCTGAGAAGCGATAACATAAAATCTTTATTTAAAAAAAAGACATAAAAAACAAAGACTGCCTTCAAGGAGCTCACAATTTATTTTATTTTTAAGATTTTATTTATTTATTTTTAGACAGAGGGGAAGGGGGGGATAAAGAGAGGGAGAGAAACATCAATGTGTGGTTTCCTCTTGCACACCCTCCACCACGGATGAGACCTACAGCCTAGGCACGTGCCCTGACTGGGAATCAAACTTGGTGACCCTTTGGTTCACAGGATGATGCTCAATCCACTGAGTCACACCAGCCAGGGCAAGGAGCTCACAATTTAGTTAGCAGAATAAGATACACACATGTGAAGTTATTTTGATAATCCAGGTTAGAATATATAAAAATGATAAAATGACTGAAAAATAGGATACCAGACACTATAAAAGCAGGGAAATGATAAATTTGGGAATGATTTTAAAAGCTTATGAAGGATGTGAAAGAAGCAATGTCTTAAAGTAGGATTCAAATATATAACAAATGGAAAGGATTGGTGAGGGAAACAATAAGGGTGAAATTGTATAGGAGTAGGAATAAAACAGTTTATTTGGGAAGAAAGATATAACCAACTTAACTAGGTTCAAAGTAATAGGAAGTACAGTTGTATTGTTAGGGAGAACCTTAAATACCACTTTTGGACTTTGGAATTTGTCTTGCTGAACTGAGTAGCCACTGAAAGATTTTTAAGCAAGAAAATTAACTTGATGAAAGTGATGCTTTAGGAAGAATAACCTTGATTCAGCGTGCAGAATGTGTTGGGGACAGAAGAAACTGGATGGCAGAAAGATCACCTGGGAAGCTGCTGCAATAATATAGACCTGAATTCAATGCAAATATCGAGATGAAAAAAGCCAGTGCTTCAGAAATAGTTTGCATACTACTGGTTGTAGAACTGAGCCATCAGCATGGCATTTGGGTTGGTGCAGTAAAACTCATTTTTTTCATAGACATTATGCCCAATACACTGATGTACATATCCAAGTCATAAATTATCACAAAAGGGTTGTCATTTTATATATTAAAATACTTTCTGATGTTTTTGTATATTTAAACAGTAATATTTTAACATTCAGAAATTATTTCATTTTTTTAGAAATTATTTCATTTTAATAAAGCATCTAAATCACTACTTCAAAACATCCTCATGATTCCCATGTGAGGTAAAAAGACTCTTATACTTGAATAAACCTAATAAACTTAAATGATGTACTGTACTTAGTTATATATAAAATTATTTTATAATAAGTAAAGGACTACTACACTACATTTGGGTGTTTTATAATCTTTGAGTACTTGGTAAAATATTAAATTATCATTGATCAGTTTAATACTAACTCATGAAGTTCTACTAATTAAGGATAGATTTTAAATGAGTATAAAACAATGATAAAATATCTTCACTAGAAATCAAGATTGTGAACTAATTCAAAAGCATGCCAAGGTTGCAGGTTCAATGCTCAGTCAGGGCACATACAAGAATCAACCAGTGAATGCATAAATAAGCATCAAATCAATGTTCCTGTCTGTCTGTCTGTCTTCCCTACCCTCTCTCTCAAAAAAATCAATAAATTAAAAAAAAAGAAGTATGATCTTACTTCAGCGAGTATCTTGTGAATGTACTTTAGTCTTTCCTTTGTGGGTAGCAACAGTGTACATCTTTTAAATAGTAAACCTGAGAAAGTAAAAAAAAAAAAAACAAAAACAACAACATGAAAAAAGGTGACAATGCAATCAATTAAAAAATATCTATAAAGCACAGCATAATGGTTCCTGAAAGTCAAGTGTGGTATGCTGTAGTGGACTGTGAGCTGATGTGGTTTGTAAGAGAAAGTTTGGGAGGAAGGGTGTAAAACATTTATATGTTGATGACCAAGTGGCTTTGATGTTTACCTAAGAGGCACTGGCATAAAATTTTATAAAATATTGTGAAATTGATACTATAGGACAGATATGGAAAAGTTTTAAATTATTTAGATTTAAAAAGATACAATAACAAGACATTAAATAGACTAGGGAAACTTTATATTGTCTTTATTCCATGGAAAACATATTTCAGTATCTCTTGAAATTAATCTCATGTCCACAAAGAAAAATGTTTTGAATTGTTAATGCAAAACATAGAAATGGGAAAACAGATTTTATATTCTTTTCAGAAAATTAAAAAAAACATTTTAAGTCATAAGTCTTTAAAATTCCAGAGACTTTAAGTCATTTTTGCTCACAGAAAATGTCCAGTTTGGATTAATTATCTATTTCTCTCTACAAATATATCCTTTTATGGAGCTTGCATGATAAGAATGTATAGAATTTTGTCCAGATATTTAAAAAAGAAACAAAATCCCTTCCATTTCCCAGTGAGATATGTAATTTCAACTACAGTGACAGGAAGTGAATGATTTGTTTCCTCTAACTTTAAATGGTCTGTTTTCCTAAAATGGCAATACTTTGTTAACATTCCTATGAGGGCAAATGTCCTCAAATTAAAAGTAAGATATATGGCAGAAATATATATACCTGTATATCACTTTCTTCAGTTTTCATCTTCTCTGCATTTACTTTTTAACATAATATAAATATTACTTTATATACTTCTATAGAACATATGGGAATCTAATTTATTTTTAGAAGTTGTTATGTTTGGGTAACACATGACCGGAATTAAGTCTTAAACATAAACCCTCCCTATTTTTGTACATAAAAAGACATTTTCAGTGTTTGGCTTTTAGACTGAGTTTTTTCCTTTTGTGCTTTGGCATCCAGTCCCATGGCGTGTCATAGCTGGGGAATTGTAAGCTATAATTGTATGTTGGTTGCCTTTTCTAATGTAAAACTCCTATTTTTAAGGGTTGCAATTTAACATAAAAACCAATACCAGCTGGCTTTTTTTTAACACAGGTGCTCTGCGATACCCTTTAGAGACCAACTTCTTTAATTTCTTTTTACTAAAATAGAGTCAGATGTAATGTTCTTTCCACACTAGCCATCTGCTCTGTTTTTGTGTGAAGAAGCAAATTAAAATTTATAATACTCAAAGAGCAGGATTCTGAAAATGTTATTTTAATGTCTGAAAATAAGAACAGATCAGACAGGAATAGTAACAGGAGAAAATGGTAAGTACATCAAACATTTACCAAAAGAATCAGTCATAAGCCAGGTGTCTGCATCAAAATTAAATGTAAGGTTGAAATCATTGCATGAATAAATCTGTTTTAAAAGGCTAGCTATTAAGATCAATGCACATTTGTATTTTTAACTGACTTATCCATATAATTGTCTTAAGGCTTTTTTTGTTTGTTTAAGCAATTGAGACTTGGTCAGGGAGAAAAAATTCTTTCAGATCAAAACCAAAGAATAAGCACTTTTACCCAATCAACTACCATTTCCTCTGCACCTAATGATATTTGCAAAAAAATATTTACAATAACAAGTAGCAAAAAGTAATTGCATATTCTGTTACAGACTTTACTAAGCCTAATTCAATATCGAAGCCAGTAACATTATAGTCAAATTACATACCTTTAATTTAGTCTTATAAAATATACTTGTCAATACAGCTTTATATATTTATACATCGATATATTCTTATTTTATTATCTTAAAGCTAGGCATTCTTTGGCTACTAAAAGATAAAAGTTAGTTAACTTTGTATGCTTTTATTTAAATATCAACATCACTTTGATGTTTGGTTTTATTGTCATACTTTGTTTAATTAGAAGGTGATTTCTAATTTAATTGGTGTCATTAGTCAAGTCAAAATTAGAATTTTATTTCCGCACTCTTAGGGAGAATAAAAATCAATAAAAGGGGTAAAAGATGAATACAAATCAAGGGCAAAAGATCACAGAAATTTCCTTTGATAAGGTTAATTTAATCACAGCATAATGATTTATTAGTAAATGTATATAGTGCTTTAAAAAAACACTGTTTCTGATAAAAGAAGAAATGATCTTCCACAATAATGTGTTTAAATTTCTATGTTAAGGCCCAGATTATGGTTGAAAGGAAAAAAGGTATCAAGGTAAAACTCATCAGAACCATAGAAAATACATCAATTTCCTAAACTGGTAAGTCACCTAGAAAATACGCATAGGTGACACTGTATCCACATGACATCACAAGGGCTCACACTTTTTACATTAAATTGCATTCTCTCACCTTTAAACTTAAATGTAAGGAAATGTTGTTAAGGGAAAGTCCTCACACTGAAGAGTAAAAGCATCATAGAAATAGGCACATATTAGAAAATATTCTATTTCCCATGAGTCTTACAGAATTGTATGATAAAATCCCCTTAGTTAAGTATGGTTCTTTATTTGTTACAATTCCTACTATGTAAGTTACCTAGAGATCTGTAGTGTTCCAGCATAGCAGAGTCTTGTCTCTCGCCAGGCAGCTCAGGGTTGTGAAAGTCCTGTAGTAAAAGCCTTTTGCTTCCTGATGCGGTCGAGATATAATTAACAATGTGCTGGCTGAAAGTTTTGGACACCATGCTTAGTATGCTGATGTCTTTCACTACCAAAGGAAAAATACATACATGTGTGTGAATGGCTTAGATACAAAAATGTCACTGTTAGCACAATGTGAAAACTTATGTTAGCCCATTAATAATATTAAATAATAGTAAAACTAAAGAGGGAAATCTAAAATTGCTTTAAACCCAGTGCTCAATAAATTAGAAATATTTTGGGATGTAACTGTCATACACCATGTCATTATAATGAGAAGCATGCTTAAAGAGTTTGAGTATTCTCCTTTCTCACTGTATCCCTTACCTAATAACAATAAAGCTTTATAAAATAAACTTAACATGAACACTACTAATTCTAGTGGGGCCAAAGATGACAAACTAGTTTTGGGGGAAAATAAGAATATTTGAGTGTCTATGTAGCTTGCTCATAGTCCCCAAACCTCACCTGACAAATATCTTAAGATTATTTGGAATATTTCCAATGGCAAGGCTTTAAAATTTCCAAGCGTTGATAAGGGCTGAGAATCGGAGTAAAGGGTGCTGGAAACACAGCTGGACCGACGATTACTACGTCTATATTTCTGGTTGGGAATCAAAGTGAAACTGGTATTCACTCTAGATGCCATCCTTTTTCCTATCTTGTGAACTTATCCTGGTTAGAAAAACAAAAAAACAAGAGACAAAAAAAGAAAAAAAGAACATTATAGTGATGAAGAGATGGGGGTTTTTTTTTTAATGAAGAGATTGATATTTTTTATGGGAAATAGTTGTCACTGTATATTTACAAAACTTTTAATACGGTGTCCAATGTATGGAGTTCCCACCAGTAGAGTCTTATTCATCTCAGTATGATGTGAAATATTTAAAAATATTTTCCTTCTTAGCCAAATATTCTAGATCGATGAAGAGTTTTAGTAGAAAATGAGGATGTATTTGGGTAAAATACGTTCTAAGAAAAATATGCAAAAATTTTTACATATAGAAAAAACTTTACAAAAGAAACCAATATAACAAATTCAACACATTCAATGTAGCTTTAAAGTTTTGTAGTAATGTTTTTCTATTTCCCTAAAACTGAACACTGACATCTTTTGTCAGAAACAATAAAAACAAAAGGATAAAAAATAGAGACTTTCATTTTAGAGACTTCAAGCAGTGAAATGAAAGACTTATCAAATCAATTAAGACTCGAGTAAATAAATAAACAATACATGTCCCTCAGTTTCACCTTTGGATAATAATAGTCACTGATAAGTCTCAGGAAGGGCTTCCATAACTTGATTTCAAAATGAACATTTCCTGGAGAAAACTTACTAAAGTCACCGATCATTTACTTACACTATAGAATAACTTAAAAAAAACCAACAAAACCGTGTCACACACAGTGACATTGTCACTGTGGCCCCGACCCAGAAAACACCGCCTGACCTTGTATATGTACAAGCACATGCAATGTACATGCACGTGCAAAGTACACGCACATGCGATGCACACGTAATGCACGAGCGCGAGTGGGCAACCACAACTCCCGGCTGAAGCTCCTCCTTTACGAAGTAACAACTGAGACGTTTCATCTCCGACTTACAAGTGTATTTGACCAAAATGCACGGTCTCCTTCCGTCAGGAAATTGCTAAAATCACACTGTTACGTATTTATCCTAAAAGGTTACATATCAACTCATACCAGCTGAAAATCGGTTACGCACTTGCACACACGGCCCAGAAGTTTGGTGCTTAGTGAAACACACAGTGGAAAACCTCCTCCAAGACCTTACGTGCCAAGGCGCTTTGCTTCAGCTTCAACGGCCGTTTAAATGAGCAGATATTTTACAAATAATCGTTGAATTTATAGTATGTAACCTGTGCCTTGCTAAAATGTTTCCAAAATACAACAAAAACAAAACAATGATGACATGTGCTTGTAAACACTTTGGTTTACAGCATGCCAGAATTTCATGTTTATATTTCTTTTTAACAAAAAAAAAAGGGTGGGGGGGGAGGGAGGGATCCCTGTCCATAGTGTTTTGTACCCTTTTCCAATTACCGTCGCGACTGCAACCCCTTCCACCGCTAGCAGACATGCTTCTACAAGTCATGCATTTTCAGGGCTGCATAGAACTCCAACAAGTGGGAGAACCTTCATTTGTTTAATCCGTAAGGGGGGGGGGGTTCCCCGCTCCCAGTAGGCATTTTAAAGCACTACCATCGTGCTCAGACGCCAATCCGGCCCAGGACTCGCTTCTCTGCGGACCGTGCGGGCTCCTGGGGCGCCCGGGGCCCCTGCTGCCCGGGGGCCTCTGGCGTGGCGACCGGGGGGGGAAGAATACACAATTCAAACCCCCGAGAGGGTGAAGACGCAAAGCCTGGGTCCTTCTACACGAAAGCCTCTTTTTTTTTTTTTTTTTTTTTACGAGTTTACGTTTTCCTCTCAGACCTGAACGTTTTGGGGGGGGAAGCTAGCAGACTTTTTTTGGAGAAATGTCAAGGGGTAAACCCAAATTACTGGTTCCCTCTCACCGCTCCGGAGGACGATAATCACCGACCCAAATCTCAGAATTACAGGGTTTTCGAGCCCCAGGCCCTCCCACGCACTTGGGACTCTCTGGGAAAGGCTTCGAGCGCCCTCTTGGGTGAGCTTGTACCCCGCCTTTCCGGAAAAAAACCGTCCGCCAGCAACTCACCGGGATTTCGAGTTTGTTTGAACTTTTCAGAAAACCCCTTTTGAAGAGACCCGCCCCATCTGCTCGGGTGTTAGCCCAAAACGTCTCCGAAGAGGTAACCTAGGGAGGGCGTACCAGAGAAACTGGCCGACGGGAGACTCAAACCACCCCGGGATGCATTTTTTTCCCCCTTCACTCCATCAGAAGCGGAAACGATCTCGAGAGAACATTGGGGAAACAAATCTCTTTTTACCACAGATTTTGACAGTTTTCCGGCTAAAGGATCACAGGAAGATGGGATCTAGTCGTTTTGCCCCACCATCCTCACGTTTCTTAATGTTTACAAAACAAAAAAGTCTCCTCAAGGTTTTCCCTCCGAGGAGAGAGAAGGTCCGGCTCTGCTCCGCTCCGGAGCGGCGCTCCAGCCTCCCAGGAGCCCCAGAGGCCTCGAGAAGCTTTTCGAATCCTCCCAGGAGCCCCAGCGGGAGGGAGCCACGCCCCCTCATGAATAATAAGAAAGGCCGACTCCCACAGTGCCCTCCTCCCTCATGAATAATTAACAACACGAGATCCTTGGAGCCCCAGGCCAAGGACAGGAAGGGGTGGAGCCATGAGACTGGGAGGGGGAGGGGAGGGTACAAAGGAAGAGCCCCAATCGAGCGAGCCACACATCTGCTCTCAACCACTTCCTGTTCTTTTGAACCTAGATTTAAGTCTATTTTTTATTTCCCCCACCCGCAATAGGATAAGTTACAAGAGCTTTTATCAAAACTTCTGTTGGAAAACAACTTCCAAAGATTCCCTTTGAAACCCATCTGGATCCCTGGAATCAAAGAAAGTTGAGGGCCTCCAGCCTCGCAAGATGGAGTCCAAGACGCATCTGTCTAGGTTGGCCGTCCTCCCTTGAACATTAAGTTCTCATTAATTAACTCACTCAGTAGCTATTTACTGAAGCCTGCACTGCGCCAGTCACTGGACAGAGAACAGGACACACGAAGTTTCCTGCCTTAATGGAGTTTGTTATTTTAATGGGCAAGATAGCAGAATAAACAGACAAAATAAACTACAGATAGAGAGCAATGCTATGGAGGGAATAAGGTAACAAAATAAGGTGAGGGTGGGCACCTGTGCCTACTTTAAATAGACAGGCCTGGAAGGTCCCTCTGAGGAGGTTGCATTTAGATTTTATTTATTTATTTTTTAGATAGAGGAGAAGGGAAGGAGAAAGAGGGAGAGAAAAATCAATGTGTGGTTGCTCTCATACTCCCCTAGCTGGGGACCTGGCCCACAACCCAGGCATGTGCCCTGACTGGGAATCAAACCAGTGACCCTTTGGTTCACAGGCCAGCACTCAACCCCTGGGACACATCAGCCAGGACTGGATATTTTTAAATGAGTGTCATCATAAACTGAAAGATGGTAATAAATAAATGTACTCAATGTTTAAGCCAGTTCATAGCTCTGTTGGGATATGATGAGTCAGAAGGAGCAAATAGCACAGCTGTGAGTGGGTATTACCTCCTTTCACACTCTTTTTTCAAAAGAAGCCTTCCCCCACGATTAGTGCTCAGAATGGTTTGGGATTCTGATTTTATGAACCCTTAGACGGCATCAAGCTCTAGGCAGCTCTACGAGAAAATCCTGAGATAATCTGCATTCAGATACGAAGGAAATGGCCTTTGGCCTCCACCCTCTAAAGCCAGTTCAACCCCAACTAGCAATAAATTGAATCCCATATTTTATATTTTATGATTGAATTGTTCAGGCTTCACTTTTAGTTAGCATTATGATGAGAACTCTGGAAAATGGTTTTAATTATTTTAAAAAATTAAAGCCAATGAGCTACAGACTGGGAGCAAATACTAGCTGGAAACATCTGATAAAGAGCTGTAATTTAAAATATACAAAGAACTGTTAAAACTCAACTCTAAGAAAATGAACAAACAACGAGCAAAAGACCTGAACAGATACCTCACCAAAGGAGATATACAGATGGCAAATAAGCATATGAAAAGATGCTCCACATAATATGTCATCAGGGAACTGCACATGTAAACAACAATGAGATCTCATTATGCACCTATTAGAAGGGCCAAAATCCAAAACACTGATAATACCAAATGCTGGTGAGGATGTGGAACCATAGGAACTGTCATTCATTGCAAAACAGTACAGGCACTTTGGAAGACAGTTTGGAAATTTCTTACAAAACATTTACCCAAGGGAGTTGGAAACTAACATCCACACAATTACCGGCACATGGATGTTTATAGCAGCTTTATTCACGATTGCCAAAACTTGGAAGCAACCAAGATGTCTGCCAGTAAGTGATTAGATTAATAAACTGTGGTACATCCAGATGAATATTATTCAGTGCTAACAAGAAATGAACTATTAAGCCATGAAAAGACCTGGAGGAATTTTAAATGCATATTACTAAGTGAAAGAAGCCAATCTGAAAAGGCTACATATGGCTATGATTCCAACTATATAACACGTGAAAGAGGCAAAACTGTGGAGACAGTAAAAAGATCAGTGGTTGCCAGGGGCTTTGGAGGAGGGGGGAATGAATAGGCAGAACACAGGATTTTTAGGGCAGTGAAACAATTCTGTGTGATACTATAATGCTAGCTATATCTCATTATACATTTGTCAAAACCCATAGAATATACAACACCAAAAATGAACCCTAATGTAAACTACAGACTTTGGAAGCCAATGATGTATTTATACACATCAATTTTAACAAATGTACCACTCTGTGGGGTATGTTGGTGCAGGGGGAGGTTGTGCGTGTGTGGGAGGGCAGGGACCAAAAAATCTCAGTACTTTCCACTCAGTTTTGCTGTGAACCTAAAACTACTTTAAAAAATAAAGTTGATATGTAAAAAAAAATTAAGGCCAGCACTTAGCCTTTAATTTAGGAAAGTTTTTTTCTAATTAAAAATCTAGACTTTCTGCCCTGGCTCAGTGGATTGAGTGCTGGCCTGCAAACCAAAGGGTTGCTGGTTCGATTCCCAGTCAGGGCACATGCCTGGGTTGCTGGCCAGGTTCTGAGCTGGGAGTGCACGAGAGGCAACCACACAATGATTTATCTCTTCCTCTCTTTCTCCTTCCCTTCCTCTCTAAAAATAAAAGTAAATAAAACCTTCAAAAAATCTAGACCTTTTAGACATAAAGCAGTCTGATTTTTAAGAAAATATGTGCGTGCCAGTTTGTGTGTGTCTGTGAGAAAGTAGATGGCATTATATCCTTGTCTTCTCAAAACACAAAAAAGAAATGTTTCAGAAATCTTCAAAAGATGCTTTAAGAAAAAAATTCTTCTGTTCTGTTAAGTACTTCTTATCAGACCTCGTGAACTCGGCCCTAACAGCAATGAGAGCAAATTCTGTATGAGAAGACTTGGCAAGGCAGTCATCACAAACCACGGGACAAGTATGACTAATACTCCCCTGTGGGGTAAACTGTGAAGAAATGAATTTCCAGAGAGTCAAAGTTGAGGCTTGACTCATTTGGAATTCTTTACAAATTGAAAACACTTAAACTGGGAAAACTCCGAAAACTATAATTCTTATTAATTGGCTGGAATTGCTAAGCAAACAAACCTAAGGATCAAGGGGATTGACTGGGGTTACCGAAAGAACGCTTGTCAAGCAGAAATAGGTGCTGTAATTCTTCCTGCAGGTGGCAGCAGAGAGCTGTATAACGTTCAGTATGTTTTCCCTCTTGAGGTGTGGAAACCCTTAACCATAGAGAGAACTGGAAAGCATTTTAGCGGTCACAGAACACCCTCCGTTTACAGATGAAGAAACTGTAAATCCAAAGAGATTACGCAAACTTCCTAAGGCAAAACTCTTCACTGATATAAATTCTTTGAAACGTGTCTGGTTATGCATATATTTCACTTATAATCCCATGACACTGGAGGCAAACGAATTTAATTAGATATGAAAATGCAATATTTCGTATGTAATATTTCATATGAAATATTAAGTTATGATAGAATAGCTTTTGAAATATTGCCAGAACTCTTCCCCTATATTTATTAAAACCTTTATTTTAAAGAGGCCATCTGAAAGCTGTCTGATGGGCATGTGCGCTGCTGGGGGAAAAAAGTACAAGTTCGGGGAAGCAAGCCTGAATTCGGTTCATTTCGTCTCTGCTGTCACACCCTGATATATTACTCCAACTTTGTGTTCGCTGTCAAGCGCAGTGATAATATATGTGAGGTTTGCTGCGAGGCGTAAATGATACCACACTTGTCATGCTCTTGTCTCATACACAGCAGACACTCGATGAGCACTATTTCCTTTTCGCGCCCACTCTGGGGGAACACAGGGGCGGACAAGCTGGCTGTTTCCATTAGCAGAGCTACCAAATAAAATACAGGACACCCATTTAAATTTTCATTTGACGGAAACAACCCACCTTTTTTTTTTTTAGTGCAAGTATGTCCAAAATTTTGCAGGGACATACACTAAAATATTACTTGTTTGTCTGAAATGAAAATTTAAATAGGTGTCCTCCATTTTTCTTTGCTAAATCTGGCAACCTAAGTTTTTAAAGGTTCTTGATTTGTTACAGAATGAGGAAACATCAAAGCGGTGTTATAAAATTAGTGATAAAATTTTAAATATTTATACCTAAAACATTAGAATGCCAAACTAAGGAATGCACTGCAATATAACCGCTAGTTACAAATAATGATAGGACTGATAACAAATATTAACTTGCAGGGCAATATAGAAAGCGTGGTCTGGTATTGGGACATATGCTTAAAGCTGCAGAGCAGATGTCTTCATTGAGGGGTTTGTTTTTTTTTTTAAGATTTTATTTACTTATTTTTAGAGAGGGAAGGGAGGGAGATAGAGAGGGAGAGAGAAACATCAATGTGCGGTTACTGGGGGTCATGGCCTGCAACCCAGGCATGTACCCTGACTGGGAATCGAACCTGTGACATTTTGGTTCACAGCCCGCACTCAATCCACTGAGCTATGCCAGCCAGGGCTTCATTGAGTTTTGTTCACTTGTCTTTGCTAGTGCTTTTCGTTTGGAGATGAGGCCAAGGATCTAAATTTGAGGTCCTTTGATCCTGAGGGCTCTGTGAAACGGCCCTCTGATCCTCCGTGATAAGCTCTATTCACTTTCTGTTCTAACAGTGGAGATACTTAGAGCTTTATCCTAGAAAAATGTTTCCTTTGTCAGGTATGACAGGATCATTTATTTAGTTGTATTTTATGTATTACTTCCGAATCAGTGTTGGGAAAAGGCAAAGGAAGCTAATGGGCTAAGTGCAGCCAGAGGACATAGTGGCCCAATTTCTACCCTGTAAGGAACGGGAGGAACTGCAGCAAAACTTTAACACACCCCAAAGGAGGGCACGTTCTCCATTCACTCGCTCGCATGAACGAGAGCTATGGTTTATTATGCGCCAAAGTTGTCTGTTCATCACATCACAAGTACCTTTTCAGACCACTGTGGCCGCGAGGTGTTAGGAAAGACACATCCTAGACGAGTCTAATTAAGTAGCCGTCCTCAGTGTTTGACACTGTGCCAGATTCACACATACAGCCAGCACTTTAAAAAGTGTTGTTAGAGTTTTCCTTTAACTTACATTTATTAAATATGGAAAAAACAAAAGCAATATTTGCAAAATACATACTAGAAATAAAGGACCACGTTGTAATGGACTTCCATGTCTACGCAGCACTCAGGTTTAGAAGGAAAAAATCCCATCATCACGACCTCTGAAGTCCCCTGGGGCCCTCTCCCAGATGCTCTTCCTTCCCTCTTCCTTCCGTCTTCCTTCAGAGAGGTAACGATTATTCTGAATTTGTATTCAGAAGTTCCCTTGTTTTTCATTATAGTTTTACCATGTATGTTTATAATCCTAATACTTAATGTATATACGTGTTTAAAATGTTAAGAGAAATATAACATGCATACAGCATCATCCATGAAAATAACTCATACGTATGTTTAGTTTTTAAAATAACAATAAGACGAACACTCACGAAGCTGCCACCAGGCCAGGGAAGAGCATTACGTAGAGACCCACCTGAGCCCCTTTCCAATTGCTCCTCCTTTCTTCAGCCCGAGATGAGTGTTACCTGGAACGTTGTATTCACCATTTTTTTGTAGTTGCCAACTGCACATGAAACACCATTTTATATATTTTTTATTTTAATTGTTGTTCAAGTACAGTTTTCTGTCTTTTACTCCCATCCCACCCCACCTCCCATTTTAAATATTTTAAAAAGGATTTTATTTATTTAGTTTAAGAGAGAGGGAAAAATAGCATTTTACTATTTTACTATTTTAAATTAGTAATATTAAATAGTAAAATAATAGTAAAACATATACACCTATGACTTAAGTATGACAACAATTATTAACATTTTACTATTTTTGCTTTACTATGTATCATATATATGTTATACATACATATTTTTTCTTAACCATTTGCAGGTATGACACACCACTCATATAGTACTTCTACATGCTGTTCCTAAATATAAAGACATTTTCCTACCAAAACACCTGCTACCATGGCTAAGAAAATGAATAATTAATTGATTTCTTAGTATTAAATCTACAAGGCATTCCTGGGGTAAATTTAACTTGGTAATAATGTATTGTCCTTTTAAACACTGATGAATTCAGTTTGCTAATAGCTGCCTTATGATATTTGCATTGATGTGCATGAGCGAACTTGGTATATAATTCTCCTTTTTCACGCTGTCCTTGTAAGCTTTTGGAATGTTGCTTTGGCATTGTTCTATACGTGTCCATTAAATTAAGCTTGGTAATTGTGCTATTCAAATTTCATAAATCCTTCCTGATTTTTTTGCCTGACTGGCTTATTGATCACTTGAGGGTATTACTATTTACCATTATATGATTGAATTTTAAGTTTCCCTTTAGGTCCATCCGTTTTTGCAGTACATTTTTATTATACAGTGATATAGTCATATTTAATAATATATGTTTGCTTTCAAGTACATGTTAATGCAGTTATAGAGATTTTAGTTGTCTATTCGGTTTCCCCTTTTTATGCTTATTTTTCTTCTCTTTTTTTAAAATATTTATTTTTAGAAGGGAATGGAGGGAGAAAGAGAAGGAGAGAAATATTAATGTGTGGTTACCTCTTACATGGTCCTTGGCCTGCAACCCAGGCATGTGCCCTGACTGGGAATTGAACTGGCGACCCTTTGGTTCACAGCCCACACTCAATCCCACTGAGCCACACCAGCCAGCCAGGGCCCTCTTAACTTCTTTCAGATTGATTATTTTTACCACCTGCCTGTTTCCCCTCTATTAGTTTGGAAGCTAAATATTTTATTCCTAGTCTTTCAGTGTCCCATCTAAAAATTTATCGTGCACATTTAACTCATCAAAGTCACAAGTAAGTCATTACCCTTTTGCCTCTCCCCAAACACTGTAAGGACCTTAGAACACTTTCATTCCCAACAGCCACCTTCTGAGTTACATGTTCCTGGGTCGCTCAGTTCTCTTGCTTCCTCTTGGCACAGATAAACGTCCTCACCATCTTCTGGAACTTGAGGGCCCGCGGTCCTTGGAGACCTGGAGCAGCTCCGTGGCATGCCGCTCATTTCGGACAGAGCTGCACACCTCTCAGACCATGTCCTGCAGGAACCTGGAGTGCTCCAGCAGGCTTCTGAGGCTGCCCCTTGCCTCGGCTTTCTTCGTTTTGGTCAACATGTGGCCCTTGTTAGAGTCCGTGACCACGGGACAGCACAGAGCCGTGGCTGGACCTGCACTGCAGAGCCGGGGGCCAGAGGGCAGCAGACGCCCTCTTGTTAATTTTAGTGCCATAGAGTGTTATTATAGCTTAAGGGCGTCAATAGTAGGTAGCTGAAATAGTCCATATTGAATTAATTAGTTTACCATTTTTATCATTCTTCGCTCCTTCCCTTGTTTCATTCCTTCTTTCTGGGATTACTTCCCTGCTGCCTACGGCACACACTTTGCAATCTCATTTGCAGAGGGTCTTTGGTAGCAAACGCTTTTAGTTTTTATTTACTTGAGGTCCTTCTTTTTTACCTTTGTTCTTTACAGATATTTTTAGGGGATATAAAATTCTAAATTGACGGTAATTTTCCTCTTAGCACATTGAAGGTATTATCCCATTATCTTCCTACTTCTACTGCTGCTCTTAAGAGATCAGCTATCAGTCGAACTGTTGCAGCCTTGAAGTTATCTGACTTTTCTCTTTGCTTTTATAATCTGGTCTCAGTCTTTGGTGTTCTGCAGTTTTATTATGATGTGTTGGAATGTGATTTTCTATTAAGAATTCATTGAACCCTTGCCTGTGTGGCTCAGTTGCTTGGAACATAGTCCCACCCACCAAAAGGTCAGAGGTTCGATTCCTGGTTAGGACACATATCTAGGCTGTAGGTTCGATCCACAGTCCGGGTGCATATGAGAGTCAACCAACTGATGTTTCTCTCTTTCTCTCCCTCTCCCTCCTTTCCTCTCTTTCTAAAATCAATAAACATATTAATTTTTTTTCAAGAATTCATTGGAATCCTTGAATAGCCTTTCATTTTCCATATTTTTGTCCCCTTGTGCTGTACACTGAATCATGTCATCAGACGTCTTCTCATTCGCTCATTCTTCTTCAGTGTTTCTAATCTGCTCCTAAATCAGACCACTGAGTTTTTAATTTTAACTATGTTTTCACTTTCAGATGGTATTTCTTTTTAAAAAACTGCTTGATCATTTTTGTACTTACTATTTACTCATATTATTTATCCCTTTTTATTTATTTTTAAAAGCCCTAAAATAGTTATTTTATATCATGCTTCTGCTAATTCCTATATTTAAAGCCTTTGTAAATCTGATTTTGCTCTCTGTGTTTCTGCCTCTCTTGTTCGTGGTGTGTCATTTTATTAGGTTTCATGATTTTTTGGACTGCAAACCTATTTTCTTAAAACTTTATCTGTAGGAATTTGAGGAGCCCTGAGATAAAAGTGGCTTCATCTAGAGAAAATTGTATTTGTTTCTTCCAGCACTTCAGGCACTTAGGACCATTTTAAATTAAATTCTCTGAATGCCCTGACTGGTGTGGCTTGGCTGGTTGGGTGTCGTCCCACAAAGTGAAAGGTTGCTGGTTCGATTCCCGGTCAGGGCACATGCCTGGGTTGCTGGTTCTGTCTCAGTTGGGATGAGTATAAAAAGCAACTCATCAATGTTTCTCTCCTTCTCTTTCACCTTCCTTTCCCCTCTCTCTAAAAGTTAATAAAATAAAAAATAAATTCTGTGCTGGAGGCTTTTCAGGTGGTGCAACTAATATGAATCTGGGCTGCAAACTTGTGTTAGGGCTAGTTTTTGGTTATACATTTTCAGGAGTTTTACTGTCACGTGGTACTAAGAATCAAGAAAGCCTATTTACATCACAGACCCTCCAGGTAGAGGGGTTAGAGTATTTCTAGATGGCCTAACAGTAAAAATATAGCCCTTTGGGTCTCACCGGTCTGGGAGGGTATCCAATTAGAAACTCCACCTGTGTCCCTTGTCCTTGGAACTCTTTAAATTTTTTTTAAGAATGCATTTATTTTTAAAGATAGGGGAAGAGAAGGAGAAAGAGAGGAAGAGAAGTATTGGTGTGGTAGAGGAACATCGATTGGTTGCCTTTCACACCGTGACCCAACTGGGGACCAGGCTCACAACCCAGGCGTGTGCCCTGACCCGGAATCAAACTGGCAACCTTTCTCTTTGTGGGACGATGCTCACAGCAAGTGAATCACACTGGTCAGGGCTTTTTAAAAAAAGATTTTATTTATTTATTTTGAGAGACAGGGGACGGGAGGGAGAGAAACATCAATCTGTTGCCCCTCTCACGTGCCCCAGCAGGGGACCTGAAACCCAGGCCTGTGTCCTGACCAGGAGCTATGCAGGACGACGCCCAACCAACTGAGCCACACTGGTCTTGAAAACTGAGGGCTAACTGGTTTGGAAATTGCTCCGTTTATCTCTCTGGGTTCCTACTGTCATTTGGGTTTGGCGGAATATTTGTTACTTTTATTCACTTACTTAGAAGAACATACTTGTAACATTTTATCCAGAATTTTTATTTGTTTTCAGCAGCAGCAGAGTCAGTCGCGTTGCCTGGGTTCATTATATCATCTAAAATGCAAGTCTGTATCACTTCTTTTTCAATAATAGTCTTAAAGTTTCTCTCACCAATACTCAGGCCTTTATGTGCATTGCTTCACAACTTAAGTATATTGCTTTTCTTTATGTTACTCTCTCCTCTCAATACCCTACCCTTTAAGTACGACGCACACTCGTTCCCTGTTAGCACGTGAAATTGATATCTTTGGCTGGTGAAGAGCTGTATCAGGTTAGAGAAAAAGATTTTAAAGGGCAGCTGAGGTCTGCAATGTTCATGCAGTTTGGGATTATTTTTGTTTCTTGTTTTCTCTTATGGTTTCCACTTCAATTCTGAAACACTCCTAAATAACCCTATTGTTTATTTTCCTCATCAACATTTCTGGTAAACAGAACAGTTTCGTGTTTATCAAGGAAACATTTTTAAGGACAGCACGATCACATTGGATGGTTTCCATTGCCAGTGCGTCTGGTTCTGAAGCACATAATAGATACATTTTGAACATCTGATTCTCCATGTTTCGTCCGATGACATACTTTATTTTCTATGAATGCACTGATTATTGCAGCGAGAGTCAAGGAAACACAGCAAAGAGGAGATGGACTCAACTCTCTCTCCATTTCTCATCTTGAAAGGTCCTTTATTTTTCTCCCTTTCCTTCTTTTTCCTAAAGCCTTTTCTGACCGGCCTGGAGAAAACCATCTGTCCTCCCCCCGAAAGCAAATGAGAACAGTACTCTCCTTACCCTCACCAGCATCCTCCCAGCGGACTCACTTCATCTCGGTTTTCTGAGGCATCGTTTTCTCATTTTTTTTCTCGCTCTCTGGCCTCTCCTCACCTCCTTCTCAGGTCTACTTGATGAAGGGAACTCAAGAGTTAGGATGTTTTTTTAGCTTTAAGTTATAGTTAATAGGCTTAGTGATGAGTGCATGTAGAAAGCTCTGGTTCCAGGAACTGGAATGTATGACGGGACCCACCCTGACTCCAGGAGGGCCACCAGCAATTCAACCTTTGTGCCCCAGCAGGACTGCAAGCGGTCAAGAGGGTGTCTGAGCCACTGGCCTCCAGGGAGAGGACGTCCGGATGCAGACAAAGAATCACTGGGATGCTAGGAGAATTTCCAGACTGCAGCTTGCATCTGATCAACCTTCTCCCCTGAATCCCAAACCCCTCACCTACTCTTTCCTCCTCCTCATAAAAAAGATTGGCTTGGGATGAGATGTCAGGACAGTTTTTTAGGGTACGTACCCTGCCATCTTCTCAGATCACTGGCCACCAGAATAGAGCACCCATAAAGACTCCATCCTTGTCTCTGCTTACTGGTTCTGGTAGGAACAGGCAGTACGTACACCGACTTTTCCAGTTTTGTACTCTCTTTACCTACTTCTCAAACGCCAATGCTCTTAAGGCTGTGTGAGAGCCCATTTTCCCTCCAAACACTCACCTCCACCCCCGGCTCCGACCACTACCTTACACGTATCACAATGATGCATCCCCAGGTCAGCTCCTGGTCCAATATCTGGGTGTCCCAGGGGCTTCTCAGCCCAATATGTCCTGAACGTCTTTTTGTCTATTCAGCTTCCCCCCTCCACCAGCATCTACTTCTCTTCCTGCCTCCGTCCAACCCAGAGCCTGGGACTCATCCTAACCCTTCTGTTTCCTTATTTCCTTATCTTCTTCTTCCTCTAAGGATGTCCACTTTTTATTCATACATACAACCATAAACACACATAGATATACGTATTGACATACACATACAGTGTAATATAACATTGTTATATTATATTGCATGTTCATTGTCTATTCCGTTATAAATGCTACTGCCGGTCCAGGTTGGCCCTCATCTTTTCTTGTCTAAACCACCACATTTGCATCTCAACCGGTCTCCCTGCTTCCGGTAACATCCTCCTCTCACCCATCCTCTACACTGCCTCCAGGGGTCCTCCAGAGTGATTGTTCTAGAATGCAAATCTGATGCTATCTTTCCCTTTCCCTCGCTTAAACCCCTTCACTGGTGCTTTCACTTAAGGACACAATTAGGAGTGCTCAGAGCAGTGTGCATGACTCCCCCACCCCCATCCTGGCGCAGGCCTCTCGTGTACCTTGACACGTCTGCCATGCATTCTAGCAGAGTGAGTCGCTCACAGCTCCCAGAGGCCCCGTGCGCTTGCTCACCCATCTCCTTTGCTGGGAAGGCCTTTCCTCTTGCTGCCCACTTCTCATCTAGCTCTTTCCTGTTTATCCTTCCAGACTTAACCCCACATCACCTCCTCCTGAAAGCCTTCCTTGGATGCAACTCATCTTCCTTCCTTGGTCTGGATTAGTGATGTCTGCTGAGCGTACTTCTGTCCTGGAGCGTATCTGCCAGAAACGCGGAGCTCAGTCCACTGGGCTGCAAGGTTCTTGAGGGCAGGAGCCATTTCTCATTTTTGGCACCTAACACCATGTAGGCATAGAAGGCATTTAATCAATGGATGTTTGTTGATTGACTTCTTGACCCCTAGTTCTTCTGTTTATTAGATGCGTGATCCTGAGTGAGTCATTTAACCGCCTGTGTTTTCGTAGAAATAATAACATATGCCCATCACAGAGATTAAATGAGGTAAAGCATATAAAAATACTTTGTGGATTACACTTCACTGCTTTTCAACTGGAAGTACTCCCACTTACTACAGCTTTGATCTGAAGACTTTTAAAAAATGTACTCTCTTGGTTTTCCCCTCCTTCTCTGGACATTGCTCTGCTCTCCCAGTGTCCCCTGTCTCCTTCCTTTCCCACCTCGCTGCTTCCTTCTCTTCTGCCTACAGATCTGTCCTCATCTCACTCATTCTGAAATCCGCCCATCTCCCTCCAACCCTCCCTCCCCCTCAAGCCGTGGTCCTTCCTTTCTTCTTTCCGTGGTTGCAAAACCCTTCAAAGCATGTTTCATCAGGCCGCCTGCTGCCTCTCATCACCCACTCCTTTCTTACCCGGCACAATCTGGACCCGGCCCTCCGTGCATCACAGCCGCTGTGCCCTCCGAGGGCGTCCGTGACCGCCTGCCGCTGGATCCAGCGGGCTGTTTTTCAGAGCTCTTCCCGCCGGGCCCCGAAGCATCTGGCCGTGCTGCTGCTCACCTCCCCCTGCTTGAAACCTCGCCCTCGCTTTCCCGATCCTGCACTTTCTCAATTTTCCTTTTCCCTTGTTCCATTCCCATAAGTGTTGGCGTTCCTCAAGGCTCTGCCCTCCAGCCTCTTGTTTTCCCTCTTCTCTGCTGGCTGATCTCACAGATTCCTACGCTTGCCACTAGGACCTCTCTGCAGACGCGTGCCTTCTTCTGAAGGTACTTTCAGCGCAAGTGGCCCCGTGAGCTTCCTGAGCTCCCCCATGTCCTGCTTCTGGCTGGACAGCAGCTTTGGGTGGACCTGCCAGGACCTGAACCTCAAAATGTCCAAAATGAAAATTATCCACTTCCCACTGACCTGCTTCTCTTCCGATTCCTATTTTATTTCTATGAATGGCGCCATCATTCTCCCAGCCATCCTAGATTCTAGTCTAGGGCAGACCAGGAAAGCAAGTCTGTTCTTGCTTTCCTCCCACGTCCAGTCACTCGCCAAGTCCCTAACGGGCACATCTGTGGCTCCCCACCTTGCCGTTGCTGCCACCGCCACCACTGCAGAAGGGCCTTCATTCCTCCCCCCCAGACCATCTCCACAGCCTATTCTATTTGGTTTTCATTCTGCCCTCCTTCCCTCCCTTCATCCTTACCTCTCTTTTTCTTTTTTTTTTTCAGCAAATATTTATGGAGCACCTACTATATGCCAGGCACTAGGAAAACAAAAAATTAATGCTGGGCAGGCCCATTCCTCAAGATGTCGAGAGCCAGTAGAAAGCTTATTTCAAGAGACCCACATTCCAGTGGGGATGATGGATACGTAAGCAGACAGTTATTAAGTGTGGACACCCTGGGCCCTCTAGCGGTCTCCCCGCCCCCACTTCCGCCCTCCATTCCACTCTGTATTCCTGGCTGTGCCAGGTTAACACATTACTAAAGTATGGTGACTGTTCTGCCAGATCTTTCATTAGCTCCCCATCGCCTGTGTTGGTCCTCAGCATGTTTTTCTAGGTTTTCGCAAAGTGCCTCAGCCTGCTTCTCCAGACACCTCCACGATTCTCCCCTCCCCCTTGCCCTCCACCACCACCCAGCCTCCAGCTGGAGTTCTCTGAATGTGCTCTGTTCCCACCTCTCCTTTTTTCTCATGGTTCCCTCCCCCATCACCTCTGCCTGTAAGCATCCTAACTGCAAGTCTATTTGCAGCCCTGACCCCAGGAGGTGTAACTCTTCCCCCCAGCAGTGCTTCACATCCCCGGCCGTCCTCACAGTGCGGATAACCGATGAGTGGACGAGCAAACCCTTCTGCCGGAGATGCGGAGAGCTGCAGCGCCACCCAGCTGCTGGGGTTAGCGAGCCGGCCCTGAGAGCCATCACCACCAGCAAGAAGGGTCCACAGTAAGGGACAGAGAACACAGTGCACTTAGGGGACACCTTGGCCTGATGAAAGAAGAATGTAGACGGGACCAAAGCCAGCTACCCTCGGTAAGGGCCATCATCACCAGTGTCACGGTGAGAAGGAACGAGACAGCAGAGCCCAGCGTGTGGCCTCCACCGCCTGTGGCACTAGACGTGCAGAGTAAACCGCAAAGACTCCTGGGAAACAGACCCCCCCCCCACGCCACCTCCCCCACTGTGCAGGTCTGGTTCCCCCTTCACGCGTTAGTTACTGTTGTTGCTCAAAACTCCTGTCACGTGGTATTCTTACAGGTGCTGTAGCAGTTGATCTTTTCGCCTTGTAAGTCTACTTATTTGTGAGCTTTGTTTTGTCCACCCAACCAGAATTCTAGGCTGCTTAGGACAGAATCGCAAGCCCTGCGGCGTGGCAGGAGGAGATTACTCTTTGCAGGCTTGACTACAGAGGAATGTCTTCCTCTGGTGTATGAGGCAGGAATTCTATTCTATTCTTGGTACCTTCCGGGGTGACTTGCAGGGTGGCTTACACACACATGTTCGCGCACAGGGTGGCTTAGACACACACACACACACACACTCTCTCTCTCTCTCTCTCTCTCTCTCTCTCTCTCTCTCTCTCTCTCTCTCAAGGAATGCAGCTGATTGATGGATTCAGGCCCTGCAGGGAATCGGTAGAGTCCGTTCCATAGTATTCCGGTTTGGGATGGAATTCCAAACCAGATGGAAATTCAAACCACGAAAATCAATAAAATTTTTAAACTTTTTAAAAATCCTCACCCAAGGATATGTTTATTGATTTTAGAGAGAAAGGAAGAAGAGAGAGAGAGAGAGGTCAGTTTGTCAGTTGCCTTCCAGGGATTGACCCTACAACCTAGGTGTGTGGCCTGAATGGGACTTGAACCTTTTGCTGTATGGGACAATGCTCCAATGAACTGAGTCACCTGGCCAACGCACAAGAATTTTTTTTGAATCAAGTGTTAGTGTCCTTGTATATAAAGAAACTCCTAGCTCAGTGTCTGACACATAGTAGGCATGTTGAGTGAATGTTAACGTTATTCCATGAACACACAACAGCCACTCAGGAAACAAGTGCTAAGACAGCACGGTGGGAAAGAACTGGTTAGGTCACGTTTTCTTTAGGTAGACGGTACTCAGAGGGAACAGGCAAGAAAGGGGTGCCTGTGCAGCCAGGTGGGCAAGTCCCCATGAGGTCCCCAGATGGACACTTCTGGACTGAGCAGGTAATAACCACACTGTCCCCACTTCATGATGAAATGCCATAGGCAGTCAGGGAATGCTTCCTTCTCCTTTGTGGGTGATGGAAATTTTGTAATTTTTCTGGACATTTTCTTGGTAATCTCTCACCGAGGGTCATTATTTTGAAGGATCTATGAGTACAGATTTTGAGCATCCTTATTTTTTAAAATATTTTATTTATTTATTTATTTTTTTAGAGAGGGAAGGGAAGGAGAAAGAGAGAGAGAGAAACATCAATGTGTGGTTGCTGGGGGCCATGGCCAGCAACCCAGGCATGTACCCTGACTGGGAATTGAAACTGCAGTGCTTTGGTTTGCAGCCCACACTCAATCCACTGAGCTACACCAGCCAGGGCTGAGTATCCTTATTTTTTAGGGATACATGCTGAACTGTTTACAGATGAAATGACATGATGTCTAATGTTTGCTTCCATATAATCTGATAGAGGAGAGGGGTGGGCTTAGAGCTCCAGTAAGAACAGCCGTGTTGATGTTATTCTAACTTGCTGGTATGTTGCGGTTCACAGTACTAGTTTATGGTGCTTTGTGTGTGTTAGAAGTGTTCTGTATTAACATTTTTGGTTTTTTTAAGGACAGATTTTAGAACAGGACAGACCTGGGTTCAGATAACTTCTCTATGTTTTTATTTTTTGGATGATCTTGTCATTGCATTCTTCTAAGCCTCGTTTCCACATTTCTAAAGTGCTCACAGATTTGTGACACACAACGGGGACAAAGCTGGGACACGGCTGGCAATCAATACTGCTTCTACGGGTTTCCTTGAGCTTAACCACACTAGCTGTGCTAACTCTTCGGAACAACCTGCAATCAAGGCTGCCAGCAGATGGCTGGCCGGCAGCCTTGACCTCACGGGGCCTGCCACAGCTTCAGGAGAGGAAACAGACCTGGGGATCAAATGACGGGCTCAGATCCGTTGCTAAAACTCCCAAAAGGCATTTCTTGTATTATTATTTTTTTTTTGACGGTGAAACTGGAGGCAATGAGGTCAGAGATGCCACCTCTCTTGGCTGTTAATGCTCCCGGGTTCATAGCTCTGTTGTCACGGTGAGGGGCTGAAGGTGTCAGTGGGCGGGGGGAGGTAGACCAGGACCGCAGAACCCCAAAGTACAATATCAAGAGGTGTCCCATTTGCAGATCCCTCCTGTGTTTTTCTATCTTGGGTTTTCATCCACTAGCAGACAGCTGGCATTTCCTAGCTGTCCTTGGGGTTCTGTCTACCTGGGCGTATTTGCAGGCTCTGGCTGGCAGGGCAGCCCTGTGAATTTTTGCAGAGGAACATGTGCTAGAAAAAGGAGAGTGAGATTACAAGGAATTCAGTAGCACCCAAGATTCTTCCTCTTCTTCTCCCCTCTGTGCCTCTCCTCCCTACCCCCAACTCCTACCCCAGCAACTTCATTTTTCCTCCTTAGAGTAACTGAGGGAATCTGTCAGAGCCAGGCCAGAAGCTTGCTTTTTCTACAGAGGCGGTGTTCAGCCCTCACCAGATGGGAACCTGTCGGTGCAGCAGGCAGATAATTACCCTTTCAGCAGTGGGAGGCCTTAACTTGAATGGAAATCCGGGCGTTTGCTGCAGCTGTGGCCTCACAGCCACATCTGGAGGCGGTGCGTGCCAAGCAAGCAAGATTTAGCTGGCTCAGTCTGCAGGAAGTGCTGGGCAGTCGAGGTGGAAGGAGTGGGGTGTCAGAAGATGGGGCTCCCTACCCCATGAAGCAGTGAGGAACTTGCTGGCCCCACACCTGAGGTCTCTCCTTAGAGGCCAGTGCAAGCTAGCCCGGCCTTTCCACCCACCTCCTCTAGGAAGATCCAGAACTCAAGGACAAACTTAGGATGGGCAGATTTCTCCTTATTTAATGGAGGAAACTCCTAATAACCAGATGGTCAAAAATGGAACTTGCTGCCTAGTAAGGTAATGAGCTTCTCATGACTAAAGGTATTCAAGCAGTTGCTAGATGGCTAGCTTCCACAGATGTTACAGAGTTAACATGGTGGGAGTTAGTGCCTATGCCCTCCAAAGCCTTTTTGCTCCTGTGAGTTCTTGTGAGGATAAGAACATGAACTTGGAGTTGTCATCGGTCCAGGGTTTCAGTGCTGGTTCCACATTTAGTTGGATGACCACAGGCAAGTTACTTAATGTCTTTATTTAAAATAAATTATATAAACATTTTCTTTTCCTGATAATCGATGACCACCGTTAAAAAAATTTATTGTGGACACTTTCAATCACATTACGTATAGTTTTAACTTATCCTTGTTAAAAACTACAGACTCAAGTCTATTAAACCATGGCTCCTTCATCTGTCAGATGGAATAATAGTGAAATCATGAAGCTGATGCAAAGATTAAATAAGAAAATGCACATAAAGTGCTTAGCATTTCATTAGGCATCTAAAACGAGTCGATGGCTGATCATTCTTCCAAACCAACACTGTCCAGAGCGAGTCACTTACGTAATTTTAAATTCTCTAGTAGTTACATTTAAAAAGTAACCATAAACAAGTGGAATTAATTTGAATGACTTATGTAACCCAACCTATCCAAAACATTACACTGTGAACATGTAAGCCATATAACAATTATTAATAAGATACATTGGTGATCTTATTTTTGTAATAAGGTTTCAAAGCCTGGGCTGTACGTTACACTTACAGCACGTCTCAGCTCGGGCCAGCCACATTGTAAGTGCTCCACAGTCACACGCAGCGAGCGGCTGCCACACTGCACGATGCATCTCTAAATCTTCCGCCTTGGTTCTTCTTTGAGCTGCCCCAGCCCTGAGAGTCCCATCTGTTTACCAGTTTAGGCCACACGTGCTGTTCTCCGTTCTGCGTGTGGTTTCACCTTGTCTCACCACTTTGCTGGGCCCAGGGTAAGTGCCCAAGAAGTGCATTTTGATTGACATCCCTGGGAATCCAACAGTGAACGAAGGTCATCCACTTCCCTTCTACCTTCTGACTGAAGTGATGCTTTGCACCGCATGGGCCATAAACATTAGCTGTCTTTGTTACGTTATTGTGGCAGGAGGCATTCAAGGTCTGATGCCATCTCCTGGCCAGAGGCAAGGCAGGGGAAGAGGGAGGGCCCGGGGGCCTGGGAAAACCACTCAGTGCTCTGAGCCTCACCTTCCTTTATTCTTATAGTGGGATGCTAGTTTCCACCCTGCCAACCTCAAAGGAGAACTACAGCGCTCAGGTGAGGTGTTAGATTGACAGCGTTTTGAAAACTAAGATTTATATCAACGTCTATATGGTTCTACTGGTACTGAACTCAGCAGCATGCTTGGGCTGGACTTGGGGAGGGCTGGCAGCAGGGTGTTCCCATGGCTTGAGCTCGGCTTGCCCTGCCTTTGAGACTTGAACTTACGAAAGTGTTTTGTGCTAGGTTGGAGTTGCTCAAGAAACCGGACGGACGCAGCGAGCTATGGAGAGCAGGGTTTGTTAGCGGGGAATAAGAGGGAAAGTGGAGCCAACTGAGGGAGGTTAAGAGGAAAGCGGGGCCGACCAAGGGAGGCTGGGACTCAGCCCGTTGTTCTTAGATCAGGGTTTTTAAACACTGAAACCTTCGGTTCGGGGTATTAGAGTCTGATTGGCTAGAGCTGGTTGCTGGGTGAAAGCTGCATCCCGTCATGCCAGATAGGCCGAGCCCAGACCCTAATCTTCCTGGGCAGGGTCTGCAGGCAGCTTCCCACGGTGCCATTTTCTCACCTGGTGGTTTTCATTCCTCCTAGGCCGGCCCAGATCTAGCATTTTGAAAGCTGCGAAGCCCCATGGAAGGATCCTTTTGTTGTAAGTGAGAGTGCAGGCGGCAGAGGCAGCCCTGCCGTATTTGCCAAACTGATGGGGAGCTTTGTTTTGCTCGGGTGCAGGACATGCAAGTGGTTCGGCAGACCTGCACTCACGTAGGTTCCTGTGATTGCTGCTTGTCGAATCTGCACAATTGCCTGGAAAGAAGGAACTCAGACGGAAGTAACAGAAACCACAGTGATGGGTGTTTCTTTCACCATCTGATTCCAGCAGAAGAACCGGGAGAAACCTTGGACAAGGTCCTGCGAGAGCTCTTCTGCTTCTCAAACCCGAAACCTTCCTGTAAATCTTCATCACCGAGGGGGAGGTGCTCCTTTGTAGCCTTCGGGTGCTCGTGTCTAATCGCCTCGGGCCACGATTCCCAAGCCTCCCGCTCTCCTCCCGTGTTTGTGTCGCAGAAGGTGATTTTCCTCCAGAAACGGAGAATCTGGATCCTGAAGACTGGAGCAGGAAGGACTTTGCTCGGGAAATGCTCCCGGTGCCTCTGGCACTTTGCTCTGGATTTCTTCATTTTGTGTCCTTTGTGCAGAGGGCTGCCTATGAGTCACAGATTTGGGCGTCGAGGACTGAGAGTTAATTTGTGCATTTTTGCCTGATAACCGGAAACTGGCAGATGCAGCCCTGGGGCCAGGGGTGGGGGGGCGGAATGCTTCAATGGGCTGTGGTCCGTTGTCCCATGTCTGAGGGCTGGTGGGATTTGGAAGGAGAGGACGCAGGCAAAGGCAGAAACGAGGAGCCAGAGTTTGGGTTTTCTGGTTGCTCCGTGGGCCTAAGGCATGGGAGCTCATCCTGCCCTCCTTAGGGGCCGTTAGCTCAGAGCCTGTCTGAATATAGGAGAGCCACACCCAAACGTGTATTGATTGTCCTTCTGTGCCTTTGAAAGAACACAAATGCTGCTTTTTTTTTATTTCCATAGAAATATCTTCAAGAGGCCCCTACCGGGTAGCTCAGTTGGTTAGAGCATCGTCCTGATACACCAAGATTTTGGGTTCAATTCCTGGTCAGGGCACATACAAGAATCAACCAAATGAATGCATATATAAGTGGAATGACAAATCAATGTTTCTCTCTCTCACACACTCAAATTAATAAATAAAAATCTTTAAAAAGTATATATCCATGAGAGGGATTTCTCAGTTTAGAACAGGTCCTGTTCTAAATTCACGCTTTCTGCAAATATGCCAAGTACCTGTTATGTACCAGATTGCATTGTAGGTGCTTTATTAGTTTAATCTGTTTTTTAAAAGGCATTGCACCAGATAAGTCCCTTTAACATTTCATAAAATAAGGGCTTGGTGATGGTGAACTCCTTTAACTTGACCTTATCTAAGAAAAAGAAGATAAAAAACACGTATGGTAAAATGACAGCAAATTCACAATGATTAACAACCACACTTAAAACAAAAACAAAAACTAAGCAAACAACTAGAACAGGAACAGAACCACAGAAATGGATATCACATGGAGGGTTAGCAACAGGGGAGTGGGAGGAGGAGAGAGGGGGAAAGGATACAGAGAATAAGTAGCATAGATGGTAGGTAGAAAACAGACAGGGGGAGGTTAAGAATAGTATGGGAAATGTAGAAGCTAAAGAATTTATAAGTATGACCTATGCACATGAACTAAAGGGGGGGTATGCAGGTGGGAGGGGGTGTGCAGGGTGGAGGGGAATGAAGGGGGGGGAAATGGGACAACTGTAATAGCATAATCAATAAAAAATTTTTTTAAAAAGGCATTGCACCAGTTAATCTAATTTAGGCTTAAAAGGAAGTAGAAGAATAAAGCCAATGCCTCATCTGACGTACATACAAAACAGCCACTCTTGGGTACTGAAACCTATCCCGCCCTTCAAAATTAATCACTGAGGGAAGTTCCGGGTTTGATTTCTGCAATATCTTTTCCTCATGTTCCTTTTTTTTACCCTCAAAGAACATGAAAATAAGCTAGTGCTTTGCAGGTCAATGAGGAAAGCCGAGAATGAAGAGTGAGGAGGTGTGGTGGCGCCTGTTTCCCTCAGGGCACGGAGAGTCTTCTCCCCCTCCCCCGGCATGCCGGTTGGTGACGGTCCCCATTCTGGGGTGAGTGGGGGGCTTGCTTTTTTAAAAAATTTAAATTAATGAATTAATTAATTGTATTCGAGTGGGAGGCTTTCCCAGAGCAGTTGCTAACTGCCTGCTGAGCAGAGCGCCTTCTGGTGGAAGCAATGTCTACACAGAAAGGCAGCAGAAAGCGCCAGAAAATGCAGTCAGTGTCCTGAACAGTGATAGGTCGGGTCGCATGCAGTCGTTAACACCTAAGAAAGAAGCCAAGACTTCTGGGGCACTCGCTGTGTGTATCGCTTGGCTCCAGACACTGGAATGTTCAGGCTTCCCGAAGACTGGTGGGGCAAGTGGTATTATTTCCATCACTTCCATGCAACCAGGGCTGAAGGGGAGCAGGGACACTGAGTCACTCGTGGAAGGGCCCAGAGGTGGTGGGTGGCAACCCCAGCATTCCACTCAGGCCTGGCGGCATCAGAGCCCAGTGACTCCCTGCCACCCACACCTGCTGGCTCTGAGAACCGACAGCTGGGGCGCTCCCGCTTCCTGTGCGGTCATGGGCAGGTCGATCTTGGCTTTCACGGGCCTCGGTTTTTTCTTTTCTTTTTTTTTTTTTAAGTGACATATCAGTCCAGCTCCAAGTAGCTCCCTTGTTTTAAGAGCTTTATTTTTTTAAAAGATTTTATTTATTTACTTTTAGAGAGGGGAAGGGAAGGAAAAAGAGAGAGAATCAATGTGTGGTTGCCTCTCACATGGCCCCCACTGGGGACCTGGCCTGCAACCCAGGCATGTGCCCTGACTGGGAATCGAACCTGCGATACTTTGGTTTGCAGCCCGCACTCAATCCACTGAGCTATGCCAGCCAGGGTCGGTTTTTTCTTTGTAAAATTAAGGGGCTGTGGGATCGGACGAGAGAGCCATTCTTGTAGCCTGCAATCAACAGACAGGAAAACGGCAGGTAACAGCCTCTAGGATGTGTGGCCCGAAGGACTTAGAACTCAGTAAGGGTGAGCTCCCCCTGCCCCCCACCATCCCCTGTCCCCTCACGTCAGAAGGCACAGGTAAACAGAGCAGGGCCTTCGTCAGGAAGCTTTGCTCAGGCCCAGTCTGGTTGGTTTTGCTTCCTCCCTCCCAGTGCAGAGGCCTGAGTGCTCGTCTCTGGAGGCAGAGGGAAGAGCAAAGGCAGGCGGGAAGGTTTTGCTCAGTCCGTGGAGGGCTGGGGAACAGGCAGCTCTGGAGAAAGAAGAGGGTAGGCCCTGGAGCAGGCTGCGTTTTGGCCTTGAGGGGGGGCCCTTGGAATGACTTACTGCTCTTTGAGGGCAGGCGGTCAGGGCAGAGGGCACCTGAGTTTACGGAGAGGGGCCTATCTGTGAATTCAAAATGGGGCCTAAACTGAGGATGGTAGGTGTATTGACGGAGGAGAAACTGTATCTATTCTTTTTTGAGGATTTCCAGACTTTTCTCAGCTGGACATGGTGACATGGTGAGTCTCATATTACACATATTAGACATTCCATCTGATCTCATACTGGTGACAGTCAATTTCTGGGGGCGGGGGGTGGGGCGGAAATCAAACCAAACAAACTTTGAAGAGGAGAGACTGAAGCTGGGAGGGAAAGTTCTAACCCAAGCAAGGCCAGTGCTGTACGATGAAACGTCATTGGCCTGTATCATTGTCCCTTTTTCAGTGCTTTTAGCTTTGTGGGGCACTGTGAGCATGCGTTAGCTCTCTCCAGAGGCCAAATGTAAAAATGTTTTGTGAACATCAGAAAAATCATCCCCCCCAAAGAATTTCTCTTTGGTTTTTGCAATTCACGTAAGAATTCTCTTTCCTTTCCACCTCCCTTCTCTCCAGCCTCCTCGTGGCCAATGAAGTAATCAATTGTCCTCCATTGGAGAAGACAAAGAGTGCAGCGAGCTTTATGGAGAGGGCTTCCAAACCGTCCCTGGAGGGAGGAGAGGGGACGTGAAGGAGACAGCAACAATGAGGGCGTTTCCAAGCATCTGGGGTGTGTAAATAAATAGAAGATAAGCTCCCAGTTTCAAGAGCCAAGCGTGTGTATCTGAAGTCATCGCTGCAAATATTTTTGAGGCTCTCAGGCCTGAGACGCCTCTGTGTCATCCACGTCTGTGTCCGTCTTCAACCGCGGCCACGCGGTTCTGGCGCCCCCCCATGGTACACAGGGAGTAACAGCAGGTGGGAATTCAAAGGCCTGGGTTTGCCGGGTGTCGGGACTACGGTGCTTCCCTCTGTGTGAAACTGGTTCATCTACTTAATGCTGCCTGGCACACAATAGGTGCTTAGTGAGTATGGACCAAATGGATAAATGCACAAGCAAACCACCTGTCTGAGCCTCGGTTTCCTCACCTGGGGGACGTGGGGGCATAATACTTCCCCAACAGGCTGTGATCATGTGGATAAGCTTGTTTCCTGGAAGAGCTTCTCGAACTTGCTTTTATTTCCCAGGAGTCACCCCGGGGAGCTGCTCAAATGCACATTCTAACGCCAGAGGCCTGGAGTGGGTGGGCCTGAGTTCTGGGTTTCCAACTAACCCACGGGGATGGCTAGATGGACCACACTTTGAATAGGTAGGTCCAAGAGTCTAACGTGGCGGGAATTATCAACGTTATCTCTTCGGCCAATGGGGTCACGGTAAACTGCGAGGACTAACTGTCCCGGTGTCCTACAACCGAGGGCTTCAGTGCGAGAACTAGGGGAGTCCTGGGCAAACTTGAACAAGTTGGTCACCCCACGAGAATGGTGGCAGAGAAAGGGATGCTTTGCTTTGGTCTGAGCTGCTGTGTGAACCCAAAACAAAACAAAACAAAACAAATGGGTGAGGCTATTTGCTAAGGAGAGGAGTACATTCCCACCTGAGATCAATGTGTTCTCTCACCCCTTTTTCGCAGAGGCCCAGAGATGTTGGGTGACTTGGCTGACACCACACAGCGCCTCAGGGACAGGGCTGGGGCTAGGGATCCTGCCTCCAACTCCCTGCGTAGCTGCGCGCTTTCTCCGCCGGTCCAGGTCCCAGTCGCCTTCTCCGACACATTCCTCTCTATCCAGCAACAGAGTCTGCTTATTTAGAAATTGGCTTGTTCGGAGACTGAAATTTGACATAGATGATTTTGGTTGTGAGAGATCACATTTTCCCTCTGTTTTGGTTTGCTTAACCGTGTTGGGGTGGGGGTGGGGGAACCGCCGCAAAGTAATAAAAACACAATGAGGCTGCTAAAGTGGTTCAAGTGCAAAGCGTCCAGAAATGCGGCAACGACAGCTTATATAGATTTATTTTGTAACTCAAGATAGTAGATTAGAAACCCATGAGGTTTACTTCCAGGGATTTACAAACCCCAAATAAATAAACAGCTGGGGTCTGTCTCTTTCCAGGCTGCGTCTCCCGGAGGTGGGGCCAAGGGGCTGGGAGAAGCACCCTGCTGGGCGGATTGGTGGAGGCCATTCCTGTGCTCCTGCCTGAAGGTCATCAGAGAAGCTGTCTATTGTCAGGACTGCGGGGGGTGTGTGTGTGTGTGTGTGTGTGTGTGTGTGTGTGTGGCAACTGCACAACGCCACTCAAAAACCTTTGTAGTTTATCTTGCACAAAACAGGTCTTAAAAGAATGTTGCCATTTATTATTAACAGTTGAGAATCCATGCCGAGAGTTCACACTAAGCACGTGAGCACATGGCATGTAGGAGGGCTAGGGGGCTCTCGATCTCCAGATCCTTCTGATTGTGCTGTAGATTCAGGCAGGTTTTGGTTGGGGGGAGGGTGGTGGAGAAGGGGGGATGGACAGAGAGAAAGCGAGAGAGAGATTGACTGTGCGCAGCCCCAGTCAGTGCTCTGTGCATATCTGTTACCTGGTCCAGGACCCGGAGAAGACGCCCTGCTCACAACCAGGTGAGTGGTCAGCTCGAGCAGTGGATGCTTTGCTTTCCAACGAGTGTGGCTGGCTGGCAGCTTCTGCCTCTACCTTAATTTAACTAACCAAGCTACAGGCTGAGCACACCACAGGTTCATCCAATGCTTTTAGCCACAAAGTGCACGTGTGTGTATACATATATATGCCTGAAAACATCTACACACTGGGACACCTTATACAGAGGAGCTATGGTAAAACACAAACATTTAGAAAGAAAGTCGTTACCCTGGGTCCATCAACCACCTCTAAGAGTGACGAAAGGACATTTCAACGTCAGGCTTCAGGTTGAGACCCGGAGAAGTGGCTTCCAGAGCCAGGGGTCTGCTGGGCTGACTGGGTGATACCTGATCATGGCAGGAGGGAGGCGGGCAGCCAGTCGAACTGCTCGCTGGGGCATTCCTGGGTGCTGAGGCTGATGGCTGAGCTCGTGCGCCCTCTCCTTCTAGAAGCAGAAACCCCTGGGACCTTGCTGGACAGCCCCACAAACCTAAGAGCACTGACTGAAGAACAACGAGGTCGTGGCCACAGCCCGATCCAGGGGCCCATCTCACACTCAGCCTCTCCGTTCCTCTTCCTGTCCCCACGTTCCCGTTGGCTCTCCTAAGAGTCGTGTGGAACAGAGGCTCCCTGAGTCCTTCCCATTTCTGGGCACCACACAGACAGCTCCTCAGAGCCCTACATCACAGGTGACATTCCTGTCACGGTGATGAAGTCTCACGGACCCTACCCTCCCACCTCCCGGGGGGTCACCGCGAGGGCGCCCAGAGACACCACCACGGTGTGGAGCAGGTGCCTGCCAGCCGCCTGTTCTCCTTGCGGACTGTGCACGCCTGTGGGGAGGAGGGGCCTGGAAATCCGCAAGCTCCGGGGTCGCGCATGCGCACTACGTGAAGCGTTACTCTGCCTTCCGGGACGGTCAGCCCAACTTCCGGGACCACGAGATCCCGAAGTCCCTTTCCGGTCACTGTCCACAGCCACTCAGCTAACCTGCTCTAAGCCATGGAGTAAAAACTCCTGGGTCTAAGAAACATTTATCTCCTGAGAAAGGTCCCAAGGCTGGCTGGGACCCAGCCGCAACTCAGTGAGTGCCGAGCTCTGTTTCTAGACGACACTGGGCTACCCATTCTGGCTCCAGACATCCAGAGACTCTTCATGTCCCGAGCCTCTCTTAAATGACACATCTGTAGTTCTTTTTGCTGTAAACAAACCAGGCTACCTGCTGCCAGACAGCTCCACTGCCCTGCCCCCCGCCATCCCAGGGGTGAGCCAGGCTCCTCCGACCCAGCCACCAAGGCACCTGGGGCACTTTTTCGCCACCTGCGGGCCTCTGCGCAGTACCGCCCCTTTCTTCCATCTCCCTGCTCTTTCCGTTGGGGAATCCAGAACGGCTGGCGGAGCTCCCACCGGGGCGAGGCGTTCTGGGTTTGGGCGAGGGGCAAATGGTGCTGTGCGCTGCGTTTGGCCACAACAGAAACCGTCTCCCTGGCCAGTTAGACACATAAAGCTCACAGACGCTTTGCTGATCAGGCAAGAGCAAAAGGCCCCCTCCTGCCTGCTGGCTAGGGGTGTGGGGCGGGGTGGCGGCGGGGGAGGGGGGGTGTCTTTTCAGTGCCTGGCTGCGTTCTGCTCAGGAAGACGGCTCTATCATAGACCTTTCTGTCCCTCAGAAGTTCAAAAACAACCCTGTTCTCTCTGGGGCACTCTCCGTTTTCTTTCCCAAATTCTGACCCTCCCCGTAGCTCCCCGGTGTATGAGGTCCAGCATGTTTCCAATCTGATTGTCGTCAGTGTCCTCACCACGGATAAAGCACGGAGCGTGGAGAAGACCGCCATCAAGTGTCTGGCTGTGCCCGGTTACTTGTGCATTCCCGAACCCTGCACCCCTCGGATGGCCAGGCACTTTAACTTCTTCCTTTGCGGCGTCTCCAATGACAGGCAGAAAAGGGGGTGACTGAGTGGAGACTGTGATTTACCATTTATTTTATTGCTGATATTTTTACTCTGGATGAGGGCAAGCTGTTGATTTTCATTTGAACTGCTCTGCAGAAGCAGCCCTGACTCATCTCTGGGACAGAATTCCAGCTTCAGTGTGGGAGCCTAGCAGCTCTGCCCCCAAAACGTCCAGCACAGCTGGGGAGACGGAAGCCATTTTCCAGGTCAAGATTTTACGTAGAAAGTCCCTCCTTCCCGTGTAAGCGTCCTCTGTCCCGGCCGCTCCAGTGGCTTTGCTTCTCAACACACTCCCACTGAAGTTCTCCACTGGACATGTCCCCACAAACCACCCTGTTTCTAACGGCGATGGAAATCCAACTTGGAGGAGGCAAAACAGTAATTAGGAAAGTTCTGCCTTGGGTGGTCCTTACTGGCACTGACAGCGGGACAGGCCAGCGACGATAATGGACACCAAATGTGCCCCTGGAACACAGGGCCCCTGGTGGCTTGTCCGGCCAAGGCTGGGCCACAGCTGGGGTAAACGGGCTGCACCCACGTCCGGTGCAGAAGTACTGGTTCTCAGCAGAAAGGGCAAGTTGAGAGAGCAAAGCCTAAAGATGCGATTTCCCCCACAAGTTCTTTCCTCTCCTTTAGTTTGCCTCCATGTGGTTGCTCCACGAAGGGCATGGAGCAGCCACGCCTGTGTCTAACAGACGGCCTGAACTCCTTCTCCAGACTTCCAGAGTCACAGAAGCGGGGGCCGAGTGCGCCAAATCCATAGCCATGAGGACCAGCTCTTGAGTCTATGGATCCTGGAATGCGGCGGCCCCAACCGAGAGCTCAGTTCTCTTGTCGTGTGCAGGGGCGTTGGGTGACCAGGGGGGAGGGGGCCTCTGGGGCAGCTACTGAGTAGACCACTGAGAGCCCCAGAAGGGGAGACCCTTTGCATCAAAAGAAGATGAATTTAGGTGATCGGTCCTTAAAAAACTCAATTTGGTTGCTTTTCTGCCCTTGCTTCAATATAGGAGTGTGACGGCCAAACCGTAGCTCTGGCTCCCCATGCTGCTGCCCCATCTTCTCCGCCAGGGTGTGTTCAGAGGAGGCCAAGAAAAATCACTTCTCCACCTTGTTTTGATTTGTCTCTTCTGGGGTCCCCGGGTCTTCTGTCCTACTCTTCCAAGGGGCGACCTGGCGCTCTCAGAACTGCTCCGCCTCCACAAAGCCCTCCTTCTCGTGGCCCGAGGGTTCGACCTCCGTGTAGGTGGAGTGGTTGGGGTGGTTGCGGAACCTCATGGCCGGCCAGTGGTGAGATCTCCGCTGCAGGGGCACAGACCAGAGTCAACAGGCATGGCCTCACCCACTGGGGACCTTCCCCCAGGGACAGCACCGAGACTCTCTTGACAAGGGCACTGGGGGCCTACAGAGGGCTGGGTGACGTTCAGGGCCCCCTCCCTTGGAGGACTCCCTGCTCTGACCCCTCCGCTGCTGGGGAGCCTGCTGGGATAGGAGGGCTGCAGGACCTGAGGTGGAAGCTTTAACAACATATGGAACGGAGCCCTGAGGCGGTGGGAAGTGAGGACATAGGTGAGAGAAGGAACGGCCTGGGAGGCTCTGGGAATGCCAAAATAACAGGTCCTATATCGGGTCAGCAGGGGAGCTTATGAAAATGCAGATTCTCGGGCCTGTCTCAGAACCCCCATCAGCGTCCCCATCAGCATACCAGACAGGCCAGGGTTTAACACTGACCAGTGAAGATGCACAAGCAACAGGGGGGGTCTAGACAAAACGGAGGAACCACCTGGCCTCTAGGTAATGAGGTCACCGGGCCCCTGCGCCCTGTAAAGGAGACTGTGGTCACAGAGTGCCAGCACTGTGCCCCGAGGAAAGCCAGTGAGAAGCCGAGAGCGGGGCTGGGACAGGGGCTGCTGAGCTCGGTGGCTCACAGCGGAGGGGGCTGGGCCTTACTGTCGTGCGGGCTCTTCCCAGTTCTGAGATGTGCGAAACCAGGGCATCCTCAGTGAAAGCTCCCCGGGAAAGCAACTCGTTCCTATTATGGTTTGTTGATTCTACTCTAAAATCCCCCCACAGCAAAGAGGCAGAGAGGCCTCTCAGTTCTATGATGGCTTTGAATAAATGCCGGGGCTGGAGTTTGGCCACGAGAGACCATACCTCCTTAGAGATCGGCTGCACAGCCACTGAACAGGCATGCGTGGCGCTCTTCCCTTCTTCCTGTGCCCTGGGGCCTCGTTTCACAAGTGGGGGTGCAAAATCAGGTAAGGACAGGAGGGCTGGAATAGGTCTGAGGTGCAACCCCCTGGGGGTTGGGGACTACGAGGACACTAGCCAGCATGAGGTCGCCCAGGGGGAGTCAATGACAGTTCCTCAGGTGGGAGCAGGAGCCGGGCATGTGGCTGGGGAGGGATGAGATGGGGAGGAGCAGGTCCTGAAGGCCAGGGGAACGGTCATGCAGAAGCAGAGGGGGAGCTGACCTCGATGAAGAAGAGCGCGGCATTGGAAGTGGGGTGGCCGCTGATGTAGATCCCCACCAGGATGATGGCTGCTACGAGGAGGACCGCCAGCACGATGCCCACAATGGTGCCCAGGTGTACCGGGGGGCCCTTTGTCTTGGGGGACAGGTTGTTCTGAAGGCCTGTGGAGAGAGCGAGAGGGCAGGGCAGCTGCAGGGGAGCAGGGAAGGTGGGGCCATGGAGTCCTGGGCTCTGGCAAAGTCCCAGAGATGAAAGGTGACAGAACCTTGGGTCTACCTATCAAATACGCGACCAGGGGTGGCGGGGCTGGAATGGGGGTTGTGGATCATGAGCACGGCGTTAAAATTCTCTGCGTGGTTCAGGCGGCTTTTCAAAATCACTTCCAGTTGCCCTGGAGGGTGCCTTGGTTGATCGGAGCATCAGCCCCCACGCCAGGGTAGCGGGCTCATTCCTGGCTGGAGGTGCGCATGCGCCAGCGAATGCGTAGGGGGGCGGAATAGCAAATCGGCGTCTCTCTCTCTCTCTCTCTCGCTCTCACTCTCGCTCTCGCTCAAATCAGTTTTTTAAAAATCACTTGCAGTTGCCCAAATGTCGACTGAATAAGGATTATAAAAGTTCTCTCTGACACCTGTGCCACATACGTACTTTTAAGGAATTCACCAAGGCTGTGTTATGGTGAAGAGCTTGGGAGCTGGAATCTGGCTGCCCGGGTTCAAATCCAGACTCTGCCACTTACGAGTGTGTGACCTTGGGCAAATTATTTAACCTCTCTGCGTCTCAGTTATTACTTACGTAGAACATGGATCATAGTAACTGCTTGCTGGGGTTATTGTGAAGGTCAAAACGAGATAATTCTCGTCAAGTACTGAGGACCACGGCGGGTATCTTGGACGACCTCAGGAAGTGTCAGGTATGATGACGTCAAAGTGACTGCACTTTTACCTGTCACCGCCCATAACACCAGACTGTGACCTCCTGAAGGCAGTGTCTAATTCATCTCTACGTCCTCAGTGCTTAGAACACAAAAGGGCCAGCCCATCGGAGGAGCTCAGTAAAAGAAAGGAGCTCAGCCCTCTGCAGGCTAATGAGCCAGCAGGCACTCTCTGAGCACACCCCGAGCACTTGAAATGTATCCCAAGGAGAAAACTGAGTATTTCCATAGACTGCTAAGCTGGAAGCTCATGCAGTCCCACCCTTCCTGTGTGGCTGAGGTAATGGAAACCCAGAGGTGAAATGATTTGCCCAAGGACACGGTCAATGCCAGCCACTTAGAAGCCTAGCTTCCCGCTGCCACCTGGGCTGGCCATGTGCCTCCTCTCCCTACCCTAACGGGGTGTGGAGATAATCAAATAGAGACAGAGGAGCATGTAAACAACAGGAATGTCTAATCTCATTTACACGGCTAGTGGGTGGGATGGGAGTCAACAAGGGGTGGGGATTTTTTAAAGGGTGTTTGTTGCACGTGCATCCAAAACCATTGCCCTCTCCAGCCCCTCTTCTCTGCGAGCAGAGGAAACCCAGGAGAGACATGACACTCGGGCGCCGCTGCAGCATGCGGGGTCTGTGCCTCTATCTGCCAGCAGATGGGAGAATTGAGGTGACACGCCTCCAAGCTGGCCTCCCCTGACCTGGCACTCAGCCAGCCAGCAGCGGGCAGTGACCCTGCGGATCTGACGGTCAGGGCTTGGGCTAATGAATGCATGGTACAGAGAGGGGACCATGGCCCAGCTGCACCCTCCCACCTTGCACCCACACTTCCCCACACACACATGCACCATCACACCTGCCACCCGTAGAAGAGTATTAGCTCCATCTCTGTGCTGCATTCACAGCCTCTTCTCTTCTGCTGGAAGCCCGGACCTCCCAGGCCCTGGGGCAGGAAGCACCTCCACCTCCCCTTTGCAGTGTTTGCAGCGAGCACCTGAGCTAGCTCTGGGCAAAAGGCAGGAGAGGTAGGGCCCCCTCACCTCATCAGAGAGATTGGCCTCCCAGGTAACCCTGGGACAGGGGATCCCACTTTCTGGCACCCAATAAAAACTGGGACAGACAACTTTTGTGCACTCTTTGCCAACCCAGGCAGGGACTCAAAGGAAAGGTGACATGAGAGAAGCTTCCTGCACCCCTCATTGTGAGGCTCGTGGGGGCAAGAGGCTGAGGGCCACAGGCCTGGCCCCAGCAGGCCTGCCCTCGTGCAGCCCTGTCTCCTCCTCTCTCTCCTGGTTTAGGGTGGTGGATATGCAGGAGCAGAGAGGTCGGGAGAAGAACCACAGGAGGTTCCTGACTGAGATGGGAATGTCTAAATATAGACACAAGTTCTGTCAATCTAGGGGGCCTGTGCCCGGAAGCCCCTGCCTTCCCACCCAGCAGGAGGTCTAGGAAGCTGGGGCTGCAGTTGCTTCCCCCCTCCCCCACTCAGAATGAACTCAGAGGCCAAGTGGCTGCTGCACCCTGTTCTGGGACAGGCAGCTCTGTACTCACCGTCTCCCCCCGCATAGGGATTCAACTTGGTGTCATCTTGGAAAAGAAAGGAAAGAAGGAGGGAAATTAGTGGAATCCTATGGCCTTTGTCACTTCAGGTCTGGATGAGACCATAGAGAGGTTCGGTCCACACCTTCATGTCAGAGGCCAGGAAACTGAAGCACAGAGAGGGGAGGGGACTTGCCCACAGGTCACACAGCAGTGTAATGGTCGAAGGCCACGAACAAGCCAACTTTTCCTAGTCTCACGTTCACTCATTCAACAAACACTTACTGAGTGTCAACCATGAACTGCGCACCGGGAGGGGGCACTGAGGGCAGACGTGGTCTTTGCCATCGGGGAGTTAACAGGTGGCCTGGATGGAGAGATGATTAAAATCCAAACTAATGAAGCTCTGACTGGAGCCTCACCAGACAAAGGGAGACAAGAAGGAGGGCCTGGGCAAAGGGGTCTAGGCCGTGGAAAGAGCATGGGCAAGGTCCAGAGCCAGCAAGCACTTGGCCAATTGAGAAAAAGCAGTTCAGTGGAGCTGGAGGTGGAGAGGGTGGGAGCAGGGGGTGTTGAGCGTGAGGCCGGGGGTGGGGGCCCGGCTGTCAGGAAACCAAGTTGAGGACCATTCACGTTCTCCTGAGGGGCGATGAGAAGCTGAGGAAGGATATGAGGGGGGTGAGCAGGTCACAAGGTCAAGTCTGCCTGGAAACCTCCCCTAGGGTACAATGCAGAGGACAGATTTCCACCTCCAGGTGTGTGTCCTGTGGCTTCCTAAGAAAGTTCCAGTGGTTGGCCCTTCCTGTGGCTCCTCCCCACTGTCACACGGGGAGAGGAAGGCCAGAAAGAGTCCCACGTGGCCAGAATGCTCTGAGGACTGCGGGTGACTGCTTTAAACCTCGGAACCCTGAACAAATGGAACGAGTCACAGTGCAAGGCTGCCAACATGCATCCTGTCCCCTTTCCCCTCGAGCACCTCCACCATCCATGTCATTTCAAAGGCTTTGCTGGCTCCCCTCTGTTCACAGGTGTTCAAGGCCCTTGCAATCTGGCCCCAATCTTCTTTCCTTATGTCACTCGCCACAACTCAAGCCTGCTGCGGGGGCTGTAACCGGCCGCCCAAGGCCCTCCGACACCCTCGGCTTGCATGTCTCTGAGCTGCTGCACGTTCCGCTACTCCCGCAGGGCATGCCCTTCCTCCCCTTCACTCTCCCTCTCTCTCAAGTCCCAGCCCTGAACTGCCCCGTGCACGAGGGGTGAGCGCTGGAATTAGGGTGCGGCAAGTGAAACAGGGTCAGTCCTGTCTTTACTTACCTACCATTTTGATATTTGGGAATTTTTAGCATCAATTTTGGTTTTTACCAATATTGCATGAAAGTATTATCTGGACTACTGCTTTTTTAGTGTGTGTGTGTGGGGGGGTTCCTCCTAACTTTTCAAAATAGATTTTATTGATTTACTTTTAGAAAGAGGGGAAGGGAGGGAGAAAGAAGGAGAGAAACATCAATGTGTGAGAGACACATAGATTGGTTGCCTCTCCCACAGCCCCAACCAGGGACTCCACTCCACCCACCACAAAGGCATGTGCCCTGACTGGGAATCGAACCAGCGACCTTTCAGTTCGCAGACCGGTGCTCAGTCCACTGAGCCACACCAGCCAGGGCTCCTGAAGTTTTCTACCTGCGTTGAGTGCCTCACTTGCTTCACCCTGGTCCTGGCCCTGTCGCTTCCCAGAAGGCACATGGGTGTGTCCTCCTCGGTGTCCCATCGCATCTGGTACCTATTTCTGCCACATCTCAGGTCCCATAGTTCCCCAGCCCGGTCACATCCCAGCCCCAGACACGGCATCCTGCTCTGCTGTGCACATCCAGTCTGGAAATACCAAAACCTCACATCAGATAGTGGAAGGATAAACCATGAGAATATTTTTAAATGGTTTTACTATGGGGAATGAGGAGGCAAAACTAAAAACTGAACTTTTTTGAATATACCTGCCTTTGTAGATTTGACTTTGGATCTATGTAAATCATCATTTAACTATTACATAATTATAAAGAAATCAACATTTAACAGCAGTCTTAAAAATTGAAAGTAAAACAAAACAGCAAGTTATAGACATAATAGAAAGCTATGCTTTCTTCAGGAATTTCAATAAACAAGGTATTTAAACACACCTCTGAGTCTATTTTGTTACTGCAAGTTGAAAGTAACTAATTGGTTAGTCAGAACTGACCAGAGTAACCCTAAACATCACTGGGAAAATTAACTCAATTTGAATCAACTTGTTTCAGATCTAGAGCATTGAAAATCCACCACAGCCCAGCACACGTCTGCCCCTGGCAGACGGAAGGACGCGGCGCCACCTGCAGCCAGTCCCTCTCACGAGGTGACTAAAGGGGACCACGCCGAGCCCACGGCAGCTTTTCTCCCACCCACCCAGGGCTGGTTCCCAGCCCCCATCTCGTCGGGGTCCGTGGAGTACAAGCTGGTTCCCCAATTAATGGGTAGAGTCCCACAGAAACTCCTATAGTGAAGACATGCGTGCCATGTTTATCAGACAGGTGATCGTTTTTCTGTAGTTAGTTCTCACCTGTTGCTATCAGCCTGTCTGCTCACCAGGTGAGCCCTTCCACTGCAGCTCTTCCAGGTGAGGGCCTGTCTCTCCTTGCAGTAAAACGCACGGGCTTTGTGGCAGCTGGTTGCCACTCAGAGGTCGTGCTGGTTCACTTGAGTGGGTGGCCTTTGCTTGCCAGTGAACAACTCTTAAATCCCAGCCCCACACCCGCCAGCAGCCTGAGCCCGCTCACTTCCGTGCTGCCTGACTCAGGCCCGCACAGGCGGTCCCTCCGGCTGGAGAGCCGTGTCCCCTTCCTTCACAGCACCCTCCTGTCCCCCCAGAGAGGCGGTCCCTCACCCGCCCCCACAAGCCTCCACGTGCGGTTGTAGTCACACAGGCCGGAGGGCGACTGAAGCCTGTCCTGCCCGGACGTCCTGAGAACGGGGTGTGCAAAGTCATCCTCGACATATTTCCTCCTGTAGACGCAACTTGGTCACCTGTGCCGCCTCGTCCGGGACTGGGATGACAGAGAGCCACAGCTGCCCTCACTCTCCCGCCTTCCTCTGGGGACAGTTACACAGCACCCAGAAGCGAGACGCACTCCTGGCCCGCGGGAGACACACACGCCATCACACCGGCCGACAGAAGGCAGTGCCTCTGTGCGGGGACAGCCCACCCCGGCAGGAGCCGGTCCCCAGTCCCCAGACGTCCTGTGCTGGGCTCCCTGAACCCACTGCAGCCGGCTTCTGGCCGCTGGCGCTCTGCAGCTCACCCGGAGGTCTGGTCAACCCCTAGGCAACGAGCTCTGAGGGCAAGGGCATTCTCAACGAACACGCAGGGTTAACTCTGGGGTGACTGGCCCGGGGGCTCTTCCTTTTAACTGGAATCTCCTCTCATTGGAAGGTCACCTGGACTTGATTCACCTGGACTTAACTCCCTGAGGGCGAGGTCTCCTCCTGCTCCTTCTCCATGTAATTTATTTAGTGCCCCACCGCACCAGCGGGAGCTCTGCTCTCGCTCCCCGCTCCCCGGGGCCTTAGCCCCCTCCTCCAGGAGCTTTGGACCAATGAGAACCACCTGACTCTGCCTTGCTTGTTCCACCTTCACAAAGCGCCCCGAGTTCACGAAGACCTTCTCCTGTTTCTTTCAGCACTGAGAAGAGCGGCAGGACTGAGGGGCAGAATGGCTGCGTTTGGAGCCACAAGAGACCTGACTCCACCTCTTCCGGGCTGTGTGACCTTGGGCAAGCCATCAACCTCTCTGAACCTTAGCGGCCCCTCTACAGAATGGGGATGAAAGAGTATCACTATACAGGACCGTCAGGAAGACGAAGTGAGCGTTAAGGCGTGCACGACATTAGCACCCTACCCGGCACGTGGTCAGGCCCCCCAGGTGTTAGCTCTTCCACTGGTTCGCCTTCCTCTGACGACCCTCTGGGCTGCTGCTGCCCCAGTTCTCCCGGCTCCACCCCTTACCTCCCTCACGTGACCCTGAGTAACCTTGGTTGCCCTCTGAGCCCGTTTTTGTATATACAAAATGGGGCTGTGGCTGAATAGTCTTAAGATAGTGACTTCTTTCTCGGCTCCTCTCCTCCTTTCCATTTGCCCCTTTGAAGCACGTGTCTAGCTCAGGGGAGGTGGTAAGAATCCACAGGTCTCTCCGTCTTAGCCTAAAAGCAAGGCGCTGAAACCTAGATTGGGACGCACTGAACGTGGGTACAAGAGGAATTTCTTACACGCAGCCAGAGTCCCAGAGGGGCCCACACAGCCTTCTGGAGACAGTGTGTGGTGCCTTCAGCTGGAGAGACCTCTGGCCAGACCCACCCCAGCGCCCGCCCCAGCCTCAGGCTGGCAGAGAAGCCTCTGGGGACAGCCAGGCCTGGAGCGGCAGGGACAGGGCAGCGGCAACCCAGGTGCACACAGCTGCCCTACTCTGACCCCTGCGCACGAGGTCGCAGGGGCAGGGAGCCCTGCCCCAGAAGTTCTGAGGGGGGGCTCTCTGCCTTCCAGCTGGATGAAGATGGAGAGAAGTTATAGAAAAACGAGGCAATCTTTCTGCCACATCTGAGTGTTGAGACTGAGTCTATTCCTTCTGCAGGGATGATAAGACCTCACCGGTTCTGTGAGGATTGCTGGCAAGATTCACTGAAATGTTATATGAACTACCTGGCCCTGGACTGGACATTCATTCCCCCCTCACCACAGTGAACTTGACCCCACAGCCCCAAGGTGGGCTGGCGGGGCGGTTAGAGCCTGGGCGAGGAGTCCACTCACTCCAAACCCTGTTCTGATTCTCACCGGCAGGTGAGCTCTGCTCTCTGAGTCTCCGGTCCCTCCTCCAGGGCAGGACAGGGCAATTCTTATTCCCCAAGGTGACCCCTGTCAGAGGTGGTGACGCTCGAGGGCCACGGCCCTTCCCCATGGCTTCTCTCCCGTCCACCCCGACGGCTACCTTCCGTGGTGAGGCTGTCCAGGAAGAGGGGGGAGGAGGTGGTGCTGAGGTCTCCGCCAGAGGGGCTGAAGGAGCTGTCGGGGGAGGATGCGTAGTGGTCCTCGTCCTGGAAGTCCTCACATGTCCTGTCCTCTGCCTGTAAGAGAGACCCAGGCTGCGCTGGACGGAGGCCCCACCGCTGGGCACGCCGCACAGAGGAGGACGGCGGGGGCACGTCCATCCCTGTGCGGCCAGAAAATTTAAGATTCTGGTGCATGGTCCAGGCAGGGCAATCTAACCAAAGCTGTGCCTTAAACACCTTTCGGCCTCGCACTTTATCCTGGAAGCACCTTACCTTGCAGGGCAATTTATCTGTTTGCTGCTTCACACCCTTCCCGAGGGAGGAGCAGAGATGCCAATTTTAAATAGACAGGGCAAATCTGCACACTCACCAGAGGCCAATGTCAGAAGTGGGTTGCTGGGCAAGATTCTTTTAAGGCCAGAAAAAGACAGCCCACCCAGCCTTACTAATAAAACAGACAGGGAGGGGTGCCTGGGAGTGGGGTCTGGGGGTTTACGTTTAAGTGCTGGCACCCGGCACCTTTGCCTTCTCACCAGCTGTGAGATGCAGGCCTAGTCCCTAACCCTCTCTGATGGGGCGGGGCACCGGCCCCCAGCTTCTGGGGCCACGTGAGGGTTAAAGCAGAGCAGGTGCAGGGCAGCATGCCCTTAAGTAGCTAGAGCTGCAGGAAGAGATGGAGAGAGGAAGGGAGGGGAAAAGGACACGGCACTTGGGTGACACGTGTGTTAATATGAGGTGTGACAGTAGGACGCTTCTGCTCAGGATCCAAGTGCGGGACATTCTGGAACCTGTCAGCAGTGAGAAGGAACCTGCGTGGGATTCTAAGTGGGCGGAGCCTGGAGCAGCCCTCTTTACTTCCAGAAGGACTGCCATCTGCAGAAGCCTGAGGGCTGGAGTCGCAACCGCTTCACAAACTTCACCAGGGACACAGTCCCCCAGAGGACCCCAGCCCCAGGTGGAGGGGACGATTTCACCAAGAGCCGAAGACACCTTGAGGAGAGCTGCCAGCGAAGGGCCTTGCTGCTCCTTCCCCACGAGCTGGCTCACGAGCCTCTCACCTCCTGGGCGCAGCCGTAGAACAGCCACTCCTGGCGGTGTCGGTCAAAGCCACTGGAGCATCTGTGGGGGGAACCAAGGTCGGAGGTGTTGCGGGAGGGGGGAGTGATGGAGAGGCCCTCCCCTTCATTTCCCCTGTGCAGCAACGGCTCTCCCATGATGGTGAGGAGGGGGCTAGCCTCCCAGGGCTCAGGCAGCCAAGCCCCGCAAGACCACCCACGGGCAGGTGCCCTCAGCACCAGGAAGCTGTGGAATCGGAGTCATAACCTCCTGCCCCATCTAGTCCTTTTCCGGAAGGAGGGGAAGGTGTCCGTGAAATCCCTACTTCCTTCCGGCCCAGTTCCCAAGGACCAAGGCCTCGGCTGCCCAGATGGTTTGTGTAGGGGGCTAGACAGACTGCGTGACGTCTAACGACCTTTCAGGCCCCCTGGACTTGGGGCTGCTCTGAAATCGCTAAAAATCCAGGGAATTCACACACATGGTCTCATCTGGGGAAGACTTGTTCACTCACTGATACCCCTTTTTTGGGTGGAGAGCTCAGGCCCTTGGAGAGGACAGGCTGGGGGAAGGCGGCCGTCAGCAGGTTTGGCCAGCACCGCTGCACGATCAGCGGAGGGCAGAAGTGAGGGCCCTGCCACAGGCTGGGAGAAATCAAAAATGGGCTGACCAGGGTTTCCCGGGCCATGGTACAGCTCGGCAGGGCTGGAAGATGCCAAGCCCTTCCCTAGGGAAGGGGTGGGGGCATGAGGAGGGAGCAGAGGAGGTCCTTCCTCCCTGGCATCATGCTCAAATTTCCAGTCTTCACTCTTCGGTGCCCAAGGCATCCATCAAGCCCTACTCCAGTGCAGGGACATCTGCATGGGAAAAACAGCATCACGCGCCACCAGCACTGAGAGAACTCATGGCTAGTTAACTTCAGGTCACTCTCTGCACCAGCAACCTGCCCATCTGCCCGAGGCCAGCCGTTCCCTCCGGAGATGTCTCCGAGCTGCTCCTCCCGCAGCAGAGCGATGTGCACCGCTCTCTCTGAGGTCCTCTGGGCCCCTTACTGTGGGGGGTGGGGGATTAGGGGCCCTATCGGGGGTTGGGAATTAACATTTTTTTTAGACCATAGTGATCCTTGCAAGGACTGACTGAGGTTTCAGTATAGGTCTAGGAGTATCACAGTCCAAGCGCTGAGCCAACAAACCCAGATTCAAAGGAGAAAGGCATGAGAAGTGCCATTTGCTGAGTGACCCTTGGGTCCCAGGTGCTGCCCCAGCCATAGGCCGAGCCTGCACCTTCTCATGGGACCCTTCCAATGGCGCAGCAAGGCAAGGGTTAGGCTCCTTATATCCTGAGCCAAATCCTGGAGTTAAGGTCAAGTCACCCTTAGACTCTGCAGCTGCTGGTGGGTGAGGGCACGGTGGCCACCCCAGTACACCAGCCCTGCCCTCTGACGTTTTAGAGTCCTGGGTCAGCTCTTGGTTGGAGATGAGGCTCCAGAGAGTTGGCGAGGAGGGTCCCACACTGGGGTGAGCCTGGGTCCTCAGGCATCTGAGGACCGGAGGTTTCCAGAACCACGTCAGCCTGGCACACCCTGCTGGAGCCTCTCTGTGCTGTAGCTGACATTGCCACGGCAGAGACAGAGTCCATGCCTGAGGCCCCAGCCCCCCTAGCCTGGCCAGCCTGCAGTGAACAGGCACGGTCTCTGAGGCTGGGGATACCCATTCAATGGGCCGCGTCAGTGCAAGGGTTTGCTTCCATCTGACTCACGGTGCAGGGTGCACGGCTCTGGGTGCTGAGTCCTGCCGTGACTGCCAGCCCCAGGGCCCAAGGGCTCATCGGAGGTCGTCTGGATGATCTCCCCGAGTGCCAGAGATGCTGGCTCTCAAACTTGCAAGTGCACACAAGGGATCACACTGCAGGCCACCACTCCCAAAAAAACCAACCTGGGGGAGGCCCTATGTGTATCCTCTCCGAGGCTCTGTGCCTCTCACGTGAAGGGCTCTGAACCCTTTGCAAAGATGCCATTTGGTATTCGAGGAGTTAAAATAACAGCATGGTCCTCACCACCTTTCTCTGCACCACATAACCCCAGCCCGTTTTACCGGGAAAGCAAACTGAGTGAGTAAGAGCTGTGGGAGGAACAGCTGGGAGGCCCAACGAGGCCCCCCCTCGCCTCCCAGCCTGGAGCTGTGTCCTGTGTGCTAGGCGGGCCGCCTATTAAAGGCGATGGCTTCCCTTTCAACACCAGGATATTGGAAAGGAGCAAAGGAAACACTGACAGATGCATGACAGCTGCAAGGAACTCAGGGACTCCGTAATTTCCATTTTTTTAAGATGTAATGCCTTAAAGGCTCTTGGAGGTCACAGAGCATCCCACTCTCATGAGAGACCTCGTCCCCAAAGAAATCATTATTTTCTTCCTTCTGCCATTTACTTATCTTGAACAGGAGAGCAGGGCTCAACTTCTGAGTCTGATCTGTGAGGACATGATTTCAGAACAAGGAGGGGAAGACAAGCTGGACTTAAGAACTTTATCCCTGAGCCTGCGTCTCGTCCAGAATTTTCTCTGCTTCTAAAACCAAGTAAACATGAGCTCTGTTTGCCCCAACTTTCCACAGATGCCTGACATTTCCACGCCCCCGGGTTTCAGGAAACCCTGTTGCAGCCTCAGAAAGAGCTGGAGGTGGTATTTTCAGGTCACGGGGCTCTTACCCAACAGCAATGGGTCTCTGGGTCATCCCCAGACTCCGAACTGGCAGACGTCACGCTCGTGTGCAGATGAGGCACCGTGTTGAAATGCAGGATTCTGGGCTTCTCTCCCAGAGATTCTGATGCAGGGGCCTGGGCACGTCCCAGGAATCTGTGAGCCTTAGCCGATTCTGGAAGGCTTGCAAACTACGGACGTCTCTGACAAGCCCTGCCCTGGGACGAACTAACCCTTTCCAGGTGTGAGGAGGGAGTTGCAGTGGCTGCCTCGGGAGCCTAATGTCATAGGGCCCCTGCCACGCCGTCACCTTGATTGGCCACAAGCCTCAGGGAGCAGCTCACTTCTGCGACCTTCTCGTCCTAAGGGTCAGAGCAGACCCTTGGCCAGAGATGCCCTCACCTTGGCAATGAGGCCTGAGGCAAGGAGAGGGCCGTACTACCCTCTGTCCCTCCCCTGCAGTCTGCCTGCGGGAACCAGAGGGTCAGTCTTCTGGTCACAAACCTCTGGAGGACGTGGCACCAGCTGCAGTTGAAGGTCAGGTCCGAGGACATGCAGGTGTCGCAGCTCCGATGCTGCAGGCAGGCTGCAAGAGAGAAGGCAGTGGCCCCTTAGAGCCAGGCTCTCCACAGGCCTCCGAGAGGCGCAGCTTTCCTGAATGCTGAGTCCCTACTGAACCACGCAGTCTCTGACCAGCAGGGACCCTACAAGTCATGGATCCCACCCTCACTTGAGTCCAGTCCTGATTCTTCCATCTGTCTCTTCCTTTTTCCCTCCGTTCCTTCCTTCTTTCTATCTCCTGGGAGTTCAGACCCTGAGCTGGTGCTGGGGATTGAACAGTAAGGCCCAGTTCCTGCCTTCTTGAGCCTTGCAGTTGTATGGGGAGACCGACACTAAACAGATAATCGAACAAAGATAACCACATACATGATCATTATTTCGATGAGGTGTATGAAGGAGAATTACAGGGCACCATAAGCACGTACAAAGGGATATCACCTAGTCTGGGAAGTTATACTCTGGGCCATTGCCTACAATTACAGGGTTGAAAGGGAGTTTTTAAAAAGTTGAGCCCTGGTTGGTGTGGCTCAGTGGACTGAGTGCCAGCCTGCGAACAAAAGGGTCACTGGTTTGATTCCCAGTCAGGACTCATGCCTGGGTTGTGGGCCAGGTCCCCAGTAGGGGGCGTGTGAGAGGCAACTGCATACTGATGTTTCTCTCCCTCTCTTCCTCCCTTCCCTTCTCTCAATAAATAAAAGTAAAAAAAAAAAACACAAAAAAATTGAGATATATTTAACAGATTTGAGTAAGTTTAAGGTGTCCAACATATTGATTCGATACATTTATATTGTGTATGATTGTGATTTCAGTGAACACCTCTGTTACGTCGCAGAACTATCATTCTTCCATGTGGTGGGAACAATTAAAATCTAGCCTCTTAGCCAGTTTAATGTTTACAATACAGTTTGGAGTCTATAACCACCGAAATGACTTTTTAAGATGTCCCGGTTTGACCCCGGGCAGAGCCGGCCAGGAGCGCTCCGGCCGGCCGTGCGAAGGGGCCGTCTCGGGGTCCCGCTCCTGGCCTCCACGCGCCTCCTCACTGGCCTCCGCCCAGGGACGTCTGAGTGCCCCGCTGCGAGGGCAAACCACACACAGACTTCCACTCCTCCTCCGTCCTCTCCTCCTGGGCGTGGGCCACCCCAGGGGCTGTGCGGCGTCTCTGTGTTCCCAGGCTTACATCCTACTTGGGAAGTTACTCAACCCCTTGGTGCCTCAGCACCTCGTTTATACACGAGGGGTCACGATGCTGTAGCTGCCAGGCAGATGTGCTGGGAGGGTGATGGGAGGTGATACCCGGCGGGGGGTCTAGCCCAGTGCCGCCACGTGGCGAGCCCAGTGGGTGCTCCTTGTTGGTACTGACTGTGGCCTTATTCACTCCTCTCAACACTCCTGTCGGGTATTCATTCACGCATCCATCCCCCCCATTCATTCTTCCCGTAAATATTTAGTGCCCTCACGGGGCCTGCTGAGTCTTGGAGGAAACGGCTCGTGCACACACGCACGCGCACACACATACCGACACTAGGTTCCTGGTGGTGAGAAGGGCTGTGAAAAAGCAGAGCAGAACATGGAGGGTCTATGACGGGGGGATGGGTTCTATTCAGGGAGGCTGGGGAAGGCCTCTGAGGAGAGGAGGCTGGGGAGCAGGGAGGAAGCAAGCCGGCAGAACTCCTAGGGGAGAAGTCCAGGCAGCAGGGCACCTGTGCAGAGGCCTGGGAGGAACGTGCCCCAGGCGTGTTCTCAACAGCAGCCAGAACACGAACAGCCTGGGCCGCCGAGTGGGGAGGCGGGACCCCCTGGGCAGGGTGGAGTTGGGGAGCAGGGGAGTTAGTGGCAGCAGGGTGCTAGAGGGAGCGTGGACCCTCCTGGCACCAGCCAGGCAAGAAGCAGAGAGGGTCAGGGGAGCGGGAGGGGCAGGGGCTGGGATTTAAGAGTTCTTCACTTGCAGGCAAAGGCCACCCACTCAAGTGAACCAGCACGACCTCTGAGTGGCAACCAGCTGCCACAAAGCCTGTGCATTTTACTACAGGGAGAGACAGCCCCTCACCTGGAAGAGCTGCAGTGGAAGGGCTCACCTGGTGAGCAGACAGGCTGATTGCAGCAACAGGTGAGAACTAACTACAGAAAAACGATCAACCGTTCGATAAACATGGCACGCATGTCTTCACTATATGAGTTTCTGTGGGACTCTATCCATCACTTAGGGAACCAATTTGTACTCCACGGACCCCTATGAGATGGGAGCTGGGAACCAGGCCCAGGTGGGTGGGAGAAAAGCTGTCGTGGGCACAGAGTGGTCGCCTTTGGGCGCATTGTGGGAGGGACTGACTGTAGGTGGCTTTATGTCCTTCTGTCTGTCAGGTCTTTGCAGGCCTCAAGGCGGGGATGGAGGGCCTGGGGCTGGAAATGAGCAGAAAGCAGCCTGGCCTGAGGATGGGAGCTGCTTGGTCCCCTGACGTGTCCAGAGGGCCTGGAACGGCGCCCGGCACGTGGGAGGCGGCGAACGTGTTTACTGAACTGCTATGTAGATGCTTTGTCATCCTCATCGAACCAAAGAGGGAACTGAGGTTTGCAGAGAGTCACTGAGTTGGTCTGGGTGTGAACCGAGGTCCGTCTGAGCGGAGGGCCTGAGCTCTTAGCGTCTGTGGGGTCCCTCTGCCCAGCGCCCACTCTCAGTCCACACTACCTTCTCACAAGCCTCTTCTAGCCATAGAGGGCAATGGCTTGGAGATGGCCCACGCACACCTCTGGAAGAACCTTGGGTAAGACCTCCCTTGCCCCAAGGTAAGGGAGCGAGCCCGGGCTGGGGGATGCAGAGTTTTCTGAGGACAAAGCTCATTGACCTCCCAGAGGCTCCAATCACAGCCTTGGGAGCACTGGCCCCTCCCCCACCAGCTGTACCCACCTGGGAGCCCATGGCCTGGTCATTCCCAGTGATTCTGGAGGCCCCTAAATGGCTCTAGTTAAACTGAAATCAAACCCTGGGAGCCTCCTGGGGTGTCCATAAAGCCTGCTGACCTTTCTCTCTCATCTGCATTTCAGATGTCCTGCATGCCATTAAATGCTCTCGAAATTCACTGGAGGGGTGGGAAGTGGCTCAGATGTATAAACTGTGTCCCAGAATCGCATTCCCAAGACAGTTCGCTCCTTCCGCCCCGGGAAGTTTGCCCTGTCCTTGGATGTCCTTGCTCCTACGTGAAGTTTTATTCAAGTCCTTGAGCTGAGGTTTGTGCTCACCAGTTCCGGAGAGACCGCGGGTTTTCAGGCCCAGGCCTCTCTTGCCTGGAGGGAGGGCGGCTGGGGGTGGGGCTGAGACCTGCACGTTGTCTTAACTCTGTGACCCTATGATGTCTGGGGTCTCTCTTCTTTTGAGGGGATGGGGAGGACACCTGCTGAGAGCCCAGACTGAGACACGTGGCCTAACATTTGAGAAGCCTCCTCCACTTCTTTTCCCAGCCCCTGCTCCCAGAACCTCCAGGGAAGAGGAAAAGGTGTGGGTGGGGGAAGCAGGCAAGGAATGTCCCAGAGGGCAGGGAAAGGCTTCGGAAGCTGGGAGCCACTGTGAGACAGAAGATGAAATTAAAACAAAATCCTCCTTAAAAAATACAAGAATTAGCCCTGGCTGGCGTAGCTCAGTGGATTGAGCATGGGCTGCAAACCAAAGCATTGCAGGTTCGATTCCCAGTCAGGGCACATGCCTGGGTTGCAGGCCATGGTCCCCAGCAACCGCACATTGATGTTTCTCTCCCTCTTTCTCTCTCTCTCTCTCTCTCTCTCTCTCTCTTTCTCTCTCCCTTCCCTCTCTAAAAATAAATAAATAAAATCTTTTAAAAAATACAAGAATTGGAGTGCGGTCCCCCTGTCCCTCAGTCTCCCCAGCTGCTCTGACCAGATCCTGAAGAGCTTCTGGCCCTGATCCTGCGGCGTCCACAGCAGCAGCGAGGGCCATGGCAAGGCATGCCTTCCACTGCGGGTGAGCAGGGTCCAGAGCGGGGAGGGGGCCAGGGCCCTGTGGTTCTCGGAGAGGGGCCTGCTAAACCCTTTCATGGCCTTCTGCCTGTGGGCTCCAGCCTCCCCCCGCAACTAAGGAAAACACAATGATAAACTGTGGATCACTCAGTTCCGTTCCTGGTTATTCTTCCTGGGGCTCAGTCTAAGTTCTCAGAGGCACGTGATTCCTGGGCTTCAGTTACGTGTTAGTGACAATAGCTGTCCTCTGTCAAACACAAACCACACCTGGGCCTGAGAAGGGCCAGTTAGCATCAGGGCTGGCATTTATGTCCTCAGGGCTCTGTCCTGAGGTTCTGACCCTGACCAAAGTCCTGGGAGGGAGGTGGTGTTAGGCCCATGGGACAAATGGGAAGTGGAGGCCCAGAGGTGTGAGGTGGCCATACCCACACAGGGGCCAGGGGTGGGCCTGGGAATGGCACTCAGTCTGTTTGACTCCAAAGCTCTTTCTAGGACACTACTGTCCCAGGCCTCCTTCCCCCGTCAGTGGGGACCACCCCTACTTACTTGGCAAGGGGGTGAACTCCACAGCCGACCTGCTGGTGACCTTGCTGGGGTCCAGCTCCACGCGGTGGTATTCAAAGATGGCCCTCCGCCGGGATTCTGAAACAGAGGCAGAGCCGACCTGTCAGCAACAGCTTGCAGGGACAGGGCTTTGGGGCCTGTACCGTGAGCCCGAGGGTGGGCAAGAGATTGTACTGAGTGGAATTGGGGAAGAAGTGAACCCGTCGGACTGGGGTAATGACACTGGTGCTGCGGGGAGACAGGAGGGCAGGGGCTGACCTTGGGAGAGCTCTGTGTTGTGAGCAGGTTTAACTACCCCGCGCAGAAGCCTGGCTGCTCCTGCAGTCAGGACATGGGCGATCCCACGCTCCTGCGTGTCTCTGTATCTACACAGCTGCTGCTCCCTTGACCCATAATGCATTTCCATCCCTTCTCTCCCTGTCAAGCTCATCCTACCCCTAATTCAAGGGCCACTTCCTCTGACACCCCCCCTGGACCGTGCCCTCCTCTTCCCCACTCAGGCCAGGTGCCCTCTTCCCACTGCATTCCCCACCTGGCGCGGTTATTAGATTTTACTTGGAGGGTGGGTGAGGGGCATTGGGCTGTGAACATCTGGTTCTGAACCTGACCCAAAGTGAGCACTCTGCACATGTCTGTGGATAGACAGGCTGACCTTGGAGAACCTCTTCCCTCCTGGACGGAGGCCAGAGTGAGGCTCGGGGCCTGGAGCCAGGCTCATGTCCTGCCTCGGTCCCTGCAGAAACTTCCTGCAGGGCCTCAGAGTCAGGAAAGCCCGGTTCTGATTGGAGTTCTATTCCCGACTCACCGCACAACCTTAGGGCCTGAGTTTCTTCCTTTCCTTCCCTTCCCTTCCCTTCCCTTTCTTTTCAAAGATTTCATTTATTTATTTTTAGAGAGAGAGGGGAAGGGAGGGTGAAAGAGAGAGAGAGAAACACTGATGTGAGAAAAATGCATCCATCAGTTGCCTCTTGCACACCCCCAACTGGGGAACCGGCCCACAACCCAGGCATGTGCCCTGACTGGGATTCGAACCTGGGACCTTTTGGATCTCAGGCTGTCACTCAGTCTACTGAGACATACCAGCCAGGGCAGCCTCAGTATCTTGTCTATAAAGCGGAAAGACAAAAACACCTGCTACAACATGCTTTGCAGGAAAAAAACTGGAATTGTAGATGAAAAGACTTTTGCTAAAGTGGCAATCCAAGACGCTCTGCTGTTTCCCACCACACCCCCATTCTCACCCAAGAACCACAACTTGGGGTTGGTTTCGTTTGGCTCTGAAAAGCAGGCAGCCAGCCACTGAGCTTTGTGAATGAGTCCCCTATGAGGGGAAAGGGTCACTTAGTGTTTGGTCAGCGTAGCACCCCTTCTTATGGATTGCTCCCTCAAATCCCTTCGGGGGTACTTCCCCCAGCCCCTTCCTACATGTGGTCTGCAGGAGCTGCCATCTTCCATCTTCCTCCATGACCCTGCCTCCCTGGCCACACAGTGATTGGTCCAGGGCTGAGCATCTGATAGAAGCTGGACCAATCACGGACCTTCCCCAGGACTTTTTCAACTGTAACCAAGAGGCCCGCCCTTTGCTCTTTAGTAGTAAAGCTAAGATGCAAGCTTGGAATCCGAGAATGGCCACAGTTCCAAGCTCCAAGCTCATGGGGAAGGCCAGAGAATGAGGAAGTGCTGGTGGCATTCCGGGATCTGGAAACCCAGGTCCTGCCCTGGTCCCTGTCCTAGCAGCTGTCAGCTCTCCTTTGGCTCTGTGGGCTACTTCAGTATCCCCAATGTAGCCATTTTTCCACATAAGCTGGTGTGAGTTGGTTTCTGTCACTAAAGCCCAGAGTAGGTGAGGATATGGTTTTCTCCTTCAGCTGAAGGTGGTTTGGAGGAAAGTTTCCCAAGGCCACAGTAGAACTCAGTGGAGGCGTCCATGAAAGAGGGGGTATCCTGTGCAACTGCTGGGTGCCCCATCCCCTGCTCCCCATCCTTTATGAAGAACCTGGGTGGGGGGTATCTGTGGCCTAAAAGAATAGCTCATCTACGTTTCTTTCATTTATTTTTATTCCCCAGTCTTGGAATTGTTCCCGCCTACAGGATTGAACCCCAGGTGGTGGGAGCTCTCTCCTCCCACTACCACCACACTGCCCCGCTCACTGCAGAGTCACGGTGGACGCTTCAGCCCCCGAAACACTCGAGACCACAGAATGTCCTTGAAATACGTGCCATGCAATGAAAAGGAAAGTGCTCTGGCCTTGAGGCCAGCAGAGCTGCCCGGGAACTAAACAGGAATCTGGCCTCCTCGCTCACGCGTCACTAGGAGGGTTTGCCTGTTACCCATGGGTCGGGTCTGCTTTGGGCCGAGGGGAGGAAGGTGTAGACCAGACAAGAACGTGGAGGGAGAGAAGCCCTTCGGCAGGAGAGGGGCCACACAGGGAGGGGAAGGGAGGGAAGGGAAGGGGAGGGGAGGGGAGGGGAGGGGAGGGGAGGGGAGGTTCAGGCTCTGCCCTCACTGTCTGCGGGACCTCGGACGAGGGACTAAACGGAGTGAACCCCATCCAGAAATGGAACTAGTTACTCTGTACTTGTGGGGCTGGTCTGAGAATTAAAGCGGGCACCTTAGGCAAAGCACCTGGGCCAGAGAAGCCGCTTAAAGTAGGAGAGTTCCTCTTTCTTCTCACCACCTGCTCCCTTCGTGTGTGGGGTTTTCTTGGGACCGAAACTCTGCGGCATTTTCCGTCTCTCCCGACCCCTCAAACTCTACTCTGGCTGAAGAATGTGAGGAAAGTTATTTTCCCTCCCTGCCTCCCCCAGCCACCCCATGGCAGATTTTCTTATCGATGACTCTTGAGTGGGACCCTCGGTTCCTCAGCAACTGCTGAGGACACTGTGGACAGACCGACCCCCTGAGAGGCAGCCTGACCACGGGGCTCTGCCGGCATCTGGACATCCCAACCACCCCATCCTCGCCCTCCCTCCCTCAAGGGCCGTCCCTCCACCGCCCACTGTGGGCCTCTCCCTTTCCCCCTTTTGGTTCCCAAGGTTCAGCCAGCTTGTGTTTCCTCCACCCTCCACCCTCGTCTTCCTGGTCCAGATTGGCTTTCGCATCCCCCGGAGAATGAGCTAACAGGAGAAGTGGGGGGAGATCAGTGCTCAGGTGGTGAATAGTCCTTGAAAATCTCCCAGGCCACTCCGAGGACTCCTCAGAGAAGACTGTGGACTTAGCCTTCATTTCCTGTCAGGGAGGGTGACCACACCAGCCCACGCACCCACGGCAACCTTCCACCTGGACCCCTGGATTGGAGCTGGACAGTTTATAATGAGATCCAGGCCTCCTGCTTTTTCCTCTCTTCCTTCCATTGCAGGCAGATCAGGGGACTCGCTGCCTCTCTCAGGAGCCTGGCTGGAAAGGGTGGGTAGGGGAGGGGTCCTGGAGGGTGCCCAGAGGGACGCCCCGTCCAGTGTACCTGCAAGGGGGCTCACAGACACAGGGGCTGTGTGAGTGACAAGATAGGCGTATCAGGTTGAGAGCTGCAATGACAAGTTGTCTTGCCATTCATTTCATGAGTGAGGAAACTGAGGCCCAGGGAGATTAGCCCATGGATTGTAAAAGTTCGTATAACACTTCACAATTTTCCAAGCCTATCCACAGCGTTAAATGGAAAAAGGGCTACTTAATGAGAAAACGTACAGGGAAGCACAGCCCACCACGCACCACCACACTCATTCACCCGTTCAACTCGCAGAGAGACTTGCACGGGCCAGGGGGCGGGGCCGGGGCCAGGGGGCGGGGCTAAGTCCCGAGCACACAGTGAGGAGCAGGAAGGACCTGGCTCTGCCCCCATGGGGCTCACACTGCTGGAGGGCCCCTGGATCTGACTCCTCTCCCTTCCTCTCACACCTTTGTGAGGTGCACGGACAGACAGCGCTGTTCTCCCCTTTTCACGAAGGAAGGGAGACCCTACAGGGGACTCGTTTGCCCAAAGCCACACCGTTTTTGTTTGTTTGTTTTTGCAGAGCCCAGACTTAAAGCTCAAGCCTCGGTGCCAGGGCAGCTCCAGAAAGTCACCGAGGTGCGTGTAGAAAAATATTTATCAACCCCTGGCTCCTGGAAGGGGGCGTGGGGAGACGCAGAGGCAGGGTGGGGGCTTCATGCGTAGCATCTGTTGATTTTTGTGGCAAAATGACTGGATTTCAAGCTACCAATCTGGAGTCACTGAGCACAGAACTTCCACAAGCGTCTCCGGCACACGACTGTTTACAGCTGCATTTTAATTTAGGAGTCCAAAGGAAGCGTTTATAAGTTTTTAAAAAATCATTAAGCAGATGCCCAAAGACTTAGTAATCATGTGTGTATTATCTCCTGAACAACCACAAGCCTGAGAAAGAAGAGGCCCCATAGGCAAACCTCACACCTGTCAGGCAGTAACTGCCCGCTGTTCACAGGGCTACTAGGGTGCTAGGGAGGGCAGAACCACCCCTCATCAAAAGCTGAGCGAGGCTCACAGAGCCCTGTATCATGCACACGCGTGCACACACCAGACTTTTTTTCTGATACAAGAAAGGCCCCTTGCCAAGCGGGAATGGGGTCTGAGACTGGGTGAGGAAGGGCGCCCTGCTGTAATTCCTCTGCCCAGAGGCGGCGCCAGTGTTCAGTGCTCATGAGGGCCCTTCCTGTGTGACACCAACTGCTGTGATGTGAGAAGGTGGCCTGGGCTTTAAGTGACCCTGGGGGATGTGGAACAGCTAGGTGGAGGATGAGGAAGCTCCAACCAGCCTTTCACAGCTCTGTCCCACCCCCTGCCGGGGCCATCTCTCCTTCTGAAAAAACACCCCTCTCCGCACCGGAATGTACTAGAAAAAATAAATGTGAAACTTCATGTCTTCCGAGGTGCCCAAGGCCATGGGGTCTAGAGACCATGTAGACTTTCCTTCCTTTACCTGCCCATCCTTCCGGGCTTGGGAGCAGTTAGGGGCCCCTCCCCTGAGCCCCACTGCTTCCTGGGCAATGTCCGGGGTCACCTGTGACACCAACCCATCAGTATTTACTTTGCGGGCCACCTGCCCCACCAGGCTACAAGTTCCCCAAGGGCAGAGCTGACAAGTTATCTGTCTCTGTCCCCCACCCTCAAGCACCAGGCCCTGCACATGACAGGGCCTCGGGAAATGCCTGGGAATGAATGAATGGGTTACAAATAGTCATGGAAACCTCAGCAGCAGAGTATAACGTCAGCCTGCAGCCCAAGGGAAGAACGCCCTTCCTCCCCAGCCCATGACAGATTATGGCCTTTCTCAAAAGGGCCACTCCCCATGGACCAGACACAGCCAGACAAGTTAGAGCTCGAAGTATAGAATCGGCTTGCAGGATTTCTGCACCTGTGGGGACAGCCACCTTTGGTCAGAAGGAAAGTGAAATGGGAGGGACAAAGGGAGTCAGGGTTGGGGCACGAGGGAGCCAGTTTCAGGGGCAGAGACACACAAGCAGCATCCAGGGAAAGGGGGCTCCAAGCAGAATCTGGGGGGGGGGTCTCTCCACCAGCCGGGCTCAGAGTGCAGCTGGGGCTGCACCTGCAGGAGAGGCGGCCAGAGGTGGTCAGATGCCTGCCCACACCCGCCACGGCCCTCCCCGCGGGGTGGAGGACCAGCTCGGTAGGAAGGAGGAGGCGGGTGGGTATGCAGAAACACGTCCCGATTTAAGGTATTTGCTCAGTTCCACTGTTAATTTGTACTTATTTGAGTATGTGGCTTTGGTAATACTGTTATTTCTCTATAAACAGAACCCTTAACATCCCTGCCTGAGTTATATTTGCTTTTGATTATCCTGCCAACATCTGGGGCTTACCCAAGGACAATGTCTGTCTCAATGACCAGCAGATCCCTTCCGGAACCGAGACCGGGGCCGCCCCAAAGCCACATATTTGGCCATTCGAGACGTTCTGTTTTATCTCTGCTTCCACTCATCGAAGATTCAGAAATCTGAAGGCCCAGACACGGAGAGCCCTGCCACCCGACTAAGAAATGTTCGTGGTTCCAAAAGGAGGTTTACGTGTGCTGTTTTGTTTCAATACTGATGCCAGTGAGAAAGAACTGGATGGCTCAGAAAAATCAGACTGATGGGTCCTGCTACGAGCTTCCCTCCAGAATGGGTGATTACGGTATAAAAAAATCAGATGGCGGTTCTGGAAAAAGTGTTCATTCGCTCATTCATGTGTTCCTCTGCTCACCTGGTTATTCCTTCAACAACTACGAATCAAGCCCCAGCAAGGGGCCCCAGAGATAAACACAATAGGGTCCTGTACCCGAGAAGTCCTCCTCGCACTAAAGCAAAGTAGAAAAGGGGTGGGGAGAGGGGAGGAGGCAAAGTGCCCTGACTGAGTGGCTCACTGGTCGGAGCATCATCCCGTACCTTAAAAGGTGCAGGTTGGATCCCCAGTCAGGGCACATGCCTGGGTTGTGGGTTTGACCCCTCAGTCGGGGTGTGTACGAGAGGCAACCGATTGATGCTTCCATATATATATGGGATATGTGTGTGTGTGTACCTTCTTCTCTCTCAAAAATCAACAAAAATAAAAGGGAAAAAATGGCAAGGCTCAGGGAGCAGAATAGAGAAAAAAACGGAAAAGTGAAAAGAGGGGAGAAGGAGTCCCCAGACGGACAAAAAGCTCCAGTGGGGCGACTGTAAAGGACCCTTTGTCCGGAGAGGCCAGAAGCAGAACGGGCCAGATCTGGTGGTGACAGGTCCCCGCCCTCCACGCCCTCACTTGGCTGGCTCTTCTCTTTCTTCCGCAGCCAGTTCCGGGGCCTCCCACTCAGCAGCCCGGCACAGAGGGACAGCCCAGGCCTCTGACATGTTTCTGGACTCACATCTGCCTTTGAAAGGAAAGGAAGGCTCTGGTAAAGGAGAAGGCCCAAGCGGCAGGGCCATCAAGGCCATTGCGGGGCCAGCCAAGGGGCAGTTTATACTTTGGAGCCTTTAATAGTGAAATCTGCATTAATCGATCCCACGGACTCAGAATCTGTCAGTTGTGACGTTGGCTACACTAAGGTTGCTTTTCCACTGTCCATGAAAGAAAAGGTTTCTCAAACGAATGAATAGAGGCAATTACGTTGACTTCTGCCCCCACCCCCCCGCCAGGCGAGTAAAGAGTGAACCAGCTACTGTGTGTTTTGCGTGCGTCTGCGGAAGGGTGCTGCTAAGTACACACGGATCTCTGCATCGAAGCACGTTCTGCAGACTCAGCCCCGAAGCCTGGGCAGCAAGCAGTTCCCATAAGGAAGTAATGGTAGGAAAAACTCTCCTTCCCTCCAGCCCAGGAGTGAGGCTGTGAATTCCCTCCGCCCTCAGGCATGGGTGGGAGGACCGTGGAGGCTGGGAAATGAGAAAGTCCCTGGACAGGGTTCAGTCATGGCAGGAGTTTTGAATAGGAGGGAATCTCCAGCTCCACCCCTCCCAGGGCCCCAGGCAGGGAGGAGCCAAGCTTGCGTACAAGGGCAGTGCCGCCACCTGTTCTGTAGGGCTGGCTGGGCTTGGACAGTGGGAATGTCCACGGTGATAATAGGGCCTGTGGACCACAGCACTCTCCCCGAACTTCTGCCCTGTTTCGGCCCTGGTTGTTCGGGATTTACTGTTATTTGCAGCTCAACCTAATCCCAGTGAATTCCCTGCTTCCTGGGTTGAAGATCAGACCCAGGGGAACCTGACCACAGAACCACCTAAAAGCCATCCTTCTCCGAAGCAGAGATTACAGCCCATTTAAAAACCCAACGAAGGCCATGGAGACTGTCCCAGAAAGATGCACCCATGAGAGTGCGCTCCGCCCACACCTCAGTATTCTTCCTGGGGTCTAGGCCTGGATGACCAAGGTGAAAACCTTGCCAGGAAAGACGCAGTTACCGAAGCACCCACCCCCAGCTCAAGCGGGGTCAGGCAGGCCCACTCTCACCGGGGGTCAGCAGAGGGCAGGGGACAGGGTCTCTGCTCCCCCCACCCCACCTGCTTTGTTGGCACGCCACTTGCTCTTGAGCTGTTACTCATGGCTGGAACCTCGGGCACTGGGCAAAGTGCTGGGGCCACCGTGAGCCCCTGGGGAGCTCACAGCTAACTGGACAGAAGGCAGGTGAGCAGGGCAGCGGGACAGGTTTAACATTAAAGGTATCAGCAAAGGCCAAAGGTGTGGAAGAGAAAACCCCGAATTCCGCTGCATGGAGGAGGCCACATCTGAGTTTTGCTGATAGGTAAAAGGGGGTCGTTTATACAAGAAACCGTGTCACAGAAGTCTGGGTTGCCCTTGGCACGTTTGGGGGCCAGAGGGCATACAGAGGACAGAGGGCAGGCCAGTGCCCTGCAGAGTGGTGGGTGACGGGAGGGTCTGGGGAGGGGCCCATGAAGCGGGCCGTGTGCAGCTGCACGGGGCCTTGAATGCACGCTGGGGATTCTGACTCGATGCTGCAGGCAGCAGAGCCAGAGAATGACGCAATCAGATCTGCCTGGCAGTGACAAGAAACGGGGAGCAGAGGGGACGGGAGACTGGAGTCTGGGAGCCCTTGGGCAGTGACTGGGGGTCAGGCGCAGGCTTTGACCTGGTCAGTGGACACGACACCTCAGCAAACAGCACCTGCAGGCACCGAAGCCTGCAGTTCCCACGGCGGAGCCCTCGCCTCTCCTCGCGGCCTCTCAGAGCAGGCCAAGCTGCCCGCCTGTTTTTTCAGGTGCACTGTGCTTCCTCCCCGCCCCTCTCCCCCGCCTCCCTCTATCTCCCGGGCTGGCTCCAAAACTGCCTTTCATTCCAGAATCACAGAGGAGCCTCAGATGCAGACACTCCCAGGGGACCTGACTTCCTCTAATTCACCCTCGTCCAACAGCTGGATCCCACAGACGCTTCCTGAGACTCGGCCATGCGCAGTGTGAGGGAGACGCAGATGAAACGGTCCAGACCCTGCCCCGGCGGTTCAGCGATGCACGGGGAGGAGGGAGGCCGATCAGCCTGGGGTGTGAGCACACGAGGCGGTGGGCGTTTGGGGAACCTAGGAGGAAAGGATTCACCTCTCTGGGTGGAGTGGAAATGGGTCAGACTTAGTCTCGATGGTGGACCCTGAGGTTTAAAATCCCCCGGAAGATCCGGTTTTCGGCTCTCCGTTTCCTAGCTGTGTGACCACAGCAAATCACTCCGCATCCCTGCCCCTCCTTTAGAGAGGGGCAAAGTAGAGTAGTCCTCCCTTACCTGCAGGGTGTATGTGCCAAGGCCCCCAGGGGGTGCCCGAAACCAAAGATAGTACGAAACCCTGTACATAGTGCTTTTTCCTATACATACACGCCTGTGGTGAAGTTTCATTTATAAACCAGGCACAGGAAAATATGAACAGCAATAACTAATAATAAAATAGAAGAATTACAACAATATGCTATGATAAAAGTTAAGTGACTGTGCTCTCTCTGAATGTCTTATTGTCCTGCACTTCCCCTTCTTCTTCTCAGGATGGGGGGAGGTGACCCAACGGAATGAGGGGCGATGAGGACACAGGCGTCATTGCCATGTAGCGCCAGGCTGCCGCTCACCTTCCAAGGAGACAACCACGGACTGACCGGCAGGGGGTGCGCACAGTGCGGACACGCAGGAGGAAGGGACGCCTCGCGTTCCCGGGCGGAACAGAGCGGGACGGAAAGAGATTTCATCAAGCTACTCAGAACGGCGTGAAATTTAAGACTTACGAGTTGTAAATTTCTGGAATTTTCCATTTCATATTTTTGGACCTCGGTGGATTGTGGGTGACTGAAACCATGAAAAGGGAAACCACAGATACGGGGGGACTGCTGTACCCCCACTCGCATCGTTGGGAGGGCGATCCAGTGAGATACCGGGAAGCTCAGTGCCTGGGGACGGGAGTATAATCAGCTCGGGAAGCAGCGGCTAAATCAGCCTCCCAGGACCCTGCCTCTTGGTGTTCACATCCTGTGCAGCCCTGTCCTGAGAGTGGGCTGGAGTCTGGTGACCTGCTTCCAACCAGTGGGATATGGCAAAGAGTGACGGGATGGCACTTCTAAGATGAGGTGACAAAAAGAGAGACGGGCTCCCAGCCTACTCTCCTACTCACATCCTCCAGGGCTGTCTTCCTTGCCTGCCCGGGTGGAGGCCAGCTGCCAGGCCGGCAGCTGTCCTGTGGGGAGGTCCACGAGGCAGGACCTGAGTGGGGCACTGCATTCTGCCAACAGCGTGGAGAAAGCTCTCCGAAGTGTGTGTCTCCCCCAACAGCTCTTGCCTCGACTGCAAGCCCCGCAAACCCCCGGAGAGCAGCCTGGGAACCGCCCTGACCCAGAGGACCCAGGTGCTTGGCTTCCCGACCCACGGAAACTCTGAAGTGACGTGTTTGTCGTTTTCAGCCACCAAGTTCCAGGGTGATTTGTTACTCAGCAGTAGCTCACTAACACAATCAGGCCAACACTGACACGTCCAGCCAGTACCAGCGTCAGGCAGGTAGAGCGACGCTGAGAGCAGCACAGGGGCGGGTCTGGCGGGTCCTTGCGGAGCCCCCCGCTAGAGCGCCGGGAGCTCAGGAAGGGGGCCTGGGGAGGGGCGGGTGAGGTGGTGGGAATTCATCCTACAGAAAGGCTCACACACGGGGCATGAAAGGACCTGCCAGTGAGGACATTCACTGAGACATCATGTGTTGTAGCAAAATCTCGGAAACAGCTGAAAAGCCTACACCCCGGGGACTGGTACGATCAGGGGTGTCCGTGCCATGGGCTGTCACGCAGCCGTGAGAAAGGAGGAGGCACATGCTGCTCTGGAGTGGTGGTGGGGGGTGCACTTCGCTCCGGGGAACGGTGGCATCGCAGGCACCGTCACCGGTGTGCAGTGCGCCGTGCTGTGCCGTGTGTGATGCGTTTTTGGCCCAAACTTTCAGGGAGAAAGATCTTTCATTTTAACTTTTTAATTCAATTACTTATTTATGTGTATTTAGATACTTTTTTTGTATTGTGAAGGAATTTTAGCACTTATTTTTGGACATACAGGTATCATTACTGCTTTCTAGAGTTACACTTTTAACACACAAGCGTAAAGAGATTAAAAAAACACGTAGGTATGAAATTAGTACTGCGCATGTATAATGCACATCCTTATTTCCCCCTCAAAAATGTGGGCAAAAAGTATGCGTTATAAGCAGCAAATATGGTACATACATAAACTTATCTGAAGGCCTGTAGCTGTAGAAATAACCTGGTTGCCTCAGAAAGGGGAACCGGGGTGGGGGCGGGGCAGAGACGGGAGAGAAACCCACTTTTTCTGTCTCCTGGAGCCCCCATGATGCTCTTCTGTCACCTGGCGTGAGGAGGCAGCTATGACTGTGCTCTGCGAGGACTCACAAACCCTCACGTGGTGTCTGGAGATTTTCTAAGCTGGGGGTGGCTGAGGGGAAGGGCCCCGGCTCGCCTGCCCGTCAACACCCAGGGCAGTACCTCCCGCTGGAGATCTCACGGGATAAAACGGTTCCCTGCTTTAAGGGAGAGAAGGCAGACCTCCTTACGCCTCCTTTCTTCCCTTAGTTCCCACTCAACACCCCATGGTCCACCCACTTCCCATCACCACCGCCCCCTGCGCCCTCGAGCCTGGGTCAGCCTGAGAGGGGTCCAGCCCAGTCCAGGTCTCTGCTGAATCCCTGCAGACTCACCTGGCACATCCGGGGATGTGTTGACAGTCATGAAGGCGTCTGACAGGCCTGTTTTGACGGGGTGCTGGGAGGAGCTGATTTCCAGGACGGACATAGGGATCTGCAGCAGGGAGGAGAGGCTCCGTCTGACCCCCAAGCACTCTGGGGCCAGCCTAGACTCCCCCTCTGCGCTCCAGGCCCATCTGCCCGCTCGGCACCGCCTCTCGGAGGATGTGAAGACATCCCACAGCCAAGGGACCCCATTCAAATCTCACGTCTCGCCCACACCACCTTCAAGCACATTTCCATGTTCTATGCTCCGTCTTTGTGAATGGCACCTCCGTGCACGCCAGAGGCGTGAGAGTCACCCAGCCCCTCCCTTTTCTTCATTTCTGCCTCCTCCATCTAATACATCTCTAAATCCTGTTCATTAACCAGCTAACTGGCTCTCAAATCTGTCCAGTTCTCTCCATCGCCGCCCCCCACCCCACTAGACTCCAGGCCGGCAACACCTCTCTCCTAACTCATCTCCCAGCATTCCCTCTGAGCCACCAATAATCTGTTCTCCACTCTGAAGCCAGAGTGACCTTCGTCAAAAGCAAATCTGGTGCCCCCCGGCCCCGTCTTGCCCTCACTCTCTCCCCTCCAGCCATCTGCCTTCTTTCCGTGCTTTGTACCAGCCATGGTCTGTCTTGCCACAGGACCTTTGCACATGCTTTTCTCTCTCCTGAAACACACTCCGGTCTCCTCTTTGCTTCCTTAACTCCTATGCCTCCTGCAAACGTTAACTCTTCTCCTTAGGGGAGCCTCTCCTGACCCCCTACTGAGGCAGAGAGCCCCGTGATAGGCTCCGGTGACACAAGGCACCTCTACTTAGGAGCACTTTTTACGGTGGCAATTCTCTGCACTTGTCTCTGCAATTATTGTCTATTGTCTCAACAAGACTTCAACTCTGCAAAGGCAGGGCCCACAGCCACCTTAGTAACTAACTGCTGAGTCCCCAGCACCAAGCCCTATGCCAGGCACATTTCAGGTTCTCTGCAAACATGTGCTGAATGGGAAAACAAGGGCCACAAGCCCCAGCCACCTCTGAAGGTGGGCTCACTCACCTCTTTGTAGCCGAATACGATGCGGCCGTCGCGGTGCAGGGCTGCCTGGAAGGTGAAGCTGCCCCTGTCCTCCCGGCCTTGGAGGTAGACACGGTCCCACTGGACCACAAAGACTGTCCCTGCAGAGAACAGCAGAGACCTGGCTGGACGGGGAGGGAGCTCAGGGATCAGGGCGTTGCAGAAACAGCGGCCAAAGCAGCCTGGCCCCAGGTCGGGGCCTCTTAGGGACAATGGAGGCAGTTTGCAAATTTGACCGAAGGCAGGAGCTGGGTCAGCCGCAAACCAGCCTGGCCTCCAAGTTGGAGAGGAGCCGAAGACCCCACTTCAGCCCCCACACACCGTGCTCGAGCCCCTCTTACGCCAAGCATGCCCCTTCCTTCCTGCCTAAGCCGACATGAAGTAAAAAGGAGGGGAAATAGGAAAAATGCCTCTTCCCCTGGCATGGGCGGTTGGGTGTTCAGGGACAACCCAGTTGGAGTAAGGAACAATCAAGGTCCCTAGTGTTTAGTTCACCTCTACTAAGAGCCCAGCCCTTTTTTCTGTCATCTCGTCACATCCCGCCAGGTAGCAGGCGTCCCGTCACCAGCCCGTCCCCCGGCCCAAAGGTGGGGCGGCTGCCTCACTGTGTGACTCTGGCAGGTCCCTTGCCCTCTCTGGGCCCTGCATTCCTCCACGGGGGCTGGGCCGGGGGCATCCCAGGACTAGGTGACTTAGACTCCAAGATCTGGTCTCACCGTTGTCAAAGTAAGCAACTGTGGAATTTTCGGAGTAGCCGGGGTTGAAGTTGGCCATCAGAGGGGCCACGTACTGAGTCGCTGTGAGCATCCGATGGGTCACGTCACCAGTAAAGATGAAGCCTGGGGTGGGGGGAGGTGCAGAGGAGTCACCAGAGAACCCCCAGAGGGGCTGTTCCCTTACGGTCCCCCCACAAGGACAGGAAGGAGCCGTGCAGACTGAGCTGGGAGCAAGCCTTGCACCTCTGTCCTCTACACCCAACTGGCAGGCTCGGGCGTGTGTGGAGCAAAGGGGTCCCAGACTGGAGACGGTTCTCCCTGCCCCTCCAGGTGGGCACAAACTCCCACCTCTCCCTCTCCCTGGGAGAATACACAGGAATCAAAGGTGGACCCCTCTGTCAACGGGGAGCCTGGTCCCAGGAACCAAGCTTTCAACGTGGCCTCCCTTTCCCTCTCAGTCACAGACGCAGAAACATGGGGACCACAGGACTGCCCACACTGGCCTGAGCAGGACTCACACACACACACACACACACACAAGAGCAGGCCAGCCATGTGAGGGCGGTATTGGACACCATCAGTGGCCTCCCCCCCAAGAGCGGGCTCCCAGAACAGTCTCACATGGATGCCTCCCTGGTCCATTTCCCCAACCCTATCTCTGGGGGAGCCCGTCCCACCCGGTAGGTCCCCCAAGTTCTGGCTGAGAGCTCCAAATCCTCCCCCATCCCCACGGACCGGGCCTTACCTCCGGTTGCTATGGTGATCTGCCGCAGAGGATGCCCGTAGAAAGGGAAATCAAAGGACAAGACCACCCTCTGCAGGGGATGGGAGAGAGTCAGCACGGGCCAAGCTTCAGGCCAGGGGGCTGGACAGCTACACTGCTTCATGCTTGTGTGGACAGGGTGGGGGCAGGCATGTGCAGGGCAGACTCACAGCGGGGCACCCCAACTCTGGCCAAGCCATCCAGGGTCCCCTGGGAGGCACCTCCCAGATCACACACCACAGGCCATCCGCCACACCCAGGGACCAGGTTGGGCGGCGGGGGTGGGCTCCCAGCCCCCCAGCCCAGGGCAGCACTGCCGGGACGGGGGCACTCACCGAAGCCTGCCGGTGGGTGTTGGAGAGGATTCTGTGGACCTTCACTTGGCTCCGGTTGGCCTTGGCCACGTCCACCCACAGCTCCCGGCTGCGGGGTTCGCTGGGGCCGTACAGACGGGACACATAGTAACTGTGGTTGTCCTCCTGCCGCCACCCGAGACAAAGCCCACAGGAGGCGTGAGGTGTCGTCGGGCATGCCAGGAACCACCCCCTGCCCCGCACCTCTCCCTCCCAGACCTCTGGATACAAGAAGTCACGGCCCTCCCGGGTAGCTGGACCTGTGGCCCAGATGGCTGAGTTAGTCCTGGCAGCCCCTGGGCTCCCCTTGGCCCCAAACGGCTCAGCACCCAGCCCCTAGCCACACCCATTGAGCTCTGGCCCCAGCCAAATCCAGACCTGCCGTATCCATGCTCAGCCCGGCCATTCCCGGAGAGGCCAAGAGGCCTTCCTTGCAGCCCTTGGGCTGTGTGCCAGGGAGGCACCCCCATGAAGCACACCAAGGTGGAGCTTGGCTTGAGGAACAAAGAGAAGTAGGGCAGCCCCAAACAGAGCCCTTGTCTTCAGAGAGTGCCCACAGTGAGGGGGAGACCCTTGCTCTGGGGAGTGCCCTTTTTAAGGCAGAAGGGGAAAACTGGATCTTAGAAGCTTAAAGAGGGAAGCAGACCCTTGACCTTGGGGAGTTGCTGGTCTGATGGAGGCGGTGGGGCTCATGCAAACAGAGAACACAGGCACAGACCCTCAAGCAGGGTGATGGTACAGAGCCCAAACAACAGTCACTAGGAGGTTTAGAAAGGGGAAGGAAGCAGCAAAGACTTCTTTAAGATGTGTTTCTAACCACCGCTGTGTGCCCAGTGGGGACCAAATAAAGAACACGCCAGAACACAGCAGGCGGGCGTTGATTCCATAAAGCCTTTGCTGCACGGGAGCACCTAGCACCGGGGTGGAAGAGAGGCTGGGCGATGGCTGGCAGAAAGGGTGGAAGAGCCGGGACAGGAAGGGCTGTCACAGCAGGTCAGCCCGTGGAGCGGGGGGAGGCGGCCACAGGAGAAACGGCGGCCAAGCGGGCAGCTTCCCTTGGCTGCAGCCTCGGAGACGGACACGGGGCTGCTGACCCGTGAGAAGCCCTGGCTGCCGTGGGCCATCAATCAGACTGTCCGGAGGCTGTGGCTTCAGACACAGCAGAGCAGACGGCACTCTCTCTGCCAGCCGTCCCGCCGCCCCGCCAGCCCTGGCCCTGGCCCTGGCCCAGCACGAGCACGAGCAGGGGCAGGACGCCTGCTCTCCCCACCCGCCGCCGGGAGGAAGACTCTGCTCTTCCAGCAAGTGACACTCACTGGGAGTCTGGGGTCGGGGCAGAGCTGGGGGAAGGTGAGCAGAAGAAACACGTGGACGGGGGCGGCGGTAGATGTCGACTGCCGTCCCCTGGTCTTACATCCATCGACTAAAACTAAAACACGTCTAAGGCGGCATTGCGTGGCTCACAAGCCGTCAGGGGCGCCCGTCGCCCTTGTGACAAAACCCGAACCTCAGCCCGGCACCCAGAGTCCCACCGTGAGCCAGTCCCACCCTCTCTCCAGCTGCACTTCTCTCTCCCGCTCCCCTTCCCCTGGGCATGCTTGTGCCCCCACGCACCAGACCAGACGCCTCTGGTGGTCTCACTCGGGCCTTTGCACGCGCTGGGCCTCCTGTCCGGAAGGACCTTCCTTGCCTTCTCCCCATGGCTGATACCCACTCCTTCCATGTCCAGCTCAAACCTCACCTTCTTATTGCCCTTCTCCCCCTACGTGCCCAGTGAGGTCGTCCATCCCTTGACAACAGCCCCCACCTTCCATGGGAGCCCTCGAGAGGTGTGTGTATCCTTTGGGCGAGTCACGCGAGCACCCCCTTGCTTGAGTTCTGGTTTTACTCGTGAGATCCCCTGAAGGGGCCAACCGGATGCCACCGCCCCTGGGGTGAGGACAAGTGCCCACGTCAAGAACGTTGCCACAGTCACCCGCCCCGGGGTCCTGGAAGGTGCCGATGGGAGGAAACACTGCTCCGCAGCTCTGCCTGTGGGCGCTGAAGCGCTGTACCAGTGGCCTTCCTCCAGGAAGCGGCGCCTTCCATTTCTGCCTCTCCTCTGACTCCCACGGGGGTCAGATGCCACGTCTTTCCCTCCCAGGTCTCCAGCCCTTCCACCTCCACCCATCTCTGCTGGGGATCCTCACCTTGATCAAAAAACAGACAAACAACCCAAAACATGCCCCCCCCCCTGGAAAAATCACCTGCCAAGAAAGAGAGCTCCAGCACACCAACTCACGCAAACAGATCCGTGTGACGGTGTCCCCAGCCTGCTTCCTCAGATTCACATGCTGAGTGGTTTTTATCACACCACAAGGCAAAAAATGAGGGCCCCCCAAATGACACTGTGTATCTGATGGTCTGCAGGACCCTAACTCTGACCCCAACTCAGTTGGGACCACCTTCCAGAGCTGCTGCTACAGCTTACCTCTTCTTCCCCTGTCGTTCAAATGTAAAAGTGGTTTATTGCCCTGGCTGGCGTGGCTCAGCGGATTGAGTGCTGGCCTGCCGACCGAAAGGCTGCCCTTCTGGATTCCCGGTCAGGGGGCACATGCCTGGGTTGCAGGCCAGGTCCCCAGTTGGCGGCGTGAGAGAGGCAACCACACACTGATGTTTCTCTGGCACATCAATGTGTCTCTCCCTCTCTTTTTCCCTCGTTTCCCCTCTCTCTAAAAATAAAAATAAATAAAATCTTTAAAAGTGGTTTATTAACTTTTGAGGCTAGAAAAAAAGGGGTTTATTAAAGGGCACGGGTCAGCCTACAATTTTGCCTGAAGAAAGGAGAACAAGTTAGATGCTATTGAGGCTGTCAGCTGCGCCCCTTCCCCCTCCATCCACCTGCCCAAACTTTGATCCCCTGACAAGTGGGGACAGGCAAGGTCACCTCTGCACCCATGGCTCGAGGTCCTTGCATCCTCAGAGCTGGAGAAGTGTTCGCTGAGGTGAATGAGGAGGGAACCCAGACCCTTCTTGCCCTTTTACAAGAGAAGGAGAGATTGGTGCCTAGCATTGAGTTGAAACTTTGGAAATAAACCTGGGCAGCCCTGGCTGGTGTAGCTCAGTGGATTGAGCACTGGCCTGTAAACCAAAGGGTCGCGGGTTCGATTCCCAGTCAGGGCATGTGCCTGGGTTGCTGGCCAGGTCCTCAGTGTGGGGCATGTAAGAAGTAACCACACATGGATGTTTCTCTCCCTCTCTTTCTCCTTCCCTTCCCCTCTAAAAGTAAATAAATAAATTTTAAAAAACACTAACAAAGCAGGGCAGCAGCTAATGGAAACAGGTGTTGCCGTACTGCAGGAGTCGGCTGAACACAGCTCCCCACTAGGGACCTGCGCAGGCCTGTGTTTACAACAGCTGTCTGTCCGCAGGCTGGGAGACGGGTCCCGTTTCCATCACCTGCGTCCTGGGACGCGCCTGGTGATAGCGTTCACTGAACCTCCACGCGTTGGAAATGAGGGCCCTGGACGGAATCCACGCTCTGCGGTCGTGAAGCCCAAACATGCTGACGTGTCTCTTGCCGCCTCACCGAAGAGGCAAAGGCTGGCGTGACTGCGGACGCGTCTCAGCAGCCCAGCGCTCGACTCCTCTGTGTCCCGAGAAAGAAAGCGGTCCGCCGCCCCAGCAGGCGCTGCTCCGCCCAGGAGCCGGGCTGGCTGCTGCTGGGGGACCCTTGGACCAACAGAATCACCTCACTCCTAGAGTTCCCACGGAGCCTCCCAGTGGCACCTCTTCGGTGACGAAAGGCCTTTTCTGTCTAACCCAAGGAGAGTCAGAAACTAAAGGAGCTGCTGCCTCTAGCTCCCAGGCGGAGATTCTCTCCAGTGAGTTAGCAGACCCCTGGGAGAGTGAGGGCCTCGACACACACGGGGCACACCCCAGCCAGCTGGGCGAGGCCGAGGCTCTGCCTCAGGCCTCAGAAGTGCCAAGTGCAGCCCCTGATGGCGTGTCTCAGTGGATTGACTGCCAGCCTGTGAACCAAAAGGTCACCGGTTCCATTCCTGGTTAGGGTTGGACGTCAGGTCCCCCGTTGGGGGCGTGTAAGAGGCAACTGATTGACGTATCTCTCACACATTGCTGTTTCTCTCCCTCTTTCTCCTTCCCTTTCCCTCTCTCTCTAAAAAAAGTAAATAAATAAAATGTTAAAAAAAGAAGAGTGCCAAGTGCCTACCAGGGGAAGAACCGCCTCAGGGGGCAGCACCATGCACGGTCCGCCGTAAGTCCCAAGCAGGCCCCGGCAGACCCCTCTCCTGGCACAGGGTGACTTTGATTATCCGCTGGAAGCTGCATCTGTTTAGAGCCCCGGCCCGGGGAGGCTCCCTGGTGATGGCTGCAGCCTCGAGAGAAGGGACACCTTGGAGTGGGGGTCATTCCTGGACAGAGCCAAGGAGGCCGTGGGGCGGGGACGGGCTTGGGAGAGCTGGAGGAGAGAGGAGGACAGCTGGCGTTGGCAGAGCTGTGACGGCTGCGCTGGGTGTTCACCTGACAACCCTGGGAGGTGAGCACTAAACTTGGTCCCGTTTTATAAGTGGGGAAACTGAGGCCCGCGTATCTATCCGCATCCATGTCAGTCTCGCTCAAAGACGATGCCTTCTCCTCTGTCCACTGTTTCTCGGGTCTTCAAGTCACTGCCTCACCGGGAGGTGACCTGGGCTGTCACTGGTTAAAATCTCTCCTATCAGAGAAACCAGCCCTGGCTGGTGTAGCTCAGTGGATTGAGCGCGGGCCTGCAAACCAAAGGGTTGCTGGTTCGATTCCCAGTCAGGGCACAGGCCTGGGTTGTGGGCCAGGTCCCCAGTGGGGGATGTGCAACACACAGCCACACACTAATGTTTCTCTCCCTCCTTTCCTTCCCCTCTATAAAACTAAAAATAAATAAAATTAAAAAAAAAGAAAAAGAAAAACCAGCGTAGTCCTTTAGGGCAGTGGTCCCCAACCTTTTTGGCACCGTGGACTGGAGGCCAGGAGCCAGATGGGGCGGCCGGACACTGCAGAGGGCGGGGGAGCAGAGCACAAGCCACAGCGCTCCGGAAGCCCACCCAAGGGAACCACGTGTCCGCGACATGCATGCAGGAAGTCCCAGTCCATAACCCCGCTCGTTTGGAGAGGCACCATAATGTGGATTTCAAACACTTTTGACCATGAAATCCTTTCTTCTAATTAATCGTCCATGGAAGCTCGATACATAAATTACATCAAAGCAAGGCCACTCCGGCAGGAGGAAAGAGAAGGGCCCGGAGCCCGGCTGAGCTCCACGTCGGTCTCCACGTCCGTCCCCACACACTCCGTGCGCGGGAGCCCAGGAAGCCGCTGTGGGAACCTCATGTTCTGTGGAGCGCCTTCAGCAAACCGCCGCTCCAGGACCAAGGGCAGGCGCCGGGGCGGCGGCCGTACCTGCGAATAGTCGGTGCCCAGCACTGCCCCCCCCCACCCCGAGCTCTGGGGGTCTGCTCCTTCAGCACCCGCTCTCGCCGAGTCTGCGGAAGGATCACACAAAACAGACGGACAGGACGCTCTCGGCTGGGTGCCTGGTGCACAGCGGGTGTTTGGTAAGCGGGAGCTATGATGCCGACTCTGTCGGGCCTTTCTAGGAAAAGGTCGATGGTGGAGGCTGCCTCCCCAAAGCCATGCCCGGCTCCGTCCTAAACGTCTGCTGTCACAGTGTCTCTTCTGTCTCGATTGTTCATGCCCAGAACCTGCCAGCACCGCACTTGTGACAGCGGGGCAGCATTTACCTTGGCTGAGCTCACAGTGGATCTGGACAGGAATTCCGGCTGAGCTGTCACCATCGGCCCGTCACCCGCCAGCCAACTGGCAGGTGGCAATGCCAGGGCAGGCAACCAAGGGCACCCCGCGGGGCCTGCTGGAGAGGCCCAGCCAGCCAGGCATGTCGGGCTGGGGCTCCAGGCAGCTGGGTCCAACCCAGCAGGTACTGGTGGGATGACTGGGGTGGGGGCACCCTGGCCCCTGCCTCCACCAGTCCACAGGGCCTTACACGCCCAACAGGACTGTGTTCTGGGTCCCTGCTACTCAAAGTATGCCCCGGGCACCAGCAGCTGCTGTGCTACCTGGGAAATGCAGAATCCTGGGCCTACCCTCAAACTTGCTGGATCAAAACTGCATTGGAACTAGTTCCCCAAGAGAATCCTTTGCACAGTAAAGTTGGCAAAGCACTGGTCTAGAAGCACCCTCACTCATCTTTGTTCCAGAGGAGACAGTAGTTAAATGCTCAGTCGCGGAAGACAGAAAGACCTAGGTTCTCGTCCTGGCTCTGCCACTCCTTCGCTGTGCAACCTTGGGTAAGCACTTCACCTCTCTGTTCTGGGACAGTATTAGCAAGACCTGCCCCCCGGGGTAGTTGGGTAGACTAAATGCAAGGCCACAGAAAGAGGCCGGCATTTGGGAAGGGTTCCTTTAACATTACCTGTTACTACTTTCCCTTTGCTCACGTATCCACACAACCACCTCCACCTGCCCCCCGGAAATGTTCGAGCATCAGACTGAAACAAACCCACAAACCCACCGAGAACACTTATTATCACAGAAGCGCAGAAAGGGGGTCTCGCCCAGGAAGGGAAGGACCCAGGCCAGATACAGGGGCACTGACATCAGTGCTGAGGGCTGGCCTACGGAGGGGTCCAGGTGGATGGGGCTGACCTCAGACGGCCCTGGGAGTCGAGGGTCGGACCAGGCGTGGAAGGAGGGTGTGGACTGGCTTTCTAGACAGAGGTGATGGGTACACAACATTGTGAGTGCATGAAACACACTTCACTTTAAAGTGGTTCATTTTATGTGACCCACATTTCAGGAAGGAAGGAAGGAAGGAAGGAAGGAGGGAGGGAAGGAAGGAAGGGAGAAAGAAGGAAGAAACCGACCAGCCCAAGGGGAAGGGAAAGGGCCCCAGAGAGACCTGCGTGGGAGACACACCTCCTGCGGCTGCACCACCCAGCCAAGGTGCTGCCTGGGGAGGGGAGACTACGGGGACTGAGATCCTGTCAAGCGCCTCGAATTTTGCTCTTAAAAGTCAACCCTGTGAGATTGCCATTTACCACCCCATTTGGGAAATCTGGAGCTAATGGGGGCTTGCCGAAGTGCACCACGTCAGGTGCATCACCTGAGCGGTTAGGCATCCAGCCCAAGGTCCTGTGGCTGGTAGGTGCCGGGGCCAAGTTCCAGGGCCAACACGGTCAGACCCTTTCCACCGAGCTGCAGCCTGCACATCTGGACTCCACCTCCCCGGGTACCCTTGCTTCTCACAAACTCTCTCACCTTCTCTCTCTCCAAAATTCAGCGCACACCTGTCCTGCCCCTCCACCCACCTCACACTCTACTCCCAGACGCCCTCCTGCGCTGGCCTCCTCACCTCTTCGCTGCCATAGGGCACTGGCCTGGTGGGTTTGTGCTATGACTCTGTCCCCCTGTCCTGTCAGCCCTCGGCCCTTAAGCATGGAGAGGGGGCCTTCTGGAGGTCTCCTTTTGGGAACTGCCCGCTCTGGAAGGCTGTAGAAACCAGGCAGGACTTGCTCTCTTGTCCATGTCGCCGGTCAGCCATCTTGGAGGACGCTGTACCTGCCCCGATGCAGGGTCCCCAGCGTTTCTGGGCCTGTCACGGTGGCGGGTGAGCTGGGAGCTTGTGCTTGGGCCAGAAAGGAGAGCAATGCATGGAGGCTGGGCCCGGGGAAGACTGGGGTGGCAGGAGGGACTCTTATCCTATGGAGAGAACCTATTATACTGCAGGGGAACCTCCAAATCCCAATGTCCTTAACCTTGGTTCCTCCCAAACTCTGGCTCCAGACCTAAACCACAGAACCAAGATTGGAAAACCCCCGAGATGGAAGAGAACCTTTGTCCAAGGCCTCCCCCTTCCAGCCTCCCGGAGGAGAAACTGTGGCACATCTCAAGGTCTCTGACTTAGCACCACGGCTCCCCCCAGCCCCTCCCCCTCCAAGGAAATCCCAGTGCTCGGGGCCTTAGGGTTGGGCTCGGTGGGAAAATCTCTGGAAAACTGGAGCTCAGAGGAGAGTCCCATTCCCACCAGGATGTGGTTTCAGAGTGGGCGTGAGAATAAAATCCAAGGAAATGGCCCTGACCAGGGCACTTGGAGCCGCCGGTTCACCCTGGGACTGCCGGCTGGGTCCCTCAAGGCCGCAAACAGGAGGGTCGGAATTGGAAGAAGCATTGTGGTGGGTGGCCAGGCAGAGGCGCTGGACAGGGGGGCTGAGCGGAGGGGATGGGAGAGGGAAGAGAGAGGGGGGCGGGGCAGAGAGGTACAGGGAAGAAGGGGTTGGGCCGCAGAGCGGGTGAGGAGAGGTGGTCAGAGGCGGGGTGGGCCGTGGGGCTGACCTGAGAGAGCTGGGCCAGGGGGCCTAGCCGGGAGGGAAGCCGCAGCCAGAGGATGTGCCGAGGAGCCACGAAGGAAGTTGAGGGGCCAAAGGGAAGGGCAGCTCACCCGCCAAGCCCTCCGCCCCTGCATACGGCCCGGGAGTGCCGCCGGCACAGACAGGCCGTGACATGGCTAAACGGTGGAGGTGTTTTCCTGTTGACACCCAAGAAATCTTTCCGAAACAGACCAAATCAGACTCGCCGACACGTCCCCTTCTCGCTGCTCCCCTCTTGCCCAGCCTTTTGCCGCCAAGCTGTTGTCTAGATTGGGTTTCCTTCCGCCAAAGAGACCCCAGCTCTCAGAAACACTGGCGAGAGATGCGGGAGAAGCAGGTGTGTCTGCGGCCCTTTGCTGGGCTCCTGCAGGGGTGAGGCTGCCCACTGCGCAGGTCAGGGTGGCCACAGAGAGCGGGGGGAGGTGGGATGTTGAGGTGTGGCTCTGCGGATGGGGGGTGCTCATCAGCGCCCCCTAGGGACCGCTGCTCAGTGCAAGGCCTCACAGGCTCACTGGAAGGGAGAGTGGGCACGCAGGCAGCTCTGAGGATTCAGGCACCAGCCCGGCCCGGCGCGGATGTGCAGGCGTGTGTGTGTGTGTGTGTGTGTGTGTGTGTGAGCACTGACGTTCCCTTCTGTGTGTGGGACACCAAAAGTCAGTAGAGTCGGGGTCCCTGGAGGTCACTGATTCTGACAACCTGCCCCAAACACAACCGCTTTTCATCAGTAGCCCTCTTTCGAGGTCTCTGGGGATGAACAAACCCTTACTGCTTTTGTTCCTTCAAAGGAGGAGCTCCCCTCATGTGCGGGGCACTGGCGACAGAGTGATAAAACAGTCTCAGGTGTCATGGTGCTTCAGTCCCAGTGGGAGGACAGGCCATATAAGCAAGCAAACAGGGAATTCAGCGCAGGACGGGATACGTGCTGTGGAGAAAAATCAGCTCTCTCCTCTGCCCCAGCAGCAGCCCTGCAGCTACCGGAAAACGGCCACCTCTAGAGCCTTATCTATGCTAGGCTAACTACCCCAAATCCCTGCAACCATTCTGGATTACTCTGGTTTCTAGGTAACCATCTAAAAGGAAGGCGCGAGCCCCTCAGCTGTGGTTAGGCTGAGACATACCCCGCAGGACCCCCAGGGCCCCAGCCACCCCTGTCCCAGGGTTTCTGCAGGTTTCCATGAACACGGCTGGCTCTGCCACCTCCATCCCTGGTCGCCGCTCCTCACTCCTGACTCCTCCTCAGCCCCCGGGCGGCAAGGAGCCCCAGGTTTTCCTCCCGAACTGCAGCGAAGTCCCATCCCTCCCACCTTATTTTAAATGCAAGTGACAGGATTTATATTTTTACTCTCGTAGTTTATCCAGCGGGATTCCGACTGTCATTCAGCCTGCTGAGGATGGCTGCCGGTCCCCACCCCGACGTCTGAACTCCCTTCCAACTGAGGTGGAGGCCCGATCTGGGAAATGCTGGGCACAGGCCCTCACACAGTCAGAGGCACACAGTCAGAGGGCTCTCCTGTGAGGGTGCCCTGCTCCTCCACCTGGACTCCCGAGGGAGCCATGAAGCCCAGAGACAATGGAAGTCTTGTGGTCAAGTACAGAGCCACATGGTGCTCAAGAGAGCCTCACATTCTGGTGATCAATCTGGAAACCAGTTCTGAAATTGGTTTGAAGTGTTACCTGTCAGAAATTCTGATGCCCAGGTCATCCTGAGAGTCAATGGGGGGGGGGGAGATTTTTATTTTTTAATTTCTTAGAGAAAGGGGCAGGGAGGAAGAAAGAGAGGGAGAGAAACACCAATGTAAACATCAATGTGTGGTTGCCTCTCGCACGCCCCCTACTGGGGACCTGGCCCACAACTCAGGCATGTGCCCTGACTGGGAATAGAACCGGTAACCCTTTGGTTCGCAGGCCAGAATCCAGCCAGCCAGGGCGACTTAAAGAAACAAGTTTCCAGGCTCCAGCTGTGGAGTTTCTGAACCAGTCAGTCCAGAGTGGAACCCAAGCGCTTGTGTTGTGTTTTCGGCTCTGGGGTTATTGACTCCATGCTGGCCCTTAAAGATCCCGCTGCCCTTTCCAGCGCCTACAGACAATTGCTTCCAGAAGTCTGCACCTCTGCCACTCTCTTCCACACGGTCCTCTCTGCACAAACTGGGACGTGGCCCTCCGGCCCAGAGCAAGTTCAGTTCTGTGACTGATGGCCCAATGAAGCTGGGCATGGGGAAGGGTGAGCCTCCAGGTGCCCCCTTCCTCAGGGGAGCTCTCCTGAAGGGGCCTGGCCTTCCGCTCTGTCCCCCCACTGGGGTTCCTGGTTCTGAAGGTCGGAGAAGGTCGGAGAAGGCGGGGCAGAACGGGAGTGGGCGGGGCTGCGTGCGTGGGTGAGGGTGCGGTGGGCTCCTGCCTCAGGGCCAGGCCCAGGGTGAGGAGAGTGAGGCGCTCACCTCAGGGGCAACACTGAATGACCAAAAACTCAGTCAGCAAGACGGAAACTATTTTAATGCCGTATTTTTTTTTTAAATCAAGAGTAATGCAAACAAATCTGTGATGAACAAAATATCAAAACTTTAAACACAGACAGGATCAGTGGTGCCAAGCCATGTCAGAGCCCGGGAGGAAAGGAGTGATCAGCCTTAGAAACGACGCAGAGAGGAGGGGAATTCTGATCGTTTGTGACCCTGCTCCCTCCCTGCCAGGCTGCTGGCTGACACCATCTCTGTCTCTGTCCCACCCCTGTCGCTGCAGCTCTTGTCCAGCAGCCCCTCCTGCAGAGGAGGTCACAGCTCTGGCCAGCGTGCGTGAGCCCCTCTGGGCCAAGTGCAGCCGGCTTCTCTCCTCCTGCTGCTGCGGTTCCTCCACTGCTCCGCCAGCCCTTGCTGTCTCCCTCCAGCCTGCCCGCTGCTGTGTAAACCACCCCGTGTGGAAACGAGAAATGATGGGGAGGGAGGGTGGAAGAAGGCTGCAGAGAGCAGGAAAAACAATCCTTAAACTAATATTAAGTATCTTTAGAAAGAAAAGGTATTGCATCTATGATACGAGAGCAGGAGCCTTTTTTTAAAGAAAAAAAATTGCCCTGGCTGGCGTAGCTCAGTGGATTGAGCGCGGGCTGTGAACCAAAGTGTCGCAGGTTCAATTCCCAGTCAGGGTACATGCCTGGGTTGCAGGCCATGATCCCCAAGAACCACACATTGATGTTTCTCTCTCTCTTTCTCCCTCCCTTTCCTCTCTAAAAATAAATATATAAAATCTTTTTAAAAATCAGAAAATAATAAAGAGCTGTTGGAAATTAAAAATGTAATAGCGGGGAAAAAATCAGTAACAAAAAGAAAATAAGGTGGAGGGACCACCTCTGAGTGGTCTGAAGCTATTCTTACACAGGATAGAAATGAAGCTGACAGCCAACAGATGGTTTCTAAAAGCCAGGGGGCAGAAAGAAAGAAAAAAGACAAAGGAAATCTCCCAGAAAGGGGAACAACAATAACATGCAAACTAACCAATAAACAACCGGAAATGCAAAAGGGACGGGCAGACAACAGAAGGGAGAAGAAAGGTCGAGGATCACCCCCCCGGAAAAGGACATCAAATGAAGGGGGACTGGGGGAAGGAGAAAGCCTGGCAGGGAGACGACCACCGAGGGAATGAAAGAGGAAGACTTCCCAGAACTGGTAACTATAGGTCTCTAGGCTGCAACAGCCCATCAGACATTCAGCCACGGGCAGGGCCCTCCCTCTCGCAGGTTACAGAAGACACCCTGAAAGCTCCTGGGGGGGGGAGGCGAGGGCACAGGTACATACAAAAATGGGACATAAGAATGACGTCAAACCTCTCAACGGTGACATCGAAAGGCAGAGGACAATGGGGAGGTGCCTGCAAACTTCGGAAGGAAAATTATTTTTCATCTAGAATTCTATATTCAGCCAGACCATCAATCAAGGATGGGACAGAATAAAGGCATTTTCAGACACGCAAGCTCGCAAAAGAACTTTTTTCTTCTGTGTAACCTTTCTCAGGAGGCTAAACACAGGGGAGAAGCGGGGAAGAGAAGACTCGGGGTCAGGGAAGAGGACACGCGACACGGGGGAGAGACCAGCGGTCCCATCGATGGAGGGCACTCCCAGGACGGCCTGGGGCCGGCAGGGGAGCAGCCAGCCCGGAACAGGGAGGGACTGCAGGGGAGAGGTTTCGGGGTGGCGGGGAGGCCAGGGGAGAACTGACAAGTTCGTCTACCCCAAAAATTGTATTTGAGGCTGTTAAGCAACAAAACTCGACTAAGTAAATTTTAAAGAGCTTATTGGCTTCATTGAATGATTCATGAGTTGGGCAGCATCTCATCTAGCAGAGAGAAGGAAGTTCCCAGCGAAGAGGAGATGGTGTCAAGGTCTCCCTCTTTCAGGGGTGACAGAGGCCTATCAGGCAGGTAACATCACTGGAGCTGACCGGGTAACCCCAGGCTGACTGGGTTAAGGTTCCACCCCGGGGAGTGGAACGAAGTGAGACTGCAATGAAGTTAGTAGTAAGTGTTGGTTTCTGTGCTGTGGGTTTAGCACAAGTGACTCCATTTTGGGCCCATGGTCTCTTTTTAAACACGGCCAAAGGATGTGTAAGAATATCTAGCTATGGTAAATACAGAAACCTAAGCAAGTAGAGGCATCAGGGATCCAGGAAAAATAAAAATATTTGAGAAAGTAAACAGTGCTATCGCCCTACTTGGACTGGTGGTGAACGATACTGACGGGATTATAATAGTATAAAGCAGAGCATGTAGACTTAAGGAAAATATGGAGAGTGAAACGATGCTCGGAGAGTATATAAAAGGCAAATCTTCATCACAACCGGCCGTCAACGGACGCTGTCTAAACAGATGAATCAAGAGGCAGCAGAATAAGCCAATGACTTGGAAATGAGGAGGTGACCATCGGCAGACGTGCCTGCAGCCACGGGGGTGGGGACAGCTACTGTGTTTTGTTTTCCAATTTTAGCATCATTTGACCTTTCTGACTATCTGTAAAGCATGTCTTTGATTTGAAAAAAAGTTATGAAAATACAAAGTAAAGAAAGATGTACTGAGGAGCACATCCTGTCTTTCCTTCTTGTTTCCTGGCTCTTCAGCATCCTGAGAACCACCCTCTCTACTCTCCGCCATCGGCACACACACTCACACACTCATCCAGGCACACACTCACACAGGCACACACTCACACAGATGCACACTCACCCAGGCACACACACTCACACAGGCACACACTCTCACACACACACTCACACAGGCACACACTCATACAGGCACACACACTCACACAGGCACACACAGACACACTCACACAGGCACATACAGACACACTCACACAGGCACACTCACACAGGCACACACTCACCCAGGCACACACACTTAAACAGGCACACACTCACCCAGGCACACACACTCACACAGGCACACACAGGCACACTCATACAGGCACACACAGACACACTCACACAGGCAGACAGACACACTCACACAGGCACACACACTCACACAGGCACACACACTCACACAGGCACACACAGACACGCCCACACAGGCAGATACAGACACACTCACACAGGCACACACACTCACACAGATGCACACACTCACACAGGCACACACACTTACACAGACACACACACTCGCACAGGCACACACTCACACACACTCACCCAGGCACACACACTCACACAGGCACACACAGACACACTCACACAGGCACACACAGACACACTCACACAGGCACACTCACACTCACACAGGCACACACTCTCACACACACACTCACCCAGGCACACACTCACACAGGCACACACAGACACACACACTTAGACACACACACTCGCACAGGCACACACTCACCACCACACACACTCACCCAGGCACACACACACTCACACAGGCACACACAGGCACACTCACACAGGCACACACAGGCACACTCACACAGGCACACTCACACTCACACAGGCACACACACTCACACAGATGCACACACCCACACAGGCACACACTTACACAGACACACACACTCTCACACACACACTCACCCAGGCACACACTCACACAGGCACACACACTTAGACACACACACTCACACAGGCACACACTCAAACAGGCACACACTCACACAGACACACACTCACACAGGCACACACAGGCACACACACTCACACAGGCACACTCACACAGGCACACACACTCAGACACACACACTCGCACAGGCACACACACACAGGCACACACTCACGCAGGCACACACACTCACACAGGCACATACACACTCATAACAGACACTCAGAAACAGCTCATGGGGACAGACACACAGGAAGACATACATGATACTTCAAATCACTCAGTCAGAAGTGCACTCTCCCGCTAACACGCACACACGATTGTAGGTTCACCTGCACACACACAGAGGCCCCGCCAACAGCGTCCCAGGAGGCCAGCTGGAGAGCAGAGACACCAAGAGGCCGGCCGAGACCCCCCGGCCTCCCCGCACCACCCCAGGCAGAGGAGGGTCTCCCCTGGGCCTTTGCCCTCACTGCTCCCCCGGCTCAGAGCCCCTGCCACCAGGCCGAGCGGCCCGAGCCTCTGCAGCTGTGGACCCTTGGGAAACACACAGAGACGCAGATGACACAAAAGTGAGGTGGTGGGGGGCCAGAGCTGGCGGCTGGGTGGGACTAAGAATGCTACTCTCGTTCAGTTTTTAGTGGAGGCCCCCAGCAGTGGGACAGTGCAATGTTAGGGACCCTGTGGACACACTGTGCGTCCCTGAGCAAATCACTTCCTCCCTCCATGTCCACAAGGAGAGAGGCAGCCAATAAAACTCCCGACATGCCAAGATGTCATGATCCCGACTGGGCCCGGCTTCCACTCCCCTCGAGGTTCCCACCTTCACACCGACCTCCAGGGCTGACACCAAAGGACATGTGTGCGTGGGGCGCCTTGTGGGCCCCCCAGCGCCATCCCCCTCCCCCCCACGGCCCTCCAGCACTCACCACTACCCTGGTCCTGTTCTCCGGCAGCGTGTCAATGGCCAGGGTGCCCCCACCCAGGTCCTGGCTCAGCTGGGTCCTGTCTGGCTCCGACACTGGCCCAGGGCTCTCTCGGGCTCTCCGGTGCCAGCCAGGTCCGGTCCATGCAGAGCCTCGGCCTGCATCCTGACCTGGGAGAAGGGGACAGAAAGCTGAGTCCTGGGGTTCCAGAGTGACGGTCTGAGAGGGGAGCCAGCCCTGCCACTCGCAGAGGCCCCGCCCCGTGCCAGCACTGCCTACCAGGGCAGGAGGCATACCGCACGCCCTGAGACCTGCACCCAGCCCTACCTCGTGGGCTTTGCAGACATGACACATCGAGCCCTCGCGCCAGCCCTCCGAAGCAGGCAGGACGCTCTGCATTTCCCAGACGGGAGTCCGGGAGTCCGTGGCCCACAGAGGTTAAAGAGGGTGGCACAGCAGGTTAGGGATGGAGACAAGTTTCAAACCCAGGGAGATCAGCCTCCCAAACAGTGGTTACTCTTAGCCTCAGTCACACACTGGAATCATCCAAGGAGCTTTAAAAGTCGTGGGTGTCTGGGTCCCACCCTGGAGACTGGGACATAGCGCAGTGCACAGTGCACAGTGGAGCCTGGAGTCGGGGTTCTTATATGATCCCCAGGGGAGCTGCTAAGAAGCCCCGGATCTAAAGCTGCGCTGCAGATGAGGGTGAGAGGCACCGCTCTGGAACCTTCCAAACCAGTTCCTCATTTCTCTGCCGGAAATGATGCGTCATCTCACCTTCCAGGAGACTCCAGGGACTAGAAGCCCAAGAGTGGAATTCTTTTAGTTTGGGGCTTCTCCGCTATGGCACTGCTGACATTCTGGACTACCCAGTCCCTTGTTGGGGTGGGGCAGGGGGCAGTTCCTGGGCACGGTGACCCGTCCACCAGCGCCCCTGGCCTCTAGCCCTAGCTGCCGCTGCTTCCCAGGCTGTGATAGCCAAAGGTGTCTCCATAGTGGGAGCCACTGTTTAATCCTCCTGCTCCCTGCCAGCACCTTGGGCAACTCATTTTCCCCGTAAAATAAGGAGCATAGACACCGCAGGGGAGGGCAAATAGCTTTCATCTCAAAACGCATCTCTAGGTAGTGACAGCCAGGAGCAGTCTATCCGAAGAATCCTGAGGCTCCACTGGTGTGGAGCAGGAAAGATTATTATGGTTCATTAGCAACGTCTACGACGACATAGTGCTGGAAAGTGGCCGGCGGCGCCCGGGCCACTTAGCAGCTCCTCCCAGACTCTCGTGCTCTCTTGTTCCCACATTAAATTTTTCTACATGACACAGAAACCGTGCTGATCCATTTCAGAGAGACGTGTGTCCTCGAAGATGTGTTTTGTATTGTCATTCCCATTGCCACACCTACCAGGGTTGTGCATGTGGGACACAGACCACCGGACAGGGGGGTCCCATAGTCCCCCAGATCTTTGTCAATTTCAGGCCCACCCTGGGTCAGAGGCCCCTGTCTGTGCCCACCCTCTCCCCAGAGCTCCCGGATGCAGCCCCCTTTCCTGGAGCACGCACTGGTGTTGTAACTCATGCTTGTCTCCCCGGCACCCCCGGGACTCTCCCACCTGCTGCAAATAGGCACCCTCGGTGCCTAGCAAACAGTAGGTGCTCAACCACCGCATAACTGAGCACACGGTCCCGGAGGTAAGTTGGGAGCCAGCAAGCACAGAGGCTGAGACAAGGCCTGGCCAGGACCAGGCCTGGGGCTGGGGCCAGGCCTCTTTGCTGTGAGGCTCTGGTTTGTCATTAGACATTGTATCCAATTAAGTCATTCTTGGCAGCTGGCACCTGCTGGCCCCTTGCCGGCCCCTTCTCACTTCTCTGCCCCTAATCGCAACCAGATGCTCTGCAGAAGATACGGAGAGGGGTGGTCTCCAGACCCCGTCTCCAAGATGCCCACTGGCTGAGAGGGACCTGGGCCCGGTCCTGGCAAGACAGCCTACCCTTGGTCCATACCTCAAGCCAGCGCTGCTTTGCCCTTCTCGGGGGAGGCCCACAGCTGCCTGTAGAAATAGGACTGTGTGTGCTGGGCTGGTCCACCCCACTCCCCAGGTCCTCCTGCAAGCTGCCCTTGGGCCTGAGCAGGAGCCAGGACAGGAAAGGAGCATGTGCAGAGCAAGTGGAGGGGTTCGAGTGGCCGGGACAGGGGCGCTGGGGATGTGCAGACATCCCAGTCCTGCAACTGGGACCGGAGGGTCCCTGGAGGGTGGGCACCCGGGGCCTGGGGAGAGGGCAGGGAGGGAGTGCCCTGCCACAGGTGGGGGTGGGGGGGACACCCTTGTACCCACAAGCTATTCGATCTTGGACCCATCGGTTCATTTCTCTAAGCCTCAGCATCCTCATCCCTAAAATGGGACAACAATCATTCATGCCTATGGCACAGGCTGCTGTCAGCCTCCAATGAGAAACAGACACCAGAAGGCTTTATGAATAGAGGGCTCAGGGCCAGGGCCAGGGCCAGAGGCAGAGTCCTTGGAGAGGGGTAGGGAACGGAGAGCGAGGAGTCTGCCCTTCCCTGGCCTGGTCCCGAATCTTGCCCTCCCAAACCACACCACTCCGTCTCCCCGCCACCCTCCCTCTCCCAGCTGGCCAGGACAGGACCTCACCCCTCTGCCCGCGCAGGGAGCCAACACAGCTGGCTGCTCACGTGTGTGTGTGCAAGGGCCCACGTGCCTGTGCATACTCGCACACGCACACACACACACAGACTTGCCTGACGTCCCTGGCCTTCTCCCTGCATGCTCACACACGTGTTACACACCTATCCAAACCTCGGCTGCTCCCTGCTCTACCTCCCGCCTTGCACTGTACAGCCCCTGCCTGTGAGTGAGGGTAAGAAGCTTCCAGAACAGACTGTTCATTTATTCATCCACTCATTTGCCCACGGCCCCCATGACGTCACAATAGTAACAGCAGTAACAACGGTGACTAGTGGTGAGAGAGATAGATGCTTACTCCGTGCCAGCTCTACTTCAAGTGCTTTGAACAAATTAACTCAAATTTTAATTGCCACAATAGCCCCACGAGGCCGGTGCTAGCTTAGTTAGATCTGTTTTACAAATTTGGAAACTGAGGCACAAAGCTGTTAAGGAGTGTCGTGTGGTCACACAACTAGTCTGTGGCAGAGTGTGCACTCAGGCAGGCTGGCTCCAGGGTCTGCTGCAAGATGTGACCAGCGGCCCCCGGGTTGTCTCCCGAGGTGCGGGGCAGCCCCAGGGCAGGACTGGCATGTGGGCGGGGCTCCTGGGTGCCCGGCTCTGAGAGCCACTGGACCTGAACCTGGGAGCTGCCCTGGGAGACTGCGTCCGCTGTCTTGCAGGGGGCAGTCCAGGGGTTGTGCCCTGACCCGCTTCACATGCCACCACCCTGCTGCAGGGCAAGAAGCAACGGGTTGATTTCCAGAGGCCAGGTCATGCCGCTCTAGTGCCTGGTCCGAGCCACCCTCTGCCCACGCATCACCCGAGCTTGCCACTCCAGCCCCACGACCACCACTCGGTCCAGTAGCTACTTCAGCCTCCACCTTGGATGCCCTTCGGCGAGTCTGTCACATGCCCACCAGAGCATCTAGAGGATAAACTTGACTCCAACTCGCCCCTGAGTCCCACTCACCACAGCCCTCCAGCTGAAGACCCAGCAGCTCCCCTCAGCACTTGAGGACCCCTGTGACCAAATTCCTGCTCTCTCCTCCAGCTTCCTGCCTCCCCAGAGCCCCTCCAGGACCCCACCCTGCTCTCTCTGGCCACAGGCTTCACACCTGCAGCTTCTCGGCCAGGGTCACTCCGCTCCGTAAACAAACCCTTCTCCCCACGAGCTCTTGCTCATCCTCCAAGTCTCCCAAGACGTCACTTCTTCCCAGTGCATCCTCTGGCATCTCTGCCCTGGTCCCAAATGCTACATGTGCCACCCCAGCCCCGATCCCAACACATCGCTGCTGCCTGTGCTTCCGTGGGCTCCTGGAACCCGACACAAAGCAAATGCTCAATAGGCTCACATGGCTGACTGAAGGGGAGGAGGGAGGGAGGGAGGGAGGAAGGGAGGAGAGAGGAGGGGAGGAGGGAGGAAGGAGGGGAGGAGGGAGGAAGGAGGGGAGGAGGGAAGGAGGAAGGGGAGGAAGAACCTTTAAGTGCCCTGAGTACCTGAGATCTCTGGGCTGAGAAGACCTCCCCTGGGGCACAGCCCCGCTGGACCCCCTCACTGTAATGTCACAGCAATACAAGAACACAGGTGTGGCATCAGACAAGCTCGAGAATGAAGCCTGAATCTACTACTCACTAACTGCGATGCTGGACAAATTGCAGAATCTCTTTGAGCTTCAGTTTCCTCCTCTGTAAAGTGGGCATGATAAAGCCTACACTTGGTAGGTCATTTTGAGTCTTGAACAAAATAATGTGCCCAACGCACCGAGCAGGGCCCAGCCGTCCCTGGGTTTCACCAGAGGACCCACTTTCCGAGGGGCTTGGGAAAGGCTCCAAACGCTGAGCTGAAATCCCGCCTCCCAGCTACAGAGCCCGAGCAGCATGCACCCTCTCCCCTCCTGCTGGCGGCAGGTCCCACTGATGACCCCATCTCCGGAGAGGGAAGGAGGCCCAAGGAATTGGCAGGAAGGGACCGACTAGCAGCTCCAAAGAAAAGAGGAGAGGAGAGAAGAGTTTGGCTCCCTGTGAGCTCCTCTCGATGGAAGAGTCTGGTGTCTGGGACCGCCTCTGATTCACTCGCTCAGTCGATACACATTTACTGAGACTCTGCTGGCTGCTGGGGTGGTAGCAGAGATCAGGCAGACACAGCCCCTGTACCTGCGCAGATTCCAGGAGGATGAGACAGATACAGAATCAATAATACGGCAAAGAAGACGATGGGAGAAGGTGGCACCTGCTGTGAAAATCAGACGGATGAGAGGGTCAGCGGTGGCTGGTGCTCTGGACAGAGCAGCCTTCAAGGAGGGGCTCTCTGAGGAGGGGCCTTGGGCTGACCGAGACCTGGACGAGAAGCAGTTACCTGAAGGCCGGAAGGGAGGCGGCCTGATGTGCTGAGGGACAGAATGGGGACAGCAAGGCGGCTGTGAGGGTGGGGACAGGCTGTCTGACGGCCGCGTTAAGAAGTTCAGATTTCAGCCCTGGTTTGTCTGGAAGCCCCTGGTGGCGAGGAGGAGGCTGGCTGACGGGCCCTAGACGATCTAGTCCACATTCCACTCCACGGAAGGGGAACCACGGCTCAGGGAAGGGAGGGAGTCGCCAGGGCCACCAGGGGCTGGTGCTGGGCCCCGCCTCCTGGCTCCCGGGCTGCACTGCCACCGTCAGCGGCCTCTTCCTCCTCGGTCTGCTTCAGACACCTCTGGTCCTACCTGGACCAGGCCCTCGGGGTCCCCTGCTCCCACCAGGCACCCCGAGGCCATCTTCCTGCCATCCGTCTGTCTGCTGGCCTCTCCTGGCCTCCCCCTCCATGGGACTCTATCTTTCAGCCACTCTTCTTTCTCCTGCCCCCACTCCAGGGCCGAGCCCGCCCGTCCGTCTGCAGGGAGAGCAGACCAGCAGACGCAGATTCGAGCAGAGCGAAGCCTGGCTCTGTGTCCCCGATTCAAGTCTCGTGCTGAGACCTTTGACCAACTTCCTCGTCCCCGGCAACAGTTTCCAACTTCCCAGTGCACAACCACCCGTGCTCCTTCACACGCAGCCATGAAGGGTTTGTTCGTGACAGCCAGGTCCCAGGACGACGGAGCTAAATATCAAGCCGGTGATAACATTGATTATAAACCATCGTCTATCACCAGACCACCGGGAGGAATGGTCCCCGGCGCTACTGCGCCCTTTGTCCCTTTGTCCTGTCAGTCATTGATACCCGCGTTACACCACTTAAAAAGCACCACAAGAGGGGTCTGCCAGAGCATGATTTGGGCAAAGCTGCTGGGCCGTTTTCTCCCAGGCCTGATCTTCCCATAAGTAAATCACCATATAATACATTCTCTTAATATCTATGCCATTGCCGGCTTCGTCTTTCAGTCTGAAGATGCCTCCTTGTTAAGATGGCCAGAACACCTTGGACCGGAGATCACAGCCCCCTCTGGAGCCACCCCCACCCCGGCCAGAGGGCTCGGGCCTTTGCACCGACCAGCAGCACCCCTTCCGGCCCAGCTCCCAGCTGCCTTTCACTGGTCGCTAGTCACAGGGGCTCCACCCCCCCACCAGAGTTAGGCCGTCCCTCCTGGGCGGCCCTCCCACAGGCGGTCCCACCCCCACACCTGTCCTACCCCAAAGACGCCCCCTAACAGCCACCCTTCAGCCTTCCTAAAGCTTCCTGAGGTCTGACCGATCTCTCCTGCTGCAGACAAAGTCCATTTCTTCTGGCTGGATCTCTGTCGAAGCTGAGAAGACAGAGCGTCCTCTAGAGATGTGGTTCATGCCTCTGCCTGCCCTGCTCTTGCTGGCCATGCCAGCTGTCTACTCTCTCCCTCCTCCCTGAGGAGGTGGCCTTTGGCCGGGCCTGGGTCTGGCCACCATCCCCCTTGTTGCCTCCCAGGTGCCCTTCCTCAGCCCTCTCCATGGCTCTTCCAGTTCCACAGAGGTCCTGAGCTCTCCCTCATCAACCCAGTCACACGCATCCTGAGTTTGGAAGGTTCCACCAGGTTCGCTGGGGCTGCAAAGGACCTCAACAATTGACTTGTCCAACCTCTTCTTTCTTAAATTATTTGTTTTTTTTTTAATTATCACCCATACATCTCATAACAAATCAGAAAAAGAAAGACAATCATTAAAAAAGAGAGAGAGATCTCCCATAATTCCACCACCAAGAGCCAAAGACTTTGCCCACAGTCTCACTGTACAGTGAGGCAATAGGACCCAGAGAAGGAAAATCACTTGCTTGGGGTCACACAGCACGTGCGATGCTGGGACCAGAAGCCGCGTCTCTGGCCGTTCCCTGTGTGGTCTCCCTGAAAACCGGCAGGGCGGCTCCGCACTGGCAGCCTCTTGCCACATCAGCTTCCTCTTCTCTCTGCCCACATCCCCACCACCAGCACCCTCCCCTCCCCTCCTCCTCCACAGGGACCCAGGCCCGTGTCAGCTACATGCAGGGACCAGTAAAGCCAAGAAGAATGCTGTGGCTGACACTGCACCTGATGCCAGCATACCCCTGCGCACCAGCAGCCCAACTGCGTGCACACACACGCACACACACACGCACACACATGCACACACCGCTCTGTTCCATCTGAGGGACACCGGTGCCCATGAGGCAGAGACTCTATCTCCCCAATTCTGTCAAGAGACTTGACTGCAAACCACCCACCTCCCCAACCCTGGAGAAGGACTGGTCACATGAGGATAATGTAAAATGACCGGTTGAAAAATGTTTCTTTAATAACGTGAGAGATTCAAGGTAGATCTCAGAAAGGACTTCCAGGTGGGAGACATGGTTGTGGAAAACTGGTGTAAGGGGAGGAGGAGTGTGCAGGCAGGTGCCCCCACCCCCAACCCCAATCTACAGCCAGAGCAACGAAAGGCTAAAAGGCCACAGGGCAGAGCGGAGCAGGAGTGCGAGGAGGACCCTGGAGGATGCGGGATGGAGGATGGGGAGCAGCAGGTTGCTTCTTCCTGGGCCCAGAGCGGCTCTCCGGGTGCCAGACAGGGAGGGGACGGCTTCAGTCCAGGCCACCAATGCCCCTTCTCGGGGAGGTACGCTGGTCTCCACCACCCCCCTGTCTGCTCCCTCCCAGCCCCCAGATCGACTCAGACCCCACCTGGGTCAGCTTGGGGATGGGGCAGGGAAGAGAAAGAGGAGGCAAAGCTTGGCGGACTCCCCATCTCAGAATTCAGCCTTGCCCCGTGTGGCCAGGGGTCCCTATAGCCCGCCCACTGTTTCCTGTGGGACCGCAGCCCACTGCCTGACGGAGCCCCCTCCACAGGGGTACCTTCAGTGTCCTTCCAGGAGGACAATTTCTGATGCCTGCACCCTCTCTAACACACCCTGTGTTCAGGAAAGTGGGGTCCCCGTCCACCTGCCACAGACAGGGCTCCTGGCCTCCCGCGGACAGTACCCCCACCCCACCCCCACCCACCGCGACATCACCAGCCTGTCCGTACTGGCCCCTGCCCACGCCTGCCTACTGCCCCCTCCCCGCCCCCGGCCCGCCCGGCAAACTCCGGCCAGTCCTACCTGCTCCGGGCTGGGGGCTCAGCGCCCGGGCAGCCTCCCGGAGCACCAGCACCAGGAGCCAGAGCTCTCCGCGCATGGTGGGTGCAGGACCCGCCCCCGGCCCGCTGCAGCCGAGGAGGGGGCCCGGGCTCGGCGGCGCGGCCCCGGAGGCTGGCGGGCGCAGGGGTGGGCGGCGAGGCGGCGGCGGAGCGCGGGGCCCGACGAGGCGGCGGGAGCGGCGAGCGCGCGAGCTCGAGGGGAGCGAGCAGAGCGGCGGCCGGGAGCGGGGAGCGGGGAGCGGGGAGCGGGAGGGGGCGGGGCGGGACGGGGGCGCGGCGCCTCGGAGCTCACCCCGGTCTTCCCCCGGCCCTCCACGCCCTCCCCCCGCACTCTCCCGGGGCGCCCGCAGCGGCTCCCGCAGCCGCTCCCGCCCCTGGGGGGGAGGGGTCCGGGGAGGGGCGGGGGAGGCAGACGGACGGACGGGGCGGGAGACTTCGGGCAAAGAGAATCCCGAGGAGCATCAGCGGCCCCCCACCCCCACCCTAACGCGGCACCTTAGTTCCTGCCTCCCTCCCCCTCCTCCCCCGCCCGGGGGAAAGCAGCAAAGAGAAGATGCGAGGGACCCAACTGCGGGCAGGGACAGGCGCCCCTTCCTCGGGTCCTGGCTCCTGTCATCCCACCACACCCCCCGGCTCCACCAGGTTTCCCGACTTTCTGGGCTCTTCCTCGGAGTTCTGTGGACGCCCGCTCCACCCCGGAATTTCCCCTTGCAGCAAAGACCCCCCCCCCCCAGCTCCTCTCCCCAGCAGATGCCTGAATTCCGCCCCTTCCGGGGCTGTCTCCACTTTACCACACAACCCCCCCCCCTCGTTTCCAGCACCCTATTGCCCCCCCCCCACCCGGCAGACTTGGCAGTGGACAGGGCCTGGCTCAGCCTGCTTTGAAATAGACTGGACCTCTCCCCACCCCCCGAAGGTAACCCGCCCTTCTCCGGGGACCCCAGGCCTGCTCGGGGCCTGACCCACTCAGTCCTCACGGCCAGCGCCCGAGCAAGGAGATGGTTCACCCCCCTTCCACCACCGCACAAGAGGCTCTTGGGGATACATTTTTTTTCCCTTTCAGGACAGAATAAAAATACCAGCAATTTAGGAGATTTAATAGACGGCAGGGAATCAGGTCAGGACTCAGAGGTGCCTCTTCCCGCCCCTGACCTACTTCGTGCGATAGCAAAGACCTGGAGCGCCGGGAGGTGGGAGATGAGGCGAGGGGGTTCCGTGGCTTCTGAGGGCCTGGGGCCTAGGAAATGACAATCGCGGAGAGGGGTATGGACGCTGAGCGCCGTGGGGGGAAATCTCCCAGGAGGAGGGGGGACAGGCGTGGAGACGGAAGAGGGGACAGGGTGAGCCTGAATGAAAAAAAGAACTAAAGACTCTAATTTCTCAGAATCAATCCCAGGTCCCCCCTTCCTCAAGACCCAGGGTCCCAGAAACGAGCTTCTTCCGCTCTAAACCCTCTATTCCCTTACCATGGGACAAGGCAAGACATGTCTGTAAATCCTTTTCTAATTTAAACCGGGATTCTGCGGACTCAAACAGGTTCCAATGAGTCCGGCAGAAGTAAGGCCTACTTGAGTGTGGTTGGCAGGGTAATAATAATATGGGTGTAATAATTTATAGTTTTAATTTGAACATTTCACCTAAAATGGCATATGGTGTGCTTGAATGTGATATTGTTATGTTACAGAATTACATACTTATTATTTTATAATAAAAGATGTTGTAATTAAACGGGGGCGTTGGGTCGGACCCTGTGGACTGCCTCTTCCAGCTGCGGCTTCTTGCTGCCCTCTAGTGGCCATGTGGCAACCCTCAACGCGCGTGTTGTACGGTTTCCCTCACTTTCCCGGACCTGCCCAGACGCTGTCCACCTGGCTCTGGCTCTAGCTCGGCAAGTCCACCTCTCCTCGCCCCTGCCTTCTGGGAGGTCAAGGTGAGAGGTCCCAGGACGATATTGCAGCTCCAGCCCAGGCCTCTTTGTACATTCGCTAGTTCGGGGTGCCTCGAAGCCTATTTTATAAGGCCTTCTACAAGGGTTCAGGTTGAATCAGCAACTTGGAAATAATTAGAAGCCCATGACATTTAAATTTTTTAATGTAAGCCTCTAGAACTTGATCGTCAGTCAAAACCACCTGGAGGGCTTCAGTCAGAACCACCTGGAGGGCTTACTAAAAAACAGATTTCTCGGCACCACTCCCAAGTTTCTAATTCGGTAGTTCTGCGACGGGGCCGAGAGCCTGCACTACTAACACACCCCCAGGTGGTGGTGCTGGTGCCCTGGGCCGTATTTGAAAGCCACCGCTAGAGAATTCTCATTTTTTGCATTCTCTCACCGCTTCTCTTCTGCCAAAATAAGAGGTAACAAGGTAGACGTCAATGTAGAATTGTGGGAAAACATGCATTACGGAAAATGGTTGTTTATTTGACAGTGGGTGCTCAAAACAAGGGAGAAGGGGGCACCCGGATTTGAACCGGGGACCTCTTGATCTGCAGTCAAATGCTCTACCACTGAGCTATACCCCCGTGCGGGGTTCTTGTGCGCCGAAAGCCTCTTAGCATTGATTATGCTCAGGTGCCATGGGGCGCTCAGGAAGAGCAGAGTCCAAGGTGTAAGAGGTTATCGATTTCGAGTGATTATGTATCTGAATGCAGGGTTTGTTTTGAAACATTGAGCTAAAGGCTCCTACTGACGGTGTAAAAAAAATGCAATTTGGAGGTGTGGGAGTGTAAGTCCCTCGAGATCTTTGAGATCCTCCATTTCCGGGCGTTCCTTTGGGCCGGGGTCCCCTTCTTCTGTCCTGCTAGAGCCCTCTCACTGCCGTTCAGCGCCCCTCTCTTCTTCCTACACTGTCATGAGGGCTTCTCCGGCCTTCCTTCCCCAGCCGCAGTGCCCTTAGAAACTCAGCCTCCTTCCCTGAGAACTACCATCGGGTCACCGGCCAGGCAGACCGGGAGTGCACCCGCCTCCTCCCTTCCTAGGGTAGCGGGCCCTGTGTACAGTCCACCTGGGTCAACCCGAAAGTCCTCGCCCTCCGTCGCAATGCATTCCACTTTTAGACACACACAACACATACAAGCTGAGCACGTGGATTGACAAGACCCGGGCCTCTGTCCTCACGGATTACAAAAGAGGTTGGCAGGGTCCCGAGGGGAACCTAAGAGGTGGTGACCCTCGGGGGCCAAAAAGTGCTTGAAAAAAGTGCAGCGGGGCACCCGGATTCGAACCGGGGACCTCTTGACGTGCAGTCAAGTGCTCTATCCACTGAGCTATACCTCCGAGGAGTCCAGACTTTTGCTGGGGAACCTCTTAATGGGCAGTCCAACCCCTTAATAGGGGGTCGATGTGCTCTACTATTGAGCATTGAGCTGTGCCCTTGAGGCACCCGGAATTGAACCGGGGACCACTTGATCTGCAGTCAAACGCTCTACCACTGAGCTATACCCCCACCGGGGGTCTTTTGCCCCGAAACCCCTCTTATGCTGTGGAGAGCTCAAGAAGAGTCCAAGGTTTAAAAGGATATCAACTTCGAGTGATTATATATCTGAATGCAGAGTTTGTTTTGAAGCATTGAGCTAAAGGCTTCTACTGACGGTGTAAAAAATGCAATTTGGAGGTGTGGGAAGGTAAGTCCCTCGAGATCTTTGAGATCCCTCATTTCAAGGTCCCGAGGCCGCATCTCCCGTCACCTGCAAGGAAACCTAAGAAGAGATGGACTGCGGGACCGAAAAGGAGCTTAAAAAGCCTGGGTGTGCAGAGGGGGCACCCGGATTTGAACCGGGGACCTCTTGATCTGCAGTCAAATGCTCTACCACTGAGCTATACCCCCAACCTCCTACTGGCTTCTCATTTGGATAACTTTCTGTGGAATAAGGAAATGGTATCAATTTATATTTTAATTTTAGGGTTGTACTAAAATAATCTCATGGGAAAGAAAAACAGAATCTGGGCCCTGGCTGGCGTAGCTCAGTGGATTGAGCGCGGGCTGCGAACCGAAGTGACGCAGGTTCGATTCCCAGCCAGGGTACATTCCTGGGTTGCAGGCCATAACCCCCAGCAACCACACATTGATGTCTCTCTCTCTCTCTCTCTCTCTCTCTCTCTCTCTCTCTCTCTCTCTCTCTCTCTCTCTCTCTCTCTCTCTCTCTCTCTCTCTCTCCCCAACTCCCTCCCTTCTCTCTCTAAAAATAAATTAATTAATTAAAAACTTTAAAAAAAGAAAGAAAAACAGAATCTGAGTACCGACAGCTAAAACTCCTGAATCCTTCCTTCACAATCACGCTCCAGGAAAACCATAAGTTAAAGAATTCTGGGCCCTTCTTATCTGTATCTAGACTTTTGCCAAGATATCCACTCCCGAGCTTGGGAAAGAGATAGACGCCCTGGCCCCAAGACTACCCGGGGTCTGCTGGAGTAATGGCACCGCTGCCCGTGTACAGGGCAACCTGGGTTTCCATCCCGTCTCCAGCCGGACCTAGACAGGACTCCTGGGCTTTTTCAACCCCTCAGGTCCCCTACTCCAGCAGGCGGAAATAAGAGGCGAGTACCTTTCAATGGCATTTATTGCACATTTATAAAAACCTTAATACCATGTGAAAAAAATATTACGAAAAGACAGACAAGGTGGACACTTGGCAGGAGCGGGATTTACATCGGAAGGACACTGGGAGTGAAGGGCGTGGATGGAGTGGCTTAAAGTTCAAAAGCTGAGGTCAGAGGCGGCATCTCAGGGAATGGGGAGGCCAGGGAGGAGTGGGACTCCCTTCAGCGCCAAGGGCTGTTCCTGTCTGGGATGTCCTGTCCCACTCCCTGTCCCCTCCCAGGTTTGGGGTCTGCCCTCCTTCCCCCGAGCCCACCCCTTCACCTTTCTAGAATATCCTTTGCCCAAAGATGGCTGAGGGGCCAGAAAGTTAGGGTGGTGGTCAGAGGGTTGAGGATGGGGTTCTAGGAAACAGAGTCTCTCATTCTGCCCGCCCCATCCCCACCCAGTTTTTCCTAGAGAGAGCCTGAGAGCTGAGGGGAGGAGGCTCCAATTCCCAATCCTCCTAACAGCTTCCTGGTGTCTCCAAGAAGGACGCCGCTTCTGTGGAGTGAGGGACAGCTTTTGCTACAGTCCAGGCCGCCGCAGTCAGGCCAGGGTGTACAGTCCAGCTCCTCTGTGGGGAGGTGGGTGGGCAGCAGCAATCTCACTGTCCACAGCTGGCCCTGCTCCCACCAGAGCACTGTAGAAAAGTAATAAATAGTCACTCGGCTCTTCTACCCATGGAGTCCACACAAAACCCCCAAGTTTCTGGTTGGCCTCAGGCTAGGACATCAGTTGGCAGTGGCCTGGGACTGTATCCACTGGAGCCCAGCAAGCAGCCTGCAGGAAGGGAAGAACCCGGCAAGGGTTAGCATATCTCAGGAGGACAGTGACCTTCCAGTCCCCAGCCCCTGCCCAAAGCCGACTGAGGGGGCAACTGAAGTCACAGCCAATCCTTCAGTCAACAAATGTGAACAGACGGAGTACTATGATTGCGCCTAGGCACTGCCCTCTGGGGCTTACGTCCAGCAGAAGAGAGGGGCATTCAACAAATGACTAAATGAATAATTCCATAACTACATGCCTTCATAAAGGTTAGGAAGGAAATTTACAGAGGCCTCTGGTTATCTGGGGGTCAGCGGGCGCTTCTCTAAGGAAGCAGCCTGGAGACCTACCTTAGCAATGTCTCAAGACAAATCTCTAATGCCCCTTCCCACCCACTGCATGGCAGGAGGCAGTGCCAGGGAGATTTCAAAGGCCTGGGAAGAGACCTCATAAGCAAGTTCTCCCGTTAGACTGTTAGCAACGCCAGGGCAAGGGGCAGGGGGCAGGGGCACCTTGGTCATGTCTTTATTACCTGGTACAGCGCATGGCACATGGGGGCACTTAGGAAATGCTGCTTGAATTGCACTGACTGTGGGTTGGGGGAGAAGGGGGTCCTTTTGACTCGGGGGGGGGGCAGGCAGCAAGACGCCAGAAATGTGTGCTTTCTAGGGCTGACCTGCCTAAAGCCTCCCCTTCTTCAACCAGCCTTCTAGGTCCCCAGCCTGCTGTGATTCCCCTTGAGAAGAAAGAGGAAAGGGAACTCTCCAGACCCGATACAAGGCCCTTTCTATATGACCGTGACCTAGCTCCTTCATGGAGTTTACTCTGTAGCTACCTTCTCAGCAGGCCCTCCCTGGATGGCTTACCTGCAATTGCAATATTCTGCCTGCTCTTCCAGTCTCCTCTCCTACCTGAATCTTCCCTTGAGCACTTAGCACTTTTTAACTTACTACGTGTGTGTGTGTGTACATATAGTGTGTATATATAATAATTGTTTACTGTCCTTCCCCCACACACATACACTGCAAAGTAAGCTCCATGAGGGCAGGTATTTTCGTCCGTGTGGTTCACTGCTGCTGTCCAGTGCCTAGGACAGTGCCCAGCGCAAGTGGGTGCTCGATACAGTTTCCCTACAGACATGCTACGAGGTAGTAGGTATGATCACCTCCTCTTTACAGATCAGGCAACTCAAGGTCAGAAGCAGTCAGTGATTTCTGCCTGGAGGATTTGTCCCTGGTCTTCCCACGGCTATCTCCTCTTCCTTCAGGTCTCAGCTCAAAGGGCATCTAGTGGAGGGTGTCCTTGACCCCAGGGCTAACCCAGACTATTACTGCGATCCAATTTCACTTTCTCTGTAGCACTCGATCGGCACGTGAAACATTTGTGTTTCGGCGGGTTGTCACCTCTCCCCCCACTGGAACAAGCCCTTGGGAGCAGGGACCCTCCCGCTCACTGCGCCTCAACCCAGGGAGGTGCTCGGCTGCCGTGCCCAACTGTGAACCGGATTCTGACAGGACAGGCAGGAGAATGTCCTGGCCCTGGAGGTTCAGGCGGGGCAGCCACTAACCCTTCCCCAGTGAGGGCACAGCAGCCCTGTATGTGCCACGGGTGGTCTTTGATGGCATTAAGGGTGAGGAATTGGGAGATCTCCACAGTGGTCATGGACTCCTTCATATCCTGCTTGTTGGCAAAGATCAGGATGGAAGCATCTTGCAGAGCCTGTGGACAGAGCAGCTCAGCTCCAGTCAGTCTGCCAGGGCCCGGCATCTCCTCCCAGCGCCCCGTGAGCATGCCCCGGTTCCCTTGCTATCCCGGCCAAAGAGGCCTGTGCCCAAGTGGGGTGGGCATGGGGGCCCAGTCCCAACATAGCAACCCCAGCAAATGACAATGACAGCTCATAGAATGCCTCCAAACCAGCTAATCCTGACATAGGAATTTGATGACTCTCCCCAGCTTATAGGTGGGGAGACTGTAGGATTAGAGAGGCAGGGTGACTTGCCCGGGGCCCCACAGTGAGTGGGAAGTGGTGTTAGGACCCTGAGCCAGCCACTTTGGCTTTTGTGGTCCACTATGCTGAGGGCATTATAGTCCCGCATCAAATAAACCAGCCCTGCCCAAGCTGCTGAGCTAGAGGCTCTCAGAGACTGGGCCATCCGGAATGAAGCTCAGAGAGGCTAAGTGAGTAAGCTGAGGTCACACAGCTCGTACACTGGGCCCTCCCCCAGCTGCAGGGAGCTTACCTCATGGGCCAGCATCTTGTACAGCTCCTCCCGAGTGGTCAGCAGCCGATCCCGGTCTGTGCTGTCAATCACAAGGATGATGAACTGGCCAGCAGAGGGGAACCAGGAGTGGTGAGCATTCTCTTCGCCGAAAGTGCCTCCTCCCACTAGCCTCCTACTGCCACAACCCAAGTCCCACAGGCGACACACTATCCAGGCTCCAGATCTCACTGCCCTAGTCCCACTTTTTGTTGTTTGTTTGTTTCTGTCCTAGTCCCATTGTAACTCCCCTTCCCAACCAGACACAGGGAGCACACAGCACAACCTCAGTTCATGCCAGAAGCCATGCTAAGCCCTGGCCATTCATGACTCCAGTTAGCCCTGTGGACCTGAAACTGCAGTTGACCCCTGGACAACAGGAGGAATGGGGGCACCATCTCCCACGCAGCTGAAAATCCACGTATAACTTTCAACTCCCCCAGAACTTCAGCCTTCCCCCGGTATCCAGGGAGGGGGAGGCTGGTTCCAGGGCCCCCATGGACACCAAAATCCTCGGATGCTCAAGCCCCTTGTATAAAATGGCACAGAACAATGCATACAGTTGGCCTTCCACATTTGCAGACTACCAACCACAGATCGAAAAGACTACTTTTGATCCGTGGTTGGCTGAATCTGTGGGTATGAACCCCAGAAATCCAGAGGGCTGACTGTACATAGATTGAAAAAATCCACATATAAGTGGACCCCAGCAGTGCAAACCCATGTTGTTCAAAGGTCAACCGTATTATTATCCCCACTTACAAATGAGGAGACTGAGGTTCCCCAAGGTGATGTGCCTTGCCCTCAACCACATGACTGGTGAGTGGCAGTGCCGGAATCTGAACTTGGCTGTCTCATTCCGGGAATGGAACCACTGAATTCTGCTGCTGCCAGAGTGAGCAAGTAAGGCGCCCAGAGACAAAGGGTCCACCCATCCAGTACCTCAAACAGAAAGCTGCCAGCAAGCAGACAAAGCCGCTAGCACATATGCAAACATTTTAACAGGCACTGTGCTGTATAAGCATTTGACACATGCACAAACTATTGTTTTATTCTTTAATTTTCACAACAGCTCAGGGAGGTCGTTATTATGATCTCCACTTCACCAGTGAGGGAACCAAGGCTCAGAGAGGTTAAGCGGCTGGCTGATGTCACACAGCCCCGCCAGCCCCAGGGCCCGCCTCACCTCAGTGTTGGAGTAGTAGGTGTTCCAGGTGGAGCGCAGGGCCTCCTGTCCCCCTATGTCCCACATGAGGAAGTGGGTCTTCCGCAGGACAATCTCCTCCACGTTGCTGCCGATGGTGGGACACGTATGCACCACCTCATTCATCAGGCTGGGGAGATGGGGGCGGGGCACCAAGAGCTCAGCCCGGCCCACTCCCAGCTCTGGCCTCCTCCCCCTCTGCTCCCAGGCCAGGCTCACTCTGACTCAGAACACATCAGCCCAGGGGGCACGGGCCTCTGCTGAGCAGGGGGGGGGATGCAGGCAGGAGTGAGACCAAGCCCTGCCCCGGCTTGGACCCCAGAGAGGGGAGACTGAACAGAGCAGTCTCCCCAAACGTCAGTATGCAGTTGAATCACCTGGGAGTCTCGTTAGAAACCAAATTCTGATCCAGTGGGACTGGGCTGGTGCCCAGCGTTCTGCGCTTCTAACACAAGCTTCCGGGGGATGCCAACGTTGCTGGCCCGTGGACCACACTTTCAACAGGGAGGGATTGGAAAAATGAGACAGACACAAGTGCAGGCCATCAGAAAGCTGCTCCGTTCATAGCGACGTAGAAAACACACACCCGTTTACATGGAAGGGATTCCTCTGGAAGGTTGGGAAGTAAAACTGGGAGTTCGAGGTGAGAGAGAACCTTCCTTTTCACTGTATACTGTTGTATTGTTCGGATAGGTTTCTTCTAATTTTTAAAAAAGATCTTATTTATTTATTTTTAGACAGGGGAAGGGAGGGAGAAAGAGAGGGAGAGAAACATCAGTGCGTCGTTGCCTCTCCTGCGCCCCCTGCTGGGGACCTGGCCGGCAACCCAGGCATGGGACCTGACTGGGAATCAAACCGCCGACCCCTTCGTTCGCAGGCCGGCACTCAGTCCACTGAGTCACACCAGCCAGGATCTTTTCTTCTAATTAAAAAAAAACAAAAACATATATCACTTTTTCCAGAGAAAATTTGTCCTAAGTAAATCCTCTGGAGGCTCCAGAACGGGAGAGGTGCCATCCAGGGAGTCAATTTAGGAAAAAACTCCGATGGGTAATTACCCGGCACAGGTGCCGGACTCTGCCAGAGCTACCGGAGCTACGGAGCCCGGCGGCCCCAAACCTGGCGGGCCCTCCCCTTTGGGCCTGCAGAAGGAGGAGAGAGATGCAAAGGTCGAGTGCAGGAGTTAAAAAGGAGGGACCTGCCGCTAGGGGGAGCGAAGAGCAGGGAGGCGGCGGGAAGAACCTGCCTGCCCACCCGCGTCAAGCCGGCAGCGGGTTTTGGCGGGGGCCAGGGGTAGGTGGCGGGGGGCAGTGGGGGTGCCCCTGCGGATCAGCATTCGAATGCCAGGCCGGCCGAGGGGCCACTGATCGGAGGGGCATACCAGAAAGGTCCCACTAGCGTTCCGCACAGCACTGCTCCCGGGAACCCAGCAAAGGGCTCCGGTGATTGGTCCAAATGTTTGTCAGTCTGCTGGGAAAGCGCAACCCCCCCTCTCCCTCAACCCGAGTCACTTACAACTGGTAGAGAATGGTGGACTTTCCTGCATTGTCCAGTCCCACGATGATAACCTTGTGCTCTGGAGGTATCCGGGGGAACGGCAAGGTCAGGGCCAAACGCGGTGACCAAGGGACTGCGTGACCCACTAGGCCTCCCATATTGGAAACCAGCGTTCCCAGCATCCTGGTACCATTTCTGCCCCCCCCCCGCCCCCTTCTCCCACGGGGTGGGGGGGGGAAGAAAAAAAGAAAGAAGGAAAAGAGAAACAACGGGACAGGGTTCTTTCCCACCGGGTTCCGGACACCCGCGCCACTCCCAGACAGTGGCAACGAGAGCGGGGCCCCGTCTCCCTGGCTCCACACTTCCAGAAGGGTGATTGTCCGAGCGGTCCGGGGAGCTCTGGGCTTGCCCAGAGGAAGGGTCCGGGGAAAGAGCCGAGAGCGAAGTCACACTCAGAGGAAATCGGCGGCGGCGTCTACCCGGAGCACGGACGCTCGCCCGCCCAGCCCTGCGCCCTGGTGGGCACCGACGCCCGCGACCCGCGAGGAGCGGGCAGGGAAGGGACAAGGGAGACTGGGCAGCAGGCAAGGCGCGCCCCCGCGGGACCCTCCTAGTCTTAGGTTCCCCGACGCATCCACCCGACAACCCCAATCCAGGGAGCCTCAGGCTGAAGCCGTCTCAAAGCGGTCGCTCGGATGCCCTGTACACCCCTTACCCTGTTTCCCGAAGATGCTCATCATCTTGGTGACCAGTTGTCCCATGGCGCGTCCCGAGCCAGGCAGAAGCAGGACTCGGCGCCCTTGGCGGCCTTGGGGGCCCGGGGTCGAGCCCGGGAGCTTGGAGCCCCGCCCCCGCGGGAGGGTCGGGCGGGGTCTGTGAGGTCACGGAAGCCTCACGAGTCTCCTCGGGGCCTGGGAATTCCCTGGGACGCTGGCCCCTCACGCGTGCTGTGGACCTCACGGTGACAACAAACTACGTGTCCAGAGCCAGAGCCCCGGCGGTGCAGGGGAAATGAGGTCCAGATCCCACGTCTTCCCCCTCATCCTGAGAAAAGCCCAGAGTTCTCTGGGTGGGCTGCTCCCCACGCTGCAAATCCAGGAGGCTCGGGGCAGTGCCCTACGACTGGTCCCAGCTCTCCCCGCTCCTAGTGCTACCGCTAGAGCAGGAGACCAACGCAGAACCCTTGGCCATCCTCCTTCTGCACCTACTAGCTGCGTGGGGTAGACAGGGCTCACTGATCCTCTCTCTCTGAGCTAGGAGAATATTTTTTTTAAGATTTTATTTATTTATTTTTAGAGAGGGAAGGGAGGGAGATAGACAGAGAGAGAGAGAGAGAGAGAGAGAGAGGGAAACATCAATGTGCGGTTGCTGGGGGTTATGGCCTGCAACCCAGGCATGTACCCTGGCTGGGAATTGAACCTGGGACACTTTGGTTCCCAGCCCGCACTCAATCCACTGAGCTACGCCAGCCAGGGCTGGAGAATATTTTTGATCCTCAACAGATCTCTCATTGTTCACCTGTGCTGGTTTTGCGGGTCCACTCAAAATGAGTTCCCTTGGGGGAAGGGCAGGGTGTCCCCCCTTTTGCAGGTCCCTTGGTGATAGACAAGGTCTAGGATGATTTCCTGACAAGCCAACTGCTCCGGCACAGCTAGATCCCTGACCCCAGAGGGCAAAGACAGTGAAGACGGTGATGTAGCAAAACACGGATCTCTCAGCTAGAGACCCCACAGAGGGATTCCAGGTACTAGGACCCAGCAGAGGAGAACTTGGACCAAGGGAGCCAAGCTGGAGCTGCTGGTCGTTTGTGAATTTCCTCCTTTGCTTAAACTGGGAAAAACCAGAAAACAAAAAGAGAAGCGGGGGAGGCAGACCAACCTCAGGCTACAGGGGTGGTTGGGAGACACCAGCCCTCACACGAGAGTTGGCTCCTTCCACCCCACTGCCTCTGCTGGTCTCCCTGCTTCTGTCTCCCCTCCCCAAGGCATCTTCCTCGCAGCCCTATTAACCTTTAGAGTCGTGAGTCACTCCACGGCTAGTAAACCCTCAGTGGCTGCCTATTGACCACTGGATCCAGATCAGTCTCCTCACCTGAAGCTCAAGAGCCCCCGCGAACAGCCCCCATCTGCCTTGCAGCTTATCTGCTGTTTCCATCCACTGGTCCTTGCTCACACAAACACAGCTCTTTCCACCTGTGCTTTCGCTTCTGCATTTCCTCCACCTGAGTGCCTTACCCTCAGAACAGAAGACTCCTCAGACCCATTAGCTGCCTGCCATAGAAGCCACCTAGTTCCCAAGCCCTGGCCTGGTTCTCCAGCCAAATGGGGCTTCTCTCCACACTGAGACTGCAGACTGGCATGCCTATTTCTTCCGATCACCGGGGAGTCCTAGAGGGCGAGGACATGTCTTGCCCAGCTGCATACTCCGCCCCCCTCCCCACTCCCCTCCTGGTCCGGTGCCTGGCACACAGTAGGGACTTGTCACTATTGGACCAAAGTACAGTGAGTTAAGCCACAGCCTGAGAAGTGGTGTTTGGAGTCAAGGAGGAGGAGGGGGAGAGTGAATACAAGTTGAAGAGAACCGAGAAAAGCTGGGAAGTTTGTGGAGAGAAAACAGTTCTCTAAATACAGAGTTTTCACCCCACCCAGCTGGGTAGCAGTGTTAGAAGGAAGAAGGATTGGCTAGCAGAGCCCATCTGGCTGATTCCGCTTCAGCCCTAGGAGAGAAGGAGCCGGGCCTTCGACTGGGGACAGGACGGGAGAGGCACCGGGGGTGCTGAGCGAAGCGGCAGCGTGTTAAGCGCTTTCACCATCTGTTTCCTGAGTGGGGAGAAGGAACCTCTTAGTGCATGCACCCTGCCCCCTTCGCCGCCACCACCATCTAATTGCAGAATTGAACGTGGCATTCTGCTAGCAGGGGCACATTCGGTAAACACACAAGAGCTGCCTTTGCTGTGAGACCCAGAGCCTGGATCTCAGGAGCATCTCATTCGGTTTTCATTCATTTGACAAATATGAGTCAGGGGTTAGGAAACATGCCAAGGACACGAAACAGACCCAGTCTGGGTTACACACACCCAAAACAAAAACACAAACCAAACAAATGTCCTGAGGGACAGCAGGTGGGAAGGCCCGATTTAGAAGGCAGCCAAGGCACTCTCTGAGGCCATGATCGCTGGAGCTAAAAGGAGATGTTTTTCTAGGGTACTGGACTGGAACACCCACTCGCTTCTGGGCCGTGGTGGTCGTGGCTCAGTTAATTTTATTTTCGATTGGTGGGAACCTTCAGCCACACCTAGGGCTGAGGCTCACTCTGGGACACAACCTACTGCTGCAAAGACAGAAGCAGCTAGTCCGGTAGGGGGTCCCCAGCGCCTCAGCTCCTGAGCCCCTGAGGTAGCTGTGGTAGTCGAACCAGCCTCTCTGGGCCTAGTCCCAGGTGACTTCCATGGTTGTTGACATCCTCACATGTGGACAACCACCGACGTGCTGACTGTGTGACAGTTGAGGGCTTGTGGTTACCGAGAGACAAGAGTCTCTCTCTCCTCTCAATACTTTCAGCCACCTAGAAATACCCCTGCCTGTAAGCCACAGGCAAATGCAATTTCAGGCAGAAGGCACACGGGGAGGAGGCAGAAACACATTCAAACACCTGCCCCCTCCTCTCCAGCCCCCTCTCCTCACAGAAGCTGGGCCGTCCTGGGGCAGGGCAGTTAGCCCTAGACTTGGGCATCAGGGACAAACAGAACTTGAAATCCAAAAACCCGAGTCCCAGTTCTTGCTCCATGGCTGTGTTAACTATGCACAAATTGCTTAATCTCCCTGAGCTTTATCTGTAGACTAGAGTTCCTAATCCCTGTCCTCGATTCAAAACCTCAGGCTCCACGCGGGGTGGAGCTCTCTGCCGAGCTCCTGACCGAGCACCTGGCTGCCGTCTGCTCTTCTCGAGGGTGCCCTCCCACGGCACCCTAAACCCTGTCCAAAGCTGGACACCGTTTCTGCCTCTAACCTGTGTCCTTTCTGTGACCCACACTCTCCCCTGACAGCCCCCTCTCTCACCGGCCACCTCCAGTCGCTCTCCAGGAGCTCACGATTCCAACTGCTAGACGTCTCTGGCAGCCACAGCCTCATCGCCCATCCCGCCGCTGAGCCTAACGCAGCCTCTCTCATCTCTCACCTGCAGTGTCGCAGGTTTCCAAGCTGGACCCCCTCACCCTGATCTGCAACCCAGGCAATCTTGCCACGGCTGCTTACACCCCTTCAATTTCTGCACAGCAGCTTCAGGGCAAAGCCCAAACTCCTTAACGTGACTCAAGGTCCTTGATCTGCTCCTGCCCACCCGCCTCTGCCCACCACCTCGGAGCGTGCTTCTCGGGCCAAGAAGCCCAAGAACACGTCACCTGTTTTCTCTGTCTTGAACATTTCCCCCATTTCTCTGCTTCTCATTTCCCCCGAAGCCTTACTTCCTCCTGGAAGCATCTCCTGGTCTGCTTAGGTTCCGCGAGTGACCCTCCTTCTGGGTTCCCCAGGACCCAGTGCTTCCCACATCAGAGCTCACTGTGCTGTCCTGAATTGCCTATGGCTCCCATTTAGACTTGTGCCTGGTACATAGTAGGTGCTCAGCACATGCTGGTTCGATGAGTGAACCTGGGAATGAAGGATTGTGCTGAAAGGCAAGTGCAGAGAGCACTACCCAGGGAGGCGCAGATTGGGCTCCAGTCCCAGCAGTGCTGGCTTTGCCACCCGCTCCTGGAGCCCTGGGGCCAGCCACCGTGCCTGGGGGCCTGCCGAGTTCTTCTTTCCCTGGGTCTGCTAACCCCTCATCTGGGGGGTCTGGATGTCTGTGGCCCTCTATACACACGCAGACACACAGGACATAGAGGGGCACTCAGGGTCAAGACCCAAGAGCTCCAGTTCCTCAGGTCCACCACAGCCCCAGAACCAAGAACCAGCAAAGTGGAGCAACGGTTTGCGGGTGCTATGTGAGACAAGACACAGGTGACAGCAATAACAACCCTCAGAAGTCCACTTCCTGCCAGCTGCAGTGGCAGGAACAGGCAGTCACCTGCTTTCTTGATCTCTCAGCCTGGGACGGGGTAGTCCCCATGCTCTCTGCCCCTCCCCCAACTTGGGGCTGGGAAGGGGGTAGTGAGTGAAGTGGCTTCAGTGAGGAAAGCCAGGACCTCAGTCCCTCTCTCTACTGAGGTGTGGGGAGCAGCTGACACCACAGGAGCAGAAAAACAAGCACAAACCTGTAAGACATTGTGCCAGTGGGTCTGGATCTCACCTCTTGCACGACACCCCACTCCCCTGACTGTACTTGTGGGGAGGTGAGTTAGCTGTGGGGCGTGGGAGCCAAGTGGGGACCGAGACTGGCCACACGGCCCGTCAGGCTCAAATGCAATGCATCAGAGCCACCAAACAAAGCCCCATCTCCCCCGAGGAGTGAACAACTCCGCACAGTTTATTTCTGCACACACCCCTCTCATCCCCCTGCATGTGGGCAGCTCCCACTCGCCTAGACTGGCAACTCTGTGGCGGGAACAAAGCAGGCTTGGGAGGCTGCTGCAAAGGACAGGATGGCGGTTTTATATGTGGCAAAATACTTCTCCTAGGGGAGTACAGAGGAACAGATGGATGGGGGCACGGGGTACCAGACAGGAGTGGTCTCTTCTAACCAGTAAGTGGAAGCTGCACCCCGCCCCCCAGTGGGGGTGGGGCAACATTGGCACAGGAGGTGGCGAGACAGGCATGAGGTGCCCATCCCTGAGGTGGGCAGCCGGGCAGGGCCCAGTCCTCGTTGGCACAATCGGCTCTCTCAGGCCCAGCTGGGATGCTGGGGAGGGGCAGGGCTGCTGGGCCGTGGGGATGCCAGGCAGAGGGACACTCCAGGTCAGAGGGGGTGTGCGAAGGCCTCTCCTGGGGGCAGTGGAGTGGACAGGGGTCAAGAAGAGGATCACGAGAGGCAAATACAGAGCAGTAGCAGCAGCAGCAGCAGCAGCAGCCAAGCCCCCCAGGGGAGATCCATGGTCCCAAGGCAACCCCTGGGGTGGTGATCGTTTCTCGAGCACCAACCCAAAGGGCCTCTCTCCTGGGTGTTCAGGGTGAGAGTGAATTAGCAGTTTTTGGTTTCAAAATGAGGTGGACCAAAGTGTTCCAAGGGCTCCACACCAGGGGGACAGGGGTGGGAGGCTCGGACTCGGAGAGCCCCCCCCTTCTGACGGCAGCAGACAAGGGATGTGATGGGCAAAGCTCATTCCTGGGGCAGGTGAAGGCTGAGGCGTGGGGGTGGGGGTGGGGGTGGGGGTAGCAGCATCTTGGGTCACCCGCTCCTCAGGGTTAGGTCCTGGGCGGGGCAGATGGCACTGCATCTGATGCCCCTCAGTTTCTACCCAGGTCCCTCCCCGAATGAGATCCGTCCTGTAGCTTTCTCCTGCCAGAGAATGTTGCCAGAAAGCTGGGGGGAGCGGGTATGAGGAGGGATCCTGGATCTGGAATTCGGGAAGGGAAACCTCATGGGAAAGTCTGTGGTCTCCTTCTCCTGGAAGAACCTCCTACCTTTACCAAATACTCCAAGTTGGAAAAAGAAAGGGCCACCCCATTTAGAGCCCCAGGTAGAAAGAGTTAAGGAAGTGCACCTTTTCTCTGGGAGAGTGAGGGGAGAGAGACCCCTGAGGTGGGGACAAGGGGACACTGCAGACAGGTGGGCATCCCCCCATCCATTCACCGCAGGTAGATAAAAACCTACAGCTGGGGCTTAAGGGACTCCTAGGAGCTGGGCATCTACCAACTCAGAAACCCCAAACGTTGAGCAAAGGCATCTGAGAGGAGACAGCGCCCCCTGGAGGCCAGATACACCCCCGCTGGTGAGCCTGCTGTCCCTCCCCTCGGCTGGGCTCGGAGCCCTTCCTCCAGCAGGGCGGCCCCTGCCTCTCAGCGGATGTAAACACCCCGCCCCCAGCCCTCCAGCTCGTTCTTGTTGCGTCCCAGCACCGGGCCCCCGCCCTCTGCGCAGTAGCGGGCCTTATTCCGGCCACGATTCCGGTTGTCAGTCAGCTCCTCTTCATAGTCTTCCTCATCCTCCCAGGATCCCTGACGAGCTGGTGGGGTGCCGCCCCCAGCAGGGTCTCCAAGCCCTGGCCCCTCCGAGGGGTCAGTCTCCATGTCCACGCACGAGTCTCCTAGCTCCGTGTAGGCAGAGTTTCGGTTGCCAGAAGCGTCGGCATCAAACGTGTCTTGGCGGGACAGTGCCCGCACGGTGCCCACTCGGCCTGGCGGGTGGCTGCCGGGGTAAAGGCCCGGGGGCTGGCCCAGCTCCCCGGGGTACTCGTGCACGCTGGCGTGCTCCCCGGTGGCCCGTTCCAGCGACTGGTCCCCGGATGCATGGTAGGGTCCCTGGTTAGCAGACAGACGGCACAAACCATGCGGATCAGGCAGGGGTGAGAGAAACACAACAAAGCAAGGCAGGTTAGTGACCGCACCAAGGCACCGGCCCGGCTGAGGGAGCAGGGGGCTGGCTCTAGGGGCTGGAGCCCGGCAAAGGGCTCCCAGAGCCCAGCCAGACGGACCTCAGGGCATTGCTCCCCCATTGGGACAGGGGTGCCCAATCTTGCTAAGGCCAAGGAAGCGTGAACTCTCCTGGTAACTGGGGTACAGAGCCCATGAAAAATGAGTCATCGCTTCCTCAACCCATGTCATTAGTGCTGCCTTGGGGTAAATCATCATTAACAGCTCATTAGTATTGCCACTTGTTAGTGGTTGATTGAGTTAGTCAGTGCCCCAGTTTTCCAAATATACTAAGGATATTTCAGCCCAAGCTCACTAACCCCAGCTCCTTCAGCCCAAACCAGACCCTATTCAGAGGCTTCTAGAACCCAGACCTCTCCTGCCCCCCCCCCCGCCACCCCCATCAGATGACAGAATTCCTCCTCTGCCCCAGCAAAAACTCAAAGCAGTGGGACAGGGAGGGCTGATGGGTCTCCATCCCCCACAGGAGACTATGAGGTGACCCAATGTCCTCAGTACCAGATGCCACATGAAGGTGACCTGATGGCCACTTCCACCGCAGAGGCTGCTGGATGGGTGCAAAGAGGCCTGGGCCCTAGTCCCGCCCCTTCACGTTGTGTGACCCTAAGTGGACGGCTCCCCTTGCTACGGACCAGTTTCTCCGTGGTGGTCTGATGGGGCCTGGAGCGGCCGTCTCCAAACTGTTCCCCGGAGACCTGGGGCGGAGTGGGGAGGGCACAGAAGTGCTTCAGGGGTCCCCGTGGAGGTGACGTGGTGGCCAAGCCACGAGCACCCTCCGAGCAGAGCAAGAGCTTCCACGTAAGATTCAGTGAACAAATGGGCTCTGCTGCTGAAAACAAATTTGAAAAGCAATGGTCCAGAATGGTTTCCTTCTGGCTCTAATTGAGAACCAGACACTTAATGATGTTTCTCAGAGACGGGCCAGGGCTCCCACGGGAGGCGGGAGAGGCGAGGCAGGGCCCCACCGGAGGGCCTTGCCTGGAATCTGTTTAACTGGGAGAAGAATGGAAGGTTGAGCGTGGATCACAGAAGGTGCTACATTCTAGGTCCCTTCCAAGGGGCCCCCTGGGGTGAGGGCTCTGGGGGAGGGGACAGTCTCTCCGAATTTAAAGGCTCCTGCTCTGCAGGATTCCCTCCTCCGCTGGATTTACGGCGCTATGATCACTATCGGGTCCAGGATGGGGATGGAGTCCCTCGAACAAATCTGTCCGTCTTCCCCACGTTTTCTTTCTTCCTAGTCATGTGTCTTATAGGACCCCCACCAGGCCTCACACCCCAAAATCAGCCCAGGCAGCGGACACAGTCCTATGGGACTAAGTCCAAGGAGCACCACCGGCTGGTCCCAATCCCATCAAAAACCACAGACACCACAAGCTGCTGGTCGCCACATTTTTTGTACAAAATAAAGTTCTTGCCTTCCTTCCCCCTGTTCCCTGCACTCCGGTTCCGGGCCCTGGGCAGGAGGGGAGACGGGCAGTGCGCCTACATGGTGTGCTCCTGCTGCAGGGGCACCGCCCTGGCCTGCTGGGAGGCCTCCAGCCCACCCCAGAAGCTGAGATTTCTCCGGAGCGAGGTGAGCACCTGTACCTGGAGGTTGGAGACCGGGGCAGGGCTGGCGGCCAGGGCTGCAGTAGCCATGGTGCGGTTCAGCAGCGGGTTAGGTGGGGTGCTGCTGGGCGGGTGTGTGGCCTTCCAATAGGCTTCCAAGTACTCGGCCAAGTGCTCGCAGGCGTCCTCCAGCTGGTTCTCGTCCAGGATGATGTCAAACATTTCCTGTGGAGGCGGGGTTAGGAGCAGGGCTAGGATGAGCCAGGCAGGACCTAGGGGGTGAGGGTGTGGCCTGGACACAGTGGGTGGAGAGTCAGGGGTTGAAGGACAAAGTGAAAAGAGACTTCTAGGTGTCCAGGAAGAGGAGGAGGGCCCTCAGCTACATGCATTGGCAGAACTATAACAGGCCTTGGCGCCCGCATAGTCCAGCTCCCTCGTTCTAGATTTAAGGCACCCAAGGCTTAGATTCCACAGAGAGGTGGTACTTTTGCGGCTTGAAGCCAGTCTCTGACTGTCTGCCCAACCCTCTTTCCTGGAAAACCAGTCTGCACGCACGGGCCCGGCCCAGGGGCCCTGGTCCCTCTGTCTCCCACGCAGGCCAGAGGAAACCGGAATGCAAATGCTCCCCCCCTTCCCCTGGGCTGAGCACTCACAGGGGGACACTGAGCCAGCTTCTCCGAGGCCGCTATTTGCACATTGAGGTGTTTGGACTGAGACTTCCCCCGAGACTTGATGAGCCTCTGAAGTACCTGGTTTGGGAGGAGAAGAGAAGCTAGAGGGACCGCCGTAACACGCCAGTCGGAGAGGCAGGTCCCGGTTGAAGCCAGCACGGCGAGCCAGTGTCAGGGCTGGGGGGTGTCTGATGACTTTCATCCCTGGCCACCTCCTTAGACATCACCGCTCCAGCTCTCTGTCCACCCTACACAGTGCCCAGGCTCTCTCCCAGGTCTTCTACCAGCCTGCCCTGGCAAGTTCTCCTAGCAGTGGCTGTATGAAGGGCACTCAGCCCATCCCCTCTGACGTCCTTCACCGGCTTCGTCATCCAGGCCCACTCCCCTCCACACTAACGACCGCCATGCTGTATGGGCACGTACCAGCACTATCTGGTGCTTTTTTTTTTTTAACTGAGATTTTTTTTTAAGATAAGGAAAGGGAGGGAGAAAGAGAGAGAGAGAGAGAAACATCAATGTGCAGTTGCTGGGGGCCGTGGCCTGCAACCCAGACATGTGCCTTGACTGGGAGTCGAACCTGCGATGCTTTGGCTCTCAGCCCGCACTCAATCCGCTGAGCTATGCCAGCCAGGGCTATCTGGTGCTTTTCAAATGATCAGTTTATTTAGTCCCGACAATAATCGAATTAGGGGAACACTGTTATCATTCTCACTGAGTAACGATAATAACAATATCTACAGCAGAGCCACGACCATAACTAAGTGATCGAAGTTCACATCACGAACGACGCCCCAAACCAACATCATCTGCCCCCTGACACACCGCACTCAGGGAGACACACATCGCGTGGGTGACATTCCAACCGAAATTGCAAAACCTAAATCTAGTCATGAGGAAAACATCAGACAAACCCACACGGAGGAACATTCTACAAAATCAGTGATCTGTACTCTTCAGAAATGTCAGGATCATCAAAACCCAGGAAAGTCTGAGGACTGAACGGCCAGTTCGGTTCAACCCCTGGTCCGGGCACGTGCCTGGGTTGTGGGCCAGGTCCCGGGGAGTTCTCGAGAGGGGCAACCGATCCACGTTTCTCTCCCTCTCTCTCGCCCTCCTTCCCCTCTGTCTAGAATAAATAAATACATTAGCAGTGCCCTGGCTGTCGGTTACAGCAACGTCCTGAAACACCAAGGTTGCAGGTTTGAGCCTTGGACGGGCACACACAGGAATCAACCAATGAATGCATGAGTAAGTGGGACACCAGTCTCCTCTTCCCTTCTTTCTCTCTCTCTCTCCCCCAAATCAACCAATAATTAAACAAAAAATTAGTGAATCAGCCCTGGCTGGCATAGCTCAGTGGATTGAGCGCAGGCTGTGAACCAAAGCACTGCAGGTTCGATTCCCAGTCAGGGCACATGCCTGGGTTGTGGGCCATGGCCCCCAGCAAACTCGAGTTGATGTTTCTCTTTCTATCTCTTTCTCTCTCCCTTCCCTCTCTAAAAATAAATAAATAAAATCTTTAAAAAAAAACTTAAAAAAATTAGTGAATCTGAGTAAAGGATATTCAAAGGATATTCAAAGATTCAAAGGATATTCAATAGTTCTTTGAACTATTCTCGTAACTCTTCCAAAATAAAAAATTTTAAATATATATATAATGCTTAGTAGGTACCAGCCACTTTATATGGTTAGTCCATTTATTTGACCTTCACAGCCCCACCATTTGAGGATCCCTGTTTTACAGATGAGAAAACTGAGGCCTAGAGATGTCAGGTGCTTGCCAAAGGAGCGCATTCCTGGGACAGAAACCCGGGTGGTCTGGACTCTCAGAGTCCCCACAATAACCTCACCCAGTGCTCATCCGGGGGGAAACGGACATACTGTTGCGCTCTAGCTCACCAGCTGTTTCTGCATCCGCTATCATATTTGATCTTCTGAGCCACCCCAGGAAGTACTTAGATCCTAGCATCCCCTTTGTGCTCGTTAGTAACTTAGGACTCAGGGGTTACGGTTAAGTAACTGGATGCTCAGCTCGCGGGGTGCTATCCTGAGGTAGTAACAGTCACCACCCCTGGTGGCCACTGTGAACTCTGGGCTCTTTCCCGTCATGACCTCAAACCCTCTCCTCAATAATGCAGGGAGGGATTATAATCCCCACTCTACAGGGGAAGAGAGTGAGGCTTTAACCACCAAAAAGCCAACAAAATCTCACTAATAAGCCCACCAGAGCTAGCAGTGGAACCCCATGCCGTTTCCTCGCTCCACATCCTCGTCCCACCCCCGTCCTGTCCTCCGGGTTTCCCAAGCCCCCACTTCACCTACACCTGCCCTCTGCGCTCCTCCCCCACTAAGGTCTAGGAGGGAAAACTGACAGAGCTGCAACGTGACGAAGTAAATCAGGCTTCCTTCCCACTTCATCTCCATCAAGGTCCGCAGAAGGGCAGTGCAGCAAAAAGGGCTGAAATCAGGAGACGGGAAGGACCTCCCAACTGTCAGGCAGCTGGGTGGCACCCGGAACGACAAGCACAGAATTCTCTCTGTTTTCTGGATCAGGAATGGGGGGTCAACCAGGGCGGAGATAGGGGACTGGCCCACATGACCCTAATAACAATACTTATATTATTAGCTAATACATGATGAGGTACGTTATTCCAAACCCTTTGCTAAGGACAAAGTATTGAAATCAGGTTGAATCTTCGCGACGTCCGTCTGATGGAGTTTTACAAAGAGGAAAGGAAACCCGGGGCGATTAAGGCACATAGTGAGTGAGCAGTGGCTGGGATTCAAATGGGCGGCCAGACTCCCGCGCGCTCCTGTCCCCTCCAGGGTCAGGCTCCCGTACCCACCTTGGGAGAGGTGATCTTGATGTAAACAACGATGGGGGCCAGTGAGGTCTTAGAGAGCTGGGCCGGGTGGTTGATGGTGTCGGCGTCCAGAGCGACCAACTGAAGGGTCCGGGCCAGCTCGAAGATTCGCTCAATCTCGCTCTGCACCTCAGCTGAGGAGACACGGAGTCGCGGAGAGGGGAGAGTGGCGGTGAGCACCGCCCCCGCCGTGTGGAGTCAGTGGGTGGATGGAACACTTCTGGGGATCCCCCCCCCCACTCCCCACCCCTCCCGGACCTGGCCCCAGGGAGGGTGATTAGGGGGCGGGCTCACCCAGGCTGGAGCGCGTGTTGGAGCGCTCGATGATGATGTGTTTGCTGGGGTTGTTGAGGACGGAGCGCTTCGCCAGGGAGATGTCCGCCGTCACGCGAGTGATGGAGATCCTGGGGGAGGGGCAAAGGGAGTCAGGGGTCAGGTGGGCTGGGATGCCCCGCCCATTCCGCCAAGATCCGGGCCCGCCTTCTATTCCTCTGTCCAGGAGTCCCCAAACTGTCCTTCAAGCCACCTGCCCATCACCAGCAGCAGAGGACCGCACCGGGGGTGGGGAGCTAGCTCCCAGGGTCTTACCTGCCATCAAACCGATGCTTCAGGAAGTCAAATAAAGCTTTCTGCATCATGTCTGTAACCTGAGGGTGGGGGGCGGGGTAGGGGGAGAAGTCAAGACTTTTAAACCCCCGCAGCAACAGTGGGCTGCTGGGTATCTGCACCCTCACATTCCATTTTCTTCTTCTTCAGCTCCTGAGATGACTGGGACCTTGGGGCTGGGGGATCCTTCTGAATCTGGGGGGGCTTCCAATGAGCTCTGATTCCAAAGGTCCTTCTACGTGGTACCTCTGGGAAGACTCTTCTGGGGATTTGGGGGGGAGGAATTGGACCCTCTGAGTGGGTCTCCCTGTGGGTTAGGTCCCTCTGGGAAATTTCTCTTAAGGCCTGTGCCCTCTGGAGAGGACACCCGGGAACCTGGGCCTTTCGAAGGAACCTCTCTGGTGTCTGAACCTTTGGTGTCTCTCTGGAGGTCTGGGCCCCTCTGGGTCCGCTCCCCTATGTGGGGTCCTACCTCATAGCCCTTGAGCGACGGTCCCACCAGGATGATGGGCCTCATGGAAGGCACCACGTCGTAGGGGGGCACATGCTCTGTCTGGAGGGGAAGCAGGGAGGGGAAACCCCAGAGTGGAGATGGCATTAGCCCCTCTCCCCCAGCCTCCGGGCTTCCCCATGCATCCTCTCCTCCCCCCTGGTCCCAGAGCCCAGATGTGGGGATCAGGGTGAGGGTGGGGAGGGATGGCCAGGGAGAACCAGGAAGGGTGGGGGAAATGGGGCAGGTATGGGAATGGGTGTTAGAAGGTCCCCCTAGCTCATCCCAGGGGACAGGGAGGGGGACACAGAAAGCTGTGATACTCACCGACTTCTGCTTCTGTTTGGCTGGGTCCAGAGATTGCCAAGAGGGGGAAGGGAGGAAGAGAAGGGAGGGCACCCAGGCAGGGGCAGAGGGCAAGGAGGAGCCAGGACGAGAGAGGGGGGAGAGCGGGCAGACGAGGAGAGATAACAGGGCATGCGTGTTAGTGACAGACAGACAGAGCCAGAGAGAGGGGATGGGACCCCATGCCGGGGGAGCCAGAGACAGCCCTGGGTCAGGGCGGGGAGTGGGACTGCCGGCCAGTCCAGTGGTCTGCAGAACAGTCAGACATACCAAGCCCCCCTTTCTGGGTCTTGGGAAAGAGCTGGGAAGGGTGACGGCCCCTAATTTGGTCCCTACCTCTTACCCCCAGTGCAGGCTGACCTGCCCATTTTAAGGGTTCCCTTAGCTGTCCTGCTCTGCAGCCAGTAGACCCTCACATGCCCACCCCAGACTCACGGAGTTTGGAAAAGGGCAAAGAAGGAACACTGTTCAGCTCCCCGCTTCACGTTTGGGGGTGGGGGCCAAATGCGGACTACCCCACTGCAGCGAGGGGAAAGGTCAGGTTTCATTACCACCAGACCCTACTTCCGGTGGGAGAGGGGGAAGCCCTCCAAGACAAGGGGTGCTTCAATGGCAAGAGCCACCCCTTCCTGCGGAGCGGCCAGGGCAGAGCCGTGTGGAGACGGAGGTGCCTGTTCCCCGTGCCGCCCCGCCCCGCCCGCTGCCTTGGCAGATAGATCCCCACAGAGTCAGGCTGCTACCACATCCGAGTCCATTCTGGCCCCCTCCCCTGCCAAAGATCTGGGCCCTGACCCCCTCCCCTCTTATAGAAGAACCCAGCAAGAATTACCTTCTTAAAGAAGGGGATGCGTTTGCCATGGGGCGGCGGGGTGGTGACACTGCTAACACTAGTCTTGGCAGAGCCGCCGTGCTCCCCAAGCTCGGCCTCCTCGTCCTCTAACTCTAGGGGGTCTAGTTCAAAGGCTAAGTTAGTCATTTCATTACCTGGACCGCAGAGTCAGGAGAGAGGGAGGAGGGAGGCGAGGTGGGGAGGAGTGAGATGGGCATGGAGACACAGAGACAGAACGCAGGGATGGGATGGGGAAAAAAGAAAGAAGAAGAGGTGAATGGAACAGGGCTGGGAGAAATGAATGGGGGGTGGGGGGGTCAGGCAGAGAGATGGAGCTACCAAAGAGATGGGAGAGGAGAGACATGAGAGGATGGGCGTCGACGGGCCCAGCTTGGGAGGCATCCTACTCTTCACGGAGAGGGGACCCCTGGATGTGTGTGGAGGACTCGGGACTGGGGTGCCCACTACTGCAGGGGAAGGAGGGGAACGGAAGTGGGGAGACCATCCCGCCCAGGAGCTTCCCCCGACTCCCCGGGAAGGCGGTGGCTCTTACCGCTGGCGGGGGGTGTGGGGCGGCGGGTGCCAGTCACCACGTCTCCCAAACTGGAGCTGGAGTTGTCACCTGATTTGCTGTGTGGGCAGAGAGAAAAACGGAGCTGTGAGCCAAGGGGTGGGTGTGAGGGTGGGGGAGTCCTGTTCTCTCACATGCTGCCCTACCCCCACGACTCTCCAGCCCCCACGGGGTGGTGTCATGGGCAGCTCCGTGCCCTCAGGGTGATGGTGACCCCTTGAGGCCTCTCCCGGGGCTGGCAGGGCCCCGCCCCCAGCCAGACACCTGGAGCTGAGGCGGTTCTGGCGCAGCTTCTGCTCCTGCAGCAGACGCAGGCTGTCCAGCTTGACGGGGCTGGGGATGAAGCCAACCTCACAGCCCTCCTTCACCAGTCGCCCAATCCACCAGTCATTGTTGTATTTCTGCAAACAAGGGCAGGTGGGGTGGGAGAGACCAAGAGGGAGATCGGAGGTGTAAGCCAGCAGCCGTCCTGCAGGAAAAACCACCCCTGGCCTTGCCTCCCCTCCCCAGGGGGCAGCACCCTCCAAGAGCCCCATCCCCAGCTCCAGCATCCGAGTGCGGCCCCCATTTTCAGGACAACTCCAGCACCAGCATCCTCTGGGGCCATGGATCACCCGCCCCCAGCACACCCCTGTTCTGAGAGTGCTTCCTCCTCACATGTGGGTGCCCTGCCCTGGAAAGGCAGAGAGAAAAGTGACTGCTGACACCTACACGTGCCTGGCAAACTGCCACTCCACTTATACGGGCCTCGTCACAAACCCGCCCAACTACCTGGTGACATAGGCACCACCACCCCATCTTACCAGTGAAAAATGAGAGGCTCAGAGAGGTGGAGAGATTTGTCTAAGGAAGCACAGCAGGCTCAGCCCAGCTCTGCTTGGCTCAGAATTCTTTTTCCACTACAGTTCCCGACGCCCCCTCTCCGGGCACCCACGGCCCTGCCCTCCCTCCAGAGGCCGCGTGCTCTCCCCACCTCTTTGATGTGCAGGAAGTCCTTGGGCTCGAAGGTGATAGCCATTCCCTGCACGGGCACCTCATCCCCCGGAGACGGGTTGTAGCCGACGTTTGTCCGAACAGCAAATGCCACCGGCTTGGTCTGGAGGAGGCACATGAGGAGGATGACAGCCAGACGGCTAAACCACAATGCAATGTACAACTTGTTGACTGCGGTGGTGATTACATACAGGTTTTATAAGCTGTTTATTAAAAGGTATACTGGATGGTGTATGTCCTTTTTTTGTATTTATGTGAAATTTACAATGAAAAAGAAAGCAAAAAATAGGACTCGGCCCTCTCAGGGTGGAGGGGCCAGTGGGGAATGATAGGTATGAGGAGTGGGGGAGCCCAGAATGACACCCAGAGAGAATCATCATCATCATCATCCTCATCTACTATTTAGTGTGCCAGGTACCACGTCACATATTTCGCATGCATTTATTTATCACAAAAATCCTATGAAGTATTACTGTCTTCATTTCAATCAATGAGACTAAATTTCGGAAAGGTTAAGTGGCCCGCCTGAGATTACACAGCTAGTAAGAGCAGCCCAGAAATTTTGCCTCCAAAAGGAAGTGTTAAGTGCTTTGCCCTTCTCAAGCTCTTAATTACGTGTGGAAAGAGGATTAGACCGCGGTGGACACTCGTCGTGCTGTAGAAGGCGGCAGGTGTCACAGTCTACATTTTACGGGTGAAAGGCAAAGGCACGGTCACACTGAGGCCCGGAGGCACTCGGGCTAGGAAGTGGCTGGGCCGAGGCCGGGCCTGGGACTGTCCAGGCCGCCTCCAAGGCCCCGGGGGCAGGTGGATGAAGACAGCGCCGTCCCTCCCTCCTTTCTCACCTTGGCTTTCTCAAGCTGGGCTAATGCCTGGCGCTCTGCCTCCTTCCTTAAGGCTTCCCGGTCCTCTTCCAGAGACACGTCCGAGTCCGACGGGCGGCTGGTGTAGGACTCTGCCGAGCCCTGAAAACAGACAGGGCCAGCTCAGGGCCGGCGCAGGGCCGGAGCTGCCTCCCCAGTTCCTGGGCCCCGGAAGGCGTGGAGGTGCCACCCATCACGGAGGCCTCAAGTCCCAGGCAGCCCAGCGGGATGCCGCAAGGTGCCGAAGAAGAGATGGGAGGGCCACAGGAAGAGTGCGGCCCTGGGAAGGGTGGCAGCCGCGAGCCAGGGGTTAAGGCAGGTCCAAGGACAGCTGCTTGGGGCCCGGGGAGGGGCGGGAATCTGATAGGGGCACCGCGCAGGAGAGGAGTGCCAGGGGACAAGTCTCCCCTCCCTGCTCCTCGTTCTCTCCCCTGCCCCCAGCGCTGGCTGAGACGGACGCAGCAGGAGCCCAGTGGGTCTTTCCAGGGACTGCAGCCACCGGCGCAGGCCCGAGCTTCCCGCACCATTGGCAGTGGGCAGCCTGCTCCGCGTGGCGGGGGCCCCCCAAAAGTCTGCTATCTTGCGCTCAAGGGTGAGGGAAGACAGGGTCCTACCGTCCCCAGCAGAATCAAGGGAGCCCCAACCCTCAGGCCTCGTTAGATACGAGAGAGAGTCCAGTATTCCTGAGGCGGTGCCGGCAGAAGAGCAAGTTAAGAGGAGAACATGGGGCGGGCCTTTCCTTAACGCCAGGGCTGCAGCTGCCAGGGTCAGAAGTCAGAAGTCAGGGTGCACCAGAAAGCTGGTTGTGACCCTGCTGACTGTCCCAGGGCACAGCTTTTTCAGTGATGTAAGACACACGCAGCCGGCCCAGGCCCGAGGTGCGAACGGTCACACTTACTCCTGGGTGTGCTTGGGTGTGCGACTTCAGGTCTGCTGAGGAGGATATGCTCTATGCTACGTGCTGGGTGTCGTGACTGGACGCAGACAGGTCCACGTGAGCCCACACAGGGGGGCGCCCTCGGGGGCAGTGCCCCTGAGGGTGTGCATGCAGCACGTGAGGGCGGGAGCCAGGAAGTGTGGATGTGTGTGACTGCGCTGCGGAGCTGTTGCTACAAAGGGTGGGAGGTGACGTGGGAAAGAACAGGACTGCAGAGATGGTTTGTTTTTTTTTTCCTGAGGGCATAAAAGGGTCACTTGGCCAGAAACACCCATTGGCTTAGTCTGGAGGGGACCTGAGAAAAAGAGAAGACGAAGTCCCACCTCCCCCAGAGGGCCTTGGTCATAAGCAGTGCAACTGTCCATCCTTTTCCCAGCCAAATCACGAACGTGGGAGGCTCACGAGGGGAAAGGTTGGCAGTGGGGGTGAAGTCACTAACGGAAACTGGGAAACGGAAGGAAGGAAGGAGAGTGGAAACCAGCCTAACCACCATTCTTCACCCCTCCTGACAGGAGCAGCGCCCTGAGTCAGGGAGCCAGATGCACAGAGAGCTAGAGAAGTAGACCCAGCAACGGACAGAGAGGCACCTACTGACCCAGCACACACATATGCACACGCACACGCACGCAAACGCACACACACAGACATATCAGGAATGGCAGGAGACAGGGAAACAGCCAAGAGGCAGAAACAAGCCGGAGTGAAGCCCCCTCCCAAGCTTTCTTGAGGGGCTGCTCCCACCCCGCCCCCCATCCCCAGCTCACCACCACGAGGGTCCGGCTGGGCACCTCCATCACAGCGCCCTCAGTGCCTGGCCCTGCTGGCCTAGGAGGTGGCCCAAACTGCCCGTTCCCCCAGGGGGCTCAGGTTACAAGCAGAGTTGCTACATATGCAAACTGGGAGGGTATATTTAGCTCAGAGATGTAGCAAGGACTGCCCCCCCACTCCCCACCACCTACTGGGGGTCAGAGCTAGGGAGCTGAGAAGAGGAGGGAGTAGAGGCTGGGGTCTGACACCCTGGGTTGCCAAACGCCAAGGCCTTTTTCTGTCCAGAGGTGTTGCACTTGAGGCCACAGCATCATTTTTCCCAGGCCCGGCCCTGGCCCAGTCCTGCAACAGGAGGCATGCGGGAGAGACTGAAGAAAGGACTTCCTATTTGTGTACTTAGGAGATGTTGGGATGAAGGGCCCCTTTCCCATGCCAAGTGCCGTGGAAACAGGAATCAAACAGAAGGGCCTCACTCCAGCCTGCGGTGGGATGTGCCCGGCACCAGCCCCTCTGTTCTGGCCCAAGGCGGGGCTTGAGCTCTGCAGGAGCCCTCCTCCCTACTATCCTCTGCCCTCGCATGCTTTGCCCATTTCCTCTCCAGTGTACTCCTTTCCCTTGTCTGATCCCGAGCCCCTCTCATCTTTTTTGGGTACCAGGCTTTGTTGAGATGCTCCGTAGTCATAGCAACCACATGCTTCTCCCTGAGCCTGAGATGGCCCGGGGTTGAGAATTAGAACAGAGATGAGAATGGTATCTTCCTGACTGAGCACAGACGACCCCATAAAGCTATTCAGTGACCCTGCCTTCAGCGAGGGGTGCTGGGATAAAGTCCTTTCTCAAATCAGTTCCCTCCTGCCAGGCCCCCACCTCCCTCAACACACTTGCTCTCCACTGGCCAGAGAACAGCCATGCGTGGATGTGAGGAGGGTACCTCCCTGACCCATACCGAACCAGGGCTCCAGGGACTCGAATGTCCTGGCTCCTCATTTCTTAGGACTTGGCTAGACCCCTTGCTGTCACAGATTCTGGGGGAGGACATGGAAGCAGACAGCCGGCAGGGGGAGTGGGTGACAGCCCGAAGCAAGCTAGAAGGAGGCAGGCCAGGCTGTCCCTGAATGAGATGACGCAGGCAGGCAGCAGGGGCTGGTGCCTGGTGCTGGGGGCGGGGCTGGGCGGGGGCTGAGGGAGTGGGTGCAGCTGACAGTCTATGCAGGAGAGGTCATGGGGTGTCAGTGTAATGGGTGGTTCCAGGCAGGTGACAAGTGACACGGGGGAGGGTGTCTGGAGAAAGCCTTAGACCCAGCTCACCAATGCTGGGCTCCACCAACCAGCCGCCACCCTCCTCGCAGCCCAGCCTCCTTATTACCTGGCGGACAAAGCTGTTGGATGTGGTATCCGAGGACGTGCTTCCGTCTGACCTTTTGAACCGCCCTTTCCTCTTGCTGTATTTGCCCTAGAGAAGCCAGGAAGGGACGAGAGTGGCATCAGAAAGGCCCTTTCCCAACCGTTACTCCATCAGGCCTAGAGCTACAACTAAGCCTGGAAACACCATTCCCTGATCTGAACAGCACCCCTATTTTCTTTCTGAGATGGTACAGCCCGAGGGGGAGGGGGGCCCAGACCACAGTCATGGGGTGCAGGATAGTGCAAGAGAGCCCTAGAAAGAGCACACAGAAACCCCCAAAACCAGCCAGAGAGGCTGGGAAGGAGGAGGCGCTAAGTAGCTGGAGGCTCATTAGGCAACAAAGCTAATTAAGATGCTGGGCAGGCTGCAGAGGCCTCAAGGGAAGGGAGAGGCTGCCTGCAGTGCTGGGGGGCTGGGGGGGGCAGGTAAAGAGATCTGGAGAAAGTCCCCCTTCCTCTCCCCTCCAGCTAGAGTGGAGGGTGGCTGAGTGTGCTTGTGGCCCCCAGAGAGAAGAGGAATTGCCAACTGCCAACTGCCAACGGGGCCCAGCTTGGCTTTTCTCACGCCCGACTCTTGCTTTTCGCAGACTGGGGAGGGGAGTCGCAGCTCTCAGCTCTTGGAGACCCAAAACTACATTTCCTGGGAGGGGGTGAGGGGCGTGAAAAGGCGTCTGGAAAGGGAACGGTCAAACCCAGCCCAGTGCCATGGGCCGGATTGCGCTCAGCACCAGCCACCCCGGCAGGACTTTTTCTCAGGCCTCTCTTCACAATCACGGTGGCCACGCCTCTCCCAAGGGGGCAAGAGGGATCAAGCCTCCACCCACTAACCCTCAGCAGCCACTGCCTACATCCTGTCCCCATGGTACCCACCAGGCTGCATCAATCTAAATGCCCCTTGGCCTGGGCCCAAGATGAGCCTGGGACACAGCCCCCACAAGTCCCTGGGGTAGGCTGGCTCAGTCTCGCTGGCCAGGCTTCCGACTTGGCTGGAGTGGACCACAGCCTGATCACTCCAGCAGCCACACGTTCAGGTATTTCCAGGCCTCCCGTAAGGGGGCTGCTTTCTCTGCCCTCAACTCACACACACACTACCCAGACCAGTCCAGAGTGGAGGGTGATGACTGAGGGTCCGGGCCCTCCAAGCCCCTGCCCCCAGCCTGCACCCTCGAGTTTCTTTACCAAAGAAGGGAGGTAAGCCATGACCAGACTAGGCTCTCTGGTCCCTTGGGGCCTGAATACAAGAAGGGGGATGGACAGATGGGAGAGGACGACACCTGGGAACCCCAGAATCCTCCCTCCCACCCCCCTCTTCAAACCAAATATAAACCCAACCTCTAGGATTCAGGATCTCTACAAATTTAAGAGGATACCCCAGTAAACCCCAGCCTCTTTCATACCACCACCACCACCACCACCACCACCCTAGGCTGGTGGGAAAAGGGAGTGGCACCCAGAGGGACAAGGGACAGCTGAAAGGAAGGCCCCAGCCAGCTGCCTCCCAGGCTCCAAGGGGCCTGGGGTGGAGAAGGGAGGTATTTTTAGGTCTGACCTGACTCTGGCCACACACACACATACCCATCAACCACATTGTCATGGCCATTACAGTTGCTACAGGCTGGCTACAGCAAGGAAAGAGTTAATGCTATCCTCGACTTGGGGTATTGCCAGATTAGACAAGGGCATGTTCCAGAGAAATCCCCCGCACCACACGACCATGCCAGACCTTGCTGGTCACTCCAGAGGCAACCAGCACACCCGAGAATGAATGCCCCTTCCTCGGGCACTGGAAAAGTGTGAGTGGGGGTGGGGCAGCGACCTCCACCCCCAGGTAACTCAGCTTCTTCCCCTCCAGGGCAGGGAGTTGGAATCCATCCAACTTTCCAAACTTTGGAGGCATTTTCCCGGGGCGGAGGGTAGTGGGGGAGGATGGGCAGGCAGAGATAACGTGGGTGTTGAGGAGGAGAAGCTGGTCCGATATAGAGGTGTAGTGGATGTGGCTGGAATGGGGGCCTGGCCCCTTCCCCTCCCTCGAGGGCCACTGTCTGCGGCTCCGAAGGCCTGCTGGCGCCGCCCTCTGACTATCGCCTCCACGGTCTCCAAAGCCACCCCCGCCCCACCCACCCCCGCCCAGCGCCCCTGAGCGTGTTCTGCGTCGCCCACATTGCCTGGGTTTGCTCTCTAGCCTCCCTCAATCCCGGGATCCCCCCGCCAACACCGCCACTCTCAGCCCTCTGGAACCAGTACCCGAGTAGCAGGGACCCTGATCGCGGGGGAGACGAGGAGGTGAGGGTGACAGGCGGCCTGACCGCCCCCTCCGGCTCCGCAAAACCGCAGCCTAATTCCGGGCCAAGCACCCATCAATCATTAACCCGCAGAGACGGGGGGCGCTCAGGCGCCCCTCTCCCCTCTGCGCCGAGCACATAACCCCTTCCTCCCCAGAGCCCTTCGAGCCGACCCCACAAAGTCCGTGGGAGGGGCTCCCTTCCCTCCGCCCGGCCACCACGCCTCACCTGTGGGCTGGGGTCGAAGACCTCCATGGGAATCTCCTGGGAGGGTGGGTAAGGGCCCCGGGACATGCTGGTCTTCTGGACCATGGAGAGGAGCCTCCCCTTCGGCCGCCCGCCCGGCCCAGCCGGGCGCCCTCAGCGCATGAGACAGGCCGTCGGAACCGAGAACGGCGCAGCGCAGCCGGCACCCGATTCAGCCCCCTGGCCCGGCCGGCGGCTGCCTTCTTCCTGCCTTCCCTCCCTCCTCCCGCTCGCTCCTCTGCCTTCGCCGCCGCCGCCTCCTACTCCGCCCCTGAAGGCTCAGCATCTCCCCCCGCCCGCTCCGCTTCCCCCCGCCCTCCGCCCTCCCTCTGCCCGCCCCGGCCCCGCCCCTCGCAGCCCCTCCGCGGGCTCCGCACAGACAATGGAGGGGCGGCGGGAGGGGAGCAGCCGCTCCCGCCTCGGGAGCTGGGCGAGCGCTGGCCTCCGACCGGCCTGGGGTGAGGGCGGCCCACTCTGCGGCGATGGGGGGTAGAAACTCTGCTGGGGGCGGAGAGGGGCGGTTTACCAGGGGATGCCAAGCGCTAATGGAGGTGTAAGACCGAGTAGCACGGCTGGCACCGCGCCCCACTTTCAAACAGCTCTTTCTAGCTGGTCTGTTTAACCTCCAGTTTGGGCCACCGGAACTGCCCGATCCATTCATCCCGGGACCTGGCTTTACCTCCTTTTTCACCTGTGTAGGCCCAGGTCGCCTTGAACCAAACCTTCCCCTCTAACATGGTGCCAGCTGCGGCGAGTCTGAGGCTGGCGTGAGCACGGTGTCCAAAGGGAGTCCCAACGTAGAGCAACAAGAAATCTCAGGGACGCAGGAGTCCTTGTGTCCTAGTCGCTAGAATCCCCAGACCCTTCCAAAAGGCCCGGATGGGGCTGGGTGAGGTCCGTGTACCTTGGAAAGGAGAAGAAAGAGAAGGGAAACGTGGAACCCAAACGAGAGACTGGCTAGAATAAAATCTAATAAACTGTGACCTAGAATTGCTCCCTCTTCATCCTTATTTGGGGACAAATATCCAAGGCCTGGACCCCACTTACCATGATCGGTGAAGAGAAAGACTTAGGGGATTCTGGCAAGAAACCTTAGTGTCATTTTGGCTCAGACTCTGATTGTGTGGCCCTGGACAAACCACCTTTTTTACAGGAATGGGGTTGTGGGTACTGTGGTGTCTTTGTCACCTGGGATTATTGGGAGGATGAGGGAAAATGAAATTAAATGATAGATTACTGGGGCCTTTGGAGATGTTGTAAGGTGCTGTGCAGGAGTCAGTCATGAAAGGTGGGTGTTACCCCTCTAATCCACCCTTTACCTTGTTCCCCAAAGATGAGAGATACGAAGTAGAATGGAGCTTTGCCCAGGTTCAGTGACCCTAATATAAGGCCTGCCTGCTGTGTTCTGCTACAGAGGAGACTGAAGTACACTGCCTCCTCCTCCCCACCCTGGGCTCTGCAACACATGGATGGCCAGCCTGAATTGTTTCTCTGAAGCCCATTAGCATTGCTCCTGAGCAGATCCAATCCTGAGCAGGGTTCCCATCTGCCCCTTGGGCACAACGGATCCTGGCTTGACAGAGAAGACAGGGGTTTTGCAGTCAGGAAGACCTGGATTTTCAATTTCTGTTACCTCACTTAGCTGTAAGAATGACATTACTTGTATGTAAGGAAATGGCATACATTTTACTCCCCTTTCTTTCTTTTTGAGCTGAGCTCTGTTTAGTGTCCAGGAAAAAACAGAGATTTGGTGATAAGCTGGAGCCAGAACTCAGATCTAGGTTTCTTGGGCCCCAGAACATGCTCCTTGGGTTTTTGCATTGGGTACTCCAGACCAGGAGGAGAGAACTAGGGGTTGTGAGGTCAGAATTTTTTTTCAACTTCACAGCTATGCATCCACTCAGCCAATACACTATTTCTCAAGTGGTTCTTACTATGTTCTAAGCCAGCAATTTTCAACTGGTGTGCCCAAGAATGTTTAAGATATACAATAGCTGACTATTTAGTCAGGGCACTGACCTCTTCTCCGATTGTCCAAAAATGACAACAGCCAATGTAACAATAGCCATCTGGTGTGAATGAATCAAAATTATACCTATTTTTTGTCAGATCAGCAAAAAATATATTTTTTGGTGTGCTGTTGAATTTTTATAATTAGTTTATGTACCATGAGATAAGAAAAGGTTAAGAATTGCTATACTAAACTCTAACCCTGCTGTAGTGAACCCAACGAAGGCGGTTTCCACCAAGGAGCTTGTTGTTTTAACGCCTTCCTTTGCAAGTCGCAAACATTAACTCATGTGATTTTCACAACTGGATCACGGAAATACTGGGATTAGATACACTTTCCAGAGGAGAACATTGAGGAATTAAGAGATGAAGAACCTCGGGTGCAAAAACAAGCTAATGTGTCCGGTGACCTATTCTGCATTACAGGGGCTCGCAGTCAACGGAGAGAACGAATAAGAGGTGGTTCTTGTTTGACATCAGCCCTATTATTCTTTCGCCTCATTCAGTATTTCTTTCCCTTGCTAATAAAACACCCTTCCAAAAGACATACGACGCGCAAGGACAGGGCCACTCTAATAAACCAGCCCTACCCTATCCCGCCTGCGCAATGCAGCTGACTTCCGGCTTCCATTGCCCACGTGACCCGGCACCCTTACTGCGCTTGCCTGATAGGAAGTTAGACTGTACCACTTTGCCTTAGCAAAGGGGTATATTTTCTATGTTTTTTAGTTTAAAACGATTCTCGATCTTAGGTTTCTAATATTTCGGTCTCTGCACAAGATGGAAGTAAATTTTAGAGTGGCGGAAGATGAAAGGACGAGAAGGGAATATGGATGAAAGCAGAGCGGGGTATGGGCTCTCCCCTTTACAGATAATGGGAGGAGCCTGAGCAAAGGGAGTTCTTTCCTTTCGCCGCTGCGGCAGCAGCCATGAGGTGAGGACTGGCGGGTCTGCGGCCTGGGTTCATCCGGGCTGCGGGTGGATGGCGAGGCTCAGTACCGTGGCCCCGGGTGGGAGAGATGAGGCGGAGGCAGCCCTGAGGCGGCCGGTCCCAGAACTTGGGGTAGGCCACAGCACACTAGGCCCCGGCCTCCGCCTCGAGAGGACAGAGTTGGGGAACCGTTCCGAGAACTTTAGGCCGCGGGAAATGTGGGCCCCGCGCCGCACACGTGTCCCGGGAGACCCACTGGGGCAGAGGAAGGGTAGCGGCGCTGACTAGGCTTAGGCCGCGCACCTGGATCCGAGCCGATCTCTGCCGAGGGCGAGGCGAGCCGTAGCACCCCAGGAGACCGCTCGTAAGAAAACTGTAATGCCAGCCCTGGTCGGGTGGCTCACTTGGTGGAAGCATCATCCCCTGCGATTTCGGCCTGCTGTGCCTAGGGAGGCAGCCCATGCCCCGCTCCGCTTTCACCCGTATTCCCCTCTTGTCCTTTAATCTTCCGCCACCTTAAAATTTACTTCCATCCTGTGTAGAGACCCGAAATAGTAAGGCCAAAGTTTGGCCTCTCACATCCATGTTTCTCTTTCCTTCCTCTCTCTCCAAAATCAATAAAAATATCCACGGTTGAGGATTTAAAAAAGAAAACTCTAAGGCTACGTGAAATTACCTTATTACTGTGATAAGACGGGGGAAAAAAACGAGCCTAGGAAGCAAAAGACTGAACCAGCGCAAATAGGGTCTACTGGTCTCGGGATTTTGTTAAACACTTGTTTTTAGACTAAAGACCAAAACAGGCAGAAGCTGCCACATTTTCCAGAGGAGAGAGACCTCAGTATAGGAAAGAGTCTTGACCTGGAGGTGTGGTGGTGTGGATGGCAACAGTCTCCATGGAGGGGGACGTGTTGGCCCTGAACACTAAGTGCACGCTCACACCTACTTTCCCGTATGTGATTTTTCACAACATTGTCAGACTTGGAGGGGCAGGTCTTCCTGGGGATGCTCATTTTTGCGCCGGTGTGGCTTCTAGAGCCTGATCGTATTTTCTGTTTGTCACAGTATGCTCAGGCTTCAGAAGAGGCTCGCCTCCAGCGTCCTCCGCTGTGGCAAAAAGAAGGTCTGGTTGGACCCCAATGAGACCAATGAAATCGCCAATGCCAACTCCCGTGAGTTCCTGGGTTCTTCAAAAGACGAAAGATGAGAATTGGTTCTTAATAAACTTAGGAAAGCTCGTTGGGCGGTGCGAGGCGGGGGTGGGGGTTGTAAAATGGGAACATTACAGAAAGAATGGGGATGCCAGAGGCTTTATTCCTGCCATTTGCCAAGGATGGAAGTTAATGGAACCACGGGATAGAAGTTAATGGAACCACCTGGTGTTCTATTAAGGAGTATTCCTAGAGTGGATGTTTTGTTTGGTGGCTGTGTGAAGGATTTCTGAAGAGATGGTACAGGGATGGGAAGTAGAGGTGGCCAAGGAGATTATGAGGTAGGAAGGCCTGGGGCCTCAGACCTTAGAGCCTGTTGGCATATTCGGGGCAAACAGATGTCAATCCTACGGAACGCATCAGCATGCTCGCAGTGCTTCCATATGATGTTATGGAGAAAAAAGGATTCAGTGACATTTGTTGAAGATGCTAAGGCAGATTTTACTTGGGATCATTGCAGTAGGTACAGGGACCACTGAAAATGGGATTTTACAGTAGCGTAGAGAGGGCTCAGATCTGGTGGTAGTGTGGGCAAGTAAGAATTTGTAGCTGTGGCATATGGCGCAGGGGGTCAGTAGGTGGAAAGTTAGGAAGAGGAAACAGGTAAGCGGAACTCTGGCTGAATGAACCTAACAGCATTCTTGCTGAAGACAGGCCAGGGTGATTGGGCATCATGTGGGAAATGGTGATGGGTGTGGAACCTGATTGGACGTCAAGGGCAGGGGCTACTGCTTAAACTGACCGAAGCAGAGTTCTTGCTAAAACTGGAATATGCAAGGAAGTGCACAGATGGGCCTGGGAGAAGGTTCAGGAACCTGGCAGAAGTTTGGTTAAGCGAAGACTCTCGGTATCAGGGAAGTTCTTGACCAGCTTGAGTTTTGCCATTGTGATGTGAACTCAAAAAACCCTAATCTTGTAGACCAGTAGCTACTAAATAAAACAGACGGGATCTGAAGGACTAGGCTGTTTCTTTGCATGAGATTGCTTACACATCCTAAGTGTATATTTTGAGGATTCTATTAAACACCTAAAAATAGAGGGATTTTTTTTTTCCCCATGAGAAACAGATTTGTTATTTCCAACCGTTTTTGAGACCACTGGGCGGGGGGTGTGAGCTGAATCTGTGGCCTCTCCTAGTGAAACTCTAGGCTGTGACCGGTGTTCTTGGGGACAGGCCCCACCTGACTGACCAGGTGCATCACGTTTTTCCAGGTCAGCAGATTCGGAAGCTGATCAAGGATGGGCTGATCATCCGGAAGCCTGTGACAGTCCATTCCCGGGCTCGATGCCGGAAAAACACCTTGGCCCGCAGGAAGGGCAGGCATATGGGCATAGGTGAGTGTATTCTTCTTCCTCTGAGGCTTAAGAAATAATAGATGCTTAAATCTAAACTGACGTATATTCAGGATCTTCTTCCCATTATGTCTGATCTTGAGCCCTTTTCTTACTCTGATATTTGATGTATTTTCTTTTCTGTGCGCAAGTCAAAAAGTTGGCATTACTGTCAAAATTGGAAGTACTGGTAGACAGAAGTCACACTGGGCACCTACACTATGCCAGGGATTCTACTGGGTACTTTAAAAATGTTGTCTAGCCCTGGCTGGTGTGGCTCAGTGGATTGAGTGCTGGCCTGCAAACCAAAGGGTTGATGGTTCGATTCCCAGTCAGGGCACGTGCCTGGGTTGCATGCCTGATCTCCAGTTGGCGGCATGGGAGAGGCAGGCACACATTGATGTTTCCCCCCCCCCCCCCATTCTCCCTCTCCCTCTCTCTAAAAATAAATAAAATCTTAAAAGGAATGTTGTCCAGTAAATCCTCAAACTACTTTCTGAGATCAGGATGATTTAGGGAGATGAAGCCCCTTCCAGCTTACCGTAGTGCCTTGGTGCACGCCCTCGTGAACCCACGTTCTGTGAGAAGTGAAGGGGAAAGAATGGCCTTGTTTGTGCTTCCTTAAAAATTGACTAAAATGGACATGGTGTCACTTAAAATGAGATAAAGCGCTTGGCACCTGACCCAGTGAATTACAGAGTGTTTCAGAGGCTGGTCGCTATCATGAGCAATCAGCTGGCTCTGATAACTCACTTGAGAACTGAGTGCACTAGAGTGGACCTAACTCGTGCTCCCTGTAGGTAAGCGGAAGGGTACTGCCAACGCTCGAATGCCTGAGAAAGTGACCTGGATGAGGAGGATGAGAATCCTTCGCCGGCTACTCAGGAGATACCGTGAATCTAAGAAGATTGACCGCCACATGTAAGCACGCGTGCACACACACCCCGCCCAGCCGCCAGGACCCATCTGTTGCTTTGATGGTTGCTCTTGGCATAAACACAGTGGTCTCATTGGCCTTGGGGAAGGAGCCATGTATGTTAAGTAGGCTTAGAAAATTCTTGCATTTTGTCTTGCTTTTGGCGCTCCCCGCCACCCCCATACATCATCAAGGTAGTTGAAGAATTGATTTTACCTGCCAGGCAAGCTCTTCTGTTTGGAAACTGCACAGAAAGTGTTGGTTTGGGGGAAAATAGTTCATCAGCAATAAAAGAGAGGAAAGGACCCCTACATGCTCCAGGGACCTGGTCTGGAGGGGCCAGCCTCTGGTCCCATCCCAGCTAGAACCTCTGCTCCGTATGCCCTGCAGGTACCACAGCCTGTACCTGAAAGTGAAGGGGAACGTGTTCAAGAACAAGCGGATTCTCATGGAACACATCCACAAGCTGAAGGCAGACAAGGCTCGCAAGAAGCTTCTGGCGTAAGTTTCTTCAGCGCTTGGCCCCTGTGTCACGCGGGCAGGTCCTTTGCACATTTTTACAAGGATTCTCTTGAGACATTTCAAACGTGCTAATGCTCCGTCTTGACTGAGAGGCAGTCTGTTAGAGACACGTGTTCCTCTGTCCTGTGCACATCCCCACACCACCTACCGTTGTGGTCGGGGTTGGGGCTGTGGGTTAGTTGAACTCAGAGCTCTTGGTAGCTGAGGCAGCTCCTGTCTCGGGCTGACTGCACTCGGGGAGAGAGAGGGCCGGGGAGAGAGAGGGCCGGGTGTGCCTGTCCGTCTCCCAGCAGCTCATCTGTCCTCCGACTGACCCCTCTTTTCCCTTCTGTTCCCCAGTGACCAGGCTGAGGCCCGCAGGTCTAAGACCAAGGAAGCTCGCAAGCGCCGGGAAGAGCGGCTCCAGGCCAAGAAGGAGGAAATCATCAAAACTCTGTCCAAGGAGGAAGAGACCAAGAAATAGAGCTCCACCTGTCTTACCTGTACATAGTGGCCTTGGCAGTTACATGGATCAGCCATCGAATAAAATAGCCTCACCTGCCTACTTCTCTGTTTCTTCCACAGTTTCTGGCTGTCGGTGGGCCTTGACTAGTTTGAGGGCCAGAGCTGACTGCACTGGGGTGCAGGCCCTCTCCGGGGTGTCTGTTTCATTTCTTCCTTCTCTCCTGATGTCTGGTCGGGCCCATGACGACTCCATCCGTGAAAGGGGGGGTTTTTGTTCATTTGTTAATCTTGTCTCAGTGGTGTGTGGGATTTGCTTTGTAGGGGGAGAGGGAGTGGCCTGTACCCAAGCCTCTAGAACTGGGCTTTAGAACAGCTTTTACATGAGCGGCCCCTTGGAAGTGATCTCAGATGTTGGTTGGGAATCATAGTTGTGATATCAGTTGTCACGTATTAAAACAACAGAAAATGGAATTCTTACACTTACCAACTGGGCACTGAGGTCCAGGGTTGAAATCGACTGCCCTAGAACTTGAGGGCAGTGGGACCTTCCATTACCGCTAGTCCGGGAATTACGACACCTGGACTTCAACTGCTGACCACCACCTAAGCTACCTGTGAACAGTGTTACTGGGGTGTAACTGATGGTGTCATTCTGAGCGTCCCAAGTTCTAAACTGTTTTCCTTCCTGTCCTTCAGATTGGTTTGGTTGGTTTATACCCATTACATACAATAGAAAGGAAAAGGCTTTTCTCAGAAACTGGAAAAAAGGCACATGACATAAAAAAGCTTATCAGCCATTGTGACTGGCTGACTGAAGTTGTAACCCCCTTTACAAGTAGGAAGGTTTTTATTTTGCAACTATTACTGGTAATTACCAGGTTTACAATAAAATATCTTCTGTGAGCCAAGTACTTTGATTCCAAATTCACAACGTTGGTTTTGCAGAAAAAGTGTGATGTTGGATTCGCATCCAACTTGAACTAATGCAGCCTTGGGGCAGGAAAAGTCGATTCAAGATATTTGGGAGATAGAATAGGATTTTGGAGACGAAGTGGAGCTTGGTCCCCAGGCCTTGACCTGCGGGGTATTGTGTGGGAAATGACGGCAGTGAGGAGGCGGTTGAGGTGGAGGGCAGAACTAGCAGAGCAATTTGAGGGCCAGATGTCCAGGTGGGAGGGGTCAGCCAGCCAGTTACATACAGAAACGTCAACCTGGGTGGGATCTCAGACGGAAGTTTGCACAGAATGGGCCACCTCTACACTGGACACAGCCAGGACTTAGGTACCCCTCCTAGTGACCTCCCTGCCCTCCACCCTCTCCTGAGGGATTCTCATTTTGGGGGGAGCAACACAAAGCCAAACAGCCTTCAGGGGGTGTGCCTGGCAGATGTTCTCATCTGTGTGTGGGGGAAACAGCTAAAGTGGTCTTGAGGGCAGCAGACCCTTCCCCACCTCTGCCTCAATTGTCCTTGTCCAGTCTGGACATGGTGGGGAGGTGAGAAATGTCCAGAAAAGACCGTCCACGTGCATCAGTCTGGGACACGGGCACTGATTTGTGGGTTCCCTGTTGTCACAGGTCTTGCTCTAATCCTTGGCCGTCCCAAGTAGGGAAGCTGTGGTCTGGAAGGGGAAGGGCCTTGGCCAAGCTCTCAGCTTGGAGAATGGGACATCTTCCCAGCCATGGACCAGAGGAGGAAGGGCACCAGGGGCTACTCCACCTCCCCCCGCTTTAGGCGGTGAAGGGACACTGGAAAGAACAAGGTGCAGCACAGAAGCCGGTTCCACCCTGGACCAGGAGATGGCGCTGTTCTCTCACAGGTTGCTGCAGAAAACTGACTTTGATTTTGAGGGGATATTGCAGGTGGGGCGAGGGAAGGGTCATGGGTTGTGGGAGTGTATCTCTTGGGAAGCTTTGGATTTAGTTACTTCTTTCTGAAGCTCACCCCAGACCTTGAAGTTACCTCTTTCCACCATGGCCCTCCAACCCCTTCCCAGGGCAGTGCAGAGGAAGGCCCCCCCACCGCCCCTCCCTCCATCCAGCAAAGAGACTGTCTAAACTGGATCTCTTCCAAGTCCTGGAAACTTGTGAAATTCTTTTTCTTTTAGTTCTTTTTTAGAGAGAGGAGAAAGAGAGGCAGAGAAACATTGATGTGGGAGAGAAACATCCATCAGTTACCTCTTGCATGTGCCCCAACTGGGGACCGAACCTACAACCTAGGCATGTGCCCTGACCGGGAATCAAACCGCAAGCTTTTGCTTTGCTAGACAATGCCCAACCAATTGAGCCACACCAGTCAGGGCAAAACTGTGAAATTATGATGAAAAGATATGTCCATTCTCTCAAGAGCGTACAACTGGTTCCATTATGTAGTTTTGCATACCCTTTAAAGGGGTTACTTGTCCATCTGGGCCTCAGTTTCCCCATGTAAGACTGGCTGAGCAAGTCCAACTTCATGTCTGGAGGAGGACACTGAGGCCCAGGGAGGCCAACGACTCCAGAACCTCAGCACTGCGTGAACGTGTGAACACGAGCACTCACCTCTGACGCCTCCAGATGCGGGTGGGTGTGGCTCAGGGTGGGTTGCAGCAGTGGGGCTGCACACAGCAGCTGCTGCACAGCCACGAGCTGGAAAAGGAATACAGGATCCCTGAGCCCCTTCCCTGTGCTCTCTGTGACACTAAGAGAGGGACCACCTAGGCTGGCTCCTGGCAAACTCCGGGAGGGCTCAGGCTGTGACTCCCTCCTCCCCCACCTCTGGTACCCATCTCTCTGCCCTTTTATGCTCCCTGTATCTGGCTCCCAGACTTGCCCTTTTTTGCATCTCTCCTAGATCCAGGTTACCTTTATCCCCAACAGTTAAACTCATGCTGAGGTGGGAGGATGGAGGGCGCATGTGGGTCAGACAACAGCACCCGATGGTGCGTTGGCACCACCAGCAGGTTCCTGGGCATCCTCTGCCTCAGGCCAATGGTGGTGCTGATCCAGCCCCACCCCTGAGTGGGCACAGAGGCGGGCAGAGGCTCTAGTGGGGGCACCAGCTGTTCCCAGCTCTCAGGCTGTGAGCAGGCTGTCAGTGGTTCAACCACCCGAAAAAGCTGTTGTGCTCAGCAGTGCAGCAAATGGGCTGGGAAGGGGGTGGGTTCCAGGCCAGCTGCTGGCTGGTGGCAGACGCAAGTGGGGTGTGCAGAAGGCTTCGCTGAAAGGCTCTCACTGTCTCTATTGGGGTGGGGGCTTGATCCCCGGAGCCCCTGGCCCAGCATCTCAGGGTGTCTCCATTTCCATCTTGCTGGTTTAAGTCACTGGAAGACCCAGGGTTCAGTGGGCGAAGAGCTGCCAGAGATATACCTGAACCTGGATGGACCATTACTTTGCTGGGTGACCTTGGGCAAGTTACTTGTCCATCTGGGCCTCAGTTTCCCCATGTATAAAAGGGGCAAGGTTGGACAGGATAATCTCTATGATCTTGAGTAAGCCAGCTGTTATCTCTGGGCCTCAGTTTCTCTACCTGTGAAAAGGGACACCACCACTTTCCTCACTGGGTCATTGAGAAGACTGAATAAAATGAAATTCCTGTGTTGGTTCTGGGACACAGTAGTGCCTGTATATGTGAGTTCCCCCCTTTCTAAGCTTCTGGACCAGATCTGTGATCCCTCTTTTCACCATCAGTCCCCTGTCCTAGGAAGGGGGTCATCCTCCTCCTTCTCCCCCACCAGCTCTAAGGCCTTCCTTGGGCGAAGGGCCCAAAGAAAGCTCAGGGCCTGGTCCCACCTGGCCTACCTTGCTCTGGGCGTGGGGGCTGGAAAGCAGAACCCGGTGAGTGCCTATCCGGAGGAGAGGTCCCGCCCACTGCATTATCGCAGCACCGCGTTGTCCCGGCACCCCCACGGCCCGCCTCCTGCTCCCTCGAGACTCCCCTCCGCCTATAAATAGCACAGGACGTGCTCCCAGTGACGCTGACGCGAGCTGGGCGGGTGGAGGGGAGGAAGGCAGCTTTGCCCGGAGCAGGTGGGCGGCGAGCACCACTGCGGGAGGGGCGCCGTCCCAGGCCCCCGCTTCGTGCCAGGCTCCCGATGACGGGCAGATTGAGTCATCTCGGGGCCCCTCTGTCCCCGACTGTCCCCGCCGCCAACGGTTGTGCTTCGGGGTTGGGAGTTTGTGGAGGCGAGGCTGATCTCGGGTGGGTATTGAGCCCCCAGACCCTGGACCCCGCTGGCCTGTGAGGGCACCGCCGCTTGGGCAGGAGCCGGCTTGGTGCGCAGAGGTGTGCGCCCGCCCCCTGCGCAACGCAGGTGCGCGTGGAACCAGAAAGTGGCCACAGCCCCATCCCGCCTCCCTCCAGCGTCCCCCAAGCCCTCGTCCCTTCTTTCCTCGTTCTTCTCCTCTTTCTCTCCCCACCGCCTTCTCTCAAACACCTCCTGGATTCCGCCTCTCGGGCTGCTCGAATGAAAGGGAGCGAGGAGGCTTGGGACCCCTTCTGGGACACAGCCTCTCAGAGGCCAACGCTTCCTTCCGCCTTCAGGCCTGTCCCCTCTCAGTGCCCGCAGCCCCCACCCCGCCCCTTGCCCGTTTTCTTCCTCTGTACCAGGCAGATAACACAGAGCAGGCAGGTTGGGACAAGAAACATTTAATTGGGGGTCTGGGGGCTCAGCAGCGCCCCAGCACACCCATCATGCAGCCTTATGTACAGTGGGCATCGGGCCGCCCCTGGGGTATTGCTGAGGGGGGCTCGTGGCAGCAAACAGGGCAGTGAGGCTTGAGTCTCCCTCTGCGCGGGGGTGGGAGGGAGAAGAGGGGCGGGGACCAGTGGGTAAGATGATGTTCCTCCCACTGCACGGGAGAGCATGACTGTGCCCAGGATGGGGGGTTGGCATCAGCTGGCACGGTCAAGGGCACAAGAGGAGGCTCTGAGCTGGGGGGAAGAGGGCGGTTGGCACCAGAGAAAAGCAACCTGCACCGGAGGGGTTCTCTTTGCGTGGGCTCACCCCTCCCCCAGGGTGCCTCCTCCCCTCCTTTCCTGGTGGCCAGGCAGTGGTCCACCTTCCTTGTCTCCCACTCCCTCTTCCTCCCAGGGCTCTCTGTCCAGGGCCAGGCAGCAAAGACAGCCAGAAAAGGGACCCCTGCAACAGTGACCCTGTCACCTGTCACTGGCAGAGCTCAGAGAGAGGGGTGAGGAAGGGCCATTTGGAGGTCAGCCCTGAGGGCGGGGTTCCTGGGGCCACCTGTGAAGGCTCCCCTAGCCGGTTGGCCCTGCTCTTGGGGCTCTTAGAGTCCTGATGATGAATTGGGGTGTTTTGACCCAGCGTGGGCCAGTTTTTATTTTCAGTCGGGCTTCTGTGTTCAGGTTGCTCTTGGGTGTCCTTTTCCAGTGGGCAAGGGCAGGGTGGGGCTGCTCCGTGGTGACTGCTCTCTTCAGGGGGACAGTCTCTGATTTGCCACACACCGTCCCCAGACCTGAGCCCTCCCCTCCTCTGTCCACCCGGGTTTCAAGTAATGGGAGAGATTCCTGCAGAACTTTCCTGAGAGTTGATGGAGTGACAGAGGCAGTGAGACCAGGAGGTGGACTCAGGGCCCTCCCATAGCCCTGAGTCCCCTCCCGACCAGGGCGGAGGGCCGAGACCGGGAAGGCACCTTCCTGAGGCCCTGCCTGCTGGGGGCCGGCACGGGCACACACACATAGACCCAAGCAGAGGCTCTCTGCGGAGGGGGTCAAAGCAAGAGCAAGGTGGGAGGGTCGGTGCTAGGCTTGGCTACGGTGGGTGGCTGCAGGAGGAGTGGTCTTTGGGGCCTGAAGAGAAGGCCAGTCATGCAAAGCTGGTGTGGGCACGGAAGGCTTTCTGGGAGAAGCAGCAGGGAAGCTCCCCTGAGGGTGCCCCTGAGGGCTGGACTCAGCCCTGCAACTGGACTGGGGGGTGCCTGCGCACTTGCCAGGCCCACCTGAGGCTTCCCCGTCCCCGCCCGCTTTCTTCTCCTCCCCCACCCCCAAGTCCCCGAGGAGCATGTCTCTCCAGACACCCTGAGAACCCCGAAATGAAACCTTCCTCAGTGCAGCAGACTCCCAAGCCATAGTGCATGGCCTCTAGGAGAAAGGCAGAGGGAGGCGAGATACGCGAGGATGCCTGCTCCCCTGCTGGGACCGGAAGCGGGGGCCAGGCATGGGCAGGGGTGGCATCTGGGTTCTCTTGGCTCCTCTCAGATCTCGGTCAGGGCGTCGGCTGGCACCAGGCCCCGCTTCTTGCCGCTGCTGACGCGGATGAAACCGTCAGCATCCTTGCTCCTGCCCACGCCCACACAGATCTGAGCCAGAGAGACATGAAGCTGAGGCCTGGCGCTGCCTGCGGCCCTGGCCCCGAGTCCTGCTATGGCTCCCAGGGGGCCCGCGCCAGGGAATGATGAGACCAGCATCAGATGGAATTGGAGACCTCAGCTGGGGTGACGGGAGCGGACCCTGTGAGGGTGCAGGATGCAGCGGCAGGACCGGCACATCAGCAGCACTTGGATGCTGACCCTTGGGATCGGCTGCTCTAACGTGGCCCGACTCCCACATCACAGAGGGGAAAGAACTTGTCGAAGTTACATAACCAGCCAGAGGCATGGCCGGCATTCAAACCCAAGCCTCCAGGTTCCTAATCCAGTGCTCCTCTTCTCTCCCAAGCTGTCTCTCACGTAACTGAGCCCCCTGCCTGTGGCCACCAACCCCGAAATGGCAGCAGGAGAGACCAGAGGCAGTCGCACTGCCGCCGCGCGGCCCCGGCACTCACCTGGTTCTCCTTGAGGCTCATGCAGCCCTGTTCCTTGTTCCCGGAAAAGGGCTGGCAGCAGCGCCAAACATTCTCGCCTGGCCTCACCCGCTGCACGAAATTGGCTGGAAAGAAGCCAACTCGGTCGCCAATCTTGCCCTGGGGATGAGGCTGGCGTGAGCACCAGTGCCGCCGCCCCCCACCCCCCAACGGCTTTCTCTAGACCCGGTGACCACTCAGAGCCAGTGCTAGATTCTCCGCTCCCTGCATTCAGGCCCCCAGTCGGGTGGCTTCTGCGATGGGAAGGGCATTAGAGGGACAGAGGGACAGGGCTGAGGTGGGGGCGGGGGGTCAAGGCAAGAGCAGGGACTGAGGGTTGGTCCTAGGCTTGGCTAGGGCCGGTGGCTGGGGGAGAGGTGGTCTTCAGGGCCTGAGGAGGGGGTGGGGCAGTGCCCACTGAGGGCGGAGGTCGGTGAGATGCCTACCAGGGTCCCTCTGCTTCCCACCCCTCGAGTCACCTTCCACCAGTCCTCGTTAGAGTCATCCACCAGCATGATCCGGTCTCCGGGCCTGGGAGGAGAGAGCCAGGGCAGCAGGTGGGGCAGGGTGGGCTGGCCATCTCCGCATCCCAATAGTCTTGGGCCCCCAGATCCCCGGCATGCCCCCCTCAGCTGAAGGGGGACTCTTGATGCCCTCAGAAAGAGGACCCCTGTGGCTGCAGGGACAGAAGACGTTCTCCAGGACAGAGCGGGGGCAGGGGGCAGGGGCCATGCCATAGGCACGAAATCCCTCCTGGGCCCTGGGCAGCTCTGCTTCTCTCTGGGCCCAGCAGCCTCAGCTCTGCCAGGAGAAGCGTCCCGAAGGCCCCTCATGCTCATGTCCCAGGGTCTGGGGGTGACGGGCCCTGAGGGTGGAGCCGGGCAGCTGCCCGGCAGGGCTGGGCACCAGGAAGACTCACTGCAGGGCCAGGTCGTTGTTCTCCTGCGGCAAGAACTTGTAGAGCGCCACGTAGGAGTACATGGGCCCCGCGTCCCTCCGCAGGGGCGGTCTGGGGGGCTGCGGCTGTGGAAGAACTTGGGGTCAGTGAGGGGAGCCTGACACCCTCCTCGCTCCGCTGACTTGCCTGACCTCGCTACCCGGGGGTTCGGAGGTGGGACACAACGCTCCTGGGTCAAGGACAGGGGGAGGTCAGCCTCGCCTGTCCGCTGCACTCGCACACCCCAGGGGGACTGGGCCCGTGGAGAAGGGAGGTGCTCCGATGCCTGCTGCACCCTGGAGCGGCCCACCCTTGGGGGGACAGGAGCGGGCGCAGTGGTCATTAGGTCAGTCATGGGAGGTGTTGCACCGCCTGCCCCCTGTGCCCACTCACCCTAGCATTGCCCTCCCTGTAGACCGAGGATAAAGGATGGAGAAGTGATCCTCCCACTCACCCTGCTCTCAGCCACCTATGGGTCAGTGACAAGGATAAGTGACTTCCCTTTCCCACCTGGCCTGCTGGGGCTGGTGCCAGCATCGCCTCACCTGCTGTCCAGGGCTCTTCTCCTCTGGTCCTGACCCCTCGGTCTCCGCAGGAGCTGTGAATACTGCAGAGGCCAGGGGGAGGCCGGGGCGTGAGGCAGCAGGGAGCAACCGCACTGTGTCCCCTCCCCGCCCCGGTCCCTGCCCCTACTCACCACTGTCACCAGGGCTCTCCTCAGAGCTGCGGATGCTGCTTTCGCCGTCCTCAGTCAGCTCATCCCGCTCACTCTGGGGACAGAGAAAAAAGGGGAGGGTTCAGCCCCTCGACCTTCACTCTCAAAAAATCCTTCCCAGCCCTGGCTGGCATAGCCCAGTGGATTGAGTGCGGGCTGTGAACCAAAGCATCACAGGTTCGATTCCCAGTCAGGGCACATGCCTGGGTTGCAGGCCATGGCCCCCAGCAACAGCACATTGATGTTTTTTTCTCTCTCTCTCTTTCTCCCTCCCTTCCCTCTCTAAAAATAAATAAATACATAGATAAATAAACCCTTCCCTGGAGGTTCCCCACTGGGGCCCACCATACCAGACTCCGCGTGGGGGACTCAGAGGTGCTGCTGAAGCTGGATCGGTTCATCAGCGCCAAGGAGGTGCCATAGCGCAGCGTCTCGTAGACGGGGTCCACCTTGCTGCTGGTCCCTGCCGAGGATCCACCCTCAGGGCCGGGCACCCAGCTGCCAGCCTCGCTCAGCCCCGGAGCACCATACCTCAGCCCTGGCTGCCCCGCCGGCTCCAGCTCAGCACAGCCAAGGCTGAGCTCCTGTCTCCCCTCCGCTGCCCCACCCATTCTCCCTAGTCACAGGGGGGGCCCCATGTCCTCTGGCGGAGCCCATGCGGAAGCCTGGGGCACCTCCACCCCTCGCTCTCCTCACTGCCTGCACCACTCCACCACTTAGTCCCGCCTCCCAGATGGTTCTGGAATCTATCCACCTCTCTCCACTTCCATGGCTACCAGGCCGGTCGGAGTTACCAAACTTTCTCTTGGCAGTCGTCACGACCTCCCAACTACTCTCCATGCTTCCACTGCAGCCCCTCCAACCCACACGGCAGCCAGAATGCTCTTACAAAAACACAAAAATTGCCTTTAGAATAAAGTCCAAAGAACAATCCTAAAACGGACCCCAAGGCCCTGCACCCAGGGTCCCGTCACACCTTCTCACCGCCCCCCTCGGTCTCAGCCCCATCCTGCCTCGGGTTGCACCCCCCGCCCCAGCAGTCCGCCCCAGACCCTCCGCGCATGCGCACTCGCTCCCCACCCTCGACCTCCCAGATGCCCTCCTGGTCCCGGTGGTCAAGGACGGTGCCTGTTCCACCCTCTCTGTAGTCCCTATCCTTGTTTCAGGCATCTGTCTGAATGGTGATTGACTGATGATTGGTATAGTTTACCCACTTCACGTCTGGCTTCCTTACAGACTACAAGCTTCACCTTCTTCAGTGCTGTGTCCCTGTGCCTGGCATGGTGTCTGGCACTTAGTAGGTGCTCAGTAAAATTTTTGTTGAAGAACAAACGACTGAACGAATGAATGAATGAATGAACCCTATGTCCAGGACAGGAGGCATCCAGAGAAGGGAAGCGGTGGCAGTGCCAGTGTGACTCAGGTGCCCCTGTGAGGGAGGCATGGCTTTGTCATCACACCCCAGTGGGACCAGGAACAGAGGGACACTCACCAGTGGGTGGGGACTCTCTGCTGGTGGCGCAGGCTGGTGGCGGCTCGTGCACCAGGAGCGGGGAGCTGAAGTTGCGACGGAAGGAGGAGGACTGCGGCCAGGAGGGGCAGAGAGAAGGGCACGAGGATGTCACAGCCCCCGGGGCACTTGGCCTTCCCCACGCCCAGGGACCACCCTCCGTGGGAACCAGCGCTCGCTCGTTGCCCCACAGGCCAGTCCCGGGAGCTCTCAGCGGGCCGTCTCTGCAGGGCACCCACTCACCGTCTTGACTGGGCACTGCTGATGAGAGATCTCCTCGGAGCACCAGAGGTGGACGCTGACTTTGCATGTCTTACACCGCAAGCCCTGCTTGGAGTTTCCTAGGGAGAAGTCGAGTTCGGAAGGAGAGGTTAGTCAAGGGAGGACATGTCCACGGGCCATGGGCAAAGGAGGCAGGCTAGGGAGTGCAGAGAGAGCAGGTTAGTTGGGCATCCTCACGCCAGCCTCTGGGACAAGCCGCTACCCCTGGAACAGCCAGGGCGTGGACTGGCACGGGAGCCTGAGTTGTTAGTAGACACAGCGACACCGGGCCACCACCCTCCCCCGGTGGTGCTCATTGGTCGTGGGGCTGGGAGGCCGGGACGTCAGGAAGCGCCACAGGCCCACTCTCTGCACCCACCCTGGTCCATCACCTTGCCCACTTCAGGCACCTACCCACGATCAGTTGGTGGCACAGCTCGCAGGGGCTGGCTCGCTTGAAGACGTGTTCCTGGAAGCTGTGCAGCCTCACAGGTTTGAGCGGTGCCAGGGGGCGCGGGCCTGGGCATGGGGAAGGCGCTGGGGTGGGCAGGCCCCTATCTGTGGATGCCAGCGGTGTGGAGGGAGTGGGCAGAGGGGTTGGGGGCGTCAGCAGCACCTCTGTGGGGCACTTGAGCTCAGAGCCCGAGCGAAGGAAAAAGTTCTCCACACTCTTACTCCGGAGGATGGTCTTGAGAGAAAGTGAGCGCTTGAACCGCTGGAGCTGAGAGAGGAAGACGGGCTGTGAGCAGAAGGCTGAGGGGGGCTGGCTCCCCTCCAGGGCGTCTCTGTTGGTCAGCAACCCTGGAAGGTGGGCCACAACCCCAGATGCCTACAGTAACCCCCGTGAGCAAAGGAGTTCTGGCTGAGCAGGCACAATTAGGAGGAGTGGGGACTGTGGCAAAGTGCACAGCCAGCAAGCAGCCGCTGGTCTCCTAGCTAACCAAGGTTAGTCCTTACGGCCAGCCCAGTATTGTCAGGCGTTCCCATTTTTCAAAAAGAATCGAAACTTTTATGTGAACTTGAATAGAAACAAATTTAAGAGGTTTCATTTCCTTTTCTTATTGCAGAAATGGTAGTATACTATTTTTCTTGTGCCTTGGTTTTTTTTTTACTTAATAGTAAATCTTGGAAATCATTCCATACCAATACATAAAGAGTTCCATCATTCTTTTTTATGGCTACACAGGGTTTCATTGTATGGGTACACTGTTTACTCAAGTTAAAAAAAAATACTTTGGGCCCTGACCAGCGTGACTCAGTTGGTTGAGTGTCCTCCTGCAAAGCAAAAGGTCACCAGTTCGATTCCCAGTCGGGGCACATGCCTGGGTTGTAGGTTTAGTCCCTGGGTAGGGTGCACATGAGAGGTTTCTCTCCCTCTCTTTCTCCCTCCCTTCCCCTCTTTATAAAAATACATAAAATACTTCGGGAGTCACGTCCCCAGTTTCCCACCTGTGTTCTTGAACAGCGGGGGAGTGGTCATCCTGGACCCTCCTCCTCAGGGTTAATTTTCCCTCTCAAACACCTCTTCAGCCCGTCCCCTCTCATCTCCTCATCACCGGCACAGCCTGGTCTCAGTTCCGGGCCCAGCACCCTCAGTCTGAGTCGGGGCCACAGCCCCTCGCCTCCTCCTGCTCCCCATACAGCCACCAGGGAGGGGATTCCTGATCCTGCTAAAAACGTTTCATGGCCCTTCAGGACCCAGCCAAGGCCCTCCCCCAGATGTGAGTCTCTACAACTTGGCCAAACCTGCCTTTCTTTTTTTTTTAAATATATTTTTAAAAGCTTTTATTTATTTATTTTCAGAGAGGGAAGGGAGGGAGAAAGAGAGAGAGAGAGAGAAACATCAATGTGCGGTTGCTGGGGGCCGTGGCCTGCAACCCAGGCATGTGCCCTGACTGGGAATCAAACCTGCGACGCTTTGGTTCACAGCCTGTGCTCAATCCACTGAGCTACACCAGCCAGGGCCAAACCTGCCTTTCCAACACTGCCTTCCACCTGCCGCTCAGCCACCAGGACTCCAACTGATCTGTGTTTCAAGCCTGTAAACTGTTGACTCAATATGTCCTCTTCTCTGCCTTATCCAGTGAATACCCTCTTTCTCCTTCAGGATTTCCAGTGAGTCTTCCTCTTCTGGGAAGCTGTCTCTCCTGCACGTTCCATTTAGTGGAGCCCACCCCCACCCCCACCCCCGGGGCCCGTGGCACCCAGTGCTGACTTCCATTATAGCTCGTCGGGTCTGTGTTACCATTCACTTCGTTCTTTCCCAAGAGGCTGTGAGCTCAGAGCAGGGACAGCTGCTCCAAATCCCGACACAGGGCCTCGACACAAAGTAGGTGCTCAGTCAACATGTGTTTAATACTTGATGAGCCCGTGGCTGGAATCCTAAATGCAGCCCGTGTTTTGGAGTGCGGGGTGGATTCTGCAGTGAAGCCAGCCTTATTTCCACTGCTCACGCAAACATACTCTTCTTGAGTCTGCCCAGAGCAAGGTCTGGAAACCTCTCTAGCCAGATCCTTGCCCCACTCCCCTCCTGTCGAGACCCCCTTTAACCTTGCTCTTTCCTTTCCACCAGTGATAGAAAAAGGCTGCCAGAGGCCTGGCTTCAGACAAGGATACTTGGCCAGGGCTCCCAGCTGGCACACCGGGCAGCCTGTGTGCCATGGCTGCCAGCCTGGCAACCCTGCCAAGACGATGGAAGTGGCAGCCCCTCTAGCCCCGGGGAGGTCAGCAGGCAGCAAGACAGAGTGGGGAGCAGAGAGGGAGATGTCTGGGCACAAGGCAGGCCCAGTGTGCCAGCTGGGAAGCCAGAGCCCTGGGGTGTCTGGCACACTGCGCTGCCTAACTCCTTCCAAATGCAGCTTCCTGGACAGCACTGTGGGCTTCTTTGTGTGTGTGTGAGATTCAGGGCCCCAGGCCCCAGATGCCTGCACGCTGGGGCAGAGGTGGAGGGCCGGGGGGACAATCGTTAGAACACAAATGTGTTCTATGGGCCAAATACGGCTCTGGGGGCTCTCTCAGACCCAGAGAAGCGAGTGAACCACCACTGCCCAGGGGCCACGGACGGAGAGCACTGAGGTCGGCGGAAGGATATGCTGGGGTCGCGGGAAAACTAACCCTGCTGTCTAGAAGCAAGTCACTCCACTTCCTCTCTCTACGCCTCAGTTTCCCCACATCCAAGGGGAAGGAGGCAGGACTATGTGCTCTCTAAGCAATGCAAAATTCTGGGTCCCACAACCAAAAACATGAACTTGTAACTAGGCACTGTCACTGGCAGCGGACTGGAAGGGAGCTAGCGCTTTATGTGCCGCGCCTCATTAACCCTGGCACTGCCCTCGCCTCGGCGGTGGTGACAATTATCCCACCTTTCAGATGAGGGACTGAGGCTCATAGGCGTTGTCACTTACTCATCGTGGGTCCTAAGCTGCTAAGCAGCAGAGCCAAGACTTGAACCAGTGGCTTCAGCTGTTGAACCCACGTGATCAGGAGCATCCTGCTGCCCTGTGCCCTCACCTCTGCCCCTCAGTTGCTCCATGGGCTTGTTATCAGGTCAATAATGAAACTCAGGGTTAGAGGGGACTTGGAAAACTGGTCATCTAGAGCAGTCCCTCCCCTGCCGCCCCTCACGTCCCCACAGAATGGTCGTCTGACGGCCCTCTCTCGGGACAGCCGGTCCATCTTTGCAGCTGCAATCGCTGGGGAGTGCTTCCCTCGATAGAGCTGAAACCTGCAATTTCTGCCTGTCAGCTCCTGTTCCTCCCTCAGCTCCAGAAAGGGCTCCTCCCTCTTACACATCAGCACTTCAAGTAGTTTAAGATATCAGCCCTGTTCCCCCTTCCCAAGCCATTATTTTCATAGTAATCCTCACAGGATGACTGTAACACGCCTCAGTCTCCAGCCCATGCCCTTTCCTGTGGCGCCCTGGCCTCAGTGCCACGAGCCACCTCTGCGGGGTTCCAGAGGTCTCTGGAACCAAATGTTCTCCAGCACCAGGGCAGCCCCAGCTAACTCTGTCTGAGATTCCCTGGCTCAGCTGTGGGCCCCAGGTACCACCTGCTGTGGCTGGCAGATGTCAAGAGCTGTGGCCAGAGGGCAGGAAGGGGACACCCCTGCCAAATGGCTTGCTTGATACCTGCCCACTCCAGAGACACCTGGCTTGGCTACGCAAAGCTCATTTTGGCTCAGCCTGGCCAGGTATTCCCGTTCCTGGGACTTCTAGTTTCCAGAAATGATCTTTCCCCATCTCCCCTCCAGCTATCTTTTTGGTGCGCCCACTGTCCCAGGCCCCATTCCTTGGCATGGGGAGAAGTCCCCATGTACCCTGGGGAGCTGTACCACCAGGATCCTATTCCGTCCCAATGTACCAGGGGCTTGTGTGGCTTGGAGCCCAAAGCACCAGGCCCGTTCCTCCGAACTCCCTCCCAGAGTCAGGGCCTGGCTTGCCTGCCTCCTCACTTCCCCACATCCTAGACGGTTCCTTCTTTCCTTAATTCTCCATAGTACCTCCTCACTTCCCACCAGTGCCTGAGGGCACAAAGCAGGAGGCGGTGGGTGGTGGCAGACTTGGCACAAGCTGACTCAGATGACAGCGCTGGCATGGCGGAGTCTTCCCAACGATGGCATCAAAGGGGGTGATGGCAAGCCCGATGTGGTACTATGGGATGGGGACCCAGAAAAGGTGATCCGACTCTAGGAAGGTCGTTGAGACGCTTGGATGCCGGGGTGAGACCCAACCTTAGGGTGGGCAGAAGGCTGGATTTGAGCCCCAAACACTGATATACAAGCCTGAGATGCTGGCTTCACGGCCTGACAGGAAGTTGTACCTGCCGCCTCCATTGCACCTGCCTCAAACTGAGCTGGGTGGGCAGCAACCACCCCTCTTCCTTCCCTCTCCCCCATCTCTACAGCCTGGAGACAGAAGTTTCTTTGAGACTGGAAGGACGCTGGCAAGGGTCCTGAATTTTTCTCCCTCTGCCCACCTCTGCCCTCCTGACCCTGTTGCTATTACTGAGTCCTTCACGAGGGCGAGGTACAGCTCAGGGAGCTAAGGTGCAGGGCTCCACCTGGCCCGGCACAGAGGGGCCAGGTCAGATGTGCAGCCCCCTGCTCCCCTACTCCGGGGACATGCATGGCTCAGACCCGGGGGTGATGGCATTGGAGGGCCTTTGGGCTGGGAGGAGGGCGGCACACACCTGCCAGGCCCAGACCTCCCTGTCTCCACACAGCTGAGCTTGCAGCTTGCTGATTGCTGAGGCAGCACTGCTGAGGGCTTCTGCCTGCTTTCACACCTGCGTGCTGGTGGAGAGAGCTCTTCAGGAAGGGGCAGAACTGTCAGGCCTCGGTGTGGGGGGCAGGGCAGGGCCTGGGAGGCCCCTAAGCCCCTGGGAGCACCTAGGGGGGATGTCTGTCCAGGGTGACTACAGGCAACTGAGTTCAGGGCCTTGGAACTCAAGATAGGCTCGGCCTGGGTTCCCTCTGCTTGAAAGAAGCTGTCCCAAATATTCCAAGCAATATCCGCCCACCCCAGCACTTCTTTCCTTTCCCAGTAGACACTTGACTGTCTGGAGGGAAGTTAACTGTGTGGTCTGAGAGTCCACAGAAGGGGGCAGGAGAAGGTCAAGTGTATATCTGAAGAATTAGACATGGAGACCCACTGAGTGCCTCTGGTTTAGGGATGAGAAGCCTCCTGGGCTGCCTCAGCTGGACTCCACCCTGGCCCTGCTCATCCCCCCCTGGTCACTCCCCTGATGACCTTGACCTTGAATGACCCTTATATCCTGGGGAGATGGTCAAGACAGAATGAGGAGGAAGACGGACATTGGAGAGAACTACAGATAAGCTAGGGAAACCAGGGAGGAGCCAAGACCCCGTCCATTTCTGGTTCCCGCCACCCCCCTCCTCAGCTGGATAATAGGAGTAGGGTGGAAACCAAATACCAGGTGGAAGGGGGAGGGAAGGGGGCCTTGGCCTGTAGTCTGGGGAGGGGGCAGGGAGCACCCTCGACACAGCTGTTTCTTCTCTCCACATCCCCAGGTCGGCTCAGGTTGCTTCCCACAGAACTTCTTGCGGGTCAGTTGTGAGCACGTAGAACTTGGGGATGGAGCAGACTGGGGAGGGGGCGGGGCGCGGGGGAGAGGTGCCCGTAGCAAGTGAGAGGCTTCTCTCCCTCATCCGCTTCAACGCCAGGAGTCTGGGCTCAGCCAGACTTCACTGGGGAATAATTTATTCATTGTGACTCCCGCAGGAGTAACAATCATACATAATTAGGGTTAATTATGACATTCATTAATTACAATGACTTCTCTTTTTGCTTTTACCCTCCCCAAACCACCCCCACTCCCGTCCCGCTCCCTGGGTGGGGGGTGGGGCTGCCTTTCTGGTCTGGAGCCGCAACAGCAGTCCCCCAGTCCCCGCCCGCGGTGGCCTGCGCTGCCGCAGCCCCCAGCGCGGACTCGGAAGCTGCGCACCCCTGAGCCGCGGCCTCACGTCCCCCAGCCGAACCCGGCTGGGAGCGGGGAACGCAGGACTGCGGCGGGTCAGAGACAGCCGAGGAGACTCAGAGATAAACACACGGAGGCGCCGAGAGAACCCGGGAGGGACGCACACAGAAAGATACCAAGACAGAGACAAACAGGTTGCAGAGACATTTTCAGAGAGACACAGAGAGAGGGACAGGCTGAGCTACACCCAGAGACCTGGCGGACACCAGAGGGGTGCGCCTCGCACGTACACACGGGCGCGTACACCGGCCCACACTCGCTACACAGGGATACACACACTCTACCTCCGCCTTCGCCGCGCCGATTCCCTCCAACAAAGCCGCGTTACAGCCTCCCTGGAGGGTCGCGGTAGTGCGTCCGCTCATCACGCGCGCAAGGGCGTGTCGTGCTTCTATGATGGGGGTTCCTTGTGGCCCGTCGTCGCGAACCCACTCCACCCGGGTCGCAGCGCGGAGCCTTAACAAACACGCTCGCCCCGATACTGTGACCCCAGGGCACCCAAGCCCACAGTGGCGACCGCGTCCAGAGGAGGGCGCCCGGGCCGGGGGCGCACCGGACAGGGGTGCAGGCCTCGTGCCTCCCGAGTTACCTTGGTTTCTTGGAGGACAGAGACGGTCCCCGGGGGTGTGTGGGTGGCCGCGTCATCAGGTTCATTCTCCTTCTCGCTCATTTCGGTCATGGTTGGGGTGGAGGGGAAGAGAAGGTCCGGAGACCCGACGGCCGGCCCGCTGGGGGGCAGGCTGAGGGTGACGGGCGTCTCTCTGGGACCCTGAAGCCCTTCTCCGCAGACTGCTCCCCAGTGAACCCCAGCAGAAACCCGCCCAGACAAAGCGACCCCTCACTCCCGTGAGCTGGTGGAGAAAGTTCCGGGTTTGCCCGGCGAGGGGTAGTAATTGCCCGGAGCGGCGGAAGCGGGACGACCCGGGGAGTGAGGACCGAGGGTCTGCAGAAGATGCTGCTCCGAGCCAAGGAAGGAGGGAAGTGGGGACGCGGGACTGAGCTGAGGGAGGGAGCAATGGAGCTGTCAGTGTCCGGCAGTCTCCGCCGTCCTCTGCGCCCGCCCCCCATCCTCCTCCCCCTCCCCCACGGGTCCCAGCCCCACACCCGGCAGCCCCCTCCGCCCAGTCCTCGCCTCCCAACTTTGATTTAGGAGGTCGCCTTGTCCCTCCCCCTTCCCTCCGCTGCTCCCTCGAGCCTCTATGCAAATTAGGTTCTCAGCTATTGGCTGCTTCAGAGGGCGAACTGGGCGGAGCCTGAGGGGTTCGAAAAGATGGGGTGGGGCTTGGAAGGTAAAGAGGTTGAGGGGGCAGTTTTACACTGAAAAACCCGGAATGGGTGGCGTGACAAGGTTCAGGGATGTCTGGGAAGATCACCAGAGTCTGTATGGGGTTGGGGGAATAGGAATAGGTTGCATCTGCAGGATAGCGGAGAGTGGGACCCAGATTAGGACTTTCTGACAGCGAAGTGGAGGTTGAACGGGGACCCTTCTGCCCAGACACCTGGAGGTGTCTCTGCCCTAAAGAAACTCTCTACCAGCATGCACACACCCTGGACTAAGCGGCAGAGATTTCCTCAAGCAGAGAAGGGACAGCTTAACATCATGTATCAAAGGCCAGGCCTGACAGTTAGTTGCTCTTTTGTGGACGAAAAGCAGGATAATTGTGTCACTTTCCGGTCTTCTTGTCTGGACTTGAGCGGAGAGGTAGCCTCAGTCCCTGTACCGGAGGTCCTCTAAACTTCTCCAAGACATGCCTCCCCACTCCTATAGATCCTGCCACAATTGGAGTTAGATCAGGGGGTAGGGAAAGGTGGCAGGGGAAGCAGGGTCTTGCCCTCCAAGGAGTCCTCTGTCCGCTCCTTCTGAGGGTAGCTGTTATAATGCATGTTACTCACCTGCCATTTCCCCAAGTACCTCTCCCTCGCCTCCTGTCCTGACCAAAAGATCAAGCTTCATCCCTCCGTCTGTCCAAGGAAAGGGAGGAAGGTTAGGGGATTGTGAGACTCCTTTCCTGGGTGTGGGTGGAGAGACTTCTGGGTCTAAGTCTCTTTCCTCCTCATCTACCACGGGTGATGAGATGGGGGTGAGGGGCGGTGTACTCAAGAAGGTTGTGCCTCTGTGCCAGCCCTGGAGGAGAAGCTGAACCCTGTGTCTGCCCATACACCCAGCCCTTCGTGCGGCCCCTGTCCTCTCAAGGATGAGCTCACCACTGGAGCGCCGCTCAGGTTACTGTGTCCAAGAATAGAGATTTATTTGACAGTGGCAGAAGTAGGACAAGGGCAGACGTGGTTGTGGGGGCTTAGCCCCCTCTCCCTCCATATCCACCCAATATAATTGCAGACTCCCTGGTGCTAGCTTTCCTGAAAGGAGCTTCCACAGAAGCTGGCCTCGAACCTGTCTCTCCAAAGGCCCACTCATTACCAGCCTTCTCCCAGTCTCCTCTGAGGCCTGTCCTTTCCCCTCTTGCCCAGCCCAGGTCACCCTCAAACCCCCTCCCTGGGCAACTGAGATGTAAGAACACTCAGAGCACCCTCAGCATCATCAGGTCCCCCACCTATCCTGAGCAGGAGCAACCATGGGTTCTGCATTGGGAGACCTCCCTGGGGGAGGTCCCCCTGTTTCTCCCAAAGAGCAGACACTCTGGCTTCCTCAGAATCCAATCTCTGCATAGTCACTAATTAACTGTGACCTTGGGTGACTAACTAAACCCTTTAGAGTCTTGATTTCTTCATCAGCAAAATGGACATAGTGCTGCCTCACTGTTAGGAGAATGAAGGAGCAGATAGGCAGGGAAAATTAATTTTCTTTTTTCCCTCCTTTCTTCCAGAATATTTGTCCCTTCCCAGTGCTTTTCCTGAGGCAGAGAAAAGAAAGAGCTTCTTTCCTCTTACTTCCCTGGGTCATTTGGAGCCTGTTATTTCATGGGGGAGCCAACCCAGAAAAAGATTCTGCTGAAACCGGGGGAAGAATCCCTAAGGGAATCGGTGGTACCAGTGACCAAGGAAATCCGGGAAAGTTGGTGGGGCCTGGACCCATCTGATCTTGGCATCAGGAGCCTGAGGTGGGGCAAGTGAGGAGTAGGAGGTGGGGGGCTGGATGCCATGACCTCTGGATGTCCTTTCTGGAAGTGTTTTGGAGAAGTCTTTCGTGAACTGAGTCTGAGTCATTGTCTCAGCGCCAACAACTCCTGCTGCAGTGGCTCAGGAACAGGGCAGGCGCAGCCAGACTAGCTTCTCCTGGAGAAGGAGGGACACTGTCCCAGCTCAGGTTCAGAGGGCTGAAATGAGGAGCGGGCAAAGCAAGGGCCAAGGGGCCATGGGGGGCTGAGTGGCAGACACACTCTCGGAACTCCTTAGACTGGAAGTCAAGATAGAACTACTGGGGTGCATTTTACTAGGAGAGCCGCATGAGTGAGAGTGGGCGCTGGGCCCTCAGGAGCCCAGGGACAGAGGGATGGACCAGGTCACAGACTCTGCATGGGGCACAGTGCCCAGCACATTGAGCGAGCCTGATCCTCATCCCAGTCTGCCCTTTAAAAAAAACAATCCTAACCCAAGGATATGCTTATTGATTTGAAAGAGAGAGAAACATCAATGTGAGGGATGCATCATTCGGTTGCCTCCTGTATGCACTCCGACCTCGGATCAAACCCAATACCTGGGCGTGTGCCCTGACAGGGGATCGAACCCACAACCTTGTGATGTACAGGACAACACTCCAACGAACTGAGCCACCAGGGCAGGGTCCATCTGCCCTTTTCTTTCTCTCCTGTAAGGTTGGGCAGAGAGCTGTTTTCTGGAGGGACTTTGGTTTCCTTCTTTTTGGATGGGCAAATTTGGACCGCATTAGGCTGAAATGCAAAGCTGGGTTGCAGTGAAGCGATAACTGCACATCTCTCAGTGTTCTTTTGAGGATCAGATGAGTGAAATATGTAAAAAACTGCACAGAGTACTTGCACAATAAGTTGTTATTATTATTATTTTTAAAGAGTCCTTAACCTTGAGCTTACAGGTGAGCTTCAGGGAATTCGTGAACCCCTTGAAGCTGTGCAAAATTTTGGAGGATAAGCACTTTCTGGGGGGAAAGTTAGGGCATTCATCTGCTCCTCAGAGAATTTAAGGCCTCCTAAAGATTAAGAACCTCTGGTCTGAATGACCCCCAGGACCCCTCCACCAAGAGGTTGAGATTCTCCGCTGTGAGTGGTTGCTACTCCTTCCACAGGACTGACCTCTTTTCTCCCGGGAAAACCTTCAGCTCAGGCCCCTCCCACTGTGGCCTCTGCCCCCAGGGGTTGCCAAGGACAGCCCAAGCTGAAACTATGAGTGGCTGGCCTTTCCCTCTAGCTTTAGAATTGACACCCCAGGGTGGGGGAGTCTACATCTGGGTTCTCATCTCCCCACTGGGGACGGGCTGGCTGGGGCTGGGGATGCAGAGCACACCAGGAGCACCCGACCTTGCCCGGTCTCCCTCACCTCCCCCTGCCAGCCCACCCCAGGGCCGCAGGGGCAGATGCCACTCTAATGAGCTAAGGCTCATGGCAGGCATCAGTAATTATGACTTTATGGAAATACAGAAGGCTCTTACGCAAGTGCCTGACACACTTCCCGGCTGTGGCATCTGGGACAGCCAGGTCCCCAGGGGCTGGAGTAGGGCCCCTCCGCCCCCTGCTGCCACCAACCCCTGGAGCTCAGGACACTGGCACAGAGCCGCCCTCCCACTGCCTGTGGCACTGTCCATACCGCGCGCTGAGTGAGCTGTTCCCTCTTTCTGTGCCCCAGGCTCCCTGGCGGGGAGCAATGTGGGCTCCAGTGTACACGGTCTCGGCCCTGTCCCCTTCCAGGCCCGGGCTGTCCAGGAGTCTTGTTCTCGTGTGAGGGGGACGATGGGGTTGGGGATGTGTCCCCCTCCTCCATGAAGAAAAGTTTTCTTTCCAGGAAGATGTCCACTTCTACTCTGTCTTTTTTCCTTGAAGCTGGGGATACATGGCCGATGGCAGCCATGGTGGGTGGGTCAGGGCCCCTGGCTGCCCCTCCCCAGCCCTTGCACCAGTTTCCCACCACCCACCTCCCAAGCCTCTGATAGCATCTTGAAGCCACTGCTTTCTTTCTCTAGCCCATTCATTCCCCCTGCCCACCTGCAAAATGTCTGTTACCAAGGTAACAGGAATGTTATCCTTTGGGGTGAGCAAGGGGGTGGAGCCCAGTGGACTGGGGGTACTCTCAGGAGATAGAATTTTAGAGAGATGAGCACTGGGGGACCCCAAACTATTAAAGGAGGATCTTTTTGCTGGAGAGGGGCCTTGGACACCTACTGGGTGGCGGCTGTTGCTGAGAGCTGGTGGGAAAGAGGGAGGATGAAATCTGGAAGCAGCTGGATCCAGGGTTAGAGGTGACTCTGGCTTACCATGTGGGAGAAGCATGGGGATGGTGATGCCAAGGAGACTTCGAGGCAGGGAGGGTGGAACCTGCCTGTAACTCCTTGCATGGGGTCCAGCCCTTTAACTCCTGGGAGAGGTTTTCTGGCTGGGAAAATCTAGAGCTAACTGAAGCAGCATGGGGGAGCCTGGAACAGGTCTGGGCCTATACCGCCCCCTGCAGGCTACACGGAAAGCAACACTGGATGCCCTGCACCGGGGCGTGTCTGGTCCTGCTTTTAAGGGTCTACATTTGAGACATCTGAACCATGAGGTCCTACGAAGTGCCTGGAATGGCAATGGGCATTGGGACACCTGGTCCTTCCCTGCACGAGAGGCCTGACCCAGAGAGAGAAATAATTCAGAGGGTCTTTCTGAGCAGAGCTGAGGGTAGGCAGCCCTGGGGGCAGAGGTGGATGAGCTGGAAGCTGAGCTGACAGGCGCAGGGAAAGGCAGAAGGGCCAGCGTATTCTAGACAGAGGTAGCAGCCTGGGCAGAGGCGCAGGGACGTGAAACAGAACAGCCTGTTCTGGAAGCGGCAGGCAAACAAGAGGGAGGAGGAGCGGTGAGAGGGGAAGGCAGAAAACAGTGGACAAATGGCCTCGAACGTTGGGCCAGAAAGCTGAGTTGAGAGTGGCTTCTCAAACTCACCCGCCAGAGCCCAGCAGTGCCGTGGAGGAAGGAGGCGGCTGGGGAGGCGGAGAGCTGGCAAAGTGGTTCACTCAGAACTTGAGAGCATTTTAAAGACGAGGCTGGCTCTGTATTAAATGTTTGGGCAAGCTTTGCATTTGACTCCGAGAATATCCATGGGAGTTTTCTTACCGAAAAATTATTTTAAGCACTAACCATCGTGTGTCACTGGTGCTCTGGAAGACGGGCCTTGGCCGCCCAGGGGTTTTCACGGCCCGGCTAGGGAACAGCGCTGAGAACGAGGGGGACCATGGGCGCTCTTCACCGAGGAGCGGTTCAGTGGTTCCTGTGTGTTAGGCAACAAAATGGAAACGGAGAGCCGGAGTGGTGGGCTCTCAGGGTCCTCTAGTCAAAGGCTAGGGATGGGCAGGAAGGAGTGCTGTGTCTTGGCCTGCGTGGACGGTGGTAGGTGTGCAGGGCAGCGAGGTGACTCAGGTCCCAGCCCCCATCTTGCTAGCTAGTCGTCTTGGGTGAGGTGCGGCCCTCTGTCTCCTGCTCTAAACGGGAACCATCCTCCCTCCCTCGCAGGGCAGTTGTAATGGGCAATGGGGCTGGGCTTTCTCCGCCGCCCGGATCGCACAGCGCTACCACCTCCGCCCCCACCTCAGGGCAAGCTGCTTCCCTTGCCTGCAATGTTTTTCCCTCCTTCCTGAAGCTTCCACGTGCTGCTTATCCCAAGGGAATACCCAGGTCTAGCAGGACCCCGTCATGGCCGCACCTGATGAGACCATAAATCCTGCTTCCTGCCCTGTTCCCCACCACCAGCCTCCCCTCCCCCCACCGATCAACACTGCAGCAGCCCGGCCCCTGCCCTCCGTGTGACTCACCCTCAGGGCTCACAGCCTGGGATTGGGGCTGAGAGCGTTTTGTCCCCATTTTGCAGCTGGGAAGGTCGAAGCTCAGCAAGGCCCCGAGTCGCTGCCATCATGGGAATAATCAGGCTCCTGGGTCTAATACTTCTTTGGGAATTGTTGGATGAATGATCGCATGGATGAAAAATGCTTCCCCGATCAGCCCTTCTTTCTCTGCGGGGGGAAGTAGACTTCATTCTCCAGCTCTCCGGGTTGGAATGCTGTCTGGAGATTGATTTTAAAATTCGATACTAAGCCCATCAGGCAGAATGGGGCACAGGACAGTGAATAAGAACAGGGACTGTGACCCAGATAGTCTGGGCTCAAACCCTGGCTCCGTCTTCTCTTAGCTGCATGGTCTTGAGATGACTACTTACCTCCCTGAGCCTCAGTTCCCCCATCTGTGTAATAGGGGAGGGTAATAAAATAATAGCATCTTCCTCAGAAGGTAGGCTGTTTGAAAAGCACTGAAGAATTGTTTATTTGACAAACAGGCCCTGTCTATTTATATGTTATGGAAATAAACCTGTAAGTGTTGAATAACTAAACCTGTGATGCACGAGGCACTGGGGACACACAGAAGACAGACGCCTCCACTCACCGATGGCTCAGCTATCATCTCACTCGGTCTCCACGACTGCCCTGCGGGGGAGGGGCTCTCATGGTCCTCTTTCCGTAGTTGCAGCACGAGGCTCCCAAAGGTTAAGTTACTCCCCCAAAGCCACGAGGCTGCACTTGAACTCAGTCTATCTTGACAAACATACCCTACATCTCAACACTAGCAAAACTGTCGTAGTCTCTACCCTCAAGGGACTTCCATTCTTTGGGGGGAAAATAGACAAAGTATACAAAGAATAAACTGCACCTCAGAAGACTGCTATGGAGGCGTTTGGTGAAGGGCAGAGAACGGACATGGAGAACATAAACCCCAATGGGCTGTGCTGCCGGAAGGGTTAAGAAGCAGGCAGTAAGTTTGATGCTTGAAAAAAGGAGAGGGTATCTTTCCAAGGCCAGACTTACTGGTGGTTGAAAGGGATTCTCAGGAATAAAGGATTAGGGGTTTAGATCCAGGCCTATTCATTGTTGAACTCTAGGGGGCGTTGTTTAGTATGGTGCCCTTTGGAGCTGGGCACCCCAAGTCCTCAGAGACACTTTACTGGGAAGAGGGACCGCCTCTTGGGGGTGGAGGTATTTGTGTCCACAGACACACAGATCACACAGGAATTGCCATATGGCATTGTCAGCTTCCTCTGTGCGTGTGTGTGTGTGTGTGTGTGTGCAGACACGATGTCTAAAAAATCGTGCTCTTATTCCTTCCTCTTTAAAATAATTTCTCCTGGAACTCAGGGCCGAGGCCTTTTGACCACCAGTGTAGGGGTAGCAAAAGGTGTCTCCTGAGCCCTTTACAGGCAGGATTCCACCCACCCAGGTATACTGTGTGGAGCAAGAGGGAGAGAGAGGGAGAGAGAGAGAGAGGTACATAGTAGTCACTCAATAACGTTTTGTTGAATGAATGAATGAATGAATGACACCTTTCCTCTCAGCCCCTCTTTCTCTGAGGGAGGGGTAGACCTCACTCTTCAACTCTCCAGGTTCAAATGTAGCCTGGGGATAGAAAGCAAAACCAAACGAAATGTTTTGGTTAGAGGAGAAAAGGACACGGAATTGTTATTTCTCAGCATTTTTACAGATAAAAAGTTCGTTTCTTGGCTTAAGGAACCCAAGAGGGTATTATTAGGATGGAGTTATGCCATGGCCTAGAAAATGACAGAGCATTCTGAGTGGCAAAAAAATCTGTTTAAAAAATTGCACCCCAAAAATTTGCCCCGAAATTGTCTGTATGGGGGGAAGTTTCTGGGACAGTCCTGTCCGTACCCCCCAGGACTCGGGACACTGGGGTCCTTGCTGGTGTCCCCCACTACCTCAAACCCTGGAAGAATATTCAGTGCCACGGACTTCCCATTAATCCCCACCACCACCACCACGCTGGGCTGGGCGCTGGGCGGGGGAGAGGCCTCGCTCCCATGTAGAAAGGCAAAGGGAGGGCTTCCAGGCCACGCCTCTGCCTCCTGGGGGGCCCCCCAACCTGCCAGGGCCTGAGAGTTCTCTGAGGGTAGGCTGCCTGGACCAGGAGTTTCCGAGGACCTCTCTGGGCTTGAGGGTGGGTGGTTCAGACCCTGTGCTATGCTGGCCACGGGGCACAGTGCAAGAGTGGTGCAGGGGTGCGGGGCTGCAAGTAGTCGGGATCCACTGCCTCAAGCCCGGGCTCAGGAACAGGCCCAGAAACACCTGGATGGGGACAGAAGTGCAGAAGGGCAGAAGGAAGGAGTAGCAGCCAGTAGGCAGAGATGGAACCCAGGGCAGGGGAGGGAAAGATCAGCAGCTTGGGAGGTGGAGGGTGGGTGAGAGGGCAGGGGATTGGGTGCTGGAGTTGGAGTCCCCTCCCAGGACCTGCTCCTGGGGATGTCCTCAAAGGGGGCCCACACCAACCTCCACCTTTTCTACTTCCATCCACCTGCTTATCTCCTCTGCCCTCCGCACCCTGCTGTTCCCAGGCCAGGGCTAAGGAGGCCAGGGCCCTGCCCCTGCCCCTTCCCCTGGCCTTCCTGGGATCCTTCTCTGCCCAACCTTGGAGGGCTCCATGGAGGTCTCTTTGCCCTGAATCCGGCTTTGGGCGGTGGGTGAGCCCTCCAAGTCTTTGGGATCTTATCACGGGGATCTCGGGTGCTTGGGCTTCTTTGGCCCCCAATGGCGGGCATGTTCCCATTCCCTTCTTCTCCCCTCTTCCATTTTGCCTGGCTTTATAGAAGGAGAAAGCAGGTACAGGAACCAAGGGCCAGGTACCTGGAGATGGAGGTGCCCTGCCAGGTGTGGGGGCAGGGGACGCTTTGGTTTTCCCTCCCCCTGCAGGCAGGCTCCTCGGATCGCAAAGCCTGGATAGCCAGGATCACCTGAGCTCAGGCTGCGTGTTTAGAGCCCTGTGTCTCTGCAAGGCCCTTGTCTGTTTATACCAAACACAGAAGTCGGTGGGTGGGCACCGGGGGCTGGGGCTGTCTGTGTACAGTGAAAACAGGGGCGGATCACGAGGAAGGAAGCCCTCCCCCAGGGGAACTGTATTTGTTCGTAAACACAACCCAACCCATACCCTCCCCTGGAAAGAGGGAGGAGGGACAAAGAAACTCATCCCACTGGAGCTCCACTCCTTCTACTGCCCGGGGACCGGTCCCCCCCAGGCACACCCCTCTCCTCCCCACAGGCGGGCTTTCCCTCCCCAAGTTGTTTCCACAGCAAGCCGGACTATGTTCTGTAAACTCCAGTCCCCTGGCCAGGCGGCCCCAGCAAAGGGACAGGTGTCCTGCCATCACTGTACCTGTGTGTGGGAGTCAGAGGAGGGGAGGGTGCGAGGCCAGCGAGGGGCAAAGACCCTTCGCAGGTCCATGTGATGCTGTATGTCTGCTTGTCCTGTCCCCTGGGAGTGGTCAGATTCTTTCCATGGGTCACGAGGAGTGTCCAGGCCCATAGGTCTCAGGATTCCACGTGGCTCATGGGTCTGGGACCAATCTTGAAACCTCAGCATGCCCCTCATTGTCTCCCGGCCTCTTGGGGAATGGTGGGGGCATGGGCGTCCATCCTTGTGACTTCCTGTTGCTGTACCACCATCTCCCCTTCAAGTTAATGATTGGTAGGGAGCACTGAGGGACATCATTTCTTCATTAACCCCCAGCTTGGGCTGCCTAATAGTTCCATAGTTTCCTCAACCCCTGGGTGCTCAGCCAATCAGAGGCCCCAGGCCTCACCCCACCCTTTAGTGGGTTTGCTTCTGCATATAGAGGCTGAGGCCCCAGGTGGACAGCGCAGTGGTTCCAGCCCAACCCCCTGTGGAGCTGTCTGCCACACACCTGGCCCTGCTCCCTTTCCAAGATGCTGTTTTGGCACAACCAGCCGGAGCACCTGTGGCCCAGCCCTGGGGAACTGTACTCTGGGCCTCCAAGTAGCCTGCTCAGGTAAGGGCCAGACCTGCTTCCCTGGGTCCCCGGGAAAGGCCCTGTTCTGAGGTGTGGTGGACACGGTAGGGCCATCTGTTTCAGGTGGAGGGCGATGGGCTTCCTGCTCTTGGGTTCCTTGGAGGGTGGGCGGTGGTCAAATGTACCTGGAGTTTAGTGGGTCCTGGGCCACCTCAAAACCCTTTGACCACTACCTGCTCAGGATACTTTGGTTGGGCATTGACTTGATATCAGGCAAGCCCTAAGGTTGCAAACAAGTAATTGACTCCAACTGTTTGCAGATGTTTGGGAGTATCTGGGACTTGCATCTTTTTTTTTTAAGATTTTATTTATTTATTTTTAGACAGAGAGGAAGGGTGAGAGAAAGAGGGGAAGAAACATCAGTGTGTGGATGCGTTTCATGCACCCCCAACTGGGGACCTGGCCTACAACCCAGGCATGTGCCCTGGCTGGGAATTGAACCTGCGACCCTTTAGTTTACAGGCCAGTGCTCAATCCACTGAGCCACAACAGCCAGGGCTGGGACCTGCATCTTAAACGGGGGTCTCCCGGAGGCCACAGGAGCTGAAAGGGGGCCTGTCTGGCCCTGGCTGCTGCTAGAGTGCCTGGAGACAGGACCTGGCAGAGAGAGTCAGCCCCATAGGGGGTGGGGCGGATAGGGCAGAAAGCAGGCAGTGCTCTCCTCTCCCCGGCAGGGAGTCCCTGCCCTTGCCCTACCTGAAGCAGGAGGAGCTGCCCAACATCACCAGCTCAGAGCCTCCCAGCCCTGCATTCCAGTATGTGCTCTGTGCAGCCACCTCCCCAGCCGTGAAGCAGCAGGAAGAGGCCCTCACCTACCTGAACCAGGGTACGCTGGGCCTGGGAAGGAAAGGGGTTAGCAGAGCAGCCAGCTCTGGGGGCTGTGCCATGGTGGGCTGGGGAGGTGGGCACCATCTCTGCCCCTCAGAGTGGGGCTCATCCATCCCCTTAATCTCTCCCAGGCCAGTCCTACGAGGTACAGATGCTCTGCACCTCCAAGAACGGTGATGCCAGCCAGGGGCCCCGGCTGCTGAAGGTGGGTGCATCTCCTCCCAGATCTGGCAAAGGCTGGGTATGACTGTCCCTCTGGGCAGGAAGCCAGTGTCATCACTGTGATGTCATTGTCAAGTAGAACCCTCCCAAGTCCGCCTTTTAATTTGACCTTCATAGTGATGGGCAGGAATTGTTGAAACAACAGGCACAGAGAAGTTAAGTCAGGGGTGTCGAACTCATCCTCACCGGGGGCCACACCAGCCTTGCGGTGGCCTTCCAAGGGCCGAGTGTAATTTCAACTCCTTAACTATTAAGGAGTAGTCCCATGTACACAGTCCTAAAATGATCTCAGCCCTTCGAAGGCCACCATGAGGCCGGTGTGGCCCCCCGGTGAAGATGAGTTTGACACCCTTGGGCTAGGTGTTTCTCAAGGAAACAGAGTCAGTAAGTAGCAGAACTGGGATTTAGAAATAAGTTATTCACACATGATGCCTTGCCTCACAAAATTATTCACGTAGCTCCCATTTATTGCCAGAAACTGTTCTTCTCTGAGCTAGGGACTCAGCAGTAAAGAAACAGATGTAGTTCGTTTCCTCAGGGGGCTTGCATTCTACTGAGCGAGACAAATGTGTAATTGCACAAATTATATGTGATTAGAAGTTGATTTACAAATTGCAAATTGATAAATGCTGCAAAGAAAAGAGACGGGTCGAGTGACTAAGAGTGGGGAGGGATTAACCCCCCTATTTTACAGATGAGGAGACTGAGGCCCAGGGTCTCTAAGTTACTTACAGTTTGTGAGTGAGGGGCAGGTGGGCATCTGGACACAAACGCAGTGATTCTAAGACTTACGCCCATTGGGAGTGGGAAGCAAGTCCGGGGCAGGGAGGGTGGGATGGCTGGCCTACCCGGGTTCGGGAAGTGCTTCCCACACACCCAGGAACCCTCTGACCCATGCGCCACGCCCGCCTGCGCCCGCAGAGTGTGGCGCGGGTGGTGTTCCACGACCGGCGCCTGCAGTACACAGAGCAGCAGCAGCTGGATGGGTGGAGATGGAGCCGGCCCGGGGACCGCATCCTGGACATCGGTGAGTGGGGAGCGCCATGGACCCTTTGGGGCCACGCTCTGGCTTGGAAGCCCTTGTGGCTGGGGAGGTAGGAGCCTTGCTCCCCGCTTGCCACCTTGTGCCTGCAGATGTGCCGCTGTCTGTGGGGCTGATAGAACCTCAGGCGCCGCCCTCACAGCTCAACACCGTGGAGTTTCACTGGGACCCGGCCAAGAGGACCTCCCTCTTCCTGCAGGTGAGCCTGAAGCTGCCAGTCACGTGGAGGGGGCAGCAGCCGCAGTGGGAAAGGACGGGGAATTTCGGTGGGGGTGAGAGGACAAGAAGAAATCACTTCCAGAAAACACCTTGAGGAAAAAATATGGATGAAGGCTTATGGAATCTCATTATAAGGCAGGACCTGTCGAACATTAAAGCAACGGAAGAAACTACAAAACACAGGACGTAGCCTCATACAAAGTCATGGTCTGCAATACCTGGGCGAAATGGAGACACGAAATGTGAAAAACAGTTGCTAATGTATTATATCCTTGATACATAAAAAGTTTTCTTATATCAATAAGAAAACAATTGATGAAATCCCAGTAGAAAAATAGGTGAGGGGTGTAAGCAGACAGTTTATATAAGGATACCAAATGTAGACAGGTCAGCCTCATAAAATGATCATTAAGATTTCGAATACGTCATGGGGATGTAAAGTACGGCATAAGGAATGTAACCAATAATACTGTCGTAGCTATGTACGATGCCAGGTGGGGACTTGAATTACTGGGGGAGACCACCTCATAAATTATATAAGTGTCTACCGCTATGCTGTATGCCCAAAGGAATAAAAAAATAATATTGAATGTTGACTGTAATTGAAAAAGAATTTTTTAAAATATTTTATATATATAACTGTTCAAAGACTCAGAAAGCTGTGATTGGTAAGGCTGGGGAAACGGCTTTCTCCTTTCCTGAGAATGCAGACTGGTACGCCCACCCTGCAGGTGTGGCGGCCCTGACGTTTATTAAATTTAATATTCATACCTTTTTACCCAGTAGCTCCACTTAAAGAAATTTGTCCTGGGAAAGAAGTCTGGGAATAATCAAAATGCCCCTCAGGAGGGGGCTGACTTCTAAGTAAGTTTAGTACAGACTTACAGTGGAAACTGGGTAGCCATCAAAGTGATAACTCAGAAATAGTTCGTCACAAGAGAACTGCTTCCCTGTGTGTAAAGAATAGGCAGAATACAAACTCGTATTTCAAGTTTAATTTCTATTTTGTAAAAACCAAAAATGTGTGTGTGTGTGCGCACATGTGCACACAATTTCCCCTCATTTCTCGCCCAGAGAAAAGCCGGGAGGAGGCAATGCTTGAACGCCAGCAGTGTGTCCCCGAGGGGCGGAGTGATAGGAGAGGCCTGCATCCTTCTGTATTTTTCAGTGTTCCCCGCATTTGCTGTGTTGAGAAGATTTCCCTTCCTGATCAAACAATATTGTCCAAGTCACCTGTGAGTCCCTTTTTTGAGTGCCCACTGTGGTCTAAATGCCTGGACAAGGAGGCAGGCAGCTGTGGCTCAGTACCAGTTCCACCCCTTCCTAGAATGGACCTTGCCCAGGTCACATACTCTCTGGAAGCCTCCGTTTCCCCACTCTCAAAGTTCGACCCTATAACTGCTCTTCGCAGGATTGTGGGAGGGCTGTAGTGAGCAGCGGGTGTGAACAGAGGGAAGACCCTGGTTGCCCTTGGAATCTGGGTACTAAGAGGAGCCCAGAGGTTACAGGCCATGTGGGGAGCAGACCAGGAAGGCTTCCTGGAGTAGACTGCTAGATTTGGGGTGGAGTAAAGAAAAAAAAGCAGACACTCAGTTAAATTTGAATTTCTTTTTATTATTTTTTAAAGATTTTATTTATTTATTTTTAGAGAGGGAAGGGAAGGAGAGAGAGAGAGAGAGAGAGAGAGACGGAGAGAAACATCAATGTGCGGTTGCTGGGGGTCATGACCTGCAACCCAGGCATGTACCCTGACTGGGAATCGAACCTGCAACACTTTGGTTTGCAGCCCGCGCTCAATCCACTGAGCTACGCCAGCCAGGGCTAAATTTGAATTTTAGATAAAGATTTTTTTTTCAGTATATCTGATGTAATACATGGCACATACTTATACTAAAAAGTTATTTGTTGCCCTGGCTGGTATAGCTCAGTGGATTGAGCCTGGGCTGCGAACCAAAGGGTCGCCAGCTGATTCCAAGTCAGGGCACAGGCCGGGGTTGCGGGCCAGGTCTCCAGTATGGGGTGTGTGAAAGGCATTGAAACACATTGATGTTTCTCTCCCTCTCTTTCTCCTTTCCTTCCCCTCTGTCCAAAAATAAATACAATCTTTTTAAAAATTAATAAAAAATTATTTGTTGTTTATCTGAAGTGCAAATTTAACTGGGCATCCCTTATTTTAACTGGCAATCCCACCCTGTGATGGGTTGTCTTGGCTCAGACGTGAGCAGTGAGAGCTCTCCAGGGGGAGGGTCCCAGGGAGAGCGCTGCGGGAGTGCGGGGCGCAGGCTGCCTAGATGGGTCAGCGGGTTCATTATGGGCGAGAGCAGCCGTGCGGCGAGGCTTGACTTGACTCTGCTAGTGCTCCTGTGCCAGGGGCAGGAACTGTGCTTCTCATCCCGTAGCCTTGGGGAGCCGCTGAAGGATTCTGAACACGAGAAAGAACCTAGTCAAGTCGCCCTTTAAGCACAGACGTTGCTTGGGAATGGCAAGTGGCTGGCAGGTGACAGGCAGGCAAGAGGTTTTAGGTGGAATCCCTAGAAAGTAGGTGGGACCTGGAGTTGCACTGCTTCTTCCCCACCTCAGGTTCACTGCATCAGCACTGAGTTCACGCCTCGGAAGAAAGGTGGAGAGAAAGGTGTCCCCTTCCGCCTCCAGATTGACACTTTCAAGCCCAGTGACAAGGAGCTTCCACCTGAACACCTGCATTCAGCTGGCTGCCTCATCAAGGTGTTCAAGGTAAAGGCAGCGCTGGGTCCTCTCCCCGCTCCTTCTCAGGGCTTGTCACCCCGCCTTGCTGGCGGCATGGATTCTGGCTCAGTTGGCCGTGGGCCCTCAGCCTCCAGCCCCATCTCTGGAACCCTTCCCTTCTCTGCACACAGAGGCATGGGGCTTGATCTCTTTCTGAGAGTCCCTTCTGTAATGAGAAGTGTACAGGTCAGAGGGGCCTCCGAGGTCTCCATGCCTCCCTCTTGTAGCCCAAAGGAGCTGACCGCAAACTGAAAACTGACCGGGAGAAGATCGAGAAGCAGCCCCTGCACGAGAGGCACAAGTATCAGGCTGCCTGTGAGAGCACAGTCTTCGTGGAGGTGTGTTGGGGAGGCAGGGATGGGAAGAGAGGTTTGGCGGAAAGATCCTCATTGTACACCTGGGGAAACTGAGGCCTCACGGGCTGGCTGCGGCTACTCCAGGATGGTCACCCCCCTCTCTGTGATTCTACCCGCTCCCTGCAAAGACATTGTGCACCGTCTCTTCAAGACTTCCAGGAGCTGACACCTTCCAGGCTGCCTCTCCTGTGCCCTGCCATCACTGCCACCACATTTCTGCTCCCTCTGCCTGGAGCACCTCCCTTGCTGCTGCTGCTTCTGGCTAGCTCTCCTAGGAAGTCTGCCCCAACCCTCCCAGCCAGACCTACAGGCTAGTGTTCTCTCTTCCTGCGTGTGGAAACTTAATCTGCTTGTCACGGACTCCTAGGGCAGGGACCAAGTCTGGCCCAAGGGAGACACCTTGTCAGCTGTTGACAGACAGGGGAGGTGAGGGACAGCCACCACTGCCCTCAGGCTGTCTGGGCCAAACGCTGCTGTTTGCCCACAGTGTTCACCGTGGCCAGAGCCCAGTGCAGGACCCTACCAGGCTCTCAGCCCTCTGGCTCTGACCTCCCCCCACTCCTGCAAGCTCCTGTCCCCAGAGAGGTGAGTGGGGATGAACACTGCCTACCAGGCCTTTGGGGTGAGAGTGAAGAGAAGACATCGGGGAGGGGAGGGGAGGGCCGAGAGGTGGTGTGCTGAGGCTGGGGGAGAGGCTCAGCCCTGTGCTCTCGGGAACAAGTGGGATGACACCTGGCCAGCTCTGCCTCCCAGGGCAGGCAGAGGGCTGCACTGCTCCGAAGAGCCCCTGACTTTCTACTCCCCCACAGGTTCTGCTGCTCACCCCCATTCATCGTGGACACGTTCGGGGGCAGCCCAGCTGAGGTGAGCTTTTCCTTTCCAATTATCCACTCTCTGTCCTAAAGCCTTCTCAGCAGCTTCATCTCACGCTCCGGAGTAGGGTGGCCCTGCCCCCTGGTGGACAGATGTGGTATGGCCAACAGGTCACAAAACTTCCCTGATGGGAGGGGGCACTTCCCACCGGCAGGATGAGCCTTTCCTCAGACTCGGGGCCCCTGAGGGCGGGGCTCTGTCCCTTATCCCTTTTTCTCAGTCTGTGGGTCCATGGGGTTACCAAGGCTGCCTTCTTTATATCTCAGGACCTGAACCCTGGAGCTTCCGTCCTAGAGACGCAGCAGTGGTTACACTGGCACAGGTTCTCCAGCTACTGCCGGACTCTAGCCAATTTCACTGGTGAGGCTGTAGGGGACTGAGGTTGGGACACTCAGCAGGAAGCCGGCCTCTGTCCTGGCTTCTCTGTGCCCTTCAATTAACTTCTATTGAGGGCTAAGTGTTGCCAGGTACCATGCATGCCAGGTTCTCTTCTATCCTTCTATATAATTTACACACTACCCATTGAGGACAGAGCTCAGAAAGGTCAAGTGACTTGCCCAAGGATGCACAACCAGCAAGCAGCAGAGCGGGGGGTTTGAATCTAAGTCTGACTCTCCGGGGATACGAGGGCTATCTGCAGACTAACATCGGATGGTGTCTCTTGCCAACCGTGTTCCCAGGCCTCTTCCCCCAACCTGGCCCTGTCTGCCTCTGCAGGCACTGATCTGATGAAGCTTTCCCGGCAGGACCTGATCCAGATCTGCGGGGCTGCCGACGGGATCCGCCTTTTCAATACTCTCAGAGCCAGGTGCTGGGCACTGCCAACCAGGGTCCCTTCCCACTCTGGTGGCACCTGCCACTTCAGCTAGGAGTCATGTTTTGTAGAATGTTCAAGTCAAGGGGCAATCTTAAAGGATCCTTATTCCACAGAGGAAGAAACTCTGGCCCAGAGAGGACACTGGCCTGCCTGAAGGCACAGAACAGGCTGGCAGGGCTGGGCTGACACGTTAGGCCCCTGGACTTCTGTGGCCGTCCCATGTGCTTCACTCAATTTCTGGGGACAATTAGATTTTGCTCACCTTCTATCCCCCAGGATCCAGCATTCATTAAATGCTGGAGAAATGCTTCATGTTTTTTTTTCCTCCCTGGAGACCTGGGAGGAGGCAGGGTCTCTCCCAGGGATGGGGGCTCAAAGGGGGAGCTGTTAGTTGGGATATGAAGGGCTGATACTCAGACTGTTTTCCTGGCCCAGGCCCATCCGTCACCGGCTGACTTTGTATGTGGCTCAGGAGGCCTCTAGGCAAGACAATGAGGTTTCTAAGAACCCCGACTCAGGTGAGGTTCTGGACTCTCTCTCCAGAAGAAATTCAGGTGTGGCTGCATTAAATCTCTGCTGGTTTGGGGAGAGGGTGAAGGCCCACCACTCCTGGGACCCAGGGGGCCCTCCTTAGGATTCCCTGCCTGCCATGACCAGATCAGCCCTCTTTCCAGGACGTCTTGCTGGGTTTATTCCTCCGTGTTTCCTCCCTAACCCTGTTTGATTTTGCTTATTCGTATGTGGGATCACAACATTCTAATCCTTTTAGCGTACTTGGGCTTCAGTCATACGTAGATGTCCCGTCTCCTCTTTCAACCGGGGGCGCCCCTCAGTCTGAGGCCTCCCCAAAGACGAGGAATAGGTGAAGACTAAGTGGGTCCAAAGCCTTTTTCCTTCCTCCCTCTTCCTCCTCACCCCCACCCCCTCCTGGTACCCGGGGCCACCCCTGAAGCCCCTCCCCCACTAACCCCCTGCACTTGTGCTACTCACACCCCAGGCTTTTATCAAGAGATTTCTCTGGATGAACTCAGCACCATAGAGCTGATGGGGAAACTGGCAGAGCTCCTGGCACTCCCGGCCAACCAGATCCATCGCCTCTTCCACCAGGGCCCTGGGGGGATTCTCATTCTCCTCAGCGACCAGGTAAAGGGGTGGCGCTGCCCTACACACAGACCCACGAGGGCCTGGCTCACCTGTTTCCCTCTCTCTACCCTGGCCTATCCTGTTTGGCTGTAAGGACCGAATTGTCCCAGTGACCCCTTCTCCCTTGCAGGTGGTTCAGAATCTTAAGGATGAATCATACTTTGTGGCTGTGGTGAAGAAAGGTAGGGGTTTTAGAGGGAGATGCTAGCTTTTTGTCACAGGGGGAGATTCATGTAGCTAAAAGCTATTTATTGCTCAGGAAAACCATGACTGGAAAAACAGGCATTCTCATGACGGGGGAAAAAAGTGCCCCAGTTTCTGTTAGGGAGTTTGTTATTACAAAGGAAGACGCTGTTTCTCTTCTGCCCCACCCAACCTGCAACAATCACACGAGGCAGGAGGGCAGGTGCTTGCTGACCGGTCAGCTGGTAGTTCTGGTTATTTGGATGCCCACTCCCCCCCCACCCCCATCCCCCATGATGCTCCAGTCCACAGGCGGCTCCCTAGAAAACATGGCTTTGAAAGAACAGTTGGGTGTGGAAGCCTGCTGCAGCAGCAGCGGTGGTTGAGGGTCGGCCCCAACCCAGCGGTGCCCTTTTTACTGCTTTCAGTGCAGAATCCAGATGGCTACTACCTGGTTCTGACCTAGGTCCGGGGCGCCCTGCAGCAGCAGACTGACGCCAGCCTGGTTCTCCCGGGCTGCATTCACCAGGCTCCAGTCCAGGTGAAGAGCCAAACCACCCTGTGTCCTCCCCCTGGGGAGGAGCCAGCAGCCCCCAGGCTCACATTTCTTCTGCTTAGCACCCACAGTTGCTGGACTCTGGGACCCAGCTTCTCAAGAGGAGCTGAGCTGGCCAGGCCTGGGGCAAAACACCCAGGAAATGGTTTTGATGATGAGCTTTTGCCCCTTATTTTGTGTTTAAAATTCTACTTATCCCTTTCATTTTTGCAAACACACACACACACACACACACACACACACACACACACACACACACATTAAATGCTTGTTCAACTTTCTTGGTGGAACAGTTCTCTTGGAGAAATGTCCTCGGCCTAAACGGTGGACTAGGGCGAGCGACGGACTCTGGGACAAACGAACAAATCAATGTGGCTGGATTTTTTTTTTTTTCAACTAGTTCCGTCAAAAACTATTCAGCCTCCAAAAGGCCATTCAACTATCACTGTGCTCATCTGACTGTGGTTCTAGATATCTGGGAAATACCATAGCTATTCTTGAACATTGAGGCCATAGGGTTTCATTTTTAAAATGTAATTGAATTTATTAATCTTCTAATTTTTAGGTCTTAAGAAGTCTTTCCCTATGTTAAAGTCATAAACATTTTTCCAAGTTTTATTTTAATTTTGCATTTTACTTTTGGGTCTGTAATCCACCTGAAACTGATTTTTTGGTGGATATTTCTCCAAGTAGAAATTTTTACATTAAGTGCTTTTTAAAGTGATACTAGGCCATATCTTACTCTTACTTTTCATCCCTTCTCTCAAAATGTTTACCATTTCAAACATACCGAATTGGGAAAAACCACATGCACCGAGTAGAAAACAGGCCAAGGCACCTTCTTAAAGATTACCTGCTTAATTTCTTATTATTAATAATTACCATTTACTGACCATCTTTGGTGAGCTTTAAACCAGACAGCCTCTGGCTAGGGAGGCTGGGAAGGAGGCTGGCTCTAAACATTGGCTGAACTAAGAGTGGACGGGGAAGGGAAGTCTACTTACCCCTGGAGACCACTAAGTGCCTCCCTCAACATTCAGGGATGATTCAATATGGAAAACTGAGCGGGCACCTGCTCGTACCCCTGGAAGGGACCCCGTTGGCCTCATGTAGATGACCAGTTCACACCGGGCCTTTGCCTTGTGCAGGATCAATCGATTTCAAGCGGGGCCTGTAAGCCCACAGGGCTGCCCAGGGGTGTCTCACGGCAGGACAGACGCCCTGAGGTTTAAGTTCAGATGGCAGGGCTGGCTCCACTGCGCACCTCCACCAAAAGGACAGAGACCCCATATCATTAACCTCTGTGTATCTCTCAACCTAGGAGCCTCTAACACAGACCAGACACTGAAATTACTTGCTGAAATGAAGTGAATAAAAGCAGGTAACATGTGTTTACAGCGTGCCATTATTAACTCTTTCAATCGTCACAATTCTAAGTACCGTTACCGCTACTTTAACAGTGAGATGGGACGCCTGGCTTTCGGGTGGAAGCCGGGCGATGGGACTTGGGAGTTCGTGCGTCCAGCCATCTCACTGCCCCGTCTGCACTCCTTCCTAGCCTAGGTAAGGGCATCCCTCAGCACAGGTGAGGGACTCGGGTTGAACTCTTAGTATCAAAGTAAGACAAGAATTTTCAGAAACGGATTTATATGTCTCTTGTTTTTCTTAAACACATTGAAGGTATTAAAAAAGGCTATTAATGAGCTATTAAATAAAGATGATTAGTTACATAATATTTAAAAATATAAGGATGCCAAAAGAAGCCCCTTCATTCAGCCTCAGGAGCCTCTGCAGTTCTAGGGTTCAAGAAAGTTAAGAATCACAGCTCCAAGTCAAGCTATTTCCGCAGCAAAATGAAAAGTCTTCACAGCTTATTTCCTTTAATTACATCATAAAACAAAATTAGAACATACAGGAAACAATAATAGTTACATAACAATTTATATATTTATATATAAAAACATTTCTTTTTAGTCCAAAGATTTTAAAGCAGAAGGAATCCTCTACTGCCACCTTGGATTTTATTTTGAGTAACGCTCCCTCCCCTGCAACCTCAAGTGCCAAAAGTATGGGGTGGAAACAGTCACTTGGAAAGCTAATGGAACCTGGTGTGAAGTCACCACGTAGGGGACCGTGTTGGTCCCAGGGACCGGCTGGCTAAGTGCTGGGCAGGCCTGGTGGAGACGGAAAGCAGCAGCGCCCACACTTGGAGGCACTCCAGGGTAGGCCTCGGCCAGACAGCGGTGTTTGGGATCAGACACTCCCAGTCAACTTCTCTGCATTTTCCCCCTCAAGGGCTGGGATCAGAGAGGGGCAGGGGCGGGGGCTGGGGGGGAGCGGCGGGTGGTGGAAGAGCCTGGTTTGAAGACACAAATGTCTCCCACAGCACCATTTACCCATCTTATCTCTGTCCCCAAGCAGAGTCTGCCGGGCAGGGACTGTCCTCAAAGTGCTCTGAGCACCGCACAGGCCTCCTTCTCAGGTCTGTGCTCTCAGGACCACTGCAAGGGGGGCAAAGGGGGGAGAGCAGCTGGGAAATGCCCAAGGCAGGTTACTTGGAAGTGATTCCTGGGAGGAAGATGGAGGCGACCAGAGTGGGAGGCATCTGAAGGCTGAGTCATGAAACAGGAATGGAGAAAGGCAAAACTAAAAAGTAACCCTCAGTGCTGGGCAGCCAGAGCCGCAGGGGCCGGCTCCAAGAGCTGCGACGAGTTGAGAAAAAACACAAGTAGCTTCTGATGAGCCCCATCCCACAGAAGTCATAGAGGTCAGTGTGTAATTCAGGGCCAGGAGGGAAGGGGAGTGAGAGAAGAAATCTCAGGCTCGCCTCTCCCTGCACTTACTAGAAATTAACAGTCACCAGAGAAGAACAGATAAATTATTCTTAAGGGAAGGAGAAAACTCGTAAACCCAGAAGAGCAGCAGCAAAGGTTTCACTTATTACAGATCTATTATATAGCACTAGGAAAGAAAATCATTCAAGTCTTTAGGGAGGAAAGGTAAAGTAATCAAACCATGCCATTTAGAAACTCCTTTTCAAGTAGGATTTTCTAAGACTTTAGGTTCTCATTCACTAGTGCCTTAAAAACAAAACAGTGACTTCAGGTGCTGAGAAGGGTTAGACCAAGGTCAGAAACATACATGTGTGTGAACAGCAGTGCAGTACAGATCTGAATTAATAAGAGACAGTAGTAAGAGACAATGACAAGCGAAACTTAGTGGGGCAAAGTCCTTCTTCCACTTTAATTAACAAAAAAAGACATCACTTCAAGGGTTTCCTTGGGTTCTTGGGGTATGGCATAAGAGGAAAGGCATGTCTGGACGCCTCTCTCCCACCTCTTTTTGGGGTGGGGACTCACATTGCCCACCTGCGCTCGCCCCGGTGAACGCCGTGCCCAGCAGCGGCTGGGAAGCCCCGGGGGTTCTCTTTCTGTGGTGCAGGCCCCCCCGAGTGGGTGACTCTGGTTAGGCGTGTGGAAAGCAGCTCTCACTGCCAGTAGAAACGGTACGGACCCATTCATTCGCATGTGAAGCGGCTGTTTCTGTATGTTCAGAGCAGATGCTCATATCTGAAGCAAAGCACTCCAGTTCCGGAACTGATTCTCTCCTTTACTTTAAAAATCTCACCTACCATTTTCCCACCCCGATTTTTCAAAATGAGACACTAAAAAAAACGGGGTCAGTCGATACCATTCCGGCTGCTCACGGTTCTTTTCCCAAAGGGGCGGTGAACCAGGCTGGTGGAGGAAGCACTGAGGGCCAACACCCGGGAATCCAGTTCTACCGGGGCCAACTCAGAACACGCGCGAAGTGGAGGCGCAAGGAGTGCATTATGGAAGTCCTCTTAACATCCCACATGTGAGCTTGTCCGGTACATTTTTTTCTGCTGAAAATTGAGTGTAACTCTCTCGGGCTCCAAAGATTCACTGACTCAGCTGAGAGGTTTTTATTAACTTTCTTAAGGATCAGATGCTTCAGAAAAGTGCAACTGATGCTCCTAAGCATAAAAATGGACAAAATAGGCAGACTTGCCCTGAGTGGGGAGCTGCAAAAGCCCCTCGGGCAGAAAACTCACTTGCCTCGATGGTAGTTTCTGGCAGACACAAGGTCCCAAGCGACAAGGCAAGCTTAGAGGGACACTGTTTGCTAGAGAACCAAGATGGTAAGTTAGGGCATCTGGAGATAGCAAATACAGCCAAATGTTATTAATCATACACTGCTGACATGGTCTTTTTCTATCCTCCAATGTTACAATTAAAATTTATGATAGAAATAAAGGTGAGGCAAGGCGGAGACTCCATATTTCCCCTCACTCTCCTACTGCTTTAGGGTTCTTTGCTCCTAGATCACTGTAAGAGGAAGGGCTCTGCTTCAAGTCCAGCCAAACATCCTAAACCTCTTCTCAAACAAAACTTGGCTAAGTCACGTGGCCTGGGTTTGAGGTGGGTCAAGTTCCTAGAACTGGTGGGCAGACAGACAAGGCAATCTTTTCATAAAATGTTCCAGAAGCTCAAAGCATACCACTGAGAGTCTGTCGGCAGGATCCACAACAGGGACAGAAACCTACCCTTACACGTCATGCACGCAAGGAGCGGAAGGCAGACCAGATCGACCTCCTCTCTCCCAGGTGGCGGTCACAAGCAGTCCGTGACTTTCAGCACAGCACATATTAAATGGCCAAGGGTCTGCAACTATGACGGGCAAGTGTTCTGTCTCTCCAGAACAATCCAGTCCCCTAAGGGGATGCTGCCAATACAGATGGCAGGGAACCGCTCCTTTCTTCCCAGTGACACCATTGTATTTCCCAACAGCTTCAAACCGAGACAGGCGCCATCGCAACCTTCATCTAGCCGCCCACGGCGTTCGTGAGCTATCACACCAGTAACAACACATTTCATGAGGCAATTAGAATATAAGAACTTGATTGCGATAGCATTATAGCTATATTGACTGTTCAGTTTGGAAAGCCCAAAATAAAGCATCATAAAAATATTCACCAGGTATCCCTCTAAGATGTGTGATACAAGGAAGACGTAAAACTTCTAATTTATGTCTGCTAAATAAACTCATTTCATGAACGTGGACATTTACAAAACACATTTAAGAAATACTTTTACATCCACTAGAGAGCAGAGCAGGAGAAAACCCTTTTTACATGAAGTACAACGTACTTTCATATTCCAAATATTGGAGAAAAAAATGAAGCCACATCCCCTTTAACCGCTCACTTCCAGGTTTGATTTCAAATTCAGTAAGCAAACATCAAAGCGCACCCAGTGCTACATACTCGGCCCGGGCCGCACCAGTCACTGCAGGCAAGGCTGCCCAGGAGTCTGCCTGGGGCAGGACGAGGACCCACGGAGGAAGCCAGACTGGCGAACTCAGGGACAAGCAGCATTACTGGGGGTGAGAGGGAGGCTTTAAACAGACAGTGAGGATGGGTGTAAGAAGGACATGGCAAAAGTCAATTAAGAAAAATAGCTGGAATCACTTTGATAGGGCCAATGAAGAGGATGTAGAAGATACTGATGTAGCAAATGATGCTGGAAAATGTAAGGGGAGAAAGGCTGCTCGGAAAAACGATGATCTGGATGTTTAGTAACTCTCTGCAGAGGACACTGCAATAATCCTCCTGGCTATCGGCAGGTTTATGGCAATGACTTTGAAGGTACCTTCTTACTTCTTCCAACTCTCTTCTCTGCTCACGCTGCAGTTTTTCATTATGGAAGGCATAGTGTGGAGGGGCTCTGGAGTCAGACAAATGGAACAGTAAGCTTTTCCTAAGGAGACTTACACCTGGGAAGCCTTACTAAATTTTCAGAAGTGTCCCCGATGTTGAAACAGGAAGACATCAGGACCCTTTCCACCTGACCAAAACTTACCATGTTCTGGGTTCTCAAAGTCCTGGTACATTGCATCAGCTGGCTGGCATAGGTTGCAGATTGGCATAAAAAAACATATTTCCTTCCAAGCCTGATGGGCCTGAAGTTTTCTTGAGAAAGGAACAAATCTCCTGCCTGACCACATACTGCTGCGTGCCCCAGGCTTTTATTCTGTCACTTGGCTGTTCTCTGCCCAGACAGGGAGGGGTGGCCTGGGCAAGTCCACATGGCCCTGTACATGGGTACACTCTCTGAGGACAGAAACAGCATTTCCAGGACATTCAGCCCTGGTGAGTAGGGTCTTTTAAACTTATGTGTACTTTTTCAAGTAAAGAAGTACCTTTACAGTCTCAACTATTTGGTAATTCAAATCCACACTCACTGATCAATCAGGGTTTTATAGTCAATTTGTTCAGACACTATAAAAAAATTATGTTGGAGCAGATGGCTCCTAAATATTACTTTTTAGTTTTGTTTGAATGAGTAACCCGGGGATCCAAATGTCATGAACTACATCTGGAAGTGTGTGTACAAGTATATACATTGATATGTGTGGGGTATAGCCAGGAGAGTGAGTCTCACTTTAAAAAGCATGTTTCTTACACTGTAATTTGAAAACAGGATAAGGGGAAATGGGAATGAAAACTGTAAGTAATTTGAGTTTTTAAAAGAGAATAATTAAATAGAATTTAAAATAAATATAACATTAAATACTGATGGGTCAATACACATTTCTAAGACCCTTTCATGTGACTGCCTGGGAGGAAATAAATCACATGTAACTCACACACGTTTGTTGCACTCGAAGCACTGAAACAAGTCTTTTAACCGTCTGGGTCATGCAGATGATCTACTATCACGGGGGGCTGCACACCAATGTTTTAAAAGGCAAAAAAAGGTCAACCTATTAAAAAATCATACAAGCTTTCTAACCTTGGGGTTTAGAAATCTACCTGTACTACTTTAGAAACTCATTTAACTCATCCAGCACGATTTTTGGGGTGGGGGAGGGGAAGCTTCTTTGACTGAGACACGAGCACTGAATATTCTACCTTGCCCTCAGGTCTGATAACCAGGCTGGGCAGAGGCACTGAACCCCTTACTTCCTCTTTTTGCTGCCCCAATTTCTCCATCTGCCTACACTTGTATTTCATTCATGGGAAGTCTGGAGCACAAGAGAGATATGGATGACAAGTTCTGAAAAGGTTCTGGTCCTTTGAGGCTTCGATATTAGATATGATACCGCCAACACTGACCTGCAGTTGACCAGCTGTTACAGGGTCATTCTTGCATTCCTGATGGGCTGAAACGGGGGTGTGGGGGAGACTGACGAGCTAGACGGTACAGCTGCTCTACCAGCATTCCTGGTAAAAGAAAACTACCTCACAGACCCAAATCAGAGATGTCACTGATCATGCCAAGATTTCAGGGAACACGTGACATGTCTGAGCTTGGGTGGCGGTGGCTTTTGGGCTCAGTTTTGGGATTTGCCATTCCACTCTTTGCTAGTAATGCGTTTTGCTTTCCTCATTAAGCCAGTGGGACTTGACGGAGGAAAAGGTGTGCAGGGGAATACTGGGCATACTATGCATATCACAGAGCACACGATGTAACAGAAACCAAAGGGCAAAGTTTACTTTCATCAAAATAGTTTTAGCTCAAATTCTTTTCATAACTTTTCTTGCTTCTGTAACAGTTTCCCTTCAGACTGGCAAAGATTCAGGCAGGGTCCCCTAATGGTAAAATTTAGAATTAAAAAAATATTTATTGATAATGGCTCTTTTAAAAATGTTTGGTAACCCCAACTAATCATCCAAAATGCAAACTGTAAACACAACAGCAAAAGAGTAACAACTGTGAGCAGGCAGACTAGGAACAGATGACAGACTGAGCGAGGGTGCAGGAGGGAGCAACGGAGGACACAGGTGCACAAGAGTGCTACAGAGAGCGACAATTTGAGTGAATAAGTAATCACATTTGGACCACAGTGATTTCAATGCAGTCATTTAGGAAACCTCTGGGCCAAACACTAAAACAGAAGGTGGAAGGGAGGAGCCTTCTTTGTGAGCATGCTCAGCATGTTGGCATGGGAACGAGGAAGCACGGAAGCTGTGTAGTCATCTCACAATGGATGGCTACCATTTATAGGATGCAAAGAAATTTCCTTTCTGGTCCCTGGACATAACATATATTGTTTTTCTATGCTTTCCTTGACCCTGGAGGACTGCAGTTGCTTTTCCAAATTTGCCAAAGAAACCCCTTAACAAAATAAAGAAACTGCAGTAGCAGTAACACTGGGTTGCTGGAATGCCCCCTTCCCCTACCTCGCCTGTAATTTTCTTCTGGGTACATCCAACAGGAATGGTAAAGTGTTACCAATCCACTTGTTAAAGCCAGCACGATCTTCAGTCCCCCGGTCACAGAGCTAGAATGGGTGGGGTGAGCGTGGGTATGTGTGTGTACGTGTGGCTCTGGGGATCTGGATGCTGCCTCACTTTGTAACCCTTGCCCAGAACACTGGGGTCGCTTCCACTGGAGACTCCACGGTAACTCTAGAAGTGTCATTAAATACTCAGTTCGCCAAAGTTGACCACCTCCACTGTCATAGGATGATGCAGCATCTGCAGAAGCGCTGTCTGCTGCCCCCTACTGATGGGGGTGGAGTGACAGGTGCGAAGTAGGCGTGGACTTTAATATTGGGTAAATGGGTCTGAAACAAGACAGAAACATTACTAAGAGAGAGGGCTTAAACAGAAAGAGCAATGTTGCTTTTCAGAAAAAACACTGAGGGGCTGAGTGGCCATGAAAGCAGGCCAGAAGCTGAACACTAGCAGCCAGACGTCGAGAGGCCTGAGTTCTATTCTGTATCCCACATTGTTCTAAATGACTAACTCACCTTGCATAACTTTGGCACCTGCTTCCATAACATTACAATGGGGGAAAAACTTCCTATCAGTTTCTTAACCTGTGCCAAAGGAGATTCCTCGTTTGGTTCCCATAGTTGAAATAAACTATATAAGCTTAAAGTACGATTTTATTCCAAGTCACTATAGACAATATTTCCTCTGATATTTAAAAAACCAAAGTTCCCTCTTTTAACAATATGCTTCTAGTTTTTACTACACGAATAGTTTCTGAATAACTACTATGTTCAAGGCACTGTACTAGTTACATTAGAGGGGTACAAAGACGGTCAAGATGAAGAATCCTGCTCTTAGGGACCTTACAGTCCGGACGTGCACATAAACAGCTAAGTTCAAGTGGAAGAGGTGGTAAGGGACCTGAAGAGCATATAAAGACTCTGAAGATTCAGAGACAGAAGAGGCTCCCGACAGCCAGGAACCCAGTACGAGTGGGCCACAGAAGAGGCTGTGGCTGACCTGCGGCTCTCCTCTTTGCGAGCAGGAGAAACCTGGCTGCAAGGAGTCCCCACTGCAGTCGTGCTCAGTCGTGCAGGTCTGATGGGGGAGGCGGGACTGGGGCCAAGCGGAAATCAAGGTGAGAGCTGGTGCGCCTTTACATGATCGGGTGCCACTTGGCCAACATGGAATTTTTTAAGAGGTTGGTTGTAAGTGATAACTAAGCACAGTGCCTTTCTCACAGCAGGTGTGAAGCAGATGTTCCAATAAATGTCTGTTGAGCTGAATATTCTAATGCACAGATTCATCTAGCCTTTTACAACCTCCTTGCTGGCAACCTGTCTTCCGATCATTTGGCTATACATGGGTGTCTCTACTACGGTGGGGCACAAAGAAAAAGGGAGAAAATTACCTGATCCATTTGTTGTCTTAAAAATTAAAAACCCCAATAAAAGGGGTTGATGTGAAAGGAAATACAAATTAAATTATTAAATCTTATTTAACTAAGTATTTTCTTTATTTCTCTCTTTCCTTTAGAACCAAAACCTGGCATACGCTTTAGACTCCAGCCATGTTATTCAAGTCTGGACATCACTGGAGAAACTCTGCTGGGAAGAGGCCTCCTTGTCTCCCCTTCGGGGGGTATTTTCCTACTGAATTTCCAGCTGAAACTATCTGCCTTTAGGTTTGTCCTCCACTTTTCCCCCTTTGCTAAATGTCTACGTAAATGTAATAATTGCAGGAATCTAAATCTAAAAAAATAAAAGGAGGAAAGGGTGCCGAGAACAAGAAAGCCGGAGAGTGAGGCAGCCATCTTTACCCTGAGTCTCTTGATTCCAGCCCGAGTGATTTGCTGGCAGTCATAGAGTTCTATCCGCTCAAGGCTGTGGCAGCTCTTCAAGTGCTCCAGGGACGCGTCTGTGATTAGTGGGCAGTTGTCCAGTTCAATCACCTCCAGCTGGTCATGAGCGCAGGCCCCATTCCCCAGGTGACGAATTCCATCGTCTGTGATCAGCTCACAGTGAGACAGACTCTGCGGCCAAACAGAGCAAGGAAGGACACTGAAATACCTTATGGCATCCTTCTAGCCAGAGGCCTGTCTACCCTCAGAGAGGAGACCTTTCTGGTTTGATTTTGATGTATGTGGAACCATCACTAGACCCACGCGGTAAAGTGAAGAAAGCAAACTAGAGTTGCCAGGGTCCTGCTTTTGACAATGATCCACATTTCTGTGTGATTCAAAATATACTTTGCGAATTCACGTAACGACTGTGAAACAGTTCCATAAACAAAGAAAGATTATCTCCCCCAAAGACAAATGAACACTTTTCTTCTTTACATGAACAAGCAGGGCTCAAGCTTTTCCTACACCAATATTTCTGGAATTTGGACTAAATATTGATCACCTGGTACAGGGGGATGCCCAGTTAATTAAATAAAGTTGGTTCTTACAGCTGTCAGGTGTGGTCCTCTCTTCACATAAATCCCTTCACTTTATCAATTTTCCTTAAGACCTTCATTTATTTCTACACGTGAAAACTCAAAACCCTTTACCCAATTTTGGACAGTAAAGTGTCACCAAATACACCAAAAACAAACCTAGATACAGAATGGTCAGCCAGAAGTCTGCCCCACAGTGTTACTAGAAACAGTAGCAGAGAACTCCCTGCAGTAAAGTCTTGATTGCTTTTGTTTTGGTCTCAAGGTGAAGCAAACTATGTTTTGGGCCATCTTGTCCCTGGGACCTCTCGAAACTGAACCATCATTCAGTTTAGAGAGTAATTCATGGGCGAGAGAGAACTCATACTTTCCACTTCAGTTTTCAGTCTCCAAGGTTGTTTTTTTAAAACAATCTCTAAGTACTGATAAAGAAAACATTTAAATTTTCAGTTCCTTCCTTGGTCCTCTATAAGTTGGCAATTTGGAAAAACGTACTCTCCCCAAACGGTAGCCAGACACCAAGAGGAAAGCAAGAGCTGGGTTTTGATTAAATCTAATAAACATAAAATTTTCCGAGTCAAACTCACCAATACTTGAAGTCGAGGACAGTGTATAGAAAGCTGGATTAATGTGCTATCTGTTATCTGAAAGAAACATGTAGGTTTATTTTAGGTGTAATTTCAAACAAACTCATGGCTTGTACCTCATTCTTGACTACACATGTAATCTAAACTGGTATCTGATTGATAAAACTATCAAATAATGAAATCTTGAGATTGAAATCCCAACAGTTATCTGAATCTGCTTTTTGAGAAGCTAGGCTTCAACACATCTGGTATTCTCTAGTCTTAATTTTTAAGTACGTTTTACTGATTATGCTATTATAGTTGTCCCTTTTTCCTCCTCCACCTGGTAATCCCCCTTCCTCCAGAAATCCATCCCCCTTAGTTCATATCTATGGGTTGTGAATATAAGTTCTTTGGCTTCTCCACTTCCCATACTATTCTTAACACTCCTTCTATTTTGTACCTACCAATTATGCTTCTTAATCCTTGTACCTTTTCCCTTATTCTCCTCCTTCCCCATCCCTGCTGATTACCCTCCACGTGATCTCCATTTTTATAATTCTGTTCCTGTTCTAGTTGTTTGCTTAGTTTTTGTTTTTTAAGATTCAGTTGTTGATAGTTGTGTTTGTTGTCATTTTACTGTTCACAGTTGTGATCTTCTTTTTCTTAAATCAGCCCCTTTAACATTTCATATAATAAGGGCTTGGTGATGATGAATTCCTTTTAGCTTTACCTTGTCTAGAAAGCACTATCTGCCCTTCAATTGCACATGACAGCTTTGCTGGACAGAGTACTCTTGGCTGTATGTCCTTGCTTTTCATCACTTTGAATGCTTCTTGCCAGTCCCTTCTTGCCTGTGAAGTTTCTTTTGAGAAATCAGCTGACAGTCTTATGGGACCTCCTTTGTAGGTAAGTATCTGCTTTTCTCTTGCTGCTTTTAAGATTCTCTTTATCTTTAACCTTTGGCATTTTAATTATGATGTGTCTTGGTGTGGTCCTCTTTGGGTCCATCTTGTGTGGGACTCTCTGTGCCTTCTGGACTTATATGTCTATTTCCTTTGCCAAATTAGGGAAATTTTCTTTCATTATTTTTTCAAATAAGTTTTCAATGTCTTTCTTTTCCTCTTCTTCTGGCATCCCTATGATTCTGATGTTGGCACTTCTGAAGATGTCCCAGAGTCTTCTTATTCTCTCATTTTTTTTTTAATTCTTATTTTTCCTTCTGTATTGGTTGACTATTTTATTTCTTGCATTCCAAACCACTGACTTGAGCTCAGGCTTCCCCCCCTTCACTGTTGGTTCCCTGTGGATTTCTTGTGATACCACTAAGCATAGCCTTCATTTCTGCCCTTACGAGTTTGCTACACTCAGTGAGTTCTCTGAACATCCACATCACCAGTGTTTTGAACTCTGCATCTGATAGGTTGGCTGTCTCTGTTTCACTTAGTTCTTTTTCTGGAATTATGATCTGTTCTTTCATTCAGGCCACATTTCTTAGTCTCCTCAATTTGGCAGCCTCCCTGGGTGTGTTTGTGTGTATTAGATAGAGCTGCTTTGACTCCCTGTCTTGGTTTGTAAGGGGCAGAGCCTTTGGTATTCACCAGGGCGGAAGGAACCCTCTTCGCTGCTTTGGGGTGCTGTATGTGAGGGAAGGGTCCGAGAGGGAACAATGCTGCTTGCTCAGCACTTGCCCCATTTCCAGTCACTTCACCCACTTCCTGTATGCGACTGGTGCCCCTCTAGCTGCTGCTCTGGTGTTGGTTCCCAGAGTGGGTGGGTTTGTATACATCCTAGGACCATGGGTGCCCTTTAAACAGACTATCCTGAGAGACTGGCAGTTTCCTCCACCACCCCAATACCCACTGGTTTTTATAGCCACAAGTTATGAGGCTTTTTCTTGGTGCTGGAACCCTGGGCTTTGTGATCTGGCCTAGGGCTGGGATGGTTTTCTCCCCAGGTGTTCTTCCTGGTTTTTATCTGCCACACATGAATGTGGGACCACCTGTTCTGCTGGCCACCGCCACCTCCTTGCCGCTGCTGCCACACTGCATCCTCTCTGCCCTAGCTCCCTGTCTCTGCCCCTCCTACCTGTCTGGATGAGTATTCTTTAAATCTTGGTGGTCGGAATTCCACACAGTTTGATTTTCTGGCAGTTCTGTGTTTTTTTTTTGTTTTGAGGTTAGCTGTGATCCTCCTTATGGTTGTGCGAGGAGGCGAAGTATGTCTACCTACGCCTCCATCTTGGCCAGAAGTCCTAGTATTCTCTAGTCTTAATCTTTGAACAGGTCTATTGAAAATTGTTTTGTTTTTGAAATGAATGAAAATCTGTGCCCTAGTAACTTACCCACTGGACTTTTTGTTCTACCTCCTTAGAACCATCACAGAAAACAATCGTAAGACACTGCTCCATGAAAAAAACATTAATGTGAATGTCGTCAAATTTTTAGATGGTTGACCTATATTTTATAAGCCTTGCCAGGATTGATATCTTGGGTGTCAGTTTTTTCCCAAAGGTGGCACAAAGGGCTGCTGAAATCTGGGTTACCTATGAACATTCAGGAGGGAAAAACTCCTAAAGGAAGAACAGTTTTTTATAGTTATTTTAGGACAAAAAGTAAATCAGTGCTTCTTTTCAAATTCTTCTAACTCTTGAGACATTATACTACTCTAATATATATAGCTTCACAGGGGCTAAGAAATCTCAAAAGGGTGGGGAGCTGGGGCAGGCAGGTGTGCGCTGATCACTCAGAAGGACTAACACCACGAAGGACGCACAGGACACTCAGGCATGTGCTAGAGATAAATGAACATAAACAAGTTTTAGTTCAGTATAAGAACTAATAGCTGCTAAGAAGTGTTGGATAACAATTAAAAAAAACTGACCTCAATGGTTACCCGAGAATCTTCTTTATTTTTACCATTAAAACAATTCACTGCTCTATCTTCTTTCTAGTTTCCCCTCAATCAACTAATCTCAAAGGTCTTAAATTGGTAAGAAAAGAAATGGTTGATAAGGAGATATCTGGTTGCCTGCCTGAAGGACAGGGTTCCATACAGAGTTAGGTCTCTGGGGCTAATGATGTAAGGGGTCCCCCATCCAGTTAAGCTAGAAAGGGGTAGTGCTATTCAGTGTGATGGGGCTTTAATTATTTATTAGTATCAAAACCCTGTAGGCCTAAGGAAGTATCTTTCTAGCTTTAATGTTTAGGCCTTCTTTCTTCCCAATGGCAACCCTACTGATGGCATATATTTTCCTAGTTCCTCAACACACAGCCACGAGTCATCTGCCTGGTGTGCCTGGGGGACACCTCAGGAGATGGAGAGTCAGCCGTGTTGCCAGGCACGGCACTACATCAGGGGAAGGAAGTGGACGCTGCCATGTGCATGTCATACAAGTTTCTATCGTACTGTATTTCTGAGTAAAAATCCACAATCTTACCTGAACACACTCTTCTAGGTCCATCTTTTCAAGCTCATGGCAATTCTATAAGATACAAAAGCAAACATTACAATACAAACATTTAAAATATGGGAAATGTTTAAGGCCAGAAAACTAAGTGGTATTAAATATCAATTTGCCTGAAGGCAAACACCATTCCCCTTGTCCCGTTACATTGGTCCAAGACAGTTATAACCCAATATACACCTGCATTTCCAGAACAGTGCGTATTCTACAAGCCTGTAGCTGCTGCATGAGACAGCTCAGGAACACCAGCTGCAGGTAAAGGGCCCCACATCCCACATCCTCAATTCTCCACAGATGTGATTCTCCCTCCTTGCTCATTCTTTTGAAATAAAAATCCCAAACAAAACCTACACAGACCCTGAAGAAAATACTCACCCTGGCCAATGTGGTAAAGCCCACATCTGTTAATTGAGAACACCTTGCCACTTCTAATATTCTGTTAAAAAACAAAGCAAAAGTCAAGCCCTTGGTCCCTGAAAACGGCATTTATTTAAAACAGCAAGAATTTAAGAAAACAACCTCCTATTCCCTAAGGAACATATAATGTAGTGACATTAAAGGCTAAGCAAGTCTGTATAGAGATCTTGCCATTCATTTTCATTGAGTCATCATAAAGTGATCTTGTAAATAGCACATTTCAGAGTGATGCAATCAGAAGAATACAATAGAAGCTTGTAGTTAATGCCAAAATGTATGAGAAATGCATTTAAAAGGCTTCTTGATGGCATATTTGCTTACCCCCAGAGGGCAGCCTGCTCCTAGAACACGGAAATGCAGATACTCTGTTAATCTGTTGCTAAAGTAAATTATTCTCTTTCCCTATTTTACACATAGGTCTACTCAGATTTAAGCAGATTTTAAAAATGTAATAAAGAAACTGGTTAATTACAGGACTATCCCAAATATGAAATTCCATAGCTATGAAAAAATACCCTTAAGCTTCCTCCCATAGGCTCCCAGGGAGGCCCAGAGGCCAGGGAAGCTGAGCTGGCAGCCACTCTCCTACTCAGGAATTGCTAAACACCAACCTAAATACCCAACACAGGATCGGGAATCAAAAGTAGCTTTTCTATCCTGGCTGGTGTGGCTTAGTGGATTGAGCGTGGGCCTGGGAACCAAAGGGTTGCCATTTCGATCCCCTGGGCCACATGTCTACACATGCCTGGGTTGCAGGCCAAGTCCCCAGTAGGGGGTGCACCAGAGGCAATCACACATTGATGTTTCTCTCCGTCTCTCCTTCCCATCCACTCTCTCTAAAAATAAATAAAATCTTAAAAAAAAAAAAGCTTTTCTGGGAAAATTTTCATGGCATCTGCATGATAGTACCACAGAATATTTGTATGTTTGCTTACAAATTACTTACAGAAGTTAAAAAAAACTCCACTAACATATAAGAAAGCATTATCAACCGACAATCAATTAGAAATGAAATGCTGTATCTAACGGAAAAGCATGAACTGATTGAACCCAACACAAGTATCGCATTTGAGACCCTTTCTGTTCTAACAGTCAGATAAACCATGGAGTAGGAGGAGGAAGCTGAACGAGCATCCCTCTCTTTAAAACAAAAAGGGAACAGGCAGTATTTTCAGACAGAGTTTGGCTATTTCCTTAGCTCTTGAATAAACCTCTGTAGGCTTCCAACATTACTAATTTTGATCAACAAGTCTATGACCTATTAAGGAATTTTGATATTGTAGGCAAATTTTCTTCTACTAATTATAATTAGGTCCATGGCCAGGTGATTACAAAAAAAGTTTTGAAAGGTTTTACTGGTTCAAATGATTATTACATGTAAAACAAGTAGTTTAATGGGTTCTGAAGCAAGATGCCTGGGTTTGTGTCCTTGCTCCTGCACTTCCTAGCTGTGAGACCCGCACAGGTTACCTGACTTCTCTGGGCTTCAGTTTTCTCATCTATAATATGGAGGTAATAACAGTGCTTATATGGTGTTTAAAGATTAAATAAATACTTGTGAATCATTTAAAACAACTGCTGACATGTCCAATATAAAAGTACAAGTTTTATTTAGAAAAACAAAAAAGGTATATGGAGATTGAACAGCACGCTGTGTGTTCTTACAGGATCAATATTGGTTTGATACCATATGCGTGCTAACACAGCATTCTTTTTTTCAATTGTATTTTACTGATTATGCTATTACAGTTGTCCTGATTTCCCCCCCTAACACAGCATTCTTAATATTTAGCCAATCCTATATTTAGCCAGATATGTGGAGCCATAAAGAAATACAGCTTGCTGTAAAATACCATTCATCAGCATAAGGAAGGTTCTCCTTTGGGGCTGTTTTTTTTTTCAATACTCTCTGCTATGCACCTTGCATCATTATTACAATATAAGTAACCAAAGAATAGACCTTCAAAATCTTTCTTCAGGAAGGAATTACAGATACTCCTTGACCTGTAATAGGGTTATGTCCAGACAAATCCTTCATAAGTTGAAAATAATGTTAAGTTGAAAATGCATTTAATGCCCCTAACCTGCCAAACATTATAGTTTAGCTTAGCCTACCTTAAATGTGCTCAGAACACTTACATTAGCGTACAATTGGGCAAAATCACCTAACACAAGCTTATTTTATAACAAAATGTTGAATATATCTGTAATTTATTATGTGTATTGCTTTTGCACCATCTTAAAGTCAAAATCATAAGTTGAACCATTTCAAGCCAGGGACTGTCTATTAAAGCATTAATTAGAAAAAATGCCTTTATTTCTTTCCTCAAGCAGTAAGGTAAAATGATTTTTTTCCTAGTATGTATAGCAGGAAGCAGAAAATGGGGACTATTATCTCTTAATGCAGGACAATTATATGCAGTCAAATAAAGTATAAAGCAAGGAGGGCATCTAAAAGGTTAGTGGCCTTTCAGGGTCTACCTTAAAGATTTCAGGGTTCCAAGGAATAAATATAAGCGAAGGAGGCCTCTGTTCTTTTCTCGACTTTTTGAGCTAAACAAGAAATGTTTACCTAAGCCGTGGACAGTTCTGACCTAGAGCATTCAGGATGGCATCTGTGATGTTGGAGCAGCCGGAGGCACAGAGGGACTGTAACTTATGGCACCCTCTGCATATAGTAATGAGACCTTCATCTGTGATTTGCTAAAAAACAAGAGCAAACAACCCCCACACATATTAGTAACTTAGCAGAACAAAATGAAGGGAAAAAAGTTATCTCAGTGAAAATAAGTACCAAAAAGAAGTAAAAGCAGATTTAATATTAATCAAGTAGCAGACATAAAAGAAAATGAATATACTTTGTTTCTTCCTTCCAGTTCCTTTTCATTAAGTTTGCAAGAGAATCTGTGCCCATTTGGGGGATAAAGGGAGGAAACTATAATAGATTCTTTTACTGGGAATGGCATGGGGCACATTATGGTGTGGATTCAATTAAGTGGTTTTAAAACCTACAAAACAAGAGTGGCAGTATTTTAATAGTATAAACACATGAACAAGTTCAAAATTGATACTAAGTTACTAAAAACATAAAACAACCTGTGGATGGCAGTTGCAATCTTGTATCAACCATAAATCCATTTATTTCTGTATTTTTGTTTTCTAGTGAGGAATATTCTAATTTATGGAGATAAACAGTTGTGTCCAACTCAAATACAGTTTTCTATGTTATAAATTATCTTAAAATGAAAAAGAAAAAAAGATATTACATTAAAAAAAAGTCATATAGGCCCTGGTGGGGTGGCTCAGTTGATTGGAGCACCATCCCGTACACCAAAAAGTTGCAGGTTCAATTTCCAGTGAGGGCACATACCTAGGCTGCGGGCCTGATCCCTGGTTGGGGTGTGTATGAGAGGCAACCGATCAATGTTTCTCATGTACATTGATGTGTTTCTCTCCCCAACCTCCCAAATCAATAAGCATGACATCAGGTAAGGGTTAAAAAAAAAAAGTCATGTATAAATGTCTTAACACGTTGGATATGATCAGATGTAACCAGAACTCCAATTTGCCCTGCTAGACTAAGTCTGAGTGAGCCTCAGAAAAGCTCTCCTGTCATCTCTGTTTAACCGGTGTCCTTAAACTGCAAGGACGGCTGGGGGAAAAAAAAATCCAGGCTTTAAAGAGTCACTGCTTAAACCAGCCTTTTCTCACTACTGTACAACTGAAACAAAATACAGCTAAAAATAGAAGTTAAGGCAGATACAAGACTTGCCATAAGGACAAATTAATGGGGTATATACACATGTGAAGAAGCTAAGAAAGCGCCACACAAGTGTGATGTATCACTGGTGCTAGAAGAGGACACCAGAAACGTACAGAGGGAATCAACAACCCGACGAGAGGATGTGCCCAGCCAGTGGAACTTGTGTCACACAGTATTAGTCAAGTATTGTAGGGCTGTACTGTCTTTTCCTTTTTAATGTCTTTTAAAATTTTATTGAATTTATTGGGGTGACATTGGCTTATAAATCCTTTTTAAAGTTTTAAAGTCTATAAGGAATTACTGAGGAAGAAGAGAGGAGAAAAGTCAGTCCTATTACCACTATTTTAAATTTTTAAAAAGAATAAAATTTAGGCCACCGCTGGTGTAGCTCAGTGGATTGAGCGCCAAGCTGCGAGCCAAAGGGTTGCTGTTTCGATTCCCAGTCAGGGCACAGGCCTGGGTTGCGGGCCAGGCCCTGACCCAGTATGGAGTGTGCGAGAGGCAACCACACATTGCTGTTTCTCTCCCTCTCTTTCTCCTGCCCTTCCCCTCTCTGTAAAAATAAATAAAATCTTAAGAAAAAGAATAAAATTTACTGAACGCTTATGTTTTCAAATTAGTCAAGAAAAAGAGAATGGGTAAAGAATGTACTTTGGTCACTTCAGTTTGTGCAGGAACGTGAAGTCCTGTGAATGTTGAGAATCACATTTCCTCACATTGTAAGAAAGAAATGACAGAGTGACTCATGCCCTAATATCTGAGTGAAGGAAAACAGTACAATAAACACATGAGAGAACTAGTTCTTTATGCTTATCAACTATGATTTCTGTCTGTTGGAATGGCAAAGGAAATTAAACTAAAAGAGTAAATGATAGGAATGGTATATATGTAATAATTATGCGCATGTGTGAATGTGCATGCAACATACTCATATATGCACATATATACAGAATGTGTGTGTGTGTGTATATAAATAAAATCTAGATGCCCCAAACAGTTTTTTCCTGCCACTGTAAGATGAAGGTTATATAAAGCACCTATAAAAGAAAAAAAAAGATGAAGGTTATATGCTTACAATAGTTGTATAAGCTCTTTCTCTCAGGCCAAATATTTCAGTTTCATAAATGAAATTATGCAAATTCTGGTAGTTAGCAGCTATGGCAATCAGAATTGAAAGGAAGAGGTGGTCAGAATTAAAAAAGAATGTCATTCTTTTAATTCAGTCTCCAGAAGCCACTTAAGCAGATCATTATCAGAGAGCACAACCCTGGAAGAGCTGGAAGGGCAAGTTGCTTAAATTGCACAAAATGTAGCACCTTTAAAGTTATCACATTTTTTAAGAAAAGATTTTATTTTCAGAGAAAGGGAGGGAAGAGAAAAAGAGAGGAAGAGAAACATCCATGTGCAATAGACACATCAATCGATCGCCTCTCGCACGCCCCCAACTGGGGAACTGCTTGCAACCCAGGCATGTGCCTTGACTGGGAATCCAACCTGTGACCTTTCAGTTTGCAGGCTGACACTCAGTCCACTGAACCATACCAGCCAGGGCTAAAATTACCATTTTTATACCCAACAGCCACTATGCTTTCAAGCTGTAGGTGGTTAAACAAGAAGGGGAGAGTATAATAAGCAAAAGGCTTAGTAAAAATAAGGAAAACCCTCACCAACTTTTTCACTGCTAAGAGAGGCTCTCACTCCAAAGCAACGCACATATATACTTCTCAAGGCAATATAAAAAAGCTGAAGACATATTGTCAACATTCTAGGACTGTGAATAGTTTCAACAAATTCTCTAAGTAAAAACTGAGGAGTTCTGGGACAGACACATAAAAATTAGTAGTCTAAAAGAAACCAAATGTGAACTACAAATACTACTTGAATATAATTTACAGGGCACATTTTGCTTGTCATCTGTTTAGATCAGTGGTTTCCAATAGTTACAACTCACTGACAGATCTTAATTGGTGGGTTGCAATTAATTTACCAAACATACTTTATATACTGAAGTTTGTAAATAATTAATTCTAAAAAGTATTCTTAAGTAGGAAAGAAAGGGGTGAAGTTATAATTAGCCTATTTGAAATTCTGAATAAGCTACCCGCTTGTCTGTGTCAAAACCCCTGGAGTATCATCAAGCAGGTAAAGAATCAGCTGTGTCTACTGTGTCCCCAGGGTTGAACTAGAAAAAACCACTGGTTCTTACAGTGATAATACAGAAATTGATTAGTAATACAGAAAGGCTATAAGGAGGACTGCTTACTAAGCAGGTCTGCAAGTTCAAAGTCACCAGTTCAGGACAGTGTGCACCTATGTACTTGAGGGCTTCATCTTCTAGCTAAAAGATTAAAAAGAGAGAGAAAAAAATGATTACTGACATTGTTTTAAAGGACAGAGATTTAAGCACACACACTCATCAACACAGTCTAAATACAGCCAACCAAGCTTCAAAGGAACCACGACGCATGATTACATAAAGGTGTAATTCACATGATCAGTATTGTGGGTTTTTCTTCTGACAGATATGCTTTACAGCATTTTGCTGAGCGTTTATGAAACTGAAAGAATTTTCACATTTCTACACTCCCTACATTGTGGGGAGCAGGAGCCGGGAAAAGAATCCACAGTTTATCTGCTGCTGGAAGATCAGTGCCAGGAGTACAGTGCTGAGAACAGATGGCAAGTAATTGATTATAACGATGCATTCCAATCAATATTTTTCAGGCTTCCATTAATAACTAGAAGCTCAAGCTGTTGTTTTATGATAGTCATACTTCCAAAGTTCTGTTTCAAACAATGGAACATCTCCCATCACAGTGAAAGAATGAGGGCATTTTCAATCGAATCCAAGGCATGGTTTCAATAACCATTAAAAATATAAGGTAACAAGAGCCTAGCCCTACACTTTGTCAGTCACGCCTCAACCCACTGATTTCCATGCCAATTCCTTCCAGTAATATTTTTAATGGCAAAATTAGTTGGATTTGTAATGTGACCGGCAGGAAATAAGCATCCACGCTGTAAAATGTAGGTTTGCTGTATACTCGACACATTTAAGAAAACCTTCTGGTGGTTTAAAAACAAGCGGAAACTGCCAAGCCGCCTTCCTCGCCTACCCAGCCCAAGGTCTGAGGCAGTAAGGACACGGCAAGTTTTCCTTCCAGATTCAACTGTGTGAGACCCTTCTTGCCTATGGTGCTTGCTCAAAATGAGTTTTGTCTCTCCAGGCTGCCTCCCCTAAAACCAAAAAGTTATCTTTGGTCAGATGTTAATTCTTCTCTCTTTTTCACTCTAAAAAACCCACTAATTTTTGGTAAACACATGTCTTTGGCCAATAGTACAAAACAATTCCATATTCTTTAGGTTAACATCTTGGGGCTGCCTGTAAAGTTTATGCTTTCTCTATCATTCTCTATCATAAGCACCACATGGAGTATTTATTACCTGTGTGCAGCCTTTTAAGAATAAGGCCTTGAGACCCCCACAGCCTCTCACTAGTGCTTGGATGCCATCCTTGGTTACTTGGTCACACCAGGAAATGTTCAATTGCTCCAATAGTGGACATCCCTCACTTGGGATAAAAGAAAATGAAACAAACATATGACTAAATCCAATTTCAAAGATACCAAAGTCTCATTTTATTGGCTTAGTCAGGAAATGGATAGAGCCCCATGCTCTCCCACAAGAATATACATGTTTATTTAATGTAGATTTAGAACACAGGAAATCCCATAACAATAAAAGCGGGCTTAGCAATGTCTGTGGTGTTCATGTGGAACTGTATCACTAGGAGGGCTAGCTCAAATCCAGCTTAACTAGCAAGCGCAAACCACAATACTGTTTTACAGATATAGCAGATTTTAACGGAGGTTTATACATTGCAAACTATATTCTTTTTGCACTTATCACATACTTGTAAGTTCTCTAGATAGGAAATGAAAATTAAGTGACTTCTTCAAGTTAACTAAGTAATTAATGAGGAATGTAGAGTCAAACCTAGATTCTCTATCAAATAATTCTATTACTTATAAAGTACTAACAAGGGCATTTAAACTTTTATTTAAAAAATTAGGGAGGATCTGTAAATTTTCCTTATCTGGGAAGTATTTAAAGTACTATTTCCACAGGATGAATTTAAGATATATTGTATCTGATCTCTGGCTTCTACCAAATACTAGCTTCATCTTTGATCTTTGATTTCAGATTTGAAGTACGGAAGAGTCCCAAGCTCTACGACGTTCTCTGGAGAACACTGATTTAACTGTTTTCTAGTGTGACTCCAGGCAAGTCACTTTAGGAAGTTTGCCCAGAACCTCTCCTTAATCTAAGATTAGCCACAGCCATTTCTGTGTTCTCCCCAAACTGCTGCACGTCTGTCACAGCACTTAACCACACGGTAAGATGATGATGTGTTTAGTGTTTTCTTTTCTCACCAGACTCTGAGCAACACAAGGGTAGTGACAATATCTTATTCAGTCACATCCCATGGTTGAATCACATTACCTGGCATTCAAAAATGTTTTAGACTTTCTATCTGTAAAGTGTCTGTCCTGTCCACATCTACCTCACAAGGTTTTCAAATAAGTGAAAATCATTTATGTGAATGTTGTAAACTATAAATGTTGTTGTATTATTCTATTATCCTACATAGCAAGTCTTAGACACATATTTGCTTAATATAAGGAACATCTAGATTTTTAGATTACTTATACTCTACTTAACTAAATTTACATTTCTTCTTTTAATAGCTTAATTCTTACTATTTATAAATGTAACCAATATATGGGACTATAAAAGAATGACAAAAAGTAAAGTTGTAGGTGTGGATACATGGAACAGACTGACAGCTGCCAGAGGCAAGGGAGAAGGGGAGAAATGGATGAAAGAAGGTGAAGGGGTAAGTCGAAGAACATATTTGCACAACCCATGGACACAGACAGCGGTGTGGTGACGGCCAGAGGGAAGCGCGTGTGGGGCTGGGTGGAGGTGGGCAAAGTAGGGGGAAAGGGGGACATCTGTAATAGTATCAACAATAAAGTTAAAAAAAGTAAAGTTACAAAGTGAATGAGCATTTCATCTTCCTTTTTAAGATACATTTTCTGTAATGTACTTTAAAAAAATACATTAGCATTAAAATAATTAAAACTTATGAGTGTTTACACTCAAGTGCTAAGCAATTGATATATATTAGATTGAAACAGATAAAACTTTTATTTATAAGACAAATGCTGTTGGAATATTGGCAACTTTATACAGTCTGGCTTAGTATTTTCAAATAATGATAATATTGTTTAATCTTAATAACAAATCTATGAGATGATAAGGAAAACCACACAAGGTTTACATTTGCCCAAGGTCAATAGCCTGACTCCAGAGTACTGTTTTAATCACTAAGCTATAATATGTGTCATTTTGGGGGAGGGGAGGAAGCCTTCATAAAAATCTAACCATTCAAGTATAAATTATACTCCTCTGTTTAGAAATCCTAGTCACCTCTAGTCATTTTACCTGTCTGGAGTTTGGCCTACTGATAAAACAAAAGATCTATTCTAAACTGCAGTATATATGCATAAAACAGTTTCCTTTAATTCCAACTTTATGCCAGTTATTTAAAAAAAAAAAGTATTTGTTCTGATTATTGGATAATCTTATTATAAGAAATTTACCTCAGAGCTTTTAGAGACATGTTTGTTATTGATGTACAGGAAGCCAAGTCAAGGTGCCTGAGTTTGGAACAGAACTTGCTAAGGCTAGTACATGTACTGAAAAATGGAAAAAGGAGAAAATAATAAACAAACAAATAACACATCCTTAGTATATCATACACGATTCTCATTCAACACATGTGTATACATAAGAACTGTAAAATTTCCATACCCCCAATAAAAGCAGTTATAAATTCTGGGATCTTTCACGTTAAGGAAGAGACCAGTGCCATTTACAAAAGATGAAAAAGGCTGTCATGTATGAGGATTTGCGTGAGGGGAAGATGGTACTTTATTTGTATTTGAAAACCGTAATACCCATTAGCAGCAAACTGCGTATGTGCCGGTAATAACTCTACATGCATTTTGCAAATCCGGGAACACCAGAAAGCTAGCTAGTACCAGACCAGCTAGCAAGCAGAGACATGAAGACTGAAATCTCTGCTCAAGATAACATGTTGCGTGGCAGTAGTATAATTGGATTTTTGCAAGATATACAGAGGATGGACCAATATGGGGCCGAAACAAGCTAAGTTATGTAACATTACTTCCTACTTTCGTTTATGAATATCTTAAGGCTCTTTTTCTGCAGTGGTCGAGTTCTCAGTTTCATTTTTCAACTTATGAAAAATTTCAAATATACACAAGAGTGAGTAATAGAGAAAGCAATATGTATCATCATGAAGCTTCTATATTTATCAATATTCTACTAATTCTATTTCATTCATTTCCCTCCTTTTTCATTCTAGCATTTTAAAGCAAATTCCAGGCGTATTTCACCTGTAAATATTTCAGGCAATATTTCTAATGGACAAGGATTTTAATTCCTTAATGTCTGATATCCAGACTATATTCAAGTTCCCCCAATTCTCTCATAAATGCCTTTGTCAATCTGATTTGGTCAAATTAGGATCCAAGTAAGAGCCTTACATTCTATTTGGCTGCTATGTTCCTTAGGTTTTTGTGTGGACGTATGCTTCCATGTCTCCTGGCTAGACGCCTAGGAGAATTACTAGGTCCTATATACTAAGTTTATGTTTGACTTTTTAAGAAACTGCCAAATTGCTTTCTAAAGCGGCTGTACCACTTTAGATTCCCACCAGCAACCTATGAAGGTCCCAGTTTCTCTACATCCTTGCCAACACCTGGCACTGGTCTCTCCTTTTTTGCTTATGGCTATTTTAGTGGGTATGGAGTGTAATCTTGTACTGGGTTTTTATTTTGCAATTCTGTAATAAACATACAGCATTGGCTAGCTAGAATCTCCAATAGAATATTAAATAGAAATGGCAAGAGTTAACATCCTTGCCTTGCTTTTGACCTTAGGGTGAAGGATTCAGTCTTTCAGCATCAAGCATGATGGTTAGCAATAAGTTTTTCATAGATGCCTATGACCATATTGAGGAAACTCCCTTCTATACCTAGTTTGTTCAGAATTTTTTTTATCATGAATGGGTGTTGGATTTTTTCACGTGCTTTTTCTACCTAATGATGTACTAGTTACCTATTGTTGCATAACAAATTGCCCCAAAGTGAGCGGCTTATGACAACAAACATTTATTATCTCACAGTTTTTGTGGGTCAGGAATACTGGCACAGGCCACTTAGCAGGGTGCCTCTGACTCAGGCCTCTCACAAGGCTGTAATCAAGGTATTGGCCACAGCTGTAATCATCTCAAAGGTTAACTGGGTACAGATTCCCTTCCAAGCTCATTTAAGTAGCTTTTGGCAGACCTCAGAAGATCCAATTCCAAGTTTACTCATTTGGTTTTTGGTAGGGTTCAGGTCCTCACTGGCTGTTGCCCAGAGACCTCAGTACCCTGCCACTTGGGCCTCTCCACAGAACTACTCAAAACAGGGCAACGTGCCCTACTCCCCACCAAGTCAGAGCCCTGAGAAAAAGTAGAGTAAGACAGAAGTCGCAGTCTTTTTGTAACTGAATCTCCAAAGTGACATCCAATCTCTTCTGCGGTATTCTATTGTTAGAAATGAGTCCTTCGGTCCAGAGCATGCTCAAGGGGAAAGGATCACACAAGGGTGCGAATACTAGGAGGAGGCAGGAAGTACTCGGGGGCCATTTTACAGACTAGCATACTGAGATGATCGTGTAGTTTTTGTTCTTCACTCCAGAAGGCAGTAAATCTCACTAATTGCCTACTGTTGTACAGCCCACAATTCAGGAGTGGTTCTGATATTTTTAAATGGTTAAAAGAAAATCAAAAGATACTATTTTGTAACCTGAAAATTCTATGACATTCGAATGTCAGCACCCAGAAATAGTTTTACTGGAGCACAGCCATGCTCATTTGTTTATGTGTGGTCTATGGCTGCTCTTGTAAAACACTGGCAGGTTGAGTAGTCGTGACAAGGACTGTATGGCCAACAAAGCCTAAAACATTCTCTTATTTGACCTCCTATATAAAGTTTGCTGGCCCTTACTTTATTCTACTAATTGAGATATTATATTAATTGATTTTCAGATGTTAAAACACACTTGTATTTCTGGGATAAATCCCACTTGGATATGATCCAAAACTCTTTTATATGTTGCTGGATTCAGTTTGCTAAAATTTTTTAAAGTATGGCCCCAGCTGGTGTGGCTCAGTTGGTTGGAGCATCGTCTGTACACCAAAAGGTTGGGGGTTCAACTCCCGGTCAGGGCACATACCTAAGTTGCCAGTTCTATCCCCGGTTGGTATCCTTCAGCATACAGGAGGCAACCAATTAATGTTTCTCATTCACATCAACACTTCTCTCTCTCCCTTCCTCTCTCTCTCTAAAATCAATAAACATAAGAAAAATAAATATAAAAGAAAAAAACAATAAAATATGTTTGTATTTCTGTTCTTGAGAGATATATATTAGTAGAGTTCTTTTTATTGTGATGTCTTTGTTTGCCAGCTTTGGTATCAGAAAAACACTGGCTTCATATAATGAATTATGAAGCAGCTCTCTCTTTTAAATGAATGAGTTTGAAGATTGGTATTATCTCTTCTTTCAATATTTGATCACAATTCGGGGAGACCAACAGATATATAAAGAAATAATATCCTGGCAACTCTTCAGTTTACAGTTTCCCTAGTGTAAATTGTTCTTTCCTTATTAGACGTTCTTGGCCTAGCTTTGTGGGGTGTCAATATGTGCATATGTAAGTTTACTATTCGGTCAAACCTATGTAATTACTGTAGACATTTACTGAGTAGTTCCTTCCTTTCGAGACAAATTCCAGCCACCTCTGTCTCCCTGAATTCTAATCTCTTTCTCTTCAAATCAGCCAGAATCTTGTGCTCTGCTTGAGTTCCTTCTCCTTGTGCCATTATCTGGAGAATGTGGCCAAGCAGAGAGCCGGGGTAATCACAGGGCTCATGTCGTGTGTTTCTCATTCCTGTCCTGCATGCTGTCCAGCACCTTAAATCTATGAGGTGCCTTCTATGTTTCGTACAGTTTAACTGCTTTTTACAGCAGGAGGGCAGTTAACTGTCATGGTCAGAAGTAAAAGTCTCCATCTTTCATCCTTAAAGTTTGTATCTTTTTCTTTTATATTATGTTTAAATTGTTGTTTCTAAAATTACTAGAACGAGCAAAAATCTGAACACTGATGGGGAGCTATTTGATGATTTTAAGATATTTTTTTTTCACAGGAATGATGAAGTTAATGTGTTTTGGTTAAAAGTCTTTTAGAAATGCATATATGATATCTAGGACATTTTTCAAAATAAGATAAAATGAAGGGGTAAGATGACACAAAACTAGCCATAAAGTGATCATTTCTCAATTATCAATGTGAAGATGGCTGATGGATTCAATTTTGTCTACTTTGGCATATGTTTAAAATTTGTTCTAAGAAGTCAAAAGTCAGTAGAAGTTAACTTCTCTCTGGTGGTTTTAGCTGCAACTTGACATGGCTGGGCTCATATTTGGTTTACAATTGATTACTTTTTTAGTTTAATTTATATTTTAATTAGGAAAAACATTTGCATGGGTATTAAAGTAAAACTATTAAACCATGACACTTCAGGTCTTCCTTTCATCCCTGTCTCTTCATGTTTTTTCTCTCCCCCATAAGTAACTATTTTTATTAGTTTTTAATTACATTTCCATTGTTTCTTCTAGAAAATATTAATAAATATGAACATATATTTGTTTTACATCCCCTGGCCCTACAAAAGGTATCTTTTTATACAAGTTCCTCTGCAGTCTGCTTTCTCAACAATATGTCCTGGAGATCACTCCAGAGTACTACAGAAAGATTTTCCACATTGCTTTTTTTTTCTTAAAACATATTTATTTGTTTATTTTTTAGAGAGAGGGGAAGGAAAGGAGAAAGGGAGAGAAACATTTATCGGTTTGCCTTTTGCATGGCCCCAACTGGGGACCTGGCCTGCAACCCACTGAGCCACACCAGCCAGGGCCTCGGTTCCTTTTCTTAAACAGTCCTCTGCTGATAGACATTTGGATTGTTTTCTGCCTTTTGTTATTAAGAATAATGTAGTATTTGTTGTTATAAACAGTAAAAATGAATACAGCCTTGTACCTCAATCTTATATTTTTGCCAGTGTGTCTTTGGTATAAAAATTTCTAGAAAAATGTGTAAATTGTATGTCACTTTTTAGATACCTAGTGTTCAAATTCTAAATGTCTACAACATTAAATATTCAAAGGAAAAACAGAAACAGGCTAATTTATCTAAAGTAAATGTTGGGCTACTGGCATCGAGTCACAGTCAGGGTAGGGCTTAGTAAATGATCTTATCAAAGATTCCAGGTCAACCCATAGGAATAATACCTACTTAGTAAAAAGCCATAGTCCTTGTTAACAATATCGTGACCTCAAAGAAAGGGATAAAATAAACAATGTCTACACCCTGTGCTTGGAGTATCTTCTACTATCCTTCACTCAAGCAGTTCTAACAATACCATCTCTTTTACGAGGACTTTGGAACATGAAGATTCAGTGAATCATCCTGGCCCTTCTCTATGAAAGCAATGCTTTTTCCTCAATGACTTCACCTCACTTCCCTATAGGCAGCAATTTCCCTACATAATACTGAAATGTTATCTGATACATGTTATTACCAATAGATATCCTTGGGCTTTTTTATGTCTACCTTCAATGTCTATTGTGTCTGTGATTATACACTCACAAGGATGAAGGATCAAGTTTTATTTCTTTTATGTTGTGGCCAACACAAACACAGTACATTTAACGTTACTTAATGAATGGTGTCAATATCAATTATCACAAGTTGTTTACTCTTGTTTTTTAAGATTTACATCTTTTTATAGAATTATTTGTTTACCTTTACTATGTCCTTTGAATGATAGCTACTAGTATCTTCTTGAAATACAGGTTTTCCTAGTAATTAATGTATTATTATCATCTTTACTGCATATTCACTATAATTTTTAAGTTTCCCTCAAAATATCAAAATAGGATTTGGGCCAGATTCCAAACCAAATTTATTTCATTTCTACTCTAATGTCACTTTCTGCTTTAAAAATATCTTTCTTCTATAGAACCAAAATGAAATTTGCTAAATTTCATAGCATGCATTTAGTAGCATGCATTTCAAGCCAGTACAGGTAAAACACAGGGGGCTATGACTTACCCTTCTTAAACACAAAATACTTACGCGTCTGTAGTCTTTGTACATCCATTTAAATTTAGTACTTCAATGTTCCTACAGTTTTGTGCAAAGGTCCTTTACAGGAAAGAAACAAAGTAAAAGGTTTGAAATGAAATGCACAATTCTGGTATTAAGAAATTAACAAAAAAAGATATAAATTATTAATAGTAGTATTGGATATTAGTACAAAAGTAGTTCACAATTACAAATAAATTAATTTTCAGCCATAAATTTTTAACAAACTTTTTGATCTTTTTGTCAACCAAGGTTAAAATCACCTTAATTTTGAGTAAACAAACAAAATTCACTCAAGACTTCAAGAGAACTATTCATAACATGGAAAAGCTGGCCTTTTTGGAGGGGGCACTTGTTCTTGTTTTATTCTTAAAACCATATATATCCCACTACTAGGTATTTTTGTGTTATAAGCAATGTATGTATATTTGGGTTCAGAATACCTTAAAGAAAATTGTAACTTTATAAATAGCTTAAAATCATTTCAGCCTTTTCTGGTCCAGATGGTCTTGCTGCCTGCAGTCAGGAAGAGCAGTCAGTCAGCAGTTCCGTTCTCACCTTAGCGCATTGTCTCCTACTCCCAGACACCCGCGGAGACTTAGCTTCCGTAAAAAGCCCCCACATCTTTTTGAAATATTCTCCACTACCCGGCCCTGTAAAAAATGACAGTTAAATAAAAAGACATGCCATCATGTTAATTTTGAAAAGAATACATCCTCATTTTTATTAATTTACAAACCATTTTAAAGGCTTAGTTATTAATTAAATAGGAAAATTTCAACTTACTGTAAGAAAGCTTTCCTGATTAATGCATGTACTTGAAACATGCCTAAACTCAATACTGTTATTTATTTAATCAGTTTGTAAGATGTTCTGTATCTGAGAAAATGGTGCTCTGTAATTCTCTCATGCCTGTATTAAGATACATGTCTATGTAAGGTCTCATGTCTATATTAAGGTAGATTGCCCTTCCTGATTACACTGCAGCTGCTGAAGGATATTAACCCTATTTATTATGTCTGTATCCTTTCCAAAGTGTTCACTATAGCACTGTAATTACAGCAGAGACTCAATGAACACTTAACAAAAAGCTTGCTGAATGCCTGTATGAGCCATGGTGCTTTAAACATTCTCTTCCTAAGATTAGTAAATTGTGAAAAACATAAAAATTCAGCTTAATGTCAGTGAGTATTATTTTAAAAGCACTGTTAAAGATAATGAGAAGTTCGTGTGAGACTTTTAAAAACTTCTTACATGGATCCTCAAGACAATTAAGTTCCACTAGAACTTAAAAAAACTATCAAACTATAAATCTAAATTTAAATCTCATTCAATCCTTTTAACACAATGAAGAATCTATTATTTCCATTCTTCTGATGAGAAGACCAAGGACCACAGAGCTCAAATTGAGGTTAAAATAATTTAATCTTAAACCATTATGCTTCTCCATTTTAGAAATCATAGGCAATACCAAGAGATAAGATATAGGTGTGAAGTGAGAAGAAAAACAATTCAACAAACAACTTTGACTTTATTCTCTTTCATTCTCCACAAACACTATCTATAGGTTTTCCAAGAAACAAAATGCTCATCCTAAAAAGAATTTATGTAAATACCATACCCCAACAAGTTGACTGATTTCTTCAATAAACAAATATAAAAGACTTCCTTAAAATGAGCAAATACAGGTTTAAATTTCCACCACAAAAAAAATTCTTTTGGTCCTATTAATACAAACAGCTTAGTATTATTTCAGTAAAAACAGTTCTGCTTATTTTCAAAAAATGAGTAAGTTCTTGTGAACACTACGGGCTCCCATGTAGTTTACATGCACTAAAATTAATAGTTTGTCTCCCCAGGGAAAGGAGATCTAGGTGGTTGGGGCTAATCTGTTCCATGCTGTAATTACATTCTAACAGGAGAAATGGGGCCACACACGACGTAATTATACCTCAATGTCCCTCTGGAAATCAAACAGGTCAATTCGCTGCCAGTTACTGCCATCCAGAGCCAGAACATTCCAGGCCTATTTTGAAGAAAAAGAGACAAAATGAGCAGGAGGCAAAACAAGCAATACTGGTGTTCATAATTCAGTCTACTAATGACTGACATTGACCAAAACATTTCTCAGCCTCCCACCATTAACTCCCATAAGTCAGCCTTATTCGTACTTTATTCTCCAATTAGAGATCTCAAAAATGAGTGGATATAGAAACTAGCAGCTATATAAGATCTCAGGGGACTGGAGAAAGGACAGACTATATTAAGTATCATAGCCAGAAACTGTTTTCTGACCGGAAGATTCTAGTTTCTAATCCAAAAATGAGATAGAGTTCAGCTGATGAAAGGCAAGTCTGTTATTCTATCCCTTAACAAGGATCAAATGAGGGTGAAACCAAAGAAAGAGGACACAGTCCTCTGAATATTCTATGTTCCATATATATTTGGTCAGACTCGAAACTATGATACGGAGACGTGGAACTTAAAAAAGACAGTATCATTTCTCTTTCTACCTGACAGGGTCTTAATGCTTTTCTCAGATTTAATGAAAGCTGGCACTGTGCTTGCTTGCTTGCTTCCTTCTTTTCCTTCCTTCCTTCCTTCCTTCCTTTCTTCCTTCCTTCCCTCCCTCCCTCCCTCCTTCCTTCTTTTTTAAATTAAAGCCTCAGGCGTGTTTTTCAATTGGCCATCTTTCCCTCTAACTGGATTCAGTTGGTAGTTTTAAAACGGAAAGTTTAAGACTTCTCATATGTTTTGTCAGTAAGCTAAAAGGAGGCTTTTTGGCTTTTCAACTTTTCAGAATTAGGTGAAAAATGACTCAGTAAGAGTTAATTTGTTGTGGATCATTATGTATTTTAATCAGGAAGCCTCTAAAAGTTTTTCCTATTGAATTTAAAGTGTAAACAAAAGTTTTACTATTGTTGAGCTGTTAACTTAGAATATCACCTCTTACCATAACAATCAAAACACAGATTTGATACTGGAATTTAAAAAAGGAAACTGTGTGTACACTTACTGACCCCAGATAAGTGTCACACAACAAGCAAGAAACCTGTCAGGGGTATGAAAGTAAACAAAGTTACTATTATTCTAGAAATCTTTAAGGTTTTCTCAGTAGTTCAATGGTACTTTTCCTTTTGTAGCTTCCTGTTTTTCCAATGGTTTCTTAAATGGTTAGCATGGGAGACAAGAGATAAAACTTTTAAGAGTTCATATGTTTAACAGATTCTTGGGCTAATAAATATACGCCTGATTTGGTCTGATATTTCTCATTTCCTTACACCACTTTCTCCAGGAACAGGAAACATGCCAAACTGAGGCTAAAATTAGGAACAACAGGTTCCCTTTTAGAGCCTGTTGGGTTTTTTTTTTAAGCAAATTAATTAAATACTTCAAGTACAGAGAACAATAAGGTAACTACTGATGTACTATCCAGATTTAATGAAAACTAAAAATTGGCACTGTGCTTTTCTTTATTTAAAGTTAAAACATATTAAGAGGAAAGAGAAACCTGGCAATGAAACAATTAAAATTCACTCAAATCAATGTTGCTAAGACAAGATGGTGCAATTAAACATGTTTAGACACTGGTCTGAGTATACTGTTTCTCAGAGATGACCTCAGCTTCATATGGAGGCAGAAAGGAAACCCCACTCATTTGTATCTAGGGCAACCGCTTAAATACCAGGGACAGAGATGTCATAAATCATCAAAACACTACTGATTGTTTCCAAAATAGCTGATGCACAGATTTAGTAAGGCTTTTAGGATCAGAAATTACATTAAAGTTAGCAAAACAAAGTGAGTTTTCTCTGGCAAGTTTTGTGTTTTGTTTATTTTTTTAAGTGGCGTTGGGAAGTTGAAGGAAAACCTGGGTCGGCCTACAGAGAGAAACTCCGTGCTCTGTGATGCAACCGTGTGACATATCCAATACCCAGGACTGTACCACTGTCCAGTTCATAAAAAGATGGTAACTGTAGGCACATATCCATTTAGCAAGTTGATTATTATATATCCATATTACAGTAGGGAGCAGGAATGGTTCATAAAGCTATGTTTTTCACAACAGAGATTCTATTCTTTGTATTAAATTTTATCTATTATCTTTTGAGAAAAAAGTGTGGGGAGATAACATGAGAATTAGACCTTCAAAAGCCTTTCATATGTATATGTATGTATATAAAATGAACCAGGAACCAGGAAACGCTATTTTATTACAATTCTAAGTATAGCCTAATTTTTTATTAGTGATTTCTCCTTGAAATGTTTCCTGTTTGTATTATACAATTAGTCAAGAGCTCCAAAAAATTGCAAATGGCACATGCAGAATAGTAGAATTACATGGGTTTGGGAATGCCATGAGTAAAACAACATCCTTTGAAAGTTAACATACAACTAACAACCCAAGTAAAAAGTTCCCCTACTACATACAGAAGCTGGTATCACCAGTGTCAGGAAGGGGTGCCCCTGTAACCATGTCAACCAATCTTACCCTGGAGACCTGAGCACAGCGACACAAGGTAACAACATCCAGAAAAGAAAATATCCTAAAAAGAGATAGAGACAACTTTATTATAAGATAAAGTAGAGGAATTTATGAAGAAAAATATTGCCCATATGAAACACAGGGTGAAAGTAATCTTTTACTTGATAATGTATGTATAAGTACCATACTAGTTCAATTATATACAACAAGGGATGATAAAATATTTCGAACACAATTTTTTAAAAGATTTCATTCATTTATTTATTTTAAAAGATTTTATTTATTTATTTTTTTGGAGAGGGAAGGGAGGGAGAAAGAGAGGGAGAGAAACATCAATGTGTGGTTGCCTCTCACGTGCCCCCCACTGGGGACCTGGCCTGCAACCCAGGCTTGTGCCCTGACTGGGAATTGAACCAATAAACTGGTTCACTGGCCAGCACTCAATCCACTGAGCCACACCAGCCAGAGCTACCTTTCTTTTTTCTTTTGTTTTTAAGAATTTGAAAGTTTAATAATTACTGGCTACTTTCTGTTTTTTGTTTTTTTTTTGTTTTTTTTTTAAGGGTTGAGCTCATGAGTAATTAGTATTTGTTAAAAAATTTTAAAAGGTACCACATGAAGACCTTTGACCACATAAAACTGTTAAGGCCTCCTGTGAATTTAGAGTTATGATACTTGTCTAATGTCTGGTAAAAACTATAGCATTTTCAAAACTGCACACTTCTTTCTTTCCTGTCTTTTTTTTTTAAAATTGTTGTTCAAGTACAGTTGTCTCCATTTTCACCCCACCACTACCCCCTGGCCCTGCCCTAAAAACTGTACACTTCTTATTCCTCAAAAGAGACCATCAGTTTGAGGACTCGGTCATTAAAACTGTATGCTAGTGTCTTTATGATCAATCTACAGATATAGGTTCACTAGACCCCTGTTTTAAGGAAGAGGATTTCAGGTATAGTTATGACATTAGGGCTATTATCCATGATCTTGTGGGGAACTCTGCTAAAAGCAATATATGATATCTGTAGCTCTCACGGACTTACTTGAGCTTTGACTCTTCAGACAAGAACAAGTCAGAAATTAAGCTGTAACAGTTCTCTATACAACTTGGTTATTAATGTAACACAAAGATGACATCTTCCATACCAAGTGAACTAAAGCTGGCAGACACAATCTCTGGGAGATCAGATAATCTACCACTTCTTAAATTAGAGCTGTACTTCAACTCTCCCTTCCTTTTGAACTTGAACCTCTCTTTTTAAAATTTTTATTGAATTTATTGGGGTAATATTGGTTAAAAAATTACATAGGTTCCAAGTGTACAATTCTATAATTCACCATCTGTATATTGGAATGGGTGTTCACCATCCAAAGTCAAGTCTCTCTTCATCACCATGAACTTGAATCTCAATGGGAAACTGCTCTTACACCAGATGCACACGCCCCAGTCATAAATAATGGAAAAATAAGTTTCCTAGGTGTTTCTGAAATGATCTTATTCTCATAAATATGGAGAGGTCACAAACAACTGGTCTTGTTATCCAGGTACTTAACTATTATTTTAATCACAATTATATTCAGCAGAGATTATGCAAACCCAGTTGATTCATATCTGGAAATCCCCCGTGCGGCACACTAAATCATTCAGTTCCTCAGAGGTACAAGTAACTAATACTTGAAATAACTGTGGTCTAGGATGTGGATTGGAGCCTGAATCAGGAAGACAAAACTTTTTATCCCCCTTTCCAATAAAGGACATGAATGGTAAAACAGTGATACAATCTGTAGGTTAGATAATAGTATTGCATCAGTGTTTATTTCCTCATTTTGATTACCGTGCTGTCCTTAGGTACAAGAATATGTTTTTAGAAAATACACATTGATATCTTGAGTGTAAAAAACACTGCATCTGCAACTTACCTCAAATGGTTCACAAAAAAAAAAAAAAGAAAGAAAGAAAGAAAATGATTATGCAAGTGAGGTAAAAGTTAATATTTGGGGAACCCAAGTAAATGGTATATGGGAATTCTTTGAATCATTTCTGCAATCTTTTCAGTAAATCTGAAATTATTTAAAAGTGAAAATATAAACAATAGTCACTGGCTTAGTATCAGCTACATATATTTAATTGGGCCATGATATATTTTTCAAGCTAATTTCTACATTTGAGCTTTGAACTATAATACAATTATAAGGCAGAAACCATAAGCTTCAAGAAACTAAGTGTTAAAAACATAATTTTCAATAATATTCATAAAATTGAGCCCGATTTCTTAAGATTATTTTCTTTCTTTTCAAAAAAATTTTTATCAAGATTTTATTTATTTCTTTCTAGAGAGATGGGAAGGGAGAGAGAGAGGGAAAGAAACATCAGTGTGTGGTTGCTTCTCAAGGTCCCCAATTGGGGACCTTGCCTGCAACCCAGGCATATGCCTTGACTGGGAATCAAACCAGCGACTCTTTGGTTTGCAGGCTGGCACTCAACCCACTGAGCCACACCAGCCATGGCAAGATTATTTTCTAAATAAGGTTTTCTTCTAGGATCAAGTTTGACTCTTCAGACAAGAACAAGTTAGAGATTAAGCTATAACAGCTCTCTATACAACTTGGTTATTAATGTAACACAAAGATGACATCTTCCATTCCAAGTGAACTAAAGCTGGAAGACACACTCTCTGAATTGTGTCTCTGAATTTAACAGTCATTTAGTTTCCTGAAGCTTACGCATTTCTGCCTTATAATTGTATTATAGTTCAAAGCTCAAATGTAGAAATTAGCTTGAAAAATATATCATGGCCCAATTAAATATATGTAGCTGATACTAAGCCAGTGACTATTGTTTATATTTTTATTTTCAGAGGGCCCCCAAGAGAGCCCTGATCTAACAAAGATATGACTTTAGGGCTATTAATCTAGCTTCACAATATCAAGCTGATCAACCTGGAGGGAGCTCATGATGTTAGAATGTTTACTGGCAGAAGACAAAAAAGACTTGGGGGAAAAAAACCCCCAAAAAACAGTACCTTCGCATAGCCAGGTGGCTCTTATCTCAATACACAAACAATTCTGTGTGTACAATTACATATATAGGACACGCACATAGGCAGTGTGTCTAACACGTCTTATTAATACTCTACCATTACCATGATACTGAGGTATCACAGGAGCTTCTATTGGCTAGAAAATTTGGGGCTAAATAGGGCGGAAGTCTCCCTCTGACTAAACTAAAACATCCAATTTACTCTTCAGAGTATTTTTCATTTTTTGTTGCTCTAGGAAATGGACCATTAAGCTTGGCAATATTAAAAAAGCAAATGGCAATTATGAAGAAAAAAGCAAATCAGGGAGGAGATGAAGTTCTATAGGCAGGCGGCATCCAATTTACTAATGGACTGTGTGTGCAAAGCGTGTAAATTCTCCAAAATATGTAATAGTACAAATTACAGGGTTAGGGACAAAAAAAAATCCTATACTATACTATTATATACTCTACCAAAAAACAAACAAATAGCCCCCCCACAAAAAACCTAGAACCTCGTATCTTGGTATACCGAAATCAAAAACTATCTCAGTTAAAAGGAAAAACAATAATCTCTCCCAGGTCTGAAATGTCCTCTCCCTCACTCCCCTGCTGTCTAATTAATCAGCACTTACTCCTTAAGCATGTCTCATTTCCTTGGAAGCATTTTCTGAACTCTCCAAAGCTGGTTGTAAAGTCCTACATGTGAGCCTGTTGTAAAGCTGTTGGCCAGCAAGTTCAACCAGTGTGCTGCAAGAATTTTTAAAACATGCAATATTTGACTACTTAGTCAGGGACAAAGACCTCTTTTCCTTTAGACTGTCAAATAAAAACATAACAGCCAAAAGAACAATAGCCATTGGTGTGAATGCCCTGTCTTAAACCATACATATACAGGTTATATAATATAGAGTTGCATCTTATTAGTCACATTGCATAATAAGGTTGCATCTGATTGGTTAATTTTTGGTTATCACAAATCCTTATATACAAATATAGGCACCTGATATTTTAAAAGTCACTTTGGACCAAAAAGGGTAGGTAATTACTATTATTACTTTCATTGTAAATCAACTAAAAAATATGTTTTGGTTGTGCTACAGGGTTTTAGACATTAGTTTATGTGTGCCATGAGATGAAAAAGACCGAAATAGCTGCTCCGGGCTGACCTCCACTGCATCTCTATATTGATTATTTTCACATCTGTTTTCTACTCAGTGAGTCTCTTGAGAAAAGTGACTCTTTTTAATTTCTATACCCAACATAATGCCTGCTATATTGCAGGTACTCAGTAAATGTTTGTTCCTGTATTAAAAAGTTTAAGGGAATTCCAACTATATGACAATCTGGAAAAAGAAAACTGATGACACAGAGATCCGTGACCAGTGGTGAGAGGAAAGAGAGATGAACAGGCAGAGCACACAGGAGTTTTTAAGGCAGTAACAATACATATCATTACACATTTGTCCAAACCCATGGAATTTACAACACCAGGAGTGAACCCTAACATCAACTGTGGACTTCTGTGGGTCATGATGTGTCAATGTTCATTCATCCTTGGTATAAAAAAAACCACCCCAAAACAAAACCCACCACTCTAGTGAGTGGTATTGATAATGATGAGGGTTATGCACATATAAGGGCGGAGGCATATAGGAAATCTGCACCTTCCTCTCAACTTTGTTGTAAGCCTAAAACTCCTACAAAAATAAAATCTTTAAAAAAATAAAGAAAAAAAGTTGAAGGAATACCAAGACTTTGGTTAGCATTTGATATCTGGCTGCTAATGCAAAATAAAACACACAGTTTTGATTCTCTCACCAAAGAAAAAACATATAGATTAATTGCAGTAGCAAACACAAATGAAAATGTACCATGCATATGTTATGTACAAAAAAAATATCTTAAATATGTTTATATAAAGAGTTGCATACATAACTCTTTTGTTAAAAATCACTTATAAAATAAATTATACTGAGTTTCTTGGTATTTAATGAAATATACAGTACTTGAGCCCTGACTGGTGTGGCTCGGTTGGTTGGGCATTATCCAGCAAACCAAAAGGTTGCTGGTTTGATTCCTGGTCAGGGCACATATCTGGGTTGTGGGCCAGATTCCCAACTGGGGCATGCTAGAGGCAGCCAATCAATGTTCCTCACACTGGTGTTTCTCCCTCTCTTTCTCCCTTCCTTCCCCTCTTTCTAAAAGCAAGCAAGCAAGTAATTAAGTAAGTAAATAAATAAATATATCACTTGAACTCTCCCTCTCACCGAAAAAAGGTTGAAGGAACTATAATTTAATGACTTTAGCACCTCAGAGCTTTCATGAACACTACCAGTTGCCATCCTATATAGTGAAACACAAATGGGTGATTAAAACCTGCTTATCTTTTCATTAAGTAAATAGCCCTGTACTATTAATGTTTTTCAATGTTTCTATTTATTATTTTTATATATTCTCACTTACTGTCAGATTACCACTCTTAAAACTCAGTGGATCCCCTATCGGCATTACTCTTCTGATCCCAATTTTATTTACTCCAACTCATAGTCAAATGTGTATGAACTGTGTCTAAAGAGAAAGAGTAAATAGAGCCTGAGAAATGACTGGCATGCGTCCTCTGGGTAAAATGCACATTTGATCTTCCTCCTTACTTCCTGTTTTTTGGCTTTGTCATGGATAATTGAGAAGGCCAGGAAACTAAATGCTAAATAAGAGAAAGACTGATTTTGTTTTTGTTTTTTTAAGATTTAAGATATTAAGATAGGTATTTTTTTTCAAGATTTAATTTAGTTATTTTTAGAGAGAGGGGAAAGCAGGGAGAAGGAAAGGGAGAGAAACATCAATGTGTGGTTGCCTCTCACGTGCCCCTGAATGGGGACCTGACCCACAACCCAGGCATGTGCCCTGACTGGGAACTGAACCAGCGACCCTTTAGTTCGCAGCCCACACTCAATCCCCTGAGCTACATCAGCCAGGGAGATTTTGTATTCTTTGAATTAAGACATCTGCCAATTTGCACCTTAGAGTTGAGAGATGATCACTTTTGGTAGTCCCGGAACCTGATCACATCATTTTATGGTCCATGGGTAAAAAACAGAACTAGTAATATACATTAACACTTTTATAGCTCTTATTCTGTGACAGACACTCTTCCAAGCATTTTACATTTATCCACCCTTTTGATCCTTATGATAGCCCAAAGAGGCAGGTACTGAAACCCTCAATTTACAGTTAGTAAATGACAGAATCCAGGAGGTCAGACTCCAGAGTCCACGTTCTTAACCATTATGTCTTTAAAAGAAAGGGAAACACTCTTCGCTAGCTGGAACCATGGAGTGTGGAGAATAGAAGTTGTTCCTGCTGTGCCAGAAATCTCCAAGAAAAAAGCAATGGAATTTTGCAGAGCTGAAGATCAGGCACGCCTGAGAAAGCAGCTTGCCCACACGATGCTTCCCAAGGCAAGGAGGAAGCTTATGTATGAATAAGCTAAGCACTATCACAGGAATACAGGCAGATGTGCAGAACTGAGATTCAAAGCCTGGATGGCAAGAAGAGATGGCAACCTCTATGTTCCTGGCAGAACCCAAACTGGCATTTGTCATCAGGATCAGAGGGATCAATGGTGTGAGTCCAAAGGTCTGAAAGGTGCTGAAGCTTCTTCCCCTTCACTACATCTTCAATAGCCCCTTTGTTAGGCTCAACAAGGCATAGTGGAACCATATACAAGGACTGTCCAGAAAGTATCCAGCCACATAATATGAAAACTAGAGATATTCATCGAAGAAGATACAAGAAATATTGTACGTAGGGCAAGGATGCCTCATTCCGCTTCAAAGTAGGCTCCTTAAGACCTCACACAGTTCTCCCAATAGCCATCAGCTGCTCCATCGTATTTTCCTGAATCTCATCAACGGTCTGAAATGTCTTCCTTTTCAAAGGTAATTTCAGTTTTGGGAAAAGCTAAAAGTCACAGGGTGCCAAATGTGGGCTGTAGGGCTGCTGAGCCAAATCACCCGTGGGTGATTTGATGTTTCACACACAAAAATCTCTGCATAAGATGTGATGCACGAGCAGGCACGTTGTTGTGATGAAACTGCCAATTGCCAGCTGCCCATAGCTGTGGCCTTCTGAATTATTTGAATAGTTTTTGCAGAGGAATGTTCAAGCTTAATGCAAAATCTGATGCAGATTTGTTGCTCGACTCACTCAGTCACTTTGAATGTGATGGGCACACAGTACACATGCTCACTCAATGGCATCCACAGCTCCCACTGACTAATGCAGTGCAGTTGTCATTGTTCATGCATGTGCATTCCAGTCCACTCTCCTTGGTTGCCAGGTTACACTGATGTTGCACAAACTGTTCTGCTTATATTAATGGCTGGACTTTTTTCAAACAGACCTTGTATTGCATGGGGTACCACAACCTGAAGTCAGTAAATCAACTGATCTATGAGTGTGATTATGGCAAAATCAACAAAAAGGAAACTGCCCTGACAGATAACATACTGCTCGATCTCTTGGTAAGTATGACATCATCTACATAGAGGATCTGATTCACCAGGTCTATACTGGTGGAAAATGCTTCAAAGAAGCAAACAACTTCCTATGGCCCTTCGAATTATCTCTTCCATGAGGTGGAATGAAGACGACGACCACCTATTTTGTAGAAGGTGGAGATGCTGGCAAAAGGGACAACCAAATCAACTGCTTATGAGAAAGATGAACTACAATATCTACTATGGTTATTTTTGTAATCTGGTCAGTTAATAAACAGTGACTGCTTTAAGATGGGAAAAATTAATAAGTAAAAGGAAGGAACACACACACACACACACACACACACACACACCCCTACCTACCCTGAATTCCTGGTACTTAAACTGAATGAAAAGCTGCAAGGTATCATCAACATTCTAAGCTTCTTCAAATAAAATATGAGACAGTATGTGTGCAGATAAGACTTAGCAAAATAGTCCTATCTTTAGAAAGGCCTGCTTGCAATTTTGGCCCTTGCATGGCATTTCAAGAACCTGAATTTTGGTAGAGTTCCCACTGTTCCCTCAGTGAGCGTCCCTGGTTGACAGTTTATTTTACTTATGTTGTTACAACTTGTTGCTGGAGGAATTAAGTGCATTCTGTGTGGCTCCACTGGGAAAGGACTCTTGGAAGTTTGCCTGGCTTCCTCTCTCTTGCCCTCTGCACTTTCCCCTTTACTAACTTCGCAACTTTTCCCTCTAATAAATAATAGCCATGAGTGTGACTACACACTCATGTGTCTTGTGAGTCTTTCCAGTAAATTACCAAACCTGGGGGGTGTTCTTGGGGAACCCCAACACAGCACAATTATCTATTTCAGACAGAAAAATCCCAGCCAATCATTTCTTCCATGTGAAGTCCAAAAAGTTCATCTTCTACCAACTCTCACATACATATTATATATTACATGATAATTATGTCACAACACTTCCAACAGTTGAAAAATATAATGAAAAATATTTTAGATTCTTGTAAGTAGCAATAACCCTCCTTCTGAAACTGTACTTTGTTTTATAGCTGAAAGGGCATGTGTGGGCTCCAGCAGTCTTATCCCTCATGTCATTTTTACAGTCATCAACATCAACCTCAAGAAATCTCAGAGGAACAAATCACTATATAGTAGCTCTTGGAAAATACACAAGACTCTTTGTTTTCTAAACACTGACATTCATTTTTCAAGAGGTACTCCTAAACAAATACATATGGCTTTGTTCTGAAAGAGAGTACTGTCAGTCCCGCTAACTGATTTTACATTATGCAAACTGTGGCTTCCAGCTTGCTACAGCATTCATAATAAACTTTGTTTCAAAAGGGAAAAAAGAGAATGTGTAAGTTAAAGTTAGGGGGAAACAAGAATACTTGCTTAATTCATTGGTAACTTGGCTGTGGCCTTGCATTTACAAGGAAACAGTACGGTCCTATGAACACAACTGTCCTCCTGGTAGGTTAATATATGCTGGACTCAATGATGTAATATGTAACTTAAAATCTAACCAAACCAAGTGTTGTATAATTTTTATGAAGCTCTTTTTTTTTAACAAACTTATATAGTCTCGACATCGCACAAGATACTTACCAATAACAAGGAAAAATAATTTCACAGTGGAGAAAGACACTATCTTAACTAAGTGATCACAGTTAACATGTAGTAAGCGTAGTGACGTATGTGCTTCCTGTTATGATACATGGACAAGGGCGCAACACCATTTTGGTAATACACTTGCCAAAACACATAACCTAAATCAAACCATGAGGAAACATTAGATAAAGCCAGATTGAAAGAGATTCTATAAAATAACAGTTCAAAAGTATCAAGATTACAAAAGACATAGGAAGACTAAGGAATTGTCCCAGATTAAAGAAAACTAAGCAGGCATGACAATTTAATGGAATGTCTAATCCTAGATTGGATACTGGGCCAGAAAAAAGATGTTACTGGGACAATTGAAGAATTTGAAGAGGTCTGTAGATTAAATAGTACTATGTCAGTTAATTTCCCAATTTTAATAACTATTGTTTAATTGTATAAAATATTAATTCTTAGGGAAGGATATTCTCAAAATTCTTTGTACTATTTTTACAACTATTTCAAAATGAAGAGTTCAAATTACAATATCTAAAAGATACAAAAAAGCCTAATGAAAAGTAAGTTTTTCTTCTATTCCTATCTTCCAGTTACCTGGTTTCACTTCTTAGGGGCACCTGCTGTTCCTAGTCATGCCCTATATGCTTTAAACAAAATTTAAATTTTAGGAAATATCACATTCAATGAATTTCAATAAATTAATCATGTTTGGTATAATGTCAAAGATATCGAAAAGGTTTTTTTTTTATTTATCTTTAATGGTTAAACAAAATCTATGTTTTACACACTTAAATGCATTCATAAGTAGTATGGTTTATGGTGTCAAATCACTTCCCCCTTTCTCAGGATATCAGTTTCACTGTCTCCAATTTAGGAAGGAACATGTTTCCCATCAGTAAGTACAGAATCGATTTGGAACTCAAGCTCATTTCCTCACAGAAATCATATCATATGTGGTAGTTAGGTTCCCTGCCTAGGTTAGAAAGCAGCCAATTTAAACTATAATGTACACAAGGATCAGTTCCAATATAACACATGTAAATTAGAACCAAATTCTCATTCATAAAGTTGTTGCTATAGAAAAAATATCTCCAGCGTTCAAATTTGAGAAGCCAGGAACACATTATCCTTCTTTAATCTTCCTCTTTTTCCAACCTCTCAACTCATGCCTACTCTTTTCCACACCCTAGAAAAAGAGCCAGATATTCCTAACGTTTCCTCACACGGATAATGGCAGTGTGCTAAGCTAAGTAGCAATGGCATTGCTAACATGGAGTTGCATAACTCTTCAGTGCCAACAAGAAAACAACAACAAAACTCACAGATACAAGAGGGGGTAGGGGGTGGGTGAAATGGGCAAAGGTGGTCAAAAGACGCAAACTTCCAGTAATAAAATAAATAAATCCTGGCGATATGGTATATAGCACAGTAACTACAGTTAACAATATTCTACTGTATATTTGAAAGTTGTTACAAGAATAGATCTTAAAAGTTCTCATTACGAGAAAACAATTTTGTAACTATGTGTGGTGATAGATATTACCTAGATCTGTCCTTGTGATCACTGCATAATATATACAGAGACTGAATTATTATGTTCTACACTTGAAACTAATATAATGTTGTATGCTGACTATGTCTCAAAAGAAAAGAGTAAGAGACAGCGACTAAAGCTAGAAAGGGCAGGAGTGAGCAATGCTGTAGTCTAAAAAGTTACGGAACATGTCCTCTGTGTTATCCTGATCTCTTGCCTGTAATTCTTTACTAGCCTTTTTATTGCCCTCCACTCCTATCCCCTAATCTGGCCAACACACAGTGCCGAGACTAATCCTTTAAAAATGCAAACTAAATCATATTACTCCCCTGCCAGATCATGAGGGGTCTTGTAGGACACAGTAAAGAGTTTGAGTTTCATGGCAAAAACAGAAAAACATAAACCATAACGTAGTGTGGCCAGTTACCGAAGAGTCAAATAATTTCCCTAAATCTTAGTGAGTTGTAAGGTAAACTACAGCAGTACAAAATTATGCTAAGTATTCAAAACTAACGGCAATTATTAAAAAAAACTGAAGTGCCCTGGCTGGATACCTCAAATATTTAGAGCATCATCCTCAAATGCCAAAGTTGCATGTTGCATCCCCACTCAAAAAACATGTAAGAATTGGGGGAACTTCCGGTCAGGATGGTGGCATAAACACATACGGCTCGCCTCCCCACACCACATCAAGATTACAGCTAAAATATAGAACCACCACCACTCAGAATCATCAGAAATCAAGTTGAATGGAGTCTGACAACTACAGAATTAAAGTAACCACATCCATCCAGACTTGTAGGAGGGGCAGAGAAACGGAATGGGATGGCCCCATATCCATATGTAGTGGATAAAAATTCAGGAAGGGCATCTTGGGAATGAGGAGTCCCAGTCCCACACCAGGCCCCCAGCTCAGGGTTCCAGTGCCAGGAAGGTAAGTCCCCGTAACTTCTGGCTGCAAAAACCAGAGGGGATTGAATTAGTGGAAGAAACTTGCTAGAGCCTCAAGCAGTTCCTCTTAAAGAACCCACACACACAGACTTAATCAGACTCACTCCATCTGAGCTCCAGTACTGGGGTAGCAGCTTGAAAGGTACCAGTGGCATACAGTGGGTCTGAAGTGTCTGACCCAGCGAGAGCTGGGGAACAGCTTTTTCCCAGGCAGAAAAGCAGACAGACGCCGATGTCCCTTTTCTGAACCCTCTTCCCACAAAGCTAGCAGGCTGATGCCGTATCTGAGTCTCCATCAACCTGGCTAACACAGTGTGCCCTGCCCTAGAGATCCCCAGAGACACCCTCCCACCCAACTCATGGGCCCACTCAAGCTGCTTTTCCATATGAGTGGCAGGTCTTGGCTCATGCTTCAGAACTTCCTAAAATCCTATTAATAAAGCAACAGCCAGCCTCAGTGAGCCCTTAGCCCCTAAACCTCTTGCTAAGTGGCCCCAGGCCTGGCACTAGCAGCAGCCAGTCTAAATTCACAGCTTAGCTTCACCTGGGAATCTCCAAGCCCAGCACAATTAGCAGCCTTCTCAGATTGCTTTATAGCTCAGGCTGGGTGGTCCCAGGCAAAACATAGGTGGGGGCTGACCTTGGCCTACACCACCCCAGGAAAACCCAGGGCCTGCCTACCCAGTGGACAGCTACAGACCATGTCAGAGCACCACCACCCTGCCCCTGCACAGCTGACTCTCCATGGAGGGCAGACGGTTGTGGTCAGTGGTCACACACAGTCCTTGCAGCTGACTGGCCTAGGTAAATCCCTCCCATTGACCTGCCAACAGCAACCAAGACTCAACTACAAGAGGAGAGGGTATTCAACCCACACAAAGGGCACACCTTGAGTTCCCAGCTTGGGTGATATGGGAGGTTGTACCACTGGACCCTACAGGACATCTACTACATTAGGCCACACTACCAAGACAGGGAGTCACAGCAGCTCTACCTAATACACAGAAACAAACACAGGGAGACTGCCAAAATGAGGAGATAAAGAAACAAGGCCCAAATGAAAGAACAGATCAAAGCTCTAGAAAAAGAACGAAACAAAACGGAGGTAAGCAATCTATCAAGATGCAGAGCTCAAAACACTGGTTTTAAGGATGATCAAAGAACTTAGTGAAGACCTCAGCAGCATAAAAAAGATCCAGTGAGAAATGAAGGATACACTAATTAAAGAATAATTTACAGAGAAACAACAGTAAAGTGAATGAAGCTAAGATTCAAATCAATGATTTGGAACACAAGGAAGCAAAAAAAAACAAAACAAAACAAACAAACAAAAAAAAAGAACAAACCCCCGCCCCCACAAAAACCCCACAACCAATCAGAAGAAGAAAAAGAATCTACCCTCCCCTGCAAAAAAAAAAAAAAAAAACCAACACACTGAGGATAGTATAAACAGCTTCTTAGTCTCACTCCCTCTGAGCTACAGCACCAGGACAAATTCAAGCAATCCAGTATTCATATCACAGGGGTGCCAGAAGGAGGAGAAAGAGCAAGAAATTGGAAATCTATTGGAAAAAATAATGAAAGAAAACTTCCCTAATTATTTGAAGGAAATAGACATGTAAGTCTGGGAAGCACAGAGAGTCCCAAACATGATGGACACAAAGAGGCCCACTCCAAGATACATCATAATTAAAATGCCAAAGGTTAAAGATAAAGAGACAATCTTAAAAGCACCAAGAGAAATGAAGTTAGTTACCTACAAGGGAATTCCCACAAAACTGTCAGCTGATTTCTCAAAAGAAATTTTGTAGGCTAGAAGCAACTGGCAAGAAATATTCCAAGTAATGAAAAGCAGGGACCTACAGCCAAAATTACTCTATCCAGCAGAAATCATTTGGAATTGAAGGGCAGATAAAGATCTTCCCAGGCGAAAAAACTAACGTGATGATGAGTTCATCATCACCACACCAATTATACACAGAATGTTAAAGGGACTTATTTAAGAAAAAGATCAGCTATGAACAATAAAATGGCAAAATACATACCTCTCAATAATTGAATCTAAAAAACATACTAAGCAAACAAGAAGAACAGAGACAGAATACACAGAGCATTTTGATAGTTGTCAAATGGGAGGGGGATATAGGAAAGTAGGTGAGGGGATTTAGAAGTATAAATAGGTAGTTCCAGAACAGCCCTGGGGATGTAGACCATGGTATAGGAAATGGAGTAGCCAAAGAACCTACAAAGCATGATCCATCAACATGAACAATGGTGTGGGGATTGCCTGCAGGAGTGGGGGGTGCTGGGTGAAGGGAGGCAAAGGGGAAAAAATTAGGGGGACAACTGTAATAGCATAATCAATAAAATATAATTAAAAAGAAAAAATACAAGAATCAACCAATGAATGCATAAATAAGTGGAAAAAATCAATGTTTCTTTCTCCTTTCCACTCTCTGTAAAAAATAATCAATAAAAAATTATTTTAAAACCCTAAAGTATGTCTTAGTATACTCAGCATATAATAACCGTGAAGAACATAACCTACTTAAAAATATTTCTCTTTAAAATAGCTAAATTTTGCTGAAATTTGAGGGATACTCAAGATGTCACACAATATATTCAGGATACATTCTCCAATGGCCCTGGATAGTCAAGGGGTTAACTATTATTTAAACTACTCAATCAGCATGTACATATGCATTGCTTCCATGAAAAAAAATCCACTCCCAATCTAATTAAGTTGTTTTTTTTCTTAGCATCTCCCATATGTCAGTTTCTGCATAAAGATTTACAGGATATAGTCCCTGCTTATCAGGACCTTGCAATACAGTGGAAGACTCAGACATACAAGTACTAAAGAATGCCAGGAACATTTTTCTTCACCAGGACTAGAGCAGGGATTATTTTCCACCCTGAAGCAGACATTAGGCTAGTTATGGGCTGGCCAGACTGCAGTAGTGGTAAGAGCAATAAGTAGATGCCTCTGAACACAGGAACTCGTTAACTTCTTATAAATGCAAAAGAGAATATCCTTTCTTTCTTGGTCATAATATTCCATGTAAGTAAACAAAGAATGTTGTAATTAAGTACCCAAATAATGAGCTCCAAAAATAAGTCCCCTGGTGCCTATTTCTCCCTAGGTGATTCCTGAGTTAGATGTACGTAAATCGGGACCTGTGTGTTTTATATTATAGGTGATCCTAAATGTACACATTAAAAGAAAGAATGGTACCCTGGCTGGGTAGCTTAATTGGTCAGAGCATCATCCCAATAGGCCAAGGTTGTGGGTTCAATCCACAGTCAGGGCACACACAAGAATCAACCAATGAATGCATAAGTAAGTGGAAGAAATCAGTGTTTCCTCTCCCTTCTAAAAATCAATGACTTTTTAAAAAGATTTTATTTATTTATTTTTTAGAGAGGGAAGGGAGGGAGAAAGAGAGAGAGAGAGAAACATCAATGTGCGGTTGCTGGGGGTCATGGCCTGCAACCCAGGCATGTACCCTGATTGGGAATCGAACCTGCGACACTTTGGTTCACAGCCCGCGCTCAATCCACTGAGCTATGCCAGCCAGGCTAAAAATCAGTGATTTTTGTTTAAGTGTCGTGCTGGCTTTCTTCTCTCTCAAATCCATAAATAAAATTTTTTTAAAAGAATGGTAGAACCATGTGTATTATAGGAAAAGAAGGGTTTCAAATAACTTGCCTTTTTATCTTTAAAATAAAGGGTTGTTGTGCCCTGGCTGGTGTAGCTCAGTGGATTGAGCACCAGCCTGTGAACCGAAAGGTCACAGGCTTGATTCCCAGTTGGGGCACATGCCTGGTTTGTGGGCTTGGCCCCTCTTTGGGGCCATGTAAAAGATGGCTAATCAATGTTTCTCTCACACATCAACATTTTACTTACTTTCTCTCTCCTTCCCTTCCCCTCTCTCTAAAAGTAAATAAGTAAAATAACATAAAGGGTCATTATTATTCTATACAGCACCTCAGAATAATGTAATATTTTGTTGCAAATATAAATGAGGGAAAGGATGAATTAGAATCAAGTCTTCAAAAAAATTAGTACTATAATGAAATAAAATATACTACCTCTTTCACATTCTATATAAGGATAGGGCAAAGGGAAAATGAGTAAACAAAACCATATATAGCTAGAAACTGGGTAGGAGAAAATTGTTTCTAAGTTAAACATCCAAAATTTTGATTTATATCTAGAAAATTCACAAGAAGATTGATAAAAAGAATCAATAAATTTATAAATTCAGATAATCTAGATCATATATATATGAAAAAAAGCAGTAAGTCTGTAAATTTTTAAGTAGACAAATGATATATATACACACACAGAAACATAAAATTAGCATTCAGACTTACCGTAATAGGAGTTCTTTGGGAAGTTTTTTATTGATTACAGCTTCATCACTATTTGAGAACATCTGCAAAAATAAAACATTTTGTTGTTACTTAATATTCTATTATGTTCAACTCAAGAGTTTACAGGTAATCCTCTTAGGAGCGAGGTGAGTAAGTATACAGTGTATTATAAGCCAAAGTCATGTTTTCAGAGACTCTTTAGGCTCTGAAACATCTTTGAGACATTTAATTTGTCCTCTCTCTTTAGAGAAAATCAATAGCAGGGAGAAGGATGACACTATGTGCCGGGTACTGTTTAAAGTGTTTTCCATGTATTGACATATTGAATCTTCATATTATTCCTAATCTTCATTTTACATATAAGGACACTGAATTACAAAAGATTTACTTGCTTAAAACAACATCACTGCTCAGTTTCAAAATGCCATTTTTCATACCCGGCCAGGGCTCCTGAAATACCATTGAGGGAGCGAAACCATTAAGGAGTCCTGGCCAGGTAGCTCAGTTGGTTAGAGCATCTTCCCAATAGGCCAAGGCTGCAGGTTAGGACACATATGAGAATCAACCAAAGAATACATAAATACGTGGAACGACATATCAATGTTTCTTTCTCTCTCTCAAATCAAGAAATAAAATTTAAAATAAAATAAAAATGCCATTGAGGAGCATTTGAGATCTTGCTTCCTAGCATATGTAACAAGTTTGACTTAAATAAGCTCTTACAAGAATAAAAAAAAACTAAAAATAAGTAAAATACAAATGCCATTAAGATAAGGTGATTTTCCAAATAAAAACTCACATTGACTTGTTTGAGGAGGTGCCATGAAACCTGGGATAGGGAACATTCTCTTATGAGTTTTATACATCATGCAGCAAACCAATAATGCTTCACAACCACAACCAGATGCATTCTTGATGCACTCAAGTGCTCATTTAACAAATCAATCAAAACCATTTCTCCCACACAGGAGATTATGACTCTATAAGCTTGTCTAATAAGGTACATAAAAAACCAAATAGCTATACCCCACCTCAAAAGTACGGTAAAAACAGCAAATACACATCATAAGTAAAAATTCAGATGCCCTGACTTCAAGCACTGAACATTATACCCTGTCAATATCAGACACTTTTCTAGGTAATGAGTTAAAAAGAAAAGACGACGTTACCTTTGTGCTTAAGGAGCTCCTGCTTTACAAAGAACACAGAAACAGGCAAATATCTTATTATTAGCAAAAAATGACAAGAAGTATGTGAGAGCAAAAGATGAAACAATTCTAATCATAACTGATATCTAAACTGGATGTGAGGAAGGCCAGACAGTAACTAGAAAAAGACAAGTAGTAAGATGTATAAAGGCATGGAGTCATATATAAGATCCTGGCATTTCATGATTCAAAGTAGAAATACAGCCCTGGCTGGTGCGGCTCAGTGGATTGAGTGCCGAACCGAAGGGTCACTGGTTCGATTCCCAGTCAGGGGCACATGCCTAGGTTGTGGACCAGGTCCCCACTTGGGGCCCTGGCAACCACACATGGATGTTTCTCTCCCTCCCTTTTTTCCTCCCTCCCTTCTCCTTTCTCTAAAAACAATAAAATCTTAAAAAAACAAAACAAAAAACTAACTCACAAAGTAGAAGTATCCCCCCCAAAAGTAGAAGTACCGTATTTTATCATGTATAATGCACATTTTTTTTTGCCCAAATTTTCGAGGGAAAAATAAAGATGGATGTTATACCTGGGTAGTACTTGAAATATCTTGTATTTGTTCTTGTGTTTTGTTAGTATTTGTTACATAAAATTTCTTGTACCATAATATATTAAAAAATAAATGCTAAAATTTGCCCTAGCTGATGTGGCTCAGTGGATTGAGCACAATTTTATTATCTTATAATAAAAGTAATGCTACTGCCTAAAAGTCTGATGAGAGAATAATCTGCTTCCCAACAATACCTACCCTCTGGTGGAAGCTATTAAAAGAATCATATCCCTCTTCTACAACTCCAGATATGCAAAGAAACAACACTCATACATGGCTGCTGATCTTCTCCTTGCTTCAGTCTATGCAGACTGAATGCTGTTGTCTCTGTGGGAATATGCAAGTATGTGAATGGAGAAAAGAATACACCGTATCCTGGGAGGGTCTGGGAAACACCAGATGTATAGGACATCTGTCCAGGTTTGTATTTCCCTTATCATCCTTCTGCATATATGTGCCCTACTCCAAGTTTATAAGAAAGGATAAGATCAGTGGTTCACAAATTGTGGTTACCTGACCAGGAGCATCAGTTTCAAGGGGAACCTTGTTAGAAATGCAGATTCTTGGGTTGTACCCCAGACCTATAGAATCAGCAAATGGGGTTGGGGAGGAGGTGAAGGGAAAGAGGGACAATCTGTATTTTAACAAGCCCTCCAGGTGCTACTCCCTCCTAAAAGTTTCAGAGCCAATGAACTAGTTAAAGTAAATTGAGGATCTCAGAACCCAAGGAATTACAGTTCTTACAGATAATCAGAATATTTTATTATTTGAAGTGTCATAACAATGGAGATTAGAAAACAATACTAAAAAAAGAAAGAAAGAAAAAACAATTGTAGAGGTAGATACATGATAATTTCAGATGTTTTCTAGGAAACCCCAATGGTTTCTGCTCCAGTTGATGGTATTGTTTGTAAAATGTTTCACAGAAGCAATCAAATGTATGTTTTACAGATTTTACTATTTCACCTGAATCCAAACTCTCAGTTTCTCATGCAAAATACAAAGGGTGGCAAAACTCATTAGATTAAGGCTATAATGAACTTACAACAAATCTGTGAAGTATTTAAGCTATAATCGTCGTAAAGGAAGTGACTGTTCAAACATGTGACATTCTTAGGGAATCTTTTTTTTTTTTAATTTAATTTTAGAGGGGAAAGGAGGGAGAAAGAAAGGGAGAGAAACATCAATGTGTGGTTGCCTCTCATGCACCCCAAAGTGGAGACCTGGCCTGCAACCCAGGCATGTGTCCTGACTGAGAATCGAACCAGTGATCCTTTGGTTCTCAGGCCAGTGCTCAATCTACTGAGCCACACCAGCCAGGGCAGCACTTACTGTTGCTTTGCATAATACTATAATTGTTTTTCTATAATTATATAGCTGAAAACACAACTTTTAAACCACTCATTACAAATTTTAATTACATCATCTAATAAAGTTCCTGAATAGTATTTTTTCCTATTAATTTAGCTTATCAGTTTTTGAATCTTACTTTGGCACATTTTGGGGATTTGTTTACTAACATAATAAATTTAAAATGCTTAGCAAACAAACAAGATTCAGAAACTTTAAATCCAGGATCTGGGTGGAAAATGACAGGTTGAACAGAGAAAAGAAATAAATACTTGCTCAACAGTGACCCCTGCTGATAATTTAATTGATTTAATAGTATAGTTACCAACTCCAAAAATCCCCAAAACATTTAAAAGATGTGATCTGTATTATTCAAGATTTATAGAATACAAAATTTCATGAGTATTTTGGCAAAAGAATACTAGCTATCCCCCAATATCCATTCTCCTCCTCTAGAGTAACAGCATTCCCAATTTTTAGCTAGCACAGGGCTGTATGGAAAGGTTTTTTTTCCTTTGCAGCTAGATTAATGCCAGTTTACTAAATTCTGGCTAAAGGAATATAAGAAAAAGTGATGACTGCAATTTCAGGAGGGTCCTTAAAGAAAGACAGTGTGCCTCTTTTACTGCTTGAAATATGGGGTTAGGCCCTGGCTGGTGTGGCTCAGTGGATTGAGCACTGGCCTGCAAACCAAAGAGTCACTGGTTCGATTCCCAGTCAGGGCACATGCCTGGATTGCAGGCCAGGTCCCCAGTAGTGGGTACACGAGAGGCAACCACACATTGTTGTTTTTCTCCCTCTCCTCTAAGGAATAAAACAAAAATTTGTTTTAAAAGAAAGAAATGTGGGGGTTAGAATAACTGAACTCCATCTTGTATCATGAAGTTGAAGGGGCAGTTTTAAAGAGAAGCAGAAAACTGGAAAATGCCTGCAGATGACTGCAAAGACAGCATGGTCCTGCACTTTGTATGTAAAAATAAATGATCATATTTAAGCCACTTTTAACCTGAAACTCTGATACGTGCAGCTTAATTTATAAACATATTTTTAGATTTTAAAAAAGGTGGCCCTGGCTGGTGTGGCTCAGTGGATGGACCACTGGCCTGTGAACCAAAGGGTTACCAGTTTGATTTCCAGTCAGGGCACATGCCTGGGTTGTTAGGCAGGTCCCCAACAACGGGCACGCAAGAGCAACCGCACATTGATGTTTCTCTCTCCCTCTTTCTTCCCCCTTTCCCCTCCCTCCAAAAATAAATAAATAAAAATGCTTTTATTAAAAAGGTGTGTTGTTTTTAGATTTTATTTCTTTATTTTTAGAAAGAGGGGAAGGGAGAGAAAAAGAGACAGAGAAAAACATCGATATGCAAGAGATACATAGATTGGTTGCCTCTTACATGCCTCCAACTGGGGACCCAGCCTTCAACCTAGGATATACCCTGATGGGGAATCGAACCAGTGGCCTTTTGGATCACAAGCCAACACTAAACCCCTTGAGCCACACCAGTGGCTCCAACCTCAAGCAACCAGTAATATACTTTCTGGTTCTGTAGATTTTCCTTTTCTGGACATCTAAAAAAATGGTATGTAAAATATGTTACCTTTTGCAATTGGCTTTCTTTATACTGCATAATGTTTTTGAAGCTCATCCATGTTACTGCATGCAATACTAATTAATTCTTTTTTATTGTTGAATAGTAGTCCAGTGTATGAAATGTCATATTTTGTTTAATCATTCCTAGCTGACAGGCATTTGGATTACCACAATCTTCAACCACCCCAAATCGATACCTGGCTTTTACTGCATCTTTATAATATCACAAGTAAGTAGGAAGAATAATCTGGCTCCCTCCTGTTTCTATAGCTGGATAACTCGAATCTTATTCATCAGTTTGTTAAACTGTTCCTTTTTCAGAAACAGGTACCATCTAAAAATTTTTCTGATATCCATGTTTTTAACTGTTGTGGCTTGCTGAAGCAAAGCAGCTGAATTTGATACAAGTTCAATGTTGTTTTCCTTCAAGAATTAACTCATCTTTCTGGGCTTGAGACTCTGAACAAACATTGCCCTGAACTCATCAGAACCCCGTGGATTTTTTGTTTTGCCCAAGAAATTTCTGATTTCAACAAGATAACTATTGTCCTGAATAAAGATATTGATGGGGACGTGAACATACATACATACACACACTTCACCTTGTAATGGAAGCCCAGTGTAACATCCTTGATCTGTTCTGCATGTGACGGCAGGTAGTGCGAATGGTAGCCAGTTCCTTTCTATTTCCCCGACATCTGTAAAACTCGAGCCTCATCTTTTTTTCCCAGCAAGACTGAGTTCTACAGCGATGTGACTGAAGTCCCTCTGCAGGTTGCCTCTGAGGCCTTTCACAATACCTGTATGTCCCTTCAGAGGGATGCCCACGCTTTCTGGAATGTCAACAGTCTGACTGCTGAGAATGGTCTTCATCCTCACAGTAAATGTGGCAAAAGTGGATTATTACAACCTTTTTACTATTATGAATAATGCTGCTATGATCATTGTCCTTTTTCCAATTAGTTAACTTTTAATATTATTTTGTACTGGTTTTAGGTGCAGAGCATAAAAGTTATTAGACAATTATATACTTTACAAGATGTCTGCCTGGTATTTCCAGTAGCCGACTGGCAGCGCACATAGTTACCCCAATATTTCTGACTACACTCCCTATGCTGCACTTACATCCCTGTGACTGTTTTGTAACTACCAATTTGTACTTCCTACTCCCTTCACCTCTTTCACCCAGTCCCCTCCCTCTGGCAACCGCCAGTCCACTTTCTGTTTCTATGAGTCTGTTTCAATTTTGTTTTGTTCTTTAGGTTACACATGGGAAGTAAAATCACATGGTATTCGTCTTTCTCTGACTTACTTATTTCACTGAACATAATACCCTCTAGGTCCAACCATGCTGTCACAAATCGTTAAGATTTCATTTGATCATTCCCATTCAAGTCTTTTGGTTGAAATGTTTTCATGTCTCATGAACAGAATCTAAGGTGCAAAATTACTCAGTTGTATTGGGTGGTATGTTTATTTTAAACTCAACTGTTTTCCAAAGTGGTTGTACCATTTTACATATCCATCAGCAATATGAGGGGTCTAGTTTGTCCATATTTTTACCATCACTTGTTTATTGCCTATTTTTATAATTGCAGCCAGTCTGATGGTATCTCACTGCAGTTTCAATTTGCATTTTCCTAATTACTAATGTTGCTGATCATCTTTTAGTGTGCTTATAGCCACTCAAACGACTTCTTTGGTGAATTGTGTATTCAAATCACTTGCCCATTTATTTGGTTTATCCTCTTACTATGAGATTTAAGGGCTCTATATGTATAGGCCCTTTATCTACTTGTCTGATTTGCAAATATTTTCTCCCATTCTGTGGGTTGTATCTTTTTTTTTCCCAAGATTTTATTTATTTATTTTTAGAGAGGGAGAGAAACATCAATGTGTAGTTGCCTCTTGCACACTCCCCTACTGGGGACCTGGCCTGCAACCCAGGCATGTGCCCTGACTGGGAATCGAACGGTGACCTTTTTCTGTGTTTAGGGGGACATCCAACCCCCTGAGCCACACCGGTCAGGGCATGTTGCCTAAATTTTTCAGTAATAGCTCTGCTGGATATGGAATTTACTTTAAATTTTTTATTTTTTTAATTACTTTTGAAGGAAAATTCATATAAAATACACCATTTAAAGTGTACAATTCAGTCACATTTAGAGTGTTTGCAATGCTGTACAACTACTACCTCTCTTTAGTTTCAAAAATTTTCATTCCCCCAGCACACCTCAAACTCTGGAGTTATCAGCCCTGAGACCTACCACCCCAGGTCCTCTCATCCCCAGGACCTAGCCAACCTCTAATCTCCTTTTATCACCATGGATATTTCCCTAGTTTAGATATTTCATATACATGGGATCATTCAGTAAGCCTTTACGTCTGGCCTATTTCACTTTTTATAACATTATGGAAGTTCATCCATATAGTATCATGTCTCAGTAATCCATTCTGTTTTGTGGTGGCTGAATAATATTCCATTGTATGGATAAACCAAATGTTGTTTATCCATTGTCTGTCAAAAGACACCTGGATTGTTTTTACCTTTTGGCCATTGTGAATATTGCTACTACGAACATTATGTAAAAATATTTTTATGAGTATTTGCTTTTAAATTCTTTTGGTATCTATGTAGAAGTAGAATTTCTGGGTCATATGATATTTCTACGTCTAATTTTTTGAAGAACTGCCAGATTTTCCCCAGTGCCTGCACCATTTTACATTACCACCAGCAACAAACATGGTTACAAATTTCTCCACCTAATATTGACAACACTTATTTTCTTCCCTGCCTCCCATTTTTAATTATATACATACTGGTGGGTGTGAAGAGCTATTTCATTGTGGTTTTGATTTTCATTTCCCTAATGACTAATGATGTTGAACATATTTTCATGTTTCTGTACATTTGCATATCTTCTTTGAGGAAGTGTCTATCCAAGTCCTTTGCCCTTATAAAAACCAGATTATTTTCTTGTAGCTGACTTGGTATGAGTTCTTTACATATTCTGAACACTATACCTTTAGGAGACATATGATTTGCACATAATTTCTCCCATTCTTTAGGTTGTCTTTTCATTTTTCTGAGGGTGCCCTTTCATGTTCTTTCCCTACTTTGAATGTCATCCACCTGCTTTCTTGCTGCTGTTGTTACTGATGACAAGTCAGCTATTAATTACATTGTTGTTCCCTTGCATATTATTTTTGTTTTGCTTTCCAGATTTTTTTCTTTGTACTGAATTTAAACAGTTCGACAAAGATGTGTCCAGGTGTAGATCTCTTTGTGTTAATCTTGCTTGGATATAACTGAGATTTTTGGATGTATAGATAAATGTTTTCTGTCAAATTTGAGAAAATTTCACCTGTTATTTCTTCAAATATTTTTTCTGACTCTCCCATTCTTTCTGAAGCTCTTATTACATGTATCTTGGTATATTTTTGTCTCACAGATCTCTGAGGTTCTATTTATTTTGTTTCATTCTTTTCTTCAAACTGGATAATTTCTACATTCAATCTCACTGATTCTCTTTCTATGACATCTCCAAATTGCTAGAGTATCTCTAGTGACTTTTTCAGGTATTCTATTTTCAACTCCACAATTTCCATGTAGTTTTTTATTATAATTTCTCTCTCTTTATTGACATTTTCAGTTTTGATGAGTCACTCTCATGCTTTCCTTTAATGATTTAAACCCAATTTCCTTTTGTCTTTTAACATGTTTATTTGGCTGCTTTGAAAGTGGTAATTGACTTCTTTTAGCTACATGTGATAAAGTACAGTAAGGAACACGCTAAAGAGAGAACCGTGCAGCTTACAAAAAATTCCGGATGAAATACAGAGGGCCTAGAACTTGCTAGATTGGTAACTAAAACTATTCCTCATCTTCTGTCTCTCAAGCCAGTAAGATTCTCAAAATTAGAACTACCCTCAGGGTAAATGTCAGATCAAGGAGGTGGCTGTAAGTTCCTTTTAAGACCTCAAAAATTTTTAGATCCATGCCCTGTTAACTCTCTCAGCTACATAAAAAGGCCTCTAAGAAAATTAAAGGACTTATTCCTGAGTAGCCTGACATCAAAATAGAGAGAAGTCTGTCTTTAAATGTGTTGTAAAGATGCAACTTTTTGGGACATGGAATAACATAAATCAGATTCACAGAAAATCTGTATTAAAAAAGGGACAGAGACCACTCAAAATCAAATGAGGATTCAGGCCTCCTAACTTTCTATAGGAAGTAAAGTATACTGAGAAAACTACTGAGCTTCAAAAGGCATTTCTAATGTCAAAGGAGAGACCTCTCAGAAAGCAGTGTTAAAAGCCTAGAATGTGATAACAAGAGTCACAGAGAACAGGGATATGAGAACCTTTCCCAAGAAGCAGCACTGGGCCCCTATCAAGGCACCTTTCCTGCTCCTGGAGGTGACCGACAACATGTGCCCAGGTAGACTTCAGAATTGATACGGACCAACAACTGCCATGTGCCTCTGTTACTCCTCCCTTTTAGGGTGAATGTCTACCACCATTATTCTACCTCTGTGACAACAGTGTATGTTATGTACATGGAGCAGATAACTTCTTTTTAGTTCACAGGTTTTTGGATCAAGAGGAACTGCACATGAGAACCCTCACCATCTTTGAATGTTTTGCAGATAACAAGTTACAGGTCTTTACTTATTTTTGAATCAGACTTGGGAGGTTTGGGGAAGGGATATTTTGAATGTGATAAGCATGTTGGAGCCACTCATTGGAGCCAGAGGGGAGACCATAGCAGAATCTTATAATAAAGGTTCCAAATTCATCTTACCTTCCTTGTGGCAATGGCCATTTGCAATCTAATTTTGCTGCATCTCTGTTCAAAAGGTAGAGTCCGTTTTCCCATTCTCTGTATCTAAGTTAATGTGGTGACATGTTCTGACCAAAAGATTGTGGGGAAATTAAACTAACGCTGTATGATTTTCAAGGGTAAGCCTTAAGAGACACTGAAGCTTCACCCTCCAGAAACATTCCTGCCACCACGTAAGAAAACACAGGATAAACTTCTGAGTGATGAGACCATGTGGAAAAGACTTACCAGCTGACAGTGAGACACCAAGGTCTCAGGCTGTAAGTGAGGCCATCTTAGATATTCAAGCCCCCGTCAAGCTACCAGATGACTGACCTTTTCCAGTGACCAGCAGAACTGCCAGACTAAATAACTGTTCTAGGCCACTAAGTTTTAGAGTGGTTGTTAACAGTGAAAGCTACAAAAACAGATTCTATGTTTAAAAAGTTTATGACTCATGATCTAAATTTCACAGATTTGAATAAAACCGGAGACATACAAAGATAGCCCAACATTAAGTCAAATCTTTCAGTGGGAGAAAATTTTTAGTAAGAGAGGAAGGATAATTTTTTTACAAAGAAATCCAGCCAGGACTGGTGTGGCTCAGTTGGCTGGGTGTCATCTGTGGAAGTGAAAGGTCACCGGCTCAGTCCCCCATAGGGCCATGCATGAGAGGCAACTGATAAATGTTTCTCTCTCACATGGATGTTTCTCTCCCTCCCTATCTCCCTCTCTTCCCCTGTCCCCCAAAAATCTTTTTTTAAAAGAGAAAAAATGTATTAAAAATGAAAATCCAAAGTTGAAGTTTTTTTAAACTCTTTTTTTCTATAAGTAATTTTTACTGATTATGCTATTCCCTAGCTAAGCCAACGCCAGATGTTTTTCTGATTGGCTGGTTTTCTTGCCAGAATCTAAAAGGAAAAACATTTTTGTATGGCTAAATAAACATAAAATAAAAAAGTCTGCAATTCCTCCACCTAACATCTTGCCCCTAACAAAAATGTAACTGCTTTTTAGAAGAAAAATACTGCCAGCACACTACTGTCTTATGACTAAATTTATCCTAAGAAATCCCTAGATAAAACACCAAGGAAGGGATACATTTAGAAAACAGACACATTACTTAATAGGTCAAACTTTAGGCTTTGGACACCTCTAACATCTGACTCAATATTCCAAGCTTTCTTTCATCCCAACTTCTGTTTACTTAACCAAAATCTATACCCACTACCAATTCATTGCTCTCAGTCTAAAATAAGTATACACTTTATTCAGTTCTCTGTTGAGTATCTCTTTCATCTACTCAGTTTTAACTGTACCCAGCAACATTCTAGGGCCTTAAAGACACCATGAACTTGATGAATCACTGGGTACGACGGGAATTCATTTTGGGTACTGCTCATTCCTGGAATTTGTGCAAGATATAGGGGCTATGTAATAAATCTGACAAGTTCAGTGACTGAAGTAAACCCAAAGAGTGATCTGATCATAAATACCTCACTGGGCAGGTCCTGGTGGGCAGTCACACCCCAGACCTATAACTTCTTTAGTAAAGCTCTATCTTCGTCTTAAGCAAGCCCTGTCCACTGTTCTTGTGCATCTAGGTTACATCTTTGAAATGCCAGAGAAATCCTTTTTTTTCAGACCCCCCTGGAGGCGTGCCCACCCTCAAGGGAACACATGATCTTATTGCCTGCATACCTTGTTCCAATGCACAGCAGTTGTTAACGATCTTGTACCCACCAGTGTAAAAGTAAGTCTCTGAGTTTTACTCTTTATTCAATCATGGGGATTTCTCTGCCTTGCTTTCTCACCTCCTTAATCTACCAACAATCCTTCCCTCCTTTGATTCCAAATGTATAAAAAAAAACAACCCACAAAAGTGCCATTCTCCAGAGCACTTTGAGATCTTGCTTCCAGGAATGTCCTCAGTTTGGCTGAAATAGACTCTTTAAAGTTCTATAGGTTTGGAAGTCCCTGCATTGACAAAACCTTCCATGCCCTACTGAAAACTTCTTTTGAACTTCAAAGTGAAAGCAAAGAATTAAAAATTCAATGCAGTGATATAATTACATGTCCTTCCCTCTCCTCTTCCACTCTCCCCAGTCCCACTCCACCTAAATACACGCTAAAGAACTAAAAGGTAGATACTGCAAGCCATAATGGGATTTGAGTCAGGAGTAGTAGGCAATGAACTGAATTTCGTATTCCAAAATGCCACAGGGATTGGTAAATCAAGGGAAAGCAGGGTTTGATTTCCTCATGTACAAATTCTAGTCAATGTGCCAGAAACCGAAAACTGGAAGAATATGTGGAATTTTCTAAGACATATGTCAGACAGTAATTTTACAATTCACTCACAGCAACATGTTTTAAGTCATCTTACTGCTACAGAAAATATTTCTAAAGTAATAGTATTTTAATGTAACCATGCTCCTTATTTGTAGAAAAAGCATTCCCTTATCTCAGATGAGACAAATAAAGTACATAGTAGCTGAGATTTTCAAAATAGCATCCTGCTCTTTAGAAAATGAAACATTGTATTTCTTAAATATTAACACCCCTTCTCGCCCTCCACCCCCCCCCCAGTCCTCCCCCCCGCCCCCCGCTCTCTGCCTTGTCTCTTTTTTGTTTGCCTTCTCATTTTGGAGGCTTTCTTCAACTATCTGGTTATCTTTGTCTGTTCCTATTCATGGCATTAAGAAGCAAAATGGAAGTTCACTGTTCAAAGAATTTGAAATTCCTGGGCACATTGTATATGTATGTGGTGTGTATGTATATTACCACTTAATTCCTTGGCTCAATGTCCCTGTCTTGTTCATGTGATGTTCCTGGATACAGAACCCTAAGCTTCCACCTTCCTGGAAGAAAAAAATCAATCCCTAATTTCCTAGATGGAGAAGAAATAGTATGCACAGGATTCAACCACTTAATATAAAACTTTCAGCCATTACCTACTTTGAATCTGAAGCCTCATCCTTGTCCTTTCAAACTTTCTGCTACTAAATGTTGAGTCTTTTGAGAAATTTTGTAGGGTAAACTTGCTTGTCTCTGAAGACAACCCAGGGTGTACCTTTCTCCACTTGGCTAAATCACTTACCACTTGTCAATCCATTTTTTATCATCTAAACATAGTTGAAATTTCTCATCTAAAGATAATAGTTTCTTCTTCCACTAATTTCTGTCCTTATGGCCTTATGCCTATTTTTATTCCTTTATTATAATTTTAGTGCTTTGAAAAGGAAATAGAAATATTGAGTCAAACCTCCATATTTAACCAAAATCCTCATGCACGAGTTTTAGATGTTTTGGGTAAAATCATAAATAATGTTTACTAAATGTGTGGAGACCACAAGACTCATGATGAAAAATAAGAACATGAATAACAGAATAAGGACTCAACATGACGTTGAAAGCACAGTATCAAGAGGAACTGAACAGAAACTAAGCAATTACCAGTTACATAAATACAAAACAGGAAACTTGGTTTCACAAAAAAACTTATGGAGTTTTAGTTTATCAACAGTCAGTTATGTAACTTTATGTAATACTTTAAAAGGAAAGAAAAAGTATAATCTTAGGCTATATTAATAAGAAGCAAAGGATCAGACCAAGTGACAAAACTACCCTACTCTATATTCTGAGTGGCTCTTAACAACTCTGATACCACAGCTGACTAAGTATCATGTAGAAGATGGACCCTGAGATACTAGGAGGCTCTAAAACTCAGTTTTGGGGAAAATGGTAAAGACAAGAGGAATGAATATTCAAAGTCTGGAATGAAAGAACATATTGGTTGTCTGACCAACTGTCCTTTAGAATCAAGTTGTTCTAAATTATTCCAGATAGCCAACACAGAAGAATGGAGACAATCTGTATTAAGATGGATTTGGCTTAAATAAATCTGTAAAGCCGTGAGCTCTCCCCACTACTGGTCAGCCAGCCTTCCCAGAGTCAGGGATGTCAGAGTTGATTCTGCCATTGAGAAGGAGCTCGAACTAGATGACATTAAGTTTTGTACCACTAAGAGAACCAATAGAACAAAGGAACCAAGAGACAAAAAGGTCATTATATAATGCTGAAGGGATCAATTCACTAAGAAGATAACGCCATTGTAAATATTTATGCACCTGACACCGGAGCACCTAAATATATAAAGTAAACACTAAAACAGCCAAAAGCAGATATAAACAGCAATACAATAGAAGCAGGGGATTTTAATACCATACTCTCAACAATGGATAGAACTTCCAGACAGAGAAACAATAAGGAAACAATTGAACAATACTATAGAGCAAATGTACTGTACAGGCATATCCAGAACATTTCATCTGACAGCAGCAGAATACACATTCTCCAGGACAGAACATGTTAGGCTGCAAAATAAATCTCAACAAATGCAGTAAAAAAAAAAAGAGATCATCTCGAGTATCTTTCCTGATCGCAATGGTATTCTGATGTGTGTTTTCTAACACCACAAAGCAATTAATTCTCCAGGCCTTAGCAGGCACTGACTGGGTGTCCTACCAAATCAGATACCAACGTAAGGGTTCAGTCCAACACAACTACCCCACTTCAGTCACCAACTGCAAGTCCAGGCTTACCTGTGCTTTTTTGACCAACTGGCTGTAAATTGGTGGTTCCCATGACCTCACTCCTCAGGTTCAAGTAATTTGCTAAAGCAGCTCTAGTAAGCTCAGAGGACTTGCATTTGCCAAATTATAAAGAATACAGATGAATACCCAGATGAAGAGGCACACAGGATAAGTAAGGTCCAGAAGGGTCATGAGCACAAGAGCTTGTGTCCCCGTAAGAACTGGGAGTGCCATCCTCCTGGCACATGGATGCCACCTACACAAATGTCCTTTTGGGTTTTTAGGGAGGCTTTGTTACATAGGTATGGTTGATTAAATCACTGGCCACTGGTTACTGTTCAACTCCCAGCCCCTCTCCTCTCCAACTGTAAAGGGGGAGGGGAATGAGGAGTGGGACTGAAAAGTCCAACCCTCTAGTCCTGGTTGGTTACCCTGGCAACCAGTCTCGTCTTAAAGTTACCTACCGGCTTTCCAAAAGTCACCTTATTTATATAAACTCAGGAGTGACTGAACGGGACTTCTTGTCAATTACAAGATGTCATTTCACTTTTACGGCCTGGAACTGAGGACAGGGCCTGGGGAGTGGGGAGATGAGTGAAGGCGATCAAAGGGTACAAACTTCTGGGTACAGACGAGTGAGCCGCAGATCTAAAGTACAGCACAGTGACTGTCACGTCACGCTGGGCACCTCAAACTTACACAATATATGTGACTACAATATTCTCTTGATAGAGCTGGAAACAAAAAGAGAAAAATCTGAAAGGGAACCAGTGGAAATTTAAAAATGTAATTAACATAAGGATTATAGAACGTGCTAAAATAGGTTTTCTTAAACAAAAAAAAAAATTCAAAATTAAAAACGGCATAGACCAAGGAAAAAGCAGTCCAGTGTCGTTATTGGGTATATAAACAAATTAGGATTTAATGGAGAACACAGGTTTTAACTCTTTCTGTGGCAGTATGCCTGATCCCATCCTCCCAAATCAATGGCGATCTAAAATGAAAAAAATCAAGACAATGAGATTTTTCATAAATTTACATGTATTGCACTTTTAAATGTTGAAATTATATCCTTCAAATTTGGTAAAAATTAATCTATATTTTATTTTAAAAATATCAGTGGTATACCATATATTTTTTAAAATAACATTGGCTACTTTTTATTAGTTAGCCCTCTCCTCCCTGCCCCCAAAATTTTACTCACCCAAGGGTTTTGTAAATTCCCTAGAATGTACCTTTATGACAGAGTTCTATACAAAATGTAGTCATGAATAACTTTGAGGTTGTCTGCCATCAGTCATAAAAAATTAACATAAACATGTTTACAGATGGTTTTAAAAAAATCAACATTGGTAGGCATGAGCCTGTTGGTATATATGCAGAATTGAAAAATTCAGTCATTTTTTCTCTGGGGCCATTCATTCTCTTACAAGAAGAACAATTCTCTAATTTCCTACGCGGCTGATGGAATTCTGGAACCAGGTAAGGGAAGGAGACTGGCTGGTTCCACTATTCAGTGTGACATCTCAGCCCCATCATCTCTGGGTTTGGGGTCTTGGGTCCTGAATCTCTCAAATTCATTCCTCCAAAGAATAATCTCCTGACCTCTACAAGGCTGATGGCAGCAGCCCAACTGCTCAGCTCAGGGTGAAGAGGGTGAGTACTGGGGGAACACAGAGGACTAAAAGGTTTTTATCTCCCATTGCAGACTTTCAGACAGCCTCCCTCCCATCCTCAGCCCCCATCTGTGGTATATGGTATCTCTATGCTCTGTTATTTTCAGGCAGGGGTCCTTGCATACAAATTATGATCTGCCTCTTGTCAGTATTCTTTCCTCTATAGGCACTTGAGTTTGACCTTCCTCTCCTATGCTAGGTCACTTAATCTTTCTGCTTTCCCTCTTTCCATAGAAGTACGATTACAGATGTGTCATAGTTTCAAAGATGGAGTTTATATTTGTTTTATGTATTTTCAAAAGAGCCTGGAAACAATTTTACTTTGCTGTCTTAAAACCAGAAAGGTTTTAAGATGTTTGTAATCTTTTAAATCAAATAACCTTGAAAATGAGCCACTGCTATTCAAGCACTAAATGTTTATGTTTGATAATTAACTCCCAAAGGATAACACAAGAACTCAAATGGTTGGGTTAATTGAAACTACTTGTTTTTCAAACAGAGCCTATACTTTCTCACTCTGTGGCTTTATATCTTCTACCTGGAAATCTTTCTATTTTTAATGCTCTGCTCCAATTTCATATTCTCCATGAAAGTTCTCTGTTACAGGAGAAACGCCTCTTTCTCACCTTGGGTTTTTAAAAATCTTCTCTAAACATACTCAAGGCTTCTCTGTCCCTCTTCACTGATAGAGACAGAGTGACTTATCTGAGCTTACCTGGCTAGTTAATCTTAGATGAAGAGCAAACCTGGCCCATCTCTGTGTTTCCACCTTTTCCAGGTGTGGAGCAATTATACTCTACTTCTTTAGGGCCAAACGCTCCCCTGCATAAAGTAAGTTTATTAATCCACTATAGCAATTTTTGGAATTAGGTGGGTAAAGGACTTCAGTTAAAAGGCTCACACACCTATGTCCTCCAATTTGGTATCTGTTAGTATTAAGAGTGTTATTTTGGCCCCCACATGTCACTCCTGTTTTCTCCATTTGTTCATAACTTCAGCAAGGGTAAGGGATGCTTTACTTCAGACCTCTTCAGAAATCTTAATATTCTCTAAATAGCCATGTTAACTTACTTTCCTATAATCCACAGCACACTGGTTATGGTTCTACTATAGAGCTTACATTTTTCTTACTGTGTTAACACAGCCTTCTAACCTACTAGGCTATGAGCTTTTAGAAGGCAGGTTAATAACAGTACCTTCCACACAAGCCACAACGTAAATATGTTTCAGATTGACTGAATGGTTAAATGTTTCTTTAAAAGTAAAGATGATTTTATGCTTTCTTGCTATTTCAGATTATACTCATTCTAAAGTCATAGTAACCACATATTAATATTGCCACATTAAAACTAATAACTAATATTTTGTTTTTCCTTGCCAAATTTCCTCTGCAATATGTTGGGTCATTACCACAGTTTGTTTTTGTCTGCATTCTTTACGATTTTTAGAAGCTAATTATATATCTTATAAACCTAAAACTGGAAATAATTCAGTTTACACAAATGAAATGGATAGACTCTAAGGTGATATCTCATTACTTTTCTATAATATGGAACAAAGGCAATAACTATGTGAATTCACTCTATTAGTACGTCATCATCAGTAACTTTAGTGGTTAAAAATAAGTAGTACATAAAAATGATTAGGAAAGGACACAGCCAAACTACTGGTTATGGTCACTTTTCTACAGAATAAAAATTAGAAAATGAAAAAGTACATTTTTAGTATAATTAGAGTATTTCAAAACCAGGGAGCCAGAATTAGGTCTTTTCAAAAGACACAGATGAAAAGTGTACTTACAGACATCATCAATGAAAATGGCGGAATAAGGAATTTTTAAATCTCACCTCTCCATAAAAGTCAGTAACCAAAAAAGTAGCAAAACAAATTTTGTTTTGAACTTTGGGAATTAACCAAAGGTTTGCAACAACCCTAGGAGTGTACATTCAAGAAAAAAGGTTGAATCTCATTAAAAACAAAGCTTGTGCCATTTTAATTTACCATAATCCCCAAATCAGCAATAGCTTTGAAAATAACAGCTTGCATTGCTGGTAACTGAGGAACCAAAACAGATCTCTTTTTCAAAGTATAATATCATAAGTATCCTATATTTGTCTTCACCTGTCTGGCTGATCCCTGGAAGACCAACACAAATGGCTTGTCTTTATTTGCCCAATTCAGAAGGGGCCTAGTGCTAAGGAAACTACCCCACTGTGTCCAGCACATTTATAGGCAGATGTTTTACTCACTGATGCCTGAGTGATGATAGGTAACAGTTGGAGCAAACAATGGACCAACCAAAGGGCTTGGGAGGAAAGGGCCAGAGAATGAGATGCCCTTAAGGGCAAAGAAAGCTCCAAAATATTCCTGGGAATCTGGAAGGCCACAGGCATGCCCAGGCCTGTGCACTTGTCCAGGAAAGACCTGAGAAAGCCCTGACCTGTCACCTCTGGCTGACCTTGAAACTCTGCAGAAGCAGGAAGTGAAGGCTAAGTAAGTTAGGCATACTTGTAAACTGTCTGGCTGAACGTCGAGGGCATACCCCAAAATGTACCAAAAAACCCTCCATAAAGGGTTTTTTCCATAAAGAATTAAAATTCTTTAATTAAAATTCCATAAAAAATTCTTCCATAAAGAATTTTTGGTTGCAGGTATTTAAGGAAATCTCTGTATAATCATTAGCTGACTACTAAGCTAATGGAACAAAGGTTTTGGTGGCCACAGAAGACAAAGAATACACACTTTTCAGTATTATTTCAAAAAGACACTAAATAAACAATACTATAAAATAAGCAGCATTAACAAACCTGAGAGGGGAACAACTATGATTTCTAAATTTACCACCTTTTAATATTCAGAATGTCCAATTTTCAACAAAAAATTACAATGCATGCAAAGAAATAATTTGCAAATAACATACAGAAGGATCTACTATCCAAAATAAAGAACTCTTATGACTCAACAATAAAAGTACAAATAACCTAGTTTAAAAATGTGCAAAGAATTTGAATAAACATTTCTCCAAAGAAAATATACAAATGGTCAAATGGTCAAACAAAGATACTCAACATCATTAGTCATTAAGGAAATACAAGCCAAAACCACAATGAGATACCACCTCACACCCACCAGCATGCTATAATTAAAGAAAAAAAAAGGGAAAGCAACAACTGTTGGCAAGGATATGGAGAAACTTGAACCACTGTACATAGCTGGTAGAATGTAAAACAGTTCAGCTGAGATGGGAAACAGTTTGGTAGTTCCTCAAAATGTTAAACATAAAATTACCACATGACCCAGCAATTCCACCCCTAAACATAACCAAAAGAGTTGACCCTTCCCTGGCTGCTTGAAGATTGGCCGCCATCATGAAGGACACAGTAACTATCCAGATCGGCAAGTTCATGACCAACAGACTACTTCTGTTGATCGAAGTAGAGCAGAAACAAATGGTTACTGATGTCCTGTACCCTGGGAAGGCAACTGGTACACCTAAGATAGAAATTCAGGAAAAACTAGCCAAATGTGTAAGACCCAACCAAATGTTAGCTTTGTATTTGGACTCGGAACCCATTTTGGTGGTGGCATGATTTATGATATGCAAGAAAAATGAACCCAAACATAGCCTTGCAAGACAGGGCCAATATGAGAAGACGACGACCTCAAGAAGACAGAAAGGAAAGCAATGGTAGAATGAAGTCAGGAGGACTGCAAAGGCCAATGTTGGTGGCTGGCCAAAAAAAAGGCGGGGGGGAGGGTAAAGATTTTTCAGTGATTTTATCTGTGATGATTGCGCAGATTTTTCAATAGACGATGAATAAACTAAGAGCTTTAAAAGAACAAAGAACAGAAAGAGCCCTGGCTGGTTTGGCTTAATGGATTGAGCACCAGCCCGAAAACCAAAGGGTCAGGGCACAAGCCTAGGTTGTGGGCCACGTCCCTAGTAGGGGGCACATGAGAGGCAACCACATACTGATGTTTCTCTCCCTGTCTTTCTTCCTCCCTCCCCCTCTCTAAAAATAAATAAAAATCTTGGGGAAAAAAAAAGAACCGAAAACAGGTTTCAAATACATACTGAGGTAAGAATATTCATAGCACTGTTTACAATAGCCAAAAGATGTAAATCACTAAGATGGAAATCACTCAACAAATGCATAAGCAAAATATGGTACATCTATACAATGGATTATTCAGACATAAAAAGGAATAAGCCCTGGTTGGTGTGGCTTGGCTGGCTGGAGCACTGTCCCGTACACCAAAAGGCAGTCCGATTCCATAGTTGTGCTTCAAAACTAAACACCAAAATCATTCTATTTATTATGCTCCAGGTCAGTGTTACCCAAAGTGTGGTGCTCACTTAAGCTTCCTTATATTTCTTAGATGCAAATTCATGGGCCCAGGTGATTTACCAGCTTTCCATGGAAATCTTCGAAAATACACCTCTCTTAAACCATAGTTCTTAATCCTGGGAAAATGCTTTGCCTTGTACTCCTCATAATGTAAGATAATGAACACTTTATTGTTTAAATCAAGAAAAAGGCTTTTCTATTACTTGCAGCTGAGAGCACCCAAACTGGATAAAACAAATGAATACAAACACACACACACACACACACACACACTTGACAGTTTTCTAACAAAGGCAAATCCTACCAGATCTGTTAAAAAATATATCCAGAATCTAATTACTTCTAATAACTCCACCACAATTAACTTCATACAAGATTACTGCAAGAGTTTTGAATACCAGTTATACTCTCATCTCCACAAAGCAAGAGTGACTTCAAAACATGAATTATACATGTTCTTCTTCTGCTCAAAAATCCCTATGGCTTCCCTTGGTCAGAATAAAATCCAGAGCTTAACACGTCCAACAAGCCATTCACGGTCTGCTCTGGTCTCCAATCAACCTACCTTCTCCATCCTCACTCATAACTCTGTGGGGTTCCTACAACACTTACCCAACCTCAAATGATCTGGCCATAGTGACCTACCTATTCAGTCTCTAGAATACATCAAGCACATTGCCACCTTCATTTTTTTTAAGTCTGCTCAAATTAACCTTAATGATAAAGTCTTCTTAAGCCATTCTATGTAAAATATAAACCATGCCCAAGTCCCTTCTTTCTGTTCCCTAGCCTTCATTTTTGTCCATAGCACTTACTAGATCAGACATATGTATTTACTTTTTTTTATAAGTTTTGTGTCAACCTCCTTTCACTAAATTTTAAACTCCATTAAGGCAAGATTTTGTGTTTTATCCACTTTTACACTCTCAGTATCTCTGACAATATCAAGCACATATAAAGTATTCTACAAATATTTGCTGAGTAAATTAATGATTAGGAAATGTAACAGAAAGAAAAGTCCATTTATAATAATATTGTAAAATATGAAGCATATAGAAATAAAACTAACGAAACTATGTAAGATCTTAAAGGAAGAACTCTATAAAAATCTTATTAATAAAAGCTGAATAAACGTAGAGGGTCCGGCACAAATAAACCCCTTTTTCATTACAAAATCTTTTATTACAAAATCATAAGCTGTAATTCTGTAACATAACAATCATGCTCAAGCACACCACATGACATTTTAGGTGAGATGTTCAAATTAAAACAATAAATTATTACACCCACATTATTACCCTACCTACCAACCACACTCAACCAAGTGTTACTTCTGCAGGATGCTGTATGTCATGTTCATTGAATGGAAAGGAAAGTATGGATTATAAAGGTATCAATTTCTCCAAATTAATGTATAAAGTCAATTAATTAAAATATACTAGCAATAAAAAACAGATGGAAGAAAGAATGCAGTTCAAAAACAGACCTTTGAAGTCAAATTAATTAGCTTTATGACAGAAAATGACATTTCAACACCAGTGGGAAGAAGATGGACTAAACTGTGTTAGAACAGCTGGCTGTCAATACAGGGTGAAAGTTCAGTAAGAACTCTATTTTACAAAATAAACTCCAGGTAGCTTAAAAACTTAGATGTAAAAAAATTTAAATGTAAAAAAACTATAAAAATATCAGAACAAAATATGGAAAAATATTTATAATCTTGTGATTAGAGGACACTTTTTAAAAAGATTTATTTTTTAGAGAGAGGAAGGGAGGGAGAGAAGCATCAATGTGTGGTCGCCTCTTGCACGCTCCCGCACTGGGGACCTGCCCACAACCCAGGCATGTGCCCTGATTGGGAATCGAACCAGTGACCTTTTCATTCACAAGCCACCACTCAAACCACTGAGCCACACCAGCTTAAGTAACACTTTTTTTTTAATAAACAGAAAAAGCAAACATAAACAAAGTTAAGAGATAAGCCCAATCAATGGATTAGTATCCAATATAAAGAATGCCTAAGAAGGATTAAAAAAAAACAGACACAACACAATTTTTAAAACTTGACAAGAAATAAAACAGGCAATTTATAAAAGAAATACAAGTGACTGAGAAAACATAAAGACTAAAACAGGAAGACACTTTAGTAGTAATGAGAAAAATACAAAATAAAAAATACAACACAATTTTTCATTGATCACTGAAAAGTTGGGAAACATCATGTGTTGGTAAAGATGTGGAGAAACAAGTTCACTCATATATTATAGGCCAAAACATAAATGAGGAAGGCAATCTGACAATAAATCTAAAAAAGATATTCCCTATGACATTCCCTATGACATTCCCTATGATATTCCCTATTAGCTCTTCTTGGTATTCATAAAGAACACTTGCACATGTACACCAGAGGGCATGGACCAGAACATCTGTTCCATTTTTGTTTGTGATGCCAATGACAAATCCTAAAAGTTCATTAATAGCTAGCCATACAAACTAGAATATCCATATAATAGAATACTACATAGCTGTTAAAAGCTAAGACACATTGTTAAAGTTTTAGAATGACAGGCACAGTATGAGGCTAGGTATGTAAATACACATATAAAAGTAATGCTATATAAAAAGTATAGAGGAGGATACTCATCAGTTTAAAACTGGCCCTTATCTCTTTAGGTGGAGTGGGACGGAAAGGAGAGAATGAGGATTAGGGGCCATATAAGGAAAAAAAATTGTATAAGAAGAATTTATTTATGTAAAGAGAGGGGAAGGTAGGGAGAAAGAGATGGAGAGAAACATTGATGTAAGAGAAAAACATCTATTTGCTGCCTCTTGCACATGCCCCCACCTGGGACCAGGCCTGAAAACCAGACATGTGCCCTGACCAGGAATGGAACTGGCAACCTTTTGCTTTATGGGACGACGCCCAACCAAATAAACCATGCTAACCAGGGCTATGGGAAGAATTTTTATCATACTTAAAATGTTGAATTGTTTAAATAACATTTTACTTATATACTCATTATGTAATTTAAATTTTATTTTAATTTTTTATTATTCTCACCAAAGACATTTTTTTCATTGCTTTTAGAGAAGGAAAGGAAGAGAGTTACAGGAGAGGAACATTGATGCAAGAGAGAAAAATCAATGTGAGAGAGAAGCATCAATTGGTTGCCTCTTGTATGTGCCCAGACCGGGTATTGTCACCCAAACCAGGTACTGGGGGTTGTATGCACCTACACCCAGACCAGGGATCGAACTTGTAACCCAGGTATGTGCCTTGACTGGAAATCGAACCCGCAATGCTTCAACCAACTGAGCCATGCTGGCCAGGGCAAAAACATATTTTAATTAAAAAAAAAAAAGCAAAAAAGCAAGGTGCTAAACCATATACCCAGTATAATCTTGTTTGTTTATAAAATAGGAACATAACCATATAAAACAATACTATTAAATACATAACTTACAGAAGGATTTATAAGTTAAAAATTTACAAAACTCTCTTTTAAGGTGAATAGAAAATTTAAGTTCTCTCCAAGAACAAATACTACAACAATTTAATTTAACTACTGTTTCTAGTCACTATTTATTTATTTATTTACTATTTTTAGAGAGAAGGAAGGGAGGGAGAAAGGGAGAAAAACATCAATGTGTTGTAGCCTCTAGTGAGTCCACTACTGGGGACCTGGCCTGCAACCCATGCATGTGCCCTGACTGGGAATTGAACCGATAACCCTTTGGTTTGCAGGTCAGCACTCAATCCACTGAGCCATACCAACCAAGGCAATCTAGTCGCAATTTAAACCACAGACCCATCCTTACATAACTGTCTTTTTGTAAAATGAAAACGGGTAGAAGACATGTCACTAACACACATTAAACTGAGGGACTTGAGTCTAATTTAGGACAGCAAAGAGGTTGATGCCAAAGTTTCCTTTGGGTACAATAATGGTAAGGATATGGTAGCCAGTTAGGCCAGACAAGAGCAGAGTAGGAACAGCACGGCTGGCTATGAGCAAAACTGGAATAACAAGTATTGTAGGGTGGGACCTTGCTCCCAGGGTGACCTTTCCTCCCCTAACATATCGCTGGTCATGAGGTTCAGACCCTTCCCTGACTTTTTGTTCCCCTGTATGTCACTAGTCCTGTCGCAGACACCCTTAGAGGAGAAACAAGGAGGCTGATCAACAGCCCTCATACAACTCCCATACAAGCCCTTGCAAGACCACGCCCTTAAGATTTAAGCCCTCAGGACAAACAAGGTTCTGGCCCTCATCAAATAATCTTTTTAAAAAAAGACTTTATTTATTTATTTTTAGAGGGAGGAGAAGGGAGAGAGGGAGAGAAACATCAATGTGCCAGAAAAACACTGATCAGTTGCCTCTTGTATACCCACAACCCGAAATTGAATCAGCAGACACCCAACCCACTGAGCCACACCAGTCAGAGAGGCATCAAATAATCTTAAGAACAAAGCGCTGAATCTGCAGACCACAGAGTTTTGGTAAAAGTAGAGATAACATCTAGGCCTCAGTAGTGTTTTAGCTTCAGGCCCAGAAAAGCAGCAAAACCAGAGGAAGCAAACCAAGGCCATGGCTAACACCCGGACCAACTGCAATAACTAAAATTCCCCTCCAGGGCCAACCAATCAGTAGAGGCCACTTCCCTGAAAGAACATACCTGGAAAACCGCTGTACATTCTGTTGAGATGCTCCCAAGACCTCCCTTAAAATCCCCTCCTTTGGAAACCAGATGAAAACCCTTGAAACAAAGGACCCAGTGCTCACACTCTCAAGCAAGCCTGCACCTATCCTCACATTCCTCCTTCCCTTCCCATCCCCTTCTCCCTCCCTCCCTCTCTGCCCTAGCCTTTCCTTCCCCCTTTCTTCCCTTAACATGCAAAACTTTGCTTTTTTTTTCCTCCCAAATCCCAAGGGCCCTTCTTTTGCCTCTAATTTGTTTTACTGAGTCCATGCAGCCCAGCTGGGTCACTTCTTCCATCTCTGTGACAGTCTAAATACATTTTCTCTTATAATGAAATTAGAGTTCTTGGCTCTGAATTCTTTCTCAGCTGAACTGAAAGACCTCAGTGTAACTTTGTCCATTACATCTGGTGCTGTTCACAATTAACAGTAATGACAGGGGAAATCAAGAGTAAAAGATTTTAGCTTCAGTTATAGTTGATGGGCTTAAGTGATTAATGCACATTATTCCAGGAAATGGAATGCACAATCTACATAACTCCAAGAGTTACTTCGACAAGCAATTCAGCCTTTGTTTTCCAGGGGGGTCTACACGCCAGGAGATCATGTCTGAGCCATTGTGTTCCAGGGAGGGAACATCAGTGACTGAGATAAAGAACTGTTGATCAGCAGATAAAGAAATACTAGGAAAACCACTTCCAGACTTCAAGGGTTATCTGAATAACTTTTTTCCAACCCCTTTACCTACCCTTTCCTTCTCCCTTTAAAAAGGTCAGCTTGAGGTGAGAGGTTAAAACAGATTTTAGGGTACATAATCTGCTACCTTCTCAGATCACTGGCATCTGATTAAAGCGCTCATAAAGATTCAATCCTTGTTGCTATTTACCGGTTCTGGCAGGGACAGGCAGCTGATGCTTCCAGTTTCAGTAACACTTCATAGAGATTACACACCATTTAATCAGCCATAGTACAACTCAGCCACAGTAAATAAAAGCTGTAAGAAAGTTTACTAAACTAGTTCTTGGTTAAGTTTTATTTAGACTTCAATCTAATCATTTTTTAAAAAATCCTCACCCAAGGATATGCTGATTCTAGAGAGAGGTAGAGGGGAAAGAAACATCAGCATGAGAGAGAAACATCCATTGGTTGCCTCTCGTACATGTACCTGCCAGGTATCAAACCCACAACCTAGGTAACAATGAGTAGCAGAATAATCATTTCCTCTTTTTAAGAGTACCACTGGCATTAAACATAACAACTGCCTACAAATATTATTCGGTTGTCTACGGACTTTCAACCTGAATGTGCACCCAAAGCCAATTCCACAGAAGGAAAACACTCTTTCCAATGAAGATAATCTGGAACAAATATACATTATTCTGCCCTAGTTCCCAGACTCATGCCACATTGAATTCCGTAGTTTATCATACTCACCTTAATTCATCTCTGAAATAATTCTATACTGGGGCAAAATTCCAACCACCTGACAACAATCACAACATATAAATCATAGAATAAAACTGAATCATAGTTAGGTAAGTAGTATTATCAAGACTAAAAAGGTTGACCTGGCCAGGTAGCTCAGTCAGTTAGAGCATTGTCCTGACACACCAAAGCTGTGGGTTCGGTCTCCAATTAGGGAACAAACAAGAAGCAACTAATGAATGCATAAATAAGTGGAACAGCAAAATCAGTGTTTTCCTCTCTCTCAAATCAATATTTTTTTTAAAAAAGGTAATGTATGAGTTAATTACACATTTCATTTGAATATATGTTTGACTGTGATTAGCAGGGTCAGATAGATCTTGGCCATAACACCTTGTGTTTTATGGATGGGGTAATTTTAAATTAAAATTTCACATTACTGAAATAAATAATTTAAACACTCTGAAATATGATAATTTTGTTTCTTGGTATTCTTTCTGATATTAAAACCTTACTTTGATTCCACTAAATCTACCTAATCTTTCATCTAAGGACATCTGTTTATTCATAAAACACTATATCCTAAATTTTTGTTATTTAACTCAATAGTAGTATAATGTTAACTTTAACTTTTTTAAAAAAGATTTTATTTATTTATTTCCAGACAGAGAAGGGAAGACGAAAGAGAGGGAGAGAAACATCAGTGTGTGGTTGCCTCTCGCATGCCCTGCATTTGGTTTGCAGGCCTGCACTCAATCCACTGAGCCACACCAGCCAGAGCTAACTTTAACTTTTTTTTTAATTTGTATTAATCTGAGAGAGAGAGAGAGAGAGAGACAGAGAGAGAGACAGAGAGAGAGAGAGGAAGGGAGGGAGGGAGGGAGGGAGGGAGGGAGGGAGGGAGGGAGGGAGGGAGGAATTGATTTCTGTTGTTCCACTTACTTATGCCGTCACCGGTTGATTCTTATATGTGTTCTGACCAGGGGATTGAACCTGCAACCCTGATGCATCAGGACTATGCTCTCATCAATGAGCTACATAGCTAGGCTGTACTTCTACTTTTCATCTTCAAAAATATACTATGTGAAATTGAGTAAAATATAGCCCAGATTTTGTAAGTCAAACCAAAGAATAAAACTTGCAAAAAGGCTGAATATGAACAACCTTATAAACTTATATCCAAGGTTCTACAAATACATATAAAACTCATTTAGTATCTCACTCCTAATCTTCATGAAGAAGAATTATAATAAATAAGGTAATCAGCCCTGGCTGGTGTGGCTCAGCGGACTGAGTGTTGACCTGCAAACCAAAAGGTCGCCAGTTCAATTCCCAGTGAAGGCACATGCTGAAGTTGCAGGCTGGGTCCCCAGCTGGGAACATACGAGAGACAACCGATTCATGTTCACTCACACACATCAATGTTTCTTTCCCTCTCTTTTTCCCTCCCTTTCCCATCTCTCTAAAAAATAAATAAATAAAAAATTTAAAAAGGTAATCAGGTAAGTTTTACTTGACATATGGATAGTATATGAGTACCCACAGCTTTTGGTCCAACAGTGATTTACTGCATGGGTATCTGAAAGGAAATTGCTGCTTGGTACAGTTTACACAGAATATTTGTTCATGGTTGTGCAGGACAGTTACTTAAGTTGGTTAGTAAATGTGGCTAATAAGCCAAAGTATAGGTTCAAACCCCATCCTTTGTAGTCCTCAGAAAATTAACTTTGCTTCAATCTATGGCCACAGATTCAAGTGTTACTTAATCTAAACAAAACATCTTATAAATGCCTGCTATAAATCAAAAGAAGAATAATGGGTAAATTATTCAAAACAACCTATTTTCAACATGCCCTAGAGTCAGAGAGTGTTTATGTTCTATAAAATAGCAGAGAAATATCCTGTACCTAACATACAAGATTTTTTTAAAGTTCAAATTAAATAATGGGAACATTCTCTTTAATGTGTAAAACACTCTTCATTACTTGAGATAGTTTAAAATAATCTGTCCTACTAAAGGAGGATTAGGATATACTGTATTTTTGGACCATAAGACGCACCTAGGTTTTAGAGGAGGAAAACAGGAAAAAAAATTTTGAAGCAAAAATTGTGGTAAAATATTTAATAACAAAAGTAACATAACATCTCACCAATGTAAATGTAATAGAACTTAACAGCAGCATTAATAACCATTATTCCTCCCAAATGGCGAGAGGGTACATCTATCTTAATAGTCTGAAACATATGGTCACACACACATACGTGTATATATAGACATATATATATATATATAAGGGTCATACATATACATGAGGATCAGCATTATGCAGTCATTCATAAATTCTTTAAAAAGACTTATTCTTTGACTTAAAAACACAGCCCTAGCTAGTGTGGCTCAGTGACTGAGTGCTGGCCTGCAAAACCAAAGGGTCGCTGGTTTGATTCCCAGTCAGGACACATGCCTGGGTTGAAGGCCAGGTCCCCAGTAGGGGACGTGTGAGAGGCAACCACACATTGATGTTTCTCTCCCTCTCTTCCTCCCTTCCCCTCTGTCATACAGGGCAGGGTAAAAGTAGGTTTACAGTTGTTCGTATGTAAAATAATGCAATAATTAAATAATATAAGAATAAACTGTTTTGCATACTCACAACTGCAAACCTACGTTTGCCACACTCTGTATAATGAATTCCTGGAACTACTGGGGAAAGAGTTACTTCCCTGTTATTCTTTCCCTAACCTTGTTTAATTTTTGCTTAAGTCTCTGAGGGATGTCACTTTAGAGAGGAGCAGTTACTCTGATTAGCTCTACCTTAGTAGTGCTGCTGTTTCATTTCCCTAAAGATGTATCAGTAGAACCAAAGAAATTACTAATAAAAACCTGCTGATTTTTTCCCTTGGTCCTTCCTTGTAAACATGGAGGAAATGCCACAGAGAAGAATAATTCATACCTGTATGCTTAAAAATAAATCCTCACACCAGGTAGTAAAGTGCTAATATTTTTTCAAAGCAGGGTCAATGGATTTTGTTTTCCTTTAAACGCATTCAAGTGTGATGCATCTCTTATAAGTAGTATGAGGAAACATTGATGTTTCTCTCCCTCTCTTTCTCCTCCCGCCCTTCTCCTCTCTAAAAATAAATTTTAAAAATCTTTTTAAAAATGTTCATTTTATTCAGGAAGAGTACTATTAAAAGGTAAGAGTTCTGGGTTTAATCTTTTTTTTTTCTTTTAATTGAGGTATAACTGACACACAATATTAAGTTTAATCTTTAACATTAATCCAGCTTGTATTAAGGTAGAGAAATAGATAGTAGAAACCTTACTTTAGAGCTGCAAAGACAGAGAGAGGTAAATGGCTTTCCCTAGGGTTCAGTGTGAGTTCACAGTAGTGCCAAAATTAAGTCCCCGGTGATCTTGATTCCTATACTTAGGACAAACTTTTTTGTCTAGACCAGACACTGATGTGCTGAGGTGAAATTAATGTCGCCTAGGGCCTACAAATCTACCTTTTGAGAATTTTAATCTAAACATAATTACACTTTTTAAAATTTTATTTATTTATTTTTAGAGAGGGAAGGGAGGGAGATAGAGAGAAACATCAATGTGCGGTTGCTGGGGGTTATGGCCTGCAACCCAGGCATGTACCCTGGCTGGGAATCGAACCTAGGACACTTTGGTTCCCAGCCCGCGCTCAATCCACTGAGCTACGCCAGCCAGGGCTACATAATTACACTTTCTTAAGGAATATATTGACCTCAGTAAAACTGCATTTGTTGTTGTGCAAATCTAGATTTGGAAAGCTTCTTTTTTATAAATTCAGCCAGCTTTGACTAAGAATACTGAATATTAAGTCCCTTAACTTTCTAAAGTTACTGTTAGTGATGTTAAAAAATGTTCTAGTATTAATGGTTTAACATATCCATGGAGAATTCCAAAATATATCAGGTTTCTTTCCTACAAATGAACTAAGTGACAATGTAAGTTTTTTCAAAGACCATGAGAACAATTTTCAAACAGCAGATAAGGATGCATGTGGGAAAAGGGTATTAACAACGCAGTGCTCTTTCTCAAAAATAAATGCATCTCTACTTGAGCATGCTCAATTGCACCATAATTCAATTTTGTGCAAATTAGAGAATGGAGCTTCTGGGGTATAAGCTAACCGATCTAGTGCTTTAAATGTCAACTTACAGCCCTGGCTGGTGTGGCTCAGTGGATTGAGTGCTGGCCTGTAAACTAAAAGGTCACAGGTTTGATTCCCTGTCAGGGCACATGCCTGGGTCGTGAGCCAGGTCCCCAGTTGAGGGTGTGCAAGAGGCAGCCGATCGATGTTTCTCTCCCTCTCTTTCTCCCTCCCTTCACCTCTCCCTAAAAAATAAATAAATAAAATCTTAAATGTCAACTCACAATTTGATGTGAGATTCTCACCTTAGGAGACATTTATCCATATTTGCCTAACAATGAATACAGTAATGGTTCCAGTATAAACTCCAGATTAAAACACTAACTTATTACTGTACAACTAGACTAATTAAAATTCATAGGTGTTCATATTTAATAAACCCAATATATAAAACAATTAGATGAATAAAGAGATAATGAGTTATATTCTTTCCTTTATAACAGAAATTTTCCTTTAAATAGTAAATTCCTCCAAAGCATTTAAAACCATAGAGAGCAGGGCTCCCCCACGTAGGAGTCTGCACAAGTCTGCAGCCCCGGATGCCTGCACCTTCTACTTGACAGCGACAAAGGTGCTGAAGGCACTGGCCCTGCCAGCCCAATAGATCAGCCCGTAGTACCTGTGTGAGCAGAGTGAGTGGAAGTGACCACAGCGGGATATCACAGGCAAAGCTGCATGGCCAGTGTGCCACTGGAATTTGAAGACTGCATCATCTTGCCTCCAGCATTCTCTGTCCTGTGATCAACGTGAGTTACCTGAACTTCTTAAGTAACAAACAAAATGTGCCAGGGGGCTGAAAATACGACCTCTATACTGCTCTGGGATTGGCTATGAGCTCCAGCATTTTCATTGGAGGGAGTTTCATTGGGGGGGGGGGGCCTCTGTGATGTGCCAGAAAGGCTCCATGAGAGCAGGTCAAGACGGTCATGCATACCTTAAAGAATGGTTGTGGTGGGCTGGACTGCTGTCAGTGGGAGCCAGTGAGGCGGCCAACTTTGCTGCCTATGCCTGTGCACCAGCTACCCTAGCAAACTGTGTTAGGCACTCTCAGCATCCTAGTGCTATTCCTTAGTCATACTTTCTAAAAGAAAGACTTAATTTTCATGGGAAAAAATGGATGTTTGCTAAGTATTCTAGGATGTACCATTATGGTCATTCATGCTCAAAAAGAGAAGGGGATCGAGACTTTAAATGTCTCACAAGCACAGGTTTTGGGGTCTTTGTGACATTTGTGGCCATTGTGTCCTTGATATTACTCTTTGTGGTGGGAACCCACCACAGGAGGACTGTCACGCCTGAGTGTATCATGATCTGATCTGTGATTGCAGCATTTTCAGTCTCCTGTGTTAAGGGTCTGGGCACTGCTATCAAGGAGCTGTCCGCTGGGACTCCTGCGCTTGTGCTGCAGCAGCCCTAGTGGGCCCTGCTGCTGAGCCTCATATTCTGTGTGAGCACACAGATCCAACACCTGAGCAGGGTCCTGGACTTATCCAACACTTCCCTTGTGACTCCAATTCACTATGTCTTCTTCACAACATCAGTTCTGACTTGTTCAGCTATTCTTTTTCAAGAGTGGCAGAACACGCCTGTTGATGATGTCATTGGTATTTGAGTGCCTTCTGTACAATCATTGTGGATATGCAATCACATTCTTGTTGCATGCCTTTAAAGACATCAGCTTTAGTCTAGCAAGTAAGTCTTCCTGGGTCTTTTTGAAAAGACAAAAAAGCAATGAATGGCAATCTTACTTGTATGTATGAAGTTCCTAATAATAATGAAGAAAGTTTAACCTGTAAAACTGAACAGCACATTGGTGAAAATACCTCCCAAAGAAATGGAAATCTGACAACTTTTTAAGAAAGATGTAATCAAAGGTTAATTTATAATTGTTGTTATAAAGTGAATTTGAGTATCAGAGTATGTCTGAAAAGCAATTATTCTCAAATAATGGACCATCTTTTTTAAGGTTTAACTAATTCACCAAAAAATTATTTTTTTTGTATTTAACTGATGGTAGCTCACTAACATGACTTCAGTACCTGGTCAATTTTTGTTATCATTGTACTATTGTAGCAGTATTTAAATTTTTCTTTCACCAAAATCTAAATGCACTAATGACAGTTTTAAGTCTGTAAAAATGTTTTAGTCTGGCTGGTGTAGCTCGGGTCTGCAAACCAAAGGGTCAAAGGTTGAATTCCCAGGCAGGGCCAGGTCCCCAGTAGGGGGGCGCACATAAGAGGCAACCATACAATGATGTTTCTCTCCCTCTCTTTCTCCCTCCCTTCCCCTCTCTAAATATAAATAAATGAAATCTTTAAAAAAAAAAAGAGTCAACTAATGAATGTGTAAGTAGAACAATAGACCTCTCCCTCTCCTTTCTCTAAAAATCAATTAAGAAACAACACTGCCCTGATCTAGAAATTTTGCTGTTTCTTTTTGCCTGTCCCTCCTGCCACATATACCCTCTCACTCTATAGACAAGAAAGCAAACTCAAAGCACTCAGAAGAGCTGTACCTATGGCATCTTCTTCTTGCAAATTATTGGGGAAAAAAAGGAACTGATAATGCTTTTCCATTTACTTTTAATTGATTATGAGGTTATATTTGCCTGCATCTTACAGTTAACCAGAAAGCAGACTCTCCAGCAAATAGTTGGTACATTTCATTCTATAATATTGGGCAGGCGTTTGATATATTTATCAACCTTCACTTCCATGCTGTTAGATATGATTTCTGTTTCAACACCAAAGTGATACATAAGATCAATTTACTACTTATTTTCATGGTGTTCGGTTTCTCTTTTTAAATTTTTACTAGAAATTCCTGGGATCAAGGATAGAAATGACAGAACAAAACACTGCCAATATCTGTTTCACAACTGACTAAATCCTGGTCTACCATGATTTATTTTAACAGGTGATTTTAACCTCATAGCAACTTAAACTGAGCAAAAATTGATTCAATTAATTATATTTCTACCTGATTATAACTGTCAGACATAAGGCTTATTATAATGCCAACAGAATCAAATTGGAGGAAATACAATTAGGGAATAAAGAGGTAACACCTATATGTATAACTCACATACTTGCTAAATAGTTATTTCATATGTGCTGAAAATAACTACGCAGCAGAGCCATTCTTTTAACAGAAACAGTCTTCAAAAGCTAATTCAAATTTGTTTTGGGTTAATTTTGAATACATATATTTGTTTTTTTAAGTTATGTTATTAAGCAAGATGAAGCACAAATGCTATTGCATAGTTCAGTATCATCACCTACTGCTAGTTGCTATTAACATTTATTACCAAGTGAGTCAAAGTGTGTTAAGACATAAACCTGTAAAACCATAGCTGAACGCCTTCATTTTTCTGAGTCAGTTTTGGGAAGGGGTCTGATCTGAGAATTTACTATGCTACAAGATCAAATAGAAAAACAGTGTAAAGACAACTATGCACAATCAGCTAAATTTGGTCAGTTTAAGGGCATTCTTTCTTCTTCCCCCTTCCCTTGGATTTTCCTGGTGTAATGGAATATTTTATTTTGGACATCTAAAAATACCTTTCCAAAACTGCAGTAGTAGTTAGATTACTGAAAATTTTAATTCGGTTTTCAATCTATCACCAGTTGGGAAACAGTCATCTAAGGGCTAGGAATGGAATCCTTGGCCTGTAACTAAAGTATTTACCAGTTTGTAAGAAAAATGAGACTAGCCCTGGCTGGTGTGGCTCAGTTGATTGAGCGCCAGCTTGTGAACCGAAGGGTTGCCGGTTCAATTCCCCAGTCAGGGTACATGCCTGAGTTGCAGGCCAGATCCCCAGTGAGGGGGCACACATGAGAGGCGAGCACACATTGATGTTTCTTGCCCTCTCTTTCTCCCTCCCTTCCCCTCTTGCTAAAAATAAATAAACAAAATCTTTAAAAAAAAAAGACTAAAATTTAAAAAGAGACAACTCTGAAGAGGACAATAGAAGAATTTTAAAATTTAAGATTAAAAAGCAACACAGACACTAACAGCTTAAAACTAATAAATGACCTAAAACACAACAACATAAGACTTTATTGTTTTGAAAGATTTTATTTATTCATTTTTAGGGGGAAGGAAGAGAGAAAGAGAGACATCGATGTGTGAGAGATATATCAATCTGTGCCTCTCGCAGGCCCCCAACTGGAGACCTGTTCCACAACCCAGGCATGTGCCCTGACTGGGAATTAAACCAGTGATCTTTAGGTTCGCAGGATGGCACTCAATCCACTGAGCACCAGCCAGGGCAAGAACATCAAACTTTAAAAATGCAAAAATACTTCTTGCAGAAATAGTGATTCAATGAATGAAAATCTTCAATACAGGAACATTACATCTACGAATGTATGACTTAGATACCAAGAATACTTTCTGTAAAGTTTTTGCTACACTAAAAATTTTTAACAACTTAATGGAAAACATAATTTTCAATGCATAATGGTTTATCTCTATAAAGACTGGGAAGATTCAAACACATTAATTTTTAAATAATGAAAAAGGATCCATGATTATACAATAAAGAAACATCAGTAACACTATTCAAAAAGGGCAGATTGTCTGAATGCGCCTAAAAAGCATAGCCCTCTAATTTGGATTTTCTATGATATTAGACTGCTTTCAAACCAATCTCTAAGTGTTAAAAACAAAAGACCTTAGCATTACTAGTACCGTTTCTCACTGCAAGGCCTTTCAAATAGAGCGAAACAAATAACTCTCACTCTTTAGAAAAATATATAACATTTTCCACATGCACCAGATTAGAAAATATAGTTATTTACTATGCAAAATGTTCTTTACATTAGAAGATAAAACGTTAAGGAGAGGGAAGGTCATTATTGCAGCCTTAATAGTACTGTGCAACTGAGCCTACAAATTTTAACCAAATATCAGAGTGGCTGTTTCAGAAGAAAAGGCCAAAGAAATATGGGCCTCTGCTTTTATTCAAAAACTACAGATTTATAGGATTCGGAAAAGAAGGAAACCTTAATAATGGATTCTAATTTCTTGTTTTGCAAAGGAGGGAAATGATCAAACCAGAGAAGTGAAAAGAAATGAGCCAAGCTATAGTTGGTGGCTCAGATCAAGACTAATATCCAGTTCCCTCAAGTCTGAATGTACGATATTCTTTCTGCCATTCTGCATTTTATGATTTTGTCTTACTTTGAACAAACTGAATTAATAAAATGAAGCAGGCTGCAATCGTATAGATTTATCAGGGCAGCAGTGAGGTATAATGAGAAACAGTAATGAACAATACTTCAAAAATACCCAAACTGGAGCTTATCACTTCCTAACTATATGAGTCTTAATATCTCCAGGTACTGATTAAACTGTAAAATGGCATGTGAATGTCAATGTTATCGCTATAACTTTTTTAATGTTAAATTTTAAAATAAACTCACATAAGACAGAATTTTTCCTCTAATAGTACTTTGTTCTCATAATGGCACTACTAAAAGTATGACAAAGTAGAGTTTAACTGGGAAGAAATCTAAATTTACATCTGTCATTAATCTCAGTGAGTGTTAAGATAACACTGGTTATAGAACTTAAGATGAAGGGTAGCTTCATTCTCTTGAAGGCAAAAATAAGATAAAATACACTAGATGAAGAAGTTTAGGAACTTCATCTCCACACACTTTATGGGCTTTTATGGTACTTGTGCTAAAAACAGAGCAGAACAATAGAGTGGAGTCAAAAAATGCAGACTGGAATCTTCGCTCTCCTACTTACTGGCTGTCCGACTTGAACACTTCTCAGGCCCTAGCTTTTCTCACATGTAAATGGGAATAGTGAGAATTACAAGTAACAGGTAAAACACCTACCTAAGTGCCTGAATATAGAACGGTTATTAAATTTGAATTATCAAAATTTGCCACCAAACTAAGTTCACTATAAATACTCAAGTTAAAAGTACCTGAGTGATGAATTTCAGTGAAGAGACTAAAATAATTGGACATATATAATGTTAACTTTTTAGGGCTATTATTGTACAGATTTAATGTCAAAGAGATATAGCAATGAACAGCAATAATTTTCACATCTGTATCTTTTTCACTCTTTTATCTAACAATCATCTTACTTTGGCTATTTATTTACAGGACGCTACATATCTAGCCAACAGGTGCTCTTCTCCCTTGATTTTTAACTTAATGTTTTTATTCTATAGCACTACTCCTGAGTGTGAGATTTAAAGTGTGTGGTCTCCAGTTACCATATCCTAAAGCATAATATACACAATACTTCCTATAAAAAGATGTTTCAGCTATGCTCCTTCTACAAGGAAAAAAAATGTGGACAAGAAAAAGCAAACAATCTCTCACTTTTTGTGTTAGCCATAACTAATTTGAAATGACTTATTATTTGGTGTAAAAATTCCCTGCACTCACAAGAATTCTCAGAGATCAGATATCTGCTTACAATCATAAAATAATCAGTCCTTTAAAAGGCACTCTGAAAAAATAAAATAAAATGCATCCTGAATATTTTGAGAATTTTAAAAAATATTGATGTAAATGTTTTATATATGAAAAGTGTCCTTTATGTGTTACCTACATCCTCAATCCATTGAAAGTAAATATTGAAAATGTTTTCAATGAATTAGCAACAAGTTTCCTGTTTCATAAAAGATCAAATAGTTTATTGTTTTACTATCTGTAAATGAGGGCAGTAAAGAAGTAAATGATGCTCTGGCCAGGCAGCTCAACTGGTTAAGAGCATCATCCCCACATGCCAAGGTTGCGGGTTCCACCTCCCATCAGGGTGCATACAGAAATCAACCAATAAATGCATGAATAAGCGGAAGTACAAATTGATGCTTCTTTCTCTCCCTTTCTCTCTAAAAATCAGTAAATTTCATAAAGAGAAAAGTAAATGATTTTTAAAAATACTCAAGACAATGAAGCTCATTAACACATATCATTTCCAGCCCTTCTCATTGTATTCTAGCATGAAACATTTCACATACTAAGAGTAGCTTTTCACTTACAAACATTTTGATCATGAATACTGTATAAGGAGGATTTTTTTCCTCTTTTAATTTTTTTTATTTTCTCAAACATTTAGAAAGCTTTAACTGCCAGTTACATACCAAACAGCCATGCTTAATAAAGCAATTAAAATTTCTTTTTCTTTTTTTTTTAAGATTTTATTTATTTTTAGAGAGGAAGGGAGGGAGATAGAGAGAGAGAGGGAAACATCAATGTGCGATTGCTAGGGGTCATGGCCTGCAACCCAGGCACGTACCCTGACTGGGAATCGAACCTGCGACGATGCAATTAAATTTTCTTAATTTTTAAGTACCACTATTATGGATAAACTACAAATTAAATTATAAATTTTTATAATTTATGTATTTTAATTTTTTTAATTTTTTTTTAAGATTTAATTTTATTTATTTTTAGAAAGGGAAGAAAGGGAGAAAGAGAGAGAGAAACATCAATGTGCGGTTGCTGGGGGTCATGGCCTGAAACCCAGGAATGTACCCTGACTGGGAATCGAACCTGCGACACTTTGGTTCACAGCCTGAGCTCAATCCACTGAGCTACGCCAACCAGGGCTAATTTTTAAAATTTTTATAATTTATAGTTCTACAAAAGAACTCTGACAGTTACACAACCTAAAAGTGAACAGCAAAATGATAAAGAGCTGGTTGCAATGGCAAAAGGCTAACCCCCACTCAAATCTTCAGGACTCCTATTAACGCTAAATGTCTGTTCAGTAATTTTAATGATAGCCTCAACTTTTACAGCAGTACTGAGTATGCAAACACCAAAAATTAAGCTTATTGGGTCTCTGTACATTAGGGCAACATAAAGTTCTGTGAAAGTATTGCGCTGGCCAAAAGTTGTTATGGTGGCTCTAGTAGTGCTTCGTTGTCTTTAACCTCATTTGAAACAATTTTGTTAAGAGTGTATTGTGACAGCTGTCATATCAGCATGCATTTAAAAAAACTTATCGAAACTGGTGAATTTTTGTGCAGCCATTGTAATATTGCTGACGGAAGAAGATAAGCAACCTTTTCAGTTTATTATGCTTTATTAGTTCAAGAAAGGTAAAAACACTACTAAAATTTTTTAAAAAAGGATTTGTGTAGTGTATGGAGGTGGTGCTGTGACTGATCGGATGCGTCAAAAGTGGTTTGGGAAGTTTCTTGGTACTATTGACATTTTGGCCAAATAATTCTTTGCATTGGACCATGTTTAATAGCATCCCTGGCCTCTACCCACTAGAAACCAATAGCAGGAGATAGTTGACATACTCAAAATATCCAAATAAATAGTTATTGGTGAAAATGAAAATGTGTCTTATTTTTATGGAAAAAAATGTAACGGACTTTTTGGCCAACCCAATAAAAACCAAATCATATCCACTATAATGCTTTCTTCCTGTGATTAAATTAAATATGAAAACTCGAGGGAGACCATTCCACTCCTTGCCTGCAACAACAATATTGTAGTTCTGAATTTAAACTTCCCCCAAACACTTCCTATCTTGACGTTTGTGGGTAAATTAAAACATTCTCCCATAAGCATAAAAAATCAAGCAATCGACTAAACAGAAGACTTTTAGGTAAAAATTTTACCCTGTGCACCTAGTTGGGAAGTTTCCTGCAACTTCTGTCTCACCGTCTTACAATTTCATCCTTCAAATGGAAATGAAGAAAACCAAGTGAGATGTACACTGAGCTGTGAGTGATCCCAGGTCAGCCTGATTCTCTGCCAGAAAAGGCCAGGTAACATTTTCTCTTCTGGTCGCAGAACTTACTTTCTCTCAATCCCCGCGATAAACCTTCTTGTAAAGGACTCTACTACTGTAATTCATCTGTCGTTACTTCACTTCCCAAAGGAATCACTTCCCTACACGGTGACTACTCTCTAAAGACGCCTTCAAATGTTTCCGTATTTCTTCATCCATTTCTCAATTTCACGACTAGAATCCTCTCTCGTCAGAAAAGTTCTCAGATACAGACGGATTTGAATGAATTTTCTGAAGTCTCCCGGACCTCTCCGTCCCAATCTCAAAGCCTGTACAGATCTAAGAGTTTCCAGAAACAATGAACCACAAAAGTACCGACGGGAAAGAAGAGGAAGTATCAGAACAATACCCCCACCAAACTCGGCACCGAAAACCCGTGGTCGTCCCTCTCGTCCCGGCCTACCGTCTCCACTTCCCTCGTTTAACCAACGTCTCTCAATCTCGGACAACGGGCCCCCTGACCCATCATTTCCCCCCTCGATTCACGAAAAGGCTGGCGGAAAGAAAAGCAGGCTCCGGTCGATCGGAGTTGTGATGCTTTCTCTGCCGGGTGGAGGGAGGCAAGCCAAGGGTTGTGTAAAGAATGGAAAGCGGAGTGATACTGGGGGGAGGGGAGAATTAGGGCGCCAGAGCTAGCTAATCCCCCGCCGGGGCCCGCGGGGTGGAAGAGGCAGGAGGCGACCAGCCCGGAGGGCGAGGGCAGCCGGGCTGCGAGGATGGGGAACGAAGTCAGGCAGCCCCAGCGGCCGGTGCGTGACGGCGCTAAGCAAGGTAGGAGGCTCCACAGGGAGCGAACTGGGGGGACACGAGAGTGCGAATCGCCTCCCTCACGCTACCCTAGTCTCCCCCCCAGCCCCAAGCTCACACCTCAAACCTGCTCTTGGTTACTCCGTTCACGTCCCTCCTCATGGGGCCGGCGGGTGCGGCCGGGGCCGGGCGCTGCGGCGAGCGGAGTGCAAAGCCGAGGGGCCCCGGGCAGGCCCAGGAGTTCCGGGACCCGGAGGAGGCAGAGGAGCGGCGGGCAGCGACCGACGGAGGGGGAGGAGAGACCTCTCGATTGCGGCTGGGCCTCCTCCACCTACCACGGCGCCGGCAGGGGCGACGACTGCTCGTCGCTAGCTCCCCTCTCTCCTCAGCCTCAACTTCAACCCAAAACAAAAACACTCTCCACCTGCCAGCAACGCCGCTCCTCATTGGGCAGAGTCGCCCGGCCTCGGAACAGCGTGGGGAGGGGGAGGGGGAGGAGCGCGCGGCGGCGCGAGACCACCCCTCCCCCACTCCCGGGCGGCGCGGACGACAGTCAGCCTGGGAGCGGCCGGAGTGCGGCGGCGGCGTGCACCCGCTCTCGGCTCCCAGGCGGGCAGGCCCACCGCGAACTGGAGAGGCAGGGAAGTGCCTATCTGTCTGTGTGTATTTGTGTATGGGAGGGGCTGTGGGGCGGGTGCTAGTGCGCGCGTGCTCGCGGACCCGGGAGAGCAAAGGAGGAAAACTGCACGCAGCACCGGAGCCCCCTGTTCTCCTCCCCTCCGCGGGCTTGGAGCACACATCAACCACCAAGCACTTGAGCTTTCTGTCTATTCTCCCCAGGCCCCTAAGTCTTGTCGCTTCTTCCCCGATAGCCTGTGCTGTCACACACGTCCTTCCCGGCCACCCAACTCCCTTCCCCTATCACTCACTGTCGCCTTGAACCCAAAGTGCAGCAGGCGGTCCCTGCTCGGAGCCATTTTCCTCTTTCTGGTTGTCTCTAGATTGGGGCAGTGCTGCTGTTGCTGCCGCCGCCGCCGTTGCTACAGCTGCCGCCGCCTCCCCCGCCCCCGTGGATTGCATTACCGGGTATTGCAGGGAGGCCTGAAGGGCTGCTGCGGGGCGTGTGTCTCCCTATGCATGGATCAGGAAAGCAGGGAGATAACTGCGCAGTCCGCTGCTGCGGGGATTTGCAGCGAGGCCGCACCTAACGGCCTAGGGTCAGGGGGGTGCAGTCCTAGAGCTGGGCGACTACTCCTTTAGCTGGGGGAGGGGCGCGCTGTGGTGGAAGTGGGGGCGGGCAAGGCTGAAGGGCCTTTGGCTTCCCCCGCCTCTTAGCCACCCGACCGCCGCTGGCGCCCAATGGGCTCTACTGCCTGCCCGTCCTCCAATCAGGGCTCTGGTTGGTGAGAACCTGATCCCGACGCCACTTTGGCGGGAGAAACAAGCGTGTCTGGGCGCGTAGGCGGGGGCGCTGGCCGGGAGGAAACGATGACATTTATCTGACTCCTTAGGTTGTGTCATTACATATACTTTAGCAACTCCAGCCCGCAAGGTCACGAAATTTATGACCGGATTTCCATTAATTAAGGAGTGAGTTTACCCTTAAAACAGCGACAAACTACAGAATCATATCCCAAAGATAAATTCCAGTGGGTCTGGCAGCACCACCGCTAACTCCAAGGGAGATAACCGTTTGTCTTCATACTTTTAAAAATTATTTTTCATCTCTTAATTCGCAGCTTTAATGACTGTCTTGTTATGGATCTAATTACGAGTTTAAGAATAGTCTTGGAGAGCTTTAAAAATGGGCATATTTTAGCTGTGAGGCTTATTACCCCAACTCTTCGAGCATTTTTTTTCTTTCATTATCTTAGAAAGGACTTCCTTTCCTAAGCAAGAAACCCAGGCTTCAGAAACTCATTCTCAGGTCCACACCCCAGGTCTAGATGTTTGTTCCCCCCGCCCCCCTCACAGATACTTCTAATGTTATTGCTTCACTTCAGCCATGTAAAAACAGCCTTGGAGTTATGGCTCATCTAAGAGCAGTTTTCTCCACAGCCAGAATTAACGATGAATTTGATGACTAAGGTGTGCAGGAAATAGTAAAACTGGCTTGGGTAGATAAATCAAACGAAACTTCTACAGGTCTGTTTCCGTATTTCAACAATCTTTTCCAGTTAACCTACATTGACTAATACTGGAGGAAGATTTTTATTTTTAACTTTAATTTTATTTTTAGAGGGAGAGGGACAGAGACATCGGTTGGCTGCCTCTCAAAAGCCCTGCACACCCCCAGCAGGAACCTGGCACCTGCCCTGACCAGGAGTCAAATGCAATCCTTCAGTTTGCAGGCCCACACTCAATCCACTGAGCCACACCAGCCAAGGCAAGACTTTTACTTTTTGTTAAAATTTTAGTTTACCAGACTTTTAGAAAGCTGAATAAATGAAAATTGTTCAGAGGTTAAAAACTTATCACATATAGGCATACTACTTTTTATCAAAGAAATTTATTTGCATGTAAATAATCAGATTCTTTTGTAATGTTTCAGGGGAAAAAATCCCACAGATTTTGTCTCCTTTCAAAAAAATGAAAAACCCCAAAGTATTTACAGAATGGCCATACACACAGAAAATCAAACTTGAAAGATTTTAGAAAAAACCCTCCCCAGCTGCTCCTGATGTACATTTTTTAAAACTCAAAATTTAAAACCCAACTTTTTACAGCTGAGCATGTTTCCCAACCTAGTTTCTGAGATGTTAAGTACTTCCTACCCCTCAGAAAACTAACTTAAGGGTAGAAATAAGGGAGGAGGATTGAAAAGAAAGAGAAAGGTAAAAGAAAATGAGATTGCCCATGGATTGTGAATGAGTTTCCCATACTGGGATCTGTTTTAAATAACTTGACTGAATACTGTGGGACTCACAGACTCCCTGAAAGTTTTTTGTTCTACGAATTCATGATATTGCTGCACTAAATTTTTAGACCTAGGCCTTAAGGAAAATCTTTCCAAGAGCCACCAACCTGAAGCCTGGTTTTGGCAATTATATCCTGCTTCATTCCCCCCAACCCCCCACCCCAACAATACTTGTTTGAAAACACATTGATTTTGAACCTGAAATGTTCATGTACATCAGAGCAGGTTTTAACCAAGGACCCCTAACATGTGCCAAAAGACAGAAGAGGAATCAGGTCAAAGAATACATTAAGACGCCAGCAGAAGACAGGTAGAAGTTGACTTCACATCCTTGCCGTCTTTTGAAACAGGAGAATGAGCACACCTAGACAGGAGGGAGGTGTCCCAGGCTCGGTTTATTCTGCCTCTTCTCCTCCACCCTGTGGAGAAATGCAGTGCTCCCTGGTTCTCAGGCAGGGTGAAGCAGTTTAGCCCCGGCTCCCTGTTAAGCAAGTTCAGATGCTGGGTCAGAGTGTGGGGTGTGCCCATCGACAATTCAGGGGCTTATCCTTCATCCAGATCCTAACTCGGGATCCTTTGATCTGGGATGAAGACAGAAAGAGAGAAAAAGCTTCCCAGTTTACTCATTTTGGTATTTGTTAGCTCTGCTTGGGGGAGCTGAGCCCCTGATATTATGCAGTACATTCCCCATAAGATTTTCCCCACCCAGAACAAACTTAAAAGGCATGTTTTTTTTTTTTCCTGCAGAAACCAGTGGGATAGGATTCAAAACTAGGTGAGAAACTTGTGAGAAATCCAACCTGGTTGTATGTCTGAGAGGCTGCTACTGTATCAGCATCACAAGATAAAGCACTCTGGTATCACCTTGCCCATGTCCTTCTTAGTGTCACCCAAGACATTTGACTCTGATACGGTAACCGATAACTTTTCTTGCTCCACTTTGCAATGTTTCGTTTCCTACTTCTTATTACCTTGGGACACAAAAGTGGCAGAGTTGTTGAGAGCTGATGACCAGAAAAGGGAAACCACTAGAGGAAATCAGAGACAGTCAGGGAAGAAAGCCAAAGCTGATTTTCCAACTCTATGCTAACTCCAACCTGCAGAAAGAGCTGAATATAGAAATCTTCTTCAATATCTGATGAAGTCACTCCATTTATCACAAACATACACAAATTGATGACCTGGCTTTTTGTTGTTGTCGTTTTGTTTTAATCCAGAAGAGTTGTGCTGGGGACCGTGCCCCGTCCTGCTGATACAGATCCTGAAGGGAATCATCAGGAATGGCACAGTGCAGGTGTCAAAATCAAAGTAAGGCCGCAGAATTTTGAGAGGACCCTCCAAATACTGAGAACTTGTGTTGCACTCAAATGGTCTCCTGGATTTTTACACTTATGAGAAGGGCTTCTTATTGGTGTGCCCCCAAATCCAGACTCAGACCTATTCCTCCATAAAGGTCCAATTGTGTTGCTACACAGTAGCAAGGGTTTATTTTCATGCCCACCTAGCATTCCAGGCCCCCCTTCAAGTGAGCTTGAAATTGTTTTGAGTGAACTATGGCTGCATTTTTTTTTACTGTTTTATCTAAGGGAGCATGAGTGATTAAAGTCTGGACTCCTCCTTGTGAAGAGAAAGGAGTCCAGCTCTCAGGAATGGCATCAGTTCTCCTACAAACAAAATGCTGGGGTGTGGACTTTTGGCACATTGTGGAAATAGGAGAACTATTAATTCTGCAATGGTTTTCATGCCACTCTGGGTCAGGGAGGCTGTCCCACATTAAACCTTACTACATCCGAAAACACGTTTACATCCCAAAAAGCCAGCCCAGATTTTTTTTGTAAAGGAAAAAGGCTATAAATCAATTACTTCCATAGGGAGTAACTCCTAATATTCCTATGATGTTTGAATGCCCTGAAAAACCTCGAAAAAAATATACCTTTTGGTTTTTCTCTTTAATGTCAAAGGTGGGCTCTGACTAATTTGGTTGGGCTTGATGCTATAGCACCAGCACAAGCTACAAGCTCCCTACAACCAAATAAGCCTTGGTCTTTTCACTCCCATCATTTTGACCCTGAACCTCACAGAATTAGAAGGAAATACTGTATAAAAACAGATAAAGGGTTAAAATATTACAAATAAATAGCTAAAATTATCTTCCCTCCCCCAAACACTCCTAAGAAACAGACACCAAACATTACTTAAGTGTCCAAAATAACCAAAGTCCTTCATTTGTCCATGCCTCAAATGGACAGCTACCCAAACAAAGGTGAACAACCTTCATGCAAATGCATCAAGGAATGTATTGCTTTTTCATTTTCTGCCCAGCCCTTCACATACATGCACTAAAATTGAGTTTAAAACATGGCCTAAAAATGGAAAGGGGAGAAAAAAATATATATGATTATTTCCCACAAAACGGTTTCCCACCCTTCCCTTTCCCTATGTCCCTCCCACCCCCTCCCTTTCATAAGCAAATATTTTAACTCTTTTTTTCTGGCAAAGGAACAGTGATTCTTAGTAATCAAACCTATGATCTCTCTAGTAGGGTCTGGCTATGTCTTTCTAATTCACCCAGCCTAGTGTCAAAGACATTCTTAAACACAAAATCAGACTTTTCCGGCTCACCCCGTGTGATGGTTTGCCTATAAACTTTAGTTTTTCTCTGGCCATGTTTTTTGTCTTAAAAACTAAGGTTCCTAATTGCCAATCAGGGCCACATCCATAAGATCATCATCTTCCTCCCCAATCATAAAGTCAGGGCTGAGCCTTGAGGGCCTGTCTGTAGATAAGATTGTGTTACTTGTCATAGACAAGGACTGGTCTGAAGAGATGGGTGATTTAGACCAACTCTCTGGCTTCATGCTATGAGATTTTTTCTTATCTCGGTCTTTGTCCCGATCCCGATCTTTGTCTTTTACTTTCTTCTTTTCTTTTTTGTGCTTCTTATGCTTCTCTGTGCTATATTCTGGAAGTGGTCGGATGCCATCATCTGAGCTGGGACTGTTCTGATAAGATTTCTCTGCTATGGAGGAGCCTGACTCACTTTCACTGTCCAGATTCTGGGGAGTATATGCTGGTGACTTACTATGGCTGGGGGAACCACGCTCATGCTTTGGAGTGGAACCACTGATGAGTGGAGAACCATAGTTTTTGGAAGAGGCCATCTGAGGCCTAAGCCCTTCTCCACTACTTTCCCCAGGTTTCTGCAAAGTCACTTTGGCTTTAATGCTGGGGGATCCCCCATCATGCTTGCTGATGATAATTTTTGCCACACCCGTGCTCCCTACATTTTTTGACTCTGAAGTCTTCTTAGATGAATCCACTGAGCCCCCCGAGGAGGAAACCTTTGATTTGTCTTTATCACTTTTCTCTCGCTTGCCCTGGAACTCTCCTCCTGACATGTTATGTTTGGAGGACATAGGATGGCTAGAAGAATTTGTGCTCACCCCCATCTGGCCATCCATTGGATCTTCACCTCCAGGGCCACTGGTGACAACCCCATGTTTCAGTTTATCTATGACAGCTGTTAAGGATGGCTTTTTATTTCTGCTGGGAGATTTCCCTTTGGAACTCCCATGCTGGTTCTGAGAGGATGACATGGAAGAGCCACTTGAGGAAAAGGAAGATGATGATGCTGTACAAGAATTAGATGATGGGGGAGTTTTCAATGAGCCTGAGGATCCTAACCCTGAAGATGACTTCATGCCAGTGCTTGAACCAGTTCCAGACATATGAGAACCACCAGAACCTGAACTGATAGGGGACTTGGCTTTAGAGGATGGGGGAGTCCCCGGAACAGGCTTCATTGGAGAAGCAAGCTTATCAGAGCCTCCAGGTGGCCTGGAATGAGAAGGGGATATGTTTGGTTTACTTAAAGGATTCATAAGTGATGATGGCTTTCCTTGAAGTTTCATCTTGGTGCTGCTGGAGCCACTGCTCAGTCCATGCTTAGTAATGGGAGAGGAGCCTGGCTTCCCCCCGGACTGGGATGAATTTTTGGACTGGCTAGACCCAGAAGACCCTTGGCTAGAATATATACTGCTACTTAACTTTGAACTTGATGAACCCTCTGATTTACTGCTTTTCATCTTGCCTGAGTTGGAAGCAGATGATGAGGAAGAGGAGGAAGAATGGCTATGGTGGCCTTTGCTGCCTGAGGAAGACACAGAACCACTGCTGGCATACTGACTGTGAGAAGAGGGCTTGCCCACCATCACAGTTCCCTTAGGAATCTGAATGGTGATCTTGGGAATGGGTGGTGTGGCAACCCCTGGGGGAGTCTGAGACCTTCCTGAACTGCCTGGAGATTTGGATCCACCTGTACTGGTAGGTGGGGTGAAAGGTCGATTAGAAGAACTGTGAGACGGGGACTTTCCCTCAGTGTCTGCCTTCTTCCGTTTTGGAGGCTTATCTTTGCTTTTGCCATCATTAGAAGGGGTCCGACTGCGCTTCCCTGGTTTGCTATCTAATCCTGGCCCCGACAGACTACTACTACTGGTGCCATTGCCTTCCTTTACTCTCTTTTGAGTCTTGTCTTTCCCTAAGTCCCCAGTGGTCAATAAAGGACTCTGGCTACCACTGTGATGCTCTAAGAGATCTGCAGAACCCAAGGCCTTACCAGCCACTGCTATAATACTGAAATCAACCGTGTCAGCTTGGCTGTTGCCTTTAAACTTAGTCTCCCCATTATCACCTCCAAGCATTGGCACCCCCAAAGTACTTAGTGTTTGAGATGCAAATCCTTTAAAATCATCATTATCTCCACTTTGGCTGCTTTCATCAAAGTATTCGTCTCCAAAACCACCTTGGCTCTGGCTGTTCAACAGATCAGGATTGAAATCTACTCCATCAGAAAAAAAATGATTGGTAGGAGAGTCACTACTGGGGCTTCCAGCAGCATCTGCAATAAGGTCAGCTGGATCAGTGTATGGATTTTCATTATTATTGGTTTGAAAGACATCAGGGTCAAAGAGGGCACTCTGAGAATGCCCAGAGCTTGAAGAATCTCGAACAGGGGTGCCAATGGGTGGGCAATCATCACTAGTGCTGGGAAGCTTAGAGGCTTCTTCTGCAATGTCTGAAAGGATATCAGTTACATCTGGGCCAATGCTGTCTGAACTGGATAGTCGGACCATCCTTTGAATACTGGGCTGGGGGTGAGGTACTGGTTGCGGGTAAGTTGTCGGGGGAGTGCTACACTGGCTTGGAGCTGGAGTGATGTGTGGTGTATCCAGTGTGTCGGCTGTCATGTTGACATCAAAGATAGGGTTCTGTGAGTCAACATCCATTGAAAATAGCTCCCTCTGAAAGTCATCTTCAGTCTGGTGCTTGGGTTTGTCAGGCAGTAATCTTGATGACTTCTTCTTCTTCGTCTTGTTGCTTCCCGAGCACATTTCCATCCGGGGTGAGCCGGAAGAGGAGTTCTGCCTTTCTAAAGGACTGCATCCATAAAGGGTTGAGAAATCCTGGGCAGGATTATCTTTAAGAAGGTTCATGAGCATCGGGTGGTTCTTGGTGTTGCCGGCCATCGAAGAGACAGGTGGCGGCGTGTGATGAGGAGGGGTCGGACTCGAGCCAATGGTAGACCCCCCGTTCCCTGTGATTTGCAACAAACTGGTAAGAATTGGGTTCTGAGACACCTTGCTGAAGTCCTCCCCATGGCCCACCGACTCATGCCGATCTTTGATGCTCATGCTCATATTAAACAAGGTGGTAATGGGACCCCCCGGAAAGGTGTTGGTTGGTGTAGTGGTACCACTCATTGGGTTGTTGCCTGTGGTCATGCCATACCCTGGGCTGCTAGCCGGGGGCAGGTTCTTTTTCACCATGTCTTCAACTGTCTCTGCAATGAGGGACAGTGCTGGGGTGTCGGCCTGAATGGTTTCAGCCTTCCTCCGAATAGCCCTCATCGTCACAGGGATGGACATACATCTGTTAAGATAAGAGGGAAAAAACAAAGTTAACACTGCACTAGTTGCTGAATAAAATCAACTTTTCATTAGGAAAACAGGCTTTAATTTTGCCTGAGATTTAGATATATCATCAGGGGTTTGCAGTAATGCAGTTTTCAGATAAGGTGAGTGACCCCACAGGCAGGAACAGTTCTATGAAATGCCAGAGCTTTGGGTATTTATTCCAAAAGAATCTGGACCAATAGATAATCATCAACCTCTTTAGAAGCACCACCAAACACAAACCAACCACAAACGAGAATCCAAATAATTAGCTATTATAATGCACTAAAATTGGTAGTAATTAACTTATTAACAAAATGCCCTCCTTTTGGAGTTTCACATGTAATTAAATGGAATATACATTTATCTTAATGAACCAGTGGAAAAATCTCTTGACCCATCAAGTTCTAAACCTTACTGGCTTGGATCATCCAAAAACTATACTATGCAAAGTGCTACTACTGGTATGGAATCTTGTTTATTTTATATATTTTTTTTTTAGATTTTATTTTTAGAGGGAAGGAAAAGGAGGGAGAAAGAAAGGGAGAGAAACACCAATGTGTGAGAGACACCTAGATCGGTTGCCTCTCTCATGCCCCCAAATGGGGACCTGGCCTCGGACCCAGGCAGGTGCCATGACTGGGAATTGAACCAGTGACCTTTAGGTTTGCAGGCTGGTGCTCAATCCACAGAGACAAACCAGCTAGGGTGAAATCTTGTGTGGGTTTTTTTTTTAAGATTTTATTTCTTTTATTTCTAGCGAGGGGAAGGGAGGGAAGATGAGAGGCAGAGAAACATGAATGTGTGGTTGCCTCTCGCATGCTCCCTACCGGGGACCCTGCCTGCAACCCAGGCATGTGCCCCCCAACTGGGAATCAAACCAGCAACCTTTGGTTCGCAGGCCAGTGCTCAATTTACTGAGCCACACCAACCAGGGCAAAATTTTGTTTATTTTAAAGCAAAGCACTGTCTTTCACATAAATTTCTTTTTAGAAACCTACATTTGAAAACATTTTGCTCTAGAATGTGTCAGCAACCTTTGTTACAGGCCAGTAACAGTTTAGATTTTTGAAGATCATGTGGTTTCTGCCCAACTACTGTGCTATCTTAGCTCAAAAGCAGCTATATGTAAAACTTACAATATGTAAGACTTATAATATGTAAATAAAACAGACATGGCTGTGTTTCAATAAAATTTATTTACAAAACGGTCCTAGCACTGCTCAAGAAAAATCTCACAATTACTTATTAATGTTCCTGTTAAGCTAACTGGCTTAATTATCTTCCCACACACTGCCACTGACATGTTACATATGTTAAGAAGTGACAGAGAGGATAAGTGAAAAAAAAAATCTACATCTTACTTCAGCTCTCTCCCTCCTAAAAGAACACTAACACCAGACCTGAAGTTACCTACCTTACTTCCCGTTACCCTCATAATATTTAAAAAACCAAAGCTTATATTGCTTTTGTATCCAAAAGCAGAGAAGGGTAAATTCGAAGCAGTGACTAAGTGCTTTCCTCCTAAATGTCCAATTCATCATTATATACCTCTTACTGGGATTCTGATGGAAAAGGGCCAGTGCTACCTTTGAACAACTTTGGCAATGAAGTCATCTGTGCAGATGAGTGCATCTGACAGCCCCTTGTAGAGTTTACAGCTCACATGTGTTGAGTCCTGCACGTCCATTACCACTGAAAGACAAAATATATAGGAAGTACTTGAGATAGATTCAGCTTTTGACTTTTCAGAAAGAGATAAAGACCAAACTGCTGCCATGAGAGGTGGCAGCCACCCATACAACTCACCACACACCAGGGAGTCATTCACAGGATGCTGAAAAGATACGCTGAACCGGGACTCCGAAAGGGGACACACTTCAAACTGGAGGAGCCCAGGAGAATCTAAAAGACAAAATGTCATAAAATAATTAACCAAATAATAAGACTTGAGACAAGTAAATGATAATCCCTAAGTGTAAAGAATTAAATTCTTTCCCTTGGAAATTAGATCTTGTACCTGTTGGGGACCACCCTGTGTGGTTTCTGACATTGTAGCCCCACGAGAGTAAGCCCGGAAGGGGGCTAGTAAGTCTCCCTGGAAAACCACGTAAAAACACAGGTGGCAGACATGACTGACTCTAACACTGAGGGCTCCAGTGGGAATCAGGCCTGATAAATACATTGTATCCTTTGAAGCTTGCTCTGCTTTGTTTTGTATAGTCCTAGTGATATAAACCGGATGTTTAGTTCAAGGTATAAGGAATAAACTCCTTACCTCATGAAACATGTCTTAAAAGACCCTCTGGCGTCCGCATGACTAAAAGACCCTGACCTGTGACAAATCTCTGTGTTCCTTCAATTGTTATCTATAGATAATATCTGTTTTTGTACGACTATAGCCTTTCTGACATTGTTTAATGAACTATGCATGTATACACCTACACATACCATTCCCAATAAAAGCCATTTGGAAGAAGGGCTCGGGGAATTCTCCACTGGAGGGAATCACCACCCCCTTCCCTGCCGGAACAGCAAGTCTGTGTCCAGGACAACTTATTTCTCATCTGTGGTGGACAGGGAAGCACTTCAGACCAGAGTTCCTCCCACATATACCTACTATGTCATCCACAGGTAATAGAAGGAATCTGACAGTTTATGTTATAAATACTCCAAAACAAAATAGTAACTAACTTTCAATTTTCTAAAATGAAGGCATTTATGGTAATCCCTAAATTGTTAAAGACCTTGACAGTTATAAACAACCTGCCTTAAAAGTGAATTCTGAATATAAATATGACCAAAAGGAGTTCCTCATTCTATTTGATAAGCAGACATCTAGAACAACTGCCATAAGCCCTGCTTTCTATCAGTGTTTGCAGCTGTTAGCTGTGTAACCCATAATCTGTTGAGCAGGGATACAGGGCTACAATCTAAAATGCTATACTTAAGCCAAGTGCACACATATCTGCCATCATATGTTCCTACGGCAAACGTGCTGGCAGCCCGGAGATAGAGATCACATACTTTCTCGGCAGAAAGCATCTCTGTAGGATTAATTTCATAACTAACTTTAAAAAACTCACTTTTAGATGCCCTGAAGCTATTTGGAGAATTCTCCTAGGATCTGAATACATGAAACAGAAATAAGCACACTTGTGTTTGCTCTCTAAAATTTCTCATTTCTGAAGCAATTCTTATTCCCAGAAAAAATGCCTCCTGATTTACCTTCCCTGTTTCTTCTTACCTACCATTTGCATTGATATATCTCTATTACTGAAGTGCTTTACAACTAAGGTAAAAAGGAACTATAGTCAACTAGAACAGCCAATATTCACATCAAAGCTTCTAATAGCAAACTGTGTTGGAAAAACACGAGCATTCCAGAATCCTGGGAGAAAAAGAAAGGGGCACAGGTTTCACTCCTTTTTAAACTATACAATTAAGTTCTCAAAAGAACAAGGAAATATAATCAGGACCGAAAGCACTGTCCTAACCACCTAAAATTTAAATATCAAGAAGCCCTCTCTTCCTATGGCATCCGAAGTTCTACTTTATATTCTGATGCAAGGTTCAGGCCCTTAGCTACCCAATTATATCACTGTATGCAGAGAAAGAGTATCCACTGCAACATCCCCGCCTCCCCCAAAACACAGTAGCTTCCAAACGCCAATTTATAGATTGGTTCCATCAAATTATTTGTGGAGCTTAAAATGGATTCCCAACACCTCCCACTGAGGTTCTAATTCAGTTCATGTGGATGTGGAAACCAAATAGCTGTATTTTTTAAAGATTTATTTATTTATTTTTAGAGAGGGAGGAACAGAAATATCGATGTGTGAGAGTGATGCATCGATCAGTTGCCTCTCGCACACCCCCAACTGGGGACCTGGCCTGTAACCCAGGCATGTGCCCTGAGTGGTAATCAAAATGGTGACCTTTCAGTTCGCAGGCCAGCACTCAATCCACTGAGCCACAACAGCCAGGGCCACATATCTGCATTTTTTAAAAGTTCCACAGGCAATATGATGGGTCACCAAACTGGAGTTTTCAGTTTACATCTACAAGTAAGTATATCAAAAGGAAAGGCAGTACCTTCTTTCAGAATAGTTCTTTTGACACAGCTTCCAATTAGGGTATTATAGGCTACTTGGTGTCTGATAAGATTTAGGATAAGAGGAACTCGGCCAGGGTGCTGAAAGGTGATTTTGCTAACAAGGGTTCCCTGTAGACTCCTGCCATCTGGAAGAGGAGCATCCTTGTTGAGAAAGTAACAGTGCTGCTGACCTGGAAGAGCCTAAGCAAAAAGAACAAATATTAAGGATATTAATGCTACTCACCTACTGTACTCCAATCACAAACTACTCTAAAAAAACCCCAATGCCTCAAAATTCAACAGCAATTTCTTGATGGATAATAAAACTCCACTGTTAATGCTTTGGTTAGCTGGTGTTATAAATGCCACATACTCGGCCGAAAAGGCTTTTTGTAAACGTTGTGCTAGTGGTTTTCTAATGCAGCTACCATAAAAATTACCTCAGAAATCTATATAAAAGAGGTTCCTGAACAATAAGTAAAATATCTTTTTATAAAATACTCGACATATAATTAAAATGCAGCCAGAATTCGGGAACTATTATTTTAGTCTACACTATCACCAGACATTCCAATAAACTCAGGTACAGATAAGGTTTTGGAACCTTCCTTAATTTATTCATTCCAGCACTTTCCAGATTAAAACTCATGGCACTTGAAAAAATTAAACAATAAGAATGCTTAACACCTATTTACAAGCTTGTACAAGTTCAGAATACCATTAAAAGAGTTTCATCTGAAATTTCAAAAATGAAATGTGTGTTGTTTCCTGACTTAGAAGCTCATGTTCTTTCTTCAGTATGTTCCAGAGATTTCTGTAATTTCCTGCCTGACTGAGGAAATAGGATATGATCCAGCAGTCCTAAAGTAGGTTATCTGACCTCAGTAACTCTATAAGGGAAGATTCAGATCTTGGGTCCAAACATAACCTACAATAGTTTATGGGGCCTTACTTACAGCATAAAATCGCATGTTGTGATTCAAAGGTACAGGATCAGGGTCCTTTGACAGCTCAAACTGAGTGATCAGTTCATAAAGGGGCACATAGGTTGGTTGAGTTTCAAACAATGGAATTCCTGGGGAGAAAAAAGGATCAACATAATGATCACAGTAAGATCAAAATGTTGACAGCTTAATTTTTCCTTCATAAATTCTATTTTGTCCATTTAAAAAGTACTTCAATACAAAACACCATGACATTTATACCCATCAGTACTTTTTTGAGGCTTTCAAGACTGAAAGAGGTCTAAGTTTGCTTTTTGAATTCATAACAAGATTAGCTCCTGATGCTTAAAACTCACCTGTGCAGTTCTGAAGTTTCTGAACAAATGCTCTAGATACTGGTATTGGCTGGGGAAATTTCAAGAAGAAACAGGCAGGAAGATCAACACTGTTGGCACTGGTGATTGAGGAGAAGGAGGGGGTCCTTCAAACAAAAGTGGAGGGTTGGATTTTGACTTGATATGAAAATGAGAAATCTCAACACCCATTCTTAGACATGCCTGTATCATATAAACATATGCTCACCAAGGCTACCAAAACCCACTCTTTGAACTTTCTTCCCCCAACTATGGAACATTCTATTTGTTAACCCTAACATATTTAATCAAATGTCTATTCTGAGGCATGTCCTCTAATTATCACTCCAACATAACTCCAAATCAACGTAAGTCCCATGAGGAAAAATGCAGCAATCATTAAACCAGAGGAATTAGCACAGTTCTCTCTCTCAGGACAGAGAATATGTTCTATGAGCAGACTTCAGAGAGGAATATTAAAATAGACATTGAAAAAAGAAACATGAATAAAACAAAAAGCCAATCTCTAGAAAGTCAAGTTAGGGAAGAGTCAAGTGAAAGTAATAGTTGTTTCATACTGGGCTTGAAGTTGAAAAAATGGACATTGCTATCCTAGAATTAATTATATTTGACTTACCATTTGTTATCAACTGGATGTGACCCCATAATTAATGGTGCAATTGGGAGTTTATACATAGCAGATGTTCCTTCAATTGTCACTGATGCATTCATGCCCAAAGATCGAGGAACTGGGAATAACAAAAGAAAAAGGGTATTCTCCAAAGTAACACAAATTATAAGGAAAGGATCTTAATATTAAAAAAAAAAAAAAAAGAACTAGGCTAACTTCTGTATAATCTGGCAGCCTTATTTTGTCTATCAGATACTTTAATACCTATATAACTTAGAAATGCAAAAGTTACCTTTCTTTAAAAGATTTATTTATTTTCAGAAACAGAGAGAGAGGGGGGAAGGGAGAATACGAAGGAGAGAAACATCAATGTGTGAGAGATACACTGATTGGTTGCCTCTCTCACACCCCCAACTGAGGATCTGGCCCACAATGCAGGTATGTGCCCTGACTGGGAATCAAACCAGTGACCTTTCGGTTCATAGGTCGGTGGCGCTCAAACCACTGGGCCATGCTGGCCAGGGCAGAAGTTACCTTTCTAACCAACCGTGTTTCTGTGTGTAAGTAAAACAAAAACAAACAAACAAAAAACCAGAAAACAATGCAGTCAAAGGAAAAAAACTTTACTGATATTTATTCTTTTTCTCTAACTTTAGAATGTATTTAAATAAAATTATGATTATAGGATAATCAATGAATAAAGTTACAAGGGCACCAAATGAGGTATTAGGGCATTTCTCATTCTGTTTTAGTATATTTAAGTGCAAACAGAAAATAACATGCATTGTTGTAATTCTTATTTATTTTATATATATATATTAAATTATTGATTATGCTATTACAGTTGTCCCATTTTCACCCCTTCATTCCCCTCCACCACGCACACCGCCTCCCACCCACATTCCCCTTTAGTTCTTGTCCATGTGTCATAAGTTCTTTAGCTTCTACATTTCCCATACTATTCTTGCCCTCCCCCTATTTTCAACCTACATTCTATGCTACTTATTCTCTGTACCTTCCCCCCTCTCTGCTCCTCCCACTCCCCTGTTGCTAACCCTCCATGTGATCTCCATTTCTGTGGTTCTGTTCCTGTTCTAGTTGTTTGCTTAGTTTTTGTTTTTGTTTTAGGTGTGGTTGTTAATAATTGTGAGTTTGCTGTCATTTTACTATACATGTTTTTTATCTTTTTCTTAGATTACTCCCTTTAACATTTCAAAAAATAAGGGCTGGGTGATGAACTCCTTTAACTTGACCTTATCTGAGAAGCACTTTATCTGCCCTTCCATTCTAAATGAGAGCTTTGCTGGATAGAGCAATCTGGGATGTAGGTCCTTGCCTTTCATGACTTGAAATACTTCTTCCCAGCCCCTTCTTGCCTGTAAGGTCTCTTTTGAGAAATCAGGTGACAGTCTGATGGGAACGCCCTTGTAGGTTACTATCTCCTTATCTCTTGCTGCTTCTAGGATTCTCTCCTTCATTTTTACCTTGGGTAATGTAATTATGATGTGCCCTGGTGTGTTCCATCTTGGGTTCAACTTCTTTGGGACTCTCTGAGCTTCCTGGACGTCTATTTCCTTAGCCAGAATGGGGAAGTTCTCCTTTATTATTTGTTCAAATAAGTTTTCCATTTATTGCTCTTCCTCTTCTCCTTCTGGTACCCCTATAATTCAGATGTTGGGACATTTAAAGATGTTCTGGAGGTTCCTAAGCCTCTCATTTTTTTGAATTCTTATTTCTTCATTCTTTTCAGATTGTATGTTTTTTTCTTCCTCTGGTCCACTCCATTGATGTGAGACTCCGCTTTCATTCCATCACTATTGGTTCCCTGTGCATTTTTCTTCATTTCACTTATTGTAGCCTTCATTTTCTCATCTAATTTGCGACCAAAATCAACCAATTCTGTGAGCATCCTGATCACCAGTGCCTTGAACTGTGCATCTGACAGGCTGGCTGTCTCTCAGTAGCTTAAAAGTATTGGTTCTGGGCTTTCATTTGTTCTTCTGTTTGAGCCTTTTTTTTTTTTTTGGTCTGTTTTTTGGTCTAGTCGCACCTGTTACTTATGAGGGGCAGAGCCTTAGGTGTTCACCAGGGTGGGGCAACCCAGTCGTTGGGTTGTGATGTTGTATGTGGGGGCGGGGTCTGAGAGGGAACAATGGCACTCGCTCCGCTCTCCTTGGACAACAGTCCCTTCTGCTGCTTCCCCCAAGCAAACTGGGCCTTTCTGGTGCTTTTCCTTTGTGGGTGGGCTTGTGCACCCCGTGGGACTTTCCAACGACGTCTTCTGTGAGGCTGGGAGTCTCTCCCTGCGCCTCAACCCCCCACAGGTATTTTCAATCAGTGCTCCAAGGCTGTATTTCCCAGTGCTGGGATCCTGGGTTGCGCGCAGTGCCTTGCTTCACAGTTGCCGCCTCACTGGGTCTGCCGGTTTCCACCATGCGCCTGGGGTCCACCCAGGGGTCCACCCACTGCGGTCTTGTGAGCCCCGGATGCCTTACGCACTCATTCCCTACGCTCTTTGTGCCACAACCCACAACCTGCACCGGCTGCCCGACTCCGCCCCTCCTACCAGTCTGGATGAACAGGTCTATTTTAACTCCTTGTTGTCTGACTTCCACACAGTTCAATTTTCTGTCAGTTCTGGTGGTTATTCTGTTTCTAAATTGTTGTTGTCCCTATCTTGGTTGTGCAAGGAGGCACAGTGTGGCTACCTATGCCTCCACCTTGGCCAGGAGTCGCATTGTTGTAATTCTTTAGTAAGTTGGCTAATTTCTTCACCTTTGAAGTAATGATAAAAAGGGATTTTTCCCAGTCAGGTGGTTTATATCTTTTCATTTACTTATTCAACAGCAGCACTTATTAAGCTTTTATTATGTACGTATATATATATATATATATATATATATATACACACACACACACATATACATATGTAGGTAGGTGTGCACGTGTGTGTGCATGTAACTACATCAGGTGCAAACTTTTGTAGGGATGGCAAACTTACTATGGAGTAGCAAACCAGAAAGTACAAGCAGGGCTAGGCATTCACATTCTTAAAAATACTTTTTAAACATGGAACAAAATCTGCAATTGTTTTACAGTTAAAGTCTTACCATTATTCTCATGCAAAACGATGGGAGATGTAGTCTTATCATCCAGTAGGTCAGAAGGAGAGGCATAGTACTTCAAGTTCATTAAATGACCTATGAAAAATAACATTTATCACTACATCTTCATCAGGTAAAATACAGACTCATGCTCCAAAAGTAACTTATAAACTATGACTGATGCATAAGTATTGATTCTAGGAGAAACAATTTACTTCACAATTAAAAAAATAAAATTTAGTGAAGACAGGTGTTAATTACCTTAGAAGTCATTAAAAATACAAAAATTACTAGTGGTTTTCTCCCTCTGCTTTTATAAACCCAAGGTAAAATTTTAAGCAATGACTCCTCAACTAAAATTAGACATTTTTCTAAATAAGCAAAATAGGATCACATACCCCCACTTCTTGGAGTGAGATAGCCAACACTTCCATGAAGAATCTTATCTAAGGGACCAGCGTTGGTTGCTTTCCTGCAAGACAGATGACCTATGTTTGCTTGTATTTAAGCCCTGCAGGTATTACTGTACCATGCGAAAATGAGTTCAGCTCTTAAAAGACTTAGAGTAATGACTCTGTCCTATAATTGTGCATATAACAACTATATTTCATATTCAAAGTGAAGAGATTATTTCTGAGTATACAGCAGTATATAATGTGTGAAACAAAAATTACTACTCTTATTTATTAGATGGAGGCCAGGTTTGACAAGTCTTAAGATAAAACCTAGGGAATATCAACCAACAACTTAGGGATACTGAAACTCAGAAAATGGAATGCAGTCAACATTTGAGAAGTGAAAGGAAATGTACAAGATGTATAACGTAGGTAAAATATAGATATATAATAATGTACATCCATTATACAGATATATACAGTGTGGGGGGAAAAGTTAGGTTTATAGTCATGAGTACGTAAAACACAGAGTTTATTCTTGTATTATTTATTCATTATTGTATTCTTTTTCACACAAACAATTAAAAACCTACTTTTGCCCAACCCTGTATAATAAGACCCTGGCAACGAGCCCCTATGTGAAAAACTTTAGGAACGAGGTACCCAGAGGGTTCATACAGAATGGTCACCTTAGCCAATCTTACCAATACATGACTGCCATTTTAGATAGATCCTGTTCCAAGGACTGGAGAGCCAAGTACATTTTAGTCTTCAGTTTGCTAAAAGTAAGTGAAGAGAACAAGAGTTAAAACAGTTAAAATATATACATACATACACACAAACAAATACAGAAAGGCTAGAGTGCAAGTCTATATTGGAAGCAAGTAAAATGGCCATTAAAAAAAACTTTTAAAAAGGTTTTTTAAACCCATAGTGCTCTTTCAGCCCTGGCTGGTGTGGCTCAGTAGATTGAGTGCCAGCCTGTGAACCAAAGGGTTGTGGGCTGGGTCCCCAGTAGGGGGCACTCAAGAGGCAACTACATATTCATGTTTCTCTCCCTCTCTTCCCCTCTCTCTAAAAAATAATTTTAAAAATTTAAAAAATAATATTTTTAAATAATAAAATTTTAAAAATAATAAAAATTTTTAAAAAATAAAAAATAAATCCATAGTGCTCTTTCAAAGCTAATTTTTATCACTATTTAAAAGAGCCAAGTAGATTAACAGAATCCCAAGTACCATAAAAGTAAAAATGACAAGCCAGTTATACAGAACTAATTTCTTTCAGCACAGAAATCAATATGTGGAAGACATCTCAAGGATTATCATCTTCTTTCAGTATGATAATCTATCAATGCAGATACTATTTATTTAAAATACGTTTAAAAAACATAAGAGTTAGAAGCTGAGCTATAGATTGTCATTATTAGACATCACAAATGAGGTAAGGCAGAAGACCTGGCAAATTTCTAACCACACAGTAATTTATAGATATACACTGATTTTTCCAACAAAAGCAAAGAAAAAAAAGTACTTACTTGTCTCCTGGAAGGTTATAAAGATTAACAAGACCCTTAAGGTGCTTAGAAAATTCATCAAAATTTTTTTCCCTACAAGGAGTTCAGGGAAGGGGAGAGAAGAGGGAGAATAAAACATATAATTACTACTTTATCTTAACAACGATCTTCCAAAAATCATGGCTATATCAAACTAATTTTCATAATTTGCTCTACTGTTTTTAGCCCCAGCCAGTTTCTAGAGTCAATCAAAAGTAGCAAAAGCAAATGAAATGTTTTCCTTTCTCTGTCCATTTTTCTGGAGAAGGTCCTAATAAACAGTTTAAAATATAATAAACAAAAGACCTGGTAACTTATATACTAATTTGCTTCTAGGTAATGAGACTTGGTTTAAATAAATCACTTCCTTTTCCTCTGCATACATAACTAAGACCAGATGTTATGAGGATAAAAAAAAAAAAACACTTTTGATTGGAGAGGAAATGGAGTAAATAAATTGAGAAAATAGAACACTTGTTAGTAAATGGAAACATAAGAACAATGAGGATAAATGAACACTAGAGAGAGATGGATGACCTAGAGAAAATCCGATGGGTACTATGAAGGCAAACCACATATTCCGAAGGTCCTATATCTAGATCTACCCTAGGGGGAAAAAAGAACACAAAACTAGTACTACCATGACCCCTGGCTTTCAAGAACTAAGAAGTCTGGCTTGGATTCTTAGTCAAATAGCTTCTGTGGGCAGACTTAGGAATCCAACACAACTCAACAACTCTCTCTGTATCTTTCTTTCAAACTTAAAAAAAAAAAAGTCTCTTGAAAGCTAAATTGCTCTGACAATGTCAGATACTTGGTCAGGCATGTATTGAATACTTACAGCCAGAAGTGCCTGAAGGCAGTAAAAAGAAACAGAGCAGCAGCAAAATATATTCCCTACAATCCATACAAAGTGATTAAAAATGTCAGGTATAAAGGCTGAGGCTCTCAATTCCAAACATGCCCTCAAATTAACTTTAGAACACCAATGGTTCGTAAATTGGAGTAATCTCCTACTCCAGATTAGAACCAAAAATACTGGCTTTATGGACTAAGCCAATGTCCATCTTTCTAGACTAAGGTGGTAATACAGCTTTGCTAGAATTATTGATTCAGTTAAATCACAGAAAATTTATTTTTTTATGTTGCATTACAAGTTTAATTTTTTTAAAGATTTTATTTATTTATTCTTAGAGGGAGGGAAAGAGGAGAGAAAAAGGGAGAGAAGCATTGATGTGTGAGACATACACCCATTGGTTGCCTCTCCCATGTCCCCAACCGAGGACCCACCTGCAACCCAGGCACCTGCCCTGACCAGGAATCAAACCAGCAACCTTTCAGTTTGCAGGCTGGCACTCAGTCCACTAAGCCACACCAGCCAGGGCCAAAGTGCAATTTTTAAGAGCTGGTTCAAATTTGGTGGATTTGGTTTAGGTACATTAAACTGATCACTGAGAAACCTCCATATAAAACTTAGTTCCTCAATGTTACCACCCTAAGACATCTCCATGTGTCATCTGAAACCTTCACTGTATTTAAAACATAAAATTGATGTAGTTACTTTCTCAAGTCCCCAGAGAGTTGATTCTGGGTTTAAGTATGGAAATTTCCATTTAATTCAAAGGGAAAAAATTAGCCAGGAGAAAAAAAAAACATTAATTGCTGAAAGATTCATCAAACCTAGCACTACACTATGATGGGAATATATCACAATATGCCTTAACGGCAAAGCAATTTTTCTCAAAATTAAGTGGAAAAAGTTATTTTTATGGCACAGACTCAATTTCCTCAAGCCTTCTCTGATTCAATTAAATAGTATCCTTGCTCCATACAGAATTCCAAAAACTAGATGAGTAGTTCTCAAACCAAAGTGACTGCTGCCCTCCAGGGACATTTGGCACTATCTGGAGATATTTCTGATTGTCACAACAGGAGATACCACTGGCAACCAGTCCAGAGAGAGGATATTCAACATCCTACAATGCACACACCAGCCCTCTAGAGCAAAGGCTTTTCCAATCCAAATTGTCAATACTGCCAAAGTTGAGAAACCCTGAGCTAGACTGAATAGGGCAGGAAATCAAGCTAAGCCAATTCTGAAAGTGAACAAGTACAGACTCTGAAAAATCTTGACCCAAGAAAATGAATTTGTTCCTTAGGAAGGTAATTCCTGTCCCCACCCCCCACCCCACCTCTCACTGAATGTATTGCGGGTGACACTGGTTAACAAAACTGTGCAGGTTTGGGGTTCACATTTCTATAATACACTGTATACTGTATTGTGTATTCACCACTCCAAGTCTCCAAGGAAGGTAACCTTGGACTGGCCTTAAAACCTAGCTATAACAAAAAACCAACCAACCAACCAACCAACTAACCCAGCTCTAAAGAACAGCATCGTCTGCCAATATCATGGAATATATCACTTGCTTACCTTAGCTGCTGTACAAGCTCTGGACAGCTCTGAAATTAAAGAAATTATGTTAAAACATTCAACTACTTTAAGACCTTTGAAGATACCAATAATTTTTCTCTTATTAGCAGCACATGCTTTAGAACAAAAACATTAAAACTACAGAAGGTCCTTATTATCCAGATATCAACAAATATCTTCTTCCTATTTGGTAAACCATGGGTTTGGGGTGGGAAATTAAAGATCAAAGTATATGAAATAGTTTATAAAAGGATCAACTTTCAAGAACTTGTTTGAAATATTAGGACCTCTCTTTAATGCTATCCTTGGAATTCATATCCAATTCTTTGGTTACACACATTTTAGATTCATCTATTTTACAGGATTTTTCAGAGACATCAGCTATATACAAGATTATCTGTCCATCTTGATTATTATAAGTTCTTTGAGGAGAGGAACATTGTTATTTATCTCTAAATCCTCAACACCTGTAGTTCAACTGCAAGTCATATTTGTGTATAGGAAACGGAAAGGGTTCCTCTGGGGTTTCTACTTGCCAAAGCTTTTGGATAATGTTAGAGATGGACCCATATTACTCTAAATTCCACCCTATAGCTATTGATGTTATAACCCATCACATCACCTCTACAGTGGCTCATGAAAAAATTCTAAACCCAAGCTATTTCAAACCCCAACCATTTTAAAATTAATGTCTCTAAGTAAACCCCATAGATTCCAGTGAAATATCGACAACACATACCACAGGATTCTCCCCATGGTGAGCCACTTTTACATCACAAAGCTGTCCTGCAGGATCTAACTGCACTTCCACATAGAACATATCTGACGTGATGTAACATTCAGTGCCACTGGCACTGAGATGAGAGCCCAGTCTAGCAGGAACAAACCAAAACAAAAATTAATAGAAGACACATAAATAAAGCCACCCAAAGTCAACACTAAGGTAAACATTTCTGCCTACAGATAGTCTACTTACCCATTCTGTCTTGCTATAGATTCCAAACGGTCAGTCATTGCTGGTAAAGATGTTACTATGAAACAGTGAAAAAAGGAAATCACAAAGGAAGCTCCAAATAAAATTATATTCTTCAAAGACAGAAATACCCTGAGTATATCCATCCCCTCAAAGTGATAAACACATTCAATAGCTTAAATGCTTATGATTTGCACAAAGGTCACCTGGGTAAGGGTTAGCTGTGGCCTATACAGTAATAAGGATTAAAAAAAAAAGCCAAAAAACAACCAACCAACCAAAAAAATCTATTTGGAAAACACCACTGGACCTTTGTCCTTGCCCTTTTTCATTACTCATTTGGGACAAGTTATCTTTAATTTTAAAAAGACAGTTATTTGCTAATGCTTGTAATAAAGATTAATATCTTAATAGCTGGAGAGAGGGGGAAATGAGAAGTTATGATTTAATGGATACAGAGTTTCAGTTTGGGAAGATAAAAAAGTTCTGGAGATGCACTGACCAATGGGGCTCAATTAGTTGGGCAACTTCACACAAAGCAAAAGGTTGCCAGTTTGATTCCCAGTCAGGGTGCATGACTGGGTTGCAGGTTTGGTCCCTGGTTGGAGCACATAGGAGAAGCAACCAATTGAGGTTTTACTCTCACATCAATGTTTCTCTCCCTTTTTCTCCCTCCCTTCCCCACAAATGAATAAATAAATAAATAACTAGCTCTGGCAATGGATGGTGACAATGGTTGCACAACAATGTGAATGTACTTAATGCCAATAAACTGTGCATTTAAAAATGGTTAAAATAGTAAATTTTATGTTATGTATGTTTTACCATAATTAAAAAAATATCACTCCCCCTGGTGGGTGCGGCTCCATTGGTTGGAGCACTGTCCCATGGACCAAGAGGTCATGGGTTCAGGTTCCCGGGGTTCAAGTTCCCGGTCAGGGCACATACCTAGGTTGCAGGTTTGATCCCCAGTCAGGGTGTGTACAAGAAGGCAACCAAGCAATGCTTCTCTCCTCTCCCATCAATGTTTCTTTCTTTTTCTTTCCTTCCTTCCTTCCTTTTTTCCTTTCCCTCCTTCCCCCCTCCCCCCCCCAAAAGCAATGAAAAAATGTCCTTGGGTAAGGATTAAACAAACAAAAAATATTCAGCTGAATAAGGTTCATTTGCGATGCATCAGAGTAAAATCTTTTTTCACTTTCTTTCTCCCAAAAAATAGAAGAGCTAATTATAAGTATGAACAATCAAGCTCATGATTTAAATTTTACATTTACTTTCCTGAAAACATCGGTCTATAAACACAATAAAAACCTTTTAACATTAAAATGTCCATCTTCTTATTAAGAATTAATTAGAAAAAAACATGTAAAGAAAAAAAAAAAAAAAAAGAATTTCCCCTGCTATCTATAGTTACACTTCAACAATTATCTTTGGAGTCTCTATCAACCTCCAAAATAAAAAATCAAAATGTTTTAAAAGTTCAGGCAAGAGCTCATCTCAGTTTCATAACAAAAGTAAAAACAACGCCCAGCATAGAAAGTTGACCTATCTCAATCCATATATCTAGTGTAAGTGTAATTTTCTTAAATAGCATGTTTTAAGAAATCAGCATATTTCAAAGATGATTACAAACCTTTGAGAGCTTTCTGCAATGTCTCCAAACAGCTGACCAAATGTTGATGCCCCCCAGAACTCATCACAACCCTCTTCTCCTGTATTAAGTGGGAAAAAATTTGAGGTAAAAAGTTAATCAAGCCAACAGTGTTTCACATAAACACATATATTATCCTAGTACCAATACTTCAGGATAGTCTATAGACTATATCCTATAGTATGTTAATACTTTTGATCAGTCTATAAACTTTTTTTAAATATACTTTTTACTGTTACTCTGTCCATACAACCAAAGGAGGAAAGTTCATGCAGTACATGGATACATCCATATCCATATTGATGAAGGTAGGAAAAGTATTCATTCCCACAACTGTCCTGGCTGGTGTGGCTCAGGGGACTGAGCGCTGGCCTTCGAACCAAAGGGCTGCTGATTTGATTCCCAGATTCGATTCCCAGGCGGGGCACACACCTGGGTTGCGGGCCAGGTCCCCAGTGTGGGGTGCATGAGAGACAACCACACGTTGATGTTTCTTTCCCTGTCTTTCTCCTTCCCTTCTCCTCTAAAAATAAATAAATAAAATCTTTAAAAAAAAAATAAGATAACCTTCAGGGGGAGGGGAATTAGGAAGAATCAAAATGTAACAAATGAGATTAGCCTCCTTTAGAAGTAACTACACGATAAGATTTACTCAGTTAAATGGGGTAGCTCACAAAATTTGGCAATCCCCAAATCTAATCAGATGATTTGTATGTAATCTAAGAAATATGATTTCACCATAGTCACAGCAGACTGACTCTCAGAAACAGATTATGTAGTCCAGAAAAGGGATTCGTAAAGAGCGAAAAAATAACGGCATAGTTTTTCTGACCCTAGCCAGGGAAGAGCTTTTCTCTGCACAACATGCCAATCCCCAGAAATGTGAACAGTTTTATGATACAAGGATAGTTTTTCAGGTTTTTCCATGCTCTAAATCCATCTCCCTTTGCTCTAATTCCAACCTTACAAAACAAACATCTGATTAATTAATAATCTGGCTTCCTTTGTACCCTGAATAGACAAGGGGCTGCTCTGGACAATGAATTACCAGTATTTTGGTAACTGAAAAGACCCTCTGTTTTAAATAAATTGCTATTCTGACTTATATGTTAATCTACTGAGATATGTTAATGTCAGTTGTTGAAAACAATTCGAAGTACTGACATACCAATAAAGTTACATTTTGAATCAGCAAAAGTAAAAAGTAGACAATGGGAGTTTTGGTGACCAAACCAAGGCACTGGTACCCCAAAAAACAGTTCTTAGTAGCCACCTAAAATTCCTGTCATGATGTCTCTCTAATGACAATATCAATTATACAGAACACATTTCAAGCTAGAATATGGTTGCCCTATAGTATAAAAATGACCTCTGAATTCCCAGACTGTAAAAATTGCCCTTCTTTTATTTAAAACATTTTTTTTTTGCCCTGGCTGGTGTAGCTCAGTGGATTGAGTGCCAACCTGTGAACCAAAGGGTCGCCGGTTGAATTCCCAGTCAGGACACGTGCCTGGGTTGTGGGCCAGGACCCCAGTAAGAGGCACATGAGAGGCAACCACACATTGGTGTTTCTCTCCCTTTCTTTCTCCCTCCCTTCCCATCTGTCTAAAAATAAATAATAAAATCTTTTTTAAAAAATAAAACATTTTAATACCTTTTATGTGCATAACCCTGAGCCACAAAATGTACATACATTTGTAGAATTTACCGTTACAGAAATATTTTAGCAATGCAACACTTTAATATCTATTATCTGATTTGATTCTTACCACAGAACTACAGCAGGCCCTTGAATAACTTCGTCTCATAACGTTGATGAGAAAACAGAAGTTGACTCCTGGCTGAGGCCACTGCCTGTGTGGAGTTTACACATTCTACCCATGTTCATGTGGGTTTTTTCTGGGTACCCCAGTTTTCTTCGATGTCCCAAAGACATGCACATTAGATTAACCGCCCATCTAAACTGTCCCATTCTGGGTGAGTATGACTGTGTGTGTGAGTATACCCACAATGGAATGGATGGCATGCTGTCCACAGTGGGTTCCTACTTTGCACCCTGAGCTTCGAAGATAGGCTCTGGCCATCCAAGACCCTGAACTAGAATAAGCAGGTTGGAAAATAATTTTCTTGTTTTTATTACTATTTCTTAAATGTATGTATGGCTCACATTTATTTCAATGTTTAATATTAGAAGTGTTTTGTGTCTTTATTTAGAAGTTTGGTGATGGTTTTGTGACCAGAACTATGCCCTAGGAACTTAACTCTTATGCACATCAATTAGCCTTCTGTAATATTGTTTTGCTATATGTCATTTCGCTTAAAGTTGCAGTTTCCAAGGACCAATTAACATTAATGAAGCATTTAATGTATGTGGAAAAGCAAACTGGTATTGTGTGCCTCTACTTTCCAAATGAGAAAACTGAAACTCAGAGATATTAAATAATTTGCCCAAAGTCATATAAGTAGCAAGCGCTGGTGTCAAGCTTAAAATACAGAGTTTTGTTTTGCTTTTTTAATTTTGATTAATTTTAGAGAAAAAGGGGAAAGCGGGGACGGGGGGAGGGATAGAGAGAGAGAAACATTAGTTTGTTGTTCCCCTTATTTATGCATTCACTGGTTGCTTCTTGTGTATGTCCTGCCCAGGGATGAAACCCACAACCTTGGTGCATTGAGATGACGCTCTAGCCAACTGAGCTAAGCAGCCACAAATACAGGTCTTTTGACAGCAACATCAGTTCTTCTGATAGTGTTATCCTGATATGATTATTTTAAACACTAATAAATCTACTAAACTGAGCTTACTCTGGACCCAGGTAAGATTTGGGGGGAGGAGAGGGTACTTTCACTGAAGTAAAACATATATACAGAAAGATACAAGAGTCCAAAGAGATCCATTAATTATCACAAAGTTAACACACCCATTTAACCATTGCTCAGGTGAACTGGAAACAACAGTATGAAAGCACAGAAGTTTTCCTATATCACTTGACCACCACTGGAATCACATGGATGAAGTTTTAACATCCAGTCCCCTACCCTCCCTGTCTTCCACTTAACTAAGGGTTTGACATATGGGTGAATGACTCAGGAAGGAGTAGTAGTACTACAGATAAAAAGGTTGATGGAGTAAAGAAGTAAATTAAGAATTAATTGCAGCCCTGGCTGACGTGGCTCAGTGCCAGTTTGATACCCTGTCAGGGGAAGCTAGTCCCCAATTGCAGGTGTGTGAGAGGCATCCAATCATGTTTTTCTACCTCTCTATCTCCCTACCTTCCTCTCTCTCTAAAAATAAATAAATAAAATCTTAAAAACAAAAAAAAGAATGAACTGCAAACTCAACTCCTAGTATAGGTACAATGAAAGTACTACTATCACATTAGTATCAAAGAGTTTGACAGAAAGTGAAGAATAAATGTCTCTATTCCAGTCTATCATGTGTGTCTCTTATTGGCATTTTTCTTAGCACCTTTGCCTAAAGTACCCCAGTACTATAACTCATGATTAACACAATTTTATTAACCTACCTCCTTTTTAGGTACACTCTTAAAATGCCTGAGTAAATGGTAGCTATCAACTCTATGATAAATAACACTAAAGACAACCCTGGCTGATGTGGCTCAATGGATTGAGCACCAGCCTATGAACCGAAAGGTCACTGGGGTTCAATTCCCATTGAGGGGTCAGGGCACATGCCTGGGTTGCAGACCAGGTTCCCAGCTGGGGGCCTGTGAGATGGATGTATCTCTCGCACATCCGCCGATGTTTCTCTCCCTCTCTTTCTCCCTTCCTTCCCCTCTCTTTAAAAATAAATAAATAAAATCTTAAAAAAAAAACAAAAACAAAGACACAGTATAATAGCTAGTTTGAAAACTTCGACACAGGGAGCTTTGCTTATTAAATAATTATCCAAGCACACACCACAATCCTCACCATGACTTGACGCACAAGCTTAATGGTTTCACTCCAAGGTCTATTTTGGTTAAATTTTGCATGGAGGCGTTCCAACAGAGAACTCATCTTACTCAGCTTTTCCGACTCTACGATATAAATCAGAAGACATTGTTAGAAACTCTTCTCTTAAGACCTTATAGTTTTTCTTCTAAACAAAACCCCCCATACATCAAGAACCCAGTTAAAATATTTTTCAATCTTATTCACTTCAAAACATATAAAGAATTTATTTTTAATGACAGGAAGACACACAAGTTATGGGTCTAATCTAATAAACACCACAGAATTGGAGTACTTTCTATTTGACTTTTTAATGAGAACCAAAAAAGAACCACCTCTGATCATGTTTCAGGATCAGGATTATAATTTAGTTATAAGACCATTTCATACACACACACACACACACACACACACACACACACGAAACCCCTTGACAATATATGTAGAGTGTACACTTGAACATGGCCTAGTAAGGTTAGTTGATTTTCAATGTGAAAATATAGACCTTCTTAATCTTTTTTCATAATTTTAAGAGATCAATTTATAGGTATCATCAAGAAAACAGGCTTTGTCATTCAGATTTCTCCTATTTGAATCCAAACTAAAACTATATAGACAGAGAAGATGTCAATATCTAAAGGATGAGTTTCCAGCAACAGTAAGAGAAAGGTAGACAAGACTGGCTCCAGAACTAAGTGTGTAAACGAACCTCCTCCACCCTTAAACCCCCTCTAACTCCTGTACTGCTTAGTATCAGCAAGGACCTGTGCTAGAGACCACTGGCAACGCAAAAACACAATGCGTAACGCAAAATCACAGGATGACCTCTGTGAAAGGATGTGGGTAAGTTAACACTGAAATAACCATCACACAAAGCAAAATGATATATGCTCTTCAAAACAAAGATACAGCATGCTCTTCCTCTGGGGAGACTTCCCTTCCCCTTCTTCTTCCCCTCAGGTGTGTTACTTTTGCTTTTCTCTCTCCTAAGCTCCCAGGGCCCTTCTTTTGCTTCTGTAACTTGTTTCCTGAGCCTAGGAAGTCCAGCTGGCTGACTTCTACTACCTCTGTAACTTTCTAAATAAACTTTATTTTATTGAAAACAAACCAAAAAAGACACACGTTACTGAAATTTAAAAGGGGAAAAGTTAATTAGTTGCAGGAACGCTACAGAAAAGGTGTTACTGAAAAAATAAATAGAACATCGGCAATCAGACTTGAGGCAGCGACATCTTCTAAACCCAGATCCAAACTCCTTCCTCCAATGCCCTCATCTTCTGGATAAATGGTTCTATTTCGGCCAGTTTACAGTTCTGGACACATTTCTGGGAATTCCCATTTTCAAGACTCATTCAGTCAAGCACTAGTTTACATTCAGGAGGATTTGGCAGTGAGCAAACTACACAAAATTCCTGCCTCGTTTTACATCTGTCATTCCTCAGCACCCAAAGAGCAAATCTTTCTTCTTTCTCCACTTCAAAACATATCCCTCCTCTTTTCCTTGAGAAGGCTGATGACAAGTATCTTTATATGAATGCTCAAATCAAACATTTTTTGAGCAACTATTCATATCCCACGGAATATACAATGATGAGTAAGGCAAGGTCCCTGATCTACAAAGTTCAGAATAAAGTAGAAAAGAAAAAAGTAATACAGTGAGCTGTATTAGTAACAGAACTATGTCCAAAATACTGTGGAAGCATTTAAACTGCAGTGTAGAACTTGACAGAATCAAAGTAAGGTTCCACAGAAAAGTTGTTTTCAGTTCTAAGTTAGTCCAGCCACTGAAAAGCTGAAAACCGAACGCATTTTTTTAAATATACAATAGTACAAGATCTGAACACGGTGACGTTCTAGGGAACCGCTGGATTTTAATACCATAAGGACCTAATCATTTCACTCACGCAAAAACCCCCTCCAGTACTTGGATGAACAGCTCTGTATTATTGTTCTTATGTCATTCAGACGTCTCCTCTATAACGATGTGTAAGAATGATTTTATATTCACTCGCCTGGTCTTCCATAATTTTAGGATTAAATGCCCTGAGGACCAATAACTGCCCCTATCTAAGCAGGAAACCTTCACGGAAGTTGGGAGCCCCCATCACCCCAAAGTCGGAGATCTCCACCACCAGGGAAGGCAATCAAAATCTAAAACTCACACAAACCCCGCCTCCTGGACTCTACGTCTCCGGGAAAGTGGCCTTGGAGAACGGATCCGACCCCAGCTCCTCTCACAGATTGGCTCCCCCGAGCTGTGTCGCGCCCCCCTGCTTTTCCCTTCAGTTACTCACCCTCGGTTTCCCCCTGAGCCTTCATACTGACAGTGGGGAAGGCCTGAGTCCTACACAAGAGGATAAGCCGTCCCCCACCACTAACGGGGGAATCAAGTTAGTTCGGGCTTCCAGGACGCAGGGCACCAGTACTCCCCACTCTTCCCAGGAAGGTTCAGTCTGAAGTCCCTGGCGGCAAAAAGAGAAGGGTGCTCCCGGCCGCCGCCATCTTCCCCAACGGAACTTCCCAAAGATCGCGAGATTAACATCGATCCTCCGAGAGAGGGAAAGCGAGGTGTGCCAAACTATCGCGAGAAAGGGTTACTGCTATTCTTCTCGCGAGATTTTACCAACCCAGCCCCTCCTTAGGTTTCGCTAGTCTCAGACTTACAGGGAGTAGGTATTGTGGTTAGCAGGTGACAGCGGTCTGTTGTTCTTGAGACAGATATTTCGTGTGGGTGGACCTGGAGAACTCTATGGTTTGCAGGCCAGCATTCAATCCACTGAGCCACACCAGGCACCTGGAGAATATTATGCTAAGTGAGATAAGTCAGTCAGAGAAAGAGAAATAGCATATGATTTTACTTCTATGTGGAATCTAATGAACAAACAGAGCTAACAAGGAAAATAGGGACAGACTGCTAGATAAGTGACAGCTATCATCTGTCATGACAGCTAGGTGGAAGGGGGCGTGGAAGTGGTGGTGGGGTTAGGGAGTGGAGGTATTGAGGAAAAAGGGCTCATGGACTTGGACAAGTGTGATGATTGCTAGGGGAGGGGGTATAAGGGGACTCAATGATAATGGAGAAAATAATACAGTAAAGATTAAATTTAAAAAAATAAAATCCCTGGCTCTCTTTCCTGAAACACTAGGTTTTTGAAAAATATTGGTATCAGCAATATCTTATTAAATATAATATGCTTTCTTGAGATACTAGATGGAATAATTATGCAATAAAGATATTGGTTCTTTGAAACACGATGTTAAAAGCCAAACCAGAAAACTTAATTTCCATTTTCTTTTTTTAAAGAAATATTTCTTGAGCAATTACAATATTTTTGGAAATCTGGAAAGTTTTGGACTAAAAGGGTCCCAAAGGTGTTCAACTGGTTGTGTCCCTTTTTGTAATCATAGTGAAAATAAGCAGTTTAGCTTGTAGTCGCAAGGAATATGTAGCGATATCTCTTGTATCAGTAAATCCTCACAAAGTGAAATTTGGAGTAATACCAAGATGTTAGCTCACAACTAACGGAACTGCTTGAGAACCAGGCAAAAGTACAATAGTGCTACCTAGCATTGGGTGAAACTTCTTTTTTTTTTCCACAAGGTTTTTTTTTGTTTGTTTGTTTGTTTGCTTTTAAGATTTTATTTATTTCTTTTTAGACAGAGGGGAAGTGGGGGAGAAAGAGGGAGAGAAACATCAGTGTGTGGTTGTACTCGTGTGCCCCCTACTAGGGATCTGGCCTGTAACCCAGGCATGAGCCGTGACTGGGAATGGAACCCATGACCCTTTGGTTCGCAGCCCATGCTCAATCCATTGAGCTGCATCTGGGTGAAACTTCTTAACATAATTAAAGCTACTTATTTTTAACGTTCTTTTTCCATCCAAACACATTCTTGAAAATAAATGGTGAAAAGTTTGATTTTACCTGTTTTGTAGTAAGGATCTTAAGCAATGAATTTCTGCTGGTTCTAATGTCTCAGACTTTCCCCACACTTCCAAAATGCAGTTCACAAGGCTTCAGTAAATACAGTTCAGGTGAGCAGGCATAACAGCATAAATTTATCAAGAACAAGTCTTTGGAAATGTCTGGAAACATGTTTATGGCTGCAAAGTTATCTTTAGCCATGCTCCTTGAAAGTAAATTTCAAACTTTATTTCTTCTCTATTCCTCTTATATTCATTCTTTTGAGTCACAAAGTGAGTTTTTTGGAGCGGGAATTGCCCCTCATTTTTGAATCCCCACTATCTAGCACTGTACCTGGGTCTAGTAGTCAAGTCTCTTACTGGGCCTACCAAGCCTTCTAGATCCAGCTCTTTTCCCCTTGCCAGTGCCGAGCCACACTGGCTTTCTCTTCTGTGTAGAAAATTCCTATACTCCTTTCTCCCCCATGTTCCTTGAAAAGGCTATTTTAACTTGTAGGAGGCTTTTCTCTACCCACTCCCTTTACTTCGCTAAGGCCCTCTCATTCTGATTTCAACATCCTGTGGACTAAAGAAAAGAAGCAAGCCTTCTCTAACCTCTGACTTGATCAGAGCTTCTGTTATTATCTCTTTTTTTAAAGATTTTACTTATTTATTTTTAGAGAAAGGGGAAGGGGTGGAGAAAGAGAGGGAGAGAAACATTGAGGTGCAAGAGATACATCAATGATGTGCAAGAGATACGTCCAACTGGGAACCTGACCTGCAACCCAGGCCTGTGCCCTGACTGGGAATCGAACCTGCAACCTTTTGGTTCACAGGCCGGCACTCAATCCACTAAGCCAAACCAGCCAGGGTACATTATTGTCTATCTGATAACACTTTTAATATTAAAATTAGCTAAGTCCATGATGATTTGTTCAGTGCCTGTCTTCCCTGCTAGACTATCAACTCTAGGCAGGTGTCCTGGGTCTTTCTTTCATTACTGTGTAGTGACATTGCCTAGCCCAGCCCCTGGCTCTCATGTCAGAGACTCAGTGCATATTGTTGGGATAATTTGATAGGGTTGCCAGATAAAATACAGAACACTCAGTCAACAAATATTTTTTAGTATAAAGTATAAGTATGTTCTGAATATTATATAATATGAATCTAGCAATCTTAAAATTTATGAAGTATAGAGAATGTATCCAAATGAGAACTTTCAAAGATAATTCATATTTTTTTTTATTTTGAGAGTGTGTTTATTAAAGCTGGGGACAGTGCAACAAGGAAGGGCTTAGGATAGAAGAAGCAGCAGGAGAGAGCCTAGGTGGGACTGCTTTGGCCCACTGGAAGTCAGAGAAAAGGAGCCTTGGAGACAGGTTCTAGGGATTAGCCCAGGTGGGGCTGCTGCTGCCCATTGCTTCCCTTGTTGCAAGTCATGTGAAGACCCTAAGAGTTCAGGAAATGAACACCTGAGAGGGAAGAAAGGCATGGGCATGCTCCCAGGAGGGAGACTGCCAACAATTCATATTTTATGTTCCCTTCCTGTTGTCAAAGTGCTTGTCATTCAACAAGCATCTATGGAGACCTAATACTTCTGTATTAGAAACTGATAATATAAACATGAAAACACAGACTCAGTGTTTGATAGGCTCATCTGATTTATTTTTTTGTAGTTTTTTGTTTATTGCCTTGAGAGAGAGAGAAACATTGATTTGCTGTTCCACTTATTTATGTATTCATTGGTTGATTCTCATATGTACCCTGACCAGGAAGAGAACCTGCAACATTGGTGTATAGAGACAACACTCCAACCAACTGAGCTACCCGGCCAGGACTAGGTTCATTTGATTTAGACTTTTCCAAATATAATTGGTCACAATAATCCTAAGTACTCAAAAAATGTTTACTTTACTATTACACCTAAAGTATCAATGTTAGATACACAGCTACGATTCCTCATGGAAGTTCTCTGTACAGATAAACAATAATGTCTGTACTAATTATAGGTAGAAAATTTTAAACTTTATAAAGCTTAAAAATACAGTAAACTTTGCCAAATTTTGGTCACAGAGTAGAATAAGTTATAATATCTCATCTAAAAATGCAAATGAAATAACATTGTCAAAAATTTGTACTCAAGAAGATAGTTAAGACATGTCATTAAACCAGAAAAGCATTTAATATGCAGATAGGAACAGTCTTTTCATATGGCAAGAAGGGGACAATGGCCCTGGCTGGTGTGGCTCAGTGGATTGAGTGCTGGCCTGTGAACCAAAGGGTTGTCAATTCGATTCCCAGTCAGGGCACATGCCTGGGTTGTGGGCTAGGTCCCCAGTAGGGGGTGTGCAAGAAGCAACCACACATTGATGTTTCTCTCCCTTTCTTTCTCCTCTCTATAAATAAATAAAATATTTTAAAAAGAAGGGGAAATAGGCATATTATAAGTGAGGGATAATAAATTATTGTAACTTTAGTTAAATAGTTTCTTTGTATACAGCTTAAACAGAAACTTTCTGAGCTGCTTTGAGAATTTAGAGGGAAAGTATAATTATCACTTGTCCGATCTTGGGGTTCATTGATTTGCCCTGACTCCCTGCCCTGGGAGGTCATGCAAATAAACTAAATCATGCAGTCTTGGAATTTCTTTGTTTTTCAGTAGAGTGAAGCAGTCCTTATTTTACAAAAACACTATTCTCCCCAGTTTTGGGGTCAAAGCATGCAGGTGAGAGTAGATTTTGTGTTTTAAAAGTTGGACACAATCTGAGATTTCCTATACTAGAATTTTTTTCCACCAAAACCAGACAGTGTAATCGAAAGAGTGCTGGCCTAGGATTAAAGAAAGAGCTGTCCCTGTCCCTGGAACTAACTACACTTAGTGTAAAGATGCTCCAATTCCCTCTAAGTGTCAGTTTTATCCTTTAGTAAATGAATATAATACTACCTTTCATGGCCACTGCACCAGGTTGTTTATTGTTTCAGCTGATATTTATTGACAGGCTTAAAAGAATTCTGCAGAAAATTGAAAGGTGATATAAAAATATAACACATATTAGCCCTGGCTGGCGTAGCTCAGTGGATTGAGCGTGGGCTGGGAACCAAAGTGTCCCAGGTTTGATTCCCAGCCAGGGTACATGCTGGGGTTGCAGGCCATAACCCCCAGCAACCGCACATTGATGTTTTTCTCCTTCTTTCTCTATCTCCCTCCCTTCCCTCTCTAAAAATAAATAAATAAATAAAATCTTTAAAATATATATATATATAACATATACTGATTCAGTAAAAAGCCTCATTTATTCATTCATTTATTAGGGGTCTGTAGTCTGTTTCAATAGGTAACAAACAGATAATCAATAATTATAAGTACAATTAATGCTGGTTAATTTTGATGACAAATTTTATTTTTCAAGATTTTATTAGACACATTGCCATAATTCTTTTTGCCATCTCCACTTTTCCATCTTACTGTGGGCGTTGGTGTATCTGGGTCATAAACTTGATCTTACAAGAAAACAAATCAGAGTAATTTTGCTGAGCTCATGCCAGTGTTTAATAAGATAGGCCAGTCACTTCATCTAATTGGCCCATTAAATCTGAAGCCATCTGCCCATCATGTAAGACACTGGCGGAGGCCTTTACATCCAGGCCCTCGTGCAGTAATTATGGAAATTTACCACACCTGAGTTCCAGTACTTAATTCTATCCTGGTTTTTCTCTTTCTTTTTTCTTGGTAGCATTAGTTTGACTATTTCCACAGATGATTAAAAAGTTGTCATGAGCCCTGGCTGGTGTGGCTCAGTGGATTGAGCGCCAGCCTATGAACCATAAGGGTCACCAGTTCAATTCCCAATCAGGGCATGTCTAGGTTGTGGGCCAGATCCCCAGTAGGGGGGCGCACAAGAGGCAACCACACATTGATGTTTCTCTCCCTCTTTTTCTCCATCCCTTTCCCTCTCTCTAAAAATAAATAAATAAAATATTTTTTTAAAAAGTTGTCATGAAAAGTTTGGTTTTGTCCATTTGTAATCAAGATTTATGGACTCAAACATTTAAAGTAAAAACTTTCTTTTAGTAACCATGTAACCAAAAGCAAAAAGACCATTTTCAGGGAGTGATTTTTGAGAGTGAATTATTTTCTCTTAATTTAGAATGTTTTCTGTCTCCTAATTTTCTGGTCTATACACATCCTACCTATTCTTCTTGGCCCAACTCAACTGCCCCTTATAAAGTTTTCTCGTAATACTCCCAACCTCCTTTTGAACCCAGGCAGTGCTCTGTATCATTCTCATGATGTATCTTTGGTATGAATATATCGTCTACATCTTCTTTAAGGGCCCTTAGTGGACACTGTTACACAGAGAAAGGCCTCAAAATCTCACAGGTAAATTTGTTGAAAAAAGAATGAATAAGCTTGGAAAAGTCACAATTTTTCTGTGTCTTAGTTTCCTATCATACACAACCCTATTTCAGAGAGTTGCTGTAAAGATGGAATGAGTTAATGTGTGCAAAGGAGTTTGAAAAAGTAAAAAAATAAGAGGCAGTGTAAGATGCTATTTTTCTTGTGCATAAATAGTATACTTTTCTTGTTCAAAGTTATAATCTCCTGTGTGAAGATAAAAGGCTCAATAATTCCAGGAGAGCCACAGATGATCCCAAGAGGTGATGATCTTTCAGGTTCTTAGATTTTAAGCCAATTGGAAAGAGTGCCCCACAATGAAAGAGCTCGTGCGTTAGTGTCAGACATGAATGTGAACCTTATATTTAGCACTTGCTGTACTAACTTTATTAACTTGAGTAAGTTATTTAACTTCTCTGAGTCTAGGTTTCCTTATCTGTAAAATAGGAATAAGACTATCTTGTTTTGCAGGGTAGTATGAAAATTAGAGATAACGCACGTATTTTACGCTATGTAGGTGTAAGCGTTGTTAGTATTTAGGGACTTGAGAAGAAACGTCTCCACATTTGCCCTGTGTCCTGTAGACTTTATTTTCATCCTCTTGGCCGAACTCAAGGGTCCTGCGGCTTGAAGTGCTCCATTCAGAGATGAGAGGCCCCAAGGTAGTTTTATTTATTTGCAACAAGTAAAACGAGGAGACAGGGGATACGTATCCCAGCCCCCAAGGGAGGCTTAGCCATTGCTTATATACACTTTTAGGTCAATTACACTGTTGATTTCTTTGCAGCTGGCTGGTTGGGGTCCTGTCAAGCTCATCCTGTTGGTTGTTTGTTTTAAATTATATTTATTTATTTTTAGAGAGAGGGAAAGGGAGGGAGAGAGGGAGAGAAACATGGGTGCAAAAGTGGAACAGGGATCGGTTGCCTCTCGCATTCACCCCTACCTGACCAACCCAGGACCCAGTCACGTGCCCTCACCAGAATCGAACCAAGGACCTTTCGGGTTGCAGACCACGCCCAAGAAATTGAGTCACGCCGATCAGGGCTCACCCAGTTTCTCAGATGATTTGCAAAATACCATGCTACATTTTAACAGCAAGAGTAACATTTAGTAAGAACCACCCAGACCTTGAGACCTTTGTCCTATCTAACATTCCTGGTAGTTAAAAGGTATGAAAAAATTAGTTTGCGCTGGTCTGCCGACTATTTGTTCAAAGAGTTATCAATAAAGTTTTGAATAAAAAAAAACTCTCCCAACTCCGTATCCCAGAAAGCTTTGATCAAATGAGAAGCGAGGGGCTTATCGCGAGAATACGGAGGATCGCGTTTGGTCCTCGTTACTTGCTCTCGCGTCCTTTGGATCAAGCGGTAGGGAGAGGTGAAAGGGAAGCACGAAATACCGCGAGCTTAGTATTCTCGCGATATTTCTTGGGATTGCCCCTCCCCCTCCTCCAAGTGCCGTTTCGGTTTAACCTAGTGTGTGACTGAGTCTGTGAGGGAGCGAGTGAGTGTGTGAGGTGTTGAGGTGAGGAGGAGGCAGGAAAAGGAGCTCCCTCAGGAACGAGGGACAAAGGGGGTGTGAGGCCCCTAGGCCGCGGAACCCGAGCGACAGGAAGCCACCCGAGCCGGGCTACCGGGTAGGGGGAAGGCCCGCGTAGTCCTCACAGGGCTTTAGAGCTGAAGTCGGCCCTACAGCCCCGGGCCGTCGGCTTCCTACTTCCTCGACCTCCCCGGCCCCCGGGACTGAGGACTGGCTCTGCGTGGGGAGGAGGGCAAACGGACTGGAGCGGCTGCCGGTTGTCTCGCAACTCCACTGCTGAGGAACTCTCGTTTCTTCCCTGGCTCCTTCACCCTCATGTAGGAGGGTGCCGAGGAGTCGGGAGGGAGGAGGAGCCTGCGCCGCGGTCTCTTCCCTCCCAACCCCCTTCTACGAGCGCTTTGGTAGGCGTGGGATTGGGGTTGGGGGGAGGGTGGGGGTTACTTTTTGGAGTGCTGGGGAACTTTTCCCCCCTTTTGAGGCCAGGGGAAAGGGGATGCCCAATCCAGAGAGACATGGGGGCAAGAAGGACGGGAGTGGAGGAGCTTCTGGAACTTTGCAGCCGTCGTCGGGAGGTGGCAGCTCCAACAGCAGAGAGCGTCACCGCTTGGTGTCGAAGCACAAGCGGCACAAGTCCAAGCACTCCAAAGACATGGGGTTGGTGACCCCCGAAGCAGCACCTTTGGGTACAATGATCAAACCTTTGGTGGAGTATGATGACATCAGCTCTGATTCAGACACCTTCTCTGACGACATAGTCTTGAAAACAGACAGGCGGGAGAATGATGAACGTCGTGGGACTGATCGAAGTGACCGCTTGCACAAACATCGTCACCACCAGCACAGACGTTCCCGGGATTTACTAAAAAGTAAACAGACAGAAAAAGAAAAAAACCAGGAAGTTTCCAGCAAGTCGGGATCGATGAAGGACCGGATATCAGGAAGTTCAAAGCGTTCAAATGAGGAAAATGATGACTATGGGAAGGCACAGATTTCCAAAAGCAGCAGCAACAAGGAATCCAGGTCATCCAAACTGCACAAGGAGAAGGCCCGGAAAGAACGTGAGTTGAAGGCTGGGCACAAAGACCGGAGTAAAAGTCATCGGAAAAGGGAAACACCCAAAAGTTACAAAACAGTGGACAGCCCCAAACGGAGATCCAGGAGTCCCCACAGGAAATGGTCTGACAGCCCCAAGCAAGATGATAGCCCTTCAGGAGCTTCGTATGGCCAAGATTATGACCTTAGTCCCCCAAGATCTCACACCTCCAGCAATTATGACTCGTACAAGAAAAGTCCTGGAAGTACCTCAAGAAGGCAGTCTATTAGCCCACCTTACAAGGAGCCTTCGGCCTACCAGTCCAGCACCCGGTCACCCAGTCCCTACAGTAGACGGCAGAGGTCTGTGAGTCCCTACAGCCGGAGACGGTCGTCCAGTTATGAAAGGAGTGGCTCTTACAGTGGGAGGTCACCCAGTCCCTATGGTCGAAGGAGGTCCAGTAGCCCTTTCACCAGCAAACGTTCTCTGAGTCGGAGTCCACTCCCCAGGTGAGCAATTTGCCTAACAGTCCTTTCTTAGGGTGGGTTATAACGAACTGGCAATTAGCAATGCTTTGTTGAAATTTTCCTTGTTTATTGGCTAAGAACACTTTACTGTTGGCCAGTCATTCAAGTGAGTAAATCTGGCCTCTTCTGAACCCAGAATTTGAGAAGTGGAGAAAGTTACATGCCTAAGACTGCTAAAGGTAGGTGCTTCCAGAGGCAGGATCTTCAGCTGCAAGCTCCTGTGTAAGAAAAACCATAGGCTTCTGTTAAATGCATGGAGTTGATACTGGTTTCCAAATCTTATCTAGCTATTTCTGTTGCTTTGTTTTAAAATTTTAAATGACATTGGTATTAGTACTTTAGACTTAATTGGACCTGATTAAAGACAAATTTGAATTATCTTGAGGCTGTTTGCTTAGCTCATCTACCATTTGTTCTGTTTGCTGAGTCTTCAAACTTGTTTATTTCCTAATTGACAATAACTTGATAGCTTACAAAAGACTCCTGTCTTTTCACAGATATTTCTAGTTGAAATTCAGCTGATTAGTCCTTTTTCCTTTTGATGGTAGAGCCTAGCGAAAATTGGCTCCAATGATAATTTGATTTTCTTTACAGCATTACCATTGACCTACTCTGACCAGTGGCAATTTTCAAAGGCTTTCTCTAAAAAATGTTTATAGTGCCCTTACTGTGTTATTTTTCCAAGAAAGCCATGTTAGTTTGAAATTTAATTGTTAGAATGAACAGGAAACTGTGTTCTTGTTTGTAGATGATGAGATGTACCTCCTTTATGGACTCACTTTTGCCCACAAAAGAATATGGGCGTAGGAGTTATACCTGAGTGGAATCCTAATCTTCCTTTGTGTCCTTTGGCAAATACTTTAATTTCTCCATGTCTGAGTTTTTTCATGTGTAAAATGGGAATAATAACCACCAACTTTTAGAGTTGTTGTGAGTATTAAATTAGTAAATATGGAGTTCATAGCACAGTGCCAGGTACCTGGAGCCAGTCAGTAAATTCTATGAGAAAGGAAAATGTTGTTGTTGAATACCAATAGAGAAATTATTCTAATCTGAAAAAAACCTGTGCATATCTTTTATATGCCAATATGAGTAATTTTTTGCTGACTTAAAGTTATATAATTATTCATAAACTAGTTTGAACAGATCAAGCTGCAGAGTTTCTAGCTGTCAGGGGCTGAAGTTCCTTAGTCTTTTTTCCTCCATTTTATTATAATTTTTCAAACACAGAAAAGTTAAAAGAATTGTAGTGAGGACCCATAAATGTACCATCTGTATTGGTTAAAAAATTTTTAATTGATTTTTTTAGATATAGAAAGAAACATTAATTTTGTTGTTCCACTTGATGCATTCATTGGTTAATTCTTGTATGTGTACTGACCTGGAATCTAACCCACACCTTGGTGTATCAGGATGATGCTCTAACCAGCTGAGCTACTTGGCCAGAGCTTTGTACCACTTGCATTCTGCAATTAATGTTTGCTATATGTTTTATGTCTACGAGTGTCTATGTTTCTGTCAATCCATCTTTTGATTTATCTCAAAGTAAGTTGCTGACATCAGTGTACTTCTCTATAAATGTTTTAACAGGAATACTATTAGCTAGAGTTCATTACTAATGAGAAATAAAATTTATGTACAGGGAAATGGATGTCTTAAGAGTGTACTATTTGTAAAGTTGTTTAGTTTTTTAAGGAACCCTAAGAAGTATTCTCAGAATATTTGTTTTCTTGAGGGAGTAGTTTAGTAAGGCTATTCTGAGAATTTATATTGTTGTGGAGTTTGGGAATATAGAAGTACGTTTAGGTTAAAACACTAAAACAAGTTTCAGTAAGAACTATGGCTTTGCAGTGATTCCTTTTGAATTTATATCTCAAGTTCTGTCTTCTATTCACTTAATTGGAACTAGAGTAGGAATGGTAAAAAAAAAAATCAAGAAAGAAGAGACACACTAAATGGTATAGGGCACAAATATAAGCACTATATAATAATCCTAGAGTTGTGTGCACATTTTTAGTTGATTGGTAAAGACCATCATATGTTTGTGTTGTGTATTACGTATTTTTCCTCATTCATTGGAATTCCAAACAGTTAAGTACAAAAATTTCTTAGTGTAAGAGTAGAGGAACATACAGGTCCTTTCTATGATATTCTATGTGTTTTTTATTTGGGAGAGAGTCAACATTTTTATATTTTTACTTTTTAATGAGTTTTTTATTGTATTTTTTTACATTATCATTTAGTGCCCTTATACCCACCTCCTGACACCCACCCGGAGTCCAGTCAAAATTGAAAAGACAAAATGCTTTGGCAGAAATGCAAGGTCATTGCATTTTCCAAATTAGTAGTGATTAATAGTAGCAGTTTCATTTTAGATGGGTGGAACCTCACTTAATTCAGGGGAAAAATACATTAAAAAAAAAGATTTTATCCATTTATTTTTAGAGGAAAGAAGGGAGGGAGAGAAACATCAATGTGTGGCTGCCTCTCCTGAGCCCCCTACCAGGAAGCCTGGCCCCAAACCCAGGCATGTGTCCTGACTGGGAATCAAACCAGCAACCCCTTGGTTCTCAGGCTGGCCCTCAATCCCCTGAACCATACCAGCCAGGGCAGAAAAATACATTTGTTTTTGAGGACAAATTTTTTATTGTCTCAATTTACCTATTTGTTGTCATTCCCCCACCCCTTTTTTTATTCCTCTGAAGAGTGAGTCTGGATCTCAAATATAGCATTTGTATCATAAAAATACCTTAACTATATGGCCCATCTAGATGTCCCATTAACAATAGGCTTCTATTCAGAAATTCAAGGGTGTTTAGGAAAGTTCCTTAGGATTTAGTTGAGTTGAAAGATTATCGAGACAATACTTTGTATAGCATGGTTTCTGGCATTACTTAGTGTTTGGGATTTTAGAAGTTTCTCCTGGGATAGAGGTGTTAGTTTTGTCCCAGCTATAATTCAGAGAAAACCTCTTGTTTCAGCTAGTTTTTTTACAAGAGATGTATTAGTTTTCTTAAAGGTAAGTGGGTATTTGGTAAATCCACTTAACTACTTTCAATAGTTTGTATCCTCATTTCATATGTATGCTGTCATTATTGTTTTGAGTACTTTGAATCTAATAACGACTTCGTATTTTAACTAAGCTCTCAGAGCAAATTTCCAAAGAACAGTAAGAAAACCACAATTAACATCATGAGTTGTTTCCCCTACAGATATATGCTATTTGTTTTGAAACATTTTGATTCATGATAGTCTTACCGATGATTAAAGATGAAGAGAGATACTGAAGATCTGGAATGAAAACAATTTGTTTTGGACTACTGGGCAAATTTAGTTTTGTTCAATTACACTTATAGTGATAATTTCACCCCCCCTTCACCATGAAACCTAAGCACATTAGCCTATATTAAAAAGCAAAAAAATTAGTAAGAGTTGGGTTTCAATTGAGAATGATCTGCCTCATAGATTAGATTTCACTTCCCAATCCTTCCTTAATGAAAATAAAATGCAGTAATATCTTGCTTCCCCTAGCTGGGTTGCTTGGTTGGTTGGAGCATCATTCTATACACGAAAAAGGTTGTAGGGCTCTGGTTTCCATCCCTGGTCGGAGCACATACAATATACAACTGATCGATGTTTCTCTTTCTCCCTTTGCCTCTAAAATCAATAAATATATCCTTGGGTAAGGATTTAAAAATAATAGTAGTAATAATAATAATACTTTGTTTTATGAGTTTCTAAAAGGTTGAGTAGAAATCATTTTATATATTTGAAAGTACCAGAAGCCATTATATTTTTGGGAACTTCTAATAAATTATTTTGGTAAGACAGTTTCTCTAGTTTATATATTTTGTTAAGGTCTAACTCTTACATTTTGGGGGTTTGTTTAGTATAGGCACAACTTAATTATAAACTGAGGCTACAAGAAAAAATATTTTCCTGGGATCTGTCCATTAAATAGTTCTGTAGTTAAAAAATTTACATTTTGGTGAGGTTATGCAAATTATGGTGCTTTTAATTTCCTAATTAATATAACCCACCTTTAGTATAAAGTATGACTTACGTTTTTACTTTATGAGAAATTTAAACCAAAATTCTAAAAGTAAATATTGTGAATATAGTTATTTTCTAGCATGGGGAAACATACCAATCTGCCTTCCTTAAGTTAAATAGTTTTTAGTGTTATATGGATTGAAATGTATTGTTATACAGGATTTTGTCCTAATCTATTTTTTAAATAAACTTTTTAAGAATATTTTTAGATTCACAGAAAAATTGTGAAGATAGCACCGAGTTCTTACATGTCCTGGTACCCAGTTTCCCCATTATTAATATCTTACATTAGTATGGGACATTTGTTATAATTAATGAACCAATATTAGTTTATTATTATTTGATACCTAATCTATTTTTTAAAAGATTTTATTTATTTATTTTTAGAGAGGTAAGGGGGGGCGGGGGGGAGAGAGAGAGAAAGAGAAAGAGAAACATCAATGTGCGTTTGCTGGGGGTTATGGCCTGCAACCCAGGCATGTACCCTGGCTGGGAATCAAACCTGTGACACTTTGGTTCGCAGCTCGAGCTCAGTCCACTGGGCTACGTCAGCCAGGGCTTGATACCTAATCTGTTTTTAAGATTGCTAACTTACTCAAAGTGGGACTTAAAATTTTTTTTTTATTGAATTTTAGAGAAAGAGAGAGAAAGGGAGAGAGAGAGAAACATTGATGGGTTGTTCAAATTTATTTAAGCATTCATTGGTTACTTCTTGTATGTGTCCTGATCCCAGATGGAGCCTGCAACCTTGGTGCATGGGACAACACTCTAACCAGCTGAGCTGCCTGGCCAGGGCTCAAAAGTGGGTTTTGCTTGTTTTTTGTTTTTTTTTTCTTTTTTAATATTTTATTTATTTCTTTTTAGATGGAGGGGGAGGGAGAAAGAGAGGGAGAGAAACATTAATGTGTGATCAGTTGCCTCTTTCAGGCCCCCAACTGGGAACCTGGCCTGAAACTCAGTCATATGCCCTGACTGAAATCAAACCCTCAACTTTTTGGTCCACAGGCCAGTACCCTGTCCACTGAGCTACACCAGCCAGGGCAAAAGTGGGTTTTTTAAGTTACAGTTTTCCATAACTGATGTATTTGCTTTTATATTGCTATTGCCTGTTCATTAAATTGCCTTTTTCTTTTTCCATTAGGAAATCCTTGAAGTCTAGAAGTAGAAGTCCCGCATATTCAAGACACTCATCTTCTCATAGTAAAAAGAAGAGATCCGGGTCACGTAGTCGACATTCCAGTATCTCACCTGTCAGGCTTCCATTGAACTCCAGCTTGGGAGCTGAACTCAGTAGGAAGAAGAAGGAAAGAGCAGCAGCTGCTGCTGCAGCAAAAATGGATGGAAAGGAATCCAAGGGTTCACCTATTATTTTGGCTAGAAAAGAGAACAGTTCAGTAGAAGCTAAGGATACAGGTTTGGAGTCTAAAAAGTTACCCAGAGGTTTAAAATTGGAAAAATCTGCCCCAGATACTGAACTAGTGAATGTAACACATCTAAATGCAGAGGCCAAAAATTCTTTAGATACAGGGAAAGTAAAGGTGGATGAGAACTCTGAGAAGCATCCTGTTCTTAAAGATTTGAAAGTAGAGGGAACAAAAGACTCTAAACCAATGGTGTTGAAGGAGGAGATTGTTACTCCAAAAGAGACAGAGACATCAGAAAAGGAGACCCTTCCGCCTCTCCCCACAGTTTCTTCTCCACCTCCTTTACCAACTACTACCCCTCCACCTCAGACACCCCCTTTGCCACCTTTACCTCCACTACCAGCTGTTCCACAGCAACCACCTCTGCCTCCTCCCCAACCAGCATTTAGTCAGGTTCCTGTTTCTAGCACTTCGGCTTTGCCCCCTTCTACTCACCCAAGGACATCTGCTCTGTCCTCTCAGGCAAATTCTCAGCCCCCTGTACAGGTTTCTATGAAGACTCAATTATCTGTAACAGCTGCTATTCCACACCTAAAAACATCAACGTTGCCTCCTCTGCCCCTCCCACCCTTACTACTTGGAGAAGATGACATGGATAGGTAAGTCCCACAGTTAACTGAGAAAACTTAACCTGCTTGATCTAAGTGTAATACATTTTTTGTTCTCAAACTTTGTTAAAACTACTCTAATGCATGGCTATTTACAATGCTTTTATGAATAGGAAATGCCTTTGATCAGTTTTCAGTGGAAAAGTCCTTATTTATGACATTACTTAGGAAGAATTACAAAAGGTAACTCTTTTTCTCATGTTATTTACTGATAAGGCTAATTCTGATTCAATTTTTAAAAGTAGCATTTTTCTCCTTAAATTTTTATGTTGAAAGTTTTTTTTTTTTTATCCTCACCAAAGGACATTTTTCCACTGTTTTTTAGATAGAGGAAGGGAGAGAGAAACATTCATTCAAGAGGGAAGCATCAACTGGTTGCCTCCCGTATTCACTGGAACTGGGGACTGAACCCAGAATGTGCCCTGACCAGAATTGAACCTGCTACCCTTAAGTTACGGGACTGCGCTCCAACCAACTAAGCCAACCGGCCAGGGCAATATTGAAACTTCTAAAAACTTTAGAATGATACAATTAACACCCTTATATGCTTCACCTAGATTTACCAGTTGTTAACTTTTTGCCACATTTGCTTTAACTGTTGATATTTGACACTTCTGGAGTGCTTTAGTATGTCTCTAATAATATCAATAACATAATATAAATAATATTGAATATCGTCAGTGGTGCCTAAAATGTCTTTTATAGCTGTTTTTTTTCCCCTCCTGATCTAGGAGAAAAATAAACTATATCAAAAAAGTTTTCCTTAGCCCTGGCTGGCGTAGCTCAGTGGATTGAGCGCGGGGGCGAACCAAAGTGTCGCAGGTTCGATTCCCAGCCAGGGTACATTCCTGGGTTGCAGGCCATGACCCCCAGCAACCACACATTGATGTTTCTCTCTCTCTCTCTCTCTCTCTCTCTCTCTCTCTCTCTCTCTCTCTATCTCTCTATCTCTCTTTCTATCTCTATCTCCCTCCTTTCTCTCTCTAGAGATAAATAAAATCTTTAAACAAAAAGAAAGTAAAAATTAAAAAAATATATATAAAAAAAGTTTTCCTTAAAAAAAGTTATTCTATAGGAAGCACAAGAACAATATGTAGAATATTTACTAATTAGAATATAAATTTACAATGGGGTGATGGGAAAAGCTCTAATTTTAATGTGTCTTCTGAGTATTGAGAACTGATTGAATGATTATGAAGCATGAGTCTGATTTTATGGAAGGCATTAGGAAATACATTTATTTAACTTCTTGGCAGGAATAGCTAGGCAAGTACCACCAAACATGATTTAGCAGTGACATATGCCATGACAGTGTTTGTTTTACCGTTTTTTTCCTACTGAGACCCTTCCCTCTTGTTCTTTAGGATATGAGTTTAGTTCACTGCACTGAACTTTTGTTGTAAGCACAAAAATAAGCACCACTGATCGTGTATCCTAGACCAATTCCCAACCCTCCATTGCTTTCCAAATGACATAGGTAATTTGAACAGTGATACATTTCAGCCCTTTAGGTCTATATTTTTCCATACTACCATCTGTGCTTTTAAGAAGGTGCAAGTGCAGTAAATGAAGGAGGAAAGAAAGGAACTATTTAAAAGAATGACTCCAGTACTAATCATGGTGGTAAATCTGGTTTTATAGAAAAATTCCACATGCTTTTAAAAATATTAATAGGTATTTATGAATTCTGCCACATCCTGAGAACTACAAAGGAAAAGAATAGAACCCAAAATTTATGTAGAAAAGTTTGTTTGAGGTACACAATATACTTATAGATACAGGCTATATGTTTTTATAGTTTTTGTTGGAAAAGTAATATTGTCAGTTGAAAATCATCCAGAGGGACCCTAGGGCATTATTTACCCACAAGAACTTCAAATATTAATTTATATAGTGACTAGCACAATATTAGTGTGGCTAAGAATCTTTGTTTTGAAATGTTTATTTAGCTAACCAAGTAACTTGATTCTACCTACTGTGGGTCATGTAGAGTGCAAATTTTCAGATATGGAATGATGTTGATAAATGGCACATAGGATTTCTGTATTTCAGATTGGGAATGAAGGATAAAATAAGAACATTCAGTGCTTAGTTCAATATTTGTGGCTATCTTTAAGAATGTTTATGAGAGAGAATGAAGTGAGCAAACTTTTTATTATATATCGGTTCTGATTCTGAAAGTCTGTATTTTATTTCAGTCCAATGTAATTATTAAATGAAGGTTATCAATTTTTTTCACATATAATACAAGTAAATAATTAAAGGTAGAAAAATGGAAATGAAGATTTCTACCACAATTTTTTCACTGTATATTAATTTTAAATTCAAGATTGTTTTTTTGATCACACATATATGTATGTATATATATATATATTTTTTTTCGGGGGTGCCACTCTATCCATGTACCAGTTGCACCTATCTTTCACATGAAAAATAATTTTTATGTAAGAAAACTTTTCAGGAAGAAATCTGAAAGTTGTGTATGGATTTCACTCATAGTCTTCTTTATCTTATTTGAAATTGAAGCAGTTTAAATGTTGAGAATATGATACATATCTTTTTATTGCCCACAGTGCTTTATACATGGTACATAGAATGCAATCAGTAAATATTGGTTATTTGAATGAATAAGTAAAACTGCTGAAGGAGCCAGAGTCAAGGCTTGTGTGAAATGACATTGGGCCTGTAGTTAAATCATTTGGCACATGGATTATATATAAAGCTTGTATAGAGAATTTGCCCCCCCCCCTTTTTTTAAAGATTCCATTTATTCATTCTTAGAGGAAGGGAGGGAGAGAAATATCACTGTGTGATTGCCTCTTCTGCACCCCTACTGGGGACCTGGCCCACCACCCAAGCATGTGCCCTGACTGGGAATTGAACTGGCAACCCTTTGGTTTTTAGGCTGGTACTCAGTCCACTAAGCCACACCAGCCAGGGTGGTTTTCTCTTCTTTTAATTAAAATCCTTTTGGGAAAAGAATGAAAATTTTCTTTCAAACATACAGACTGGACAGGAGTGTATTACCCTGGTATCAAATGCAGAAGTGAGTTTAACTAAAGGTATTGCAAAAGCCTTTCTGATTCATGATTTACAAATCTTGGCTGCAAGAAGCAAAGGCCGCCAAACACCCACTTCAATATAATATGTTCTTCATGAACATAGCCATTCATTAGAATCTCTGCATGCTCTTTAAATTTTCAGTTATCCACATAGAGTTTTTTAAATCTTTTTATTTTATTTTACTTTATTTTTTGATAGCCTTATTCATTTGGAGTTTATTAGACTTCTGTAGAGCCTACACTCTTCTCACAGGCTGTTTATAAAGTACTGAGTTCATAGAAAAGAATCTGTATGAGCGTTCAAATTTGATTTAGGATTTTGCTAATAGAATGCCTGGTCCCTGTTTTTAATGTCATCAACTCAAATTTTTAATTGAAGTTTGTAAAAATAAATCACTTTTTACGAAACCTGCTCTAAGAGGAAGAGGATAAATGATCATATTTAGGTTATGCTTTTTAAATTATGAAGAAATTAATTTTCTTTTTAAGTAGTTGATATGTAAATTCATACTTTTTTAACAATAAAGACATATTAGAGATGTTTACATTGTATAGATTGAATCCTATCATTATAAATTTTAAAGAGACTATTAAACTTTGGGCAGTCCTGGACCTTGGCAACTTTTGGTAAATTTTTTAAAAATTGTATTTCTTTTTAGAGAGAGCGGAAGGGAGGGAGAAAGAGGGAGAAAAGCATCAACGTGTGGTTGCCTTGCATGCAACCCCAACTGGGGACCTGGCCCACAACCCAAGCACGTGCCTTGACTGGGAATCAAATTGGCGGCCTTTCGGTTCGCAGACCAGCACTCAATCCACTGAGCCACACTAGCCAGGGCAACTTTGTGTAAATTTTTATACATGAACATTATACAACCTGCTCACCATATGTGTGAATTGTCTACAGGTATAAATGGGGAACCAGGAAGTACTGATACGAAGGTAGATTAACACTTCCTGTTATTGAATCTTTAATAACTTAGATGTTCAGTATCTGCTTCCCTATGTTAGAATCTCTTGGCATCCATATGTCCCTCAGAACTATTTAGAGCTATATTTTACTGAGTGCCTTACACTAAAGGCTAGAGACCATAATGTTGTATTGCATTTTTATGGGCCATCATTATTCCAAGGTTTTTAGAACATTGGAATTTGTTGAAACAGGATTTGGTTTGTATTCTACTTGTATGCCTTGAATTAATAAGACATATACATCCTGTCAAATACTCATTCTTTCCTGAAAAAAAAAAGTGCTAATAATGTGATTGTTTTTCCAGAGCAATATGTATTTTCACAGTAGCAAATTATATTTGAACCCGTAAACAGTGGAGAAAAACAAGACCTTAAATATACAACATAGATTGAACTTACATGAAATGATGGTGAGAGAATTCAGATACTTTGATTCTAGTGAAGCAGAACCAAGAAGTAATGTATTTCTGAATCATGAAGAATTGAAATTTATAAAGAACATTCTGCCCTGACTGGTGTGGCTCAATGGATTGAGCAGTAGCCTGTGAACCAAAAGGTCACTGGTTTGATTCCCAGTCAGGAGGGCACATGCCTGGGTTGTGGGCCAGGTCCCTAGTAGGGGGGTACGCGAGAAGCAACCACACATTGATGTTTCTCTCCTTCTCTTTCTCCCTTCCCCTCTGTCTAAAAAATAAATATATTTTTAAAGAACATTTTGCTAACCACTATGCCGTACGCCTGAAACTAATATAAAATAATATTGAATGTAAACTGCTGTAACTGAAAAATAAAATTAAAAAATAGTTTTTGAGAAATACAAAAGACTATCTGACATTAGTTGGTAAATGAGAAGTTTTCTTTCCCTGAATGTCTGAAAAAATGGGGAAATTTAAAATCAATATTGTATCCTGACTCAAGAGTTTCCTGGTAATAGGCTTGACCCCAGGGTGGAAAAAGTCGTGAAAATTGTAATGTTTTAAGTTCATCTCATATCAGTGATTTAACAGAGTTTCAGATCATTCTTTGCACTCCATCTGGTTGGTAGGGTACAAACTAATCTAGATTCTATTCTGATTTACAAGAGATTAAAATGATGAAAATTGGGCACTGACCAGGTGGCTCATTGGTTGGAGCATCATTCTGTACACCAGAGGGCTGCAGGTTCAATTCCTGGTCCAGGCATGTATGGAACACAGCCCATCAGTGTTTCTCTCTCATATAGGTATTTCTCTCTCCATCTCTTTTCTCCCGTCCCCTGCGCCCACCCCTTTCTTTCTCTCCTTGGGTGAGGATTAAAAAAAGTGATGAAAATTGATAGAGAGCTTTAGCTTTAGAGATTGTTTCACAACAAAGGGCAGCAGTATGCTTCTAAAAGGTACATTGCAGCCCTGGCTGGGTAACTCAGTTTGTTGGAGTATTGTCTTGATATGCCAAGGTTGCAGGTTTGATTCCCAGTCAGGGTGCATACAAGAATCAATCAATGAGTGCATAAATGGGTAGGACAACAAATCTATGTTTCTCTGTCTCTCTCTCTTGTTCCCTCTTCCTCTCTCTCTTGAAATTCAATCAATAAAAAAATTTTTAAAGGGTACATTGCAAGGGATAGAACTGTTCTTTATGGTTCTGTGGAAGTATTCGTGAAAGAATATATTTAATCTTCTAAGTTCTACTTTTAAGCCTCCATCCCTCGTAGTTACCAACTGCATATACCTGGCCTCTGGAAATTATTAGTATATTAAACTGAACCAATTTGATGGGAGTAACTATCCAGAGAGCTTGTTTCCCAAAGAAAAGCATTGTTTAGTAAAATTATAAGCCTGACTAGGCATCTTGTAAAGCTCTTCGAAGGTAACTCAGAGCAAAACACAAAAGGTAACCTAGCAACTTTTATGAATAGAAATGTGGTGCCTAAGTCACAATGTGGTTTAAAAAGAAAAAGAATAATATGTTTTTTTATGACCACTTGTCAAAAAGTGGAGGATTCTCACATCTGTTTCAGCCTTCTGAGACTATTGATGGAACAGAAAAGGCTTACTATCTAGGATGGTTTTATTTGTAGGTATGAATTAGTATGCTGTACTATTTTTTCTGAGGACATGCATTGCACAAGATCCTTCTTTTACTCATAAATAAATTGAGATAGTTAAAAGATTGGATCTCAAAACTGAGGTTTCTAATCTGTTCCAGAAAAGCCATTCTTTTCTACCCACTGACAGCTGTAACTTACTATCATTAGAGACCTTCTGCTTTACCTGCTTTAATAATACTGAAATAGTTGCTTGGACTCTTTCTCTTTATATTTTTAGTTTTAGAGTTATTTATTCATTTTGGCTGGCCAGATATGGTTGTCTTTTGCATCCAAACCAATGGAATAATAAGTGAGTGTATTTTTCACTAATTTTGATGTCCAGTTTAACTTTATTTCTTTTTCCAAGTTCTCTCCACATCTTCAGCAATATAGTGTTTTTTTATTGTTGAGCTTTCATTTGTTATTTAAATCTTTGCCAGCTGAAATATGGAGTAGGTTTGCTGACTTCCTGAGTTGCAGTGATACTTTGCATATTTAAGATGATTACTTCTTGCGTTTCATTTCATCTCAGTAAAAATCCAAATAGAATCTTGGGAAGGGCATTAAAGGATAGTTTGTTAAAGGACCTACAAGTATATTGTAAAAATTTTATTGTTTCTTTAATATACCATAGATTTCTCTTTGCAAAACTCAAGTATCTTTAACTTTGATAAACTCTTTTTTCTTACCTTGTATTACAGGGGTTTTTTTCCTTTAAAAGTAAAATCGTTGTAATCTTTAAATAGCCAGACATTCTAATATTTGAAAGTTTTATTTGCATATCCTTTAAGTAATTGTGATCTTTTTCTTTTCTTCATCTCTATTGCTTAGTCCAAAAGAAACTCTGCCTTCAAAACCAGTAAAGAAGGAGAAGGAACAAAGGCCACGTCACTTACTCACGGACCTCCCTCTCCCTCCAGAGCTTCCTGGTGGGGATCCATCTCCTCCAGACTCTCCAGAACCAAAGGCAGTCACACCACCTCAACAACCATATAAAAAAAGACCAAAGTGAGTTTTTGGAGGGACCTATCCTTAATTACAGCTTTTATTACAGTGAGGAACCTTGGGACCTAAATCTTACACTTTCTTATACAACCTGCACCAGTGGAATCATAGAAGATTGCGTCTAATGTATATCTTTTATTTAATGGATAAAAGCATACCTAGGAGACCATTCATCTGCATCCACAGATAACCTAGCTGGGTGTTTTGTTTTGTTTTCAGAAAAACAATAATTTCCCCAATCCAAATATACCATGAACATTGATCCCATTGTATCTTTTGACTTCATAATATTTAGAGTATTGAAGACAAAAAAGCCCTTTTATTCAGGGTTTGTCAACCATGTACCCATTACTTAAATTACATAAATTACCATGCCATAATCATAGTACAATTTGGATTTGATCTCTGATTGTTAGCATTCCTCTCTCAGTAAAAAGTTACCTTTACTGAGCACGTTTTATTGCCAAAGTTTTATATTTTATTTTTATTGCGATCCTATGTTGTAGGGATTATTTTCCCATTCTGTAGTTGAGGAAGCAAATAATCAAGAGGTAAGAAAGTAAGCAGCAAATCTATTATTTTATCTTATGTCTTTCTGTAGTAAAAAAAAAAAAATCTGTGTTTTATCCATTGTGAGAGACCATTTGAACTATTTATTTCATATTATTAATTTCTGCCTTTTAAATAAAGAAATTCATAAAAGATTTAGGAGTCAGAGAAATTATAAAAGAATTATTTTATTTGAGTAGACTTAATTTTTTAAAATAACTTTTTTTTATTTTGTTTTGCCATTTTTAGAATTTGTTGTCCTCGTTACGGAGAAAGAAGACAAACAGAAAGTGATTGGGGAAAACGCTGTGTGGACAAGTTTGACATTATTGGGATTATTGGAGAGGGAACCTATGGCCAAGTATATAAAGCCAAGGACAAAGACACAGGTAAATACTGCCTACAAAGTATAGGTGTCAGCTTAAAAAGTTAGCAGTACTAATGTCTTATGAAGATTTAGAAAAAGCACATTTTGAGTTCTAACTTGGTCTCAAAAGTTACAAAAGATCCTGAAATTATCCAAAAGAATAGTATAGTTATTACAGTTTAAAAACCCTCTTTTTTTGTTGTTTATTGTGAATGTTTATTAAAAGTTTGCTTGGAATTTAAGAGAGGGTAAAAATAAAATGTAAAAGTTGCTCTTTTTTGATATATTTATTTTTTTGTTTTTATGGATTTTTTTTATTACCATTTAGTCCCCTTATACTCCGATCCCCCCCACAAACAAGTTGCTTTTTTTTTGGTAAGGGATTAGTCCTTGAAGATAAAATGATGTAGTTGAATTATTGGTGTATTTTATTTATTTATTTAGATTTTTTAAAATTTATTTTATTTTTAGACAGAGGGGAAGGGAGGGAGAAAGAGGAAGAGAAACATCAGTGTGTGGTTGGTTGCCTGTCGTACACCCCCTACTGGGGATTTGACCCACAACCCAGGCATGTGTCCTAACTGGTTGAACTAGCAACCCTTCAGTTCACAGGCTGGCACTTAATCCACTGAGCCACACCAGCCAGGGCTGGTGTATTTTAATAACCAAAATTTTTAGGCCTAACTGAATATGGAATTAAAAATTCAAATCTTAAAGAAATTAAAGATAAGAAAGAGAATTTAGGGATTTATTAAGATGCAAAAGTATCTGTATAAAGCATTAAAATAGGCATTAAGTCTGTCTTTCAAAGTAAGGGCATGTATTGGCTGGTTCATGATGGTGGTCAACAAATGCTAATTGATAATATAACAGTTTTAATTTACTGTGACAGGAGAGCTAGTGGCCCTGAAGAAGGTGAGACTAGACAATGAGAAAGAAGGCTTCCCAATCACAGCCATTCGTGAGATCAAAATTCTTCGTCAGCTAATCCACCGAAGTGTTGTGAACATGAAGGAAATTGTCACAGATAAACAAGATGCACTGGATTTCAAGAAGGACAAAGGTATGTGCAAAGAACTATGTATAGAGTAGATTGCTACATTTTACTTTCCTATCTTAGCTTGTTTGCCTGTTTGAATAGTTTTAACAGTTTGTACTAGACTCAAGCTTCTTTCTTGAACCTGTACCAGAATCAAGATGTTAGTTACTGGATTGCACTTGTTCTGAAAAGTGCTCATTTTATAAAATTCCCATTCTTCATCAGAGCACTCTTATACTTTTAGAAGTCATTGTTATTTATTAAAATTAGAGTCTGCTGTACCACCTAATATGGCCAGGATATAAATAATTATAAGATTCTCTTCTAACCAATGTTTTAAAATCTCTTTTTTACAAATTATAATAATGAAAATTAAAACCCAGACTTATTTACTCTAATTTTTAAAATTTGTTTTTAATTATAGTTTACATTTTATATTACTTTCAGCTGTACGACATAGTGACTAGAGACATTCATGTCCCTTACTATGTGATCACCACAAGTTTAGTAACTATCTGTCATCATATGTAGTTATTATAATACTACTGGCAATATTCCCTATGATATACATTATTCCCTATGCTGTATTCTCCGTGACTGATTTTATCATTGGCAGTTTGTACTGCTTAATCCTTTTTACCTTTTTTGCCCATCCTCTCACCCCTCACCTATTTGGCAACCATCAGTTTTTTCTTTATATGAATTTGCTTCTTACTCTCATTTTTACATCATCCTTTCTGGTTATTGTTTATGTGCATCCATATTTTTACGTAATTTTTAACTAATACAGTTTAGAATTCAAAGCAGATATTTCTAAAAACAACCTTCAGCCCTGGCTGGTTTGGCTCAGTGGATTGAGCACTGGCCTGCAAACCAAAGGGTTGCCAGTTCGATTCCCAGTCTAGGGCACATGTCTGGGTTGCAGGCCACATTGACGTTTCGTTCCCTTTCTCCCTCTTTTTCACTCTAAAAATAAATAAAATCTTTAAAAAAAAATACTAAGTAACCCTGGGAAGTAGCACCTTTCATGTTGGTAGAAATAGTTTTAAAGCAAGTAAAAGGAAATTCTGCTTATGCAACAGTATTTAGATAAATTTATGTAAGTTAGATATGATATTAGGTTTATATCCTGGCATGTCTTAACTTTTTCTGATTATAAAAGTAATTAATTGTGTAGTTTCTGTAAGAATGCACAAGAAAATGTTAATTGATTGCTTCTGGAGAGAGACTTGACCATGCCATTATGTACTGTTTAAATAATTTGTCATGCCTGTTTAAATTTTTTTTTTATTAGCTATGGCTTTTTTAATTAAAAAAAAAATATTTTATTGTGCCCTGGCTGCTGTGGCTCAGTGGATTGAATGCTGCCCTGTGAGCCAAAGGGTCACCAGTTTGATTCCCAATCAGGGCACATGCCTGGGTTGCAGGCCAGGTCCCCAGTAAGGGGTGCACAAAAGGCAACCACAAATTAATGTTTCTCTTCCTCTCTTTCTCCCTCCATTCCCCTCTCTAAAAATTAATAAATAAGATTAAAAAAATACAAGTTAAAAAAATTTTATTGTTCAATTACAATTGTCTGCATTTTCTCCCCATCACTCCTCCCCACCCCAGCCAAGCCCACCTCCCTCCCTTGCTTCCACCCTCCCCCTTGGTTTTCTCCATATGTCCTTTACAGTGGTTGCCTGAAGTTCTTTTTTTTTTTTTTTTTAAATAATAAGATAATGAATGGATAGATGCAGTGCATACCCATTGTGGAAAAATTGAAAATATAGAAGAATAAGAAAATGTTGCCCTGGCTGGTGTAGCTCAGTGGATTGAGTGCGGGCTGTGAACCAAAGGGTTGCCGGTTCAATTCCCAGTCAGGGCACATGTCTGGGTTACAAGCCAGGTACCCAGTTGGGATCATGTCAGAGGCATCCATGCATTGATGTTTCTCTCCCTTTCCCTCCCTTCCCCTCTCTCTAAAAATAAATAAATCTTTAAAAAAAGAAAATGTCAGCCCTGGCTGGTGTAGCTCAGTGGATTGAGCGTGGGCTGCAAACCAAAGCATCGCAGGTTCAATTCCCAGTCAGGGCACATGCCTGGGTTGCAGGCCAAGGCCCCCAGTAACCGCACAGTGATGTTTCTTTCTCTCTCTTTCTCCCTCCCTTCCCTCTCTAAAAATAAATAAATAAAATCTTAAAAAAAAAAAAAGAAAAGAAAATGTCAATCCCCCTGGCTGGTGTGGATTGAGTGCTGGCCTGTGAACCAAAGGGTTGCTGGTTTGATTCCCAGTCAGGGCACACGCCTGTGTTGTGGTCTGGGTCCCCAGTTGCGGGTGTGTGAGAGGCAACCACATATTGATGTTTCTCTCCCTCTCTCCCTCCCTTCCACTCTCTCTAAAAGTAAGTAACATAAAAAAAAGAAAGAAAGAAAAAAAGAAAAAGAAAATAAATGCTCTGGCTGGGGATCAGTCCCGCAGCTTGGCATATTGGGACCATGCTCTAACCAACTAAGTTACTCAACCAGAGCACATGTTTTTTTTCTAGTACTTTATATGTATTTAAATATTACTGAGATCAAAGTATACTTAGTGTTGTGTAGCTTGTCATGAGCAATTTATTTTATTATTAACATGTTTTAATAACTGTGCATAAAGATAGATGAATACAAATTTTCTTTACCAGTCCCTGTTGAGCAATTGCCAGTTTGAAAAAAATATGTAAGAGCACTACATTAAGCATCTTTGTGCATAAATCTTTACATTTAGATTTCTTTCTCTTTTAAAACTTTTTATTTATGGATTTTAGAGAGCAAGAGAAAGTTGGGGCAGGTGGGGGGAGAGAGAGGCATCAATTCTGTTGTTCCACTTGTTTATAATTCATTGGTTGATTTGTGTATGTGCCCTGGCCAGGGAGCAAACCCAAAATCTTTGCTAATGAGATGACGCTGTAATCAAGTGAGCTTCTCAGCCAGGGTCTAGATTTATTTCTTAATAGTTTCTGAGAAAATAATTATTTGGTCAGAGGGGTTTTCATATTTAATGTTTGGGTTGCTTTTTAGGAAGAGAATAATAATTTATGTCCCACCTGTGAGTGTCTATCCCATGTTATTCTCCCTAACATTGAGTACATATTTTTTATGTATTGATTTTTTTAATGGAGCACATTTTGTTTTTGGTCATTTGATAGGTGAAGTATGATATTTTGGATTGATTTTTTAAAAGATTTTATTTATTTTTTTAGAGAGAGGAAAAAAGAGGGAGAGAAACATCTATGTGTGGTTGCCTCTTTCTTGCCCCCTCCTGGGGACATGGCCGGCAACCCAGGCATGTGCCCTGACTGGGAATCGAACCAGAGACCCTTTGATTTCTGGTTCCTAGGTCAGCACTCAATCCACTGAGCCATACCAGCTAGGACTGGATTTCTTTTTTCTTTTTTTCTTTTTACTGATTTTAGAGGTAGAGAGAGAGAAACATGGATGCATTCATTGGTTGATTCTTGTATGTGCCCTTATCAGGGATGGAACCTGCAGCCTTGGCATATTGGGACAATGCTCTAACCAACTGAGCTACCTGGCCAGGACTTGGATTGCATTTCTTGTATTACTTCTGAGTTTGACCTGTGTTTTTCAGTTTTACTTATTTTCTCTTTTTTGGGTTGTCACTTTTATGTCCTTTGTCTACTTTTGTTTTGCAATTTTTGACTTTTTCTTATTCATTTGTATAAGGTTGTAGCCAAATCTCTTTAAGATACTCCTTTATTGCAGTGGTTCTTAGGTTTTGGGGGGGTCATGGACCTCATCAAAGATGGATTTTTTTTTTAATACTGCATATATTTTTTTAATGTTGCACATTTTAGAGAATTCAAAGTCCTTGAAGCCTACCCCCCAGATTGAGAATTCTTGCCTTTGTGTTACTAGGAGACAGACTTTTAGACTGGATATCTCATTTTTTAACTAGGTCTAGAATTTATGTCATATTTTTCTCTATCAGGCACGCTGTTGAAAGTGGCATGACAGTGTGAATTTCAAATGTTTTAAAGTTTTTTTAGTGCACTTTTTTTATCTACTTCTAAATTTAGGTAATTTAATTAGATGATTCATTTTTCTTTCAATTCTTACATATTATGAATTTTACTAATAATTTATACCAAATATTATAAATATTCTGCCCTGGCGTATTGTGTGGGTCCTATTAAACTAAGGTGTACAGACTTCTACAAAAGTAGTCATAGACAATATAACAAATGGACATGGTTGTGTGTTACAAAGAAAACTTTATTTACAACTGACAAACAGACTGGATTTGGCCCAAGGTCTGTACTTAGCCAATGGACTTAAATAAAAAAAATAGTTATACAGTATGACTGAAGCACTTGTGCCCCTCAAGACATAGTAATCTAGAGAGCCCTGGATAAGGAGTCAGAAGATGAATTCAGTTAATAGTTCTGTTAGTTATTATTAGAAAGGGCAAGTTTTTCAACTCCTCTGAGTTTCCGTTTTCTTCATTTATAAAATTACACATTTGTTCCAGAGAGCCTCATGGTCAACTCCCAAATTATATTAAAATTTAGGGCATTGTCGTTTCATGTTCTTTTACTATTGTTTTTAATGTTTCTTTTATGTAGGTGCCTTTTACCTTGTATTTGAGTATATGGACCATGACTTAATGGGACTGCTAGAATCTGGTTTGGTGCACTTTTCTGAGGATCATATCAAGTCATTCATGAAACAGCTAATGGAAGGATTGGATTACTGTCATAAAAAGAATTTCCTGCATCGGGATATTAAGTGTTCTAACATTTTGCTGAACAACAGGTAACATAGTAAAACCAAATGAGGTTAAGCACTTTTTCTCTGTCTTTTGAACCTCTTAGTTTAAGTTAGTAAATTGGGATGATAGGTGGATCCAATAACACAGTTTTTTCATTTACATACATCTGAGGTTTGTACCTTAGGAACAACTTATAATAGGGTTATCCTGATCAGCAGTTTCCAGACTTCATTGTTGGTAAGGAATTAACAGAGGTAAGGTTATAAATTGCAAACATTTTAAGGAGTCACTCACATCCTACAGAAATATTCAGATGACTATTCTTAATGAAACTCTCCCTTGTTTAGTGGGGAGAAACATATGCCTGCTGTTTTAGCTCTTCTTGAGACTTTCTCAGTTATCAAATTTCAGAGTAAACACAGGTGTACAGTTGGTGATTGACCTTTCTGACCGGTACTTAAAACTTCCATGTTTTAGCATTATAGGCAGACATGAATTTGGTGAGGAACAGTGCTGATTCTTCAGAAGTTTTTATCATTTGCTTTCTTCCTTTCTGGCCGTTTACCTAAACTACATTGGTAATATCAGAGGTTTTATGCACAGTAATCTTTGGTGATAGCCCTATCCATTGAGGAATAAAAAGCAAGTTTGGCATTATTGAAATCAGTCCAGTGTTTGTTTTTTTAGGAAATGGGGCTGTTTACAGTCATCTTTGTCTGAATCACCCATTGTTCAATTATATTCAGCGAACATTATTTATTATAGGAGTATGAAATGATTCTGTATTTTCTGTCTTTGTGTAGTGGGGTAACCAGTCATCCAGGGCTGCCCAGGACTCTCCTAGTTTTAGCACTCAAAGTCCCATGCAGGGTGGTTGGTCACTGGAGAGCTCTGAGTTTAGTAGGGAGCTAAACAAGTAAATAACTCAATTCAATACACATTTATTAAGATCCCCCCTTTATTTTTTTAAATTTGGGAGTACCTGGGAAGATACCGTCTAGAGGAATGCCGTCTAGGGATTTATCAGAAAGACTGACAACAGAGGGCTAAGTTTCTAGGCAAAAGAAATTGCACAGACAGAAGCACATAAATGTGAAAATAACACAACATAATCCAGAAAACTAAAATATTGGTATTGCTGGGGCAGGAAGGGTAAAGTTGGACAGTTGCAGGGAAACAATTTAAAGATTTTGTATGCGTCACTAAGGAGCTTAAACTTTGTAGGTGACAGCCACTGAAGGATGTTGGTTAATTTAATTCTTTGTTTTTAAATTGTATAATTAATACATTATTTAAATTAAAAATATATAAACTGTATATATTTGTTTAATATATACTTAAATATTTTTATGAGACAAAATATGGTGTTACGAGATTATTTCTTTCTGTTGCTATCTCTATGACCCACAATTTTCATTAAAGCTGGGTTTGGTTAATCTATACCCGTAATAGTAAGGCTTCAAGAACTTGATGGCTATCAGCTTGCAGCTTTCCTGGACTATATAGTATTATCATACTTTCCTCTGTTCCTTTTACTTCTCAGTGGGGGCTATCTCAGGCCAGGGAATAACTGAAGTCCTGCTTGGTGTCCTTTCTGGTTGGGTCAGGCCCTTCCCTGTTCCCATCTTCCCACATTCAGAAAATTCAGGAAACTAAGTGGGTTGTAGGAGTCTCATGGTCTAGTATGATCCATTCAACTTCTGCTCTTGCCCATTCAATTCTGGCTACACAGAGACTTTGGGTGAGATGGCCTGGAGAGAATTGTAAGGAGTCTTCAGCTGGACAAGAAAGAGAGAGCAGTTGATGAGAGAGGGTAGGGGAACAGGACTAATAGGTCACATGGGAGTTCCAGACTAGCAGTATATGCAGATTCAGGGGTTATCAAGAATAGAAAAGATGTAAGAAGATAGAAGCCAAGAGAATGATCAGAGAAATAGGAAGAAAATAAAGAATATCATGAATGCAAAATAGGCAAGTTTAAGAAGTGAGTTAAGAGAATCTGAAGATTAAAAGGTCAATGGAGACAGTGTGGGATAAGTGGGTAACACAATTAATAGGAAAGTGATGGTGGTGTGTCTTTAGTTTTTAATTTTAATTTTTTATTTAGGGATGCAGAGGTTTGAGCATATTTAAATGCTAATGGAAAAGAAAAGAGAAGTTGAAGATTCAGGAAAGATCCAAAATAATTTAAAGGAACAAGTTTCTAGAGGAGTTGAGATGAAGGCTACAGGTGGTAGTAGCCACAAGTATAGGTGTTAATTATCCTTGAACAAGAGATTGACACACTTGTTCTGTAATTGAAGGAAAAGAAAGAACGTTATAGGTGGAAGAAGTTTGTAGGTAATAGGATGTTAAGTAGCTCTCACCTGGTGACTTCTGTTTTCAGTGAAGGTCATTACCAACAGTGAGAAGGGAGAGAGGATGGATTAGGAAATGTGTGAGGTGCTGGTGATGTTAGGTCTAGCCTTTTTCCTATGTCTATTGCCATTTTAAGCAGTCTGTTGTATACCTTGAGTCTTGGATCATCTCAGACCCTCAGAATAAGGATGCCAAGAAATTTGAGGAATGCTTTTTGTATTCAAGTCAGCTGTTTTTTTTTTCTTTTTTGCTTTTCTCGGAATTTGCTTATAAATTGAGCTTTAAAATATAATGAAGTTTGGAGCAAGTAGGTAAGATGTCCTTAATCTTAACTAGGAATGATTAGAGTTGATTTAATGTAAAATTTTGTTGTTACAGGCATGCCTTGGAGGTATTGCGAGTTTGGTACCAGACCACCGCAATAAAGCAAATTTGCAGTAAAGCGAGTCATATGAACTTTTTGTTTTCCTAGTGCATATAAAAGTTACCTTTACACTATGTTGTAGCCTATTGAGAATACAATAGCATTATGTCTAAAGAAAATGTAAATACCTTATTTTATTTTATTTTTAAAGATTTTATTTATTTATGTTTAGGGAGAGGGGAAGGGAAAGAGAAAGAGAGAAACATTAATATGTGGTTGCCTCTAGTACACCCTCAACTGGGAACCTGGCCAGCAACCCAGGCATGTGCCCTGACTGGTAATCGAACCGGCAACCCTTTGGTTCACAGGCTGGCACTCAATCCAGTGAGCCACAGTGTCCAGGGCTATACCTTAATTTAAAAGATACTTTGGCCCTGGCCAGTGTGGCTCAATTGGTTGTAGCATCATCCTGTATATCCAAAGCATTGCAGGTTCGATTCCTGGTCAGGGCACATACCTGGGTTGCAGGAAGTTTGTATGGGAGGCACCTGATAGATGTTTCTCTCTCTGTATGTCCCCCTTCTCTCTAAAATCAATGAACATTTAAAAAGATATTTTGTTGCTAAAACATGCTAACTATTTTCTGAGCCTTCAGTGACTCCTAATTTTTTTTTGCTGGTGAAGGGTCTTGTCTTGTGTTCATGAAAGTACAATAAATCAAAGTCCAATGAAATACTGTATGCCTGTAGTACTTTGTTTTACTATTCTGTCCCATTGCTGGTACTTTGAGGAGCACCTCACAGCATAGCCTCTTTTTTCATTTCTATCTCATCTTTCTATCTGACCTGTCATACACCTGAGATATCCCCAATCTCTAAAAAAGGAGTGAGCTGGCTTTTCATTCCCCAAGAGGTAACACAAGCTGTACATGTAAATAGATAGTCTACAAAATAATTTAGACAAATATGATTAATCTGAAATAATAAATGTTTTTTTAATAGTTTCCCAACATTTCGTGTTGTAGTTATTAAAATATTACTTGACATCACCATCAAAGACAGAATACTTAGTAGAGTGAAATGTAGGTATGATCCCTTCAAGGAAGTAGTTCTCAAAGCATATAGTTCAGAACAGCAGCACTGGCATCACCAGTGGGCTTGTTAGAAATTCAGGTTTTGGGGCTATGACCTACTGAATCAGCATCTCTGGGAATGGGGCCCAGGATACTTTTAACAAGCTTTCCAGGTGATTTTTACTTCATACTAAAGTTTGAGAGCCCCTCTAAGGTCATAGTTGTATATTGTTATGGTAAAGGAAGTGATGACATTATTTTGGTAGACGGTCTCATTCATCATAAAAATTGTTTGCTCTGATCAAAGTTATGTTGCCTGTTTGAAAAAATCTGTTACCGCCACAGTGTTATTTACTGTTTATTATGAAAAATGTCAAATTAAAATAAAAAATTGAGACAATAGTTTACTTACTAGTTAATACATATACAATTAACATTTTACTATATTTGCTTTTTATTTTTCTGCTTGGGTTATTTTAAAGTAAATCACGGACATCATTACATTTGACCTTAAATACTCTGACAAATTAACTATTACCTATTAACTTCCAACATTCAGTCCATATATTATATAGTGTCTGGCACAAGTAACACCCCTTTTTTATTACAGAATCTTTTATTACAAAACCATGAGCGTGTAACTCTGTAACATAACAATATCACACTCAAGCACACCATATGACATTTTAGATGAAATGTTCAAATTAAAACTATAAATTACTACACCTATACTATTACCTTAGCAACTGCACTCAAGCAAGCGTTACTTTTGCTGGAGTCTGTGTTTTTTTTCGGTTACATGAAAAATGTCTTGTATACCTAGTTGTTCAAACCAGAATCAGTCAAAGATTATGAATTGGATATAATTGTTAGGTCTCTTAAATCTTTCTTAATCTAGAACAGTTCATTTTTCCCCCTCAATAATTTATATTTAGTATTGCAGGTTCTAGTCAGTGTTGTTTGCCAAGAAATAAATAATATATTTAATTGAGTCAAATCCAAAAATATGGTAGTTAAAAAAAAAACAACCCTAAGGTTTTGTAAACTGGAGTAGTCAAAAGATACTTAACCTGGGAGAGTGACCATTAAAAGTAGAACAAAGAGCAGAGGTTAAAATTAATTTTTGTGTAATGTTTTTAACTCCTAAATTAATCTTTGCCTTTTTTAGGTATGATGTGAAGTTGTTGCTGTTACTTATGAAAGTAATTGTTTTTGTTTTACAGCGGGCAGATCAAACTAGCAGATTTTGGACTTGCTCGGCTCTATAACTCTGAAGAAAGGTGAGACATTCACCAAAATTACATGTGGGAAATAGGAAAGAATGCTTTTTATTCTTGGATATCCTAGTATCCTGCAAGTTGTAACAAGTGTCTGAGTTCCCTAATTTTATAAATGTGTTACTACCTAGATTGTAGACAGTAAATTCTATCTAAATTCTTTTTTTTTTTTTTTTAGTTTTATTTATTTTTAGAGAGAAGGGAAAAGAGGGAGAAAAACATCAATGTGTGGTTGCCTGTCATGTGGCCCCCGCTGGGGACCTGGCCCCGCAACCCAGGCACTTGCCCTGACTGGGAATCAAACTGGTGGCCTTTTAGTTCACAGCCTGTGCTCAATCCACTGAGCCACACCAGCCAGGGCTCTATCAAAATTCTTAGATTAGCCTTAGACTAAAAGGAACCACCCCAAATTGGAATGGAAGTTATTTCTTCCCTTCCTACTTTTGTCCAATTTACTTTTGAACTATTAGGTTGCTATGGAGCTGTTTTGAAAGTCCTATCTTCAATTGACAGCTATTTCTATTTGCATTTAATTGTACAAGTATATTGCATCAGAAGCCATTGTAAATTTATGTCATTTTTTCCACATTTTAGTCGCCCTTATACAAATAAAGTCATTACTCTGTGGTACCGACCTCCAGAACTTCTGCTGGGAGAGGAGCGTTATACACCAGCCATAGATGTTTGGAGCTGTGGGTAAGGCTCCCTTCATTTTTTCTTTTGTTTGTAACTCTCATGTTGAACTTGTATCGTGTTCTCTCTCCACATGGACTTTTTTGCAGCTTTTCTTTAAGTTCAAAAGGGTGGGGTTAAACTCTTGGATTTCAGAGAAGCATGTTGAATACTACTTTTTTTAATTTTTATTTATTTATTTTTATAGAGAGGGGATGAGAGGGAGAAAGAGAAGGAGAGAAACATCAATGTGTGGTTGCTTCTCGCGTACCCCCCTACTGGGGACCTGGCCTGCAGCCCAGGCATGTGCCCTGACTGGGAATCGAACCTGCAACCCCTTGGTTCATAGGCCAGCACTCAATCCATTGAGCCACACCAGCCAGGGCAGAAATACTTTTTTAACATTTCACCAATTGTCATTTTCTTTCTTTTAATTTAGTTTGAATTGGGATCCAAATACAGTCAAATAAGATATATGGATTTCCATTGATTATCTGAAGTCTTTTAATTGTAGATTCTCCCTTTATCTGTATTGGGTCCCCTCACCCCCATTACAGTTTCCTTAGAAGAAACTGGGTCATTTGTTCTATGAAGTCTCCCGCAGTCTGGATTCTGCTGATTACATCCTCCTGATGATATTTTTTAGCATGGTTCTCTGTTCCTTTTATTTTCTGTAAATTGTGGGTGAATTCAGGTTTGATTCCTAATCACCCACTGACCCTGAATCTACTTTACAAATGGTTTTGAGTACTTCTGACAGATTATATTGTCAATGGTACATCAGAGTTGTATATGGGAGACACCAGGAGCCTCTGTCCAGAGTACAGGCAATAACTGGGTACCGTATCTGTGAAGAATTTAAAAACAGTAAAATAATCCACTACATAATAGTCTGCTTTTTATTACCACCTTATACAGACAATTCTGAACAGTGTCTGATAAAATGTTCCTACTAGGGCAGATTTATGCATGCACACACACCACTTTACATAATATATAATTGTCTTTTTGAGATGTTATCAGTGAGCATTAGCAAGCCTTGGCTGGGTGTGCTCAGTTGGTTAGAATACCATCCCAATACCCAAAGGTTGCGGGGTTCGATCTCCTTATCAGGTAAGAATCAACCAATAAATGCATAAATAAGTAGAACAACAAATTGATGTCCCCCTCTAAAATCAGTAAATAAAAAATTTTTTAAAAGAAAGAAATGTTATCAGCTATTAATGATCCATATCCATTAATTCATTTGTAGTTGTTTTGTGATGGTGATATTCTAATTATAACATTCCTTCCTGGAATAAAAATAACATTTATTTGGCTAACTGTGGGTACAAGTGATATGGAAAAGGTTTGATTCTTTTATTTACCAGGTTACAAGATAAAGAGGTGGTTTCCTAGCATTCTCTAAAGATGACCAGAGAGGGTTTTGGGGCCTTGTTCTTTATAAAGTTTCATAATGAACTTGTGGAACTAAACATATATGATGTGTTTTACTCTGTTATGGTTATCATCCTTAGTCCTGTGCAAACTGTCCAGTCTTTGGCTGGTGGGAGTTTATTCAGGTTAATTCTTGAATCCTTTTGATACATCCACAGTAGTCTTTTATTACATTCTATTTTTTCTGGTTCCAGACTCATCCTCTTTATTTCCTGCCCCACACCTGGCATCGGCCATTTCCCTAAGGCACAGGTGGCAAACACAAGGCCTGAGGGCCGAATCTGGCCCTCTACCTTGTTTTATCTGGCCTGGCACCTTGTTTCTACCCAGCAGCTCTGAACTCCTTGCCCCTAGTTAAGAAGTAGTTACATTTACGCAGTCCTAAAATTGCATTGGGCCCTTAGAAGGCAACCTCAAGGCTGATGTGGACTCTGGTGAAAACGAGTTTGACACCCTTGCGCCAAGGAGTCTTAGTTCTTTTGTGTGGAAACTATTCACCATTTGTTTGTAAGGGGAATATTTGTTCATTGTTTCTTACGCTCTATGACTTATACATACATAGATGGTCTTTGACCTCAGTGTTTTAGGCTTCTGACATACATATTTGCCAGTGGAGCATATCACTTTTCCCCATTCTTGGCCTCTATTAATAACATTCTTTAAAGGAGGCACTGCAGGAGTTTTATTTCAAAATTCAAAAGGGTGAAGGAGAAAGACAGCATAATTTCTGTGGTAGCCTATCTAACTCAAATGAAGCTTTAGTTAAATTTTACTGACTCAAGCTGGGTGTGTTTATGTTCTGGACTATTTGCTTTAATAGTATTAGCATTTAAATTGTCACAACTAGGCTCTAAAGTTAACGCTCCATTAAGATGCACAGGGAAAGTTCTTAGCTCTATTGGTACTATTATTTCAGTCTCTGCAACCTGCCACCTTCGTGTGATAGCAAAGTGTTGATTGCATAATGATGGTCTTCCCTATTAAAGGACTGGAAACTGAAATTTAAAAAAAAAGGAAATACAAAAACACAACTGTAAATCAAAATTATAGAAAATTAGACTTTCTTTAAAGCACAATGACTTGTTGAATTGAGCTTACTACTTGGTGATGAAAGGTAGTCTCTCTGAAGATATTTTTGTACGATATTCATATCAGAGAATTGCTGGAGCAGTTCAATGTGAAATTCTGGGGAGAAACTAGAAAGACTAGTACAATGCATTGTACCTAGAGTCTCAAAACCCAGCTGGGTTGGCTGGTTGGTTGGTTGGTTGGTTAGGTTTTCTCTCAGCCACTGTATTTGGAATTTTGTTTGGCAGTTGATGTTGGAAACAGAATTAAATTTTATTTTACTTTTTTATCTCTGGATAAGATTTGACACAACATAAGAAGTAAGAATTTGTCATTAACATTAACAAATACTAATAAGAAGGTATGAATAACTTTAAGAGCTAGGTTTGTTTTGCTTTCTGAAATTTAGTCAAGCTAAATAATTTTTAAGTAAAAGCATGTATATAAACACTGGTTTTATATTTTTGAATAAATCTCATATCAAAATACAGACCAAAGAAGAGACTTCTTTGTCCATTTTTTTCTTTTCCCACTTTATTTTTTAATGGTTTCTTTTCTTTTTCTTTTTTTTTTTTTAGGATTTATTTATTTATTTATTTGGTGGTGGGGAGAGAGGGAGAAAGAAAGAGAGGGAGAGAAACATCAGTGTGTGGTTGCCTCTCACATGCCCCCCACTGGGGACCTGGCCCACAACCCAGGCATGTGCCCTGACTGAAAATGGAACCCGTGACCCTTTGGTTCACAGCCCATGCTCAACCCACTGAGCTATACCAGCCAGGGCATCTTTTCCCACTTTAAAAAGTGAAATATTTCATGCATACAGAAAAGTATAAAGTATTCATATTTTTCATTTGTTTTTAAGTTTATTTTGAAGTAATTTTAAATGTACAGAAAACTTACGAGAACAGTACAAAGTGTAGCCTTTTTCAGATTTACTAAATGTGTTTAACCTTTTAATTGAGGTATATAATAAACTATATATTTAACATATGCATATTGTATAAACCAGTGAAACCATTACCTACATGTTTCCATGTGCTGCTTTGTAATCTCCTGTCTACACCATCCCATTCCCAGGCAGTCATTGTTCTTCTTTCTACCACTGTTGATTAATTTTCATTTCTAGACTTTTATAGAATTGGAATCATACAGTAAATGTATGTTTTTTCCTCTTGCATCATTTTTTATCTGATTTTTAAATTTTTTAATCTTACCTGAGGATATGTCTATAGATTTTAGAGAGAGAGGGAGTAGGAGAGAGAGAAAGAGAAACAGGAACCTCAAAGTGAGAGAGAAACATCAATCAGTTTCCTCCTGTACACTTCCCGACTGGAGATCGAACATGCAATCTAGGCGTGTGCCCTGACTGGGAATTGAACCCATAACCTTTTGGTTTATGGAACAACCCTCCAGCCAACTGAACCAACTGAGCCCTGGCCAGGGCTCCTCTCGCATCTTTTACTCAACATAATTATACTGAGATTCATTCATATTAGATTCACTTTTTTTTTTTTTTAATTCTCACCCAAGGACATAATCACTGATTTTAGAAATAAGGGAAGGGAGGGTGAGAATGTGAGAGAGGAACATGGATCGGTTGCCTCTTGTACATGCCCCAGCCAGGACCAAATCCACAACTTAAGTATGTACCCTAACCAGGTATTGAACCCATGACCTTCGGGTTTACAGGATGATGCTCTAACCAACTGAGCCACACCAGCCAGGACTTCACTAATTTTTAACATCTTGACACATTTGCTTTTATATTCATTTATGTATATATATATGTGTGCATATGTATGTCATATAAATATATAAATAGAATAAAATGTATGCTTATAAATATACCAAATATTTTTCCCAGAACTATTTGAAAGTAGTTGTATATATCATGCTCCTTTCCCTCTTAATATTTAATGTACATTTTCTAAGAACAAAGATAATCTCTTAAATAATCACAATATAATGATTAAATTCAGGGAATTTAACATTCATACACTACATTTAATACAATACTTAACATTTCGTATTCTTATTTTGTCACTACCCTAAATAATGTCCTGGAAACAATACCTCTCATAATAGAGGATACTATCCAGTATCATTTATTACATTTAGTTGTCATCTTTAATCTGAAATAGTTCCTTAATCTTTCTTTGTCTTTTATAACTTTTACATTTTTGAAGACTACAGATTCAGTAGGTTCAGGTTATGAGTTTTTGGCTGGAATATTCACTCTATAAGTGTTCTTTTCAGGTATCACATTTGTACTAACATGAACCCTGTTTGCCTCTTACTGATGTTAACTTTGGTCACTTGGTTGTCTTTCCTCCCACTGAATTGTTACTAGTTTTCCGTTTGTAATAAGTAATTTGTGGAGAAAAATTTGGAGACTAAATATGTCAATATAGTTTTTGAAAGGTCTTTTCAAAATGATAAAGGTGTTTAAGCATAATGTATTTGTGACAGTCCTGTTGAAACTGTTCTTGGCTAATGACGATAAACTTTTTTTTTACAAATAGTGCCAAGAGGGCTATAGTGTAGTTACACTGTAGGAACTGCTGAGCATCCTTGTAAAATGAAACATGGATATTTTAGTCTTTAGTTATTTTCTTAATTTACAATGAAATATATAGAAAAGGACTCTTGACTCTTTTTCTATGCTTATATATAGACTATCCTTTATAGTTGGCAAGGGTTCGATCTGCTGGCAAATTTAGATCCTTTATAGTGTATGTTTTCACTGCAAGAAATATATTTTCTGTTACGAAACTCAGACACTGCAGTTTCGGGTTGATTTACAACATGGTATATATACTATAAAAGTTTATATATACTATAAAAGTTTATTGAGACACACTTTAATTAGGCTTCAGGGATTTCTCTTCTGACCTCTCAATTTTACTCTTTCTAGATGCATCCTTGGGGAACTGTTTACAAAGAAGCCTATATTTCAAGCCAACCTGGAACTGGCTCAGCTAGAACTGATCAGGTACAATTGTGCATGTGCTCTGAGTGCCTAAGTGTGATAGTCATGTCCTCTAATTTCTAACACTTTTCAACCATTCTGCTAAATGATTTTGTATTCCTTGTGTCCAAGTTTCTCTTTACTCACTCAGGTTTACCATGTATTTTGCAATGTGCTCTATATAAAGAAGTTGTATTCCACCTACTTTTTAGATCTTATTTTGCATGTTTTTTTATTCTTCATATAAAAGCATGTCATTTTCAGGATAGTTATTCTATTCTTAGGTTAGAGTAAGATCGTATTTATTCAGCGCACATTTATTGAGCCTGTTTTGTAACAAATTTTTTTCTCTGTTAAACTTTAGGATTCAGAGATAAATAAAGTAGGTCCCTGCCTTCAAAGAGCTCAGAGTTTAGTAAGTGATACAACATGTATGCAGATAATTATAAAATAGAACCTATAATAGGGGGTTTCAGAAAGGCTTGGTTGGGGTCAAGGTGGGATTTGGGTTGTTTTATTCAGTAAGATTAGGGGAAAGAGTACAGCCAGCTAATGTAGACTTTTTAAAAGGTAATATATAACTTGTTATTTGTTATGCAGTAAACTCAATTTTCCATCAAAATTTTCAGCCTTAGTCTTTCTTTTGTGAGTTTTTACTGTAGGGATATTATTATAGGGCCAGCTCAGCCCTTGGTAATTAACACTAACTGAACTGAACAAAATTGGTAATGAAAACCCCTGTGGAGAATTAAAAACATGTTTTACAAAACAAAATACTTAGATCATTTTAAACTATTCTGCCACTATTTTCTCTTCATTGTCTTGTAACCAGTTCTTTTTGTCCTAATCCTCTGTCCTTAAAGCAATGAGGTCAGGTTTTTCTTTCTGCATGCCGTCTAATTTAATATGCTCTCAGGATGTAATCGTTTCTGCTTCTAGAATTTCCAGAATTCATGATGCTGACTTACTCACTTTTTTATTTCTGCTTTCTGCTTTGTTTTCAGTCGACTCTGTGGTAGCCCTTGTCCAGCTGTGTGGCCTGATGTTATCAAGCTGCCCTATTTCAATACCATGAAACCGAAGAAGCAATATAGAAGGCGTCTACGAGAAGAATTCTCTTTGTGAGTTTGGCAAAAATATACACCTAATTTCTGTGTTTGACTGGTGTTTGGTTTACACTTGGCCTTTTACTGGCTTAGGGAGTTAGTGTTGTCCCAATTTATTATGGCAGCACACCATAGGAAAACATTTTATTTTTGAACAAATTTCTGTCACAGCCTTTTTGTAATTTTCTTTTTTGAAGGCTTTAAATGATAGAAAACTATTTTATTTTCAACAATATGTGTATTTTTTCATAGTCTTTTTGATCTTTCCAAGACAAAAAGAGAATGTAATTGCTGGCTTCATATATTCTACTTGTGTTATAGCACTTCTTAAATCCTCTGTGGAAGAAAAAACCTGCTTGCTTATTTAGCCAGCTTCCAACCCCCTTTCCACAGTTTTTCATGAAACTGGAAATTTGGAGACCTTTGATGCAAGGTTACAGGTTTAAGAACTGTCGGGTCATTGTGAACTTGTTTTCTCTCTCTTCCTTTCCACAGCATTCCTTCAGCAGCACTGGATTTACTGGACCACATGCTGACACTAGATCCTAGCAAACGTTGCACAGCTGAACAGACCCTACAGAGTGACTTCCTTAAAGATGTTGACCTCAGTAAAATGGATCCTCCAGAGTAAGTGCTGGTGTTCATGTAGTGACCCTAAACGTCCCCTCCTCCCCTAGGCCTAGGAGATGAGAAACTCAAAATAATTGATCTTAAAGAGGAACTGCAGATGGAGACGTACCCACAAATAGTATTATGATTGATAGGATATTTTATTCCTTTACTTTTTTAAAAAAAATAAGGAATAGATTTAGATACAATATTTCTTCTAATTTGACTCAAACTATCTTCTTTTGTTCCTGTATGCCCAGTTTATTGCCCTAAGAACCTCTTTGAAGGTATTCCTTTGAGTTTTTACTTTTTTTTTTAGGATTTATTTATTTTTTAGAGAGATGGGAAAGGAGGGAGAAAGAGAAGGAGAGAAGCATCCATGTGGAGAGATAACATTGATTGGTTGCCTCTTGTACATCCCTAACTGGGCCCCGAAACCCAGGCAAGTGCCCTGACTGAGAATCCAACTGGCAACCTTTTGGTTTGCAGGCTGGCACTCAATCCACTGAGCCACACCAGCCAGGGCTAGTTTTCACTCTTAATTATTCCATCTACTTGAATCCTCTATCTGTGATGACCATGTATATTCCATACTTACAAGGACAGTCCTAATTTTAAATAGTTTGTATCACTGTTAGATCCCATGTCCTGAATTTCGAGTAGAAAATGTGGTCTTTGAATGTGTCTCTTTCATCAGAGTTTTATGAATTTTCCGTATTCTCTAAGATCCTTAGAGATTCTACACTCACAGCTCACATTCTGGCAAATAAAAAAATCTTTTATATTTGAATTTATCACTCACAGCATTATAGCGTTCATGTTAGACTTTTTCTGGGCATTTTTTTCTTATAGAAAGTCTGTGTCTTAAAGAAATGAATAGGATGTTACTACATGCACAGGTAGTAACTACAAATTTGATTGTTCCAAAGAAATTTATTGTACTAGCATTTTGATACATTGAATGTGGCTTGAAATACATAAAGCTTTTTACTGAAATTTGGGAGCTCTTGTAATAGATTTTTGGCTATGGTAATCTTTATTATAGGAAGATTTGACCTACTTGGGACTGTTTGCATTATCATGGGAAAACCTGGAAACATATTATATATGTTAAAATATTCTAATAAACCCCACAAATGAAAACATCCACTTAAGGAAATTCAGTGGGCAGAAAGAAGAATGAATCAGTTTTTGGTCTGGTTCACAGACCAAATGACACACAAATTGATTTTACACAGAGGGTGTTTAATCATGATATGCTTATGTTGTTCCAACTTATTTAAATCATACTTTGCCTGGACTTTTTGTAGCCATTAACAAGCCAGTCATCTCCGTGCTATTTATTCTCAACTGAAATTTGACCAGTAACATTCTTCTTCTTCTTATACCAACCAAAAACAGTTATAAGACTTAACTGTTTGGCTGGATGTGGGCATTTATATAGCAGGTGTGTCTCTGGTTATTAGCAAGAGCCTTGTTTCTCACTGTAGAAATCCTTTGGGCTTTTTGACTTTTATTTTCTCAGACTGTTGTACACCATGATTCTTTTTATACTGCTACTATTTATTTACTAACTTCTCTGTTTTTTTTTTTCTTACCTTTGCCGTTTCCCACTGGTCTTTGCCTTCCCATTTTAATATCTTGTTCTTCTGTTCACTCACTACCACGTTCCCACACATATTTCCCCTTTGCTTTGTCTTTTTTCAGTCTCCCCCACTGGCAGGATTGCCATGAATTATGGAGTAAGAAACGGCGACGGCAGCGACAAAGTGGTGTTGTGGTAGAAGAGCCACCTCCATCCAAAACCTCTCGAAAAGAAACTACCTCAGGGACAAGTGCTGAGCCTGTGAAGAATAGCAGTCCAGCACCACCTCAGCCTGCTCCTGGCAAGGTGGAGCCTGGGGCTGGGGATGCAATAGGTCAGTGCTGGGATAGAGACAACGTGCTTTTTAAAGCACATTTTGGCAGTTTTTGAAGGTTAAGTGCAAGGATGTGTGTGTTTTAATTTGTAGCCACTGAAGCACTTATAAAGAGGTTGGTGTTCTCATTTTATGGAAAAGGAGATAAACCAAATTTTGTATATGTGGTCCAGAAAGCCTATGGTAGATTATTTTCCATTTCTGAAATAAGGAATATTATATCGTCATGAGATCTGTGGCATAAATCAGTAAATTAGGTAAGCCAAATTCAAGTTAAGATCTCTTCATCTATGGAGCTCTAACACACACAATTTGGAGCACTGTATATGTTAGATTTGATAAGACCTTCGTAAAATCCAGTCATGTTAAATCTCAATTGCTAAATGTAGTTAGTTCTGAAGACTGTGATCTGATCTAAATATATCCAAAACTGTAGAATAATGAACTTTTATAACAAAGTAGTTCTGTGGTACCACCAGTTTTTCTAAACTACAGATATTTTTTCCTTGGCTCACTTTCCCTTCCCTGTCCACCTACAGCAGTGGTTTTCAATGCCGGCTGCACATTAGAATCATCCAGAAAGCTTTAAAAATAAACATGCCTGAACACTTGCCACATCTCTAGGGATGAGGCCAGAAGCCTAGTAATTCCGATGTACAGTAAGGGTAGAAAAATCATTGACCTTGAAAAATAAGGGTAAAATGAAATAACTTTTACTTACAATACAGAGATGATTGAGGTAGTCCATGTATTTTTAAGCAGTAATATAAAGAGTAACAAAATGTGTCTTGATGATGTGAGGCATGAAAAATGAGACATTCAAAATGAAATGTCATTCACTGGATGTTATAAGTTGCTATTGTTAGTTGAAGAAAGCAAAAATTCTTTGCCCTGCCTCATCCTCTTATATTGGCTTCACTCTCCCCACAGGCCTCGGTGACATCACACAACAATTGAATCAAAGTGAATTGGCAGTGTTATTGAACCTGCTGCAGAGCCAAACTGACCTAAGCATCCCTCAAATGGCACAGCTGCTTAATATCCACTCCAACCCTGAGATACAGCAGCAGCTGGAGGCCCTGAACCAATCCCTCAATGCCCTAACGGAAGCCACTTCCCAGCAGCAGGACTCGGAGCCCATGGCCCCAGAGGAGTCTTTGAAGGAGGCAACCCCTGCTCCAGTGGTCCAGCCGTCAGCAGAACAGAAGACCCCTGAAGCTTCAAGCACACCAGCTGACATGCAGAATATGTTGGCAGTTCTCTTGAGTCAGCTGATGAAAACCCAGGAGCCAGCAGGCAACCTGGAGGAAAACAACAGTGACAAGAACAGTGGGCCACAGGGGCCCCGAAGAACTCCCACAATGCCACAGGAGGAGGCAGCAGGTAAACAGACCGGTCATGAATCTCATTGAGCTCAGGTGCTGTTGATCCTCTTAAAAAGTCTCTTTAATATTTCTTTTTTCACATCAATGGCCTCAGTTTCAGTTTTTCTGTAACCTAGTCTACAGGAGAACATACCAACAAGTGATGCATTTCTTGCCCGGCTTCTTTTATTTAAGTCTCAAAGCTTCTCAAAACACCTTTCATATACTGATTTTCCATTTCCTAGGAGGTAGGTAAGTAAAGCCCCTGTGTTCTAATTCATAGAAACCACATCCATAGCTAGTGGTGCATTTGAACCACTGTGTGTAGAGTGGCCAACTAATACTTGCACTTGAAAATCTGCCTTCGAAACAAACCATCATCAGATTGTGCGAATAGTAAATGTTACTCTAGTGTAGTGGATGCTGGATACCAGAGTCTTGTCTGAAAGGTACATTCAAGAAAAACCTAATAAAATATCATTGTTAATCTCCTGAAAACTAATCTGGGAATAATAAGTAAATAACACTGTACATTTCCTTTTCAAAAACTAATAGCATATAAAAATGATTCCTTTAAAAGCTGTGTTCCTGAAAGAGACAATTGAATGGATTTTAGATTAGGAAATGAGCATTATATTAAAAAAAAAAAAAGGAAATATGTTATACTTTGATCTTACATGACCACAGCATGCAGTTTATTAGAAGGAAAAATTTTTTCTAATCAATTCTGATTCACAGTCTGTTTGCAAAATCTTATCTAAAAAGTGTTTTCAACTTCTTGGAAATTTCACTGTCCATGAAGACCTCATGAATTGAGGAATGAGAAGAAGTACAAGGGTTGAAGAGATTCACTAACCTTCAACTTCAGGGTTCTGCATTCACATTTTATATGGGATGTTGCAGAAAGTATATGCCTTATTTCCACGGGTATAGGGTCAAAATATAAGCTATTTTTCATATGTAAAGTCTTTAGAACTGGAAGATAACATAAAGGAAACTGACTCCTGTACTTTACAGATAGGAAAACTGCAATCCAGGGAATTTAAATTAACCTACCTATGGTTTCACTGCTGGAACCATATTATTGGCAGAGCCAGAACTTAGAACTTGTGTACCTTCTTAATTGTGTTTCTTAATTAACTTTGCTATCCTGTCATCTGATTCCAGTTGTTTTTTAAAGAGACTTCAAAACATGGAATAAGAGAAAGCTAATCTAGAATTAAAGCAAGCCTCTTTGTATCATCTCTCATACCCACCTCCCATCTCCCTCAAAAAAAAATTTAGCTATAATCAAAATACCTCAAAGAAGTGGTTCAAATTAAATAATACAGTGATTAAAAGAAATTCACTTAATAATTGAGCCAACAAGGTATCAGCTAAAGGATGAAATTGAACTAAAATTAAGGCCTGGCTTATAGCCAAAAATTGTTGGGTTTACTTTTCAGGGGAGAGTAAAAATGCCACTTCTGATAATTACACTCACCCCTGGGTTAACCAGTTGGTGTTTCCTGTGTCTCTCATGTTTCTCCCCTGCTGCCTCTCTTAAGGCCATTTTACTGTTCATTAGCACTTCCACCAGAGGGCAGACTAAATAAACCGGAGAAGGTGAAAATTTATCACTTTGGCTACTGTTTAGCTTCTCTGTACTTGTTGGGGAAAGGTTATGGTTGAAATCCGATGAGTCAAATAAAGTTTTTAAGTTATTTGTACATTTCATTAATATCGCCCTCCATTAGTACAGACTGTTAAGGATTGGTAATGCTGTTAACACTTTAAATCTTAGTATGATTTTTTAATGTGATCTTTATTTTTAATTCCTTTAAGAAGTTTTACTAACCTTTAATAGTTTTTACAATCCATCTGCTTTTGCTTCTTTGAAATAGTTTTCATCTTCTCATAAATGTGAAATTGAGCTCAAGAATTAGTTCTATTGAAACAACTAGGCTAGTTAACATAAAAGAATTTAAATGTGAAAAGTAGTAAGCCTGGAAAAGTGTAAGTTTAGTTTTGACAACTTTTGCAGTTGGGCATTTTTAAAATTGTCTGCCCTCAGTGTTAAAAACAACAACAGCCTGGTGTTCTATTTCATGTATTGTCCAAAAAATACTTTTAAAAATAACTGGTACTGTGATGTTTTTATGTAGTGAGATAATGTAGCATTGACATTAAAAAGTTCTGAAATCTATAGATGTTTGTAGTCCAGTTAGCTCTCCTTTTTCAGGATGCTTACTTTTCAGGTTATGAGTTTTCCATAGCTAATTTTTTGTCCTTAAATTCATTTTTTTTCTACCACCTAGTCAGCCAGCCAGTCAACAAGTTACTTGGGCAGCTGCTATTTATAGGGTAGCCAACTTAACCCTGTACAGTCCTGGTTTTAAAAGTGAGAGCTGGCAATTTGGGAACCCTCTCATCAGTCCTGGGTAAAATGGGATCGTTGGTTGTCCTACTTATGTATATTATATATAACATCTGACCTCGTCCTTCCACTGCATACCCTGACAGTTTTGTAGTGTTTTCATAGTGCTTTCATCTGCACACTAAGGAAATACATACTTATTGATTATATTTGCAAAATATACTTGTGGTAAATATGCTACCAAAATATCTAATAACTAAAAACCACCTTTTGCTTGTTTGAGTAATAACTTTATATCACTAGCTCAGACAAAAAGAATCGACTATATCGACATTTCAAAATATGCTTCAATAAGGAAAAGAAAAATCCATCGTTTGGAAGATATCCCAAAACATTAAGTGTCTTCTTCAGCGGGGTGACTTCCAACTGTCTAAATGCACTCTTTTGACTCAACTTGGTTTTATATGTTCTCAGACTTATGCCATTTTACATCTCTACTCTGCTGTCTTGGCAGGAGTTCATTTTCAGACAATTGGCACACTTGGGCAAAGTAAGCGGGCAGTTGCGGGGCAAAGTCTGAGGAGTGGTTTGAAAAAGACAAAGATCTTTGGAAAGACAGAGCGTAGTATTTAATACATTTCTGAATATTTGGTTCTTATCACTGTCTCCAAGATAAATAGATGTTAACAGTCCATTCTGCATGCTATTGCTACAGTAATTTTAGTCATAGTATGGAAAAAATGCAGGAGATGGGGAAATAAAATAGAAAATTATTATAGATAATTAGTCTTTATAATTACTGTAACATAGGCCGCTGAATGACAGTGGTGGTTAACATTCCTTTCTTTAGAATGTGGTTATTGGGAGAGGGACCGAACGTGGAGAAGCAAGTATACATGATGGTAATGAAAGGGTTGTTTTTTTTTTTTTTTTTTTTAATTTGATCTCTCCTGTATGTTCTCTAAGTTCTATTTCAGGTGTTAACCTTATATTATTAAACATTCTGTAAAATGTATTAGCTGAGTCCATGCAAGGTCTCCTATTGTACAGCAAGATTATGTCCTAGAAATGTGACTGTAGCATGTATATTGTTCCCTCTCATCTTCTTTCTTTCTACTTTACTTTCATTAATGTTTTGATTCAACAGCAAAAAGGGGCAGGAGGCTGCCGGCAGCCTACATATTAGAACAGTTCCTTAAGGAAGGAAATGGAGGAAATCTCAGACAAAAATCAGAACAGTATTTAAAACATGTGATCTTTTTACACCAGCTGTTAGATCCAGAATACATCTGTTTTGCTATTAATCACTTGATTTTATTTATAAATTGACATTTCCTGATCCCAAGATTTTATTCTATATATATTTTGGTTACTTGTATTGATATGTTTATGTTGGGCAGTATGTATGTGTGTGTGTGTGTTTGTGTTTATAATCACATGTGATTTTTAAGATGGTGTTTAAAAGAAGTAACCCTTCCACAGCATGTCCTCCTCACATTCTTCCACCAGAGAAGAGGCCCCCTGAGCCCCCTGGACCTCCACCGCCGCCACCTCCACCCCCTCTGGTTGAAGGCGATCTTTCCAGCGCCCCCCAGGAGTTGAACCCAGCCGTGACAGCCGCCTTGCTGCAACTTTTATCCCAGCCTGAAGCAGAGCCTTCTGGCCGCCTGCCACATGAGCACCAGGCCATGAGACCAATGGAATACTCCACCCGACCCCATCCCAACAGGACTTATGGAAACACTGATGGGCCTGAAACAGGGTTCAGTGCCACTGACACTGATGAACGCAACTCTGGTCCAGCTGTGACAGAATCCTTGGCCCAGACCCTGGTGAAGAACAGGACCTTCTCAGGCTCTGTGAGCCACCTTGGGGAGTCCAGCAGTTACCAGGGTACAGGGTCAGTGCAGTTTCCAGGGGACCAGGACCTCCGTTTTGCCAGGGTCCCCTTAGCAATACACTCAGTGGTCGGGCAACCATTCCTGAAGGCTGAGGGAAGCAGCAACTCTGTGGCACATGCAGAGACCAAATTGCAAAACTATGGGGAGCTGGGGCCTGGAACCAGTGGAGCCGGCAGCTCAGGAGCAGGCCTTAACTGGGGGGTCCCAGCTCAGTCTTCTGCTTATGGAAAACTCTATCGGGGTCCTACAAGAGTCCCGCCAAGAGGGGGAAGAGGGAGAGGAGTTCCTTACTAACCCAGAGAGACTTCAGTGTCCTGAAAGATTCCTTCCCTGTCCATCTTCCATCCAGTCCTCTGAACCTTTAATGAAATCATTTGCCAGAGTGAGGTAATCATCTGCATTTGGCTACTTCAAAGCTATCCATTGTATTCCTTGCTCACTTGCTACTAAGCAGGCGACTTCCAAAATAATGATGTTGGCACCAGTTCCCCCTGGATGGGTTAGAGCCAGAACATTTACTTCAACTCTACCTAGTAGATACAAGTAGAGAATATGGAGAGGGCCATTAAATTGACAAGTAAATGCTTTATTAGTTCATTGCCTGCACTACTTTGAGCAGAAGAAAAAGAAAACAGTTTCAGTTTTGAGATGGCTCAGGAGAGACTCTCTTTAGGTTTTTAAAGTTTTGGATTTTTTTTAATAGTTCTTTTCTTTTCGATTTAGTACTTTGTTTTGTTTTATATTTTAAAGAGAATAGTGTTCACGAAATTTGAGCTGCTCTTAGGCTTTTGCTGTAAGGGAAAAAAGTGATTGGCTGATTTAAATAAATGTTTCCTTCCTCTCTACCACGTCACATTTTTGCTTTCAAGTAAACTCTTTTTTTCCCCCATTGAGCATCTTAAACATTCCTTTTTTCCAAATAAATTACTCAGCCTTAAAGTTTGTTCTGCTTTGGCAAAAGACATGCCCTCACTCCCTGCATTTGAAGCAGGCTGTAGAAAGTGGCATTCTTGGGCAAGTAGGTAGACTTTACCCCATCTTTTCCCTTTTTCACCCCGACTATAGAGTTTTTCTTTTTCTGTCTCTCTTTTTGAGACATTTGTTTGGAAAAAATTGTTGAGATGCCCAAGAACCTGGGATAATTCTTTACCTTTTTTGAAATAAAGGAAAGGAAATTCAAACTCCTATATTGTTCTCTGTAACTTCAATTCTGAATTTTTTTTTTTTAACCATGCTCTGATGGTGAAGTTGATTTATAAATGCAGACAACCTAGACCATTGCTGCTGAGCTGGGGTTAGAGATTATGCCTTCACATTTAGAGGGCCAGTAAGAGCAGTTAGCATACTGTCTACACATATATTTTTATGTCAAAAATAACCCCTTTTGAAACAGCATTGTAATATTGTCAAAATGAAAAAAATCCTGAAAATACATGGAAATGTAACTTAGTTTAGGGTGGGTATTTTTCTGAAGATATTTCAATACCCAAGACCTTCTTAAAAAATAACTTTAAAAGAGCAGACCATGAGAAAGAATAGTATTGACATATACATATCTCAGCATGTATATCCTGCCAGATCTTTTTAGAATTTTCCTCTGGAGAGTTTTTGTTTTGGTTTTGGTAAAAAGGGTTAAATTATGATTTCATGGCAAGAGTTTTTCTTTATTATAAACAGGAAATGGAAAAGGGAAAGGCTTCAGGGTGGGATAACTTGGGAGACTTCTCATTCTGGCTTCCATTTCTCTGTGAGTACCAGCATATAATGTGTTTAAAAACATGCACATTCATATAAATTATCTGCACAGGCTTAGACATTGGTGAAACATAGCTTAGCTCCCTCTTTTACAAAGAAAAGGCAAATGTGCTTCAGCATCTTGAAGAATAGTTTTCAGAACTAAAGTGAAGTTTCATGTTTTAATGCCAAATTCTTATATTAAAAAATTAAAAACTACTTGTAAGAGAAAGATGCACTAATAAAAAACTTTAGAGAAATGAAAGAAGAACCCTCTTCAGATATTTACACGAAGACTATTTTTTCCCATCACTGAAATTGGTAGATTTATGGTGTGTGTATTTCTTTATCATTCTCTGGGTTTTGGTCTGGCCTTGCCCTCAGGGCCAAACATTTATTAGAAAGAACCTTCCAGCCATTTTGGCATTGACGACTTTTTATACCAGTGTGTCCAATTAGCTTTGCTAGGCTCACTGACACGGTATTGGTAAATTGCATTAAAGTTTATCTGAACCTTTTGTCTGTTGACTTCTTAGTCTTCAGACATGGCCCTTTGTATTTTAGAATATTTGAATTTGAGGCATTGGGTCCCACTCCCATTTTTGATTAAAGAACTCAGAAGTATCCAGTGGAAGAAAATTGGTTTCGCACCAAATATGAATAAAAAAATGTCTATATATTTTAATTATATTTTGGTTATCATCAGTCATCAATAATGTTTTTCCCTTCCCACCTCTTATTTTTAATTATGCCAAATATTCTAAGTAATATCCCTAAGGCTCCATTCACCCATCCCTGCTACTAGGGAAGGGGGTGAGTGTATGTGTGCGTGTGTATGTGTGTGTATGATTCCATCTCACCCCCAGCCCCCATTTTGGGAGTCTAACCTTAAAATGAAAAAGAAAAAAATGTTTGGTAATTTTGACTGTTTCTAAAAGCAGAGGAAAAAAGAAACTCACTTAAGTATCCTGGAATCTGTGTGGAGGAAGAAAAGGTATTTGTTAATTTTTCAGCTGCGTTTTCTATAAACATGATGGAAGTAAAGGTTTGGCAGAATTTCAACTTGACTATTAGAAAACTACAAATTCAAATAATTATATTCGAAAGTGGTTTTATTTTAAGTATTGTACCCTCGGAGCTATTAAGTCCATTAAATACATTATTTTGAACAGATGAGAAACCTGATTTGGTTCATGAATGAGAGGCAAAACTGGTTTGACCATGGTTATTTTTGTGATTTTGAAAACAGTTTTTCTTGACCCAGTTTTCTTAGTTTTTTTCTTCAACTCTCCATAGGCATGATAAGGATTTGAAAGTGACATCAGATCTATATGTCTAAAAGCAGGGCAGTTAGCACAAATTTGTAAGTAGGATTTCTGTTAGCTTATGCCATAGACATCACCCAACCACATGTGTGTGTGTGTGTATATATATACATATATATACAATATGCATATACAGTTACAGTCCTAAAATGGTTGCTAGTAGGCTTTGAGAGAGAATGCTACATCAGAAAAGTGTCAGTTGCCACCACACTCGCCCTGATTTAGGTTCCTGACACTGTATTCCTCTCTCTTGTTTTTGCCCCCCATCGGGTGTACCTTGTCTATGTACAGATATTTTGTAATATATTACATTTTTTTCAGTTTATAAAAATGGAAAGTGGAGATTGGAAAATTAAATATTTCCTGTTACTATACCAGTTTTGCTCCATTGCATTTACTTCTTAATCTGTACCCTCTGAGCAAATCCTATTAGGTATAAAAGGCATTTTTTCCCCTCCATTTTATCTTAGGGGTTCTTTGTTTCAGAATCGCCATAGATACATAAACTACCAAAAAAAGTTCTCAGGGTTTGAAGAGGTACTTCAAAACACTAGACTAGGAACAAGAGAATTTAAAAAGTTGCAGGAAGCCATAAAATGTGATTTTTTCAAAGTAGAAGACAGTTTCGCAAATGATGATAGTCCCAGGCCATCAAAAGAGTTGAGCTTCATGTACCCTGACTCCTCCTGAAAGGAGAGGTAAGTGGGTTTGAGCTCACCTGTCATCAAGGGAAGTTGGTAAGAAGGTGTTTAGACCAAAGAATAGTCTCTTGAGAACCAGCAACACCAGCAACACCACCACCACCTCTGACCAGTTCCTGTGTTACCATGAGTAAGGTCAGCATGGAAATTGTGTTCTAGCTGTGTTGAGACTGCCTGAGACATTGCCAATCTAGGAAGTGAGTCCAAGTTGTTTATAAGGCTAAAATTCCTATTATCCAAACTATTTACTATCCCCACCTGAGGAGATAACTGCATTCCCTTCTCTTCCATGGTTTAGCACACTGAGAACTAATTTTTTTTTTTTGGTAGTATGGTCTGCATTCCTGCTAGTTGTGATGTAAGTAGGCAGAGAGGAGATAAGACTCATCAGGAGACAAAGGAAGAGAGGAGATAGGTATCAGGAAGTTATGAACAGGGTGAGCAATTACACAAAGTTAAGGAGTACATCAGAACAAGGAAATTAGGAAAAAGTTAAATTTTCAAAAACCGGTGGTGACGGGGGTTGCCCAGTTGTTTTTGAGACCCCAAAGTTTAAGTATGTTCCTTTGCCTGTGGGCTGTCACACGTTTACCCCGGAGAATGGAGAGCTCAGGATTGTTTGTGTTCCTGGAATCCTGTGTTCTTGGTTAACCTCCAGAGGAAAGGAATTGGTTTTCAACCTATATATTCGAAGTTCATGGCTAAGAGTGTGATCTTCAACCTTCTAGAGAATATTGTTTCCACTTTATAGCAATGGCTATCTTTTCAATTTTGAGCCTAAAGGCTGAGGATCTAACTGGACTTTTTTTCCTCTTTTCACACCCAAGGCTACTTCTGACTGGACTATACAGTTCAGTACCTAATTGCTTAGGCACCATCATTTCCCAGATAGGCATCCTTAACTGTGTGGTAAGGTTCATGCCTCAAGGATGTTAATTAATATTCTTGGTGATAAACTGGGATTTTCATTGTTATTAAAAATTGCCCCATAGCCTGACTGTGTTTTAGAGACTGAGTTACTTCTGTATTCACAACTTAGTCAACTGAAGGGCTAGGCGGAGTGGAAATGGGGAGTTCCTCGAGTAAGTACTCAACCATTCCAAGGCAGAGATGGGACTGCTGAGTTTTCTCATTGTCCTGAGAGGCAAAGTGAGCATTCCTGGACACTTAGGTTAATTTTACTGTCCCGGTGTAGCATTTTTTTGCGGGTGTAGGAATACTCCAAGCTGGAGTTGAGACCTTGGGGGAAGCATGACACCCAAAGGAAGTACTAGGCTACCCTACCACTTCTCACCACATGGCAGCTGTCTCTCTCCCACCTTCTTTCCATTCACTGTTTTCCTTCCTTATCCCTACTCACTACCTGTCATGCCTCAGGCCTTACCAGAGGGATCAATTGCTTAACCTGGAGAGGTATTTAGAGTGATTGTTGCTATGCAGTTTTGAAGGGTAGCCAGAAGCAATTCAGAAGACAAAAGGTCTCTTCCAGATCCTCAATTTATGGGGTGAAAGGTGAAGGAGAAAGCAAAATAACCATGTTTTCTTACTGCTAGGAGCTGTGAGAGGAGCTCTTAATCTATGTTGTGTGGGGTACAAGAGACTCTTTACTAGTCTAGGAAAGACAGAATCTCAACCTTCACTCCATCCTCTTCGCTCATCCTGAGACTTGCTTTTGCTGATGACATTTCTAAGCTCAGTTGCAGATGGTGTCTGTGGGAAGTAAAAGTTTGGTGAGGAGAGGGCCCTGCTATCTCTCCATGAGAAGCAGCTGAGGGCTGCCTTGATACTGTGATGATTAATCACCAGGGTGCCAAAAGCACTTGGGCCCCTGGATTGTCTCTATACTCTCTATTTCAAAAATTAGTAGTCCAAGGTTGAGAGAAAGAGGCTGATACAAAGTTAGTCTTCAGTACTCTGGATGATGGGTTGTTAGTGAAGCTTTCTCAATATATAGCCCTCAGCCACAGCATACTTCTCTGGAATAAGAGAGTATAACCATGACGTAAATTAACATAGACATAGGTTCCCTAGGACCTAGAATTAAATGGATTTTTGGTGTTTTGTTATATACCATGGTTGTAAACCAAAGATAATGTTGATTGTTCTAAAGGAATGAAGGGCATTTTATCCAAGCCAGCCATCCCTGAGGAGGCAGCATGGAGAGCCCTTAAAAAGGCTACAGTGTAACAGTCACAGCTAAGGGAAGAACAAAGCCTGGGTCTTGGAGGAGGGTGTCTTTTCCTTCCTTGAAGGAGCCTGTTTGATGGGCTGTCTCAAGGAAAGGATCCTCCTCACTCCTGTGTCTCAGAACTACTCTTGGTGAGGATCATCTTGTTAGGCAGACAGCCCTCTCCACCAAAGTTAGTGCAGTTTTTAATGCTTTCGGTTCTGGAGAAAGGCTGAATTCAAAGACAAAGCTGAGGAGGAGCCTGATCCCTTTTATAAATTCAGGAACTTCTGGGTTTGGCCTTATACCACTATTTGCCATTTCGGTTAGGGGGCCAAAGGTCTCGTTAAAAAGGAAGCAAGTGAGGAGATGGGAAGAAGGCAGAACTAGATCAGTCTGCTGGCTGAGATGTGGAAAGAGACAGCATATAATTACTTCAAAGGACAGATAGGACTGCAGTGGAAGAAAAAAATATGGTTGGGCTAGTGAAATTTCAGGGATAATGCCTTAAAGGTTCACAATTCATTTCAGGGAGGCTCCATATTAAAGCACCATTGTAATAGTAGTGTTATCTTTGTGGTTGGAGGTTGGGCCTAGAATCCTTAGTCTGGGGGATGTTATGAAGACATTTTCACTAGGGAAGCTAGATTATATTAAGCAAATAACTCATAGGGACATTTTGCTTAGCACTGCTATCTTCATAGTTCAAGAGAACAATTCAGGAATAAGGAAGGAATGATATGGATGCATCACATTAAAAAGTTATTTTTATTTTTGGAGTTTTAAAACTCCTGCAAGTAGTTTTAATGTAATTTAGGTCAACCTGGAAACGTGCTATTCCCCTCCCCTTCATTTTAGATCCAAGCTAAGGTAGTATGTAGAGGAGCAAACTAACCAGAATATTAGAACTACCAAAGGACATTCCTTTGTTGAGTGCCATTTTTAGCCAGTGGCATGTCGGGGTGGGATGGGAACAGGCCCAGAAAGAAGCCTAAGGTTTTGGGAGGAAGAAGGGAGAGCCAGCAGAAACCAACACTGGCAGGGAATTGCTGTGTGTCAGGTACTCTGCTAAGCACTTTGCTTTTATTGCCTTGGTTCGTAAGCACCTGAGGTTAAGGGATGGAAAAGTGAAAAGACAAATTCATCTTACTATCCTGAGCATATGTAGGAGAGAGAGGGGAGTGGCAGATAACTTTTTCCTGTCTAACCACATCGTGCTAAAGTAGAGGAAGTGAAGAGTTGGGTTTGAGAGAGAGGTTAATTTAAGGAAGTGCTCATTAAATAGTTGAAAGAGACTCTTGAATAACTTTTCTGTTCCTAAGGACCTTCCAAAAAATGTGATGGTCAGAAATAGGCTAGAGGCAGGGCCAGTAGGGAGCAGTATTACTAGTGACTCTGGGATTGATTTACATTCTAGAAAGTCAGGTCATGACCTGAGAGGATAGGATTCATCTTATAGGGAACAAAATGGGGCTTCTCATCCTAAAGGGTCTTCAGAGAAAATAGTGTTTATATACTAGGATTCAAGGAGGTAATCACATTCTTTTGGTGCTTGTGCTTGTTTTTTTGTTTGTTTTGCAATGCACTTTGAAGTCATGAGACAATTTGTAATTTTGGAAAGACTCAGTGCCAAGTTCAGTATTGGTAGGGGCAGGTGACAACTTGAAAATTGACACTGAGAATTAAGACTGTACTCCTTGTAGTTGTTTGGTGTACCCCAAGAGTTATACCATGAGGGCTGCAGTGGAAAGGGAGTAAGTGTCTTTAGCTGAGTCATATCCTGAGTACAGGGCAACTTTTGGGGTGAAATTATGGAGGGTCCCACCTTTAAGAAGCTTCTAGGTCTAGGATGAGATAAGTTTCATACCTGAGTGGGAAGTAGGGAATTGGTATTAAGTCAGTTTATTAAAAAAAATTTGGAGCCCTGGCTGGTGTAGCTCAGTGGATTGAACTCGGGCTTGCGAACCAAAGGGTCACCGGTTCAATTCCCAGACAGGGTACATGCCTGGGTTGTGGGCCAGGTCCCCAGTGGGGCCCACATGAGAGGCAACCACACACTGATGTTTCTCTCCCTCTTTCTCCCTCCCTTCCCCTCTCTCTAAAATTAATCAATAAGATATTTTTTAAAAATTAGCAATAGGGGAGCCAAAGTAAAGGAATAATTAGAAAAAAAATGGAGTTAACCAGGAAAGGTTCTCTGAAGGTAATGAAGATAGTGAACATGGAACAGAAGAGAGGAAGGTACTTATAGGGGAAACATGGAAAAGAAGGTTTATGTGTGTTTTGGGCAGAGGGCTATGAATGGACTAGTCAGGGTGGTCCAGGAAAGGAATATTAGGAAATGAAGTCAGAGGGGCAGCCTTGCTGACCTAATGAGGCATTTGAATTTAATTTGATAAGTAGTAACAGCAGAGCGTGATGAGGTGAATATGATGCCGAAGACTTGTGCAGCTGTATTGAGTGAAGGAGGCAGGCAAGTTTGCCTAGGTTATCATTTTTCTGGTTCAGTGAGAAGCCCTGAGGACCTGAACTAGAGTAAGACTGGAATGAGAAGAAAGGAAGTGGGTTCATAGGAATTAGCAGGGCTTGATGATAGTTCTGAGTGTGAGCGGAGGGATAAAAGACAGCCTGAAGATGATGACTGCAGGCCATATTCATGCTGTCGATGGCAAGGAAAGCTTGGGAAGTGGTAGCTGCTTTGTTTTTAAGAAGTAGGAAGTGTATATTATTAGTACTTGATGGGATGTGTCTTCGTTCAGTGTTTCAGAGTCTAGGGGGTGCACGCCCCCTGGAAAATAGTTGTGCATGTGGTGTATACCTAGATGTTCGCAGAGCTCTGTCCTGTTCAGGACGGAAACCAGGTTAAAGAGTGTTTATCGCTGGAATGCGCCCGTAGACTTGAAGAGTACTAGCCCACTCTGCACCTGGGAAAGAAAAGAGTGAGAGTGGTTTTGTTTGTTTGTTTGTTTGTTTCAGTTTCTTCCCCTTTAATGCTTTGAAAATGGGATATGACTAGCCTGTGGCAGCATGTGCCTGTGGATGCACAATTCTCTGGCTTGATTCTTGGAAGGCCTTTTTCTGTCCCTCCCTGGGGGTCATTTGTATCTCTAGTTCCTGCTCCCAGAGCCATAAAGTGGGAGCCCCCATTTATTAATTGGGTTGGGACTGGGGAGGGGGTCGGCGGGGGACTCTTTAGTGTGGCAGGCGGGGGTCTTCCCGAATGAGCCCATTAGCCAGCCCCAATGGCAGCTGAAACGGGGCCGCAGCCAAGTCCTCTCCGTTTCAAAAACCCTCCATCGCCTGCAGCAGATCAGAACAAGGCCTGCGGGAGCCCTTAGCTTCTGATTGCAGCTGTGAGGAAGGACAAAACAATTTATAGGAAGCCAAGTAGCTCCTGTCTCACTGTCTCTTCCTTTCTGACTTTAGGGAGGGAGAAGACTGGGATGTGGTGTGTGCTCCCACCATAGCTTCTTACAAGGCATGTATAGGTCTAAAGAAGGAGAGAATAGGAGTGAACTATGTGCGTTGGTTGGACATGTTATGTTGATGTTCTGAATGTGTTTACACATGTCCACACACAGTTGTATTAGAGAAGCAGCCATTACTTATATGGGGCTCTCCAGGGCAAAGCCAAAAATGTGCTCAGACTCTTAAATAGTTTAGGGGGTGTGTGTTGTGAGGGGGCATACTTATCGTACCCTCTTCTGCCCATTATACCTGCCTTGTCTCCTCTCTGCTTTATCAAGATTCAGGGTTAGAGTTAAATCGCTGTCTTAATATCTTTTTAGTAATAGAAGTAATCTGCCATTTAAAGGAAGGCCTCCTAAATTACTTGTTTTCCCCTTAATTAAGCCAGCATGAGAAAGGGCAAGCATCTATAGAGGAGCTTCTTACTGCCTTGACCCAGAGAGAAGGTGCTAAGGGCAGGAATGTCTCACTTCCTGATGGAAAGACACTTGTGTCTTCTCCCTTATAGAATTATAGATGGCTAGAGCCAGAAAGGGACCTTAGAGATCACCCAACTCAACCACTTGGGTAACAGAGCAGGAAACTGAGGCTTAGGGAAGGGAAGTGCCTTGCCCACAGTTTCATAGTAAGGTAGTGGCAGCCAGCCAAGATGAGAATCCAAGTGGCCAGAATGTTAACCAGAATCTTAATCTGAGTATAGAGGCCCCAGACTTTTAAGATCACCAACTCCTGAGAGCCCTTGAGCTCCCTTAGAAAAGGAAGGCAGGGCTGCAAGATTTTGAGGGGGGAGTGACAGAGGGGGAAAGATAAACATGAAAAAATTTGTAAAAAAAAAAAAAAAACAAACTAAGAAGCTTTATATATGTTTACCTCAAAGATTAACTTTTCCATGACATGCAAATTATACAAGTTTAATTTTTATTTAGACTCAAGGGTTCTGGTTTATTGGGAAGCAAATAGCAGCCATGATAAAAGACCTAATGCTCTCAGAGTTACTCCCAAGTTCAAGGAGCACTTCGCCACCATCTCTGGGGGTTGGTTGGAGAGCCAAAAAAGACCCTCTGAGACAATATGAGGAATTTCCCGTAAACCTCAATTCAGGCTTCTTTTACATTGCAATACAGCTATATTAAAAAGCAAAATCAGGAGGGAGAGAGAAACAAAGCACATCTCACCTGCTGGGAAATTAAAGGAAGTCTCTGAGAGTAGGAGGGATTACAGAACAGTAAAATGGGATATTTGAGATTACAGGGAAATTAGGGGTGGGAACTCTACTCCTGTCCCCACCCCACTTTTTTTTTTTTTTTTTGTAAATTTGAGTTACTGGTTTTCTCCCTTGATGAGATGGAAGGGGGTGTGGTGGTGGTCCACAGCAATCTAAACCCTAGATCGTGTACTCAGTGGGCCGGCAGGCACAGCAGGTTCTGAAGTCACTTTCCTCTGATGCTAAGACTCACTCCCCTCTTTGGACCTCCCCTAGATGTATCTGCAGGTCCCTTCTGATGCTTATGCATTTGAGCCTGGGAGCCACTGATGACCAGGGAAGGGAGTGCTGAAGAGTCCCTAAGCTGGAAGCAGAATCTTGGAGGGAGAAGGGCACCACTGGCCTTCTCAGTGATAGAGTTATGGGTCTAGGTCAGAGGGGCAGTGGGTCTGCAAAGTGAACATTGTCTCCCAATAACGAAGAAATAGAGCCTAGTACAAAGCCTCGAGTTTTCTCCATCACACCCGAACTGATAGCACAGGGGGAAAGTGGAGTTGGTTCCCATGTCAATTCACCTTTACCTAGGGCAGCACTTTTCAACCGGTGCACCGCAAGAATTTTTAAAACATGCAATACCTGACTCTTTAGTCATGGGTACTGACCTCTTTTCCTTTAGATTGTCAAATTTAAAAATGACAGCAGCCAACACAATAGCCATCAGGTGTGAAGGAATCAAAATTGTACCTATTTTTTTGTCAGATCAGCAAAATTTGGGGGGGTGTGCTGCAGAATCTTAGTAATTATTTTGTATGTGTCATGGAATGAAAAAGCTTGAAAATCACTGATCTAGGAAATATATGATAGACCTACATACTCAAATTCCACCATGTCTGCTTCCTGTGAACATCCTTTTTCTGCCTCATAGGATTATTTTGAGGGGGTCGGGGGCCTGTGAGCCCTTCTTGAAGAAGCTGCTTTGGATGAGACAGACTTGAATCCAAGCGGATGGTCTGATCTAAAACTAAATGGCCTCTTCCAGTCATCTCCTTGCATTAACTTTGCTTTCACCTTGAACCTTCGTTGCCCTTTATAATTTTGGGTTTCACAGCTCCTATTTCTGTTGAATTCTTAAACTTTACTTTTAAGTATAGGAACCATGGTTTTTACTTTATTAGACTGGGAGCTAGTTTCCTGGAAGTAGGGCTCTTAAAACAGTTAAAACTCACTCTGGCAGCATACTTGAAGTGCATCCTTCTGGGTCTCATGAATTCAGGTTGCAGGGAATTGGAAGAATGGCCATCCCCATCCCCATCACTGTTACCTACCAAGGCCATGCTCCTGGGTAAAAGGCCCAAGACCCTCTTCGGTGTTTAATCCCTTGTCTCATGTCTAATGTAACCTGTCATTTTTTTGTTTTTTCACAGATAGCAGTAGCAGCAGGAGGGATGGCCCCTGAGGAATGTGGTGACACCGATCAGTCACCTGATATCCGGAGCCCTGGCAAATTCAGTGTCTTTCACAGACTCTAGCCAGGTAGGAACCTAAAGTCAATCAGAGGATACAGGCCTGCTTTTGTAAGGGACTTATACACACACACACACACACACACACACACACACACACACACACACACTTTCTGTCACATGTTTTCTCTCACACCCCGTCTCAGAAAAGTTTCTTATTCCCAGTGATTTCCAGAGATGGTTCCTTAGCTTTTTATTTGACCCTCTTATGGTATCCTACCTCTGATTAACTATTTTTCTCTCCTGGCTATTGTGGGTAACCCCCTTTATTGCATCGGCAGTCATTTCATTCCTGTTCTTTCCTGTTGGCCACCTGTTCTAATGGATATTTCTCTTCAGTAGACTGCTGATATGGGTTACTCTCAGCCTCTCCTCTATGATACCTGCCACATACACCTACCACCTCATACATACACATAGCCCTGTTTTCCCCAAGAAGCTATTTTCCTTTATCCTAAGTCAGGATAGGGCAGTGCTATCCCTTCTTACTACCTCTCATCAGCTTCTCCACCTCCTTTCCAGGTTAGATGGGAGATCCACCTATCCAAACACTGTGCTATACACCAGAAGTACAGGCCTACAGGCTGTTTCTCTGTCCTCAATGCACAGAACCAGGCAGGTCACCAGCCTCTAGTACTCAGCCTCACCCTTCTTGCTGCCAGGTAGGTGTGCTCCTCTCCCTACCCACCAACCCCAAGCAGGGTCATATTTCTCTCTGGGAGTATTTATCTCTGTTGTTAAATATCTTCAACAAGAGGAAGGCCTTGGTGACTCACCTTTCTGCCTTGATGACTTCCAGCCATAATCTTTTATTGAGAACTTCCTGATGTTAAATCTCCATCCCCTTTTCTGTAGTTCAGAAACATTTTTCCCATTTAGTGGGTATGGGAGAAGTGGCCAGTAAACAGATGGTATTTGACACTGGAGGGGAAGGGTCTAGTGACAGGTCACCTTTCGCTTGGTTCTAGAAATCTGAAGCTAGAAGATGTGCATTTTGCCCAGTGGCCTGGAATCCTTATAGAATACCTTGATCTTTTGAGGAAAGATGTTTTATCTGGTGTCCATCCCCAAGGAGAAGGATCTCAGACTCTGAAGAGCCTGAAGACCCTGTTCATTCCCAGACCTCCCCCAGGAGTGGAGACTGGATTGCTGTAGGGCAGAACCCACCACTAGGTGATCCTGTGTCTTGAGCTCAGGTGGCAGGGATTGTCTGGTGCCTATAGAGAGTTGGCATGGGTGCCAGAGCCTTTCCTGCCATTGGAGGTGACATCAACTTACCCTTTTGACCTTAGGGCTCCTGTCTCAGCAGTGCCTCTTTCATGCCTGCAATCTAGACAGCACTAGCCGTAGTCTTCAGTAAATGCCAGCTCTGGGTAAGGTGCTCCCTCCCCTGAGAGGCATATACCTCGAGCTGGAGTTAGGATGGGGTGGATGGAGGCATAGGCAGTTGTTAGAAAGCAGGAAATGCCCCTGGAAATGGTTGGGCAGTGAGTCTGAGGCACAGAGAGCACCAATATTTATAACCCTGCCCACCTGTCTGTCAACCTGGCTGATCCCTCAAAGCTGCTAGGCCACTAGGGCAGCTGCAGTCTTGGTTTCTGCCACACGAGGGTGCTGCTGACCAATTAAAACTGCCCCTTAGCTGATAGAGTTTGGGCAAGGAGGGCACCCTTTCCCCAAGACAGAGGTCAGAAAGACCGCAAGAGAGCCTGAGACTGGGGCCTAAAAAGCCAAAAGGATAATTAGTACCATTCACTCTTCCTTAAAAATGGCCTGAAACCGTGAACATTTTGCCCTAGCAGCCTGATATGTCAGTACTTTCCCAGCTGATCTTGGGAAGCTCCCTAGCTCTAGGCACTGAACACCTTGCACAGGTGCTTCTCTCCCTCAGGGTGAGCAGCCTCCAGCTGTCCACTCCGCTGTGTCCCTGCCTCTAAGATAGTCACTTTTTAGCCCAGAGGGCAGGGGTACCTATGCTTTTCAGAGAAAAAAAATCTCTTAAAATTGTTTTAAGAGAAGTATCTTTGTTAGTGAGAATGTGTTCGAGAGAGGACAGGGAAGACAAGGAGTCGGAAAGTTCAGCCTTCTGTGCCCCCAGCACAGACCTGCAGAGCTCAGGATAATCTAGTGGATGTTTGCAGCCTGAGTGGCAGGAGGGTACCCCAGGATAGCCCAGGGCTCTGAGTCAAAAAAGGTGTCAGAAAGCAGAACGGGGAGGAAGGCTGCTTTGGCCCACGAGCCTCATACTGACCTCATGCAGTAGAATGTCGGCCAGGGACTCAAGTGGCCATGGGGCCCCTGTGAGGATGAGGTACCCCACAATCAATCCTCAGTCTCCATGAAGCCCTTCCAGGCTGAACAGGCATAGGGAGATGACAGAGGTTCTCCTCCTCCCTCCTACCCCCGTGCCCGAGGGCCCCTCCCCAGGAGGACAGCTTGATTAAACAGTCGGTGCTGCTGGAATTACTGCACAGCTGGCGCTCCCCCCAGCACCCTGAGCAGAGCAGCAGCGCAGATTAAAATCTCCAATTAGCGTTAAAGTGAAGTGAGGAGGTACTGAGGCTGCCAAGGAGGCCAGGCGGGGGCCCTGGGTTGGCAAACCACCCCCATTCCTGCCTGGATTCTAAGTGCCACCCTTAGCCACCCCTTCTTCCCTAGCTCCTCTCCCAATAACTCTCAGTGCCCTTTAGCTTTGCATTGCTTGTGGCCAGAGGACTTTACCTGGAGGGGCAGGGGCAGGTGCTGACAAAATGCTGGGGACATAGCAAGTGTGGAGGAGAATGAGAGTTGTCAGTGCTCTCGTCAAGGGAGATACCCTACTCACAGCCTGCCAGGCAGCCAGGTCAAGGTGACTTCACACTACTGCTGCTTCTTTTTGCCTAGAGAAAGAGCAAACAGAACAAGTCTTTCTAGGCTCTCTTACCTATAGTTGCTGGGGGATGTAGTGCCAATACAATCATTTATTTTTGTATATTTTATCCTATCTGAGCCATTTACTCCCACCCAAATTATGACTCCTTCCTTCCTCCCTTCCTCCATTCTTTTCTCAGTTTTCCTGTGGGCAGGGGTAGGCCCAGCCTGGCTTGGGAACATTGCCATGCCCTGCCACCTGGGTCCCAGCCGCCTCTTTTTTATCTTCTTTGCAGTGTGGGGAGGAGCAGTGATATGCCAAGAATAGAGGCCGCAGACTCTCCCAACCCTTGAACATCACAACCCCACCTAAGGGCCCTCTACCATTTACACTTCTGCCCTTTACCCACCAAGCCCAGGAGGAGGGCAGCACAGCTAGCCATGCCCTTTGACTTCCTTCTGCCCCTTTAAGGGAAATGGAAGTGGGTACCCAGCTGACTCACACCTCCAGAAATTAGACACCAGGGCACAGTGCCACCCTCTCAGGCTGGCACATGCTACCCTGGCAGAGATTCAAATAGCACCCCCCACCTCTATACCCCCACCCCTATGTCTTCCTCTTCTCTCTCCCTCTTTCTTCCTCTCTCTGTCTCTCTCTTTTTTTTTTTTCTCAGCTCAAAGCACAGCTGAGCCTTAAGGGGGGCAGTGGGGGGACCAAGCTGGGGCAAGGGGGGTGGAGAGCTCCAATAGCACGTTTTCACCTGCCATTTAATTGGATGTATTTTTAATTAATGGGACCTCAGGGACCAACATGAGACAATCTGATCTCTGAATAGGGACAGGGGAGGGATTGGGTAAGGGAGGAGGATTGGGCCACTGGGTGCGGTTACTGGGAACCCAGGCCCATCAATCACTGGCCACTTTGCGTTCTGGCATGGAGAGCAGTGAGGTGGAGGAGGAGGGGAGGCACGGAGGAGAGGTGCCAGGCTTTACCCCCAACTGCCAGGAGCTCCAAAAAGGATGGAACTGTACTGGTTGACTCAGGTCTGGGGCCCAAGATTGCAGCCAGGATATTAGGTGAGGCTGTTTCCTTGCTCCTAGGGTTTTGTCAAGTTGGGCTTGTCCCAGTGAGTTCTATAAAACAAGGTGAAAGGAAGGTGGGGGACAGAGGTTCAAAGAAAGGACCAGAGCTAGGGACCATAGAACCAGAGGCTGGTAAAAGAGAGGAGGAGCACAGGGTTCAGAGATATTTCAGTGTGTTTAGACATCAAATAAGTGCCATGGAGATTATATGCAGAACAGTATGCAAATGAGGCCTGGTGCCTTTGGGGTATGAATCATAGAACCTTAGTGTTGCTAGGAAGAGAACTTGAAGCTCATCTCGCCGAACCCTTCCTTTTACAGACATGGAAAAGGAGACCCAGAAGTGAGAAATCAGTTGAATTCTGTCCTGGTGTTGCTTTGTGTTCCTGGATGTGAAGAATTCGTGGGAGCACAGGGAAAGGTAGGTAGATAGGATGTAGAGAGGAAAGTCAAGGGAAGAGCGTCAGCAGGATATTATCCTCTACTGCTTGGAGTCTCGTGTCTCTGGCCCCTGAATCTTGGAAGCAACTCAGGGGAGTCAGGCAGGTGCACTACTGGGGGGACATTTCCCTTATACAGCATGTTCCCAAGATTATCCCACCCATTTCCTTGCTTCTAGGCAGATCCAACCCCACCCCCACTCCCATGGGATTTTACCATATTTTATAAGGTCCCCAGAGAAGGAAATGCACCAACTACCCCAGTTCCTTAACCTAGAAATAAATCCCCCAATGATGACTAAATTTCAGCTTTTCTGAGATTTTATCACAGGTTTCCCTGCTGTAATATAATCTGCTAGAGAAAAGTAAGCCAAAAAATATAGTAAGGGGTGGTCTTATACCTGGTGTCCATGTCTGAGCTGAGAGCAGAAACGGAACTAGAACTCCAGGCCCGAAAGCTGAGTCAGAAATGCCCCTGTATGCATGTGGCGCTCTGGCCCCAGAGCTCTTAGTCAGGCCCCATCTGCTCCGCGTGGTGCTGGCGCGCGCTGGAGCGAAGGGTACATTTCCTCCTGTCCTCATCCCCACCCCCTGCTTCCTTCACTCTTCAGATACTACAGTTAAGAAGGAAGAGAAGGAAGAAAAGGGACTTTCCCACCAGGTTGCCAAAGGTGGCATTTCCTGGTATCATCTTCCTTCCTCAAAAAATTTAACATTCTTTGTTCTGTGCTTCACGAGACTAAGTTGAGATGAGGGCAACGATGGGCAGAGAGCTTGGAAAGCAGTGTGGGTGGAAACTTAGTCCCTCTCCTGCCCCCAACACCTCTCTCCCACTCCCAGATTGCCTTCTCCTCTGTCTGAGCATCCCATTTTACAGCCTCAGAGGCCCTGGGCAAGAGCGGGGTGTGCCTCTCTCAGTGTCCCCAGCCTCACTCTGCCCTGCCCTCAGACTCTCAGGGTCATCACCTTGGCTGTTGGGTTCTCTGCCTTCTCTACTGCTGACAGCATAAGAAGGGGCCCTTGCATCCCCCAAAACAGTCTGGAAAGAATCCTTCTAGCTCCCCCGCTGCTCCTGAGAGCCTGCAGGGAGAGGTTGGGGTAGGGTAGGAGAACTGTGCACGGCAGTTGAAAAGAAAGATCCTGCTGTCAGGGGAGATCAGGAAGAAGCCTGCAAGTGGGGAGAAGTTAGGGAAGATTTGGGACCTGCGAGGCCTGGAGTCCTACCCATGGGTCTGGCTGCCTAACACAGGGCAGGCTGTTCACATTGAATATTTGGGCGGGCGGGCGTTTATTAGATGGCTCCTGTTTACACAGCCTCTGTTTCTCCTCTGAAACAGAACAGTGGAGAAGAGCATGCTGTGAAGAAGGAGGGGGAGCCCTGGCGGGGTGGCTCAGTTGGTTGGAGTGTCAACCTATCCACCAAAAGGGTTGTGGGTTTGATTCCTGGTTATGGCACATTGATGTTTCTTTTTCTCCCTCCCCCCACCCTCCATACCTCCTCTCTCTAAGATCATAAACATATTCTTGGGTAAGGATTTAAAAAAGAAGGAGGGGAGAAGATGTCAGGCTTTCATAGACCCTCTTTCTTACTCCTTGTCCATCCCTACTCCAACGTTGGAGGCATATTGGAGGGGCTAAAAGGCCCTTAAACCATTCAGTCTAGATTCTGGATATTTCTCTAAGGAACAGGGCCTCCCTTCCCCCAACCCTGCCTCATATTACCAAGGTTCAACCAAGGGTGCCACATCTTCATCCCTGGAGTCAAAGCCTGCAGCCTGCTCTGGAGTCCAAAAGAAACCCTGAGCCTTTGTAGGGAGAGAGGCATAGACTTGCAGTAGTACAGAGGCAGCAGCACCCAGAATCCCCTGCGCTCTGGAGAAAAGGGAATCATTGAGGAATTCAGTATTTGTCCAGGTTTAGGACTCCTGGTAGGACCCCTTTCCTCCTTCTCCCTCAGTGTATCCCACTGGATGGTGTGAGGTCTGGATATCTGACCCTCTCACTTTGACACCTTGAAAGTTATCCTGCAGATCCCCTCTCTAGCTCCCACAGCCATGGAGGAGGGCAAGGAAGGCATCTCAGAGGTGGCTGTCCCATTATATCCATCAGTGCCCTGGGAGAGAGGTCAAGGAAAAGAAATTGACCAGAGAGGGACCCAGGAGGTGATAACTGCTCCAGAAACAGCCTCCTTACTCCATTCTTCCCTGCGCACCCTCTCACACGCCGACAAGGACAAGGCTGTAGGGCCGAGTGCACCAGCTCTCCTGGCTGGGGACCCCATTCTCTGTGCAGGCAGCCGGCTCTCTGCTTCTGCACAGAGCGCATGCTGGGATCTCTTGCCCTCCTTTGCTCACTTTTCTCAATGTGTGTTGGCAGATTCCTAGAAATAAAGAAGGGGGCCCTGGCCCTTCCAGTAGAAAGATGGTGGGCTCTGGGGCCCTTTGGGTGTATCTGCTTAGCTGGAGGAGGGGTGGGGAGAAGGCTGCTGGCAGCTCAGCTGAGCTCAAGGTTCTGGTGACTCATAGCAGTTGGGGGCGGCTCATGAAAACAGCCGAGAGGGAGGGAGGACCAGGCCTGTTAGAGCCCTCTTTTGCCCATTTCCCCCCACTATGAACTCTGGATGAAGGTCTCTTTTCTGGATTGTGGGGCAAAGAGAGGCCCTAGCTATGAAAGAAGAGAAAGAAATGGGAAAGTGAACAGGGGAGGCTGAGCATCCCAATGAGAGGCCTTCCAGTGAGAAAAGGAGAGGCTGGTTATTCTCGCTCTTGCTGTAACCATTGGCTGCACAGAAGACACTGGGCACCCACTTGTGCTGGGGCAGTTCTGTGCTCCCGGGCACCTTCCAGAAGAGTGGCTTTCCAGGCAGATACAGCTACTTCTCCCTGCACTCATTTGCCTTAGAGCTCTGAGTACCCAGCTGGCATCTCACGACCTAGGAATTAAAAAAAAAAAAGTAAGTCCTGGCTGGTATAGCTCAGTGGGTTGAGTATGGGCTGCGAACCAAAGGGTCGCTAGTTCGATTCCCAGTCAGGGCACATGCCTGGGTTGCATGCAAGCCAGGTCCCCAGTAGGGGCCACCTGAGAGGCAACCACACATTGATGTTTCTTTCCCTCTCTTTCTCCCTCCCTTCCCCTGTCTCTAAATAAATAAAAATCTGTAAAAAAAAATTGCTTAAAAAAAAAAAAACAACAACAAAAAACCCTGGCTACTGTGGCTCTGTGGATTGAGCATGGGGCCTGCCAAACAAAAAGTTGCTGGTGGAATTTCCCGTCGGGGCACATGCCTGGGTTGTGAGCCAGGTCCCCAGTTGGGGGCATGCAAGAGGCAACCGATCGATGTTTCTCTCTCACATCAGTGTTTCTCTCCTTCTCTTTCTACCTCCCCCCACCTACTGAAGAGAAATAAAACCTTCAAAAAACCATTATTATAGGACTATTTAGTCTTTTTACACTCTTCCCTGGAAATGCGCTCCTTAGGTCTTCAAAGGTGCTGATTCTCTCTTCCCCTATAGGCCAGGTTGGCAGCGTGCATCATCTCCATCCTTTCTCAGTTGGGGGGGTGCTAGAGGACTATATCTGATGTCACACCAGCAGCAAGGGGCCAGAAGATGAGCCAGGAGAACCATCCATGCCTTCGACCATAGTCCCAGTGGCCTCCTTGTTTCAGCAAAGGGAAGCAGGGATCTTGGATACCAAGTATCCAGATACGTGATAATAAATACCCTCTCTCTAAACTGAGAGAAGGATGAGCTAAGAGGAGGGGACTTCTCCAGCAGAGTTCTAGTACTCATATGCCTGTTTCTATGCCTTTCATTGCTGGTGGCTCTGCTCTGCAGCTGGGGTAAGGTGTCTTCTGCTGGGATGCTCCTGGAGATCCACAGACATTTTGGTTGGAGAAAGGGTCCGATCAGCTGCTCTTCATGAAGGAAATGGAACCAGTTCCACTCCCCAGCTCTCCCTGACAGCAACAGGGGCCCAGGGGCCCTGCTGGAATACCCACAGTGAAGCTCGGTTCTGACCTCAACCAGCGATCACCTGACTCTGGTGTAAAAGTGGTGCTGTGAGGGGGTGCACCAGGTGGGGTGCAATATTAGAGGAAGTGAGTGAGTGGGAAATTTCAGAATCACTCCTCAGTACCACATGCTTCTCCTCTTCCTCAAACTTGCTTTGGACCCTGTTTTCTTCCATGTCACTTCAGCCAACTCCACTCCTGGCCATTCCATCCCCTCGAATCTGAGGAGACATGGTGAGTAGGTGTCTGTTCCCTGTACTTTTCTCTCTCTTGCTCTCCTTCCTCCCTCCCAACACGCAGACAGTAGTTATCCCATTTGAACTCTTTCCACCAGTGAATGCCTTCGGAATCTGAACCCAGAGCCCCCAGCCTCTGCACTCTGCCTGAGGCTGACTCATCAACCCTCATCCTCCCCACAAGTATAGTCAGGCCAAGACTGTTATGTCCACCCGTGCCGAGGGCCCTGACCCAAAGCCGAGGGCAGCCCTAGGGGTGCTGTGGAGCCCAGCCCTAAATGCGTGTATGCCTGTGCATTGGGCACACTGGTTTATTAGTGTTATTTCAGCATTGTGATGCAGAGAGAGTAAGTGTAACAGCTGCTCCTTGCTTGCAGTGTTTATTGTTACCTAGAGACAACCTCCTGGCTTTTTCCCAGCTCCCCCTCCCCCCTAGCCCAGCCCCCTCCCTGCCAACAGTCCTACTCTCCCCACACTGATGGGAAATTTATAGCTTGCCCATACCATGCCTTTAACCCTCTCCTGTCCATAGGGTGGGTCTTGAGGGAAGTTTGAAGTGAGCAGTGGGCGTGCTTGGGCCCCAGCAGAACTGGGTAGAATAGTGGCTGGAGGGGGAAGGATGCAGGGAGGGAGGGACAAGACTTTTCCTCCCCAATCTACGTGTCCAGACTCAGGCCCCAGCTGCCCTCCAGGCTCTCCTGTTGAGAGGAAGAACTTTGGATCTAGCCTTGGGATCCCAGCATTCTCCTAACATGATCATTCTCTTCCCTGGGCATCTCTAAGGCCCACAAGTGGACTGCCTGGTCCTGCCTACCCTAGCGAGGTAGTACTGAAATAGGAGGAATAAATGCTGAGTGGCAGAACCCCCAGCCCCTGCCTCTCTGTAGAGATGCCCTATCAAGACAGACAAGAAGCTCTGGCATGAGGAATGTTGGCCAGACCTCCACAGGTGGGTGGATGTCAGACATGAAGCTAACTGCTGAGCCTGGTGGGAAAAACTACCCACCTTAACTTCACCCTGAATTTGGCACTAAGGTCCCTAGGGACTCATAGGCCATTGTCCAAGCTTGTTTCCTTGATCTGGTTAGGCTGTTCCTTTCTGGTCCATTTACTGCTGCTTGTCTTTGGTTTGATACCTTGGGGCAGATGCAGGAGACCAAGGGGACTGAAGTGTTCTAATCATGGCCTCAACAGAACTGGGGGAGGAGAAGCTCCTCTAGCCCCTCCTGACCTAGGACCTTTCATGGAGGGGCTAAGTTTGTACCTACACAAGAGGCATTGAAAAGACAGGGCTACTTTCTTGGGGCTCCTCCAGGGGTGGGCCTCACCGAAGTCTTAGCACAGGGCACTACCCCGAGGTCCCAGGTGGGTCCCAGGTGGGTCCCAGGTGGGTCCCAGCGCTGTTGATCAGCTGCACTGCCATGGTGAGCCGCTTGGCCTCTGAGCACTGCGTTTCCTGGCCTGCAGTACAGGGGAACAACCCTTTACAGTTGTGGAGGGAACTGAGTGAAATAAGGTTTGTGAAGCACCTAGGACAGTGCCTGGTACTCAGTAGGTACCCAGTCAGCAGGGGTTGGTACGATAAAGTCTATCACTTTTACGAAGTTAGCAGGGCTGACATTGCCTCAAAGGCTCCATGAGTGCCCCTAAGTTATAGTCCAGATATGTGCGTGTGCACGTGCTGGGGAGAGTGGTCAGTTTTCTTCCTGCTGTGGAGCCGGCGTGGCAGTCTCCTGGAAGTAAAATACCCCCAATCCCTTGACTCGTACTCGCCAGTAACCCAGTTCCCCCATTCCCATTCTCCTCAAGCCAAGAGCACCTCAGGCGGTGTTCTACCTGAAGGACAGCTGCATCCAGGGTGAAGGTTGGAGAGGCAGCCATTAGAGTAGCTCGCACTTGCCAGACCCTTTACAGTTTGTTAAGTACGTTTACCTACGTTAGCTCTTTTGAAGCCCAGAACACCCTAGTAAAGTGAACTACCATTTACTGAGTGCTACATTGTGCTGGGTGTACTTAAATATGTTTAAAGTCTATAAAATATTTAATCACCTAGATATGCCATGATTAATAAGGCTCATCTCCTATTTTTTAAGATTTTATTTATTTTTAGAGAGAGAAGAAGGGAAGGAGGAGAGGGAGAGAAACATCAATGTGTGGTTGCCTCTTGTGCACACCCCCACTGGGGACCTGGCCTGCAACCCAGGCATGTGCCCCAACCGGGAATCGAACCAACAACCCTTTGGCTCACAGGCCTTTGCTCAATCCACTGAGCTACACCAGCTAGGGCTCATCTACTATTTTTAATTCTTTAGATATTTTTACTGTTCTAAATAATACCACAACAAACATTCTAACGTAAAATTTCATGCATTTTTTATAATAAATTCCAAGAATTGAAATTATTGGGTCAACAGATACAAATATCCACCTTCATGGTTATGATCATTTTATTGATGTACCCTAATGAGAACAATATTTTTTAATCTTTCTCTTTGGAATTCTGCAATGGAAAGACGATTGCAGCCCCTTCTCCCTTTTATCCCCAGCAGAGACATTAATAATCTATCATAGCTTTTTTTAAATTGAGGTAATTGTAGATTCACATGCAGTCGTAAGAAATAACACTGAGATCCCTTGTACGTTTTGCTTACTTTAACCCAATAGTAACATTTTGCAATACTACAGTGTATCACAACCAGAGTATTGACATGACTCCAATCCACCGATCTTACTTAGATTTCCCCAGTTTTACTTGTTCATGGGTGTATTATTATATGCAATTCTATTATCTGTATAAAACTATCTGTCACTACAGCCAAGGCACTGAATAATTCCAATACCACGAGGATTCCTCGTGCTGCTATTTTATAATCATGCCTATCTCACCCCCTCCTTAACCCTTGGCAACCACTAATCTATCTTCCACTTCTAAAATTTTATCATTTTAAAAATGGAATCATATATTATGCAACTTTTCAGAATTCGCTTTTTCCACTCAGCATAATTCCCTGGAGAGGCATCCAAGTTTTCGTATGTACCAATGGTACCAATGGTTTGGTTCTTTCATTTGTTCCCTGTATGGATGTGCCGCAGTTTAACCAGTCACCTGTCAAAGAATTCTTTGTACTTGCTAGGTATTAATGAAGTACCTCATTTTACTTGGTGTGTTGAGTGTTTAATATTCACAATTTTTAAAAAATGTTATTTATTTATTTTAGAGAGAGGGGAAACAGGGGAAAAAGAGAGGGAAGAAATATTGATGTGTGAGAGAAACATCAATCAGTTGCCTCTCACATGTGCCCCACCCAGGGACCAGGCCCGAGACCCAGGCGTGTGCCCTGACTGGGAATGAAACTGGCAACTTTTGGCTTTGCAGGATGATGCTCAACCAACTGACCCACGCTGGCCAGAGCTATATTCACAACTATTAAGTTTCTTAACCTTTCAGGCTGGCACTGCACTATTTTTAAAAATATTTTACTGATTTTTTTTTTTTTTTTACAGAGAGAGGGGAAGTAAGAGAAACACCGATCCACTGCTCCACCTATCCATGCACTCACTCATTGGCTGGCTCTTGCATGTGCCCAGACCAGAGATTGAACCCACCACCTTGACAGATTTCGACAAGGCTCCACCAACTGAGTTACCTGGCCAGGGCGCATGCACTATTATTATTTCCATTTCATAGATGAGGAAAATTGGGCTCACAGTAAGTGATTTCCATACTATCACATTCTATTAAATGGCAGAAGAGAGCCTGGAACTTAAGACCATAGGGCTCTTTCACTACACCAGGCTTTCTGAGAGCTTGACTATGGCCACTGGGAAAAGGGTGTGTTTGAAGAGAGATGTCAGAGGCAGGAAGAGCATTGGGGCAGCCTCAGTCAATTCGGTTCATAGTTTAGAAGAGTAGCAGTGTCAGAGAGCAGGGACGACATGGCATGTGTCCTTGACATTGTTTCCCCTTCTCCAGAGAAGAGCAAGACTGAAGTGGGTGGAGCCCATAAGAAATCTTCCCACAGACGTGAGACCTGGAATGGGAAAAGGAGGATCCAGCCTTTGGTTGTGTGTCAGCGAAGAAGTGGGCAAGGTCCTCCTTGGAAATGTGAAGGTTAATGTATGTTTGACAGGTCTAAGGAAATTGAGGCCCATGACAAAGAGCGAGCTCTCTATTCCGAAGGGGTAAGGGAGGTGCAGCACCTTTTTTGGGTTTTGGTTGTGGTGAGGGTAACTACAGTTCATTTGCACACGTACTTACTACACCTTGGGCAGGCTCAGTGTCTGGAACGTGGTTCAGGGGGCAAATAGAGTGGAAGCAAAAATGCCGGCCCAGTGTTTAGCCCCGACTTCACCACTGCTCTTTCCCTCCAACTAAGTCAGAAGGAGTGGTGGAAATCATTTGGTCTGTCCCTCAGCCTCTGGGCACTGGTTGAAGCTGACAGGTGGAAACCTAGAGTTGGCCCAGACGTGATGGATGGTAGAGATGCCAGTTTGCAGGAGAGAGGGTTTGGCTGCTCTCCTGGGAGCTGTGTCTGGCCAAAGGCTGCCTCCTCCCACCTCTTGCTGGAACCCGCTCTTTTATAGGCCATGTCACCATTGCTCCCTTGGCCTGTCGCAGTGACTGTGGACTTATAACAACTTTCCCCATCTACTTATGGCTCCAGAACCAGGTTGGCCGCACACATCCCTCTTCTCCATCTCCCTTGGCCCATCCAAAAAATGGCACATGTTCTCCCAGTGGCAGCCACCATCCTTACCCAGTAATTTCAGCCATGCAGATAAATGCTGAGGCCGTCAGCACTATGTCGTTGAAACGACCAGAGATACCTATTCTGCATGCCTGTCTTTTGGTTGGAAGTTCTTAGACCCAAGGGAGACCGTTCTTTACCAGCTCTTACCCCGCTGAGACTCCTGACTGTCAGAGGTCCTAAATGTGGCTAGGAGACAGCTCTCTTCCCTTGGAGCCAAAATGGCTCCTAACCAGGAAATACCAGGGCTCCTACTCCCTACTCACTCCCTGTTTTTGGCTGCCTCTCTACTCCAGGCCCTGTTCTCTCCTGCCACCACTCCCTTCCCATTCCTCCTTTCTCCTCTCTCTCTCTCTCTCTCTCTCAGCAAGTTTTTTATGTGATTACAGGCACTGCATGGTAATTAGTGCTAAACTCATTTGCACAACTACAGTTAATTGGCTACAACAATTAATTAATGTGTTGGAAATTTGGCACTGGAAAAAAAAAGTTTGTCATCAAAAAAAGGGCAAAAAATTGTAGAGTAAGGTACCCATAAAAATTGAGGGCAGGCTTCAAAAGCCCAGCTGGGCCTCACACTTCAGGCCGGCCTCGGACGCCTTCCCACTCTCAACTTCAACGCATTTTCTTCCTTCCTCTTTCTTTTTTTTCCTCTTCCTTTTTCCCTCGCACCCTTCCTCTCTCTTCCTCTCTCTTCCCCTCTCTTTCTCTCTCTTTTACAACTTAAGCAAACTCATTTCCCTGATAAAATATAGCATGACTAATGGCTAGAGCATGTAAAAATCATTGGGAAAATGTCCTTGGAAGACGAATGCATTTTCAGCAGAATAATTAACTTAATTAACAAATTCACATGCATATTCATCAGGCTATTAATGTCTTCTCGGCTCAGCTTGATGAACATTGCGGTAATAACCATCTCATTTACATACTGCATTCTACTGCGATCCAAAACAGAGACAACATACAGGCGTATACACACACACATACACTTGCACAAATACACACAACATGCCTGGGCCGCCTTGATTTCCAGGTTGGCTGTGTGTGTGAGAGAGAGAGAGAGGGAGTGTGTGTGTGTGTGTGTGTGTGTGTGTGTAGGAACCCCGACTGGGTGATGCGATCTTCAGAGGGTCATGAGCGAGGTGGGGTAGGGGTGTTCACATGTGGATGTCTGAGCGAACTTTAATTCATTCTCTCTCTCTGCCTCTTTTTCCTTGTTTCCTTTCCTCTGTGTCATTTTCTTCTCTCGTGCCGCCCGCCCCCCAGTCTCTCTAGGGAAAAACTTGGTATCTGTGCCAACTTTTTCCCTCCTCCCCTCCTCCCTCTCTCTCCTCCTTCCCCACTTCCAACTGCTGCCAGCCGGCATCAGCACCGAATTGCCATCTCCTTGAGCTCTCTGTGGAGCAATCTCAGAGAGCAGTAAGGTGTGACGCGGGGCTCTGCCGGCTTCGCAGCACCGCCTGCGGAAAGAGCGCAGGATGGCGGAGGAAGATTAAGAGAAATCGCGAGCAGGGCTGGGCTGCCATTGGTGTGTGCAAACGCCGAGGAGGAAGGGAGAGGGAGAGCAAGGAGGTGGGGGTAGAAGGGGCGGGGGGACCAGCAGCTGTCGGCCTAATTCTTCTAACACTCTGCTTGTGGTCATATTAGAAAAACAGATTATGCCCCTCGGTGCCACTCACTTATACTTGACAATAGTTAATGTTCTCTATCTCCATTCGCAGGTCTTGACGACAGTGGACTTCAGGTCAAGGAGGATGGGGGTGTGGGTGGCCGAGGGGCACCCAAGGCCTACCCCTCCTGCTCTCCTGACCCCAGTCTATACTAGCCCTCTAGGAAGCAAGTCTGGGCCATAATTTCATCTGATGCTACCATTTGGCTCTGCTTTTTGCAGCCCTTTAGGAGATGCAGAGGTCAGAGGACACCTGGAAGCCCTTTCCCCTGGAAAGTCACTGCCCCTTTAGAGTCTTAATAGGTCACATTAGGTCGAAGTAAGACCAGCTTTGTGGCACCCCTTCCTCTACCCTTTCTGTGGGCCCTACCCCTCAATCCAGAAGTTGAGGGGTAGAGAAAGCGGTCCATGATAGTGCTCCATGAGAGGGCTACAGAAAAGCCATAAACAAAACAAGGCCAGGATTGTTTCTAGGTTGCTATGGAAACCAGGTTCCCTCCTCCTGGCAGAAAGGGAGGACTGCCTGAGGCTTGCCTCCTTCCACCAATCCGGAAGGCTGTAAAGGTGGAGTTTGCTAAGGCCCTAAGAATAGAGGCCTGGTCTTGGAGGACAAACCAACCATTCCCAGTAGCACTGTCTGCCAGACCACAGCCCTCTGACCTCCACCTTCCTTACCCTCTCACCCCAAAATTCAGTCAAAGGAGGCTTTTCCTCTCAGTGCCTTGTCCTCTATGGAGACCTGTTGCTTAGCAACCACTAGTGCCTTCTTCCTAATAACTTGCAGGGACTGAGAGATATAATATCTGTCTCTATATTGAATCCCCCTCCCCGTCTATTATATTTAATAACTGAAGCCCTGTCTTGGGTTCTCTTGGCACTTGTTTTAGAGTACTTTTAGATGGAGTGAGCTACAGGCTGAAGAAATAAAGTTGTACTTTATGAAGAACTTCCAAGCAGGCAAGAGTGGGAGAAAAGACTGGAGTAGATAGGGAAGCTGTGGAGCGATATTTTTTTAGGTGTATGTGGGGGCGGGGGGGAGCACTGAGAACTTGGAATGTGCGGGAAGGATGTCTACAGGGCTTCCCAAGGGTCTGTTCAGGAGCCCGGGGTGGACCCTGAAAACTGCTTCCTGGCTGGGCACTTCCCACCCCCCACACCCTGTCCTGCCCTCCTTCCTAGCAACTCGCAGTCTGGAGCCCTCTCATATTTCTGTACGTGGGAGGTCCACCCCTCTGGGGCTGTCCAGTTTCCTAGCACCTGCATGTTGGTATCCGGGAGGGGGCTGTGTGGATGTATGTCCAGCAAGGCCTGGGTGTCTCCCAAAGTTTTTCATCCACAGGGAAGGGATTCTGAGCTCCCTCCTAGGAAGCTCCAGAGCTGACCTAGCAGTGGGGGCTGCATAGTATCACGGAAAATGAGGAGCACGGAAGGCCTGCGTGTAGCCTATGGGCTGCGTGTGGAGTCAGAAGGCCTGGGTCTGAGCCCCCTCTTCCTGTTCTCCTGTGACCCTAGTTATTCAGTTAACCTTTCCCTTGTGCTTCATCTGCAGATCAGAAATCATGTTTACCTCCTTGGACTTTTGTGGGGTCAATTTAAAGTAATATGTGAAAGGAAACACTCTGAAAACTGACGACTTTAACTAAAATATTAGTTTAAGGTCTGGAAGAGGTCTAATTGCTGGGAAGAGGGAGGCATCATTAATCCAGTCTCGCCCCAGGCTAGGAACGCCATTAGCTTTTTAGCCAGAGAGGCATGATTCTTTGCCCTCTATTTGGTGGGGTGGGGAGCTGTAAATCAAAATCAAACACAAGTCTGTCTAGGGAAAGTAGCACGCAGTGTCCCTATCATCTTCCCCGCCTCCAGTCCCCAACTCTGACCTTTAGTCCTGAGTGGCCAAGACAAAAGTCCTGCCGACACCCCACCCTGAACCTTCCATCCTTCTGGGTCAGCACCTTCCCTGCATTTGTGCTGGCTCACAGACTGTGCGGTTTCACCCTCATACCCCCCTTCTCAGCACCTCCTCCAACCCGAGCCTTCTGTGGGAGACAGATGGGGTGTCTGCAATGGAAAAGGCTCTGGGCTCTACGCCGCCTTGGGTGGGCAGCCCCCTCCCCATCTCCCACTACTCCCCCTTTCCCTACCTAAGACACTCAGATTCACCCTGGGCAGCTTTGGGAGCTACTGAGAATTCCAACTCTCTTCCTTCTCAGACTCAGCTCAAGAAGCAGAGCCAGCATGGCATCTTTCTCCAAGACCTAGACCCCATCCCCTCTTCGTAGAAGACCGATGTAAGGAGGAAATAGACTAGGGAATGGTAGAGCTCTGTGTGAAGGAACTAATGTGGAGAGGCTCGGAATCCCTCACTGAGGACTGGGTGGCTGGGCTTGGGGCCTGAGTTGACAGAGGAGGCTGAGCCTAGGCAGCTCCTTTGTTCCAGAAATCTGGGGTCCCTGGAGGGAGGCTTAGCTTGGGGAGGGGGAGAAAGGGAGCTAACACTACAGAGCACCAACTGTGAGCCAGGCATGATGCCAGAGCCTTTCCATACTTGTAGTCACAACTAGCAGGTGAGGAGTCAGGACGAATAGGTGTCTCAGGAGCTCTCAGCACCTCGGCGCAGTTGACCTCCTCCCCCTCTGATTCTGTGATGTCACTGCCAGTTCTCCCCTTACTCTGGCCGCTCCTTCTATCTCCCTTGCAAACTCATCCTCGGCAACTTGGGCTCAGCCAAGGCCTTTGATTATATACTTTCATGGTACTGTATATCCTTTCAGCGCACTTAGAACAGTTACTTCACACTTATTTGTGCAGCCGTTTGAATAATCTTATTTCCCCTCCAGATGGAAAGTTCCACAAGAACAACGACCATGTCTGTCTGTTCACCAGTTGCTCCCAGCGCCCAGCACAGCGCCTGGCATAAAGCAGCTATTTGGTAAACATTTGTTGAGTGAATGAATAAATGACAAAATGATCTCTCTCTTGCCTACACTCAGCTTTTTAGCCACTCCCTCACCCTAGAGTTCACTCATCCCCAATGTATGAGCCAGGGAACAGGGTGCCTGGGAGGTCATCTCCTTGGAAAAAGCCATCAGGACAGGACTAGCCCAAGTTCCAGGACATGGGGCCTCTGCCCTGCTACAGCCTGGCCCTGCCTGTCTGTTCTCCAGCTTCCCCAGGGACTGAGAGAATTCAGAGTGCCAACACCTCCTCCCCGTGTAGGGGCCTGAAATCCCTCGTGAGCTGGAAGGGAGGAGTTCCAATGGAGAAGTGTCTCTTTTCCGCCTTAGCTGAGACTGCAGAGACCATCTGCTGCCACCCCTCTGTTTGCTTCTGTCCTCTTCCCTTGGACTTCAGGGAAGAGGATGGTTTGACCAAGCAGGAGGGAAAGATGGTAAGAGAGCGACAGGCTGCTTGTTCTTTGACGGGGCTGGTGGTGAGCCTCAGCCAGGTGATTGGAGCAGAGGAACACAGGACACAGCAGCCTCAAGTTCTTTGGAGCTACACTCTCCTGACCCTGGGAAGCAAGGAGTGGACCAAACAACCTCTGGGAGGTGGCCAGCCTTCCGCCCAGGTCGTCATCTGACCTTTTTCCTGCCCTTGACCTCAAACAATATTCACAAGTCTACAGGAAGTTAAAGTTAGGCCAGCTCCTTGTTCTCCCTGACCACTCCCCATTCTAGCTACCTGCCCAGCCCAGAACATCTCTCCCAACCCAACCCAGCCCAGCACCAATGTGCAGTCCTCACAGCTACCCTTTATCCAGTCCCCTCATCCTGACGGCACCCCTCAGCACCCAGGTGTCTGGGGCCAAAGATGTGGAATCCACTCTAGGCAGTGTTGTGCTCTCGAACCCTACCTGTTCTCTGGGCCCCTAATGAAGTAGGACAACTTGGGCTAAGGGCCAAGTCCTTGTGTCCTCATCAGAGGCAACATCTGTCTCCTCCAAGATGATAACCCTGTGGGGAAGGGGATGAGACAGGCACAGGGGAGAAACCCCAATCCTGCCTAGGCTCTCACCCCAGATTCCACTGCAGGCGCAGATTGAGGGTGAGGGCCAAGACAGCCACGGAGGCCTAAACTCAGGCACGCCCCCACACGGGCCTTCATGCCTCTGAGCCCCCGAGTCTGTGGGCCCCTCCTGGCCTCACCGGCTACCTGTGCTGCTGCTGCCGCTGCCAAGCCAGCCTTCTTTTATTCATGCGTTGTTTTATTGCTGGCAAATGCTGCTGCTTGCCGCTGTTAGAGGCGTTCCTGCCAAATCCATCCCAACATCTTGGCCTGGCATCAGGGCGGCATGCTAATGTGGAAATTTAAAGAGCCGCTCAGCTTTAAATCGGAATTTTAAATGAGCAGCAGTGCTCCAGAGGGACCCGGGCAAAATCGAACAGTATCCGATCCACCCTTCCTACTCCCACTCCTATAGAATCACCCCACTTCCTCCTGCCTCTCTCCTTGACTTGGACACTACATGAGGGAATGGTATGGCGCACACCAGTGGAAGAAGGAGCTACCGGGGCAGAGGGATTGGTGCAAGATGGAGTCATCTATGTCAGTAAGGGGCTAGGATTCCCCCCACTCAGGACCAAGGAGGGATCTGCTGCTTGAAGTCATGGGAAAGTGGAGGCAGAGACTCTCTCCAAAGGGAGCAGGCCTGGGGGTGGTGAAACTGACCTGCCTGCCTCACTTCCCATTTTACTGGGAAGCAAGAAGAGAAGGCTCAGAGCAGAGAAGAGGTGGAGTGGTATTCCACGAAGACACGCGCAGCATACGGTTGTCCGGGCAGGTCGGGATGCTTGCTGACGCGCCTGCAGCACAGGCGCACAGGGCTCACACATCACCTGTGCATGGTGAGGAGTTATTCACACAGGCAGGGCAGTCTTTCTTCCCACATCCAGGCCCCTGTCCTAACCAGAGCAAGCTGGTTTCTGCAAGTTGCTAGCCTGAGCTATGCTCCAGGTTTTTCCATAAATCCTAATGCATTAATATTCTCCAGCTCCTGGCAGCTACCTTGAGTAAGCCGTGGTGGTGACAGCCCCACAGCAACTCTGGGGCACCTGAACTCATTTTGTGCATTGTCATTGCTACAGTATGATGACCATCAGATGACAGGCTCAGACCTCTCATCTGGGAGAGGTAGCCTTCGTTTCAGAGGGAAGAGGGGGCAGACGGGAGGTAAAAGAGGCAGAATTTGTGCCTGTCCGTGACCCCCTTTCTTCCTTATCTGTCTCCAGGAAACAGGTGGCCCCTCATTATTAGAAAATATATACTGAATGCCTGTCCTCAAAGAGACAACGTGCTTAGTTTAACACAGTGCCTCCCAGTTTTCTGTGCTGGGCGGAAGACAGCCCTGAGAATCTGGATGTGCTATCCCAATTGGATCCACAATAACTTGCATGGTAACCTCAACCTAACCAGTGTTAGGCTGCCGGGCCAAAGGATGCTCCCTGACCTCCAAGATTGCCCCTCCTTCAAAGAAGGAGGCAGCTTCTTCACAGGCTGCTGTGGCTGCCAGCCAAGAGGCTTGGGGCAGGCCTGGGGCATGCAGCTGGCACCTGCCCACCAGATCCCCAAGGAGCACCTTCCTCCCCCACTCCATAGCCCCATTCAGATGGCCCCTGGGCTGCAGAGAACCAGAGCTCACTGCTCGCCATTCCCAGAGTAAACCTCCAGCTGGAAAGCCCATCATCTTTCTTTCCACTGTAACCTGCTCCAAGATACTTCACCCAGAGCACACATACTAAAAATCTACCAGGTACTTTTTCCAGGCAGGACCAAATACTTAATACAGCAGGGGTTGGGCTGGGACTAGGTAGGAGGCCTTGAGGGGTGAGGCCTGGGCTGGATTATGGGAGAAGTTGCTGATGTCAAGAGATGGCTGAGGAAGAACTCAATGGGAGTGAGACAGGATGGGGGCTGGGGGGTCATGAAGTGAAGGGGTTGAGTGAATCTGCCTCGCTCATCTAATTAGCAACATGTAAATAATATGCAAATCACCCCCTCTTTGTTTGGAGACCACAGGGCCTGTGCTTTTTGGAAGTAGGCTACAGAGGGACCACCAGGCAGTGTCCCTGAGACCCTCAGACATGGGACACTTAGGCTCAAGAGAGAGACCACAGTGCAACCATCTGGCTCTTGCTCATTCCCTGGATGGGCTCTCTTTCTATAGGCCTCAGCTCCCCTATGTGAGACGGCAGGACTGGACTGCATGGACTCCAAGGCTTCTGTCCAGTACTGACAGTCTAGGGTTCTCTGACCAGGGGCCCAAATGCCAGCACACAGTGGAGGGATAGGTTCTGTTCTGGGGTGGAAGCCACCTGGTTCTCTTGCCGCTGCTGCCCACCTCAGCAGTTCTATCACAACGACGCCAAGCTACATCCCCATGCACCCGCTGTCCCAAATGTGTGAGCAGATTCCTAAGACAATGTTCTCTCCTTCTCTGTGCTTTTACTCACAGTTTCCTGTGCTGGGAATGTCCTTCCTGCTTTAGTGCCAACTAACTCCTTCTCTGCCTCCAACAGCCTTACCCACCTTAGCCTCCCGCCATCTGGGCACCCTTATGCATTGTCTCCTTCTCTTGTGTCCCGCCAGCCTGTGAACTCCTAAAGGGCAGGTGCTAGCTTTCGCCAGTGTATTTCGTAAGTGTTAGTTTCCCGGGGCTGCTGTACTAAATTACCACTACTTTGGTGGCTTAAAACAAATTTATTCTCTCACATTTCCGAAGGCCAGTAGTTCAACGTCGGCTTCACTGCACCAAAATCAAGGCTTTGGCAGGACTCCGAGGGCTCTCCCTGGAGGTTCTAAGGGAGACTCTGTCCTTTCAGCTTCCAGTGGCTGCTGGGAGTCTTTTGCTAGTAGCCACATCACTCCAATTTCTGCCTCTGTTCACAGCTCCTTCGGCTCTTCTGTGTGCGTCTGATCTCCCTCTGACTGTCTCTTACAAGGACATGTGTGGTGTGACCTTTAGAACCCAGCCAGACGATCCAGGCAGGATAATCTGCCCACATCGAGATTCTCAGCTTAATCACATCCGCAAAAACCCTTTTCCCAGAGAAGGGAACACCCACAGGTTCTGGGGGTTAGGATGTGGACACGTCTTTGGGAGCCACTGTCAGACGACCAAAATAAGCAAAGACATCTTTAAAGTGGTTACCCATCTACCACGTGCCAGACACCACACATACATTTATCTCACTGCATTTCAGACTCCCAATCACCCTGAAAGGGAGGTAGTAACATCTCTACAGTTGAGGAAACTGAATGAGGCTCAGGGACATCGAGTCACCTGCTCAAGCTAACACAGCTAATAAGTGACAGGGCCAGGATTTGAAACCAGATGGGCTTGGCTCCAAAGCCAGCATGATTGTTGCCTCACCAATAGCCTCCCCCAGGCCCTGGCACAAATTTCTTACCTGAATGAATGTGCAGAAACAGAGAGGTGGATGAGAGGAGGAGAGATAAGACCCAGCCTTCCTAATGGTATCGACTCAGGCTTTCTTCTGCCAGAGCCCTCTTGCCACCCCCCTTAGTCCCCCCCGCACCACCCCTGACCCCTTGCTTCAGAAGCCTGGAATCTCCCCCAGTTTGTAGTTCTTTGCCAACTACTGCTGCCCAGAAGGGTGGCACAGTGCCTGGGCTTCAGACAGAAGGTATCAAATCACAGAACCAGAGGGACCTCTGGAGGTCACATCTTCTACCCCTCTGCCCATACACAGTCCTGCAAGACAGGGCAGACAAGGTCAGAGTACTGGGCAAAAGAAGGGAAAATTAGCCACCTCTTCCTTTAGCTATCCTTTCTCTACTTTTTCCACAATTTGTATTGGGAGGTTCTCACTCAGGTCTAACCTTCCAGACATCATGATTTAATGAAAGCTGACCAGAGTCAGATTGTCCAAGATTGTCCAAAACATAAAATGAGATTTTAGCTAACTACCTTCACCTCTCACGGCCTGTAATTCTTCATTTTTAAAATGGGATCGATAACAGTGATAATAGTGCATCTCACAGGAAAGAAACGTTTAACTCACAGCCTGGAGCAAGGGAGGTGCTGCGGGAATATTTTGTAACAGCCCCTCAGCCCTCCAACCGAAGCCCCTTTATCCTGGTATCACAAGGCTCTGCTCACCTCTGCCAGTCTGGTCTGCCTTGCGCGCTAGACTGTGAACTCCCGTTGGCAGGACCTTGTTCATTTTTTAATCACGCCCGTTCTCCCCCATTGTCTAGCCCGTGCTTGGGCACGTAGGCTCGATCTACATTTGACAAACAAGTGAGGATATCGGTCGGACCCCCAAGACCCGAGAGGCACAGAGCCTGACCCCCACCATCAACCCTTCTGGGCACGACCTTTTCCCCTGGGGTACGGGAGGCGACGGCTGCGAGGAAAGGGTGCTCTGCAGCTTTAAGATTCCTCTCGGGCGTCCCGGTTGCCAAGGCGCGGTTGCCAGGGGCCTGCGCGAAGAGTCGGGCCTCAGCTCACCGGCTCCAAGCTTCCGCCACTGCACCCGCCGCGGTCGCCGCGGCCCGGCCGCGCCGGGCTCCGCTCCTCCGAACCGTCTGGCGGACTTGGCACCGGCCCCGACTCTTCGGTGCCCCCGCGGTGCGTGGCAGGCTGCGGCTTCATTATCCTGATTGATTCCTCCTGCTCCCCGACACCGTGGGGGCCCCGACCAAGGAAGGGGGGCAGAGGCGGCATCTGCGGGCCCGTTTCCGGGCCCTCTCCCCCAGCCGCTCCTCGGGCTTCGGGCCCCTTGGGGCTCTGCTGCTGGCGGCAGGGCGGGTTGGGGGGAGCAGCCTGGCCTTGGCCCCCACCCCAACCTCCAACCCCGATTGGCAGGAAGGGCGCTAAGATGGATCGGAGCCGTCTGGGGCTTGGTGTTCGGGACCAACACCATCTCAGTGGACCAGCCGTGGGCCATGAATGCTGCGGGTTTCTGCAAAGGTTTTGGGCCTTCCCCAGGGGGATATGGAGGGTTTGGGGTACAGAGGGAGCACAGTGATGGACTGAGAACTTTGGAAGAATAAGCCTTGGCCAAATGGGAAAGGTGACATCTTCAAGGAGCACTGATTACGGGGCGGGTGGAGGGGGGGGTGAAGGTCAAGGGCAGATGGCACAGGTCTTATCACATGCCTCCCAGGTCGCCTTAAGCATAGTTCTCAAGGGAGGCAGGTCCGTTTTTGTTTTGTCTGCCAAAACAAAACGGGAGACAGCAAGGATCTGAGCTTAAAAGCAGGCCAGAGGCCTCTGTGATTTCGAGAACCTGTCCTCAGATCTAGCAGGGGGTGTTCTGGCCACAAAATCGTGCCACCCCCCCATCCCCCACCCCACCAAGGAAACCAAGTGCTGAGCATCTAGGGGCTAGGCTTGAGAGTGTCTTCCTAGTTCTGCCACTGGGTTTCCGAGCCGGGCAAGTCACTTTACCATTCTCAGCCTTTGGCTTATTCATCTGTAAAGTGGGGTTAAGACCTCTCTGACAGTTGTCAATGGCTAAATGGCATCATACGTGGATGGCAGGGCCCTACCTAAGTTATCTGGCAAGGAGAAAGGGAGGTGAGAGGCAGGCCTCCATCTCTGCTGCTGTGTTGGATAGACCCCTCCTCTCTCCTTGAAGGAGGTAAGTCTTCTCCGTATGCTCAAACTCCTTTACCTGGGAGATGACGTGGAACCTGCCAGCCGGAGCTGCTTCCCTGTCAGGGCAGAGGAGCAAACTGCTCTCCCCTTCATTGGCAGGGCATGGATTTAATGTCTCAGTTCGCATGGGGTTCTCCACCACTCCTGTCATTCTCTGTGTCTCCTTGGGGTCCCTCTTTCTACAAGTTCTGACAGTCTCCCTCTAATGTCTCAGCCCTGTTCTGTTCAAGGGCCACACCATGGAAATTTCTTACACAGGCTTGGCCCCCTTAGCTAACTCCCATCTTTAGCTCCTGTCAGTCCTTGGAAAGAGGGAGCTAGTGGAAAATCTGAGGCCAGCTTCTCCAGACCTACAGCAATTGTGTTTGTGAACACGATCTCGGCCACTCAGGCAACTAAGTGTCTCTAGGTCTGTTTCCTCATCTGGGAGCTCATTAATTTATACTTCCAACCCATATTTCCTAGATGACCACACTGGGGCAGCATGGTGCACCCAGCAGGTGGGAACAGCAGAAACAACAAAGTGAGTGGGAGAAACTGCACTCTGAAATCACTGATCTTCCAGGGTGGGGTGGGGCAGGGGGTGGGGGCGGGGAAATAGACACACAGGTCAGCCTCTTCTTCCATACAAGGTTTTTTACTGCAGGAGGACCTTCCAGATTCTAGAACATTCCACAGTGTTATGATGCTTTCCCCCTTTTTCCTGAACACAGCAGACTCTTGTCCTGGACTCTTCAGCCAGAGGCTAATTGCTTTCCTAGGGGAAAAAACAGATTATAAAATTTGAGTCTAGAGCTTTTGTTCATTTCATTTTTGTCGGAATGGTCTATTTTTATAACAATTATGCATTCCTTTTATATTCAAGGTAAAGACACAATAAAAAACATTGCCAGTTTGGGGTAAAGAAATGTCAAGGAGAAATTTTTTACTCTGGTGACCTAAAGCAGGCCAGCATGTGTATCTAGGCATGCCACACAATTGATCAATGTGACCCCTGTGAGCAGTTTCCTCAGTCTCCCCACTGGCCTGGCCGCCTGCCCACCCCTGCCTGGCCTGCTCCATCGTCAGCACCCATAGGCCTGGGCTCCACTTCCTATTAATACGAACCATATGGGACCTCGCTGTGGCGTCTCTAGGCAGAAGAGGGAGCCACAGCCGCCTAGTGGCTGCCAGGGAGGCTGGCAGGAAGGGGCATCTCCATCAGGCGTCTCCTGGGAAACAGTGAGCTCCCCAGAGAAGGGACATTTGGAAATAAAATCCCTGCCACTGTGTGTTTGTACGTGCGTTGGGGCGGGAGAGGGAGCGAAGAAACCTCCCCAGCCCCCTCTGCTCCCTCTCTTCAGGGAAAGCCTCTCTCAGCAGCTCTTCTCGCTCCCTCCCCAAACTCCGGCCCCCCACCCAGAAACAGCATAGGCTGTGCCGGGACTGGGTACCATTGCTCAGATTTAAGGTGCAGGTGGGGAAGAGCGCCGGACTGGGAGTCAGAGCCTGTGTCCTCGGCTGCCCTGCCTCACCTGGTGTCCCCGGTCAGCATACCTGCTTTCTGGGTTCTGGGTTCCTGCTCTGTAACTGATGGTGCTGGATGAGCTTTCCCCATTACTCTTAGCACTGTGGGGCTCCTCCACAAGATCCAGGAATACAGTGGGGGGCACTTCAGGTTATTTCCTGCACTTGGAACAGACACCTGAGAGGAGCTAATGACTCCTTGTGTGACCTTGACTGGTCACTTAAACCAGCCTGAGCCCTTCCCCTGCACACTCACTCAGGTATTTGTGGGTGCTCACGAGGGTGAAGTCTGCACTGAAAGGGTCCCGCCCTGGCTGGTGTGGCTCATGGACTGAGCTCCAGCCTGCAAACCAAGGGGTCGCTGGTTAGATTCCCAGTCAGGGCACGTGCCCGGCTTGTGGCTGGGTCCTTGTGGTGGGGCAGGGGCAGCGTGCAGGAGGCAACCACGCATTGATGTTTCTCTCACTCTCTCCCTGCCTTCCCCTCTCTCTAAAAATAAATGAATAAAATCTTTTTAAAGAAAGGGTCCAGAGACTGCCCAGATTTCCATGAAAGAGGCACCTTAGCAGCCCCGCCATGCTATCCTGTGCCAGAGGCCAGCTGCATACCACATGCCTTCCACGATGACCCCCCTCCCCATGACACTGGAGGGTCCTGCAAACCTCTCCTCACCTTGTACCCAGAGGCAACTTAGGGGAGAAGCCATGGTGTCTCCTGGGGAAGAGGTGGGGGGCGAGGTCCCTGCTTCCTCCTCTCTCACACCCGCTCGGTTCCCTTTGCTCTCCCTTGCTTTTAAGGGACCAAGCTCCCACTCCCACCGAGTCCCCCTTTCCCTGGGAAACACGGGCTGCGTGAGCGAAAGCAAGGGGCCCTCTCCCCGCTGGAGCGCCCCTCCTCCTGACCTCACTTCCTAGAGCACCCCTTCCTCAAGGGACCCCACCTTCCAGGCAGAGTGGGGTTTGCTGGGAGAGCCCTCCCTGTAGGAGACAACCCCCACACGTTTTGGAGGAGATACAGGAGCTCCGGGAAGGAAGGGGGTCACTGCAGAAACCCTGGAGGCCCAGGCCTCCTTCAGGTGTCCTTTCAGGAGGAGACATTGGCCAGCCGGCATGGCCTGATTTGACTTTGTGGCTTCTCGGCCCCTAGGTCTGCCCTGGGGGAGGGGCCAGGGGACTGGGGGGCCGAAGGGAAAAAGGTGAAGCAGGAGCGAGAGCCGAGAGAAGCAGCAGAAGCAGGGAGGGAAGTGACTGTGACCTTTATTGGGCACCTACTGTGTGCCAGGCTGTGGGCTCTGTCCCAGTTTTACCTGGATTACCTCATCCAGCTCTCGCCCTGGCCCGTGCCAGGTTATCTATCCTGCTCCGACAGAGGAGGAAACTGAGACTCAGAGGTGTTATGTAAGTTGCCCAAGGTCACACAGCTTGTCAGGAGTGGAAGCCAGGATCCCAGCCCAGGTCTGTCTGCCTCCAGTGGGTTCTCTCTGTTGTCAGAAAGTGCTGAAAGTCCTCCCCCCGGAAGAGCAGGTCTGGGGCTGGGGTTTTCAGTCCGAGGCTCCCCAGAGGCAACTCTATTGTCATCTGCCCTCCGCCTCCTCACCCATCTGCCAAGCAAGTCGCAGGTGAGCCCCCTGCCAAGGCCCCTGCCCCAGCCCCAGGTGCTAGCCCGGCTTCGCTGGGCTCTCTGCCTCTCCCTGGTGCCCCCAAGGTGGCTCTGAGGTCACCCCACACCCCGATGCCTTCAAATCTGCATCTCCAGATTGCAGAATGCAAAGGAAAAAGCAGGAGGAGACAGGAGGTCACTTGAAGGTTGGAAGCAGGGGCTCCAATGATCTTGGGCAGAGGATTGGGGGTCCTGGTTATCTCCTCCAGCTCAAACGAACCCGTTCCCTAACCCCCACCCCGTGCCCTGAGAGGCATCCGGAGCTTTGCTTAGTTAATGAAATACAAAAGAAGGAATCGGGGTGGGGGTGGATGGAGAGCTCTGGAAAGCGAGGGAGAGAGGAAAAGTTGGGTCTCTTCCAAAGAGTTAATGTTCCACAGTATGATCGATTAGGTGTCAGATGTAATTTCAAACCAATACAAGATGAATGGCATAATTTTCCCTCTCTCATTTTAGACAGAATTAAGAATCCATTAGCTAACACAAATTTTTGGCAAGTTTAATAGGATCTCAAATCTACATTCAGAGGAAACGCTCCCCAAAGCATGTTCAAGCTCTCACTCCTCGGGCCCCTGGCCTCCAACGTCCTCCCGACCCTCACAGGCCCTCTGTTGTCTGTCCCCCACATGCAGCCCCCCCTCCCTTCCCTTGGTCCCCCTATGTACTCCTCCTCCTCGACCCGGCCCAAGATTAACTGGCCTGACCCCATTCACAAAGGCTGGGCCTGCCCACCATTGTCTTCCAGTGTCAAAGGGTGGGGGGAAGGGGTGGAGGGGCTGGCAGTGGGCCCAGGAAAGGGGGCAGGTTGCTGAATTGGCCCCAGGCTCCAGACAAACCCTAGGGAAAGGGGTGAATTGATTGGGGCTTTGGGGCTGTTTGAGTCTCAGCCACTCCTCAGCTTCACCCCCAGAAGGGTTCTTGTTCTCAGACAAAGCATTACCTAGTTCATAAGGGAGACTCAAACGCCCTTCTTCCCCTTACATGTACATGTGCTCACACAGTGAGCCTGAGAGAGGGGAAGAATGGCTATAGATCCATTTTATAGATGAGGAAATCGAGGCTCAGCGGGGGTTGATTGGAGTCAGCTGGGTCCCAGGGTGGACCTTGGCTCTGCTACTTGCTTGCTTACTGGGGCCCTAAGGCATTCACCTCCAGGCCTCAAATTTCTCATCTGTAAAATGGGAAGAACATTAGTACCAGCTCATAGGGTTATCCTAAGGGACAAATGAGAAAGCTCTGGAAAAAGGAGAACCTGCATGACCATCCATCCAGGCCAAGGTGCCAAATGTCCACTCTGCACCAGCCTCGGGAATCAGCATCAGCCCCTACCCTCCAGGCACACAGCGTGTTAGGGAGACAAACACTCAAACTGAGCCCTGCCCCGGGTTGGGGGGGGGGCGTAGGGCAGGGGGCCGGGGGAGAAGCAGGTATAATAAATATGGCAGCTTACCCTTACTGGGCACTCACCCTGGACCAAGTGTGGGAGTGAATTTTTTGCATAGCATAACTCATGTACTCCTCACACCCCTGTCAGACAGATACTGCTATTTTCACCCCACTTTCCACATCAGGAAACTGAGGCACAGACAGATGAAGTGTGTTACCTGAGGTTACCTGGCTAGGTAGGGAGTGGCAGAGTTAGAATTCCAACCCAGGCAGCCTGGGCCTACGGCTTTTAACCTGACACCAAGCAGAGGTAAACGCTGGGGGCGTGGAACACCAGGATGTGACCGACCCTGCTCTGGGGTCTGGGAAGGCTTTGCTGAGGACAGAGGCTTGAATAAGGTCTTAACGGATGAGTAGGAGTTTACCAGGTGAGCAAGGAGAGAAGGAGCATCCTCGGCGGTGAGAACAGCACGTGCAAAGGCACCAAAAGAAGTAAGTCTCTGTGTAGGGGACGGATGCACTGCGCCGACCAGAACACGGGGTTCGGGTGGAGGACGGCAGGAGACAAGGCTGGATGGGGGGGCCAGGGGCTTCATTCTCACAGCCCTGCTCTGAACATCGGGAAGTCTAACTCCTTTAGACGGCCTTGCCTGCCACGCTCGGGAGAAGGTCATGAGTGCAAAGTTCATGAAGAGGTGATTCAGACTAGGGGGTGGAGGTTGCCGTTTCAAGTGGGAGGTTCGGGTAGGCCTCGTTTGGAAGGGCAGCATTCGAGTGAAGACGGGCAGGGGTGAAGACACCGCAGTGTGGCTGTCAGGGAGCAGCCACTGAACAGGCTGTCGGGTAGGCCCGACCCGGGATAGCAGCAGCAGGCGGGGTCTCCGTGGGAGTGGAGGGGAGCACAGATGGGGCCCCATCGGCCTCTGTACACACTTCCATTTCCTCGGGAGTAAAACGAGGAGCCCTGGCCAAATTTCCAGTGGAGGGAAAACACGACCAGACAGATGTTTCAAAGGCTCACTGTAGCTCCTACAGGAAGATGGGACTGGGGCTGGAGGAGGGGAGTGGGGAAGAGTCGGCGGAAGGAGCAGGGAGATCAGGTAGTTGCTGAATCTAACCGAGTCTCAATTTTCTCATCTGTCAAATGGGAATACAAATGCGTCCCAGGAGATATCCAAGAAAAGATTTGTGTGCGTATCCCAGCCTTCAGCAGATGAGATTCAATGAAGTCTTGTTGAATGAAAAAAATGAATGGTTGTCATTCCACGCCCCACTTATGTACATAACTCGCACCCCTAAGCCCCAAAACAGCTCCTTGCAAGCTTCTGGAAACCACCAAACCTGGATTCTCATTTTGATTAGCCACTCTTTTTCATCAGTAAAGTGAGGATAATCATACCTATTCCCCAAGATAATTGTAAAGATTAAATAAAATAACGTGTCTAATCCTGCACCCCCAACTGGAAGCTACTAGCCACATGTGGCTATTTAAATTTAAATTAATTAAAATAAAATAAAATTTAAAATCCATTTCCTCAGTTACAGCCACATTTCAAATGCTTAATAACCTCATATTGGCTAATGACTACCACACTGAACAGAGCAGAAATAGAACATTTCTATCATTGCAGAAAGTTCTGTCTGGCGGTGCTAGTCTAAATCACTTAACTCAGAGCCTGGCCCAAGTTGTATGCAAAGTAAGCGAACACCATCATTCTGGGAGGACTTAAGGTGGTAAGACTGTTTTTTCTTTTGATAGCCTGCCAAAGAGCATCCCTCTGATGGTCTCCAGGGTTCAGCAACTAAGTGGGGTGGGGGGTGGGGGAGAGTCAGGGGCCGGCAGGGCCTGGCAGAAGGAGAGAAGGAGGAGGGACAAGTCTACAGGTGAGGGAGGTGGTGCTGGGGATTGCACAGCAGGTAGAGATGAGTGCAGTGTGTGTCTCAGGCAGGAAGAAAAAGAAGACCAAGTAGGAAAAGGGTGCCCAGGAGCTGGACCCTAGGGTGCGTCTCCATCGTCTGCACCTAGAGAAGGGTGCCACTTTTGAAATCCTTGATGTCAATGTCTTTGTTATTGAGTTTGTTCATCATTTATTCGCACAATATTTGTTTATTGAGCATCAGGATGCACCTGCTCCTGTCCTAGGTGCTGAGAGTGCTGTTATAAATAAAGTCCCACCCACAGGAAGCTTATATGAATATGGGGGTAGGGTAGTAGACAGTGAACATAATGAATGTGTAACATACACAGCATGGTACATAATGGTAGGTACTAAACAGAAAAATAAAGCAAAGGAGAGGAGAAGAGGTGCAGTTTTGGATGGGCACCCAGGAGAAGCTTCTTAGACTAGGTGACATTTTATTTTGGTTGCCAAGTGACGAGGGGGCTTGGGGGGCATGGGGGGCATGGGAAGGGACTGCTAATGGGTACAGGTTTCTTTCTGGGGTGGTGAAAGGTTCAAAATTGATTGTGGTAATGGTCACGTAGCTTTGCATATACTAAAAAAAACATTGAATTGTACACTTTAAATGAGCAAATTAAATCTTTTTAAAAATTTATTTATTAAATGTATTGGGGCACCATTGGTTAATAAAATTATATAGGTTTCAGGTGTACTAGTCTATATTAATCATCTACATATTGTATTGCGTGTTCAGAATGACAGCTTTTTTTTTTAATCCTCACTTGAGGACATTTGTTTCACTGTTTTTAGAGAGACAGGTAGAGAAACAGCGATGTGAGAGAAAAACATCAATCTGTTGTGTCTTGCATGCTCCCATAGTGGGGACAGAACCCTCAACCAAGGCGTGTTCCCTGACCAGGAATCGAACTCACAACCTTTCAGATTATGAGATGATGGTCTAACCAACCGAGCCACACTGGCCAGGGCCAGAATTATATCTTAATAAAGCTGTTGTTTTGCCTTTTGGCTCTCTGAGCAGCACCACGGTGGTGAGCAAGAACAAGCGCCTTAGGAAAGGCGGCAAAAAGGGAGCCAAGAAGAAAGTGGTGGGTCCATGTTCTAAGAAAGATTGGTGTGATATGAAAGCGCCAGCTATGTTCAATATAAGAAGTACTGGAAAACCACCGGTCATGAGACCTCAAAGGGCCAAAATCACATCTGATGGTCTCAAGGGTCACTTTTTGAAGTGAGCCTCACTGATCCGCAGAATGATGAAGCTGCATTTAGGAAATTCAGGCTAGTTACTGGGGACGGTCAGGGCAAAAGCTGCCCGACTTATCTCCATGCCATAGACCTTACCCAGGACAAAATGTGCTCGTGGTCAAAAACTGACAGACCATGGCTGAAGCTCACATTGATGTTAAGACTACTGATGGGTCTTTGCTTCTGTCCTGTGTTGCATCTGTTCTGTGTTGGTTTTACTGAAAAACACAGCGATCAGATGCAGAAGACCTCCTCTGCTCAGCGTCAGCAGGCCCATCCAGTCTGGAAGAAAATGGTGGAAATTGTGACCCGAGAGGTGCAGACAAATGACTTGAAAGAAGGGGTCAAGCCCTGACCGGTGTGGCTCCATTGGTTGGGTGTTGTCCTCACAAAGTGAAAGGTCCCGGGTTCGATTCCCCGTCAGGGCACATGCCTAGGTTGCAGGTTCGTCCTGAGGTCAGAGTGAGTATGAAGGGCAACTGATGGATGTTTCTCTCTCACATCGATGTTTCCTTCTCTTTGTCCCTCCCTTCCTCTCTCTTTATAAATAAATAAGTAAATAAATAAATAGATAGTAAAAAAGAAGGAAAGAAGTAGTCGATAAACTGGTTCCAGATAGCACTGGAAAAGTCATAGAAAAGCCTTGCCGATCTATTTTATCTGCTCCATGACGTCCTTGTTAGGAAAGTCAAAACGCTGAAGAAGCCCAGGTTTGAATGGAGAACACGCACAGAGCTTCGCGGTGAAGGTCGCAGCTCCTCACCCACTGCAAAAGCTGCTGGGGAGGGGGAGGTGCTCAAGTTGATTGAGCTGATGGATACCAGCCCCCAGTCCAAGAATCTATTTAAAATTCAGACATTTAATGGTGGCAAATAAAAAATTTTATTTGTGGTTTTAATAATAATAATGATGATGATGATGATGATGATGATAAATGGAGCCCTGGCTGGCGTAGCTCAGTGGATTAAGTGTGGGCTTCGAACTCAAGTGTCGCAAGTTCAATTCCCAGTCAGGGCACATGCCTGGGTTGCAGGCCATGACCCCAAGCAACTGCACATTAATGTTTCTCTCTATCTCCCTCCCTTCCCTCTCTAAAAATAAATAAATAAAATCTTAAAAAAATAATAATAATAATAATGGAGCTGTTATTTTTAGAAACCACTCTGGCTGCTGTACCAAAAACAGACTGAAGGGGACCAAAGGCGGAACCCGTGGTCGTCCAGGAGACAGCCCTGGCAGCTAGGCCCAGGGTGGCAGCAGGGGGCTGATGGGAAGAGCTCAGATTCTGGATTTATTCTGAAGGGAGAGCAGACAAACATGCTTCTGAATCAGGTGCGGGGTGTTAAAGAGCATTGTCAAGGATGACCCCAGAGTTTGGGGCTTCGGAAACCCGAAGCGCAGAGGAACTGGAGTCCTGGGAAGGGAGGGGGGCTGGCCTGAGGGCCACGGTCACCAGGGGCAGCGCTGGGGCTCTGGAGAGAGAAAACGTTATGAGTTAGGTTCCAGCACATTGGCCTTCTGGTCTGGACTCTAACCCTGCCATTTTGCAGACTTCTCACAGCGTCGGTCTCCTCAGCCTGTCTTCGGGGAGCTGCGAAGACTGATTGGGACAGACCTGACTCACTGAAGGTGCTGGGAAAACAGTTGTTCCTTCTCTGTCTCCTTCTTGCCTGACCTTCCGCCCGAGCCAGCGCTGAGCCAGGAGCCCGGGAGAGGGGAACACTGACACCCTGGGCCAGAAGGAGTGCGGGGCCGGGGTCTGGCCACTGCCCCCAGCTGTCTGGGTACTGCCCCCAGCTGTCTGGGCCCTGCAGTGGAAAGAGAAGGCAGGCGACATGCGAAGCCCCTGAGCCCGAGCTGCGGGCAGCCTGGGTCCTGCGCCCCTGCATCCCCGGGGCAGGAGGACTGGCGCCTGCGCATGAGGGGCTGGCAGAGGGCGATCTCTGAGTCAGTTCTCCCCAAACCAGTGGGAGATTCTAGGAAGTCTTTAATTACCGCCTGAGAGTGGATGCTAGGTTAATTCGATGATTCGAAAGGTATGTTTTTCAATTACATTTAACGGAAAGATTTATAGTCAAGTAAAATATAATTAGTAGGCTGCCGGCAGACAGGCCTCCTGAGAGAGAGAAAGAGAGATGAGACAGACCCCTGATGGAGCAGGTTGTAGCCCAGGCTGCGGACCGCTCGCTGTCCCCCTCCCCATCTCGAAGACGTCAAAACACTCATTAACTCAGCCATTCAAACGCATTGAGTAAGTACCTCCTCCATACCGGGCACAGCATTGTCCATGGGGACAGAACAAATGCGGTGGTCCCTACCTTCAGAGAGCTTACAGCCCAGCAGGAGAGGCAGGCAAATAACAAGCCAACAGTTAAGTCAAGTGCTGCAAAGGAAACGACAGGCTGAACTGGAGCATAACCGGAAGCCCTCTTTGGATAAAGGCGTCAGAAAAGATTTATCATCGGGGTGAGGGGTCAGACTGAGGACTGAGGGATGAAAAGGATTCATCCAAGACAAGGACGGGAGGGAGGCGTGGGGATTGTCTGGGCCGAGACAGCAGCCCAGTCCCCGGGGTGGGGAGGTGATCTCGGTGTTCGCGGAGTGGAAGGAAAGGCCAGGGAGGCTGGGGCTCGGAGAGGGAGAGGCAGAAGCTGACCCTGGGGAGGGAGGCAGGGACTGGATCCAGCTGGAAAGGAGTAGGATTTTCATCTGCGTGCCAAGGAGGCCGGCCAGTGCAGAGCTTACCCAGGAAGTGAAAGGCATGGCTTATTTTTTTATTTTAATTTTTTGGCACAGCTTATATTTTTAAAAGCTTACCCTCGATGCTGGGGGAGAATGAATCAGGGGGACAAGGCGGCGGGAGGTCACAGCAGAGACTCAGATGGGAGGCGATGTGATCTGGATTAGGGGAAGGTGTTGAGAAAGGAGAGAGGAGCCTGGACTTGGGTCCCGCACCGGAGAGAGAATCCGTGGGTCTCAGTGACAGAGTCAATATGGACAGCGAGGGCCACGGAGAACTCCGGGCGGATGCCCACGGTGTTGGCTTGAGCAACCGACTTGGTGCTGCCATCTATGGAAATGGGGAAGCCAAGAGAAGAAACAGCTGGGGAGACACGTGGATAAAGTGTTCAGACTTACGCCCCACCCAGACCTGGTGGAGCAGGAGGCACCATCATGGGCGGTGACATCTCCCACAGCAAAGACCAAAAGTTTCCTCGCAATGAGCCTAAGAGCCGGGATGACTACCCAAGGCTGTTGGTCGAGCTGTACAGGTTTCTAGCCGGTTGCACCCACTCCACCTTCAGGCAAGTGGTGCTGAAGAGGTTGTTCGTTCATGAGTCCCACCCATGGGCCACCTCTGTCCCTTTCCCCGATGTTCCGGAAGACGAAGCTTCCTGGGCAGGAGGGCAAAGCCGCTGCAGCTGTAGGGACTACAACCCATGACGATGACCTGCATGTGCAGAAGGTGCCCCACTAAAGGAGTGTGCACTTGGTGTGAGCAGCTGCCCCCAGGCATCCTCAAGGCCAGGGGCAAGATCCTCACCTTCGACCAGCTGGCCCTGGACTCCTGCAAGGGCGATGGTGGCCCTATCCTACTTTCTGGTCCTCAAAAGGGCCCAGAGGTGTACAGACATTTTGGCCAGGCCCCCGCTGGAAGCCCTCACAACCACACCAAAGCCTGTGTAAGCTCCAAGGGCTGGAAGTTCAAGCCATGGCTACCAAAACCAACCCCAGATCCTACCTTGTTACTAACAAGTTTTGCCCTGGCTGGCATGGCTCAGTGGCGTGAGTGCTGGACTGTGAACCAGAAGGTCGCCCCTTGGGTTCCTGGTCAGGGCACACGCCTGGGTTGGGGGCTAGGCGGTAAGAGGCAAGCGATCGATGTTTCCCTCCTCCTCTTTCTCCCCGCCTTCTCTTCTCTCTAAAAATACATAAATACAATCTTTTAAAATTTTTGGATGTTGAAAAAAATAGAGTTCAGACTTGGAATGGAGACCCTCTCGGGGCTTCCCTGGCCCTGAGGGATGGAGATGAGGATGCCCCGCCACAAGAGGGGGCTCTCTCACCGCCCCACTCCTGCTTCCCAGTTTGCCCTTCAGCTTGTTTACTTGTTAACTTCCACTCTTCCTGCTGCACGTGGGAGCGCTTGCCTCTTGGGGATTTAACTTGCCTCTTGGGCAGTTAAAGGATTTAAAGAAACCCTTTAACTGCCCAAATCCCTGAAATTCTGCCACTGCATCCATACTACACACCTGTCACTGAGCATCCAGCCTGGGTCAGATACCGTGCTGGAAATACGTTGTTTCATCTAATCCTGCTCACCGCTCTTTCCGTTGTGTTAATGTAACAGTATTAATAGTGACCAGTCGATGACAGCTCTGTGCAGCTAGCCACTTTACAGATATGGTCCTATCTAAATCTCACTGAGGAATGCCCAGCCCAGGGTCCCAGGGCCCATTAGTATCGAGACAGGGCCCCAGGACACAAGACTCTCTGAGGGGGGGGAGGGCCCCATGGGGAGGCGGAGGGAGGGGCCATTGGACGCCTTTCCATCTCCCACGCAGTCTTTTCTGGATGAAGTGCAGAGGCAGCATTCTGTCCCTAGATGTCCCTGGGTGCTGAGGGCAGGCACTCCTGACCACAGCCCCAGGCCCTGCATGGTGCTAGGGAGACCTGCCCACTTGCTGGTAGTGGGGGACAGTTGTCACAGAAGCCACCAGTCCCCTAGACTGGTTGCCTGGCACCCCAGGAAGGAAGTGCCCACCCACAAAGTGAGTGAAGGGGTGATTCTGGCCCCTCCTGTCCCGTGAGACAAAGGGGGGATTCCCGCCTCCCCCATCCTCTGAGGATGGCTTCGGTGTTTGTGTGTGTGTGTGCATCTGTGCAGGAACTGGTGTGCAAAAGGTGGTGTGCAAACCAGAAAGGCCTGCCCCTGGTGCATTTCCCTCAGGATATATCTGTGTGAGGGGACGGCTTTGTGGCTGTCTGGGCCCTCACAAAGGCAGGTGACTTGTACATTTCTTCCTGCGTGTGCCTGTGAGTGGGGTTCACACAGGGTGGGAGGGGCTCTGAGCTCTGCTCCTCACCTCTCCTTGCCTGTCTCCAGCTCCCCGCACCACCCCCTCCCCCCCATGCCGGGCAGAATGCCCTCAGCCTGTGCCGGCTGGCACACATGCCACATGGTGCCTGGCGCGTCTGGGCAAGGATGACGCCCCCAGGCCCGGCTGGGATACTAAGCCACCCGCTGCCTCCCCCACCTCCAGAACGGAGCGTCCTCATCCTGTCCCCTTTCTCAGCCAGGGACACAGGGAGCAGGCAGGGACACAGCACAGACAGATACACACAGATGCAACCCGAGACACCCACAGGCTGTGCCCCGGAGAGACACAGACACAGGCTATCTCACAGGCTCTGCTTCTCTCTCTCTCTCTCTCTCTCACACACACACACACACACACACACTCATGCACCCAAAGAAGCCCCTGGGCAGTCACTGCTTGCACAGATCCCAGCAGAAGCAGACCTTGGGCTCCCCGCCCCCACTGGCATACCTGCTCGTGGTGCTGAACCAGACCCCGTCCTCCTTACAGAAGGTCGAGACCCAGGATGGGTGGTACACAAGAAAGAAGGAAGGAAGGAGAGAGAAGGGAGGGTGGGAGAAATCCACAGATCAAGGTGGGGGGAGGCGAGAGAGAGAGACAGAGAGACAGAGAGAGAGAGAGAGAGAGAGAGAGAGGGAGAAGAGGATGCCAAGGGGAACTAAGGAATGTCTGAACAAGAGGAGGTGAGGATGGGAGGTAATCTCAGCCCCCCATCCTTGCCAAAAAGCAGGCTCAAACTCAAGGATTCATCCATCTTTGCCCTTCAGGGCCCCACATGGGAAGCGTTTGCAAGGAGCCACAGCAGCTGAGGGTCTGGGATGTGTGGTGCCTGGTGGCCTGCAGCTGCCCCTTCTAGGTGCCTCCTTGTCCTGGCGGACCCTAGAATAGCAGGGGAAGGAGACAGATGCCAGGCAAGCCCCATCAGGACCTGCAAACAGCTCCCATCTGACGTCTCTTCCCCGTTCGTGTGGGACAAGTGTGTGGCGGTGCTGATCGGGGTCTGTTCTCGGATTGCAGGGATTTGGTGGCTGCTTAGCGCTTATCCACAAGATTAAATCGTGGGTTCCTATCTCCCTCTCTTGAGAGGAAAACTTCCCTCAGGTGGGGTTGCCTAGTAGGAAAGGCTGTCCCGCCATGAGCCCGTTAGTTGCGAAGTTTATGAAACATGAGTAGTAGCCACTTTCCAGATGGGGGCGTCCCCCAAAGGGCTTGTCATATAGCGTGGCAAGCAGGGATAAAGGGGAGGATGAGGGAGAGCAGAAAGAGAAAAGGGGAGGAGAAAGAACTGCAAAGACGGATGAAAGAAGGAAGGGAAGAGGAAAGAATCTGGAGAAAGAGGAAGGAGGGGGTGGACATGCAGATGGCAGCAGCCAGAGAGGGCGTGAGGCCCCCAAACAGACCCCAGTGTCCAGAGAAAGGTCAGGAGAAATACGCCAGGTGGAGCAAATTGCTTCCTTGATCCTTTTAGGGGCCCAGATTGCCCTGGGAGGCCAGCCTGGGCCTGCGGCTGTTCACGACAACATCCTCCACCCAGAACTCTGGGCAGAAGGACTACGTGGGCCAGCAGGTGCCCTAGCAAAGAAGGGGGGCCTCAGACACAGTCACGTCTGTGTCTGTGGTTTCCTCGCGGGTGGGATGGGAAGAGCGGCTGCCTTTTGGGGGTTTCCACCTCTTTGTATATTGGCAAGGGCGGGACGAGAAACCACACGAGTGGGTGTTCAGTGGGGATTAGATGCTGGATTGACTGAGGGTGGGAATCAGGCATAGGAACAAGAGAGGCATGAGGAGTGGAGTGAGTGGGAAAGAAAGATAGGGGTGCTCTTTAAAAATCAGGGCCTCGTAATTAGTGTCCCTCTCTCTCTCTCTCTCTCTCTCTCTCTCTCTCTCTCTCTATCTCTCTCTCTCTGTCTCTCCCTCTCTCTCTTACTTTGTACCAAAAAGAAGAGGCCAAGCCTAGGATACAGGCTGGGTGTGCGCGCCCCAGTGCCTTGGCCTGTGGTATAATGAGAACCACAACTTCATAGCGTGGTGGTGATGATCACCAGCTTACGGAAAACGCTTAAGCCCGTCACTGATACAGAATAAGCTCCCAATACAAGTTAGCTTCCATGTTGCCGCATTTTGGTCTTGCACTGGATCAGCTGGGAACTGTTTCTTCACGTTTAACTAAAACTTCTTTTTTGGAGTACAGAGTGGGAATCCCACCGTAAAGAAAGCAACAGGGTCTAGGGAACAAGACACCCCCCAGGGGCTGCCAAGGATGTCTCCCTGGGCTCCTGAAAAAGCTGGACCCGGGACCCACACCTGTGCCTTCCTGCCCAGACCGGAGCCTCGGTACTCCGCCCGAGTCAGTGCACGTGTGAACACGTGAGTCATTTCCTCCGGGCTGCCCTTCCAGCCCCAGGCCCTTCCCCTTCTCCACCTATCTTTCTGCTCCTCCCTTGTCTCTCCCTTCTCAGGAATCTAGTTGGGAGGGAAGGAATTCCCTCACCGCTTAGAGGGGACGGGTGGCCCCACCCTGCGCAGGCATAAGGGAGGGTCTCGGTCTGCAGGTCGAGGAAGCACGTGGGGGCTGGCACAGGAGGGGTGGGGGGTGGCAGGGCAGCCCCCATGTCCTCCCATTCCCCCCAGCTCCTGTCTCATCACTGTCACCATTCAATCATAGCAGATGGGCTGCAGCTGTGAGCGCCAGCCCGGCACACAGACTGGTCCGTGCCACTTGGGAGAGAAGGAAGAGAAGGGGAGGGAGGGAAGGAGGAGGAATGAAGGGAGGAGGCGGAGAGGAAGGGGAAGAAGAGGAGGAGGAGGAAGAGGAAGAGAATGGAGGAAGAGAGGACCGGTGAGAAGAGAGAGGAGACTTGGTACCTTTCTCGCCTCCCTCCTCCCAGCAGGAGAGCAGAGGCCAGGGCTGGGCTCACGAGCTGGGCAGTGGCAGGCGAGATGGGCATATGCCCTTGATTACTACCAGGACCACAGGCCAAGCCTCCACAGCCGCCACAGCCTCATAAATCAGTTTTTAAGTAGCAACCACATGGACATTTCCCAGCTGAGAGGCCTGGCCTCTGTCGGCCCAGCTAGGGCAGCCCTGGTGGTGGCGCAGGTGCCAAGCCGGGCCACGGAACGGGGAGTGGTCATCCGGGCTCGGTGGGAAGTGGGGTTGGGTCTTGTTCTGGCCAAACTTGGGGGCAGGGGCTCCTGCCAATGGGGACGAGGTGAAAAGGTGACAAGTGGCTGGCAGCGGGTTCAGAGCCCCCTGTTGGGGCCCCTAGACCCGGTCCATTTCCCTGGGGAGAGCCGCTTGCGGATGAGGATGAGGGAGGCTGGGGTTGCCCCTGGAACCCCCTCCCCGCGGGCCCCTCCCGTCAAGGTCAGAGTCTAGGTGACAGCGAGGGCAGTGCGGCCTGTGCACTTGGGCTTCCGCACGCGCTCCCAGCTGGGGGGGTGGGGGGCAGGAAGGAAACTCCCCAGTACACAGCCCAGGCCCAGCACAGATCCAGCATCCGGAAAAGCTGCTCGAATGAATGAGTGACTGCATGTGAGGGGGCCCCGTTACGTGCGTTCACAGGGGAGGAGGCTTTCTATCCGAGTGTGTGTGACCGCGGAGTCTGGGTGCGTGTGTGCGGGGGTTGCCCGCGGGTGCTCGGGGGAGGTCTGTTCTGACACGCGCCCCTCCACGCCTTCCTTTTTAGCGTCTCTGCGCCACACACCCCTCCTCTGAGCCCCGACTCTTCCCTTCCGAAGGCCCACCCGCAGGACCGCACCTCCTGAACGCCACACCCCAAGCCCGGCCCCTCGCTCGGCGTCCCCTCCGCCCTGCCCCGCCGGCCGGCCGAGGTGGCTGGGGCAGGGAACGGGGCGGGGTGAGGGAGTCCCGCCCCGGGAACTGCGGGCAGAGCCAGCGGGGTGAGGGCGCCCAGCCTCCTCGAGCCCGGTGTCTCCTCCCTGGGTGAACAGATGTCTCGGAATTTTAGATGTGCTCTCCGCCCCTCCTCGCAATAACCCCCTCCCTCCCCACCCCCCAGCTGGCACTGGCTGTGGCATGGCGCCCTCCCCCTCCCCCGTCTCCGATCGCGGAGCCAGCTGATGGATCAGGGAGCGCGCCTGGGCCAAGAGGCGGGGGAGGCCCGCGGGGTGGGCCCGCTCCCGGAGGCTCCCGGTGCGGAGAGAGCCGCGTCGGCGCTGCCCCGGCCTCTACCCTCTCCTCTGGGTCCCTCCCTTCCTCCGCGTCTCCTCAGCCTCGTCTCGCTTCCATCTGTCGGAGATCTCCGGGCTCCGTCTCCCCGGGGCTCTGCCCCACCCCACGCCCCTCCGGCCTGGGCACACGCTCCGCACAGGCCTTCGCACTTGCCCCCTGCAACTCCTCTGGGCAACTTCGGCGTCGTGGTCCCCTCCGGAGACCCACCCCCCTGCGCTCCTTGGGCCGCCCCACCCCCCGCTGGCCGCCTGCCTTCGCTCCGCAGAAACCCCGAGTTAATCCGGAAAACGAGGAGGGGGCAGCGGCGGAGAGGGGATCGAGATCACGGGGAGGCCCAGGATACCCGGTCGTCCGGGCGCACAGACACCCACATTTCCTAATCACTGCTAATTAATGAACAATCCACTTCCGTGGACCCCCGACTCGGGGAAGGGGGCCCGAGGGCAGGAGGGGGACTTGGCAGGGCCTGGCGGCCGGGGTGGTGCCAGGCGCCCTCCCCCACCCCACCCCCACCCGCCAGCATTCCGAGGTAACAGGCATTTGTTACCCAGCGCGTGCCAGGAGCGATTGGCAGGTTCGAGTAGGCACAGTCATTCCGAACACAGATGTCCCTGCGTTCGCTCCTCTGATATGAATTCTGTCAGCTCCCAATCCCAGGGACGCGAGCAGACAGCCCCACAGACAGGGTCACAGACACCGACACAGGCGCAGCAATTGTCTGGAGGACACAGAGCTCCACAGATATTTCCTTTTCTTCTCTGGAAAAAAAACTAATGAAAAAAATAAAGGTTGCCTTTGCTTTGGGGTGGGGGGACATGTCTGAACCCCTGAGAGTGATCCTTACTCCTTCCCTCGTCCCCTGGGTGCCTGCCCAATCTGTTGCAGCTCCCCCCCCCCGCCCCGACCTCGGCCGCGGCCTCATCCCTGAACTTCCAACACGAGTGGCTGTCGCAGCCAGAACCGCCCAAGTCTGGGAAGTGTGCTCCCTCCCGCGGGACCCAGAATCCCCGACGCCTGCGAGTTCCAGGATCCCCCCGAGGTGCAGGTTCCAGCGTTCTAGAACCTCTGAGATCCCAAATTCCAGAACTGCCACACCTGGGCAGATCTCGCCCAGCACTCAGCCCTTGCATGACCCCCTCCGCGGGAGGGGGAAGTAGCGGGAGGGCCCCACACGCCTGGTCCTCGCTGGCTGTCCCCAGCCTTGGCAACCCGCCAAAACCACAGTCTGCCCTTTGGACCGGGAGGGCGGGAAGGTTAGAGCACCTGCCTCCCGACCCTGGCCGGGGCTTCCGCCCGGCTGCAGCAGCTCTCCTCCTGACCCTTCGCACGGGCCCCGGCCGGCCTGCCTCTGCCCACCCTGGTGGCTGGGGAGCGAGCTGGCTGGCCGCTGGGCGTCTGCGAGCCGGCTGGGTGTGCAGAGCCGCTGGGGTTTGAGTCTCCCTGGGCAGCCCCGCCGGACGAAGAGGAGAGGTGGTGGGCAAAGGGGGCGAAGATACTGGCTGACGTCGGAGGAGAAGGGCACAGAGGGGTCTGGGTTGTCGGTTGTTGGGCCGACTTTTTTTTTTAATCTTTCTTTCTTTTTTTTTTTTAAAGAAAAAAAGCCCCCATCCTGTGTCATCATTTTTATGGGATCTGCAATTCTGGCAAAAATCTGTCTTTAATTTAGCTGTCCATATAAAAATCCTCACTGTATAATAATGAACAGATGCCATGGAATTTAAGCTGGAGCCTCGGCTCCTCCCCGCCTTCCCCTCGCGCCTGGCACCGGGCACCGGGCACCGGCTGAGTGGCACAGACTGGCACGGGCGCGCGCGCGCAGGGTGGGCAGGGGGCGACCTGGGCTTGGCGCCAGGGCGCTGAGGTGGCGAAGGGGGGTCCGGGCGCCGGCTTCGCCGGGCGGGAGCTGCTCGGGTGGCAGCGCCAGGGGAGAACCATCTGAGAGATTTTTCTGTCTCTGGAACAAAATGATCAGTAGTTAAGGGTTCGGGTTTGGTTTTGCTTAGGGGCTTTGTGGTTCTTCTTAGTTTTTTTTTTTTTTAAAGCTCCGCCCTCCCCCTCCTGTAAACCCAAATGTTTTCGATGTTTTAATTGAGTTGTTTGTAACCCTCCCCCGGCCGCGGCTTCGTAGCCCAACCGAACGCGAGTTCGCTGCAAGCGGGATCCGTTCCACGTCCCGCCGGCCGCAGCCTCAGCGGATCCCGCGCGCCGGCGCCTCCGGGAGCTCCCGAGCAGCTCCCGTGGGGCCGGGGGACCCCGTTGCCCTGCAGCAGCGAGGCCCCTGGTGGCATCGGACTGGGGGGCCGGAGAGAGGGAGGCAGGAGGGAAGACCCCACCCGCCCCACACCTATTCTCTCTTTTCCCAAGGGGAGAGAAGGAACTCTTCGAGCCCGCCGTCCCTTGCTGCCGCCGCCTGCGGTCGAGAGGACGGGCGTCCGCTTGGGATCCAGGGGCTGGTTTCGAGCCCCCACCCCCCACCCCTCGCCTTTAATGCGACTCTGGCGAGAACAGATGTCCCAAGCCGGGCCGACTGCCCAGACCCCGCCCAGCTGTGCCCTTGGCGAGTACTTGGCCGAGAGTAGGAACTGGCATGCAGGTCCCCAAAAGAACTTGGGGGCTCCTCGGGCCCTGGCGGGACCTGACCTCGCAGCCTGGGCCTCCTGGTAGTGCAGGCAGCCTCGGGCGGGAGGCGGAAGCGCCCGGGAAAGACTCGTTCCTAATTCAATTAATTCTGGGGGAAAAAAAAAAAAAAAGAATGAGACAGCCGCCAGAGGTGGAGAGAGGCCGAGGGAAAGGTTCGAGTGACCGGTGGCCAGGCACACGCTCCGGGTGTGGAAGCTGCAGCCCCGGGCTGTCGAGGGGGGGCGGGGACCGAGCCTCGCTTCTGCCCCGGAGCCGGCGGGCGAGTTGGCAACACCAGAGCCACACCCGGGCGCGCATCTGGGCAGCTTCTCCACCCAAGGGCGACGCCCCAGCTCCCTGGGCAGAGCCCGCGTCCAGGGGGTTCCTCATCCTCTCTCACCAGCGCCCCGGGTTCCCACCCGACACTGGGGGACTGAGGCCCCCAGCCCTTGGCATCCCCACCCCCACCCCCCACCCCAGAAACCGCTCGCTCTCCTTCTCCTCTCGGTCTTCCCCTGCGGGCACTCCCGGTGGGAGGGCGCTTCTCTCCGTCCTGGTGCTTTAGAGAGGAGAAAGTTTAGGAGAGCCAGACAGACCCACCAGGTGTCTGTGTCCTTCCTTACCACTTCTCACCCAGGAAAACTGTCAAGAATTTTTATAAAGATGAGGGACAGAAGCCGCCTTCGGATTTGGAAGAGGAGCAGGGTTCTGAGGTTTCTCACAGCTCGCAGGGGATCCCCTCTCCCCTGGTCCTGTGACCAGAGCCTGGGCACCCCAGTCCTAAAGGGGAAAAAGGGACGGTGAGACGGGAAGGCTGTCCTGGCGGCCGAGGCACCTGTAACAAAGATGGGTCCTCTTCAGAGCATGCGGGAGCTGGTCGGGGAGGGCCGCTGGGGGCCGGCCGGCCCCTGTTGCCACACCGGGAGCCTGAGGGTGCAGGTCGAGGCCAAGGCTGGTCAGGCTTGGCCTGCACTGTCCCTCCTTCTCATTTCCTTTCCGAGCTGGACTGTGGGATCTGGAACTACCCTCCAGCTTCACTGTCCCCTCAAATCGACAGATTCCTCTGAGGAGCAGGTACTTTCATGCTAGAGATTCTGGGGACGAGGGGAAAACACAGGTCGCCCAGGAGGGAGTGACATCTCTGACCTCCGGGGGAGAGCCTTGTGCTCACATCTGGGCGGACTCCCCCCTGAAGGAAGAGAGAGAAGCAGACTCGGCCCCTCAGAGCCCGGGGAGTGTCCGGGTCTCTATGCTGCCGACTCCAGCGGGGCTCCGTCTACCTGGACCCCACGTAGCGGCTTATTTACCGGTTGCCCCTCTGGGTGCTGAAGTCAGAGCTGGGGGCCCGTTGGGAGTCCTCGGGGCTGACTGTGGCAGTCACGGCTGGGGCGGTGTTAAGCGGAGAGGGAGAAGCAGCAATGGTTTTTCCTCCCTTTCTCCGTGGTAGACAAATGCCTTGGACTCAGAGACATCTCCGGTTTGCTGTCATTCCCAAACACTGGACTTTGGGTGGGAGTGGGGAAATCAGGGGGAAAAACACGCCCCCCCCCAACAATGGCTCCAGCCATCACGTCCACAGCCCTGGGGTTGGAGCCAAGCCAGGTGCTGTGTGCTCGGAGACCCCCGCCGCCCAGGCTGGGGCAAGGAGGGCGTCCTCTCTGTGACTTCTCCCCTCGCGCCCCCTCCTCCCCTCCGCTCTGGCCCCCTCCTGCCATCTCCCCCCCCCACCCCCTTCTGTTCCTGGAGCTTCTGTCTGTGTGCGAGAGGGCAAGCGGGAGAGCCAGCAGGAGGGAAGGGCCTGCGAGGGGCAGTCTGGGGCCTCGTGTCCGCGCACATCTTCTTCTCGTGCTCATCTCGCCGCCTTGCCGGGGACGCTGAGTGCCGGGGAGGAGGGCAAGGCGAGGAGAGAGTGCAGCCAGAGTGCAGGGAGGGCGGGGGAGGGTCAGGAGTTGGGAGGAAGGTGTCTGCTGTGGGCGGGGAGCCACAGAAAGCCAAGGCACTCGGGATCCCCACCAAAGAGGGGCCCAGGCACCCCCATTCACCTGAGGGGACCACAGACACAGAGCCCAAGAGTTGTCAAAAAGGGCTGGAACCAGGCTTTGCAAACAGAAGGCGGCCGCGTGGGGCAGCCTGAAGCACGACGCTTAGAGGTCTGTACTCTGACCAGGGGAGCCCCACGGAGGGGTCCTCTCCCCCCAGCCCCAAGCCACCTGAATGCTGCTGCCACCCAGCCCCAGACTCCAGAGGGGATTATGGGGAGCCAGCTGAGCAAGACAGAAGCTCAATCCACCTTGCTTCCAGAGCAGGTTAAGCCTCGGGCCTCAGGATGGGTGCTGAGTGGCTTTTCCCCCAGTTGCCCCTGCCTGGCCTTGCCCCATGCCCCAGGCCACCAGCAGACCAGACTCCCTTGGATCTGGGTCTGGCGTGCGCACCCTGCTCCATGTTCCACACAAGACACGGGGGAGAAGGAAGATGGGTCAACAGCTTTCTCCCAAGAATAGTGGCGATTCAGAAGTCTATAAGATCCTCTTAGACTACCAACAGGAGCAAATTCTGGAGATGAAGGCCCGCTTCTTAATCCCGCTCTAGAGAGGCGATTTTAGGAGAATTCCAGGGAAGGCGGTGAATTTTTAAAGTAATCACAATGAAGTTCCCGGGGGGGAAATGGGGCAAATTTTACCCAGAATCCTGGCAGTGCGTTGGGAAGGGCCTCCAGCTGTTGGTTGCCCCACCCCACCCCAGTGCGAGGGGTCGGGGGAGTCGGGGGGCCAGGTTCACGCTCCCTCCCTTTGTGGAGGGAAAGTGAGAGGTTGCAGGAGAGTCAGCACCCCGGGGTCGGACAGCTCCCGGCTGGGGCCCTGCTCCGCCCGCGCTCCGGGAGAGGGGGAGGGAGGACACGACTCTCTCAGGAGACTGAGAGGTCATTTAGGGGAGCCACGGAGCTGAAGGTCAGTGGAACCCAATTCACCTTTCGTATTTAGGGTTTCATCCTTTAACCACCTTTCCTGTCTCCACTTTTCTCAGGGCGTAGTCCTTTTGGGATCTTGGAGCCAACCCTTGAAAAGGTGGTGCGCCTGAACCCAAGCCTCAAACCCAACACTCCAGCACCCTCCCCCCTCCATCGCAGCCCTAAAACAAGCAACAGTGTCTCTTTAAACAGCAACTTAAGTAAGCAGCATTAGAAAAAGCGGGGTTCCTGTTGTCCTAAGTGTATCCAGGCTTTGGGATGGGGGTCTGTAGGACTTGGCTCCCTTCCCAAATACTCCAGTGGTCCACTGGGCACCGGCGTCTGAGGCGGGGACGTCCTTTTAGGGGAGTCAATTCGGAGACGCCTCTGCCCCTGAAGGCTCGGGGAAGGAGACCGACGAGGCCACCTTGTCTGAGATACACAAGCGGAAGCGGCTGGGGCAAGACAGGCTGCCCCATGGTGCCCTTCCTCTGGCTCTCCCCTAGGTCGAGGACTTCCCTCTGTGAGGAGCTTCAGCTGGCAGGGAGGGGGCTGTGGACCTGGGGGCCGCCCACCGCCCCGTCAGGGGGAAGCTCACGGCCAGGTCACGCTCCGCTCTGCCTGCTGGGTGCCGAGGCTCAGGCACCCTCACAGCGTTCTGGGGTGCTCCGCCAGCCTCATCAACATCCCTACATGCTTCAGCATGCCTGAGGCTAAACGTGGCCCATTCCCCCGAGGCCACTGAAATACAAATCTAAGACTGAAAACAACAACGTCTCCATTAATATTTCACCCTCATGACCTTATCGTTTTTATTTTTAATTTAAAAATATCCCTGTCTGGCTGGAGTGGCTGCCTGTTCCCGCACACTTGTTTCGTGCACCAGTGGGCAGAGGGCTGTGCGATGACTGGCTGCTCCCAGCTCGGTCATTTTTCAACGAGGAAGATTTTGTCTTCACTGGAGGTGCTTGTGCGTGTTTGGGAAATGAGGAGTGTAAGGACGTGAGTGCAGTGCTTTGTGCCGGGGGGGCATGTGTGTCCGTGTAAGTTCCGGGAGGGGCATAGGGGGACTGTTTGGGTGCCCAGTGGGTGGGTGTGAGGGGGTTTGGAGGGTGGGAATCCTACCCAGGAATGTCCAGGGTCCCTCCACCTGGCCTCTGCACAGTCGCTGGACTCTGTCTCCATCACCCAGAGCCCCAGCTCAATCCCTGGAAGGAAATGAGGCCACCGTGAGAAACCGGGTCCGGCTTTGCATCTCATTTACATAAATATTTATTAATCGTCATTAAACTGAACAGAAACACGCAATGCACTTCGGGTGTCCGACGGGAGTTTAATCTTCGCTACAAGAGGAAGGTAAAGTTGGTGTGAGTGTGTGGGTGCGTGTGTGGGTGAGTCGCCTGTGGGTTTGCATTTTGCACCGAGTGTTTGGATGCCTGATTTCCTGCCTCCGGTGGGGAGAGGTTCGTCTTGTGCCCCTTTCTGGGGGGGCAGCCTCCAGAAGGAGCCCTCAGCCCTCTCCCTGCCCACCTGCCAGCCTGAGCCAAGAGGACAACTCCGACAGAAATGCCTTCTGCAGCCACCGGAAATCGCTGGGCCTCTGACGCCCACCGGGGCGCAGTCGGGCGGGGGCGGGGCTGCCCCCAGATTGAGGCCTCCACCCTCACCGCGGGAAGGAGTAGAGGTGCCTGCGGGGAGGAGAGCCGCGCGACTGCCCCCACCCCCTGCCCCCGGACGCCCGCGCCCGGCCTGTGGATGCTTGCGGTGTGGTGTGCGTGTGTGTCTCTCATGCAGACCCTCCCTCCCCAAACCGACCCCCCCAACAGTTTAGTTTGCCATTCCATACAAATTTGGAAACAGGTTTTTAAAAAACAGCATGACGCACAACGGGGACGGGGCGGGGGAGGGCAGTGGCACTGGGGCCCCAAATCTCCGAGTCACTGATTGTAAGAACCTGGGGAGGAGGAGGGGGCGGCGCCGGCCGCCACTTCACCAAAGTGCACAGATCCGCGCTGCGGCGGCGCGGCCCGCGGGCCGGGAGGGGCGTCCCGGGGCCGGGCCGGGCCGCCAGGCTCAGGCAGAACCTCCTTGCATAGATATTTGTGTCTTTTTATTATTGGTAGTAGTAATTTTTTTGCCTTTTATTGCTTCTAAAAGTTCTTACTGCTTTTTTCTCCGATCCGGACTCTGCGTTCAGCCTCCGTTGCCTCTTAACTTTTTTTTTTTTTGTATGTTGGTTTGTTTTTAAAAAAGGGAAAGGGAAAAACAGATTCTAGTGACAAATGGTCTTGGCTTTTCTCTCAATTCACATTCCCTCCCGCCAAAATTAAAATCACAAAACGCTGAGACTAGGGGTTGGGGTTGAGGGCATTGCAGGTCCAGGCTGGGGCACCCTGACTTCTGCCCCCTGCGGGAGGGAGGGGACGCCGGCTCCTTTCCGCCTCGGCAGCTCGGTGTCTGTTTTACAAGTAATAACAATAAGGGGAGGGACGCCATCCCACGGCTCCGCTGCCTCCTTACCAACGTCTCGGGCCTGCAGGGGAAAGGGGAGAAGGGGACCTAAGTGTAGGGGTTGGGGAGGGGGGGGTCTCCAGGGAGTGCCCCGAGAGGGCTCCCTGGAGAAGATCTCCCTGGGAAAGAGGTGGAGGAAACCCCCTGGGGAGAGAGAAGGCGAGTCCCCTGGGGGAAGCGAGGCCCCTGGGAGGGCCCCCCCCCCCACTGTTAAGAGGACCACGCTGCCCAGGAGAGCGGCGGGACCGGCGTCCCGCACCCCGCACCCGGCGCCAGAGTAGGTGAGGGTGCCCCTGCGCTCGGGGCGCTGGGGACAGGGGTGCGGGTAAAGGCCAAAGAAAAAAGAAGGGCGGGCTCGAGGTCTCAGTTATGAAAAAACGCGTTGAGCTCTTCGTACATGGGGCCCCGGTCGTGGTGAAGGTGCATATCGTAAGACAACAGATTCTCGGAGTGGACGCCCCCGCGCACCGCGGACGAGCCGAAGACCAGCCCGTGGCCCGTGGGCCGCGAACCCGGCAGCGCTGAGTAGTGCATAGAGTAATGGTAGCTCTTCTCGTGGTCGGGCGACGAGTCCTGCTTGAGCGAGAAGTTGCCGTTGAGACAGAGCGGGGGGCTGAGCGGGCCCTCGTACTCGGAGCTGTTGTAGTCCGGGCTCGCGCCGCCGCCGCCCGCCGCCGCGTACAGCGTCTCGTAGGCGGCACAGTAGCCGTGGGTCCGCAGGGCGTGCGCCGCGCCGCCGCCCAGGCCGCCCGCCGCCTGGCACTGCGCGCCCGCCAAGCGCGAGCACGGGTAGGGGTAGGGGTGCATGGCGAACGGGCCTCCGGAGCCGTGGAAGCGGCCCGTGCCATCGGCGCCCTGCTCCGTGAGGAAGTTGCGCGAGTTGAGCTGCAGGCAGCCGGCCACCAGGTTAGTGGTGGGCTGCGACAGGCCCTTGCACAGCGTCTGCACGTAGGACACCAGATCCGGCCGCTTGCCCGAGCGCAGGATCTCCGAGAGCGCCCAGATGTAGTTCTTGGCCAGGCGCAGCGTCTCGATCTTGGACAGCTTCTGCGTCTTGGAGTAGCAGGGCACCACCTTCCGCAGGTTGTCCAGCGCCGCGTTCAGGTCGTGCATCCGGTTACGCTCCCGGGCGTTCGCCTTCTGCCGCCGCAGCTTGGAGCGCTCCAGGCGCGCCTTGGTCATTTTGCGTTTCTTGGGTCCGCGCTTCTTGGGCCTCTCGCCCTCTGCCTCGTCCAACCCTTCCTCCTCTTCCTCTTCCTCCTCCTCCTCGACCCCCAGCTCGCCTTCCTCCTTGACCTCGGCCAGCGCGGCCTCTGGCACCTCTTCCGCACGGAGAGGGACTGGCTTGGAGGCCCGGGCCGGCCCCGGAGCCCCGGGCCCCGGCGGCGGCGGGGGCGGAGGCGGCGCTTCGCCCTTGTCACTCCTCGGCTCGTCGTCGTCGCCGTCGCCCCAGCTGGCGAACTTGGGCACGTCCGAGAGGAGACCGGGCTCGCTGAACAGGCGGGTCAGCATGGTGCCTGAGGGCGCCCCACGGGCGGGAAGGGGAGACATAGCACAGAGTGAGGGGCTTGCTGGGGCCAACGACGCCTTCCCTCAACCCACCTCCACCCCAAGTCCGGTGGGGGTTCTCGCCCAGGGGGCACCGGACACCCACCTCCCCCGCCTGCCCCGCCCAGAGCCGACCCAGCCCCGGCCGGGCCGCGCGCCAGCCGGAGACCTCGGCTCAGGCCCTGCGCACAGCCCCGGGCTCCGGCTCCGCCCCGCGCCCGAACCCGGGGCCGTTCCCCACGCTGGGGTCTTCTCGGGGTCGCAGCGGGGGCCGGGCAGGGGCGTTGGGGAGCGGACATCGTCGCCGGGGGAGGCGGCGCCTTCTCCCTGGAAGCCTGTTCTCTCCCGGCGGCGAGGAAGGCTGGGCGGCTGCGGGTGGGGACAGCTGCCCGGCTCCGCGGCTCCCGCGGCCCCCGGCCCCTCCGCCCGGCTCCCCACCCCTCCCGTGGCTCTCACCCCCACGCTCCCTAATCCAATTTGCAACTTGGCCGCGCGCCGCCCGCAGCTCGGCCCCCATCCCCGCAGCCTCAGTTCCAGAGGCGGGTGGACCGTCTCCTCTAACCGTGCGTCCCCAGCTCCCGGCGCGGGCGCGGGCGGCGAGCGCGGAGGAACCGGGCGCGGGGAGGAGACCGAGAGGAGCGAGCCCCGTCCGTCTCCCCTGCGGCCGGGGACCCCCTTCCCCTGCTCAGATCGCCTCCTTCCCACAAAGCTCTTCAGATCTCGTTGTATTTCGGGATTGATGGGAACAAATCCAAATTTGTTTGCTTCTCTCTCTCCCTCTGTTTCTTATTTCCTTTTTTTTTTCCTTTGGTAATGGGGAAAGGTCGCAGGTTCCTCCGGGACAACCACCGGGGAGGGTCCCATCTCAGCCTCTCCGCGGCCCCTCCTTGATCCTGCGTCCCCCCAGCCGGGCGCAGGCAGAGACGCCTCCCCCGGCCCCCTGAGCTGCAGCCCCTGGGGGAGAGGAACCCGGGGCGCCCCCGAGGCTCACCCCATAAGGGGGCATCTCCCAGGAAGGGGGGACTTGGGGACCCTCCTGTCGGCCGGAGCAGCCGGCCCCCGCCCCCCCCCCTTCCAGCCGGCGGGTCAGACCTAGCTCCATTTCGGACAACTTACCTCGGAGAGGAGTCGAGGGGAGAGGGGAGGGGAGGGGGAGGGGGCAAGAGAGAGAGGGGGGAGAAGAGGAATCTTCTCGCTTATTTCATTGTTCCCCCATCTTCAGGGAGCGGGGGCAGCGGCTCCTCAAGGCGGCGGGCGCCGGCGTCTTCAGAGCGCCATGCGAGCCGCGGAGCGAGTGTGGCATCTCTACCAGGCGGGGTACCAGCCTCTATGCCAGGCCATATGGGCTTGGCACGTCACGGGCAGCAGCTATCACATGAGAGACGGTGATTGGCATGCGTCTGCATTGGGGGAGAGCCGGCTCCCCCGGGACCCGCCGCCATCTGTCACTCTCTACTCCAAAAAAAAAAAAAAATTAAATAAATAAAGGAAATAAATAAATATCTCTGTCGCCCTCCCCTCCTGCCCAACGCAGGGAAAGCCAGGATGGAGAGGGAGGTGGGAGGAGTGGCCCCCCCTTGGATCTAGAGCCCCCACATGAGGACAATGGGGTGGCAAGGCTGGAACTGCCCGGGTTGTGGTGGTCCCGAATTCTATGCGCCCTCCAGGGTCTCGCTCTGTCCATTTTTTTTTCCCTTGCAGGCCCCCAAAGGTGGGTCAGGGATCAGACCTCAGGTCTGGATAAGGGACCTCTCTGCTTGTCTACCCACCCCCCCCACCGGCCCAGAATCCCCTTGACCACAAAGGGACAGCTGAGGCCCCCTCCCCGGGTGGGTGTGGGGGCGTCCCTGGCCCAAGCCCCATAGGTAGATGTTGGCACCACGCCATCCCTCATCCTCGTCTGCCCCTCCCCCACCCACCCGCGCGCGCACACACAACATATGTGGCTGAACGGAATTCAAACCGAGGGAAGGAGAGAAGGAAAGACTTGCCTGGATGTCTGTGCCTCTGCATGGGCGTGTGTGTGTGTCTGCGGGGACATGTGCGTCTATCTGCGGAGTCAGCCGCCGGAGAGGCTCCCTTGCGCGTTTAGGGGTGTATTATGTCGGGGTGGAGTGGAGGGGAATCCCCAGGATGAGCCTCTGCGCCCACCATCTGGGGGTGGGGGACAGGGCCTCAGTCTGGGTTCCCAGCCCAGAAACTCTCGCTCCTCACCTGCCAACATCCCCTCCCCCTGCTAGACGAGTGGCCCTCCCACCCGCATCTTCCTCTCCTGGCCTTGGGACTCACTTATTTGAGGGGGAAGGGAATTGCCTAAAGCATTCTCCTCCCCCTGGGGGAAAAAAACAAACAAACAAACCCAAAACTTAAAATACTGAAGTCAAGTCCAGCAGCCCTGAGAGTGACCAAGGGTAGGTGGGTCAGACAAGTGTCTTGACAGGAAGGTAAGAAATTGCTGTTTATCTTGCTGCTCACCTTTCAGCCCTCTCTCTGGGCCAGACACAGATGTAAAGGCACGGGCTGAGGCATGTAACTTTAGACACACACACACACACCTGTTCCTCACTCTGTAGTGCAGAAAATGGATCCACACCCCTGCCCACATAGACACGTGTGTGTGAGCAGGTAATCACAGCCAGGTGTAAAAAGACCGTTGCTCAAGCCCTGATTCAGGCATCTGTGTGTTTCAGAACCACGTTTCCGGCCCCCGGCCCCACCCTCCAGACCACGTACACACAGACGGCCTCAGTCGTACCTGAAGCACAAACACGCTGGTGCCACCCATGTGCCAGGCACTGTGGTGGCGCAGAGCCAGGGGGTGGGGGCACTTCGCCCTTGATCTGGACAGATCTAGCTTTCTCCCACTGGGAGCCTCCGAAGGGGTTCTGGGGCCGGGAGGACACGGATCTGGTGCTTGGTAGAATGAGCTCGGTTCTAAATAGAGTCACACCCAATGAATGGCCGAGAAGACCCTGGAGAAGGGGGCCTGGTGCTGTCCCCGGCTCTCTGAGGCGCGTGATTGACACCAAGAAGAGCCTCAGAAAGAACAGCCCCCACTCCTCCTGCCACAGAGGCCCACAGAAGGGCACCAGCTCGCCCAGGAGCACCTGAGTGAGGAGCAGGAGCCAGGGACTGGATGCCCGGCCCGGTGCTCCTTGCACAGCCCGGCAATCTGCCTCGGTGCTCTCCCAGCAGGAGAAGCTGATGGTGCGTTTTCCTCCATTCATGGATCTGGTCTGAGAAGGCAGAATCCCGCCTCTGGCAGATGGTCTGGGGCACTCTGGCCACGGCAGAGAGGGACGCCAAAGGGTAGGCCTCAGGTGAGGCAGAGACCAGATAGGCTGGCCAGGACCGCGTGCAAGTTTGGGAACAGCCTCAAGAGCTCCCCTGTCCCTTTACTGAGGGCGGAGTCTTCCTTCCTGACACCCGGCCCTTCTGCAGCCTCCGGGTCACGTGGCGTTTTGGTGACCTGTGCAGGCCCTGGGCTCTGAGTCCTGGCCAGCCCTACTCATCGGCTTTAAAGGATGCGGAATGCCTTGGGCAAGTTGCATAACGTCCTGCAGTCTTGATTTCTCCACCTATAAAATGGGGGTAATTGTGCTACATTTCGCAGAGCTGCCGCACTGTAGTGAGCCTTCAGTGAACGCCAGCTCTCGTTTGTATGAAAGCACCTTGTAAATTGTAACATGCTTCACAATGCTAACTTCCTGCACCTACCGCCCCCCACACATGGCGAATGCTTTGTCTGTGCAGGAACTGAATGCTTGTGGAATTCCTGGGTGAAAGAATGGGCGAGGAAGTGAGTGAATGCTTCCTTGGGGTCGAGAGACACCCGCCCCCCACCCCCGCGGCCTTTGGACACTGAGGTTCTGGTCCGGCCTCACGGGCCCTCCCGGCTCCAGGTGGGAGGCAGACCCTCGCCCAGGATGGGGGAGCCCTGGGAGGCCCGCCTGGTCCTCCCCCGTCTGCCGGCGGCCAGGACATGGGCGCTGTGGGCCTAGAAGCCCCCTCGGCCCCTCGGAGACGGTGGGGGCCGCGCCTGGCGGCGTGGGGACCTCCATCCCGGGCGGTCTGTCTCCTGGCCCTGTCTCTTCTCCCTTCAGAAAAATGGAACAAGTGTTTCTCACTCGACACATTTCAACTTTTTTTAGAAGATACAATAAAAAAAAAAAAAAACAGGGGGAAATTGGAACAGAGGGAGGTGTGGGGTGGGCCCGCCTCAGACATGGGCTCGAAAGAGGCACAACACACACGTGTCCGCCTGCACGGGAGCGGGCGCGAACACGCGGGGACATACGTGCTCCTCTCGGTGCACCCAGAGACGCAGAGACGCGGTGACAGAGAGACAGAAAGAGCCAGAAATGGAAGGAAGGAGACAGAAGGAGAAGGACACCCAGAGATGCCATCTGTTCCTCCCCCTGGCATGGGGGGAAGGGAGCTGGTGAGGGGCCCAGTCCCCCCGGGTCTCCGCGCGGGGCAGGGGGGTGGTGGGCGCCCCGGCCAGGCCGGGGCTGGGGCGGGGCGGGGGGGGGGACTCCCGTCTCCGCCGCCGCCCCCCTCCAGGGAGCTGGAAGCCGAGTTCCCATGGAGACACACCCCGTCCCGGGGGAGGCCCCAGTCTGGGCGCCTAAGATGGCTGCTCGCAGGGCGGCGGCCATTTTGTGCAGCCCCGGCCCCGGGGGGCAGCGGGCGGCGGGGCGCGGGCCCGGGACCCGGCATTCCTGAGCAGTCCCGGGGAATCTGGCTCGGAGGGCAGGAGGGATGTTCCCGGAAAGCCGCTCTCGTTGCACCCCCTGCTCCACCGAAATAAACACACACACACACACACACAAATCTGCAGGCTCCACTCCGCTCTGACGCCCGGAGGACACCTCGCCGGACGCCGCCGCCACCGCCATGCCCCAAATAAGAGTGGCGGGGGCCAGTGTGTGGGGGACGGGGACTTGATTTCCCACCGAAGTGCCCAGCCATGGGGAGCAGGTGGATGAGAAGCCAGGTGTCCTGTCCCTGGCCAGGCCCGCAGAGCCATGCCCGGCGGCCTCCCCGGCGGCGGCGGGCGGGCAGGCGGAGGGCGAGAGCGGGCCCACGAGGGGGGGCGGCCTGTCTGCTCGCCCCCACTGCGGGTTCGAGGGGAAGGGCAGGACTCTGGAGACCCTCTGAGGGCCTGTGCTCCTGGCAGGAGCTGCGCGGTGGGGAGGGGAGGGGGGCAGGCTGGCACTGCCCAGACGGTGCCTGTTCCGTCAGTTGGGGATGCTCGAAGCTTCCTCCTGAAGCATAAAAGCACCTGCCACCCCCCTTCCCCAGCCCCCTGCCCCACCTCAAGTCCTAAAGGACCTTGGGGGAGGGGGACCTGCCACTTCTTCCTGGCTCTGGGTGGGCACCTGCCCCACGGCCCCCTCCCCCCACCCGCTGCAGTGTTCTGGGGAGCGGCGGGCATGCCAGATGGCGTGGCTGAGAATGCGGCGACGTTGCCGGGAGGTGAGGGCTGGCACGGGTGATATGCGGCTGCGTGCCTTGTGGTGCCACAAGGGAGGGGGCGGGGGAGGAACAGTGAGGTGTAGCCCCCCTCCTCCCTGCCGACGACCTCCTGTCCTGACCTCCAGCACACTACCGGGATTCTGCTCTCACTTCCTCGGCCTGTGCCCCGGGTTCTCAGTCTGGGTCTAGGCCCCACTCAAAGATGGGCGGGCACCTGTCATGGGGCCAGGTGTGATCCCGAGATTCCTCAGTCAGAACCCTGCCCCACCCTTGACCTTCTCCCCTGAACCTCAGACAAAGGGTAATGGAGGAGACCTGCTACTCCTTCAGCAGAGCCAGCCCCCTCTGGATTATTCCCTTCCTCCAAAAATAGAGTGACCTTTGCCCCATAACCTTTGACTTCTGGCTTCTGAGCCCTATTTTTCTGATAGAAGCTCCTTCCCTGATGGGTACTGGTCCCCTGAGTCTCCCTTTTGTCAAATGGCTCCTGGATGGACGCCTCCTCCTAGGAGCCTTCCCTGACCTCCCCAGGCAGAACAGCTTTAGCCCTTGCCACCTTCTTAAGAGGATCCATTTACCCATCTGTCTCCCTCACTTGACCATGGTGGTGAATATATCTTAATAGTTTGGTGCTTCACACAAGCTGTATTGAGTTGGTGCTCAATAAATGCTTGTTGTGTTAATGCCTGGCTGGCATAGAGGGTTTGGGGTCCTTTTCCAGAGAATCTTCTAAAGCAGTAAGGCCCAGGGTCCCAGGTCAAGCCCAGAGTCCCCTCTCCTCCACAAATTTAGTTCAAGGAGGTGGACTTGGATTGGGGGGGGCCAGTGTCACAGATTCCTCCCGAAGAGGCCATTAGAGAGAGGTCTTGGGGCACAGAGGCTGAGCCCGGGAGCCCTTCACCCCCATTCTCTGGGCACCGAGCTCTGGTTCTGAGGCCACACGAGGCCCCCACAGTGCCCCCCCCCCGCAACAGGGTGGCTGCTGCCCAGCTGGGGAACCCCCCGCTTGGGCTGCACACCTCTCAGCAGGCTTGGAGCCCCTCTTGTCCTCACCCCACTCCTGTCCTTCGTGGGGTAAATGAACACCCTGGAGGGAAGGGAGATGAGGTCCAGCGACACACGGCCGAGTCTCACTCCGGTTGCCTTTTCTTCTTTGCTGGTGCTACTCCCTAAAGCCATCTTCCAAACCTCAGAATCCCTCTGTCCTACGGCCCCGGTTCACCCTCACCCTCTGGGAAGGCCTGACTTTCCCCAGGCCCCCGCTCCTCTGTTCTTGTGTAAGATCAAGGCTGCCCAGCTAGCCCTTACCTCCTTATCTAAAAGGCAAATCTGAATGTGGGCGTGGTATTCTCCTACTCCTGCTCAGGCACATTCAGTAGCTCCCCATGACCCCTCAGGGACACCCCTGATATGGGGTGGCCAACGCACCCTCGACACTCATCCCTGTCTTGACTTGGCCCCTCAGTCTCTCTAAACAGCTTCGTTTTCACAAGCTTAAGTGTCATCTCCTCCAGGAAGTCAATCTGGGTTAAATGCCCCTCCTTTTCATACCTCTGCAGAGGCAGGGGTCATGACTTTTGGCTCGTGGATCTCTCCAACTCGACAGCACATTTCTGGAAGGCAGGGACTGGGCCCAGAGCCTGACACACAGAATATCTTCGACAAGTGGTTGTGACGCCAAAGGCCTCTTCTGCCACTGTGGAGGAGGTTCCAGTTCTACCCCAGAGATTGAAGGCCGCAGCCAGGACAGGACGCCGACCCGCGGGAAGCCCCTCCTCTGCTGATAGCCTCCCCCCAATCCCAGCACTGATGTGGAAGTCAGGCTTCCCGTCTGTAAAATGGGCCTGCCTGCCCAGACTTTCATTAAGTGTTAAAAAAGCTGACAGGTGTGAAGATGCTGCCTCAGCCCACGGCCCCATCCAAATATGGCTGATTGTACCTAATGCTCCTGATCAACTTTATTTTTAAAATTTGCTCCTGGAGTTCTATTCATCACCACATCTTTTTTCTGTCTTTCTTTTTCAGTTTTCCAATTGAGCAGGCAGGATGTCCTGCCCCTGCCCCTCCGCGGTCCCACACCGGAAGGCAGTTAGACCAAGAGGGAGTTCAAGGAGGCAGGAAGAGCGCTGGACTTAGCAGGGTCTCGGCCTTGGTCTGATCACGTGGCCTTCTGCTTCCTCATCTGTAAAATGGGAACAGTGCCCCCTACCTACCTGCTCATCTCCCTCAGCACCGACAGGAGGACCAAAGGACAGGACAGTGAGTGATGATGTGCGCTCAGGTCCCATCCTGACGGGTGGGGGGATGGCGGGCACCCGATGTGGCACTGCAGGGCACAGGACGGGTTCGTGTCCTGGGCCGTCTTTCCCCCTGGTGGCTCTGCTGTGAACTTCCCTGCAACCTGGGCATGTCCTGGTTTCCCCCGCTGGAAATCGGAGTCGGGGAGCTGGGACGGGGACTTCCGGGGGCCTGGCACTGGACAGTTCTCTGCTGTTTCCCTTGAGTCTGGCATGGGTGCAGGCGGCACCTGGGGCTGGCAGTGGGCACCGATGATCCACAGCTGCAGTGGTGGACACTGCTCTTAGGAGGACATCCCCAAGGGGTCAGGGGGGATGTATGTGGAGGGGACGGCCAAGGCAGGCAGTCACAATTTAACCAGAAACCTCTTGGCTCGGCTCCTGGGAGATCGGGGCACAGGGCAGTGTGAATGAGACTTAGCCGTTACCTCTCTGTTGCACTGCTCTGGGGGCCGGCATGGGTACTGGGGGGAAAGGGGACAGGCCAGGGGCAAGAGCATCAAGGACCATTGCCCCATTTTACAGAAACCGGAGCACACAGAGGGAAGCGACTAGCCTGGTGTCACACAGGCATTGTGTCACACAATGAATGAGGTAGGACTAGGAATTAGGAACGCCATTCCCACGCTGGGGTCCTCCTGTCCCCCAGGCTGTATAATGTAATATGTGATCCATAATGACAATGCTGAGCATGATCTGAACCAGGCACTGGCCTTCACAGGCATCACCTTACTTCATTCTCACCATGACCTTGGAGGTGGGACTACTATTTCCTCCACCTAAAGACGAGGGTGTTGACCCACAGAGAGGCTGAGGTCAGGGTTAAAGCCAAGGTCACACAGCTAGTAAGTTACAGAGCCTGATTTGAACCAAGCTGTGTCTCTTGAGTCTATGCTCTTTTTTGTTACTACAAACTGTCCCTTTCTCCAGAACCTCCATGATCTCTACACTGTGGGAACAGCACACTCTGCAAAAGAGAGGGAAAGAGCGTGCCCTGGGAAGGACTGGCGTACAAGGTCTGTCCTCTGTCCCAGTCCCCAGGGCATGAGAGCCAGTGCCCTGGCCTGTCTCTGCAGTTCTACTGATCAGTGGGGGTGGGGGTGGCAGTCACATGAAACATGGGGTTTCTCCCCTCTGCATCCCTTTTCCCTCAGCTTCTTCAGAAGGCTCACTGAGGTGCTTCCTCCACCAGAAAGTCCTCCCTGATGTCTCCTGAGGAAATGTCCCTTTCTCCTCTGGCCCTTGACACCAGGTTGAGCGCATGGGCCTGGGTGGGCCAGCTGGAACCCCAGCTTTACCACTGGGTCACTAGCCACCTGCCACAAGGTTCTGTTCTGTCTGTAGAATGGGAATAAGGAACCCTACCTCACAGAATCTTTGTGAGAAGTACAAGCGCACCCGTTGTCCTATGTGGAAACACCTGGCACCAACTGAGCCCTTGCCACTCGCTTCTTCCCCTCCTTGCCCTTCTCTTGGCTTCCCCCGGTTTCTCTTCATCACCCCCGCCGCGCGCCTGGCACAGAGCCCGGCGGCCCCAGCCGCCCCAGCCCGGCTCTCAGCCTGACTTCCTGCCCGCCAGGCTCCCTCGGCACGTGCCCCACGCCCCCCAGGGCCGCGCCACCTCCCGGCCGGCCTCCGCGCGTGCCCTCTCGCCCCAAGCCCGGCTTGGGCGGACGGTCGCCTCTTGGAAAGGGGTCCAGCGGACGTCTCGGATGTTGGGGGTGGCGAGTGAGGGCCGGCGGTGGCGGCAGGAAGAGGACGCTGCCCCTTTAAGGTGCCACCGCCGCGTGGCAGGGAAACAGCTTGTACCAGCCCCATTCCGCTCGGCTCCGCTCGCAACAAGAAACACAATGCATAACAATCAGGCGCACGCTTGGAGCTTTGCCACGCGGCAGGGGCGGGGCGGGGCGCGGGCTGGGCGGGGGCACCGGGGTCGCGACCCTGGACCCGCGTCTCGCGGCCGCCGGCCGGCCCAGGCCTCGCGCTCCACGCGCTGTCGCTCTGCGCGGGGGCCAGGCGCCCTCGCGCCCCGGAGCCCCCACCCCACTCCCGCTCACCTCCCCTTCCTCCCCGCCTTCGCGCTCCCTACAAAGTTCATTCCCACTAACTCTTTTCCAGGCCACTTCCCCCTCACATCTGACAATCCGGGGCCCCTCATTCTCCCAGTAATCACTCCACTGCACTAATTGCACATGCAAATATGCAAATGCGTATTAATTAATTACTATACTAATTAGTTCTGTGGTATTTGCGAGTAATAAATCATTGGATGGGAGCGAGGAAGCTGGAGACCTGGCCCATTTTCATTCTGCATAAAATTTTAATGGTCTCTCTGGCTGATCCGGGATGGCAGCGCGCGGAGAGGCTCTTAAAGGGCCAGTGGCGGCGAGAAGGGGCAGGGCCGTGGAGCGCGGCGCGACTCCGGCGGGGCGGCGCCCTGGGCGGGCTTGGAGATACAGCCCCAAAGCCTGCAGAGGCGGTCTCCAGCACGGGGTTAGCTTCCCCCCGCCCCTCCGGGTCTGTGTCCTGTGTGGCTTCTAAGGAAAGAGAATCCGGTGGGGGGGGGGGGGGGGGTGGGAAGGAGGCTAACCTCTGTTTCTTTAAGAAAGGAAAGAGGGCAAGGAGCTGTGAGAGGCCAATGCCAAGGCCTTTGGTGAGTGGAGGGGCTCAGGGAAACAAATGAAGCCTCCACCTCCAGAATGGCGGAGTAAACTGAGGCGCTGGATAGGCCAAGCCTCGTGCTCACCTCTGCTTGTCCTAAGGGGAAGTTACTTGGATTTCCCTGGGGCCCCAGTCCTTTCTTGTCTCTGATGGGTGCCACCAAGCCTGGGGGTGCCTCCAGCTTTCCCTTTCCACATGATCAAACTGCCGCTCCGCCCTCGTGGGCACCAGCTGGCACCCTGGCAGAGCAGTCCTGGGCTTGAGTGGGCCCCCGGGACCCTGCTTTATTTCCAGGAGGTAGTCGGGACCTGGGCTGGCTGCTTGGCAGGACCATTGACTCAAAGAGGCAGGGCATCGTGCCTCCTGATTATGCCCAAACCAGACCCTGAGGGCATGCCAGAGGTGGGAACATGGAGGATGTGGAGGCTGGTGGCCTGCCCTGAGCTGAGATCCCCAGTAGCACAGTCTCCGCTCTGGCTCTGCTCACCTCCGCCAGCCTCCCGCCATCAGCAAGCCCCTAGGTGGAGCGAAGCCTACAGGGTGGCAGTCGGGGCAGCTAACTGCAACAGTGAGGAACAGCCCTGTGAATTCGGGCAGACACTTATTTAGCGGCAGGACTGTTCGGAGAGCTCAAATGTCCCGCACCACCTAGTGCAGTCCAGTCCCCGTTTTAGGGATAGAGAAACCAGCACAGGAAGGTTAAATCCAAGGTCATTCAACTGGGAGTAGTGGAGTGGGCTTTGCACCCAGATGGTCCACCTCTGGTGTCTTTCCATCACACTCTGCCACCTCTTTTTTCGCTACCTTGACCTCAGAACCTGCCGAGAGCCAGGCCCGATGCTAAGAACTTCACGGGCAGTGTTGCATTGGATCCTCAGAACCACTCAGGAGGTAGCTTCTGAGATTCTCCCCATTATAGAGATGGAGAACCCAAGGCCCAAAGAAGCCGACTAGGTTGCCCTGGGCACACAGAGAGGGTGTGGCAAGGCCAGGTTCACAAGGGCCTGTGTGACGGAAGAGTACAGCAGGCTCTCCGCTGCCTCCCCCTCCTGATGGGGGCGGGGCAGGAAAGGGTCATGGCAGCCCCTGCTGACCAGAGAACAAGAGAAGAAATGGAAGGAATTTTAGTTAGGAATTTTAGTTAGGAATTTTAGTTAGCTTGTGGGGAGAACTTAACTCTTAAGAGGTGGGGGCTCCAGGGGCTGAAATGCTGGTTAGCTTTTCCTTTTTTCCCAAGAAACACGCTGGGGAAGGGTGTGACCACCAGAGTGGGGAGAGGGTGGGGGTGGGGCGATGGGGGTGGGGGTAGAAGACTGGCCCAGAAGGAGAAAGCCCAGTCAGAGCCATGTAACTCAGGATTCCTGGTTGTTTTTTTTTTCTTAATTTTGTCCCCAGCACTCCTGCCTACCCCCTAAAAATCTCCTGAGTACCCACACCCCAAGATTCGCTACTTGGGGGACCCGGGAGATCCAGCAGAGGGATGAGAAGATAATACTCTGTCATTTTGTAAGCACCTCCTATGTACCAGGCACTATATATATGTAAACTCGTTTAATTTTTACAATTCTGTGATTGCTATCCCTATTTTATAAATGGAGACACGGAGGAAGGAGAGGTTAAATTACTTGCCCGAAGTCACACAGCCAGTAAGTGGGAGACTGGGATTTGAACTCCTCACCATTCTCCTCCCCCTTTTCTGCAGAGCTCCTTGTGCCTCCAGGGGCATGGCTGGATTGACCCCTCGCCCAGAGCGGTCAGGGATCACAGTACCAGAAGGCCTGTCGCCCCGGGTGCCTTTGGGATTCGCAGACGCAAAGAGCAAGAACACGCCTGTGCCTGCCATTCACGTGGCCACCACACTGCGTGGATTCTCATGGTGATTTTGATGCGTGGGAGTTGGGTGAAGTAAGTGTTCAGGAGGCCCACGTCCCTCTTTTCATTGTCCTGGGGACGGGTGTGTGTGGGCATCTCCCCAGCATTCCTTTCACCCTCCCAGCCCAACCTGGAGAGAACAGCAGGGTCAGGGAGTCGGGGTTAGCATCTGTCAGGGGGACCACCCTGATGTCAGGGACCACCCTGATAGGGGAACCGAGATTCCAGTGATCTCAGGGAAGAGCCCAGGATCCCCCTACTTCCCAGTGGCTCAGGGGATCTAGGGAATCTGGACACCTCCATTTCTCCAGAACTAAGGAACCTCTGACACCTACTTTCTGGACTTGGGAGTCCTGGGACGGACATTGGTGGGGGCGGGGGGGGGGAGGCAGGGGTTTTAGGGCATTGGGACAGACGGCCTTTAGGCTGCAGCCCACCAGGTAGGAAAACCCATCCGCACCTCTCCACTCCACTGAAGCCCAAAGAAGCTGGGTTCATCAGGGTTTCCCCACGCCCCCCACCTCCTGGGAAAATGGGGGCAAGTTGGGGAGTTGGGGGAAGGAGGCTGGAAGGGAAGCTGGCGGCTCTGAGCTTCTCCGTGCAGCCCTCGGGGCCGGGTGCCTGGGCAGGAGGAGGGGGCAGAGCAGCTGCTGGCGATTTATTAAGCAGTCACGGAAAAATTGGTTTATAAATTAACAGCTGTTTTAACTTTAGGGCCTCTTCTTCAGGGAATGGAAGCAGCCGACTGGACCGGGATTGGAGTGCGTGTGAGGCTGGTGGAGGGGGTGGGAGGCGGCGGGCTCCGGCAGCTGGCATTCTTCGGGGGGCAGCCTCAGCTGGCACCTTGGGGGGCACCAGGCAGTGGCCAGAGCAGGGGGTCTCCAGGTGCCCGAGGCTGAGGCTGCCCCCCTATGGGCTTCTGGCTTCGTCGCTCTTCTCAACAACATCCCACCTGGGGGCGCCAGAGGACGCAGATACCGCTGTACTCATGTCTGCCACCAGAGGGCAGCCTTGGCACATCGATGTCTGCTCCCCTCACCCTTCTGTGAACCCCAGATGGATCCAAACTAAACTGGGTGAGAGAGAAACCTGGTTCAGTGCTGAGCAAGGGAGGTCAGTTCAGTGTATGAAGGCGATCTTCCACTTCCCCCTCCCAAACGTATTAAAGGCAACTGTAGAGTGACAGCTCTGGGGTCAGACTGTCTGCGATTGAACCCAGGCCGTGGTTAAAAAAAGTTCTGAGCCTCACTTGCCTCATCTGTAAAATGGAATGAGATGAATGAGGATCAAAGGAGGTGAAGGTCTGTCCAGAAAGTAGCCAGCCATGTACTATGAAAAATAGACATTTATTGAAGAAGGCACAAGATACAAGAAACACTGTACATAGGACAATGACGCCTCAGTCCCCTTCGACACAGGCACCTTGGGACTTCGCAGCTTTCCCAGTAGTGTTTGGAATCCCCAGACCAGCCTCTACTTCCCGCATTGTCAGTCGCTGGTCTTTGTTGATGGCAGCCCGTACACGTTCAACATTCCCAGGGGTTCTGCTGGTTGCAGGCCTTCCAGAACGTGGTTCACTTTCCAGATTCTTGACCATCTTTGAAGCGTTTGTGCCATACTTTTATTCATGCTGTAGTCACTGCATCGTCCCCAAAAGCCTTCTGAATCATCCAAATAGTTTCCACAGAGGAATGTTCAAGCTTAATGCAAAATTTGATGCAGACTCGTTGCTCTGTTCACTCCATCATTTTGAATGTGATGACCACACTGTACCCAGGTCACTCAACAGCATCTACCCCCGCCCCCCGACTAGTACAGTGAAGTCATCATTATTCACACATGCGCATTCCAGTCCGCTGTCCTTGGCTGCCAGGTTACATTGATGTCATGTAAACTGTTCTCATTATATTAACAATGGATGGACTTTTTCTGGACAGACCTTATATACATAAAGGACCTAGCCCAGTCCCCAGCAGAGTAAGTGCTCCGTATATTTCACCCTTAGTCAATTTTTTGGACTTATGTATTCATCCATTCACTCATGTCTCAGTTCATCCCCTCTGAAGCATGCAGCATCTACTGTATTCGCGACAGTATAGGATGCAGGTGATGATGCAAAGACAAGTGGTAGGAAGGATACATCTCAAAACAGTGTGCTAAAACTAAGGGTACACCCAGTGAGGGGCGAGGGGAGGCTGATTTGCATGGGGCAGAAGAGAACATCTTTGTGTGATGGAAGTGGTCTATTCTGAATTGTGGTGTTGCTCACATGTTACACAATTTTCACGAACTCATAGAAATGTATATTTAAAATTGGTACATTTTACTGCATGTAAATTCTAATTCAATAAAGTTGATTTTTTTTTTAAAAAAAAAGCACCCCATGGGAATTTACTGAATGAGCAAAGGGATGCACAATGGATGAATGAATGAGTGTGTGAATGAACATCTCAGATGATTGCCCTCCTGTCCTGGTGCCACCGTTGTCCCTGCTGAGCGTGCCCCCACCCACTTCTCCCAGAGACGTGTCTCCCACCACCCATCTCCCCAGCACCACCACCAGGACCAGGGAAAGAGGCCCCAGTGTGACCAGCTAGGGCTCCCCAGCTTCTGTGAGTTTGCTTCCAGGGCTTCCTGCTGCCACATGCCAACCCGGCCAGCTCAGTTCTACTCGGTGATGCCAAGGTCACGGATGCAATGCCTGAGTACAGACGCCCGGTGCCAGCCATGCGGCCGCCCAAACCCTAGCCGACTCCGCCACCTGCTGGCCCTTTGTGAGCTGTACCCCTAGAGTTCTGAGTAGCCAGAACTTTCCTTGAAGCTTGCCAGGAGTCTTGCACTGCACTGGGGCTTTTGTGTGTATGTGCTTGTGCAATGGAGTTGGCTCTGACTCCCGGTGACCCTGGGCATGAGTGACGTCCACAGTGTACTGTTTTCGACAGCACCGCTCAGCTCCTGCAGACTCACATTTGTGGGGGGGTTTATGGACTCAATGCATCTCGTACTTGGTCTTCCTCTTCACCTGCTGCACTCCATTAATTTCCTGTTGAATTGTCACAGCGACATAGGAGGTGGGCTTTGAAACACAGGGAAACTGAGGCCGAGAGAGGCTAAGAAATTGGTCTAAGGTCCAACAGTAAGTTATAAACCTAAGATTCTTCCTCAGGTCAGCCCAGCTCCCCAGTTTACACTCTGTCCACGAGACTGTGTCTTGCTTCGGGGGAAGGATGGAATATTCCCAATTGTCCACTCTCCCCACCTCCCGCCTCACTCCCCCTCCCTCCCCCCAGTTCACCTTCCGGATGCAGGAGTGCAGTCCCTCTTGTGTGCCGGGCACTGTGGCAAGCACCAGTCAGTGATGTGAGGGAAATTGTGTGCTCAGACCCACGGCACATTAATAGACACCCCGTGATAAACATATTTTTGTCAGCCCAAGTAGAAAGACCCATAGTTCAACTGGAGTTATGTCAGACAAGGTCTTGAATTTGTTCCTTGGACCCAATCGCTGTGCTTCTAACTCAAGAATAATACCGGAAGAGTGGCATATTATTTTTACATCTCATTTGCATATGATTAATTCTAAGTCAAAGAAAATGGAGGTCACCCTGGCCCCTTGCTTCTCAGCCCCTCAGGGATGTGCCTGACCCTGGTGGCCTCCCCCTGCGCACCCCCCCTCCCCGTCCTCACCAGCCCCTCCCCACTCCTTGCCCCTGCCCACACGCCCTCAACTCCCAGAAGTCCTGTTCCCTTCCTCCTCTGTCACCCACGCAGCCCCCACCAATTGGCCGCCCACCTGAAAAACTTTTCCCTAAGTTCTTGAGAAGTTGCGTAGGATCCAGGAGAGAAAAATCAAAGTAATAAAACCTCATTTAATTCCTAACGGAGGGCAGAGCTGTGAGCTGCAATTATCTTAATGCTGAGCTATTTTTACTCTCTCTCCATCTCTGTCTCCTGCCTCTCTTCGCTGGTCGTGACGCTTCCTCTCTCTCCCTTTGTCTCTCCGTCTCTCGCACGTGTTTTCTCTGTCTCTTTCTGGTTTTTTCCTACCTCCCCCTTTCTCTCTCTCTCACCTCCTGTCTCTGTCATCTCTCCTTCCCTTCCACCTCCTTCCTGTCTGTCCCTTGTACTTGCACCTCTGCTGGTCAGTTTTGCCGACCCCTCTTAACTCCAGGATTTAGCAGCCAGAGCTGTGGGTGCCAGAAAGGCTGAGGGAAAGGGGGTGAAGACCTCACCCTTCACCCCAAACAGTCCATCTTCCAGGCCTGGCTGTAAGGGAAGAGTTTCCCTTTCCAGCTGCCCCAGCCTGGGTCAGGGGCATCTTCCCAGGGTCAGGGCTTCCCAGAGCTCCAACCCTTTGGGCAGAACGCCCACAAACAAGTCCTCCCTGGCCCAATGAGCCTCAGCCATTGTGGCCCCAGGGTCATCTCACCTCCCAGGGGCTCCGGGCTTCTACTGGTGGCGATGCCGCCTTGTCCCCGGCCTCTCATTATCTGCCCAGCTGCCCTCTGCCCCCTTCACCCCACCCCAGGACCCTCCCGCCCTGCAGCACCCAGAGCTACAGGCTCCTCACCCTCACCTTGGCCCAGCGGCCACTCAGATTACAGCCTGGGCAGTGCCTTTCCCATGCTCCTTTGACTTCCAGAGCCTCCTTGTTTACCCTCCCGAGGCTCTGCCAAACTGGTCGTTGCCACTCCCTACCACACCCCCTCTGGATGAGGGGCCTGGGCCAAGCGAGGGGCTGCCCGCGCCCGTGGGCCAGCAGCCTGGCGTCCAGCTATTTCCCGACAGGCATATAAGTCAACAAACACCGCCGGACCTGAGCCAGGCCTGGGGTTGGGGGCGTGGAGCTGGGAAGCCAGGGCTTTGGGCTTCGGTGAGCACAGCTCTGCCCTCCTGCCACCCTCTTCCTCACCCCATAGTGAACACTGACTCTGGGACATGGCATTGTGCCCTGGACCCTGTGTCCACGGGACTCCTCTGTCCTCCTGCTGCCCCCATGGCTCTGCCCAGGACCCGGCCTGCTGGGGCCGGAGTGGAAACCTTGCTGGAGGTGGGGGAGAGCTCCTGCCTGATCCAGGCCTGAGCGTGACCCGGGGAGAATACAGCCAGCACACATGGAGCCCCAGGAAGACACACACACACACACGCACGCACACGGCAGAGGGCGATGTGGGCTCCTGCGAAGAGACCCAGGGCCTGGACAGATGATACACAGACACAAGCCAACCCACAGGGCCAGAGCCCCCCGTTCCCCCTCCAGAGACACACAAACACCTCTGCAGAGAGAGAGGCTCACACCTTAGTGACAAGCACACACCGCTCCCCTCAGCTCTGCTCCTGAGTGCGCCAAACCCACACCTGTGACGGCGCGTGGTGCACTGGGACAGGCAGCCCCCGGCCTCGGTGCACCCGGCCTGGTTCCGTCTCCCGCCCCCCAGAGCTGGGGAGAGAGGCAGGAGGCCCACGGGTCCAGGGCACGGCATCCAGTGTGCCTCGTTCAGGGCTACAGCTTTGGCCCCCTCTGCTGCACAGGCTGGAGCTGTGGAGGCAGTGCTCCCACCCCCCCCACCCCCCGCGAGCTGGCACACCCGTGCCCATCACCTTGACAGCCTCTGACAACCTCCCCCACACCCACACCCTCCCTCAGACACACGCAGTCCTCCCACACCCTGCCACTCACACTGCATCCTTGACACTCTGACACACTTACTCACAGACTAACATGCACTCTTACCACACCGACGCCCCCCCCCCACCCCACTCCCCAGCCACAGGCACCGCAGGGCCGCTGGCACGCGCTCACACACACACTCCCCGCCTTGATGACTGACACGTGTCCCCCCACGCACAGCCCGCTCCTTCGCACCCACTCGCCTTCCAGGCCACCCCCATTCACAGCGTGACATGCTGGTGGCACTCTCTTCACGACCTCATAGGTCTCCCCGGGATACTCCAAGTACCCAGGCCACGAAGGGGTTAAAGCCAGAGTCCCTCTGCCCCCCTCCCCCGCCCCCTCAGCCCCCCGCGTTACCCTCCCCGCTGGACTCCATCAATAATGCAGCTTCAAGTTCTGGGGTGACAGTAGGGGGCCCCTAGCCTGCTCCCGGGGCCCTGGCTCACACTCCCAGCCTTCTCCCCCACCCCCGGGGAGAACACGCTCCTCGGCGCTCATTGGCCACCTTCTCCCGGAGCCCTCCCATCCAGCCCCTGGGCGCCAGTCCCAGGTGAGGGGACGGGCTGGGGACCCCGAGGCTGGGGCCAGACGGGTGAGTTCGGGAGAAAGGGCGACAGTCCGAGACCGAGAGAGACGCGGAGAGGGAGAGGGCGACGGAGGAAGCGCGCACAGACGGAGGAGAGACGCCCAGAGAGCAAGGGAAGGAGGGGAGCGGCAGAAACACAGAGCCCAGCGAGCCGGGGGGCCCACGGGTGGAAACGCGAGGGGACCGAGGCGCGGACGGCGCGCGCGGCGGGCGAGCCCGGGGGCAGGCCGGGCGGTGGCGACCCCGTCCTCCCGCGCGTTCCCCTCCCCGCGCGCGGTATTTTTATCGGCGCGCGCACAGCCCTCCCGCTCCTCGCCACTCGCGCCCGCGGCGCCGGGAGCAGCGCGGGCGAGCTGAGCCGGGAGCGCAGCCCGGGACCCCGAGTCGCGCGCGGCCCAGCCCCACCGACCCCTCCGCCCGCCATGGACCCCAAGGATCGCAAGAAGATCCAGTTCTCCGTGCCCGCGCCCCCCAGCCAGCTGGACCCCCGCCAGGTGGAGATGGTAAGGGGACCGTGTCCCACCCCCGGCAGCTCCGCACGCGCCCGGGGCTCGGGGCGCCGCCGGGTCGGCGCCGGCCTGCGGGATGGGGCCGACGGGGAGGCCGGGGCCGCCTCGACCCGGCAGCGCCTGAAGTTCGCTGGAGACTCGCGCAACTTTTTCCCAGGGCCTCCGTCCTGATCCCCACGCCGGAGAATCCCGGCGGCCGGCGTCGGCGCGCCGGGGCAGGCCAGGCCGGGCCGCACGCGGAGGGGGAACTGCCCTCCGGACCGCGCGCGTGTCCTCCTCCCCCCGGCTCCCACCGGGCCCGCCGGGCCCCGGGCCGGCCAGCGCCGGTCAGATGTGAGAACCCTCATCCCCGGACCCACTGTATGGAGCGGGGACCCCCAACTCCTCTGCCCCACGGCCCCGTCCCTCTAGTCCCACCCTGTCTGCCTGGGCTGGGGTCGCCACAGCCTCGTCCCGATGAGGCCCCTGACAGAGCCACAACGTTACAGGACCCGGTCGGGGTGGGGGGTGGTGACGCGCCACCACAGAAGCCAGACCTGCTCACGGGGACAACTGAGGTCTCTGGGAGAGCCTTCCCGGTGGCCGAGAGGCCCCGAAAGTTGGGGAGGAGGTGGAAGGAGAGGAGAAGAGGGCCCCGCCCCCCACAACCTGGACAGATCCACTTGTTGCTGAGTCTCAGTGGACTCCCAGCTGAGCAGTGCGAGTGCGGCCAAGTCTCTGGGGTGGCCGTGGGGTCTCCGCCCTAAGCCGCTTCTGGTCTGCCCCGCTGCTGCGTTGGGAGCCTGGCAGGGGGAGGGGGCAGTTCCAGCTCAAATCACCTGGTTCTCCTGGTGCATTTCCCTGGAGCTCAGAGCGGACCTAATTAACTGACAGCCGGTCTGATTGCCAAGCTTGGGGGGGCAGTGACTGGGAGTGCTCTGTGCCCCCTCCACCCCACACCCTTACTTGTCAGCTTGGCTCACACACCAAGCAGGGCAACTTGACTTTTTTTTTTTTTTTTTTAATGAGGACTGGGCTTCGAGTTCCACAGCCTAAGAGAGGCTGCTAGGGGGGCCCAGACCCAGGCCCCCGGCGATGCCCTCCTAGGCCCTCGTGGGCCTGCGGCTGGGGCCCCCACCTGAGCGCCCGTGGGAGGCTGGAGGTGGCTGCAGTGCCCCGGCTCAGCCTCTGCAGCTGGATCCAGTTTCTCTGCAGCCCTTGAGCTGACCTTAGGTGGTCAAGGCCACGTGGGTGCCGTGGCCCATGGGCGCCTTCCACAGCCAGCCCCAGCTCCCCAGATCTGATGTCTTCAAAAACCAGGAGAGGAAGGGCCTTGGTAGGAGACGATGGAAAGGGAAGTGCGGGCTGTGGAGGTGCCATGGAGTGGGATGGGCCTGGGCCGGCCAGCCGGAGCAAGGTGGCCTGGGGCACGTGGCTGAACCTCGCTGGGCCCTGGGCTTTTACCTGAGTGAAGTGAGGGGATTGGGGGAGCTACCGAGTTCCTTCGAGCCCTGACAGTCTTTGATTCCCAGGTTCCCTGGAGACTCCAAAGCACTGTTCGTTCCCTGCTGCCAGGGGGGGAAAAGTGGGGGGGCTGCAGGTGTCTGGACCCCCTCCCACCTCTCCACCTGGTTCTTCATCTCTTCAGATCCGGCGCAGGAGGCCAACCCCCGCCATGCTGTTCCGGCTCTCTGAGCACTCCTCACCAGGTGGGCCCTCCCTGCCTCTGCCCAGCCTCCGCCCGGCCCTGACTGATGCCTTCAAGGGGCCCTGGTGCCAAAGTCCCCTGAGTGGAAGACGGAGCAGAAGGGGGGCAGGGAGCGGGGAGGTCTGGGAGCCCCACTCTCCCAGGGTTCATTTACTAGCAGGCACCTCCCAACACTAGCAAGGAGGGGGCACACTTTCCCTTTCCCCGGAGATTGACCATTGGGGGAAAGTAATTCGGATTCTCTTTCTCTCCGCCCCCCCTCGTCTCTGTTCCTCGCCCCCTGGATTCGCTGATGGCCTCCCTCAGAGGAAGAGGCCTCCCCGCACCAGGTGAGTTTCCAGGGGCGACTGGAAGGAGGGACGGGGTGGGTCGGCTGGGATTACTTCCTGACTAACGCAGGGTACCACCCGGGGAGGACACATTAGCATATCAATCGGCACCTCTGGGGAGAGGGCCTGGTGTCAGGATGTCACGGGCAGGTCTTTCTCTGCTCTTGTCTTTGCTCAGACTGGGCTGAGGCCTCTGGAACCTCGGGTCCCTGCCCTGCGCCGGGCCACAGCAGCGGGGTGGCCTCAGCCTGGCTCAGGGCCGAGGGGCAGCCACACCTAGCCCAGTCTGCTCAGGGTGCTCTGGGGGGGTGGGGCAGAGGGAGGGGCAGGGAGGGGGCCTGCAGTGAGCCCATTTAACCCGGCGTCTTCCCTGGCAGAGAGCCTCTGGAGAGGGCCACCACCACAAGTCGAAGAGACCCAACCCCTGTGCCTACACACCCCCCTCGCTGAAAGGTACTAACCCTCACCCAACAGTCTGGCTGTCCCCGTGACCCCTGGGCCTGGGCTGACATTGGGGGAGGAAGTGATGAGCTTTTGTCAGTGGGCAGGGCTGTCCTGCGCCCCCTAACCCCTGCTTAGAGGCCGGTTCGGTCCTCACGAGACCTGGTGAGAACGGAGGTTCCCGGGGGCTGGGGAGGGTGGCCGGCCGGCCTGAGCTATAGCAAGTGGGCATCATCAACACGAGAGCGAGTGAGCTCTCTGTACAGCCCCTGCAGGTACAGCTGGGACACCTCCCGCTCCCCACTCCCCGAAAGGCACCTTCTTCTCAGGCTGAGCCCCTTGCTCCCCTCTCCCGTTGGCATGACATCCGCACAGGTCCGCACGCTGGGCGCTTCTCCCTGCCTTTCCTCTCTGTGTGCCAGGCCTCACTGGTGGGCCCTGGGCGAGATAAGGGAGTGAGATTTGGTCCCTGCCGACTTGGGGCCCTTGCCTCGAAGGGTCAGGGAGAGTTACAGAAGACAGGATGTTTAAGCCTGCATCTGAAGGATGCATAGGAGTTCAACTGGCAGCTGAGGCCCCGAAAGAGCATTCCAGGAGGAGGGAAGAAGGTGCGCACGGGGGAGGAAGTACGAAGTCGCAGGGGTCTGCAGGGCCAGCCTGCAGACTTGGCCGGAAGTGGGGCACTGTGCAGACACACCTGGGAGAGGAGCAGGCCTCTTCCCGACTAAGCCTTAGGAAGCCTTTCCACGCTCACCTCCACATCCTCATCACCTCCACAGCGCCTGAGGCTCTTCCTGCCGGGCCGGCCCCCTCCTCCCACAGAGAGAGGGAGGGACACCGGAAGGGTGTGCAAGAGCTCCCTCCTGGTGGGTTTAATGAGTTCCCAGCACCAGCCAAGGTCAACAGGTGCAACTGTCAGCCTGCTTGTCAGGGCTGGGAGCAGAGAGGAGGGGCTGGGAGGAGAGGAGAGGTAGGCAGGGGCCCTTCCTCTTCTCCCAGGAGGGGAACATGAGGGGACAGCAAACCGGTGGCAGTGTGGTTCAGCGCCTGGAAGGACTGCCCACCTGCAGGGATGTGGGGAGGGCCTCGCCCTGAAGCAGGCGTGGGGGAGGGGTGGGGATGGCATCTTCTCAAAAGAGAATATAAGAAATCTCTCCTTCCCACCCTGGGCTATGGGGGCAGTGAGTGGCTGTGAGGAAAAACCATCTCTTGGGCTCTTGACTGTGAGCATGGGGCAGAGGGCGGGCGGGGAGCCCAGGGCCAAGGCTTTCCGGGCACCCTGCAATGGCCAGAAATGTGCCCCACCCCCACTGCCCCTTTGGGCTACGCATTAGGAGAGTCTGAGTCGGGAGAAGCGGGTAGTGGGAGGGGGCCGGGACAGGTGCGGGCAATCGTGGGGCTGGCGCTGTGCTGGGGACCTTTGAGTTTAACAAGGGCGAGGGGGGTTTGGGGGGAGTTTAGTTGGAGGCAGAGAAAGGAGACAGCAGGGAGGGGGAGGGGAGACCCCGGAGAGCTGGGAGAGGCACGAGGCACTGCGCGCAGGCAGGAGCTCACGGGGCGCCCGCATGGGCCCTGCGCACCCCTGTTGTCGTCACTGTGGCTCACGAACTGAGCTGAGCGCTCCTCCTCCAGCTGGGGGAGAGGGGGCGGCTGCTGGAGCTGCCGCCCCCTCTCCTCCCTTCTCCCCTCCCTCCAACCCTCAGAGGACCCTTCTGTACCTGAAGGGCACGACTTTGTGGGCTTTGACCCCTTTCTGGGCAAGGGAAGGCACCTGGCAGGATCAGGGTTTGCAGGGGAAGAAACCAAGGGCCCCTGGGGGAAGGCGGACGACACTGAGTCTTGGCTTCAGGGGGTCTCCCCAAGGCAGAGCTCTCATACTTGGCTCCAGGTGAAGCTTTGCCGCGTCCCCAAGGCCAGGGCAGGGCGATTTATTGTGCTTTTATTGCCTGGGTAGCTTGCCCAGAGCCAGCGGGAGGCACTGGGCTGGGAGCTCGGGGCAGGGCGGGGCAGCGGGCACGAACAATGCGCCCTCTGTGCCTGTCCCCGAGTTGGCAGGAGTGCAGTGCCCTGCGCTCTGCACCGGAGGTTTCCAGCTTGGATCTACCTCTCTGGGCTTTCCGAGGGGCGGGGCTGCCTGCAGGCCAAGATGGAGCTGCAGCCACCCCAGGCCTAAGCTTGCCAGCATCTTGTCTGTGGGCTGTGAATCTCACGACCCAAATGACCTAAAACCCCACCAGCTCCCAGCCCCGCTGCTCCCTCTGCCTCAGCCACTCCTCGTGGTGTCCCCTCAACCCCTGCCATTCTCCCAGAATCCCCCAGCCCTGGCCCCTTTCTCCGAACCGCCTGGTCCTTTCCATCTTTTGGAAATTTCTCTCGAGCTGCCCACACAGTTCCCTTCCTAGGCCCTATCCCAGCAGGCCTTGGTGGTGTTGGGGGGGTGGGTGGTGTTTGCTGCTTTCTAGGTCACCGCAGAGGGAGCTGGAAGCTGGGGGATGTGGGTCAAGATTGTGGGGGCCGTGCGGAGCACGCCACATCCCCAGGCACAGACTTCACTGGCTGCAGACTGTTACATTCTCCGTCTCAGAACTGTTCCGACCTCCTAGAGACTGGGGCAGAGGTGCACGGGGTGGCATCAGTGACAGGGCAGTGCCAGGAGGTGTCAACCAAGCCCGGCAATAGGGGTGGGCAGGATTGGGGTGAGCAGTGAGCCCTAAGCCAGCTGGGCACTCCCCCAGAAATGGACAGGCACAGATCCCGTGGGCCCTGGCCTAGGGGCTCCATGCCTTCCACCCGGGGCTGTGGCTGGTGGACACTATGTCCAGTACCAGGTCCTTGGAGAAGCAGGCTTCCCAGCCAAGGAATGTTAAGCTGCTGTTGTGCTCGCCTGGTCTTGTCAGGCTTGGTGCCCTAGGGCCCGCTGCCAGCCTCCGGGGGGCCAGCATCTCTGGACAGCTTAGGAGCCAAATACGATCAAGAGTCTACCTCCCACTGCTTCAGCCCTGGCCTGGCCTATAGCCTTCAGCTCTTGAACTAGATCCCCGAGGGGATTAACTCTGCCTTCGGCCCATGGAAGGAGGCTGGGGCCTGGGCCACACGCCTCTGCAGCTACAGCGGCGGTTTCTTGGGCCTGGCTGACCCTGTCGTCTTGGGTGCCCCTGTGGCAGCTGTGCAGCGCATCGCCGAGTCTCACCTGCAGTCCATCGGCAACCTGAGCGAGAACCAGGGCTCAGAGGAAGAGGATGAGCTTGGGGAGCTCCGGGAGCTGGGCTACCCAAGAGAGGAAGAAGAGGAGGATGACGATGAAGAAGAGGAGGAGGAGGAGGAGGAGGAGGACAGCCAGGCTGAGATCCTGAAGGGCAGCAGGGGGTCTGGTAAGCTGAAGGGGCTTTTATGAAGCCTGGGTCCTACCACCATGGGTCAGGCGGGGTCCTCCTCCAGTGCCCCGGGACGTCCCCCCCGCCCCCCAGTTCAGTCTCTCACACGTGTAAACTGCGATCACACTGCAGAGGCCGTCCCATCCTCTCGCGCCATGGGCTGCCTCCCAGCTTTACCTGACACCTGGGCTGCTCCCATCCTTGACTCAGGCCCTCCCCCAATCAGGTTTCTCCTAATAATTCCTCTCTTCCCTGAGAATTTTGCGGCTGGACCCCAGAAAGGACTCCCATTCGTGACGGTGAGAGGGTGCAAGGAGATGCAGGGGTAGAGGACAAAGAGTGTCCAGTGTCCTCGTCACTCGCATTTCTGAACCTTGGATGTGGCCTCTGCTGGGAGGCTGAGGCTGATAAGTCCTCTCCAGGACCCTTGGGACAGTTTCTCCTCTTTTATTTCCTAGGCAGAGGTGAGAGGGTGCCCTCTAGTGTCTACATGGAGAATCTAGGATTCAAGAACCCATCTGGTTCTCAGCACCTCCAACTCCACCTACCTGGGAAGAGTGGAGGAGGGAGGGGCCTAAGACCTACGCAGACGGCCTCAGAGCCAGAGGCCCCAGATCCTACAATCTCCACAGAGGGTCCCAAGGCCCAGAGGGTTTCTAGGCAGGAAGATCTCAGACCTCTGTGGCTGTGGGTCCCATGCCTAGCCATGGAAGGGCTCCTATTCCTTCCACATCTATTCCTTCTAGGCACATGAAACTTCATGGTCCCACTATTTAAAGGATTGAAACCAGTTGACCGACCCTGTTTGATGTGTCCAGCCTTTACACCCAAACAGAATGGCTTGGGCCTCCTCACTGCCTCTCTGGCCACCAGGGCATCAGCCATGGGAGCAAAAGCTCTAGCTGCGAGAGTTGTCAGCGCCCACTAAGACCCCCACCCCCCAGAATAGGTGGAGAGGTGAGGGGAGACTGTTCCCTCAGGAAAAGCAGCGGGGCAGTGAGTGGATCAAACGACAAGACAACTAAGGAGCTGTATCGATTGCCACTACTCCCCGAGTGGCTCCAGGGTGCCTGTGCTGGGCTCGGCAGGGTGTTAACTATTATCTTATTTAAGGTAATCTACAGTTTCCCTCTTACTACCCCCTTCAGAAGAAGTAACAGACTGAATTATCTAAGTCATATGGCTAGTCATTGGCAGAGCTGTCCTAGCCCAGCGTTCTCTCCACTATACCATGATAGATGGACACTCAGAGTCTGTGGTTTCATCTTTTTCTTTTCCCTGTCCCAAGCTGGGCAGAAGACAACTTGTGGCCAGGGTCTGGAGGGGCCCTGGGAGCGCCCACCCCCTCTGGATGAGCCCCAGAAAGATGGAAGCTCTGAGGACCAAGTGGAAGACCCCACACTAAGTGGTGAGGCTTGGGGGTGGGGTCGGGAGATGGCGCTGGGATCTGGGGAGAGATGCTCAGGCCCTGAATCCCTCCGCTTGTTTTGCAGAGCCCGGGGAGGACCCTCAGCGCCCTGCCCACACTGTGCCTGGCACATAGGCACTTGGCCCTGTATCTCCCATAAGGAAGTGGAGGGGACATCGTTGTTCCCCAGAAACCCACTCGGTCCCCACCCTATTTTCTACCCTTCCCCTCACTTGCTAGGGCTGCGGCTTCTGACTTCTAGACAACTAAAACTGGTCTTTGCTTGTTCGCCCACCTTTGGCTGATGCCCAGAGTCCTGGGCACTTGCTGCCTGATACCTACCTCTGCCAGTCATTCCCCTCATCACCCAGTGGGAGGCAGGATGTGAGAGAGCTTGCTTAGAAAATCTGGTAACCCAAGGACAAAGGTTCATCCTTCACACTTCTACTCCCAGACCCTCTCCCTTGGGCACAGGAAAACCCCAGGGCAGGACCCTAAGATAGGAAGAAAGGGGGTACAGAGAACCTGTAGGTGCCCTAGATCCTTCTCCATCCCCTCTCCTCCTGGGGGGATTCCCAGTCACTACCCCTCTTACTGGCTTCTACCAGGGCTGAGGATTCAGGCATCCTACTCCACAGTTTCTACTCTTTGGAAATCTTCCCCTATCACCCCTGTTCCCCAGCCTGGGTGCCTGGAAGATGGGCTGGCAGAGGATGCTTTGTTGCATTTTGTTTATGCTTTGATGCCAAGAATGCCACCTAATATACATCCTTAGAGGGGTTACATGTTGAGGGGAGCCAGGTCCTTCTTGTCCTCCAGCTGCTCTGCCCCTCCCCCTTTTCCTTGACGCCAGACCTGAACTGCTCCTGTGCTGTAATAAATCTTTGTAAATAACTGTGCTGAGACTCCTTTTTTTCAGGGAAAATGGAAGGGAGGAGGAAGTAACAGGTTCCTTCCCAACCCCCATGTCGAAGGCCTGGTTGGTGGTCATTCAAGGGTCAAGTTCTCGACTCGAGTGTCCAGTTCTCTGGTCCAGGAGTCTTTCCTGCAGAAAACAAGCTCGGGGCGCTCTTGGGAAGGACCACAAAAGTCCTAGATCCTGCTGGGGAGGGCTGAGAGCGGCTGGGAGGAAAGAGAAAAGAAGTGCTTCCAGAGTAATCATGGATTCCTCCAAAGCCTGTCCCCCCATGCCCCCCGCCCCGGCACCACAGGCCTCCTCTCACGAAGTTCCCTTTTGATCCACTGTGCCAGGCTTATGTGGCTCAATAAAGTCGACGCCCCGGAGCTTCTTTCCCATTCCCCCACTTTTAGGAAGCCTCGCTAATAGTCTAACTTAAGCAGCAGTTCCTATTTCCGGCCTCGGGGGGGCGGGGGGCGGGCGCTGTAGGGCTTAGGGGCGGAGGCTAAAGCGAAGGGGCGGGACTTACTTCCCACGCACGTCCCTGTTTGCACTCAGGGGCGGACTCAGCGGCGGAAGTGGCGCCGCCGTAAGATCCCCTTCCGCTCAGAGGCGCTGCCGGAGCAGCGGAGCAGACTGCGGCTGGGGCAGAAGATTCCGGCCCGTGGGTGACATGCAGCAGGTGGGTCCAGCAGAGGTCACCGGGACCGGGTAGTGCTACGAGGGTTGTCTTGCTAGCGGACCCCGCCTTCTCGGCCGGTGTCCGTTCTTGGTTCCGTCCGACCCTTCCCACACCCACCGCGTCCCAGGTTCCGCCCCCTGCCTCTGCTCCGCCTCTCTCTGTCACGCGCGGAGTAGGGGGTTTCTGACTTTCCGCGGCCTGCCCACCCGGGAGGGCGCCCCAAGTCGCCTTCTTGAGCCTGCATGTTCACTGTGAGGGGAGAAGCGAAGGGAACGATACCTGGGTATTAAGGGGCAGGAGCTGGATATGGGGAAGGGTCAGGGTTTCCTAATGAGGAGGAAAATAACGCGTTTCGGTAGGTCTGTGTCTCATTGACATCCTGTCCCCCTCAACTTCCTTTGGAATGACTTCCTAATTGACGTAAAAAGGGCTCTTTAAAGAAGTTCTTAAAGGTGCATAACACTAGCGACACTCATTCCTAACTGAAATAATTGACACTTGCCCTCCTCCCATTTGGGGGGGGTTCCTTCGCGTCAGCTTCTCCTTATTTTCTTTCTACTCATCTAACAGAAGTATTGTTTCACATTTTATTCTGCTCCAGCCCCTCACTCTGTACACTGATTCTGGATGGTATCATCTATTTCCTGGGCTTCAGCTTTACACCATTTAAATACCCAAAATGCGTCCAGCTCTACAACTTAAGCGCAGCCCCTCCTTGGAGCCCCAGCCTTCGCTATCCAGCTACCTACCATTGGACAGCTCCACTTCCGGGGGCGCTCTCCACGTTTGAACCTGAATGGGTCTTTTCTCCTGCAGACTCATTCTGTCCTTGCCATGCCCCATCCCAGAGAAGAACCTGGGCATTATCTTAGAGTTTCTCTTCTCCCTCAATTCCCACAACGAATGGGAGACCTAGCCGGCTAACTTCCTTCTTTGCTATCATCAACACCTTTGTTGATGTGTTTCTCACCAGATGGTTGCAGATGCTTCCCGCAACTTCTGGTCCAGGCTGCCTGCACTCAGTCTCCAAACTGTAACTCTTGGGATCCTTTCAAAACTCAAGTCTCATAGTGTTGCTGCCTTGCTTAAAACTCTGATGGCTTTCCATTGCCTGTGGGAGAGGCTGAGTTCGAGCACAGTTTACAGAGCTCTCTCTGATCCGAGGCTCCCGTGGGTGCCCTGAGGAGCAGTCCTATGGCCCTGCAGGAAGCGCTTGCCCACGCTTTGCTATTTTGTTTCTGTACCTTTGCACGCACCAGCCGCTCTACCCAGAAAGGCCCTTCTCTTCTTATCTGCCAGGCTACCTTCCATTTGTCCTTCAGAGTGCTCTGCTCAGGTAGCACCAGCTTTAGATCACCTTTCCCCCAACCCCCAAGGCTAACTGTTGCTCTTCTGTGTCCCTGCGTCACCGTGTCCATGATAACACAGTGGTTGAAAAGGCAGACTCCTGAATCAGGCTTTCTGGGCTCTCACACTGCTGTGTGACCTTGATGAAGTCACTGCCTCAGTTTCCTAATTCATAAAACAAAGATAGTCATGTGCTACCTTATAGAATTATTGTGAGGATTAAGTCAAATAGTGTATATGTAGGGCTTAAAACAGTGAGCACAAGAGTGCTCAATAAATAAATGTTATTTACCCTTGTCCATATGAGAACAATATAGAGCAGTGGTTATAACTTTTAATTTCATGAGCTGCTTAAGGACAGCTGATGTGGTTTACTTATTCTGTCCCGGAGCCTTAAAGCCTGGCTTTTTGTCAGCAAGTAAAATGCTATGGTGGAGGGCACCGGCTGCAGGATCTGGATTTACTGAGTGAGAATTTAAGAGTGAAAAAGAGCCCTGGCTGGTGTGGATTGAGTGCTGGCCTGTGAGCCAAAGTGTCGCTGGTTTGATTCCCAGTCAGGGCATATGCCTGGGTTGCAGGCCAGATCCCCAGTTGGGGGTGCGTAGAGATAACCACACATTGATGTTTCTCTCTCTCCCTCCCTCCCTTCCCCTCTCTCAAAACAAGAAAAAAAAAAAAGAGTGAAAAAGACCCAGACCCGATGTCTGCTCAGTAAATGAATTTGGGAATGGATAAATGTTACATGACAAGCATTAATTCTAGAGAACTCTGGGCACCCAAGGCAAAGAAAGGCTGAGGATGGCTTCCCAGAACTGCTGACAATTAATGAGGGGCCTTAGTGCAAGAAGATGAGTTTGCCAGAGGGAGGTGGGAACTGGTGGACTTAGAGAATGGAGAGCTAGATTCTCGGAACTGAACTCTTGTTGTGGGAAGAGGCCTGAGGTGGGCAGGAGGGCAGAGGCAGCCTCCTCTGCTGAGATTGGGGATTCCTTTCCTCACTTGGCCATGAGGAAGTGCCCCTTGGCTTAGGACCCTGCAGGGACCATGGCCTGGGGTGGTCCAGAGGCCTGGTACCAGGTGTTCAGGGGCAAGCCCCATTGGGTGGGGTCAGCCTGTGGACTGAGTGTGTGCAGAGGCGGGGCGTTTGCTCATGCTGTTGTGCCTGTCTGGAATGCTCATCCTCCTTCCTCCAGGGATAGATGCTCAGAATCTTCAAGGCCTAAGTCAGATGGCTCCTCCTCTGCTCGGTTTTCCCAACCCCATGTGCTCCAGCCTGGGTCAGACGCTCCTTTCTCTGGGAGCCCACAGTCCTTTTTGTTCGCTCCTCACTGACAGCATCGGTAGCACCGTTTATTGTTTATCTGTCAGCCTCCCTTACCAGACTGGGAGCTACAGTGTTGCTGGGGAGTAGCCAGTGTTTGGCCCGTTGTAGGCTCCAGTATATGTGTGCTGCATTGAACTGGGCTCTCTTCTAGGGGAGGAAGTTACATGAGGGGGGACCCAGAAAAAAAACAGGAATTATCTTCTGGAGGGCAGGCCCCTTGTAGTACAGGCTTCCTCCACTAGCTGAGTGTTCTAGGAACCCATCTGTGTCAGTGTTCCAGCTGGCGTTGTTGTGAGAGGCTGCATTCAATTTCAGTGAATTTTTAAAAATACTCTTTCAGTGCATTTGCCCATTTCATGATGGGTGATTTATGAGCGCACCTGCCCACACTGCACTGAGTGTTCAGTTTTTACCAAAAACGGCATGACCCCGGTGCCTTACCCTCCTTATTCACCCGATCTCAACCCAAGCAACTTTTTATTTTCTTTCCCCGGATGAAAAAAGTCCTTAAAGGGAAGTGTTTTGCTGATGTGGAAGAGATTAAAAAATAAGAACAACAGCAGAAGCACTAAAAGGCATCAAAATCAGCGAGTTCAAAAACTGTTTTGAGCAGTGGGAAAAATGTCTCAATAAGTGTTTTATATCAAATGGAGAGTACTTTGAAGGTGACTGAAGTTTAAACATGTAAGAATAAATACACAATTTTTTATGAATAAATTCTGTTTGTGGAGATCCCCCCTCATAAGAGCAATAAATGGTATTGGAAAAAATATAATAAACATAAATTTAAAAATAGAAATAAGTTGAGCTTCCACACATCTAGACTTGTGCAGCTGAAACCAAAAATCCTATACATTTGACAGCTTATACTTGTTCGTTCCCCTGAATGGCAGAGATTATTGGCTCCATTTTACAGATGAGGAAGCTGAGATTTGACAGGTAAGGTTACAATCACTTAGCATCAACTTCGGAATTGTCTCCTGACTGCAGGTCCATAGCTGTGTCCTGAAACTGCCTCAGAGTCCTAGCCCCCAAGGGGCAGCTGCCACATCAGGGGGATAAGGGACAAGGAGACCATCCCGCCTGACCAATCATATTTCCCAGTTGTGAACTTTTTCTGGCTGGGAAGTGGCTGATCCTGGCTTTTGTCCCGTCGGGGCTGGCGCTGGGAGGAATCTGAGCTGAACCACCCCCCAACACTTCAGGGGACCTTCCCTTGAGTGGGCTGAGATCTTTGCAGGAAGATGACTGGCCCTTTTCAGACTGACCTTGAGAACGTGAGTTCATCAGCCCCAGTTTCACTCTGCAGCACGAAGGGGTGGGGCAGGGCCTGACTCACCAGCCCCTGAGTAGGCCGGGGTCATGAAGTCACTGAGCTGGGGGCATTCTGACGTTTCACAGGGCCTGGCGTGTGGAGCGGGTGGGAGGGCTGAGTGGACCTCGGTTGGTTGGGGTTTTTCAGTGAACTGTACCGTTAGAACCTCCGGGCTGGCGAGGGGAGGGTGTCCTGATGAATGTAGTTTCTGTTTTGGCTTGACTCTTCTCTGTCCATTTCCCCAGAAGGGAAGGAGAAATGGAGCCTGGCTTTGGTTTCTAAGTCTCATTTGTCATTGCTGCCATGTCCTCTCTTTGAATTCTTCCTTGTCTGGGAAACTTCCCGAACCCTCTGTGGGCAGGGCAGAGTAAGGCCAGTCAGCCGACTGTGGCAAGGCTGATGGCGCGGGCCGTCGAGCCCAGAATTACAGGAGAACCTTGTATGTGCGTCCTAGGTCAGCTGCCCGAGACCGGAGCCCGTCCTCCCATCCAGCAGCCCGGATGGCACACTCAGTTTGGGCCAAGTGCCGTGTACCGGACATGCTTGGCCTAGGGCCCTGCCTCTACTACCTTACCCATAGCCTCTAATAGTAATAATAGCTGCTGTTGATTAGGTGTAGGCATTTTGTGTGTTATCTAATCCTTTTAATAGCTCTGTGAAGTGGGCACTGTACTGTCCCCATTGTGTAGATGAGAAGACTGAGGTTCAGATTGTGATTTGCTCAGGGGCACACAGCCTGCTAAGGAATGGCCTTGGGTCTTTGATTTGTGTCTTTTCCCCTGCTCCAGGATGGGCATTACGGGGCCGTAAGACCGGTAGACTTCCTGGACACGTGCACGGCCAGGCAGCGCGACCTGGGCCTCAGGGGCTGGCGGAGAGGTGACTTGGTGGCTCCAGGCTGTGTGTAAGGGAAATGCGGAGCCGGGGCACCGAGATCTGGGGGCGGGGAAGCCTGGAGGGCCGGGGAAAACATTGCCCAGGGGGCGACATCGGCACTGTTCTCTTCGGCCAGAATTATTCCCCAGGGGGAGGAGGTTGGTCCGGAATGGGGTGGGGTGGGGGAGGGAGAGGAGTAGAGGTGCAGAAGGAAGACCAGCCATGCAGTGTCGTGGGAGCAGTCAGTGGTCAGGGACGTACTAGGGGAGGGGTACTACCCCCCTTGGCAAGAGAGGAGTACTGGGGTCTTGCTGAATCCTTCCTCCTTGACCTTTGCTCTCCAAGGAGTCTAACTCACCTCCACTCCTCTCCTTGCAAGTCCAGGCTCAGAGAAGGGGATGGGAGCAGCCACCCTGCCAGCTGGTGGAAGGCAGGGCAAGACGCCATCAGGGGGCAGAACCCAGCTCCAGGTGAGGTGGTCCGGACCTGGCAGGGTGTGCGTGTGCCCCGGTAGGGAAGGGTGTAAGCGGTCCTCAGCACATTCCTGAAAACCTGCTGTGAGCCTGGGGCCGTTCTGGGTGGTGGGCACGCGGCAGTGGGCAGAGCTCTGGGAGTCCCCGCTCTCGTGAGGTCTGCGTCCCAGTGGGAGAAGACAGGCAGTAAGCACAGACTGCCAGTCACACGTGTCTGGGTGGTACGCGCTATGGAGAGAGAATGAGCAGGGTCAGTGGGTGAAGGGTGGGGCTGAATAGGGAGTTCAGGGAAGGCCTCTCCAAGGGGACATTTACAGAGACCAGAATGAGGGGAGGAAACTTTGCAGGGTTCTGGGGGAGGAGCTCTAGACAGAGGGCAGTAGATACAAGGTCCCTGGGGGGGGGGGCATGCTCGACGTGTCCAAGGAACCAAGATGGACCCGTGTGGCTGCAGCAGAAGGTTCAAGGATAAGAGGGGCTTGGAGGCCAGGGTGGGTCCTCTGGCTTTTACCCTGGGTGAGCTGGAAGCTGTTGGAGGTTTGGGGCATTGGGGAGGTGTGGTCTGCCTTTTCCCAGATTTCTCTGGTTGCCCTGTTCAGAGCAGGCCTAGGACACAGGCAGAGGTAGGAAGCGGTGGCAGGCGAGAGTTGAGGCCTTAGGTGGGGCGTGGCAGTCGTCTTGGTAAGCAGGGGGCAGGCACTGGCTGGGGGTCAGCTCTGCCCCATCCTGGCTGGGAAGGTGGGCAGGCCCCTCCTCGTATCCACAGCCCCTGGTCAGGGTGCGAAGAGTAAAGCAGAGGGTGTCTGCGGGCCACCACGCAGGCCACCGCCGGTGCTTGTTTCTGCTGTGTGGGCCTTCCGGGACCGACCGTCTGCAGGCCCGTCCTGTCCGCTTTCTGCCCTGCGCCCTCCCTGAACCAGCTCCCGCTCAGGCTGGCCAGTGGCAGGACCCGGCCTCGGCTGACCTCTCCCACACCCAGAACCTCCGCCCGTCTGTGAATTTGCCGTTAACCGGGGCATGCACAGGGGCAGCCGGACCCAGAAAGCTCCAGCCCTGGCCTGAAGTCGTCGCTCAGAGACAGCCAGAGCCCAAGACTGTGTCTTCCTCCCAAGAACAGGCAGGGGTGTCGTGCCAGCTGCCCCTTACTCGGCGGTCACCCCGGGTCAGGGACTGTTCTCGGCCATTGCGTTTAGGCCACCAGTCCTTCTAACACCTGTAAGGAGTAAGTGCGGTTGTCACCCCCAGTCTACAGGGGAGAAAACTGAGGCACAAGAAGCTCAGTTGCTAGTAGGAGGGGAGTCCAGGGTTTGAACCTTCTGGCCTGGAGTCTAGTTGTTTATCGGCCTCACTGATTCCTCCTGATTTGTGCGGAGTTAGGGACCCCACGAGGAAGCCCCTGAGGCACTTTGGGGATGCAGAGCAGGGAGGTGTCAGGGGCCTGTGTGCATTGTCCCCTTGGCCCCAGGAGAAGGTTTGAAGAAGCCGTACTGCCCCAGTGTGGGTTGTTTCTGGACAGAGATGAGACGTGTCCCCTACCCAGGGCCACAGAGCACAGCTCCGAGGCCAAAGGGGCCGGGAGTCGCGCACTGGGACCCAGCCCTTCGGAGGAGGCCGGGGGCACGAAGGGTGAGAGGACCCAGAGGTGGCAGCAGTGCGTGTGTGTTGACCACTCATGCTAGTGCCAGGCACTGTTCTGTGCACTTCCTGTGCATGGCTGTCTCCTCCGATGCCCAGACAGCCTGGGATCGAGACAGGTATCCCCAGCTTCCTGATGTAGCTTCTGAGGCTCGCACAGTGAGTAAGAGGCATTGTTCAAATTGTTGACCTTGGCCGGGAAACACTGGCCAGGAGCTACAGGAAACTGGGTGTCAAGCTCTGGAGCGATGACTAGAGCTTCTAGCCTGGGGTGTGACTGAGGCCTGACAAGGACCCCTTCTGTGCCCCTGCCACGTAAGAACTGTGGAAGCCGGGACCTGGGGGGTTAGCAGGAGCTGGGAACTACAGCGGGGCCAGGCACCGGTGGTCACGGATCAGTCCTGGCGCTCTTCCTGAGAGCCTGTGCAGGGCACCGGGACAGCCCCCCACATCCTGCCCCCACCCGCCACATGGGGATTCACCTTTGCCTCCTGGGCTGTCTTGGCTCTTTTTTTTTTTTTTTTTAAGATTTTATTCATTTTTAGAGAGAGGGGAGGAAAAGGAGAGAAACACCAATGTGTGGTTGCCTCCCATGCGCCCTGTACTGGGCGCCTGGCCTGGCCCACAACCCAGGCATGTGCCCTGACTGGGAATCGAACTGGCGACTCTGTGGTTCTCAGCCCATGCTCAATCCACTGAGCTACACCAGTGTCTTGGCCCTTTTTACACAGAGGCGAGGGAGCCTGGCCTGAAGGAACAGAGAGCTTGCACTGGGTCACCCGCAGCTGAATTATAGAGCTCAGGTTTTACCTTTTGGGGTGATTTTCTCAGACGTCACTATAGTGTAACAAGCACCCCCCCCCCCCAAAATACACTTAATGTCCCTTTTACCTAAACGGCCTTGCCAGCTACATGTTCCATCTCCAAGCACCTGCCATTATAGATGTCAGCCCTGGGAGGGAGCGATTGTTGTTGCCTTTTTATTGGGGTAAAATAAACATCCGCTCTTTTAACCATCTTGAAATGTACAGTTCTGTGGCATTAAGTACAGCAGATCCTCAAATAAACATTGTGGTTCAGTATCATTTCATTGTAACGTGGCCGTAGGAACTTAACTCTTGTTTGTATCGATTAGCCTGTGGTAAAGTTAGTTGCATTATGCTCAGTTTTGCTTAAAGCACGGAACCTGTCAAGGATGCTAAGTGGGGACTTACCGTATTTTGTTGTTGCCTTTTTAAATTTTTTATTATTTTTTTATTTTTTAAATTTTTTAGAGAGGATAAGGAAGGGAAAGAAACATCAACGTGTGGCTGCCTCTCGTGCGCCCCCTAATGGGGACCTGGCCCGCAACCCAGGCATGTGCCCTGACTGGGAATTGAACCAGCGACCCTTTGATTCACAGGCCAGCACTCAACCACTGAGCCACACCAGCCAAGGCAGTTGTTGCATTTATTTAATGCGACTGTAGAAACCACATCTCAGAGTAGTGATATTTGCCCCAGATCACACAGCTAGTTAAGGGCTGACTGAGATGTGAACCCTGATTTCAGAGTCTAGTTCTCTTTCCCGGGTAGCAGCTGCCTGCTGTTGTGACTCATGGACCCCACCCACAGCTCCTGCTGCCGTGGGCGGTACTTCAGGTTCCTGGGGGCTGGGAGAGGGTGTCAGGCCCTTTGCTTAGCTTCCTGCTGTTCCCAGACCCAACCTGCCTCTTCCTCCCCACTCCTCTTCCCCTTTCGGCCTAGGATGATAAAACCTCCCGTTTCTCTCCTGCCTCCCTCCTTCCTGCTCTCCCTAAGCCTTAGCAGCTTAGCTCCTGCAAACACGTCGAACGTCAAGTCTGCCCCCAGCCCAGGTGGACTGCTTCACACCACGCGTGCTGCCCCCTCCCAACACCTCAGAAGGCACCTGGCAGGGGCCGGTGGCGCAGGCAGTGGGCGGGAGGGAGGTGTGACCCCCGGGCGGGGTGGCAGCCCCCTGTCTCCAGCCTCACAACATGCAGGCCTGCCCGCCCTTCAGGAGGCTGGGCGGGGTGGCACGGGCCTCCCCTCGCTGGTCTGCTTGCGCCACCACCTTCTGCCGCCCCCGAGGGCCGGGGACCTGGGAACAGGTGCTCCTGGAACTGCCGAGGGTGGTTCCAGGCCAAAGTGTCTTTCGCCTCTTAGGGCTTTCACGTCTTAGACCGGCAGGTGGTCTGAGGGAGCTCAGAGGCCTTTTGGAGCCGTCCAGTGAGCAGAGTGAGTGTCCGAGGAGGCGCCCAGGGGTGGCCCCGGCCCCGGCCCCGGGGTTTACGGAAAGCCTGACCAGCCCCGGTGGGGCTCTCGGTGACCACCTGCTGGGGCAGGACCCGCACGGTCCTGTGTTCATCTGGTTATGGAGTGGGGTTACAAGTAAGGTTTCTTTTCTTTCCTTTTTTTTTTTTTTAAGTTTCTCTTTCTTAAAAAAAGCAGGTTTTAAAAAACCACTGACTTCTTTCCTTGGTGAGAAGGACTTGCCCCCAGTTACCCGAGATGAGCGGCTGCCCGGAGCCTGGGGCTCCTGCTACCGCCAGCTCTCGCTCTGTTGGACTCCGAGCTGCTCTCTCGGGGGAAGGAGAGGGGGAAGGAGACGCAGAAACCCCTCCGCAGCCGCCGACTGCGGCCGGCCGCCCCACCCCCGCGTTTGGCTCCCGCGTGCGCCCCGTGTCTGCGGCTCGCGGGCTTCCCAACACCTCTGCTCTCTGCCCCTGTGTGTGTCTGTCGCTTCCGCAGGGACGTCTGGGTGGGTGAGTGTCAGTGCTGTCGCCACTCTGAGTGTGTTTCACACCCAAGCTGCTGCCACCCAATTCCTGTGCCCGGGGAGAGAGGGAGAGAGCCAGTGGGAAAGACAGACAGACAGACAGGGGAGACCGGGAGGAGGGAAGCCGGAGAGCTCCGCAGTGAGACAGGGGGGTGGCGGGGAGAGGCAGGGGGAGGGCGGACGGAGGAGAGGGCGAGGGGGGAGGAACACACTGGAGAAGGGGAGAGACTGGTCCGATGGGCGTGGGGAAGACTGGGAGGCGAAAGGGAGACGGAGGAGCACCCGGAGAGGGGAGACTGCACATGGGCAAGGGGAGGGGCAACAGAGACACAGCGAGAAGACAGAAGGTCGTTTGCAGTAAAAGACAGGGAAGGGGAGAGATGGGGACAGGTCTGGCAGAAGACAAGAGGGCCATTAGAGACCAGGAAATGTCACCTGCCCTTGAGCCGCGGCCCTGTCACTGTGAGCGATGTGCTGAGCCTGCCGCCTGGCGCCGGGTCCAGCTGATGGATGGGGGGGTCCCATTGCTAGCGGCTGGCCACATCTCTCCTCTGCTGGCCTCCTTCGGAGCTGGGCTCGGCTTTCCCTCAGCACCTCCAGACGAGCTGGTGGCGGGGACCCCGGGAGCGTGGCCCTGGACCGGCACCCGTGCGGGGAGGCGTCCCTGGGGCCTGTGCAGAGGCAGAGGCTGGGCGGGCTGGCTTGCTGGCCCCAAACTAGGAGCTTGTGTTGGACCTAGTGGATGGAAGGGCCTGTGGCAGGTAGTAGACCCTGCAAGGTTTAGAGGAAGCAACAAATCAGGGGAAGACTGGTTGGATTTTGCCTTCCCAGGGTCAGGGACACACATCGAGGGCTCCCCTTCCGCCGGCCCCCAAATCTGTCCCTGGTGCTGGCTGGTGAGAAGACTCAGGCCCCACCACACTGAGTCCGCTCCTCTCTGGCTCCGGGCTGAGCCTTCCCCCACCCAGGAGACAGGGCCTCTTAGGGGGCCTTGCAGCAAATCGGTGCAGCCAAGATCTTAGGCCTGGGGGCCCCAGGGCTGTGCCCCAGGGAGGGGGTGCCCCGGGGCCCCTCGGGTCTCTGGCATTCATGAGAATTTTAGCTTCCTAGTTGCTCAGGCAGTTAAATCCGTACACCTCTCTGAGCCTCGGCGGTTGTACATGTAGAATAGGAATAACCATGCCACCTTGTGTGGGCATGAGTCAAGGCCATGGCCACAGCATCGTATGGGCAGTGGAGCTCTGGGCCAGCCTTAGGTTGCGGCTGGTTTTCTCTCTCTTTAGGGTGTGTCCTGGTCCTCTCTGCTGCGTGGCACGTTGCTGAGGGCCAAGAGACCCCCTGGATCATCCATTTATTCAGTAATCAATTATTAAGCACTTAGTAGGAGCCAGGCATTGTGCTAGGCCCTGGGAGACAGCAGCACCCAAGTCAGGTAAGGGAGTTTGCAGACCAATAAATAAGGTCATTTCAGCCCACTGAAGAATGTGTATACATGACACTGAGACTGGGGACTGGGGGGTGGGAGGCTCTGAGGAGAGGGCTTTTTTTTTTTTAATTGACTTTAGAGAGAGGAAGGAAGGAAGAGAGAGACAGAAAGAGACGAACTTATATTTGTCCCACTTTTGTATGCATTCCTTGGCTGCTGCTTGTAGGTGCCCTGACCAGGGATGGAACCTGCGACCTTGGCGTATGGGATGAAGCTCTAACCAACTGAGCTACCCTGTCAGGGCGGGAGGGCTTTTCAGTGGTTATTCAGAAGGGCTGGGAAGAACGGTCCACGCAGCAGCAGCAGCAGCAGCAAGAAAGACCTAGGTCCAAGCCCCCGAGGCAGGACCAGGCTGCTGCATTAAGGGACCTGTAGGAAGGCCAGGGTGGCGGTGGCAGTGAGGCGGGGAGGCCTCCTGAAATGAGCACGGCAGAACCGCCCCTCTAGGGCCTGGACCGCAAGGGCCTGGGAGGTGGGCACTGTCATTCTAGGCCCAGCGGGAGCCCCAGGACGGCTGTCAGCGGGGAATGCTTGCTCTGGCGGGTGTGTGGAGCAGAGGCCGTCGTCGCGGGGTGAGAGAGGGCGGCCTCCTGGGGACGCCTGCCAGGAGCACGTTGGAGTGTCCAGTTGAGGGACAGGGCGGTCGGGCCTCGGGAGGGGTGGTGGGAGTGGGGCTGGAGGGAAGGGCCCAGGATGTCCTCCCTCTGCACCCGCTGTCCCTGTTGTCCCAGCGCAGGGCGCCGAGAGACTCTGCTCCAGGAAGTCCCTCCCAGTTGCCATGGACCGGGGGTGGGGGGGCAGGGTGGCTACTGGGAGGGAATGGGGCTTTGTGCCGGGAAAACAAAGAACAGAGCTGGGGGCCGGCGGGAGGCTGTTGACAGGGGCAGAGGCCGAAGCGCAGGGCTGGGCTTGGCAGGAGCGGGCTGCGCATCCAGGCACAGGGGAGGACCCCAGGGCCCCCCAGACTGGGCTTTGTGGGGGGTGGTGAGGAAGACGGTGAGAGGGATGCTCAAAACCCTGCAGCCGGGCAGCGGGGCCACTGGAGGGAACGGGCTGTGGGGCTGGAGGGGGTGTGTGGCGGACATGTCTGGGAGTGAATGGGGTCTCTGGGGGTCGTGTGTGGAGGAGCGAAGGGGGTTACCTGGACCTTTAGGACCCTCACATGTTCCAGGTGACCTGGCCACCCTGCCTCTGCCCCCAGCTGTGCCGCTGAGGCCCCACCCCCATCCCCACCCCCCTCGAGGTGGAGGCCCACCAGGATGAACAAGGTGTCCAGGGACCTGGCCGGTGACTTGGAGCGCAGTCTGCCGGCCGTGGCCTCCCTCAGCTCCTCGCTGTCGCACAAGCAGAGCCTCTCGTCGCACTTCTTCCTGCCGCCTCCCGAGAAGCGCCAGGCCATCTCCGATGTCCGCCGCACCTTCTGCCTCTTTGTCACCTTCGACCTGCTCTTCATCTCCCTGCTCTGGATCATTGAGCTGAACGTGAGTGGGCTCAGGGGAGGCGGGGGGCCCAAACGGTCCTGGGGGGGACGCCTGGGCCGAGGTCACTCCCTCCGCCGTGTGGGAGGGCAGCGTGAGGCCGGGGCGGAGCAGCTCAGAGGGGCTGAGCCGTTTGTCTCGGGTCTCAGCAGGCGTGGAGGCGGGCTTCGAACCCGCTTCGCGCTCCAGAGCTTACACTCGGTTTCTGCAAAAGGAGGAGAGACCCCAAGCAGCTCTGGTGGAACTGTTGAAATCTTTGTCTTCTTTCTGCCCTACTTTGCTCTCTGGTTTCATTCATTCATTCATTCATTCAGCCAACATTTTTCGAGCCACTGCCGTGTCCCAGGTACTGTGCTAAAAGCAGAGGGTACAGTGGGGAGTGCACCGGTGGTGAAACTTCCAGCTCTCGGTGGCTCCCAGCGCTCCCTGTCCATCTCGGGCACTGCTCCAGTGGCTGCGCCCCTCCCAGTATGGCCTCAGGGTCTGGTGAGACGTCACCCAGCAGCCTGGAGACAGAGCTGCCTCTCGGGGCAGGGCCCGCAGCCTCTCCCATATAGCACCTGGCCAGCTGGTGGTGGGGCCCAATCTCTGGGCACTGCCAGGGCGGAGTGGGGCCCAGCCACAGAGGCAGGGGCTGCGGGAGCAGGGCGTCCACACCCGGTGCCGTCCCAGCCCCCCCCACCCCATATCAGCTGTGCCCTCGGCCAGGGACCCAGCCTTTCTGAGCCTCCCTTCGTCTTCCTTCTGTAAAGCGGGCCAGCGTTCTGGACGGCAGATGCCGTCCTCCAGATCTCAAGCTCGGTGACAGGGAAATGACGACTTTGTTGAAAGAAGCGAGGCAGTTAGAGAAGGGGCGGGCCAGGGGGTGAAGAGGTCGGTCTGATTCTGGACATGCTGAGCTGGAGGGCAGCGAGGGTTCTGCAGGTGACTGTCTTTTGTGCACAGTGATGAGTCAGCACCTTCCGCCAGGTAGAGCCACAGCCACAGGGGACTTTGGGGACCATCCTACCGGTGAAAACGCGGGGGCCCAGCGAGGTTCGGGGCAGTGCAGAGAGCTTCCAAGGTCTTAGCATGCTTCCTTGCGAGGGTCCTGGCCGGCGTCAATGGAAGTGCCGACTCTCACCACCATGGTTCATTCAGTGCGTATTTTCTTGCCAGAAGAGAGCTGAAAATATTTTGATAATTTTATTTTTGAAATTATCTGGCTGTATTGGCTGTGATAACTCAGCAGTCACCGTGCATATTTGGGAATTCTTGCAAAGTGAGAAAACCTAACCTCCAAATTGTTTTTAGATGTAATGAAAAATTTCAGAATGTTGGATTTAGCAGTTGTTAGAGTTAATGCAATGTTTCACTTGGTAGACACTTCACGTTGTACCAGTGTTCAATTTTTGTAGCTTTATTTCCGTAGTTTGGAGCCCGCGTGGTTTTAGTTCTCTGACAGCCGGGGCGTGGCCCAGTGGCTGCAAGGGCCCCCTCGGGTTGCAAGGCCTCGCTGCCCAGCCCTGGCGGCGCGGGGACTGGACCCCGGCTGTCCCGAGTCCCGGCACAGGGGCTGCAGGCGAGTGCCGGGCAGCGGGCGAGTGCTCTACAAAGAGAAGGTGGAGGAGAGCCGTCAGGGACAGTGACCGGTAGAGGAGGGGGAGGTGCGCCTGGGTGGGGTGGGGTGTCAGGCCAGGGCGGGGGGGGCTCAGGATGGTCTTCAGGCTGAGGCATGTGGGTGGGACGCGCAGGGGTTCCAGCATCAGGGGCGGCGGCGGGGCGGCTCGGGGGAAGCTGTCCAGACTCCGGACTCCCCGTCTCAGCAGCAGGAGCACCAGGAAGCTTTGTGACGACTCCCGGTGCTCAGCTCGCCCTAAGACTCCGACTCAGTGGCCTGAACCTCAGTGTCTTTAACCAGCCTCCCCCGCCCGCCCCCAGTATCTGCCAGAGATTAGAAGCCCCGGTCTGGGTGGTCGTGAAGGGTCTTCCCCCTCAGGCTGCCGCCTTGCTGTCGGCCCCCACCCAGGCACCCTCTCTACCTGGCCAGGGTCTCGGGGTCCCACTGAGAGTGGCTCGGGCAGGGACAGGCCATGAAGAGCCTGCCCGCTCCCCACGCTGTCCTCTCCAGCAGCGTGATGGATTTTGCCCATTAAGCACAAACCTAATCAATTGATTTGCCACCTGGGGCTCCGTCTGACACCACTGCCTGCCCCCGGCCCCCATCACCCCAGATGGCTGGTTGGGAAGATGGAGCACTAAAGTGTGGGGGGAGATGAGATTATGTGAGGCAGGCTCCCAGCACCCTGTCTGCCAGCCCTACCTGCTGGCGTAGGGCCCAGTCCCTCCCCTGCACGGCCCTGAGGCCCTGCCAGTGTGACCCTGCCCATGATCATCGGTATCGGAGCCCCACTTGCCCGGGCTACTCAGACCCCGGGAGGGACGGTGTTGGTGCTGAGGTCCCAGGCCTCTGGCTGAACTCCCCTGGTGCTCCGAGACCCCCTTTGGGAGAGGCTGTTGGCTTAGCGCCTATAGCCTCTCCACCAGGCCCCACCCTGCCCCTGCCTGCCCCGGGGTTATGAGGGGCAGGCAGCCCAGGGACCAGGCTCTGCCTGTAGAGCTGTTCGTATCCTCCCCTTCCAGACGAACACAGGTATTCGGAAGAACCTGGAGCAGGAGATCATCCACTACAACTTCAAAACTTCCTTCTTTGACATCTTTGTGAGTGACCGTGGGGTCCTGGGAGCAGAGGGAGCAGGACGTGACTCTGGCCACACTCTGCTTTCTGCAGCACATGTCCCCACCTGGTCAGGGACACCTGGCTCCCGTCCTCGGGGAGCCCTCAGTCTTGAAAAAGGCTCCTAAGTGAGGTCCCACCAGCAGAGAGCTCCCAGTGGGAGGGGAAGACAAAGCCTGGGTCCAAGTTGTCACATCCAAACCGTCCCCAGAGAAACACTGACCTGGTTGTCCTCTGGCAGGCAAGCACACCCACGGGGAGGGGGCCTGGGAGCAGGTCTGGAGGGGGAGGGGAGCCTTCAGCAGGGGTGGGGGCGTTGGCTTGCCTGTGACGGCCTCCCCACCGCCCCCAGGCCCTGGCCTTCTTCCGCTTCTCTGGGCTGCTCCTGGGCTATGCGGTGCTGCGGCTCCAGCACTGGTGGGTGATTGCGGTAAGACGCCACGCGCCCGGCAGCCCGGGGCCCCGGCGGGGCTGGTGCCAGGGGTCTGCTGGAGGAGGACTCACTCCCCAGCTTCTGTTTTCCCTCTCTCCTTCCTCCCTTCCCCTGGGCAGGTCACCACGCTGGTGTCCAGTGCCTTCCTCATTGTCAAGGTCATCCTCTCCGAGGTCAGTGGCTCAGGGTCTAGGTGGTCTGGTGGGCATCTGGCCTGAGGGATGGGCTTCTCCTAAGAAGGGACCATTTCTCTGATTTGGGGTGTCTGGGTTGGGGTGAGGGACGTCCCGTCCTTTGATGTTCCAAGGAGTCATCTTCGCTCGCTCCCCCCATGTGCCTGTCTGTGACCCCAAGAATAGCACGTTCTTCCTCCAGCCTAACCTCAGTTTATCCTCTGCAGAACTCACTAACGCCTCTCAGGGGCGTGTGCCACAGGGGCAGGGGGTCCTCACGCTGCTAGTACCTACCAACATGGGGTACATGCCAGAGTTGGTAGCGCCAGGAGGGGCTCTGCTCTAGTTTGGGGTGCCCCCACCATGCAGCTCAGCCCCCCCTCTCCACAGCTGCTCAACAAGGGGGCGTTTGGCTACCTGCTGCCCATCGTCTCCTTCGTCCTCGCCTGGCTGGAGACCTGGTTCCTCGACTTCAAAGTGCTGCCCCAGGAGGCCGAGGAGGAGCGATGTGAGTGCGAGGGGCCAGGGGGGCAGTAAGGGTCAGCCCAGCCCGAAGAGAGGAGGGTCTCAGGCGTGGGAGCCGGTCCCGAGCCCTCCTGCCAGCCTGAGTAGCCTCCGGGGGCCTGAGAGGGAGCCCCGGGTGGGGGGGCCGCGGGCTGCCCGACTGTCCTCGGTCTGGAGCGACGGCTGCCCGTGTCTGCTCCCCCAGGGTACCTCGCTGCCCAGGCCGCTGTCGCCCAGGGGCCCCTCTTCTTCTCTGGAGCTCTGTCCGAGGGCCAGTTCTATTCACCCCCAGAGTCCTTTGCAGGTGAGGGCTGGTGTTTGGGGGAAGTTCCTTCAGGGAGGGGCTCTGCGAGGAGTGGGGTGGGCTGGGTCTGCTCTCTCTATTCCTTCCGTGGTCGCCCTCTCCCGCACACACTTCTCTCCCCACGTCCTGTGTTGGTGTCGGACCCCAGGGCCTCCCCACAACCTCCCCACACCCCCCCCTTCCCGTTGTCACCCGTGTGTGTTCTCTGCAGGGTCTGACAACGAATCAGATGAGGAACTGGTCGGGAGGAGGAGCTTCTCTGCCCAGGTATTTGGCTGCCCGCTCCCACCCTACCTTTGGAGCGGGCACCCCAGAGGAGGGCCAGTGCTGGGCTCGGCCAGGGTGGGCGGGGGCTTCCCAGCAGAGGGTGGACCCCAGCCGCTGGAGTGCCGGTCAGTGCCGTTCTGAGTGTCAGCCCCCCGGCTGCCTGGCCCCAGAGCCCCTCGTGGCCTGCCCGGGTCAGGCTCCCGCGAGAGCTGTGTAGTGTCTAGAGAATGGCCGGCTGGCCGGGAACAAAGGCCCCCGGCTGACCCCTCTGCCTCCACCCCCGGCCAGGAGCGGGAGTACATCCGCCAGGGGAAGGAGGCCACGGCCGTGGTGGACCAGATCTTGGCCCAGGAGGAGAACTGGAAATTCGAGAAGAATAATGTAAGAAACCTCTCTCTCACCTGACCCGCCCACGTGTGCTGGGAGTTTTTACTCCCTTGTCTGAGGCCAGAGAAATAAGCCCAAGGATTACAGGGGTGGGAACCATATCCCTGCCCCCGGAGAGGGGGCTGGGCCCTGGGGCTGGCGTCTCGGCAGGAGGTCGGCTGGCCTGGATGTTTCCACTGCCCCTCCTCCTCGCTCCCCCACCCCCCACTGACCCCCCCCCCCCATCTCCCCGCTGCTCCGCTTCTGAGGCTCTGCTTTGAAGGGAGAGCCAGGCGTCTACCCTGTGTTTGGTGTTTTGTTTCATCGAGATCAAAACAACATTATCTAAAAAGATGGCAGAGCGCTTGGAAAACGGAGGGGAAGCGTTCCCGCCCCTTTCTCTGGCCAGTTCCTCTGGCAGCCCTTGTCGGCCTGGAGACACGGCCCTCCCTCCGTGGTTGTAGCCACAGCTGTGCCTCGGTCTTTGAACTTGATAGCAAAAGCCGTTCTGTCCTGGTTGTTGGACGTTCGTCAGAACCCGTGTTTTCTAACAGCTGCTCAGACATCCCCAGACTCTTCACTCTTCTGCCCGGAGCTACTCAAAGGCCCAAAGTACCTGTCACCCACTCCCGAGCCACCAGCCCATGCCCGTGCCCTCCCCGCTCTGCCCACCTCCCTGCCACCCCTCTGTCCCTCCCACAGGAATATGGGGACACTGTGTACACCATTGAGATTCCCTTTCACGGCAAGACGTTCATCCTGAAGGTGGGTGAGGGGATCGGGTGTTCTGGGGTGCCCCGGAGCCTCCTGCCCCGTCTGGGACCTGACAGAGGGGCTGAGGGGGCCTCTGGCAGGATTCTCCCCACTGAGACGGACGGGCTGCGGCCCGAGCGCAGCCGGCCCCACCCAGCGACCCACCTGCCCTGCCCCAGGCCTTCCTGCCGTGCCCCGCGGAGCTGGTGTACCAGGAGGTGATCCTGCAGCCCGAGAGGATGGTGCTGTGGAACAAGACAGTGACCGCCTGCCAGGTGAGCCCAGCCAGGAGGCCCGGCCATCGCTCGGGACAGAGACCAAGGGACATGGCGGGTTGGGGCAGCAATGCCCCAGCATGACCAGTTACCCCAGGGGACCTGAGTCACGTCACTGAATTCTTCTGTTCCTCAGGTTCCCCATCTGTAAAATGGGTGATGGCACCAGTGTCCCCCAGAGGGGTGGGGAAAGTGGACAGGGCGCCCAGCCTGGGCCCCATGAATGGCAGTGGCTGTTAGTCAAGGGACCTGAGCACGGCGCAGGCTGGGCCATGGGGTTCCCGGGGGGTTCCCGGGGGCTCGGCTCTCCCGGGGTGGGCTGCACTCACGTCTGCCCCCACGGCCCGCAGATCCTGCATCGAGTGGAAGACAACACCCTCGTGTCCTACGACGTGTCTGCAGGGGCTGCGGGTGGTGTGGTCTCCCCACGGTGAGTAGTGGCACGCCCCTTCTCTCAGGCAGGCCTCCTGCCCCCGAGTCTCTGGCCTGGCACCCCCTGGACCTAACCCTCCCCCCTCCCAGGGACTTCGTGAATGTCCGGCGCATCGAGCGACGCAAAGACAAATACCTGTCATCGGGCATCGCCACCACCCACTGTGCCAAGCCCCCAACGCACAAATACGTCAGGTGAGTCTGGCCTTGCCCAGGGTCATGCCGCCGGCCCCTCCCCAGGTGGCGCTGAGGACAGGGCAGGGCACAGTGTGTGCAGCTGAGGACTTCTGCTGAGACAACTTTCCGTCCCCTGTCCCACTGGGCTTTGCCCTTCCCGACCCCTAATCCTGCTAATCGGCTGCTCTGTGTGCTGGAGACGGGGACTAATGTCTGGACCCACGCCACTCACGCTGGGGGGCAGCCCCAGGGGTGCACTGGGGGGGGGGTAGAGCCAGCCCCCGTGACCTGATCTGGAGACTCGAGTCCCTGTTCCCCTCTGCCCCCCTCCCCCTTCTCACTACCTCGTCTTTCTCCTGGAGCGCCGGAAAGTCCTGCCAGAGGAAGAGGAACTGCATTCCTCCTGCTGCCTTTTCCAGGCGCCCTGCCGCTCTCCATCTGCCTAATCCTAGGCTCCAGTGTCGCCGACGGCCTCCTCCCAGATACCCCACCCTTTCCCTTCCTTCCTGGGGTTTGCAGAGAGCACTGGTCCTTGGGTATCAGGCTGGGGTTCTGGTCTCGGCACCACCAGCCTTGCTGGCTGACAGGCAGGCTCATTTCCTCTCCAGGTGCCAGCTTCCTTATCTGCGGAGTGGGCTTCAGAATGCTCAGTGAAGCTGTGGGCAATTAAATGAGTCAGGGTGTGAACCACACAGCCTCCTGAAACCTCCCGAGAGGTCGCCCCCTCCTGGCGGCCAGCGGCACTGCACTGCCCCGAGTTGGGCAGGGAGGACAAGTGCCTGCCTGGCCCAGCCCCTCACGGCTAGAGTTGGCCTAGACTCTCTGGACAGAGGAGTTGGGGGCCGGAGGGTGGTGAGCCCCCTGGGTGTGTGTGCACTTGAGCCTCCCGTGGGGGCGCGGGTGGGGACAACGTGGACTGCAGCCTCTGGCCCACCTGCCCCGGCCGGCTCAGGCAGGGGAGCAGTTGCCAGACCAGCAGCTCCCTTCTCTCTTCTGCCCGTGTCCACGATGGGCCGGGAGTGGAGGGGGCGAGTCCGGCTCCAGGGTCACCCCAGGGGCGCCTCTCTCTCCGTAGGGGAGAGAACGGTCCCGGGGGCTTCGTCGTGCTCAAGTCAGCCAGTAACCCCCGCGTCTGCACCTTCATCTGGGTCCTTAATACAGATCTCAAGGTGAGGGCGCCGAGGCTGCAGGGCAGGCTGGGGGGGGGGGCGCGGAGCTCTGCCAGGTGATGTTGGGGGCCCCTACCCCATTCAGAGCCTCCCCTACCCTCCAGCTCCTTTCTCGCCCTCAAATTTGGGGCAGGATCCACATGGTCTTGGTGCCCGCAGTTACTGGAGGGCTTGTGCCTCTCCGTTCGTGCCTCTGACCCCCGAGGCCCTGCGGAGGGGCGGCTGGCTGCCAGCCTCGCTGCTCCCGGGTCTGCTCGGGTGGCTGATGCCAAGGCCCGGGCACAGCGTGTTCCTCCTGCTGAAGGTGAGGGGAGAGGGTGGCCCGGGCTGCGCTCCAGGGCCGCCCCTGCACTCGGGCCCAGCGCACTCCCTCCAGGTGCCCGCTGTTGACCGAGGAGCCCCTGCCGGCCGCAAGCCCTCCTGAAGCTAATTCCCGCCTCCCCCAGGGCCGCCTGCCCCGGTACCTCATCCACCAGAGCCTCGCGGCCACCATGTTCGAGTTCGCCTTCCACCTTCGGCAGCGCGTCAGAGAAATGGGAGCCCGGGCGTGACCGTGCCCCCTCGCCACCCTGCAGGCCAGGGTTCCAGCACCACAGCCTCCAGAGCCAGCGGAGGGCCCGGGGGCCGCCGCCAGAGGACCCGGCCTCCTGCAGCATGAGGAAGAAGCTACCCCCCACGGCAGCCCCCGGCTGCGGGCTGCCAGGCTGCACTGTGTGTGCCCAGGGCGGCAGCCCTGAGCAGGTTGCGGGCTCTGCCGCTGGGGCAAGTGGGGTCCACCCCGCCGTGTGCGCGTGGCGTCCCTGCCTCCTGGGAGAGGAGATCTGCTGTCCCCTGCAGAGCCAGGGGCAGGGTCTGGAACGGGAGCCTCAGACTTGATGGGGGAGGGCCGGGGCCCTGGGCAGGAGGAGCCCAGGACAGCCTGTCACCCGTGTTCAGGTGTGGGAGCCCCTTCGTCTGCCTGCTCACCCGCTCACCCGTCACGGTTGTCGGGGATTATTTAAAGGGTCTGGGACCATTTTCCACATGGACCTGGGGGGAGCGGGCGGCAGGTGGGCACGGTGGATGCTGGCAATGACCCTCTGCCTCTCCCAGCTTCTCTCCCTCCCTCGGGGCCTCCTTGGGCACTTTTGTAATTTGAGCCAATGAATAACATGAACTCAGAAAGCAGCCCCCCAAGCCTGGCCTCTTGAGGGAAGGGGCGGGGAGCGAGCCCGGCACAGGCGGGGCAGGAGTGAGCCACCACCCACTTCTGAGGCCAGACACCTGGCCTGTCCTCACACCCAGGAGCCGGTGGGGACTCGGGTCCTGCCCCCACCCGCCGTCCCGACACACAGACACACACAGACACACACACACACACTTTCCTGAGTGGTTCCACTGGGCAGACGGCTGGTTAGGGAGAAATGCTCCACTCCCCCTGCCCGGCTTCCTGCGAGAGAAGGCCAGGTTGGGGTCTCCGGGCCAGGATTTGGGAGGAGGTAGGAGAGACCCAGCAGAGGCCACAGCAGGCCTGGGCTGTTTCTGGGGTGCCAGGTCCGACCAGGGGCCTGGAGGTGGGGTGTCAGCTTCCTGCTCACTGAGGTGTCCCGGGGATCCCTGCCCCACTCACACAGTCCCTCTGCCCTGTCGCGCTCGCTAGGGGCAGCGTGGAGCGGGGTGAGGCCAGGGCTCCCCAGGAGCCGGGCTGCCTGGGGTGCGAGGGGTGCCTCCTGGTCCTGGCTGGCGTGTGACCCTGGGCAAATCCGTACCTCAGCCCCCTTTTCCTAATTTTTTCCTGAAAATGGGACTCATCATGTCGCAGGGCTATTACAAGATGGAAAGGTAATCAGGAGTCAGGTGCAGTGCTTCAGCAGCTAGGGGCGCGCAGCACTGCCCCAGGTGGGTGCCCGCTGGGCCCACGAGGTCCTGTCTCAGCTCCTGACACTGCCTCCCCTGGCGCCCTTCCTGTTCCACTCAGCGTTCCACGTTCCTTCTCTCTGGCCCCCCGCCCCCCGCTGGGCCCACCTCACTGTGTCAGCTTCTTGCACCAAGATTGCTGCTCTTCGGTGCTGGGCTGTCCCTGCTGAGCAGCCACCCTGCTCCCTGTGAACCAGGGCCAGGCCCCGCCCCGGTGGGGCGTGGGAGCTGGCAGGCCCCGGAGCTCTGGTCAGGCCATCGAGACCCGAAAGTGGGGGAAATGAAGCCCAGAAAGGGGCAGGGGCTGCCCCATGGTCACGCCTACGTATGGCTGGTTTGGGCCGGGGCCAGAGCTGCTGCTGCTGGTCACTCACTGGGTCCCCTCGGTTGCCACCTCACCCCACTTCACGCCACTTGGGGTGTCGGGAGCAGAGCTGGAGGCCACTCCCACACCCACCGGCTGGACCTGAGGGACCACTTCTCTGACCACTGGCCCCGGGAAGGAAAACACCCGGCAGAGGCCCACGCCAGGCTCCCAGGTGTGGGAGGAAGCCCAGGGTCCCTGCCGGAGCGGGGGTGGCTGTGGAGAGCCGGGCCTTTATGTGCGAGCACCCGAGAATGTGGTGGTGCTGCCCCTTCCTGCAGAGGGGACAGTCCGGGGGTGTGCCCTTGAACCCAGGCAGAGGAGAGCGCTGGGATGGGGGGGACTGACCGCCTGGTACAGAGCCCAGAGCGGCCTCGGGTCCTGCACTTCCCCGCTCTGTTTACAGATAAGCCACTGTCCTCCCGGGTGGGGCGGTGAGGGCGACAGAGAACAGGTGCCAAGGTGGCACGAGGCTGGGCATGTGCCTGGCCCCGGACAGTGTCTGAGGAGTGTCAGACCCTCGGGGCTGTCGCTCTGAAGACCCCTGCCCCCAGCAGAGGTCCTTGGTCTCTTCAGAAGCCGACCACCTGCCTACTCGGGGCGGCAGGAGTCCAGGTGTCCCACCCAGCCCCCACCCTGGACCCAAAGGCCCCCATCGGAGTCTTGGCTCTGCTTATAGCATCTGACGCCGAGGGGCTGAAAATAGCCCCTGGCAGAGGGGGAGGGGGCTATTTAAAGGGCCTGGACAGAGCGTTGCCCAGGGAGCGAGGCTGACCATGGCCGCTTCGGAGCTGAGCTGCCAGGTGTCGGAGGAGAACTCTGAGCGCCGGGAGGCCTTCTGGGCTGAGTGGAAGGACCTCACGCTGTCCACGAGGCCTGAGGAGGGGTGAGTGCTGGCCAGCTGGGGGCCGCTGCTCCCCTCCTTTACAGCACCCTCCCTGAGCCTGGGGAGGCCAGAGCACAAAGTTTCTGGGGGTGAGGGTGAGGTGGGGTCGCCCCTGCCACACCCAGGGGGTCGCCCGCCCAGCCAGGGACTGGAGGGCAGCGGCTCTCAGGAGCTCAGCGTCCGCTCCCCTGTCCCCCCAGTTGCTCCCTGCACGAGGAGGACGCGCAGCGGCATGAGACCTACCACCAGCAGGGGCAGTGCCAGGCGCTGGTGCAGCGCTCCCCCTGGCTGGTGATGCGCATGGGCATCCTCGGCCGGGGGCTGCAGGAGTACCTGCTGCCTTACCAGAGGGTGCTGCCCCTGCCCATCTTCACCCCCACGAAGATGGGCGCCGCCAAGGAGGAGCGCGAGGACACCCCCGCCCAGCTGCGGGAGCTGCTGGCCCTGGAGACGGCCCTGGGTGGCCAGTGTGCGGAGCGCCAGGACGTGGCCGAGATCACCAAGCAGCTGCCCCCCGTGGTGTCGGTCAGCAAGCCCGGCACCCTTCGCCGCTCTCTGTCCCGCTCCATGTCCCAGGAAGCACAGAGAGGCTGAGAGAGACTGGCTCAGGCTCGGCCGTGCCCACGCCGGGCTGGGCCCCTCCTGGCTAGCACCACGGAGGGGAGCCGCTGGCCGTGGATGCTTTGTAGTTTGCCCAGAGTTGGGGGCTAGGCAAAGGGGGAGCCGGAGGCCAGGGTGCCTGGGTCCCCTGAGTTCCCAAAGGAAGAAGGGGAGCGAAGACAGTGGGCGCTCAGCGTGGAGAGCTGGGGGCCAGCACAGCTGAGCACCCCCAGCCCGAGGAGAAGGGGCAAGGATGCTGGTGAGGGACAGGTGCTTGAGAGGGGTGAGCCGGCTCAGAGGAGGACACGGGGAGGAGTCAGGAGGTCCGGAAGGCTCTGGGAAGAGGCTTGGAGGAGACTGGAGGGGGGGGGGGACATGAAGAGGCAGAGGCAGGTGGAGCCCCCAGCACCCGGTTAGCGCTGCAATAAATGCTCAATGGTGTTCCAGTTTCGTGTCTCCTTGGGGTTGGGGGGCCTGCCCCTTGGGTCACCCCCTCCCCGTGCCCACTTCTGGGAACAGGCCCTGCTGCTGGGCTAAATATGGCAGAGCAAGTGGGCACGCCCCGTGTTCAGGGGGAGCAGAGCTGCAAACGGGCTGGCTGTCCAGCTCCCTTTCGGCGGCCTGACGGGGCTGTGCAGGCCCGCCCTCCCTCCCTGCCCAGCTCCCTGGCGCTGGGCTCTGCCCAGGAGGCCAGCTGGCACCCAGGGTGTGTTTCAATGATCTCTTGGAGGGTATGGAGGGAGCTGGCACTAAGACTGCCCGTGTCGGTGCCTCAGTGTGCAGTGGGGTCAGTGACCCCAAGGCTGACCTGCCCTCAGGTCTACATCCAGGCAAAAGGGGTCTTTGGCTGGGGCAGGTGCTCCGCCCTTCCCTCTCCTGGGAGCCCAGGGTGGGTGGGGTGGGGACCAGGTTCCTGTCTGTGACTCCTGCAGCTGTCGTGGTGACTCATGTTCCGACCTGGCCGCCTGGCCCAGCACGGAGACACTTCTCCCTTAGAACAAGGTGGGTGGATGGCCAGCGGCGGTGTGTGGACCAGCCAGGGGCCGGTCTTGGGAGCTGTAGCTCAGAAGCCCCAAACTGGGGAGCTGCATGAATGTTCACGATGTTCTGACAAAAACCGCCCAGAGGACTAGCAGATGGGGACCTGCCATTTATCACTTGCATTACTGGGGGCGGGGGCGCGCACCCACGGCCCAAGTCTGCGCGGGAGAGCCCGCACCTCCCGCAGCCCGAGGCTCGGCCGTTAGAAGGGGTCCAGGCTGCACAAACCCACGTCTGGCTGGCCCGGAGCTACGTGACATTGGTGCGCACCTTGCAGAAGGAAAAGGTCAAGGAGCAGTCACAGGACCAGCAGCCGCTCTCGGAAGGAGATAAGGAGGGAGCTTCAGTCGGTCCATTCCCCAAACAACTCACATTCCTTCTGGCCCGGGCGGCCAGCCCCCGTCACGGGGTGGGGGCGGCGGGGCCGCGCGCTGGCCCGCAGTAGCCCGCCCAGGGCGGAGGGGCACTGGACTGCCTCGAGGGGTCCCACCCGGGGGGACCAGAGATGGCCCTGCAGCGCCCCCCTCCCGCTGGGAGGATGAGCGGAGACCTGGCCCCTGGACAGCCCGGGATCTGGAAGCCAAGCCCGACCTGCAGGCCTCGCCCGGCCCGCGCCCCGCCCCCAGGGGGCTCAAGTGGGGGCAGAAACCCAGATCCGTCGAACCCCAAGTCCCTTGGCGCCCGAACACTGAGGCCGCACCCCCTCGGGCCCTGGCAGCCCGGAGAAGGGCCCCGCGCCCTCCGATCCTCCCCTGGGTCGCGCGCCCCCGACGTGGCGGGAAGTCCCCGGCCTTCCGCCCCCGCAGGCCCCAGATAAGCGCCTGGAAGCCCGCAGGGCGGGCAGACGAGGGCCCGCTGTCCGCCCCCTAAGTGCATTAGCCCCGCGCGCGCGCTCCCTATCGTGGCCGCCATCGGCCGGGTGTGGCGAGACCCGCTCTGGGGCCTCGGGGCGACCGCGGCCAGAACGGGCTGTCCTTTCCGCAGTGGGGTGGGCGGGGGGCGCGGGGGACGGGAGGGGGTAGGAAAGTACGAAAAAAGATGCTCGGGGAGGGGCGGAGAAGGGGCATGGGGGGGACCCCACCGAGGACAGGGGTGGGTGCTGGGCGGGGTGTCCCGGAGAAGAGAAGCGGGCGGGGGCGGGGGGGGGGGTGCTGGGCCGGGGCAGGAGAGCGCCGGGCGGTGGGGACCGGGGACGGACGGGGCTGGTTCGAGCCCCGGCAGAAGAGAAGGGACGGCAGGCCGGCGACAGGGGCGCACGGCTGTGGGAGCTGGAGAGGAGCCACGCGGGCGGCCGGGGGTTATGCGGGCGGGAGGCTCAGGTGCAGGACTCGGAAAGGGCCACGCGAGGCCAAGGGTGGAGGGCAGCGGGAGCAAGTGCGAGCGGGGGCGGGGACGGATGTTCCCGCCGCGGCCGCCGCCCACACCCCCGTGCGCCCGCGGCGGGGACGGTGAGGGAGATGGATGGGGAGGGGGAAGCGCGGCGCGCGTGGCCCGGGGCGGCTCTGCGCCGAGTCACCGCCCCCGCAGCGGAGGAGTCGGGCGGGGGTCTGGCCGCAGATAAACGGGCTGCGAGGCCGGCGGGGCACAGGGTGGGCAGCGGCAGCACCATGAGCACCGGGGGCCCCAGTCACGCCGCGGCGGCAGCCCAGGACGCGCGCCCGGACCTGGCGGCGATCGCCTTGGCCTACCAACGGTTCGAGCCCCGCGCCTACCTGCTCAACAACTACACGCCCCCGCGGGGGGACCTGAGCAACCCTGACGGCGTCGGGCCTTGGAAGCTGCGCTGCCTGGCGCAGACCTTCGCCACCGGTGAGTGCGGGGAAACTGAGGCACGGGGGGCAGGAAGTCATCGGGGAGCTCAAGGGGCGCACGAGAAAGCCAGATGGGGAGGGACCTCGGAGCAGGTGGTTACGAGGTAAGACTGGAGGACGAAGAGGAGCCGCGCCCCTCCGATGAGGGCTGAAGGAGAGAGGCCCGTGGACGGGGCTGGGAGGGGAGCGTGCTCGGAACTGAGGGGTCAGGAGGGCAGGGCAGTAAAGGGCCGGAGTCAGGAGAGACGCAGAGCAAGAAAGGGAGAGGGAGATCGGGGAGAGAAGCGAGACAGCTGGGAGAAACCGCCAGGCACCTGAGGATCCCCCCGCTTAGCCCTCACTGGTAGGTAGTTTTACGGAAGCGGACCCTGAGTCTCAAAGGGTTAAATTCCTTTCCCAAGGTGCCTGTAGACGTTGAAACCAGGACTCAGACTCGTCGGTCCTACTCCAGAAGCAGTGCTTTTCCAGACGGACACTCAGAGCGAGAAGGAAAGGGGAGGGGAGGAGACGGGCAGGTCAGGGAGGAGCAACTGAGGCAAGGGGCCGCCGGGACAGGCCTGACACGGGGCCTCTTCCTCTGCCCCGTCCAGGCGAGGTGTCCGGACGCACCCTCATCGACATCGGCTCGGGCCCCACCGTGTACCAGCTGCTCAGTGCCTGCGCCCACTTCGAGGACATCACCATGACCGACTTCCTGGAGGTGAACCGCCGGGAGCTGGGGCTCTGGCTGCGGGGAGAGCCTGGCTGCTTCGACTGGAGCGTGTACAGCCGGCACGTCTGCCTCATCGAGGGCAAGGGGTACGGGCTGGGGGCTGAGGGCTGAGGGCCCAGCGGGGGTGGGGGCCTCCGTGCTGTGGCTGATGGGGGAGGTGACAAGGGACTGAGCCTGGGGCAGTCCCGAGCCCTGGCCCTGACGCCACCTCCTGTCCCTGCACAGTGAGTCCTGGCAGGAGAGGGAGAGCCAGCTGCGCGCTAAGGTGAAGCGGGTCCTGCCCATCGACGTGCACCAGCCCCAGCCCCTGGGTGCTGGGGGCCTGGCGCCCCTGCCGGCCGACGCCCTGGTCTCCACCTTCTGCCTGGAGGCCGTGAGCCCTGACTTTGCCAGCTTCCAGCGGGCTCTGGACCACATCACCACACTGCTGAGGCCTGGGGGGCACCTCCTCCTCATCGGGGCCCTGGAGGAGTCGTGGTACCTGGCCGGAGCGGCCAGGCTGGTGGTGGTGCCCATGCGCGAGGAGGAGGTGAGGAGGGCGCTGGTGTGCAGCGGCTACGAGGTGCGGGACCTGCGCACCTACACCATGCCCGCCCGCCTCCGGACGGGCGTGGATGACGTCCGCGGCATCTTCTTTGCCTGGGCTCAGAAGAAGGTCGGCGCGTGAGGCTCCAGGGCACCCCATGGCCACCCAGATTCTCTGTGACCTAAGGTGGCATCTAATAAAGAAATGTCACAGCTGCTGCGTGTCTGTGCTGTCTGGGGCTCTCCTGGGAAGCAAGAAGGGCCCAGAGCTCTCTCTGGTATTGTGGGGGTGTGGGAGGCACCAACCCTAGCTCCCGCTTTCCCCCCCGAAGCTCCCACGAAGGTGGGTTTCTGTATCAGTCCTTTTCCCACACTAAGGAAGCCTAGGTCAGAGGGACGTCAGTCAGCGCCTGCTGAGTGCCAGGCACCTGCTAGGTCCACTGGCCCACACTCAGCAGCAGGTCCTGCTTTCCTGTTTGCAGGTGAAGCTCGGAAGGGTTCAGGCGGGCGGGGAGGCGGGCTGGGGAGGGAGGCTGAGGTGGAAATTGCAGGGGGCAGGGTCCCAGTCCAGGCTCCAACCCAAACCGAGCCCTGGGAAGTGGGAGGAAGAACAAGCACCGCCCCCCTCACAAGCGGGACTGGAGCTCCGCCCAGCTCTGCGGTGGCTCTGTATCTGGTCCTTGCCCCCTCCACACCCATGCAGAGACCCCGCCGGGCTGCCCCCTCCAGCGCCCCACCCCAGCCCACCTTACTCACACAGATGAGATGCACGAGGGTGGGTGATGCTGAAAATTGGTTTATTAAGAATGTCCTTTGCTACCCTCCAACCTTAAAATAGTTCTCGGGATCAGAACAGATTAACACGGGCCACCCCAGTCCCTGCGGCTGGAGGCCTAGCGCGGCGTCCCTGCTCTCGGCGAGGGACAAGGTGGCAGGGAAAGGAGCGAGAATCCAAACCCCCGGCTCCGGTCGGAGGCCGCCTCTGGAGGGAAAGCTCCTGGAGCCCCACACTCCATCTGTGTGTGCCAGGGATGGGCAGGGACTGCCAGCAGCGAGCAGGGGCCACCTTTACCGGGGTGCAGGCACAGCCTGGCCCCTGCCAGCCGTTCCCCCCACCCTCAGGTTCCCCATCCCCTCCCCAGGGCCCCAGGCTGGGCACTGGAGCGGGGGAGGAGATAGGGAGGCTGGAGGGACCAGAGGATCCCCATTTCTCTCCTCCCTCTACCTCCCAAAGGGCTGGTTCTGGGGGGTGATTTTGAGGGGTGTGGGGGCCCTGTGTGGTTTGAAAAGGGGGGGACAACAGATAAACACAAAGACACACACACGTAGCCCAGACGCCCATGTCCCCAGCCAGATGTCGGGGGTACCCTGGCTCCTGCCAGCCTGGGGCTCTGTGCAGTGTTGGCGCTCGGTAAACAGCTGTTGACGGTGACTTGATTCCCTGCTCTTGCTCCGACCTCCCCTCACCGTGTGGCACACTCACCTGCACTCACACTCGTCTCACACTCACTCCACATGTATTCCCCTAACCCCCACTAACCGCCTGCCCCTACGGCACGCACTTGAACACCACTCACGCCCTCTCCCCGTGCTCCACAACGCACCAGGCCAGGGCTCACACGCACTGTCCCACCCCGCACCCCACACGCCCCTGGCCTGTGCCCGCCCCTGCGCACTTGGTCCGGCCCACACCCCCCAGCACGCACACTTGTGTGCAGGCTCCCAACTAGAACAGCACCACGGGCCAGCGGGGTTCCTGTCCTGGGCTCTCTGGGGTCCTGGCCCCAAAGGGGGAGTGTGTGAGGCTTCCTGGGGGTCTGGTCACCGCACCAGTCAGGGTGACACTGCTCCCCCATCCCAACAGCTTGGTGCCTCAGGATCCCATGGGAGGAGTGAGATCTGCCTGGAAACGTGGGCAGCCAAAGAGCAAGAGTCTAGTGCCACCTAGTGGTCACTGGAGGAGAGCACGGGGGGTAACAGAAGGGGACCCCACTGTACCCTGGCAGGCCTGGTACTTGGTCTCCCAGCTAGAGCCACGGCTCTGGCAACCACCCAGGCAGTGCGGGGTGGGGTGGGGGGTGAGGAGGTGACTGACAGAGAAGAGGGGGCAGCGGTCCTCTCAGTGGAGCTAACACAGTCCCGGCCCAGTTCAGCTCAGGAGCCGGAGGGACTGCCCATCCTTCAGCCCCAGCCCCTCAGAGGCCAGACCCGGACAGGTGCAAGGTCTGTGAGGACCACGTTGGGGTGAGCAAGGTGGTGGGCAAAGTGCATGATTCTGGGCCCACACCTTTGATGCCTAAGTTCAAAAAACAAGTCATCTCGAAGACTGAGGAGGAGAGGAGCCGGCAGGGAGGGAGCAGAACCCCCAGCAGGACAGACCCACTCCCGGGGCCTTCAGTCCAGCTTGAATATGGCCTTTGACTCCTTCAGCAGGTACAGGCTGTCCTCTTCCAGGAAGCTGTGAGTGAAGAAGAAGCCGGCTGAAGCCTCGCTCTGAGAGCACCCCCTGGGGGCGGGGTGGGGTGAGTGCAGGCAAGCCGGCAGGGGGTAGCACCCACCTGAAAAAGAGCACGTGGACGGGGATGGTGCTGATGTGCCAGATGGCGTGGGCATCCAGGACCCAGAAGAGAGGCGGGAAGTCCAGCAGTTCGAGCAGAGACAGCCCCTGCAGCAGCAGGACCACCACCACGCACTTGCGCACGTGAGGCAGCCGCTGCTGGTTCCACAGGCACCAGGCCAGCCACCACACCAAGTTCACCAGGCCTGGGGTGGGCAGGGCAGGGCGAGCTCACTCCCTGGGCCTCCGTCTCCCCCCACCCCGCCCCGCCCCTATCCCCAGGCACTTTGACCCCTGGACCACCTCAGACGTCCCCTCCAGCCTCCCCCCACCTCCTACCCCAAGTCTTTCCCCTTCCCCACCCAGGGACCTCTCCAGAACCTCCTTCTCCAGGAACGGCACCGACAGCCCCCCACCTCCACCCCAAGCCAGCAGTTCTTCAGCTGTTCCAGCCCGCCAGGGCCCCGGTCCTGCCTCACCAATTGCCACATTGGCAGCCAGGTTGTAGCCATAGTCAAAGCGGACGAGGCCCAGGTAGGAGACGTGCGCGGTCAGCAGGAGCAGCAGGAGAACCCGGAAGGCGCTGGCCACAGTCGGGTGCTGCAGCCCCACAGTCCTGCCCCCACCCGTGCGGAGCCGCTCAGGTGGGGGTGGCCCATCCCCACAGCATCCCCTGGGGGGATCCCCTCACCCAAACATCGGTGCTTGGAAGCCACTGCCCCTCTCCCTCCCCAAAACAGGCCGACTGGGCAGGCCTCCAACCCCTCCCCCTCCACCCCAGGCCTGGGGTCAAGCACTACAGCTCCTTGGAAAGAGCCAGGGCCCCAAGTTCTACCCCAAGTGGCTGGGCAGCCCCTCTCTGCCCCCAGGGCTGGTTTCACCCCTGTAGCAGCCGAGGCAGGCTCACCTGACGCAGCACAGGTAGATGGAGTGCAGGATGACGGTGGAGGCACAGAAGTAGTCCATTTTCTGAGCACAGGGAGAGTTGGGTGAGGGGCAGTGAAAGGACAGTAGGAGGTGGGTGAGCCTTCCTGGGGGGCAGGACCCAGAGAGGACCTGCCAGGGATGGATGGGGACCCGCCAGGGATGGGGACCAGGGGTGGGGGCAGAGGCACGGCCAGAGTCTGGGGTCTAGGGGTCAGTGAGATCAGTGTCTCCTGCTGCTTCCGCCTGTTGCTGTTTCACTTCTGAACTTAACAGGCTGACCCTTGTGTTCACACAACACAATTTTATAAAAACCGTGCTCAGGAGCGAAGCGTTTGGGGTGACGGTGAGGATGCCTGCCAAGGGTCCCGAGCATCCGAGCCTGTCCCAGAGCTCAGAGCGCGGCCTGGAGCTGCACAGATGTGGGCCCCAGTCCTGACTGCGCCCCTTGAATGGCTGGGCGCTCCTGAGCAGGTGATTTCACCTTCCCAAGGCTCAGCTGCCTCATCAGGTAGGAAGAGCCAACCGCCCTGGCCAGGCCGCTCCCATGGTTACAATACACCAAGGCTGCAGGTTTGATCCCCGGTCAGGGCACGTGCAAAAAACAACCAATGAACGTAGAAGTGGCATAACAAATAGGTGTTTCTCTCTCCCCTCCTCTCTCTAAAATCAATTTAAAAAATTAAAATAAAATCTTAAAAAAAAAAGCTCTGGCTGGTGTGGCTCCGTTGGTTGGAGTCCCGTTCCGTGGACGAAAAGGTCTCCGGTTCGATGCCCAGTCGGGGCGCACACCCAGGCTGTGGGCTCTGTCCCCTGTCGGGGCGCATGTGGGAAGGCAACCGAGTTATGTTTCTCTCACATCTAAGTTTCAGTCTCTCCCTCTCCCCGCCCCCTACACCACCCTTCCCCTCGTCAAAAGCAATGAAAAATGTCCTCGGATGAGAATTAAAAAAATAAGAAGAAGAGCCAATAATCACCACGCTGGCCTCACGAGGGTGAGGCTCAAGTGCACTGACGGGGTTACGATGCCCCGGGAGCCAGTGCTCCCAGACCGGGTCAGCAGGACACCTGGGAGCAGGCTCCGCCCCTCCCCTCCGGGGGCGGGAGGGCCGCTCACCTCTGTGAGGTCCGTGTCCCTGGTGTGGAAGACCGTGGACCAGAACCAAGCGTTGAGGGAGACCTGAGGAGGAAGGTGGCTGGTGAGTGAGGCACCCCAAGGCGAGAAAGACCCCCCAGAGGCCTCCCACCTGTCTGTCTTTTGGGAAGGGGCAGAGAAACGGGCTTCCCCTTCCCCCTGGAGCCCACTAAACAAACCCGCGCCCCGCCACCCCCACCTGGCCCAGGTCCCTCAGGCCCAGCTTCCCACCCCCCACTCCCAAGGGGGTGGGGGTCTTGAAGCCTCCGCAGGTTTCTGGCCTGGGAACCAGTTCCGGCAAAGTCAAGCTCTCCCAGGTTACTCAACCCTAAGACAACAGCCCCTGGGGGGGCCTCGCCTCCTTCCCCAACTGGCAGGTGGGGACAGCTCCACCCGGCCAGGGGAGCCAGTGACCTCAGCCTCTGGGGGCGGGAATGAAGTGGGTGGGGTAGAGGGGCTCGAGCCAGCTTGGGGTGTGTCTAGAGTAAGCAAGGGAGGGAGATGAAGCAGATCCCACGAGGGCCAAGTCTCGGAGGAGGAGGAGGTGGCTTGCCAGCTGAGCCCAGCTTCCTCCTGGCCGGGCCGGCCCAACCCGCTGGGCCAGTGGCTGCTCCGTGGAGCAGGGCTGGAGGGGCTGTGGTGGGCACGGACCCAGGGGAGTAGCTGCTGCCTTCTCCCTGGAAACTAACTGCAAGGACAGAGCACACCCTGTCTTATAAATGAGCCCCAGATCTTGTGGGAGTTGGTGCTGGCACTTTTTTTAGGGACTGCCGTACCCACACAGAGGCCCAAGTTACTGAAAGGAGGGTGGGCTGGGGCGGAGATGCTTCCAGGGGCTGGGAGCCAGAGACAACCAGCTAAAGGAAGAGTCAGCCCGAATGCCCCGGAGGTGGGGAGGGACGAGCTAGGGTGGGACTACCCTGCCCGAGTTGGGGAAGGCCGGGAGCGGCTCACTGGGGTCCAGCACACCCGGGAAGCCGGCCCGACAGGGGACCGAGGGCGCAGGGTAAGAAGCCACAGTCCACCAGGTACTGCAGCAGGAAGCTCAGCCAGGAGGATGTGTTCCCTCATGCCGGCCCGCCTGAGGCAGCTCCTGAGGCAACGGGAAGGGGGCTGGCAGGGCTCTCCTTGCAAAGCCAGTGAACCCTGGAGGTCTCTGGAGCCCCCTCTACCAGCCTGTCTGGCCCGAGTCTCGCTGTCTCTGAGCTTCCCCCAGGACAAACCGGGGGCTAGCCTAAATGCTCCTTCCTCCCTTTCCAGCCCTGACGGCAGGTGGTTATTCTGGGCCAGCTGGTTTCCTCCTGCGAGAGCGGCCGCCCCGACCCGTCCCTCATGCTGCCCCTTCCCCAGAGTCGGGAATGGAGGCATGGTCTGGAGGCTAAGAAATGGGACAGAACTGGGAGGCTCCTTGGACAGCGCTCCCGGAGTCAGCAGGGGCAGAGGAGGGGGCTCAGGGCTGCAGACCCAGGGGACCCCGAGGGCCAGGTCTCCTGGGCAGGCCAGGGCCAGGGCCACCCTCGCGGGGATGGCCCTGGAGTCAGCCTGAGTGCGAGGGGGGTGGAGGGGCAGGCAGCAGGGGCTGGACACCAGCCAGGCCTCCTTGTCGGCAGGCAGGAAGGGGGAGGTGACACAAAGACCGAGCGAAGCGGTGAAGCGGCGGTTGGAGCCCTGAAAGCAGGGAGGTTGTGCAGGGCCGGGGCGTCCCTGCAGGGCACAGAGGCGGGGGCTGCTCGGTCCCTGGTCAACCGCCTCTGCACCCCCGAAAAGTCCCCTCTCCACGGGGCAGTATCCCATTACTGGGGGGACCCTCTCCTCAGGCTGGGGGAGACAGGAGAATGTAGCCCTGGCTGGTGTGGCTCAGTGGATTGGGCACCGGCCTGCAGGCCAAAGGGTCGCTGGTTTGATTCCCGCTCAGGGCACAGGCCTGGGTTGCGAGCCAGGTCCCAGCTGGGGGAGCTCGAGAGGCAACTGATCGATGTATCCCTCACACATCCGTGTTTCTCTCCCTCTCTTTCCCCCTCCCTTCGCCTCTCTCTAAGTAAGTAAATAAAACCTTAAATTAAAAGAAAAAAAAAAAAAAAAAGAACCGAGGCCCTAGGGCCGGACTGCCAGCGCTCCAAGCCCGGCTCTTCACTTCCTGAGTGTCCTCGGGCAGGCTACTTAGCCTTGCTGCGCCTCAGTGTTCTCATCTGTAAGACGCGAACAGTCACAGTGCTGCTAAGGAGGTCAGGAGGGACACAGGGACAGCCGGTGCCCGGGCCCGGTGAAACAGTGGGTGCTGTTTTCCCCACCCTGCTGACCAGCGCGGGACCCTCCCGCCTCCCCAAAGACCGCAGAGGCCGGGCCTGCCGCCCTCTCTCCCTGAGGGCCAAGGAAGCCATGGGGAGAAGAGGTGGTCTCCCCACAGCTGCCCAGGCCCATCGCACATCCCAGACTGGGGGCAGAGTGTCTGGAGCCTTTAAGAAGAGAGGGACCCTCGGTCGAAGTCCCGACTCAGCCCTTGAAAAGCTGTTCGATCCCGAGCAAATCACAGCGTCCCTGAGCCTCAGCCGCCGCACCGGCCTCACCCACAAAACAGGGTCCACAGCGGAGCTCCCTGCTGGCACCCTGCGGTGGAATGAGACGAGGGCTCCACCCCCGGCCCCGCCCACCATCACACAGGTAAATGTTCCTGTTTGTTGAAGCGGCCACTGGGCCCTGTTTCCAAAACGGACGACTCGCCCCCCCCACCCGCAGAGGGGGGCCAGGGCTGCCCCTCAGTCCTTTCCCCCACGTGTACGTTTGTTGGGCAATAGCGAGCTAAGAGAATCGTTTCTATGTACCGTGTATTTTGTAGTTGTTTACACCTCTTAAGTGTTATAACTGATACTTTGAAAAACAAACGAAGAGGAAACACCCTGTTAAATAAAACCGAACCGGCACCGAGGAAGAAAGAACAGCAGTCACTGGCGGAGGGGGCCGGGAGGTCGGGCCCCGCGAACGGCCCGGCACGGAGAGGCCACTCGGCAAACGCTTGCTGCGACTGCCGCCTGGTATGCAGTAGGTGCCACCTACATGTCAGCTTCCTTCATCGTGTCCAACAGGCCGACCGCACACCGCTTCCCTTTCCCTGGCCCCACTGTCCCCTTCCTCAATGGTCCCCATGTACCCGGTCAAACCGTGGGTCTCTAGTCCCCAGGACACAGACGCCTCGGCTGTGGGAACAGCGCCCCTACCCTTGCCCCTGAGCGACCATCCGGCGGGGCGCGCGGAAGACAGGCTAGTTCCCTTGGGTCCGTTTGCAATCGAGACTCCAGCGAAGTGGACACAGGGACGTGGAAGGAAGGGAAAGCCCCTGAGATGCAAATGCCCTGCTGCTCCTGGGCTCCTTGGCCGAGCCGGAGCAGAACAGGGAGGCAGATGGGCAGATGGGGTCCGTGGCCAATCAGACAGACCAGGAGGACCGCGGGCTTGCCCAGCGGGCGCCAAGAACTTCTTGTAAACACTGAAGGGGGTGGGGGTGGGGGGCGCACGGGCAGAGTGCCAGAGAGGGTGGAAATGCAGGGGGACAGGGAAGGCGGGGTGCAGGGAGCGCGGGAGGCTGCTTCTGTGTGTTGGAAAATAAGAAAATTGAGACAAAAATATCCCAGCCGTGAAACTCGCTGGATGCCAAGTGAGCCGGATCTGTCAGGAATCCGACCCCTGCGCTAAGCCCCAGTGCTCGGGGCTGTCACTGACACCGTGGCGGCGGGGACAAGTGGGTCTTTAAATAGCTCAGTGTCTCAGAAGGGGGGGAGGCAGAATGTTAAATATGACGCCTGCTGCCATGCTGGGCCCCCCCAGAGGCCATGGTGTCTCACCCCCCCCCCCCACGCAGGGCAGGCCCGCCCGGGGTTCACTGCTGAGAGGGACGGGGGAAGAGTCAGATGCAGATGGGAGGAGGTGGGTTTTTACACCATCCGAAAGGAGTCTGGGGTTCCCTGCCGTTGCCCGGTTCACTGGCTCTTGTCTGAACACTGGGAAGTCCTTCCTGAAGTCTAACCATCATCCTGCTGCAGCTTCAGATGATCTCTTCTTGAAGTTTCCTCAGCAGAGGAAGAGATCAGGCAGCCCTCACCCCCACCGATCACCCTGCTGAGACAGCTGGGGCCTTCCTGGCACCCCCAGGCTCTCCTCTCGCCCCTGAGGGTCTTTCCTCACTGGGTGAAGGGGCAGGGAACTGGTGAGGCCTCCTAGCTTTGGCAGAGAGTGGGGCCCCCCAGTTCCATGGTGTACAGAGCGTTGGCAGGGTCCCCCAAAGCCTGGCCGGGGCCCAGCCCGAGCTCAGGCCTAAAGGTCAAAGCTCCACCAGTCCTGCTGGGGGTAGGGTCTCTTCATTTCCCAAAGGGAAAGAGGGAGACGACCCCTCCGCCCCAGACCTAGACTGGAGCAGGTGAGAGGCCTCCCCACCCCGCCCCAACAGAAGTCAGGAGCCCCGCCGCCTCGGAAGACTCGGCCCGGGACAAAGTCCATTGCCACGCCCTCCGGCCAGGCGGGATCCCTCCCTCCTGCAGACACACAGGACGAAAGGTCAGGTGTAAAATCCGAACATGATCCTCAACGGCAGCGTGGACACTGATACTCTGTCCCTCAAGGGCCCAGTGGTGGCGAGAGGGGGTTCCATGCCCCAGAATATCACGCCCTGCAGGGGGCCCTAGAGACACAGGCCCTGATATCTGCGTCTTGCGACCTAACGGCTCCTGCCCTGTCCCTGAAGGTCCCCAGGGGCCTCTGGGCAGTGGGACACCCCACCAGGAAGGAAGCCATGTGGCTGATGGCAGGGAGATGAAAGACCCCAGAATGAGGGTGATGAACAAAGGAGCCGAGACGTGACCACTGGCTGCTGGCACGTGCCAGGAAGACAAAGGCTGGGACCCCGGAGGCCCCTCAGACCCTTGGGTCTGTCCCCGGAGGCCCCAAGCCATGTTCAGGCCAGGCTCTGGGTCAGGGACGAGGGCCAGGGGCAGTGCAGGCGTTGGGCCTAGACAAGGAGTGTCCCTGAAGGAGCCCCAGGGAAAAGGGGACCGCCGTACCCTCCTCAGTTTCCCTGCCCGTCCTGCCTTGTTACCCAGCCCTGAACAGGAGGTGGTGGCTCTAGCCCACTCGGGCCTGGGACAGCATCCTGTGTGCTGACGCCAGGCCCCTGCCTGCACAACAGTCCCCATCCCTCAGCCTGGCACTGGGGCCCTCTCTGCTCCACCTTCCCGCCCCCTGCTCCCATTCACAGGGCCACACAGGGCCCGGGCTGAGCTTCCTGGGCTGCGTGTCGAGGTTCTGTCCTCTCCAGTGCCCGTACCTTTTCCCCCCTGCTGTGCCCCCAGCTTGGAATGCTGGAACCAAACCCCTCTCCCACATGCGCACCCGTCTAAGGCCGGACCAGGCCCACAAGCCTCTGCTCCTCCCTGGGCGTCCCTGACAGACTTCTCCGCGTGGTCTCCCCCGGCCAGGGCTCCCAGGCTGTCTACCCCAGCCTCCCTCGGCTCTGCCCGTGCTCCGCCTCCCACGGGGCTCAGCTCTGGGGCCGGGGCTTCAGCTCCCACAGTGCTGACCCCTGTCTCCGCCCACAGCAAACGCTCAACCGACTTCTGTCCCAGCCCGGAGACGGGCACCGGAGTCAGACAACCCTGGAAGCGAACCTGTCTCTACTATTCAAGAACTCGATGGGTGTTGACTTTAGCCAAAGTTTGTCCTTATAGTGTTATTAGGATTAAGTGAGAAAATGTGGGTAAAAGTACGTAGGGCGATGTTCATCACGTGATTTTCGTTCCATAATTCCCAGCAATTCTTATTAGTCTTGGTTGAATGGGCGGTACCGAGGAGGGTCAGCATTTCCCAGAGGCCTCACGGATTCCCGCCCCCCTGCAAGGAGTAGCCCCCCTGCGGGGCTCAGCCTGGGCTTCCCCCCTACTCTCTCCTTCCTGTCCGAGTTCTGGGACTCCCCCATCACACGACCTTCTAGCTTTCCACCTGCCCTCCAGGCCACTCCTGTCTCCATTGCCGGCTCCTCCCCCTCTAATTCAGCTGTTACGTTTTTGGGGTTCCTCGGGGCTCTGACCTAGTCCCTTCCCTTCTCGCTGCCCAGGTTCTTTCTCCCTGGGGATCTCATCCACACGTACCGCTTCTATCACTGTCTCGTACTAAAAAACACAGGAGGCACCCTTGATTCCTGTCCTCATCCGACCCACCCACCGCCGACGCTGGTCAGCACAACCAGGGTAATGGGCGTGCGGATCCCGGAGCCCTTCCCAAGCCCCCGCCACCGCTCCAGTTACTGCGCCCTGAGCTAAAGCCGCCAGCCAGCTCTGCAGCCTCTCCCGCCCCTCCGCCCCTTCGGTGGGTTCTCTGCACCGTAGCCAGAATGAGTCTCCCAAGCAACGTATTCACGAAATTCCTCTCTGACCCTCTTTGCTTCCTGAGACTTTGCAAGTCAAGACCGGAAGTGCCCCAGTGTACCCCCAGGCTCTCCATGCGCTGGCCCCGCCCACGGCACAGCTGTCCAGCAACCTCACACCCCATTCCCGGGCTCCCTGCATGGCAGGCCTCCTGGCCGCCTAGGTCCTCATACAACCCGCGCTCACTCCTGCCTGTGCCCATACTGAGTCTCCTCGATGGACGACTCCTCCTATTCTCCCTGCATTCACCTGGTTAACATTCCCTCCCCACTCTGACCTTCCCTTGCACGCCCCTCTTCCTCAGGGAAGCCTTCCCTGATTGCCCGGCACTGGCCTAGTCCCCGTCCCACCTACAACACCTCTCTTCCGCTGTACTTCCACATTCAAGTGTGCGCTGCGTCCCATCTGTTTGTCTATATTTTGGATCTCCAGCACCCAACAAAGTACCTGGCACACAGTAGGTGCTCAAGACACGAAAGAATGGCTGCTTTGATGTCAGGAAGGTGAGTGGGGATTGTTTCCCTAAGGCTTACAGCGGTAGCTCCGATCTAAAGATCTCCACAGCGGCCTTTTCCTCTCGCACCCTCCCCCAGGGTGTCTCAGTGCAGATCCGTACTGCAGCCCCTGCCTCTCACACAATGCCCAGCCCGGGGTGCTGGCCCTTCGGACCAGCCACACTGTGAAGCTCCGCCCCCTCTCTGGTTACTCAGATGGAACATATTTTGCCCCCCACCCCCACCCCGGGCTGAGGCCAGGCTGAACTCTAGGTGGAGTGCGGTGGATGCTACTGCTTCCTGGCCTGGGCTGTGGCTGAGATTGCTTCACGGCCTCCAAGAGGGGCGCTTGGAAAGACCCGTGGTTTCACCATGCTCCCCACCACCACTTCCCTTCTGTTTGTAAAGTCCCCCATCAGTGACTTCCTCCTTGGGGACGAGAACAGTGTTTCTTTCCTCTCTCCCTTTGTCCCAAACAGCCTGGCCCAGGGCCCTGCTAGGGAGGGAAGGTCCCATTCGGCACCTTCCCTTTTGTCTTCCCAGGCCCGACCACCCTGCGACTGCCACTTCAGCCCCGGGAAACAGAGCCTTGGCGGTTGGGGGGAAGCCCTGCGGTTGGGGGGAAGCCCTGCGGAGTGAGAGTGGCAATCTAAGGGTTCCTCGGTCCTAGAGCAGGGGCGGAGCAGGAATCCTGCCGGGTTACCTACCCAGGCAAAGGCCATGCAGGTGGGGTACATGGGAGAGGAGGCCGGCACGAAGGCACGGTAGCGGCAGAGCATCACCAGGCTGGCCAGGCCATTGAGGAAAGAGGCCGCAGCAGAAGCCGGCTCTTGGAAGAACAGGAACCGGGAGAAGGGCCACTGAAAAAGGAACACATGGAGGGGGGGGCCTGAGGGGTAAGCAACCCCCAGCTGGCCCAACCTATCTTTTCTTGACTTGCTGCATCAATAGGTCCTCAGCACAGCCCTCAGCTCGGCACCTGGCCAGAGCTTGGGTTCAGGCCCTCTTTGAGTCAATGAGCTCCCGGTCCATGCCCTGGCTGAGGGTCATCCCTCTATCCTGGACGGCACTCAGCCCTGTAAGCCTGGTCTCTGGGAAGACCGGGGAGCCAGTGTAGATGGCTCAGAACGGCCTGGTGGAAACAGCGTAGAGCTGCCGTCTAGAAGACGGAGGCCTTATTTCCTCTCTACCCCTGACCACAGCCCTCTGGGCGAGCCTCAGCTTACTCTGTGATACGTACACTGTGGACAACAATGCTTGCCAACAGCAGGCTGGAGCAAGAGCATTATTGGATCAAAAGGCACCAGCAACCCGTGCCTCGCTAGGCAGTCTGAGGGGTACCGCTATGTCTGAGGGGTACCGCTATTTGAACCCAGACTCCTGCTGAAGCAGCATCTCCCCTGATGCTGCGGTGAGCTGGTGAATTTCTCCTTGTGTCAAGGTAGGCATGCAACACCCCTGAGAAGTTCAACGCCACTCTCAAGGAGACCCTAGATCCTGCTCCAAATCCAGAGGCAGGACACATTGGTCCCATCTGCTTCCCATAAGAAAATGAGCAGATTTTGAGAACAGGCACCTGCCCCCAGTACAGCCGGATTACTCCATACTTCAGATTGTGGGTCCATCTGGGAGGTATCTTACTCCCACCACGCCACCACTGTCCACCCGCCCCGACCCTCCAACTCACCTTGCCATGGAACTGAGGCACTTCATGACCTTCCTGGAGGTAGATGCCAACGGTGACCCACATACACTCATACTTACAGTCATCCTGACAGGTCCAGCCTGAAACAGATAAAGTGGCCTAGTGACCTACCCAGGGGGAGGCACAGAGAGAGCTTGAATGGGGCCCAAACTTGAGTGCAGACCAAGAGGGCCTGCAGGTTGAAGAGAACCAGAAGGAATCTCAAAATTCTAGTTTCCCACTTGGATGGGTGGGACATATACACAGGAGGGGTGTGTGTGTGTGTGTGTGTGTGTGTGTGTGTGTGTTCTAGGGGGGTAGAGGTGTACAGTGAGCAAATCTGAGATGTTTCTTTTCTTCTCCTTTCACCCAAGATAAGGGTCTTGGCATCTGATGGCCTCATTTATGGACACCTGGGTTTATATTTGTCCTTCCTTTAAAAAAAAACTTTTTTATTTTATTTATTTATTTTTAGAGAGAGAGGAAGGGAGGGAGAAAGAGAGGGAGAGAAACATCAATGTGTGGTTGCCTCTCACGTGGCCCCCACTGGGAACCCAGCCTGCAACCCAGGCATGTACCCTGCCTGGGAATTGAACTGGTGACCCTTTGGTCTGCAGCCTGTGCTCAATCCACTCAGCTACACCAGCCAGGGCTATACTTGTCCTTCCTGACACAGGATTTGTCCTCCCTCACCAGGCAGGAACACTTGCCGACTTACCCGTACCGCCCCCCCCCAAAAAAAAAATAAAGCCTGCATTCTTCAGTCTGACTTTTAAGGCTTCAAATCGTCTTTCCAACTTTAATTCCCAATACTCCTTTTCATGCAACCTGCTCCCTGAGTAGACCAAGCCTCTGCATCTGCCCACAGCTGCCCAGGGCCTCCACTCTCCATTCTGTCTGTTAGATGGGAAAGGGATGGTCTGGCTTGTCACATACAGGCCACAACTGGAAACAGTTACCACTGTCTGGCTCTGTGGTTTTGGGCAGGCCCAGTTCCCCATCTGTAAAATCGAAATCGACCGCAAAGCGTTGTTAGAAATGGCTATTTTGACGCCCGTCACACAGAAGGTAACCACCAGGGCACAGGTCCAAATTTAATGTATCTATCCAGAAGCTCATCTTCTCAAAATCATCTAAGATGACTGCTGTCCCCAACCCCACAAAGCGATAAACGATTCCTTCCTCCCCTACATGCTCCTATGGCTTAATCTACGGATCCTTTAGGGCTCCAATCATCCTCTACCTTGCACTTGAGAAGGTTCGTGCACCCATGGGGACTGTGAGCCCCGAAGGGTAGGATCTTGAGACCCTGGTCTGATTTCAGTGTCATTCCACAAAACTGTACCCGGAAATACTAAATGAATAGCCATTTGAATGAATAAATTAAAAGTAAATGAAAGTCTCTGGGAAAATAAAACTGGCTGATGGCCTATCATTTCCCCGAGGCTCCACTCACACAATGGATCCTGGGTAAGAAACTAAGTAAAGGTTCAGAGACTGCAGAGGGGTATTTGGGGGCGAAAGAGGAGGGGTCAACACCAAGGGGCGTGGTTTATAGGGCGGGACTTACCTGCTAAACTCATGTAGATTGGCTGGCGGGACCGGAAGTGCCTCAGTGCGTCCCCTGAGCAGTTCCGCTGGTCGCATCTGAGTACGCAGTCGCGGTAGATCGGCTCGCGGTCGCCCTGGGAGCCGCAAGCCAGCGCGGCCGCCCCGGCTAGAAGCACGAGCCGCGCCGTCCTCCCGGCCATCCTTCCCCTTGACCCTCCGCCGGCGGAGAAGCTTAGGAGTCTTCACATCCGGAGTAACCGGAAGTGCCTTGGTTTTCTACCTTCTCCGCTGACGTCTACTTAGTTTAAATAAAAAGTACCCGGATTTTCCTGGGCGTCTGCCCCGCCCCTTGTATTGCTGTCATCCCCATATAGAGAGGCGACAGGGTGAAGGGAAGGAGGACGCCAGGTGGATTAAGGCGCAAAGTAAAGTAGTCTTTTATAAACACCCGTCTTGTTTCTTCCCAGGTTGTCTGTTTGAGGTAGGGCTAATGTTCGGTCTCTGGCCCTGTTGGACGTACACCTGGAACCGTCCACTCTCCGTCTCCTCTGGCGCCACCACCCTGGTTAAAGGCATCATCTGTCGCTGAGGCAGCCACAGCAGCCTGTTCACGAGTCTCCCTGCCTTTTCTTTCGCTCCCTCCAGTCCGCGCTCCATTTCCCAAAATTCAAATTTGACCATGTCACTTTCCTTCTTAAAATTCTTTTCTGGTCCCAATACCTCAGGATAAAATGATTCCGCAAGCCCTGCACGATTTGGCCCTGCTCACTAATCTGTGTCACTCTCCTGCCCAGACCTACCTGGAGGGGCTGTGTCTCTCTGGCCTCCTGGCTTTGTCTCAACTGTATCCTACTTACTCTCACTCCTTATTTCTAGTCTCAAAACACCACTTCGGAGGGTGATATAACATACAGTGGTCTGTTTCCCCCAGGTGGGGTGGGGACCCCTGGTCTCTTGTTTACACACTGCTTCCAACACTAGTACATGATTTGGCTCCTGGTAGGCACTAAGATTTTTTTTTTTAATGAATGAACAATATAACTAAATGTAAAACTAGGTGCCAAGTCCAGGGTTGTTGAATCAACCCTGCATCTGAATCAAACCAGCATGATTCAGACCATGCTGAAAATAGGAGAGATGTAATATTTTAAGGAAAATTAAGAGGATGACCTTTAGGAATGGGGTGTTGGCTTTAGCGTTCCCCCCTGTACCACTGGCTCGTGCACACACATCTCACTGAAGCATGGAAGCCTTGTAGTTAGACGCATAATTAGAGTGTGTGGATTAATGACTGTCTTGCCTCCCCTCCCCCCACTCTCTTCACTCCTGGTCAACATTTTCTTTTTATCAACTTCTTATTTTTTAATTTTGTTGTTCAGGTACAGTTGTCTGCTCAGCTTTTTCTTTTTGATAGGGAGGTGAAATGAGCAGGAAGTAAAATTGGGTTCCATTCATTTACACATTAAGCAACATATCCTGAGCCCTTAGCTCTAGCTCCATTCCAGGCCAGGCACAACTCCAGGAGGCACTGTTCATACAGTATTTTCTGTGAATTGTCCCTCTTCCAGTGAAGCATGATGTGAACAGTGTGCCCTGGTTGTTACTGATGGGGGAGCTGAAATCAAACCTCCTCTCAGACCCTCCAGGAGCCGATCAGAAACAGTCAGGTGCTAACACAACCCTGCACCCACTAGATCGGTCTGTTTATAATGCATCATTTCATTTCGCCTTTATTATAGCTCTGGGGTGAGTATTTGTTTGAGGAAATACAGGATTAAAGAGGATGAGATCCTCACAAAGCAGGATTCTCCCTTTGAGAGAATTCCAAGTTCGCTACAAGGCTCTTTTAAAACACTTTCAAGTTTCCAATTTTGGAGACCTCATTCTATATCACATAAAATACATTACCATAATATGGCAACACCCCACATTAAATAAAACTTATTGCCCTGGCCAGGTAGTTCAGTTGGTGGAGCATCATCCCAACAGGCCAAGGTTGTGGGTTGTGAGGGCGCGTGGAAGAGACTACCAGTGGATGCGCAAACGTGGGCATCAGCAAGCCGATGTTCCTCTCTCTCTCTCTCTAAAAGTCAGTGAATGAAAAGAAATAAATAAAATTGATAAATAACTATATATAGTTGGGTTGCTGTTAATAGCTGACATACTGTTGCCCTGGCCAGATGGCCCAGTGGGTTGGAGCGCTGTCCCGTCCACCACGAGGATGCAGGTGCGACCCTAGTCGGGGAGCATATGGCAGGCAAGCGATCAATGTTTCTCCCTCCCCCCACCCGACTTCCTCTCATTCTGAAATCAATAAACATATCCTTGGGCGAGGATTAAAAAAAACTGTTAAGTTAATTGCTACATTTTATATACATTTAATAAAATATTAATATTTATGTTTTTCTTATATTTTGGAGCTAACATTCAAAATTAGCTCAGGTCTCAAACATTTAATAGGTCCTTGAAAATTCATGCCTGTATAGCTGATTGAGGAAATAGTGCAAGGGGCAGGTGGAGGGAGACAGAGAAGACTTCTGTCCTGTGGTCCTGTTGGGGAACGGGGTGCTGTTTCTCCAGGACACCTCCTGAGGTTTGTCCCTCTCCACACACCGTCTCTCGACAATTACTTGGGGCCTCTTCCTCTCCCAGCTTTTCAGTCCAGGACCCTCTTCTCCACTGAGCACCCCCTTCGCTTACTCTGCTTCCTAACTTGTATCCCGTCTCCTCTGCCAGTCACAGTCTGAAAAGGAATCGATTCATTCCTTCAACTCAGGCTTATTGAGCCCTACTGGGTGCGAGCCACTGCACTAGGAAGATGAAAGGTGAATCAGAAACGGTTTACCACGTGCCAGGCTCTGGAGACGGAGGTGAACAGGGCACCATCCTTCTCATCGTCAGAGAAGGGGGATGGGCCACAGAATATCAGACAAAAGACTAAGATAATTTCACTGCTAATGTAGGATAATTTAGCACTATCAGACTACAAATTATACACACCCCTTAATTCAGCAGTTGGCACAAACCCTCTACCCAGCAATTTTTCTCCTAGGTGTACCTACGCAAGTGCAAAATGGTGTAAGCACAAAGCTATGCATGGCAACATTGTTATTTTCAATAGAAAAAGAAAAGCAAACAACTAAACCATACATTGCTAGGGAATGAATTACATTCATTGAGAAAGATCGATACAATTACAGTGCAATGCTGGACAGAAAGTAGTAAGAATGGGGCAGATTTGTAATGTGCTGACAGGGAAAAACCTTCATATTCTTGGTACATGTGAAAAGTGAGATGTAGAACAGTGTGTGTGTCTTCACATGTTACTTAATGTGAAGAAAAATAACAGTGTATAGTATGTTCGTCATTTTAGAGGCTATATCTAGATAGATACACAGGGAAGTGGAAATCGTTGTTGCCTTTGTGGAAAAGTGAAGGATACTTTTTATTCTTGTACCTTTTAAATGTTGTACCATCTGTATATATCATCAATTAAAAACAAAGAAAACTGCTAAAAGAACAAGTGTTGAGTGGTATAACTGGATAATGCAGCAGTGAGGGAGAGAGGGTAAGGGGATAGGGAGGGAGGGAGAGGTTGCCTTGGATGGCCAGAGCAAGCCTGTTTGAGAAAGTAACATTCGAGCTGGAATCTGCATGACTAGAAGGAACCTGCTCTCCTAACATCTCCGGGCCCATTGTTCTTGGCAGAGAGTGCCAAGGCCCTACTGCAGAAACCAGCTTAACGTCTTTGAAAAACACAGAAAGAAGGTCAAGGTGAAAGGTTTGGGCAAAAGGAAGCCATTGAGAGGAGTTTTAGCCCTGGAGTTAATGAAATGATCTGACTTTCATTTAAAACCTTTACTCTGGCTACTGTGGGGAAGGAGGAAGGGTCTGGGGGTACAGAAAGGGGACCCAGCAGCACTGGGAGGTCAAAGGCTCCTGGAACTTCCACCAAAGGACAGCTCAGATGAGCTGGCAGCGGCAGTGGGAAAAGTATAGATGTGTTGGGAGAGGAATTCATCGCTCTTACGGAAAGATTGGCTGTCAAGGGCAAGGAAAAAGAGGAATCAACAATGTAGGTTCAGTGAATGAAATCATTTGAAACTAGAACTGCCCCTCCAGACCAGGTCTTCACCATCGCCCTAGTTTTATGCTTCTGGAAGCTCACTAGTGTTGGGGCCAAGGAAACTTTCCCGGTATGCCTTTTTGTTCTTCTGGTTGGTCAAATAATTCAAAGGACGTAGAGCAGAGGAACAAGAGAAAAACCAAATTTCCATATGTGTTCCCAGGGAACTCACAGAAGCATGGAAATTCCAAGGACAATGGGCAAAATGAGGCATATATGCCATTCTGGAGTAAGGAAGAGGAGGTAGGCGATTCAGAGGCAGACAAGAAAGAGCGAACAGTTGGTGAACAATTTCTTGCAGGACCACCTGGAAACAGTGGGACGCAGAGGGTGATCTGGGGGACAGATCTTGCCCAGACCCCACCTGTCTGCTGCACTTCATTCGTATGTGCTCAGGTGCCCACGCTGGGGTCCCCTTCCTGAAGCAGGGTTTTCCGCCTGAATCTTGAAGCAAGTAAGAGGGAGGTTGAAAACAAACAAACAAACAAACAAATCAGCAAACAGCACAACAACAAAATTCTTCCTGAGTGTGTTGGGCTTCAACGGTTGTCAGCTCAGAATAATCTGCACGTCGGGCTGGCGCATGGTGGGGAAACTTGCTCCCAGCCCCCCGCCTACACCCCCCACCCCGCTGCTAGCCTGTTCTTTCTCAGACCAAAAGCCAGAGGGGCCAGCCCATCCTCGCGCACAATCCCAGTGCTCTGTATCTTCAGCAGAAGGGGCGTGAATGAGTTTGGGGCCCCGAAGGGCATCACGGAGCCGGAAGAAGCAATGTTTGTGAAGCGAGGACTTTGCAATTTGGCGGAGTGATGGTCCGACACGGCTTGTAAGGGGTGAACACGGAGTGTTGAAGAGGTCACCGCCCTCCTACTTCAAATCATAAAACACTGTGACCAGGGACCATTGCATCCAACTCTCCCATAGTTCAGACAACAAAGTGAAGCCTTATTTCGGCCACACAGTCCAGCGACTGTTTTAGGGAAGGCCCCCAGCACATGTTAAGTGCACAAACACGCTGACAGCACAGGACACAGGAACGCAGGCCCTGACAGCCTTGTACGCACAGGCCAGGATGGGAGCCACGTGCACTTTGATGCACATGTACATGCATCAAAGAAAGCCAGGTGAGGCTGACAGGGCAAGAGTGGTTTTTGTCTCGGCAAAGCAGCCGGGGATAGAGCAGGGAGAGGGGCTGAGGGAGGCGATCAGCATGGCCAGGGTTGTCTTGTCCGCAGGCTCCTTTGTTGCACCGGGGACTGGGGTTCCCCCTGGGCTCAGGGAAGCAGCAGCTTTCCTGCGGTGAGATGGCAAGTATTCTTGAAAGGCCATCTTTAGGAAGTACAGATTTTCTTATCAGAATCTTCCGAATGACTCTCCTGCGGCCCCTGGGAGGGCCGGGGCCTACTCCCGGAGGACTCCTGCCAAGTGGCTAATTCACGCAGACTTCCCCTGCAATCGGAGCCCCGACTCGAGGCCCTGGGGGGCAGGCCCCAGTTTGCCGCCCGGACCTCGGACTGTGGACCGGCTCCCTCCTTCTGTTTGTTTCCAGTCTCCTGGCCAGGCGGTCTGGTGAGGTAGGCAGAGGGAGGAGACTCTGGTACCAATGCGCGCGCCCGAGCACTCCCCCTGTGCCCCCCAGTCTCAGCGGACTGGTCAATGATTGATTGGCATTTCACAGGCGGCTGGCTCCGGAGCCCACTCTGTTGACCCTTGGAGGTCACCTTCCCTAAGCCAGAGCCCCTTCCTGACTCTCCAGCACCAGCGGTCACCTCCACTGCCCACCGGCCGGGCACCTGTCTCCCGAAGACCTTCTCTGTGGGCCTCTCGTGCATCTGTCCTTCGCCCCCTGGTTGGCTCCCTTCTGCCCTGCAGCACCCCCCACCCCTCTGCTCTGTGGCTGTTTCCTTCCCCGGGGTCCTCGCTGGACGCTGCTGGCCAACTCTCAGGCTCCTCCAGCAACCATGTGGGTCCTCCGGCTCCCTTCCTCCCCCTTGCCCAGTGCCCACCCCCTTCAGTCTTTGTCCCTCAGACATCCTCTCTTCTTGGCTCTCCAGCCAGGCCCTGCTGGAGGGGCAGCGGAGGGGAGACGCGAGTCAGCAGTACCCACCCCTGCCCCCCTTCCTCTTCCCTTGTCAAGCACCAGACCAGGTCTTTCCCCTTCCTCCCCCGCTCTGAATGGGCTCATTCTCTCGAGAGCCTCAGCCCTCCTCGAGCCTCCTCCCCGGGGCGTGAGTTCTGACCTCCGCTCCTCCCCCATCCCACTCCGGCCCGCGGGCTCCGCCCCCTCTTGGCAGCCCACTGGGACTGACCATTGTCTCCAGTTCGGGTTTCCTTCTGGGATCTGGGATGCAGGGAGGGTGGGCTTGGCTTGGCAAGGCGGGAGAGGGTGGCTGGGACGGGTAGTTAGTTACCCGGATTTCCTGGAGGCTCCTCCTCTGGCTCCCCCGCAGGGGCTGGGGTGAAGGCGCGTTCATGGCACCCTTGATTCGGGGCTCTGGAGCCGACTGGATGAGGCCAAAGCCTCATGCCTCAGTTCCCAGCACCTGGGGACCTCAGGTTTCCACTTCTGCAAACCGACACAGGTCACACCCGCCTCCTCTGGCGCCCCAGGACTAGGGGGTTGTGGAGGGTGGCTCTAGGACAGAGAGTGGCACCGAGTCGGGGGTCCGGGGGTCCGGTAAAGGAGGGGGCTGCAGCAGCATTCCCGGCTGGACCAGCCCTCCTGACTCAGTGTCAGGGGAGGGTGGGCCTGGGAGCACAGGGACATCTCTAACCCTGACCCCGACACCCTGACGGTCTCCTGAAGGCCGAATGGGCACACGTCCAGGTGCAAGCCCCCCAACATGGGACCAGCAAGCGACTCTTGGAGTCAGGCCACCGTCTCTTCACCCGGAAGGGCTAAGAGGCACCTGGACCAGGTCTTGGACTGTGTGGTGGGGGGAGGGGGAGGGGTGATTTTGCTGGCCATTCAACTTTTTCCTCACTAGCCCTGAGAGGGTCCTGGGCAAATCGGTTAGTTCCCTTGAGCCTCAGTTGCTTTGACCCTCACCCTCTCTCTCTCTAGAGAAAAGAGGGGTGCCCTTGCCCGTCCCGGAGGGCGTCTATCCCCAGACGCAGCAGTATTTCCCGAGCTGTTGCGACTGTCCTCCCCGGAACAGGTCCACTGGACCTCGTCCCCAGGACACAGTTCCCATCACCCACACTTACCCCTGATACATGATGCTCACCAACCTTTCCTATCCCATCCCAGTTCTTCACAAACAAGCAAACACTCCGTCTTGATCGTCCAGACTGGACTCGTGACTGATGATGTTCTGGCCGACGGCCTGCAGCTGGAACGTCACCGGTTAGAGCTGGAGCCCATGTCACATTTTGGGTTCGTAACCTGGTATTCACTTCCTAAAGAGTCTTCCAAATTGCACAAGCTCCGAGCCCCCCCCCCCACCCAAACCCGCGTCTGCTGCAGCATAAGCCAACCCTGAGGCCCCCGGCCGAGCGCTTAGTGCTGTGCTGAGTGCTTTGGGGGCGTTATTTCCTGGAACCCCTGGCCCGGAATGCCAGACGCTATGCCACACGTGCACAACAGGTCACCTCGGTCACTCGCCCAAGGTCACACAGCTAACCTGTGGGGGAGTGGGGGTTTGAACCAGGTCTTCCTCATCCCGGAGCGCCCTTTTCCAAACCCTTCCTCCGCCTCCACCGTGAAAGTGCCTGTCTGGAAGCAGCTTGAGAAATGCGGGGGTCCAATCTTTTTTTTTTTTTTTTTTTGAGAGAGAGAGGAGGGGAGGGTGGAGGAGGGGTGGAGACAAGGAACATCCATGTAAGAAACACCGATCTGACCGGTTGATCCGTTGCCTCCGCTAGGTGCCCAGACCAGGGACGTGCGCCCGGACCGGGGATCAAACCTGCAGCCTCGCAGTGAACTGGACAACACGCTCCAGCCCCCGGGCCTCCCTTCTCCAGTCCGCAGTAGGTGCCTCTGACCCCCTCCGTCTCCAGCAGCACCGGCGTGCTCTCAGCTGAGGCATTCCACCCAGAGGTGCCACCCAGATTTAGCGAAGAACCATAAGGATGCCCAGTTAAATCTGAATTTCAGATAAGCAAGGAATAACTTATTTATTTAAAAGATTTTATTTCTTTATTTTTAGAGAGGGAAGGGAGGGGGAGAGAGAGAGAGAGAGAGAGATCAATGTGCGGTTGCTGGGGGTTATGGCCTGCAACCCAGGCATGTACCCTGACTGGGAATCGAACCTACGACGCTTTGGTTCGCAGCCCGCGCTCAATCCACTGAGCTACGCCAGCCAGGGCAAGGAATAATTTATTAGTGTAAGTTGTATATCCCATGAAATATTTTGTTGGAATTTTCAACAAAAACATGCCCCCCCCCTCCCGCTTCAGTCCAGGCCCGGGGCTCCAGGTGGGATGCAGGGTTGAGGAGGGTGGGGGGGGGGTGGGGGGTGGTTGTAGAACTGAGAAGGCCGGCGAAAGGCACAGAGAAGAAACTTTGGATAAGTTGGTGCCCAATGCCCCCGTGGTACATGAATACGAGAGATGGTCTTCAAATTGGCGGTCCCTCCCGTTTGACCGTCTTTCCCCAGACCTGTAGACCCTCTTAAAACCACGCTTTTCAGACCGGAACAGACAGCTAAAAGGTTCGAGAAGGCCGGCCGGAGAGTCCTGGCAGCCCCGAGTTCAGCACCACACACGCCCCTCCTTGCACACTGGTCCTCCTCGAGGATGCGGTGGGAAAGCCATTATTCGATATTACAACGAACTGGCATTCGATGGAGTAGGACGCAAACTCTTCAGGAATGTTTACCATAAAACTTGCGACTTAAAAGAAGACGGCATGTGCCCCCCCCCCCGCGGCCCCTGGGGGAGGAGGCGCAACCGCCTCCCCTGCTTTCAGGTGCTCTTCGTGGAAACGGGTGGAACGGGCGGCGGGCACCCCGGGCGCGCGCGCGACGCACCCCAGGCCTGCGCGGAGAAAGGGAGAAAGCGAAGCCGGGATTGCCACTCCCAGGGACTTGCAGGAATGCGGTTGGAGGGGGGGGGGGTGGGGGGCGAGCTGCCAGCGCGCTGGCTCCCAATCACAGGAGGCGGAGGCGGTGGAGGAGGAGGCCTGCCTCGAGGAAGTGCAAGAATGAAGTTGTGGAGCTGAGATTCCCCTCCATCGCACCCAGCGCCGACAGGAGCCCCGGAGGCAGCCGCCCGCCCCTTCGCGGGGAGCCCTTCCGGCGCGCAGCGCTCGTCCCCTCTGCCCGCTGCCCCTCCAGCCTGGTCCAGCCGGAGCCATGGGGCCCGAGCCGCAGTGAGGACAATGGAGCTGGCGGCCTGGTACCGCTGGGGGCTCCTCCTCGCCCTCCTGCCCCCCGGAACCGCAGACACCCAAGGTGAGCCTGGGGTGGGGAGGGCGGTCACCCGCGACGCGCCCCCGCAGCTTGGGACCCCTGCAAAAACCCTCGGGCTGGCGGGGCGCAGGGGGCCGCGCGGGCTTCCCGACGAGAAGTTTCGGACAGCCCGGGGCGCTGGGAGCGGGCGGGGAGGGGGCAGGAGAAGATGGGGCGGCGGCTGGGCCGTTGCCCCCGAGCGCCTCTCGGTGTCCCATTCACGGGACCGGCGCTTTCCGGGCTCCGGGACGGCCGCGGGGACTTGTCAAAGGGGTTCCCTGAAACTGCCGAGAAAGTTTCCCTCAGAGGGTTCCCTGCGCGGCGCGCGCGCGTGTCCCCCCTTCCTGAGCCCCCTCGAGCTCCTGGAGGCCTTTCCAGTTGGCAGCCTCCGCCTCCGGACTGGACTGGGCTGGATTCCTTGGGGGTCCCCCCAGCGCTGGCCCTCCCCCTCCCCCTCCCCCCTCCCGCCCCTCCTCGGCCGATTGGGTTTAGTAACTCCTGCTTCAGGCAAGATCGGGGGGTGGGGGGGGTGAGGGGTGGGGGGGGGGGGGGGTGCGCAGCCACCTGCCCCGCCAGAGCTGGGAGGCGAGGGTGACCAGTCGGACCGAGGATCCGCCTCACGCCGGAGCCTGGGGCGCGGGAGTTGGGTGGGGAGGCGTTTGTTTTGAACAAGTTTCTGGAGGGCCAACTCGGGGCCGGTGTGCTTTGTGGCTCGGGGAGAGCATGGGCGGCGCGGTGGGCTTCCCGGTCTGGGGCCCGGAGTGGGGGAGTTCTGCGGGGGGCGGGGGGGGGCGGCTCCGGGGGCAGCTGCGAGCTGGGGTGGGGGGCGAAGGATCAGGGACTGCTTACCCTGATCTGTACGCGGAGGACTGGGTTGTCCTTGCCTTTCCCGCACCTGAGTGCCGGGGAGAGTGGGGGGGGGGCAGCGTGCTGCCCCCTCTGTCCGTCTGTCCGGCCGCGACAGTGACTAAAGCTGGAAGTGCACTGCGTGCCGGGCGCTGCACATGGAGTTTTGCACGCGCGCCCCCTTGAACCCTCAGAAGCACCCTGTGAGAGGGGTCCCACCCGTGTTCCCAGGCCCCAGGCGAAAACCTGGGCTTAAAGAGGTCAGTTAAGTAGTGGCCAGGAAGCGGTGGGTACGGATCGGACCCCAGGCAGTGCGACCCCCCCAACTGCACGTTTGAAATCACTGTTGATCTGCCTCGAACGGTGGGAGACACAGCTCCCCACGTGACTGGGTTGTGGGGAAGACACAGGGAGAGCGTTCTGGGGGAGGTGGGTGGTCTCCGTAGGTCACGGAGTCTGGAGGAGGGGTGCCTGTCACCTCGTCTGGTGCCCGAGGGCCCCTCTGTCACCGCGCTGCTGTGCCGAGAGGGGCCTGTCAGCCAGGGTGCTCTTGAGCTGTGTGGTCTGTGTGTTTGTGTCTGGGCTTTGTGTTGCTAAACAGTCTCTCTTTGCTGACTTGGGGACTCAGCTGAACTCTGCCCTCTGAAGGAACTCCCTCAAGGTGCTGGGCCAGCCAGCAGGGCTGTAAACCGGGGGAGGCGGCCCCAAGCCTGCCTTCTATCTGGGGAAGGAGGCTCCTCTCCTTTGAGCTTATCCTTTCCCTCCCTGTTTCCCAGGCTGGCATCTTTGCCCCTGACCTTGTGCTGAGAAGGGTGAGGCTAGGCTGGGCCGAGCTGCTGTCCTGCGCACCTGGGCCTGTGATCTGAGCAGGTGGGGAGTGGCTGGGTGCTGCTGTGCTGGGGGCTGAGGGGTCAGCTCTCCCGGCTTCCTCACTCCTCGCCCTGCACTGCTGGGTGCAGAGAGATGCGGGGTGTGTCGTGCAGGGAATGGTTACAATGGCAGCACACCGCCCAGCTGCCTCCAGCCACCCCCTTACATCGCAGGACTGAGCTCTGGGGCAGGAAGGTCGGGGTGGGGGGGCCGGGGAGGTGGGAGAAGACCCAGGGTTTTGCTGAGATCCTCTGTTAGAGGTCCAGGTTCAAAGCGCAGTGAACACGTCCTTTTTTGTCTTGCAGAGCTCCTGTTTCATTCGTGTGTGGTTCTCCCAACACTCTCTTTCCTTCTTTTTGCTGTGCCTAGGGAAAGTAGCCTCATATTAATATTGCCAAGAAAACCCTGGGAAAGACAGGATCCAATGCAAAAAGAGAAAATACATGGCATTCCAAACAGAAAGCCCTTTTTCTTTTCTCTTGGTTGGGAATTACCCATACTCCTGCTACTCGAACTTTTCTTGCCTTAACTTTGCAAAAATGTCCAGCCAGCTTCCCCTGTGCCAGGTTCTTGTCCACAGGCAGTTTCATGTCGTCGGGGCCACGGTCCTGCGAAAGAGCTGCACCAAGGGGAACACTGAAGTTCAAGGAAATCAAGCGACTTATTGAGTAGTCAGGGCATTTTTTGGACTCCAGTGAGGAGCTACTGAGAGTTGATGAGTCTTATTCCATTTAACAGAAATGGGTCGAGCATAGCCTCAGGGGCAGCCAGGTGGCCGGACTGGGGCGGAGGTGCTCCTCTCTCGTTCAGGTGAATGCGTGACCTTCCGCATCTAGGCTGTAGAAAGTGGGGCTGAGATGGACACCCCCAGGTCCCCTCTTGGCTTTGGAGTTATCTCTCCCTGTCCACCTCATGTCTGCCTTCTTCTTCGGGGCCTCCTGGAACGGCGGGGGACTGAGGGGAGGTGTGGAGCGGAGGCCATGGGACCTGCAGGGATGTAGGGAAGGACACAGCTGGATTAGAAGCAGGAGGGACCAGTGTGGGGCTGGGGCTGGGCCTGGGGCTGGGCCTGGGGCTGGGCCTGGGGCTGGAGCTGGGGCTGGGGCCGGGGCTGGGGCCGGGGCCGGGGCCGGGGCTGGGGCTAGGGAGCGCAGGAAGTTATGCCTGCCCCTGGGTGCTGGAATGATCTAGAAAGAGATCCCTGCCCTCTGCTTGTGGGAAGCCCCTCTGGGGTGACACCTCCATCTTTCGTGAGGCCACCTTTCCTGTCTACCCCCAGGGAGAGAGTGGAGGTAGGGGGAGGGGTGTGCTCTTTCCCAAGGAGGAGGAGAGCCATAGCCAATGTTTGTGTTGCCCCAGCTCTGTTTACAAAGCCTCGTCATGTTTACAGACTGCGTTTTGATTCATTATCTCATTTAACTTCTCTACAGAAAGGAAGAGTTGTTATTGTTTTATTATTCCCTCCTATAACCAAGTTCAGGTCAGTAAATATTCACCGAGTGCCTACTAGGTCGCAGGTGCTGCTGTGCACGGAGGTGAATCTGATTTGCCCCCCACCCTGGAGGTCCAGGGCCTGCTGGAGGTCACAGAGTGAGTGACCCAGCTGTGTTCAGGTCTGATGACCCTGAGCCCAGGCCCCCATCTGTCTGATAACCCCAGGTATGTGGTGGGTGGGCGAGCTTTGGGGTTGCAGGTAGTGTCCATGGAAACCATAAGAAGCATGGGCACTCATGCTGCTGAGCGAGAGAAGCAGCTGCTGGGCCTGAAGGCTGGTGGGGATGAGAGAACCCCGTTGAGAGCACCCTGAGTTGGAGGGACACGAGGGAGGGACTGTGACCAGTGTCTCCGTGGTGGGATGGACTCTGTGATCTCAGCTGGTTCCTTTTGGTGTGGAGACTCTTTTTTATTTTTAATAGTTTATTTATTTATTTTTAGAGAAGGGGGAGGGGAAAGAGAGGGAGAAAAACATTGACACATGAGAGAAACATTGACTGTTTGCCTCTCACACGCCCCCCCCCCATTCAGAATGTGGCGGAAACCCAGGTGTGTGCTCTGACTGGGAGTCGAACCGACAACCTTTCGGTTCACAGGCTGGTGCTTAGTCTGCGGAGCCACAGCAGCCAGGGCTGGAGACTCTTGATTGGACTTCATCCACCTACCCGCCCATCCAGCAAACACCCAGTGCTCACGGGGTGCCCTGCCCTAACCGTGGCTCCTAAGGAGCAGGTGTCCTGGAAACAGAGCTTGCTCTCCTGTGTGGAACAAGACCTCCTACCCACCCCGACCCAAGAAAATCAGCGGGGGCAGGGTGGACATGGGGACCAAAGGCAGGGACTGGGGAGCAAGGAACTGGCGCGGAGATGGGAGGTGGGAGGAGGTGTAAGGTGCAGGGGAGAGGGGGGAGGTGGGGGAGGCCTCGGGAAGGCCTTCCTGGCAGGTTGGTTGCGGGGATTAATGCCCAAGCCTCCTGCTCCTGGGGAGTGGGTCTCAGGGCACCAATTTTACCACCTGTTGCAAACACTTAAAAAGTCTTAATCAAACTCAAATGGGCCACAGACAAATTCACTAGTGGGGCGGGGCTACCACTCTTACTGCTCCTCCTGCCCAGCCCAGCCCGGCCCAGCACGGCCGGCCTAGCGCCTGTGATGTCGTTCTGTGGCATCAGTAGAGTTGGGCTGTGTTTACGTTGGTGTGGGGTGTGGGGTGAGTCTGTGCGTGTGGTTATTAGGCCCTAGTGGAAGAAACGTGGAATCTAAAGTCAGACGGACTTGAGTTCCAATCCTGCTCCTCACAGGCTTTACCCCCTGGGGAGACTAACCCCTGTCAGCCTCAGTTCCCTTTTTTGCAAAGTGGAGGTCTCAGTGTCTGCAGGATGTGGCTCCCGGAGTGCCTGCTGAGCACACAGTAGGCCCTCAGTTCATTCAGCTGCTGCCAGGGTTCCGTTGTTGTTGTTTTCCCATTGCCTGGCTGCCGCAGCTGGTGTCCTTTGGAAGCACGCAGGGCCGCAGGGGGTGGAGACAGCCCCGGCCTCAGCTCCGCTGGTCCCTTTCCCGGGCTTGGGCCAGGGCCGTGGGGTCTGGGCCTGGAGACAGCTGTGCCTACAAAGCAGCTGAAGCTGCGGAGGGGGAGGTCCTGGCAGCGGGTGGACGTTATTTTGGGCCTGGCCTGCCACCCCCAGCTCCTGTTTCTTTTGGGAGTCTGGGGTAGTGGGGGGAGGAAGGGACCCTTGCTTCTATTTCTGGGCCCTCCCCTTCCTCCCTGTTTGCTTCCTTCCCTATCTGCCTGGAGTGGTGGGGACAGAGACCCACTGCGTGTGTCACCGGGAGGTCCAGGACACGACTCTGGCGGGGCTGGCCCCACACGCTTTTCCCCAGCAGTAAGGGCAGGGGGAACTTTTATTACCCATCCCCTCAGGATTTAACCTCCAGTCCAAGTTGCTGAGAGAGCAGGAGGTCAGCTCCCTGAATCTGCACGCAGCCCGTGGGAGGCAGAGGGGGGCCAGCAGGCGTTCCGGGCAGCTCAGGCACCTGTGTGCCTGCGTACCTGGGGGTGCCCTCCGCCCACCTCCCCCCGGCACACCCTCCTGGGCAAGGCGCACCAGGTGATTCATCTTCTCACCGGAGCAGAAAAACAAGTTCAGCTGGACACTTTAGTCTCCCCCCTCCGCCGGCCGGCATTGTGCCAGCCGCTGCCCCCAGCGCCCCTCACCGGGGATGGTTTACCCTTCCTGTATTTCTGGGCTTCACGGGGACTTGTGGTCTCAGGGGCACCCACCGGGGTCCAGGTGGGCCTGGGGGCCGTTCATCTTGGGGCCCCTGGGCTGACAGTTGGCTCTGGGCAGGTACACAGGGCTGACGTAGTACTCCTGTGGCAGGAGTTTCGCGGCACAGATTCTGCCAGCTGCTTCTGGAGCCCTGCCCTGAGGAGGTGGCAAGGGTGAGGTGCCAGAGTAGGAGCCTTTGGAGGAGGCATCAGCCCGGCCCGGGATCTGCAGCCCGGACCCAGATGCCCACAGCTGGGGTCTGACGCTCATTGTCTGTGCCTGGGGGAATCCCAGAGGTCCCTGCAGTGGCCAGGGTGGTCTTCATGCCCCCGCTGTGACTCCAGCTGACCCTCCTTCCCCACATCCTGGGTGGCATTGTGAGGGTGGGTGTTTCTTGCCAGGAGGCTGGCATGTGGGTGGTATTGGAATGGGGTGGGGAGAATACCCCAAGTTTGTTTGCTTGGGAGAGGGCGAGGGGATATCCAGAGGGTTCATGATTCATCATCACCTCTCTTGGGGGATTTTTTACCCGTTGGCCCTGAGTCGTGGCTTTGGGACAAAGAGAGGCTTTCTTTGCAGGCCAACCCCCTGAACTGGGCGGGCGAGCTCCCTAGAGCTGGCACCCCAGGGCCCCCTCTGGGTGCTCAGGGTGGGCTGAGTCAGAAGGAGCCTTTCCCCTGATCTCCCTCCTCTTCCCAAACTCATAAACCTGCTTTTGCCGTGCACCTTCTGCAGGTGCACAGGACATGGCGGGAGGGGGCCCCTGCTGTCCAAGACGGCCTGACTCTGGGGAGTGAGTGTGGCGGAGGCAGCCAGGTCGGAGCCGCCGCTGACCCGCCTCCTCCCTCCGGCCAGTGTGCACCGGCACAGACATGAAGCTGCGCCTCCCGGCCAGTCCCGAGACCCACTTGGACATGCTCCGCCACCTCTACCAGGGCTGTCAGGTGGTGCAGGGTAACCTGGAGCTCACCTACTTGCCTGCCAATGCCAGCCTCCACTTCCTGCAGGTGAGAGTCATGGGCAACCTGGCCAGTCCCTGCCTCCAGCTGGGCTGAGCCCTCTGCTTATAGGTGGGTGGTGGAAGGAGCCTGGGTCTCCTCTTGTGGGTCCTCAACCAGAAGTCCTCTCTGTAGCCTAACCCCTGCCTGTCCTAGTGCAAGACCTGTTGGGTCCCTCGCTCTAGTGTGGCTGGCTGTGGACCTCTCCAGGCGGAATCCATCTGTTCTGTTGCTAAATTGTTGCTGTCTTGCCAGTCCCACCACTTTCCCCTGTCCAACCGCTCAGCCACTGTCCCTCTCCCACCTGGAGTCGTGAAAGGCCTGGTGGGAGATGTGGGTTCCAGAGCCAGTGCTGCTGCGACACACCATGTGAATGTGGCCTAGTATCTCGGCTTCTCTGGGCCTCGGTTTCCTTATCTGCATTTCGGGAGAAATAGGCATGCTTTGACTTCCCCGGGGAGGCCCATTTCGAGGCTAAAATGGGAAATGCGTGTGAAAGGGCCCCCAGAGAGTAGAAACCAGCCCGCAGGGCTCTTTCTGGGGTGCCCTGGGGTGGAGTCGTGCGCACAGTGCCCAGAGGTCATCTCGTCCTTTCAGAGATGAAGAAACTCAGAGCTGCAGAGAGGGTGAGGTATTTGCTCACAGTGTCCAGAGTGCTCCCTCCACCATTATCTTTCTCGATCATGCAGGAATCTGGTTTGGGGAGGGGGAGGGGCCTTGATTTCCATTTTACACAGGAAGAGAGCAGGGCTGCTCAGAGGATGGGGGTCTTGCCCAGGATCCACAAGTACTGGGTAACTCCGAGGAAGCCTTGGAGGGTGGCCGTGTCCCAGGGCCCAGGTCTCCTCAGCCCCACCCCACCCTGTGTACCCCCCCAGGATATCCAGGAGGTGCAGGGCTACGTGCTCATCGCTCACAACCAGGTGAGACAGGTCCCGCTGCAGAGGCTGCGGATCATACGAGGCACCCAGCTCTTTGAGGACAGCTACGCCCTGGCCGTGCTGGACAACGGAGACCTTCCGGACAGCGCCACCCCAGCTGCAGGGGCCGCCCCAGGGGGCCTGCGGGAGCTGCAGCTGCGAAGCCTCACAGGTGGTCATCCTTATCTTTGACACCTGGTTACTGAGAGCCCACCAGGGCCACTGCTAGGCGTGGGGAGGCTTCTCGAGGATCCGGACCCGCATCCCTTCTGGTTGGATGCAGCAGGTGGCGCTAGGGAGGTGCCCCTGGGAAGATTTTAAAAAGATTTCCCTTCCTCCCAGGGAGTCACAGCTTGTTCCAGCCCGCAGAGTGGGGTAGTTGGGATGCCGGAAGGGTTTTGCCTGCCGCGAGGCTGAGCACACACGTGCGGCGAACCGCCGTGTGCCTGCACGTGGCGGCCCTGGCGCTGGCGGTGTCCCGGACCCTGTGCACCCGGGGCTTCGCGTGCGTGGTTCTCTTTCGGTCACGCTGTGATCTGGCAAGGGACGCGTGGACGTTGTTGTCGCCTCACAGATGAGGCCGCAGGTTCACAGGGGATCCGGGGCTTGCGGAAGGTGCCGCAGCTAGGTAGCGGTGAGCTGGGTTCCAGGCTGCAGAGTCTCTCTTTCGACCAACAAGCAGAGTGCACAGGATAGAGGCGGGAGGGCAGGGGAGAGAGACCCGGGCCTCTGGGGAGGCCCTGACAGGGACAGCCCCCTCCTCCAGGCTCGTGTATGTGTGCGGGGGGGGGGGGTGGGGGTGGGGGCAGGGGTGGTAGAGCTAAAAAATGCTGAAGGTGACTTTTCTGTGCCCTGGGGCCCCAGAGTGTGTTAAGAAGGTGGTGGGGGGTGCAGAAGCGGATAGACGGGGGGAGAAAGCCTCTGTTTGCTGCCCGTCCCCCAGAGATCCTGAAAGGAGGGGTCCGGATCCAGCGGAACCCCCAGCTCTGCCACCAGGACACGATTCTGTGGACGGACATCTTCCACAAGAACAACCAGCTGGCCCTCACGGTGATGGACACCAACCACTCCCGGGCCTGTAAGCCATGCTCCTCCCTGCCTGCAGCCTCTTCCTCAGACCGCCACCCCCCCCACCCCCAACTCCTGGTCACACCCCCCAACCCCTGCACTGACACCACCCGTTTTTTTCTTGGTCCCTCCTGTCGTCTCTTTATCTCTGTGGCCCTCTGTCTTTTCTTTAAAAAGAAAATAAAAAATGATTTTACTTATTTTTAGAGGGGGGGAAGAGAGGAGAAAGAGAGAAACATCAATGTGTGGTTGCCTCTCCCATGCCCCCTACTGGGGACCTGGCCTGCAACCCGCCTGACTGGGAATCGAACCAGTGATCCTTTGGTCACAGATCTGAGCCCAATCCACTGAGCCACAGCAGCCGGGCCCCTTGTTTCTTGCCTGCGTCTCTGTTTTTGGAGTTCCCCTTGCTCGCCTGGGTCTCCCTGGGTCTCTCTCACTGTCTCCCTGTGCCCTCCCCAGGCCCGCCCTGCTCGCCAGCCTGTGAACACTGCTGGGGAGAGAGCTCCAGGGACTGTCAGAGCTGTGAGTCTGCTGGGGGAGGCGCAGGGCCTGGGGCCCAGACTGGGCGGGATCAAAGTGACATGGGAGGGGCGGGTTCCAGGCCCCAGTGTGTTCCCCAGGGAGTCTCCCCCGGAAGGTGATGCTGGGGGAGGCCCGGTTCCCCGGGCACCATCCTGCCCTCACCCTGCCCTTTGCCCGACAGTGACCCGGACTGTGTGCGCCGGTGGCTGTGCCCGCTGCAAGGGCCGGCGGGCCACCGACTGCTGCCACGAGCAGTGCGCTGCCGGCTGCACGGGCCCCAAACACTCCGACTGCCTGGTGCGTGCTCGCTGGGCCCACCCTTTGGGGGGGGACGGAGGGGGCCTCCCGCCTCGTACTACCCCATCGCCCCTGGCGCATCAGGAACAAACAGCCCCGTAACCCCCAGCTGCCTGTCCCCCCAGGCCTGCCTCCACTTCAACCACAGTGGCATCTGTGAGCTGCACTGCCCAGCCCTGGTCACCTACAACACGGACACCTTTGAGTCCATGCCCAACCCCGAGGGCCGTTACACCTTCGGTGCCAGCTGTGTGACCACCTGTCCCTGTGAGTGCCAGGGAGAGACACAGTTTTCGTCATTTTGCCGGGGAGGTTGGTTTATGGAAACGGGAGCCTACGGTGAGCGTCGTCTGCCCCTTGCTGTGGAGAGCTGGTCGTGAGGGTTCCCGTCAAGCTGCCTCCTCCTCTCGACAGCCGTGGAGCAGGTGGCGGCCGCAGAGCAGGAGCTAAGAGCTCGGGCTCGGGAGCCAGTCCGCCTGGGTTTGAAACCCGGCTCTCCCACTGTGGGTCGTGTGACCCTACAGTGTCTCAGTTCCCTCGTCTCCAAAAGGGGTGCAGTCAGAGCCCCAGCCTCATCAGCTGGTTATAAAGTTTGAGTGAGCTCACATCCTGGCTCCTCCGCTCACCAGCACAGCAACCTTGGCTGGTTTCCATAAAACCGTGCCTTGGTTTCTCTTTCGGTGAAATGGGCATCGCTTGGTGTCTCCTATCACGTGGGTTTGTTGTGAGGAGTCAGTGGAGGGTAAACGTACAGACCTAGTGTGGGGGCGTTTCATTGCTGGCTGACATCACTCTTACTGTGCTGCCAGGGCACGGCAGCCCTGCTCGGGGTGGGGTGTGGGAGGCTGGGGCGTGTGGACACAATCCTGGTCTCCTCAGACAACTATCTGTCGACGGACGTGGGATCCTGCACCCTGGTCTGTCCCGTGAACAACCAGGAGGTGACAGCTGAGGACGGGACACAGCGGTGTGAGAAATGCAGCAAGCCCTGTGCTCGAGGTACGCATGGCCGCCAGCCCCCGACCAGGCTGCCACTCCTCTTGTCCCTCTGCACGCCCAGCCTGGCCTCGGCCCCTGTCCCCCTCTCCCTCAGAGGCTCCTGGGACTCGGTCCTTGTCTCCCACTGTCTTGCCAGCCCCCATCAGTCCCACAAGCTCCTCCTTATCTTGCCAGTGTGGGGAAGGGGCGTGTGGCCCTAGAAAGGGACTGTGGACAGGGCCCAGGAGTTTGAGTCCCTGGTGCCCGTGGAGGGGCTGATCAGTGCTGCTGTGGGGCTGAGACGGCCCTTCAGCCCCCCCGCCCTCCCCCCACCCCTCCCCACAGTGTGCTACGGTCTGGGCGTGGAACACCTGCGAGAGGCGCGGGCGGTCACCAGTGCCAACATCCAGGAGTTCGCCGGCTGCAAGAAGATCTTTGGGAGCCTGGCGTTTCTGCCAGAGAGCTTTGAGGGGTAGGGATGCTCAGAGGTCAGGGTGGACACAAGGGTCTGAGGCAGGATCAGGGTGTCACTGGTTCCTGAGCGCCCAGAAGCGGCAGCCTCGGGGTGAGGACGGCAGGAGACACAGGTGGGAGGCTAGGAATTCAGAAGGGAGACCAAAGGGACCAGGGACTTCTGGGCGGGGCGTTACGTGCGTAGATGACACGTTAGCCGTGAACATGCACTTGTGTGGAGGTCAAGCCATCCGGATAAGGTTGCGTTCTCCTTGAGTTCACACTGGTAGCTTCATGCGTAATGGTCCCAAACTGGAAATAACGCAAATGCATATCGAGAGGTGAATGAGAGGACAGGTGATGGTCTGCCCGTACAGTGAAAGAACCTGGTGTGCGCACCGTGAGTCTCGAGGACAGGTGAAGCGGGGCAAGCTGGCAGGAGCCCGCCCTGCGTGGCGCCCTGCGTGTGAAGCTGCAGGGCAGCAAAAACCGCCCCGGTGACGGCATTCGGAACGGGGGCCGGTTGCCCTCGGTGGGAGGACTGGAAAGGGACACACAGGACACGTCTGGGGTGGTGGCAGTGCTCTGTATATCCACTGGGGTGGCGGGAGCCCCCATGAGCGAGTGCGTTCGCCAAAACTCATCAAACTGCGTGGTAAAAATCGGTGCGACTTACTGTGTGTGAGTTACGTTTCAAAGGGCAGGAGGAAATGCCTTGCGGCACTTCTCCCGCCTTTATCCCCCTTTCTGAAGGAGACCCTGTCAGCAGGTGTGTCTTCTTCCAGACCAACTGCACACGCGTAGACACGCACTGAGGAACACAGTAGTTCTGCTGGGGAGGCTGGTTCACAGAAACGGGAGCCCGCTGGGGGTGTCATCTGCCCCTTGCTTTGGGGAGCGGGTCGTGACGGTTCGGCCTCGTTCTTTCAGCAGCTGTGGGGCAGGGGGCAGCAGCACAGAGTAGCAGCCACGGGCCCAGGCCTGGGAGCCAGACGGCCTGGGTCTGAAACCCGGCTCTACCGCTTACTGGTCATGTGACCTTACTGCGCCGTAGTTTCCTTATGTGTAAAACGGGGGCCAGTGTAGTCCCAGCCTCATACAGTGGTTAGGAAGGTCGAATGAGCTCATACGCATAAGCTCTTAGAACAGTGCCTGGCATGTGCTAAGTGCTCCTGGACATTAGGTTTTTGCCTGTAGCCCCCGGAGGTCTGGAGTCCCGTTCAACAGCTCCCCTGTGTGCTGGTGGGTGTTCAGGTCATGTCCGGTTTTCAGTCTTTCTAGCGGTTCTGCCTTGTACCTCCCTCAGGGGACAGTGTCCCTCTAGGCCACATTCCTAGAAGTAGAATTTCTAGATGGGAGGATGTATAAATACTGTTTCGATGGACCCGCCAAAACAGGGCCTGGGCACTGTAGCTCGGGATGGGAACAGCTGGACTTGAGCAAAGGGTTTAAGTGAAGTTATTAAGAGAGGAGAGGGTGGGGAGGGAGGCAGGGCCCGCCCTGGGGGTCCAGCTCACCCACTTACTGGCCCCGCTGACTCCTCGACTCATCCTTCTTCTAGGGACTCCACCTCCAGCACCGCCCCGCTCCAGCCGGAGCAGCTCAGAGTGTTTGAGACCCTGGAGGAGATCACAGGTGGGCTGTGCCTCTGCACCCTGCTCGGGAGGGGCTGGGAGTCCTCACCCTGCCCCCCCCACACACCGTAGCCTCACCCTGTGCCTGCAGGTTACCTGTACATCTCAGCGTGGCCAGACACCCTGCGTGACCTCAGTGTCTTCCAGAACCTGCGAGTCATCCGGGGACGAGTTCTGCATGAGTGAGCACCCAGCGTGGGGTGCCTGACCCGAGTGGGGGTGGGATGGGGCTGGGAGGAGCGTGGGGCATGGTGGGTCCTCCTGTTCCCCAGGGGCTCCCGCCGCAGCCTTCCTATGGGAGTTTGCGTGCCGGGGACCGGGAAGGTGAGAGCAGCGCTTGGCTGACCGGGCAAGGGTCAGTAATGTGCTGTCCACCCTGCAGCTGACGCTCCTCTCCCACAGTGGTGCCTACTCGCTGACCCTGCAAGGGCTGGGCATCGAGTGGCTGGGGCTGCGCTCGCTGCGGGAGCTGGGCAGCGGGCTGGCCCTCGTCCACCACAACGCCCACCTCTGCTTTGTGCACACGGTGCCCTGGGACCAGCTCTTTCGGAACCCGCACCAGGCCCTGCTGCACAGCGCTAACCGGCCAGAGGAGGAGTGTGGTAAGACGGGGAGCCCAGGGCTGCCCTTCCCCCGTCTGCCCGTGCGCAGCAGTGCCCACGGGCCCCTACTAGCAGCGGTCTGGGGTGTGTGCAGACCGCCCATCCCTCCCTCGTGGGCCACTGTTGACGCAGCTCTGGCCGGCCTGACCTCTTGGCATGGCCTCCAGCCAGTCCTTTCTCACCGCCTTGGCGCCCCTCCCCTTTCCTCTCTGCTCCTGGAACCTCAGAGCCCCTTTCCCTCCCTGCATCGCCCAGGCCCTGAGCCCACCCCTCCAACCCAGAGCCACCCCCTCCCCAGCCTCTTCCCCTGGTTCTCGGACCTGAGCTTCCCTTAAGAGTCCCCTCTGATTCCTCCTTCCTCACGTCAGTGGGTGACGGTCTAGCCTGCTACCACCTCTGCGCCCACGGGCGCTGCTGGGGGCCGGGGCCCACACAGTGTGTCAACTGCAGCCAGTTCCTGCGGGGCCAGGAGTGCGTGGAGAAGTGCCGAGTCCTGCAGGGGTACGCGGGGCGGAGCCGGGGGCGGCTGGGGGGAGGGGTGCATGGGGTCTCCTTCCCGACGCCCTCACCGGCCATCCCCTCTCTCAGGCTCCCGCGCGAGTACGTGAAGGGCAGGTACTGTCTGCCGTGCCACCCCGAGTGTCAGCCCCAGAACGGCTCGGCGACCTGCTCGGGATCGGTGAGGAGCTGGTGGGCGCGGAGCCGGGTGCAGGGAAGCTACGGTGGGTTGGGGCGGATCGCCGACCACCTGGCCAAGTGCTTCCGGCGAAACGCCTGTGGAGAGAGCCCGGCGCTCAGACCCGAGCAGCGGGAGGGTGGAAGGAGGCCCGCTGCTGGGGACTGTGAGTCGTGTCGTGGACCCTGAGACCTCGAAACCACACACAGGTCTCAGGGGCCTGTGCTGGTGGCTGTGGCTGTGCCAAGGGGGTTAGACTCATGGGCTTTTGCACCGGACCGCTTGGGTTCAAACGCAGACCCTCCTTCCGGCCTCATTTGTACGATGAATAGCATACCTGCCTCTCTAAGTCACGGTGAAGATTAAGGTAGAATAGGGCTGGTCTGGCACAGTCTGAGCGGGGAAAGGCTTGCTAGTGTTCGGTGCCATTATTACCTGCTGTCGTACCTTCAGTGATGAGCCCCTTTCCTGGGCATTTGGTTCGCGCGTGAAGCCCCTGGCACAGGGGCCGAGCTGTGCAGCAGGGTGGGGGTTGGGGGAGGACAGACCCCAGTGAGGAGCAGTGGCAGTAGACACAGCGGGTCTGGGCTGTCCCAGGAGCAGGGGGAAGCCCAAAGGGAACCTGGAGGCCTGACCCTACCGCCAGCCCCTCACGAACCCTCCCTCCCTCCCCAGGGGGCTGACCAGTGTGTGGCTTGCACCCACTACAAAGACCCTCCCTTCTGCGTGGCCCGCTGCCCCAGCGGTGTGAAGCCTGACCTCTCCTTCATGCCCATCTGGAAGTTCCCAGACGAGGAGGGCACGTGCCAGCCATGCCCCATCAACTGCACCCACTCGTGAGTCTGCGGGCCTTGCTTGCCAGGAGGAGGGCTGTGTGCCAGGAGCCTCTGCGGGAGGCGCTCTGCCGCGTTGTGGGAGGGGGACTGCTCTGCCTCTGCTTACCCTGTGCCTTCATTTTTCATCTCTTTTCTGACCACAAAGCCACATGCTACAAAATGTGTATTAGAACATAAAATAGAAATGAATGTTGCCAGCAGTTCTGCCCCCGCTGTGAATAATTTGTAACATTTTTCCTCGAGTTTTTAATCTATGCACACACTTGCATATGTATATTATTATAACACATTACACTCTATAGTTTTTACCTGTGCATTCAAACATATATCGTGTAATATATATATTTTTTAAAGATTTTATTTATTTATTTCTAGAGAGGGAAGGGAGGGGCAAAGAGAGAGAGAGAGAGAGAAACATCAATGTGCGGTTGCTGGGGGCCGTGGCCTGCAACCCAGGCATGTGCCCTGACTGGGAATCGAACCTGCGACACTTTGGTTCGCAGCCCACGCTCAATCCACTGAGCTATGCCAGCCAGGGCTTTTATATATGTTAATATATATTATTCTCCAGTTGTTTCTGCCTGTATTCTAACTTTTTTTTTACCAAAATGGAATCATACACCATACGTATTGTTTGCAAATGTTTTTTTTCTTCACTTAGCAGATTCTTGCAACGTTTCTTTATTCCTTAATACGGCAGTCTGTGCTATTTTTTTTTTTCACATAGTCGCCCTTAGTTACACATGAAATACGTGAATACGTCCTTGCGATAAACGTTTTCAGCAATACAAACGTGTAAACACTGCAAAGCAAATGTGCCCTTTCATCCCCCTACCTCTTCCCTGGGGAGAACCAGGGGATTCACTCTCGTGTGCGCATCCTTCTAGGCTTTTCTCTGCACAGTCACATAAATGTGGTACATTTATAGTAGGTTGAGTCATGTGAGGTTGCTGTTTTTCTAGGTCAAAAATGGTCAAGAAAGAGCAACTTCGTTTAGTTCAGCTCACGTACAATCAGTTTTTTAGTGTGCGTGTGCATTTTTTTTATTGTAAATGGGTTCACTCTTGGGCTATTGTTCTGCACTTTGTCCCTGCCCCCACACTGTGGGTGCCGTGGGTGTCCTTTCCTGCGGGCACACATGGACCCGCCGCCCCGTGTCCCGAACTGCCCGCGCTGCAGCGCGGATGCAGGGGTGTTCAACCCTGCCCCTGTGTGCGGGATGGCGACCGAGCTGGTTCCTTTTCCTTGTTTTTCCTTTTCCTCTCTCTCTCTTTTTTTTTTTTTTTGGCAGTGTATGGCACTTGAGCTCCATGCCCAAGTGAGCATCTTATACATGACCCCTAGTGTGGGCATTTTTAGGGCACGTGTGGGTCACCGACATTTAATAGGTGTCGCGAGCCGCCCCCTGCAGAAGCTGTGCCAGTTTACTCCCCTGGCCTTCATTCACGGAGGGGACGGCCGAGCTTTTGCATTTGGCGCTCCGTTGGGTGCCCCCACAGGGAGGTGCAGGGGAGCAGGGGGAGTGGGATCACAGACTAGAAGGGGCCCCCTTGTGGGGTGATAGAAAGATCACTGGTAACCTTGAGCCCAGTTTCAGCTTTTGTCTCAAATGGGGACCACGAGGCAGCCACACCCACCCCCGGGGTGCTGTGAGGCTGGAGTGGGCCCGGGAGGCGGCTCCCACCCAGCCTTGCTGACGGCACTCTCTCCCGCAGCTGTGTGGATCTGGACGACAAGGGCTGCCCCGCCGAGCAGAGAGCCAGGTCAGCTTGGCCCCAGGACACGCCCCACATTGCCCCTGAGCCCCACCACTGGCCCCTCCCTGGGTGGACACTGCTGGGCCGCGGTTCTCCCAACACCACACCTGCACCCCCCCCCCCCACGCCTGCTCTTCCACTGTTGCTCCTCCTTCCCATTCACTTCAACAAGTTGCTGGAAGACCTGCTCAGGATGCTTGTGGAGTGGGGGACCGGAAAAGGTGGCAAAGACACCCAGTACCTTCCCACCCTTGGGTAGCCGGGTGTCTCCTAAGGGACACAGGCAGCATGCGACTCCCTGGGCCTCGAGGGGAATGGAGAAGAGAGTGCAGCTGCAGCCCTGCAGCGGGAGGGAATGGTGACTTCTAACAGGGGGCCTCCTTAACAGGGAGGCTTCAAGGAGGAGGTGGCATTTCAGCCAGGCCTCGAAAGAGGGGCAGGTCTGTCTCTTGCATTAGGGAGGAAGCAGCCAAGTGGCCTCGTCGGGGAAGGGTTGGAAGAATCTAGGATGTCTGCTTGCAGGTTCTGGCGTGGTGCACCTTTAGGTCTGCACAGAGGAGAGAGGGCAGGGAGAGGTCCCAGTCGGGGCTGGGCCTGGAAGGCATGAGCAGCCCTTTCCATGGCCCCACGGGCCCCACTTGCTTTCTGGGCAGTGGGGAGCGCTGGGAAGGGCTCTGGGGGGAACAGGACTGGAGTGCGCCCTAGACGATCAATTATTTGTCCTTGAAACAAGATTCGTTAGAGGTGTGCGATGTGCCGGCCCTTCGCAAAGCAAGGGAGGGGGGCAAGGAGGACAGCGCTGCAGGGCCAGCACCCGGGGGTGCCACCTGTTCCGGATGAGTCTTGAAAGGTGACCCTGTGGAGCAGTGGTGGCCCGGGCAGAAGCAGCGGCACACACCATGGTTGGGAGGTGTGGAAAATCATGACCCGTGGGTGACGAATTTGGCTAGAACATCAGGATCAGTGGGTGCACATTCCTGGGCCCCACCCCATCACCACAGTCAGAGCCTCCCGGGGGGTGGGGCTCCTGTTAGCAAACTCCGCGGTGAGTTCTGTCAGGAAGTTGGAGAATCCCGGGCTGGGCCATGGGTGAAGGCAGGATTCGGAGGTGTGGGCCGAGCGCTCTGAATGCCCAGCAAGGAGACTTTCCCCCAGGGGGCAGTGGGGAGCCAAGGGAAGTGTTTTAAACTGTTGAAGAGAGGCGAGAAGCCAGTGAGCTGCCCTTCTAAACTCCCTTCCCAAACGCCAGTGACCTTCATGCCCCTCCACGGGGCCCCTTCCTCCCTTCTGCCCAAGCCTGCTCCCCAACCCCTGACCTGGGCTCCTGTCTGCAGCCCTGTGACGTCCATCATTGCCGCTGTGGTGGGCATCCTGCTGTTCATGCTCATGGGCATAGTCACCGTCATCCTGATCAGGAGAAGGCGGCAGAAGATCCGCAAGTACACGATGCGGAGGCTGCTGCAGGAAACGGAGGTGAGGTGGCCCGAGGGCCTCCCTGCCTGCCCGGGGTCCGCGGCCCAGCCCCCCAGGCACTGATGCAGGGTCACCCCCTCACCCCAGCTGGTGGAGCCGCTGACACCCAGCGGAGCGATGCCCAACCAGGCTCAGATGCGGATCCTCAAAGAGACGGAGCTGAGGAAGGTGAAGGTGCTTGGATCCGGAGCTTTCGGCACCGTCTACAAGGTCAGGGGCGGGGCCAAAGTCCGGGAGGGTGGTCCCAGAGGCTACCTTGGCGTGTGACCCAGGGTTCTGTTGCGGAAGGCAGCCCAGAGATGAGGGCAGTCACGGAGGCTGGAAGAAGGGGAAAGGGAGCGGAGGGCGGGGCTAAATAGTGTGGCTGCGGCTAAACTGTGTGGGCGGCTCCAGGGCGGGGAAGCAAGCAGTGACTTTCTGGAAGGCCCCTGGTTGGGTCTGTGCGCGGTCTCCTCCTCACATTCTCTCCCCTTCCTGTCCAGGGCATCTGGATCCCTGACGGGGAGAACGTGAAGATCCCAGTGGCCATCAAAGTGTTGAGGGAAAACACATCTCCCAAAGCCAACAAGGAAATCTTGGATGTAAGTCCCCCTGCCCTGCCCGGCTGGGCATACACAAGGGACCCCCGGCTGCAGGTCTGGGCTCCCTTTCCCCTGGTATTTGAGGAGACAACTTCAGGTCACCCCCACACCTCGACTCCTGACCTCCCCGGTCTGTAGGCTGTGGTGCTGGTTTGTGTTGGGTGGGGTCAGATCCAGGGGAGGGTCCTCCCGCAAACCTCGGCCCGCAGGAGGGGCATGTGGCAGGTGGGCTTGTGGTGCCCTGTGCACGCCCCCTCAGTGCGCGCCTTTGCCCCCAGGAAGCATATGTGATGGCTGGTGTGGGCTCCCCGTATGTGTCACGCCTCCTGGGCATCTGCTTGACCTCCACGGTGCAGCTGGTGACACAGCTCATGCCCTACGGCTGCCTCCTGGACCACGTCCGAGAACACCGCGGGCGCCTGGGCTCCCAGGACCTGCTGAACTGGTGTGTGCAGATCGCCAAGGTACGCACCGAGGGGCCTGCGCTCCGTGGGCATCCCGTCCCCCTGCAGGGCTGGGATGGGGAGGTTGCCTAGGAAAGTGCGGCCGAGCACAATTCACCGGATGCCTCCAACCCCAGGGCATGAGCTATTTGGAGGAGGTGCGGCTCGTGCACAGGGACCTGGCTGCCCGGAATGTGCTGGTCAAGAGTCCTAACCACGTCAAGATCACAGACTTCGGGCTGGCTCGGCTGCTGGACATTGACGAGACGGAGTACCACGCGGATGGGGGCAAGGTTCGAAGGGGCAGCAGGGTGCCCTAAGGTGGAATGGGGTCTGGGCCCTGGGAGAACCCTGAGACGGGCCACCCCCAACACCCCCTGTTCAAAGACATTTCCTCTGCCCCGCCAGGTGCCCATCAAGTGGATGGCATTGGAGTCCATTCTCCGCCGACGGTTCACCCACCAGAGTGACGTGTGGAGCTATGGTGCGTGGTGCGGAGGGTTGGACGGGGGGGGGGCAAGGCACCATGGTCTTGTCCGCGGCGGGGATGTTGGTGAGAGGATGATTGATGGAGACGCCTCAGCCGCAGTGTGGGGCCAAGGGAGGGGCTGCAGTGCCTCAGCCTGTCGGGGTCTGTCCATGTCCCAGGGACCGGGGAAGGGCTAAAGGTAGCTCCCGGATGTTAGCAATGCATCCTCACTCTGCACCCCGCTTGGTACCAGGCTCCTGGAGACTCTGCGCCTCATGCACTAAAGCTCCTTCTGTTGCCATCTCTGCCGCAGGTGTGACTGTATGGGAGCTGATGACTTTTGGGGCCAAACCTTACGACGGGATCCCGGCCCGAGAGATCCCCGACCTGCTGGAGAAGGGGGAACGGCTGCCCCAGCCCCCCATCTGCACCATCGATGTCTACATGATCATGGTCAAATGTGCGTGGTGGAGCTGTGCCGGCTGTTTGGGGGGGACATGGGTAGAGGGGTCTACAAGGGGCATGGGAGGAGGCCAAGCAGAATATTTGTGCACCCAGGGGTCCTGGTACCTTTTAAAGGAACCTCAGAGAGTCTCGCTTCCCTTTCCCGGTACCAGTCCAGGGAAACTGCAGAGGACCCGCTAGAAAGTGACCTATATGCAAAATAAAAAGGGCAAACACAGAGGTTCTCAAAAGTTCCTGGTAGCTGGTCTCTACCACCTGAGGGCTTTGGACTCCAGTCACTAGACCGGCTTGGAGGGGGCGGGGGCGGGGCAGCACTCAGGCTGCCGCAGGCCCTGAGATGCTGAGCTTTCTCCTGCCCCCAGGCTGGATGATTGATTCCGAATGTCGGCCGAGGTTCCGGGAGCTGGTGGCCGAATTCTCCCGCATGGCCAGGGACCCCCAGCGCTTTGTGGTCATCCAGGTACTGACCTCCCCGCCAGCTCCCTGCCTGTGACTAAGCACTGCCCTGCAGAGGGTTGACTCCTGGGTCCCAGGCCTCCAAGCCCAGCCCTTGCCTCTTCCATCGAGTCTCTTCTGAGCCTCCCCGAGCACTGGGCTGGGGAGAGGCTGCCACGCTCTGTCCCCTCCTCCCCAGAACGAGGACTTGGGCCCTGCCAGCCCCCTGGACAGCACCTTCTACCGGTCGCTGCTGGAGGACGACGACATGGGGGACCTGGTGGACGCTGAGGAGTACCTGGTGCCGCAGCAAGGCTTCTTCTGCCCGGACCCCGCCCCGGGGGCCGGGAGCACGGCCCACCGCAGGCACCGCAGCGCGTCCACCAGGGTCGGTGCCCAGGGTCACCCCGTGGTGGGTGTGGTTGCCCCTCCGGACCCAGTGGACTAGGGTCCCTTTCTCCCATGCCCCCACCCCCACACCTCATGGAGATCCCACTTTCCCGAAGGATTCCTGCTGCCTCCCAACCCACGCCCCCCTCCCCCCACAGTGACTGTGTCATACCCCAAAGGTAACCTCTGTTTATCTCCTGTGAGCCTGTCACCTTAGTCTCCATCTCAAATCCATGAGTGACCCCCGGCACGACCTTCTCTATCACCTCCAGAGTGGCGGTGGCGAGCTGACGCTGGGGCTTGAGCCCTCCGAGGAGGAGCCCCCCAAGTCCCCGCTGGCACCCTCAGAAGGGGCAGGCTCTGACGTGTTTGACGGCGACTTGGGAATGGGAGCAGCCAAGGGGATGCAGAGCCTCCCCAGGCTTGACTCCAGCCCTCTACAGCGGTACAGCGAGGACCCCACGGTACCCCTGCCCCCTGAGACTGATGGCTACGTTGCCCCCCTGACCTGCAGCCCCCAGCCAGGTATGGGTTCCAGGCCTGAGCTGAGGGCCCACTGTAGGGGCTGTGGTAGGTGGCAGCTGGGACACATGGGTTTCTTTCCCTAACGAGCCCCCTTCTCGTGCCCTTTCAGAGTACGTGAACCAGACGGAGGTTCGCCCGAAGCCCCCCTCGCCCCTTGAGGGCCCTCTGCCTCCTCCTCGACCTGCAGGCGCCACTCTGGAAAGGCCCAAGACTCTCTCCCCAGGGAAGAATGGGATTGTCAAAGACATTTTCACCTTTGGCGGTGCTGTGGAGAACCCTGAGTACTTGGCGCCCCACAGCAGGGCTGCCCCGCAGCCCCACCCTCCTCCAGCCTTCAGCCCGGCCTTTGACAACCTCTATTACTGGGACCAGGACCCACCAGAGCGGGGCTCTCCGCCCAGCACCTTTGAAGGGACCCCCACAGCAGAGAACCCCGAGTACCTGGGCCTGAACGTGCCCGTGTGAGCCACAAGGCCAAGTCCGCTTAGGCCTTGCCGAACCCACGGAGGGTGCAGAGGGCCTGACTTCTGGCCTGTGTCGGGACAACGCAGGGAGAGGGCCCTTGGACCACGTCCAGTGGAGCCTGCCGTGCCAGGAGCCTTCCTTCCTGTTCCAACTCCCAGGTGGCTAAGAAGGGCCCGGCCTGGCCGGCAGAGGAGGCAGCCGTGGGAAGTCTTCACTGACTCGGAGCCCCACCCCAGCAGACACCAGGGTCCAACGGATGATGCCACAGCCTCCTGTGCTGAGGGAGCAGCCCGGCCTGGCTCTCCTTCCAGGTCCCTGGCACGGAAGGACTTAGGGAAGCGGGGCCCAGGAGGGGAAGAGACCCAAAGGGAGCATCCAGGACAAAAGCAATCCATTCAGAGACTGTCTCTGAGTCCTAGCTCTGCCCCCAGAGAGAAGGGAGCAGTAGTGTCCAGGTCTCGTCCTTGTACAGAGTGCTTTTTTTGTTTTGTTTTTACTTATGTGTTCTTTTTTTAAGATGAAATAAGCTCCTCTTCCCTAAAGTGACCAGAGGTGACCTCTGAAAATGGTTCACTATGCACCTGACCCAGAAAGCCCCACAAAATCATGTAAATCAAGAGGTTCAAATCTTTGTGTTCACTTTAAGAACGCTCGTAAAGCTGTCCAGGCCATCAAGACCATGCCTGTTCTAAAAATCTGCAAGTACCTGAACAATGGCACTGGACAGAAGCAAATGTGTCCCATTCTGTCGATACAATGGTGGAGTTGGTAGGCGTGCCCAGGCCAAAGAGTGGGGCCAGACACAGGGTTGATGACCCAAAAAAGAGTGCCGAGTTTTGCTGCACATGCTTCAAAACGCAGAGGGAAATGCTGAACGTAAGGGGTTTAGAGGTAGGCCTCTGGTCTACCCGAGCACATCTGGGCAAACACAGCTCCCGAGGTGTGGTGTAGGGCTTACACAGCCTGTGAGTGGACTACCCCACATGTGAGCCCTCCCTGCCACGTCGACTTGTACTGAAAAATAGCAGACGATTCCTAAACCAGAGGTTGCACAGAAGAAAAAGATCCCAGAAGAAACAAAACCTTATGGCCCAGCAGTAAATTCAGGATAAAATAAATACTAATAAAAGTTTAAAAAAAAAGATGAAATAAGGACTCGGGGACAATGGGTATTGTGGAAGGGGGGTGTCCCTGCTCCACACTTACTTGCTCCATCTACAAATACATTTGTAAAACAGCCAGCACCAGCCTATGTCTGGGGCAGCCCTGTGCCACCCTCACTGCGCACCTCCTAACGTGCAGTCTCTTCACCTTTTCCTTCAGGGAGTAACTAGGAATCTTTAGGGAGCTTGAATGAGAAGCCTGTCTTCTAACTTCCTGGCTTTGGGGTTGATGGGGGTGGGGGTGGGGGTGGGGTCTGGGAGTTGGGATTCTGATCTGAGAGCCCTTTGCCAACCGAATCATTCTTGCTTAGAAAAAAACAAATTCCTAAGGCCACCCACCCACGATAATGGGGTGATTTCTTCCCTGTGGATAAAGGGTGGGGGGAAGAAAAGGTAGTATCAACAGCGTGACTTACTTTCCTTGCCTTGGCAGTGAGCGACCACTGGACTAGAAGTAGCTAACCTGAAAAAGCCCAGCCACCCCGGTTGTATGAAGGCTGGGCTGGCTCTGTGCTCTCCCACACTCCCAGACTGGACATAATGCACGCTAGTTGGCACAGGTGTTTGTAGTGCCACTTTATTGCCAATAGTTGACATCGCTCGGGGCTAATAGGAAATAAATTAGAACTCCAGTGGCCTCTGACAGGTGTGGCTAAGCTGGAGAGGGGAGAGGGCTTCTGTGGACAGTACTCCCAGGAAGGGGTATGACGTGGCTGTGGTTACGTCAGCGGAAGGCCTCTTCTACCCTCCAGATCGACAGAAGTGTCCACTCTCTCCTGGCACCCACAGGGGCAAAGTGGAGACCGGGCTCTCTTAACCACCAGGGCCAAGTGAGGGGTAAGAGGCAGTGGGGAACCCTCAGCAGGACCAAACGGGAGACCGAGGCCTGGATCCCAGAACAGAGCAGGAACTTGAAATCCCAGGTGGTCACAGGATGATGCAGGGAGGGCGGCTGTTGGTGATTTTTTCTAGGGGTTCTCCATTAATGGCTCTTCGGATGGCCTCAATGAGCTAAAGGGCAGAGATGGGGTGAGATGATGTACTACTTTACAGGCATGGTGAACCGGGGGTACTCCCGACATTGCAAATACTCACATCTTTCTCGTAAGGGAAGCCCCCATTCTCCAGCTTGGAGAACACCAGCTGTCCATTGATCAGGATCTCAAAGGCCCCTGGGATTAAATAAACCAATGAATGAACTAAGCTGAGAAAAGGCAAAAATGTCAGAAAGCCCTCCACACTCAGACTTTGCACAGACTCCTCCCTGTCCTCCACCGGCCTCAGTAGAGACTTGCAGTTCTTAAAGCCATTTCCCAACTCTGGTAAAGGAACCTACGGGAGGCGTCACATGTGTCCTTTCTTTGAACTCCAAGAAGGACTCCCTCCCTTCACGATCTATACTTCCACAGTCTCTCCGGTTTCCCCTACAGGATTCATCTGTGACCACCCCCCACCCCCCCGCCCGCCTTTGGGAGGGGAGTCAAGTCGTCTGGACAATATACTCTGTGCCGGATATTGCTGGACACTAAAATGGACATTGCCAGAGACTGAAAACTTGGAGCTGGGATTTAGAACACTGACTCAGCAGGTGTTCTGCGGGCCTCACCTGGGCCTCCGGTGCGCGACTCGATCTCGATTCCAGGATACTGCTCCTTCACGGCACTCTCCAGCTCCAGGTAGGCCGCCTCAAAGCCGCAGGGTTCACTAGGGCGAAGATAACTGGGGTCCGCTTGGGTTCCGGGGGAGGGACCTCCCGTGGACCCACCCACGTCCGGACCGGAACCCCACGGCCGGAGCCGCTCACCAGAACTCCACTACGAGGTGGACCCCACTGCCAGGTTGGACCTCCCCGGGATTGGGGTCCGCGGACGTCGACCCCGCGTCCCCACTCATTGTGGCCGGCTCCGCTCCTGCCGCTGCTTCCGGGTGTGACGTGACGCAGCGGACATGTGAAGGGGCGGGGCCTTGCGTCCCGTCCGGGCGCCCCCTGCAGGCCGCTTCTGTGTCTTGACCCGACCCTAGCCAGAGGGCTCCCAGCTGGGTGGACCAGTCTAGACCACATTCCGGGCTCTCGGGCTTGTCCTGTACCTGGTATTCCCTGGACTTTCTCGGCCTTATTTAATCTAATGAAATATCTGAAACTGCAAAGCGCTTTCCAGCGAGAGAATGTGGTGGAGCAAGGAGTCGCAAGGCCTGAGGTAGGCTGATGCTATGGAATAGTTTCCATTTCTCGCTGACGTGTGGATGACAAACCACCCTGTAGTCACACACTCAAGTATTTGTGACTCTCTCTCTTTTTTTTTACTCCTCACCTGAAAATATCTTTAATTTTAGAGAGGAAGGGAGAGAGAGATACATCGATGTGAGAGAAACATCCATCAGTTGCCTCCTGTCTGGTGTATGTGCCCTGACTGGGGATTGAACCTACAAATTTTGGTGTGCGGGAAGGACAATGCTCCAACCAACTGAACCACCCAGGCAAGGCAAGTATTTCTGACTCTTAAACTCTAAACTGTTGATAAAGCTGCCTCTCCCCCTGCATTTGGGAACCACAGGCTTTGGGGCTCCCAGTCCTTAGGCTCCATGGTCCCATCACATGCACCCACTCCCTGCACCTCCCTGGCATCCCAGCCTCGCTACAGGTTGGCATCATTATTCTCATTCTGCAGCTCTAGCAATGGAGGTCAACTCACTGCTTCTTCCCTTCTTGAGTCCCCCGTCACCCTGGCATCTCTTTAAACCATTCATTTTTAAACAGTGATTTCTAGATCTGCACAACCATCGCCACAATCCAGTTACAGAACATTTCCATCAACCTCGCAATGTCTCTCTTCCCTGTTGGCAGCAGTCCAGCTCTCAGCCCCAGTCCTAGGCAGCCACTGATCTGCTTTCTGCCCATAAATTTGCCCTTTCTGGACAGTTCGTGTAAATAAAACGATATAATATGCAGTCTTTTGCTTCTGGCTTCTTTTATTCAGTATAAAGTTTTGAGGTTCATCCGTGTTGTGGCATGTACCAGTAGTTTTTTCCTTTTTGTAGCTTAGTATCTCATTTTATGGATATGCCACCTTTTATCTGTTCAATACCAATTGATGGACATTTAAGTTTCTAGTTTTTTGGTAGCAACTTCTTCTTCTCTTCACTTGAGGACATGCTCCTTGATTTTAGAGAGAGAGGAAGGGTGTGAAAGAAAGAGAGAAATATCCAAGTGAGAAACAAACTCCGATTGGTCAGTTGCCTCCCGTTTGCAGCCCAGACAAGGGATTGAATGGCGACCCAAGGGATTGTATGTGCCCTGACTGCGGATCCACCTGGAATTTTTTGGTGCACATCGATGCTCAACCAGCTAAGCTACCCATCCAGGGCCATTTTTTGGCTATTTTGGATAATGCTGCTATGAATGTTCATGAAACTGTCTTTGTATGTACGTGCATTTTCATTTCTCTTGAGTAGATTCCTGGGAGTGGAACTGCTGGGTTGTATGGTAAGTTTAACTTTTTAAGAGACACCAGGATTTGTTTCCCTACATCTTTGCCAATATTTGTCTGCCCCTTTGATTATAGCCATCCTGGTGGATGTGAGGTGGTATATCATTGTGTTTTTTTTTAGATTTTACTTATTTATTTTTAGGGAGGGGGGAGGGAAGGAGAAAGAGAGAGACAGAAACATCAATGTGTGGTTGCCTCTCGTGCATTCCCTGCTGGGAACTGGCCTGCAACCCAGGCATGTGCCCTGACTGGGAATCAAACTGGCAACCCTTTGGTTCACAGGTGGGCACTCAGTCCGCTGAGCCACACCAGCCAGAGCTCATTGTGTTTTTAATTTGCAGTTCTCTGATGGACAATGATGTTGAGCACCTTTGCTTGTGAAAAACATCTACTTGGAAAAAACTATTTTGCCCATTTTTAATTGGGTGGTTTGTCTATTATTGATTTGTAAGAGTTCTTTATATATTCTGGATACAAAGTCCCAAATCAGATATATGATTTGCAAATATTTACTCCAGTGTTTGGCAATTAAAAAAAGATCTCAGTGGTGTCTTTTGAAGGGCAAAAACATTTTAACTTTGCTGAAGTCTAATTTACCAATTTTTTCACTTGTCACTTGTGCTTTCCCTGTTGTAGCCAAGATACGAAGTTGTAATGATTTTCTCCCATGGTTTCTTTAAGAGGTTTTTTAGTTTTAGTTCTTACATTTGGGTCGATGATCTATTTTGAATTACTTTTTGTACATTGTGAAGTAAGGATCTAAATTCACCTTCTTGAATGTGGATACTCAGTTATCCCAGAACCAGTTGTTGAGAAGACTGTCCTTTCCCACACTGAATGGTCTTGGCACTTTGTCAAAAATCAATTGACCAGAAATGTTAAGGGTTTATATTTGGACTTTTGATTCTGTTTCATTCATCTATAAACCTATTTTTTGTTGTTTCTTTTTATTTAAACAGTTCAGATACAATTTGTGCCCAGTAAAATTCGTCCTCCTGCGTGTACCTCTCAGTGAGTCCTGACACACACGGCTGTACATTCACCCTCGGGACCAAGACACAACAGTCCCTTACTTCCCACAAGTCCCTGCGCCCCTACTGGCGACCCCTCTCTCCTCTCCCCTCCCCCTTCTGCTTCCTGTCCTAATAGCTCTGCCCCCTCCAGAAACCCATATAAATGGAATCCTGCAGCGCTCAGTCCTCTGAGACTGGTCTCCCTTCCCAGCCTAGCCTTCCAACCAGAGTGACTTTTCCAAAATATAAATCTGCCTGCTCCTCTGCGCCTCTACGTAAGCCCAGATAGGCCCTGCAGGGTCTGGCCTCTGCCCATAGTTCCTGCTGGTCTGGACAGACAGGATGCATGGCTCTTAAACCTGGTTTACGGAACAACCACCTGAGGGCTGGTCAATACCACACATTCCTGGGTCTTGCCCCCAGAGGCAGATGCGGCAGGTGGGGAGGAGCACAGGGATCTGTTTTTTAACACAAGCCGAGGGAGATTTGGAGGCAGGCAGTCACAGGCCAAGTGGGAAAAACACAGCTGAGCCCAAAGCACTTGCCTTTCCCCACACCTTCCACACCCACAGACAGCTTCCCCCCCCTGCTCACTTGTAACTTGCAGGGAGCAGTCTTCCCTACACCCCTAGGTGAGTCATTCTCCCAGCATAGTTGTCGCCTGTCATTCCTTATTGTTTGTATGATTCGTTGATTAATAACAATCTCCCTGCCTGGGTTGCATGAGGACAAGGGAGGGGTTTGTTGTTGCTCACCACTGGGTTCCTAGGACCGAGCAGGTGATTGGCGGACGGTAGAGACTTGACAAATATTAGTTGAACGAACGAACGAACGATTGAGTGAGTTAGCTACTGTGCTTTGGTGACCGCCCCCTCCCCCACTTCTTTGCTTAGGCCACTTGTACTGGTTTTTCCTGGGAAAACCCGGCTTGGAGAGAATTGAGGCTGAAGGCACTTCTCGTGGTCTCCCAGGGCAGACCTCTTGTCAACCTACGGATTGTCAACCAGCACCCACTTCAGGCTGGGAGGTGGCCTCTGCCTTTGATCTCAGCTTTCCAGGCCCTGGCCCAGCCCTAGTGTTTGCCTAGTGCTGAAGGATGGAGCTGCTCTCGGGAGCCCCCTGGCGCCTGGCCAGAGCTTTGCCTGCATTACTCCTTCCATCCAGAGACCCTGAGTTACCCCTTCAATTTCAGAAGGAGAAGCTGGGCTCCTGGACTTTGCTCAGAAGGGAGGACATTCCCTGGGTCCTCTGTGGGGGTAGGATGCCGCCTGGGTGGCCAGATTGGCTGGAGGTCAAGGGGCTGGCCATGCTGCTGGCCTTCCCTCTGGTTGGCTTCCCTCTTTCGCAGAGTGCCCTTTGCCCAGGGGGTGGGACCCAGAGCCCCCTAGCTTGGCCAATGAACGGACCAGGTTTGGGGAGGAGGGCAATGGGGAAGAGTGGGCGGGGCCCTTTCCCCTTCCCTCCCCGCCCCTCGCCTCTCCCTCCCAGGCCACGAGGACTCTAAGTCTTCGCTCTCGAGGCTGTTTAGTTCGACTGCATCCGCCCCTTCCTTGGCACCTGCTGCCAGGCGAAGAAGGGCAAAAACAACCCGAGCCGGTGTAGAGTTTCGGGGAGTCCCCGCCCCTCTGGTGTCGCCTCCACCCATGCTCCTCCCCCAGGCCCCGCCCCCACCTGCACAGGATAATTTTAGTTTCCTTGGGCCAGGAGCCCATACGCACCAGGCTCACCCTCCACCCAATTCCACGTCCAAAGTTGGGACGGCCTCCTACCACCTGTAGAGACGAGGGAGTGGGTTTGAAATCAAGTCCGGGTGTCTGGGGTCCCTAGACGGAGCCGGACTTCGGACCCTGTGTCCTGCTGCTCCCGTTCAGGCTTCTCCAGGTAAGGGGACGGGGATCGGTCCCAGACGACAACCTGCACTCACCCCCCAGCCGCACTGGGGCCCCAGGCGGTGCCCGCCGCAGGGCCAGGGGCTGGCTGGCTGCCCAGGTGAGCGGCTGGGCGGCCGACTGGCTCCCTCCTCCTCCTCCCCCCCTCAGTGATGTCAGGCCGAGGGCGGGGGCAGGAGGGGGACAGGTAGTTAAGGGCCTGGCGTCTGCCTCCCAAACCCGCGGCCGCAGCCAGGTGTACCAACGCCCAGGGTCCAGGTAAGGACCCAAGTGGGCATTTTGTCCCGGGGGGTGGGGAGCGCTGGCGGGAGCGGGACCGACGTGGGCAGGCTCGGCCTCCGGCTGTGTTCCTCCGCGGCCTCCCTTTCCCGTTTCCTCCAGTTTCTCATCCTGCCCCCTCCTCACCGTCTGCCCTCAGGTTTTCCCCCTCCTCACTTCCTGTCCTCTGCACGCCTTCCTTCCCTCGGTGTGCCCACCCCCTCCGCCCCCCGCCGGCGAGCTGGCTGACGGGGCCCGGGGAGTCAGATCTCAGGTTCTTTCCCCGGACGCGGCTTTCCCGCTGAAACTAGCCCCTCCCCGTCCTCCGAAGGGGGTCCGACACCCGAGGGAGCTGCGGGGGCTCGCCCCCTCGCTCAGCCTGAGGCTACTCCAGTCTGAGTTTACCCCAAGGCTTCCCCAAACACGGACGGCCCTGTGGCGGGGGAGGGGGCACCCTCTAATTTGTTGGGAGGGTGGGAAAAGAGAGGGGTTCTCTAAATGGCTGGAGCTCCATCTCTACGGACTGTATCTCTGCTCACTGGGACCCGCCCTCGGATGGGAAAGTGGGGGCGGAGCGGGCCGGGGGGTCTCCCCCGGCTTCAGTTCGGGGTGGGCTCCGAAGGTTGGATGCTGCGGGGGTCTGCAGGGCTGGCGGTCAGGGGAGGGGAAGGGGCTGGGAGCTGGTCTTGAATGTGCGAATTGGCTGGAGAAAGCCCCCGGGCCGGGGCTGGGTCTCCCCGGGACGCTGGGGTGGAGAGCGCACCTGTCCGCGGTTGGAAGGCGCCCCAGCCCCGCAGCCACTCCGGAATGCCCCCTCTCGGTCAGCCCATCCTGGACTCTGCTCTCCCTTCTCCCCCTGGTTCCCTGCTGGGGGGCCCTTCCTCGAAGCGAGCAGCCTGTAATGATTAACTCCACAGACACTCTAGCATTCTTCCCAAATTAAACTTTAAAAGAGCTGCCCCCTCCCCTCCCATTGGGCATCTGTGCCTAAGCGAGGGAGTAGGCGGGGCCTCAGGGTCCAGGGCCCTTCCCACAACTCCGGGTCACAAAGGGTTTCCCTCCTCCTCACCTGGGCCCTGCACCCCTAGAGCACTCCCGAAGGTTCAGCCTTGTCCCCTACCATCGACCCCGATGTGGGGAGGCGGGGCGCGGAGTGCCGGGCAAGTCCTGGGCCTTCCAGCCACATCCAGACCCCAGCCCAGGCCTCTGCTCCGCCAGCCCCTCCCCCCACCCTGGGAAGCATCCAAGGTGGCCTTGTTTTCTATTGGTCCTAAACGTTGGGCCCAGCCACCCCTCCTTGGGGCCAGCCAGGTGGGGCAGGACTCAGGAAGTCAACAAGGAGGCACCGAGAGCGGGAAGGAGGGGGAAGGAGGGTGGGGCGGGAGCGGCTGCGGCAGCGGCGGGAGCCGCAGGGCCGGAGAGGCTTTGGGGGAAGCCTCCCGCTTGGACTTGCAACATTGAGGGGTCAGATTGATTTGGGGGTTCGGCTTCTTACTCAGAAGAGAACTTCCTAGGGCCCCAGTTTGAAAACTTCAGATATCCTGATGAGGAGAAGGCCCAGGCTCCCCAGCCAGGACCCCAGCTCTCCCCTCTTATCGCTGGCCCTGACCGCGTCACTCTTTTCTGGCCTGCCAGGGGCCTGCAGCGCAGGGTGGAGGGGCGGAAGACCAAACCCAAGTCCCGAGTGGTCCTCCTGGCCCTCTGGAGCCAAACTCGACTGTGACTGAAATTTCCCCTCTCCCCTTCTTCCCGTGATGGGGGAGAGGACCCAGACCACCCCGTTCCTGGTCTCAGCTTTCCTGAGGCGCGAGCCCCTGCAGCCCCTCTCCCTAGTCCTCCTGGAAGGAGGCTCCCAGGGCTTGGGGGTGGCGCACTGTGTTTTGGTGTTGGTACACTGGTGTCTGTCTGTGGTCCAGGGTGGGTGTGTCCTCCCCTTCCCAGCAAAGCCCCCAGCCCGCTCCCTGACTCTCTCTTGGGCCTTTCCTTGTCTGCCTGTCTGGCCTTTTAGGTGTCTTGAGTTTCCACTTCTGCTCCTGGGGTGCACCTCAGAGGTGTCTTTGGCAAGCAAGGGCCATCACTAGGAGGTTGGCTCCACTCCAGACGGGCCTCTGAGTCCATGCTGGGCTTTTCTTCTCTCTTTCCCGGGTGAGGGGGCTCCTGGGCTGGGGCTGAATTGCGGGTCCCACGAGGACTGGAGAGGTGGAGGTGGGCCAAGGGTGGGGAAGGAGGAGATGATGTCAAAGGAGCCTCAGGCCCTGCATCCTCCCCCGACGTCTTGTTCCTGCTCCTGCCCCTGCCATGTGCCTCCCCATTCCTCCCAGGAGGGCAGGCTGGGGTAGGAGTGGAGGGGGTGGGTAGAGGCAGGGTTGTTTGTGTTTCTCCTAAGTCAGGAAGTTGCGCAGATGAGTCAAGTTTGAATGGAGAGCCCCAGGCAGTGCTGTCCTGCCCCGCCCTGACACATCTGTCCCCCAGATTCCGTAATTCTCTCACTTAAAGGTCAGGGGCCTGGCCCATCCTGGGGTCAAGGTGCCCAGGTGCCCAAGGCAGCCTGACAGCGCTGGTCCAGCATCCAGATAGTGGGCAGGGCCTGGAACGGGTGCGGTCTCCCAGGTCCTCCCAGGTCTCCGCCCTGCCAAAGGGTCTTGTTCCTGTGGGGGAGGGGCCTGCACCGCTTCTGCCTTCATGGGCATCTTTGCCCCATTTTTCCTGTTCTTGTCCTGGGCTCCCATGCAGCACCTGTGGGTGCTAAGATGTGGGGAGGACCCTGGCTCTGCCCAGGAGAGCCGCGTGTCTTCAGACCAGTGGGGGGTAAGACAGGTGCACGGTGATTGGCACAGAGACCTCAGCGCAGCGCCCTGGGATCCCTCGGACTGAATGTGGAGACTTCAGGAAGGCTTTTCCAAGGAGGCAGCTCTAGCACCGGTGTTGCAAGAGAGCTGGGCTGGAGGAAGGGCCAAGGGAGGGCACACAGTTGTGGGAGCTGCTGGGGCAAGGGCCCCAGCCAGCCCTCTCCCACCACGGCTGAGCCCGCCTCCTGCCCTCCTGGTTCCCGTCCTTCCCCACAACTCCTTCTCCCCCCTTCATCACTCAGCACTTGGGCATGCGTTGCCACAACAGGTTCTGGCATCAGGTCTGGCAACAAAACTCTGGAAACACCTGGTGCGCAGCCCAGAGGAGTGCCTTGCGCCCGCGCGCTCGGAGACCGGCATGTGGCCCTTTGCCCTGACACTGAGAGCTTGAGCCCCGGACAACCTGTGGGCTGTGGAGTCTGTTACTGCGCCCCGCCTTGTGGTGGGGTGACCCTCTTAGCTCTCCCTCCTGGGCAGCCTGGGGCTAAAGCAAGAGCACTGGACTAGAGTCCTGACACGGTCCCACTCCGCGGCTCACCTGCCGTGAGAGCAAGAATGTTGCCTTCTCAGGGACTTGGTGTCTCCGTTGGTGCAATGGGCTTACTCCACCCCGCCCCCTGCAAAAGCTGCGGGGAAACTCCAGTGAGAGGGCCAGCGATGAAGGGCTGGGTGCCTTCTGAGGGGCACCTGACGGCTGTGTGAAGTCAGGAGGTTGGCCCGCTTGGCCCTCTCCCCAGCACAAGCTCTGCGCAACACCCAGCCCCCTCTTCTCCCTCAGATGCCATGGAGCTGGGCCTGTCTCCACCTCATCACAGCAGCTCCCCGGAAGACCTGTACCCAGCCCCTGGGACCCCTGGGACCCCTCCTGGGACTCCTCCTGGGACTCCCCCGCCTCCTGATGCCCCTCTTCCTGGGGAGGCGAAGAGGTCTCAGCCTCTGCCCATCCCAACCAGCAGGTACAGTGGGGCTCAGGGGGGCTTAGGCGGCCTAATCGGTGCTGGGAAATACACAGAAGCTTACGCTCAGCTCCTCCCCGTTCCACACAGGAAACTTCGCGAGGAGGAGCTGCGGACAACCTCTCTACCCTCCATCCCCAACCCTTTTCCCGAGCTCTGCAGTCCTCCCTCACAGAACCCCATTCTTGGGGGACCCTCCAGTGCAAGGGGGCTGCTCCCTCGGAACGCCAGCTGTCCCCATGTGAGTTGCCCTGGGGAAGAGAAGGCAGGGTATTGGAGGGGGGCGCTATAGCAGGGGTGGACATGGCGCTGTGTGGAGGCGGGGGGATTTGGTCAGGGGTCCCTAGGGGCATAGCAGGTTGGGGAGGGGGAAGGACCGCTCTTTGCTTTTTCTCAAGTTATCTGCAATTCCCGGGGTGCAGGTCGTAAAAGTGTATAGCGAGGATGGGGCCTGCCGGTCGGTGGAGGTGGCGGCGGGCGCCACGGCACGCTACGTGTGTGAAATGCTGGTACAGCGAGCTCACGCCCTCAGTGACGAGAACTGGGGGCTGGTGGAGTGCCACCCCCATCTGGCGCTGGGTGAGTTTCGGGTCCAGGGTGCCACCCGGGCCAGGAGGCAATGCTTCCCGCCTTGGGCTGGGCCGGTGGTTCATCCATAAGGCCTGGCTGATCTCCACTGACCCCTGCTTTTTGGCTCTTGACCCCAGAGCGGGGCCTGGAGGACCATGAATCGGTGGTGGAAGTGCAGGCTGCCTGGCCTATTGGCGGAGACAGCCGCTTTGTCTTTCGGAAAAACTTCGCCAAGTACGAGCTGTTCAAGAGCTCCCCAGTGAGTCTGTGTGTGTGTCTGTGTCTGATGGGGGGGCAGGGGGCTTCTGGGCAATGGGACCCCCCGATCCCCAGCCTGGACCCTCAGCCCCTGCTGATTGCAGACTCCTTCCTGCCCCAGCACTCCCTGTTCCCAGAAAAGATGGTCTCCAGCTGTCTGGACGCGCCCGAGGACATCTCCCATGACGACCTCATCCAGGTGAGGGAGCACCCATAGTCATGGTTCCCCAGGACCCCCATCGCTCCTTGGCACTTAAGCCTTGTGTGCCCCTCCTGTGTGGTGAAGAAGACCCGGCCCAGTCCTGAGTGACTGTGGACGTGCCACTTTCCCTGCCTGCGTGCCAGCTTCTTCCTCTGGTCCATGGGGACACTAAATGCATGTGGAGGACCTCCTGTCCCAAAGGCGGGTCCTGGGGAGCTTCACGTGTGTGTGTGTGTGTGTGTGTGTGTGAGGCCCCCTCAAGGCCTCTCACCCTCTTCTCGGTCTTCTCCGGCCTCAGAACTTCCTGAACGCAGGCAGCTTCCCAGAGATCCAGGGCTTCCTGCAGCTGCGGGGCTCGGGACGGAAGCTTTGGAAACGCTTCTTCTGCTTCCTGCGCCGGTCTGGCCTCTACTATTCCACCAAGGGCACCTCCAAGGTGAGGTCTGGGGGGTGACAGCCACTCCAAACCCCCTCTGGTCCCGCTAGGTGTTGTTCCTCCCCTGTTGGAACTCCTGGCCCTTTCTCGCCTTGGGCCCTGAGACCCTCAGTGGCTCCGATCTCCTGCCCCACTTCCATGCCCTGGGAGGTAGCAGTGGGAGAAAGGCAGGCAAACTGAGTTCAAGTCCTGCTTCTACTTCTATTTGCTGTGTGACCCGGGGCACCTCTCCGCCCCTCTCTGGGCCTGATACCTCCTCAGCTGGCTTAAGGGGGCAGTAACTGGGGCAGAGAGTCTGTCTATGCCAAATCCTTCTCACCTGTGCTGGGCAGGATCCGAGGCACCTGCAGTACGTGGCAGATGTGAATGAGTCCAACGTGTATGTCGTGACTCAGGGCCGCAAGCTGTACGGGATGCCCACAGACTTTGGCTTCTGTATCAAGGTAAAGATCCTGGCCTGGCCTGGCCTGGGAGGGAATGGGGGCTGCTCGGTCCCCAGGATCCTACCTGGGGCTTCTGAGCTCCATCAGGACACCCAGACTCCGCTCCCCACACCCTGCCCCCTGCCCCTGCCTCGCGGAGACGGGAGACACACCTGGTCCTAAAGGCAGATATGGAACCAGCCAGTTTCCTCTCCCTGCAGCCGAATAAGCTTCGAAATGGCCACAAGGGGCTTCGCATCTTCTGCAGTGAGGATGAGCAGAGCCGCACCTGCTGGTTATCTGCCTTCCGCCTCTTCAAGGTGAGGCCCCAGCTGTGTCACGGGGCAGGGGCATGGCCCGGCCCTGGGGATCCTCAACAGGAGAGAGGCCTGATAGCTCTGCCCTCGGGAGGTCTCCAGAATGAGGGAGCAGCACGGCCTCGCTCTCCCCGAGTCCCTGGGCCAAGGCTGAAGTCACGGCTCTGCTTCAGGAAGTTCCTTATCCTGGGGCAGAGACACAGACCTGCTGCTGGGGAGGCCTGGTCTGGGGGGGTCACAGCCCCGACCCCAGCACCTGCCTGACCTCTGGCCCTCTTTCTCTCCCCATGCCCCAGTACGGGGTGCAGCTGTATAAGAATTATCAGCAGGCACAGTCTCGCCACCTGCGCCCATCCTGTGTGGGGCCCCCGCCCCTGGTGAGTGTCCACAGGGGCGTTCGCTGGAGTGGGTGCCCGGACCTGGTTCCAGGAACACTTGGGTCCTGTTCTCACCTCTCCCCTCCCTGTCCTATCCCGCGTGCAGAGGAGTGTCTCCGACAACACCCTGGTGGCCATGGACTTCTCTGGCCATGCTGGGCGTGTCATCGAGAACCCCCGGGAGGCTCTGAATGCAGCCCTGGAGGAGGCCCATGCCTGGAGGGTGAGAGTCTGCACCCCTCTGTGTGTCCGTCCTGGGGAGTGGCTCTCCAGATGGGTTTCCACAGAGCGGGAGAAAGAGACGGGTGAGGGGAGGGCCTGGATGCAGGAAGGGGCTCCACATTCCTTCCCTGCCACACCCTGACCCCTGACCCCTGTGTCCCATCTGCTCTGCAGAAGAAGACGAACCACCGTTTCAGCCTGCCCACGCCATCCTCAGGCACCAGCCTCAGTGCAGGTGGGTGAGGGCCCAGCATCCCTGGGGGCAGGGGCTTCTACGAGCATTCATGGTGAGGGTGGTTAGTGGTGGGGTGGGGGGTCGCCTCCTTGAAGTGACTGCCCATCTGTCACCCCCTCACCCCAGCCATCCACCGAACCCAACCCTGGTTCCATGGACGCATTTCCCGAGAGGAGAGTCAGCGGCTCATCTCCCAGCAAGGCCTGGTGGACGGGTAAGGGGCAGGGCTGGGCGGGGCAGCGGGCCCAGGGGTAAGGGAGACCCTGAGCCAAGGCAGTGGCCTTGCGTCCTCAGCTAACGCGGCCTTGTCTCTTGGCAGACTGTTCCTGGTCCGGGAGAGCCAGCGGAACCCGCAGGGCTTTGTCCTCTCGTTGTGCCATCTGCAGAAAGTCAAGCATTATCTCATCCTGCCGGTGAGCACTCCCCTCCCCCCCAGAGTCCTAGATTCCTGCAGTGGAGGCACAGGACACTCAGCAGCCTGTCGCCCCGTCCCCCCACTCCTGGTCTCCGCTGTGTGTGTGGGGGTCTCCCGCTCTCCCCTTTCTCTCTGCACGAGAGAGCGAGCGTGAGCACTGGGGACTTCTGTCCCGCCCAGGAGGGGGCCCCTCACGTTCACGCCCCTCCCTGACCGCCCACTCACTGTGGTCCTCCCCCAGAGCGAGGAGGCCGGCCGCCTCTACTTCAGCATGGACGAGGGCCAGACTCGCTTCACCGACCTGCTGCAGCTCGTGGAGTTCCACCAGCTGAACCGAGGCATCCTGCCCTGCCTCCTGCGCCACAGCTGTACCAGCGTGGCCCTCTGACCTCTGCAGACGCAAGCCTGTGTCTCAGCCCTGCGCTCCTCGGAGGGACTCCGAGGGTGCAAGGGGCGGGGACAGGGTCATGAGTGCCTGGAGGGTCCCCCACTCCAGTTTTCTCTGCTGCTCCTTCGTTTCACTGAGGCAGAAAGTGCTCCCCACCCAGTTCTCAGCCCGTCTTCTCAAGGGAAGGCACTTGGGGGCGGCCCTCTCCCCTTTGTGGAGCTCCTTCCTGGGCTCTGCCCTGGGGCAGGGCATCGTGGGAGAAATGGGGGCAGCCCAGGTGGTCTTCTGCCCCACACTTTGTACAGACTGAGAGGCCAGTTGATCTCTGTTTTATACTAGTGACAATAAAAATTATTTTTGGATACACCTCTGAGTTCTGTCCGGCAGGCTCCGGCTAGCTGGGGCAGTGAAGGGGAGCAGGGGAGGTAAGCGCCGGGCACTGGTGAGTGTGTGACGGGGGGGGGGGGGGTGCCACAGACCAGCCAGCCCGGGTGTTTCTGAGGGCAGGGTGGTCGTGGTCATCTGAGAGCCCCCAGTGCCCGGCATGGAGCCTGCCCTGTAGAGAGTGTCCAGTAATTGCATGCGGAATAAATGAATGGGCAAGGGCTGCCGTCCCCGTGAGATTTCCTCACGGGGCCTAAATCTACAGTGGTAGCTCTAACGGCGCTGGAGATGAGTCAGGCAGCAAGTCCTGGGCTGACCAGTCCTGACAAAAACACAGGCACCAGTCTGCCACTGCCACCAAGTCACTGGATGCCACCACCTCACAGGACGGCCCAGTTACCTCCCTGCACTGTCACCTCCTCTGCCTTCTCCTCACCCCCATTGGCTTCCTGTCCCAATAGCTCCGCCCCCTCCAGGAATCCTGTAAAAGGCATCCTGCCGCGCTCAGACCCTCCAAGACTCCCTCTCCAGCCTGCCCTTCAGCATCCAGAATGACCTTTCAGAAACACAAATCTGCTCACTCTCCTGCACCTCCACAAGAGCCCGGACAGACCCCGAGGGGTCTGGCTCTGCCCATCGCCCATGCCAACCTATGTTTTTGTCTAAAGACTTTTGTCCGAGGGTTTTCATCGTTCTAGCTCTTATATGATGGAGGACTCTGTAATAAACATTGCAGATCAGCGACACAGGAACCTGCTGTCGAACCTTCAGATCACGGAGGATAGACCCTCGAGGTGTGTGAACCTCAATGAGGCATTTTTGCAAAAAAAAAAAAAAAAATCAAACCTAAATCTCATCCCCTGGGCTCAACAACTAGTTCAGGGATTTTCAACCGGTGTGCTGCGAGAATTTTCAGAACATGCAGCACCTGACTGTTAGGGGCACTGACCTCTTTTCCCTTAGATTGTCAGATATGCAGCACCACCATAGCTGTCCAGTGTGAGTCAATCAGAATTATACCTACTTTTGTCAGATCAGCAAACAATACATTGTTTGGCGTGCTGCAGAGTTTTGGTGATTGGTTCACATGTGCCGTGACAGGACAGAAGCTGACATCAACTGGACCAGCTGCTCGGAACGGGGCAGGAACACGTGGAATGACACGTGGGGACACGGTGGCCACCGTGCAGACTGGGAAACTACAGACCACATAACCCAGTTTCTTCAACCAAAAAAAAAATATTACAAGAAAAGATGGGAAAGCTCTAGATTTCAAGAAATTTAGACATATATCAACCAGATACGATGTGTTGACCTTATTTGATTCAAATCCAAACTAGCTAACTGCAAAAACCATTTATGAGCAATTGGGGGAAATTTGACCTCTGATGAGATGTTTGGTGATATTAGGGAATTATGGTTAACTTTTTAAGGTGTGATAATAGGATTGTGGTTATGGTTTTTAAAAAAAGTCTGTGGGAGATTCATTCTCGAGTATTAGTGAAACGATAAAATAACGCAGAGATTAGGGGAAAGGGTGTGAGTAGAGTCAGGGGTTGAGGTTGGGTTGAAGCTGGATGATGGTACAAGGGGATTCATGAAATTATTCTCTAAGCTGAAAAATTCTTATATGTGTAATGGGGAATCCGTTCTATTTAATAGAGAATCTCTCCCCAAGCCTTTGAGATTGCTTGGGCACAAGGCGGTGGGTGGGACCTTCCTCTGTAGGTGAGGAAGCTGATGGCCCAGGGAAGAGACCTGCCCCGAGTCCCGGTGAGTGGCACAGCCAGGACTCCTGCCCTGGTCTGAGTGCCAGGTCGGGGCTGTTCTGCTGCTCCCAGGTGGAATTCCTAAGTGGCCATAATGGGGACCCTCCCCTGCAGAGCCTCTGGCTTCTCTGCAGCCCTGGTCTCTGGCTGGGGGCGGGGTGGTGGTGCGGGGGGTGTCGGTTGTTCAGAGGTGACCTTGAGAAGGACCAGCCACCGCAGGCAGCCCTCGGGCCAGGCTGGGCAGCCCCAGCAGCTGCTCGTGACCAGGCCTCTCAGGTAGAAGTAGGCAGAGAGGCCCCACAGACCCTCTAGCCTGGAACCTGCTAGGGATTCACCCTCAAGAACTCACTGCAACCCAGATGTGAGAGGGATGTGTTTGTTTCCTCTCAGCAGGACCTGAGGAGGCAGGGACATGTACAACCTGCTGCCTGCCACCTGCCGTGGTTCTCAGAACTTCTGCATCATTGGCTACTCCTCAGGCCCGAGATGGTTGTGTGGCTGGCCATGGATGCCCATGGTCACTTGCAAGGTATGGGTGGGAGGGTACCTGCTGGGGAACAGCGAAGGAGTCAGAATGAGTCATCTCTGAAGCATGTCCAGAGATTTAGGCCACATAAAAACAGGACCCATCCCCGGCTGGTGTGGCTTAGTAGACTGAGTGCCGGCCTGGGAACCAAAGGGTCACTGGTTCAATTCCCAGCCAGGGCACATGCCTGGTTTGCGGGCCAGGTCCCCAGTAGAGGGAGCTTGAGAGGCAACCACACATTGATGTTTCTCTCCTTTTCCCCCCTCCCTGTCCCTCTCTAAAAATAAATAACATCTTAAAAACAAAAAAACAGGACCCAGTGTCCCTTTACAACCTGGGGCACCGGGCAAGGGACAATGCCCTTCTATGTCACCCAGCTAATCAGAATATGTGAAACAGATATCATTTTTACTTCAGAAATGGGAAGCTGAGGCTCAGAGAGTGAGCCACCTGAGGTCATAGGAGTTAGGGACAGAGGTCCGACTTTGCCTGTCTTGCAGGTGGTAGAACACAGCCCTCCCCTGCCCTTCCCTCCCCTTTCCTCTGTTCTCTGCCCCCTCCCCTCCCAGTGCTAACCACTATGAGGGACCTGAGCTGCTATGAGGCCTTATAGGTGGCAGCTGGCTTGGTCCTGAGCTGGGTGCTTGAAATCAGCAGCTGGATACCCTTGGTGACTGGCTGAGATCTCCGGCTTCTCGGGGGGCAGGCAGCAGCTGAGAGTGTGGGGGATAAGGGCGTCTCAGGGCCAACTCGCAGAGGGACCCTGGACAAGATCCACCAGCTCTGAGGATGTGGGAAGGCTGCTTCTCTACCTCTAAAGAGGCTGCAGCATGACCCACTGAGGTCAGACAGCAGAAGAGACCACCAAGAATAGCTGAAGTGCTACATAGTGGAAGCTTGTGGTTTTGAGGCAATCTGGGCTGGGGCGAGGGAGGCAGGCACATTGCGGAGAAGGTAGAAGCTGGAGCCTCAGAGACTGCCTTTTCAATACTAAGTTACTGAGTTTGATTTTAAGAATTATAAGTGTTTATTAAAGAAATCACTTCAGCCCTGGCTGGCATAGCTCAGTGGACTGAGTGCGGGCTGCGAACCAAAGTGTCGCAGGTTCGATTCCCAGTCAGGGCACATGCCTGGGTTGCAGGCCAGGACCCCCAGCAACTGCACATTGATGTTTCTCTCTCTCTCTATCTCCCTCCCCTCCCTCTCTAAAAATAAATAAAAATTAAAAAAAAAAAAAAGACATCACTTCAGAAATCAGAAAAAAAAGACTTTGGAAAAGGACATTCCCCATAGTCTCTCCATGCTGAAGAGGACCCAGGCCTTGAGAGAAGGGGATGCAGGGCGTACATCCAGGGCCCTGGCCCTAGATAGCCTGCAGCGCATGGAGACCCCTGGGCTGGTGAGGCTGGTGTGAGCCTGGAGCCAGGGGACGTAACCATCCTTGGCAGCGCCCTGGCCGGTAGGGCAGTGTGGCCACAGAGCTGGCTTCCCTGCCTAAGTGTGGAGGGCAGGGAGAGATGGTATCAACCTTCTGGACTCTGGGAATAGGTGGGCATGATTGTAAGGAGCCCCCCTCCCAGGATGCCCTGGGTGGGGCACCCAGACAGACAGAGCTCTGGCCAGGTCACGCTCTCCCTGCTCCTCAGACATCCTATTCAGTGAAATCCGTGCAGCCTCCAAGTTCACAGGTGAAGGGCCTCCTGGTGCAGGTTGGAGGGTTCAACATTAGGTCAGTGACCCTGCCTGGCTTCTTCCTCGTGGCCCACTGCCTCTGGAGGGAGGAGGAAGGAAGGAGGGAGGGAGAAAAGGAGAGAGGGATGCCAAGACCACTCAGGCAATCCTTTCTTCTGAACTGTCTACTTAAGCGAGCAGTTTTTCAACAGCTTCCTGGACTCCAGGGGTTCCCGCAGAGGTTGGAGGGGGGCAGGCTGGGGTGAGACTGGGGCTGCCGAGCACTGCATTCACACCTCGGAGTTTGTCTTCCTGGTGTATTTGGGGGAAAGGCCTCCAGGGCAGAAACACGGATCTGTCCAGCAGACAGGGGGGTGGAGCCCAGAGAGGTCCGGGGTTGGTCCAGCTCGCACAGCGGCGGAGTCTGTGGCATCGGCTTTCCTGCCAGAACCTCAGCTTCGGGGCTTGAGGGTGAGGTGCACAGTGGCCTCTAAAGACTGCAGACTCTGAGCTCCCAACAGGGGCAGGGACTGGGGAGAGGGGGGAAAAGAGGGAGTTGGGCCTGTGGGGAGTTGGCTCTTGCAGATTGGAGTCTAGAGCCACAGGGGAGCTGGCAATCCTAGGGATTGCCCATGATCTTCACACAGGAAGGGGCGCTGGGAGGTGGGGGTGCTAGCTGGGCTGAGAAGGGGTGTCTGCTACTTGGCCCTAGTGAGGCCTGCCAGTGAACCCCGTGTGCTTTGGACTATGTGGCCTCTGGTGCTCTGTTGTAAGGTTGCATCTGCCCCAACGAAGGGGCAGGTATTTCTTTGCTGGGTACCCATGGGCTGTTTAGCTGTAGCTGCATCTTCATGGTAAACAGTTTATCATACTTGGATTGGGTTTATCTTGGGGTAGTTTCCAAAAGACTGAGAGGAATTGGGTGGCCAATGTCACTCTTTTAGAGCTATTACGTGGATACTGCTAGGGTCTCTGTCAAGCAGCTGGGACCTTTGACCTTGGAGTTGGAGACACAGCCAACCAGGCATGTTCCTTTGCCTCTACCGCCCAACCTGCGCCCTGAGTTAGACCCAGGGTAGTAGAAGTGGACATTTCTAGCAGACACTACCCCAGTTTTCCAAAGCATTCCAGGGTATTTCCTTTCTCCCAGCTCCGGCTCACCCAAAGCCCCCTTAAGCCCATCAGTTCCCATACAGGTTTCTGCCTTTTGGTTCCTTTCTTCCAAGCTGAGCCGCCAGTCCCATACATCTGAGGGGAGAGCTGGGGGGTGGGGAGAGCCACCTGGTGAAGAGGGCATGACCTGAGTCAGGCGAGCCTGGAGTGGGAGTGAGGATGCACCGAGTACCCATCCCACAGACACTCTGGCACCAAAACACGTGCGGAAGGTGATCTGCACCCGCTGCCCGACCTTCCATCCTCTTCTCCCTCTGGAACAACCCGACTTGCGAGCCGTTGCTGCCACCGAGGGGCACTGGGCCGTCGGGGGGCTGCGTGCGCCGGCCCGGCAGAGCCACCCACCTCGGTCCCTGCGACTGGAAGGCCAGTCCCCTTCTCCAGGAGGCGCGCATGCCGAGGTGGGGGGTGGGGCGCCTGGACAGGGCAATGAGCCTATCGGGTCTTAGGGCTAGAGGTTTAGTTTGTTCATTGAGAGTCGATTGGCTGGATAGCGGCCTTTAGAAACCAGGAGTGCGGAAAAGGGGTCTGAGCGCCGCATCCAAGCCTCGTGGGGCATCCGGGGTCGGGAGGGTTGCGTGGGGAGGGCGAAGGCCAGGCAAACGTTCGCGGAGACCCACGCCCGCGCCTCCTGAAGGCTCCAGGGCCGGCTCAGCAGCGCGGCGGCAGTGACACCCAGCGGCCGCGACGGGAAGTGCAGGCGCCTCTCGGTGAAAGGTCGGCGCCTCTCGAGGTTCCCGCTAGTGGTTACCGGCGGGCACCCCCGGGCGAGAAGGCCGCGCGGCGCAGACGATCCCGCGGGGCACTTCCTCTTCCCCTCCCCTGGCTTCCTCCCTGCAGGCGCCCGCGCGCCGGGAGATCCTGCAGGGCTGCAGTGCCCGGAAGGGCGGGGCGGGGCGCAGCGCCGCGCTGGGCTGTGACCCCGCGCAGTTTCACTTCTGGATCCCGCCCCGGGTGTTATGGGAGAGTACCCGGGTGGGGGTGGAGGGGGACCCAAGGGGGGGCCGGGGGCCGGCGCCCGGGACCCCGAGTGAGCAGTGGGTTTTTCACTCCTGGGGGTCACGCGCCCCACGGCACCCCCCCTCCCCCCATTTTCCATCCCCTCCCCATGGGTTCCACTCCGCCGTCCCCCGAGCCGCCGCTCCTCCCTGCCGCCACCGCCTCCGCGGGGGCTGCCGACCCCCGGAGAGGCCCCGAGCGGCGTGGGCGGCAGGAGGAGCGAGCTGTGAAGCCGCAGGCAGGGGGTTAGGCTGCGGGCTGCTGAGGCGCCCGGGCTGTTTCTCAGAAGTGCAGCCGCCCCTCCCCTCACACCCCCCTCGGCTCCCACCTCGCGCCGCGCCGCCTCCCCGCCCCCCGCGCGGCCTCGGCTTTCCTCTCTCAGGCACCCCCAGCCCGGGAATCTGGCGCCCGGGTGCGCGGGGAAGGAGGAGGAGATCCTGAGAGAGGACGGAGGCCCAGCGTTCAGACCCTCCCACCGTCGCCTCCCTGTGCCCTGCACTGCTGTGAGCCAGGGCTGGAGTTCCATAGAACGGTTAAACAAGTGACCACTTTGGGAAAGTCACAGGCCGCCATCACCCTTAGCTCCAGCACCCCACCCCCTCGTCCCCCCCGAGTTGGTAGGGAGAGAGGGAAGAGGGGACGGGACCTTCTCTGCTGTTGTTTCTGGAGTTGGAGGGAAGGCCTGGCTGGAGCAGTGGGGCTGACCCCAGGCTGTGTCCCAGCTGGAAGGGACTTCGGAGACCCAGCTCCGGGGGGAAATCAAGGCCCAGAGAGGAAAAGCAAGGAACCCAGGGTCCCCGCCCCCCCGCCCCCGCAAGAGTGGCAGGGCCGGGACAGGAACCCAGGAGTCCTCGTGCCCAGCGGAGACTGCATCAGGCAGGTGTTGGCTTTACTGAGACTTCAGAGCTTTTCTGGGGTCGCTGGCTGCCTGCTCTCCCCCGACCCGAACGTCTGGGGAGGTCAGTGAGGGTCTGCAAGCGGGAGGGAGGTAGAGGTGCTGAGACTGTAATTCCAGTGGGGGTGGCATGGGGATTGGGCGGTGGAAGGATGAGCCTGGGGGAGGAGGCGACACCTGCCCCCCTAGTTCCCATCCAGCAGCCGCCCCCAGGGCTGTGGTTTATCTGACTGGGTAGCTCTTTTGGGCTAGGGGGCCAGAGGGCTGAGGCGGGGAAGGGAGGTGATGGGAAAAGCAGCTCTGGGGCTTCCTGCCCCCTCAGTCCTGGGGAAGGGGGGCATTTTACATCACCCACAGGCCCTCTAACCTCCATTCTTTCCACTGCGGCGCTCTTTCCTTGGGTCTGTTCGTGTTATTCTGGGGGAAGGTCTGTTATTTGGGGGGAAGGGAGGCAGCTGCCTACTTCACAGGTCAAGACAGAGTTAAAAACAAAACCGCAGCAAATTCAACACCCCGTGTCCTTCAGGGACTTTCCATGACACCTTCCTTCCCCCCTCTCCCCCAAGCCAGGGAGTACCTCCCCAGAGGGCCTCCCCACCCCAGGTGCAGCGGCTTTTGGCTTTTATGCAAACAACTGTCTGACCCTGGAATGCTCTGCAGCCCAAACTTGTGTCCTGGGCAGCAAGTGCCCCTCCACCAGCCCTCAGCCTTCCCAGCCTTCCCAGAGCTCTCACCTCCACTCTTCCTCAGACTCTGGGTGTTGGGAGGTGGGAGGCAGGGAAGGCGGATAAATCCATGTCCCTCTGCCTGCCCTTGGGTGGCAGTTGCCTGCAGGTGGAGGTTTGGGCACCACAGCCTCTGTGAATGGCTTGGTTGTGTTGAGTGATGGGGGAGGAGGAGGGTGCAGGTGTGGGGTGGCCTCCATTGCCAGGCCCACAGGCCTCTAAAGCATCAAACTCGTTCCCAGGAATTAGAAAAGGAAACCGTCCTCAGGCTGGAAGTTCATTCAGCCGCAGCCCCAGCCCCACAGCCGGCTGTGGATCTCTCTCCACTGCTCGTTGGCCAAGGAGATCCGAGTACCCCTGCCTCCCTTTTCTCCCTGAGCTTCAAGAAGGGCGTGGGGATGGAGACGGCCACCTACTCTTCTCTCCAGGGCTGCAAACCAGCCTACTGCGAGGCCATTTTGGAATGCGTTCAATGTTACCATACAAAGACAGGCTGCCGTGCACGGGTCTGCTCTCCCTGCCCTCGGTGCTGAGACTGGAAAAACCTGCTGGAGATCCTCCAGCCGGTCTGGTGGTGCCGAAGGTAAAGCCAGCGAGAGCTGCCACCCACCTGCCTCCCTGAGTTCGCTAATCCCGAACCCCAGAAATGTCTTCCTCCTGCTTCTGCCCCAGAGGAGGGGGGAAGGGAGGCGTTTTTGAAGAGGCTGAGCAGAAGCCCAGACCACCCGTCAGATTCTCTTCTGGTATTTTCTAAAAGGCGACAGAAAACTTCCAGACAGGAAGGGAGCTGCACGATCCCCGGGCCGCTCTCCCGGGACTTTTCCCAACGCCGTGGGTGCGGGCCTCCGGGGATCTGAAGGCGATATTCACGTGTGGTTTGGCAACTGCCACTGGAGTTTCCCAGCGTGGACGGATGTTCCTGAGACCCCAGGGATGAAAAAGTCAGGACTTGCCTATCTTTTGGGAAGAATCCCTGCAGGGAGGGCGGGCAGGGGAGCGTCCTGGAACTCCCTGGGAGACACCGTGCTCACGGTGTTAATGTACTGGTCCTGTCCGGTCTGGGCCCGAACTCCTCGAGTCCCCTTCGTGACCTAGGGAGCAGGGGACCGAGAACATCACTGTGGGGACACGGGCCAGCCAGCCGCAGCATGCCACTGGCAGGCTCGGCAAGGCGTCTGGTGAGATGCTTCACTTAGGTGACAATTCTGTTCATCTCGATACTTGGACTTGAAGCCAGAGCAGGGGGGTGGGGGCCACTAAATTAGGAACTGCTCCGAGAGGCAGAATGAAACCCTTCCATTTTCTGACAGTAGCGGCTACAAATGACAGGCGGGCGCAAGGCTGAATTTTAAACACACCTATATTTTTAAAAAAAAAAATTTCACTGTAAAAATCAAATGTGATAAAGACACCTTGAAAACTATCAGCAGGGCTGTTTTTGGTGCGGGGAGGCACTCAGGATGGCTGCGGCAAGGTTAGCATGGCTGCCTTTCAGGAGCACGCTCCTTCCGGACGGCAGGGTGCCGAACAGAGCTCCCGAGGTGGCACTCCAGGGAAAACGCCAGAGGGGGCCGGAGGGAAGGCCACTGCTGGGCGGGGTGGGCATTTCCAAGAAACCCAGACGAGAATGCCGTGAGCACAGGCTGTGTCTACGTCTACACCACTCAGCAAGGCCTCCCTCCCTCGCTCCTGGTGGAAAGGCCAGCACCGTGAGCCCCAAACCACGTCCCCTCCCTCCCCTGTCATTTTGCAGACAGGGGTCATCCACAGACCACACATGAGGTGGCTTTGGCAACCAGAAATTAAAAATACGCTCTGGTTTTTCCAGTAGCCAAAATGATCCCTCACCAAAGCTCGCAGACTGAGAACCTGAACATGTAAAAACCACAGTCTGGGTGAAGGGATGTCTGCTTTTCAAATGACCTGCTCATTCTTTGCAACCCACAGTAATTCGGTTTCCGTGAACCCACAGGAGCAGGCCCACCGAAAAGGGCCTTGTCTGCTAACCTGGAAGAGTCCTTGCCTAAATGAGTCACGCTGACAATGGGATCGGCCATTTTTTAAGGCTGCCCCATTTTCCTAACGCGTTAAAACGTCCTCAGCCTTCCTAAGAGAGGAAGAAGCAGACGCTGCACTTAAGTTGAGAATATGAAATAGGGCGTTGTGGGCAGCTCCCCGGGCTTTCTAGAGCCGGGCAGTGGGGAGATGGACCATGAGGACCATTTGGAGAGACTCTAAGTTGCTTGGGCAATTGGTGGCTGGGGGGTCACAGGCCAGGAAGGGAGCAAAGCTAGTCTGCTTCCCTGGCTGCTGTGCCATGAAGGACCTGAAGCATGTGGTTCACTCACGCTGGTTCTGCATATTCTTTACTGCATTAAGACAACATGAAGGAAGCCGTGTGCTAGAGACCAGTTGCCTCCATTGGCAACCGAATTACTATTATGGCCTGAGTATGGTCTTTGGATACTTCCCATGTCTTTAAATCCAGAGACAGGACTCCAGCAAAAACTTGCAACCATCCAACATAAACCCCTTGCCCCTTGGGAAGAAAAATCCACATAAACACCCCATAGACAAAATTAGATAAAACCTCATAACATCCTTTTATTTATTCATCAAATATTTTAATCCAAATATTAACATTCCGGGGTCAAATAACTCCATAGCAATGTATAAGACAGCCCAGCATGCTGTAGTCAGAGGAAACTGGCATTGGGTTTCTCCTAAGCACAAACCATTGTTCAGCGTATTGATGGTGTGTGAGGCGAGGACTATATACAGCTTGGACTGTGAGCTCCCACACGGTGCCAGCCTACAGCTCCCTTCCGAGTCCATGGTCTTTAGAGGCTGTGGTCCCCAACTCCGGGTCCGAGGATCACAGTTCGGTCCTTCTGCTTTAGAAAACGGAGTCCTTCCCCTGGGCTGGCCCAAGTCTAGCCTTTGGTCTCAGGTCCCAATAGTCCTCTTTACAGGCACTTGAATCCCTAAGCATTCTGTTTTCCTGAACTACGAATATAGATTCTGAACTATACTTTCTGTCTGAGCACAAAAATAGCTCCCAACCCTTTAAGAGAGAAGAGACATCACTGTATCATAGACGAGGACAACGGTAGGCTGATCAGCGGAGGGAAAGGCGGGCGGGCAGGGGGAGGTGGAAGAGGGTGACAGGGGGATGATGGAGATGACTTGGGGTGGTGAACACCCAGTACATCATCATACAGATGATGTGTGATAGAATTGTACACCTGAAACCTGTGTCATTTTATTAACAGATGCGACCCGATATATCATTGCATACCTCTCATCTTCACAGCCTGATGCTGTGTTAAGGGCCGCCGCTTCCATCCCCCCACTTGTTTGCCCTTCTGGAGCTCACAGGCCCTGATTCGGAGTCTTTGTGAAAGAGATTAGCCGTGTCCGAGGGCTCCACTCTTGAGCGTCCCTGAGTTTTCAAATCTCCGTAGAGATTGAGACATCCGCTCCCAGTGGGACACACTGCAAACGTTAAGGACTTTGTAAAAGGTGTAACATTTGACATTTCTAACACAGCCTTACTGCCCAGCCTGGCACATGTACCAAAAGTACTGCCTTTCCCCTTAAAACATTCCAAAGCTCACGTTTAGCAGAGAAGAATAAGAATAGGGATACAGAGGCTATTTGGGAGAACTAGGCTGACGTAAGCTTTAATAATACAGTGTTTCAACTGAGCACAATTTTGTGTTTATAAAAATTTCTCTTTGCAAAAAAAAAATCTGAGGTCACTTCATATCTGGGCCAACATGAGCATGGGCTTCTTAGCAAAATGTTAAGTGCTGCATTTATTTATTTATTTAAAGCTTAAAAAATAAAGTTTAAAACATTTTAAAAAATCTTCCCTGGAGGACATTTTTTCTTCATTGCTTTTAGAGCAAAAGGGAAGCGGGGCGGGGGGGGAGAGAGAGAGAGAGAGAGAGAGAGAGAGAGAGAGAGAGAGAGAGAGAAACATCCATTCAAGAGAGAAAACATTGACTGGCTACCTCCCACACGTGCCCTGACTGGGAATAGAACATGCAACGTAGGTATGTGCCCTGGCCAGGAATCGAACCTGAAAACTTTCAGTGTATGGGACAACGCTCCAACCAACCAAGCCACACCAGCCAGGGGCTGTTTTTTAATTAAAAAAAAAGTATTGATTGATTTGAGAGTGAGAGGAAGGGTGGCAGGAGGGGAGGGGAGAGAGGGAAGGAGGGAGGGGGAGGAACATTGATTTGTTGTTCCACTTACTTATGCATTCATTGATTGATTCTTATATGTGCCCTGACGAGGGACTGAACCCTGTCCAACAGGGTCAGATGTGAGTCCTGCCCCAGCCTTGCCCTTTTCTCTGGGCATCTGCTAAGATTCTCCCTTACCCTCTTCCCCCAGCCGCAGAAGGGGAGGGTGGGGGTCAGTAGTTGGTATAAGGGGTCCCTACAGAAGGCAGTGTTCACCTGTGTGGTGGTAACTACTGGGTGCCATGTAGTCTAGCTTGAGGGTTTAAGAATGCGGAGTTTCCACACACGAATTTTCTCTTGACTGGATGTGCCCCCACTAGGCACCAGATCCCGCAGTGAAAGTGCAGCCCTGGTAAATCATTCAGAAAACCCATTAGTCACAGGGAAAATAAGGGTCATAGCGACAAAACAACATCTCCAGGTGGGTGGGATGGGCCTTAGTTTCATTACCTTAAGGTGCAAAAGTTGATGTCTTCAGTGAAGATTTTCCCACTAATCTGGTGGAAATGCTCGCTTGCTCTAGCTGTCTTTCCCACTAATCCTTGCTTCCCACTCCTCCTCCTTCCGTCCCCTGAAGAGTCCACAGGGTGTGTGATATTTCAAGCATATAATAAGCAGCTCCTCTTTCACGATGGGTATAAGGAACCTGGCGCAGCTTGGAGTCTCGGATTATGGAAACACAGTGGTATACTGAAGACTACCCCCGAAATACATCTAGTCTTTTAGCTGCAATCTCCAGCATGTTGGGACTGTTGCCATGGAATTTCACACCATCTTTTTTCCTGAGACAGACGCCATGCTACAAAGAGGGATAAGCCATTTGTGCAGTCTGAGGTGGAACATTTTAATTACATAAACGAGCTTGAGCCTAGTGCAGAAACCCTTTCGAAACATCAAGGCAGACGCCTCAAACGCTAATCTACCAGGAATTAGGGATTCTTGGCTCTGGTAGAAATGTTCCCCGAAGCTGACCCTTGATTTGTAAATAGGCTCCAGGAAGTTGTCCCTGGAAGCAGAACTTATTTTCCCTGACACAGAGCTCTCAAAAGTGGGGGGCGGGGCGGGGCGGGGAGGGGGGGAGGCGTCGGTAGGCAGCTGCAGGTGCTGGTTTGTCTATACACTTTGGGGAAGATCAAAATACCTTCCTGTTTTTTGTTCCTCTCCGCCATCCTCTTCACATTCACAACTCAGTGGTTAAAGGAAAAACTTAACACTACTATTTTCACACCAAAGACATGTGAAACACATATTCATACAAAGAGTCTTCTGCTTAGTACTTAATGCTGCATAAATGCTGACTTTTTCAAACGTTCATGGGTATTTAATACCCATACCTCAAGAGCTTTAAAAAATAGCTGGTTGTGGCATAATTACATACATTTAAAGTTGGAAGGGGCCTTAGAGAGTGTCTAAATCCAACTCTTACTCAATGGTTGAGGAAACTTAGTTTTCAGGGTTAAGTGATTTGTCCAAAGTCCTACAGCTAATTAGGAGCAAACATGGAATTAACAAAAGGATTCTGTGACCCCTATTCATTCCGGTGCTAGTTTTACAGTTATCACAGAGGTTTTTGTTTTGGTTTTTGGGTATTTTTTTTTTTTTTTGAGAGCATGCCTCCCATAATCAAGGATAAAGATGGCCAGAACCATCTGCAGAACCAAGATCATAACCAAACACAGGTCAGGCTAATACTAGAGAGACAGGTGCTGACCGTAAAGGAAAGGGGCTTATTTTCAGGGGCTGGAAACCTGGAAGATGGGGGACTCTTGTCTCAAAGCCCATCGCAACCTCTCGGGGCAGGCGGAGGTTTTTATGAGGAGGGAGAGGGGAAGAAGAGCAAAGAGCTCAAGGGAGGGGGTTGCAGAGTTCTCTAGGTGCAGGTGAGCTCAGTCCGCTCCGATAAGGCAAGGGAAGGTCTGGGGTGCGTCACCCTGGCCCCACGGTGACGGTCAGCAGACCTGGCAGAGATGGGACGCCTCAAGGCTGGCGTCTGTGTCTTTTGAAGTTAGTTCCTAGGATTCCGATACAAACATGCTATTTATCTACAAGCCACACATTGGTCAGAGTCAGCGTTTACAGAGACGACATCGAAAGAACGGTGGGCTGGGTTGTAATTCCCCACTGTCCCAACCAGACTGTCAGGTGTCTATGTGGAATACGGCAGCTCCATTCAAACGCGGAGAAAGAACCCCCCCCCACCCCCCGCCTGATGAAGAACCCATCAGCGGAGGTGCCCCCGCTCACCCCATCGTGAAGCCCGGCTCTGATTTAACACGCTCATGCCGTCTATTCCTGAGTCCTTGCCTCTGGATTCTTTTCTTTCTTTCTTTTTTTAATTGTTGCCAAGTTTGCTTTGGATCTGTACACTCCACGAAGGAGACCAGGAAGTCCAGGGAGGCGTTGAGTTTTTTCCTGCACTGGTGGTGCTGCTGAACCGTCTTCCTCCCCGCGGAGCCCAGCGCTGCCAGTCTGGTCACAGGAAATGGATGCGGTGGTTCCCAGTGGCCAACGTCCTCGAGTTTCGACCACAGTCTGTATCAAAAACCATCCGTTTTTCTGGGGTAGAATTTCTCCTCTAGAAGACTGCTTTACGCCAAAGCAGCTTTTAACGGGAGACGGAAGAGTGAAGAGGAGAAGCAGAAGTATTATCAGATGACTTGTTTTTTTGTTTTGTTTTGTTTTGTTTTGTTTGTTTATGTGATAAGAAATCGATGTGATGCTCCAAGACTGAATCATCAGTGATTGGTAACAGGCATTGTTTTGATGGCTAGTCTTTTCCTTGCTATTAAACTCTAATTGGGGCGGGAGGTTCGCTGCTAACCCTTCCGCCTTGGGCTAAGGGCAGAAAGACAGGGCTTCCCAGCAAGGTCGGGTGGTCGGCTCTCCTGTGCGGCCTGGGCTCGGGACCCAAAGGCTTTGGCACGTATGGCTGACGCAGCTCAGAAAGAGTGTCTCGGGCTGCACAGCGGGAAGACTCTTTGGGTCTAGCAACACACTCCAGGGCAAGCTCGTTCTATCGACGCAGAAGACAACGACCAAATACTGCACTGGCTTTTAAATGGCTTGGAGTTGAAGGCACTAATGGGAAAAGAAAGGTTTCACAAAAGTAGTAACACTAGTATTCTCTGCAAACAACTTTTGAATGGAGACGTTTCTCTCTGGCCAATGCGAACCCTTTGGATACTAAAAGTGGTATAAAAAAGAGGCTGCAAGTGACGTGGTTTTGATAGTGATTCGTTAGGCGGGCGTAGTAGCATTTTTTCAAACGCGATGTTGAACGCGCAGGCGCAAACCTCCTCCGGCGGCAGGCGCTCCTTCACTTCAGCGCGGCCCGGTGCTCTCCCCGGGCTATGTGGGACGAGAACTCGTACCGGTCGTGGCTGCGGTGCCCGCACATGTTGCACTCGAAAGGGTCGCGGAAGCCGTGGCAGCCCATGTGGATGGTGAACATCACGTAATCCAGGAAGAGGACGCGGCAGTGGTCACAGCGGAACACGTCCATCACCTCCCCTTCCTTGTTGATCACCTTGATGGAGTCCCGCGGGCAGATGGGCGGGGGCTTGAGGAGTTCGTAGGAGCGCGGGACCTCCTTCAGCAGCGGCATGCCGTTGCGGGCCCGCGGGGGCACCATGTGGTTCTGCTGGTACAGGTGATTCTGGCGTTCCTCGTGGTTGCTGTCAGTGTCCGTGGAGTCGTGGCCACTGTTGTTGGGGGAGAGGCCCCTCTCGGAAGGCAGGCCCTTCTCTGGCAGGTGGACGCTCTTCTTCTCCAGGTCCTGGGGGGCGCCGTTGGGCATCTCGGCGCGGGTGAGGGCTATGGGGTACATGCTGCTGATGACTGGAACCATCTCCGAGGTGGGAGCGGGCGGCGTCTGGACCAAGGGGCGCAGGGCCTCGGCGCCAAGGTAGCTGATGGCGTTGTTGATGGCCTGGTCCATCATCCGGGTCTGCATCATCTCGCTCTCCTTCTCGTACATGTAGCTGGGATTGTAGCCGACGTCGAAGCAGTGGCGCTTCTCACCTAGAACGAGAGGAAGGGTGGGTCACGGGAGGAAAAACACAAAGGCGGAGGCTGGACACCGTCATCTTTCAGAGTCTTTGGAAAGGTGTGAAAGGACGCCTTTCCTGCTCAGGAGCTCCCAGCCTGGGCAGAAGGGCTCCACGTGGTGCTGCAGTCTCCGGGGACGGAGGTTGGCTGCACACACCTGGGCAGTCACACTAAATTAGGCCGGCAGGTTAGAAAGGGCGAGGCAGAGACGCTGTTCAGCCGAAACTCCAGTGTTCGCTGTTTCCATTGCTCAGTGGGAGGGGAACTCTGGAGGAAACGAAGCACCAGAGCTCGGGGGGGCCTGGCTGTAGAGGGGCTCCCAGTGCAGGAGCTTGGGCGGGGGTGTGGGGGGTGTGTGGGGGGGTGTGGCCTGCACTGCTGAGCACGAACTGTGAAGACACAGTCAATCCTCCGGCTCTTATTTTGCTTGTCAGTTTCTGCTGGAAACACTAGAGAGCCAGGGGGGCACGGAGGGATTGCCCAGAGTGGGGTGATCTGTGACTGGCCTGCGGCTTTTAGAATAGCACAGGGGTAGGAAAAATAGCCTCAGAAACTCCCCACTCCCTGCACTTGCCACGCCCCAAACACATCAGTCACCAGACTGGCTGAGATTTCAGCAGAGGAGCTTCCAATGCAGAAAGTTTTAGAAGAGCTTTCTTGATGAGAGAGCACGGTCTGTGTCCCCTTCACAGAGCAGGTGATTCTCTTTTGCTCGACAAAAAAGCATGTACCAGGGGTACGTAGGTGATCATTAGGAGCTATCTCACACTTAACTGAAACATTTATTTGTGGTCACCCTCTCCTCCTTCTCATTTCAAACTGCTGAGAAATTTTGAGAATAGTTTAGCCACCTTCGGGGCGTGTGGGTGTTGTGTGTTACAAAACAGAGGCTCTCTGGCCACGGGGAAGGCAGGAGCGGGGTCTGCAGTGATGGCAGAGGTGCCGAGGGGCGAGCGGCTTGGGGGGGAAGGAAGAGAAAGTGGGGACGGCGTGTCAAGGGCTACAAGTAGGTCTAAGGTTACTGCTGATGCTTTCATTCTTCGGGAGACCATAGCCTCTCTCCTGTAACATTTCCTGGGCGTTCATCACCACCGTACAGTACAGGGTTCAGTCATGAGGAAGACCCATAAGCAAACCAAAGGACTGGAAGAACCAATTCCTTTTCCTGAGGTCTCGCCAACCGCCTGGGGGAGAAATGAGACCTGCATATATGGAACTGGAGAACAAGAAATGTGAAAAGTAACGAAAGAGATGCTCCCTCTGGAGGCTTTTGATTTTATTCCAAGGGCCGTGTTTGAGGCATTTAAGCAGGAGAGTAATAGGTCTTTTATAAAAAAGGATCATCAGGCAAGGGCAAGGTGGTTTGGTACAAATTGTTCACTTAATTGTTAAAGGAATGCACAAATTTCAGGAGCACTTGGCGGCCGGGGGGAAGAGAAATCATTCTGGGAAAACCGAAATGTTGAGAAGCGTCTTGAAATGGCAGGATTCAGATTTTCAGAGAGGGAGACAAGGCATCCTCGGCGAGGGAGGAGCGGGAATGAAGGCGGGGAAGCAGGCCTCGAGCAGGGACGAGCAAGAACGTCTGGCTGCAGCTAATGTCAAGAAACGTGAAATAAAGTGTTTCCTAAACTCCACGTATCCCTCCGCATTCTGCGACATTCACACACCAGGGCAGGGCGCGAACACTGGAGTCCCACACGCTGGGTTCAATGCTGGCGCATCGAGTACCAGCGGCACGACCTCGAGCAAGTTATGGAACCCGTCCGCAGCTCCGCGTCCTCCCGTGAAATGGGGGTGGCGATCGCATCTGCCTCCCGGGGGCGCTGGTGAGCACTCAGAACAGTGCCTGGCGCACAGAAAGCCCTTGGTAAACGCCAGGGATTTTTGTTTTGTTTGAATCAGTCTGAATGTTCTTCCTTCCTCCCCCCCCCGCTTCCCTCCCTTCCTTCCTCTCTCCCTTCCTTCCTTTTATTTTTGTTAAAATAAATCTGGTTTTAAAAGGAAACTTGACATCACCAGCATAAACAGAAAACCAGAATCACTTGCCACAAATAGAAGGTAACTGTGAAAAAGAGAGCCAGTGAAACAGAGCAATTGATCCAGTCCTGATCAGACACCCCGGTGAGTACCTAAGACAAAGACACCCCTTCTCTTTTTCCGACACAGAGCTCACCAAATATGAGATGAGAGTTAGACAACTAGCCTCAAAATGAGTTTCAATCTTTCTCCTCATTATCATCGGGGAGATTGAAAGAGACCTAAACATGTGGGCCTCCTGGCACTTGGCACCCCACATTTTGGGAGACACTGAGAAAGACAGCACACGGTGGAACCACACGATGGCATTTGGGACAGTCAACCATAAGGTTTGTGTTTGAACCAACAGCAAACCACTGCATGCCCTTCGACAAGGGAGGCTTGCGGTCAAAATACTAGTTTCGGGCCCTGACTGCTGTGGCTCAGTTGGTTGGGCATCGCCCCACAAGGTGAAGCTCACCCATTCGATCCCTGGCTGGGGTGCATACCTGGGTTGTGGGTCTGGTGCCCAGTCTGGCACGTACCAGAGGCAACCAATCAATGTTTCTCTCTCACATCGATGCTTCTCTCCCTCTCTGTCTCCTTCCCTTCCCCTCTCTCCAAAAATAAATTAAATCTAAAGATAATTATTTTCAGGATATTAATGTAACAGCAATGTGTAAGATGAACAAGAACAGTGAGAAATTGGAGCCAGAAAGACCAGCTAAAAGATTTAACGTCATCAAATGAACTTGGCCTGCACCCTTACTACCTTAAGGCCGACCTGATGGTTTCTAGACAAATACCTGAGAGAGAAAATGTGCAAAGAAAAACACCTCGCCTTGGCAACTCAATAAAAGGCCACAGAAAAGCAGACCTTTGACAAAGTGATCCACGGTTCTTCCTCATTTCCAGCTTCCCGATTGGACATAGCTTTTAAAAATATATATTTTCTTTATTTTTTGAGAGATAGGAAGGGAGGGAGCAAGACAGGGAGAGAAACATTGGTGTGAGACAGAAACATCTATCGGTTGCCTCTTGCACGCGCTCCGACCGGGGACCAAACCTGCAATCCAGTCACGTGCCTTGACCAGAGACTGAACCAGTGACCTTTTGCTTTGTGGAAGGACACCCAACCCGCTGAGCCACACCAGTCAGGGCTTGGACGTGTCTTAGATCAAGGCCGTTTGGAGGAATGAGACCGAGAACAGGAAAGCCAGCCAAGGTCACAAATGTTCACTCCCCTGAGGGTTGACCCAGAAATGATGAACTTCGGTTTCTTGGCCTTTTCATGGTTATTGATGATTTTCCAGCGTGCCCAGCTCTACTCAACTCCCCCAATCCCAAGGGTCACTGAGAATTTTTTTTTAATCTTTTCCCCCAACAGAGAGGCTCTGGAAAGTTTCTGGGGCGGGATGGGCACAACACGAGCTAAGCTTTCACCCTTTCTCCTGAGAGCTGGCTTTGCTGAAGCAGGCCTACAGTTGAACAGCTTACACCACCTGCAGCACCTCTCAGAAAACAGCTGAGTGCTGAAGTTACAAGAGGCAAAACATGAAGAGGAAAATGAACCTCTGGATGAGTGGAAATAGGCGACCGGGTTCTGCGGTTAGCACAGACCATCGTTCGTCGTGGAGTAGATGGGAGAGCCTCAGATCTTCACGTGCACACACCCCGAAGTCATCAGATCCCCTCGGCTCCGAGTTACGGTAACTTGAATTGTGCAGATGATTATCAGTCACCTGGAGACTCGATGACTCAATGTGTATGAAACTCAGAAGGGGTAAGCTACAGTAATTGAAAAGCCAACAGCTCACGTTTCTTTAGTAACACACTCATAAAAAAGGTTAGGCAAACCACAACAATGTAACTGCTCCCAGACCTGCGCGGAGCCTCTGGTCCGGCTTCTAGTCAAAATCATACCACACCTTTGAATGACTAATGGTAGCGGCTTCGGGCTGAATTAGAGGTTTTTCTTCCAATGAAAATACAGATGGCAACCGAAACTCTTAAGTTTAGAAACCAAGGCTGCCTGTTTAGGCCATTCCCTACCTGCAATTCTTTTTAAAGATGTTGGCCCCTACTATTTCGGGTTTGGTAACTCTAAACGGGGCCACCATCTATCCTGAATCGCTGCAGTGTGGCCAGGGCATGATGTTGCTGGCTTCCGAGTGCCAACTACAAGTACAGAATCACAGCCTGGAGCTAAAAGGGACCTTCCCTGAGCACGTGGATTCAGGCCTCCACCTTAGGGCTGGAGGGACAAGACCCGCCACCATCCTGATCTGTTTACTTCTGGTCTTCATCCTTCACAGTACCAAGCACTGTGCCTTATATGTAATACTAATATAAATAGTTGAGCCTTTACTATATACCCAGTGCTGTCCTAGGGACTTTGCATATTGTCTCATTTTTACCTAAGACGAGCTATCCTCTCTCAGTCACGTGAAGAACCTAAACTGCAAACAGGTGGACCTGCCAAGGTTGCTCAGTTGGTGAATGCAGAGGCAGGAGGTAATCCAAGGGCCCTTCCATCTGCTGTGTATTTGAGCGTTAACTGCTGTTTCCCGGCTGCTACCTGACCCCTGACTGCACGATGCTGCCACTGGCAGTGACTTCAGGGAAAAGCAGCTGTGCCTGGTTCCATATGGACCGGCGCCGTGCATTCAGGAAATACCTATGATGCGAAGAGCCATGAGCTCTATAAGGTGCTAACAGAGTGCCTGGCATAGGTAAGCACTCAGTAAGTGATAGTAGATCTATCATCGTCATCATCATCATCATCATCATCATCATCATCACACCATGCTAGGTGCTTTGGGGAATAATACAAACAATTGCAATCGAATAGGAGATGCAGCATTTACACAATTTCGTTACAAATCACCGTCCTATACTCTATGTGGTAAAACCAAGTATACAGGAGCCAAGGGAGTGAAGAGAGAAAAACACAGACCACTTGGCAAATACGCCACACGTGACATGGGACAAGCGCCAATGTATTCTTTCAGGTCTCCTTGTGATCCGAGGGGGCGGCAGCGATGGCGGTGGGGACAGCCACACAGATCACAAGACGCAGACAAACGTGCCCGGGTGCGGAGGGCGAACGAGGGCGCGAGAGGGCTCAGGAGAGCAGGGGTGTGCCGACCACACGCACCTTCCAGGGCAGACGTGAGGGCGGCACTTGAGACAGAGGGCGTGGGGAGAACAATTCCATGGGAGGGGAAAGTATGACATACAAGTGGGAGTGCCCCGTGGCTGAATGAAAGGAGCGGCTGGCTGAAATGATAATATTAGAAAAGGTAAATTGGAGAAAAGTGTGGAAGGCTCCGACTGCCTGGGTGGTTTGATTTTATTTTAATGGGAAGCCTTTAAAAGGTTGTTGTTTTGTTTTTTTTTTAGTGGGAAAGAAATGGCTTGCACATTATAAACATAACCCAGTTCCAATACGACCATCATCGTGATGGGTAATGTGAAACATTCAGGTTGGCTTTGTGTTAACGTTTCTTCAGGTCAACTGGATGGATGCATTTGCTGCTACCTTCACACAATTTCCCACGTGTATTACTGCTGACTGCAAGCACGTATCCACAGGAAAAAAAAAAAGGCAGGTAAGTAGGGTAAATGGAATATCTGATGATGATCATGGCTCTGATCTCAATCTAACTGTGACCAAAGTGACTAACGCTTCTTCCAGGAGGAGGAGAGCGAAGGGGAGCCACAGAACGAGAAGCAGGAAGGAGAGCGAGCTGTGGGGGTGGTGGCGAGGAAAACTGAGCTGGAGACCACATTTTTTTTTTAGATGCTGCAGAAGCCTTTGTCTTCAGCGAGACGCTGCCGTGAAGTGCACTGTGGATGCTGCGTGTCCTGATGGAGTCACCAGCAGAAGGCACTTCTTTTCTCCAGAAAACACACGTGGGGAGGAGGAAGAGGGGAGAAGGGCTAAATACGTGGTGAGCAAGGAGACTAAACTGTGGGTGGTGAGTGCACGCGGCAGTACAGAGGTGGTGTCTTATAGGGACTGTACACTCGAAACTCATATACTGTATTGAGCCGTGTCACCCCAATACATGTAAGTTAGTAATAAAAGAATGAATACACTCTTGAGAGAGAATGACTGCCTTCCTCAGAGCTTTTCTCCCATGAGCTGTCAGCGACTAACCTCGTCCCAGGCTCCAAAGCCTCTGGGTCACACACAGGACACGCACTGCTTTGGGTGACCTCCCTTCCGCTGCAGCCCTTTGCCGCCCGAGGTTCTGACCCTGCTCTGTCACCTACTGGCCCTGACTCTCCCACCCTCAGGTCCCCTCTCCATCCTTGGTATGAGAACTTCACTTGGTAGACCCTAATGTCCCTTCAGGCCCTAAAATGCTGTGACTTTGTCATGCATGTAGGATGATGGATTTCAGCCTTTTGGGAAGGGGTGGGAGAGGGTACTTGGTGCTCTTAGAAGCAGGTATGAAAACTGCTTCCTGTCACTCTGTTAACCAAAGCAGCCAATTTCTCTTCAGTTACTTCACAGGAGGGATTGATGGTGTTTGTCGAAGTGTCAAAACCTCACTTGTATGTTTACCACGGGAGAGTGAGATCTTTTTTCATGTTCATTTAGACATGATTTCCTTTAATAAAGGAATATATAAAATTTTTTTTTAAAAAATGAGATGCTATGGTAACCGCTTTGGTCTGAATCACACATATGTTTTTGGAAAAAAGAAGGAAAATCAGAAAAAGCAATATGCAGAATGTAGTCATTTTCCTCTTCCCCCCAGGAGAGAAATCTGGCCTCTATTTTGAGCCAAGTGTTTGGAGATGGCCTAGTTAGAAGGAGAGTCCAGCAAGTTTCCAGCAGGAGAGTCAGATGCAGAGCGAAGGCAACTCCTAGCAGGGCCGGGCACTGACAAGGAGGCCTTCTCGTCTCTTGAAAAGAGCAATGAAGAATTATTTTGCCCTGGCTGGCGTAGCTCAGTGGATGGAGCACGGGCTGCGAACCAAAGTGTTGCAGGTTCGATTCCCAGTCAGGGCATATGCCTGGGTTGCAGGCCATGACCCCCAGCAACCACACATTGATGTTTCTCTCTCTCTTTCTCCCTCCCTTCCCTCTCTAAAAATAAATACATAAAATCTTAAAAAAAAAAAAGAACTATTTTGATGATGGAAAGATGCTGTTTTCTAATGAATGTGTGTCAGTTTATTTCCCATTTTAGAGAAAGTGACACAGAATGTCTTGGCGAATTAGGGAAGAAATGATTTTATTTTCCTCCCACTTGGGCAGTTGAATTCCACTCTCCCTCCCTCTTCAACAGAGGTGTGTGTGTGTGTGTGTGTGTGTGTGTGTGTGTGTGTGTGTTTCCAAATGCATTGAGACGGAATCTAACTGGGCCCTCTTCCTCACTCCGAGTCCAGTGGATGAGGGATGTTACCTGATGATAATCTTCTCTAGCCTGCCGGGAAAGCATCGGGTTGACCCGATGGTGTAAGTTATCACCTTTACCCTCACAGTTCAAGAGGTCAGGGAAGCCAAGGCTGGTCTCAGCGCTGTGCAACTGTCAGCAAGGATTAAAGGGAGTGACTCATTCTTCCTTCACACTTCACCCATTGCCATTTCTCTGGCAGCTGATCTTTTTTTTTTTTTTTTTTTAAGATAATAATGGTGCCTTGCAGAGGAAACATAGGAGGGAGAAGAGAGAAGAGACGAGGGGAAGCGGGAAGCATTAACCCTGTTTTACATCGCTCCATGTCACGCTGTCGTCCTGTCCCTTTCCCTGCGCCGCTGACATTACTATTTCCTATCTAAAAGCCTGATTCAAGAGCTTCGTTTATTTTTAAAAATACCCCTACAACAAAGCTTTAGGGCATAAGCCAGTGCCAGGAGATGAGAACAGTGCTCAGGGACAGCGTGTGCGTGGCAGGAGCCCTCTAACCACCTCGTGACGAACAAATGGACAGAAGGGCGAGGGAGCGAGTGGTGACTGACGCCCTCAGTCCAACATAGAACAGTTGAGCCAACACAGCTTCATCTTTCAAGAATAAAAAACACAAAACAAACCAAAACCCTAAAATACATGATGTGGTCCCTGACATAAGCATCATGGCTGTACAGGCTCGAGTCAAGAATGACCTGAAATCACACACGCGGGCTTGGCAGACACAAAGGAGAGTTACAATTGCTGCCTTTTCTAAACCGTCTCACCGACGCGGAGAGCGACAGGGCTGGGAGGGGCCTCCCTGAGCACGCCACCACCTACTCGGTCTCCGCACTTCACAGGTGAGTAAACAGAGGCCCAGAAAAGTTACGTGATTTGTCTAAATGCACGCACAGTTCAGAAATGACTGAGCTAGAATCGGAACCGGGGTGTTTTGGCTTCTAATCCAGGGTTCATCCTACTGCACGACACCACAATTTACCCAAAAAAAAATTTCCCCTGGTTATTCGGGGCCCTGAAGCCCTGAAGTTGCTACTTCAGCTCAAATCAAGCGCTAAACGAGACTGGGCTTCCTGATTCCACGCAGAGAGAATGTGATGACGGTTCAGAAGATGAAAGAAATCAACGTGCAAGATCAGCTCCTCTGGTGAGTCTGGAAACGGAGGCACGAGAATCCTCCGGTCACAGTGGTCACCAACAAATGGAACTCGAATCCCTGGTGCAATGAGCACAATGGCCCGGACTGTGAAACATGGGGTTGTAAATCCATGAAAATATCCACGAAACTTTTATGATATTAAGTAGGGCTTGATGGCAACCATAGGCCTTGGGCAGCTGTTAAGAACTAGGTCTTAGGCCAAAATGTATTGACCATCATTGTGTTGAAATTAAGATACTTGACATTTTTTTCTTGCCCATTTCTCCCCATGGCCCTCCCTACCTCAGCTGTAGCCATTTCTAGGATAAAGACTTTCCCCCAATGAAACTACGCTCATGGCACAGAGCAATGATTGGCACTTTCTTTTGGCCTCCAGGTGGAAACTCTTCCCATAAGTAAGGCTCAGAAGAGATGCGAGCAATGGCTTAATATAATGTCTTGAACCCACGATCGGTTCGCTGTGCCTGACTCCATATGGAAGTCACTACATGCTCCCCGATATTTCTCACCAAGGCCAGGGAAGATGGGGGCGGTGGTGTTTCTGAGCTGAAACACAACCACTTTAGTCTGACATGAGTTATTCAAGGGACTAAAAGGGGGTGATCGCTTCTCAGCTAATCAAAATAAACAAGCACCTATACACCAAGGCAGGTCATTTTGCCCCACATGGGTTCTTTCCATATATCTCTACAATGCACATAAAATGTCAGCCGGTAAAAAAGTGATCAAGGCCAGAATAACATTTAACTGGATTAAGAAAACCAGATAGACCCTTGATATCTGTGAAAGCTATGGAAAAGAACAAACACACAGGACCGGAATCAGAAATCAGCAGCAACAAGTGGCTTTGGAAAAACAGACTGACAGGTTTCTGAAACAGCATCGTGTTAAGGGAGGTCTATTTTCATGTGATAACCATTTTTGTTCAATAGCACTGACTTTCAGTTTGCAGCAAATCTGATCCGTTCAATTCGGTTGCCTGCTGCACAAATACAAATCTACTTCCAACATCACAGTCACATTTATGTAAGCATCTGGGAGAGCTCAGCAAAATGCCCCTGCCCTTTGGCAGTCCTAGCATACAATTATTTCTTAGCCATCTCCTTATGTTGCATTTTTTGACATTGTGAAAACCAGGGGCATAAAAATTAACTCCAGAGAAAGAAATGACTAAACCAAATCTTATTATTTAAATCTACGTTTCCCCACCCATTTTTCTCTGAAAGCCAATTCTGAATCAAATTAAAAAAAAAAAAAGATGGCAATACATTTTAGAGCATGAAAAATAGTTTAAGCATGATAACGGAACCAACTTGTAAAATATAATTACAAAAAGATTACAACAATGTTATCGCGAACATCTTACTGGTGTAAATTGCCTAAACTCATGCAACATATGTCATTCAGAATAAAGAGGAAGGAACAGCATTTTTAACACTAACTCTACGTAGGAAACTGGATGCCAAATACTCCCATCTTCAGTCACGAAGATCCTTTAGTTAACATATTTGTACTAGCTATCGAAATGAATCACAAAGAATAAACACGAGCAAAGGAAAACCAATTCACCTTATTTTAACAGAGATTATTAAGCTAGGAAGGGCCCGTGTAGTAAGCATCCTATGTTATCTCATTCAAACTATCTGCTAACAACAGCAGGAAAAAGGGTTTTATTCTTACCAATGAATTTCTGAGGCATTGAGCTTTTTCGTTTTGCCACATTGCTTGCTAATCTGTCCAGAACGAGAGCTCTTTCACTTCCCATCTCTGCTTTGATGTGTCTTGCCTCCGCACTTGCTGGTTTGGGAAAATGTAAAAAGAAGAGGGGAAGAAAAATAACATTGGTAAGTGGGGGAAAAAGAAGAAATAAGCTGGAAGGAAAAGTGTCAGAGGTGCACAGTCTTTTGTTACCGGTTATTACTGCTCAGGTTCCTGCTGGGGGACCTGCTGTGGGCAGTGAAGCCAGCACCGGGGCACATTCAAATCTTGCCGTCCTAGTGCTGAGATGGGAAAGCCCAGCCCATCCCCCCCAACAGTACCTTCATTAGCAAGAGGAAGTATTAAATAAACAGCCTGGACGTGGTTGGTTGCAAAAAGATAGATAGATGGAGATCTTCTAACCTCCAATCAGCCTTCTTTCTGATTCTGAGTAACTGCGTGTGACACCTGCAGACTGATATAATTCTTCTTAACAACTTTGAGAGGAAAAAAAAAAAGCATGGTGCCCCAGATTTACTGCTCTGTTTATGTTAATAGCACTTTTGAAAATAGATACATTTACCGAGACAGCAAGAAATCTACTCAGTGATTTGTGTATTGAAATTCTGAGTGGTTTCTTTTTCTTTCTTTCTTTCTCTTTTTTTTTTCCAGCAGCATGCTCCTCTCAGTGCCTGTCTTTTAAAATTCTATCTCTCTGGGCTCTGCATTATCTGTTTCGTATGCTCTTCACAGTTAAAAATGGTCTCAGTTAAAATTTCCCTGAGCAACACTTCTGTCTTGAAATTAAAGAGCAATTTGTATGATGCATTTTTATTACATTTCTAATGAAAAATGTGAATAAAAACTGCCTGAGAATGTGGTCTGGTTGTCAGTCCATGAGCAAAGCTCGCAGGGGTGCAGGCCTGTGGCTCTCAGAGGTGCCCGAACATCAGAACCACCTACAGAGCACGTAAGACGCACCTGTGCCCAGGCTCCCCTTTCAGATCAGTGAACTCAGGACCTTTGATGTAGGGGCCTAGGCTGTGGTATTTTTTTAAAGCTCTCCAGATGATTTAAAAATGCAGCCAGAATGGAGAATCACTAGAAACATATCTAATCAACTAAATAGTTCATGGGAATGAATAGAGTATAATTCATCCTTGTGCAGCAAGCAGTCCCCACTAAGAGTTCATGTTTCAAGTTCAAAGAGGTACAAGCTGCTCCAAATACAAGGCTTTACGCTGTAGCATATGATACTAACCCGGGCCAGATATCAGCAAACTCTTCTTATAAAGGGCCAGAGAGTAGATATTTTAAACTTTAATGGGACACATCCTCTGTATTCCATAATCTCAGTTTGTTTGTTTTTTTTAAAGATTTTAAAAATATTTTAAATTTATGTTTCAGAGAGAGGGGAAGGGAGGGAAAGAGGGAAGGGGAGAAACATCGAGGTGATAGAGACACAGCTCCACCAGGGATCAAATCGGCAACCCAGGCACGTGCCCTGACCTGCGATCGAACCAGTGACCTTTCACTTGGCGGGGCGACGCCCAACCAACCGAGCCACACCGGTCAGGACAGCCTCTGTTTTTTTTTTAACCCAACCCACTAGTCTTTAAAAATGTAGAAACCCCTGTGCACAAACAGGCTGCTGGCTGCATTTGGCCCGAGGGTCGTGGTTGCTCTCTCTTGCCTTAGGCAAACGTATTGCAATACTAAAAACATTTCTCACTGTTTGATTATCAGCATTTTGAGAGGTTCGAACTGAAACGAAGCATCCATACATTGCTAACATCGCTACGGAAAAAGGACTTGAAATTAGTTAAATGACAAGAGTAAAAAGCAAGTGATGATTGCAGAATAGATTTCCCCCAACTATACACACGGACTTAGGAATTGTCAGTGTCTGCTCTGGAGTTGAAGTTTGCTGTGCGAAGAGTTTCTAATATATGGAAACCATGTCACCAATTCCGTGGTCTCTCAGACACTCAGTACCACAAAGGGACATGCCCAGAGAGGCCACTGGCCACCTCTGCAGTAAAAGAGACAGGAAAAGGTCTCCAAGGCAAGACTGTCAAGTATGGGCAGGGCAAGGGAACCTAAGCCAAATTAGAAAAAGAGAATTCAAAGCATTAGCTATTTTTCATTTCCTTATTGCAATGTTTTTTTGTTTTGTTTTTTTTTTTTAAACACTATGCCAGTAGTCATTATACAATAAATTATAAAATGTAGGATTTAAAAAAATCAGCAATAAAATGAAATCTGGCTCCAAAAAATGATTCAGAGGATGATAATAATGATGACCATATTTACTAGACTTTGTGAGTTTCTAATAAAAAAAAGAATTCTATGCTCTGAAGAAATAAACCCCAGCCTCCAGTTTAAGCTATGAACAATGCTACCTGTGCAAAGAACACAGTGAGGGCCAGAATAAGAGGCCTGGGCAGCTTTCTGGCTGGCGGTGAAGAACCACAACTTTGGCTGACTATTGTCGCAAATAACTGGCACTTGGGTGACAGGACGCTGCCACTGAGTGAGGTGGATCCAGTCTGTCTGGCACAGGCGTAAGTTTAAGTGACCAAACAGGAAACTATTCTACATGTTATTCTCTTTCACACAAACCACTGCCAGATGTGGCACGACCCAGATCCCCAAGAGCAGAGAGATGAAAGTCAGAGGCCCGGGATCTGAAGTGAGTTCCTGAGGCTGCTAGGAGGAGGCTTTTTCTGAGAAGCACCCGAGAGGCAGCCGAGTTTGTGTTTTGACTGTGAACGTGCATTCTGGCACGAGCACCTTTGAGAGGACTCGATCTAGGCGAGACGCCTCCCACTGCCCTGTATTTACTATCAAAAAGATTTGCAGTGACAGGAGAATGCAACGGGGACTTCAGGAATTTTTAACTCTGTCCCCACTTACCACTATTATTAGTCTCTTCAGTCACTCCTCGGGTGGTCCTGGCACCGCCTAGAGCTGTGTTCGTTCAGCCCCAGGACTTTCCCCAAGCCTTCTGCTGCCAGTCTAGTTTCCTCCTTGTCTCTCGGCAGCCACTGTCTAAAGCCACTATCAGTTACCACAGCAGCCGTCTGGGGACCCACACTCAATATCCTCTGTATTTGGGAGATGCTAAAAGTGGGGCTACACTGACCTAAATAACGTAATTAGGGCATGCCACTAAAAGGCAACCCTCCGAGATAACATCACCTTTTATCCCTGGTTACTCACCAAGTTTGTCTTGACAGTTATTTCTAGACAAGCCTTACCCTGTAAACCAGTGACCAAATGACTCACATTTAAAGCACCAGATTCTGGAGGTTATGGATAGACAGATAATTCGAGGCATGGGTGGAGACTTTCCCATTTCCACAGCTCCGGTTAGATCGAAAGACATCCTCTGAAACTAAACGAGAGGACTTCATCCACCCACACCCTCCCTCAAGACCTCAACACCAAGAGCCCAACTCTCCTTGTACAGATGAATATACTCTGGTGATTGTTAATGTTCATAAAGATGGAGTTAACTGCGTTTGGTGATTGGCCAGTTAGGCAAAGGCGGAGCCTTCCAGTGAATATGGCACCCTCTCATTTTCTTTCCCAAACTGCTAGCCTTGTGCCTTGCAGTTCCTGGACAGCTGCCATAACAATGCCACCAAATGGGTGCCCTTTAAAACGCAGAGAAACGCTTTGGAGTTAGCCAAACTTTTGAGGATTACAAAGTGCTTAGGCAATACATTGAAAAAAGGCAAATAAAATTTGATAAAAAAGGGGACTATTTGGCTTTTGGTCCTCTACTTCAACTTTAAGACCCAACCGTCTGTTTATACAAACAGTCTAGACTTGCTATCTTGCTGCATCAGAAGTCTCAGAAATGTAAGTGGAGGGAAACCAGTTTGGCAAGATAGCAAGGGAACAAGATAATGGCTTTACATGACGAAATAGGAAATCCGTTCCTGGGTGGTGTTTGGCAGTTTAATGTTGCAAGGGGTGGGTGTGGGGAATACGGGATGGGGGAAAGGACCTATGTGCGCACTCGGTTCACGAGTGAGCCCAGGAGGAGTAGGGCCGTAATTCTGGATCAATTCTCCCTCAGGCCACTTGCTTACTCTATACAGTGGATACATGCATTTTTAAAAGGTGATTTTAAAGACACATTGAAAAAGAATAATAAAATGAACACGAAGTCTTCCTGACGGCATAGATTTCTACCTTTAATCTCTGCACGAGTCTGAAATAATGTGTGTGGTGTTTAGTTAGCTGTTCCCGCGATACCGTTTCTTGTCTCCGAGTGACTGCAGATTGAAGTGTGTGATTTATTGTATTTTGGTTTTGGTTCCAAGTCCTGCATCGGACCTTGAAGAGTTAAATGGAGCTCAAGCAAGAGGCATGCTTCCTGTGTCTTCTCTGGTGTCAGTAGCTAATGGGGAGCGAGGCAAAGGGGCGCTTTGGTGCAACCGGAGTTGTCTAACAAGAGATTGCTATCAGAGACGGAGGCACGTTCTAACAAAAAGGTTACATAAAATTGTTGCCTTTTGGAGCAAGTGGAGTGAATATCACCTGTGAGATAGTACTGATTTTTAAGTAGAATAATCAGATGGGAAAATAGGCTTTTAAGACATTTTAAACTTTTTCCTGTGGTCTGCTATGTGGTAAAAATATGTTTGTTCTGAAACTCACATGCCTGTTATTAGCTCGAATGAAACAATGAGAATGAAGATAAGAGGTTTTAACTCCTAGATGCATAAATGAATATAATTATTCAATTACTTTAAAAAATACTCTTATTGCTAGCGCTCATCACACAAAAATATGCCCCGCTCCAAGTATTCATAATTGGTGTGAAATGAAGTTAAATGAATCTCTGTGCCAGCTGTTAGTCCCTTTCTGGAATAAGGAGCAAACTAATGAGAAAATGGGATCTGGGGTCCTCTGCATCCATCCTTCTTTTCACACGTACTCCATTAAGACGGCAGCACCGGAGGACCTCGGTGATGTCACTCGTGATGTGTGGGGAGGAAGCGCGCCCTGAAGCAGCAATCCCACGCGTCTCTGTTAGACCTCTGCATTGTACTGGCAGATCAAGGGTCCGTTCCCTTGTTGGACTGGGACTTTTTCAAGGGTACGGCTTTAACCTTCACTTATCTTTATAAACAGCTCCGACCTAGGGCCTGACACATACAGAACATCACAAATGCTATCTGAATGAAAGACAAATGATCAGTAAGGCCAGAAGTCCTCTCGCCCAGCACAGCTTTCCCTGGCAGACTGGACTCCGGGCCGAGTTCTTTTCGTCTGTTCTGCTTCCGTAAAGGCTTGGAACCACCCTGCGTCCTGATGGGGCAGGTCGGTCCCAAGGCATGTCTCTCACACTAGGCTGCACTTCCATTCACAACAAGCACTCGATGCGTCAGTGTGGCGTCCACAGGAGCAAAGGAGCATCATTCCTCTGAGAAGCTAGGGATGAAGGGGAAGAACGCACCACTGGTGGTACTCTAGCCGTCAGGCTCAGAATGGAACGCTGGGTCCAGACTGGGACTCCCGATTTTAAGAAGGAAACAGAAAAGGAAACCATATAGAGACCGGTGGCAACAAGCATGAAATTGGCTTGTGTTGGATTAAACATTCTTTACATACTGGATTTCAGGAAAAATCATGGCAAGTGGTTGAAATATAATAGAGAGTAGTATATTTACTGACATGCAGTATTGATTATACTTGATTAAGCTGTGTGTGACTTTATACACTTTGTAACCTGAAACCGCCATTACAACATTTTTGTTAAAAAAAAAATCAAAACTTGCTGACTTAGTTAACCCTTTATTTTTATTTTTTTTGCTGAGGCTTAAAGTATGTTGCACGCATCCATCAAACCACCTTATGACATGCAAATTAACTCAGCCTCCGTGTTTCAGCATTTCCTGAATCACCTTGTACCACTAAAGATAGCTAAAATACTTCCTTTGATACCTCCCTGCTTTTAAATTCCTAAAAAATGTTACGGGGGTGGGAAGTAAGGTGGTAACCTTACTTCAAAATCCAAAATTTTGAGCTTAGTGTTCATAGAGGGTAGGATACTGATGCCCCCACCCCAACTTCCAGGAGACTCAAAACACACATGTATGCATCTGTATATGTGTATTAGTACACGTGTTACTATATTCCTTTGCTAAGCAGATAATTTACAACCTTTTAAAAATATAGCCACATTTTCCAGAAGTGAAAGAAGCAGAAAAAACCCACTGTCCATTAACCGATGAATGGATAAATAGCATATGGTAAGTCCATAGAATGGAATATTATTCAACCATAACGAGAAATGAAGTGCTGACACGTGCCAGAACACGGGTGACCCCCGAACACAGTACGCTCAGGGAAGGGAGCTAGGTATCAAAGGCCATGTCCTGTATGGCTGCATCTACGCGGAGTGTTCAGAATAGGCAAGTCCAGAGAGACGGAAGGCAGAAGGGTGGTTGCCAGGGGCTGGAGGGAGGGGAGAGGAGGTGGGGAGTGGCTGCCGGCGGGGGCGGGGTTTCTTTGGAGGGTGACGAGGTGTTATGGAATTGGATACTGGTGATGGCTGGATAACTTTGTGAATGTATTAACTTTGTGAATGTAAAACTACTAAATTGGACACTTCAAAAATATGAATTTTATGGTATCTGAATGGTCTCTTCCACATATTTTTGAAAAGAAAAAATATAGCTAATCAGCCCTGGCTGGCGTAGCTCAGTGGACTGAGCGCGGGCTGCGAACCAAAGTGTCGCAGGTTCGATTCCCAGCCAGGGTACATGCCTGGGTTGCAAGCCATAACCCCCAGCAACCGCACATTGATGTTTCTCTCTCTATCTCCCTTCCTTCTCTCTCTAGAAATAAATAAATAAATAAATAAATAAAATCTTAAAAAAATATATAGCTAATCATGAACACAATGAAAGTTCTGGTGATTTTTAAGTCAGTCACTGAATTTTTGATAAGTCTCAATTTCTTGATCCCTAAAATGAGGAGGTAGGATTAGATACTCTCTTTAATCTTTCTAGATTTAAATATTAATGGTCTATTTGTAATATAACAGATTTTCATAACTTGGGATTTCTCGCAGTAAGAGCTTTGTCCGTGGTCTGAAATATGACACTACAGGTAAAGATACCCAGGTACTGCCTGACTAACCTTAGCATGTTGCTTGAGATATCAAAACCCACAGTTTGGGTGGGTTTCTCTTAAAGAGAGTAAACATTTCTCTTTAGAAATAAGGAGGAAATCCAACTCCTTGATAAAACCAAAGATGCCATCAGGATAAAAAGCAGAAGCAGTATAAACCAACAGAATTCAGTTGGCCAGCTCCTAACACCATAAAATAGGCTTTATCTACAACGAAATTTCCTCTCACTCAAAACGGGTACAGTTAAACTACTCATGATTTCCACTCCATTTTCCCTGAGTTTCACGTTATTTGTGTCATATTTTTGTAATCTTTCTGCTTTAGAACGTTCAAACTATTCAGCTGCAACTACACCTGTCAGACGCCAAATCTCATGAGGACTCGTACCTAAGCTAGTGGTTCGAGTGACCAAAAAAAAAAAAATCATCAGACAACCCCAGCTACAGAACCAGGCTGGCGGTCAATGGGCTGAGACAAAGGACAGCGACAGAGATGTGACACAGCACAGTTTCAGGCTGTTTGGACTGAAGAATGAAAAGGAAATAAAACCCCAATTGATATATGGCAAGGATCTAGTATTTCTTTTTTTCTTCCTTTAGGATTTTATTTATATATTTTCAGAGAGAGGGGAAGAGAGGGAGAGAAACATACACCAGTTGCCTCTTGCATGCCCCCAACTGGGGACCTGGCCCACAACCCAGGCATGTGCCCTGACTGGGCATCGAACTGGTGACCTTTCCGTTCACAGGCTGGCATTCAACCCACTGAACCACATCAGCCAGGGCTGAGTCTAGCGTTTCAACCAATCAGCACTAGACATATAGTTCAGAACACTGAATAAAGTTTGAAATTCCCAAAACCAAACATAAGCATGACAACAAATCTTATGACTAGACAGGTACATGATTTTGGGGCCTTGTGCAAAGAAAACCCTTGCAGGTTTAGTCAGCTGTGCCCTAGCCACCCTCAAGCTGCTGTGCTCTCAATGTCTGCTATTTCAGTTCGTGGAAACAGCATTTTCCCCTCACACGCCACATCGATCTGTTAGAAAGTCCTCCTGGTGCTACGTTTATATGTATTTAAGAATTAGAACACGTCTCACTGCTCCTACCACAGCCAAGGCACGATTTTCTCTTGCTTGAATGATGGCCATGGCCTCCTAACTAGACTCTAATTTCCTTTCTCACCCCAGAGACAATCTATTCTCAATAGCGAGTGGAGTGACTCTTTTCAAAGGAGACGTCCAATCATGTGACTTCTGTTCAAAACGCTCTGAAGATTTTCAATGTCACTTAAAGTAAAAGTCGAAGTTTTTTTCAATGGCCTACAAGGCCCTGTAAGGTCTGCTTCTCCATTTCCTCTCTGGCCTCACGTCCACTCCTATCACACAGGACTATTTCCACTTCTTCGAACTCACGCCCCAGGGCCTTTGCACTTGCTGTTTCCTGGTTATCTTCAAGGCTCTCTCTGCATCCCTTTCGAAGCTTTCCCGGTACTTACTTCACTTTTTTAATTCATTTATTTTTTAATTAAATCTATTGGAGTAACATGAGTTAATAACATTCTATAAATTTCAGGTGTACAATTTTATTTTTGTTATTTATTTTGGAAATTATATGTTATTGATTATGCTATTGCAGTTGCCCGAAGTTTTCCCCCTCTGGCCCCCCACCAGCAACCCCCACTCCCTCAGGCAGTCCCCACATCAGGTGTACAGTTTTGTAAGGTGACACATACTCTACTGTGTGTTCAGCACCTGAAGCCTAGTCCCCTTCTGTCACCATATCTTTGATCCTTTTCACCCTCTGCATCTTCCCCGTGCCCAGCATTTTTCTTGAAACTATTTACTACCTTCTCGTATACTGTACTAGTTACTCATTTACTTTGTGTGTGGTCCGCCTTTCCCCACGGAAACGTGAACTCCACAAGGGCAGGGTTTTCCGGTGTTCGTATTGACCCTCGCGTCCCGCCGCCCGGAACGGCAGCTGCTCGCGGATGGTGAGCAGCAGCGCGTGCTGCGTGGACTCACCGGTCTCACCCAGGTCAGTGCTCTGCAGAAACGTCCGGCAGCGCTCCTTGTGCTCCTCCAGGGAACTCCTCTGCTTGTAACTCCTTCCGCAAAACTCGCATTTATAGGGTTTCTCAACTATAAGGAGAGCACAGGGGGCACGCAGTGACCCTCAGGGTTACAGAACGAACAGGCGGTGAATCGGAGCTCTGCAAAAACTGCCCGCTGGGAACAGAGCACTGAGCGCAGCCGGAGAACTGGGATAGTCCTGCAGCTGCGTGACTTTTAAATTTGGTAAAGTGAAGAAGGGTTATGGTCTATGGTGGATTATTATGTTCCACTATTCTTCGAAAGGAAAGCCTCCTTTTACTGATGAAAGGATGTGGATTTATTTTATTATTTTTTTAAATATTTTATTTATTTATTTTTAGAGAGGGGAAGTGGGGGAGAAAGAGAGAGAGAGAGAAACATCAATGTGTGGTTGCCTCTCACGTGGCCCCCACTGGGGACATGGCCCACAACCCAGGCATGTGCCCTGACTGGGAATTGAACCTGCGATGCTTTGGTTCACAGCCCGCGCTCAATCCACTGAGCTACGCCAGCCAGGGCAGGATGTGGATTTAATGATTAGCATTGAACGTGGTGGTTTGGCTCCAGGTCCAATCTTGCTTCTTTAGGAAACAACATGGGACCTTTTTATTCTTCAAGGAAGTTGGTGTGGTGTGAGAATGAACTAGAAGGAGATCACCTATGGGGTGACATCCATCTGACTGTGCGTGAAGAGCGCTCTACGGTGTGGGAGTCAGCCGTTCAGCTAGAAACTGGTGGCCTTGGTAGAGCATCGACATGTTTTGATAAAACCAGCTCACCCTTGCCAAGTGGCTGTGCCAAAGGCTAGGCTACATCAACAAAAACGGAGGGATGAATGGAGGGTATTTTTGAATACTAGAAATAAGAATTGAAAAAATGACTTCATCTTAATTTCTAAGATAAAAAAAACCACAAAGGTTTCTGCAAAAGTTCATCCATATAATTCAGGCCCTTTATTGTCCCGACTCTTCCAAAAGCGCCATGGCTTAAAATATGTAAATAATAGCTTGGACTCCGTGTGCAGGACTGGCCTTTCTGATCTGTTGATGAAGGGTGCTCTGTAAATTCGTCAGAGTTTTAGGAACTGAGATTTTAAAGTTCTCTAATCCTCTTGCTCTGTTTAAAACGGAGCCTTTGGGACTTACAGCACTCAAAGGTCCTTATGGAATCCCAAATTGAAAAAAGTGTACATTTGCTAGGGCTAACAACAGTAAGTTTCCGCATTAATCGGTGCCTGGTAAAATCTGGCTTAAAAATGACTACTACTTAGCCCTGGCTGGCGTAGCTCAGTGGACTGAGCGCGGGCTGCGAACCAAAGTGTCACAGGTTCGATTCCCAGTCAAGGCACATGCCTGGGTTGCAGGCCATGACCCCCAGCAACTGCACATTGATGTTTCTCTCTCTCTCTCCCTCCCTTCCTTCTCTAAAAATAAATAAATAAAATCTTATTTTTTTAAAAAATGACTACTACTATTGGCCCTTCCTTGAAAAAAGCAGCAGAAGTGAACTGCTCTCATTTTGGGGACCAGACTCAGCCTCAATGCATTACTCTGAACACTGAGCTGTAAACAAAACCCTTCCTTTGCTATTTATCCATTGATGGTGTCTCACAGTGGATTTTGTTGGGGTTGGCTTGATTCATCCTGAGTCTCTGAACTGTGACCAGCTGAGGACCTGGGGCTGGGTTCTAGTCAAAGCAGTATGTGGATTGACTTAAAAACAAAACTTTTTTTTTTCTTCAATTAAAATTTTGTCAGATAACATCAAGAACATGAGGTCCCAAATTTGAAAAATAGAGTCAGTTTTATTTTTCTAGGAGGGAAATTCTAGATGTTCAAAACAAATTTATTATCTTGTTTGGTTAAAATAAGAAGTAAAATATACCAAGAGGAGACATTTTTTTTTAAACATTCTTACTGCTGCTTCTCTTTTAGAGATTAAAAATAAATAGGCCCCTTAAGAAGAAAGCTGGGTTTAAGAAATTTAGCTCATGTACACCAAAACTAATACAATGATACTTACATTTCAATAAAAAAATTTAGCCCAGAAGGGCCAAAAAAAAGACCCCTCCAAATTTAGCCCAGAATAGCCAAAATAACCACCTACCAATGATTTATACCCAGTTGACAGTTTAACATAATGTATAAACTATACAACAGGGGCTTGTTCAGACTTTTGAATGAAAAGCATATATGTGTGTGTGTTTTTAGGGAAAATAATCTTTTAATAGAGTTTCTCATAAGAAAATACTGATGGCTATTATTTTTTTCCACAAGAATTAAAAAGGCAAAAACCAAAAATGAAAAAGGCGCTTTTATAGGACAGGCTCTTCCTGTCTGTGTTCTTCTCTAGGGCAGCCAGGATGGCGAGGACATGATCATCCCCAGCAAGCCAGACGGAGAGCAATTAATGCCTTAATGGAAGTGTAATTAGCCCTAGAGGTCTCTGCTGTGGTAACCCTTCAGAACCGGGATGACGGATGAACACCTCCCTGCTTAACTGCTTCCAGTTTCCACAGTGGGCCCCGAGGAACACACACGCGTACCAGACGGGGAGTGCTCATCGCGCTCACTTACCAGAATGTGTTCTAAGATGACCTGTGAGTGCATCCCTTCTCTGGCATGCGTAGTTGCAGAGATGACACTTAAAAGGTTTTTCCCCTGTGTGCAGTTTAATGTGGCGGAGGAGGTTACCTTTCTGAGTAAAAGATGCCCCGCACTGATTACACTGGAATGGGCGTTCACCTTTAAAAAACGACAAAAGGGAGATTTCTGGTCACCGGCAAGTGGCGGAGCCTGTGCACAGACTAAACAGACGCCTTTGGCCAAAGCTCGTCTTCGACGGCTCTGTTCTTACTGGGATCAGCTGGGAGCTGTACTTCAAGGCAAACCTAAGACTTCCTTAGGGAAACTTCCCTCTAGAAGAGAAAGAACACTCCCCTGTCACCCACCAAGGCTATTTTAGGTATCATCTTGTCTTGAATCAGAGCAAAAAAAGAAAAGAAAAACAAGAGTAGCTCAAGATGTAAATTTTCACATTACTTGGCAATCCTTTTAAATATAATCTCAATCTGAAAAAAAAAAGAGCCACAGACTTAAGTCCTAATAAGCTCTTGAGGGCCGGAAATGCTTCTTCTAAAAGGATTCGTAACAGATGGAATCTGTCGGACTCAGTGGGACTCGTATTTTTATGCATTTCTATAGACTGTTTATTGTCTGAAGATAAATTTTTTTAAACTGGTAATAAAAACGATATCCTTTCATCTACCAAATTGGAACCCAATATAATGAGATCTGCTTTTTCTAAAAGTTAGGCAAAAATATAACAAAGATGCTTAAGAAGCATATCACACAATTCAACTCCTACCTATTAGCAGAAGAAAAAACTATTTGGCTGACCCAGAACACCGCTCTCTGCAGTTCTGTTTGTTTTTTATTTTTATTCATAACATTTGCAATGTTTGCCAAATGCATTGTGAAGCAGGAATAAAAATTGCTGGGTAAATGGGAATGCAGAGAGGGAGAAATACATCAGCATTATAGCAAAAAAATCAATGAACAAATCAGAAGTCGTCCCACATTCCAGCATTTCATTGCTCACACGGCTGCATTAGGCCCGTTTTCAGAAAAATGGATAAAGGAGACTATTTACCAGTATGGCTCCGCTTATGAACCATTAAGACATTGAAGCTAATGCAGGATAATCCACACACATCGCAGTTCATCTTGCCACTGGTCGGCCTGCTACTATCGTACGAGACGACATGTCTCTCCAACTTAATGTTTTCGTATTCATTATACTCTCTGGAATAGCTGTAAGGAATTTCAGGCTCTTCTGCATTTCCCATGGGCTCTGGTTTCAAAACGTTCTCATCCCTTTCACTGTATTCATCTTTCACTTTCATGGAATCGTCTGCGGGGAGGAAAATGCAAGACGTGAACAATGATTGTGTTTGGGTCTCTCCGAGCAGCTCCAAGAGCAGACCCACACCCGACAAATACCGAGTGAAGCTAACATAATATTATACATATACGAAAACAAGAAGACGCCACCAAGAGGGTCACCAGTCACTGGAACTCAGAACCACAGTCAGGGGGAAACACACACACACACACACACGCACACACAGATGACAGCGTTTTAGGCCATCCAGAAAATTAGAGATAATAGACTTTAGCTTATGCCTTCTCAAAGCAACTATGAAGAAAACATTTTGAGCAACTCTCGTCCAGTGCTGGGCGAGAAGAAAGGTTTTCAGATCTAGTACCTTTTTTTGGTGACTTCAATGAAAAGGCAAGGTGATGTGCTCTCGGGTTGCAAGAAGAGAATACTGTTTTAATTCGTCCAACGCATCCAATGTAAGCCACTAAGATTGACAGTTGAATAGTTACTATTGTTTTTCTGACTTTAAGCCATGCTTTGCCTCTTCCCCTTCCATGCAGATGAACTGCTAACAGGAGCCTTATCTATCTCTCTTGAAACTGATAAAGAGACATTGAAAGTAGAGGAAGCTGGCAGGACTAGTGAAATACTGTTGAGAAAGATAAAAGGAGAAGTAATTCTTCAGCACAGCCTTCTAAAGAGTCACTTTCATTGACATAGGTAAATGGAGCTCAACCCAAGCAAGGGGAAGGGCACCTATATCCAAGTTGGGGAGGGCTGAACTCAAGATCCCAGAATTGTAGGACTGGACAGGGAGAAGGGTTTTTGGCCCAAGGGAGTTGGCTGGCCAGGTACCGTCTTACACAGAGCTGCCACACTCCTAAACTGAAGAACATAAGGAATGAAGAAGGCAAATTTATGTACCAACACGAACCAAACCTAAATATTTGCCTGATGTGATCATAGTAAACATGTATAAGGGATTTTCATACAGAAAACACGCTGCATACATGCTTACTTTTTCAAACAGTCCTTCTTAGAAGTTGGAAGTCGTAGTTCCCCACGAGGAATCATAAATCAATGGAATATTAGGGCTGGAAGGAGGTTTAGAGATCCCCTAATCCAACTCCTTTGTGTCTTTCAAATAAGGAAATTTGGGGACAGAGATGTTTCTGGTGGTTTGTTCAGGGTGACACAGCCAGTGAGTGACCGATAGGATTAGAATGCCGAACTTGGACTTGACCTCTCACAGTAGCCACACGCAGTCTAAGTGGCTTATCACCAACATATCACACGTTCTCCCATCCATGGTGTAGATGTAAAAAAACCAAAACACCCTGAAGAAAAGATATTTTTTAAAAAAAACTACATCCCTTCAAAAACAGCAGCGAGTGCAGCTCCCGTTGCCACCCAGGAGGAAGTACAACTGCAGCTGTGCCTGGCTTGCTACCTTCGACCAAGTTTCAATTTTCACTTCTATCAAGGTTACCTTTCATCTATATTAACTGTGTTTGCTTAATAGAGCAAGACAGGGCCTAACCACCAACAGAGGAGCCATCGCTGCAGCCCCGTTCCGCCGCTTCTCACCACGGTTCATGGTTCACAGCCTCTCGCTCTTTGATCGAAAGGGAGGTAGGGGTGTAGGATAAGCCCTACACGCTTCAGATTTGCCCAAATCATGCCCCTGGGCTATAATAGCCATCGATTCCCATTTCCTAGGTGGGAAGGGGTTCAATCCTTTCTTTCTCGGGACAGGCCTTGCCTGCTCTCAGATGGAATTTGTTTGCTTAAGTGACGTATGTTTAAAAAAAAATTTTTTTTTAGAGAAGGATGCACCTGAGGCGTGTACTCTCCTCTCTTCCTCCATCACTCCAGCTGTGGGTGATATCCCACCAAAGCTTGAGTGCTCTTCAGTTTGCATGTAGGCGTTTAAAAGAACCTCAACGGAAAACTTCAGCTACTGAAAACCAAAAACAGCAGAGAGAAAAGGACCAGCAGAAAAAAAAAATCATCCTTTTAATTTTGGTTCTAAAATGTTAACGTGAACAGACGCCGGGCTTTCTGTGGTCAGTGACAATGAAAAATGAGTAAGGGCAGTGTGTTGGGTCTTTCTGAAAACATAGGACAGAACAGGGTTCGTTGCTCCTGCCCTCAGGATTTTGGCGTTAGTAAACTTGACTTAGAACTCAAGATGCACCTAGCAGGCTCAAGATGAAATCTTGGCGCTTGTCCCTAGGACTGAGCTATAGAACGAGGCAGGCCGTATTTGAGACCGAGGGGCCCAAGGGGAAGCATGAGAGTCATGGACAGGCATTAGGGAAGTTGCCTGGACTCACTGGACCCAAAGAGTTCCTGATCTAGCTGTTGGTTTGCTCTTGGCGTCTTACCAGTTTTAGATAAAAGATCTGCATGGCCTCTCCACATAGTTACAGATCAACACTTCGTTATGGTTTACCATGTGAAGGTTATCAGAGTTAAATATTAGAGTACATTAGTATCTAAGACACAAAGGAGAGACTATTGGGCTTAGCACCCAGTCTCCAAATATAGTTCACCGACACTACCAGGGAAGACACTGGTCTGCTCTAATGAAGAGATTCATTCTCTCCCTTTGGAGGTAGATTTATTGGAACAGAGGAAAGGAAGGCATTCTACTTAGTATCTATCCCTTGAAAATATCAATAAACACGTCTAAAATCAAACGTGTCCTCTTAGAACCCGAACCCGCTTCTAATGCATGGCTTCTTAATATGTACAAATGGCATCTTCCTTTTTCCAGTCTCCAGGTCTTGAAGACAGATTTTTTTTTTCCTTTCGACCTTCATGCTCAGGGAGCCCCGAGGACCTGCGGGTTCTAGGTCCTCAGGCCGTCTAGACGGCAGCTCCCCTCCTCCATCCATCCCCTCTGCAATGTAGTTTGGCCTCCCTTTTCAGCACATCTGCACCCCTCTGTCCGCATTCTTGTCTAGATTCACTACAAAAGTAATCTATGCCTACTTCCTCCACGGCCTCAAAACTGATGTAAAATTCCCTTCATCTGGCTTCGGCCTGCATGCTTTCCCGAATCTGCTCCCCTGAGAGTCAGCCGTCTCCTGGTCCCTAAACCCAAGGGCCTTCTGTGTGCTCCTCTCCCCAGCTTCTCCGTCGCCCCTGCTATAGATCACCACTCCTTGCTCCACGCTTCTACTCCCTCGCCGAAACTTCCTGCTTTCCTTACCTTGTGGCTTGCCTCTTTCTAGCTCTTTTTTCTCCCTCTGCTTCCAAAAGACTGTCCTTAACTCTCCTTTTTCTTCCCTCTGTCCATCTCCCCTATGGCAACTTCATCTCCTCTTAAGGTTTCAACTAGCATTTTGTATGAGTAGTCCCCAAATATATATGTCCAGGTGTGATCTCTCTCCCCTCCCCCAGATTTCTCTTCCCAAAGGCCTCCTTAGTGACTTCTCAGTTACTCAGGTTACAATCTTTACGGTCACCTTTCCTTCCTCTTGTTTTGCCCCACCTTCAGTCACCTGTTGGTTCTGTTTCTGTCCTCTCTCTCCAGGCTGCCTCTCCTCCCCTCTGTGCTACATGCCCGTTATCCTAAATCTCAGACCCGATTCCCCTGTCCAGGATCTGCTGTCCTGGCCTCCGCGTTGCTCATCCTGACTCCTTTCTCTCCCCTGTCCAGCTCGCCCTGTGCCTTACCACCATGTCGTTCTCCCTAAATGATAGCTCCTGGCCCATCACGGCCCTGTCAAAATTCTTCAATATTCTGCATCACCAACAACATTAAATCCAAACTGAGAAACAAAGACTTGAAAAGAGACTTTCAACATCTGGCCGCAACCTATCTTTGTAATATTGGTTTTGATTACTCAGATATCTGTAACCAAACTAAACAACTTCTAAGTATTCTTGATGTTATTATTTCCACCGCCTAAAAGGTCTTTCCCAACACTGCCTCAGGTCCAAATCCTACACATCTTTTTTTTTCCCTTACACATCTTTTAAGATCAAACTGATAGGCCATTCTCCACCCACTAAGCCTTCCCTTGGTCTCCCACCTACAAAGTAGTCTATTCCTCCTTTCTCTGAGTTACTGGCAAACTTGCCTCATCTCTCACATGGACAGGAAAACTACCTGAGGTCAGAAGAGACACAGGTTTTTTTGTTTGTTTGTGATTGTTTTGTTTTAACTTAGTGTCCCCTATAACTGCTTAACCTATCTATGTGAGACCGAAGATTGTATAGTTTTAAAATAGAAATTTGGGAAGTCTCAGCAGAGATTTATTCATTGGGAATATGCATCAAAAACATGCTCTCTAGGTAAAGCTTATGCACAGTGGCATTTGAGAACCACTGCTCTAGAGATGGACAGTATTCTACATAAAGTCCATGCAGAATAAATACTTAGTATATGAATATTTCACTGCATCAGCCTCCTAACTGGTCCACAGAGTGTGTGACCTCTGTTTATACTATATCCTATCATATTGCACGAAAACTCTCGTTCAGATATTTGCAACGATTTCATTTTGCAATGATTCCAGAGTAAGGCCCAAACTCCTTAGTGAGACATTCAAGGGCCTGTCTAGGACCAGCCCCAACCCTACCTGACCGTCTCTCCCCTTCCCCAGACCATTGCAATTCTCGCTAGCCTCCTGGAATCATCCTTTTTGCTAGACTAGGACCTTGCTACTCAAAGTGAGGTCCTTGGATCAGAAGTTCCAGCATCCCCTGGGAGCCTGTTAGACATGCAGACTCCCAGGCCCCACCCCAGGCCCAGCGGATCTGTGTCAGCATTTTATCAAGATCCTCAGGACCCTCAAGGATTCTTCTTCATACTGGAGTCTGAGGAGCACAGCGGCAATATGACTAATGGTAGTTCTCCAAGCCTTTTCTCCGGTCTTTCCCCCGTATCAACATCCTAGTCAAACCTCAAGATGCTCTTTCAGTGCCTTTTCTCCAATGCAGTCTTCTTTGATACCCTAAACTAAAAAAAAATGCTCTGTTTCTGTGCTTTCTCCAATATCTACCTCATTCTACTTTATATGTAGCATGGTGTTACTCACTTCTACAGATTCACTTCTATAGTCGGGGTGTTCATAAAATGTTAATGTAAAACCAGTAATATCGTTCCCCGGATTTACGTTATACATTCAGAGATGTTTATGTTCACGCTTCATCGAGTTTCAGTTGTCAGTGACTGGCAACTCCTGAATGCAGAACATCTTTAAAATCTGGCAAGAAATACTTGAGTACACTAGAGGAACTGCCCCACAGTATCCTGAAGTCCTTTGTAAACTGAAACACCTTTTGTAACGTGAATAACCTCCTGTTTTCATTTTGTAAGTTCCAGTCTCTTGTAACATGCATCGGGTTTCTTAGACACGCAACGAAAATTGCCACTGGAAAGACTATCAAGAATCTTCACAGGCCTTAGCAATATTTTACTTCCTAAGCCAGGTAGTGGATCCATGAATGCTTATTTGGTCATTCTTTAAACTACACACAAAAGTATATTTGCCTTCTTGTATGTATGATAGATACCATAATAAAAAATGTGAAAGGCTTCCTGAATAAATTTTTTATCCTTGAACTTGTGGAGAAAAGGACACACCAAACCACAAATTGCTGATAAAGGTAATTGCTAAACATTCCCTGGGGGGGTCGGGGGTGGAGAGGGGGAAGATGTCTAAATTGAATCTAACCCATAGAAAATTAGATTAAACTGAACTTCTTTCTAAAGGAGCTCCTCTGGGGTGCAATTGCTCCCATCTTTGTCTGTGTTCTGGAGCCTCTTAGGAAGACGACACACGCTCACACACACACACCCCAGAGAGAATTTTGTAGGCTGAAGAGAACAAAGGCTTGGCTCACTGGGGCTGATGCACATGGTTTCATTTCCTGGGGTGATGGTTATCACATGAAAGGCTTGCACTCCAGAGTAGACATTTTTGGTTTCACCTGAGACATTGCAAAAACAATGGGTCTTGGAAAGGATCCAACATCTAAATCCTTCAGGGGCAATAGCAGTCTCAGCCAACTGTGCCTCAGTTTGTTTTTACAGGCACATAAAATGCTCAGTTGGAGAGGAGAACCTATCAAAGATGGCAAGCAGAAGAGGCGACTTGGGTGTCTTGGACGGCATGTTGTCCATAGGAATTTCCCGGTGTAAAAAGGGGCTTCTGAATCTCCACTCTGAGCCATGAGATCCCAGGATCCAATTCAAAGAAGGGCAAAGTTTGGAGTAACAGCCTTAAGTTTGCCAGAGACAGTGTGAGGAGGGAGGAAACAAGACAGAGGCTGCCAGACAGGGAAGACGCAAAAAGGGCGGTGCTGTTGAAGTGTTTTACAAGGAGTGGGGGTCATAACCGTGAAATCCTCAGCTCATGCAAAAGTCAACTGGATAACAAAGAAGCTTAATCATCTTAATGTGGCATTTTAATGATGCCACTGATTTGCTATGCCAATTCAGAGATAATGAGGCCCTAATGCTACAGATGTTCAGCCAGGCTAAAAGAAAGGGAGGGGGGGCTTTTCTAGCGTGCCATTTTCTAACTATCCAATTAAACAAATTGTGAAAGCATCTAAATAGTTTACCAGGTTTTGACAGCTGTTAATAGGATTTAGAAGCTCGAAGCACTAAAGAGCAAAATGGGAGATATATGGATTGTAGGCATTTAATCTACAGAGTTTGTTGCTATGACCCAGTACAGCACAAATAGATGAACTAGAACAGTTTTCCTTATAAAATTAATGTCTGTACTCCTTTCCCACAATGGCCTCTTTGTATCACGAACAAGAACACTGAAATTATGGGTCATTTTCATTTTCTAATTTACATTTTTATGTGTCAAGTGAGGAGGGGGAAAAAAACAATGATATTTTGAGAACTAAAGAATAAGAAGTTTTAGTGTTTGCTAACCAGTAAGATTATAATGCTTGAAAGAAAATGAAACATTTGGTCATTGATTTATATAATCCACTATGTTTTCATTTTTCTCTTCTTTAAAATTTAAAATGACATATAGAAATTTTTTAAAACACCTAAAGTTGGGAAAAACAACTGTAAAAGGTTAATCAGATCAATAAGAAATAAAATGTTAATATCTCAACAGCAGCGAAATAAGAGATGGTAGTATATAATATTTGGTTTGGCTTAAGTTATCATTAAAACATAGACTTTAAAATTTGCCCTTAAAGAGTCTAAACTGGTAATTAGTAAATCATATTACTTCAAGTTCAAGAGCACCAGCATGAAAACATGAAGAAAGTCTTCACCGCAAAGGAACCATCCTCGATTTTACTAATGGCATTAATCTTTGTCTTATTGTCCAACCATCAGATAGCTCATTCATCGCCACAATAATAAAAATTTTGCTCAATAATTTCAGTGCAAATTTTTGCTTTCCCATTAGATCAAGAGGAGATTTATTACTTATAACAACAGGAACACACGATGCACCAGCAGTAGATAAAGTCTGAGCTGCTCAGTTGGGCTAAACTCTTCAGATATCATGGGACCAGGCGAATTCTTTGTCTTGAGTTGTGTGGATTGAAAAACATGATGCGTGAAAGTTCCTTCTAAGCTTTAAAGAAGTACACAGATGTATTTTTTCATTTTTCTCCACTCTAACTCTAAACTTTTTATTGCTTATTTAGCCTATATTTTATTGTGAAAATAACTCTTATCCACTGAAAATGAATGAATGAAAATACATTTAATGAGGTCAAGGTTTTGGTTGTTGCTCAACATAATGGAGGATCGACTAACGTGTGCATCTAGTACACGTTTCATTTATAAACCCAGAGGGGGAAAAAAACCTTTCTTTTCATTACCATATCCTTGTACAGAATATTCACTTTCTTTAAACGGAATTTAACTTAAAATTTAAAGCATATTAAAATACAATTCTTAGAAAAATTCAAAAATTGCCATCCAAATGTAAGTAAATTGAGTGAAAACATCCTGTCACAACACCAACCCCAGCACCCTGGGTAAGGGAGGAATGAGAATGTCTTCTCTATCCAGAGCATTAACAGTTCTTGGTACACACAGTGTGTGCAGTGTTACATGACGGCCGACAGGTGTGTTCCCCATATAGACAAGAAGGGTCTTCAAGGCAGGTTCTAATAATGTCTGTGACCCCAGAACCTTTCAGAACTATAGGTATTGAGTGGATAAGTAAATGAATGAGCTCTTTGGGCAAGCTGAACCAGTTCAGTGATAATAAGATCAGGCAGGGAGGAAGTAACGTCAGTATGGCATAGCACTCCCTAACTCGTCTCTGACATTCTCAAGGCGAGCTGTGGTGTGCAGTTTCTCTTCACGGCGCATCAGAAAGAGGCCCAAGCGCCGCAGTGACGGCCAGCCCTCCGGCTGCGGTGGTCTGGCTCCTGCCTCTCTTATTACACAACATGGCCCCCCACTCACCCCTGCTTCTTGAACCTCTTCCCTGGTCCTATTCCTACCTCATCTATTTATTTCCTACACTGACTCCTCTTTTTCCTCAGGTGTGAATGATGTCCAGGGCTCTTTTTCTTGAAACTTTTGGTTTTTTTTTCACTCTACATAGTAGCCTAATCCAACTTTTTGTTGCTGATGACCCTCAAATCTGTATCCCCAGCTTAGTCTTTCCTGCGGAGGCCAGTAGACACTTCCAATCATTTCTTGGATTTCTTACACTGGTTCCACGCTCAACAAGCTGCAGCCCAGCTCATTGTTTCTCTCCTTTTACTTCCTTTCCGAATCTGCTCCTCCTACGGTATTCCCCATGTCCCCTCCACACAGTGGCTGCTTCACGTCAGTGTGACCCCGCTGGCACCCTTAACCTGGGCACTGCGGCTGGCACACAGCTCAGTGACCGCTTACCAAATGAATGAAAGGAAGAAAAGAAGGCAAGAAGGAAGGAGGGAGCAAATAATTATTCTGTTCTTTACTTCAGGTACAAGACTAAGGTTGGAAGGGTTTAAAAAATTGCACAGGTTATAATTTTGCCTAAGGCTAGCATGTTAGGCCACGGCAGAGGAAAAACACTAGATAGTGTTTCTAACTTCAGGGACGCCAACCAGACCCAAAGGGTATAAAGGGCTTTTAGAAGAGAAGGAACTAAGTATAATAATTAAGAATTAAAAGATTCTTGCTCTTTTTTTAAAACACTAAATTAATTAAAACAATATATGCACAGGAGACCGTGGGGGCAGGCACAGCTGAGACAGGAGCTAAAAATATTTTTAAAGGGCTCTATCGACAACGTGAAATAATGTTCCTTGTGAAATCTGCAAGGAGCTACCTCCAAGGAGAAATGGATTACCCTTTCCAAACCATGAAAACAGACATTCATACTAGATCCAAAAGGATGTCAGACAACCAGAGAAGCTGCACTTTAAAAGGCAGCAGCAGCACATTCCATCGGAGGCTCTCTGGTGACAGATGATGCCAGCCGTGGGGATGTTCAGTCCCCAACGATGCTCAGTGCCTGGACAAATCTCAGATTCTTCAGTGGCCACGCTGGAGCCCACGGACACCCAAGCACTTCATCATTTATAACACGTCTTTTCGATTTGCAACGTGGCTTAACCTCTTTTCTAATAAACAGAATGTTTTAGGTTCTGGGAAAAAAAAAAACATGTACAAAATATGACATTTAGTATCTGCTACTTATTCCTTAGACTTTTCTTCCTCTCTTCTTCTTCCATCTCTGTCTCTCTGGTTTTCAAATAACGGAACAGAGCACCAGGGAACGTGGAAGAAAGTCAGCGCCCACTTGTCCTGGGTGACTGCGCGATGTCAAGAGCACATGAAGGAATAAGCTCTCTTGGCACTGCAACATGCTGGTCCCTGGGAGCAACGTGTAACAACTGTGTAACAGCTGCCCAGGAACACGTCAGGGTTGCAGGCAAAGAGGCATCCTGGCTCCACCAGAAACGGAGGAGAAAATCTTGTCTGGCAGAGTAAAGCTAGAATGAAATCTAACCAACGGACAAGAGCACACGCCCCTTTCTATTTCAAAGGCAACTTTTAAAGATCACAGATACAGACGTTTCTACGAACAGTATTCAAATAGTATCAGAATGGGTGCTGGTAGTTATAAGGAAGGGATAATATGTATTTCTCTCTTATTTTGCCCACTGGAAACAGATTTGAATGCCTTTTTTTTTAAGTTCTGAAGAAACAGCATCATGGGCTTTGGAGTAAAACAGAATGTGGGTCCAAGTTGTACTAACTGGTTGTCTGATCTCAGTAAGTCTCTTGACTTCTGTGAATTTTCTTATTTCTTCAATGATAGCATCTACACATAAGAGGGTTGTTACAGTAATTAAATTAGGTAATGTATCTAAAAGCCTAGGGTAGTAGCTGACACATAAATATCTTTGTGACCTTGGGCTATGCAAAGATTTCTTAGATTTGATACCAGAGGCATGATTCATAAATGAAAATATCTTACAGCTCAAGACAAATAATCAAATTAAAACTGTGAAAATGATTTGAATTGACATTTACCGAAGATATTATACAAATGAACAATAGGCAAATGAAAAGATGTTCAACATCAATAGTTATTAGAGAAATGCAAATTAAAACCACAATGAGTTATCACTTCATACCCACTAGAATGGCTATCATCAAAAAGACAATCATCGCCCTGGCTGGTGTGGCTCAGTGGATTGAGCTCGGGCCTGCAAACCAAAGGGTCGCCAGTTGGATTCCCAGTCAGGGCACGTGCCTGGGTTGTGGGCCAGGTCCCCAGTTGGGGGGCACGTGAGAGGCAACCACACATTGATGTTTCTCTCCCTCCCTTTCCTTCTCTAAAAACAGGTAAATAAAATCTTTACCAACAACAACAAAAAGACAATCAGCTTTGGTGAGGATGTGGAGGAAATGGAACCTCGGCGTGTTGCTGATGGGAAGGTAAAATGGTGCAGCCGTTTGGAAAAAGTTTGGCAGTAGAGGAGACACCCTTCTCAAATGGTTCCCAGTGGTCCCTGACTCTTAGACTCCAAGTCCTGTGTAACCTCCCCTTTAATGTGGGTTGGACCTGCTGATTTGCTTCTGATTGATAGGGCATGGCAAAAGTGATGGGAAATCCTGTTATCAGATTATAAAAGATATAATTTCCTCTTGTTCTCATTTCCTCTCTCTGTTGCCTCTCTGATGAAGAAAGTCAGGGAGTGGACATGGCAAGAACTGAAGGCAGTTACTGGCCAGCCTCCAGGGAGGACAGGGGGCCCTGAGTCCAACACCCTCAAGGAATAAGACGGCCAGACTAGAACTGAATCCTGCCAACTGCGAGAGTGAGTCTGGAAGTCTATCCTTCCCTTGTCAAGCCTTCAGGTGAGACCGCAGTCCAGGTCAATACCTTGGTGCCAGCCTCGTGAGATGCTGGGAAGCAGAGGACCCAGAGGAGCTGGGCCTGGATCCCTGAGATCAGAGATTTGGATTGCTTTAGGCCAAGGTTTGGAGTCATCTGTTGTTAGCAATCCATAACCAATATAGACAGTTTCTTATCACATTAAACATAAACCGACTATACAACCCAGCAACTCCACTCTTAGGTGTCTACTCAGAAGAATTGAAAATTGCGTCCACACAAAGACTTGTACACACACGTTCACAGTCAAAAAATGTAAACACCCAGAGTGCTGGTGAGTTGATAAACAACATGTGTTACATCAATACAATGGAGTAGCCTTGGCTGGCATAGCTCAGTGGATTGAGCGCGGGCCGTGAACCAAAGCATCGCAGGTTCGATTCCCAGTCAGGGCACATGCCTGGGTTGCAGGCCACGGCCCCCAGCAACCTCACAGTGATGTTTCTCTCTCTCTCCCTCCCTTCCCTCTCTAAAAATAAATAAATAAAATCTTTTAAAAAATACAATGGAGTACTACTCAGAAATAAAGAGAAACAAAATACTGATACAGGCAACAATTTGAATAAACTTTAAAAAATTATGCTAAATGAAAGAAGCCAGAAGCAAAAGACTACATATTGTTATTATTCCTTTTATAAGAGATGGCCAGACACGGTAAATCTATAGAAACATGAATCTGCCCGGGGCAGAAGGACACGAATAGGATTGACTGCAACCTGGGGAAAGGAAGGTTTTAAAACAAGGTGCTACTGCACAATTCTACACATTTCCTAAAAATCATTGAACACTTAAAGGTGTATCTTACTTACATACCTTTAAGCACAGTCAGTTATAACCAGACTAAAGCTGTTTAACAAAACAAAACAAAACAAAATTGTAAGAGGATTTTAAAAAACAAACCGATAGCCAGCTACACGGAGAGTGACTCAGTCTCCAGAGGGGAGGGTCCGGCTACTCATCCGCCAACTATTACAAGGAACATCATGACGAGTTGAGCCTATTGAGCTACTTCCATATGACAAATCCTCATGAGGCTATCTTGACTCCTTTTGTTGCTAAACAGCTGAGTTCACGCCCTTTCCAAAGAAACTAGTTAAGTGTTATGTTAAAAAACATAAGATACACCTACTCCTTGGCATAGGAAAGGAGGCTGAAACCATCGACTGTGAAAGGCTTTGCCTCAGGACACGCCCCATGCTTAATTATTTTGTTATCGACTTCAGAGGCTAGCTCAGTAACTACTGATTTTTGCTCTCTTCTAAAGTGTGCTAAAATCCATAAAGATCCGTATTTTCTAGTTATATTACTTCTTTGTAACATTTTGGGCTTTTTTATGTGCTTTTATGCCTCACTTTCAGTTCCGTGAGTAATCTAGTGTGCTTTACTAGGCTTCGATTATTGTTTAATTAATGAGCATTATCCCTGACCTCCAGGTCAGCAGTAGTATAAAGCCCCTGGGGAAGCTCTCTGAGGGTTCCCTCAGGGATGTGAGAGTTTAGTTCTACCATAAGAAAAGAGAAAAGAAGGAATTATCTTTTCTATATAGTTTCAGAGAGAGAGAGAGAACTAGTACAACCCGAAGGGTGAGACCCAGAAAACCAGGATGAGGATGAGTAAGGCACAGTTCACATAAAAATGCCAGAAATGGTTCTGGGCCCCAAGCAATGCAGAGAGGTAACAAAGGTCCATTAAGTTGTGTCCAAATTTTGATGGCTGAGAATCATGGCCACAAGCCTAGACTGACTTAAGCGAAGCTAATTAAGAGCCTTTCCTATTTTCTCTAGGGCTGCTGTGAACTTCCTTGAGGTTAACAAACGGCAACAAAGGCATGGCTGGGATTTCTGCTTCTGCAGACGCAGGTGCGGAGAAGGCTGGTTCTAACAAATCTTGTCAATGTTTTTAATGCCACCAGACCGGCTAATCTAGTGAAATATCGACCGTGATCCCATTTTTACATACTCAGTTGACATAATTAACAAACCTTTTAAGGGTAAGGTCACAAATTAGTTTTAATGATTAAATCCTGGGCCTCCATATGCTACTGTTTAGACAGCACCACGCACGGCAGCATCTAGTTTTTTAAGACTGTCATTCCTGCAACCTCAATTCTAGATCCAACTGCAACTGTCAATTCAACAGCAGATTTCACCCAGGCAGCTGAACGAGAAAACATCTGGACCTCTCAGTCAGAATGAGAAAGGTCACATGTTAAATCCGGATAATCTTGTTTATTGGTGTTTGAAGGTTACACACGGAGGGGTGGATTACCAGGGTCCGCCTTCAGGCCCGGCTCTGACATCTTCATTTATCTGTCATGTGTGTGACACTTCGCAATCCAAAGCTTTAGTACTCCTGTGTTCTCACTCACTTCCGAGTGTAATCTTGCTCCTTCTGAGCCTGAACGCTAGGCCAGCCTACCACTAGACTGTTGAGTATTAGATGCTGGAAGAAACGGCGTCACAGAATTGCCAGGGGCAGGTGACGTCTGTTTTTTGAAAAGCTGTTTTCCAAATTTCTATCCAGCATTTCACCATGGATGAAGGATCTGCAACTTTCCCCATCAAAATCAGAAAAAGGAAAGGCTTTTGAATCAGCAAGGAGCAAAATCAAAAGCTTGCCCTATGTCAGGTTTCAGCTCGGTGATGAAGAAAGAGGGATTGTGCCGATTGCATGTTTTTTTCATAATTAGTATATATTATTTTATGTCCAATGTATGAAATTGTTTCTATTGGAAGCAATTCTACAGTCCATTACATATGAAACTATTACAAAAACAGCAAAGTCAAGAAGCCTTAAGACCTTATACACTTTGGTGAGGGCTTTTATTTATTTATTTATTTATTTTAAAGATTTTATTTTTTTAAATTTATTTTTTTAGAGAGGGAAGGGAGGGAGAAAGAGAGAGAGAGTGAAACATCAATGTGCGGTTGCTGGGGGTCATGACCCGCAACCCAGGCATGTACCCTGACTGGGAATCGAACCTGCGACACTTTGGTTCGCAGCCCGAGCTCAATCCACTGAGCTACGCCAGCCAGGGCTAGGTGAGGGCTTTTTAATCTTTCCTGGGTTTGGGACCTCTTTTGAGAGCTGTACTCTTTGCCCGGAAAAATGTACACGTGCCCATAAGCACAATATTTCACATAGTTTTAATAGGTTTTTCAAACCATGAGATAGCAGGTTCAGAATCTTTGTGTTAGACCTTTAAATAGGCTCAGGTTTAAATCAAAAAGTCCTCTGTGCCTACCCTTTATATACTTTATATGACAATGGTTAGCTTTTATATTTTTTGTTCAAGTACCCTCAACAGAATTTTGAAACATTGTTTCTCCCTCCTACAGAGTGAACATTAAGTGGATAATTAAGTTGACATCTAAATTTTTCATCATAGCTTAAATATTATAAAACAAAACAATTTGTTTATTATAAATAAGAATGTGTTAAACTGTTATCACACCCTTTCAAATGTATCTACTGAAATATAAATATTAGTGATTTGATCTACTCCATCATAAATTTTAAAAATACATAAATAAGTTTTTAAATAAAATCAGTTTTCTCCTTGAATTTTCTCTATTTTCATTTCACTTTCCTCATAGAGTTTTATCCTGATAAACTATTCTTTTATGCTTAAGTCTTCTGTTGCTCATCCTATCACATGTTTCTATGACGACATAGATAAATACAAACATTCTGTCACCATAAACTGTTCTGTGCTAAAAATTTCTTCTGAATTGAGCCCTGGCTGGTGTGGCTCAGTGGATGGAGTGCCAGCCTGTGAATCAAAGGGTAGTTCGATTCCCACTCAGGGCACATGCCTGGGTTGCAGGCCAGGTCTCCAGTAGGGGATGTGTGAGAGGCAACCACACACTGATGTTTCTCTCCCTCTCTTTCTCCCTCCCCTCCCCTCTCTCTAAAAATAAGAGAATAAAAATTAAAAAATTTCCTCTGGATTGAGTTATTATTATAATTTTTAGCATACAATTGATAAAATAATAAAGGTGTATTACAAATGCTGACCATGATTATTCAATATAAAAAGCAAAAATTAGGGGACTGTATCTCTTCATGAGGTGGATGAAGGGCGGTGCACTTATGAAAGTTTTTTTAATTTAAAAAATCCCAACTGACCCTTTGTTTGGCATCCTGGAAGTGTCTACACATTAGAGCAAAGAAGAAAGATTTGGGATGGGTGAGAGACGTGCCTTTCTTTTACAGAGTGGAGAAGAACCATTGTGCAAAGGGAGGAGGGAAAGAAGAGCTTCAACTACAGCAGCCTTACAGGGCAGGTCGTTTTAGAAAAGAGGACATACTGAAATGGAAGACCTGGCAGTTGGTTTTCTTAACATTATACCCACTCACGTAACCCCTGGAAAGTCTTCCATTTATCCCCGTTTGAAGAACACAGCCAAACAGGACTGCACTGCAAGATGTACACAGACACTTTCCCTCACTTCAGGAAACCAGCGACGATCTGGTGAGCGCTTGGAACAATGCAGGGGATAAGCGGATAAATGGATGGATGGGAGGGCAGGAAAAAATGGATAAATACTGAGCATTTACTGCATACCACAGACTCTAGCATGCAAAAAATAATAAGACTAGAGAAGTCTCTGTTCTTGTCGTCTCATCAACTCTTTGGGAGACAGGAAAGTTCAGCGAGACCCTGCCACAATGCGACGTGTATGAACTTGGATCTCACAGGCTTGGCGATCGCCTCCCGCGGTCCACTCGCCATCCCTGCCGTGGCAGGTGCAGGCTGCTCAAATCCCTGTGCGGTGGGATGCAGTCGGAAGTAACTGCCTTCTGGTCACTTGGGACTTTAAAATTTTTAATGTATGGTCAATGGTACCTAGTCTAAACATCATGGTTGTGCTTTATGCTTTTTTTAACAGTGTCTAGCCCAAACGCCTATATTACAAGAACTTAACAATGATGTGGCTCCTGTATTTTAAAGAAAAATTTCTGAGTCCTGCCCACCACGTTGCAGAGAGATCTCACATACTCATCTCATCTCCAAAACTATTCCCCTTTGTGCAAATGACAAAAAGATAAAAAGCCCCTCTGACAAATTATGAAAAATGATGACCTAGTGAGCCAGAACAGGATTTTATTCCTCAGTCCAGTGGTGTGCTGGTAAATGCTGAAGAACCAACTCAGAATGGAGGAAGGGATTTTTTTTTCTGTAGCATTTGCTGATGTCAGTGGTATAAATACCATGGCCCATTTCAAGCTACCAGCGAGGAGTCAGCCAGCTCACAAAATTCCTGAAAGTTGAACAACTGGTTGTGATCTGACTCCAGCACATCACTGGAACCCCTCACTCGGGCCTCAGCAGAGCGCCTTCCTGTGGCTGGCAGGCGGCACCAGGGTACACGGCGGGCCAGCTCACCGTGGCCGGTATCAAGCTTCAAGCAGAGAGAAACTCACTTGGCAGGAGCTGATGCTATGAGAACTAGCAGGCGCATATGGGTGTTTCACATGCTGCTAACCAGCTGCCCTGGAATCCGTTTCATTTCACACTCATCTTGCTCCTGCTGCAACGAGGCACCAGCACTACAGCTCCACAGTTAAAGAAAAGCAAAAGGAAGGGGAAGAGCCTCGGAGGACCCACTGAGGACGGTGGGAAGACCCATTTTTCTGTCAAGCATTACAGCAGCTGCCAAATATGTTCCTGTAAGTTCCTCTTAGGTCACTGTGCTACACAGCGTGGGTTAAAAAAAAAAATCCAGAGATTTTTTTTGGTGTTGTTGTTAAAAAGATTCAAGGAGAGGCATCTGAGCTTTATCACCAACAGAACTTACCCGTTTGACACAGGAGAAGCCCTCAAGTGTCTCTGCCCATTGTGAGCACTTACAGAAATCCCCCGTGAGTGAACTTCTGCAGCAAAGCACTGCTGATTTTGTAAGATAACCCTTGCATCCCATGAGCGACAGGTCTTGATCTGGGCTTGAGAGATGTAATATTTTGATTAAAAAAAGGCACTTCCTTTTGAAGCATGTCTTTGCGTGTATGAGCGGTACCGCTGGAACCTCAGTGCGCGCCTAAGCGAGGCTGGCTTGGTCTCTCCCAGCTCGCGCCAGCCATAGGCCCCTCCTTCGCACATCTGAAGGTAGCAGTAATTAGCATCCATAAACCACAAATGTGGCTTGGTTTATTTTCCCCCCCTTTCAAAAGTGTCAAAGTAGTCTGTATTTCTCATGGGTGCAAACAAGTTGTAGACCTCAAAAGAGGTTAAGACTCTGACATGGAAAGCTACTGAAGACAAGAGCTGTATCTCCTAAGAGGAAAAAAATTATTATTATTATTATTATTATTTTAAGATTTTATTTATTTATTTTTAGAGAAGGGGGAAGGGAAGGAGAAAGAGAAGGAGAGAAACATCAGTGTGTGGTTGCCCCTCGAGCACCCCCCACCAGAGACCTGGCCTGCAACCCAGGCATGTGCTCCAACTGGGAATCGAACTAGCGACCCTTTGCTTTGCAGTCAGGTGCTCAATCTACTGAGCCACCCCAGCCAGGGCCAGAAAAAATTATTTTTTCAGGAGACTTCCTCATTAACATTCTGACCTTTGACTTAAGCGTCACACAAGTTATCACAAAGAGAAAAGAGAAAATGTAAGGCCTTTCAAACAAATGATCAAACTCAACTTTTCTGATGGAATTAGGTACGATCCTAACTCTCACGCAACAGAAATACTTAAATAAATACACTCATGGAACACCACTGGGCAATGAATTAAAAAGAAGTCTATTTCATCATGAGTACTAGGTCTATTTCCTATGGAGCTGTCAAGGTTTGGGAGACAGAGTGTAGGGCATGGAATATCCTCCCCAAATCCAGGGCTGTCGGGAACCGCAGAATGTGACTTTATTTGGAAATAGGGTCACCATAGATGCCATTAGTGAAGATGAGGTCACCGTGGGTCAGGACCGGGCTTTAACCCAGCGAAAGGTTTCCTTGTAAGGAGAGAAGACAGGGATGCACGCAGGGAAGCAGGAGGCTGTGTCACGACAGGCAGGGGCGAGAGTTATGCTGCCATAAGCCAAGGAATGCCAAGGACCGCCAGGAGCCAGCAGGAGCTAGGAAAAGACAAAGAAGGATTCTTCCCTAGAGCAGGCAGCGGGACAGTGACTGTGCTGACACCTTGACGTGGGACTCCTTTCCAGAGCTGTCAGAGAACACATTTCTGTTGTTCTAAGCCACTGTGATCATTTGTTTGGGGTAACTTGTTGTTGAAGCTCAAGGAAACAAAGGGTAAATGTGTAACTTACGCAGGGTGAACAGCTGATGCTGATGGACACGGAGGTACATTGTGTACTGTTTACCCCATAGCATCTCCAGATCAAACTGCTAGCGTCAGTAGAAAAGGATGGTGGTTGGGGGGGGGGCCTGAAAATGGGGCCAGTAGCGTGTTCGATGCAGGGAGCTGGTAGCCAAACATGTATCCCCAGTTGTTCAAGGAGAGAACAGTAATGCCACTAGCACGTGCACGTAGAATCCCAACCTCGAAACATACGTGCCCAGGACGGAATCTTTCTTTCCATATTCTAAGCAGGAAATGGCAAAGGTGAGGATCCAATTTCAGAGAAAAATAAGGACTAAAACAAAAAGCTGAGGTTCTACCTGAGTCAGTCAGCCCTTTGCTGCATGTTACAGGGCCTTGCTGGGATGAGGTCCCACTGTCTCGTGTCTCATCTCCACTCTGTTATGCTCCTGGGTACACGGCCATGAAACCCATCTCACCCTTCACCCTAATATCCAGAGGCTTTTATTTTATTGTGTGCCTCTGGGAACACAGGCCAGATAGAAGCAGTAGGAACATTCTTCCTCATGACAGGTTATAAATCTTGCTTTAACGTCTGCTTTTGACATTAAAGCATCTCAAAGACATGTTGGATGCAACAGGAAGGCCCCAGTGTCCTCTGTACTCAGTGCAGTGGCTATGATACCCCAGCGCCCAACCAAAGCTAGGGAAAAACAAAGGCTTGGGCATCCGCGGCTTGCTTCCAACTGCTCAGGACCAGTCTGACAACAGTTACGGCTGGTCACAACTAAGAAGAAGAGAAATAATCATCGTTCACAGGAACCCATGAACAGACTGGAAAATGAACTCTGAACCTCTTTATTTCTCGTGCTTTTTCAATCCAGGTGGATTCTGTCACTTCATAGATGGGTGTTTTAGAAAGCTATAAATGTGGGCTGCTAGGGCTTGTTTTTCTCCGAAAAGTTTATAGGGGATGAAAGTTTGTCATGCACAGACAATTCAAGAAAGAATAGAATTAGGTGCTTAGAGAAGTAGCAATCAACGCACTCCGAAAACTCAGCTCTAACACAACCCTTGGGGAAGCTGGGGTAGTGCAAGAAGTCCTCACGGAGAAAATCAGCTTGAGTTGATGTAAATATCTTCAGAGCGTTAGTCTATTAGACTTAAATTTTCATGAAGACAGGAGGAGGCAACTCGGCGGGAAAACATTTAATCCACATATGATTTTATGTGTGGCCAATTAATTTACGCAACCTGTAGAGGCACAGAGCTATATCCACGCTCTATGAGCTATATCCAGCTCTACGAACAGAACTGTTAATGATGCACATTTTTCTAATTTTAAAAATAATAGTGTTAGACTCCCCATGGATGCCCTTTTAGGCTGTTTATTTCAACATTGTTCCTTTCAAGGATCAAAAGCTTTCTTAACTCATCGTACAATAAATGTATACACTAGGCTAGGAGTGAGCAGCCTATGGCCTCCAAGCCAGGTCGGACCCACTGCCTGTCTTTATAAACACAGTCACTGACACGCAGCTGCCTGCATTCACCTATGCATCTCCTATGGCCGCTTTATACTACAACAGCGGAGGTGAGACGTTGAGACAGAGATCATACGAACCACAAAGCCTAAAGGTATTCACTATCTGGTGTTTTATAGAAAAAATCTGCTAACTCCTGTACGAGGAGCCTAGGATTATGTTAAAATAGACATACACCCGTGGAGTGGAAAACAAGTGAATTTATGTTAAATATTAATACTTTTTAAAAGTTTTTCCCAAGGCTTTTATGTTGTTTATCTGGTTTCTCAAACAACAATTCTAGTTAGGTCAACTTTTTCCACCTAAAAATTTAGTCTGTCTTTCCACAAGAAAAAAAAAAATAAAGTGACTGTTTCTCTTGGAGCCTGAAATTTTCTATAAAATGTTTTTCTAAGAGCTGGAAACTAATACAGGTGCACATGACTTTTCATTTATTTGACATATAAATTAAGCATGATTACAATTACACTGAATTTAAAACATTCTAAGACAGGTCTTAATTTCTCAAACTTTTTAGAGGACATTAAAAATGCTTCCCTTAAACTTAGAATAAAATGCTCTAAAGCATGTTTTCAAGTTATTTATAATCATTATTATAGTATAGCTAAATTTCTCCAATTAATTTTTTAAAAATATTTAATTAATTAATTAATTTATTTATTGAGAGAGGGGAAAGGAGGGAGAAAGGGAGGGAGAGAAATAACAATGTGTGGGAGATACATCAATCGGCCTGCAGCCTAAGCATGTGCCCTGACCAGGAATCAAACTAGTGACGTTCTGGTTCGCAGGCTGGCCCTCAATCCACTGAGCCACACCAGCTGGGGCTCTCCAATTACCTTTAAAAGTATAATTCTAACCCTAGTCGTAATGTTTTCCCATGCTGCATGTTGCAGAAGTAACTATTATGCAATAGGTATATCTTCCATCAGGTCATGCTACTTTTCAATTCTACGATTTTATAATTAAGCATGCATGATTTGAATGTATTGTCCATATTATAGTTTTTTTTTTAAAGCAGGGGCTTGGTTACAACCTTTTCCAAAGGTATATAACCCAGATTGAGTGCCAACATCAATAGTACACTAATCAGTTTGGATTTTAATCATGAAAATAATGGATTAATTTTTCAACACTGAAGTTAGCCTATTCATTTCTTTCTAAGTCAGTCTTACAGAAAAGAACCATTTCTCTTCTCTTTCCCAGATTATTTAGAATGATGGATTATATTTATACCAAGAACTGCATGACATTTTCAGACCCTTACAATGGAGAAAAGATATCCGTTGTTAAGATATCCATTGAAAAGATGTATTGGTATCTAATACATGTCATCAATCCACTGACGTGTATTAGAAGTAGGGTGGTATAAATGGCATAAGTCGCTATTTACAATAGCCAAGTGCTGGAAACAGCCTAAGTGCCCATCAGTAAATGAGTGGATCAAAAAACTGAGGTACCTTTACACAATGGAATACTACACAGCAGAAAGAAACAAGGAACTCCTACCTTTTGCGACAGCATGGGTGGAACTGGAGACTATTATGCTAAGTGAAATAAGCCAGTAGGCGACAGACAAGTATCGTATGATCTCACCTATAAGAGGACTGTAATCAACAAAATAAACTAATGGGAAAAATAGAACCAGAGACATGGAAACATGGAACAGACTGACAGCTGCCAGAGGGGAGGGGGAGGGGGGTAATGGTGGAAAGAAGGGGGAGGGACTAGTCAAAGAACATGTGTGAGTGACCCACGGGCATGGACAACGGTGTGGGGACTGACTGTGGGAACCTGGGCTGGGCTGGGTAGAGGACAGCAAAGAGGGAAAAACTGGGACAACTGTAATATAACAATAAAAACTTTATAAAAAAATAAGTAAAACAATTCAAAATTTAAAAAAGAGATGGAACTCTCTCATTAATAATTTTGTATTAATTATACGTTAAAGTGGTACTCTGGATATATTCGAATACATACACTATATTATTTAATCAAATAAAAAAAGAGAACGAAATGGCACAGGCAGCTGGGGCAGTCGAAGCTGACCCCAGACAAGCGGTCCACAGGGACTGCATCTCTCTCTTTTCTCCTTGGGAGCACTTCTGGCGCAGAGCCAAGTTCAAGGGCCTGCAAACATGGACTCCCAGAGAAGTGCTGAGCCTCATGGGTTTTTCTGTTACTTGTTTTAAATTCCTACTATTGTCTAGAAATTATTGGGTTTCCTTTTATTTGGGGTATTTCATCTGTTTTTCCCTCAACTACCTGAAAACATCAAACTCATAGATACTTCTGAACCCGGAGCAAATGGTAACATAAATGATAAGTTCCCAGACCAAAAGTTGTGGAGGGACCGTCATTTCAAACACGCACCTAACGGCATCACCTGCCAGAACTCAGAAACCTTAACTCCGGAAAGTGCAAGCAGAAGGCACAGTGATCGTTTGCCTCGTTCTGAGTGTCACTCCATGGATGTCACCTTCAAGAGGTAGTATGAAGCTAGAAGAACACCATGTGCCTTTCCTCAGCACAAATGACCACATCCTGTGCCAGGCAGCATTTTTCAGACTCTGTGGTTAAGAACCGGTACAAGTTCAAGTGTAGCTAGGCAGAGCTGGAATGTTAGTTGAAGCTGTGATTTGAATCTCAGAGGGTTGAGACATACAGCTCTTTTTCTTGACCCCTCAAGAACTGAAGACAAGAGAAAAAGATGGCAAGGAACCATTTTTCTCCTCTTCCTTTAAGAAACACATGTACACTCACGTAATGAGCCTAAATAATTTATTGAGTCATATGCTCAGCACGCATTTATTGCACACCCTCTATAGCCCAAGCACTGTGCTAGCTGTTGCAAATACTCAGCCTGAGGAAGGCAGCTTAAGATCCTACCTAATGAAGTGGGGGGGAGAGAAAGACAATAAACAAACAAATAAATAAAACTCTAAAATTGTCCATGCAGAGAGCTACAACAGAGTATGGTGCTAAAATGCTGATTGGGTTATCAGGGAACAACTCTCTGAAGAAATGACACCTAAGAGGAGATCTGAGTGACATTTATAAAGCAACCGTGAACACACTTATCAACATAAATATCAGCATGAAATATGTACAATATGGATATGGATATCATGTTTAAATTCGCAAAAAAAGCCTGGAAATAATCCATAATGTCAACAGAAACAATCTTGGAGTGGTAGGATAGAGGTGGGTTTTTCTTTTGTCTTTCTCCTTCTCTGAGCTACCAAACTGTGGTGTAATGCAAAAATATATCGTGTCTGGCACACACCATGCCCTTTTTTATTCCAAAATCATAAGCCTGTAATTCTGTAATATAACAATATCACACTCAAGCACACCATATGCCATTTTTGATGAAATGATCAAGTTAAAACGATAAATTATTATGCCCATATCATTACCCTACCAACCACACTCAAGCAGGCCTTCCATCTGCTGGGCCCTGTATTTAGTCTTTGTCCCTAGTTCCTGGCACAGAGTTCCTAAAACTCTTGAAATTTCCTGAGTTACAGGAGTATCCTTTGTTATTCATAACAAGCCCCTTTAAATCATACCTGGGTGTATGCTACAGAGGTGACTTAGGGTGGGGACCCTAAATAGCCTCAGGATGGGTTGATCACAAGAAAGACTAAGTGAATAGAGGCTTGGAGCTTTCAGCCCCATCTGCTAACCTTCAGGAAGGGGAAGAGAGACTGTAGACTGAGCTCTATAAAAACTCTTGAACAATGAAAGCCCTGGCTGGCGTAGCTCAGTGGATGGAGCACCAGCTGTGAACCAAAGTGTTGCAGGTTCGATTCCCAGTCAGGGCACATGCCTGGGTTGCAGGCCATGTCCCCCAGCAACTGCACATTGATGTTTCTCTCTCTCTGTCTTTTTCTCCCTCCCCTCCCTCTCTAAAATGAATAAATAAATAAATAAAAATCTTAAAAAAAAAAACTCTTGAACAATGAGAGTTAGAAAACTTCCGGGCTAGTGAACACATTGAGGTGTGCCCAGGAAGGGCATGGAAGCTCCCCTACCCCAAACCTTGCCTTATGGATTTCTTTCACTTGGCTCTTTCTGAGCCGTACCCTTTATAATAAACTGGCAATAGTAAGTAAAGCACTTTCCTAAGTTCTGTGGGTCATTCTAGCAACTTATCACACCTGAGGGAGGTTTGTGGAAAACCTTGAACTCGTAGCCACGTTGGACAGAGTGTGTGTAACCTGGGGACCTAGTACTTATACCTGGTGTCTGGAGTGAAGGCAGTCTTGTGAAACTGAGCCCTTAATCCGTGAGTTCTATATTAACTCCAGGAGCCAGTATGACAATTGAATTGAATGTTGAATTCCCAGTTTTTTTCTGGAATACTGGAGAATTGGTTGCTGATGTTGGGAATGCTCTAGAATTGGTGTCAGAAGTGGGACTTTTTGGACCAGTGGCTAATGAAAAACATGTGGTTTAGGAAGAAAAAGGAAGAGAGCATGGGAGATGAGAAACCTCTGATCCCTAGCCACGTGGTCACCCGCGTCACGGAGCAGCAGCTGTGCGGTGATCAGTTCCTGCAGGTAAATTACCAAGGGTGTTCAGAGACCGATCCAGCTTCCGAGGAGCTGGTTCGTTGGATGCATAAGGAACTGCAGACTAATGAGAAAGAGATGTCGTATACAATCCTTTGGTTATCTGTGCTGACTAAAATGAAATGAAAAGAGAGTTCTGCGTCACACCTGAATGCGGGACCAAGCTCAGATTTCGGTTGGTTTAAAGCTTTGGTTACTAGGCTCAAAGCTGCCCCACGGGAAAATGATGCGGTAACCTCGGAGAGTACCTCTAAGAGAAGGTCATCAAGAAGGTGATTCACATGGGGTCTAGGCAAAACCAAAAAACTACTGAAACCGGGGGTATTGTGTGAAGGAGTTGTCTCATTTTACAAATCAGTACCATCGGCTTCTGCAGAATCTTTACTAAATGGATTGTGAGAATGACTACATTAGGGGAATGTCATGCACGTGCTGCCGCTGGACCCACAGCTCAGTATAAAACTAAAACTATAAAACTCACTAAAATCACAGATGGTTATGCATGACCCAGACCCAAAGCATGCTTTTCCCATGGGAACAGCCAGCCTGCTGGCCTGGCTAAAAGCTACTGTAAGGTCTCTACCCTGAGAAAGAGGACTGCCCAGCTCCCTCTGTAAATGCCAAGTGGAACACCCCAGATGAAGCAGTTGATATGCTTCGTCGGTAAGCCATACGGGACTGGCTTTAGGATAATCAAGATATTCACCCACTGAATATGCCTGTTACTGAACGTGGTAAGCGCTGTAGTTTCAGGAGGTGTCCTAAAAACGTGCATGTTGGATAGGGTATAGTAAAGTCAGTGCAGCCGTAGGAGGAGATGAGAGTGAGGCTCGGAAGGGAGACGTGTATTACACTCAGAGGTCCTAGAGACAGGGGCACCACAGGCCATGCAGGGCCGTGTGCGAAAGCACCACTGTCGGTCCAAAGGCAGAAAAGGGGAGGGGCGATCCAAGGTCAGAGTCTTTACTGGAGTTTCTGAGAGAAGGCGCGGCAGGACAGGAAAAGGAGTCTGAACAATACCGGCAGGTGTTGGGACGTAAGAGTGGTCTCTAGTTGTCTAGTACTTAGCCCCGGGACTCCCCTGGATTTGGGGCTGGCTGGGGGGAGAATATTAGCTTCCTGTATGAGAGTTAGGTAAGAAGATGGTTGGGGGATGGAGAGTCTGGGTTGTTTGGTTTGTGTATGAAAAACAGTCTCCTGGCCAAGCCCTTTGCCATTTCTTAAGAATTGGCCCTCCCTGGGAAGGACAGTCTTTGCTCAGGTCTGTGAGGTCCCCAAATGTACAAGTGTCAAAAATACAGGAAATAAGAAACTGTAGTTAATATAATTGCCCTTGTGATACATGGATGCCGAAAAGACATACACAGACTCTAAGAAAACACAGAGCAAGGGTCCCCTTTGCCAGCCACCCCATTTAACCTGACTGCTGCAATATCAGGCAACATTTTAAGAAGCTTTATTGAACTTGCTCTCTCAGCTTCCCCCTCTTGGGTCTTACAGATGTTAATAAAAGCATTAGATTAATTAAAAAGAAAATGAGGAGAGGCAGAGGGAGAGTCAAGGGACTTGTTCCAGCAAGGTGGAAAATTGTAAATGGTTATTAAGCAATTAGGTGAGCCCTGGCCAGGTGGCTCAGTTGGTTGGAGCATCATCCTGTACACCAAAAGGTGTACACAGGTTTGATCCCAGTCAGGGGCCATACCTAGGTTGTGGGTTTGATCCTTTCCCCTTTCTCTAAAAATAAAAAAAAAATTCCTCAGGTGAGAACTAGAAAGAAAGAAAGAAGAGAGAGAGAGAGAGAGAGGAAGGAAGGAAGGAAGGAAAGGAGGGAAGGAGGGAGGGAGGGAGGGAGGAGAGAGAGAGAGAGAAAGAGGAAAGAAAGAAAGAAAGAAAGAAAGAAAGAAAGAAAGAAAGAAAGAAAGAAAGAAAGAAAGAAAGAAAGAAAGAAAGAAAGAAAGAAAGAAAGAAGGTGAATGAAGGAAACATTGACAGGGCCAAAACAAAGACAAAAGGGAAAGGGGGAGAGTTAAGGGGCTCGTCTCAGCAGGGTAAACATTTGTAGATGGTCACAGACTGGGGCTTATGGCGAGTCCTGTCCCACAGTGACTACTGGGGGTTGGGACTGGAGAATTTACATTTAGCCTGTGATTGGACACTAGTCAACGCCCCCACCCCCATGATTACATGGCAAAAAACCACCCTAATATCTGAAACACCCATATCTTAGATGACGTCAGAAAAATGCTCTATTGGCCAGGGCAGTGCCCAGGAGAGTTCCATAATAAAGTAAAAATGGTTTATACAGGATGCTGCTACGTGGGGAATGCACGAAGGGGATACTCATTAGTAGGGAGATTTTTTTTTCTCTTGAGACTGACTTGAAACTGTGTGAGGAGCTGCCAGATTCTATCGTCACTTGGACAGCATCCTATACACAATTTTGACCGACCAACAAGAGCTGCCTGGTTATGGATGGCAGTTCCACGGTGAGTGGACAATATTCCGTTTGTAAGACTACCACTCGGGTTGAAGAAGAGAAAAACAAATCAGCTCAGTGAGGCGAGTGACATGCTGTTTTCCTGGAAGAACTGAACAATGATTAAAAGCCTCTGTTTGGGTTTTCACCCAACTCACGGGTCACGACCGTGCCCTGGCCACATGGATATGCAGCAGGGACAAGGAAAACCTCGTCTGTTAAAGGATGCCCATACGGGGCACCGCCCTGTGGAGATCACTGTGGAAATCTGAGAGGTCCATTAAAGCGGGGCATGTTGATATCCATCCGAAGAACCCCCTTCCAAGTTTGGAAGGTGACCGAAGCCAACGAGTGAATGCGTCCATGAAATGAGCAGGCATCTGTGACGTACTGGCTTGAGATGGCCACCTGGGTCCGTGAAATGAGTAGACACTTGGGCACCTCAGCCATGGAGGTCAGGGGGGTCAGCCTGGATATGTTCCCTTTTCACCCTTTGAGGCCCAGAATGCTAACGAGAACTGTTCTGTCTGTTAACAAAAGACACAACGGCTATAGATGACTATGGGTAAGATTCTTCAGGGAGGAGGCCCCACACATAGCTCACCAGTGGGTTATACTGAACCAATGCCAGGAGCCCCAGAAGGGCTACAGATGAGTTTTGACAAAACAGACACTCACTCTGGACTGGACTTCACTTACCGGGTGGCAGATGCCAAGGGTCAGAATACTAAAAAAGAACCAGAATGGAAGACATTGCACCCATTCAGACTGTCAGGTCACATTTCTTCAGACCAAGGAATACACTTTACAGCCCGTGATGTCAAGCAATGGGCAGCGAGATAGCTTCTTTATAACATTATTTTCGTAGAGAATTGTTGTTCAAGACCCTCTGAAGCCCCAAGGTGCCTCCCCTCACCCTTAGCTCAGAATGTCACGTACGCCTCCTCTTCCCGCTCTGTCTCCGAACCTCTCACGTATGTGGGGTGTCCGACTCCCTCACGTATGTGAGATTCCCATATGTATGCAGGTTGTTAAACTTGTTTTTTTTTCTCTTGTTAATGGGCCTCATGTAGACTTAATTAGACCAAATGATAGAGCCCTGGAGACTAAAGGAAAGTGTCTTCCTCTCCCATACCAGCATCTCTAGATTTTTATGATCCTTTTGCTGTAAGAGACTCATGGTCAAGAGAGGGTGGCCTGTGGTATAGCACAAAAATATATTTGGTCCGAACCCCAGATTCCTGGCACAGAGTTTCTAAAGCCCTTGGAATTTCCTGAGTGATGAGAGTATATTTTGTTATTAAAAACAAGCCCCTTTCAATCCTACCTGAATGATTGATGCTACAGAGGTGACTTAGGGTGGGGACCCTAAATTGCCTCGGGATGAGCTGGTCCCGGAAAGACCCAGTGATTAAAGGGCTGAAACTTTCAGACCCATCCGCTTAGGGGGAAAAGGGACTATTGATCGAGCTCTATAACAACTTTTGAACAATGGGATTCAGAGGGCTTCTGGGTCGCTGAACACTTTGAAGTGCGGGGAGTAGGGTGCACCCGGAATGGGCACGGGAGCTCTCCCACACCATGTTCTTCTCTAGGCGTCTCCCACATGTTGCTGTTCCTGAGTCGTATCCTTGACAACACACAGGCAATTGTAAGCAAAGTGCTGTCCTAAGTTCTATGGGTCATTCTAGCAAAGTATCCCACCTGAGGGAGGTCTGTGGGAACCCCCGAATTTGCAGCCAAGCTGGAAGAAGTGCGGGAACCTGGGGACCTGGTACCTATAACTGGTGTCTGAAGTGAGGGCAGTCTTGTGACACCCATCCCTTAACCTGTGGGTGCAGCTTAACCCCGGGAGTTAGCGTGAGAACTGAAACGCTGGATGCCCAGTTAGCGTCTGAGGCTTTGGAGAATTGGCTGTTGGTGTTGGAGAACACCTCAGACAAACCTTTCTATAATGCGCATGTATTATTCTCATAATGAAAAAATAAACATAACCTTTAAATAATAAAGTTAGTCTATCTTGAACACTGAATAAGCACCTTGCATTTTCAAAATTTGTTGATCTCGACAGCAAATTATTAAATGCAGTACTTCTAACATGAATAAAACTGAATTACTCCCAACTCGATCCACGCACACAAGTTTTCCTTGGAAAGCTCCTGATTTCTTCTTCCTGTTAAGTCTTGACCACATCTATAACCATCAGTTATTAGTCTGTATGCTACAGCTCACCTCCTGTATCTTCGTCTTCATTGGCTGGGCATTCTGCACTGTCCGCGTTTTCTGTTTCATGAGGTTTGGTTACACTGTAGTCATTTAAAATCACTGGGCCTTCTAGGAGATAAGAAGAATTTTAACTATGCAGTCAACTTCCAACATTTTTTATAAACATGTATCAAGTACATTCCCAGCTCAGCTTCACACAAACCCCTAGCGATAGACAGCCCAAGCCGGATATATGTGAAAACTCCAGAGGTTTAGGAATATATCCGGGGTTCATGCACCTTTCCGTTAGACATGAGTTTCTTGAATATTTCTTGGCACCTGAGTTAAAACGCACTTGGGTTGCTTCTGGACAGAAATTCTCTCTCCTTTGGGATGCCTCACAATATTCGCTAGGATGTTATTGCTATTTGTGACCACAAAGTATTAACATATATCGATGAGAAACACTTAGCCTAAAAACACTGTCATGGGGAAAGTTGGGGGAAGATGCTTTTCTTAGAGGAAACCTGTAAGCTTCCTATTCTCGTTTTCTGTTCACGTTGTAAATGCAATTCTGTGGGGAACAAATTGGTCCTCAAGTTCCTTTATTTCTTCAAACATGTACTAAATGTTGAGAAGGCTACAGGTATGAATAAGTCAAATCCCTGTCCCCAAGGAGCTTATACTCTGCAAATGTAGATAAGACAAGCCCTCGACTATAATGCAAGACTCAAACAAGAGATAACACAAGCCTGTAAGGTAGACTCGGACAAAAGACTTAGGGAAATACGAAGTGTTATGGGAGTTCATAAGTGGGAGGGAGTATATACAACAAAGGTGTGCTAAAAAAAAAAACAGCAAACTTATTAAAAATCAAGTTTCGTGGAAATGTAATTTTGTACAATAAATGATAATATTAGAAGAAAAAAGGGAATAATGGAATTATTTCACAAGTAAAGCATGGTAGCTTAACAAAAAGATGAGAACAAAAGAACTGAAAGGCTAACTACTTTCTTTCAAACTCCTTCCCAACATTCATTAAAGTATTTGCATGCAACCTAGAGTCAAAGACACTGAATCCGTGGCGTTCAAATGGGGCTGAAGCAGGAGAGGTAACCAGAACCTCTGCACGGTGGACCTCACAGCCACGGCCAGGACGCCACACATGGGGCAGGGCTTTTACTGGAATGCGGGAGTAAAATGGAGACACGCTTCATAAAATCCATGACTGAGAGGTCCTGAAAAATGGGTCTATCAAGGACTCATGTTTCACTTTATAAAGAGGTGAAGTTTCCAGCCCTGGCTGGTGTAGCTCAGTGGATTGAGCGCGGGCTGCGAACCAAAGTGTCGCAGGTTCGATTCCCAGTCAGGGTACGTGCCTGGGTTGCAGGCCACGGCCCCTAGCAACCGCACATTGATGTTTCTCTCTCTCTCTCTCTCTCTCTCTCTCTCCCTCCCTTCCCTCTCTAAAAAGTAAATAAATAAAATCTTAAAAAAAAAAGAGGTGAAGTTTCTAATTTCTGCATATCGTGACATGCACTCTGTGAGCTCTGAGAATCTGTTATAAACAGTGGTTCACTTTTCTCAAGCCTGAAATAACTAACACATAAAGAGCACGCCTGAACAACTCATATGGGGTATAGGTTCAATGAAAATATAAGGCTACAATCCACAGTAATATAAAAAGACACGTATGTGATAAATTTTGTAATACAACATAAGCTTTGATTCAAAAAGTGAGTTAATCAACAGAGAAAACATAGAAATTACTTTTAGGAAACAAATTATTTTATTTTTTAAATTTAATTTAATGTATTTATTTATTTAAAATATTTTATTTATTTATTTTTAGAAAGAGGGGAAGGGAAAGAGAAAGAGAGGGAGAGAAACATCAATGTGTGGTTGCCTCTCCCGTCCCCCCGACTGGGGGCCTGACCTGGCCCACAACCCAGGCATGTGCCTTGACTGGGAATCGAACTGGTGACCCCTCGGTTTGCAGGCTGGTGCTCAATCCACTGAGCCACACCAGCCAGGGCAGGAAATAAATTATTTTAAATGTTCATAGTTTATTTTGAAGCAGAGGTCTACAAACAATTTGACCCCAAGGGTCAAATCTAACTGTGGCTTGTCTCTGTGTGGGCCCTGGAGGTGGGATGGTTTTTGTGTTTTTTAAGGGCTGTAAAAAATATGAAGACGTATATGCAACAGAGGCAATGTGGCTCAGAAAGTCTAAAATATTTACTATCTGGCCCTGTACAAAAACAGTTTGCTGATCACTGTTCTAGAGTGAGAAACACAAGCTTTTCAAATACAAGCCTACTATATTATTGAACAAAAACTGTCTTTATTTAAACCAATCAGTTGGAAAAACAACAGTGATGAACACTACGTGGAGTGTGGTTTGGGCCTCTGATACCAACGAACTTATATGATCCAAATGGATGAGTTATTTTTATATCAGGAAGAGACAACACAATTTTTTGTCCCCAACACATGTCCATAGTATTTTTGCTGCAATCAGAAAGTTCTAGTTTCTTTGGCAATTTCAGTAAAGTTGTATTTCTAGACAGGAAAGACCTGAGGTTACCTGTGGGCACAGGCTGCTCCTGACTGCTTTTCAGTTCCATGTTTGGCTTTATATCTGAAAGAAAAAAAAAAGATCATAAATAGTGTTGCTTAGAGTAAGTCGTGTTTTTTTTTTCAGATTCGAGGATGGTGCATTCAGTAAGGGTACCATTTTGGAAGCTTCAGCTGCAGATCACCTCTTCAGAGCAGAACTAGTCTTTCTCTATATCCTCCCTTTATTCTCAACGAGAATAAAAAGTAATAACCACACAGCAATTGTGTTTTAAAGAGATCAAGAAGAAAAATTAGTAATTTGCATTTACCCACACATTTAATATTTCTGGTGCTTTTGATTTTTTTTTTTTATGAAGACCTGAGTTCCCATCTGGTGTCATCTCTCTTTAGTCTAAAGAGCTTCCTTTGGCATTTTCAGCAGAGCCACAGTGTGAGTGACAACTGAGTTTTCATTTACTTGGAAATATCTTTATTTTGCCTTCAATTTAAAGAATATTTTTACTTGATATAGAATTCTGGGTTGACAGTTTTCTTCTAGCACTTTAAAAATGGCATCCCACTGTCTTCTAGTCTCTGCTGTTCCTAAGTTAGTGATAATATTTATATATTATGCTTTTCCTCTGAATGCTTACAAGATTTTCTCTTTACCTTGGTTTTCAGCAGTTTGACTGTCATCTGGCTCGGTGTGATTTTATGTGAATTTATCCCACTTGGGTTCATTGAACTTCTTATCCGTAAAATTATGTTTTTCACCAAACTTGGTAAGTTTTTAGCCATTATTTCTTCAAAAATTTTTCTCCCCCATTCTCTTGCTCTTTTCCTTTTAGGACTTCAGTTGCATATGTATGTTGGACTTTTCATATTTTGCCTCAGTTCCCCGAGGTCTGTTCTTTTTCCCCTCAGTTTTTTTTCTTTCTGTTGTTCAAATGGAATATTTTCATTAATATATCTTCAAATCTTCTTACTTCCTTCTGTGATCTTCATTTGCTGTTAAGTCAGTCCAATGAACTTTCTATTTCATATATTATAATTTTTAGTTGTCGAACCTTCCATTTTGTTCTTTTTTTTATAGTTTCTCTGCTGAGATTTCCTGTTTGTTAATTCACTGCAAGCATATATTCCTTTACAGCTTTGAGTATAATTACTGCAGCTGTTTCCGATCCTTGTCTTCCAATTCCAATATCTATGCCATCTTGAGCTCAGTTACCACCGATTTCCTTTTCTCTTGAGTATGGGTAACATTTTCCTTTTTATATGAGCTACTCATTTTGGATAACACTCAGGATATTGTAAATATGTTACAGAATTAGTGAATTCTGTTATGTTCCTTTGAAGAGTATGGGAGTTTATTTTACTTTTAAAAAAAATTTTTAAATAAATTTTTAAAAAGATTTTTAGAGAGAGGGGAAGGGAAGAAGAAAGGGAGAGAAACATCAATGTGTGGTTGCCTCTTGCACGCTCCTTACTGGGGACCTGGATTGCAACCCAAAAATGTACCCTGACTGGAGATCGAACCTGCAACTCTTTGATTCACAGGTCCATGCTCAATCCACTGAGCTACACCAGCCAGGGTGTACTTTTTAAAGCACGTAGTTAACTTGTCTGGACTCAAACTCAAATTCTGTCTTAACAGTGATGAGCAGCAGCTAGAGTAACCAGATGTCCCAGTATGCCTGGTATCTAGGGTTTCCCAGAGACCCTTCTAGATGCACAAATGTCTGTTTAGATGGACTGCTCAAGGACCAGCTACAGATTTGGATCATCCAGAGGATGTATACAAAAAAATAAAATAAAATAAAAAGCCTTCCCTGCCTTCTCTATTCCAGACTTCTCCTCCTTACTTTTTAGCTGCTGGCTTGCTATGTTTTTTATGGAGAGTTTTTTAATTGTTTATGCTATTACCATCGTCCAGACTTTTCCCCCTTTGTCCCCCTCCCCGCAGCTCCTTTCCCACAGTCAATCCCCGTACAGTTGTTCATGGCCATCGGTGATGCATATACGTTCCTTGTCCAATCCTTTCATCTTCTTCTAGCCAGTCCCGCCTTTGCTGTGGTTTTTTAAGCCAGTAAAACTACAGATTGTGTTCCCAAGTTTTGGTCACCCTGAGGCTAAAACTGGGGCCTGAACTTGGACAAAAAAGCACATATAACAAGTTGATTTCGTCATTTTTCAATGCCTTCATTTTTTTCATATTTTATCCCAAACCAGTCATTGTTATCTGTTGGAAGTTTGGTTCAATAAGACACACTCCTCCACTACCAGAAACTGAAAATCAGGGGGGGGAGGCGGAAGAGAGTGCAGGAGAGAATAAATGGTGACCTGGGGTCAAGTCTCCTTGACCTGTGTGTGGGGTGGTGAACACACTATATACAAATTATGTGTTATAGAGTTGTATACCTGAAACTGATATAATTTTATTAACCAGTGTCATCCCAATGAATTCAATAAAAAAAGAAAAAATTGAAAGTCTCCTTTGTCTTTTATTTTAATGGTAATCATATACCCAAAACTGTTCAAGATAGTACTGATTTTAAATACTGTATCATAAAATGTGGTCATATTCCAATTTTTTTTGAAAAATATAATCAATATATTTATATTATATTCTAATTTTTTAAAAATTAGCACATCACCATTAGATGTTAGCAGCCAAACATAAGGGCTAGGAATATACACATATTTTAAGAATTAGCAAAAAGGTAGCCTGGTGTGGGTGTCAAAACCCAAGAGAGGCTAAGGGAATGCCCATACAAAGAATGGGGGCGGTCTAGGGCAGCCTCCTGGAGACAAAGCAGCGTGAAGAGTGTGCCTGCGTGGGGTGTGCAGTCTGAATGAGGTGCGGAGGGATTCCCTAATACATGGAGGGCAGGCAGCATGGAAAGTCAGAGCCTGAGAAAGGTAAGGAGGGCATTCAGGCAGGAAAATCGCCTGACTTGGGGTATCAGAGTTTGAGAGGGGTGAAGAAGGTAGCCAAGCGAAGGAACAAGTTAGCATGAGTCAGTGCCTGAGTACAGTGAAGAAGACATCCATGCATGGGGGTGCTCTGGTGTGGAGTTGCAGAGCCAACGCAGGGTGAGCAAGGCGCCCACACATGGGACAGCGGGGGCTGGCACCATGGAACCAAAGGGGAGCAAGGAAAGCTTCTGCGCATGGGAGTGGTGCAGGGCACAGCGTCAGAACTCGAGTCAGGTGAAGAGGGCATCCACGCACTAGCAGCAACCTTGCAAGTACTTGAGAAGTGTGTCCACACAGAACAGGGGCCACGGTACAGGATGCCGGGGCCAGCATCTGTGCTGAGAAGGATCTGGTAGTGGCGATGGATGGTTGGTTATGTAAAGGAGGATTGCTAAAACAAGTATCAATAATAAGGATAATGAGAGACACGTTTTTCTCTGTCAGAGGAGATACAAATATGAAAATGTGCAGTACTGCATTGGAATGGAGGTAGTGGCATACTTGCCATACACATGCGTGACTTCTACACAGAAATATAAAATACAGGTGTAAATGTGTGTGTGTGTGTGTGTGTGTGTGTGTGTGTGTGTGTACCTACGGGTGAACATACAGGTAGTCCCTAGCCCTGCCTACTGAGAGCACCTGGGAGCAGCGACACACAACAGCTTCTAGGATTCAGATACTAACTTCCAAATGTCACTCTCCACTGAGAGGAGCCAGGCTCATTGGAGAAATGGCTGGTTCTATGGTTGGAGCAGGGAAAGTACGAGATGAGTCTGGAACATTTTGTGTGTCAGAAAGCAAAGAAGTGTTCACAGAATGAAGAGGATATGTTTAAAAAAAACACAGAAATCATCTTGAATAGGTTTCTACTGGCCAAATGTGGAACAAGGGAGCATCAAAATAATGATAGTATTGGACCGTAACCCACTGAAACAAACAGAAATTCACGAGTCCCTATTGACAGTAAGTGAATAAAAAGTCTGAAAACAAATGGAATATTTACATAGCTTCAATGGGCTTCTCCCCATAATACTTATTACAAGGATGAAAAGAATAACCGTATGATGGAGAGCCGACCAACAGCACTGCAACTGAGCAAAGGGACCATCATCAGTAATGAGACAAATGAAAATTATGTGCCACCTGACAATGAGGAGAATACAGCATCACTTCTGTGATATTCCTGCCAAATAGGCATAACATGAATCTAACCATGAGAAAACAAACAAACTCTGATTGAGGGACAGTTTACAAAATAACTAGTTTGTAATCCTCAAAATTGTCAAGGTCATGAAAGACTGAGGAACTCTTCCAGGCTGAAAGAGCAAAGAGTTAGGACAGATAAATACAATGTATGATTCTCAGTTGACTCCTCCTGCAGTAAAGAATAGAAGGCAAACAATTGGAGAAATTTGAATGAGGTCAAAGGATTAAATGGTAGTAATGTAGCAATGCTAATTTCCTGATTTTGATGGTTGTTTTGTAGGAGAAGGTAGAACATACACACTAAAGTATTCAAGGGTGATAGGACATCATGTCAGGAACTTACTCTCAAAATTTCCAGAAAAAAAAAATAGTTTTGGGGGGTACTGCATTGTAGCTTTTCTGTAAGTTTGATCATTTTTTTCAAGTTAAAAAAAAAGTTACCCATGAAACTTTTAATTGCATACTAAAGGGATTCTTAACAGAAAAAAAAAAAGCAAGAAAGAAACCTAGCTCAAAGGTTTCACATGAGCAACCTTCATGTGAACATCTTCTAGTTACTACAGAGCACGATGACTTTTGATTTGGTGACCTAAAGGAAAAAGGTCCTGGTCCCCTGAACCTTTTAAACCCTGTGACAACATTTACAAAGCTTTCAATATTTTTTCAAGAGGCCTTTGTGTGCCAAAAGTAACAACAGAAACAACTGAGTAGTTTCTAAGAGAGGATTCTGACTACCTTACAACTCAGAACTTAAAGGAGACATTAAAATCCATCTATAATCAGGTTACATGGGTGATGTCCTTAGGTACCAAAGAAAATACTGAAAACACAAGGACAGAATAAATTGGGGTATATTTCCTTCCCTGAACTTAAGGTCTTTATAAAACATGAAGCCCAGTATGGATAGACAGTAAAGGAATTCCCAACTGAAGACCAGAAACCCGTTCAATATTTCTAAGTGCAGCAAGAACTTTTCGGTGTTTAATGGACTGTTGTGTAATTTCTTACACTTCAGTCCAAAAACAGTTTCCATTTGATGGGATCTACAGGGGTCTTTTAATGTGTTGGCAGTTGACATAGCTCTAATTTTTTTTGAGAACATTCTAGAAAGCAAAGAAGGAAGGGTCCATGTAGTGCTTTTGCTGGAAATAGTTTCCTGTTCTGATGTCCGTACATATTTGGCATAGATGAGGGAAGAATTGCAAAGAGGGTTCATTTGGTTGAAAAAGAAACACCATCAGTGGACCACGTCAGAACCTTTGCATTTACCTTTCCCTCTTAACAGAGCACTCTTGCCCCAGCTAGCTGCCAGGCCCACTTACCGCCTCTCCTCTTTCAGGTGTGGGCTCAAAAGTCACCTTGGCGAACAAGCTTTACCCAGCTACCCTGTACAAAACGCCATCCTTCACCGTCACTTTCTTTTCTCTTACCTTGCTTTATTTTTCTTCATAAAATTTCTTCGTTGTCACCACCTGACCTATTTGCCGTCATTTTTGTTTTTATCTGTCTCCCGCCACCAGAATGTAAGGTCCAGGGGAACAGGGATATTATATGTATTTTTATTGCTATTTTGCTGCATGTTTAGCTCCCAGAGTAGTGCCTACTCATGACGGGCACTCAGCAGATACTTGTTCAGTGAACACATGAATTTTTACATCTCTCCCATTGACACCAGCACTCTAGATGGAGGTTCTGCAAACTACGGCTTGACCACCACCTGCTTTTGGGTGGCCTGCGAACCAAGAATGGTTTTTTTAATATTTTTAAGTGGTTAGAACAAAAATCAGAAGAAGATTGTTTTGTGCCACTTGCAAACTAAACGCAGTTCCACTTCAGTGTCCATAAGTCAAGTTCAACTGTAAACACGGCCAGGCCCCTTCGCTTCCGTGTTGTCTGGGCTGCTCTCCTGCGCCAATGGCAGAGCCGGGAGTCGCCGAGACAGAGGCTATTTGACTTGCAAAACCTGAAACGTTCAGTATCTGGTCCTTTACGGAAAAAGTCTGCTCTAGAGCTATTACTAATACTAATACTGCACTGCCTAATAGTGTAGTCACCAGGTACTTGTGGTATGTAAGTTTAAGTTTATTAAAATTGAAAATGTAGTTTCTCAGTCATACCAGCCACATTTCAAGTACTCAGAGAACGTGCAGCTAGTGGCTACTCCATTGGACAACACAAAGAACATTTCGGTCGTCTCAGAAAGTTCCACCGAACGACACTGTTTTCGATTTTACAATATCTCACTGTTGCCTGGGATACCACTGCAAAGCTATCACTTTGAAACAAACATGAAAAGTCTGGCTCAGGGGAGGGGGAAAAAAGGAAAATGAATCAAACCATGTAAAAATTAAATATTAACCAAAATGTTAAAGATATTATACTAAGAAACAGCTTAATAATGACCATCTTCTATCAATATTTCCAAAATTCTTTTAAGTGGAATTTCAGGAAACAGCTGTGATTTCCATGAGTTCAGTTCTCAAAGCCATAAAGCATCTGGGCAGCACCTTTCATACAAAGTACTTCACAAATGTGACTGATTGAAAAGTCACAAATTTAATGTGACTTTTCAGAGGGCGAGAAAACCCGCCACGTGATGCCAAACATCCAGATAAAATGTTTTTAGATGCACTTACATGTGTGTCTACAAATAGGTATGTGACATCACATTTCCATTAAGATTTTCTGGTACTACTAGATAAAACCATTTTTCTTAGCTTATTTAAAAGCCAGAATTATAAACTAGCAGAAAACCCTAGTTAACACTCATACATAACAGATAGCCTCCTGCCCTCCCCACAACTAAGCACCCAATATCCTAATATTTTTTTAAGGTTTAACTAAATCATTAGTGTTTTCCATCAACACCTTGCCTCTTAAATAACAAATCTTTTTTTTCAAAGGCTGGGTTTTTTTAGATTTTTATTTATTTATTTTTAGAGAGAGGAGAAGGGAGAGAGAAAGAGGAAGAGAAACATCAGTGTGTGGTTGCCTCTTGCACACCCCCAACTGGGGACCTGGCCTGCAACCCAGGCATGTGCTTTGCCTGGGAATCGAACCAGCAACCCTCCATTTCACAGGCCAGCACTCAATCCACTGAGTCACACCAGCTAGGGCCCTAAATAACAAATCTTAGAGGATTTAGATAGCTGACAAATATATCGGATTGTAAAAGTTAAAAGCTATTTTTTGTAGCCTCCCAAAGCACTTAACAGATTCCATTTTTTTTCTACCAGTACTGAAAACAAGCCTTCATCACATGCTCACTGAGAAATGACAATTTCAATTTTGTTTTTATTCCTCAGATCCTCTTTTCATTGACAAAGATACTATTTAAAATTTTTTTTCACTGTTTACAATTTTTATTATGGTACCAATATTTTTCTCAGAGATTCTAGCATTCTATAAGCTGCAAAATTAAAGGGAGTAGGTTACAAATAAAATTTAAACTTAGAAATGGCAGGAGTCTAGTTAATTGAGATTTCATCAAAGTTCACATGTGAATGTTTTTACCTTTTGCTCTAATATAATCCATGAACAAAACCACTAGCAAACAAATTTGTAACCATCTTTTTAACTTGAATCGTTATGAACTTGCATTCATTGTGATACTATTAAGTAATTATTATTCAGTTGAGAATACCAGCTAACAAACTTATACTTTTAAGTTTCAGAGATCGGGTTTCCACGGGCTGTTCTGTTCCCAGCAGGCAGCGCAGGTGCTGAAGGGGAACCGAGTGCCTCAGACCGTGTCTCAGAAAGACCCCTGTGTGGCCGCCGAGGGCTGCAGAAAGCTGTCTCTGAACGTTGGCGTTCCTTTCTATCTTCCTAACAGTAAACTGACTCCCCTACACCCGTGCCTCTTCAAAAAATGGTTTCTTTGTTCTAAAAGGTCTACTTTTACTTTTTAAAAAGATTTTATTTATTAATTTTTAGAGAGGGAAGGGAGGGAGGGAGAGAGAGAGAGAGAGAGAGACATCAATGTGCGGTTGCTGGGGGCCGTGGCCTGCAACCCAGGCATGTGCCCTGACTGGGAATCGAACCTGCAACACTTTGGTTCGCAGCCTGCACTCAATCCACTGAGCTACGCCAGCCAGGGCTCCACTTGTACTTTTTAACCAAAAGCTTGGGAAACTGTGTCACTCCCTACAAAAATATTCACAATTATAACATTAACACTTGGGGCAGAGTGTTAGCTACTATTTCTAAAAGGTCCTTCACCATTTCTTTTTATCACTACGACATATAATCAATTCCTAGAACCTTGGCATCACAAGGACAGTTCTGTATAATGAAACATTATCCCAGTAACTAATGAAATTAGAATATTAGAAATGGAGTGTGAGCGCCAGTTCGATTCCCAGTCAGGGTGCATGCCTGGGTTGAGGGCCAGGTCCCCAGTAGGAGGTGCTCGAGAGGCAACCACACACTGATGTTTCTCTCCCTCTTTCTCCCTCCCTTCCCTGTCTCTAAGTATAAATAGATAAAATATTAAAAAAAAAAGAAAAGAAAAGAAATGGAGTGGGTATCTTAACTACCTTAAGTGACTTTCCTCTGCCACCTGATGCTTTCTTCCCTATTTGGGTTGTATAGTCTCCACTTAGACACTACCAATAATATAGAAGTTATTCCTATCCATCTCAGAAAAAGCTTTAATGGTTAAAAAAACTCCCTCCTGACCAGTGTGACTCAGTTGGTTGGAGCATCATCGGTAACCAAAAGGTTAGTGGGTTCTATTCCCAGTCATATCACATAACTAGGCCAAAGGTTTGATCCTTGATCCTGTTGTGTAAGGCAACCAACTGATGGATGCTTATCTCTTGGGTGAGGACTCAAAAAAGGTCTTTCTTAAATGTAGCTGAATTCAAATTTCCTGAAATGTCCATTTCAAGTCCTAGTTCAGCTTCCTGGCAGCATACAAGATAAGTTATCACTCAGATGCTACCACTCAGCTCCCTGACCGTGGTGAGAGCTTTCTTCTGAACCTGGTTTTGTTTGTGTTGGTCCCCCAAACAGGCAGCATCGAGCCCTTAGCCCGGGAGTTCAAATGAGATTTCATAGCCATCTCATAACATTTCTGGAATATAAGCAGGTATAATGGCATTTATTGTTCTACCCATTTTATAGACAAAATTCAAGACACAAAAATGACAAAAAATATAGTCCCTTAATTGTCCAAGGTACAATGTCAGAGACACATTAAGGAGAGAAGCAGGATCCGTTTCTGGACTGTCACCTTTGTTTCAAAGAATTCACATGTTTTAAAGTGCTTTCCTGTATAGATTATAAACTCATAAGAAGGTCAGAAATAGAAGATACTTTAGACTCAGTTAATTTCAAATAACCTCCAACGACTCTGACTGAGGGGAAAGGAAGACATAAAAGCAAAGAGCATGCTTTGAAATGAGAGTTATCCCTCCAACCACGAAACACTTCCTTTCTTCCTTAGATCAAGGTAAAGGTTAACACCAGACCACACACAGCCCGTGTGACCATTCCAATTCTCCCTACTTTGCCCTTCTTTGTACAGTATTCCATTTTCTCCTAGATTAAATGTCTGGCAAAGAAATGATAGACTGTGGAGGACAGGTTTAAAACAACAAATTTAACATCTAGTGTTATTTTCTTTGAAAGGTCAGTTACTCTGAAGTTGTAAACAGATATATGTCAGATGTATTTTAAAATGGATAGCACATGCCACTAAATGGACATGTAGCAAGAAAAGGCAGAATGTGCATTTCATGTCATTGCTACTTTTTAAAAATGTTTGTGCTAAGATTACTAAATCCTAAAATGACATGTTCATAGTAAAATTTTCGTTTTATAACTGTAAAGTGCCTAGTTTTGGTTATAAAATAACTGGGGTCAGAAACAAAATCATTAATTTGAAGCGGGTGATATACCTAAACGTAAAAATTTTAAAAATCACATTTCTGCACAGAAGAATATTTTCATGGTCTTGGAGTGGCAGAGATTTCTTCTTCTTATTTTTTAATTTTAATTGTTGTTTAAGTACAGTTTTCTGTCTTTTACTTCCATCCCAGCCCAGCCCCCCAGCCCTCCCCACCTCCCTCCCATTTCCATCCCCAAGATTTCTTAAATAGGACATAAGACACACTTAATCCCCAAAGAAAAAAATGATAAATTAGTCTTCATTAAAATTAAGAATTCTAGTTATCAGATTAAGAAAATAAATAAGCAAGTTACAGACTATGAGAAAAAATTTACAATACACTTTTGACAAAGTACACATTTCCAAAATATTTTTTAAATGCTTACAAAACCAATTAAAAATTCAAACAACCCAAACTTTTTTAAAATCCTCACTTGAGGATATGTTTACTGACTTTTAGAAAGAGAAGAGAGTAGGGAAAGAGAGAGAGAGAGAAACATTGATGTGAGGGAGAAACATCGATCGGTTGCCTCCCGTACTCACCCCTACCAGGAATCGAACCCACAACCTAGGTATGTGCCCTGACCAGGAAACAAACCCATAGTCTTCTGGTGTCGGGGACAGTGCTCCAACCCAGCCAACTGGCCAGAGCCAAACAACCTGACTTTTAAAAAATGCACAAAAACGTATTCAGGCACTTCAGGAAAGAGGTATCCAAATGGCCAATAAACACATGAAAAGGTATTCATATACTCCACATCATTACTCCTCGGAAAAATGTAAATTAAAGCCACAATGAAATATGATTACACACCCACCAACATGGCTAAAATTAAAAAGACTGACTGATAATAGCAAATGTTGGCAAGATGTGGAACTACAACTCTCAGACATTGCTAATGGGAAGAAGGGTAAACTGACCCAACCACTTTGGAAACTGTTGGGCAATAAGTATTAAAGCTAAATATATACCTACTCTGTGACCCAGAAATACTAGTCCTACGCGCCCAAGAGAAATGAATGTATATGTCCGTCCACCAAAAGACATGCACAAGAATGTTCATAATACAAACACTGGAAACAATCAAATGTTCATCAATAGTAGAATGAATAAACAAATGGTGGTATACTCATATTCATATTACTCAACAATAAGTGACAATGAACTACTAATAAATGTTACGATATAGATGGATCTCAAAAGTATGTTGAGTAAAAAGAAGCCAGACATTTAAAAAAAAGCTCATACTGTATGATTCCACTTATGTGGAATTCAAGAACAGGAAAACTGGTCTATGATCACGCAAGTCCAAATGGTGGTTACCTTGGAGCAAAGAGGGTTTATGAACTGTAAATGGGCACAAGGGAAAGTTCCAGGCTGATGCAAATGTTCCATACCTTGATCTGGAAGGTGTATATACAGGTAAAAATTAATCAAGCTATATACATAAGATGTGTACTTTTTGTGTAAGTTGTTCCTTAATCTTCAAAAAATCTGTTAAACAAACATCCTCACGTATCTAAAAATCCAAACTTCAGAAATGCGATTAGAGAAGTATTTTCCCACTTCTGCAAAAAGTTTGAATTTCAAGGGTTTTTTCATGATTCTTCTATAATCTTTGTAGATTATATCTACACTAACCAGCCACTGAAAAGACACCATATATCTTAAAAATTCTCATGGTTAGGACATTTACTTACACGTCATGTGACAACTAAATATAAAGGTATTTCCAGTGATACCTAATTCCCCAAATGTCCCTGAGAATTGAGATTTCAAGATGTTTTGTCATGCGATTTATTTGGTCTTTGATTTTTTTCAATAAACTACAGGTAAGTTGTCACTCATCTTGGAAAACAAAAACAAAATCTCTCGATTCACATTTCTCTCCAGTACCAACCCCACTTATTTCTCTGCTTCCCACCTTCCAGCTAAACTTCGTGGGGGGAAATGGTCTGTATCAGTGCTTCTGCTTCCTATTTTCCCCGCCCCTGCTTTACCCACTTCACTCCGATTTCCATCCCCATCACTCCACAGAAACCGATTTTGTCAAGGTCACTAGCAGGTTTTATGTTGCCAAAACCAACCCACACATTTTTTTGTCTTCACTTTACTTGATTTTTCAGCAACATTCAACATAACTGACGACCTACTCCTTCATGACACTCCTCTCTTTTTAAAAAAAGATTTTATTTATTTATTTTTAAAGAGGGAAAGGAGGGAGAAAGAGAGAGAGAAACATCAATGTGCGGTTGCTGGGGGCCATGGCCAACAACCCAGGCATGTACCCTGACTGGGAATCGAACCTGCGACACTTTGGTTCACAGCCCATGCTCAATCCACTGAGCTACGCCAGCCAGGGCGACACTTCTCTCTTGAATTCCATTAAACCCTACTCTGTTGATGTCCCTCCTGTTTTGTCTTGCTTTCTTTTGCCACTGCCTCCTCCTCCATCTGAGTACCTAAATAGGATGTTTTTCAGTGTTCAATCCCGAGTCCCCTTCTCCCCTGCTCTCATTAGGTGATACCATTTACTAACATGGCATTAAGAATCATTTATGTGCTGAGAATAACCAGATTTCCATCTCTAGCCAGACCTCTTATTTAGAGGAGAGGTTCACCCACCCTGTCCCCAACTATTATTCTCCACATTAGCTCTTGTAGTACACATCAGAGTTTTAATTATTTCTTTTGTCATTTGAAGATTTTATTTATTTATTTCTAGGAAGAGGGGAGGGGAGGGAGAAAGAGAGGGAGAGAAACATCAAATGGTTGCCCCTCACATGCCCCCAACTGGGGACCTGGCCCGTGCAACCCAGGCATGTGCCCTGACTGGGAATCCAACCAGCAACCCTTCAGTTCGCAAGGCAACGTTCAGTCCACTGAGCCACACCAGCCAGAGCTAACGTAAAAAAGTGTGCTCCGTTGACAAAAAAATTTTGTCTTGTTTTTATGTCTCATCTAACTCTTGTGAGACTGACCATGGAATACCTCAAGGTGTCATCATACAATCAGCAAACACCACTGTGTGGGGTAAGAGCTACACAGTTGATAAGCACTGTATTAAATTTTAATATCACTTTGTTTAATTACTATTTGTCCTATTACACAGGGATAAGCAAAAAGTAGGTTAACAATAGTGAATAATATAATAATAAATGAATAACAAGATGAACTCTGTACTCAAAAGTAGGTTTACAGTTGTACCTGAAACACAGTCTATCCCTGTATTATTTATTATTATATATTATTTATTATTATTATTAACCTGCTTTTGCCCACCTCTGTATAGAATGTGCAAATTAGATTACCTGAAACAATTTTCTGATTGTTTAGGTTTGAGGCAAACAGGATCACATTAGGTCACTCACGTTTATAACAGATAACTGCAGGGTCCTTTGACTTAATAAATTCCATTTATTAAGACATGCACAGATGCTGTTGGCTTGGATAATTTAGAAGCTATATACTTGTTTATATACTCCAGTCTCTCAGTTCTACTACTTCAAATTTGAGCTAGGACTTTTATATTCATTGTCTTATTTAAGTCTTTATAAAAGCCCTCACATTTACAAATTACCATGTATTGTTCTATTCCTTCAGAGTCACTCACAAAGAGTCAAAACAACAGAATATACTCCTAAAGGTTGAGGGTCTATTTTATTGTTTACCTAACAAGTTCACAATTTTATTTCTAGGATGCATGCAAAGTGTTAAAATGGTCTCATTCTAATTATTCTGTCCACTTAGAAAAGTATTCCTATTAATTATGGGAAATTCTGTTTCTATGGTGGCAAGCAGAAGTGTGTTGGTTAGGATGGACCATAAACTCCTTTGTCCTGCTGAAACAGTTCACAAACCAGGAGAGTTTGAGAACATATGGTTTGCACGGGTTGTAAGTAATTTATCTCACCTGGCCTCCTGAAGCCATGGGCACACGGCTGCTTTAGATGAGTATTTCTTGTAGTCCAAAATGGGCCATCTATTTCCCAAAGTCTGAGTGGTACAGCATAGCATCCACAGTACCAAACTAAAATTAGGGAGCTCTGTCTTACAAGGAAGTAGTGTAGCCAAAGGGACTGGGGTTTAATTTCTGAGTCATAATTTCCACAGAACTTGCTGAATGAATCTTAGACAATACCGGCTTCCAGTGACTACTTAAAAGGAAAGTGTCTGTGTACCACTTTTCTTGTTTTGTTTATATCTTTATTGAGGCGCAATTGGTATATAACATTATAGAAATTTCAGGTGTATATTATAACTTAACATCTGTATATCCTACAAAGTGATCACCGCCAAAGGCCAGTTACCGTCCATCAGCACACCCTTCACCCATTTTGCCCGCACCCCAATCCCCTTCCCCTCTGGTAGCCACCAATCTGTTCATTGTATCTAAGAGCTTGTTTTTGTTTTGTTCATATGTCATACATATATCTCATATCTTCTTTATCCATTCATCCATAGGTGAACACTTAGGTTGTTTCCATATCTTGGCTATTATAAGAAAAGCTGCAATGAACATAGCGGTGCACACATCTTTGTAAATTAGTGTTTTTGTATTCTTCAGATAAATACCCAGAAGTAGAATAGCTGGGTCATATGGTAGTTCTATTAATTTTTTTTTAGGAATCTCTATACTCTTTTTCATAGTGGCTACAATAGACCAATAGTTTCTAAACTTTTTTTAAAGCATTTCATTTTTTTCCAGTTTATGAATTACTATACATAAAACAGATAAAGGGGCATCTTAGTACACAATTATATTAAGTTTAAATAATAATTATTAAAAAGTCAAGCAATAAGAATAATTGAGCTGTTTTCATAAACAAAAACTGAAAATCTTTCATTATTGATGAAGGTTGTAACTTTATGTTGGCTTCTACATGTGAGGATGGAAAGTAATCTTTGTTTCCAAGTTGGATCGCTAAATATCTAACAAGTGTACAAATTCTTTCATTCTGAACTAAACTTCAGACAAGAAGTACACCAACCTTACAATAAGCATTTTAAACATTTATAATATATAATCATGATGTATCACAGCACAAATTCTCGTTATTGAGCAGTTGATTGCTATACTATACTGTGACAAAAGCACCTTAGCCTAAGCTTTTATAGGCACTTATTTAAACACATGGAACAGGAGAGTTAGTGATAGTCCTAAATAATTCTATGTGAACAAATACGCATAGGAAAAAGAATACCAGTGCAGAACCATAATCTTACTCAAGTCACACTTATAAAATTCTAATATTTTCAAAGAGTTGATTTAAAATGTTTTATTTTGAGCCCTAGCTGGTGTAGCTCAGTGGATTCAGTTCTTGCCTGCGAACCATAAGATTGCGGGTTTGATTCCCAGTCAGGGCACATGTCTGGGTTGTGGGCCATGTCCCCAGTAGGGGGCATGTGAGAGGCAACCACACATTGATGTTTCTTTCCCTCTCTTTCTCCCTCCCTTCCATTCTCCCTTAAAAATAAATTTAAATTTTTTTAAGTTTTATTTTGAGGTTACAGTATAAATTTATACATTGATAATCTTCAATGAATTAAAATTTGGTAAATGATACATATGAAAGTCAAATGAAATTTAAATCAAGCTAACCCCTGATATACATTCCACACTCTTCCACCAAACCTTTAACAGCAGTACCTGTGACAAATTAACCAACAGAATTAACAAGTTCCAATGTCACTATTTTCCTTACTTTCTTTTCCATAAAATAGTCAAGTGACCAAACGCACAGGCAACTCATTCATTAATTTATTCAATAAATATGACTGCACTCCTACTATGTGCTGGGGGCTGGTTATCACTGATGATTTAAAAGGGGCTTACACCTTGGAACTTGACAGTCTTAGAAGGGGTTACAGCTCTGTTAATGGCCAAAATAAGCAAAAAATCTAGTTAAATAATCTTTAGATAATTAAGAGTCAAGAGTAGAAAATACAGTTTTGTATTGTGATGCTACTGGAATATTTTTTATTTCTCTTATTTAAAAAAAGTTTCCTTTATAAACCCACAAATAACCTGATGTGCCAAAAATTTCATTTCTAAAAATCTCATTAATAAATATGATTTGTGATATGTATCTCTGTGTTGCCAGTTTCACTGATATAAAATGTCAGGAGGTGAGCTGATTTAGATTATTGTCAATTAGTAAAGAAGATTGTTCCATAAAAGCATTTTATTCTGTTTCATATCCATTAATAAACGCTTTTTAAAAAAATCTCTCCTAGATGGGACACATATCCAGTATAATATGGTATCGACTCCATATCATTTTAGTTTACTCTATACCACTTTAGACTATAAAAACCAGATGCAAACAGCAGATTTCAATTAAGGCTGAAAAATCATCTCATTCATAACCTGGGGATTATAGTATTTTGAAAGACTACATTCTAGTCATTAATAGAGTTATACATAGACACATAGATCACATTTCAAATAATCTACATATTATAGGATCTATTACAATTATTGTTATACTATTTCACTTGTTTTTAGTGATTTAAAAGGCCTTAGGGTCATCCTTATGGTTTTTAATTATCCTAAATGTACCACTTAATGGGGAGGTGTACTTTTAAAAGGCTAGACAGAAGAGTGCACTCTACACCCTTGTGATGCTGGAGGTCTCTGCTCACAATAATTAATCCTTAGCACAAGAAAAGATTTACTGAGCACTTACTACATGCAGGTTTCTGTGTTAGTCACTCGGTTCTCTACATGGTCTAGGATCTCTAGCCTGAAACAGGAGCCAATTAACATTGCGTGTCTAATAGAAGATCTACTAATAATCTTTTAGTCCTAAATAAGTAGAGATATACATGCATTTATATATTAATGATAAGTTTATAACAAGGTGTTTAAAAGGTATCACTGGAACATTTTATGCTAATTTTATGGTATCATCTATATCTTACCAATTGAGAAAACCAATTTCTGCTCATATTCGATCTATTTCAATAGACTGATATGTGACCCTGAAACCTGCTGAGGTAAATGGGTAAGATTTGGTTTTAAGTGATAGTCTAGCCAAGAATAAATAAATAAATGGTAAACATCTTTGTTTTCTAAGCTTCCTTTTTCTATCATACCATTTAATAAAGGACTTTATAAGAATTTTCTGAGTTCTATCAAAGAATTTCTAGCACCAATCCCCAACTCACAAAAATTAATTATGGAGAACGGTGTGCTGATTGGCGGGGGATGTGGGTAGAGGTGGAAGAGGGTGTAAGGGGGATACGTGGTAATGGAAAAAAAATACAATAAAAACAAAAAATAAAGTCAAAACAAATAAATATATAAAAGGCATCATAATAAACATAATGAACATTACTTTACAGCAGTTATTTTGTTAACTAAATGCGACGAACTCTGAGGGTCTTTTATGAACCAGGAACTGTTCCTGCCACTGAGTGTACAAAAAATAAGAAGCTTCAAGACCAGTGGAGAAATAAACACTTAAACCAATAAGCAATGACGGTACAACTGGCAGAAGTGTGTGCAGAAAGGAGAGACTGCCAGCCTAGCTAGGGGAGGTGAGGAGCTGGGCAGGGTCACTACCAGAAGGCACCAGGCAAGGTCATCAGAAGGAGATCATGGTGATGATGCCTGGGCAGAGTCTTGAAAGATGAGTAGGCATAACCAGGTAAACAATGGGGTGGAAATTTCAGTAGGCATAGAAGTATGAAATAGTATATTTATTGGACTGTAGGAAATTTTCTAAAATTACATTCACCCAGGACTCCATGGCCTTTCTGTGGCTTCTGTTCCTTTGAACTTCACCATTTCATCCTTCACCTGCTCATAATGGAGGGCTAGTGAGCTCCACCATTCAGAAGCTGTCTGTGTAAATCCCAACCACCCAGAGCATAGGAAGGGATCTTGACGTGGAAAATGGCTTCCACAAAAGCAACGTGGTAAAAAGCAGAAGTTGACATTAGGAAGGAGACAAGGCTGCACAACAACCTGGGAATATTTGGTGTAGGGCCATTCCGCTCTGTACCCTCAAAACCCCCGTGAGAGCAACAGAACAACACATCATCTGGTGGTCGCAATAGTGACGCAGGGCCACCAGGATACAGTGATCTCTTGTGTCCCTGTTTATAAAGCCGGGGGGGCTACACAATAACACACTCAGAAAGATCTCTATCCAATAATGTTTAAATAGAAAGGTTTTATATTAAACGAAAAACATGCTAAGACCTGTGAAATCCATATTTGTGAACAATCTCATTTCTCAACCATGCCAGATAGAAGGGATATTATTACAGCACAAGTAACAAAATTTAGCAACACAAAGAGTCTTTGGATAGAAAATATTTAGGATCACAGGTTGTGAGAAAAAATTCATAGCTTCTGATTTATTATTATATGCATTAACTCTTTGTATTTCTACATGATGATTTCTATTTCAAAAAGCTTATTTCACCTGACATTTTCACACATAGAAAGTCTCAATAAATGTCTGTTGAATGAAAAGATGAATGAATTTTAAAAGATTTTATATGCTAAAGGAATGACTGACTATATGGCTTCACATTTCACAATTAAACTGTAGCACATTCATTTGGCCAACAAATTAGGCAAAAAAAAAAAGGTATTCCATAAAGTATTCCACTTTCTCACATTGTGAAGAAATGGAAGATATCCAACATTGGTCAAATTTCTATGCTAGATTGAAACCAAAATATAAAAATAATATAAAAATACTTTATTTGAAATATCAAACACATAAGTCATATTAATCAATCTTGGATGGCTATAAATGAACAAGATATTTTACTACATAAAATACTCTGTCCTCAAGCACCTGATGTTAGAATAGCCCAATTCACATCATTAACTTTGTTAAATTTTTATTTTTTGATTTAAGTGCTGAAGTTTTTGCATTAAGCTTACTATATACCATCCATCTCCAAGGACCTATGAATTTCATCATCTAAACTCACAACTGATCACTGATCTACATTCTATATTGTATCCCTTTCCATATACAGTCTGTACATTTTGAATTAAATTCTACATATATTTTTATTCCTACCTTATTCAGACCATCTTCACCCAGTCTTGCCTAAAAATCTTTGACATTAATATCCTAAATTATGCTATTTATTTAATAATTTCTTTATGTCACATTATGACATTAATATCCTAAATTATGCTATGTATTTAATAATTTCTTTATGTCACATTCAATAAATGAATTTGGTAGTATTAATATGTACAGGGAAATGCTCCAGTTTCCATGGATTTACACTCTGCTATGTTATTCTTGAAAAGTAAAATGGTTAAGACTAGGAAAAAATAGTGTTGGAGTACTCATTTGTAATTTAACTAAAACAAATTCAGCAATTCACTTATAATAAACCGGGAAAGTTTTTAAAATTATTTTTCATAGTGTACAGCAACTTAATTTTTTCCTGTCCTTGGACAGTGAAACCTTTACATGTTAAAAATTACACTCCATAAGCCATTTTTAAAATACTCAAAGTGCCAATTTTTTAGTTATTTCAAAGACCCTGATAATTTAAAATTTCAAAAGCATAGGGTTTTTCATACAGCACTTGAAGCATTATTTAATAATGGCCATTTTAAAATTTCTTTGCACACACCAAATACATAATGTTCATTGACTTTTATTTGGCATTCTAGAGAAAAAAATGTGTACCTGGGCCAAGGCAGTTAGAAACGTTGTCAGCATATCCACATACAAACTGAGGATTTAGGACCACACTATTGCACTCCAGTTTATTGTGAAACAAGAACTTTATCATATTTATTCTCATGTCCCAAAGTATTTACTCTAATAACTTCATATATTCTAGACCTAAAGTTGCCAAAGACCAAATTTTACTGGCAATAAGAGGACCTTTGATTTTTATGAAGAAAATATCCATGCCACTCATAATGTTTATCAAATTAACATTTTAATTAGGTGTTATTATCTCATTTATTCATTGATGAATACTGATTTTTTTCTCATAAATTCTGATTTTCTAAATATCACCACCTCCCCCAACTTGAGATACATCTGCCATTTTCAAAGTTTTAGAAGCACTTGTTGGAAAGACTGTTGAAGAGTTTACAATAGTACTGTGAAAACTTAGTTATCGCAAGGAAGTCCATACTAATATTATTTTAAGAAGCGAAGATAATTTTATAACTTTCAAAATTAATTCAAGTGAAACTCAATGTGAGCCTGAGTTTTGCTTTGCGTAGAGAAGGATCATCAGAAGTTCGATTTCCAAGGGACCAGCAAGTGCCAGCCACTTTAACGTGTACTTTTCCCATATGACAGCGGTCATTCTTAGAAGAAAAAAAAGACACCCTTCTTCCTAAACAACTTACTTAGATTAGCCTAATTCCAATGGACATTTAGGCTATAGATGGGGAGGGAAAAAATCCAAAAGGATTATTTATTCCAAACCAGGTTTGCTGCCTTTTCAGGGCCGCCCCATTGATACTTTTCCTTTGTAGACTTAGAATTGACCCTCCTGTTTGGCACCCCCTAAGAGGTAAAATTTCAGAGAAGTTACCACTTTCCGAAGTTGGTGGCGGGGAGGCATATGAGAGATGCACGAGAACCGACGCGCTTTGCCCTCTGAAATGCCTCATGTTTACTTTTGCACAAGAAACAAATAGAAGCAAAACCGAGATTCAGAAGGAACTCTCTCTGCTGCATGCCCTGGTCGAGCTTTTCAAAGACCCCTTAGAAAAAGAAGCTGGGCTGGAGGCTCACCTTCCATCTCGCCGCCGGGCTGGGCTGGAGCAGCAGCTCTCGCCACCCCGCCACTCCACGTGCTCCTGCCTTCGCCGGGACACGGCGCGCAGCTGGCGGGAGATTCCCGGCGCGGGGAGTCCCCGGGATCCGCCGCGGCGTCGGCGCAGATCTGAAAGGGCAGGAGCCAGCGACCCGCCGGTGCGCGGGGTTACAGCGGCGCTGGCTGGTGGTGGCTTTAAAAGACGCTCGCCGCCGAGGAGCGCAGGAGGTTCCGCTCCTCCATCCCCTTTTTGAATGTCAAACCGGAGAAGCCTCATGGGATGGAAACAGCGCATCACTCAATTGTCTCAAAAGGTCTATTTTAGAAGGATAGGGATGGCAGCGTGCTATCACATTGGGCGAGGGGCGAGTGCGTCTGGATGGCTTTCTTGCAAGTGTAGCTTCAAAGGGGCTTGTCTTAAATTGGGCAAGATCTGGAACTTTTGGTCCAGATTCAGGGATAACAGCCATAAATATCAATGAGAACGTTTATCAATCATATGACTTGATCAAAGTGCTTGGTCCAAATTTGCAGGAAGTGCTAAGACAGTTCAAAAGGATTTGGGCACTTTTATCTACTCAACTTTTTAACTTTTGGAAGCAATTCTCTCACTTTAGTTTTCCCTTCTAGGAACTGCTTCCCGTAGTTTACTTGCCACCACTCACAAAACACTACACACTCTATGTCTGTGGATTTTCTACTACCCTGCCTTCTGCCAAATGGGACCTGAGACAGCTTACAAAAACACATACATAATCTATCAAAAGAGTAAGTTTAAAAACGTAGAGTTAAGGGTGGTGTTTTGGGGGTGGTGTGGTAAGATAGTAAAATTACCTCAGAGACGTTGGTACACAGAGATGTATCAGTAAACATCTTTTTCCAATACCCTTCCCAATTTGTAAAAGTAAAGCACACATTTGACTGTGGGAGGAGGAAAGAGGAAGTAACCACAGTTTTTCAAAAGCAGCGCTTTCTGCATACTCAAGGCTAAGGGACGTTGTTCAGGTGAGTCCTTATAAAAACACCCAGTGTGTTGAATTGAACATGTGAATGATTCTCAAAAAAGCCACTTCCACCCTTGGTATAAATTTATATTGTTGGTGTATATAAATATATTTGAAACTTAAGGTTGGAGGTTTGTGCATCAGCAGACCATATCAGAAGAAACCCAGCCCTACAAGTTAAAGTATGCTTGTAATTTTTAAAAAATATGTTATTTATTTTTAGAGAGAGAAAGGAGGGAGGAAGAGGAGGAGAAAAATATCAGTGTGTGGTGTCTCTCCAGCACCCCCAACTGGGGACCTGGCCCTCAACCCAGGCATGTGCCCTGACTGGGAATCGAACCAGCCACCCCTTGGTTTGCAGACCAGCAGTCAATCCACTGGGCCACAGGAGTCAGGGCTGTGTGCTTGCAATTTAATGAACTTCAGTTTATTTTAAATATGCCTTGGTATATGAGGTCAACATATATATATACATATGCATATATATGCACATATCTGTGTATGTGTGGGTGGTTTTTTTTTTTTTTTAAGTGAGTGAATGCCTTAGATTGACTTTAAGATCTCAGTACCTTGCAGTATCTCTATTGCTTGCATGGGTTGGATTTCTACAGGATAAGGTCAATTTCAGAGAAATACTCTAAACACCAGGTCTAATTTTAGTATTGAAAGGGGAAATTTGTTGTTTGTTTCTAAAAACAAAAATAGCTCATCAAAAGCAGCAGAAGAGGAACTGTAAAATTTCACAGGGATGGTGTCAGGATGAATAGTTACTTGGTTATTAAAAAGTTATATAAAAAAACACTTTTATCTTCTATGACAATGTTCTTTATACTTAACATTGGAATGTGTCACTACTCCCTAAACAGTTCAGAATCCAGTGTTTCAGACTCCAGAGAGTGACACCTAAGGGGATTGATAAAAAGGAAATGGGTAAAATAACTTCTGTAGCTACTCCACACACCTCACGTGTGGGCTTCAGGTAGTGAGCGACTTCCTTCCAAAAAGGACAGTGTGGACGCGGGCGACTTCACAGCAGAACAAGCCAACAAACACCACCTCAGCCGGGCTACCGAGGCGACATCCACAGTAATAAGGCGCCGTCACAGAATGTGCATCTGGCAGGACGTGATGGCAATGGCATTGCACCTCTGTCGTCTTCCACATGGAAACCCACCACCCCAGAGAGAGACATCAGATTCCAAGGAAGAGGCATTCTGCCAAGTTCCCGGCCAGTTCAGTTCAGTGTCATCAACACTGTCATTCACTGTCAAGGTCATCAAAAACAAGAAATGTCTGAAAAACTGTCAGAGCGGACAGGAACCTATGGACACGTGGTCACTAAACACAGTGTGGGATCCCAGATGGGATCCTGGAGCAGAAAAAATGATGCTGGCTAAAAACAAAGGAAATCAGAGTAAAGGGTGGGCTTTAAAAAAAAGATTTTATTTATTTATTTTTTAGAGAGGTAAGGGAGGGAGAAAGAGAGAGAGAGAGAAACATCAATGTGCGGTTGCTGGGGGTCATGGGCTGCAACCCAGGCATGTGCCCTGCCTGGGAATCGAACCTGCGACACTTTGGTTCCCAGCCCGCGCTCAGTCCACTGAGCTAAGCCAGCCAGGGGAAGGATGGATTTTTAAAAAATAGTAACGCATCAAATATTGGTTCCTTCATTGTGGGAAGTGGACCCCACTGGGATGCTGATCGTAGGAAAAGCCTGGTGGGAGGACACGGGAACTCTCTGTACTGTCTCTGCAATTTTTCTCTAAGTGTAAACCTGCCCTAAAATGGAAAACATGTTTTAGAAGTGGAGGGGCAACAGCCACTCTTCACCGGGCCGGGTCCCTTCTGAGAGTATTCAAATCGATCCCGCGAGATTGACAGGGATGGATGACTTATAACCAGGAAGCTAACAGAACACCGCGTTTCTGACACCCTTTGACTAAAACTGGAAGGAGAAACTTCTAGAAAATCGCAGACAACGCCCGAACGCGCCTTCCTGATCCTCCCTTCAAGAAGGAACCGTGGAGGCCGCGCAGGAGCCCAGACGCGGTAACTGCCATGGGTGGATCTGACTCACTGCATCGCATTTCACGGCTTCTGCTCTGTGGGTAAAATTAACGGTGACTAAAAATGAAATCACTGACGAAGGTGGCTCCCGGACCATCTGAGAGAGTCCAAGCACTGACTCGGCTGGAAGGAAATAAAACTGAAAAAAGAAAAAAAGAAAAAAAAAAGAGAAAGAAAAAAAAAAAAAACCTTCTTGATCTCACCCCAAATAATCATTCTGCACCCTGTCTGAACTTGGGCTCCCTACCCGCCAGCCTACTCAAAACCACGACGGAGGGTGCCCCGCCGCGGCTAAGCGCCAGCCGACACGCATGCCCTTGCAGGCCACCGCACCACCAGCCCGGAAGGAGCCGCGGAAGGTTCTGGCGTGGCCTCGCTCGGAGCTCCCTGACCTTGACCTTCCCATCCCTACATGACAGGCAGAGATGGGGATCTCGCCTTTCCATTGGGCGAGGTTAGTCCTCGTCCCTATACGAGCCTGCGTGCGGGGCCTCACCCGTCTCTGGACAAGAAAAACGCTGTGCACACGCTTTCAGACTGGGTTCACGAGTAAAAAAGAGCCCACGCGGAGCTCTGAGCTTTTTGCAAGGAGGAAGTTCTCACGGGCTCTCCCTGCCCCGGATCTTAATATAATCGCACCCCCGGCCCACTCTACTGCACCGCCACCCTCGGGAGGTCTTCTCTCGACCTCTTCAGGCCCTGGCCTAAAAGCGTGACCGCAGCGCTAAGCCTTGGGTTCTTTTCCTCTCTTTTCTTCCGGCAGGGTGCTCAGAGACCGAAGACACAGAGAGTAGGGGAAAATGGCGCCAGACGGGAGCCGCGAGGCCTCCGCACGACGGCGACCACGTGCGCACGAGGGGGCGGGACGCCGGCCTCTCGCGCTCCCGCCCCAGCCCCCTAGCCCCGCCCCTGGGCGTGACCCCCGGCGGTTTGCTCCCGCTCAGTGGAGCAGACCCGGGGAGGCGTTGGGTGGGGCTGAGATGGGAAGAAGGAACGCTGGCCCTCGACGGTTCCCGCTCCACTAGCCCCTGAGCCGCGATGCGAGCGTGGGTCTTAGTTGCCGCGGTGCTCTGGTACCTCCCCCGAAGTGGGTATCCTCCCGCCCGACCTCCAGGCCTCTCCCTTCTTGCCGGTCCTATGTCCTTCGCTTCGCCCCGCCCTGCCCTACTCTGAGTCCCAGGCTCCTCTTCTGCCTACAATGTCAGTGGTTTCTTTCCTCCACAGCTGGATGGCAGCGTTTTTCCGAAGTCACTAAAAAAGGCTTCGTTTTTGGCAAGACAGCGCACACAGGTACTAAGCACCTCTGCACCCGCACAGTCTTTCGGAAGAGCCGGGGTGCTGTGGTCCTGCTAAGGTTCTTCCCGTGGAGAGAAAGGCAGCGAATGCTTACTGACCATCTACCGTGTGCTCAGCACTAACTGAAGATTGCATCGTTTCATCCTTACAGCCACCCTTCTGCACCTCAGTTGTGATATCACAGCTTGTAGGGAGCGAGGATTCAGTCCAGATCTCTCTCTGATGCCACCACACTTCCAGGGGCCTCTGCTGCTTTGCAACGTGCCAGGCCCACCCAGAGAAATAATTTCCAGGACTGGAAGTTTCTCTGTTTGGAACGCCCCTTTCTCTTCCCTCATTAACTAACTAAAAGAACTCCTACACATCTTTTAAGGTTCAGCTCAAATGCCCTTTATCACTGTAATGAAACTTGCCCACCCTCCCCAAGGAAAATTAGTCACATTGCTAACTTGACATAACTTTGGGCTGGTTCATAGTATTTGTCAGGTTTGGAATTCCTCACTTTTTGGAGCCCTGCCCTTCCCCGCCACCACCAAATTGTTGGACAGTGTCTTCCTTATATGTTCAGAGCATGGCATTCAGTGGGTTTTAACATCAATGTCTTGGGCTGCACTGGTTCCAAGCAGATTATTGTTGCTTCCATCAAATGTGAAACAGAATAAGGTAATTGCAGAGAAACGCCCCAGTATGCCCTATATAGACTTCATTATTGTTCCCAACAGAGGACATTTATGGTGAAATACTAAGTTTCACTTAAGGGTGACAAGGATCATCTTTAAAATAGTTTTCAACCAAGTCCTTTCCTGATCTTTAAGTTGATTTCACTACCCCTTCAAAAAGTTATGATTGCAGTGAGTTCTGAATTTGTACACTGTATTGTGTACATTTTTATAAACAAAACTATATCACAGAAAAAGGAAAAAATTGACTAGTAGTCTAGAGTTTTAAAAACCAGGAGAAGCAAAAAGGACTTGCATTCTAAATGTCATAGTGAGTGATATTTGCTGATTTTTAAAATAGTGAACTCCAAAAAGGAACTTATCTTTTGGGACAAATGGTAGTACGTGCATTTATTAATTTTTCTATATAATGTAGCTGTATATTATTTTATTTTGTTACAGTGAAAGTATATGTAGAATTACATCACCATAGCCCATTCCTTGTCTGTATGGATATAAAACATGCTAGGAAAGAAATAGTGGACCCCACCTACTCATGGATTGGGCCTAATGAAAAGCCATTAAAAGGTAAATCACTTGATTTTAATACCTTCTCTTTTAAACGAAGTGAACATTTTTTTTATCTTCACCTGAGGACACGTTTTCCATTGCTTTTTAAAAGAGAGAGGAAGGAACAGAGGAAGGGAGAAAAAAATATTCATGTGAGGAAGAAGCATCCATTGGTTGAGGAATCAAATCCACAGCCTAGATATGTGCCCTGACTGGGAATTGAACCTGCAACCTTTCAGTGACCAGATGATGCTCCCACCAACAGAACCACACCGGCCAGGGCTGGTGTGAACATTTTTTTAGAAAAGCACTGTTACTTATTGGAATATGCAAATTAAAATTTGATTTTAATCGCAGTTTCACTTGCTCCATACTTAGACAAACCATGTTATATCTTGGTCTGTGCCTTATTTTCTCCTTACATAAAAACTGAAGCAGTAATTTTTGCACCATTCCTCTCAGAGCTCTATTAGTCCAAAAAAAAATTTTGTAAAGCCCTGGCTGGACAGCTCATTTGGTTAGGGCATCGTCCTGATACATCAAGGTTACGGATTCAATCCTCAGTCAGGGCACATACAAGAACCAATCAGTGAATGCATAAATAAGTGGAACAACAAATGGATCTCTCTCTCTCCCTGTTCCTCCTCCTTCCCTTCCTCTCTCTCTCTAAAATCAATCAATATATATTTTAAAAATTTTATAAAACCTAAAATGTATCCTTGTAGCACCTGTAATAGGAGATGAAGTGTCTAATATGTAATTGTTAATGATATTAGAAGTTGGATTATAAACATTAATTTTCTGTTTTATGTGAAGAAATGTTATAGTATTACAGGTCAGTATAATTTTATTTACTGAATTATGGGCATAAACTAATTGAAATTAGATGCAAAGAAATGAGTGAAAGAAAACCAAAATCTATTTTGAAGGTGTACTTTTCTCATGTGATTCTCATATGACAGAATTACAATTTTGTGACATTCTTACAGTGAAAACAGTCCATTAATTTTTAAATTTTTGTATTTATTTGTAACCCCAAGTTTACTAAATAAAGGTTTGAATTGTTACATTTTAAATAACCAAGTAATTCACGCTTTCTGTTTAGGAAACTATCGAATGAATATAACTGAAACAGGAAAGCTGATGGTGAAAGATTTTCTGGAGACTTTTTCTGGACTTTACACATGTACTTTTTCTTATAAGATCGTCAAAGCACAAACCCAAGTAGAAAAGATGGTAAAACAGAGATATGAGTTCATGATGTTTGGTAAGAATATAGGCACATTTTAATTTACTTAGTTCGGATCAGAAGTCAGTGTATGGTTTCTCCCATGAAAATGAGTCTGTTACATATAATCAGTGTAACTTACAGGGTATTTTGGGTGTATTTGACCAGGTAGACTCTTAAATTAATGCCAAGATGGTGTATCCTGACTAATCCCCTTCCAGCCTCCCACTTTCCACTGTTTAGGTGTGCAATCTGCTGTATCACAATTTTGCCAGGTATCTGAAAAACAGATATTTAATCCTATAAACACAAATGAATGATCCTTTTTACTGGACTGTTCTGACAACAATGATACTCTGCGAATGAAGACCCTACCCCCTCCAGAAAAATCTTACTTTTCCTTGATACTGTTATCTCCATAGCCAACCCACAGAAGCCCTGTCCTTAACTTGTACTGAGTAGATAATATATATCAGGTGAAAATAACCTTTTTTTTATTCAAGGTATTCGTTTTGTATATTTTTGAGACCACACTGATAAAACATTTTCTTGGATAAGTGAAGTTTCTGTGCTGATTTGAAAAGTGTTGAAAAAAAATTAATGCTAGGCACCATTTTATTCTCATCTTTTTTAAAGCCTATCGGGAACCTGATTATTCGTATCAGATGGCTGTACGTTACACCACAAAATCTTGCGTAGGAAACTATAATGACCTGTTTTTTAGAGTGCTGAAGAAAGTCTTGGATAATTTAATCTCTGATTTGTCATGCCATATCATTGATTCATCATATAAATGCCATTTGGTGGAAGTTCCAAAACATGGCGTCATAGCTGAGCTATTTATAGCTTTTCAAGGTAAAAAAAAAATTTTTAACTTTGCTTTTATAAGTTTAATCTTAAACCATGACAGATTACAAACCTAATTACCAGATAAATGTGAGCTATCTTACAAATAGTAGGACTTAAATGTTTGCTAAGCATTGAAGTATATTTTGGGTCTTAGCCTGGTTATAGTTCTAAAGGTGAATGCATCGCCGTGACCTGAGCGGTTGGGCTTGGCCCCTCAAAGCTACGGGACACCGGTTTGGTTCTCGCTCAGAGCACATACCTGGGTTTCAGTTCTGCCCCATTCAGGGCGCGTAGGAGGGGCAATCGACTGGTGTTTCTCTCCCTCCCTTCCCATATCTCTAAAAACAAATACATAAAATCTTTTTTAAAAATGAATGCATTATTTACCTTCAACTGTGATATACTGTTGCTTATGTTCTAGATGTCAGTGTTATTTTATCAATATGGCCTTTAACTAAGCAGCTAATATGTAACATAGTTTTTTAAATAGAATTTTAAATCGTATTTTGGAGAACTTAATAAAAGGGAGGACCTAAACCAAACTCCTTTCTATTTATTGTCTATTTTAAAGCCTTGTAGTTACTTCCATTAGCCCCCAGGTGGAGTAAAATCATAATGTATAAATTATTCAAATCGTGCAACTTGATTACTGGGATTAGCTAGGTTAAGCACATGCACCCATTTATACTAAATTCAGCATTTAGAGCTTTGTTGGAATGTTTGGAACTTTTCAGAATCCTTTTGTGAGGATCTCATTTTTCCCTCTCCAGTTAACCCTTTTTCACCACAGTGGAAAAGTGTGTGTCAAAACTCTGCTGACTGTGAAGAAATTACTAACCGTAATATCCTCCAGGTGAGAATTTCATTGTCAGGGAAAATATTTGAATAGTCAATGGGGCTATTCAAATTTTTTTAACTATTTCATTTTCTTTGTTATTTTATTATCTAAAACTTCTAGTAACTGCTTAAAAAAGATTTCTTCATGTTGTGAATATGTGTCAGTAATAAAGACTTGCTTTTATTTTAAAAACCTAAATATAAAGCATTACTGACTTTTGGTTCTGGTTATTTAAACTAAGGCTGTGAGAGTCTTGGCCATTTCAAGGTGCTTTGTTTTGGAATAGTACCTGTGGAATATTACATAGCTCCCCAGGTTAATGTGATATAATTTTCTATGACAGAGGGATGGATCCCTGGGTTTGGTTCCCCAAATGTTAACTAAGCAGCAGCTTGAAGAACAACTCACAGTCAGGTCATCCTAGGTTAAACCAGTGGTTCTTTTACAACTGTATCTATGATGATCATAGTAGTTGCTACCTCCTCTGCTGTCCTCAGAAGCTAAGGATGTAGTCTTGAAAAGTCCCTTCAGCTCTGACTGGTGTGGCTCAGTGGGTTGAGTGCTGGCCTGCGAATCAAAGGATCGCCAGTTCGATTCCCACTCAGGGCACATGCCTGGGTTGCAGGCCAGGTCCCCAGTAGGGGGCACATGAGAGGCAACCACATATTGATGTTTCTCTCCCTCTCTTTCTCCCTCCCTTCCCCTCTCTAAAAAATAAATAAAATCTTTTAAAAAATCCCTTCCCTCTCCTGGTCTAGTTCCTGAGCCCATACCCTTTATATTGTGCCTGGCAAAGGGAAGCACTGAGTTTATATTAACCATTATTAAACTCTGTGTTCAAAAAAACGACAATAAAATCTAGATCATTAGTTTGTAATGCTGATTAGAGAAAAGCTTTAGTTTCCATTTTACTTGGCTCTTTGGAATTAGAAATAATAAACATCTACAAATGGAATAGATGTGGTGCAAGTTATTCAAAACAAGTGTTCATTAACTTTAATTTTTCTTACCCATCATACATATGAATTGACAATCGATAAGGTCAAGGCTAGACTAATTTTAGTATTAATACACAACTTTCCAGGGATTCATCTGTCATGTAAAACCTGGGTGGAGTGGGTGTGTTCATAGTACATTTCATTGCCTCTGATGCAGGAGGAGAAACTGGTTCACAGTTCAGTCACTGCCCTTCTCCCTGGTGTTTTAAAATCTAGGCAAGAGACCGAATAGCAGAATTTTTCCGGCGGCAAGCGAATCTTTTCTACCATGATCCTAGTAAAATTCTCCCCGCTCTGCACTTTGTGGACCACAGCTTTGAAATGGCACGTATGGACAGCTGCCGTCCGGGCTTTGGGAAAAGCGAAGGCATGCATAGTAACTGTGCTACGTGTTGCGGTAATTATCAGATATAAATGGCCACAGATGCTGCGTTATAGAACTGTGCACCCGAAACCTGCATAATCTCATCAACCAGTGTCACCCCAGGAAACCCAATACAAATTTAAATAGATAGATAGATAGATAGATAGATAGATAGACAGACAGACAGACAAGTATTTAGGGTATATAGTCAGAAGAATACCAGTAGATGAATAATTCACTTAGGATAATTGAACTGAATCTATATAGCGACCCTCTTACAGAAATGTTATATTCAGCTAAAGGGAAGTAAAAATTCAAAGACTACATTTCCGAATGTGATGGTCTTCATGTGTGTTAACTCTTCCTAATGCACTCTTTTCTATTACAAAACGTGCCTGGAGTCTTCTGCCTCCAGCTGCCATACTGTGCAGGAAAACAGAATGGCACCGCTTCGAAAACAGAGAATTGGAAACAGGAACTAGAAAACCAGAAACAGAAACGCGTAAACCAGGCACTGCAGGAGGTCCTGTAAAATCCTGATCTTGGTGAAACACAAAACAAAACAAAACAAGGTCCTAACTCTCCTGCCTTTAACATCATTAATCCCAATGTTCAGAGCTCAAAGCTAATCTCCACAACGTAACTGACTGCACATCACCCAGGAAGCACATCGTAGGTATAGAGAAGGTGTGAGGTTGCAGGCAGATTTATATCATTGGTACAAAATTCCTCTAACTGAAACTACAATCATTTCCTCCGTGGGCTTTCCTCTGCAGTGGTTTGCAGCCCTGGGACTTTCAGCCCCGACGGTGATGTCACTTGTCAGACCTGCACTTCGGCCCACACCTACGGAGCTAAATTGTGCCCCCCGACATAAAGTGCAGCACGAAGACTGGAGGTAACGGCGTTGTCGCTTGCTTGTGGAAGTGGGGGGCACGGGACTTGCACACGCATCCCAGAGCACCACAGTTCCATTAAGTAGGATCAGTCAGGCCCAAACACTGGAAAACACACATTCTAGAAACTTTAAAAAGATGGTTGACGTGGCATTTCTCAGAAGGCATGTAATGTCGCCCGTGTTCAGAGGGAACTGTAAGTGTTAGTGGATGGTTTTTAATGAGATATGTTTTGTCATTTACAAACTGAACCTGTTGCTCTGTACCTAAGGCTATATTAAGATCAAAAAGAGTAGCGAAGTCTAATACAATAAAAACTTTATACTTTCCATATATTAATTTGTTTGAAATCACTCTTACATGATATAAAGGCATCTATATTACCTTTGTATTTAGAGGCAAAAAAAGTTCTTTCTTTTGGTCTCTTCACTTTTCGTTTGTTTTTTACATAATTAATAGACTTTATTTTCCAGTAGTTTTATATCCATAAAATAATTGAACATACATTACATAGAGTTTCATACCCCCTCTCTGTCTATCCCCCACCCCCCGCCCCTCCCATTTCCCGGTACTAACATCTTGCACTAGTGTGATACATTTGTTACAATTAAGAAACCAATGCTGATACATTCATAGTTTACACTAGGGTTTATACAGTTCTGTGGGTTTTGACAAATGCATGATGACACGTGTCCACTATTACAGTCTGGTACAGAATAGTGTCACCACCCTCAAAACCCCTTGCTTCACCTGTTCATCTAACCCCCGCACCCCAGACACCTCGACAACCACTGATCTTTTTACTGTCTCTGTGACTTTGCCTTTCCCAAAATGTCGTTTACTTGGAGTTTACAGTTTGTACATTTCTCAGACTGGCTTCTTTCATTTAGCAGTATGTATTTAAGGTTCCTCCATGTCTTTTTGTAACTTGATACCCCTTTTATTGCTGAATAATATTCCACTGTATGGGTCTGTGGAGAACGCCTTGATTAATTCCAGTTTTTGGTGATGATGAATGAAGCTGCTCTAAACATTTGTGTGGAGGTTTTTGTGTGGACGTACGTTTTCAACTTAATTGTGTAAATACCTAGGATCATGATCGGTGGGTTTATGGTAAGATTAGGTTTCGTTTTGTAAGAAACTGCCAAAGTGTCTCCCAAATTGGTTTACCATTTTGCATTCCTATCAGCAATGAATGTGCTCTTTTTTTAAAAGATTTTATTTATTTATTTTTAGAGAGGGAAGGGAGGGAGAAAGAGAGAGAGAGAGAAACATCAATGTGCGGTTGCTGGGGGCCGTGGCCTGCAACCTGGGCATGTGCCCTGACTGGGAATCGATCCTGTGATGCTTTGGTTCACAGCCCGCGCTCAATCCACTGAGCTGCGCCAGGCAGGGCTGAATGCGCTCTTATTGTTCCTCATCCTCGTCAGCTTTTGGTATTTTCCATTTTGGGACTTTAACCATTCTAATAGGTATATTGTGCCATTTCATTGTTGTTTTATGTCACTGTTGTTCTTTCTGCCTGTCACTGGATCTACTCTTTTCAGGGAAACAGGCCCCTTCTTCTCAGGCGTTGTCTTCCCGCTGAACCTGTAACTGAGGCTGCAGTAAGCCTTGTCGCCTTTCAGCTAAGGCATGTGCTTCTGGACGGTGGGGTCTGTGGTAAGACCATTCGGTACCATGGTCTGAGCCAACTGCTGCACTTCCCTTGCCATGAAGCGAGGCCCTGGATCAGACATATGCTTTGTGGAATGCTGTGGTGGCAGAAAAGGCATCCATCTGGGAGTCTGCTGGAGACAATGCTTGCAGAAGCATCACAAGTGTGGAAGGCAGCTCTACATCCAGAACGTGTGTCTATTCCAATAAGGATGAATCTCTGTCACTTAGACGGTTTTAATCCATCACCATAAAAAAAAGTAAAAAACCCTAGGCACACAGATTAATGTATGTCTTCCTGAGATAGACTAATGTATTATTCTTTTTGCTTTATAATAGCATGTCTCTTTTTGAAACAGCAGAATTTTTTTAAAGATTTTATTTATTTCTTATTTTTAGAGAGGGAAGGGAGAGAGAGGGGGAGAGAGAGAGAGAGGGAGAGAAACATCAATGTGCGGTTGCTGGGGGCCGTGGCCTGCAACCCAGGCATGTGCCATGACTGGGAATCGAACCTGCGATGCCTGGTTCACAACCCGTGCTCAATCCACTGAGCTACGCCAGCCAGGGCTATTTTTTTTAAAAAAAAGCAGAATATGAACATTCTAATGATAGAACCATCCCCTTAAGATTTCAAGGTCTCCTTCTGGAGGGTAGAACCAGAATCTTCCTAAAGAGTTAAATGCCCAGGGAGCTCAAGGGGAGCGCTGCCTGTGCTCCCAGATCACAGCCGATGCAAGTATGTGCCCGGCACAAATTCTAAATGTGGCCTTTAATGTATTTATTCTATAGTCCTTATGTTCATCATAGTGAGTAGATGTTCATTCACATTTTATATAGTGAAAACAGAGGTAAAAATTGTGAATTAATTTTCCCAAAGTCACACAGCTGGTAAGTTGTAGAGTTGCCACTGGAAGCTTCCAGAATCTAGGCTCTTAATGACCACACATTCTGGTGTTTCCTAGGAAGTCTCCCCTCTAGCAGGTAATCGCTATTCCTAACATCTCATATGGGATCTTCAAACAAAGCAGTTTAATGCTAAAGTGCCCATTAGGCCAAAATAAATAAACAAATACAATAAAATAAAAGACAAATTTTAACTACGTCCAGGGAGGGAAAACTCACAGTGCAGGTTAGAGAGTGAACCCGCGATGGCATTGTCGCAAGATTGCCACCTGGTGCTCTCTGTTGGTGTCAGCCGGGTTGACTCCTCTTCCCCTCCCCTCAGAAAGGCTCACAGGACGGTGGCACTGTTCTTGAGTTTGTGGATTTTCTTTTCCCTGAGCCAGAAAGGCATTTTCTCCTTTTACATTTCGTATCCCATCCTCCCGGGCCCTTTTACCCTTTGGGTCGCCGCCCTGTTGCCGTCCTAGCTGTGCTCACCAAGCTTTGCTGACCACACAGCCCACGCAGCTGATAAATATTTCTCAGGGCCCTTCTCGCCTTCCTCCTCCCGTTTCGTAAGTCCCTTCAGTCCTTCAGAAGGAAGAGCGTAGATCAACTGACAGATCAGTGCGATTACCTTCTCCTCTAAGAGTGGAAATAGTTTTCACAGTCATAAGCAAAGCCTGATCTCGAGAAAAAATAATTTTTAAGTTACAATAATGGGGATAATATTTGTATCACTGCCCAATTTGTGCACATGTCTGTGGCCCAGTGTGGAAGTTGTTTTTTTTTTTTTTTATCATAGCAGGCTTATTGTCTCACCAGTAGTCTATTCCTCGGAACTGCTGATTAATAGCCAAAGAAAGAACTTTCCTGTTTCTCCCTGAGTCAGGGACTGTAGCTGTCAAGAAGCAACATAACAGCCCTGGCTGGCGTAGCTCAGTGGATTGAGCGTGAGCTGCGAACCAAAGTGTCGCAGGTTCAATCCCAGTCAGGGCACACGCCTGGGTTGCAGGCCATGGCCCCCAGCAATCGCACATTGATGTTTCTCTCTCTCTCTCTCCCCCTCACTTCCCTCTCTAAAAAATAAATAAATAAAGTCTTTAAAAAAAGAAGAAGAAGCAACATAACTTCAGAGCGCTAGGGCACAATCATAAATTATGTAGGTCTGAGAGACACGGAGCTTGCAGAAGCCCAGCTGATGCCAAAGGATGGATAGTTCCCGAGCGGCAGTGTTCATTATGAAGACTCCCAAACGTGGGAGGTGGAGTTTGGATAAACAGATACAATGCTATCACTTTGGATCATCTCAGGCTAATGCATTGATATCCTAGTATCAGAATCTGGAAACTAACAGCAATGAAGGTGTTTGGAAAACAAAGAAGATAAGGAAACAGGAAGGAAAAAAAAAAAGAGGAAAAAGTGGTTTTAACCACCAACCATTGAATAGAAATGGTTGCATGCAATTCAGAGGGTAAAGGAAGCAGACCTCAGTCCAAATGAACTTATAAACTTGAAGTTCTTTTCTGTTCTTCTTTTTCTTTTCAGACGCAGGTGACACAGTTTTGACTGAAGAGCTCTAATTTAGGCGCCCGGAGCCTACCTAATTTTTGTGGAAGACTTCTGGAATGAGCCTCACACAGAAGGAAATCAACCAGCTTTCAAATGCAGAGGAAAGACTAAACCGAGGGCAGAAATGTATATATGCCTCCCTCTCCTTTCCTCGTGGCCCAGCTCTGTCTGAGTCTAATATTCAATGGTTTCTAAAGCATCTCCCAAGATCCGTCTGCCCTGAATGATCGAAAACCAGTGAGGAGCACGTCCGTGGTCTCCGCGGAAAGACCCTTGCCTTCCGATTCCCGCCCGGGCTCCGTCGTTTTCCAATGTGTCTTTGGCAAAGACCATGTCCTCACCCCTGCTGTGGGGGAACTAGTACCAGTCTCCACCTCTCTTAAAATGTAGTTTTATGTAACATAATGTATACAAAAGAATTTTGTAAATCATAAAGCACCAACAATTTCAAGACTCTGCATTGGTTCGTGTGTCCTATGACCGGTAAGGAAGTGCTTCCGCACAGCCAGGAATCCACAGCCGTCACCACGGTGCTGATCCATTCAGTCAGTACGTTTTTACTGGATGTTACTTTGACTTACTATTTATTTACTTTTATTGGCTACGCTCAGTACCTCATCCTATCATCCATCCTCCAAAGAGGAGGATCTCTAAACAATGTAGTTTCTCTGTTTTTGAACATTATGTGGAGAGAATCATATTGCATATATTCTTTTATGCCTTGATTCTTAAGATTGATCTCGTGGAACATTAGTTCACTCATATTTATTGCTGTATAGTATTCCATGATAGAAATATACCACAGTTTGTTTATCCATTCTATCATTGGAGAGCATTCAAGTTGTTTCTAGTTTTTTGTTTGTTTTTAAGAATCTTTTTTAAAGGTTTTTTTTTAGAGAGAGAGGGAGAGAAACATCAAATGTGTGGTTGCTTCTCACACGCCCCCACTGGGGACCTGGCCTGCAACCCAGGCATGTGCCCTGACTGGGAATCGAACCAGCAACCCTTTGGTTCTCAGGCCAGTGTTCAATCCACTGAGCCACCAGCCAGAGCAAGTTGTTTCTAGTTTTTGATGATTACAACATCCTACTACAAATTCTTAAAAGGATATCTTGTGTGATGCACATGTGCACAAGTTACTCTAGAGTTTATACTAGCAGTCAAACTTCTGGGTCATAGGGTGGGTAAATCTTCCCTTTGTAATGCCAAACTGTTATTCAAAGTGGTTGTACTCATTTATCTTCCCAGTGGTAGTATTTGAAAGTTCTCATGGTTTCAGGTACTTACAACACTTGAGGCTGTCCCTTTTTTTTACAGTGTAAAATTTTTGTATTTAGGATTAGCCAGCTGGACTCAGTTAGATGATCCCAATTTTCTGGGCAACATCCAAAGCTCAAAGCTCAAAGCCAAACATACATTTCTTTCCTTCCTCAGGCCTGATCAGGGTGTTGCCCTTGGCCGTGTCAATATCATGGAGCTTCGTCACAGCCCGTTTGACCTGGTGCTTGTTGGCCTTGACACCCACAACAAACACAAGTGTGCCACTGTCGTCCATGTTTTCATGGCTGACTCGGTAGTCAGGGGGAACCGATGATGGCATAGTGGTCAAGTTTGCTTCTCCTGGGGGTGCTCTTCCGAGGATATGTAGGCGTCCTTCAGGGCCACAGGGTCTTCAGCCATTGGAAGGTGGGTGACGTGTGGCTCTCCTTATTCTGTGGCTGTGGACACCTTTTAGCACTGCTTTCTTTGCCTTAAAGCTTTGGCTTTGGCTTTGGCTTTGGCTTTGGGAGGCGCAAGGGCTTCCCTCTTTGCTTTCAGCACTATCTTCCTGAAAAGTGATATTGTCTCTTTTAACCTTTTTCCAATGTAGTGAATGAGCATTGGTATCACATAGTAGTTTTTGTTTTATTTCCCTGATTACTAATGATGTTCATCATCCTTTCATATGTTTGTTAACCATTAGGATTTTCTTTTTTATTTTCAAAGATTCTTATTTATTTTTAGAAGGAGGGGAAGAAAGGGAGAAAGAAGGACAGAAACCTTGATGTGCAAGAGATACGCCAATCAGTTGCCTCTCACACACCCCCAAGTAAGGGACCTGGCCTGCAACCCAGGCATGTGCCATGACTGGGAATTGAACTGGTGACCTTTTGGTTCTCAGGCCAGAACCCAATCTAGTGAGTCATACCAGCTAGGGTAAGATTTTCTTTTTAAAAATATTTTTTTTAAATTTTTTTAATTTAAAAAAATTTTTTTTAACTTTTTTTAAATTTTGTATAAGACTTTTGTCTATTTTTCTATTGGATCATCTTTTTTAATTGATTCACACAAGCTCCCTATACACTGGATACTATTGCTTTGTAAGTTACATATGTTTTAAATATTTTCTCCCACTCTGTGGTTTGTTTTTGTACTTCTTTATATCTTTCGGTGAACAAAAGTCTTTAATGTTAGTATAGTTATAATTTTGCCTTTCCCATTTAGAGCTAAAATCCACGTGCTGTGTGATAGGGATCGAATTTCATTCTTTACCCATGTGGTTACCCAACTGTCCTGGACCATCTACTGAAAACACAGCCCTTCCCCACTGATCTGCAGTGACATTTCTCCCACGTATCAAGCGTGTCTTCATGCATGAGAAGCTGTGTCTGGGCCGTTTGTCATGTCTGCTGATTCTTGTTCATGGTGTCATCTCCTGGTGTGCTTCGTTATTATTATTTTTTTTTACCAGGAACCATTCTTGTCCTTTAAAAACTTTTTGTGGAAATGAAAATACCTTTCTCCAGAAAAGCTCTGGGTTGGGTTTGGACAGCTATTTGGATACACAGTCAATCCTGTTCCCTCCCAAGCGAAGTCTGCAATGTGAAATACCCTGAAACACCCAGATGATGCAAATCCAGGCTAAGTTCTGTGAAAAAAAAAAAAAAAAACTAGTCTGTGGCCATAATATTTCATAACTTTTTTCCTTTCCTTTTTAAAAACCTCTTCTTCACTCAGTACCAGAAGTCTTGCCCTGGCCGGATGGCTCAGTGAGTTGGAGCATCATCCCGCATGCACACACGCACAGGAGGCTGCGGGTTCGATTCCAGTCTCCAAAGACATATTGACATCTCTTAAGACCCGCTGCCACCCTCTCTTCGTTCTTGTGGGTTTCTGTCTTTTCTGTTGCTTTGCTGTCATTTAGTGAAGTTTCAAGAAGGAGAGGAAATAAATATCAATTTTCCGATTTTAATCAGAAGTCTATGCATGCAGTCCAGCCTGGGTTTTGTGCATTGTCACGGAGGGAATGGGGCGCATCGAAGATGAGCCAGCTGCTTGTTTGAAAGGTTAGCATTTCGGTGACTGGGGGAATGGCGCGTGGGGTGAGGACGGACTCGGGGAGGGAGCCCGGGAGGTCTGTGGGGAGAATGGTTGAGGAGCTAGCAGGGAGACACGGGGGCAGGCTTCTCACTCAGCTGCAGCAGGACGGAGACGACAAGGTAGAGGGCGCAGACAGTCTGAGCCTCAGGGTCGCAGCCCACATCCCGGGGCTGCTCACCCAGCTCCTGCTCCAGGACAGACTTCACCCCGCCGGACTGTGAAAGCTAGAAACATAGACATGCGTGTAAGAAACGGCTAATGCTTGGCCACACGCCCTAATCCCGGGCCCGTGGCAGACACAGTAATCCATCACGGCGCTCTTTCCTGCAGAGCCTGGAGCGCCCGACACTCGCTCTACAGAGTGACAGGTCCTGCAAACCAATCAGTGTTGTCGCTTACGTTGGTGCCACCTGCCGACCTGGGACTAACAGGTTTACAACCCCCTCTCTTGCCCATCCCTAACTGTCCTGGAAACTGCATGTGCAGGAGACTGCTACGCACCAGTGGGCTGGACATGAGCTGACAGAGAACCATGAAGTCAGAAGGGACAGAATCCTGGGACTCCTGGCCCCCTTGAGAGCACAGGCATTCACTGCTACCAAGAGCCTGGCCCCCAGCCCAGGCCCCCAGCCCAGGGTCTCTTACCTGGTCCTTCAACAGGGGCAGGGTCCCCTTCTTCAGGGTCTCGGCCACAAGCTCCCTCTCCTCAGACAGCTCTGAGAGTGAAATAAGAGGGCAGTTGGCAGAAAGGAGAGGCACAGAGTAGGACTGGACTTCAGTGTCTGATCGGCCCCAAGACAAGCATCAGGGGAGGTCCCAGGGAGCTCCTGGGAGTGCTGCACGGAGTTACTCCAAACGGGCTCCCGCTGGGGCTCCTGCCCCTTCCCTCTCAGCCTGCAGGAGGTCGGAGACCACGCCAAGGGGCAAGAGAAGACAGTCCCTCAGTCCCGGCCCGGGAAAGATGCCTAGTTTCTGAATGTGATGGTTCACTCCTCAACAGAGGCAGAGGCAATGTGTGCCACCTTACTCCTAAGGCGTGGTGCCTGCAGGCTCCTCTGCTCCGCATTTCCTCCCATCCACTTGCGTTTCGTCCCCTCCCACACGAGCACCCATCCGGACCCCTCCTCACCCTGCAAGGCATCCAGGAAATCCAGAATGGCTTCTACGCGTGCCTCCGCCAAGATCCCAGCAGCATTAAACAGGCTACTGATGACGGGATCTGCTGGGCCCTCCATCTGTAGCTCCCCGGAGACCAGGACCTCAGACACCTACAGCCAGGGGCCGGCCGGGAGATGGGAGATGAGCACTTGTCCCGCTGGCGCAGACTGTCTGCCTCATGCCAGCTGCCCTCCCCGCGGGCTCCTCCCCCCTCTCCACCCTGGTTCTGTCTTGGGCCCCTTACCCTTTCATCTAGAGCCTGCAGCTCCTCATCTGACGTGAGGCACTTCGTGAGGCAGCTCAGCACGTCTTCTCGCTCCTTTTCGGTCAGATCCTGGAGGCCCCCCACTGCGCCCTGCACCTTCTCCTCCATGTTTCTGAAATCCTCCAAGCTCAAGGACTTTCCTGTGGAGGCAGCAAGTAAGAACCCAACCTATCCGACCCAACGAACTCCATTCCCAAGGCCCCTCAAGGCCCCATTCTTTGTCTGTTTCTCTTCAGGGGACCGAGTCTGCACCTTCCCCTCTTCTAGTCTTCTTCCCAGACGCCCACCGTCACCGCTTCCTGCTGACCCCACTTCCATCTCCCTAGCTCACCCCCAGTCTGGCCCCAACCCCAGATTCTCCTCCACCGCCAGGAAAGCAAAACTTATTGAGTCCTCGCCGTTCAAAGTGCAGCCTTTAGACCACACCGGTTGGAGGGAGGATTTAGATGAAGTCAGAGCAGTGTCTCCTAGCCTTGACCGTGCATGAGAATCACCGGGGGAGCGATGTAAAACACCCTGATGTCCAGGCCCCACCCCTAGATCAATTCAATCAGAATTTCTGGAGGTGGGACTCAGGCATCACTGGGTTTTTGTTTTCTGTGTTTGTTTTAGATAGTCCATAATTTGTTTATTCATTCACCTGTTGATAGATGTTTGCCTGTTACAAATAAAACTGCTATGGACATCGGTGTTCAAGGCTTTGTATGGATATGTGTTTCCTAGAGTTGCCGTAACAAATGACCACCAGTGCAGTGGATTAAAACAACACAAATTATCTCATGGTCCTTGGGGTCAGAAGTCCCCAGATGGTTTCCACTGGGCTGGAATCAAGGTGTCAGCACATTTGCATTCCTTCAGAGGAAGTCACTAGTTTCAAGGTTCCCCCACGTGATGTCTTGATGTCTGTCCAGCCAGCGAGAACCGTGTTTAGAGGAGACAGTTGCAACCTCCAGACTAAACGTGAAACCTTCTTTGGGCCCTGTCCTCCCTTTCTGCCCTCAACTGCCCCCTCACACACACACACACACACACACACACACACACACACTCAGTGCTGGAGGCCAGAGGGCTCAAGGGTAAGGGGGTGCAACCACCCTGAACATAGCTGGCTGCCGTCCTTACCTAAGCAAGAGGAGTCACCATCTTCCTCTGCAAAGAAAGGAAAAGTCATCTCAGAGAGAGTTTAGGTCACCTCCAGCCCCCGGTGGACACTGTCTTCCCAGGGATGGAGGTTGTTGTTCCTGGACCCTGAGCCCTCCCTGCCCACGCCAAGGAGCCTGTGTCCTCATCCCCGTGTGAACACGACCAAGCACTGTATTTGCAGACCCACGCCCACATCCTCAGACACAGGCAGCCGTAGGGTTACTCCCTGATGATGGAAAGAAACAGAAGCCCAGAGAGGGCGCAGCGGCCCCGAGTCCTCAGCAAACTCGTGTCAGAGCAGCGAGTGGAATCTGTCTCCCGACTCCTCCCTCGTGGCACTTAAAAACGACAGGGACTCACTCTTCTGAGCTAGCAGGACCTTGCCGAGACTGAACCTGTAACTGCTACCACTTCTAGCAGTTTCTTGAATTTTCACCCACATCCAGTCCTCTTTCTACCCTTTCCCAAGGCCTCCCAGGCAGTACAGTTCTTCTGGGATCCAGGGAAGGACACTGAAATTCCAGAGGCAGCCACATTCAGAATCACAGGGACCTTCTGGTCTAACCCATTCATTTTAAAGTCGGGAAAACCACAGCTCAGGAGGCTATAGAGCTAATGAGTGGGAGAGTCGGGACTGATCTCCGAGGCTGTGTGACTCCCCAGTCCAGTGCCCCTTTGACAGCCAGTGCTATCTTGTGAGAAGGGGTCACATAATTCAAATGTGCCTCCTGGGGCCAATAAGGTTTCAGTGAGGGCTGTGACCCCTCGACCCAGCACACTGACCCACACAAAGCAACTCAAAGTCAGAGCCTGGAAATGCTAGGCCGGCGCACAATCCAACCTGCTTCTCCAACAGCCACGTCATTCTCCTGCCCTAACCACAGTCCCCACCGCCCGCGCATCCTATTGCATTCCTAGCCTCCATAATCCTGTATTTCCCAGCCACTTGTAATTTGTGATCCTCTTTTTAAAAACCGTATCCTTGCTTATTCTGGAATGAGGGGCAGGAAGTACAGAAGCTCACTCACCTTCTGGAAAGGATTTTGTTTTTCCGGAGAAACAAATGTCTAAACCAACACAAGGGGGCGGGGGGTGGGGTGGGGTGGGGGGAGAAAGAGACCAGTTATCAGAAAGGCCAGGTTTCTCTAAGATCCTCCCGCGAGTCTCTCCCCAATCCTCACATCCTGCCCTCCACCCAAATAAATAAATAAATAAATACCGGGGGAGAGATGGGAGTTAACACCTTTTGGAAAGGATCATGTGTCATGTGTCATGATGGAGGGGACCCTTGGTCCAGCAGAGTCTGAGCAAGGATCCTCGGTCCTTCCCAGTCTTGAACCCTCTCTCTTCCTCCCTGACGAACATCTTCAAGCTCAGCAGAGCCCTCCCTGCCCCGCAGGCTGACACGGAGCCTGGCTGAATCCATCCCCGCTGCACTTGGGTGTCAGCGCCCCTCGCCCACCTTGTCCCCACCAGGCCTTGCTTACTCATCCTTTCCGTGCTGGGGAAGACGAGCTGCTTGACTCGATAGCCCAGGACCAGATTTGGGGGGATGGTTACTGCCCTTTGGTGCTAGGAAAAAGGAGCTCACGTTCATTGATTCATAGGTGCTTTACATAGTTATCTTGCCTGATCTCCCAAACAACCCTAGGAGGGAGAGATGTCATGCCCATTTTACAGACGAGAGAACTGAGTCCCAGCATCAGTAGGTGAGGCAGTATCACAACTAGAAACTAGCAGAGCTGAAATTTGACCCCACATCTGAGCTCCAAACACACGTTGCTTCCACTCTGCACTCAACCAATGTTCACTGAGGACACATTGCGTCCCAGGCGCTCTGGCCCTTGCCCTCCTTCCGACCCCTTGGAAAGGGAGGCAGATGACGAATATGCAAAAACCCCATGTCATGATGAACCGTGGGGAGCACTAAGAAGGAGATGAACACAGGGTGTCGTCGCCAGAGGCTACCGGGGAGAAACTCAGCGATGCCACACACACCTTCTCGAGCAAGAAGAGAAGCGCAAGAAGGCCCAGGAGCAGGCAGGTCTGCTCTGGGAGGCCTGGGGGAAGAGCGAAAGGGCCTGGCGTCTGGTCTGGCAGCGCTCCGGCCTGCAGCAGGTGGGCGCCGGCTGGCTCTCTCCCCAGTCCCTGTTCCCCAGGACCCTGACCTTGCGTTCACACTTCAGACCACAGAAGTCCAACTGGCTCAGAAACGCATATTGCCGTTCACTCTTCAGGGTTTCCTTCCTCGTGGTCTGCAGAGTCTCTGTCACCAGATACAGGTCCTCTCTCCTCGTTTGTATCGACAGAAACGAAGCGGGGAGTTTTCTCTTCAGCTTCCTGCGGGGGGAGTGTGGGGGGCAAGAGGTCAGGATGTAGGGGCCCCCCCTTCCCAGTGACCTTTTTCACTCTCCATCAGCTAGTTCCTATTTGAGATTAAGTGCTCCTGAGGCTGGAAAACCAAGGCTCACAGCACGCCCATCCTGGTGCACTTTACCCACCGTGGGGGCAAGAGGGCGCGGAGTGGAAAGGGACCTCGCTGACATTTTTGGAGGAGGGTGCTACACGGCAGGCCCCTCCACATGCCATCGCATTCCCCGCTGGCTGCAACCCTATGACGGAGCCAGGATTGCACCCATTTTTCACATTAGGAAATTGAGGCTTAGAGGCAGGTTCTGAAGGGTCCAAGGTCGCACAGATAATACGTGGAGAGCTGGGATTCAAAAGCTGCCCTGCATGAGTCCAGAGCATGTGCCCCTCCCGCGGCACCGAGATAGGCGCCCGCCCAGCCCACAGCGCCCTCTCCTCTGAGAAGGGGCTCCAGCTCCTCGAACGGGTCCCTGGGGCCTGGATGTAATTTCCACCTGTGGGCTCCGGGAGGCATCTCTGATTCCATTAGGAGATTCATTTTGTGACTAAAAACAGCCTGAAAGAGCTCCTGGTATTTGCAGCCGGAGACCCTCCAAGAAGACCCACAGCTGTGCCCCTGCTGACCTTCCCCTGCCCAGCTGGCGCCCTGCCCAGCTGGCGCCCTGCCCCCAGCTCCACTGCACACACCCCTCGGCCTCACCCTGGAAGCAACGGGCCTTCCAGAAAAAAACCAGGCTCCCTTAGAAAAGTTCCAGAGACTCCTCCCCAGCAATATTATGGTGGGAAGAGGTCGTTCAAAAGACCAGAAAAGTTTCACTGGAAGTCTTTCCTTTTTTTAATGAAAAAGGAAAAACAAAGGCATCCACCCCTTCAGGGAGGGCTAGCCCGAGAGAACCCTGGGGCCCCTTTCCCTGAGTTGCCCCACACCGACCACCAATCCCGGCCGTGGAGGAAAACACCAGCACCTGCCACAGAACAACTGCGGGGGGCGTGCCGGTGACGCCCCTTTAAGTCCCTGAGAAGCATCTCAACTATCAGAACCTCTGTGGCACTTGATCGGTGCCACCCGGGTTGTCAGGGGCGGTGGCACCTTCTGTGCAGGGGTGTTCTGCAAGGGTGCTCTGAGCTCACGGTGCCTCCCTTCGGCTGCCTGACCGAGTACCTGCTGGGGATGCACATGGAGTTAGCAACGTCAGTTCCAGGTCTCAAGTCATGCCTGGTCCAGGGAAGGAGAGGGGCGTGGAAACCTTCGGCTTGCCACAAAGCAGAGTGAAATAAACACAAAATACAGATTTGGGCAACTCAGGATAGAAAAATAGACGAGAGTGGCACCTTGAAACCAGCAGGTTTTGGTCCAAGCCAGAGAGCTCAGTCACCCTGGAGGGCAGCAGGGATGTGAGTGAACTGGGGGCATCAGAAGGAGGTTTCCCGGGGGCTGATCCTGGAAGAATGAGACAGCTTCCCGACGGCGGAGAAGAGGAAGGCGGCATGCTCGAGTCAAGGCCTGGGTTGGGGCTGCGGGAGGGCGGGTGCTGGGAGTAGGCAGTGAGGCTGCCCCCGCCTCAGGTGCCCTTGGTGCCCAAAATGGGCTTCTCCTTCTCCTTCTCCCCACTGCTGCCTACCTCCAGCCTCACCTGTTCTCAAGGGACTCCAGGTATTGCTGGGATATCCTGGACCCCGACATCGTGATGCTTTGCTCATGGGACCCATGGAAGCCCCCTTCGATTGTTATTTGTTTGGGCAATTTCACTGTCAACGTCCCAGCGCAGTCCACCATATCCACAACTTGGAACTTGGCCTTTTGACCTGAAGGGAAAAGGGGGAAGATCACGCTGATCTATGAATTTCCAGAGGAAAATGCATTTTGGAACTGGTGAGACGTGGCAGAACTGGAAATAGTGCCTGAAATCCATCCTGGGTATGTATGTGACACTCATGTCTCACGATGCATGTGTTTCTTGAGCAACGTAAAAGTTTGCATGTGCTTTGTCAGAGAGAAAAGACAAATCAAACCTTATGCATACAGCCCTGACTGGTGTGGCTTACTGGATGGAGTGCTGGCCTGTGAACCTAGGGTGGCTGGTTCGATTCCCAGTTGGGGCACATGACTGGGTTGCGGGGCCAGGTCCCCAAGAGAGGGCATGTGAAAGGCAACCACACATTGATGTTTCTCTCCCTCTCTCTCCCTCCCTTCCCCTCTCTCTAAAAAATAAAGAAATAAAATTTTTTAGACAAAGCCCCTTTTTTAAAGATTTTTATTTATTTACTTTCAGAGAGGGAAGGGAGGGAGGGAAACATCAATGTGCGGTTGCTGGGGGTCATGGCCTGCAACCCAGGCATGTGCCCTGACTGGGAATCGAACCTGCAATGCTTTGGTTTGCAGCCCGCACTCAATCCACTGAACTACGTCAGCCAGGGCTAAAAAAAAAATCTTTTTTTAAAAAGCCTTATGCACACAAAGCTTACAGCATGGAAGAGGGGTTAAAAGACTAATTTTATAGCAGAGAAACGTGATGAACTCAGCCAGGTGAGCAAGATAAACATCAGTAGCGAAAGGCACGTTGACGCTACGTACCCTTGATAGGCTGCAATGGGAATGGTACCTCACCTCCGTGGTGTCCATCCCCACACCCACGGACGGTTACCTCAGTCTAACCATCAGACAAGTTCCAATGGAGAGGCACCCTACAATTATGCCTGACCAGTACTCCTGGAAACGGCCAAGGTCCTCAAAAACAAGAGAAGTCTGAGAGATTGTCACAGCCGAGAGGAGCCTAAGGAGACAGGAGGACCAAAGGGAACGTGGTCCCTTGGATGGGGTCCTGGGCCAGGAGAGGGACATCAGGTAAACAAGATAGCCCCAGTGAAGAATGGCCTTTAGACAATAAAGACAAACACACGAAAAACTCCTATGTATACTTTAACAACACCATCCACACCAGGGAGTTAAAAATAAACAAGTAACCCATTTGGAAAGGGAGCAGGCCAACTGGCTAAAAACCAATTCAAATGACCGATTCACTCCCCCCTGCCTCTGAACGGTTAATGCAAACAGATAGACTTTCCCTTAAAGGAAGTTAAACTGACTCAGTCAAATTTTTATGGTCACGGCAACATGCCCTAGTCCTGTTTTAACGTGTTTTCTGGTTTTCGGTGAACGGTCATCTGGCAAACTGATTGAGAGCCAGCTTTCAGTAAATCGGCTCCTGGCAATGGGCTTTTCAGAGAGTTGACGGAGGGCCTTTGAAAAATACTCATCTAAAAGTTTCCTAAAGCCCCTTGCTTGCTTAATTAAATTCCGACACGAAAACCCCCGCCACCTCCGACGCATCTGAGCACTGTTCCTGGTCGCAGAACGGCAGAGCCCGGCACGCGGCAGGTGCTCTAAAGCCATTCAGGGGCACCGGCAGGATCCCTCTCCAGCTCGCGATGAGCCCCTGATGGGCCGTAGCCGGAGGTCTGAGCTGTAAAACTGCTCTGCATGAGGTGCGAGACAATGATACGAGTCTCCATGTGAGGGCTCGGTAACACTCACCCTGGGACTCCTCAAACCCCCCCAAAACCAAGAACAGCTAAGCGTGGAAGTGGGAGATGCAACAGACTCCTTCCTCTATGAATCCCCTCAAGGCCTCGGGGAGTTCTGCTCATCAGCCACTCGGTCATGACCTCTGGAGAACACGGAGGGACAATACTAGCTGCCACAGCAGAATGACAGGGGCGAACTTTTATTGAGTGTTCCTTCTGTGCAGCCACTCTGGTAAGGGTTTACGTAATTTGTTTCATTCGATTCTTACAACAGTCTGCTTGAGTTGACAGAGGAGAAAACTTGGTCAGAGGTCACCCAGCTGGTAAGCGGCAGAGCCAGGCTTAGAAACCAGAAGGCCCCCAGCCCTAAAGCCTGCTAAGAAAAGACGTCTGGCCCTGGCTGGTATGGCTCAGTGGACTGAGTGCTGGCCTGCGAACCAAAGGGTCACCGGTTTGATTCCCAGTCAGGGCACATGCCTGGGTTGTGGGCCAGGTCCCCAGTAGGCAACTACACATTGATGCTTTTCTCCCTCTCTCTTTCCTCTGTCTAAAAATAAAATCTTTATTTTAAAAAAGCCCTCCATTTATTCAGTCACTTCAATAATAAACATAAACACAGGAGATGACATCAGCTGATTTTAAAACAAATTATTTACAAAGGGAAAAAATGGGGAAGGGAACCCGGACCAGTGTGGCTCAGTTGGTTGGGCGTTGTTGGGCAAAGTGAAAGGTCACTGGTTCGATTCCCGTGGAAGCACATACCTGGCCACACATGAGAGGTAATGGATCGGGGTTTCTCTCCCTCTCTTTCTCCCTCCCTTCCCCTCTCTCTAAAAATAAATAAATGAAATATATATTTTTAAAAACTGGCGCTAAGTTATCTTTCCAAAAAGCAAGGGGCAGGAAAGGAAAACTATTTAGGAATAGTTTCCAAGCAAAATAAATTTCCACACCCCTCACCCCCTTCTCCCATGCAGCTCCTCTGGGCATTTCTTAAACCGAGGTGCGTGGACGTGTTCGCACGAATTCCACAGTGTCCCTGTTGACTGGCTGGCTCGCCTGCTGGCGCTGGGGAGTGGAGGGAGGGGTGCAGCAGGAGGGAGCCCAGTCTCCCGGCTGGCCGTCCCTCACGCACCTCATACTGACCTGCGAGCCCGGAATCCAGCGCATCGAACTGCTCCTCGCCATCCAGTGGCTCCAGTATGTCCTCCACGGTGAGGTCCGTACCGTGGTAACGGGGTCTGAACAAACCTGCCTTCCCCCTCACCAGATGTGAGCAATGAAACCTGTCGGCGTCGACGATGCTCCTGACTTCGATCATATCGCCTCCCGCATCCATCTCGTGGACCACCGCTTTGGTGATTGTCTCAAATACGCTGGGCATTGTGCCTGGGCCAGCTGGAAGAGGGAAGGCCACTTCGGTCTGGGGGATGTGAGTTCAGGTTTTTAAGTCTACCTTCGGCAGCTTGGAGTCAAGGAAGATGCCAAAGCTCTAGGACAACCAGGACTTGGGATTATTTGCCTTCCTGTTTCTAGAAGGCGAGGTGGTCTCTACACACTAAGGAGGGGTGACCGCCACAAATGCCGGGGTTCTCCTCTGCCCGCCCCCCGCAGGAGCCCTTCTGGAGGAAGGATGGAGCAGGGAATGTCCCACGTGGAGAGTGAGCACTGCCTTCTGTGTCTCCCATGGCAGAGCTGCTCCCTCGCCCGGGGGGTCAGCGAGGGGAGGGGAAGCAGGCCCACCATCCCCTGGCCAGGCCCTCGCTAGTGCTGATGAAGACGGGACCCCGGAGCGGGTGGGGGCACGGTGGCCAGGCCTCACGTTATGGACCCTGACTGACTACTTCTTCCTGTGGCTCTGGCTCCCAGGCCTCCCTCCCTTGCTGTACTCTGCAAGGCAGTGGCATGGGTGCCCCTACCAACCGTTTCCCAACAAGATGGTGGTGAGTCGGCCTCAGGAGGAAACAAGAGAGAAAGGATGGAGTGCCCAGGTGGCCTGGAGCTGGGCACCTCTGGGTCCTGTCTCCTCGGTTTCTGGTCGCCTTCTGAAGGGCCCCCTTGCACTTGGTAAAATAAGATGAATCCCAAAGTGCCAGCGGAGCTTCTCCTCCCACCCGCTCTCCCCTTCACCCTCTCCTGGTCTGCGGCTGGCCCCTGGCCCGCCGGGTCTCGCTGCCCCGTGGGAGCCTCCACGGGCCCATGGCCGGTCTGGTCTGCCCCGGCTGCTCCTTCCCCGCTGCCTTTCGGCTGCAGCTCTGTCCCCACAGCATCAGACCTTTCGTTCTCTCCTACCTCCAGACGCCCCTTACTCTGTCCCTTTCCTGTCAGCCGCTTGGCAGTTCCTTTCCTTTGAGATCTCCTTCCCTTTCCTCGGGCTCCTCCGCTTCCCTCCCGGCACCAGGCCTCCCTCCCAAGCTCCCCCATCTCACCTCTGACCACCTCCCCTTAGGTCCCTTCAGAAGGCCCGGGCACCTGCTCATGCTCCCTCTTCTGTCCCTGCCCCAACCACGGTGTCCTACTCTCAACTCAGGCCCAACTTGGAAGCCCTTCTGGATGCCCGGAAAGGCGGTGCCCAGGGCCCACGGGCCCCCACCCCGGGCCCGCCCACCTCTTCTCTGTCCTCAGCTGCTCACCAGAAGTGCGGGTTGTGAAAACCCCCTCTGTAAGATCTCCGCACCGTTCCTGGCCACTGTGACCCAGGAAGCTCTAGCAAGGGAATCGAAAGGAACTGGAAAATTGGGTAGGGCCAGGTGCCCCACCTCCCGGACCTTTAGATAAGCTACGTTATGGCTGGGCCAGGGGCAGGTAAGGCCAGAGGTAAGAAACTCGTTCCTCCTTTGGAGCCCAGCGAGCGACTGGCATGTCTGTATCTCTACCTGATACGTATTCTAGGTGAGGAAGTGAGTCTGGGCCAGGGAACGGTGCAGGACCAGGCACCCGAGGCCACGCAACCTGGGGAGTTTGGAACAGAGACATGGAACATGAGTGGGTACCAACCGTGCACCGGCAGGCCTCGGCCACGGCTGTGTCCAGCACGGGAGAGCGCTCTAGCGAGAACCAGCCGCCCCCAACGCCACGCCCCTGCGGCAACACTGACGACTCAGACAGTGTCAGCAGCAGGGACGGCTGAGTCGGTGTGGAGGACCCTCAGGAAGGTGCCACCCCGTCTTCTTCACCCACCTCCTTTGCCAGGGAGAGACCTCTGGCTCCACCCCTCGGTCGGAAATAGCCACCCAAGGGAGCCTGACCAATGAGGGGGGGCCCTGCCTCCCTCAGTTCCGACAGAACGTTTCAGGAGACGATGATGGCAGTAGTAGCAGGAATAATACTAACATGACTACTGTGTACTGAGTGTTTACGACATGCCAGGCATCGGGCTAATCCTCACGATAACCCCGAGAGGTATTACCTTTACACAATAGAGGAAGGAACTGAAGCTCAGAGAAGTAACTTGCCAAGGCTGCAAAGCCAGTAAGTGGCAGAGCTGGAACCCGAACCCAGACTATTGTTGGTGTGTCCCGGGCCCTCCCTGACTGCACTTTTACAGGTCCGTGGAAGGCCCCAGGGCACCCCCACCTCTAGGACTGGCCCGGGGTGGGGGGGCTGCCTTTCTCCTCCCAGGGCTGTGCAGGCCTCCCTCAGAGGCGGGCAGAGGGTGGAGGTGGCAGGTGGACTTGGGCAGAGATCCCGCATTCTTCCTGACACTTACTCCAGGGACGCTGGGACGCTGGACCGGGGCCAGAGGGGAACCCAGGCTGCCGCGGGCAGCTCCCCTCCCCCCACCGCGGGACTTTGTCCCCATCCTGGGAAGAGCAGATGACTGCTGTGTGCTCGGAACACAGTGAATTGCAGGGAACCTCAGAGGTCAGAGTTCAGAGAGACTAAGAATTCCCTCACCGAAGGACTCCACCCCCTCTAGCTAGGTAAGCCTGAGTAAGTCCTGGGGGTACCTCTTCCCCTCCCACTCATGCTTGTGTCGGGGAGAAAAAAGCATAAAGATCCCTGAAGAAAGGCCAGGAGGAGAGGCAGCCCTCCCGGAGTGGGAGGACTGGGGAAAGGCATTCAGAGCAAAGGACTGGGCACCCCTAGGGACTCCAGCTTCAATTATGAGGCCACTGCTGGACTGACCTCCTCCCTGGCCATGACATAAGCCATCTGTCTGCCAGCCCAGCCCATGGAGCCCAGAGGTGGAAGTTCTTTCGGGGGTCGGAACAGCCAGGAAGTCCAAGGGCAGAATCCTGCTCTCCGCCTGCGGCTGCTTCTGTCCCACAGAGCTGCCCTGCTCGGCTGGGGACAGCAGGAAGAGCAGCCGTCCCAGGGTCCCTTTCGATCTCCAGGCAGAGGGTGGCCCACACCCCTTCCCCTCACCCAGGGCCCCCCCAGGAAGCCGACGCCAGACTCGGGGGGACACAGGAACACACGGTCCTTTATTGTGTTTCTCAGAATGCTGTACAAAGGGAGTAAAAATCCTATTCACACTTTGCTTAGAAAGATTTTGAGGTGAAAGTTCCCTATGATACATGGGGTGGGGGTGGGGGGCCCAAGAGGCAGAAACCAGAGCCAGTGACCTCCCCTCGTCCCTCAGGGCCCTGGGAGGGGGTGCGGGCAGGCCTGCCTTTTCAGAGCACAGGCCCTCGTCGGACCGGGGAGGGAGAAGGCGGCCCCTCTCCAGCGAGCTCGGGCTCCTGCCCCACCGCTTCCCCTCTGGGTAAGGAGACGGCGCCTGCAGGCGACCCCTTGCTCTGTCCACCACCCTGCCCACCCAGCAGGGACTGTGCAGGGCTCTGCAGCCCACCAGCCGGTTCAGGGGTGGCCTGAATAGCCCCACGGGTGGCCCTGCCCCAACGCCTGTCTACACGGTGAAGGGCTGCGGAAGGGCGTCCCCGTGCATCATTTCTAACCCGGTTTCCCCCCGCCCCTCACACCACTGCAGAAGGCAGCGTCAAACCGGACCTGGGCTCCTAACGACTAACAGGCCTCCTACACCCACCTCCACCCGGCACACCAACCCAGGAGCTTCAAACCCGCAGCGGGCTCCCTCCCTACTACCACCACCACCACCGTGCTGGGGGGGTAAATCCACTCTCCAAGCCTGCCCCCTCCCCGACTACCTCCCAAAGGACAAGGCTGGGTCTGGCCTGTGCCCCCACCCGCCCTCCCTCACACCAATCTCTGCTGCTCCATGACTCCCTTTTTCTGAGTCTCAACTCACCATCCCCACCCCTTCTCCACCCCCTTCCCGCCTCCACCAGGGCAGGATGGCAGCAGCCGTGGCCCCTCACCTCTGGGACCTTGCCATCCACACGCAGCCCCACCACCCCTCTGCTTACCCTCCCCCACCCCACTCCCCGGGTGGGGGTGCCGTAGGGGGAGCTGCCAAAAGCACGAGGCTTCGACTACACGGTTCTCCACCCGGAGGGACACGGTGCCGCCCTGCACTGCCTTGCACACGTACAAGCGCACGCTGAGGGTTGTCCTCACACTTCGGACCAAAGTGACACGACAGAGAAGCTGTACCGCCCCTCGCAGGGGTTAAAGTGCTTCAGTGGTCTGAGGCCGGGCAAGCGAGCAGGGGGGTCCCCTGGCCGCCTGTCCCGACCTCACAGGTCCGTGTTCAGCCTGGGAGCCCAGCCCATCCATGACCACCCCACGGAGTCTCTATCCCAAAGGCAAAAGAAACAAGATCCAAAAATCAGAAGGGTCAGAGCCCAGGGGGAAGGGGCCGGGGTGGGCAGGTCCCACCCCAACCCCACTACAAGCTACTTCAAGTCAGCTACTGGGGGGAGAGAGGGGAGAACCGGGGCCCAGAGGCCCCACCCCTGTCTCGGGCAGTCTCCAGAGGCTCCTCCGCCTTCAGCCACACTGCGTGCGTGGGCTCCTGTCCCTCTCCCGCCATCCATCTGCGCAGGGGAAGGAGCTGCCCCCTCAGTATTTATTGATTCCGAAGATCCGGACTCCATGGAGCTGCGGCAGCTTGGGGATGAGCACGCTCATCAAAGACACGGTGTTGAGGATGAAATGGATCTGGTCGTACTTGGTGTAGAAGCTGGTGAGGAAGTACCTGGCGGAAAAGGTGAGGGAGAGGCGTAAGGCTCCGCCTGGAGGACCCCCTCTCCTCCCTCTCTCCCTGGGCGAGGAGAGGCAAATTCTCCACAGCTGAGAAGCTATGGGAAAGGCCCCCAAGCAGATATAGGTGGCAACATCTGCCCGGAAAGAGACACCCTCCCGGCCCAGTCCCCTTGCTCTACCTCCCGCCTGTGGGCCTACCCCACCGGCGGGAAGGAAGCCCCTGCTGAAGAAAACTCGGCCGGGGGGCATGAAGCCCGAGCCCAGCACGTGGCCAGAGGTGCTCCACCTTCCCTTCCTGTCCTCGCTCCTACGCCAAGAGCCAAACTGGGGAGGCATCTAGGCCTGGGGGGGCCTCAGGGCGCCCCGGGCCGTGGCCTGCCTGCTGGCGTCCTCCCTCCTGGCGTCCTCCCTCCGCCCAAGGCACTCACAGCACGATGGGTGTGATGGTCAGGAACTTCCGAGACGCCGTGAACTGAACCCCGTAGTCCATCTGCTCCCAGTGGGTCAGCAGCCTGGCCTTGCCCTGGTCCGGGGTCTCGAAGGGCGTGCCCTTCACTGTGTGCAGGAAGATGTACATGCCCTGGGAGGAGGGGCCTTCATTAGAGCACGCAAAAGGCCCTCCCGCTCAGCTCCTCCGCCTGGTCCCAGAAGCGGGCTCCGGGTGGTGCGGAGCCTCCCTCTGGCTGGCAGAGGCACGCGGGCTGGAGGTCAGGCCTGACCAAGGAGACACACGGGAGCAGGCAGTGGAGAACCGCCCTCCAGCCGCACGGTAGCCTCCCTGTGCCAGCTGGGAGGGGGCAGGCTGACGGGAAGGAACCAGGCCCCTGCCTGCCCACCGAGAGAGCGTGGGTAGCAAGCAGGTGGTGAAGGAGCAGAGAGGCGAGAGTCAAAGGTGGTTTGGGATCCTAACTGGGGAAAAGGGCGTTTCTGTGCCAGGCTAGGCACCTGAGTCCTGGGAACGCTCTGGGACCCCTCGTTCAGCTCGCAGTGGCTCATCTCCCAGGTCCACAAGCTACCCCACCCTGGACAGATAAGGGCAAATCTGCCGATTTTAGTCCTCTTCCTGGAGGGCACAGGGCTGGAACCCAGAAAGGGGAGTAGGGCGGAGAGGAGAGCTGGGTCCGGACTCTGGTGACAGATGCTGTCAGCACGTCCCCCCTGACTCCTCACCCACGCCTGGGGGGCTCCTCCTACTCCTCAGGCCCACCAGGGCGGCCCGCACGGTCAGGGCGGGCAGCAGACGGGCCCTCACCATGTTGTGGATGAGGTTGGTGAGGGTCCAGACCACGGGGACGCTCACGAAGGGGATGCTGAGCAGCACGACGTGCAGCAGCCCGATGGCCAGCACGTAGGAGAGCCAGATGCCGCGGCTGTTCATCACCCGGGTGTTGGGGTTCACCTCACTGTGAGCCGTGCCCACGTTCATCCTGCCGCCCCTCCGCTGCCGCTGCTCTGCAAACAAGCAGCACAGGTGAGACAGGTCGCGCCACTTTCCCTGCCCCCTCACACCCTCCACATCCTGCGGGAGGGAGGTTCTGCTCTCCCCAGGAACTCCGGCCAGTTCTGCTGTTTTGATTCACACACAGAGAGGCCAGAGCATGTCCACGTGGACTGAACTCTATTCACTTCCCAGTGCTGGGCCGGGAGAAACACCACACATCACCCAATCGGAACAGTGCCCTTCCAGGCCAACTGCCTGGGTGTACAGATCAAGAAGCTTCCAGCCCCAGAGCAAAGAAACCATGGCCCCTCCTCCAGTCTCCTCCTCCAGGGCATTCCCAGCAGTGCCCTCTGCCCAGAAAGCCCAGGGAAGGGGAGAAGAGGCCCGTCCTCTAAGAAACACTCAGCATAACCCCTGCAGGATGGTCTCACTGAGGACTGATATAAGACATCTGCCCCTCCCCTGCGTTCCCCATCAGAAGGAATAAAAGGAGGTGGCACCTGCTAGGAGAGCAGCGGATGAAGTGTTCGGCGGGGTCATTGCTTCTACCCACCTCCCCTAGTTCTCCAGTCCTGGGTCTGCACCCATACAGACCCAGGAGGACGGAGGACAGGAGGAGGGAGGGAGGGAAGAAACGAGAAAACAACGCGCTAGGACAACCTTTGCTCCGACCTGGAAGCCTCCCTCTTAGTGACAAAAAAACAACCAATCCAGATGTTTTATCCAATTGGCAACAATTCTGGCTAACCCTCGTGATGCCACCTACTCTGCTGCCAAACCACCAGGGCCCTTTCCCCACCAGAGGAGAGGTGAGGGCAGAGAACACGGCCAACATCTACAGCTCCCTCGGTAGCTGGAGCCCAAATCAACACACTCCTCCCGAGGTCACAGAACCATACCTGTGGCCTCCCTCTGTGCCCCTTTCCCCGCTGCCCCACTCACCCTCACCTCCGTCTCCTTTCCCAGCACCTGTTTCCAGGGGTCAGTAGCACCATGACTTCCCCTGCCCATCTCCCACGGCGGAAACATGCAGCATGAGGCACGAGAACTGCCCTTGATGCCCAGGAAACAATGCAACCCAGGTGCATTCCTGGATGCAGGCAAGGGAGGGTTGTGCAGTCCCTTGTCCAGAGCTTGGCTGCCCCCAGATCCCTAAGGGCCCTGTGACCAGCAGGAGCTGGGAACAGATGGTGCCTTTGTACTGGCTCGCCTCCTGAGCTGAGGGAAGGTCTTCCATGACAAAGACCCTAATAGGTCATCACCATGGTAACAACCCCATCTTTCCTAGGAACACAGAAAGGGGTCCCAGATGGAGGTATCCCAAAAGGCCACCTCCCTCACCCTGCTGCAACGAACCCCCTCAGACTCAGTTGCTACTTGTCTCTGACGAGGATCACAGCCAAACCTGTGCGGGCACCAGAATTCTCGAGAACCAGTTCCTTAGTTCCAGGATGGTGGCAACAAGTGTGCTCTTCTCAGACAGCTCGATGGTCAGGGACCTCAGAGGAAACGTGGCACACGCCACACTCCCCCAACACACAAACACACGTGAGATGACCCAGGGTGCACCCTAGAAGGGATGCTCTTGGGGCCCATCAGCTCAGCCCATTACGCTGGATAATTGGGCCCAACCGAAACCCAGGGCACTAGGAAACCGGGACTGGCTCCATTGTTTACCTTCCCAGGGGCTTCAGTTACACTCACACAGCTCCTGGGAACCTACTATGCAAAAGCCTCCACCTCAGGGTGCGGGGCAGGGAGGGGGGCGCTGGCTAGGAACTGAGGGCTCTGCAGGACTTACTACTGAGTAAGGAGAGAGAAACTGTTCCCCTGGTTGACCAGAAGCTGCTGCCTGTCCCCACTTCTCCCTAACCTAGACGTGCAGAGGGTAGAAGCAGAGACCTCCAGCGCTCCCTGGTATTTTGTCCAGGAGTACCAGGAGCCTTGCTGAACCCCAGATCCTTCCACCCTCCTTCCTGACTGAAACAGGCACCCAAGGAAGCCCAATGAGTCCAGGAGGAGCCTACACTTAGGATCTGCCGCCCCGCAAAGCTCCTTCCTGAGCCTGAACACTAATTGACCTGAGAGCAGAAATCCCGAGAGACACCTCCCTCCACCCCCAAAGAGACAGACCAGATCAATAAACTAAGAAAAAGATCGGCATCCAGAAAGCACTCTTGAGCTTTTGTGTGACTAAGGGTACATTTCACTTCCATTAGTAAAATAACCCACTGCCCCTCACTCGGGAGAGACCCGCGGAGAAGCAGCTGGCAGAGGTAAAGCAAGTCTACAGCAGCCGGGGCTGAAAAGTTCTCAGGCCGTAAGCTGGCGGGCGGCTGCCTGTGCCAGTCCCTGATGTGGTTTCATAACCTGCCTCAAACCAGAGCCTGCAGCTACTCTGTTCTGTTAACTACTTTCTTGCTGGTAGCTCTCTCCTACTCCTACCCTCCCTTCCCCCTGACTCCACGCACAAATATCCCTGCCCAGCGTGTCTGTTAGACACCTAAGCCAAAGCCACAGTGCGTTCCAGGCCACATTGGGCAGTCCCAGGGCAGCAGCCAGGTGAGCGATTATCATTCTCTCCCCCAAACAGAGTCAGCCCTTTAAGCGACGAACCTTTTCCCCTCTGGGTGACGGGCACGAAACAGCCAAGCCTGCAACTGGACCCCAACGTGGAGTCCCTGGCAGCAGGCCACAATGCCATTTTCATTCTGTCCACCTCTCGAACTGCTGGGCCACGGTAGTTGACCTCTTAGCTCTGGCCCTGCCTCCTGGACTCCAGAAGGCGGTGGAAATGGAGAGAAGGCCAGTTATGGGGAGAACCCCCACCAGCCAGAGAAAAAGGTGAAGCGAAGAGACCAAGTCCTCAGTACTGTTGGGGTTTTGTGAGTGAGACCTCAAGCCGAAAGGAAGCCGAAGGGGAGCAATCTCGCACTCGGAGACTGGCCAGGTCCGGGGCCTCAACCCCACCTCCACGCGTTCACCCAGCCCTGGAAGCGGCCAACCTTCCCCCAACCCCCAAAGCCAAGCCGCTCCCAGCCCCTCACCCCCAGCCCGAGCTCGAGCTATCCCCCTGACGCTCCACCTCCCGCCTCCGATCTAATTTACCCCTTCGGGTATCCCTCCGACCGACGCACGCCCCCACCTCCGCTCACCATGCCCTGGTGCCCTCCAGCCTGGGGCGCCTCCCCTGCAGCTCCCACCTCCATTCTCGCCCCACCTCTAGCCCTAGGAGATCCCTGTTCGCCCAACAAGAGCCCGCTCGTTCGGACTCACCGTGCGGTTCCGGAGGTCTAGGGCCCTCGAGGGCCCGGGAGAGGTGCCCGGAGGCGGGGGCCGCTGCAGCTAAAGCAGCTGTAACAACGCGCGGCGGTAGCCACCCCGCTGGCAGCTCCGGCCGAATCAGCGCCCCGCGCCGGCCCCCATGACGTCACCTTCCAGCGCCAGTCTGCCCTATGCCTCCTGGGAGTTGTAGTTTCTCCCCACCCACGGTCAGGCCCGCCCGCCGCCTCCTGGGACTTGTAGTTGCCCCCTTCCTCCCCCGCACCCCTCCACCCCACACACTCACACCGCACCCGTGCGCCCTACTCCGCCCCAGGGCTCACTGGGCCTCTCGGAAGTTTCAATAGGATCTGTTACTGTCAGATAGTATTGCTTTGGTGCGTAGCAACTACTTTGGCATCCTCACGCCCTACAAGTACAGTGTACACTTGCCCCATTTTGCAGATGAGGAAACTTAGAGTTTTAATGAACTTGCTATAGGTCCCTGCTGTGTCCCAACTTGGGCCGGAACCCAGAATTTGACCTCAGGTCAGAGTTTTTCAATTTCACCTCGCTGCCTCCACCCTGGCCCCGGAGTGGCTCCTGAATACGACTAGCCCAGCCATTTGTCCTTTGGAAGCGGGCTTTCCCGAAGATGGTAACAATGAGAGTTTGGAGAACAGAGAAAGTGGACTGTGGGCAGCATTTGTCCAGAGCCTTTTTACTCAGTTACACCTGAGTCAGGCCAGCCTGGGCCAGGCCACATCCTTGGCCTTCCCACATGAAACGTGAGAAGAGGATGCATGTCTTCGGAAGATCCCTCGAAGAATAGTTAGGACCCTGAATTCCAGTCCCAGGTCAGCATGTGGTGGCTCCGGTGGGGAGCTCCACCTCTCTGGTCTGCAGCTTTCCAGTCGCGTTCTCTAAAGGCAAGGGCACAGATTTTACTGCCGGGTAGAGGTAGCAGACGCTCCTTTGCCAGCAAATAACTCGTCTCAGTCTCTAGCTCCACTCTTGTGAAACCCCACCTCCAAGGTTGTGCGAATTCAGAAGGACGTGTATAAAGCACCTGTGGCATCGTAGGAAGCTATTTCAGTAAGAGGCTAAACTAAATGGCTCTTGAGTTCTCCTGAGTCACCAAGAGGGCCTCGTCTGAGTAGTTTCCATTGGCCCCACCCAGTTTCTCTCTAAGTCCACTCCGTGCGTGGCGGGGCTGGACTAGCAGGATTAGATGATGTCATGACACGCCAAACTGAGTGGCTGTAAACACACACGGAAATGGATGTCAGGGGATAGAAGTGAGAAGGCTGGCCCAGGGAGCCTGGGGAACACCCCTTTCGGACCTGCCTCCCCACCCCCCCAAGAGGGCTGCCAGGAAACAGATGTCTCAAACCTAGAGTGGGGCCCTGGGGGGCATCTAGTGGACACCAAGCAAGGGGATATCTGAAGCGCTCAGAGCAGGAGAACAGGCAGCTTCTCGAATATTTCCGGTGTCAGTGGCCCTAGACTGAATAATCACCCCAGAACCTGAAAAAGTTCTTCCTTGTGTCCTACAGAAGTTTCTCCCAGTTCAAAGAGGCCCCCTATAGGCAGCCTTGTGAAGACATAAGCAAAGCAAACAGCTGAGTGTTGTCCTTCCCACAGACACTTCCACGGCATTGAAACAGGGGGTGGGGGAGAAATCTCTCTTTTTTTCCAAAGTGAGCCTCCTTGAGTCCTTTGACTTCTCTCTGGGATCCTTCCATCCTCCATCAAGTTGATGGAGCTGTCTGGATCCTTCCCAGTTTCCTCACGTCTCCGTGGAGTTCACTGACCCAGACTGGATCCACATCTCAAATAAGGTTCTGACTAATGCAGTCTAACGGAGAGAGCGCTGGCCAAGCCGTGCCCTATTAATAACTCCTGTTATCGAGGGTTTGTTTCTTTTTCCACGGCTGGGAATGAACGGAGTTCTGACTCACTCTGGGTTGGTGGTAAATCGTGGATCACTTTCTGCTTAATGAAGCCTGAGTCCCTGTCATCGCCCTTCTCTTTCTCTAGCTCTCTGCCCTCATAATCACCATGTCTTCCCCAGACATCCTTGAGCCGTGAGCACACCTGAGTACGGTTCAGAATGAGGGGCAGCAGCCCGGTGCAGTGCTGGGGAACACACAGCCCCTTGGACGAGCCATTGGGAATAGGTGCCAAGAGGCTGAAAATCATCTGGGCCCCAGATCCGTGAGTGCATTTCTGGCAGCGTAGTTCCGGGAAGTGCACCTGTGTACCTAACTATTTGTGAGGATGTTCGTTCCAGCATTAATTACGATAGTGGAAAACCAAAAGCAATCTAAATGCCCAAGAAAAAAATATTATGGTCTAGCCACTGGATGGAATAGTATGAAGCCATAGAGTAAATGGTTGTGAAAACTATGCGGCAGTGTGGGAAAATGCTAGGCTACATGAAAAAAGCAGGGGTAAAAATAGCATGAGCATTCCCCAGGGCTGCAGTCAACAGAATCTAGAAAAAGGAAGACTTGAACAAACACCCAAGCCCCTTAACCTAAATTGGAAGAAAAAAAGGAGAGGGAGAGATTTACAGATTAAAATAAATTCAGCAACATACTTTTATATATATAATAATCTTATTTATTTATTTTTAGGGAGAGGGGAAGGGAGGGAGAAAGAGAGGGAGAGAAACATCCATGCGTGGTTGCCTCTCACATGCCCCCTACTGGGGACCTAGCCGGCAACCCAGGCGTGTGCCCTGACTGGGAATTGAACCAGCAGTCTTTTTGGTTCGCAGGCTGGCACTCATCCACTGAGCCACACCAGCCAGGGTGGTGTTGCCTTTCACAAACCTATTCCACACTTAAATGATATTTGTGCATCTACTTTATTAGGATGTGGAAATTCAACAAAATGAAACCAGATCTGGTATTAGGATGGAGGGATTTGGGGTGATTTTTTTCATTCTCTGGTTTTAAACCCTGCATACCATGAGGCTATTTTACATGTTTTGTGAAATGCATTTGTGTTTTGAAAGCACAGTGAGCCGTTTTCACAGGCTCTCCTTGCCCTCTGCACGTGCTGCCTTTGTCCGCTGAGGTAGCTGCGTTGCCCAGCCTTGGGGCGTGTCCATCAGACAGGGTGACGTGGCCTCTGCTTGCCACAGATACACCCGTGTGGGCAGAGATAGCAAACACGGGTGGGGATAAGCTGGGAACACATTCCAGGGTGACTGGCAGTGGTGAGAAGTGAGGAGGTGGGGTGTAAGAAACAGAGCCCCTTCCCCCGACCTCCGGGGGGGGGCGCAAAATGGCACCCCTCCACTCTTACTACCTCCTACCCCCTTTCGGTTCATTCCTGCTCCCTCTCTGCCCTCTGCCCCTTCCTGGGCAGAGATGTTGAGTTGACCCCCAGAGCAAGTGCAAGGAAGAGAAAAACTTTGCTGGCAGTTGTGTTTTTGTCTGGGTGGAGGCACGCAGGTGTGTGGTGGCAGTGGGGGGTGGGGGTCGTGCAGCTAAGCAGCTGCAGCTATGCTCAGCAGCTAAGCACTGAGCGAGATCTACTGAGCGGGTGGGAGACAGCGGGAGGCGCACAGCATCGCCAGCAGGCACTCCATCTCCTCCCCTCGCCCAGCCCTGCCTGTGGTTGGCTATTTTGGGCTGCAGAGGAAAAGGGCTGGGCCGGCCAGGGTCTCCAGGGCTGGAGCCAAGGTCTGGGAGCCAGAACCTCCCTCTGAGAACCAAGATGAGATTGTTCTTTAGGGGCCCCTGAAACAGCATTGTCTTTGATCTGGATAATTGATCTTTTCTCCCATGGGGAGCGGGTGGGGGAAAGCAGTTTAGAAAACTTAATATTACAGCCCTGACCAGTGTGGCTCAGTGGGTTGGGCGTCATCTCCAAAAGGAAAATGTTGCTGGTTCGGTTCCCAGTCAGGGCACGTGCCTAGGCTGCGGATCTGGTCCCAGCTGGGGGCCGTGGTGGAGGATGCATACAGGAGACAACCGATAGATGTATCTCTCTCACGTCAGTGTTTGTCTCCCGCTCTTTCTCCCTCCCTTCCCCTCTCTCTAGAAATAAATAAGTAAATTTTTAAAAAACATAATATTCCAGATCCAAGAGACAATTCGAATGAAAACAGAAGCTTCCATAAAAGACCCCCTGCTGCCCGTCCCGTTGTGTGACCACCCCCAGCAGAGCCTGCCTGTCTGGAAGTTCTGGGTGGCCCCACTGGGACCGCCTTCTTCCCCGGCCTGACACCAGCTCCTCCTTCCGTGACAACCTCAGCTGCCGCTACTGAGCACTTGCTGTGTGCCATGTAGTGGGGAAAGGCTTCGCGTGTATACACTCTATGAATCTTTACAACAGCCCGGTGAAGGAGGCATTTTTATTACCCCCACTTTACAAATGAGAAACTGCAGTACAGAGGGTTTACATAGATGGCCCAAGGTCACACAACTGGGAAATGCCATTTCTCCCAAAAAGCCATTCCTGGATGGATACCCCCCTCTCCTATGTGTCCCTTATGTTTCCATGGACGCCTTATACAGACTTCTCTCCTGCCCTGGGGGCGCCGTATTTGTTACCCACTACGCACCCACTTCCCCCGGCAGGGTGCTCACCCCACCGTCTTACTCACACTCGTGCTTCCTGCACATGGTGGGCTCTCAGTAAACGTTCACTGAACCAGGTAACTCGCCCAAACACCCCAGACCGTAGCCACACTGTGCTCCACTCTCAGAACACACCTTGCTCTTTCTCACTCTTGTCTCAGCCTGTAATGCTTCTACTCTGATCCTTCTCCATCTGGTAGACTCCTGCTCGTCCCTCAAGGCCTAGCTCACCTGTCACTTTCTCTGTGAAGCCTCCCCCAGCTGTCCAGGCAGAGTCCGCCACTTTGTCCTCTGGGCTCCTCCGACCCCTGCAGACACCTCAGCTAGAGCCCGCCCCTATCCGGTGGCTGTGTTTGCGCACGCGTCCATCTTCCCCCATTGTCTGGGGCTGTTTTACTTCTCTCTGCATCCCCAAAGCCTAAGAGGCCCAGGAGGTGTGCACTGAACAGTTGAGAGAGCACATCCAAGGATGGAAGCATGAGGTGTACATGCATTGCCGTTTTCCACAAGGAACAAGAATAGCTGCCCCTCCTGCCTAAACTGCCCAGGACACTGGCATTAGATGCGTCCCTGGCTAACACAATCGGTAAAGTAGCTAGCCCTCCTCCTTTCCTTTCAACTACCCCCTCAATCCAGGATGGTCCCAGGGGCTTCCAACATCGGGCAGGTAGGGACCTGGAGGCTTGCTGAATTTCTTCCCTCCGAGGTCACATCTTTGGGGCATGGAGTTACTGCCCTCAAAGGGAGAAGCTACGATTCAGCCTGCCCAGCGTGGGGACCTGGCAGGCCCACCTCCCCGGGGCCTGAACTTGAGAGGCAGACCCTGCATGCCTCAGCCTCTTCCCCGCCTCATCGTCGTAGACACGTTGAACATCAGGCTTTAAGGGATCTCAGAGACAGTAAGATCCAGAGAACGAAAGGCCCAAGGGGGGTTGGGGAAAGCTGTGTAGCCAGTGGCACCAATGTCGGATGGCCTCAAGCCTGGCCCATGAGTTTTCCTACGCACCTCACAGCCATGGCGAAGAAAGGGACACCCAGTTCACGGCTCCTCCAGTCCCACACCCTGGCTTCCGCTCGGGCCCTCAGTATCCCCCCGCCCCGACTGTTGTTGCAACTGGTCTTTCTTCCACCAATACGCTCTCCACACAGCCAGCCAAGTGCCCCAAATATCAAAGATAATTTAAAAAACCCTTCTGTCCATCAGCTACTAAACCAAGCCCCAATTCTTACATGGTATGCAAGGCCGCAAGGACCTGGTCCCTCCCCAGGTTAACCATAACCTTTGCCACCGTCCCCCCCACGCTACCGTCTAGGAGAAGCCAAGCCTTCTCGTGCTCCTTTGCGCTTGCACGTACTCGGCTGTTCCGGCTGATGAACTCCGTCCCCCGTGTCACCCAGCTCAGATGTCCCTCCTTGGGGAAGCCTTCCCTGTTATCCTGGAAAAGTGAGTCTTATCAGATAAGAATGATCTCATCTGAAAGCAAACGAAAACACTAGGAGAGGAATGGCCCTGACCTAAGGAGGTTTTAAAAGTCCACCCCTGGAAATATGCCAAATTAATTTAATCACGATGTCTGTGGCGGACCTGGTAGACCCAGACGGCGGTAGTTTTCCAAACCTCCCATCCTCTGATGTGCAGCCACGTTGAGAAGCACCAAAGCAGGGGGTTATTTGTAATGAGTCCAGAGGTAGGCGGTTGCTAGGGTTGGTTGAGTGGTTCGGTGATATCCGGGCCAATGTCTCCATGATGCTCTTAACTTTTCCTTTCTGCCTGGTTGCCCCGAGGTCACAGATGGCCATAGTTGGCCCTCCGTGTCTAAGGCAGGGAGAAAGCTATAGGGAGAAGGGGGAGGGCCTAGCCCATTCTTTTTTATGAATGAATCAAAGGCTCTCCCAGAAACCCCTTCAGCAGACCTAGATATCATGGATCAGAATTGGGCCAGCCTCAGCTGCAGCAGAGGCTGGGAAAAGTGGGCAACAGGATTTCTAGTAAACGGAAAGGACCAGTCAGGCTCTGCCATGAAGGACTGAGGACATTGTTACCTCCAATTCTGTGTGTGTCATCAAGGACAGAGGTAAGGAATGGATACTGAAGGGTGACAAAATAGGCCACCCCCAAATATGCCATTTAGGCATAAGGATTGCGCTAAAGACACATTAAAAAAAAACAAAACAGACACAGAAGGGCATTTCAATCTCCTATTTTCTCCCAGAAACCAGGAGACAGAAACCGTCACGTGAAAGACGCTCTCTTTGTACTGGGAGACAAGACACGTCATTCAACGGGGAGTCAAAGCCTAGAGAACTCTGTACAAACAGACCTTGTCAAAGTAACTCTAATCTTCCTCCAGCCTCCTCGTACATTTTAGTTACTTTCTCACAATTGCCTCTCTTTATTCAATCTAGGACAAAAGTACTCGTGTTTTGCCACCTCTTTGGGTCTTCATTTCCTCATGAGAGCTCCTATGTCGTGTAAAACATATAAGTGTTTGTATGCTTTTTGCCTGTTAATCTGTCTTCCGTCCGTCTAATTCTCAGTCCTGGCTGGGAAGTCCTAAGAGGGTGGAGGTACAGTGTTGCCTCCCCTGCAGTACACCCTGTGCACCGCCAGCAGATGCTGCCACAGCTGCTTATTCTCTCCGGGCCTCAAAGCTCCTGCGCGCACAACTACAGCAGGGACCACAGGAAGGCATTGTGGGGACGCGCGTCGACCCGTCACGTCTCTCCGGCAGTTCTCAACTCAGGCTGCATGTTAGAAATACGTGGGGGGCTTTTGGAAAATACCAGTGCCTAGACCCCATTCACAGAGAGTTTAATTTAGTTGATGAAACTCAGCCATAATTCATTTTTTTAAAAGATATTATTTATTTATTTTTAGAGAAAGGGAAGGGAGGGAAAAAGAGAGGGAGAGAAACATCAATGTGTGGTTGCCTCTTGTGCACCCCCTACTGGGGATCTGGCCCGAAACCCAGGTATGTGCCCTGGCTGGGAATCGAACCAGCCCTTTGCTTCGCAGGCCGGCACTCAATCCACTGAGCCACACCAGCCAGGGCACCATAACTAATTTCTGAAAGCTCCCCCAAATGGCTGTCATGTGCAGGCTGGGTTAACCGCAGCCACAGATCTAGGACCTTAAGAACAGTGTCCATATCTCCTTCGACAAGCACAGTGCTTGAAACATGGGGCTAGCAGGAAGTCCTCGCTGAATGAAATAATGAATGAATGAACGCATGGCAGGGAAGAATTTCTGTTCCAACACTGTCAGCTCGCAGCCTGTACTGTGCACCACTGTGAGAGTGGTTCCTCCTTCCTCTCTGGTCTTCCTTCCCTACGGAGCACTGCACCAAGCCGCCCTCAGCTCACCGCATCCATGCTCCAGACGGCCCCTCCTGCGTGCACGGACCGCCGCTCCTCCCACAGCTGCCGTGCTGGGCACCCCTGTCCCGCTCTTCCCTGGCAGCTGCCTTAGTCTGAAAAGGAGGCAACTCTCTCCAACAACAGCCAGGCTCAACTCTTGTGCCTTAGCTAACTCTCTTGCCCCGTGCGAGGGAAGAGCAGCGGAGGGGAGGGAGAGGGGAGCATTCCACATGCTTTCTAGTCCACACGCAGCTACAATCCCAAAACGGACACTGAAGTTTTTAGTCAGTGGCGCAGTGCCCGGTCTAACTAACAAGCCACCCACAGACACATGCTCCGCCTCTCCTGCCCAAGTGTAGAAAATCCGTCTTACCTGATTCCTCGGACAAATGCTAGTGTGAGAAATGCCCTGTCACTGTCACGAGAATGAGTCAGCAGTCAGCACATCCCCAGAGATGATGTCATCTGGCGTCCTAACCTCTGACTCTGGGCCCCACTGTGCTGCTGAAACTGCTGGTTCAAAGGTCAGCTCCACAAGGCCAGCTTCGTGGGCATGCGACCTGTGCAGTTGCTCAGGGCGCCACGCCTTGTGCTCAGCAGGGCCCTACGCTTGGTTTTGCCATCTGCTGTCACTACGTTGACATTCATATCAGTCTTGGAACGAGGGCCCCCACATTTTCATTTTGCACTGGGCCTGCGATTGTGTCCCATCTGGTCACCCACAGTCTCTTACAAAACCCAGCGAGGTTCTCCTTCTCAGAGGGGTCTCCACAGCGTGGGACCCCAGCCTCTTCCGTGCAAGTGGGGTCTCCATGACACCCCACTCTTCCAGTACCCGGCGGCTATTAGGAGAGGGTGGTATAACACAGTGGCTTGGGCTGCAAATGATGCGTGTGATTCAGAGACCCCGGGGAGCCCTGGCCAGTGTGGTTCAGTTGGTTGGAATGTCGTCCCATGCACCAAAATGTTGGGAGTTCGATTCCCAGTCGGGGCACATGCCTGGGCTGGGGGCTCAATCCCCAGTTGGGGCATGTACTAGAAGCAGCCAGTCGGTGTTTATCTCTCTCTCTCTCTTTCCCTCTTTCTCTCTAAAAAAAATGGGGGAAAAAAGTGTCCTTGGATGAGGATAAAAAAATAAAGAAGCCCTGGGGACTATCACCCCAGCCCTCCCCGGCTGTTGGGCATGAAGGGGAGTCAAAAGTTCCAACCTGGGAGCCCAGGGCCCCAGCGAACCGAGGGGACCTGAGTCAGCTCCAGTCCAGAACATACAACCGGCAGGAAAACTGGTCGGCAGCCACCTCAGGCATTAGGCACCTGGAAGAACCCCTTCCAACTCCTAGAGGGGCCATCTGCCCACAGCATGGGGAACAAACTAAAACTGCACTGCAGTGCTCCCTGCCAAGCAAGCGGGCTGGGCACCCTGTGCGGGGCCAAGAGATGGAGCCCTCCAGAGAGAGACAAGTCTTCCAAGGAAAAGGCTGAGACAGGTTTGCTCAGCAGCGAAGAAGGTGCCACGTGGTGTGGCAGAAGGGCAGAGCAGGGGAGTGGGGGGAGGGATGGAGTTGGGGGGAACGGGGTTGCTAGAGGCAATGGATGTGAGATCGAACCCACGCAGGCCTGCCAAGCAGGGATCCTTCTGCTCAGCCAGGGCCTGGGCAAGGGATCGAACGAAGTTCTGGAAGGAAGAGTCTCCTCCCCAGCTGGGAGACAGGGAATGGAAGATGACGTCAGCAGGCCTTGGGAGGGGAGCCCAAGGCGGGGAATGGAACCGGCGGCGCCTGGTCTCCCAGGCAGAGTTCATCAGGGTCCAGCATCTGCCCTCTCTTGGCATCGTCTGGCCAGGCCATGGCTCGGGTGTCTGATACCTGGGGACCGGAGTCACATGCCAGGAAACCCAATACTCTTGGGCCCCAGCCCCCAGCTTCCAGCAGCTGCGAGCAAGCAGGGCTTCTGGGGGAGGAAGCCGGTCTCCAGAGGCAGCAGCAGGGCGGCTGCCTCTAGGGAGAGGGCAGCCCGGGGAGAGAAGGCTCTCCCACCGAAGGGGGTGAGGTGCTGAGGGGGGAGGGAGGGGACACGGGAGGAAGGAGCCGGGCGGGGAAGACAAAACTGGGGCAGGCGGAGGGCTGGATGCTGCGGGAGAGGGGCGGATGGGCACAGAGGTGGGGCCTTGGGCACCGAGCCTGGCCGGGCATCCTGAAGTCCTGTTACTGACCTGTCCTCTTTGTCTCCTCACACTAGTGCCACCTGGCCCTCTGCCACCTCCCTGGTCCACCTGGCAGCCGCCCAGGTAGGTTGGTGGAAAAGGACTTCATTCCAGTGAGGAAAATCAATACGTGGGCAGAAGCAGGAACTTAGAAGCCCCCCGACCCAGAATGACAACAGGGTCTTCGGCCAAGAGACTTCATAGATTAGCCCTCCAGACTCAAAGAGGCCCTAGAGGAGTCTCGGGCCCAGGGATCCTTTAACCACAGGGCCTGATGAGGAGCCCTGAACCCCAAAGAGGAAGCAAAAGAGTCACCCAGGCCCGAGAGATCCCCCAAAGGAGGGTCCGCCGTCCAGAGAGGCTCTGCGGGAAGACCTCAGGAAGAGAGAGCTGGCGGTGGGGAGTGGGGTTCTCTCCACTCACTCTCTCTTTGCGGGTCTTTCTCTTCCCCAGGTCCTACTCCACTCCAGGGCTATGCCAGTCTGCAGCCATGCTCCCGCCAGCCAGACACCTCCTGTCCCTGTTGCTGGTGGTGGGCACCGGGGGCACCATGCCCAGCCCCCGGGTGCCCCCCCAGGGCTGCTACACGGCAGAGGAAGCTGGCGAGCGGACGTTCCGCTGCAGCCAGGCAGGCCTAAGTGCCGTGCCCCCCGGCATCCCCAACGATACCCGCAAGCTCTACCTAGATGCCAACCGGCTGGCATCGGTGCCCGCCGGCGCCTTCCGGCACCTGCCTGTTCTGGAGGAGCTGGATCTGTCCCATAACGTCCTTGCCCACCTCTCGGGGGCTGCCTTCCAGGGCCTGGCGGGCACGCTGCGGCACCTCGACCTCTCTGCCAACCAGCTGGCCTCGGTGCCCGCGGAGGCCTTCGTGGGGCTGCAGATCCAAGTGAACCTGTCTGCCAACCCGTGGCACTGCGACTGTGCCCTCCAGGAGGTTCTCAGACAGGTGAGGCTGGCACCGGGCACTGGGACGGGCATCGTGTGCGGCCCGGGAGCCCGACCAGACCTCGTGGGGCAGGAGTTTCTGCCGCTGGCAGGGGAGGAAGAGCTGTGTGGGGCCGGGCGGGGCGGGGCCCGGCGGAGCACAGACGTGGCCCTGCTGGTCACCATGGGGGGCTGGCTGGCACTGGTGGTGGCCTACCTGGTCCACTACGTGTGGCAGAATCGGGATGAGAGCCGGCGTCCCCTGAACAGGTCCCCCAAGCCGCCCGTGCGCTCCGAGGACTCCTCCACCCTCAGCACGATGGTCTGATGACCACGCCCCGCACTCCTTCCCCTGTGCTCCCTCTTTCCCTCTGACCCCTCTGCCTCCTCTGCAGCCCCACCCCACCCCCCAAGCCCCACCCTCTTCCTCTTCTATCTCCCCTGAACTCCTGACCTCTCTCTTTCAACCCACACTATTATTGGTGCTTGGAGTATTTTGGGTGCCCATTTTTGGTGCCTACTTTGGGCCCAGATTGTGCAAGGCTCAAAGCACCTGAGTCCACAGCAGTGGGGCGGGGGTGGGGGGGGAGCGGGCAGAGCAGAGGAGGCAGGTGGCGTGTGTGCCAACCTGGAGGTCGGAGCAGACGGCTGTGGGTGCGTGGGGCAGGGAGCCCCAGCCTGGCTGAGCTGACCTCTAAGGCTTCGCTGTGCAGATGTCTGAACAGACCCTTCCAGAATGAGAAGGGCTTTGGGCAGAAGAGGGAGACCCTAGCTGAAAGGTGGTGGACAAAGGCAAAGAAGATGCAAAACGACTTGGAATGTCTGGGCTGCAGCGAGACCTACCTCGGAGCTGAACTAGAGGGTGCCGGGAGGGCCGAGGGGTGGGCGGTGGGACCGAGCCGGAGATGCGATCAGAAGGGTGGGATGCAGTTAAACTGAGAAGGTGGGGGGGGGCTCCTCCTCTCTTCTCTCTCACCTCTACTGAGAAGCTCCCCCCTCACTTCCGCCTCTCTCTTGGGGGAACCCCTGCTTCCTTTCCCAGAGACTGTCCATCTTTCCGCTCTCTCCTCTACTGAATGGTTCTCTGAACACATTCCCTGGGGGTAACTCGGTCTCCTCCGTGCCTGAGCTGGGGGTGGGTCCCTCACTGGAGAGTGGGGGGCAGAGGGAGGGGAAGGATTTCCCTCCCCCAGCAGATCACCCCAAGACAACTCAATAAATTCACTTTTATGAATGCCCTTGATCTCTTTCTTAGTATTCATTTTTTCTTTTTTTTAAGATTTTACTTATTTATTTTTAGAGAGAGGGGCAGGCAGAGAGAAAAACATCGATGTGGAAGAGATACATGGGTCGGTTGCCCCAGGCATGCGCCCTGACCAGGAATCGAACCAGAGACCTTTCGGTTTGTGGGACGACACCCAACCCACTGAGCCCCACCAGTCAGGGCTTGCTCGTTTTCTTGATCGTGTGTGGCCGAGCGGTGAGGAGGGGAAGGTGCTGAGACCTTCACCACCACCTCCGTCACCCCTTGGGTGGTGGGTGCCCCTGCTGGGCTGAGCGCCAACTCCTCCCTCCCCTCCTACCCACCTGGCACTAGGCACTCAGCTCCTGACACTAGAGTCTGCCTGCAAGGGGTGCCAGGGCGTATGAATTAATGATGACAAACGGCAAGGATGGGGAAGGGGGAGGGCCTGGAGGGAGGAGGGCGATGGCTGGGCACCAGTCCTCGCCGGCAGCAGGCTCCAGCCTGCGGGAGGAGGCACAGGAGGCAGAGAGCGAGGGAGCCGTTACCGTCTCGCATTCTTCTCTTCTCTCGGTGGGAGGCTGAGCAGGGGTTCAGAGAAGTTAGGTGTTCACGTTAATGAAAACTTCCTGGAGGAGGGGTAACAGGGCGGAGACCAAGCAGGGGGCTGTATGAGATGTTCCTATCAGCAAACAGGCTTCCCGAGGGACCCAGGGGGGTGACTACACCCTGCCTCTCGCCCCCATGCAGAGCGATCCGCCCGTGAGGCCCCCAAGGAGGAAACAGCTGCTTTGGGAAAGCTTGTAGGAGCCCCAGACGAAACGGAGAATGAGACCCAGGGAACCAGCATTCTACCTGGCACAGGGCAGAGCCTGGGCACCCCGGGCGGCCACTCAAGGAGCAGCAAAGAGGAATCCATCACCCCTCCCGGTCCCTCTGACCCATCCTGACGTCCCTGTCTCCTTTCCAACCCCCTTTCCACCGCTCCTCTGTCCATCCCTGAGGCTCCCCCCACCAACCCAAGGCTGAGCTCTCATGTCACCCAGGAAGGCTCAGTTTGACTCCTGGGACACCCCACCCATCCTCTTTTCTCAGGAGACACGGGCCTCTCCACTTCCAGGGGCGCTCAGGGACGGGAGAAGAAACTAGGATATGGGAAGCTTCAGCTGCGGCGTGGACCATCCACCCCAGCCATACCCTGGCCTGGGCCTTACAATCCTGGCCCGTCCCTGTCAAACCCCCCGTGGGCCCTTCCGCTGCCACTCTCGGAGTCTGCCCCACCCTGCCCACCCACCCCTGCGGGAACCAGGCTGGGCCACGTCCTGCTGAGCCCTGGGAAGCAGACTGTGGGGTCTGTGGAGGTGGCAGGGTGGGGAACAGGGGCAGCCTCTGGGCTCCACCACTGGCGCCCGCTCCTGGAGTCTCATCCGATCCCCTGTCATCCTGAGCAGCAGAGACTGAGCCTATAGGGTCTGCAGCGTGGTCGTTCCCCTGCCCTGACACTTATCCCCAAAGCTCAAAGCCGAGCTCAGGATGGGGCAGGATCCAGGGAGGGAAGCTCTGCCTGGAACCCTGGTCAGGAGGGGTCCTGGGGCACCGGATAACAAACATCCCACCACTTACCCGCCCCCGGGGCCCCCAACCGCTCAAGCTCCTCTCCCTCTCTGGAACAAGGGCAGGAGGAGAGGGCAGGGGACATGCTTCACTGGCTCCCATCTCCACGGAGAGGTCCCTCTGCCCCAGCCAGTCCGCGTTCCCGAGTCAGAACCTGGTGGGAGGGGGGCTTCAGAAGCTGTAGCTCCGAAGCAGCCCAGCACAGGAGGCCGGACAGAGCGGGGCCTCCACGGACTCAGGGACGCTCCTGCCTGGAACAAGTCACGGAGCCCCTGAGCCCTTCCCTCGGCGCCCTGGCCTGTGGGTTGTGCTTGTCCACTGGGCAGGCAGGAAGGGGTGGCATAACTGGTTTCACCCCCAACCTTAGGCCCTGTGTCCCGAGATGCCTTGCGGGCCCTGTCGAGGCAGCTGGACGGCCTCGTTTTTGCTGCCTGCTTATGGCCATTCTGTGTGGTATATACAGAAGGACAGTGAGCTGCACGCACCACGGTCAGCCTCTCCCACCCCAGGATGTGCTGGAGCCAGGGACAAAGCTGCCGGATGCCAAGAGAGCCCGGCCGCACACTTGGTCCAGCTCTGAGGCAAGAGCCCGGGAGGCCTGAGGCAGCCCCGCCTGTGCACCCCGGGCAGCAACCCGGAGCCGGCGGTCTGTGTGGAAAGGTGGGAGAAAAGAAGCCCCTCACTCAGCCCTTTCACCACCAGCTCCCTCCTGCCCCTGCATGAGTGGGGAGCAGACACTGCCCTCAGGGAGCCCCCGAGTGAAAGGGGGAGCAATATGCACCTAACTCTCAGGGAACTCCCAAAGTAATAAAAGAAAACAGGTTTTCTTTCTCTTTGAGGAGCTCTGGACCGAGTGAGACCGACACCTACCCCCCCCCCACACACACACAGAAACTGCAAAGCACCGACAAAGCCTCATTCTCTACAAAAGGAAGTGAACAGAGAGTAAACCGATTACTCAGAACAGAAGGAGGCAGCGGAGGAGCAACAGGTGGGGCCCGGCCCGCCCTTCCTGTCTGGGGCTCACGTGCAGACGGTTCCAGTGCAGCCCTGAGCCCTGCTGCAGAGTGGGGGATGTCGGCGTCAGAGCCAGGAGCAGCCCGGGCAGCTCATCCCAAGCAGAGGGGCCGTGCCTTCCCATCAGACGAAGGGAGTTCCGACTAGAAGCGGGTTCACGTCACCTGCCCACCTGCCCAGGACTCCATCCCCAGCAGCCCCGCCGGCCGGCCGAGGAGCAGTGTTGCCCCAAACCAGGAACGAAGCAAACAAAGCAGAGGAGGTGCCCCAGCTGCCAAAGCACATGCCACCACCGTCCACTCATTCTTCCCACCAACACGTATTGAGTGACTGCTCCATGGCAGGCACTGCAGACACAAAGATGAGGAGGCCACGGTGCCCATCCTTGGGGACCTGCCAGGTCAGGGTACCAGTGACGACAGCCGGGGTGACGCAGTGTGCACAGGGGCCTCGTGAGCCCAGAAGTGTCATCTGAAGCAGACGCTGCTAAGGTTCACGCACTTTGTTCACAGGAGCACGCTCTCAGCACCCATTTATTTTAGTTATTTTTTAAATCTTACTTTGCATAGAGTTCTAATAATTTTGTAACTGTGGTTTCCTGCAGATGGCAAGTTAGAAGCTGTGTACCTGAAGGAGCAAAAACCACATCACAGGCGGTAGAATAACAGCAGTGGGAAATGACCACCAGGGACCATTACAGAAGTATTTACGAGAACTCAGAAAGCATGGCAGTAGGGCCCTGGGTGTCTTCTAAAGGGCCCTGTGTGGACAAACAATTCTCCCTGCCTTAACATGGCCTTTGGGCATTGGCATAATATTAATCGCATTGACTTGGAGTTATCTACAAAAAAGGTTACATCTCAGAGTATCCACTCTTGGAGGCAGAGAGCAAGTGATATGCTTGAGAAAGTTTCCCTTCTGCCGGGGCAGAAGCAAATACGGCAAAACAGCGGTTGGAAAATGCTCATTCCACCCGGTCTGCCTCCTTGTTCCTTCTTCCCTCGAGTCCCGAATCTGGCCCTGGGGCCGTGCAGAGCAAGCCTGGCCCGTCTTGGATGGGACAGCCCTTCGGTGAGGTGAAGATGGCTCTGGAGTCCCCAGGACGTGGGGTCAGCACCTCACGGTTCTTCCCCATTCTCGTCTCTCCGTGCCCGTGTGATGTTCTACCGCCACCGCCAACCTGCGCACCTGCTCAGGCACCTGGAATCCAGTTTATCTTCTCTGAGCCACAACTCTCACTTCTGCACTTTGGACGATGACTGTTGCCTTTAGAACGCTAAAAGAACCCCAAACCTCAAGTCCCCCCAGTCCCACTAGCGTCCGAAGCCAGCCCTCCGTTCTTGCTCACTTTCTGGGTCAGGGCGAGTTATCACGCAGAGTGGGTCAGGGACGGTGTCTTGTGACGTGTGTGTGGGGACACGCAGGGGAATTGTCTGTCCCATAGACCCTACAAAACCCTCCAGGATCACCAAGGCGGCACTCACAAGACTCCCATTGCATAACCCTGTCCGGGTCGGTCAGTGGCAAGTGTTGAAACTCCCCGAACTCCAAAACCTCACCACTGTTCCCTGCCCAAGGTGGGGGAAGCTGGAGGACCCTTCTCCTCTTCCTCACTGGGTAATGTGATGGCCGAGAAAGGGTGGGCAAAGTCTCTGAAGGCAAGAGGGACACAAAGACCCCCTTCTCCAGCGAAGGGAAGAAATGGGTAAAGCAAGGAACGCAAGTCCAGAGCCCCTTCTCCCAAATTAGGGGACATGGTGGGTGGGATGCAGAGGGGTCCCTCAGACTTGGGCAGGACGTAATAATGACTGGGGTCCCAGCCACGGGTTCCCTGGGCCCTTGAAGTGGGTCCTCCCCCAGCCCTCACCCCCAGCCTCCACCACACTGTGGTAGGCAGGTGGGGGCTGAACCCACCCAGAGCTGACCCGCAGTGCAAGAGGACACCTGTGCCCAAGGAGCTCTCTGCCCTGTCTCGCCATCTCTGTCCCAGGAGTGTGTCCCTTTCCCCTTTGCAGGATCTTCGATGCCCGTCAGAAAATTCTGTAAGGAATAGAGTTCCATGGGCACCCCACACCAGACCCTGCCCTGGTCATATTCCCTGTACCTGGTGGGGGCTCACTGGGTGAAGTCCTGTCGAGGCAGGAGGAGCGGGGAGGGTCGTGGTCACCATTGTCCTGTACTCAAAGCTCAGCCCAGGCCTGAGCCGGCCCCCTGGGAGAACGCGAGGTTTCTAGTGCTTAGGTGGAGGGGCTCCTGACACTGAAGGGTCCGACTCCGGAGCAGTGGACCTCCAGGCTAAGGGAAGGACCGGCGCTGCTGGGGTAGGGCAGGCGCTGCGGGGAGCTGGAGGACACAGACCCTCCGCGGGGCCCAGGGGCGGGGCTGAGTGGTAAGAAGCAGACTGTGAGCACCAGAGGCAGGGCCCAGGTGGTGAGGGCAGGACTAAGGACGCGAGGGGCGGGGCTTACGACGGTTGGGGGCGGGGCTGTGTAGCCCTAGGTCCGGGTACGGTTGGTGGGGTGTGACCGACCTCCTAGTCCATTGAGATCCTAGCCTGCAAGTCCACTCGAGGGAGTCTTCTTTAGGCTAAAAGAGAGACTGGACCCCTTCCTGAGGGGAGTCCCCACTTTGAACAGGGAGGCCTGCTCCCCGGACTCAGGGGGCTCCTTTCCTCTCTAACTGCTGGAGTAGCTAGCTGATCACTCCCCAACTCTGCCAAGTGGACCAGGTCCTACATCTTAAAGGGCCCGTGGTTCAGAGAGGCGGAGGGGTGGGCCCAGGGACTCAGTCCTCCAACGACTGCAGCAGACTTCTAGCAAACTCAGCCCCATACTGGCTACCTGCTGGGGGCTCTCCGTGGGTGGCAAGGGTCGGGAATGGGGATGGCATTCCGGACCTACTGTGACTGACAAGCCTACTGGGTTAAGCCCGATGGTGTCGAGCAGGACCCGAAACATAATCTATGGGCTCCCGTGCAAGATGAAAATACAGGGCTTGTTCAAAAAAATATTATTGGGAATTATTCACGAAGCCATGGCTGGTGTGGCTCAGGGGATTGAGTGCCGGCCTGCGAACAGAAAGGTCGCCAGTTCGACTCCCAGTCAGGACACATGCCTGCTGGGTTGTGGGCCAGGTCCTCAATCCGGGGGGTGTGCGGGAGGCAGCCGATCCATGTATCCCTTGCACACCGATGTTTTTGCCCTCTCTCCTCCCTTCCTTCCCCTCTATCTAAAAATAAATAAATAAAATATTTTTTAAAAAGAAATATTCACAATGGCGACACCCTAGCACCAAACCGAGCATGGGGCCCTGTGCAGCCTGCCAGCTGCATACCTGTGAAGCTGGCGCTGGTACCAAGCTACAAGCAGAGCGAATCCGCGTCCAAACCCTGTTGCCCCGTCCTCCAAGACAAAGGCAAGAGGGGCGAGCCCACCTACTCCCCACCTAACTTTCCTAAAACAAAGGGGAAGAGAGCCCTGACTGGCGTAGCTCAGTGGATTGAGCGTTGGCTGCGAACCAAAGTGTCACAGGTTCGATCCTAGTCAGGGCACATGCCTGAGTTGCAGGCCACGGCCCCCAGCAACTGCACATTGGTGTTCTTCTCTCTCTCTCTTTCTTCCTCTCTAAAAAATAAATAAATAAAATATTTTTAAAAGAAAGGGAAAATAACTTTCCAGGAATCTTCTCTCATCCTGTTCTGGAGTGGAAAGAGTGAATCTGCCGCCCGGCTCCCTGCAGCACACGCGAGCACACACACGCGCCTTGGCTCCAGCTCCCAGCGCTGCAGTACAGCCCCCTGCCCACCAGAGGGAGGTGTGCCCTTGCCCCTCCCATCATCTCCTTTTCTTTACCCACCGCAGAGCTGACCGAGGAGCAACAGCAGTTGCTGGCCATATCCGTGAAGATAGGGTTCCTCGACCAACAGACAGAGGTGGTGAGGCTACTGAGGGTCACAGGACGGGTGTGAGAGGGAGGACCACTAGAGTAAAATTTAGTTCAGCCACTCCGGGGGATGCAGGAGCTCACCTAGCTCCACTTCCTCACTGGCGGATGAGTACACTGGCCCAGAGAGCAGGAGGCACTTCTCCAGGGCCACACTGCGAGCTTCTAGCAGAGCCCTCTGCGGAACTCAGGTCTCCAGACTCTTAATCCACGCCCATTTCTGCTCGACTCTAGAACCAATGGGAAGACAGGGCAGGGATCGGGGCTGGGGTTGAAATTTACGTTTCTACAGCAGACCGCCTGTGAAGTTGGTGGCTCCACGAAGTCAAAGCATCCTGGGGTGTTTATTCCCTACTGTGCAGATGGAGACCACCCTGCACCAAAATTTTTTCCAGAGCGAGGGAGTGCTCTTCTGTCCTCACTTCAAGCTGGTCAGGGACCCCCGGAGTGAGAAGCTGAAGGGGATCCAGGAGGCCCTGGTGGGACCCTACAGCCTTGACATACAAGGGGATAGACCCCTCTATACGTGGATGCCCAATGCGTCGTGATTGCTCTGTGCCGTCTACGCCGTCTCCTTCCTTCAGGAGCTAAGCAACAACATGTGGCTCCCCCCAACCAGGGCAAGGGCAAGCAGAGGGGCCCGGGCGTGGGCCTGGGCCTAGGGGGGACGGTGGGATGCAGAGGCACTGCAGCTCCAAGTGCCCTTGGAGGCAGGGCTGCAAAGGCTCCATCTGGGACCCGCCTCTGTAACAGGATCTGGGGGTTTTGTCCTTTCAGGAGGGCCCAGCAGTCACAGCTGAGGAGCAAAAGCATGAAGCGGACACCAGCTCCAGCACCTACTCCCGCTGCATCAGGGGATTGTCCGTGGGGGCTGGGGGCTGACACCTTGAACTCGGATGCGGAGTTTGACATGCTTCGAGCTGCAGAAGTACGTTCCGCGCTTCGGTTCTTCAGCACAACCTCGAGTGGAATAACCGTCACGAGACACTGGACGCTGTCCGCTCAGCGAGGAGTCTGGAGATGTTGTGGGCTCCAAAGCTAATGTGGGAATTTATGGAGAACCCTCAAACTTTTTTAAGGAATAAGAAAGGAGTTTGGGACGGGGGGTATTCTGTTCAGAAAAGAAGTATAGTTCACTTATGGAAATAGAGCTCACCATATGCAGTCTGCACCCCAAAACTTCCAGTCTCCCATGGGAGATACAAAGTTCTAGAACCTTGGAGGGTGTTCTTCCTGACCCTCCACCAGTCATGCCTCCATTCAACCTGCTTTCCTCCCTCCTTATTCCACCTCCTTTCACTCAGAGAAGACCTGGAAGTGTGTCTGTGCAAGGGGCAACTTTCCCCAAGGGCTCCAGCCATCTGCATCCTACCAGTGGGCTCCATACCCTACAGCCACAGTCCTGAACCTCCTCCCTCATAGCTGCCAGCTTCTCCCTGTTCTTGCCGGGATTCCTGCCTTCCACCCTCCTGAACTCCGGTAGACTGCCCCATCTCTCTCCTTTTGGGTCCCTTGTTGAGGAGAAAATCGACAATAATAAAAAGGAAAATGAGTAAGAAAATAATGTCCTGTCCCACTAGCTGTGTCTGTTTGCAGCGTCTGCAGAGCACTCCGAGGGGCAGACATTCGGGTTCCCAGAGAGCAAGAGGCTGAGCTTCCTCCCCTGGTCAGTTCCCTTCCTGGATCCCGTCTCCTAGCAACCACACCCAAATCACAAGCTTGAAGCTCACCTCAGGGGTGATTATCGCCCATTACCTCCCTTGCTTGACCAGCAGAGGGAAATAGAGAGCAAAGCTTGCCACCTGCATCAGCACCACTGACCGCACTGGCGCCCAGCCTCCTGCTCCAGCAAGTCACTTTTAATGAACCAAAAGTATTCTCTCATATTAGTCAAACTTAAATCTCTTCCAGCACAATTTAAAACACATCCCAGATTGTCCGGAGCATAAACCAGGACTCTAGGGAGAAGGAGCCTCTGGACCCTGAAGGGATTCTGCGGACTTTCCCTAAGACTCTGAGAGTGGGGAGTGTGTTACAAAAAGACAGTGTGCCCCGGGTGGGCGGGAGAAGCAGCACAGGGGCCAGCGCGACGTGGGTACTGCTATCGTAAAAGCACAAGACCCTCAGCCTGGCTGACCCCACAGGCCCGTGTTTCTTCTCTCTGTTTAGAGCCGTCAAAGCCTCCCACTTGGAACACCATCGGCAATTTGAGGGGCGGCCCGATGCTGCGGGGGGGGGGGGGCGGCGATGGGACAAGGAGCATGAGGACAGGGCCCCTAGAGTTCGGAGTGAGTGAGGGCAAGAGAAGCAAAAGGAGCAAGACTTCTGGGTCAAAGGAGAGAAAGCTGGCTCGTTGGACTGCAGGGTCCGTCTGAGAGAGAGCAGATCTGTGTGTGTGGCTTCCTCAAGCCCCTCTCTCTGGGTCTTTGGAAGATGAGCTGGACCGGCAGTTTTGGCCTGCAGCCAGCGGGAGGAGAGTGGACACCAGGGGAAAAACTCCCAAAAGTCTGACTGAGGCAATCCATGGTGGGCTGGCAAAAGGGGTGGGAGCGGGGCCGCCTACTCCAGAGCTAACTAAGGGAAGGGAGACCGCACAGCCCAGACTGTGTACTGGATGGCACTGGTGTCGCATCTGCGTGCTGATTAAGACAGGCCGAGGGAAAGAGGCGGAAATCCAGGGAAGCGTGGAGATGGGAAGGACATCACACAGGCAGCCCATCTCTGCAGACACGTGCATGTGTGAAAAGGACCAGATGATGGATGGCAGCCTGCCCACACGCCCAGAGTCCCGGCTCTGCCTTGTCCAAGAAGGAGGGGTGTTTGGTTAAGGTAATGGTTAGGGTCAGGGAAGGAGGAATTGGCAGAGAGCTGCATGGGAAGGACCTGGGGTGGGTGCAGAGGGTGGTGAGCAGAAAGGTCGGCGGCGGGGACCAGAGACCCAGCAGGAGCTGGTCTGGTTCTGTTTTAAGCTATGGAGAAAAGGGACTCACTCGGATGGAGCTGTCGTACTGAATGAGGCTTCAGGACGGAGGTGGAATAATGGAGTTTTTAGGGAGATTTACTGAGCGTTGTGTGGTCTAGTCTCCCCATTTACCGCCAGCCCCTCAAGTAAACCTAACTTACCTTTCATGGCTTTCAAGACTGCCTTCCATTGTGGGGTTTTTTAAATATTTTATTTATTTATTTTTAGAGAGGAGAAAGGGAGAGAGAGAGGGGGAAAGAAACATGATGCGCAAGGGACCCAGCCCGCGACCCAGGCAGGTGCCCTGACCGGGAATGGAACCAGCGGCCCTTCGGTTTCCAGGCCGGTGCTCAGTCCGCTGAGCCACACCAGCCAGGGTTCAAGGCTGCATTTCCTTTCTGATGAGTGGTACCGAGGAAAGCCTGCAGGTGAGAGCACACATGCTCAGCTGCATTCAGGTCAAACACGCTCCAGTGGACGCCTAGCCCCAGCCCCACACTATAGGAGCCTGGCTTGTAAATGTCGTGAATGGTCATCTGGAGGCCTCACCATGTGCATGAAGTCCCCTTGAAAAGCCCCTCCAGGCAGGGCCTTCAAGTCAGAGAAGGGCCTCCGTGACTGAAGGGCTGCGGCGTCTGAATCCCCACAACAGACGTTCATTTGGGGTTTTCCGCTAACTCCACGTGCCTCTGCCCGTATGTGTGTGAGTGTATGTGTATTGTCTGTGTGTGTGCATGTGTGTGTGTGTGTGTGTGTGTGTGTGCAGTGTCCCGTGAGGGGCAGAGATGCCGAACACAAAACAACAGCAAACCACCTCTGCCCTCGCAGATACGTGCTGCTAGCAGCGCCCCAGAGGAGCGTGGGCAGCTAAAACCCACGGAGTCGGGCGGTAACATGCAGGCCGACCAGCAGAAAGATGGAGGGCGCCCTTGCAGCTGCTTTGCTTCATGCCGAAATCTGCAAACACGGGATTTCTTATGCCCTTACCATACCCCCAAGGCCTCATCATGAATTCCAGATGCTTCCCGATGACCACGATGAAAAGAGAACAGGGACGCCATCCCTCATCACACACGCGCGCAGCTTCCACTGCCTCTCCCCCGAAGGGGCCTGCCTCCCTCTCCTCTCAGCCCATCCAGCCAGCCGTCCCTGGACAACCTCTCTCTTGGCCTTGGTTCCCCCAACCCACGCAGGCATCTGCCGGGCAGCTCCCCACCCCCTCAGAAGGCCAGGGCCCCGGGGGCCCGGGGCGGGGCACACGTGGAACAGGTTGATGCTGTTCTCCCGGAAGTGGAGCGAGGAGGGGTGGGGTCACTGGGGCAGGCGGGGTCCCCTGAAGCCTACCTACATCCTTGCCCCCACAGAGGCATAAAACAGCAGCCTGTCCCGGTGAGGGGCAGTGACTCTCTCAACCTCCAGGCCAAGCGAGCCCCGGGCCCTCACCCCAGACCCAGCTGCACGACAGGACCCAGCACCACTCCCTGGTAAGAGCCTGATGACAGTGGAGGAGGCAGGGGGGGTTCTAGGGATGAACAGGAACACGGGTGGGTCGAGAAGGGCTCAGTAGTCCCGGGAGCCCAGCAGTGTGGGTGACCTGACTGGCTTTGGGGAGTGGAGGGGAGACGGCCCTGCTGCAAGCCCCTCTCTGGTGAACAGACTGCAGCCGTCCGAGCCCTTCCCGCTTGAGTCTGGCTGGCCCCAGGAGGCTGTCTTGGCCCAGCCTGGCCCTCCTCGGAACGAGGAGAGCTCGCCCCTGCGGCTGGCAGAACGGCCGATGCACCTGCCACCCGACTCCCGCTTCCCCGGTTCTCTGAGGGGCCCGTAGGGAGGGTGAGGCAGTTCCAGACTGGCTGGTGTGTCCTCTTCCACCCACGGGGATGATCTGGCTCTGCCAGCGGCTGCCCAGCCAGAGCACCTGGACTTGAACCTCAAAGATGGAGACCCAAGAGCGTGAACCCCAGGCTCTCGCAGGTCCCGCATTCTCCAGGGCCCTCCCACCTCGGCCCGTGCCCCCCAGGGCCACGTTCATTCCTTTGTTCGTTCATTCTTTCCGCACACACCTGCCACGCCCCAGGGCTGCGCCGGGCACTGTGCCTGGCGCCGGTGCTGTGGAGATGACTACCAGCCATTTCCTTCCCTCTGGGTGGTCGCAGTAGAGCCGGTGAGGGAGTCAGATGAACCGATCATAACAACATGAGGTCACAGGTGTTTCAACAGGACACCTGTTTTGGGGACATGGGGTGGAGCCACTAGCTGTCTGGAAAGGTGAGGGAAGAGATCACAGAGGAGCTGAGCCAAACTGCGTCTTAAGGGATGAACAGGGATTCTTTAGACTGGAAGGGAGGTTTTATAAGCCGAGGGGAAGCAAAGGCAAGGAGCGGCGAAGTGTCTGGGCGGGACCCGGAGGGCAGGGGGCCCACCCGCACCCAGGGCCCAGGAGGAGGAGGGTGCAAGGGAAGTACGAGTACAGGGAGGCCACCCGGGACCAAAAAAACAGGGCACCGGCCTCTGCAGGCCCTGGCGCCAGCAATGACTGCCCCCTGCCCCGGTGTCCCTGGGCCCTGGCTGTCACGGGACGTCTCGGGAAGATGGGGGGGGGCACGGCTGTGTGAGAGGGGCTTTACTCCCTTCGCTAGTGAAATGCTCCAGCCAGGCTCCCAGGCCACGGAGAAAATGCCTGTGGGGCGGGAAAAGGGCCCTTGACCGAGAAAGGGCAAGGCAAGGGGCACGTTGTCTCAGTTTCCTCATCACAAAATGAAGAATCCTTCGGTCCCTTTCAACTCCGACACTCCAAGAACCCAGGCGTCCTAAAGGTGATCTCTCTGGGCAGGGGCCTTCCCATGTCCCGGTCTCCCAGCGTGTCCCTCTCCTGTCTCCCTCCCCACACAGAGACAATGACTATGTTTGAAAATGTCACCCGGGCCCTGACCAGACAGCTCAACCCTCGAGGGGACCTGACGCCCCTCGACAGCCTCATAGACTTCAAGCGCTTCCACCCCTTCTGCCTGGTGCTGAGGAAGAGGAAGAGCACGCTCTTCTGGGGCGCCCGGTACGTGCGCACTGACTACACCCTCCTGGATGTGCTTGAACCTGGCAGCTCACCTTCAGGTCAGCCTCGGGCAGGGGGGCGGGTACAGAGGGACGGGGCCCAGGCACCAGCCCACGAGGAGGACCCCAAGCTCCCTCTGCACACAGATGGAATTAGGCGTCATCTCGCCCCAGGTTCTCACAGGAGGTGGGGGAGGGTTGACGGATGCCTCTCAGCCCAATCCCTGTCGTCTTCTCCCTCCTGCAGATCCAACAGACTCCGGGAACTTTGCCTTTAAGAATATGCTGGATGCCCGAGTGGAGGGACAGGTGGATGTGCCAAAGACGGTCAAGGTGACAGGGGCTGCAGGGCTGTCTCGGAACAGCACCCTGGAGGTCCAGACACTCAGCGTGGCCCCCAAGGCCCTGGAGACTCTGCACCAGGAGCGGTGAGAGTTGGCAGGGCTCGGGGGGCTCCAGGGCTGGGGCAGGGTGATTCACGGACAGGGTGCCTGGGGCCTGGAGTCAATGGTCACCGCTGGGGAGCTCTTGAGGATGAGGCTTCTGGCCTGTAGGTCCCTCCAGGCCGTCTCCTAGCCACTCCCCTTGTTCTTCCACTACCCTGGTACCACCTCTCCACCTGTCACACACACACAGGCATGAGTGTGTTCACATGACCTTGCTGTGTGAGCTTGGAAAAGCCACTTCTTTTTTTTTATAGCTTAATTCTTTTTTAAAGATTTTATTTTTTATTTTTAGAGAGGGAAAGGAGGGAGAGAGAGAGAGAGAGAGAAACGTCAATGTGAGGTTGCTGGGGGTCATGGCCTGCAACCCAGGCATGTACCCTGGCTGGGAATCGAACCTGTGACACTTTGGTTCGCAGCCCGTGTTCAATCCACTGAGCTACTCCAGCCAGGGCTGGAAAAGCCACTTCTCCTCTCGGGACCTTGGTTTTGTTTCCTGAGACATGATGGGGTGGGATGAAAATCTCGAGGCCTTCCTACCCCTGAGACTCTAAGAACTGCACCCCAGAGAAAAAGGGTCTTCACTGCTCCCCACTGTGGTCCGAGCACAGCGTCCTGCTCCCATACATGGAGCCTCAAGCCCGGCCCCGTACACATACCGGACGACCCTGGGGGAGGCTGCGCCAGCAACTCGGGGGTGTGGCAGACGCCATGCCAACACTGGACACCTCAGCTATTTGGTTTGACTGGGGAACTGATGCTTAAGCAGTTAAATAGTGGTTGAAACAAGCAGGAGAGGCCAGGGTAGGCAGGAAAGAAGGACTGGGTGCTTGGGAAGTCATCCAGTAAAATTTATAGAGCTTCGCTGGGTGCAGAGCAGCCTGCTGGGTGCTGGGGTTCACGGGAACATCTTGGTCCAGGAACCTGGAGACCCAGGAGTGTGAGAAAAGATGTACAGGGGTAACTAGAATCCAAGGCCGAGGGAGGGGTCTGTCTGAGGTTTGTGGCAGGTCAGGGGACTTCTGGCTGGGACAATAAGGACAGACATCACAGAGGACACAGCTCATGATCAAGGCCTTGAAAGATGAGTAGAAATTAGGCATCTGGGGCCGGGAGGAAGGCATTACCAGGGCACACCAGTGAGAAACCCCAAAACCTGTAGGGACCGTGAAGAGCCGGTTCGGCAGGAGCGGAAAAGGTTCGAGGGGAGGGGTGGGAGATGTAGGGTGGGCCCAGATCATGGGGGCACTGGGTGCTCGGTCGAGGTGATGCAACTCCTCTGTAGGAACCAGAGGGACCTTGACCATGCTCTGATGTATGTCATGGCCAGTCTGGCCAGATGAAGGAAGAGTGTCAGTTAGAGGACAAGGCACAGGGGTGTAAAGCAGGCAGACCAAGCAAGACACTGTCCCTCTGTCCATCAGAGATGTCCAGTGAGGGCCTGAGCCGGGAAGAGCAGTCAGGACAGGGAGGGAGGGGTGGATGCAAGGTGTCTGGGGCAGCAGGGCAGACTGGACCCGGCAGCTGCCTGCAGGGCAAGGGAGTGGCCGTGCCAGAGATCTAAGGCTCAGAGGGGGGCCTGCGGTTAATAATGCCACAATGCGCGCTGGAGGCTTGCTGAGAGGAGCCTGCAGTCGCCCTCACCACACACCCAATGGGAACTGTGAGCTGGATGTGCTAATTAGCTCGACTGGAGCGATCACTTCTCTGTGTGCATCTAACCAAAACATGCGCACACCTGAAATGTATATCCTTGCTGTTAAAATACATGAAGTAAATATATAAGAAGAAAAGAAACCAAGATGACTTCGATGTTTGACCCCAGTGATGACATTCATAAAAGCAGGGAGGCTGAGTTGACAAGCGTATTTGGAGAGAAAGACCGCGAGTTCCTTTTGGATGGTTTGAGTTGGGCCCCCACCGAGACAGTGGGCGAGAGCAACCGGCAGTGACTGGAGTTAACCACGCTCTACTCGGCACGTGAAAGCTGCTAAGAGAGTAGATCGTAAAAGTTCTCATCACAAGAAAAAAAGTCTGTGTAACTCTGGGTGGTGATGGATGTCAACTAAACTCATTGTGGCGATCGCTTACCAATCTACACATATGTCCAATCATTACGTTGTACGCCTAAAACTAGTGCATGGGTATATGTCAGTGGGATCTCAATTTTTAAAGACTTTAAAGATATTTAGAAATGAGTGTCTGGCATTCAGGAGAGAAGTTGAGGGACGGGTACCGATGTGGCGGTCAGCAACATAAAAATTAGAACTCGAGGAAAGAGGGGAAACTGTCAGAGCGAGTTTAGACGGCAGAGAACTGAGGACAGGATCTTAGAGAATTTAAAACTTCAGGGAACCACCCCAACTGGTGTGGCTCAGTGGATTGGGCTCAGGCTGTGAACCAAAGTGTCGCAGGTTCGATTCCCAGTCAGGGTACATGCCTGGGTTGCAGGCCATGACCCCCAGCAACCGCACATTGATGTTTCTCTCTCTCTCTCTCTATCCCCCTCCCTTCCCTCTCTAAAAATAAATAAATAAAATATTTTTAAAAAAACAAAACTCTAGGGAACCGACCAGTGATCGGAAGTCGGAAGACAACATCTCACGTGGAGTTTGGGCAGCAGGGTCCACTGTTGCGCAGAGTTAGGAAAGGTCTTTGAGTTTGGTGAGTGGGAGGTCGTTATGATTTCAGTAGAGGAGTGGAAATAGAAGCCAAATTATAAGATATTTTGGAGGAGGCAGTGAGGAAGGAAAGACAGTGGCTACAGGCATATTTTTGAGATAGTTGCCAATGAGGTGAAGGAAAGAAACAGAATGGTGATTTGAGGGAGTAGCAGTACTACTTTGGGGGAGTGAGTACTAACTGGTACTAACAGCAAGAGAGAGGATGAAAGATGGAGGCAAAAGACCCCAGAAGAGATGAACAGAGCGGAGCACAAGGCGGAGAGAGAAGGGAATGCACCCCAGGGCTGGGGGGAAAAGGGAAAGAAGCACCCACGAGGCCCCGCTCTGGGCCAGGTGCCATGCCAGATGGCCGCCTGGTCTCTCCCCCCACCCTGGAGGTAGGTGTCATCACCCTCATTCTACAGATGAGGCAGCTGAGACTCAGAGGGGCAGCCCTGCTAGCAGGCGGAGGTCTGGGTTTCAACCTCTCCCTTTCCCCCGAGTCCTCAGTCCTGGCCTGACACCCCCGGTGCTAGCTCCTGGGGACGACAGAAGGAAAGGGAGGGCCAGGCCCGGGGGGGTGGGGGGAGAAGCTCTGGGCGATCCCCTCGTGTGGTTCCTGCCGCAGGAAGCTGGCGGCGGAGCACCCGTTCCTGAAGGAGATGCGGGCTCGCGGGGAGAACCTGTACGTGGTGATGGAGGTGGTGGAGACGGTGAAGGAGGTCACCCTGGAGAGAGCCGGCAAGGCCGAGGGCGTCTTCTCCCTCCCGTTCTTCGCCCCCTTGGGGCTACAGGTTTGGTTCTCTCCCTCTCTCTCCCTGTCTCTCTGTCTCTCTCTGTCTCTCTGTCTCTCTCTGTCTCTCTCTCTCTCTCTCTCTCTCTCTCCCTCTCTCTCTCTCTGATTCAGCCTTTCCTCAGAGGCTACATGAACGTCATCTCATCGGGGCACCCCTCCTCCCCGTCTCCCAGATCCTGTCCCCCACGGACCAGACGCAACCCTGTCCCTAGTCAGTGGCGCCCAGTGTGGCAGACCCGTGTGCCCCATGCCGCAGAGAACCGATAGAGAAGGGGAAACTCACAGCCGTGGGTTTTCCCTCGTGGAGCTCCCAGGCTGCAGGAGGGGCACCCTTGTTCTCAGAAGGTTCTCGGTCCCGTGGAAGAGACACGTAGGTGAAAGCCCAGAGAACACGACTGGAAAAGGGGATGGGAATGAGTAACGCTCTATGTACCTCTGTCCGTTTTGTGTAAATACTCCAGGGATGAGTGGGAACCAGGAGCAGGGGTGAGTCATGGAAGCCTTCTTGAAGGAGGAGGACACGGGTCAGATGGCAAAGAGGAAGAAGGACCCAGGGCCTGGGTGGGAGCTCTAAGGTGGGACAGGGATGCGCAAGCAGGTGACGGAGCAGGTCTGCCCAGTTCCTTCACGTGTCAGAACCAGGCAGGGAGGTGTGGATCATTAGAGGAGCGGTGGGCGGAGATGAGCAGAAGTCTCAAGTTCACTCCATGGGGCCTGGACCAGGCGCAAAGCCCCTGAGCGTGCCAGTGAAGGGCTCCCGGCTTCTAGCTCCTCAGAGGCTCTCAGGCCCAGCCCCTCACTCGCACCCTCGCCTCTCACTTCCAACGTCTCATCCTCAGGATCTCTGCAGAATCACCAACCCCCGCTGTCTAATCCTAGGGATCCGTCAACCACAAGGAGGCTGTGACCATCCCCAAGGGCTGCATCCTGGCCTTTCGAGTGAGACAGCTGATGGTCAAGGGCAAAGATGAGTGGGGTGAGCAGACACCAGCGCGTTCTCCCCTCCAGACGTCAACTGCCCGCACCAGTACTAAGCACCCCCACCGCCCCAGCCCCCTTTGTGGCGATGTCAGCGAGCTAGTGGAGCGTGTCGTATTGTGGTCCAGCTGCGGGGAATAGAACAGCGGGGGCTGGCCTGGAGAGAGGGTGAAGGGACCCCTGGCTCTGAGCACCTCCTGTGCGGCAGGCCCTGTGTTAGCTGGGGGAGGGGACACGGAGAGCAATCGCAGCCCCTGTGCCCCGAGAAGGCTGCGGCCAATGGAGGAGACAGACTCAGACACCAGTACTATCCTGCAAGAGAGAAAATACTGTTACCATAGAAAAGGATTTACGGAGGGGTGGGAGGATCACTTCCAGCAACAGAGGCGGAGCTGAAGATGCAGTGAGGCGTCCCAGGGCAGGGTCCTAGCCCTGAGCAGAGCCCAGGGACTTGAGACTAGAGAAAGAAAGGTGGGGCGGCTCTTGAAGGGTCCTCCTCTCCCCTCTCTTGCTCCTCACAGAAATTCCACATGTCTACAACGATAACATGCAAACCTTCCCCCCCGGAGGTAAGTGAGACTGCTTCCTAGCTCCCCGCATCTTCTGTCCGACCCCTGAGGTCATCTGCTGACGCCCTGTGCCCTCTCCTGGCATACGCGAACCATAATTCCCCCCCCAACACACACACACACACACACACACACACACACACCAGAAGCCCCTGGTTTTGTTGACCGAGTCCTAAAAATATCTAACTCAACTCTAGGAAAGACAGGTAGAGGCATATAAATGCCACCCAGGAGAGACAGAGAAACAGAAAGACAAAGACTGAAAGGCAATGATTAGAAGCAGAAATAAGAAGTGGAGACTGTGTGTGTGGTCCCAAATGGCCAGGGCAAACGAGCTCGCGTGGTCTCCACATGCTTTCGTAACGATAATGCTGATGGAGAAGCCGCCTCGACAACCGCCCCCGTAGGAAGGCACAGGAAGTTTATGCTAACATACGTGTGTTGTTTCTGTCTGCAGAAAAGCCAGAAGAGGAGAAGTTCATCTGTAAGTGTGTCCTGTCATCTCACTGTAACTTTCTTGACTCGGAATTTTACAATTCCAGCCTTTTTCCTCCCTTCTCTGTGGGACCAGCAGGAAACATGGCAGAGAGCGGGTCTCAGCAGCCAACAGCTGCCCCCCGAAATGTGGCAGCAATTCCAATAGCGTAGGGGAAAGCAGGGGAAAGGGAAAGTCTCTGACAAGAGGCCCAGGCGGCCTGATGCCTCAAGTCCTCTGTCCTCGGGGACCTTAGCAGCCCTAACCTGCAGCTCCACCGCCCAGCGCCTGGGGTGGGAGCCCCTGAGTCACCGTGTTGACACCTCAGTCCAGGTGTCTCTTCTCTCATTGCATTGGCTTCTCTCCTGACCCGTTCCTGCCTCCCACGAATGGGCAAGAGCACCCTTAAACTGGCTGGGTATCCTAACCCCCATTAAAGTCTCATCACCTGGGTGTGGCAACGGTTTGGGAGGGCTGCACACTTATCCTTGTTTTCTTTTCCCCTCAGTCATCCAGGCATCTGACACTGGTAAGGAGTTTTGTGCGTTTCTCCCAAGGCTTTGGCTTGAAGGCAGCGGGTGAAGCGTTGGAGTGGGAGGAGGGGAAGACGAGTCCCCTGGTGCTGAGTCCCAGGTTCCAGGCTTGGCGCCACTGCCAGGAAGCCAATCTCTCCCAAGCAGGCTGGGCATATGCCTAGGATACCAGGCCCCTAGGGGGCCAGGCCAAGGTTCAAGCCATCCCTGATCCACACACATCTCTGGATATAGACCCACAGATCTCTGGAGCGGTCCCATCTGGCCACCACAGTCACTCTTCTTTGTCAACTAACTCATGAGAAGGGGAAATAGATCTTCCTCCTCAACTTTGAGCCAAAGCCTTAGAAAAAGGGGAGTCGATTGTCTGCTGATCCGTGATCAGGGGTCAGGGGTCTGGAAGCTCAGGGAGAGCAGATTGCTGGCCTAGATGGTAACGTGGGTCCTGGCCCCCCCTCCTCGCCCCCTAACCCTGCCCCACCACACACACACCTCAAGTCAGGGCTGATGGGTAACTTTATAACCGCACTCCTTGGTCAAGAAAAACCAGAGGCCAGGCTCAAGGTGGGAACAGAGCACGGGGACCTGCAAAGGGCTGCGTGAAGGCACCTGCAAGGAGAAAGCTGAGGGAGAAAGAAGAATGGGGTGGGGAGGGTGCCAGGTGGAGGGTGGTTTGGTTGCCACGTTTACTGTCCCCACAGGGGAGGTGCACGAGGACTTCAGAACTCTGAGAGAAGAGATTCAGCGAGAGACCCAGGAAGTGGAGAAGCTGAGCCGTGCGGGACAAAGCTCCCTGCTCACCTCCCTCAGCAAACTTCTAGGGAAGAAAAAGGAGCTAGAGGACCTGGAGCTCACGGTGAGGTCCCCGAGGAAGGAGGGGCGGGCGGGGGAGAGACGTGGGGGAAGGGAGGGTTTGGGTTCAGGGATGTGTGGGCCTGGCCGCTGGAGGGGGGTCTGACACTGGCAGAAGGTCAGAGGCCAGAGCTCTTGACAACGGATGCCTTCCCCAAGGCTGGCCAAGTGCCCCCCAGGCTGCCTGGCCACCCCGCTCCCTTGTCCCTCTGGGGAAGGGCCCGCAGTGCAGACTCCCCCAAGGCAGATGGACAGAGGGAGAAAACAGGCCAGCACAGCCCTCTCTTGGAAGGGGGCTGGAACGTTCCTTTCCAGAGCACAAGGCTCAGGAGAAATAAAGAAATGGGAGGAAGTTAACACAGGCCGAGGGATCGTGTGCCAGACGCCATGCTGGGACCCTCCCCCGTGGTGGCTTAAATAGTCACCACCAGCCTCTCCCCACAGCTTGAAGGGGCTCTGGACAAAGGACACGAAGTGGCGCTGGAGGCACTCCCAAAAGACGTCCTGCTGTCAAAGGGGGTGATGGGTGCCGTCCTCTATTTCCTTGGAGCCCTAATGGGTAAGTAAGGAGTAAGGTCTTTATATATACCCCCTTTCTGTGATGGGAATGAATCACTGGGTGAATTCCCAAATGGTCGAATGAATGAATAAGTCAATGAATGAATGCCAGGCAAATTATACCAGTTAAGGAGTTTATATCTACAGTTTTAAAAAATTCATGTCATTCCTAAGGATTCACTTGGTCGCCTTGGATAATTTCAGGAGGTGGCCTAGTCTTGCCAACAGAGGTTGGGATAATCCTGGTTTTACTGGCCTTTTATTTAAAACTTCTACATATAGCTAAAGTCATCACTTTTTTATTGATATTTCAGAGGGTAACATCTTCTGGTCTTGCACACAAATTCTCTTCACTCTGCATGAAACATTCCCTCATTTAGAACTTTCTGGTCCTTTAGGTATAAGCTGAGATGTTTGTTCTCTTAAGAAGTCTGCCTTCACCCTGGCTGGTGTGGCTCAGTGGATGGAGCGCTGGCCTGCAAAGCAAAAGGTTGCAGTTCAATTCCCAGTCAGGATACATACCCAGTGGGCAGGCCAGGCCCCCAGCTGGTGGCGTGCAAGAGGCAACCACTGTGTATTGTGTTTGCACGCGCCTTTGTTCTCTCCACTAGACTCCAAGTTCCTTGCGTGAAGTTCATTGTTACCTAAGGTACCCACAAAGGTGCCTGGCCCAGAGCAGGCATTCAGCCACACACACAAAAAAGTATGAATTAATTAATGCTGAAAGTCTGGAAGTGTATGCATCAGGAGTCTGTAGTTCCCATTGCACCAACAACACAAATCTCTTTCTCTGCTTTTTCTTCAGAGTTAAGCGAAGCCCAGCAGAAGCTGCTGCTAAAATCCGTGGAGAAGAAGATCCTACCTGTGCAACTAAAGCTGGTGAGGAAAACACCAGCAGGCACCTAGGAGAGTCTGGGAGGGAGTCAGCTCCAACCAATGGAAAGATACAAATTAGTCTCACAACAGGACTGTCCTGAGGGGCTTCTGTCTTATCCGGGGAGCTCATGCACACGTTTTATTTCTGTCCATGTTTCTTCCTTTTCGCTATTTCACAGCTAGAGGTAGAAGGGTAAATTTCTGGGCAATTTACCGTTTTTTTTCAGCCTGATCTTGGGAGAAGAGACAGAAAAGTCTCGTTTTTCTTAGTCGGAGCCAACGGATGTGAGCAAACGTTTTAATGTCTCCAAGTCTCAAGTCACTCCTCAGTAATGGGGCTAAAAATAAACGTGCTGCCCACTGCACAGGGTTATTAAAAGGCCCAGATGGAGTGGTCACGTAGTGTCATGAAAGGAGTTATAATAAGAGAAGGATCATCATCTTTACGGGGTTTTATGAGTTAGGAGAAAGCAAGAGAGGTTTCCAATTCTTTCTTTTTCATGTTATTTTGCTTTCTTCCAGGTGGAGAGCATAATGGAACAGAATTTTCTACTGGATAAAGAGGGTGTTTTCCCCCTGCAGCCTAACCTGCTCTCCTCCCTCGGGGAAGAGGAGCTGACCTTCACAGAGGCCCTAGTGGGGCTGAGCGGCCTGGAAGTACAGAGATCAGGCCCGCAGTACACGTGGGACCCAGACACCCTCCCCCACCTCTGTGCCCTTTACGCTGGCCTCTCCTTCCTGCAGCTGCTTACCGAGGCCTCCTAACGTGCCTTGTCCATCTGCTTCCCGCCTCCCTAGTGCCTTCCCCTACCTCACTGTACTGTGCCCTCAACAACCGAGGGCATTTCAGAGCCACCAGGTGGAGGATGATGGAAACCCTAGCTGGCCCCCCAAGATGACCGGTTGCCACTCGTCCGGCTCTGTATCTCCCCCTGCCCCCTGAAGCTCTGCAACCCGCGAAGCCCACTTGCTGATGCTTAAACCCTCTGAAAGTGGAAACACTCAAGTTCTTTAAATGATGAGCCATTTCAGCCAAACCAAAATGAATTAATTTCCCATCCCAAACCCTTCCTCTTGTGTTTCCGAAAAACTCAAGCTTTCCTGGAATTAATGGAAAATATTTCACTCAAACGAAATGTCTTTTGGTGTTTTTCTTTAGAGAATGTATCATAAGGAAATCCTTAACTTGTGCCAGAAAAGAAAACAGCCATCACCACACTGCATGTAGATCATATGTACGTGAATACTCTTCACCGTCCTCAGGCCAGCTGGGAAATAAATACTCAGAGAACGATGAGGATATAGAATGTGGAATCTGGGTTCTAAAGTGAGAAGGTCGTCCAAGCAGCCCGTCTTCCAAGAGGAGCCTTTGGGGTCCTCAAGTCCTCTGGACTTGGCTGTGGCCCTGGGAAAGGCCAAGGCCTAGCGATACATTGTACAAACCCCAAAACGAGAGTAAGACCACTTTCAAGTTTATCAAATAGAAAAAAATGTGGATAGGCCCTGGCCAGGTAGCTTCGTCGGTCAGAGTGTCACCCTGATGATACGGGTTCCGTCCTGTGTCAGGGCACGTACAAACATCAACTCACGAATGCGTCAATAAGTGGAACAACAAATCAATGTTTCTCTCTCTCTCTCTCCCTCCCTCTCTCTAAAAATATCAATAGTTTTTTAAAAATTTTAATGTGGATAGGTCTTTAAAAAATAACTAACACAAGAATAAAACTGACCTAAAACTTAAAAAAAAATTGAGCTGTTATCTTCCGATTCCACCTCTTCCTCTTCGGCTCTCACTTCGGGGTGGCTGTGGAAGTGGTGTGGGCGGGCTCGGCGCATGGACCTGCTGAATGGGTTTCGCCGTCTCCTAAACCTGCTCCGTTTATACCATCCACCTCTGCCTAAAGGTGGGTTTTATCCTCTTTCGCTAACCTCTTCTGAAACAGTTTTATGAGTGGAATAATTTCTCCAAGGTTTTTGGCCCCAGGAGTCAGACGCTCCCCCTTCTTAGCCACTCCTTGCCTCGGTGACTTCCCTCAGCCACCAAGAATTCATGACCAACTGCCGAGGAGTTTGTGTTAAGCCATCCTCCCCCATTCTGGGGCATCTCCTAAGGCCTCACTCTGTTGCTCAAGGACATACCGAGTAGTTAGCTGCTGACTTGATTGTTTTTCCCTGGTGATGTAAATGGAATGAAGAGCTGAGCTAACACCCCAACTATCCAGAAGGGTAACTTCACAAAGATGAACAACAGAGCTCATCTGTTTTCTTCCTTTACGACTCGCCCACCTTCAGTTACCGATACTGTGCTATGAAGAGGCTTTAATGGGTTTATTTCAGTGATGACTCAAACATCTTGTTATCCACTCCCCAGCCCTAAGGGGGAGGGGGTTAGTTAGGGAGGAATTGGTCCAGGCATGCTCCCTAAAACTGGAGTATGCGTTTTTCCATTTAGCAAGTGGCTGTTTAGTGCAAGGAGCTACTTCATGCGATAGTGTGCAAAAGGCAAATTTCTCCAAGAATTTTCTCTGCATACATAAATAGAAAGGAGAATATAGTCAGAACATATTCTCTGCCCTCTAGGACCTTACGACACAGCTGGATTGTCTTGTGGGGTCTGACCTGGTCTAAAATTCAGAACTTCCATTTACGAGAGAGAGAAAATTTCCCAGGAGGGAGGAAGTTTTTGTGTTGTCTTATGAAATTGGAACGCGTGTCCTCCCCCTGCAGAATCACTGCAGGACTGCTTTGTAAAGTGAGTGGACAGGTTCAACGTCCTTCTGGTTCAATGCCCTTCCCCTGGGGCTCCCCGCAGGTACACTATTATTCCGGTCCCTATTTTACTGCGGTGTCTGTCTGGATGCATACAGGTGCCCCAACGGACTCCCTGAAGCCTCTGGCAATAGGTGCTTTCACCTTCTTTCCTCCAGCTTCACAATGCACGACGACCCAGAGCACAGCTTCCAGCAGGCTGTATTCTGCAGCTGCAGTTGACCACGGCGCCCCCTAATGCGCTGGCCCTGGGCCATACAGAGAGTGGACCTCTAAATGTTATTAAACTGGAGTGATTGTACACAAATGCCCTCGGCCCCATCCACACTCTCAGGCTGCAGAGACTTTTAGGTCTTATTTTTAGGTCTTTATTTTTCAGCAGTAGCTAAAATCGGACGAGGAAAACTGAATCCCATAATTCGGTTTTATTTTAAGCCTAACAGCCAAGCTCCACATTCCTCGTTCGCAGCTTCTTTCCCAGCTTCTTTTCTTCCCTCGCGCAGAATGCACCAGGCAGCCGTTGAAGGTGAGCCTCGCGGATCTCAAAGGCGATTCAGCCTGGGCACAGAGAGCGACTTTGGGCAGAAACCCGCCGGGCAACTCTTGACGCCATCACGCCCTGCGCTCCCATTGGCCCTACCCACTCCACGCTGGTGGGAGGGCTCTTAGAGTCCCACGTAGTCCAGATTGCAGCCTGAGGGGACCTCTCGTGGACAAGCTCAGAAACGCACTCGGGAGGAGCATAAAAGAAAATCAACACACTTAAGCACTCCATAGAAAGCCCCACAAACCCATACAGGCTCCTCCCCGCTCCTTGCCCGAAGATCCTCCCCCATCCTGCACCTCGGCTGTTGATTTCTTTCCCCTTTGCTGACTCGGCCATCAGCCAACTGGGCCTGGCGTTTCCCAGCAGACCCAGCGCTGGGAAGGGGTTTGCAGCTGCTCCGTCATCGTGCGGCCCGACGCGATCCCGCGCTCGTGTACAGGCCCGGCTCGGTTCCTCCTCCGTGCTGCGAGGGTTCACGCGAGGCCCCGGCCTCAGTCTCCGGACTAGGCCGCGACCCTTCGTGCCATGAAGCAGGAGGGCTCGGCGCGCCGCCGCGGCGCGGACAAGGCGAAGCCGCCTCCCGGCGGAGGGGAACAGGAACCACCACCGCCCCTGGGCCCCCAGGATGTGGAGATGAAAGAAGAGGCGGCGACAGGTGGTGGGTCCACGGGGGAGGCTGACGGCAAGACGGCGATGGCAACTGAGCACTCCCAGCGAGAGCTGGACACCATCACCTTGGAGGGTACGACCACTTGGGCTGGGCACGTACCATAGTCAAGGGTGACAGCGACCCGGTGATCCGGCTTCTCCTTGGGACCCCAGCGCAGCCTCCACCACCCCCTGTTCCTAAGGATCACTCCCCTCCAGGTGTCCGCTCCCACCGCCCTGACACTCCTGTCTCCAGCCCCAGTTACCCCAGGCTCAGGACTCCCCTGGCCGCACCTGCCCCACCCGGGGTTGCATCTAGAACTCCGTCTCACTGGGCCTGTAAACTCCCTCTCCTTAGTCCGCCCCTCTGACCCGCTCCCATTTCTATCGCAGCGCCGTGATAGGTGATTGATCCCTCTAGAAACCAATGTCTGTACGTGTGCAGAGGGGGTCAGGATGACGCAGAATACTGGCCCCGGAGTTCTAAGTGTGTACTAAGATTTCTGTTGTGTTAGCTACCTGTAGCAAACTCCCCTAAAAGAGCCCTTTCTACCTAGTATCTTGCTTCCTTGTTTATGTAATTAAGGTGCTAAACGACCCCATCTTTTGTTTTCCCCTCTCCCTTCAAGCCTTTACTCCTACGCTGTTTCTAAAGGGTTTAAACACATTCCACGCTTTCAACTTTACAGATCACCTTTGTTTGAGTTCCTAACACTCGCCTTCTATCCAAACTCTATACCAATCCCCCATTCTTTTCTCCTAGATGCCCCGTTCCCAGTTTCCCACCGTCCTCTTGTTCCTCCAAGTTCACATTTCCCCTTTCCGAGTTAGAGCATCCTGGCCACGTCTGGTGTGGGCAGAGTGAGAGCTTCCCACTCTGAGCCTGGTTCTGTTTTCTGTTCTGGATCAAGTGGGACTGGACTATTTTTTGGGTTTGCTTTCTGCTTAACTGCTTGAGAAACTAGCTCAGAAACATTGAGATAAGCAAAGTTATGCTTCTGAGTGGTGTGTTTGAGGCCGAGAAAGAGCTGACTGCATCAGGTCCAACTCTAAAGTTGGGGAACAGATCAGCAGCTAAGAAATAACCTTTTTACCCGAAATGATGATAGCCGATGGCAAAGGCACCACTCAGCCTTACCTGTTGGGTATGTACCTATGTTTCTTATAAACACTTTCGTTTCTTATTATAAAGTAACTCATGTTCATTGTAAGAATTTTAGAAAATGTGAGAAGCCTCAAACATAGCAGGGGTGGGGGAAATCAACCCTGGTTACCGTTTTGTCCTGTGAAGTTTTAAACTGCTCTCCCGTGATTGAGACTGTGTCACGTGTACAGGTTGGAACAGGCATAACTAAATGCAGGTGATTTGTGCGCTTTCATTGAACACATCCACAAACAGTATTTGATTTATTCCAGAAACATTCGTGGACCCGAGGTAGTCGCTAAGAATGCAGGCTCTAGAATTAGTTTCTTCATCTCTATCATGAGAGTAACAGTATCTACTTCCCTGGGTTGTCCTGAAGATGAAGATGCTTAAAACTGGCTAGCACGTGATGAACCCATAGTAAGCCCTCCATACATATTAGCTGTTGTTGTTATATCGTTAATGATATAATATGTTATACCATTAATGTAGTATGCATTCCCTTATTAGACATTTAAGTTGTTTCTAGTTTCTTACTCTTATAAATAGCTATGCAGCTGCCATCTTTGTGCCCAGGTGTTTTCCACCTACCTTTGTAAGTTTTTCTTCAGTGTAGAATATTATATGCCTGAATCAAAGGGTAAATGTTTTTAAGGTTTTGGATAGGGGTTGTGCAGAAAAACTGTTCTGGTTTATATTGTACTAGCAGAAATGTCCTGTTCACCCCATATTTATCTTAATCATTTATACAGGGTCTTTGTAGAGTAAGAATTCGAGTCTTTGATCACATTTGTTTATATGTATTTTTCTTTTTTTGAGATCGAGTTCATCAGTCTGTGTGTGTGTGTGATTTCTCCCATTGTTTACACTTAGAAAGTATTTTCCTATTTAGAGATCTGATAAATATCCATGTTTGTTTCTCATCATTTTTTTTTTCGTCCTGTTTCTGACATCCTCTTCTCCTTCCCACACCCAGCTTTATTCTTCTCTGGCTGTTGGTGATGTCTTAAAATCACTGTATGGCTTCCATAACTATTGCTTAACCCTATTAGGGCAAAAGAGGTGATTAGCCACATCCCGCCCTTTTGTAAGAGGCTCTTGAGAACTGAGAACTACATGCCTGGAGTCGGGCCAGGGTGCGGGGGTAGAAGGATGTGGAAGAGACACTGTTTTTCTCTTCTCTGGTCCTTCACAGACATCAAGGAGCACGTGAAACAGCTGGAGAAGGCAGTTTCGGGCAAGGAGCCCCGGTTCGTGCTGAGGGCCCTGCGGATGCTGCCTTCCACATCGCGCCGCCTCAACCACTACGTTCTGTACAAGGCCGTGCACGGCTTCTTCACCTCAAATAACACCACTCGGGACTTCCTGCTGTCCTTTTTGGAGGAGGTGAGTGCCAGGTGCATCCTAAAGACCTGTCTTGCTACCTGTTGTAGCAGAGCAGTGAACCAAAGCAGCCCATCTTAACACTTACTGCCCGTGAGCCCAGGAGCCATCCTTCCACCCCGCAGTGTCATTCTTCTGAGTCAGGGGAAGGAGCTGGGAGTCAGGAACCTTCCAACCAGACTCATTTCCCACTGCCTCCCCACACAGACCCTCTCCTCCAGCTGGGTGACATCTCTGTTGTCCTAGGAGCAGGTGCCACCACCTCTTTGCCCCTGAGGTCCCCCATGCAGGGCGTATAAAACAGTGGTCACGAGCACAGGGTTTGGAGGTAGAGTTGGAATGGAATCCAGCCTCTGTCATTTGGTACCTGTGGGACTTGAGCTGAGCAAGTAACCTAACCTCCCTGTGCCTCATTTCTTCATTTGTTAAAGATGATGAACAGATCTTGGGGGCCGTGGTGGGAGAGGAGCATGGATGAGGCTCTAAGAATGGTGTCTGGCACATAGCGAATGCTGATGAAGTTGGTTTAATAGTGGCTGCAGTGTCTGTGCAGGGAGGGACCTCTCCTCCTCCTTTCTGGCCGTAAAACCCCCATATCATTCGTGGTACGTGGTCCAGGTCCTGCTCCGTCTCCAACCTCATTTCCCTTCACCCACCTTCATCTCCCTAAAACCTGTATCCTTGCAGTCTGTCCTGTAGATGGGAAAGCTCAGAAAATCCCTTGAGGTGGAATGGTGACGGCTTTATTGTTGGGAGGGGGGAGAGCCCCCTCCCTCAACCCCACCTGGGATGGTTTTTAACTTTTACATCCCTGAACTCACCGTCGTGATCACTTTTTGAGCTGTTCACATCACTCTGGTTTGGGTGATTAAAACTAAGTACTGTGTATAAATCAGTTTCACCCAAATTTCTTTTGTTCCCACACACAAAAAAAATTTTGTCTCATTATTCTTGCTTTAATCTCTAGAATTATGTCACCTTATTAAACCTGTCTGGTACAATTATAGTAGTTCCAGGTGTGGGGCGGTTTAATCTCTTCACTCAGATGGCAGGAGGCTCTGTGCGGCTCATACAACATCCTTTCCAGCCCCACTGCATCCTGTGACACTGTCGGTCATACTCCTGTAACGTCCTCTGTTTATGGTACTGCCAGCTCCCTGGATTCCCTTTAGACGGAGACTCATCTTCTTTACCCCCAGCACTGAGGAAAGCCTTGGTACATGTGAGGCATTCTGTACTTGTTGAAATAGTAGTCCCCGTACATAGTGAGTGCTTAGTAAGTTTTTGGCTGACTGGCCTGACCGAGTTTTTCCGCGGCGACTCCTCTCCTCCCCCAGCCCATGGACACAGAAGCTGATTTACAGTTCCGTCCCCGGACAGGAAAAGCCGCCTCGGCACCCCTCCTGCCGGAAGTGGAGGCCTACCTGCAGCTCCTCGTGGTCATCTTCCTGATGAACAGCAAGCGCTACAAAGAGGTACCTGGGACCCGTGAGAGCAATGCACGTGTCCCGAGCAGTGCGAGGCGTTCGCGGGAGAGATTGCCTCTAGTGAGAAAGATGGAGAAGACCCCTGCTACTAACCGCCCCCGGCCTCTTCCCACAGTGGGAATGCCCCTAACCCACAGCCAGAGAAGACCCCTCGGCCTCTCCCTGGGCACCAAGGGCGAGCTCGGGCAGTGGTCATTCCGCACACCTGGCTGTAGCGCAGCACTGGTGTAGTGGGTTCCTTTGGGAACATAGAGGGTGTGGAGACGGAACTCCCTGGGTTCAAATCTCAGCAGTACCGTGGGCAAGTTAATTTCTCCTAGTTGAACGTAAAGTGGGGGAAACGGTGCTCAATTATAAGATTATTGTTGGTATTAAATAAAATTATATGTAAAAATAATTAGCATAATGACCTGTGCATAGTAAGCTTTCACAATATTTCAGTAAATAACAGCTCATTATGGAACTGAATAACTCCATTTTGGATAGTATATTACACTTCCACCGCTCCCTCCACTTTGGGCCAGCTTCTTTGTCAGTCATATCCGCTGTCCCAAGAGCATGCTCAAAAAAGGACAGGTCGCCCTGCCTGGTGTGGCTCAGTGGATCGAGCACTGGCCTGTGAAAGGAAAGATCCCCGGTTCAATTCCCAGTCAGGACGTGTGCCTGGGTTGTGGGCCAGGTCCCCAGTTGGGGGCGTGTGAGAGGCAACTGAATGATGTTTCTTTCCCTCTCTTTGTCTCTCCCCTTCCCTCTCTCAAAAACTAAGTAAATAAAAACTTTTTTAAAAGAAAGAGAAATGACAGATCCCACACCTTAGTTCCCTGGGCTGTTTTGGGGTTGTTTTTTTTCCTCCTTTCCTTGCAGCTAGTGGTTTTTAAGATATAATTCACCTCCTTTAAAGTGTACAGTTTGGTGGGTTTTGGTGTATTCACAAGGTTGTGCAACTGCCATCACTACCCAAATCCAGAACAGTTGAGTCACCCCGAAAAGAACCACCATACCTATTAGTAGTCGCTCTCCATTCTCCCCTTACCCCAGCCCCTGGCAACCACTGCGCTGCCTCGTGGATGTTCCTGTTTACATACATGCGGTTACACAGGTCGCTTTTGTGTCTGGCTTCTTTCACTTAGCATAACGTTTTCTGGTTTATGCATATTTAAGATTTTATTTATCTATTTTTAGACAAGGAGGGAGAAAGAGAGGGAGGGAAACATCGGTGTATGAGAGATATATTGAGCAGCTTCATCTCACATGCCCCCAGCCAGGGACCCAGCCCGCAACCCAGGCATGTGCCCCGACTGGGAATCGAACCAGCGACCATCTGGTTCACAGGCTGGCACTCAATCCACTGAGCCACACCAGCCAGGGCTGTACTCCGTTTTTAAGGCTAAATAATGTTCTAGAGTATGAATGTAGCACATTTTGTTTAGTTATCAGGTGCTGGACACTTACTTTCTACTTTCTGGTTGTTAATAATGCTACTATGAACATTGTATACAAGGTTTTGTGTGAACAAATGTTTCCCATTCTCTTGGATATATGCCTAGAAAGGCAGTTGCCACCGGCTCATGTGATGGCTCGGTGTTTACCTTTGTGAGGAACCACCACTCAGTTCTCTCCCGGCTGCCTCCCCAGGCACAGAAGATCTCCGATGATCTGATGCAGAAGATCAGCACTCAGAACCGCCGGGCCCTGGACCTGGTGGCTGCAAAGTGTTACTATTACCACGCCCGGGTCTACGAGTTCCTGGACAAGCTGGATGTGGTGCGCAGGTACGGGTGGCCAAGGGCGTCTCTCCCGTCCTTTTGGGTTGGAGATGTGGTCAGCCACTACCATGGAGCTGTGGACGTGCAGAGGGCACTGAGCTGGCAGGTGTACAGTGCCCAGCAGGAAATGGGGGCAGTGGTTAACGAGCCCCGCCATGCGAGGGGAGGAAAGAGAGACGGCTGTTAGGTGAAGAACCGGACATGACCACGGAGCTGTGAGGAGCTGTCCCCGAGTCTCTCCCCTTCACCCCGCATCAGGACTGACGGGTAGATCCAGAGTGGGGTGACAGGCTGGGAAACATTTCCCTCCTCTGCTTGAGCCTGTAGTGGCCCCCGTTTCCCCCGGGCAGAGCCAAAGGCCCGACGTGCCCCGACCCCCGTCGCTGCCTCCGTGACTTCATCTCCCACTGCTCCCCCGACTCGCTCCTCCGCCGCCCTGGCCTCCTGCTCCCCCTCGGGCCTGTCGGGCACACGCCTCCCGGAGCCTGTGCCCGGGCTCTTCCCTCTGCGAGAACGCGCTTCTCCCTGCTGCTGCTGCTGCTGCTGCAGGCTTTGTGTGATCGTTTCGCCAGCTGTGCCTCTCCGTGAGTCCTCTGACCAAGCCGTCAAAACCATCCCTGCCTCCTGCCCACTGTCCACACTGCCCTCGCCCTGGTTTCTCCGGCAGCACAGTGCACTCCCTGCCCACGGCGCCCTCCGCCTGCCCCGCTGGGGTGCGGGCTTGCTGAGGGCAGAGCTCCGCCCTCTCTGTGGGCCTGGAATGGTTCCCCGACCGTTCTGTGAATGACCAGACAAGCCGTTTGTGTCGCGTCTTCAGGAACTGAGAGCGAAGGGAGAGGTCAGAAGCAGCTTGAAGAGCTGTTATTTGAGACCTTTGACATCTTTTCCTCTCCCTCGTGCAGCTTCCTGCACGCGCGGCTACGGACGGCCACCCTGCGGCACGACGCCGACGGGCAGGCCACGCTGCTGAACCTCCTGCTGCGGAACTACCTGCACTACAGCCTGTACGACCAGGCCGAGAAGCTGGTGTCCAAGTCCGTGTTCCCGGAGCAGGCCAACAACAACGAGTGGGCGAGGTACCTCTACTACACAGGTGAGCGGGGCCCGGCCCTGGGGCCGGGGGTGTCTCGGGCTTTCTCGGCTGGCGTTTTCTAAAACTTGGGTGCCTACGAGGCGCGTTTGGCGCCCTGGCTCACAAGGGGCTGCAGTGGCGCCGTTGTCCTGACCCGCTCTCCTCGCCTGCACCCCAGGGCGGATCAAAGCCATCCAGCTGGAGTACTCCGAGGCCCGGAGGACGATGACCAACGCCCTGCGCAAGGCCCCTCAGCACACGGCCGTCGGCTTCAAGCAGACTGTGAGCGGCAGTGCTCTCCCCCCACCCCCCGCCACACGCTCCTGCGATCGCACCTTAGTCCCGCGTCCCTGCATGGGGGCCGAGGGGGGGCTTCCTTAACCCTCATCCAGAAAGCTGCGTCAAACGTCTCTGCGCAGCACTGTCCGGAGCCCAGGAAGCAGGCGTTGCCTGTGCCTGTGGCGGCTGGCGCTCAGACCCCGGTGGGCAGGGTTAAAATGTTCCCAGTTCCCCGGCTGCTGCCCCAGGCGCGGGCACAGACTGCTGGGGAACCTCGGGCCTTAGCTGGTCCCTTACGTGCCCATGCGGAGCAGGGTTGCCTGTGGCCGGGGACCCCAGAAAGTCTCTGGGAGGCTGACTGATTCCAGTGGAGGTAAACCTTGGCCCCCAAGAACTATCAGGCGCCACAGGCTGTTGGTTTTGGGTTCTGCTTGAGTGTTGACCTTGGTACGTGGTCACTGGGAGGCACAGCAGAGAGGGATAAGAAGCGGTATGTGCCCTCGGGGAGAAAGAACTGTGACTCCGAAAGGCTTAGGGCCTGGCAGCCCGAATTCGGGCCCGACTCTCCCACCTGTAAGCCTCCCACGCGATGTCACACGGTGTCACCCCGACCTTCACACGGTGTCAGCTCCCTAGTGCCCTGGAGAGCGATCAGGCTGAAGATACACAGTGACTAGGTCAGTGTCGCAGGAGATTCGGTCGGTTTCTGTTCGGAAGTTCATGGAAAGGAAGGTTTGGTTTTGGGCAAATAATTCAAGAGATCTTAAAGAAAAATACTAAGTTTGACCTGGTGTTTGAAAGACGGGAGTACTTCTCGCAGAAAGGAGTGGCTTTTCAGACACGCAGGGCACGTGTGCAGATGGTCAGATTGCTCTCCGTGTCGGGCGTGCGCTGAGTTCTTCCTGAAAACCACTCAAGGTGCAGGTGATTGACGCGCAGACGGCGTCCGCACGCGGGGCAGAGGCTGAAGGCTAAAGCAGTGTTTTCAGACCCTATTTCACGGCGGGCGAAGGAGGTTTCCGAGTCTCCCGTGGTGGGGCCAGGCGGCAGGAAGGAGCCGAGAGAGCCGGGGTGCGGTCTCTGGCCAGGGGTCTGCTGGTGAGGGCGCGGGAGAGAGGCGGGGTGGTTGCCTGGGGGGGACGAAGCGGAGTGGGGGGGGGCTGGGGGGGCACGCCCGACCCAGGCAGACGGGAGCGAGCAGATGACGGGACAGCCGGGAGAAACGGGAAGGCACCTGGCGAAGAGCCGGGGCAGAGAAGCTGGCTCCCGACACAAGGGGAGGGGGAGAAGAGAGGCCTCCAGGTTAACGCGGGGTCCACCGCAGGACGCTCCGGAAGCTTACTCATCGGGAGCGAAGTCCACACTCCCTCCTGGGGTGGTCTTCCTGCTCTCGTGGCTCAACTCCGACCTCCACGGTGCTTCACTCAAGTCCGCTGCTGTCGCGGTCTGTCAGGCCCCCTCAAACAGCGTGCCCAGGCGGGGGGGCTCACACAACAGAAATGTGTTTCATTGTGGTGCTGGAGGCTGGAAGTCCAAGGCCAGGGTGTCGGTGTGGTTGGGTCCTTCCGAGAGCCTTTCACGTGCTCGTGGAGGCCTGCCCTCCCCGGGACTGTATCTTCATCTGCTCTCGTGAGGACCCCAGTCGCGCTGGGCCAGGGCCCGGTCTTCGGCCTCATTCTGCCTTCACCACCACACCAGAGACTCCGGCTCCAAACATGGGCACGTTTGGAGGCGCTGGGGAGTTAGGGCTCTGACCTGTGAACTTGGGGCTCACAGTTCCACCCGTGATGCTAGGCCTGACCCCTCAGGAGCACCAGGGCTACGGGCCCAACCTCCGCCACGCGCCCCTGTGCAGACCTACACTCGCTGGCGCCTCCCCCTCGGCGTGTCCAAACAGACCCCGGTGGCCCTCCGCCGCCCTAACCAGCCTCTCCACTGGCTCCCGCCCGTCCCCTCGGTCTCTGCACCCTGTTCCTCTGCCTCTGATACACTGCAGAGCAGTGCGCATGCGCGGGGCCGGGTAGTGCGGGGCCCTGGCTGCGCACGCGGAGCTTCGACTCCCTCCCTGCCCCGCACGGGTTCCGGGACGTTCCGTCGCTCCAGGGGCCCAGTCCCGGTGCCAGAGTCCCCGTTTCCCAGGATGTCTGACTGAACTGAAGACCCGTTTCGTTCCCTCCTACCCGGTGGGACCCCTGCCCACTGCGTTCCGTGTCGCTCCGCCAGGTGCACAAGCTGCTCATCGTGGTGGAGCTGCTGCTGGGGGAGATCCCGGACCGGCTGCAGTTCCGCCAGCCGTCGCTCAAGCGCTCGCTCATGCCCTACTTCCTCCTGACCCAAGGTGAGGCCGGCCCTGCCGGGCTCGCCAGACCCCCGCACCCGGGGCCTCTGGTGCGAGTGCCCGTGCCCGTTCGCATCATCTGATCTGCCCCCTCCCCCCGCAGCTGTCCGGACGGGAAACCTAGCCAAGTTCAACCAGGTCCTGGATCAGTTTGGGGAGAAGTTTCAAGCAGACGGGACCTACACCCTAATCATCCGACTACGGCACAACGTCATTAAGACAGGTCGGGGGCCGGGGGGCGCTGGGGGAGCAGGACCCAGACCAGGCCCCCCCGGGGGACAAGGACACCCTGTGGGTTCCGAGGGCGGCGAAGGGTCTGTGCCCAGCCGACCCCGCCGCTCCCACTCCCCCTCTCCCAGGTGTGCGCATGATCAGCCTCTCCTACTCCCGCATCTCCCTGGCTGACATCGCCCAGAAGCTACAGCTGGACAGTCCGGAGGATGCGGAGTTCATCGTGGCCAAGGTGGGGCTGGTGCAGGGACCGCAGCTGTCACCGTCCTGCCTCCCTTGGGGGGATGGGGGGGGCGGCGGGCTGTCTCCTCAGGGTTGCGAGTCGTGCAGTGCGGCCGGGAAGCTGCCAGCGAGGAGTGTACGTGTGTGAGAGTGAGTGGGCGTGCGAGAGTGTAAGGAGGACCGAGAGAGGGGGCAGGGTGGTCCAGGACTTAGAGGAGGGGCTCCTCGGTGACCTTTCCTACCCCCCGGGGCCCACAGGCCATCCGGGACGGCGTCATCGAGGCCAGCATCAACCACGAGAAGGGCTACGTGCAGTCCAAGGAGATGATTGACATCTACTCCACCCGGGAGCCCCAGCTCGCCTTCCACCAGCGCATCTCCTTCTGCCTGGACATCCACAACATGTCCGTCAAGGTGAGAGGCACCTCGCGGGCAGCCGCGTGCCCGCCCTCCCCGCTCAGGGTTTCCGCAGAGAAGGTTGGCGGGGCCGGGGGCCCAGTGCCCAGCCGGTCTCTGTGACATTGCTGCCCGGGCAGAGGCCACCAGGGGGCAGAGGACTTTGCTCGCGGGGCTATGGCACCTTCTGTGGCACTTTCAAGGAGGACAGAGTTCAGAGCTTAGGGCTCTAGACTGGCTCCAGATCGGAGTCATTTGCCTTCTCTGAGCCTCTGTTTCTCCATCTGCGGTGCTGATGGTAGGTATGACCTGCCCTGCCTGCCTCGCAGGGGTGACAGGTTAAATGGCACCACTGCCCTAAGGCGCTTCGTGAGTCTCAGCCTTGCGGGAGTCAGGGCTGGGGTCTAGCTCCACGGGACTGCGGAGTCTCACCCGGGGCACGGAGGTCAGCGCTGGTGTGTGTGGCTTCTGTGTGTTCCTGCCTCCTCCCTGCGGCCGGGGACAGCGCGGCCTCGCCTGCAGTGGGGCATGGGCCGTGCTCCCTGGGGCACGAGGCCCTGAGTGGTCTGTCCCCTGTCTCCAGCGTCACTCCCCACTGTTCCCCCCTTCCCTCTCCCATCCCCTCTTTCTTCTCCCCCCGTGCACCTGCCAACTCAGGCCAGACCTCTCCGCACGTGAGTCCTCTGCGTGGACTCAGAAGGCTCACTGCTTCTCCTGCATCCCCACAACCGGTCCGCTCCGTCCCTCCTCCTCCCTCCTCCTCCGCTCTCTGCCGCCCCCTGCCTGCTCCATCCGGAGGGTCAGCCGTTTATGCCTCTGGAATCTCCCGTTCTCTTTCTCGCATTGCCTGCGTGGTGCTGCGGGAATTCATTGCCTCACCTGGCGCCCCCAGTACGCTGAACCCGAGACCGGGTAGCCTGTCGCTCCCACATCCTGGTGCCGTACACCTGTGCCGCCCAGTGCCTCTTCACCTGCCTCTCTCTCTGCTCTGCTGCAGGCCATGAGGTTTCCTCCCAAATCATACAACAAGGACTTGGAGTCTGCGGAGGTGAGTATGACTGGAGGGTAGACCTGGCCGGCAGGAGGGAGTGAGGAGGGGTTTCTGGGAGGTCCGGGGCAGCCGGGAAGCCTTGGCGGCCCCGGCCTGGGGGTGTGCCGGGCCGGGCGGAGCGCTGGGCGAGGCGAGGGGGCCCGACTGGCCCTCGGCACAAGGCCCCGTTCCTTCTCTTTCCCCAGGAGCGGCGTGAGCGAGAGCAGCAAGACTTGGAGTTTGCCAAGGAGATGGCAGAAGATGACGATGACAGCTTCCCTTGAGCCGGGGGGGCTGGGGAGGGGTGGGGTGATGGGGACTGGCCGTTACCTTTCCCCCTTCAGGGTCCCTCGCCCAGAGAACTGGCCCCTTCCCCACACACAGCTCCCAGCCTGTGTGTGCGCCGTGTGTGGGGGGCGTGGGGGAGGTGGTGAGGGACATACGGAGCCAGCCACCCCCACCGCACCCCGGGGCCCCCCCAGCCGGTGGCTCAGCACATGGGGGGCAGGAGGGCGGGCAGGCGGCCTCCCCAGGGCAGGGTCCTGGCCCGTGGTGTGGGCGGCAGGATGGGAGGGAAGAGACCTGTGCGCTCCCCCGGGGCGTAGGAGACTTGAATTGGCACTTGGGTCGGATTATATGTTTTTTGAAGCCTCAATTATGATTTTTAAACAATAAAAAGTTCTCCAAAGCTCTTTGTGCACCAGTTAATTACTGTACTTGGCGCTCAGACCTGCCAGGTGTTCCAGGTCTGGGAGCACCAGCCACAGGCGCAGCCCCAGGGCCCTGTGGCTGGAGGCGGGGGAGCGGGGGAGGGGAACAGGTCAGCAGAGATGGCCAGGTCGGGAGGACCTGGGTGCTCTGCTCCGTGTCCAACCGGCTCTCAAGTATTGGGCAAACCACTAACCCTCTCGGGCTCCTTTCTCGTACCTGTCAAAGGACTGGACGCAGTGGCCCGCTGGCTCTAAAATTAGGAATCGAGACTTCTAGAGGGTCTGGAAGGTGAGAGTCGGACCCTCGGGGGAGGTTTGCAGAGCAGAAGGGTCTCCCTGTTGGCTCCAGGAGGTCGAGAGTGGGGATTTGCTCGGTGGGCCCCATGGACGGGGGCATGGGCTCCTCGCTGAAAGCAGAGTGAGCACAGGCTGGAGGGGGCTTTCAGCGACCCCTGCGCACCTACACCAGCTGCGCAGGGTAGGGAAATGCCAGCCTGGGTCTCCGTCTCCCGGCCACCACCAGCAGGGCTCCCCTGTTGGGCCACTCGAGTTACTCCCTGTCCCCTGGCCGGCCGCGGGGTCGTTGCTGTGCACGCACCCTTCCTGCCACGCTGTCACCCGAGCGGGCGTGACTTCGGCCTCTCCTTGACTGGACCCTCTGCTGTGCTCTCCCTGCCTCCTGAGTGGCTCTCCACACGACTCCCTGGCTCCTGGACCACTCCACAGCCACACCGCTCCTCAAAAGGTAGTTGGGAGCCTTCCCAACCAGTTTGGGAGTCCCTTTTGGGAGTCGAACCGGCGACCTTCCTTTCACTGCACGGGAGAACGCCCAGCCAACTGAGCCGCACCGGTCAGGGCGTTCGTGTCTTCCCCACGCCTTCCCCCGTGCCCAGCACTCTGGGTTCAATAAAGTCTTTTTCGTTTGAAAAGGGACACTATGAGCCCTGGCTGGCATAGCTCAGTGGATTGAGCATGGGCTGTGAACCAAAGTGTCGCAGGTTCGATTCCCAGCCAGGGTACATGCCTGGGTTGCAGGCCACGGCCCCCAGCAACCACACATTGATATTCCTCTCTCTATCTCCCTCCCTTCCCTCTCTAAGAATAAATAAATAAAATCTTTAAAAAAAAGGGACACAATGTTTATCACCCACTTTGATTTTTCATCCTCCCATACTCCTAGTTTCCACTGCAGGCGTGTTTTAAACTGGCCGTGCTTCGGCCCCTGGTCCCGCCAGCCTGGGTCCCAGCGCTCCGGCACCGCCCACTGCCTTTGCGCCTCTGCCCGCTCCCTGTGCCCTCAAATTGCAAACGTTTGCTTCCCAAAGTGGCCCTTCCCCCGCCCCCCATCTACCCCTCCGTCTCTGTGGAGGATGGTTTCATTCCAGCATCCACACTTTTATTTTGAGGATTCTAATTCTTTCCCCATTCAAAACATCTAAGCCCAAATTCCCTTCCAGGAGACTGGCCTGAGGGGCCAACAGTGAGCACCCCTGCTGGGAGGGGTGGAGCCTGGGAACCTGCCTGCGAGACGCGGAGTTCAGGTTAGGTTCTGTCAGGCTGCGCTGCCTCCCACCAGCCAGTCTGTGGTCCTCTTACCCGGTGGGTGAGTGTTGGTCCCACATGGCTGCCCTGGCCCTTGACCACTTTAGCTGACCTTTACCTGACCTCTAAAAGTGACTTTTGTTCGAGCGTCCGAGAAGGGGGCTTGTACACAGAGGGCAGATACAGCTGCCTGAGGCTCCTTCTAACCTGCCTACCAGGTCTCGCTGGAATTCTCGTCCCCGGTGACGCCCAGCCTCACAGTTGTTCATAGACCTTAAAGCGCGCCTGGCCCAAAGTGTCTCGGGCCCTTTCTCACCTGGTAACAGGTGAGGGGAGAGGGCCCCACCCTGCCACAGACTTGGGGTCATTGGCCATGACTTCCCGGTTCTTGCTCATCCTGACCATATTTCTGTCTGCTCGCTGTCTGGAACTTTCTTGTAATCCATCCCCTTGGGCTTGGCTTTCTTTCCCTGAAGAAGGACAGTGTCATTTTTATGCCTGGAGAGCTCGCGGTGTCCTCCATCTTCCAGTTTTGTTTTTTAAACGAGACTGCTACAGAGAAATACAAACAACAGCACAACAGATGCCCATGTACTTTCCACCCGAGTTTCGTAAGTGTTAACATTTTATTATCGGGTCAAAGTGTTAATCCAGGAAGGAATATTACAGATGGAAGATGGAGGCGTAGGTACACACAGCTCGCCTCCTCGCACAACCACGGCAAAGTCACAACTAAATTATAGAACAACCATCCCTCAGAACCGTCAGGAAATGGAGCTGTATGGAAGTCAGACAACTAAGGAATCAAACCACATCCATCCAGATGGGGTGGAGGGGCGGAGACATGGAAACATGGAAGCACCTGGTCCCAAACCCCCATGTGGTGGGTGGTACAAAACAGAGGGACCATCTCACTGTCTTGGGAGCAAGGGATCCCAGCCCCACACTAGATGACCCGGCCCAGGGCTCCAGTGCCAGGAAGAGAAGTCCCCATGACTAATGGCTGGAAAGACCAGTGGGGATTGTGTTGGCAGAAGAAGCCGTAGGATTCTCAGGCATCTCCTCTTAAAGGGCCTCCCACCACACACAGACTTACTCAGACTCACCCTGTCAGAGGTCCAGCACCGAGGCGTCAGCTGCAGGGGCGCCAGTGGCACCCAGAGAGGAACGGAAGTGTCTGGCATCAGGGTGAGAGAGCTGGGGGACAGCTTCCTCCCAGACAGAACTGCAGACAGCGGCCATTGTCCCTTTCCTGAACCCTCCCTGTCACAGAGCCACAGTGCGGTGGCACCATAGCTCAGGCTCCATCAACCTGGCTCACAGGGTAAGCCCCACCCTGACGATTACCGAAGGGCCCTCCCCATCCAACTTATGGGCCCACCCAGGCTGGTAACAGAGGCTTTTCCACATGAAGGGCTGGGCTAGGCGCAGGCTTCAGACCTTCCGAAATCCGCTCAAACAAGCAACAGCTGAGCCCGGCCCCGACCCTCCCCCTGAGTGGCCCCAGGCCCGGCACAAGCAGTCGCCACCTGCAGATCGTCCTATAGCACCGGTTCAATTCCCAGTCAGGGCACAACGAGCCTGTGTCGTGGCCCAAGTGCCCGGCTGGGGGCTTGCGAGAGGCAACCGGTTGATGTGTCTCTCACACATCGATATAAAAAAAAGAAAAAAAAGAAGTACAAATCGGTAGTTATAAAATAGACAGGGGAATGTTAAGAGCAAGTCTAGGAAATGGAGTAGCCAAAGAACTTATACACACGACCCATGGACATGAACAAAGGAGGGGGGTCACTGGAGGGAGTGACGGTGGCGGGGGGCCAAAGGCAAAAAGTTGGGGCAACTGTAATAGCACAAGCAACTAAACGATGAGAAAATATCACAGATGGTCGGAGGCCCGTCCCATTCATTTCCCAGGCCCTTCCCTCCCTTCCCCAGAGGCAGCCGTTCAGATGAATTCAGTGGGTAGCTTCCCGTCTATGTGTTTACACTTTTACTACAAACTATAGTCACGTTTTGAGTCTTTAACTCTCTGTAAGTGATGTGTCGCAGGAACGTAACTTGCTCTTTTTGCTCATCATTGGTTTCCAGGTCTTATCTTGACACCTAAGCCCAGCACTGTTCCAGGGACTGAAAATACAGTGGAATAACACGAACTCCCTTCCTCCTGGAGTGTCAGCCAGCGGGTGGCAGGAGGCGTATGGGGTATGAAGGGACCACAGTTCATTTAGCCGTTCCCCTTGGTGGGCAACCCCCATTTACAAGCCACGCTGCAGAGGGTATCTCTGCATGTCTCCTTGCACACATGCTCACAGTTTGCAAACTTCCTTAAAGGGCCAGACAGCACATTTTCTAGGCTTGTGAACCACCTGGAGGCAGGAGACAGCATAGGAAGAACTCCAAGACTGTGCCGCTGTTACTAGCCAGCAGCGAGCACCCTAGGGGCCAGAAATCGCATTTTGCACTTAGGTAGCATGAATAGTAAACCAAGGCAGGGAGCAGGAGGGAGGCGTGCCTCACCTGCTGACTCGGCAGTCCTGAGCCAGGTGTTCCAGCACCACAAGGAACACCGTGGCAGCCGGGAAGGAGGGAGCCCGTGAAACTCTATGTAGCGTTTCCACTATCTGGGAAAGAAAGCCTTGAAACTGTGCTTTGCATCTCAGGCCTGAAATGCAGGAGAGGTTTCGCAGGGCCCAAAGAAGAGCCCATAAATACTTATGGGTAATTGCCCCAACTTTAATTAACTGCCTCCTGTCACATATCTGTTTTACAAGAAGATGAACAAATGGGGTCTGGAGCAAAATAAGGATTTGGGCTAATAGACCCCCCACATATACGTAAGTTGGGGTTGTGATGTCCTCCCCTCACCAGGAAAGCTGGCACCACATTTACCCATCAATCACTATGTAACTTTTTTATTCCCATCCAGCCATCTGTATAAGTCCTCAGAACAAAGGACTTGCTCTCTGGCTACCTGGCCTCGGGCCACCCCGGGGCTTGCCACCCCAGCCTATGGCTGCCCTTACTTTCGCCACCCTGCTTTGCCCTGAACCTATGCCTTTCACCCCCTCACCTTAACTAGGCCCATTCTCATCCGTGGGGACAGATCACTAATGGACTCCGATGGCACGCTAACAGATTTGCTGACCTGTGATTCTTCACAGGCATCAGCAAGAAGAACCAGGTCTCTCCCATCAACAATATGGTCTGTCCCAATTACTCACTTCCGTCCTTCTTAAAAATGACTATAAACAATATGTCAACTAATTATTTGGGAACCCTGGGATTTGAATTTCATGTGATTTCAATGTTACGAAATATTCTTTTGATTCTTTTCCCAACCACTTCAAAATGGAAAACCCATTCTTAACTCAGGATGTACATATCTTGGCCCACTGGCCAAGTTCGCAACAAAAAACGTTACTCCAGCGTCTGCACAAAGATGCCCCGAGCCGAGTGCCAGATGAAAACAGGAAATGTGAGGGGAAGTTGCTGACCAGCGCTGGACATTGAGAAATACCTGGGAAAGCCTCTCAGAAGCTGCCAGCTGGAGGTCTCTGGAGCCAGACCCTTGGCCCAGCTCGGCCTGTGTGCGTAGTGGACCACGACAAGGTCTCGCTCTCCCCCCTCTCCCCTGAGCTAGGCAGGAGTCCGGACTGAGCCGTCTTCCTGGAAGTACAGCTGCCTGAACAGGAGGGTCATGGAGTGGCAGCCACAGCGGCTCTGCTGCTGACTGTGACCTTGGGCAAGGCCCCTCGCTCCGCTGAGGTCACCCCTTGTCTATAACGAGAATAATCCACGCCCCACCGCTTGGCTGAACAGAATGAAATGACAAATGCGTCCCGGAAGGTGCCCGGCGTAGAATTCCAGCTAACACTCAGATTTCCTCCCTGCGGGACGGGTGCCGGACACTTCCTGGGACGGCAGCCCCTCGAGGAAGCGGCTGCTCCCTCCTCGTCTCAGACCGGTAGCATGCTCTCTCCCCCCGGTGAGCTGAAAACTGGCTGGCTGTGGTCTCTACTCCCTGTCCCCCTCCCAGCCCTTGAGACCGCGCGACGATCCCCTGCTTCCCTACCCCCGCGAAACAGCCTGTTTTCTTCAAATATGGTGTCGACTCCTTTTGCCATTCTGGCTACCCGGGTTAGAATTAACATGTTTTTATGAACCGGACATCCGACACACTTGGACTGCAGGTGAAGAGCCAGCCAGACCTAGTCAGGAGCGAGGGAGGCCGGACACCGGTTAAGAGAGTCCACGGTTAAGACTTCACGGCTTTGGCCCCGGGCAGACCTGGGTTCTGCTGCTTGGCAATCGCTTAAGCTTTCTGAGGTCAGATTTCTCTTCTGTAAAAGGGGAAATGGTTCTAGCCCCCTCCTCATAGGCTTATTAAAAGGAGTACATCTGATAATGTAGACTGACTGCTCGCTCGGCACATCTACGGCAGGCTGAGTTCTCTGGGGGTTTTCAGGGGCATGTTTGTTCATGTGGGTCTCCGGGCTCCCCCGTTGTTAACCCCAGCCCTGTGGTGGGCCAAAGCTGGGTTCCATCAGTGCAAGGTGGCAACATAGGCATTTTGCCTGAAAGTGGAGGGGGTAGGGGTGGCCAGTGCCTTCTCCTGCAGGCAGGACAGGGGACCAGAGGCAGGATGGGAACAGATCAGCAGGTGGAGACCCTACCAGCCGTGACCACCAGGGGGCACCCCTGCCCCAGAGATGGGTCCTCCCAAAGAGCCACCCCCACTCAAGTAAAGATGCCTCTGTTCCTTGGCACCTCCAGAGTAAACGGGGCAGAAAATGACAGCCTTGGGTGTGATTGGTCAGAGCGCTCTGTGGAGAGCTCTCTGACCCCAGGCAGAGGCAGGGGGTGTAATTCTGGCTCTGTGACCCTTGACCCTGGACAAGGCACTCCCCTCCCTGGCCCAGTCCCAGGGTTGGAGCAGACTCCCAGGCTTCTTCCAAGTGCCGACATGGCGTGGTGGTAGGGTCCCAAGCTGGGGCAGTTTCTTCTTCTTCGCCACCCACAGCTTTTCTTCCCCTCAGGGCAGCACGCACACGCTGGCTGGCAGTGAACCGGGCCTGGGCAGCTGCGTGTCCCAGATGCCCAACCCCACAGCCAGGGGACACTGTCTGGAGAGGGGGGGTGTGGGAGGAGGAGCAAGGGCAAGGGCAGGTGAACCAAGAGCCCCCAAGGGCCTTGCTTCATTCGACAGACATCCGGTTTCCTCTGGTCTCTGCCAGGATTCCAGGGGCTTAAGGGGATGAGTCACAGAGGGGATTGGGGAGTTCCCAGCTAACCACTTCGGGACGAGAGTCTGGGATGATCGCCACCCAAGCGTGGGGTGGGGGTAGGAGGCAAGACCCTAATGTCCCCATCCTGAGCCCCTGGCCCTTCAGCAGAGGACTCGGGAGGCAGCCTCCTGGGAGTCTGGGGGGTAGGAATGAGGGCAACTAGCTTCTTCTGTCTCAGAATTGGGGGGCAGGCGGCAGGTGGCTCGATCACCCCCAGGGAAAGCGGCGAAGGGAGCTGCCCCACAGCTCTGCCAAGGGATGGAGGGCTAGTTGCCTGGAGGTCTGCCTCTCCTCCCCAAGCCGTCTGACCCGGCTCCAGCCTACAACGCTGTTATCAGCAGCTCAGCCTTTGTTCTGAGGTTCCGTTCAAACACCCTGGGGCAAATCAGGCCAGGGTGGGGCTAAGGGGAGGAAGAGAGTTTGAGGGGGACACGACGTCAAAGAAGAATCAGAGATTCCACAATTTCACAAAACTTTCGCAAACAGCTTTTTGTCTCAACCCGCTCCCCCCGAATTGTCCTGGACAACAAATTTGCATAAATCCTAGGAAGTTATTACTAAGCCTTAGTCTCAGTACCAGGTAATTTCCTCCCGGGCCTCCATGGGCTTATGTATAAAGGCCCTGCAGAGCTGGCCCCTGACAGAGCCCCGAGCCTGCAGACCTACCCAGACCCTGCTGAGCCTGCTAACCAGAGAGCCCCATGAAGCTGATGGGTGAGTGGCCCTGCCCAGGATCCAGGAGCTGGCTGCCCGCCCAGGGCATGGGAGGGAGGCTAGAGTGGTCAAGTAGCTAGGGGTCCCTAAGCCCCCAGAACGGGACCTAGGTGGGAGCAGAGAGCATGTCTCCTGAGCCCCCTGGTCTGTCCCCAGCCCTGCAGCTGCTGCTCTGGTACAGTGCACTTTGGGCTGTGCAAGAAGCCACTCCCCTGCGCCCTGCCAGCAACCTGCCCCAGAGCTTCCTGCTCAAGTGCTTGGAGCAAGTGAGGAAGGTCCAGGCTGATGTTGTGGTCGTGCAGGAGAGGCTGGTGAGTGACAGGGGCTGGCAGAAAGGCAGGGAGGGGTCAGGGATGCTGCTGAGAGGGTGCAGAGGAAAGAGGACCCAGAAGGGAGCGCTGAGGGAGAAGGGCAGTGTGGAGGAGTCATCAGGAAGGAGCGTGGGAGGGGGAGGCGCGGGGAGATGGAAGAAGGTAGGTGAGGAGCAGAGGAGCCCTGAAAGGCTGGGGAGAAGCTCAGGGAAGAGAACCTCTGGGGGACAGTGCTGGGAGGGAATGGGGCTGAGGGGCCTGGCAGGACACGGAGGCGGGGACAGACCCCGGAGAGATGGAGAGGACGGGCTGGCCCTGTCGCGTCCCCAGCACTCAGCATCCTTCTCGTCCACAGTGTGACACCCACAAGCTGTGCCACCCTGAGGAGCTGGTGCTGCTCAGGCACTTCCTGGGCATCCCCCAGGCTCCCCTGAGCAGCTGCTCCAGCCAGGCCCTGCAGCTGGTGAGTGAGTGGTCGGGAGGGACACGGAGGGATCATCTGGGGGGACTCACCCCTCACCCCCAGGCTCCAAGCTGAGGCCGGAGGGGAGCATCTCAGGCAGCACCCCTGACTCTCCTGCTCCCTCTCCCCCAGACGGGCTGCCTGAAACAGCTCCACGATGGCTTCTCCCTCTACCAGGGCCTCCTGCAGGCCCTGGCGGGAATCTCCCCAGAGGTGGCACCCACCTTGGACACGCTGCAGCTGGACATCACGGACTTTGCCACCAACATCCGGCAGCAGGTGAGCCTGGAGCGGAAGAGGCCCGTTAAGGGCCCGGCCCAAGCTGGCCCCTACAGGTTATGCGGGAAGCCTAGGGGGTCCTGCAAGTTCTTTAGGGGTTGGTGGGAGCACTGGGTGTCAGGCTGCATTAGGGAGCTACCACCCATCCCAGGACCCTCCTGCTGCTGGCCCTCCCACACTCCCCCTAGTTGAGGGCAGGAGCTGGATCACTGGACCTTGAAACACACCTGGGTTCGGTCCCGATTCCGTCGTTAACCACCGCAACCACGCCAACCACGTGGCTTTCCACAGCTCATCAGCCCTTTTCAGCGCCTCGCCTGTGGTGACCACGCCCACTGGGCGGGGCCTCATTGCGGATCCTGTCTTTCCTCCACAGATGGAAGACCTGAGGATGGCCCCTGCCTTGCAGGCCACCCCGGGCCCCGCACCCGTCTTCACCTCGGCCTTCCAGCGCCGGGCGGGAGGGGTCCTCGTGGCCGCCAACCTGCAGAGCTTCCTGGAGGCGGCCTACCGCGTCCTGCGCCACCTTGCCGAGTCCTGAGCATCCTAGGACTCGGCATCCAATGTATTTATCTCTATTTAATATTTATGTTTATTTAAACGTAATATTTAAAGATAGGGAAGAGTGGAAAGGAATCCCAGACTCCTGGGTCCGTCCTTCCACCTCCCTGCGTCACTCTCCTGCCGTGGCAGAGAGAAAGCCCCTGTCTTCCTGTCCTCTGGACGGGGAGGTGGATAGGTAAATACCAAGTATTAGTTCCTACAACCGTGGCGGGCACTGGAAGAGCTGCAGTGAACCCCCAACCCCGAGGGTCCCCAACGTGGGGCCCTTGGCAGCATCTGGAAATCTCCCGAGTGGGAGATGAGACAGTCTGTTTAATATTTAAACAGCAGTGTTCCCCGGCTGGGTCCTCGCACGCGCCCAGCTCTGGCCGCGGCTCGGCCTGTCACTGCCAGCTTGCTTCCCCTCACGTGCCCCTGCCCCCACGGGCCTGCAGCCCAGCACAGGCAGCCAGAGCTGGGAAGCGTGACCCTGGAGTCCCACGAGAAAATTGTTGGGAACACTAATTTTTCTCAATATTTGGGGGGCACATTTTGACACCCGTGGGGTATCTCTCCTTTTTCTGGATGCACTGTGGACACCCCTAGGCTTGTGCCTCCCGCCCCGCCCCGCCCCACCCCACAGGGTCAGCACTCTGACTCCTTGCAGGGCTGGGCGGAGGGCGTGTCTGCGTGTGGGTGGGGGCGGGGAGCTTGGGTGGGAAGAGCTAAGGGGGGATTGTGTGGTGGGTGTGTGAGAGGGAAGCTCAATCATTCACCCTCTGCCTTGGCCCCCACTTTCTACTGTAGCCAAACTCCATATTAATAAAGTATTTGCCTCCAGCACATGTCTTTCCTCCTTCTTGAGTCCAGCTGGTGCCTGCCAGGTGTTGGGGGGCAGGGAGGTGAATGGCGGTCAAGGGCCGAGGGCGGGGAGAGGAGGTGCGGGGAGCAAGGGTGCACTCCTCTGCCCCTGTTGATCTCGCTCCTACTCTGCGCAGATGCTGGGCAGACTCTGGGCCAGTGCTCAGGACACCGCAGTGCACTGGGCAGGGGACAGGAGGCGCGTGGGTCACTGGTGCAGGGACAGCAGGGTGTGGGGCTGGGCGAGAGCCGTGACAGCCCAGATGCGGTGCGTGTCCGAGCAGGCTGCTCAGTTTGGGGTCTCCCGTGAATTCCAGCCCACCCGCGCTCACCAGCGCCCACAGAGGCGGAATTTAGATGTGACTCGTGCAGATAAGGAAGCCGAGTCCAGGTGACAACTGGAGCCGGAACTCGAATTCCAGGCTCTGCCTCGGACCGGCAGGGAGTGGCCTCGTGCCGGCCAGCCTGTCTCAGCTGGGGCTGAAAAGGCTGAGCTCACAGCATGGGTGGGGGAGACCCCGAGATGGAGGGGCTGCTTCCCACCACAGGCTTGGGGTGCGCCTCTGTGCGCTCAGCTCACGGTGCCTCCACCAGACCGGGGGCAGTCCAGACGGCCAGGGAGTCCCCAGTTCCCCCTCCCTAGGCTTCCCCACCCTCATCACTCCCCAGCTCCCCGCTGCACGCGGCTCCTTGGAAAGCAGGGTCTGGCCCAGCCAGGCCGGACCTCCCAGCTGTGTGGCTCAGGGTCCTTCGCCCTCTTGGGTCAGCCCGAGGAAGCTGGGCGTGGGGATGTGCAGAGCAGGCCGTGCGGGCGGGACAGAGCCCCTGCCACGCACTCCACCAGTGTCCTCCTGGGGCAGATGGACTCGGGCTCATCAGACTCTGGGTGGGGCGGGGCTGGGCTGGGAGCATCAGACAGGACACGCTCCCCCAGCGCCAGCGGGCCCTTTAGCCAAAACCTCACCCTTTGCAGCGTGAGTCTGACTTTGGGGTGGGCGCAGGCAGCAGGCCAGCGGTGACTCACTGCCCCCCAGCGTGAGTCTGAGGGAGGGAAGCTGCTCCCACTGCCCCCTCCCCACACCCAACTGAGTACACCCGCACGGGCGAGGCCAGCCCCTCTCCGCACACCGCCCCTCCCGCCTCCAGCCCAGGAGGAGCCTGGCCCAGGGCCACGGCAAAGGGGGCTGCGAGCAGAGGACCCCGTTCCCACCCGTCACAGAGGCCCCGACACCACTTACAAAGGAGTCCACAAGGACCTTTATTAACAAGTGAGCTGAGGTGCACTTCCCTCTTGCATTATGAAAAAACTTTTAATGTACATATACACACATATACACGCTCCGCACCCATACAGCCCCTCGGGGTGCCAGGAGGGCGGTGGCGCGCTGACACGGGCCTGAGCTGAGGGACCAGGCTGCTCCCGCTATTCAGGCAGTGGCAGCGGGAGAGGAAGTTACGAAAGGAGGAGTGGGGAGACATCCTAACGGCCAGCAGCCAGGGACCGGAGAAGGACCTGGAGACTAACAAGGGCTCTTACATCATGGGGTGTGAGCAACGATGCCTCATCTGTCCTCACTGCTCCTTTCGAGGAACCCGGGGCTGGGGCCCTCCCTTCGGGGCCCCTCAGAGGGCGGCGATGGCTTTGGCAGCCACCTGGCGGCCCAGAGGCAGGCTGAGGTCCGTGATGGCCAGCACCACCTTGGGGCTGGACATGGCCGACACCTTCACCAGTTCTGACACCTGCCACAGACAGAGACAGACAGACAGCTACGCACTGAGGCTACCCTGTGGAGGGCGTGGCGTCTTGGGAAGAAGGAGCCCCCCCTCCCACCCTGAGGACTCACCACCGGACTCCCTCCCCGGATGGCAGGCGGCACTCACGGTGGTGAAGGGCATGAACTGCAGGATGCTGCCGCGGCTGCCCTGCTCCAGGCAGTCCACGCACTCCTCCATGAACCACTGCACGAACTGCGTGTGCGGGCCGGCGGTCCGCGAGCCCAGGATGGAGGAGATGAGCAGGAACAGGTTGGCTGTGCGGGGCGGGGCGGGGCGGGATAGAACAGGAAGGGCTCCATGAGAAAGGAGGTCATGGGAACAGGTCAGGCTCTGGGAGGAGGAGGGGCTGAGAAGGCAAGAGAAGGCAGTGCTAAGAGTGCCCCCCAAAGAGGGGGTGAGAAAAAGGAAACATAAAAGGAAAATTGGGGGCGAGTCAGAAGAGACTGTACATTCCCTGGGGGAGGCCCTAGCAAGCCGGGGAGATGGGCACAGGTGGAGGAATGCGGCAGCAGGGGCGGGGCACCAAGAGGCCCCCTTCCAGCTGATGGGGGCTGAGCCCTGTTTCAGGAGCGGGGTGGGGGGACTCACCCAGGACGCGGTTCAGCGGGTCCCGCATGTTGACCGTGTGGAGCTGGGAGGCCGACAAGGAGCTGCTCATGGACCGGTCGGCTGTGGGGCGAATGGAGGGGACACAGTGGGGAAGGCCTCCTGGGTCTAAACCTCCTTTCCCGGGGAAGCCCTCCCCCTCCAGGTGTGCAGGGCCCGCCCCGAGGAGGTCCCGGGAGCCAGAGTCCCAGAGGGCCCCGTAAGGAGATGAGACGGAAGAACTCATCGGTGAGCATCACCAGGCGCCGGGCGCCCATCTGCGAGCTGTGCAGACAGGGACTAGGCTGCTTAACCCTCACGCCCCCATTTCACAGACAAAGAAACCAAGGTTCGGAAGTGCCAGGTAAACTAGCCAACGGTCACTGGGTTTGTAGGTGGCGGACCCAGCATCTGTCCCCTGCCCACGCGCAGAGCTGGTTCCCTAGTCCCTAAAAGAAATGTCCGGGCTCAGGAGAAATCTCTAGAAACAGGAAAACTTCAATGCCGCAGGAGCCCTTGGCAGGGAGAGGTAATGACATCTGGGGCAGGCTGGGGGGGGAGGGGTGCCCTCCAGACAGGAAGAGTGAGGAGCAGCCCCAAGTCCCGGCCCTGCCTGCGCCACACCTCAGGGCCTGTTTCAGGGGAAGGAAGGTCAGAGCAGGTGAGTCAATGGTGCAGACTGTGCCCAGGACGGTGAACTCACTGGGGGAGCATGTCATTCCTTCCACCTTGTGGTAAGGGGAGGGGAAGGGCAGCACCGTGCCCTTAGGACTGCATCCGGGTTGACTTTAACCCTCAGAAGAGACCTTCAGCAGCCCACAGGGGACAAAGAGGGGCCCACCCGGCCCACCCTCCCTGACCAGCCTGCAGAGAAGCCTGCCGCTGGGGACGGGTGCAGAGCAGTCCAGGCAGGAGCGACTTCCCAGCCCCTCCTCACACACTCACTGGGACTGGACAGGATGGTGGCATCTTCCTCGTTGGAGCTCAGGAGTCGCATCAGCTTTGAGGGCTGCATGTCGTCCAAGGGGAAGAGGCTGATGTAATCCTGGAGGGCGGGAAACCCACTGTTACCCGGCAGGAGGTCTGGAGCTCAGACCAGAGTGGGAGACGGCCAAGCCCCACAGGCCCTGGTCAGCATCCCCAGGGGGGCCGCCTTCACCCCTCTGACAATCCTGGTGCGAGCCGCTCACGCTCACCGCTGCAGACGTGCGGCCATCAGGCTGCCCCGGGCAGGCGGCCTGCCTGCCTGCCTTTGCCCAGGACACCTCCCAGCCAGAAGAGGCTCAGGAACGTCTGCTGGACGTGAACAAGCGAACGGAGGAGTCCCCTACCTCGATGTCTTCACGGTGTCTCTTCTTTTGGCGGGAGGATGCCTGCCCCTTGTGGGAAGAATAGGAGCTCAGGGCACACCAGACGGCCAGCCTGGCAGAGGGTTCCAGGAAAAGAGGTGAAATCAGGGGGACCCCAAAGGGGGGGTTCTGTGCTCTTGGTGATTGGGCCCCACCTGGCAGTTCCTCCCCACGGCTTGGGTTCCGGGGGGCCCTGGGAAGGGCGCCTGACTCAGGGCTTGGGGACCTGAGGCTCTGCAGAGACTCCTACTTGGCGAGAGCGGTGCCGGGGGGATCCATGAGGCTGTGCCACTTGGAGGAGTCGGTGAGCAGCCCAGGCAGGATGTGGCCCAGCAGCACCAGCGCCACCTGCTGCATGTCCAGGGAGAAGATGGAGTAGAGCAGCTCCACGGCCCGCAGCGTGTGCTCCTTGCGCGTCTCCTTCAGCAGCTCCTGAGTGGGCGGGGGTGGGGCATGCAGGCGCTGAGGCCTGGTCTGGGGCTCTGACGCCCTGCAGCTCCAGGTGGCTCCCTGGGGAGGGACGCAGGGAGCCCCGGCTGCTGCTCCACCCCTCCCACTGCCTCAGAGCCTCTGATCCCCTCCGAGTCCCGAGGGGAGGACCAGCATTTGCGAAGCCTCTCAGAGAGGCACTGGGTGTTGGGCAGTGAGAGATGGGAGCAAGTTTGGTCCTGTCTGGCATTTTCTTGGGCATCTCCCGGAGTCTGAGGACGCCCACCACACCCCATGGGCCCCCTGGGCCTCCCCACGGCCCCCCCACCCCAAGCACCTTAATCAGGTTGTTGCAGAACCAGTAGACGCCTCCCATGTGCAGCAGGGTGTCAAAGATGTGGATGGAGCGACTGTCCACCCACCCCTTCTCCAGCACCTTGGCAAATATGTCCGTCAGCACCTCCTTGATGGGCCGCTTGGGGGGCAGCAGGTTCCAGTAGGGCATCGCGTCCATGCCCGTGGACGGGAACTTGATCTGCGTGGCCGTCTGCTGCAGCACGTCAGCACACATGTGCTCCAGGATGGAGCTCATGATCACCACCCTGGGGGAGGGGAGAGGACCTGAGGCCTGGGCAGCACGGGGTTCAAGGGCTAGGGCGGGGAGGGGAGGAAATACCCAGGCCAGACTTTTCCCAGGGCTTGGGTTACGGAAATACTTCTGGGGAATTAACCCCATTCTACGCTAAGGGAGGAGACAGGAGGAAGTTGCAAACCCCTAGCAGACCTGACCCTGCCAGTCCCGCTCTTGGCAGGACTCTCGCCTGCTGGGCACAGAGCCTACGGGGGGCAGGGGGTGCTCGCCTGCCCCAGGTACTCCAGCAACACGCTCATGTTCCCTCTGTCTCCAACTCGCCCCACCCCCAGGCCCGCCGTGCCAACACTCTCACACAAATAAGAACAATCACTTCCCTCTGGGCTGAGTGAGTGAGGGGGTCCCCGCCCAGCCCTGGCCTCCTCCCAAAGTAAACTGCTCCTTCCAGGACAGGGGCCCCAGGGCTGCCCCGCAGGGGCCTTCCCGGCCCTCGGCAGCTGGGCAAGTACGAGTGTACACCCAGGAATTTTCTCACGAAGGGCCTGGGACTGTGAGTGTGGACCTGGGCTGAGAGCTCATGGTTCCTGGAATGCGGGGCGGCTCTGGGAAAGTCGCCACGACTCTCAGAGCCACTTTTCCCACCTGCGCGGGGCAGCCACGCCCAGCCCCAGCACCCCACCATGCCTCACCCAGACAGGGGTCCGCGTGCCCGTACTGGGCTGCGCGAGAGCGCCTGCTCCGTTACTTGTGGGCAGAGGGCGAGGAGGGAGAGAGAGAAAGGAGGCAAGGGGACACCGGAGGTTCCATCAGCCCTCCCCAGCCTCCTTTCAGCTCGGTCCCCCACGTCTCCCTCCTAGGGCACCCCGAGGGCTGCCGTGGACGCCACCATTCACAGCGCGCCCGTGGGCTCCTGCCCACACCTGTGGCAGCACCATTCACAGCAGCCAGGACGCGCTAGGCACCCAAGGGTCTATCGGCCGATAAATGGCAACACAAAATATGATACGGACATGCAACAGAACATGATTTAGCCTTAAAAAGGAAGGAAATTCTGACGTGTTCTGGGATGCGGCTGAGCCTTGGGGCCCTTTTGCTAAGGGAATCACGGCGGTCACGAAAGGACCAGTGCTGTGAGAGCCCATGCACATGGGCACCTGGAGCGGTGAGGCCCACAGAGACGGGAGGTGGAGCAAAAGGCGGGCACGGGCAGCTGGGGGTGTGGGGAGAAGGGCGAGCCGTGACTTAATGGGCGCAGAGTTCGCGGGGGGAAAACAGGGGCGCCTGTTTCATGACAATGTGAACAGAGGTTAACGCTCCTGAACTACACACCTAAAATGGTTAAGATGGTAGATTTTGTTATATATGTGTATTTTTTGCCATAATTAAAAAAAAAAAAAAAAAGCTTATTGGGTGCGTGAATGAATCAACGCCGCTGAATCCGACACGGCCGAAACCACCGGGCCGGTCCTCTAAGCCCTGGGACAGCCACGGCAGAAGGACGTCACAGAAGACAGCCAGGCGGAGGGCAAGGGGAGTGGGCGGGCTCGAGGCCTGCGAAGCCCACAGACGGGGCCACGGTTTCTAGACAGTGACGCGGCGAAGGCGACCACTCTGCCCTTCTGGCCAGCCAGCTCTCCAGAGCGCGGTCCCCCCCCAAGGGCAGGAGTCGCAGCGTCTGGGGTCTGGACTCCGGGACAGGCCGGCGCTGGGTGAGACGCACACTGAAATGCTGCTGAATCAGTGAGTGAACGTGTGAGTAAGACCATGAGTGAGCAAGGAAGTGAGTGAGTGAGTGAGCGGGGCGTTTGGCAGTGTGAGAGACAGGGTGACCGGTTACCGGAGGGGCTGACTCCTCACAACGGAGCTCGGAGTCCCCGAGGGGCGGGGCGGGCGGGGCGGCTGACCTCTCGTTGTAGAACTGCAGGGTGTTCTCGCTGTACAGGGGCCCCGCCAGCTGGCGGATCATCTGCAGCGACTTCTCCCGCTCGTCCAGCCCCAGCATCCGCACATGGGCCACGAGCCAGGCCACGGCGCACACCGCCAGGCTGCACACCTTTCCCTTGATGTTGTCGGTGATTTTCTGGGAGGGGGCAAAGGGTGGCGGGGTCACCACCTCTCCTTCCCCGCTAGGGGTCTCCCCAGCCTTTGTGGGCCGCTGAGTGCCACGGCGGGGGGGGGGGGGGCCCTGGACCCCACATGCCACACCTCTTCTCACCACACGTCTGACTCCCCAAAATCAGCTGGGCAGGCGGGGTGGCGAGCATTCTGATTACTAGGAAGATCGACACCCAAACATGGGCTCCTGCATTGAGGGCCCTTTTGTTCTTATGAAACACACCCATCTATCAAAGCCTGGCTCTGTGTCCCAGGGAAGAGAGGAGGCTCCTGGAGAAGTGGGGCTACCTGGATGGACTCGAAGGCCAGCACCCCATTCTCCCAGGCATTGAGGATTTCCAGGATGGCGGCTGAAATGCTGAGACAGGCCTCATGCCAGTTCATCTGCCTGCGAGGGGGTGGGGACGGAAGAGGAACCGTCACAGGGGGACGAGGGGCGGGCTGAGGGCGAGGGGCTGGGCACGGCCCCCACCGCCACCCCTGGAGTGGGCCACTGACACCAGCTTCATCTCCGAGGAGTTGTTGAGCAGGGCCACGAGGGACTCCACTTTGGTGGAGTCCGGCCAGAAGCAGGGGTGGTCCGGGTTCAGGATTTTGCCCTCCTCAGGCATGCAGGTCTGGATCCAGGTCTCAAAGAAGGGCACCTCCGCCCCTGTGCTCGACTCGGACAGGATCACCTGGGCAAGGAGGGGGAGAGTCACCGGCCAAGTGGGGAGGGCACAGCGCGCCGCCCCCACGCCAGTGTCTCCCTTTCCCTCCTAAAGAATCCAGGACACACGGGCTAAAGGAGAAAGATTAGGGCCGTGCTGCCACCTGCTGGTCGGGAACGTGGCACTGAAGGACCTGGGACGTGGCCAGGAGGGCATCCGGGAGCTTCTCCTGGTGGGCGCCTGATTTCTGCAGCCAGCTGAACTAAGGGGCGTGGGTGACTGGCAGGGAGTAAGGCTGACCAGGGGGAGAGACACTGGTCATTTCCCTCCCCTTCTCCCCGCCCACTTGGCGCCCCGACCCTGCCGGCCGCTCTCGCTCACCTCCGAGCCGTAGGTCTGGGCCACGTGGCACAGCATGAGGAAGGAGATGTCGAAGAGCAGGGCCCGCACGGAGGCGGGCTTGGCTGCGGACAAGGACAAGGCTGACCCTGCAGTCTGGGCCGGACCGTAGCCCGGGGCCAGGTCAGGAGGGGGTCAGGGTTCACCTCAGGGAAGGTCAGGGACCAAGCGTCTCCTTCAAAGCTCTGAGGCTCAGAATCCTTTTCTTGAGTCTCAATCGAAACATCATCCCTTCCTTGGAATTAAGGACCCCTGACACCCTCCCTCCGCCCGAAACCCAACCCAACCCAACCCTAAGGGGGCGGCAGAGAGGCAAAGGGTGGTTGTAGAAGAACCCTTCTCCCGGGATTACCCTGTTTCGAGCCTCCCCCAAGGCTTCATGGGCCATCCCTCTGGGGAGGAGGCAGCCTCCCGGGACGCACAGAGGCATCCTCCGGCCTCTCGAGCTCTCCCTCCACACCCGCCTTCCAGCGCCACCCAGGCCTGCGGGTGCGCGGGGCAGACTTACTGCTTTCCTCGCTGCCGTGTGTCGTGAACTCATTCAAGCTGTGGAGGGAACGGAGACAGGCCGCGTCAGGCACCGCAGGGGCAGAGTGAGAACGGGGTCGGGGACTCCCCCCACCCGGAGAGACGGTCACTGGAGTCCAATTACAGGTCAAACTTAAAATGAACACCATTGCTACAGAGAAAGGAGCTTCGTTTTTAAAAGATTTCCCAGGCCTAGAGAAGGGCTTACTGAACAGAGCAAAGTTCCGTATTTCAAATGCTAGGTTAACCCAAAAACAGTCAACAGAATTCGAGAGCCCCTGGTTGATGACGGGGTGCACGCGAATCCCTCCGCGCCAACTGTTCGATGCCGCCTCACCGCCTCCAGCTCCTCCGCTGCATCCTGGGCTGCAGACAAAAGAGTCTCCACGTCCCCAGAGACGGGCCTTCTCCCAGGGTCTGCAGCTGGAGGGGAGGCTCTGCCTGGGCCTGAGCGCCCCTGGGGAGACCCAGATCCCAGGCCCTCGCCCCACCCCCACCTCCCCCATCAGAAGCTCAGCCTTCCTTACTTGATGAACTTTCGGGCAAAGGACTTGAGCTTCCCAGTGGCAGCGGCTGCAGCCAGCAACAAATCCAGACTCTTCCCAGACAGCATGTGGCCCAGGACCCCCAGCAGCCCCTCCGGGGACTTGGAGTGGTCTGCGTCCATCGTCTGCGTACACGACAGAAAAACAAGTCCCGAGGAACCCCGACGACCCCCCAGACACAGCCTGGCCACAGCCTCTCTCGCTGCACGTACGCCATGACCGGCACCTCGGTCTACGTCCTTCTGACTCCAGTCTGGAAAACCATTCCCAACCCTGTCCTCCCTCTCCACTCTGTCCCTGGCGACTGACTCGGGGCAACAGCGGTGGGGCTGGGGCGGCGAGGGCTCCGCTATGCGGTCCCTGCTGCTTCTGTGTGAGACGAGCTGAGGGAAGGCACCTACCACGGCGCCCGCTTGCAAGATGCCCAGTAAACACTAGTTTCCAATGCCAGCTTCCCTTGCCTTCCCCATTTCTCTCCTTTCAAGGTAACTGTGTCTAAAAGCCAGGAGAGGGGGAGGTCTATGGCCTCTGTCTATTTACGGAGAAGGAGAGGGAAGACTGGGAAGAGGAGAGAGATGACCCTGGGGGCACAGGAAAGGCGCAAGCACCTTGAGGATGTTGGTGACCGTGGGCTCCGCCCGGAGGATCAGCCCAGGATTGGGCTGGATGTTGGCGTTTTCTCCGGATTTCTGCTGAGGTGCATGTTCCCGGTCTGCTGCACTGTGGCCGTGACCAGTCAGCCAAGGAAGAGAACAGTGGCAGAGGTAAGTTCATGACACGCTCCCCAGGCCAGCCCCAGAAGCACAGGCGCACAGAGGAGGTGGTAAGCACAGGAAAACTTTCCGTGTCACAGTGACATTTATGAAAGTGTGTCCAGTACTGCAATGGCTTCAGTTTGTCGCTGGGCATCACATCTAATTTGAAAGTTCATTGAAGACTTAGGAGGGCCCTGGCTGGTGTGGCCCAGTGGATTGAATGCTGGCTTGCAAACCAAAAGATTGCAGGTTCGAGTCCCAGTTAGGGCATATGCCTGGGTAGAGGGCCAGGCCCCAAGTTGGGGGCGTGCGAGAGGCAACTGCACATTGATGTTTCTCTTGCACAAAGATGTTTCTCTCCCTCTCTTTCTTCTTCCTTCCTCACCCCTCTAAAAACAAATAAATAAAATCTTTAAAAAAAAACTCTTCACTTAAAAAAAAAAAAAGACTCAGGAGGAAGATGAAGGACTTTGACTGGGATCACAAAGGAGGCCGAGAGTGAAAGCATGGCACCTAAGAGGGCAGAACCCTAGTCTGCGGAAGTCAGTGCCTCCTGCTCCTGGCGAACACAGGCCTGGCCCCAGTCACCTGCAACCCAAACTCTGGATGGAAGGGGGAAAGGCAGCCAGCAGCCCAATCTGGACGAGACAGAGGGAGGGCGAAGGGGCCTGGACCGACCCGAGGGAGCTCACACTTACCGCTTGGCCATGAGGTTGTTCACGCTGGCCTCAGACAGAAGGCCCTGCTTCCTGCACTCTTGAAGGAGGAAGTCTGTGAAGTCACAGCTGTGAGGGGAGAAGATGGTGAGGGACTGGGCACAGAGCAGGGGTGCCTGAGGGGCAGCAGCAATGGGTCCCATCCGGCTACCCCCACTCCTTTTGGACAAAGAACATCTGCAGTGCCAGAGGGAAGGCAGAGGGTAGAGGGTAGAGGGGCTCGGGCACTGGGCCTACGGGAACTACTCTACTGGAACTACGGGGTCTGCTGCCTCCTGCTCCCGCCAAGGGGAGCGAACAATGAGACAGTCCTTCGAGGCTTATCCGACACAGGAGGGCAGCAGAAGAGCCCAGGGCACCTTCCAGCAGAGGGAAGCAGGGGGTTCATACTTGCAGCGCTGGTCAGCTTTGTCCAGCAAGGGTGTGAGCTTCAGCAGGAACTCAAAAGCACAATTGACATCCTCGGTAAAGTCCTACAAAGAGCCAGAGAGGGCCGTCCGGCTTCTAGATCTTCCTCCCTGCCACAGCCTGCGATGCAGGAACCCAGGGACGCCATTTGGTACAAAAGCCTGCAAGCCCACATGCCCACCCACTGGCTTCCAGGGCCTGGGGGGGGGGGGGGGCGGGGCAGGGTGTCACCACACATGGCTGTCCTGGCCCCCCATCATCAGACAACCTTGCCTCCTGAGTGGCCTGGCGGCCTTCTGTCTGGGGACTGGCTGCATGCGTGCATGCAATGCACACACATGCGCAGGTGCACTCCCGCTTCCCTTCCCCCAGATGCAATGTGCTACTGCGCAGTCAGGCGCCCTCCCCTGCCCTTGCTTCTCCAGGGCGGAAACAAGGACCCACCTATTCCCCTGCCCCCTCCATCTCATTTCCTCTGCTCACCTTGTCCCCGTGAGAGTACTTCTTCAGTTTCACCAGAACCTGTGGAATCTAGGGGATGAGACGGCGGGGGGGCGGGGCGGGGAGGCAGAAAGCATGAGTTCTTCTCTTTCACCCAGGACTAGAGGCATCCTCTCTAGCCCCCTGCTCCGGGCAGAGAGACAGGAACACTCCTGCCTGAAAGCGAGCATTCCTGGAACCCAATCAGAAAGCTGACAGGTACCCACAGGCCTGGTGCTGTCAGCCTCCAAGTCACAGGGACCCCCCACCCCCCACTGCTGGCTCAATGGGGAGGTGCCATCCGCAAAGGTGGAACTCCTGCTTCAAGGACCCGGGCCCACTGCCCTGCACAGTCAGGTTACAGACTGATCCAAGCAGCACCTGTGCGCTAAGAAACAGCAGAGACCTGCCAACCGAGCTAAATATGGCCCTGGGACTTTCAGAGAAAATAATCGATGGGAACTTGTGCTGGGGGATCTGGCAGGCTGGGCGTGATGCCAGCGGGAAAAACACAGGGCAAAGGTCCAGAGTGTCGCTGCTTTTCCCAAGCACCATTCCTAAACTGGCTGTCCTGCTGCTCCACGCCCCAGGTACCTTGAGGAAGGTAAAAGCTGTCCACTTGAGCTCCTCCGTACCCTCGGGAGACTCAATGAGTCCAACAAGGCAAGCTTTCCAGATCTCCAGGACAAACAGCGGGGTGGGGATATGCTGCAGGAACATCCAAAGGCCAGGCGTTACAGAGGCCCCATTTCCCCCTTCACCTTCTGCGGCCCCCGGGGATCAGGCTGGGTCAGGGACTGCGCAACAACACAGGAGTGTGAGGCCCAGGGACGTCAGGTGAGGCGGCGGAACCCCGCAGGCCTGGGGTCCACTTCCCACCACGAACGGGAGAAACCCAGTCTCTCCCAGAAGGACCACAGGAACCCTCCCTCCCGCCCCCAAATGACCGGCCGCCTTGGGGACAGACAGGCAACACGGGCCCCCCACCTGCATGCGTTTCACCATCATCAGCTGCTCCACCAGCGGCTGCGTCTCGCCTGTCAGGTTCATGGTGCCCTCGAGCAGGACCAGCGCGTGGACCGTGGGGAAGCCCGTCTTGTTCGGCTGCTCGGAGTGCACAGACAGCATCGTGGGGATGCTGCGGGCACAGAAGCACAGGGGGTGGTGTCTGGTGAGCTAGGAAGAGCTGGAGAGCAGGTGAGAGCAGGTGAGAGCAGGGGGGTCGGGGCCAGGTGCCACATGGTCCCACCCCTACCCAGGGCCTCCCGCCCCTCCCGTCACCACGACCGCCCTGGCAGCCTGTACCTCCTGATGAGTGTACCACACTGCTCAGCCTGGCTGCGGAGCTGGGGGTTGCTGAGATTGGCCAGGATCTCCCCAAGCTTCAAGAGAGAATGCTCGATGGCTGTCCAGGAGGCTGGCAGAGAAAAGGAAATGCAGAAACATGATGGGAAGCAGATGGGAGGAGGAGGGTGGCTCCAAGCTCCTCGATTTGGGGGAGGAGGCTTCCCCTGGGGGCGACATGGAGGCTGGGGCCTGGGGGGACGCATGCACTGTTTTCAGAAGGCAGGTGTGTACCAACAGTGAAGCCTCTAGAAACTATTCCCAGAGGCCTGACATTTCAGGGGGTGCGTGCAGCCAACTTGAGACTAGATGTGCCCTAACACAGGCAGTGGCAGAGAGAGGTGGGGGGGGGGGCACAGGGGCAGGGGGAGCCCAGTGGCTGGAACAGGGGGGTGGCCGCAAACCACCGCAGGGATGTGCCAGCCTTGCAAGCAGCCAACACGCTCCAAGCCGGCCAAGCTGGACTCCTGCACAGCCGTCGGTGTTCTCCCCCCACTCCCTCCCCGTCCGGGCCTTCGCTCCAGCCGCCCACCCCCTGAACCGCCCCCTCACTCACCCTCACCCCTCCAAACTCTCCCTGCCCTTCAAGCCGCTGTCGGAGCCCCTGCTCCTTTAACAACTGACCCAACTGGTCCACCCCACTGACCTCTCCTCCTACATGCCTAAACTCTCGGTCTGTACTGCATGGTTTAGTGTTTAATTCTAAGTCACTCATCCTAGCTCCCATCCCAGAGGCTCAAATGATGAATAATGGCTCCAACTAGCCCACTAACCTCCATGTAGCATAGAGGGGAAAACCAAAAAGATAAGACTTGAGATCCATTAAGATTAAGTTAAATATTCATTCATTTCTCGGCCAACAAGCACGTGTCAAGTGCTCAAGATACGTGAGAAACTGTCAACGTAGCCCATTTTTACAAGGTGGTCACCTTTCTGCACTTTCCACAGGTAATAAAACATATTTTGAGAAGTAATAAATCTGCCAACCCTATGACAAGTTCTTCGACCAGGTCCTGAAGACCTGGAGGTAACCCATCCTAATCCTCTCACTACTGGAGAGCAAGGGCCCCGGGGGTGGCCCCGAGCCACAGCAAGACTGCGGCCCTCAAGCCCCAGATCCGGAATATCGGAGTCTTCCCTCCCGTCCGGTGATCTGTCTGGTCTCACGCTCTGGAGGGTTCCAGTATTTAACATGTGCACTTGAGTCAAGAGGTACACGGCGCAGCAGGCCTGACAGCAGGCAGGCGCCGTGTTGAAAGGACGTTTTAGGCAATGCTCAAACACAAGAGCTGTTTGTTTTTCAGATGATCAGTAACATGGAGGCAAACACAAGGATGGATCATGTGCTCGCGCTGTCCCCTAACTCTCTCCGCGTACACTGCACGCTAGTCTTGCTCCCCACTGGCACGTATACTGGTTGAGGGCAGGGACCCTGCCACATGCTCCTCCGGGAGCCCCCCGCCCCCCGCCCCCAGCACCTGGCACAGTGCTGGGCATACAATAATGCTCAGTAAATACCTGTTGGTTGATTGGCTCGGGTGCCACCCTGCCCAAGTCCCTGGGATGTATGCAATGCTTATGGGGAGAAAAAAAAGGAAGTGGGATGATTTCAGATCCTCTCGGAAAGAAGTGGGATGCCATCCTGCCTCTCCCCTCTCGATTAAAGGACCAGATTTGGGAGCAGTGGCAGGTGGGGCTCAGGGGAACGCGGGGACATACAGGCCTCCTCTAGTTTGGCGATGTGGAGCAGGGCCCGGTTCTTGGTGCTGCTGAGGGTCTTCTCCAGGCGCTGCAGGCACATGGCAAGCTGCTTCTCTCCAGCGGCTAGAGTGCCAGCCTCCAGACCCTCCTGGAGCCGCTCCGCAGAGGCTGCAGTGCAGCGCAGCAGCCAGTGGAGGGCGCTGAGAAGGGCCCGGCACAGCCCGATGCACTCCTCGGCTTTGCCGTGACAGCTACGGGGAAGGAGGCAAAATCTGTTTCTGCTCCAAAGGCTGAAATCTGACCTACACCAATGTTCCCCAGAGTGCGCGGCACTCCCCTTCCAGGGAAGAGAGTTAGGAAGCTAGCCAAGGCCTGGGGAAGACAGCCCCGTCGGCTTCCACTGAACGAGATTCCGAGTGAGCTACTCCAATTGTGAAGGGGCATTTTTGTCCTAAGGAATACACGGAAAAGGATGGGGATGGGCGGGTGTGGGTGAGCAGGGGGGACGAAGTGCGGGAAGCCACAGGACTGAGCTCAGGCTGTATTCTCAGGAGCTCTCCTTGACACTGAGCTAACGCTAGAGGCTATGAGCCCCTGACCCCTGCCATTACCTCAGTCGGTCGCAAAACATGTCCATGATGTCCAGCAAAGCCTGGACACACAGGTCCCGGGAAAAGTCATCGAACTGCGGGAAGAACAGCAGTGATGCTCCAGAACGTCCCAGTCAGGCCCTGGTCTCACACGAGAGGCAGACAGGACGCTCAGGGTTCCTGCTCATCTTTCCTCCCACCTCGGGTTTCAGACCGGGTATCCCTTCAACGCTGGAAATCCGCTCCCCACTGCCAGCCCCTGCTTCCCAGGGTGCCCCTCCCTCCGGCAGAAAGCAGCAGTGCCAACCTGAGCGGTCACACGATCGGAGCAGTCAAGGAGGTGGGGCCCCTTCTGTCACTACCATCTCTCTGTCCCCCTGCCCCCCACCTAGCTTGTGAGTGGCTGCGGTCATACCTTACTGATAGCTGTGAGGACAGAGGAGTAGGACACCATCTGCAGGGAAAGAAAAAAGATAAAAGTTCAGACGACTGGTGACCCACAGTTGGGAGGAACAAACGCTGGTACTTAAAGCCACTCGCTGCAGTTCCCCTAAAGCCTCGGCCCCCCCAGGGGGCCTTCCCCGCCCCACTCAGGGAGAGGCAGGCACACCGGGCACGGTCCCGTTCCTCCTCCTGTTGGACTCGCCACAGATGACGTCACAGCATAAATCCACTGAGCAGATTTGAGGGTGTTCCAGGCTCCGGGTTTCACCGTCCATTACGTACAAGGTCGACAGACTGCCAGCGGGCAGGAGATGGGTCAGGACCTGGGTTGCGCTCCTGCACCCCACACCTCCGTGACTTCTCTGGGACAGGGTCTGGGGACACGCGCACAGCTCCTGCAGTGACTAGGGAGTGACTGCACCTTGAAACAGGCAGTGATTTTCATTATGCACACTCTCACTCGTCTTCCTAGGAGTTACTCTCCAGGACACCTTCTCCGATCAACTGCAGCCCCCCACCCAGAGCTGAAACCCCCCCTCCACGCTCCAAGCAATCGCCTGCGTCCATCACGGCACAGCTGGTACCTGCTGAGCCCACCAAACGAGGCGCTCCTTGAGGACGACGATACTTGTACTCAGTGACCCATGAACTTGGCGATAACGCTTGTACAACAAGTAAGTACAAAAACACACCCTTAGATCGGCACTTCCCAAAGTATCTCCCAAAGCTGCACTGTGCATCAGACATGCCACTAGTCACACGGTGGCTTTTTAAAGTTAAACAACACTGAAAATTCAGTTCCTTCACCAGACTAGCCACATTTCAAGTGCTCAGTGGCCGCATGCGGCTAAAGGCTACTACTGTATGAGACAGCAGAGATACAGAACATTCCTATCACTGTAGAAAGTTCTACCGGGCGATGCTGTTCCAAAGGGTCCAGAGGGTGCTCAGAAATTCGACACACACACACACACACACACACACACGCACAGCTTCCGTGTGATGTGCATTGGAAAAACCCTGGATTAAACATACATAAAGAGCTTTCTTTAAAGTAAGGGTTCTTTCAGTCAAGAGCTTGCTTTACTGCAGGACTTCTCTGACCCACACAATATTCTTGTATAAAATGAGAATTTCTCAGATGACTGGGGATGAAGCAAGAAATGCTTTACAAACTCATCTGACCAAGGACTCTCATTTAACTAGTATTTCCAAAATACATTTTGGGAAATTCCACCTGAAAAGTGAGCTTCCTAGGAATAGAAATAGTGATAAATTTCTGTTTCTCTAGAACTTAGCCTGGGGCCCAGCAGATGGTGTGTCCTCTGTAAGCTTTTATTGCTTTGGACTGATGAATTCTAGTAACATTGTGGAAAAAAAATTTTACCTTAAAACAAATTTCTATTAGTAAAACCTATTTATCACCACAAAATTAGAAATATATAGTTCAAAAGAAATAATTTGTCTTGAATAAAATTAAGCTTTACAGGAAATCTTTCAAGCTGTCACATTTTAAAAAATTACAATTATAGCATGCTGATAAAATGTGAGTAACACCATAGAAGACAGCCACAGCCCTGACTGATGTGACTCAGTGGATTGGATGTCATCCTGCAAACGGAAAGGTCGCCAGATCGATTCCCAGTCAGGGGACACGCCAGGGGACACGCCAGATCGATTCCGGGCCAGGTCCCCAGTTGGGGGCATGCGAGAGGCAACTGATCCATGTTTCTCTCGCACACCAATGTTTCTCTCCCTCTCTTTCTCCCTCCTTTCCCCTCTCTCTAAAAATAAATAAATAAAATCTTAAAAAACAAAAAAAAAGTCAAAATCATATACTCAAAACCAGTGACAAAACACACCCAATAAAAAAGCAGAATACAATGACAGAAGCTGTCGAGAGAATTAATTACCTGCCTTGTGGGTTGTCTTCACTAGAAAAATAAAAATTTCCAAAGATTTAAGAAGAAAGCTAAGTCCGCCTCAATGACCTCAGCATAGTGAATTTCACGCACGTGGCAATACCTTCCCTGTCTCATCTCCCCCCCACGTGAACAGACTGCGGTCTGTTCAGACATGTTCAATATTCTCAGATAAACAGGTGCGGGACACACAGAAGACGCAGACGCACAATCAGCGGTCAGTGCCACCCTCAGCAGGACGACTGCGAAGCCAGCACTGGTGTCTCTCGGCGATCAGAAAGTTGGGAGCCTGCCTGGGCAAGATGACCACAGCGTTCCAGGCGAGTGTTTGTTTATTTATAACTGATGTCCCCATAGCGAGGGCTTGGCAGAGAACTGAACCTTTCTGGATACCGACCTGAAGGGGGAGCTGGGTGTTCCCACTACAGACGGACCCCAAACTGCCAGAAGAGAAAATCCCAATTCTGTATGTTCTGAAGGATGTCATTAGGTATACTAGGTTTATACGGTCTCTGAAGTCAAAATTCTGTCCAGTAAATCTTTGCTAACAGTATCAATAAAGCACTTCTACTCTAGAGACCTAAAAATACTTTCCACATGGTGAACAGTTTTTCACAGCAGGGTCTGACCTATTCCAATCTTAATACATCCATCCACGCGGGAGCTGGAACCACCACCAGCCCGAGGCTGGGACCGTCTGCACGGCCCTCCGAGCACCTGGCGAGCCCAGACTGGCCCCGCGGCTGCTCTCCAACCCCCTCCGCTCTCTGCATTCAACACTCCGGCTGCTCTTGAGTGCCCTCTCCATACACAGCCCTGGACCAAAGAGCCTCTTGACTCTGAAGGAAAAACAAATTACTAATTTTGCATAGCACTTCATAAGTCATGAAGGTCTTTCATGTTTGTTTATTTCTCCTTTCGGCCTTTCTCCTTCTTGCTTCTCCCATCAGTGTTTATACATCTCGAGATTCTTCTATTTTTAAAGGAACCTCCCGCAGACCCCGCAGTTCCAACCAGCCATCACGCTCCCTCCTGCTCTCCACAGGCGTAAGTTCTCTACACTCACTGTGTCTACCTCCCACCTCCCGTCGGCAGTTCTACCCACTCCAATCACTTGTCCTTCCCGCTGCAGGAATCCTCTCATTAAGCTCATCAGCAAACTCTTGTTGAACCCCATGGGCAGTTCTCAGTTCTGATCTCACTGACTTCCCAGCAGTACCTAACACCGGGAAACACCCCCTCACTCTTCAGTCCTCTCCTTCCTCCTGGTGCTGTTCTTTTAAAAACAAAACAAACAAAAAAAGGATTTATTTATTTTTAGAGAGAGAGGAATGGAGGGAGAAAGAGAGGCAGAGAAGCATCAATGTGTGGTTGTCTCTTTTGCAAACCACCACCCCCCACCCCCACACTGGGGACAACACAGGCACATGCCCTGACTGGGAATGGAACCCATGACCCTTTGGTTTGCAGGCCCGCACTCAATCCACTGAGCCACACCCGGCAGGGCCAGGGCTTTTCTTGGTACCACCCTCTCCTGCTTCGCTTTGCTTTTCTTCTCTCCTCGCTGACTCCTTCTTTTCAGACTCCTATAAGGAATTCTTGTCTTGTATATGTTCCTTAAAGGTGATTGGTTCCTCAGGAATTCGGCTTGGGTCACTCCTTTCCTTGCTTACTCTCCATGCTCTCTGGGCACTCTCGCCAGGACCCATAGTTTCAATTTCCATCTGTAGATGAACACTCCGAAATCAACAGCTCTAGTCCGGGCCTCTGCTTATGAGTTTCAGACATGTACGTTCAACTGCCTACTGAGTGTCCTCTCGGAGCCCACAGAGACACCTTAAATGCAACGAGGCCAAATCAAACATGCCATCTCCACCCCTCACCTGCGTGCCAGCCATAACAGCAGTCCTGCTCTACTCCCACTGTCTTCCTACGATCCTGTCGCTTGCCCAGTCCTCGAAACCAGAGACTGAAGACACACGAGCTTGGATTTCTTCCTCCCCCTCTCATGCCTCTCATCCAGTTCATCACCGGTCCTCTCAATGCCACCTCCTAAATTGTTCTTGAATTCATCTTTTTTTTTTTTTTTTCTGCTGCCACTTCCCAACTTTATGCTGATATCACCTTTTACCTGAATCACTGCAACAGCCTACATCAGGGGTTGGAAAGCTATGGCCTGCAAGTCAGATCTGGCTTCTCACCTTTTTACTATAAATAAAGTTTTATCAGAACACAGGCATGTCCACTTGTTTACATATTATCTACATCTGCTCTCAAGCTACAATGACAGAATAGTGGTGACAGACCCACACGGCCTACAAGACATAAAGTATTTACTATCTGGTCCTTTATAGAAAAAATATGCCAGGCTAAATGGTCTCCCTGACTTCTGCCTTACCCCCCTCCAACTCATTCTTCAAACCACAAACAGAGTGATGTTTCTAAAGTTAATCCAAGGCCCTGACGGATGTGGCTCAGTGGACTGGGCATCAACCTGCAAACCAAAGGGTCGCCAGTTTGATTCCCGCTCAGGGCACATGCCTGGGTTGCGGCCAGGTCCCTGGCTGGGGGTGTGTGAGAGGTAGTCAATCTATGTTTGTCTTTCACATTGATGTTTCTCTCCCTCTCCTTCCCCCTCACATCTCTCTAAAAATAAATAAATAAAATCTTTTTTTAAAATAAATAAATAAATAGCCGTGGCTGGAGTGGCTCAGTGGATTGAGTGCTGGCCTGCAAACCAAAAGGTCACTCGTTCGATTCCCAGTTAGGGCACATGCCTGGGTTGTGGGCCAGGTCCCTGGCTGAGGGCACATGAGAGGCAACCACACATTGATGTTTCTCTCCCTCTCTTTCTTCCTCCCTTCCCCTCTGCCTAAAAATAAATAAATAAAACTTTTAAAATAAATAAATAAATGAAATAAAGCTAATCCACAAACTCCCCAAATCCACAAAGTTAAAGAAATCCCAATCAAAATGTAATAGGATTTTTAAAAGGAACTCAAGAAGTTGATTCTAAAATTTGTATGGAAATGAATGCCTAAAAACAGTCAAGAAATTTTTGAAAAATAAAACTACAGGAAGACTTGCCTAGACAGATAGCAAACATACTATAAAGGTATAGTAACTGAAAAAGTAAAACACTAATGCAAGAAAAGACAAAGATATCAACACAATATATTAGAATACCAAGGCCCTAGTTGGTGTGGCTCAGTGGATTGGAGTGCCAGCCTGCAAACTGAAAGGATGCCAGTTCGATTCCTGGGTTGCAGGCCAGGTCCCACCTGGAGACATGCAAGAGGCAACCTATTGATGTGTCTCTCCCACATCGATGTTTCTTTCCCTCTCTTTCTCCCTCCCTTCCCCTCTCTCTAAAAATAAATAAGTAAAATCTTTAAAAAAAGAAAAGAAAAAGATCAAAGCTATGAATATTAAAATGGCAATAAATTCATAACTATCAACAACTGAATATAAAAAACAAACTAAGCAAATAAGCAGAACAGAAACAGAATCATAGAAAAGAAGATCATTTGGAGGGTTATGGGGGGGGAGAACTGGGGAAAGGGTGCAGGGATTAAATACAAATTGGTAGGTACAAAATGACAGGGGAATGTTAAAAACACTATAGGAAATGGAGAAGCCAAAGAACTTACATGCATGACACATGGACATGAACTAAGGTGGGGGATTGCTGGAGGGAATGGGGGTTACTAGGTGGAGGGGGGCAAGGGAGAAAAATTGGGACAACTATAATAGCATAATCAATAAAAATATATTTTAAAAACAGAAAAAACAAAAAAGTAAAAACTAAAAGTGAAGTCCTGGCAGAAATTAGAGAATATATTTTGATCCTTGAAGCAGGCAACTACTTAAGTAAGAAAAAAGCCACACAGGAAAAGAAGTGGTTAAATCTTGCAACAAAAACATTTTAAAAAGTGATAGAAAAATTTAAAATATCTATAACAGAGAATGATTACAAAATAGATTATATTAAAAGACACTTAAAAATCAGCAAGAATTCTTCTTGAAGTGATGAAAATGTTCCAAACTGATTCTGGTGATGGTTGTACAACTCTGAATATTCTAAAAGCTAGTGAGTTTCATACCTTAAATGGGTAAATGGTGTATATAGTACATGATTTATATCTCAAACAAAGCTGTTACCAAAAAAAAAAAAAAAAAAAGAAAAGAAGCAAACAATAGAAAAATGGGCAAGCCCTGGCTGGCGTAGCTCAGTGGATTGAGCACAGGCTGCGAACCAAAGTGTTGCAGGTTCAATTCCCAGTCAGGGCACATGCCTGGGTTGCAGGCCATGACCCCCAGCAACCGCATATTAATGTTTCTCTCTCTCTCTCTCTTTCTCCCTCCATTCCTTCTCTAAAAATAAATAAATAAATCTTTAAAAAATTAAAAAAAAAAAGAAAAATGGGCAAATGGTATACATAAGTAATTCACAGAAGATATGCATATAAAAATATGCTCAACATCACAGTCATGGAAATACATAATATAGCATGATGTTATTTTTTGCTTCTCTGGAAAAAAAAGATAAGATTCTATCCAGCATTGGCAAAGGTGCATAGAAATACTGTCAAACACTATGGAGGGAAGTGTAAATTGAGACGACCCTTTTTGGAGAGCAATGTGCAGGATCTACAATTCAACTGGTAGGCAACTCTCCCAGCCAGCAATTCCATTTCTAGGTATCTAAATGAGGGAAACATTCCCAGATATGCAGAGAAGTATAAGGATGTTCAGTGAAATGTTGATTACAGCAGTAAAAAATTTGAAACACAACCAAATTACAGTACATATGGAACATTAAGCAGCAATTAAAAAGAATAAGATAGATAAATATGTGCTAATATGGAAAGCAGATATGATGCTAAGAGGAAGTACAAGAGCTATGCACCGAGGGATACCACTCATCAATTTAACAGAAGAATGAACTGCTGACATACACAACAACATAGATAAAGCTTAAAAACATTTATATTAAATTAAAGAGCGTATACAGCCCTGGCTGGGGTAGCTCAGTAAATTGAATGCTGGCTTGTGAACCGAAAGGTCACCAGTTTGGTTCCCAATCAGGGCACATGCCTGGGTTGCAGGCCAGGTCCCAAGTTGGGAGCATGTGAAGGGCAACGGATTGATGTTTCTCTCACACATGCATGTTTCTCTCCTTCTCTTTCTCCTTCCTTTCCTCTATCTTTAAAAATAAATAAGATCTGTTAAAAAAGTATACAGAAGGTCCTGAGATGACAACTGCTGCCCTAACCATACCAAATTATTTTCAGCTCCTAAACAGCATCGTGTGATCGTCGTTTCCCAGCCTTTGCACATGCTTTTCCCTCTACTCTGTACACTCTCATCAGTCTGCCTGGCTAACTCCTATTCAACATTCATGTCTTGGTGTAAACATCACACCTCCCGCCCTGATTGTTCAGAAGGATCAGGTGCCCCTCTCACGGAGTCCCATAGCACTCTGTCCTAGCAGTTATCATAAGCCTACCCCGTGACTGACTGCTTATTTATTCTCTATCACCCACTAAATATTTTGGGTACTGGGACCAGATCTTGTACACAGCCATATCCCCAGGGCCTACAGCACTGGCTGGCACATACAAGCATTCATAAGTATTTATTGTGTAATAAATTAATGTAATATTCATTACAGCCTATGAAGTATTATTTTTTCCCAGGGGAGAGTACGAATGCAGCCCCCCACTATCACCAATTACGCAGTCAGGTTTCCCACATGTGGGGAAACCACAGGGGTCAACACATCTGGAGTGCAATGAGTAAGCCTCGCCCTGGGAAAAGCACCTTCATGATCATGGTATCTCCCCAGCCAGGTACGTATGCACGGTTATTCTTTTCACGTGAAAGCTCAGGCTCAGAAAAGCGAGGTGTTCCAACAAATTCACCCAGACAGTATGTGCTGACAGCTGTACTCCAAATCATTCACCTGCAAACGCTCACTCTCTGGAATAGACAGGGCGGTTTACCTGCGAACTAATGGCATACTTCAGGTAGGACAGGATGAGAGGGTTGGGGGAAGGTCCAATCATGGCCTGCTCCAGTAGTGCTTCTGCAGGGGGAACAACAAAGTAAGACTGTGTCATTACAGCTTTCCTGGATTTAGCTCTCTCCTCCTTCCTTCCTACTTCACTTGAGACCTGCTAGGTTGAGAATGTCCCAGGTGGCTCCTTTCGGAAAGAATCTCTTCATGTTGACTGCCCACTGGTAGTCACTCCACCGCTCCTTCCAGGCTTGCAAAAGGGCTTGCTTCAGGTTCACCACCTTCATGATTTCACGCTGAGGAGGCAGGGCTGGTGGCAGTCAGCTGTAAGGTGGGGAAAATCGAAGATGAGAACAGGAAGAGGAGATTCTGAGAAAAAGAACAGGGGAGAGCAGAGTTAAATGGAACGGAGAAGATACAGGAAGACTTAAGGGAGACACTGGAACTAAAAAGGAGCCCTGGATGCTGTGGTTCAGTGGATTAAGTGCAGGACTTCGAACCAAGGGTCGTGGGTTCAATTCCCAGCTGGGGCACATGCCTAGGTTGCCGGCCGGGTTCCCAGTGAGGGGCACTCCAGAGGCAGCCACACACTGATGTTTGTCTCCCTCTCTTTCTCCTTCCCTTCCTCTCTTAAAAACTGAAAAAGAAAAATGGGAAGGGAGCTGGTGAGGATCCCGTCAGGATCTTCCCTCCTGAACCACCCTTTCTTAAACTGGAGCACTGAAGAGGGTGCCAAAAGGCGAGTTAAAGAGGGCAGCAAAGGGTTAAGTCAGTTCTGGTTGCCTAGTTACTCCCTTAGCTCTGGCTCCGTCCCTCAGGCACTACCACCCCAAATCTAGATCCCCCCAGATCCCCCCCATTTCCTCCACCTTCCCCAACCCTGTAACTATAATTCCCTATTTCATCCACCACCTCCCCAAACTAAACCTACCGGACAATTTAGTTCTAGGTCCTAGGGATCGCCATTTTGGCACTTATCAAAGAGCTACTTTTCTATTGGCTGGGAGTAACGTACTTGAACCAATGCCGCAAGAGGCAGGTCGCGCCACGATGTTTTCTGGGAAATGTAGTTTCTAGGACTGAGCTAGCGAGGAAGACGAGTAGAGAGCCCACATTCTCTCTCTCCTTCCGGAAGGACTTTGTAGGAGCTAAGGTATCTAGGGACTCTGGTCGGGTGAGCGGGGAGGCCTCTCGAACGTCCGCTCGCGGTCCGGCGTCGCCCAATGACGTCACTGCCGCCCGTATTTAAATCCTATTCCCACACTCCTTCATTACCCGCTAGTTAGTCGGCACTTTAAGGGGGTGGCGTTCGTTTAGCAATGCGTGTCCTCTTTCCTAGCTAGCCCTTTTTTTTAAAAAAAGTACTTTTCTAAACCTCTGGGTTTACCAGAGCTCTTCTCTTTCCACACCTGAGGCGATTGTGAGGCTTCGTCAGTTTTACACACATCACCACTTCACCCCCAAACCCAGCAGTCCTCCCAAAATCTGACCTTGCAGACTATTTGAATACTGGGAGAGGCAGAAGGAAAGTAAGGAGGAAACGGAAGTTAAGGTTAAAGATTTTATTTACTTATTTTTAGAGAGGGAAGGGAGGGAGAGAGAGAGAGAGAAACATCAATGTGTGGTTGCTGGGGGCCGTGGCCTGCAACCCAGGCATGTGCCCTGACTGGGAATCGAACCTGCGATGCTTTGGTTCGCAGCCCGCGCTCAATCAAAATTTTTTTAAAAAGTCTGAGAAACTGTTGTAGCCAAGAGGGCCTTAGGAGACGTGATTAGTAATGGTAACTCTGTATCTTGGATGTGATCCTCCAACAGAAGAAGCACTTAGGTGGGAGCTAAGAAATCTGACTAAGGAATGGACATTAGTAAATAACAATGTGTCGATACTGGTTCAATTGTAACAATTGTAATTGTAACAAATGTACTATACTAATTGTAATTGTAACAAATGTACAAAAGGGAAAATTGGGTTTGGAGTAGTAGGGACCCTCTACTATCTTCAATTTTTTTCCCTGTATTTCTAAAACTATTCTTTAAACAAAAAAAGTTTATTAAAAACAATGTGATGTCTCGCTTGTCCTCTGGAACCATATGGTAGATACTTACGTCCATGGCTTCAGCCACTGGCCCTTCTTTCCCCCTCAGTGAGAAGCCCAAAAGCAAATGCTAACCACTTCTGATCCAGTGTGTGAGCGTCCCTAGACACGGCTCTCATCCTTGCCCTGTCCTGTGTGGATGGGCTGCCCCTCGCCTTTACAACCAGGAACAAGAGCAAAGATGGAGGCCCCAGCTAGCACCCTGCTGCCACTCCTATTTTCAGCTCCCCATCCCATACCCTGAGCCGCTCGATATCCTAGTACGAGCTCCAAATTCCCCAACAACCATTCTTGGGCCACCCTTTCAGTGGCAAAATGAGTCCTCGGGGAAATGAATCTGGGAGAGCAGCCCATTCAGGCTTGGGAAGCAAACTTGTGGCCCTTAGGACAAGACATAACAGGACCCTGGGTATCTGGAACGTAGTTAAACAAGGAGACAAGGACTCCTGTTCTGCAGGGAAGAGTGCAGCTGGAAGGAGGCCAGATCGCATCCCTCTAAGGGCATGACTGCTTACAGCGGAGATTCCCCCTCCCAATACACCCATCCATCCACACCCCCCCCCCAATTCTGCTCCCTTTTGTGCCTGCCTGAGTGGTACCATTGGGGAACAGTGTTTACACAAAACAGCTGCCAAATATGTGTAGCCAAAGCTTCCAAAGCAGGAAGGAGAGAGAACCCAGACTCCTCACACTTAACCTCCAGCCTCCCCCAAGCCACACACACACTCGCTGGAGATGGCCGCAAACCCCGTTTCTCTGCAGTCTCTCACGTACCTGGCACCCCTTTCTCCCCCAGGGCCCTCACTCAGCCTCTGCCTCCCCCTCCCCTCTCGTTCCTTTCCTGTTCCTGCAGCCAAGGGCCCCCCACCTTGAGCCATTTCTGGGTCCTGCTGTTCCCTTTCCATCCCTCATAGCCTAAACTGCCCCCCTGGGAGAGATGCTGTCAACTTTGTGACTGCTCCTGCCTGAGTTAGTGAGTGCTGGGTCCGGTCCACATGGACGTGGGGGACAGTTGGTCCCTGAAGATAGTAATAGTCTAAGCTCCAATCACCTCCCTCTGGCAGGATGCCTGGCAGATTGGGGCCGGGGGGGGGATGCTCCTTCCCACTTCACAGTAGCAAAGTGGCTTTTGTAGTCAGGCCATCTGCCTTCCCTGTCCACCCCCCTCACCAGCAGCCCTTTTTCTAGGCTTGTTTCCCCAAGGACTAGACCCCTTTAGTTCTGGGAAAGGGCTACCGTCAGCTTCTCTACTTTGTCGTGATGCCTAGTCTATAAAGATCAGAGATAGCCATCCCATATGTCATTTCTTCCCTCCACTTCACAGTAGTTTCCCAGGACCCACTAGCTGTCCGGCGCCCGCCCCCCCGCGGACACACACACACACACAAGGATGGAACTCCATGATAATTCTCCAACATGTCAGAGAAGAGATGCTGGCATCCCCTCTGGTTGTACAGGGGAAGCGCTCTCCTCACACAGCCCCCCTCAAACACCCCTCTAACTCTACTTTCTTTTGCTCCTGTCTCTCCTCCCTGATAGAGGCTGAGCTCCCACCTCTGCTCTCTCAGGCTGAAACCCCAGTCTCGTCACCGGGCTGGCAGGTCGGCCTGGGGAGGGGGTCTGGCTGGAGAGGGGAGGGGCAGGTGGAAGCCAGTCAGGCAGAGTGGCGTGGCCACACTGGAGCAGCAGCAGCAAAGGAGCTGGGCCGGAATGGGGGCTTGGGGTGGGGCAAGAAGCTGTGCGGAACAGGGTGTGGGGTAGTCAAAGGGACAGAGACATTCCTTATCTGAGCTAGAAGGAAGTAGAAGAAAAAGGGATGAGAGCCTAGACCCAGACACAGTGAAATACTTGGTAAGCATGTAAGACACAGAGGGAAACTGAGTCATTCCTCTCCCCTAATGGAATCTTTTCCTTTGGGAGCCGGCCTGGGGACCCCCACCGGGAGGCGTTCATTGGCAGCAGGTGGACAGGGGAAGAAACAGAGTCCCTCCCATACACCCGTACACAGCTGGCTCCAAACGGCTCCCCCACCCCCACGCACCCACAGCAAAACCCATGTTTCCCATGCAGCTGGGAGGAGGGGACGGGGAGAGACCCACAAGGTGGGCCTACCGCGGGACAGCTCCTGGACCCCCCCCGCAGTCCTCTGTTTCTGTCTTCCCACTGACCTCACAGGAGGTCCAGAAAAAGACCAACCCAAACAGTAAAGGGCAAGAATTCGAGCCATCCTCCAAGCAGTTTCCTCTCCACACTCACGGTGCAGAGGAGAGAGGGGCTGTGATCCTGAGGCGGGACGGTGGCAGGGAACGAAGGCCAGCCTGCCATGCCTTTGCACCCCGCCCCCATCCGGGCCCGAAGAGCCGCTCTGTACCCTTGGCCTCCACACCAGCCTTTACCTGAAGGGGGGTAGGCTGCAGTGTGGGAAGGACGCCCCTACCCCTCCTCCTCTTCTCCCTCCTGGCAAAGGCAAGATGAGGGCTCTCTGTACGCAAGTGAAACCAGAAGCCAGGAACTTTAGGGGATCCAACAATACCTGGCACATATTAAGCGCTCAAAAAAAAAAATGTATCGAATGGATGAATAAAAAGCAGGAGAAATGCTGCAAGACAACCTGGAGAAGGTGTAAGCTGCTTTTTTCACTTCGTGCCTGAGCTCAGCCCAGGCAAGGCTCAGCCTAGCCTGAGTCCCTTCCCCGGCTCCCTTGTTTGTGACCCATCACCAGGGCACCAGAGGGGACACGGGTGATTGACAGGGGGGCATTAGGTGCCCACTTCACTTTTAGGTGCAATTAGGGGGCATTTGCTGCCATCAGCCAGGAGGTCAAGACGAGGTGGGGAGGGGGCACGGCTGAGGCCCAGGCCACAGAGCTCTTCCCGGGGCAGACTGCTAGAGGGCCTATCCCCTGCTCCCCTGAAGACCCTGGGGCTTCTAGCCGGGGTGGAGGTGTCGTGTGGGGGTCTTCACTCCATGGCTTTTGGGGGAAGCTCTTCAGAAGGATATCTGGATCCCTGTTTTCTAGGGGTGGGACCCTCAAGAAATCTTGGGGTGCTTCCTAGCAACAGTCTGGGAGGGAGGGAAGCAAGAAGGGAAAGAGGGAGGGGCCTGGGCACAGCTGCTGCCATGGGAGCCCAGAGAACAGGCTGTTCTTGCTGCCTCCATGGCAACCAAAATCGAAGAGGGAGGGGGCTGTCAGGCATATACCCTTGGAGGGTCTCCATCCTTCATCACGGTGCCCCACCCTCCTGCTCGCCCCCAGACTCAGCCCTGAAGCAGAGGTGGGGGATGGGAAGAGACAGCCGGGTGGGGTTTCATGGCAGGTGGAGAACAGGAGCTAGAGATGAAATGACTCTGAGAAGAGCTAGAAGCTTCCAGAACAGGGGGTAGGCAGGGTAAGAGGGGTGGAAAGGGCAACGACACAACACAAGGGCAGGGGCTGTAAGCCCAGACCTGGGCTCGACCCTGGCACCTGGCAAGATGCCTGCTTTGGAGGCAGGGCGCCCTTCACTTCGACCTTGCCCGGGTCTGTCAGCAGCCCCGTCCTGGGAGCCAAGGAAAGGAAGAGAGGCGAGGAGGAGGAGGAATGGCGAACTGTCGTCTTTGGGTTTCAGGGTGCCTCACTCTGCCCCTGAGCAGGGGAACAAGGTGTGTGTCAGGAGGCACTTGACTTTCTACAGCTCTGGGTCTAGGATTTCAGAAAGTCTTCCCCACCCAACGTCTTCAAGGCCTTTCCTCACAGAAAGATGTGACTCAGGGGAAGTCAGAATGGAGGGGGACTAAACCGTAGCATTTCCATCCTCCCCTCTTGATCCTGCCACCCTGCCCTAACCCAGATGCCTGCCAGACCTCTCCGCCACCTCCTGGTTCCTCCCGACTGATGCACAGCGTAGACGAGCCCATCTCATGAACGTGTCTCATGCTCAGGGATTCTCCCCCAGGGCCTCGGGCAGCCCGACGCCAAGAGACTATTTCCGTACAGGGTAGAGCATGCACCCTGAACAATGCACGCCGCAGACTGGCTCCTGAGAGTGCCAGCCAAACCTGATATCGCTGAGGAGGTGGCATCGATGTCACACAGCCACCCTCCGCGCCCGGCGCCCCGAACCCTGCCCTGACTCCCACCCCACAGGGCAGCTGTTGCATGTCCACCGTGAGCCCAGGCCCGGCCCACAGGTTCACGCACTGCATGCTGACTCCGCACTCTGCAGCCCCGACTCCCCGCTGCAGCCGCCGCCGCTGGCTGCACACCGCAGGCTCCCTTCACCCACTGTACACCCTCCCCACCACCTCCCCACGCTGCAGCCCCTGGGCTTCATCCCAGCTGCCCTCTCATCCCCGTGGCCCCCGTGGGCCCCGAGAGAGGTGTCCTCCCCTCCCCCATGCATTGCAGACCCCAGAGCCCCCTGTAAGAGCCGTGGCTGCAGCAGAGCTGAGGATGCGGGGGTGCTGAGACTGAGACGAGCCGGGACTGCCCAGCTCAGGCTGTCGGTCAGAACCCCACAGCGAGCAAGTAATTTTCTTTCCAGGGTAAACTGGGAGATCAGCACAGCAGCGCTCCTTGACACACACACACACACACACACACCTCCGAGGGCTGACTGTGGAGATAATGCCCCGCCCAGAAAGCCGTGGGAAGGCTGTGGTCCCCGCTGGTAAAACTGGGCTAATGACATCAGGGGAACCGGTGGGGCCAGAGGGGGTGCCGGGGTAATTAGGGCTCTGCCTGGTGCTGGGAGATCCCGAGATGAAAGGGGCTCTGGCGTCACCGGGTTGGATTTATGTCCACGAATGCAGGTGTGTGTGTGTGTGTGTGTGTGTGTGTGTGTGTGTGCATGGACGATGCGGCCAGGTAGTGGAGGCGTCCCCTGGTGGGGAAGGGGGTCCGTTTTTGTGCCACCTGCCCTCATCCTTAGGTTGGCCCTGGTACCATTTGGACTTCGGGAGGGGCAAACACAGGAGGAAATACCACTGCTGTGAAGCTGAGCGTTGGGGGTGCAGGGCAAGCCTCGCCCCCTCCCCAGCTCAGCAAGGGGGACCAGATCGTTGAGGAAATGGCTGGTGGCAGTGAACAGAAAGCCTGTACTGGAAGAAGGAGACATTTGAAAGGGGAGGCAGCAGACCTGAGTAATGAGAGGGGAAGGGAAATAATGGGAAATAAAACTCCAAAAGGATTAAAAACATAAGGTGATCGCAGTTAAAATGACCTCAGAGGTCACCTGCCCAACCCTCGCATTTTCAGGTCGGGGAACCCCTGCCCCCCCAGAGCGGGGGTGATTAGCTCAAGGTCACACAGTGAGCTGCTGGCAGAGAGGGGCCGAATGCGGAGACCAACTCTGAACATCCAGGGGTTTGGTACTTAATCTTCCCCGCTCCTTAATAAGGCGATACTCCCATTTCCATCCCCACAATGCAACCCCCAAACCTCCCATTCTTTCAGCAAGCAAAGACTATTTTGCAAATGACATTTCTTTGAGAATATGTCACCAAGTTCCACTCCGGCCTGAGACGCCCGGAGTGGGGAGGGCGAGTCCGAGCGGGATGGGGGCGGGGGCGGCGAGGGGCGGCCGGGCGGCCGGCTGGCCCGGGGCCCGGGGCGCGGTGGGGAGAGGGGGCCGCGGGCCGGCGGCGGCGAGGCGGCCTGCAGGGAGCAGCCGCGAGCCGGCCGGGCGCGCCGAGCGAGAGCCCCAGCCGGAGCGGGGCGGGGAAGGGAGGAGCCAAGAGCGGCCGCCGCCTCTGCCGGAGGAGCCGCGGGGCCGCCACACTCGCCCCCCGCCCCCCCCCCGCGCTCACTCGCACTCACACCCGGGCGCAGGAGGCGGGCGGCCCGGGCCCCACCGGCCCCCCATGGACGGCCCCCGCACGGGGCGCTGAGACCCCGTGTAGCTGCCCAGCCCGGTCCAGCGCACCACGCCGAGGTAAGGGGGAGGGAGCGAGGGGGCATTAATATGCAAATACCTTGCGATTGATTATGCAAAGCCGTGGGGCTCTCTCGCCAGCTCCCCGGCGGTCTGGGGGTGCCCGTGGGGGTACCCGCCGTCAGCTTCTGCCTGTCCCGACGCCCCGGCGACCCTGTCATAGCCCAGGAGCTTGCAACTTACGCCCTTGGGAGGGGAGGTGTTGCTAGGAGGTCGGTGGGCCCCGGGGTTTGCCAGCGGAGATGGCGTCCGGGCCTCCCCCTCGAGGGCCCGCCTGGCCTCTGTCCGGCCGGTCTGCTGCGCATTCCCGGGCCCGGCCCCACTGCCCGCCGCCCGAGCGCCCCCGCCCGCCGCGCCGCGGTTTGTTTACTTACGGTGCGCTGGAGGCCTGCCCCCAGCCCCCACCCCTAGCCTCCGAGGCCGAGGCCGAGTGGCCTTTGCAAAGCTGCCTCCAGCTGCGGAGGGCAGTGTGAGTAGGGTGGGCAGCGTGCTTGCACGGGCCGCGGGAGCGGGAAGTCCCCCCCCCCCCAACTTCACCCGCCTCCCCAGTTGAGCATGGCTCTCTGGTTGCAACACTCCTAATTGCAAAAACGTGGCTGGGGGTGGGGGGAGTGTATTTGAGGGTCCCTAGATGATTAGGACGGTTGCAAGCTGGGGTGGTTGGAGGAGAGGGAGGAATGGACCTGTGTTGTGCGTGCCCCCCTTTTTTCCCTCCCCTTGCAACGTGTCTCCTCTGGTGCCCCCTCTCTGCCTGGGGCCCTCCCTTGTCCAGTGTGAAAGAAAGGCCTGGGAAGGGGAGAATGATAGGGGCAGTGGAGAGAGCCACCGTTTCCAGGGTGGAGGTCCCAGAAAGAAAGCTGGGGGGATGGGAACCCACTCTTCAATGATGGCTCTGGCCCCAGGAGGGGGAAGGAATGAACGGGGCTGTTGTCCAAGATGAGGGGAAAAGCAAATGTGACATGCAGACACCAAGCTATGCCCACACAGACAGCCACATGCACAGCCAGGGACACCCAGGCACACTCAAGGACAGGAGCCGCTGGACACACCCACACGGGGACAAGGGGAGAGGCAGGCTGCTGCTGCACCGGGGAGCTCAGGGGGTGGGACACACCCACGGGAGACTGACCCACGCACATACCCACAAACAGGGCCACACGGAGATGCTGCCACACACGGGGGCAAGGAGGAGTTGCCGTCACCCACACAGAGAAAGTCACTGTCGCACGCAGGCATGAACACAGGGCAGTTGCACACAGCCGCACATTACAAAAGACTCTGTCACTCACAGGCACACACGTGCTCACAGGAGCCCGGTCACACGGGCATCGTCACCTGCCCGTAGTGACGGTCGCCGTCCCTCCGTCAAATGCAAACGCGGTTGTACTTGGACACAGGTACACACGGCTTAGCAACAAGTATTTTTTCAGACTCCTACTGTGGATCGCTGAGGTTCTGTCTACGACAAAAACCCTGCTCCCAGGAAGAGTCGGTGTGTTCGCGTGAAAAGACTTTCCTGTGTGATGGTGCCAGGCGTGCATTCCTGATAACAGCCTAGGTCTGTGGCTTCTCATGCCACCCTACTGGATGGCGAGCTTGAGACCTGGCAGAATCGCTCCAAGAGCTCTGGATCCCACCCAGAGCCTAGTACAGGAAGTGCTCTGCAAATACTTGTTTGTTAATTGATTGACTGTGGGAACTCCAGACACAGGTGCACTCATTTGCACACAGTCCCAGGGACTCAGGTGCAGAAGGCTCAGGTCCACACCAACAGCTGTGTCTAGACAGCCCCAGACACACACACACACACACACACACACACACACACTACAGCTGTGCAGTCAGGCACACCCCTGCATGCTCACACAGTCGTGGCCCTTTTCCCTTAAGCTTCCTTCTATCTTCTTCCTTAAGGCTCAGCTTTTTTTTTTTTTTTTTTCATGGAAACTAGAGCAAAGAGAGTAGGGGCAGGGGGGTTCCAGAGGGCCGAGTCATGGACCTGAAGCAGTGTGTCCGGTAACTTCCAGCAGCTGGGATTATCCTGGCTGCTGGGGGAAGGGGGTGTAGGGTCTCTATCCCCACCCTCAAAGCAAATGGGAGGCGGGAATCGAGCTGCCCCTGCTGGGATCCTTTGTCTGAGCCTTTCCTGGGGCAGTTCACTCACCCTCAGCTGAGTTCCTGCCTCTTACCCTGAGTCTGGCCCCTTTTTCCACCTCTGCCCTCCTGTCTAAACTTGGAACCTTTCCTTGGGAGGCTGTATGCTGGTGAGTGTCTGGGTGAGTGATGTGTATTTTTGACTTGGAATTTCTCTCTAACGCTGCCTCTCTGTTGCTCAGTCTTGCTGTGTCTGATTCGCTCTCCTTGTTTCTCTGCCAGACTCTAACTCTCACCCTGTCACTACCCCCCGTCTGTCTACCCCTGTTCTTGTCTGTTTCTGCCACAACCTCCTTTCTCAGGGCTGGGAACTGGCAGTGATGTTCTTCATAGTTTTCCGGTTGTTAATACTCAAACCCCGCCCCTCAGTCCCTGCCTGCCCTGCCTCTGGGGTCATGGAGAGGTTGAGGTGGGGGGCGGGGGGCTCAGCTGGCCGCTCAGGACATCCTGCACTTCCTTAATGCTGCAGCTGCAGACCAGAGAGTTTTGGGGGCTGGGAATGAGGGGTAGGGAAGGGGGTCACCTAGCACCCATGCTGACCTCTCAGGCTGGCAGGCTTAGCCAGAGAGGTGGAAGCCCTGGGTGTGCTCGTCATAGCAACTGAGCTCCAGCCACGCCAGTGAGGAGCTTCCCACCAGGCTCCTGCACTGGAAGAGACTCGGCCCCATGGGCAGTGCCTGGAGTTGGCAGGACCCACAGTGGCCATTCTCCACACCCCTGAGAGATGCCCAACAGCTGTGTCCTCGTTGCCCAGCCTGTTTCGGAGGGCACAGCTGCCCCGACTACGTGCAGGGCTGGGTGAGGCCCTCTCCTAAGAGTGCGGTCTCCAGCCCAGGGCGGCAGAATGCGCACCTCTTCTAGAGAGTTCATCCGAACAGGGGATACCAGGCATGTCTGCCTTGCTCCCCTCTCGCTGTGGCCTGTCTGGGTGAGGAAGACCTGGTAGTGATGACATTATGGAGAATCCATGGGCTGCTACAGAAGGGGAAACTGAGGCTAGGTCACAGGGAACGCATCACTGGCCGAAAGACCAAGGTGTCATTCCTCTAGCAGGTTATGGTTAAGAGCATGGGCTTTTTCCGGAGCCAGGTCGCCAGGGTTTGAATCCTAGAAATGCCACTTGCTGCTGTTTGTGTGACCTTAGGCAAGCAGTTTAACCTCTCTCTTGTATTAGCTGTAAATTGGAGATGATAATACATACCTCATTCAGCTTTGTGAGGGTCAGAGGATGAGAATATATAAAATGCTTTAAAAAGTGCCGGTGCCTGACAAGCCCTGTTTGTGCTGGCTGTCCCAGCGAGGAAGACTGCGGGTCTGGGGCCCCCGGGGAGCTTGGTGGAGAACTGGAGCTCCCAGACACCGCAGCGACAGGAATGGTGTGGGGGGTGGGGGTGGGCATCACGGGTCCCTGATCTCTAGACCCCTCAGCCTTTACGTCACCATGTTCTCCTTGACAAGTTTTTGCAACCCGCAGCTCCTGCAAACCTGAGCTTTTAGCTGCTTCTTAAAGGGAGTCCTTGGCATTTCAGCCTGGGACACACCTCCCCAGTCAGGGGCACATGCGTGGATGTTTGGGCATCACTGCGGCTCTGTTGGGACAAGTCTGAACACCGGGAGCACAGGCATGGGTAATAACAAGGAAAGCAGGCTTGCCTCCCTAACCCTTCTTACTTGGAGAGTGTAGCACCCTTCCTCCCTCCTGGCGAGCCAGCAACCCAGCTACCCAGCTGCACCACTGACCAGTCAACCAGGGCCCAACCCCGGCTGACAGACCCCCTGGCTTCCCCACCTCTGCATGGAGGGGACATCAGTGTGAAGGGTGGTGGCACTGAGTAACAATCAGTGTGGTAGGTGTGGTGGCTCGAGATCCACGGTCTGTCCTGGGTTGCCTTTTCCCTCCGTGAAGCGGGTGATCAGATTCCTCTCTCCTACAAACCCCTTTTGTTTAGCTCCTCCCCTTCAAGGTGTAGCAAGGACGATGGGGGGATGCCCCGTGGATGGCCACTGGGGAGCCTATCTCAACTCTAGTTCTCCTGGCTGCAAAGGTCCTTGGGGGGCTTTTGTAGGTCTTGGGGGAGAGGCAAGCGCGATCACAGTAGAAAGAGCACCGACTGGGAGCTGGCGGCTGGGTGTCTGCCACTCACCAGTTGCTGACTTTGGGCCCGAGCTTTCGTCGTTTGGGGGCCATGATGCCCACCTCACCCAGACTTTGGGTGAATAGTGCACCGTGGAGTGGCGCCTGTGTCCAATCTGGGTTGCTTCCTGGCGTGGTCAGCAATGCCTGCGGCCTCTCCTCTCCTTCTGGGGCTGGGCACACTCCAGGGTGGGCATACACATGCCGCTGGGACTAGAGACAGCTCTGGGTCCCTCTCAGAGGCATCTGGGGCTGGTGTGTGCTGGAGAGCATATGGTGTTCAGGCCTATGGTGCTGCTGTCCTCCCTGGCAGGCCGAGGCAGGGCTGCCAAAGGGGACCTCACTTTTGCGTACTTTTGTGTGAGGCGGTCCAGAGGGACGGGTCAGAAGTGCTCTGGGTACACAAGGAGAGCAAGGTGGAAACTTAGTGGTCCCCAGAAAATGCTACCGTTGCTCCCCCACGTTGGGGGTGAACATTGAGCCTGGGGACCAGGGACTGGAGTTAAAGGTTAGGGCCAAAGGCTCAGCCACACCCTCCAGAAGTAGCAAAGTGCAGCATGACTGGACCAAGCCCCCAACCCACCCCCTCTTCCTCCTCCTCTCCCACAGGGGAGAGATGAGCTCTGGGCTGAGAGAGCCCTAGCTGCCTGTTTCATTTTCTCTTTCACCCGGGCGCGTGGGCGGGGAAAGGGGAAGGGGAGGAGGCTTGGGTGGCTATCGGCGTTTTTTGTACACATCAGGGAGTGGGTGTGTTGTGCGCGCACCCATGTGTGCCTGTTGTGTGCATGTGTGGGCCGAGGAGGGCTCTGAATGTCTGTGGAACGGTGCTCGGAGCCCGCCGTTCTGCGCATGCGGGGTGAGTGTGTGTGTCTGCACGTGTCCGTGTGTGTGCCAGAGACTCAACTGCAGGCGGGCTCGCGTGCGCATGCACGCACACGCGCACACACACACACACACACACACTTTTTAATCTTTCTCCCCATTCCTTCCTTCGCTCTCCTCCTCCCTCTGCCCCGTTCTCTTTCCCCCACTCTCCCTCCTTACCCTCTCCCTCCCGCCCTCCCTCCCTCCCTCCCTCCCTCAGTGGGGGCTCGCTTCCACCTCCCTGGGGTGCCTGAGAGAAGAACATCCCTGCCTTTCCCTTCCACCATTTCCTTCCTTCCTGGGCGGTGCTCCCCAGGGCTTAGGGACAATTCCTCTCTGTGGCCTCTTCCTCTCTCCTCGGAAGAGGGGAGTGGGGCAGAGAGGACCCCAAGCCCTGTGCCCAGATACCGTCTGCAGTGAACGCCTCGGCCCCGTGACATTCATGCCTCCAGCCTTCAGCTGCCCCAGCACCCAGCTCCGATTACCCCTGGCTGCCGGGGGGGAGGGTGGGGAGAATGCGCCGTGCCCAGCTGGGGGTGCTCCTAGCTCTGCTCTCTGGGCTACTTGGGTTTCCCACCTCCAGTCCTCAGGGGAATTGGGTCAGGGGACACGAAGTTCTGCGGGTTGGCAGGGAAGGAGCCGGGCATGGGGGTGACCTCTAGACCCGGGCAACCACCTTGACGCCTGCCTGGAGCCAGCCGGGGTGGGCGGGAGGAGGGCGAGGAGAGCGGCAGGTGGGTGAGGTGGTGTTAGGGGGAAGCATGGTCTTTGTTGTTCACACTGGGCATCTGGCCCAAGTCAGGCTGCTGTTTATGTCCTGTCTCTGACCTCCAGGGGGGAGTTTCCTGTTCTGTTCTTTGGGGGCAGAGGATCCTTTGTTGATCCAATATCCCCCCCACCCCCATCTCCCATTCTCCGGCCTCCAGGGTCCCACAGTGGCTTGGAGATCAGACTTCAGGGTCACTGCCCTTACGCTGCAGAACCCCATCTCGTGGGTGCCCAGAGAGAGCCCACCAAGGAGCGAGGCCTCCCTCCCACCCCCCTCCCTCTTGCCAAGCTGGTGCCTGTGTCTGCGTACTCCTCTGCCATCTCACACCTGCCAACCAGTACCTTCCTTCCCGCCTTCTCTCTTTCCTGGCACTGGGATAACAGCGAGTTGGGTGGGGCAGTCCTGCTCAGGCCATACCTGAGAACAGAAAGGGGGGTTGGGGTCGGGGAAGAGGAAAAAAGGTCCCAGCCCTGAGGGGCATCTACCCCTCACTGTGGGGGCCTGTGTGGCTGCTGCAGCCTCCACCCTCGCCAGACTCCCAGGGGCTGTCGGTGCCTGTGGCTGCCTGCGGGAGCCCACGCTGGCACCAGCAGCAGTGTCTGCACACAGATGCCTGGGTTTGCCTGTGCATGCTTGTGTGTATGTTTGGGCTGCAGCAGCCACCTGGGCCCCTTTGCATCACCCTCCTCGGCCGGCTCCCAGGGTGTGGGATCAGGGCATCCATGCCGGATCCTTGGGAATGGGGTGGCGGGGGGGGGGGTGGTATCTCCCCCCACCCTAGCGGTAGGCAAAGGGGAAGGGGAGAGGGAGGTGTGAACCTACCCACAGCACTATTAATAGCCCACATGCCAGGCCACCAAGAACCAGCTGTCACCGTGGAAACCAGTTCTACTACCCCCTCCCCCAGCCTCCGTGGGGTGGGACTTAGGCAGGGCATGAAGTAACCCCCCCACCCATTTTTCTTTGTTACCTTTCTTTCTTTCTTTCTTTCTTTGTCTCCCCCTCCATTTTTCTCTCCTCCTCCCCGTATCTGTCCTCTCTGCCTCGCCCTTCTCTCCCCCATCCCTCCGTCCCCATCCCCCGCCCCGTCTCCTGCCGCCTCTCTTCCTCCCCTTAGACTTCACAGGCAGCCCCTGCTCTACCCCATCCCTCCCCAGCTCTTTGTTCCTACCCCTCCTCATCTTTCCTCCCATCTTCCCCCATAATCTCTTTTACCCCTGCCTGCCCCCCTTTCTCCCCTTTTCTGGGCCCCCTCTCTGTGAGTGTGCCTTTCCCTCTGTGGTTGGCAAGGAGGAGGGCTGGGCTTCCTCTAGAGCATTAAGGACAAAGTTTAGGGGCCCTAGACAGGTGGGGCCGAGGGCGAGAGCAAACACCCAGGAGAACAGTGTGTCTGGACTTGGGGGCCGGGTCCTGGGGTCAGAGGGGTCTGGCAGCCCCAGGAGTCCTTCGGGAAGGTCCCGTGGGTCCGCAGGACTGCGTGCAGAGTGGGCGAGTCTGGCAGTGGGGAGCTGGCGTGACGCCTGTGGATGCCGCACTGGGCGCTCGTCTCTGTCCCCCCGTTGCAGAAGCACTTAAGCTTAATGAAATGCTTCCCCTCCGCGGGCACCTTGCCCACACTGCCACCCGGCAGCGCTTATCTGACAAAGAGGGAGTGGGTGGCCAGGCCAGCTGACAGGTGGGTCTCGCTGTCCCACTGTCCAGGACTGTCCAGCCTCGTCTCAGAACCCCATAGCTCCACCCCCTCCACCTCCTTGGGGCTGAGCCTCGCCTCTGCAGGGAATGTGCAAGGAAGGAGCGGGGGGAGGAATTAAGCAGGACTCCAGGAGGAGGGGAGAGAGGCTGCCCTTCAGCGTGGGTATCCCTGCCCCATGCCCCCTTCCCTGCTGACCTTTCCCTGCCCACAGCTAACACAGGCTCACATGGCATGTGCCTCCCCAAACGCTGGCCCTCTGCTTGCTCTGTGTCATCTCAGTGTCCCTGGGGAGCTGACAAGGAATTCCCAGGAGTTCCACCTTCTTGCTAGGGGCCAAGCAAAGCTGCCCTAAGCAGTGAGGACAGTGCCTTTCTCCTCTGCCCACTGCCAGGGTCCCACTGCCAGTGTAGCCTGGGTTGCACCAACAGGCACTAGGGCACCATTCAGCTCAGCACAGAGATGGGGCGGAGAGGGAGCCTTCCCCTCCCACAGCGGGCACGTGCAAGCCCTTGGTGGTGCCCAGACACATTTGGAGTTGAGGCTGGGCTGGGGAGGGGGGAAGGGAAAATAAATATGGTGGCTTAGGTTGGCACTGCCCCAGGTGTGCCCTGTAGCAACTGGCAGCAGCAGGGAGGAGAGAGGAGGGGGTCCCCCAGAGCTATGGCCTGGGACAAGAATTGCCCGTGGCATGTGGCTGTTGCTGGTGTCCCACGCCTGGCCTGGCCCCCAGCTGCCGACGCCCATTCACACACATCCCGGCCCTCTGCGCCTGCCCCCAGGGACTGCTCCCCAGGGCTGCCCCTCTCTCAGCATGCCCACTCCTGTGCCTGTCTCCTCCCCTCCCCAGGGGCACTCGGGCCTCCTGCTGGCGAGTGGATTTTTCCAGCCTCTGTAAACAAGTGGTGGCAGCGTGCCAGGTGGGCAGGAGACAGGCGGGGGCAGCACCGCAGCCAGGGTGTGCCAAGCACCGAGGCACAGCCTGGGGGGGAGATGGGGAGACACCCAGAGAGAGAGAGAGAGACATTCAGATACAGACAGACAGACCCAAGGAAGCCTTGCTGGGCACGGGCAGAAGTGGAAACGGGCCACAGAAAATAGCCCTCTATTGTCCAGCCCGGCCTCTCAACGGCCCCGGCCCCCCGCCCCGCACTGCTCTGGCTGAGAGCGACAGGCCCCACTGCCCAGGCCCTGGGCATCCCCACCCACTCTTCCTTCTCCCCCACCTCCACCCCTTCAGGCTGGCTACGCCATTATAAATTTATAACAGGAATTTCTCCACAAGCCAAGAAAAACTTGACCTACTTTCTTGACGGCTCTCTGGGCTAAAGCTCCCCGCTCACACCCCCCACCAGTCTCCTGTCTGGCCCCCAGTGCCTAGTCCTGGTCTGTGGGGGTATTGGAGGCAGAACGGGTTGCCCTTCTGCCCTCCGGCCACACTCCCTACGCTGGGGGCTCACCTGAGTGAGGAGGCCCCATCCCACTGCCCTGCCCTGCCCATTGGCCTCCCTTATCTCACCACGCCCCTCCCACCCTGCTCCTTATCAGCTCTCGGGGGGCCGGCTGGGGGCCCAGGGGCGAGGTCTCCAGTGCAGCAGCCACTCCACACAAGTTGTGTGTTGGGAGCTGCACCCTTTGGCGCCCCCGTCCCCAGCACGCCCACACCTGCCTGTGGTTCAGAGAGTAAGCTTCAGATCTGGAGCCCATGGTCAGAGGAGCGGTGTGGAGGGAAGGGTGGGCTCCGGTTGGCACCCCTCCGGACCCCAGGGGGTGGGACGAGGCTCGCCTTCAAGCCAGGCTGCGAGGTTTTAGCCCCTGCGCCACCTGCTCACTGGCTTGTGAGCCTGAGAGAACGACGACGAAGCCTTCTGAGACCCAGTGCCCTCACCTGCGAAGTTCACTTCGGGGGGCACTATTACCTCTTCGGTTAAGGTGGATTCGTTTGCTTTCCCCTTCCCCTTGCCGTCCTGGTGGGTGGCAGCTCAGCTAAGCCAACTGAGATGTCTGGTCCCTAGCCTGGGAAGTGGGATTTGGGACGTTCTAGGGACAGCTCAGGAGCCCTTGGGAGGCTGGGGATGGAGAGCCAGAACTCGGCCAGCAGCAGGGGCGGTCCGCTCCCCACGGTCTCGGTGTCTCCCTCCATCAGGGCGCTCCGGTGGGTGGTCGTGACCCCTGCCTCCGTGCCCACACCCCGCCCTTCCTGCACGAGTGCCTCCCAGGCCTGGGCTCAAAATCGCTCATCTGTGGTCCCCCCTTGCCCTGTGGTGGGTGAATTTCACGAAAACTTGGCCGGATGGGCCGTAACAATCGCTAGTGCTTAACAGACACTTGTCAAGGGGCAGATACTTCATTAAATGTCAGGACTTAGACATGGTGCATGGATGACCTCATTCTTTCCCTCCGTCCGTTTCCGTGTCTGGGGCTTAAGACACGGATCTCCAGTTTTGCCTGCTAAAACCTGTGGATCTGAGGGCTCAGCCTGGTTCTGTCCTCACACCCGCCCTCCGTGCCCACCACCATCTTGTTATGATCCCCAAGTTGCCACCAGAGGACTCCCGTCCACCCACCCCACAATGCTGCCACCTTATCGCTGCCTCTCCGCTCTCTCTACAGGGACCTCTGGACAGGACAAGACTCAAGCTACTCCCCCTCCAGCCCAGGACTCCCCCCGCAGCGTTCCCCCCAGCACCACCACCTGCCACTCCCTGGCCCGTCTCACCGCCCACCCCCCTTGGGGCGCAGGGCATGGTGTGAAAGGCCACGTGCTGAGGCAGGCACCATGGGTGCTGTGCCCTAGGCCTGGGTGGCGGGGGGTGGGCGGCCTGTGGGTGTGCCGGGGGGGCCAGTGTGCCCACCCCAGTCTCTTGGCGTGCTGGAGGGCATCCTGGATGGAATTGAAGTGAATGGAACAGAAGCCAAGCAAGGTGGAGTGTGGGTCAGACCCAGAGGAGAACAGGTAATGGGTCCGGCAACAAGGTCGTGTCGACTCCTGGGCGGCAGGCATGGTCACCTGGCTGGGCAGGAGAGAGCTGAGCTTGGGCCTTTGGGAGAGTGGGTGCAAGGCCGGCGAGCCTGCTGCCTGCCTTTGCCCAGGAGATGAGGTCGTGTTCACATGTGACGGAGAAGTAGGCACCTGGATGGACAGATAGCCATTCTGTAGTGGGGAAGTCATCCAGAGCAGAGAAGTGACACGAAGCAGGCGTGTGGCCCCTCGCTTGACGGTATTGGGCAGTCTCAAATGCCCCCAGTGTCCCCTCAGCCTCCCTCGCCTGAGCTTGTGAAATGCTAACAGTCTTGCCAGTTGCCCCCTCTCTCTGCTGACCTGTTCACACATCTGACCCCTAGTGTGTAGTCCACAGCCCTGGTGCATGTGACACGGCTGGGCAGGGCTAGCCTTGAACTGTCCTGTCACATGCACCAGTAACTGTCTGTCGAGGCCCGTGCTTATATTTGGAACCTTTTGGGAGCCCCACAAGCTCTTCCTTGTTCGTGGGCAAGGGCGGGCACTGCCGTGGGGCTCCTCCCAGGAAGCAGAAGGCATGCCAACTACAGATTTTGCTCACACGTGGAGGAGGCATCAGCCCTACACACGCCGCTAGGAATGGGCTACCCGTGATCTGCATTACAGTCGAGCCCAGAGGGTCTCTGCCTCTCCCACTAACTCCAAGTGGCATGGGACTTTGTGCCAGTTGGCGTGGTGCCCCTAGAGCTGGGTACAGCCTGTGTCTATGGCCAGGGAGAGGGTGGGGGATGGAGTGTTCTGGGGAGCAGAGTGGCCGTTGCCTAGGAGACCAGATCCTGAGCCAGGAGGCCAGAGGCCTGGCCAGGCAAAGCCCTGGGGCCCAAGACTGGGTCTCTGGAGGGGTGGAGGAAGTGGATGGGGCTGGCAGTGGCCAGAACACCTGGAGTTTCCCTTTCCCAAAGCCTCCTCACTCCAGGGGTGGGGGCGGGGGGGGGGCGGGGGGGGGGCGGCGGCGGTGGACTCAAAAAGAAGATTGGGTGTCACTGTGTAGCTCTACCTGACAGCTTCTGTACCTCCTTGCCCAGACTTCTGTGAATCTGGAAGAGTCTGCTTCTAACCAGAGAAAGGCTGGAATCCTGGTTCCGGGTCCCCCAAGAGCTGCCGCCCCTCCCTGTCACCCTCCCCTCCCCCACGTCCCTGCGCCACCTTGTGGCTGTCCTTGGGACTGCACCCAAAAGCTGTAAATCTAATAATTGCTGAAGACCGACAGCTCAGCTGGGGCCTAGGTGGCCCAGAGTTCCCCTACACCCTCCCCTCCTGGAGGAGGGAGGGAGGTCTGACTTTCCAAATGTCACAGAAATCATACAGGGGTATCCCCTAGGGGGTGTGGGACACAGAGCTGTCTTTGACTGTGTCCCTGGCCAAGGTCACTGTGTCAGTATGTTGGGAGCTGCATCAGGGGAGGGGCCCTGCAACATGCCACGCGCAGGATGGGTGTGGGAGGTTATACAATCCGTGCATGCATGTGGACAGCTTACGTAACCTGTGTGTGCTGAGGTTATGTAACATGTATGTGGAGAGGCTGGCGACACGTATGTGCAGTGGCTATGGGCTGCTGGTCTCTTGCGTGGGGGGGCTCCGTGTCGTGTCCTGGCCCTTATTTCAGTGCAGCGTCAGCAGGCACAAGCGGGACCTCTGTCTGCTGCTCTGTTAAGTGGATACGGTGGGCAGGGTGGCTCTGGAAGTCCTTTCCTATTGCCATATCCTTGGCTCTGGGTTCTAGCTGCGAGGCGCTATGTATTTTCCGTCGCTGTGGTTATTTAGCATGAATGTACCACCTGGAAATTAAGCAACATGTTTCCTGGGGGGAGGGGGTGGTGTTATTAGGTGTCTGTCCAGAGGGTTGTGTAACAAACACATGGGCACATCCTAGAGGTCGTATCACACATTTGAGAAGGCCCTGGAAGTTGCATGGATATGTAGATCCTGATGCTTATTTACCATGCTTGGGTGGATACTGAAGGCTGCATAGCTTCATATGCACTGGGCTTGTGTTACACATACATGTACGTGTTCTAAAGGTTCTGCTGCTTGAAGCATGTCCTGAAGGTTCTTTCTGCATGTATCATGTACTGAAGGCTTGACTATGTGGCTATCTTGTACATGACGGGTGTTTAAGGTTTTGTAATGCTTGGTGTGTGTGCGTGTGTGTGTGTGTGTGTGTGTGTGTGTGTGTTGGGGCCCTAGAACATGCCTGTGCCCCAGCCAAGCCCCGTATCTCTCTCTCTGAAGCTTCTAGATAGCTGGACCCTTCTTAGTGTTGTCAGCTGACCTGGGGGTGGGAGGTAGAATGAGGACATGAGATGCAGAAAGTCAAGCCCGGGGGCTTGTGTGAGCCTGTGGGTTGGATGAGAAGGGGGCTGCCCAGAGACGGCTCTGTGATGCTGCCCACTTTGCCCCCATCCAGTGCCAGGTCACCAGATGGAAAGCGAAAAAGAAAGAACGGCCAATGTTCCCTGAAAACCAGCATGTCAGGTGAGCCTGGCTACCTGTGCCCTTCCTCCCTGCCCTGAGCCCCACCAAACCAGACCATGGCTCTCCCGGGGCCTGGGCGTGTACCAGCAGCTCCTGTGTCGGACAGGAAGAGCCTCCTAGAGGGCTTGGGATGGACTTGGCTGCAGGTGAGACGGGTGACATGGGCATGGCCCAGCCTTGAAGGAGGATTAGGTCAGAAAGGGCCTCTTCCCTTCTGCCATAGCCCCCTTGCTTGAGACCCCCACCCCCGCCCCAGAATCAGGGCCTGAGCTAAAGGGCTGAGGGGCTGCGTTCCCCTGAGCTGAGCTGCTGGCATTTGCTCTTCCATGTTCTTAGGGAAGGGGATGGACAAGATAACCTCTCATGTGTCTCTAGGATTCTACCCTGCGGGGAAGCTGGGCTAGGGGGTGGGCCAGGAAGGACAAGTTGGGGGCTGCAGAGAGTGTAGGAGCCTCTCTGCTGGGAGCCCAAGCCATGCCTGCCTGCCTGCCTCCCTTCCTCCCTCCCAGGGTATATCCCTAGTTACCTGGACAAAGACGAGCAGTGTGTCGTGTGTGGGGACAAGGCAACCGGTTATCACTACCGCTGCATCACTTGTGAGGGCTGCAAGGTATGGACCAGCCAGCTCCTGCCCCTCCCCCACCACCTGAGCCCCATCTCACTCCTGTTAAGGCCCTTAGTACCCAGCACAACAGATGGCTCTGTACACATGTAACCTAAAGCCCACCTGTTACATCACCATTTCTCTCATCTCATTCATTCGTTCATTCATAATCCCTGCTCTGCCCCTTTTAGTTAAGATGGCTAATATCTCTGAGCCTTGGTTTCTTCATCTACAAAATGGGGATAATCATGCTACCTGCCTCATAGAATTGTTGGGAGAATTAAGTGAAATCATTCACACAGACTATTTAAAACAGTGATAGCACTGGCCAGGCAGCTCAGTTGGTTAGAGAGTCATCCTGGACACACCAAGGTTCCGGGTTCAATCCCCAGTCAGGGCACATACAAGAATCAACCAATTTCCCTGGCTGGTGAGGTTCAATGAACTAAGTGCCGGTCTGAGAACTGAAAGGTTATAGGTTCGATTCCCTGTCAGGACACAGGCCTGGGTTTTCGGGCCAGGTACCCAGTTGGGGGTACGTGAGAGGCAACAACAAATTGATATTTCTCTCCCTCTCTCCCTCCCTTCCCCTCTCTCTGAAAATAGATAAATAAAATCTGTAAAAATTTTTAAAACGAAAAAGAAAGAAGCAACCAATGAATGCACAAATAAGTGGAACAACAAATCGATGTTTCCCTCTCTCTCTCTTTCTCTCTAAAATTAATGACAAAAATACTTTACTAAAAACACAAGAAGTAAAACAATGACAGACACAGAAGGACCACCCAGTCAATGTCAGCTGTCACCCCCCCCCCAGTGTGTTAGGCATGAGGGGTGTAGTGTGTGTTCTGTCCTCACGCTGCTCTCGGCCCACCGATGAGACAGACGCCAGCTGAAACCAGGGTCAGTGGTTTTCAAAATTCGGTTCACAGACCTCCTGCAGCCCCAGTTAAATGCAGATCCCTGGGCCTCACCCCAGCCCCAGCAGAACCTTCCGCGGTGGAGCCCAGGGATCTGCCCTGGGACAAGTTCCCTGCCCGGTTGCTTCCACTGCACCCGAAAGGGTGAAAACCAGTGCAGGGCTAGGGGGTGGGGTTCTTGGGGGAGCCCAGAGAGGAAGAGGATGGCAGGGTCTCCCTCGGCAGAGGGGACAAGATTTTAGACTGGGGGGGGAGGCTTAACTAGGTTTCACTCTGGATATTTCAACCTGTGTGGTTTTTCTGGGATCATCACCTCCCACAAACATAACTTTCCAAGAAACAGAAATATTTAAAAATATGTTTAAGGGGCCCTGGCCGGGTAGCTCTATTGGTTAGAGCGTTGTCTAGATACACCAAGGTTGCGGGTTCAGTGCCCAGGCAGAGCACATACAAGAAACAACCAATGAAAGCATAGAGCAGTGAAACAACAAATCGATGTTTCTCTCTCTCTCCCTCCCCTCGGAAATATATATGTAAAGACTTCCAGTTCTTTTCTTTCTTGGTGTCAACCAAACCAAGACCCCTGGGGATTTAGAGTCCCCCAGCAGGGTCCCCGGAAGCCATACAAGCAGCTAGCGTAGACCAGGAAGCCTCACCCTTGAGGGCCTCTGAGTTCCAGAGGGGCCCCCCAAAGGGGCAGAGAGGCCTGACCCCACCCCTGGAGAGTCCGATGTCATAGGCCCAGGAGTCTGTACTTCCGGCAAGCACCCCAGGTGATTTTAGTGCACCCCAGGATCCGAGCGCTCAGACCTCGGTGTCTCATACCTCAGGACCCGCTCTGGCTCTGACGCCCACTTAGCCATTTGGGCAATTGAAGCAAATTAAGCCAATTGGGCAAATTGCTACATCTCTCCAAGCTTGAGTTTTTCCAGTCAGCAAAACGGAGACAGGGACAGCCCCCTGCCCCACGGGGTGCGCACGAGTGTGGCGTGTGCCGACGCCTCAAGGGAAAGGCTTGGACGCGCCTGGCACATCGTGAACATTCAACGTGACGTACGGAACCGAAAATTTTGGTTTAGAGCCACTGGAATTCATACACAATGCCTCATTTTGACTTTTTGACACCCCACCCCACTCCACCTCATTTCATAAACTCCACCCGCTTGGGTGACAGGCAGCATGTATGTATGGGAATGGTGGTTGTGGGGCAGTGTGGCTTCAGAGTCATTTAGCAAGACGGAAATCAGGTACCAACTGGACTTGCGCTGCTGCCATTCCTCAGGCTTCACAGGACCCCACCCCATCCCAGGCCCCGGTCTCCGAACTTCACTCATCCTCCCCGCCTCTGCCACCACCCCCACCCATGCACCCCCACCCCTTAGCAGTGGGGGGGAGCTGAGGGTGTGTGTTCCTAAGGCCCTCCTAGGTCCGGGCAGAGCCCAGTGGCCCTGGGCCTGCTGGGGCCGCAGCATCCAGGCTCCCTCACCAGGCCCCCACCCCGCAGTGAGCTGCATGGGAGGTCAGGAAGGGAAGGTCACGATCTCAACATGCTCCCTCTCCCCCCACCCCAGGGCTTCTTTCGCCGCACAATTCAGAAGAACCTGCATCCCACCTACTCCTGCAAATATGACAGCTGCTGTGTCATCGATAAGATCACCCGCAACCAGTGCCAGCTGTGCCGCTTTAAGAAGTGCATCTCCGTGGGCATGGCCATGGACTGTAAGGGGGGGCGGCGGTGCGTGGGGAGTGTCCGGCCAGGTGGCTGGGTTGGGGGCCAGTTCAGATGTGGCAGCTCCCCTCCAGGGTACCCTCAGGGCCCACAGGGCAGAGCGACAGTGCAGATCAGGCTGATGGCGGAATGAAAGTTCAGGTTCTTGGTTCCTGGTGCCCTCATCCCTGGGGAAAGGAAGCAAAGGGTTCCTCTCTGGGTTCCGCACGTGAGCCCCAGTGCTTACCCACCTTTCACCACTCCAGGCCTCGGGATTGTTGGGTAGAAAGAAGTCCTGAGCACCCCACCCTAGCACCATGTTCCTGACTACCAAAGGGGGTACCCCACTTCTGGGTGAGAGGACACCTTTTATTGCCTAGGGACCTGGTGGCGGGGTCTTCTAGTAACTGCTGTCACCATAACCCTTTAGACCAGAACCTGCTCTGCCTCTGGATCGGCCCAAAGTGGAGTCGGTATCCCAGTGATTAGCGTGGTGCAGGTTGTGCCCCCCAGCTGCTAGGCAACTCGGAAGTCGCTCAGCCCCGCCCGGCACTCAGCTTCCCCTACATGCGCTGTGGGAAGAGTAGTTTCTGAGAGGGTTGTGCAGAGCGCCGTGCGACGGGCACGTGTCCTCCTGCTGTTGACAGTGGTTCTAGATGACTCAAAGCGGGTGGCCAAGCGCAAGCTGATCGAGCAGAACCGGGAGCGGCGGCGGAAGGAGGAGATGATTCGATCGCTGCAGCAGCGACCAGAGCCCACTCCCGAAGAGTGGGATCTGATCCATGTTGCCACGGAGGCCCATCGCAGCACAAATGCCCAGGGCAGCCACTGGAAGCAGAGGCGGAAATTCCTGGTAAGGGGGGAGGGGGTGGGGGTGAGCGGCAGCCGGGTGCCAGGGAGAGGTGAGCGAGCTCAGAGTCTTGCCTCCTCCAGGAAGCCCTCTTAGTTTAGTCTAACCCAAAGCTGATACCCCCCCCACACCTTGGTGGTTTTGTCTTGTACACCTGTACATGTGTCCCTGCTGTCTGGGTCCTGCCTACTCCATCTGATTGGAAGCTACGTGAGGACAGGGACTTGCCTTCCTCACTGAATTTCCTGCAGGGGTGACCTCCCTCTTTTCCCTGTGCACGGTGACTAGGGGGGCAGGGGCGGGGGACACAGTCATGTAACATTATTCTGGGTGCCAGGCATTGTATAGGCCCTGGCAAAACCGAGTGAGTGCCAGGTGAATGGTCAGCTCGAGGGGCGATGGACAGGTGGTTGCATGCAGTGGGGGGAGGCAGGACACCGGTGGGGTGTGCCAGCGGGTGGGAATCGGGTGCTATTAAGCACACGGGCTCTGATACCAAGCAGCTGTGCGTGTAGCGGTCAGGAATCAGACTGCCTGGTTCTGTAACTCACTAGTCCTGTGACCTGGGGCTTGTTAGTTAGCCACCCTATGCCTCTGTTTCCTCACCTGTGAGATGGAGATAATTATAATATCTTACAGGGTTGTGATGAGGATTAAATGAGATAATATATGTAAAACTTGTAACCTCAGGCCTGGCCCCGTAGTGAGTACTCAATAAATACAGCTTCTGTTATCATGACATTACTTCTGCTGCCGTTATGATTGTTGTTATATTAGCAGGCTCAGGGCTCTGGCTCTGGGCTGTTCTCTGCCCAGAGGTGAAGGAGAAGCCTTAGGCCTGGGACTTAGCAGTCTCAGGTGCCGGTGGCCACTCTTCCCCAAGCTGCCTTGGAGCTCCCCCTGGTGGGCAGGGACCCTCAGAGATCGAAAGGGGTCTGCAGCCCCGGCTGACCTCCGTCTGTCCCTCTAGCCGGATGACATTGGCCAGTCACCCATCGTCTCCATGCCGGACGGAGACAAGGTGGACCTAGAGGCCTTCAGCGAGTTTACCAAGATCATCACCCCGGCCATCACTCGTGTGGTGGACTTTGCCAAAAAACTGCCCATGTTCTCCGAGGTGAGTGGCAGGTGGGCGGGGAGCCATGGTGATGACACTGGAGGGAAACCGGGACCCGTGCCCCGGGTCACTCAGCCCTGGCACATTCTTATCTGAGCTGCTCAGGACACGGAGTACATCCTTTAGGTCAACACACGCCCAGCACACACACTCACACACTCACACACTCACACACTCACTCTGAGCTACCTGGCCCCTAAGGAAGCAGCAGGCTGCCAGGGCCTAGTCTCCGCGGCGCCTCCCAGGCCCTGCCAGCCCCTCTCCCCCCACAAGTCTACACGTCCACCCAGCTCTAGGCAGCCTGGAAGCTCTCGTCTTAAAGAGCACTAACTGGGGACAGGCTGCCATACCAACTGCGTGACCCTGGCTGTGTCGCCAACTCCCTTGTGTCTCGGTTTCCTCATCTGCAGTAGGGATGGAGAGAAGGATAGGAGAACTACGAGATTTCATGAAATAGGGCACGCCTGTGGCCCAACGCAAGGTTAGCTCTTCAGAGTGTACATGTTACTAGCCCAGGCCATTGGGGGCCTCAGCTCTCCCAGGGGGCACCCATAGGGGACGCCCTCGGGGAGGGGCCTGCTGAGTGCTCCTGTGGCCCTGCGCTCCACAGCTGCCTTGTGAAGACCAGATCATCCTCCTGAAGGGGTGCTGCATGGAGATCATGTCCCTGCGGGCTGCCGTCCGCTATGACCCCGAGAGCGACACCCTGACGCTGAGCGGGGAGATGGCCGTCAAGCGGGAGCAGCTCAAGAATGGCGGCCTGGGCGTAGTCTCCGACGCCATCTTTGAATTGGGCAAGTCGCTCTCTGCCTTTAACCTGGATGACACAGAAGTGGCTCTACTGCAGGCTGTGCTGCTAATGTCAACAGGTACTTGCTGGTTGGCTGGGAGGGCTCTTCTCCTTCCTTAATCCTAGTCCCTGTCTGCCCCCATCCCCAAGCCCACCTCTGTGTCCCACAAGCTTACCGCCGTTATCCAGACCATCTCTGTCATCTGGGCCCACCCCCTGTCCCTGCTCTGTCACTCTCTCTCTCTCTCTCTCACACACACACATACACACCATTGTGTTCCCTGGCCCCATCTGCCTCCAGATCCCTCTCCTGCTCTTTTCCTGTCGTTGCCCTGTCCCCCCTCACCCTGTCCCCTTCTGTCCCCTCTCTACACTCATTCCCACCCCGCCTCTCTGGCCACCAACCCTTCTCTCTGCCCCCAGTCCCCTCCTGTCTCAGAGTTTTCTCTCTTCTCACCCCTCTGTCCCTCTGTCGTCTTTGCTCATCCCTCCATCCCTCCTGCCCTCGTCTCCCTCCCACTGCCGTGGCGTCGTTCCTCCTACACGTGCCCTCACGGTGCGTGTTCCCCCACGCGCCGCCCCTCCTCTCTCCCCTGTCTCCCACGACCCGCTCACCCTCGCACCTGCCCCGTCCCGCAGACCGCTCGGGCCTGCTGTGCGTGGACAAGATCGAGAAGAGTCAGGAGGCGTACCTGCTGGCGTTCGAGCACTACGTCAACCACCGCAAACACAACATTCCGCACTTCTGGCCCAAGCTGCTGATGAAGGTGACTGACCTCCGCATGATCGGGGCCTGCCACGCCAGCCGCTTCCTCCACATGAAAGTCGAGTGCCCCACCGAACTCTTCCCCCCACTCTTCCTCGAGGTCTTTGAGGATCAGGAAGTCTAAAGCCTCAGACGGCCAGAGGGTGTGCGGAGCTGGTGGGGAGGAGCCTGGAGAGAAGGGGCAGAGCTGGGGGCTGAGGGAGACCCCCACACCTCTTCTCTCCTTCCTCTCGTCCTCGGATAGATTCAGCTCCCACACACGCCCGCACTCTCCCGTCCCTCCTCAGAGCCTCCAGCCCTGGGACAGGGCAAACAAATGAACTCGCTATGAAAAGGACAGTGTGGGAGGCTGGGAGGGACGTGTCCGGCAGTGCCCGGGACCCCGTCCCCTGAGAAGGTAGGGGAAAGGAGGGAGAACTAAGAGGGGACAAGCCATCCTGACTGTAGGGGACAGGAGTGCGGGGTGGGGGGAAATACCCTCACCTCACCCCCTACACACACACACACGAGAGTCCCCTGTCCAGTTCCTGGGCCTCGACCCCCCCTTCAGGCTACGGGCTAAGGGCCTCTCTGCTTCCCCAGATGCCTGGGTGCAAAGAAGGGCTTGGCTTGGCTCCTACCCGGAGGTTAAAAATTATAGTCATTCTAACTGCACTTTGAAAACCAGGCAAGGGGAGAAGATAAATGAAGAAAAACTAGACAGAGAGAAAAAGAAAAAAAGAGAGAGCGAGCGATTGATAGAGAGAGAGAGAGAGAGATAATATTAAGTTATTAACTGAGGCTGGCCAGAGGGGAGGACCCCCCCTACCACCCCCATGCACTTTGAGAGCTGCCCCTCCTCACCCCCAATCAGAGAGAACTGCCCCCCCAACCCCCGTACAAGGTCCCTAAGGGTAGGGCTGCCGATCAGAGCTGTGAGTTCACACAACAGGGTCCTGGCCACCCCACCTTGCCTTGCCCCTCCCTCTGTGCCCCTTTGGCACCCCCACCCCAGTGCTCCCTCTGCTCTCTGCCACTCGTGCCCGCTGAGTTCCATCTACCTCTCACGCTGGATGCCAGCTGGCCCCTCACCAGCCTGCCCTGCTGCCTGCACAGCTCCCCGTTCAAGTGCCCAGCCCCAGGGGCCTCTCCCTGTCCCCACACCACCGCCCGACTCCTTCCACACCTTGGCACCCACACAGGAAAAACTGTGGCTCGAGCTCCCGCCCCCCTCACATCCTGCAGTATTAGCTACAATCCAGATGCTGCTGCACCAGGGGCGAGGAGGGGGTGTGCTTGAGCTTCTCCCAGAGCCTCCGCCCTCTTAGGACTCTGTCTCCCATGTGTCTCCTGGGCTCTCTCTAACCTCTGCCCTCCTCCTTTCCCACTCCCACGTCCACGCACTAACCCAGACTCTGGGCGGGCGGGCAGGCACCAAGGAATGGGGCGCTTAGATTAATAGCACTTAGTTGGGGCTCCGGGGCAAGGGGCGGTTGGTGCTCCTCCTTTTTTTTTCTTTGAAGCTCTTTAGGCTAGCCGCCCCCCTGCCCCTGGGACCCCTTTCCCCTCTTCTTTTCTCTAATTCAGGGACTTTGGCTTGAGCCACCTCCCACCTTCCTGGTGAGGAGTGGTCTGTTGGTCTGCATTTGGGTGGCTGCCTTCCTCCTCCTCCCTTTGGCTATCACCCTCTCTGCATGGGAGAGGGACGGAAGAGGTAGCTCTCCCGTGGGTGGGGGAAGGGGAGGGTGGGGAGGGACAGAGCAGACCAGAGGGCCCTGGGCTCAGGGCTGTACGTCGGCAGGGATGGATGGGTGGACATAGATGCCCCCGGAAGCCATGGGGAATGGGGCGGGGGGAGGGGTGCCAGGGCTTCCTGCGCTTTGCACTATTGGGGCAAACATGTCTTAAGCAGTGGGGAACCTGCCATCCCACCTGGACCCTCAGCCTGCCACGTCCCCCAACACACACATGCAGGCAACGCCGTGCTGCCCGTCAGGGCCCGTCCTTTCCCTGCCATTCAGGTGTTCCCACGGAGGGGAGGGCCTGGAAGAGCATCCACTGTCACCTGTGCGTGTGCCCGCCCCGCCCCCTTGGGCAGGTGGGCCGCACATGCTGTCTTCGTCTCTCCCTCTTTCTCTCCTGGGGCTCTGATTCCTGTATTCCTCCTGTCCTACGGGCAAGCCCTCTTGTACCCTCTTCCTACCCCTGGGGGCCCAGTGGAATTCCTGACCTGTCTTTTGTCTCCTCCATCCTTCCAGCCCCACCTGTACCCCCAACCCCCCCCCCCCGTTCTCAGCCATGGACATGGTGGAGAAAAGGCCTTGAAGAGGCTCGGCCTCTTACGGGCACTTGGAATCCCCATACCCCTCCCCAATCATATGAGCTGTGATTCCCTACTCCTCCCCTGACCCCTCCCCCTCACTCGCAGTGATGTGGGGGGTGTGTGTGCATTTCTCTGCGTGAATGTGTGAGCGAGTACACGTGCTGGGGGAGGAGCTGGGGGGGACTCAGGAATGCCATGAACCTGCTCTAGAGAGGCAGCTGTCCCAGTCCCTGCTTTGGAAGTCAGGGACAGGGCCCTCTCCTGGGGGCCATTGGTGCTAATGAGGGGGATGCCCTTGATGTGGGTGCTTAGCATGTCTCCCCCAGTATTGGCCCGGGGCACTAGGGCAGGCAGGGTGGGGGCAGCAGGTGCAGTATTGGTGGGAGGAGGGGCTGCTGAGAATAGGACGAGGGGTCCAGGCCAGGACAAGGGGGTGCCAGAGCCATGACCACTACCCCGCCCCCACCACCCACCTCTCCATCTCAGTATTCCCCGTCCTATCACTCATAACACACATACCTCATCCAGCCTCCTCCCTGCTTAGACTTGGGGAGGGTGGGGGTGGAGGAGCCCCTACCCCTTCTCCTAGTTGCGGGTCTACAGGGCTGGGAGAGGGCAGGGCATGTGACACAGACACCGTCCATGAGGGGGACAGTAATTCCTGCCCTGGGAACTCCTGGGTGGGGGAGGGGGACACTTCCCTGGAGGCGCTACTGAATGTATGAGAAGCTGGTGCTGGGGTGGGGGGAGGGGGGTTGTGGCCAGAAACAGGGAAGGAGGTAGGTCCCTTCCCCGGGGGCGGGGCCAGCAGGAGTGACTTGGGGGGCTCCTACTCCCGTCCCACGTTGACAATCAGTATGTCTGTTATGTGCGATTTTTCATCCCGTTGTGTTTTGGGTCAGGATTTTAAAGAAAGATATTTTTATGGTAATTGTTGCTCGTCTATTTTACTATATATTTATGTAATAAATATATGATGAAAATAACCCCCTTGGGCACCCCCCTTAGACTTGCGTGCTGTTTCCCTGTGCCCTCCCATCTGCTGGCAGAGTATCCAGCCCCCACACTGACCAGATGGAGAGGTGTGCCCCCAGCCCTGGCAGTATTTCCGCCCCCCGCCCCGCCCCCAACGAGCACACACCACAGGAGCCAGCTCAGCTGTGAACTATTGGATTTGAGACAGGAATAGAATAAACTGGGGGGCTAGAGAATTAGAGGGGACAGAGTGGTTTAAATAGGGGGGAGGGGAGGCTCAGTGACGGGGGAGGGAGGCAGGTATTTACAAGAAGTCTTGGGGGGCCAGAGGCTCATCTTGGAATATTTTATAACAATATAAATAAGATTCTGGTTTGCTTTTCCTTTTCGTCTCGTAAAGGAGAGAGAAGTGCAGAGTTCGATTCTGTACAAGGGGGCAGCGGCAGAAGGCCGGCCGGGCGGGTCACTGGGCGTCCACCCGGAAGGACAGCAGCTTCTCGGAATGCATGTTGTTCAGGGTCCGCAGGTCCGGCAGCTTGAGCAGCAGCTTGGTGAAGCGGGAAGTCTCCAAGGGCCGGTTCTTCAGCACCAGAGCCCGAAGAGCCCGCAGCAGCGTCTCCTGGAGCTGCTCCACCGAAGCGGAATTCTCCATGCCCGAGCGGTCTGTGGGGAAGACGACAGCAGTGAGGCAGGCTCCCTGAGCTCCTCTGACGAGGAGGACCCGGAGGAGGTCCGCCAGGAGGACGTGGCAGCGGGCAATGCAGCCTCTCCCTGAAGCCCCCCAGGGGGCCCAGGGTGGGGAGGAGGAGGAGGAGGGGGCGCACACACCTCCTCCCAGGCCTCTCTCTGCCCCCGCATGGCAGCATGGGCTCAGCAGGGCTGGGCGCTCCCGTCCCGCAAGGCCACTCTCTTTCCCTGAACGGGCCAAACATACCCAGGCTCCCTGGCTTTCTGCTCTGTAGTTCCCTCTGCCTGGCCCTGCCCCACCCACCCCCCACCCCCCACCCCTGCCTGGCAGTATCTTACTTGTCCCTTGAGGCCCCACTCAAGTGTCACCTCCTTCCCCAGCTCCCCAGGCAGAAATAGTTGTCTGTGCTTCCAAAGCCCTTGGTTCATGCTTCTACTGTGACACTTATTTCACTGTTTTATAATTAGTCGGGCATGAGTCTGTCTCCCAAGCTAGACTGTGTCTGAATCATGTCTGTATCCCCAGTGCCCAGCACGGGGCCTGGCGTAGAGTAGGTACTCCATAAAAGGTGTGTTCAATTGAACTGCGTCCGCCTCCTCCCCCTGCCCGGTCAGGCTCGGGCGAAAGCTTGACCTACCCGCAGAAACAAGCACCACGGCGGTGAAGAGGCCCAGCTCCTCCTCGGTCAGCGCCAGGGAGCTGAGCTTCTCGCTGAAGTCGAACATGGCGTTGAGCAGGTCTCCCATGCCCATGGCACTGAGCTCCTGCAGGCTGTAGGTGGTGCGGCTCAGGAACATCACTGTCTGGTCCTTCACGTTGAACAGCGATGCAAAGCGCACCATCAGCACCTGCATGGGGGCAGGGGGGGGGGGACAGTCATCCTGGGTGAGGTGGCAGGAACACTTGCCAAATCGCCTCTCACATTTTCTGAAGGGTTTACTGCATTTACTGCAGTCAACAGTGGGGACAGTTTCTGAGTGGGGGATGGGAGGTGGGGGCCAGGTGGAAGGATGGGAAATACCCCCACTGGCTTTGGAAGCCCACAGGCCTGAATCTGAGTCACAACGTAAGTCACTATCTGTGACCTGGGGCAAGTCACTTCACTCACATTAATTTGCTCAGGCCTAGAAGGGGGGTAGCCATGTGCCCTACAGTGTTACTTTAAGGTGGTGGGACATGATTAGGCCCCAGCGGAGAAGACAGAAGTCCTGGCCACCGAGGCCGGAGTGGGAGGCCCTCTGTCCCTCCTTGTGAGTCAGCGTGTGTAAGGACAGACACTGGGGTTTCTAAGCCTTTCAGAGCCACTGCCTGCTCCAGACACCAAGACTTTCTGTTGGGTGCTTCCCAAGGTCAAGAGCGGGGAGCACAAAAGAGGTCACTTACCTCAAAGGTGCCAGCCTTCAGCAGAGTGACCTGGTCGTGCTGAGAAAGATCACGGAAGCCGGGGATGTGCTTAGCGAACTCTACCACCTCCCGCACAGCGGGTGTGAAACTCATGGAGAAATCCTCCCAGATCTCTTGCACGGTTCGCCCACTGCGTCCGTGTGGGTACATGTTCATCGGACACGCCTGGAGGAGGAAGGGATTTGGGGAGGGGAGGATCAGCCAGGCTAGTTCAGATGAGTTCCCCCTGCAGCTCTGGGCCCTCGAGGCTGCCTGAGTGAGAGGCTGAGGCTGTGGAGGATAGGTCTTCCAGGAGAAATAGCAATCAGGCGCCAGGGGGAGATCAGGGATTCCCAGGCAGAGCCCTTGCTGCAGGGTTGAGCATCCTCCCCCGGGAAGAGGAGATCCTTGCATTAGCCTCCCGACACACCCAGCTGCCCTGTGCTAAATCCAGTCCTCCAGGCCCCTGCCCACCTCACCCCCAGTGCCCTCACCAGCAGAACATTCTTGGAGTTGCCCTGCCGCGGACTGTTGGCAGGTGCTTCACCTTCTGGGGCTGGGTACACGTGGGTGGGGCATAGACGGTGCCCATTGCTGTTGGGCTGGTTGCAGCTGTGGTGGGCGGGGCCAGGGGGCCAGGAGGGAGGGTAGGAGGAGGGAGCCTGGCGTAAACCATTCAGGGCCTCATTATGACGCTGGGCAGCCATGATGTTGTCATTGGGAACAGGATGGCAGCCTGGATTTTCCCGGTGATGTGGGGTGGTGGCTGGGGGCCTGCCCAATGCATGGTTGGCATTGAAGTTTCCAGGAGAGGTGCCCAGCTTGTCATGGGCGTAGGTGAAGATCTCTCGGTGGGCCCGGGCCACCTGGGATATCACATCTTCCACTGTGGGCTCAGGACTTGGAGATCGGGGAGGCGTCAGCTGTTGTGGGAACTGGGAGAAGCCCACTAGGGGTGAGGGGGCCTGAGCTGGGGGTGGTGAGGAGCCCATGGGGCCTGGGGTCGGGTGCTGGGCGGGTGAGGTCTCCAGTGGGCACTGGCTGCTCATCTGGTTGTTGGCCAGGTTCATGGCGCTCTGCATCTCAGCAAGCATCCGCTGCTTCTCTCGTTTGGGGATGCGCCCGAAACGCACAGCTGTGACAGGATGAGAGCAGGGTCAGGAAGTTCTCACACACACTCACGCGCTCTCTTCCTTCCTCCCCCCTGAGAGGGCAGGACCCTGAGGGCCTGGGGTTCCGTAGCAAAACTAAAACCAGCAAGGCCACACCCGTGGAGGGGGTTTTCCAGGTAGGGACGGTGGTAGGAGGTGACACAGGGACTCACGGGGAAGAACTATGTTTACCCGAGAGGATGAAGGTTGGGGGTCCCCTATGCAAATGAGACCCACAGTAGGACGTATCTCAGTTTGGGATTTTTTTTAAGGGAGGGATAAATTCAGGAACTTGGGGTAGGAGGAAGGGGGAGGGCGTGGGGTGCTCAAGGGGTGACGGTGCCGCCTCACCGTCACGGGACATGCCCACGGAGAGACACTTCTTGAAGCGACACTGCTGGCAGCGGTTGCGGTTGATGCGGACGATGGAGCAGTTCTCGTTTTTCAGACACCTCTTGTACTGGATGTTCTGCTGGATGCTCCGACGGAAGAAGCCCTGGAGAGCAGGGGCAGCTCGTGAGCTTCTCCGTCTAGGCCAGACTTAGGCGTCCTGGGGGCGTGGGTCACCTGCCCCTTCCCTTAGCCCCCACCGGTCTCACCTTACAGCCCTCACAGGCATGCACGCCGTAGTGGAAGCCCGAGGCGACGTCCCCACACACCTTACACAGCAGCACCATGCCGTTGAGCTCTGTGGGAAGAGAAGGGCAGTGAGTGGGCGGGGAAGCAGGAGGGCTGTCCGAGTGGCTAGAGATGGAGGTTTTCCGGGCTGGAGGTTCTAGGGGAAAACTGAGGGGGAGCCCCCGGATCCAGGGGACACTCAAATGACCAGACCAAGCTGGTGCAACTCTAGGAGAAATCACCAAAGCCAGGGTAGGCCCTGGGAATAGCTGTTTCACATTGACACTGACTCCCAACCGAGGCCTGGCCACACTGCTTTCCCCCAGACCAACTAGAAATGTACTCACTGGTGATGTTGCTGGTGCTCTTGCTGGGGGACACTCGGCTGCTGTCTTCCAGGGCCACTTGTAGACCCCCTGGGGGACTCCCATTGTAGAAGGAGGAGGAAGAGGATGATGAGGAAGAGGAAGGAGAGCCATCGTCACTCAAGCTGGGTGGAATGCTCCCAAAGGAACGAGCTGGGTCCTGGGTAAGGGAGCCCGTGGGCGATGGTGGGAAGTAGGTGGGGCAGCCTTGGGTCAGGGACTGGAAGCTGCCATTCGAGCTGTCACTGTAGAGAGACTCCGGGCTGGTTCGGCTCGGGGAAGAGCCACTGGAGCCAATGTAGGTGATGACGCCACCTGGCAGGAGAACACAAGGGCAGGAGACGTCAGGTGCCGTAGAGCTACCATCCTCGGGCACCACCCTGCTCATCCCCTACCTGCCCACCCCCGGAACACTGCTGGCAACTCAGAAGTTAACCATGTGGAACCCCAGAAGAGCCACAAAAGCAATCCCCCAACACATACTAGACATTGCAGAGCCCACCAACCACCACGACCCTTTGCAGGGTACATTCAGCTTCTGCCTTGGGTATGTGGTACCACCCTAGAGGCCTGACCCCCGTGGGCATCTCACATACATGTCCCCCCATCCCGGCCCTGAATGTCTTCCTTGGGAATAGTGAGTGCAGCTAATGACTTAGTTGTCCGCGGCAGACCCAAGGATGGGACGAGCAGCTGAGACTCATTCGTGAGGCCCAGCCTTCCAAAATAAACAGCTGCCGATTTTAACACCAAGGCCATTCCAGGGATGAGGCCATGGAGCGGCAGTGAGCCAACAGTGAGGAGAAGCGGGGAGAGTGAAGGATAAAACAGTCAAATCCCTCCCAAACTGAAAGACGTATTCTCCGAAGGTACTCAAGTTCCCAAACCTGCCCAGCCTGGTTCCCCTGGCCTTCAATACTGAGAGTCTGCGTGAGCCCGGGAGAGGCCTGGTGGTGCACATCGCAGGAGGTGGATGTGAAGGACAAACTGTCCAGCCTAGGGCTTTGGAACACCCCCTTCCACGACTCTCAGCCTAGTGACAACGACCTTGGCTCTCTGCACTCCAGGACTTTGGCCCTCTGATTATATTGGGCCAACCAGGTGGCCGTGTTCCCGTGGTATCAGCAGCAGAAAAAGGTGACCCGCCTGCCACACCTTTGCCAAGCACCTAGTTTGGCCTGCCATGGGCAGGGTGAGTGAAGGGAGGCTCCCGGGACACGTGTGCGCCAGCGCAGGCCCTGCTACTGTGTCTCCAGAGGCACATGTCTTGCTCACCCACTGACACACACTAAGCGGGGCAGGGCAACCTTAAAATAGCTCAAGGTTGGTCAGGGTGAACCCAGCTCCCTGTAAAATCGTTGCACAACAGATCAGCTCCTACCATTTCAACGTTCACCGTGGGGGATGGGGTATTTATTTGGTGGTAAATGAACCTGACCTAGTTTACCCATCTCCAAAAGAGAAGACTCATCAAAGAGACTTCTCACCTGGAAGTGAGGGGCACACTCAAGAGAGTCTAGTTGTGCGTCTAGATCCATCACCACCCACTTGATGTGGGACCTAGAGAACACCAAGTCCCTTCTGTGGGTCTCAGTTTTCCTTGCCATAAAACAAACAGAAAGATGAGAGAGACTTAACATCCTTTCAGTTATGATTCTGGAAGGTAGTCGCTTTGGGGCAGTCCTTAGGAAGCAAACAGCTGCTTGTTTGGTGGGGAGGGGAGTAAGACCATGTTTGCAGGACTAAGGAAAAAGATGCTTGGGGAACAGAAAGAATTTGTAATGTGGAGAAGTGGAGTCTAAAGGGGGTACAGTGAATAGGTGTAAACAGAATGAAGAGGAAAGGAGCAAGAAGGGTGGCTAAATGTCAGGCCCCTTTGAGAAGTGTAAACATGAGGCCAAGGGAGGTCAGGGATGACTCCATCTCACTCTGCTTTGGTGACAGGGAAGAGGGGGGACCCGGGCAGGCGAACAGGAAAAGGAGGCAGGCGGGGGGCGGTGAGTCAGCCCAGCTTCACCCAGATCTCAGTGGGGCGGGGCGGGGCGGGAGCCGGGCCCTCAGCCGGCCTCACGTCCCTGCTACACGTGTGCGTCTTGCACGTGGCTCCCCAACGAGGAACCCCGGAACTCGAGGTCCCCGCCCTCTCCGCTTCCCGTCAATCCAGAGCAGCAGCCCCCGCCTCCGTCCCGCCCCTCCCCGGGTCCCAGTCCAGAGCTGGGCAGCGGACGCGAGATAGGCAGGAACTATTGAGGGGAGGAGAAAAGGGAACACGCGTTGCCGTGGAAACCGTGGGGGCGGAGCTCATTATGTAACAGGGCCGAGAGGCAACGACCAATGAGGTGGCGGCCACGGCTTCTGCTGAATGAAAACAAACGCAGCACGTGGGCCCGGTTCCGCAGCCATGTGAGCCCTCCCGGCCACCCGGGCACTGTGGGTGTCCTCCCCGGGGACCAGCGCCACTCTCCCAGCTCCTCAAGTGCCGCTCCCTACTGTCACTGAGGATTCCCCAGTGAGATCTGACCCATTCTCCCAGCCCCTCCTGTCTTGGAGTCCCGATCACCTCACTGCTTCTCAGGTTCCTTCTAGTCTGCGGAAACTAGGGAAGAGGAAGAGAGGAAGGAGGGGGGCCTTCTTTCAGAGAAGGCCAGGCATGCCACAGCTGCAGGGGCGGACAGACGGGCGTTTGGGGGCTCTGCTCCAAAGCTCCGAGTCCCTCTAAACTGTTCATCTCACCACACGTAACCGCTCTCCATTGCCTCCTGCTCGGGATCCCAGTCCTTCAGGCTAAAATGAGCTTTAGAACTCTGAGGGCTGGAGGTAGAACGCCTTTGGGCGCATTTCCAGGCCAAAACAAAAACAAAAGCAAAAACAAAAACAAAACAAAGCAAAAGAAAACCACCTCTTGAAACCCTAGCCTATGGTCCCCATTACGCTAGTAAATCCCAGGGCAGAGGGAGTCCCCAGTCCCTCACAAAGTTTCTCTTGTTTTAAGACATAGATGGAAGTGAGGAGACAGAGAGAAAGGATGATGATAGCAATCTCAGTACCTGTGTTGTTGTTGGAGTCCAGGGTCGTCATGTCTTCACCAGCTGAGAGCGGTCATTCAAACTGGACCTTGACACAAAGTGGAGGTTGCAATTGCCGCTGTCTCCCCCCGGGGCACTGGCTGAGGGAGGGGAGTGGAGGCACCCTGTAGCAAGCTCTTGGGGTGGCCGGGCTGCAGCCCTGCAGAAGGGGAGGACGCTGAGGCAACGGAGGTCTGCTTTGCATGGGAAGAGCAGAGAGAGTGTGGGGGAGGGGGGCCGAAGGGAAATTAGCCTGCAGTAGTTCAGGCTAGCAGCAAGGAGGGTCTGGTCTCCGCAGTGCACCGGTGCCACTGCCGGATGGCTCCGCAGCGCTGCAGGGTAGCGAATCTGGAACTCCCGGTGCAAAAGTCCCAGAGGTAGAGAGGTTGCAGTCAGGAAGTAAGTAGGTGATGGGGAGAAACGGGGCACCCAGGCGCAAAGATGCGAGACGTGTGCCCTGCTACGTTCCCTCGGCAGCAATATTTCACTCTGCCAATCTCAGCCGCCTTTTGCCCCAGCCTTTTCCCTGGGACAGAGAGCTCTGCGCAGGCGCCAGCAACCCAGGGTTCCCGGGCCGCACGCGGCAATGGAGCAGGTACCATGTGATCCCAGGGAGCGCCTCGTGCCCCAGTGACACACTTTTTCAGAAGCAGGCACGTTGAGCTCCTTGCGCCTGCGCAATGCCAAGGCTGCCGGGATTTGTAGTCCACTGGCAAAGTGGGCGGACTGTGTATATTTCTTTCTTTCTGCCTTGCAAACACTGTTGCTGGGACGGGGGAGGAGCTGAGAGCCGGGTGGGTGGGGTGCGCCGCAGAGTCAGGGTGGCGTGTTTGGAAAGCCTGTATGGCAGAGGCATGTGAATTCCTGGGGAGGGACTGGCAAGCTTCGCTGCTCCCTGGGAGATCAAAGCTTGCAGGCCTTTTCTGCAAACCTTGCAAACGTGAGGGCTTCACGTGATTGCAGAACTGACCTCGCCTGGAGGTTCCTGGTGACACGGGGAAAGAAGTAGGAGGAAGAGATATCCGCCGAGTCAGTACTTCTGCTGAAGGGCCAAGTCCTAAGACCAAAAGGAAATGTTACCCCTTCCCCCTCCTGCTCCCCTTAGGAAGAGCACCCCTAGGAAAAAGAGTTGCTGTGGGGGTGAGGATACCACTAGGGACTCCCTGTTTACTTGTAAGACACCATCCCACCCAGTCCAGGTGACTTTGGGATGAGTCATTTCCTTTTGTTTGGGAGATAAAAAGGACAAGGGAGGGGAGCTTTATGGTGAAAGTGCTATGAGGTCGTAAAGGAATGAGGCAATAGGTAAGGCAAGGGCCAGGAGCACAGTGACACCCCCACTCCCACCACCCGCAGTACTTGAGGGTAGCTTGTAGATTCCACAGAAGGGAACCCCCCGGGGTTAAGAGCCTCTTACCCTCCCTCCTTTACTGATGAGGAAGGGGAGGCTCAGAAATGACCAGCCCAAGGTCAAACATCCATTGCTGGTTTCATTTGCCCTAAAACCTCAGAAGTGCACGTGAAACGCGGAAGAGGGGTTAGGAACAGCCAGCATCTCCCTTCAAAGCCGCAGTTGCTGCACTGGTAAAAACAGGTCTCAAGTAGAGGTCTATCCTTTTTGGGTTATAGGAAGGGATGAGAGCCTCTTCAAGAAGCCAAGTGAGACCTGGCTGGCGTAGCTCAGTGGATTGAGCGCGGGCTGTGAACCAAAGTATCACAGATTCGATTCCCAGTCAGGGCACATGCCTGGGTTGCAGGCCACGGCCCCCAGCAACCGCACATTGATGCGTCTCTCTCTCTCTCTCCCTCCCTCTCTCTCTCCCCCCTCCTTTCCCTCTCTAAAAATAAATAAATAAAAATCTTAAAAAAAAAACAAACTTAAAAAAAAGAAGAAGCCAAGTGAACCTGGGCCACCTTCTGCTTTCTGCTAGTTCCTCCTGGGTCCCAGTGATTCTAGGAAGGTTTTGTTTTGTTTTCCCTTTTCCACTTGTTCACAGGCAGCTCCTGGGGCAGCACTGATGTATGCCTGGAAACATGACAGCCGCCAAAGAGGTAGAGAAAAGGAGTGTGGGCACCAAGGAAGAAAATAGCCAGTAAGGAAATGAGTAAGCCGAGAGTACTCTGAAGTTGACTGAAGGGGTGGTGGCTGGGTGGTGGGCCTGACCGCTGGTCCCAGGAGACTTTGACTCGCGGTAGAAGATGGGCTCCCTAGAATGGGCTCCTTAGAATGGTTGGGGCTTTAGCTTTGTTCCCCAGGCCCCAAGAAAAGTGGGAGAGAGAAGGCGGTTGTCCTGCCCTGGCCCTCTGGCCCAGAGCTGGGAAGCTGCAGCAGAGTGTGGGAGGGGCTGGGAGGGGCTAGGACAAACAAGGAAAGAGGCTTTTCAGGAAAACTTGGTTCAGAGCTCAGCCTCCACCTCCTCTCTCCCTCCTTCCCCTGACTCTGGAGGGAAAGCCAGGAGGTGAACTGCCATGTCTGGTGCCGCATGCTCTCTGTGCCCTTTCTGACTCTCCGTCAGAGCCAGGGCCAGAGCCCATGGCTCAACTCAAAGTCAGGGCCCTTGGCATGACCTCTAGCTTTCCACCAGCCCCAGCACCACCACTGGCACCCTCCCTTTCGCTGCCCTGGGACCTCCCCAAGGCCCACAGCTCTGTCTGCTGCTCTGGGGATCCCACCCACCCTCTCTTCTACTTGCTGGTGTTTGTCCCTGTAGGGGGGAGTCCAAGGGTCAAGGCTCCCTCCCCAAGTTTGCCACAAGTGAGAAGAAGGAGGAAGCAGAGGCAGCTAGAGCTGAAATTCAGTCAGCCTAACACTTGGCAAGAAGCTGGGTTGTTTTGCAGTCTGTGTGAGGTATGAAGGTGGAGGCCGGGAGGGAGAAGGCAAAAGAGGGGGGTCGCCTCTGTTTCCTGCTTCCTCTGCACTTCTCAGAGGGCCTTCCTCTCCCCTCTGACAAAGAAGTACATTTGGGATCCTCCTTCTACAACTGGAGAGAAGGATACAGAATAATGAGAGGCAGGAGTCTCTCTTGGCTCCGGAAGCTTCTAGTCTATTCACCCTGTTCCTCTCTCTGCCAACAGCTGCTGGGAGAAAGACGGAGACTGTGGGACCCAGAGCTACCAAAGGGAGCAAGAAAGGCTAGGTTGTCTGGCTTCTGGGGACCTGGAGTAGAATCTAGCTTTGGCCTCTCTTTGACCTCAACCTTGACCTTTAGACAACAGGTGCATCTCAACACAGCCTCCCATCGCTCCTGCCAGCTGGACATTCCAGTTCACTTACACACACACACACACACACACACACACACACACACACACACACTATTCCTCCCATAACCAAATTCAGCCCAAGAAGGAACCGAACCCTTCATAAACAGTACTCAGACGGGAACCGTGTGGAATGGATACCTGTCCAAGACCCGGCACAGCAAAGCACAGCCCTGGCTCTAGGTTACACGCACTTCTACTCAGATTCCTCGGAGTCTGGGTTTCTGGGGACTGACCTCACCATTTAGGGGCAGGGTTGGGTCCCGTGCCTGTGTGTGTGTTTCCGAGTATGTCTTTAATCCTCCTAATTTCTTTAGACTGGGAAGGACAGCAGAGCTGGAGAAGGGAAAGGCAAGGGATTGAGAGCTCTTAGGCTCTGGCCAAAGAGTGTGTGTGTGTGTGTGTGTATGTGTGTTCATATGATTGTGAGTGAGAGACCATCTGTGTGGGTACATAAGTGTGAATGGTGTGAGTGCGTATGGACGTGTGCGTTTGATCCCAGACCTATTCTTCTTGGCAGTAGGTTGTTCTAGGTAACAGGGTGACACCCTGTGCAAATCCTGGGTGGCCTAAATTTTGGGCCAACACTTACTGACTGAGGGTGGGTCCCTGCCAGAAACCAGGTCAAGCTTCAGTAGGTGCCTTCCCTTCCCCCTCCTTTCTCACCAAGCAAACCATTGCCCAGGGGGAAAACCTGCCTGCCCAGGTGATGCAAACCTGGGACAGAAACCCTGGGGATGCCCCAGAATCAGGCAACCAGACGTGCGTCTGGGAGAGACTCATCCTCTACCTTTCTAGAGCCTTTCCTTGTTCTCTCAAAGGCCAACTAGCTTTCCAGAGCCTGATGTCTTGGGAAGGGTCTGAGCTGATTCGTCTGAGTTCATTTGATCTTTGGGAGAGATGGAGGCAGGGAGGGTGAGGCATGATTCAGGACTGGGTTCCATGGATGTGTTCTGTCTCAGTTTCCATCTTTACCTCATTACTCCTTTTTCCAAGGAAAGGAAATAAGAAATTTGTGTTAAGTACCAACTGTATGTCAGGCACTGTGCTAAGTGCATTACATACATTACCTCAGTTAATATCCACAACAAACCCGTGCTACAGGTCTCATTTTTTAAAATTGATTTTAGAAAGAGAGAGGAAGTGAGAAACATAGACCCATTGTTCCCCTTACTAATGCATTCATTGGTTGACCCTTGGAAGTGCCCTGACCCAGGATTGAACCAGCAACCTTGGCACATCCAGCCGGTGCTCTAACCAACTGAGCTACCTGGCCTGGGCTGTAGGTCTCATTCTTATTTTCGAGATGAGGAATCTGAGACTTTGAGACATGGATTAACTTGCCCAGGATGTTCCAGAGACAAGGCAATTTGTCTGGAAGGGTAACTGCATAATGCTTTACTTAAAATTAAGAAGTCACATCAGGCCCTGACTGGGTAGCTCAATTGATTGGAGCATCCTCTTGACACACCAGGGCGGCAGGTTCGATCCCTGGTCAGGGCATGTGAGAAAGCAACCAGCAAATGCATGGATAGATGGAACAATAAATTGATATTTCTCTGCCTCTCCCTTTCTCTCTGACATCAATAAATTTAAGAAAAAATTAATATGTCGCCTGGCTGGTGTGGCTCAGTGGGTTGGGTGTCATCCTACAAACAGAAGGGTCGCTGATTGATTCCTGGTCAGGGCACATGCCTGGGTTGTAGGCCAGGTCCCTTGTTGTGGGGGTGTGAGGAGCAGCCACACATTGATGTTTCTGTCAAACACTGATGTGTCTTTCCTTCTCTTTCTCCCTCCCTTCCCCCTTTCTAAAACTAAATAAATAACTAGATAAATAAATAAATAAATAAATAAATCACATCAACAGATTGATGGAGATTATTGGAGGGGCCAACACTTTCCCAGCTATCTCTTGGCACTACCACTATCAATGGCACAAAGCAAATGGCAAATGTTGCCATGGCTGATGTGGCTCAGTTGGTTGGAGCGTTGTCCCCTCACTGAAGGGTTGTGGGTTCAGTTCCCAGTCAGGGCACATGCCTGGGTTGCGGGTTTGATCCCGGGTCCAGGCACGCACGTTCCCTGGTCCTGGTGAGCAGGGGAGGCAACCAATTGATGTTTCTCTTTCACACTGATGTTTCTCTCCCTTCCTCTCTTTCTAAAAGGCAATGAAAAAATGTCTTCAGGTGAGGATAAAGAAGAAAAGAAAATGCCAAGTGTTGGGAATTCAACCTCAGGCCTGAGGGTAAAACTCTTTCCGCCAGCAAGACTGTCCTTCCTGAAAAGAATGATTACTTCCAGTGGAATGTCTGTGCAATAGAGTCGTCATGGTGTTTCCCAAGCAATGATGGTGCTTGGAAGTCAGGTGAGTTCCTGAGAAGAGAAGCCTGAAGCACTCCTGACACCTGCCCCTGCAGTACCTTGGCCTCCCAGAATCTCTCTTTTCATTCCAACCACATTTCCTGTTCCCTAAACCCCTCCCTCTCTCCTTCCTATCTTCCCTTGGCCTGGTTGTAAAGATAGAGGGGGGCCAGCATAGGATGCAACAAACAAAGTTCCACATGGACTGCTGCAGAGGTGCCTGAAGCAGGTGCATCTGAGCTCTCTTCTCTCCCAGACTTTGGGATCTGCAGCTGGTGATGAGGGGAGAGGGGCGGGTAGGTCCAGGCCCTCGAAAGAGCCATCGTGCCTCCTTCCAGGGGATGTGTTAAGAATCGACTGGGCCCTGATTGGTGTGGCTTGGTTGGGCATCATCCTATAAAGCAAAAGGGAAAGGTTGCTGGTTCGATTCCCAGTCCGGAGCACATGCCTGGGTTGGAGGTTCAGTCCCACATCAGGGCGTGTATGAAAAGCAGCCAATTGATGTTTCTCTCTCACATCTATGTTTTTCCCTCCCTCCTCCTTTCTCTAAAAATCAATAAAGGAAAGAAAAGAAGGAAGAAGAAAATGAAAGGATTGGTTCAGTGAGAGTGAGGAAGCCACCAAGAACAGACAGAAGTGTGAAAAGCCCTAAGGAAACAACATCCTACTTTCCACGCACCTGCCTGAGAGGTGCGTGCCTCCAAAAACAGCTCCACCAACCTGGGCCAAGGCTTCTTCAGCAGATCCTTTGGGAAAACCCGAAGGAAGGTCCTCCTCTCAGAGCCCAGGATCCCACCCGCATCACAGGATCCAGGAAGTAGCATGGACTGTCCCTGGCAGTGGAAGGATAAGCCCCAGATTGCCCCCTTTCTGGTCTGGGGCTCCTCCTCCTGCGTTGGGGGGCAGTGGCATCCAGCACATACTATGCCAAGGCCATCCTGTCCAACCTTGGCTATGCTGCGGGAGCCTGCTGGTAGTGTCATCTTCCAGGTCCCTGCACCTGCCCTCTGGCTGTCCTTGAGCCTTTGTGGGGCTGACATGCAGGAGAATGGGTGTGGGGAGCGTGCCTATATGGCGGGGGGTGCCTGCGTGCCTGCCTCCTTTTCCACTCCTTACCCCAAGTTTTGTCTCAAACCCTCTTCTTATCTAGTATCCATCCCCAGTCCCTGGGCCCCCGCAGATCCCCATGCAGCTGCCTAGGGAGGCCCGAGGCTCATGACAGTCCTCGTGAGCAGGATGGACCTCGGAGGAGCCATGGCCTGAGCAGGCGTAAGGGGCCTTGTGTAGCTTCTAGGAGGCTTACATAAACACTGGCTGGGACAGAGAGGAAAGGGGGGGTGCGATGGGCTGCCCGGGGAAAAAAAGCAACCCCAGCCCTGCCAGCTCAGCCTGCATGGAAAGAAGAAACAAGGCTCATTTTCCCTCCTCTCATCCCTTTCCCCTGGTCTGCAGCTGTTAGTTGTTGGGCTGGAAAGACTGCGGTATCTTGGGGGAGGGGGGCCGGGGAAGGAGAGAGAGACAAATTTGGGATCTCTCTTCTTCCTCTTCTAAATTCGAGGGAGGGGGGCGGGGGGGGCGAAAGCAATTTGCCAAAGAGATTTTCAATGCCACAGGAAGGAGGTTTGCTCATTAGAATGCGCATTTGCACCCTGAAAAAAAAAATCTGTGCTGTTTGCAAAAATGCAGACATGTGTAGAGGCCCAGTGGAGATTAAAAAAAAAAAAAAGCGCTAGCTCTGCAATGCAGGATCTGCGAAGTTTTAGTTCCATGAGGAAATGTGGGTCGTGCTCATTTCATTTGCTTGTTCCTGCTAACCTACTGTCCGCCTGACTCCAGCACAGTCTCACATCTCAGTCAGAAGCTCCACTGCTCAGAAACAGGGTCATGGGCAGGGGGCTGGGGCTGGGAGTGGGGGTCTGGGGTTAGAGTGCTGAGAGCAGGATTCCGTGGGGCTGGGAGGGCCGGGCAGGTGGGAGGGGACGTTTCCATGAGGCGTGGAGGCTGAACTTGTGTTTTGCACCCGTGTTTGTTCTCCAGCTGGACCGGGGTTAGTGTGAACTTCTTCCAGATCTCCACCCCTCTCTCCCCACCCTACCCTCAGCTCCTCCCTATCCCCAGTTGGCAGACAGACTTTCTCCTTCCTGTCCACTAACTCTACAGACCACTGATACAGAAAGAAACCCTGCTTTGTGTCCCTGACCCTGTAAATCCCTGAACTCTTCTTGTTTGAATCCTGGAATGGGTGCTTGCTGCGTCTCTGTGTGGTGTCCTCCTTCCAAAGAGGGGACAAGGCAGCCTTATTTGGGAGAGCCAGACTGCGGGAAAACCAAGCCTTGGCTACAGGCTGACGTTAGCACACGAGCTCCAGGGCTGGCTGGGGCCATTCTGTGCTCTTGGCTGGGGGAGGCCCTTTGTTCTTTTGGGACCTGGGGCTCTGGGTTGTATAAACGCCTGGGGGCTGCCTGGGAGGAGACTATGCCCGGGGAAACCACGTTTCTTTCCTTGGTGTTTGCTCGCCTGGTGGCTCAGGAGAGACAAAAGGAGACGCTAGCAGGACAAAGAGCCAGGAGAGGAGCAGAAGGGCACCCAGTGCCCTTCACTCCTTCCCCATCTTTCCTCCCGTCTCTCTGGCCAGCAGAGGACGGGGCCGAGCGTGTTTGTGCCGGCTCAAGGCTCACGCGGGCTGCCCGGGTCACATGGACTGGGCATGTGCAGCCTGCTCCATTTCTACCACAACAACTCGCTCATAAACAGCCCGGCTGCTGCTGGCGGTGGCGGCAGAGACATGTGCAAGCGAGGGGGTGGGGCACGTGGCCCTGCCCGAGCCAAGGGAAGGCGCTCGCTCAGCACTGCTGCTCCCCTCCCCACACTGGGGCTGCCTCACCACAGGAAATTCCTAGTGCTCCCTTGCTGCTGCAAAACATGTTTTTGGGAAGTGACTCCTTTCAATGAGGATGGAGTTAATGGACTATTTAAAAAGAGATAGAACGGGCAATTAGTCCGAGACCAACTTCTGCTGGTCCTTGCCCTTCCTTAGATCCCTGTAGTCCTCAGGTGGAGGGCTGAGCAGGAGTCACGTGTTTCCAAGTCTTACCTGTTACTTCCTCCTAAACTATATAAAATTGGAACCAGGCAGGCATCCAGGAGAGGATTGGGGTGAGGGGCTGGGGGTCCCTAGGACTAAGATGGGGGTCCCTAGGACTAAGACAGTGGTCCCAGGATTAGTAGCAGGGTCAGCATCACCCGGGAACCTATTACAAATGTTAATTCTCCAGCCCCATGGCATTCGAAACTCAGCAGTGGAGCCCAGCAACCTCACTCTGAAGGACCTCCAGGTGAACTTGCTGCCCGCCGAAGTCTGAGAATCATCTGTGCCCGAGCAATCAATCAGCCCCGTGAGAGGACCCAGCCCAAGATCGAGGGAGTCCACCTCCTCCTTTCATGCTCCTTCCTCTCCAAGTCTGGCCAGAGAACATCACCAGATACAGTTAGACGCAGTATAAAAAGCATTTATTGGGGGAAGAATAAGGGGAAAAGAAGACTCAGGTTGTAATTGTTTATCCTTGCTCCATCTTACCTACTTTCCTTCCTGCCCCGAGGCTCCCATTAGAGCAATTGATTGGGGTTTAAATGGTTTTGAGGTTGGAGGTAGAAGTTGGTCCCTTGTCTATGTTTGCTAGCCGTGGGCATCCCAAGCTAATTGAGCCATAGGTCCTTGACTCCCCATACGCAGCTAAAAGAATAGGAACAACGTGTAGTTGCGTGTGCGCATGCTCCCTGGGATCTCAGAGGCAGGGGTGGGGAGAGCCGAGAATAGGAATGAGGTCCCAGTGGGGTTGGAAGTACCCCCACAAAATGAATTTAACAGATAACAAGCAGGAAAAGTCTTTCAATGGGGGAGGGTGTGGACAATCCTGGCCTAGTCCAGCTTCCTGAGCTCCAGAAACTGTGACCAGAAGCGGAGGGTCTCTAAGGCAATCACAAAGGCTCCTGAGAATGAAACCTGAGCCTGGGGAGCGAAGTGACTGGAGAACTGGGGATTGGGGATCAGAAGGGTTCCCTGACACAGGCAAATAGAACAAGGGTGAGCACGGGTGAAGGGGGGGCCTTGGTGGGTTTGGGAGGGGCTAGAGGAAGCCAGGGATGGGAGCCTCGCTCAGCCCCTCTCCTCTGGCCTCCCCCCTCCATCACACGCAGCCTCCTGGGGGCACAGCTCCCCTTACTGCCTCACACATGCCCAGCTGACTTGTGGCCTGTTCGTGTTTCATGTTTTGAGGAACATGCTCTCCTCCGATTGTCATAATGCCCTTTGTTTTGCTTCTCTGCAAGGTTTACTCTCTGCCTGAAAGGCTCCAGGCTCCAGGAGCAGACAGCCCTGCAGGCTCAGCTGCAGTGACCTACATCAGCTCTCCCCAGGCCCTGGGTGTGGGGGCTGAGGTTTCAAGATAGGAACTTGGGAATCTGGCACAGGTCTGTAGATGATGACGTCAGGGAGACAGACTGCAAAAGTGTTATAGACCAGAAAGAATCTGTCCACCCGGTGCCAGCAGAGCCGAACACCAAACACTGAGAATTACAGAGGAGAAATATTGGCTATTTTGTTGATGCATGGTGCCACCCAGCAGAAAGGGGAGCTAATGCTCAAAAAGTGGCATGTAGGTTACAGATCATGTAGGGCAAAACCACAAGACACCGTCGGTTAGGGGTGGTCCTGGTGCTGATTGGTCAGAGGTGAGGTGAAGGTAATAAATCATCTCTTCAGAACTTAAGGACTGTTCTGACGTCTTTTCCAGTGTCCCTCTGTTCAGTTTCACAGGAAAGCAGCCAGGAGATAGTTCCACCTTAGAGGTCAGGAGCTGAAACATTACTTAGGTCAAGATGTTATCTCCAGCCTGCCAGAGGTTCAGACTGTGTGATCTTCAGGCAGGTCTGGGCTGCTGTGCCTGGGGGCTGCTGGGTATTCAGGGGAAAGGTTAGGTCTGGGGTGGGAAGGTGGGAGGGGAGAGGGAGAGGTGGGGGAGAGGGGAAGGATTCCCAGGATTTAAAATTAATGAATCAGAAGGACCCTCAGTTATAAAAGTGGCCAGGAAGGGGCGGTGAAGCAGGGGGCGCCACAGGACTGAGTTTTCACCTGGTCGTTTGCAGATGACACCAGAAGACTCTCTTACCCCCAAATGCCAGAACATTTCTGCGCACAACCTCTTAGACAGGTGCCAGAGGTCTCTGACAGGCCTGGTCTCTGTTCATTAGATTTGGGAGTGGTTTCTGCGCTCCTCATTCTTGCGGAATCTACCCCAGTCTGCTGCAGCTGGCTGGGAAGGTTTCCTTGGCCTTGATATGGACCAACGAGTTCAGATTTCAGCTGACTTATTTCAGGAAAATGGAGGCTGAGTAGAGGTGGTCAGATGTGCAGAAGTCCATTCCCAGGCTTTACTATATAAAGACACATGGACTTCCTTAGACCCATGGGCTCTGGGAAGGATCCACAAGGAACCCCTAGAACCAACTTACCATTTGTAAACACCTTACCTCTGGACCCTGGCAGCTGAACCTCTCCTTCTAGCTACAGGCCTTCCGGAACAGGGAAGTCAGATTCTGAAATAGGTGCTTTTTCTCTCTCACACAATGAACCACAGTGTTTAGGATGCCCACTGCCTCCAGATTGTGGATGTTTTGCCCTGGCAAGGAAATCCTATTGTGGGGGTAGGAAATTAGGTGGTGGAGACAAGAGAATGATAGATGAGCCTTTTGAGAGGGAGACAGACAGACAGAGACAGAGACAGAGACAGAGACAGAGACAGAGACAGAGACAGAGAGAGAAAGAGAGGAAGAGGGGAGGGAGGGAGAGAGGGAGAGAAAAAATGAATGGTGAGCAAAGGGTGGCACTCCCATCCAAAGGGCTTCCCCTCAGCCAAGCCCCACCCCAAAGCCCAGGAAGTCCACAGCTTGGCACCCAGCCAGAATGAGAGCATTTCTCAGGCCTCTGACAGGCTGGGGGGATGGTGGTGGTGTTCCCACCGCGAGAATGGGGGAGGGGAAGGAAACGCGCAGGGGAGGAAATGGCCACAGAGACGAGGATAAGAGGTAGGGAGCTGATTCTCTGCGCCACGAGTCCTTTTAGACAGAGTGGAGGCTGGATGCTTCCCAACGGCCGCAAGAAAGATCTGCCCTTTCAGAGCAGGTGACCCGTAGGTCACCTCTCTGCTCTCAGGGTCATTACTGACGTCCTACACTGTCCTCTGGAGATTGCCTCTCTCCCTCCCTTACTCTGGGGCTGAGGTTGAAGTTGAGCTCGGGAGCCCCCGAGTGGCGAATATCTGGAACTGCAGCTGGGCTGAGGGAGAATCCCATCGGGTCTCCCTCGGTGTCTCTCTACCAGGGACCCTCCCTTTCCTCCCCAAGGCCCAGGACTCTGGAAATAGCACCTGATAATGGGAGCGTCGACAGATGGCTGAGTTTCAGGAAAGCAAGTGTCTTCCCCAGTCCTTAACGATCTAGCTTGATTGTTTTTGAGTTGGCTCCCTGGAAAATAGGACACTATTTCCCTATTCGCCCTAGAACTCCTCCCATTCCCTTCCACAAATGTGGAACATGCCCAGAGGTAGCATGCTTCTTGGCTTCCATGAGGTCCCCCTCCTTGGATCCCAAGATTTGTTGCTCTTGGGCTAGCTACTATTCATGACTTCTACGATTTTGGAGGGACAAATGGCTCCAGGGATCATTCTGGTTTTAAATCCCTTCCCTACCCTTCCTTCTCTGACCACGGCCTGATACACAACTCTCTCCCAGCCAGCCTCTGACCACATACCTCCCGTGGCCCTGATGCCCTTCCCAGTCCCCTAACCTCACATCTCCTGTGGGGAAAAGAAGTGCAGAGGGAAATTGGAGAAACCCTAGGTCAGAATTTTTCCCAAGGAAACCAGTTCCCTCTGTTTTGCTTCACTTGACCTATTTTCTAGCTTGTTCTGGTCAGTCCCCTCTTTCTGCGCATCAAACCTTCCCACTGGACTAATTTTTTGCCGTCCTGCCCACTCCCCCCTCCTCTAACATGGTCTCCTGGGGTTCTTCCCATGCAGGGCAAGTGTTCCCAATGCTGCGAGGAGACTCTGTTTTGGAAGTAATTTATGTCAGCTTCAGGAGTAAGAACCCATAGAGGAAGAACTACTTTGTATTGCTGGGGGAAGGGGAGGTAGTGAAGGGGAAAAAAAAACACCCAAAACAACACCCACCGTAGAACAGGCCATGTTCCAGCTCTCCAGCCCCTAACTAAAGAACTCTTGGTTTCTTGTCTGGCATTTGAGGATCTCAGAGAGCTGTACCAACATCATGAAGAACTCTGGGGGAAATGAAGGTAGAATAGGGGTAACCAACTTTGCAACTAGGAGTTAACACTTTATCCAACTATACCCCCAAAGTAGTTTTCTTTTCTTCTTTTTTTTTTAAATTGATTTTAGAGAGAGGAAGAGTGGGGGTGGAGAGAGAAAGACATTGATTTGTTGTCCCCCTTTTAAAAAAAAGATTTTATTTATTTTTAGAGAGAGGGGAAGGGAAGGAGAAGGAGAGGGAGCGAAACGTCAATATGTAAGAGAGATATCCATCGGTTGCTTCTTGCACGCCCCTACCTGGGGACCTGGCCTGCAACCCAGGCATATGCCCTGACTGGGAATCAAACCTGAGGCCTATTCAGTTCACAGCCCGGCACTCAGTCCGCTGAGCCACACCAGCCAGGGCTGCTGTCTTCCTTACTGATGATGCATTTATTGGTTGATTCTTATACGTACCCTGACTGGGGATGGAACGCACAACCTTGGAGTATCTGGACAAGTTCTAACCAACTGAGTTTCCCCTCCAGAGCCAAAGTAGTTTTCTTTGATGATACCACTTCTCTTGAACTTGTCTCATTTTTTGTGTGATCTTTCATGTTATTAACCAAGGAACTATGTGGATATGAAATCATTTTAAGCAGAAGCAGCCACATTCCCCCTATTGTACTCCAGCCCTCAATCAAATTTCATCTCCTCCCCAGGCTGCTGCCCCACACTCACCCTGAAGGGGGCACTTTTGTTCAGTCGTTACTTGGTGCCAGCGAAAGAGCCGCCCCAGGAAGGAAACATAACAATTGGTCACGTGTTGGGGGGTTCTCGCAGGGGTTGCTGGGACAGGGAAGGGAGGTCCACGTGGAGTGGGTGGAGCTCACTGAAAGTTTTGGCGGGGCTGGAAGAGGAAGAAAAATACCAAAACTTGAGTTGTGATTTTAAAAAATAAAAAAGCAGCAGGGAGGGTATGCCCTGCTCTCGGAAAGCCCTAGCAGAGGGGAGATGGGGAGGTTGTACGTAAGCATGCTGCTTACGGATGCCTGGGATGCAGGGCACAGTGTCTGCGAGAAACAGTTCTGGAGTAGGGGCCAGCTTCGGAGCCGGAAACCTCTGTGGCTCCTCGCTGGTTCCCCATCCCCCATCCTCCCGAAGAAGGGAAAAGCGGCCTCTCCACCCATGGCCTTATTTCGGTGCCATGTAGGGTTGGGCCGATGCCAGCCACGCAACCCAGTCTTTATTTACCTTTCCAAGAGTCTCAGGAAGCCGCCCAGATGAATCCTCTCTCTCTGGGGAAAAAGCCAAAACAAGCCTCCTCCTTTCACTACCTAGTTCTGCCCCACTGTGAGCAGGAAAACACATCTTCGTACAGTCTCTGAGCCAGAAGGAGCCCTAAAAGTGTGCTATTTCAATTTTCTTTTCGGGCTGGAGAGACCCAGACCCAGACAGGTAAAGGGGCTTGCAACATGGCCTTTTCACAATAGGCATTCCCGTGAAAGAAAGGTGATTCCACTATTTCAAAAGCAGAGGAGTGGTGAAAGTGGCTTTTATCTCCATCTGTGCCCTTAGCCAGAGGGCGAAAGGGAATGACCATTATGTCATTACAGATAAAACAGGCAGAGAACTGGTCCGGGACTTGACTTAGGGGCCTCGGCAGTTTCCTAGGCTCCCGCACAGCAAGCCGCTCCACTTTCCCCCTCTTGGCCTTTTGCTCTTGACCGTGTAGTGTTCTTGTCTATCTTGGTTCAGGGGTTACCACATCTTGAAACCTAACGGTTTGGAAACGAGAATTCCCGTCCCTTCCCGGAAGAGCATCTGGTCCCAGGTTTCAGTTTTCTGGTGGATCGTCCACCTCGTCCTGTGTATAGAGATCGGCAAGAGGAGACTTCCAATCCCAAAATTCCAGCCTTTAGGGAGAGAAGCGTGTTGACTTCGTCTGGAGCAGTGAAATCCTAGACTTTGGATTTCAGACTTGTAAAGTTTCCAGGGGGGAAAAAAAAAATGTGAGGGACTGATATAAGATTACCAGCTTTTTATTTCGCCAAGGAAGGACATGAAAAAACTACTGGCACTAGTTGCTATTTACTGTCGCCATAATTTCACAAAAGAAAATACATTTTAACGCCCACAAAGTGAGGAACATGTCATCTTGGAATAAATAACAGTTCTAGGCCACCCTGCGTTGACTACCATGGGCACCACATAGGGCAATTCCCCCCAGCACCCCCCTCATTTTGTTGAAGGTTGCCTCCAGTTCGGCCTATTGGTCTCTTGGCCAGCGGTGGACAAACTACAGCCTGAGTGCCAAGTCCAGCCCAATGCCCAGTTTTGTAAGTGCCACAAGCTAAGAACAAGCTCAGAATGTTCAGGTAGCGGTAAAATCTAGAATATTTCATGACACATGAAAATGATATGAAATCCACATTTCTGTGTTCCTAAATACAAGTTTATGAAATGGGAGTGTGATTGCTGCTTGCTCTCACACCAGAGCCTTTGCTTATAACCACTGTCTCCCACCTGTCATTCCCTCTATTGGGGCGGCCAAAAATTCCCTTTAGTTTTTTCTGTACTATGGCTCTGGTAGTGCTTAGTTGTTTAACTTCATTCGAAACAATTGTTAGATTGTATTATGACAGCTGTCAAGTGCATTTGTACGCATTTTTTAAAAAATCAAAATTGGTGAATTTTTGTGCAGCCATTTTAATATTGAAGATGGAAGAAAATACGTAATATTTTCAGTGTATTATGCTTTATTATTTCAAGAAAGGTAAAAACAAACTGAAACACACACACAAAAAGATTTGTGTAGTGTCTGGAGAAGGTGTTCTGACTAACTGAACATGTCAAAAGTGGTTTGTGCTCTGGCTGGTGTGACTCAGTGGATTGAGTGCCAGCCTGCAAACCAAAAGGTCGCCAGTTTGACTCCCAGTCAGGACACATGCTGGAGTAGTGGGTTAGGTCCTTGTTTGGGGATGTGCGAGAAGCAACCAATAGACATCTCTGGCACTGATGTTTCTGTCTCCCTCCCTTCCCCTGTAAAAACAAATAAAGTCCTTTAAAAAAAGTGGTCTGCGAAGTATCTTGGTTCTATTAACATTTGGGCCAAATAATTCTTTGCTGTGGGGCTGTCCTATGGATTGGAAGATGTTTAGCTGCACCCTTGGCCTCTACCCACTAGAAGTCAATAGTGGGAGACAACCAACATACTCAAAAATATCTAAATCAATAAAGTTATTGGTGAAAATGAAGTGTTTTTTATTTCATGGAAAAAACTAAGCCCTGGCTGGCGTAGCTCAGTGGATTGAGCTCCAGCCTGCAAACCAAAGTGTCACAGGTTCGATTCCCAGTCAGGGTACATGCCTGGGTTGCAGGCCATGACCCCCAGCAACCCCACATTGATATTTCCCTCTCTCTTTCTCCCTCCCTTCCCTCTCTAAAATAATAAAATAAAATAAAATCTTAAAAAAAAAGAAAAAGAAAAAACTAAATAGACTTTTTGGCTAACCCAGTATGAGTGTCACTCTTATCCAAGGTAAAGGTCAAGGGTAGATGCTTTCTCCTTAATATTACTAAACGGCTCATTTACTGATTTACTGAATATGAAGTGCCTACTCTGTGCCAGGCGTGGTTCTAAGTGCTGAGGATACAGCAGTGAGCGAAACATGAAGCTTAACATTCTAGTGGGACAGGACAATAAACAAGGTAAATTACATGTCAGATGTTAATAGGGCTTTGAATTAAACTAAAGCAGGAGTCCTCTCTCTCCTGGGGAACATACCCAACCCTCTCCCTTCTCCTTCTTCTTTCCCGACAGGCCTGAACTTCCTAAACTTTTAAGGGACCTCACACGGGAACGAGCGGTGACAGCTCGTCTTGGGCTAATCCCGGAACATGTCTCCAAGGCTCCCTTTCCTGTAACATCTCTAGGGAGACAGAGCAGTCCCACCTAGGCTCTCTCCTGTTGCTTCCTCCATCCTAGGCCTTTCTTTGTTTCACTGTCCCCAGTTTTAATAAATGTCCTCTCAGAATCAAAAAACGCAGAAAGAGAGGGATTTTGGAAGAGAGTTACGAGTTTACATAGGGTAGGCAGAGAAGATCTGATGAAAATGTATTTAGAATGAGAGAGGAGGGCACCTGGATAGCTTCAGAAGTGATCTAGGTGGCGGGAACAGCAAACGAAAGGATCTAAGCAGATGTATGCCAGGTGTTTGAAAAACAGCTAAGAGGTGTGTGTTTGGCTGGGGGTTGGGGAGTGTGGGGAGGAGAGGAAAGCAGTAGGAGTGGAAGTCAGTGGACAGTACCAGGGGGCCAGGTCCTATGTAGGCCATAACAATGACTTTATTTTCACTCCAAGTAAGATGGGAAACCATGAATTTACAGTGGAGAAAAAAACATGATCTCACTCAGGATCACTATGGCTGCTGTGTGGAGAACAGATTTAAGTAGGGGAAGGCAAAGGTTGAAGCTAAGAGATTAATTACAAGGTAACTGCAATAAAAAAAAATGAGATATGGGTAAGGCTTAGACCAAGGTGGTGGAGGTGCAGATGGTATGGTCTGAATATATATGTTGAAGACTGGACATAAGGTGAGACGGAGAGGAAGGCTGAAGAAAAAGCAGGATTTGGGTGGGGGAAATTCAAGAGTGATTTTAGATGGAAGTTTGAAATGCTTATTACACACCCAAATGGATATGTCTCATAGGTAGTTCAATATACAATTTATAAAAATATTTTAAAATTTATTTTTAGAGAGAGGGGAAAGGAGGAAGAAAGGGAAGGAAACATCAATGTGTGGTTGCCTCTCGCGCGCCCCCTACTGGGGAATCAGGCCCACAACCCAGGCATGTGCCTTGACTGGGAATTGAACCAGCAACCCATTATTGGGTCATCCCTGAGGCACTCAATCCACTGAGCCACACCAGCCAGGGTTGAATATACAGTTTTGGAGTTAGGAAGAAGATACATATTTGAGAGTTATCAGTGTCGAGATGGTGTTGAAAGTCTTGACAATGGAAGCGATCACCATATGAGATCACCTCCCCCGCCACACCCCCTTCATTGGAATCCCTAACCCCAATACTTCCCTTGCACATCTGAGGCCACGGAATCTGGTGGAAGAGGACTGGCGCTCTCTTGACTTTTAATACACTCACGCCCATTTGTTTCAGTTTCCAGCGTGTCATGCTTTGGGCCCACAAGGCAAAAACATAGTTTTAATTAGAGGTTTCACATTAGGCCAAGAATGTTAGTCATCTTCATTTCCATATAGATTGACAAAATATAAAGAGAAAAGAGACACAACCAATTAAAACTACTTAAAAACTTTTTCCACGAGGAATTCTGCAGGGATTTACTGGCTAAAGTTGCCTGGAAATGAGACATACACACACACAATGAACCCAGAGATAGGAAGAAGTGCTCAGCATAGCAGAATATCCTAAAGTATTCCTATACCCAGTAAAGGTAAAAAAAAAAAAAAAATCCTTTCTCAGAGTTCCTTTGCTTCAACGTTTCATGAACCTCTCAATTCTAGAAGATGCTAGAAATGACAAGAGGGCTGGGGAGATGGCCATGGGGAAAGAACTGTTGGTAACCGGCAATACTCGCTCAAGGGAGGTTGTGGCCAAGTCCCTCGGCAGCAGACGCCATGGATCTTCACCACTCTGGGAACCAGAGGTTCTTCCGTTTCTGGTCTGGAACCCTTGCGGAGCTGCTGGGGAGTGGAGGGGGTGACGGGGTTAGAATTCTGCCCCTGGGAAACACCCACAGGCTCCAAGAGGAGGCTGAATCCTGACGCTGGTCCAGGAGGTTTGCAGGGCTGCGGGGGCCGCAGGGCCGGGGAAGGGGCCGCCCAGCGGCGGCTGGGAGCGTGGGGCGATGGGTACACGTCCACGAAGGGCGCCCCTGCCTCCCATAGCCCGCTTCCTTCCTCTCGACTCCGTTCTCTCGCCCCCTTGTTCCTTTGGAGCCCCCGCAGTCCCCATCCGCCGTCGCCCTCTCTCCCCTCCCCCGGCAGCCCACCTTCACCCCGCTCCTCCGCGGCCTCCTGGGTCCCCGGCCCCGATCCCCGGCCTCCCCTCGCCGGCCCCGGGCGGCCCCCTCCCCGCCCCCTCGCCGCGGCGGCCGCGGCGGCCCCTTTCACAATAGCGCGGCCCGCCTCCCTCCTCTCGGCTCCGGGTTCACTCCCGCCCGCTGCCCTCCCGGCGCATGCGCCCTCCGGTCAGCGGCGGCTGCGGCTGTGGCGGCCACGAGCGGCTCCGTTTTTTTAAAGGGAAACGCTGAGGCGCCGGGGGTGACTGTGGGGGAGGGGACCCCGAGCCGCGGAGACCCCCGGGGGAGGTGACAGACCCCCCTCCCGGAGTAGGAGGGCTTTGGGCGGACCCATCCCTCCCACCCCCTCCCGAGGAGGAGCGGGGGGAAATGGAGGCTCGGGGCGGCTGAGGCGAGCTCCGGGGCGGGGGGCCGGGGCGGGGAAGGGGGGTGTGGGGTGGGGAGACGAGGCGGGCCCGGCCGGGGCCAGGGGGGGCCGAAGCGAGCTCCGGGGATGAGCTCGGGGGCGGCTGGGCGCGAGCTCCTGCCTCTGAGGCGAAGGCGGCGGCGGCGGCAGCAGAGGCGGCGGCGGGGCCCCCATGGGCCGGCGGCGGGCCTCAGCCGCGGCCTCCACTTCGCCGCGTGCCGGCGGGATGGCGCCCGGGCCCCGGACGAGCCGCGTTAGCCGAGGCCTGCCGCTGCCGCGCTGCTGAGGCGAGCCCGCCAAACTCCCCTCCCCCTCCTCCGTCCTCGACCCCCCGCACCTCTCCCCTTCCCCACCCCCTCCTCAGTCTCGGTCCCCGGCGCCGCTCCGGACCACTATGACCATGAGATCCGCGGTGTTCAAGGCGGCCGCGGCGCCCGCCGGCGGCAACCCCGAGCAGCGACTGGACTACGAGCGGGCTGCGGCGCTGGGCGGGCCGGAGGACGAGCCCGGGGCGGCCGAAGCCCACTTCCTCCCCCGGCACCGTAAGCTCAAGGAGCCGGGGCCCCCGCTGGCCTCCTCGCAGGGCGGGAGCCCCGCGCCCTCTCCGGCCGGCTGCGGCGGCAAGGGCCGGGGCTTGTTGCTCCCGGCCGGGGCGGCCCCCGGGCAGCAGGAAGAGAGCTGGGGCGGCTCGGTGCCCTTGCCCTGTCCGCCCCCGGCCACCAAGCAAGCCGGCGTCGGGGGGGAGCCGGCGGCGGCCGGAGCCGGCTGCAGCCCTCGCCCCAAGTATCAGGCGGTGCTGCCCATTCAGACGGGCTCTCTCGTGGCGGCGGCCAAAGAGCCTACGCCCTGGGCCGGGGACAAGGGTGGGGCGGCTCCCCCGGCCGCCACCGCCTCGGACTCGGCGGGACCCCCACCACTACCTCTGCCCGGGCCGCCACCCCTCGCGCCCACCGCCACCGCCGGGACCCTGGCGGCCGGCGAGGGCAGATGGAAGAGTATGAGGAAGAGCCCTCTCGGCGGTGGCGGCGGCTCGGGAGCCTCCAGTCAGGCCGCCTGCCTCAAACAGATACTTCTGCTGCAATTGGACCTCATCGAGCAGCAGCAGCAGCAGCTGCAGGCTAAGGAAAAGGAGATCGAGGAGCTGAAGTCCGAGAGAGACACGGTACGGGAGGGGTTAATCGGCGTTCGGGCCGAGGGGCGAGTTGTGCGCATGCTCAGGGGAAGGGGGCTGTAGGAGGTTAAGGTCTCCCTGGGTTAGGGGTAAGGAGGCTGGCCACCAGCAGAGCAGTACCTTAGGTGCCGGGTCCTTCGGAGCCCGGCCCACAGACACGTTGGGTCGGAGGGAAGGGTTAAAGGGCACCCTCCCAGGGGGGTGGGAGGGGTGGGAAGGTTGCAGGTGCCAAAGGGTTAATTTAAAATGACAGCCCCAGACTTAGGGGACAGAGATGTAGAGTGGGAAAAGACCTGGCCTGTGAGGGGCTGGAAATGAAAAGGTGGGGTGATACGTGGTGGCTTCATGGAGGGGTGAAATTAAAGAGCTTTTGTGTTAGGCACGCATCCTGGAGGAGAGGGCGTAGCAGCTGTTGCTCTCAGCACTGCTGTAGCATCTTTGGATAGAAGAGTGGTAGGCCTTTTCATTGGCAGAGGGGTAGAGGTGATTCACAGTGGAATCCTGTTTTAGTTTCCTTAGATGATGTGGAGAGAATTGCTGCTTTTGATTTCAGACAGTTTTTGATAGGAATCTGTCCTAAAACCTGACCCACTGACCAGCCCTCTCGTATCCGAATGGTGTTTAGAGGCTGGGAGATTTTAAGGCATCAGGGGAAAGTAAGCTTATTAAATGTGTTAAGTCGACCCCCCCCCAAAAAAAAAAACCCCTCTATATTTTAGAATCTTAAGGTAGTAGGGAAGTCATTTATTTTTTTTCTTTGTACTTCTGAGCAGCATGACTATTGGCTTGTTTTTACTGCAGCAGTAGTTAAGGGCATCTTATGTGTTGAAACATATTCCTTCAGATATCAGGAAAGCTGTGGTGATGGGGTGTTACTGTGCTAGCATACCTTACAGCTGCCTAAAAATAAACATGGTTTCTACAATTGTGTTAAGGTTGCAGCAGCCTCTCTCCCTCCCTCTCTCCCTCCCTCTCCCTCTCTCCCTCTCTCCCTCTCTCCCTCTCTCTCTCTCTCTTCATGGTTTGTGCCAAGGGCTGAGCAAGGGAGCAGAGGGCTATTCATTTTGTCTGCTCTCCAAATGAATCGCACCAGGCAGTGGCTGTTTTACTGGAGAATGCATTCTGCAAGGTGGAATGGGAGCTGGGGCAGGTCTCTTTTAAAATATCTCATGGTGTTGATTTGTGGAAGTTACTCAACATGGAGGTGGCACTGCTCAGCTACTGTACTGCAGTCTAGGGGTGTGATGGTACTGTAATTACAACACAGCATCTCCTTACATTGGAGGGGGGTGTGGGAGAAGGAATTAAGGAAATGTCACCCACAAACCGTGGTTAAGTAACGTTAAGGCTGTGAATCAAAACAGAAGGAGGTGAAACGAGAGTATGGTGGAGAGGAGGGCTCGCTCCTGGTTGTGGAGGTTTATACTCAGTTCCTGAGGTAATGGCCTCTTTGCTGATTTTCCTAGGCAGGAAAAGTGGGGTGAGTTAAGGATAGAGTGTCAGTCTGAACTTGGCATTCACTGCTTCTGTTGTGTATTGCAGTCTTAGTGTTGCTTAAGCTTGTTTCTCTTATTCCAGTTGTTTGGCCTCTACTGAAATCCGTGCAGCTAAATAGATGTAACAGAGGCAACATTAATATCATCGTCTAACCCAAATAAAATTCTTATTATAGGGTATAAGTAGCACAGTTGGCACCTTTTCTCAGGACATTTTAATGTGCAGTTTTCAATGATAATAGACATCCATTTTCTATTTGATTATGTAGTTTTCCCTTTAGAGTTAAAAGACTTTATTTTTAGTCAATATTCAGATAGATATAATTTTCTTCGGTTATCTCAAGTGCAAAGCAGCAAGGCCATGTGCATATTTCATCATTGATGGGATTTAGGGGTAATGGTTTCTATTATAATTCTTCAAAATTGAGAGTTCATTGTTTAGGTGACAATCCCCCATGCCAGGCCCCTTTCAGCTAACACTGCAATCCCTATTGGCACCGTGGCTGTGTGAGCTTTTAATTCCTTCTCAATGTACGCTTTGGACTTTGCCCTTGTGTATAGCATTTTGGCGTGGAAGTAGAGAGGATAGGATCACTAGGGTCTCCTTAGAGAACCTAAGGTTAATTCTGGAAACTACCAAGCTGACTTAGAGCCACATGGTTAGCAGTAGCAGAGACCATGCCATTTAAAAGGCATGTTGTGGCCCCTCCCAATAAAGAGGATCCTCTTTCAGAAGAATAAACTACAAATTCCCCCACATCCCTGCCCAACTAGGTTAGCCCCTAAAATTAAGCAGTCTACTTTGTCTTCTCTATTGTGTTTAAGGGAAACTATTTAGATTAATATCTACCTATTAAAAGTAAGTTGAATTACTATGGTTCATGGAAAGAGATAAAAGACCATACAGATTCCTAAATGGGACTAAGTATCTGCACTTAATTTTTTGTTTTAAGCCTGCATTTTGCTACTCTCTTTTTAGCTTCTTGCTCGGATTGAACGTATGGAAAGGCGGATGCAGCTGGTAAAGAAGGATAACGAGAAAGAAAGGCATAAGCTGTTTCAGGGCTATGAAACTGAAGAGAGAGAGGAAACCGAGCTATCTGAGAAAATTAAACTGGAGTGCCAGCCAGAGCTTTCTGAGACATCCCAGACTCTGCCTCCCAAGCCTTTCTCATGTGGGCGGAGTGGAAAGGGACACAAAAGGTGTGCTGATAACTTTGTTCTGCTGTTTTCCCTGATGAGGACACTTGTTTCCAGTGACAGTAGGGGATTGGGACTTAAGAATTATTTTTAATGCAGTCATATTCTGAATTATGAGGTCTTTTGTGCTGAGAAAGTATCTTGAGACATTCTTGTTCAGGCTATAAAAACCTGTTAGGAACATTTTGGTCACAGTAATAATTGCAGAATGCAGAGTACATCCTAAAGAGAATGGGCAACAAATGTGACAGCTGAGTTTCTTAAAGAAAACTATGGCAGTTCGCTTCAAGTTAGGAAGTGTTAAATTCCTTCATTGTGTTAGGCATGGGTGGATATAAAACAATAAAATCTAATTGTCCTTGTACTCAAAGAGATTAGCTGTGAGGATGACATAAATTTTAAAAAACTAAGAATTCAGCTGCAATAAAATAGGCAGATAGACAACAGTGAAACAAACTAAGTTTTGTAAGATTCAGGGATATTAAAGATTATTTTGGGTTAAAATAGTGAAACTTAAAGAAGGAGGTGGATCTTGAAAAAGAAGTATAAAATTTAGGTTGGTAAAATGAAAAGATGACATTCTAGGAATATGGGGTGCTGGGAGAAAGAGTGAACAGATAGCAAGAAAAATTGAGATTGTATCTAGCAGGGTATAGGGATGGGGGTGTGGAATAAGAGACTGGTGTCTGATTGACAGTAATGGAATAAGCACCTAATGTTAGCTCAAGGATCTTGAGTGAAATAGGGACCTTTTTAGGTTTAGTAGACAATAGGATACTAGTGAGGTCTTAAGCATGGAAACTCACTTGTTCAACAGACATTTACTAAGGGCCTGTTACATATACTGTTAAGCAGGGTGCTGTTTCTGCTCATGATTGCCAAATGAACCTAGATGTTTAGATACTTGAAGACAAGCTAGTTTTCTTACCCCAAAATGAAATCAAATCAGATTTTATCTAAAAGTGAACGAATTGTATTATGTTTTCTTCCCTATCTAATAGGAAATCCCCATTTGGAAGTACAGAAAGAAAGATTCCTGTTAAAAAACTGGCTCCTGAATTTTCAAAAGTCAAAACAAAAACTCCTAAGCACTCTCCCATTAAAGAGGAGCCCTGTGGTTCCTTATCTGAAACTGTTTGTAAACGTGAATTGAGGAGCCAAGAAACTCCAGAAAAGACCCGGTCTTCAGTGGACACCCCGCCAAGACTCTCCACTCCCCAGAAGGGACCCAGCACCCATCCCAAGGAGAAAGTCTTCTCAAGTGAGATAGAAGATTTGCCGTACCTTTCCACCACAGAAATGTATTTGTGTCGTTGGCACCAGCCTCCCCCATCACCGTTACCATTACGGGAATCCTCTCCAAAGAAGGAGGAGACTGTAGCAAGTAAGGCATAGAGAACACTTGCTCTTATACCCTAGTGGTGGCGGTCAAGCTAACAAGTGTGAAAATGCCTTTGGCATTTTTTAAAAAGTGCAATCAATAAAGCAGAGTTCTGTCAAGAATGAGTAAGTTAACAGCCAGAGACAGACACTGTGCAGGCATTGCAAATAGATGGAATTACAGCAAAATGTGCTCAATGTATTTGCCTGCTTACAACACTGGGAGATGTGTTTGCCAGTAAGTTGCTCATCACAAGAGCACCAGACTTGGGGGTGTAATCTCCGGCAACTTGCATGCCCTCTGAAAGAAGGGTTTTCTGTGCTGTGAAATGCATAGAACTTATACTTTGCCGTGCACGACTGTTCCTGCAATTGATATTGTGTGAAACCTGGGAGGGTGTGGTCTTTGGGTGTTCTCAGGGGCCAATGGTAATTTTTGGGTTGGGGAGCCAGCGTGGGGTGGGGAATTTTTCCTGGGCCTCAGCTCTTTAACTATATAAACATTCATCTGTATCTCTATGTCCCGGTCTGGGGGTGCAGGAGGAATCTGCCAAAGACCAAACAGTCTTACTTTATCTTACTATACTTCACAAAGGTTCTAAATGTGAAGAGTTTACTTGGATTGCAGTAGCCCATTGGTTGTTCATATATTTAAATAAAATGGTCTACAAACTATTTTTCAAACAATAAGGACTATCTTGGGATATCTGAGCTGCTTGGGGAGGGTGTGGGGTATGGGACCTTGGTCTTCATTCCCTTTTTTTCCTTTATGGCTTCCACACAGAGATGCTCCCCTATCTCCTACATCATTCAGTAACTGCAATGTGCCTTCAGTTGTGCGATGTTAGTGTATGACAGTCACTACGCGTGTTCTGGGGTGATGGTGGGGGAAGCCATGGACAGAGCTGCAGCCCCAAGCTTCTACCACTGTGTCTTGCCCCAGCAGGGATGGGGATGGGAATCCATTCCTATAAGATAAGAGCATTCTCCAGGTTTTGTTAGGCTGTTCTGGTGACAAAAGTAAGTGGGAAAGATAGATTACTTTTCTTAATCATCTGAAATTCATTAGGGCTCACATTCGAGTACATGAAAAAGACCAGGATCCTGATCTAGGTTCAGGCTTTCTTGTTGGTTCAGTCAGTTGAACAGGTTCATCCTTAAGTTAACCTTCTTGCTGCCATGGCAATGCTGTGTAACAAGAGAAACCGTGAAGCAACTTCCCATCCGGGATTGGGAAATGGCTTGTCCCAGAGCTGTTCTGTGTGACTGGCTGGTTTTGAAAACCCTATCTGCCCTAGTACAGAAAATTGGAAGCACCTCTGAGATTGTGGGCATAGCAGTACAGAAGGAGTCTGACTGGGGGGGGATCCCAGCCCTTTGAGGAGCCTGAGTTGTGAATAACCTGTGAATCCTTATTCTTGATGCCCTATCTCAAGAGGAAGTCTCAATGGCTTGTTCTAAGGAAGCCAAAGTCTTTGTGCATGTTGTTCAGGCTGGACCAGCAAGGTAGTTTGTTTGGAGGGAGGAGGGAGCTGTTTAAGAAGACTACATATGTAAGTTTTGAGAACACTGATCTTTTATTTGAAAAATAGGGTCAACTTTTACTCACCTGCCATGTTCTGAGTTTAAGGTTTGATATCCTTGGCCATCAACTGTTGCAGGGAAACCACCCTAAATAATGAAGAAAAGAAGTCGTCTCAGTGTAAAAAAAAAAGTGGTGGGCTTATTTTCTTTTCTTTTGTCTGTCGTTCCCTCTTCCCCTCCCCCAGAGAGAAATTCTCAAAAGAACAACTCAAAAAAAAAAAAAAGAAACCTAAAATGGCTTCCTAGTGAGAACTTCAGTGATGATCCTTTCCTCCATTTTGGGTATGGGCTTTTTTTCTTTTTACACTGAGATGATTCTTCTCTCCTGCATTATTTAGGGTGTCTGATGCCATCAAGTGTTGCAGGAGAAACTTCAGTCTTGGCTGGTGAGTAGAATAGGAACCGTGCTGGCTGGGCCTGGGGCGGGGGTCGGCGGGATGGTGGATGGTGGGGAGCTGCATTCCCCATCAGTTGGATGTGGGAGACTGAGACTCCTTGGTACGATTCCACTATAGACTTCCAAATGACTACACGTTTCAGTTGTTTTTCAGGAACTGCAATAGCATCCATTATATGAATTGTCAGGTATTGGCTTAGGGCTTTTTTGCGATCCTGTGTTTGGCAGACTGCAATGGCATTTTAGGTTCTTTTATACCGTAGCGAGGACACTGAATGTGGCTTCAGGTGAGGCCATAGAATGGATTCCTATCACTTGGTAACTTTGTCTTAGTGGGGATTGACCTCTTGTCCTAGTGAATGACAGGAGGGTTGTATGACCTTGGATTTAAGAGTGGTTCCACCCCTCCTCCTTTTCTTTTTCTTTTTCTTTTTCTTTTTTTTTTTTTCTAGTTCCTTCTTGGAGGGACCACTCAGTAGAGCCTCTAAGGGACCCAAATCCTTCAGACCTTTTGGAGGTAGGTACCCAGGACCTGTCAGTGGAAGAGAGGGAGAGAAACAGTACGAATGGGGGTATAACTGGAATATGTCATAATAACTGTATGGATGGAGTAAATAAAACTTTAAAGCCAGAAGATAACTTGAGAAATTACCCACTCCTACTCCTTTGTTGTATAGATGAGAAAACTGAGGCCCAGAGTGGTTAAGTGATTTATTAAAAAGTCAGTAGTTAGGGAGTGTTCAAAGCTAGATTTCATGTTAAGTAGAAAAGTTAGCATGTACCACCCCTCAGCAACAAAATGATATATTCAAAACTTATTTGACTCTTAAAAGGATGATATTTATTTTAAACTCAGATTCTTATAAAATATGGAGGTAGAGAGGGCTTATGATAGTTTCACAGGTTATTTCAGTTTGGTGTGACTTTTTTAAAAAAGATTTTATGTATTTATTTTTAGAGAGGGGTAAGGAGGGAGAGAGGGAAACATCAATGTGTGGTTGCCTCTCGTGCGCCCCCTACTGGGGACCTGACCTGAAACCCAGGCATGTGCCCTGACTGGGAATCCAACTGGAAACCCTTCGGTTCGCAGGTTGGCACTCAGTCCACTGAGCCATACCAGCCAGAGCAGTTTGACATGACTTTCACTTTGGAAAGTTATGGAAATGATTTTGAAATTGGGAGATTCTACAAGGGTGGGGGCAGGGGAAGGAAGGGGTATGTGTTTTGTTGATTCTTTTACCGGGAGGTTCCCATAATATCCATAGAACTCACAGACTCAGGTGGGACCTGAAGGTGAAAGATTTTACCTTCCTGAAAATGAGTTAGTATACATGTGTCGTGTGTTGATAAATAACTTATCAGCTGCTATTCTTTACACAGAACCTAGATGACAGTGTGTTTTCAAAGCGGCATGCAAAACTGGAGCTGGATGAGAAGAGAAGGAAAAGGTGAGGCTAGAGATGTTCATCCAGTGAACCACTGAGCCCTGAGACTCCGACACCTCTCTCATCCATGCTGTGGAGAACCTTAGAGCTCTTACCACTCTTAAATTACTGGCTTTCCATTTGGTTGAGTGTCTTTGTTTGAAATGGTACTTGTAGGTAAAATGTTTGGCCTTTTTCTTTGGGAATGCCCTTCCTCGGTTCTACTCTTGGTGGAACACCAACATGTGATTTGGATTGCTAGACCTAAACAGTCTTCCCTAACCAGGCGGGCAGTGCTCTTTAACATTGCCCACCCCAGCCCCCTAACCCCAATCAAGAAAAGCCAGCCAAGAACTTCCTAACACTTGGATTGTGTGAGTTGCTTTTATAGAGCAGGTTTTCAGTAATGTTGGGTTTGTTTGTTTTGTTTGTCTGGTTTGTTTTTCCCAGATGGGATATTCAGAGGATCAGGGAACAAAGAATTTTACAGCGATTGCAGCTCAGAATGTATAAAAAGAAAGGAATTCAGGAATCTGAGCCTGAGGTTACCTCATTTTTCCCTGAGCCAGATGATGGTAAGTTTTGTGTATCTCAAAGTAGATTTTTTTTTTTTTAAGGATAAAAAGGGTGTAAGGCTCCAGGTTACAGCTTGCTCTGAATGAATAAACAATATGTTGGAGCAGGTATAGTTGCCAGACATTTCTCATCTATGTCACTAACAAGGTTGCATTTGGCTTTCTTCCATAGTTGAAAGTTTGATGATTACACCCTTCTTGCCTGTTGTAGCATTTGGACGACCGTTACCAAAATTAACTCCACAGTAAGTATAAAGGGTTCTTTTTCCCCTCCCCTCTCAGGTAGTCAGCACTTCACCTCCCTTTTCAGACTGCATGTAAGCCTAGATATAAGTGGAGCCGGTGGCTTAGGGATAGCCATGGTTCTTTGACGGAAGAAGTGAGCCTACCTGGACAACTGGTTTTTACAGTGGTAAGATTCCCAGGCCTGGAATCTTAGGAGGATTGCTATATAAGTTAGAAATAGATTATTCAATCAGTTCAATAGCATAGTATTTCTCTAGCTTTGAGACAGGAAAGGCATTCCAAACTTGGGACTTGGGAGTCAGGGCAGGGAGTGGTGAGGGCCATTGTGTCTTTTTTGGAGTTACTGTCATGCTCACACTGAATCCCTATAGTCTTGGAAGTTGATTTCTTTATCCTTTTTTGCCAGCAATTTTGAGCTGCCCTGGTTGGATGAGCGTAGCCGATGCAGGTTGGAGATCCAGAAGAAGCAAACACCTCACCGGACTTGTAGGAAATAACTGTGTTGGCAAGAACCTTCTGTCTTCAGATAGTTGTAGCATGCCATTCCCAGAGAGTGGCAGAGACCTGTATATGTGACCTGTGTCCTTAACGTATGTTATCATTCACTGATAGTGCCCTCCCATACTCCCTTGATCTTGGTTTTGTTTTCATCACTCTGATTTCACAAAATCTCTTTCATCAGGCTAATTGTGAATTATAGAGGGTGATTGGGATATCTTTTCCTCTTTGGGGAAAATGAGCCCTCAAGCTAAATCTCTAGGATGGCAGATGTGGAAGCTTCCGGGATCTGCCTCTGTACGTTTGCCTATGTTAAAGGGGTAAAAGGGCTCTTTCATTAGACTTGTGGAAGATAAAGCATCCCCTGCCTTTGGATCTGTGCTGCATGGCACTCTTCTCGCCCTGGTATACCCTTCCATATAGATTGAGTGTAGTGGTTTTTACCCTATACGAAACAAAATGAAGAAAAACCTCACCATAAGCTTAAGGACTAGATGAGGAATAATAAGTGAAGTGATGGAGCAAGTCATCTTCACAGGGTAGAAGAGATTGGCGAGTTTGGTTGATAAATGTCTGAAAAGGCAGTTCTGCCTATGGCCATACCACCCGGAATGTGCCCGATCTTTACTAAAAAGGTAGTTCTCTTAAAACTATTCTGTGATAAGGCCATGTGGGAAGGGATGTTTGGCTATGATTGTATTTTTAGTTAATGGGTAACTGAATTTCTTCCCCTACCCTTCAAAAAGTAACATTTTAGGAAAAGAGAATGGGGATGGTTAATTTTGGACAAGTTATGGCTCTAAATGAAAGCAGTTGGCATTTGGGGATGGCATGCCAGAACCTGCGTAGATGTCCTTGTGTCCATCACTTCTCAAGTATTCCTTTGGTGGGCAATATCCTCTTAGCTGAGCTCTTGGTGATGGGATAGAGATTTAGGGAAGGTGGGAGGGTGTATGTGGAAATATGTGCTTCCTCTGGCTGGCAAATGTCTACATCTTGAAACAAACAGATGTACCTAATGAGCTTCTCCACTCACTTTGTAAAAACAGATTTGTATGTGTACCACCTTGGTCCACCACCACCACCACCGCACACACCCCTTTCGTTAAAAAAGGTCAGGACAGCACTCCAGGCCACTTTGGTCTCAGTGTAAGATCCCTGTAACTATCTGGAAGGAAAAGAGAGCCAAGACTTCTGGTCTTAAATATACAGGAATTGCCTTTCTTTAGTCTTTAGGACTATTGTGTGAAAACAAGTAGGGGCCTAATCTCCTAGAAGATAGGGGCTTTTATCCTTGAAGAGAATGTCCCCAGATTATTAGCACTTTTAGAGGAGAAGCCAAGGTATGTAGGGTGTGTGGCCGGCCCATCGGTGGAGCGAGCATGAGAGAATGGGATACCATTGTGGGAAGAAACGACAAGTTCCTCAGGGGCCTCCCACTGCTAAAGCTTTTGTGAGTTGTTGATCTGTGCTCCCTGGGTTTGACTTTTAAAAGGAATTATTCCGGCAGCACATATAGTATTCTTGGATGATCTTGCTGCTCTTATTTCTGTGTGTGTGTGTGTGTGTGTGTGTGTGTGTGTGTGTGTGGCTTTGGGTTTTCATTTGTAACTCCATCTCTTAGGAGAGTGGACTCTCCGCAAGGGAACCTGCTGTGAACTTCATTGCAGCAAGAATGTAGAGAGAAATAGGACTTACTCCACTAGGGGCTGTCATCTCACACCTTAAGTAAAGGAAGATTTCTAGAAAAACTGGGCCAGATTGTCCACATTCTCCATCATTTTAACATGGCAAGTTGTTTGGCTTTCTTACTCTGATCTATGTTGTTTCTTTATAACGTGCCCAAGCAGAAAAAAGACCAGTCAGTGTCTCTTTTACTTTGTTCCTTGATTCCTCTCAGTTTCTCCTTGATTTTCAGCATTTGTTGGATTCCTACTTTGGATATGGGTTAGCAAATTAACCTTTTTTTTTTGTGCCCTACCAAGGTGACTCCTCAGCTCCTGAACTTGAGCTAGACTAAGAAGAATCCATGAGGTGCTATCAGGCCAGACTTAAGTGGATTCTATTTCGTTGGTTCTCCCTCTTCCTAGAACCTCTTACTTTATTGTTCCCTTTTCTAGATTCTCCTTTGATTTGGATACATTGAGGCTTGTTGATAAGGAGGTTGGAGAGTAGATTAGCAAAGTTCCAAGAATGAAATTACAGTGTGTTAGGGTGTGGGGGGAAAATTAGTCTTATTTTTTTCCCTACATGGGGTACAACACTGTGAAATTAAATCTTCAACTGAAGGTCCTGCAGTTCTCTTAAAACATAGTCCTTTGTTTCTTTCTTTAACAAAGTTTAAGCTAGTGTTAATAAATTAAAAAGAAAAATTGCTTGTCTGTCCACTTCACCTTTGTTTTAAACCAATTTCATATTGTTGTCTGTGTTGTAATTCATACTTTTGATACCATTTCTGATGTGTAAAATTGGTTGTCTTGTAAATATCTTATAAAGAGTTCAATTGTAAATAAACTATTGTGGCTGTTAATTTTTGAACTTCTGCTTCAATTTATTTCATTGGGAAGCATCAAACAATTCTATTTGTAGAGCTTTTTTAAAGATTTTATTTGTTTATTTTTAGAGAAGGGAAGGGAGGAAGACAGAGGGAAAGAAACGCTGGTGCCAGAGATGTCAATCATTCGCCTCTCCCTGGCCCCGCAACTGGGGACCTGGCCTGCAACCCAGGCATGTGTCCGGACTGGGAATCGAACCGCCGACCCTTTGGTTCACAGGTCGGTGCTCAGTGCACTGAGCCACACCCTCCGGCGTACAATAATATACAATAATGCAAGAATGAACTGTCACGTACTCACGACCTGTAAACCTATTTTTGCCGCACCCTGTACTCAGATTTCTTTTTCATTGGGGACAGATGCCTTGCCCAAATCAGAGCATTCCCTCACCTGGTTAACAAAAAGGAAAATCGTGTCAGTATATTGAATCACCACGGTCTCGAATCATCTCTTCCAAAATCTTGGTGAGATGAGACTAGCGTCACACCAGGCGGCACTTTGGGGGAGGTGATGCAGCTGGGGCGGGGAGGCACGAAGAGAGAAGAGGAAATGGAAACGGGAAAATGCTTCGACACTGAGTCCTCGGGCTTCGAGGCAGACAACTGGTTTTGGCGTCCCTCTTTAGCTTAAAATGGGATGGTGTGGCAAATCTGATGCCGCAGGACTTTAAAGGTTTACCTTGATTCGTGATTTACTAAACAACTTCAGTAAAATGATTTGCCTCAAACGTAATCAGAAGCCAGCAACTGAAAAATGAAACCACGAACAGCTCCAATGCCGCAGCGAAGCTGTGACAGGTCGACGCCTTCCACTCGGAAAGCTCAAGATGGCCGGGCAAGGAGCCTAAGGCGGCTGCCTACACACAGAACCCCTCGCCCGGAGCCTAGCCTGAGGAAGTCAGGGCACGCGCCACGCCCCCCTCGCGTAACCGATGACGTAATCCCGCTCGTCCGCATACGTGCCGCAGGGCTCCAGACCCGCCCCCAACCCTCTATCTCCCGAAAAACCAACCGATCAGTGCCGTACGTGAAGCATGCCGGGACTAGCTTTCTAGCCTCCCAGCAGCCCCTGCGACGGGCGTACGTAAGGAACTAGCTGGCTACGGCGGTTCTCCGTAAGATGGCGGACCGGCGGCGGCAGCGAGCTTCGCAGGACACAGAGGACGAAGAGTCTGGTGCTTCCGGCTCAGACAGCGGCGGTTCCCTGGCGCGGGGCGCCGGGGGCTGTAGCAGTAGCGCTGGAGGCAGCGGCAGCGGCTCTCTACCTTCCCAGCGCGGAGGCCGAGCCGGGGCCCTCCATCTGCGGCGGGTGGAGAGCGGGGGTGCCAGGAGCGCTGAAGAGTCTGAGTGTGTGAGTGCGCGCGGGCGGAGTGGGCCGGGCCGGGTGGCTTGCGGGCCTGGGGGCGTGGTGTAGGTGATGAGGGGAGGCTGCGAGCTGGTAGTGGTAGATGCTGAGGCATATAGTGTCGGAGAAGAGCCTGGTTATCCAGTTGCAGTTTCCGTCCAGAGCTCCGAGGGAAGAGGAGGGGTTGGGGGTTTCTGGGAGGAGTGCAGAGCCGCCGCGGATGGACAGCGAATGTTTTATCCGGAAGCCAGGGACCGTATCTCCCTTGGAGGCTACTTGATAAAGATGTGCCATTCCTCATTTCCCTTTTTCACCGTTTTGTATTGAGTCTTCAGCTCTCCACCCTCTGGAAATTACAAAACTAACCCATGACTTCTTTCCTTCAGGAGAGTGAAGATGGCATCGAGGGCGATGGTGAGTAGCATCCTCTTGAGTTTTTTGCCCAAACACCCGGGTCACCTATTTCCAGCAGTTGACATCCTCTCCTGCTTTTGTGGCTTTGGGGGACGGTGCTGCAGAGTGGTTCTCTGTAGCATAGTACTAAAGAACATAGCTTTTAGCAGCATGATCTTAGGCAAGTTACTCGTTGAGCCCGTTTCGCATCTGTAACTGGGGACTATAATTTTATCCACCTCATAGGTTGCTGATATCAGAATTAAATGAGAATTTTAGCTTGACTTACAGCACACAGTTAGGAAATGTAATTATAATAATTTGTTACTTTTTGTCTTTACATATTTCTGGTTTTTTTTTTTCAGCTGTTCTCTCGGATTATGAAAGTGCAGAAGACTCAGAAGTGAGTGTGATAGGTTCTTTTTCCTTTGGTGTAGGAGATGTTATTTTTATATATGTATGTATTTTTTCTTTTGAAAATGCATTTTAAAAACATGTATATGCCACCTGGCTGGCGTAGCTCAGTGGATTGAGCACGGGCTGGGAACCAAAGTGTCCCAGGTTCGATTCCCAGCCAGGGTACATTCCTGGGTTGCAGGCCATAACCCCCAGCAACCTCACATTGATGATTCTCTCTCTCTCTCTCTCTCTCTCTATCTCCCTCCCTTCCCTCTCTAAAAATAAATATATAGAATATCAAAAAAAAAAAAAAGAAAAAAGATGAATCAAATGTTTAAACAAAATGTTTAAAAAAAAAAAAAAACATGTATATGCCTGTGGTTCAGAAGTATCATGACCTGCTTGCTACTCCTTGTGCATTCTTCATTTATGCTTTTGAAAAGCTTACAAATGGTGAAGTTTAGTTAGAGTGAAGGAAACTTGGTGCAGACCTCTTCAGGCCACGTGTGTTACATTGTTTGTAGTTGGTGTTCACCCAATCTGAAGAAAATAAGTTTCTGTATAAGAGAATGAGAACCTGAAGGCCTTCGCAGGACGTATGACAGTTCATTTTATGCTGCTTATATAGTTAAGCCAGCCAGTTGGGGTTTTTGTTTTTTTTGTTGTTGGTTTTTTTTTTTTTTTTAGTGTATCAGAAGCCCTCAGCAGGATTCCAACTGGCTTGTGTTAGAAACATCCCTCAGTTTATAGATGGGACTTTTCTCTTCTATCTTTAGGTAAACATTTCCTTAAGCCAAGCTTTTTCGAACCTAATTGTTTTGATTGGTAAAACTACTAGAAATGCCATCAGAATGGCTATTTCTTGGGATTGTTGAATAGAGTCTTGAGTTCTGGATTTTGGTTATGGAGTTATCTACAGGAAGAATTGGATTGTGGATCAAAGGTTCATTGTATAAATTTTATAGAACCATCACCACTTATCAGACTTTGCATTAAGATGCAACTGTGAACACTAACAAAATTCCTGAATTTGGGATTCTCATGAGTAAGGAGATGAGACACTCAGGCAGTCATAGGAATTGAATAGGAACATCCTGCTGGAGAATAGGGTTAAGTAAGGTGTTAGTTGCTGGGTACTGAATGCATCTTAGGCAGTCAGAAAAGAATAGATGGAAGTTAGAGGGAACAACGGGCATGAAAGCCCAGAGGCAGGAGAGAAGGTTAAATATTTGGAAACTTGTAAGTAGTTTGATGTGGCTGGAACACTGTTGGAACAGGATGGATACATAAAGGCAAATTAGTGAAGGGGCTTACTTGTACTTGCTCTGTGCCAGGAGCCGTATAGGCACTGAATGCCAGACAGACATGGTTTTACCCTCATGGAATGTACATTCTGGATCAGAGGGGGGAATAGGCAGGTAAGGAAATAATTGCAGTGATGTTTGTTAAGGGCATGATATTGGAAGCATGAGGTGCTTCAGGAGTGCAGAGCAGGGGCAACTAACTGAGCTGAGGTTGTTTGAAAGTGCTTGAAGGATGAGTGGGAGATAGCCAGGCGTAGTTTTCTAAGCAGAGGGAAGGAACAGTGGGAAGAAGGTTGAGAAGGGATGGGCTGCATGGTGAGTGGGTGGAATGCAAAAAATTTAGTATGACTGATAGTAAATGATACATCTGAGTCCCAATCTTAATTTATTCTAAGGAAGTGAAAAAGATAATAAGCTTTTAAACAGGAATGAATGTTTAGACTTAAATTTTAAAACTGAGCTTGTCAGATCCAAGGAACACATGCATCAGAGAACCTAGTGGCTAGTCCTCCTGAAGCAGTCTTGCAGAGGGAGGGAAAACTCGGACGTTTATATTTTAACGAGATCCCAGGTTGATGCTTATGCACAGAAACTTTGGGAATTATTATTTTTATAACAGTTGTTTTTCTATGTGATGGTGGAGTTGGTCCAAGGGCTACAGGATTGGAGACAGAAAAGCTAGTTAAGAAAGGTGTTGTGGAAGTCCAGAGGAGTGGTAGGTGTGTCACGGAGTGGAATGATGGAGGTGAAAAAGAAGTGGGCAGAACCGAAAGTTATTTAGGTTATGGAGTTGACAGAGTGAAGTGTTTGATGAAGTGACATATTTTTCTCTCCAGTCAGTGGTAAAGTTATCTGCAAAGAGTAAAAGGGATGTGAGAGATTTTGGAGTGAGGGGTGGGTCAGTAGTCGCTGGAAAATGGAAACATTGGAAAGACTGCAGCCAGTGTAGAGTGTTCAGTGAGGTTGGGTGATTTTGAATTTATACAGCTCACCATCCTGTATGTAAGTGAGTTTGAATGTTATCCTAATAGGAAAGAACTACTACTGAAGGTTTAAGTGTGAATGATGAATTGCAGGTGAGGCAGGATCGGAGGCAGGGAAAGCTGTTAAGAGGTTATTAGGATGGTCCAAGGGGCATGATGGTACCCTAAAGAAGGGACATGGCAGTGGGACTTGCAAACTGTGGACAGATTGGAGAGATATTAAATGGTATTAACAGAACTTCTTGATTGGTTGAATGTGAAGCCTGAATTAAGGAGGAGTCAGAGGGATGCCCAACTTGATGAAGGGTGGTATCCGCTGAGAGTGGGACCATAGGACGGGGAGGTTTCAGAAGGGATAGTGGTGGGTTAAGTTTTGGATGTTTTGAGATTGAGGAACCCTGGGTTAGCTACCAGCCAAATGTGGCTACTTAAATTCATTAAACTTGAGTTAAAACTTCAGTTCCTCACTTTTTAAAAAAAGATTTTATTTACTTATTTATTTTTTTTAGAGCGGTAAGGGAGGGAGAAAGAGAGAGAGAGAGAAACATCAATGTGCGGTTGCTGGGGATCATGGCTTGCAACCCAGGCATGTACTCTGACTGGGAATCGAACCTGCGACACTTTGGTTCGCAGCCCGCGCTCAATCCACTGAGAGTTCCTCACTCTTAATAGCTATATTTTATGTACTCGTTATCCATATATGGCTGGTGGCTGCTGTATTGGACAGCAGATAAGATTTTCATCATCACAGAAAGCCAATGAGATTGTGCTGGTCTGGATTAAGATCAGAGAATGAGATCTGATGTTCTGATTTTCATAGTAATCTATCACATGCTTGCATTTCCTTTTGGTTACTAACTGTTTATACTTAGATACTGCAGCTTACTCTTGCTTATTTTTTTTTTTTAAGTTTGATCTCTTAGTCTACAGGTTAGTTTTTCATCCCTTTCTCTTCCCCACAGTTTACATGTTGGAAAGATTTTGATGGCTGTCCACTCGTGGTCCAGTACAATGTGTTCTCTCTGTCCCTTTGTATTTCCTGCAAATGAGTGTTTTCAGATTCATGAAAACAGTGTCAGCCAAAGAATTTATCTTGAGCAAAACGATGATCACCTAATTTTCTTTCCCTTACAAGTCACTTGCTGTTTTGTCTATATGTACTGAGGATATTTTCTTTAAGGTCCAGTAATTCTACTAGAGTTTCCTTGGTACTGGTCATTCTGGGTCAGTGTTTGCAGATACGAGACGTGCTATTCTGCAGTATGCCATGGGGCTCCTAAATATTCTTTGCTTGTCTTCACTATTTAACCCTTTCTTCTTAGTCTGTTTTATCTTTTCCTTCATTTCTTTTTTATTTTTTATTGATTTTAGAGAGCGAGAAACATCAATTGTTGTTGCACTAATTTAGGCATCCTTTGGTTGATTCTTGTATGTATCCTTACCAGGGTTGAACCTGCAACCTTGGTGTATTGGGATGGTGCTCCAACCAACTGGGCTACCCTGCCAAGGCTCTTTTTGATATTTAAAATATTTTCTTTTCACCTTTTATTTCTCTTGTGGCATTATTGGGTTTATTAACTTTAGTGTTCCTTGTAGTTAGCCTCTATTTGAAATGTTTTTTTCCTTTAATTTTCAGTACCTTCCTGAGTTATTTCATTTCATTTTTGAGTTCTGCTAATTCCGACTGTTCTTTCATGCCTTATATGATTTTCTTAATGTCTTTTAGTTCATTTTGAAACAGAAGTTATAATTGTGATATATGTGCATGTCTTTCTGGCATGCTTTTATTGTCTGCAGGAATGCTATTCTACTTTTTTTTTTCTCATGATAATTTATAGGGGATTTGACCTCTGTATTTTTCTGTTAGTTTTATATAAAATTAGTTTTTTTCATCTCTTAGAAGTGGCTCAGAATAGTTTTTTCTGACTTCACAGAGCTCCCTCTTCTGTTATTTTCCTATAGTGTTAAGGAATATACAGTGACTTGATTTTTGAGATTTCTTGCTTTTATTTCTCTTATTTGTTTTAGTCCTTCGTTCATTTCTTTTTCTTTTTTTTTTTTTTTTAACCCTCACGGGAGAACATGCTTATTGATTTTTAGGTGGGGGGGAGAGGGAGAGAGAGGGGGAGAGAAACATCTGCACAAGACAGAAACATTGTTGTATGCCTCTTGTATGTGCCCTTACTGGACATCGAACCCACAGCCTTTCAGTTTATGGGATGACACTCCACCCAAGTGAGCCACACCAGCCAGTGCTCTTTGTTTTCTTAAATATGTTTTATTGGTTTTAGAGAGAGGGACGTGGGAGGGAAGAAGAGAGAAACATCAATTTGTTGTTCCACTTATCCATGCACTTATGTTGGTTGATCCTTGTATGTACCTGACTGGGGATCAAACCCACAACCTTGGCACATCGGGACCATGCTCTCACCAACCGAGCTACCTGGCCAGGGCCTCCTTCATTTCTTTTATCCCTCTTCCGTTCAGTCTGATTCTCACCTCAACAGTTTCTCTTCAGTGTGGAACCCCATCCTAGAAAGGAGCCATGGTAGCCAGGACAATTTCAAGGTTCAGTGGGGTTAGACTTCTCTAGCCCCAGTCAGACCTCCTTATTGCAGGATCCTTATGCTTGTGTGCTCCCAAAGGCAGTAATTACCTCCTAGTTTCGACCGCTGTCAGTCCTGCGCTCCACTGAACACCTGTTGATTATTTCAGCGTTCTCCTGTTTTCAGATCCATTTACTTCTCTGTTTTCCCTGGCACTGACACCAGTCTGATGCAGGCCTTGTGGCTCTTGGTGCTTTGTTCTTTTGTGCATATGTTTTGGGTGTTGGGTATACCTCATAACCTAGTTTTGTTGTAAATGTTGTCAGAAGGGTTTTGATTTTGCTGTCTAGATGCTCTCATTTCATGTGGAGATTTAAAGAGATCAAAAACTATGCTACTGCCATTTTTTTCAGAATCTTTTAAGTTTAATATTTATTTTTTAAATTTTATTTATTGCCTGTACCAGTCTGGCTCAGTTGGTTGGGCATCGTTTCACAAAGGGAAAAGTTGCTGGTTCAATTCCCGGTCAGGGCACATGCCTGACTTGCAGGTACGGTAAGAGAGGCAACCAGTTGGTATTTCTCTCTCAGGTCGCTGTTTCTCTCCCTCCCTCCCTTCCTCTCTCTCTACAAATAAATAAAATATAAAAAAACTTTTTATTAATTGATTTTAGAGAGAGAGATATCAATTTGTTGTTCACTTATTTATGCATCCATTGGTTGACTCTTGTATGTGCCCTCACTGGAGATTGAACCCACATCCTTGGTGTATCAGGATGATGTTCTAATCTACTGACCTACCCAGCCAAGGTTTCTTCAAGAAAATTGTTTAAAGAATTTGACTATAAGGGGAGTCTGGAGAGATAGCTGGAAGGAAGCCTATGAGGTTAAGAGAGAGTTTGGTGGTGTTTTTGTTGTATTATTTTGTTTTGATTTGACTTTAGAGAGAGAGAGAGGCACATTGGTTTGTTCCACTTTTTAAACAACTTTTTAAAAAGATTTTATTTATTTTTAGAGAGGGAAGGGGGGGAGAGAGGGAGGGAGAGGGAGGGAAGGAGAGAGAGGGAGAGAAACATCAATGTGCAGTTGCTGGGGGTCATGGCCTGCAACCTAGGCATGTGCCCTGACTGGGAATCGAACCTGCGATGCCTGGTTCGCAGCCCACGCTCAATCCACTGAGCTACGCCAGCCAGGGCTTTTTAAACAGTTTTTAAAAAATACTTTAAATTTATTTTTTAGAGAGAAAGAGAGGGCTAGAAACATTGATATGCAAGAGAAACATTGATAGGTTTCATCACACACTCCCCCAACTGGGGACCTGGCCTGCAACCCCAGCATGTGGCCTCACTGGGAATCAACAGAACCAGCAGCCTTTTGGTTTGCAGGCCAGCACTCAATCCACTGAGCCACACCAGCCAGGGCTGATGAGTGAAGTTTTTTTGAACTCCTTTTAGTAATAGTCCAGTAGTCTGGTCATAGGCCTAGAGAAAGGAGATGTTTGAGTTGGTCCTATCTCAGGCACATGGGAGTGGCACGTGAATTGAGAATGTTATCAGTAGTGATTGGGGTGAATTGGCCACGGAATGTAAAGAGAGGAAAGCGAATGTGGGAAAGGACTGATTGATAGGGAGAAAGTGGGAAGGTCAAGGGAGTAGATATCTTGAGTTGTAGGTAGGTGAGAGGGTGAGGGAAAAACTGGGTAAAAAGAGGAATAATAGGGTTTTTTTTAATTGCTTTATTGAAATGCTATGCAAGTTACCATTTAAATATACAATTCTGTACTCGTTAGTATATTCTCAGGTATATGTGGCCATCATCACAGTTTCAGAACATTTTTATCACCTCAGAAAGAAACCCTGTATTCTTTATTTATCACCCCTGTCCCAGTTCCTCAATACGCATCTCTACCAGCCCTAAGCAACCACAAGTCTACTTTCTGTGTCTAGAGATTTCCCCATTCTGGAATTTTATATGAATGGAATCATATAATATATGGACTCTTGTGGCTGGCTTCATTCACTTAGCATGTTTCCAAATTGTAGCATGTATCAGTACTTCACTCCTTTTTCTGGGTGAATGAGATTCCATTGTGTGGATATGCCACATTTTGTTTACCCGTCCATCCATTGACAGACATTCAGGTTTCTAATTTTTTGTTACTAATGTGCAAGTTGTTGTGTGGACATACATTTACGTTTTTCTTGGGTATGTACCTAGGAATGGAATTGCTGAGTCGTATGGTAACCCCTGAATTGTTTGAGGAACTGCCAAACTGTTTTTCAAAGTAGCTGTACCAGTTTACATTCCCAAAAGCAGTATATGGGGAATCTAATTTCTCCACATACTAAACAGCCCTTGTTATTGTCTTGATTTTTTTTTTTTTAATCCTCACCAAAGGACATGCTTATTGATTTTTAGGGGTGGGGGGAGAGCATGAGAAAGAGAAAGAAACATTGATTGGTTGCCTCCCATACATGCTCCAGCTGGGGACAGAACATGCAACCTAGGTATGCGCTCTGATTAGGAATTGAACCCATGACCTTTCAGTTTATGAGACGAAACCCTAACCAACAGGCTTTCTTGTTTTTTTTATTCTAGCCATCTTAGTAAATGTAAAATGGTATCTCATTTTTATTTACATTTCCAGGATGACTGATGATGTTGAGCATTTTTTTCTTGTGCTTATCAGCCAATTTGCTACTTCTTGGAAAAATGGTGATTCTGATACTTTGTCCATTTTTAAATGGGGTTGTCTTTGTACTGTTAAGTTGTAAGGGTTTTTTAATATATTTTAGATGCAAGGTCCTTATCAGATACATGGTTTACAAATACTTTCCTATTCTGCGGGTTATCTTTTCATTTTCTTGGTAGTGTAAGGTTTTAATTTTGAAGGTCAGTATATGTTTTTTCTTTTGTTGCTTGTGCTTTTGCTCTTGTGTCTAAGAAGGCTTTGTTGAATCCATGCCAAATCCAAAGTTGTGAAGGTTAACTCCTATGTTTTCTTCAAAGAGTTTCATAGTTTTAGTTCTTACATTTAGGTCTTTTTGAGTTAATTTTTGTATACGGAGTGAGATAAGGGTCTAACTTCATTCTTTTAAATGTGGCAGTTTTGACCAAAGTCTAGGGTATTTAAATTTAAGATTTAAAAAATGGATCAAGTTTACTTTAAAACCTACATAGCGGTACCAAGTATCGACGTTTTATGAGAGTTTGAGCCAAACTGGCCACATATGCTAGGGAGCAAGATGTCAAATGCTTCTTTTATGCCTTTGAAGTTAAGGAGGGAAAGGAAGGAAGATCACATGGAAGTGGGGGGAAAGGCAAGACGGGGATTGGATTACAGGATAGTGAACAAGATTGTGTGCTCCCTTGAGGTTGCTTATTCAGAGGTGTGTTAACGTAGATGTACAGAAACAATGGACAGGGCTTGCTTAAGGCAAAGGTAAACCTTTTACTCAAGAAGTTATAGACCTGAGGTGTGACTACCCACCATGATCTGCCTTTAGGAACTTACGATCAGTTCACCTTGTGAGGTTACTTTCCATAGAACCCCTTCTTTCATCCACACAGGTAAGACTGGTCTGGAGTGTGGCCATGGAAATGGATGCCTGAAGTGGAGGTGAAGAATGTGAACTCATTGCTGAAGGCTTCAAGTGAAGGACAGGGTGGGCCCAGGCAGGGGCATGGAGGTATAGCCAGGTGATAGGAGCCCCAGAGGAACAGGAGTTTAAAATGAGGCTGGAGGAGATATTGAAAACAAGGAAGACACCAACTCCACCCTTTATTCTGAAATACGTGGGAGTGGAAGGATGAGCCAAAACCTCCACAGTGAGAATTCAGCTAGGGAAGCAGTTGCTTCATGGGAGAGTTAGGCTTTGAAGTTGGGAACTGTGTACACTGAAGTGGTGGAATCAGCAGTAGGGGAGTTTGTCTCTGGAAAAGGGTTTCTCGTTTGTTTGTTTGTTTTTAAGATTTTACTTATTTATTTTTAGAGAGAGTAGAAGGGAAGGAGAAAACCATCGTTCAATTGCCTTTCACATGTCCTCAACCTGGGACCTGGCCCACAATGCAGATATGTACCCTGGCCGGGAATCAAACCGCAACCTTTTGATTCATAGACTGGCGCTCAATCCACTGAGCCACACCAGCCAGGGCCAGAAAAGTGTTTTGATGTCAGCCCTCAGCCAAAACAGCGTGGTGACCTTAGGATAGCACTTTTTTTTTTTTTTTTTGCAAATTCTCATCTGAGGATATGTTTATTGGTTTGAGAGAGAGAACGCCCATCACTTGCCTCCTGTACGTGCCCCGACTGGGGATTAAACCTGCAACCTTTTGGGGTTCAAGGCAACGCTCCAACTGACTGAGCCACCTGGTCAGGGCTGGGGTAGCACTTTTGCTTCAGTTAGACCAGACTCTGACTCTGATTTGGAATATCCTCAGCACTATGCCATTTGTACCTTTCTGTTGTGCCCTGGAAACAAAATTCGTTTCTCATTTGGAATAAAAGAGTTGCCTCATTTGATGTTCCACCACTAGATTAGATGAGATAGAGCATAAAAACAAACTTTCCTCATTAATTGTGCTGATACTATTTTAAGATGTTTGAATTCAGTCAGTGTGTGTGTGGGTGTGTGATGAATTAAAGTCACGTATACACACCAAGTAATATTCTTGCAATTTCTGCTGCAGAACTAGCAGGGAAAATAGGACCAAGGAAGGAACTAAATGATTACCACCTACCCATCCCCATCTCAAGAGGAGGGAAAACTTATGATTGAGGCAAAATGGGAAGAATCAAGGGCAGCTGATAGTTAAGAAGCACTGAGTAAAGCCTTGATTCTCACAGCGTGCATGGGGTCAAACAGTCTTCCTCAGTTCTGTAGGTTTCATACTAGTATCACCTTCCTGATAATCTAACCCAAAAGACTTAAAGACCAAAATACCCAGAGGCTGAACAGGGGGAAAATGATGAAGAGAAATTAATTGGCTTATCTGAGCTAAGCAGGCTGACTCAGCTCTGTTTGGAGAAAGGGCAGAAACCTAGTGCTTCTTGCTTCATCAGGAACCTCACAGTGAGTCTCCGATCAGACTGCTGAGGCCAGCCTGGGTTGGAGTTACAAAAAGGTCTGGTTCGGGTCAAGTGTCGGACTCAGTGGGAGAACAAGAGCAGTTACACACATATTTAACAGGTGGCAGAGGTGTCTTCATACCCTGACACGTTAACCCAGCAATGGAGACCAGACCACCTTCCCTTGAACTCATGTCTTTGTGTTCTCACAGTTCTCTAATCCTACCCCCCTAGCTTACAGCTTTGCCTTCTTAGGTCCAAATCCTGGGAGGACAAGAAGACAAGAGTAACTCTCATCTTCTTAGCATGAGCCTTAGCTGCCCCTTTTCCCTGCCTAGAATTAGCTGCATCCCTATTAAAGATGGAATTCTTGTTCTCTAAGGTTTCCCAATTTCAAATTTTATGATTATGTAATTTTGGACATTGTTACCTGTTAAGGGGATCTCATGTTGCAGAAAATTTAGTGTGCATGTCATAGACATCAAAAATGCTAGCCACTGTTTTCCAGCTTGAGGGTTAATAGCGCCTTGGGAAGCCATAGATAGAGTTGGGGGAAGTTTGCAAATCCACTAGCTCAGCTCTCCTTATCTGTAGACTGACTTTACATCTCTCACCTTTACATACTACTATTTTGAGTATGTAAAAATTAACAAAATGTAAGTTTAAAGTAGTATTGAATATACAGTAGTTGTTTGTCATTATATGTTTTCTTAGTGGAACTACTGAGCCTCTGTCTCAGAGAGAGCCATGAAAAGTTTAGATCCTAAAAAGGGGTTCACATAATCTAAACTGTTGGGTTAGAATCTCTGTTCTAAGCCATTTTGAGTTGAGAAAATTCACAACTTGAGTTACAGCATAGTTATTAGGCACTGTATGTTTAAGAGACAATTCATGGAGCAGGAGAGAAACTATCAGCACAGATTAAGCTCTTTCTGTGTGTAAGGTGCTTTACTGCCTCCCATCCATATTCCCTGGGCTCCTTCCCCAGAGGCTGCCACTGATTGCATATCTTCCTGGAAAGCTTATATGGAGCCGTATGTGTGAATATATTTTATGTGATTTTGTTTTCACAGTGCCCTTATATTCTAGAAATTTTAGTAAAAATATTCTCTAGAAAATTTAGTAAGAATATTGATATGCTTGCCTTTTTTTTTTGTTTTTTGTTTTTTTTTTAATTCTAGAGAGAGGGGAAGGGTGGGAGAAAGTGAGGGAGAGAAACATTGATGAGAGAGAGAAACATAAATCGGTTGCCTTTTGCACATACCCTGACTGGGGACTGAATCTGCAACCCAAGCATATGCCCTGACCAGGAATTGAACCCACAACCTTTCGGTTTGCAGGATGACACCCAATCAACTGAGCCACACCAGCCAGGGCGATATGTTTGCTTTTAATTCTTAACTTCCTTAGAAAATGTTTTCCTAAAGAATGGAAAATTTTAAAATGCACCTTTCGGATCTTACCTCCATAGTTGACAGGGAGACTTTTTTCAGGGCGAAGAAGGGGAGTACAGTGAAGAAGAAAACTCCAAAGTAGAGTTGAAATCAGAAGCCAATGATGCAGCTAATTCTTCAGCGAAAGAAGAGAAGGGAGAAGAAAAGCCTGACTCCAAAGGCACTGTGACAGGAGAGAGGCAGAGTGGGGACGGACAGGTCAGTACCCACCAAAGGCCTCCATTTTGGGGGCTGGAAGAGGGGCCCTCAGCCTTGGAGGGAGTAAGGAAGCCTTTGCCTGTCCTTCAGGAGAGCACAGAGCCCGTGGAGAACAAAGTGCCCAAGCACTTGGATGACGACGAAGATCGGAAGAACCCAGCGTACATACCACGGAAAGGGCTCTTCTTCGAGCACGACCTTCGAGGGCAAACTCAGGAGGAGGAAGTCAGGTAGTAGCCACTTGCTGCTGCTGTTTAGTGTGTACTTAGTGTTTCGCGTGTGCTAGGTGCTTTGCTAAGTGCTTTGTGTTTTGCTTACCACTCACAACATTTTTAAGGTTAGTGTTACCTCTTGTACAAATGAGGAAAGCGAGGCTTAGAATATTTGGTAACTCTTGGTGCAGCAGCTAGGATCCACACCTACACTGCCGCTCCCTTTCTTAACCTGGGGCTCAAGGCCTCTGCGGTACGAAGGACTTGCATGGGCTGCCTTACAGGAAAGAAGTGTTTTCAAGGGGCCAAGTAGTTTGAAGCGAAATCCTTCCTTGTTTCTATTCCTGTTTCACTTGAGCCCGGTAGGCCCTGAGGTGTTACGATGCACTCTGGCTTTTGGGAGACCTGTTTTGTACAGTCTATCAGGGGAGATGGAGAGACTACCTGAAGTTCCTTCTGTTTCCCTGCCCAACGCTGTTGTTTCGTAAACGTCTTTACTTGCCAGATTCTGCCTACCTAAGACACTTTTTCATGGTTTTATCCAGACCCAAGGGGCGTCAGCGAAAGCTGTGGAAAGATGAGGGTCGCTGGGAGCATGACAAGTTCCGAGAAGACGAACAGGCCCCGAAGTCCCGACAAGAGCTCATTGCTCTTTATGGATACGACATCCGCTCAGCTCACAATCCTGATGACATTAAACCCCGAAGAGTCCGGAAACCTAGGTGAGGAAATTTTGGAATCTAGACTATTGGTATTTTAGCAAGAATTTTGCTTTTTAAAATACCATTCCAGCAAGTGATTGAATGGGTGAGAAATATGGGAAGTCTTCGTGACCCCCAGTTTAAGACTTTTCTGTTCCATTTATTCAGGTTTGGGAGTCCTCCACAAAGAGATCCAAACTGGACTGGTGAGCGGCCAAACAAGCCTTATCGCCACCAGGGTCCTGGGGGCACCCTACCACCAAGGACATTTATCAACAGGAAAGCTGCAGGTACTGGCCGCATGTCTGGTCCCAGGAATTACTCTCGATCTGGTGGCTTCAAGGAAGGTCGTGCTGGATTTAGGCCTCTGGAGGCCGGTGGGCAGCATGGTGGCCGGTCCGGTGAGACTGTTAAACATGAGAGTAGTTACCGGTCACGACGCCTGGAACAGACTCCTGTGCGGGACCCATCTCCAGAAGCAGATGCTCAAGTGCTTGGCAGTCCTGAGAAGGAAGAGGCAGCCTCAGAGATCCCAGCTCCTGCTGCTGACACTGCACCACCACCCCCCGACAGGCCTGTTGAGAAGAAATCCTATTCCCGGGCAAGAAGAACCAGAATCAAAGCTGGAGACGCAGTCAAGGTAGCAGAGGAGGTGCCTCCTCCCCCTGAAGGGCTGACCCCAGCACCTCAAGTCCCAGAAACTACTCCTCCTCCACCTGCTAAGACTGGGAACTGGGAAGCTCCAGTGGATTCTACCACAGGTGGGCTTGAGCAAGATGTGGCCCAACTAAACATAGCAGAACAGAATTGGAATCCAGGACAACCTTCATTCCTACAACCACGTGAACTTCGGGGTAGGTACCTTAGGGTTATAACCAGATTTTTTTTTCTTTGCATCATTGGGTTTGGGAGCATGGGGCTTAAGTCTCTCAGGGATGTGGTGTCTGACAAAAAACAGATTCCTAGGTATATTCATCCAAGGACCTCAGAGCAGTTTTATCTGTTACCTAAGACTAACCCACTGGTTTACCTCTGTGAACCGGTTGGTCGCCATGTGAACTGGTAGTGAGCTCCTGGGTACAGGGTCCTTTACCACTCTCTATAGAAAAGTGGAAGAAGAAGGTGGCAGTGTTTTCATTATTTGAACTCACGGTTAAAGTTTGAAGGCAGAAACTCATTCATTTGAATTTGGATGAGAATCTTCTAATCTCTTTGAGAGGAAAGTCTTTCTAATTTCCTTAATTTTCTAGAGCCAGGCTGCCCAAAAGAACTTTCTGTAATGGTGGTGCTTTTGAATACTCGTAACATAGCCAAGGTGTCTGAGTAACTGAAGTTTTCATTCCGTTCCATTCCATTCCATTCCATTTATTTATTTAAAAGGTTTTATTTTTTAGAGAGAAGGGAAGGGAGGGAGAAAGAGGGAGAGAAACATCAATCAGTTGCCTACACCCTCAACTGGGGACCTCACATGCAACTCAGGCATATGTGCTGACTGGGAATCGAACCAGTGACTTTTTGGTGTGCAGGCCAGCGCTCTATCCACTGAGCCATACCAGCCAGGGCTGACTTTAAATTTTAATCGAAGTTTAAATAGCCACACATGTGACTAGTAGATATATTGGACATCATGGTTCTAGAGACTAGAACCTATCTACCACCCATTTTGCCCATCTTCAGTCTTCCTCCAACCAGATAGATAAAAGGACCTTTTCCTTAGTTTCTGAAATCTCATTTGAATTTAAAGGTTGGAAATCCTCATGTAGACCGAGTTACAGCATCCTTCTCTGATGTGCGTGGTTTTTAAACAGCATAAACCAGTGCAGCCTAAACTGAACCTGCAGCTGCTCTTTGGATCAAGGAGCATACCCTTCTACTGATACCTTATTATAATTGGAAGGCAGTCTCTAGAATGTAATTTTTTTTTTGTTCTGAGTCATTTTCAGCTAGAGGGGAATTTCTTCCCAAACTTCCAGGCCAGACCTCAGTGGCCAGAAATAATCAGGTAGATTTACAGAATATCCCTCACTGTCCAGTTGTTGCTCAGAAACTTTTGGGCTGAGATTTTTTTTTTACTGTGGTTGATAATGTAATGTGGTAATTGTGACCTACAAGGGATTCTGCACAGGAAGGCATTTTGTGGGCAATCTTGAACTTGTATTTTCTCACTGAAATAATTTTTTTCATGTTCAAAGGTGTTATTGCTATATTCAAGTAATGGTATTAAGGTGATGGTCAGTGGAAGCAAATTTCCACACTGGTGGCATTGGCAGGAAGCAGAGATAGTTTAAAAGGGATTTTGTTAGGGTTTTTTTTGTTTGTTTGTTTTTGTTTTTGTTTTAATTAAATTTTTTTTAAAGATTTTATTTATTTGTTTTAGATAGAGGGGAAGGGAGGGAGAAAGAGAGGGAGAGAAACATCAATGCATAGCTAGCTGCCTCTCATGTGTCCCCTACTGGAGACCTAACCTGGCCAGCAACCCAGGCATGTGCTCTGACTGGGAATCGAACCAGCGACCCTTTAGTTCGCAGGCCAGTGCTCAGTCCACTGAGGTACACCAGCCATGGCTAAAAAAATTTTTATTTAAAGATTTTATGTATTTATTTTTAGAGAGGAAGGGAGGGAGAAGGGTAGAGAACATTGGTGTGAGAAATGTCTATTGGTTACCTCTTGCACATCCCCACCATGAACCAGGCCCTCAACCCAGGCATGTGCCCTGACTGGTGATCAAACCATAACCTTTCAGTTTGGAGGCCAGCACTCAATCCACTAGCCACACCTGCCAGAGCAGGATTTCATTAGTTTAAAAGCAGAAAGCCATTTACTGTGTTGGATTCTTCAGCCTGTCCTTTTCTTGATGGTATCTTTGAGTCTCACTGCTGTCTGTCTGCTCTGCAGGGGTGACTTTTCTGGTTTATTACAGGAATGCACAACCACATACACATGGGAGCAGGACCTCCTCCTCAGTTCAACCGGATGGAAGAAATGGTACAGAAGGGGAAAGATATAGATGGGGGGTGCATGTAATAGCTTTTTTTTTTTTTAAGATTTCATTTATTTATTTTTAGAGAGGGAAGGGAGGGAGATATATATATATATATATATATAGAGAGAGAGAGAGAGAGAGAGAGAGAGAGAGAGAGAGAGAGAGAAACATCAATGTGTGGTTGCTGGGGGTTATGGCCTGCAACCCAGGCATGTACCCTGGCTGGGAATTGAACCTGGGACACTTTGGTTCCCAGCCCGTGCGCAATCCACTGAGCTACGCCAGCCAGGGCTGCAAATATTTTTTAAAGACATGCCACATACAAAGTCCCACCTAAAGGGGGGTGGGGACTCAAACGAGAGTCGGCCATCTAGAAGTCTGCTCGCTCAGGCCTGTTTCTTTATTTCAGAGTGTGCAGGGTGGGCGAGCCAAGCGCTATTCATCTCAGCGGCAGAGACCTGTGCCCGAGCCTCCTGCCCCCCCTGTGCATATCAGCATCATGGAGGGCCATTACTATGATCCACGTGAGTTCTCCCTCATACTTGGGGTATCTTTTTTGGCACTTTGAAGCAAACTAAGAGACCAGCCTCCTGCCTCCTGAATTTTTCCATTCTGACTTCTCACAGTAGTTATTGTCTGGTTGCTGTTTTCTTCACATGGAAAATCGAGAACATTCTCTTAAAGGGTTTGGGGGACAGGGAGATTTGTCCATGTGATGTGAAGACTGAGAATTTATGAGAATCCCAATGTGATATCCTACAGTGCAGTTCCAGGGACCAATCTATACCCATGGTGACAGCCCTGCCCCACTGCCTCCTCAGGGCATGATTGTGCAGCCAGAAATGCACCTTCCCCACCCAGGTAAGCATTGCACCTCTCCTTGTATGCTTCCAGTACGTGAGTAGGTGTGTGGGGTATTTGCAAACCCCTCCTCCTGAGCTCTGTGCTGCTTGCCTATGAGACTGGCCACTCTGACTGCCTGGGCAACAAACCTCTAGGGGTCCTCCTGAGGACTTTCATCCTGAGCCTGTTTATACTGGAAATGCTGTTGTTTCTATTTCAATTTCTGTTTTCCTCTCCTTATTCAGGTTTACATCCCCATCAGACACCAGCGCCCCTGCCCAATCCGGGCCTCTATCCCCCACCAGTTTCCATGTCTCCAGGACAGCCACCGCCTCAGCAGTTGCTTGCTCCTACTTACTTCTCTGCTCCAGGAGTGATGAATTTTGGTAATCCCAGTTACCCTTATGCTCCGGGGGCACTGCCTCCCCCGCCACCTCCTCATCTATATCCTAATACACAGGTAAGATGGCTAATGAGCAGACTTTTATAGGTACACGTTCTTGAAATCGAACAGGAATGTGGTATGGGGAGAATGCTTAAGAAATATGAGAGAAAACTTCAGTGCCACTGATTTGCATGTGGCTCCAGGATGCCTCTTGGTGGTCAGGAGCTGGAAATGCAGCTTATGTAATACCCATTATCTACTTACTCTCCTTCATTTTTTAAATGGTGTTTCATTTAAGTGTTTGGTATGTCTTAGGTGGCCATTTATTCAGCTGCATAAAGACACTGTATTCTATTTGCAGTCCTACCTGTCCCTGTGCTGCTCAACTCCCAGTAGGTTGAAATCATCTGGTATCCAGAGTGTCACTGCTGAGCTCAGCCATTTGTCAGCCGATGATAGGAATTAGAGGACGCTGGGCCGTGCTTTGAAGAAGCAGGAACCAGAGCATAATTAGGACATACTAAGACAGAAATGAGGAATCATTTTATTTTTAAGGAGGGCAGCTTAGAGGTTTAAAAAATTATAAATTCCCCAGTTCTTCTGTTTTTGTGCCTGAATAACATTTTTGGTCACAGTTTACAGTTAGATTCCATTCGAATAACATTTTTTGTCACAGTTTAGATGAATTCCTAACTTTCAGTTCTGTCTTACTGGGGTACCCAGGCCCCATCACAGGTATACGGAGGAGTGACTTACTACAACCCGGCCCAGCAGCAGGTGCAGCCAAAGCCCTCCCCACCCCGGAGGACCCCCCAGCCCGTCACCATCAAGCCCCCCCCACCTGAGGTATGAGAGCTCCTTCCCCCACTTCAGGCTGCGTGTCATGTCCGAGGGCTTTCTCTTTCTTCAGGAGATTTCCTCCTGTTCTGTTTCCTCCTGTTTCCTCCTGTGTTTCTGTGGAAACACTCATTTGGTTTGGTTTTGTTTTAAACGACTTAATAACAAATTCTAACTTTATTATTTCAGGTTGTAAGCAGGGGTTCCAGTTAATACGAGTTTCTGAATATTTTAAATCTAACACGATATAAAAGTAAGTGTACAACTTAGTATGTCTCTTACAACATTTTTAAAACTAATGCTCATGCTTGCTTGCTTAACAAACAGTTGCCTCATTGATGCTTTAAGTTGTCATCATGAGTTATTTTGTGTGGGGTCTGGGGTGCTTAAAGGAGTCCCAGAATTTGCCAGTTTTTTTGTTTTGCAGTTGCATTGAGCAGGGTTTAAGTAGAAACCATCTTAATGTGACAGAATTTCATTTGGGAAGCTGCAAGGAAAAAATACAGGAGGGCATTTTTTACTAAGGGAAAAAGGAAATCTAAATTTGAGGTGAAGAGCCTTAAAAAAACAAATCCTACCATTTGCAACAGCATGGATGGACCTAGAGGGTATTATGCTAAGTGGAGTAAGTCAGTCAGAAAAGGACAAATACTGTATGATTTCATTTATATGTGGAATCTAAAGAACAAAATGAAATTGAAACAGACTCATGGATACAGAGAGCAGACTGATGGTTGCCAGAGGGGAGAGGGGCCTGAGACCTGCGTGGAAAGGGTCGAGGGACTGCCAGTTAAAGGTTGGAAGTCACAGAGTGGCCGTGGGGACTGGAAAGTGTGGCACAGGGAACACAGCCACTGCTGTGGGAACACTGCGTGTGGCACCAGGTGGGCACTGGAAATACCAGGGGGAACACCGTGTGAAGTGTTTGATTGTCTAACCGCTCTGCTGAGCACCTGAAACAATACAAAGTAGTGTTGAATGTAAGCTGTAATTGAAAAATAAAAACAATTATATATATTTCAGAAATTGAGGTGTTAGAGCAGAGCCAATTCTAAAGGTCATGGAGGAGAAAGACCGCGGGAGTTTTGTTTTTTTAGGGACATTACTTTAAAACACATTGTTTAGAATGTGGCTTTTTGCAGACAACTTGTAAATGACCGGAGGGCCCACTAACACTTTGGTGGTTCTTCCCCTTTCCCCACCCCTGTCAGAACTGCAGGGGCGAGGGCCCAGGAAAGAAGAGACACGCAGCCAGCTGTTTACTACCAGGAGGGCTTCAACGGTGGGGGGCGCCCCCGCCAGGAAGCAGCTGAATGAAGAGGACCCCTGCCTTCCTATGAGGATAAGGTCTGATACAGCGAGAAAGGGAGACACAAGCGGACTTCCACCCGTTTCCACTCTGCACTTGAGTGAGCCGTGCTCGGGGGAGCGGAGGCCCGGACTGCCCGGACCACCGCGTCTGCGTCTGCGTCTGGAAGCCCAGGTTTTCGGCTCTTCTTCACTTTGTCCTGGGAAACTTTGCTTCTCCCAGGGAAGCTCCTTCCTGTTTGTTTTGTTTTCTAAGATGTTTGTTTTTTAAAGCCTGGCTTGTTACTCTTAAATTAATATTCTTTAGTTTCTCCTTCTTTGTCTCTCTGTCTCTCTCTCTCTGCCTTTAAATGAGACAAGTTTATTTTTCTGGTTTACTGCCTTCTCTGGTTCCCTTTTGGTTCTTCCCTGCAACCCAGATCATTGAGAATTTACCAGCTGAGCTGGTCTTTTCCCACCAAGTCTGCAGAGGTGGCCTTTCACTTTTGGTTGGCCTGTGTTATTGTATACATGGATTCTCTTAACTCTTCAAAACTCAAAGTTTGTGGTAGGAGTCTTTCTTCTTGACTTGGTGGACTTCGGGCCTCTACTGAGAGCAAAGTCTCTACAGTGGGAAGAGATGGCGAATCAAGTGTTTCTGTGAGAAAGGGAGGGTGGGGTGAGAGCCTTTGCCCCTTAGGGATATGTATTCACAGAGTCCCTAGGGGGTTCAGTCTCCGAGGTAAGTGAAATCAGAGGGCCCTGCTTTTACTTCCATCCCTCCTGCCACACCCCCTTTTCCAGTTGCTGTGGACCAATGTATCTCTCTAGAGGCAAATACTATCCAGCAAGCAGTCTACCTGCCCTTTATTATTCATGTCTTTCCTGCCACAAGTGTTGTAGATGTTACTACCTTATTCTCCTGTCCTTGCAAACAGAAGAAGATACTGCACCTGGGCTTAAGGCCTAAGGAAGCCAGTCAGTTTGCAGCAAGGGCTCCTTTCCTCCCTGTCCATGGCACTGAACCACTCTCCTGCTGCCTCTGCGGAAGAGGTTCCTGTTACTGCCACACTTGTGTCTGCTGGGTCACCCCAGCACTGGCCACACTTGTGTCTGCTGGGTCACCCCAGCACTTGGCCACGGTCTCTGTCCTCTGTAGAACCTAAGGGAGAAGGTGGCAGCTGTGTCTCTCCCCAAGTTGTGTCACTATTCCTATTCTCTTAAGCAGCTGGCCCGACCACTTTGAGTCATAGGTGTGTGGGGAGGGAGGAGAGGCACTCAAGCTGTAACCCCGAAGGAGGAAATAACTAAGAGATTCTCCCAGAGGTGACCGGTGGTTGTGCCTTTTGTAGGCTGTTCCCTTTGCCTTAAACCTGACAATGTCTCCTCAAGCCTGTGGGCAGCATGCCCAGATTCCCAGACCTTAAGACACTGTGACAGTTGTCTGTTGGTTCACTGTATTTTGTTGCAAGAATTCCTCCATGTGTGTTATTACTGTTTTAAAGGGTACACATTTGTGATGGGTATTGTGACTTGAAGATAATAAAATTTAGACTGTAAACTTGGCTTTTGTGCACGAGTGTTGATTTGAGAAGGAGGGAAAATGACTCCTTGGTTTCCCCAGAGTCAGTCACAGCTTGTACTGGCTCCGACTGGTGCAGTGGAAGCCACAGAGGTGAGGAGCCCCCGTGACACCTCAAGTCTGCCTGTGTTCCCCTTCCGTTACCTTCCCTAGCCACGTTCCGCACAGAGCCCGGGTAGCCTGCCATGCCTTCATTCGGGAGTGTCGGGCAGAAACTAGCGAGGCTCTGCTCACCCACGTGAACATCATGGCCCTCATGCCCGCCTTTGTCTGAAGCAAGCGCGTCTCCCAGGGTGATGTGCCAGATGTCAGTGCAACTGTACTAGGTCCCCGCAGAGGGCGAGGCGCAGGTAGCTGGCTTTCTTGAAAAGGAAAGACTCACGCTGGCACTGAACTATCAGGGACCACAGGCTAAGCGAGAGGCTCGTGTCAGTCTCCGTGCAGGCGGCGAGGACGGGTAATTGAAAGAGCCCCAGCTGTGGCTCATGCTGCCAGGTACCTCTGCCACTTGGCCTCTGATGAGTGCAGGGCAGTTCCTACCTTTGAAGGGACCGTTTACTCCTCCAGATCCTGGGTGGATTCTGAAGTTCACTACAGAAGCTGTCCACAGTGTGGGGGAGCAACTGGATTTCACACGGAGCTGGCAGCACCTGCTCTCGAGCTGCGTAAATCCTTGTGCACTCCGGGCATGGGCCTCGTGGCACATCTTAAAATGACAGTTGGTTTTCCCCTCCACCCTTTGGTGGTGTTGCTGCCGCAGGGTGACCATGACTTTCCTGATCCCCATCCCCAGTTCCTTTTCAGATCATGTCAGTTTGCTTCCCTCCCTCCCCACAGGGTGATGAGTATGGGCCTGATCCGGGGTCCTGCAGAGAGTGCAGCCAGCCTCGGGGTGGGTTACTGGCAGGAGGAATAAGCGTTTTAAGATGCTTCCTCCTCACCCCTGCCTCTTGCTTCCTCAGTTAGATCCCATTGCTCTCTGTTGCCCTGGTAACCGGCTCAGCAAGAAGAAATTCAAGCTCAGCAAAGCCCCCAGGTTCTCTGCCCTCCCAGCCTGCCTCTCAGTGGCCAGGAAAGAGGAGAGTAAGGGGCAGACAGAATTCGCCTTAGGTAGCCTCGCTCCATCCCCTTCTAGAAGTCCACGGTCTTCTCACCCACATCTCCTCACAGTTGCTAATTATACCACCATCTCTCCCTTAGTTTATTCCATGACAGAGTGTAGGTGCCCTGACTGGCCTCGTCCCCTCCAGGGTCAGCACACAGGTCTGCTACCTTGTGGGGGACTCAGAACAGCAAAGATTTGGAATACCAAAGTCTCCCAGCCTCCACAGCCTCCTTGGTTTGGGGGTGTCCCTCTGGGGCAGTGATTTTCAACCCTGGCTATTTGAATTACTTGGAGATCTCTTTAAAAACACCATCAACGTTGGCACCATTTCAGTATCTTTGAGAAGTGCCCCTGGATTCCCGTGTGCAGTTGGGGCAAGTACCACTGCTGTTCAAGGAGGACCATGACTCGGTGTTGGCTTTCCTCTGACTCAAGGTCTTGAACTTAGCCTCTGCCTGATATCCTTGAGTAGTCAAAGGGTCCTGGGGTCTGCTCCCAAAGCTTCCAGTTTCTAGAAGTCTCTCTGCCCCTTTTATTTTCAGCCCCCACATTCTCCACACTCCCCAATTCTTCCTAGCCGACAATCCCAAATCCTGCCCAGAGAGGAGGTTACCAAGGCAACCAGCTTAATCTGGTAACTGTGGCATGTGCTAGGAGTGGAGCCCTCCCCTCTTCTTATTTGGTTCATAAAGTGCTTGGGGAGGTCCAAGCCACTCTAGCCAGTTTCCCCTCTTAACCTCAGAGATATTGGGGTGTCTAATAAAAGGAGCCCAAGACAGTGATACTTGGATCTTTATTCCAGCTTCTTAGCCAAAATGGTGCTCGGTACGTACTGTTCCCTTTCTAAATCCACAAACAGATGGGTGTGCAAGCTCATTTCTGTGAACACATGCTCTAGCATACATAGGGCCAGAGATATGCACACACACCAATGTATGTGTGGTGCACACCCTGTTCAGTTCCACCACCACTCCTAGCCTTCAGCATTCCTGCCCCTGGCTGGTCGGTGTACAGTAAACACGGGTGCGCCCATGTCCAAGGTGCCTCAGCCCATCTGGAACCTGCTGCCACTCCCCAACCTTGTTACCTTAACCTTAATGTGCTCGCACTGAGTGTATCTCTTTACCCACCTCCTCCTCAAGAACAGAATGCTCCTGGCATAGGCATCAGGAATAAGGCTAACTTGGTGTGCAAATTTGGCCCCACTTTCCACACTCCATGGCTGTGTCAGCTCCGGGGGGCTCTCTATGCTTGCTGATGTCAGGTGGTGGCTGGAGCTTGTCACCCACCTCCACTGCCTTGCTTCTTCCTGCTGCCAGCCCGGCTTAGGTGCCCTCGCACTCCTGTTCTCCTCCCCCTTGCCTACCGTCTCTTCTCATCCCAACTAGACCTGCCACAACCTGCTGCTCCCTGCCTGGCTCCTGCCTGCCTGCCAGTACCTGCCCTTCACAGGCCGGGCCCCCACCATCTATTGTGCCCTACCAGAAAGGGCAGATGAGTGCCACCCCCAGGCGAGTGTCAATCCACCTGAGGCCTTCCCAGTCCTTTGTAAAAGAAGAGAGGTAAAGACCACATAGTCCTCTAAGTATGTCAACAGAGCACACCGCCAGGGTTGAGAGCGATCTCTGTAGGCCTCACCTGAGTTCAGGTAGGTGAGTCGAGCATGCAGGCCAGAGACCTGTCCTGGTTCTTTGAAATGGTACTAGAGTCCCTGTAAGCCCCCCAGCCAGGAATTCGTCTCTATTGGTATCGCTCCCTTACCTCGGCCCTTAATTTCTGCGTCTTCTCTGAACCCTCCACCCAATCCTATTCAGCCCCTTACAATCCCATGTGGCCCCAGGATCTGCCCCAACGCCCAAGTTCAAGCCGCGCGCGGCCCAGGGGGCGGGTCCAGGCAGGGCAGAGGAGGAGACTGGGCGGGGACTGGAGGAGGGGGCGCGGTCTCAGTTCTGCCACCTTCCCCGCGGTCAGGAGCGCCGCCACCGCTGCCGCCGCGTCCTCTCAGCCTTGCGCTCCGCCCGCTGCCTCTTGTCGCCGCAGCCCGGCCCAGGAGCGCAGAGCCTGGGCACCAGCCCCGCAGCCTACCCACCCTTCGGGCTGTGTGACCGCTGCAGCCGGCATGGGGGGCCTCTAAGGACTGGCACCCCTTCCCTCTGGCACCTCCCCCCGGCCACTGGCCACTGGCCACTGGACTCCGGCCAGCGAGCCTCGGGCACCTCTGGCCCCCAGTCCGGCGCCTGGCACGGCCCTCCACTCTGCCCCTCCGGCTCTGAGCATCGTGTCCCCGCCCCCCCGCCCGCGCCTGGGACACCTAGGTCCCCCGGCGGCCCCCAGAAGAGGGGCGGGCGGGGGGGGGGGCATGAAGCCGCTGGAGAAATTTCTGAAGAAGCAAACGTCGCAGCTGGCGGGGCGAACGGTGGCGGGAGGTCCCGGCGGGGGTCCGGGGAGCTGCGGCGGGCCCGGAGGGGGTGGGGGGCCTGGCGGGGGCGGCGGTCCAGCCGGGGGACCGAGGCCACTGCAGCGGCGTCAGAGCGTGTCTCGCCTGCTGCTCCCAGCTTTCCTTCGCGAGCCCCCCGCGGAGCCAGGGCTGGAGCCGCCCACCGAGGAAGAAGGTGGAGAGCCGGTGGGGGTCACGGAGGAGCCCGGCAGCGGGGGACCCTGTTGGCTGCAGTTAGAGGAGGTGCCAGGGCCCGGGCCGCTCGGGGGCGGGGGACCCCTGCGCTCCCCTTCTTCGCACTCCTCGGATGAGCTGTCCCCGGGTGAGCCCCTGACTTCCCCACCCTGGGCCCCCCTGGGCGCCCCCGAGCGGCCGGAGCATCTTCTGAACCGGGTTCTGCAGCGGCTGGCCGGGGGGGCCACCAGGGACAGCGCCGCCTCAGGTAAGGAGTCGGCTAGCTCATCCATCCCGGAGTAGGGGGTTGCCCCCTGGGTCCTCTTCCATGCCCTTGGAACGTGGGGTGACGCTATGCTGGAGCCTCGCTGTGGGGTTGAGTGGGCAGCTGAAGTGGGGTAGGGACTCATCTGAGGAACAGACCCTTCCGCTGAAGGGAAGCGGCAGTGCCACCTCGCTCCCTGTAGCAGCCTCACCCACAGACCAACCTCTGTCTCTCCTTAAGCCACCTTTCCTTTCCCCTGGATATCTTAGCCGTAGTCTCTTGGGTCCCTGATGTTGGTTACCTCCTTCTGAGGCCCCAAATTAGGGCCTGACACACTAAGATGGAAGCTGCCCGGAACAGCCCGTGCCCCCCTCCCCCCACGGAGGTGCCCGAGCCTGAAAGACCTTCCAGGAGTCCCCGACTCTGTATAGAAACCCAGGGCAGAGGGCTGGCCCACTCTGTGGGGCAGCGCCAGACAGGCACAGGGCCCGAGCTGGCTTTGGGGCTCTGGCAAAGGAATTCATTGTCCTTAGCAGCTTGGGGGGTGGGGGGAGGAGGTGCTCTAGTTGGGGGCTGACTCAGAGGTGTTGTTGAGGTGGCCCGGCAGACACCAACGTCTGGGGGGGGGTGGTCTGAGCCTTTCCAACTCCTACCCTTCCCCTGGCAAGCCTCAGCACATGGCCTCTTTCAAAAAAAAATAACCACACCCTGAGAGGCTTATTCCCTAAATGATGATGCTATTTCACCACTCCCCACCAGCACCCCTACAAGGGGGCCTGGAGGAAACCGAGGCCCCAAAATGCTGGCTAGGTGCTGAGGAAGAAGAGCTGCGGGTCCTTAGGTCTAGTTCTCGTCGTGTCGCGAAGCACAGTGGGGTCTGGTGACTGGGAGCCCTGGCTGAGACTTTCAAGGCAGGGGTTTCCTTCTGTGTTCCCAGACCTGAGCAGGGAGCCCCAGTCTAGGTGTGTGGAAGAGGGTTCCACTGCCCTAGACTTTTCTGGAGACCCGGGTCCTCTCCTGTGGCTCAGGCGGCAGGTGCCCTGGGGAGCTGACACCTTTTGGATTTAATTAGAAAAATATCAGACACACACAGCTCTCCTAACCATAACTTCCCGCCTACACTACACACCCCGTGTCTCTATGACACATTCCCTGGGGAGGCTGTGCGTTGGACCGGAGCCTGGCTTGGAAGAGACAGACGCCAAACTGGTGCCCCCACAGCCACATGTCCCCCACTGCACCCCGTGCTCTTCTTCCTTCGCTCTGGCTCAGTTCGCCTGCGGGATGAAGAGCATAGGAAGGGTGCTGGGCATCTCCCTTCCTAGTCCCTCAGCTCTGGAGCTGGACATCAGGGTGGGAGGCAGGTTTGACTGTCAGACTCGCTCTAAGAACACGGCAGGGTAACCAGGCAGAGCGGTAAAGGGAGAAAGTCTTTTTTTTTTTTTTGGTGCCTGGTGCCACAGACTCTGCTCAGGGTTTCCCGGGGAAGGACTCCTGAATTGATTGTCACCTGTGCTATCTGGCCTGGCAGGCTGGATTCCCAGAGTAACTGGTTTGGGGAACCCTAAACCAGTCTAAGAGTGAATGAGAATCAACGTAACCTGTCACTCTGATAGTCTCCAATACAACCAGTGTAATTAAGCCATCTTGGTGCCCTCCCAGGGAGTGTGTGTGGGAGGAGAGGACCTACAGAAGGGACCCTACACTAGCCATTCTCTCGGCAGCCTAAGCAGCCCCATTTTACCTGCCACTGGTTCTCCCTGACACCCTTTGCCTCAGGCATGTTGAGAGCAAACACAAAGACTCCAGAGTGTGGGTTCTTAGTCCAGCTCCAGGCAAGTCTCTCCCAGCCCTGAGCCTTGGCTTCTTCTCGTTTGTGAAATGAGAGTTGACGTCGTGGAGGCCTCCTTTTCCACCTTCTTGGTGAGGATCGGAGGCTGGGGAGGGGAGCCAAGGGCCCGCAGAGGCCTTGGTTCTGTCCCGGGGCAGTGCCTGGGGACCTGGCCCTAACCTGTCCTGATGAGGACACCTGGCTCCCTCCCTGCGCCCCGGCCTGTGTGTGCCAGGTCGCCCTGCCCTACCCCAGAGCTGGATGCAAGTCAGGGCGACCTCGTACCTGGCTAACTGGCTGAGCCAGGCCCAGGCGGAGGTGTAGAGGGGAAAGGGGGGCGGGGAGGAGCCACTCCTCTCCACCCTTCCCGTCATTAACCCTACCATCTCTGGGCGTCCAGAGGACACAGGGTTTCTCTTAAAAGGCTTTAGGATCAAAGAGATGGCAGTTGCTCCATCTTCTTTTTAATGGGGCTGGTTCTCACCTGCCTAGTTGGAACTCAAAGTTGTTAGGTAGGGATTGGGGAGGGGAGGAGGGACACACACACTCTGCTGACCCTGACCTCTGTGTTTGGAAGTTGTGTCCATCTAGAGACCCTTGTATGAGCTACATCTATGGGGGGGTGGGGGCAGATCTCAAGCTTGGTGTATTATCTGAACAGCTTCCCACACTCACAGAAGAGAAGTGGGCGTGGCCACCAGAGTGCCCCTTCCTTCCCTCCAGCTGCCTTGGCAGCTGCCAATCCCACCCCCGCAGCGGCTGCCCAGAACCTTCACAAGTGTGTATGTGTGTGTGTGTGTGTGCGCGCGTGCACGCGTGCAGAGCATGACGGGGCAGGCGGCTGGGACTCCAGTCTGGCCGATGAGAACTCGCCCTTGGAGGCAAGAAAGCAGGGTGGGGAGTGTCTGGCTGGGTCCTGGAAGTGCCCTTCTGACATCAGTGGCACCAATTGATCTCCACAGATATCCTGCTGGATGACATCGTCCTCACCCATTCTCTCTTCCTCCCCACGGAGAAGTTTCTGCAGGAGCTACACCAGTAATATCCTTTTGTGGGGCTTGCGAAAGGGGAGGTCGGGAGGAGGCCGCTCCCACCACACGACGTGTGATGCCAGGACCTAAGCTCTCCCTTGCAACACATACTTGGGTTTTAGCCCCAGTGTTTCTGCTCAGCAGCTGTGTGTCCTCGAGCAGATCACCTGACCTCCCAGGGCCTCGGTTTCCTCTGCTAGAAAATGAGGGTAGATAGCACCTGCTCCGCCTCCCTCCCGGGCTGCTGTGGAGATAGACCTGATGGCAGATGTGGGAGTGCTTTGGAGAGGGCAAAGCCCTGTGCAAATGTGAGGTATTATTATTCTATTAAGAGTGCCTCTCTCCCCACTGAATTGTTGCTCCAAACGTCTGGTTGCCCGGTGCGTTATTACAGGGTCCGAGGTAAACACCAGGGCATGGCTGTGCTTCCGTGGGGCCTGCTGGAGACAAGCCTCTGGTTGGGCTATTCATAGGGTCTCATGTAAGCATAGGGCCTCTTACTGAGTTATTTTAGGACCTAATTGCAAACGTCAGGCCACCGAGCAGAATATCATAGGCCTTACACTGAGGTATGGTCAGGTCTGTGGTGAACACCATTGGCCTTCATCAGCCTGCTGTGAGCTCCAGGCGTGGGCCGGCGGGGGCTGGCTGGGTCCAGACAGGGTATCCTCAAGTGAAGTGCAGAGGTGGGAGCTGGATGTGGTCAATTGGGTGTCATTTCTCCCTACTCTGAGCTGGGGCGTGAGGGGAGGGGGGTCTTGGTTTCAGGGACCCCAGGATCTTCTTTCTCCCGGGCCCCAAACCTAGAGAACATTTGGGGGTGGTTTACCCTCCCATCTCCCCCTCCCAGTTCCCTCAGGTCTGCCTGCCCAGGTTGTTTTTCTTAACTCAGGGGTCAGCTTTGTTTGGGCAGGAGGTAAGGAGGGCCCCGAGGGGCGGGGCCAGAAGCAGGCCTGCCTCGCCATGCTCCTTCATTTCCTGGACACCTACCAGGGGCTGCTGCAGGAGGAGGAGGGGGCCGGCCGCATCATCAAGGTGGGCCTGGGAAGAAAAGGTGGGGGGGGGTGAGCAGGCTCTTGGCTCTGGAAGGAGGCCCCTTTGAAGGAGCCGTACTTGTCAAGCTGGGTGCTAGAAAGAAACGATGCCCAAGGGGTCTTTGCTTATATGGTTCTCCTGCGTCGGAAGGCGTGGGGCCACTGCTCTGCTCCAGCCCTTACAGAGAGCCATGCTTGGGATGTGACCCCTGCCCTCACCGCTCTCCTCCTCTCCCCAGGATCTGTACCTGCTGATTATGAAGGATGAGTCCCTTTACCAGGACCTCCGCGAGGACACCCTGAGGCTGCACCAGCTTGTGGAAACCGTGGAGCTGAAGTGAGGGGAAGGGGTTGGGAAGGGGACAGGAAAGAAGTCCCGCGTGTTCCTCTCTCACGGGGGGGGCTGCCTCTGGCCTTTGGACTCCAATACGGTTTTTATTTCTGTCCCATTCTCTTGCTGGAGAGTAGCACAAAGCACTGTCTGCGGTCACTTTTTTGTTTATTCCAGTGGCGTACTGGTAAATATTGAACAACCAGCATTTCGGGGGGAAAAACAAACAAAAAACCCTGATTTGTGTAGCTTTTGCTGATTTCCATGGCATAAATTTTCTCACCATAGCTGGTTGCAAGCTCCCAACATGCTGTTACTGGATGTGCAGTTGGGCAGAGATGCAAACAACCTGAAGAGCGGAGATAACAGTGAAACGCAGTAAAACAATTAGGAGACTGCATTTTTTGGTAAAAATTTGGACGTAAGATTAGAAACCCTCCACACTCAGTGGATTGAGCGCGGGCTGCGAACCAGTGTCATAGGTTCGATTCCCAGTCAGGGTACATACCTGGGTTGCAGGCCATGACCCCCAGCAACTGCACATTGATGTTTCTCTCTCTCTCTCTCTTTCTCCCTCCCTTCCCTCTCTAAAAATAAATAAATAAAATCTTAAAAAAAAAAAAGAAACCCTCCACACACATACTTTTTTTAAAAAAAAACCTCTGTGCACTGGGTTGTTTAATGTCCATGCATCTTTTTTTTTTATTGATTTTTAGAGAGAGAGAGGAAAGGAGAGAGAGACACATTGATTTGTCATTCCACTCACTCATATGCCAATGCATTCATTGGTTGACTCTCTCATGTGCCCTGACCGGGGATTGAACTTGCAACCTTGGCATATGGGAGTGATATTCTAACCAAATGAGTTATCTGGCCAGGGTCTTTTTTTTTTTTTTTAAGTTAAAGTATCTCTCTTTTTTTAGAGATTTTTATTCATTTATTTTTAGAGAGGGAAGGGAGGGGGGAGAAAGAGAGAGAGAAACATCAATGTGTGGTTGCTGGGGGCCGTGGCCTGCAACCCAGGCATGTGCCTGGCTGGGAATCGAACCTGCGATGCTTTGGTTCTCAGCCCGAGCTCAAGACACTGAACTACACCAGCCAGGTGGCCAGGGTCTTGCACACACTTTTTAAATAGCTTTATTTAGAAACCATGTGGGAAATTTTAACAATCCACTTTCTTGAGCCAATATGAACTGGCTTCAGGACTCCACTGCATCTGTCAGTCATCCTTCCATCCAACCATCCGTCTGTCCATCTGTGCATCCACACCTTCGGCCCTTTCGATTTCTCTCCCCTCCGTTCCCCCCACCACAACTTCAGTATCTATCACCTGGATTATGGCCACAGCCTCCGATCCAGGGCTTCAGCTAATGGTCTCGTGTCTGTCCCTCCCTCCTGATGTTGCCACCAGAGAGATCGTTCCACCTTGACATCGTGCTCCTGTTCCAAAACCATCATGGTTGCCTGTGACCTGCAGGACAAAGCTGCAACATCCCAGTGCAGCCTTCAGCACCCTTTCCTTTCTGCCTCCTGTTAGTCCTTCCTGTCTCCATTCCCGCAGACACTCCCAACACGCCCCGTTCCTCGAGCTTCTGTGCTTGCCCAGCTTCCTGCTGTCATTTATATGGTCCATTCCAGAAGGACCTCCTCCCACCCCCTCCTCTTCCTGTTGTCCCTCAAAGGCCAGGTCACATGCCATCTTCTCAGTGAAGGTTCCCCAGATCCTCCCTTTTCAGAAGAGCGTCCTCCCTCCCCCACACCAACATAACTCTCCGTTTGCCTTTTTTCTATCACCTGACACGTGCCTTGTGTTGGAGGTAGCTGTATGCATGTCTGTCTCCCTCCCAGACTGTGAAGTTCTCTTGTTGGCAAAATTCAGCAAATAGCTGATGACCTACACTTACCATGGGCCAAGCAATGTGCTGGGCTTGGAGAATGAAAAAAAAAAAAAATTCAGTAAGAACTAATCCCAGCCCCTCCAAAACAAAAAGTGCTCAATCATGCAGGAGAGATAAGACACAAACATAAATATTAGACCATTGTCCTATTCCCCACCCCACCCCCTGGCCAAATTGACCTTTTCTGGTGAGTGGAGTGGATCAGATAAGAGTTCGTGGAAAAGGTGGCATTTGATTTGGGTCACTTGGACAGTTGTCCCCTGCTGGCCGTCGTCCTCACTTCAAATCCCCTCCACCACTCTCTGAACCTGATGCCAGTGCATCCTTGACCCAGTTCTGATGTCCCTGCTTGATGTTGCCTGCCCGGTGCCCCGTACGCCTGGCAGGGCTCCCTGATGCCCAGCTGTGTCCATGCCAGGATCCCAGAGGAGAGCCAGCCGCCCAACAAGCAGGTGAAGCCCCTCTTCCGCCACTTCCGTCGGATAGACTCCTGCCTGCAGACCCGAGTGGCCTTCCGGGGCTCCGATGAGAGTGAGTGTGGGCGCCAGGAGGGGCAGGGCTTCCTGAGCGGCTGAGGGGGCCCGGCGGGTCTCGGGTCTCGGGCGCCCTCCATGGAGCCTCCCCGTGTAGTAGAACCAGTCCTTTCCACAGCATCTTTCTCACGGGCCAACCAGTTTAGGGGGAGCGGTGGGATGAACACGGGTTTCCCGGAGTGCGCTGTGACAGCGCTGTCGTTCTGCCCTCCGATGACAGCCCCCTTCCTGTCTCTGTCCAGTCTTCTGCCGGGTCTACATGCCTGACCACTCTTACGTGACCATACGCAGTCGCCTCTCAGCGTCTGTGCAGGACATCCTGGGCTCCGTGACGGAGAAGCTGCAGTACTCTGAGGAGCCTGCGGGGCGCGAGGACTCCCTCATCCTGGTGGCTGTGGCCTCTTCAGGAGGTGAGGGTCAGGAAGAGCTCAGCGGGGGCCCCGGGACAGGGAACCCACAAGTCCGGTGCTCCTCCGGGGCAGGGTAAAGACTGACATCTGGGCCCTGGCTGCTCAAACGGTGGGGCTGGGCCCATCTGCATGGGCATCACCTGGGAGCTTTTTAAAAAGGCAGTATTTCAGACCCCACTCCAGACCTGCGGAATCGGAATGTGCATTTTAACAAGACCCCCAGGCTATTAGTCGATGAGCATTCAAATTTGGGAAGCAGTGGTCCAGGACACTTGGGTGCTGATCTGAGTGCCTGCCTTGCTCACGTTGGAATCTAGTCCCTTAATCTCTTGGAGTACCTAAAGGTGCTCTGGTTTTGAGGCTAAAGACACAGGTCAGGCCTCCAATCCCTGTGGGAAGGCAAAAAGCCTGCAATGTCGCCACAGCCTCATTTCCCTCTAAGACAGGAAAAAGCCCTGCTCTTCTAATGTCACAGGATTGAAAGAACACGGGAAGAGCTGTGAAAGAACATTGGGAGCAAAAGAGGAGGCTATCAATACAAAAGTAGTCATTATTTGAAAGCTTCCCTAAAAGCAGGGCGTAGACTGGTGATCCTACGAGTCCCGTTAGTCTGGAATGCGTCCACGCAGGGTGAGATGTTTCAGGATGTGTGAGGGTGTGGGTGGCCGGGGCTGAGGCAGAGCAGCTCATTTTTCCGCAGAGAAGGTCCTTCTCCAGCCAACAGAAGACTGCGTCTTCACCACCCTGGGCATCAACAGCCACCTGTTTGCCTGCACCCGGGACAGCTTTGAGGCTCTGGTAAGGCAGCCAGCACCAGGCCCTGCCCAGGCGTGAGGGCTGTGAGGGGCTGTGAGCAGACCCCCGCAAGCCCAGAGGGGAGCCCAGCCCTGTCCCCATGCCTGCCACCAGGTGCCCCTTCCCGAGGAAATCCAGGTCTCTCCTGGAGACACAGAGATCCACCGCGTGGAGCCTGAGGACGTGGCCAACCACCTCACCGCTTTCCACTGGGAGCTATTCCGATGTGTGCACGAGGTGAGGACGGAGGCTGGTGCTGGGCGAGGGGCCAGGAGGGAGAAATGGGCCAAATGCGGGGGCCTGGAGTGAGGCAGCTTCTGCAGCTGAAGTCCCTGGTTGGAACACTCGCTCGCCGCATGCTCTGGGGCAACGGAGCACCGAAACCTCTCCAAGCCTTGGTCCCCCTCCTCTGAGAAAAGAGCAAAGAGAGAGACCCCCTAGCAGGGTGGTTCAGGGCTCAAAAAGTGCTGCTTACACAGACCCTGAACCATGGTTAGTGTTTGTCAAATATCCACTATTAAAGAAATAAAATATGGCAGCGGCAGTAGTGTCTACAGATGGGTTGAGTGCCTGGCACCTTGTGAGTCTTCAGTAAATGGTCAAGTATTCATGGTGGTTGTCTGTGTCCCTTCCCCATCTCTACTGCATCCTGTCCTGTCCCCACTTTTTCTATTTTCCACCCCTCCCGCCCCCACCCTCCTGCCTTTCCCTCACCACCGCCTTGCACTGCCACCTTCCCGCCCACGCCGCCCACACCCCGGGCTCCCCCCTGCTGCCACCGCCGTGGGTGCAGCTGGAGTTCGTGGACTACGTGTTCCATGGGGAGCGCGGCCGCCGGGAGACGGCCAACCTGGAGCTGCTCCTGCAGCGCTGCAGCGAGGTCACCCACTGGGTGGCCACGGAGGTGCTGCTCTGCGAGGCTTCGGGCAAGCGTGTGCAGCTGCTCAAGAAGTTCATCAAGATCGCTGCCATGTGAGTGCAGATGGCGGGGCGGGGTGGGAGCCCTAAGGCCGGTGTGGGGCAGGATGGTGCCATGGCCACCTGACTGCCCTCTGACCCCCCTCCGCTCCCAATCCTGCAGCTGCAAGCAAAACCAGGACCTGCTGACCTTCTACGCTGTGGTCATGGGGCTGGACAATGCTGCGGTCAGCCGCCTGCGGCTCACCTGGGAGGTAATGCGGCCCCTTTCCTTTCCTTTCCTCTCCTGCCAGCTGTGCTGGCCCACCTGGAGGTCTGAGCCTCCAGCCTCAGTCTTGATAGCCTCAGCTCACCCGACGGGGAAGGAGGCGCCCGTGCAGCCCCAGGGCAGGCCGCTCTGGCCCTGCCCTGCGCAGATTAGTAACAAGGTTGAATCCCGCCGGAGTGTGAGGGCAGGTAGCCCGGGCTGTGGCATTTCTGCCAGCAGTCAGTGAGGTGCCTCGGTGCATGGCTGAGGCCTCAATTTCCCCAGAGTGATTAGTTTCTCTGGGCTGCCTCTAGCTCCCCAGGCCCAGCCAAGGGTGACTCCCCATCCCCAACCACCTGCTTCCCGGCCCCCTGCAAGACATGTGGGCCCTGTCCCCTCCGGCACCTGGGGGTTAGTCGGAAGCTCCCAGAAAACTCAAGGAGCGCCACTCTGACATTCCTTCTTCCTTCACACTCTCCACAGAAGCTGCCAGGGAAATTCAAGAACTTGTTCCGCAAATTTGAGAACTTGACAGTGAGTGGGTTTGGCTCTTTTATCTGCCCCTGGACTTGTATACCAGAGACGCTCAGTTCCCGTAAACCTCCTTCCTCAAGCTTCCCTTTCAAGGGTTTTAGTGCCAAGACCCCCCTCCTCTCCGCACCGTGCTGGAGGATGGCTACCCGGTTTTCCCCGGAGGTGGTGGGGGGACATTCAAGGCCCCCAGGACACCCTCAGCGAGACACCCTTTCAGGTCCCTTATCTCACTGGAGATGTAGCTAGGGGAGGGGAATGAGGGAGGGAACGGGGGATGTCTTGGGGGCACCCTGGGCCCATCTGTCCCTTTATCTGTCTCCTGCGGAATGCCAGGACCCCTGTAGGAACCACAAAAGCTACCGAGAAGTGATCTCCAAGATGAAACCTCCTGTGATTCCTTTTGTGCCTCTGATCCTCAAAGGTGAGGCTGTTCCCAAATTATGCTCCCCTGTCCACGTTCTGCACGCACCAGTTCTGACTCTCATCCTCACCCAGTGCAGCTCGGAGTGCCCAGAGGAGAGGCGCCCCCGAGATGGAGTGGATGCCAGGGGAGGGGGAGGGCAGCTTGGACTTCCTCGCTCACTCTCTTGCTTCTCTTCCCGTCCCCTAGACCTGACTTTCCTGCACGAGGGGAGTAAGACCCTTGTGGACGGGTTGGTGAATATCGAGAAACTGGTGAGTGGCGCCGCCAACCCCGGTCCTGGGAGTCGGGGGATGGTACCCTCCCCCTCTCCTGGCACCCCCTCTAGAGACAGCAGCCTTTCTCCACAGTGCCCGGCTTGCCTGACAGACTCCTGACTGTCTCCCTGGTGGCATCGCTGTAGCAACCCGCCTCCGGGGGGCAACGCTGACAGGCAGCTTGGGGGGCAGCTCTACCTCCCCCTCATCTGGCACCCTGTTACACCCACTCCTTTGGTGCTTTGGAGACCCTCCAGATTTGGGGACTGGAGGGAGTCAACCCCATGGAATTGGAGATTGGAGGGAGGGGAGCCTGGGCGGGTGGGGAGTGTCTTTCTGTGCCCTTTTCAGGGCTCAGTCCTTGTCGCCTTGCAGCATTCTGTGGCTGAAAAAGTGAGGACAGTCCGAAAATACCGGAGCCGGCCCCTCTGTGAGTACCCAGGGTTCTTTTTTTATTTTTAAAGATTTTATTTACTTATTTTTAGAGGGAAGGGAGGGAGAAAGAGACAGAGAGAGAAACATCAATGTGCGGTTGCTGGGGGGCCGTGGCCCACCACCCAGGCATGTGCCCTGACTGGGAATCGAACCTGCAATGCTTTGGTTCGCAGCCTGAGAGCAATCCACTGAGCTACACTAGCCAGGGCTATACCCAGGGTTCTGAGAGCACCACAGGTTGAGTTTCTGCACCACGGGAGGGTTCTGGGGAGAAATCCCTGCTCAGATGTTTATGTCCTTAAACTTGTCAGTTTTCCATTCTCTTGGCCTCCCCGGGCCCCCCTCCCTCCCCGCCGCTCAGCACCTGTCCCAGGCTGCGCCTTGTCCTCCAGCCATTGCGTGTGGAGGGGGAGAAGAGAATGTGGCGGCCTAATCGCCTCTCTCCCCCTGTGCCCCAGGCCTGGACATGGAGGCGTCCCCCCATGACCTGCAGACCAAGGCCTACGTGCGCCAGTTCCAGGTCATCGACAACCAGAACCTCCTCTTCGAGCTTTCCTACAAGCTGGAGGCTAACAGTCAGTGAGGATGGAGGCTTCCGTCGGACCCCGCCAGGGTCCTCGGGCCCCTGACACGCAAGCACTTTGCACGATGTCCCAACCCACCTCCAGAATCTTTCTGCTGGAGCAGCTTTCCATCCCTCGGGGAAGAGCCGGATGGACTTACCCCTGGACTCACAGGCCTGTTCATCCTGCTGAAGTCCTCTGCCCACCACCCCAGTCCTTCAAACCAAAACCACACTCGGCTGGTTCCTGCCCCTGCAGGGAAAGGGGGCAGAGAGCTCCTTCCTCGGTCGCCTCCCATTGAGGTCTGTTCCCGATATAGAATTTCCAGCCTCCTCTTCCAACTGCAGCAGGAAGGAAAGCTGCCCACCCTTCCGTCTAGTTCTGCAGAACGGAATAGGAGGAAAGACTGGCAACCTTCCTCTCCACCACCTGTCCCGTTTCATTTCTCCCTGGCCGGGGCTGGGACCCCTGGATGTTAACCCCTCCACCCCCGAATACTATATTTCCCGTGTGTGTGCATGTGTGTGTGCGCGTGCCCCTCCCCCCATTAAGCAGCAGGAGTGAATCTGGTAATTGAGGGAGGGTGTTGTGTGTGCCAGGGTGGGGGAGGTCTTTATGTTGGTGCTACCCTTGTCTACTCTGCCCCTGGGTCGGTGCAGTGTGGGTACCTTCCCCACCCCCACCGCTCCCTGCTCAGTTACTCCTGCTGCCCTGTATCCCAGGCTCCTGGACAAAGCTGCTCTTGAGGACATGGAGCAGCAGCAGGTGGGAGGGGTTACCCATCACCCCTTGCAAGTCCCCCAGTCAGGCCTACCGAAGGTCCCTGGGTGGGCTTCAATGAGAGGGTAAAAGATGCTCAGGGAAACACAGGCCTAAGCTGCCTACAGGATCCTCCCTCTGTGTAACAGTGGGGTGCGGCACGGTGGTATCAGGAGTTAGGGGTACTTGCTCCCTGCACTCCTGCTTCTAGGGTGTCTTATGGCTAAGAAGGGAGTGGCCATTCCCCTTCTGGCTCTGTCTGACGCTAAGATCGTGATCTGTCCTTTTCCCTGTATTGACTCCCCCTTGGTCCTCCCCATCAGAGCTGGGGTGGGGCGGATCCCCGTACCTGGGGGCAGGCAGACCCCCAACATAGCGGGAGGGAACGGCGGAGACTGTGAAGGCAGACTGGACCTTTGTGATGCCTGGATTACCTCTCTGTCCCCCCTTCCTCTCCCACGTGGGCCTCCAGGGCTGAGGGGTGCCGGGGCTCCTGGCAGCTACTGGGTGGGGCTTCCTGGCGCATCCTAACCCTCCTTTCTGGCACCACCTCTTTCCCTTCCGAAGAGGCAGCGGCAGCAGCAGAGCAGCAGGAGCAAAACGGCTGCTGATCCTGCTCTGAGGGTGTATATATTTTTTACCAAAAGCTCTGGAATTGTAATTTATTTTTTAAAACTCCAAGAGGGAAAGAGCCTTGTATCATATGTAAACAATGTATCATAGGTTCTGTTGTACAGCCCCTTTTCTACAGTGGCCTGTCTTGTTCCTGCCGCAAAAAAAAATGTCTATGGACTCCCCACCCCCGCTCCCACGGACGCAATCACTGTGTCCCACCCTCTGCATCCTTTACAGACGGTGACCAAGACCCTCCTCTTGCTCCCTGCGGCCTCCCTGCAACTGCTGATGTGCCCTCTTCTCTCTGCAGCCGCCCCTCCTCGCGATCCCTCTCAGCCGCCTCCTCACTCCAGCTGCCACAGCGCTCCTCCCACGCGGGGCCCCGCCGGGCCAGTCTCCCCTAAACCTTGACACCTGCCCTGCTGCTTCCCCGGGGCCTCCGGACCGCTCCCCGTGCCCACAGCTTTAACAGAGTGAACCACGTGTACTGTACGGGCTCCGTTGGCTCTGCAGACACTGCGGGGTGGAAAAAAAGCCAATAAAGTCTATGAATCAACCCTCCTGCTGTTCTCCGTTCTGTTTCTTTGAGAGCGAGCGGGGAAGGGCTGAGGGAGGGGAGAGGGGACCGCTGCAGTGTGCTGGGCCCCTCAGGAAGACGGTTCTGGAGTGACTTTGAAAATGTGCATGAGAGGAGAGGATGCCAACCTCACGAGACGGGTCACAGCGCTCCCAGAACTCGGAAGAGCGAGTGTTTTAGCTCTTCCGTGTTCCAGGTGCCATGGACACGCGATCCTGTTTAATCCTAACACTGTAAGGAAGAAGATGGAGGCTGGGCAGCCCTCACCTAAGATCCAAGTTACAGGGTGAGCGAGGGGGCGAGTCTGGGCCGCCCACCCAGATCCGTGCACTGCAGACGCGTGACCGATATTTACCAGTTCCGTTAAGGGGCGGGGCATCTAGAACCCTCGCTCCTGGAGACGTCATATATACGCCAACAGCAGCGCCGGAGCCCTTGACCTTCCCTTGTCCTACGTCTGTTATTTCCTCAGTCTTCTGTATGTCAGAATAGGGTCTTCTTGTCCACCCAGGTTTCCCGGGCAAGAAACCATACAGGACTCACCCTCAACGGCTCTCTCTCTCTGGTCCTCACTCGTCGGCCAGTCCGGTCCGCTACAGTTCCAGCATACACCGGGACTGGTCCGCTGTGGCTGTGGCTGTGGCTGTGGCTGTGACTCCTCTGTCACCAGCCAGTCCGGACCGCTTTCGTGGCTTCTTCCCTGGACGACTACACTAGCCTTGTACCTGTGCTCTCAGCTTCCTCGCTCCAACCCGCCCCCACCCCCACCCCCACCCCAGTTAGTTCTCCACACTGCAGCCAGGGTGCTCTTTTAAAAACCGAAATCGGATCATCTATGACTGGAAGTAGAAAGAGAGGCAATGGCCAGTATCAGTGAGGATGTGGAGCCGCTGGAACTTGTATACACTGCTGGTGGGAGTGCAAGGTGGGGTGACTTCAGGGAGCTGTCTGACCTCGCATTTCCGCTCCTGGGTGTATGTCCGAGAGAAACAGTGCTTTGGTCCACCAGAAGACATGTGCACCAATGGTCGTAGAAGTTTAGTTTGCAGTAAAGAAATTGGAAAAAAAAAAACAACCCACATGTCCTTCAACAACTGAATGGACAGATCAGTTGTGGTATAGTATTTTTTTTTTAGATTTTATTTATTTATTTTTAGAAAGAGGGAAGGGAGGGAGAAACAGAAGGGGATAAACATCAATGTGTGGTTGCCTCTTGCGCGCCCCCTACTGGGGACCTGGCCCACAACCCAGGCATATGCCCTGACTGGTAGTTGAACGGGTGACCCTTTGGTTTGCAGGCTGGAGCTCAATTCACTGGGCTACACCAGCCAGGGCTGTTGTATAGTCTTAAAATGGAATACTACATAGTGATAAGAAGGAACAAACAACTACTACCTGCAGAAATTAATATTATGGACATAATATTGAGTAGAAGAAGCCAGACACATAAGACTAAATACTGTAGGGTTCCACTTAAGGGAAGTTCAAGATCAGGCAAGATTAATCTACGGGGACAGAAGTAAAACTAGTGGTTACTCAGTGGAGTGGGGGAGAGTATTGGTTGGGAAGGGGCATGGAGGAGCCCTCTGTGGTGATGGAAATGTTCTATATTTTGACCTGGGGCTGGCACATGTGTGTGTGCATGTCCATTGAGTTGTTCATGTGAGATTTATCCCTTTCACTGTAGCTATTTTATACTTCAACTAAAACAATTTGGATGATAACACTCCCTTTTCTGATAACGTTTAGGTTAAAAACCAAACCCGTCTCCTACCCCCTCTCTCCTCACTCACTCCTCTCCAGCCACACTGACCACTTTCCTGATCCTAAAACACATAACACTCATTCCTGACTCAGGGAGTTTACCTTTGCTCTCCCCTGAGCCTTTCCTGACCTCTCTGAGCCCACCCCACCTCAGCCCTTACTCTCTATCCCCTTATCCTTCGGTATTTTCTTCAAGACACTTACTACTGCCTGACACCGTGTATACCTTGTGTATTTGCTTTGTGGTGACTCCCCGGCCAGAATGTTAGCCCCGTGAGTCTGTCTTGTTCACTATTCAGCACCTAGAACAGTACTTGGTGGAGAGAAGACACTCAATACATATTTGCTGAATGAATAAATTAGGTTGGTTGCAATAGGAGCCGCGAGAGAAGCACGAGGCACAGGATGATAGGTGCTCTGGGAATTAAGCCAAGGAGAGTCACTGGTGGTCTGGAGACAGCGGTGGGGCACAAGAAAAAACACTTTTTGGAAGAGGTGACCCAATTCTCGAAGCAGCAGAGGGTTGGATGGCCCAAGTGCGGAAGCGGGAAGTCGGGAGGGCAGGAGCAGTGGCCTGGGTTACCTCCTCATCCCCATCTCAGCTGTGATCCTACCCACCGCACCCTGCAGGGGTGGCGATACAAGTTGACGTTTGAAAGAATGTCCTTTGCCACTCATTGTGCTGGGCATCGTGTGCATTCTCTCATGTAATCTTCTCAAGGAACCTGGGAGGCCAGCTCTGCCAGCTCTGCTTTCCAGATGAGAACTGCGGTCTGGAGAGACTTCTCATCAGACGTACAGAGAGGCCAGCTCGCCAGCCCTGAGCCTCACAGCTGGCAGGGACTTGAACCGGGTTATTCTGACCCCAGAGCCACAGTTCCAGGTCTGCACAATCCCAGGGTCTTGAATAGCTAGGAGACGTCCACCCTGTGCTCACCAGGCTGCAGTGGCCACCTGACTAGCACTGAGGAAACTACCCTTTCTGGTCCCTTCCCTTCAACCCACCTGCGTTCTGCTTCCTCATGGGGAGAGTGGCCGAAGACTTGACCGGTGGTCCGAGGGTTATGGGGATGGATGGGGAGAAAACGAGCATGGCACCTGCTAGGCTGTCCTAGCAATGGTGACAATAATTTGGGGTGGTCAGAAGACCATGGTAGCAAGACGCCTGCTCTCTTGATCAGGAGTTATGTAAAGAGTAAAGAATTAATACCCTTTTAATCCACCAGGTGTCGCTACCGAGATTACTTTCTCACCAGGCTTGGGAGAGGCCTGGGGCAGGGAGAGTGGGTTAGACAGAGCGTTTCTTGGGGGGCGGGGCTCTTGAATCTGTTTGAGAGGATCTGTCCCCAAATAGGAGTAAGAAGTTTGACCAGAAGAACTTGTATCTTTCACTCTCTTCATCTCTCCTGGCTCTTTCCCATTTAGTATTTAAACCCTCTCGAGTCTCGATTTTTTAAAAACATGTTCCTTAAGCCCACATGCCCGTTCTAGCCGCTGTCCCCTCTCTCACTTTCGTTCATGGCCCAACTTGTTCAAAGGGTTGGCTCCGCTCACTGTCTCCACTTCCTCACCTCCCATTCATTCCTTTTGTATTTTGTCTTGTTTCCCCAACTTTTCATCACGAAATGTTTCAAACACAGAAATGTTGAAAGATCAGTACAATGAATACTCTTAAACCTTTCTAGCTTCTATAATTAACATTTTGCTAACTTGCTTTTGTTCTCTGTGTGTGTCTCTCTTTCTACTTCCACACACACATTTTTTCGTTTGCCAAGCTATCTGAAAGTAAGTTACCTCCGTGGTAGTCTCCTAAGAATAAGGACATTCTCCTACAAACACATCCACCCACCACCATCGTACCTTAAGAAAGTCGATATATTTCTATGATATCATTTAATTTTTAGTCTATATTCACTTTTCCCAGATTGTCTAAAAAATACTTAGAAAAACTTAAACCCTCCTGATCCAATCTAGTTTCATGCATTGCATTCGGTTGTTATATCACTCCAGTCTCTTTTATTCTAGACTAGCTCATTTTCTATTCTTCTTTTTCTATGACACTGGCTTTTCAAAGTCTAGGACAGATACCTTGTAAAATGCCCCAAATTCTTTATTTGTCTGGTCGATTCCCCGTGCCCTTGCCTGCTTGCACCTTCATCCCTTCTGTGGAGTGAAAGTTCTGTCTAGAGAAGCACTGCCCAGTATAGCTATTGTGTGAGCCACATATGTAGTTTCAGTTCTTCTAGTGGTCCCATTAAAAAAAGTAAGAAGAGGGCCCTGGCTGGTGTGGCTCAGTGGATTGAGCGCAGGCCTGCGAACCAAAGGGTTGCTGGTTCGATGCCCAGTCAGCACACATGCCTGGATTGCAAGCCAGGTCCCCAGTGGGGGGTGTGCTAGAGGTGACCACACATTGATGTTTCACTCCCCCTCTTTCTCCCATCCCCTCTCTCTAAAAACAAATAAAGTCTAAAAAATAAATTAAAAAGTTAGAAGAAATAGGTGAAGTTAATTTTAACAATATATATTTTATTGGGCTCAATATATCCAAAATATCATTTCTACATGTAATCAACATAAAAATATTAGTGAGGTATTTAACATTCTCTTTCGTATTGTCTTTAAAATCTGGTGTGCATTTCATACTTAAAACATATCTCCATTTGGACGAGTTACATTTTAATTGTTCACAAGTGCACAGGTTTACTTTACACAAGTGGCTAGTGGCTCCCAACTGGACAACATAGTTCCAGTGGTTTTCTGGAGCATTAATATTCTAGAGAAGAACACTTCATAGGTGATGCCGTTAACTGCATTCATTACACTGAGAGGCTGGCCCACGTTACCGATGTGCCAGTTTGACCCCTGGTTAAGGGAGCACTACCAGAACTCTCTAGTTAGAAGACACTTTGTTTTTCTTTGCAGTTAATGTCTGGTAATTTTTGCATCAAATTTCCCGTGTATCCCAATCATTCACTCTTGTTAAAAACTTACTTTTAAATATACTATATAATATTTCGCTCATACACAACATTTAAAGACTAACATGATGAAGACCTGTTTCTCCACCACCCAACTTAAGAAATGAAAACTTACCTGGTACCTGTCCGTGCCCACATCTCCTTCCTTTCTTGTGGGGGGACAACCACTTTCCTGAGTGTGTGATCATTGTCATGCATTTTTAAAGGATTTTATTTATTTTTAGAGAGATGAGAAGGGAGGGAGAAAGAGAGAGAAACACTGATGTGTGAGTGGTCGCCTCTCGCATGCCCCCAGTTGGGGGACCTGGCCCACAACCCAGGTATGTGCCCTGACTGGGAGTCAAACTGCTGACTCTGTGGTTCGCAGGGCAGCACTCAGTCCACTGAGCCACACCAGCCAGTGCTCATTTTCATGCATTTCTGTGAACTTTTACTATGTATGTATAATCTCAAAATAATATATTGTTTTGCATATTTTTGAGTAACAGTGTTCTTGAAATAGAATTCACACACCATATAACTCACTGTTTAAGGTATACAGTCTAGCAAATCCACAGAGTTGTGCAACCATCACCACAGTGGATTTAGAACGTTTCCATCACCCCCAAAAGAAACTCTCCATACAAGGACGTTCAAAGCAGCAGTATTCAAAATAGCCAGAAAGTGGAAACAACCCAGTGTCTGTCAGCTGATGAATGGACAAACCAAAATGTGGTGTATCCATCATACAGGATGTTATTCGACCATGAAAAGGAATAAGGAACTAATACATGCTACGGCATGGATACACCTTGAAAATATTATGATGAATGTAAGTCGGATACAAAAGGTAGTGTATTGTATGATTCCATTTATAGGAAATGTCCAGACAGGCAAAAGGTAGTGTATTGTATGATTCCATTTATAGGAAATGTCCAGAACAGGCAAACCCATAGAGACAGAGAGAGGGTTAGTGGTTGCTAGGGGACGGGAGGAGGGCAAATGGGTACAGGGTTTCTTTTGGGGGTGATGGAAATGTGCCAGAATTAGATAGTGGTAATAGTTGTGTAACATTGTGAATGTACTAAAAACCACTTTAAAGTGATTGAAATGATTCCATGCTGTGTGAATTTTATTTACTTGACTTGCAGACACTCTAGTCTTCACCTCCATCTTCACACTGTGCTCTCCTGTGGGTCTCTGAGTCCGCTCCCCTTCTCACAAGGACAGCAGTCATTGAATTTAGGGCTCCTCCTGATCTAACGTGACCCCATCTCAATCTAGAATGACTTCAACTTAACTGATTACATCTGCAGAGAACTAGTTCCAAATAAGGTCAAATTCTGAGGTTCTGGGTGAACGTGAATTTTTGGAGGGCATTATTCAAGCCACTACAAGATCCTTTGCCCATTTAAAAAAAAATTCTTTGTTTTTAGGGAGAGGGGAAGGGAAAAAGAAAGAGAGGGAGAGAAACAACAATGTGTGGTTGCTTCTTGCATGCCCCTTACTGGGGACCTGGCCCTCAACCCAGGCATGTGCCCTGACAGCGAATGAACCGGTGACCCTTTGGTTCACAGGCTGGTGCTCAACCCACTGAGCTACACCAGCCAGGGCCCTTTGCCCATTTTTTAATTGGGTTGTTTGTCTTTTTATTAAGTGAATTTTAAACGTTTTTCATATTTGCACATTTTAAAACTTTATGTAAATGCTACAGTCTGTAGCGTTCAGCAAGTTTTCTCCTGAACATTATGTGTGTGACACTCATCCAGGTCAATATGTGTAACTCGAAGGAAAAAAATGTGCACCCTCAGTTTGTTTGGTTTTGTTGCTTTACGTTTCTTCCCCTTCACTCTTCAAGCCAGTGCCTCTGCTTCTGCCTTCACGACTCACTAGAACTATTCTCACTGAGGTTACTGACTCCCACGTTACCAAATCCAAGGAACACATCTTACTGTTCCTCTCCGTGGTGTTTGATATTTCTGACCATTCTTTCTCGAACACTCATCGCGCTTTCAGAACACTGCATTCTCAGGATTTCCTTGTCCTCCTCCTCCTCAATCTCCCTTGCTGGCCTTCTTCCTCGGCTGGGTCCTTGCACGTGGAGTTCCTTGGGTCTGTCCTAAGTCTTCTTTTCCTCCCTCCATAAACCTGGGCTTAGATTTCATCCATATATTTCATCCATAATAATTGCTGCATCACAAATTATTCCAGATAATTTGGAATTAATTGGCTTAAAACCATAACCATTTTATAGCAGTTTATGATCCTCTGGGATGATGGGGGCTCATCTGAACAGTTTCGCTGTCTCACTTGGGGTGTCTCATGTGGCTGCAGTCAGAAGGTGACTGGAACTGTCCAACATGGCTGGCTCACTCGTCCGGGACCCTGGCAGGAACAGCTGGAATACTGGGTCGGCTGGACCTCTCTCCATGTCAAGGCCTCTCCTCCAGGTGGTCCGTACAGAAGAGTAGCTGACTTCTCACATGGGAGCTTAGGGGTCCCCAGAGCACAAGAAGCTGCCAGCTCTTCTCAAAGCTCACACCTGGACCTGGTACGGTATCACTTCCACTGCATTAAAAGGAGTCACAGGCCAGCCGATTTCACTGAATACCAGGAGTCCTGCGTCTATGGGAGCTGTCTTTGGAGACGAGCTACCACAGTTGATGGGTCCAAAATTGCTACGACTGCTCTTCTAAGTTCCAGACCTAAACGTTTAGTCACCCTATAGACCTCTCTTCCTACCCTGGACCTCTCTTACCAAGTGTGCATACAGTTCAGACGTATTCTATTCAGTCTGATCTCGGTTTTTCAGAGGAGGAGCCCGAGGCTGGTGGACGTTGAGTGAACTGCCCAAAACCTCACCCTATTCAGTAGTGCGGAGAAGTGAGACTTGAGGCCGTGGGCTGTGCAGACAGGCAGCCTCGTGTTCAAGGCCTTTGCGCCCAGCCAATGCCCAGCTGCCATCAGTGCAGGCCACCATCGCTTCTCACTTGGATGTCCACGGCAGCTTCCCAACTGGGGTTCCTGCTGCCAACCTGGCCCCATCTAATCTGTCCCCCACGCCTCAGCGAGAGGGATCTTTCTGGAGCGCAAAGTGGGTTATGGCTCTACTGAGCTTAAACCTTTCAATGGTTTTCCTCTTGAGCTCGAGATGAAATTCAACTTTTTACAGCCGATAACACAATCCTTCACAAACTGGCTCTTGTTAACTAGACAGTGTAGCACGGGACAAGGGTCCTTCATCTCTCTGGGAGGGCATTCTGGAAATCTGTAGCGGTCTTTCATTTGCCACAAGGACAAGGATGGCATTTGGTGGGCAGGGGTCAAGGTGCTGGAGTACTCCAATGTGAGGGGTGGGTCCACCAAGAATAATCCTGGGATGCACCCGTCTTTCAGTGTCTTACTGGACATTCCATGTGGAAGAACCTATTCATTATCACCTGAGCCTAGGATCCATCTCCATTAACCTTACACCCAAGGGAGGCAGGGACTGGTTTATTTTTGGTTCATCCTTGCCATGAGAATGTGGTCCTTTGGGATCCCATCTCCACGAAGGGAGATCTCCTGTGAAGCTCCCCTGTTGAGGAGGTTTGGGGGTGTTCCTTTTTCCCATGAGACACTGACAAAAGCTCATGTTCACCTAGCAGGCAAGTGTCTTCAGGGCAAAGGCCTGCTTCAGTGTCCCGCTTACCTGTGTGTGTGTCCCCTGCCTTTACTCACTTTGTTTTGCCCTGCAAATGCCTTACTTTTTTAAAAATCAAAGCATTTAAGATTTTAAAAAAATCTTATCCAGGATTTTTAGTTGCTTTTAGGGAGGAGGTCTCCAAGGTACTTAGCCTGACATATTATTAGAAAATGCAAGTACAATCATGAAATTTTTTTGCATTGTTAATATAATCTATCTTTTCTAGGAATACAACTACTGTATATATTTTTTTGTGCATTGTTCAGAACTTTAACAAAGAGTTGTCCACCATTTTGGGAAATCACATCACAAATGACAATGCTGCCCAATGAAATGCCCTTAGGTCAGTCTGCACTTGTTACTGTCCTGTTCTTAGTAATTCCAGCCTAGATGTGAGTGCCCTCAGCTGACCACTGTACTGTGTATCTTCCAGCACAGTGGTGCCTAAGCACTGATCTATTAAACTACCTTCCTCTCACTTGTCTTCACTATTGTTAAGGCATTATGTTGACTTGCTTTTTGAAGTCACATAGGTCATACTATCTGTTAATTTCACTTCCGGATAGTAGAGTTACAACGTAGTTGTTATAATATAGGGACGTTGGGTCTGATAGAGTTCCGGGTCATTTGGCATGCACAGTTTCTGGAGACAGTTCTGCTGCTTCATAGGTATGCTGATTTGGGGGGCAAGATGGTTAACTGCGCTGTGTCTCAGTTTCTTCGACTCTAAAATGCGGGTAATAATACCTGCTTCAGAAAGTTCCCGAAAAAATTAAATGAGTTACGGCATGTGAAGTTAAGACAGTACATGGCCCACGGTAGTGCTAACAAACTTCAGATGCTGTGATTACTTCTTCGACCTAATTTCTTGCCTTTCCCATAGTTCTAGCTCTAACCACATCAAAATACTTTGTTTTTAGAATGTGCTGTGATTCTTTTTGTTTTGCACATACCTGCCTCTGCCTTGAAATGCTTCCTCCCCCACCCCTGCCCTTGGCCAATTCCTACTTACCCATCAGTCCTCACTTAGAAGTTACTTTCCTCATGAAGCCCACCCCTGTATCCCTAAATCTGCGTGCGATGTCCCTCTGTTCCACCCCAGGGACTGCCGTTATCACACAGCGATGTTACAGAGAATGGGGACTTACATTAGCTGTGGTGGGCACGGAAGGCCCTCTGAAGAGGGGGCATTTGAGCGGAGACCTGAAAAATGAGGAAGAAGCAGAATCAAGCCAATACAAAGGCCTCGAGGGACCACTTGGTGTGTTCCTGCAATAGAAAGCCGTTCTGCACAGTGTATAGCTAGTGAGGATGGGACAGAAGAAAAATAAGGCTGAAGAGCTGGGAGTTTAGATCCACCTGGCCCTATCACCCTAATTTCGGGCATGTAAGACTACATACCTGAAAATCTTTACCTCTGCACCCACAGGTAAGCTCTGTCTGGAATGTGCTCCTTGCCTTCTCTGATTAATAATAAAATTCTACTCATCCTTCAAAGCTGAGTTGAAAACTGTTTACGAAACCTTCTCCCATTCTTTAGCAGGAATTAATCACTCTCTGGCTTGATGTTCAGGAGCCCGTATGTCCCCACAGCACTAATCACATGCTGACTTACATCTCAGCTAGCAGTTTACATGCCAATCTGCCCACCACACAGTGAGTGCCCCAGGGGAGATGCTGTGCTTTAGTCACTTCCACAGTCATCTCCTGATGCCTAGCCCAGTGCCTGGCCCACAGCAGGTCCTGTGTCAATGGATGCCATGACATTAACTTGACTTGTGGGTGGCGCTCAGTACTACTCTTGGCAAACAAAAATAATAATAACTTCTGGCTTATCACATGCCTTCCCATTCATTACCTGATTTGAGCTCATGAGACAGTCGAGACAGGCACTATTAGCTCCATTTTACAGACGGGGTAGTTGAGGCCCAAGGGCATACAGGTAATAATCCCAATCCTGTCCCCTTACTTCAGATTTGGAGGAGGGGAAGGACGATGGAGAGCATTTTGAAGACAATGGACTTGGGTGAAGTAGAAAGGTACTTTTGTGGGTGGACTAGGGAGGGATCCTGTGAGCAGGGAAGGTTAGCAGCCCCAACAGGGAGGGGCACAGTAGTCTTCTCCCAGACCCCAAGCAGTTGTAATAGACTGCGGCGCCATCCTCCACCCCTGGAATCTGGGGAATCTCAGACCCTGGAGAGAGGAGACCGGTGTTCACCAGTGTTCTAGTCAGGTGGTTAAGTTGACGTTAACGATGACTTCTTGGCAGGAGGCCTGCCTCTCAGTTGCTATGACAACCGAAGCTTGACTCCTGGGCTCTTGCAAGGTTGACTGAGGCCTAGAGGTTTTCGTTAACTAGAAATTAGGGAAGGACATTTGTGAGGTGTGTGTGTGTGTGTATACGCGCGCCGTGGGATAAAGAAAAAGAGGTATATTCAAGACCCTGTTTAGCTCGCTGATTAGCCACCTCGGCAACAGTTGAATCATCTGCGCAGTTTCAAAAGGCCCGATGCCGACGCCGTCCCCCAGACCAATTAAATCAATCTCTGGGAGTGCAACTCGGCATCACTATTTAAGTGTTTCCAGGTGATTACAATTGGAACCAAAGTTGCAAACCTTGCTCTTAGCTGGTAGGTGAAATTCTTGCGACCTTCCCAAGATGGTGGCTACCGAACCGCTTCCGCTTTCACAGCCTCCGGCAGGAAGCGGGCTTTCCAGAGGCGCATGCGTGTAGCGTCTCTCCGCTCCCGGCTCCCTGCTCCTTTTCCCCCCGCCTCCATTTTGTTCGCGGACGCTGGGGACGGTGGGAGCAGATCCATTTCCGGGTTGGCAAAAGGGGCGGCGGCGGCGAGAAAGGGAGCTCGCCGGGCGGGGGTCGAGCAGGACGGGACAAAGCTGGAGCGGAGGTGGCGGAGGATTTGCTCCTGGAGCCGCTGCGGCCAGGTCGGAAAGGGGTGAGGGAGTCTGGGTCTGTCGCTGAGATGATCTGCGGACCTGAGTGGGAGGGAGAGCCGGGGAAGAGGGGGGTTGGGGCGGGGCTTCAGGGGAGAGGGGCGTTGGAGGAGGGGCCTGAAGAAGTGAGGGGTCCTGGGGGCGGGGCCTGAGGGGAGGGAGACCGGGGGGCTGGGTCGGAAGAACCGGGGGAAGAGAGGGCGTGGGAAATCTAAGTGGGGGGAGTGGTTGGGAATTAGTGTGGGGAGAACGATGCCTGTGAAAATGTGGAGGAAAATTATTAAGAGGCAGGAAATAAAGGATCCTGAGGGTTGGGTAAGGTGAGTAAGACAGCGATTCAGAGCGCGGAACGAGGTAACCGTGCGCAAAGAGGGAGATGGGGAGGGAGGACCTGTTGGGAACAGGTAATTAACAGGATGCTGCGGGTGAGGGGGCCACTGTGACATTTTGGGGATTGAGTTGAGTGAGAACCAATGGTTGGGAGGTTGGTTCGGGAAACTGCTTACACTTGGAGGGAATCTTGAGAGCGTTAGTTTAGTAGGAATCACGATGGAGGAAAGGTTGGACTGAGAAATGTTGAGGTGCACCTGGCCGTAGCCGAGTTGAGGCTTCAGTTTGGGGTGGTGTGCAGTGAGGGAAGGTGGAAATCTTCAAGTGTTCAGCATGGGCTGTGCGTGTTGTTGAGTTACTAATCAGGAAGGAAAATTCTCAAAAGGTAACTAACACTGGGGTGACAAACTGGAAGAGCTGGTGTACACACTGGAATTGGTAGTTTTAAAGGGATTAGAATAACCTGTTACTGCTTTGGACTCCCCAAAATCCACCTCCTTTTTCGTGATGGTATTTTTGCCTTAGAGTCGCTGTTTCTGAATGAATTACTGAATGTTTTTGGTGACTGTTTTCTCCTTTTACACATCGCAGAAGAACCTCAAGGAATGACTGACTGTTCTAGCCCACCTAAGGATTAACTAAGATTAACAATTTGAGGCCAGTTGTTAAACTCTCATTTTTTCCCTTTGAGGTACAGGTTTGGTCTCCTCACTGCCTCTAAAAGATTGTGTCCACCAAATGGGATCTTTAAAGCGGTTGTAAAGAATCAATCTCGAAAAACAAGATTGGCATACTGATATTTAGAAGACAGGTCTTTCTCATTTTCTTCCTCTCAGCCTTGCTGCTTTTCTGTGCTAGGGAAGAGTTGGCGATTTATTATTTTTTTAATCCTCACCCGAGGATATGATTATTGATTTGAGAGAGAGAGAGAAAAAAGAGAAAGGGAAAAAGGAAACATCAATGTGAGAGAAACATCGATGACTGGTTGCCTCCTGCAAACACCCCAGACCAGGGATTGAACCCCAAACTCTTTTGGTGTATGGAGCCACTGGGCTAGGGGAGTGGAAATTTAATACAGGTCCATTTTCTTTTTTAAGCTTTTCTTAACTTCAACTTTTAGTAGTCAAAAAATTCCTATTATTGTGTTAACATTGTATTGGCTGCCATCAAGATCGAGATAGGGAAATCAGAGTTGGGGCGGATGAGGTCCGTTGATGGAGAGCATTGGAGAATGCAGTCTACCACCAGAATGTTTTACTCTTTCAAACTCTGTGTTTCATTTTTCAATCACTTTACCCTTGACAAACACTGACTTTCTTCGGGATCTTTTTGAAAATTCACGGAAGTGTAGTATCTTAGACAGTCGCTTTGGTCCAGTCACTCTGGCCCCGTTGCCACTGTGTCTGTGGACAGTTTTAACCCTTCTGTTAACCCTTCTGTTAACCCGTTGAAATAGTGACTGATTAAGCTTTTCCTTTAGGCATAATACCCTAAACACTCTGCTCGCAGGTGAACTTGTTTGGCTTAGCAGTGTTCCTGAAAGTCTTGGCGTTTCTGAGGCCTGACGTGGGTTTGCTTGAGAGGGGGTAGTTTCTCGTTCTCGCTCACCCTCCGTATCAGGGTGGTGTTTACCTTGGGTGCTACTGATTAGTTACGCGGTGTCAGCACAAAGGTGAAATGCCGGGGAAGGGGGAAGGCGTTGAGAACGGTGTTTTCAGGTTTTGCTTTTAAGAAGGGGAGAGAGGGATCCTGTTCCTATCGAAAATTGTCAGGTGTTTTTTCTTACTTCTTGGGCTCTTTGGGAGAATAACCCGGTGTACTTGAGTCTGTTTTCCTGTTGCTCTTGAAGTAATTCTGAAAATCCTGGTGTGCTGGTTCAGGCTGTAGTCTTCACACTAACCTAGGAAGAGCGAGCTGTAGGCTGTGAAGTATGTACACTTGGGAGTAAAAACTTGCTTCGTATTTTGCTGTCATTTCAGCCTACTGTGTGTGCTTTTGGTTTGTTTTAAAGAAGGTTCAGAAATAAGTTACAGTTCTCAGAGCTTCGGGAAGGCTGTTGGGTATAGCCTGCGTGTTTAACATGATGATTTTTCATTTTTTCCTGTCCTGTTGTGTTTTCCACCGCTCTGCTTGGTCCAGTCCTAAGTGGAAACAGCAAATTACATATTTTTTTTCCTCCCTTTTAGTCTCTGGTGGACATCTTGTCTGTGTCACGGTTTGATCCCACCAGACTGAAAGGATTCTTGACTGCTGCAGATGAGGTGGGCGACAGAAGCCGAGCCGGGCTTCCTGGGCCGGAGAATGGGCTCTGTCAAAGCGAAGAATGGCCGCAGAAACACAAACCGGGGCCCCGAAGCTGTGACTAACATTTTGGCAACATGCTTCTTTTTGCCAAATAACTTCTTTTCTTCTTGAATGTGATTGTTGATCTCCTTCTCAAAGTAGGCCCTTGTTGCTACTGTTCTTCACACAACTCCTGAGCAGCAGTTGGCAGGGTTCCGCTCGGCTGTCTCTTGAGGGATATGCCCCGGATTAGAGTGGATGGGGTGTTCCGTGTCAGAATGCGGTCCACGGGCAGCTCCTGAGAGCTGCTCAGCAAGGAAACGGAGGCAGTACTCTTTACTGAATGTTTCTGTACTCCTCTGTTTTTTCTGAATTCAAATCTGTTTCTTATTCATCTTGTGATTAAATGCAGAATCATTGCCTTTGTCTAGCTTTGAAAGTCCAGGGCACTGAGGAAGAGAGAGTATTTCCAACTTCTTTATTCCTCCTCTCTCACTCAGCCTTTGGGCTTGGGGAGCCACAGGCTAGGTTCATGGGCACTGTTTGGCATACTGTATAGAAGGGCATTTAAAATGCTGCTCAGAACTTTATGGAGAAAAACAAAGTTAGTAGGGGAAAAGGTGATACATTCGCTAATGCAGAAAGAGCCTGTGGAGGCCAATAAGTGATCAAAGAGGGGAGGTAGGAATTGGCTTCCAGCTTGCCATTTAGGCTTGGCAAAGTCATAACAATTTAGAATGGCTATACTAAATACTTTGTTCTGCTTAGTAAATGCCCTTTCAGTATGTTCTACTTAGTAAATACCCTTTTGTTTTTCAGGGGATAATTAGTTGAAGATAACAGTGTCTCCGATAGGTCTTGGGATGGATTATGAAGATCATTTCTTGCACTCTATGACATTGGTTCTTATAACATTGGAGACCCCAAGACAGATCTTCTCGTTGGTGGCCCTGGATTCGGCTTTCTCCTGCCATCATTAGTCCAGCGTATCTGTTCCTGATATGCAGGTTTGGGAAATTCCACGCGTTCAGAACCAAGGGTTTTAACTCTGGTCCCAGGCTGCTGCTATTTATTTATTTATGTAGAATAGATTCAAGAGAGGGGTAGAAACATCAATTTGTTGTTCCACTTATTTATGCATTCATTGGTTGATTCTCGTATGTGCCCTGACTGGGGATTGAACCCTCAATCTTGGTGTATCAGGAAGATGCTCTAGCCAACTGAGCTATGTGGCTAGGACTGGTTCAGGGCTTTGATTATGATAACAAATGTGATTATTGGAGTTGTATTTAAACAAGTTTCAGGCCTTTCTTTCCTAAAGAGAATCTTAAAGTTTGGCAAATCTGTATTTTAAGAAATGTGTGTAGCTTTCCTCTCCATTCTTAAAATTGATTTCCAAAAAAATTTAGTTTCTTAAACTTTGTGGATTCAAATTAAGCTCCATTTAGATTTTAAGGCCCTTCAGTGAAAATAATTTATTTTTAGTCAGTGTTTATATTTCTTCAGTACAGATTCATCAACTTACTTTTTATGCTTATAGAAATGCTGAATCCAATCTTTCTCCCAATAATCCCTTCTGATTGAAAACATTCTCTGTGTGTCCAGATTGGGACATTTGGTTCCCCCCAAAATTAAATTTTTCTTCTGAAGCGATGTAATCTAGTGTGGGGAAAGCTGTCTGAGATTTATGGCTGAGTTTTCCTTTTTTCCACTTCTGCCTTGCGAGTGCTTAGCTGGTAGGCTAGACATTTGTCATCAAGTATCTAGGTGTAGAACATTTAAACTCTTTCCATCACTGTCTTAGGAATAAGGGCAGGACTGTCTTTAGCAAATTTTACTTTTTAAATAGACAATACATTAACGTGGTTCAAATTTTGAAAGATAAAGTTGTACAGTGAATAGCTTACCTTTTACCTCTAGTCTGCTCATAATCCAGTTCATCTTCCCAGAGGCAACTAACATTACCAGTTTTTTAAGATCCTTTCTAGAGATACCATGTACCTATGAAGCAAATAAGTGTATTTCTTACTTTTTTAAAAACAAGTATAGCACACTATTAATACACTATACTTTTTTCTCTTTAATAAATAATAATATAAGAATAAAGTCTGTGTTTTGTGTACTCACAATTATAAACCTACTTAGCCCACCCCTTATAAGTAGAGTTGCTGAAGCTGATTTTTTGGGGGGCCGTGTTATTCACTTACTAGAGGAGAGTTTTTGAGCCTCTGCTGTGTGCCAAGCACTGTGCTAGGTGCTGGAGATAGAGCAGTGAACGAAACTGACTCAGTCCCCGCATTCACTCAGTTACGGTCTAGAGGGGAAGACCCATTAAACAAATAATTACTTTTGCTGTAAGTGCTATGGAGACAGCTAATTGCAAGCCTAACCCAGGTTGACAGGGAAGGAGGACGGTCAGGGAAGGTCTGTGAGGGAGTGACTTTTAAGGCGAAACCTAAAAGGTGAGGGGAGGACCAAAGACTGTTCTGGGCAGAGGAGATGGCACAGGTAAAGATCCTGAGGAGGACAAGAACGTGGCTGTTCTGAGTTGGAGGAAGAGTTGGAGGAAGTTCCAGCATCTGGATCTCAGGGAGTGAGAAGCAGAGTGGTCGGAGGCAAGGATGCAGAGAGTATGAGCTCTCCAAAAATGAATAAAGAGCATAGTGAATTTTGAGCTCAACCTTTATAGTAGAGATTTTTTTTTCCGTCAGTTCTTTCCACAGATACTGGTTTACTGGTGTTAATGCTAAAACCGTTAATATCATAAAAAAATCTGATGCTCTACGGTGGAACCTGTTTTCTATAAGAATTTCCCTGGATAAAGTCTATTTTAGTCTTGATTTCTTTTAGGTCCTGCAACTTAAACTTGTGTGGCTTGATTAGGTCTTAAAATTTTAGGATCTTAGAAATTGGTGAGATGAGTGATTACTGGGGAGCAATTCTTAGATTATGGGGATGACAGAGTGTTAGTTTTGCCAGACCTGCTATTTAGGAAACAGAAAACCTACTTCTAGGGAATGTTACTATTTTTAGTAAGCCTTATGGGGCTAGAGAGAGAGCGCACACATGTTCTTATCACGCCCTTCATCTAGGCCATACATCTTAACATGACGCATGACTCCTGTTGGGCATACAAATGAATTAGTAGCCGAAGCGCCATTATAAAAAAGCATGGAAGCATTTTTATCTGTAGGTATGTCGACTTTTGTTCAGAAATCATGGTACTCTTCCTCCAAGCCCAGATGGGCCTGTTTAATTCAGTACCTTGTGTGATTTGATCAGCTTGCCCTGTTTCCCTAACTTCAAGTAGATTCTCAGTTTAGCTGCCCATCACTAGTGATCACGGAATGAAAATCTGAAAATGTTCCTAGCATTTCAGCAAGAAACCTCTGTGTGTCTGATGGCTTAAGGGTGTGAGAGTGAGAGAGCAGAGACTCATCAAGTCAACAGTGGAAGTCACAGCTTTGGTATTAGACTATCTGTGGCAAGTCGGAACTTAAGGTATTATCTTTGAGATGAGGCCACACTTCTGTCCACGTGAAGTCTGGGTCAGCATCTCATGGAGCATCTGTTTAAGTTTTCTTTCAGGCCTTTTCATATGGAGACTGTCTTCACTGGATTTTCCTTATTTCTGACTGTCCTCTGTATATGCTTCTCCACTTTTATATTTGGGTGTGCTAATGAGGGATGGCTCATGGAAGTGGAGGGTTGGTGTTATGAGGTATGGCTAGCCCCGTGTGAGAAGAGTCATTTCGTTGTCATCAATGACTAGGTTTCAACTCTACTTGTCATCACCTTTTTAATCTAATTAATAGTCTCTTACAACTTCTAAAGAAGTTGTAAGCATATGTTGGTGGTTTTTAATTTTTTTATTTTTCAGTTAGTGCATTTAATTAAAAACAAGTCCTAAAAAGGATCTAAGGTAACCGATTTTTAGATTTATCCCTCTATTTTTGTATTTACCTTTACAATTAATCTTGGTCACGATTTCTGATAGTGACCTGGGAGTTCCTCACATAGTTGACCTGTGATGTGGAGTGAGCCCTGGGGTGGTGAGCACGGGTGACACCCAGGCTAGGGCAGAGATTCAGGTCACATTAGGCAGCCTGCTTCCATTAGTGCCGAATTCAAGGCACGGATTCTAGAAGCAAGCATAATAGCCTTTCAGTTATTTTGTTTTGGGGAGGATTTTCTGCTGTCCTTAACTATATCAATAACAGATCCAGTATTTATTTATTTTAATTTTATTGATTTTAGAGAGAGAGGAAGAGAGAGAAATACTGATTTGTTGTTGTTCTGCTTACTTATGCATTCTTTGGTTCCTTCTTTAATGTGCCCTGACTGGGGATTGAACCTGCAAACTTGGCGTCTTGGGACAGATGTAGTATAAATAGATCTTATTTTTTTAAATGTTGGTAAATCTGAAGCATGGTTTTTCTTATACAGTGTTAGAATTTTGGGGGTTTTAGTAATTAAATTAAAAAATTTTTTAAATCAAAATAGTAAGACTACATAGTTTGAAGAGTCAAATAGTACCACAAGTCTTTTTAAAAATATTTTATTTATTTATTTTTAGAGAGATGAAGGGAGATAGAGAGGGAGAGAAACAGCAGTGTGTGGTTGCCTCTCATGTGCCCCCCACTGGGGACCTAACCCGCAACCCAGGCATATGCCCTGACTGGGAATAGAACCAGGGACCTTTTGGTTTGCAGGCTGGCACTAATCCACTGAGCCACACCAGCCAGGGCACCACAAGTCTTATAATTTAAAATATTGCTTTCCATTTCTACTTGTTCATCCTCAGTTACTTTTAATATTTTTAGTGTTTTTTTCCCCTGATGTGTATTTTTTTTAAGTTTTTATTTATTTATTTTTAGGGAGGGAAAGAAAGGGAGAAAGAGAGGTAGAGAAACATCAATGCGTGGTTGCCTCTTGCACACTCTCCCACTGGGGATCTGGCCTGCAACCCAGGCATATTCTCTTGACTGGGAATTGAACCAGCGACCCTTTGGTTTTCAGGCTGGCACTCAATTCACTGAGCCATACCAGCCAGGGCTCCTGATGTGTATTATCTTCATACTTCTACAGAGTTATACTACTATTTCTTGATTTTTTTCATTCATAGATATTACCTATTGAATTTTTACTATGGAATATGATTTTGCATTTTTATACTTCTACCTACCTCAAACTTTTCCACTAGCTTCCTAATACAGACCATCACAATCTTGATTAAATCAGTGTTTTGTGTTTTTATAGTATATATCAGAATTCAATCAGAAAAACAAACCATTCTTGATATTTCAAAGAGGATATTAGATGCTTATAAAATCATTGGAAGGCCATGGGAACATAGGTGAGGGAAAACCGTGTTCCAGGGATTTGTAAGAAAGTGCTACCATTAATAATCTTGGCTGCTTTAAAATCCAAACCAGGCAATTTGCAGAATATTGGCAACTGCAGCAAACCAGGTGTTTTATCTGTCCAAAGCCACACACCTCTTTACAGCTACCAGAAGAGCAGTAGTGGCATCTACATTTTTCCTATCTTCCAGATCTTTTTTTTTTAACTTTATTTATTTTTAGTTTTATAGAGAGGGGAAGGGAAGGAGAGAGGGAGAGAAACATCAGTGTGTGGCTGTGTCTCACACATCCCCTCCTGGGGATCTGACCCACAACCTGGGCATGTGCCCTGACTGAGAATCAAACCAACAACCTCTTGGTTCTCAGGCCCGCGCTCAGTCCACTGAGCTACACCAGCCAGGGTGAATGACTTGTATTCTTGGAATTTAAATCACAACCCCTTTGATGGGATTCTGGGAATGTAGTTTCCAGGCCTACAGCCTCCTCCCACCTGCCACCCCATGAGTCCAGAAGACAGTAGTGGTAAATGTTACCAAAAGAAAAAAACTAGGCCCTGGCTGGTGTAGCTCAGTGGATTGGGTGCCTGCCCGTGAACCAAGGGATCACTGGTTCAATTCCCGGTCAGGGCACAGCCTGGGTTGCGGGCCAGGTCCCCAGTTGGGGGTGTGCGAGAAGCAGCCCATCGATGTTTCTCTCATACATTGATGTTTCTCTCCCTCTTTCTCCCTCCCTTGCCCTCTCTCTAAAAATGAATAAATTAAATATTTTTAAACAATGTTTAAAAAGGAAAAAATCAGCATGTAATAAAATGACTATGTGTACTGTGATTATAGTACCTTTATACATTTTTCCCTAAATGTAATAATTGCCATTCCTTTTTTTCTTTTCCCCTCTCTTTCCCCTTCCCCCTTCCTCCCTTCTTTCTTTTTTCTTTTGCTTGATTTACTGACTGTTAATCACTGATTCATCCCTAAACTCAGGCAGAAGTATAAATCTCTCTTCAGTACTTTCAGACACATTAGTAGAGCCTCTTCCAGAGGCTTTATGAAAAAGGGGCCATTGAGGGGGTGAGGGGTGCCTTTTTTGAGGCCTTGCAGCCTTTCATGTCTAAATCTTCTCTTTTCTACCTTCATGCTAGTTGATATTTGATTAACTATAATGTCATGTTGGAGCTCATATCTCGGAAATTTTAAGCCTTGCTTTGTGGTCTCAGTAACTTTCAGTAATGGTGTTGTGAGGCTTGATGCTCTTCTGACTCTGGGCTCTTTGTGTAGGGTCTGTTTTTCTCTGAAAGGTTTGAGGGTCTTGTCTTTACCTGTAGTGTTCTGAAATACAGTGATGTTGTGCCTTGGTGTGGATATTTAAAAATTCACCATGTTTGGCATTTTCATGTAGTAGGCCTTTTCAGTCTAAAACTTATTTCTGTTCTGTGAAGTTTTCTTTTATTATATCTTTGATAATGTATTCCCTCTTCCATAATTATTTATTTCCTCTCTCTCTCTGGAAACCCCTGTTATCCAGATGGTGAAACTCCTAGACTGGTCCTCTATTTTCTCCTTTCAAATTATTATTATTATTTTATTTACTTACTCAATTTTTAGATTTCCTTAGCTTTTCCATTTTTTTCTGTTGTACTACTAGTATTAATTTCTTAGATATTTTTTCATGTTGTCAGGAATTCTGTTTTATTTCTTTACTTTGATTCCTACTTTCAGAGGTTTTCTTCAAATGTCTGATAATTCTTTGCTATCTGTTCATTTTTAAGAATAAGGTACTAGCCCTGGCCAGCATGGCTCAGCTGGTTGGAGCGTCATCCTGTACACCAAAAGGTCGGGAACTCGATTCCTGGTTAGGGCACGTGCCTAGGTTGCTGGTTTGCTTCCTGGTCAGAGCGTGCATGGAAGTCAGCCAGTTAATGTTTCTCTCTCACATCCATGTGTCTGTCTGTCTGTCTGTCTCTCCCTCCCCCTTCCCCCTTCCTCCCTCTCTAAAATCAATAAACATTTTTTTTTAAAGGTTTTATTTATTTTTAGGGAGGGAAGGGAGGGAGATAGAGAGAGAGGAGAGAGAGAGAGAAACATCAATGTGCGGTTGCTGGGGGTTATGGCCTGCAACCTAGGAATGTACCCTGGCTGGGAATTGAACCTGGGACACTTTGGTTCCCAGCCCACGCTCAATCCACTGAGCTACACCAGCCAGGGACACTTAGATTTTTTATTTATTTTTTAGAGAGGGAAGGGGGGAGATAGAGAGAGAGAGAAACATCAATGTGCGGTTGCTGGGGGTTATGGCCTGCAACCCAGGCATGTACCCTGGCTGGGAATCGAACCTGGGACACTTTGGTTCCCAGCCCGTGCTCAATCCACTGAGCTACGCCAGCCAGGGACACATTTTTTTTATTAAAAAGGTAAAAGCAATGAGGCACTGATATGCTCTGAGTATGAAGCCCTGGCTTATTAAGTGGCGGGCATCACTTCGGGGTAAATTGGGAGCTTGTTAGTTCCCTCAGAGTGGATCCTCCAGTCTCTTGCCTGGAGAGTATGAGCCCAGCATCTCGTGTTTCTGGAGCCACGTCGGAGAAGAGAGATGGGAAAAGCAGAGTAAGTTAGACTTTTATTTGATCCCCTGTCTTCAGCTCGGCACTCCTGCCCTTAGCTGTGACCGGTCCCTGGTTCAGAGGCCCTCTGATTTCAACTCCTCCAATCTTCCGCTCTGCAGAATGGGGAAGGGAAAGAGGATGGAATACTCTGTTTCTTATTCGGATTTTCCACCAGTTCCCCTGTTTCAGCCCCTCATATTCTCCTTCCTCCAGAGGAGGTACTGGGTTCCTCCAGTTTCTGAGCCTTTTCTGAGATTCTGGGGTGGGAATCTGCTGCTTGCCACTGCAGGCGTTTAAAGTTATTCATCACCAGTGCATCTGCTTTCCGGCTTCCAAAATTTTGTTGGCATCTCTCTTTCTGCTGTTGTCTCCTTTTTCTATTTTCTTTGTTTTGTTTTTTATCTTTAAGCTTTTAAGAAAAAGATTCCTTTGCATAATTTTAATGATGTTTTATGATAAAATGCATGCAGCATATTCATGTTTAACCAACATAGTCATCAGCTTCTTCTTGCTGATACCTATTCAGATAGCGTCGGTGTAGTTGATTACTAATACTCCTTTACTGTTTTTTCAGACTTTCCTAACACCAGGAATTGTTGCATATACAGATTCTCAGATCTCTCTTCTGGAAAATTTATGATTTTAGAAGGTCAGGGATTAGGACTCAGGAATCTTTTTGTGTTTGTTTGTTTGTAACAAATGCCCTGGGTTGTATCTTGTCATCAGGCAAGTTTGGAGACTCTGTTTTAGAACGGTCTTCTAAACCATTTATTGCTATCTTAAATCATCAAAGCAAATTCCTGAGGCTTCCCTTAATTTTGCTTTTGTATTCAGACTGTGTTTTAGTCTGTCTGGCTTTGGTCTGGATTTCTAAATTAGAATTTGTGTTCTTAATCTGATTAATTCCTCTCTTTAGTCATATGTTGGCTGATGGTAATGACTTTGGCCTCATTTGACTCCTTTTTTTTCTTCAGATTATATTTATTTATTTTTAGAGAAGGGAAGGGAAGCAGAATGGGAGAGAAACATCAATATTTGGTTATTGCCTCTTGTACACCCTACTGGGGGCCTGGGCAGAAACCCAGGCATGTACCCGCACTGGGAATCAAACCAGTGACCCTTTGGTTGGCAGACCTGTGCTCACTCCACTGAGCTACACCAGCCAGGGCTTGACTCCATTTTTTTAGCCAACATTTCTAAAGCCACTGGTTCCTGGGATGTGTGGGTGGGGAGAAAATATTAGTTACAGAGATTGAGCTACTTTCTGCATCATTTTGCTGTCCAAATTCAGGAATCTTAATTTTTTATTTTTATTTTTTGTAAAATAGGAAATTAACTCAGGCTTTGAAAACAGATGTACTAATGATCTGCCTTGGATGTATGCAGCATCGTTTTTGGAGATGTTCAAGCACTGTGATTGGAAGTTTATATTTAACTTTGACAGTATGAAAGGGCATATTCTCTTTTGTGTATTTATAGATCCCTAGGCCTAAAAGGAAGCTTTTACTGCCATTCTGAAGCATCAGTAAGTGAGATGTTTGCAGCTGTGCCTAGGTTTCTGTGATTTGCCTGGAGGTCAGGGGCCAAATGGTGCCTGTCTCAGTGATGTTGTAGAAGCCAAGTGTAGTACCCTAGTTCTCAGTTCTTGGAGGTCTTGTGGTTATTAGCTATCGACTATTAGCAGTTGACTATTCTTCTGTACATGTTCCCCCACCTTCCCAATACTTGAGTGCTTTCAGGTTAACGGGTTTTCTCTTTGCTCTGGGGTGTCATAGGGGGTGGGGATGTTTGGTGAGGTTGTTACCTGTTATCTGTTTAGGATGATTTTCAGACATTTAGTTTACAGTTGCTTTTGCATTAGTTATTTTTTAATGAAGCTACCTTTTGCAGCAGTAGTGTTAATTGAACACAAGAGTAGATTTCTCGCTCATTGTCTGCCATCATTTCAGATGAGAGGACTTGGCTCCTGGGTTGCCCTGTACCTGGGAATAACCTGTGGTACCTGCTATTTACCACATCAAGTCGTATGTGAATAAGTAGCCTCCCAAGTTTATGTCTTTAGGACTTTTTAAAAATGTGGGACAAGAGAAAAGAGTCATATTTGGGGGGGGAAGCCTCTTTGTTGGGATGTACACTTAACATTTTTATTACAGAAATTATATTTGAAAGGATTTCATTATGTAGTTATCTTTCTTCTGCCGTCTTCCTTTTCTCTTCCTGGGTTATGTGCTGTTCGTAACTGTGAAAAATCATTTATCTAAAGTGCTTGCCCTGGCTGGTGTAGCTCAGTGGATTGAGCGCTAGCCTGTGGTTCAATTCCCAGTCAGGGCACACACCTGGGTTGTGGGCCAGGTCCCCAGTTTGGGATGTGTGAGAGGCAACCACACATTGGTGTTTCTCTCCCATTCTTTCTCTCTCTCTTCCTTTCTCCCTAAAAATAAATAAAAGTCTTTTTTAAAAAACAGAACAATCAGGTTTAGTTGTAGAAGTCACAGGATTTTCGGTTTAAATATTCACAGTGGGTATGTGATATTTTACTATTTGTTGGGTCAGTCAGATTTGCTACATAGTTGAGTTGTCCATGATTGAAAAATGCCTGCAGTTGGAAAGATGATTTTTTCCCTCATGGAGCTAACCTTAGAATTTTAATTAATTCCATCATGATAGAAATCTGTTTCATCAGAGGTTTGACTGAATTGAATTTCAAGGGGGCAATAGTGCCTTCTCCACTGAGAGAAGAGTGCTGTGGATTATTTCCAAACTATACAAAGCCTTTTGGGGTGAGGAGGCCTTTGTGCAATATGGAAGTTACTCTAGTCTGTTTTCTTGTATTTTAAACCAAAAGTGACTTAGTGGAGACCCTCTACTGTATTCTGCCCTAGAGCACATGGAGGTGTGTTCATAATTCTGTGTTGACACGAGTTCCCCTGTAATTATGGGAACCTCTTTGACTCCTTCTGTTCGTTGTCTGCTGGAGTGGCTTGTGAATACTCTTCGGTGGCTTCTGGCTCGCCTCCCGTGTTGGTTCTTTGGCTTAGGAGCTGGATGCCCTTGTGCCACTATGGTAATGAGTTCCTACCTCCCCACACTGTACTGCTTTTCAGGAGCAAAGTTGAAGGGCAGGTGGACATGCTGGCAGATTACCATCAGGTAACTTTTAACCCTGGAAGGCTTCCAGTTAGTACATAGGTCCTTTTAGTTGTGCTTACGCTAGGAGATCAAGTGCAGGCTGAGATTAATGAAATAACCGATTGAATTTATGGTTTCCTTTAGGTGTGAAGCTGTTGATTTGTTTAGACTTCTTTGGTATTACAGGCATAATGAATGGAGTAGGATACTGCGTTTGGATTTGGAGGAGGATCTGCAAGGCCTTGGATTTCATTTGCTACCACTCTCCTCACTGTGTTCCAGCTACCCTGGCTTCCTTACCAGTTCTGTACACATCGAGCCCATTCCCATCTCGCTGGCTTTTTACTTGCTATCCTAGAGCAGCTGATTTTCTGTCAAACATGTATGTTCCATCTCTGATACTGTTAGATTTCTTTTGATTTGAACTATGGGATCAGAAGAATTCCAGTGGGGAGAATGTCTGGAATCTTCTTAAGACACAACTGTCTTCTCTTTAGGATAGCTAGAGACAGTCGGAGAGCCACTGGTCCGAAGATCTTGAAATGTCTGTTTACCTATTTCTCTGTTTCTTTATATTAAGAAGAGGTTTAATAGGATATTAAAGAATTGAATATGTAGCTAAAAAAGGAGAGATAATTTTCTTGTTGACATCCCAAATTCCTATTCATGTAACTTCTTTTTTTTTTTTAAATCCTCACACGAGGACATGTTTCCATTGATTTTTTAGAGCGAGAGGAAGGGAGAGAGAAACATCAATTGTTTGCCTCTCCTACACATCCCAACCACGGATCAAAACACAAAACATAGGTATGTGCCCCGACCGGGAATTGAACCAGTAACCCTTTGGTGAATAGAATGACGCTGCAACCGAGTCACACAGCCAGGGCCATATAACTTATTCTTGTGAGGTAGAACTGAGACCTTTGAGACTCTGCTGAGGGTAGGCAGCCTACATTTTAAGGTCAGTTTTTTCCCCCTGTGCGATTTTGTTGGGTACTTCGACACTGTAATTTACTCTGTAGTCAAAGCCAAGATTAAAGGAAAGTGCTATTACTTGAGATCTGTTAGCACGAAAGCAGATAGCATTAAGATTTAGATGTTTCTGATTTTTTTTTCTTTTTAAACTAACTTGGGATTGAAACTTGAGTTTTATAACAGCAGAATGTCATTTGAATAAAGGCCCCAAATTGTTGTGGTAACTAGGATACCTCTTACATGATTTTAAACATATGAAAAAAGCAACAACTAAATTGGGTTCTTTATTTCTCAGATGCAAAATGCAATAGTCAGTGTCTTTGTACTCAGAAGTCTCCTGCTCCTAAAATATGGGAATATTTGAGTGAAATATTAGGAAGTTGAATAGAAAAATAGTTTTGGTTTTTTTGAGGAATATAAGAAAGCACTTTTCAAAAGTTAATTTCATGGTTTTATGAAGACATCTCTGAATTCTTTGATAAATTTAGCATCAGGAAGACTTGAAATAATGCTCTCTGATCTTTATTTAAAAGAAATTGATCCCTAGCTGGTGTAGCTTAGTGAGTGGGGTGAGCTTTGTTCCGCCGACCAAGATATTGCCACTTCGATTCCTGGTCAGAGCACATGCCTAGACTGCAGGCCAGGTCCCCAGTTGGGGGTGTGCAAGAGGCAGCCAGTCACTGTTTCTCTTGCACATCGATGCTTCTCTCCCTCCCTTCCCTTCTCTCTGAAAATAAGTAAATAAAATCTTAAAGAAAAAACCCTGTATCTCAAAAAAAAAGTCCTGCATTCTCTTCCCTCCCTCCTTTTCTCTCTTTTCCTTCCCTCCCTCCCTCTCTCCCTCCCTTCCTTCCTTCCCAGAAATTGACTCTTGAGGATGTGAAAAGCTTATTATATCATGGGGTAGATGGAAGGGCTTAAGAAGGGAATGAAAATTGCTGTATTACTGAACTAGAGGCAGTCTCACAATATTTCTGAAAATCAAAGACTCTGAAGAGCACAGATGGTGAGGTTTGTTGTTCTAATTTAATAGAAAGGAAAGACTAGAAATTCTGTAGCGAACCCACTTTTTAAGTTTAATCTCAGGAATGTTAGATTCTTAAAATTGCAATAGACAGTGCTCCAGGAGGCCTGAATTTGTCCTTTGACTAAAAATAGTTGGTCACTAAAATTTATTTCTGTCATAAAACTTTATGAACTGTTTTTGGTTCATTAAATTTTATTTTTCACTTTTCAGTTACAGTTGACATACAATACTGAATTAGTTTCAGGTATACAACATAGTGATTAGACATTTATATATATTACAAAGTGATCACCCTGATAAATCCAGTACCCTTCTGGCTTTGGTTCATTTATTTTTAACTAAAAGCAGTTCCCAAAGCAGACTCTGTATTGAATTAGTGATGGCACGTGCCAATCCTAAATTCATTGTAATAAAGCTTCTTTGGGGATTTTCATGCAAAGGAAAGTTGTATTAATTTAATTTTCCATAAGTTTGGCTGCTTTTGGAAAACAGAGAACTGATTATATTCTATCACTAGGATAGAAACTGGGAATGGGTTGAATTTTAATTTGGAAAAATAGAGAATTTGCTAAATCCAACCAATTTCCAGTGGAGACTTTTTTTCAGTGATTGAAGTAGAAGGTGATGAGAAGACCTAAATTGACTCCTAACTTTGTAGTTCCTTCCTGAGTGAGGTTAGGTGGTCACCCTCACGTCATTCAGTTTTGCCCCTTCTCTCTGGTGTGCACGCACTCCCACTCCTGGGGCTTCAGGGTCCTCACCGTAAAACGGACTCGATGACATCCTACTGCGGTGTATGTATGTACCATTGTATACTCCATGTCACTGATTGGAGCGCGGCATCCATGCAGTCTTTATGGAGGCAGAAGAAAGGTTACGAGCCACTGCCAGTAGTCGCCACTACAGTTAGTCACTTGATGAAGGTGATCTTTTTTTGATGGATCTATTTTGAAATTGGAATTTGAATTGAACCTGTTTTAAGAAGGCATCTGACTTATGATCAAGATGGAGGTGTAGGTAAACACGCTTTGCCTCCTTGCGCAACCTCAGAGAGAATTACAACGACTTCTCAAAACAAATAGCAAGCGTTGGAAAATGGAGCCATATGGAAGTCCTACAACCAAGGATTTAAAGAAGCCACATTCATCCAGATGGGTAGGGGGGGCGGAGTTACGGGCGTGGAGAGGTGCAGAGACACAGTGTGGCATGAAGAGGCGTGCAGTGGCAGAATGGGCAGTCCCACATTCATGTGTGGCAGATAAAAATCAGGAGGGATACCTTGGGAGCCAGCAGTCCCAGCCTCAGGCCAGACCATAGAGCTCAGGGTTCCAGCACTGGGGGATAAATCCTCATAACTTCTGACTGTAAAAATCATTGGAGGTTGGGGCAGTGCAAGAAACTACCAGGTTTTCAGGAACATTTGTTTAAAGGGCCTGCATGGACTATGTGGGGGAACCTCCAGAAGCCAGGCAGTGGCATTGTACCCTCTCTGAGCTCTTCCCCCACACACAGCCACACAGTAGTGAAGCCATTTGCCCCGACTCGGTAATTACTTAAAGCTCCACCCCACACAATTTACAGATGCCTTTTACAGGGAGTCAAAAGCCCCTCTACGTAAAACAGAGAGGCTGCCAAATTGAGAAGACAAAGAAATATGGCCCAAATGAAAGAACAGAACAAGTCCCAGAAAAAGAACTGAACAGAATGGAGATAACCAACCTATCAGATGCAGAGTTCAAAACACTGGTGATGAGGATGCTTAAAAACCTCACTGAGTATAGCGAAAACATAAGGAAAGAAACGAAGGTTACACTAAGTGAAATAAAGAAAAATCTACCAGGAACCAACAGTGGAAGGGAGGAAGCTGAGAATCAAGTCAACAATTTGGAACACAAGGAAGGAAAAAACATTCATTTAGAACAGCAAGAAGAAAAAATAATTCAGAAAAAATGAGGACAAGCTTAGGAACCTCTGAGACAACTTTAAACATACCAACATCTGAATCATAGGGATGCCAGAAGGAGAAAAGGAAGGGCAAGAGATTGAAAACTTAGTTGAGAAAAGAATGAAAGAAAATATCGCTAATCTGGTGAAGGAAGTAGACATATGAGTCCAGGAAGCACAGAGAGCCCCAAACAAGTTGGACTCAACAAGGACCACACCAAGACATATCATAATTAAAATGCCAAAAGTTAAAAAGATAGAGAATCTTAAAAGCAGCAAGAGAAAAGCACAGAGTTACCTCAAAGGAGTCCCCATAAGACTGTCAGCTGATTTCTCAAAAGAAACTTTGCAGGCAAGAAGGGACTGGCAAAAAAGTATTCAAAGTGATGAAAAGCAAGGACCTACAACCTAGATTACTCTATCCAGCAAAGCTCTCATTAGATGGAAGGGCAGATACAGTGCCTTCCAGACAAGGTAAAGCTAAAGAAGTTCATCATCACCAAGCCATTATTACATGAAATGTGAAAAGGACTTATTTAAGAAAAAGAAGAAAATAAAAACCATGAACATTAAGAGGGCAACAAACTCAAAACTGTCAACAACTGAATCTAAAAAACCAAACTAAGCAAACAACCAGAACAGGAACAGAATCATAGATATGGAGATGATTTGGAGAATTATCAGCTGGGAGGGTGAAAGGGGAGAATGGGGCGAAAGGTGCAGGGATTAAGAAGTAGAACTGGTAGGAACAAAATAGGGGGATGTCAAGAATAGTACTGTATAGGAAATGGAGAAGCCAAAGAACTTACATGCATGACTCATGGACATGAACTAAGGGTGGGAGGGATGCTAGAGGGAGGGGGGTTAACTGGTTGGTGGGGGGGCAAAGGTGGAAAAAAGTGGGACAATTGTAATAGCATAATCAATAAAATAAATTTTAAAAATAAAAAAGGCATCTCTAGCTGTGTAATATATTAGTGGTCGTCTGTAGTGGGTTGACCTCAGAAAGAGATTTCCCGTGCTAGCAGTTGATGCTTTGCCTGGTAAGTGGTGCTCACTGTCAGACACAGGTTGTTCCTTTAGGTCATTTCTTACTTTATAGCATGTAGGCTGGATCACCTGCGGGTATGGGAAGAACGAGGGGCTTGTCTGAATCTCTTTTCCTGGTCATTCAGGGAGATCATGTCAGCTGTGGCAGTGGCAAAGGTAGAACTGGAAACTCAAACAAGTCAGGAATGGAGGTGATTGGCACTAGTTGTAAACATCTATTTCTGACAGACTATTATTTTCCCTATGTTTCTTGCTAGCTTTTTAAAAGAATACTGTGGGGGCTTTGGAGTAAAATAGTCATAGAGAACCCAGAGAATTGAAATAGAAGAATTTTTTTCTTCATGTTTTATTTTCAGTTTGTGTCCCGTTCCCCGCCCCGTGATAAATGGCCTGCTTATGAGAATTTACTATTTTGATCAATTTTTAAAGCCTAGTGTGTTCAATACCTGTCAGAGAAATGCTAGGCTTAGTTTTGAAAGCAGCACCAGAAGGTATTTCCCCTGGAGGGGAGTTAGCTGCTTGTTTCTTGAGTGAGTTCCGACACCATCCCCCATGGGAACCACCTAGCTACAGTGCTGTCTAGTTCTTTGTGGTTGGAGCAAGAAGCCCTGTTGGCTGGCCGGCCTGTAGGGGCATTACCCTGGGAGGAGTTGGCATTTTGAAGACCTTCACAATCATGTTTCTGATCAAATCCTATGCACCTATAAAGGTTCTTGGTTTTATAGAACCTTTGGAATATTTGCCTTTTCCTTTCATCATTCCCAAGGCATTGAGAGACACATTTAATTGGTTACTCCTTTAACCACAAAGAGATTTTGATCACCCCTTTAAAGAGTTCAGAACCAAACCTCTCCAATGGATTGCTAAACTGGTTGGATCTTTTAGGTTCGGCTTGGTACACATGGTCACCCATCTGTGCTAGGCGCTGCTTGTGGATTTTTCTGGGTCCTAATTTCATTATCACCTTGCTTGGGAGTAGTTCTTCCATGGGTTAATTAATGAAGTTGAGTACCCTATCTTGAAACTTTCCTGTCATTTGTAAGTTATAGTCCCTGGTAGGCATGTTATTTTGATTTTGATTTTGTGGGGGTCAAGAACTGGGATTTTGGCCTGGCCGGTATGGCTCGGTTGGTTGGAGTACTGTTCACTGAAAAGTCACTGGTTTAATTCCCGGTCAGGGCACATGCCTAGGGTTTGGGTTTGATCCCCAGTTGGGGCATGTGCAGGAGGCATTTGATCAATGTTTCTCTCTCACATTGATGCTTCTCTTTTTCTCTCTCTGTTTCTCTCTCTCCCCCCTCACCCTTCCTCTCTTTCTCAAATGAGAATGAAAAATAAGCCTTAAAAAAACAAAGAATTGGGATTTCCTTGGGATAGCTTTTTGAGGTGTAGCTATTGTTCCTGAGTTTTTGATTCATTCATTCATTCATTCCTCACATGAGGACATTTGTCCATTGATTTTAGAGAGGGGGCTGGAGAGAGAGAAACATCGCTCAGCTGCCTCCTGTGTGCACTCTGACCGGGGATCAAACCCGAAACCTTTAGGTGTGTGGGACCTCGCTCCAACCGAGTCCATCGGCCGGGGCCTGAGTTTTGGTTTTGTCTTTGCCCCCTACTTTAATATCTTAGGGTCAGACAGCTCACTGGCTTTAGTCTCATTTGTACGATGAGGGTCACTTACACACTATAGTAGATTGGATAGCTGTATATATTTTGGTAACTTGATAAGTAGCTAACTTCTCACTTATGGTATTTATGCTGTGATAAGATTCCAGCAATGTGATTACTTCAGGGGCCAGTAATCTGTGGCCTGTGAGTCAGATATGAACCATGGTCTGTTTTTGTATGGCCGATGTACTAAGAATGGTTTTTACATATTTTAAATGTAAAAATTGAGAGAATGAGACAGGACACAGACTGAGAAAAAATATTTGCAAAATACACATTTGATAAAGGACTGTTATCCAAAATATGCAAAGAACTCTTAAAACTCTACAATAAGACAAGCAGCCTGATTGAAAACTAGCAAAAGACGAACGGACACCTGACCAGATACACACATTGCATATGGCAAGTAAGCATATGAAAAGATGTTCAACTTCCTTTGTCATTAGGGAATTGCAAATTAAAACAGTGAGAGGCCACTACACACCTATTAGAATGGCCAAAATCTAGAACACTGGCAACACCAAACACTGACGACAATGTGGAGCACCAGGAGCTCGCCTTCATTGCTGGAGGGAATGCACAATGGTACAGCCACTGTGGAAGACAGTTTGGCAGTTTATTACCATGTGATCCAGCATTCGTGCTGCTTGGTATCTACTCAGATGAGTTGAAAACTTATGTCCACACAGCTTTCTTCATAACTGGAAGCAGCCAAGATGTCCTTTAGTAGGTGAATGGATAAATAAACTGTGGTACATCCAGACAATGAAATAGTATTCGGCACTAAAAAGAAATCAGCTATCAAACCATAAAAATACATGGAAGAAGGTGAAGGAAGACAATTGGAAAAGGCTGCCTATTATGATTCCAACTATATGACATTTTGGAAAAGGCAAATCTGTGGACATAATAAAAAGATCAGTGGTTGACAGGTCGGGAGGAAGGAGGGATGAATAGACAGAGCATGGGTTATTTTTAGGGCAGTGAAACTATTCTGTGTGATACTACAGTTGTGGATAGTTGTCTATATACTTTATCCAAACCCATAGAATGTACAACACCAAGAGTGAACCCTAATGTAAACTGTGTACTTGGGGCGATAATGGGGTGTCGATGTAGGTTCCATTGTAACACACGCACCTCCGCAGGCTGTAGGTGGTGGAGGAGGCTGTGTATGTGTGCGGCGGGAACAGGGTATGTGAGTGCTGTCTGTACTTTCTGTTGTTCTCCTCCGAACCTAAAATAAATAAAGTTTATTCATTTGAAAAACATCAAAACAAAAATAACATGCGACAGAGACTATATACAGCCTACAAAGCCCAAAATATTTATTATCTGGCCTTCCATAAAAAAAAGTTTACAAGCCCTGGCCTCTGTCATAGTGGAGCTAGGAAATGAGGTGCTTAGTTTCTCTGGTGTCATGCCCCATCCCCTAGTTCTCTTGATACACAGTGCCTTTAATGGCAGAGTTCTCATGAATTTCTCTTTCATTTCCAGGTATATGAGTGACCTCAAGCTGCAAACTAAAACAGAGAGAGAGCAGTGCCAACTGCGAGCAGGGCAAGGATGCCAATTCCTCCTCCCCCTCCGCCCCCTCCTGGTCCTCCTCCGCCTCCCACTTTCAATCAGGTAGGTAATCATTCCACTTGGCTGTCTCAAAACCTTAGTGCATACTTACGTTTCCATGGTATAAGACATACCATACTCAAAGACTTGTGGTTCAGGAAGATGGAGAATAAACAAGTCAAGTCTGCCCGTATTACTGAATCTGATTCCTGAGAGGTCCTCCTAGGACCATAATGACTTCTTGTGATCTTGTTTTGGTTCAGTCTGGAGATTTGGACAGGTGGCATCAGAGAATAACTGGTGTTCCCCCCCTTAAACTATTCGTTCTGAAAAAGGTCAGTGCATCATTTCTATGGCATCTTTGAGGAAAGGGATGGTCATTTCTGGCGGTTGTTTCTCAGTACCATTTCATTTCTTTGTCCTCTCCAAATCAGTTCATTTTAAAACCAAGTCCATGAAGTCTAACACCCCATCAAGAAAGAAGGGAGTTTGTGGAATGTATTAGTAAGAAGACTTAAAGGTTTGGCCATGAGATTTTAAAAAACAGTGTGGCTTCTGAACCCAGGAGGCAGCCACTTTTACTATATTTGGATGGTATCACACGAAAAAGAAGCAACCTGGGTGCTTTACCTCATTTTTGTAAAATTTAGAAGCAAAAGTAAGTCTAGAGAATGACTCTCACAGAGGTGTTTGTATGTGGGGGTTGTGTTAGGTGTTTAACAGATGAGAAATTGTGCTTACAGAGGACAGGTGACTTGCCCAGCTCATTTATTTCTGACCTAGGACAAGAGTTTGGGTCTGCCAACTTGTTTTTTCCCCATAACTTCTGCTTTTTAGACATTTTGTTTGAGAATATGTATGAACCCCCCCACTTTTGGGTGAAATTTTATGTGGAAGCCCAGTGAGTAAAGATAAAAGCAGAGCTGCTCTGGTTATAGTGGGACTCAAGGACCCAAAGCACCTCCCGCGATCTCTGTAACCTTTTGGATTAATGTCCTGCATCATGCTATTTTAGTCATTAGCCTTTCAATAGCCTTTCGTTAGGGGCTAAGTGGCGGAGACTGGGCTAGGCGTGTGTGTGTGTGTGTGTGTGTGTGTGTGTGAATAAAAGAGAAGGAAAATATGCAAATGAACAAAAAGATGCAGATAAAAATCATCTGTAATGCCATTGCCCAGAAATGAGAGAGTTTCTGCCTTCAAGGGCCCCAGCATGATGGGCAGGACAGGAAAGTCAACAAGCCGATTCTGTGCTGGGCACAGATGAATGGTGGGACCCCTCAGCTAGTGGTTAGAGAGGAGGCTGTCAAAGGAGGCTTCTGGGGGGAAGCGGTGCTTAAGCTGAGTCTTAAAGGATGAGTGAGGTTTGGCCAGAAAGAGAAGAGACGGGGAGGACACTCGAAGTTGCAGAAGCAGAATGTGGAAGGGTGCCGATTTGTGAGAAAGGACACAGAAGTTTAGATTATTGCTTGAGAAGGGGGTATGGTGGGAGGTGAAGCTGGAGGCATAAGCTGAGGGTTCGGCTTTTTCTCACAGCAACAATGGGGAAGTGTTGAAGTATTTACAGGAAAAGGAGTAACCTGATCGAGTTTGTATTAGACAGATCATTCTAAGTAGTATGGACAGTGGGTTGGGAGTTGAGACAAGGAAGTCAAGACTGGAGAGAGAAGCCAGATGCATCTGAAAACTGAGGGCCGGGACTGAAGCATTGAGGACGGAGAGTGGAGATGAGAGACACTTAGAAAGTAAAGCCGTAAAGAGGTTGATGACATGCGGAAGATGAAGAGGAGACAGATTTGAATGACTGACTCTGGTTTGGGGGATTGACTGGTGACGGTGTACCCAGGCATTCCCAAATGCAAAATGATGGTGCTGCTTGTGGAGGAGGTTATAGCTTCAGTTTTGATGTACTTAGTAATTTTTTTTTACTCCTCCCCCAAGCATATGTTTATTGATTTTTAGAGTGAGAGAAAGGGAGAGGGATAGAGAGAAACATCAGTGTGAGAGAGAAACATTGATCGGTTGCCTCCCGTACATGCCCCAACTGGGGATTGAACCTGCAACCTAGGTATGTGCCCTGACTGGCCATAGAACCTGCAGCCTTTTGGTGTATGGGATGACACTCCAACCAGTGAGCCACCAGGCCAGGGCAATAATTTGTAATAATAATTTTTTCTCTTTTTATTGTATTTTCTTCGTTACCCTTTAGGCCCCTTATACCGCATTCTGCCCTCCGCAGTCACTACACTGTTGGCCATGTCCATGAGTTCTTTCTCCTTTGCTCAGTCCCTCCACCCCGACCTTCCCTCGCCCTTAGCTGTCATCCTGCTCTCTATCTATGAGTCTGTCTCTGTTGTTGTATGGTAGTTGCAGTTTGTTCATTAGAATCCACAACATGACTGAAATCATATCGTGTTTGTCTTTCTCTGATTGGCTTATTTCACTTAGCATAATGTTCTCCAGGTCCATCCATACTGTCACAAAGGGTAAAATTTTCTTCATTTTTACAGCTGAGTAGTACCCCATTGTGTAAATGTCCCATAGTTGTTTTATCCACTCATCTGATGGACACTTGGGCTGCTTCCATATCTTAGCAATTGTAAATAATGCTGCAGTGAACATAGGGATACTTAGGTTCTTCTGAATTAGCGTTTTGGGTTCCTTCGGATATATTGCCAGAAGTGGGATTGCTGGATCAAAAGGCAGATCCATTTTTAATTTTCTGAGGTATCTTCATACCGCTTTCCACAGTGCCTGCACCAGTCTGCATTTTCACCAACAGTGTAAAAGGGTTCCCCTTTCTCCACATCCTCGCCAGCACTTGTTTGATTTACTGATGAGAGACATTCTGACAGGTGTGAGATGGTATCTCAGTGTGGTTTTAATTTGCATTTCTGTCATGATTAGTGATGTTGAGCATCTTTTCATATGCCTGTTGGCAATCTGCATGTCCTCTTTGGAGAAGTGTCTATTTGGGTCCTTTGCCCATTTTGTAATTGGGTTGTTTGGTTCTTTGGTGTTGAGTTTTGTAAGTTCTTTATAAATTTTGGATATGAAGCTCTTATCAGATGTATCAGCGAATATGTTCTCCCGCTGTGGATTTTTTATTTTGTTGATGATTTCCTTTGTTGTGCAAAAACTTTTTAGTTTGATGTAGTCCTATTTGTTTATTTTTTCTTTTGTTTCCCTTGCCTGGGGAGATGTATCTGATAAAATACTGCTGTGAGCAGTGTCCGAGACTTTGCTGCCTATGTTTTCTTCTACAGTTTTTATGGTTTCAGGTCTAACGTTTAAGTCTTTAATCCGTTTTGAATTTATTCTTGTGTGTGGTGTAAGAATGTGGTCTAGTTTCATTTTTCTGCACATATCTGTCCAGCTTTCCCAGCACCATTTATTGAATGAACTGTCTTTAGCCCGTTGTATGTGCTTGCTTTCTCTGTTGAATACTAATTGACTGTAAAGGTGTGGGTTTATTTCTGGGCTCTCTGTTCTGTTCCATTGATCTGTGTGTCTAATAATTTTCTCATTATAAAAGTAATATGTTCAAGAAATTTATGAACTGTGGATGAACAAAAAGGAGCAATTACCCATAATCTGGTCATTCATAACAGTTTTGTGTATACCCTTTTACTACCTCCCTCCCTTTGTATCTTCCTACTTAAAAACAAAAAAGATTGTGTTTTATATACATACTGATTTCTAATCTGTTCTTCTTACTCATTAATACATCTTGAGTGGTCATGTTATTAAATAGTAATTTAAAAAAAATTTACTGTACTAGAAATGTGGAAAAAAGTTAGAGAATACCAATAAACAGACAAAGTATCTATAATTAACTTTTGTTAACATTTTGTATTATGTATTTATTGTAGGAAAACTAGAAAATATGGAGAAGCATAAATAATTATTACAAGAAGTTAACTATTGATAGTATCAGTGTGTATTCTTCTAGAAATTTGCTGTATGTTTTTTCTTCCAAATGTAATCTCGGTGTAGTTTACTGAGTTTTCATTATACACCAGGCACCGTGCTAAGCTCTTGAAAAGTGTTACCATTTATGTGCTGGCTGGGTAAACCAGTTGTTAGAGTGTCATCCACATATGCCAAGGTTGTGGGTTTGACCCCTGGTCAGGGCACATGTAAGAATCAATCAATGAATTAATGCGTAAGTTAATTGGAACAATGGATCGATGTTTCTCTCTCTGTGCCTCTTTCTTCCTTCCTCTCTCTACAATCAATTTTTTTAAAAGTATTATCATTTAAGTATATGAGGTAGGTTCTATTGTTACTCCTATAGAAGAGAAAACTAGAATCATACTATATTATTTTAGAATATTTTTTTACTTGGTTGTGGCAAACATTTACTGCCATGAAAAGATACTTACTTTTACTTTTTTAAAAAAAGATTTTATTTATTTATTTTTAGAGAGAGGAGAAGGGGGAGAGAAAGAGAGGTAATGCAACATCAATGTGTGGTTGCCTCTCATGTGCTCCCTACTAAGGGACCAAGCCCGCAACCCAGGCATGTGCCCTGACTGGGAATTGAACCATTCACTCTTTGGTTTGCAGGTTTGTGCTCAATCCACTGAGCCACACCAGCCAGGTCAATATTTACTGTACTTTAAGAGTATGGTTATCATTGTTTTTTTGTTGTTGTTGAACTTGTAGATTATTTTCAGTTTTGTGCTATTAAAAATCATTTTTTGCTACATTATTAACATCTCTGTGCACTTATTCAATTATTTTCTTAAAGTTAATTTCCACAAGTAGAATTCTTGTGCTTGACTTTTAAAGGTGTTTAATACATAGGTTACTTTCTAGAAAGATCATACCAGTTTATCTTACTGCAGGTAGTACCAAAGCGAACCTATTTCCCTCAATACTTATGACCACCATAGGGCGGGTTATTTGTTCTGCACATTTTTTTTATCATGTTCCTTCTTGTATGTATCAAAACTCATACCAAACAATGAGTTCTGGGTTGCAAAAGAGGATTTATTTTCTGTACCTGTATGTAGTCTTTGCCCACAAATTAAGCAAAAACACACACAAGTGCTATGTTCTGCACATTTTTTGAACATCTGCAGTGTGCGGGCACTGCACATCATTGCCCACCGCGGCTCCTGCCTTCCCGAAGCCGGGAGTCTCTTTAGTTAAAATTGTAATAACATTACCAGTGTCATAGGTAAATATTGATACTGTGTTTTCCCCTGCATTTCTTTTGTTCCAGTTGATTTTTTTTTTCCTATTTGCTGGCTCTTTGATTTCTTTTACATAGTGTGTTTATATTCTTTGATTATTATCCTGTTGATTTCTAAGTCATCTTTGTATGTTAATGCTCTATACAGCAGGGTGTCAAACTCATTTTCACTGAGAGCCACATCAGCCTTGCAGTTGCCTTCAACAGGCCAAATGTAATTTTAGGACTGTATACATGTAACTACTCCTTAACAGTTTAAGCGAGAGCTTGGCGCTGCCGCCAGGTAGAAACAAGGTGCCGGGCTGCATAAAACAAGGTGGAGGCCGGATTCGGCCCACGGGCCTTGTGTTTGCCACCTGTGTTCTGTAGACTTGGGACACTACCTTTGTGTCTCTCATGTAACATTTGTCACAGATGATTTCTCCTTCCAGTATATCATTTGTTATTTACCTATATTTCTAATAAATAATTTTTACTAAGCAAATCTACCTTTTCCTATATTTTAGTTGGCATGCTTAAAATGTACTTCTCTTAGCTCTTTTTTCATATATTTTTTATACTTAAATATAGCTAGAATTCGTTTGAGAATAAGCTGAGGTAGGTATCTAACTTTATTATTTTTTTTCAAAAATTACCAGTTGCTGTCGACATCTTGTATTTAATAATCTATCCTTTCTGATGAAATACACTTTTATTATTTCGTGTATAGATCTGAGTTTGTCTGTTTTGTCCCATTTATCTAGTATCTGTCCCTGTGCTCCTGTTGTAGTTGGTCATAGCAATGCCGGTATTTCAAGATTTAAAAGAGATAAGGAAAGGACTGTGCTCAGCACAGTGCCTAAGGCATAGCAGGGGCTCAGCAGATGTTTGCCTTGATGATGCTGATACACCTACCGCATCTAACACACAACAAGCCTGGCGCATAAGTACTCAGTATTAGTGCAGGCCTCCCATCAGAAGCCTCTGAATAGGAAGGAGACCTTACCCATCACAGAAGCCACAAGAGGAGAAAAAGGACTGAGAAGAATGGTAATACACACTACCATTATGTGCCATGTGGTGTATAAATCTGTTTAGGTTAGATAGGTGTCTCATGGAACCAGTTTGGCTCAAGGCATTTATACTGAGCTTGTGATGAAGGGGACTATTTAGGTGAACTTACATATCCCCCTTCCTCTAGGCAAATACCGAGCAGCCCAAGCTGAGCAGAGATGAACAGCGGGGGCGAGGTGCCCTCCTGCAGGACATCTGCAAAGGGACCAAGCTGAAGAAGGTGACCAACGTTAACGATCGGAGCGCTCCCATCCTCGAGAGTGAGTCTGAGCGGCGTTTCCCAGTGAGCTGCCGGGATCCTAGGATTGCTTTGGAGACGTGGCTGGGCTGTTGTTTTTATTGTTGGGTCTTGAGTAGGAGAGTTGTGTCCTGGGATGTTCTTTGGCTGTCTTCCCATCTCTTCATCTGAATACCTTAGAGACTTCTGTTTGACCTTTGGGAAGCATTCTCAGGGTTGAGACTTCATCTCCTGCTGTCACTTGTGCTTGTTAAGCTTGTTAGGGCACATCCTTGGTTGTTCTCTTCAGAGATCACCACAGTCCTCAAAACCGCGCAGCTGAAGCCAGCGATGATTTCAGAATTGCTGCAGGTGTCCCTTCTCGAAGGCTTCTGTAAAGTCTGTTCATACCCGGGTCCCCGAGCCATTAGCCCCCTTACTGTCCAGACCAAGAGAGCACGGGAGCCGAGCCCAGAGGATTCTGTTGAACGTGTCTTTATCCAGGTTGTCCCCGGGCCTGAACAAGGGAAGATTGGCTCCTTGTTCCTTTTGTTCTTTTTCTTTCATCATAGCGGAGAGTTTCGTTTCTGCATGAGGCTGTGGAGTGGAAAGGCTTCCCTTTTTTAAAAAAATGGAAAGGCAAAAGCGAGATTGGTTTTGTTTGCAAATTAGGACCCAAGTAGAGGAAGGGTTAGTTTCTCCTCAGGATTAACTTGGTCACAGCTTGGAGCAAACGAAATGAAAGCTCTGGTGGTGTGCTTTCCAGAACCCAAAGGGAGCGGTGGTGGATGCGGCTCTGGAGCAGGCGCCCTGCAGCCCAAGGGAGGTCTCTTCCAGGGAGGAGTGCCGAAGCTCCGGCCTGTGGGAGCCAAGGACGTTCCAGGTACCTAAAAAAGACTTACATGTTTAAAAAGGTTTTATTTATTTTTGGAGAGAGGGGAAGGGAGGGAGAAAGAAAGGGACAGAAATGTCGATGTGTGAGAGATACATCAATCAGTTGCCTCCCACATGCCCCCAACCATGGACCTGGCCTGCTGCTCAGGCATGTGCCCTGACTGGGAATTGAACTGGCGACCCTTTGGTTCGAAGGCCAGCCACTGAGCCACACCAGCCAGGGCTGAAAAAGACTTTCTTAGAATATTTCCCAGGTGCATTGATTTCTTACTGGTCACAGGCTGTCCATCCGGGGCTGAGGAGTGGTAGGGATGGGAGAAAGGCGTGGGAGCAGGGGTGGAGTTACAGAGTAGAATAAAGCAAAGTCATTAAATAAAAATGTATTCAACATATATCAACAGTATTTGTTAGTAGTCCTGAGCTAGATTAAAAACCAGTACTATACAAATGTACTTTCCCTGCTGCTGCGCTGGGAAACGAGGCTGGACAAATTAGAGGTCTCACCCTCATATCTCTAGCTTTGTTGACCCAGTGCTGTCTGGTCTGTTTGTAGAGAACCTAGCTTCTTGTAAGCCAGCGCTGCAAGTCCCCAGTTCTCGAGCTGCTGCCCCAAGGCCTCCAGTGTCTACATCCAGTGGGCGCCCTCAAGATGATACAGATGGCAGCCGAGCCTCACTCCCGGAACTGCCCCGGATGCAGAGACCTTCATTACCGGACCTCTCTCGGCCTCATACCACCAGCAGTACGGGCATGAAGCACAGCTCCTCTGCCCCTCCTCCGCCACCACCAGGGCGGCGTGCCAACGCACCCCCTACGTCTCTGCCCATGCACAGCAACAAAGCCCCAGCCTACAACAGAGAGAAACCTTTGCCGCCCACACCTGGACAAAGGCTACACCCTGGTCGAGAGGGACCTCCTGCTCCACCGCCCGTTAAACCACCTCCTTCTCCTGTGACTATGAGAATGGGACCAAGCGGCCAGTCTCTGGCTCCTCCTCCCCCACCTTACCGCCAGCCTCCAGGGGTCCCTAATGGACCCTCCAGTCCCACTAATGAGTCAGCTCCTGAGCTGCCACAGAGACACAATTCTTTGCATAGGAAGACACCAGGACCTGCCAGAGGCCTAGCGCCTCCTCCACCCACTTCAGCCTCCCCTTCTTTACAGAGTAATAGGCCGCCTCCCCCAGCCCGAGACCCTCCCAGTCGGGGAGCAGGTGAGTGCCTGCAGCACCTCTTCTTCCTGTCATACTGAGAGTTGAGCTTATTTTCTCTCTCACTCCTTTCCCCAAAGCTCTCCTTTAGTGATTGAAGATAAGAATTCCCTTACTCATTCAACAGGTTTATTGAAAGCACTTTTGTGTGTCAGACTCTATTGTTAGGGAAACAGCAATAAATAGAAAATGTAAGAAATTCTTGTTCTTCTATATAAATAAGCAAATAAATTAGTTAGAAAAAATATATATATATAGTCTTTCCAGAAGGTATCCTGCCATATAATCTGAGACATTTATTGAAAAAGATACTGGATACAAGAAACATTGTATATAGGGCAATGATGCCTTAGTCCCCTTCAAAGGAGGCACCTTGGGACCTCACACAGTTCTCCCAGTTGCCATCAGCTGCCCCACTGTATTTTCCTGAGTCTCGTTGATGGTCTGAAATCTCTTCCCTTTCAAAGGGAAACTAATTTTAGCTTTGGGAAAAGCCTGAAGTCAGAGGGTGCCAAAGCTGGGCTGCAGGGGAGCTGAGCCACCTGGGTGATTTGATGTTTCACAAAAAAAAATATGCACGAGACATGATGCATGAGCGGGTGTGTTGTCGTGATGAAGCAGCTAATCACCATTTGCCCATAGCTGTGGCCTTCTGAATCATCCAAATAGTTTCCATGGAGGAATGTTCAAGCTTAATGCAAAGTTCGATGCTAGCTTGATGATGATTCGTTGCTCTACTCAGTCATTTTGAACGTAATGGCCACACAGTACACATACATGCTCACTCAATGGTGTCTACCATCCCCACTGATTAGTACAGTGAAGTTGGCATTGTTCACACGTGTACATTCCAGTCCTCCCTCCTTGGCTCTCAGGTTATATTGATATCATGCAAACCATTCTCATTATATTAACAATGGTTGGACTTTTTCTGGACAGACCTCATATACACACTCACACACACACATACTTATGTATGTGTGTAATGTATAGGTAGTTGAGAAGGGGGATAGGATATAGTGGAGCGGGGTGGGGTGGGTTAGGGTCAGGGAAGGCCTTACTGATAAAGTGACAGTTTGGCAAAGACCTGAAGACAGTGAGGGAACAAGTTAAGCAGGCATTGAGAAGAGCAAGTACAAAGGCCCTGAGATGGGACTAGAGTGAGTGAGGGGAAGAGTGGCAGAGCACGGGGGTCGGAAAGCTAGATTTCCACAGGAGAACGTTGTAAGACTCGATAAAGACCTTGGGCTTTCCACCACTGGAGGGATTGGAACAGGGAGTAGCATTGATTTACCTTTTAAAAAGAGCACCAGCTCCTGTGTTGAGAACAGACTGCAGGAAGACAGAGTGGCAAAAGGAGACCTCTTGTAAGGCTGTCGTAAGTGGTGGGTTTGGGAGAAGACAGGAATTTGGTTTCGGACAACTGAAGTTTGAGATGCTTATTAGACTTTCAAAAGGAAATAATTCATCGGTGATTGGCTGTCAAACTCTGAAGTTCAGGGAAGAGAGGTTGGGCTAGGGGGAGAAATTGGAATGACACTGAAAACCACATGTGGGGTAAGATCGCCAGGGAGAGTGTAAAGAAAAGGTCTAAGGCCCGGGGCCCTAATTAGAAGCCAGATGGAGGATACCAATCAGAGGGAGCTGAGGAAGAGCCTCTAGAGGGGAAGGAAGGAGGGAAGTGAAGACGGTGAGGGAAAAACTCCAAGGCTGAGTGAGCCGAAATTGCTGGGTATAGGAAGGCCCCCAAAAGCTGTCATGGTCTCCCTCACTCTCGACTTCGGTCATGCTATCTTGTAAAAAGGAAACACAGTCTCGTCCACCTCTTCTAGGCTGTGTCCAGTGCTACTGCTAGGTCAGTTAAGTTGGAGCCTGAGAATGACATTGGTCTTAGCTACATGGGAGTCATTTCTGGGGACCCCAAACAGCATGGGACATTTTGGGGTGTTGCAGAGTGGCAGAGGGAAGGTGAAAGTGAGAGTCTAGTTGGGGTGGGTTTGCCAACACAGGAATAGGAGCGGGGTTGGAGATGGCAATGTAGAAATGCCTGAAGGAGTTTTCCGTAAAGGGGAAGGGGGTGCAGATCAATGGAACGGTTGCGAGAGGGGGTTGAGAATTCAATTTTTTTCATCCCAAGATGGGAGATATTTCAGTATCTGTTTGTCTGTGTACTGATGGAGTGATCCAGCAGAGAGGGGGGAAATTGCCTGTGTAATGACCTTGAGGAGGCAAGAGGGAATGGCATCTGCTCCATAGGTAAGGGGTTGGCCTTAGATAAGAACACAGATAGTTTGCCCTGGCCCAGGAGCTCAGTTGGTTAGAGCACCGCCCTGATATGCCTAGGTTGTGGGTCAACAAATCAGTGTTTCTCACCCCCTCCCTTTTCTCTCTCTTAAAAAAAAAAAAAATAGAACACAGATCTTCCATAGTAACAGGAGGGAAGGCAAAGCTCGTAGGCGTAGAAGCAAGCGGGTCAAGGGTGCGTAGTGATTGGAGCATGTGAAAAGTTTCTTCTTGTTTGCTTCTGTTTTCTTGGTGAAATAGCAAGGTGAGGGAGATTTGAGAAGAGAAAAGGGCATGAAATGGCCGTCTGGGAGCTTGGGAGAGTGCATGGAGTGGGGAAGTGTGTTTAGGATAACCAGGAGCCTGAAAGGCCCAATCAACACTAGGGTGCATCCATTTCGAGTGAGGTTAATCAGCTCATTGTGTTCAGCTATGCATTTGCAGCAGAGTTGTATTTAACTAGGGATTAGCCTTTTGTAGACAGGAGTGAGGCAAGGGAGTTAAGGGTTTGTAAGGGAGTGATTGTAACAATGGACCATGGCCCTAAACTGGGTAAAAAGGAGATTAGGAACCCTAGAAGAAATAGATGAGATTGTGTATTCTTCCCCCACCTCCAAGATTTTATTTATTTTTAGAGAAGGCAGGGAGGGACACATCTACGTGTGATAGGCTGCCTCTTGTACACCCCCAACTTGTGACCTGGCCCGCAACCCAGGGATGTGTCCTGGTTGGGAATTGAACTGGTGATCTTTCAGTTCACAGGCCAGCACTCAGTCTACAGAGCCACACCAGCCAGGGCAAGACTGTGTATTCGTATTACAAAATAGCCTGACTGAAAGTAGAGAGCGAGGGAGACCATGACAGTTCTCTCGGGCTTTCTTCGACCCAGAAGTTTTGACTCCCTTATCTTGTGTCATTGGACTTTGAGCCACATCTTCCACAAAAGCCTTTTGAACTTTTATTTTAAAGTCAGTCCCTGTAGGTGTAGATAATTGATTAAGAAGTTATGTTATCAAGAAGCATGAATTAAAAGCCCATTAACCCATGCTGCTGCCTGGCTAGGTACATAGAGATCGGCACTATAGGAGCTGGCAGTTCAACACATAAGGTTATTATATCATCCAGTAACCTTGTACTTTCCCGATTCCATATCTCCCTGGCTTTAGCCATAAGGCTATAGTCCTAAGGTGGCCTTTGATTCTACAAAGTTTAGATTAAAATTTTTTTTTTCATTTACAACTTTTTTTTAAAAAACCCTTTATCTGAGCAGACTCCATACCTTTCTGACTCCATCCAGGAAAGGAAGTGGAGAAAAGTGTAATTTCTGTGGATTGAACTGAGTAGTTTTAAATGTCTGCAGACTTCTTGCTTCCCACTTCTCAATTCTTTTTTTCTTTTTTAAGATTTATTTATTTATTTTTAGAGACAGAGGAAGGGAGAGAGAAAGAGAGGGAGAGAAACATTGCTGTGTGGTTGCCTCTCATGTGTCCCCTACTGGGGACCTGGCCTGAAACCCAGGCATATGCCCTGACTGGGAATCGAACTGATGACCCTTTGGTTCCTGGGCTGGCACTCAGTCCACTGAGCCACATCAGCCAAGGCTCAGTTTTTTATAGTTTCTTTACTTTTTTTTTTTTAAAGATTTTATTTATTTATTTTTAGAGAGGGAAGGGGGGGGAGAGAGAGAGAGAGAGAGACAGAGACAGAGACAGAGACAGAGACACACATCAATGTGCAGTTGCTGGGGGTCATGGCCTGCAACCCAGGCATGTACCCTGACTGTGAATCAAACCTGCGACACTTTGGTTCACAGCCCGCGCTCAATCCACTGAGCTACGCCAGCCAGGGCTGAAGATTTTTAATAATTTATTTTTAGACAGAGGGTAAGTGAGGGAGAGGGGGAGAGAAATAATGTGTGGTTGCCTCTCATATGCCCCCTACCCACCAATGGGGAACCTGGCCTGCAACCCAGGCATGCACCCCAACCAAGAATCAAATCGATGACCCCTTGATTCTCAGGCTGGCGCTCAATCCACAAGCCACCCTAGCCAGGGCTCTTTATGGTTTATTTAGAAATATGTGAAGTAATCAATGTGGTTTTTCTGCCACCAACTCTGAGGTCTGGCAGAGGCTTCAGCCTGCTTTTTATATCAGTAACCAGAGCAGCAGTTCTCAAGAGTGATACACTAAAAAAAAAAAAAAATCAAGCCCTGGCTGGTGTGGATCACTGGTTGAGCGCTGGCCTGTGAATCAAAGGCTCGCCAGTTCGATTCCCAGTCAGGGTACATGCCTGGGTTTCAGGCCAGGTTCCCAGTAGGGGGCACTTGAGAGGCAACCACGCAGTTGATGTTTCTCTCTCCCTTCCCTTCTCTAAAAAATAAAATAAAATGTTAAAAAAATTGAGACATTTTAGTCAGATCTTTGGCGCATTGGCTCTGTTTGTTGTGTGGCATTGGGCTGATCACTCAGTGGTATTCACAGTGCTTTCAGAGGTGGTTATAAATAAAAAGGTACTGTATTTTGCTGTGTATAATGTGCTCCCGTGCATAATGTGCACCCACGTTTTGTGTACATTATACACAGGATCATTATACCCATGGCATGTATCATTATACCCATATGTAATGCGCATCCTTATTTTTCCCTCAAAAATTTTGGGCAAAAAAGTACCCATTACACAGAGCAAAATACAGGTATGTATGAAAGTGCTTTAGGAACTGTTGTATGCTGTTGAATGTTAGAGGTTTTATGCAAAGGACTTCCAGGTAGTTCATGGATTTATCTCTGTTATTAACTTATAGTATGACAATATCACGTGATAATGTATTATTGTTTCTATATGAATTTTTACACTTGAAGGAATATGGAGTCTTTCACCTTCTCAGGATGCTCAGGGACCCAAAACAAACACACACACACACACACACACACACACAACCCCTCACATAATTGATCCACAGAATTTGTGTCCTGAATTTTTTCCTTTGCAGAGTAAAACACTGTTTTTAAAGGAACTTTCTTTTTACTCTTGAAAGAATTGATGCCATTGTGCTTTCCTCAAAGTTGGGTTTGTCTTGGATTAGAAAAGGCACTCTCCTGCTCCAGGCTCTCTTTTTTACACGCTGCTTGTTTCTTAGGGTCCCTGGTTCCAGCTCTGTCACTTGAAAGACTCTTAAAACTGGACGTTTCGAAGAACTCAGAAACTTACGGAGACGGCAGACCCTGGTTGGGGTGGCCGTCCCTGCGGGAGGGAGCTGAAGGGAGCCAAATGCTCTTGGTCCTGCTCTATTTGTCAGTCCAGGTTGGCTCTGATCACTGCCATCTGCCCTGTGTCTAGCCGGTGTCCTTTTGAGCCTAGCTCTTTCTGCCTACCTTACTCTCCCTGGCTCAGCCTTAGAAGTAGGTACAGATTCTCAGGGCCCTAAGAAATCTGGGTTTTAGGGAAATAGTTTGAGGATGACCTGAAAGAGCTTCAGTTTGGGCAGGTTTGGAGTAAAAACAAGGTTCAGAGGTCTCCTGGGAGGTGCTAAGATTTCCCTTTAATTATTGCCTCAAATGGCCCCCGTCCATAGTTAGACCTTGGGAAGAGCGAGGGAGAGGTGACATTCTGAGCGTGTCTTACGGGAAGTGGGGCTAACGCTCACTGGGCCTGCTCTGCCGGACTGCTCGCCTGCACACACCATCTCGTCACTGTCTCATGCGTCACTGTGGTTACTCCGCAGACATTCTGGAATACTTTAGGAGGAATAGTGAGATACACTTATATTACTAAAACAGTGTTGTCTTTTTGTTTGTTTGTTTGTTTGTTTTTAGGGAGGGGAAGAGAGGGAGGAAGAGAGGGAGAGAAACATTGATGAGAGAGAGCAATCGGCTGCCTCTCACATGCCTCCAACTGAGGGCCTGACCTGCAACCCAGGCATGCGCCCTGACTGGGAATCGAACCAGAGACCTTTGGGTTTGCAAGCCGGCACTCAATCCACTGAGCCATACTGAGCCACACCAGCCAGGGCAAGAATTCTTAAAGATTTAATGGCTATAACTCACCTAGGACAGTGCCTAGAAGGTAGTGGATACCAAATGCATAGTAGTTGCTATTGTTAGGTAATGCAAAGCATAGAAGTAATATAACTTAAACATAGTAGAACCTGTTCCAGTGGTGTTTCCATTTCTTCAAACATGCTTTTGATGTTTCTTTCTACTTAGTGGCAAATTTTTGTCTCCTAAGAGTGAATTTGATTTTTGAAAGTGTCCAAAAGCCAGAATCAGACTTAGGTATGAATGATTTTGTTATTGGTGCAACCTCAGAGATTAGATGTGGCCATCGTATAATAATATTTACGGGTCTGTCTCATAAACTGGGTTTGAAGGCAGTGCTGATAGAGGTATTCCCAGTGTTTGGGGGCGATCAGATGTATAACTTATGCAGATGTTCCTATTGTACGTATTTTTAAAATCACTCACTTTAGTCTGTACTGCTAAGTGCTAAAATAAGTGACGTGCCCTATAATGCCTTGGGAGACCAGGAAGGGGAGGCGGTCTGAATAGAGTGGATTGCTTTGTGAGAGCCTTGAGAAGATAGAACTTGAGTTGAACCTTAAAGGATAAGTAGAACTTGGTAGCAAGGGAAGAGAGACGGCATTTCCCAGTATTGTCGGGGAGTCACAAGAGCAAAGCATGCGGAATTTGTTTTATTCAGCAGAGACTGATTGAGTACCTACCATGTGCTGTATACATTTGGCTGAGTTTGGGAATTTGAACTTGGACGCAGCTCTGACTTTAAGGAATATACAGGATACTGGGGAAGAGGCGTATCTGATGAATAATTATAGTGCAATACGGTAGAATAGAGTGGAAGAGGGATACAAGGCGACAGTGGGAGTGCAGAAGAGGGGTCCCTAACCCAGCCTGGGAATCGAGAAAGGGAGAGGAGAAGGTGAGGTCAGGCTGACTGACCTGGTGGGTCACTGTATAAGAAAGGGGGTACGTGGGGGAAACCCAGTCGGGGTGGAAGCTAAGGATTTGAAACTTGATAATGTAAGAAATGCAAAGCCCTTAGAAAAAGTTTGAGCAAGTATTTCAGGGAGATTAGTGAGTTGGTAGTGTGCAGAGTGGATTGGCAGGGCAAGAGATTAGAAGCAAGAGGAACATTTGGGAGGCTTTTTGCAGTAGAACAGGCTGAATATGAGAAAGACCTGAATTAAAATTGTGGAGGAAGACATGGAAAAGCAGGGAAAAATTCATTAAGAATAGATAGATTTCTTGACTGACTTGTCTTGGGAAGCGAGAAAGGGCCACACATTTATTCTGAACTTCAGTGTCTGGAAGAATGGTGATGCTGTTAAAGACTAAGGGATGAGAGGAGGGTGAATGTGGTGTTTGACCTGATGCTCGGGGTCTCACGGAGCTTCTACATCCAGACCTATCTGCTTTGGACTTTCATTGCAGCCCCTCCACCCCCACCACCCGTGATCCGAAATGGTGCCAGGGATGCTCCCCCGCCCCCACCGCCACCATACCGACACGGGTCAGAACCTCTGAGCCGAGGAAAGCCCCCACCTCCGCCCTCAAGGACGCCAGCTGGGCCACCACCTCCTCCTCCTCCACCTTTGAGGAATGGCCACAGAGATTCCATTACCACTGTCCGATCTTTTTTGGGTAAGTAGCTAGCTGTTTTAGTCTCCTAGTTCCTGTGATGACTTACTCATTCCAGTGGCAATGGTAGAATGGGAGCGGTCACTTGATATCCATTGGTCACAGCAGTTTGTCTTCTGCCTTCACTTCTGACTTCTAGGCCCATCCATTGCCATCCCTTTCCTTATACAGGTTCGGGGCATGGTTGCTTTGGGATCGATTGAAATACAATCAGCAGACTTCACAGTAACTCTAAAGCCGTCTCTCGCTCCCCAAGGAGCATTATCTGTGGTTACGTTTTAAGTCAGAGACTTTATCCTCTTCAGGATTATTCAGACAGGAAGTACATGTTCTCCTAAGAAGGAGAGCTCCTTCCTAGCCCTTTAAAAACAAAACCAACTTTCTTTCCAACTTGGGCCTGGCACAATGGCTTCCACAAAGCAGGGCGGTGAGAAGGGCCATTCTGCCGTAAGTGTGGTAGTGACCAGAGACGAAACCACAGCACTCACAGCGCATCCTTGGAGTGGCTTTCAAGAAGTGTGCCCCTTGAGCACTCAAAAGAGATTTGCCATGAAGAAGGTGGGAACTCTGGATGTACTTACCGGTACAGGCTCAACAAAGCTGTCTGGGCCAAAAGAATAAGGAATGTCCCTTACCATAGTGAGGATGAAGAGTCACCAAACAAGCTCTGTATGCTGGTTACCTACATACCTGTCACCGCTTTTAAAAAGTCTGCAAAAGTTAATATGGATGAGAACTAGCTGCTGATTGTTGAATAAAGTTACAAAACTGCCACACACACAAACACTTTGAACATGTCTTTAAATCTAGTAATCCAAAGCCACTAACTAGCTTTGTTACTTTGAGGAAGTTGCTTCACTTTGCTGGGTCTCACTTCCCTTACCTGAGAAACCAGGAGGTTGACTAGATCAGCAGTGTGTCAGTTAACTTTTCCAAGGTTATCAATGAGCCTTAGGCCCCACCTAAGATTTTTTTTTTTTTTTGAAACAAAATTTTATTTAGAAAGTCACAGAGGTAGAAAAGGTGAGCCAGCTGGAGTGTGTAGGTTCAGGAAACTGGTTACAGATGCAAAAGAAGGGCCCTTCGAGCTCAGGAAAAAGAAGGGAAGAGAGAATGCAGCTGGGGGAAGAAGCCAGGGCAGGGTGGGGGGCTCCCCACCCTGCTCCAAAGAGAGAGAGTATGCCCTGGGGAAAGAAGGGGGTGGGGAAAGGCGCTGGCATGCTTGAGAGGGGGAGAAAGGGTGCCCTAAGAAATTGTAATTTATTAGGCCTGGGATGGAGTCCCAAGCAGAGATTATCCAAGAGCTGTCATTAGATCCTCTGTTGAGGACTCCTGGAAAGATCTGTACAGTCCCTTTGAGGCCTAACACTCTGGTTCTTTAGTGATCGACTCTTCTGTGCCCTAGCTCTAGCGTATTCTGATGAGGAGGACCAGGGTTTTTGCTTTGAAGATAAGTCCTTGCAGTGTCGTCAGGCTGCTCACAGGGAACTTTTGAGCCTTCTTGTGGAGGGGCCATATGGAAAGTGGGAGCAGGGGCCATGAGATGTCTATCCAGCTCTGCTGCAGAGCTAAGTGAGGGCAAGCTGGGCCAGAAGGGAATTATGGTCAGCTCTCTCTCTAGGTGGTGCCGAGTATTCCCACTTTCAGTTAATTTCTGTGGATTCAGTTCCATTGGTTTCCCATGGCGATACTCTCTACGATGACTCTGTTAAGAACTCTGTTTCTTTCTCCTCCCATACAAACAGCTGAGCTCCTTTCCTGTGCCTGCTCTTGGGTGGGAATGTTCTAAAAACGTCTGTGCACACGAGGCACATAGAGCGATGCTATTGCTGTCCTCAGGAACCTGGGTTTAGTGGGGAAGGCAGGCCCTCACGTGCATCTGAGCGCACGGAGACTCGGGAGGGGAGGGTCAGAGGTGTGCGGGAGCATGAGGAAGGGTCGGCTGGTATGGATTAATATTTTGTTCTTTTCGTAGATGATTTTGAGTCAAAGTATTCTTTCCATCCAGTAGAAGACTTTCCTGCTCCAGAAGAGTATAAACACTTTCAGAGAGTATATCCCAGCAAAACAAACCGAGGTGAGAAGAGCAGTTATGAAAGCTTTTCCATAATTGCATAGAAAATAGAATTGCTGTGTTTTTCTTCAGTTCAAATTTGCTTCTTCTCGCTGCCTGCATTTTCTTTAAAAAATCAAAAAACAGCCCTGGCTGGTGTGGCTCAGTGGGTTGATTGCCAGTCTCCAAACCAAAGGGTCACTGGTTCAATTCCCAGTCAGGGCACATGCCTGAGTTGCAAGCCAGGTCCCCAGTAGGGGGCGTGTGAGAGGCAACCGTACAGTAATGTTTCTCTCCCTCCCTTCCTCTCTCTCTAAAAATAAAATCTTAAAAAAAAAAAAATCAAAACCAAAACCTAGTCCCCAGATTGTATACCTTAGCTTGAAGAGCCTCTCTCATTTTAGGAATGTTTGGGTTATTTGGGATCTGGTAGGTGACCTTGTGTTTGTGGTCTTTATTATTTTTATCAGCTGCCCGTGGAGCCCCACCTCTGCCACCCATTCTCAGGTGAAGCCTGGCTGGGTCCTGTTCCTCAGGAAAAGGATGGACCCTCCTCTCCTCTTCTCAGATGGTCCCTTCCATTCCCCGGAAACCTGCATGAGAACTCCTGACGTGTTTCTCCAGTGCAACCAACCTCTAGACTCCGAGCGTCCTCCCAGCTCACCTCCATCTGTGCGTCTTGTCTTCTGGCCTCGGTGATTGGACTCTCCGTATTGACAGTAGGGTCTTGAACCCTGCATCCATCCCTCCTCGAGCAGTCCCTGCCAGCCAGATGAGGAAGAAGCTTCCGTGTCGCCTGCTTTCCTCATGGGGAAAGGTGCCTTGTTGTGATGAACTAACTCATTACTGGGGCAGGGTGGAGCAGAGTGCTCCTGTCTCCTCCTGCCCACTTTGGGGGAAGCTTGGCGGGCATATTTCACCATTTCGGAGGCTGACATGGCCGGGACTTGGGGAGGGGGAGGCATTTTTTTTAGTGAAACAAGAAAGGAGTTTGCAGAGAAGTGATCTGTTTTAAAGGTCAGGTTTGGAGAAAGGGCAGGAGAATGGGTCTGCTTTATTTCTAGGGGTATTTTGGTTTTGCTCTTACCCCACCCCATACCCTCACTCCAGGGATAAGTTGGATATAAACACTAAATACTAATCTATTGAACTAAACATCTAATAAAAAGAGAGGGTAGAATAAACTGGGAGCCCTTTAGTGCTAGCCAGTTCCTCTGCAGCAAAGGGACCAGGAGCCACGTGATCCCCTGGGACTCCCCGCCCGGTGTCCTCAGGTTTCCTCAGGGTGCTGGGGCTGAGGGGCGTGTTTCCTCCCCCACCACTCAGACCCTGAGGAGGAACGTCACTTTTGTTCATTCCAGATAGGAGATAGGGCCAGGGTCTTGGTCTTAACCTTGACCTTGAGTCCACATCAGTCTTACCTGATTGGCCCAAAAGACTCTGGCCCTTTCAGTCCTGTCCAGAAACTTCAGCCTTTGTTGGGTGCTCCATGACAACGACGAGGAAGGGAAGGGTGCAGCTTGTGGTGGAGTTCGCAGCCCGCCGGCTGAACGGGCTCTTCCTATTCTGTTCACCGCCCTTGCCTTTCCAGGACTGCAGGGGTTAATGGCAGAGCAGAGAAGGGTGAGGAGGTTTATGGGTGTAGCAGAGATTCCTCTGTGCCAAGAAGCACAAAGGCTTCGGTGAGGCAAGGCGGTGAGGCGTGTCTCAGCCCAGCTGATCTGTGGCAGCCAGCGACAGGTTGTTTGTTCGTCTTCCAGGCCCTCGTCAAAGGACAGAGAGAAAATGGAGGTTCCCAGCCCAGACAGGAACTGAGCTTGGCTGGTAGCACAGAGGTTCCCCTTCCCAGACAGCTGAGCAGGGCTGCTGGGCCGCACGCACAGGCCGTGTGGGTGGCCACAGCTCAGGCCACGTGCAGAGGCTACTCAAAGCTTGGAGGAAGAGCAGGGAGGCCATGGCGGTTCCTCGAAGTGGTTGGGAAAAGTCAGTTTAAAAATTTCACCAGATACATCACAGGCTTGAACTACCATAGGGACCTTTCCAGTTTATTGGATCACAGAGGAAGGGTCTTGCATGGTGCTGGGTAAAACCCAAGTCTCCCCATTGCTAGAAGAGAGGGGGCCCAACCTGGGTTATTTGTATGGGGACCGCTATCCTCTGTCATCCCCTGGACCACACTGACTCTGGACAAAGTGGACTCCTGGGTCTGTCATCAAACTTTTTCTAATCGTTATCATTCTTATTTCCAAAACTGTTAGTAGTTACCTCCCAGCGGTATCCGTGGCACCCCAAAGGGGACGGAGCTGAGAGAGGGCGCGCCAGCGCAGGGGAAGGGGCAGAGGACGAGAGTGGGCACTGCGGCGGAGTTCCAGGGCAGATGCTGGCCCATCACGGAACTTGGACTGTGAAGTCTTCCCATTTATTTTCAAAATGGGACTTGATGCCTTTTGTACGATGTTGTCAAAGTGTATTTTTCCCCTTTCCTCAAACATACAGCATCAAAATAAGTGTCACAAGTAAAAGCCAAACCCCCAGCTTTTCACTGGGGCCGCTATCTTCCTCCCCCGTGACCTGCCGCCCCTCATCTTCCCCAGCGTTCAGACTGTGTCACGTGGGCATCCAGGTATTTTTATTTTCTTGGCCTCGTGAAAAGAGGCCTGGGTTAGATCTAGTCAGATGCATTTTCTTCAGCGCATGTTGGTGACACAGTACTTATTTAAATATCTTTGCCTTATACGTTATTTGGTCCCTCTGTTAAGAACAGATTTATTATCATGTATATTTACTATCGAAGAATGGGAATGTGATCTTCATAATTATTGATCTATTTTGTATGTTGTAAAAAGCTTGTAATATAGATTTAAGGTGGGCTGGCTGCAAGAGCACTGGAACTTCTCACCTTTGAAACTGCTCTTTTTATCTGCTTATGGGAATGTCGTCTCTTCGGCGGAAGATTGGGTGGTCTCATGTTGAGGCTGTTGCCCAGTCCCATTAATCCCCTTACCCTCTCCCAGAAGGAGGAGGCATTGCCCAGCTAAGCATCAGGAAGCTGCGTTAAAAGCCCTTGTGTGGGTTTGGTTCTATGAGGTTTTTCTCTAGTGGGGAAAAGTTAATACTGTAGTTGTTTCTTACCGCCCTTTCTGGGGAGCAGGGCAGTGGCCTCCAGGTTTTTAAGCCAGCTGGGTGCCCCTCTTGGACCCTTCTTTGGTCGCCAACCCTGGATCAAAGCACTTGGATGCTCCAGCTGTGGTTTTCTCTGTCGTGGGGGTCTCCTCTCACAGTGGAGCCCCATCGTTTTCACTCCCGGGCCCACAAGAGAGCGCCTATGGCTGCCCTGCCTAGTGGATGTGAAGCTAGCTGCTGGCTCCAGAAATTCATCGCAGCCCTCCCAGCTGGCAAAGGCAAGGAGACTAGCCACTGGCCATGGCGCTGGGGGCACCCCCTCACACCACAGCTTCCCCACTTGAAACCCAGATTTACCTCCAGGGAGAGGTGAGAAAAAATTGTAAATAGACTTGCTACAGAGCAACTCAGGTTGGGGTGTGTTTTAATTCTCCTGATCACTTGAAATAATCTGTAGGCTGAGTGCTTAGGGGAGGGGGAGAAGCGTGACTCCAGGGTCCTCTGCGAAGCTCGGGGGTGGAGCACAGGGCACCCGAGGCCCTCTCGTGGCACTGCACGGAGCTGTCTGTCCTTCTGCCAGCCCAACCTGCAAGCAGCTGCAAATCAGACTCTTCACGTTTCGGTTGTTTCCTTCCCTGTTAGTCTCGGTCCCTGGCCGTGTAGCCTGGGTAGCTTTCTGGAAGCCACCCTGCCTCGGGGCCTGGAGGACGTTACAACTCTCCCTTCAAGACTCATCCAAATGAAACAAAATCACAGCCACCCTCAAAACATACAGGCAAATAAAAAAAGGATAACTGTTTAACTGCAGGAAAGGTTTGGTTCCATTCAACTCCACGTTCATTGTGCCTTTACTTGTGTTAGATTGCTGTGCTTTCTTCCTCTCTCCCTCCGAAGCAATTAAAATCTTCCTTGATAATGGCTGTTTTCTTCTTTCTACTCTTGGTTCCATCATCTTAGTGGGTTCCCTGATGGTCTTAAATCTCACTCCACTGGTGGCAGAGGGCCAGGGGCAAGCCTGCTGGTCTCACATCTGTCTCGTATCGTTTCCCGAGAAAACCAGCATGGAAGTCGTAGTCAACACTGAATAAAAAACCTAGAGATGACCTGTGAAGAGTGTGAATGGGTGTGAGTGTGTGTGTGTGTGTGTGTCCATCTTTGCATGTGGATCAGTTTCTTTAAAGAAAAATAATTTAATTGTATGACTTCTTTTGGAGTTATATTCCGATTACAATGCTCCCTCTCCCAGCTAGCATTGATTTTTTTTCCCGGTCCCCTCTAAAATATATAATCTGGTTTCAGGTTGGATTATTTGGTATACTTGTTTCTTCTGGATGCTGTGCAGTTTAATTAAACCATGCTTAAAAACAAAAACAGAAAGTCCAAAATTGTGTACTCTTGTCTGGAATACCGCCTCATGTAGTGACACAGAGCGGGGAGTAAATCTGTTGCCTCCGATTCCAGATTGCGTGGTGGTTTGAACCCCGGTCCTCTGAGGAAGTCGATGCATTGACTTGGGCAGAAGCATCTGCAGCTTCTTAAGGGTTTTCTCTCCTCCCCTCCGGCTGTATTTTGAAAATCGCAGTTCTAGGTAGCCATGCTGACTGGGTGACTCTGACAGACTCGGGCATTATTTATATTTGCCACCTAACCCCCCTTTGCTTGTGACTTCAGGAAACCCAGGCCACCCTCTGGCCTTGCGTCCTTTTTTTATGTCCCTTACGATGCTTTCTGCCTGCGCTGCACAGCAGAGCCTCACGCTGAGGTGCGGGAGGACAGGTGGGGCAGAGCGCACAGACTCCGTGTGGCTATTTTTATGTGGGTGTTTGCTGTTTTTCTTCACTGCTTTTTAAGTTGAAGTCTTACTGGCTTGAACTTTGACGTTGGGTGTGAAAAATTAAGCCAGACATCCTCTGCTTACTATGGTCAGCTGACTAATCACCACAAAGACTTAATGAGCTTAACTTGCACTTTCCTCACTAGCAAAGGTCTTGAAATTGTTTCCCATACCGATTCATAGTGGGTGTGTGTGTGACTCATTCACATAATTTAGATATCAAAACCTATGAGGGCCAGGGAGGGAGGACGGAAAAGGGGCTCTTTTTCATCCATACTTGCCAAATTGGCTGAATTCCTGATTATTTGACCCATCGTTGTTATTAATGTGATTAATAAACTACCTATTTATTGATTTAATTGTTCCTCCTGTGACTTTCAATAGGCCTCAAATGGAGCTTGCTTAAATGTCCCTCCACTTCCAATGCTATAAAGTATAAGCTTTCTCCATTCTATTGGGATGGTATTACTAGTGTGTGCCTGCGTGCGTGTGTGTGTGTGTGTGTGTGTGTGTACACTCACGCCACAGGATGCTGGACAGGTCCTTCCACTTGCGATTTGATGGGGGGGGGCTTCCGGGCTCCCCCCATGACACTATAAATTAGCAGATGATAAAGACAACAGTGCACCCACTTTAATCATTACTGAGAACCGCTGCTTGCTGTGAACATGCCGGTTAAGTATTTTCTGGCTCAACCAAGCCACAAACTCTGATTCACTGCAAAGAAAGCTCCTGTCTGACTTCCTATTTCTCTGCAAAGGTAGGAGAACTAAAATATCAACCTTAGAATCCTAACCACCCCAGAGGATGACTATGGGGGAAATACGCTTCACCTCTGACATCACCGGAGCCCAGTCTGGATTGTCTTTATACATAATTGAATTTATTCTCCACTTCTAGGTTTAGGTGTGTGAGATTTAAAGGACTATATGGTGTCTGTCCACGAAAAGTTGATGAAAAAGGCAGATACCCAATTTGCAGGAATGTCCTGTCCATTCAGCAAGCATTTATCGCGTACTTGACTCTGTGCTCAGCATCTACATGATGAAGATGACTAGGACATTTCCTTTGCTTCCAAGGAGTTCCAGGTCTAGGAGATTTCAGGACAGCTACCAGGAGAAAACTATGCACGGTATTAAAAGGCCTTATGGTAATTAGCCAGGGATGGAGGGTGGGGAGCAGTGTTCGCTCCCCATCCTCAGAGAGTTGTGTAGACAGGAAATAGCAAAGACAGGCACAGAAGCAGGAAACAGCCTGGTGGTAGTAAGGACGTCAGGTCACTGGAATATCGGGGAGGGAAAGCTTCAAGTAGGCAACATTTTAGAGGCTTTTCAATCCTGACATTCTGTGATTCTCTGCCTGCCTCCACAGTGGTCATTCACTCTCGCAGACTGTTTTTGGGCCAGTGCTATATTTGCTAGTGAGTGTTTTCATAGGCACCAATTTGCATGTTAAGTACTCTGCCTCTGTAGGTGAGGGAGGTTGTTCACCACCATCCCTTAAAGCTGACTGGGCACATGTTAACCATTTCATGTTACTAAGAACAATTTTCAGGTGCCCAGCTTATAAAAATAAACATGAACCGTATAGGTTGCTTCCTAGGTTCTATTGCCCTATTCAGAGACCAGAAATACCATCTGGTTGAAAGCCTACGTTCTCGGATAACACTTCTTACATTCATGGCTGCCTCATCTCTTCACTCTTACAGTTTTCGGCTTCTAGAAAGCCTTCCCAAAATGTGCTCCTTCAAGTATAAAGGACACATGGACAAAAACTAGGGGTGGGTGGAAATGGGAGGGTGGGCTGGGATGGGAGTAAAAGAAAATCATACTTCAACAACAATTAAAATTAAATTTAAAAAATTTAAAAAAGTGTGCTCCTTCAGCATCTCTTCCTATTTGGAAGGCCACTGGAGAAGCTGCATCTAATTCTCCCTCAAGTTTAAGTGGACAAGTTTGTTCTCCTGACAGACTTTCTGAGTTCAAATTCCAGCTCTTCCATTTCCTACGTTGTGTGACCTTGGGAACATTTACTCACCCCCCTCTATCTCTATTTGTAAAATGGAAATAATACCAACTTCATGGGACGCTTATGAGAATTGATAAGGTGATACAGGTAAAATGCTTGAGCTCAGTCCCTGGAATACACTTAAGCACTCAGTATTGGCTTTTATTTCCTATATGAACTAACTACAATTAACAGATGATTATAATATTGCTTTCCTACTTCTCAGCTTTATTGCTCTATTTTATTTGATATTAAAGGATGAAAGGTAAATGCCTACCATCACCTAGAATTGGGTTTTGGCCTTTAGTGGAACCCGAGGCTTAGCTAGGTTATTAGCTTTGGAAGCTGGCCTGTAAATTACTGCTCTAATTTATATTTTTCATTAAAAGCTCAGCTTGTCTCTTCTGTAGCAGCCTTCTCTGGCCCTGGAACCCTAGTGTTTAGCCATAAAAAAGATAAAATTAAATTAAGGAGTCATAATTCTCTACACTCCCCACAGTGTTGATTAATGGGATTAATGATAAGAAGGTACACAAACTATGTTCTTTACCTTTAACAAAATAAAAGCAAAGGCCTAGCTTTATTTCTCCCCTTTGAGATACAAATAAGGGGATACTGGAATAAGGTGTAGAGTGTTTCTCAATGCATGTGTAGAACTTTACAAGAAACCATTGGTTTGGGTGTTAGGAAACCTTCAACAAGACGCTGTGACGCTGTATGTAACCCTCTGCACATTTGCTTTGTGGCTTGCAGGGTTGAGCATTAGAGAGGAATGCCTAGCATCATACCTGACACCCAGAACCACCCCCCAAATGGTAGATATTATATAATTGCTCTGTAAAAGTGTGGCCCATTAGGATAATGAAAATGGGTAAATGCAGCAGTTAGAAGGGGCAACCACATCTTTAAAACTCCAAGAGAAAGGCGTAGAAATGAGTCGCAAGGGGCAAAGACTACAACTCCCGTCAGGCTTTGCGCACAGTTCTTACCCAGAGTCGCTTCCTCTACTACCGCGAGTCTTTCCGCTGTGGACCCGGATGTAGCTGTGTTCTTGGCTAAGTGGGCGGGGCTCACGGGAGCTTTGGAACTTGGGGCTCTCTTATTGGCTATGGAGTGGACGGGAATAGTAAGGTGGGCTTTGGCCAAGGCGCGCGGCTCTCTTACGACAGCCAATCAGAAATCTGGTCGGGCTTTGGCGGGAGACCGGAAAGCTAAAACTGGGCAGATTTGGCGCGAGCGCGTCTGGGTTTTACTGCTGCTGGTTTGCTCAGGAGCTTGTTTGGGGTAATCCCTGAAGCCTTGTGCGAGAGAGGTGAGAAGGATCCGGCCGTGAGGCGACTCAGCCTTGTGGCGTGGAGAGGATGGGATTGCTCCGGGAGGTCTGGGGTCAGGGGAAGTAGCGGAGTTGGGGGGCAAGGCCCGCAGGTACGGAGGACGCCCGAGGTGAAGTGAATGGGGGAGAGCTCAGATATCGGGAGATCCCGCCCGGTAGGGGAAGGGAAACGTGAGTCCTCGGAGTAGTCTGGCGGCTGCGCGCACGTAAAGGAGCTGAATGTCGTAGGACGGAGGTGTTCCGGCGAGGTGTTGAGGGTTGTGCAGAGAGATCTGGGGGGATGAGGACTGTAAGTGTGGACGGTTGCTGGGCGAGGCTGGCGCTACAGCTACACCCGAACCTGGGGTGACTGAATTTAGAAGTAGTTAGAAGTCACTCAAGATAAACTCATTGCGTCGCTCAAGCGGGAAAGACCTTGGAGACAGAGGGCCTGGTTTGCCGGAACTTGGGGTCTCTGTGCCTCTCCGTTTTCTCACCTTGAAGATCATTTTAATAACAGTACGTCCTCTAAGGTAGTTGTAAAACTTAGATGAAGCAGTATCTAAAGCAAATGTTTACAACAGCTTCTTAAACGTGGTTGGTAGACATGTTTTTGCCATTACTGCGTAGATTTGGTTGGGAAGCAGAACCGAATGAATGCTGAAATAATAATGTTATAACAATTCACTTATGAAATAGGTGTCGTCATCGTATAAATTCCATGTTAGTAGTTATTTTTCCTTCAGTTTCACATGTTGACTGGCCGTCCTGTTCTCTCTGTTGTGCCCAGCTGTGTTGCCGTCATGCCCCAAACCCGGTCCCAGGCCCAGGCTACGATCCGTTTTCCAAAAAAGAAGCTGTCGCGAACGTTGGACACAGCTAAGAAATCTCATGACACCAAACTAGAACTGACAAACGTCCAGGCCATACCCCGTTCTCCTGGTGTGAAAAGTCAACCTCTCAGCCCCAGAAAACGCCTGGGTAAGCTATCCATTGTACAATATAAGTATTTTGACGGGTAGCTCTTGACCCTCTTTATTCAATAATAAGATGCCTTTGAAGCAGCTAAGTTCCGTTAAGGCCACTCACTGTGTTCACCTTGGTTATTTTCAGGATGGTTGGTAAGTTCTCTCACTGAACTTCAGAGTTAACATCACCTTCTGGAACGTTGAGTAGGTCTGATCTTCAGTTCCTTAACTGAACTTCATTCTGTCGGTATTTTAAATGACCTCGCATTGAGCTGTACTGTATATTATTTTGAAATTCGCCTTAACAGTGGTGAATTTAAGAGACACAGGTGACATTCTTGTTTTAGGTTGGTGGTTGGTCATCCTGTCCTGTCTTAGATAATTTGTTTCTAACGCGGGGTGATTGGGCAATGTCTGGAGACATTTTTGGTTGTTACAACAGAGAGGGTGCTAGTGGCATAGCGGAAGAAGACCAGGGATGCTGCGAAGCATTCTGCACTCGGGTTGAGAAACCCTTCTTTTGGAACCGTCTGAGGCTTGGATCCCACTGAAACCCCCTCGGTTTCTACCAAACGGTAGTAAGATTCAGTGGTGCCATCTGGCGGCCAGTGCTTGCTTCTAAAATGACAGGCATTTTATCGTGGTGGCTTTGACTGCAGTGGAAATTCACCTGTTTCTGGGGGAGGCCGAGATTTTTGCAAAGCCTTTTACTGACCGCTGCCACAAATGACTGTATTTTGGTTTTAATATGCGTCAGGTGATGACAACCAGTGCAACACTCCCCATTTACCGCACTGCTCTCCACCAAAGCTGGGCAGGAAGGAGAACGGCCCGCCACGCTCGCACACACCTAAGGGACGCAGATTGGTATTCGACAATCAGCCGACGGTTAAGTCTTCTAGCAAAAGAGAACGAGCCAGAGTTCACCAGAACAAAAAGTGCCCCTCGGTTCCAAAAGGTCAAGACATCACCACAAATTCCGAGCAGAGACAGCCAGTGGAGAAAGAATCTGCATGCGTGAGGCTATTCAAGCAAGAAGGTGTGTTCTTACACAGCAGTTGTTAATGCAGCCTTGTAAATAAGGCCGGTGACTCCAGAGGAAACCCTTTGGGTCTTCTCAGTCACCTCTGTTGTGTCTGACTGTCCTTTCGTGTCTGGCACAGGCACTTGCTACCAGCAGGCAAAGCTGGTCCTGAATACAGCTGTCCCCGACCGGCTGCCTGCCAGGGAAAAGGAGATGGATGCCATCAGGAGTTTCCTGAGGGAGCACATCTGTGGGAGGAAGGCTGGAAGTCTTTATCTTTCTGGTGCTCCTGGAACCGGAAAAACTGCCTGCTTAAGCCGAATTCTGCAAGACCTCAAGGTACTTTGAGAATCTGAATTATGATGCTCTTGCCAAAATGACCATTACTAAGGGTTTAAGAAACAGTGGCAGGCTTACGTGCCGTTTTCTCCCAAAAAGATGTTTTAAGTTTCATTGTCTAAATCTTTCTAAATGAAAGTAGAGGTTATTCTCTTGTATAATGTTACCTCCTCAAAGACACTTCAGGTTCCATCAAATTCTTATCCGTGGCCCAAATAACTCCTCTATGTTTGCATTTTTTCTAGAAGGAACTGAAAGGTTTTAAAACTGTCGTGCTGAATTGCATGTCCTTGAGGAGTGCCCAGGCTGTATTCCCAGCTATTGCTCAGGAGATTTGTCAGGACGGAGGGCCCAGGCCAGCTGGGAAGGACGTGATGAGGAAACTGGAAAACCATTTGACTGCAGAGAAGGGCCCCATGGTGTAAGTACTGCTCTGCAAAAGTCTTCAAGGTCTGTTACCCGCAACCCCCCATTTTAATCTCTTCATCGCTTTGCTCATAAAAGGAAGTTTTCCTGTATTTGCTCTATGAGAGATAGTTGCATAAGCTTAAAGGGAAAGGAGAAAGGAAAATTACACCTTCTAATGTTAAACTAGAAAACTGTTTTTAAACAAATTGCTTGAAAAACCTAAATGCTGCTTTTTTGTGGTGGTGGAGGGGGGGTCATTTGTAACAGTGACTGGAGATAGGACACAGTATGATCTTTAAACTGGTCTCAGCTGTAGGAATGCAACCTCGAGTCATCCCAGATCAGACGGATTGGAGAGGTAAGAAGGTGAATGTGGATGCTAATTGTTTCTCTCTCTATGTAGCGTGTTGGTGCTGGACGAGGTGGATCAGCTGGACAGCAGAGGGCAGGATGTGTTATACACACTGTTCGAATGGCCCTGGCTAAACAATTCTCGACTGGTGCTGATTGGTTAGTGCTCAAACTGCTACTATTACACGGTTATTCTAAAGAATTCGTTTTGTGTGTTTTTTTTTAAAATGTCTTGCCCTGGCTGGTGTGATTCAATGGATTGAGCGCTGGCCTGTGAACCGAAAGGTCGCTGGTTCAATTCCCAGTCAGGGCACATGCCTGGGTTGCGGGCCAGGTCCCTGGTTGTGGACGTGTGAGAGGCAACTATTTCTCACACGACGACATTTTTCTTCCTCTCTGTCCCCTTCCCTTCCCCTCTCTCTAAAAATAAATAAATAAAATCTTTTAAATTTTTTCTTTCTTTTTTTAAGATTTTATTTATTTATTTTTAGAGAGGGAAGGGAGGGAGAAAGAGAGAGTGAGAGAAACACCAATGTGCAGTTGTTGGGGGTCATGGCCTGCAACCCAGGCATGTGCCCTGACTGGGAATCGAACCTGCGACACTTTGGTTCCCAGCCCGCGCTCAATCCACTGAGCTACGCCAGCCAGGGCTAAATTTCTTCTTTTAATTTATTGATTTTAGGTCAATGAAATGAAAGGGAGAGAGAAACATTGATTTGTTGTTCCACTTATTTATGCTTTCATTGGTTGACTCTTATATGTGCCCTGACTTGGGAGCGAATCTGCAACCTTGGCAAATGGGGATGATATTCTAACCAACTGAGCTACCCAGCCAGTACAAGAATCCTTTTTTAATCTCTTTAGCCTATTTATCACCTATTTATTTTAAACCAGCATTCCGCTTTTTTATCAAAATAAGAAAGTAGATAGTAATTTTAGTCTAAGGAAAATCAGTTTTAAGCGCTGGCTGGTGTGTTTTGGTGGATTGAGTGCCAACCTGTGAACCAAAAGTTCTCTGGTTCCATTCCCAGCCAGCCAGGGCACATGCCTGGGTTGCAGGCAGGGTCCCCAGTAGGGTGTATGCTCAAGGCAACCACACAGTGACATTTCTCTCCCTTTCTTTCTCCCTCCCTTCCCCTTTCTCTAAAAATAAATAAATAAAATCTCTAATTAAAATTTTTTTTCAACTCTTGTTTAATTATTTTAAAAAAGATCAGTTTTAAGTCTGAAGAGATATGAAATAATACAGCATTTCAGAGACCATTGATTTTTGGAGTATCTGATTCAGCTCATCAGTGAACAATTCTAACTTAAAAGAGCACTCTATGGTGACTATATATGTCTCACCTAATGAGTGTTGGGTGGGCGAGGGGGGAGCAACCGGTGGGAAGCAGCCACTGGAATGCTGGGTTATACCTGGAAGTTTTTATTCAGGTTCTGGTGGTTGATTTTTTTCTCTTAGGATGATTTGACCAGGGATGGTTACCGTTCCTTCTCTCCTGCTCAGGCATTGCTAATACCTTGGACCTCACAGACAGAATTCTGCCGAGGCTGCAGGCGAGGGGAAAATGTAAGCCACAGCTGTTGAACTTCCCGCCTTACACCAAAAACCAGATAGCCGCTATCTTGCAGGATCGACTCAACCAGGTGAGCAACAGCCCTTGTGCCACACCGCGTGTTCCTGCCACACCTGTGTCCGGGAAACCTGACGGTCGCTCTAAAACATTTTGTTCTGATGGCGTTACTAAGCGTGGAGTTCCTGTGGGCCATCATGAGAACATTTTTATAAGAGTTTTTACCCCACGGCTCCATTTATCGGGTACCTCTGTGGAAATGAAAGCGAGAGAGGAATCACTCAAATGCTTCTCTAATAAGACCTTTCAAAGGAGGGCCCATGAGAAACTTTCTCTTCTGAAAATGACTAAATAGGTTTTAATTTACATTTGCTCATTTGTCCCCCCGCCCCCCCCCCAGCCCCATATATGAACCTCTACTGCATTCCTGCAAAATGCTTACGTGTGTAATCCCCATGTACTTATGGGCAGAAAGGGCATCTCTTAGACCGTCACGGTGGGGGTGGCAATCAAGTTTAGACTTAAGTGTGAAAATAGTTACCTCGGGGATCTACATGAAAGAGAGGGGGGACCTTACGGTTCAGACCGTCACCTTCCGTGTCTCGTCCGAAGGTATGTAGAGAGCAGATTCTGGACAGCGCTGCCATTCAGTTCTGTGCCCGCAAAGTCTCTGCCCTTTCGGGAGACGTTCGCAAAGCACTAGACGTTTGCAGGTGAGTTATGGCCCTGTTGGCTGCTTTTATTAAAAAAAGAAATGCTCTTTAATTGTCTCATGTAACTCAACTGAATGTGGCTTAAGAGGCTCTATGCTGCCACTTTTTATGCTCAGAAAAGAGGACTTGTTTCTCAGTGGGGAGCTCTGCCTTTCCACCGTGTTAATGTCTGAAACATTACCAGTCCATTACCTACAGAGGGAGGAACAAATGAGATGTTGCTGGCACTCCCTGTGGTGATTATAGATTGGTTAATTACATTTGTATTAAAAAAGACTCCAGTTTACTTTTCCATTAGCTGATCTCAAGCAGGTTTATTTATGGACCTGAACCATCTTTGCCTTCAGACATTTTTTTTCCTCCCTTCACTTTTTTGTGAGCACCCCTTCCTTCGGTTGGTGGTCCCCACAGTTGTGGCTCCAGACCTCTCTCCCTTCCCATCCCCTTGTGCCTCCTGCTGGGGAAAGCCTACGTGCTGACTGATGAAGTTTCTTCCCTCCCAGTAGGGGCACTGGGTCCATTAAAATGATCCTCGCTGTGCTGGCCTGCTGGTCCTCCCTCCCCCTACTGCCACGCAGTAGGTCCAGGGCTGGCTCACGGCTTCCTGTGGGCAAAGTGGTTTGGAGAGAGCAGTGGGAGAGTGAGCTCTTCCTGTGGCTCGATGGCATGGTCCTGGATGTGCAAGTTTCCCCTCGTCAGCAGACCCCCCTTGGGTGAAGACTGCAGCTATGAGCCGTAGGCGTGCAGGCTGGTGTGGTGTACCCCACACGTGTGCCGTGTACCTGTGCCTGAGGACTCCCCTTTCAGGTCTGGGGTGGCTGTGTCTTGTCAGCTGCCCACACTCCGTGTTCTGTCACCTGCCCCAGACGTTTCCCCTCATCCAGAGAGTCACCGCTCGCTCAGTGTGTGCTGACCTGCGGGGCACCTGCAGGAGGGAACCTTGCAGCGCCCAAGTGCTCGGGTTCCCCGATCTGCGGCTTAGTTCAAGGCCACTGTGTCTCCTTTAGCTGAGACATAACCCAGCGTTGTGTGTGGGGTTTTAAAATGATAAAACGTGTTTTCTGTTAATACGTATGTTTTCAAGTTTGGTGTGGTGTTTGGTTTGGCTCAGCCTAAATTAATTTTAGAAATATTTTTCACAGGAGAGCTATTGAAATTGTAGAGTCGGATGTCAAAAGCCAGACTATCCTCAAACCACTGTCTGAATGTAAGTAGTTTATCTCCTTCCTGTCTTCCTTTGTCGTGGAAGCCTAACTCTTCTGGGGAAAGAGCTAGAAAGGTGTAATGAACACAGTTAAATCCATTTTTGTGTGTGTGTGCGTGGTCTATTTCGTTGGCTTTATTTCCATCTTGCCTGCCAGTCCTGTAGTCTGTGCATTACTGGAAACTCGTCCCCCCGGGTGTTACATAAATGGTGGGGGCAGAGTAAGCTCTCTTTCCAAGCTCTAGGAATGAAAACTAAACAATAAGGTTGGATCAGCTTCTCTCTGGGTGCTTAGGTTGTGTGCAGTTTAGTTCTCAATACAGGGGGAGGCAGAGCCCGGTCAATGGCAGACAGACGGTGAAAGAACTGAGTTCAACTGGGCGCACCTCGAGCCTTTAAACCAGTCCAGGAGGGTGGAGATGTAGAGGCGATGTGGCTGCAGCAAACGGCAGGCTGATACAAAGACGCAAAAATTCATTTTCCTTCCCCCCGCCTGGTCCTCCCAGCTGTGGAAGACGTGACATAGCCATGAACTACGTATCTCCTCAGGGTCGAATGTCCAGTGTTAATCTCTAGCGACAGGACAGTCCGATTTGATTGTTTCTTCCTTCACTCCTGCGCTGGTTGAAAACTTTTAAAATCGTTTCTGGCACTGCAGTTCCACAGAGAATACTTTCTATTTTTCATTACCTTGTTAAGAGAAAATTAATAAAAATACTTCAGAAGTAGCCAAACTCAGTGCTTCGGATGGTGGTAGGTAGGTGATATATGCCACTACATAGACTAGATACTGGTTTCTGCTCAGCTTTTCAGAGTCTTCCTTTTTTCCCCACCACCAAATGACATTTGTTATGGGTGTGTCAGTGACCCTGTGAGCACCACCGGCACACACGCAGCTAAAAGGGGTTAGAAGTTCCTGGTATAAATTATTAGATTAGTGTATTCCTGTCTTTTGACCTCTGGTATATGTGATTAGCTTTTTCCCCCCCATTTTTTCTTTTATTGATTCTAGAGAGGGGAAGGGAAGGAGAAAGAGAAGGAGAGAAACATGGATCAGTAGCCTCTTGCATGTGCCCTGGCTGGGGACAGAACCTGCAACCCAGGCATGTGCCCTGACTGGGAATCGAACCCTTGACCTTTCAGTTTTCAGGACGACACCCAACCAACTGAGCCATGCTGGCCAGAGTTGCAATTAGCTTTTCATGGCTCTAGAAAGCTATGGGGAGACTGGCTTGAACTATATACAGAGTCGGGCAAAAGTAGCTTTACAGTTGTTTGTATAGAAAGTAATACAATAATTAACAAATAATAATACAAGAATAGCCCCTGCTGGTGTGGCTCAGTGGATTGAGTGCACGCCTGCCAACCAAAGGGTCACCGGTTCAATTCCCAGTCAGGGCACATGCCTGGGTTGCAGGCCAGGTTCCCGGTAGGGGGCACATGAGAGGTGACCACACATTAATGTTTCTCTCCCTCTCTTTCTCCCTCCCTTCCCCTCTCTCTAAAAATAAATACGTAAATAAATTCTTTTTTAAAAAATACAAAAGTAGTAATAATAATACAAGAATAGTAGTAATAATAATACAAGAATAAACTGTAAACCTACTTTTGCCCCCCCTTGGATATGAAGACACTTTCTAGTAAGCAGCACTGGCTGGGCCTCTCTGACACCTGGCAGGCTCCCAGCACCGAAGATACGCAAGTTGGATAGACAGACGACCACTTGTTGGGCTGTTTCAGAGGGGACTCAGCCATGGGGGAGGGAGCAAGAATAGGCCTCTGGGTTCCTTTCGGCCTTAAGATTCTGCTACTCGATCTGTGATCTCCAGTTTCGCCGCCCCCGTTAGTCCTCGGCAGCATCCCGTTCGCTGTAATAAAACAGAAGCAGGCGGCAACCGCACACGATCTCAGAAAGTAACTTTAGGCAGAGGTTGTTGCAGAGCAAGTCCCTCCTTTCTCCCAGTCCGCCCGTCATCCAGACAATGAGGCCATAGTCCTCTGCGGCTTGCTGGCCGTCTCCCAGCCTCCGCCTCCGCGATGTAGCTATCTGCCGAGATATCCAGTGACATTCTCTCAAGTGTTGCTCTGCTGCAGATCGGTGTGGGCAAGTGACCCAAACCGCAGAGGTCACTTGCAGAGGCTGTCTCGAGGACTTAGGTAGGACTGGCTGTGCTGCTGACGTTTAGCCACGCATTTGGTTCAGTATATTAGGTAGTTTTTCCAACTTTTTTCTTCCTTTCTCACTCGCTGAGCACAGCTGTCTTTGTTTCAAGGTTCTGTTCTGCACCTTTGCTTTTAAGCACTTTCAAGGCAGGATACAGGAGTTCTCTGGCCCTTATTCTTTCAGGACGTGGACTTTTGTCTCTGCAGTTGTGTTCTGCAGGGAGAAGTGGCTCACCATTCTGCCCAGGAAAAGGCTAGCCCCCTTTCCAAGTCATCCCACGTAGTTCTGGTCTCTTTCTGGGAACAGCGCTGTCTGTCATTCTTTCCAGTTGCAGAGTTGGAACCTCCGCTTTGCCACTGCATGACTGCACTTGACTTTTCTTCAGCTAGAACTTAGTATCGTCTGTCCCAATACACATAGTTTTTAAACATCTGATTAAGCCCGATTCATTTATTTCACAGGTAAATCATCCTCTGAGTCACTGGTTCCAAAGCGGGTCAGTCTTAGTCACATATCCCGAGTCATTTCAGAAGTTGATGAAAACAGAATGGCTTTGGTCCAGGAGGGAGCACAGGACTCCTTCCCGCTGCAGCAGAAGATCTTGGTCTGCTCTTTGCTGCTCCTGACCCGGCGGTTGAAAAGCAAAGAGGTCGCTCTGGGGAAGGTTAGTTGGGCGTGTCAGCAGAGGGAGCTGGGGTAGAGATGGGAGTCTGCTTGGCAGAGCAGGGGTTTTTTATTTGTTGTTTTTAGAGGGGGGGGATAGGGAGGAGAAAGGAAGAGAAACATCAGTGTGGGATAGAAACATTGATTGGTTGCCTCCCACACCCCCTCAACTGGGGACCTGGCTGGGAACCCAGGCCTGTGCCCTGACTGGGAATTGAACCAATGACCCTTTGGTCTGCAGGCTGGTACTCAATCCACTGAGCCACACCAGCCAAAGGTGCAGATGTTTTCCAAAGGATGTATTATGCTCCAGCTGATATGAATTAAAAATGGATTTTAATAGTAAGAATAAATACTGATACCACGTAAAAGGCAGCTGGCTTTATTTCCTTTGTGTTGTAGTTGAGAATTTACCATTAATCCTCTCCTACTTCTGCCTCAATGAAATATGTAAAGCCCCTTTCTTGCATTATAGTGTAGGTTTTTGGCAATATCTACAGAGTGCCTGTTCGAGAATGTCACTGAAAAGAAAAGAGGGAGAGTTTTTGCAAACCCAGACTCACATTTTTTAAAAGATTATAAGGTTACAAGAGATATGACTTACAAGCAACATTCGTTTTCCCTTGTTTCCTCCCAGTTGTATGAAGCCTATTGTAACGTCTGTCGCAAACAGCAGGTGGCAGCTGTGGACCAGTCAGAGTGTTTGTCACTTTCAGAGCTCTTGGAGGCCAGGTGCATTTTAGAATTAAAGAAAAACAAGGAAACCCGCTTCACAAAGGTACAACCAATTGCTTTCAACTGTCTTGTTTCGGAGAGCTTATTTTGTTTAAGATTTTATTTATTTATTTTTTAGAGAAGGGAAGACAGGGAGAAAGAGGGAGAGATACATCGATTGGTTGCCTCTCGCACGTCCCCAGCTGGGGAGCCAGCCTGCAACCCAGGCATGTGCCTGGACTGGGAATTGAACTGGCAACCTTTTGGTTTGCAGGCCGGCACTCAATCCACTGAGTCACACCAGTTAGTGTTGGAGAGCTTATTTTTTGTTAAAGGAAAGAATTTAAAATGACCTTCATTAGACAAAGTTTGTTTTTTTTTTTTGTTAGGTAGAGTTTAAGATCTGTGAGGATGGGGCTGCAGCGTGAATAAGATTTTTTTGGTAGGCCATTAAAGAAGCAGTGTTTAACTTGCTTGCTTCTTGGGAGAAAAGCTCAATGTGGCAGACTTTTCATGTAATAAAAACTTTGCTTATGTGAGTTCTCCACTGTAAAAAATGCTTTTTTTTTTTCTTCTTTCCAGGTGTCTCTGAAGATTGAAGAGAAGGAAATAGAGCATGCTCTGAAAGACAAAACTTTAGTTGGCAGTATCTTAGCTACTGGATTGCCTTAAATTCTTTTATTCTACACTAATACCTGACTCGAAAGTATCTAGTTTGGTACTTAAAGAGCTATAAAGTCTTCATTTTAGTACTTTATGTATTCAGATCTGAAGACAAATACTACTTACTTTTACTTGAAAATGATCGATTTTAATTTATAGATTCACGAATATTTGCACAGAGTTAAACATCTTTGGGTCTTACTATTTTTATGCATTAAAAATTACCAAGTAGACCCTTTTAAGTTACCCTTACTACCTGAACAGGCCCGCAGGACACAGATTCGCGCTGCAGGCTGTGCGTGCGTGTGCGCGCGCCTCTCCGCTTCCGCACACGCTGGTGCATTTGAAAGACTGCGGGGACTGGCATCCGGAGAATGGAAAAGTGCGACCCAGGAAAAGAAGCAGATCCGCGTGGAGATTTGGAGGACACTCTGTGGTCACGGGATTTCTTCCTTTTCGGAGTGTCCCGTGTTCACGTGGCAGATGCTCCCACGCTGTGACGTCTTAGAGACCGAGTTTCTCAGGCTCTCCCAGGGGGTGGGGGTAGTCGGGAGAGTGTGGAGCTGCAGACTGAATACATTCATTCTCAAGCCACCTCCTTGGCCTGTCTGAGCCATCACAGTTCCAGAGAGCTCCGGCTCCCAGAAGGCGACATGAAAATTCCTCCCACAGTCTTGCTGCCCTCGCATGAAACTACTTGTCTCAAGATGCCTGAGTTCGGGGTTGGCTTTTTTTACCTCATCTCCTATTTTTGTGGTCTTGTGAGATAAATCGATTCATATGGTTACTCAAGTCTCCCCTTTCCTGGGTTTGGTTTCTAGTGGCATAAGAATGCCAATTTGCGTTGGGGACACCAGGGGGCGCCATGACAACACTGACTGCCTGGCAAGTGCAGGGGCAGTTTCGCGGGAAGGGGAAAAACTTCAGTTTGATTCATTTGGGAGATTGCTGTACTTTTGTAACTCAAGCAAATTCTTGGAATGCAAACCATATGTTCTGATATGAGTGGTCTGAGCACCAGCGACCAAGTCTGCTCTCTGAGCTCTTCTATCTCCTCCTACTTTTCTGACATGGACTTGAGTTTGGGAACTTGATATGTGTGCAAATGATCTGTTGGCCACTGTTTCATTCACGCTGCCCACTGTATCCTTGCAATGTGATCTGGGCTACAGCAGGTGGTATGGGATAGAAGAAGGGCACGCTGAGAGGGCCCTCTGAAATGAACACTCCCCACGGGTGTGTAGCAGAGCATGATCTATAGGCGTGAGTCTGAATGGTGTTTCCGCGCTCCTTCGGCGGAGAAGTCGTTCCGTCTGGTGGTAATTTGCGAGTGGAGAACACAGCTCTATACGCAGAAGCCTGGGAAGTGTCTGGGGCTGTGAGGGTTAACCAGCATAATTGCAAAGATTGTCCGAAGGCTGATGGAAAGCAGAGACTGAAGGGGATTGAGAACAGATGCGAGGCTTGATTTAAATTACATTTTATTGGATGCTGCAGCCTTAAGAGACGTGACTGCTTTACAGTTTGTTTCCACACTGTGGGCAGCTGCTGTCTGTTCTGTGTCCACAGTAGGATCCTGCCCAAAAAGGAGCAGCCTCCCCACCTCGTTGCATTTGAGGCTTGGCGCCTTCCTCTCCACTGCAGGGCTCGAGTCAGGAACATGGCTTGACTCGCAGTGGGGCTGCTGTGTATCCTCCGTGGCTCTGAGCCAAGATTGCCTTTGCAGATTCCAAGGGGCCAAGTTTCTCTCCCCTCTACCTCCTTTCTCTCCCTTTCCCCTGGTATTTGGAAATGGGGCTTTCTGTGTACTGGTTTGTTAGTTTCTTTTCCTTAGGTTCCCCCCCCCCCCACTGTCAATTTCTAGGTCATTGCTGCTCTTAAAGGCTTCAGCAATTGGAACAGGGTTGGTCCTGTCAATGATGCGTGAAGCCGACTTAAGAGTCCCTGCTTGGCTTCCGCTGCCCTTGTGGGAGCAGGAGCTGATGCATGTTTGTCGGCGAAGTCTTAAGTGTAGTTCAGACAGCCAGGGAGCAGATTGAGAGGAGGCGGAAAGTCCTTTTCTTGCTGGCTTTTCTCACCGAGGCAGAGAGCTATGGGAAGGAGTGGGATTTTTCAGTGGGATGGGATGGGCTCGTGGTTACTAGTTTTTGCCAGGATCAGAGGCTGTTTCACACAGAGCAATGGCAGAGATGCTGACCTACATTCTTCCTCCCGAAGGTGGTGGGGCGTGTGTGTGTGTCTATATCCTGGTTTACTTATTTACGTTTCTTTAAAGAAGCAGATTAAGCTTCCATAGAGTGTTGTCAGGTATTGCCATGGAAGGCACATAGACACAATAGAATCGGTGCACGCCCCAGCCCCAGAGCTGCCGCCGATGTTTCTGGCCCGATGAAGCCTGGCTTGTGGCTAGGTAACTGGCAGGCGTGCGTAACGTCCAAGCTGCCCGGAGATCGGAAAAGTTGGCAGGGTGCTCTCCTCTCCCCCACCGCCCGCGGCTACTCCCTGCCTTTAAGCGTCCTTTTAAGATACACCAGTAAGAACTTGGAAGTAGGAATGAGACGGGCTTGGAGATTTTTTTTTTTCTTAATATATCTATAGGGAGGTGTCAACTTGACCACTCAGGGAGACTGAAAGAGAGCAAGCTCGAGATTTTATTTACATGTGTGTCTGTCCGCAGCACTTGGTGCCTGGTACCTGGTAGGTGTTCAGTCGACGGTGAGGGGACAGATAAATAAACCGAGGGAGATGCTGCCTTTCCCAAACGTCGCCGGTGCTCCTGCCCAGAGGTGGCGCAGGCCCCCCGGGGAAAAGAAGGGTGCTTGGTCTTACAAAATAGGTCTTGGCACAGTGGTGAAGGTTTATTGGCCTCACAGATGCGTTCCAATCGCTCCCTCTGATGTAGTGGTATTTTGCTTGAGGCAACTTCCACGTTGCTCCTAGGAGGCCTTGGCTAAGGAGAGAGAGTCCTCCTGTCGGGCTGGGAGGAGGGGCGCCTGTCTGGTGGTTACCTGGTGTCCCTAGAGCCCGGCCAGCAGCCTCTGCCTCTGGCTGGCAAGGGATTACGGAAGAGCCCGCCTTCAATATCCCTTTTTTTTTTTTTTTTTAACTTTTGGGGAAAGTTGTAACCTTAGGTTCTTCCCCGAAAAGGTGTCCTCTAAGGCTTTCTCTTAAGCTGCACTTAGAGGCAGGTCTCCCCCTTCTCAGAAAAGGTGCGCCGCGCCGTAGGGGGAGAAGGCTGTGCCCTCTGGTCTCCCCTCGATTGTCAACCCCGGCCCCAAGGCACTGGCAGGAGAAACTAATTGGGTGCAAGAGGCCTGGGTAAAGAAGGCCATCTGAAGACTGGCAAAAGGAGAGAGACCTAGCTCCTTTTTTAAGAAGCTCTAATTGAGTTCTGAATCAGCCTCGCTCCCTTTGATCCCACCTCTTTTTCCCACACTGCCTGAAAGCGCCGGATCAGCACTTTACAACAAGGGTGCGCCGGCTCCGCGCACCCCCCGCGATGCTCTGCCGCCGCCATCCACTGCTTGTCTCCTTCGGTTAAGATAATGAAGATGCTGAGAGATAAAATGTGTATTTAATAAGGGTGGGGGTGGGGAGGCAGAAAGGGGCAGCCAGGGCCTTCCCTGGTTTGGGGCCTCGCCAAGACTGGAGCTGAAAGCAAAGCTAGAGTAAGACTTGGCCCCAGGGTGCGGGGGTTTCTGGGCCTCCATCCAGCTGACTTCACTGCCTGCTGTTTGCCCTAAATTCCCCCACCTCCACCCTCTCACCCCCACACTCCCTTTCTTTTCTCTCTGCTTGCTCCCGGTGGGAAAAGGAAGTCTTGCTTCAACTTTATTTTCAGCTGGTAACGTGGCCTCTGGTGCCGTGTCCCCCAGCCCAGAGTCAGCTGCAAGGTCGAGCTAGGGCAGCCCCCTCCAGCCGGAGCCTGGAGAGGCTGCGGGCTCACAGTGTGGGGTGAGAAACGCTGGCGTTAATGAAGACCAGCTGCCAGTCTGGGCCGTGCCTGCAGTTAGCTGGAGGCCGGGCTTTGGTGGCGGGTAGAGGTACAAGGGTGTGTGACCTCCACCCCTGGGCACAAGGATATCCTGTGGCAGCTGAGGCTTGTGTTCTCCAAGCTTGACTCCATCCTCCGTTTGTAAGAGAGTAGTCTGTTTCCCCGCTGCCCCTACTCCTCCCCTTCCCAAATAACACTCAGCCCTTATTGAGCTTTATAACTGGAGTGGTGGCCCAGCTGGGATCTGAGGATCTCCAGGCTCTTTTGTAAACACTCATTAACTCCCTGGGAAGAACCGAGGGCCGTGTTTAACAGCTGGGGGAGAACTGAGGCACGTCGGGGTGAAGGGCCTGACCTGAGCTCACCCGACCACGGGCTCCACCCTGGGGCCCTCCGTCCCAACCGATCTAGCTCTTTCCCCCAGTTCTTCCTGCAAGACACAGGCACAGGCAGAGGCATTGCCGCTGCCCTCTCCCCTTCTAGGGAGAGGCCGTGCTTCCCCCTTCCCTCGTTTCTGACTCTGCCTGGCCCTTCACCCCATGACATTTCCCCAACTCTGCTGCTGGGGCTGTGTGCAACTCTCCTTGCAAAACGTTCTTCAGCCAGCCCTCTGCAGACTCCCCAGCCACCTCTCCCTGGTCCGCCTGGCCCAGCAGACCTGAGTTCTCCCTTCGGAGCTACTGAGGAGGTCAGCTGTCCTAAGCTGGGTCTGTAACCTTGAAATTGATGTAATTGCGTTAAGAGGCCCTTCTGCCCCCTATATTTATCCCAAATGGTACCTGGGGAAATAATCTCTCCAACGTATTTGTTCTGGAAAAGTTTCAGGATCCTATGAAGGACAGGGGAGGGGCACTACTGGACTCGTGGGAGCTGCGTCTTGTTCCACTGCCGACTGTCTTTCCTGGTCGTGGGCGTAGCATGAGCCCTTCGGCCCCACCTGCTTGTGCTCTCACCTGTGTGCGTCTGTCTGCACATCTCGACACACTCCCAGGTGCCCCTCAGTCTAAGAATATAAAACTCTACCGGTTTCCGAATACCATCAGGTCATACTGTCCTTTTTCCTTGCTCAAATCAGTCCCCCGCCTTGGGGTGTCCTCTGAGGCAAATAGGAGTAGCGGGGAGGGGTGCTGTGTCTGTGGAGGGGGTAGGAGTGAGGGCTCATCCAGAATGAAGGTCCCCTTCCCCAAATTCTCAACAACTGAGCTGCGTAGCAGGAGGGGGAAGGAAACTGATCGCAACCTCATCTTCAGCACCAAAGCCCAAGTTCATCTTCTCAGAGCAGGCAGGAAGAAATCTCTTTTCTCCTGTCTCATCCTCAGCTGAAGTCATCCCTGTGCTGTGTGTTTGAGACGGGACTTTTCCTGGCCCCAGCCCATGACTCAGACCCCTGTCTTTCTCCCACTGAGGTTCTTCCTTCCCCGTTAGTCCTCAGCGCTGCACCCGTTGACCCAGTCCCGGCTGGTGGAAGAGGGCGGGAGAGCCCATGGCTGCGCAGTGGGCTTTAGGACCCAGTGGAAACCCGTGCCTCTTGCAGCAGTCTAACCCAGAAGCAGGGGGAATCCTGAATCGAGCTAAGAGGGCTTCCCCGGTTCTCCTGGGATCCCCGTTGCCCCCCTGCCAGCACACACCTGAGCAGGTAGGACCACGCGCACCCCTTCCCAATTCCCCCTTGGCCGCCTTCCGCCTGGCCTCTCCTCTTCTGATCTGGCGGTTCCCTCCTGCCTGTTCAGGCTTTCCCCATCCCTCCTCCCCCACCGCTCACTGTAGTCCTGCGAGGTGGGAGCCTGGGAACCGTGGGGTGTCTGAGCCTCAGAGCCCCTCCAGCGCCCTTCCTGCACTTCCCCGAGCAGTCCGCTCGCTAGCTGAGAATGGAAATCGCGGGGGAAGGACTGCCCAGGCCCCACGCCCTTGTACCTCCTTTGCAGCGTTGCCCAATACCCCTTCCCCCACCTCACCTCGACGGGGGGACTCGGTGGTGCTGGGGTGATCGGTGATCCAGAGCGAAGGGAACCGGAGTGGGACGGGAGCCTCCCGGGGGGATTCCTATCTCGCTTCCTCCGTGCCTCCCAGCCCCAGGAGCTCAAGACTTTGCCCCTGTTCCCTACTCACCTTGGAGAAGTAACGTCTCCTTCCAGGCACACCTCACATCTGGGTGGCCAGAGGCTGTGCTGGAGCGGAGTAGAGGGTGTGTGTGTGTGTGTGTGTGTGTGTGTGTGGTGGGGTGACCTTTCCTCTAAGGAAAGTTCTTTCAGCTTAGATTCCCATCCCTGCCAAGACCTAGTGCAAAGATTCCCCCCACCCCCACGTGCGTGTGTGTGCGTGTGTGTAGACCATGCGGTTTGGTTGTAAGATCTATAAGCTTTGGCTAGAGGTGTCTGAGCACACCGCCGGGGAGCGATCCCGGAGTATGGCCCAGGCCAGAACAGGCTCAGCCCAGATGGCCGGGGAAGGGGGTGTGGACCAGATCAGGGAGGCCACCCAGCCTCGCCAGCTCCCTGGGCGACTGGGCTGTCAGAGCCTCGGGCTCCTGGTATTACCCTTGAGGCCTCTTCCCTCCTGCAGGATCCCTGGAAGAAGGGCTGCAAGGCGCCTACTGATGACAGTGGCTTCTTCTCCCCTCCAGTGTGGACTCTGTCCTCTGAGGGCCTAGGGCATCTCGTTCAGCAGGGGTATGACTTGTCTAAGGAACCGTGTGTGTGTGTGTGTGTGTGTGTGTGTGTGTGTGTGTGTACCTTGCTTCCGGGCGAGCTAGCCTGGGGAGGGCAGGGATGGGAGACACTGGTCACACTTCGAGGGACCCCCTCTGGGTGCTGGGGGTGAGTGGCATGGCCTCCACATATCCACGTGTGGGGGTACAATCTACACCCCCCCCCATAGCTCCCTGAATCCCCTATGGGTTGGTTTTGGAGGAAAGGGTGGATACCGACTTAGTTCTGCTCTTGACTCAGAAAGAAAAGTAGCGATGCTGAGTGTGAGCCGTGACCTGAGCATCGGAGGCCCGGATCCGAGACTCCGCCTGGCCATTTCACTGCATGCACGTCTGTAACAGTTTCTTCGCCTGCAAAGTCAGCGATCAGTAACAAGCCCACTTACCTGATAGGACACGGGGCCAAGACCCCATAAGACAATTTCTCATAGAGCTCAGTGCAAACGGCAGTTATGGCCTGGGGAGAGTTCTAGGATGGGATTCTCTCCCCGAATCTAGGTCAGTCTCTCTGCCTTCAGCGTCCTTCCCCCATCCTTGCCCATCTGCGGGGCGGAGGGACCAGGCAGAGCTGCTACCCCGGGGGCTGCAGAACCCCGCTCAATGCACGTGGTAGCTGTGGCCAGAGAGCCCGTGGTCAGAAGGGACAGATTCTCCACCAGACTTTTCTTCCTCGGGCTCCAACCCTTCTCCCCTGAGTCTTGTCTCCGCCGTTCTCCTGCCATTCCCGCTCCTCGTCCTTGTCCCTGTCTCTCCTCTGCCCGGTGGCCTCCTTGTCCGGCTCACTGGGCAGGAGACCTAATCGGATTCGACAGCTGAGATATGTGTGGCGGCTGAGAGCAGGTGGGAGGGAAGCCAGTGGGAGGATAGTAGGAGGGCTGCCCCTGGCACTGCCCGGGCCTCCCAGGCACCACCTTGTGCCTGCTGACTCCTGGCTTGGCATGGCCCCCGGGAAGGGGTGCGAGGGGAAGCTCGGGAACAAAGGGGCTGGGGTCTAGAGATTGGGGGGCGGGGAGAAGCACTCCTCTGGTATTTGGTGGTTTGAACGTCAGTATCTCTGACTCTGACAGGGAAGGGAGCACGGCAGGTGAGAGCCAGGCCGGCCCCTCCCTTCCCCATCCCCGTGACCCCACTTTCTTCTCTCTTCTGGCTCAGAAATGGGTTCACTTTCCCACCCAGCCCCTTGGGCCGGTAGCTCCTTATGGGTCACATCCGGGCGCTGCTGGGGGCACCACCACACACGCGCCTCACTCTGGGCGGGCGGCGTCCTGCTCCCTGAGGTACCTCGCTCTCAGGGCTGGGCGCCAGGACTCCTGGGTTCCCTGCCTGCCTCATGGTGCGGGGCTGCCCTGCAGGCTGCAGGGGAGTCGCTGAGCTGGTTTGCTTCCTCCTGTGTGGGAAGGGCCATCTCCAGGGCGGGGAGGTGTCAGGAATCCCAGGTGGGACGGGGTGGGGGCACTGCAGTCCCTGGCTCGTAGTGCCAACTCCTCCCTCCCAGTCTCCGACTTAGCTTGGCGGCTGCTTGGGCCTTTTCTAGCCTCTGGGCTTCCCTCTTCCTATGCAGGTAGCCAAGATCTTCTGCTGCCCTTCTTCGCTTATTTCCCATGGTATCTGGGGGTGGCTGTTGAATCCCCTATACCTGCACCCATACATTTTGGGGGAGGCAGGGGATTAGAATAATCGAGGCTGGGGCACTATTTTGTCTTCCCTCCCGCTCGGCCAGGACGAAGGAAACCGGCACAGACTTCCCCACACCAATTCCCTCTGCCCTCAAAAGACCAGGCGGCAGAGCCAGACCCTGCCCTCTTGGTGCCCACAATGTGGTTGGCACTGATTTGTCAGAAATTGGGAAGGTTTCCCTGCAGACCGCTTGCCTCCTCTCTTTTCCTCTCGCCGGGGCTGGGACAGCTCTGTGATTGTGGGCACTTATGGGCAGGCCTCCCCCTAGGGGAGGGGTGTGGGACGCCCCCAAGATGGCCAAGTTGGCGCTGGTCCCGGGCTGGAGTGCTGGACACGGCTCCGAGCTGGGAGTGTGTGGGGGAGAGCAGGACATGGGCCTCTCTGCCCCCCTCGTTTCCTGTTCTTTGGGCAGCTGTGGGCGAGAAAGGCTGCAGGGACTATTTTTAGTTGGTCTGTCCCCTGGCAGGAGGGACGTGCAGAAAAGCACGGGGAAGGCAGAGGGTCTGGCCAAGGTGAGGGGAAGGAGGCAGGCTGAGGCCTAAGGAAGGGCCAGGGGGGCGGCAGATAGAGCAAAGAGGCAGGCTGGGCAGGCGTGGGGCCTTGTGGAGAGGGTCCTGGCCCAGGTGCACGGGCTGGGGCGGGCGGAGGAGTCCGGGGACGCCTCAGGGTATGTCTCTGTCCAACAAGGACCGGACTTCGAGACAGAAGAGGCTTTAGGGTCCATCTAGACAGTCCCCTCACAGAGGGGGAAACTGAGGCCCAGCGAGGGGCTGAGACTTACCCTAGGACACTCAACTGGTCGTTGGCTGCCCAGGCCCCTCGCACTGGTGTTCTGTCGTCACGGCCCCTCGCCACACCTGTGTGCGCCTCACCCCCTCGCCGCAGCGGGGAGGCCCCTGGGCCAGGTGCCTGGTCCGTCTCCCTCGCTGCTTGTTTGTTTGTGCAGGGTCTCTGGTGAACCCCAGCTCGGTCTGTTTGTGCGTCTCCACCGTGTGGGGAGAGTCTGCGTCCGGGCTGGAAGGAGGTCAGGGTTGGGGTTTGTTTAGGTGGCCTGTGGCCGCTGGTGTGAACAGGGTGCTGGGCAGGTTCCAACAAGCACACAGGCTGGCGAGCTGTGGGGCTGGGAGACAATTTAGAGAAGGAGCGTCCTGTCTGACTCCATTTCAGAGACCCAGAGGGGGGCAGGCAGCTGCCTACGGTGGCGGGATGGGTGGGGGACAGACGGAGGACTGGGATCTGGGGTGTGGGTTTGTAGGCTCTCTGGTCCCCTTTGGGAGCCCCCATCCTCACACACTTGGGTCCTGGTGGTGGTTCGCTAATCCCATCGGCGAGGGAAGGGAGCAGGCGGAGGAGCAGGGAGGTTATCACAGGCTCGGACTCCCGGGTGGAAGCGAGAACTCGGAGGCCCAGAGGCAGCGCAGCTGGTTGGGATGCTGGGGCAGAAAGGACGGTGGAGAGTTACGGTTCCTCGGGATTCAGTCTCCTGCCTCAACCCCATTCCCGGGGCCACCGTGTGGCACAGCCGCAGGAGGGGCCATTCCGCAGGCTGACGTCAGTGGCGCCCCCTGGAGTTGTTCGGGGGGGCTCTGCCTGTGGAGCCAAATTTGGCACTTGGGCCCCCACCATTTTTCTTCGAATTAGCTTCGGGTCCAGCTGGCAGGAAGTGTTCCGGATGGACCTTAATCCCATACCCATTCCACCGCCCCGCCTCTGCCCCTCCACGTCTCCCATTCCTCGGCGGCCCACCCCCTGCTCCCCCAGGCCTGTCTCCGTGGGCCACGAATGGTGGCGCAGGAGCCCCTCCCCCTCTTTCCACACTGTTTCTGTCTCTGGGGGGCTGATGTATCACGCCCCCCCTCCATCAGGCCTGCCGCAGTGTGTGAGAAATCAATAGTGCAAATGGATTGGATTGAAGTCAGTCGTTCAGCCTGTCGACGCCCCTCGGGCCCCATCTACTCTCCTGGGACGTGGGGGGTCACTCCGTCCCCTTCCGGCTCCGCAGACGCGGAGAGATACACACCTCGTGGTGGCTGCCGCCCGCGCGCCGCGCACGGGAACGAATGACTCTCCCAGTCCGTCTCTGTCTCCGTCCTGATCTCTTTCTCTCCTACACGGGGCTGGTCTTAGCGTGACAAATACTCCTGAACGTTTCTTTTCGAGCTTGGGTGGAGTGAGGGTGGAGGGGGCTTCGAGGCAGTGGGCCGCGGGCCAGGGGCGGGATGGGAGCAGGTGGGTGAGGAGGCCCGTGCCCAGAGCCCCAGAGCGGAGGACTCGCTGGGGAAGGGATTGGGTGACAGCCCACCCCGTCAGCCTCTGGTAACTCAATCCTTGCACCCCACCCTCCCGATTCCCCTCCTGCTCAACAACTTCAGCAGCTGCTGGCAGAAGCCTGTATGAGTGCGTGTGTGTGTGTGTATGGAGGGGGCTGGGGGGCGGGGAGAGGGGCTGTGGGGGCAGGAGGTGCTGCCAGGACATGTTAAAGGAGACTCATGGCTCGGGTACGACTTGGGCGGCAGGAGGCGGTAGGGCTGGTGGGAGAGTGGGTGGTGATGATGGGCAGGGGCAGGCTGTTGAGGGGGGCGCTCGGGGCAGCCCAGGGGTCTCACAAAACCTGCCTGCACTGGAGCAGGGCCCGGTGTGGTAGGGGTGGGCACCGTGAGGGGCAGGGGTGCCCACAGCCATGACTCGCCCTGGGGATGCCTGTTCTTCGCCAGGGGGCGCATGTAACCATGAAGGACACAGACTGTCCCTGTCCTCAGTCCCCGGGCTGTGCCTGCTGGGCATCACAGTCTGGGTGACTAAGTCACTTCTGTCCTGGGGCTGGCAAAGTGCCAGGCTCAGCTCTTCTCGGTAGGTGAGTCACTGGCCTGGCATCTCCCCCGGATGCAGCTGAGTCACCCGGCTGTGCCTGCTGGGCAGGTGGGCACCGTGCTTGGGGTGGGGCTGGGGGGGCCCCCGTGCGTCGGCTCGGTGCCTTCTCTGATCTTTCCCTGGCGTGCCCTGGCCCCCGACATAGACCTGCAGAGCCGGGCAAGGACGGCGTTTCTCCCATGCGCTCTGTTGTGGGGATGAAGGAAGAGGTGGCAGGGCGCTGCATGGAAACAAGTTTGATTTGGAGTAAAAGGGGGCGCGAGTTAAGGAGGCGGCTATGGGTTTGAATCATAGCTCTGCCACCGACAAATGACCTTGGGCAAGACAATTTCTTTTTGAGCCTCAGGTTCCTCATCTGTACAATGGAGCCAGGAGTCCTACCCCAGAACACCCTTCTGGACTGGAGAATCAAATGGGGTGGGGCCAGGAGGGTGCTCGAGGGAGGATCTCCTTTGGGGAGGAGCCGGGAGGCTGGGGACGGGAAGAGGCGTCAACTGAAGCCGGTTACAGTTCCAGCGGACAGCGCCCACCCCACCTGCATCCAGGTGGTCTTGGCAGACTCTGTTCAGATGGCCAGCGATGCCGTTCTCTAGGAGACCCCAGAGGCTGTGAGGGAGGCCTTGTTTTGTTAGGAGTGTGGGCTCTCCTGGGATGTCTGAGTTATTTTGTATCTCCTTTGACTGCTTTGACTGCTGTGGGTTGACTCTGGCCTTGCACCAGTCAGGGCTCTCGGGTTTCGGAGGAGGATCCCTGTCTTGGGAAACGAGTGGCTCAGGCTTCTCCTGCGGCCCTTCTTCTGTGTGCTGGGGAGGAAGGGTGGGCCTCCAGGAGTGTCTTTCCTAATGAGTGAAGAACCCCTAGGCCCGTGGCACGCGCCCCCCCCCCACCCCCCGCTGTCATCGTCTCCCTTCCTGAGTTAAGGTCCCTGGAGGATGGCGGGTAGGAGCCCGGCTGTGGCCCCAGCATGGCTGGGATGCAGCTGCTGCTGCAGATTGGACTCCTGGCCTCCCACCTGGGACCTCTCCTGCCTCCCGGAGTCAAGCCTGGGGAGGGCTAGGTATTAGAGAATACCTAGCCCTGGGTACCTGCCCTGGGTACCTGGGCAGGAGGGAGTGCACTGAAGGTGTGCAGGCCGTGTGCGTGTTCACACGGATGCCAGTCTTACGTGCACGTGTGTGACTTCCTGTGGTGAGCAGGTTTGGGGGTGCGTGCATTTCTTCCTTCGTCGGCACACGGGTTTGCTGCTGCACCTGTGTAGGAGTGTGCCCCACCCTCTGCTTCATGTCCTTGTGTGTCCACAAATGCCTGTCTTGCATGTGCTTGTTCTGTGTGCTTATGGATGTACATACATGGGTGCCCTGGGCATGCATGTGGGGGTGTGCATATGTGTGCTCTGAAAGGGCACGCGGGTGTCCTGAGTTTGCATTTGTACACCTGACTCTCAATGTGCATGAGCATACCTGATGCCATGTGCCGGCAGGTGTACATGAAGGCCACCCTCGGTGGAAGGTACCTGCGTACCTGCGATTATGCACACTTGCATTTTTGTGTTCATGATCCTTCCCCTCTGGCCTCAGCTGGAAGGAAGACTGGTGGAATCTAGGCCAGGGGCAGCTTGTGCGATCTGGGGGTGGTTGACGCTGCGTCCCCTCCCAGGCTGGTCCCTCACCAGGGCGGCGCCCACGGCTGCTTGGCAGAGCTCAGGTTGAAGGCCTTTGGGGGGCTCGGGGGAGAAGGGGTTAAGCGTTGGCGTCCACATCTGGGAGCCATTGGCGCATTCCTGCCGGCTGAGCGCATGTTTGCGGATGGATCTGGACAGGACAGGGCGGGAGGGGCTGGGCAGGCGGTTCACACCGGCGGACGGAAATCCAGACAGGAGCGGGAGACAGCCGGGCCCAGCGGGCGGGAAGGGGCCTGGGGAAGCGCTGCCAGGCGCTGTCCGGGCACCTTTCCCCTGCGCCAGACCTCAGGGGAGAGCATCCCGCAGACCCGGCTTGTCTTACCTTTCCAAGGCTGGGGGCCAAAGCTGGAGAGAGACAATCAGATACCTCAAGTCTAGACCTGGCTGTGTAACCAAAGCGACAGTGGACAAAACCTCATGTTCGCTCCTGGCTTTCGGGTTCCTCCGTCTGTAAAGCAGGGGGGGCCGTGGGACGAGTGGGTTTGGGAGCTCTGCCAGTCGGGCCAGTCCTTCGGGCTGGAGGCTTGGGAGTGTGGCACTTCCCCTTCCAGTGGGAAGTTCTGTGGGGGCACTTGTGGCCACTTCTCTAACTGGGAAGGAGGAGTGTTCCTTAGTGATTCCGCTTCCACCCTGCCCCCCAGACTGCTAGAGGTGGGGACATGACCCTCTCAAACTGGAGCCGCAGGCTGGGAGGGGGTATGCAGCTGTATTGGGGACTGGGGTCTTGCAGATGGGGAGGGATTCAGATCCTGCCCCACTGGAACAAGAATGCAAGCGTTGCCCTGGTGGGTGTGGCTCTGTTGGTTGGAGTGCCATCCGAAAGCGTCGCAGGTTCGATTCCCAGGTTGTGGATTCTGGGCAACCAATCAATGTTTCTTCTTTCTCTCTGTTCCTTCCTCTCTCTCTCTAAAAAAATAAAAAATTAAAAAATTAAAAAACAACAATGAAAGAAAATGTCCTCGCTAAGGATTAAAAAGAAAGAGAGAGAACACGTAAGCTTCATTGGCTCCTCCAGCCTGGGCCAGGGTAGAGAAGCTGGAGTCCGAGAGAGTTCTCTAGAATGGAGGGGTGCTCCTTAGCGCCCCCTACTTAGCTCTTGGAAGATCGAAGAGCCGCTGCTCTTTTAGGGGAAGGCTACAGGGTGGGGGGCTGCTGAGGGCTTGAGGAGGGCCGGAGTTTCCCCAATCTACGACCCACTCAAGCTGGAGCAGTTCTGGGGGGAAGACGAGAGAGAGAGAGAGAGGAGTGTACTTGAGGGACGTCTACCTACTTTGGCTCTCCTTTCTTTGCAGATGAGAAAATTAAGATTCAAAGAGAGGAACCGACTTGCTTAAGATCACACAGCTCTCAGCTCCAAATGGTCCCTGGAAGAGAATTGTAATTATGGGAGCCAGGGGCTTGACAGCTAGGGCTGGAGACACTGTTCACTTCCACATCACATTGCATCTTCCCAGGTTTAAGTATGTGTGTGTGTGTGTGTGTGTGTGTGTGTGTGGTGTTGGGGGGGAAGGGAGTGTGATACCACACACTGCAGTCCTTTCTCCACCTAGCCCTTTCCCCAGCCTTCCCGCGGAACTTCAGCTCCTCGCTCTGAAGCTCTCCTTTTGGGGCAGAGGGAGGGATTCTCACAGATTCCCACGGTCCAGCCTCCTGCTAGGCGCGGCTCCTTTAAGGCTCTCCCAGCCCCAGGTCTACTAAGGAGAGCGGGGTGGAGTGTGATGCTGTGGGTCGGCCCCTGGCTGGTGATTGGTTGGTGGGCGGGCAGGGGCGGTCCTTAGGGAGAGGGCCTCCCTCAGCTCGGTACCCTCCGCCCCCCAAGTCGGGCTCAGGGTAAAGTTTCAGCCTCCGCACGTGACTCGCCATGGCCGCTGCCTTCGACCCGCGCAGCTAAGCCGCGGCGGTCCCTCGGACGGCTTCTCTCCCGGGATCTCTCACCCCTGACGCCGAGTAATACCAAGGCAAAGGGTCAGGACCAACGCGGTGCCAGGAAGGACTGCGTCCCCCGCGCTGCGAGGTAACTTCTACCCCCGGGATTTTGGAAGAGCCCCGGGCTCCCACAGGCATCGGGGCCCCTTGCTCTGCTCCTGATAGGAGCTCCCGGTGCCGGGCGGGTTCCCAGGGAAACCCGGGGTTTCCTGGGCTTCCCAACCCGCCGCCGCCGCTGCCGTGCCCAGGGTGGGGGAGCCCCGTCTGTGCGCCTGTCTTCGCCAGTGTCATCGCGCGCACAGCCGGGTGGCGTCTGGGGCAGTCTGCCGCGCGCCGGAGCTGTGGCAGAACCACTGCTGGGAACTCTTGCTCTCTCACTCTTTTCTCTTCAGAAACAAGCAAAACAAAAAGACTTTCAAACCTGTTTGGGGAGAGATCGGATGCCCAACGGACTAGCCCCCTCCTTCTCTCCCTCCTGTTATCTGAGCCGCCCTGTGGTTTGGGGAGAATCAGCCCGGGGGGCCCACCCCCACCAGAGGCAGCCGGCTTGGGGGGCGGGGCCCTGCTCAGCTGGTGTCCCCCGTGGAGTGAGGGGAGCAGTCAGAATTGGGTGCGGGAACCAGGGCAGTCGGGGGAGGGTTGTCTCCGGGTCTGGTGCTATCGTGGGGTTTGTAGAAGCTCTTTGGCTGAGAGGAGGATGTAATAGATTGGTCGGCTTTGCTCTGCTGAGGGTGTCTGGGACCTGGTGCCACCCACGAGGCGGGGAAGCTGCTAGCCAGATGTGTTTGCGGGAGGGGGCACTGGAACATCAGCTTGGCTATGCCCCCTCTTCTCTCTAGGCACTGCCCTATAGTCTGGCTGCTCCGTGGGAAGGGGGACTGGGCCACCGGAGTGCTAGGTTGGGGATGTGCGCCGCCTCATATGGAAATCAGACCGAAAAACAGCCCCCACCCCAGCCTGGGAGACATTTCCCAACTACTCTGTCTGGGAGAGGATGCCCACCTGGTGTGGCCTGCCTGCTGTCCGCACATGTGTGTATATGAACGGTCTCCGAGGGGTCCGTCCCTGAGAACACTTCCCCATTCCCCTGACCCCTGCTGCAGACCCCCAGCTTCCGCACACCTCTCACTTCTACTGCTGACCACCGTCCTCCACCCTCTGTTTCCTGGTTGGGAGTTTCAGGGATGTCTTGCGTCTGATTCCCTGGCTTCAGTGGTCAGAGGGCAGGGTTGTTCTGAGGAAGTGGCTCAGTAAGAACACCAGGTCTGGCTGGGGGACTGGGGCTCCAGCTTTCAACTGGGGCTCAACCTCCAGGGCCTTGTGCTGGATGGGGAGGCTGGGCCGGGGAAGCCCCAGGTTGGAGTGGGGATGACTTGGAGCCTTGGGGCTTCCCCTGAGGGGGGCAGTGGAGATGAGTCTGGGGGAGGGAACCAGAGAAAGAGGACTTGGAGCTGGAGGAAGAAGGCGGGGGCGGCCGTGGAGTCAGGGAGTTCGTGGCTGTGAAAGATGTTGGTGCACTAGGAGGGGCTGAGACATCAGTCCTGCCCGGGAGTCTGCGTTGGTCGTGTGGGTCCTGAGATAGATGGGTCACTAAGGTCAGACTTGCGTAGGCCCTTGGGACCTGAGGATCTTGGATTTGGAGGGATGCTGAGGGTGTGAATGAGCACGCATGAGGTGCTCACTGCAGAGTGTCCCTCCGCCCCCCACCAGACTGTGGAAGGCCGTGCAGAGGCCTGGGCAGCTCTTGGCAGACCCTGGGCTTGGAATGGCATAATTCTGGCCGTCTCTTCTGCCCTTCAGTGTCATCCTCAATGCCCCTGCTACTCCTCTGGGTCACCTCTGCGGTCCCCCTCCCACTCCCAATCATGTGGCAGTCTGGCAGGAAGCTAGCTGTGGGCACACCATCCTGATCACCCCCATGCATTCCCCGCTGGGCACAGTCACCCACATGTGCCATGACGTGGTTCCTGCCACCCCGTCTACTGTGGGGGAGAGGGCATTATCTGAGTGGCCCTTCAGGTCTGTTTTGGGGGCATTGACCCACACCCCAGTTAGTTTCCCTTCCCCCGAATCATTTGGTCTTGGAAGTTGGCCGTGCCCTCTGGGACCTTCCCCCTGCCCACCAGGCTGCTGCTTGCTCAGACTCGAGGGTCTTAGGTGGGGTGCTTCTCAGAGCCGTGTGACTTGAGGGTGGGACCTGTCCCAAAACACGAGCCTAGGTGCCCAGCTCCCTGTCCTCTGAGTGGCAGAGGCAGGGCAGGACCTAGGCTGGGCTGGAGGGGTAGGTGTGTTTGGGCGTCTGTGTGTGAGCGCTCTGAGGTCTGGGGTGAGGGGCATCTGGGAAAGGTAATTGTATCCCTGCGACGAATAAACGGGGTCATCCCCACTTGCCCAGCACCCACACCCCTTTCTGGTGGTAGTGGTTTTGGGAGTGTGGGAAGCTGGCAGGGGCCCTGGCAAGATGGCCAGAGCTGGCCTGACTTACTGGGTTTGGGGAAGGGAGTGTGGCGGCGATGCCCCAGCTCCCGGGGCTTTGGCTGCACATCCTCTCCGCTGCCTGCTGTCTTTCCTCCCTGCGTTTCCCTCTCCACCCTCTGGCTGCTGTCTGGAGCCCACACGGTTTGGTGGGGGAGGCGGGTGAGGGCGAGTGCCTGCGTCTCCGTGTGTGTCCAGGGAGTGTTCTGGGGACTGGCAGAATTGGCTGAGGGTGTCTGGGTGTCCCCGCAGGGTGGGCGGTGTGCAGGGACCGGGCCCAGAGTGTGAGAATGTGTCAGGGTTGGTGCGTCTGTCCCCAGTCTGGCTCGGGTGTGGGTGTCTCTTGCTCCGTCTGGATCTTGCCTCCCGCTCCAGTCCCCGCCCCCCCCCCCCTTCCCCAGCTGGGACCGCCTGCTTGCTCTCCCTCTCTCTCCGCAACTGGAGCCTCCCTTGCTTGTTCCTGGAATTTGGAGAGGAGGAGGAGGAAGAGGCAGGCAGACAGACCTCCCACACTCTAGCCCGCCCGCCTGGCATCATGGGGAAATGAAATAGGCGCTATGGAACTAAGGTTTCCTTGGCTTCCCCAGACCCTCCAGCACACACCACAGAGTGTGGGGGGCAGGTCTGAGAGAAGGGGTATGGGCCCCCCACCCGCTGCCGCCTGGCAGAGACGCCTCTTTCTTCCACCCTGCATCCTGGCTGCCAGGGCCCCTGCTGGGACCTCCAGGCACTACTGTCAGCCTGGAGGGGGGCGGCGGCGGGGGGGGGGATTAGACTGCTGCCAGCCTGGCCAGCACCTGTTGCCAACCCCCAGCCCTGTAACTGGAGCCGGCCTGGGAGGGGGCTGCAAAATGACAGGTGGAATTTCTGCAACCAGGCACCCCCCACCCTTAACCCACTGGATAGGCCTTTCCCTTCCCAGAACGAGGAAAGCCTGCCCCCTCCCAAGTGTCAGCCTGATCTCACGGGTGATGTCCCTGTCCTTTGTGGGGCAGGGCCTGGGAGATGGGGAAAGGGGATGAGTTTGCTGCTATTTGCCCAGTGACCCCCACCAGCTGCAGAGCCGGGCTGCCCTTACTCAAGTTTTCTGAGCTCTGCTGCTCTGGCAGGGCTGGGGGCACAGGGGTGTGTGGATGGGGGTGGTTGTGTGTTAATATTTTAATTGCATAAAAACTGGGAGCTCAGCTCCGGGCCAGTGGGGAGTCTGGGTCTGGCTGGCCTCCCAGTTTGGGCTAAATATAGTCTGGGACATCTGCAGAGAAGGGGAGGGGAGTAGAGGGAGGTTCCATTCCCCCCACCTCTGGCCAAGGTGCCCTCTCTGGGCGGGCACCTTGGAGCAGGGAGGGGCATTCCTCAGCACAAAAGGCAGGGGAGAGGTGGGTTGGGGCGGGGCACCGTGGAGACCTCGCTGGCTTGGAGGCCGGCGGAAGCCTGGGATGAACCCGGAGGCTGAGGACAGCGCCGGAGTGGGGCACGGAGAGCTGGGTCCAGTGGCTCTGCTCTGCTCTCCCCGGAGCTGCCCGAGGTCAGGAGGCCTCCCTGTGTCACTGCGCCCCGCTGTGTGTCATCGTGACCCTCTCGCTGTGTGCCTGTGTGTACATACCTGCCCTGGAGTGGCTCCCTCTCGGTCCCTCCCCCCGAACCTCTGTCCCCTGGGTCCTACTGCAGGTCCCCAGTCCCTCCTGCCTTCTGTCCCTTGCCCCACAGTGAAACCTTCAACCCAGGAATCGAGACTCGAGAAGGGGAAGCTGCGGTGGGGAGTTCTCTGATCTCCAGTCACGGCAGGAAGTGGAGGGGAGGGGGGCCAAGGCGGGGAACCGTGAGTGGCAGGCGTGGAGGGAGGGCCCGTTGGTCCTGCGACCAGCCTGGTACACTGGGGTAGGGGGGTGGCCAGCCTCCTAGCCACCCCTCTTCCCTCTAGCTCCAACTGGGGGAAGCTTAGAGGACAGCTGATTTCCCTGGGGCTGCTAACAATCTTCACCCTCCCCACACTGAAAAAAAAGTCTTCCTGTCATGTGACTGTCACTTCCTGTCCCACTGTGGTTCCCGGGATGTTTGTTGTTGGTTGCCATGGAGATGGCCACTGTAGGCATTACCCTGGTTCTTGTGGGGAGGAAGGTGCCCCTCCCCCTAGGCCCACAGTTGGGGGGGCTTGGGGGGACCTGCCTAGGGGGCTGTTTCAGGCTGAGTGTGTGTGGTCTCTGATGCCCCAGATTCCCCAGGCCCCCCAGGCTTCTGTCTGTGGGAAGGAGTGACGGCTACCTAGTCAGACGAGTGTTGGGGCGGCCGGGACCACGTCTGGGTGTGCGTGGCCCTGGCCGACCGTGTGAGTCTGGCTGTGCGGACCCTGTCCCCTCCAGCCTGGGCCCGGCCGCCTTGTCAAGATGCCAGTTCATGTCTCTCTGCTTTTGGAGCTTTCTCCCATCCTGTGTTCTCATGGAAACGACCTTTCCCAGGGCGTTTCTGTGGCCTCTTGGGGTCCGAGCTGCAGTGGGGTGGGGCCGTGGGCAGGATTCCTGGCTGTGTGTGTTTGGGGGGGGGGTGGGAGGTGGTGCCCCCCTCACACAGAGCCTGCACCAACTTCTCCTGACCCCACGGGCCCTGACATTACTAGGACTTGGTGACTCACTCACCCCACCCCTCCTGGGTTTCTCTGCTCGCTGGGGATGGAGAGGGGAAGAGATTCCCCCAAGTTCTAGCCCCAACTCAGTTGCCGGGTGTGGAGTAGGAAGCTCCTGGGGGGTCGGTGGAAGGGGGTGCGGGGCGGGGCAGACTCTGAGTCAGGCCTGGTCTGGGGCCCGAGCCAAAAGGATATCCTGAGGCAGGAGTGGGGGGCGTTCCCGGCTTCCCTGCAGCCTGGGTCCCCAGGGAGGGGTGCTGGCTGGGGGGGCTGGTACCACTGAGTCCCGCCGGCAGCCTGCCCGCGCTGGCATTCGGACTCTGGGCAGTCTCTGGGTGGGGCAGAGCGGAGGGGATGGGGGATTGCTGTAGCTACACACACACACACACACACACACACGCTACCTGTGCACTTTGTCCGTCCAGCACCCCCTGTGTGAGTGGGTTGTGCTGCCTACCCTGTGGAGGTTTGGAGGCCCTGGTGAGTGGGCAGCTGCCAAGGTGAGGGTGGGGAAAGCCCCATGCCAGCTTGGGTACGGGGCCGGTGGTTTCCAAGCTGGGGGGTCCCCTTCTGTCTGTGCCCCTTTGGTCCCCCTGCCCGGACAAAGCTGCCTTTGTTTGGTCCACACTCGTGTGGTCTGGCTGCGGCCTAGGCTGGCTCATCTCTTCCTCTTCCTGTTTCTGCCTTCCCCGGGGCAGCTCCCGCTCCCCGAGGCCTGGGCTGCCCCTTGCCCTTTCACCTACTCTCTGCTCGGAGAGTGGCAGGCTGCGGCTCGGGTTCCAGGGGTAGGCGCGGCCCCCTCGGGCTTTGGGGGCCCTGAGCGCAGCTCCCACGGGGCTCTGGTCCCTGGAGGTGCAGGCGTGGGGGGCACTGCCCTGCCCATCAGAGACCCCCTTTTCCTGCTCCTAGATCTTGGCCTCTTCTGGGCTTTGGGCTTGTCCAGCGGCCCCTTCTGCCTGGTACGCAGTCACCGCCCAGACTGTGGCAGGCGGAGGCCAGGTAGCCTGGGCGGCGGGTGCAGAGCCTGAGGCTGGGTGGGGCACACGGCGAGGAGACCTCAGACCCACTGAGTTCTTGAACCAGCAGCTGCGTGGTGGAGCGGTGGGGCAGTGGCAGCATCCGGAGGAAGGCGCCCGACTGCAGCCCAGCCCTGGCCCCGCCGAGGGCTTGCTCAGGGCCTGCACGTGCTCAGGGCAGGTGTTCAAACAAGGCCTGGCCTCAGCGAGGCAGGCCTGGGGTTCTGAAGGGGCTGGTGGGGCAGGGGTGCCCCGCGCCTGTCCCAGCCTGGTCCTTGTGATCTTCTCACACCTTCTTGGGTCGATCTTCCTGCAGCCCAGACCCTGGCGAGCAGAAGGTACACAAGAGCACCAAAGTATGGACTCATGGAGGCGGGGGCATGAGGGGGAGACGGGTAAGAGCCTTAGCCAGGGGACCCCTGGAAAAAAGGAGTAGTGGTTATCTCTGCTCCCCAAGCCCTGCCTGCAGACTGAGGAGTCTGAGTGAAGGGAGAGGTTGTGGCTGTGTGTGTGTGTGTGTATGTGTGTGTGTATGTTCCTGGAAAGTTTATAAATAGTTCCAGCCCTCTGTTCTGGTTTGAAATGTGCCCCGCCCCACCCTGCGCCTGGCAGGGCAGGGGGTCCGAAGGGGCCAGGTGTTTGTCTCTGCCAGGGCTAGAGTTCCCACCCACACCCCCCACGAGTTGAGTTTGAGCTTTGGGTATCATTTGCATATGATTCATTGACTGTCTAGAATTGTTAGGAAACCCCCTGCCCCCCTTCTTTTAAGCGCCCCAATCCTGATGTCCTCCTCTCAGTCTCTCTGGGACTGCCTGATTTCTGCTCAGGGGGGACCATTGTTTCGGGGGAACCTGCGGAGCGGAGAGGAGAGAGGGAAGGACGGGGGCGGGGGGGGGGGGGGGGTCTCGCTGGGAGAGCTGGGTTTGCAGACCCCTGGCGTCTCCCCCGCTGACGATGGGGGAGGAAATGGTCAATTTCTCTTCCGCTCCTCCTCTCCCCAAATCCAGAGGTTTCCCTTTTTTGGTTTGTGAAATGAAAGAAGGGAGTTTGGGAGAGGGCTGTGGTCAGGCCTCCACCCACACCCTGAGTGTCCTTCTCCCCACATCCCTCACCTCAGGCTGGGGGAGGCAGACCCCGGAGAACGGGCGCTTCTGCCGCCCTGCCCCGTCCACAGATGCTAACTAACCCGGGTCGGGAAGAAGGGAGGCGCCGCCGGGTGATGCCGAGAGGGGTGGGGAGGGCGGGGACCCCGCCCCGCCGCCCCGCACCGCACCTCCTGTCTGCCAGGCACCCTGCTAGGTGCTTTCCAGGACTTTTATCTCCTCAATCACACAACCGTTGTTGAGGTAGGCAGTCCACAGACGAGTAAACAGATGCTTAGAGAGTTTAAGTGACTTGCCTAAGGTCACCCAGAGTGGCAGAGCTGAGATTTGACCCATCAAACCTCTGCTGCTTTCTCCCATCTCCGGGGCTCAGCCGGCCCCTGCCCCTTCCTCTCGCCGTGTGACTCTGGGAAACACAACCTATGGGTGGCTGGGGACACCGGACCCCAGACTGGGGAGGGGCACTGGCACCTCGGTGAGGGAGGCCCCCCGCGGGCAGGGGTGTGGGGCTGGCGGCCCCCCTCCCGTCTGCTGGGCCGGGTCTGGGCTGCGCGAATGGAGGTGTGGGCCTGTGGTTTTCTCTCCCTCCAGGGAGGGTGCCTGTGGGCAGTGGAGGTGGCGGGCCCAGGGTGGAGGTTGGATGTGGGTAGTTTGTTTTCCCTTTCTCCGGTGCTGGTTTCGATTCTGCAATGGTGTCTCCTCCGCCCCTGGGTGCAGGGGGGCTGGGGCCCAGGTGTCTCCTGGAGGGTCACGGGGCAGAGGGGCCTTGTGAGGCAGAGCCTGTGCTCTCCGGCCCCGTCCCCGCCACCCACGCCCTCGCCCAGCCCTCTTTTCCTGCCAGCCTGGCCCTCGGCCCGGCTCTGTGATCTTTACCCCCTCCTGCTGCCGAAGGACCCCCCCCGCGGGGCCGAGTGACTTGGCACCACAGCTCGCAGGCTTAGCAGGGTCAGGCCGAGCGACCTTCCAGCCTCTCCCGGAGGTGTGTGTCTGTTGGGGGGGAGGGGGGAAGTTTGGTCCAGTCTCAAACTCCTGACGGGCAGAGTTGCGGCATGAAGGCGACTGTAGTTATGTCTCCCGTGGGGGCAACTGACTGAGCCCACCCAACCCCCCAAAAGCTGGGTCCGGATGCCTGGGGCCTGGAGTGAGTGACTGTCTGGGCCTCCCCTCAGGGACGCGGGCGCCCAGTAGGGGCGGGAAGCCTCCAGAGTATTTCTTGAAGGGTGTACCGCTGGGTGCTCATGGTCCCCAGGGAGGGGGCACAGAGGCCAGCCCGGCTGTGGGAGGGCCAGGGCGTATGCGCCTTGGGAGGCTGTGGGGGCTGCGGCTGTGTCTCTGTGGGGAGCTGCGCCCCGGGGCTGAGCGTGCGAGCACTGAGCCAGGCTCCCTGTGTGTGGGGGGGCCCAGGTGTGCAGAGGTGGTGTCTTTGGGTTCCCTCTGCTCCCGTGCAGGCCGCCCGCACAGGCTGGGCGTGCAGGCACGCTCTTGCCTCCCCAGACGGTTCCCATAGACCTGTGTGCATGTTTCTGCGAGTGGTGTGTGTGTGTGTGTGTGTGTGTGTGTGTGTGAGAGAGAGAGAGAGAGAGAGAGAGAGAGGCTGTCGGTGCTGAGGAGGCTCAGTCAGCCCCCCCTTCCCTTGGCTGAGTTCCGTTGACTGGGGCCCCACAGGGGCGTGGGGGGCCCAGGGCAGCAGTTGGCCCGATGGGTGGGGCCCCTCTCTCTCTGACGTCAGCTCCCTCAGCCTGGGAAGGAGTCACAGGTGCCTGGGGAGGGAAGGGGGCACCTCAGTCGGGGCTGAGGACAGAGGTTGTCCAGTGGTCGTCCTAATTAGTAGCCCTAAAAGTCATGGTCATTGACAAGGTCCTGGGAGAGCTGCCCCCTCCCTAGCAAGTACCGTCCCTACATCCCCCTCCCTCAGCCAGATGCGGGCTGAGGGACGGGACAACGGGCCTCCTCCACGGCAGCCTTGGCAGGAGCTCCCCCTTCCCCGGCCTGTGTGTGTGCTCTGGACCCCGGCTCTGAGCCTGGAGCCTGAGGCTTGGGACCTGGTGTGGCTGGAGCTTGTGGGGAAGGGGCTGCAAAGGGGGACTGTCCTCATTTTGGGTCTCTGTGGCTCTGTCTTTTTTTTTTCCTTTCCCTTCTTCCCTTGTCCCTTCTTTTTAACAGCTTTATGGAGATGTAACTCATGTACCGTAAAACTCACCCATCGAAGTGGGCCGTGGGCTGGATTGAGTATATTCAGAGTTGTGCAACACCCCCCCCCCATCCGTTTCAGAGAATTTCCCTCGCTGCAGAAAGAGCCCCCTACTCTCAGCAGTTACTTCCCATTTCCCTCAAACCCACACCCCAGTCCCTGGTATAACCACAATCTGCTTTCTGTCTGTGTGGATCGCCTGTTCTGGGCATTTCGTGTAAATTGAATCATACACTGTGTGGTCTTTCGGAACAAGTACAGTGTTTTCAAAGTTTATCCATATTGTAGTTGTAGTGTGTGTAGTACTCGGTCGGTTCCTTTTGACGGCAAAGTAATATTCCGGCACGTGGATGATACGGCGCTGTGTTCATTCCTCGGCGGGTGGCCGCCTGGGGTCACGTTTTGGCTGTTACGAGAGATGCCGCGCGGGCGCTCATGCGGACTGACGTTTTCGTCTCTGTCGGGCAGACCCCTAGCAGTGAGGGTGCTGCGGGTCATTACAGAATCACTCCGTGTAACCTTTTGAGGAACTGCTACCCCGCTTTCAGAGCTGCGGTTCTGACTTTCATTCCCACCAGCCACGTATGAGGATCCCAGTCTTTCCACATCCTTGCCAGCACTTGTTAGTATCAGTCTTTTTTGATTATAGTCATCCGAGTGGACGGGAGGTGGTATCTCACGTGGTTTTGATTGGCAGTGTTCCTGGTTTTTTTATTTTAAAGATTTCATTTCTTTTAGAGATAAGTGAAGGGAGGGAGAAAGAGAGAGGGAGAAACATCGATGTGCAAGAGAAGCACCAACATCCATCCGTTGCGTCTCGCACGCCCACCGCTGGGGGCCTGACCCGCACCCAGGCACGCGCCCTGACTGGGGATCAAACCGGCGACCTTTCGGTTCGCAGGCCGGCACTCGGTCCACTGGGCCACACCAGCCAGGGCCCTGTCTATCTTTTCTTTTGTCTTTCATGTATATGCTCTGTGGATGTATACATGCATGTGTTGGTATGTATCCTTGCATGTATATCCTTCTACATAGCCTGAATGCAGCCTCTTGTGAACCTGCGTCTTGTTTCTCCCCCTTTGCCGTCTGCCTCGCTGCGGCACGGCGTCTCGGGGCTCACCGCTGTCTCTCCCCGCCCAGGGGCTTATCTGTGCGTGGCCTCTGGTCCCAGCTGTTCAAACAGGGTGTGGGTCGGTGTACACTGGTGGGGGGGGGGCGGCGGCTCTGGCCTTGCATCCGCCCCCACCTCTCAGCTCCTCAGGGGATGCTGCCTTCGCAGACAGAGTATGTGGGTGACCTCTGAGCTCAGTCCCCCTCACCCCTTCACTGCGGGCCCCTGCCCTCTGGCCAGACCACCGGCCCTCCATGCTGTTAAGCACGGGGAGTGGGGAGTGATGCCCAGGAGCCCTCAGCTCGCGTTTCCCTGTTTTCTTGTATGTAAACAGGCCTCCTCCCTTGGCCGGTGGGACAAGCCCTTGTGGGGTGCTGGGGCTTGGATTTGGGGGGGGGAAGTGGTGTAAGAGGGGCCCCTGGTTTAGGAGTCATTTTTCTGAGAAGTGCCAATGCTTTAGGGAAGCGGCTTTTCCTCTCCCCCCCACCAACCCCTCCAGCCCTCATTCTCTGCGTCTTGACCTCAGGTAACCTGCACTGGGGGAAGCAGCGCAGCTGCCTGCCTGTGCCGCGGGGAGCCCGACGGGGGGGTGGGGGGGGGGCAGCAGACCCTTCCCCTCAGGGCTGTGGTGAGAGGCCCTCCGCGGCTCTGAGCTCTGTCCCCGTCTCCCCAGCCTGGCCGTGCGGTCCTGCCACCCCCAGCAGTGTCTGGGCCCCGCTCCCAGGCTGTCTCTGCCATCCAGGCGCGGTGCCAGCTGTCTGCTCAGCCGGGTGCCACGGGAAAATCTCCGGCCGCCCAGGTTGGGGAGCTCCACGGGGAATGCCCGTGTGCCCACTCACCTGTCTCTCCTCTTTCTGCAGCGTCTCGGGACATGACCCCCCCAGCCGCCTACCCAGGGGTCATCTAAGAGAGGCATCCTTTTCCGCGTCCTGAAGGGCAGCTCTGGACCTCCCCAGGAAAGTGCCAGCTCACGGAACCGCTTGACCGAAGGACCGGCTCTTGGGACATCCCCCAGCCCCTGGCCCCAAGCTAAAGTGGGGGCTCCAGGAGGCTGACATTAACTTGCTAGCCTTGGACCGCAGCTCCAGGACAGAAGGGGGGGTGGGCTGACCACCCAAACCCCCTCTGGGCCCAGGCCCCATGCCCCAAGGAGGGGCGGCCTGAAGCCCGCCGGAGTCTCCTGCCAGACTGTCCGCCTGCCTCCGGACTGTGGCTGCTTGGCATGGCCAGCAACAGCAGCTCCTGCCCGACACCTGGGGGAGGGCACCTCAATGGGTACCCGGTGCCCCCCTACGCCTTCTTCTTCCCCCCTATGCTGGGTGGACTCTCCCCGCCGGGCGCTCTGACCTCTCTCCAGCACCAGCTTCCGGTTAGCGGCTACAGCACGCCCTCCCCAGCCAGTAAGTGGGGTGGCGGGGGGCGAGGTGGGGGAGCTCTGAGGGGCAGCAGGCCTCGGGCTCCGGCCTCTGGGCGTGTCTGTCTGTCCTGCTGCAGTGGTGAGGTCTCCTCCGGACAAGGGGGGCCACTGTCTGGGGGGCTCGAGGATGAGACGCGGTGGTCCCGGGGTTGTGTTTGATGCTGGGGGCCGCAGAGGGGGAGGTGAGCTGAGGCTGTTCCTCGGCCCCCCCTCGAGGCCATTGAGAGCCTCACAGACAGCCCCAGGGACTGGGCCCCGGGGGCTGCAGGCGGGTAAACAAACCTCTCAGCGTTTGGTGGGAAAGGCAGCTCTGCTCCGGGCAGCACCCACCTAGTGCCCGCCCCCCGCCCCCCGCCCAGTGCCCTGAGGGAAAGGGCTTGAAGGAGCGGAGAGGGGCAGGCTGCTGGGACCCTCTCCCGCTGCCAGCTCTGCCCCGTGCAGAGGGGGAGAGGGAGGGACCCCGGCGCAGCCCGGAGGACGGGGCCGTGCCCCAGGAGGAGTGCCGGGCCTGGCCTCTGGCTTCGGACACACGCACGCCCTTGGCAGGGCCTGTGTTTTCTCTCGGCCTCCTTTCTCTGCTGCGGGGGTCCCCCTGTTAGCTGGATGGGGGTCTCAGTACCCTTCCCTGGCTGGCTGAGCCAGGTAGTGGGAGGTGGCGGCGGCTATGGCCAGCTGGCAGAGTCCAGGCCTCGGGCCTGCCAGGCCGCTTACAGTAACTCTGGCCCCCAGGGCCCAGCCGGGCGCCCGGCCAGGGCTGGGGGGAGGAGGGAGCCGGGGCCTGGCCTGGGGCTGGAGGGGGGTTGGAAGCAGCAGAATAGGCGGTGGACAGGCAGGCTGGCCGGTCAGTTGCTGACCTGGGAAACGTGTCCCACCTCCCCTGGTGGGCAGGGACTGAACACCCTGCCCCCGGCGCCCACCGCCCCTCCCACAGCCGCTGGCAAGCTGCCTGGCATCGCCGCCCTGCGCCCTTGGTGGGGCCGGGCCAGTGCCCCCTTCTCGGCGCGGGGGCAGTGCACTCTCCCCAGAGCCAGGGAGTCTCTTTGTCCCCGGGGCAGGCCCTGGCTGGGTGCCTTGCTGCCCGCACTGGCCCGGTGCCCACCGCCACCACTGCTTCCTGGATCGCCTTCCCTGGCCCCGCGGTGGCCCCCTGCCTCCCAGGCCCCGCAGCTGCTGGCAGTGGGAGCTCTGTGTCTGTGCTGCCTGAGGCCCCCATTGCGAGCCCCGGAGCGAGGGGCAGTCAGACGCTGCCTCAGTTTCTTCCACGCCCCCCACACCTTTGTCTTCTGTTTGTTCCCTCTCCTGTCCTCCTCACGGAGGGTGGGAGGCGGGTGGCAGAGGGACCTGGGAGCCAGGAGCCCGACTCTGACCTGGCCTTCCAGTCCGTGCCGGGTGGCGGAGAGGCCGGTTTCGGGGTTTGGGGTTGCTGGGGAGTGGACGCATGTGGCTGGGGGTCCGAGTGGCCGTGTGGGGTCGTCGCTGCATCTACAAGGACTGGGCTTCATATCTCCACCCGGGTAGCTGGAGCGCCCGCTTTCTGCCAGGATGGGGTTTTCTAGGGAGGGAGGAGCAGGGGGCCATAGCCCGGTGCCTGTGGACAACTTGTCCTTCCCCTGGCGATGGGAACAGCGTCCCCGACACGCTGCTCCCCTGGGGCCTGGGCTCACAGGCGGGGGTCGGGGGCCTGGCCCCCAGCCTTGCCCTGTCCCGTGCCAGAGCAGTGAGTGCTTTGCCCTCTGCGTGTTGCAAGCTTCTTCCTCTTTCTTAGAGGTGGGTGGAGAGGGCTTCCGGGTCCCCTACTTCCCACCCTGGTAACCTTTCCCCCAGGGTGGGGTGCTCCCACTTCAGGCAAGCGGAGGCTTCTCTGGCTTTCTCCACCCAGGTTGGGCAATGCCCCTCCCTGCCCCCTCCCTGCGGGAGCCTGTGGGTTTCCCTGCCCCTCCCCCCTCCCTAGTAAACAACAATACCTCTCCCTACCCTGACCCACAGCTTCTGAGCCTCTCCCTCACCTTCCCCTTTTCTGGGACCAGGGGCATCTCCCTGCCTCTCGCACGGGGTCTGGGGGCGGGCCAGGCTCTCTGCACTGGGCGTCAAAGCAGGACAAATTGGAGTCACACGTGTGGGAGATGGAGGCAGCCTCGCCCTCCCGGCTCCAGGAGGGCGCTGGGCTCAGGCACCTCCTGGGAGAGGTGGACATGCGCCCCCCCATTCCTGCAGGGGGCAGTGATGGGCTCCGGTTCTCCACCACCCTTCTGTAGGAATCCTTGCTGCTAAGGCTCCCTCCTCCCCCTCCCCCCTCCCCATCCCTCTGCCCAAGTCAGGAGGTGGCTGGACCTTGGGTGTCTTGGGTGTACCCTTTAGAGACCCAGTGGCCTGTGGAGTGACATAAATATTCTCCAGGTGACTGTGTGTGTGTGTGTGTGGCCGGAGGGGGCGGGTATTTGTCCTGCTTTCGTCTCACAGGGAGCCAGAGTTGGGAGGTCCCAGAGATGGTACAGGATCCCGGCCCCTCCCCCGCCCCGGGGCTCAGCCCCCTCTGGGGGCTGGTATTTACTGTGGAGGGCTGGATTCTGTGTGCGCGGTGGAGAGGGTCAGGGTTGTGTGTGTTTTAGGGGTGGGGAGGTCAAGGCCGGGTGTGTGTGGGGAAGGGAGGTAATGGTTTGTGTATATTGGGTGAGTGGGATCGGAGATCTGAGTGTGTTTGGGGGGAACCAAATCCGGAGGAGCCGCGGACAGGGTGTCGCTGGGCTTGAGTGCTGGAGCTGGTGGTGACTTAGAGCGCCCAGTGCTGAAGGGGGCGTGGTCTGTGGATTATGTTGTGTGTTTGGGGAGGGAAAGGTCTTTAGTTCTTATCAGCTAGGCCCTTTTTCGCTGCTCACCCGGGCATTCCGCAGGGAGGGAGGCCGTGCCTGCAGCTTGGTTTGCGTTTGGGCTCCGTCCTCGACTACTCTGGGGGCCGCTCCGTGGGCGGGTTCCTGGGCTGAGGCGGGACCGGAGCCCCTCGGAGGGCTGAGGCGAGGCCAGAGCATCTACGCCAGGTCCTCCCGTCAAGCCCTCGGCTGCACGCTGTGCTGGGGGTCACTGCCGTCCCATTGCTGGGGCGCCGCTCTCGTGACCGTGGAAAGGGACCCGGGCCTTTCCGGGTGGGAGTTGGAGAGAACAGGTTGCCAGCATCTGTGGAGCACCCAGTGTGTGGGAGGACTTAACCTCTGGTTTACCAATCTCGGGCCCCGCAGTCCTGGGAGGGCGACGCCATCCGCGTGTACGCGGGAGGAAACGGCTCCAGTGGAGTTTATGCCTGGGTTCAGGGGCCTGGAAGGCCCGGCCTTTTCAACATCCAGATTGGCTTTCCTGGGAGGGTATTTGGGGGGGCACTCCTGGTGCGGGGAGACCTACAGGGGGAGCAGTGCCAACGTTGAAACCCCTTCCGCCGCGGCTGAGGCCTGGCTTCTGCCTTAGAACTCCCACCTTCCCCCAATAGGGGGCGCAGGAAGCCCGGGCCGGAGCCTCGCCTCCTCTGCTCTGTTTTGCATCCTGAGGGCTGGAGGGAGAGAGCATCTCCATCCTGTCCTGGAAGTTGCGGATGCAATCTGTTCACACCCATCCTCACCCCCGAACCTGCCCGCTGCAGCCCCGGGCGCTTGCAGAGCTCAGCAGACGACCCTCCCCCACCTCCAGACAGACACTGTAGGAACAGCGTGTGAAGGCCTCTGGTTCATGTTCTTATTTTGTTTCCATTTGTGGGCTGGGGGCAGGGAAGCTGGAAGCACTCAGCAGAGGATCAGGGAACGGGAACCCCAAGACTGGCCTTTCTGTCCTCACACTCACTGTGTGTGCCAGGAGACTGGGGAATGGCCCTAGGACCTGGGACCTTGGGGAGACGTGGCGGGGGTGGAGGGTTTACCCTTCTCTTTCCTTTTCCCTGCCACTCCCTCCCTCCTTTTTCCCAGACGGTAGGAGGGACAGCCTGGGGAGCAGGTATTGTCAGTTGGCCTTTCCCGGGGTCCAAAATGGAGTCAGCCAAAAGACAGTGGATGGAGTTTCGAATGAAAGTAGGGCCCCTCACCTTTTTATCTGGCAGCATTAATAATGCACAGGCCCCTCCTGGGCAGGCTCCCAGCATGGGTTCCGGGGGAGGGGACTCAGGGAAGGAAGACTGTCCTCCTCTTAGACTAGCCAAGGCCCGAGACATTATGTCCACCCCGTGCCCAGGGCCATGTACCCATGGGGATGGGCCAGGGCTGACCCTGACTGCCCTTTAGGGGCGGTGGCATCTGTGGAAAGAGGAAGTGTTTCCCTTCTTCAAATTACTTTGGGGCGGTGCCCACACTGTCTTCTTCCTCCTCCTTCTCCTCCTTCATGGAGTCCGTGCACAGCCCGTGGAGCTGGGCCCCTCGGGGTGGCCAGACCAGAAACAGAGGCCCTTCCCTCCCCATGTGGACTGCCGGGTTGCTGGGACCCTCAGCCAGACCACAGACCAGCGCCCCTGTGGGCAGCAGCGCTGAAGGACAGCTCTTCCTGTTCGGCCGTGGGCAGGCCGCCCAGCCCAGCCTCTCTCTCTGAGCCCGTTTCCTCCTCTTCAGCACGACTCCGAGCCCACCCCTGGCTCGGGGCCTCGCTGTGAGGCCATGGCGGCCTGCTCGCTGGGGAGGGCCTGCGTGGACCTCAAGTACCCTTGCCCCGAGTGGTTGGGGCATCACCCTGGGACCAAAGGTCGGGGTTAGAGTCCCGATCAGGGCACAAGCCTAGGTTGTGGGTTCGTCCCTGGTCCGGGCGCCTGCGACCTGACCCCCAGTCCCTGTGCGGATAGATCCCCGGGCTGGGTGTGTGTGTGAGGCAACCGGTCCGTGCTTCTCTCACACCGTTTCTCTCTCCCGTCCTCTCTTTCTCTAAAAAAGCAAATGAAAGTGTCCTTGGGTGAGGATTAAAAAGAAAACACCCTTGAAGCGATGCACCATGATGATGAGGGGGATGGCCTCCCTGGGCTGGGACCTGCTGTCTGCCTGGCTCAGGGCCTCACGGTCTCCTGTTGGTCACTCTGTCCAGATGGGGTTGGGGACAGGCGGGGTCATGCCTGGCACAGCTGAGGGCCAGGTCGGCTGGGCCCACCTGCTGAGGACGTGCTGGTAAACGCACGGACGGAGAGGAGCCGTGGGGGACGCAGCAGAGCAGCAGCGGAGGGCAGGCCTCATGCCTGTGGGCGGCCGCCGTGGAGTTCCCCCCCACCCCGTGGGTTGACCTTCACTGTACCCTCTTCTCCCGCTGCCCCAGGATACCATGCTCTGCTCTGACCTGAGCCACGACCTGGCTGTTGCCCAGAACGGGCATCTCATCCCCGGCTTCTTCCCCTCTCCAGCTCCGGAAATCCTAACCGTCCTTCAAGAAACATTTAAAAAAATTAATTTACTGGGTTTTTTGAGAGAGAGCGAGAGAGAGAGAAACATAAATTTGTTGTTCCACTTATTTATGCATTCATCAGTTGCTTCTTGTGTGTGCCCTGATCAGGGATCGAACCCACAACCTCAGCACATCAGGATGACGTCCTAACCGAGTGAGCTACCTGCACAGGGCACAAGGGACGACACCTTGAATCCAGCCTGTTCCCAGAGACGTTCCCCATAACTTGCCACACTCTCCCTCCCTCCTTTGAATGCCCGTGGGTCCTTATTTTTTCTCTCGTACCACTCGCCTCTACCACGGAGTGACTTCCCCCACCTCCTTCCCGCTGAGAGCTGTAATGGTCTGGGAGATGTTTCCCCCACCCCTGGGTTTTTGACAGCAGGGATAGCCTCTGATCCTTTAGCCCTCCACAGCTGTGAACCCAGAGCCTAGGGCGTAGCTGGGGCCCAGTAGCTGCATCGTTTGGGAGGAAAGGTACCCCGGGCTGTGGAAGCATCCGCCCTGCTCCCCAGCAACCTCCTTCACTGCCAAGGCTTGCCTTCCGCCCCAGACGTCACTTAGTGCGACCTCACCTCGGAGCCCCGCACGCCCGTGTGCGCCAGCCCAATAGACCCCTTTACTTTCCAGTCTCAGGAACTGTGCTGTTGCACCAGGCACACCAGAGTCCTTCTGGAGAGCTTCCTCCCTGCCCCCACTCACCCTGCCTTGACTCTGTCATTAAAAAGTTTCAAGGATCTACCTTTCTCTGTCTGTCAACACTGCCGGTGTCCTAGGCTGCACCCCCATCGTGTGCTGTCTGGGCGACTACTGTCGTGTCCAGCAGGTCTCCCGTGCCCTCCCACACTCTGTTCTTCACACAGCTGGCTGATGGAACGAGCTGGAACTCAGACCTTGCCTCTCCTGTGCCTGGAATTTTCCTGTGGGTTCTCCCTGCCTGTAGGATACAACCCAAAAGTCTTACTGAGGCCCACAAGCCCCCCTGGCCTGGCCTCAGCGCCCCTCTCCAGCCTGGTCTTGTGCCCCTTTTCCTCTGGAATTTTACACTCCGCCTACCCTAGTCCTCTGTCAGTACTCTGAATGAACTCATCAACTTCTGTAAACCAGGACCTTTGCGCAGGCTCTTTCACTGGGACTGCGCTCCTGGCTCCTCTTCGCCTGACCGACTGGGTCTCTGCTTCGCTCTTCCATGACCCGTCAACACCTCCATTAATTCTCCTTCAAAGCACACAATATTTGTGTCATAACACCAATCAGTGATCACAGTTTCACACACACACACACACACACAAATATTTGCTTAATGGCTGCTGGCCCATAAGGTCTGCAAGGGCAGGTTTGCCAGAGTGTCGAGGTAGGAGGTGTTCTAAAATACTACCCCCCCCCTTAAATTGGCCTGGCACGGTAGGAATATGGGCTTTGATGTCAGAAACTTCAAATGCACTGCCCTTTATTAGCAGTGTGATCTTGGACAACCCCCGGAGCCTTGATGTAAAATAGGAATAGTGCCTGCTTTTCTCTTGGAGATCCCGTTAGGGTTCAATAATACACATGTTAAGAATCTGGCTTCTAGAAGAACATCCTTGGGAAGCATGTAAATTCCTACCCCCTTTCGGAATCGGGGAGCTCCGCTGCCAGGGTCAAAAGGAGTCGTAGGATCCACTCTCCTCCAGGGGCATCCCCTGCTTCAGGGACCCACCCAACCTAGGCCTTTCTTCCAATGAACAGGCATCTCGAGGACTTCCAGGAGGAAGTGGTCAGTTGTAAGGGACCAGCCGGTCCTTTGATCTCTCCAGGGCTGGACTGTGCGGTGGGGGTGCCGATCCTGGTTCCGCGGCTGGGAGACACCCTGGGCGGGGCTTTGCTCACCGGAAGCACGCAGAGCGTGGGGAGGGGAGCCCCGGCTGCGCGCGTCTTTGCCGAAGCACCCGCGCTGCAGCGTCGGGTTCCGGCGGGCGGGCGGCCAGTCACACATGATGTCACAGACAATGACACAAGCCGGGTGTCTCAATCCGACGCAGCGCCTGAGCTGCACAATGTCACACCCGGGACACCCGGCACGCCGCGTCCGTGGCGCTAACACTTGGCCGCACGCACCCCTGCCCTTCACCTCCCGCGGCGTCTCTCTGTGCCAACGGGGAAGCTGGCCCAGCCCGGCTGGGCAGGGGGCCGGCAGGCGAGCCCCACGGGCGGGCTGGCGAGCGGGTGATGTCACGGGCAGCGGTGGGTGGGTCACCCGGAGGTGAGGCGCCGCCAGGCGAGTTCAGCGAGAGTTCAGCCGCATTGCATTAGGCAAATGAGGCCCGGGCTGGGTGGGGGTGTGTTAGGGGAGGACACCGGGACCACCCCTCTCCTCCTAGCACCAACACTTCCCCCGCCTGGCAGCGCCGGTTCCGGGACTGACCAAGCCACGGGGGAGGCTGGGAGCCGGAACTGGGTTGGGGGAAACGTCCGCCCCTCTTCCGTCCTGACCTTCGCGCGCAGCCCCCTCCTCTCCCCGTGCCTGGCCTCCGGCCGCGCTCCGCGCGCTCCTCCTCCAGAGCCTTTTCCCTTCCGTCTCCTCTTCTCTCCTCCCCCTTCCCGGGCTCCCCCCACTCGCGCGTCCACATCCCGCCCCTCGGTCTCAGTCCCGGCGCTTCTCCGGCTGCAGCCGGTCCAGCGGGGAAAGGGTTAAGCCTGGGGGTGGCGCCTGAACGGGATGGGGCGGAGGAAAGGGGGTGGAACCGCAGGCGCGCGGGGCTCCGGTTGGGGGTGGGGGGCGGCGGCGCGCACCGCCCGAGCCCCAGCGCCGGGCCTGGCGGAGGCGGGGCCGCGCGGGGTCCCCGCCCCCACCCGGTGTCCTCGCCCGGGAGAAGCCCGGGAGCCCCGGCGGGGAGGAGGAAGTGCTCGGCGAGCCCCCGCCTCCCGCGTTGATCCCGCCCCCGCCCGGCGCTCTCGGGGAGCCGCGGGACTCAGCCTCGGACACCATGAGACTCGAGACGGGAGACCCCTCGAGGTGAAGCCGCCGAGTTCCGGGGCTCGGCCGGGCGTTCCCCGGGGAAGCCGAGGGACCCCCCTCGCCCCGCGCCACACACAACTTCCCCGCTTTTCACCTGGGATTGGCGGAGCAGCGGCTGACTTAAACGGGAACGCGGGATTCCGGGCAGAGGGCGGCCGCCCGCCCGGGTCGCCAGTCGGGGCGGGGGGGTGGGGGGACGTGCCCCTCGCCCCCAGCTGCTCTCCTCGGATGGCGCCTCCGGCTGAGTGAGGGAGGCGACGCTCACGACTTCCCCGCCTGGACCTCTTGTCTTTGCCGAGAAGATGTATGAGAGTGTAGAAGTGGGGGGGCTCACCCCCACCCCCAACCCCTTCCTGGTGGTGGATTTTTATAACCAGAACCGGGCCTGTTTGCTCCCAGAGAAGGGGCTGCCGGCCCCGGGTCCCTACTCTACCCCGCTCCGGACTCCGCTTTGGAATGGCTCAAACCACTGTAGGTACCAGCCACCCTCTCCTATTGTATAGGGTGAGGGTGGGGGTGGGGGTGGGCGGTGGGGCTTCCGAACCTACCGGGGGATGCGAGCCTGGGGGCGTGGTGGGGGCTCGTCTCTCCCCTTCACCTCCCCTTGTTTTCTCTTGCTGGAGCCGCGGTCCCCTTGCTGCACAACTGGAGGAACCACAGGCATTATTGCTGTTACATTAGGGCTGAGAAACTTTGGGGCTTCCTCCCTGCAGGAAACATTTGTTCATTTATCCTTACACTTCTTGGAGGGAAAAGGAAGTCCCTTGCCCCACTTTCTATGATCTTGCTTGGCATCCACGAGCTTCACAGCAGAGTGGTCCTTTCTCGCATCCCGGAGGGTGGGGTAAAGGTCCCGTTTGCGGGCTTGTCTGCCCTGAGGAGGAGAGGCCTCCTCCCCAGATCCTCGCCCTTGCCCTTGTGTCCTTAGAGTGGGTGTCCGGGGAGCGCAGGATGTCTTTGGTGTTGGCAGCGGGGTGTGGCAGGAAGGGGCAACTTCATCACACACCCCTCTGCCCTGGGAAGCGACCTGTCCATCCTGGGGAGGGGCACCTGTCCATCTGGGTGTCGTCCTGGCCCTGGACACTTGGCTGGCATCTTGGAGGCTAATGTCCAGGAATGGAGGGGAGAGCTGCTCTGGCGGGAAGAACCCTCCTCCCCCTAACCCTAACCCGGGTTGTTCTCTGGGGGATGAGTGTGTTTTTTTTTTTTACCAGTCTGGGGCTTCTGTGGAAATGGATACTCCCCCCCCCCCGCCGCCACCCAGCCGTGTCCTTTTGTTACCCTGTGTTCACTTGGGGACAGGGGCAGGTGCTGGGCCGTTCCTTCCTAAGAGGGGCACTGAGGAGAACCCTGGAGTCCTGGCGGCCTGCTCCCCTTCTGTCCTCACTGTCCCCTGCCTGGGTTCAGGCTCCTCTGGTGGGGGAGGGGCTCAGTGCGCTGTGGGAGCTGTGAGGGGGGCGGTGCACTTCGGGGCGTGTTCACACCCAGCCTTGCCCGCCGGTACCTGGGTGGGAGAGCGCGCTGGCTCTCCGCCTGGGGGTTATTGTTACCAGGCTCCGGTTTCTTCCCCGCTCCCTCAGGGCTCCACTCTTCCCCAGAGCTTCGCCCACCCTCCAGAACCTGCGGTCTCCCTGTCGCCAGCCAGGGAGGAGGGTTGGGGCGGGTCTCCTGGGGCCTGGCAGATTGGAGAGGGTTGAGGGCAGCCCCCAGCCCCTTAGCTGTAGGAGGAGAGACGGAGAGACACCCCACCACTGCCCCTCCCAGAGCCACCTTAACCCCAGTCTTTGCTTTTGTCCTGTCCCCTGACCTTTGCCTCCCAGGGGGGCGGGTAGGCTGGGAGGCTGCAGACAGTGGGAGGGACCGAGGTGTGAGCTTAGGTTGACTTTGGCAGAAACGGAGGGGTGAGGGCTGTGACACCAGGACCTTCTATCCCCCCCTCCCCACCCCCTGCAGTGGATAATTGGGACAGGGCTTCCCTGGCCACCCCCTCCACCACCGTGGCTGCCTTTTCCAGACGGGGGTGAAGCAGGGATGGGAGACCTTGAGCTGCAGCCGTGTCTCCTCCTTTGCCCATGAGGGCAGCTCGGCTCTTTCTGGCCCCAAGGGGAAGGGGGAGGAGCGTGGAGTCCCACAGGCCTCTGAGTCCCCGGGTTTGGTGAGGCCGGCTGGTGAGGCCGGCCGTGGGGAAGTGGAGGCGGTCCCCCACACACTGTCTGGGCCCATAGTCTGTGTAGGTGTCTGTGTGTTTTTGGGTGGGGTGCAGTGGGCTCAGCCCCCAAGGCTGTGAGCCCCCCCCGGGGGGGGCAGTTCCTGAGGCACTGGAAGACTTGGAGGCCAGAGAGGGGACTAGACCTCGTCTAGAGCATTCAGGGTTGCTGGCGCCTTGGCGTGTGTGCAGGTCCTCTGGTGACAGGCCGCTGCAGCCCCTCACAGAGTTCTCCACTCCTGCCTCCCTCTCCCGAGGTGGAAAGAGACAGCGGGCTGGGTTTGGGAAGAGACCTCCTCGGTCCTACACAGCCCTGGGGACGTTGTCATCCTCCCCGGAGCTCCCATTTGGGGGCACCAGAGGACAAGGGGTACACAGGATGTGGTTCCCCATCTGTCCCCAACCAATCTCCGCTGCGCACGCTTCTGCCCCGCTCCCAGACGTCCAAGAATGTGAAGCACGTGGCCCCCCGTACTGGGGGGAGGAGGAAAGATGCTTATCGGCGGCCACTGGGCCAGGGGCCTTCTTCCGCTGCTGCCGAGCTGCACCCGAGCGGCACCCGAGCCACCCCCTCCCACCCCTGGGAGGCAGGGCAGTGCTGAGGGCCCTGCGCCCCCTTCCCGTCCCTCCCCGGGGGCTGCAAGGGGAGCTGCAGAGGAGCGGGCGCCAGCTGGATCGGGAGGGGAGCCGCTGGCCGGGGGCCCGGCTGATTTCCTGCTGATCTCCTCCAGGAAACCGGCCCCTTGTGCGCGCCCGCGAACGGCTCTGGGGCGTGGGGAATCCAGCGCGCTCTACGCCTCCTGCCCGACCGGAGGGGAGTGGGGGAGGGGCACCCTGGCAGCGCCGGAGGGGACCCAGGCTTCCTGGGCCGGTGCCAGCCCCGCGCCGGGCGCTGGAACTTTGAGCCGAGAAGGTGTGGTGCTTCTCCTGCCCAGGTCTTTCTGCAGGAAGAGGAGAGATTTGTGGGCTGGGGCCTCTGGGGCGGGAGGTGAGCGGGGAGGGGCCGGGCCACAGCAGTCCTTTCCCCACGGGTGGTGCCGGCAGAGTCGAAGCTGTGCCCTTAACTCTTGCAGAGGCTGTGAGGGCCCCAGAGTGCCTCCTGTCTTCCCCAGCTGCTGGCTGGAGGCCTGAGGTGGGGACTGGGCCCCACTCTGGGCCCAAAGGGCACAGGGGGAAACCTCCGCCCTGTTCCCTGGGTGACAGGTGGGATGTGCCCGAGGTGGGGGTGCAGACCGCCTTATAGCCTCCAAGGCTGGCAGCCAGCACTGCCTCGTGGGGGGAGCCTCAGCCCAAACTGTAGCCCCCACATTGGGGAATCCCCCCATCCTAGCAAACACTTCTAAAACACACATTCTTTCAGTCCATAAACATGCTCTGGACTTTGCCTGGGCTCCAGATTTCTGCAGGCATTTGCCCCGCTAGTCTGACTCTGACCTTGGAGCTGTCTGTCCCTCTGTCTGTCCCTCATCCTGGTATCCCGTGTGTCTCCTCATGCCCGCCTCCCCCTTCCCCCACTGTGTACCCCAAAGCTCCCGGGTCCTGTTCTCCCTCTCCAGTCTGGTCCGTTTTGGAGGTGGGGCCTTGGGGAGGCTAGCGCAGGGCAAAGGGCTGATGGGGAGGGCAGGGGAGGGGAGAGGAGACAGGTCAGTGCCTCATCCTCTGCTTGTCGGAGCCCGGACTGGGATTCGAGGCCACAGGCCCCCCCCACGCCTGTGTCCTTGACGCCCCACCCCACCCAGTGCAGTCTGGATTGTCTATTGTTACTTCTTTTACGTCTTGGAAAAAGTTAGCGCGACAAAGGGCCCCTTTGTCACCCACCCCTCTGCCTCCTGGCCTCACCCAGGCCCCCCAACCCTGCCCCCCAAAGCAGCTGTTCTCAGGCCTCTCGCCTGTCTGATTGGCCTCTGGGAGAGTGGGGGGGGGGCCGGAGCGAGCAGTTTCGTGTTGGGGTAAGGGGGGGGCCGGGGCTGGGGGCAGGGAAGAGGCCGGGGGGGGGGCGCCCACTGCCCCTCTGCTGTGGGCTGGTCTCTGGGCAGTCCTGGGGGGTGGGGACACAGTGGTGCTGGCCGGCCAGGCTGGCGGGGGGAGTGGTGTCCAGGCCCTGAGAGGAGCTGGGGGGAGCCCTGCCAAGGGGGTTGCCCCGGCGGCCTGTGGCGTGTTCGCAGGTAAGGGGGGGTGGTAGCATGCAGCTCCCCCCAGGACCAGGTGCTGCTTTTCTTGGTTCCTTGGATTTGGGGGCCGTGTGACTCATGGCTATAAGGTGCTCGGGCCAGGAGCTGTGGGCCCTTTTGAATGCCAGAAGGTTGAGTGCTGGCGTTTGGGGTGAGACCAGGCAGGGTTCTGGGGGGTGGGAGGAGGTAGGGACCCACCCCCTGGGGAGGCCTGCGTGGTGCTCTGTGTCCTTGGCCAAGGCAACTGGGCAGGGGCTTCAGGAGGGTGCGGGTGGCCCTTTGGGGGTCTGGGTGCCGTGACCACAGTCCTCCATCCAGCACATTCGCCCCCAGCTGCCCAGGCATAGGGCACAGACACCCTGCCCCCTCCCAGCCCCCCAGCCCAGTCCTGTTCTGCCTGGGGTGGCGGGCACGGAGCCAGGCGCTGGGGAGGGCTTGGCTAGCGAGGGCCGCCCTGCTGGCCGGGTCGGCCCTCCTGGTTGCCCTCTTGGAGCTGAATCACAGGAGGCGAGGGGGGCAGTAACCCGGACATGGTATTGAGGCCAGACAGACAGCGCATTGATGGGAACAGACCCCCATTGTCATGCTGCTGCCCCCAGACTGGGCACCCAGAGGAAGGGGCTTCCGGGGCCCATAGGGACTCCTCTCCCTGTCTGCAGGCGGGGGCCCCCTTGCTTATCAGGGAGTCCCCATGCTGCTTTGCCCCAGCATTTGCAACTTTTCTGTGCACACCCTGCCCCGCGTCCCCGGCCAGGGGATTGTTTGGGTGGAGGAGGGGCTGTGGCTGCTGTCAGGGAGGGGAGGGGGGAGCGGAAGCTGAGGGGGTGGGGGAGTGGCCGGCTTTGAATATCCTGTTGACCCCAGTTTCCTCTGCCCCCAGCCTGTGTCCTCGTCCCTCCCTCCTCCCGGGCCTTAACCCCTTCCTCCCTGGGGGAGGCGGTTCCAGGCCGCCTCCCACCCCCACGGCCCGGTAGAGGCACCCACCCCCCCCCCCCCCCCCCGTCTGCAGGCACATCCATACGAGTGTGACAGTGTATCCTCTGGTCTCTGGGTGTAAAGGTGGGGTCCTGGGACAGCAGATGGGGGTGCCGATGGCTTCACGGGCAACCTCATTCCCCAGGCCTGGCTGGGACCGTGTTCCTGCCCCCAGGCTGGGAGGCTGGGCGGGGCTCCTGGGAGGGGCCCAGAGGCGAGTGGGCAGGTGTGAAGGGCAGCAGCATGGGTCTCTAACCGCCCCTCCCTCTGCTCTCTCTCTAGCCATCGAGACCCAGAGCAGCAGTTCCGAAGAGATAGTGCCCAGCCCCCCCTCGCCGCCCCCCCTCCCCCGCATCTACAAGCCTTGCTTCGTCTGCCAGGACAAATCCTCCGGCTACCACTATGGGGTCAGCGCCTGTGAGGGCTGCAAGGTGAGTCGCGTCCTCGGGAGACACGGTCCGGATGAGATTGATGGGATGTCCCCACTGCCGCGTCCTGGGAGTCTGCTGGTGGGGGTGGGGGGAGTGTCCCCAGGCTGTTGCCCGTGTGCCTGCGGGGGAGGCGGCAGCAGCCTGGGAGGAGAGGAGGCCTCAGATGAGCAGGGCGCCCCCAGAGCGGAGAGGTCCCCTCCTGCTGGAGCTCCTTTCCCGTCTCCATCCTCCAGCTGGCAGGGCGTGAGCCTGCGCCGCCACCGCTGCCCAGGTTGCCATGGTGAGCTGGCTGTCGGCAGGCTCTTGGCTGGGGACCCAGGAGGCCTGCCCCCGGTGGCCCTGCCTGAACCTCCCCAGGGCCGCCTGGCAGGAGGCGGTTGGGGCAGGCGCCTTGCCTTGACCACCCCCCCCCCCCAACAGACGCCCCGGCCGGGTTTCCCTCGACCACGTCAGGCTCCCTCCATCCGGGTCACAGATGTGCTTGCCACCTTCCTGGTGGCTGCGGGCACGGCCCCCTCTCCTCCTCATCTCCCAGGGCCGGGGCCTCTGTACCTGTTCCTTCCCCAGAGGCTGGGGCTCAGAGCCCGTCCGGTCTGGGGACTTGGGGCTCCAGATGGCCCCTCAGCCTGGGCTGGCTGTTCCCAGGTGTGGGGCCAAGATCAAGGGCAAAGCAGAAGGCCTCTGTGTGTGTGTGTGTGTGTGTGTGTGTGTGTGTGCGCACGCGCCTGCCTGCCCTGACTGGGTGTCCCCGGTCTGTCCCTGGCCTGTCAGCCTGTCTGTGGCCGGCCTGTGCGTGGAGCCCCCCCCCACCGGCCCCAGCCCCCTGGGATGGGTCCAGGCGCACCTCCCTGGCTCGTGGCCGGTGTCCTGCTGCTTGTTCCCGGGAGGGCGTGTGTCCTCACCCCCTCGGCCAGCCCGTGCACGTCCCTGCCCGACCTCTCCCTGCCCAGCCTTCTCGCCCTGCTCCGGGTCCGGGGCTGTGGGCTCCAGAGTTCTGCGTCTCTCCTGTCTCGCCTCTTCTCCTCCTTGTCCTGACACGCTGGCGGCCCTGCCGCCCTTTTCCCAGGGAGGGAGGAGCGGGTGTGTGGGTGCGGGTCGGGGGAAGACCTCTGCTGCCCACTGTGTGGAGGCAGGTGCTGGGGCTCCTTTGGGAGAACCCACGTAGGTGGGCCCTTCTCCCTCCTCACCTAGCCTGCTCAGGTGGGTCATGGCCAGAGGCTCGGGGCAGCAGCGGCCTGGCCTTCCGCACCCCCGGGGCCAAGGCCTCGGGCGGGGGTGGCCCCCGCCGCGGGCGTGGCTGACCTGTCTCCCTCCCCCCCACACTCAGGGCTTCTTCCGCCGCAGCATCCAGAAGAACATGGTGTACACGTGTCACCGGGACAAGAACTGCATCATCAACAAGGTGACCCGCAACCGCTGCCAGTACTGCCGGCTGCAGAAGTGCTTCGAAGTGGGCATGTCCAAGGAGTGTGAGTGCCGGCCGGGCCCCGGGGTGCTCCTGAAGGCCGGGGGGTGGGGTTGGGGTGTGGGTGCAGGGATGTGAGCTTGCATACCTGTGCTGTGGTGTGTGGGCTCGCGGTTAAGGATGGTTTCTGTATAGACAGACAGACGGTCTGTCTGTGCATCTAGCTGGCCGTGTGTCCGCATGCAGACAGCCGTTGTTGTTGGCACGTGGCTGGCTGTGTGTGATGGGCACACACGTGTGCCTGTGTGTCTGCCTCAGGCCTGCTGGCTTCCAGGCCCTGGCTGGCCTTGGGGCCGGCCTCAGAGGCACCCCCAGGTCCGTTTGGGGTGCGTATCATAGGGAAGGGCCTGCACTGGGCGCTGCCAGTTGGGTGTGTTTGTGTGTGTGCATGAGTGTGCACACTCGTGTGTGCACCGGGGGGAGGGGACGGCTGGCACAGGGATGTGAACGCCATTGTCCGGTGGTGACGCCTGGGCTCCCGAGTTGGAGGAGAGAACTGGGGCTTCTCAGATCCCGGAGGGGCGGGGGTTTCCAGTTTGGGCTCAGCTGAGGCTGGATGGAGGAGGAGGGAGGGCTGGACAGGGAGACCCTCTTGTGTTGAATCATGGATGTTGCCGTGGTGACCGGTGATTGATGATGTCAGAGATAAATGACGCTGACAGACGCCTCCTTGTCTGCGTGGCCGTTGCCATGGAGCCCGAGCCTTGGGGGATGGGGTGGGGGAGGGGGCTGCAGGACCCCCTAGCCCTTTGTGGGTTGGGCAGTGGAAGAAGAAAGTGGGAAAGAGCTGTGGGGGACCAGGGAGCCCCAGACAGGAGAGAAGGGGTCCTGCACCGCCCCGCCACCTCCTGCCACAGGAGGCACAGGCTGCCTTGTTAGGGACCCAGGAAGTGGCGGCTCCTCCAGGCTACAGAGTGGGTGACCACTTGGGACCCTCAGGGCCCAGCACTTCCTTCTCCCTCCGCTTCTGCCACCTTCCACTCCCGGAAGGGCCAGGGTGGGGACCCCTCCCCTCCCACCGCTATCACCCCCTTTCGCCGGCTCCCTCCTCCTCTGGTTGCTCTGTGCCCCGGAGCTGAGCAGCTGCCATTTCAATAGAATTAAAGCTTCCGAATGATAAACGTCTTGTCACAGCTGCAATTTTCTCTTCCCAAATTATCCCCCCACTCTCCCTCTCCCTCTCCCCGCTCTCCCTTGCACTTTATTGAATTTGCAGAATCGACATGAGTGATCTCCAAATTATGCCAGGGCCCCCCCACCCGCTGCCCCCTCCTGGGGCCCCTGCCCCCACCCTCTCTTCCTCCAGCCTCGGCAGCCGCCACCACTGGCCCTGTGAGTGATTGTGTGTCTGGGATAATCGGCTAGTAACGACCCCATCGCTTCTTTAAAGCCGAGTGGTGTGTGCGGCTCAGCGCCCCTGGTGATTTGTCAGCTCCCCAAGCTAATGGGCCGAGAGATTCTCCCGTCAGGCCCCCCGTTCTCAGGATGGGGAGCCCGGCACCACCCCTGCCCGAGGAGAGGAGCTGCTTCCTCTTCCCCCGGGGAGGCTGCTGCCAGGAGGGCCGAGGGCCAGGGGCAGCTGCGCGTTCCTCCTGGAAGCAGGGGGTGGGGGGGCAGAGCACGGACGTGGGACACTCTGGCTTCCAGACCGGGACCCCGCCAGGCCCCAGGAGTGGGTGTGTGGGACCACAGGCTCGGGGGCTGGGGTCCTGGGCAGGACCTGGGGTCCGTGTCAGGTGGGCACAGCGCGGTGGGCCACAGGCGGACGCTTTCTGCAGCCAGCGGCGCCGGTGGCGGGAGCTCGGGCTGGGGGCGGGCCGCTGCCTGCGCCTGCCCGCCCCCTGACCACCGGCCTCTGCCCTCCACAGCTGTGAGGAACGACCGGAACAAGAAGAAGAAGGAGGCGCCCAAGCCCGAGTGCTCCGAGAGCTACGCGCTGACGCCCGAGGTCGGGGAGCTCATCGAGAAGGTGCGCAAGGCGCACCAGGAGACCTTCCCGGCCCTCTGCCAGCTGGGCAAATACACTACGGTACGGCCCCCACCCCCGGCCCGGCGGGCGGGCGGGTGGGCGGGCACTCGGGCGCCCCTTCTCCGCCAGGCTGGCTCCTCCTCGCCCCGGCCCCGGCCTGCACGTCCTCCCTTGTCCCTCCTCGCCCTCCTCCCGCCTCCTCTTCTCGAGCCGCTCGCGGGAAGGGGCTGGCGGGGCCAGGCCAGGAGGGGGCGCCGTGAGCAGAGGGCCTCACTCTCCCCGTCCTCTCAGAACAACAGCTCGGAACAGCGTGTCTCCCTGGACATCGACCTCTGGGACAAGTTCAGCGAACTCTCCACCAAGTGCATCATCAAGACCGTGGAGTTCGCCAAGCAGCTGCCGGGCTTCACCACGCTCACCATCGCCGACCAGATCACCCTTCTCAAGGCCGCCTGCCTGGACATCCTGGTGAGGGTCTGCGCCCCGCCCCCCCGCTTGGGCACCGCCCCGCGTCTGCGGAGGACGCCCCGCCGCCCACGTAGCCACCGTCCCAAACACCTGTCTGCACTGGACCTGGCCCGATGCCCCGCCCACCCAGGCGCCCACGTTTCCTCTCTCCGTGTGTCATTTGTCCGCTTGTCTGCCTGTCTGCCTGGCCCCCCGGCCGGCCCCTCAGCACCCGGCTGTTCACTAGGGGACCCACTTACCTGCACACGCACCCGTCCACCCTCACCCCGTCTTTCCGTTAAGCCTTCCATCCAGCCACGCGTCTTCCCGTCTGTTCGGTTGTAATAAAGACTCACCCGGGTCCCTGTGTGGCGAGGCCTCGAGCCGGGTGTCAGGAACAGAGGCGAACACCACGCTGTCGCCTTTCTCAAAAACCTTCCGTTTTTGGGAGCGACATAGGTAAACAGAGGCAGCGGACTGGGATACGTGCTGGCTGGCGATGGCGAGAGCTGACCTCCCTCCCCGCAGACGAGGGGCCACAAGGCGGGGCTCAGGGGAGGGGCCTGGAGGAGAGGGCGTCGCAGGCTGTGGAAGGAGCGTGGGGGGGGCGCCTCGAACCCAGGGCAGGGTTCGAAGGGCTTGCTGCTCTGAGTCCAGCTGGGGCCGGGAGATGGGTGGGGCTGGAGGGTGGGCTGGACTGCAGGCTGGATTGGGGACCGTGGCGGCTGCCAAAGCCTCCATTGGTGAGGACTCTTCTCCCTGGCATCCTGACGGGCTCGGCCCTCGCAGCCACCTGCAGGGCGGGGCGCGTGGGCTGTGACTTCCAGGGAGGGGGGGCGGGGGCAGCGTGTGCTGCTGTCTGCAGGCCGCCGCCCACCCCCACGTGCTGGCTGCAGGAGGCAGGATGAGGGTTTGGCACGGTGGAAGCTGATGCACGCTTACTGAGCTCCTGTTGTGTGCCTCGTCCTGCGGACATGAATCCGCCGTGCTAGTCTAGTTTCTAGAGGATTCTGAATTCTCCGCACGGAGACAGGAGGCTGACCGTGAACCAGACCAATACAGAAGCCGCCTGCCGTGTGTGGCTGTTTAAACTTACGTTAATTAACATTTAACTCCCGCTCAGTCCCTTAGTTGCACCTTAGGGTGGTTTCAGTGTCCAGCGGCCACGCTGGCCGCTGTGCTGGGCGTTGCAGATGCAGAATGTTGTCGTTACTGTGGGCGAGGCGCTGGGCCGCAGCGGGCCGGCTGGCTGCCAGGTGGTCCTGTGGGGGCAGATGCTGGGGCTGGCAGCGCCGGGGGGACAGGCTGAGTCCCTTAACTCGCGCCTCCTCTGCACCCAGATCCTGCGGATCTGCACGAGGTACACGCCCGAGCAGGACACGATGACCTTCTCGGACGGGCTGACCCTGAACCGGACCCAGATGCACAATGCTGGCTTCGGCCCCCTCACGGACCTGGTCTTCGCCTTCGCCAACCAGCTGCTGCCCCTGGAGATGGACGACGCTGAGACCGGGCTGCTCAGCGCCATCTGCCTCATCTGTGGAGGTGGGCGGGCTGGTGCCGGGTCCCGGGCCAGGCCCCGGGTGGTGGTGGTGGCAGTGGAGCCCCCTCACCGGGATGTCCGAGGGTCACCAGATCAGAAAAGGACCTTGGCCCCTGTCAGGTCCTGCTTAGAGGGGGAAACTGAGTCCCAGAGGGCAGGAGCCCGCCTGTGACCACACAACAAGGTTGTGGCAGGGGGGACCTGAACTCTCGGTCCCCACCTGGTTGGACCACCCAAGTTCAAGTCCTGGCCAGCTTTGACCTTAAGTGAGTTGCCAAACTTCTCTGAGCCCCCAATTCCGTAAAACAAGACAGTAACGGTCCCCCCTCGTAAAGTCGATGGGCCGATGGAGGTGGTCGTTAATAAAGGTGCGGAGCCCAGAGTAGGGCCCAGTGAGTGTTGGCCGCTGCTGCCATGTTCGTGTTTCGAGTTCTGCAGCGTCCTGCCAGTGTCCGTAATGGGGGGCGTGGGAGACCTGCCCGGGCATCTTCCATCTGCTTGAGGTTGGCACTGCTTGTGTTCAGGGGTCCCAGCCCCGTGAACTGGGCGGTGAGGGCTGGCTTTGGGCAGTCTGCATCCTAAAGCACACAGACACTCTCCACTGCCCTGTGTGGGGAGGCCCAGCTTGTGGCCTGGGCAGGTGCGCCCCCCTGTGGCCAAGGCTGGGAGTGCAGCGATGGTCCTAGCTTCACCAGAGCACCTGCTCAGAGGCACCTCTGCTTCCCCAGACCGGCAGGACCTGGAGCAACCAGACAGGGTGGACATGCTGCAGGAGCCGCTGCTGGAGGCGCTGAAGGTCTATGTGCGGAAACGGAGGCCCAGCCGCCCCCACATGTTCCCCAAGATGCTGATGAAGATCACGGACCTGCGAAGCATCAGTGCTAAGGGTGAGGCTCCCACACCTGGAGGGAGGCCGGCCCCGTGTCCCTGCCGGGGCTGGGTCCCAGCGGCTGGCCCAGGACCCAGGCCGGGTCCCTCACATCTGAGCCAACATCTTGTGTCTTTGTGCCCAGGATGACACCCGACTTGTCAGGACCCAAGCTGTCCCTATATGTGTCTAGGCCAAGGTCCCCCGAGACCCCACCATGCCCAGGCGACCCGTCTGTGAGCGCCTCTTGTCCCCTGCGCATGGTGGTTACGGGCATAGCCCTGGGACCAGACGGTGTAAGTGTGTGTCCGTGAGCAGCTCACTCAGCAGCTCTGAACCCTTCTGAGCGGTGAGGAGGGTGCTGGTGTTTGTAGCAGGGGAAGCCGTGACACACAGCACTTAGGAAGGACCCCGTGTCAGACCAGGTGGTGTGACCCCAGAGCCCGTGTTCACAACCGCCTTCCCACTGCCCCTTGGACTTGGGGACTTAAGAGAGCTGCTCACAACCGTGGCTGGGTGACTCAGTCGGTTGGAGATCAGTCCAGTACCCCAAGGTTGTAGGTTCGATCCCCAGTCAGGGCACATACATGCAAGAATGGACCAGTGAATGCATCAATAAGTGGAACAATAAGGCAATCTCTCTCTCAGTTTAAGACAGAGGGAGATACTGTGTCAAAGAGGTCAAAGAGCCAAGCCCCCAGTGCAGTGTGTGGCAGGTGCTGATCACCCACCGGCTGTGCCCGCCCTCCTGGCCACGCTCGCCTGCAGGGCTTGCAGGGCCGGGGGTGGGCGTGCATGCTGACCTCTGCCCCTCCTCTCCTGCAGGGGCTGAGCGGGTGATCACGCTGAAGATGGAGATCCCGGGCTCCATGCCACCTCTCATCCAGGAGATGCTGGAGAACTCAGAGGGCCTGGACACGCTGGGCGGACAGCCCGGGGGTGGCGGGCGGGAGGGGGGTGGCCTGGCCCCCCCGCCCCGCAGCTGCAGCCCCAGCCTCAGCCCCAGCTCGAACAGAAGCAGCCCGGCCACCCACTCCCCGTGACCGCCTGCGCCCCACAGACGTAGCCCTTGCTCCTCGCCCGGCTTTTCTCTGCCTTTCTACCAACCACGCGACCCCAGCCAGCCCTGCCCCCTCCCTGTCCTCCTCAGGACAGGAGGGAGGAGGTGGCCACTCATTGGACAGAGGCCCGGTGCTACGGACTGTTACTCTGTGGCCTGGGCTGACATCAGGGGCAAGGTCACGAACTGAGTGAGGACCCCTGGTCTTGGGTCTCAGGATGGGGCCTGGGGGCCTTGTGTTCATCGAGACACCTCTCTGCCCGCCTCGCCGCATCTTCATCACCAGCAAACGCCAGGACCTGGCTCCCCCATCCCCGGAACGCGCAAGCCATTGCCTCCTGGTTGGGGAGCCCCCCTTGCCTCAGTTGGTGACGGAGGGGGTGGGCCGGGGGTGGGGGCTCCCCCTGTACATACCTGCCATACCAACCCCCCGGGTATTCTCGCTGGTTTTGTTTTTATTTTAATTTTTTTTTTTTGGTTTTGATTTTTTAAATAAGAATTTTCATTTTAAGCACATTTATACTGAAGGAATCTGTGCTGTGTATTTGGGGGAGCTGGATCCAGAGCTGGGGGGGGTGGGCCCTGGGGGAGGGCAGTGGCTCCAAGGGGCCCCCACTCTCTCCGCGTCCCTGTGTCCCCCGGCCTTCTCCCTGGCCTTTCTCTCCTGTTTCCTCTTTAAAACTGTGAAGTACTAACTTTCCGAGGCCTGCCCTCCCCTCCTTTGTGTGGGGGCAGGCAGCCAGCCCCCTTCTCCTTCTGCCTAACCACTGGTTCCGGGCAACTCCGGCAGCCCCCGCAGGAGGGCGCCCTCCACCGGAGGTGGGCCGGGGCCAAGCAAGGGGCCCTCAGTACACATTGAGCGTTTCCCTGCCCCGTGTGCCTGGCTGAGCCGCCCACTCCGCATCGGGGCCCACGTGACCTAAGCCCTCCAGCCCCCACTTCGAAGGGGCAGGCCTAGGGGCCTGAGCTGTCCCTGCCCCCAGCCTCACAGCCACCAGCACCACCCACAGGACCCCCGGACACCCCCAGGCCGACAGACAAGCTTGGCCCCAGCTCCTCCATTTCCCTGGCCTGCTCCCAACCCCCACCCCACACCCGTGCCCCTCCTTGCCCCGCAGGACGGGCCTAAGGGGGCGGTTCCCTCCCCTGCACCCCTGGGCTGGGGGAGCCGGCTCTGCCCTGCCCCCTGTGCCCCAGGGTTGGGGTCTCATCCCCCAGAGCCCGCTGGTGCACCTGTTACTGTTGGACTTTCCACTGAGATCTACTGGATAAAAAATTAAAATTATATTTATTCTACACACGCCTCAGCTGTGCTGCCTCGCCGCCTTCTCGCAGTGTCTGGGCAAGGGGCTGGGGCCGAGGGGTTGCGCAGAGCACCGTGGCCCGCCCTGTGCTGTGGTCCGGAGACCCCATGGCAGGAGACAGGCCTGCTTTCGGGGAGCCCCACTCTGGAGGGGGTGGAGGGAGAGGGAGAGAACCCCCTGCCTTCAGAGACTCCACAGTGGGAGGGAAGGTACAGCCCCAGCTCCCCAGGAGTCCCAGTGTGGGAGAAGCAGCCGGCCCTGCCCTCGGAGGGTTCCTAGCCCTTGGGAACCTGGAGGTGGGGTCTGGGGGTCATTTGATAGTAGAGTTCTATTTGGGGGGTGAACACAGACTTGATCTTCATGGCACAGTGGTGGTTGGCCCGGGGTCCTGGATCCCACGCACATGGCGACCTTATAAGAACACAGGGTTGGGGCACAAGCCGAGGCCAGTCCCCCATCCCTCTGCCCTCCTCTTCCCGCCCCGAAGGTCTGTGAGCAGGAAGCCCAGAGCACAGCTTGCAGGGGAGCCTGGGTGCTCCTGGTTAGGAGGGTGGAGTGCGGCAGCCTTCGAGGGTCCTCAGAGACCCAAAGTGTCCACCCCTCACACTGCACCTCAAGGCTCAGAGAGGGCAGTGCCCTTGTCCAGGGCCACACAGCACATTAGTAGCAGATGGAAAACCAGTACTCAGGGCTCCCACCTCTCAGCCAGGCTTCTCTCCTGGGTCGCTGAAGCCCTAGAAGAAGCGTCAGATACCGCAGTATTGGGGCGTCTGGGGAGGTGGCGGCGGAGGCTGCGCTGGGAAGAGTTAGCAGCGGCGCTGCGCGGGAAAGGGTGTCCTCCGCGGCGGTCCGCCCGCCGTTTCTACAACCACCGCCAGGTGGCGCCAATTCCTCGCTTATCTCACCCTCCGGCCCTGGCTGACAGCGGCTCTCTTCCCTTAACAAACATTTTCTCACACTTTCTTTGTGAACCCGAAATGAAAGGTAGCACAGATACGTATACCATATGCTATCGCACTGTATCGTAGAGGAGAAACGAAGGGTAAGTGCTATGAATTTCAATATGTAAATACCTGGGCACAGCCACAAGGCAGATACGACGTCGCCCCGCGTTTGCTTCTGCTTTTAATGAGCTCGTTTGGATTTAAAGAAGTCAGGGGGTCAGAAGCTATTGTGCACGTGAAGCGCAAGGAAGTTGAAGAGTATGGTTGGATGTTGAAACAAAAACTAACAGTGCGTAGCAAAACCGTGCAAAACAAAAGACCCCCAAATGAACCCTGAATGGTTTACATGTGAAACAGGCTTTCACCACGTAAAGGTGCAGCGGGACATTCTGAAGTCGCGCAGGACGATTCTTTAGTGTGGGAGGACCTTGTGGCAGTCTTAGTCCCCGCTCGCCAGATGCCAGCAGGCCCCCCTCGTGTGGGTAGTGGTCCATACATTTTACAAAGTGCTCCCCTCGGGGCAATACCTTGGCCGTGGGGACCCTCCAGGGCTTGACGAGATCTCCCACCGCGGTACGCAGCTCACGGCTGTAGAGCCGAGTTTCTGAACCGCAGCACAGTCTGGGCCCAGGAATTCTTCCCGTGCATTACAGGGCGTTCAGCAACGTCCCTGGCCTTTGCCCACTAGAAGCTAGTTGCGCCTCCCACCCAGCCGTGACTGCCAATATGTCCGCAGGCTTTGTCGAGTGCCCCCCAGTGGAGACGCGCTGGGGTGCCGTCTGACATCATCCAGGGCTGACGTGTGCTTTGCGTGGCGCCAGGCCCCGTCCTCCATGCGGAGACTGACCCATGGGTGGTGACTGGGATACATCTGGGGTAGGGCAGTGATGGGGTCTTGCTTGGGCAAACAGGATCTCAAGGAAGGGGAATTGAACCAGGCCTGGGAGAAGGCTAGGAAGGCTTCCTGGAAGAGGTGCCCCCTCCCAGCTGAAGCTCTAAGGGGAAGAATTAGCTAGGTAGGATGCAGAAGTGATACACAGCTTCACATAATCGAAAACTGTCTCCAGCTCTGTATTCTGACCGTTTTCAGGTTTTGGTTGGAATGGTGGAGGAGGTGAGGCTGTACAGGTTGGGACAGGTCAGATCAGGCCAGCTGAGGAGCTGGACTTGATGCTGAGGTGGTGGGAGCGAAGGCTGGGAGTGAAGGGAAGGGTTCAGACTGGCACTGCGGGGCAGGAGCGGAGGCAGTGGGAGTGCCCTGGGCCGCTGGTGACCAGGCTGACCCAGGGCAGCCTCTGAGGGTTGCACAAGGGCGGTCAAGGGGAGGCAATGCTGACATGGTAATGGGTGGACCCAGTGGCTGATGGGATGGGGAAGGCGGGCAGAGGATGGGCCGAGGCAACAGCGGGCATAGGTGGTGGCACCGGTGGGTGGAGACACTAGAAACTGAGAGGAGAACTAGGAAAGTTGAGGTTATTGCGCGCCTGCCTGTGAACCAAAGGGTCGCTGGTTCAATTCCCAGTCAGGGCATGTGCCTGGGTTGCGGGCCAGGTCCCCAATAGGGGGCGCGCCAGAGGCAACCACACATTTAATGTTTCTCTCCCTCTCTTTCTCCCTTCCCCTCTCTAAAAGAATAAAATCTTTTTTAAAAAAGAAAGTTGTGGTTGCATTTGGGGTGCTAGTGACCCCCACCTTCCCTGTGCCTCACCCCACTCCACCCCAGCCACACTGGCATCCCTGCTGGCCTCAGACACCCCCAGAGTACTCCTGAGCCTCAGGGCCTTTGCACTGGCCACTCCCTCCAACTGGAATGCTCTTCCTGGCCACAACTTCCTGGCCAGCCCCTTGCTACCTGCTGTTACGTGTCACTGATCAAGGATGTCACTCCCTCTCCCCTTACCTTGGCCTGGGGGCACATCCTGTGTTTATCATCTGCCTTCCCCACCAGAATGTAAGCTCTGCGAAGGCAGGTTTCGTTTGCCATAGTAGACCATCACCTGGGTCCGCTCCGCTCCGCACGGTGGCGGCACCCACATGTGGCACCTGAGTCTTCGCCTGTGGCCGGTCCGGCCTGAGCCAAGTGCGAAATCCACACAGGGTCCCCAAGACAGCGCAAAGAATCTAAACTATCTCCTTGGTACTTTTTATACGGATGATGTGCCGGCATCTTTGGTTGTATTGGCTTACAGAAAATTTATTGCTAAATTAATTCCACCTGTTTCCTTCTACTTCTTTTAAGATTTTTTAAATTTTTATTTTTAGAGAGAAGGGGAGGGAAGGAGAAAGAAAGGGAGAGAAACATCAATGTGTGGTTGCTTCCCCACTAGGAACCTAGCCTGCAACCCTGGCACCTGCGGGTGTGGATGGCGCTCACGCGCCCTGCAGACAGACCAGGGTGGCGGGCCCCTGCCCTGCCCCCCTCCCTGCGTGGGTGCCCTCGTGGGCAGAGACGGTCCCTCCCTGGGATGCCCCTGCAGGTCGGGAGCTCACGGAGCTCACACAGGACACACGCATGCCCACACAGGGTGTGTGCTGGGATGCTGGTGTCACAGTTGTTTCTGTCCTCGGTGAGACAACTTTCCCTCCGCTCTCACCGACCACTGTCAGCCTCCTGCCCTGTACCTCCTCCCCCGCCCGCCTCCTTCCTTCCCACCTGGGACGCGGCATCCCCACCGGCCTCGGTTCATTCGGTGCCCCGGACGCTGGGCGCACGAGGGACGTGCGAAGGAGAGCTGCCCCGGGGACCTGCCAGCGCGTGCCTTCTGCCCAGGCAGCGTCCTGGGAGCAAATCCAGCACAAGCCACTGCCTGCTTGCTTCTGCGGTGCGGGCCGCGGTGGCGGGGTTGGGGCTCTGACCTCACCCTCGGTCCGAGGCAGCTCTAGATGGCCAGGTCCTGGCGGACCGTGGCCAGTGACACCTTGCTGCGGCCGCTGCCACCCTCGCTGTCGCCGGCCGGTGCCCGGTGCGCATAGGCGGGCGGGGCGTAGGGGTCGGGCCCGGGCCGCCTGGAGGGCAGGGCTGGCGGCGGCGGCGGCGGCGGCGGGAGCAGCTTCTGGGCCTCCTCGTGCGCCCGGTTGCAGCGGTTGTCGCGCTCGGCCGCTGGGCGCGGGCGGCCCTTCCAGAGCAGGTGGCTCAGCTCGGCCACGCTGAGCAGGGCCGAGAGCAGCCCCACGGCGAAGTAGAAGACCACGAAGACGGTCTTCTCGGTGGGCCGGCTCACGAAGCAGTCCACGGTGTGCGGGCAGGGCGGGCCGCTGCACTCGAAGTGCGGGGCCACGCGGAAGCCGTAGAGCAGCGTCTGGCCGGCCAGGAAGGCCAGCTCGGCCAGCAGGCGCAGCGCCACGCTGAGCAGGTAGCAGCGGCGCGCGCGACGGGCGCGCAGGGCGCAGGGCGGGCACGGGCCCTCCGGGAGGCCCCGCGCGCACGGCGTCCCCTTCTCCGCGGCCGCGCCTCCCGGCTCCTTGCTGGCCTGGTGCATGGAGTAGATGACGAAGAGCACCGGCGGCGCCGAGAGCAGCAGGATGTGGAAGAGCCAGAAGCGGTAGTGGGAGACCGGGAAGGCGCGGTCGTAGCAGGTCTGGCGACAGCCCGGCTGCAGCGTGTTGCACACGAACTCCTCCTGCTCGTCCTCGAACACCGCGCCGCCCACGGTGGCCAGCACCAGGATGCGGAAGATCAGCATGACCACCAGCCACAGGCGGCCCACCAGCGGCGACTGCAGCTGCACCGCGTCGAGCAGCGAGCCGAGGAATGCCCACTCCCCCATGACGCTGGGGACGAAGGGTGTGGGTCAGAGGCCGCAGTCGGCGCCCCCACCCGTCCACGCCCACCGGGATGGGGTCCGTTAGACCTCCTCTAACTTCAGGGTGAGTCCGGGGTCAGGGTGGCAGGCAGTTTGTGGGAAGAAGGGAGTTAGCAAGGGGGCAGAGGGGTTAGGTGCTTCTCCACTATGGGTGTCTGTCTCCCTGGGCCTGATGGGTGCTGGGGAGGAGCCACACCCTGGTGCTTTAGCCTGACACCCATGGGTGGCTTTGTTGGACCCTGTGCTCCTCCAGAGCCCAGCTCCCTCGGAGGGGAGCCTGGAGGTCAGCCGGGCCGCCCCTGACGGCCTTTGGAGAAGCAGAAGCTGTCTGCACCCTACGTGCTGTTCTCCACGGGGGAGAATGGTGTCTCCAGACCCAGTCTGGTGCACCTGGGACAGGCGGGCGCCCAGCCGACCCAGCGGGACGCCACCTCTTTCTCTCTCTGCCCTTTTTGCTGCAGCGAGTTTCTCTCTGAGTTGTGGGGCGACACAAAAGTAGCCCCACTTCTGTGACTCTGTCGGGACCCTTTGCCCTGGGTGTCCCCTGCCATCCGACCCCAGCAAGGCAAGAATGCGGCCCAGTCCTCTCCCCTCTCCTCCCGGCGCCCCACGACTTCCAGTCGCCCACATCTCCCGAGAGCCTCCCCCGCACACCCACACGGGCCCCGCGGGCTCCCGGGGCCCCCAGACCCGCGGTCGGCCCCACTCACCCGTGGCCGGAGCTGAGGTGCTAGACTTGAGAGAGGGATCTTGGGAGATGGCTGGGACCTGCTCCTCCTGGTCCCTCTTTCATTTTCCCTTTCAGATTTGGCCGGGATGGGTGACAGGACAGGATGGCCGAGAGGGGCCAGCTCTCCCCCCGCTCTTAAAGGGACAGAGTGACCCTGTTGGCTGGGTCTTCCCTTGGGAACAGACACAGGGCCACGCCCCTTACCGGGCTCTGCCGCCCCTCCCTCTTCCTCCCTCCCCCCCATCCCATCCCCATCCCCATCCCACAGCTGGGTCTCCATCCGGAAATGGGGGAGGGGGCTAACCAGAGCTGCACCCTTTATTGAGAGAACCCCATGGAAGCCAGTCCCCCCAGTGGGCTCCCCCAGACCGGAGGGCCTAGGTCCTCGGTCAGCGGACTGTCCGTCCCCTTGGAAGGCCACCTGCAGGGCCGGAGGCAGGTTCGGTGCCGGTGCCGGGGGCACTGGTGTCCTGAGAGGCAGCCAGCACCTGGTAGCTGGGCTTCCACCTCTGCTGCTGACCTTGGACGAGTCCCTGGGCCCTTCTGGGACAGTCTGCTGTCACCTGAGCTTGTCACCTGAGGTGGCCGGGCCAGCCAACCCCGTTTCCTTTCAGTCCTCCGTCTCGGTGGGGAGATCCCCACGGAGCTACAGAGACCCACAGCAAACACGTGCCCCCAAAACTCCACGTCGAGAAAACATCCAGGTGTTGAGAGTGGCTGGCTTTGGTGGTTAAATGAAAGCTTCTACTTCCTTCCTGCTTCCCGTAATTTCCAGACTTACTACAATGAGCGTGTTATTTATAGCGTGGGGAATGGAGGAAAGGCCTGTTTCTCCCACCAGGCTCTGAACTGGATCCCCTCCCACGGCTCTGGGTGGCAGGAGAAGCTGTCCCTTGGAATGGCCCGTGGTGACCTGAGCAGCCGGGGGGGGACACTGTGCCTTTCTAGGGGTTGGCTCAACCGGCCGCCGTCCCCTTCCCTCGCGGATGCAGCGGCTCGGGGCCAGGCCCTGTCGCACCAGCGCAGAGCGCATCACACCAGTGAGAGGACTTGGGGGTGGGGGGCAGCTGGGCCCCAGGGGCTCACTCGCCCGCAGTCACGCAGCCCGTGAAGAGCAGGTCCCAGCCCCACCCCTGACCCTGCGGTTCGTACTCTTCAGCCCATCATGGAGCTGTCCTCCGTCCAGCCTGGCTGGCCTTCCCAGGTGGCGTCCAGGGCCCGGCAGTCCCTGGGGCGTGGGCCGGGCTGACGGGCGTAGGTACTGGAGGTGGGCCATGCCCACCCCTTCCTGAGTGGGGAGGGTGCCAGGACTCAGTTGCTCAGGGTCGTTTCCTCTCTGCTTCAGCCACGGGGGCCTGGGTAGTTTTCCGTGTTGATCGGGGCCCGGCCTGGTGTCAGGAAGGGTGGGAGAGGTGCCCGGCATCCCCACTGGCTCGGGGGCCCGGCCCAGCCTGGAAAACCCCCCGGTCCACTCTTTGCACCCTCGTGCAGGGTTCCCTTGGGGGTGGGCTTGGGTGGGCAGACACGGCCCTGGATGGAGTCCAATGGAAACCACATGTGGGGGCCCCACATCCCCAAAACAGGAAGGGGGTGGGGGCACCACAGACCTCCTCAGCCCCGACCTCCTCCTGTGTCGGGCAAAGCTGCTCTCTGACCTCTGACCTCCCTCCACAGCCATGGGGGCTCAGGGCCACACCTCCCCTCCCCTGACTATCCAGGGGTGGTCCCTGCCCTGTCCCGTGTTCCCTGCTGGGTCGGGCCACTGGCTCAGCCTGGAAAAACCCCAGCAGAGCTGTCTGCCTGCAGGGGGAGGGAGGTGGCAGAGGTGGTGGGCTAGGGCGGGGCAGGGGGTGGAGAGCCCGTGGCCCCCCTGCAGCGTCCCCGGCCCCTGATGCCACGGGGCCAGACACAGGAGACGCTGCAATCTCGGGGGCCCGTCCTCCTCCCCAGATAGCGCCGTCCAGCCTGGGGGGAGGTGTCGCTGATGCTAAGCAGGGCTGGCGGCACGTGGCTCCATTCCTGGCCGCACTTGAGGTCCGGGGCTGGGCTGGGGGGGCGCGTCCTGCCCGGCCGCACAGTCAGTCTCTGTCCCAGACACCTCGCCCCACCCCCTCTGGCTGGCGTGGAGCCCCTTCCCGCGTCCGTCACACACGGACGGACACACAGGTGAGCACGTCATTGTCTGCACCCACTAAGTGACATCATGGGACACAACTGTTTTTCCTGTGTCCCTCTAACGTGTTCAGGTCTTTATAGAAATGATGCCTTTTAGTGCGGCATCCACTGGCCACCCTAACTGGAATTTAACCTCCTGCTTCCTATCCCTTTTCTCAGCTTTAGTTTCTTTGCACTGTTCGCTACATAACATACTTTTCTTATTTATCCTGCGTAGCATCCATCTCTCCCATTAGCACGTCAGCTCCGAGACGGCAGGGTTTTTTGGTGCTTTATTCCCCGTCCTGCCTCCAGCACCTAGAACAGTTCCCGGCATGCAGTAGATGCTCAATAAATATCTGTCAGGTGGATGAATGGATGAAGTGGGGTGGGTGCCGACCTCCTTTGCCTCAAGAGGAGGAGAACGCCAGTGGGCCCCATGCCTCAGCTGCGTATTCTGGCGTCCTCTAGAGCTTGTGACCCCTGAAGTGATTCCCCTGCCCCCAGCTCAGCCTGCACGTGAGAGGTGAGGGCAAGAGTGGCGGCGGGCATGGTAGATTCTTCTTGGTGTCTTCTGGTCCTCTCTAGCCCCCCCACCCCCCGACCTGGCTGCACAGTTCCTGACCTTCAAAGGCTTCCCCAAGCCTGCAGACCCTCCAGACCTGACCCTTTTGCTCACAGGTTGCCCTTGTGCCTCTCACTCCGCCCTTGGCCCTCAGCCTTAACTGGGAACGGCTCGGCAGCCGGGTCTTCCTTTGCTCCTTGGCTCCGTTTAAGACCAGGTTTAGCTGTGACAGCAAACATACTAAACACAGAAGCAAGGATGTGTCTTGTTTGTAAAATCCCAGGAAGCTACTCCGCGCCCGACCTTCTTGCATACCATTGGCCGGGATGACCTTCCACAAGGAAGGCTGGGAAATGTAGTCTTTCTTCTAGGCGGCCTTGCACCCCAGAAAGGAGAATTTTTTAGCCTTGGTTGTCACACATCTGTGTCTGGCATTGGCCCTCCACGCTGACTTGGGGCATCAGAGACACGCGGTTCCCCCGGAAGGCAGCCCCCGCCAGCCCCTCCCGTGCAGCCCCTCCCCTCCCCCACCCCCCGGGAAGAAGGGAACCTTTGCCATCTTGCCTGCCATCTTGTCCCCAGGTCCTTCCACATCCCTGCCCCTTTGGGCCTTCCTCCATGTGTCTCTGTCCAGTCCCATTCCTTCTTCCTTGTTCTTGAGCAGAGGAGCCATTACCACCTGCCAGCTGGGGGCCCCCACCAGGTCTCTTCCCCATGCCCCCCATTTCTAGGTCGTACATGGAGCAACTTCGCTTAAAAAGGACAATGACTGGGCCTGCTGGTGGCTGGGACCTGTGGGTGGCCCCGTCTGAGTGGCCGAGGGGCCTGGGAGCCCCTCTCTCCCTTTCCCTGAAGCCCAGAGTGAACCGACAGATGAGAGCAACTGCTGGGAGAGCCGGGTGGGCGAAGGGGAAGGATCTGAGTTACAAAGAGGCGTCTGTCACAGTCCCTTTCCCCTCCTGCATGGCCGCTGTTTGTGAGCACCAGCTGGTACAAGCAACCACAGTCACTTCCTGCAGCCCTGGGTCCTCAGCCGTCTCGCTGTCACCCCGGGGACGGAAGTGGGATCAGGTGAACTCAAGATCAGTGGAAGGGCACACCAAAGTAACTCCCCCCGGAAGCAATACTCTCGGGGCCTAGGGACTGCCCTGGCCCGGGCCCCGGAAGGTCACGGAGAGTTACTAGAGGCAGAAGCCAAAGACACCTAGGGACTGACTGGGCTTCCTTTCTTCTGGCCAAAATAACGTGTGCGTCTTTTCACGCTCCTCAGGTGTATCGGGCCACCTGGAGGCCCATGGAGATGCTGTCTTACCAAAAGAAACAAATCTGACTCCGGGAAGTACCGAGGACAAAGGTAAGGGGGCGTGTAAAACGACACAACTGCTTTGAAGAAGGTTGGCAGTTTCTGAGAAAGGTCATCGTATACTTAACAACCCAACAATTCCATGTTGAGGTATTCACCCACGAGAAATGAGAAAATATGTCTGTTGAAAATGCATGCTAATGTTCCTGACAGCTTTATCTGTAACAGGCCCACACTGGAAACAACCCAATGTCTGTCAACAGGTGAAAAGATAAACAATCCATACAATGGAATTAAAAGAAGAGGGAACTGTTGATACAGGCAACATGGGTGAACTTCAAAAACATAATGCCAAATGGAACAAGCCAGATATAAAAACACACATACTGTGTGATTCCATTTATAGGAAGTTTTGGAATAGGTAAAACGAACCTAAAATGGTAGGCATCAGATCCGTGTTTGTCTGGGGCCCGGGGTTAAAGAGACACGTGAGAACTTTTGGAGGTGATGGAAATACATCGTCATGGTGATGCTGCAGGAATATACATTTGCCAGAAGTCATCAGTCTGTGCACTTCCTTCTGAGGAGGTGGTGAGCGTAAGACTTTCTTTGGCATCCTTACCGGTTTCTCTCTCTCCACCTCTCTGGGCAAGACTCTGTCCTCCTCTTCCTTCCCCGTCTTTGTTAGATAGGACAAGAATCTCAAGGTGTGGGCTGTTCCTACTAAATGTTATTCTTGCTAAACGTTAAAATGTAGCACAGTCTTTTGAAGACCAGCTGTAAACAAGACCTCAACCAGTAAGTGTAGGCAACTGCAAAGAAGTCCACGGGTAACTGACTGAGTAAATAGTGTATAGTTTTCAAGAACAACTTGACACCTGCTCCAGAGACTTTGCTATCAGGATTTATATCTTCCAGCCTTGCGCAAATCAGCTGGTGGGCTGCCCTTTAAATCAGCTATGAATATTTTTTTTGTATCCGGGGGTTGTATAAACAGAAAAGTTAAGACTGCAAGGCTCTTCAGCAGATGCTGTAATGGAAGTGGTCATCTCTTTGGTCATGCCAACAGCGCCCCACTTGATGCGGTTGAGGGACATCGTGAAGGTGATTCTGGGTTGAATGCTAGCCACAGCTCAGCCGCTTTGCACCCTGCTCACCCAGGTAAATCGTCACTGCTGCCAACACCTATCAGTAGGTCGGGTGGTGGCTGGATGAAAGCTTTCTGGTGGTCCCCAGAAGTGAAATTGTGCCCACTAATCTTTTAGCATCTTAATTCCTCACAGTTGAAGAGAGGCAAAACTCAACAATCCTCTGCATGTTATTTTCTATTAAATATTTTTGACATCGTTGCAACATGTCCACATGTAGGAAGTGTGCTGTTTCATAAAACTCTCCTACAGGGCTGCCATTTATTGCCAGGTTACTGTGTGTGCACGTTACTCTGACGTATAAGGCAGTGCGGTGACGCCAAGGTTCCCTGGGTGTGAGTGTATCTACTGTCACCAGTTCCCTCAGGAGCATGGCCTGGAATAAGAACTGCACATCGCCGAGAACCACCTCATGACAAGGGAGTTTGACGCCTTCAGCAGCAAACACTATGCCAGTGAGGAACTGCTCTTTGTTCAAGTTTTAACTGGTCCAGCAAAGACACAGCATGTTAATATGAGGGTATCTTGTTTGTATCTTTAGGACCAGATTGGGAAGACTAGTCTTTCTAAGGAAAGAGGCTCCAGTGAAGGATTCCTAAGAAAAAAAGGAACCCCAAGTGAACTTATTTGCATCTTTCAGAACAGAGGCTGGCGTATCTACTATCCCAGGGGATCCTGGGCTCTGTGGGTGCCACCGTGGACTTGGGAGTTTTTATTAATTAGGGTTCTCCAGAAAAATAGAACCAATAGGATGTACACAGCAAGTCCTCACTTGACATGGATGACAGGCGGAGTAACTCAGCCCGAGCCTGAAGGCCTGAAACCAGGTCGGTGATGTAAATCTGAGCCCCAAGGCCCAAGAGCCAGGAGCGCCAGTGTCCGAAGGCAGCAAGTTGGATGTCTCAGCTTAGAAATAGCAAATTCGCCCTTCCTCCACCTTTTCCTCTTCAGGTTCTCACCAGGTTGGATGATGCCCACCCGCATTGATGAGGGTAATCTTTGTCCAGTTTATTGATTCCAACATTAATTTCTTCTGGAAACACTGTCACAGACACACTCAGAAACATTTTACTAGCTATCTGGGCATCCTTTTTAGCCCAATCAAGTTGACACATACACCTAACCATGACTGAGCTTTTCAAACCAGCCTGCAGACATCTGCTCGGATTTGTAATGGTGCAGCACGTGAGTGGATGAGAAAAGCCCGTTCAGTATCATATTAGAACTAGAACCTATGTTATTAACTGGAAAAATTATAAACAAAAATTACTCAAATCTCATCCAGAGAAAAGCAGCGAACATTTCGCCACAATAGGCCTTCCAATGCATGTAACGTTGGTTCTCATATTTTAGCATGCATCAGAATTGAACTGCGGCGCTTGTGAATATTAGTGCTCTCAAGACAGTTCTGGGGTGGGCCCGATAACTTGAATGTCTAACAAGCTGTCAGGTCATGCTGATACTGCTGGTCCAGGGACCACACAGAGAGAGGTACCAGTATGTGGTGTATACCTTTGCTGTTCCAAGTGGGGTCTCCAGCCATCAGCGCTGACATCAGTGAGGAGCCTGTTACTAGTCTCCAGCCCCACCCCAGACCTACTGAATCACTGAATCAGAATCCGCAGTGTAACAAGATCCCTAGGTATGAGAAGCACTGGTTTGTATTTGAGCCTCATATTGTCTAAATAGCTTTTCCTCCCACTTTATTATAGTATAACTTAAATAAGATGCACCATTTTATAATGTAATTCAATGAGTTTTGACACTGTATAGGCTAGTTTTGTATCTCCTCCTCTCAGCCACCCAACACAACTTTCCTGTACTATTAAATATTCTGGGAAAACATGATTTTTAATGTTTTTCTAAAATCATGTTTTGTTAAAAACTTTATTTTTATTTATTTTATTGATTATGCTATTATAGTTGTCCCATTCCCCTTCACTCCCCTCCACCCTCTCCCACCCACATTCCCCCGCTTTAGTTCATGTCCATGTGTCATAAGTTCTGTAGCTTCATTTCCCATACTATTCTTGCCCTCCCCCTGTCTATTTTCTGCCTACCATCTATGCTACTTATTCTCCATACATTTCCGCCCCCCTCTCCTCCTCCCACTCCCGTTGCTAACCCTCCATGTGATCTCCATTTCTGTGGTTCTGTTCCTGTAGTTGTTTGCTAAAATCCATGTTTTAATTGATTTTAGAGAAAGAGGAAAGGAAACATTTATTCACTGCTCCGCCCATCCACACACTCACTGGTTGAATCTTGCACGTGCTGATTGGGGATCGAACCTGGTGCATCAGGATGATGCTCCAACCAAGTACACTACCCTAGCCAGGGCAAAACATGACTTTTAATGGCTATAGACTACGTGGTAAGGATGTACTAGTCTAACCAAATCAGGACATCTCTGCTGTTCCTAGTTTTTCACTGGTGTAAATAATGCTTCAGTGAATATTTTTGGATGCAAACTTTTTGCTTTTCAGTTTTCACAATAGTTTTCCAAAAGTAGAAATCTGAGGAAAGTGATACTAGGCGGGCAAAACACAGCATATTATGACTGTATTCTATTACACTTGAAGAGAAAGTTAATGAGTTAGTGTCACTGCAGCAAAATAAACCTTTCAACTAATACAATTTTTGAATCCCCCATTTTCTCAATAACCACTCTTTTGGAACTTATAATTGATGTAATATCTACTTATCTAGCCATGGTTCATATGTGTAGGAAATACATTTTATAAAGGGCCTAAATGTGTATAACCACTGTTTATTAGCACTAAAATTTTTAATCTCCTAGAATGCCAGTATCTTAAGGAATAGAGTCAGGAATATATTTACTTGAAGTCTTCTTAGCAAGTACTTTACTGATCAGGAGTCAACTTCTACTTTCAAAAGGGAAGTTTCTGAAGAGGGTTTATTTTTCTTCCTAAAGAGAGTGTATGCACTTTTCTCCCTCTATTTTATAAACAGATGCATACTTACCAAACAGGGATTTCACACCTTTGCTTTGTAACCTGCTTTCTTTACTCAGTACACATGATCACTCTTAATGAGTACCTGGTATTCCTCATTTTACCATAATTTAAACTAATTGTTTTACTAAATGTCTCCTGTTTGAACATTTAAGTTACATTCAAGTTTATTATTACAGAAGTTTCAATAAACATCTTTGTATATGGCTTTTGGGAGATAATTGTAGATTTACGCATAGTTGTGAGAAACAATGAGATCCCTTATACACTTTGCCTATGGTAGTCTTTTGCAAAACTGTCATAACAAGGATATTGATATTTCCTGTGTTACCAGAACTTGCAATTGTGTATCTTGACTTAGCTTTTTGCACACGTCCAATTCTGCTCTTGAACTGAATTTCTTAAAGTGAGAGTCTGGGACAAAGAGCTTGGCCTTGCTGTCCTGGTTCTGATGAAAGAACTCATTTTTCCATATTTTTGTCAACAGTACCCTTGGGGATGGTTTAGGTTATCCTTCTGTAACTCAAGATTACTTTTCTCCTAGTACCTTTTAAAATAGTTTTATTTTTGACATTTAAATATTTTATCTATTGGAACTTAACTTTAGTGTAAGATGTGAGGAGAAGTTGGATTTACCTAAAGTTTCCTTGTTTTTTTCCATTAGCCAGTTGTCCCAATATAATTTACTGGTATCAAGTAGTTGATTAGGTTTATCAAAGTAGTTGTTAAGTCCTGGCTGCTGTGGCTCAGTTGGTTGGGTGTTGTCCTGCAAACCAAAAAGTTGTGGGTTCGATTCCTGGTCAGGGCACATGCCTGGGTTGCAGGTTTGGTCCCCGGCTGGGGCGTGTGCAAGAGGGAACTGATCAATGTTTCTCTCTCACTTTGATATTTCTTTCCCTCTCTTTCTCCCTCCCTTCCCCTCTCTAGAATCAATTAAAAAATTGTTAAAATAGGAAATCATTAAAAAAGATACATACATATTTAAAACTATTTACTGATATAGGGCCAAGGCCTTCTGAGTGTAGATAAAAACTTAGTAGTCATGTATAAAACCCATGGAAAAAACTGGATTGGCCTTGATTAGGTCATAATGCCTGTCTCTTAGACCCATCACTATGGCCAGGGGCTGTCAGGAACATGAGAATATGATCAGAATGGTTCTCAAAAGGAAGTTAAGAATAAAAAAAGGTTTAAACTCTTATTAAAAAAAAAAAAGAGAAAGAAGTGAAGAGGGATCTATTTTAGAGTGAGGAAAAGGTATAGTGCAGGGAGAAAAAGGGCAATCAACCAGTTACAATGTTCACAATGTTTTATTGAAGTACAAAATTGTTGGAATTAATAAGCTAAATAGAAAAACATATTAAATATTTACAAAACATTGATAACAGCACTCAAATTACACACATGTAAAAGGCAGAAAGGTCTAAAAGAGTTTACAAGTTGAAAATTATGGAAATTTCCCAAAATGGATAGACCAGCTCACTGCTAAGGACTGGGGTCAATAAAATACATGAGAGCTTTGAGTGAATGTTGTCCTCACTCTTCTGCAATCCAGAGCTCCTGAGAAATTTGTTCTTTGGGAAATTCAGACTCAGAGGCAGCAAGAGGAAAAAAGTCAGAAGTTGAGATAGTCACATAACTTACAGTATAATTTCCTTCATCCTGTTGACTGTGTTGAGGGTAAACAGCCAGGGTGTTTTTCTTTAGCCTCTGCTGATATTCTAAAGGATATGAGCAACTCATTGCTTGAACAAAAGTTCAAAAAAGGCCAAGTGGAGAGATTATTTGTACTAGAACTGTCAAGTTCTATTTGGTAGAAAATTACCTATGCCACCAAGAGAAAACAGAATTAATTGTGCTCTCTCTCATATTTATGAAAGTAGGAATGAAGGCACAGTCGATAGACACTTTTATATCAAAGTGATCCAATTTTAGCTTAATGTATTATGGTCAGTGAACTACATTATGCTAAGTGACCACACAGCTACCTCTAGAGTCCAGAAGTGAAAATCAGGTTTTAAAGACAAAACAGACTGAAAACATAAAGCAGAGATGCAAACAAAACCCACGAGATGGATCACCATCTAGGTGGTACTATGAAAAGATAAGGGACACTGAGGTCTACACACTTCCCCGCTTTGATGGTTCCAGATTAAAACTATCTTTCCCAAACTAAATTCAAAGGGGAGGAAAATATTGAGGTAACTTTAAAACCAATCTTGGGCTCAATAAGATCATTACTTAAAATAGTCACCTCACATTTTAAAACAGATCATCCTCATCTGATTCTTCGAGGTACTTTATAGGTTTCTTTGCCCGTCCAGATTTTACCCGAGGGGCCACAGCGGAGTCTAAGTCCACATGGAAGTCATCACCCTCCGCCTTGTATTTCTAAAAGAGAAAAGCCCAAGCAATTCGCACATGTCAACCTCACAGCAGAATTTCAACGCAGAAAATGCATCAGCAGACTGCAATTCCAGTTTTCCACCTTTGAATATGTCATAAGAAATAGATTTAGGGCAGCTCGCTCATGGACTAAGTGGTAACTTTGTTACAACTAAACTAAATACAGTAAAAGCTAATGAATTATGGGATTTACATTTATTTTCTTAAAAAATGTGCCAAATTATTAAGAGCAAAGCTTGGTTACATTTTAAAACATCTACAAGCAAAGGACTGGTTAGGATAAACACTCACCTTGCTTGTGACTGCTTTAGAAATCATTTTCTCAAAATTAGAGTCGGAATCATCGGAAGTAGATGGCTTCCTTTTGCGGCGATTCTTGGTTTTAGGGGGATCAGGCTTTTGAGGGACGTCAGAAGTCAAGCCTGGATCCTTTTTGGTTCCTTTTGGCGCACCCCTTTTTGGGGCACTTGTAGTGGAGGTGGAAGACTGACCTGCAAGTCAACACAGGGATTCATCACGGCCACTCTCAGATGAACGGTTCTCACTGTGAAGTGTCTTAGCAACCTGTTGACTGCTTATATATAACACAGGAAAAGTCAATCCAATAGAGCTGAGAATATGCTAGAGAATCAGTGTTCTTAAGCATCCATTTAAAAAATAAGAATATGTTTTATCTTAAACATTTACAACTGTTTGTAAATACTATCCCAGTCATAGAAATGAGCTGGATGATGCCTGGCATTTTGAGAAACATGCTACTTTTAAACCTTTTACTACCAATTATGATTATAAAGATCTAAAGACTTTCTTTCATTTACACAAGATTTAATTTCAGTATCAATAGCAAATTTTTGTGGCAATAAAAAAATGGAAATTGACTTGTGGCAACCAGTTAGTTAATCCCAATACTATTAACCCATCTCAAAGACTTATGCTCACTTTTTGCTGTAATCTTCTTCACTGTTACTCTCTTTTTAGAAACAGGGTTTGTGGTTTTGGTTTCGGCTGGGAAGTCAGCTGCAGGTGAGCTTGGAGGAGGTGGTGCATTGTCCTTGGCATCATCAACATCAAGATCTAGGACTTCAATGAAAAGGAAAATAGTACATGTAAGCAACACAGGAAAACCCACTCACTGCTTAGTCCCTTCTATGAATTCAGTTATTTTTGTATCTCTAGCACCTAGCATAGTACCTGGCAAGAACATGATACTTTTAGTGTATTAAATGTAGAGCCTCTTTATTTGCAAAACTAAAAATGGACAACATCAATGTGATGCTAATGAAAACCCGCATTTATTTTCAAAGGCAGGACTTGGCTAGTGTAGTGTGGATTAGAACCCAGGTGGATCTGAGCACCCAGTGAAGCAGATGCCTCACTATTTTTACTTAAACACATACCTGACGTGGTGCTCTCCTGTGGCTTCAGTTCTTTGTTTGTACGTCTAGAGTGAAAAAAAAATTACATCCTGACAACCAATTCTAAATGTGTCAAACAAAGAAGTTATCAACTATGAAAAATGATCATGATAAAATCCATATTAGAGAAGACACTTACTTTGGGGAAGTTTTGGTCTTAATTGGACTAGCATCTGATGGGACAAAATCTTCATCTTCACTTTTTTTATCAAAATCTGAGAAATCTTCATCTGAATCCAAATCCACCGTGAATTTGGTTTTTGCTATTAAAAACATTCATATATAAAGAATTAAAGAGGGTTAATAGAATATTTGATCCACAGATTAACATTCCATGAAGATTTAGGCTTCAGTTGAATTTCCTAAAAGATGCTTTAGTTTAAATTTTTTTAAAAAAGATTTTATTTACTTATTTTTAGAGAGGGAAGGGAGAAAGAAACATCAATGTGTGGTGGCTGGGGGCCATGGCCTGCAACCCAGGCATGTGCCCTGACTGGGAATTGAACCTGTGATGCTTTGGTTCGCAGCCCAAGCTCAATCCATTGAGCTACGCCAGCCAGGGCTAGTTTAAATTTTTTTTTTTTAAAAGATTTTATTTATTTATTTTTAGAAAGAGGGGAAGGGAGGGAGAGAGGGAGAGAAGCATCAGTGTGTGGTTGCTTTTCAAGTGGCCCCCACTGGGGACCTGATCTGCAACCCCAGGCATGTGCCCTGACTGGGAATCGAACTAGTAACCCTTTGGTTCGCAGCCCACGCTCAATCTACTGAACTACGCCAGCCAGGGCAGATGCTTTACTTTAAAAAAAATTTAACATAGCTCTGGCCAGGTAGCTCAGTTGGTTAGAGCATTGTTCTTAGAGCAGTGTATTTTGTTCCTATATGCCAAGGCTGTGGTTTCAATTCCCGGTCAGAGCACATGTAAGAAGCAACCAATGAATGCATAAGTAAGCGGAACAACAAATCAATGTCCCCCCCACCCCTCTTAAAAAAAAAAATTACTGCTCTAACATATAACGATTTCTGGGGTTGAGTGCACTGAGATATATATTTCCCAGTCAAACATTTTAGTATATCCACATGTTCTTCAGTTTATCTTACCCGCTGCTCTTCGTGGCTCTATTTCTCGTGGAGGGACATCAAAGTCACTTTCGTTACCGCTCATATCTGATTCCGAATCAGACCAGGGGTTTCTCTTCTTTCCTTTTTTGACTGGTTTAAATGGCAATGTACTTTGTTTCTTTGCTCTGGTACCTAGAAGGGAGAAGGAATGAACCACTTCACATACTTACAGACTCACTTTTCTGCACCTATCATCCATCCATCCTTTAAATATTTATTGAGCTCTGAGCTAGCACTGAGAATAAATACAGTGGTGAGCAGAAACAGATGTAGTCCCTCTTCTCATGCAGCTTATAGATTGGCCAACTAATCCCACAAATAAATACAATGCGTTTATGTAGGGTATGTGGTATGTGTATAAAGATGAGGCTTCTCCAAGAGAAAGATACTTGAGCTACAATCTGCAGGTTAAGTAAGAGTTAACTAGTGGGAGGGAGGTGGGTGATGACATCTTCCAGTTCAGGAAGTAGCATGTGAGAAAACGGTGCCTTAAGGGATCTGAGAGAAATCGTTATGGCTAGAAAGTAGAAGCTGGGGAGAGAGAGGGTGGTCTTGCTAAGGATTGTTTTATTATTATTTTTTATCCTCACCTCAGGGTATATTTATTGATTTTAGAGAGCGAGGAAGCGAGAGAGGGGGAAGAAACATTGATTGGTTGCGTCCTGTATGTGCCTTGACTGAGGATTGAACTGACAACCTAGGTATGTGCCCTGATCAGGAGTCAAATCTCAAACCCACAACTGGTGTATGGGACGATGCTCCAAACAACTGAGTCACCCAACCAGGGCAAGGATTTTGTTTTCAATAGGGAACCAATATGACCAGATTTACCTTTTAAGAAGTTCTCTCAGGTTAAAACGTGGAGCTCAGAAAGGAGCAAGAATAGGTACAAGGAGATCAACAGAAGTTACTGCTGAAGTCAAGGCAAGGGATACAAATCAAAGGGAAAAGAATGGCTGAGACCAAACCTTGAGGGGTATTTCATGGCTTTGTGAGACAGTTAAATGTCACTAAGTCTTGTTAATTCTTTTCCCCAAATGTCTCTCATACCTATCCTTGGCTCTTTATTTCCCTCATGTTGGTAATTAAAGATTATTGCTCTGATATAGTCCTTCATATTTTTATCAGCATACACACTGATTTCATATTTCCCAGCTGAATCTAATGATATCCATCCTTCCACAACCTGGTTTTCTGGCTCTCCATAACTGGTTTAACTATGTTCCATTATTTTCCTACACACCCCCACTTCTGTTAAGGGGGCCTTCTCATTGTTCCATGCATATTATATGCCCATCTTTCTTCTCCCAACATGGAATGCCTAAATTATACCTAATCTTTGAGAATCTAATCCCTTTCACAAAATGTCTATAACCTACATGCACCCACACTAATCTCACCTTTCTCTAAACTGCTACAAAGGCCAGCATATACTGCTATAACTTTTTTCTTAAGGGTAAATGACCTCCTGCCCCACTTCTTTCTTATTTATTTGTTTATTTGTTTTTACAGAGAAGAGACAGGAGGGAGAATGAGAGGGAGAGAAACATTGATGTGTGAGAACAACATTGATTGGTTGCCTTTCACACACACCCTAGCTGGGGACCAGGCCCACAACCCAGGCACGTGCCCTGGCTGGGAATCAAACCGGCAACCTTTTGCTTTGCAGGACCACGCTCAACCCACTTCTTGTGCCTTCACAATATTTAAGACAGTGATGGGAACACGAATGTTCAAAATACGTAACTGATCCATCAGTTTTTATATGCTAATATAATTGTTAGTTGGGTTTAAAGTTTATGTATGCTGCATTATAAGGCTAATATATAATTTTGCATAGCATGGCACACACAACATAGCTTTATTACTTCTTTTTAATACTTAGATGTTTCCATTGTTTTATTTATCTTTTACTCTGCACAGAACTGACCACATGTTATCAAAAGTAAATAAGAACAGACAGAGATCAATCGATGGGATATAGTTAAGACAAGGGCAAAGTTCAGTGGGGAAAGAAGTTTTTAATATATAGTGCTGGGACAACTGGATATCCACATGCAAAAGAATGGTGCTGGATTCCTTCTTTAGGTCACATATAAAAATTAATTTAAAAATGGATCAGAGACCTAAATGTAAGAGCTAAAACTAAAATTCTTATAAGAAAACATAAGGGTAAATCAACATGACCTTGGATTTGATAAAAGAATAGATATGACACTAAAAGCATGATCAAGAAAAGAATAAAAAAATAGATGAATGAGACTTCATGAAAATGAAAAACTTGTACTTTAAAATATACCATCAAGAAAATCCATAGAATGGTATAGAAAACGGGCAAAGGATCTGAATAGACATTTCTCCAAAGAACTATAAATGGCCAATAAGCACATGAAAAGATGCTCAACATCATTAGCCAAGGGGAAAATGCAAACGCAAACCACAATGAGATACCACTTCATACCCACTAGCATGGCTAGAATGAGAAAGAAAGACATTAAGTGTTGGTGAAAATGTAGAGAAATTGGAACCCTCACAAATTGCTGATGGGAATGTAAAATGGTGTAGCTGCTTTGGAAAACAGTGTGGCAGATCCTCACAAGGATATTATAGAAAAATTACATGACCTAGCAATTCCACTCCTAGGTATCTACCCAAGAAAAATTAAAACAGAAGTTCACACAAAAACTTATATACAAATGTTCATGGCAGCATTATGCACAATAGCCAAAATGTTGAAACGACCCAAATATGTATCAACTGATGAACAATTAACTAAATGTGGTATATTTCTATAATGAACTGTTATTTGGTGAGAAAAAAAGAATGAAGTATTGATACATGTTACTACATGGATGACCCTGGAAAACATTATGTTAAATGAAGACACAAAAGACCACATATATGATTTCTATTTATATGAAATGTCTAGAACAAGCAAATCTAGAGACAGAAATAGAGTAGTGGTTTCTGGGGGTGGGGAGAAGGAGTTGGGAGGAAACGGGGAGTGACTATTACTGGGTATAGCATTTCTTTTTGGGGAAAGAAATTCTCTAAAACTTTGGAGAATACTAAAACTATCACTAGTTCACTGTAAATGGCTGAATTTGGTATGTGCCTATCTCAATGAACTAAAAAAAGTAGATACTCAGTAAAGGCATAATCAAATGGTTAATAGAACTGTTAATTCTATTTAATTAACTGAGTATTAACTATATCCTAGGCAGGGTGTTAAACTCGAGGGATAATATAAACATGACTAACATGTGGTCCTCAAGCATTATATATTAATATATTTGATGTCTTCGAATCTCATAACTAGCTAGAAAGTGAAATCTAATAAACTGGGTTTGTTTTCTTTGGATTCCAAGTGAGGAATTCCAGTTATAAAATATTTCATTTTACAAAATGATTTTTACTCAAATCAAATCCCAAGGACAATATGGGGGAAGTTTAAGTACACTTTAGAAATAGCTCTCCTTCATGTTACCCGCTAAGAACTTATTCAACATCTATGAGGGATTTACTAGGTAACAAACATAATTTTATCTCAATTCTATACCATTTTCCTTAAAATATTTTAATACCTGCTTCTCTTTTCTGTTTCTTCTCTAGTCTTTGTTTTAGGCTTTCTGGTTCCACACTGTCCTCTTGAGGGCTTCCTTCAGTATTTTCACTCTAAAAGACAGCAAGATATTCAAAGTCATGAAGAGCAGGGACCTATAGCCAAGATTGCTCTACCCAGCAAAGCTATCATTTAGAATCAAAGGGCAGATAAAAAGCTTCCCAGACAAGAAAAAACTAAAGCAGTTCATCATCACCAAACCATTATTATATGAAATGTTAAAGGGATTTAAGAAGATCAAAACTATGAGCAATAAAATGGCAATAAATACATATCTATCAACACTTGAATCTGAAACACACACTAAGCAAAGGAGAAGAACAGAGACAGAATCATGGCTACAGAGAGGGTTTTGACGGTTGCCAGATGGTAGAGGGGTATGGGGGAATGGATGCAGAGGTGAGGGGATTTAGAAATACAATAGCTAGTTACAGAATAGCCATGGGGATGTAAAGTACAGTATAGGAAATGGCATAGCCAAAGAACTTACAAACATGACCCAGGAACATGAACAATGGTGTGGGGATTGCCCGAGGGAGTGGGGGTTGCTGGGTAGAGGGGGGCAAAGGGGGAAAAATTGGGACAACAGTAATAGCATAATCAATAAAATATAATTAATAATTAAAAGTAAAAATTAAAAAAATAAAAGCATGATGAAAATGGTCACATTCTGCCGTGTTTTATACTATTACTTAGAATAATATAAGGTCAAATATACAATCTGTATCTGGTCAAAGAATGACTTTTTTCTCTGGGTTCTGGCTACGATCTCTGAATAAAGGTATAGGTACAACCTTTTTCAAAATACTTAAACATTTAAAAAAATCAGGCTCATAAAAAAGGAATGTTATGATTAGATATAGGCTAAATCCCAAACTATAGGCGTAAAAAATTTATGATGTAATTTGTTCAATTTTATGTGGAAATGAGCCTAAAGCATTTTACATATAATGTTTTCATGAGTATTACCTTAATTTTCCTTTTATTTTTCTTTTCTGCCTCTGCTTTCATCTCTATGGTCACTCGGGGGATGACTCTTTTTCCACTGGGAGATGGCAAAACTTCAGCCACTTGTGCTTTTTTCCCCTTTGCTTTCCCCCCTTTCCCAGGGAGTCCTACTTGTTCATCTTGTTTTTCTTTGGCTTCAACAGCCTAAAAAAAGGGATAGAAGAAAGCAAGTTTATAAGCTAACAAAGATGTTATAACATCTTAAACTTCATAGAGATAGCATAAAAATCAACAGTTAAGCTGATTTCAATTTGTTATACCTTAAATTTGTGATAACCTGTTCTATAAGTATATCACTATAATAATAAAGATATAATTTAAGGCTCTGGGCAATGTGGAGTTAGAAGACTGGGTTCTACTCTTGATCTTACCACTGAATCTTTTTGGGGATAAGAAGGGGAAATGAGATTAGGGATAAAATACATATATGCATATTTGTAAATACAAAAAATAAGGATGTAATTCCAGTAATGCACTTATCCAATCAACTGATTGTAAGTCGGACATCATTCTGAAGTGCAATAATATGAATTTGCATGTTAATCCTTTTAGCTTAATTTGTGAAGTGCTTTTTCTTAGGTTGACTTGGGGGGGACTGGGTTGTGATGGTCTTCTCTCACATTTAAATTCTCTTTATCTTCTTAGTCTCAATAGGTCAAAAATCAACTCCTGCCCTTTCTTTGTTCAAAAACTTCTAAGTTAGGATGTTTCCCGGCATCCTTGAACTAGTTTTAAACAATTGTTCTTTCATGTGTTACCTTGGAATATCTCCTTATGCCTCTCTCATATTCTTTCTACTGCCAATTGTGAAATATCGATAAAGAGGTATATTGCTAGAATCTATTATTTTATTAATAAAAATTCTAACATGCGCATTACAAACTACACACCTCTAGCTCTTCAATAAAAGCAGCCAAGTCTTCTTTCCACAAATCTGCCGGACTCTTCCTCTTTAATGTTTCCAGCTCTTGCTCCTTCATTAAATAGTCAGAAAATTAAGAGTTAACTTATGTGCATAAATAGCATTTTCATTTAGCACACAATTAAGTTTTTGCTTTCACGATTGGAACATAATTGAGCAACATGCAACATCATCCACCAGCAACTCACTTTTTCATTTCTTTGTTTGCACAGTTCGTCTTTCTTCTCTTTGGTTAGGTACCAAAGAGGCATATCAAGAAGGTAGTTGAAAGTTGGTCCAGTTACAGAGTCGCTCTTTTCAGTTTCCTTTTCATTGTCACTCTCTTCATTTTCTTCCTCATCTGGAACCTAAAGGAGGAATTAAATGTAGTTTTAATAGGAAATGTGGAACACAGACATTCGATTATATACAGTCTTTAATAATACAGAAAAATGCTAACCCAAAAATTACCTTTTGCTGGGCTTCTTTCCAAGCCTTCACAGGATCCGAATCATAGCCCCTCTGAATCAAAACTTTAATTAATTCTTTCTTAGGCTTATTTTCTATTAAAAAAATGTAAACAGAGGTAATGGTTAGTATTGAGTACTATTTTAGGAAAGTGATAAGGTTTTACTATATTAATTCAAAAAATTAAAAGTGGAAATCAGTAAACTGTCTTTCCCATATATTTGTACATCCTGGTACATACAGTTGACCCTTTGAACAATGCAGGGGGTTGGTGCATGATCCACCGAATAGTTGAAAATCTCCATAATTTGACTCCCCTCAAATGTAATAGTCTACTCTTGACTGGAAGCCTTACCAATAACATAAACAGTTGATTAACATATATTTTGTATGTTATATGTATTATATACTATACTCTTACAATAAAGCTAGAGAAAGTAAAATATTAAGAAAATCATAAGGTTCATGTATGAGGTTTTTCCTTTTGATTTTGAGAGTATGTTTATTAAAGCTAGGGAGAGTGAAACAAGGAAGAGCTTAGAATAGAAGAAGCTACAGGAAAGCCTAGGCAAGGTGCAAGTTTTTTCCAATAGCTGCAAAACTTCAAAAAATTTTCCAACATATTTATTGGAAAAATCCCTGTGTATAAGTGGGCCTGCCCAGTTCAAACTTTTGTTGTTCAAGGGTCAGCTATAGTTAAGCATTCTCACTAAACCAGCAATTTTCAACCTTTTTCATCTCATGGCACACATGATTACTAAAATTCTGTGGCACATCAAAATAGGCATTTTTTGCCGATTTGACAAAAAAAAAAAAAGATATGATTCTGATTCATTCACAGCACATGGCTACTGTTGTGTTAGCTGTTGTCATTTAATTTGACAATCTAAGGGAAAAGAGGTCAGTGCCCCTGAATAGTAAGATATTGCATGTTTTAAAAATTCTTGCGGCATACTGGTTGATCATGGCCCTAAACCATTGACAAGTGTAAATTACCACAAGGTGGCAGTCAAATCATGTGAGGTTGTGACCTAATCATATATAACTCAGCAAAACACAATCCAAACCTTTATTTCTGGTCTCTACACCTCAGTTATACTCCCTGGTTTTTAAAAATTCCAATATTTGATTGGGTAAAATTTTAGTGCCACCACGTACATACTGATTTCTCCATGTTGCACTCATTCCCTTTATTTATAGAACCTCTCTTCCAATGTTTACAGTAGTCAATACAAACTTTACTTTTTGTTTTTCTTTGTGTCATGTTCAGTATTACTCATTTTAGTCTTAAGCAAAATATCTGTGAAATTAAGGGGTTGATATGTTAGTGTTATTTAAAAAAATATATATTTATGAAATTACCCTGGCTGGTATGGCTCAGTAGATTGAGTTCCGACCTATGAACCAAAGGGTCATGGGTTCAATTCCCAGCCAGGGCACATGCCTGGGTTGTGGGCCAGGTCACCAGTAGGGGGCGCATGAGAGGCAACCATACATTGATGTTTCTTTCCCTCTATTACTCCCTCCCTTCCCCTCTAAAATAAATAAAAATTTTTTCAAAAATGCATGAAATTGAACACGTAAAATATCCTCTGATCACTAGGAACTCGTGTTGTCATGGTTTGGGGACCTGCAGTGTAATCCAGTAGCCTGAGTTAGTTGCCCAGCTTTCCTCATTAGCTCTGGCTAGAACTGAGCTATCTTTTTTTTTTTTTTTCTTTAGCTATCTCTTTTAACCTTCCTTTTACCAAGCTTTAGTCAAAACTGTTTTTTTCCTAGTCAGTTAAACCCTGACTTGGTTGCTTCTAGAACATCTTAAAAAATCCCCTAAGACATGACTCTTTCAGGCTTAAGGATACAATTTACTTATAGTAGAAGCATTTATAATCTTACCTCCAGCCCTTTTTTCTGTCAGACTTTTCTCTTGATCAGTTAGTTTACACGGGCACCTCTTTTAGCTCTCTATTCTGTCTCAGTGTCAACTAAATCTTGATTCCTCAAGATGCTCAACCTAGGAAAAGCTAAGTCTTTCAAACGATAAAAGACCTAATTATAATTAAGTCTTTCAAAGAAATGCTCATTCAAGTAGCCAGCTGAACTAAATGGCTTTTGCCCTCCCTCCCACCAGTACTCTCACCAGAAGGGTTTAAAGGCAGTTTGACACAACTGTGGTTTAGTACAAGTGGTTATTTCAAACACATACCAATGATTATTTTGCCATCTATTTTCTCCAAGATAAAGCGTGCCTGATTGTTCAGTTTAGCAGATTCAGCACCAAGCATTCCTAGGAGCCATTCTTTCCTTAATCCATAATATTTCAGCCTGAGTTCAAAGAAGTCTCTTAGAATATCCAGCACTGTGTCATATTTCTTTAAACAGCCTACATGGTCAAAAAGCACCTGGAAAAGAAAAATAAGAGTAGAGCCAAGAATAGGTAAATTGGCTAAACTTTAATGGTTTTAGAGGAATGACTTTATTCTTTCAAAACATAAAATTAGCCTATGATTTCCTTTTAAAATTGATATTAATCTTAATATAAAGGGAAACATATGTATGTCATAAAACAAGGCACACCATAGAGTTGCACGTGAGACTGGTTTGGAGTTTGAAGACTTTGTGGAGTCCAGCTCTCTCGGCCTCGGCCAGTTTCTCTTCAGTCATTTTCACCACGAACTTCACCGTGGTGTCTGTATGGTATTCCCTGTAATCTGTTATGAGAGGAGGTGTCTTCTCGGTGCCATTCAACATGGGTTCTAGGACCTGTTCTTTGTATGTCTAAAGAAATAAATAATCCTTTTGTAAGTTTCTGAAACATAGGTTTCTGAATAGTCAACAAGCATTAGTACAAAAAGTGTTTCTGCTGATCACACACATACACAAACACACAAAACCCCACAGTTACTTACCTGGGTCCATGTTCTGATGGGAAGCTCTGAGATCTCAATGGTTGTGGAATTAAGAATAGCCACTTCACCACTAATGACATATTGATTTGAAGCCAGCTCTTCAATAGTGCCCTTAAAGTTCTTGTAACTTGGAAGCTAAATTGGTATTTTAAAAAAAGAATGTTTTATAAATGAGACACTAAGCACAGAAATCACAGTAGCATTAAACAATAAATCTAACATTTAAGTGAAATTAATTGTATATTTATGTCCTCTTTAAGCACAGTCTACTAAATTGAAACTAGAGGAAAACTGAGGTTCCTAATACACACAAAATAGTTACCATTGGCAAAGGTTCTTCTCCATCCATCAGTCTCCTGATGTTATTCACAACTTCACGAATATCAAAGTTGGGTATTTTGCAGGACCAGCCAGTACCAATTCCTTCAGCGCCATTTATCAGCACCATTGGTATAATAGGAATGTACCATTCAGGCTCCACACGTTGGTTGTCATCATATAAGAACTTTAATGTGTGATCATCTTTTGGTGGAAATAACAACCGAGCCAAAGGACTAAAGAAAACAATCAAAGGTTATTTTACAAAAATACTGGCATTGATAAATTAACTTTTATGAAAAGGACATGTGTTAACCTCATATCTGTACATGAAAATTACCTTGGCTTTACTTGCTGACCAATGTTGACTTAACAACATTTACTGAGCACCTTCTACGTGCCAGGCACTGATAACATAAAGTCTCAGCTTCCAAGGAGCTCACAGGGAGCTAGGCAACAAACACACACTTTGTCAGGTGGTACAATAAATGCTAAGAAAAAAAATAAAGTAGGTAAGAGTGATTGAAGGGGTGCTAAGGAATAGTGGAACTTTATGACAAGAAAACACTTGAGCAGAAGAGAAATGGAAAGAATGAACTCTGAGGTTATCTGCAGAGTATTGCAAGCAAGAGGGACAAGTAAGTAAAAGGCTGTGAAGTGGGAGTATGCTTGGCATGCACAGTCAAAGAGGCCAGGTGTTGTTTGGAGCACAGATAATATGAGATGCAATCAAAAGATATGGGGAGTGAGTGCACAGATCATACAAGATTTGGTTACATAAACTAAGGCTTTAGATTTTGCTCTAAATGAAGCAGTTGGAAGGTTCTGAACCAGTGACCTATTAAAAAAAAATTGCCTGCCATAAGAAAGGGAGTAGACTGAATTATAATTGTTTAGATGAATGGTGTGGCTTAGTATTTTTCCAATGCAGAGCCCATAGGATTTGACAGTGGACTGGACACAAGTGTGGCAAAAAGAAGTCAAGGTGACTTCAAGGTTTTAAGCCTGAGAATTAGAAGGATGGTGTTCCATTTACTGAGACAGGATTTTGTTTTGGACTTATGTTTGAGTTGCTTACTAGATATCCAAGTGGTGCTTGTTAAGAGGACAGTCAGACATACAACAGTGTAGAGATCCAGGGCCGGAGTTACCAGACTGAATGGGTCTGGTGCAGCTTTGCAGCAGACCAGTATTTAGAAGGTGGGAAGATGAGAAGAACCCAGCAAAAATGGCTAATAAGGAGGACAACCAATAGTCTGGTGTCTTGGAGGCCAGGTGAAAAATGGAGAGTTTCAAGAAAGATGAAGTGATTAACTATATCCAGTGCTGCTGAAAGGTTGAATAAGTTGACAGCTGAAAACTCGACCATTCATAATGTACTTTTCATAGCCTTGTAAAGGACATACGATTTCAACTGTGGTATTTAGGCAGAATCAAGTTCTTCTTCACTCTGACCCAAATTCTGCAGCAGGGTTTCTCAAACTCGGCACTTACTGACATTTTGGGTCAGATAATTCTTTGTTGTGGGGGGCTGTCCTGTACCTTGCAGGGTGTTTAGTAGTATCCCTGGCCTCTGCCCACTAGATGCCAGTAGCATGGCTCTGCTAGTTAAGACAATCAAAAATGTGTCCAGACATTGCAACAATACATGTACCCGGGGGGGCAAAATCTATCCTGGTTGAAAACCACTCTCTATATAAAGAAAGAGGAAAACATAAGAAATGGAAGTAAAAATATTTATAGTTTGGTAAGAAAATAATACACCTAAAGGATACAAAGTCTATGGCTATCAAACTGAAACAGAATTTTATCATGGCAAAGAATAGCATAATTAAGCTTTAATGAGATAGTTTTTTGTTGGTTTTTGTTTTTTAAAAAAATATTCTAAGCATCTGCATCAAAGCACATTTTCTCCCCTGGCCAGGTAGCTCAGTTGGTTAAAGCATTGTCCCAATACGCCAAAGTTATGGGATTGATCCCCGGTCAGGCACATTAAGAATCAACCAATGAATGCATAAATAAGTAGAACAACAAATCGATGTTTCTCTCTCAAATCAGTAAGTAAAAAAATTTCTTAAAGGTACATTTTCTCATTAATTGAATTTTAAAATATTTTTTGTCAACTAAATCTCACATTATTTCAAAATTGGAAATGGCAATTCACTAGAAATTGAAAGCATTACCCACCTGAGCATTGTGAAGATGTATCTAGGACTAGCAGAATCCTTGCCACCATGCAGCCTGGTACCAAACTGACCAATGGGCTGCAAGAGGTTCAGATTGTTGCTACCCACAAAATTCTGAGCCAAATTGATAATGGTCATCATTAGTGACATCTGAGGAAGGAAAAAATTTGTTAATCTGATCTGTAGGCTTTTAATAATACATACCCATTATTATGACTAAGCCGTGCTATAATCCGTTAGATGTTATGAGGTATAAATGTTTATCGAGTTTGCCCAGATAAGTACATGGCAGATGTAGTGCTTTAACCCAGGACTTAGGCTCCAAGTTCAGGGCTCTTGCCTTCTAGTAATTTCAATCAAGTCCTCGAAGGCATAGCTCCTTTCTTCATCCAAAGCAGAGTGAAAAATTCCCTACTTTAAGTCACAACTTGCTCATTTCTATCTAGCGTGTTATAACTTTATTCTGTGGTTGTGTGTTGGCCCTCTTGGTTAAACTGTGATTATACCTTGAAGGTAAGAAACATATTCTTTGTATACTTGGTACATGGTAAACATTCCACAAATCTTTGTTGTATGAACATTTACCGAGCACCTACTATATTTTAATTGAAAACAGCAAGTAAGACAATCATTAAAGCTTTAGAAACTTATAGGCAATCTAGTTTTTTTAAAAACATATGAATACAAAAAAAAAAGAATTCAATCACATAATAAAAAAAGAATGTATGCTTGTATAAAGTCAAGTAAGTCAAACATATAAAAAATTGGAAGTCCTGGCTGGTGTGGCTCAATAGATTGGGTGTGGGCCTGCAAATCCAAGGGTTATAGATTCGATTCCCAGCTAGGGCACATGCTGGGTTGCAGGCCAGGTCCCCAGTAGGGGGCATGTGAGAGACAACCATACATTGATGCTTCTTTCCCTCTCTTCTTCCCTTCCCCTCTCTCTAAAAATAAATAAATAAAATCTTAAAAAAACAATCGCAAAGTTGCCCTTTCCAATTCCCGGGGATAACGTCAATAATTTGGAACTCATCTTTCCAGACACTTTGCTATACATACTGTTCTGTCTCTTTCTCCCTCACCTGACACAGTACATAAGCATTGTTTAATATTAGTACAGAGATTCACTTCAGTTATATCACTGTCTCCATGCACAGATGTGTCACAATTTATAACAATTTTTCACTCAGGGGACATTTTTGATGTCTAAATTTTAGCATCAAAGTTATAATAAACATCTTTGAACACAGATCCTTACAGACTTATGAATATCCTTATATAAATATTATTTTTAGAAATAAGGTTTATTAGGCCAAAGTGTAAGCATGCATCTCATCTGATAGATTTCACCAAATTGTTCTCTGCTATGGATATATAAGATTATATTCTCACTAAATGTTTGGAGAATAATTATGTAGGTATTTCTGCTATCATGTTTTCTGGAAACATTATAGATTGTGTGTTTACCTCACCATGATGATAAGAGGACATCTCAGCCACTGACCCAGCTAACTGGGCAACCTTCACCTCTCGCTTGTCATTCCGTTTGAAACATGTAAACAAAACCTTTCTCTGACCTGGTTTCAAACCTTCAAAATGAAAGATGTGCAAATGTTAGTATCCTCCATTTAACTATTTCTAGGCATTGATTTCTACGTTATGAGAAAAACAGACTAAAAGAGCTGGAACTCACCATCCACCATAGATGGGATAGATCTCTCGTTATCAGAATTTGAGAACAGGATAAGTTCCTTGTTTATGAAGTCATTGTAGGTCAGATATGTGGTGGTTTGCCCATACAAGTAGTCCTGAGGGGCCAAAGAGAATATTACATGATCTAGTTTAAAATAATGAAACAAAGAAACCTCTCAGTATTTTTAGGGTAGTTCTTAAGCCCCTCAAAAATTCAGAAGTATTTTGTTTTAAAAGATAAAGTGCACTCTCTTGGTAATTTCTTTTATGCCCAATACATTTATGTAGCAGTCTAAATAAGAATAGGAACATATATATAGCTATTGATTATCATACTTTTTACTGGAATAACTACTCAGTAACTTAAATTTCTTTTATTAATCCTAAAAGGTCAGCCAATAGTCCATTTTGTGGGATATATTTAAAATTTTTACCTCAGGAAGGCCAAGTAACTTCCGTTGTCTTCTGTCCTCCATAAAATGAGTTAGCCACTCCTTTCGATCATCTGTCTGCTTTTTGCTAAAGGCCTACAAATTAGAAGATGAAAAAGATATCGCTGGTACTAACAGTTTCCAAAATATCTCATATAAAAACTGAAATAACAGCCCTGGCTGGTGTGGCTCAGTGGACTGAATGCTGGCCTGCAAACCAAAGGGTCACTGGTTCGATTCCCAATCAGGGCACATGCCTGGCTTGTGGGCCAGGTCCCCAATAAGGGACATGTGAGAAGTAACCACACACTCATGTTTCTCTTCCTCTCTTTCTCCCTCCCTTCTCCTCTCTAAAAATAAGTAAGAAATATTTTAAAATTTAAACAAAACAAAAAAGAAAACAACAACAAAAAACGAACCTGAAATAACAAAAACTCCGTTTTATAAAATATCCAGTCCTTTTCTCTGGATATTGCACTCTCTTGGTAACTGGAGTAATATGGTTACTGAAATATTCCTGCATATTACTGGAGTAATATGGTTACTGAAATACTAATGCATATTACTAGAGTAATATGCTTACTGAAAATACTCTAATCTAAAACATTCTATTATATAAAAAAATGTAAATGTTTCAATTGACTAGCTAAAGGAGTGCTTATAAAACTAGAATGTGCTCTGGCTGGGTGTGGCTCAGTGGATTGAGGGTGGGCCTGCAAACCAAAGGGTTGCCAGTTTGATTCCCAGTCAGGGGAAGTGCCTGCGTTGTGGGTTAGGTCCCCAGTTGGGGACATGTGAGGGGCAACCACACATTGATGTTTCTCTTTGAAAAAAGAAAAAAAGAAAAAAAAACACAAAAAAACTAGAATGTATGTATGAAATACAATTCAAACTCACCAGGCTGATTGCAGCATCATCTTCAGGACCAGAATATTTGAACTGGATACGATGTCTTTTCATATCTGCAAAGTATTCTTTAGCTTCTTTTGATGTGCTGGTGCCCAAACCTACACAACCAAGAATACGAAATTACTCCATATAATCTTGTATAATGGTATATTACAAAATGAGAAGTTCTATACGAGTTTCATTACAAACCTTTGTAATATTTGACTTTCCACTTTTTATGATTTGGTGTAGAATTCTTCCATTCGTCAAATTCAGGAAGACTATAGAATGCCATTTCTTGCTTGTTTTTAGATACCTGTGTTAAAGAGCATACAGCTGTGACTTTGCACAGGGCTAGGTCTCCTACATACCAACACACTTCACTGGTGTGAAGTGTATATCAAGGTTTGAGAAGTAGGGCCTTCAAATATCCATTATAACAGGGGTGTCAAACTCATTTTCACCTAGAGCCACATCAGCCTCATGGTTACCTTCGAAGAGCCGAATGTAATTTTAGGACTGTGTAAAAGTAACTACTCTTTAACAAGGGGCAAGGAGTTTGGCACTGCTGTCGGGTAGAAACAGGTGCCAGGCCAGATAAAACAAGGTGGAGGGCTGGATTAGGCCCTCGAGACTTGTGTTTACCACCTGTGCATTATGGTATCTTAGAAGTTAGTATACCTTTACAATGGGAGTGATAAATTCCTCCAGAAAACGATGTCGCAGAAGAGAGGGCCAGTTGTGATGGATAAAATTAATCAGCAAGCCTTTGATGTGGGAACCATCTTGGTCCTAGAAATATTCGTAAGGCCAAACACAGAAGAATTGTTCAGAAACAAAAAAAAAAAATATGATTGACATACTGGTAATTTCTCAATTTTTTTTATGGGGATCAACAAAAAGAGGCTATTCAAATATTCGAAGACTATTCAAATCCAGACTCTTAACCTGTATATGTAGTACATATGATATAAACATAGTATCTGACTAGAGGCAATGACAATCTACAAGCTAAGCAATTTCCTTCCACGGCAGGAAAACAACGATACAATAAGACATGCTTAATTTATTGCGACAATCTAAAGTTTCTGAAAAGCAAATCTGACCTGATCTGTCATAATCATTATCTTCCCATAACGAAGAGTCTTCAGTGAATCTTCATCTTCATAGTTTTTCTTGTACTGAAGACCCACAATCTTTATGATGTTGTTAATTTCAGCATTCTCCATGATCTGAAATGCACATATATTGTTTATAAACTTGAAAATAACAGATACAATGGTGTATGTTAATTGGATTTTCTTGAAGTCTGGTATTTTGAGTTATTATTAGCCTATACTTTAGTAAGTCAGAACTATCTGTTAAGACATGCTATAATGTACCCAACTTCTTAAAACAGAAAACAATCTAAAATATATTTTAAAATGCCCAAGGAAGGAATAAAACATCCAGCATGAAGTCCTGCACTATAAAACTAGATAGAGATTCTAAAGATAGTTTTATATTCTACCTGTTTATGAGAAGCTTCTCGAACATTGAGTATTTTTCCTCTAAGAGGGAAGACCCCGTATTTGTCTCTCCCAACCACACCAAGGCCTGAAACAGCCAAAGTCTTAGCTGAGTCTCCCTCGGTCAGGATCAGCGTACAGTCGGTAGAGTTTCGGCCCCCTAAAATAAAAAAACACTAATTAGTATCGGCACATTCAAGTCAGCCTCAAATATTAATTCAGACATGCTGTTAATAGCTTTGTGATAAAACCCAAATAATTTATAATTCATAACAAGTTGGCTTACATTAAGTAAATCTGTATGCTTTTTTTCCTGTCAATTTGTCAGTTTAATTTTCAGACCCAGCCAGGGACCTAAGTGGGTTGAGGAAAATTTTTTCCTGTCCTCAATAGATCAATATGTAAACATTTTTGTTCTATATCTTCAAACAATCATTTCAACATTATTTATAATAGCCCCAAACTGGAAATGAACTAAGTATTTAATAAGAAGGAATCCACTGTTTTTTAAGAGTAAAAATAGTCTCTTGATATTAACTATCAAAGAAAAAAATATTCATGGTATGCTGTTAATGAATAAGGCAAATAGCAACTGTCAGACTTAAAGTTTAGAAATATTAAGTGTATACCTGCATCATTGGCATCATCAAGTTTGGGAATTCCCTTGATTCTGTTATGTTTTACAGCTGAACACTTCTTGTTTAACTGGACTTGAGCCTTAAACTTCACCCAGTTTAGTATGCTTTCTACAATACCACAGCCAATTGCCTGAAAATGAGAAGATTTCATGTTAGGGAAGAAGAGTTCTTTCAGAAATCTAGAATACAAATGAGCTCCCATAAAAATAACTCAAAGATTGAGGTAGAAATATGATTTCTGGACAGAGGGTGGCACACCTTCCTGTCTTGGGTTATCACTGCTGAGGAAGCTGGTTCCTTTGGGTTCATTCATTCAATATTTACTGACTATGCACTTATACTGGGCCAGACACTGAGCTAAATGTTGAACATGCAGCAGTTAAACCACATTAGACATGGTCCTTATCCCCGTGGAGTTTAATATACAGCAAAGAAGACAAGGCAGAAATAAAATAAGAAATCACAAGTGTGATAAGTGTTATGGATAAATGGGAATGTGCTGCAAAGAGGTGTGTGTTCAGTGTTCTGCTGGAACGGACTTAGTGGGGGAGAAGGGTAGAAAGTAAGGCTTTCCTGAGGGAATGACATTGAAGACCTAAAGTAGTTCAACAGATTTAAGCATTTCAGGGAGCGAGATCAGCATGTGAAAAAGTTCTAAGGAGGGGAAGAGTACCGTGTTTTCCTAGAATTGAAAGCCGGGAGGACTGAAGGTTAGATAACACAGGAAAGAGTGGCCCTGAGGTGAGGTTGGAGACGGCAGGGTCTTGTAAACCAAATTAAGAAAGTTGGACATTTTCTAAAAGTGGAAATCCATGAAAGACTTCCAAAAGAGAGTGAAGACAACACAAACAGATTACTCAAGGGCATTACAAGGAAAGGACTGAAATTGTATGAATGTTAAGGACCTATTAAGAAAACAGATAAGGGAAGGCTACTGATATGTCCAAGACATGATTCTTACTGGATTGTGGGGGCAAAGAGAAGGCTCCCGGCTTTCTTGTTTATGCAACATTTTGGGGCCATTACTAAGATAGGAAATAACTTTGTTTTTGGGAGATGGAAGAGGTCCTTGTATGGAGGACAGTGAGTATGGAGAGAACTAAGTTTCGAATGTGTGATCAAGAGAAACTACAGGCACTCAATGTTTGGTAAGCGCTTAGATGGGCCAGGTTCTGAAGTGATCTAAACTGAATGGTGATGTGAAATGGGGGAATACAGGTGCCTCGGGTGGGTAGCTCAGTTGGTTAGAGCATTGTCCTGATATGTCAAGGTTGTAGGTGTGATCTCAGTCAGGACACATATAAGAATCAACCAATGTAAGTGCATGGATAAGTGGAACAGCAAATTGCTGTCTCTCTCTCAAATCAATAAATTCAAAAGAAAATGGGGGGAGGGAATATAGGCATATAGGTGATAATCAAAGACCCTGGTAAGAACAGTGAGGTAAAAACTGTTTATTAAATTTTTAAAAAAGATTTTATTTATTTTTAGAGAGAAGGAAAGGGAGGGAGAAAGGAATAGAGAGAAACATCAACTGGTTGCCTTTCGCATGTGCCAGTCCAGAGACCAAACTGTAACCTAGGCACGTGCCCTGACTGGGAATCAAACCCGTGACCTTTCGCTTTGCAGAATGATTCCCAACCCCAGTCAGGGCTTAAATTTCCTTTTTAGAGTGAAAAAATATGTGGGAGGAACCTTTGTTCTGCAGAGCTGAGAAGAACAATGGAAAATAAAGACACTTTTATTTTTTATTTCCCTCTAAGTACTACTCACAGCTTTGATGAATTTTTCACTTAGTTGGCATGTTGATCCAAAGCTCTTGACTTGTAAAGTCATGTTTTCTTTTGTCTGAGAGTCAAAGGTTGGGTTTTCAATTAAGGCATTCACAAAAATCCACATGTGATTTTTCACCTGCAGTAAAAGTTGATATTAAATCACTAAAAACTTACTCATGCCTTATTCATAGCCTTCCTCTTCATCCTTGACTTTGGAAGAAAAAACTGTGCTAAAATACAATACCTGATGTGCTTTTACTGCAACACCACCCTTGTTCTTCTTCTTCACAACATCCACAAGTTTAGCCACAATCTGATCAGCTATATAGTCGACATGTCTGCCACCCTGATAAGAAAAAATGCCCGATTGTAAAGCTCAGCATCCTCAAAATCATAATAACCAACATAAAAGTCTAATTTAGCTTACTTTGCACTGAGGTAACCAAATATCCAAGTTCATTTTATATATTAAAAACAGTAATACATATGAAAATATAAATCATGGTTAATAATTCAAGAATAAAATTACCTTGGAAGTAGCGATGCTGTTGACAAAGCTAATTTGCTGAAAGCCTTTTTCACTCATTGTTAAACACACTTCCCATCTGTGGTTTACCTGTTCATGGATAACTTTCAGTGGATTGCCAGTTTCATCTACCTTATCCTTCAAATACATGTCCACATAGCTACGGAATCCTTTTACCTGTGTAAGAATTAAAATGGTATACAAAAAAGTTACAAAAAGCAGATTCAATAATAACTAGTATTTTTCAAAACCAATGAAATGATTGTTCAATGATGGACATGAAAGAATTAAAGGGTAGAAAAGGATTTAATTTGGTATTTCTTTGAGAAAGAAATTTCCATTTGTAAGTTTAAAATGAGCACATTAAAAGTGGTATAGTTTTCTTTTCAGGAACATATCTGAGAAGTGTTAAAAAAAAACATATGGGAGGAAAGAAAATCAAGTTTGCTTTTGACAATGATCACAAATTCCCTCATGACTGGAAAACACTTACTGGCAGCTTATTTCCATTGAGAAAGACTTTGACATCTTTAGTGGATCCAGCAATATCATATGCTCTCCTAACCATTAGTGCAACAATATCTTTGTCTAGGCTTTGCATTTTAAACTTAGACAAATCAGGCTGGAAGGTAATACATGTGTAATCTTCTCCATTAAAGGGCTTGAGTTCCATCTCACCAGCTCTCCCCATGTTATCCCTCCATGTCTATGAGAGGAAAAGATAGGAAAGATGAAAAATTCAAATCACCTCACAAACTAGAACTAAATAACACAAATTTATAAGTCCCCCAAAATAACCAAATACATGTTTAATTTATGAATAATTTCCCATGTTTTAAGATTATAAATCATGTTAAACTAAGTCAACCATTTATACCATTATAAGTTGGTATCATATAATTTGTAATCAAGGCACCAGATACCTATTTACTTGCCTGTTTGAACATTTTCTTGTATTCTCTACTGGCTGTTTCCACTGTAAATTTGGTACTGAATATGTTACACAATTTGGCTCCATACCCATTTCGACCACCTGGACAAATAAATTTAAAATATTGAATTTTTATCTCATGAACAGTTTCATTTCTTAATCACTGGCAAAGAGATGCAATTATAAAGATTTTAAAACTTAAAAAAAAGATGCTATAGATGGTCATTGAATAGGTATATTTATTTTATTATTATTTTTTTTAGCAACAATATGTTATTTTCTTCAATACTCTACCTGTCACTTTTTTTTCATCATCATCATAGTTACTAGAAGTTAGGAGCTGTCCAAATATGAGAGCTGGGACATACATCTTCTCAACTTTGTGTTCAACAACAGGAATACCTTTTCCATTATTCCATATACTGATTAAATTGTTTTCCCTAAGGAAAGAAAATTGGTATTTCATTGTTAAACTGGCGCTTAAACATGTTTTGTATTTAAATATCAGTATTTCTAAAATATGTAAATTCATGGTCTTAATTTCTTAATGGCTTTTTTTCATATATTTCTTCTGAAATTCAGCATGAACTACATTTTGCACCATGCTCAGTTCCTGATACTCCTGAAACAGGAGCCAAGAGGGAAAAATAAATAAATCTGTTCCAACACCTATGCAGACACTGATAATGTTGAAAAAACATGAGATTTTAAAATGTTAGGGTAAACAAAGGGAAATGATTTATACTCAATGGAAAGAACAAAATTTGGGTATAGTATTATTATACTGCTTTTAAGAGGATCACCTGTACTGTTCTAGCTCTTTTAGCTTTCCCACCCAACAAAACTCATTGCAAAACAAATAGGAAAGAGAAAAACATTATCAATTGTAAACTTCCCTGCTCACAAGACTGCTAAAAATTGTATATGGATTTTTAAAATAGGTTTTATTTATTTTTAGAGAGGGTGAAAAGAGGGAGAAAGAGAGGAGAGACACGTCAATGTGTGAGAGATACATCCATCAGTGATCCTGGGCCTCTTGTAGGCCTCCAGCTGGGGACCTGGCCCACAACCCAGGCACATTCCCTGACTGGGAATTGAACCGGCGACCTTTTGGTTCACAGGCCGACATTCAATCCACTGAGCCACACCAGCCAGGGCTATTTGGATTTTGATGAGGCTAATAAAAAGGTGAAACAAGCATCCTGACCACCCACAAAAGGACACCAGAATTTACAACCTGAAATGTTAGCTCTCTATCACCACCTGCTGGTTTATTATTTACATAGCATTATGTGGGGGGAAAAAATAGCTCCAAAGCTCTAGAATTCAGAAGACTTCAATTGTTGAAGATGCTTACTGAAGTATTTAGGGACAGAAGTATCACAATGTCTGTAATTTGTTGTAAAATGCTGTAGAAAAACTATAGTTGAAGCAAATATGGCAAAGTGTTGATAGCAGTCAGAACTAGATGACAGGTATCGTAGATTGTTCATTTTAGTATTCTGCCTTTCTGTGTTTTTGCAAACTTTCATTAAAAAACCCCAACTTTACTGTAAACCCAAGAAAATGCAACTAACAGTAACAATAAACTATAACAAAAGACTGAGCAAGAGACTTACGGGTCAATTGTGACTCTAATACAAGACATTTTTGGGTCCCTTTGTTTGTTGTCTGCGGCATTGACTGAAAAAAAAAATACACATTTGTAAAAAATTGAAGTACTTAAAAAATTATAATAGTTAAAACATAGAAAGAAAAAGTTTCAGGCACAGCAGTAGCATCGACAAGGTGTTAATTTAGCATTTTTTATTTATTCATTGTACTGCTTCTAGGAAAGAATTCAACTTGACTGCCTCGTGTGTGCCAACAATTGTTTGAAATGACAGCTCTGGCTACAGAGGGATTGTTAGGAATGATACTTCCTTCCAGTGACTGATTTCACCAGTACGTCTTTATATAAAAGAATTTACTCACCTAGAATCTCATCGAAGATTTTGTACAAACCAGGAACAAACGTCACTTCCCTGTAGTTCATGCCGACATCTTCATCGTAAACCCACATTTGCTAGAAACAAGGCAGAGGGATACGGTATTTTCACCCTTTATTTATTGTTTCATCGTCACGATTGCTGTAGAGTCTTTGGGATTGACTATGTACATTTATATGTGTTTATATGTGTGTGTTTATATATGTGTGTGTGTGTGTGTGTGTGTATCAGGTCAGGCCAGTCCCGGTGACACCGAACGCACACGACCTACAGAAATTTCACCAGCAAAGGCCCACGCTCTTCAGTGACGTGGGAACCGCGTGTCCAGTCCGGGTTTACCTGCGTCACTAACTCCACGGAGCCGATGTAGGTGTCGGGCCGGAGCAAAATATGTTCCAACTGTGTTTTCTTTTGATAGATCCTCTCAATAGACAGTCTCTTCTTAGCATCGTCGTTTTTCTTGGTTTTGTTGATTTGCATATTTTCATTCACAGGCTAGCAGTTTGTAAGAGAGAAACGGGAAGAAAAGGGAAGTTCAATCACAGGTTCGTCGGACACGATGAACAGTGACACGCGTGCACACACTGTGGCACACACTGTAGGAGATCCCAGCCTGGCAGCAGGTGCCGGCGGAGCCGACCCCGTTCCGGGTTCCCGGGCGTCCGTTTTAATAGATACGCGACCTCCCACGGGAAATGCTTTCCGTGTCCGACAAAGCACCCCCGCCTGTCCCGTCCCCTTCACAGGCACTGGCCGGGCGGCCTCGATGTCCCGGGCACGGCACAGCGGGGGCCGGCGGCGACGGTCCGGGAGGCCACCGACTGCCCGCCGCGAAGGCCGGGGACGCAGGAAGGACATCTCCTGCGCACCCGGGAGGGTACTGTGCTCGGCCCTGCACCTTTGCTGCTCAGGGGCGTCCCGCCCCGTCGCCAACCCGAGGGAGGGGGGCAAAGCCTCGGTGCCGCCGCCGTCCGTTTCCGGCCGCGGGCAGCCCGCCGGGATAGCGCGGGGGTACCGGAGGCCCGCCCGCGGCCGCTCCCCAGGAACAGCGAAACGGAACACAAGCCCCTAGAAGCCGGCTTAGCCGCCCCAACTTCAATAGCAGCGCCGTACAGGGTTTCGCCCGCCCCGCGATCACGCCGAGCCCCCCGGGGGCGGGGTTCGCAGGGACCACCGGCTCCCAGCGCGCCGCCCGGACGCGCCTCGCCCCTCTCGGGCAGCTGGGGAGATGCTCAGCCGTGCCCAGGCTCCGCGACCCGCCTTTTCCGCGAGCTGTACCTGCAGTGGTGACACCTCCATGGTGACGGTCGTGAAAGGGCTCGAGAACCCTGCGAGCGACTAAACTAGCGGGGCCCACGAGACAATCGCGGAGCCAGCGGCTTCTCCACAGACGCTCGTCGGTTGGGAGCGCAACTCCAGCTCGACTCGAATTTTCCGCCCAAACCAGATAAGCCAATCGCTGACTCGCTCTCACCGGTTCCATCCCGAAGGGCCAATCGCAGCTGGGCTTTTACATCCACCAATGAAAGGCTGAGTTGTCCGGGGTCTGTTTGAATGAACCAATTAGGCAAGGAAGGCGGGACTAGAGAGTGTTTTCCAAAGGCACCACTCTGAGGTGTGGCGGAGAGACGGACAGGGAATCTGGCCAATGAGGAGGGCTCTTTTTGTTCTGGCTGTGCAGAAATCCGAGCGGAATAACGCGGTGCGGGCGTGAAGGGGTTTTCGGAGGGGTAGACTGGGGCAGAAAGAGGGGGGAGTGTCTTCACTCCCCGGGAGCGCTCCCCTCATGTCAGCTCCCTGAACTGTAGAAACCGTCTTCCGTCCCGAGGTTCTTTAGCGAGAGGAAGAGACCCCGAGCTCCATTCTCCTGAGGAAACGTTCCTCATTTTCCCCCGAGGAGACCGAGCGCCGGTTCTCGGGACCGGCGGCCTGGCCATTTGCCCCAGCAGCGCGGGTTCCGGCGTCTGCCTCGACCTCCCCGACGAGAATTTACTTTCCAGAGAAACGAAAGTGCCGCGGTTGTGGCTTGTGGTTTTCGTGTAGTGGAGGGGCGTGGCGGGGTCACGCGCGAAATAGCGGCAGCGGGCGGCCACCGGCCCGTCCAAGGGGATAATCGATAGTTAACGGCCTCGGGAGCTGAGGGCCGTTCCGGGGTTGGCCCCCCGTCCCCCGACAGCCCGGGGGGCGCCCTGCCGCGGTGGCTCCTGTCGCCCTCGTCTGCGTTGGGGTCCCCGCGCTCCGCGGGCCCGGACGGCTCTGCCGACGGGAGGACGAGAGGATGCCCACGACCGCTGTGTTTTATTCCTCCGGTGCACAAGGGTTCGGGCGGGTTTCTTTTTTTCCTCACCAGCCCACAATGTTGGGATGACAAAAACCAAAACAAAACAAAAAAACCGAACAAAACAAAACAAAAAAGGTGTTAGTGTCGCAGGTTCGATTCCCAGTCAGGGCACATGCCCGGGTTGCAGGCCACGGCCCCCAGCAACCGCACATTGATGTTTCTCTCTCTCTCTCTCTCTCTCTTTCTCTCTCTTCCTTCCCTCTCTAAAAATAAATAAATAAAATCTTTTTTTTAAAAAAAGGTGTTGCCCTTACAAGATGCTAGGAAGGAGAACCGCACGGTTTGCGGGCCTGCCAGGTCCCTGTCGGCCGCCGCCCCCCACCTCGGTCAGCCTCCCTGGGGCTCCAGCCCCAGCCGGGCCATTTGCCAGTGGGGTGACCTTGCCGGAGGCGGTCTCTCAACGCGTTCGTTTCCTCTGCTTCAAACAAACGAAGAAACAAATAAATAAAATAAAATAAAATAAAATAATAGTATGACCTCAAATTTGTGTGACGATTCCACGAACGCAGCAGTTAGAATAGTAAGCTACTTGTATCAGAACCAGGAGGCATGCCCATTTGGATGTAATGCTTTTTGGTTTTTTTTTCTGCTAAAAGAACTCGAGGGTCTACCACTTGTTAATCACCCCCAGATCCCGTGTCCACTCCGCTGGCGAAGCCCCGGGGGGTGGGGGGCGGGGGGCCAGCAAGGAGGGGTCGGGATGCGGCCGACGGGCAGTCGCAGTCACGGGTGGAAGAAGCCCGCGGCTGGGATGGTCGGGAAAGCCAGAGGAATGGCGCTCGGGCCTTGCTCATGTCCCTGTCCTCCGGTTTCCCGGCCGCCGGTGGTTCCCAAGAGCGCTCGGCGTCGCCTGCGCAGGACCACGGGCGGTGGGGGAGCCCGACCCGCCGCTCTGCCCGTCCAGAAGGTCAGCCGTCCGTGTCAGGTTGGCAGGCTGGCCGGGCGAGGGTGCCCAGCTGTTTGGTCCAACACTAGATGCTGCAGTGAAGGTATTTTGCAGATCTGATTGACATCGCCAATCAGGGGGCTTTCAGTAAAAGGAGTGCCCTCTATAGTGTTGATAAGTCTCACCTAATTAATGGAAGGTCTTAAGAGCAAAAAATCAAAACCAAAACTGAGGTTTCCCAGCAAAGAAAGATTTCTGCCCCAGGATTGTATTGAGATCCTGCAAGAGCCTCCTCTGGCCTACTGGTCTACCCTACAGATTGCAGACTTGCCACCCCCACCACTGGAGCCAATTCCTTCAATATACATACGGTTTTGAGTGCCAGTTTTGTACTAGACACTATAATCAGCCATTTATATAATTCCCCCACCCCCAATCTTTATAACAACTCTTTAAACTGAGAAAACCGAGACTTGGAGGTGTTAGGTAATTTCCTCAAGACTGTAAATCTCTCCTTATCTTTTAAAACTCAGATCCAACGTCACCTCCCTTTGAAGTTCTCCTTAAGCACCTGGGGCTCCTCTAAGTTTTCTTTACATTCAGAGCTTTTCTCTCTATTACTTAGCACTGATCGTGATGCGTTTGCCCAAAGGTCTCCCTGTTCAGACCGGGAGGTCTTCTGAAGGCATGGGTTTGCCTGCTCCTTCTGGAACCCTCTGCACCGAGTTCAGTGCCCACCCCCTCCCCAAAGGGCCCTCAGTGAATGACACTGTCAGTGCTATCACTGTCTATCGGGGTGGGGGGGTAGCGTACCCAGCAGCAAACACTGTCCCCCCCTTCACTTGTGCAGGAGTGCAACGACGTTGGAGGAAGGGCCCAGCAAAGTCAACCCCCGAAGTGAAGAAACAGGCACACACGAGCCTCTGCTTGCACCCTCCTGGAACCTGGGGCCCACTGTGCCAACAGTTTGCTCCACCTTCTGGGGATTCAGTGGAAGGCTCGGTACCCATTGCTGACATTGGCAGGGATGCCCTTGGGGATGCTAGGGTTGTCCCTGAGCACCTGTACCTTGAACTCAAAGACCCAGTGCTTGAGCTGCAGGAAGGAAAACCCAGACTGGGCAGAAGGGATCAGCTGCCAGCGTCCCTGGAGAATTCTCCTGAGTAAGGCTGCAGCCCCATGAGGTGAAAGGGGGAGGAGGAGAGGCCCCACTGGAGTGAATGAACGGACCTGCTCCTGACTGAGAGTGGGTAAAGAGCCAGCAGTGAGCCAGCAGCCCCTGCAATCTCATGCACAAGCCTCTTTCCTCCTACCCTCCTCTCAAATGTTCTGCACTTTCCAGATTGCTTCTGAGGACGCGGTGAGGTGGGGGTGCAGAGAGGTGAGGTGCTCCTACAACCAGGTGCCTCACCTGAATGCAGTGGGTGACGTCTGTTTTCTGGAAGCAGAAGCAGAAGCAGGGCAGTCACAGCATTCCTCTGTGGACACCCTCCTGGCCCTCTTACTTGGGGCTACCCAGGGGCAGAAGGCATGTGTTGGGGGTGGTGACGTTGGACCTCCAGGAGGTCCACTTCCGTCCTGCACCTGGGAGGAGGCAGGAGGGGTGGAGGCGAACAACAGAAGTGGCGGGCTGTGTTTGGGAGTAAGAGACTCTTGTAGGGAAGGGCAAGGAGGCCTGATGGGAACAGCATGTGTGCATGGGAAAATGCCCATGGCCCTGAGGTCACTCAGGGAAATCTAAGATGGTGCTGGGCGTGAGGCCTAAAATAAGTCACAGAATCATTAACTAACTATTGGGTTCCGGGCCCCATGAGAGGACTTGAGTATAAATATAGCAATTGTCTCAGAAGGAATCTGGGTTCTTAGTCTGAGACTCCTGTCGCCACCTTTACCCCAGTCCCCTGGTTCAGAAGATCCTCAGCCCCCCTTCTACCCAAAGAATGCTGTCATATGTCACCCACGCACCACTCGCCCATTCATACCCCCAACATTCCCTCCTACCTCCCACCTCCCACCAACCACACACCATCCACCCTTCACTTCTGGTCTCACTGCTCCTGCCAAAGGTGAGGCTGCTGTGCTCAGAGGCCAGGGGTCTCTGTGGGATCCCCACAGCCCCTCCCCCCCGCACAGGGCTCGCTCAGTACCTGTTCTTGCTGTTGGAGCAGACAAAGCATGCAATAGAGATACAAGAGGGACAGGAAGGCTTTCTCACTCCAACTCCTCAGCCTTCTTTCTGGTCCCTTCCCCCACGGCCACTGCCACCCCAGAGGGTCCCAAATTCCCTGAAATGTCTCACCTAGCATGGCATTTATCTGACATGCAGGGGGCCCAGCAGGGCAGGCAGACCCAGAAGGAGGGTCAAGAGCAGGGTTGGATCGCCATGGAAGAGAGATTAGGAAGGACTAGGCTGGCTCTTAGATCACTAGGTCCAACCTCCTCATGGTGAGATGGGGAAACTGAGGCCCAGAGAGAGGCGTAACTGCAGTTGACTGCCGTGGGGCATGGCTCTGGCCTAGGAGGCAGAGTGAGAAAGCCGGTTCTGTCTCCTAATGTGGTGTGAGGAATGGGGTCATCTGGGCCTGTCACTTTCTCCCCAGCCCTGAAAGTGGCAGAAATCCCAGATAAGGTCCCTGGGAGGTAGGATATTGTGATGTATAATAAGAAACATATTTGGTATTCTTCAGCGCTCCTAAAACGCTTGGAATTTCCTAAGTGGCGAAAGCAATGAAGCTATCTTTTGTTATGTTAAGGAGACAAGTTTTCGAAAGCCCCTAGGTAATTAAGAATGGGGGTTGGTTGCCAGGGGAACCAGTTAAGAGATTAGGGGGTTGGAACTTTGGCCTTACCCACTGACCTCCCAGGAAGGGAGAGGGGCTGGAGATGGTGTGCAATCACCAGTGGCCAGTGGTTTCATCAATCATGCCCGTGTACCGAAAACCCAGAAAACCACAAAAGGACGGGTTCAGAGAGCTCCTGGGTTGGTGAATGCTCGCCCGTGCAGCGGGACCGGCTCCCTGGGAGAGGGCAGGGAAGCTCTGCGCCCTTGCCCCAGGCCTTGCCCGATGCCAGCTTCCATCCGGCTGTTTCTGAGTTGTATTCTTTTTACAATAAACCCGTGATCTAATAAGTAAAATGTTCCTCTGAGTTCTGTTTCTCTGGCCTCTGAAGGAGGGGGCAGTCTTGTAGGACGGAGCCTGTAACGCATGAGGTCTGATACTAATTCCAGGTAGCTAGTGTCAGAATTGAGAGAAATTGTAGGGCACTCAGCGGCTCGCTGTTGGAGACTTGCTTGATGGTGATGGAAAACCCCACACGTCAGAACTGGTGTCAGAATCGAAGGTGGGTCCCAGAAAGAAAGAAATAGGGCGGAGTGGGATGCTGTGTGCCTCCGCCTGCATCCATCTGTTTCCCGGGTGGTGTCATCTCTTGGGGCTCTAGCCCCTTCCCTTCCTCACCCTACATCTGCTTTCTTGTTTGCTGGTGGGAGAGCCTGAGTAGAGACTCCATGTCCGTGGGATCTGACAGAGCGTGGGGGAGAACTCCCGTTCCTTAATGAGAGTCCCCGTGGGAGCATGGCAGGGGACTGGCATTCCTGGTAGCTAGCTGCTTCCCCAGCTCTGACTTTGGCCTTGAACCCAGGGGTCTGACGTGAGGAGGAGGATACTAGAGATGCAGAGCCCTATCCTCCAGTCCATGTGTTGCCTTCAGAGGGCTTCTGGCTGCTGTGGGGAGCAGGCCTGGTGGGCGGATGCAGCCCCTAAGACCTGGTCCAGCTTGGCAGTTACTGCCTCATTTCTTCCTCTAAAGAATGCATGTGTGCGTGAATGAATGAGTAGGAGGAGTTTGCACTGGGATCTCTCCCATCTTTCCAAGCTCTTCATTTCATCACAGCTATCCATCTTCTCTTTCTTTTCATCTGTCTGTCCTGTTCCAAGTTTCAGTCTCTCCCTCTCTTGGCCTTCCCTTTGTTAGTGCCCTCTCCCATTCTCCCTATCTTCCCACCTCAAAGCACCGTAGAATTTTAGAATCAAAAAAGGTCACAATTAATGATGCCACTAATTTGTAACCTGCTTTCTGGGATATATGTCCTTCCACGTTTATGGCCTTGTTGGATCCTCCTTCAGGGCCCTACGGATTGGCATCCCCATTTTACAGATGAAGAAACTGAGGCCCACCATGGTGAAGACACAAGCCCAGAGTGTGTGATTGGTCAGGGCAGAGCTGGGATTTTAACCCCTGGTGAGACGGAGTGCTCTGTCTGCAAGAGCACTCTGCCCCACAGCCAGTGGGTCGAAACAGGAGGGCAAAGCCCTTCCCAGGGGTAGGCCATCTGGCTCTCCCCTGCCTCCGGGGCCCGGTTTCTGCTACTGTTGAGACCATCCCGTCTGGGTGGGGGAGAGGAACAGGCCGCACACAGACTTTAGGAGTACTGGCTCCAAGCATCAAGCCTCTTGAAAGGCAGAGGCTGCGGGGGGTAAGAGCTGGGGAGAGAGGAGGGGCGGGGCTAGGTGGGTGAGGGGCTCCAGGTAGTGTGGGCGGTGTTTCTGGGCCCACTTAGCCCTGTCCCTTTGTCCTCAAATTCTGCCCCCCACCCCAGCCCTCACCAGCTGGCTTTAGGACTGTCCCTACTTCTTAGGACAAGGACAGAAGCACAAGAGGTCTGAGGCATGGAAAGCCTGGTGGGCACTGTGGTTGGCACTGTGGGCACAACAGCCTCTTGGGACACAGAACTCTGGCAGGGGCAGCCTGGCGGGAGGGAGAGATGCTCTCTGGGTTTGGGCTGTGGCGCTTCAGGGTGCAGTGAGGGTGCCAGCTGGGCCACGGGCACAAGCTCTGTGTCACCCACAGATGGGTGTAAAGCACAGTTGCTTGTGACCTGAAGCCAGTCTTTTTACTACCAGGAGCACCATCTAAAAACAGATTTATAGGGTTGCCATGGTGATCAGTAATCATAACGGTGAACGTGTATCGAGTCTTACTCTGTGCCGGGCACTGTGCCGAGTGCTTTACACACATAGTTTCTGCAGTTCCTCACACAGCCCTACGGGGCTCCGCTGGCGTTATCCCTCTTTTACAAGGGAGGGCATTTAAGGATAAGAGGGAGGATGTCGCTTGGCCAAAGTCACAGAGCTAGTAAATGGCAAATCCAGGATTCGGCGCAGGCAGGCGTTTTGGCTCCAGGCGCTTAATCTCACTTGGCTGATCTCGGCAAACAGCTAACACTCACTGGGCACTTACTATGCAGCAGGCATCATCATAAGCATTTTACACAGATCCATTCATTGAGTCATTTTAGGTGCCCTATATAACAGTTGCTTAATGAATGCCGAGGACACTCAGACGCAAGGGGTGTGCTGAATGGTCCCAAACCCACTGCCGGGAATCCACTCCAGGCAGCCAACTTGAGAGCCAGTACTCTTAAAAAAATAATAAACAAGCAAAAAAGATTTTTTTCTTAAAAAAATTAAGGTATAACATACATACATACATACATACATACAGGAGAGTGCAGAAATAAGAAATATTTAGCTCAGGGAAGGTTCCCATAGTGAATATACTGCGTAAATACTAAACATTACTGGTACCCTAAAAAGACCCCTTTCTGTAACAACTTTTACACTTTTCCCTGAAGCTGACCTCTATCTTGACTTCTAAAACCATACATTACCATATTTTTAGGACTATAAGACGCACCTAGGTTTTAGAGGAGGAAAATAGGAAAAAAACTTTTGAAGCAAAAAATGTGGCAAAATATTTGATAACCTGTGACCCTGCTCCACCACCGCCCCCCCCACCACAGTGAGCCAGGCAAGCTACATTCAGACTATAAAACACACCTGCACCCCCAAAACTTGGGGGGGAGGGGAAAGAAAGTGCATCTTATAGTCCAAAAAAATATGGTAGTTTTGCCTGGTTTTGAGTTTTATATAAATAGAATCATACAGTGGTACTCTTCTGTTCAATACATGATTCATCATGATTCAATATGTGATTCATCTACGTTGCTAGATATAGCAAAACTTTATTCAACTGTAGATTCATCTACCCTGCCATTGATCCCAGTGTTTGGCTGAATAATGTTGCTATAAACAATCTTTTGCATGTGCTCGGGCACACACACGCACACACACAATTTCCATTAGGTGTATATCTGGGGGTGGAATTTTTGTTGCTTTCAAATGGTTGTACAAATTTGTTTCCTGTATGACCGTCCCCTTACTTCACATCTTGATATTGTCAGTATTTAAAATTTTTACCAAGCTGGTGGATACGTAGTGGTATTCCATTGTGTTTTTCCACATGTGTTTAGTAAGTGAGGTATAACCAGAAGCAAGTGCTCTGAACGCCCACTCTGTACAGCTTCTCCTAACAATCCTACATGGAAGGCGTGGTTATCACCCCCATTTTGCAGTTAGGGACATGGAAGCCATGCTCCCTTTTTCCTTCCTCTCTTGCAATCCACTCACCTTTCCTGGAGACCCCTCCCCACTTTTACCCTGTGGGGCTGGGATGTCTGGTTCCCACCAACGTTGGGAGGCACCTCGGGCCAGGAAGTTCTCTTGGGTAGGGAGGAGAGGAGGCTGGGGTGGCGTGGGTGGGGGTGGGGAGGAGAGAATGGATGAAGCATAGAGGCTGGTGTGCGGGACCAGAGATCCTGGCTCTGGGCATGGGATGATGAGGCCAGAAGAGAGGTCTTGGGACCAAACAGAAAGCACGACTGGGGCTATGTGTGAGCTCCTAGCGCTAGTGGGAAGGGGAGGCCTGCAGCCAGGGAATGAGGACCCCTGTGAGTGGGCATGTTGGGGATCTCTCTGGGTCCAAGGCCCTCTGTCTGAGGTTGTCCTGAATCTGAGGACTCTGGAGGGTCTCTAATCCTACAGCCTTGTTGGGGGTGGTCTTTCTGGGTTCAGACATCACTTGGTGGAGTGTCTTTGAGTTTACTAAGGGGTAGGTAGCACTCTGTTTTCCAGGGCCAGGGGGAGTAGGAGGCAGGGCCCGGAGACACTCCAGGGAGCGTGGGGAAGGACATGGGGTCTGCTTGCATCCTGGGCTTCTGATCTTTTAGGCCCAGAGGCATCTGGCAAGGTGGCACCTTGTCCTTTGACTTAACAGGTGTCAGGAGAGGCAGGGCAAGTGGTTTCCCCACTGTAACGTCTGTCTCTCTCTGTCCAGAGCCCTGCCTGTGTCTCTGCTCTTGCAAGCAGTGCGCTCTGCATAGATTTTCCCTGGTTCCCCCCTCCCTTGAGCCCTGAGCCCACGGCTCACTGGTGATGCTCTGGCAGCACAGGCAGCATGGCACAGGGCGAGGTCCACAGCAGGCAGCACATTTTTTGGCTTAAGTTACGTTGAGCGAGCCCGTCACCTCTCTGGGTGGTGGCAGGGCTCTCACAGGGTCCAACCTCACTCACTTGGCTCATCTGCACAGGGTTTGGGCAATGAGGAAGAGACGCCCTCGGTGCCAACTGGCCTGCAAACGATGCTGACTCTTGGACGGTTGGGAGCCATGCCAGCACTGGGCCTAGGACCATGCGAATCGGCTCCAGGAGATCTCGTTTCCTAAACGGCCCGAGCGAGATGGCTCTCACAGTTCAATGAGCTCCCCTCCTCCATTTTACAGATGGCAAAACTGAAGCTGAGGGAGGGGAAGTGGCCACAAAGCTGGCAAGGAGCAGAGCGGGCTGGACCGGAGATGTGACAATGGACCCCGGCCAGCCCCACAGCTGATGGACTCTCCTCTCCCCGCGCCTTCCCCTGCTAGGTGTTCACTTCTGGAGCTGGACATCCTCAGGGCAGGACTCAGGCCCTGTCCTCTGGACCCGACGTCCTCTATGGGTCTCTGTGGAGGCCCTCACTCTTCTGATCTGGTCTTGCAGGAGTGGGGCCCTGCTGGGCAAGGAGGCAGATGTACTAATGTGGCATTGCTCAGCCTGCACACCTGGGGCGACTGTGGGGGATGCCGTACCTGGGGCCAGGGTGTCAGCTGACATGGAGAGAGAAGCTGAACTTCCTACGCAGGGTGGGCACAGGGGGCAGTCCAGGGAAGCCAGGGAGAGGCTGGGAAGCCAAAGTCCTGCGGAGGCCTGGGGCCCAGCCCCACATCCGTGCTACCTCTGCTCTGATCCTCTACAGCCAGCTTGCCCTCCGTACCACAGTCTTTTGTCCTTGGCACTTGTTGAGAATGGTTATGTCAGCTGTTCTGGAAGGCAGCAAAACATAGAGGTGAATCATGTAGACTCTGCCTGGGTTCACATCCCTGCTCTTCCACTTACTTGCTGTGTGACCTTGAGCAACTCACATACCTCTCTGTGCCTCAGTTTCCCTCCCTTAAAAATAGGATAATGATGCCACTTACTACATGTTGTTGTGAAGTGCGTATGAGTGAAGCACATAGAACCATGCCCAACACATGCAACTTGGACCCAGGTCCTGTGACTCCAAATCCCAAGCCTTCCGTGTGCCAGCCTCTCCCAGACACTAGCAGGCCCGGGGGGTGGGGTGGGGTGGGGGACACTAAACCAGCCCTCCAGGAGCTTTCAGCCTAGTGGGAGAGACACACGTCCTGCCACCAGGGGGTCTGCAGCCACGTGGAGAAGTTAAGAGTTTCCAGGAGGGAGCAAACACTCGGTGCCTACTGTGTGCTGGACACTCTGCACAGGCCACCATTTCTTTCCCCTCCCCACCCTTCTTTCTTTCTTACCGCAGTTCCATGTTCCAGGGAAGGACGGTGATGCTTGGAGTTTAAGCAACTTGTTTCAGGTTCCCTGGTGAGTCGGTGGCAACGCGGGGACTGGAACCCGGGCCGGCCCGATGCTAACGTGGAAGACCGTGTAATGCCGGCTCGCAGTTCACCTCCTCCATGAAGTCTGTCCATGTCCTGGATGTAGAACTGACCACCGGTGCCTCTGGGTCCCCGCCCCCGCCGTGTCCCATATAAATGCCCCCAGGGCACCTGCACACTTCTTAGACTTCTTTACACGCCTGCCTCCGCTCCCTGGGCAGGGGGCTCCTTGGGGTGGAGAGCGATCTCTGTGTCCCCTGTGTGTAGCACGGAGCCTGGGCACCAGAGGTGTTTCAGAACGGCGTCATGCATGAGTGGGGGAGGTGCTCGGAGGCCTCCCCGTGTCCGGTTTCCTGTCTCCTTGGAATTATCCCAGACGGCAGTGGGGGTGGGGCACCAGAGGATGGATTGAAGGGTGCCGCTGGGGTAGCGGTGTGGACGTCCGTCTCACCTGGACACCTCTCCAGTTTCCCACACTCACCGACACTCACTCCCCATCCCCAGGCCTTGCCCTCAGCCTCGCCCCAGGCTCCCCTGCACTCCTCCCTCCACAACCTTGTCCCTCCCAGCACCTCTGCTCTGTAGGGGACAAGTCTGGCATTGGGATCAGAACCATCTTTTCTGGTTCCATTTTATTCTCACGAGAACTTAAGAGTAGGGAAAATGGAGATGGCTTACCTTCATTTTACAGTTAGGGACATTCACACTCCGAGGGGTGGCGTCCAAGTTCACAGACCAAGTTGATGGCAGAACTGGGTCCAGCGTGACGACGGCGGGGAAGAGGGCATAGGGCAGTTTACTGAATCAGGGACAGCTGGGCTTCCCCACGGGGAAGTGAGGAAGCCGACTCTGGGACAGAAGAAACCCCAGTTGGTCTGTGAGATGGCATGGAGTGAATCCTAGAATCTTTTATTATTTTATTTTATTTTTCAATTACAGTGGAGAATCCTAGAGCCTTGTCCCTGGCCAGGACTCGCCAGCCCTTCTGCAGTCTTGACGGCTGCCAGTAGGTGCCGTCCGTTTGCAACTTTTGGTTCTGTCCCTGCAGGTCTGGCTTCCAGCCCCGTCCTCCTATCACCTGGGCAGTCTGCACTCGGAGACAGTGGGAGAGGGCCCAGTCCATCCCTGTGAGCCTGGAAGACGGCTGCCCTGGGAGAGGAAGCGGGAAGAGGGTCTCTGATCTGCATTTCAGCTTGGCTGTCCTGCAGCTTTCTAGGCAAAGCCAAACAAAAAAAAAAATCCTCAGTGGGTCACCAATTATGCCTGGACAGGCGCCCTCACCCTGAAGCCAGCTCTAGGAGAGCAGACGAGTTTGTGGGGGAGGATGGGGGAGGACTAAGGGGATCTGAGAGAGAACCTAGGAGATGGGTCCCTGCTCCAAAGGTGACCCCAGGGCTCTCCCAGTCAGCAGGACTGAGGCCAGGGTCGGGGGTAGGGCACCCACAGAATCTCACTGAGGGCCTAGCCAACCCCAAAGAGCACCATTCACTGAATTAGAAAAAGACACCCCTCGCTCAAAACCTTCGACTGCCACCTGCTGGAAAACGGTCACGACAGCCATACAAATCTACAATGACTACAGAAGAAATGGTGCCCCCTGGAGTTGTGCAATGCACAATTTGCAAACCCAGAGTGGCAATCTCCCCTCCCCCCACCCCCCACGCAGGAGTGGGTCTGGGCAGTAAAAGCAAATACCCAGGAAGGAGGAAGAGGCTGGGCACCTCTCTCCCCAGGAGTTCAGTGGTTCCACCCCGGGGACCGCAGAGTGGACCCAGACCCACGTGAACCTTGGGGAGTCTGGGCGGCGGGTGGCGGGGGGAGAGGTTGTGAAGAGAGCCAGCTAACGTCTTAGGGTCATGAGGCCCTTCCAGGCCCCTTGTTGAGTGCCTGTACCCTTCCCACCATCCCACCCGACTGGTTGAGACTGGAAGCACTGGGGGAGAGCGGAAAGGACTGGCCAGGGAGACTGGATCCGCGGAGCCAGGAGTCCGGGCTCGAAGGTTGCGCTCTCAGCTGGGGGACTAGGGGCCGCCTTTGTGGGTCAGGGATGAATCCTCCAAGGTCGGGGGAGGGGGCCAAGGGGTAGCCTCTTTGCTTCCCCATCCCCTTCTCTCCCCTCGCGGGATCCGGTTCAGAAGCGCTCTCGGCGCCTGTCTGGGCTTCCAAACTGCGCCGCTTCCCTCTCGGGCAGAAAAGGACTTTCAGATGTTGCAGCAGCGGCGGCCGCGACTCAGGACAGAGCCCCCTCCCCCTAACGGCCGCGTCTCCCTCTCCCCCTCGCCCTCCCCCACCCTACCCGGTTCCCCCACCTCTAGGAAGGCGCTGGGGGTGTGGCCAGGGGCCGGTATAAAGACCGGAGGAGCCCGTCCGGGGCAGCCACTCAGCCCCCTTCCCCTCGCTGCCCGCTGCTCGGGCCGGGCCGAGGATGCGGCGCAGCGCCTCGGTGGCTAGGCTCGCTCCCCTCTAGCCCGCTTGCTAACTTCCCCGGCTGCGTCTCTGTCCGCCAGCGGGGCCGCCCCGTCTCCCCGCGCTCTCCCGGTCGGGTCCTTCAGGCGCGCCGGGCGCAGCATCCGTGTGCCCCCTGCTGCCAGTCCGCGTGCCCGCGCTCCCCGTCCGCACCCTGTGCTAGCGCTCCGTCAGCACCCGATCATGCTGCCTATCTGCCTCGTGGCCGCCCTGCTGCTGGCCGCCGGGCCCGGGCCGAGCCTGGGAGACGAAGCCATCCACTGCCCGCCCTGCTCCGAGGAGAAGCTGGCGCGCTGCCGCCCCCCCGTGGGCTGCGAGGAGCTGGTGCGCGAGCCCGGCTGCGGCTGTTGCGCCACTTGCGCCCTGGGCAAGGGGATGCCCTGCGGGGTGTACACCCCCCGCTGCGGCTCGGGCCTGCGCTGCTACCCGCCCCCAGGGGTGGAGAAGCCCCTGCACACGCTGATGCACGGGCAGGGCGTGTGCATGGAGCTGGCGGAGATCGAGGCCATCCAGGAAAGCATGCAGCCCTCTGGTAAGGTGTCTCTGCCCTTGCACGCCCTCCCTGGTGTGCGCCCCTCCCAGAAACCCCTTCCCCCCAATCCGGCTGGCCTGGAAGGCCCTTGAAAATCCCCTGTGAGTGTGGGAGAAGGCAGGTACGTGGCAGGGCTCTACTGGCACGGGGCAGGCTCAGCTAAGGAAACTGCTATGGAGTCCCTAACAGCCTGTTGCCAACATCGAGGAGGACTTTTTCCCCTCCCTCCATATCAAACCTCCGAAGGATGCCTACTGGGGAAGAGTAGTCTTGGCTGCTGGTGCAAGAGTGGAAACTTAAGTGCCCTGGCCCAGCCCACAGCCTGCATGCAAGTGAGCCAGAGAACTGGAGGGTGGGGGTGGGGTGGGGGTGGGGGTGGAGGTGGGCTTTCTGTTCCTCGCCCGCAGACCTACAGGTGAAATGCCAAAGGTCTGAGAAGCCAGAGCTTGGACTTTTGACACTGAGGTGGGTGGAGTGGGACACACAGATTAGAGGGGCTTTGGTGGTGAGGGGCGTGGGAGTTGCCCTTCCCACAGCCCCAGGCCAGCTGGCCTAGCTGTTGGGAGAGGTGCTGGGAAGACAGGGGTCTCCCTGCCAGGTCTGGGCACACCCTCCTGCCCTGGAACACCGGCATCCTGCTCTTTTCTCTTGGCAGGTGCCACGTGAGGTGGCAGAGGGAAGTCGGCCGCCAGCGGGGGGCTGCAGAACCCTGATGGGCGTGGGCTAGGGAGCAGAGAGAGGCAGAGAGAGGTGGGCTCAGAAAGCCCTTTGCCTGGCACTTTCTCTCTTTCCGTTTCGCCGTGAGCCTCTCAGTGACTCCTTCTAATCTTTCGTAGTCTCTTTCCTTTTTTCTCTTTTTCTTTGTTCTTCCCTGCTGTGTGTTTCAACCTCCAGTTCCACTAACAGCATTCTTGAGTTCCCGTTTCCTCTGTACCTTCTGCCCGGTATCGGTGGCTTTCTCTTTCTCTCGCCTAGTCCCTTTTTCTGTTTCCCATTGCCCTAAATCTCGCAATGCCAGTGCGGTCTCCTTCTGTTGCTCTTTCTCTCTGCGTGTCACTGTTGCTCTCTCTGTCTTTGTTCCCGTCTTTCTGTTACTTTTGGAATCTCTCTCTTTGCTTGCCTTCCTGTGTGCCTGCCTCTGTTTCTTGTTCCCTCTCTGACTGTTTAGCTCTCCCCGTGCCTGTGTGTCTGTCTGTTTCTTTTCCTGGTGCTTGAAGCTTCCATTGTTGCAGTCCGGATGCTGGGACTCTGGCCCCAAGCTTCCTGCCCTGGGTCCCAGACCGCTCCACTTCCTCAATCCTCTGCAGCTTGTTAGCTGGAGGAGAGCAGGATGCAGGGAAAACAGGAAGGAGGTGGACTCCAGGGGTCTGGGCTCCAGGCCTCTCTCTGCCCTTCCTGCCCCTGGGCAATGAGAGATGGGTCAGCAGAAAACATTCTAGGAGAAATGCCAGCCTGGCACCCAGCACATCGGGGAAGGAGGGGGGGTCCTTAGGGATTAAGTTGGTGATCCTGGGGGCAGAGATGCCAGTGCTAGTGGGAGAGGAGGGGGTCCTGGTACCAGACCAGACTGGGAGTGAGAGCTGAACCCTTGGGCCCCCTGCGTGTAACAGGACCACATTCTCTTTGCATCTCCCTCCTCCACTGGCCAGCAGGTATCTGGCACCAGACTAGTATGGCTGGTGGCCTCCTCCTCCCTCACCGACTTGAACATGGGCAGAAGAGCCTGCAGAGGGTCTTGGGCACCTATTTTCCCTTGGCTGGGTAGGACACCCCATCCTGTAGTGGAGAAAAATCGGTTTCCCTAGGAGCTTTGAGGCGGGGGACATGAAAAGTTTGTGATTATCCTGTGGATATCATTGCAAACCAGCCTCCAAAGGCGGCTTTAGGTCCCCTTTGGATCCCAGGGCCCTGGTCTCTAATGCCCCTCACCCTTTCTTCCTTGCCTGCCCCCGTACCCATGCAGTGCGTGCACTATTTGCAGAAGGAAAGGCGAAGTCTGGAGGACCCTGGGAAAACTAGGTTCCTTCTTGGCAAGCCGTGTCCCTGACTTCTTAACTCCCAGTCATCACAGAAGTATCCCCTGTTGCAGTGTGGGTCGCACTGCACCACGTGAAAGGCGCCCCCTAGAGATGTACAGCAGCCCTGCAAGGTTTCTAGTGAGCCAAGGTGTCCAGGGCTTGGCCCCTATCCCCATGATTCTCTTTAGCCTCTCACTGTCAGTAGGCCACTATCCCTCCTGCGTCCCAAGGCTTGAGGACCTAAGCCTCTTCTTTCCACCTCTTCCTCTTAGGCTGAGCTTCAGCAGGTGACAGGGGAGGACAGCCACTTGGCATAGCCCCTCCCCTGAACAGCTGTGGTCCAGCTGCTACTATTTGCATCAGGGGCAGGTCTCCCCCTTCCACCTGCAGGCGCCCCCACCTTCCTGTTCCGGCTTTCTGAGCCAGGGCAAGCTGTGGACTAACACCACTCAGGCCACCAGAAGCGGGGTGGGGTGGGACATGGACTTCAGAAGTCCACAGTTCTGCATAAGTGTATTGACTCTTGATTCACGGAACCCGGGGGAGTGGACGGTGGCACCAGCGTTTGGACTGAGAGGTTCCTAAACTGTGCTCTGGGTCCCTCTGGGACAGGGTTAGGGCACAAGCATGCCAGGTTAATTTTTACTTAACACAGCAAATACTGTCCCCCCTACTTCGTTCGGTACTGGGAATCCAGTTATGTCATGGGAACAGGGCCTTCCCAGAAATTCTGTGCTTTGGGGGCGGGGGGGGGGGCAGAGGAGGAGCATAGCTGCTTAACATTTTTTCTTTAGCATTGGCGAAGCCAGAATTATTGGTGCCTCCGGTATCAGGAGTCTTTCCATTTAAAGTCATAGGAGCCGCAGGGACAAGTCTCTCCTTCTCCCCCTCCACCCGGCCTACAACGGGACGTGCCTCCCAGAGGTGGGGTCTGGCACCCAGTCAGAGCTCAATAAATTGGAATGATGATGAGGATGGTGATGAAGAGGAAGCTGGATCGTTTTAACTTGAAGCTTAAATCCTCCTCTGACGCTGGGACTTCAGGGGACAGTAGGGCAAGTGCACAAAGCTGGGGGACATTCAGAGAGTTGCGAGGGATGGGGTAGACTTTGGTGCCTTTTCCTGCTGTAAACATGGGAAGGATGAGCCGGCTGTCTTTCTCTCTGACTCGTGAGGCCAGCAGTATGTCACAATAGTGAGGGGGACATCCTTGCACCAGAACCCAAAGAAAGGGCCCTGTGCCTGCCATGGTGGCCTTGACTTCAGCCAGCATCCAGGGGAAGAAGGAAAAGGCCTTTCTTCCAGGGCAGGTGGGTGACCTGCCAGGTCACGGCTGAACCCCACCCACCTCACAGCCTCACCCTGGGTGTCTTGAGTGGGGCAGAGGCTGGAGTTGAGGAGAAATCATGGGGATGAAATCAGGCAGCAAGAAAGAGGAAATTCTCTAGCTTTGACCATGAACTTTGCGGGCAGTAGTGCCAAAGCTGTGAGGCCTCTTCTTTCTCTGGGTGCCTTCCCTTGTTACTGGAACACAGACCAAGGTTTCCAGCGTGCCCATATGTCAGTGGCCTGGGCCCGGAGGAGATGACCTAGCCTACCTTGGAAGCCCCGCCTCCCAAACAAGCCCTTTGGAATTCAGGAGGTCAGACCTTTCAGGGGCCAGGTCTGACTCCAGCTCCCGCTCAGAGGGGACCCCAGCAGGATCGGGGCTTTCCAGAGGGCACTGCCTCTGTGAGCAGCGCCGGGTGGCTGGGGTTCCTGTGTTGGCAGGGACATAGCAAGCATTTAACAGGCTTTTCAGAGACGTAGGCTGTGGCCCTCACCCTTCCAGACCCGGTGCCTAGGGTGATCCTGGGCTGGGTCCTCAGTGTGCTGGTCAGCAAGGCCGGGCGAGGAAAAGTTACAGATTAAACAGCAAGTCAACAAGCTAGGGTCCGGTCAGTGCGCCCGCCCCAGGTCGGTGTCTCTGCCCAGGGCCGGGTCAGAGGGCCTGAACCGTGTGGGCGTGCCCTTGTGGGTGAGTGTGCGCTGGACACGTGACTGTTTGTGTACATCCGTGGTTCTTGAGTCCCGGCCCCTCTGTGTCTGGGCCCAGTGTGGGTATACTCTGCGTGCCTGCGTCCCTGTGAGCGTTAGGAGGGAGCTGCTCTCCCTGTGGTGGTGTGCTCTTCTCTGATCGTACACACCAGCTGGGCAGTGGGGGGACCCAGAAGGGGAGACCAGCCGTGCTGCCTGCCCATCTTCCCCCGATGACCTCCTCTGCGTGACGGGGGGCCCCACCAGCCCCAGAACGTAAGCTGTGCTTCCAGGCTCCACGCAGCCCCAGGTTTCACAGGTTTCAGGGAAGGGACCTAATTGCCATTCTTAATGGTACCTCTTCGATGAAAGGATAGACATTTCAAATATTCATTAATAATCCTTCAAGCGGGAGTCCTTTGTGGACTTCTGCTCATGGGACTTCAACATCGGAAAAGCCTGTTTGCACTGGACTTCTACTGCAGTTCTCTCTCCCTCTCCACCCCCGGGACGCCCCACACCTCCAGGCCTCGGGGCTCTCTGCCCCCTGAGGCAGCCCCGTTCCTTAGAGAGCTCCTCCTTCCTCCTCGAACCTGAGAACATTCCATCCACTTACCGAGAGGAGTAAGCGTCATCGCAGAGGAGCACTTTCCTTTATGGTCACGGGAGGAACGCGCCCCCAGAGGAAAGACAGCAGAGCCCTTCCAGGTGGGAAGGGTGTGCCTCGAGTTGGTGTAAAAAATGACACCACGGGGGTCCCTGTAACCCCTGTCAGCCTTTCCCAGGTCAAGAGGGGGAGCCTTTGTTTCCATCGCAGCCCAGCCCCTCCTGTCCCAGAATCTGGCTGCAGTTCTTTTTGGTCTCCCGTGTCCCTTTTCTCTTCATTCCCCAGCTCCAGCCAACGGCCCCGAAACGGGGACCCCATCCACAAGTCTCGTGGCTTTGTGCGAGGTGGACGCTGCAGGGCGGTCCCTGGCCAGTCCAGGCCTTTTCGGCCGGAAGGGCTCCTTAGGAGAGTCTTCAGGGGAGAGCCTGGGTCTGAGGTCTTTCCTCTGGCTCCTGATGGAGGGCCCAGGGCCGATCTTCTGCGGCCCCCACGGCCCAGTGCTGCTCCTCTGGAATGACCCTCCCCTTCTTGGCGTCCCTGTCAGCTGGGGGGTCTTGCTCCAGTGTGTTCTCCTGAGTTGACCTTTAGGGACTCGATGCCAACCCTAAGTCAGGAGTCCCCTCTGCGCTGTCCTCCTTGGGAGGTTCAAGATGCCAAAGGATGGGGTCTATTTCTCAGCTCCATTTATTCCTTCCCTCTGATTCTTCTTTCTAAGCCAGCCCTTCACTCGTGACAAAGCCTTCTTCCCATCTCGGGTGACTCAATTTTATAAATAACCTTTGGTGTGAAATCTTGACATAGACTTTCTGAGGGTCTCGAGTCTTCCTTGCCTGGTTTTCCTTTATCCACATGCTTCTCCCCACACCCCCAGGACTAGGAGAATAAAAAGAGAACTAACCGCCCCCCTCGCCCCCGCCCCCCCCCCGCCGCCCCGCCCCCCCAACCTCACTTAGGCTGGGCCGAAAAATACCATTTGACCCAGAGGCAGCTCTGGGACCGCTGCCATGCTTGGAGGAACCTGCTAACTCCTCAGGAAAAAAAATCCTGACGCAAACCAGATGTGACCTTCTGACGGGCTGCCAACATCTGGAATGCTGGCAGGGGCTTTGCACTCGGCCCGCCGTGTGCTGCCAGGCCCGAGCGCCGGGGAGGTGGTGCGGGTCTGCAGAGAGGTCCTGCAGCCTTTTCCCCAGCTCGGCCCTGCGTTCCGGATTTGGCTGCCTGGAGAGAGAAGCAGCAGTTACAACTGGGTTTTCCTTGAGTTCAGATAGAGTCTTCAGGAGATCCCAGGGAGGGGGTGCAGGTCCAGCCGTGGCAACCCCGTCTCCGGATCGCCAGTGCCCTGGGCGACAGATGTGGGCTTTGGGTGGGGTCTGGAGTCTAAGGGTAGGGGGCGGGAGGGATGTGGAAGGTGTTCTCTTGGTTCCGGGGCCGCAGAGAGCATTACACAAGTGCACACGGATATGCCGCGCTTCCGCACGCAGGCACGCACCCCCACTCCCACTATTTTCTCCTGTCCAGCCAATGGGGAGAGTCTGTTGGGTCAGATTTCTCATCCCTCATGGAAACTTTGATTCTGGCCATTTGGAAGAGGGTGAGCAGAGCTGACAGCCCGGAGGATCCCCTGGCCAGCTCCGCCAGATGCTGAAAAGAGCAGGAAAGGAGACAGGAAGAGAGAGCAGACGGAGAGGGGGATGGTGGGAGGAGCTGAGTGGAGGGGGGCAAGACCCAGTAGGGGCCCCCCTGCCTGCCTCAGACCTCCCTGCAGGGACCAGGGGACCGTCCTGCTGTCCGGGCAGCTGTAGCTGGTGACTCATCTGAGGGCTGGCTTGGGTGGGATGAGGGACAAGTCAAGGACTTCAAGAGGAATATAATACTCTCCTGAGGAGATCCAGGGGTGTGGGAAGGAGACAGGGCGCTGCTTTGGCTTGTTCCTGTCCCCAGACCCTCCCCCGCCCCCGCTCCTCCCCAGAGCCAGGCTGGAGAACCCCCAAGAAGGAGGCAGGTGGTGTGCTGCCCTGTCCTTTCTCAGTGCTGACCTCTCCTCATTTTGTCCTGCCTGCAGACAAGGATGAGGACGACCACCCCAACAACAGCTTCAGCCCCTGCGGCGCCCATGATCGCAGATGCCTGCAGAAGCACTTTGCCAAAATTCGAGACCGGAGCAACAGTGGGGGCAAGATGAAGGTCATTGGGATGCCCCGGGAGGAAGCCCGGCCTATGGTGAGGACCTCTGACTTCCAATGTACCCGTTCACAGGCACACACACACACACACACCAGCACACCACCACTGCCACCACCACCACTACCACATCACTGCCACCATCATTGTGCCACCACTACCACTGCCACCACCATCAGCACCACCACATCACCACCACCACCACCACCACCACCACCACCACCACCACCACCACCACCACCACCACCACACCACCACCACCACCACTGCATCACCAGCACCAGGACTGTGTTTACACAGTAAACATGCTTTGGGTGCCTATGGTGTACAGGGGGCACCGGGTGTCATCATCAGCACCCAGACAGCCCTCATTCCTGTCCTTAAACTTCCATCCCTGCTCAGCCCTTCCCTGTACTGCTACAGCTGAGGTGGTGGTTCAGCACTGAAATACTTCTGCACTGGTTGGTAAATCACGGTTCCCCAAGCCTCCTGATGTTTCTTGGCCCTTCTCTTAGATTCCCCACTCCAGACCTTCTCAGTCTCTAAAGGGTTAATGCTGGCCATCTCAGGGGCTTGGGACCCGGCCCCAGGGTCTGGCAAATGTCCTTTCCGCTGGGTGGCTCTGATGGCTCTGGGCCTGGGTCTTGTGTGATGTGGGTCGTATGATTTCATTCATGCCTCCCGCTCAGGAATCGTCCCCTGCAAGTCCTTCCCCATAGGTTTCTGCAGCTCCTTTCCCATAGGGGGCCTTCCCTTCATGCCTCTCCTTGCTAGAAGTTCTCTGGCCCAAGTTCCTGTCTTCAGTGTCCTTTGCTGTTTCCACCACTGTCCCTGGAACCCAAGCCACGCCCTTTGCCTCACCGCCCAGCCTCCGGGCCCTGACCCTCCTTTAGGCCTTCAGTCCCGAGACGGCCCCAGCCCCGGTTCTCCCACCCTTCTCCCCTCCTTCTGAGAGTTCCGCCCTCCCTGCCCTTCAGCCGCAGGGCTCCTGCCAGAGTGAGCTGCACCGGGCCCTGGAGCGGCTGGCCGCCTCGCAGGGCCGCACCCACGAGGACCTCTACATCATCCCCATCCCCAACTGCGACCGCAACGGCAACTTCCACCCCAAGCAGGTGGGTCTCCGTCTCCCTGTCTCCTTCCTGCTGGGCCCTGGCCTCGGCTCCTGGGGCACTTGACAGGCTCGGCTGGGATCGAGGTCTTGGGGAAAGGGGAGGCTCCCCAACCGTGCCCAACCCCAGGACCCGCCCCGAACCCTCCCCCCAGCCTTTGGGCCTCAGCTCGTCTTGCCCACCTCACTCGTTTTGGAAATGGGGAGACTGAGGCCCAAAATCGCAGGACGAGTTAGTGGCGGGCTGACCGTCCTGCCTCCCCATGAGGCATTATATTCATCACCTTGTTTCAGCATCTGTGGCGCTCACCTCCTGTTCCCGCCAGCCTCCGCTCCCCAGCACTTCCTCACTCACCCTGCCCCTTCTAGGGGTGGCCCTCCTCTGTGCCGGCGTGTCCGTCTCACCCGGAAACGGAGGGACTAAGTCATGAGGGGTTCAGGGGGAAACAGCCTGCCCCTGCCCAAGGGGAGCAGCCAGGCCTGCTGGGGTGCAGCCAGGATGGAGGGGACGCCAGCCCTGACAGCCGGAGACGGGGGCTTTGGCCGGGAGCAGAGGAAGGAGGTGGGCAGGAGGGAGCACAGGAATGTAGAAACCTTTGTGCGCCGGCCCACCCTTGGAACGTGGCTTCCTCCGACAAGCCCCTGGGATGTTTGAGAAGGCTGGCCTGCTCCAGCCTCGTCTCTGGCCTGTCCGAGCTGGCCCCACATGGAAGGGTGGCATGTCTGGGCAGGGCCCTGGGGTGCCTTGTGTTGGGTGTTGCCTGGGGAGCCCTGGCCTGGATCTCCTTCTGCAGCTCCTTGCGGGCATAGACACCCGTTCTCACACTTCGCCCTCGACGGGCAGACCCACAGGGTGGCTTGGCGGCAGGGGCCTCGCCGGCAGGGGAGAGGCTGCCCCCGGGTCAGCGCGTCCCGGGACGGCATGGGGGTGTTGTGAGTGGTGTGCAGGGGGCGAGGGGTCCGCAAGGGTCCCCCACACTGGTGCCGGCCCTTCCTCTCAGCACTAATTTTGTTTTTATTTTTGTCCCAAGTTTTAAAGTACTTTTCCCCTAAACAAATTATATCCTTTGTTAGAGAAGTTTCAGGTTTACAGGAAATTGAGCAGGAAGCGTGGAGTTCTCATCTACTCCCCCACCCCCAGTTCTCCCTATTGACATCTTGTGTTAGTGTGGTACATTTGTTACAGTTGAGGAACTAATGCTGAGATACGTTATTATTAACTAACGTCCATAGTTTACATTAAGGTTCACTCTTCGTGTTGAAAACCCTTTGTGTTCTATGGGTTTTCTTTCCCCCATTTTTTTTCCTACTGAAAGTTCTGACACTTGACCCCTGACCCCCAGAGCAGCCCAGACCCTTGAGACAAGCTCACCCCAGCTCTAGTCCTGGCTCTGGAACCCACCTTTGCCCCTGCCCTTTCCCCTCCCCCCTCCATCCAATCCTGACCCAAACTGGGGCCCATCTGCTTCAGTTGTTCTGACTTTGACCTCTGTCTTTCTCCCAGTTCTATTTCTGACCTGGGTAAAGCCTCACTCAACTCGCATTTTAGTTTTAATTCCCAATCAACTGTACTTCCTAACCTTAACTTCAGCTTGCGTCCTGCCATGAACCATAATTTCATTCTTAAAGTCCCAACGCGTTGAGAACACACTCAAAACCTCTCCCACCTGCTCCTCAGCCTTTCGAATCCAGCCTCCACTCCGGGTAGGCTATCGGCCTTTCTCAGGGCCCTGCCTTCCTGGCCGAGTTCCGCTCTACCCCAGTGAGCTCGGGGGATTTGTGCGCATCGGAGAGTCTCCGCCCTCGGAGGCCGTCTGGAGCAGTGGTCTGATGGGGGGCTGGGCTGGGGTCGAGGCCGGCTGCCTGGTCACTGACCTCTCACGCCCTCGTCTTGACAGTGCCACCCGGCCCTGGACGGGCAGCGCGGCAAGTGCTGGTGCGTGGACCGGAAGACAGGAGTGAGGCTGTCGGGGGACCTGGAGCCCAATGGGGAGCTGGACTGCCACCAGTTGGCTGACAGCTTCCATGAGTGAGCCCTACCAGCAGGCAGGGGGCTCTGTGCCCCCTGCTACCCCTTCCCCTGGAGGCTGCAGAGCCGACGGGGAGCCTGGGCCCAAGCCCTGGCTCTGCCTCTGGCCCAGGAGTTTCCATCAGGGTGTGTGTTGTGTGTGTGTGTGTTTATGAGCATGGGTGTGCCCTTGGGGTGAGCTGGAGCCTAGGGTGTCCCCTTTGGGCTTAGACAGCCTGAGAGTGGCAACGGGGAGCCCTGGTGTAGTTCCACATTGATCCTGGATTCATTCATTCATTCATTCAGCCATCTAAAAACATGTATTGACTACATATCATATGCCAGCTCTGGTTTTCAGCCCTGGGGGCTCTTATTCTGACTTCCTCTGACTTGGGCACGAGGGGCCGCGTCCTGTACAGTGAGCACAGGTCTGTGGGAGGAGTCCCATTCCTGTCATCAGAGGAGGAGAGTAGACATGTACCTTGACTTTCGTCCCTCCCCTCGATCTAGTCATGGAGTGGAGGCCATAGGGAGGTGTGGGGTAGCGGGTGGCTCCGTGGTCAGGAGACCGGACCCACTCCCAAAGCCAAGGGCTGCCGGGCTGGGCTCCTCTTCTCTTCCCGTGGAGACACGCCTACTCTTGGGTTGGGTGTAGTGCCATCTGCTTTATTGCCTGGTAACCGAGTCCCTGCTGGGGGAGCAAGGAAGAGAGGGCCAGAGGAGGGCCCGCAGGACAGGGGGCTGGGCGGTGGGGCCGGCGTCTGAGCGGTCAGGGGAGGGGGAAGAGTGTGTACGGGACTGCGTGTGCCTGATGGAGAGGAGGACCAGCACCTCGGGGTCCGGGGATGGGGCTTGCCTGGGGCCCTGCTTCCTTCCACTTGGGGTCAGAGGTCACCAGGATGGAGTCACCAGGACGACTCTGTCCTTCAGTGGCTCACAGCCTGCGTGGCTCTGCCTCCCGCTCCACACCAGCTCCCCCTGCACCTCCCTCCCCTTCATACCGCCCCCTGGGCGTCTTCTGGCCACACTGGACGGACGGAGACTTAAGGACCTACCAGTTGGCCAGAATGTCTTGTCTTTCTTTCTTCCTTCCTTTCTTTTTTTTTTTTAACAAAACAGAACAAAACAAAATAAAAAATGCTAGACAATTATGTTTCATTGATTTATTTACAGTTAGAGGCGGGGATGCACTAGGGGTGGGGCGGCCTCTCCTGCATGGTAGAAGGACTACTGACGGTCAGTCAGTGTCCCCGACCCTCCCTGCGGCCTCTTCCTAAGGGGCCTCCCTGTCCCCAGAGTCTGCGCTGTCTGTGTCCAGACTCCGGGTGGGGAAACGATGACTTCCAAAAGGAGGGAGCCAGGACAGCCCCGCTGGGCCACAGCTATTTCTGGGATCAGCTGGTGTGTGGCCCTGGGGCATTTCCTGGGGCATGAGGCAGATCGGGTTTGCATCTGGATTTCATTTATCAATTTAGTGGCGGTGAGGGGGAGGCGCTGCCCTGAAGCCCGGGAAAGCGGGTAAACGTTCCACCGCATTCCACAGCGCTGCCTGCCTGCATTCCTGATGGGGGTTGTGCTGGGATTTGATTCTGAGGGGTTGAGAGTGGGGGCACCTTTCATCTTGCTGCCCTGGGCACACCAGGCTGTGGGCTTTTGGTGGCAGTCCCGTAATTGTGCCCATGGGGTATGATTGGATTCCTGGTCCCTTCCCAGTGTCCCCCCCCCTCCCCTACCTCTGTGCCAGGCACTCATTTCTTGGGTGGGGGTCTCTCTGGGAGGTCGAGAGCAGCCTGGAGACTGGGCTGCTGCACCCCGGGGCAGGCTCCCGGTTTCTCAGCCCCTCCCCAGCCCCAGAGGCACTCCCAGGCCTCTCGATTTCACCGGCCTCTGGGGTGCTGGCACCTGTGCCGTCTGCATGTTGAGTCTGGGGCTGCAATCTTCACTCAGCTCTCTAGCTCAGCCATCCAGTCTCCCTGGGGCACCATGGATCCACTGCCAGCAGCAGGAGATAAAGAACAAAGTGACCCCAAGCATTGCTCTCTCAGCCCCCCTGACCACACTTCAGAGAGTCCCCTACTTCTGGGGCCAGGGCCAAGGCATGTTGGGGCAGGAGGCTGGGTGTCGGCAGCTGATTACATTTGAGGTCCCTAAGCCAAATGCAGGAACAGTATCTCTTTAGACCCCTAAACCATCCCTTTAAATGCTCTAGCCTCGCACCCTGGGCAGTGGGGAGTAGGAGGTCCCTTTCTTTCATGGGCCTCCAGAAAGAGCAGGGTCTGCTTAGGAAGCAGTTGCACAAATGGCCTGGTGTGTGCCTTTGTGACATACGTATATTTATGGTGCGTGTGTGTGTGTGTGTGTGTGTGTGCACACGTGTGTGACTATAGCAAAGTGATACCTTAAGTGTGGGAGTGTGGGCTTTTACAGGACACGTATCCCTGGTCTGGGTGTGTGTAGATGAGTGTGTTTGTGTGGTGCGTCTGTATGAACCTGACTGTGACTGTGTGTGAGGCGAGGAGGGAAGGGATAAGAGATTCAGAGTATGTACTTGCCTCTCTGCTGTGAACGAGTGACCCTCGCTCATTAGGTGTCCCCTGCAGGGTTTGTGGGGGGGGCAGCCTAACATCGGAGAACAGAGAACGTGCCCTCGGAGGGGAGCAGTTTCATATCCCACAGAAGCCCGGTGCTCGCCCCCATGATCTGGAGGCCAGGTCCCAGGCGTCCAAAAGGAAGGAAGTAAAAGCAGCTCAGCGTCCATGCGGACACTCTCCTGGGCAAAGGGAACCATCTCGGGCAGTGTCACCGTGCGGAGAACTGGGCTCCAGAGAAGGCTTGCTGGCCTGGTTGATACCCCGGCCCTCCCACCTCAGCCTCCAAATACCCTTGACAAGGTCACTCTCGTTGCCACGGGGGCACCAGCAGCCCCGGCAGAGGTAGAAAGGAGGAGGTGGCAAGGACGCGGGGCCACCAGCCCTGGATGAACTTAGAACCAGAGCCCTGAGTGCTGTGCCCTGCCTCCCCCCAAAACGTGATTCCCCCCTGCTGTGGCTGGGAGCAGGGGGGTGGGGGGCAGCCCGCCAGCATCTCCTTGCCCACTGGTGCCGATCCACATCAGGCATTTGGTTTCCATTTCCCAGCTCATTAGTGGAGATCAAGCCCTGATGTCTGCTGAGGGTTGGGGGCTGGGCTTTCCATTGGCAAGAACGCCGGGTGGGAGTCGGGAGAAAAAAGTGGAGCCTCGGACTGACACGAGTATTGGATTCAGGTGGGGGAGTCTCTGGGGAGCTGGCCCGGCCTCCGGGCCCCTCCTCCTCCCGGGGCCCTGAGGTTCCAGTCACTGTCATCCCTTCAGCTCCTTCCAGGAAAAGGCTTCCCGTTCCAACCTCTCTGCCCTCTGGGCCCGATTCCCCCAAGTTGCTCCAGGAATGTTGTGAAGCATGCAGGACTTGGGGCGCCTGCCGGGCCCCACCCCCTACCTCCCACCCCACCCCCGTCCTGGGGGAGGAATATAGCTCCGTGGTAAGTGACCCTGAAACATTCCCAGCTGAGAAACGCCCCCTGCATTCTCGACACCTATGGCAATGTCACCTCTGACCCAGAGAAAGGCAAGAAGCCGGGCTGGATGGGGCTGGATGGGGCTGGGAGGCAGGCTGGCAGCCGGAACGCTGGGTGGTCACAGGGAAGAGAGCGGGGGAAAGGGCCGGGCTATGAGTCTGGGAAGACAGTCAAGGGGGAGGAGGAGTGAATGGAAACAGTAAGTGGAGGAGAGACCGTGGGGTACCTTTGGGCACACCCAGTGGGGAGCAGATACCACTCCGGCCAGCCAAGGGTCGAATTAGACCCTCACTGTCAGAGTGACCTGTCCCTCCTACGTCTGAGGCCCCAGGGAGTGGAAGGGGGGTGCTGTACATAATTAGAAACATGCTTTACTGAGCGAGCAGGCACCATGAGGAGCACCCCTCTGCTCACCGCCCCCCTGTGTTCCCCAGCTCTCCTGTGCCCTTCCCCACGACCTAGACCCTCGCAGCCAGACCGGGAGGGGCTGCTGGAGCCTGGGACCAGAAACCCGGGTGGGACTGGCTTCCCGGGCCCTCGCGCACTCTCTAAAGTGCAAACAACATATTTTCGCCATGCGATGGTATTTAATTACACAAAAAAACAGAGCCATTAAACTGAAATTAAAATCTTTTTGGAATCACTTAATTCAGGGCATGACAAATTGCTTTCAGTGCAGGCGGCAGTGTGTCCCCCAGGCGGGGATGGCGATTAGCAGCTTCCACGGCTGGCTGGGTCCCCTCTTCTCCTGGCCCCCTTGCCAGCTTTAAATTCCAAAGCTGGGGTCAGAAACTTCTTCACAAAGACCTTCCAAGCCAAGGGGAAATCGGTGCGTTTGTTTAGGATAGGAGTGGGGGTTGGGTAACGACAGAGCCACTGCCCAACCACTTTTAGATGCCCTGGTCCATTGTATCGAGGGGGAAGTTGAGGCTCAGAGGCCAAGTTCACCCGGAGCCAGGGTGTGAGAACTCTGGTGCTAAGCCATGACCAGGGGGGCCTTTTTTCCTCTTCCAGGTTCATATCCTTCTACCCTAGGCCCGGAGACAGAGGTTGGGGTTGGGAGGGTGAAGGTTGGGGGCCCAGAGCAGGGCCTGGGCGAAGAGGGTCCATTTCTCCAGAACTGGGCCCCCGCCTGGCCCAAGGCTGTAGACGAGCAGGGGAGGCAGAGTGGTGGCCCCGGGGCGTGGGCTGCTGAGGCAGCCTTGACCTCCTAGGCGGCAGCCCGGTGACCAGACTCAGGAGTCAGACACACCTGGAGTCGCTTACCAGCTGGGTGAGTTTGGGCAGGTAAGACTTCGCTCCTCTGGAGCCTCAGTTTACCCAGCTGTCAAATGGGGATGCAAATCCATGGTGCCTGTGAAGACCAGCGGGCAGAAGGCGTGGACAGGGCTCGGGTCGAGGTCACTAAGTGGCATTATTCGATGTCCTTCTCAGGACCTCTGGTTCCTAATTTATAACAAGGTTCAGCCAGGGCCTGGGGGTTTCTAGAACCTTCGCTCGCTCTGACTCTCGTCTGCCACCATCTCTCCTCTCCATGCCCCTCCCCACTCCAGCTTCCCTCCTCTCCCGTGTGGTCTGAACATCTCACTGTGGGCAGAGGTCTGTGGCGTGCGCTTAGACCCGTGGGCGAAAAAAGCGGCCACATACCAAAGGCGACAAGCTCAGGGGAGGCCTGTGTGGTGGTTGGTGGCCTTACGCACCCAGAGACCTCGAGTAAGCACATGGGATGGTCTGAAAGGAAAACTTTCTAACTAAAAGCAGGTCACGGCGGGCAGTCTTGTGCTGGGCCCGTGCTTTTCCCTAATAAAGGTCCGTCTTTACCTTGACTGAGCCTGTCTGTGATCTTTTTTTTTTTTCACATCTAGGATAACATACCAATAACATACCTTTGGAATATCAAAGTAATTTCCTTTTTCCCCTCACAGCACAACCCCCGCACCGGAACAGAGACCACAAACCCCCTCCTCCACTGTAATTTTTACCGTGCTCTTGTTAACTGTTAGCTATCCTGCACCCAGAGCTCCTCCCCCTTTGCTTTCTCCCCTCCCCCTAATCTATAGCCGATGGATTCCACGTAACTTCCTCCGTCTCCCCCTTCGATTGTGATGTATAAAGTAAGGTGCAACCCTGCCCTTCTTTGAAGCCGTTTCTCAATCCGTTGAGGTTTTGCTTCCCGGCAATTGTCGTCAGTCAGTTTGGCTCAAAGAAACTACAAAATTCTTGCCCGGTGACAGACCACTGACTGGGTAAGAAAAAGCAGGCCCATGCCCCCCAGGTCTCCTCGCCTCACCTAGCCTTCCAGTGGCTGTGAGTGAGGTCCGTCTGGGGGGTGAAAGGTGACCCAGTGGGACAGGGGCTGCGCTCTGGGGAGGGCTGCGGGGGCGCACGGTGAGGCCGTGGCCTCCCTCCCCCATGCGCCCTCCGCCATCTGGGAACCTGCTCCCCTGATTGGCACCAGACGGGCTTGCCGTGGTCAGAGGGCTGTCCCAGCGGTCCACTCACTCGGCGTCCTTCCCCAACAGGGGAGAGGGTGGAGGTGGGGCTGCTCCTCCTCCCCCCAATCCACCTTCACGGGGTGCCAGGAAAGAGAGTCCTTTCTCCTCTCCCTGCTCCCCAGGCTACCAGCCTGGGAGCTGGCCTGGGAGCTCTTCTGTTAACCGTGGGGGGTGGCGTGGTGATCTGCTGAGTCTGTCACTGAGGCTGGGCGGGCAGTCCTCAACCCGAGGATGACCTTCCCACCCCCACGGCAAAGCTCTGGTGCAGGTTGCCAAGTAGGGGCTGACGGTGCTTGTCCCCTGTCTCCCGGAGTGGCCTCAAGGTCATTCTCCTCACCCCTGACCTCCTTGGCCTTGGTAGGCAGAGAGGTTCTCGCGCTGGGGGCTGGGGTGGAAGGGCCGGGCCTGGCTGGAGCCAGGCTGAGGCCCAGGGTTCCCGTCATTTCAGGCCTGGCAGCTGCCTGGCTGCAGATGGCTCCCCCGCCAGCCTGGCGGCCAGCACAAATGCTTTGCAGCTGTACCTCGCTCTCTCCGCTTGCCCGGGAGAGTCTGGAGACGGGGAGCCCAGGGGCACGCACGCAGAGCTGGGGCGGGTGGGGGACAGGCCGAGGCAGCTGGTTGCTGAGTGAGAAGGACAAGGAAACTTGAAGCTCGTGAAACAGTCCCCCCTCACACACAGGGGGTGGAGTGTGGGCTTCCCGCAGGAGGGCTGTGCTGGGGGTGGGGTGCCACTCGCAGAGCCAGGGCTCAGGGTCCCGTGTCTGAGTCTTAGAAACCTCTCAGTTGGAACAGCGGGGAGGGGAGCCCAGCCTCACCCCCACCCGGGGGAAACTGGACCAGACTGCTCTGGAAATAAATTCAATTTTCCAGCATCGCGGACAATAGAGTCTCCCCACCCCCCCCAAAAAAAAGCATAAGGAAAAAAAAAGCCCAGTTGCCTTTGCTTGAGCTGTTTCCCAACTTAATTTCTCAGCCTCAGTTCAAGGCTTCTCATTCAAAGCGCCATGTGACTGCTTGGTGACCCCTGGCCCGATCGCAGCCCGAGGGGTCAGGCCAGGCCAGCCTGAACTCTGCTCCCAGGGCCCGTGACCACCCCCACTGCTAAGAGCCCCGGGGAAGGCCCAGCCCCAAGTGATGACGAGGGTAGGGCTGTGGTAGAAACAAAAGCCTTCCCCCAGAAGAGTTTAGGGGTGGGTGAGTCCTAAGTCCCAGGCAACTAGCCCAGAAGGGTTTATATGTAAGCGGACCTTTAAAGTTCTGAAAAATCTTCTTTTGGGTGAGGGAGGTTGCCTTTTAAAATGCAAGTCGCCTTGTAAACCCCTGCGGGGGACGTTGGTGGGACTCTCATGAGGGGAGACGGCCCTGCAGACTGGGGAAGGGTCAGCTTCCAGTTGCTCTATTTGCAGATGGTGGCCTTGTAGGGGACTCGGGTGGCCCATGGGGGACTCTGGGTGCTGGTAGGGGAAGGGGGGTCAGCACAATCCAAAGTGGAGGGAAGACCCAGAGTGGGGGAAGAGTAGAGGTTACCAGGAGGGAGATCCCGAATTTCTGGGGTGGGAGGGGGAGGGAGGAAAGGCCACACAGGAAGCTTTGGGGAGAGTAGGGCAAGATCTTGGCTGGGAGAGGGTATGTGCACTGGGGGCGGGGGGGGGGGGTAGAGGTCAGGGGTGGGAGGGTGGAGAGAGAGGGAATGGCTCTAGCCTGGAGGCTGAAGAAGGTCACTCCCAAGAAGACCAAAGCTGAGAAGAGCCTCTAAAACCTTCTCCAGCTCACCCACTACCCAGATGGGAAACTGAGGCCTAGTGAGCCTGGGCCTTGCTTGCCTGAAGGCTTAAACAAGCCGATCGTAGAAGTGGATTAGAACTCAGGGCAATGTTTTGTGTTTTTTTTTTTTTTTGCACCATCTCCCTGTGGGACCAAGGTGGGCGTTTGGGCACCCAAAAGGAACGGGATTCCTCAGGCACCAGAAAGGGGAAACTAAGTGATAAGGGTATCCTTTGGGAGGAAGATAGGAGGTCCTGATAGAAGATTCTGGGTGGAAGATGGTAAAGGAGGATGTGCCACCTTCCAGGCGGGAAGGGGGAATGGTGACTTTGTCAATGTCCTGAGCAGCCTGAGGCTGGGGACCAGGGTCGGTGGGGGGGCCTAATCCCTGATGGGAGAAGAGGGGTTCGGCAGAGACACAGGAAGGCGGGGCAGAGAACCCCATCCCGGTGTGCCTGGAGGAGGCAGGGGACTGGACTCGGTGGCCTCTGGTTTAATAATAGGCTCCAGATGTCCTCCTTGTTGTCATCACCACCACAGGTTTGGGTCCAGATTGCCTGGGTTCGAGTCTCACCCCGGCACTTACGGTTGGAACCTGGGAATTGCATCACCTAGTCCGCAGTCCATATCCACCAAATGAGGCTGAAAAATAGTGCTTGTGTGGTGGTGGTGGTGTCAAGATGAAATGAGATAGCTTCGCAGGGCAGAGCTTCTAACAAACACCGCGGCCCGATGTGCAGCAGGCACTGTTCTAGGTGCTGGGGACTCGGTGCCGAGCGAGACCAGTTGTTTTTCTCACGGAGTTCTCGTTCCAGGGCCGCGGGACTTGGCGTAGAGGTTAGGTGCTTGGAGAAAGGCCGATGGAGGTGCTGGGGACTGAACCTGCAACCTTGGTGTATCAGGATGACGCTCTAACCAACTGGGCTACCCGGCCAGGGCCTATAACCTTAATTTTATAGGGTAGGGATATTGCAGTTGAGAAAACTGAGCCTCAAGGTCCAGAGAAGTGATGGGTCCCTCTCTCCAGGACACACGCAGGAAATGCCGTGTGGACAGTGAGAAGGTGGCCGTCTGTAACCAAGAGAAAGCTCACACCAGAGCCCAGCCATGCGGGTGGCAGGCTGCAGAACCGTGAGAAGGCAAGCATCTGCTGTTCCAGCCTGTGTAAGACACCCAGTCCACGGGATTTTGTTACGGCAGCCTGAGCAGACTGGTGCAAGGGGGACTGGGGGTCTCTGGTCCTGCTCTTTCCCGCGTGGTCCTTCCAAGTTCAGAGAGAACCAAGGACCCAGGCCTGGATCAAGCAGGCTCCTGCTCCCACCTGTCTTGGAATAAGAGCCCCTCTTCTTAGGCTCCTATCCCTTTCTTGGCCTGAATTACAAGTGCTCACAGCTTCCTCTTCCCATCCCACTTCTCCCCAACCCTGCCCCCTGCCCCACGGTCATATTTCAAAAGCACAAATGTGGTTGCTCACTCCCTGGCCAAAAAGCCTTTGATGTCTCTCCATGACCTACAGGGTGAATTCCAAGCACATTCTCGGCATGGCTGTGCACCGCGCCACCTGCACAACGGCACGCAGTGAGTCCGAGTCCGGCGTCGCTCGTTCACGCACGGAACAAGTCCCCAGTCCCTAGATGTTCTTCTCCGTTGAGCCTGCGAGGCTCTCGATGCTTTGGATCCTGACTCTTTCCTCTGCTTCCTTTCTCACTCCTTTGGGGGCCACACATTTCAGCTGCACTGAACGTGATGCCGTCTCATACCTGTGCGCCCCGCACACAAGTTCATTCATCTGCCTGCTCGTCTGAGAATGCTGGGGACACAGAGTGGGCCCAGACCTGGAGTGCTCTTTCTCCGCCAGTTCCTGGCTGGGTGCGTGTGGGCAGGTGAGCCCCACGCACCTCAGTCTTCTGATCTGTAAAGTGGGATTAAGCACATATGATGTGCCCCGCGTTGCCCTCAGTACATGAGATTGCACCCCCTTTTTGGGAGGCTGAACTCCTGTCCATCCTTGAAGACCCAATTTGAATGATGTCTCCTTGGTAACATGGCCCTCATGCCTTCCAACTGGGCAAAGTCTGTCTTCCCTGTTTCTGCCCTTCCTGCCAGGCCTGCGTGGCACTTACAAACCTCTGTCATAGCACCGTTGTATTTATGTGGGTTCCTGGCTCACATGAATAAAGCATGCAGCCAGAAAACAGTTGTTACATGGATCAAGGTACCAGTCTCTGGGTTGGGGGCCCTTAACCCCCTGCCCTGCCCTGGTCCCAAGCCCCGAGCCTATTGGACGGCATGAGAGTTCAGGATAGGAGGTCAAGGATGCAGCAGCAGAGGGGAGCACCCGGCCTCACCGGGAGATGCCTGTGGGGCGGTGGTCAGATGGGGGCCTAGGAGTGGGGGTGCTTCAGCCTTCCGGAGGCCACTCTGCAGCCAGAGAGGAGGCAGGGTTCGTGGGGCATGGGGGTCTGAGTCTTGGAATGGCTGGTGGTGCAGGTAGCTACCACTTCCCCTTGCTGTCTGTCACTCCACCAGCAGCTGGGCTTTGCTCTGGGTCCAGCCACATGGGATGAAGGGGCAGAGGATTTACATGGGAAAAGAGTGAGAGAGAGGGAAGGTTTTTCTGTGAAGAGGGAGGAGCTGGGTTTAGGGGTGGGTGGGTAGAGAAGGTAAGATGAAGAGAGAGGGGAGGAGGGCGAGAGGAACTGGCCTCGGGGAAGCAAGCAAGAGGAGGCGGGCTGGCAGCATCTGTGTGTGTAGAGAGAAGGGTGGAGAAAGGGATGGGAGGAGGGTCAGGACGTTGGGAGAAGTGACACCAGAGGGGGTATCAGGAGGGGGGCTTAAGGCCAAGGGCTGCAAGGCCTGAAACCTTCTGGAGAGAAAACTCCTGGGCGTCCACACATGGGGGCAACGAGCCCTCCCCTCCTGCTTCCTGGGTTGGTGACAGTCCTTCCTCCCCTGGGCTCTCCAGCCTCCCACCCACCCTTGCTGGGCTGGCTGCTCTGCCCACCAGCCAACGTCCAAGTCAAGTTCTGTGTTAAGTTTTCCCGGAGGAAAGATGAACCGTGGCACATGCAACAGAGATTCTTAGCTTCTGCAGACTCTGTCCAGGGCCTGGCGAGGGGGGCAGGCTGGGCTGGGGGCTGGAAGTGCAGTTAGGTAGTGGGAGGGGAGGCAGGACTATTCACAGCTGTTGGGAGCACCCCTTTCAACACCTTCCAGGGCAGCACCTGCCACTGGGGCCCTAGGCTCAGCCCAAACAGAAGTGGCAGCTCTCCCCTTCCTAAGGCTCTTCAAGAAAGTGGGTGCTCCCTGCAGCCCCCTTGGATACCCCTTGGACTTGGGCTGCCAGTGGCAGAAGCCAGGTAGAACCCCCCAGGCCTAGGGTGGCAGGATGACAGGGCCCCTGTCCCGTTCTCTAGGGCTGGACTGGTGGCTTGGGGCTCATCTGGGCCCAAGGACTCTTCTGAACCCCTCTTGAGTGGCTCCTGTCCCATGCACCTCTCCTTGCCCCTCCGGGGACCCGAGTGGGGCCTGGGAACCAGCGGGGGTACCACACAGGAGAAGTCCTAACCCCGTCTTCCCGGCAGAGTGGCGGGAAAGGCATCGTGCTGGACACGAGAGGGACGGAGCGTGGTTTAAGCGATGGTTTGTGAAGTGGAAGCCAGTGGAGGCCGTCCTGCTGGGAGGGGTGGGGCACCGGTGGGCTTCCCTAAGACAGAGCCAACTGCTGCCAACTCAGGTCCCCTCCTCTGTTCAGGTCTCCATCCCTGAGGGGACAGTCCCGATGGCCTTAGAACCAACTGTTGTGCGCGGACAGACACTTTATTTTCCGTGATGGGAGCGACACAGGCACCCAGGAGCATGTGGACGGCTCTCTGCCAGCTCCTCCTTCCCCCGCCCCTTGCCCCTGGGCGTGACCTTGAGGACTCTGGCACTGTGACCTTGAGAACCTTGCCTAACATTCTGCAGTCTCTGGGGGTGGAGCGGTGCCAGACCGCAGGCTGGGTGGGCCGGTCTCAGCCGGTCCACCAGCTCAGGGCCGCTTCAGTCTGGTTTGGTTTCCTGGGTTGAAATCATAATCTGTGAGGCCCAACTTTGGCCAAAAATAATGATGCTCTAGCTGGGCCCCTGGTTAGAAGACAGCAGGTACTTGTCTTCATAGAGCAAACGTGGGCCTCTTCTCTGAGCCCCCCTTTCCACCCTCATGGTGTGGCTTCCTTAGGACCCCAGGCCTGCGAGACAAACTATCCCAGTTTCTGGAAGGCTGGGTGGGGGTGGGGCGGGAAAGACCGCCCAGCTTCCCCAAGCCTCTTGGAGTGGAGGCCTGGCTGCATTCCTGACTCTCTGCTGCCCCCCTGTGGCTGTAGGGCTAGTTGTCGCCACACCACCGTAGAGTGGGGTGTGTGTGTCTGTGTGTGTGGGTGTGTTGGGGGTCGGGGGACTCAGAAAGACTGGGGCTGAGGCAGAACTAGAGAGATCCATTCCTTGTGTCTGTTCTGGAGGGGTCTCTCTGTCCCCACTCCAGATGTGGTCACACTGGCAACACTGGGACTGCTGTAGCACCAATAGGGGGACACTGGCTTTCCAAAAACTTAAAAAAAAAAGATGGGGCTTTGATACTTATTTGCAGTGGAGGGGATTAGATATCGAGAACTCGAGGACAGCTGGGTCCGCTCTGACCATGGGGACAAGTGCGCCCTGGCTGAGCTGCCCTAGCAGCCATGGCCTCCTGGCGGGAAGAACGCAGGCCAGAGAATTCAGCTTTGTCCTGGGAACAGCTGCCTGAGAAGCCTCTGGGGAAATGCGGAAAGGAACAGATGTGGAGGGAAAGAGAGTCAGTCCACCCTGCATCCACCTGCTCCCAGGCCGGCCCCCGGCCGGGGCCCCGCGGTCTAACGACCCAGCCCTGCTGTCTGTCTGCCGTGAACAGGCGCGCAGGCCTCTGGCGTCCAGGCTGATGGGGCCGGGCGTCCCCAGAGGCGGTTTGCATGTGGGGGCCTCAGAGATGGCTGTGCTTCAGAACCGCAGGGAGCGTGTTCAGACGCCCACCAAAGTCTCGGAGGAACAGTGGGTCCTATTGGCCTCCTTTCCTGGATGAGGAAACTGAGGCCCAGGGGGGTCTGAATGAAGGTCACTGCTGAAGGTCACAGGGGGGGTTCAAAGGTTTCCACTGAGTACCGGTCTCCTTCAGTTCAGTACACCGGTCCGTCAGCGTGGTGCAGCAGTGTGTGGAGGGGCGGAGAGGAGTTCTGAGCGAGTCCCTTGGGAGATCCGGGGACACGCACAGGGAGCTCCGCTCTACACCCTGTCTGCGTCCTGCAGCAGAGCATTCACCAGGCCGATGACCTTGGAGGTCGGCTGGACCGTGTCATACTCGGCGAAGAGGTGGCACACGTTCTCCTGTGATTCTGTCTGGCTCTTGGCCACAAACCCGAAGATCCTGGTGGGAGAGGGCAGCCTGAGTGAGGAGGGGCACCGCGGGCGGCCCCAGGCTGGGAGCGGGCAGCTCAGCCCACAGAGCCCCTCCCTGCCCCTGCCCCTGCCCCAGGCAAGTGTCAGCCTGAGAGGCCCCTGGGTTCAAGATCTGGGTTTCCCTCATTTTGACATGGGGGGGTCCCCGGGAACAACAGGACCCGTGTATATCCCATCAGAGTGGGGAGGGCAAGGATGTGTCTTGGCCATCAGCTGGGAGCCTCCCTACAGACTAAGGTTCCCTGAGGTTAGGGCCTGTGCCGCCCCCATCAAAACCACAGGTTCTTAAGGTCAGGATGGGCCCGCATTCTTTCTTAGTTTCCTCCCCATGCTGGGTGGGAGGCCCTGCCTCAGAGAGACCTCTTATGGGGCCTGACCGAGTGGACAGGAAGACCTTACCGGGAGGGCTTGCAGTACTTCTGCCACCTGTGGGAAGGAAGGGACAGGAGGGAGGGCTGAGGCTCTGCTCCATGTTTCCGACTCCGGCTCCAGCCCTGGCCCAGCAGGGTGGAGGATGCCTAGCTTTGTCCCCGCCCCCACCACATCCCGCCTGCCCCTCCTTCTGCTGCCCCTGGCCTGTCTGGGATCCCAACCCCAGGGCCAGAAGGGAACTTCATGGGCGGCTGGGCCCTGGATGGCCTTCTTCCTGTGGCCCAGCTTGAACTCACCTTTGCTGCTCGGGGTCCATGCCACAGAAGCGGAGGGTGGTGAGGGGGTAATGGCGCCGGAAAAACAGCCTGGGAGGAGAAAGGAGAGAAAGGGAGCCAGTGAGGGCTGGTCCCTGGGTCGTGCGCCTCCAGCATCTCCAGCTCCCTGCCCTCCCAGCCTCCCAGCGGGGCCCCTTGCAGCCCAGCGGGACCTTTCCCACAGCCGGGTACGTCCCGCCTTTCATGGGGTGCTTCTGCCATGTGTCTGTCCTCCGTGTTGGGTTTCCTGGCCCCTTTCTCCTCCCCGCCCACCCTGTCATCTAACTATTTGAGGACAGGAATTACGTCTTGGTCGTCTCTTGCTTTTCCAGCCCAACACCAGGCCCTTGCTAGACTGTAAAGCCCTGAGCCCAGGGAAGAGCAGCCTCGTCCCACTGAGTCCCAGTGGCTGGCAGATGTCCTGTCAGTGGGTGCGGACTTAATCGATGCCCAGTGAATGCCGGCTGATTCCACCTCTATCAGTCACAGCGAAAGGAGGCTTTGGCAGGTCATTGCAGTGAGGCTCAATGGAGACACAGGACTTGCCTGGGGTCACTCAGCATCTCACTGACCCCGTGGGCTCCAGGACACTGAATTCCACCTTCATCACTGGTCCATCACCCTCTTGGCCGTGACCTTCAGCTCACCCTGCCCGGCCCTGCAGCCCCAGGGTAAGGGAGGTCCCTTACTTCCTCTGGAGGTCGGTCAAGGTGATGCCCTGCTCAGTGACTTTGAAGTGGACCACGGTGGGTGTGGGGAGGACGTCCCTCTCCAAGGTGGTCGAGATAGCCTTCCGTATGGCCAAGGTTCCGGTCAGGGTCTCCACACTCACGGAACTCAGGTAGAGGGCATGGCAGCCTGTGGGATGCAGACACTGGGCTGGGGTCCTGCCAGGATCCGTGGGGTGGGCGAGGGTCACCCAGGCCCTGGTCCTTCCTCTAGCCAGAGCCAGGGGGCAGGGTGGCCTGTCTTCTTCAGAAAGCCAGTAGGGCTCCTCTTGGAGCCACCAGGCAGACGGACTGAGACTGTGTGGGTGACTCTAATTTGCAGCCGACCCCTGAGGACTTTGGGATCATCCATTGCTTTGTACTGCCCTGGCCCCTGGCCCTCTGGGGTGGGACAACATTGCCCTGTGTGGGGGGACATTCAGGCAAACCTTCCTTCTGCCCAGACCCATGGCTGGTGCTGCCTCCACCTCCACTTCCACCCACCCCTTGCAGCCCCTGTTCATTGCTGAGAGGAGAGAGAAAAGACTATGGTGGGGAGGGGGCCATTGTACTTAGGGGAACAAAGTAGGAGCTGTCACTCAGACAAGTGCTGATCTGTGATTGGCCTCTGGACATGAGGAGGCGGGACCATCTGCCTGTGGAAGCCCCCAGGCCCCCCAAGAAGATGGCAGACACAGAGGTCACCTCTAGAGCAGGTACTGCAGGTCCAAACAGACCCCAGCATGTCCGCCTGTGCCCCGTGTGTGCAGGATGTGGTGTCAGCCTCCCCAGGGCCCCTGTTCTCCAGCCCCTCCTCCCCTGGGCCCACTGCCTGCAGCCTCTCATCTCCCGGTTTACAGGGAGGAGGAGGAATGTGGCACCTTGTTAAAGATGAAGAAATAAGGCTGTGATGAGAAACACGTGTGGACATGCGTGTGCACGTGCGTGCGTGCAGGGCTGGGAGGTGCCCCCCAGGGGCACGGCCCCGCTCAGAGCCTCCCACGTATCACTCACCCGCAGATTTCTTCAGGCAGGAGGCCCGGCTGTCTGTCCAGGGGTCTGAGGCTCCGTCTGCACCTCCCAGTTCTGAGCCAAAGTAAAGGAACAAGCCCCGAGGGGCCGGGGGGAGTGAATGGACCCCTCTCCTAGGAACAGGCTTCATTAAGGCCTTTGAACATCTCCACCTCCGCCCACACCTTCAGGAAATGACTGGGCTGAGAAACCAGGTGTGGTTACTGGAATCGGGCGAGCGGGGCCGCTTCGGGCTCCCCGGCGCCCAGATCTCGAGCCTTTTGATGCCTCCTTCTTTTCCTTCCTCCTCCAGCCCCGGGACAGCTGCAGTGACCTGGTTCTCAGAAGCTGCTGACCCTCACTTCATTCCAGTCCGCACCAACCCAAGCCTGTTGGCCCGCATGTAGAGAGCCTGTCGCCATCCCTCCACCAGGGGCTCCCCTGGTCCTTGTTCCCCTCTCCCAGAAGCCCCCTTGCTGCTCCTCCTGTGAGATGACCCCCTCCCCCGCTCTGTCGGGAGTGCTTGGGGGTGCGGCTCAGCTGTAAACTCTAGAGGGAAGTTTCTGCTCTGGACTCGAGGCCTGACTCTCAGTGCCTTTGGGTGAGTTACTTAACACCCCGAACCCTACTTTTCTTATCTGTGAAATGGGGGTAACAGCAACATCTACTTTACAGGGTGGAGTGAGGTATGAATGAATGGGGGAGTCCCCAGTAAATGTTAGACCTGGAAGGACCCCCCTCCCCCCGCCACCAACTGACTAATTTAACGTTCCTTTCACCTTCTCAAAGAAGGCTGCTATTCATCAAACGTCCACTGTGCCCGGCGTTGTGCTAAGAGCCTCGCCCGAGTTATCTCATTTAATCCTCGCACCAGTCAGCTAAGTAGGCATGATGACAGCTGCCCCCATTTCCCAGATGAGGAAACTGAGGCTCAGGGATCCTAGAATATGCACTTGTCACTGTGGCACCGAAATAGCCCACAAATCAGGTGAGACGCGACCGCTCGGAGCCCTTCCCTGCTGGTGAGAACACGCAGACCCCGCGCCCCGCCTCTGCCCCCAGGGGCCCAGACCCACCTTTCTGCGGGATGGCGAGCGTGCAGGGCAGGGCCAGGGCCATGATGGAGTGCTGCCACACGAAGGCCGAGAGGCTGCCTGCAAGGACACGGGCGGTCTTGCGTGACAAGGCCTTTCCCAGACCACCCTCCTGGCCCAGGGTGGCGGGCCCACCCGGGGGCCTGGGGGCTCACCAAAGTAGGGCTCCTCATCCGCCCCTTTGAGATGCACCCCTCTGGCGGTGGACTCGATGAGGAAGTGGCGGATCAGGTCACTGCTGTCCTCGCCTGGACAGAGAAAGGGGGAAGAAGCATGGGTGTGGGTGAGCGATCCAGAGCCCGCTCGGGGTCCATCCGGAGGTCAACTCGCTCCTCCCCCTCCTGCCTCTGGGGCTGCGGGCGGGAATCCCGTCGTCTCTAAGGCCTCCTCCCAAGGAGGGACCCGCACTTCTGCTCAAAGGCCTCTGCGGCCAGTAACTCTCCCTTCAGCAGACCGGTCTCCTGGTCTCAAGACCTCTCAGGGGTGGTTTAGATCAAATCTCAACTCTTCAGCCTGGTTTCCTCTGTCCCCCTCCCCGCCCCCTCCCAGGTGCCTATGATCCTCCACCGGATGGTCTCCGCTGGAGCCTGCCTGGGAGGGCAAACAATGTCCACCCCCCTTCTCCGCCAACCCACAGCTCCCTCCTCTCTCTGGGCTCACGGGCAAGGCTTCCGTGATGACCAACAGCACCCCAGGGCTCACTTTGTTATGTAGCCCGAGAGGCAGAGGCGAGAGGTGTAGGGTAGAGAAATCCCCGCTGGCTTTTCTTCCTTGGGTTTCCTCTCCACCACTTACTTGCTCTGTGGGGCCGCCTGCTAACTCTCTGTGGCCCTGTCACCTCACGTTCGTTGTAGAGAGCTGCACTCCCGGGGTTCAGGGAAGGGCTGTGACCGGGCACCTCGTACTGCAGGGACCTGTGTTTAACCTCTGTCCCCAGCGAGGCACCCTGGTGCCTTCCACAGTGTCTGGGGCAGGGTGGACGTCCTGTCCCCGTGTGTTGCATGTGAGAGACCACGGACAAGCACGTGATAAGCTGCCACACATGTGTTTTTACATGGGGTCCGGTCTGGAGGGAGGTGGGCGCTCAGAAGAGAGCAGCCTGGAGCGGGGCTGGGACCTTCCTCCTCCTCGTCCCACCATGAGATTAAAGCAGGGAATCTGGGGACTCGGGGAGGGGCTTTGAGGCTCAGGCTGGCTATGAAAGGAGCTTCTCACAGAGCCCCAGGGCTGCAGAGCTGCCAGGGAGGCTGAGGTGGGCGCTGCTCCCAGGGGTCATGGTGGGCCCGGCCCAAGGTCACCCTGCAAGCAGCAGCAGAGCTGGGACCGGGCCCCACCCTTTGCTGTTGCCTGGACAGGCCTCGAGACAGGCGCATACCTGACGCGTTCTGCGCAGCTGCGGGGGCCTCCTGCACCTTCAGGGCGAGGCCGAAGGAGCCTCGGTAGGAAGAGCTGTCCCTCACGACGAAGGTCCCGGGCCCCTCCTTCCTCAGCAGCTCGATGGCTGGAACAACCCTCAGGTCAGAGACGGTTACCGCCCCACCTGGGCGCCCTCCGCCCACCAGCTGCATAGGGTCTTCACGGAGTGGGTGTTCCAGAGCCGCCTCTGTTCCCGGGAAGTCCTTGCTCTCATGTCATCCCTCAGGTCGTGAGGTCCACACGCAGGGCACGCCCTTCCCGGGACCTGCCCTTTGCCGTTCCCTTCTCTGCCGCCACCCAGGGCCCCGACTGCGGGACCCAGGCCCGACCCCCCAAAGCACCTCGTGTCCCCTTACCTTGCTCTCGGGTGATGCTCGGCTTGAACCAGTATTTGGAGGTGTCCATCACAAACTTCATGGTGGGCTGCACGTCCCGGGCGGCACCTGGAGACGGACAGAGAAGGGGGCGCCCTGTAGGCTGGGCAGAGGAGAGCTGGGAGACCCTCCCCCACCCCCTGCCCAGCAGTCCCGTTCAACCCACCCTCTCCTACCCTAACCCCACTGTGTCTCCAACTGCCTAAAGGGGCAAAACGCAACAGAAGAACTTCAGGGTTCGTCACACCTCGTATTTAGGGGTCTTCCCTTGTATCCTTGGTAATGGATTAAAAAAAACCCAAATAGATAAAAATCTCAGTTTAATGAGAAATTGTTTCTCAAACCTAGTGCTGCCTGCTGGGCACTGAATAAAGGATAAATGAGGGATTCTGAGATACATCCTTTGTTTGATTTCTCACTGTTCTCCTCCTTAATAATCCTGCAGGTTCCTTAGGGATTTGTTCAGTTTGGAAAAGAAAAGGAAAGAAAAGGTGAAGGAAGGGAAAACAGCAGGTCCCGGCAGGAAAGGGTGTGCTCGGAGGTCAGGAAATGGGATTCCTGACTCCGGCTGGCTGGGGACCGCTGTCCGGCCCCTGAAGCCCAGAGGGGGACTGGGTGAACTCAGAAACAAACCTCGGAGAGCCCCTTACGCTCCAATAGCCTGTGAAGCCCCCGTGAATTTTGCTGTGAGACTGTTTTGTGAATCTAATAAGATCCCGAGGTGTTTTGAGTGATAATCCCAGGCAGCACCAAACCAGGATTGGACTGTCCCCACATGAAGTACATGTGCTCTCCGGACGCCCAAATGCCCATTTTCCGGGTCCCTACAGCAACAGCAGCAGTTCTGAACTTCAGCATCTTGAAAAGGTGTGCTGTGGCCAGGGGAGAGTAACTCACAAAAACTGGACTAAGATCGGCAAATGATTCGTCCTAGGAAGACGGTCAGAGCAGATTCAAAGGCCTGTGCATTTCTCTTGCTTCGAGCGAGAGTGGGATGGAGCAGCCGGCTGGAGTCGGCATTTCATCCCCCCTCCCCCCCATATACCGCCCCCCCCAGGCTGTGAGTCACCTTGATACCCCTTTGGCGGCCCAGGGAGGGCTGAGAGGCCGGCCCTGGGAAGGAGACGGCTGAGCGAGGAGGGGCCCTGCTCCCGGCCTGTTGTTTACCGCTCTGGGCTCTGGGTGGGTTTGCTCTGTCGGAGGCCTGCAGGCACAGCCTCCGGGGAGGAGGGCGTTTGCTGTGTCGTGGTCTTAGCTGTCTGAACTGGCGCGCCTTGGCTCCGTTCCCCTGTCTGCCTTTGTCTGCCCGTCCATCCACCAGCGTCAGAGTCACGGCCCACTGGCTCCAGAGTCACGGCCCACTGACTGGCCCTCTCCCTCCCCGCCTCCCTCTCCTGAGCTGAGTTTAGTCATCGAGGCTGCTGCTTCCACGGCCCGAGGGTCTCTGGGCTCTGTCCCCTCTCCCCCACGCCCACCCCCACGACCACCCTGGTGCAGGCTCCGCTCCGGCTTGTCTGGACCACCTCATGACAAGAACCCAAACAGAACCAAACAGGCCCGGCCCTGTACGTCACTCATCTGCCAAGAGGATCTGTCGACTGCCCCATGCTCCCCTGCTGGAGACACTCTGATGCTCTCCCGTCGCCTGAAGGGTAAAATCTACCCTTCAGCTTAGTGTTCAAGGCCTTTACAATCTGGCCCTGAATTACTCTCAGCGACCTCCCCGGCACCCAACAGCCCAGTCATCTCCCAAACAGGCCCTGTGCTCCCCACACCTTCACGCTGGTGGGCGCTGTTCCCCTGCTGGGGACGCCTTTCCTCTCCTGCCCTGGCCACGGACGCCTGATCTGCATCCAGACCCAGCGAAGGTGCCCCTTCCCCTGCGGAGTCCTGCCAGTTCTCCAGAGCGAAGGGGCCACCCCTCCCTCTGTGGTCCCATACGACTTCGAACATTCCTTTACCCTCGTGTTTATCCCAGTCTACAGTTATCCTTGGTTTTGGCCTCTCTTTTTAGACTGATTTCCTCTCTCCCGACTCCCTGGCATGGTGCTTGGCACACAGTAGGCACTCAGTCAGTGCGTTGACTGACTATTGCAGAAGCCCGCTGGTGCTTTGTCTGGCCCCCCCAGCCAAAGCTTGCAGTGCTTGAGGTGTTGGCTTACCTGTGCCTTCTGGGGATGGAGCGGGAGAGGCTTCCGGCGGGGACTGGCTGTGGCTCCTGGTGGCCGGACAAGGGTTGCTGGCAGAAGCAGCCCCAGATCGGATGGAGTCCTGGTGTCCTGGGGTCCCCTGGGGTTGGGGAGACCCTGGTTCCGGGCACCCGTTGATCAGCACGATGGGTATGTCCACCATGGAGTTGGCGATGGATGGGGGGCAGCTGCTGGCATGTTCCTTGGCCAGTGGTGGGGAGCAGGTGGCTCTGGGCCAGCCCACGCCTGCGATGGTATTGCTGGGGACCTGGATGTCCTGGGCTTTTGTACACAGGGACGCTGGGCCCAGGTTGTGGAGGCTGGAGGAAGAGCTGGCAGGGCTTTCCAAGGACCTAGAGCATGACTGTTGGCTGGAGAGGCTGCAGCGGAGGAGGGACTGGCTGCTGCAAGGGGAGAGAGTGGCAGACGGGCGGAGTGTTAGGGTGCCAAGGTGGGCGCTCGGGGGCGGGAACCAGGCTCTGGTGTTTAGCGATCTAGGTGCCTATGGCCTTGGCCAAATAAAATGCTGCAGAATCCACTCTCTATAGCCCAGAGCACAAGGCATGCCTGCCTGACCCCCAAGGGGTGCCGAAGGACGCAGAAATGTCCCTGCGCTGTTGAGTCTTTGGTCGGTTAAAGTAGCCGAATGGGCTGCCCCTCTGCACACCACAGGGCTCAGGTTGGACGGATTCCCTCTGCTTCCCCAGCAAGGCAGGTCTGACTGAGCTGTCACACCAGCATCCCCATCGCCCCATCACTCCCATGAACCCTGCACACAGGCTGGACCCGCACTGGACCATGTCAGAGCTAATGCCGAGGGAGTTCCCCAGCGCGGGGAAGGGGAGGCAGCTCTGCGCCCAGCCGGACTCTCCCTGAGCTCCCAGGCCCGTGCCAGCGGGCACAGCCGTGGGACCCCAGCCTCCTTGCGGGGACTGCCTCCACACGGCAGCTCTGGAACTGGTGTGGGCAGATAGAAGTCCTGAGGTTGGGCCCTCCTGTGCAGGGTGGGTGGGTGAGTGCAGCTCTACTGGGGGGGCCTGCGGGGACCGGGCTGGGCGGTTGTCAATCATGCCCGGGTCTGCCTCCCTCCTGCTGGGTTTTGCAGCAACAAAGAGGAAGGAGTCTCTTCTTTCCTAAACGGTTCATCCTAGGCCCCTCAAGTCTATTTACACCTTAAAACAAAACAAATCAAAACAAGAACCAAATCCTTCCTCGAGATGGACTGCATGAGGGCCGGAAAGGATACAGGTGGGCCTTATTAATACAATTCTTTTCCCAAGAGGTGGGTGTAAGTCCAGATTTTTGTGTATTGAATCCTATTCCAAATGGAAGGCTTGAGATCCCAACGGCTGCGGTGGCATAAAGGAGGACAGCCACTCTTTTATTTTTGGTGCATTCCCAGATTTTGCTCCGAGCAGGGTGCTTCTCCAGTTTTAGGCTCTGTGTGTGTGTGTGTGCATGTGCGTGTGCACGTGCGTGTGCATGTGTGTGTGCACATGTGTATGTGTGCGTGCGTGCGCTGTAGGGGAAACGTCAGAAGCTGTCCTGGGAGTGACCTACCTTCCAAACACGTAGCTGACGTCAGATGCTGGGCTGGCTGAGAGCGCGGAGCCCCTGCTGCTTTGCTGAGGGCCAGGGCCCCCCGGCCTCTTCTCCAAGCCTGCGGAAGCCTTCAGCGGGGAGCCCAGGCCATGGGCGCCCGAGGCCTTGCTCCTTGCGCAGGGGATGGAGATGCTAGGAGAGGGTGGGGGGTGAGAGGACGCAGCCCCAGAGGCGGGTGGAGGACGCTGGTGGCCCCTGCCTTGGTTCCCAGAGAAGATGAGGCTCTCGCTGCTGCTCCGGGTCTCCCGGGGGACGTCTCTGGAAAGGAGGAGGCCGCCACTGCGCGGAGAGCCGAAAGGCGGGCTGACCGACGGGCTGGAGCAGCGCTGGGGGCCGTCGTGGCACGTTGACCTCGTGGAGGTCACCTCGATGTACTTGATATCTTTGGGGACAGAGGCAGAGTGTTGGTGAGACCGGGAGGCTGGGTTCCCAGGACATGGGAGATGCTGGGGGAGCCCCCTCTGTTATACAGGCCAGACCACTGAGACCCAGAGCAGCGAATCTCACTGGAGTCAGGATTGGTGTCCAGCTCCACCTGCAGGGCCCAGTGCCAGAGTCACCCTCTTTGTGACATCTTCCCTTGGTGGGGAGCGGCCTTGCCCTGGAGTCAGGCAGCCCTGGGTTTCAGGTCGGGCTCTGCCACTTGCTGCCTGGGAGAGTCTGGCTAACTGCCTTCGTCACCTAGAAGCTCAGTTTCCACGCCTGTCAAACGGGGCAGTGAGGATGGAATGAGATGAAGGCAGGGGGCCCATCGCCGTGCCTGTCACATAGTCAGCTCTTTAAAATTGGCACATAGTAGTAAGCCCTTTGTGCCCCCCCTCCAGGCTGAAATGACTGCTTACCAGAGTGTGCCAGGCACCTCTCCTGGCGCCTCTGTTACTCAGGGCGTGAGAAAGCTGTTTCTGTGTCTGTATCTACTGTGAAGACCTGGTTGCTCCCTAGGGTCACCCAATGAGCTTTTAAAAGTCCAAATGCCCAGGCTCCCCTTTGCGCCCATTAGACCAGCATTTCTGGGGTGGGCTCAGGCCTCAGGCTGTTTGGTTAGTTCCCCAGGTGATTCCAACGTTACCGTGGTCCCTGCCCAGCAGCGCTCGCACTACACCTGGGAGCGGGCCTGACGTGCAGAATCTCAGGTTCTACCCCAGGCCTATTGCATCAGAACCTGCAATTTTAGCAAGAACCTGGGGATCGGGGTCCACTGCAGAGTTTGAGAAGGGCAGGAGTTCCCAGAGGGCAGGGCGGGCCGTACTGGTGGCTGGTGCATGGTGGCTAGTCATCACACTTGGCCCCGGCTGCTGGCTCACTCCGAAGCTGTTAAATTCCCCAGTTGGGAGCACCTAGGACTTTTGTGCCCAGACTGTGTTCCTCCCTGGAGTGGGGTGCCCTGTGGTTCTCCCCAGGGTGGAGATGGACACCCCTCTTCCTGGCCTGGGGGAGAGGAACTATCCTCAGTACTTTTCCAGCAAAGGTGGTGAAAAGTAGGGGTTACCAAGGGCTGTGACCCCTGCCCCTGGCTTCCCAGGATGGAAACTGAGGCAGAGTCCCCAGGAAACTGCACCCTCAGCTCCTGTCTGCCTGCCTCTCACCTACTTGGGCCCTGGCATGTGCACCCCGCCTGCCGTGACTCTGGAGTGCCTGCCTGCCCCGGCCTGCTCTGGGGCAGGGCCTTCTGGCTCTGCTCTCCACCGCTGCCTCTGTCTGAGCCTGCTGGGCCGGACGGAGCTGGGTGCGGGGCTGCGTCAGACGAGAGGCGATGACGGGCTGACCCGGGCTTGTTGCTCCAGAGGCGGAGGCACGGGCCTGGCTTTGTCGTCAGACCAGCATGGGTGACAGACCAACCGGCTTTGCCGCTTTCCGGCCCAGAGGCATCGGGGACCTTTCCTAACCACCCTGAACCTCAGTTTCCTCGTGTGCAAAGTGGGGGCGTAAAACCAACGCTTGCGGTGAGGATAAAGTGCATGGATGAACGGAGCCCGGAGTCTGGCCCCCACTGGGGTCCTAGGAGCATCTTCTCCCGCCTGCTTTTGGGGGCAGCACTGGCCAGGTGGCTAACGCGCTCTGGGTCAAGCGTGGGTCCCACTGCTGACGGCAAGGGGAGAATATTTGGCACCATGTGCTGTGGGCTCTGAAAGAAATGAGGTCTTGGAATGGGGTGGATTCTTCTGGAAGTTTGGCAAGCACAACTTGTATTTTTATAGGGCTTTATAGTGTTTATACCCATAATCCTTTCAAGCTTCACAACGGTCCTCATGGCCAGCGCCAGCAGACAGCACTTTTATAGAGGACACTGAGGCCCAGAGAAACGGGGGAGGGGGTGGAGCTAACATTTACTGCACGGTTTTTAATAAAGGCTGGTATTTATTAAGTGCTGTGTGCCAGCACTGTTACAAACATGTTACCTGCATTAATTTATTCAGCCCTCACGATCACTCCATAGAAGCAGGAAATACTATTAATTCTGTATAACAGATGAGCGATCGAGGCACAGAGAGGTTAGGTGAGATGTCCAGTGCCGCACAGCCAGGGGGAGTAAGAGGAACCGGACTTCTGCGCCTGTGCTCTGACTGGGGTGGCGGGGGGGGGGGGGGGGCTCTTGCCTGGAGGAGGGGCTCCTGGGGACCCTTCCCCTGAGGCCTTGACCAGAGAGAAGGCGCTGAGAAGGTGTTCAGCTGCTTTGGGGAGGGTCTGTTGGTCCGGGGAAGCTCTGGGCCACTTCCTCACCGGGCCGTGCAAACTCTCCCAAGGCCATGCTTGGGGGAGGAGGAAGCCAGCAGGGAGTGCAGGAGCGGCTGTGAGTCACTTCCTGCTGTTGGCGAGGTGCGTTAGCCTGGGGGAGGGGGAGGGGGGCCCTAACCCCGCCCATCACCGGGTGCAGTCACTGTTTACAGGCCCCTGGGGCGAGTCTGAGCAAGGCGCAGTGGAAGTGGGCGCCAGCACCCAGGTGGGTGGGTGGGGTCACGTGGGTGGGGGGAGGAGAGACCGTATTTAAGCACCTTTCACTCGGGATTGGCAAACAGCCTTGCCTGGCAGAAACTGCTGGAAAATAAAGTGTGGGGGTCTGTTCCAAAGATGGGGAGAGGAGGAAGGGAGGATAGAGAAAGAAATACGGGGTTGGCCTCTAGGAGCCACATCCCCTGTGGGATGGGAGCCCTGCCCAGTCACCACCGAACCTGAAGGACGGTCCGCAGGAGGCAGGGGCAGGGAGCTAGCTCTTCGCTATTTCCTCCGCAGGGCAGATGCCCGGCCGGGCAGCACCAAGGTCTTTCTGGACCTGCACACTGGGGCGCAGGTAGGCTCACAGCTGTGCGCACTCGGAACAGAGTTGACTCTTGTGTTATTATTTATGGAGTACTGTATTGTTTTCCATGTGAACAACAGTGAACCTACTTCTGCCCCTGCCTGCATTTAGGGGAGGGATCAGCGTAGGATCACCGATGTTTAATTTTTAATTTTGCCAAGTGAGGGAAGAGAAACAGTGGACATCTGCTAGCACCACCATTAAGGACTGCCTTCCCTTCGACACCCCAAAGGTTGGAAGGAGGAGACTAGGAACACAGAGGTCCTCTGCAGGGAACAGCCGTGGCCACGTGGCAGCTCACCCGGCGCCCAGAGTTGGTTGCCACGGGCTGGGGAGAGCTTGCTGTGTCACCAGCAGTGGAGGTCTGAGGGGAGGGGTTTGGGAGGTCAAGATGCTCGCTGCAGCTCAGCGCAGTGACAGGAGGGTGCTCGCTCTTCTGAGAGATCAGACAGAACTTCCTACTAGGGAGCCGACCAGGCCGGGCTGGATCTGGAAGGAGTGAGCTCCCAGATATCACAGGTATCCAAGTGCAGATCAGAGGAGAGGGTTTAAAAAAAAAACATTCCGCCCTGGCTGGCGTAGCTCAGTGGATTGAGCGCAGGCTGCGAACCAAAGTGTTGCAGGTTCAATTCCCAGCCAGGGCACATGCCTGGGTTGCAGGCCATGACCCCCAGCAACCGCACATTGCACACATTGATGTCCCCTCCCCTCCCTCCCTTACCTCTCTAAAAATAATTAAATAGATCTTGAAAAAAAACCCCCACCACTCCATCACAAGGGGCTAGGACAGAGCGAGGCAGCTTCTTCAGGCCTCTCGGACCATGGCTGCCTTCTGAGCGCCCGAGTCAGGTGGACTCGTCCTCGTGTCGGCGGGTTGTGGCCAGGACATGTGAGAACACAGGCCCCTCTCTGCCCATCGGCCCCTTGGGGGAAGGACCCACTGTCCATGTCCCCGCCTCACACAGGTGGATGCTCTGCAGAGAGTGGTCTCCACGCTCCCCACCCCCACCCCGGCCTGGAGTGTGCGGAAGGGAAAGTCTGCCTTGGGGCAGGAACATTAAAGCCCTGGGCTCGCTCTTGTCACTGGCAATTAGGCCCCAACCACCTTCCCTGCAGAGGCACGCCCGGGGCTGGCCGTAAAACGCAGGATGACTCTCGAGGGTGAGGGAGGGAGGCAGTTCTTTTAACTGGCCTGGCAGGCAGAGCTCAGTGGGAGGGACAGAAGGCAGGTCAGGGGCCCCGGCGCCAGAGGACCTGGGTGCCGGGCTCGCTCTCACCCCGGAGTCTGACCCTGTGCTGGGGCCGGTCCTGAACGCAGCCCTGGGGTCTAATAAAGCAGCCGCCGCTTAGAGTGACTCACGGTGCGCCAGGACCGGTGGTAAACACCCGAGTGTTGTTTCTTTTAATCCCTGCAACACCCTTTGAGGTAAGAACTCATTTATATTTTACAGACGGGGAGTCTGAGACACAAAGGAGTGAAGTGAACAGCTCCTGTAGGGTCTGCCTGACTCCAGTGATTAGGCTGGACTGGCTCCTGAATCAACTCCATGAACCTCGGGCTTTTCATCCATAAAATGAGGATAAAACAGTCACCTCGTGGGGGTGAACTGGGAGGATCAAAGGTTCTACTATAAAGTGCTCAGCACAGTGCCTGGACATAGTAAGCACTCAATAAACAAGCAGACATTCTCACAGACCCTGTCTTTAATCCTACCCACACTCCTGGGCCCACGCTGATTGCTTAAATCCCTGGAAGCTTCAGTTTTCCAGCCTGTCTAATGGGGCTGCTGCTCCTTGATCTCAATTTTCAAAGTAAACTTAAAACTTTTGGTTTGGGAAACTGAAGCCAGAGGTAGGGGTTTCCAGACCCCCGAGGATTTAGTGGTGTGCTGGAGGTGGCTTGTACCAACTCAGGACGGCTGATCGTTAAATTCCCAGGATTTTGTCAGGCTGGTTGCTAAACTCAGCCATTATTAAACATTAAATTATATAAAAATGCAATAAACTGCCCTGGCTGGCATAGCTCAGTGGATTGAGTGCAGGCTGCAAACCAAAGTGTCACAGGTTCGATTCCCAGTCACATGCCTGGTTTGCAGGCCATGGCCCCCAGCAACTGCACATTGATGTTTCTCTCTTTCTCCCTCCCTTCCCTCTCTAAACATAAATAAATAGAAAATCTTAAAAAAAAAAAGAATGGAATCTCTCAATTCCCTCACCAAAGCTTTAAAAAATTGCAATAAACTGACATATTAAAAACAAAACTAATACATATTCAAAATTTATCCTATCCCAGTAATTTTCCTGCTTTTGACTATGATCCACACTCTTGAGGTTACCTACATCTGCCAGCCTGGCCCAGTGCAAACACTATGCAATAGCCTGCCGCCATGTATCTCTCTCCCAGGTCACCTTCAGTGACATCATGTCAGCGGCCTGAAATGGGCCGTGCTGGGAGAATTGACGCCATGGAAACTGGTCAAGGCTTCCTATCGGGGCTCTCCTCCCGCCCACCAGGAGGCCGGCGTCTGGCCTTCACTGCACACTACGGCTTAACACAGCAGAGCTGCCACCTGGAACAGGCCGAAATCTGGGTCCCTCCTGCTCCCTCCATCCAGCTTGGGCCTCCCCAGAGTAATACTCCCCTACACAGGGACAGGGGATCAGAGAGACACCCCACAAAATTTTTAAGATGCCCAGGTTAGGACCTAAGGAGGGACACCATAGAATAACACGGTTCTGGGGTCCCCACGCCTACTGTGCTCTTATTTATAATGCATGGCATCGTACAAAAAAATATATGTATATATATAAATAATGCATGGCATTATACAAAATATATATAAGTATGCATATTTATATAAACATATTAGCTTACTTAAATGATCTGAAGAATCACACAAAGCAGATGTCCATCACTTTCCAAACTCAGAAGCCAAATAGAAGTGGATAGTGAGGGAAATTTGTTTTTATCCCTTTTGTATAGCAGCAAAAATAGGGAAGTTAAGCAAACTGTTTAAGGCTGCAGGTCATCTCCCAGCCGGACGTTGCCTCCTGCTCCTGCTCTGGAGAAAAGCCCTCCTTCCTGAACTCTGCCCCTGCCCCCCTCCTGGCACTGCGCCCAGGTCCTTACCCAAGCCTTCAGGTTCCTCTTTCTTTCTCCTCGGGGATGCGCTCTGGGTGGGCTCAGCCCAGGGGCCACCAGGCCCTGGGGGGAGCAGCTGGAAGGTGGGGTCCAGTTCCAGAATCATCTGGTTGAGGCTCTCCAGGGAGAGATCAATATAGGAGTCCAGGTCATCCAGGGCGCCTGAGGTCTGCTCACCCAGGGGCGGTAGGAGGCCGCTGGCCTTGGCTCCGGCCAGGGGGGCCTGCTGGAGCCTGTCGTGGGGCTCCTTGCAGGGCGTGGGGGCCATGAGTGTCTGCGTTCCCCAGCCTTGTGTGGTATAGTAAGGACACTGCGGCATCACAGGCAGGTTGGGGCTGGGTGCTGGGTGCAGGGCCCTCCTGGGTTCCTCACAGGGAGCCAGATGGACTGCGTGGCCTCCTGCCAGCAGGGAGCTGGACATCACCTGTGACATGGCGGGGGCAGCGTCAGGCAGTTTACCTCCGGCTTCTGACCAGCCTCGCTTATATCCCGGAGATGTCACCTGTCAACCAGGAGCTCCCAGGACCTGAAAGAGGCCAGGGGTGGGAGTTGAGTAAGTTTTGTAGATGAAGCCCCTGCCTCCTCTCCCCGCCAGACAAAGGCATATTTATCCCTTCAAGGAGAGATGTGGAAACTGGAGCCCAACTGCCCAGGTTTGCATCTCGGCTCCACCACTTACTAGCTGTGTACCATCGGGCAGGTTAGATCACTTCTCTGTGCCTCAGTTTCCTTACCTACAAAGTGAGTTAATGTTTGTAACATGCTTAGAATACCCTGGCACGTACTAAGCATTATGCAAGTTATTGTTAAATAAAATAACTTTGATAGATGTTTATTAAATATCTACTAGGTACCAGCCTTATTTATGAAATGCTAGCTAGTATTTAGTGACTAATTACTGCGTGCATAGTTACTGGTGTTTACGCACAAAGTCTTAAAATCCTCACACCCACCCTATGAAGTAATATTATAATTACACCATAGTACGATGTGGGAATGAAGACACAGAGAGGTAAATAACTTGCCCCGGGGGGGGAAATTGCCAACATGTGTCAGAGCCGAGTGGACCCCGGGCTATCCTCTGTCAGAACCCCTGCATTTAGCTGCTACTCCACGTGGGCCAGGGTGTGACCCAGACAAGGAAGCAGGTGAGCAATCACGTAAACAGTGACACTAGGGAGCGGGGGAAGTGGAGGGTACTCTGTAGGCACTGGGGGGGGAGGTTAGGGAGGACTTCCTGGAGGAAGGAACCTGTATAAAGGGAGGCAGGAAGGAAAAGCAGGAGCTAGCTGGCCAGGCAGGTGTTCAGAGGCCCTGACAGACAGGGGCATGACTGGGAGGCATGACTGAGCACATGGGGACAGGATGCACCTAGGGTAGACGGAGGGGAAGATGGGGTGGGGGAGGCAGGCTGGTCAGTCCCTGCAGAGACCTGTGGGCTGGGCTCGGAGGGACGAGGGGGAGGAGCTACAGAACAGTTCTGCGCTGGGGAGTGACATCAGATGATACTCAGTCCCTGCATGCTCCTCTGGGGAAGAGATGTCTCCACTTCCTCACTTTCCTCACTGTGGAAAGTCCTTCCTGTTGTCTAGTCATAATGCCACACATTAGCACTTTGCTACAGGTGGGACTGGGTAAGGGGTAAGAGGTTCTGGGACTCGGGCTGCCAAGGAAGCCGTAAGGAGCTGGGACGTGCCGATCACAGTATCACTGCCTGCCCTGAGCCTCGCCGCTCATCCCCGATACCCCCAACTCTGCTTCTCCTTTTTCCAAGATGCTTCCGTGAGACCCCCTTTCAGAGTCAGACCCCCAGTTCTAGAAAAGGTGTTGAGACCAGCCTGGAGCTATTGAAATAAATACGGACTCTGGAGCTTGAAGATTCGGATTTGATTCCCAGCTCCAATAGTTCCTTAGGGTGACATCTGACCCTTAGCATCCTCCTCTGTGAGGTGGGCATGAGAATTCCTGGCCTGCACCCTCCCCGAGAGGGACCTGGAGCCGGTGAGGTGCTGCTTGGGAAAGCAGTTGGACAGCTCAAAATGCTCCTGAGAAATAAGGGCTTGTCTAGGGCATAACAGCTCCATAAGAGTAAATGAGGATAGCTCCTGTTTATCAAGCGTTCACCACGTGCCCAGTGCTGATCTATGTGTTTACCTCTGGTAACCCTCCTCTCGCAATCCTAGAAAAGATTGCACCCGTAGTACCAGCCCATTTCACAGATGAAGATACTGAGGCTCAGAGAGGTTAAGAAATCTGCATGGGCTGCACACCTAGATGAGTGACAGAGCAGGGATTCAAACCCAGGCTGTGGGCCTTCGGATGCTTAACTCCTTGTGCCACACGGAGTTCAAACGCAGAGGGACGCCTGCGGTCCAGAGAGGGCACGTGACTTGCCCAAGTCACACAGGTAGTTAATGAGAAGAGCCAGGCCCCTCTCCTCGTCCACGGCTCCTGTGGGCCTCCGCCAGACTTCCCCTTGGCTGAGCCCTGGAGGGGGTGGCGCATCCCAGGCTCCCGAGTGTGCCTATAAATGGCAGTGGAAGGGAATTGGTCTCTGAGCTCCTTCCTGGGGGCAGCTGAGGACACGGAGCTGCGGCTTTTTCCTCACACGCTCCCAGAGGCCTGGGTTTGCTGGGGCAGGACCTCGGCGGGGTTCTCGTCCGGGCCCCACAGAGGAGAGGGCTGGGCTTAGCGACTCTATGGAGTACACTGGGGGCCTGGGTCTCCCCAAAGGCTGAGGACCTAGGATGCCTGCCAACTGCTCTGGAAACTACTTTTCTGCCACCCTGGGAAGGAAGCCTTTCCTTCCTTTCTGGACCTCACTTGTCCCATCTCTATAATGGGGATATTATAATAACAGACATTTAAAATGGACTCATTTTCTTTTCTCAATGGTTCTGTGAGGAGGACACTCTTACTGTAGGGCTAGAGAGGCTAAGGGATTCGCCCAAGGTCGTACATCCCGCAGAACCGAGGGGTGGGATTGGGACTTGAACCTGGGTGGTCAAGGCTCCCATACCCCATGACTCTGCCCCATAGATTTAGGACCCCTTTCAACTCTTCCCTTCCTGGGACTCTGGAACCCACGGGAGAGGCCTGGGAGGGCTCTTCTTCAGACTCCTCTCACTTGCGCATCCCCGAATCTCCCTGGCCCTCCCTGGGCAGGGCCTGGGCGCATGGCTCTGTTACTGGATGCTCCGCCCCGACCAGTGCACTGTCCTAGCTCTTCCGTTTCTGCTCTAAGGGGGAGGGTCAGGTGCTTGGGGCTCAGGACTTCGTGTGCGCGCGCCTGTGTGTGTGTGTGGTGGTGGTGGTGGTGGTGCTGGTAGAGGTAGGATGGGGGTGTGTAGGGGCCAGAGAGGTCTCCAGCCAGCTCAGCCCTATTTATAGGTCCTTCCCACCCAATCCCCCTTCAGATCTGGACTCGAATCTCTCCGTTCCCAAGGGCCCCTGAGGCAGGAGCGTCCTGCTACCTTGGCATTTTTCCTCTTCTGCGTCACTGCCAACCTCTTCTCCCTCCTGCAGGCCCAGGTCCGTGAAGGGAGGGGGTGGGAGAGAGTGGGCCTGAGTCCCCCCAAAAGCTACTTGCCTCATTAGCTCACCCCTCACTCAACCGCCATCCTGGAAGAATGGCTTCTGTCTGACTGTACCGTCCCCTGCACCCAGGCCCAGGGACAGCAGGGACCTTTGGACCTCTGAAGGCTACGGCCCCCCACCTCTGGGTCCCTAGCAGCCTGAGGGGCCCAGCCCCAGGGCTTAGGCCCGGCTGAAAGGCGGGAGGCCTGGTTCCGTACCCATTCCCTTCCCAAATCTGCAACCCCCTTCTCCTCCCTGCACCTTGGTTATGTCATCTGTACACCCCGGGACACAGACTTTCTCCCTCAAAGTGCTAAACTTTGCAGTCTGTGGCCCTGAGACTGTATCTCTCTCCTTCACAGCCTCTTCCCCCTTTCTCCCCGCCTTTGCCCCGAGCCCAGGGCCCCAGAAGCGGAGAAGCAGAGGACACAGGGTTAAATGAGTCAGGGCTGGAAAGGTGCTGAGTCTCCCTCTCTTCTTCTCCTTAAAGAATCAAGGCACCTACCTTTGTGTCCAGGGCAGACAGGCAGCTGCGTTCACTCCTGGCTCCTGGGATGAGACCGCTCAGAGACTCCAGGTGAGCAGTCGGGGGAGGCGCAGTTCACCTCGGACCCGCCTTAAGAGCGCCCGCCTCCCTCCTCCCCTCAGGGTCCTACACTTGGCCAACTGACTGCAGGCCCCGCCCCTTCCCTGGATGGACAGCTCAGGTGGGGCTGGCTCCGGCACGGAGAAGGGAAGCATGGGGTGCAGGTGTCCTGGCCTGGCCTGAGGTGGGCTGGGGCTGGGGTTGTGTGTGAGGAGCTCCCAAACTCCCTCCCACCCCCCACGTGCACCACATGCTCAGCGGAGCCTTGCTTGGTTGGGCAGGGACTTGTTAAAACCAAGGTGTGCTGGCTGTGGGCATTCCTGTTACCACGTGCCAGCTGGAGGCGGGACCTTGGGTTGGCAGAGCTGGCAGAGAGTGAGGTTCTTGATCTAGGGAAAGCAGGATGCCCGTGGGCAGGAGACCCTTCCCACAGCCTCGTCCTGTGTCACCAGGGCGGGGTTGCCCTGTGTCAGCACAGGGTGAGGGCTCATGGCAGCTAAGGCTGGGCGCAGGTCTCGTCTTTTCTTCTTAGCCTGGGAATGGGGCTTTCGCTCGAAGTAGGGAAGCTCTGGGTGTCTGGAAGCCTTTGAAAAGGGGCTTGTAGCTTTGCTTCATTTCTTTCATTCATTCATTTATTCATTCATTCACTCACGGCTCTCCCGCGGCAGGGTCTGGTCTGTGCCCCAGGGTGGAAGTCCACATGGGGCGATGGCAGAGAGTCCAGAAGTCCAAGCATTCCCTCCCCCTGGCTCCACATCCCTCCCTGTGCTGTGCCAGGGTCCCAGAGGGTTGTGAGGGGGCGTCCGGCGGGCCAAGTTGGTCTGCAGTGAAGGGAACCGGCAGCCGCCAGCTCAGGGACTCGTGGCGATCCCAGCAGTGGCTAATCTCGGCAGTGAGTGGGCTGCCCAGATCCCCCATTAGGCTCAGTGGAAGGACTACTGGCCTTCAAGTGTTTGATGCCTTGCGGCTTCTAGGAGGCGCAATGAAGCAGCGTCTTGAGAGGCCAGTAAGCACCACTGTGCAAAGTTGTAACAAGGTGCCCCTTACTGATGGTGGCATTGGGCGGTGGCTCTGGGTGACCATGCAGCCCACGGGGGCACATGGCTTGGTGAGCAATTGTCTTTGAATGAAGAAAATGATGTCCCTTCCTTGGGGCGGTGGCAGGGGCCAGGTGGGGTGCACTGCACACGGCGGGGGGTTGGAGGGACAGCTGCTGAGTTTCTTGGGTGGAGGGGGCGGGTTCCAGGGACGCAGAGTGTGGGTCCAGGATGGCGGTGGTTTTGGCATTAGCTCTGGCTGCTTCCCTGGAGACTGGCATCCAGAATGTTCTTTGCAGCAGTTCCTTAGGGTGGGGGTGGGGTGGTCCCCGAGCTTATGACCCTGTGACTGAGGGTTACAGTCTGTCTTGGCAGGTCTAGATTTTTTTTTTTTTAGCTCACATTTGGGCTCTTCTTTCGCCATAAGCTGGTCCCAGGAACATTGATTTCAGCCTCAGCCACCTATCACAGAGTCTCCCCACCCCCCACCCCCCCTTGCTCCCACTCCCCTGAAAGGGTCAGCCTCCCCAAGGGGTGGAGCAGCACTTCTTTTTGTGTCCTTGATGTGATCGTGTGATTTTTCTTCTTTAGCTTGTTGATGTGATGGATTACATTAATTGGTTTCTAATGTTGAACCAGCCTTGTGTACCTGAGGTAAATTGAGCTTTCTGTGGTATGTCATTTTTTTAAAAAGATTTTATTTATTTATTTTTAGAGAGAGAGGGGAAGGGAGGGAGAAAAAGAGGGAGATAAACACAGATGTATGAGACAGATACATTAATTGGCTTCCTCTTGCACGCCCCCAACTGGGGACCTGGCCTGCAACCCAGGCATGTGCCCTGACTGGGAATCGAATCAGAGATCCTTTGGTTCACAGGCTGGCGCTCAGTCCACTGAGCCAACCAGCCAGGGAGATATATCATTTTTTATATATTGTTGGATTCCATTTGCTAATATTGTGTGGAGGGTTTTTGTATCTCTGCTTCTGAGAGGTATTGGTCTGTTTTCTTGTAGTGTCTTGGCTTTTGGTATTCAGGTAATGCCGGCCTCATAGAATGAGTTAGGGGGTATTCTTTGCTTCTGTCTTCTGAAGGAGATGGTAGAGGGTGGGTCTATTTTCCCATCCTTAAATGTTCGGTAGAATTCACCAGTGAACCTGTGAAATAACTCATTGATAATTTTTACATTAATTTATCGATACACATTGAAGTTATGTTTTATTGACATTGGGTTAAATAAAATATATTCTCAAAATTAATTTTACTCGCTTTCTTTTACTTTTGGAAATGTGTTTTATTAGGTTCCCCAGGCTGGTGTAACAAATGACCGCAAACCTGGGGTCTTCGGACGACAAACACCTGCTCTCTCGCAGTCTGGAGGCTAGAAGCCTGAAGGTGGACTGTAGGGAGGAACCCGTCCCTGGCCTCTTCCACTGCTGGTGGCTGCCCTGGGATTCCTGGGCTTGTGGGCACATTACTCCAGTCTCCGCCTCTTTGCTTTGCCTTCTCCTCTGTCACCTCCTTTTGCTTCCCTCTTGTATGGACACTTGTGATGGCATTTAGGACCCACCTGGATAATCCAGGGTAATCCTGCTTCAAATCTTTTTTTCTTTTAAGATTTTATTTATCTTTTAGAGAGAGGGGAAGGGAGGGAGAAAGAGAGGAAGAGAAATAACAATGTGTGGTTGCCTCTTGTGCGCCCCCTACTGGGGGCCTTTCCCGAAACCCAGGCATCCGCCCTAACTGGGAATCAAACCAGAGATCCTTTGGTTTGCAGGCTGGCACTCAATCCACTGAGCCATGCCAACCAGGGCTCATCTTCAAATCTTCAACTTGATTGTATCTGCAATCATCCTTTTCCCAAATCAGGTAAAGTCGAAAAGTGACTTCAGGATAAGTGTGGGATGGCCGCTGCAAGAAGAATTTGGAGAAACGGCCTGTGTATAGCTTTGCCTCCCCCTGCCTCCCCCTTGTAAGCCTCCCTGAATACTGTATTCTCACATTCCATTGCCTCTGGAATTCTGGCTGGGCCACAGGTTCTGTCAAGCAAATGGGCTGGGGAGGTGGCTTGTTGGTGCTGGTCGGCATGGTGACGGAGACGCTGGGATTTGGGGGCCGCTGCCTTGCAGCATCCAGCGTCCAGCCTTGCAGGTGTGGAGCGGTTGTTGCTGAAATGACTTCCTGACCCTCGTGTTAGTTAGTTAATGGTTCTTGCAGGCAACAGTCCCCGGGCGGCTCCTGATTGCTTCCTGACGAGGCCAGAGGGAGCGGCTCCCAGGTGGGCCCCCTGTCTCTCTGGGCATCATTTCTGCAGGTGCAGCTTGTTTGTCTAAGCCTCCCAGTGGTTCTGTAAGTGCTGGGTCACCTGCATGACATTCCTTTCTGCTTAAGTGAGCTGGTGTGGTTTCTGCTTCCTGCCGGTGACTGAGGCTGGGGGGCCAGGCCGGGGCGAGAGGGACCTGTGGGCTGGCCTACGCAGCCTGGCTTTTCTGCTGTGAGCGAGCAATGGACACACAGAGGAAGCTTTAAATGTTAAAAAAAAATTTTTTTAATTTATTTTAAAAATAAATTTTTCTTTTTCTTTTTCTTTTCTCTCTCTCTCTCTTTTTTATTTTAATCATTGTTCCAGTACAGTTTTCTCCCTTTTACTCCCAATCCAGCCCACCTATCCAACCCTCCCCACTTCCCTCCCATTACCACCCTCCCCCTAGTTTTTGTCCATGTGTCCTTTAAATTTGTTCCTGTAAACCCTTCCCATTCTCCCCTAAATTCCCTCTTCTCTCTCCTCTGGTCACTGTCAGCCTGTCCTCTATTTCAGTGTCTTTGGTTACATTTTGCTTGTTTCTTGGTTTTGTTGTTTAGGCTCCTGTTAAAGGTGAGATCATATGGTATTTGTCTTTCACTGCCTGGCTTATTTCGCTTAGCATAATGCTTTCCAGCTCCATCCAAGCTGTTGCAAAGGGTAGGAGCTCCTTCTTTCTTTCCGCTGCGTAGAATTCCATTGTGTAAATGTACCATAGTTTTTTGATCCATTCATTTACTGATGGGCATCTAGGTTGCTTCCAGCACCTAGCTATTATAAATTGTGCTGCTATGAACATCGGGGTGCAAAGGTTCTTTTGTATTGGTGTTTTAGGGTTCTTAGGATAAAGATTTTATTTGTTTATACTTAGAGAGAGGGGAGGGAAGGGGACGGGGAGAGAAATATCAGTGTGTTGTTGCCTCTCATGAGCCCTCCACTGGGGACCTGGCCCGAAACCCAGGCATGTGCCCCAACCGGGTATCGAACTGGCGACCATTTGGTTTGCAGCCTGCACTCAATCCACTGAGCTCTACCAACCAGGGCAAAAATTTTTATTTTTTGATATTATATTAGTCTTGGGTTCACAACATAGTGATCAAACATTTATATAACTTACAAAGTGATCACCCCAATAGATCTAGCACCCTTCGGACACCACACACAGTTATCACAATATTATCGACTGTATCCCCTGTGCTGTACTTTACATCCCAGCGACTATTTTTGTAACTGTCAATTTGCACACCTTAATCCCTTCCCCACCCCCACCCCCACCCCCACCCCCTCCCATCTGGCAACCATCAAAATATTCTCAGTATCTATGAGTTTGTTTCTGCCTTGTTTATTTGTTTATTTTGTTTTTTAGATTCCACATGTAAGTAAGATACATGGTATTTGCCTTTATCTGACATTTCATTTAGCATAAAACCCTACAGAGGAAGTTTTCAAGCAGAGCCTGAGAGCAGGGAGGGAACCACGTGAACGTATTTGTGCCGTAGAAAAATGATTTTGCTTCAGGCAGGTGATGAGCCCTCTATGAAGGTAGCAGGGGGGCAGGCCTTGCTTTTTTCCGAGACTCTCTCTTCTTTGGGGTTAAGGCAGATGCAAAAGACTGGGGAGGGATGGTCTTTGCTACAATGGGGCAGGGAACTGACAGGGGTGGTCAGCCTCCTGAACATTCTAGGCTCTATGTGCAGCATGCAAGGCTGAAATTAGTAACAGGCAGGGATTCCCGACAGAGACCATAGTGGGGATTTTGGTAACTCAAAACCAGAATGTGCATCGAGGCGCAGAGGGAGCGGAGCAGGTGGGAGGCCAGACTGCACCCTGGACGCCGGAATGTACGCCGGTTCTCCATTGCCAGTTTGCTGCAACTGCCGGGAAAGGTCCTCCTAGGGCCTTTGGGTTCCCTCTGAGCAGGAGGGAGGTCTTGTTTCCTTCTCCTGTTGCCGTGGGAGGGCTGAGAAGGAGAGGAGTGAGGTCCTTCCTATCCCGGGGGAGGGTGCTCCGGTCTTTGTGTTGCGGATGCCCTCCGGAGGTGGGACACGTCTCAGGTCTTACTCCTCTGCACCTCAGACGCCTTAGCTGTAAAGTGTGCTTGCCTGAAACTGCACCTGCACACCAGGTGAGGTCCATTTCAGGAACACCTTTCTCCTGGATGCCCCCACCCACACAGGGTGGGTTCCCTGCAGTCTTTAATGCTACAGCTGGAGGGGCCCTTAGGTGCCCAGTCATCCTTGAACTCAAATTGTAGAAACTTTATTGTTTATACACCATCAGTAAAAAATGTTAGGCAGGCACCGCTGATACCTATTTATTTATAAACTAAATACATAGAACTTTATAAATTATGTATATGAACTAGATACACCAATATACATTAGTATGCACATTTTAAAGTGCATGTACATGATCAAATACATTATGTCCATTATACACACATAAATAAATTATACATTGTATATATTATGGTAGGTACATTATGAAGCTATGTAAATAAAATAGTTTTAAGGTAATTGTTATGGCACTTCACAATGACAGCCATGCCATCAGACGTGCTGCTTTCTTTTTGAAGATCCTGGTGTGAGGCCTTGTGGGAGAGCGACTCGAAGGTCTGGCCCTGAGTTTGGTTCATTTCAGTGTTCAGGTTCCAGGGTCGGCCCGGCTGAACGGGAGGCCTGACGGAGACAGCAGGTCCAGACGCCGCCCAGACGCACGGTGGGCTTGGCTTGCTCCATCTCGACGTTCAGAACTCGATGTTCGGTGCCATCCACCAAGTGTGCAGACGTTTTGTTCAGCATTGACTTTCAAATTTCCATCTTCTCCCGTCAGTCAGTTGTTCTTACAAAGAAATCAGAATATGTTGTATTTTAGTGCTTTTAGCAAGTGAATTTTAAGCCCACTCAAACTCTTCATTGGGAAGATTTTAAAGCATGTTAAAAAATTCCTTTGTTTTCTGTATGTGTGTGTGGGGTGTTTTTTTTTTTTTTGAAGGGTAGATATAAAAAGATCTTGGGAACACGTAAGATTCTGAACACCAAAGTCATATAACAATGTGAACACTTTCCAACTTTATTTCTAAATCATACTATTTTTCCATTCAAAAAAGGCGCTTCCTCGACAGCCGTCAAAACGTCACCTTTACCCTGGTGAATGGCATTTCACTTTTGGAATGGCATCTCCTGTCGCCCTCGGCAGGCAATCCTGTTTTCCCTTCATGGGATGTCGGGGGAGGTCGTGTCCTAGGATGCAGATGAAGCGCCGCTACTTCCTCTCTGTTTCTCCGCAGAAATCTTTTTTTGTTGTTGTTTGTTTGTTAATTTTGTTCTTTATTTTTAAAATATATTTTATTGATTATGCTATTACAGTTGTCCCATTGCCTCCCCTTCACTCCCCTCCACCCTGCACACCCTCTCCCACCCACATCCCCCCCCTTAAGTTCATGTCCATGTGTCATAAGTTCTTTAGCTTCTGCATTTCCCATACTATTCTTGCCCTCCCCCTGTCTGTTTTCTACCTACCATCTATGCTATTTATTCTCCGTACCTTTTCCTCCCACTCCCCCTCCCACTCCCCTGTTGCTAACCCTCCATGTGATCTCCATGCAGAAATCTGTTGAGGCTGCTTGTCGTTTTTAGAGGCAGATTAGTTTTAGTTTGAATCAGACGGGACGATCTGTAAGTTCCACTGAACTTGGTGTGCGTAAAGGGCAATGCCACATGTTGAACACTGAGCAGTTGAGCGTGGAGGCTGCCCTCGAGGTCTTTGCCTGACCGAACGCCCACCTCTCTCTCTAGACACCGGCTAATGTGGGGACGCAGCCGGCCCAAAGCACGCTGCGTGCCCAGGTCAACCTGGATGTGAAATGTGGGCAGAGCTGCACTCCTTCCTTCCTTTTAGACAGAAATACGTGCAACTGCATACATTGAATTCTAAAATTTTCTTTCCATGTGCTTGTGGGTCATTCTGTGTTCCTTGAGGTACCTGCACTTCACTTTGGAGGTCAGGTCTCACCAGACCGGTGGGTGGGTCAGCTGAGGCTCAGAGAGGGAGGGGGCGTGGCTGAAGGGCCCACCACAACCGGTGACAGAGCCAGACTGAAACCCAGGTCCTTGCCTTCCAGGGCCCTCCCCCGATCCTGACAGAGGCACTGGAGGCAGTGCAGGCCGGTCAGGGGGCAGCCCTGTCCCGCTGCCCAGGGCCCTGTGGTCCCAGGAACACCTGTCCTGCTGGGGCGCAGGGTGGGAGCCTCACGTCTCTTCTAGGTGTGGACCTGCTTCTTATTGGAGTATCCTCTCCTCTTCCCGTCCCTTCCTCCCTTGTGACAGGCAGTTCGGGTCACTCTAATCAGGGCTGGGTCGTGTGTGCTCTCTGGACCAAATAATTTGTCTTTGGCTCTGGGACACCGTTTGCAGATTCATTCACCTCAGAGTTAAATCTGAGAAGGAAACCAGCCACCTGTATCCACAGACAGGCTGGGGCTCGGCGCTGCCGCCCTCCGACGGCCCTGCTTGGGCCCCTCGCGTCCCCGGGGGAGGGAGACACAGGGACACTCCCAGGGACTGCAGTGCCTGTGCCCTCCCCAGACCAGGAGCTGCAATGGCCCAAGCTGCTGGGCCATCTGCCCAGGGCCCGGCCTGGAGAAGGGGTCCCTGGAGAGCCCGGGGGAGGAGGAGGGTGCTGTGTGTGATCCTGCGTAGCCCTAGGCTCAAGGTGAGCTCGTTGGATGCGCAAGGCCTCCTGCGGAGCCCAGCAGAGAGCAAGAGCCGTGTGTTCTCCCCCCTTCCTGGCCCCCGCCTGCACGCACACCCTTGTCTTCGCATCTGGAGCTCAGCTCTGCTGTCCTGACTGCACCTGCAGCCCTTCGCACACAGCTGGCCCGGGGCCACGTGGTCAAAGGGCGTGGCACCCATGGCAGTGCCCATGCTATCTGTCCCCAGGTTCAAATCCCTTCTCCTTCTGGGCATGTAGTGACACTACACTTCCCAGCCTCCCCTGTCGTCACAGCGGGCCATGGACTGAGTTCTGGACAGTGCAATGTGGCCAAAGAGACGTAAACCATGCCGTGTCCTAGTCTGACCCCTGAAAAGCCTCCTTGGCTCACTGTCTTCTCTGCCCAATGGCCTGATGCAGAGGACCCAGGGGGGGATGTGAGGGCCCTCCCCACAGTGGGGTGGAAGGGGTCTGGGTCCCCGCCTGTGGCCACTGCATCTGTGTGGGGAAGAAAGCTGTATAGGCTCAGCCACTGAAATGTTGGAGTGGCTAAGCAGTGGTGGCCTGCTTAACATGTGTTTGACCCCAGATGAGAAGTTGAGGGGCTTGAATTTTTTAAGATTTTGTGAAGCAGCGTAGCGTTGGAGTTAAAAGTTTAGACTCTGGAGTTGGACTGCCAGCTTCCCCATAGGTGGGGGATTGGTTAATGGGTTTGCCTATTTTGCATATTTGATATACATGGAATCATACAGTTTGTGGCCTTTTGTGACTGGCTTCTTTCACTCAGCATGGTGATTTCAAGGTTCATCTGTGTTTGGCATGTCAATACCTAATGCTTTTTAACGGCTGCGTAATATTCCATTGCACGAAGCCATCACACGTGCGGGGCCTTTCTCCGCAGGCTGTAAGATGGTGTTGGGCTGGGAACTGCGGAAGTCAGCTGGAGGCTCCCCCTGCGTCCCTGGGGTCTGTCACTCCACAATAAGCTGCTGGGGCTCGGAGACCCAGCGAGACAGCCAGTCTCACCACATCCCCTTGTCTATGCAACCTGATCCTGAAACCCGCCCAGCTGTGGGGGCAGCATCACACATGGCTGGGGTGGACCTGTCCCGGGAGGGTGCTCCTGTTTCGGGTTCCCAGCTGTCTCTGGTCACTGTGCCCCAGCCGCGTCTGCAAAACACTGGAGGCTTCCTCTGTGGACAGCCCTGAGGTCACGCAGGGTGGGGAGGCTGCTGGGGGTGGGGAGCGGGGGGCGCATGACCTCAGAACCTGGGAGTGCTCAACCACTGAGCCTGCATGGTGGGGGGAGCCCAGCCCGGCAGCAGCGATGCCGGCCCCGTGCCCAAAGAGAGGCTTAGATCTCCACTTGTGGAGCCTGTTTTCCAGAGAAATTTCATTCCACATTGTTTGTTTTCTGCTCCACAGACGCCTCAGCTAAGGAAACCATGGGAATCTCATTTGAAGAAGAATTTGGCCCCTGGAGCCCCCACCCCATTAGTTGGCAGGGGGGTGCCAAGATTTCAGTGGCTGCCACCACACCAGCAATCCCCAAACCACAGGAATGCCGTGGGGTCACCTGAGGACAGAGGGAGGGTGGCTGGACAGGGAGCGGGCAGTGAGCCCATGGGCCTGTGTCACGTGGGGGTCTGTTGGTTTGGGACTGGAGTACTGGATTCGGAGGCCGCAGGCCCCAGTGGGAATCCAGACTTTGCCACTCTGGCCTGGGATCTTGGTGGTCACAGCTGTGGCTAACCACACTCACCTGGCCACTCCGGCCCTCAGCCAGCCTCCGGCAAGGAGCTGAGCTTGGCGGCGAGGGAAGCCACATGTGGGGGTGGGGAAGGAGGACACGACTGGAGGAGGTGAGTGAAGGCAGGCTTTTCTAGTCTCCAGGGCCTGCAGGCTGAGCTGGAGAGGCACCCAGCACTCACAGGTGCCTTTAGCTTCAGGGGAAGGGAACCACAGAAGGACGGCACCCATTACGGTAAAGGCCGCGCCAGGTGCTTCAGGCGATTCATTGCATTTCTTCTTACAGCCAGCTCCCGGTGTGGCTGCCGCTGTGCTCTGTCACGGGGGGGGACTGAGGAAGGTGCAGGGACTCACCTGTGTAACCAGGTACCGAGGGCAGGGGCCGGGCAGAGGGCCCAAACGCCGTGTTCTGTCCACACCAGGCCACTGGTCCCTGGCTTGGCCTCAGACCTGTCTCTTGGTGGGATTACGGTCAAAATCATCAGTTGAATGTTTTCGTGCTGGAATGGACCTGGTGCAAGTTGCCATTTTATAGATGGGGACATTGAGGCCCAGGGAAAGGAAGCAGTGCATCCCGAGTCACCCAGGCAGGCAGCGGATGTATCTGCTGATGCTCACTGGCCATTTGGTTCACATGTGGAGAGCGGAGTGTCCCCGAAGCCACGGCTGTCTGTAGTGTCCAAGGGGACAAAATCCTTGCTCTGCCAGGTGTGTGACCTGTCTGCTGACCCGGTCCTGCCTCCGGTCCAGGGAGTGTGGATGGCTCAGCGCGCCCTGGCCCTACCACTGTGACAACACCTCCAGGTCCTGCTGACGGGGTCCAGGAGCATCACACCGGTGCATGAAGAGCTGTTCTATGCTGTCTTCATCTTAACAGGTGTGCGTCACCTGTGTTGACGTGAGGCTGGGGAAGTCCAGGTTCCCATCTCAGCTCAGCCGCTGCCCAGCATGCCTGCTACACGGGAAGGCGCTCCGTAATATTTGCTGCATGCCGTCGGTTGGCCACTGCTTACTGAGGATTTTCCGGGAGCGGGCTTTGTGCTAGGTGCCGGGGAAACAAAGACGTAATCGTGTCCCTGACTCCAAGAAGTTCCCAGACTCGTTGGGGAGGCAGGTCTTCAGTTAAACAATGGCTGTGTCGGGGGGTCCTTGCTCTATAAGAGGATGTGTGAGGTGCAGTGGAAGTGCGGTGGAGATCAAGGTGGGCTTTCTGGAGGAGGCAGGGCCGAGCTGAGACGAGAAGGGTTATGGGCCAGGTGAACAAAGCAGAGGCTGTGGAGCTTCAAAAGCGAGTCCGGCAAGTACAAAGGAGTGGGCGTGTGGAAGGGGGGCCAGGAATAACTCAGAGTGGCTGGAGCCCAGGAGGTGGGCTGGTGGTGATGAGGGCACGGGGGAGCACGCGGGCCAGGCGGCGATCCCCGCTGTGAAAGCCTTCGTGCCGCTCGGAACCGTTTGCACGTCATCCCCAGGGAGGGGAGGTGGGGAGGAGGCCTGCGGGGTTTCGATCATGGGGCTGACTCGACCAGATCTGTATTTTGGGAGGTTCACCCGGGCTGCATCAGGGACGGCCTGATTGGGGCGGGGAGGGCAGCCAGGGAGCCGATGTAGGGACCGGACTGAAAGGGGCTGAGGCTCCTGAGGGCAGCAGCTGCACTGAGGGTGGAGGAGGGGCGAGGCTGATGGACTGTGATAGGTTGGGTGTGAGCAGTGGGGAGAAGAAGGGACTGGTTTCTGGTTCGAGTGATTGGTTAACTGAGGTGCTATTCATCCCAGGTGTAAACTGGATTTGTAGGCTTGATGGTGGGGGTGAGGGAGGGCGGGATTCATACAAATGAAGTTTAGAGCCTGATGGTGTGAGGAGCTCATGGGCCACCCAAAGGGAGACCTCGGGGTGTGCTTGGTTGATACAAGGATCTGGAGACCAGAAGAAAAGCGAGAACCGAAGTTAGAGATTTTGGGTCATCACCCTGAATCAAATGCAGATGAGTGAAGGGACCACAGGATGCTCCGGAAGCGAGGTCGGCTGATTTTGGCGGAAAGGGTCAGCGTCCTGTCGGTATCCCGTCGGCACTACGGCCTTGCACGCCTGCCAGAGGACCTTCCTGCCGCAGCGGCGTGCCGTAAAATGGGCCGCACAAACCGTTTGGCTTCCCCGTGCGCGTAGAAGTCAGGTCGACACCGCACCGCCGTCCACCTGGCGTGCAGTGGCATTGTGTCTGGAACCACACACGTACCTGAATTTAAAAATACTCACTCCTGTCATCTGAGCTTTCCACAAGTCATCCTCTTTTTGCTGGTGGAGGGTTTTACCTTCAAGTTGCTAAAAAAACCACACTGTCTGTGAAGTGCGATAACCGACATATGCCTGTACAGAACCGAACCAAGGCTTAGCGTTATGTGGGCAACACTGGTGTTTTCTCTCCATTCTGTTCCATCTCATCCCATGTTGTTCCACGGTGTAGCTCAGTTTTTAAGATCCTGGCTGTGACTCAGTAAAGGGATTGTAGTCTCCAAGTTGGAAAGCTGGTTCGGACACCCGGCTGGAGGCCTGTGAACTCAGGAGAGTAGGGGCTGGGCCCATGTCCACCCACCAGCGTCCCCCTGGGCATAGCACCGTGCCTGCTACACGGAAAGGCGCTCCATCAACGTTTGCTGAAGGGCCAGCTGATCACTTACAAATACGTGAATGAATTGCCTGCCCTTCTCAGACAGGAAAGTGTGGCTTTGATCAGATTCTTCCGTTACTGAAAAAACCAGCCCACTTCCTGTGGCTTTGATCTCAGCCTCCATTGTAAACGGCCCTGCCTCTGCCAATAGCACCCTGCAGCTCATTTCCTGCTTTCTGGCCACCTTATCTCTCTCTCCAAACACTGCTCGCCAGCTTTCCCTTTCAGGGTGAGTAGCACACCTCGGAGTTCCTCCTCACCACACCTTTTGGCCTAAGGTGGGGCTGGCCTCTTGGGTCAAGCACTTCCCAAATCTCAGCCCCCTGGGGTCCAGGGCATTTCTGGGTCAGCCGTGGCCCTCTGCTAGGGCTGGACATTGGTCCACACCCTGCTGATGGTCTTTGGGTATGAGAGGGGTGGGTATGGGGGGGTGGATGATGAGCTAACTACGCAAGGTACAATTATAAACCTCGAAAGATACTACAAAGGAAAAGTCGAGGATGCCTTGAGACTGTGTCATGGGGACCCTGCCCTTGGGGGATCAGGGAGGGCTTCCCCGAGGAAGAGACAACCTGAGACCTGAAGACAGTGGGACTTAAGAGGCAGAGAGGGTGGAAGAGAGAGAAAGAGCTGACGGCTGGTGAGGGCTGCGAGTGCCAAGGCCCTGAGGTATGAAGAACAGCAGCCGTCCACCTGAGCCGAAGAAAACTAAGTGCACCTGGTGCCCCAAGCACGAGGGGCTCACACGACTGAGCCTGGGGAGGCAGCCAGCGGCTGCCCTTGTGGGCCAGGATAGAGATTTTGGGTTTGCCCCAGGAGCAGTGGGAAGCGACAGTGCTGGGAGAATCGGGATGACACGGTTTAGGAAGCTCCTTTGGCTGTCCCGTGGCTGAAGGATGGGGGTGGGGGTCCAGTGAGGAAGATGGGACGCCAGTTCCGAGGCTGTGGCGGCTCGGAGAGGGACCCCTTTGGGGCAGTGGTGGGGGTGGAGGTGCGGCATGTGATCAGCCTTAATACTGTACTTTGCAGGTCATTTGTTCATTTGATGCTTGTAAACACCTGCTGGGAGTCTGCTGTGCGCTGAACGCCCTGGGGAGCCAGAGTCAGGCTGGGCTCTGCCCTCAGGCAGTTCACAGTCTCTCTGGGAGGACAGACTAGGGGCAGATCAGCCAGCGTGCAAGTGCAAAGCACTCTGGGAGGTTCAGGTTCTGTACAGGCGCCCGGAGGGGGCATGGGCACCTGTCACTCCAGTGCTGTCCTGTAAATGCTGTTTGAGCTCGGTGGGAAGTCGGGGCCTTGGGAGGGGAGCTCACTCGGGTCTCCTCCCCAACCCCACTGTCATCTATAGCGCTTGTTCCCAACATTGTCAGTGCTGTGTACTGGTTTTGTGGGAGACAGGGTGGAGGTACCAGGAGGCAGGGCTCCTAACAGGCTGCAGACCAACACCACTCTGGGGCCTGGGGGTTGGGGACTCCTGATCGACCGGACTTCAGGCCCCAGGAATCCTCCCTGCGCCCCTGGGGGGCCATGTCCCTTTCAAAGGCTCTTTTCCTGGCAGTAGCGGGGCCCTAGGGTATGAGAGGGCACAAGGGGCTTCCCAGAGCCTCAAGGCGAAGTGAGGGCAGACGTCCAGCCCCAGGGTTCTCACTTTCCTCTTCCTGCCTCTGAGTCACTGTTCTTGGAAGCACAGTCGTTTGTGATCCTGCTTACTCAGGGAGTTCCACCCCCACACTCAGCCCTGCCCTTCCCTGGGGAAGGGGGTTCAGGGGCAGCCGGGAGCTGGCTCAGTGAGGGAGCAGACTCCCCCACCCCCAGCAAGTGGGGCCTGGGTCTCTCCCTCGCAGGGGGAGCACCCTGAGGGCGGGGTTATTTCTTTGCCTTGAACCTGGGGCTTCTGTTCAGCCTCGAGGAGTGCTCCCTCCCAGGGGCCATGTTGACAGTGACCTCCCCGCCAGGCTCATGCTCCTCTAAGGTCTCTGAGGGACCCTCCCAGTGCTGGGGATGGGGGGGGCAGGTGTGTGGGGCTGCCGCTGCTGCCTCCCCGGTGTCCCCCTGGCGCGGAGGGCTGCTCTGTTGGGGGTTCTCCCGCCAGCGCTCTCAGCCTTGGGATGGGGCATCATGAAGCTGCAAGCTTTAAAGAAGGCCGTGGGGTTTTAGCAGCTACACAGAGGTGGCAAATAGAAAAGGCAGTTAACGGCCAACGAGCATTCTAAGTGGAATCTTCCACAACGGGTGGACCTGGGAGACAGCTCCACAGGCTCCAATGTGCCGGTGAGGCAAAAAGACCACGTGGGACCCGCAGGTGCATACGGGGGCTGTGAGGAGATCAGAGGGCGTGGGCGCAGCCTGTGTCTTTGAGGGCCTCAGACATAGCCGTATGAGCTTCCTTCCAGAAGGACCGAATGAACTGGACATACCGATGGGGTAAGAGAGGGGGAGGCTCAGACAGTGAGGGGCTGTCCAGTGAAGGTGGCCACCAAGAGAAGCTAATGGGACAAATACCAGGGGAGCCCAGGGGCAGCAAAGGCGAGAAAACACGCCCACCAGGAACCTCTCTGTAAATCCCAGTTCAAACGCACTCGGTGGAAAAGGATTGCAAACAAACCTCCCACAGAGATATTCCTAAGAAGAAGGTAGGATGCCAGGCTCTTTCTGCACAAAGAGGTTTGTCAATAAAACAGCTAAGTCAAAGCTTATCCAGTCCAAGGGGTTGGGCCTTGAGAAAAGAGATAAGCAGCCCAACTAACTGTTCAGCCCCTCCACCCTCCTGCACTCCCGCCGAGGGTTCTAGGCGGTGTGGTGCGCCCTCACTGCCTCCCGGGCGGGGAGGGAGGGCCGTCCTGGTGTGGGCTTGTGGCACGAAGAGGTCCCCGAGCACTCACTCCGCCAGTCCGCCATCAGTGCCCGAATCCCCCCATTCACGGAGTTCCCATCTTTCTTTTTCTTAAAAAACATTTTATTAACCCTGGCTGGCGTAGCTCAGTGGATTGAGCGCGGGCTGTGAACCAAAGTGTCGCAGGTTCGATTCCCAGTCAGGGCACATGCCTGGGTTGCAGGCCATGACCCCCAGCAACCGCACATTGATGTTTTTCTCTCTCTCTATCTCCCTCCCTTCCCTCTCTAAAAAGAAATAAATAACATCTTAAAAAATACTTTATTTATTCTTAGAGAGGGGTATAGGAGGGAGAGAGAGAGAGAGGGAAAGAGCCATCAAACGGTTGCTTCTCGAACATGACAACCAACCAACTGAGCCACACCGGTCAGGGCGAGTTTCCTTTCTTGCCGAAACCCGAGCCAGCAGCCAGCAGAACGAGTCCCCCTGGGTCCATTCCAAGGAGCCCAGGTCCGGAGTCACTTGGTGGCCCCAGAAAGAAAAGAGGGGACTGTCGGAGGCTTCATTTTGGGGTGGGCTGTGGGCCCCGGAAGTGGGGTACAACACTGTCTCCCCGGGGAAACCTGGGCTGGCTGCAGGGCAGTCGGGAGGTCCAGGCGGAAACTTGGCCTTGACGTCTCCAGGACGATGGGGCTCCTCTGGGTGGGCCTCAGTGTTCTCACTGGGAATACGGCGCAACGCTTTCTGCCCTCCCGGCCTGAGTCAGAGCCTTCACGTTCTGTGACGAGATGCCCGGAGGAAATGACACTCTCAGCCTGACCCCTAGAAGTCCCCCAGCCCACAGTGACCCTTGCGGGGAGTCTCTGGGTGTCTTCCTCAGTGCTGGGGCGTCTTCGCCGTCCTTCCCGGGCCTCTTCAGAATGAGTGGCTCCCTGGGGAATGCCCTGCCGCACCGTGAGCCACAGGAAGTGGACCAGGGCTGGGAGGAACTCCCTGTGGTCACCTCACCTAGGTCCCAGCCACCTACGGACCCAACGGAAATGTCCGGAGATATTGAAGAATTCGCCACACCCTGACGACGGTTCCTCAGGGCATTCCCTCGGAGCCCTGACTCAGCCAGCTCCCTCCCCCTGGGCACCCTGCTAACTGATACACACACATAAACTACGTCTTTTCAGTGACCCTGTCTCCCCACGGACAGAAGTCAGGAGTCCAACCCTTTCAAGTCCCTCTTCTGTCACCAATAGCATGTCCTTGGTCACGTGTTACCTACTAAACTCTCTCTCTTTGTTTTTCCTTTTTGTTTATGGAATGAGGATAATAGCATCCACCTTATCAAGAGTCCTCGAGGCTTGCAGGAGATAATGTGTGTGTGAAAGGGTGGAAATTACCTGTGTGTGAGAGTTCCTCCCCAGGTGTGCCCTCCTCCCTGCCTTCTGGAGCAAATTCAAGCTCGGCTCACTCTCCGTTCCCTGGCCTCCCTCGGCCTCCAAGGGAGACGCCGACGGTCAGGACCACCCTGCAGTGCATGGGATGCAGACTCGGGAGGAAGGAGGAGGAAGGGGATCAGGGGCGAGACCAACAGAGGAGGGAGGTTGGACAGCGGCCACAACGTGGGGGCAAGGACGGTGGGCGAGAGAAAGCAGACTGAAGGCCCACCCCTGTGGCCGCGAGTCCTTTCGTTAGGGCTGAGGAGCTCAAGGACACTGAGTCGCTTGGAAATGATCAATCATGGGTTGCCGTCTTTGATGATGACACAGCTTTGAGACGGGACCACTGGGTGATGGCCTTGGAAGCGATGCAAATGTCAGATGCCGAGCACACAGTAGGGACACAGCGGGCACCATGATTGGTGCTGTAGCTGCTCAGTTAAGGATCGAGTTTGTGTGTGCTGTCTCCCGCTTTGGACTGGGTGTCTCCTGACTGCGGGTGTGACCACAGCAGCTGGGTAACTCCGGGAGGGCTGGGACGATACTTTGTCTCCCGCCCCCCATTAGACTGGGGGCTCCTTGAGGACAGACACTTGCATTCTTGATTAGACCAGTGACTCCCAGTGTGGGTGCTGTTCTTCCACCCCAGGACAGGGGCGTGTCTCTATGTTGCCTGACGAATGGCCTGAAGACCCTGCCTGGGCGGGGGTTGGGGGGGTAATGGTGAAGGGAGGAGAGGAGAGAGGTCAGCGCCCAAAATGTTTTCTTCTGCTATGTGCTGCCCAAGGAGGTAAAGAGAATAACAGAGAAAGCGCCCCACCCCAGCCCAGCCCCTGAGCTAAACATTCATTCTTAAGAATGAACAATCGTCTCCCCACCCCGTGGGTTCCCATAAATCCAGGTGAGCGCTGTCTGCTCCTCCTGACTCTGTCTCATGGGGCAGGGCAAAGGCCGAGCCCCACCAACGTCCTGTCTCGTGGGGTTGAACGTGTTTACTTGTGTTTGGAAAAGTGGCAAGGCCGGGGGCGGAGGTCATTATGACAACAGCGCAGACACTCCTGCAGGAACAGAACAAGGTGTCTGTGCTGTGGACAAGCCTGTATCTGTCTGTCTGGGTCACGGCCTGCTTTTCGTATCTCAGCCTGGCAGTCGGTTCAGGCTCCTCATAATCCGGTTTGGCTTGTTGCAGTTCAATTAGATTCCATCATTTATCGAGCGCCTACTATGTGCCAGCTACCATAGTGGGTGCTGGAGGGCGTCTGAGGAACAAGATCAGGATACTGCCTTTAAGGAGTCCCCCACCAGAGGGACAGAGGCGTGCACGACTCTGCGGCAGAGAGACCGGAGCTCCCCCAGAGGTGTGAACAGGTGCTAGGAAGGCGCAGGAGGCAGAACAAGGGCAATGTCTGATTTGAAACTGGAAGGCTGGGCAGGCACTCGAGAAGCAGCGAAAGGCCGAGATGGAAATAGCATGAACAGAGTGGGGCATGGTGCGTGGTTCCGCCCGCAGGAGGGAGGAGGGATAGTCATGAGCATTTATCGAGCACCTGCTGATCACCAGGTTCTGCGCTAGGTGCTTTGCCTGCGGATTATCTCGCTTCGTCCGCCCAGGGATGTAAGGAGGTAGGCACTGGCGGAGGAGCCAACGTCGGTCGGGAGAGAGCAGATGGATGTGAACCAGAGCCCGAATCAGGTTTGTCTGATTCCAAATCCCAGGTCCTTTTTCACGAGGCCAGTGTTTCCTGAGTATATTCTATGAGACTTTCGGGATTCTGAGAAGGTACTTTAGGGACATGCCTCATTTTAGCTTCATATTTAAAATATATTTAAATCCCTGGCTGGCATAGCTCAGTGGACTGAGCGCGGGCTGCAAACCAAAGGGTCGCAGGTTCATTCCCAGCCAGGGTTACATGCCTGGGTTGCAGGCCATGACCCCCAGCAACCGCACATTGATGTTTCTCTCTCTCTATCTCCTTCCCTTCCCTCTCTAAAAAGAAATAAATAAAATCTTAAAAAAATATATTTGAATCAACACACACTCCAATGTGTGATGCAATAAAAAGTGTTTTCCTTCCGTCTCTGCGTATTTTTGGATTTCTTGTAAGTGTGTGGTTGACTAGAAAGACTGCACAGTCTGCTGAGGTCTACCCCTGCGAAACTGTGAAACAGCACGCACTCCCACGCCTACCACACTCCACTGTGAGGCAGGTGGGACTTTCCGTCCATTATGGCCGACGCAACGCACATGGGTTTCTCTCTTTTTCCTCCAGAAATATCTTAGGAATAGATAATAAACATACACGTCTTTCCAAAGGAAAGAGTTAAGGGGAGGGCCTCTAGGGACAAGGGAAATCTCAACAGGTTTCTGGAAGAGCGGCTTCAGGAGCAGTGATGCCTGAGGAAACGGGGCAGATGAAGATGCGGCCCGGGGTCGCACGTAGAAGGGTCCGCAGCCACGGAGGGGGCTGGTCCGCTCACAGAAGCTTGGCACTCGGACACGCTGGGCGCATCGGAGCGGGGGGGGGAAGGGAATGTGTGGCCGAAAATGGGGGCTTAGTTGAAAGTCTGTAAATGGAATAATAAACTTTGCTGACCCTTGTATACGGCTTACTCAGCTCTGATCCTTGGTTTCCCCTTCCCCCTAAAATGGGAAGTCTTTAGAGAAATTAGACTGTCTAAGCAAGACTAGGAAAGCTGGGTTTGAAGTTGGCAACCTAGAAGATAAACCACTTTACAGGCTGACATTCAGCAGTGCCAGCGCATAAAGATCAGCTCACTCTGAAACAACGCCTGCTATTCATCTCTTATCTGTGTCCACAAAGCTTCCAGAAAATTTCTGCTGCTTTGTTCTTAAATATAAATGGGTAATCGTAAGGGAGAAGCTATTTAAGGAAACCTGAAATATGAAATAGAAAAAGTCAGATAAACTGAAAGTAAGACCTCTGAGGAAACAGAAACAAGTTTATAGGTAAAAAGAGAACTTCGGAGAATTCAAGAAGACACTGTATTTATAAAACATGAGTAGTGCAATGGAAAAAAAAAACAATTAGAGAACAAAAAAGTCCCTGGACATAAAAAGATAACTAAAATTCAGTGGAGGTGTTGAAAGTTAAAGTAATTTCTCAAAAAAATAAAAAAAGAGAATTTTATTAGAAAAAAGATAAGAGACAAAAAACAAAACTATGCAGGAAATCTATGTTTGATTAATAAGCATTTTAGGGAAAAGAGAGAAATGGGAAAGAATTTTCAAATAAACAATTGAACAGAATTTCCTAAACCAAAAAGACTCAAATCGTCAGACTAACAGAGCTCATCCAGCCCCCAACAAAAAGAAAACACAACATTTCAGAATACCCGGGAAAATGACGAGACATCTCTTCAAAGTTTCCAGAGAGAAAAAGTCATCTATAAAGGAACAAAAATCAGATTTCCATCCTGACTGGTGTAGCTCAGTGGACTGAGTGAACCAAGGGGTTGCCAGTTCGATTCCCAGTCAGGTCATGTGCAGGGGTTGTGGGCTGGGTCCCCAGTGGGGGCTGCGTGAGAGACAACCACACATTGATGTTTCTCTCCCTCTCTTTCTCCCTCCCTTTCCCTCTCTCTAAAAATAAATAAATAAAAATCTTAAAAAAAAAAGGAAACTCCACAAAAAACCAGATTTCTCATCAGCAGTGTTGGATGCAAAAAGACAATAGAAAAAGATCTTCAAAATTCTGATGGAACATGACTTTTAACTTAGAGTTGAATACGCAGCTAAACGGTCTGTTAGGTACCAGGCCAGATCAAAGACATTTGCAGATACATAAAGACTGAGAAAGTTTCCTTGTCACAAACTGTTCCTTGGGAAGTGATTTGAAGACGTGCTGCATAAAACAAGAGAGAAACCAAGAAAGGGGAAAACCTGGGATTTTTGTCAGCTTGCCGCTTAGCTTCGTGTGCAGTTTTATTAATTTGTGCATTTAGTGTGCGTTTTTTCTTTGTTAGGTTTAGATTTCAGGGTTATGCCAGCTCTGTAAGATGAACTAAGTTTTCTATCTTTTTATTCTCTGAAAGTGTTTGCACAGAGAACGCTCTCTTTCCTCGATGTTCGCCAAAAAGGAAAAAAGAAACCCAAACTGAACAAACCGACCCATTTAGATCTCTGTTAAAAAAGCAATTCTTTGACAATATTTTCTGATCTTTCTTTCATCCTTGTTTTGTGACCTTTTGTGGCAGGTCATCCTGCTATCCGACATTCATCCTTAGTCTTCCTTCATTTGAAATAATTCAATTTGCCAAGTGAGAAATTAAATTTCATAGGCCCTCTTGCAGAGTTTGGGCGAGTGTCACAGCTCGGGCCCATGAGGAGACACACATGTGTGAAATGGAGTTTCCAGAAAAGGGACCTAGCTGGCCCGTCCGTTGCCCTTCCCACTTCCTTCTCCCGGAACGTAGATAGGACGCCTGGAGGTGGAGAAGAAACCCTCTGAGCTCGAGGGTGAAAGCCACTCGCTAACGATGGTGCAGCAGGAGAGCAAAGGCGCTTGGGTCCTGGATGGCGTCATGGAGCTTCACGTCGACCCAGAACTGCTTCCCCCTGCACTTCCTGATGCATCAGAAAAATACACCCCTTATTAGTGCAATTTACCAAGTGTTCAGTTTTCTGCCCTTCTTTTCCCCCAGCAAACTCACCTTCCCCTGACATAACCTTTAACCTCAGGGCTGCTGCCTGGAGCACGGAGGTTTTTAGGGTCTATGGAAAGGTATCGAGCTTAATGACACTGGAAGCTGTCCCTCATCTCTCTGAGTCCTCTCCCCATTCTTATATCTGCTTAAAAGCACCAGGAAGAAACATGTCAGCTTTCTTGGCATCCCCTCCCTGGTTCCTCACTGTGAGCGGAGGAGGGACCTCTGGGGTTGTCAGGGAAAGGTATCAGATGCACACGGCTCAGCCCGTTCCTGGCTCTCTCTCTGGGACTGACCTAACCTTGACCAGCGTGTGCTGCCTCTGTGCCGGCCTCCTCTAGGCGGTGAGCGCCCGGGCAGGCCCGGCCCCTGCTTTGGAGGACTTCAATGGTCCAGCTGCTCTGCTGTGAGTGGGTGGGGAAGGTCAAACCGAGGGAGAAGGAAAAGGAAGGCTGTTTGGGCCTTGGGTCCAAGCCACATGCTCCAATCCATCTGGACCAGTAATAAAGCTGACATTTTAATCCCCGCTGGTCTCCTGTGACTGTTTCTCAATTGGATCAGAACTTGGAGAAGTGAGGGGTGTGATTAGCTAGCGCCCGCAGACCCCAACATCTGCTGAATACTTAGCCCCCGCGGGAAAAGACACAGTTGGATGAAAACAGTGGTTTAAAATTTTGATATGTATTAGACAGGACCTCTCTCTACCTAACCGATTCTATAAAATGTGTCTCAGGTTATGTTTTTGTAGGTGAGGGCCTGGATTGGGAGTGAGAAGGCTCTCCTGCCCTCAGGACCACAAACTGGCTCTGGGGCTTGACTTTCCGGGACTCCAGTTAATCAGTTATAAAATGCGTAGGTTAGACTGGATGATTGATAGGGGCCATTCCAAACTCTGATACTCCTTCTTTAAAACAACAACAACAACAACTATTGATTTTAGAGAAAGGAATGGGGAGGGAGGGAGGGAGGGAAGGAGAGGGAGACGGAGAGAGAATGAATCATCCATTTGTCATTCCACTTATTTAGGCATTCATTGGTTGATTCTTGTATGTGCCCTGACTTGGGATTGAGCTAGCAACCTTGGCATAGCAGGACAAGGCTCTAACCAACTGAGGTACCCGGCCAGGGTTGGTAGTCTGTCAATCATTCAACACAGGTTTACTGCGTACCTGGGGAGTGCGTATGTGTTGAGTGCGGGGCTGGAAGTGGTTGTGTAGTGTTGTGCAAAACGACTATGACCCCACCATCTTGGAATTCGGAGTCCAGCGGGAGACACAGCGACCAAGTAAACACACGAATCAATCTCTAATTACATTTCACTCCTTCACTTGATCAAAGTTCAGTAAGTGAGCGACTGGGTTGTGTATGATGTTCCCGCCAGTTCTCACCCACACGGAGGGGGAGCCGGGCTGGCCGGCCGGTCCGAGAGCCGCACACGGTGGTGCCACTGGGTCAGAGCCACTGTGCTTGGAGAGATGTCACAGAGAAACTGTCAAAGGGCTGGCTGTTCCGATGCAAAACAGGTTACACATTGTGTTTAAGTTACACATTGATAACATGCTTGCTGTAAGAATTCAAGCGGCACAGAGAAGGAATAAATTGAAAACACCTTTCCCTTTCTCCCGCTACGCTCACTTGGAAATGAAAACAATGGTTAGATGTCTATCCTTTTAGCAGGCTGCATACTTAATTGTAGGCTCTGGGAGGGCAGGGATGGGACCTGCCTGATTCACTGCGGTCTCCCTGCGGGGAGCTCAGTCAATATTTGTTGACTCAGTACGTGAATAAGTAATAATCACATATAAAGGCTCATATATGTTTTTTAAAGATCAACAAGGGGATCATGTTTTTTCTTTTTTTTTAAAGATTTTATTTATTTATTTTTAGAGAGGGAAGGGAAGGAGATAGAGAGAGAGAAACATCAATGTGCGGTTGCTGGGGGCCGTGGCCTGCAGCCCAGGCATGTGACCTGACTGGGAATCGAACCTGCGACACTTTGGTTCACAGCCCGCGCTCAATCCACTGAGCTACGCCAGCCAGGGCGTAGGATCATGTTTTTTCTTGTACTCTGCTTTTTTTTTAACTTAAAAATCTATAATGGACATCTTTCTATGTATCAATGTCTAATTTATCCATTTTGCTGGTTGTGGGTTGAACTGTGTCCCCTCCAAAAGAGAGGTTGAAGTCCCAATCCCGGGTGCCTGTAAATGGGACCTTATTTGGAAACAGGAACTTTGCAGATGATATTGAGTTCTGATGAGGTCACACGTGGTTGGGGTGGGTCCTCACTCAATGTACCTGGTGTCTCTATAAGAAGACAAGAAAGCCCTGGCTGGCATAGCTCAGTGGATTGAGCACGGGCTTCAAACCAAAGCATCGCAGGTTCGATTCCCAGTCAGGGCACATGCCTGGGTTGCAGGCCACAGCCCCTAGCAACCGCACATTGATGTTTCTCTCTTTCTCTCTTTTTCCCTCCCTTCCCTCTCTAAAAATAAATAAATAAAATCTAAAAAAAATATAAGAGAAGACAAGAGACAGGGACGCAGGGAGAATGGCTCGTGATGAAAGAGCCGGAAACTGGTGCTATCAGCCAAGGCACACCAAGGGCCGCCGCCGGAAGCTAGGACGGGCAGGGAAGGCTGCTGCTACCCGGAGTCTCGGAGGGAGCCTGGCCCCGGCTGAACTTCTAGACTCCAGACTTGTGGACAACGCGTTTCCGTTGCTTTAAGCCACCCAGTGCGTGGCATTTGTGACAGCTGCCCGGGGGAACAAATATACTTTCTTAAAGGACGTTCAGGTTGCTTCCAATGTGGACATATTATAATAATGCTGACTGAGCAGTGTGACGGACTGGGGCCTGTTGGGAGGGGCGAGCCTAGGATGTGTCACTCCACCCCCCAGAAACCCTGGAAACAGTCACGGACCCCAGGCTTGGGGTGTCCACTCATACCTTGGCAGGGTTGCCAGATAAAACACAAGACGTGCGTGTCCCCTTTGGGACATACCGATTCTTTGTTGCTTATTCAAAATTTAAATGGAACTGAGCACCTGTATTTTTATGCACTCACTACGGCAACCCTAACTCTCCAGTTTCCCAATTGGAATCCCGAACACTGGGGTTGCGGGCGGCCCACACCGTATCTGAGGGAGACCAAAGATGCGGTTTTCTGCAGCAGCTCTGGAGGACCCCTCCTCCTAGGCCCGGATCCCTGACAGTCACGCTGCTCATGGTCAGTGCAACCTAGACGTCCTGCGTGTGGCGCCCGCCCGCCTGCCCCGGGACCAAGGCAAACCTCTCTCCTGCCCACATCAGACGCAACGTGCTCTTCCCCTCCACCCCACCTTTAAAAGGGCCGTTCCGGCCCTCTCCCTCCAGCTGTTCCCCCCCCCCGCTGGGCTTGGACAAGACAGATGTGGACCTGGCCCTTCGGGAACCGACTGATGGGTTGCAGGTGTGCTGAGTGAGGAGGGAGAAGGAGGACAGCTAAGAGAGCCGGTGACAGCTGCAGGCAGGGTCTCCCAAACATGCACGCTCGTTGGAAATGCTATTTCTGGTCAGAATCTGCGATCTCCAGGGAGGGGCCCCGACCTGGTCTGGAGGCTCAGCGAAGGCTTCTGCAAGGAGGTGACTCCCCGGCTGAGGCTGAAGGCTCGGAAGGAGCCAGGCAGGTGGGATGTGGGGGGCCGGGTCGGGGTCCAGCGGGGGAAAGATCACGAGCAAGGGCAGTGGGGAGGGAGGGGCGGGTGTGGTTGGTCCCGAGAGCCGAGAAGAAAGAGGAGAAAGAGCTTAGAGAGAGCAGATGAGGCCACTCTGGCCGGGTCTTGTTGGCCGATTAAGAAACAAAGCAATGAGCCCTGGCCGGCGAGGCTCGGTTTGTTGGGTGTCATCCTGCAAAGCAAAAGGCCGCTCACTCGGTGCCAGGTCAGGGCACGTGCCTGGGTTGCAGCGGGCCTGGTTCTCAGCTGGGTGTGAGGGTGAGAGGCCACCCATCGATGTTTCTCTCCCTCTCTTTCTTCCTACCTTCCCTTCTCTCTTAACAAATAAATACAGTCTTAAAAAAGGGAAAAAAGCAATGAGAGTGCCCTTGAGGCAGAGACCGCCTGAGCCTTTCCCAAGGGTTGCTTCCCTTCCCTGACACCTGGTCTCTGGAAGTGTCTGCATTGCCCCCATCCTCACACAGCCTCACCCCCACGTCCGGCACTCACTCACCGGGCGGGCAGGGTGGGTCTGGTGGGAGTCTGGTGGGAGTCGGCCAGTTGCCCTGGACATTAACAGTGTGGAGGCAGGGGCCAGGGCACCCTGACTTGTGAGAAACAGGTGTGGGAGTTCACCAACCGGTTTAGAAAGTCTCCCTATTAGACGAGTGATGCTCGAAAATGCTGTTTTTGTGACTGAGAAGACGCTGTAGAGTTCAAGGGTGTGTGTGGCAGGCACACCACTCGTCCTGCATGGTCTCTGCCTTCTGAGGGGACCTACCTCTAATGAACAAAAGGTGGCAACAGTTAGAGGAAGTCACTCTCGAGATGGAGCCACGACTCGCTGCGACTTCCACGTGGTGTGCGTTCCGCCTCTGTGAGGCCTCTTCGCTGCCCTGGTGGAGCCAGCTGCTGAGCTGGGAGCTGCCCGGTGGAGAGGCCCGGGTGCCAGTGAACCGAGCGCAGCCTCCGGCCGACAGGCAGCGAGGAGATCGAGGCCTTCAGTCCAATGGCCCTCGAGGGCCTGAATTCCGCCAACAAGCACGTGAGTGAGCCTGGAAATGGGTTCCTCCACACTGGAGCCTTGAGATAACGACAGCCCTCCACAACACCTTGATTTCAGCCCGAGAGACCCCGAAAGACAGGACCCAGGTGAGCTGCACCTGGATTCATGACCTTCAGGAACTGGGAGATAATGAAGGTTGTTTTAAGACCCTTGAGCTTGAGGGTAACTTGCAGCAATAGGCGACTAAGACAAGAATATAGCTTGGAAAAGGCCCGTCATACTCACCATCGTCTTAACACACGTATCCCCGGGAGTGGAATACATAGAGTGGCCTGCACGCTATTTTTGAAGCCTGCCCTTTATCACTCATCAGTTTGCGGAAGACACTGCAGCACACGGGGGTCCGTGGTCGGTGTGTGTCCCCCTGGGCCCACCCAGAAAGCAGACGCCGCACCGGTTACCCTCACGGAATTGAGTACAGAGAATCGATCACTTTATTGTCGCACAGTACGGTGTGAAAGGTGAAAATCACTGATAACCAGTCATCAAAATCACTCTCAGAAAATCCTGTCGATCTTTAGGACCTGGGCCCTCAGAGCCTCAAAAGCCAAGCACTATGTAGTTTGGTGTTGCTCTTATTATTGCATTGAAGCCTCTCTTCCATTTCTTTGGCCGGGGGGGGGGGGCAGGACGGCAGTGGAGGCCAAGAATCTATTCTGAACAGGCCCAGCAAGGCTCCCTCCCTCTCTGATAGACGTGAGCGGTTGAATCAGCCGGCTGGGTGGGCGTGTGGAGGCGACGCGTTGTACAGTAATGCATTTCCGCGCGCCCATCGCGCCGGCACAGCTGTGGGCGTCCGGGACTGATTGCCCATTGTGCCCATGTCCCCGCTTCCTCAGCCGCCTCCCTCGTCTGGCTGCCAGCGCCTGACCTTTGCAGAGAGCCTTCAGTGCATGCGTTTGTGCAGATAACAGTTGGCTTCCGTTTGAATTATTTCCTTGGAATAAGACCCAGGAATGAAATTATTGGGTCAGAGGAAGGCAAACAGCTTTATGGGTGTTGCCGGGAACGGCTTTATTGCTTTCAGAGGAGTGGTGCCAACTCAAGGGCAACGATGTACAGTGTCTGAGGGGGTAGCTTCAGGGCAACAAGTTCTTTGCTCGGAGGAAACCAGCTTCCAGGCCCTTCAGAAACTACCCAAAAGGGGTCGCAGATGCGGGAGGTGGGGCCCGGCGTGGAGCCTGGACCGAGGGGCAGGCGGTCTGAAGGTTCGATGCCGAGGAAACGGGGAAGCAGTTAACAGCGCCAACCACGGACAGCTGGTTCTGAGTTCCAATCCTGCCGTTGATACTTAATCTCTCTGCGACATTTGTTCTGTCATCTACAAAACAGGCACTCTCGCAATTCGGAGCCTGGCAGGGGTGAGACGAAGGTTAGATCAGCTATTAGGGGGGTTAGACCCCAGCACACGGGGCAGCCCACGGTCAACACTGAATGCATATTAGGAAGGACCATTTACTGCCATTTCTATTATTCAGCGCCTGGGCCTCGGAGTCCATCTCTCAGTCCTGTCTCTGCAGCAGCCGACCCTCTCTTACTCTGCATTTCTGCACAACACCCCGCCCAGGTGCCTCCGTTTTCCCTGCGGACTCCCTCCTCTCTTAGAGGCCCGTCTTGGCTTGGAGACATTGAGTCGGATGGTGTGTGGACGCCCCCTTGTGGACAACCAGCTTTCTTTTGTTCTTCCCCAGCTAAAGGGGGAAGCCAGCCCTGCACTTCGGAGGGACCAGGAGTGGGTGCATGTGTGTGTGTGTGCGTGAGTCGGGGTGGGGTGGGGGGCCTCTGTTTCTGCACATAAAACAGGAAGTGGCTCATCGTGCTATCCTTCTCACTGGCTGGCTAGGGGATGGGTCTCTGTACACTTGCACACGTACATGGATGGGAGTGGCCTGCTCTGGTTTGTGTGTGTGTGCACACGTACCGAGGCTCATGACACTTTTCTTGTTACGATGTCTCCTGGGGTTCCACTGAGACTGTACGTTTTGAGAAATGACAGCACCATGTTGCCCGAGGCCATTATTACGTATAGCGGCATGTAAAATAATCATGCCATACTCGGTTTATCCATCCACTCATCTGAATATTCAGTTCCACCAATATTTACTGGCTGACTACTATGCGCCCTGTCTCCTGAGGTCTGGGGAGGCAGGAGTGACGCAGGCGGCCTCTGTTTCTGCCTTCTCCCAGCCCAGTGGGTGAGAGAGACGAGTGAGCAACCCGTTGCAGTACAGGGGAGTGGTGAGGGTGCCGGGGGGCTGCTGGAGGAGGCGCTGCCGGAGCTGAGTCACGAAACTGTGGGTGCTCTAGCCTCTTCCAGCCTTGAGGCAGAGGGGTGGGTGCAAAGAGGATTGGTGGGGGGTTAGAAAGGTAAGTTTTACCCCCAGCTAAATGGGCAAGTCCCTTCCTTGGGGTCCGTCTCCCCCTGGGTTAGGCCAGGGTGGGGGTTGGCCATGATACTTATAGTTTCTATTGACTTCGATGTTTTCTGATCTTTTCTTCCCTCAGCCTGCGGAATTCTCTTTCCTTCTACCGTTCTGTCACACTCCACCCCCTTCCCCGAAGAAATGAAAACCAGACGGGGTAATGGAAAGCAGGAAAAACATTCATATAGGCATGCAGGACACGTGCATGCCTGTGCGTGCACAGAGGCACGCACACACAGGTTCCTCCCTCCCCACCCCTGCCCTGCAGGAACCCCCAGCTGCCTCTCGGGTCACTGGGGACCCGACAAGGGCGGGGCGGAATGCAGGTGACGTCCCAGCAGACCAAGATCCTTCCATATTTGGCTCTTGGGGCAGCTCACTTAGCTTCCCAGAGCCCGCTTCCGGATCAGCCAGGTACCCACCTGGCGAGGGTGGTGCGATGACCCGAACTGACCTGTGTGAAGCGGCCCCACTCTCTGTAGCACTTAGTGGGCTTTCAGAAAGGGGGAGCCAAAAAGCAATGGCATTTAAAAACATGTAGCATGGGTCAGACAACCGCCTCCACAGGGGAGAAGGTTTTGACGGGAACGCCTCTCTGACCTTCCTGGTGGCGACGGCCTAGGCGAGAACACCAGACGTGCACTGCATGCACTGTGGTCGGCTCTGCAACGCTTGGGCCAGCTGGAGTGCAGCTTATTAAGTGGGTAACTTTGGCCGCGTTACCTAACCTTTCTGAGCCTCAGTGTCTCGTCTGTAAAACGGGGACCGGATGGTAGCGTCCTCGTCAAGTGCCGTGAGGGTTCACTGAGGCGAGTGCAGAAGTGCAGAGGAGGCCTCAGTGAACCCGTAGTGACCTGAGTCGGTCCGGATAGGCTGGCGGGTGTCGCAGACAGGCCCGAGGATGAACAGTGGCTGAGAGACGGTAAATGGTTGTCTTTTGCTCCGGTGACAGGTCTCGGGAAATACCAGTGGGGCTCCTGTCAGCGACTGCTGACAGCAGCGCCATCTCCGGCACGTGGCTTCCGAGATCATGTTGGCATGTCAGGCTGAGGGGGTGGACATTCGCAGGCAGGTGTGGCCCTACTGCAACGGGGTCCAGGGGAGTGGGCGGTCGTGGAGGTACAGGAGTGGGAGGCGGAGGCGAGGTGGGAGACAGAGAAGGGTGGGGAGGAAAGCCTCAGGTCCTCGGAGGAGGAGGGGCTAGAAGAAACAGACGGGGAAGGGAAGGAGTCTTTGGCGGACCCCACCCCCACCCTCTTCCAGGGGCCTGCAGGTCCCCCCCAGTTGTCACCTGGCAGCTTTGTTTCCTGGAGGCCTGCCCACTCGGGGCCCAGCCACCCACAACCCTGGTGCGGCGAGAGGCTGAATCTCCTCTTTCTGCTTTGTTTTCCTTCCAGGAAGGAAGTGGCTCCAGATGCTGTGGGTGGGACCTTCCTTGGCTGGGATCGCTGTTCCCAGATTTCTCATGATTCCTGGCGACAGATCTGGCACCTCTCACCAGCCTCAGAGACGGGCAGAGCCTTGCTTAAGAATGCCCCGCACCCCAGGAAATCTGAGTCTCTGAGTCTCGTTTGGGGCCACCCCAGCCCTCTGGGTGCAAGATCTGTCTCCAGAGAGACACAGTGACAGTTCAGTTCCACCCAGGCCTGGCAGGCTCCTGCTGTGCACCTGGGGGCACCAGGACTCTGCACTCAGGAGCTTGCAGTGACCTGGGGCGATGAGACTCGCTTCAGGCAGCTGTAAGCCCTGTGAAGCAGGCCCACAGGGGCTGAAGGAAGGAGAGCTCACCGTGCAAAGGCGGCTTGGAGGGGGTGGCACTTGTGACACGTCATGAGGGAGACACAGGAATCAGACAGGCGGTGATGGCTGGGAGGGGGCTTCGGTGTGGGGGGGGGGCAAGGGGCACGTGCAAAGGTGGAGAGGAAGGTAACCACAGGCCTCCCTGGGGGAGCCCAGACCGGACCGGTTTAGCTGAAACAACAGGAGCGATGGGAAGTCCTGGAGCGCTGAGGCTGGGTGGGTGGTTGGGATTAGGTGGAACACGGTTGGAATGGGAAATTGGTGTTTCTCTGGGCAGCCAACGGGGAGCCTCGCAAGGGTTTTGAGCAGAGGAGGATAATAAGAAAACACCGGTCTGCTTTTCACGTGGGACCCCCCTGCCCAGCTGCCCTTGCCCTGTTGTGAGACCCTCTGGCCTTCGGAAGTCAGGCCCAGAGTGGCACCGCCCACGTTCAAGGGGCTGGAAAACTTGCGGACAGGAGGCTTCACCTCTGGCCTCCAGAGCGAAGTCAGGATCACTCTGAAAGGGCAGCGGTCCTGGAGGGAGGCCCCCGGGGGCCTGGGCTTGCCTCTCAGCTTCAGCAGCCCCCTGCTGTGGGACTTGGTAAGCCCTCTGGGCCTCGGTGTCCTCAGAGTGGCATGGGGTAACGTCCTTTGCCATGAACTGCCGCTCATGGTAAAAGGAGATGACCTCCCCAGCTATCTTATCACCGTGTTCAATAAATACTGGTTTCCTAAACATTGGGGTTAGCACGAGTGGGAGGAGGGGCGGAGGATCAGATATTGGGTGCTGCTACCAGCTGGGCATGGAGAGGCCACCCCTGTGCTTTTCACCCACTGCCTGCCCGGGTTGGGGGCTCCTTGACCTGCCTTCCTGCTTACCTGGTAGGAGAGAGAGCGAGGAAGAACCTTCAGGATGGAGAATCATTTTGTCAGTTTTTGTCCTAAGTCCATGATGAGGGACGTGTTTGGACGTGTTTGGACCGCCCGGAGTGAGAGCAGGGGCCGGCCTCCCCCCTGTACACCTGGCAGGGAGTGGGACACACGGACAGATCTTGGTTCTAATCCTTGCCCCGCCACTTACCAGCTCATGACCTTGTGCACATTAGTAGCCTCTTCCAGCCTCAGTTTCCTTGACTGTCAAATGGGAATAATCACAGCACGAACCCACGGCGTGGTGGTGAGAACCGAGTGAGCTAATGGTGACACAGTGAGCGCCCTGCACATATCAGGAGCCCCTCAAAGGTCAGTTTCCTTCCTTCCCACCTACCTACCTTTATGGGGCATATAGGGTGGCTGCCTTACAAGCAGAGCTCTGGGTGGGAAACCATGGGTCAGGGGAGGCAGCTCCCCTCTGCCCAGAACCCCTCTGGCACCCCAGGCCAGGAGAGGAGAAAACAGGAGGCCGGCGATTTCACCCCCAGGCACAGGCCTCCGGAGGGGAGGCTGCTCCCGCATCCCCGCCCCGAGGACCGAGAGCGGCTGAGACGGCAGGGCCGTTGGCCTCCGCAGGGCGGGAGGGGAGGACGAGCTGGACCCACGCCTTCCCCTTCCTGAGACCAGTTCTCAGAAGCACGACCGTCCAGATGTCCCACCTCAGACTCTGCCAGCACACTGGAAAAGAACCAGTAACTAATTCACACTAAGATGTTAATAGCAATAAGTGAATCAATGATTGCCACACCCTAGGGGTGCTGATAGCTCTTCGTGGCTTTCCGGTTCAGCCCAACTGCCTCCTTAACCAACACGGTCCCCCTCCCTGAGGCTGTCGGGGGCTCAGCCGGAGCGCTGCCTGCCTGCCTGGAGTGGAGGCCCAGGCAGTGGTCTGGCAGTTGGCTGTGGTCTGGGGCTGGGGAGCCAACCGAGGGGCTCTGGAACGAACCCGGGGACACAAGCCGAGGCGGAAGGGCAGATCCTACTGGAGCACGGGGTCACCTTTGTGACCACTAGGTGTTAGAGACTGGGTCAGAGAGCATAGGTCAGAAGAGGAGGCCGTGCCCACGGCCCACGGCCCACCACTGCCCCTTGCCCGAGAAGGGCCAAGTCTGGAAGGTGGAGAGGAGGTGGAGTGGGAAGCAGGCCAGGCCATGGGGCCCTCTGCGCCCAGGAGGGGAGGAGGGGGCTGTTGCATCCTGCCCATCTCAGCACAGGCAGCTGAGACCTTTGAAGGTAACGACGGTCAAACTCATCTGCCTCTGACGTCTGGTGACTGAGGTGGTTTGGCTGCGCGTGGCCTTGGGCATGGCTGTAGAACCTGGCTCCTAGGGGGCCTGCGTCTGGGCTGAGGAGTCAAAATGCAGATTCTGATTCCGCAGGTCTGGGGCCTGAGCATCTGCATTGCTTTTTTAAAAAAATTTATTTATTTATTTTTTAGAAAGAAGGGAAGGGAGAAAGAGAGGGAGAGAAACATTTGATGTGTGAGAGATACAACAATCGGTTGCCTCTCACATCCCCCCACTGGGGACCTGGCCCACAACCCACGCATATGCCCTGACTGGGAATTGAACCGGTAACCCCTTGGTTCATAGACCTGCACTCAACCCACTGAGCCACACGAACCAGCACTCGCATCTGCAGTTCTTAGATAGATGCTCCCAGGTGCAGGGTGTGCTGCTGGTTTAGGCCCACACTTGAGCAGCGAGGGTGGGTGAGTGGGAGTGGGGAGCTAGGGACTCTCCGGGCCTCAGACATGTCCCTAAGGAGGTGGCCTGTGACCTCTGGTGTCCCTTCTGGCTCTGACCCTGAGCATCTTTAAGACCGCACGTGGGCGGGTTGCCTGCGTGCCGAGCGGAGCCGCTCAGCCACTCCTCTGGGTGCTGTCCCGGGCAGGCAGAGGAAGGCGGCTGCCCTTTGACAGTGATTAATAAAAAGAACAGCTTCACATCACTGAAAACTTAACCGAGAACTTAGACCTCATCCCTTACAACGGGCAGGACCAGGCTGCAAGATGAATTTGAAAGCCTGTGGGAACGGGGTTTGGGGGAAGTACAGGGACGGGTGACCTTACTTTATTTGGCAAACATGCCCACTCAGGCCCCCCAGGTGATCTGTGGGGTTGCGGGTCTTCCTAATCCCATTGTAGGGGCCCAACACAGTGCCAGAGCTAAGGGATCTTGAGCCCACCTTGCCTGAGCTCCCTGCCAGGCTGAAAGTGGACGGTTCACAGAGACTGAGGTCAGGTTGGCGGCACTGACCCCCAGCAGGGGGGCCGGGCCAGGCGCCTGCACCTGCAGGACGGCTCCAGAGCTCGGGCCCCCACCTCCCGCAAACACTGAGCTGTGCACCCAGAAACTTCACCCTCTCCTTCCCTCCCTCCCCCTTCTCTTTCTCTCTCACCGGGCTGGGTTCCTGTCAAGAGAAAGTTTCCATTATATGCTCGCATGTATGTGTGTGCTTGCGTGTGCGCCCTCAGAAGTACCCTATTATCTTTTCCTTTGTGCAGAAAATCAGGTCAGTGGTTTGTCTGTTGTTGCTAACCACACAGTGCCGTGGGGAGGTGATCTGAGTGGCCGTGGGCCCCCACCTCCCTCTGCTGACGGCTGAGGGCAGGAGGGCTAGGGCTGGGAAGGCAGCCGCCAGGCCTCGGGGTCCCCGGAACGCAGTGAACGCAGGGGCCAGGGCTCCCAATGTGGGGAGAGAGAATCTCCGGCCACATCCTGTCTCCCTGTCAGCATTCCTCCCCCTTTCCTGGGGCCTCGGCCGCCTGCCCAGGGTCTGAAGCCTCCCTGGTGGCTGCTGTTGAGTAATCAGGGGGGCCTGGGTCTGAGGAAAGGCAGTTGCCCCGTCTTCTGGGGTTAAACCGAGGTCAAGTGGAACTCTCCGCACAGGTGTCAATAACAACGACAGCCAGGGCTCTGGCTGCTGAGCACTTTCACACCAGTTTCCTCACTCTGCCCGCAGCACCCTTGGAAGAGGGCAGTGTGGGCGTCCTTGCTGTGCCCCATGCTGCTCATGCAGGCGGGCATGCAGGCGAGTGGTGTTCCGAGAGAGAGCGAGGTCAAGGACCTAGTTCAAAGGCATCCACACTCCAGGCCTAGCCTTGCACTCTGCTTCTGTGGCCCTGTGACCTCAGGGGCTGAAGAGGGAACTTTCCCTGCCGCCTTGCGGTGGGTAGGAGGCCAAGGCTGCAGTCTCCTGGGCCAGCGGTCCGAGCAGCTCAGCTGGGCCCTCCCTGTGGCTCACCCAGGTCTCTCGCAGGCTGCAGGCGACCCTGGGCCTGGCCTGGCCTGGGGAGGACTCTGCCTCCCCAGACTCGGAGCTTCAGTGGGATGGGGACAGAGAGCAGAGCACCTTCCAGGGAGGGCAGCCCCTCCACCCTCTTCTCATCCCGTGCTTTTCAGTTCACCCCGGGCTCGTCGTCCCCTCCCCTCCCTTCCCTTCCCCCCACATTCCCAAGCCCTTCTCCACTCAGCTTTTGCTTCCCTGTTTCCCAGAGGCTCAGACAATAGAGGCTGATGTTCCAACTGCTGAGAGCACGGCCTCCCCTCCCCCTGCAGCCAGAAATCAGCCCCTGCAGATCACTGGGGCCCGGGCTGCCAGACGCGGACCTCGCCCCTCCCTCCCACCTCTTACTGGAAATGAGCCCCTGTCCGTCCCCCACTCCTCTCCACCGCACCCCACCCCCCACCGCCCCCCACCGCCCCGCCTCCCGAGAGGAAGTTCAAGGAGCCCCCTCCGCCTCCACTTCCCTGTTGGGGACCCCCAGGCTGTGCAGAGGCAGGCGGGTCCTAGTGCCCACAGCCTCTTGTGACCTCACGGGGTCACGGCAGCCTCAGAGGAGCAGCGCGCCCCAAGGTTATGGTGTTGGATGCTGACGCTGCACAGCCTGAGCTGGAAATGACAGAGAGTGCCTTGGGGGGAGAAACAAACTGGGGTTTCAGTTCCCATGGAAACGGCGTCTATTTGTCGAGGAGCCCACATCGGAGCCTGGACCCTGTGCCTAGGGTGGGGGGTGGGCATGGGAGGGCGAGGTCCTCTGTTTACTGTCTGGGGCTCTTCCAGGATTGCGTGTCTGAAAGGGGCCCCCTACTTCAGCCTTGACTCAGAAGGGCCCGTCTGCCCGGGCATGTCTCTGCCACGCAGGAGTTTTTCGGTACATTTTAACCTTATGAGTCAAGAGTGTGGGAAGACCCCAAAGTCACCATTCGTACGTTTATTCTGCAAATATTTGTTGACCTATTCTGTGCTGGGCACTGGGCGAGACCAGCCAACCAGGAGTTGGTCTGTAGCTGCTCAGGTTGGTGGTGAGAGCTTCCCTTCCCGGAAGGAGCTGTGGTCAGAAAAGGGGCAGGGAGGACCTGCCGGGGAGGGGGGGGGGACCCGCATGACACGGGTGGGCGTAGCAACGCCACTCCCCTGGCTCTACAACCAAAGCAAGGGACTTCTGTTCTCTCGTCAGGGAGCTGACTCTTACATCCCTTGGGGAAACATCACCCCCGAGCACTGGAGGCAGGTGCCTGCACAAGGGGGCGTTCCGCTGGTTCCTGCTGCGGGGAGCAGCTGTCATCACCCTCCGTGAAGGTGTGGTCTCGTCACCACTGACACGAGGCCCTGGTTCTGTGTTAACGTTTCAGTTGGATATGCTTCATCCAGCCAGTTAAAAAAAGAGTTGTTATTTTCACATCCCTTCACTCCTACGAAGAGCCCCCACACCCACCATCTCAGCCAAAGCTGCTGGAACAACACCACGACCACTGTCAGATGGGGAAACCGAGGCTGGGGAGGGGAGGGCACGGGACACAGCTACACAGATGGCAAACAGGGAAGTTCGTATGGGAACTGGGTGTCAGATTCCTTGCTGCAGTCCCTCCTCCCAGCCAAGGGGCACCTGGTGACGGTGCCTCCCACCCCCACTGGCCGCCAGCCCACCTGGGGACGGGAACCAGCTGTGTCCGGAGAGAGGGGGCGGGCGGGAAGGGCCGCTCTGCATCGGCGTCATAGGGGCTGCACATTTAGAAACAGCAGAGGCCCCAGCAACGCTTTCTCGGGCCACTTCACCCTTCAGTGCTTTGCTTTCCTTCTCGGTAAAGCGAGGGAGTGCGTTGGATGGGAGCCATCTGCGCCCTCGTCCGAGTTCCAGTGAAATCAGGGTTCTTGTCGGTGGCTGCTCCCCTCTCCACGTGGGGGACGGTGATGGGGACAGGGCAGGGTGCACAGGAGACACCCCTTAGAGCTGCCCAGTATCTGGGCGCCTCTGGCCGACTCTTGGGCCCCCAGGGCAGTGAGGACAGAGTCTGGAAGAGTTGTAAACAGGGAAGATGAGGGTTGGGGGAGGAACATCAAGAAGGAAGAAAGGTTTCCAGGCCGTGGGGTCCTCCTGCTGGACTCAGCGAGTGCGGTGGGATCAGAAGGGGGGACCCCAAGAGGTGGTGCGCCATAGCCTGTGTCCACTCTCCTGCGCTCTCTGGCTGGGGAGGGGGGGGGCGGCGAGGAGAAATAAACACGTCTGAACATCTGCTGTTAATGAGGGGTTTGGAATTTCTGAGCCAAGGATCAGATTGCAAGGCCTGATGAGGAGACGAGATGTCTAAGAATCCGGAGTGGGGCACACCTCACAGCCCCATGGGGAGCACACTGTTGTCCCCACCGACAGGGCGGGGGGGGGCGCGGCTGAGGCTGGGGAGTTAAGTGGTTGCCTAAGGCCACGTAGCTAATAAGAAGCAGAGGTGGAGCTCTCCCGACTACCCCACGGGAGTGGGGGGGGAGGGGCTGCATGGGCAGGGGTGCCGGTAGGCCGGGGCCATTATTCTCACTTTCTGGTGCCCAAGACTGCCTTGACTCTTAGGAGACCACAGCTCACCTGGAGACTACGTTCCGCCCTTCTCTTTCTTTCTCACTGTCGTTCTCCCTGTCTGCCCCAGGGTGGGTGCCCGTATTTATACTTCTGTGTATGTCGTCTATAAAATGTGTGTGCTTAATTTTTAAGATTTTATTTATTTTTTAGAGAGAGGGAAAGGGAGGGAGAAAGAGAGGGAGAGATACATCAATGTGTGGTTGCCTCTCGAGCGCCCCCTGCTGGGAACCCTGCCCACAACCCAGACATGTGCCCTGACTGGGAATCGAACCAGCCACCCTTTGGTTCACAGGCCAGCTCTCAATCCACTGAGCCACAGGGCTGTCTGTGTGCTTCTTAAGCATACTGTGAACGTATGTACTTACGAATGTACTCGTATCCCAGTAGGACTAAGTGCAGCACTTGCCAGGCCCAATGCAAAAGAAAAATGCTGGGCCTCTTGCTCAAAAATGATTAAGAATTTCAAGGCAGAGACAACCAACCACTGAATCCAGTGGGGGCCCTGCCGAGTGCGGGACCCCGTGTGGCTGCACAGGTCTCAGGCCCGAGAAGCCGGTTGTATACATGAGGGGGCGCTTTACTTGCATGTGTGCATGTGTGTGCTGTTGTGTGACTGTGTGTGCTCTTGGCCATGAAATCTGAACTCTTTTCTCTCCACCCCCGGGCTGGGCCCCTCGGCAGCTGCCTGCCAGTGCAGGAGAGGTGTGCCGTGTGCTTTATTTTTGGCGCCTTTGCTGCCTGCTCCCATCGTGCCCTGGGAGGCTTTTGTTTTACTGCCTTTGTTGGAAGGGTGACAAACACTTCCCTCCATCTGCTGCCAAGGTGGCCCCACCAGAAACCGCAGCTGGGGGTGGGGCGGCTTCCTCAGCCCCTCACCCACTCATCCTGCGCCTCTTCCAGGCACCAACCCAGGGAGGGCCCTGCCCAGCTGACCCCACCCAGACGAGGTACCTGCTGCGCATCGGAGCTGAGAGGGGAGACAGAAACTGCTTGGTCCAATTTCCTCATTTTACAGCTGAGGGGATGGAGACCCAGAGAGAGAAAGCGACCCACCTGTGTGGCCCGGGGCATCTGGGGCAGAGCCAGGACACCTGCCCCCACAGCCCACACAGCCCTGAGGGGGACCAGCCTGTGGAGGGGGCGGGGTGAGGGGCGGGGCCTGGAGAGGAGAAGGGGAGACTGAGCTCTCAGCAAAGACCTGGCTGCAGCCTGGCTGACAGGTGGGGGCTGTGTCTTTGCTATTTGATTCTCCCTTCTCCCAGGTGAGAGAGCTCTGCATCCAGGAGGCTTTGAAAAATGCCGGCTGGCACGTTTGGAGAATGCTGGCATAATGTCTGCCACAAAGTAAGGGCTCCATTTACCTAGTTGGTAGTGAATACACAGTTAGTTAGTTGGCCCGTGGAGTCAACTAAAGAGCAGGAGCTTTAGAGCCCAGCTAGAGCTGGTGGAAGTCACTTGGTAGCTTTATCATGCGGTAGCTGTGTGACTTTGGAAGAGTTACTTAACCTCTCTGAGCCTTGGCTTCCTCATTGGTAAAATGGGACTTTGATAGGGTTGTTGTGAGGATTAAGTAAGACATGATAATGCTTGGTACAGTATGAAGTACCTGACAAAGTCCTAATAAGGCTGTAGTTATTCTGGCTAGCGATGTCACCTCAGGTAAGTCACATAAACCTCAGTTTCCGCATCTGTTGTCCCCGGCAGGCACATCACAGGCCCTGAGTAAATGGGAGCCCGGCCCCGCTCCTGGGCTAGGCCCCCTCCACTTCCTCAAGGTCTGCTCCATGCTAGGCTCTGTGATCTCTGCGCTCCCTTCTGTGACACCCTCCACCCCCGCTGTCACCCAGACCCTGGGACTCGCCCAGCATCAACACTCACAGGTGCTTGGCAGTCCATGGGCTCCCCAGGTTTGGGGGTTAGGGAGCATGGGAGGGGGTGGGGTCCCTGGAAGGAGGCTGGGGGCAGAGCAGGTACAGTTCTTGGATAAACATCCAAGTCCTGCCTCTGACCAAGGACTGAAGGGCTCCAGGTGGGTCTCAGCCGGCAGGTCTTGTTCTGCAGAGGACGAGGAAGGCCGGCTGGTGTGTCCTTGACCCACCCGGGGCCGCCCTTCCCATTGTTCTCTCTGCCCTTCTTCCCCTGGACCCCGAGAGGTTGCCAGCAGCACCCCTCGGCAGCCGGGGTCCCCGAAATGGGGCTATGAGGACAAGGCAGGTGGCGGCGAGAAACTTTAGTGCAGGCGGGACAGCACTGTCCAGGGGGTCAGCTGTGGGGGCAGAAGCCGGAGCTCCTGGGTGGGAGACAGAGGTGGTGCCACGTAGGTGATGGGTTCCCGGCACCTGGTTTGACCACAGGCCTCTAGCCAAGCCACAGAACACTCCCCACCCCCCCCACCCCCCCCCCCCACCCCCGGCCTGGGAAGAATGCGCCATTCCGTCTTTGCACATGCTCCTGCCCCCGCTGCAGTCTCGCCAGGGCCCTTTGCGCAAACCGTGCAAGACGAATGTGCATGCGTTTCCAGGCTTCTCGTTAAACATTGGAAAAAGGTTCGGGGGCATTTCATCCGCAGCATCTGTTGAACTTCAACCACGTCAGCTATTGACTCGGATCGAATATAAACTGTTCCGGCCTAAGGAAGCTCTGGCCCAGGCACGAGAAGACGCAAGTCGTGTTTCCTCATCGGCCCTCGTGTCCGCGGGCACCGCGGCCAGACCTCGGGGCGTATTGCGCCACCCGGGAACGGAGCCGGCCGGAGCCGGCAAAGCCTGACCTCGCCCGGCGCCCTGCGCCCTGCTCGGGTGGGGACTGTTTACTCACACAAAGAGGAGCCCTCGGGGAGGCCAGACTTTGTAGTGGTCACTGTGGCAAGAGAACAACCCAGCGAGTTAAGTCCCTGGGGTTAGCGAGCAACAGACAAAAATAAGGTTACGTTGGTCCTCAAAGTAAATACGGGAGGGAAGGAACCCACCGCGGCCAGGAAGTCTAAGGCGGCCGCCGCGTGCACGCACCCAGCGGAGCCTATGGGAAAGTTCACGTCCCCTTTTTTTCTGGTTTCGGAGGAGCCCAGTGGAGTTGCTGTAGTCTAGGGCTGCTTTGGCTGGTGAGCAAGGGGGCTGTGGAGCCTTTTCTGCAGCTGATCCCTGGTCTGGGTCTCTTTCTGGGCTTGAAATGAGAATGCAGGGGTAGGGAACCCCGGGTGATTGTCAATGAGGCTGCTACTCCCTGCCACGCCCTTTGGACGTCTGCTCCGGTGGAGTGGGGGCTGGGAGGGTGCACCGGGTGGATTTTTTGAGTTGAAGGAGAGGCCTCGCCCTCTTTCTCGCCCTGGGGTTTTTCTAGGAGCTCAGACCAGGAAAGCTGGGTCATTACTAACCCCTTTCGGATCGAAGAAGGCCCACCTGCCTCCTACCGAGACTCACACAGCCGCTGCCTCCTCATCCGGGCCTGGGAGGCCCTGGAAGCTTGTGTGTGTGTGTGCAGGGCCAGAGGGGGAGGGGGGCATCTTCCTGCCCCCACCCCCACCCCAGGATGCTCTCTGAGTCCCGCCCCAGCCACGCAGCCCCTACAGGCCAGTCCGGCCTCACCTTCCCCTGCCTTCTGCTCCTCTCCCTTCCTCCTGGCTTTTGCCTTAACTCCCACCCCATCACTCTTACGGGACTGCTGCTTCTCTTTCCCACTGTCTACCCTCAACACAGAAATGCAGCTGAGAGCCTCCTTCCCGGAGAGGATCCTTTCTTTAAACGGCCCATTGTCTGATTTCCTTTGTGCCTGTGGCCGTATTTCTATAGCACTTCATTCTTCCAGGCCAGTGGCATGGACGAGAACTACAGAACAGGGAGAGGGGACGGTCCCCATAGGGGCCTGGCCACGGCAGAAGAGGGACGGTGCCGGCCAGAGAAGAGCTGGCCGTGTGTGCCAGGGCGGGCTCGTGGGAGGCCGGGGAAGGTGTCTGGAAGGAGCTCGGAGCCTGGATTCAGGCTCCAGTGTTGCCGAGAGCCCCTGGGAGGCCCCTGGGAAGTTATTCCCTCTCTGAGTCTCACCCACTCCCCGGTCAGTTGGTGGGAAGGACAGACGGACCGATCTCAAAGGTGCCCTCCATCCAGCTGGACTCACCAAGTGTCCAGGGGTGGACATGGGGCTGAGGAATCGAATGTGGTTTCCTTGGGGTTTGCAGCTTTTTTGTTTCAAGCTACCATTCATTAGACCTCTCAGTGACCGTCAGTGACACCTCCATAAACATGCCTGAGCATTTTACAGACACGGGTTCTTTTACCCCCCACCCCCACGACCCTAGGAGGCAGGGACTGCCGGCATCCCCGTGACCCGAGGAGGAAACAGAGGCACAGGGAGACCAAGGAATCGGCCCAAGCGGCGCAGTGGTGGTTCAAACCAGGCCGCCTGGCTGCAGAGCCCGAGCTCCTCACCACCACGCTCCACATTCCAGGCGCCGGGCTAAATGTCCGCCAAGTCCTCTCTCCACCGTGCCGTTAAGAAATCTGAGACTCAGAGCAGTTGAGCAACAGCTGAAGGTCACACAGCTGGGAAGCGGGAGAGAGGAGATTGAAAGTCGGCCGGGCTCCAGGGCCTCTGTTCCCCCTCCCCGCCTTCCCCCCTACCTCCAGCAGTCCTGCCAGAGTCTCGGGTCCCCGAAGCACATTTACCCAACACCCCTACATTGCAGTATCTCTTTCAGCAAGTCCCTTCCTCCCTCTGGGCCTCAGTTTCCCAATCCGGAGGTTGCTCGGGTGTTAGACCAGCAGATCTTTGAGGTCCCTTGCAGCTGTGGAAGGCCATGCCATGTGAAGTGTGGTGCTTCTGGCTGAAATGACAGGTCTGTGGCCTGGGGTTGCAGCCAGGGATGGCGAGGGGACGAGGGGCTGGCGATGGGAAGAAGGGGAAAGCTGCAGGAAACGCGGAGGGGCTGTGGGGGGCTGTGAACTTGGGACGATGGGGCAGTATACGAAGGCGAGGAGGGAGAAGGAGAGAGAGCCACACCCTGAGGTGGGGGTCAGGGGGCGCTGCTCCAGTGAATCGGTTCCCTCTTCCCAGGGGGTCCCCCAGAGCTCAGGGCAGGCATGTGAAAGTGCCGGGCTAGCGAGGAGGGCCAGGAGAGCCCCAGGCCCAGGTCAGAAGGCCTGGCGTACAGCAGCGTGGGGAGGTAGCACTGCTGGGGCTTCGTTGTCTTCGTGAGTACGTGGAGACGTCCAGTCCTTGTAGGAGAAAGGTGTCTGGGGCCGAGGCGGCATGTTTGTGCAGTTGGCCTGTTCACGACCGCTCTGTGACCCTCCTCCCCTTCAGGAACGGAGGGTCCTTCCCCACCTGCCGCCTCGTTAGGATGTGCACGCCAGAGGGCTCACACACACACACACACACCCAGGCATGTCCCCCTTGGGGCCCCGCAGGCACGTGGGATCACCCCTCGCCCTGTGCTCGCTCGCTGGCACACAGTTGCGGCTTTTCAGTTTGGAAAATTGGTGGAATCAACTTTTGCAGGACTTTCTCAGCCCGCTGAGCTATCACAGCACGGGCCCCTTCAGATCGCTCCTCATGCGTCTCAGGGTGGACTAACCTTCTGTCTGGCCCGAGGAAACAGAGTTCTGGGCAGACATCAGGGTGCCCGGTGACATGGATCCTGGGCCTGTGTGGGACAGTGGCTGTTCCCCATCCCTGCCCCTCTATGACCAGTGTCCACACCATGGAAGGTCATTGCTGCAACTGTGGCCAGTGGGGGGGGGGTGCTGTGGGTGGCCTGGCTCCCAAGCATTCAGCAAGGCATCCAGCGGCCTCTCACATGGGCCCCATCCCAAGCCCCTTAGTTCCGCGTGCTGAGGGCTGCACTTCCCGACTCATCTGGGACAGGGGAGCAGAGTGAATTCCCACACATGGAGGTTACGGGGACAACGCGGCTCTTTACAGAGCTCTGCTCAGGCCAGCGTCCCCGGATCAACGCTGGGCACGAGAGCTTCGGTCCTGTCCCATGAGCTCTGGAAGGCTCTTTGCAAGATGGACACATCACAGGTACTTCCTGTTCTCCTACCTTTCGGCCTCTGGGGCCTGTGTGGTTGGACAGGCTCAGAGCAGAGCTCAGGGGCCTTCTGGCTCTGAGCGTCTCTGAGAAATGAAGACTGGGACGGGGAGAGGGAAGTGGGGGTGGTCAGGTGGGGCGTGGGGGTTTGCAAAACAAGAACACACTCATTTGTCATGTACCAAAAAAAATTTTTTTTTTCCTTTCTTTTAAAGCTCTTGTTTCCTCAAGGGGAAAAACTTTTATTTGTGTATGAGTAACATGCACTCTCTTAATGAACTGGAAACAGAACAGGATGACATTCTTTTGTCCCTGTGACGAAGAACAAAGCAGCAGCATGTTGGCCTCCGGCAGCCAGCATTGTCACCCACACCCTGGCCCCTAGCCTTGCTCTCGGCCCCCTCCTCCGTCCTATTGGAGCGGAGACACACGTCATCCCCGCTCGGAGCCTTGGCTGGGGACTCAGCTTTGGCCGTCCGGAGGCAGCTAGCCTGGCCTGCAGGAAACACCACGCCTCTCCCGGAGCGCTCGAGAGAGGGAAGTGTGCTTTTAGGGAGGTTCAGGGTTGCCATTTTTTGCTGGTGTGGATGATAGTGGAAAAAGAGAGAGGAAGGGAGGAATTCAGAGCGTTAGTCGACCCAGGGGCGTCTCCCTTTCCCTGACAAGCAGTCTTCCCACCACCTCTGGTCTGGGGGAGATACAGCGTTGCTTCCTGGAAGACCTCGCTGCAGCCCCTGAAGGCTCCCTCGGAGGGCTCCCCAGGCCCTTGTACCCGCCCTGGCTCTCACCAGCGCCTGTCCCTTCTCTTCAGGAGGTGTGAACTTTCTCGACTTTCACTTTTGGTTTTTGGTTTAGGGGACAACAGCTTTGGTATTGGAGCGTTGCTGGATCTGGTAGCTTATCCGCCACGCCTCTGCAGACTTGGTTGAGGTAGCTAGCATGGGGCGGCATCTGTCTCCTGCGGCATGGGCTTTCACCACGAGATCAACCTGAAGGGCCAGAACCACCTTTTCCTCAGCAGCTTTTGGGTCCTGAGTTATGTCATCTGCCCCCTGTCCCCAGCCGTGGACCCTGGGAAAGTTTAGGGTTAGGGTTCGGGTTAGTCCAGGCAAGAGGAGCCTCTACGGGGAGAAGGTGGTGGTGGTCTCGGCCTCCACGCTCATCGAGGAACGCCGGATGTGCCGGCAGGAAGACCACTGCCGGATCTGCTGCTGGCTGAGGCAGCCCAACTCCTTGAAGAGCTTGAAGAGGTCATTGCGAAACTTGACGCCGATGAAGGCGTACAAGAAAGGGTTGACACAGCAGCGGACGCAGGCCAGGCTGTAGGTGACATCGTAGGCGATGTTGAGCTGCTTGCTGAGCTCACAGCTGCTGGCGGTGGTGATGTTGAAGTTGGCCACGGTCTGGGCCAGGACCACCCCGTTGTAGGGCAGCTGGAAGGCTATGAAGACCACCACCACGGCGATGATCACCTTGATGGCCTTGTTGCGTTCGAAGTTGCGCGCCTGCAGGAGGGTGCGGATGATGACGAGGTAGCAGAAGCTCATGGCCAGCAGGGGGATCAGAAAGCCCACCACCATCTGGGCCACCTGGACGGTGATCAGGGCCTCCACGTGCTCCGTGATGAGGGAGCACCGCAAGGCTTGCTCGCTGCTGCTCCTCTGGATGCCGCTGTACAGCAGCTCCGGGATGGCCAGCACCGTGGCCAGCATCCAGATGCCCACACAGGACAGCTTGCTGATGAAAAGGACCCGGGCCCGGTGGCGGTGGGCCGAGATGGCCTGGACGATGGCCACGTAGCGGTCGATGCTGATGCAAAGGAGCAGGAGCATGCCGCTGAAGAAGCTGATCTTGTAGATGCCGAAGATGAGCTTGCACATGTGGATGCCGAAGGTCCAGGACTTGGCTGCGCTGTACGCCCAGAAGGGCAGGGTCACGAGGAAGAGGATGTCCGCCACGGCCAGGTTGAGCAGGTAGGTGTCGGTCATGGTCTTGAGTCTCTTGAAGTAGATGTAGGTCAGCACCACCAGCCCGTTGCCCAGCAGGCCCACGAAGCAGATGGCGGAGTACATGATCGGGAGGAACCAGGCCTTGAAGTTCCGCACGTCCTTCTTGAAGCACACCGACTCGTACAGCGTGTAGTCCACCGTGGTGTTTTCTCCCAGGTAGTCGTCCGTGACCTCATCTTGGCACAGGCACACCTGCGGGGAGGGGAGCAGGGGAGCGTGATCCAGCTGAGCGTAAGTGGGCGGGACTCGTGCTGTTTTGGGGTGGCCCGGAGCCGCGGTTTCCAGGTGCGGTCAGCCCCGTCCTCAGCACCGCCCTCACCACCTCCCCCCTGCACATTCTCGGGCCCCACCTGAGACCCATGGTGCCAGGATCTTGGGGAGCGGGGCCCAGGAGTCTGCTCTTCTGAACTTTCTGGGAGGTCCTTTGGTTGGAAACCAGTGCTGCTCATATTTTGAGTTAACATATATGAGTGACCCGGAGATCGTGTTAAATAAAGCACACGTCCTAACTGACTGGGCTGGGGCAGGGGCCTGTGGGCCTGCCTTTCTACAAAGTAGGCAGCCCCTGATTTTGCCACCTCTGAGAGACTTGACCTTGCCTGTGCTGACAGTGGGCCGGGGACGGTCTGGGCTTTGGGGTCCCAGGGGCCTTGAGACGGCGGCGAAACACACTCCGTCTCTCGGAGCCTCGGTTTTCTCTGCGAAACGGAGATGACTGCCGTTTCCTTCCCAGGGTTGCTGGGAGGCACGTGACCCAGGGCCAGGCACCGATTTGTCTGCACGGAGGTTTTATGTTGGGGGGAGCTGTGGCTTTTTTTTCCTGAGCCTCCTTCAGAACCTGGTAGAGAGAGCTTCCCGGGACGGAGCCTACAAAATACCTCAGCTTTTGGGGGAAGACCCACCTTGGGGTTAAGGTGGCGGAGGGCCTGGAGTGAGAAGAGAGGAAGGCAGAAGCTCTGTTACGAGGAGACTGCGTAGCCCTGGTTTGGGGCAAGCTGCCGTGCTCACGGGTGGCAAGCGACTTGCAGACTTTTATGGACCCCCGAGGCCTGGGCCGCAGTGTCCGGGCCACAGCAGGGGCTCAGGCAGCACGTGCCCAGGGCGCTGAACTCCACGGCTATCGCAGGCACGAATTTTGGGCCCGCAGGGCCGCCACCTCCTCCACTGGGACCAAGTCCTCGCGGAGACCTTGGAGGAAAGCCCAGCTTTCTCTCCTCCCGCCTCCTCCCACCTCTCTGCCTCTCTCTTCCTCCGAGCCTCTTCAGCAGATCCCCAGCAGCAGGGCTCAGATGCTCAGTGCTTTTTTTTTTTTTTTTTTTGAAAGCCTGTCTGCAGAGTAGGGTATGGGTTTCATTGGTCTGCTGTGATTTTATCAATGAGGAAGGGCTCCCGAGTCTGCTCGCGCCTCTGTGCACAGCGACGCGGTGACGGCGGAGCCTGGGCAGGGCTGGGGGCTGGGCTGGGGGCTGGTGGTCGCTCCCCTGGGCATTGGGGTCTGGGCAGCTCCACATGGAAGATTCTCATACAGTTGGGGAGCTGGAGGGGTTTTAAAGATGAGGAAAGGGAGGCAGGCGCTCGGAGAAGCGATGTGGCTTGCTCCATCCGGGTTCCAGCCCCATCTCCCAACTCCCCTGTGCCGTTCTGTCTTTCTCCCTTTCAGTTCTGGATGCACCGTGCTCCTGCGTGGGGGACTGGGTGAGGAAAAAACAATGGCCAGGAGCTTTTCCTGTGGGTGTTGTTTTCCCTCATCTGGGTGTGACCGCAGCCTGCAAGTCCATGGCAAAGCCCGGGGCCTCAGGTCTGCGGCCGCCGGCCGTAAGGGGGTTCTGGGCCTTCCTGGAGGACCATGTGCGAGGCCCCCGTGAAGTGTGCTCACTACCACTGCCGTTATCTTCTCTTTTCCTCCTTACCAGCCTCCCTCTCCATGAGCCACCGGGCTCGCTGCCTCCACAGCCCACAGCCCCACCACATCCTGCCCCGTCGGAGCCATTGCCACCCACCCAAGAGAAGAATGAACCCCAGCTTTCCCTCAACCCCTCCCCCGCCTTCCAGCCTCCTCTGGTAGTACTACAGCCCCCCCTCTGGAGTCCTGGAAACAGGGAAGAGAGCGGGGGAGGGAGCGGTGATGGAGAAAGGGGCCAGGCTGAGGGCTGCAGCCCAAGCTCCAGGGGGCCTCTGGGATGGGGTTTTGGGAACAGTGCCCAGCGTGGGGCCCGCCTCTGGCCACAGCTCCTGGAAAGCTGCCCCTCTGGCCTGCAGGCCTGGGGAAGAGCCAGATTCGAAGAAGCACCGCCTCCCCAGCCCTGGTCCCAACGGCCCCCTCCCCCTCCAAGACAGCTTTCACCCCCCAACAAATCCGGGAGAGTCGACTGCGCTGCTCGAGTTACAGTTCTTTCCAACTCTGGCACTTGGATGGGGGGCGGATTGACTGTCCCCACTTCGGGGATTGAGAAGCAAAGCCTTGGACACTGGAGGCCTTTCCGCCTGCAGAGCTCAGGCCCCTCTAAGTATGTGTGTGTGCCCCTTCACGCCCTCCCATGCCCACGGTGCTGGGCCCCAGACTCCCTTGCAGTGGGGTTCAGAGGGGTCTCTATTTCACAAAAGGGAACTGGGCTTCTAGGGGAGCTTTCGGCTGGAGGTCGAGGAGGGAGGCAGCCTCGGGGTGCTAAGACAGTAAGCAGGCCGCCACACCAAAGGTTCTTCTCTCAGTTCACCCAAACACGTGAAGTTTTACAAGCACAGGCGTGCGCGCATGTCTGCACGGCTCAGTAACCGGACAGCCTTCGCTTTTGCAGCTCCTCTCTCTCTAAGAGTGCAGCCGGGGCTCACTTCTCTGTCCCTTGCATGGGGATATGGGAAGTGGGTGAGGAAGGGGTGGTGACTTATTTCCCTCATGTTGCAATTTAAATGGAGTAAATGTTCTCTAGGGTCACTCAGCAGATGGAGCGGGGCGACCATCAGCTTAACGAAGGGCGAGGGGGTTAGTGTCTGGGTTGGTTTCTTTCCAACAAGCGGCCAGCTGCTCCACCCGAACCTCGGACTTGGGAGAGGCGGGTTTGGGGACGGGGGTGTGGAGGAGGGAACGGACCTTACCTGGAAGATGACAAGGAGAGCCACCGCCAGCACGCTTTTCATTGGCTTCCCTGCAGGAGACAAGGTGAGAAAGTTATTGCCTGGCAGGCACAGCTCTTTGTTCTTAAAGAAGGTCGCAGAGACAAAGATGCTGGTGGACCTTCCATCACAAGCCCCAGGCACGGCCTGTGCTGAAACAGAACTAGGAACCAGATTGTGCCTCGAGGCCTCTGCCTGGCTGGCCTTGCTGCCCTCACCTCCTCCTCCTCCTCCTCCACTGCGAGGTCCCAGAAGGGAGCACAAGGCCTGACGTGTCCCAGGTGCAGGACCGGCTCTCGCCACTCAGCTCTGCTCTGTGGCTGATCTGAGGGCTGGACCTGGAACTTCTTTCCCCCCCAGGAGGACAGGTCACAAGGTAGTTTGTGTTGACGTCTTATGTCACGCAACAGCCTGAGAGCACCCGAGGGAGGGAACTGTGCCTACTTTACCTCTGTAGCTCCTCTCCATTCCTCGACCCTCAGGGGAGTCTGTGATGCCAACCATGAATGCCAAGCCAAGGTTACCAGCCCTGTTGCACCTCTAGTCTCAGTAGGGACAGGGGAGTGGCCGGGACTCTGCATTAAACACCTTCTAGAGCACCCCCCCAACCCTCTACCCCTCCCCAGCAAACACAGGCTCCTGCTTCCCAAGAGGAAGTAGCACTTTCCCAAAGTCTGTGTACTTGGTCACAGCACCACCTGCTGGAAATCCTGCTGCACGACACCCAGGCTTGCTTCAAGTGGGGATTCTGAGCTTGGGAGTCCCTGGGGGATGGAGGAAGGGCGTCAAGCCAGGTACATAGATATATGTTCCTCCCACCTCAAGCAAATTATACTGCATGCTGTTGCTACACACGTCTTCCTAAAGCATGACTTGGATGCAACCCTCCTCCTAAATCCTTAGGACCTTTGTACCCAACCCTAGGGAGGAGCGAGACCCTGGTGCTTAATGAGCAAGGCGGCCAAGCCCCCTGCTGTCTTCCTAACCTTCCTCACTGCGTGTTTTATTTCTGGGGACAGGCGCCCACTGTCCCGTTGTCCCCAGCTTGCACCGGAGTACTTGCCACCCTGGGAAGAAACGGGGCGCCGTGCAGCATGGAGCCCCTCTCCCGCCACCCCCTTGCTCGCTGTGCCGAGCATGCAGCCGTGCCTCTGCCCGAACAAGCCTCTCCTGGGGTCCCGTGAGGCCACGGCCCCTTCTCCACTGACTCATCTCACTGTGCAGCACTCGAGGTTTCTTTAAACTCACAGTCTGTCGGTTGCGCTAGAGAAAGCCCGTTCTGACTGTCGGTGAGAACCGAGAAACCTCAAAGTTGTGATACAACGGGTGAAATAGTAGCGAGGGCTGTTTCCATTTTACTCTGTTAACCCCTGCTCTTGGGCGCTGCCCCGTTCTGCGTTGCCACTGTCTAGGGTAGGGTGCAGGAGTTGGGGTGTGTGTGTGTGTGTGTGTGTGTGTGTGTATGGGTGTGTAGGTGGCTTCTCATTCCAGGTGTGCTGGAGGGGACAAAGGATCTTGCAGGACCCAAACAGACCATTTTCATGAAAGGTTAAGCAAGTGGGAACTTCGGGGAACTCTGGTATCTGTGGCCCAGGGGGCCGGTTGGCGGCCGTGAGTCACACCGTCTCTGCTCGTTACCCAGTCATACAGCAACTTTCTCTGGGCAGCACCCTGGGCGGGACAAACGAAGCAGGGAATCTCAGGAGCTGAGGCATGGTCTGCTTATGTGCTGGGTATTTTCTCAGTTCTTGCGTTTAGAGTAATAAGCATAATGAAAAGAAAATTCCCTAGAACTCCAGCCTGAGGCCTCAGCGAGAGAAACTTCCTTTTTATCTGGGAGGACGTCACTGGCTAGCTGCTGCCCTAAGCCCTGAACTTCTCCCCCCGACATTTCCCAGGCCCTTCGGGCCACCCCAGGGGAGTCACAGCTGCCCATCAGCTGGCCCCAAAAGCCACCCCCAACTTTTTCTTCTTTGTAATTCCTTAGCTGCCAATATAACTGTTCTCTTTTTTGGTCAGTGGAGTGGGGGGCGGGTAGGAGGAAGCAGGGGAGTGGTAGGAACCCGGAGAGGAGGCGAGAGGCCTGGGGACTCTCTCTCAGACAACAGGCAGGGCCGGAGGAGGGCTGGTGGCCTCTCACAGTCACTGTGATAATTCATAATTCATATTTATTGGGCCCTCTCTATATACCAAGATGTTTGCACGTACGATCGTTTCCTCTGCACAAGAGCCCCATGAGGTGGGTGCTGCTGCCATTCCCATTTAGCGACGAGGACACTGACGCACAGAGGGATTAGTAACTTTCCCAGAGTCGCAACTGGCCAGCACGGAGGTGGGCTTTGAACCCGTCTGACTCCAGAAATGGCCGTCCGAACCGCCCCTCTGTGCGGCTGCTGAGTCTGTTCGCATCTCTCTTTCGTAACACCCTGTGACTTATCCCTTCTTATCCTCGTTCTGCATTTCAGAAAAGAGAGGCCCAGAGAGGATAAGCCACTTGCTTAGGGTCACACAGCTGCTAAGAGACGGGTGTGAGATCTGAATGGAACTTTCACCAATGCGTAACCCTACATTCCCACGCGCCTGCTCTGTGTGAGGACCTCCGTGGAGCACAGAGGAAGTCCTCACTGCCCCGGGTCGCAGTGGTCACCCGTCCTGCTGCTTTTCTCCCCCGGCACCTCAGAGCTCACCCCATCTGTCCCGACACAAGGCTTTGCTGCCCCCTTGCTGCCACGGAACTCCTTCTGAAACACCAATCTCATCCCTTAACTCAGCTAATTGGAAACAACAACAACAACAACATAAAACTTCACTGGCTCCCCACCACTTTCGGGGTAAAGCCCAAACTCCTTAGCAGTGCCATACAAAGTCTGAGGGGTCAGCCCTGCCTGTCCGTCCTGCCTCCTGTCCCCTCCCGCTTTGGCGTGGCCGGCGCTGACCATCTGAGAGCCTGCAGGCTGAGCCCCCAGGATACGCTCTGTGTCTGCACGGAGTTTACAAAAAACTAGGGTTGGCGGCCTTTGAGTGGAGCTTGCACCCTCTGGTTCACCCTGCTCCCTCTCCTTACTCCATCGTATGCCCACTCCCACATTTACCTGGTTGGCCCCTGAGGACTATTGAGTCTGATATCACTGTCCCATCTGGGACCTCTTGCTCCTTCGGTGGTCGGCTCACTCGTACACACCCTTCCAAACCCCACGTAAATGCTCCCCCGACTCACGTTCACTGTTCCTTTCTTTGAGCCTTAGAAGCATTTTGCCCATGACCCTGTCTGCACTGCCTCTCACTCTGCATCGGCCTGGGGACTTATGCCTCTCCGTGGCGGGTCATGGCTGAATTCCCCAGTCGAGGATAGTTGGTGGAAAGAAAGTACCAAGCAAAGAGGGGAGATTTCCCACAGCTCTCTGAGGCTGCAACATTCCCCTCCGCCCTGGCCAAGCTCCCAGAAGGCTGGGAGGGATTGGCCCTGAATTCCTTCCAAACCCCCCTCTGCTGCCATGGCTGACCGAGCTATGAGAGAGGAATCTCTGGCAGGTTTATTTATTTATTTTTTCTCTGCTTAGGAGAATTCTAACTGAGGTCTCAGGCCATACTTCTTTTCTTTTTTCCAATCTTCATCGGAGGATATTTTCATTGATTTTAGAAAAAGAGGGACAGAGACAGACATCCATGTGAGAGAGAGAAACATCCATTGGTGGTTTCCATATGTGCCTCGACCGGGGATCGAACCTGCAATCTTTTGGTGTACAGGATGACGCTCCAACCAACTGAGCCACCTGGCCACGGCTGGGCCACATTTCTTGAAGGTGGGGAAGGCACCTCCGGGTTGCTCATTCAAATTATGAGAAAGGCCAGCTCAGCCAGGGTTTAGCATTTTCACTTTGTGTAACAGAAACTCAGCCTTCTCACCCACCCCTGACTCCCCTCTGGGCAGTTGAAGAACCAGCCCCACCAACGGTCCAGAGACTGTTTTGAGCAAAAGCGTCTCAGTGGCTTTCCCCTCCACCACCAGTATTTCAACTTGGCCGTTGGGGTTCTCTCAAATTGAGCAAAGCAGCAGGAACACCCCTTTCTCTTGGACCAGAGGTGCCCTCCCTCCCTGCATCAAAGTCTGTGGGTCTAGCACCCCCAAAACTTGGTCTGGAGGAGGATCCTCAGTGGTGTGCTGGAGCTGGCTTTCACAAGCTCATTAGCCAGGGCTGTAATCTCTCTCCGACTCCAGTTCAATCATTTCACGGCCTGACATCGGCTGGAAGAGTGCAATCAGCCATGCTGGGAGACTTGACACTATGGAAACTGGCAAGCACTGCAAACCAGGGCCGCTGTCCACCCCGGGGAGCCTGCTTTCCAGTGTTTGCCAGCCCACCCCTGGGACGCGGCTCGGATCCCTTCCCGGAGGTCAAACAGAAAGTCAGGAGCAGGGTCTGCCGCGGACGACGACTGCATCCTGTGTCTGTGGGCAGCAGGGGGTGCAGAGATGGCTGGGGAGTGGGGTCTGAGGGTGGGCTGCTGGCAGGGGAGGAAGCTGGAAGAGATTTTAAAACACTAAAACTGACTCAGAGTTCTCGACATCATTTGTCTGCTCCACAAGCATTTTCTGCTCTCACCCCCGCCAAATACCTGGAATTCAGAGATGCGAGAGTCATACCCTGCCTGCCAGGAGCTCAGTCAGTGCGTGGGACAGCCATGGCTGTTTGCTGGGCTGGGGGTGGGGGGTGGGAGAGGCAGAGATGAAGACAAAAGGCTGTGGTGTGGTGGGGAGGTTTGTGAGGACAGCAGAGCGTGCACCAGGGAACCTTCACTTTTTAAAGCCAACCCCTTGTGGCTTTGAGGCCACTGTGGTGCTCGCTTGTCAGTGAGAACCAGCCATCCAGGAACCTGGCCTTCGTAACCTCCGTGGGGTCTGACTCCATGGCTGAGATTTATCAGCGGGGCATCTGGAGCTGGACGAACCCCTCCGAGCCCCTCAGGGCTTCCCTGTACGCTCTGCAAGGTTACGCGAGAGGATGGGCTTTTTAAAGGCGGGAGTCATCTGCCTCGGTAGCAAAAGTGAGTACGTGAGGGGAGCTGTGCCAGAGGCCGGGGCTGTGACATCTCCAGGCTGAATGCCTCTTGGTGTTCCAGCTGATGTCGCCCCCCGCCCCCGCCAGGCTTTCACCTGCCTCAGGCACCAGTAAGGCTGGTGGGATGTTGCAGCGGAGACAACGATGCAGCTGGCATTTGCATGCACAGTATCATTTGCACACTGCAGTCACCTTGACTTTGCTCCTCCTCCTAAACCCAGGAGATTCTAATCCCTATTCAGCAGGGGAGAAAGGCGGGAATCAGAGGGGGAGTGGAGGGTCCAGAGCCCTCCGAGAATTTCTCCCTGAGGAACAGGTCTAGAGAGAGTACCGCTCACCACCCCAAGCTGAGGTGAGGACAGGTGCTGCCCAGGTCACTGGCAAGCCCAGCCTTGCCACGGTCTTCAGTCCCACTGTTCTGGAAAACATGATCTCAGTCCCTTTGTCTGTCTTGGTACCAATGGGTACTCCCTCTCCCAGGTCTGAAAGGTGCACCCTCTGTGCCTGGAATATAGGGTGGCATTCTGACTCCCACCAAAGCAGAACGGGACCTGTCTGGTCGGCTTTTCCATGCTTCCCCCCCACCCCCCGCCCACCGCGCATCCTCTGCCCCCATTCCACAAATTCAGTCCAGGTGTCAGAGCAGCTCTGCTCTGTCGTTCTACTCACCCAAGTCCATGACACTTTCGGGCGCCGAAACCACACAGGAAGGCTGTGCCGGGGCTTGTACTCCCCTGTCTAGGGAGGAAGTGGTGTGTGCCCCTTTTAAGCAGCAAGAGGAGCCACCGCTTTCCCAGCCCCTTTCAAACGTAAGGGGTGTGAGAAGTGACAGCGTGCCACTGACATAGAGTGCCGGCCCACTCACTGGTCACAGGGCCCTGAATCACCACGTCATTTACATTGAAAACTCCCCTGTGCAGTTCTACAGAGCAAAGACTAAGGGCCCACCCCCAGGGGCCGTGTACTGATTCAACAAATATTTGTAGCCTGAATTCCACATGTGGGGGAGTCAGAGACCCAGTGAGAGCTGTGGAAGCTGTATCCCCATCTTTCTCTCACCTAGCTCTGTGTCATGGGGCGCTGCCTTTCCCAGGCTACTTTGCCCTCTGGCTTCTGGGTAGGTTTGGCCCATGAGAGGCATTGACAGATGATGGACGGTAGAAGGGAAGGGATAGGCCCAAATGTATCCTTTCTTCTTTCTTTTTTCTTTTTCTTTTTTTTAAAAAGAATTTATTTATTATTTTTAGAGAGAGGGGAAGGGAGGGAGAAAGCAAGGAAGAGAAACATCAATGTGTGAGAGAAGTATCTTGCCTCTCGTATCAGTTGCCTCTTGTGCGCCCCCTACTGGGGACCTGGCCTGCAACCCAGGCATGTGCCCTGACTGGGAATGAAACCCGTAGCCTTTCCATCTGCAGGCTGGTGCTCGATCTACTGAGCCACACCAGCCAGGGTGTTTTTTCTTTTTCATTTTTTCTTGTTTTTCTCTTTTCTTTTCTTTTCTCTTTTCTTTTCTTTCTTTCCTTTCCTTTTCTTTTTTTCCTCTTCTCTCTTCTTCTAGTTCCTCTCTCCCTTCCCTTTCTTTGATTACAGCTTTCTGAGATATAATTCCCATGTAAAATTATCCCTTTTCAAGTGTACCAATCAGTGGTTTCTGTATATCCACAGAGTTGTACAATCGGTTTTGCAGCATTTTTATCACCGCCCCTGTAAAACCTCCCCTACTCATTAGCGAGGACCCTCTCCCCTCCCCCTCCCCTCCCCTCCCCTCCCCCTCCCTCCCCTCCCTCCCCCTCCCCCTCCCCTCCCTCCCCTCCCCCCTTGCCCCCAGCCGCTGGTAACCACAAATCTACTTTCTGTCTCTACGGATTTGCCTATTCCAGACATTTCACACAAACAAAACTATACAACACGTGTCCTTTGTGTCTGACTTCTTTCACTCAGCATACTGGTGTCGAGGTTCCACTGGGTCGCAGCAGCAGCCATTTTCCCGTTCGCTGTTAGGACCCAGCAACATTCCATCTTGTGACAGATCACCTTTGGTTTCCTCGTCATCATCGTGTGCATTTGGGCTGTTTCCGCTTTTCGGCTACGATGAATAATGCTGCCACAGATAACGCTGCCACAGATGACGCAAACTTTGTGTGAACCTGTGCTCTTGGGCGTCATGCATGCCTACGAGGGGGATTGTCGGGTCCCAGGGTAGCTGCGTGTTTCATGGTAAAGACTTTTTTTGGCTGTATTTTTTTAAACAATATCCATGTTTCTGTTATTTGAAAAGAAACATTTTTATTTTTTATGTTTTTATATTCCTTTGTTTAATTTCTAGATTGTAACGGAAAATAAACACAAAATCATGTATTTTATTATACAAATGTAATACATGCAAATTTGCAGTGTTTTTATTTTATTATATTTTGTTTTGCCTTTCAGCCCACATGGGGAATGAGTGTGTCTCTTGGATACACGAGACCTGTGCTGTGATTGCGTTGACCGTGACCTCCGCAGGGTTAACAATTGGAGGCGCTGTCAAAACTGTTTTCCCAAGTGGCCTCACCGTGTTACATTCTCATCAGCAACGTGTGAAGGCTCCACACTCTCCACAAAACTTGTTATTGTCTGAATTTTTTATTCTAGCCCTCCTGGTGGGTATGAAGTGGTATCTCATTGTGGTTTTGATTTTTATGATCCTAATGATTAATGATGTGGAGCATGTTTTCACGTGCTTATTGACCATTTGTGTATTTTCTTTGGTGAAATGTCTATTTAAATCCATTGCCTGTTTCAAAATTGGGTTATTGTCATTGGTTTCTCTTGTGGGGAAGTACCTTGGTCCGTCAGGAGGCGCCAAGGGCAAGGGGAACGCATGGACAAAAACGCTTTGCTGGGAATTTCAAGAGAAGGAAGGGGAGAGGCAGGGGGAACGGGCTGAGCAGGTTGGGGATCAGCTCTGGGGCGCAGGGGCTGCTCCTACTGGTCTGGTGCCTCGCCCCCGGGGGTAATTAGGGCAGGGAACTGTTGTTTCCTGGGGTATGAAAGCCAGACCGAGGAGGTGGCTCAGAGGACAGGCTCAGCACTGGTTGGTTTGCACATTGAAGGCGTGCATGCAGACCAGCCGTGCACTGTCTCTAAGAACGCGGCCCCAAGATACCAAACTAGAACAAAACTAATACAGACCCGTCCTCCACACTGTGGTACATGCATTGAACCAATAATTGGTATGCTACGTCCCAGTGGCTGGAATTTCAGGAACCCAGGGTTGGCTCCTCTCAAATCACACCCAGTAACTCCAGTGACATTTGTTCAGCCCCGGACCTGGGGCCTGTCCCCAGAGTCTGGGGAAATATTTCTACTAGAAAACCCTTTACTAAAGGTTCCACAGAATCTGCAGCTACAAATGTTATCTAGCACTTCCTGTTTCTTATGCTAGCGGAATGGAAGTCAAAGGAAGGAGTTACCTTATTTATTTTCTTTTTTCTTTTTCAAAGTACAGTTGTCTGTACTTTAAGTGGTCTGATCACTATGAGGAAGCTGGGTTGCTGATATAATCGGGTATAGTAGGGGGAATGTGAGCAGAACTTGAGGCGGCTGCATCTCTTGGTGCACTGATGCCTGGCGATGTGGTGAACAGGTGGCAATCTCAGCCTGACAAAGGGAAGGCAGCCAAGGGTTCAGATCCCTTGGGGCTGAGGCCTGGGCCAGGTTACTTGTTCTTTATTGTTGAGGAGTAAGAATTCTTGATATACAAGTTTTAAATATTTTCTCCTATTCTGTGGATTGTCTTTTTTTAAAAAAAGAATTTTATTTATTTATTTTTAAAGAGAAAGGAAGGGAGGGATGGAGAGAGGGAGAGAAACATCAATGTGTGGTTGCCTCTCATGCACCCCTTACTGGGGACCTGGCCTGCAACCCAGGCTATGTGCCCTGACTGGGAATTGAACTGGAGACGCTTTGGTTTGCAGGCTGGTGCTCAGTCCACTGAACTACACCAGCTAGGGCTCTGTGGAGTATCTTTTCACTTTCTTGATGGTGTCCTTTGAAACACAGAACTTTGAAACGTTGAGGTCCAATTCATTTCTTTGTCTTCTGTTACTTGTGCTATTGGTGTCACGTCTAAGAACTCATTGTCTAATTCAGGTTCACAAAGGTTTATTTCTACATTTTCTCCAAAGAGTTTTACAGGTTGAGGCCTGACATTTAGCTCTGCTCCACTTCGAGTTAATTTTTGCATACCGTGTTTCCGTCTAGTCCTAGTTTGTTGGATTTTGTTAAATCCTTTTTCTGTGTTCACTGAGATAACCTTTTTTTTTTTTACCTTTTTCTATTAAATATGGTGTATCCCATGGATTCCTTTTGTCTGTTGAACTGATATTGAATTCCTGGGATAAGTCACTTGGGCATGTTGCTGGTTTTGATGTGTCAGTTAATGTTTTGTTGAGGATTTTTGCATCAATATTTATGAGAGATATTGGTCTGTAGTTTTATTATCTTGTGATGTATTTGTGTAGTTTTGGTATCAGGGTCAGTCCAGTTGATGGTTTGTCAGTTTTGCTGATCTTTTCAATGAACAACTTTTGGTTTCACTGACTTTTCTCCTCCCCACCCCCATAATTCTCTAGTTCATATTTCTTCTCTTCTGCTTGATTTAGGTTTACCTTGCTTTTTCTGATTTCTTAAGTCAAAAAATGAGATTCTTTACTGAGACGTTCTTTTTTTTCAAATATAGACACTTACAGCTGTAAATTTCTCTCTAAGCACTGTTTTAGCTACATCTCGTATTTTTTGATATGTAGTGTTTTCCTTTTCATTCATCTCAGAGTATTTTCTAATTTCCCTCATGAATCTTATTTGACACATTGATTATTTAGGAGTGAGTGTGTTGTGAATTCTTTCAACCTTCTTCTGTTATCGATTGTGGTTGGAGAAGGTACTTAAATTTACTGAGATTTGTTTTATGTCCTAACGTGGTCTAGCCTGGAGAATGTTCCATGTACACTCGAAAGGAATGTGTATCCTGCTATTGCTGGGTGAAATATTCTATTGATATCTGTTAGGTCCAGTTTCTTCGTAGTCTTGTTCAACTCTTCTGTTTCCTGGATGACCTATTGCCTAGCTGTGCCTGTTACTTAAAGGGTACTGAAGTCTTTCACTATGAATGTTAAATTGTGTGTAACTTTTATTTCTCTTTTCAATTCTGTCAATGTTTGCTTTGGATATTTTGGGGCTCTGTTGCTTAGGTGCATATATGCTTACTTGTTCTGTCTTCTTCTTCTTTTTTTTTTAAGATTTTATTTATTTTTAGAGAGGGAAGGGGGGGAGAGAGAGAGAGAGAGAGAGAGAGAGAGAGAGAGAGAGAGAGAGAGAGAGAGAGACATTGATGTGCGGTTGCTGGGGGTTCTGGCCTGCAACCCAGGAATGTACCCTGGCTGGGAATCGGACCTGGGACACTTTGGTTCCCAGCCCGCGCTCAATCCACTGAGCTACGCCAGCCAGGCCTTGTTCTGTCTTCTTGAAATATTGACTCCTTCATTGTTATAAAATGTCCACCTTTATCTCTACAAACAATTTTTGCCTGAAAGTTTATTTTGTCTGCTATTAGGATAGCCTTTCCAACTGCTTTTTGGCTACTGCTTGCATGGTATATATTTTTTCCTCATGAGGATGTTTCTTTCCCCAGCCAGCACCTGCTGGGTAACCCTCCTTGGTCCTAGATGTGCCCTAGTACTGCCCTGCTCTGGACTCTGGTATACACTGTCTTCTTCCTGCATCCCTCCAGCTCTAGGGATGATGGCAACTTCCTGCTGTTACTAATCTCTGGGTGACCTTACCAGCCCTTGTTTGGCTTCTTAGCTCTTCCATCACCCATATAACTGGCTCCCTTTGTTAAATTCCTTTTGTTTAAAATACCTAGAGGGATCTTTTTGCTTCAACCCTGAATGATACATGGTGATTCCTATCCCCAGGAGTTTAAGGTATAGCAGAAGTCAAGGTTAGATTACACCCCTGTTGTCTACAGTTATGATGAAGACCAAGCATGGTGTGAGGCTATACCCAAAATAAGGGAAGAAAATCCAAGATGGCATAGGGATGGAAGAGAGATGGACAAGTAGATAGAATAGCTTTCCTTCCCCCCAGAATTATGAAGAACACTCAATTGGGGGGTAGGTAGTGCAGTGGCCTTAGCTCTGTACCAGCTCCTATATGATCCTGGATAAATTGCCTCTCTTCTCTGAGCCTCAGTTTTCTCAAGGGTATGTGAAGAAATTGGACCACCTAGGCGATACCTAAGCTTTGGCATCTGAGACTGAAGGGCAGGACTTTCTCATAGTATTCTACCCATTGCATAACCACTATCTGCTATTCCAAATCTCTGAAAAGAGGCAAAAGAAACCCTCCCTGAACTTTCCTTCCAGCCCAAAGGTCCTGGCTACTCTCATCATTGGCATGAGGAGCCCACTGGCTTCTAGCAATATCAACAATTTCTTGAACGAGGTGGGAAGGACCCTCAGGGATCATATCAGGACAAGTGTTGGCAAGGCAAGACAGAGCAACTTCAGTGTGGGACTCTTCCAGAAGCTTCCTGCTGGAGTGCTTTTCTGTGTGCCAGATGCTTCTAAGGAAAAAGGATCTCAGAGGTAGAAGGCCCCCTGTTCCAGTCTTACCTTTGCTGTAACTCACTGTGTGACCCTGGGCAAGTCACTTTCTCTCTCTGGTTCTTAGATGCCCGTCTAAAAAGTAGTGGAATTAGACCATACAAACTCCAGGCTTCCTTCTCTGGATAACCCTCATTATCCTCAAGGATTTTCTTGGTTCTCCAGCTGACATAGGCCCCTGTAGAAGGTCCCAGGTCAGGAGTGTCCACAATATCCAGGGTGGGACGGGAGAACGTTGTGGTAGATGCCCCATGTTGTCAGGGAGAGAAAGGGCTGCTCCTGATTCTAATCTCAGCAGCTTCAGCTTGATGCTAAGTGGTGGTGCCCAACCCAGACCTTCTTCCTCTTCTGTCTTTCCCAACACTCACAGCTCTGGTTGCATGGACGTTGCACACTGTGGCTGGGGAGCTTGTAGTTTTAGTTTCTTAGCTGGTTTCTGAGCCAGACAATGGGGATCCCCTAGTATTTCTCCACACTGATGGTGAGCTCTCCCTCTGCATGTTAGCGTGCTATTAGTGGCTGTGAATGTACTGTCTATGAGAGGGACAGTGGAAGAAGAACCCAGTATAACTCTTCAAATCCCATCCCATCCTTTGGGGCCCAGGCAGGCCTACCTTCACTGTCCTCCCTCTTCTGGACTGCCATGGCACTGGACTTTGGGGACCCCCAAATTGGCATGCACAGCAATGGCACGTGAGCTACTTCTCTATTCTAGAACAGACTTTGTGGGTCTTTAAAACACGAACGTGCTGTGTACTTTTATGGCAGTCTTTCCATGGCCTCAAATCGTGCTGTGATTTTAAAAAACAGATTTTTTAAAAATGTAGTTTGGCACAGTTCAATCATGGGTGACAGCCTCTGTCACAGAAGGGTCTGTCTCACCCCTCTTGTTAAGGGTGTGTGTTGCATGCCTGGCAAGGGACTAGAAGCCGGCTCCTTGAGACTGCTGTCTCTTGCCCCCTGGAGAATTTTGAAAATCAAAGATGGGACTCAAGGAGTGAAGCCACTTATCAATGCTCAAAGGCTTCTGAGAGTGGGCACCCTTGTGTCCAAGCTGTGGCGAGGATGTGGTTTGTTTTATAAGCAAAGGCAAACTCTCTGATTTCACATCCTCCAGTCGGAGAGCCATGGATACTCCCGAGTGTCTGAACGAAGGACATGCCTGTGAGAGAGGCAAATGCATTGTTTTTGCTCATTCCTTGAGTGCATTTGGACCACCCTGTCTTTGTTCTTTCCAAGACTGATGGCCTTATGGACATGCAGGCTGTTGGACACTGAACACCTACTAAGTCGGTGCTTAATAAACATTTGATTGATTGATGAAGTGACTTCAGCTTTCTCCTAACATGCCACAACTCCCTCCGCCTCATTCTTGGGAATCCACTTCTTCTTTTTCAGTTTACTTTATTGGGCCCTGGCCAGGATGCTCAGTTGGTTGACGTGTCATCCTGTACACCAAAGGGTCACAGGTTCGATCCCCAATCTGGGCATGTATGGGAGGCAAGCGATCGATGTTTCTCTCTCACATCTATGGTTCTCTCTCTCCAAAATCAATACCCTCCCCCATATCCTCAGTGAGGATTAAAATGAAAAAAAAAAAATTAAATCCCTTTGTTGGGAGCTGCCTGAGGATCTTGGTCTTGGCAGCAGCTTGAATAGGACCTGTACCACGGCAGAGCAGAGAACAGCCTGCTCTCAGGGGATGGTCCCTAGGACACCTGCTCTGCACTGCAGTGACTTCGTTCAACAAATATTTGATGCGCACACATGTGCCATCAAATACAGATACAGAGATGAACACGCATGCTCCCTGGCCTCACCAAGGTCACGTAGAGCACAGTGAGTGTATCAGTCAGCTCAGGCTGCTGTAACAAAATACCACAGACCGAGTGGCTTAACAACGGAAATTTATTTTCTCACAGTTCTGGAGCTTGAAGTCCCAGATTAATATCCAGCTGGGTCAGACTTTTTTCCTGGCTTGCAGAGCGCTGCCTGCTCACTACATCGTCACATAGTCTTTTCTTGTGTGTGCGAGGAGAAAGAGAGAGAGAGAGGGAGGGAGGGAGGGAGAAAGAGAGAGAAAGAAACTCTCTGGTGTCCCTTCTAAGCGCATGAGTCCTGTTGAACCACGGCCCCACTCTATAACCTTATTTCACTTAATCACTTCCTTAGAGGCCCTGTCTCTGAATGCAACCACCCTGGGTGGTGGGTCTTCAGTGTATGAGTTGGGACACATTCATCTCAGAACGATGGGGGAGATGGAAGGATAAAGCATCATTACTCATAAGCAATAAAAGCGTGAGAACATGCACAAGAAGGTAGACACTAAGTCCAGGAAGAAAAAGGAGGAGGATGCAAGTGGAGAAGAGCCTCTGGGAGCTTAAACTGTGTTGATAATGCTCTGTTCGCGGTGGACGAAGTTCTCCCTATATTGTTCTTTGTACTCTTATGTATTCAGTATTTCATAACATTTACAAAACAGTGGACGACAATTAGAAAACAATGTAGTGAGCCCTGGCTGGCATAGCTCAGTGGATTGAGCGTGGGCTTCGAACCAAAGCATCGCAGGTTCGATTCCGAGTCAGGGCACATGCCTGGGTTGTAGGACACAGCCCCCAGCAATCGCACATTGATGTTTCTCTCCTCTCTCTCTCTTTCTCCCTCCCTTCCCTCTCTACAAATAAATAAGTAAAATCTTAAAAAAAAAGAAAACAATGTCATGAGAGCTAATGTCGGGGGGCCGGCAAAGCGCAGCGTTCCACGGGAGCATGAAGGAGGGGAACCGGGAAGGCCGTGGAAGGCATGGCGCCTGCAGGGAGTGGGAGTGGCCCAGGCCGAGAGAGGAGAGCGGTGGTGAGTGGGCAGCAGCAAATGCCCAGGCAGACATTGAACAGGTCGCCTCCTTCCTCAGAGTCACTCAGTCTGGAAGTTCAGGGGACAGGGGGAGCTACGCTGTTCGACGCAGCCTTCTTGCCATGAGCCGTGGTCAACTGCTGGCCAACTGGGGGGCAGGTCAGCTAATAGGAGACAATGTCTCCACATTCGTATGGGGTTTCCACACGTCTCAGCGCATTCTTATATCTCATCTCATTCAACCCTCAGGGTTGCTCTGTTTGGTGAGTTTCAATTTTCCGATGGAGGAAACTAAACTGAGACTTCAAAGAGGAGAAGTGGCTTGACCTTTGACTCCAAGATAAGGGGCTTTTCCTACCATGCCAGGCTGAGACTAGGCATGACCTGAAGGGCTCAGGCCGTGAGTGATCCATCCCTGCCTGGAAAAGATGCCCTCAGACAAAGCCTTGACCCTGAACCCTGCCCTGCTCTCCGAGAATGTGCGCACTGTCTTTAGGGAAGTTGTGTCCGTGAACAAAGGTTTCTGAGAAAGAGCAGGAATGAGAACCTGGAAGAAATCTTTCTGTTCATTCACTCCAACCCTGACGATTGGTGACCTGGGGGGAAAACCTCCCCATAACCTAGCCCACCATCACACAGCCTCCTGTCATGGCAAGACAGACCAGAGAGCACCTTGGACAGAAGGAAGCAGACCCAGAGTGCCCCGGAAGGAGCCAGACCTGCAGAAACTCAGTCTTGCCTTTCCTGCACATGGAGCCGTGGTCAGAGTACCAATTTCTTGGCTCTGCCCAGAGTGGCCATTGGCTGCCGGTCCCTCTGGCCTTGTCATTCGATGGCAAAGTCCGAGATCACACCACTTAAGCCCTGCCCCTACCTCTAAGCCCTATTTCATTTCACTTGGGTGCCACCTATGTCCAGGTGATGCCAAGGACAGTGGATGCCCCCCAGCGATGGGCAGCCCAACAGGCAGATCTGGCATAGATGTGGGGCCCCAGCCGGCCAAGGACACCCCAAACTTGAGAAAGGTGCTGCTTTGAACTTACTTAGAACTTTGTACACAGAAAAATCTAAAAAGGAAGCTCCTTTCATTTCGGCACCTGTGTACATGTCATGCCATCTGGTGAGTATTAGGGATTATACTTGGTGAGAGACTACAATCTTTTTAGGGTTTACAGTCTTGTAAAAGTTTTCATCTTCGTCAGGAAAAGAACCAACAGGTGTGAGGTGACGGGGCTGTCGGGCTGCAGGGGGAAGGAGGTGGCTCTCCAGGAGGAAGAAAAGGGAAGGAGATCTGGACCCAGGCGAACGGGAGACCTCAGGTCACAGGGACACCTGTTGCTACGGCCTGGCAGCAGTTTGCTGTCACTTGTCAGGACGCGTGTGCACAAACACAATGGGGCTGGCCTCAAGAAGATGCTTCCTGTTTTGCTCCGTGGGTTCATTGCTGGGCATCAAGAGGAAGGGTTTGTAGGTCTGTGTTTTTCACATTGCCAGGCTCCGGGAGGGAAGGGGCGGGGCGGGGCGGGCGCGCGCGGATGGGGGTCTGAAGGCAGGTGAAAGGGAAAGCAGCAGAGCGAGTTACTCTTCTAGAATCGCTGGGCAGAACCTCATGCCATTCTAGTTTCTGCCGACTGGGGGAGACGGGTGAGCGGGGGGCTAGCCACACTGTCCTGCTGTCCCCAGGAGCGCCAAGCCAAAGCCCCCCTGTGTGGCTGAGGGTCGCCCAGGGTCCCCTTAGCTCTTTCTGTCCCTTGGTGACCCCGGTGCTGACTTCTGCAGCGGGCTTTAGCTTAGCTTGGCAAGGGGGCACGGGCTATGGAAAACTTGGACTGAAATAGCCTCTGCAGTGAAAGCAGGGGCAGGAAATGATGATGTTGGCCTCGTGGCCAGTGATGTATGAGAAATCGAAAGCCCACTCCCACTCCTAGACCGGGCCCATCGCTGGGCCAATCCTGAATATTTCACGCGGAGGTTTGTGCATTTCAGTTATTAGAAAGCCCAGGTGTCTTTATGCTTGCTTAGCTTCGGACTATCGGTTGCGGTGGAAAAGAGTATGGGGTTTCAGTCTTAGCTCAGCGCAGCCAAGTTTCCAGAAGCCCCTTTTCTCTTGTTTCCTCCCCTGGGGATTGAACCAGATGACCTTGGATGTCCCCTCTGAGCTCACGTTTTTTGGATTCCATGGCTACTCTCTTTGGGGGAGGGGTGCTGTAGAGAAGTGTAGATTGTGCACATGGAGGAGATCCCGGTAGAGCTCTGGTCAGAAAGAAGAGCTCGGAGGAGTCCTGAAACCATCCTGTTCCTTCCCGCCTAGTGGGGTAAGGAGCCCATGCTGCTAGGTGGGGGTCACGGCCCTCCGCGCCCGGCCCGTTCACCAGCTCTGGCCTCCGCCTCCAACTTCCCACCTGTACGCACTCTGTCCTCCAACCCTTCTGGACCAGCGCTGCGTTCCGAGCTCTTTAACCCTTCTGGGCTTTTCCACACGCTCTTCTCTCAGGCTAAGATGCCTCTGGCTGCTGGATCTCCCCCTTCTTGGATTCCAGCTCATCATTTCAGACGCAGCCCAAAGAGCGCCCCCTCCCGAAGATCTTGCGACACCTCTGCCCGCAGCACGTTGATCCTGTGGCTAGGATAGCGCCTCTCAGTCTAATTCGTCTCAGAGGCATGTATCCATCTCTCTCCCGCCAGCAGGTTACAATTAGGTGGCATTTTATTTATTTCTTAGATGCTTAACATAGCACTGGGCACATTCTTGGTGCTCAACCAGTGAGTGTTAAATTAAACTGGAGCATTTTTCCGTTGATTTGACCACAAACAGCCTCCACCTAGAGCTCATGAAATAGTGGTCACTCATTGGGGCAGCTAGGGAGGACTGGGGCAGAGGAAGGAAGCTTTATGGGCCTATCTTTAGCTATCTGCATGGCCATCTGCCCATGTTCCCCCAAGGTTAGTGTCAGCTGTGGCTTCTGAGTATAGTTCACGGGGTCCCTGTTCTGGGGAAGCTCCCAGACTGATAAAGCAGGTCACCAGTTTGAAGGATCTTACCTGTTGTTTGAAGAAGAAGAGGAGCTAAGACTTATTTAGCACCTGCTGTATGCTAGACCCTGAATCAGCTCAGTTAAGTTAATCTCACAACCATCCTTCCAGGTAAACACAGTGATGCCCATTCTACAGATGAGGAAATAGAAACTCAGAGAAGTTAAGGACTTTCCCAAAGGAGGGTAACAGCCAGTAGCAGGGAACAAGGAATGGAACTCCCCTGTCTATCCTCTTTCCTCTCTACGACACAAGTTGGTAACCAGGATCTTAACTTCACAACCATTGAAAGCCCCAAAGTCAAAAGCCTCTGCTGCTACTAGTCAGCAAAAACGGAACTTCCACTATGCCCCGCTGTCCAGATAGTACTCACTTCTGAATCAGAGTCTTCAGGAGCGCTTCTAATTGGTGGAGAGTAGGTCACATGACCACATCCTAGCTGCAAGGGAGGCTGGGAGTTTGTGTTCTGGGTTTCTACTTGGGGAGGCAGGACCACAACAAGAGAGTTTCCTCCAGACAGAGCTACGCATCAGACGATGGGCAGTGTGCTGTGGCAGGTCTCCGCCTCACCGATCCGCCCTAAATGTCACGCCAAAGGAACTTGTTTGAGGGGCCTGAACACAGTCTTCTTTCAAACCCTGCTCCTTTCTTAAAATGCAGTTTGAAAAGAATATATTTTTACTATATAATTTTTGAGATATCATTTACACATTGTAACATTCACGTATTTTAGCGTACGTTTCTAGGGGTTTTTGCAAATGCGTACCGTTGTGTAACCGCCGCCGCAAGCAAGATACGGTATGTAACAGTTTTATTCCACCTCCCCCCAAATTCCCTCCTGCTCATTGGTAGTCGACCCCCTCCTCCACCCCCAGCCCTGGCAACTGCAGACCTGGTTTCTGTCTATAACTTCTGGAGCGAAGGCTTTTTAAGCAAAGAACAAAAACGGGGCTGAGAAGATTCTACGGGTCAATACCAGTGGGTGCAAGTCAGAGGCTCCTCCTCCGAGGCTCCTTCTCCTTGGCTCCCGTTCCAGGGGCAGAGAAAGACATGGATTATTGCAGATCAAGTCAAATGGTCAAAAGAATAATTTCCTTACAGATGTCCGGCGTGGGGCTTTGAGCAGAGAGAAAGGTGAGGTAACTGTCACGACTCCAGTTCACTGTCGGAATGGCCCCTTAGAGTGGCAGGCAGATGGTCCCTTCGACAAAGGCAGTGCTGCCCACAGAGCCAGGGAGAGGCAGGTCTGTCTCCCGCCTTCCACCTGCATTCCTCGCTGTCAGGTGCGGAACTGGCCCAGGGCGGGCGGGGTCGGGTGGGGGGTGTCTCCGCTTCTGTGTCGTGTGCCAGGCTGCAGGACCCAGAGACCGGTAGGCTCAAGAAGTGGCCAAAGGCGGCTGTTTATGGGGATGGGGGTGCAGACCGAGCGTAGCTGGCCGGCCGGGGAGTAGGAAGAGAAAGGCAGTGAGCTACAGGCCCGGGCTGGGGCTAGAGGCTGGCTGGAAGCTCTCCAAAGGAGTCTGAGAATTCTAAACTTGAACATGGCCTTCTAGGTCATTATGAAATCTATTTTTTTCATTATGGAAACATATATTTTCCAAATGGGATAGAACCCATTTTATTGAACAGTGTATTGGCTTGGTTTGAATGTGGCTGTCTAGGCAGGTGGTAGGTAGGTCTCTGTTGGTGCTCCGGCCTGGGCGCTGCACGTGCTCGAGGAGGCCTGAATGAAGTCTATGGAGCTCCCTCAGAGGGAGGCACCCAAGGTCCCGGCAGACGGGGCTCCCGGGGGGTGGCCCTGTACCCCTCTCTGGAGGAGGCGAGAGAGGAAGAGAAGAAAACGCCTACTGGGTGATGCCTATGTGCCTGAACCTGACCTGGGCCCTTCCCTGCCCATCATCTCACTCAGGCCTCTCAGCTGCCCTGCCAAGCGGGTAGGTCATTGCCTGTATAGATGCGGATGTAGCGGCTTAGTGGCATCTAAGTGCCTTACGTGTTCAAGCTGGGATGGCTGCGCAGACCTGTGTAGCTCCAAATACAGCGGTCTCCCATGTGGCTAGGAGAGTTTCAACTCGCGTGTGCTCTCCCCGCACCAGGAGCCACGGGGGCCAGAAGTCAGTCAGTCACTCAAGGGGCTCGGAATGAGGCCTGTGCCACTGCTTTCGAGTGGGTGGACCCTTAAGTTTCCAGAACCTCCTCTCTGGGTGACCCTATCTTTGTTTAAAATGGACAAGGGCAAGGTAGAGGGTATCTAGGGCAGGAAGAGTGCGAACACGCAGGTAAAGAAGGTACATGTGAGTCGGTGGTGGAGACGAGCGGAAGACGGAGAAGGGGAGGGCTCCGTGCAAAGAGCTTTGGCTTTTGAGTAAGTTCTGGTTTCGGACCCAAGTCCCACCACTAACTGATTTCAACCGAGTCGCTCAAATTTCCAGACCTTGGTTTCAGTATCTGTGAAAATGCAAGAGATGATAGACTTGTTTCTGAGAGTCCCTGCGGGGATGAAAGGCTGCAGAATCCGTGAGGCCTCTGGCCCTGAGCAGGTTCCCGACCGTGCTCACATCTCTGCTAGCTTTTCCCCCTGTTCGGTCAATCACGGGGAGCCCGTTTGGGCATTTTTGTAGATGTCTACAGCTGAGAAATCTAAAAATAAACTTGAACTATGGTGGGTTTAGCGCAGTGGTCCCTGGCAGGCACTTCTGTGTAAATAGCAGAAGTGAAAAAATAAAAAAGGGAGTTAAAGAACCCGGATCGTGTGGGCGTCCCCCGCAGTGGGGTGGCGGGGGCGGAGGGGGGACCTTTGGTGTTTTTTCTTTGTTGTTTTTGTTTTTGTTCTGTGATGATGTGGGGACTCTCCAGGGACACGTGTCACAGAGCGGGAAGCAGAAGAGAGGTGGAGGCATGGCAGGTGGGAAATTTGATTCTGCCCATGACGTAATAAGTCAGGAGTAGGGACAGGGCGGGCGTCGGTCACCAGGTGGAAGAGAGGACGCAGCACTCAAAGGTTTTGCCCTTTCCTCCTCCTGGCGCCGAGTCAGAGCTGGGCAAGTTCCTGAATTTGTTTTCAGTGAGCTTTTGAAGAAAGGTCACCTTGGGGGGTTTGCCTTATTCCTGAAATGTTAGTACGTCAGAGGCTTGGTGGAAAGGGTGCGTGCTTGTGTATTTCCAGTTTACAGACGCTCACGGAAAGGGGGAACGAGAGGCTGGCTCATTTGACCATGAGCCCGTACCGATGGGAGTTGCAGGTTATTCTTGTTACTGTATTTTGGATACTTTCCCTTCCTCAAATCTAATTTTTCACTGTCTCTACAATCCATGTTTTATAGGCTCAGGGAGATGATGTGACTGTCCCAAGGTCCTCAGTGGGAGAGCCAGGACTGGAACGGGCTGCCTCCTTCTTTCTGTAACACTCGCATTAGCTGCCCTGAGGGAATGTCCTAAGGGAACGGTGTGTAAGTTGCGCTTGGGGCCCAAGGCCTGGGGAAGCCAAGTCATAGCAACTTTTGCCCCATTACCTGAAACCGGACCTTCTGCAACTCTTTAAAAAAAAAAAGGATTTTATTTATTTATTTATTTTAGAGAGAGGGGCAGGGGGAGAGAAAGACAGGGAGAGAAGCATCAGTGTGTGGTTGCCTCTTGCGCGCCCCCTACCGGGGACCTGGCCCACAACCCAGCCATGTGCTCCGACTGGGAACTGAACTGGTGACTCTTTGGTTTGCAGGCCGGCCCTCAATCCACTGAGCCACACCAGCCAGAGCTGCAACTCTTTTTCAAACGAACATGATGACATTATGTGCCATGGTTGCTACTTCTGAAAAGGAGTGAATAGCCCAAGTAAAAGCAGTATATCATTCTATATATTTGTATTGATCTTTAAGTCTCTGCAGGTGACTTTGTAAAGAATCAAACCAAGTCGTCTACTGTTCCCCCTGCAAAGAGCCAGAGGGAAGGGATTTACGCTGCTCTAAGAGGCTTTGGGAGAGATCCAAGAAGAGCTTCCTGACTGCAGGGGGTCGATAAATGTAGGAGTTGGAAGTGACACCTTCCCAGTCCCCCGGAGCCTCCAGCACCTTGTGGCGTTTGCCAAATACCTGACCTCTTACCGGCTGCCGGTGCCTGTATTCCTCCCCTGGAACCAGCTCAGACTTCCCAGCGTTGTCGCAGAGAATCATGGGCTTCTCTTCTCCGCTCCACAGAGTGGTCCTGGTACCTCTAGTGAGCACCCATGTTGTTCTCCTGAGCTGCAGCCCAGCCCCTGGGCTCCTCCGTTCCGACATCTCAGAGGGCTGGGATGTGGTCCGTGCGTCTCTGTCACCGGTACCTAAGGCAGCACCCGCTGGTAGTCAGTGCTCACAGAGGTGCTGCACTTCACAACAATGAGGTGGTGGTGGTTTTAAAAACCTTGTTAAATTTGAACAGCTCAGTCCTCAATGTCAGCATGCATAAGCATAGGCACTTTCACACCCTGTTGGTAGGAATGTATAAACAGGTTCCACTTTTCTGGAGAGTAATTTGAATTACTTAGAATTTTGCATGCCTTTTGACTGTATTATTTTCTTTTATTTTCCACCCGCTCCCTACCTCTCTTCTTCCTTTTCTTCCTGAGAGGTTCGTGACTGGCTCGGCATAAAGATATTGCTATTGTTATATTCGTAGCAATGTTTTCTTAAACCATAGCAAAATTGGGACTAAGATGAAGACGGATTTTGTGAAATTGTGGTTCATACGTATGATAGAATACCCATGGAGCCATTACAATGGATGACATATCAATTCTTGTTAGCAACACAAACACAGTGATAAAAGCTGATTACAGACCGGAAAGCATGATCCCGACTTTGCAGAAAACATAAGGATGTGTCCACGGGGAATCACCTGGAAGGATTTACCCCTAAACGTTTAAGCTTTTATTGGGGTGGTGGGACTTTAAGTGATTTTAACTTTCTTGTCTTCTTTTCTTCTCTGCATGTCCTACAATGAACATGTATTTCACTTAGAACATGGCAAAACATGTTAGCTGATTCTCGAACTAAACTACTTGGTCCTCAGATTTTAAAAACCGTAGAGACCAAATCAAAATGTAGCAAGTCAGAGTTGAAAGGCCTGTTGGCAAACCTTTGGGCCAGAGTTTCTCAGACATGGCTGCACATGAGAGTCGCCCGCGGAGCTTTCAAAACCCTGCGGCTCAGTCCACACCTGATACCAATAAATCGAAACGGCCAGGGATGGACTGGGGCCCCCAGTGCATTCCATCTCCCCGGGTGTGTCCGGCATGGCAGCACCGGCCACGTGTAGCCGTTTAAGTTTCATTAAAATTAAGTAAAAGTAGCCCTGACTGGGTAGCTCAGTTGGTTGGCGCTTCTTCCCACACACCAAAAGGTTGCAGGTTTAATTCCCGGTCAGGGCACAATGCTAGGTTGTGGGTTCGATCCCTGGTTGGGGCATGAACAGGAGGCAACTGTTCAATGTTTCTCTCCCCCTCTCTCTCTTTCTCTCTAAAATCAATAACCATAGCCTCAGGTGACAATGAAAAAAAATTATACTAGCCACATTTTAAGTGCTCTATAACCCTGTATGGTTAGTGACCACCACACTGGGCAGTGGCCAGGGTACCTCTAGACCTAGCCCTCAGTTTTCAGGAGGGGAAACCAGACGGGCGTCTGGCCGCTGGGTGCCCTCCCTGCAGCAGGCCTGATGCCCCTGGAATCCAAGGGTCTCTGCGCTTGCTGCCGCGGCCTGCAGAACAGCCCTGCCCAGGCCATCGATAACTGTGTGCCTAGAAAGATCCTCCTGCGTTCTGGTGTCTACCCTGTTCTCCTTGATCGCGGGAGGGCTGCGTGCCACCTAATGATCTGCAAGGGCTGGACAGGCCCGGGCCTCCCCGACCTGGCGCAGCCCGGCCGGGCCAGCAGGCGGGCTGTTTACATGGAATCCGGGCGCTCGGCGGACAGCAGAGCGGGGCTCAGTGTTTTCCACGGCTGCTGAGGGAGGTGAGTGAGCCGAGGCAGAATAACAAAAAGCCACTTCAAAAACACACCAGAAAGAGTCAGAAGGCAGAGACAACCAGAGGGTTGAGACCCCCCTCCCCCCCAGAAAAACCTGACAAGAGAGCAAAAACAAGTCCCGGGAGCCTCTGGTCTCGCCGGTTTCGAGATGTCGCGGTTGCTGACTTGAGCACGGGCCTGTCCCAGCAGTTCTGAGAGGGGGTGGGAGCCGAGGCTGTGGGGGCTCAGAAACCTCACCTGAGTTCTGAGAACTGTGTGACTGGGGTGGTGGGACAGTCCCTGAGCACACCGTGTCTCTGGGAAGACAGGGGTGTGTGGTGGTGGCAGGGTCGGCCTGCCTGGATGAGCGTGGGGAAGCGGAATCCTACCTGGCCCCGGGCCCCTGGGACCTGCTGCCTCGTGGGGGGGGTGGGGTGAGACCCCCATGGACATAGTCCACCAGGGAATTCAAAGGCCGGGGCTCCTCCTCAGGACCCGACCGTGAAGACGCCAAGCCAGAAAGGGAGGCCTGGGGCTCGCTCACCTCACCCCATTTTCCAGCCTCTGCTGCGGGGCCATGACACATGGCGCAGGGGGAGCCCTGGTGTTGGAGGACTTGAGCTCAGGTCGCAGGCGCTGTCCCTGACTCACCCTGTGATTTTGGGCAGGTCAGTTTACCCCTCTGGGCCTTAGTTTCTGGACCTGTAAACTGTAGGGTTGATCTAGACCAGTGACTTTCAACTCGTGGGCTGTGGTAAAGCTGGGGGGTGCGGTGCGGTAAATGGTAATGGAGAGAGACAAGACTTGGAGTGGTGAACACACAAGGCGTTATACAGAGGATGTGTTATAGAATGAGGAAAAAGTCTTTACAACACACAACACCTGACTATTTAGTCAGGGGCACTGACCCCTTTTCCCTTAGATTGTCAAACAAGAGAATGACAACAACAGCTGTCTGGTGTGAATGAATCAAAATTAGACTTTTTTTTTGGTCAGATTGGCAACAAATATTTTTGGTGTGCCGCAGAATTTTAGTAATTAGTTTATGTGTGCCATGAGATGAAAAAAAAAAGGTTGAAAATCGCTGCCCTAGACCGATGGTTCTCACCCGGACGGCGTATTGGAATAACCCACTGAGCTGCAAAAACGCACCAAATTCTAATTGTCCTGGGGGTACAGCCCGGGCGTCAGGGTTTTCAAAAGCTCCTTAGGTGGTTCCAGCGTGCGGCCAAGGCTGAGAACCGGTGGTGTACCCAGCGCTTCTCCAGTTCAACGTGCACAGGCATCACCTTGTTAAAGCTCTGAGTCGAGTTCCTTCGGTGAGAAGCAGAGTCTCGGGTGAGGCCCCGGGCCCACACGGGAGTGAATCTGTCTTTCATGCTCACTTCTGTCTGACCAGAAGCTCAATCCCAAGCTCCAGCAACTCCATCCGTTTTTGGTGTTTGTTTCAGTAGCTGGAGGTAGTTGCGTATTCCTGCCAATAGACACGATTGCCTTTAAGTTCTTTGTCTTCCCTCTCCCAGGAATCATTTACAGTCTCACGCGTCATTTAAATTTTGACTGGGTGCTATGGGTGTGAATGAAACAGGGATCTTCTCTTCAAGGGCAGACAGTGAAGGATAAAGCTAGACTGTGATGTGAGTTCAAGGTGAAGCAGTGGCCATTTTTATTGAGAGTTGAGAGAGACTCCACATAGCTGATGATAACATTTCATTAAACAAAATATTGAACTCCATCTCTGCTGGGCACTATTTAAGTGCTTTACGCAAGTAATCTAATCCTCACAACAACCCACCCTGCGTACTGATAACATCTCCCGGTTTCCATACAAGGAAGGTGAGGTTTAATGAGAGTCAGAGATTTCCCAAGCCAGGAGCAGTGCTGAGATTTGAACTGAGGTCTCTGTGTTGACTACTAGTTCACATTGGGGCAGGGCTGTACTTGAGCTGCATGCTTGACCACACTCGACCAGACCCCACCCAGCCAGATCCAACCAGATTCAGCCTCTTGGCACTAAATTGTTGTTGGGAGTGGGGGAAGAGGTGGGGTGGAGTTTGCACGAGTTTGGTCTACTTAAGCAACCTTTCTGCTCGCCTTCCATTCCTCTCCAATCGGAAAAGGGCAGGTGGAAACAGTTCTCTCCCAGTTCCTGGGCTGGCACCTGGGGTCATACTTTCTCCACGTGGCTTTCTCTCTCATCCCAAACCTCTGCTGTTTGCATCTTTTTCTTCTTGCATCATTTTCTTTTCTCCAGCGGAGCAGGCAGGATATCCCGCTCTGTGATGGTAACCCCAGCCTCCCCAAACAGTGCTACATGGGCGGTCACGTGAGAGTACCACAATTGCTGCAAACTCTAAACCTCTCTGATTCCACTGGGTTCTTAGCCCAAACAGTGGTTAACAGCCCAACCCAATAGTTTTTCCAACTTGACTCCACCCTTCGTGTCTCAGCCCCTGATATCAGGGCTATGGGGCTGGGGAGGGAGTGGGGGATGAGAAAGAAGAAATGGAGACTTCTTTGCTACCCCATTAGATCTGGAGTCCCTGGAGACAGAAACCTTGTCTTTTCATTTGTGTATCCCCAGCATGGAATATGGTGCTGGGTGGAGAGATACTCAGCGTAAGAGTGTTGATCAGATGAATGAATGAAGGTGAGTTGGGAACACACAGAGTGAAGAGCAGCCCTGGTAGCTTGTCCTGCTTGGCCTTCAGGTAAAGGAGTCACCTGGCACAGGCTTCAGCTTGGGAGGGCCCCAGAGCCCTAGGTACCGCTACTGGGAAGTCTTTCTCTTTCACCACATCACCTCTGTTTCTGCAGCAGCTTAGAAAGGTGAGGTTTTCTGACAGAGCACGACCCCTTGCTGGGCTGGGGGAGTTGTACCAACAGAATGCGAACTTTTACAGCAACCAGGGGAGGCCCGGTACTACTGAGGCAGCCCCGAGACTGTAGGATGGGAGACCCATGGAGAGAGGAGATCCCTCTCTTCTTCACGCTCCAGACAAAGGATCATCTTATTGGAGTGTGTGTTCTTCAAATTGTGTTTGGATAGCTAACCTTGGAGGCTGGAATGAGAAAAGTGAGGCATGCAATTTACATGGGAGGAATTCCTCTGCAGATGGATTTTGTCCTGCAATTAAAAAAAAAAGAAAGAAAGAAAATGCAGAGAAAAGAAATAAAATATTTACTGAGGAACTAAAAGTGCTCAAAAATCCAAAGCAACTTTGCACTGGCCAGTTGGACCCAGCCCAGGAAATGTTCCCACTTATTCAACTTGTGACCTTAATCAAGAAAATGTTGTCAAACCAACTCCTTAAAGATTCCCTCTTGTCTCTTGAGTCTTACGAGAGAGAAATAAACCGAAGAGAGACACGCCCCTGTGGCCGAGGGGCCTGTTCCATTGGGGGAGGGTCCAGCAGGAGGAGCAGAAATTCGGAGAGGCCCCCATGCATTCCGGCTCTGGATTCGGTTGCTGTTGGAGTCACATTGTTGCTGCAAACCCAGCCCCTTCCCTCTGGCTTTCCCAGGGGCCTGTGAGGTTACTCCATTTCCACCATCGCTTCTGAACCACCCATCTCAGGGGGATGGAAACTGGCCACGGGTGCTGCTTCAATCCCCTCCTTCAGCAAATAGCTGCTTTTCTTTACTTTAACTGCCAAGGTTAGACTTTATGATTGTGTGGAGTCAGGGTGGGCCTGGGAGAACGGATCCATTCTTTCTTCCGTGTGACAAACGTCTCTCCCTGAGAGTCCGGCTGCCCCCACCACCTTTATCTACACGCTGTTGCCTGTTCCACCTATGTCTTTGCGTTGACCTCTCTCCTTAACACTGATGTCGCATTTCTAACAGCAGCAACTGAAAGGGTCAGAGAAAGAGAATGGAAATGGCATGTAAATGATTGAAGGCAGCCTACGGAAGTCATTCAGCAATACATATTCAGAGACTCCATCTCCAGGGGCAGGAGCTGAGGCCACGAGATGGGCCATGATTTGCCTACAGTCTCATCACAAATGCGTGGCGGCCCTGGGACCAGGGCTGTCCCCTCGAAGCTCTGGATAGGGCCTCCCAGTCATGGCAGTGTGACTTCTTCGTGTCTTCATGGATTGCTGTCACAAGGCACAGACTTGCCTTCTCAGAAGCCTTCACTCCTCTGGGGCAGGGACCTCCTCCAGCACATCCCACATGGCTGGCGGGCATGCACTGGGGGCACAGATGGGTGTGGGAGTTGAATCAAGTGGTTAAATCTGACTTTCGAGAGTCTCTGGCATAAACAGCACTGAGACAGGCCGGCCCCACCTAAGCTTCTTCACTCAAGTATGTCCAAAAAGGTGTCGCTCAAATCTCACTTAAGAAAACTTTTCAGACCCACCCAGTGTCTGAATTTTGGAGCAATTCCTACCTGTTTTACTTAGCACCCTCTTTATATGAATTTGCGTGGGCCAGGGACAGTGTGGCATTTCAGATTGGAGTCTATGGGTATAAATTAAGTCCCAGCCCCACCAGTTTTTAGACATGCACTCTCAGGGAACTCCTCTGAACCTTAAATTTCTTACCTGAAAACAGGGCCAGTGATATTTTCCTCCCTGGCAGGTTCAATGGGGAGGTTGAGACAAGCCAGGCACAGTGTTGAGTGTGGTGCCAGGCACTCGGTGCCTTCTGTTATTGTCACACGCTTTCAAAACAACGTGTTTTGTTCCTCCGCCTTCTCCGAGGATGGTTACCTCGCCTGTGAACCGGAGGAAATAATATGCAATCTTGGAGGATTGTTATGACAACCAAATGAGAGAATACATAGAGGACTGTGCTTTGTAAATTCTTAAGGCTTGGGTGTGAAGTGTGACTGTCCCCGAGATTACACAGCTGGCAGGAGGAGGCGCTGTGCCGGAACAACCACACTCGCCACGACACACAGGTACCAAGCAATGTGTAAACAAGCCCACAGGCACACAGCCGCAGCACCGCCAGGAAACATCCCGGCAGTCTGACCCCTACTGGCATTCGGGGGAAGTGGATTTTTGGTTATTTCAGTAACCCCTCACCCAGCCCTCCAGGCCACCTGAGCAAAGGTGGTGGACAGCCGTGAATGACCCATGGCCTTCATCCTCAGGAAGGTTACAGAGTAGCAGGGCGCAAGTGTGAGCGAGTGTTATTCTAAACGAGGAGGCCGAGTGACCCAGAAGAAGTAACGACAGAAAGACTGACGGAGGGGGGAGTCCGGGAGCGCAAGGGCATCTCACAGCAGGACCGGCACGAGAGCCGGGCTCCGAAACGCGGGCAGCGCATCGGTTGGCTCAGCCGCCGCAAGGAAAGGCCACAGCAGGGTGGCGTGTGCAACAGAAATTCATTTCCTCGCAGCTCTGGAGGCTGGAAGGGACGGTGGTGTTGGCAGGGCCGGTTTCCCCTAAGACCCTCCCTGGTGTGCAGATGGCTGCCTTTCTCTCTGCGTACTCACACGGTCCCGTCTCTGTGTGTCTGTGTCCCAGTCTCATCCTCCTACAAGCACACCAGTCCTATGCGATCAGGGCCTACCCACGTGACTAACCTGACTCTGGTTACCTCTTTAAAGGCCTTATCTGAAACATTCGGAGGTACCAGGAGTCAGAACTTTGACACTTGTTCAATTTGGGGGGGTAGGGATGGGGAAGCACTGTGTGGCCTATAACAAGTAGGATTTTTTTCACATTTGTTCACTTCCAGAAGTGCCCCTAAAATGTGAAATGTTAAAAAGCACAGAAAGGAAAATAAAACCATTAAGAGATGGCCATAACCATCTGATTTTTTTTTCAAAATGGAAATACACCTTATACTACAGCGCCTGTTGTTCCGTGACCGGCTATTTTCCCCTGACGAGTATGCTGTGGACTTCCCCTCCACACGAACTGTTCTTCCTCCACATCACGTTTACGGGCTGCGGACCAGTTCATTATAAAGACGCATGCAATTCACGGATGGTGGGATTTTGATGGGCCAAGGCTGGGGCGGAGGAGAAATAGCCTTCTGGGAGGGACCGACTGCAACGCTAAGAGCATAGTAGCCGATTACCTGTCAGCAAACTAGAACTAGCCAAAGGCTTCTCAGGATCAGGTAAATTACACTTATAAAAAAGAATCTATAATTATTGGGTGTGGGGAGAGACTGGATGGGAGAGGGGGCTTCTGAGAAGTCCTGAAGTGTCCCAAGGATAAGACAGCTGTGGAGTTTTTGGCTGGTGAATTAGCATCTCTGTTAGACCCTCCAGGGCCGCTGGAAGTCAGTGCTGGACTCCCTGGGGTGAGACTGAACACTTAACAGATTTTTTAAAAAGATTTTATTTATTTAATTTTAGAGAGGGAAGGAAGGGAGAAAGAGAGAGAGAGAGAGAGAGAGAGAGATAGAGAAACATCAATGTGCGGTTGCTGGGGGCCATCCTGCAACCCAGGCATGTGCCCTGACTGGGAATCAAACCTGTGACCCTTTAGTTTGCAGGCTGATACTCAGTCCACTGAGCCACACCAGCCAGGGCCCTCATTTCACTCTTAAGATTGTGAAGGATCCAAAGGACCAGTTTGAGCTGGACCAGAAAGGCTCCTTGGGGAGAGAGGAGACAGGGAGAGCAGGGAGGGAGCATGACTCCAGTATGCCCACCAGCCTGCGGTGGGTTTCAGATGACCCAGAGGGCTATTCGATGGGGACACACTGCTTAGCCCTATTAATCTCAACAACCACGACTTTGAAATTATGTTCATAAAGCCCACGGTGTCTTAGGTTTCATTTGCTCCACTGTGCAAGTGGGAGAGGAAGAAAGTGCAACTGGCTTTCTCGTGATTTGGTCGAGAAAGCCACAGGACAGTTAGGAATGCAGAGATGTGGGCTACGACGTTATTTCTAGGACAACCATCCTCCAGTGAGAAAACCAGACACCAGGTGTCTCTGGGGGCTCTTTTTATAGAACACGGCAACCATTTCTAAAGCCTTAGGAATCTTAACCAGACCGTTGTGTGGAACGAACGCACGCAGCCAGCTGGGAACAGGTTTCTATTTTGGTGAAAATCTGCAATCTGTCGCCGTGCCACATCTGATTCTTAGAACTGGATTTTTGATGGCGAGTGGCACGCACCCCTCCCCAGCTGCAGGGCAGAGAGGCCATCTCCTGCAGTTCCTTCTTGGGGACTTGTGTTTAGGACCATGGCTTGCATTGTGGAGGCGATGTTATCAGTTGGCACTACAAGGACAAAAGCAGGCCTGCTGAGCTCCAGTTTACTGGCAGGAAACAGAAAAGAAAGAAGAGGCTACTGTTTAATTGTGAATTCCCTGATGGCGGGAACTGTAAGGCTTTCTTCTGGCAAGGGGTTGCCCTGACAGTCCTCACTGGTGCTGGGGGCGGGGAAGGGTTGCGTCGGTGCCTGTGACCATCAGGAGCCCCCTCTGCAGTGAGGACGAGGGGAAAGGGAATCTGGGAAGGATGCACTTTGCACTTTTAACACAGCCGCAGCATGGAATGCCCAGCAAGATCATGCGCTGCAAGAAAAGATTGATCACTTGGCAACAATTCCCCACGTGACAGCTCTCGACAGACAGTTCTCCTCATGTAGTAATGGATCTTCGTTGAGACTGCACTGCGTGTCAGGCTCCATAGGAAAACCGTGCAGGCCAGGTCTCGAAGGTGGACGCACACGCCTTCATTCCGTGCGGTGAATGTTCCCATGTCTTGCAGAGCCCACCCCTGGTGCCTAGTGAGAGAGTCACACCACCCAAGAAAGTGGGAAACGAACGTGCCCACGTTCCGCCAGGGAGTCATCCCGGAGGCTGGCGGCCCCTCCCCAGGTGTCTGCAAAACAGCACGAGCCAGGCTGCCGGGTGCCTTGCCCCTGAGGAGGAAACCCGGGACCATGACACACCAAAGACTCAATGTGGGCAAGGTGCCCAGAGGGAGGGCGGCCACTGGGACGTGGGGCGTCGTCCAATTCTGAAAGCAGATTCTATTTAATTCACTTTAAACAAAATAGGAGGGCCCGTTCCACCCCGAGGCGGAAGATGCCATCTGTGGATGCGGAGATTTGGGGACCGGGAAGCAAAAGGGCTGCCTCCCCTGAACCCGGTGACTGAGGTGGCACCGTTTCACTGCGCTAGTTACCCCGCATGAGTCACTCATCTCTTACCCTTCCTGAGCGCAGCCTCTCTCGGAAAAAGGTGGGGCGTCACTAGTGCCTCGAGGTGCTAAAGCCCGGGGCTCTGGGGTGGATGAGGAGAAGGCGTGAAGGGCAGGGACGCCTGTGGGCATGACACAAAAGACAGAGCTTGTCACAGCCCCCCCTGCACGTGAGCTCCTTGGGAGCAGTGGTTTTTGTGTGTTGTTCATTGATGTATCCCCGGCGTCTGGACCCAGCCTGGCACTTCATCGGAGCTCAGTACATCCCATGTGTTTACTGAGCGATTCTCCGATGCCGAGATGAGCTAGTCCTTCTAACGAGGTGGTCGCTTCCTGTGAAGCTCTATGGGGAGAAAGTGGGGTGAGTGTAAGGTAGGGTGCCTGTCCTCAGGTCTGGCCATATGCTTGCCCTGTAACCACCTGGTATTCACTCATTCATTCATTCATTCATTCATTCATTCAAGGAACATTTGCTCAGCTCTTCTTCTGCAATATACTGTGTGTATCAGTCATTAGAGGCACGAAGATGGAAGTCAATAAATATTTCTTTAAACCCATCATGACCTGGGCTCTGCGGATCCCACGGTGACTCAGGCTGGGACCACACCTGTTGGTAGGAGACACACACTGTTAACACCACAGACGTGGGGCATCTCAGTCCATCTGGAAGTGGGGGTGCTGGGAACAGCTTCATAGAGGAGGGCACGTGCAGGCCGCACCTCGACGGCGGGGTGGGTGATCATCGGGCCGGGCTGGGCCGGGGCATGCGTCAAACCTCAGAGTCTCTCAAAGGCACGCTGGGGGCGCCTCCCAGCCACACCTCCTCACTCGCCACTTCCCCACCTCCCAAGCCTACCGAACACACCCCTCCTTCTCCCTAGTCCTTCACTGTTCACTCCCACCTCGGCTCATCCCAGGACCTGGCACTGTAGCACTGATATGTGTTATCATCCATCCCAGTAAAGTGGCCAAATTGTTCCGGGAGCATGGTGACATGACTGGTGCTGGTGTAGCGAGGGAGTTGTGACCCCCATGTAGCTCCAGCTCCTGGTGGCTCCCTTGGAAACTTGTTGTGGGGGGGCGGGGGAGCAGGCTGGGCAGGACTAGGGCACTTCGGGGCTCTCTGTACCACTGAAATGCCAGCCGGCCCCCGCCAGGGGCCAGCGTGTGGTGGGTGGCCCATATAGTAGCATAACACAGAGACCCCTCTCCAATAGGCGGGGTACGGCCACGGCACCTGCCCTTCGTTTGGAGGAGCCCATGCCCAGGACGGAGGCCCCTCAATAGGGCATTGTGGCAGCGCAGGGGCCTGGAGGGTATTTCCACTCACACAATTTGTTTTGATCTAGTCATCCTTTCAGGCCCTGAGCCTAGAAACGTCAGAACCTGGTCACATGGCTGCCACCCAAAGATCAGGTTAAAACACAACCAGAAGAATGGTGTTTTGATACTTAAAAAAACACACACACATCAGCTGCTAACCTTTGTAGGATTTTCCCCTTCCCAGGGTGAAGAGAGAGAAGAGGAAGTGAAAACAGGAGGGCAGAATTTTCTCTTGGTACCACTTGTCTTGTAGACAACAACCAAAAAACCCCCTCGCGTTTGAGCAGCGCCTTGTACTTTTTGGTGGCTGTGCCCTTCCACGGATTGCCTCGCTCGGTTCTCAGAGCTAGCTCCCCCACGTGGGATGCAGGATTCTCAGCCACCTCAATTTCATTCTCATTTGTAGACTGAAGGCACCCCTGGGGCACCCCAGCAGGGGCTGGGGACTGGAGATGCCAGGAGAAAGAAGTCCTTCTCCAGAGCCATTCTGGAGAGACGCTGGGGGGTTTCTGAGTTTCTCCAGGAAAGCTGATCAGAGGTTCGTCCATCCTGAGGGCAAAAGGTCCCGGTGAAAGGGAGTCTGAGCCGGCTGACCTCTGGGTGGAGCCCTTCCGTCACGGAACGCCGGAGTCGGGTTCCCAGCACTGACTCACCATCTGCAGCTGATCTTTCACAGCTCAGCTATGTATGGGACTCTCCTAGCTGCTGGGGATCCCCTACCCCAGAGTCCAAGGCCCTTGAGAGCTCCTGATTGCAGCAGCATCTGTCGCCAAGAGAGGGGCGTCTTCCTTCTAGCCTGTTGCTCTCACAGACCTCGTGACAACTCCGTGTAGGCCACAGGCCTGGGGCGGTGGGGACAGTGTGGAGGCGGGCAAGTGTGGGTGACGACATCCTTGTTCTCCGGGAACTGCAGTGTCTGGGTGCAGACAGACGGGAACACAAACACCATATGGGGGCTGGAGGGCAGGGCGGGGGGTGCTGGGGGAACCGGCGCAGCTTAGGTTGGAACCCTGATGCCCCGAGACAAGAGTCCCCGGGGCCCAGTGCCCCCCCTTCTGGCACTGAAAATCAGCAATGCATGATCTGATCCGTGCGAGTGTGGAGGCCCCAGGGGGCCAGCGGGTTTGACACTGGGAGGGCCCAGTGAATTCTGGTGGCCATTCCCGTTGCTCTTTGGAAAAGACTCTGTCGTGTGGTTTCACAGAGCTGAGAATAGTGTGGGCTGGGGTGTAGAGGGCAGACTGGAGACTTTCTGGGTGGGGGGAACCTCATGGCGGCCCTCTCCCGTCCCCCGTGGGGTTTGGTTTGGTTGGGGTTTGGGAGCTCAGGGCCCACGGAGAAGCTGGGGATCAGGGCTGCCAGCAGGGCAGGGGTAGTCCTCCTTTTGTGTGACAGATCCAGGAGCCCTGGACGTCCCAGCAGGACTGAAAACCATAGTGTCAGAACGGAGAACAAGAAGACTCTAGGATCATCGCACACTGAGATGCCCCCTCCCCGCCCCCCTGACACATCCCAAGACTGGTTCCTAGGCCTCCTAGTCAGGAAGAGATTCAGTCTGGGCCGGAAGTCAGACCCCCTGGGCCAGGCCCTCGGGACAGCCCCACTCGCTCTGGCTTATCACGCTCCTTTCCATCTCTGCTCCGCGCTTCCCGGCAGGGCCTGCCTGCCTCCCCACAATGCCCTTCTCCCCGCCTCCCACGGCCCTTTCAGAGGCAGCACTTCCCTGAAGCCTCCCTGGTGTCCTAGCCCAGGAGCCCACGTCTCCCTCCCCCTCCTCCGAGCTCCCCTGGCTCGGGGTGTGACCCCACCTAAAGCATTCATGCATTGCTCTCCTGACTCTGAGATTTTAACCCTTTGGACCTGGGCTCTGGTCTCCCTCATCTCTGAGGGTGCCCACCTCCTGACACAAAGCCATCACTAATAGTGGACAAGACCCATCACTGCCCCCTCGGCTTCCGTCTGCCATCTTTCCTGGAGAAGAGGCCGTTGGTCGGTCCGTTTCTGAGGAAGAAGAGGCTGGGGAGAGAGCTGGGAAGGGACAATCCCAGCAAAGTCCCCGGGGATCTGGGAGAGCTGGCATCTCGTCAGGGTCGGTACTAAGGCTCGGGGGCTACGTAGCCAGGGCGACTAGGAATGACAGAGCAGTTTTCTGGCCTGGGGCAGGAGGGAGGGAGTGGAAATCTCTGCCAGCGTGGCCCTGGCACTGTAGGAATCCGTCCAGCCTCCAGGCGTGGTAGGGGGGTCGGTTTCCAGGTGAGGCCGGGAGGGTTCTGCTCAGGTATGTTCCAGTTTCTTGCGTCTCTGGAGAGTGGGGTGAAGGACAAGGAACACAGGTGCTGTGCAACCTCCAAGGGTGGCCACCTCGGACCCCAGCACCATGTTTCCAAATGGATAAAGGTCAGGTCCGGATTTGCTTCAACAACTACTCACCTACTTCCTTCTCCTTTCCCCAGGGTTCCCCAGGGACGGGCCTTGGCTGCTGGGATAGGCCCTGGGCAGAGACCTCAATGCGGTAGGGCTTCCCAGGTGTCCCTGCGGTCTTGCATGTGGACGAACAGGAAGCATCCCATTTGAAACTTACATAAACAATCATTCCTTTTCTGAAGTACCACGGAGTGGGGGCTGTGAGCAAGGAGGCAGCTCTTGGGCGGCTGCCTGGCCTGAGCATTGGGCCTACCTCTGAGGCCCAGGGCTGCACCCTCCGCAGCTGGGAACCTGTCCTGCTGGCCTCTTGTCCCTTCTAAGTCACCCACACGCACCCCAGGGGCTGTAGAGAGCCGCCACTCAGCCCAGCCCTGCCGTTGAATCAGTCTCCATCTCTTCATTTCGATGGCAGCTTAGATTTGTTATTCTTCAAAGATTCCCTCTTGGAAGGGCACCAGCCTCTCATTACAACTGCCTGGGGCGGCTCAGCTAATCCGGCACTCTGGCTGGTGTCACCTCTTCTGGCCTGGGTGTTCCGACACCCCTTCGGGCGCTGGCAGGGTGGGACGATGGACAAAATAATTAAGCCCCACGAGTTGAAAGGAGACTTCATTTCCCTGTATAAACTTTGGTTTCTTCTCTTCTTGGGTAACCACGAATGTATTAATCCAGGATTATTTTTTTTCCTTTTGTCACAGGTTTGCTCTTTAGAAGTAGCATTTTGTTTTTTTAACTGTAGTTTTCATTAGAGTGTAGGACGTGTGAACTTAACAACATTAAAGGTATTTTTCCTGGCTTATTATAAAAACGATGAGCTATATGCAAGCTAGCCTCAAAAAGAGAAGAATGAAAGGTCACCGCTAACTGATCACGAAACCGCCGGACCCAGTTTCCGTGTTTTCCTTCCAGTCTCTGCCGGGACGCAGGGTCCACAGCCCCCGCGCACATGCACCTTTCGGAAGCACCTGATCTGATAGCAGGTGCCTTGCCTCCGGTTGCTAGGTGATCTTTCTTACCACCGTTAACACACAAAACACCTTTAGTCTCATAATGTATTAAACCCTCCTCCTGTAGCTGAACATTTGGTTGCTGCTTCGTTCACGCTTCGAATCAAGCTGTTCACCTGTCCCTTCTGGGGTCTGTCAGTCCTCGGGAGCCAGGTGGGGAGGGCAGGCTAGCGTGGAGGGACGAGCAGGTTCAGGTGAGCTCCTCTCACCTGGCACTGGGCCTGACTACGGCCAATGGGTCCCTGCGGGGCTCAGGGACCCTGAGGGGGGCTCTTTGAAAGGGAGCACCCCTCCACTCAGTGGGGGAAGGGCATTTCCGGGGCGCACTTGTGTATCTGTGCAAAGTTTTTCATTCAAATGGGCACTCACTCACTGGACTCTGACCGTTTTTGTAAACCTGTCCTTCATCAGATGAACGGGAGGGGTCAAGTCGTGCTGGATGTTTGTACTGGTGTCTAGAAGGGTTGTTAGCATAGAAGAAGTGCTCCGTAGTTGTTTGTTGGGAGGATAAAAGTCAAAAGAATGATTCACAGCTCACAGGGAAACATGTAAGTCCCCAGCCTCTGCCCTTTCCCCCAGCCTGGATGGTGGAATCTGATACAGTGTTCTGCTTTTGCGGAGGAGGGGGCACTCTGACTCCGGGCAAAGGGCCTCTTCTTTCCGTAGCTTACTTCTCTCCTCTGGGGGGGGGTGGGGCCAGCACCTCTTGCCTGGGAATCCTGGTGGGAGTTCTCCGCCCTCCACCGCCATTTCAACCACGAAGTGGTGACAGATGACTAGGGCAGGGTCCCTGCCCTATCCGTTCCACGCCGCTTTAGGTCACCCTTTATTAGATGGGGTGGCCAACTTGTCTCAGCTTGCCCGGGACTTTCCTAGTTTGAGCACTGCAAGTCCCCTGCTCGGTCCCCGGTAAGTGGGGCGGGTTTGCCCTAGATCCCTGCACCCAGTTCTTAACAACGTCCTGTAGAGGGCGCAGGAGGCACACAGGGGAGGCAGGCGGCGTCGGAGACCGAGGGTTTGCCGCCCGCCCAGGTGGGTGGGTGGTAATATGCATCACACCACCTGGACCAGGTTTCTGCCTCCGGCCAGAGTGACTCAGAAAACGGCCCGTCTCCTCGTCTCCTCCCGCCCCCGCAGGGAACGCCCGTGTCAGTCCTCCGACCTGTTGGAGAAGAGAGACCTGGTTTGCCCAGCAGGAACGCGCTCTCTGGTTTTCGACCCTGAGAAGGCAATCACGAATCAATCGTGGTTGTCTCGGGTCACCCGGTGCGTCTCGCTCTGACGACCCGGGCAGCAGGGCAGCTCGGGCCAGGCAGAACGGATTGGCTCGCTTTTCCCCCAAGTGTCTAGCAACCGCTGCCTCCTCCTGGTTTACAGATCTGCCTTAGGAAATAAGTGGGAAATCATAAAACGTATGTTTAAAGTGGGTGGCGCTAATGAACAAGCAGTCTTGCTCCAACAGTCTAGTAAGAGGGGAGGCCCACGCAGATCTGCTGTGGGCAGTAGCCTGGCTGCAGCCAAGGGCACGTCAGCCACTCCGATTGGCCCGGCTTTCCTGGCACCCCCTGCGCACCAGCTCCCTGCTTTGGTGCATGGAGAGTTTTCTTGTTACGTGTTCAAATGGGTTGCGAGGTGTTTAGAACAGACGCTGCCATGGTGGGATCCTTTACCGATTCTTCCGCTGGCTCACCCTTTGTTGTTAAGCCACACACTTAGGGCGGTAATTATAGTTCATTAAATGTGCCGTGAGAATTGTTTTGTAAGGAGTGCCTGGCTGAGAACACCGACAAAACGATGAAAAACCCCCAGAGCGGCTATTTACAACCTGGAATGGCATCCGTGTGGATGCTCGCATCTGCAGGAGGGTCTGGGAAGTGACGATAGCACGCCAGTCCCAGTGTTCTGTCAAGAGAAGTTATTTGCTTCTTAGCTCTTCTCCCTCTTAAAAAGTCCTTTTAAGCTCTGACTGGCGTAGCTCAGTGGATTGAGCGCGGGCTGCGAACCAAAGTGTCGCAGGTTCGATTCCCAGACAAGGTACATGCCTGGGTTGCAGGCCATGACCCCCAGCAACCGCACATTGATGTTTCTCTCTCTCTCTGTCTCTCTCTCTATCTCCCTCCCCTCTCTAAAAATAAATAAATAAAACATTTAAAAATAAATTTTAAAAAAGTCCTTTTAGAAACCAGAGTGGTTACGAGGAAAGTGTTGGTGTTTCTAGGCAGTTTGGGAAGAGAGAAGGCCAGCTGGCCGAGGGTCGGAGTCTGTGCCTCACAGGTGGAGGCGCTTCCCGCCCGCCCCCTCCCCAGCGTGGAACGAGGCGGACCTGGGTGGGAGCCCATCTCCGCCACAGGCGGGTGGTGTGACCTTCCGCCAGTTAGGTCACTTCTCTGAACCCCCGTTTCTCCATCTGGAAGACAAGGGTGATGTTTGTGGCCGTCCCCCATTAGGTGGCTGTGAGGGAGAAAGGAGGTAGCACGTGCCAAGCCCTGAGCTCCGCCCCTGGCACCTGGTGGGTGGGGGTCAACGACAGTTCGCTGAAAGAGCCAGTCGTTCCTCTTTCCTCAACTTGAAGCTGACTGCCTATTCGGTCCACCCGCCACGGCTTCAGCTGGCATTATCCTGCAGTTGCTTCACTTGCCGCTTCCTTTGTATTTCATGAGACACGCCCACTCACGGGGTTCGGGTGTTCCCCAGGTTGTCGCGGCTGTCTGTCTTGAACTATCGCGAGCATCACCACCACCACCACCACCAGCAGCAGCGGCTAACATTTATCGAGCATTTACTGTGAACCAGGCATGAGGCAAAGGGTTTTTTTTTGTTTGTTTTGTTTTGTTTTGTTTTTCATGTGAAAGGTGATGAATTTGTTGCCTGCCACTCGCAGGGGAGCCAAAAGTCGGAGGCGGCAGGCTTTCCCGGAGACACAGGGGTGTGCTGGCCTGGCCAGCTGAGCAAGGCCAAAGATGAGGTCGAAGTAGTCTCTCCCAGCAAAGGCTCGGGAGCCGTTTTAAGAGGCGGAGGTGAGGGTAGTGAGAATGTGTAACAAATATTACACGTATTTACTCATTCTAATTCAGGGAGTCTGATTGGGTAGTCTCTGAAACCAAGCCCCCAAAGGTTAGAGGTGTAGGAGGGGCCACAGAGAACAAAGAAATTCCAGTCTGGTGGAGTTTATCCGGCTCAGGTGTGTCCAAATTCGGTCTCTGTACCAGACCTTCCTCATTAGCAGATCCCTTGCTTCTTCCGACCCAGGTAGTCAAAGTAGCACCTCTTCCGCTTGAGTTCTGTGAATTTTGGTTCTGCCGTGCTCCTGAGGTCTAACTATAGTTAGCAGCTAACTAACTACGCCTGCTCAAGCCTCTGGGACCCGTCTGATCTGGTGTGGTCTGGTGGTCTGGAGACAGGATAGTATGAAACTAGGGACATTCATTGACAAGTGGAATAAGAGAAACTGGGACAAAATAATTAAACAAGGCCAAACAATTTGAGCAATTTACGGCCAGTTAATGGATCACAGGGTTTTATCTTCCCTAACCAAGGACACTTAGGAGCACATTCCAAACCGCCCTGGCAGGCCAGCCTTGGTCCTGGCCCCTCTTCAGGGAAGTTCCTTAAAGATAAAACTAACCAGAAAATAACCCTCACTCCTCTAGACACACATTTTGATGAATCAGCATATTGAAGGGCACCCCTGGAGAGCTAATGCATATTCTGCTAAGACCCTCCCCTAGGATTCCTGCAGGCCAGAGACAGATCAAGTCTCCAGACAAAGGACCCACAGCGGGCTCTCTTTTTCTTTCTCCTAAACTCTAAGGGTGCCCGTCAGAATTGCAACCGGGGGGAGCAGCCGGCAGCTCGTCCAGGGCTGACCCCCTGCACCTGTCGCCAAGGCCCCCTTTTCTCTGACTTTCCAGTGAGTCGACAGCAGCCCGGTCTTGGCTCACTTCCTTTGCTGTGACTTTTACTGCTCATCGAGCCAAAGCAGCGAGACCTTTGCAAAGGTCTCCAAGGCTCACAGATTGACAGGAAACCACAACAGGGGTAAAATGCAAACAAAACCCTCCCTCTGAGGCAGGAGAGCAGTTCTCCCTGCAGCACACTAAACTTGTATCACGGAGAAGTTTAGGCCCTGTATTTTAAATCTCTCTGTTTTCATTTCAGTGGTGTGGGGAACTCTGAGGAAAGGAGGTGAGGATTCAAAAGGGAATCATTTTTGCAAGTACATCTCCCATTATAAGAATACTGGTCTCCAAGTAGATTCTTACGTCTGGAGTCCTTCCTATCCTTGATCCACCATGATGAAATAAATCCTTAGGACACACCTTCAATCTCCACATCACTTAGCACCTTGTACTACAGCCTGAGGCTGAAGGATGATTTGTAGGAGTTGATTGATCAACTTTGCCCCAAGAGGATGTAGATTTCATCGGTGAAATGTTCTACTCTAATATTAATTTCAGGGGTTAGAAAATATGACTCAGAAGGATGTAAAGCCTGTGGGCATATAGTAAGTGCTTGAGAAATGTTGGCTTTTGTTATTATTAGGTGAGGGTGGAAGTAACTTTCACTGGTTTGCCCTTGAGTTCTCAGCTGCTGCTGACCTGGGGCTGAAGCTCTAGGTATCGGGATACGTACCTTCTTCCTGTTAGTGCCTTTTCTCCAAAAAGCTTTATCCAAGCTACCACGTGGGATCCTTCGGATGAGTTTGGATGGTGTGGGGACCTTTTAAAATAATGTTCTTTCAAAAAGAATGTGTTTAAGTACAAATAGAACGAGTACAAGAGCTGTTTAAGAGGATCCCTTTTATGGCAAAAGACAATCGTTTTGCCTTTATGCTGATACAAAGTTCCCTTTTAAAACCCATGATGAAAGTGGAATAAATAAGTTGATTCAAAGAAAGCTGTTAAGTAACAATTGTACTGGTAACAATTGTAACAGTAAACAGTAAACAGTAACAGAAACAGTAAAAATTGTGGCAGTGGTATGCAAATGATACAACTTCGCTCCGTGTGACAATGTTAACCAACACTCACTTTATGGAGTTTGCATCTAACACACAGTTGTAAAATCTGTGTGCTTGACAAGAGCTTGAGATCATCATAGAACAAACCTCAGAAACAGGCGGTTTCCGAGGTACAGAGATTTGTGCCTTGATTAATGCTGTGCGTGGCGGAGGAGCTAGATTTTACCTTGTTTGAGAAAACATGGGTGCTTTCTAGTGGTCTAGACCTCAGACACACAAAAGGGGTAGTCTCTTAGCTCCAGTGCATCAAGAGAGATAGATACTGGGAGAAAAATCTGTTCTATGGCAGGATGTCAAGGGCCACCTGTCTTGAAATATGCCAAAGTCTTTTACTTGGGAAGAGAATTAAATTGGTTGTATTTGACTTCAAGGTGCAGAAGCCAGGGCCGGGGAATTGAAATGACAGGCGGACAGATTTCAGCTCAATGAGCAGAAGTATTTTCGTTATTTAGGCCTGAATGTCAAGGAGTCTGAGGTAGCTTTCCTTTCCTTTCACGTGGCTCGTTGGCAGAGCCCCTTATCTGCAGTTACTATCTCAGTTTTATTTAAAGGGCAATTATATCGTTTGGGAATTTCCCCTCCCCACAGAACACTTTTTACTCCTGAAAACATGCAAAAGAATTATAAGAACTTTTTTGGTGCTAAATGAGAAAACATGCGAACATAGCCAGCTAGTTTAACTATCTGTTCACCACAATAGATATTTTAATCAGGCTGTGAGGTACTTAATAGACTGGGGTTCGCATTTTAATCCGAGTTTTGAACAATATGCAGTAATCATCGGAGAAGTACCTAGGTCAGTCTGATAAACGGAAAGTTCCATCATTTTCACACTCAGAAAGCTGCTATTAAGAGTTCATAATTTGGACTATAAAGTGCAGAATTATTAGGTTGAAGCAGGTGAAACTATCATTTTGTAGATAAAAACCTACACTGGCAATTTCATATGGTCCCACCTAATATTAAGGCATTTATTAACAGTTTTATAATTACTAATATTTAGACACTGTTTCCTACTAAACTCAGGGTTCTCCGTACTATCCCGACCCAAGAAACACCGCTGTAAGCCAGCTTGTAATTCGGCATGCTTTCTTCTACGAAGGCTCCGAGTTCATTTTAGCTCGGTACACGGGGTTTTCATCTGCAAAGACGTGAAGCCCTCTGGTGTGCAAATCGCGAAGAAGTCGGTGGTTCCAACCAGGTTTGCCTGGCGGTGAAAGCCGCTCCCGAAACCACTGGGGAGACTATGTGTGGCAGGGCTTGGGGGCGGAGGGGACTGCTTTCTGAAATGAGGATTTACCAGCGAAGTAGAACCCCAGCTTCACCGCCTGTTCGCCATGAGAAACCAAAGCTTCCATCTAACTGGAGGCAGCAGGAGTTTCACATCGTTGGCACCGTCTAAAATCCCCAACCCGTAGCTAAATGGGAAGGACCCAAACTAAAAATTTGGAGGGCATCAGTTAAACTTCAGGTTCTTTTTGTCAAATACAGTGAATCAAATATTATCGCGTCTTTTGTCACGGGACATTCACGTCACCCTGTGGAAATGAGATAGCTCCTAGTAAACTATTCCAGGAGCTCTGCCGTACAGAAGACAGAATTTTCATGTTCCGTAGGGGAGCTGCTCAGACGTGCCTGCTGACAGATGAAGATGTGAAATTGAAACTCCTGTGAGAAAACTGGGGGACTATGCGGGGGGTTCCCCTCCTTCACATTCAGTGTTAAAAATTCACATAAATGTAAGCCCTCAAACGTTATTCATGTTCCAAGTAAATGCACTAAAAATCATGGCTATTGGAAGCAGTAGGGGACAGAGACAGAAACAGCTCCATTTCACCCTCGCAACAGGCTCCGGTGTAAGCGGCTTGCCCCGTGCCTACGGAGAAAGAGGACAATCTCGGGTCCCAACTAGACCCCACATTCTCAAGGAAACCAGGCGACAGCTGGAACACTGGTGGTTTCCACGGCTGTGGCTCCGACAAGGGGGAGTTTTAGCCAATCTTCCTCTCCATGTCCTGCGGTTAAGGGCTGTCAGGTCCCATCTGATTTACACTGGCTCTTCAGCCAGCTGCCACGGCATTGAGAAAGGCGGACAGGCTCCCTGAGTGCCATCTCCAGCTTAGCCCAGGACCCGCTTCCACCCACACTCCAGCACCATGAGTACCCCCCCACCTCGCTCCCCTGCCCCGTTTTGACTATCAGGGAGTGCACCAAAGAGGACATCCAATTTCTTGGGAACGAGAGGCTGAAGTTCTTAGCCCTGCGAAGCCTAATCGGTCAAGTAGATAAATTAGTTCTTTGATTCTCAGAAGAGGCAAGAGGGATTCCAGGTTGTCATGTAGAAAACCAGGCTGTTCCCACCCAACACCATTCCCTTTCTTCCTCTCGGTCTCAGGAGGCTGGACACGGATGGAATCACACGCGGTCGGTGCACTCACTGCAGATGAGGTCTTGCCCACGGAGAGACGTTATCTCGATGTAAGCGGAGGGTCTATACGTTTTATTGAGCCGCACCTTTTCCAAATGTGCCTGTCATAAATGTCTTCATATTGCTCACAGACACATGTACTTTGGGAGTAAATGACTACCTAGGTGACGGGACCATAATGGAAGGAAACTAATTTTCACAAGCGTCTTGCACAAACAGTGCAGCAATCTGGGTGAGAAAGGACTGTGAGTGTGCCATTTTATGATGGCTGAATGACCACTCCATACAGTCACTGTGTTACTCTAACAAAATTATTTGCTTGTTTTGCACGTAAGTATTTAGTACATTAAAAACGCTGAGACTTTTTTCCTTTTTTTAAAATTTATTTATTACGTTTGGACCTTTAAGAAACATATACCATTAGATATACCACTATTTAGTAAAAATCTACTCTAGTTTTTGGGAAGCACACGTGTCACGAACCATCTTGCTTCTAGTCTCTTTAGGACTACTAACTTTGTCAAAAAGGGAGGCTCTGATCTATGGGATCCTGAGCCTTGAGGTTTTGAATGTTTAAAACAGTTTCAAGTGGCTAAACTTAATTCCCAGCTATTTTTCTCCTAGAACGGGCCAATCGTTTTGAAGTGATATACTCCCTTGCAAGAATATTCAATTCCTTAAGCTTTGTGATCTATCTTTGGAAAACTTGATAAAAAAGTAATCTTTTTTCTGTACAGGAAGGGTGAACTGACCAGAACACACCCAACATCAGCTATAACAGGAAGCAGGAGAGTGTAGATACGCCGTGTTCACGTCGGCGACTGGTTCCTAAGCTAGGAGCTACTCTAAGGAGGCTACTTCTCAACCCACATGACCCGAGTGTAGCTGCGGGTACGCTCACCACTTTAACACGACTCTCGGTTATCTGACGCTGACCACAAGTAAGAAAGGGCTGGTGAACAAACACATATTCACACATGATCACGTTTCCAGGAAGCTACTCTTTGAGGAAGGGCACAGGGAAGGGAAGTTGCAGGAAGCTGCTGATGGGGACTGAGAAGGTTTAAAGCTATGGCTTTGGTGAGCACCCGGTGAGCTGCAGGAAGGCATTTGAGAGAAGATTCTGCAGCACCAAAGGATCATTCTCTGAAAGAGGTGGGCATTCTCTTTATTAATGTAAATTCTGAGGCTTTCAGCAGCTGAGGGCTGGAAACGATGAAGAAGAGAACCACCGTCACGACCGCTTAAGAACGGCGACCACACCGTGCGGCTCACGGTGCTTCATGGTCCGAAAGCCTCTGGTGGTGTGATACGGGCAGAAAAATACCAGCACAGAAACCACATAACACCATTAAAACTCAAAAAACATTGTTTTTTTTTTCTCATTTAAAAAAGTACTCAGAATACATAAAACAAGGCATCATTTATTCTTTTTTCTCATCCTCCGGCGTGGGGTCCGTCGGGGGCTCCTCCACCGTCGCACTGTTGCTCTCCGAGCCCGTGTTACTGTCGCTGGTCCCTTCCTCGGCCATACTGTCCACCCCCTCCTGTCCACTCTCCTTGTCCTCCGGAGTAGACGTGCCTTCTTCCCCATTCTGCTGGCTTTCCGCCGTTTCCTCAAGGTGTGTCTCCTCTGTAATCACACATTTGTCCCCGTCAGTTCTAAGGCAAACAATTACTCTTCTCCTGGCGCTGACAGCCTCCAGCTCCGCCGGCCAATGCGGGAGCCGCCAGCCACGCAGGGCTACTCGGCTCCCAGGCGAGCCAGTGTGACCGAGAGACGTTTAGCACGTTTGAATCAATCTGGGGTTTAAAAATCGACTTGTGGACTGTAAATTTATGAAATCTAAACACAGGTCAAGTATTTCAGATGAAAAACTAGCCTCCAAATTTAGATGTGCTGTGAGTATAAAATACATACCAGATTCTGAGGACTTTATGGAAAAAAAAAAGGAAGAAATTAGTACTGTTAAAATGTTGACTGCATACAGACATGACGTGAAGTGTAGCACGCAGAATACAGTCAGTGACAGCGTGACAACCGTGCACGATGTCCGGTGGGCACTGGACTTGTCAGGGGTCACTGTGGAAATTACATAAACGTCTGAGCACTACGCTCTGCACCTGAAGCTAAAAAAATAATATTGAGAGTCAACTGCAATTGAAAAAAAGTTGAGTGTGTGTTGACATACATTGTTTAGGGCATTCTGGGCTAATTGATAGATCATTAAAAATAGTTTCTCTTGTTTAGCTTGACTTCTACAAACGTCACCAGCAGAAACCCGATAGTCGCACAGTACCTACATTTACTCGTACGGGGCGACGCTGGTGTGCGTGCGCCGCGCTTTGGGCTCCGCGAGGGAGGAGGTCTGTGCGGCAGCGACATGCGGCTGGCACGCTAGGGGCCTAGTTAACAGTCACGTCGGACTGTTTTCTGCAGGAAATTAAGAGCATGAGGTTTTTGCTCTAATAGGTTCGATTTTCTTCGTTTTTTTCCTTAGGCTAAGAGGATAAGAATCTGAGTGAAAACCCACAGGCATGTGCTATTCATAGATGACAAAACAGAGACGGAGGACAGCGCGTTCAGGTGAGTTGCAAAATGAGCAAAGACCACACCGTGCAGCGGCTCTCAAACTCCTGCACTAACCACAAAAAAGTACGTGCGCTCCAAATTTCGTTAAGATAAAAAACATGTTCACACAAAACAGAAAAGGGCTCAAATAATGAAACTTAAAATCTGACTATCTGAAATGCTAATCTGCTGAATTTTGTAGAAATGCTCTATACTCTATTAAAAGTTTCCCAGATGTCGAATCGGAAGCTGTCAGTCGAGCACCGGGTGTGACTGCTGCGCCCCCTCCCCGCGGCGGTCCAGGAAGCCTCTGGCCGTGTTTCCCGTGACACTTCTGCTCCGTCCTGTGTGCACAGCGCACTGGTCAGGGACGAAGGGCAAGGTGCCCGTAAAATTTCAAATCGTAATCAATTTAATCAGTATTTTATGTAAGTTCTCCTGCCCTTTTTTTTGCCTTGAGGAATGCTTTTGATCAGGAAAATGAGTATACCAGGAAGAAAGAGTATTTCTAGGATGGGTTAAGCAAGCTTTTCTGCAGAGGCTTGGTATGAAATACGGTAGGTTTTGCGGGTGAGGCAGTCTCCATGGCGACCACTCAGCGGCACTGCTGTGGCCCTGAAGCAGCCGCAGACAGTGCGTACATGAAGGGATGGGACCGTGTTCCAACAAAACTTATGAAACAGGTGGCAGGGAGGTTCTGGCCCTGTCCTAGGACACCAACAATGACTTATCTTAAGAGCAATGACCATATCTTATGTAAACAACTTTGGCAATACAGGTTAAAATATCTAGTACCAGTACTGTGTCAAATCCAATACTCAATGACTGCATGCACATTTTCTTTCATTTATCCTTTGGAGCGCTCTCTCTGAGACAAGCGCGAGAGTACTTACAAACGAGGGAACCGAGATGAAATAACTGCCCAGGTCATAGTGCTAGCGCGTGGTGAAGCAGTGTCAGCCCAGATCTGACCCCCGGGCCAGTGTCCTTAATGATGACATCGTTACACTCCACGTTCCCGAGCCAGAAAGTGGCATGGCTCACTCCGGTGAAACCACCGAGACCTCGAAGGGCCAGACCAAAGATGACACACCACTGCTGTTTGCATGACACCAGCATTTTCAGTGAATCCACTCTGGGCTAAGATTTGGAAAGAAATGGATAGCTCGTATAAAGAGTAGCCGAAGGGGCAAGAGTAAGCGCGTGACCTCTGAAAAGCACCGAGAACAAGAAATCGAAGTTACAGACAGCTATGAAGACCCCGGACTTTCACTCCGGTGTCGGCAGAGGGGAGGTTACCTGTCTCCATGGGGATGCTCTCGTCCTCCTTCTTCTCCTCCGTCTTGTTGGCCGCGGGCTCCTCCTCAGGGGCGATGCTGCTCTGGCTGCGCTCCGCCTGCTCCGCTGCCTCCTTCTCCCTTTCCTCCTGCCTCTTGCGGGCCTGTTCCTCTGCCTGTGCGATTTCAGCGGCGATCTTTTCCATATCCACTTCTATTTTCAACCCACACAACTAGTCGTCAGGAAAAAAACAAAACTCCCTTAGCAGTGATCTTTTCTTACAATCTCTTAAACAACACAATTATTTTAAAAAATGGGTTTTCCTGGCTATAAACTCTATGTGCATGGGAGGAAAAGGACACGGCTCCAGGTCTTCTCTGGGACTCTCGTGGCTGCAGAAGAGAGCTGCAGCCACGGAACATCATGTATTACAAAAACCGCGGGCAAGGCGATGCCGAAAGCCCTGAATACACGAACACACACACACACACACACACACACACACACACACACACACACCTTCCACTGTATACTTCCAGCTACCAAACACTAGATTTACCTGTTCTATACGAAGTGAAACTGTGAGCTACATCCATTAACAAAGCTCAGTAAAATAGAAATAACTCATGACTGCATGAGTTCATCAGAGGGCGCTATAGTCCTTGGGCCTAGCACCTGTGTGCATCTGATATAATTTAAACCTATAAAATTCTGCCAGAAAATGGAAATAATTGTATAAAGTGAAGACATACTACTGGTTATAGCAAAGTTAACCCTGTTTCAAAGTGAACAACATTCAACAAAAGCACTGTTTTGGAAAAAAGAACAAGAAGTAAAGGTAACAGACACAGTGATAAACACATAGTTAACACATTAAATGGATACCCTTTTAAGTTCATTGTTAAATGAATCTGTGCTTTCCAGGAATTTCCTCTTCTTTTCCTGGTGTCGCTCCTCTATCTGAAGAAGTTCAGCTTCTAGTTTCCGCTGTAAGACATATGATCAGGCATTATAATTACCGTATTACTTTCTCTAAAGCAAATGTCAAATTAAAAAGTCTCATTTTGTCCACACTTTCTTACATTGTAACAAGAGTTTTAATTTTTAATTAAAATCATTTATTACACAATGTGTCTAGCTAAGATTTTTTAAAAAGTACAGTGCAGCACAGAGGAGCCGGTATGACTAATAAGTCCGTGATGTTAAACGTTGTTTCAGGCCTGAGCAATTTCAGAAATACTGAGTAAAGCGGGAAAAGGTTGACAGGATGTTTCCAAATTCTTAACGAACATGTTTTGTGACGAGGCCCCACGTGACGGTTCTCAGGACAGACTGACTCCATCTCTGGGAAAGGCGCACCCCCCGGGCCTCCCTCCCGAAGCAGGGGCAGGTGAGACCCCACACAGAAACGCTGAGCGGGCGGCGCACAGGGCCCGCCACCTGGGGTCTGGGGCCGAGGCCCACTCCATGGCAGGAACCAAACGTGACTGTACCTGGTGAACCATCAAGGACTGGACCTGTCGCTTGAGGACCTGCATCCTGGCTGTTGTGACGACTGACCGGACGTCTGGCACCACACTCTCACTGAGGATCTCACTGATGAGGCGGTGGTTCCTCTGGAAACGGGCGGTGGCTGTGTGCTTCATTGAAAAGCCATCATCATAATCTGGAATAAACGAGATATTCTGGACACCAGGTCGCCAGTAACCGTAAATGGGGGAGTGAAACGATGCACACACCTGATTACCAAGGAGCCAGGTCTCCCGCAAGCGGGTCTAAAGGGCATCAGGGGAGCACTGGGGCGGTCACTGGGAAAAACCACACAGGACATGTGGTGTTCAGGGGTCGGGGAATTGGTTTTTCTCACGAAATCTTTACGAGATGATACATGTCTGAGAAGGACTTGGCTGAAATACAAATGACACATAATAACCGCGTGTCTTTTAGCCTGGAAATCAACGTGAAGGCTGCTATGGGAGCAAAACAAATTCTGCCAAATGTTTCACTCTCTCGGTGGTAATTTAGGCATTTAGAACTAACGACGACCTGTGAATCGGGTGGTATCTTTGTCAACACTGCACTCTAATTTCAAGTAATGAAAATGCACACTGCAGAGAAAACATTATCTCTAGGACATTATCTCATGAGTTACATTTATAAATTCTAGACGGATTTCTCAATTAACTGGAAAAAAATTTCACAGTACTTCTTTCCACTCATTGCTAGCAATCCAGTTTCCCAGACCAGTACAAACATTTTATCAGATTAAAAAACCACCGAGGCCTTAAAGTAATTTCACAGGAAACAAAGTTTAATTTTTATCAGTTTACAGTTACAGCTGTCAGTGCGTAGAGGTATTATGTTGTTTGCATCCACGCAAATTCATGTGCACACAGTACGGGTCTGCTAATACATGCTTATTTTCCAACAGCTGTGTAACTGTTCCCATAATCTCAAACTCTGCTCTGTGTCCTCCAGTTTTTGACGTATCTGCTAACAACTTGTACTATTATTTATTTAATAATATTTAGATTAACTCACTAAAAAAACCAAAAAAAGCTTCCTCTTAAACAGCACACAGTGAAAGAAAAATTCCTCTCGGAATCACCTAGTCATCTCAGTGTCCCGTCCGAGGTGGAGGGACCGCCTGCGGAGCGCCCTGCTGCGCCCTGAACCTGGCCGCCCCGTCGCAGTTCCGCATCTCCCTGACCATCCGGGGCTCAGAAAGCTCCCAAAACTCTCACTATCATACACAGCGCCACTACAAACTGTCGTGCAAGTTACTTTTTGTTTCCTTCCGAGTGACTTCTTTAGGATATATGCTTCTGAAACTACCAATGTTGGAATAAAAGATAGCATTAAAAAAATTGTGACCTTCCTACTTTTTAAAGAAGTTTTCAAATTCACACTTACAATTATAAATGGACATTTGTGCAGCCTCCATCTGAGCTATCTCTCTGCTTTCTTCTTCCACTCACACGGCTCCGATACTGACCAACAGCGAAGGAAGCGACGTCTTAGCAACTTGGGCTTCTCTCTCCTTACACTGCAGTTGTCTGATGTATTTTGGGGAGGGAAGTGGGCTTCTGTTTTCTAATTTACCAATTACTGACTTTACCTCATAACTGTCTCTCTCCAAAATGTCATTTAAAAAAGGCATCATTGTCTTGTGCGAATAACTGATATGTCTTATATGAATTTTAACAGCCTTCTTTTTAAAAAGAAGTTAGCAGCTGTTATACTCATGTCTTTCTGCTGGTTTTACGTCCACTTCCACCTCCCAAGCCTTCCTCTTTCTACTCAGTTCTAAGGGATCAAGTCCAAGGTCTAAAGTCGTTCTTACCCTGGCATCTTAACTACTACCTGTCCTTCCTCTAAAAAACCTAACAGGCAGAAGTTTGAGAAGCAGAGAGAAGGAGCCTCTTTTGAAGACTGTTCCTGAGTGACCCCTTCAGTGCGTCTCAATGTCCACACTGTCACCTTTAACCTAGGGAACACTATTTTCCACTTACGGCTTCCACGTTGCTAGCCTTAGTTGCCTCCTGCGCTAAACTCCTTCCTTCCGATTACTTGTAGACTGGATATTCTCCTATGCTTAAGAAAATTTTTTTTTAGTCTGTGTGCTCTTCTTGCAATGGTCATCCAATCTGAGCAATTAAGCCCTGCTGATTCTGCTGAACACGCGACACTTCCTATCCCACGTGCTGCTCCTTATACTTATTACATTCGATTCTGTAGTTATGGGAACATCAGCCAGTGTCCCAGTCCATTCTTTTAAAATATTTGTTTTTCTTCCCTTTTAAGTAGTCAGTTTATTCACGGTGTTAGGTGGTATTATTGCTTCCTCTCTCAACGGTGTACTTCTTTAAAGTTCTTACAAACTTTCTCTTAGCTGCCACTACTTTAAAATGGGATCTTGGCTTACTCTGATGTTTTTGTTGCTGGTAGCCGGAGCGCCCAGCCTTCTCCGTACCACAGACGGACACGGAGAACACACTGCGTGTGCGGCAGGCCTGCTATGTGGGCGAACGTGCTCCGGGGCTCCCCGCAGCCCTGCACACTCTGCACGGAATGCCAGTGAGGGAGCTCGGCTGCATGTGTGCGTAAAATCTGTGTATTTTACGCCCCATGAGGGTGTGTAAACACCTTCATGAGTGTTACCGTGAGCTACATTTATGAATTCTAGTTGGATCTCTCAATTAACTGGAAAAGAAATTTCATAGTGCTTCTTCCCACTCATTAACTTTCTCTCTTAAGAGTCCTTAATTGAGAATTTAGGGAACCAATAAGAAAACAGGAATATAACACGAAGGCATTTAACTTTTTAAAAGCAACTGAGGCAAAATTCTAATTATGGCTCAAAAATCTTTCAGCATTTTGAGTACAAAGATTTTGATAAATAATAGTTTTTGCTATTTTCTGCACTAAAAAGGATATTTCTTTTTCTTGTGGGAAATTCACATAAAAACCTTACAATAAATAATCAAAATAATGAAATGGCACTCACATTATGCTGTGTTTAGCATTTAGGATAGGAAGTGAAAACTCAAGCATGAACAACACCCCCTGTTCTTTACCATCAGGATCTTCAGCAGGCTGGATGCTCATGTACGGCTCTCCTTTCTCCATGCGAGACTGCCTCTGTCGACTTTCTTCCTCTAAAGCAGCTTCCGCGCGACTTTTTGCATTTATGTAAGCAAGGTATGCGGGGGAATTATGGTAGGCCTTCATAGATTCATTGTACTCTATCTGAAATGCAAATGGTTTTCAGTTTTACAATGAACATTTTCAGGTCATAAGGAATATCCATTCATATGCATATCTACTCATATGAATATCAAAAGACACCTTAATTATCTCCTTTTCACAGCCAAGGAACCTGAAGTCTAGAGAAACTAAGTGACTTGACCCTCGCAGACAAGGCCTCAGTCACAGCCTCAGGTGTCCCATTAGATCCCGCGCTTCTTTTCTGAGCAATAAGCGGACGTTTATGCCCTTTCCATCCACTGTAGCCATCCCACCGCAGTTCCCATTCTACCTTTTCTGCTTCGTATTCGTTTAAATATTCTTGTTTTTCTTCATCAGTGAGATCCCGCCACATGCCACCAATAATCTTGCCAATCTCCCACAACTTCAGGTCAGGGTTGGAAGCCTTTACTTGGTCCCAGACCTTAGAAAGGAAACGGGAAATTTCAGCATTGATGCCTAAAAATATAGACCTTTAAAAATGCTTTTATTAAAAAAATAATTTATTTATTTATTTTCAGAGAAAGGAGAAGGGAGAGAGAGAAACGTCAATGTGTGGTTGCCTCTCGCACACCTGCAAACAGCAACCTGCCCCGCACCCCAGCCGTGTGCCCCTGACTGGGAATCTAACCAGTGACCCTTTGGTTCGCAGGCCGGCACTCAATTCACTGAGCCACACCAGCCAGCACTAAAAATGTGTTTTGTTTTTTTTTTTATATGAAGGTTTAAAACATAAACAAAAGCAGAGGGAACGGAACCAAGTCTGTACGTTCTCATCAGCCTGCTGTAACGACGACCCACGGGCGGCCAACCCCACGTCCCCCACAGGCTGGGGCACTGCCAGCCGGCAGGCAGGCGGCAGACATCCCGAGGCACTACGGGCACTTTGGATAAGCTAACTCAGTAACTGTCTATAGCTAAGAGTTCACAAAATTTAGAAGTGGTTAATCTGCACAATACGTCATCAAATATGTATATAATTATGACAAAAATTAAAATAATCCTTAATAGTGATGGAAAATAGCTACATGCTCTTGTCCTTAATTAAAATATTGGCTCTATCTGTTATTTTAAGAGTAATGTAGGTTCATACAAAAAAGAAGTGAAAATTCAAGGTAGTACAAGGAAAATAAAAATTACCGTAGGCTTACTATTTATTTATAGATAACGATGTCTTTTGACTTCTGTCTTCCTTTAAATGAACATGCAGTTGCTATTAGTTTTATAAAAATAAGACACTAATACATATGGTCATATCCCCCTTTTCACTTAATGTTCTTCTCATGTCATTAAATAGTCTCCAAAAGGCTACGTAACATTGGCTACATAACACTGTCTTACGGATTTCAACAGTTTAATCACGTTCTTCTTGTGAGATTTTAGTGAGGATTTTAAAATCAGAACTAATTTCTTTAAAAACTGCAATTCTTTACCCTTTCCTCTGGCTATATACAGAAAAGCTGGCTGAACCAATCTGAAATCTGGAGGGAAGCAGAGAAGCAAAGGGACCAGCCCCCACGCTGCCCCAGACCCAGGCACGTACCTTCCTGCTGTACCTCATGTAGGGCATCAGCGGCTTATCTGGTGGCTTTGGGGGTTTTGGAATCGTAATACCAGAGGATGCCTACAAAAGAGTTAAACACATTCATTATTCAATTGCAAGAAGTTTACAAGCAAAATGAAAAGAGAGTGCCTTAAAAAAATTCTAATGCGCCTTTCTTCTACTCGTCCATGGACACAAGAGTCTTATATTTTCTCCACTGAAAATAGCTATCACTGCAAATTCAGAAATGTTCATATCAAAAGAAAATAAAGAAAATTACTTTAAGCACATAGTTTTAAAATATTTTACAGAGCAGTTTATTGCTACTGCTTTGACAACCTGGCTGTAAGAACAAATAAATTGTTACACAACAATCCATACATTGAAAATATATTGTTGCATGTCCAGTGTCCCACACTTAGGACATTACCTGGCACCCTCGTATTTTACTTAATTTGCCATTACACATACAGTCAACACTTGATTATCTGCACCGGAATCTGAACTCCTCGGCACCCGGCCGCACTCACGCTGCCCGCAGGGCCCTGTCTGCCTGTCTGTCTGCGTTACCGTGGGAACGCACCCCCCAGAAACACCACCACCGCCACAGAGACTACTTCCTAGGTGCAAAGACAGGTAACACAAAATCAATTTCCTTTATCACAACCACTTTTCTTAAGGTTCTAGGTCCATATATAGTGGTTTTCTATAAAGGGGGTTCAGTTCGAGAGGTGTGAACTGCAGTCATGTCTTTTTTTACCCTTAGTCCTAACAGAAGTGTGGGTGCAGACGAGTGAACCGGGAACAGAGACATGGCAGACATGCAGCCATGGCAGTAGGTCAGGGAACCCCATTTTATTAAAAAATGTTGGATTTGTGGGGAACATAAAGACAAACAGAAAAAACTGGACAAGTAGGAGAGATGGAAAAATACATTTTATAAAGGTAAAAAAGAATGGGCTAGAGGGGGAACAACAAAAAAATTTAAGAAATTGGTTCTCGCCCTGACTGGTGTGGCTCAGGTGGCTGGGTGTTGTCCCACAAGGTGAAAGGTCACCGGTTCAATTCCTGGTCAGGGCACAAGCTGAGGATGTGGGCTGGGTCCTCCGTTGGGGCACATACGAGAGGTAACCAACCCGATGTTTCTCTCTCACATGAATGTTTCTTTCCCTTTCTTTCTCCCTTCCTTTCCCTTTCTCTCTTAAAAGAAAAAAAAAAAAGAGAGAAGAAAGAAAAATCAGTTCCTTCTATGGGCTAATATCTAGGCAAGAGACAGCAGGTAACTTTGAGTGGGCACCCCCCATAACCCCAGTTCGAGAATGCCTATTTCTGAACTTAGCTGTATCTCAACACACAGGGCTGCATTTGCTCAAAGACCCAGAATAGAACCATGGCTGAGTTACTTGTATTTCCCCCAGTTTCTGGGAGACCCCTCAATCCTGATTCTCCTTGTCAGGCAGGGGGACGAAGTGCTAACTTCAACTGTCAAAGGCAGAGTTTGGCAAATCCTCGTAAGAAAGCTGAAGTGATGTTTTTTTCCCTTTGCTCTTCTGTCGTGGCTGTGATGAAACCCCAGGGACAACCCAGTCTGGGCCGGGACCCCAACCATAACCTTCTCTCCCCGAGGGCGCAGAGGTGAGCGTGTCTGCGCCCCATTCCACTGCCGTCAGACAGCGCTTCCTCCTCCCCCGAGGGTCTCTCTGCTTCCTTGTGTGCTCCTCAGTAGCTCTGCTTCTTCACACTCGAGATCACTAGAAAGCACTTCCCCACCGAGGCAGTATTTCTTCTCCTCCTGCCCCTCGCACACGCTCTCACCACGCCGCACGCTGGGGCCCAGGCAGACAGCCCGGCTTCAGGCCGGCGGTGGGCGGCGCTGGTCTGCACGGTGAGGGGAGACCTGCCTCAGGGTCGGTAGGCGCTCCTTCAAGGGGAGGGGGGGAGGGACTCTGAGAAGGCTGACCTTATGCCATAAAATCAGACTGAGACATACACGAGTCTGACTGCTCATGCAGGAAGTTCTTAGAAAGCATTCCCAGCTCATATCCAACACAAATGTTCAGAATTTCATGAAGTAGGTTACAAATAAAGTTGGAATTGTGCCAACTGAAGTCGGTAGGCCACTGTAACAATTTTTTTTAAAGAGGTAAAGAATTCTAAAATGTCTATGGTTCAATATGTTGAATTAAACCACTTAAAAGACAAATTACAGTAATATTTGCTATTGGGTATTTTTCAAAGAACTGCATTTTATAACACTAATGAATTTGCTTCTTTCTCCTTCTTCTCCCAAAGGTACCCAAGTCACTCACATATGAGGTCCTATTTTCATGACATTGACCAGTCAATTTACACATGCAAACAGAACCCCAAATAACAACAACAAAATTAAATTCTAGCTGATTTTCAGGCTCCTGGAGATTTGTATCAGCAAACACCCCTATTATCTGCCATCTCCGACAGACATCTTTCTGTGCCTTGCGGCCCAGGGGCCATGCTTTTGGAAGGCACATTCCTTTCTCAGCTCTTTCTTCCCTCACTGTCATCAGGACCCCATCTCCAGCAGCACTCTCCCTCCTTCCAGTTTTTCGCTTCTCACTGGCAATGCACTGAGGGAAAACACGTAATCACGCTTGTGAAAACTGTGCCTTCACAACAGTGAGGTCCTGGGACTCGCCTTCCCATCAAGTCCATGATTTTGTGAAATTTATTTTGGTTACTGAGCAGTTTGTTGCTTCTTTCCAATTCTCAGCTGTTTCTCTGGTAGGATTTCATTTAACCATTTTCTTCAGGAATGGAATTTCCACTGATGTACAGAAACAAGCTGTTTTTAACCTTCTGTCTCAGTTTGTTTTCCCTCTGTACTTGAGCATGTGAACTGCCATCTGAATGAAGACCTAGCTGGGAGCGATCTCCATCTCATACCTATCACGAGCACTCCAAGGGGTTCTGTGCTATATAAAGTCGGCGTCTGAGAACTATCCAAGTGCACCGGACCCAACGGAAGCACCGGGTTTCTGGAGGGCCTACAGGGGGCTACTCACAGGGCTTCACGGAATCATCCCTTTAAATCACTGACTTGGGGTGATTGCAGACACCACCACCAAAGAGGAGAACCCCTCCCCCAACCCTCGAAGTAACACAGAACAGAGGTCGTCTTAAAATAAAACGCTTCCATAATGGTCAAAACCAGATCTACTGAGTCCTAACAGGGCTGACATTAGATATATGAAAAAGATAGTGTAAAACTTCAGTCATAACTGGTTTTCTCAGGGAGCGACTAGATGACCCAAGGCGGAGGCCACTAAAAGCTGAAGGGGCCGCAGTTAGCACAGGCTCAGGGCCTCCGTACTTCCCAAGTCTTTCAGGGCCAGGTCTTTGCGGGCTAGTCGAAAGAGCAGTTTAATTCCAGTTTATTCTGACATGGGGGGACAAGAGTGCAGAGAAAACCACCACGGGGAGCCCAAACACCAAATGCTCCACGCCCAACAACCCCCTCCTCCCGATCTGCCCTGCGGCTGCGCCCACTCCAGATGCTGGGTTCCGACACCCCCAGAGGGGATGGGGAGAAACAGGTAACTGACCCAGGCCCGGAGACAGACAGCGCACCTTCCTCTGCCCCGGCAGTCTCCATGAAGGGATCTCACTTCACTGACACAGAATTCTCACGGACACGTCCACGTTAAGAACAAAGTGCTTACACAAACGGAAACGCCAATGATTCTAGTATCACAGCGACCTCCATTTCTATTCCATTAACAGAGATAATCAAGAGCTGACTGTATAGAGCAATTAAAATGTAACCATCCTCTTATTTACTGCTTATGACTAATTTTCTGCATCAATGTGAAATGATCGAAAATTGATTATGTTCCTTGTTTAAATCAAGATGTTCTTTATCATCTTGATAACCTTGCCACTCATTAACACTTGCAAAAGAACACATTTAGGCCAGGGAAAAACACGTATCGATGCACATAAAAATCGTATGCATCGTGAAATGCATACACACGCACACTTTGTCAGAATTCTTTTCGGGTACCATGAAATATGCAAGGCACGTAAAACTTGATATGCTTATGAAGTACAAATTATGCAGAAACAATGAAAAATCTAGACAAACGAAACCTATCGAGCTAAGCGATATGCTTACCAAGATAGACAGCTGGCAGTTACAGGCTTTCGTCGGCTCTAGCCTGACTACAGGGTGAGAGGGCTTTTCTGAAGTCACATTAACTGAATTATTTATGAAGACAGTGGACAAAAACCAGGTATTGAGAAGTTTACAGCTGTTCTGGGTGGTATCAATTCTCACCAATGCCATGTTCCGATGTACGCAGGTATTTGGCTTTTGGATTTATTTATTTTTGGTAAATCATTTTTAGTTCTTTGTTTCTTTGGCACCTAGACTTCTTTGAATGGAGTCTAAGATGATTCTAAAATAAAAAGTCTGAGGTACATCACCCAATTTTTATTATCTTAGGTTTGTCATTTATTTTACTTTTATACTTATTTGTTTTTCTCTTAGGTGGATCAGTTAAATGAAACATCTTCAGTTGCAGAAACCATACCCCTTATCCCAGAGATAAGAAACACACTTCCAGTTGTTGATATGTAGTCTGGTATTTCAAATAATCTCATTTAACTTTCATTCTGCAATTCTTTGATATGACACAAAAACCCTTTTCTCTTTTTAACTGACGAGAAATGAATCTCAGTTGTCAAGTCAGCTATTAAATCCAAAAGACAAATAATTATGTGTAGCAATTCAAACCGGTAGGTCAGGCAAAAAGAACCAGGTCTGTAGGCCCAGTCTTTACGAAGAAACGGAGTTCTAGAGGCTAATGCCAATTACCTTCAATGAAAGATAACGCTTCATCTCAATTAGGGTTTTTTAACTGTAAGAAATTCTAGGTTTGTTTAAACATGGTTATAAGCATTAAGCGTCCGAGATTTTATCTCTACCAACCACCAAAAAGAATGAAGTCTTTTCTTCTATATACATATCCAGATCTCACTATTTTTTTTTTCCAGGGTAAGATCATACAACGAATGTTTCAAATAGTTGAAAAGCCAGGTTAAAAAAATTTTTTCATGGCTATGCTGGTGATTCACAAGGACCTAACTCGGAAGGCATTTCTGGTCACTTCCAGGTGTTTGCCGGATGCTGTAATAGTTGATTCTCCTACCGTGACCCGGCTGTTGGTGCCCGGGTTCCCTCCCAGCCTGTAGTTGTTGTAGGCGAGATGACTGTATGGATTGTATCCCACAAACCCTGGTGTGCTGGGCATTTGCTGATGGAAACAAATGAGACAAAAACACGAATGAGAAATGAGCTCAAACGAGGGAAACACAGAAATGAAAAATGATCTGCATATGGCATGCAAAAGCAACCTGAATTTACACAAGCAATGATGTGTTGTAGCTGCCCTTTTTCTTTCACTGGGAAACCAGTCTGCAAGTGGGCTTTTTCCTTTTTTTTTTCCCCCTACTTCTTTCTCTTTGTGGGGATGGTGGTATTTGTCTGAGTGTGAATGTGTGTGCTTGCATTTTGGGGGTAAGCGATAGAGTGGAGTGTCTCAAACATCAAGGGTTACTTTATGGTCAGGAGATAGTATGATATAACAACTTAGCAATATGTGTCTGAGAGGAAAGCTTGAAATGTGATAAACTAGAAGTTTGGAAACACTTTACATGCAAAACAAAACATGATTTATTCGACATTTATGTGGATGCCGCCAATGTGTTCACCTACTAAAAACAAGAACGAGAAATGGACTGCTTTCAAAGACAGTTTTAAATCATCTTATATCATGTGAGAAATGAGAAGAGACTCAAGGCAGGAAGCCAGAAGTTGTCAATAGAAAGGAACACATGTGGGATTCAATGGATATCACACACATGATTTCGGAACAAAGACTTGTAAGAAATGCATGGATTTCATTCTGGGGTGCGCTCTGATCTTTTTAAACCCAGTCATTCTTTCATAGGCTTTCTCTTCCGTCTCTTCTTTGATCCATCTTCCACAGGTCAACCATGAACAACTTCTGTTTTGAGTTTTAATGTGCACTATTTTTCTAGTTGACAGACTCAAATTTCTTTTTTTAAAAAATCCTGATAGCTCTAGCCCTTTCAAAACACAACTGCTCATTGTAGCAACAGAACTCTTGGCTTTGTGAATGATGTGTTGATGTGGTTACAAATGGGCTCTTACATGGCAGTGCCCTTGTGGTTAATACAATGGTATCCAATGTTTATGAGAATCAAGGTATAATGCATAAAAAGAATGTAGCAAAGAGAGAGCAAAAGTAGGGTATTTTTCCTTAGTGAAATTCAATCAAAACAAATGAGAGTAATTTCATTTTAACATGCAATTAACAGTATCAGTCCTGAAATGTATGATGTAAAAAACACTTAATACATTCCAACTAAGCTGTAGCTGTTATAAAAGAAACACAGTTTTCTAGAACATGCCGCTGCACATTTCCTTAATTTCCAAAAGATAATTCAAGCATTTCATACTCTTTAGGAGAAAAGAACTGATCAATTTCTAGTCTATACAGTTATAAAGGACGCAAATCAAGCATATTTAAGTAGGCAAAACACAGATGAAGCATCAAAGGCACAGAGGAGTGTCTATCACTTGGAGTGGTCCGTTCGGGTGGTGGAGGGGGTGGTGGTGGTGATGGTCGACTGTGATGGTGGTGGCAGAATAATGGAAAAAAGAAAGGAGGGCAACTCCTCTACTCTCCGCTGTGGCATGTCCTGATCCCTAGTCTTCTGTATTTTATGTGTCAATGTGAAACTATAATGGGACAGAAATATGACTAAAGAAAGGTAAAACAGAATTCCTTTCTACATTTGAAAAGTCATAGGGGACACTTGCTTTTTAAGCTATTTTTATCTCCAAAAACCAAGTGTGCATTCCAGATGCTACACACTGTCTGAGGAAGTATTTATATAAAAATGACACCTTCAGAGGTTTCATAAACTATGAGAATCACTGTTCAACACCAAGGCAATAATGTAAGAAAACTACGTAGGGGAGCTAAAAAAAAAAATTGAAACTAAAATGTGACAATTATACCATTTCCAAAAATGAAGTACATGTTTAGCTCTCTGAGGTCAGGAATCTCAACTGTTCAACTCCACCCGGATAGCCACTAGCAGAGTGCCAAGGAGGCTGGTCATAGGGCATGTGCTTTGATTTAAGGGAGAAAACAAACACAGGACTTTAAGACCTACTGGAAGTAACTTTGGAGGCTATATTATTATATAACCTGAACTGAGAACATGTGATATAGTATCTCTTTTTAAAAACATCTTACTGAAGAAAACCAAATTATTGATAAATGTAACTAAAACATTTTATCCAAGGGTTAGTAATTAAGAATAGTTATCTAGTGGAGAAAACAAAATTACACAAGGACCTAATTAGTCAACTAGCTTGAAGTTTAGTGGGTAGGGGGTCTGGGAGGAGGGCTGATAGCTGTTAAAGAATTGCTTTTGTAGGATATGGTCAATGTTAACAGTGTTTTGTTTTGTTTTGTTCTGAAATAAAAAACAACACGGAATCTGTTTCAACAAGGCCTGAACAGTTACTGTTAAATTTGTTTTGTGGACTGGACAATTATTTGACATGCTGACCAAGCTGGGCCAGAGCCTGCTGGGTGAAAAAAACAGTTCACAAACTATTATTTAGACACTTGGAAACATATCAAATCCCAAACCAACAGAATATTATTTATGGAGTGGAATGAAATTCAGTAGCAGGATCTGACCCACAGATAATAAAATCCTTACTTGAACAGCTTGAAAATAAAGATTTACAATGAGTGTTATTATAGAACTGGACTCTTTATTGTTTGATTTAATAGGAAAGTTATATATATAGATAAGGAGAGAAAAATGCAACCAGTTTAAGGTTAGGTTGGAAAATAATAAATGCCAGAATGAGCATTCATTCAATATCAACTTTAACGACTGTTAATAAGAAATTAATAAGAAAGAAGTGTTAAACTTGTCAGTTATTTCCCATTAAAAAAAAAAAACAAAACAAACCAAACAGCCAAGCATAGGAGGTTGGCCGTTCAGCAGCATGTTTCTTTAAATGTTGGGGTTGGTTCAAGGTAAGATGCAAAGAGTTATTTTATTTAGTAGGAAGTGCTGTTTTTTTTTTTTTAGCTGAATTTTTCATCCTGTTGCTGTGATGGTTGAGTGACTGTTCCTGGAAGACATTTGGGTTTTTGTATCAAGGCCAGACTTGGCTATTACATTAACAAGAAAATTAAAACTTACTGTTGCAGGAGCTGGGGTGGGAGGTGGGGCATAAGATGGTCTTTCTGTTTGAAAGAAAATAAATAACTTCTTGTAAACAACTGAGATATAATACTATGCAACAAAACTACCAATGGTCCTGTTTTGAAGAAAAAAAAAATGAGAGTATTTTGGAATTCCCATTTGCTAGGGCATTAGTCTCTTATTTATATAGATTGATAAATATAAAAAAAATGAAACTTACTTGACATTTTGGAAGATTAAGTTCTCAGTTCCTTAAGAATGAATCTGAGACACTAAAATAAAAAAAAGGAAAAAAAGAAAAAAAAAGAGAATCAAAACTCAGCAAGCATGAGAATGATTTCCTAAAGAATAGGGTAAATTGGTATTTCTTAGTAAAATTACATTATCTTCTGTTATCCAAGTTTTTGTGCATATTATACTAGTTCTTTAGGTCATTTGGTTGATCAGAATTAAACAAATAACAATTTACTGGGGATATTAAAAGTAATATGAGACATGTACTTTGAAATTTTTTCTTATGCTACTGAGCTACCTCTTGTATGGAAAACATTTTGCTGACGCCATATACACATCTGATCAGACCAATAAAAATATAATGACAATGGAATACGAGATATCATCAGGGCCCACACTAAGGAGGCCTGCTAGATACTGACAGCTCCCGGATCAGCAGCAGCTCTCCCCTCCTTGCAGCCTAACAACTGCCATTAAAATAGAGCAACATTATGTTCCTGGAGGCAGTGCACAAGGTAATGGGGATGCTAACGCGCTGTGTATTCTCTCCTAATGGTCAACAGCTTTCTAAATGCTGGGAATAAATTTGGAGAATTTACCTGAAAACCTCTTATTAACCCTTCACAGCCCATTTCAAAATATGTCTCCTCAGTGGAGCTTTCTTGACAAATTACCTGGGCAGAATTGCTTCCTCATCTGTACTCCTACCCAATTTACATAGATCTGCCATATTGTGTACTGTATCATATACCTGTAAACATAGCTAGGTTGCATGCTGCCTGGAAACAGGGACTGTCTATCTAATTCACTATTGTAGTCTCAGTACCTAACTTGAGTCTTAACAAATTTTGCCCTAGTATTACCAGCTCACAACAGGACCATATACATGAGCTTCTTCCTGACATTAATTAATGTGCATCGCCCACAGTGCAGAGAGACATCCATGTTTAGAAAAAAGGCAAATAACTTCTATGACTACTGGGGTACTTTCATCCAGCCTTACGTGAAGCAAACATGATTTTTTCCCCTCCTAGTTTGCATTTTAAGGGAATTCCCTAGAGCATAAGCAATAATAGGCCTCATATGGAAAGACAAACTGGGCCTCTCACTCTCTCCTTACGAAACTGGCAGAATCCACTGCCCCTGGTGCAGATTTCCTTCCTGCTCAGGTCAGGGAGCTGTCAGGATCCACGGGCCTTGCTCTGGGAGCCCTGACAACGCATGCCACGAGCTCTTCTATACATCATTCATTGCTCATTCTTTTAAATGACCACTCGCTCTCCTTGGCTACACCATCAATTCTAAAAGCAGGCTTGTATATCTGGCCACCTCCATCCCCACTATCTGACATAAAATACTAGATTAAGTATTTGCTGAATACCTATAGGGGACAGGCTAATGACTTCCGTTATCTCATTTAATAGGACCAACTACCAACAAGCTTTGTACTGCTATTTGCATTTTACAGATGAAGAAAGGGAGTCTCCGTGGGTTTAATGAAACTGTCTAAAAACACACAGCCAGGAGATGCCAGGGATGGGTTTCAACCCCAAGCCAAAGTGTTCCAGAGCTTTCCCTCTTCACTCTAAGCCACACCTGGGGTCCTCCCTTCGCTGCCTGGATCAAAGGGAAACCACCTTCCTGGGGGTGATGTCTACGGGCCTGGCTCGCCCCAAGGGCTTGCTCTGAGATCGGTTCCTTTAGCTGTCGTGGAGGATGCACGTTCCCAGCAAACCCACAAAATCGGGGCCTGCAGAGCTGCTCTGACCAATTTCGCGGGGTTCGTGGACCGGGTAAGTCTTGCCACCAAGGAAGGAACCCAGATGGGGCTCCCTCCCAACCCTCGCTCCGCGCTAGGCCTCACGGAGGCCGCAACCAGCCCGCGGCTCTGGCTCCGCGGCCAAGTCTGAAACCCAGCAACCCCCGGGGACTCGGAGTCCAGCCAAGCCGGGACACCACGACTGGCCACCCCCCGCGACCCGGCTGAGCCCAGTCGGAAACACTCACCCGCGGGCAGAAAAAGCGCCCGCAGCTCCGGCCTCGCTTCCCTTTGTCCCGCGCAGGCCCCGCCCCTCGCGCCCGGAGCTTCCGCACTCGCACTTTCAGCACTCTCCTTAATTTCCTTCTCGGCGGCGCCCGACCGTCTTTAGGAAAATAAGCCTCCGTGGGAGGATGCGTGATGCTTCGTACAGTCGAGGATTTTTTTTTTCCCCCAGGCCCTAGACGTTCCTCAAAACTCCCCGAATTTGGGCAATTTCCCAGCCGGGCGCCGATTCGTCACGGCGGAGACGGCGGATGGGGCCTGTGCACGGGGGAGGCCTGGGTTCCGCTGTCGTCAGGGGCGGCGGCGGCGGCGGCGCCGGTAGCGGCCCGGGAGGCGGCGGGAGTGTGAAGCTACGCGGAGGGATGCGGGAGCCACGGCCTCGGCTCCACGCGCGGGGCCGGAAGACGGCGGGAGTCGCCCCGGCGTGAGGCCCCGGAACCACTGTGGCCGCGCTGGTCGCGCGCCTCTCGGGCCAGGCTCCGGTCGCGCCCGCCCCGCGATTTTTTTTTTTTTTCCGGTCTTTTTATTTCCTCTTTCTCTAAGCGGGCGAATGTGCAGTGTAGCAAGCCGAGGATGGAGGCGTGGAGTGGCTGTCCCCACGGGCGCCTCTCGGGGCTCCCTGCCTTCACCAGACGGGCTTTTCCCGTTTTTCCAAGGTCGAGTTTGGTGCAGTTGCCCCTGGTTTCCGAACCCAGGCCCGTAGATGTTAATCCCGTAGGTTATGCACCTTTGCAGCGTCGTGGTGGCCCTGGTCTCTGCTCCTTGTGTTGGCTCAGTGGGTTCTCACCGCAGGGAACGGCTGTCCCCCATTTTCAGGCGAAACTCGCATGTTCTTTTGGATCCAGCTCACACGTCTTTTTGTGATGCCCTCCTGCGCCAACCTTCCTCTCAACTCCATGGTTCTTTGACATGGTTGTGGTAATCTGTATCTGATCCATCGTATCGGAGTGCGCTTGTCACCTCCAGTGCACTGTGAGGGTCTTGAAAGCAAAGTCATCTGCATTGGTAATCTTCGGGTTGCCAGTGTCTACTGAAGGCTCGAACCATTGTTAGATGCTCAATAAACGTGTATTCAGGCAGCTTTCTGGTCTAGTCCAGGGCTCCTTCCACTAAATCATGAGTGTGTTAGCTTACCAGTTAGTAGCCCCTTCCATGAATATATAAACAGCTGGCGGATGCTGGGGGCCCTTGTGGAGGGAAAAGCAACAGATGGGCCCTCTGGCCTGTAGTTACTTGAAAACAGTGTTGATATTTTCAGTGACTGATTGAATTCTTGGGTTGCTCTTAGCCATCATTGGGGGGGGGGGTGCCAGCAGTGACTAGGGCATCTCTAGAAGTCAGTAAAGCCTGGGACAAGTGACACTCTGTCCAAGTTTTCCACCTCCAATATTTTATAGGCATGAATAGAGATTATTGAAATTAAAGGGAAAGACAGGTCATCAAATAATAATAATAGGCAATCTTGAGCGGTGCTTGAGATAGTATATGTGAAATTGCTTTTTATAAAATATATTTTTGGCTGGTGTGGCTCAGTGGACTGAGTGCTGCCTGCAAACCAAAGGGTCACTGGTTTGATTCCCAGTCAGGGCACATGCCTGGGTTGTGGGCCAGGTCCCCAACAGGGGGCGTGCTAGAGGCAACCACACATTGATGTTTCCCTTTCTCCCTCCTTTCCCCTCTCTCTAAAAATAAGTAAATAAGATCTTTAAAAATATATAGAAGCATCAGAGACATGTAAAAGATTAATATAAGATTCACACAGGCTTCAGCAGAGACCCCGGTACCTTCTTTCTCTGGCCTCATGGAGCAGCTCCAATTGGTTTCTTCCTGCCTTTGGGATTACAGTGGAGGGGCTGGGCGAGTGCCCCGCTGGAACACCAGCTCTGTTGTGTCATCTCTAGGGGGTTGTCTGAAAAAGAGCTGCAGGAGCTGGCTGTTAGAAACCAAGCACACTGCAGTGGGAAAGGGGGGCACAAAAATGGTGGGAAAGGAAAGGAGGGGATTCAAGTGAAGTGACATTGATACCCGCTCACTTCCTGATCTATATTCGTGCATCACCTTAGCTGGTCTTTCCTGACCTGGTTAAGATGGCAACTCATTCCCCAACCTCTGCCCTATTTATGGCCTGTCCTTTGTTCTTTCTCTGTAGCCCTATCACCACCTAACGTACTGTGTTTACTATGCACTTATTTTGTTGTCTTTTTCTTCTTATCAGAATGAAAGCTCCTTGAGGTTGGGGACTTTTGGCTTCTGGGACAGTGCCTGTGTGTTCAGGTGGTCAGTATCTGTGGAATGAATGAATGGTTATCTCGTTTTCTCCATTTTCTTTCTGCACTCCTGCAGATTTGCAAAGTTAAGAAAGGAAGAAGATAGGCAAAATGTAACAGAAAAAACATCTCTTTCCTGGTCGTGAGGAAATTAACACTGAAGAATGAAATAATTCAGTAAGGTAGACTCTACTTAACACTAAGTTGCTTTTTGCCCCAAAGCGAACTCAGGACATAAGATCTTGCATGCATGGGAATATTTATGGAGACCATAGGACAGACTTTTGGAATTGTGATTAATCCTAGAAAATATGGAGTACATCATTAATATGACTTTTTAAATAATTTTATTGTTATTTTTTAAAGATTTTATTTACTTATTTTTAGAGAGGGAAGGGAGGGAGAAAGAGAGAGAGAGAGAGAGAGACATCAGTGTGCGGTTGCTGGGGGCCGTGGCCTGCAACCCAGGCATGTGCCCTGACTGGGAATCGAACCTGCGACGCTTTGGTTCGCAGCCTGCGCTCAATCCACTGAGCTACGCCAGCCAGGGCTTAATATGACTTTTTAACCCTTGTAACTATAAAGGTTGTTGGGAGCCTTCCCAGGGGCCTAGGAGTTAGTAGTAAACCCCAGAGATAGCCTTAGGCCCAAGTAGTTTTCTTTCTGTGGGTAAGATCCAGGAACTTGGCCTGCTTTCCTCTGACCCTATACATACTTTTTTAAAAAATCCACATCCAAGGGCATTTTTCATTGCCTTTTTTTTTTAAGAGAGAGTGAATGAGAGAGAGAAATGTTGCTTGGTTGCCTCCAATACGTGCCCAGACCAGGGATGGAACCAGCAACCTGGTATGTGCGGGGATCAAACCTGCGACCTTTCTGTGCACGGGATGGTGCTCCAACTGACTGAGCCACACGTGCCAGGGCCCTATTCATACTTTTTGAAGTTCTTCCCCCAAAACAAGGGAAGCCAGAACTAGGGAGTGACTGAGCTGGGGTTCAAGCCCAGGTATCTGATTTCTTTCCATAGTTCTGTGGGAAGAAGATGGGGAGGGAGACAGAATTGGGGGTACAAGGAGAACTTGACTCAGGAGGAGGAAGAAAAAGGAGATAGTGGGAGAGACCAAGGCAAAACTGGCACCCCCTTGGCCACCTGGGAGTCCATGAGTCAGCTCTAGAAAGTCTGTGAACCTTTAAAACTGTATACATTTTTATGTGCTCCCCCCCCCCCACATAGAGGGTTAGTAGTTTAACAGATTTTCAAAAAAACCTATGATTCAAGATTTTGAACCAACTACTGAGCCACACAGTTTGTGTGTAGTATGTTCTAATGAAGCTTTTTTAAATGATTTCTTTTTTCTTAAAATAGGGAGAGGGAGGACAGAACTCTGCCTGAGCCAAAGAGCTTATCAAAGTCTGGTTATAAGGCCACAGGATGAAACAGGCTGTTTCTGTGGAAGCAGAAGAAACTGTGCGGCTTCAGTTTCTGTTGCTAGGTGGCTGGGAAACACTGACGGCCAGCAGAGTTCCAGGACAGTGGTCCACGTTGTTTTACACAGTCAGACAAAGTGTGGTTTGCTTTGCAACCTTCTGAATGGCCTTTAAATCCCTTGGGGATTTGGGATGTGAGCTTGACATGTGGTGTAGAAAAGTATGAGAGCATTTGAGAACAGGGTGGTCCTGCAGAATCTGGGGTGTGGTCTGTCACTCACTGACCTTATTTGAGGGTCCAGGGCAGGAGCTGGCCAGGATCTAGGGCAGATCTTGGCTGCCTCCTCTTTTTGGACTTTTATTAGAACATACCCAAGCCTGTTATTTACGTGTTATTTATAGGTGCTCTCAGCTACAAGGGCAGAGAGGTATAGTCGCTACAGGGATGATGTGGCCCAAAGTTAGCCTCCTGGCAGGGGTGTGTAAACTTTTGGCGTCTCTGGGCCACACTGGAAGAAGAAGCAGCATTGTCTTAGGCCACATGATAAATACACAAACTCTAACAGAAACTGATGAGCAAAGAAAGGTTTTAAGTAAATGTACGAGTTTGTGTTGGGCGGCATTCACAGCCATCCTGGGCCACATGCAGCCTGCGGGCCTCGGGTTGGACGCCCCTGATGGGGTCTACGTGCGTGAGGGAAACTGGAGAAGGCTCGTACTGAATTGCACGTGCACCTTGTTTCAAAATGTTCACTTGTAGTGTGTCCGTGAACACGGGCAGTCTGCGTGTACGTGCCGGCCACCACTCTAAACACAGAACCCAGGGCTGCCCCGTGCACAAACTTCTAAAAAATTTAATGTGTTGATAATTTAATGTGTCTACGCGTATCATTTAAAGTTTAATTTTGGCTCATGTACCATACTGCTTCCATTTGAAAATTTTTAATTAATTCATGCATTTTTTGACTCCAAAGAACATTTTTGTGCTTTAAAAACTATCATGGTAGAACAGCTCAAATGGGGTAACTCACTGGGGAAGAGTAACTCTTCTGGAAGCAAAGACTTTGAAACATTCTCATGGCCTGTTGTGTTTCAGACTATTACTTAATCATTGTCAGCTATACTCATTCTCATAGATTCTTCCCAGTGACAGTTTCCATCCAAACAGCACTGTGTGATTGAGTCGTGCTTTGCCAGGTTTTTTCACGCGCAAGGCTAGGCATTCTTGCTGAGGACCCTTTTCCTTTGTTTTCAAGTGTGAACGCTGAGGCCTAGGACGTGGAAGTCACCCCTTCCTGGTTTCGGGGGTAATTCGTGACAGTGCCGGGCGGGACCCTGTGGTTGTCAGCCATTGGAATGACTTTTTATTTTTGTGTTTTGTTACAGAAGCATCCGTTTTAGTTATTCCAGAAAACCAGAAGAATATTAATTTCTACCCATCTATAGAATGAGGGTAATATTATAGACCTTGTGGGATTGGTGTAAGCATTAGGGGTTACGTGCAGGCCTGCTGAGTACAGCGTGGGGAGCAGAGGAAGTATTTTGCGTGTGGTGGCTACTGGTACAGGAGTACAGGATTATTTTGATTTTTATTATTAGAATATACCATTCTTAATTTTTCTTTTGTTAAAAAAGTATAAACATTTCTCTCTCCTCCATGGTTATCATTTTCTTCATTCCCCAAGTGAGCTAACCAACCATATTGGAAAAATTAAACTCAACACAGTGTCTCAAACTCAAACACAACACAGATTTAGAGTTCAAGTTTCAATTATTTTTTATTGTGTTATCATTTACCTCGGTAAATTCATATCCCAATTTAAAATGCCCCAAAGCAAATAAAACTTTGTTATAAATTCAAGTACTGTAGTTTAAAATGCACATGTGACACACAGTAGTTGCATAGTGGAATTACTATTATAAGCAATTACATTCATGATGCCCAGTACTAAGTTTTCACACTGCGAATTGATTACGCTAGATATACTGCATACGATTACCATTGCTTAGCACAGTAACTTGAGCACACTAGCTTATATGATTGCACTTTGCAAAGCTTTAATGAAGTTAGTAGCACTTAACTAATATTGAATGAAAACACTTGTATGTCTAAGATGTATTTTAGGTGAGATGCTTATGCAAGAGTAAGCACTTAACATGCTGTTGTTTTCATGACAACGAAATTCTCCTTTCCACCAAATAGAATAAGCCAGGCAAAAAGTAATCTGAAGTTAATTGAAAGAAAAACTTTAACTTTACATCCCTGTATTATATTAAAGATTATTTAACATAATTTTCTTCTGGTTAAAATATACTGTTTTTTTTTGGTTGAAATAAAGGGACAGGCTGGCGGGGGAGAGAGAGAGAGATAGAGAGATTGAAAAGGCTGTACTAAAATGCTAACAGCTGTAGCCCTTGGATGATACTTTAGCTGGGAAACAAGTATTGTGAGTGGCACTCAACATGTTTTCTGTTTAGAAAAAAATTAATAGCCTATAAATTTATAATGTTTAAAACAGGTAGTTATTATTTAAGGTCTTAAAATAAATATACCTGTGTTAAACAAATTAGGTTGTTTAAAAAACTTTGCAACAAAACGACTTACTCACAAATATATTTTCTATCCATATTTATTACAGTGTGAACAATTTAAAAACAAATCCTGCAAATACTCTTAGCTTAGATAACAGTAGTGTTATCTGAATTCACATAAATGATTTCAGGAACTATTTATAAGACTTTCTCTGCTATTTTACCTAAGGTCACATCAAACACTCCAGTTAGTCACATTTCACTTTACAGATGGAAAAGCCGGTATGGTGCGAGGCTGGAAGCGGTCTAGACACTGTAGGGATCAGTTTTCCTGATTTGTTTGTGCCGCTGGCCTCTTTTTTTTTGGTGGTGGTAGAGGACAATAAAGAAACTTCTGGAAATCAGATAATACAAAATACTTTGAGATGAAGCTCAATGTTATTTAATCAAATTAGCACTGGGCTATTTTCTATAGTTTGTTCAGAACTGCTCATAGGAAATAATTTATTTTTCTAAATATGCAAAGAATTGTCACAAATGGAAAAATTTTGGTTAAGTGAATAGGGGGTCCTCTTTAAAAGTTTGTTTATAATTGTTTTCTTTTTCAATTAGAAAAATCTTTTTTTAAAAAAAGACTTTATTTATTTTTAGAGAGAGGGGAAAGGAGGGAGAAAGAGAGGGAGAGAAACATCAATACGTGGTTGCCCCTCGCGCGCCCCCTTCTGGGAACCTGGTGCATTTCCCAGCCATGTGCCCTGACTGGGAATCGAACTGGAGACCCCTTTGGTTTGCAGGTTGGCATTCAATCTACTGAGCCACACCAGCCAGGGCAGAAAAACCTTTTTAGATATAACCAGTCATACAATAGTGATGGATATCTCAGTGTGATTCTTAACGTAATACAATAGTATTTAGATAAATTATTCCCTTTTGCTTAGAGTATTCAGCCATTGATTAAAATTTCCAAGATTTAACTAAGCCACTAATGCTTACAGTCTCTGACAAAATTTCAAGGGAACAAAAAAGACTATTTGGAGAAAAAATAGAAACTGTACTGAATTTCTGATTTTATTTTTAAGCTTCCCCTTTCCCAAAAATACATCCATAATTAGATTCAGAGAAATTTTGTCCCTTGCCATTTTTTCCCATGAAGAAAATCACACATCAATCAATCATAACATACATGCCTAACTTACCATACATACTTAACTTACATTTGGGACAGAAGGGGGTCAGCGTGGCCCACCTCGGTCCATCCTAATGTCATTTTTAAATCAAGTCAACACTTTCTTTGGATTAATTAGCTGCTGATGGAGATTTGATAGAGGGAATACTGCAAGATCTCCGCATGATTAGCCTGACTTCTATATCTGGTAGATTATCCTGTTTAGTCTGTAAACACCCTTCATCAGTGGCTGCTAAATGAAGATCAAACCGAAGAGAAACAGATTTTTTCCTTAATCGAGGGTTATCTTTAAAGAAGGAACCTTCCCATTCTTTGATAACTTCATCCACTTTCTCTGTCCTGAAATGATAAAATAAACCTTTCTACATGAAGAAATACGGACATATTTAAAAATATGTAATATGTATTCCATATGAAAAAGAAATCAAGAAGTTTGAATAATTTATAATTTACATTTACGTTTTAAGTTTCATGGACAATTTACATCGTGGAATTTATAACTTACATACTTTTAAAAATCATAGGAATATAATTTCAAGGAAATCTATGGAACTCATATTTTGGTGTATTTTTAGAAAAATGGTGAATTAAGGATTGAGCATTTCTTCATGAGTTTTTGTTTATGTATATTTACTCACGTCAGATTACAAATCACAACATATTAAAATTATGTTTGGACACACTCAAAGATTACTGAGCTTGTCCCACTGAAGTTAATTTCTCTGCATGTTTATTATTGCGTCTTTGTCAAGATTGTTTTACTTACTGGATTGTGCCGTGGGCTTCCGTGCTTTCCTTCACGACGTTTCCATTTAATATCGCTTGTCTGGTCACTGTTTCCACTTTCTCATTCTCACACTTTTGTGGGGCTTTTGTCGAGAAAGATATTTCATTTATAATGGCTGTGGAAATTTTATGTATGAAATATTAAATTACAGGGTTGCGGTATGTACTAATCACAGTCAATTTATGTCAGAAGTCGTTTAAATATTGCTTATTTTTGCTATGTCAGAGTGTTTATGGTCCCTGCAAGCGGCACTTCAGTTTTCAAATCAGTTTACTTACATCAGAAACTCACCTGAAGGTAAAACAAAACCAACTCTACTTGTAGGTTTTTGTTCTTTTTTCCCTCCTTGGATACAACCGTAATATCTGAAATTGGAAAGAATTATAGAAGCAACGACGTACTGGCAGATAATTGAAACGAATGCTCACCAATTAGAGAATAGATAAATTGGAGTATTTTCATACAATGGAAGTACTATTTAGCAGTGAAAATATATGAATTAGGGGTACACTGGATCTCATGGATGAATCTCCCAAATATAACATACTGAAAACACAGGGTAAATTGTAGTTAATTTTATAAAGGTGAAATAATATACCAAACAGTTTCATATTTTGTTTAGGGATACATCCATATTAGTATGCAGGAGTTGGAGACTAATAAGCATCACATTCCAGAGCCAGGTTCCAATGAGGAAGGAGGAGGAGACTGGGGCCATGTGGTGTGGGAGGGGGGGGCGTGGGGGGGTGGGGGAGTGTTGATAGATTTCAACAGCAGTCTGTGAGTTTCACTGTGGAGCTGGAGGAAGTGGTGTACATGGAGTTCATTGTATTTTTCTTGATACTTTCTTGCATATATTAAATATGGCATAATAAAAATCATATTATAGGAATATTAAAGACCAAGTCACCGATATCCCAAAGGATTAGGAATTAGATAAAATTCACAACCCTTTATTTTATTTAATAATAAATTATATGTATATTTACATAACACTATTTTAAGCACTTGACAAACATTAATTTATTTCATCTTCACCGCAATCCTGTGAGGTAGGCAATATTTTCTTCCATGTTATAGGTGAGAAAACTGATGCGCAGAGAGGTTTAGTGACTTCCCTGGCATCACTCAGCTAGTAAGTGGTATATTTTGAATTCACTTTATGTTTTTCAAAGATTTAGCAAATGTCAAGACATTATAGGTTAAAGCAGTTTCATCTAGTTTTATAGAGGACTCGGGATTCTGAAGCAAGAAAGAATAAAGGTTTCGTTTGAACGAAGTGGTACCTATATGGTACACATATACAATGAAATATGAAATCAGCCACAAAATAGGAAAATGAAATCTTGCAACAACATGGATGGACCTAGAGGGTATTGTGCTGAGTGAAGTAAGACAGAGAAAGACAAAGACCCTATGATTTCACTTACATGTGGAATCTAAGAAACAACACAAGTGAACAAGCAGACTGGAAACAGACTCAGACACGGAGAACATTTTGATGGCTGTCAGATGGGAGGGGCTTGTTGCATGGGTGCAAAATGTGAAGGGATTGGAAGTACAAATTGGTAGTTACAGAACAGTCGTGGGGATGTAAAATACAGTGTAGGGGATACAGTCACTAGTATGATAATAACTATGTGTGGTGTCAGATGGGTCTGATCACTCACTAGGTTGTATGCCAGAAAGTAATATAATATTGTATGTTGACTGTACTTGAAAATTTTTAAAAATTACGTAAAAAAGAATAAAGTTTTTTAATGACAAAATGGAAAATTGGAGGCTGTGCTGTGTTCAAAGCCATGTGACCTTGTGAGTGAGGGCAGATTATGAAATTGAATTAGTAAGAATTCTTCTTTGATAGCTTTTGTTACCGGGACATCCTGAAGTTTTCTAAATCCTCCAACTCCACTGCTTCCCATGGCTGTAATATTCTGGTGTCTGATGTGTGATAGGAGTGGGCCTTTGTTGGGGCATGTGTGGTAATTATCGTTTTCCAAACTTTCCCCGCACATGGTCCGTATAAGGCAGTGACTACCACTAAAAGGTTTGCATGGCAAGGAAAGTGAGCAAGTTTTGAAAGATCATTGTTGTATGACTTGGGAATTGTTACCATTGCGTTCGAGGCTTGATGTGCTCTCTGTTGTAGCTAATGTGCCTGACTTTGGCGGTTTTGTCCGTAATTTGTGGAGGTTAGAACTAGTTCTTCCTCGTATCCTTTGCAGTGTGTGCTAGTTTTATTGTAGAAACTCAGTGAGCACATCCTGGTGATAATGGCTTTTTTAGAGTCAGTTTCTCTGAGTGCATCAGAATGACATTAGTGGCTCTGCGTGTCTGGCCACTTGTCATGAACTCTTATGGTATTAAGTACCTGATTTCTTCCTTCTCCAGGAGGCGGCGGTAAGTGGCGATTTCTTGTTCTAGCCTCATCTTCGTGTTGAGAAGCATCTCGTGCTCTTGAAGCTGCTTTTCGATGCCGCGCCTCACTTCCTGTAGCTCCTTTTCTAGTCCTTCGATCACAGCCTCCAGGTCTTGGAGCTGCGTCTGGTAATGCTGCTCGCTGGCTTGCAGGGAGCTTTCAAGGCCCCTCTCCTGTTTTAGAGAGACCTTCATCAGTGAGTCAGGACAGGAAAGCGCGTTTCTGAAACCTGATCGGCAGTATCTGTATTCTGTTTTGTTGCCTTCTTTCTTAAAAAGGTTGCAATAATTCTACATCACTTAAGGAAGAGGTGTTTCCTTATAGCTTTATGTATGACCTAAATATTAACAATATATTTATTTTATATATGTAGCTAGAGAGCTTCCTATTTCAAAGGAATCCTGTGATAATTCTTATGGAAAAAACAAAAATAAAAACAAAACAAACCCCAGTGTGATAAACTTACTACTCTTATTTAATTTTTTAAGTGTTGAAAATATAGACTATTAAATATCAAAGGCAAAGTGGACTGCTTGTAAAAGGCAGTTTAGGAAAGTGCTTACATATTTTTCTATCAGACATCTCGATAGCGTGGGTAAGAGCCTCCCCACTGCGGTGACTGCGGATACAGGCGAAAACTCGAGGAGGCGTCAGAATACGCCGTTCCCCCGCTGCAAAACTCAGAGAACCCGCGGGCCATGAGCAAGGGCCGCTTCCCTTTTCTAGGTGTGGACTGAACCCTGCGCAGTTTGGTAACAGCTATCGCCACGAAGGAGGGAGGGGGCCGTTGGACTGGGACCAGGGAGAGAACTCAGTGGCCTTGATTTCTGGCTCCCTGTGGGTTTCTCACTGTAAGGTGACTGGACCATGTTTGTTTCCCTCTCTTACCCAGGTGACACCGGGGCGGGGGGGGCGGCCTCCGTGGGCCAGTTGCTCCTGGGGAGAGCGTGCTCACCACAGCATGGAGGGATTCGATTTCCACTTGCAGGTGGTGCCACTGGCGCCGTGCTTCCTTGAGTTCTGCTTGCGCTGCCTTCAGCGCCTCTTCGTCTTTGTCCATTTTTTTGCTTAAATCTTCTTCTAGCTAGAAGAGAGCCAGCAACAACAGTGACAAAAAAAGAAAGCATGCTCGAGAGTGAGACATATAAAAGCAATGACAGAAAAATAGCATAGGAACCCAATCATTTTTTTTTCTTTAAATTGTTAGAGTACGAGTGTATGTTTTGGTGCTCAGTTACTAATTAAGTATGTGAGCAAGTCAGTGGCACTGTCAGCCTCCATTATCTCAGGTGTAAAATGAACCTCAAAAGTCTCTCCCTGCCCTGTCTGGTGTAGCTCAGTGGATGGAGCGCAGGCTGGGAACCAAAGCATCGCAGGTTCGATTCCCAGTCAGGGCACATGGCTGGGTTGCAGGCCATGGCCCCCAGCAACCGCACATTGATGTTTCTCTCTCTCTTTCTCCCTCCCTTCCGTCTCTAGTGATAAATAAATAAAATCTTTAAAAAGTCTCTTCCTACTATGGCAGTCTGTGACAAGCAGGAAAATACACCAATTTTAATGAAAAGTAACAATTTACAGGACCTAAGTGTGAGACCTCTGACTTTTAACCTTTCATTATAGGTGGCATTCATAAGGAAGAAAGATCGAAATTAGCTACTATTTCCCCCCATATTTTCCTGTAGGTTGCTTTATAAAAGCAAATAAATAGCTATCTATCCTAAATTAATCAATTATTGGACTGAGTACATAGCGAGTAAACATTGCTGGAAAGTATATGATGAATAATTTAGAGAATTAAGTTATCGCAGGCATTAGAGATCCTAAAGTAGATTTCTGTGTTAAGCTACCTCACTGCTGATTTCTCTTTTTCAATATGATCTTTTCAGAAGGCATGTGAATTCTGGGTATCTAGGGTAATAGCAGAAAGGACTTCCTTATCCATTGTTTTCTAAATATCTTCACATTCAATAACAAATAGAATATTTTATGTAATAGTTAGCTTTACATGTTCTTATGCTGATGTTGAAATTAAGTGCAAGTACCTTTTGACGGAATTCTCAGCAGTTGGCCCCAAGAGCAATAGGAGCAGTGTATGAACTTGGCTGTCGTATTTTGAAGCAAAAATTATAACCTTTTTATGTTCTTATAAAATGCATTTTAAAATAAACGAATTCATATGATGGTACAACCAATTCTTTTTTTTTAAAGATTTTTAATTTTTATTTATTTATTTGTTTTTAGAGAGGGAAGGGAGGGAGAAAGAGAGAGAGAGAGAAACATCAATGTGCGGTTGCTGGGGGTCATGGCCTGCAACCCAGCCATGTGCCCTGACTGGGAATCAAACCTGCGACACTTTGGTTCGTAGCCCGCGCTCCATCCACTGAGCTACGCCAGCCAGGGCACAACTGATTCTTTTTTAAAGGAAGCCCTGCAGTAATTGAAAACCTATGAATAGAGTTTAGGGCAAGGTATTAGAGAACAGTGTCCATATATTTCTCGTGGCTTGTTGTTCTTAGCATTTTTGGCAAAAGCAAGCAGCAACGCCTATCAGAGCAGCTGCAAAAGAAAATTTGTGAGAATTTAGGAAACAGGAGTGCACAAAAATGATGATCTTTACTGGTCTTTTGGATTTGGGAATCAGCAGCCAGGCTTGTGTGGTAGCTGGATTCTGAAGAAGGTTCCAACGAACCACACTTCCCAAAATTCATGTCTTTGTGCGGCGGACATCCACACCGAATCCGGGCTGACCCGTGTCTCGTGCTTTAGCCGGCAGCATGTGGCAGAAGTGGCAGTTCTAGGCTGAAGCCTGAAGAAGTCCTGACAACTTCCACTTCTGCACCTTTGGGAGCCCTGGACCAACATGTAAGGAGTCTGAATGTTTTGTTGGAGAGATCGTGTAGAGAGGCCCGGCGGAGGGAGCGCCTGAGGCCACATGGAGAGAGAAATACGGAGAAAGAGACAGGCCCAGTCTCTCAGCTGAGCCAGCCTTTCAAAAACCCCGTCAAGATGCCAGACACAGGAACGAGCCGCCCTGGATGACCCAGTGCAGCTGTGCCCCAAGAGGATTGCTGTCCCAGCCAATGTCCTGTGAGGCTGCAGGGTCGTCCCAGGGGACCTAGGCAGCCCACAGGATCACGAGAGGACATACAATTTTTTAAAAAAAATCTAAGTTTTGGGGTGGTTTGTTATATAGCAATAAGTAACTAAAATAGCTCATGTTTCTTTATTTTTAATAATTAAATAGGCTTTCTTGAATTTATTTCAGCTTTCTGAGTTCTTTGAAAACAACCCTCCAAAGCAGATATGTTAACTGATGCATTTCAGCATTGTGACTTGTAAACGAAATAACTTGCATTTTTACTATTGCAAAAATAAAGTGTTTATTTGGTTTACATTTTCAGAAATGGTCATGATTTCCCCCCACTCTCTTTGTAAAAGGTGAGTCAACTATTCCAACAGTTAAATACCCTGGTGACTTTGCTTAATCCAGGATACCGATCGTTCTTTATGAAGACTGACAATGTTACCCAGAGGTAAAATTTGTGATGTTACTAAAAGTGGATAGTTAATGGAGTAAAGTCCTATGATCTCCCAGTAATATATTCCCCCTCTTAAGTAAACGCTTTGCTGTACTGGGTGCCTGGAATAGAACTTGAACTCAGATATGGTAGGTAAACTAAAAACAAATTTCTGAATTTCTGAATCTTTGTTTCTAAAATGTTTGTACATTTGTTTAAGGATTCAAGACCCTAGTTAATTGCTAAGAGGTGATTATCACTTTAAAACAGAGTAAGTCTATGAAATTAGGATTTAGCCCTTATTTAACTTGGCTCTTTCTTTTTTTTTTAAACTTCAATATTACATGCCAAGTATTGGAAATAAGCATTCTCATCTTATAGCACAAAAGCAAAAATCTATAATCTAAATGGAGAGTCTATCAATTTGGGGATTTTGGTTGTCCTAATTTGTATCAGAATTGTTCTGAATGCCATGCTCACATACCCAGATAATTTCTATTTATAATGATCTCGTATAAAACCGAATTCATTAAAAAGGTTTAGAAATATTTTACTTCGGTTTTCTCTACTTGCCATTTCAAAGATGCTGTTGAAATCACCTCTATCAATAACTCGGTAGTATCTTTGAAGGGTATGTGAAATGCTTCCTCCTTGGAGGATGTCTAAAAGAGGTTCGAGTTCACCATTTTATCGTATGTTGACCCCAGGTTTTATTAATGTCAGCCACCTCCTAATTTCTACAAAAATTAAACCCATCGATCACCATGTATGTCATGGTCATTTCACAGTGTCATCACAGCCTTTCCCCCTAAAGTCCCCGACAGATTGCAGTCAAGCCTAAATTCCTTCCCCAGTAGATGCTGCATTGAAAAGGAAATACTGTACCTCAGAGAGGCCGGGACAGGAATTGGGTAGACATGGATTGTCTCCTTATCCTGGAAGGTGCCTGTCTGTATGAAATCATTACCTGGATCCTTGTTGAGAGCACGGTCTCTATCTGATTTCTGGTGAGGAGCTTTTCATAGTTTGCCCTGATCTCATTGAGTAGCTGGGACAGCTCCATTCTTTTCCCATCCTCCACCTTGGCTAACTGAACCTTATCGATAGGACGAGTTGCTGCGGCAGCAGCACTGCTCTGTCTGCTTCCGAGCCCAGAGCCCCGTGGAGCCTTAAAGAGGCAGAGCTCCTTTTTCCGGGAGCCAGAGGAAATTCCTGTGTTTGTAGTCAATTATGCAAGTATGTGGTAAACCCTTTTCTCCTGCTGTGGTTGGAATAGTAGAAGTGTCAGACCCTCCAGAAAGGAACCCCCCCCCCAAAAAAAAGAAAAGAAAGAAAGCAAGAAAACATCCTCGGTATTCCTGAAGTGGTTCTCTCTAAAACTGAGTACTTTTTGGGGAAAAAAAGGTCATTTCTCTTATGGAAAGGAACTGGAGCATAATACAAAGAAAGTTATATTTTGTTTTCCCAAGATATTGCATAGAAATAAATCTGGGCCCCAAAGCATGATAGCTGAATTTTCCCTTCACAGTTTTTCTTATCACTTGAATTCTTTCAACAAGTGCTGTGGCAGGGCATTAGGATACATTGTCAGTCTGAGATATTCTGACAGTTACTGGAAAAAGCTACCACCAGATTCAGATGACAATTGTCATTAGCCACAGGGCTGATAAATCGCATTTCCCTCCAGTGCGCACTGTGTGGCTCAGGCGGGCTGCTGGCCTGACAGCAGGCGTGATGTACGGAGGCGAATTCCTCAAGGCACATTACGCACGAAGCCAGAGCTGGAGGTAGGTGCCGACCGAGTACAAGAGCTGAGCGTTAACGTTCCCCGCGCTTCAGCAAGGTGAAAGAAAATGCCACCAGATGGTCCCTGCACAGGCTGTGTTCGCTCAGGTACGGCTTACCGTGGGGTTGCTCCTCCATCAGCCAGCACGTGGTTAATGACAGCTCACACTTGTAAACATAGCATTTGTGCAGCTCTTTGCACTTGAAAAAGCACCTTTACCTCTATCACGCCATCCAGCCTTCCCATCCCTGTCATTGTGCAACCAGGAAAGAGGACAAGCCTGAGGCAGGTTCAAGTGCCTTGCCCAAGGTCATATGGTGAGGCAGTGGCAGCGTCGGGACCGGAACTCTGATTCCTTGGTTGTATTCCATATAGTGCTTCTTCTGTCTCTGCATTCTCCCTCTCCCCACCTAAATTTCCTGTTTAATCTGGCCAGCTAGTTGCTTAGATGTGACTGAAATCATAGGAGAGTAGATCTGTCATTATGGTCATTTGTAGAATGGTGCGGCTGAAAATGTATCCAGAGCACCATCGTTCAGGGAATAGTTGGTCCTCGGCTCTAGTGCTCACAGGGCCTTCGAATGTGCATCGCGCTGTTTCAATTTCTGAGCGAAGTCACTGCTGGCCGGCCCAGTGTGTGCCGGCCATTCCCACAGTCCCCTCCAAACAAGGTGGGCGTTCACACCCCTGCCGAGAGGAGGTTCCATGTCAGTCCTGTGCTCTGTTTAATCTGACCCTGCCTCTCTCCAACCCCCACACCAGTCACAAGGGGTGGCCTAGGGTGGACAGGACAGTCAATCCATAGGTCAGAGACCTACGATGTAGCTGATACAAAAGCTGACTTGTGAGCGGTGCTTGTGATAATCTAGGCCAAAGTGATCCTCTTTCTTGGTCATTGCAATGGAGACATATAAACAGAATCAGGCACTGGGTAATGGGAGGAGAAGGAGGAAAAGGAAGAATTGCTCTCTTGTTAGTTCATGTAGCTCCTGCTAATCTCTGCCTAAAATTAAAGAGTGGAACTAGATTCCACAGAGCAGTGGTTTTGGCCATCTGCGTTTTAAACAGGCATCCCAGGATAACCTGTGCGCCCTGAGGCTGTGCTTTCCAACAGGAATCCCGTGCAAGCCAATGGATGCAAGCCACACATGTGACTTCAGACTTTCTAGTCACCATATCAAGAGATAGAAACAGAAACAAGTGACGCCAATTTTAATGGATTTGACTTAACCCGATACATCCAAGATATAATTACTTGAATATGTAGTCAGTATAAAATGTTCACGAGATAGTTACATTCTTCCCTTTTGATACAGTGCCTTTGAAATCCGATGCCTATTTTTGTAGCCCCTCTCAGTTCGGACAAGTCACACGGAAGGTGTTCCGTGGCTGCGTGGCTAGTGGCCACCATGTTGACGGTGCAGCTCCAGGGTCTGGGCTCCACTGGTTCATGTGGATGAGAACTCCATGATGGGGGCCCTCCCCACGCTCACTTGACTAAGGAAACAGGGCTGGATTTCTCATGGGGAGGGGAGAGGAGTAGCATTTAGAGAGACATTCTACAAGCATGTGAGCAATGAAGTTAACTATTTCAAGATCTCAAATGTCACTTTTCAAGGAAAACCATTGCTGATGTACTTAAAAAAACCCTCACCTGAGGATATGTTCATTGATGAGAGAGAAACATAGAAACATTGATTAGTCGCCTTCTGTATGTGCCCTGATCAGGAAAACCTGCAGCCGTTTTGGTGCACGGGACAACGCTCCAACCAACCGAGCCACCCAGCCAGGGCTGGCTGATTTACCTTTCAGAAATATCACTCTTTATTAAAAAGAATTAGTAGCAATAGCTCACTGAATGCTATGGCATATACAAAACCGCAAGGTCCGTGGACTTCTCAGTGCTTTAACTGTAGTTCTCTTATGCTTCAGAAATCCTAACAGAACGCCAGTGAGCAATGCTGCTATTCTCCTAGGGAATATCTCGAATCCACTCTAGTTATTAGAGAAGGAGATCGTTTGAAAATACGCTTTGTTAATAGGAAGAAATTAGTCACAGCTGAAAGGTTTTCTTAGGCCCCGCCGAGGAATAAATGCTAATCAGCCACAAAATGAGGCAGTATAGAGCTTTATTGGGGTTTGTGCGCCTGGGCGAGATTTCCCGTCCGCACGGTGGGGCGAGAAAGCTGCAAGCAAACAGAGAATATGGGGGGGCGGTTATTTTGGTTGTCTCTCTTCGTGGGGACTGGGGATTGGTCCCCTCCGAACAAAGCAGCAACATACCATTGGTGGTTCTCCTCGCGCCCTGGTTTGACGTCAGCCGCCGTTTCCGGGTTGTGGTTCAGCCGCCATGTTTGTAGTTCAGCCGCCATGTTTGTAGTTCAGCCGCCATGTTTGTAGTTCAGCCGCCATTGTGTCCTGCCCCGCCCATCCTGACAACAACGCCCCTCACAACTGCCAAAGGGTTGTGGCTGAGGGCATGCGTTCCAGGGACATTCATGAGAGTGAGATCCCAGACCCTTGGGAGTTAGAATTCAAGAACTGAAGGCCCTTCCTTTATTTGTTTGGTCACTGGAGGGGCGCTGCTTGCACAGGAGCATACCGGGTGCAGATGAAGTACTAGAGGAATTCTGAGGAGGGAAGGCGGCCTCTTGAGGCATGCGGTGGAGAGAAAAGGTGCAGAAGGCATTAGAGAGGAAGCTGAAGAAAAAGTGGTTCAGGGAAAGGCCTGCTACCAAGGCTGGGTTGTATTTGGGAGGCGCTGGAGAGTCCCTGCTGGTTATGAGGTGGGGGGTCACATGGTCGGATAAATTTGGGAGCAGTGCAGAAGGTTTCGGGGTCAGGGTACCAGTTAGACAGCCAGCATTCATGGAGAGAAGCATGAAGCTAGTTTTGCTCATGAAAAGAACCAGAAAGAGATCACAGGAAATGGAACTTGAATAATGGGAATGGAGTAGGGGGAGCAGGCATGAAATCGGTGAGTTTCGGCAAGTGACAGCTGACTATGAAGGGAAGGAGTGGAGAGGAGAGGTCAGAGGTCACTCAGATTTACACTCTCTGCAACCGGAACAGGGAAGAGAGGAAGATAATGAGATTAAATTAAATCCAGACCCTTAAAGCAGTGTGATGAGGGGGTGGGGGGAGACCTGAGGCCAAGTGTCTGTCTGCCAATTACTGGAAGGTGAGCCTGGGGAAAATACTGACACTCTTTGAACTTCAATTTCCTTATCTCTTACGTGAAATGAATGACACAGCCCTCAGACCATGGCTCCTACTGACGTTGATCGGTACCATTGTCATCATCCTCATTTTATAGATCAAGATACCGAAGCACAACAAGGTGCAGAGCCAAGGTTCAGTGGCGGGCAGCCCGACTGCAGAGCCCACCCTCAGAGCACAGCTGGTCTTTCGATCCTTGTGACTTAGGCTGGGAGCTTGTCAGAAATGCAGACTGCCAGGCCCTGCTCCAGACCTACCAGATCAGAACCTGCATTTTAGCAAGCTCTTTAGATGATTCGGGGGCACACTGAAGTTCCAGTAAATCCCTGGTTCTCAAACTTGTCCGAGCACCAAAATCACTTGGGGAACTGGGAAAGATGATGATGGCGGTGTCCCTCTCCCAGAGGTTCCGATTTAATGAGCTCCGGATGTTGCCGGGCATCAGAATTTTAAAACCTCCCCCCAGTGAGTCTAATATGCTGTTAAGTTTGAGAATCACTTATAAATGCTGTATCCTTCCGCTCATTTCCTTCTCATACTTCACCGGGGGGAGATGGGTTGTTAGCACGAAGGTCTGAAGTACGTACGACTCCAGAAGTGAAACATTAGCAAGTCCCAGTGTTCACGCTGCAGTTGCTACAAGTACAAGTCTGTCGACTCAGGTAGGGAGACAGACTCGTCGCTTACTTCTTTATGTTGAGCTCCCATTTGGTAGAGGGGAGTACCTTTTCTCTGAGATGTTGCATCAGAGATTTGGGGACCTTCTGTAGCTGTGACCAGGTGGCCTGCAAGGTCCTTGATGTCCTCTGTCCGAGTCTGTGCTCACTAAGTCAGTCATTGTTCTCCCAGTTGAAAACAAAGTCTCCCAACCCAGAAATGCTCTTCACAAAGGCAGTAGAAAAAGAAAACACTGTTATTACTGCATCAGCATTAAACCAGAACACGATGCATGTCGCTGGCACTCTGTTCAGAAACGGCAAAGACAGAGCAGTGTCTCCCTCCCTCATGTCGCCAAGCAGGTGTTACCCAGTGCACACATGTTCTCGAGATAAATGATAACTAGTCCCCAAGTAAGGGGGTCTGATGGTGCCCCTGATATGCAGAGTTCATCCGGTCATTGTGGTGGCTTTGCCTGGTAGTGGGGGTGACCGCCTGTGATCACCGATGGGCTTCATGTAAAGGAAAAATATGCCTCTTTAAAACAAGAGGTTGCTTTTGGAGAGAGGCTCCTGTTTCCTTGCCACAGAAACAGGGGAACCAGGGATGCTGTGTTCCTTTGATATTTACATTCCAAAGAAATGTGCCCCAGGTCCTTGAGAAAAACATTCCGGGAGTCCTAAAGTTGGCTAAAGGGCTTATTTAGCTTTTAACAAGATTTACTTACATTTCCAAGAAACTGAGAAAGAATTTGCAGTCGTAAGGTTTCTAAAGTAAATGCTCCAAGGGAAGCGAGGGGAGCTGTGTGTCTCCCCTAATGTCAACGGGGAGAACGAAACCTCTATTTTTAATTTGTGTTTGTCCTTGCTTCACCCGCTGCTCTCTCCCCACCTCCTTCCACGCTCGAGGGCTCGAGCATCCCTTCAGTGTGCCCACGGCAAGGAGACAGCAAGTAGGCGGTGGCTCCATCTGCCAGACACACTGCTCAGGTGCAACCTATTTGGCTCTTGTCCTTTCCCGGGGCCACTAGCTCAGAAGCAGGGCCCAGTGCCCCCGAGCAGTCAGCTCCTCAAACTGACCTCCCGCTTCGCTGCCCTGCAGGGGGCTCTGGCTCAGAAGCCTGTCCCGGGCTCATCCCTCCTCCTCTCTCCCCTCTCCCTTCAGATCCGGGGGTGTTCTTCTGTTCTCGAGGGTTCTATTCTAGTCGTAAGTCCCAAGAGCTGCCTGTCTGGTTCACGGGTCTGTTGTCACTTTCTAGCTCTGTGGCTGGCGCAGAGAAAGCAGACAATTAAAATTTGTAGAATGAAAAAAGGTACAAGAAAAAAGAAAAGAAGCAGTGAATGCTCAAATAAGTGGAATAACATGTTGATGTTTTTTCTTTCTCCCCTTTCTCTCTCTAAGAATCAATAAATAAACGTTAATAAAAGAAAGGAAATTAAAAAAAAAACAGAAAAAAAGATAAACCAAAAAAGAAGGCAAAAAAAAGAGAAGATAATGTATAGAATGAATGCTGTTTTCTGAACGTTTCGTCTGGGCCCAGGGCCCTCTTCATTCTAAAACCAAGGACTGGGGCATCGCTCTGTTCTCGGTTCGGAACAGGGGTCTCCTTGGCGGTGAGCACGGAGGTATCTTTTTGCTTGAAGGGAGTTGGGGGGTGGTGAGGGGGATAAACTACCAGGAGACAGCTAGGTAGCTCAAAAACATGACACTCCTCACATTTTTAATATTTATAAGTTCAAGTAAATGAGACATGTTCTCATCCTCCATCTTGGTGAGTTTTTACTGAGCACCATGCTAGGATTTCGGCATTAAACTTTGGGGGAAAAACATCTCTTCTAAACTGTTTGCATTGTACTTAAGATTGGACTTTTGCTTTAAGGAGGAAAATAATGGACTGATTTATTTTTATAAAATGCATTTGGGCACATGTATTTCAACCTTTAAAGTGCCTGATTTTGGTAAAAATTAATGTCAAAATCCTGATTTTTCTAAACTTCTTTTCCCTAACTGATGACTTTGGCCCTCCTGCCTTCTACTGAGTGTATTTGAGGGAACATTTTAACACAAATGGGGAGACATTGCATGTTCAATTTCAAGCCCTTATCAGAGATGGCATGGTCACCACGTGGCACATTTTCTGGTGCAAGGAGTCGTGAGCTGGAAGAGGCCCTGATCAGAAACATCAGAGGGTGGCAAGTTTACAGAAACTCTTCGGGGAGGTTTTCAACATCCGCCTAAGCAAGCCTGTGTCTCGGCGTGAACCTTCCCTGGCCATGGGGCTGGCGGCTCCCTGGTGCTGGGCAGGAGCCCTGCCCGGCCATGGCAGCAGCGATAGGCCAGTCGGTCCTCAGAATTGAGCGTGTGTGTATTCCAGACGCGCTGAATGTGGGACCGGCTTTGGTTGTCCCCTTTTGTCCTCGCCCATAGCTTCCCTGTGACAGGCTGCATGGGGAGCGTGGGGAGACCTGTGTGGCTCACATATAACAGAGTTCCTGTCTGTAGCCAAAGTTCATGTATCTTTGGATGTTATTTTTGCTTCTTGGCCCTCACACCACGGCTTGAATTATTGACTTCTATTTTCGGGCGTAAAATGCCATCCCCTTGCCCACACTGGCTCGACGAACATGCGTGCCTCTTCCAGGAGCGACCTCCCTGTATCCTGTGCCCCTTTCTGCCTCCTTGCTTCTTCACGGTGGCCCGTTGCCTTCTCAGCGGTTTGCTGCCAGGGAGGAGCCCTCCGACTGTCTCTGGGCTGGACTCCGCTCCCTGACAGCTGCTCTCGGGTGCCTCTGGGTCTGTCTGCCCGGCCGCCCCTTCTTTTCTTGCTTTCAGCGCGGCAGGCAGGCAGGCAGGCAGGCAGGCAGGCAGTCTCTAAGTGTCTGAGCGCCGTCCAGCTTCTCAGCAAAGCAACGCTGTCTCGTTTGGGAGGATGCATCGTGCATAGCCCCCAGCACACTTGCACTTCTGCGTACACGTGGATCCCCTCTTCAGTGAGCCTGATGTGTGAAAATGGGAGTCCCAGAAGTGGTCTGCTTAGGCTTTTTACAAAGACACATTTTACAAAAGAACTTTTAATGGTACAATTTAAAAAAAAATTGTGCTCTATTTCCTCAGAAGCTTGGAAGACGTGGTAATTCGACCTTGACTATTAAATGGGTGGCATTTAAAACATAAGAATTAACAACTTTTGACTTCTTCACTACTTAAAGTGAGGTTCAAAATGCTTGGTAGTTGTTTCCTCCTTCAGTGGCCTGAGTGTCTCAAGGGAAAGAGCACACGACTCATGTTTCTTTGGAAACTGCTTCGGCTCCCACTAATTTAGTGGGTTTTCCCACTAATCCCTTAGACGTAAGGCTGAGTTAATGCTTTTGAACAAGTGAACAAATATCAGAGTAGGCGATCTTATCTTGAATACAAAATGATTACTCTTAAGCTTCTCTTAAAAATAGGTTTCGAGTTCTGGAAACGTTCATTGCAGTGTTCGGGCTTGTTTTGACTTTCTCATTGTATAACCGGAGGAGGAGTTGCTCTGGTAGGGATTACTGCTGTGTATTTAGGACAGCGTGGTAATCTCGTCCTCTCGGGCGTGGACCTGTGCTCGGCTTAGAGACACTAACACAGCACACCAGCGACTATTCAGTTTAATGGAACATAATTACATAGGTCAGCGATTTTCAAACTTTTTCATCTCATGCCACACATACACTAATTATTAAAAATCTGCAGCATACCCCAAAATATACTTTTTGCCAATCTGTCAAAAAATAGATATAATTTTAATTCATTCACACTGGATGGCAATTGTGTTAAAAATTTTTTATTTATTTGTCTTTAGAGAGAGGGGAAGGAAGGGAGAAAGAAAGAGAGAGAAACATTGATGTGTGAGAGATATGTCGCTCAGTTGCCTCTTGCACACCCCCTACTGGGGACCTGGCCTGCAACCCAGGCATGTGCCCTGACTGGGAATCAAACCAGTGACCTTTTGGTTCACAGGCCAGCACTCAATCCACTGAGCCACACCAGCTGGGGCATGTTGTCAATTTTTTATTTGACAATCTAAGGGAAAAGAGGTCAGTGCTCTTGATTAAATAGTCAGCTATCGCATGTTTTAAATTCTTTTGCGGCACACCTGTTAAAGATCGCTGACTCAATAGGTCATGTCACCTTACAGGAATATGATACTTCCACTAATGTGAATGGTTTTGAGCATTCAGAGAAAGCTGGGGTCACTATTGTGCTCGCTTCGGCAGCACGTGTACTAACGCTGGAATGACACCGGGAAGACTAGTGTGGCCCCTGTGCAAGAATGACACAGAGATTTGTGAAGTGTTCCATTAAAAAACAATCATTGTCTCTGAACTCTCCCGAAGCAGCCAGAAGACTAGCTACTCCTGCTTAAAAGATGTTCAATGACATCAGCACTGGTTGAGAAGAAAACATTTTCCACTCACCTTGATAAATTCTTAGTGTTTATCTGGAAGATTGAGTAAAACAGAGCCCAACTGTAGGATAGCACTGAGGCTTGTTTGGAGGCTCCAGCAGGGACGCACAGCTACCGGTACGCCACTGACTAAAGGAAGGTCCTCTCCTCGGTCGGGGAGGTTGTCCTTTTCGACCCAGCACGCAGCTCTGGGAGGGACGCCCTTGGATCGGTGAGGCAGGAAGGGGACCCCTGCCTAGCCAGCCAGATCAACCAAATCCACCCCGGCGGTCGTTGGGATGACAGATGTCACAGCCGGGTTGCCCTCATGTCCTTTGTGATTGCTTTAATAGTACATCAGGTACATCACCTTTTTCCTTTTAATTAAAACTTCAAATAGTTAGCAATCAATACCTTTTGAGCTATGGATGAAAACTAATCTCGGTATTAAGATACCAGCATACATGACTCATTTTCTCATTTAGCCCTTAACACAGTTGCTGATTTCTGGAAGACTAGTCTGCAATACTATGCTTGTTTTGTGGGACAACGTGTTCTGAACTTTGTGAATGTTTAAAATTTCCTTTTAATTTTTTTGGCCCCCTCTTTTTGATTTCCATTTCTCTTGGGCTTCTTATGCTAGTGGTCCATTCAATTACAATTTTTTTTTATTCAGTACAAATATTTTAAAAGTTTAATACATTTAAAGATGTCTTTTTGGCTTACATTGTAAACAATCACATTTGGAAATGAATACGTTTTCTGAAATTTCGTCCGGTCTCTGCGAACCAGCAAACTGTGGGCAGGGCAAACGAAGGCGCCCTTCACTGAGTCCACACTCTGGCACACCTTCTACGAGCTGTTTTCACACTCTGGCCTTCAGAAAAATTCATTACACTAATCCTTTAAGCTTCAGCTCCTTCTTAATCACTTTTTTCAAAGGTCTCCACTCATCAGCGGCTCAATCCATCTATCATTGCTGACTCCGGGTGTGAAATGTGGTGCTATGTGGACGTACAGGCACCACCAGTTTAGTTGCCTCTCGAAAATCATTATCTCTGAAGCTTCTCTAAGTAGCCAGGAAACAGTGACTCATGCCTTGCGAGCAGTGGTCATGGAAGTCAGCCGTGTTGGAGAATTAGGGAAACATTTTCAGTTCTCTTCGAGAAATCTTAAGTGTGAGTCTTTCAAGGTTAACTTTGATCTTTGTTCAACCGTATGATTCTGTATTCTGCCTTGGATAGTTTAGCTGTGCTACCTTCTCATTGTACTTGTGTATTATAAGCAATCGATAACTGTTTGTTGAGTCAAGTACCTATAAGACAGACTTGGCTTGACTTCTTTCTGAATACGGCCTGTGCGTTTTTGTCTTGACTCGCTTCTGGAAAGGGTTTCTTTCTCTGTTGTTAGTATCAGATAGTGTTCCTGTTCACTGTGCAAGAAAGAAGGTACAACACACAGACATTTTCTCTCTTCTATTCTAACTTCTCTTTCAAGTAGAACAGATCGTCTTTTTCACTCAGAAAAGGGGGCAAGGTTTTGAGATTGCATGGGAGGAGGAGGGTGCCTCCCCCTCGTCTTATGGACCAAGCTGAGTGTTTTCTACTCTGTGGACAATCGCAGAGTCTCAGCTACTTCGGGGGCTGCAGGACTCGAAAAATACGGGCTGGTATCTGCCGTTAATAATTCCGCTTCCAGATATTTTCCATACGTTAAATGGAAACTTTCCTATTTGAGTTATTAATTGACGAAGCCCAAGATCTTGCATTTTTTTCCTTAAGAGCTTTTAAATATGAACTTCATTAGGGAATACAGTATGTAAGAAACATATTGCTGAGGTGATATCATGAAATTATGTTTGTGCACAAATTGGTTTTTGGTGGATTCACCCAGGAGGAGCTTGTTGCACTCCAGGGCTCCTGGAGACTCTCACTCTGTCTCCAGGGCCTGAAACGTGAATTCTAGTTCATTCCTCTCGGTCACAGCGGAGCCGGCTGCTGCGGCAGCGGGGGCCACCTGCTGCTGTGGCCCCCTGCTCTGAAATACCGTGACAAAGCAGAGTCAGTCCCTGAGATAACTCCCCTCCCCAGGGCTGTGATGAATGTTTATTAGCTCCCCAGAGTGAGCGTGCTCTCTTAGTTGCTTAGAATACTCCGTATTATAACTCCGTATCATAAGATATTATCACTTATTACCTTTGGCTGTTGCAGTTTCTTGAAAACGGTTCCCAGCGCTTTGGACAAGTCTTGTGATGGATCAGTTGGAGGTACCGTCTGCAGTGTCAGTGGTGCTCCCCAGCTGATTGCCAACCAGGGTTTCCAGAATGACCTTGAGGGAGGTCTTCCCTGCTCTCCCACCTCTGGGTAGCTCCTGCATCCGTGCTGAGAAAGATGATGGAATTCTCTTCAAAGTTGTAAATCATTTCCTGGGAAGTTTATGCAGAAGTCAATGTAAATTTTTCTATTGTAATTTATAGACGTACATTTGTATGATATTGTAATAATACCTTTTCTTTGGTAGTCTTTCTATTGTCCTGGTAAAAAGTAGCTATGGCAATGTGACTCTCATTCTGGTAATTTGCTTTGCTACTTGGTAGATCTGCTGAGCACTACCCATGTCTATGGAGTCCTTAAGAAGCAAGCGGGAGGAGCCATGCAAAGCATGTCCTAACGCAGTTTTGTAAGGAGCTCTCAAACGCTTTCATACTCCTTGAGGTTTGGTCGGCAACATAAACACGTCATCTCTCTGGGAGTCCATGTACATCCCTGCATAGATCTGTCATACACTCCGGGCTTGTCCTTCATGTGCAGTTTACATGCTAACGAAGAAGTGGTTGCTGTGCAGTCTCAGTGTCAGCTTCTTCCCACCTCATCATTTCACACTGATGCTGACATCGCACGCGAGTAAATCGTGTTTTATAACAGAGCTTGATCACCGTTTCTTGTTCTTCAGGTGTCCTGTGGGAGCCGCTGATAATTTTTTAAGTGATTTATTACTTGCAGCATTTTATTGCTTGAGGGGATTTATTGCTTGTTTGGAAAACATTCCTTGAGCTCTGTCCTAGGTGATTTACATGCATTGCCTTGTCTCCACTTGCGGGCCTTTTGAGTGCTGTCTAATTATTCTGTGAGGTCACTAAGCAAGTTTGGGCTACTTTTCGAGAGCGTCTCAAATCCTTTGGCTGTTTCTTCTTCTCTGCCTGCTGCAAACTTTATTTCTTGTTTCTAATCTCCGGGAGGACGGACACCACTGCCAGCATTCTCTCCGTTCTTGTCCATCGCCCCTTGAGTTCAGAAAGATGAGAACAACCTTATTATGAATCTGGATCAAAAGTCAACAGGTAAAACTTCATATGCAAGTAGGCACTGGCTCTTCCTCCTTACGGAGTGGTCTGACTCTTAGGAGGAAGCAACACCGTTCCTAATTTAAAAGTTGACTGGAGAACTGAACTCCAGTTTCAAAAAGGAACACCTGCCTGTTTTTGTGGTTTTAGAATAATTTGGAGGCAGGTAATAATATGTGAACATCCTGTTCTTAACATTTTACTCAGCACTATCAATATTTTCCATGATCCAAAATGGTTTAATAGTTTCAGTTTTAAAAATTGAGTTTGCTTTTAACACATCTTACTGCATCTCAGTATGTTCTAGCCTTCTCCTTAATGGTAAACAGTCATTTAGTACCAATGCAGCATCTTAACATGCGCACAGAACGAAGGTTTTCACCTCCAAGTTTTCAGAGTAGCTGCACGCTGTCGCCTTGACACGAGGCGAAGACTAGCCCTAAACACAGGTCCCGGGTGTGCAGGACCGGAGACTGGGTCTGGGGGGCTTCACAGAGCGAGGCTTCCTGATGCGGCTGCGAGGGCCCGAGAGACTGGGGGCTGCGCTCAGCTGGTCTCCATGCCTGTCCTTCCGCTGTGAGTCCTGTGGATCAGCTGGTTCATATTTCTCAACTTTTCAGTGTAGGACAAACATCCAAGATATGACATTTTAATTATTATTTTAGTTTTCGATTACAGTTCGCATGCAACAGTATTTTGTATAACTTTCAGGTATGCCGCACAGCAGATAGACATTCATATACTTTACAAAGTGTTCCCTCTGATAGTTCAAGTGCCCGCCTGCGGGGTTTAACTTACTGCACTGGTGCAATGGAAAACAAGACTTCAGACAACTTCGCATTGCTCATTTCCTCTGAGTAGTGGTTTCATGCTTGGCTATTTACTTTAGTCTGTGGTTAGCCCTTTAAGAAGTCTTGTTGTGCCTACGGGTTCATTTCTATGTTTTATTCAGTGTGCCTAGAAGATGAAAAACTACACTTTTAGGTTGTCTTGATTGTTAAGGCTTGATACTCTGTATAGCTGCTATTGGTTTTGTATTTGGAGGTACAATTTACATGAAATATATTCAGGTTTATCCTTTTGTGACTTTCAATTTGATTATTTCTGCCAAGTCCCACGTTCTTTTCTTGAGAATTGGTTTGTGGGGTTGATTTTCTAATTTGTGACCTGCTCATGTTAAGTCCCTCAAATGGGAGTGTTCTTACGCAGCTTGTTTTGGGCTTACGTCTGTTCTTCTTGGGGCTGACCTTATACCACCTCCTACCTACTTTAACAGCCTTCATCATCCCAAGACAAGGCGAGACAGCCACGTGGACCACCCTCAGGGTGAAAGACCTCAGCAATGCAGAGTGGAGAAAGGAAACACCAGCCTGGCCACGTGACAAATTTTTGGCTAAGAAGTGTGGCTAGATTTGGCACAGCAACAAGTGTCCGGGCATCTCTTCTCATTGGGGCTTTCAAGGTTTTCAGAGATCTGGCTCTGTATCACATACCCCACCCTACTTCCCAAGACTTTTATCGTGACCAGTCTCTCAAACGCCCCGCAGCCACACAGAGTCAGATCACAGTGGCACTGCTGGTGATCGTGGGGGAAGGGAGCCCTTCATTGTCAACGCCCTTGGGTGTTTTCCGTCCTCTTTGTGCTTTAGCTTCTTGAAGAGAATAATTCTAACTCCTTCTTCATGGGCTCAGCTGTTGGCTATAGTTTTAGGGACACTGAGTTTGAGTTCAGCTAGCACTGAGTTCTAATGTGATGTTGTTAAAAATGTCCACACACAAAATGTCTGTAATTTTGACTTTTATGAAGAGGGTACTGTGCAAACAATGAATGAATATTTGTAACATAACACTGCAGCTAGAGCACAGCTGACAGCCTCATTTCTAGATAAAATGTTAAATTTCTTTAAAAAATTTCAACAATAATTTAATTAACTTGCAAAAGTAAGTTTATTGAAGCATAGAGACAATTACAGCAGAGTTGTCATTTCAACTTTTTCAAGAGCGTTCTTTTTTTTTTAAAGATTTTATTTATTTTTAGAGAGAGGGGAAGGGAGGGAGAAAGAGAGGGAGAAGAGCATTCTAGTAAGAAAAAAAAGAGGCCGCAGAAGAAATTGGTTAGCATCTACTTTCGTGCAGAAGCTCTTCCCTGAAGTTATCCAGACCGACGGCTAAATCGATGCGACGTCTTCCTTTGTGTCCTTTAGATTTCTTTTTCTCTGAAAGACACTGTTATTGATCTGGAAGTTGCTCAGTTGACTTTCACCTCAGAAACATTGCTGACTTTAGATGAGACGATTTTGCCATCCACCACCTCCTCTATGATGGTCTTAGTCACTCTCGTCTTGCTGGGATCTGAAAATCATAGAGCCACAATGTCAGCCTGGAAATGGTCTGGGGAAATGCAGGTGCATTCATTCACGAGGTACGGTCTCTCTGGGTAAGGTCACATGAACAACAGTATATACTTTTAATATGACAAGCAAAACATGTTTTTACTTTTCAATTACAAAGTGATGAACATTCCAAACATGCTTACCTCTTCCTTGGCTAGAACAGCTTTCAGATTTTGAGTCACCAGACATGGAATCCCTGGATTCCGTGTTTCTGGGCCCCGTGCTTCTGGATCCCCATTTTCTAAAATCAGATCCTCCAAAACCAGAACCACTGGAGAAAAAAAAAAAAAAAAAAGAATTGTTCTCCTTTGCATTGGGCCAAGGCAGAAGAAACGCCCCATGCAGAGGGCTCTCCGCGACGAAGGTGGTTGCTATTTGAATGGACTGTCCCAGCCCCTTTTTTGGTTTCATGACACGGACACACCAAGGCACGCCTTTCGGCGCGCACGTGACTTTCGCTTACCCTCCCTCTCCGTCCAGCAGGCGGCGGTAGGTCTCGATCTCCATCTCCAGGCGGGTCTTGATGTCCAGCAGTTGCTCGTACTCTGCATTCTGGCATTCGGTCTCGCCCCGGATCTGGCAGATCTGCTCTTCCAAGCTGCTGATCTGCATCTGAATTTCTGACAGCTGAGCCACGTAGTTGGCCTCCGTGTCGGCCAGGGTCCCCTCCAGGGAGTTTTTCTGAGAGACAGATAGATACGTAGATAGATAAATCATGATGAAAATAAGTCACTGATGATTTTTAAAAATTACAAAATTTTAGAAGGTCCTGGGAGATGTACACTTCCGCCAAGTTACAAGCTAAGTTGTTATACATCACTGTTTGCTTGATTTTTTTTGGGCATGACTTTTTTTTAAACTAAATCTTTTCTAGAAATAGGGTATGTTATCTTGGAATGTTTTATGCTTTCTGTGACCACAATACAGTCCTTCTTAATACTGCTATTGTTATGTGCCAGGTGGAACATCTTGGCGAAGAGGGAACACCAGATCCCTTAGTGCCCTGTTGGAGATTTTGCAAAGCTCCTCGCATATACCATGGCCAGCTGGGACTGAAGCTCAATTTCCAGGGCCTGCAGGGTCCGTTTCAATTCTGTGATCTCACTCCTGGCGGAACTGGCCGCCCCAGCGTCAGTGGAGATCTGTGCTTGCAGCGAGGCACTCTGCATAAAAACAAAATGCAGTCACTGCGGGCTGATGGGCTGCACGGGAGTGGCTTCTGCGTGGCCACAGGCTTCGCTGCCGCTCAGGGGTGATAATCTACCTGCTTGTGGAACTGCTCCTCGGCCTCGCGGCGGTTCTGCTCAGCCAGCTCCTCATACTGTGCCCGCATGTCATTCAGTAGCTTGGTCAGGTCGGTTCCCGGGGCGGCATTCATTTCTACCGTCACATCTCCTCCAGAGCTTCCTTGCATGTTCTTCATTTCCTAGTGTATGGGAGAGAGAGAGAGAGAGAGAGAGAGAGAGAGGAAGAGAGAGAGGGAGATATCAGAGTGAGGAAGACAGAAAAGCAATGGGCTTCCTAAAATGCATGGTTGAAACTAAGACACTGAAGTGGCAAAACCCCACACCAAATTCAGATATAATAATCTGCTCTTTGTTCTACGTTTTTTCCTGGTCACAGGAATGGGAAATCTGTCCAGATAGAACTTATTTTATTTTGTTTTTATAGAGTGGCCAAGGGGGAAAGGCAGGGAGGCCAGAGCTGTTTAACAACGAGGAACGTGCACCTACCTCCTCGTGGTTCTGCTTCAGGAAGGCCAGCTCCTCCGTGAGGCTTTCGACCTGCATCTGCAGGTCAGAGCGAGTCAGGCTCAGCTCGCCCAGGACCTTCCGGAGGCCGCTGGTGTCGGCTTCCACAGCCTGCCGGAGGTGCAGCTCGTTCTCGTACCTGGGAGGGGCCGCGGAAAGACAGTGCAGTACCCTTCACGGAGTACCTCCATGCTGACATGGAGTTTTCTCCTCTGAGCTACCTAGTCAACAAAGGCTACCACGTTTTCTCTTAGGGTTTTTTTTTCTCCTTGTAAAGAAAACTATGAGACTAATGTTAATTCTATTGATGGCTGATACAGTTTATGACAAAAAGTGCATTCTTCATTAGTCTTCTTTTCTTATTGGTGGAATGATGGTTTTTAAAGATTGCATTTGGGATGTTTGTGAATTTAGGTCTTAACCCCCTATAAGATTTTAAAAATATTTAGAATAAATTAAGCAAACAGATTGAGTTTTACTTTTCCTACAACATTCGTTTTCAAGTTTTCACTTTTCTTACTTCAACCGGAAGTCATCAGCAGCCAGCCTGGCGTTGTCAATCTGCAAGACGATCCCAGCGTTTTCAATAGTGGCAGTAATGATCTAGGAAAGGCAAAAATAATGACTGAATCATGCTTTTTACCTTGGGTCTGCATGCCCACCTGTCCGGGTAGATGCCCCTGAGTCAGCTTTTAAACGTGAATTGCTTTGAAAACTTGCTTAGTAATGGCACCCGTATTGATAGCCCTGGTGTGTTTGGACTAGATCTTCCTGCAAACAGGTGGCCGTTTGCACAGTCCTGGAACAGGCACGGAACATTGTTTTACAGAACACCGCCCCTCTGCACACTTCCGCGGCTTTGGGAGATCCGTTAGTCTATACGAGCTCATTCAGAAAATCACGTGAAAAATGAGCTTCACTTCTTAAAAAAATCTTTAAAAATATTTTTTCTGTGTAACCATGGCAAGAACGCTTTAGGCTCCACCGTATTCTTATATAATATTTGCACTAGATTTTCTAGAAATAAAAATAGTTGTAAAGAGTATTTCAATCTAGTGAGACACTAAAGTATGTCAGCCTGCCGGAATTAATCATGAAATAGATGAAGTTCATTTTGCCTCATTGCCATCACTCATATATACAGGTTAATGAGCTGCCTGCCATCGTATACACTTTTATGTAGAAATACTCGCCCTGGCTGGTGTAGCTCAGTGGACTGAGCGCAGGCTGTGAAGCAGGCATCGCAGGTTCGATTCCCAGTCAGGGCACATGCCTGGGTTGCAGGCCATGACCCCCAGCAACCACACATTGATGTCTCTCTCTCTCCCTCTCTCTCTCTCCCCCTTCTCTCTCTAAAAATAAATAAATAAAATCTTAAAAAAAAAAAGAAATACTCAAACTTGAGGTGCACACTGAAAATGAACGTGGTTGGGTGTCACATGCAGCACTGCCTGAGTTAGCATACACCAAGTCCCATTTTACGTCTCCATCAAGCAACTATGTTGTCAAAAAATTCCTTGACTTACGACCTTCATTACAGTGCATGTTATGAATGAAAGCAAAAGAGACCACAGAAACTCTGCAGCGGAGAGTGTCTTACCTGATTTCTGAGCTCTTCGATGATGGGACAGTATTTGCTATAATCTCTGCCAGAGCCCCCGGCGCCAGGCCCGCGCCCAGACTTGTCATGCCACTCCTTGATTCTGCTCTCCAGGTCACTGTTGGCCTCCTCCAGGGCTCTGACCTTGTCTAGGTAATTGGCCAGGCGGTCGTTGAGGTTCTGCATGGTCTGCTTTTCACTTCCAGAGAAAAGCCCTCCATCGCCAATGCCGCCGCCCACACCACCACCAAAGCCGCAGAAGCCTCCAGCAGCACCACCACCGAACCCAGAACCGCCACCGAACCCAGAACCACCACCGAACCCAGAACCGCCACCGAATCCAAGACCCCCACTGAATCCAGACCCCCCACCAAAGCCAGAACCCTTACCAACGCCAAGACCAGAGCCCGAAGCTCCTCCAAAACCACCCCCTACCGAGCAGCTACCAAACCCCCCCCCAAAGCCACCACTCAACCCCCCACTCAGGCCGGAGCTGCCGGCTCCCCCTCGGAAGCCCCGGGCGGAGCTGCTCCCCAGCCCACATTTGCTTCCGCTGCTGAAGCTGCCGCTCCCAGCGGACACCCTGACCACGCTGCTGCCTCCAGCCCGGGAGGAAGAGATCCGAGAGGAACAGGACATGATGCTCCTGCAAACGTTTAGCTCGTCCAGGCGAACAGGGAGGAGGGTGACGGCGAAGAGCCTGTTTGCGGGTTGCCTTTCTGGCCCTTATATATACACACACTTTTAGGGTGTTCCTTTTCTGTGTCACTTCTTAATCCCTGTTACAGTTTCGCTAAACCACAATTGGATCATTTCTTCTTCCTGGACCCACTCTGCTGGCTTCGTTTTTGAAGCTGGGTCAGAGCCTCGGGGCATTTTCTCTATCAAGGGCAAAAACTAAGGTGGAGCAAAGCAAAATAATTTTTTCCAGAATTATAGTTTTAATCTTTCAGTGGTTTTGATGACTGATAATTCTTTTCTGAAGGAGTCATTCTATTAAATTTGCTGCATGATTTCCCAACGGCAGGGCACATCCCCGGATTAACGAGTGCCATTGAAATACTTAATATGATAAGGGAACTTTCCCGTCGAACGTGTATCTTTTTGTTTGTATTGTTCCCTTAAAGCTGAAACTACCTTCAGGGTCAGCATTAGTTTTAGATTTGCTTGTCCTTCTCTATGATTTCTTTCCAGCAGCCTCGTTCTGAGGTTGTCGACATTTGTGATTTTTAGATTATTGTCTTTTTTTTGTATTTTGAGATCAAATTAGATATTTTTCGCGTTAATAAAAAAAAACTTAGGTAAGTACTGGTCTTCCGTGTCCGTGTTGTTAGATCTCAGCAATGCCCGAGAAAGACTGGAAGGTTACTAGGCAGATTGTTTTATCATCAGAGTGAATTGTGACTTGTGCCTCTCGCTGCGAAGACGATGATCTTTCTGATTGAACTTGAATCTGATATAATGATACCAACTTCCCTCTGGAGACTCACCTCTGATGAAACTAAGGTGATGTTGATTTCATCTTCATTTTAATGACATCTGAAGAGTGGGACCTACCCCCCCCCCCCCACCCTTAACCGGTGGGATGGAGAGTCATTCGCAGACACAGAAATCTGGAGTTTCCCCAGTCCGCCCTCTACTCCTCCTTTTTCTTCTCTGTTTTGTTTAAAAGATATTTAGAAAAGAGAATTTGTATCCACTTCTGGTAACTAATGTTATGATTGGAGTCATTATGTAGATACTGAAATCTACAATCTTCCCCAGCTCGCATTTTGCTTCCTGTTTTTCTGTCCCTTCATGCTTTAGAATTTTCCATTCGCCTCCGCTAGTAGTTGAAAAGTGTGTTGGTGTTTTTAAGACAAATGCTGTATGAGTCTACTTCTATGAGGTACCTGGTGTAGTCAGATTCAGAGACAGAAGATAGAGCGGAGGTTGCCAGGGGCTGGGGGGAGGGATGATGGGGAGTGGTTTAATGGGGACAGAGTTTTAGTTTTGCAGGATAAAAAGAATTCTGGAAATTGGTTGCCCAGCACAGTGAAGGCATCTAACACTCCTGAACTGTACACTTAAAAATGGCTAAGAAGGTAAATTTTATGTTATGTATATTTTACCACAATTTTAAAGTGTCTTTTAATAAAAGTATAGGTGCTTTCAAAAATATTTTTGGACCTTCCTAGCTTTACGCCCATGTAGTTCACTGACTTTTGTTTGTTTAAAACTTTCTCCACACTTGGCGCAGTCTGTTAGACCATGTGCAGCCAGGAGTGTCCAACCTGCAGCTTGTGGGCTGCGTGCGGCCCGGATGGCTATGAGCGCGGCCCAACACAAAATCATAAACTTAAAAAAAATTTTTTTTTTGCTCATCAGTTTTTGGTAGTGTTTATGAATTTAATGTGTGGCCCAAGACAACTCTTCTTCCATTGTGGCCCAGAGACACCAAAAGGTTGGACACCCTGCGTCCTGTTATTTGGTCATTTTTTAATGTAATGTTTTGCCTTCTTTTAATTTTTCCTTAGACTGCCTTTGATCTGGACACAGTATTAAGTCGGTGGCAATTCCCTTTGCTGCGTAGCTCTTTAGATGACCAGCTTTAATGTTCTACCTGTGCTATTTTCGCAGCAGTGGGATGTTACCAAACTTATTCTTAGGGTGCCATCTCTCCAAGGGGTGCAGGTGTCTCATAAACTTTAAATCGTGAAGCTGGGCGTGATTCTGATCACACCCTTCTCAGGCAGGTAAAAAATGCACCAACCATCACGGCCCGTCGGTCATCTCACCTCACCCCTCCCCAGGGCCTCGAAACCAAAGAAGTCGAAGCGCTAAAGGTTTAATGGAACGTGAGAGCGGGAGAGGGGAGGGACCGCCACTGGCTTTTCCTTCCGCTTAGCGTTATGAAATGGGATCTTCCTACTTTCCTACAGGCTGTCGTTTGGTTGAAAGAAGGTTCAAGAAAGGAAGAGCAGACCAGTGGAAGAAATCTAATACAATTTAGAAATTTAGGAGCGGAGGGAGAAGGAGCTTTATGCAACAAGATTGAGAAAAGACATTCGGCAGCGTTGGTGGCCCATGACTTTTGCCTGGGGTCTGTGGGGTTTTCCTTCAGTGGCCGTCGTAGGCGTGGCCTTTACATTTCGGCGGCTTTATTTACCTGGGGGTGTGGGATAGCTGGACATCTGAGTCTCCGTTGAGGAGGCTTGTGATGACTGAGGCACTCTGTCTTGTGTCTTCTTTTTTAGCGTTCTTGTTGATATGATTTTATTACATGTAATAAAAATTGATGTCATTTTAACGCCAATATGCCTGTTCTTTGTTTTTTAAAATTCACCTTCAAAATCAAGCTCTTTTGAGATGCTTCTCACATACTCTATACTTCAGAGATTACCTCTAGGAAGGGCATTTAGTAAATAAAACAGCCCTTACCACCTCAGATTCTTTGCCTAGTGAGTCAGTGAATGAGTATATGTTGAGGTGAACTCACAGGATTTTCTCGTTTGTGTTAGTATTTCCTTAAATGCAGTTTCACGCTTTCTTTCTGTGTAGCTGCGTCCCTTTTCTTTTTAGTGGTGAATCTGTCATAAACAGACTGATGTCAATTCTGTGATTTGCAACCTACGTGCCGTAAGAATGTTTAAAACATGTACCACGTGCCTGTTTAGTCAGGGGCACTGACCTCTTTTTTCCCTTAGACGATCAAATAAAAAAAAATGACAACAGCCACCACAACAATAGCGGCCCGGTGTGAATGAATAAAAATTATACTTATTTTTTGTTAGATCAGCAAGAAATATATTTTTCGACGGGCTGCAGAATTTTAGTAATTAGTGTATGTGTGGCGTGAGATGAAAAAGGTTGAAGATCGCTTGTCTAGCACGTTGATGTTTAGTGGATGAAAGGATTTTAATCCCACATATAAACACAATTCTGTTCTGGCCCAAAGTGTTAGAATTCTTTTGCTTCTTTTTTTCTTCTTTATTGTGTTAGAATTCTTTAGTAAGCATTAGTCCTGATTGTTCTGAGACATATCCACATTTAATACCCTCTTTTATTTGAAATAATGATTTGCCAGTGTTCACAAGTTTGTTTTTGGCATTTCTTTCATCTGTAAAATGAAAGCTTCCAGAATCTGGTGAGGTTCCAGTGGGAAAAAGAATGTTCAGAAATGCTGGCTTTGGCATCCCAGAGTTCTCAGTATGAAAATTCAAAAGAAACAGGCTGGACCTCAGGTCTGGACGCCCACTCCAGGGCTGCCCTCAGTTACACGTTGTTTTGAATAGTTTGTTATCAGCAGTTTATGTTTACCTACAAAGAATCGTATAAACTGTACTTCACTGTAGAATATGACTTCTGGAGTAAGTGCAGAACTGTTACCAGGGAGACGCGAGGTAGGGGCTCCTCCCCGGTATTGCCTCACTGGCAAGAGAAGAATTCAGACGAGAGACCACACACGTAGTGGAAATAAGATGATATGTTTATTTATGAAATACACTTTCGCAGGAAGCTGCAAGCAGGCACCCAGCTAGTCTGAGTGCCCCGACTATTGGGATTTTAGGGGTTTTATGACTGTAGCCAGCTTCTACAGTAGGTTCCCCTCCCTACCCCCCCAGACTTTGGGATAAATGCGGAGTTTCAAAGCCTTTCTTTCCCAGATAGCGGACTCGATACATACAGAATTTCAAGGGCTCCCTTCCTCCTATGGTTTTTCTTGTGATTTTCGGCACACTTAGCAATCTTATTGGACCGGGCTCAGGACTGCTGAGTTAATGGGTGAGACATGTCTTCCTCCCCGTGCCTGCCTCAGTTCACTATCTATCCTGCCCAATAGAACGATTTGCAAATATTAACCATCAACATTTTTGTGAGATACATTATTAGAACTTTTAAATTTTCAGATTAATATATTGCATGTTTTTAGGTTAGCAGTAAAATCAAATACTGGAAAAATATTTGTCCCTGATTAATCTTCAGCATTGAGAATAGGCTGGACTTGGGAACTCTATCTTCCGTTCACTCTAGAGAATATTCTGTTACTTTTCATATAAAAGCATGAGATCAGAATAGTTAAGGGAAGTAACTGGGTATAGAGTGTTTGTTAAGTGTTGGCAGGAGTTTCTGTGGCAGATGGTATGGAAAAAGGAAAAGCTCCAGTCTGATGTGCACACAACCACTTTATAACACCCAACATGTTGTAGGTAGATAATCAGCGGTCCTCAAATTAACAAAAAACAACAGGGCTTGCCTTGCCTCACCATCACCTTGGGTCACTGATTGCTTCGGTCCTTTGTTATGTGTTCCGTCTTCTAACCCTTTATTCTCCACCTTTTGGGTTTGGGTTTGTGCTTCTGTGTGTGTGTGTGTGTGTGTGTGTGTGTGTGTGTGTGTGTGTTGGAGGGGCTATTGGTGAAAGGACGTGTTGTTTGGGGAGGGGGCAGGGAAGGTCAGGCCAGAGTCATCTGGGGACTTCCCTGCAGAGACTCATTGTCTAGGTCAGTGTCCTGATGGGGGCCCCTGTGAGCCTCACTAGCCTCAACTACCTGAAGGAAAAAACAGAATTCGCAGCAATGCGTGTCCTGAGAAGCCACTTTCAGCGCATCTGGCTCCATCCATAAATTGGGCTCAGTCCCGTGCTCCTGCCAGACACCAAAGGAACTACACACTGTCTACAAAAATAGAGCTGAAATGCGCCGATTCTGTGACTGTTTCTCTTCCTTCGCTCTTTCCTCTCCTTTTCTATCTTCTTTCCCCATCACTCCTTTCCATTCTTTCTGTTTATAGTTTCCAATTAAACGTATCTTGTTTGAAGGTTTCCTTTTCTCCCCCCAGCATCTGCTCCATCACATAATTTTGCCAGATTTTGTTTTGGGAGAAAATGACTTTGCTTCACACTTGTTGAGGTTAAATGCTCTAGTATCTCTTTAAAGAGCTCAGTTTTTTCACTTTTCCTAAAGCTCGTTTCGTCAGTTTATGGAGAGTTAAGAGAAGGGGCACGTGACTTTGTGGGAGCTGAGGTGCTTCTGTCCTCCAGGGTCCAGAGTCACTACAGATTGAAGCAGCACAGAGTTTATTGATTATTTTTGCTTGAGAGGTCCTTTGGACCTTCATTCATATCAAACAGACAGTAACTTCCTATTCAGAGAACCTACAGTCACATATAACCCAGACTGTAATGGGATCTGTTTGTTCCTATTCTGTGCTCAGCCCTAAAGTTCGCATCTTCTGGAGTGAGGAGGGGACATATGGCAGGTGGGTGGACAGGTAGCGTGGGGAGGAGTGTTTAGGGATGGGGAGTTTGGAAAATGGGAGGCTGAGGATGAGTTAGGCCAACTAAACAAGCTGAAGATTCCTGCAACTGCAGCTTTCTTGAAAGTGGGCTCTTCCCAGAATCCTCTCTTGATTTTAGACAGAGAAGACAGTGGCCAGCAGGTGGCGCCAAACTGCAGCTAGGACAGGTTGACATTGTGCAGCCCAAATCTGCAGTGTGGGTTGGCTGGCTAGCTGCGCAAATTTCCCCTCGGCGTTGGAATGGATTTTTAGCATACTTTATTAAGGTTTAAAATGTTTTTTTTTTAAAATTTTGTTTCTTACTGTATATTACCTTTTCTTTTTAAATATATATATTTTAATATATTTTATTGATTATGCTATTACAGTTGAACCAACTTCCCCCCTCTACCTGGTACCCTCCAATTCTTCCAGCAATCCCCCTGCTTAGTTCATATCCGTGGGTCATGCATATAAGTTCTTTGGCTACTTCATTTCCTATACTGTTCTTAACGTCCCCTGTCTATTCTGTACCTACCAATTTGTACTTCTTAATCCCTGCACTTTTCTCCCCATTCTCCCATTCACCCTCCCAACTGACAACCCTCCAAATGATCTCCATATCTATGATTCTGTTTCTGTTCTGCTTGTTTGCTTTGTTTGTTTTTTACATTCAATTGTTGATAGATGTGTCTTTTGCCATTTTATGGTTCATAGTTTTGATCTTCCTCTTTTTCTTAAATAAGTCCCTTAATATTTCATATAATAATGGCTTGGTGATGATGAACTCCTTTAACTTTAGCTTATCTGGGAAGCACTTTATCTGCCTTTCCATTCTAAATGATAGCTTTGTTGGGTAGAGTAATCAAGGCTGTAGGTCCTTGCTTTTCATCAGTTTGAATACTTATTGATAGTTCCTTCTAGCCTGCAAAGTTTCTTTTGAGAAATCAGCTCACAGTCTTATGGGAACTCCTTTGTAGGTAACTATCTGCTTTTCTCTTTCTGCTTTTAAGATTCTCTCTTTATCTTTAACCGTTGGCATTTTAATTATGATGTGTCTTGCTGTGGTCTTCTTTGGGTCCATCTTGTTTGTACTTGCATGTCTATGTCCTTTGCCAAATTAGGGAAGTTTTCTGTCATTATTTCTTCAAATAAGTTTTTAATTTCTTGCTCTTTCTCTTCTCCTTCTGGCACTACAATTTGAATGTTTGTATGTTTGAAGTTGTCCCAGAGGCTCCTTAACCTACCCTTGTTTTTTTTTGGATTCTTTTTTCCTTCTTGCTGTTCTGATTGAATATTTTTTCTTCCTTGTGTTGCAAATCATTGATTTGATTCTCAGCTTTATCCATTCCACTGTTGATTCCCTGTAAATTTTTCTTTATTTTACTTGTGTAACCTTCATTTCTGCCTGGGTCTTTTTTTATGCTATTGAAGTACCCGGTGAGTTCCTTGAGCATCCTAATAACCAGTGTTTTGAACTCTGCATCTGACAGATTGCTTATCTCCCTTTTGTTTAGTTCTTTTTCTGGAGTTTAGTTCTGTTCTTTCAACTGGGCCATGTTTCTTTGTCTCCCCAATTTGGCAGCCTCCCTGTGTGTGTTTCTATATACTGGGTAGAGCTGCTTTGACTCCTTGTCTTAGTAGTGTAGCCTAGTGTAGAAAAGCACACCAGTAAGGTGGATTGGGTGGAGCCTTAGGTAATCACTGAAGCACAGGCAACCCCTGTGAACCAGGCTGATGAGGTCTCAGATATGGTGTAGCTACTCTGTGGCTCTGTGTGGGGGAGGGCTCAGAAAAGGGACAACAGCCAATGCCTGGCCTCTGGAGTTTTTTCTGGGAGGAAGCTGTCCCCTAGCACTTGCCCTGATGCCAGACACTTCAGTTCTTCCCCGTATGCCACTGGTGCCCTTCCAGCTGCTGCCCTGGTCCTGCAGCCCAGAGGGAGTGAGTCTGCATGAGTCCATTGCAGGCCCATTAAGAGGAGATGCCTGAGAATACCGCAGTTTCTTCCGTCGTGCCAATCCCCACTAGTTTTTACAGCCAGAAGTTATGCAGACTTATGTTCCTGGCATTGTAACCCTGGGCTGGGTGGTCTGGTGTGGGGCTGGGATCTCTTGCTCTCTAGGTACCCATCCCAGTTTTCATCCATCACATGTGCATGTGGATCTGCCTGTTCCGAGTCTGTGCATCTCCATGTGCCCATGTCTCCACCCCTCATACCCGTCTGGATGAATGTGACTTCTTTCATTCCTTGGTTGTTAGATTTCCATACGGCTCGATTTCCTCCCATCCAAGTACTAACCAGGCCCGACCCTGCTTAGCTTCTGAGATCAGACGAGATTGGGCGTGTTCAGGGTGGTATGGCCGTACACTCGATTTCCTGATGATTCTGGGTGACAGTTGTTTTGTAGTTTACTTGTAATTTTTGCTGTGGTTATGCAAGGAGGTGAGCTGTGTTTACTTATGCCATCTTGACTAAAAGTCTGTATATTATTTTCTTGATACAGATATGTCTTTGCCTTCATGCTTTCAGATTTTTTTAAAAAAAATTTAAGTGCTTTCATCATTCCCAAAATATATAAATATTTTTCCTTCATTTCAAAAAAAAATCTGAAGTCTTCAGAGGTTTTCTTTCTTATATTCTGCAATCTCTGTGGAGTTTATTTCGATGTGCAACATGAGGAAACTATTTAACACCCTCCCTCCTCCCACACCTTTGCCAACTCACTATTCCAGCAGCCTGATTGAATAATCTACTTTTGTACAACTGATAGGAAAGTACCATTGTTGTGTATAGGTGGGTCTCTTTCTTGGTTTTGTTTTCAGGGACACATTGTTTTAATTATTGGATCTTAATAGTATTTTCTTAGCTCTTGTTCCCTGCAAAGAGACAGTGAGATGGGTGCAGAGGCTTATCAAGGAGTTTCTCGTGGGAGACAGGCCTGTAGGGGAGTGAGGAAGGCCAGACAGGGCAGCGGGAGAGGCTGACAGCAATGCTGTTTTAATGGAGGCTTCCGCTGGTCCTTTGGGGGAGCTCTAGAGCTGGACTGGCCCTTCAGAATTGCCCAATTTGAGGTTAAGGGGCTGAGCCTCTGTCAGTTACTGGCCCCTGGACATTCTGCTGGGAGGGGGTATGATCTTGGGCAAGGCTGCTCCCTGCTGCCCCCTGCTGCCCCCTGCTGCCCAGGGCAATATCCAATGAGGGGCATCGCTCTGAGCAGTCATCCAACAGCCTTTGGATGCATCAGCCTTGTGCGGTGTCTGCTGTATCAATATTTGATCGATAGAATCTGAAGGCATTCCTCATAAATATTTCTTGAAAAACACTTGTTTCCTTCTTTTAATTTGTGTTAGTGTAGTCTTTCCATGGAGAGAGTAGCTTCCTAAGGGGCAGGGGTCATCTTCACATGCATGAATTTCGACACCATGCGAAAGCGGGAAACCTGCAGGCCTATAGGGTATTTGATAATCATATCATAATCATTTTTGGCGTAGTTTGGACAAATACAAAACAATGGCTTTTAAAGGTCAGTGTGGCACTGTGAGGTACCACTTCATATCCACTAGGGTTGCTGTAACGATCATAAAAAGGGACAACGACAAAAGCTGGTGAGGATGGAAAGACGTCGGAGCCCTCATGCACTGCGGATGGGAACGTCGATCGGTGCAGTCGCTGTGGAAACAGCCTGGAGGCACCTCGAATGTTAGACGCAGAGCTGATACAGGGCCCGGCCACCGCGAGTCCGCTCCTAGGTGGGCAGGCACTGCGGGGAAATGGACATCTGTGACATGAGGCCAGCGACAACATTTTCACACGGACACTTGGACGTGAACCTTCATAGCAGCATTATTCAGAATAGCAACGGAGTGTAAATAAATTAGGTGTCCCCTTGGAGAATGGACCGATGAATTGTAGTGTGTTGCTGTGCTGGAGTATGAGTCAGCAGCAAAGGAACGGAGTGCTGACACATGTTACAACATGGATGGACACTGAAAACATCACGCTACGTGAAAGAGGCCAGGTACGGAAGACCACGCGTGATACAGTTCCATTGGTGCGAGAGGGTTAGGATACGTGAATTTCTAGGACACGAAGTAGACCAGCAGTTGTCCAGGGCTGGGGCGGGGGTTTGGGGGGGAAACGGGGAGCAGATGGCTAATGGGTTCGGAGCTTCTGAAGGGATGGAAACAGTCAAGATTGTGGCGATGGTCGCTCAGCTCCGTGAAGGTGTTAAGCAAGAACCATCAAACTGTACACTTTAAATGGGCGAATGATATAGTACGTGAATTACATCTCAATAAAGCTGTTGTAAAAATGGTGTGTAACAAAAATAGCCGAAACAAGGCTTGCTCTTTAGGCATTCTCTCTGAAACAATAGCATGTGATGAAATAGCAAAGAGCGACGTAGCTGATTTGCAGCAGGTGGCGAGCTCAGCGAGGCAGAATGACCAGAAAGGAAAACACACTTTGCATTTTAAAGATGAAACCCAATCCAAGCATAGGAGAATCAGTTGCAGCCGTCGTTGAAGCCCCCCTCTCCTCAGGCTTGTTGGACTGTTAGCACTTCTCAGGCTCGCCATTCACTTCTCGGGGCCTGAGCACAGGTGCCCGCGTCTCACTCCTATTTGAATTTTGCATCAGAAACATGGTTGACCTGAGATGCAGTCCCTTGGCCGTGATCGGTCACTGTCCTGGTCCCTCTGCTTTTACTGGAATCTAAAAAAGAAATAGGGAGAATTTTAGAACTATAGTTTTCTTCCTGTAAAATTCAGGATAATTCCTGCCATACCGAGTGCACAGAATCATAATAAGAATTTCATAAATTATAATTCTGTATTCAGACACATGGCTTGATCTTCTTTTTAAAATTTGTACTGCACTGTTTATGTCATAAGACCGCCTGGCCCTAAACTGGAAGATCAGCTTAATTTCATCTGACTCAGGTGCGTCATGGTCCTCACCATTTTCCTATGTATATCTGATGTTCTTGGCACTTTTTCTAAGAAAGTTTACTTTTGAGGGTTTTATATATAATTGCTTATAAAAATATGAGGACCCTATCTATATCTTTCACCCATTATTCACTTATGATCCTATTATTTGTTATTAAATTTAGTATTATATTCAGTTGTTAATTCTACCTATTTATTCTATCACTATTTTCTATTTATAATTCTATAATTTATTCTATTATTTATCTTCTGTCATATCATATATTTCATTATTCTATTATTTTCTTATTTATACTTTACACTTGCTAACGAGTCAACTTTTATCAATTATCAATTAATCTTGCAAAAAACACTTTGCTAGATCTTGGGAATAAGACTAAAAGGTCACACTCCCTGGTCTTAAAGAACTTGTGTATAGTTTTTGTTGTATTTTGTATGACCACAGCAAGTTTTCTCTCCTGTAATTTTCACAATGTTGAGATAGTGTCAGAAAAATAGTGCATGTTTTTTTTTCTACTGAAAAATGGTAGGGGTTACTTACTGTCCCATGGTTGACCTAGTTGCAGACTCCTGGTTGCCGATGGCTGGTTTATCATCTTCTCGCGCTTAGCTGCCCCAGTTAGAGACCCAGTTTCCGTGTAAGCGTGGTCCTAGCGGCTCACGTTGCCGTCCGACTGCGTGCTTCACACCACCTTCTGTCACAGGCTTGCAGCCGATCCTGCTACCCAGCGACAGAAACTCAGAGGACCTCCCCAGTTTGTGCAGCTGCCCTGCTGCTCTTGTCTGGACCCCATCTGCCATCTGCCTCCGAAGGCTTGTGCCGCCTCCGAAGGGCCCAACTGCCCACCTTCCTTTCCACCACGAAGCTGTTGGGACCACCATAGGAGACGCAGGAGGCGAGAACATCTCTGTCCCTACCGTTGGATGCCCCAAGTCATTCTGGAGGGCTGGTGTCACACGCGGGGTGTCCGTTCTATATGACACTCTATACGAGCGTTTCTTGGGCGCTTGCTCCATGACAGACACTGTGCTGGCAACCAGGGAAAGTGGGTTGATAGTTTTTCAGCTGGAGCCGCAGGGAGCCAAAGGGATTTCAGCTGAGCCACATGCAGTTAAAATGGACTATTGTGGAATCTTATAATTATTTAGACCATTTTATAGGAAAATGCATTCAAATTCTAAAAGGTCTTTGGCATGGTGCCTAAGGATGCCCGGAGCCATATTTTTGCAATCTTAGCTCCCTGTTATTAGCAGCTGTGTGACACTGAGGAAGTCATTTCACACTTTTGTGCCTCGGTTTCCTCATCTGTAGAACGAAGACACTAGTTCCTACTTCACAGGGTTATCATAGGATTAAACAAGTTATGTTTCTGAAGGACCAGGAGCAATATTTGGCATACGGCAAGTATGAAATATGTCCGTTCAATAGAGCAATTTTATAAAGAAGTCTTGGAATACATTCACTCCCCTTTATCCCCTTTTTCTTTGAAAACAAAGAAATCTCACTTTTTTATTTGCTGCTGACTTTTCTTCTCCCAAGGCCAAGTATTTAACATACACATATGCACAAGACTGACGTCAACACCGGCGTGCCAAATTGTGCATTACCAAGGCAGTTGCCCAGATGGGGGGGGGAGTGATATTACTGTAATATTATAAATCACAGGTGCCCGCGCACGGGTGTTACACGAAGACGAGAGACCTCAGCAGAGAACCAGCATATCAGGGTGAGAAGCCTCATCCCAGACAGGGTGTGTCTGATCTGTTAGCTTTTCTTGGAAGGATCATTAAACCTGGGATGATTTAAGTGATCCCAAGGGTATTCTCACCGTTCTGGCGGTCAGAAGTCTGCATCGGGTGTGTCCCTGCCTCTCCCAGCCTCTAGAAGCCACCTGCCCGCCTTGGTGGTGGCCCCGTCTCCGCCTTCAGAGCCAGTGCATTGCGCCTGGAGTCTCTCTCTGGCTCTGTCCCCTGCACCCCCATCTGAACGGGAGACGCCTTTTGTTTTTAGTGACAAATGGATGTGATCAGTCAATAAGCCCTTGCCTTTTTAAAAACAGTTCTGGGATTTTAATCACTAGAAGCAGTTACCTAAAAAAATAAAAAGCGAAGTGCTGTAATGCATTATTTTTATTTTAAAATCCCAAGCCCACAACACGACGACCTGTAGGAAGGAGGTTGAGGACTGTAGGTTTTTCGGTTGCCTCATCCGTTCTTCGATGACTGGAGAGTATTTGCTGCATTCTGGGCCTAAACTGAGTCTGTATCAATTTTGATTTTCAAATCAGAGTCTCATTTATTCTGTATCCTGGTAACTGGGGTTCCAGATGGTAAGCTTTTCATGTGGGAAAAGCCCACGGTTGTAGATACCAGACTTTACATCGTCTAGGAGAGTTTATCACCATGGAAACCTGCATTTATATCTACCCTTTGCCTCTAAATCCGCGTCATGTCATTTTTCAAAAATTTGTTCTCACGCTTCATCGGATTCAAGACTTCTGGCTCCTTTAAATAAGACATCCTTTTTTTTTGGTTTAATCTCTCCTGCTATTCATGCTTCTTGCATTCCTACGTCACTTTTGTGGTCTTGAACCACACTCGTGCCCGTCAGTATACTCAAATAATTACTAGAGTTGTGAGGGGTGGTCAGAACATTTTGCAAAGAAGGAAACTGAAGCTCAGAAGTTATGCTTTTCTTTACATAATACGTTTCGTTGGTGAGAGGACCAGGGTTAGACCCTGAGTCTCCCGATTGCCCCCGACACTCATTTCACCACATGAGAGTAAGTTCACTGCTGACACACTCTCCTTGTGGTTGTCACCCTCACCGAGGGCCCCTGAGCTGCATCCCCGACCACCGAGATCCCAGGCCCAGGGGTGTCACAGCTGAAGAGATGAGGCTGATGGATAAAAAGCATGGATCTTCTCGTTTTTAGAATCCCTCCCACGTGAAACTCAGCGCTCCTCCTCAGATGCTGTCCCTTTGTGGCAGTTTACAAATTATCATAGGATATTTCATATTTTGTAATATTTAATTTCTTTGGGAAAGAAATCCTTTCACATGTACATGCATGTGACAGACTAGTGTTGCAAATTTAAAAAAATTAAAGTGTTAATGATGGTATTTTCTTATTGTTTACTGTAACTCCACTGACTTTGCTTTTGGATGCTTCAGATTTGGTGACAGTTATGAATAAGCAAACTTCCCATGAAATCTACCAATTTTCCTAGGACTCTCTGGCAAACACACTGATTTCATTAACCTGGAAGTATTCAGTCTCTGTTTTGGTGACTTTTTTTTTTTTAATGAAGTGAATTTCATTTACCTTTGGTTCATTTAGCATCATTGATCAGTGGCATAAAATTAAACAATTTAAATTTACATGAAAGAGACGTTTACATCTATTAATTTCTATGTGTGTCCATGTTTTAAAAAACATTTTATATAAAATCACTTTTTGTGGGTTGAGTTTCCCAGGATCGAGCGTTTTGGAATCCTCCCCAAACTCGTAGGGTTGCATGTTGGGTGGGAAGACCGCTGGGCTGGCGGTTTGCAGACTGATGGGTGCTGATTATCAAAAAAGCACTGTAACTCCCTCTGAAGATGGACTTCACCGTGAGCTGCACTTGACTGCGGAGCCTGGACATCGAGGGGCGTGGAGGTCCTGAGTGTGGAGCGCCCGTCCACCCTCAGCGATAAGCGTTCTAAGAGACAGATGTGCAGAGCTCTCTCCCGTCTCGGGGCCCTGCCGTGAGATCCCTTGCCCAGCGCGGGGCTAACTCATTAGGCTGACGCACAGACCCTGCCAGGGGTGTCAAACTCATTTTCACCGGGGGCCACATCAGCCTGGTGGTGACCTTCAAAGAGCCGAATGTAATTTTGGGACTGTATAAATGTAACTGCTCCTTAACTCTTAAGCAAGAGCTCGGCACTGCCACTGGGTAGAAACAAGATGCCTGGCTGGATAATACAAGGTCAAGGGCTGGATTTGGCCTCTGGGCCTTGTGTTTGCCATCTGTGCCCTACACGTTCCAAAGAAAGGGCTGGCCCTTGCCCAGCTCCTGGAGATCACCTGCAAGCTTTGGAACATCCTGCCTGATAAGAGTATAACCAGAAATATATAGCTATCAGGGTGGCATTAACATTTATATACTAGTTTAATTTTTATAATTCTTTGGAGATGCAGATCCTTCATGCCCATGGTGTGACTTATGGCCACACTGTATCAGTTTGGCCTCTGAAGGGTCCGGAGATTGACAAACAAAGGTGAGTCACGTGGGTGCCCCATGCCAGTGTGAGCGACCGCCAGTAAAAACCCTGGACACCAAGATTTGCCTCCCTGGTTGGCAGTACTTCGTGTGTGTGTTCACACATAATTTCTGGGATAAATACGTGCTATTTAGTATGATTCCACTGTGAAAAAACAGCCGGAAGCTTATGCCTGGTGGCTTCTGTACCCAGCCCCTATGTGCCTTTTGTCTTTGGTGATTTTAATCTAACCGTTCACTGTAATAAGCCGTAGCTGTGAGTTTAACAGCCTTTCCTGAGTTCTTCGAGTCCTTCTAGTAAGCCACAGAACCTAAGGATGGCCTGGGGACTCACCTCTGCAGAGGACAACTTCCAAATCACGGTAGCCTCATGAGACTGGAGAGGGCCGATGGCTTACCGAAGAGCCTCAGATTATAGCGGAGAAGGCTAGTGCCCAAGGTTCTGCATGCAGCTCTATAGGCAGGGATGAAAGAATCATAAAAATGAAACCAGTGTATAAATGTTAAGGCTACCCTGATACCTATATACTTTTGGTTATATTTTAAAGTGACTCAATTCTGTAGATAATTAAAAAATTATAGCCACGTCCTCTCCGTGTATAAATTTACCCCCTTTTTCTTTCTTTTTCTTTTTTAAAATTTTATTTTAATTGTTGTTGGAGTACAATTTTCTATCTTTTATTCCCATCCCAGCCCACCCACCCAGCCCTCCCCACCTCCCTCCCATTTCCACCTGCCCCTAGTTTTTGTCCATGTGTCCTTTATACTTGTTCCTGTAAACCCTTCCCTTTTCCCTTGAAATTCCCCTGAAATTCCCTCCCCTCTCCCCTCTGAAAGCTGTCAGCCTGTTCTCTATTTCGGTGTCTTTGGTTATATTTTGCTTGTCTCTTTGTTTTGTTGTTTAGGTTGCTGTTAAAGGTGAGATCATATGGTATTTGTCTTTCACCGCCTGGCTTATTTCACTTAGCATAATGCTTTCCAGCTCCATCCAAGCTGTTGCAAAGGGTATGAGCTCCTTCTTTCTTTCTGCTGCATAGAATTCCATTGTAAATATGCCCCTTTTTTCATCCAGCAGGTAGAAGACCCTGTTGAACCAAGGCAGTCCTGTTCCTCTTCCTTTTCTGGGAATTGTTCAGCTCCTTCCTGCCTCACTCACTAGTTCCAGCACGTTGACCCCCTGAGCAGGAACGTGCTGGCTCTCCTGGCCCCGAGTCCCCGCGGGCCTGTGCATATCAGAGGGTAGGATTAGGAGCTGTGCTCCCCGTTTTCTTTGTAGACTTGCCATTTCGGCAACATATTCATGGGAATTAGGTCATTTTCCTCCTGAGTGCTTTTTTGTTGGCTGGTTTATTCAATTCATGACCTGAGGCTGATGGTAAAGTAGGAAAAATTATCATTCACCTTTCAAAGGGTTGATATGATGATATCTCTCATCTGAGTACCAGGGATGACTCTGGATCAGCGTCTTTATCCCTTGGACCTGTTGGGGAAACGTGGCCTGGACTGGATTATCTCTAAGCTCTCCTACGCCTTTCAAATTCTCCGATACCATGATTTTAATTTTTATAATTTGTATTGAATTTATTGGGGTGACATTGATTAACAAAACCATACAAGTTTCAATTGTACAACTTTAATTTTTTACATTTTTACTTCCTCATCATACCAGCTACATCATTTACTGAGGGCTTAAAATGAACCAGGCACTTTTCAAAGTATGTAGGTTGGATATTTAATCCTCATAATAACTCCCTGGAGTAGGTATTATCACAATCTCCACTTTACAGGTAAGGAGATCAGGTAAGAACAGTTAGCTAACTTGCCCAAGAACACACAGCTAGAAAGAGGTAGAAATTATTTTGAATCCCGGCAGTTTAATGCCCGATCCCTGAATCACTCTTCAATGCTGCCTTCTGTAACAAGTTAGGTTAGAGAATTGATTTTTCTTTGTTAGTTTGATTTTTATTTTTTAAAGGTTTATTTTTTATTCTCATCTGAGAGGGAGGGAAAGGTAGGGAGAGAGAGAAACATTGAGCATTTGCCATATGCCCTGACTGGGATCAAACCCATGACATTTTGGTTTATGGGACGATGCTCCGGCCAACTGAGCCACACTGGCCAGGGCTGTTAGTTTGATTTTTAATGAGATGAGCCCGAGGCAGATGTCTAAGCGGGGGGCCCTGACCTGCCAGCCGAGGCCAGGACTGCTCGGCTGCAGTCTGGATTGGCACAGGGCTCCTGCGCTGGTCTCTTTCTCTGGTCACTTTCTGGCCTTGAAACTGACCAACTAGAATTATGGAACCTAGCTGTATATACCAGACCATTCCTGAGCCTATAAATGGTTCTTTAAGTCTTTTCTAAGGATGTGGATAAGGAAAAAAAAAAAGGAAAATAGATAAAACCAGGTATAGCATTCAGAATATTTAACAACTGTATAGTATGGGCACCGATGAATCAGAACAGACACCAGCTCCTGGCAAGTCCGGGGTGGGGTCCTGGAGGCCCCTGCTGTGCCTCTGGGGTTAGTGACTTGAGTTACAAAGAGTTGAGGGCATTCATGGGGGCTCTGGGCGGCGGTATTTTAATGACAGGTGCCAGGCTTGCGGTGGTCTTCCCTGCAGTCTTGCTGTAACTTTGTACAAACATTCTCATGGACCCAGCTTTGGGAGTGGAGTATGGGCTGGGCTCCCTAGTGCAGGACATGACCTGCCAAAGCCTTATGGGCAACCTTTTGAGATAAAAACTGTCAGCTGGGAGTGGGGAGGGGCATGCATGTCAGAATTTCTGGTGGGGCTGGCATGACGTGCTCACGTTCATCCCGGAGGGAACGCACGTTGAAAAGAGCCCAGGACCGTTGCTTTATGACGTTACCCAGAAAATTGCCATTTTTTGCAGTATGGCCTTGTAACTACAGGATAATTTCTTATCATAATACCGGTTATGGGCAAAATTTTTGCCTACATTATCTTAGAAAAACTATTGTATAATTGTTCCCCAGAATTGATGATCTGGTTCTCTTGCATTCATTTTCATAGATGCCTTTTGGATATTTATTATGCTAAGCAAGGTACAGGTTGGAGCAATCCAAGTTTATTTTGGCACCTAAAAGTTTCAATGACTAATTTTTAAAATTCCTCTTAGGCCTTAGGTGCAGCTTTGGATTGTTTTGGCACAAGCCTGAGTCACGTCATTTGTTTGTTCAGTTCTGCGTCTCGTCCCGAGGCAGGTGCTGAGGGTTCAGAGAGGACAGAAATCGCCCCTGCTCTCAAGAGCTTACAGTTGGCCAAATCCCGAGACAGATGGGACATAAGAGGCAGCAACGGCACAGAGTGAGGCTGTGGACCTCGGTGCTGTGCAGTGGGCATTCTGGGAGGATTCCTCACACAGACTAAGTAGGAGTCTTCGCCCTGGCTGGTGTGGCTCAGTGGACTGAATCCCAGCCTGCGAACAAAAGGGTCACCAGTTCCATTCCCAGTCAGGGCACATGCCTGGGTTGCGGGCCAGGTCCCTAGTCGGGGCATGCGAGAGGCAACTGATCTGTGTATCTCTTGCAAATTGATGTTTCTTTCTCTTTCTCTCTCCCTTTCCCTCTCTCTAAAAATAAATAAATACAATCTTTAAAAAAAAAAAGCAGGAGTCTTTGAGGCCAGGCCACACCTCCTCCATGTCTTGTGCAGGTTACTCCAAGAGGTTCACTGCTTCTGCCCCTACCTCCCTACATACAATCCGTTCTCCACACAGCTACCAGAGTAATTTTCCTAGATGGATGGAGCTCTCTGGTCTGAACCTCTCATGGCTTCCAACTGAGCTTTGAATAAAGTCCAGCTTCTTCCATGGCCTCATTCGAACCTCCCTCCTCCCTGCCCGCTCTGCCCCAGCCACACGGGCCACACTTCTGCTTCCGGAGCAAGCCGGCCTTCTTCCTGCCAGCCCGAGGGTCCTTGCACTAGCCGTCCACGGAGCTTCTCGTAAGTGGCTCCTTCTCATTCATTTGGGCCTCTGCTCGAATCTCATCCCGTTTGAAAAGTCTCCAGTGACCGCCTGTCTAAAGGAGCCACCTGATCCCTGTATTAATCATGCTTTTTATTTTCTGTATTTTATGATGTTTTGACATCTTAAGCAGCTTGCTGGCTCGGGGCTGGCCAGTTTGACAGCAAAGGCCCTGCTGGAGGCGTGTCTTTCATATGCAACCCCCACCAGTCTGGCGTCTACAGCCCGCTGTCTCCCCTAACTCTCACGCATCAAGACCATGCTTCCCCTGCCCCACCTCATCCCAGGGCAGCGTACCAGGCCACTAGAGAGCGCTCTACAGCGCAAAACCCAAGGAAATTATTCAAATTAGCCACTTCTAAACCATGTATTCTGCCTTTCCTTTCCTGCAGAATCTCCAGTAAAGGCTTAGACCTCACCTTTCCCTGGCTGCTTTCTGCTTCTTGACCAACACTGGTGTTCCCCACGTGGCCCTGTGTGTCGTGACATGCCCCCTCTTCATCGGGAAACGTAGGTAATGAGAACCTTCTTTCAGTGGCATTGGCCTTCCCACGTCACCACTCGGCTGTGCTTCTAAATTACTTTTACGTATAACTTTAATTCCATCCACAAACAACTGCCTTGTTTGTTGTCTTCAAGGCACTTGGCAGCATCTGATGTCCTTTTGTTTGTCACTTGCCTATGCCCTCCTTAGTATGTAAGCCCCGTGAAAGCAGGAGCATGATTTATCTGCGTTCCTGTAGATCCTCAGCCCCCAGCATTGTAGTGGGCACTTAGTTAATATTTTTTTTGACCAAATCAATGAGCAATAGACACGAGTATTGCCTTTGGCCACGTAAACCTATCTGTATTCCTCTACAAAGGTAAGAAAAGAAGTGGGACTGAGTTGGAATGATTCCACACAAAAAGTATGAAAGCACCAGTTCCGAATGCTCAGTTAACGTGTGTGAGCACGCTCCAGGTGGCGTATCGATATGCGTTCTAAAGCAACAAGTCAGAGAGGTCTGCGGAGGTAAGGTTAGGGTTACTACAGACCAGGTTCAACACTGTCTCCCTCCTTCCTCTTGCATTGTTCCTGTAACTGCATATAAACCCACCATTTGGGCAGGTTTATTGCCTAGGTCTGTGTGAATATACCTTTAAGCCTATGAAAGGACAGCTACATTTTATAAGGCTTGGTCTCCTCCTAAAGTAAGATCCTATCTGGTAAGACAGCCATGTCAACACCTGAAGATTCTCAGAGTTGCTGGGGGTGGACGCTGCAGGGAACCACGCACGAGGTAGGAAGGGAGGCAGAGGTGTGGGAGGAGGAGGAGCACGTCATCGGGGAGCGGTGTGGATGAACCTCGGCTCTGCAAATGTCCCCTGAAAGTCGTCTTCTTTGTATGATATAACTATCACCAAATTTGAAAAATTAAGCTTTCAAAATTAAGCAGAATTATTCCTAAATAAAGAGTCTTCCTACTGAGAGAATTCTTGATTACTGTTATTACATGAAGGGGAACAGGGGCATAGAACCCAAGTGGAGTAACATCGCACAGCATTTCCTGTCTGGCAGGGAATGTCTGTTACGCTCACATTTACTGGGAAAGCTGCATTTCTGAGAACTCACGAATTTTGTCTAAGACTTCAATGTTTTTGTTTCACATAATCTAATGGGGGACATCATTAGAGACATTTTGATTCTAGTGGCCGCTGGCTAAGATTGCATTAGAAATAGACGATGAAAGTAATTCAAGGATAATCATAGTGCCCTTAAGGAACCCCGATTATCCTTTTTGCTTGATATTTTCAGATGGAGCTTGAAATCAAATTTTCATGGATGGATTATAATATGGATAATCCATCCACAGAGGACTGAGGGCCAACTAAGTCTCCAGGGGTAATGTTTGATCTGAGGAAATTATGTTTTAGTCCATTTAATTTTCCCTCTTTATTAGGGATGAGTTCACTAGTGATGAGAGTTATAAACATCAGGTGTACTTTGTAATATAGGTGAGTGACTCCATTAGTGGAATTTGAATTCTAAAACAGAATTTTTGTTTTAAGCTCCCTTATTTTTGGAATACTGTTTAAATATATTTTCAAAAGGGAAATGATATTTAAAAATTAATCATTATAAATGGCAAGTATTAATCATAAGTTGGCATTTGTTGAGTGCTTATTCAGTAAGTATACTTCATAGTCATTTGTTTAATCTTTATAATAACCATTTGAGAGAAGTAGTCTTACAATCCCCATTTTACACATGAACCTGAAATGTATACATTTATCTACTATGAAGGGAGAATAGACTTGTTGTTAAGTTGGAGTATGGCAGATCAGGGATTTAAGTGGAAGTGTTTTTATTCATCCTGTATTTGTCTCATTTTGAATTTTGGGGAAAACCTCTTGAAAATTTAGATGGAAATCTCTCAAATTTTTAAGGTTCTCATATAAATTAAAAGCTGCTAGGTGTTCATATATCTGTACCACAGACACGAACATTTTAAATGTAAGACAGTCCCATCAGTGATAACTTGCTAAAGAAAGAAGGTTTATTGAACACAAAGAATTGACATTATTTCCTATAGGGTAACCAGATGAGTCATCATATTTGTATGTGACATTCTTCCAGAGGAATGGGGAGATACCACTACTGATGGCTAGAGATTACATTTCAATAACAGAAAGATGAAGAGGCGGATTTTGTTTTAGACTTGCTCATTTTTTCAGCACAGATCTATGATGCTACGCCTTCTCTTCTCGGAAAGGACTTGGCGTGTGCTGGCTCTTGTGTCTCAGACTAATTGCTCTGGGATTTCTCTTCCAGCGAGTGGAGCCTGGTGCTCAGGATTTTGCTGCGCTGGTCTACCTCCTCAAGAACCTTCTTAACCACTATGGCTTTGGCCGGATCTAAAAATTAAAATTTAAAGGGAGACTTTAGAGAGTTGAGAAAAGATGAATAAGGCCCCAATAGCTAAAATGTGGAAGCAACAAACATCCATTAATGATGAATAGATAAAAGATATAGTATAAACACACAAGGGAATATGATTAGGCTCTAAAAAGAAAGGACATTCTGACACATGCCGTCTTCTAGTGGGCATTATGCTAAGTGAAACAACCCAGTCACAAAAAGACAGATGCTATAGGATTCCACTTATAGGAGGTACCTAGAGTAGTGAGGTTCACACAGAAAGCAGAGTGGCAGTTGCCAGGGGTGGGGAGCAGGGAACGGGGAGTTGTTGTTTAGCGGATGTAGAGTTTCTGTTTTAGAAGAGGAAGAGAGTTCTAGAGATGGATGGTTGCCCAAGAATGCGAATGCATAGCCCTGGCTGGCATAGCTCAGTGGATTGAGTGCGGGCTGGGAACCAAAGTGTCCCAGGTTCGATTCCCAGCCAGGGTACATGCCTGGGTTGCAGGCCATAACCCCCAGCAACTGCACATTGATGTTTCTCTCTCTCTCTCTCTCTCTCTCTATCTCCCTCCCTCCCTCCCTTCTCTCTCTAGAGATGGGTAAATAAAATCTTAAAAAAAAAAAAAAGAATGTGAATGCACATAAAGCCACCGAACTGGACACACAAAAATGGTTAAGACAGTAAATTTTATGTTCTGTACATTTTACCATAATAAACTTTAAAAAATGATACATTATATCAATTAAAGGAATAATAGGATTTTTATATAGGATAAATGATGCAATAAGCATGAATACTTGGACTAATTTTTAGTGAATTCCGATTTCGTGTTTAGCTAAAAGCATGGTGACGTGTTGCTCTGTTTAAAATGAGCACACCTCATCAAAGGCAGCCATCCAGCACACACTGACATCCACCACAAATCCGTATTGTACCTGTTCTCACATACAATATATGAGATATATATTCTGGCCAGATAAAAGCAATCAAGCTGAGCACTGAAAATGCAGTAGGAAAGCATAAAAGTAGGTTTTACTCGGAATTACCTTTGACTTGACCTCCGGTATTTCCAGGTCCATAGTCTTTGGTCTTGTGGCCCCCAGACTTGCAGGCCCTGTGAACACATGTTGTTGGGACGTTACAAGGAGTGAGTCGGAGAGAGCCCCTTCCGTTCTAGGTCTGCTACGCTGTTTTCTCTAGATGCTTGGTGAGGGCATTTCAGTGCGTTACACCTGCTTTAGCATCAATAGGTGATTTTTACATTTTCATACATTAAATACAGGGCTTGTTGTATTTTGGTTTTGTAGGATGTTGTTAATTCGTATCTTAGTAGTAGGATATCATGATTAATACTTAGCTCTATGATAATAAATGTGCTCATATCAGTGTATGCTCACTTTCCAGAGATGTAAGTTTCATGCAGGTTTCAGTATATTTACTTCCCCGGAAAGTTATTTTTCCTACCCATCATCTCCACCGATGAGGAGGCAGTAGGTCTCGATTTCTTTCTCCAGGTGCACCTTGATGTCCAGCAGCTGCTCGTACTCCAGCTTCTGGCCCTCGGTCTCGGTCCGGACCTGGTGCAGCTGCTCCTCCAGGGCCCCGATCTGAGCCTGGATCTGCGCCAGCTGCGCGCAGTAGTTGCCTTCCGTCTCCGTCAAGGAGCACTCCAGGGAGTGTTTCTGAAAGGAAACGATGAAGAAACTGAAATGGGTATCCAGATACACAAACTTGCTTTGACATATGACTTTCTCCTCTTGTTAACTTTGCTCATAATTGTTTTAGATTTTGCATTGACAGATGGCTAAGAAGGTTGTGGCACCCTAAAAATGAGCAAGTCTTTTAGGTAGAACAAACATAAAGACATTGATGTTGCTGTTTTTGCTGTTCCATATAAAACCTTATCCTTCATGCTTTAACTACATAAAGTAATATATGGATGTATTCTCAACATAGTTAAGAGATTTAAAACCAACTGTCACATATTTAAAACGACAACCTAGGAGATGGTAAGAAATTGTCCCTTCCTACCGTGGCCAGGAGAGACTGAAGTTCAATTTCCAGCGTTTGGAGATTGCGCTTCATCTCAGTCAGCTCATTCCGGGCAGAGGTCGTGGCTCCGACATCCTCAGAGATCTGCTGTTGCAGCGAAGCGCTCTGAAAGGTCCAAGCGAGGGAGCAAATCTCAGCTGTGGGAACAGCATCAAAATGCAGCGGCTTGTTTTCGGGACAAGACTCACCTTCTCGTTGAACCAGGCCTCCGCGTCCCGGCGGTTCTGCTCGGCGAGGGCTTCGTACTCAGCCCGCATGTTGTTCAGCAGGACCGTGAGGTCCACCCCGGGCGCCGCGTTCATCTCCACGTTCACGTTGCCCCCCGCGGCGCACTGCAGAACTTGCATTTCCTAGCGGCAGAAAAGCTGGCAGTTCAGCTCTGCTGGGACCTCATACAAAGCCTAGAGGCTTAGCTTCCTAAGGGTTGTTAGCGTTCCCCTGGGTGCATCTCCCAGGCTGTGTGGTGAGCTCCCTCTCCATTTTGTATTTCCTGTCCAGTGGACATAACTTTCAAATGCTAGTGAACTCACTGAAACAGGCTGTCTCATTTTTGGAGCTTTAATTGCTCTGGAGATCTGTCTTAGGGTGAACCCAATTGCAGCTCAAAAACTCCAATTCTTCAACTGGTTTTAGTTCCACTGCACAGAAAACGTCTTAATTCCTTTTCCAAATGAAAGCTCTTAAAATATTTAGAGTGAGTGATTCATCATTTCCTACTCTCTTCATGGATGGCTTAAACGTCTCCACCTCCGTGGAATGGCGTTATTCTACTTTGACATGAGCTTTGACGGGTCTCCGCTCAGCCATGTCCTGATCGCAGCACGGCTGTGGTGGACGGGCTGCGTTTGCATAATTCTGAACAGTTGCAATAATGATGAATAAATAAATATTTGTTTATATATGTATACTTATTTATAATTACAAACTTATTTATCATTAGTCAAGGAAGAACCTCATCTTCTAAAGAATCCTAGCTGCCTATTAAGCTATTAAGCTCACACAGGACATTTATTACGAAGTCCATCATGACAGTGTCTTGATGGACTTCAGTGTCAAACCAATCTCCGTGAATTTTGGTTCTGCCCCGTAGTAGCTAGGTGAACCTGGGGACGTTGTTTAATTTCAAGTCTCAATTTTCTTATCTGAAAGTTGAGGATAAAAAAATATCCTTCTCCGTGCTGTTGAAAGATGTGAAATAGTAGTAAGATCAACAAAACTACCTGGCACATAAATACTGAGTAAATGCGAGTTATTATGGTCATTATCATAATTACAGAGGTTGGAATCAGTTTTGTGTATTGGTTCCTGTTATTCCACCCGAGGTGTGTGCCGACGGGATGCAGTGAGTCAGGTCTAAGGTTGCGGATGGTGGCCGTGGCTGCTGAGGCTGGGTCCAACGGAAACAACAACGCAGATCGGCCGACGTCTCCGCTGCAGGAACCCTCCTCCTCCCCATCCAGGCCCAGATTGGCCGTAATGGCAATAATGAGGCTTTCTTTCCTCCTGGCCCCAAGTCCCTCTGGGGAGTCTAGCTTTTGTTCCTCGCTGGTGGTTCCCCTGCCTTCTCTATCTCCGGGTGGGGTTTTACTTCTCAGGATTCAGGGGAAACTTCCTTAGTTCAAACAGAAAAATAAAAGGAAAAAGATGCGTGGGAGTTTGCCTGTGAGCTATTAAAAAAATTAATTGCGTTCCATACATCAAAAATTTCTTAACTACCAAGGGTTCATAGCTGTACTTGAACTTGTATATTTATATCGCTGTAGTTCTTCAGATAGTTGGATTTACAAGACAGCCGCACAACTAACTAAGCAGCACTTTTAGCTTGATCTCCCTCAAGAAGTGTTGGGCTGTTTAAAAATAGCAAATTCCTTTTCAAAGAATAGAGGTGTTCTCAGGCAACAGTAGTTCTGAAAACAATCCCAAAGGCGTGTCTGGTTGTAATGGCTGTATTTTCCGATTTAGAATCTCACTTCCCAGGCTGACCGCTTTGGACACATATGCTGTTTATTTGGAAGTGTAATTTTTGATATAACAGTTTAATTTCAGTCTCATTATTTGTATAGCCATACCTATGAAGAATATGTATTAATATTAAGTATATGTACTTTTTGTGTGTATGGAGAACATGTATGAGTGTTTTAAATCTGCCAGTGTTATAAGAAATTCAGATCTAGTTTCCTTAGACTGTTCTTAACATATGTATCTTTTATCTAATTAGGTGTAATCTTTTAAGTGTGCCATTTTAACTTAGCTCTAATTATCTAGCCAAACATAGCTCTTGCCATCGAGATTGGACTGGAAAACATGATTCTTTTTTTTTCCCGTGGGAAACGATGAGAGAGCGAGGGTGAATCTGTACAAATACTTCGCCACTTCTAAAGACAACGCAGGCCCCATGCCTGTCTGATAATGGATCGTTAGGACCGCTTTGTTGTTTAAGAAGTCAAATACATTACCGCCTGTCATGGTGATGGAGTGTGCTGGGGGTTGGGGGGGCCAAATGTAAGAGACGTTCAGCTCTTACCTCTTTGTGGTTCTTCTTGAGGTAGGTCATCTCCTCGCTCAGGGTTTCATACTGAATCTCCAGGTCCGTCCTGCACAGGGTGATTTCATCCAGAACCCTGCGCAGCCCGTTGACGTCGCTCTCTACACTCTGGTGAAGTGCCAGCTCGTTTTCGTACCTTAAAGAGTGTTAATGATTTTCCGGTTTGTCACACGGTTGGAGAAACCGTCACCGATCAGTGATCGAACGCTGGAGACCTGGAATTTTGCAGTGGCCGATTTGGCCACGGGAGACATTTTCAAAGTTTATTGCACGATAATTATTATTTTCTTTATGACATGTCTTCGAGAGAAAAAGAGTGAGGGTATTCAACATGCTTTCATAGCTGTTCACACTGTATATTTCATGGCAAAAGCATAAAAAAAGTAGTAACATTCTGTGTATTTTAAATGCAAGTGTTTTGCCGTGCTGCAGTAAGAGGTGGTTAATATTTAATGGAGGGATCAAAAAATAAATCCTGTGTAATGCTTCACATTAATCTCCGTGGGTCCTTTCACTCTGCAAGAGCCCACTTACTTGAGTCGGAAGTCATCGGCGGTCAGCCTGGCGTTATCGATCTGGAGGACAGCATTAGCGTTGCTGGTGGTGGAAGCGATGATCTAGAAATGTGGAGATCGATTTTTTAAAGGCAGTTTATCACAATCAATAAGAAAACCTCCAAAGTGGTACTTTTTTTAGATTAGGAAATGGAAATAATAAAAATTAATGTAGTTCCTGGACATTTCAAATCGTGAGGTTAACCAACAGAATCTACTTAATGCTTATTTCCGGTGCAAAATTGAAATTCCTTTCAGGAAATGACAACCAGACATGATAACTATTTTCAGTATCCAATAAGGAAAAGGAAAGAGTATTTAGAAATGTAAGTTCATAAGAATGATTTTGAATTGTGATTCCTTACCTGACTTTTGAGATCATCAATTATAGGGAGGTATCTACTGTAGTCGTGATCCAGCCCCCGGCAAGAGCCAGGCCCAAATTTCTCATACCAGCCCTTGATCTTCTGCTCGAGGTCCGCATTGGCCTCCTCCAGAGCGCGCACGTTGTCCAGGTAGGAGGCCAGGCGGTCGTTGAGGTTCTGCATGGTCACCTTCTCGTTGCCCGAGAGGAGGCCCCCCTCGTTCACCGAGAAGCCAGCACACGAATTGCTTCCGCCTGCATTTCCTCCCAGTGCGTTGCCCCCGAAGGCGCAGGAGAAGCCACTTCCAATCCCAGGCATGCTGCAAGCATTGCCAGCCCCGAAGGAGGCTCCCGCGCCGGAGAGCCTGAGCGATCCTGTGGTGGGGCGGGGACCGGCCCTCCTGGAGCCACTGGAGAGTCGCAGAGACATGGTGCCCGACCGGCGCCTGGCAGAGCTGTAAGCCACAATGGAATGCCTTCGCGTCTCGGCTGTTCGGTTTGCCTTTTTATAGACAGTTCGCAAGTGTGTTCTGGATGGTATTCTGCCTACACAGGGTGAAACGCGGCTTGCCAGCCTCAGCAAGTTAGCGTAATTGGACGATTTTTCCTAATTAGTAACTAACTTCGCCGGGCTCATTTCTGGAGGAGGGCAGTTGCCCTCAGGTTGGTGGTTATCTGAGAAATGGGTCTGGGTGGAGCAATTTCAGGTTCCTTATTACGTTTTAAAATTGTGAGTGAGTCATCCTTCACTTCCCTCCTTAGAAGATAAAACGCATCAGTCCACCACGCCAGAAAAATCTGGCGTCATGGTTTTGGGCTATTTATGCCGAGGAAGATTTTGACATTTCCGAGACTTTTTTCTATTTTATTGTCATGATTCTTTCCGCGTAAATAGAGAACAGACTGGAATCACGATTTCCCCAAGCTGGTCCTTGATTTACCAGTTCTGCCCCTACACACGCCTGCGGCTGCTTCCGATGGGAAGGAACTTCCATTTTGGCTGACGCGCATCATCTTTTGTTGACACTGACGTCTGGGGGCAGCGGCCTTCTCTTATCCATTTTGGTAATTAAGAACACACCCCTAATTGCTGTTATGGGCTGTGGGAGTTTGGAAGGACATTAACTTGTTTCCTGACCCAGCAAAAGTTGAAGCAAACCCAGGAGGAAATATTTTTATCTGTTTTTACTTCCTGTGGTTTTTAGCTTAAGTGAAAGTCAGTACATTAACTATTTACTGGGTGAGGATCCCCATACATTTATTGAAAATCCTAGATATTATGGAAATTTTTGCAAAATCTGGGAATTGGCTTGTGGACACAATTGGCACATTTATTGATACGGTTGTGAACATGTGGATTTGTTCATTCACTTATTTAACAAGTGTTTATAAAGCGCCCATGCCAGTCACTGTTCTGGGCAGTCAAGATAAGTAACATTGTGCATTATTTCTCTTTTTGTGACTGGCTTATTTCCCTTAGCGTAATGTCTTCAACGTTGTATCACGTGTCAGAATTTCCTTTCTTTAAATGCCAAATAATGTTCCACAGCATGTACGTAGATAACATATTTTGCTTATCCATTCAACAGCAGGTGGACACTTGCGTCGCATCCACCTTTTGGCTGTTGCAAGTAATGCTGATTGAACATGGCACCCACCATTGTGTATTCTCTACATGGAAACATTCTTGATGTGAATGAATCAAGCAGTATCTGAGGGTATAGAGTAAAATGTTGGAAGTTCTTTCTCACCTTCCTCTCTCTCCCATCCTCCTTACGCTCTCAGGTAACGCAGCGTACCCTCCCCGATGTTCGCGCCCTTCCAGATGTGTTTGCATACATACATAGCATGTAAGCCCACATATGCCACAGATGAGTCATCTGTGTTATCTGTGTTGTTCTGTAACTTGCTTTGTTCCCCTTCCATGCCTTAGAGCATGAATAGGTAGGTGTCTAATGTAAACAAAAATGTTGGCTGGCCCCCCCATTTTTAAGTGTGTGATAACTACCCACAGCAAAGACCACTTTCTCCGGCATTCTTCCCAGCTAACTGTGGCCGTGAGGTTAAGCTAGCCAATGTGCTACAAGCAGAAGTATGTGTGGTGTGTTCTAGAAACTTTATCTGAGACGAAGCCGACACAAGTCTTCGTCCCATCTTCTCCCACCCCGCTGCACTGAGTGTAGCGGCTGGATGTGATGGTTGGAGCTTCGTCTGGGACCACGAGCCAGGGCCAGATCCAGGGTGTAGCAGAGCGGGAGCTAAAAGGAACTTGGGTCTCTGAGGATTCTCTAGTGCAAAACTACCATCCCAGCCCCGAACAGCCTTCCTCTGAATTTGTGCGTGTGAAAGAAATAAACTTCTCTCTGTGTAAGGTCCTGTGGTTTTGTTACTGTTCCTCAGGGCCAAACCTACTGTAAGTAACTCGTTTAACTGCTATCTTATTAGAGAACTTTCAGATTGCTTCCAACATTTTGCTGTTATTAATAATGCTATGTTCACATTTTTCTTTAAGATAGATGTCTTCAATTTTTTGTCAGCTCTTTTTCATTAGATTTATTGAGGTTTAGTATAGGTATAGTAAAATTCGTCTTAACCATACAGTTCTCTGAGTTTTGACAGACGCATGGTCATGTGACCCCTGCCATAATCAAGATACAGGACAGTTTGTTACCCTGCCCCTTAACCCCTCATATCCTTTGTAGCCGACCTCTCTCACAGTCCCGGCTCCAGGAAAGTGCTGGCCAGTTTTTATATCTATAATTTCATCTATGCCAGAACGTCAGATACATGGAATTATCCAGTATGTACCCCTGAAAAAGATTACAGGCAAAGAACTTGAGAAAAGGAAGAAGAGAAAAGCAAATTGTAGCCCATTTATTTTTAAGAACAGAGTGAACCATTTCCTTGGGTTATTTAGCTGATGGGATTTTGCAAAGACAGGCCTTTAACAATAAGAACCCCTTTTACCCCCATTATGGTGTTTTTGAAGGCCCTCGTTGTTCCATTGTAATATTGCTTATTTTAGAGGATTTTTCTTCAAATGAGCGGACCCTCAACAAAAGGACATTGCTGAGTTGATCTAGTTCCTCGGCCGCTGTTTCAATAACAGTTTCTTCTTTAGAGTCTAAAATAAAACAAATGAAAGTTTAGGGTCCATTATGAATGGGGTCAAAAGGTATGTAGTTACGATGGGTAAGCTTTTTAAAAATGGTGTTTGCAAGTGTGTAGTAAATGGAGATACGGATACACTGTGTTTGAAGTCTCTGTTTAACAAGGCCTGGGCTGTCTTTCTTGTGTTTACCACTGTTTTTAGAGCAGTGGGTGTTTGAAAGCATGAATGAATGAAACATGGATTAAAACATATAAGTGTCAGGCAAGTAGAGGCCTGAAGCAAAAAAAAAAAGTCTTCTTTTAAATATCAGCTTGCCCTAGTTTTGTGGTTTAACATAACGCAGCTTTAATATCAAAGCATTAAAACTATAAAAATTCTGGCTGGCGTGGCTCAGTGGATTGAGTGCGGGCTGCGAACTAAAGCATCGCAGGTTCGATTCCCAGTCAGGGCACATGCGTGGGTTGCAGGCCATGACCCCCAGCAACTGCACATTGATGTTTCTCTCTCTCTTTCTCCCTCCCTTCCCTCTCTAGAGATAAATAAATAAAATCTTTTAAAAAACTATAAAATTAATAGGTTCTAAGTAAAAAGAGATATTGGAGGATTGGTTCCCCATTTCAGTAATTTCATAATTTGACCAGATCTGTTTGACAGGAATACGAAATATGAACATTAAGAACTGTTGTAATCACTTTCCCTCACCCCGTCCCTCTCTAAACCTAAACTTAGAAACAACCTTATTATTGTATTTTGCCAGGTATAATGTGCACTTTTTGCCAAAATTTTTGAGGGAAAAATAAGGATGTGTGTTTTACGTGGGTGGTACTGGAAATACCCTTGTATTTGTTCTTGTGTTTTGTAATTATTTGTTACATAAAATTTCTTGTATCATAATAGTTCAAAAATAAACACTAAAATTCCTTTGTAATATAAAAAACAAGTATCTAAATATAAATAATTACAAAATTGAATAAAAAAAATTAAAACGAAAGATTGTTTTTCCTGAACATTGGGGCCAAAAACATGGGTGTGCATTATACACGGCAAAATACGGTAGCTTCCAAATGAGTGACTTATTGAATACAATTGCTGGAGTTTAAAAGAGTTATAGCAAGGAAAAGCCCTTGTGTACCTTGGACTTGATTTTCAGAATTTACGGGCTCACACGCTTTTGATTTGCCACAAGTAGACTTGTTTTTTCTGTGAAGATAAGAGTAAATTATTGCATTTTTTAAATTAGGGAGCTCATAAATAACTCTGAATTGGGAATAAACGTTTTGAAGTTCTAGTTTCAATAAGGTTCAAATTCTTATGTTTAACAGACATCAGTGAGCTTTTCGAGACTTCAGTATAGTGACAGGAGAGATTAAATGGATGTTTATAACAAAAAATTATCTCTCATCTTAGCAATGCTGGGACTCCAGGTCCCCATGCTGACTTTTCAGTCCGTCCCCTGGCCAGTGGGCATGTCTGGTGTGCCAGCTGTGCAGAAGGCACCAGACAATGTGCTGCAGAAAATACAGAGCCAGATACAAGCAGCTTACACTGTTGAAAATAAAACGAAGCATAGGCTTGTAAAAAGTTCCCTGTGCTACGGCATGGAAGGTGGGTAAGAGAAGTGAAAAATGAATGGTGCGATGAGCACTTGGAAGGAGGCAGCAGTCACTGCTGGGTTCCTATGAGGATGTGCTGTAGGGTGGACACTAGTCTTAGAGGATGCGTAAGATGCTATCAAGTCGTGGTGTGACCAGGGACGAGCATTTAGTAACAGCCGCTGATCACCGAGCGCCTCCTGTGTGCAAGCCATGGTCGCAAGCACTTTTCCTGCACAGTGAGGCACTGTTGTTAAACGTATTTCAGAGTATGATTTGGGTGTTCTCATAGTTTTACCAATAAAAATACTGGGCTTTAAAGAGCTTAAGCAATGTGCTTAGATTCACTCAATGGTGCCATCTGGACCCAGATTGGCGATTTTAGTGTTGCTGCGGTTGGCCATCAAGCTACTGGTGCCTTTGCCAAAGAAATCTTCTGGGTCTTCATCGCTCACCTTTCAAGTGAAGCTGTGACAGCCCACTCAATACAGGGTGCGTGTCTGGTGATTAACCATGTAATAAAAAATATTGTGTTATTATGAGACATGTGCTTCAACATTGAATCACAGCCAGCAACTTCCCCCCGGATTGGAGCAGAGGAAATGGTCAGTGTTCTGTATGTAAATGTTCTACGTATTACTGCAGATACCAATATTTTACATACTTAGACATTTTGCTTTGCTGCCTGTTTTTGTTTCACTTGGATGCAATAGTCAATTTCTGAGGCCACGGGGTATGATCTGCAGAGCAGGACACTCTAAGATACAGTACTAGTGCACATGTAGTCTGAGAGAGCCTAGCTGATGTGAGATCAATTTTTTAATCACTAGATTAATTTTTCACGTAATATTTACCTTTCTTCTCCATCTATTAATGTGCAGTAAGTTTCAATTTCTTTTTCTAAAATTATTTTGATATCTAGAAGCTGTTCATACTCCAGCTTCTGGCCTGCCGTTTCCATTCGGATCTGCTGGAGCTGTTTCTCCATCGCCCCGACCTGGTCCTGGACTTGCTGGAGCTGAAGGCGGTAATAACCTTCGGTCTCGGCCAAGGAGCATTCGTAGGAATGTTTCTGAAAGAAGAAGGCGTCAAGGCTTGCCTGTGGAACCCATAAATCACACATTCCTCTTTTAAACGTTCTCAAGGTGGATAGGTATTTGTATGCACTCAAACCCATCGTTAACAAAGTAAAATACATTTTTTCTTTTCATCGAAAAAAATTTCTTCAAAAAGATTTTTTTGGGGTTGACGAGTCAGAAATAATGTTTATGGACAAAATTCTTGATATTTAGTATGTCCATACATTAGTTATATCTTACATTTTCGGTTATCTTATATATATACTTTGTTATCAAGGTGGTTACATACGTGTATTTACTGGTACATGCACACACAGATATTCAGATCAGTGGCGATTCCTACACACCGTGGCCCTGAGGGACTGAAGTTCTATTTCCCAGGTTTGCAGATTGCGTTTCAGTTCCATCAGCTCATTTCTGGCCACTGTGGCTGCTCCCGCCTCATCAGAAATTTGCTGTTGCAGCGAAGCGCTCTGCAGCGTAATTGTCAGAACCATTAGTGATCAGTCTACTGAGCAAACCAGCCCTTGGTGCGTGATTCGCTGCAGACGTACCTTCTCGTTAAACCAGGCCTCGGTCTCTTGGCGGTTCTGCTCGGCCAGGTCCTCATACTCAGCCCTCATGTTGTTCAACAGAACCGTTAGGTCCACTCCAGGGACTGCGTTCATTTCCACATTCACGTTCCCCACGGCTGAGCACCGCAGGACTTCCATTTCCTGGGAAAGGGATCAGCACTCTGATGTTCACGCTAGACTGTTAAGAGTCACGCTCTGCTGTGAAATGAACAGGGAACTCGAGGAAGGAAATCTGATGCTTATACAAAGCCACCCTGCGGTATCCTTACCTCCTCGTGAGTTTTCTTCAGGTATGTCAATTCCTCGCTGAGGGTCTCACATTGGATCTCTAGGCTGGCTGTACAAAGGGTCAGCTCATCCATCACTCTGTGCAGCCCACTGATGTCTGTCTCAACGCTCTGGTGCAGCGCAAGCTCGTTTTCATACCTGCAAGGTAATTAAAGAACTTGGGAATTGCCATCACAGGCAGCTGCAAAGGACACCTTCTTCTGACATTTCATGTACCGACCAATACGATGTCTGTTAAAACTTATGATAGCTCTTTTTACAAGGACAGATTTGATTTCTTCAGTGATCTAGCCTGACTTCATAAAAACATGTTGGTTTTATAAGCAAAAGATTTTTTTTTTACTCCAAGTGTAGTCTTTTTACCTTTATTATAATGAAAGACTTTATTTTCTACCTACTTCAGCCTGAAGTCATCAGCGGTCAGTCTGGCATTTTCATTTTGAAGGACAACGCTGGCGTTACAGGTGGTCACAGAAATGATCTACACAGGGTAGACGATGCAAAATGTTATGTTCCAAAAGTCAAGGAAGGCTCCGTATTTAAGTGTGATTTTTACCTTCTTAACCTATCAAGCATCGATTTTAGTGTGATCTTTTTCTACATTAAAGGAATCTGGATTTTCTTCTGATGATAAAAGTCTAGAACTTCAAAGCCAACGTGTAAGTTTTATAATCATGGATACTTTTATTACTCTTGATGAAACACTATATGCTAAATATAAGATCAACAAAGTGATTATAATTATATTTATTTTAAAACTATTTGTTTCATTAATTAATTCCACACATTTTTATTATAAGGCACAGTCCCAAGCACTCAGCATATAGAGTGAGCAAATTCTACATTCTGCATTATGCCTTGACTAAGCACATTTAATATTTTGTCTTTTTTAAGTTATGGACACCCTGAGTTCATACTAAAAGTATGCACAGCCATATTTCTTACCTGCCTTTTAAGATCTTCAATGACGGAGGAATACGCACTATAGTCCTGATGCAGCCCCGGGAAAGAACCAGGCCCGTAGCTCTCGTACCAGTCCCTGATTTTCTGCTCGAGGTCCGTGTTCGCGTCCTCCAGAGCTCGCACGTGGTCCAGGTAGGATGCCAGGCGGTCGTTGAGGTTCTGCAAGGCCGCCTTTTCGTTCCCGTAGAGGAGGCCGTGCTCATTTCCAAGAAACCCAGCCCAGATCCCACTCCCCAACTCTCCACCGCCGCCACCGTAGAAACCTCCTCCGGAAGAGGCGCTCCCAAGAGTACAGGAAAAGCTGCCTCCGGCTCCCGACCCGCTGCACGCATTCCCGGCCCCGAGGCCTGCTCCTCCACCTGACCGCTGGCCACAGCCCGCTCCAGAGCAGACCTGCCCGGCCCCCCTGGCGAGTGGAAAGGACATGGCGACAGCGCAGGTGAGCGACCCTTTCTCAGACAGGAGCCAAGCCAAAGTACCCCAGTCATAGTACTTAGTTCCATTGGCCTTTTATAGGATTCAGCAAGTCATTTCAGCCTTAACTATGCGATTTATAATAAAATATTACTCACACCCTAATTGTTGTTTTCCATAACTGGGTGATTTTCAGTACTGTCCGGTCTGGAGGAGGAAAAGCGCCCAAGGATACCTTTGCGCGCGTGCCAGGCGGAGTAACACTGAATCACAGTTGCAAAGGCTCAACTTAAATCTATGCAGTAAAATAACACAGCTTTTTGCCCTCCAGAATAGATTCCAGTTTGTTCCCCCTTTATAACAAAACATTAGTAAGTCCAACGAGAAATGTCTACTGCTTTTGTCCTGCAAATGCTTATGGAGTATCTCTGTTACTCAGGCTTTATCGAGTGTTTTCTTTCTTATTAAAGCCAGATATTCTCAATAGATAGTGGTGGGTTTTATTTTAATTGATTTTTTAAAAAATTGAAAACTGAAATAATAGAAGTGCTACAGTACTTTGCTTATCAATTTCACTAAGATTAATGACTATGTGGCCTCAACAGAAAGTTACTTGTATGGAGGTTTCTTGGTTGAGTCGAAGAGCAGAGTGTCCATTCGACTGACTTCCGAGTCTCCAAACTGTTCACTTCTCTACCTCAAAATGTTTAGTGCTTTTTAGTTTAAATTTATGTCTATAAGAGGCATTAAGAATTATTCTGAGAAGTGATGATCAATTTCCATATTGGTGAATTAAATATGAATAGATGGAGAGGGGTGTTTTCATGATTGCCTGGAACTTGGGCACTCTAAATAGATGAGTGGTCCCTGGCTGGCGTAGCTCAGTGGATTGAGCGCGGGCTGCGAACCAAAATGTCGCAGGTTCGATTCCCAGTCAGGGCACATGCCTGGGTTGCAGGCCATGACCCCTACCAACCGCACATTGATGTTTCTCTCTCTCTCTCTCTTTCTCCCTCCCTTCCCTCTCTAAAAAATAAATAAAAATAAAATCTTTAAAAAAACAGATGAGTGGTCATGGATAAGCAGACTTTCTATTCTCTTGCTTTGATGCCCCCGGGAAGTTGACCTGCCTGTTGGGGCTTCATCTCCTTATTGGGCAAATGAAAATAAATAATGTTGCACAGTCGCAAATGAATGTTGAACTGTCCCAATAATTAATGACTATAAAACAATGTGAAGGGCACAAACATTTTATGAATGCTAATTACTTAAATTATTATAATAAAGTGGCCATGTCAGAAAGGTCATGTCTCTAGTATTTATAATGGTACAGATTGATTGGTCGACTGATTATGGGTTTGGGTAGTTTTGAAAGAGTAATTTTTTTTCTGAATGAGATTTTGCAAGGTGGTGGCTGTTGACTCGTTTGGAAAACCTCCAATGTGGTTGTCCCTAAAATATACGGGATATTGGGTGGGGTCCGGAGTACATGGATGTTTTTCCACCAAAATATTTTAAGATAATTAATACAAAACTGTAACTCAGACCACTTGCACAAGTTTAGAACAATGGGTGGGGAGTCAGGAGATGTAGCTCATATTCAGAAACTTGTTACTGATCTTACTGTGACTTGGTCAGTATTTTACTCTTCGGCTTGTTTCTCACAAATAAAACAATAAGAACAGACTATGTTGTCAGTGTAATAGTTTATAACCCTTGAGTTTCTTGGATAAGAGGTATTACAAGACTGCCAAGTCTTATTAACATAAACTAACTGATTTCTAGATATTTTATAAATAACAATTAACTTGTAATCTTTTGTGAAGTAAGCTAAGCATATATTATTAGCACCACTTTGGAGATGAGCAGACTCTGAAGCTAAGTAGCAACACAGATCACAAAGTATTTTTATGTCAAAGCAGGACTGGGATGCCTGATGTGTCATTCCTCGAAATGCTGTCGTCTCTTTTTTATAAGGGCAAGTCTCTTGAGTGTTTTAATCATAAATTTCTTCTAAACTAATAATTACTACAAAAGTAGCTTTAGTCGTTTCTGGAAGAGGGAGATAAACTTGACAAAATTTCTAGGCCATTTCTACCCATATATTTTGTCTCTGGGAGTGGTTATTTTATTCACGATCTATGTATGCTGGCAATTGTCGGGGGAGACCAGTAGAGTCTGCCAGGCCCAAACAGGCCAAGATTTGATCTTGTGAAGGGAGGGCTCTGTACTGGTCAGATGTGAGAGGGAAAAATGACCCTCCTCCTAGAGCCACGCAACTCGGTCTGTCCCAGCTTCTCCTGAGCCCAAGCTCAGAAGGGCGGGGCGTCCAGGAATTAGGAGGTTGGGGCCAGTGGATTTTCTGTGAGGGGAAGCACCAGTCAGGGTTGGCAGAAGGAGGGAGGAGTGGCCCCAGCCCCAGAGCCACACAACTCAATCACTGACACCTCCTGAATCTGCCCGGACCTCTACATCCCTGCCCCACGCAGCTGCATCCTCAGTAGGTATGAGCTCTGCAGGGTGGGGTGACGAGGCGTCCCGAGTGTGGGGCCATTGCAGTCCCTCAGGATGATGCCGTAGGGGAGTGCTGCACCCAGGAAAGATGGCATCTTAGGTGTGGGGGAGGGGCTCAGCATAGGGATAGCAGTGGCTGTCCCTTCAGCTCTCTCCCCAGGGCCACAACCCCCAGCCCCTCCAACTCGACTCTAGTGCACACCTCTGTCCCTCCACTGGAGCCCAGGGTGAGTGGCTGTGAATGAGATTTTGTGTGTTGGCCCTTTAAGAGGGCGCCTGTGTCTCTAGCAGACTCACGCCTCTCCCTGTTGGACAGAATTCCTACTGATTTCCATGGCCAGATGTTATGTAGGCATCTCTTCCCAGCTCTGGTGCTCTGGGCTGGGGAGCCTGGCCTGGGGTTGAGACCCCACACTCCTCAGAGGAGACCTCTGTAGCTGAGATATCCCTCTGGGATCTCAGTCAATGCCTGTGGGTGGGGGCCAGTCCTTTTTGTGTTTCTGTCCTTCCTGCCAGTCTCGATGTGGCTTCTGCTGTAAATCCTTGGTTCTAAGACCTCTGCTCAGCTAGCCTTTCGTTGGTTATTTAGGTTGATTGCTCCATATTTTAGTTGTCATTCCAGTTTTGTCCTAAGAGGAGGTGAGTGTAGCTACTCCACTATCATCTTGGATCTCCTAGTCTGTCTTCTTTCTTAATATCGACAGGTATCACTATAAAGTGCCCTTTTTTTGAAGATTTTATTTATTTATTTTTAGAGAGGGAAGGGAGGGAGAGAGAGAGAGAGAGAGAAACATCAATGTGCGGTTGCTGGGGGCCATGGCCTGCAACCTAGGCATGTGCCCTGACTGGGAATCAAACCTGCGACATTTTGGTTCTCAGCCCGCGCTCAATCTACTGAGCTATGCCAGCCAGGGCTTAAAGTGCCCTTTTAATATGGCTTTTGCTGTATCCCGTAAGTTTTGGTACAATGAATTTTCATTTTCATTTGTCTCAGTATAATTTTCTATTTCCTTTTTGATTTCTTTGACCTTTTAGTTGTTCAGGAATGTGTTGTTAAATTTGTATGTATTTTTGAATTTTACAACTTTTCTTCTATTATTGATTTCTAGCTTTATACTATTGTGGTCAAAAAAGATACTTGTTATAATATCAGTCTTCTTAAATGTAAGACTTGTTTTGTGCCCTAATATTGTGGAATTGACCACTTGTCCTATCTAGTCCCCATAGCTCTCTCTTTTCCCTTCTACCTTCAAATAGCACCATTTATAGTTTTTTCTCCATTTGTAGGATGTTTCTGATTCTGCAATTCCTTATGTTCACTTCTATGAGCATGTTGCCCTTAGGGATTCGATTTCATTAACTGTTTTATTCTCATTGCCAGTACTTAGTGTGTGTGTAATAAGTATTTAGAGAAGGAGGAGAAATTTAAAATTTTACAGAAATGTGAAAACGACTCCAGCTAGTTTGTCTGCTAAATTGACTCATAACTAGGGAAGACCATTGAATTAAACAGAGTATGTTAAAAACAAAATTCAGCTCCGGTTTGGGTTACGTTGACAATGTAAAGGTAGACCAGAACCAGTGACGATGGCGTGCAACGGGAAGAACTTTTATTGAAACACCACCACAGAGAACCCCGCCCCTCCCCCCCAAGTTACTATTCTAGACACAGTTTGTCCTAATTCACTGGAAGAAAAGCAGAAACATAAGAGGGCCCTCACTTCGGAATCTAGCTTCAGTTTGGGACTTTAACTTAAGGCCATTCCCTTGGGGCTCAGGAAGGCACCCTCTGTTCGCTCTTCATGTTGTTGACCTTGGTGGCCTTCTCTTCCACGGTTTGAACTCTGGACGAGAGAACTTTACCACGAGGATCTATTTCTTCAACAATTGTTTTAACCACAGTGCCTTTCGATGAATCTAAAGGGACACAGAGGAATTGTTAGAATTTATCACATTCATAAAGGGTAAATAATGAACTCGTCATTTGAATCATACAAACATAATAATTAACTCATACTTTGAAGCATACAACTATTCATTAATGCTCAGCACTGGTTTTGTGCTTACCCTTTATCTCATTTCCTGGTCCTTTGTATCCTTTCGATTTAACGCAAGAGCTATAAAAATATGGAGAGCTTTTGTTAATTATTTCACCCTGTGTTGTGCCGAGGAAACTGACAAATGGTGATTTCGGGGGGTGGGGGAGCCTTGGATTCTTCAATAACGCGAGAAGGGGTTTAGGTCCATGTGATGTAGGTCATACATACTTTGTACTTGATTTCAAAAAGTCTTTAATAACCTTAAAAAAATAGTTCCCTCAATGGAAGCAGTACTTACCCATCTTCTCCATCTATCAGGCGGCAGTAGGTCTCGATTTCTTTCTCCAGGTGCACCTTGATGTCCAGCAGCTGCTCGTACTCCAGCTTCTGGCCCTCGGTCTCGGTCCGGACCTGGTGCAGCTGCTCCTCCAGGGCCCCGATCTGAGCCTGGATCTGGGCCAGCTGCGCGCAGTAGTTGCCTTCCGTCTCCGTCAAGGAGCATTCCAGGGAGTGTTTCTGTGGATCAGTGAGACAACGGAGTAGAAAATGTCACAGTGTCCTTTTAGAGGAAGGCAAAGCACATAGGCATTTAAGAGAGTTGTTTGTACAGAATACAAATGACATTTACTAAAAAGACTCTACTCGTCCAACATTAATTGTTGCCTTTATTATATGTCGCAGTATTTTTTGAGAACAACACAGTTGGTGGAGGGTGTTGCTCACGTGCCTCTTAAAGGAGTATTAGCAAAGCTGACGTGGGTTCCTCATGGGGCTCAGTGTGAAGATAGCTCCCACCCCCTGTGTAGCCTGTGCTCGTTGAGTCTGACACAGTTTGCCATTTCCCCCCCAGAATAAAAGTCCCCCTCAACTTTGCTACCTCATTTCTAATCACGTGACAGCCTTGTCTCATGAGGAATGTAGCTCTTCTATTAAAAAAAATAATAATCCTGTGGCAAACTGCATATTCTTTCCAGAAGTAGAATGACCCGAAGAAAAGAATGACCTTTTTCGGCTTTCAATCATCTGATTCTCTGGCTGGTGAACCCACGTGGAGTACAGGGTCTGCCCCACGGAGGAAGGCTTGCTGTGCTCTTACACGGAATGAAGGCAAAAACATCTCACCCTTTCATCTGCAATAATTTGCACATAAAGTCCCACTTTTATATACGCCCACAACCTCTGTTTTGGTGGATCAATCTGGAGGTTTACCAGCAGTGTGAGACAAGTCTAGACGGAGGAGGTAGAAAATTTGGACAGAAGTTATGGCTCCTTCGTATCCCACCGTGGGACTCTGGGAAAACTGCCTCACTTCTTTGAATCTCAGGTTCTCCTTTTGGAATTAAGGACCTGAACGGTCGAGGCTGCCCCGCCCAAGCCCCAGGGCTGTGGCGGACTCATGTGGGTGAAAGTGCTGGGCAAACCCTGAATAAATAAGGTCATTACTATCATCCTGCCTGTTCGGCCTTGTGGGCGACCTTCACACCTCTGCTCTGCTTCCTGTGTGTGCCCCTCAAAAAGGACCTCCTAAGTGTCTGTAATTAAGTGGCCAAAAGGAGCGTGCCGGACGAAGAGGCCAGGAGGGGTGCAAGCATGTTTCTGCACCCCATGGGCTGGTTTCTGACCTTCCGACGTGGGAGAGAAGATTCAGGGTAAAAACTTGCTTTTTGGACTATCTCGAAATAACTGTATCTGTTAATTTCTCATGTTTCACAATAATTAGCATCTAAGTGTAATTTTCAGGCAGAGAGGATTCTATCATGCAAAATGCAAGTGTGTCTTATTGCAGGCATAGTAATTAATAGGTAAAAATGAAAGTGAGGACTATCATATGGAAGAAAACGCTCTTCCAATTTTTTTCTCAACTTCTAAAGCAATTTTTTAAAAAAATTAAAATAATTTTTTTGCTTACTGTTGCTAAGAGGGACTGAAGTTCAATCTCCAGGGTTTGAAGAGTACGTTTCATCTCAGTAAGTTCGTTTCGAGCTGAGGTGTTGGCGCCAGCGTCGTCGGAAATCTGCTGTTGCAGCGTGGCGCTCTGAAACGTCAGGAGTCGTGTTAGGGCCGAGCTTGGTCAGCACGAGGGGCCAGGGCCGAGGAGGCGCGCCAGCGCTAGCGTGGTCTCACCTTCTCGTTGAACCAGGCCTCCGCGTCCCGGCGGTTCTGCTCGGCGAGGGCTTCGTACTCAGCCCGCATGTTGTTCAGCAGGACCGTGAGGTCCACCCCCGGCGCCGCGTTCATCTCCACGTTCACGTTGCCCCCCGCGGCGCACTGCAGAGCCTTCATCTCCTGGGGAGAAAAAGTGTATATGACCATGTTAGGATGTGAATATTTTTAAAGGAGCCAGACAGTTGCGATCCATATAGTGGATATTTTTAGACCCCCCCCCCCTTTTTTTTAGGATTCATTTCTTTTGAGCGAGGTGAGCAGAAACATTTAAATAGCCTAAGCCAGATGGAGAAATTGACAGGTTCCTTCTGGGAATCGATTTAAGACATCACGTGTGTCATCTGAAATTCATTTTTAAAAACTGGGAGGAAGGCAGACTGTGAGATCCGGGGAGACGGAGCGTCTACCTCCTCGTGATTCTTCTTGAGGTAGGCCAGCTCCTCGCTCAGGGTTTCCAGCTGGATCTCCAGGTCCGTCCTGCACAGCGTCAGCTCGTCCAGGACTCTGCGCAGGCTGTTGATGTCTGCGTCCACGCTCTGGTGAAGGGCCTGCTCGTTTTCAAACCTTGGGAAATGTTAGAAAGTTTTAGCACATGAATCACATCACTTTTCAGGCCATCATACAACTCAAACCAAACTTTGAGGCCAAACTGTTCCAGGGGCGTCCAGCCTTTTGGCATCTCTGGGTCCCACTGGAAGAAGAAGACTTGTCTTGGGCCACACGTTAAATACGCTGTGACGCAAAATCACACACACACACACACAAAATCTCACAGTGTTTTAAGTAAATTTATGATATTGTGTTGGGCTGTGTTCGCAGCCATCGTGGGCTGCATGCGGCCCTTGGGCTGCAGGTTGGACACCCTTGGAAATACACTCAAAACTTCAGTTAGATCGCCCAATACAGTGATCACAATGCACAATGCAGTTTAATTGTTCTGAAGCAAGAGAGTGGAAATAGTCAAAATTTTCTTTCATACGATCTTGACATTCATTTGTGTCAGCCCCCAAATTTCCCGCGTAAAATACACAGTTCAGCTCGTCATTCTAATATATATTTCGTTTAAAACGAACAAATAGAAATGGAGAATTGAGCCGACTTCAAATAGCCTAAATGAAAGAGTGAAATGCTTGGCTGTAACTTTTTTTTAGCTTCTCTTCGGCTCTACTTACTTGAGTCTGAAGTCATCCGCTGTTAGCTTTGCATTATCGTTCTGCAGGACGACGCTGGCGTTGCTTGTAGTTGCAGAAATGATCTGATAAAGGGAGGGGAGTGAAGAGTGAGGGAACAGGTTTTGAAAGTTCAAATTTCCTTGCAAAAAAGTAACCTATGCAATAATAGTATTATTTCTGGCATTCTGTCTCCAATACTAAGATAATTCTTTTGCAAATGGGAAATTAAAGTATGGCCTCTTTTATTCTCCACCCCCACCCATTAAAAAAACAAAACAAAACAAAACAAAACTTTTTCTATGGAAAAACTTCTAGATAGATAGCTGGAGACACTGGGCAGACTTTGATATTTTAATATTATTAAAAGCATAAGCATGCATGCCTTGTCCCAGGTGCCAGATGTGACACATTCAGAGATTAGAATTGTAATATGAACTATTTTTAGTATTCATAACGAAGGACCGAAAGTTAGAAGCTCGGAGCAGAGCTCTGCTTGCGGTGTGTGACCGCTTAGTTTGTGTGTGTGCCCGTGGCTAAATACTCTCGCTGGTCTTGACCTTCACGGCATTGTGTTTCTTACCTGGTTCTTCAGGTCGTCAATGATAGGGAGGTATCTGCTATAATCATGATCGAGACCGCGGCAAGAGCCAGGCCCAAATTTCTCATACCACCCTTTGATCTTCTGCTCCAGGTCCGCATTGGCCTCCTCTAGCGCCCGCACGTTGTCCAGGTAGGAGGCCAGGCGGTCGTTGAGGTTCTGCATGGTCACCTTCTCATTGCCCGAGAGGAGCCCGTGCTCATTCCCAGTGAAGGCCCCGCAGAAAGCACTCGCCCCGCCAAGCCCTGCCCCATAGCCTGCTGCAGACGAGTTGCCCCCAAAGGCACAAGAAAAGCCACTTCCAGTGCCCGGCACACCGCAGGCGTTTCCAGCCCCGAAGCCGGCTCCCCCACCAGACAACCGCAGGGAGCCCACGCCCCCGCAGGAGCCCAGGCGTCTGGATGCAGAAGAGAAGCACACAGACATGGTGTTCAGACAGGAGAGCCGGGGCCTGGAAGGGAGCTCTGATGGCGAATGTCCTGCCCAGACAGCCCGGTTTGTCTTTATATACCCATTCGCAGGGTGTCTCTCCACGAACCCTGCTACCCATAGCCAGCTTACCGTGGAATTATTCATAATTGCGTGATGTTTTCTTAATGAATGACTTTACCCTGCTGTGTCCACTTCTGTAGGTGGATAGTTGCCTTGGGGTTATCTGTTATCTCTGAAATGGGACAGGGAGGCGTATTATCCAGATTATTATAGTGGTGCATTTCAAATGTGTGAGTAAGGCTTCCTGTCTTCCAGGCGTCAGGAGTATAAAATTCTTGTAAGAATAAAAAAGCGTGATAGACAAACTTTGCTTTCTTTTGATTCAACCAACAACACTGCATTTTCTACCAGCAGGTGAGTATCGTAGTTATGGTTCTCTCTGGATAATATGATTTTTCTTTCAGATGTGTTGAAAGTAATTTTAAGACCATGGTCTCACAGTACCACAGGAAGGAGGCCAGGTCTTCAGTGAGAATTAAAGAATTAAATGGACTCTTCTTTGATCTCCATCCCTCCCGAGTTACCATTTCATCTCCGCTGGTTTTCTGTCTAAACTGCGTTGCTAACTCAGTTAAGTCAAGGCATCGGTTAGCCTGTCTGGGCCTCAGTTTCTTCTTCTGAACGTGAACTAGACCGTGGCCTGTGTGTTGTCTTCTGTTTCTAGATTTCTGAGATTTTTACATTCTTTTCTTGGGTTATTTCTAGAAGAATTTCTGCGTTCACTTCCTCCATTTTTCACCTCCGACTCACTCCTGGATTTTGGTCCCACCACTTTATGAAATTAATGTCTCAGAGGTTGCTAATTACCCCCCATCTCCATCCAGTCATCATTCCTCACATTTGTTCTCCTACGCCCTCTTGGACACGTTTGACACCGACCACCCTGGTTTTACTGAGTTTGGAACGATCGCCTTCTGAGAATACTCCTGTGTCTCTCTCTGCTCCTCTTCTTTCTTCCATTCCTAGTTTCTTGCCCTAGAATTTGCCATTCCGCACAGTTCTGCACCTGGCACCCCTGTTTTGTACACACGGTCCCTGGGCGATCTCATCCCTCCTTGGCCCCGGGTGAACGTTCTAAATACACATCTTTCGCACTGGCCTCTTCCCCTTTCGGGGCCCACCCTTTACTCCACCCTCCAGACATTTCCACTCGGATGCTCTGTCGTGACTTCCAACTGAACGCGCAATTACCTTGGCATCAAAATTCGATCTTATGCATCTTTCTCCATTAGCTGCTGGTGGAGTTACCTTGAGTCAGGCTTAAGATTACTAAGAAATCTCTAATTGCTGTGATTTTCGGCCAGCTTCCATCCGGGAACTCAGCAGGTCGCCTTGAGTCTACGTCTGCGGTGTCTCTAGAAGCATTTTTCTCTTCCATTTTCCTTGTCACTATCATTGTCTTTCAGCTCACTTAGTAGGACCTTAACTGGGTTTCTTTTTTCTTTCCCCATGGTTCTTAAGTGGGTAGGGGCCACGGCGTTATTCCCGAAGCACAACACCAGTCATGAAAGAAGTTGGCCCCTTGAGTCAGATGTATCAGCATTCATATATCCCCGTTCTGCCGTTTTCTAGCTGTGGGACCAATGCGAAGTTCATTCATTCTGAGCCTTGGTTGTAAATTTCTTTTCTTTTTTGTCTTCCCATTGATTTTAGAGAGGAAGGGAGGGAGAAAGAGGGGGAGAGAAACAGCAATTGGTTGCCTCCTGCACACACCCCAACCAGCGACTGAACTTGCAACTCAGGCAATGTGCCCTGACTGGGAATCAAACCTGCTACCTTTCGGTTTACAGAATGATGCTCCAACCAAATGAGCCACACCACCAGGGTGGTTTTTCATGTCTAAGATGGAGCTATTAGTACTTGTATGTTGTGAGGCTATTAAAAACAGCAGTTTAAATATGTAAAGCAACTATGCTTTTCAGTAATATGTAGTCACTAAGTATTTCTTCCCTCCCTCCGCTCTCCTCCAGTTTAAAATCCATTGATGATAGGTTAGATGAGCTCCTTTGCCTGAAATTCATGACTCTTTTTTTAAAGATTTTATTTATTTTTAGAGAGAAGGGAACAGAGGAGAAAGAGAGGAAGAGAAACATCAGTGTGGGGTTGCCTCTCACATGACCCCCACTGGGAACCTGGCCCGTAACCCAGGCATGTGCTCTGACTGGGAATCAAACCAGTGACCCTTCGGTTCGCAGGCTGGGATCCAACCCACTGAGCCACACCAGCCAGAGCTTAAGATTCTTCTTGATGTAGTTTCTATTTAACTCACTTGTCCATTCTTTTATTTTACTACTTTCTTTCCCTCCCTTTTGTCTTTGTTCATGTCTCCATTTGAGATAATTTAAAATCTTTGCCAAGAATGACTGACATCACTTTCAATTATATAGATTGAAAATGAAGTTACTAAAAATAAAAATTTCATGACCTAATAAGTGAATTTGCAGAAAAGCCAGAAAAATCTGTTGTCTAATCAAGAAATCACATTAATAAAGCATTATTATTTATTGTATTACATAAAATTACCACATAAAAATGTTATTTTTTTGCAATTTGTAAGTTAATGTTATAATATGTGTGTAGCTATTACAAGTATTGTATATTCTAAGTAATAAAATATTTTTAAGGAAAAATGTGGAAGAGAAAACAACTATATTTAAGTGCCTTTAATGGACATTTTTCTTGGTTTTTTGAACAAGGGACTCCACATTTTCCTTTTCGCTTTGAGCCCTGCAAATTATATCACTGTCTCTGTGCGTTGAACACTTGGGAAGTTATTTCCCCATGAATTTCTAGTAGTTGCTTCATTTGATGACTTTTGGCTCAGGATGTTGTAAATATCCCATCTGTTGCCACTTCTTTGAACTCCCATGAGACCCTTGGGCTGTTGGGTAGAATTCCTGCCGTCCCTGGAGCTTCTCTTTAGACTGAGGCCATATACTAGAGAAATAAGGAGAGCTGCTCCCCTTTTAGTTAGGGAATTTCCTATGTGTCGGATATCCCTGCCATACATTTCGATCCTGAAACACAAAGACACCAGAACCATAATATTCCTCAGTGCCATGAGATTTTAAGTTCTAGAGCAGGTGTTGGTGGTTTGAGTCTGGTTTGCCACCTGACTTTGCACAGCTCATGAGCTAAGAATGGTTTTACATTTTCAAGTGGTTGGGGAAAATCAAAAGAAGAACAGTATTTTGTGACATGTAAAAATTATTTTCAGTTCAAACTTGTGTCCACAAATAAAGTTGTATTGGGACCCAGTCACGCTCACTTGTTTATCTGTGGTCCATGGCTGCTTCTGCTATGACGGCTGAGTGGTTGAAACAGAGACATTATGACCTCCATAGCTTGAAATATTTACTATCTGGGCCTTGACACACACAAAAAAGTTTGCCAATCTTTGCTCTAGAAAAAAATTCATTAACACAAGGCTCATCGCTGTGTATCTTTCCAGAGCTAATCTGGATTGCAGGAGGAATGGTATCTCCTGCAATCCTGGGCAGCATCTGGATCTCCAGAAGAGTTGGAGATGGGATCATTGGTAAAAACACCAGAAATACGCCATCTAGGGGTAGACTCTTCAAGCACAGGAGAATGTCTGAAATTGTCCAGATTATTTGCCCAAACAAAAAATGGTGAGATTTGAAGATGATGCCTACTGAATGTTTAATACTTAAATGTCATGTGGCATTGAACTATCATTCAAAATTATAATACATTCCATCAATGTTTCCCTGTGAATCATACATAAAAAATAAATCGCAAAATAACTATTTATTAGTCATGAATGAATGCAAACAACTGTATGTCAACTTTTTTATTTATTTGAAAATAAACACCCTTCTTCCTGTAAAAGGTAACTAAGAAAACAGGTTTCTTTTTCCCTAAGGAACTTATCTTTAAGAGTAGAAAATGTTTTCATTATCTCCTTGATATTTGGAATGCAGTTGGGCAGGGTCCTTCCCCAAGTTATTCTTTTCCCAGAAGTGATGGCTAGAAAGAAAACCTTTGTTCTGTTTTGCCGCTGGTCATTTTAGATGCCTTTTCTTCAATGGATTGGATCCTTGAGGAAAGGACTTTACCGCGTTGATCTATCTCTTCAACCACCGTCTTCACCAGCGTAGTTTTGGATAAATCTAGAAATAGAACATAAGTGAATACACATAGTCAACACACAAGATTACATAACAAAAAGTTCAACTGCTGCTTGCCATATAGCACATTGTGTATACTTTTGGAGAGGGAATAAGCACAGATTTATAAGAATAGCTTGGAACAGTTTTATTAAAGGAATATTTTATGTTCCAAGCTAAGCACTTTAGTTAAAATTGTTTAAGTACCGTTTGTTGCCATAGTGTGTGACTGCCATTTGCTGCAATAGAAACAACTAGATTTTATTACCTTTAGATGAATTCCCTGAGCTTCCTGATCCAAAGCCTTTTGATTTGGTGCAGGAGCTGTAAAAAACAACAAACCCAGTTTATTTTTTTTAATATTTTTGTTTATCGTGTGAGAAATAGTTATTGAATGGATAGGGGGACGTGAACTTTGTATGCCAAAGACAGATGTTAGTTTTTTTTTTATAAAGGAAAATAGAAATTTGGGGGGCGGGTAGGAGCTGAAAGAAATTAAATGTCATCTAAAGAGAGGATACACCTCGTTTCCATTTGATTTTTAAACTCACAAATTTAAAACTCAGGGTGGATCTATATCTTGTCTGTTTCTCTCTCTCTCTCTCCTGGGGGTTTACGCAGAGAACATTTATTTCAGGGCAGCAGTGATATTAGGAATGAGCTGACAGGTGGATAAAACTGGAGGCAGGGGTTGGGAGAATCTGGAAACCCACAGTAACTAACATGGACGATAAATGGGGGTGTCTGCCGGGACGACCCGGGTCATGAAGGCGGACGAGGAAGAGGCTGTGGTGTACGAAACAGGGGAGAGAGGGCTGCAGAGGCAAGAGGCGAACGCGCCATGCTGCTGTGGGGATAAAGGAGAAAAGGCTCGGAGGCGTGGAAGGTGAACGGACGACGTGTGGTTGTGGTTTCAGATAGATAAAACCGGATTTTCACACGGTGCTACTTACTTCCCATCTCCATCTATCAGGCGGCAGTAGGTTTCGATTTCTTTCTCCAGGTGCACCTTGATGTCCAGCAGCTGCTCGTACTCCAGCTTCTGGCCCTCGGTCTCGGTCCGGACCTGGTGCAGCTGCTCCTCCAGGGCCCGGATCTGAGCCTGGATCTGGGCCAGCTGCGCACAGTAGTTGCTTTCGGTCTCGGACAAGGAGCACTCCAGGGAGTGTTTCTGAGGACATAAAAGATATCAGAGCAAGGGATGAAGGCACTTTGAGGGCTATGCACACCAGTGTTTCCCAGCAAAAAGCAGTACTGCTCCTTAGGTGGAATTTCTGGGGCTCGTCACAGTGAAATGGGAGGTGGAGAGGAGGGAAAGGGCCTGTTCACGGGTGGTGGGGGAGGGGTAGGCCTGCTAGATGACCTGGCATGAGATAAAGGACATTTTGGCCCTAAGACTTTTGACTGTCTCAGTGAACATTCCTGACATGTAGGTAATATTCCCTATGATGACCAACCATATCAAATGTATGATAGGACACTTTTTCGGGCAGCCCAATACAAAATCAATATTGGAAATCTTACATTTTGAAATTACATATTTATTGTTGGGTTGCCTATTGTTGTTCAGTCTCATTCTGCTACGGTCCTCAGAGTTCTCCCACCAGTGTTCCCAGGTCTCTGTGCTGTGTTTCTTTTTCTAACCAGTCCTCGATTTCCTACGGCCCATCAAAGGCCTTTTCTTAAGCTGAGATTGAAATGATGCCTTTACAGGGGTGGGATTTCAAGACAAGAGGTATATTTAATAACACAGCCCAGGTCATTATTGCAACACTACTCTTATGAGTATTATGCCTCCTCATTTCTACTTCCATAGCCTGTAATTTGTCTTGTCATGTGATCCCTACTTCAATTAAAGTCATTTTCCTCTTCCTCTTATCGTATATAAATACACCTGGGTGCTTATTATTTCTTCTGACATTAGTTATTATCCAAGTGTCCACCCCCCCCTTCCACTCTTTTATTCTCCTTTTCATCTCGTATGGAGCAATTTATTTCTTCTTCTTCTTCTTCTTCTTTTTTTTAGCAATTTATGACTGTTTAAAATAAAACTTACTAATCAAAGAAATGTATAAGCCTCTGTCTCTTTCATCACGTATTCTAGGGTGTTGGGCCCAAGTATTTACATGTTAAATTCATTTTATTTTAAAATATATTTATTTCTCCTCCTTATCGCAGTTACAGCACTGTACTGGTTTAAAGTAATTTTCGTGTATATTGCTAAATGTATTACCCATGGACTTGATTCTAAGGCTGTAAAGAGGGAGTTACAAAGTGTGTGTCATAACCGGCAGACGTTGGGTCTAGCAGGCTGATGGGCGCATTACGTGGGTGGTGCTGGGCTCTCCGGAGGCGAGAATGTGGACAGTGACCCGGATGGTAATGAGGAGGGGGAGGCAAGAAGTGGCAAGGTGTCGGTGGGGTGTGTGCTTGGCTGTCCAAAACTTTAATTTCCTTGATGATGTGTCCTCATAGGGTATAGCCTTTCAAGGTTGTTAATACTCTAAAATAAGAGGGCAAAGCATCTCTGTCCCACAGCTTTCTGCTGCAAAGGTGGGCCTGAAGATGAGGAAGGAGGACAGGATGAACTTGGAAGTCGGTGTACTGTAGAAAGTGTATGAGACCTTTATCCGTTTAGACAGCTGCCACCTTACCCATGATTGGTGTGCAAAAATACAGGAGACTATGCTTGGGATCCATCTATGACAAAAGGATCTCAGGTATGGAAGTTCGGCTCTGTGCCACCATTATTCTAGAATTCATGTATGTTGTATGTTAAAAGGGGTTTTTATTGTGGATTCTCTCATGGGCCCAAACTGCAGTACTGGACTGGCTACATAGACCCTAACTACTTTCTAAATCCTTGTTTCTATGTGAAAATGCTTAAATTCTGATCTGGGAACTCAGGAATTCCTTTCCTTAAACACGGCTCAGACATGAGGTGGGGGGGATTGGTACACAGGGCACAGCCCGGGAAGAGGCCCTCAGGGTTCGAGTTGTCGGAGAGAGGGGAATGGGCAAGAGAGGGGGGTTCTGGGGGCTCAGAGTGGCCCGGAGGGTCCTGGGTAGCAGCCCTCAGTGGTGACCAGGGTGAAAAGAGGGGCATGCTGGTGAAGATGGGGTTATTCAGTGGTAAAATAAGTCTCCAGTCTAAATACTACAAGCACTGCACCTTTTCAAGGCAGCTAAATCAAAATCATCTCATTGTCTTGGGTCTTTCTTTCTTAGCTTACTGTCCTCATTTGTATAATGATGGCACTTTTCTTTGTGTTACAGCCTGGGATGGTGACAGGGGACCCCTGGGCCGTATGTGTGCCATAATCCTCAAAATCAAGGCTTTTGGGTCCCGCCGGCCGACACTCTAGAAAGGAGGCTGGTTTTAGTGCTGGGTTGTCTCCGGGGTAACCTCTAAAGAACCGGCCTGGTTCTGCGGGGTGTGCGTGGAAGCGACCTCTGTCCTGGATCCTGTGGTGATGCAAAGCCTACCGGTGTCCATGCAGAATCCGAGAGGCACCCTCTCTTCCTCTGCCTGATGAAAAGCTCACTGCGGCTTTTAATAGGCTTTCGTCAATACTAGGAGCTGCGGATGTCGCTAGCTCTGCCCTGCGAGCTCGCCCGGTGGAAGCCTGCCCCTCAGTTGTCGGGTGGAGCAAAACAGCCCACCGCCCGTGGTCCAGGGCTGAGCTGAACGACCTGAGGCAGGAACTCTTTCACGAAAGGGGCACTGAGCACCCTCCCGGGAAGAAGCCCCCCCGTGGCCTCAGGCAAGAAGAAAGCCCTCTCTGTCTCTCTTTCTGAGTGTCTCGGGGTCTGCCCTTCCTGCTCTTTCCGAGACGTCTTTGTAGGTAAAGCTATGAACAGGGAGAGCGGAAGGGTTTCAGTGAGGCTCCTTCGAATCCCCAAATGCAGGCTGACTCGCGCCGTCACCTACCATCGCCAGGAGGGACTGCAGCTCTATCTCCACCGTCTGCAGGCTGCGTTTCATTTCGGTCAGCTCGGTCCTGGCCGAGGTGGCTGCGCCCGCGTCGTCGGAGATCTGTTGCTGCAGCGTAGCGCTCTGCAGGGCCGGGCGGGTGCAAAGGGGTTAACCAAGTGCGCACGCTCCGGTGGGGTGGGCGTGAGCAGGGCTGCTTGGGGGGGCCCTCACCTTCTCGTTGAACCAGGCCTCCGCGTCCCGGCGGTTCTGCTCGGCGAGGGCTTCGTACTCAGCCCGCATGTTGTTCAGCAGGACCGTGAGGTCCACCCCGGGCGCCGCGTTCATCTCCACGTTCACGTGGCCCCCCGCGGCGCACTGCAGAGCCTTCATCTCCTGCGGGGAAAGGTGGGCCTGGCTTCAGGGGCCGTTTAGGGTCACCTGCAGTCTGCAGCTCGAGAACACTTGCGCTACGTGTTGCTTTGTGTCTCAAACGTTGTGGTTTAAATTCCAGCGGACAATGAAAGGCATGAGATCTTTAAAATGGACTTATCCTATCCATAGTCAGGCCGACCATCTATGGAATTCACAATATGCTCATTAAAACAATCGCAACCAGCAACACAACAAAGGGTCCGCATCTCCAGAGACGTGTTATATTCTTTTAAATGAGAAGGGGATACAAAGTCCAGAGAGGTATTAGGCACATAACTATTAATTAAATGTCAGGGAGTTTCTTCATAGATGTGATAAAGCACTGGAAAAAAAAACTAAAACAAAAAAACAAAAAACACCCTAAAAAAATCCCTGTCTCATGAAACTCTCATACAAGGGACAAGAGCTATCATTCATTAGTGTTTGTGAATGCCAGGCACTATTTTAAGCAGTTTACATGCCTGGACCCAGTCAGGTGTTTAAACCTCTTTATGTCATATGTGCTAATATCAGACGATCACCCAAGATTCTTAGTACTGAAAGGGCTGGGATTTGAACACTCCGCGATCTGAACAGGGTGCGTCCTCTGGCTCCAGTGTCTGCTCTGAGCCCCTGCACTCTGTGGCTTCCCTGTCCTGGGGCGCATCCTAGCCAGAATCATTAAACGGTCTGACCCACTCGAAGAACAGACTTCTGGACACATCAGCCTATCGGTGACCTGGACTTGGTTCCTTAAGGAGCTGACCTTTCTCATTAGTCACAGTGTTTGACGGATGGCCATCTCTGCTTTCTTAAGCCATCTTGGTACAACTGAGACTGGTGGCTTTCCAGGGTCCAACAGGGACAGAAAGTTTGCGTTGCCTGAGGTCACCGCTGATGACCGTAAGTTCTTTTCATGTTTGGGGGGTTTTGTGCAGGATTGCCGTGAAGAAACATTTTCATTGCTATCAAAGTTTTGAACATTGAAGTGCTTGGAGTTATTGTAGGGACCCTGGTCACTGGTGAGGTGGTAAATGGGACATTCTCAGGGGATGTGGAGATGTGAATGGCTCTGTGTTCCCACCCTCAGTGCGTTCAGAGGCACCTTCTTTCGGTGTGTGTGTCTTTAAGGGGGACAGTGAGCCCCGCCATCATCCTGAACCTGTCTGAATGCCCATGCCAGGCTGCGCTGCTGTGGGCGCCCTGTCTGTGCCTGACGTCTCACGCTTGGTGCGTGGGCTTCTCACTCTCCGGCTGATGCTGTGATGGCCCGACCCTTCCACCTCCCTGCTCTGGGACACTCGCTGCCCTCCCCGGTTCTCTTCTATTTAATTTCCCATTTGAATTTTTCCTCCTTCCCCCCTCTCCCATAATTTCCTCCTTTGGGGGCAAGCAGATTTGGTGTTTGAGCCTTTTCTAACCAATGGTGGGGTACATTCTGTCCTAGGTTGTCTGAAAATTTCTCATCTGTGGTTTTGGAGACTTTTGTAATTACTTTTGGGTTAGTAATTTTTTTGGAGGGTTTGAAGTTGCCTGGTGTTATGCATCAAATAAGGGAGCTATTATTGGTTCAATAGTCAAGTAAATCCAGGCTCACTAGGGAGAGAAAACATTGACAGATCACATGATTAACATTTATTACATTGGGGGACGAAGTTCGGAAGGCAGAGTGGCAGCAATGAAATTCTTTCTTTCTATGTCTTGGCATTGTTTGAATTATTCCAATGAGCATGCATCACTAGTCTAACTTCACTGTCTCCCCTAAAGTATTTAAAATGTGCAGGATTGTGATGTGACTGGAAGTCAGGCTTCTCCTACCTGTTCATGGTTCTTCTTGAGATATGTCATCTCTTCACTCAGGGACTCGTACTGCAGCTCCTGGTCGGTCCTGCAGAGCGTCAGCTCGTCCAGCACACGCCGCAGTCCGTTGATGTCGGCCTCCGCGTTCTGGTGAAGCGCCAGCTCGTTCTCGTACCTTGAGAGGCATTACGTGAACATCAGCACAAGTGAGACCGCTTCCAGAGACAGAGCGACCAAGCCTCCGTTGCTTTCCATCGAAAGTTAGAAATTGAATGAAGACTCTTGCCCTGGCTGGCATAGCTCAGTGGATTGAGCGCAGGCTGCGAACCAAAGCATCGCAGGTTCGATTCCCAGTCAGGGCACATGTCTGGGTTGCAGGCCACGGCTCTCAGCAACTGCACATTGATGTTTCTCTCTCTCTTTCTCCCTCCCTTCTCTCTCTAAAAATGAATAAATAAAATCTTTAAAAAAAGATTAGCAAATGACTCTTCAGAAAAAAAAAAGACTCTGAATATTGTAAAAGTACACAGAGAAGGCCGTTCTTCCCTCCTCTCACCCAGTTCTGTGGAGGATAAATCTGCAGCTATTCAACCACACAGATTCCAATGGCGTGTCCCAAGGACATAAAATGTACCATTTTAGAATTTCATCTCAGTTAATATTTTTACTTAGTCAACAAATGTTTGTGAACATCGTTCTCGGCACTATTCTAGATAGGCATAGAAATGCAGTGCTATTTTTGTCCCAACAATGTAATAACTATGTAAATTATGAGTATACCTGATGGAAGTATTATAACATGCTTTATATCATATTACAGTTTTATAACATGCATTGCTTCTTTTAATCTCTTAGGTTGTATTTTTTTTAAGATTTTATTTCTTTTTATTTTTAGAGAGGAAGGGAGGGAGATAGACAGAGAGAGAGAGAGAAACATCAACGTGCGGTTGCTGGGGGCTATGGCCTGCAACCCAGGCATGTACCCTGGCTGGGAATCGAACCTGGGACACTTTGGTTCCCAGTCCGTGCTCAATCCACTGAGCTACGCCAGCCAGGGCTTTAGGTTGTATTTTATATTTTAAAATTTACTGATTTTTAGAGAGATAAGTAGGGGAGAGAAAGGGAGGGAGAGAGAGGGATTTGTTGTTCCACTTATTTATGTATTCATTGGTTGATTCTTTTACTCTTGTGGGTGCCCTGGCCGGGGATCGAACCTGCAACCTTGGCATATTGGGACAATGCCCTAACTCACTGAGCTACCTGGACAGGGTTAATCTCTTAGGTTGTACTTTATTCTATTTGGGAAGAAACTGAAATTCAAATTTTTATTTAACAAAGTAAGTAGATAAGAAACTTCTTCTAGAGTGTAATTATTTTCTATCACTTACTTTAACCGGAAGTCATCAGCGGCCAGCCTGGCATTATCAATCTGCAGAATGACATTAGCATTAGCAGCTGTGGAAGAGATAACCTAGAAGAAACCAGACGGAAGAATACAACAAATGCATCACCTTTATAATGTATTATTTTAAGAGATAAGAAATGTTAGACAGTTAAGTTTTTGCATAAAAATCTGACTTTTGGCCCTGGCTGGCATAGCTCAGTGGATTGAGTGCGGGCTGCGAACCAAAGTGTCACAGGTTCGATTCCCAGTCAGGGTACATGCCTGGGTTGCAGGCCATGGCCCCCAGCAACCGCACATTAATGTTTCTCTCTCTCTCCCTCCCTTCCCTCTCTAAATAAATAAATAAATAAATAAATAAAATCTTTAAAAAAAATCTAAGTTTCATAAGTAACAACCAATATGATTAAAATTTACTTTAAAACTACAGGTATGGTTTATTTTCTCTCATAGACTCATATAACTTTAGAACATAATACTTTCTTATCAATGAATATACTTCAAAATGAACAGTGATGGAATTACTAACATTTTGCTACACTGAAATTCATGAATCAAAGTGCCTATATTTGACTAACAGGAAGAATGATTAGCAAAATAAATAGTAAATAAATACAATACAAATGACAGGTAGCAGTTACGAGGCACTTCCTGTTGTCGTTCTATGTCTTTGGTGAGGTAATTCTTGGTTTCAAATACTTTGCATAGTTTCAGATTTGTGATTTCTCACCTGATTCTTAAGATCTTCGATCATCAGGTGGTATCTGCTATAGTCATGGTCAAGTCCACGGCAAGATCCAGGGCCGTACTTTTCATACCAACCCTTGATTTTTCTCTCCAGTTCAGCATTGGCCTCCTCCAGGGCACGCACGTTATCCAGGTAGGAGGCCAGGCGGTCATTGAGGTTCTGCATGGTCACCTTCTCATTGCCCGAGAGGAGGCCCCCTTCGCTTCCAGCAAAGCCGGCACCGGCAGCATTTCCAAAGGCGCCACCAGCATGGCTTCCACCGGGAACACTGCCCAAGCCCCCTCCCAAGGCACAGGAAAATCCACTTCCAGCGACAGGGCTGCCGCAGGCGCTGCCGCCTGCCACGCCTGCACCCGCGCTGGATGGCCTGACAGATCCACTTCCAGACCGCAAGCAGACGAGCCTGGACCCACTGGAAAACCGGAGAGACATGGTGGTGTGAGAAACGTCCACCCTGTCTGCGATGCTTGCGACTTCAACGAAGAACAGAGTATTGTACACTGATGGTTTCTTTGGGCTTTTATACTCAACGATCGGGATGTTTCTGTTTGAGCTGTGCGTGCCAAAAGGAAAATGGCATCATTCAGATTAGCATAAAATTATGTATAATTGGATGATTTAAAAAGATTAATGTCTACCGTCCCTGGCTATTGCTTTGGGGTGTTCGTTATCTTAAATATAATAGGGTTCATTCTATATTAAGTTCATTACTTTAATTTTAACTTCTAATTTTGAGTGAGTAATCCTTCACTTTCATCTAGACCCTAGGACTATCCCATCATTGTCTGGCACAGGATATGATAAAGTTTTCAAAGTTGAGTGAGTCTGTAATAGGGTACTATCAGCTGCAGCAGAGTCTTAATGACCACAAAGGTATATGAAGAACCATTACCAAGAGAAACATGTATTTCATCCCATTAGAATAAAAAACCATGATATTTAAAAAAATACGATCCTGGTAACCTCTTTCGTCTTACCAGGATGATAAAATCTGCTAATTACCATGAACAATAATGTGAATATTGACTGATTCGTTTATTAAACACGTACAGCCACTGTGTCTGGTGTTCAATGCTAAGTGCAAAAATAAAGACGTGATGCTAACTAAGTGCAGAGATGAAAAAGATACGGTTGCAATTTTTAAGGAATGTGTGGGTAGGACCGGACTGGGGCTCGGAGGCCGTGTGTTAGGTACGTGGATGTGGAGTGGGGGGCGGAGATGAGGGAAACGGGAGGGGGTAGGGAGAGGCGGAGGAGGGGGCAGTGAAGGATGAATGGAGGGAGAAGAGGGAGAGGAGACAGGGGAGGGACGGGAGGTAGGAGGAGATGTGGGGGTGGGGAGAGAGACGGGAATGGAAACAGCGGATGAATGGTCAGTTTCCCACAGAAAAGTTGCTAGGCCACTTCGGGAGAAAAGTACATGAAACAGTTCATGATATTAAAAAATATCTTTTAGATTGAGCCCAGAGAGGCTTGCAGAAAGGGCCCAGATCGTTGTGAAAATGTGGATTAAAAATGTTTCCACCAGATCAGTTTGTTGAGGCACCAAAGGAGATCACGCTTAGCGGAATGTCTAGCGAATGAAAACACTGTCCCCGAAGGGCCGACATCATTGTTATTGCTGTTGTTATTGTGTTACAAACGGGTGTGTGTGTGTAGGGGGCCCTGGGGAGGTCAAGCTGAGAAGGAAGGCGAGGTGAGCAAGAAGTGACCTGAGAAATTTCCTCTTGAAGCAGAGGTTGGGGGCGGGGGGAAGCAGGGGCCGGGCAGGAGGGACTGCTTTCAGGCTTGGGGGTGGCGTCAGGTGTAAAGTCATTTTGTCGCCAGCACTGTCTGGGCGTCTCCTGGAACTGTGCTGGCACCAGCAGCCTGAAGACTGGTCAGCTGCTACTTGTCACCAGCAGTCACGTGGCCTTTACATGCTGCTTCTGGGCACAGTTGTACGACCTTTCTTCGCTGCAAAGAGCCTTAGATAGTGCCTAGTCTCACCCCTTTATTTGGCAGGTGAGGCAGCTGGGACCCAGAAACCTTAAACCAGTTGCTCAGAGTCACCGGGCACATGCAGGTAAAGACGTGGCGTGACGTGTGAAGACGCCACGAGATCCTGTCACCACGAGCGCAGTTTAGATACACTCTAAATGAGCCACGCTGATACACATGCCCACTTTCAGTGTTGTCGTCAACAGTATTTAACGTGTCACGTAAAGTGTAGAATCATTCTTTTAATGTTACTGAGTTATTGAATCAAAATATTGAAGAATTGGACTATTATAAAAGGAATGATAAATCTCTTCAGTACCCGATTATTAACTGTAAATAATAATAATAATAATAATAATAATAATAATAATAATAATAATAATAATACAAGTTATGGGTGTAACGTGCCTTCACCCTGCACGTGTGAAGACAATGTTTCCAAAAGAACGTTTGTGTCAAAAAAGGAGAGAAGCCTAAGTTAAGGTGAATGGTTACTCCTTTATCAGCATCACAGCCTGCAATCCCACATTAACTGCTCTTGCCCCTGTCCTTCTACTTCCACCAGGGGGCAGTGCTCACCTTCAAATGGATCGGAACTTTCGCTTAGAAGCTCGGGAATAAAGACGTTGAAATGCATGCTTATAACCACAAAATGAGCTCTTTCCCTAATTCCTGCTCTCAACATGCAATCTAGATAGTAAATGCTGGATGGGCCTTGTTTAGTTAACCTCACTGTAGCTATTTTCCCTAAGCTGACTATTACAAAGTTTCTTTTCCACCCCAAAGTATCAAGTGATCGTGAACACCCAAGTCAAGTGCAAAGCTTGAAGGCCTGTAACAGCATAAGACAGAGTCTTTGGAGAAACAAGCTTTTGCTGTTTAGTAGGATTCCACACGAGCGCCAAAAATGGGCTCTGCTGGTCCCATTGGACACTGTCCTGCTTAAATAGCAGGGCTCTGGAACAGGTGTAAAATCTGCACGGGTATGTACAGGATTTTAAAAAACATTTTATTTATTTGTTTTTAGAAGGAGGGGAAGGGAGGGAGAAAGAGAGACATTGATGTGGAGAGAAACAATCGGTTGTCTCTTGTGCCCCCCACTGGGGACCTGGCCAGAAACCCAGGCATGTGCCCTGACAGGGCATTGAACCAGTGACCTTTCCGTTCACAGCCAGCGCTCAACCCACTGAGCCACACCAGCCAGGGCGACAGGATCTTTTTTTGATTAATAACTACATGATAAATCTATGTGATAGAAATAGTGACCTGCAAAGTTAACTTTTTTTTTTTTTACTATAATACTAATGTTCTTGTTAAATCAAATTGTTTAGACTGACTGCCTTTATTAAACTGTAGTTTTGGAGTCCAGTAAAAAAACTCATTTTAAAAAGTAGTTTTTATCAGTTTTATTGAGATACAATTGACATACAGCGCTGTGTAAATATGAGGTATACAGCATAATTATTTGACATACATATGTTGCAATACAACTACCACAGTAAGTTTAGTGAACACCAACCAAGAAAGTAGTGCCTTCACAAAGTGAAGTGACTATAAAGCATTGTTTAAGGAGACACTGGAAAGTGGAGAACTTGAGTCAACAGGACCACCATCACTCAGACCTTTCAGGAAGGGAGGTTTGGCTCCCCCACCCAATCAGATAAAGAGCTCTGACCAGCTGAGATTCTGGTTTGTGAATGAATGGGCAGGAGAGACAAAGCTTCCTAACACTGATCTCTTCAGAATAAGGAGAAGGGTCATCTCAGATTAGGGACAATACCCTAAGTCCCAGGGACTTGGTTAACTTTGTTAGATAATAAGTATTTTAAAAGACAGTGTTTTTGAACAGCAGTCAGCATATACACAGCCGGTGTTGGAAGCCCAGTGGTGTGCTTCAGGACTTCACCGGGTGGCAAGGCGGGGCTTCAATAGTGAACCTCGGAAGACTGCTCCCTCCATCCCTACAAAGAGTGGCCAGCACATACATGACAGGACATCTGGGCTAACGTGGAGAATCTCTGAACTATGGTAACATTTGGTGCCAGGCAGGTCATGGAAACGACTCTAGGGAAATTTATTCACATGGGAACAGGGCTGCAGTCACCCATTTGGGGTACAGAGAGAAGGGTTTACCTAGCGGGAGTCCCCAGTAAATGGCTTGGGGACCAGGGCTCAGGTCCTTGGGAAAACTGCAGCTCAAATCAGGAAGGATGTTGAAGAATGCCACTTGTTAGACCCGGGACACATCAGGGAACATACGGTAGTCTCAGGGGCAGAGAACAACTCCAGCCCTGACCCACCCCATATAGTAGCACAGTATGAAGTAGTATGATTTGGGTTTTTACCCACTGAAGGATGTGCTGATGGGGTTGACCCTACAAGTACCAGATTTTTAGTACTGATCCCTGGGCATGGTTGCAGAGGCTAAAACCTGGAGGTGTCCCTTTGGTTAAACTGGCATCACCATGGCTTGCCAGTGCTTCTCCCGTTCATCTGATGGACACCGCGTGATTCTGATGTGATTCCACTGTGCTAGATAGAGAACACTGGGAAATCTCTCTTAAGCTGTATAGCAATTGGGCAGAGGCAACATAGTAATGGGAAGGAAACATGGGCAGGTAAATGGGAGAAGTCAGGTAATCAGAAAATATGAAATTTCCAATTCACTTTATTTTGGGGGTCTTAGTTGGGATATTTCAGAATTTCCAGGCTTGAAATGATTTGAAGACAGAGCTTTCTACATGTTGTGTGTCTTTAAGAAAGAATAAACGTGGTGACTTGTGGCCTTTTTACTCAGTAAGACTGCAGATACTGGCCCAACATGCCCACAAGATTAAAAAATGTATTCAGGCAAATCGTAACGACAATAACTCTCTTTTCGGAATGTCTGTAGAAATCCATCCTCAAATGCTATAGTTAATTAATATTTCAAGTAAAAAGATCTCATTTAAATAAAGATAATTCTGACCAAATAAGATAGTTTGCATCAGTAAGAAAGTTTATTGATTCATTAGTAAATGAGAATAGAAATTTTTCTTTTTTCTCCCCCCTTAAAGAACACTTTCTGGTAAAGTGAAAAGAAGAAATACAGAAACCACAAAACACCTTTTAGACACCTTATTTTCAAAGAGGGAGCCTATTTCCAGAGACCACTAAGAGTGGAGTGTTTTCTTGGAGACCTTGTTTTTCATGCATCTGTACAAAACGGCCTTTCCTCTTGATGTGGCTTAATAGTAGTGTTTCTTGGTTTCCGACTCGACCACAGATGAAAGGACTCTACCATCAGGTGCCACTTCTTCAAGAATTGTCTTGATCACTCTGGTTTTAGTATCTGTATGTAAATCACGAAAAAAAAAAAAGACTTTAGACTAAGCAATTTGTGGGGGTCCCCATTAATGGACATGCAAAATTTCTAAAAGAAAAATACACTAAATTTAAAAAGAAAATTTACTTTTTAACGTTGCTTACTCCCCCTCCCCCGCAATGTTTAAAATACAGCATTTTCCCTTCAGTATAACTTATTTTAAAAAATGCACGTAGGAACCCTAAAGTTTTAATCATTTAGAAAGTTAAAACTAATTCTAATTACCCCAGCTAGTTTCTGCTGACCTTGGTCCCTTAGTTGAGGACTCGCCAGTGGACCCGGAACCGGACTTCTGGCCTCCTCCGCCGGAGCTTCCGCCGCCGTAGCCGCCGCCGCCACCGCCGCCGGAGCTTCCGCCGCCGTAGCCGCCGCCGCCGCCGGAACTGCCGCCGCCGTAGCCGCCGCCGGAACCGCCGCCGCCGGAACTGCCGCCGCCGTAGCCGCCGCCGCCGCCGGAACTGCCGCCGTAGCCGCCGCCGGAACTTCCGCCGCGGCCGCCGCGGTAGCCGCCGCCGCCGCCGCCGCTACACGGGGTAAATGTTACGTTGAGTTAACTGTAACCCGCGGAGTGGGCGCGTCGCTTTCCCGCTTACTGGTTCTTTAGAAAATACAATGTCTTCAGGGGGCGGGGAAACCTCTGCCCAGTATGTATTTTAAAACTCATTCATTAAAACCATTTTATGCACACACAGCCCTAAGAATCAAGTTCGTGAGACACCGAGGCTGGTTGCGTACGCCTTTTCTCTGTGCTCTGCTTCCCCGCTTCGCTCCGCTTTCTCCCAGTCTCTGGCACTTCCCTGGGCTATGGGAGAGCCTTGCGATTCGGAATATTGAACAAAAGCAGTTCAGATAATTTTTGAACATTGTATAACTTACCCTCCCTCTCCTTCTAGCAGGCTGCGATAGGTTTGAATTTCAGTCTCCAGTCGAATCTTAATGTCCAGGAGTTGCTGGTATTCCGCGTTCTGGCATTCGGTTTCAGCTCGAATCTGCTGCAGTTGCTCCTCCAGAGAGGAGATCTGGACCTGAATCTGGGAGAGCTGCGCACAGTAGCGACCTTCTGTTTCTGCCAAGGAGGCTTCCAGGGATTGTTTCTGAAAAGAGGAAAGAGTACATGGTGGCTTAACGAGCCTTTAGTTCAACTGAGAACGGTGAATCTTATTTAGCAATTGAAGACATCATATAGAAGCATAAAGAAAAGGAATAGAATTTGTGTTTTCCATTTAATAACAAATTTCAGTTTCAGCACTTTTAGATTGATGCCAGTAATGCTTTTCTCCCATTAACAAAGAGCTCCGATTTTTATTGCTACTTTCTCTGCATTTTCTGTTGTTGCATATTCTTACTGAGCATGAAACTTTGTGTGAGAGAGTTATTAACATACCAGGGCTAGTTGGGACTGTAGTTCGATCTCCAGACCTTGAACATTGCGTCTCAGTTCGGTAATCTCATTCTTCTGGCTGGACATTTGTTCAATGTTATTATCGATTTCCGTAGTCAGTTCCTTGCTCTAGAGTATGAGGAAAAAAGGGAAAGGTGAGAAAATCTGCAATGATAACTAAATCTTCGTTGGCTTCCCCCGAAGGAAGGTGGCTTACCTTTTCATTGAACCAGGCTTCTGCGTCTTTGCGGTTTTGTTCAGCAAGTTGTTCATACTGGTTTCTCATGTTATTCAGAAGTTGGGTCAGATCAACACCTGGGGCAGCATTCATTTCCACATTCACATCGCCAGTGGACACATTTTGAAGGTCTTTCATTTCCTGTTTGAGGAACAGAGAAAATCAATGACTGCTCTGGGGCCAAAATGAGCAGTCTGTTGGCTGGGGAAAGTCTGTATTAACGTTTTTGCATTACCTCGTCATGATTCTTCTTCAGGTAGGCCAGCTCCTCAGTCAGGCTCTCGATCTGCATCTCCAGGTCGGCCTTGGTCAGGGTCAGCTCGTCCAGCACCCTGCGCAGGCCGTTGATGTCGGCGTCCACGCTCTGGCGGAGAGCCACCTCGTTCTCGTACCTGAAACAAGCACAGCACAGTTACTGTCTATAACCTAGAAGGGAGGTGCGCCAGATGAAGGCAGAGACTATTTAAAAAGCAAATATAAGTAGACTTTATATCATGGCAACATTTATTGCATATTAATTCACAAAGGGATATTAGTGGTTTAATGCACAGAAACTTAGCAGTTACTTTAAAATGCATTTTCTTCTTTTAATATTGCCCAGAAAGGTATATTGAAATAGAAAATTTCTCTCGACAGCTCCAGTGCTATTTAATTTTAAATGGATTGAGAAAAAAGTAATTGCTATTGTGGACATCCAAAGTCATTGTTAAAAACAACTCATGTATTTGTTGTGACAGCGTTATACCCATTTGCTTAGCTTACTTCAGCCTGAAGTCATCGGCTGCCAGCCTGGCGTTGTCGATCTGAAGCAGGACATTGGCATTGTCGGTGGTTAGATTCAGGATCTGCGGGAAGAGGTAAAGACATCAGACACAAATGTGGCTTTTACAGCGGCATAGGTGAACTGCATTTTTATGTTGTTCTCTTACACAATTTTGGAGAGAATTTTTATTTTAAATATGAAGTATTGCAGGCTTACCTGTACACTTAAATTGGGTCATTTGTTTTCTTGAAGGGTTTATACTCTTCTATTTCTATTTCATCCCATTCTGAAAACTACTTGGAATTCTATAGCTGTGTTCCTGCACGCATGGCCCCCTCTTATACTGTGTGATTTCCACGTAGGTCAGCCAAGTTTTGACTGACTCATACCTTATTTGGTTTGATGCGTTACAAATATACACTTTAAATGAATACATGCTAAGCTGGCACACAGTAGGTACAATTCACAAATCCCTAGAGGCCAGCGATATCTCATTTCATACTGGAGAGTTAATGTTTCTTGCATTGTTGGCAATGAGTGCTTTTTTTGTTATCAATCTGAAAAGTATTTTGTTCGGACTCATTTAACAATTGTTTCAGTTTTCAAATGTGTAAATGATCTCGTGTATTTTAACTATGGACTCATTATACACTAATTAAAACCAAAAAAATTTTCAATAATCCACCACCCTATAAGACACCTAACACAGGCATTAGATGGAGATTGAAGTGACCATCCCGTCACAAATACTTACCTTGGGTGAGGCTGGATTGTTTTTGGAATCAAGAAAGTAACACAGGCAAACATAGCGAATGGCTACATCATAGTTAATTTAAAATTGATCACATGGCTGAAAAGTAGGCTTCAAGTTGGACTTTCAAACGCCCCTTACCTGATTTTTAAGGTCTTCGATGGTCTGGTAGTATTTGTCGTAGTTGCGAGGCTGGCGCTGGCCCGAGTTGCTATTCTTTTCGTACCACTCCTTGATTTTGCCTTCCAGCTCGTAGTTCGATTCTTCAAGAGCCCGCACTTTGTCCAAGTAGGAGGCCAGGCGGTCGTTCAGGTTTTGCATGGTTACTTTTTCATTTCCGGAGAGAAGGCCACCGTCTCCTCCAAATCCACCACCACCACCACCACCGCCGAAGCCTCCAAAGCTGCCTCCGCCGAAGCCCCCACCGCCGAAGCCCCCACCGCCGAAGCCGCCTCCTCCAAAACCGCCGCCTCCGTAGCCCCCACCAAAGCTGCTGCTTCCATAGCTTCCACCAAAGCTACCTCCACCGAAACCACCTCCTCCGCCGCCTCCTCCTCCATAGCCGCCTGATGAACACAGAAAGCCCCCACCGGAGCTCCCACGGCTAAAAGAGCCACCACTGAACCCTCCCCCTGAGCTATAGCCTCCACCATGGGAGCTTCTGCTGCTCGAAACCCTGAGGGATCCTCCGCCGCCGCCTCCTCCTCCACCCCCTCCTCCTCCGCTGCGGGAGGAAGAGTACTGTTTGCTTGAGCTGTACCGAACAGACATGGTGATGCTGTTTAGCCCAGGGAGCGCCTGCTGCTGCCACCAGGGACAGTGGCAGGCCTTTATATACTGAGAAGGTGTGGCCCACGCGTGGTCGAGTTTGCTTACTTGCATAGTTTTCTTTTTGCCAATTTAGCATCTTTGGCTGATGATTGCATAAATTATCTTCAGTAATAACCAATCCCAATCGGTATGGTTTTAAATTTGTCTTGAGAACAAACGAGAGGCGTGCTGTGTTGAAACTGAAGATGGGTGTAGTTCAGATAAACATGCTTTTTAACCTTTTGAAGGACATTGGGCAACTGTTAAAATCCAGTTTGAGCTCAGCACTGATTTAGGTTGTATAGCATGGTTGCAAAGTTTGGAAAAAGAATTTTAACTGCAAAATTATGGTAATAGAAGGTTTTTAAAATTCGTGTTTTAAACAGTTTTAATTAATTGGAACAACAAATAGCATAAAGCCTGCCAGAATCATGCTATAATTTAAGAGATCTTGTAGAAAACTGTAAGCAACTAAAAGGAAAATAAAACACATATGCTAAACAATTTTACTAATGTTTAAAAGTTGCCATGAATAAAAAGTTAAAACCACAAAAGCACAATTTAGGAAATAGGAAATACACGTTTGTATACGTAGGGAATCTTTTATTTGGGTGAATGAAAATATATTGATATTTTACCTAGGAAATTGGAAGTCAATAATGATTTAGGAATCTTCTAATTTAATGGTGTTGCTCTTTTTAACATTAGAAAACAAAAATCATGAAATTACCATTTTTTAACTGTTAAGACCATAAGGTAGACATTCTTAGCACAAGATATGAAGAACTATTCTCCAATACTTTCCTATACTAAGTTTGATTGACTGAAAGGGAAAATTTAGGTATGTCATGATTGTGAGTAAATAATTTGCTTGCAAGAATATTAATGTAGATTAGAGAATGATACTCTCTCCAAAAATTATGAACTAGACTGTGAACACATATTTCCAAGCTAGATCCTGTTTCTCAAAAAAAAAAAAATTCTGTGGGTATAGTGTGTGTAGAATTTGGTATAACAATTTGTCTAGTGAAGTATTTAATTGGGACTTTAATACACAGTATAAAATTATTTTGTATTTATTCATAGACAATGGCATTGCTATGTATGGATATCCATTCACACACACTTTATAATTATACAGTGCTACTTGTGATGCTGTGTTTGTATAATCTCTGAAATAAGCTGCTGAGTTAGGGGTGGTGGTTCTTGTCTCCAGCCCATGGACAAGGAAGGTGAAGCTGAGAGAGGTTATGATTCCGCCTGAAGATCTGGAAAAGGTGGTTGGACTGGGATTAGAAACCTGGTCTTCTGATGCCTGGCTTTTGGCTCTTTCCTGCTCTACCTGCGTGTGTGTGTGTGTGTGTGTGTGTGTGTGTGTGTGTGTGCACGCTCGCTGTGCTCCCGTGGATGGATCTGATGGAACTGATGCCTCCATTCCTCACCACGAGCTTCTCCACATGGGAAAACAACACCGCACAGCACCGCACAGCACAACAAAACAACACAGCAAAGCGAGCTTGCAAGCACGACAGTTTCGACAGGATGGTATTTGGCACACACTCTTCTGTTTCTCACTGCTTTTACAAATTAAATTTATAGCTGCACATTCCAGCTTATGAAAGCTCTAGAGATAGTTTCTGCGGGGAAAGGGAACGTGGTTGGCAGGGGAATGAAGTGTTGATTGTCAGAGCGGAGGTTCCTACCCAACAAATTGCAGCTCCTCCGACCTGTTCGCGCACGCAAGTGGGGCAGTAGCTAGACGGAGAAACGAAACCCAGCCGTGGGAATTGATCCTTGGTGGAGATAGTCTGCAGTGAAGCGAAGCCGTGATAAGTCAGGATGGGGCGGAAACATACTCTGCTAAGTTCACAGAGGATGTTGAAGGCTTGGTATGAACGGGAGCAATTTGGAAAGAAAACATTTTAGTTTGAGTTTTTGAAAGATTTTTCCCTGTAATTATCACAAGTGTTGAGTCTTGAACTTACCAGTTATTGTTTGGTATTAGCCTTTAATTTCTTGCCCCTGGTGGGAAAATATAAACATCTCCATCTAGTTTCAGTTAGGTGACAAGTGGTGTGAGGAGACCTGTTACAATTACATTAAGTCGAAGAATATATGAAAGGAAACCATTGCGTAAAAGTGCATGGGAACAGAAACATGTATAGATTCTTCTAATAACCGACTGTAACATTTAATTTAAGCCATCTCTAATGTCATCAAAGATTACTTACTAATCTGTACCCCCTACAAATTAAATTGTCTTTATTTGCGCTGTCGTGTGTGGAAATCAGCTTCACCACGAGGGAAAGTGGAGATGCCGTGCAGGAATTCAGCTCACTGGGTGAATATTTCTGACCGTCAGTTCCAATCTTGGCACAGTTTACACTTGAGTGCCATAATCCATCGTGACTGTAATTTTATTGTTCTCAGTTTTTATTATGTCTCCATGTGAGACCCATCGATAGGTGGGTGCTGAGCAGACAGAAAAGTGGGTAAGATTCAGCTCCTGCCCTGAAGGATGGTACGAGTCGTCACGATCTAACTGAGGAGAGAAGCCACATGTCATCACCGTGGGCGCCATGACAGTGACAAATGAAGCGGGCGGGGGTGGGCTGGGGGTGGGGGAGGAGTTAACCCTTTCTGAACGTCTACTGTGTTTTAGATGGTTTATTCTCCTTTACCCCTCCCCCACATCCTCTATGACAGGTATTATTTACCTCATTTTATAGCTTTAAAAAGCTTCAGGAACCCTGGCTGGCGTAGCTCAGTGGATTGAGCATGGGCTGTGAACCAAAGTGTCGCAGGTTCGATTCCCAGTCAGGGCACATGCCTGGGTTGCAGGCCACGCCCCCCAGCAACTGCACATGGATGTTTCTCTCTCTCTCTCCCCCCTCCCTCCTTCCCTCTCTAAAAGTAAATAAAATCTTTAAAAAAATAAAAATAAATAAAAAGCTTCAGGAATTTGCCCACAGTGACCCAGCTAGTTTATGCTAGAGCCTGGTTTTTAATCAGGCCTGTGTAACTTCAAAGGCGAGGCTGTTTTCCGACACTGAACTACCGCTGTAAGACTGATGAGTGAGGAGCCTTGGAACGGGTCACCATGGGACAAAGTTCCGTGAAGCAGGTGAAATTTCAGCTGCGTCTTGTGAAGGATGGGCAGGGTTTTCCGAGCGTGCAGCGGCAGACACAGGACTGTTCTTGGAAGTGGGATCTGTGAAAACGCCAGTCACGTGGTCACCAGATGGACCTGTTTGGCTGGGGCGGATGGTCCAGCTTGATTGCTTTCTTTTTAACAGATTATAGGACGCACCTTCAACAGTTCTTGGGAATACATAGGCAACTAAGATACAATTCCTGCCCCTCAAGGAGTGTTATAATCTGTTGTTCTTGGAGAGGCAAACAAACATGCCCATGGAGCAGAGATTATAATGGGGTAATCTGGGCTTTTTGAGGTGTGGGCAAGGTGTTGAGGGGGTGCAGAGGGGCGCTCCAACCGTCTGTGGTTGTGGTGTGTGGGGGGGGGCACAATTGAAAGAATAGTGAAGTCAAGTTTGGAGGAGAAGGTGACTTTGGTTTAAGATGTGAATTTGAAGTCCTAGTGGCAGGATGTTCATGTAAAAAGAAAAACGTCGTTCAGCAGTTAGAGCCATAGCACCGTATTGTTCAGGAGAGAGGTTAGGGCAGTGGGCTTCAGGCGAGCGAGCGAGGGTCCCTAAGGGAAAGAATTTAAAAAAGAAACGAACAGGAGAGCCAAGCCCGAACTTGGGGGACAGCCTGGTCAGGAGCTGGGCAGAAGAGGTGGAGACTAATACTGAGCCGAGCACCCGGGACTTGGGGGAGGGGGGAGAAATAGGGAAGCCGAGGGAGGATGGCGGGTGGTCTCCGGAGAGCCTGGTCGAGGGGAAAGGGGGCTGAAGGAAGACCGTTGGTTTGTCAAGTGCAAACCATTGGCGTCCTTTCAAGGGCAGGGTTAGTAGAGTGCGGCGGGCAATTCGTGAGGTAGTCAGTGTCGGAATTGATGGCTTTGCTTATGGTATCTTATTTTCATGTGCTCCAGGCTGTCCCATCTCTTCTTTAACTGCTTCTGGCTTCTGGGTCATGGTTAGGACGGGTGCGGGTGTCGGTGCTGTCCCCCTGCGGTTAATTCGGCTGGGCCTCTTGAAGCACGTCACTGAGTCAGCCTTCTTACCAGCTTTGCTTGCCTTGCTGTCGGGATTTGGAGTGTCCCAATTTCGTCCTTACTTTGCTTCAAGGAAAATTCTCTTCTGAAGTTTTTAGTTGAAAATTCTACTTGCAATTTTCTTTTCTCTGATTGAGTAACTGAGGCGTAGTGAATAATTTAGGTAGTTGCAGGAAGATGAATCTGGTAATGCAGGTTATGCCTCGAGATGACAAGGTAGATAAAGCTAAATGTTTAGCATTTTCTATTGTTTATCAAACAAAGTTTGAGCACTAGACGTTTTGTACTTGAATGTTGTGTGACTTGGTGTGAATCGCTGGACGGGCCCTTCTGACCACACCACGCACGGAGCAGGAGCCAGGTGGAGAGTTGCAGAGCTGTTGGGCGGCTTTAGTATCCACCCCCTTCCAGGGGGCCGCGTAATCAGAACGACTGAGATAAGGCCCCAGCTTCTCACTGGCAGCCTTAGAAAGCGGGAGGCGCTAAAACCCGAAGGCACTCCCATATTACATAATTTCTCTAAAACTTCTGACGATGCACGGATGGGAGCCACAGAAATACAGAAGTGCATACAGAAGGCTTTTCAGTGGGGAGTAGCAGGGAGGTTAGGTGGGTGGGCTCTGGAGTCAGATGGCTTGGGCCACAGTCCAGGCCCCGCCACTTGCTGTGTGGCTTTGTGTCATCTCTGAAGTAGGAATAATGGGTTTTCCTTCTTATACTTCCATGCGTTAGTAAATATGCAGCCTTTGGAGCAGTGCCTGGCATGTACAGAATACATGTTTAACAAGTGTCTTTTGTTAATTCTTACCACTGTCTCTGTGATCTGTTTCTCAGAGACTAACCCACTGTCTGGCCCATAGTAGGCCAGCACCATATGAATGAATGAAAGGGAAAGATCGGGAGGCGGAAGATGGCTAGTGAGGAGGAGGATGGCTGGGAGGGGAGTAGGGCGGGGAACGGTATCCTGGGGATAACTTTGTGATAAACCATGCCTTCTGTTTTACTCCGACTGATGCTTGCTTCCCTCTTCCACTGTATCCTTCTGTTCATCTCCCACACCCACCAAGTCAGCAACTTGGTCACGGTTTCTTTTGTCATATCTGATGAGTTTGTTTCCTTTGTCTCGTCCCTCTGCAACTGCCCCTCCAGGCTTTACCACTTCTCACTTCTCTCGTGGGGCTGCCTCGCCAGCTTCGGAAGTGTGTATCTTGGCTCGCGTGCTGCCTTGTCACTTGAGGTCTGTTCCATTCACTGATGCCAGGTCGATGTTCCTGAGAGTTTTGTCATCACTTTGCCCACACGCTCAAGCGCACCTGCAAGGGGTTTCTCTCGTGGATACGCTCCGTCTGCTCAGTAGCCTCGCCCCGCCCCCTCTGCCCCGCCCCGTGCCCCTGCGGCGGAGCGGGGGTGCCGGGTCCTCCCCGTAAAGTGGTTCTGCGGCCTCGGGCAAGGCACGCGGCCTCTCTGGGCCTCATTTTACCGCCCTGTAAAACAGGGATAATAATACTAGTGAATAGTAAAATATGAATAGTAAAAGTAATAATTACTATCCGGTGAAAACATGTTAGCATTTTCTTTAGAAATTCTTTAATTATGAGCAAGCCTTTCTTTCACATCTTGGCTGAAACACTATGTTTTATCCCGTCTTAAGGCCTTTGTTGCTCCTGGTTCGGGGCATCCGTCTCCCACTTTGCTGCTCATTCGAATCACCCCGCCTCAGCTCCAGCTCTGGCTTCAGCGCCGTCTCCTTCGGGGGTTCCTCGCCCTGAGTCTCGTCACGGCTGTCGCGTTCCTTCCATTTCCCGTGTGCAACCGAGTGCTTTCCAAGATGCTGTATTATTATTGTGCCCAATGAGGGAGAGTAAGTTCCTTTGGAGAAGGGAGGGTGACTTACACTCTTTTAAAAATGATTATTTATTTATTTATTTTTAGAGAGAGGGGAAGGGAGGGAGGGAGAAAGAGGGGGAGAGAAATATTGGGTCGGTTGCCTCTCATACGCGCCCCAACCGGGGACCGAACCCACAACCTATACATGTGCCCTGACCGGGAATCGAACTGGCGACCATTCGCTCTGGGGGACGACATCCAGCCTACCCAGCCACACCAGTCAGGGCAGGCGACTACACTGTGGTTGTGCCTGGCAGATGCTTACCGTTCTCTGAATGTTCTCCCGTCACCTTTCCCCCCTCTCTTTCCTTTGTCCTTATTTGCTGGTCACAGGCCTGGGCTGCTGGCTGGGTCCCCAGTTGGGGGTGTGCAAAAGGTGATTGATGTCTCTCTCACACGCTGGTGTTTCTCTCCCTCCCTTCCCTTCTCTCTAAGAAGTAAATACGTAAAATCTTTAAAAATAAGTAGTAAAGCTGATAGTACCAAATCAACCAACCAACCAGCCTCTACACACTCCAGTCAAAACTGCAGTGGCTGTTTCTCTCCCCCATTCATAAAGCCAAGCAAATCACTTTAGATCCAACTGTGGTTCTCTATCAAAACTGATCATCTCTCTGCCTGGCTGGCGTAGCTCAGTGGATTGAGCGCGGGCTGGGAACCAAAGTGTCCCAGGTTCGATTCCCAGCCAGGGTACATTCCTGGGTTGCAGGCCATAACCCCCAGCAACCACACATTGATGTTTCTCTCTCTCTATCTCCCTCCCTTCCCTCTCTAAAAATAAATAAATAAAATCTTTAAAAAAACAAAACAAAACAAAACAAAACTGATCATCTCGAAGATGGCTGGTAATAAGAGAAGATAACTTTATTACCAGGGCTTGTTAAATTTTACTTAGGAAGCCTGGGCAGATCAGAGAATAACAGAGAAAATTTCGGATTACAAACGGGAATCACACACGGAGATTAAAGATTGTGATGAAAGCGGCAATCCGCCACTCTGGTGATTTCAGCGAATATGTGTGATGTACTTAAATTTGAAAGAATAACTGTCTCTTGAAGTTAATCAATTAATCTTATTGTTCGGAGATTTTAAAAATACTTAAATACTTTGTTACGTCCGTGTCATAACAAATCGAGAACAGTTCTTTGTCCTGTCACCTTTTTTTGGGGGGTGGGAATGACACGGAATAGGTTTAAATAGCTGTGTAAATGTAACATACAATGACAGTGGGGAAAGTTATCACGACCGTTTTTTTTGTGGCCTCCTTCCCCAAGGCCGACAGCAACGCCCAAAGAACGTCGTGTCATTCCTCGGGTTAAACCCATTCCATCGACGTGTAAGTAACGTTTGCCGTGGCAGTTCTCCGATAATTAGACCTCGTGGAGCTTATTGAGACTTTTCTCTGTTCCAGGGCTGAGTGTTTGTCTCATCAAATCCTGACAGCAACTGCACACAGGCTTTTGTTTTAACTAAGAAGGGGCCCAAAGTTATTCAATAAAGGGGCTCCTGTGGGGTTTAAACACAGATCTATTTGTCTATTTAACACCATGTAAGAAACTCTGACCCGGAATTGTATTTTCCAGTCTTGTAACTTAGAAAATTAACAAGAACATGTGAGTTTCTTTCTCAGATTGGACAAGCCTTCCCTGTTCCCTTCCCTGTTCCCTGGTTGCACTTGCAGCAAGAAAACAGACGGACTTGCAAAGAGCGAGACCCGGGCAGGAGCCCCGCTCTTGCAGAGGGCCGGCCTTGTAGGTCTCAGCCGTGCCCAGGCCTGACTCTGTCCTGACCTCTTGGGGGTCCTCTCGCTTGGGTTCCTGGAATTTCCTAACGCTTTGGCAGGATTGTTCAGCTCCAGATTAGTCATTAAAATAACTAATCAGGTCAATTAGCCGCCACACATAATCGCAGTGCTAATCCTTTTAAAATTCTGGCTTTTCCAGAGGGAGCTAGCACCCATTATGGAGATTAACTGCTTTTTGTCAGGTTTACACTCTGAGTCTTGAAACACTTGGTGTATATCCGAGTGAATTCCACAGTAAACTATGACATGAGTGGGCTCTGGTGCTTGGTATTTTTCATTTTCCATATAATTCCAGAGCTATCAAACATTTTGGTGTCTCTTAAAAATATTTTCCATACTGATCATTTTGGTTAAAATGGGATGCTAAGGTTAGAAATGTCTAGTCCTAAAGCTAGAAATGTGTGGATATTTACAGAAGTATAAAATGTCTGTTTTTTTTTCTTGACATCTAGAATATCAATGCTACACTCTAATCTAGTAGAATTGCTTTTTTCTTTCTTTAAACTAACTATCTCAAGGATGAGGCTCCCACAGCCTATACCGGGATAGTTGTTGAAACATTCCCTCACGCAGCCACCAAGTTGCTCTAAGAGTAGAATATTAAGAATAATAACTTGGTGCCGGATCCTGTGTTAAGGGCTATAATGTACATTTTCTCATGCAACTCACTGAACAAACCTATACGGTAGGTACTGTTGTTAGACCGTTTTTACAAAGGAGGGAACTGAAGCTTCAAGTGGTTATTTATCGTGTACAGGGCAATGCAGCTAATAAGTTAACGGCAGAGCTGAAATTGAAACCAGGTCTGTCTTCACCGGATCCCACACTCTTAACCACTACCTTTCACTGCCAGTATTCGGTTGAACTTTGCGTTGTGGTTTCCCAGGCAGTCTCAGACAGTAGAGTGGGGGGGATGGAACCTTTTGATTACAGCAGGTCCGTTTTAGGATAAGCTTCTATTTCCTACTGTAAATGAATTAAGTGAAATCTTTAAGGTAAGCGTAGCTGATTTTAAAGTGTTATTTTCAGAGATGGTCTGCAAACACTTTGTTATGTGGCGATGTTGGTGATGGGTTTGACCAGGTTAGGGACGGGTCAGTCATGATGGTAAGCTGTTCTGTGGCAGGTGCTACTTGGCCTGCTAGTCTAGGTTTGAGTGAGTATCTACGGTCAGTTTAAGAGCTGAGTAATAGAGGAGCCAGGGTTTTAGTGGGTTATTTACTTTATCACTTTATCACCCTGCTCCCAGCCACCTTGATTTCTGCATTAACTTCAGTATGAGGTACCTTATCATTGTCACCTGTCGTCTCCTGATCTAAAATAAAATAAAGTGTCGCAGGTTCCTTTGTTTTTGCATCTGGAATATGATAATTTAAAAAGATTTAAAAAACTGTAACTGGACATGTTGATTTTAGAAATCATCGTAAAGGTTTTAAAACATCTCTAGGAGATGGCAAAATAGTGTCATTAGACTTAGCAAGTAAAAATACAATCTCCAAGTAAATTTGAATTTCAGATGAACAATACTCTTATAGTATGTCCATGCAATATTTGGGGGATATTTGTACTAAAATATTATTCGTTATTTATCTGAAATTCCAGTCTCAATAGATTTCATAGGCACCTGTCATCTCTTCTTTCTTTACGCTTACTTTTCTAGGTTGAAGTCTCTTTCTGCCCTTTATAGGAAGCCGTGGACTTTCTTATATTTTAACCCCTTCTTTTCTGTCTAAGGAATGGATATGATATTGTCCATTTACGCTAATAAAAATATAGCCTTATTTAATGTATGTTGTTCCAGGCACCCAAACGTTTGCATTTTGAGCTTCTTATTCAGTTATGAAATGAGAGGTTGTTCCTTGTGATAAGAATTTCAGTTTTGGGTAAGGAGAAGAGGGGTTATTTCAGCGAGAAGTTTATTGAAATCTCTGTTGCCCACTTAAAAGAGCATTCTTAAGCAAAAACTGGTTTATTTTTTTTAGAATGCATATGTGGGGGAAGCCTGAAAGAAGGCACAAGTTTTCTTTCTTTTTATTTATTGATCTGAGAGGGAGGGCCAGAGGGAGGGCCAGAGGGAGGGAAAGAGAGAGAAACATCAGAACATTGACCTGTTGTCCCCCTTATGTACGCGTTCATCAGTGGCTTCCTGTCTGTGCCCTGACTGGGGGCTGAGGACGTGGCCTTGGCACTTTGGACGATGCTCCAATCAACCGAACAGCCAGGCCGGGGTTACAAACATCCTCCTTCTTTATTGTTTACGCAGTTATCTTCCCGCTCCCATGCGCCTTTCTCAGAGCTCCGTCCTTGGAGCCTCCTGCTCTGGATTGCAGGAAGTTGCTTCTTCTTCATGCTCTCTCTGCCATTTCTTCCTTTTTTTTTTTTTATCTGCCAATCTATTCTCAGAATCCAAAACGCCTGACAAGTGGAAGCTCTGTGCCAGCCCACTCCCCGGTGCCGTGATCGCCACCTCAGCCCACTGCACGCCCTCCCCGCAGCGTGGGGGCTCTGCGGCCTTTCCTGTGTCCACTTCCCGGGCCTCCGAGGGCTCGTTGCTTAGGCGGACGGGGTGGACGGGGTGACGCGCATGGGAAAGGAGCTTTCATCAGCTTTCATCAGGGTTTCAAGAGCACTGGTCATTAGTGTCTGCACTGATTACAGTAAGATTCAGGACAATTGGTTTTTAAGTGACATACATAAAACTCCACCAGAATCAGGAGAGCTGTCAGTGAAAACACTAATGTAGCTACTTGACAGCTAATGAGATGAGACAGGAGAAGCTAGGGGTCAGTTTTCCACATACATGCCGTAGTAATCTAATTCAGCAGCCCTGTGCTGCGTGCGGACCGAGCCATTTGCCCCTCCAGATCCCCTTTCTACCTTCCTCCATTCTGCTTTCTGCTCCTGGAGGGTAACCTTGCCCTCTGGCTCTCATTGTGTTTGCGCAGTGGGGGTCCAACCAGGAGATTGGAGGGAGGGGAATGACTTCTGGGTGTTTATTACCCCTACCCCCACCCCTCTTCCTCTCCAAGTTGGCTGTGGTCTTTCATTAAAAGCCACAGCCCCCCTCACTGTGGCCCTCTATGCGACTGTCCCTTTCTCAGTCATCTTTCTTTGTCTCTCTGGGCATGGGGGTAATAACAGCTGGTGGCTCCCTACACTATGCCCCCCGCCTTTGTACATAGTCCTTTTATTAAACTCTCCTTGATTTTTTCTAATTTGAATGTGCCGGTCGTTTCCTGCTCAGGCTGCATTGTATGGCACGCTTGTGGAAAGTCCTTACCCCCCAAGAGTGAATAGGAAAATGAATAATTGCGATGCCACGAAATAAAGGCTGATGAATGTTTATTAAGGTGTAGGATCTTTGAGGGCAGGGACCACACGCTATCCACGTTTGTTTCCTGACACTCAGAGCTAGGTGCGGAGCGGGCATCCGCCAGTGTGGAGCAGTAGCGGGGTGCACGGAGGGCGGGGAAATGAAGCGCGGAGTTGAGCAACTGTTCCAGGGAGGTCCAGGGAGCTTCCACAGGGTAGCTAGTCAGGCAGTCAGAAACAGACCCCTTGCTTTAAGTACAGGGATTTACTGGGAGAATATCAGTGGCTTCTAGAATCAAAGGAAGGCAGGAGAACGGGGCTTGGAAGGCAGGAACCGGGGTGCTCGGGAGGGCTGCTGTGCAGAAGCTGTGGCTGGAGTCATGATGCATTCGGCCCGAGTAGGGCATCCGTGTCAACAATTGCCTTGGCTTCAGTTCTTCAAGGTGTGTCGCTGCAGGTTGCACAGGACAGAAAGCCTCTCTGGACACAAGGAAACCAGTGTATGGAAGCTTCTGGGCTTCTTCCTGTCAGTTTTCCTCTCAGAAGTCCTGCTCGCCGCTGTAGGTAAGGCAGGAAGAAGCGACATCTCAGGTGGCATCTGATCCTCCGTGGCAGCCCAAGCCTTGGGGCTGCAGAAGCCTGCCCATGGCTCTCTTCCTCGCCTGCTCACTAGGTGAAGGCAGGACAATGGGGGTGGGGGTGGGGGGCTCTAGTTAGGTTACCAGCGAGCAGGAGGTAAACAACAGTGCAAAGTGAGCTTCTCCACGGAAGAGCCCAGCCTGTGTGCAGAGGCAGGGCTGCCCCTGGTGAGCGTGGGAGGGGTGTTTCCCCAGCTCTGGGGCCCAACAGGGGAGCCAGTACCTACTACCTCCGTTTCCACTGCAGAACTGGGATCTCTGCTTTGCTGCCCTCTTCCTCTCTGCAGCTTTCTCCCCTCCCCCACTATCCTGTGCTCTGAAGGTGCCCCCTCGTGCCCTAAAACCACCTTCCAGATTAGTTTGTCCTCCCCTTGGGGCTCCATTTCCCCGATTTCTCCTTCCCTTGTGCAACCTTTCAGCCTGTGTGGGAACAGGTATTAGGAAGATGGCCATCTGGTTAGTCTCATTCCGTCTAAGGTGTGCCTTACTGATAAAGGTGGGTAAGGCTGGAAAGGTATTCACTGAAACTATTTACATGAAAAAAATCGCACCTCTTACGTAAGTGGAATTTCAGGCACTGTCATAATGAAAAAATTTGGAGAAAGGATTTTTAAAAAAATATTCTTTCAGTTAATTCAACTTGACTATTAGATGAGCTGAATTAGGAAAGAGGGCAATGAAAGTTCCTCTTGGTCTCCAGGTCCCCCCACCCCACCCCCGCCACATTCTGGGGGGAAGGGGCAGCACCAGCGCTTTGATTTCCCCATGTTTTGTGCAGTAGTTACTCATTGATATATGTTAGGTACCACAAATTTTACGGGGCCCTGAGATGCAAAAATGAGTGAGATGTGGTCCTTGCTTTCAAGGAAGCCATATCTTGGGGGGCAGAGGGTAGGGGCTAAGACATAAATAACAAAATAAGGGAGAGAATTTAATACTAAGGATTTATATGAAATGTATGAAGCACCAAAAAAAGAGAGAAACCAGTCTCTAGAGGATTTAGAGAGATGCCATCTGAATAGTGTCTTAAAAAGTGAGTTGGGAAAAAAGATCCAGGCAGAGGGACAAGCATGTATAAAGGAGGTGTCAACGTGCACGACGCATCTTAAGAATTGTGAAAAGTTTGGTTTGGCAGGGGTATAGTGTCTGTGTGAGTGAGTACCAAGAGATAAGATTGGAAAACTAGGTTGAGGCCGGATGGGGAAGGCCCTGTCATTCCATCGGAAGGAATTTGGACTCGGTCCCACGGTCAGGGGGTGGACCATTCCAGGTTGCTAAGCAGCGGATGACCGTGGCCTTAATTTTTAGAAAGATAACATTGTCGGCAGGGTACTAGGTGGCTAAGAGGAACATTGGAGGCAGGGGGCGAGAGGAGGATTTGCAGGGGTCTAGGGGAGGGGAAGAGACGATGAGAACTTCAAGAAAGTAGCAGCAGGGTGGTCAGAAGGGGAAGGCAGAAGACAGTGGTGGCGTTTGACTGTTGACTAGTTATAGGGTGCTGAGGGAGGGCGTCTTAATGACAGGAGGTTTCCAGTTTGGACTCGGGGAGTGCCACTAGCTAACATGGGAATTCAGAGGAGAAGGTGTTGAGGGAGAGATAATGAGTTCGGGGTCAGGAAGGTGGGGACGAAGCACCCGTCCACGTTTAGGCAGAGACATATTCACGGGCAGCTGCAGTGCGGGTCTGTGAGTCAGACCTTGTGCTTAGGTGTGGAAGCTGCTGGCAGAAAGAAACCATGAAACCAGACGAGATTTCCCAGGGCAGATGATGGGTAGAGGGGAGGACCAAGGATAAAGCCTCCAGGAACTGTAGCATTTTAGGAGAAATGGACGAGTTTGAAAGTTAACACTCGAAGAAGGAGAGAGACCAGGAGACAGAGGGTTCAGGAAAGCCGAAGGAGCGGGGAGTTGCAGGATGGAGTGGGCCTCAGCGTCCTGCGTGTCAGCCCGCAGTGTGCAGGTGGCCCGTGGGCTGACTTTCAGTTTGGCTGTTTGGGGTTCTGGAAGGACCAGTGAGTGTGGGAGAGTGAGTTTTCTCGAAGCTCCTAACTAAAATAATACATAATCTCAGTCTTTATAGTTTGGGGATCATGTGACCATTTGCACAAGTTAGAGGAAAACTATAATGTCCTTTTAAAATGGAAATTGATATAAGAGTCTAGGAGAGAGCTTAAGGCTAAGGATTGTCCGTATTGAGGTGATAGATGAAGCCTTGAGAAGAGGAGTGTTTTAAGGGAGAGAAGGGCAGGAGGTTAAGACTGAATGGTGAGGAAACCCCCAAGGTTAGGCTCAACGCGGAGGAACAGGAAGTCCCCCCGTAGAGGGAGTGGACAAGCAGTGACCTGAAAGGCTGCAAGAGTCTTAGGAAAACACAGCATGGGTTTGAGCATGAGTGATTCACCTGGTGGAGTTCCCCAAACCTCCCCGAGGTCCTTCTAGGTCTTGAATTTTAAGTTCTGCAGAGAGGTCAGGGAGAAACAGGGCTAGAAGAATGTCCGTGATATTTGCACGAAATCCTTAAAGATCTGAAAGCAAGAATTTTCTGGACAATGCAGGGCACAGAAGCCAGACCATGTGTCCTGAGGAAGGAGAGCGTGGAGATGGAGAGAAGCCATCTGTGTCTGGTGTGGCCGCAGCATCCTGAGTGGGTGTGAGAGAGAAGTGTGAGGAGGGAGGCCAGGGTGGAGTGGAGGCGAGACTGTTGGGTGTAGAACGCAGAAGCGAGCTCCTTGGAGCTTCTGGGAAACGAACAGAAGGAGGACAGGCTGGGAGCCCAGCAGTGGTGCAGCCCTTAGTTACCTGGAAGGAGGGAGTGACCAGGAATAGCAGTGATCCAAGACTCAGAGACGCCCCAGTGAGGCAGGGAGCCACTTGCTGAATGATGACCTAATTTAAACTTCACTGTGGGGACTTACCATAAGGTGCAGACGTGGTACCATTAAAGATGATGGCAAGTGTCTACGTGGTAGAAGACTCACTGTGGCGAGTGTGCATTGAGTCTGGAAGGTGTGTATTGTTCTCACTTGCACTTTTACAACAATAGACCTCACTCTTGTGTACAGCGAACCTAGGGGGCTGTCCTCTGATACTCGAAAGAGGTAGTTACAGCTGTAAATATGGATGGGACCGTGAGGTATCCCCGTGAGTGTGGGAGGAAAAGAAGTATGGTTGCCTTACTAACTGAATTCATAAAATCAAAGTATAGTCAGTCTCCCGGGGCCAACGACTGGGTGAGGAGTACGGTCCGCAGGGAGTCTCAAGAGGGAGTCAGGGAAGCTGCTTTGGCTTCATCGCAGGGCGAGAGGGGCTGGACGTGGCCAGTCTGGCCAGCACGACGGAGTGGCCTGATGTGGGGCTAAGACGTTCCACTTGGCCTCAGCAGGATCTGGAGGAAATGTCTCTCAACTCCGTCTATTAACCTCAGCTCACATTCTGCAGCTTTTGGATTCTTATAGACAAATGAGTGGTTGGGAGAGAGGTCTCGAGCATCTGGAGAGAAGCGCCCCTTATTGCAAACAGACCGACCTTCCAGTCTGTCCTTTAGTGTCGTGTGAGTGCGGTTCCTGTAAGTCTGCATCAGGTGTCAGGGCCCACTGGGCGTGTGGGAAAGTCCGGCCTCTGGGCAGGAGAGGCGAGAGGAACCTATTGACGAGGGTAAGTTTTTAAAAGTAATTCTGATTTACCTTAAAAATAGTGTCTATTTATTGATAATCGGTCTTGCAAGCTGCCCTCTGTCTGCCTCATTATGTATTTCCACACCCTCTGTTGGCGGTTTTAGGGATAACAGCAGCAAGCATTACTTTAACAGTCAGTTGGTAAAAAAAAAAAAAAAAATGGAGCTTGTATCCATGTAAGAACTGATGATGAAAAACAGAAAACTAGTTGTAGGAAATGTGTAGGTGAGAGATGATGAACACAGGACATTCTAGCTGCCACTCTTTTGTTGTATCCACGGCAGACATTACTAATTGATAATGGCACTCTTTCTTGCTGAACCTAGACTGACTGTAGAACTCTTACTAATGACATTTGTCCAGGAGACCGTAACCGATTGCCTGGATCGGCTGCGTGTGAGCTGGAACTCCCTGCCCTTTCTAGTGCGGACGGGTTGTTGGGGATTCTGGGCACCAAAATTACAGAAAGGACCTCCAGGATGGTTTATCTTTTGAGTTTGATGTCATGGGGGAAGCTAATATGCTCTTTTACCGGAAGTCCCTGGATATTATGACAGAAATAATACCGGAGTAGAGGAATTGGCAGAAGTCAGAATGAAATTATCTAGACCACCAACACATTCAGTGTCATGGTGCCAACCAGCACAGAACTTGCAAGGGTGTGATAACCTCTTAACTACTTAACTTCTGTGAACCTCAGTACCCTCACATGATGAATAATATCCCATTCATGAATTTGACACTATCAATTTGTATGTCACACACATAGTGTTTGCAGTGGTAGGCACTCATAAACGTTAGTTCCCTTTTCTCTTGTTAAAAATATTCCAAACTGCCCTGGCTGGGGTGGCTCTGTAGATTGAGTGCTGGCCTGTGAACCAAAAGGTCTCAGGTTTGATTTCCAGGCAGGGCGCATGCCTGGGTTGTGGGCCAGGTCCCCAGTTAGGGGTGTGCAAGAGGCAACCGATCAATGTATTTCTCACACATTGGTGTTTCTCTTCCTCTTTCTCCCTCCCGTCTCCACTCTCCAGATAAATAAATAAAATCTTAAAAAAAAATTCAAAACCAAGCAGAACTCCATTATCAAATATCTCCAGTATCTACTTGAATATTTCTAGTGAATGGAAACCCATTGTCTTTCAGGATGTTCTATTTTTGCGCTGTTCTGATTACTAAAAAGTTTGTGTTTATGTCAAACTAAAACCTGCCACACAGAATATAGCTTGCATTTTGCCACATAGAACTCAGAGGATTTTGGGTATGTGAAGAGGGCTACTCTACCCTCCTAAATCTTTTATTTCTTAGCTAAGGCTCCTTGCTCACCATTTCATTCAGTTTTTCCTGAGATGACATGTTTTTTTTCTCTCCCTTTATCTAGGTCACCATTACTTGGATCGCTTCTAAACGTGTAGGACTGACCTAGTTTCTCCCCCCCCCATCTTTAGTATTAGTTCAAAGAACATATTTTTTTTTTTTTTGAGGAATGCATGCTACCGTGTTCTGTTCCATTGCATGGATCTCCAGCATAATATTGCTGGTGCTTCCAGAGATGTGACCTAGCACAGAATTTCTTGTTTTCCTGCTAAAGTGATAGGAATTATTTGTTTATTCATTTATTTTTAAAAGAAGTAATTTACTTAAATGTAATAATCATTTGTTACATAAAATTCCCCCTTCCTTGGTTTCAGTGCTTGGTTTCAGAGTGGCTCACATGTCCTGAACGCATTTTAATCCAAACTTGCTTTACTCACTTTTGGGGTCCACCCTTTTCTCCTGGGTGTGGGACCAGGGCTTGTCCCTGAGACATATCTGATGGTGGCACCGATCAACCAGTTGACTCCTAAGCTGTAATTATTGTTCTCCTTCGATTAAAATCACATTTCTGTATTACAACACGAGCTATTGCCAAATCTAGTAATTCACTTTGGATTTTTATTTCCCTATACCCAAACTTTTCCTGCCAATTCAGGTTTTTCTTCTGGGCTGTTCAGGTGTTGGATGTTGCTGTTGTGTCAGTGCCGAGTAGGACTTCTCTCCAGCGAATGCCGACCAGCGGGCACTTTGCAGTGTTACTTGCTCTGTTTCCCTGTATCCTCACTCTCTGTAATATGGTAGTTAAAATGCACCAGTTCTCAGGTTCGGGTTACAGCATTTTGAGTGACTCATAAACTCAAGCCATTACCTATGTGACAACATAATTGGTGGCAAAATGAAAGATTGAATCAACACATGCTTTTATTTTAGACTGTGCCAAGGTATGGGTGGCTCGATTAATAGTTTTTATTGAATTTCAACTAGTCCTTTCCTCTGAACTTTTCAATTATCTTGACAATGTGTAAACTGAATGTAATGTTTCTAAGTATCATGCTGGCCCACTTGTACTGGGCGTACCTACCTTCTGCTGGACACTGCATTAAGTGCTGGGAATCTGTTTCTGGAGGGCCAGTGATACCTGGCCTTGCCTTTGAAGAGGAGTCAGACACACAAACTCATCTTCTGAAAATCAAGGTCAAACCACCATGGTCAGAGGACGTGGAGTTCCCAGGAGAAGGTCACTGAGTCCTGTGGGAGACGCTCTTCGATCCCGTTCCTGCCACTTAACGCTGTGCACTGAGATGTCGTATAGTCATCGAGGCGCCGCTCACGTGTTTCTTCTGCCACGAAGGGGGCCCAGGGCCTCAAGCCTCAGCCCTGTATGTTCTCTCCTTGCCAATTCCCGCGGCACCTCATCTGCCCTCTTTCTCACAGGCTGGTCTCTTACTACCTCAAGCTAAACTTATTTGCGTATGTTTATGTTTGCTCACAGTTGCTTTTGCAATACCCAGTAAATAAAAGCTTTATTGAGAGAAAAGTCTATTTTCGATGGAACACCTTGGTCAACTAAGGTGGGGGGGCAAGTTCTATTTTGGCCTAGACTGCCGGGAGTACAAAGCTTTCAGACTCCATTTTCTTCGCTGACAGCTAGTCCTGCCTCCGGTGCTTTAGGAGAGTTGCGCTTGGTGTCCCTGGTTAGCTGGGGGCCTGTGCACAAAGCGCACTGTAATGCCGAACACGAGGCTTCTGAGGTTGCTTCCACAGGTGCCTACTCATGGCTACTTTGTTTTCCTTAAAAAGACCTCATAGAAACCAAGTCACTGTGTTTTAGGAAGACAACTCCCAGCTCTCTTTAGATGTGTGGGAAAAAGTCCTCGGGTCAATTTCCTTTAAAAAAAAAAGCATCATAAATTAAAAGGCTGCTTATTGAACCTGAAGATCACTTTCTACTGAGTCATCAGATGTAGTACATTGAGCAATACAATTTATATCAATATGCCTTGTAAAATTTCCAAGTTAAGATTTGTGTATTTTTGGGTAAAAAAAAGAATTTGTCCCCATAGAATGTCAAGTGCCTTGAAGGTTTTCTGAAAATATGAATCGAATTCAATTAATTTCCCGGCAAAATGCAAACAACTTCTTACCAGTGGTTTAGTCTCTGACGGCATAATTCCTTTCACTCTGGGTGGTGCGTACACAGTGCAGTATACAGATGACTGGGAAGGGGAAGGGATTAGGCGAAGATTGTACATGCATAACCCATAGGCGCAGACAGCAGTGTGCGGACGGCCAGAGGGGGGCGGGGTGCGAGCCCAGTGGAGTGTAAAGGGGCGGGGTGGGGTGGGGAATGGGGACATCCGTCCGTAATAGTGCCAACAATAAAAATATAGTTAAAAAAATAATGGAGAGAGGTAGAAATAAAAAGCAAAATCACCAAAGCATAATACATGAAAACAATATTTCCCACCATAACCCTCTGGGCCTGACAGTCTTCATGAGTTGCCACATCCTTTTGTAAACAAAAATGAAAAAAAATTGTACATTTGAAATCTATATAATTTTATTAACCAGTGTCACCCCAATAAATTTAATTAAAAAGGATTTAAGAAGAATGAGGTAAGTGGAATTCGTTTTCCATATGACGTGTGCATTTTTAAAAAATAAACCAAAATCAATAGATTCCAATGAAATATATTCAGAGCCTCCTAATGCAGGACACCGCTTAGCTGCTGTGCACTGATAAGCTCAGGGTTGTTCATCCAGTCTTCCCAAAGAGGGGTGGCAGAAAATTTCAGAGTTTGTAAATAAATAGATAAAAGTCTGATGACTATTTCAAGAAGAAATAATAGAAGAAATGTATCACCGTTATTCACTTTTCATGCAATAAGTGCTTGAGTGCCTCTGTTATCATAGCCCTATGTTAAGTTGTCCCGCTTTTGTGGGGCAAACAGCCTAGCACTTGTACACAGTTGCATGCACGTGTATTTAACAAGTATTGGTTGCCTGCTGTGTGTGGGGCTGGACAGCAGGGCTGCAGTGGAAGGCAGAACAGCAGAGACCTAGAGCTGTTACAGAAGGAGAAGCAGACATTAGTTCAACAGTCATGCAGTCAAATAGGTGACTGACAACTGGCTAAGAGCTATGAAGGAAGACTGCGGGGTACTGGGAGAGTGTGCGGGCATAACGGAAGAACCTGACTTGGCTAATGGTGGAGGAGGGGGAGGAGGGGCCAAGGGTAGTCAAGGGCAGAGGGTGAGGGGCAGGTGGGCAGAGGCTTTTCAGGGCAGGTAACATTTGAATTCAAATGTGACTGATGAGTAGGAGTCAGCTAGGCAGAGAGGGAGAGGAAACATTCAAAGCCAAGGGAAAAAAGCCTGTGGGGAGGGGCGGGTTGTGGAAAAGCTGAACCAGGTCCATCCATGTGCTAAGTGAAATAAGCCAGTCAGAGAAAGAGAAATACCATATGATTTCACTCATATGTGGAATCTGATGAACAAACTGAACTAACAAGCAAAGTAGAGACAGACTCATGGATAGAGAGCAGGATGGCAGCTAAGGGGTGGGGGGAGGGCATGGGGAGATTGAGGAAAAAGGAAAAAGGATTCATGGAGGAGAGCAGCAGTGTGGTGACTGCAGGGGTGGGGAGGGTATAAGGGGGCTGAATGGTAATGGGTGGGAAGAAAGAAAGAAAGAAGAAAGGAAAGAAAGAAGGAGAGAGAAGAAAGAGAAAGAGAAAAGAAAGAAGAAAGGATGGAAAGAAAGAAAGGAAAGAAAGGAAGGAAGGAAAGAAAAAAAGGAAGGAAAGGAAAGGAAGGAAGGAAAGAAAGAAGAAAGGAAAGAAGGAAAGAGAGAAGGAAGGAAGGAAGGAAGGAAGGGAAGAAAGAAAAGGAAAGGAAGGAAGGAAGAAAGGGAGGGAGGGAGGGAGAGAGGGAGAGAAAGAGAGAAAGAGAGAGAGAGAGAGAGAGAGAGAGAGAGAGAGAGAGAGAGAGAGAGAGAGAGAGAGAGAGAGAGAAAGAAAGAAAGAAAGAAAGAAAAGGAAAGAAAGAAAAAAAAGAAAGGAAAGAAAGGCTGGACCCGGCCAGATAGGACAGAGGCCGGGCCAGACCCTAGTAAAAGTTGGTCTTTATTCCAAGGACCATGGGAAGCTTTGAAGTGTTGTAAGCAATGCAGGGTCAGGATAAGGTTTGCGCTTTCAGACCAGTCTTGCCTGCCTGTGCTGGAGTGAAGGGAATGGGGGGAGGGGTGGAGCACGTGGAAGCTGTGTGAACCTCCAGGTGAGACAGGGTGGATGGTAGCCGGGACCAGGGTGGTGGGGTGCAAATGCAGGAAAGGAATTAGATCACAGATATTTAGAAGGCAAAATGCCAGATAGGGCCAGAATGTGCTTAGACTGTTGAATGAATGAATAAAAAAACTGATGGATTCGAGAAACAGGATTTTTAAAAAAAGATTTTATTTATTTATTTTTAGAGAGAGGAGAAGTGAAGGAGAGAGGGAGAGAAACATTAATGTGTGGTTGCTTTTTGCATGTCCCCTACTGGGGACCTGGCCCACAACCCAGGTGTGTGCCCTGACTGGGAATTGAACCTGTGACCCTTTGGTTTGCAGGCTGGCGCTCAATGCACTGAGCCACACCAGCCAGGGCAAGACATGGATCTTTACCTAATTAGAGTTACAATTGAAGGATTTTTAGACTGACATTGATGGTAGAATAACTTTGCTTGGATAGTTTAGCTTAAGTTCAGTTTGACTGAATTTATAAATGTGTTAAAACAATCCTCTCTTATTTGGTAATTTTTCTGACCAAACTAAACATAAATTAACCCACAAACATCTTAAACAGAGACAAGTTATTATGATAAGGTGTTTGGATATATGGGTATATAGCCAGTGTTTTATGATGTAGAGTACACATTTTTGGAATGATTAGATTTTCAGAGTGCCAATACTTTGGGAAAATGCAGCTAAAAAATTTCCTCTGGATAAATCAGCAAATAATTGTGTAACCTGCTGCGTTAGTTTTGTACCTTGGGAGTTACAATATTACATTGTCCTTTAACTCCTCAGAAATCCTGTCTGCAGCTGTTCCCCGTGCGCCCTGGAGGTGACAGATAACGTCGATAACGATGACTAAAATGTTCACTGGGTCCTCCACCCTGCCGAGACCTGCCCTCCCTTAGAGCGCTTCTCAGCGGCCCACTGGTTAGCATTCAGTTCTCCTCGCTCCTCCCAGCTCCTCCCAGCTCCTACTAGCTCTGCGAGCTGCAAAAACACCCACCAGTCACAGAGGGGAGGGAGATCTGCTCTCCTGGAGGACCTTTCTCACCACGCCCCCCACCTCTGATTCAGGAGAGAGGGAAAGTAGACCTCATTGTTCTGCTTTATCTGTAACATGGTGGAGGAAGAGGAATAAATTCTGGATCTAATCCTGCAGTTTTTGTTCCAGGATTATCTCTCGATTAGATGCTGATTGTTTTCTTTTTTGAAACAATGAAGAAAATTTATCTTATTATTCATCAGCCTGCTCAGTCACTTTTTAGATAAGATAGGGAGATTTAGCAGTAAAATTATTCCACCATTCAGAATTAGCACATGAAGTTGTTTAAAATGTATTCCCAGTGAAAACATCTTAGCATACCTTGAAGGTACTTTTATGTCACGAAAATGTAATATAAAATGTAATTAAATATTTAAGAGTATCATAATTTAAAATTACGCCCTGGAAATATGTTTAACAGTGCTGGTCACTCCTTTATAAAACTTAAAAACTCATAAAAATGAATGAGGAGGTGTCGTATCTTCCAAAAGGCGTTGACTAAGTCTCCTCACACCTTTGTTAAATAATTGGCATGGACCACAAGCAGGCAGTGACACTCTGCCAGTGAAAATGATGACTTACCTTATCCCAGTGCAACAGAAATGTATGAAGTGTTATCATGTGTTTACCCTTCGTTCATAAAACTGTGGGTATTTTCGATATGTAAAGACTTACATGCAGTTGGTGCTAAGTACCTGTTTGTTGAATGAATGAATGATGCACAAGTGGGTAAGTATGTGATGCCCCACATGGTATGTAAGTATACCAACTGAATGCTTTTTTAAAAATAAAACTACAATTCAGCTGCTTAAAGAAATTGTATTTGCAACTCTCCTCATTTGAGACGTGAAGTTGCAACGTTGAGTGATTGAAAAAAATCCCATGGCATCTGCAGATACTAATAAATGAAATATTTCAAAACGGACACACTTTTCTCAGCAGACACTGCACATGTGCGGTGTGTAACTTCAGGAGGTGGGTGGGCTCCAAGCGGGCCAGCCAGGTTCACAGTGCCCTGTGTTCATGGCGTTTTTAATTAGGATTCTAAAATGCAGAGCTAAGGTGATCATACGTATTATCATTGTCTTTTTGTAAACAATGAATCATCTCAGGTTGAGTCACTTGTTCCGATTGGAATGCTGACTCACCAAGGGAAGCCTGAAACACCGTCTAGTTCTGCCTTCTAGCCTCTGCTGCCTCTCTGCGACTGCTCCGTTAGCACGGTCATTTAAAGGTCTGCTTCTAAGGGCCGTTTCCATGACTTTGAAGAAAAATAGCACTTCTGTAAGAATATATGCAGAGGGAAACATTGGCAATGACATCTTTTTGCAACTAAAATTCAGTGAGTTGCAAAGGGACAGAGGGATAAATACAACCACTAGAAAGGGGGAGAGCCGGACCCGAACCCAGGCAGGCAGCTTCTGCATCTGTCTCTTCACTGCTGCGCGCTCAGCGGTGTGCCGGCTGCACCAGTTCTCCGGGGAAACCCACAGGCAGAGGCGGGTGCTGTAGGGTGATGTTCCCGTCGTGGCCGGGATCAAGTTACCAGTGGCTTAGCAGCCAGGTCGAGGAGTTCTCGATATTCGTCAGTGAGCACTTCCGCGCAGGTGCAGGCCCACCCTGGCACGCGCTGATTAGCCCACCTGGCCTGTTCATGCTTCCAACACGGCATCGTCGTGAAGACGGACTAGTAAGTAGTTGTTCTTATTTTAAAATGAACTTCATTGATGTATGGTTTTGATACAACAAAGGATGCCCATTTTAAGTGCACAGTTTGAAGAGTTTTGACACATGGAGGTACCCATGTAACCGCTACCATGATCCAGATCGTAGGACCTTTTCATCGGTTCTGAAGGTTCTCCTGTGACCGTCCCAGTCCACCAGTCAACCCCCGCTTCTCCACCCGCTTCAGGCCAGGCAGCCGCCGGCCTGCCTTCTGTCACTGTAGATTAGATCTGTTTCTCCTAGTGTTTCGTGGAAATGGAACCACACAGTATGTGTTCTCGTGAGTCTGGCTTTCATTGTTCAACATAAAGGTCTTGAAATTCATCCATGGCGTTTTTGTCTTAGTGTCGCAGAACATCAAGAGGGGGGGCCTGGAATGAGATACTATTACTGAAAGGAACCCCCCCAGGTTCGTTATGTCCGCCGCCAGAGGAAAGACATCTGTCAATGCCCGAGACTCGTGAAAAGGAAAGGAATTTATTACTCATTTGAAATAACACACACTAAAGTTCCCCACAAATGCACACAGTCCTCCCAGCACCCTCCACGTGGCAAAAGGGAGCACTTCCAAAGCCTCGTGGTCCTGACTCTCACCCAAGCCTCATGGTTCCAACCAAGACACCAAAGCCACGTGGTCCCAAAATGAGAGACGCCCAATGGCTGTTGTGCCTCCATTTAAATCCCAGCGCCAATCTTCCTCTGCAGCCCCATTTCTGGCTCCTCCCACAATTGGCCACAGCTGCCAGATTCTGGGCAGGCGCGGCCCTGTGGTGTGGAGCCAATTATCTCCAAGCTCTTCTGGACCCTGTTACAGATCCCTGTTGGCTGCACCCTGTTACAATAGTAGCTTCATTCCATCCTTTTTTATTGGTATGTTATATTCTATTGTGTACATATACCATAATTTACCTATTCTCCAGGTGGTTTTCAACTGTGAATTCTGGTCATCATAAATCTTCTTATAAAAACGCTGAACATTGTACCCACAGCTTTTATTAAAAAGCCGTAGTGACAAAGAGGATCCATTCAGTGAAGACACTATTGATTTTTAGTTTGATTTTATGATACTAATATTAGCCAAATAACATTTAAATCTTAGCTACAGTTCCAAGACTTAAGAAACATTACTACTCTATTAAAAGCTATTTATACCCTGGCTGGTGTAGCTCAGTGGATTGAGCTTGGGCCTGCAAACCAAAGGGTCACCGGTTTGATTCCTGGTCAGGGCCCATGCCTGGGTTGCGGGCCAGGTCCCCAGTGGGGGACACATGAGGGGCAACCACACATTGGTGTTTCTCTCCCTCTCTTTCTCCTTCCCTTCCCCTTTAAGTAAATAAATAAATAAAATCTTTTTTAAAAAGCCATTTACTCAGCTATGTGACTAAATTTTTCACTTGATGTTTTGAGCATATTATAAAAAGCATGAGTAGTTCAGATTGTCTGTCTGATTCTCTAAACTCTAGATAATTACTAGTTTCTTCTTTATGCCTTATAGAACTTGCCTCCTATTGGTGAATTTTCTGTAAACAAATACCACCTGTTTAAGTTTATGCTTTGAAAAGGGTTTGATTTTTTCTCTTGTCCTTTCTTTAAAAAAAGATAGCCAAACTTTCTAATATCAACAGGTATATCTCAAGTGGTTTGAAAAGCAGTTTTTAAACCTTTTTTTGTTTATTTATGTGGGGTGACATCGGTTAAGAAGGTCACATAGATTTCAAGTGCACGCTTCCGTGGTGCAGGACCTGTATACCGCACCGTGTGCCCGCCACCCGCGGTCAGGTCACCCCTCGTCCCTGCGCTCCTCTGCCTGAGCCCCTTCTCCCTTCTTTGCCCCGCACACCCCTTCCCTCTGGTAACCGCCATACTGTTGCTGTTGTCCTAGTTCTTGTTTGTTCGTTTTTCTTGTTCATGATTTCCTTTCAGTTGTATATCCCACACATGAGTGAAATCATATGCTTCTTAGCTTTTTCTGTCTGACTTTATTTCACTTAGCATCGTATTCTCAAGGTCTATCCATGTTGTTGCAAATGGCAGTATTTCATCTTTTCTTAGTAGTATCGTTGTATATGTGAACCACATCCTCTTTATCCAGTTGTCTATGGGAGGACGCTTGAGTGGTTTCGGCCTTGGCCACTGTGCATAATGCTGCAGTGAACACAGGGGTGCACGTATCTCTGTGAACACATGTTTACAGATTTTTGGGGTAGATACCCAGAGAGGGTTTGCTGGGTCATATGGTAACTCTATTCTTAACTTCTTGAGGAACCTTCATACTATTTTCCTGAGTGGCTGTACTACTTAGTTTACGTTCCTACCAGGAGAGAAATGAGGCAGTTTTTTGAAGTTCATTTCCTAATATTCCAATAGGTGGTGCTCTTGCATAGCCTAAACAAGTGACTGCTTTGGCAACAGATGGTTGTTTTCTAGATGTTTCCCTTTCTATTGTGACCTACTTACTTGTAGACTATTTGTTCTGGGTAGCTAAAATTACCTACCCCCAATATCAAAGTTATACATGTAGTTTGTTAAGCATTTTAAAAGATGTACAATAGAAAACTAAAATATTCCTCAAGTTCCCTGCTAATAGCCAAGACATAACCGCTGTAACAGGTTAGTATGAACAGTATTTTCCAGACTTTTTTTCTAGCCTGGACACACAACAAATGCATATAGAAGTAAAAATTGAGATTTTAAAATAGTCATAAATAATATGCTGGTCTTTTGTTGTCTATCCTGTGGTGGAATTTTTCTTTTCTTACGAGTTGCTTTATTTAAAGATAGAGATTTCGCTTCTGTAACTCATTAGTGGCTGAGTCCGAAAGGACCTTTCGCTTCTGTATTGGATCAGGGCTTGTGGTCCGGTGAGCGAGGGCTGGAACCTCACGAGAAGGATGCGGAGCCACTTGTAACTCTTGGCAGTCAGTGCAGGGCAAAGTACATTCAATGAGAAGCACGACGCTTCCTTCGCCAGCTGAGGACCGTAGAATATTTCAACTGAGATATTATCAGAATAACACTGATTTTGGATGGGAAATTTTATGAAATCACTGATATTTTCAGGTAGGTTTTTTTTTTTCCTGAATGGAATAACCTTGAGGGCAGTTGACTGCTCTCAGAGTGAGCTCTCTAAGTGACCAAGCCAGACCTGAGATGCTCGTGGGACCTGACGCTGAAGGTCACGCACTGTCACTTGTCCAGGAGGCCCGCTGTGTTGGTCGTGGGAGGAGACGGCACACAGGGCCGTGAGCAGCAAGCGGTGAGGATCGTCGGGGCCGTCTTGGGAGTCTCCACGAGAACTAATCAACGTGTAGATGGTCACTTTGTTCATTTTTAACTGAGGTGTAACCGACATACAACATTATATTAGTTTCAGCTGTACAACACAATGATTCCATGTTTATGTATGAAGTCTGTCCAGAAAGTATCCAGCCATGCAATCTGGAAAAGAGACCTTTTCTGAAGAAGAGACAAGATACAAGAAACATTGTACATAGGACAATGATGCCTCGGTCCCCTTCAAAGTAGGTACGTTGGGACCTCACACAGTTCTCTGATCTTTGTTGATTGCAGCCCGTACACCTTCAGCATTCTCAGGTGTTCTGCTTGTTGTAGGCCTTTCAGAACGTGGATCACTTTCAACAGATTCTCCACCATCTTTGAAGCATTTGTGCTACACTTTTATTCGTGCTGCACTCATTGCATTGTTCCTGAAAGCCTTCTGGATCATCTGAGTAGTTTCCGTGGAGGAATGTTCAAGCTTAATGCAAAATTTTTAAAAAATATTTTATTTATTTATTTTTTTAGAGAGGGAAGGGAGGGAGAAAGAGAGAGAGAGAGAGAAAAACATCAATGTGCGGTTGCTGGGGGTTATAGCCTGCAACCCAGGCATGTACCCTGACGGGGAATCGAACCTGCGACACTTTGGTTCGCAGCCCGCGCTCAATCCACTGAGCTACACCAGCCAGGGCTTAATGCAAAATTTGATGCAGATTCGTTGCTCTACTTGCTCAGTCATTTTGAATGCGACGGCCACACAGTGCACATGCTCACTCAATATCATCCATTACCCGCACCGACTAGTACAGTGAAGTCATCACTGATCACATGTGCACATTCCAGCCCACTCTCCTTGGCTGCCAGGTTACATCGATGTCACGCGAACCATTCTTGTTACGTTAACAATGGCTGGACTTTTCCGGGCAGACTTTGTGTATTGTGCAATGGCCACCACAGTAAATCTAGTTAACATTCATCCGTAGGTGTTTCCTTTAAAGCCATGGGATTAGATGAGGTTACCCAGGGAGGAAGTTTAGAGAGAGGAGATGAGGGCTGAGCCAATATTCAGAGTCTGAGAAAAAACTTCCAGTGAGATGATGCCTCATGGATCCCAATGGGGAAAATATTTCCAGAAGAAGGGAATGCTGGGAAACTAAGAAATGTAATGGCTAAGAAATGACCACCAGATTAACACTTGTTCAAAACCCCTTTCTCCTTTGAAGCTCACACAATTCAGATGCCGTGCAAGGAGAACAGATGTTACTCAGAACAGAAACTATGTGCATCAGGCATCACTTGTGGGCTCTGGGCCTTGTTCAGGAAAAGGCCTTGGTCAGCCCTTTGGGTCTGAAAGGTCAGGTTCTCCTAGGACATGTTCTGGAGGGGGAGGGCTACAGAGAGAATTGACTTGCTCTGCATAATAACCAAGTGACATGAACGGAGCACCCGAAACCACTAGCAAACATTGAAAGGAAGTGTGACGTCAGAAAGCTGCACACTGAAGCAAGTCATCTCCAAGTGGCTTAACAAACCTGCCCCGGGCGTCCGCCCTCCGCGCCTGGGCTCCTCCAGGTCTGCACAAACCCTCCCTCCCTCCCTGCTGCTCCCTTTCACACTCCTCGCTCGTCAGCTCCCTGATTTCTCCGTGCCCTGTTGGTTCCACGCAGCAAATAACAACAGGACACAAATACTGAGCGCTTGCTAGGCACCAGGGACTGTTCCTAGTGTTTTATGTATGTTGTTACCTCATCAAATCTTCCTAAAACCCATCCCACTTTGCAGATCGGGAAAATGAGGCACCCAGAAATTGTTACTTGCTGTCACACCGCAGAGCCAGAACTTGAACACAGTCTGGCTTCAGAGCCCAGGTTCTTCATCACAAACCCTGCTGCTGCTGCTGTCCTTTCGCCGTCTGATTCTGGCCTTGCAGACTGAATCACTGTCTGCTCAGGCCTGGACTTTGGCCACCGTCCGCCCCAACCCAGAACCTGACATCTGTTACTGACTTTATGGGCCTGACCCGCCCCAGTAGAGCCGCCAGCCTTGGCCTTCCCGGTATCAGATGGGAGAAAAGACATCACAGCAATGGTGGTCACACCCTGTGTCCTTTACAGTGTGTTTCCTCTGTGTCTGTTCTCCCTTCCCTGCCTGGCCGGCTTCTGTGTAAAACCTTCCCCTCCGTGTGCCCGTGTGCCCTGCGATGGGTTTGCCCCGTGCACTGTAGCAACCCCTCCCAGGAGAGTCTCGAGTCGGGCGCGCTGTCGGGGTTCAGTAAGTGTTTCTCGACTGAATGAAAGAAGGCCCCAGAAAATTAACAGGACAGCTGTCCTGTCCTGCAGTGGGCAGTATAATTTTGCTGCGAACTTACTGGGCAAATGTTAAAAAGGAGAGACCTTCCAAAGGAACTTCTTTTTTTTTTTAATGATTGTATTCTGCTTTCTGGTTCATTTTTTTAAAAAGTTTATTTATTTATTTTTAGACAGAGGGGAAGGGAGAGATAGAGAGGAAGAGAAACATGAATGTGGGGTTGCCTCTCGTTCACCCCCTACTGGGGACCTGGCCTGCAACCCAGGCACGTGCCCTGACTGGGAACAGAACTAGGGACCTTTTGGTTCGCAGCCCAGCACTCAATCCACTGAGCCACACCAGCCAGGGTCCAAAGGAACTTCTTAACTTAATCTCAGACCTTGGTGTTTTTACCCCAGTATTCACCTACTTTGTTATTAGTATTCACAGACCTCTCTCTGTGCCCTTGACATTATTGTCGGAATCAGGAAGGTGTGGGTTTCATGTTACAATCATTTGTCTTTTAAAATCTACTTTATTAAAACAGTACTACGTATCAAATTCCTGTGAGTAAAAACATGTTCCGGGTCACTAGAAGGAAATTTATGAACAGACTACGCCAGGTCCAGAGAGATAAAAGGCAATTTTCGTTTGTTAGAAAAACCAACATGGCCATGATGATTCATACGGGAATATCATTTCAGAAGGGCAAAGAGGATCACAGGGAATAGGAATCCAAAGAAAATGAAACAGACAAAAAGACAGATTGAACTAACACAGCGTCTTACTCTAAAAGGAATAATTTCCACTTGTAAATTCCTTGTTCCTAAGGGAGCAATCACGGGGCAGATCTGGTGAAATTTCACATTAATTCTTCAAGTTCCTGAACTTGGGGTAAGATCACTTCTTCGTCCACCACTATCTGCACAGTTGTCTTCATTTTTGGGGTGTTGGTGGCGTCTGAAGATAAAGACCGAACAAAGAAGGCAAAAGTTAGTGTTTCAAATATTTATCCGAAATTGGTGGTGTTCAACTCAGCCTTTAAACTAGGGATTGACTGCTACACCCCATCCAATTCTAACTTTCGAAGGTGAATTTTGCATTCAACAATGCATTTTATTCAATGAAAATGAAATGTATTCAGTGTTATCTTATGCACAAATGAAAATATTTTTCTTTCTTGGCACTTAAAAAGTACCTCTGAGGCTTATCACACCTTTTTGCAGGGTAGGTTTTTTTCTCCTGGGCTTGTGAAAAGTTTTAATTCGGGATGGACTACTCCTTTTCTGCAGGGACGCATACATGTTTTCCCTTGGCTCAGAATATAAATATACATCACTAACAGTACTGCCGTGTTCAATGAGATGTTATAGTTCTAGTCACTAATAGGTGTGGCTCTGACTTATTCTAAGTGGTCCTCAGGGAGTCTGTGTACCGCTAGAGGAATCGATGGACTGCGCTTGAGGCTTGGAGTCCGTGGCGGGTGCGGCTTCATCCCAGTCATCACTGCGGAGAGAACGAGGGAGGTGTATCACTTCATGCTTTCCGGAACGAGGACAGACACAGAGTTTGCCATTTGAACTAAAAATTAGACATGTTCATAACACTATGGCCAAGTAAGGAAGATACCCCGAATTTCTTGATCGAGAATGACTGAATGATAATGTTGTAGTGGCTGTGTGTCAGTGCCAGGTGGGTAGTGGACATACCAGGGGGAGCCCTTTGTGAAGTGTGATTGTCTAAGCACTATGCCGAACACCCGGCACTCATACAAAATAATATGGAATGTGAACGGCGACTGAAAAATAAAATCTAAATTAAGAAGCCTGTTGACCAAGAAAGAAAGAAAGAAAGAAAGAAAGAAAAAGTAATGTCTTAGTATTACAGCTGAAAAAATCAAGGAGTGTTGCACGATGCACACTGAGAGGCATCAGTTTGGCGCGGTGCACCTTTATTCTCAGACCCTGCCACAAGGTGAAGCAAAGTGGTCTCAGAAGCTCCATTTTCTGGCTTATAGTCTGAGTTCTCCCCACTAGGCCAAGCTCCTACTACTTTTGGGAAGTTGGCTACCACAGGTTCGAGGTGGAGCAGGTGGCTGTCATTTAAAGTGTGATTCTTCGTATCGGGACACATGTCAGAACTCGAACGGGTGATTTGTCTAGGAGTCCTTTGCAGGGTGCCTCTTGTCTGTGGTGCCACTGTGCACCCCAGCATTGACGGGTTGTTCTTAAGTGAGATAATGAATGACACCACTTTGCAAAGTGTAGAGCGCTTAATAAATCCAAGGAATGCCTTTACTATATTTGTTATTTTTTGTCAACTAAAGGACCCTTTCTTCTATTGCCACCCCCCCAAGCTGCAATAGGTGCACCCTTTGGTCAGCCACTGAGGTTATTCCAACCTCAGTTGTCTATTCACCCTTGTGTCTCGCCATCCAGCAGGTGGCGGTAGGTCTCAATTTCCAGCTCCAGGCGGGCTTTGACGTTTAGCAGCCGCTGGTGGTCGTCGTTCCGGCGCTGGGTGTCCGCACGTACCAGGATCAGCTGCTCCTCCAGGCTGCCTAGAAGCTGTTGCATCTGGGACAGCTGGCCGCAGTAGTCACCCTCGGTTTGGGCCAAAGAGTCCTCCAGGGATTTCTTCTGCACGTGGGAGAGAAACGGCATAGACATAACAATGGAGGCAGTGAAAGGAGGAAGGCAGCCAATGGCCTAACATAATTTGGAAGCGACATTTTCTTTGGAAGCTGAAATGATACCGCATCTTTGTGCACCGTCCCTACCATGGCGAGCTGCGACTGCAGCTCGATCTCCACGTTTTGAAAGGCGCGTCTCAAACCGGTGATCTCGCTCTTGCCGCACTGAAGCAGCTCAGTGTTGGCGCTGATCTCCTTCTTGAGCTCTCCGCTCTGACACAGAAAATCGGGGCAGGGGGACACGCGTGAGTGTCGCCGTGGCCCGTCTTTCCTGCCCACGTATCGATCAAAGCCTTTTGTTTTTGTGAGCGGTACCTTTTCAATGAACCAGGCTTCTGCGTCATTACGGTTCTGCTCCGCGATGGCTTCATACTGTGCCCTCGTGTCGTTGAGGAGCCGGGTGAGGTCCACCCCTGGGGCAGCGTCCATCTCTACCCTGACCTGGCCGGGGCTGTCAGACCGGATGCTTTGCAGCTCCTGGGCGCAGCAAGTGCGAGAGGGGCACGGGGGCGTATTGTGACTTTTGTGGGCCTCCGTTGGTGTAAGACAGACATTAGTTCAACATACTAAAACATATTTTACCTAAAGACTAAGATTTTTTATGTGACTTATTATTGTTATTTTTAACTTTCTTTTTTCTTTTGATTTTAAGGGAACTTAAGACGTTTTCCTGGGCCCCTAAACTTACCGTAGGCCCTAGGCGCTGTGCCCACCACCCCGGGCGGATGAGTTCCCCCGTGTCCCGGGGACTGAGGGCCTCCTTGCGGACCCGGCCTGGCCCGGCCTGGCCCGGCAGCAGCGGCGCATGCGCGGGTTTCAGTTGCAGCTGCTAAACCGAGGGCGGCAGACAGCCCCTAGGCCCGTAGACCGTTTGTCTCCCGGGCGTGGATTCCCAGCAGAAAGCCCTTTGGGAAGCCCGTTGGTGGAGTGTGATTAACGTCCACGCTACACGCCGGGCTCCGAGGGGCGGCGCTGGGGCGTATCGCAGCTCCGCAGCTCCGCGCGCGGATCGTTCCCGGCAGAGCCCGTTTCTATGTAACATGTATTGTTGGTGGATTTCTGACTTTAAAAGTACTATATTAAACAAAAAACACTGGAGCAGGGTAATTAAAATTCGTATTGTCCTCACTTAATGATAAAACGACAAAATCAGAAACTGCCTTCAATCTGGTCAACTGTAACAGGAGCTTCCATCAATGGATGCCCTTCCCCCCTCCCCCCTCCTCCCTCCGCCCCAGCGGCTGACACAGCGATCACAACACACACGCACAAAGAAATTCGAGACAAGTGGCCATTTTAACAGGCAAATAGTGGGTCCTCCCTATCTGCTCTAACTGCAAATGTGTTCCGGCTGACCTCTTCGTGGTTCTTCTTCAGGTAGGCCAGCTCTTCCGCCCGGTTCTCGATCTGCGCCTCCAGGTCGGCTCTGGCCAGCGTCAGCTCGTCCAGCACCCTGCGCAGGCCGTTGGTGTCGGCCTCCGCGCTCTGGCGCAGGGCCAGCTCGTTCTCGTACCTGGAAACCAAGTGCAAAGCAGTTCCGGGAATCCACACACCCGCTCGAGTAAGAAGTCCCCTGCCGTCTTCAGGACTATTTTGTGCATAAATCTGTGTGACTATTTTAAGACGGCAGCATTGCAGTGTGAGATTGTTTTTGCTTTTATAATTTTCCCCCTTTCCTCTTTCATGGTAGGGTACTGCTCAGTCAGAGAAGAGTGAAAACAATTATGAGGTAATGACACTTTTCTACCAGCAAGGAACCCAAACAGCAATGAGCCCCAGGAAACAATGGCCCCTTTGGCTGGCTGCCCTGGTGTGAACAGTAACAGGCCTTCTGTAGGTGCCGTTCCAGACACGGCCCTAAAAGCAGTTGGAAATAAAATAATTAGTCTTTTTTTTTTTTTTTTTGCTTAACTTTAATTTAAACCATTGATACTTCTTTGGTAACTTTTATCAAGATTTTATAGGTTCGGGCCCTGGCTGGCGTAGCTCAGTGGATTGAGCACAGGCTGCGAACCGAAGTGACGCAGGTTCGATTCCCAGCCAGGGTACATGCCTGGGTTGCAGGCCACGGCCCCCAGCAACCGCACATTGATGTTTCTCTCTCTCTCTTTCTCCCTCCCTTCCCTCTTTAAAAATAAATAAAATCTTTAAAAAAAAAGATTTTACAGTTTCGGGATCATCACCAGGGCAACATCCTCTGTGGAAATTTTGTGGAGCGGAAAGGACATTAGTATTTCTTCTTTATGTCTGCAGGGTGGAGTATGGGAAAGGAGGGGAGAATGTAAAAATAAGTGCATGGTTAATATTTTAGACGTATGTGTCATCTGGGAAAAGATCATTTCATTGAACTGCTGGGCAAAAGCATTATTAATTCATTTTGACATGTGTAAGGTTGGGGTTTAGGACAATGGTGGCATTACCATGTCCCATCACGAGTCAATACAAATGACAAATATGGCATATGAATATAAACATAACATAATATATGAATATATGTTTAAGCACCTTATACTTAAGGATGTGCAATGTGAGAGCTGTGTTTGAATGTGGTTACTTTCTGGAATGCCCAATGAAATTGACCAGAACACTGGGTGTGTGGAGCATGAGCACAGTGCAAGGTTGGAGACATTTGCCATCATGGAAGGCAGGAAAACAAGGAATGAAAAGAAATGGTGGTGGGACATACCAGTTTTTATGAACCTTTCTTGTATTCCACTCACTTGATTCTGAAGTCTTCGGCAGCCAGCCTTGCATTGTCGATCTGCAGGATGAGCTGGGCATTTCCAGTGCTGGCAAAAATGATCTGGCAAAGTAGGGGAAGACACATAAAACGAGGCCCTAAGATGTCAGCATTGCAGATATATTTTCGCCAGGAAAATTTTAGATGATGTTACAGTGCTATTTTATTAAGAGTTTAAAGCACTTGAATTTTTTACAGAACATGTTTATGGAATATTTAAAAATTAAGGAACATGTGTTTCCTACAGAAAGAGAGTGGAAATAGAGTCACTTTGTGGTAAATGATAAAGTGGAACTAAATACCTCGATATGAGAAATTGTTCCAAATGTAGTTGCATTGAAAAAAATATCTAAGTTTTAGGTGATTATCACTGTAAAACATTGTAATAGCAAAAAAAAAAAAAGGAAAGAAAGAAAAACAAAACAATTTCCAAAGCCCCTCCAAAAACCGCATTCTTACCTTATTCCTGAGGTCTTCAATCAGTGGGTAATATTGACTGTAGTCACTCTGTGACCCAGGGTCTTCAGTCCCCGATCCTCGTGCTTCGTACCATTCTTGAATTTTATTTTCTAGCTCAGTATTAGCCTCTTCTAGAGCTCGAACCTTGTCCAGGTAGGAAGCCAATCTATCATTAAGATTTTGCATGGTTTCCTTTTCTGATCCAGAAAGAAGGCCTCCCCCACTGCCAGAGAGAATGCCTAGACAGCCACCGAGGAGGCTTCCTCCAAATCCAGTCTCCAGGCCTCCAAACCCCCCTCCCAAGCCTCCCCCATAAGCAGTGCCCAGTCCTTCTGCAAAGAAACTTCCAGAGCCTCCACCAAAGCCACAGCTAGAACCAAACATGGGAGCAGCGGGAAAGCCTCCCCCATAGCTGCCTCCAAAACCAAGGGCACTTCCCCCGTAGCCACTTCCAACCCTGGAAGCAGACGCGCCCCTGGCTCCGCCCAGTGTCCCACTCTGGGAAGACAGCCGCCAGGACAGCCCCGGGTTCTGCCCTGAGAGTGACATGGTGTTGCTGGAGAGACCCACAGCTGGGGGAAGGTGGCCACAGCCTGAGAGGAAGCCGTGTCAGCCAGGCAGAAAGGTTACCCTTTTATAGATCACGAAGTGGGTGTTACAGTTGAAAAGTTCACTCTCTCCATTCAAAAAATATTGTCCCCCCCCCCATTTTTGACCAGCTCAACACCTAAATGATGAATGCATATTGAAAATTCACTGGTGTAGAAGTAAGTGAATAATTGTGCCCATTACATATTTGATATACAAAAAGAAAAAAAAGAAATCTGGGTGGAGTAGGGATAGGTTTTCATACAGAATTCTTCATCTCCAAATTATTCTATTGCCTGTAGCCCCAGCATTTCCCAGTGTCCTGTACACAATAGGAAAGTAACGAGTGATTTTGAATGGATAAGTTAATGAATACTTCTTTCTCAATCTTAAGCTTTTTAAAGTCCTTCTGTCATATTTTCTGTTTGTTTCCTTTAGAAAACTCAGTGTAAACCATCTAGTTGTGATCCAGTCTACCTTCTAGGGGATATCATGTTAGAAATAGTTGTGAAATGCAGCGGTGGAAGGGGGAATAAATGCATTTTCCAGACTGATACTGGAATTTAAATTTTCAAGGACTTTAAAACCTTGTCATTAGGATGTTGCACAGTTTCTTCTTTTCTGATTCAGAAAGCAGATATCTTAAACATTGAAAAATGCTATTTTGGGGTAGAATAGTACAGTATTTTCAGCAGATGTTCCTTTACATAAGAATCAACCTTAGTGGTCTCTGTGAAATCAGGAGGCTTGTTTGATTGTTCACCAGCATTGCTAAGTTTCTCAAAATAGAATTTTTTTGTATAGTGAAATTGTAGCAGTGCTCACACCCTCAACCCCTGTTCCCCAAAGAGCCGGGTTATCCTCCCTAACTCCAGCCTTTCTGAAGGTTCTTCAGCCCTGTGAACAGTCCCGAGTCAGAACTGGCAAATCAAAGAGGTTACAGGGAAGCCCGGGTCAGACCTCTGCAGGGAACACCCACTGCCAATTCCGGCGAGTGGAAGGACTCTGTGACCCCTTTCATCTCTTCCCCAGGGGCAGGAATGATGAACCTCAGGTGAAATCCAATCACAATACAACTTCCAAAGAGCAAGCAAGTGGGATTTCCAAATAAGGAGGTTTTAAGCAAGAGGTTGGCAGAAATGACATATTCTCATTTGCAATAGACAAATGCAGCAAGAATGAAGCAATCTAAGGCAGACTCGGCTTGATGGAAGAGACCGTAATCTGTTTGCTCATTTCTTGAGAGAATGAAAACTCATTAGGAGGAAATGCCAGGGGCCTCAGTCTCATAATGGAGGTTGTTTTTACCAAGGATTCTTTCAGTGCATATTACAAGCATTTTGGCTGAGCTTGTCTTTGTTTGAATCGTTATTGTGTGCTCACTGTGCTCTAGACTCTGGGCCCGCTGAACTACAGGCATTATTTTTAACCTGCATGGCAACTACCTATGGTGGGCACTTTCATCCCGTTTGATGAATGAGCAGTCTGAGGGTCAGAATGTTAAGTGACCTGTTCAAGGCCACACGGCCAGAAGGTAGCGAAGGTGGGACTGAGGTTTGCAGTGCCTTCTGTGGGTGACACGACCCTGCTGCTTGCAGTGCGAACAAAAAGGAGAGAGGGTCCCTCTGACTCCCCAGCTGTGCGACTGGGCTTCTGCCCTGGTCCTCAGCCACGAGCGTCAGCTCTTTCCTTTTCCAAAAGGCTTGCTCCTCCAATTTCATTTCTCAGTGTCGAGGCTGAGACCCAGAGATCCTGTTCTCAGGGTCCATAAGAAACGACGCCATATTGAAATCATGGAGACACAGAGGCACATGTGTTTTCAGCTATACTTTTGACATGTAACTGCGTCTCCAGAGATCTTATAACGTATTAGTTAGACTTGTTCTCCCCACGCAGGAACTTGACACTACGGGTGTTAATGATCAGTCACGCACAAGCAGAGTGATTCCGTGTTATTGCCATAGAGATGAAAACAGGCTATATCGCTTGCTTACAGAGTCACAGGGAATGGGCCAAAGTCAGAACTGTCACTTAGTGACATGACCACATAATATGGGGATATGGTTAACTTCAGTTTGTGAACCTGGAACCAATTTTGTGTTGAAATGTGTACTTCCCAACTCTCATGCATATATGCAAATTTGAATAATTTTGCTCAATATCTATACATTGTGTTTACACATTATATCTTTTTAAAATAGATTTAATCAATAAATATCTGAAGCAGACATTGTTTTTTTTTAAGATTTTTATTTACTTATTTTTAGAGAGGGAAAGGAGGGAGAAAGAGAGAGAGAGAAACATCAATGTGCGATTGCTGGGGGTCACGGCCTGCAACCCAGGCATGTGCCCTGACTGGGAGTTGAACCTGCGACACTTTGGTTCGCAGCCTGCACTCAATCCACTGAGCTATGCCAGCCAGGGCTTACACATTATATCTTTATGTACATATTATATGTTATCTTAGTCTGTAAATTTCTCAGGTAGGGACTATGTCTAATTTATTTACTTTTATCCTGACGCATAGCCTAATGTTTGGCTAAACTTTATCCGCGCATTCCTGGAGTTATTTCACTTGAAAGAACTTAATCCTTAATATGGTTGAATGTGTCATTTACAATTTATTTCATTTGAAAATGACTTTTCTCTAATGTACTGGTATTCTTTGACCAAGATTTGTTCTGACTGCAATGATAAATGGGGAGGAACTTCAGAAGTTGAAAAGAGGAATATTTCTTCTTCAGTGACTGTTTTGGGGGTGGAGAGGATTAAGTTAAATAACTAAGCCTTTATTCCGGAATTTTGAGAAGTGAGAAGAATGTTCTTTGACAGCCGTCAGAATGTAGGGGGTGGGCACGGATACACGGGAGACAACCCTGGGCTTGTCGGCGCAGTGACTGTACAAGTTGAGGCAGAGAGGAAAGTGACTAGAAGCAGGGTGAGCTGTTGAAAAGAGTTGTGCCTTCCCTTTCGTAGAGGTTAGGGAATTCTCAAAACGAGAGTAATTATTTATGTGGTATTTGTGAATCTTTAGATTTTTATTAAGTAAAATGTGTGCTGCCCTGGCTGGCGTAGCTCAGTGGATTAAGCGCAGGCTGCGAACCAAAGTGTCGCAGGTTCGATCCCCAGCCAGGGTACATGGCTGGGTTGCAGGCCATAACTCCCAGCAACCGCACATTGATGTTTCTCTCTCTCTCTCTCTATCTCCCTCCCTTCCCTCTCTAAAAATAAATAAATAAAATCTTAAAAAAAATAAAATGTGTGCTCATCTTCTTCTATCAGATTGGTTACTTTTCTGGTCTTTGATTGTAGAATTTCGCACCTGAGTTAAAGACAGACACACCTTCCACTTTCTGCATTTCACCGGTCACATGGTCCGTTCACCTTATGCTTTCGCTTGGAGTAAATTTTAAGCTGCTGTGAGTGGGTGAAAGAACATATGGTTACCGATGTTTTATGTTGTGCTTCTGAGAGGAGGATGAACAAGGACCCCCCTGGGGGTCACACCTAAGGATGAGTTCTTGGACTTCAGAGTTCAGGGGTTCTCAAAAGCAGGGGAGGATTGTACGTGGTGAGAGAGAGGAAGAGAAAGATAAAATAAAATGTTGGTAAGGGGAATTTTAGAAGTGAGTCTAGGGGAGAGAAAACAGGTGTTTGAAGGGAAACTTTAAAAAGTCGAAATTCCTTACTAGCGCTTTAACTTGGAAATGTTGTTTGAGGGTGTCATCAGGTCCCCGAGACCGTCCCCGGGTGAGGAAGGGAGAGGGCAGAGGGCGTCCAGGGGTCAAGGTTTGCTTTCATGTAATTCCACGTTGTTCTTCTTTGTAGATGTTGCAAGGCTTTATGTAGAAGCAGTTCATTCCCAAAGCCCAGAGAAAGCAGTGCTGGCCACCCCAACTTCACCTCTAGGGGTTCTCTCTGAGGGTGATGGCTTCACTTCTGCACTGATGATTTCATAGAAAGTCATGAAGTATATTAATGATGATTTGAGTGTGTGATAAAGAGACCCGTACTTAAGGACTACCAATCCCCCGGATCAGCATGCCTGTCAGAAATAGGGTCGCGCTGTTCTTAGCTCATACGGGGGCTCAGACGCCCAGACACTAACGCTCACTTCCACACGGTGGCCACGGGCAGAGCGGGAGGCGGAGCCGCCTGGTTCCGCAGGTACGCGTGATGTCGCCTACTTTCACTGCGAGATTACTTGGAAGAAGCTAGAGACAGACCAAAGGGGAGGATTAATCGTCATTTTTATGATAGGAAATTGAGTTAAAAAATAACAATTCTACCTCTTTTTAACAAAGCATCATTACTGTCATATGGCGATGGCCGTGCCTCGGGAACCGCAAACCCTTCTCCTGCAGCGTGTTTTGTTGGTGGGACTCACAGTCTCCGGCATGTGCATGTCCAAGCTTCGGGCTATTCTGCAATGTGTGCTGGTGGGTGCAAAAGAGTTCACTTCTAAACGTTCTTTAAAAGTGGTTCATTAAGTGGTGTGACCCGGAAGGAAATTAAGAAATAAATGGGAGTGAAACCTCTTCACGGCTTTGAAAAGCAAAGGAATGAGAATGGGGAAAGAACGTTTTTCTGGCAAAATTGTGCTGAACCAAGCCTCGTGTGTGACGGTAGCTGGACCTCTGTGACAACTAGGTGTTGTAAGTACCTGGCGAGTGAAAATGACAAGTAGAAAACAACAGAACAGCTGAGGATAGGCAGGTGCTCACTTCAAGTGTGACTCAGTAATTGTCACGTGACAGTTGCTTAAAGGGGTATCAAGATTTGATTTTATATGATTCCATGTCATTCTTCTTTTTAGATGTTGGAAGGCATTGTGTAGAGGTCATTCCCAAAGCCCGGAATGACTTTAGACAAACAGCCCTGAGGTTTATTGTCTTGCTCCATTACCTGTTAGCTATTCATTTGGGAAAGTACTTACTTCATGTCCTCATATATAACCCTCATTTGTCTTTATATGTAAATGAGAATGATATGATAAGGTCAAGTCACACAAAACTGCTAATTTTGAAGGTCAAAAATGATTGCATGTTGTCAAGTTCATGCAATTCAACTAGATGGCTTCTACCTCGTAGCGTTTATTGTGCACATTAAATAAGAAATGGCTATAAAATGCCTGGCTCTCTCTTTAGTTCATAGTAAGTGCTTAATAAATGGTAGATATTATTCTTAGGTGAATCAGATTATTATTTTAATAGAGTAATCACACTCAAAATTTTATTTATTTGCTAACATATATCAAAACTATTAAATCTAAACTATTCACTTACTAGAATGCAGGGATAGAGGAAAAATTAGTTTTTCCTGTAAACATTTGCAAGGCTGCTATCGGTCACTAAGATGCAGAGAGGGGAGACTACAATATGCACGTTTTTACATCCCGCCTCTTTTGTTTAGCATAATGTTTCCAAGGTTCGTCCATGTGGCAGCCTGTGTAAGTACTTCATTCTTCTTTAGTGCCAGATAATATTCTATTGAATAGACCACATTTTGTTTATTTGTTCATCCGTTGATGGACATTTGAGTTGTTTCCATCTCTGGGCTTTCACGAATACCGCTGCTCTAAACGTTGTGCACAAAAGAACACATTCATGATTCTTTTTACATGACATGTTCAGAATAAGTAAATCCATAGCGAGAGGACGTGGATTAGTGTTGGTGAGAGGCTAGGAGGCTGCTAATGGGGTTTCTTTTTGGGGACGATGAAATGCTCTAAAACGGCCTGATGGTGACGGTCGCACAATCCTGTGGACGTGCTAACGACCACTGAATCGGACACTTTTATGGCATGTGAGTTATAACCCATTACAGTCGTTATAAAAAATAGTGAGAAACAACATTACGTGATATATGTTCACCACATAAAAAAGAGAGACCCCGATGATTTATGCCGTTTATTATCATTAGGAGAAGCATTCTTCTTTCAGAAGGGTTTCACTAATTAATTTTGCTTTTAATCTACTCCCACTTCACGCATAATGTGCTCCTCTCTTATTCTGCTCAGCATTTATGATTGGAGTTTGACTTTTAAATTATTCAAGAAGCTGAAATGAGTTTTTTAAAAGGCAGCGGAGACAATGGGAAAGAAGAAGATATCATTCAAAGCTAGCAGGATTGTACTGATATTGAAAATTTTATGAAATTAACCAAGAAATTACCTTAGGCAAAAATGTAGGAGCCCCAGAATGGAGATTTTGCAATTCAGAAACAGGAAAAATGAGAGAGAGAGGGAGAGATTTATTTGCATAGACTCTCTGCTCCATGAGTTTAGCTTAATTGAAGTGTGCTGTGATTTTCAGGAACATTAATGAACTGATATTAGGTGGTCTGTAGCTTGTAATTAATCTGTCTTGTGGTAAAGATGGCAGCGGTGATGTTTTAAACATCTTAATGCTCATTGGATTTCATTTTTGCAGGGAATTTGCCGCTCCTTTGAGTAACACATTTATGTCCAATTACAGAGACTGATAAATGCCCCACCCCCTAGAAATCATAGAAAGCATTAGTGGTGCTTCCTGGTGGCGACCTTCTTGTAAGGAGCAAAAATTACAGCGATACTTTTTTCAAGACCTCAGCAGCGCCTCCTCCTGGCAGGTGTTCACATCTTTTCTTCCATCTCTTTGACTTCAGATGACACGACCTGGCCATTCACTATTTCTTCCACAACTGTCCTAACCTTCCTGGCTTTCTTTATCTCTGAAATTTAGATTTAAGTATAAAGGGTTAATTCAGACACATAACCCTGCTGATGTATAACATTCAGCTTTCAGTTATCATTTTGTGGGCATGTCCTTCTTTTAGAAAAAGTCTAACCCGTTATCTTTCTTAAATGATCTCAAGTCCACTTTACAAATAAATGCTGACAATGTCCCACTCTCCCCAAAGTTACAAGTTTTCTACTCTCCCCACCCCAGAGGGAAATATACAGTTGTGAATCAAGCAAAATGGACCTTCTCATCTTATTTCTCATTTTCAGGATCTCAGGATGTCTCAGCACAGCAATAGCACGGGGCCAAGAGAATCACCCCGTCACGGGGAGTGTGACAGATGTCCCACAGGGAGGTTTTCTGTATGTGATGTGCTTGATTTTCAGAGTGCCCAGGGCAGTATCCGCTCACTGGGGATCTGATCCCCCTTTACTTTCCACCAGACACAAATAATAATGGTAAGCTACTGAGTGAGAATTCAGTCTTACGGGAGATGTGTGAACATTGGAACACTTACCTACTGTGTCCAACTGGATGTTCTCTTGAGGATGTATGGTTCTGTTTTTTTTTTTTTTTAAAGAAAGGAAAGAGGAACAGAAAAAAGTGTTACTGCCATTTTGAAAATGAAGCGATGACCTGCCTTTTTGGTTGTTTTAAAATAATTCCGAGTGATGTGTGTTTTAATCCTGTGCTTACCTATTTTCCCTTTTACTATGCTTGTTCCTTCTAACTTGAGTGTCTTACTTTTTAACTTGAACAATACGTAGCTTCAGAACTGACCCACTTAACATACACTAGGAGTTTTTCTAATGAAAATGACAAAATATCAATGGAAGTTGGAATCTTGGGTTCTCTCGTTGACCTTTTCGGGTGTGGTATTTGAACACAGTGGCTGCCTCGACACGGATGATTCTTAAATCGGTTCTCGCGGACCTCTGTGGCCTCTTGTGCAGTCCACGACCTCTTGGTGAGAATTTTAAGAAGTGATTGCGTTTTCAAGTGTGCACTAATTATACAAGTTAACATTAGAACAATCTGTATCGTCTGTATACCCATCTTCTACCTCGGTGTTACAACACAGCCTCAAGTACAAAGCCTGTATTTGGTATTTTTGCAGTGCGTGTGTACTTTTGGGTAAATTGTTGTTTCGTTGCTAGTGTGGCCGTATGCGTGTGTAATTGACTTTGTGCTAGGCATTGCATGGGTGCTGGGGAGTGAGCGGCAGGGCTCAATGTGTGGATGTTAAAGCAGCACAGTGTGCAGTCACGGATACATATCCCTTGATTCTAAGATCCTTACATCATATCTTCTCCTTCCAGAAGGTAACGGTAAGTAGCGATTTCCTGCTCAAGCCGGGTCTTTATGTCCAGGAGATCGGCGTAGTCTATGTTCTGGCGCGTCGCTTCAGCCCGGATCTCCACCAGCTGGGCCTCTAAGGAGTTGAGCAGCCCCTGGAGAGTGGCCAGCTGGCTCTGATAACGAGCGTTGGTGTCTTGCAGTGTCCTCTCCAGAGATTCTTTCTAGGAACACAAGAAAAAGTGCGTGTTTCTTACTTGAGGCCTTGATTTAAGAGGGCGCTCCATTTGAATATCCTCTGAGAGGAATTCGTGCAGCTGGTTATTGGGGGCATCATGCATATTTCTAGCTTCATCTCCCACTGTTTTCATCTGGGCAACCCCAGTCAGCCAGCTAGAATCACTAAGTCTTGGGAGGCAGGTTTCTTTGTTTTTAGCTTTGCACTCACTCTTCTCTTACTGTGTATTGTACTATTGTTCTCAACATTTGCTTCCCTCCCTGCCATTCATGGGGCCCCTTCACGTGGACTATTAGACTTCCCCATCTCCTTGACGCCAGGCTTGGTCCTAGCACTTTCTTTGGCTAATGAAATGCAAGTGAAACTGACAAATGCCTTTTCTGAGAAGGTTGAGAAGGATCACGTGGTCTGAGTACTGCTGTTTTCTAAGTGCTACAACACTGGCGCCGCAGCTCCAGCGCAGCCAGACCATGAGGGAGGCGGTGCTGTGGCAAGCCCCTGAGATTTTGGGGGTTGTCACCACGGCATAACTTGTCATGCCCTGACTGGTCTGCTTAGCCCAGAAGGTCTTTACCCCTATTGTCTAGCTTCAGATTCATCTCAAGTTTTCAGGTCCAATTTAAACGTCACTTTCCCTCTGAGGTCTTCCAGACCTACTTCTTCCTCTGCAGCCCTGCCGTACACTTTCCCTTTCCTTGATTATCTTCTGTCCTTTAAATATAATCAGTTGTTGGGCTTGTTTCCCTGCCAGCTCTACAAGGGGAGGGGTTCATTTTTATAGGTCTTAGCATGTTTAAAGTCCCTACCACAAGCACTTAGTGAACGCCCGACACTGAGAGCTGGGGATCAGATGTGCGTTACCAGACTGAGGCAGGACTTGAGGTCTATCTCCAGGCTCTGGTAGACATGTCTCAGCTCCTTGACTTGGGCTTCAGCTCTTTTTAACTCTTGGGTGTCCACTGTGACTTGTTGCTGCAGAGTTTCAATCTATAATTCCAAAAAAGGAAAAATAAACAGGGGGAAAAAGGAAGGAAGGAAAGGAGGGAGGGAGGGAGGGAGGGAGGGGAAAGAAGGAAGGAAGGAGAGAAGGAGAAGAGTTACCTCTTTTTAGAGGACAAGGTCAACACTTTTGCTTGTCCTTTGGAATCATGCTATTTACCTGTAACTCAAACTCTTCTTTGGCCTTCTTAAGGTTCTCTTGGGCCAAGGCTTCATATTTCTTCCTCATTTCATCCATGATGACACTGAGATTCAGGCCTGGAGTGGCCTTTAGCTCCACATTGACAGTTTTGCCCAGCTGTGTGCGTAGGATGCCCACTTCCTACGAGAACGAAAATCCTGGTTGGTGAAACAGTCTGAAGTGTACCCTCAGAGGAGGCTGGGCAGAAAAGACATAATATGTTTTGTGGCCCCCTTCACTGGGCATGAATAAAAGAAAGAAAAGCATAATAATTTGGCAGGGGTTTTAATGGTGTGGGTATTGTTCTAAGTTATTTAACCTCGACAGGAACCTTATGAGAAGTAGTTAGGGATGACATCATGATTGTTGTCATCTTCTTCACCACCACCACCACCACCACCACCAAATCTTCCTCCTCATCTTCCTTATTATTAGTGTAGCCATTCCACTATTGCCAATACCACTTCTGAATGTTTTCTTACCTCCTGATGTTCCTTTTTGAGGAGAGCCAGGTCTTTGCTCAGTTCTTCCACTTGCATCTCCAAGTCTGTTTTCTGCAGGGTCAGGTCATCAGCGACCTTGTGTAGGCCCTGGACGTCAGCCTCCACGGCGATGCACAGCCCCCTTTCAGCCTCATACCTGTGAGTTAAATGATGAGCAGAGACCACTGAGTCCGCCTGGAGCCAGGACAGAGGAGACCATCTTCATATAGTAATATGGATTTTGTATGTGGTACGGGAGGGTGTCAATTTCAACACAGCATTGCTGCCCCTCTTTATACATTTCAAAAGTGTTCATGGGACCCTAAGAATCAGATAATTTGCCTTATAATCTTTGTGATTTGTTAAGAAGGCAATTTGAAATTACTTTAAAACATTCCTAGATTCTAGGATATATTTAAACAGAATTTTTAAAAAGTTTGCTTAAATTACCGTGTTAACAAAGGGTTTTCATTATTGATTTTAAAAATGGTTGGTTAAATTTACTTAATGAATATACATGATCAATTTATTTTTATTACTTTATAAACAGATGCATCCGAAGATTTTCTTAAAAATCTATGCATTCTCTTCTACAATTTTATGTATTCCTATTTTTAATTAAAATAGTAAAGTTAAAAAATAATACTGCAATAGGACACTCAGATATTAACTGGAATTAATGAACTTTTACTGCTTTAATCCTCAGATCTGCTTTCTCATTTCCTTCGTTTTGATCCCTTGTAGCATTAAGACGCCACCCTTTTAAAACATAAGCTACTTTTCAGGGCAGATGCAGTGTACAGATTCAGGTGAGGAGGCCCTGGTGTAGAAGCAGTTTACGGAGAACAACTCTGATCACATGCAGCGTGATGTGACTGCGAGACTGCGCAGTTTCACCGGATTCAATCACCGTCCTCGTCCTCGGGTCGGTCAGACTGTACTGCAGAACTGGCAAGCTAGGAAGCATCAAGAGTCAAAGTTCCCCGGAACTTTGGTCATGCATTTGTGGACAGCTGAGGGAACGTGGGTGACTCACTGCAGAATCACGAAGGCAGGCCAACGACTGTCTTTAGATGACAGAAGGGCACTTACGCAGAAGGGGAGTTTTAAATAGCTTTGCTATTATTCCCAAGGGCAGAGGAGGGCTCAGTCGGTGGGAAGGTAGATGCCAGGTTACTAAAAAAGAACATTCTAGCAGTTAGAGCTCAACAGCAAGAACAGTAGTAGTTACTGGAGGTGTTCAGTTACGCGCGTGGGTGGCCAAACCTTAAGACTGTGGAAGAGGGAAGCCCAGCTCTAAGTGCTGGGCTAGACCAGGTCGTTTCTAACGCGCTGTAAATGCCAAGAGCTTGGCAATATGTAGTGGTAGCTCCTCTACCAACAGCGCAAAGCTGGGTGTCATGAAGGGGTGACTAAAAGAAATTCCTGTCGAGGAAGCTTTGCCGAGGCACTAGATAACCTACTTCAGCCTGAAGTCCTCAGCAGTCAGCTTAGCGTTATCAATCTTCAGGACCCATTGCGCTCTCTGCAGCTGGGCGTCTTTAATCTGGAAAACACGTGAGAAGGAGTGACGTTTTCAACTGGACAGAAGTTTAAAAGGGTGGCATTTCTCCTCAGGTACAATTACTGTTATATCAGAGATGATGCTCATTTCAGGAATTTCTGCCTGAAAATAGAAAGGGAGGATAATGATACGGGTATCTAACATAATAGACTTGTAAAGTGCGGCGGTGGTCCCAGAGTTTGGCTGGCTTTCCTGTGACTCCATCAGAGATTTTATTTATTTGTTTGTTTGTTTGTTTGTTTATTAATAGTTCTTGCCCAAGGACAGTTTTTTTCATTACTGAGGCGGGGTGAGAGAGAAGCACCGATTGGCTGTCTTCCAGCGCGTGCGCTGACTAGGGGTCAAGCCCCCGACCTGGATGTGTGCCCCGACTGGGAGTCGAGCCCATGACCTTTCAGTCTATGGGGTGATGCTCCAACCCAATGAGCCACACCGGCCAGGGCCCAGAGGAGATTTTAATTCAACTCGAGGCATTACGCCTTACTGAGTGCCTTGCCTTCACTGTTGTTCTTGCTTAGAACATTCCTCTTAGCTCCTCTCACTCGGTGAACGCCTCCTCCTCTTTATGCTCCTCCACGTCTCAGGTTACACATTCCTCGCTTCAAGCTTTCCCGGTTTCCTCAAAACAGAACTGGACGGGTGGACTGCCTGTACCCCCATTGCCCCACGCAGCCCTCCGCACTAGCTTTTATCCTTCCGTGTGGGATACATGTTGCCTTTGTTCATGCCTGTTTCCCCCTAAATCGCTTTATGTTCACCGCCATACTTGCCCGTGCCCAGCATGGTGGCTGGCACCTGCTTAGCGTCTACTAAATATTGGCTGGTGAATGGGCACTTGTTAGTGGTGGGAGCTGTGCCATGCACGGGGACTATCAGGATGGACAAGTCCCTGCTTTTAAGAAGCTGTGACCTAATGGGTGAATTCTCTAAGATGCACACGGGTCAGAAGTCTGCTTGTAGGAAATGTTATAATGACGTGTCTCTTTCAACAGATCCCGTCCTGGAGAGAGCTTCCTTTCATCAAACCCTGGGCCTGTCCAGCTACATGGAAGAAATGGCTGTGCCTGTGGATTTGGGATGATCTAAAGTAGACTTAGAAGCATGAACCATGAGACAGGTAGGGGAGAAGGTTGGCTGCTTTTGAATGTTTTTAGTGGGAGCCTGAGAAGAATGACCTGTTGGCAGAAAGGGCAATTTACATGAAAAAAAATTTTTTTAGAGAGAGAGGGGACAAGAGAAAGAGGGGGGAGGATGGAGGGAAGGGGGGAGAGAGAAAGAGAGAGAGAGAGAGACATCAATTTATTGTTTCACGTATTAAAAATGCATTCATTGGTTGTTTCTTGTGTGTGCCCTGCCCAGAGAGTGAGCCTGCAACCTTGGCCTATTGGGACGATGCTCTAACCAGCTGAGCTACCCGGCCAGGGATGCAATGTAAACAGCTTTGCCTCTCGCGTCCACACAGTGTCTGAAATTCCAAAGTACTGGAACTTCCTGTAGAATCTGAATCAAATCATACTGATGTCTAATACAACACAAGAAGAAGAGACTTCCTGGTCAATTGCCTTTGCCTTCAAGGAAAACAAATCTTAAAGTAGAAAGGGACAGGAAAGGGACACTTTCCTTGATCAGATCAGAACGTCAGAGCAGTACAGGTGCTCCGTGTCACATCCGCAAGTGTCATTTAGGAGCAAAGTCTTCTTTCACTCCATGCACTTGATAACACAGAGAGCTCCACCCTTCCTGGATGATGTGGTTCTGATACAATTGCAATAAATCTGAATTGGGGCAATAGAACATTTTATTACGGCAGAAGTGGTTTCTGCTGATGATAATCAGATTATTAAGCAGGGCATTTAAAAATCCAGGTATCATTAAAACCTATGCCTCTTCCCCCAGTTTCACCCCAAATCACGTTGTCATCGAAATCTATAACATAGTATTCTAACCCTTGTATGACAGCGTTTGCGTAAGTGAAAGGAGGAAACTCAATTGACTGGAGTTTCAAAAGTTGATGGGAACCAGGTGAAAAACTAAGGAAGGTTTATTAACCCTTAAAAAATTTAGCTCTTTCAGAAAAAAAAAAAAAACCCTGCTTTACCATTCACTTAGCCTTAACCCAGTAAACTGTGATGAAAGTACGGATTATGAGATGGGGGATAACATTTTTATATTTTATATATAATTAGATTTAAAACATTTGAAACAATATGATTTACAGCCGCCCTATTTTGTAGTCAGGTATTCCAGCACTGAGGGTGGATGACAGAATACTATATGATTTTTGTAGCTGGAGCATTTTAGCCCATTTGCTTTACAACATCCATTTGCACCCTGCCCTCGCCGCCCCCCCTGCGCCCCCGCAATGCATACGCCCTCTGGACATATCACTCAGCTACACTGCGGAGCAGAAGGCACAGGCATCGCCTCTCACCTGAGCTTGAAGCTCCTCAATTTGTCTGTAGTACGCGCTGTAGTCCCGAAAGGTGCCGGGCGCGTGGGTTTCGTACCACTGCTTGATCTGCATCTCGAGCTCGGCGTTGGACTGTTCCAGGGACCGCACTTTTGCCAGGTAGCTTGCCAGGCGGTCATTTAGGTTTCTCATGGTTGTCTTCTCGTTGCCCAAAAGCAGGTCCCCTCTGTCGAGATCCCTGCCATAGCTCAGCATTTGTCTGCTGGTCGAGATGCGGGTGCCGTGGCCCCCAGCCCCTCCGTGGACGCTGGGTGCAACCCCCACGATCATGCCCCCCTTCCTGTACACGCTGACCGCGGAGGTCTGCGAGGAGGAGCTCAGGCTCCTGTGGAAGCTTCTGCGTGTGAAATCCATTGTGGCTTCCAGGAGGGAGCGCCTGTAAGTACCAGGATGGGGCAGAGTCTGTCCCTCTGTGGTGAACGAGCTGAGCTTTTATAGAGTGCACAGAGAAACTCCTCCCCGCAGACACCTCACCTGGGAGTGACCCCACAGTCCACCTTGCCTCGCTTTCTTTTTCCCTCTGTGCAGCGGTCTGTTTCCTTCCAGAAATGACCACTAGAGGCTTTTCTTAGAGGCCTTAGAGACTTTCTTTCCTCAGGGGGGATCTCCTCTCCTTTTTTCAACAGAGGTAACAGAAGGAGCCAGGAAGGGGTGTTCTGTTAGCCCTTGAACTTGCCTTGGCAATTTTTTTTCATCCTAACATACACATAAAGAATATTTGCAACCTCCATGAATAATTCAGGTACACAAAAAGGCAGAGGTGGCTACATAATAGTAAGTCACACTGGCGATAAAGAACAATTTTTTTAAAAAATTTGTTTTTTCTTTTTGGTGAGAACATTGACGTTCTAGTCTCCCAGTCAAGTTCAATTACGTAATTCAGTGTTGTCAGCGACAGTCACCGAGTTTTACTGTAGACCCTCAGACCGTATCCATCTCACAGCTGAGGATTCGTGCTCTTTTTCCAGCCTGTCCCTGTTTCCCGCACCCCCCCCACCACGCCCACGGCAGCCGCTGGTGTGGTCCCTGTTTCCGTGGGTCTGATGGCTTCTCTTTCTCATCAGCATCCTCCTCCTTCCCTTTCAGGTTCCACGTGTCAGTGCCACCGTCCAGCACTTGTCTTTCTCTGCCTGGCTTATCTCGCTTAGTGCAATGCCTTGAAGGTCCATCCATGTTTTTGCAAATGGCGGGATTTCCTTAAAAAATATATATATGGATATTACACACACACACACACACACACACACACACACACGCACACACATAATATACTAACAAGACTGGACATGCCATAAGCAGATCTCACTATTTCTTAAAGGGCTGTAAATTACTTTGCAAACAGATGTCATGGCAAAAACCTGCAGGGAAGAACTTCTTATAAACTCAGAGACTGTGTACTTCTATATATGTATATTCACAAAATTAATTTTTTTGTTATTGCTTAATGGGGGAGAAGGAGGTTTGAGGAAAGTCACTAGGAAGTCGTAGTGTTTAGATGCCACGCCTTGTGCGGTGAGTTAGTTTCAGCTCAGAGTGTCGTACACTAAGACACATGGTCAGGATGTGCAGAAGCATTGTTCAAACGAAGAGTTAGCTTTATGACTAGCAAGGAATAGAAGTGCAGTTATTAAACATAATAATTTTGAAGTTCCGTTCGTTAGCACAATTCTTCCTTATGTCTAGACCAGTTATGTTTAAGTGAAAGAGTTAAAAATTTCATTAGAGTAGTTCAAATCATTTTGAATATTTTGGAGAAACACCTTTGTCTATGTATTATTCTATAATTTTTTTTTTTTGCCTAGCATTTGCAGGTTTTTGTGATTTCAAATTTAAACTACATATGAGACATAAGCACTATTTTATAGGGTTCAGTCATCCAATCTACTTATTACTGGAGTAGAAAACTTCCGTTTGTGACGACTTCCATGTATTTATGTAAGGGCAGGCGAAGATGATGTCTCCGCTATCACACTGAGTGTTATGCTTTGGTCGATTTTTGTATCTTATAATGGGATCGCAGGAAATCAGGGTAGCATTTCATAGCAGTTCATTTCTCTGAGCTACACCTGAGGACTACATACAGGCCCTGTTGACGCTCGTTCATATGTCAGTCATGAATTTTTTAAAAAACATTTTTTAAAGATTTTATTTATTTATTTCTAGAGAGGGAGGAGAGGGAGATAGAGAGAGAGAGAGAGAAACATCAATGTGCAGTTGCTGGGGGTCATGGCCTGCAACCCAGGCATGTGCCCTGACTGGGAATTGAACCTGCGATGCTTTGGTTTGCAGCCCACGCTCAATCCACTGAGCTACGCCAGCCAGGCGTCAGTCATGAATTTACAACCCCTGATGCCTGGGCTTTGGATGGCTCATCTGTAACTAAATATTTATTAGATCCCAACTTCCTTGTGAGTAATAGGAGGCACATTCTTACCCCCAAGACTCTGCTGAGGGAGTTAATGATTAATGTTAAGTATTATAGTATTTTGGAGAGTTATCATAAGTACTGTAGTTGTCAGAGGACTTTGAACTTTTCCCCATTATGGACAAGCTATTGTAGCCCAGATGTGATACACAGAGAATTTGCGATCTCTTGTGGGGGAGGGGGTTGTCTTTCCCAGACATCTCAGTTAGAATACGTTGCTCCGATTGGTTGAGAAGGATGGCATATAGGAATTGTGGGTGTTTGTAAGCACCGAGGTTCTTGATACCTGACTTAACACAAAATCAGAAAAAGTCATGGCCTCTGTGCTTTCCAAACTGGTGTACTTAGTGACATAGTTACAAGTGAAATGATAGGATGGCTTTGATTAGCTTCAAAATAATAAGGGAGGGAGGGAGAAGGAGGGTGGAAGTATAGACACAGGGGGTTCAGCCATGACTATCTGTTGAAGCTAGGAAATGGATCTGTGGGGATTGTATTAACTACTCTAGTGTATGTTTGAAAATTTCTGTATTGGAACATTTTAGAATCCCGATACAGTAAACTTATGTTACTGTATTTTACACTGTTTATCTGGCATAGTCAGGTTTTGATTTGTACTTCTTTGATAGTTCTGCCCTGCTTCAGTGAGTTGGTCATTTTGTTGCCTCTTAGTGGCTCAAACATAGTAGGCACTTGATACCCGCTTACCATGTGAATAGCAAGTGAGTGAATGAATGAAAGTGCCGATGCCCAGCTTCAAGGAAAGAAGGAGCATTTGTGGGGAGGTTCTCTGTGCCCATTGGCTGCTGTTTCCGACAGTCGTGTTGAGAGAGTGAGAGCTGCAACCCAGGAGTTTAAAGACGTGGAGTATGGCGGACCCGGCGTCCCTAGTGCCTCTGTTTCAAATGGTCCTGATGGAAGCAACTGAAGTACGTTACCTACTTCTTTCTTCACTCTCTTCTCTATTCCTTCCTTCCTTCCTTCCTTCCTTCCTTCCTCCCTCCCTTCCATCCTTCCTTCCTGATCCCTCCCTTTCTTCATCTATGTGTCTATATATCTATGTATGTATTTATTTTTTCCAAACCTGTTGAAGACCTATTATGAAAGGAGACATTCTTCAGTGATCAAAGAGGAAATGAAAACATGAGCCTTAGGAGAGAAGCGAGAGCGCTGTCTTGTACCCTGTGGGTTTCTGCTCGGTGCGGAGATGTTGAGCTTCCTCTATGGTATCTGTAAGGGCACAGGAGGTAAGAGTTAGAGTCTAGGGCAGGGCGTCGAACTCCTTTTCACTCGGCTGTATATGGAAACACAGTTTCTAGCTGGTTTGGTGTACATGTCAGCATGGAAAGGAATGAAGTATTCCTGTATTTAAAAAATGGAATTGTATTTCTATCCCGGGTAAAATATGCATGTACTAAACAGAAATAAATTCCAGACTCATTAAAGAAACAAAGGGAAAGGCACAGACAATATAACATTTAGAAGAAAACACAGAATAATGTCTCTAGGAATCAAGGTAAAAAAGTATTTCTTAAACAAGACACAAGAAGTGCAAATTATGACGTACAAAACTGATACCAATTTAACAGTTTTTGTCCATTAAAGGGCTATCATTATATGACAAAAGCCCCCCCCAAAAGAGCAGATTTTTAAAATATATGTAACTGACAAGGAATTAGTTTCCAGAATATGAAAAGACTGCCTACAAGTCAATCATAATAAGAAAAGCAACCCAGGGATAAAGTGGCAAAAGTGAGAACGGACTTGCACAGAGGAGGAAAGCTGAACGGCTCGTTTCATGCCTGGAAACTGTGATAGACTAAAAGGTTGGGTGATATTAATTGTTGAGGGGAATGTTCGTCCTCTGATAGTGGTGTGTGAGTAGCTCAGTTCTTTGGAAAACAGTTCGACATCTCAGGAAGGTGAACATGTACATACTTATCATCCAGTAATTCCATCCCTAGATATGTATGCCAGAAAAATTCTTGAATATATTTATCTGAAGACTACAACAATATTCATGGAAACAGTGTTCGTAATGCTGACACACAGCAGCTCAAATATTCATCAACAGTACAATGAATAAATATATTGAAGTATAGTCATGCACTTTGCAGCAGTTTAAAATGGGTAAAACTACATTTGTATATGGATGAATCTTTAAGAAGCATAATGTTCTGGTGTGGCTCAGTAGATTGAATGCTGGCCTGCGAACTCAAAAGTCACTGGTTCAATTCCCAGTCAGGGCACGTGTCTGGGTTGTGGGCCAGGTCCTCAGTTGGGGGTGTGTGAGAGGCAGCTGATCAAAGTATCTCTTCTTCATCGATGTTTCTCTCCCTCTCTTCCTTCCTTCTCTTCTCTCTAAAAATAAAAAAAAGCACAATGTTGAGTAAAAGAAACAAGACACAAAAGAATCTATTCAGGAAAATTCAGTTGATCTAAAGTGCAAAACCAGACTTCCAGCCAAGGTGGTGGCGTAGGCAGACATGGCTCGCCTCTTCACACAACCATAACGAAATTGCAACTAAAATATAGAACAACCATCACTCAGAACCGATGGAAACTGAGTTGCATGGAAGTCTGACAACTACAGAATTAATGAAACCACATCCATCCAGACTGGTAGGAGGGGGCACAGACACAGAACAGGCTGGTCTCTCACCCGCATGTGGAGGATAAAAATTCGGAAGGGATATCCTGGGAGTGAGGAGTCCCAGCCCCACAGCAGGCCCCCCAGCCCAGGGTTCCAGTGCCAGGAAGATTAAGTCCTCACAACTTCTAGCTGCAAAAACCAGCAGGGTTTGAGTTGGTGGAAGAAGCTTCTGGAGTCCCAAGCAGTTTCTCTTAAAGAACCCACACATGGACTCACCCACTCTGACTCCCTCCCTCTGGGATCCGGAGCCAGGCAGGCAGCTTGAGGGGCACCAGTGGTGTGCAAAGGGAGGCTGAGGTGCTTGTCATCAAGGCAAGCAGAGCCACTGTCTGTTTTCTGGTCCTTACCCCAACAGAGCCGGCAGACTGGTGCAGGATTTAAGATTCCATCAATCCGACCAACAGTTTGACCTGCCTTGGAGATCCCCAGAGACTCTGCCCCACCCAGTTTATGGGCCTACTCAAACTGCTTTTCCATATGAGTAGCTCATGCTTCACAACTTCCTAAATCCTCTCAAACAAGCAGCAGCTAGCCTCAGCAAGCACCAGGCCCAAAACTAGCAGCCAAGTTCACTGCTTGGCTTTGCCTGGAAATCTCCGAGTCCAGCACAAGTAGCAGCCTTCTCAGATTGCTTTATACCTCTGGCAGGGTGGCCTGGGCAAAACACAGGTGGGGGCTGACCTTGACCCGCACCACCCAGGAAACCCCAGGGCCAGCACGCCCAGTGGACAGCTACAGACCACATTGGAGCACCACTGCCCTGCCCCCACACAGCTGATCCGCCATGGAGGATGGAGGTCGGTGGTCAGTGGTCACGGCCAACCCTTGCAGCTGACTGGCCTGGGTAAAAATCCCTTGTATTGATCTGCCGACAGCAGCCAAGTCTCAACTGCAAGAAGAGTGTGTAGTCAGCGCACACGAACGTGCACCTCGAGTACCCAGCTCAGGTGACGGGGAGGCTGTGCCACTGGATCCCGCAGGACTCCTCCTACCTTGGGCCACACCCCCGAGGCATGAAGCCAAAGCAGCTCTACCGATACAGAGAAACAAGCACAGGGAGGCTGCCAAAATGAGGAGACAAAGAAATATGGCCCACATGAACGGACAGATCAAAACTCCAGAAAAAGAACTAAAAAAAAAAAATGGAGGTAAGCAATCTATCAGATGCAGAACTCAAAAAATACTGGTTATAAGGATGCTCAAGGAACTTGGTGAGGACCTCAGCAACTTCAAAAGATCCGGTCAGAAATGAAGGATACACTAATTGAAATAAAGAATAATTTACAGGGAAACAACAGTGGAGTAGATGAGACTGAGAATCAAATCAATGATTTGGAACACAAGGAAGCAGAAAACAACCAATCAGAACAACAAGAAGAAAAGAGCATCCAAAAAAAAAAAAAGCAAGGATGGTGTAAGCAGCCTAAGGGAGGACTTTCAGCAATCTCACATTTGTTTCATAGGGGTTTCAGAAGGAGAGGAGAAAGAGCAAGAAATTGGAAATCTATTTGAAAAAATAACGAACGGAAACTTCCTAATTTGGTGAAGGAAATAGACATGCAAATCCAGGAAGCACAGAGAGTCCCACACAAGATGGATGCAGAAGCCCCCCTCCCTTCCCAGGTCACATCGTAATTGAAACCCAAAGGTTAAAGATAAAGAGATGGGAGGGGGGTGTGGGAGAATGGGTGAGAGGTGAGGGGATTAAGACGTGCAAATAGGTAGTTACAGAACAGCCACGGGGATGTAAATCACAGTATAGGAAATGGAGTAGCCAAAGAACTTCCACGCGTGACCCGTGGACATGGACAAGGGTGGGGGAATGGCCTGAGGGGGTGGGGGGTGCTGGGTGGAGGGGAGCAAAGGGGGAGAAATCAGGACAACTGTAATAGCATAATCAATAAACTATAATTAAAAAAATAAGGTATAAAACCAGACAAAACTAAGCCGCGTGTGAGTAGGGGTGTAAGGAAGACAGTGCTGTGGAAGCCAGCAGTGGTCGCCGGGCCCTCCTGTAGCCGGAGGCACAGGTCTCTGCAAGTCCTCTCGGAGTCCGAGGGGCATCTGGGTCACTTCCATTTTTTGAGGTTCTTTTTTTTAAAAAATATTTTATTTATTTATTTTTTTAGAGAGGAAAGGGAGGGAGAAAGAGAGAGAGAAACATCAATGTGCGGTTGCTGGGAGCTGTGGCCTGCAACCCAGGCATGTGCCCTGACTGGGAATCAAACCTGCGACACTTTGATTCACAGCCCGTGCTCAATCCACTGAGCTACTCCAGCCAGGGCCATTTTTTGAGGTTCTTGATATATTAAGTGGAAAAACCCAAAATAGGGCAACCCAAATTATCCACGTTTGAAGTGTTTTTATGGCCTATACATTACCATATTCAACAAAAGTATCAATACAATATATGTGTACCAAGCACAGGATTTATAAAAAATATTAACTTAGGTCACTGTAGACTGTGGCTCAGTGCCGGGATACCATTTTGGCTGACGGGATGCATATTTTCTTTCAGTCCTGGAAGTGAGTACTGAGATCAGGTCATTGACACATCTGAATTGAACGGCCAAGGTCTCTTACTGGGAAGCCTGGCACGCTGTGTGGCCCTCCTCGCCCCTGCAGGTGGCCCTGGGTTATTTCAGGCAAGTTAGAGGTTATACCAAGGACAAGTGTGTACTTCTTTCATAGCAAGTTGACTAAGAGAGAGCCCAACCAAATTCTTCCCGAAACACCGGGGACATTCGTCCCCAAGACAAATTCTAGCTTCTGTCCTTAAAAATCACAGCTGAGAAATCACTGACCACTCAGCTCCTGCTTCCAGCCATCGGCTGTCCATAAACGCTAAGGTCCACCCTCAGCACACCTGCCTGCAAGCGCAGGTCTGACTGTTTGACCTCTGGGAAACTTGTGACACTTAGCAGTCAAGTCCAACACGTCGTCCTCTAACACCTAGCCCCCACCTACCTTTCCAGAGTTCCCCTCTCTCCCTCCGGGCCTCCACCTCTACACCGATGTCCCTCCATCCTGAGCCTTTGCACATGCTGTCCCCTTCTCTCCTTCTGGGTGTCATTTCTTCCATGAGGCCGTCCCTGTCCTCCCAAATTTTCATCTTTCCAAGATGACCGATTGCCTTGGTTTGCTGGAGACTGAGAAGCTTTGTGGGATGTGAGACAGTCAGTGTTCCAGCCAGCACAGGCTCAGGCCAGCGGGACACTTGGTCACCCCGTTCCTGTCTCTCACACGCTTCTCTCTCTCTGGGCGCGGCATGTCCATGCCTTTTGGCCCCGATTCCTCTGCAGGATGAGATAAGGATGACTCCTGGAGCACTGACTCGGGTCACTGGGCAGTGATGGCGGTGCCCTTTATGATGCATGGGGGCGGGGGAGCCCGGCCCTGGGGCAGGGCCAGGAGAGGGTCTGGGGCGGGGTTGGTGCACAAGGGTACGGGCATGTTGTTTGTGGACATGCCGAGTGTGCGGTGCCTGCATTGCTAGATCAGGTGTAGACGGCCTATACGTGACTGGTGACTCTTCCGGTCTGGAGAGAACTGTGTAATAAAATGTAGGAGAGGCTGCCTGCGACCGTGTTAGTCGTGACATTGTCCCTTGTGCATAAGTTACCTTGTGTACTCTGGGTCACTTGGGGTCTCTCAGAACCCCAGAGTCAGGCCTCTGCACGGACAGACCGCGAGTGCCTGGGAGAAGCAGAGGTGCTCCCCCGCTCTAGGCTGCCCTGCCGCGTTGCCACGGTGCGCCAACCTGGGAATGCAGTGTTCTTGGTGCTCCAGTGCAATTGGTTAAAGATCCAGAAAATCTTCACTAGATTTAGTTAACTAAATGGTAATAGCTGATTAGCACGGAACGTTTTGGGTTATAATTTAAGGGAAGACGTTATCAGTGATTCCGTTTTATGACGTACTTTTGTGGTGTGCGAACAACCCAAATTTGGTGTTTTGAAAAGAAGTGCAAGTTGCAGTTGCTCACCGTGCGTATTTTTTCATGGCGCTCACTTGTAAATACCAAGAACTGTAGGCTCTCCTACCTGGCAGAGACCTTGAAAATTGCACGGGCCGCCCTTCTCACTCTATAGGCAGGAAAGCTGAGGTGTTCGTAGGCTGAATGAGTTGCCTATAGTAATGATACAAATAGAGAAAGTTGAGTTGAATCAACACGATGTTCCTCTCTGCATTGATTTCCAGTAAATTTGCCCAACCCCCGTAAAGCTGTCTCACAGACATAACCCTGATGTGTAAATAACACTTTCGCCAATTAAATTACTGCTTAGAAGGCTAATAATATAAGGCATGTGCGCCACACATTCTAGTCTCCAGCCTGGGGCTGGAGACTTGCTCTTTCAGCGTCTCCCTCTATTTGCTCCTCACGGCGCAGCATTGACATCGACGCTCTAAGACGGGGCCGTGATCACAGACAGCCTCCTGGAGCGAGGCCCAGTGTACGCGGATGCCCCAGACCAGATGGAGAGATGAATTATTAATGAGCCATCAGAACACGAACGGCAGATGAGTTCACATTTCAGCTCGGCTGGGGGTTATGTCGTTACTTTTTAATGTGCACACATGTAAGTTGAAAGAACTATACGAAACAGAATATTGATTAAAAGGGACCCTCTAGACGCTTGAGAGAGAGAGAGAGAGAGAGAACAAGGGGGAGAGATTGGGAGAGAATAAGCTTTTCCTAATGTCGGGTTTTGGAAGAAGCACTTGTAAACAAGTTTCAGTAAAACTGCCTAAAAATATTAGCTCTTTTGGAACCAGGCAGTTGGCAAAGCATGAAATGAAATTTTGACCTCTAGTTTTTCAAAGCAGAAAAATAACCAGGTCGTTTATTCTTCAACAAGTATTTGTTGAGTGTTTGCATTCAACAACAAGGGTGGCCAGACGCTGCTCTCAGGGAGTGTGTGGTCTGGGAGAGGAAATGCCGGCCAGGATTTTAGTTTTAATTTGCATGCGTGTGGAGGAGGCGCGTGGGCTGTGAGAGCAGGACTCCGAGACCCGAGGGGTCCTGAAGATAAGGAACTGGGAGAACGGAGTCAGCCTGCAGGCGCCGGGATTCAGGTTGTGTACTAGTTGTGGAGTTGGGGTGCTGGCCCATGAGATGATAAACCCTCCAATAGTCCTGCTTGGGCATCAGAGGGGCAGGAGGAAACAACCCTACAGCCAGAGGCCCCATTTAACCTGGTTTAGCAAAGCGGAGGCGGAGAACCACCATCATCGCCACAAGTGACGATAACCACTGCGGACAGCACAGCTTTTCTTGGTTTTGCATTTAGTTTCCGTGATGTTTCCCGACCTGACGACGGGGCTCCTCACCTTTGTGGGGTCTCACCCGGTGTCAGCGGGAACTCGGTTGATGGGTACTTTTCAGGAATGAATTGCCGCTCTTTGGCTCTCACGGCACACCTAGTATTTCTGACGCCTCATGTCCCACAGGGGCCTCTTCGTGGGGTGTTTTCTGCTTTTTTTTAAGCAGCGGAAAGGCAGGGAAAGCCTGGAGCGGTTTCTTACGTGCTGACACTTACGTTGAGGGATACTTAATAATTGCTGCCCAGAGCAAAATATAACAGGATTTCACGGGCAAGCCTTGTCTTGATGGAGTGGGCAGGCGGGAGCTGCCATACACGCTCTCTCCAAAGAGATGCGTCTCTGCGAAACGAGCTGTCAGAAGGGCCACAGGTCAGAAGCCCGGTGTGACCACGGAGCGATATGTTGGTTCTGAGGAACTGACATTAATGTCGACACAGGATGGCTCTGGGTGATTTGATCTGTCCCAAATGTAATTCATTTCGTCTTCTGCTGCAGCACTCACGTGGTTCCTCGGTCGTCTGAGGCCTTGTGAAAGGTTTACCCGGCGGCTTTTCAGACGCACAGGATTCACTGTGGTGTGTATTCGGTCGCCAGTATGTTTATTGAACATGACAAGGATTAGGTATGACATTTGACACTTGACACTTGACCCGAGTTCAGGTTCTCCAACTCAGACCCGCTCACCGCCCCCGGATAGCCCCGACACGGTGCCCCGGCATTGTCAAAGTGGGAAAACTGCAGCAGAACGGGCCCTAGCAGCAACGTCAGTTAGTCGCAGAGGAAAAGCGGGAGCCCGTTTCGCTGGCCCGTGACACTCCCGTGTCAAAGCCGCGACCTTCAACTGCGCTGTCTCCGTGAGTGCGAGGACTGTGTCTCTGTCGTTTCGCATCTTAGTATTTCGGGGGGTTCACCCAACATCTTTAGTGTGGAAACTTGAGTAACATCTGTTTCGGTAGAACTACAAGAAATCTTTTAAAAACTTTGTTCTTTTCACACTTCTGTTAAAATGGACTTGGTAAGTAGTTTGCATATTATTCAAAAGCTTTGTTACTTTAAAATTGTGCCAAGGTACACACACAGGCGATGATCCCCGAAGTCAAAGCCGTCACACAATCTTCCTTTGGGGATGAAGCAGTTCTTTTGATGAGGAAAGAATAAAGTCACTGGGAAATAAAATGACTTCAAACCTGAAACTGACTCAAAAACTTTAAATCTGTGTTTCAAATGTCATTTCAATGTTTGTGCCTTCACCATAAGACAATTCACGGGCAACTGATTTTGAATTATTCTTCCACTTTTGCTTATAAGCCTATTGGCCCGTGTGCAACTCCGACATGCCCCATGTTAACACTGAAATCCAGCGTGTGTTCATACGTACACATCTGTGTACAATCCATGTGTATGTAGAGATACGTGTGTTCACAACATTAGGGTATAAAGGAAATGTCAGATCTACATGAGCCCTGATTAGGAGGGGAAAAGGTTGGTGACTTTTTTCTATTTTTTTCTTGTTTCTATTTTATTATTTATTGAGAAATAGTATTTTAAAAATAGGTCAGAAAAAGAAGGAAAGGATATCTTTGTTCTGGTGTGGATATTAAAAAGCACCATTCGCCCAAAGCACCCAATGCCACTTTTTCCTCCTCGCTGCACCACCGGTCCTGTGTGTGTGTGGCCAGTGTCACAGGCACCAAGGGTGCAGAGCACAGACTTTGGAGATCGGGGCTGGAATTCCGTCTCTGCCGCTAGCGTGCTGTGTGAACGTGGGCGAGGCTCCTACTCTCTCTGAGCCTCGCTCTATTCATATGTAGAGTGGAGGATGGTGACGACGCCCAGCCAGCACAGCATTGCTTTTGAGGATTAAATGAAATGATGTATTTGAAGCGCTTAGCCCAACAGGTGAGGAAGCACTCACTGAGTCGTAGCCACTAGTGGCAGCAGTGGTCCACTAGTGGAAGTGCACTAACTAGCAACTTGGGGACAGTGACAGGAACAGGGTCACCTACATTTACCATTCACTGCACACCAGGCTAGTAGCCTTGTGCCATTGGCATGGATTGTGCCCATGTGGCTAGCACTCGATGAGCTGGGGAACCATCTTCTGGGTGGAAATGTAACTGAGAGAGCAGGTGATAACATGGGACTCCATACTAAGACCCAGCAATGTTGCAAGTGGGGGAGGCATTCATGGGTTACCTCGATAGCAGGCTCTGCGCTGGGCGCTGCGGAGAGAAGGATGTATAAGACTCGGCTCTGTTCCCAAGTCTATTCCACGCCCACGTGTGCATGTGTCTGTGTGCATGTGTCTGTGTGCAAGTGTGTGCGTGCGCGCTGTGGTGGGGGGAGGGAGCCAGAGAAGCAAACTTGGCGTGGCGAGAGCTTGGGGGATGGACTCAGCTATCAAGTTGTTCCCTCCCCGGGTCTCGTGCTCCCACGCCAAGGAGGTTACAGTCAGACGGAGAGGATGGGTCAGTGACGCCCCAGCTAGGCTTCTAGAATAGCGCTGTCCACCAGTGAGCCGCATAGGCAATTTAAGTTTTCTAGGAGCCACGTTAAAACCAAACCAAACCAAACTCAAAACAGGTGAAATTAATTAACTTTAATAATATATTTCACTTGAGCCAGTGCATCCGAAAATGTATCCAAAACATAAACTCAGCATAAAAGTATTGAGCTATTTCATCTTTATTATTATTACTTTTTTGGACTGTCTTGGCGATGCCGTGTGCATTTCCCCCTCATGGCACGTGCACAAGCTGAGTTTCAAGTGCCCCATAGGTCCGTGAGGTTAGCGGCTGCCTGAATGGGAGGGCAGTTCCGGGGCTCAGCTTCTCAAAGCCTGGTCCTCGGCCTCAGGGCAAGTGTCCCCTAGGCCCCCCCCACCCCCCGAGCCGGAACCTGCCTGCTAACAAGGTCCTCGGTGAATCACGGAGGTGTGCTGCCAGCTGGCTCGTTATCTGGGCTCGCACACCCTGTCCTCCAGTCCGTTTCCTTATCAGGGATCCTTGGGTCGACCCTTTTGGCGTTATCAGAGCAAAGGCAGAGTTCAGTGTCACCCTGGTTGGACTCGGTGGTGTCCAGTTAGGTTTTTCTCAATCAGAAAGTCAAGATATTCTGGCAAAGAACAAAAGAAAGGCAGGCGAAAGACGAGAGGGGTATATTTGTTTACGTCACCGCTGCATCGAATGACGCCACCATTGTCATCGTTGCTATTCTTTTCCGACATACCTTTGGAGAGGGGAAAGGCGGGCGAAGAGTGAGGGGGTCTGGCTAGGTTCCTCACCCATGGACTTCTCCTTGTTGGAGTCCCTCCCCCGCCTCCCCCTCCCCCCATGGCTGGTGTCATGGGCACGTGACCTGAGAAGGGCCAAGCACTCGGTCCTCTCAGTGTCTGTGTGCACATGTGTGTGTGCATATGTGTGTGCACGCACGAATGCACCGGCGGGGGGGGGGGTGCTTTGATGCTTTGTTGTCGCAGTGTTGAAATTCTTAATCATTCTGGATGAGGGGCCCTGCACTTTCATTTCGCACAGGGCCTTGCCAATGATGCAGCTTGCTGCTACCCTCCCTCAGGGCGATGTTTATGTGCAGCTACAAGAGAGTCCGGGCCCTTTTATGACATGTGAAAGGGACTAATCTAAGAAAAAGAAGATAAAAAACATGTACAGTAAAATGACAGCAAACTCTTAATTATTAACAACCACACCTAAAACAAAAACTAAGCAAACAACTAGAACAGGAACAGAACCACAGAAATGGAGATCACATGGAGGGTTAGCAACAGGGGAGTGGGAGGAGGAGAGAGGGGTGAAAGGTACGGAGAATAAGTAGCATAGGTGGTAGGTAGAAAACAGACAGCGGGAGGGCAAGAATAGTATGGGAAATGTAGAAGCTAAAGAACTTATGACACATGAACTAAAGGGGGGGAATGTGGGTGGGAGAGGGTGTGCAGGGTGGAGGGGAATGAAGGGGGGGTAATGGGACAACTGTAATAGCACAATCAATAAAATATATTAAAAAAAGAGAGAGTCCGGGCGTTAGGTAGGCTTTGCGAGGAGCCAATGCTCTTTTTCACTTTCCTATCACCACCATCTTTTTATAGCCTAAGAAATAAAGGAGAGATAACCCAGGCCTTGCAGGGGAGCGGGGTTTGGGCTCAAGGAGGCGTGGGATAATGCTGTTCTAAAGCCAGACGTCCAGGAAAGTTCAGTGCTGTCACTAGGCAGCAAAACCCCATCCACCGCGGGGCAAAGAGGAAATCGGCGGGTGTCAGCAGCCCCGCCCTCCCAACTGCCCCCACGAGGTTTATTGTCTGCGCTGCCGGAACGGAGTTGGGCGCAGCCGGGCCGCGGCAGGTGGTCCGCTGGGCCTGTTCACGTCGGAAGTTCCGTATGGGTGAAAGTTAAAGAGCTCACTTGCTTCTATCTTGTGAAAATTTTTGAATATTGCTAGCTTTAGTACTGAGACCCAAAATCAAATGCTTTGAACCAACTCAAAGCTTGGAGACCTAAGAGAATGATTTAGTTTGAATGCCAGTCTAGTTGGTACAAGGTGTGATGCCTTAGCCTCGAAGTTTGGTTCGTGGACCAGAAGGATTGACACCACGTGGGAACTGGCTAGAAGTGCAGGTCCCGGGCCCCCCCTCAGACCTGCCGAGCAAGAGTCTGCGTTTTCAAACGATCCTCCGGTGCTTATTGTGTGCACAGTAAAGTTTGAGAGGCGTTGCGACCATGGGCTCAGCATCTGGTTAGCTTGGCTGGGGCGGCGGCGGCAGGAAAGCTGACCCGTTCGTAGGTGCGTCCGCTCAGTGCCCGCGACCTGCGGGAGAGCCACGGGAAAGGCACCACGGAAGAAATAGTTAACAGGTTTTGAGCAGGAAGATTCAGGAGCTGGGAGACTGGGGCCTGCTGTGATTCAGTGGGAGCCTCCTAGAATATTTGACATTCCATTCACTCACGTTTGACATTCATTCATTCACAAATCTAAATATTGTAAGTGGGTGCTAGGCCCTCTGTAGGCCCTGGGGATACGGTGGTGAAAAAACACCAAAGCCCCTTCCCTCGTGGCATTCGGACCAGAGTAGGGGGCTGGGGGTGGAGGGAGCGAGTCAGAGGATGAGCCACACAGCGGAGACAGACGGAGGGGCCTGGGGTTGGGCGGGGCCGGGGAGGGCGCACTTGTGTGCAGAGTGACTGGGACGGGCCTCGCCGTGGTATCTGAATGACAGCAGGAAGTTGGGGGGGGTGGGGGCGGGTGGGGAAGGGAAGAGCAGAGGAGAAATCTGGGGTGGGGAGCCTTCCAGGTGCAAAGGTCCCGAGTGTGAGTGCGGGCGGAGCAGCGCGCAGGTGGCATCGTCTTCCCGGGACTCGGCTTCTGCTCCGGGCCTGGGGGGACGCTGATCCCCTCCGTCTTTAAACAGAGACACCTAGACCACACAGTATAAAGACTGACTTTACATGAGCAGAACAGGTGATACACACTTTTGCGAATGCGTATTTTTCTGTACAATTATTTGAGAGGGTAGAGTAGTATCAGTGGTGCCACACACGCAATGTTGAATGCAAAGAACTCCAAATAAAAGCTAAAGAACAGATCGGTAATGATTCAGGGTGAGGCACTCAGGACTCTGGCAAGTAACTGGAGTTGCCTTCATTCACGCCTCCACCCAGACCACCCATCCTTTCATCCGCCCATCTGACTGTTGGAACTCCCAAGGGCCTAGTGTTATCTAGGCACCATTGTGAGTAAGCCGGTTCTCCCTTGCAGGGTTCACAGTCCAGGCAGGGAGGCTGGCCTAGGGTTTGCAGGCGGCGGTGTGGAAGCACCTGGTGGAGGTGGGGGGTGGGTGCAGGCTGGAACGGGCAACGGGAATGCTGTGCAGCAGATGCCACCTGGCAGACGCAGTGTTCTCGTCGCAAAATGTTGTTATTCGGAGCTTCCTCGTTCCTCCGAAAAATACCTTTCAAGCTATTCACAGCCTTTGTCTTTCTTCCTTCCATGGTTACCACCAAACAGTCTTTGATATCCAATGTAGTTGGTAGGCACGTCGGCCATGACACAGAGGCACATGGGACGATGCTAAAACACCACCCGCAGCGACGCTTTCATTGCGAATGAATAGGGGTCTCTTGTTAATGGGGTTTGTATGGTTCCACTTCCTCAGCTCCCAATCAACCTCGACTGGACTGATAAAACCAAATTTCTGGACCTTGGAGTTTGATCACCGGGCCTTCGTCAACAACTGTGCCGAATGAGTAAGCGTGTAAGGCGCGGTGGTGCATCTGGAAACGTCCCATCTGCCTTGCCCACGAAACGCAGCCGCCCAAGCGGGGGCGCCTGCGGCTACGAGGCGGACGCGAGCAGTCGCGTAGGGAGCGGCACGACGGCGTCTGGCAGTGCGTCACAGGGAACAGGCTGCCAGAGGAGGGGGCTAACACGGGCCTAACTTGGAGACAGGGCCGAGGAGGGCTCTCAGGTCAGGAAGGTACGGACTCGGCGTCTCCCGAAGTAAGCACCCAGGTGGTACTTCCTCTGAGTGAGCCAGCGAGCGAGTGGATGGATGGATGGATGGATGGATGGACGAGGGGTCCAGGTGATCCGTGCTAAAGAGAAAGAAACGTCTTTGTATTTTTCTCAAAAACGCTTCCTGTTATTAGTGTGTCTACTACCAGTTAAAATGTATTTTGCTGTATTTCTTAACCCAAAAAAGGAATTTGATGCACACTTCTTGTAGGGCAAGGAGCACAAAAGATCATTTCCTGTGAGCTTCATCCTGGGAAAGAACGCAGGCCCTGGGGTGGAGAGACGCAGGCTTTCGCTCACCGTGTCGCTGTGACCGAGTCTGCGGACTCTTCAGGAAATAACATTATGGAAGATGAAATGAAGCATTGGGGTTCTAAATTCTTGATTCCATTTTTTGACTTTTAGAAAGTATGTGTTTACCTCTTGCTCCCTCTGCTGGACGACTGGCTTCCTGCTTTGGTCTGACAATGAACGCTTGTATGTTGCATAGCCATGGGAGTTTCTTTTTTCTTATATTCGCACTTAAAAATCCCCAAGATTATACTGCATTGTAATTAGACTTTAGAGAAACCCTTCAACTCTATGGCCCTCACCCCGAAGACCCCCCTATCTCAGAGGGGTGGGGGTGGGACTTGACGTTGTAGGTTAAGTGCACAGTTCAGGCTCCCACTGTGTCTGGCATTTGTGTCCCGTAGGACGGCATCAGCGTTTTCAAATCTGACAAATCAACAACCACGATTCTTTGTGTTTTTAATCCAGGGGCCATGGCCTTGCATCATCGTGGACCTTTTAAGGTATGTGTCAAAGTCTTACAGCCAGAGTGCGGGCACCCGCGCCTTCTCCTGACTTGACCCTTCAGGTAAGCTGACTTAGAATTTGCCTTCCAGGTCCTGCCAGGTTTTCCTACGACTGTTGTGTGACTGCGTTGCTGCCTTACCCTTCTTCTTTCGTTGTTGTTTTCCTTCCACATCTTCCTACCGTAACGCTTGTGGTTTGTGTGACCCGCCCAGCTGACATTTCGGGTGAATTTAAGTACAGATATAAGAAAACAGAAACTCCCCTGGCTATGCAACGTACAAGCATTCCTTGTCAGACCAAAGCAGAAAGCCAATCGTCCAGCAGAGGGAGCAAGAGGTAAACACATACTTTTTAAAAGTCAAAACATGGAATCTTAAGACTTATTTAGAACCTGAATGATTTCTTAGGCCACCGTGGTCAGTTTTGTTGCAGAAGTCAGATGCAGTGTTAATTTGATGGCATCCAGAGCTCTTCAGTGTTTTGCTTCCCCGATCCTCTCACTTCCGAATTGGAGGCCCCTGCCCTCCAGCACGCAGTCCCTGACCAGGCCCGTGTCCGCCAGGCCCCAGCCCCTGCCATCCGGGCTCCAAGCGCAGTCGGCCACTGCGGTCCCGCAGGCACGGTCAGCGGGCGCCTCACTCTGCCCGTCAGCAAACATGTCTCTTCTGTGGAACGTCCGAGACCGGGGCGATGGCGGGGTCATGATTTTAAAGTCTCCGCCTTCCAGCCCCGGCAGGTGTGGCTCAGTCGGTTCGAGCAGTGACTCGTAAACTGAAAGGTCGTGGGTTTGACCCCCAGTCAGGGCGCACGCCTGTGTTGTGGGTTTGGTCCCTGCTCAGGGCTCGGGCGCAGACGAGAGGCACCCGATCAATGCTCCTCTCTCACATCGATGTTTCTCTTCCTCTCTGTCTCTCCCTCCCCCCTCTCTAGAATCAATAAGCATGTCGTGGGGTGAGGATAAAAATAAAACAAAATCTCCTCTTTCTGAATCTCCCTTATTAGGATGATTGTGTTTTAAAAACTCATTTAAAAAATGTGGTGTTTTTTTTAAAACATGGAACAGAGTTACCAAAGTGGCAAAGAGATACTTTGAAATCCCGACCTCTGCTTTTGCTGGTCAGAGGAATGCAGGGAGGCCCTGGGCACAGCCCCGGGAGCAGGAGGCCTCGGTTCTGCAGGCCCAGCCCCCAGTCCCTGTCCGTCCGTCAGAAAGGGAAGCCCCGCCCCCCGCCCCCCACTGCACACCTTCAGGCTCCACTGCGCATGTCTGTCCGTTGATGGGCTCACGATGTTCAGGGAGAACCACACGAAATGACTGTTTCTATGAGTCAGATCAGTGAAATGTTGGCCACCTCCTATGGTTCAACCTATTCCAAACAAAACCTTTGGTCAGTATTCTTTCTAAAATGAGGAATTAGCCCTGGCTGGTGTGGCTCAGTGGACTGAGTGCTGGCCTGTGAGTCAAAGGGTCCCGGGCAGGGCACATGCCTGGGTTGCAGGCCGGGTCCCCCGTAGGGGCTGTGGGAGAGGCAACCACATATTGATGTTTCTCCCCCTCTCTTTCTCGCTCCCTTCCCCTCTCTAAAAAATAAAATAAAATAAATGAAAATCTTTAAAAAATGAGGAATTAAATTCTTTGTTCATTGTTAAGGGAATTTGTGTTCAACTAGTGGTTGTAGAAGATTGTGTGTAGTTTTATTTTTATTTTTAGTACGCCGGCAGGCGTAGGAGAGAAGTGAAAACCTGGTGATTTCATTTTGGTGGTCACTCTTTGCTACCACACACGTTATGTAAGCTATGTGCTGAGGTTCTAAGTTGCTACCACGCCTTGGGCATGAGGTGTGCATGTTTGATATTCCCTTATTTCTTCACAAGGCTCTGTTGATTCTCATCCAACCTGAGCTCTGAGGAGAAAAAAGAGTTCAGGCTCAAGTTGCCTATTTTGGGCAGCAGGGGGCGCTCGTTCTCTTCATATGTAATAAGAGCTCTCTGCGTGGTGAGCACTCAATGCAATATACAGATCATTTATCATAGAAATCTACACATGAAACCTACATACCCTTATTAACCAATGTCTCCCCAGTACATTTAACAGAAAAAAGAAGCCCGAGTCTGTGAGCCTCTGCTACCATCCTTCCTACTCTGTGCGAGTTGGCACTTTGCACAGGAGGGCGTTACTTCTTGGGTGAGCAACAGGTGGCCAACATCTTGAAAAGCATTTGGGAAACTCTACACTTTTAAAAGTAAAAAGCAAAGTATATTCTTTACTTTATTTTTTGCTATAAGCATGAATCATCTGGGAAGAAGCAGATACTTTTCAATCTTTTAAACGTTTTATAATATTTTTGATTCTAGAGAGAGGGAAAGGGAGGAGGAAAGAGCTCAAGACACATCAGTGAGAGAGAGTAACACCGATTGCTTGCCTTCTGTACGTGCCCCAGGGGACCCAATCTGCCACCCAGGCACGTGCCCCAACCAGCAATGGAACTGGTGACCTTTTGGTTCCCGGGAAGATGCCCAGTTGGCTGAAGCATGCCCACTGGGGCACATTTTAATATTCTGAATTATTACCATCTCTAAACTATCCAAGCATTCTTGAAATTAGTCATATTCATGTTCAGCAGCAGGCAAGGGGTCAAAGACCCTCTCCCTTCTAGGAGAGGCGCAGTGGCCGGTCCCCTTTCCCTGGCAGAGGTGTGGATACAGGCGGGCCTTCCTCCTCCTGCTGTGATTTTGACTCGCTTTCTCCCACTCCAGGATGCAGAGCGGGGGTTGGCAAATTCCTTCTGAAGCGGCCTGATGCAAAATACTTCAGGTTTTGTGGGCCAGAGCGACCCTGTCGCCACCACCCAGCTCTGCTGTTGTAACCCATCCAGTAGGTAGCCAGGGGGAAACACGTCAGCACGTGGGGTGGCTGTGTGTGTCCTAATGAAACGTTATTTAAGGTCTGGTTACCTTATAGACATCTAAAGGTGTTGAAAGACCAGTTAATATCTTCCATGTAGCTGTTATTTGGTATTCTTTATAAACTCACACTGTTTTCTTCTTCTGAAACTCCTTTCGAACTAACAGGAAAATAACCCGCTCTTACTGCCCGTCTGGTTCCACTCCTACTTGGAGTAGGTGCTTGGTGTCCCTCACAACAGTCCCGACGACGAGCGCCACTGCCCTCCGGTCGGAAGGCTCGGGCGTCCTGTTTTCCCCGTAAGGAAGGCAGTGGCCCGAGGGGCAGAGCAGGCGATGAGAGTCCGCAGGAGTTTTCCCGTAGATAACCCAGCAATTTAGAAACCAGTGTTGCTGGAATTGTGAACTTTTCATCTTTTCACGCATGACGTCATTTAACCCAGAGTTTGAAAGGACGGTGCTGCAGTATAAAGGAACAGGCACGGACTGGCCTGAAGTATCCCAGGAAAATCTGGTTTCAGCTTTTTCTAGGAGTCGATCCAAGAACATTTTTCTTCTTGCCTTTTGATTTGTTGACAGATACACAAGACACTTGGATGCCTTGAAGGCGTAGATGCCAGTATGCACAGGAACCTGGACACGCTGTCTTGCCAGGGAAGCCAGCACCCAGAGAAGGGACCAGTGTAAGAGCAGGAACTTGAACTTTTTTGTCTACTGCCTCACACCCACCTTTGTACTTTTTCTGTAATGTGTTCTGTTTCATCCCAGTTTGAGTGGGTTTGGAAGAAACTGAGGTAACCTCATGGCTGCCTGCAGTTCTACTTCCTCTCCATCTCTCTTAACTTCCCCGTCCCTTCTCCACGTCTGAGAGCAAGGGGTTACATGGCCCTTCCCCTCCCTTCAGAGAACATTTGGCTGGGGCAGAGGGGTGGGGATGGGGGGTGACGGAAGAGGAGCCGTGCCGAAGGTGCTCTTCTTTCATGTAGAAACACTTTTATATAAACGTACCATCGGCAGAGGCCCCTTGGAGGAGCAGAACAAAGCTGGCAGGAAGTGAGTCTCCGAGAGGCCCCAAGCCTCCCCTGCTAGGGGACCCAAACAGGCACAGAAGCACCTTCCAGATATCACCTGGATCCTTCAAGTGTAGCAGAGGCCACTTAGAGAGTTTCATTTCTAAAGGATTATGGGAGTCCGCTCCAGATTCTCTCCCTGACACTGCTGGAGGTGGGAACAGGGTGGGGAGATCAGATTCCCTCTACCGGGAGGATCCTGGAAGAACATATTTGTGTATCGCAACCTTGAACTCCCTGCCTTGGACCCCACTCTTCAGTGTTCCCCCACTTCAGGTGTCTGTGGGCCCCTCTGACTCAGCTGCCCAGTGTCTGGACCCCTAGATGGGCCTCTGGCTTGCCCAGCGGCGCGGGCTGCCGGCTCCCGTCTGCCAGCTGCCCGCAGACGCCGCAGGGGCCTTTGTGGAGGCCGCGGTTTCCTGTGCCTGCTGTAGGAGTAGTCAGGGGGCTGTGCTTGTCGTCGGGGTCTGGGGGTCTGATTGCTTCCTTCTGCTCCCCGTTTTGGGGCGGGGGGAGACTCTCTCTGGGCATCTGCTTTTCAAAGGCAGCCTCAGCATGGTCTGGTACGGAACCCCGTCCCGCTCACTTTGACCTCTGGTTGGCCCAGGGACAGTGTGACCGAGGTGGAAGAGAGAAGACGTGCGTGCTGTCATCTCCCTTCCGTGTTGACCTTGGGCGCAGCCACGCTGGAGGTGGAGGCAGAGGGGGAAGCCAGGGGACACCTCGTTTCCTGTAGGGAGGCCTCTTCTTTCAGAGCCTTTCAGGCGCCAGACATGGTAGAAGGGAGGAGGGATGGAGTGAGAAGCGGAACCCCCACGCCCCTGCAGTGAGGCTCAGCCCTCCATGCAGGCGGGAGTGATGAAAGATGCCGCCTCCTTCCCCGGAGCTGCCACCCCACAGGCGTGTAACCTCGTCCAGCTCAGCACGGTAGCAGGTGTAGCTCATAAACTTTGAGGTGATTATCCTTGTGTGTGCATCAGATCTTTCTTCGAATAACTAAAATAGACATGAGTTTCGATTTTCCCATGGCTTCCCCGAACACTTGAATTCATGAGTTTTCTCGGAATGCCCCTTTTTCGGCCTGCCAGGTGATTATGACTTTCCGAGGACACTAATGACAACCTGGGCGTGCTGTCACAAAACCCCACATTAAGGCGGCTTGCAGCGCAAACTTGCCATTCAGGTAATGACTGCCGCCCTCCAGAAAAACAAGCTGGGCCCTGGCGGGGGGAGGCCGTGCGGACTGCCTGATATCTGAGAAGGGCATGAGGCCGCTCGCAGGAGTTGACTTGGGAGAACTGGGTGAGAGGGTTATGAGGGCTTTTTGAAGTTTTTGCTGGGTGTGGGAGAAAATTTCAAGGAGGTGGAGGCGCTTTACTGTCAAGAAAGACATGCATTCTTTGTTTCTCTCAGCCCCAATCAATTTCCTTGTCGCAACACCAGCCAAGGTAATAATTATTATGATTACTCGCCATGATTATGGGTGACAGGAATTGCAGCTGGGCAAAAGGACTGTTTTGTATATTTAATTTCCTTCTCTGAAGTTCTGACTTCATGAACTTCCTCATTTTGTCTTCCTGATAGGGACTGGCTCCGTAACAGATACCTGTTAGGAGCGTAAATACTCCTTGGCTGGTCCTTAACTCCAATTCATATGCGAATTTCTTGGAAAGAAAGAAGAACGTCAATAACAGTAATGAAAGCAGCTGGTCCGAGCTGGTTTAGCTTAGCGTGGAATAGGATATAATTTCACAGAATTATTGTTGTTTTTCTTAAAACTTCAGCCATTGTTCGGTTCACTGAACAAAGCAAAGGGCCTTGACGGGAATTTGGGAAGAATCGTGAGTGAGTGCTCATATGCACGTGGTGGTGTGCTTTGCGGCGCCGTGTTAGCTAACACGACGGATGACGCTGGACGGGCATTTTTCATCCTCCCCAGTGAGCCTGGCAGCGGGGAACTTTCCACGGCCTGTACTCATGCCTTGAGGCCAGGGACAGTTTGGGACAAGGTGATCAATCTCCTTAGTTTCCAGACTTCATTCTGTTTTCTGCTCTTGACCAAGAACCAAGAAACACCTTCTTTCAAGGCCTTACTTACTTCGTGTTCCTGCAAGCTTCACTTGCGTTGAGCAAGACCATGCTAATGGGATTCTATTGATGCCGCCTTCCTGTGTATTATTGTTCATCCAGTTCAGTATACATTAAATCAATAGAGACCAGCTTTTAGATATGAATCTTAACATATCACACAGCTGACGGATCGAACTCATCTGTGATCTTGCCGCTCTGTGCGGCCTATGGAACAGCAGTCTCAGCATCAGCTGAGTTAGAAATGCAGAATCTTGGGTCTCCAACCCAGACCTACTAGAAAGCCAGAACATGCATTTTTAAGAAGCGCTTCAGATTATACGCATGCACATTAAGTATTAAGAAGCACCGATGTGTTTATAAGATGGGATTAGATGTTGACCTCAGTCTACTGCTTCCTCGAGTGCTAGAAATGGTAAACAGAAATCTTCATAATATGTTTTTGTGATGAGACCCCGGATAATACGTTTCCAACTGATGACTCCTGAACACTTTGTGTAACTATGGCCCATCCATCATTACCGTCCTTTGTGTGTCTTTTTATTCCTTTCTTGTTCTCTCAGGGTATGGGGAGAGAGAATTTTGATAGAAACTAGGCTTGAGTATGAGGTCTAACCAGACAGATGAAGGGATGAGGTCCTCTGGTTTTGGAACTTGCCAGCTTTCCCCTGGTGTTAACTGACAGAGTGTCAGGCTCAGGTAATGGCAGTTTAAGAGATTGCTTCTGTCCCAGAGCATTGAGTCGCATGCTCAGGTTTGGGTAATGAGAAGGTGGCTGTTGGGTTTGGGCGATAGGTCTTGTTTATAAAAGCCTGTGTCTCCTGGGTCCTGAGTGTACATTTCTGCCTCCTGTGTGTATTCTGGTTCCACGCTTATTCAGCTTTCTCATCCCTGGCCTCTCACCTTAAGATAAAACCCATTAGCAAGAGTTCATCAAGATCTGTTACCTGGAACAGGACAGATAGCCCAGAAATAGACCCACGCCTTTATGGTCCATTGATATTTGACAAAGGAGGCGAGGGCATACAGGTGGACAGAGACAGTCTTCAATGAATGGTATTGGGAAAACCGGACTGGTACATGCAAAAAAATGAGACTAAACCACCAAATTATACTACACACTAGAATAAACTCAAAATGGATAAAAGACTTAGATGTAAGTCACGAAACCATAAAAATCCTAGAAGGAAACATAGGCAGTAAAATCTCAGATACCTTGTGGACAGTATTTTTGCTGATATATCTCCTAGGGCAAGGGAAACAAAGGAAAGAAAATAAACAAATGGGACTTCATCCTATTGAAAAGCTTCTGCACAGCTGAAGAAACCATCATCAAAATGAAAAGGGAACCCACTCTATGGGAGCACTTATTTGCCAGTGATACATCTAATAAGGGTTTAACTTCCAAAAGATTTAAAGAACTTACAGAACTCAACACCAGGAATTCAAATGATCCAATTAAAAAAATGGGCAAAGGACCTGAATAGACTCTTTTCCAAAGAGGACATACAGATGGCCCATAGACATAGAAAAAATGCTCAGTGTCACTAGTCATCAGAGAGATGCAAATTAAAACCACGGCGAGACACCACCTCACACCTGTCAGGATGGCCGTCACTGATAAATCGACGAACGACGAGTGCTGGCGAGGGTGTGGGGGAAAGGGAGCCCCCGTGCCCTGTGGGTGGGAATGCAGGCTGGTGCAGCCACTGTGGAAGGCAGCACGGAGTTTCCTCAAAAAATTAAAAAAATGGAACTTTGGACCCAGCAACTCAGCTTCTGGGAATATAGCCTAAGAATCCCAAAACACCGATTCAAAAGACTACATACACCCCCGTGTTCACAGCAGTGTTATTTATGATAGCCAAGGTCTGAAACAGCCTAAGCGTCCATCAGTAGACGAGTGGGCAAAAATCTGTGGTGCATTTACACAGTGGAATACTACGCGGCAGAAAGAAAGAAGGAGCTCCTGCCTTTTGTGACAGCCTGGATGGACCTGGAGACTATTATGCTAAGTGAAATAAGCCAGTCAGTGAAAGACAAAGGCCATATGATCTCATTTATATGTGGAATCTAATGAACAGAATAAACTTAGGAACAAAAGAGAAACAGAGGCATGGACACATAGAACAGACTGACAGCTGTCAGAGGGGAGAGGGAAGGGGGGACTGGATGAAAGAAAGTGAAGGGATGAGCCGAAGAAGATATATACGTGACCCATGGGCGTGGGTAAACGGTAGGGGGATTGCCCGAGGGAGGGGGGCTGGGTGGAGGTGGGCGGAGGGAGACAAAATGGGGACAACTCTAACCGCATAAACAACTAAAGAAGACATAGTGCCTTCTATGTAGCTCTTTAGCAAGCAGTTTTGACTTTGTGTGACACAGTGGACAGAGCAGGTACTCGGGTACAAATTCTTTAAGGTATGCGATCAGAGGTCAGTTAATTCGCTCTCTTTGAGCCCCTGTTTCCTCAACTGTAAATGAAGATGATGATACCTGGTGTATTGTGACAAATGTTAGATGAGGTTTGGAATGCACGTATTAGTGAAAAAAAAAAACCAGTTACTGTTAAAATGTCCTCTCGTGCACGTGTGTATGTATATCCCATGCATGGGTGCTATGTGGTGTGTGTGTATTTTAAAAATTAGCATACACCGACTTGTAGTTTTTGTTGGGTGACTTAAAATTTTATGAGAAAGCTCCTCATTTGAATTTCAGAGAGCAGTTTTGGGGAGCAGGACAGTCCAGGCACTGGCGTGACTAACACACACACACACACACACGCACATGCACACACACACACACGGTCCTGCAGTGAAACTCCTGAGCGTGGCTGGGTCGTCCGATCGGGAAGCACACCAGAGACACTGTCCTTTTCCCCTTGTTGCATGACTAACTGCAAAAACATTTCTGAAACTCCTTAATCCTCTTTAGAAAGATGGCGACATGTAGGTGTTGCAAGAAAATAAACAAGGTGGAGAATGAGTCACACACGTGGGAATGACCTCCGACGTGTAGTGTGTCAGAGACGTCGACATTGTCATGGTGCACGAATGACCAGCAACACACCACTTAGGGGACAGACAGATAGATAAACACCAAAAACCTTGAAGTATTTATGGACTAAAGACCATATATGAGCATAGCATTTAAAGTGCACGACTGTGAAGAAGCGCACCTGGAGTGAAGGAACAATATCCAAGCGTCTTAATGACTTACAAATGGAAACATCACAACTGAGAGCTACGTGCCGATCATGATCATCTCAATCTGCAAAGGCCTTGCAGTTCCTCGCGAAGGAGAGCCTTGCTTATCTCCTTCATTCAAACAGATCGCCTTTCAGCGAAACTCTTGATCTGGGTGATACCGCAGTCATAAATATTTATAGAGAAGTCGTTAATGTCGCTGGAATGAGGAACTGACAGACAAGAGTCGAGAGGAAGCGAAACTCCAAGACCGGAAGGAGAAGGATGTCCCCGGGCGGGCCAGCCCGCCCTCGTGCGGAGCAGGGGCGTCTGTGTTCTCCGAGCTGGGCTGCACGACTCGCCCCCCACTGACTGACGCCCTGGTTGGAAGGGTAGCGGGGTGCTCACGGGCTCACCCGAAATCGGCTCTTGTCACTGAGCAAGTGATGGGCTCTCATATTTTAAATACTTTGTTTTGCTCATCCATGGCCACCTGAAAAATGACCCCCAAACTTACTGGCTTCAGCAACAACAACACAATTTATTGGTTTGTAGTTGTATAGGTCAGACTTTTGGATTGAGATCCCTGAGGCTGGCTTATCTCTGCTCTGTGACGTCCAGGCCCTCAGCGGGGTTGGCTCGACGGGCTGTGCCCCAGCCGGAGCGGCGTGACTGGTGTCCAGCCTGGAGCTGCAGGACGGCCGTTGGCCGCGTCCCTTGGTGTTTCTTCGCATGGCCTCTCCGGGAGGCCGGCTTAGACCTTCGGACGTCATGCTGGTCTCGGGGCAAATGGACTTACATCACAGCTAGCTTCCTGGAGGGAGCGTTCCAAGAGGGTGAGCCTCAGTGTGTGCACGTTTATCAAACCTCTGCTTGTATCGTACTTGCTGGTTTTCCGTCGGCCACGTCAAGCTGCATGGCCTGGCCCAGAGCAAATGTGGGAGAGAAAACCGAAAGGCAAGTCCTGGCGGTATGGATTTGTCGGGCACACCTATAATCACTGCATACTCGGAAGATACTACTATTTAGTATCCATTTTTTTATTGTGAAAGGCTGAATAGGTGCAATGTAACTATGCTACAAAATTGCTAATGTACATAAAAGGTATTTTTGGAATTATGCTATTTTTATCACGAGGTAATGGTATTATGCTGTATTATTTGAAACAATATGGGCTGTTAAAAATCTCCATCTGTATATAGTCTGTGTAAAGTAATCTATTTAAGACCACCTGTAAAGGAAAGAGAACTATCCAACCTGTGGTACCTGTATCTCTCTCTCCTTAGTGAAGCGGACGTTGGCGTCTGAAAACCCCGTTTCCAACACCTGTTCCTAGGTTGAATTTCTAATTCCCAACGGTGATGGTTGTAGGAGGTGAGGCCTGGGGTTGGTGCTCGGGCATGAACGGGATCGATGCTTTCACAGCAGAGCCCCCCCGCCCCCCCACACAGAGCCCCCTAACCCTTCCCATCACATAGGGGCCAGGAAGCAGGCTTCCATCGGATGCAGCCATGCTGGCGCCTTGATCTTGGACTTCCCAGCCTCCAGAACTGTGAGAAAGAAGTTTCTAAGCCACCCAGCCTGCGGGATTGTGGTAAGGCAGCCCGAATGGACCAGACGAGGTAGATGGACCTTGAGAGACGGAAACATCAGAAACATCAATGACTGCCTTGAAGGGAAGACTGATCCAGTTTTTACAGATGCTCAGTTCAGAAAATATCAAAAGCGCTCCTTTCCGAAAGAGGACCAAAAGTTAGAGACAAAAAGCATAGGGGGCACTGTCAAGGTGGTCGACGACAGTGGAACTAGGCTGCCGCCCCACTTTTAGCTTAACCGCTGGTAGCAGAGCCCGGGGGGCTGGGTGCAGGTGCAGCCCCAGCCACACAGCCCGGTGAGTGCATGGGCAAACACCTTTATAGCCCTGGACCTCGGTTTGTTTGTGAAACGGGGGAGTTTGCCTAGCCCGTGCCTGTGGTCCCTGAACATGTTGCTGCCCTGTAATTCCGCGTCCAACACGCTGGTGGTGTGTCGGTGGGTACGTAGGTTTCTAGCTTCCCTTTCTGCAGCATTGCTGCTCCGTACCGGCCTCCGAACGAGGACTCTCACAGGGACAGTGTGAGAAGACGGCATCCTCTCCGGAGGCCGGAGGCACACGGTCCCTGTGCTTCACCCGCCACCGCCTCCGCGTGTGCCTCTGGGTCCGGGTGTCTGTCAGGCAGGTGCCGGACGAGCCCCTTCCCCTTTTCGGGTCTTAGCATCTATCTGTAGCAAGACTTTTGTTTTCCCTGAATTCCCTTTTCTAGCGTTCACTCCTTTAGGCCCCTAAGCTTTTAAATTGATTAATTACATGAGATACATGAGTTACATGAGATAAAACAATTTTGGGTCCTCTCGCCTTCTTAATGAGGCTTTCTGAGTCACCCTCTCTCTGTCCCCCCACCCCCCGCCTTCCTGCTGGCAGAAGTCTCGAGAAGCTCACGAGCCACGTCTTGTCCCCTAAGTGGCCTGGCTGCCGGGTGACACTCCACCGGGTGTTTGGCTGCTGTGGGCGTGTTCGGAGCCTTCAGGTGCCCCTGGATCTTTTATGGACAATGCTCTGGGTGTCCCCTGTCAGGAGGGGACCACGGGGTCTTATCTTGCCTTATGACAGAAAAAAGACAGGATACAGCTGGTATGGAGGTTTATTGGCTACAAAACAGATATGCAACAATGGGAATTGGAAGACTGCGGTAGCAAAGTAATGCTTTAAGCTCGTGAACTCATGTTCTGGTTCAAAAAGATCAGCAGTGGACTGAGATCACTATGGAATGTCTGGTGAGAGTGTCACAGAGGAAAAAGGCTGCTGAGTTTGATGACGCCAAGGGCCCCTCTTAGGACTCACCCACTGGTGTCTGGGCAGGGGCTGTCTGTGGCGGGAAAAGTGTTTGTACAACAGGCAGAAACTTTTATGAGCCTCATGCGCACTTCTGGATCTCGTTCACTTGAGAATAAATGATCCTTCCGTTGATGCTCTCCCGTGTGATGGCCTTGATCTTCGGAGCTGCAGACGCTGAGGAGAAGAGCAATGACGCGGTCACGTTCAGGCTCCCCCACCATCTGAATGCTCCCCGTGCCTCCCACAGGGTCCCTGGGCGGCGCGGCCGTCTCCGCTGGAGTGAAAGGGACCTCACCAAGGGAGGTCATTCTTGCGCCATGTCTTAGAGGTCAAGGCCTTCATCCTAGGCATGCCTGATACAGGGTCGTCACGGACCACAAGCACTCGGGGGTCCTGGCTGCTCACGGGGCCTTGTAGCACTTGCAGGACAGATTCTGTGGGCGCAGAGAGCACTACCGGCTGTTCTGGGCACCTCGTTTTACAGTCTAGCCAGCATGCCACGTGGGGCGTGGCAAGATGGCAGTGGTGTTTATTACGATCACAGTGTTCAAAGACAAGACTCAGTGGAATGAGTGCTTTGTTGACACATCAACAGACTGATTCTAAACCAGAGGGAAGAACTGAAGCCATTAATGGAGGTGCAGGGAGAACTTGGGTACAGTCGAACTCTCCAACAGTAGATTGGGCCACCTCCCCAGTAAGGGGCCCCCCACCCCTGGGCATGGCTAAGGAGAGGCTGAAGGACCACCTGTGGCATCTGGCAGAGGGCCAGCTGTCACACTAGCTGTTCTGTGACGTATGCTTGAACTCGGATTCTCGGAAGCCCTAACGCCCTAGGACACTGTTGCCACAAACTCATCACAAAGCGCCACTCATTCCAGGCTGGGTTCTCGGAATTTTCTCTGTGAGATGTTCAAGGCATTCTGAGAACGTCGAGTTCCCAGGCCAGAGGTGTTTGGGAACGCCGGGCTAAACCAAGCGGAACTATTATTGTTGCTTCTTTCTCTCTCTCGTTCCTTTCCCTCACTGAAAAGTGCCTTTTCAACCCTAGTTTCACCCTGAACACCCCGAACCACAGCACGGCTCTTCCCAGAGAGGGCGAGCCCGGTCTGGTCACGGAGCACGCCTTGCATAGCACACAAGGACAATCTCACAGGACACTAATGGTCAACAGAATGTCGTCGGGAAATTACGTGAAACTATTTCCTTGTATGTTCCCAGCAGCTTAGTAAACAGATCCCATTATTTGACAAAGATATAATAGTATGAATGATTATTTTTATCTACTGCTTGCAAAGAGCTGTCATATATATATTGCTGAGGACAATATTCAGAACTCACTTAGTTCTGTTTTATGTCTTTTTTTAATTAAAAATTCGTTGCCATTTGGGAGTAAAAAAACTGAACACAGGACATTTGGGAGCACACTAAAGATTATGAATGCTACAGAGCGGATAGATGTGCTGATTTATTTTTTAAAAATAGATTCAAACAATGAAGAAGTTTTTTTACCTTTCATGCTCAGCTCAGAATCCTCCGTTGCCCTATAAAAGCGATAAAGAGTAATGCTCATTTCAGTGTTGGCAATAATCACAGAAACTTCTTATGCTGAACTAGCTTCCTCTGCCTGCTTGTCAGTCTGCACCTCTTTAATGAGGATGATTGTCTGAATTAGTCTCAAGGTCATGAGCCCATGACAGAACGCCCCTGGACCCAGAAGGCAGTGAGTACCACCCGCCGCTCCCCCCGCGGTCAGAGAAGTTTCGTGAGCCGCTCCCACCCTCCCAGCCACTGCGGGCTTCTCCTTCCTTCATCGGGGTCCTCTCCAGGGCCTGGCTCTGAACCTGGGGCTTCTTGATGACTTTATGTATTTTTAAAAAACTTACAACCCTTTCTCTTAGTCATGGAATGAATGTGTCCTTTTTGTGGACAGCTGTTGTTATTTCCCGAGGTGGTCAGAAAGAACATTGAAAACCTAGATCCCTCAAAATCTCTTATGAATCTCTTCTTGCTGTCAGGCTAAAACATCCTCCCAACCTTCTTCTTCTTCTTTTTTTTTTTTTTTTGGAGCCCAAATTGTGTGCATTCCCACTGGGAAACGCTAGAACCAGACCTTCTTGGTGGTTTCTCTCCAGAGATGTTAATACCTCAATTTCAACGGTTGACCTCTGATCTCAGAGTCCTGGGAGTGATCTCTGATTAATGCACACTTGCTGCTTAACAAACTGCAACCTGATCTAATATCTTCAGGAGAAATTCAACACAACCCTTTTCGCTCTAGAGCGATGGCCGCTGGCGGAACCATAAGGTGGGCGTGCGTACGCACGGGAGCTGGGTGCCCTTCGCGTCCGCCACCGCCAGCCTTGCCTTCCTTACCCTTGGCTCTCCCCCTCCAGGAGCCGGCGGTAGGTGGCGATTTCCTTCTCCAGGTGGGTTTTGATGCCCAGAAGGACCTTGTGCTCGCTGTTCTGCCGCTCCAGGTCACAGTGCAGCTGTATCAATTCCTCCTCGTAGCGGGAGATGACCTGCTGCATGTCCCGGAGCTGGCAGGAGTACCGGCACTGGGTCTCCGATAGCGTGTTTTCTAGAGCAGATTTCTGAAAGAGGAAATGGTGTTTCTGGCATTAACGGACTGACGGCTTCCTCGATTCCATAATGTGTGCTTGCTGCTTGAGGAGTTCAAACACCCCGATCCTCATTGGGGTGTCTCGGTGGCAGCTGGGGATGCAAAGAGGAGAAGCAGCCTGGCTCATGGGTTCGGGACTTGGGTCGTCAGGAGGTGGGCAGAGTCTGGACCTTTGAAGCCCATTTTCCTGGCGTGACACCTCTGTGTCGGGGTTCTCTCGGCATCTCCGCTGCACCCCTGTAGCGTTTATGGTTTATGCCGCTCACTTGGGGCTGGGCGTGTGCTGCCTGCCCTGATCTGCTCCTTCCCTCCTTACGCCGCCTTCTGTCTCCGGCCAGGTCGAAAACGCCTGGCGGGAAACAGCAACCGGGACTGCTGTCCCTTCGCATCTTCCGAGAGTGGTCTCGAGTAGGGACGCCGGATCAAATGGGGGGCGCCTGTGAAATTTGCATTTCAGATGCACGGGTAGTTTTTTAGTACACGTGTGTCCTAAATATTGCCTCAATGTCACATGGGACATACTTATACTAAAAACACCCTGTTATGTATCTGAAATTCAAATTTTACTGACTGTCCTGTGTTTTGATTGGGTAAATCTGGCAACCCTCATTGCAAACAGTGCTTTTTGATCATGACAATGGTGACATGTGGTCATCATTGAGGGAATTGTGAAAGCTGCAAACTGAAGGTGCCGGGCCGGCATACAGAGAACTGAGTCGAAGTCCCCGTTGTGTCTGGGCTCACCGCCTGCTCCTCAGGGGCACGCAACTTTGACCTTAAAGTGGGACTCGAACAGCCCTGGGCACCCTCGCATCTCACAGCTGCTGGCACTCAGGGGCCTTCAGAGCTCCTGGCCCTGAAACCAGATGTCCCTGGTCTGGAGACTGTCCTGTTCCCCCAGAGGGGAATTCTTGTCTGTCCTCAAACCTCCGACTTCCCCGTCCTTTCTCCCAGCCCACACCCTCGCTCCTTATGTCTCTGGGAAATGAAAGTCATGAGCAGAAAACGCCCACAGACTCCCACCATCACCCCCACCCCCACTCCCGGACCTGTGTCCGGGCCCCCGGTTCCCTCCAGTCATGCGGGCAATCGCCTGCCTTCCCGCATCATCCCCGTTTTCCTCTCGGCTAAGTCGTTCCCACCAGCTTCCAGACAGAACGGGTTCTCCCACCTTCACAGTTTTCTCACATGGATCCACACCTACCTTTAGCTGTCATCCGATTTCTCTGCTCTCCTTCACCTACACCCACAATAAAGCCCCTTAAAGGGTTGTCTGCACCTGTGGTTTCAAATGTCTCTTGACCTCCCTCCACGGGTCAAGACTACATAGCCTGGCTCCTTGTTACCCATGGCCTCCTCTCCCCTTCCCTCTCCCCTCTCCCCCTTCCCGCCTCTCTTCTCCTCTCCTTTCTCCTTCTTCCCTTTGTTCACTCATTGTTCCGCCAGGTTGGCCTCCTCGCTGTTCCTCCAGCCCATCAGACACACTGGTGCCTCGTAGCTTTTGCATTAGCTGTTCCCCTCCACCTGGAGCCCCCAGGGCCCCCAACACGTAACGCCCCTCCTTACCACCTGTACGCTTTTGCTCAGCTGTCCCCTTGGCAGTAAAACCCTTCCTGACCACCTGGTTTACAATGGGAGCTCCTCGCCCTGGCACCGCTCACCTCTCCCGTGCTTTATTTACTGGCAGCGCTCTCTCCATCTTACGTATTACATAGTTCATGCATTCATGGTCTACTATTGTGCTAGAACATAAAAACCTTTTATTATTGAATCCTTGGTGCATAGAATAGTGTCATATAGTAAAATGCATGAAAATGATCTAAATGCCTTGCTGACTTGCATGGTTGTTGTGAAATACTGTGTATTAAAATGTTTTAAGAGCTGTAAAATACTCTAATTATTTCTGTGTACACTGTTATTACCTTGACAGTGCAGATTTTAAATGTCTGTTCATCATCACTGATTCGTAAAACATAACAGTAATATACCATGTGCACCTGCAACAGAATGAACTAATAGTTTCTCCCCAAGACCAAGGGCAGAGGCGCACTCGGGCATGATATTGATGAATGATTAGAAGATTCAGATGGATTTTCCTCAATGACTTTTGAGTGCTTACGACATGGATGCACAGCATTTTACTAAAAACCGTGGAGCTCATGGAAGGGACCGAGACACAAGAACTAATGGTTTGCTGGGTAATGAGACACGCACAGTGACCAGAGCAGGGCTCCGGCGTCAGCCGGCCACAGAACGTCCTTTCGTGAGGGTTCTGAGAGGGGCAGCCTGCTTGTAAGCAAAGGGAGCCCTGATAGAGACTGGGAGGGGCCTAAGGCTGCTCTGCCCCCAAAAGATCACGTGGGTTCACCGCTGCCTGAGCTGTGTGACCTTGGCCAGTTCACTTCGCATCTGGAGCTTGGTTTCTTCATCTCATCTGAAGTGGGGACACTGAGACCGACCGGGAAAGGTTAGTGTGAGGACTGATGACACTTAATATAACGAACTCCCAAGCCCACCGCCTGACACAATGCGGACATTCAACCAATGGTAGGTAGCTCTTATTACTATTCTTATCACGAATACCTTGGATGGTAAGTGGGGAATGAAAGATGTCTCAAGGGAGCTGGGGAGGTGGGCCCCAGGGAAAGGACAAGGGGGGCTTTGTGGGGGAGGTGGTGCCCGCCTCAGGGTTTTCCCGCTCAGACTCACCCTGTTGCGCTGGGCCTGCAAGTCGATCTCCAGGGCCTGGAAAGTGCGCTTCAGCTCGTGGGCGTTGCTCTGGTTGCCCCGCACAGCAGTGGGGCCGGCGGTCTCCTGGGCCAGGGCTGCGGACTGTGAGACCAAGCACAGAGCGGAGGCGTTGGCACGGGACCACACGGAGACGGCGGGACCTTTGGGAAGTTCGGGCCCCTTCCTTTTACCTGCTCCTTATACCAGGCATCCAGTTCTCGATGCTTCTTCTTTATCATTGACTCATATTCCTGCCTCATATCTTCCAGGATCTTAACCAGATCTTCCCCTGGGTTTTTATCCACCTTCACGTTGACCTTGAAGTCATTTGGCCCATGCTGTTCCTCCATTTCCTGTTTGATAACAGAGAAAGAAAAGGAATTGGCTGTGACGATCAGAAGGAAGTGTGTTGACCAGCAGCAATTAATGGATGTTTTAAAAATTCAGCTCATGTGGTCACTATGCTATCACTGGTTTGGTGTGGCTCCTCAGTTACCTTAGTTATTCATTATTGATGACAAAACATATGCATATCTTCCTCTTATGCTTTTACTATAAAATAAAGAATAGGACCAGACAGGCAATTGAATGGCTTCTATGATTGCTGACTTCATCCTTGGTTGGCAATGTTTTAGCAAGAATTATGCTTGCACAGTGTGCAAAGTACTCTTTAGGGAGTAGTCACGGGGGAAGTGATGGCCCAGTGAAGAAGGTGGGCATCTCAGGACAGAGCCCAGAGATCTCGGGAAGCGGTTCAGTGATCCACAGCCAACAGCTGTAGAGGCTTTTAAAGCCCCACCAGTGCCTTGGGATTCTGTAGGGCTGGCCCCCACGGGGTACCGGGAAAACCAAGAAACCACGGGAAAGGTTTAACTGACAGTCATGGTCTAACCGGCTTTGGTATTCACAATCGATTCCGTTTGCCTAAAATAGGGATTGTTTTCTTATCATTTTATCAAAGTCTTGGGGCTTTTGATGGATGGTGACTTCTCAAAAGGTGGTTAAATGTTTCTGGAAATTAGGATTCTTAATTTTTGGCACTAGTCATACATAGCTCGGCTGGTAGCAGGTTCTCTTTACTCTCTCGCCCCTCGGCTTGCTGCACATTGGGTCCATGACGGCAGTTCAGCCTCTCACGCTTATTCCTACAGTATCGTGTTAACACACGGATCTAGGTAAACATCGCATGCTAAAATTGTCGACCCAGCTACTGTTAATCGTGACTCTATTCTGGCTGTCTGACTCTATTCTTGGAATTGGAAAAACTAGATGTTAATATGGGTTCTCGTGATTATTTAGGTTGAAGGGCTATAGAACCAGCCTAGAGAGGGTCGTTTTTTCTGCAGCGGCTGAATCACCTAAAACGTGCGCACTAGGGGCCGTGTCAGAGATTCGGGGGAGTCCCACCTGCTCATGGCGCTTCTTCATGAGGATGAGCTCCTTCCTCATCCCCTCGACTTCCTGTTCCAGGTCTGTGGTGACGATGGTCAGGTCGTCCAAGATCTTCCGGAGAGCCTCGACTTCGATTTCCAAGTCTTTCTTGAAGGAGTGTTCGTTTTCGTACCTTTGGTTGGGAGGAAGGAAAGAGGATACTTCTTGTTGGAAGGCCGTGGTCTTTGTAAGGATTCACCTTTGCTTAGAGGTGACTTTGTAGGTTTAATGGTAGCAAAGTAATACGTGCTGTTTACCCTTTGCATGTCTCTGTCATGCGTGTTTTTCTGCAATGGTGACTCAGTGCTCTTTTTTTAAAAAATAATAAACAGCCATGTGCCCGTCACCTAAATTTAGCAGCCATTAACATTTTACCATACTTGCTTCATTTGCATTCCATTCTGTATTTTAAAGTAAATTGTAGACATGGCATTTCACCCCTAAATGCTTCAGAATGCATCTGTTAAAGACATTTTTTCTTAACAGATGTATAATTAATGAAATAAGCATAATAATGTTACTGTACTTAGCACATTAAAAACAATTTCTTAATATCATCTAATTCTTGGCTCATGTTCAAATGTTCTTACAGCAGAAAGTGTGTTTTACTCTCTGATTTATTTAAACTAGGGTCCGATCAAATGTTTATTCTTGTTATGCCTTTTCGATATATTTTGTATGATTTTTACATGCGGTTAATGGTAAGATAAGTTTCCCTTCTGAAAAAAAACAAAAACAAAAATAAGAACCACCCAAAAGACAAAACAAAAGAAAAACAAAATACCCCCGTCCTCCCCCTCCCTGCCCTCCCCCCTGCACCGCGGAGACGGAACTCACTTGAGGCCGAAGTCGTCCACCGCCATCCTGGCGTTGTCGATGAGAAGCACGATCCGCGCGTTGCTCAGCTTGCCGTCCACTATCTGCAAAACACGCACCCAGAGCCCCTGCAGCGGGACGAGCCGCCCGGGAGGCTGCATTTCCGCCCGCTCGTCCCCTGGGTGTCTGATCGGTTAGCACAGGTGGCTCGTCTTTCTGGCAGTGGGACAATCAACAACACACATGCACTGAGCGCTTACTAGGTACAACGCATGAGAATGACTTCGTAGTAAAGGCACGGTCTGCACTTTCATTTTTGCATGCGGTTTTGACAGGCTGGGGCCGATGCAAGGACTGAAAGGGTGGCGCAGGGAGGGGAAGTTGTGTCGTTCAAAACGCCTTCCGGCTGTCCCGCCCTGTGGATACGTCTTACCGCTGCGCTTAAGCTTGTCCGCATGGAAGATGCAAAAGTGGTTTGGGTTCTGATCCTTTTCTTGTTGTGACTATTGGTGTGGCTTCTCTAAAGTAAAATAGTTGTTTTAGATGAACACAATTCTTCATTGTGATTGCATTCATGTTCCCGGTCTGTGACACCGAGCAAAGTATCGCTTGTTACAAAGGGTCACTGACATTAGTTTGTGAAACCAGTTTTAAATGTATTTCGTAATACACTTAAACTAATTTAAAATATATTTTACCATATTATGGTCATCCCATACCATAATTATTTTTTATGCAAAGTAACTATAGTCATATATGAAACTTGTAGGTATATGTTTGTCCATTTTTCTGTGATGAGAATGCCTCAAGTGGAGCTATGAAAATATTAAATGAAATAATTCTTTACCATCTAATGGAGCAGCTTAGTAAGCTTTGTGTTAAAGCCTCCGGTCAAAGACTTTCACTAGATGTTTATATGCTTTTTTACTTTAAAAAGGAAAATATTGTTCAAAATGTCTACCCAAGTAATTGCATGTACATACAGGGTTTGTAAGTCCTTCCAGGTGGTTATAACCGGAGAAAAAGAGCACATTCCATGTATGTCACTGTCTCCAGGAAAATTCGGTGGGTGATGCCCAGTGTCCAGAGTGTAACACTGCTTTTGTACCAACTACTGTGCTGAAGTAAGAACTGGGACTTTTTCTTTTTACTTCCTGTTATTGACCATGGGCATGAACTTGGTCCAGTCCCTCCACTCCCTGGGCTTCAATTCCGTCACCTGTTCAATAAGGAGTTTGTACTAGAAACAGGTGACCTCGGAGGTCATAGCTCCAAACTTCTGTAATTTATTTGGAGCTGGAGAATCCTGTGACATTCCCTTGTATGGATACAAATCATTGCTTTATTCAGAAAGAATTTTCTTAGGGCCAAGTTGTCCTTGAATACAAAGGCACCTTTTAAAAATCTGGTGCCATTCAAAGCTTCACTGGTTATCCGGAATTTGGTGTCACGAACACACAATAGCAGGATTCAGAGGTGGTGGCAGCGGCGGGCCTGGAACGTGAAGAGCAGGGCCTGGGGTCCTGCCCCAGCATCCCCGAGCGGAGTGAGCTGGCCAAGGGTCAGTTTCTTCTTCGTTCACAAAATGGCAATGCCAAGGCTTGCCATAGCCACTTCTCAGAGATTTATGAGAAGTAGATTAGAAGAGGTACAATAAAGGAATGTACAATCCTTAGCACTTTCTGGACATGCTGTAAACACTCTGAAAAATTAGTTGAAACCCAATTAGTTCAGACTTCTCTTCTTTAAAACCTAGCACTTTGGCAACTAGAGCCAATGTCTGCGTTGGATAAATCCCGATGTACACGGTGAGATGCATCCTCAGACTCTGTGTGCAGGGGAGGCAGCCAGGCTGGCTGCCCCTGTCCAACGTCTTTCTTCCCTTGGTGGGTTCCAAGTGGTGTTAGCGCGACTTCCTTTGCTCTAAAAGAGATTCTGTAGGTATTTCCTTCTTCCCTCGACAGTGCTTCTTAGGGACTTTCTTATCAAATGCTTTTCCCTGTTTGCATTGTCTAAGCTCATGGGAAATAAAAAGTAGCTCCATTCAAAAAGGCCTAGAGACCCTTAGGGTTAGCCTTAGTTGTACACTGAACTGTTGGTTGACATCTAGAGAAATCATTCACTACACACTCTGCAGAATAAAAAGTACCGTATGTAATGAGTTAAACTGATACTTTAGCCATTGCAAAGGCCACATCAGGACTCTGATCCCCCCAGCCAGCATTCTCATAGTACATGAGTGATGAGCTCTGAAAGGTACTTGATATCGAGCACATTTAAAAACTGAAACTATTTCCCATTGTTTGGGTTACTGATACGGTATTATGACACAGCCTCGATTTCTGAGATGGATTGAGAAATAATATATGAGGCATGGTTTTTGCATTGTGTGTTACAATGAATCACCTGGATGCTCCCCAAGGCCCTGAGTGAATTCCTTAGAAGACTCCAGTCGGTGTGTTAGTGCAGCATCGCTGCCCCAGGGTGCGCGATCTCCTCCCGGGGAGCGGGAAGTGGGATGTTTTATCGTGATCCCAAATGCCAAACAGAGTTCTACTGTGAGCCATCCTAATATCCCTTTATGCCCAGCTCTGTGTTTCAAAAGGAATGGATTCATTTTTGAACTCAATTGCTTATATTTAATATCCCTAAGGTGGGGGCAGGAGACTGCTGTATCTCCTGAGAACATTTCATCAGGGCCCAGGAGGGGGTCAGCCCCCGCTGGTTGCGGGACCTCGATGGGCCTCTGTTTTCCCAGCTGCACACGGGGGAGGTTGCGACAGATAGACGACCTCAACGTCAAAGAGCTGTTTTCTTCAAACACAGAGAAAACGTAACAAGTGAAGTAGGAAATCCAGAAGAGAGTGGAATTCGAAGCTGAAGGAGCTTCGGCTTCCTGTTTAATGTCAGAACCCAGGATCCAGGGCCGCTGGAAGGATGAGCAAGCTGCTCTCTCCTCGCCATTGGCCCCATTCGCGCCTCCCAGTTCCGCTGCGATGAATTCAGGCCGCCACTCGGTTTCAGCCTACCCATCTGTATATCGGGAATCAAATACCTGCTGCCCAGAATGAAACGGCGTGTAAGAGGTGTGAGTTGCCTAGTTAACAATGCAAATGCAATGCATTATCTTTATCAATGTGCAGTATCACGGTTGCATGCGGTAGGCAAGGCTAGTCAGCACCACACCGTATAGAAATCAAGGCCTTTGGAAACAAGCTTGGGCTGGAGTCCTGCTTCTGGCTCTTGTTTTTCTTTTTATTTCCTCCTCACCCGAGGATATTTTATGATTGATTTTAGAGAGAGAGGAAGGGAGGTGAGAGAGAGAGAGAGAGAGAGAATCATTGATGTGGGAGAGAAACATCGATCGGTTGCCTCTTCTTCGTGCCCCGACTAGAGATCTAACCCACAACCCAGGCATGTGCCCTGACTGGGAATCGAACCTGCAACCTTTTGGTGTACAGGACGACGCTCCAACCAGCTGAGCCACCTGGCCAGGACTAGAGCCTTTGGATTGCTACTTCACTCTTCTGAGCTCCAGTCTTTTCCCCAGGGCTGTGGTGAGAATTAAGTCAGATGCTACGGAACGCCTCCATCACTGCGGAAAACTCTGGGGTGGCACTGGTAAGTGCATTAAATACCCAACATGATGCCTGGGGTGCAGTAAGTGCTCACTAAACGTCTCCCTCCGCTTTTGCTGTCAGCGAATGAATGATTTGATCAGGCTGAAGCTTACATTTTTGGGGGGAGTTACAGTCTCAGCTGCCCATGTACAGAAGTCTTCTATTCCTTCTGTTCTAAAACCAAGGCAACTTTATGAATGAAAAAAAAATACGATGAGGTTTGTTGAGTCACCTTGTTTTTTCCTGTAAAGACAACCGTGTACTATGTAGTTAAGGTAATTACACAGTCAGTTATTAGGTTGATTATTCAATAATTAGGGTTTATTATGAGGACAGATTTATGTTATCTTGACTGGTCCTTCCTATATTCACGCAAGGCTGGCTGAGTGTTGAGAAATAATATCGTATAAATATCGGAAACCCGCGATGCCCTCTTTAGATGAGGTTAAATCACGATCCTGCAGGACATTTTCTGGGGCTGCTTTCCCCAGAGGGAAGTCGTGTAGCTTTGAGAACTAACTGACGAGAGGACCGGATTCCCTCTGCTCCCAGCCAATGGTGTGAGCGGTCCCAGAAAGTATAAGCTTCACTTTTAACACATTTGGTTGAAAAGCTACGTATTTTCTGAAGAAGTCTCCATAACACATCCTAACTCTAAGATTCCAACCATTATGCTCATTTTACTATTATTTTTTTCCTAGCAACATGCCGCTTTCAGAACTGTTAGCACCTAGAAACTCAGAACTTCTAGGAGACCCCGAGAAGGAGTGTCCTGGATGTCACAATGGTGGATCCACTCGTGGAGTGGCAGCCCTGAGATGTGACCTCCAGAATAGTACAGCTGGGCCTTTCTCTGCTGGGTCATCACAGTGCGGCCGGTTCTTTGTGGGGGGAGCTGAACCGAGGCGGTGAAAAAGCAAATACCCTCCTGTGCCTTGCGCCCTGAACAGGAGGAACGGACCCCAGCCTTTATCATTGCTGTCCCATCGCCGGATCTGAAGTGACCCTGGGCAGCAGCTGGTTGCCTTAGAATTTCCCCCCATAATTTATGTACAGAAGATGAAAGAAATAAAACAGACTTTCCTAAGTCCAAATTTAAGGTATAATAAGACAATATCCTCCATTGCCTTGTTCACAATTAGTTTGAGCTCTTTTGCCATTTTGCTGGCAATTGGCTTTTGCACTGATTTCTCGTTGCCCGGTTCCGTGCATGTGCACCCCCCTTCGAGTTCCAGGGTCGCCCAGAATCTTACCTGCTCTTGCAGGCTGCTGATGTTTTCCTCATGTTGGGAATAATCTTGCTTCCGGCCGGGGTCTCTCTGCTGATGCCATTTCAGGATGCGACTCTCCAGCTTCTCATTGGCCGCCTCCAGGGCGCGCACCTTGTCCAGGTAGGAGGCCAGGCGGTCGTTGAGGTTCTGCATCATTGCCTTCCCATTTCCTCCTAGGAGGGAGCTGCCTCTTTCCGACCCCCAAGACCCTCCAGGGGGCAGGCAGCTTGGCGAGGTGAAGGAAAGGGAGATGCGGACCCCCCCGGCACCCCCGTGGACGCTGGGAGCCCGGGGGAAGCCCCCTGGCTGACTCCAGCCGCCTCCTGGGCCGTGGAGGGAGCCGGAGGCGACGTGGCTGAAGCGGTGGCTGGAACTCATGGTCCCATCTGTGTGTGGGGCGGGGCTGGGCTCTGCTCTGCTGCCTGGCACCACGGGACTGAGCCGCCCCAGACTGCCCTGGATGGTTTTATGCCCTTTGCTGTGGGAGTTCCCTCCTCTGACAACTGTACCAACAAGATCGTATCATTGTGCAACAAGTGTTTCCTCTCGGTCCACCCCGAGGCGCCCGGGCCTCCACGCACTGTTGTTGTTGTTCGGAGCCGCACTGATACACCAGTTGTTTCTCCCTCCCAGCTGCAACCCGGAGGTGTGGCCCGCGACGACGTTAGGTGGGTGTTAGTCTCGGGTGTCTGTTTAATCTCCTGTGGAGCTCCTCCATTGTCTGTGCCTTTGAAAAGGGCTGATTAAAGTCCACAGAAGGCTTCTTGGGTGTAGGACAGAGTTGCCTTTAAAAAGTGGACAGTCAACGCACAGACACACAATCCCCTCCCCTCCAAATGAATCCCCACTCTAAAATGGGGGTGGGAGAGACCCCCGGGGGAAGGGCCAGGGCAGAACAGAATCTCAGGCCCCCAGAACACAAGCCCTCGTGCTGAGGAAACGGGGAATGGGGTGCGTACCCGACACCTTTGTGGCAGCCACTGTTGGATGGAAAGTAATTTCAAAGGAATCATTCTTAAGAGCAAACCCTCAATTATAATTAATTAATAAATGACCGAGCCTTCCGCTTTCATCCCCAGCACACCTCCAAACCAAACAACCCTGATCTGCACTCAGGACTTCCCTTGGCTCCTGGGGGGGACAGCCTCGGCCCCCGGCCAGCAGCCCCGTCCTGGCTGAGAGGCCGGGTCCTGTGACCCGCGGCGGAGGGGCCGGAGGGAAACAGGAAATGGGCCCTGGGCTGCCCGGCGTGCCTGGTGAGTCCTACGCTTGTTTGCCAAGGTAAAGGTTAGGGACGAGTGAAGAAGTCTGGGGGCGGGGAGCCACGTGCTGGTTTTTGGCAATGAGATTTAAAAGGGACTTAGAAATAAAATGGCAGCAGCAGAAGGGACTTCCATTCCCTGGTTCAAGCCACTAATGGCACAGAAAACCTGAGGTCTGTTGGGGGGCAGCGGGGCACGGACGGAATGGCAGAGGGCAGGCTGTGGGTCAGCAGCAAAGCCAGGGCGGGATCCTGTCTGCGTCACGGGTGCTGTTATCACTGAGTTGGATCTGCACAGAATCCTGCATGGTGCTTCCCTTTGATAAGGGTGATAATGGGACCTCCCAGTTTACAGAGCCCTTTGATAGGTGTTTTTTACTCAGTTCCCACAGCTCTTGATGGAGCCAGGCGGGAGGATTGTCCCCATTTTGCAGAGGAAGGAGAGGCGGATGAGTCAGAGCTGACGGGCACGTGCACTGTGGTTCAGTGTGCGAATTTGCGGGCAGTGAGATTCAACGCGTGCGTCCGGAGGTCTGCCCGCTGGCCGTGGTCCAGGCCGCTTCCACTGCTCGGAAAACCACCGCCTGCGCCCCGCACGCCTGCGTCCCTGCCTTCAAGATGTAGCTCAAAGGTGACTCCCTTCAAGCACCATTTCCTGAATTCGCCTGCACGAGCTGGGTGTTTCTTCTGCAAGGAAACCGCCTCAACCGGACCCCAAGATCCTCCAGAGGGGCAGCCTGTGCGGTATCCCCACTCCACCAAGGAAGCTGGGAGCTCCCGGTGGGACCCCCCCTCACCCCCGGATATGAGTCCATTCCTGCTCTTTCACTCACCACATTAAAAAAAGTTATGAGAGTTTATTTGAGCTGAACTGACGACAGGTGCTGGGGAGCAAGACCCCAAATGCTCCGCACTGACCGCACTGACCACGCTTGTTGCCCTCCCCAGCGACCGCAGACTTCCCGAGAGCAGGCGTGTGTCCCCGGTCTCTCAAGCACCGAAGTCTGGCTTCTTACAAGCCTTTCACAGTGTGTGTCTGCTCAGTAATGAACTTTTCGGAGACATGATTTTAACTCAGGTTCTCCGGCACCATCGCCAGCCGCCCTTCTCAGGAGTGTGAGCTGTGAAACCAGGGAGGAGAAAAAGCCTCTCCCCGGGGTGCACTAGCCAGCCACAAAGGCAAAGTCATTCCTAATTGCAAATAATATCACTGGAGCACACCCCGCTCTGCCTGTCCACCCCGGCAATAACACTCCCAAGAGTTCTCTGGACTTTGCTGCTCTCACTGTGTGCGGGGGGGGGGGGGTGAAGGGGGGGGAATCTAGCCACGGTGAAAGGAGGCCTTGGGGCAGCTTAGAGGTGGTGCTGCTTTAACACATTCCACAATTGCTCACATCTTTGAACGGGAACAAAGAGGGAGACAGGACAAAATGGGCAAATGTGAGAAACAGACTTACCTAGACGTGTGGTGGCCAGCAGGGTGCTGATGGGTGTGGATGGTTCCTGAATCCGAGTGTGACTGGCGTGTGCTCACACGGACCCTGTCTCCCATCTGCAGGATGCGCCAGGGCTGGGCCGCACTCGGCTGCACTTTTGGTGAATCTTTCTGTCACACTGGGTTGTGGTCGGTAACAGGGGATGGCGATTTTGCAGGAGAGGCTGGGCGGTGACCGAATGAATGGGGTTGCGTGTGGGTGTATCAGGGATCAGGAGGCAGCCCCGTCAACAGGCCGCTGCCGTGAACTGGGAGCACAGGGCGCTTGCGCCCTTTAAAGGCAGTCGCCCCATCTCTGAAGTGCTCCACAGGCACCCTCCTCTTTACAGTGCGGGGAGAATGGCCAAAACAACCCCCACACAGGCTTTTACTGCGCATGGCATTTCAGAGCAGATGAGTAGTAGGGCCTGCAGGCAAAATGGCCATGTCATTATCCTGTGAGTCGGAGGGTTACATGAAAAGGTTAGACATTTATAGAAATTAAACACAGCTTCTGCAGGGACACCAGGTCAGACATTTCATAAGTGCCTAAGGTTATCAAACTGTAGCCAAATAAAAACAAAATGTTCTCCTATTTTGATTTGTCCAGTAAAAGGGGGCCACTAGATAGAAGGTTCAAGTTAAAAAGTATTCAGTGCAGTATTTTGGACCAGAAGAGGAAGGCAAGGCAACCTGAACTTGTTTCCAAGTAGTAGCATTTGTATTCAGTGACTGACATACCAGGAAAAATAATGAAAAAAAAATACACAGAAGCAAAATGACTCTTAAGATCACAGCAGGAAGTCCTCTCAAAGGGTAGGTAAGGAGGCAACTGTTTGGGGATCTTCGTCTGACTTTGAACATTTTTAAATTAAGTGTATCGGGGTAACGTTGGTTAATAAGAGTTCATAGGGTTGCAGTGTGTAATTCTGTAACACGTCATCTGCAGGCCACACGGTGTGCTCACCACCCTGTTCTCTCGTAAGGCAGATCTAAGGGCTTTGTTACATTCAGGCTTGCCGTTGTCGACAAGGATACTCAGGAGCGGGTGTTGGGTGCAGTGTACCCTGATGTTCGCGCCGGAACAAAGTTGCTCGCAGCTGCCTCGCTTGACCTTCGATGCTGGAGCTCTTGTGGCTTCTGTAACCCGAGCGACAACCTCCCAGCCACAAGAACAAGACAGTGCTGAGGACTGGGAAGTAATTCACTGGGTAGAGTTCAGGGAGTTAGTAAAACCTTGCAAACTGTGTGTGTGTAACATTTTCTCTGCGTGTTTATATGTCCACTCTTCTGAGGAAAGATTGCGGGTTTCATGAGATCTTTAAGGGAGAATATAAATGGAAAAAGGATCTAGTGATGTAAAACCTCACAGGCTCCTTTCCTCTGTTGGCCTGTAGTTACCAACTGAATGCTTAGGATTTTCATGGGAACATAATATTAGACGTAGAAATGAATCGTGCTTCTCATCCGTCTCATACCTGTACTTTGACAGACAGACCCATGGCCGGTGACGGCAGAGCGAGGGCCGGCAGCGGGATCCCCCCGCGTCCTTGTTCTCTCCGTGACAGTTTGTAAAGCCGTAGACGTGGTGCTCGAGGCTCTCACTGAGGTTCGTGCAGTGTGGGAGTCCATCCAGGCGCGTGTTCGTGTACACACGGCCAGCTGTGTTTCAGAGGTTCCCATGGCATTTTCCTCCTACCCCCGAACTCTGCATTTTGTCTCTGATCCCATTATTGGTTCAAGTCCATAGCCACAGAGAATTAGGGTTAAAATCCTCTGATTTCATTCCCTTATTATCTATTTTATTGAGAGGTTACTTTGCAGGTGCTCTGATTCTGTGATTGGAGAGATTCACAAGGCACAGCTCCTGCCTTCAAGGGTCCTTCGGCCTGTGGAGATGGGTTTTGTTTCGTTTTGTTTTGTTGTTTGCAAACCCAGTACTTTGCCGGATGACACAGGCTGTTCCGTGAGGATCTGCTCTGGGATGCTTAGACGCGGTCGCTGGTCTTTCCCTGTTTATACTTTGATTCGGTTGCCAGTTCCCAGGCAGACGGGATGATTTAGCATCGCCACCACCAGAGAAAGCCCCGTTTTTCTGGTCATCAGGATCTTTTCCCATGGTGATAATGGAGTCACCATCATTTGAGTGACATGTCTGTCGTTGACGACTTTAGTGTAAAGCTCGGGAAGAATGGGCTGGCCTCTCCCAAGGTGCTGGAGTCGCATCTCACTTACCACTATCACCTTCAAAAAAAAGGAACCTCATCTCCTCTCTCTTCCCAGTTCCCTTTTCCACCTGCCGCTACGCCTTTCTGAGAAGGTGGCTATTCCAGCCAGACCACATCTTGGAGAGGAGTGGCAGGATGATCTGGTTTTAGAAGAATGCTTTCAGTCCTTTTGCGCTGCCGTTGGCGTGCGGCCAGGCCTGGGGCGGGGGGTGATTTTGTTCACATGCGGCCATAGAAGAAGAACAGATCCCCACTTGTGGGTGGGGAGCGCGAGTACAAGACTGAAGCTGTTTCACTCTTTTGTTCTCCTTATTATCATCGTAATTCAAAGAACACGATAGGCAATCAAATAAATCCCTTAATGCAAGGGCCATTGTCACTGATAATTCTTTAATAAAGAGCCCATTAGCTTCAGTGCTCGCTGGGCGTTGCCTTCTTTTTTGCCATTTAAGGAGACGTTTTGAGTAGGTAGTTTTGGTTTGCCGAGACACTTTCTCATGCAGTTTGCTGAAGGCTCGTCCTGCTGGGTTTTACCTCTGAGCCCAGAGTGGTTCTCGGGGTGTCGGGGTCAGTGAACGGGGAGGCCCCTGCACCCTGGGAGTCCTCCCCGCGTGACGGTTATTGGTGCCCGACCTTCAGCCATTGATGTTCTTGGTTCTCCAAAATACGGCTCCCTATTTAAAAAAGAAAACAACAAGTTCATGTATTGTTCACCTTTTCGTTCGTTCGTTCATTCATTCATTCATTCATTCAAATTATTTATTGAATACCTAATCTGAGTGGAGCGGCGAGAGCAAAGGGAAAAGCAAGGGGAGGAGACGAGGCTGGTGATGCACCTAGCTGCTGGGCCGTGCTGGGCTTTCCCAACCCCGCTGAGTACGTTGACCTTCAGCATGAGACCCCAGAGAGATCTGACGCCGGGGATTGCTGTCCCGTGATCATGGTTGTGTTTTAAAAAGACGACCCGACTGCGTTGTGGAGGATGCGTGAGAGAGAGCAAGCGTGCGGGGATCGGCCAGCGGGCTGTTGCACCTGTGCGGAGGGATGATAGCGGTTTATTTGTTTATTTTTTTTTTATAGAAAAACGATTTAGTGAAGTGTGAGGGGATATTAGAGGACTAACAGCATTAGTCTTCTGCCGAGAAAAAGAAGACCTCGTGGGAAGATTAAATTTATTACTGATTTTTATGGCATCCATAGTAGGTACATGTTGCATTTGTCTTATTCCACAGGATTATGTCATAAATACAGTGTTTATTATGCTGCCATAAACTTTACGTGTTTTTTTTTTAATTTTATTTATTTATTTTTAGAGAGGGAAGGGAGGGAGAGAGAGAGAAACATCAATGTGCGGTTGCTGGGGGTTATGGCCTGCAACCCAGGCATGTACCCTGGCTGGGAATCGAACCTGGGACACTTTGGTTCCCAGCCCGCGTTCCATCCACTGAGCTACGCCAGCCAGGGCTAACTTTACGTGTTTTATACATATCCTAACAAGTGTGTGTGTGCTTAGACAGGAAGTAATCATATATTTTACCAAAGTATTCTCTTGTTCAAGGCTCTTGTTTTAGGGACAAGTAACTGCTACGACGGACTCTGTTGTATGGATGAAAGAATAAAGCAGTGCAAGGAGGCAGACTGGACAGCGAGTCCTCAGCAGAGGGGCCGTGGGACCTGGCCCCTGCGTGACACTGGTCCCGTGTTTTACCCATGGGCTCACTGCCAGGCTGTTCCTTTCCGTGTTTGTGTGTGACATCCTTCTTACCTGCTCTGCTGTTTGTTACTCTCTCTCTCAATTAGGGAAGGGATTCTTGCAAAGTGCATATTGGTTAAAATAGGAAGAGGCAGTGTTGCACAGTGGTCAGAAATGCAGGGTACCAAGTCACACGGTCCCAGCTTGAATCTTGGCTCTGGCACTAATTAGCCAGGGGGCTCTGGTAGGTCATGGGAGGTTGTGCGTTGGTAACAGGAGCAATGGTGCAGAAAACACACATAGGAAACACTGAACATTTTGGTGCTTCAGACTAAATTGTATTAAATTTACTCAGTAAAATTGAGATTAAGTTGTACTCAGTAAATGTTCATTGTTATCGTTGCTATAAAAAGATGGCTCCCAGAAGGCTATGGAGTATGTTTACATCTTCGAACTAGGCATAAGCCTTAATATATCCTATCTTCACATCAGCTGTGTTCCCTGGGGCTTGAAGACAACCTGGGAACTTGACTGGTTGGTGGATTTAAATACTCATGACTTGGTTATGTATTCATCAATCTCCAGTTCTGGTCCTGGTGTTTTATGGAGATAATACTTGAAATCTCTCTCTCTCTCTCCTCTCATTTTGCTTTGGTTTAATCTGAGGCAAGTGTGGTAGGCAGAATGACGCCCCCCACCAAGATGTCCATCTCCTAATACCCTGAACCTGTGAGTACGCATGTTATGCGGCAAAGGGGAGCAGAGGTTGCCGAGAGAGTTAAGGTTGTTGATAGGCTGCCCTTAAAGCAGGGCAAGTAGCCTGCATTACTCAGGTGGGCCCAATATAACCACAGGTACCTTTAAAGGAGGAAGAAGGAGGTAGAAGAGGCACTCAGTGTCAGGGAGGGAGGTGGGTGCGGGCGGAGTTGGGAGAGATGAGACCGCTGGTTTTGAAGATGGAAGGGGACCCACGCCAAGGAGTACGGGAGCCCCCCAAAGCTGGAAAAGGCAGGGAACCGATCCCCCCGGAGGACTTCCAGGAAGAAGCTCAGCCCTGCGGACCCCCGTGACTGTAGCCCAGTGCGACCCATGTCAGGTTTCCAAGAGAGAGCCATGAGCGAGTAAGTCTGTCTTCTTTTGAGCTACCGAGTTTATGGTCATTTGCTACAGCAGAAAGAGAAAATTATCCGAGCAAACGCCTGTGTGTGACATAAAAACAAGGACTCTGGTCATTGATTTTTTTTTTTGCTGCAGATTAAATTGTGGTGAACAGAAAACTTTTCGTGTGCCTTAAAAATAATTGATATGGATTTAATATGGATTTTTAACTCCGAGCCAAACAGCAAAGATGGTTGTGGTGACTGTATTTTATAAACCCTACGTTAGCCAAGTTATGGGCAGATTTTTTCTTTGCAAATGAATTTACGTAGTAAACTTTGCAAAACTGTAGAATTTAAATCACATTAAGTTAAACATGTCACAGGTGATTTTTACTGAAAAATATAAAAGTGCATAAGATCGGGGCTCCTCCTGAAGACCCAGGGCAAACAGTTACCACGGTTAGGGCAGAGGCGAGTATCTGGGGCCCAAGCCTGTCTCCCTCCTGGGCTTATGCCGTGTCCACAGCCCTCGAACTCCCCTGCTGCCCCTCCCCGCATCAGGGAGAGCTCCCGGGCCCGGGGGGGCCCCCGCCACTAATTGCTGTTTACCGCACAGGTGCATGTCGTTACTATGAAGAGGTGCTGCTGTAACTGGGACGGTGGACCCGATGCCTGCAATCCAGTCCCGCTGAACTGGATTCTGCTCTTTCTGGGGGACTGCCAAATGACCTCCTGGCTTATATCGCTCTGTGGCCACCAGAGCATACTTATTTTTTTCTTTCTCTTTCTTACTTTGTCTGTTTGCCCCCTGAATTAACAGACGTGGTGTTTTCTACTTTTACCGCGTAAACCCAATGCATACGATTTCACCTCTGATGACGTCCCCCCAATAATTTGTAGCCTATCTGCAAAGGGGTCGGGGGTGGAGGGACGCTTCCCATGTCCTATCCTAGGGTCCTTGTCCCTGTTATTATTCCGGTGAATCAAACCCTGAAATTCCCCTGAAGCTTCGGCAACCCAGGATTGCTGGTGGAGCCACACACTGTCTGCTGGACACACGGGTATCTGGCAGCTGTGGTTTGGACCCTCTGCTCACCGTGAATATGAACAGGATTAGAAACGAGACCTACGCTTTCCTGCAGCTTCTCCAGTCAAGACCTGTCGGCTTATGTCTAGTGGAGCCGAGCCATTTCACGCCAGGCTTCAAACAATCGACTTGGCCTGAACCCAGCAACCGAACTGCTGCGGTGAGAATGAGATGAGATGGAAGTGACGCTGAGCAGGGCCGTCTGGTCTCCAAGGAAGAGCTTCACAGGGTGACACCCCTCTGCCCAGCCACGGTGGTCTGCTTCGGTCTGCGGGCTGGCGGTGGGTTCGGAAGCCGCCTTATCTCTGCACCTCAATCCAAGGACCTCTCAGGAGCTGACTCACAGAACTTAACGCTGAGGGGTCAACTGAATGAGCCGGAAAGCAAACTTAACCAATTTAACACTGAGAAACGATCCATTCTGCAACCAGAAAGGTCCCATATGCAACTTGGAGTGCCTGCTCTGTTGTATCTGAGTACTGGAGCAGCCAAGTTGTGATACGGAGGCTGTTTGGCAGACGTGGCGCCAAGGAGCCGGAGGCCTGAAGATCTGGCCCAGCTCTCGGGGGGCTGGTGCAGCGGTGTTCGGTGTGGCCGCTTCCCGCATTGGGTTGGACGTGATGTGGGGTTACCTTTAGGGCTCACTTTCTTGTGAATCCCATGACAAAAAATTAGCTCTTCAGCTATTTATGCCTTTGATTGAGCTACAGATATTATATCGTCAAACTTAAGTGATTACAGCCCTGGCTGGCGTAGCTCAGTGGACTGAGCGTGGGCTGCGAACCAAAGCATCGCAGGTTCGATTCCCAGTCAGGGCACATGCCAGGGTTGCAGGCTACGGCCCCCAGCAACCACACACTGATGTCTGTCTGTCTTTCTCCCTCCCTTCCCCCTCTAAAAATCAATAAATAAAAGCTTTAAAAAAATTTTAAAAAAGTGATTACGACCAGGGCATTTCCAGTATAGAAGACATGAATTTGTTCCAATCTTAACTTGACCGCTTACTACCTGTGTGACACCGAGCAAGTTAGTTAACTTCCGTATGCTTTGGTTTACTTACTAGTAAAGTGGGAATAATAATATTGGGTAGGCCAAGAAGTTCATTTAGTTTTTTCTGCAAGATGGTTCTAGTAGCGCTTAGTTGTCTTTAACTGCATTCAAAACTATTTTGTTAGATTGTATCATGACAACTGTCATATCAGCGTGCACTTAAAAAAAACATCAAAATTGGTGAATTTTTGTGCAGCCATTTTAGTGTTGAAGATGGAAGAAAATATGCAACATTTTCAGCGCATTACGCTTTCTTGTTTCAAGAAAGGTAAAAACAACTGAAACACAAAAAAAAGATGTGTGCAGTGTATGGAGAAGGTGCTGTGACTGATCAGATGGGTCAAAAGTGGTTTGCGAAGTTTCTCGTACTGTTGACATTTTGGCCAAATAATTCTTTGCCGCGGGGCTGTCTTTTGCACTGGAAGATATTTAACAGCACCCCTGGCCTCTACCCATGAGAGCCAATAGCAGGAGATAGCTGACATACTGAAAATATCCAAATAAATAGAGTTATTGGTGAAAATGAAAATGTGTCTGTTATTTTATGGATAAAACCATATGGACTTTTTGGCCAAGCCAGTAGCACCACGGGGCTGTCGCGAGGACTGAGTTAAATAAGTCACGTAAAGTGCACAGCACAGTGTCTGGGGCACAACAGTCCATTGATTTTCAATTGAATGGGAGAAACATTCCTCTTTTGCCTGTTGAGCCGAGGGGGTACTGTGTGTGGGTTCTGCACATGTCTCGCCGCCTCAGTCACGTGCCGGCTGCACGCTAACTCCGAGAGTGCTGCGGGAGGCTTCTCGCCGCTTTCCCTGCGGAGCCCGCCGCCCAACTCCAGGGAACGCTGGGGCCTCGAGAGACGGGGCAACGGCACTGCTCTAGGAGAAGGGCCACCGGTCCTATCCAAACGGCCCTGTCATTTTCGTTCTTCACTAAAGTGATCCTATTTAAAGGGCCAGGTTCAAATTGTTCTCACTCTTCCTCCTCGGCTGTCTTCATCCTGTTGACTGCCAAAGAGTGTGGAGGTTGGTCTGTTATGGGGAAATCTTTTCCAACTGAGTTCCAGAACATTCTGAAAAGCAGAAGAGTTGGACAGGTGATAATCCTTTCCCTACGTATATGTATATCAAAAACACCTTAAGTACATGCAATTTTTATTTTAAAAAGTAATAAAATAAAAAGTGACTTCATCCTTAATCTAGTGCTTTCATTAGTTATCAGGATGGCTTTGCGTGACCGTGCCCTTGTCTCGCCCCCAGGAAATGCTTTGCTAGCTCGAGCATGACTGTTTTGCCAGTGGAATGTAAACCTCTCAAAGCAGCACAGTGAAATCGCACTTGCAGTGCTACTGGGTGCTGGGCATGCTCTAAGAGCTTTGCATGCTTTCATTAATGTCATCATTGCAACCTTATGAAGTAGATGCTATTAATAGCCCCATTTTAAGATGAGGAAGTGGAGATAGAGAGGTTAATTAACTTGCCCAAGTACTCCCACCAAGAGGTGGCAGGGCCGGAAACCAGACCCAGCTGGTCTAGTATCCAGCATATGTTCTTTTTTTTTTAAATTTTTTATTTTTAGAGAGGGAAGGGAGGGAGAGAGAGAGAAACATCAATGTGCGGTTGCTGGGGGCCATGACCTGCAACCCAGGCATGTGCCCTGACTGGGAATCGAACCTGCGATGCTTTGGTTCACAGCCCACACTCAATCCACTGAGCTATGCCAGCCAGGGCTCCAGCGTATGTTCTTAATCAGCACGTGATTTTGCTTCTTGACCAGTGTTCTCTGCTGGCTGAGTCTCATGCCTTAGTAGAGGCCACTCGTTCTGAATTTTCATCCTAGCCTCCTTCTCTCCCTCAGGTTACAGAGTTCTCATAAATGAGTTGTAATTTTCACTTGCTTTCCACTGTGAGACTTCTCTCTGCACCCGCAAAACTTGTGTTGGGGTTAGGGGTGGGAAGGGGGGCGGTTTCTTGGAGAGCTCCAGTGAAGGGAGGCGCAGTTATTTTTTTTTCTGATGGGTCAGTGGGAAATGAGCTGACAGGCACTTAGTCCCCACTGAGGTGCAGAGAGAAGACCTTTCTATTCTTGCACACAAGTCAGGGATGGGCGGTTCTCCATAACCAGCTATAGTGATTTAGAGAAATTCAGCCCAAAGCGTGGTCTCCCTCCAGGTCTTCTAGGTTGGGAGAGTTAAGTTGCTTCTCCATTGGCCACAGATATCAAGTCAGTAAGTACATTTTCTCCGGGGTGACTCTCAAGTACCTGGCGGACCCTCTGGACCACCACAAGGAGACGCACTACCAGGGACTTTTGCTCCTGGCTCAATAGGAAGGCTTTTCTCTTTTTTGTTTTTTGTTCTCTAGAGAGAGACACAGAGAAGGAAGGGAGCCCCAGACCTGCTGTCTTTCTAGGAAATAGGAAGAGATCCTTAATCTCAGATCTTTTCTCCAGGCAACACCAATACGTTCGCCTTGATTGTTGTGCTCCAGACAAAGGAGGAGGAAAGAGGTTGAGATCGAGGGAGGGTGGGGGAGCAGGAAGGGAAGGAAGAGAGAAGGCTCAAGAAAACGTGTTTAGAAACTTTGCTACTGGTGATACCTTCACTGGTATATTTAGAAACATTGGCATATTGCATATTTTCTTATGTGCCTGTGCGGGGTGGCCTACGGCTCAAAAGCATCACCTAAAGAGACTCCCCAAATACAATGCTCAACTCGAAATGATAGTTCAACAAAATAAACCTTTCCGGTGTTTTCAAATAGGGTCGTTCCCATTCGAACTGGGGACTTGGGTTGCCCCCACGAAGCTTGCGCATCGTGCGCGAACACACTGACCAGGTGTTTCCTGGCAGACACACGGGCAAAGGGGCCACTCCCTGCAGAAGACGCTGGCTGGCAGCGTTGAGACCACGCCTTCCAGACTTGTGTGCGCACAGACTGACCTGTGTCACAGTGTCATGGGTGCTGGTGGCCTCGGCCTGCAAATGCTTTCTGGCACGGGTGGCACTGTTCCCTTCTCTTCCAGGGCACTTTCCTTCTCTCCTGAATTTTAGTCGTGCTCCCTCCATCTCATTTGGAAAGCACGCATGATTTTAGAATGATTTTCATTATCAAACCTCTATTTTAAATCGAAAGGGACACAATTCAGATCAACCTACTCAGGCAATGAGTACGATACTTTTCTCTCTTGTTCGATAAGTGGAAACTGTGGGAATTAGTAATGACATAAAGTCATTAGCTCCTAAAGAACTTAGAGTTCTTTAAAAGACACCAGAGAGAGGATGTTATTTCTTATGTCATTTGGAGGATGTTACTTCTCATGTCACTTCCTGTTTACAGATGCAGAAGACTACATATAATAAGGGAAATAGTGTTGGGGGGTGTAAAAGAATCTAAAGATGGTAGATCCAAAGACCCCCGGTGAGCATCTACTGTTTAAACTGCGAAGTCAAATGATGCTGCTGAGAACTAGAACCCAAGGGCACTGCCTTGTGGTCCAGGGCTGTTTCCATCAGACCAAGTCCGCCTCCATCCACCACAGACATGCCGGGGAGTGAGGAGGGGAAGACGGGACTGGGTTCTCTCACTGACTGCAGTCACGGGCCAGTCACCTTTCTCCCTTGGCTCCAGTTTCACCAACTCTTACCCAAAAAAGGCTATTAGATGCCCCTGAAGTACTGTTCTAACTTTCAAAAATATGTTAGCTTTCCCATATTCAGCATGGCACTACTCACCATAGCCAAGAGGCGGAAGTGACCTTAGTGTCCACTGATGGATGAATGGATAAAAGAGAATGTGACATCGATACACACATGCAATGGAACATTATTTAGTATTCAAAAAAGGAAATCTTGCAATATGTGACAACATGGATGAACCTTGAGGACATCGTGCTAAGTGAAGTAAGCCAGTGACAGAAAGCCAGTATTGCACAATTCCACTTATACCAGGTTTCTAAAAACAGACAATCTCATGGAAACTAAAGTAGAGCGGTGGTTGCCCAGGGCTTGGGAGAGGGGAGAGAAAGTGCTGCTAATCAAGGGTACAAAGTCTGTGATACCCAATGAATAGATTCTGGACGCCTGCTGCACGGCATTGTGCCCGTGGATGAACATACTGCTTCTGTTTTTGGAGACGGATTATATAATGTCTCAAGCGCCTTTTTGACCTCGCTGAGGCGATCACAGCCTTAAAATCCAGTCTTGTTTTTGTGTGGCATTGGGCAAGTCATTTTACTTCTCTGCTGGTTTCCTTGTCTTTTTAATGGTAATATTAATAATAGCTACTTCACGGCAGTGCCGTAAGGGTTACATGAATTAGCAACGCTAATTAACTTATCGACTGACCACTTTATAAACAGGTGAGCAGACAGACAGGGGAGGGATTGGCTGTGCGTGCTCACCTCTCCAGCTAATGTCAGAACCTACGTGAACCTCAGAAAGGCAGCAAGCCTTCCAGATCTTTAAACACGGCCCTTGTCAGTTAGAAAGCAGGGGCTTTTAACTCGGCGCACACGCTTCAGCTGAGGATGTTGTTACAGTTTGGATTCCCAGGTGGTGATGAGGGGGGCTGGGACTGGGCTCAAGAATCTGAATTTCACATGCTCCTGGGGAGGTTTGAGTGGAGCTGGTTTCTGGGTCAGCCAGAGAGATCCTGGAGGGAAGTAACATAAGGTGTTACGACCTACCGGACTCTTGAGGAAAATTCTTTGGGCAGCCTCTCCTAAGCAGAAAATAGTGGACTAGTGGAATGAGGATGAGGATGGAGAGGCTGTGGGCCACGTACAGGGGTGTGTGGGGCCGTTCATGGGGCGGGGAGGCAAAGGGAAAGAGAGAAGTGTGGTCACTCTGTCTCCCGAGGGGTGTAAACCAGATCTCGATTAAGGTGGAGTCAACTTGAGAAGGACACAATGTAGAGAGAACACGTTCCGTGTTTAGAAATGCAAATGGGCTCTGATGCCCCTCCTCCTTCTGCCGCAGGCTCTAGCGAACCAAAGGCCTTGGAGCTGCACGGAGTCAGAGCTTTGCGTGACTGTCTCACCGGGACTTCACAGACCTGGGGAAAGGAACCCGGCGTCACAGCCGCCTCCCGGGACTGGGACTCACAGACTCCTCCTGTCTGCAATTTGGTTCGGTGGTTAAGTGTCTGAGTTCAAGGGTCGGAGAGATCTGGGGTGGAACCCTGGCTCTGCCACTTTCTAGCTCTGGGAAGGCCGCCGCACCGTCTGAGACTCATGTGCATCTCGTGGAGACAGGAGTAAGAGACCTGCCTTGTGGGGCTGCGCTGGGGGCGAGAGGTTGTGCGTGTGAGCACTCTGTGCAGGGCCTGGCGCGTGGGAACTGCTCGGCATGCTGCAGCTGGCATTTATTATTATTATTATTATTATTATTATTATGACTATTACTACTATACACTGCAACCAACATTAGTAGCAGTAGTAGTACTGGTAGCACAGTAGCAGCAGTAATGGCATTATTGTCCTTTATCGCACTGTCTCCCAAAGAGGCTCGCACTGGTGCTACGTTTATATTAATAATGGCAACATTGATCAAAATAACTAACATATGTTGAATATATGCTGTTTGCCAGATGCTCCTCTAAGTGCTTTACCCGCTTTTTAGCTCATTTGATTCTCACAGTGATCGGATGGTGGGTATCACCGATACCCCCGTGTCACAGACAGCAAAAGCTGTGAACGGAAAGACTCCATAACCAGAGTGAAGAAGCGGTGGTGGGATCTGAACTCAGGCTCCAGAGACTGTGCTGTTTCCTGGTTCATGGCTGTCTTTTGAGCTGTGCTAAAATTATACTTGCATTGACTCCACCCTCCCCCTCTTTATCAGCCCCTTTTCTATTCCAGCTGCCGAACTATGCTGAACACTGAACTGTGGAAAAAACACAATGCAACAACAACAACAAAAAAACCCTTTAACTCCCTCCTGTGGCTGTATAGGACGCTGATTTAGCTTCTGGGTAAAAATCCAGACTCCTAACTGCCTGTGAAAGGTTTGACCATTTGCCCTGGCCGGGTGGCTTGGTTGGAGCCACCAAAAGGTTGGGGGTTTGCTTCCTGGTCATGCCACGTGACCTCCTAGGTTGTGGGTTCTGTCCCCGGTCAGAGTACCTATGGGAGGCAACAGATAGATGTTTCTTTCTCTCTCTTCCTCTCTTTCTAAAACCAATAAACACATAAAATAAATAAGTCAAAGGCCCGACCAGTCAGATACAAGGTGCAGCAGATGGTTCTACATGTCCTGGTATCGAGAGGGCACTCACAGAATCCGGACGCCTGGGTGTCCGAACGCCCTCTTGACTGTGCAGTCGGTAATTTATTTTTATCATGGAAGGCATGGGGGATTCTTTGCCGAGTGGGAGGAAGACGTCCTATTTCTGGGATAGAGTGACAGGGCATTGCCGCATCCGCCGCAGGTCAGCCTGAGTCCAGCGAGGTTCCTACACCCTGAATCTTGTTGGAATCAAAACTCAGCGCAGACTGAGCAGCTCCGACCTCTCAGCCGCTGGTTTCCCAGGCTGCACTGATGGTACGTGTGGGGCCCACCGGGGACCATCCCTGAGCCAACCCCAAGGGAGATGGCCTGGGAGGAAGTGACACGTGCCTGGCTTTTAACCTGGGGAATAAACTCCCTTCCGCAGACCACTTTACTGCTTACAAAACCGTGCACTGTCACAATCCCATTTAATCCTTCTGGCCACGCAGGAGGCAGGGCTCGAGCTGCGTCCCTTGTATTCAAGGTCACACACGCACACAGGCTGGGTTGAGACTTGGGTTTCTGGGTCCAAGCCCCATGCTCTTTCCACATGTCCTCCCACAGGCTGAGAGAGTATGCAGTTAAGTGCTCCGGGGGTGGGGTGGGGCAGGGGAGGCCTGGGCGTTCAGAGGAGACAGAAATTACCGGTGGAAAAGAGATCGCTCTGGGTGTTCTGCATTCCACTTGCGCAGTCTAAGTTGCTACTTGTCTGCAGGAAGTGGATTGCTGAGCTGTGACTTCATGCTTTTGTCTTTGATGTGGGCGTCAGTCAGCAACTGATACCTGATACGTATCCCAAGACTTCAAAAATGCTTTATGGAGTAGCAGTGTGGGAGCTTGACCTGTTCTTTGCCGCCCCCCCCGCCAAAGACAAACACTATTAAAACTCCCAAATCATGACTGGATAACGAAATTCACGGAGAAAGAATTTTAACTTGAGATCATCATGGCAACCTTAGGTCTAGGTCTGTGGCTAAAAACAAAGCTTATATAAAAGTGACAATTATGTAGTGCTTTTCCAGAATACAAAGCAGCATTATCTAAACCATTTCATTTGATCTTCACATTTAACAAACCAGGAAATTAAATTAGGGGCAGGCTAAGAGTTCTGTCCAGGGCTGCAGTTAGGAAGTGGGAAGTGTAGGACTTCAGGCTTTTTTGGCCCCACATTCTGTGTTTCACTTGGAACTATTTACTAAAACCTCTGGAAATGTCAAATAATTTGTGTAGGAAATGATATACATGCTCTGTGACCTACTGTAAGAAGCTCTGAGCATGGCTGGGCGTAAACGATGCCTTGTTGCTCCAGGACTGCCTCGAGCTTGCAAATAGCAATGATTCATGATTAGTTTCTTGCGAAGTTTGTGAATGTTAAGTCCATTTCTCTCCGGTAGATAGACTGAAGCAGGCATCTAAGTTATTTTTTCACAGTCACTCATCACAGGGAGATAGAGGAGCAGGGTTATGTCTCGAGAGTTCCAGCTACCTGTCCCTTGTAAAACAATCAGAACCAAACCCCATTCCCTAAAGGATAGAGAGAGGCATAGCAAATGTTTCATGAGAGGACCCATGCTATTTCTTCAACATGCTGGAGATTCACTCCCCATAATTGTTCCTGATTTTCAATGAAAGTACTTGGAGAGCCTTATGGTTCCCGAAGTTTTGGATAGCACAGATATCTTTAAAAATATCTTGCGGACGATAAACTATGTAAGTATGGGTAAACAATAATTAAGACAGCAGCGTTCCACAGGATTCAGATTCAGGACAATCTATTCAAAGAAACTAAATACTAAAATAAAGATCTTTTTCTCTCTTCATGCTGTTCCCATATGAGCTTCTTTCTATATTCACAGAAGGAGTTAAGAAGGGAAGGTGGTAGCTTTTCACCTTCCTGTGCCACAGCCAAAAACAACCTCAGAACTCGTCTGACTGGCTCCGGTGAGGAACGTCAGTCGGTACGGCCTGAGCAAACAGAAGGGAAACCTGCCCGCCACCTGTGGGCAGCAATGTAGGTCAGCTTCTTGGGCACCGACAGCTCAGTGCTCGCTCCTCAGGCGAGTGTGAGCTGTGCTTCCAGAGGACGTCGGTTGGCGTCAGCGTGGCAACGGACACTTGGGGAAGGAGCAGAATGAAAGCTATTCCGTCGATGGCGACCCACCGTAGTAGAAAGAAACTAAGTACCTGCAGGGGCTGGGGAACCCTTAAGCCTTTTTGGCAGGAACAAGTGTTGGCCTGTTTCATGAACGAGGGCCATTTTTGTCACCCTGGGGGGCTAGGCTTGGGCAGCTCTGATGATGAAGCAAGGCTGCACGTGCTCGTAAGAAGAGATGACTTTCCCATCCTTGATCTCCTTGGTGACAGTGCAGATTTTACCCAGGAGGTGGGTCAGGGCTCTGCAGGCACCGCAGGGCTCGGGCGTCCCTCGGGGAGCTGAGGGTGCCGTGTGCACTGGGGCTGCGCATTCCATGGCCGTGCAAACGGAAGGCTCACATTCGGTGGCACACGGGTTACAGGGGAGCCTAGAAGAAAACAGAATTTTACCTGTGATTGAGGGAAGGCAAAGATGGTGGTGGTTAATTTTTCAACACGTGTCGTTCAAAACAAACACTTATTGCCTCACTTTGTACTGTTGTTAGAGGAAGAAGAAGAACCAGACCACATCCACGGGAAAGCAGCATCCCAGGTGTAGAAGTATCGGGCTGTGTGGGCTCCCATTCCAGGGAGCGCCACAGCCCTGTTCACGGGGGAACACCGTGTGGGGGGTCAAGACCAGGAGGGGTCCAGCTCTGCCAGCTACCTGCTGGCGCCCTCAGACTGTTCCTGACTCTAGTTTTTCATCCGCAGAGTGGATATAAAGGGAACTAAACTCACAGGGAGGACAGTGAGAAGGCACACGTTGAGGGGCTTATTACCCGGGGAAAGGAAGCTAATCAGACACCTTTCCCATCAGAGGGTTAATTGCAGGACTACTGGGGGCCTGAACCGCTCCCACGGAAGAGTTCTCAAAGCTTCATCAGGACGCTCCCAAGAGCTGTCTGCGGGTGTTTGTAAACGGGCCATCTTTAGAGAACTGGAGTCAGAAGCAGTAAGAACTCCTCAGAAAGCGTCATCTTTCTTCGCTGACTCAAGGCCCTTCGCTATATCGCAGCTCCTGCAGGTGGTAGCGCTGGTCAACACTGTGCTAGCACAGCGCCAACACGCCAGTTACAAGAACTCGATGAACCGACGCCACGGATTATTCTGGGGAGGGATGTCTTGTTAACAATCGTAACCAAGTTTGCCTTTGGAGTGTTAGTTCGGACTGAGTTGCTTCAAAGAGCCCATGCTCTGGATCAATTTCTTATGGGTTGGTACACTTCTTATTTAAAAACGTCTAGGAAAAATATGCTGAAACACACATTTGTATGTGATGGTTTTAGCATCGAGAAAAAAGGCGGCTGGGTAGAGTCGGGTGTTTTGGCCTGAGCAGGTGCCTCCCAGGAGAGCAGGGCCGTTCTGTTCGAGTCCACCAAGTGCAGACGTCCCCTTCAGGGGGGGACACCTGCATGTCACCAAGAATGCTCGTCTTCCAAGAAACCATTTTTTTCCCCTAGTAATTTTTAAAACTCTTAAGAAGCTGAAAAACCTACAACGAGCTAACCGGGCACATGGACTCTTCAAAACAACTGAGCTAAGCTAGACTGGGTTCTAACTGCAGATCTCCAAGTGGCACACAGCCTGAGAGAGTGTGTGGTCCCCTGGGTCCCAGGCTCCCCGTCACTGGGGAGGTCAAAGCACCTGCCGCCCGGTTGCCAGGGGTGGCGCCTATGTGTGTGTGAGTGTCTCTCCCCTGAAAATGTTTTTACTCAACGTACTTGCAGTCCGAGCTCTCCAGGAGGCCGCGGTATGTGGCGATCTCGCTCTCCAGCTGCGCCCTGATGTCCAGCAGAACCTCGTACTCTTGGTTCTGCCACACCAAGGCCGCTCGGATCTCCGCCAGCTGAGCCTCCAGGTGATCGATCAGACCCTGGATCTGGGTCAGCAGGGCCGTGTAGCGGGCCTCTGTCTCCGCCAGCATGCACTCCTGGGAGTCCCTCTGCCAGGCAGGAGGAAAGCAGGGTTTATCGTGATGACTGCTTTAAGCCCAGGCCCCTTGTGATCTGTACCATTTCAACACGGGTTCCTTTGTACCAGGTACCAACGAATCTCCAAGCCCTCTTATTATCTCCGAAGCAAATACATCCAAAAACACAATTATCAGCTGTACTAAGCTTGCTTCCCTTTATCCAAGTGCCACGTATCTTCCTGTTTCTTAATCACTAGATAATCACCTACCACACTTTCCTACCTAGGAAAGAAAAAAAATATTCCAGCTTATCTCACACCTAGGAATTAAAAACCCATTACCGTGGTACCCGGGGAGTGTTTGTACCTCAAAAAGGAAGTGAGCAGCATTAGCCATAAACAGTCCCCTCATCACATCCGCTCTTTCATGTGCAGACTATGAGCCGAAACTCGGATGATGCAAGTTCCTTCCTGCTCTATCATTCTGTAAGTTTTATGGATAATGGGATTTTAGGTTTTGGCATAACCTATTATTTGCATGATTATCCCGCTTTTTATAGATGAGAACGCTGAGGCTGGAGAGCTTAAATGAGCTGTCCCGGACATGTGACTAGCTCGTGATAAAGCCGGCCTCGGGGCAAGGTCTCCCTAATCCCCTTCGTACCAGAGCACTGAACTATTTTTTACTTCAGAAAAGCGCGATCAGTTCCAACTTTGAAACCTGAATTCTGGCTCAGACTTTCATTTCCTTTGGGACCTAATGCCCTGGGACCTACAAGACAGGTGAGACGATCTGGGAAAGTCACTTCGCCTCCCAAGGCTCCTCCATAAAATTGGCTTCATAACTGTGCCACCCCCTCTCAGAGGGTTATTTTATAAATTCGATAATTTGTAAAAATGCTTTGCATTACATAAAATTCTCTTCTAGTGTTTCCCAAAGTGTATTCATGGATCATTGCGGCCATGAGATACTCTTTCAAAAAGGGGTCCACACTCAAATAAGTTTCAGAGTGCTGAATGCCATACACCCCCTTCTGGGGGAGGCAGGGTACCTGTGCCAGCTTACCCAACGCCCCCAGGAAGGCCCCCCTGTTCAACCCTTGTTTCATCCAGCATCTCCCAGGCTTAGCTGACCACCAAGTCCTGTTTTGGCCATGGACCCTTTAACCAACAGAGGGACTGTTGCTCTGAGGGACGCAGTTTGGGAAACATCGCTGCAGCCTGCTAGTGTCAGGGGCCGTCGCCACCACTCTTGTGCTGGGCTCGGTCAGTGGCCGCGTACCATGCGGTGCTGGGCCTGCCGTTCAACCTCCAGAGCGTTCACGGCGCGTCTAAGCTCGATGATCTCCTTCTGGCAGCTCTGCTGCTGTTGAGAGCTGGCCACCACCTGCTGGTTCAGCTCCTCCATCTGAAACACAGTCAAAGGTGGTGGAGAGCGTGAAGGACATCATCGCTTGGATGAAAAGGCCCCTGCAAGTGCAAGGCCAACTCACTGGTTTTGACTCTCCCCGCTCCCTACCTGCAGGTTGAACCATCGTTCCACGTCTCTGCGGTTTGCCTCCATGACAGACTCATACCGACACCTCATTTCTTGCAGAACCCGGTTGAGGTCCACAGAAGGGGCAGCGGTCACTTCGACGTGCAGTCTGTCCCCCAGCTGGCTCTGTAAGGAGTTGATTTCCTATGGACGGAAAGAGGGTGTGAAGTCCCTTGGTGAATAGATGACTTCCTCGTTCTTGTTTCTGCCTAACAGCAACAATTTAGCTTAATTGAGTCTGAAATATAGCCCACAATAAAGGAACACATGATTCACAGCTGCATTTGAGTTGCTATAAAGTGACTTAAAGCTATTTCAGGTATGACTATGTGTTCAAATATGTGCAGCATTGAGAGGAAGTGACTAGCAAGCGCAGGGATTTAAAGAATTTAGATAATTTCCAGGGATGGTGAATGGATGAAGCAGCATAGAGGTGGAATTTATGAGAGACCATAGTCTCCAGTGCTGATACAGGCTTATGCCAATATCGATTTACACCAGTAGGGGCAGGAATCTGTGTAGGGATGCCGACAGAAAGATGGGAAGCTGCCCTGGCTGGTGTGGCTCAGTGGATCGAGGGCCGGCCTGGAAACCAAAGGGTCGCCGGTTCGATTCCCAGTCAGGGCACATGCTTGGGTTGCAGGCCAGGTCCTGGGTGGGGGTCATACAAGAGACAACCATATATTGATGTTTCTCTCCCTCTCTTCCTCCGCCTCTTCCCCTCTCTAACAATGAGTAAATAAAATCTTTTTCTTTAAAAAAGGTGAGAAATCTATGAGGACAATAAATCCGGGTTGCTTCCTTCTTCTGGAAAGGTAGGAGAGGACAGCAAGAGGCTTCAGATATTGTGTTACAGGCAATTGATTTGAAACACATCAGACCAGTCGTAGTAATGCAGGCATCATCAGGACTAAAAACCAGATTATCTAGAGGCGACACCCTTTGTCAAGTTCAATTCAGAGGAATCCGTGTTGTTTTTGGAGCCTTAGGCGGGGCTTTCTCTAACCTCTTCGTGGTGGTTTTTGAGGCAAAGGAGCTCCTCCCGCAGAGATTGGCCTCGTGCCTCCAGGTCAGCTTCGCTCAGGGTCAGCGCGTTCAGGATCCTCCGCAGGCTGTTGGCATCCGCCTCCACCAGCTGGCGCAGGGACACCTCCGCTTCATACCTTTCAAAACGGGGCATGAAGTGAAAGACGTTAACATGCAGGTGGTGACCATCAAGCCGCACAGAATGTCCTTCTGCATTTTCCTCTCGGCCTCTCCTTTACCGTATTTCTCTTGTGTGTCTCATTTTCTTTAAAGCTGAAATCAGTTGATAAAGATCACCACTTGATTATTGTTCCTACATTTGTTTGCCAGAGTGATGCTACATAGCTCTTCTTTGAGATGAGGGAGGTGATCCTCCTTGCCCTGCCCCTCGAGGTGAGGCAGTGAAAGTGGAAAGAGCATCGGGTTGGGACTTAAGAGAGTTTGCATCCGAGTTGGGGGCTCTGGTTTGCACTGGCTTCATGCCCTCGCATAAGTAACTGAACCCCATTAAGCCATAGTGTTCTCACCTTAAATGGGGTAACAGTATATATGCCTTACCTATGTTACTAAACTCTTAGGTAATCAGATGGGTTTATGTGTTAGAAACCATAGCTACATGCATACAACATGTCAGTGGTTATTAGACTCAATAGTGTATTGGATTTGAAGGTCTCTTCTGGGCTAGCGCCATCACGGTATGGGCAGGAGGGCGAGCAGGCGTGTGGATAATCTTATTGGGAGTTTAGCGTCCAATGCGGGGCGGACTCTGTCGTGAATGACAGACGGGGCTGGGCGGGCTTACTTGGCTCTCAAGTCATCAGCAGCCAGTTTGGTGTTGTCAATTTGTGAGACCAGTCTGGAATTCTCAGCCTTGGTGCACAAGATCTAGAATTAAGAAGTTGCACACACAAATGAGACACACACCAAGGTCCCTTCCTTACAAACCAAGGGGATGCCACGTATTTCAGTCCACCGGGAAAGGCTTTTCATAGCTATCCTTGGGAAGTTTGGGCAAGTTTGGAAGATGAGAACCTTTGTTATTTTCCTAAAAGTTAAGCAAAGATTACTTCAATAAAAGCTTGAGTAGATGTGTGACCATGAAACTATAAAGCCTACCTTAAATTTGCATCACATACCACGATCTACTAGAATGCGAACACCAGGTGGGCAGGGATGTTTCAGTTCACCAGTGTGTTCCCAGAGCCTACAATAGTGTCTGGTGCCTCGTCATTGTGCTCAGTAAATATTTGTTAAGCTAATAAACAGAATGCCGTATTTTGTCACCTACAACACACACTTTTTTGCCCAAATTTTTGAGGGAAAAATGAGGATGCGCATTATACATAGGCAGTACTAATTCATGTGTATAATGCAAATCATCCACGGGACTCAGTTCTAAAACGTGGTGTGCATTATACGTGGCAAAATACGGTAAGTCCAGCACATGTAGCAGCAGCATGTCACTCTGATTGGAAAGTCAGCTTTGGCGTGGGAAAAAGCTCTTTGAACAATTGGGAGGTGGTGAAATAAGCATCAAATGGAAAAAGGGGTGAAGATTGAAAACATGGATGAAAATTAAACTGGTTAGAAACTTATTAACACAAAACTCATGTTCTCGGATTCCTGTATTCTTATTTTGGTTAAAGAAATGGCATCAATATGTTGTTAACACATTTTGGTCCCGAGTCAGCTGGTTAAAATAACAGCAGAGCATATTTCTCTGGAAAACCAAACGCCACGAATATAACTCTGAATAGTGCATCAAGATGACGATTTCATTCAAAACATTTTCTGATTCCACAACATATTTTTCAGCAGAAAAGGAAATAAACATATCAAAGTTTAGCAAATGACTGTTGCTGGGAGAACGTCAATGCAAAACTTGACCGTACGGGTTGCCGAGAATCTTACCTTCTGCTGGAGCTCTTCGATGGTCGCGTAGTAGGACAGGTAATCAGGACATACGACAGTGAGCTCTTTGTTACACTCCTCCTGGATTTTACACTCCAGCTCAGCGTTCTCTCGTTCCAGCGTTCGCACCTTTTCAAGGTAGTTAGCAAGGCGGCCATTCAAGATCTGCATGGTCTCCTTCTCCTTGCTGTTGATGCCCTCACCGCACCAGCCCCAGTCATCCCCAGAGGTGCAGGCGCTGAAGCTGTTCGCCAAGCAGGTGGGCATGGGACCAAAGCAGCGGGTAGGTTGGCGGCCCCGGGGCGGGAGGGTTCTCAGAACACGGCCAGTTGGTTGGCAGCTGCTGGCCTCAAGATCACCACGCTGGCAGCTGGTGTCCGAAGAAGTGATCCCAAAATTGGTAATCCTAGAGCAGCTTTGGCATGATGTCGAAGAAGAAATAGTGGTTGGACAGTCCTTGGTATCCATAGCGTGGGCCCAGCTTTGGTTTACTTCAGAGTCTGTGGTTCCTCTGGATGCAAAGCCTGAGCTGCTGTCAGTGAGTCTGCACCCTGAGCCTTTGGCGGCTTTCTCCTTTCGAAGGGCTTATATAGCCTTTCCTCTCGGTGGTGTCAGAGCCGCCAGGATGTTTTCCTCTCTCGTGTTTGGATCGAGTCCCGTAGGAACAGCTCATTAGTCTGCTCTTGACTTGCCTGAGAAGAGTTACCCGTCTCGTAAAAGTGTGCACTCAGGCTGTGCGCGGAGTTATTACCCGTCGCAACTGCTACTTGTCACTGGACTCAGAGCTTCACACGATGTCTTCAAAGGAACTGCTGCACAGTCCTAGCAGCGCTGATCATTAAGTGGGTGTGAGTATATTGAGTTCATTAAGTCCTCGTTGACCTCTGCCCCTGGCATTGGGCTTGGCCAGGCGCGAGTCCATTTCTTTTTCCTCTCCTTTCCAGAAAAGGGAAACGACTAATACCTGCTAATCACTGGTGTGAACTTAGAAACCGGTATTTTATTTTGTTCTCACCATTTGCTTTTCTTTGTTTTCTTCCTTGCTGTTCTGCCTAGTTGTTTTCTCCATTTTGTACTGAGTATGGATTAAAATGCCAGTCTTAAATGAAGCTCTTTTTAGAGGGAATTTGCTAAATTTCTGGTTTAGCCTTTGCAGGTGGGGTTTGGTTGCTGACAAGAAATTTCTTGAAGAAGAGGCTGGTTGCCTTTTGTTTTTTCCAAAGCCCACATTTGATAACATTTCTAGTGCCCAGTGCTGGCTTGTGGTATTACATTAGCTGAGAAATTGTGACGGTGTTGGTTTATATTTGGTGTTTCAGTATGATGTGTAGAAAGGTATATGTGTTCTTTCTCAGGAATAGTTACTCAGCCTTTTCTTAAGAAAGTTATTAGTTCCTGATGTTTTAGGGAGGCTCTAGGAGAGAATCATTTTCTTGCCTCTTCCAGGGCTGCCCCCATTCCTTGGCCCGTGGCCCCTTCCGTGTTCAAAGCCTGCCACGGCCAGTCGGGAGTTTCTCACGTGCATCACTCTGACGCCGACTCTTGCGCTTCTGTCTTCCACGTTTAAGGCCTCTTACCATTATATTGGGCCTACTCATGCCACTAGGATCATCTTCCTATTTAAAGGTCAGCCGATGAACAACCTGACTTCCCCCCTGCCATGTAGCCTGACATAGTCAAAGGTTCTGGGATTAGGACATGAACAGCTTTAGGAGCCCATTGTTCTGCATGCCACATGATGTAAGGAAAAAGCATAATTTACGATAGCACCAACAGGTATGAAATATGCAGGAATACATTTAGTTAGAAAGGTACAAGGTTGACACGAAGAAAATACTAAAGCTAGAATAAATGGAAAGATATATCATATTCTTGACCTGAAATGCTGTATTCATCATTATAAAACTGTCAATTCTCTCTACATTAATGTAACTTAGATCCCAATAAATTCGTTGCAGCCCTCTCAAAAAGTGACTTTTTAGAATAGAATAAGCAGTCTAGAAATAGACTCCCACCTAGATAAATGTGACATTTAAAATCAGTGGGGAAAAGACAGGCTATCCTGTGTAGTTTGGAGACAGTTCTGTAACACGTGGGGCAGAGAGGCAGGGCAGGCCCTGTTGGATGATACCATTCAGCAGGACGAACTACAAATTGATCAAAGATTCCAATGTGAAGAATGAAATCACCTGGCTGGCGTAGCTCAGTGGATTGAGCTCAGGCTATGATCCAAAGTGCTGCAGGTTCGATTCCCAGTCAGGGCACATGACTGGGTTGCAGGTCATGACCCCCAGCAACCGCACATTGATGTTTCTCTCTCTCTCTTTCTCCCTCCCTTTCCTCTCTAATAAATAAATAAATACATAAAATCTTAAAAAAAAGAATGAAATCATAAATTGCTAAAAAACCATAGGAGAATCTTTTATAAATTTGCACTCAGAAGGCCTTTCCAATATGCCTCAAAATTAAGGAAATATAAAAAAACATATATTTGACTACATCAGCTAACTTGTGCCTGGGTAAAAAAATACAACCTACAAAATCGGAAGACAGAGGAAAACCTGGGAAAGAATATTCGCAGTTATACCGAAGACAGTGACCAGAAGGAAAACATAAAAGACGTTTTGAAAAAGTGTCCTAGATGCTCAATGTTACTCATAAAAAAAGGAAATGCACAAGTGCTGGCTGGCGTAGCTCAGTGGATTGAGCGTGGGCTGTGAACCAAAGTGTCCCAGGTTCGATTCCCAGTCAGGGCACATGCCTGGGTTGCAGGCCATGGCCCCCAGTAACCGCACATTGATGTTTCTCTCACTTTCTCCCTCTCTCCCCTCTCTAAAAATAAATAAATAAAATCTTAATAAATAAATAAATAAATAAATAAATAGGAAATGTACATTTAAACTACCTTGAGATATTTCATTTTTCCATCTATCAGATTGAAGAAAACCCAAGTTTGATACCACGTGCATTGGACTGCGTGTGTGGCACCCTCACTCACTGACGGTGGGAGTGTAAATCTGTACAAGTTACTACAATTGTAGTGCAATCAGAGCAGTGTGATGTCGGCAAAGAGAGCGACGAAAAAGAATACAGTCTAGAAACCTGCTCACGTATGTGTAGTGGATGGACTTTTGACAAAGTTTCCAAAATCAGCCACTGAGAGATCTTCTAAATAAATGCTGCTGAATCAGTTATATAACTGTGTACCCAAACTAGCACATCTTGCACTCTGCCTCGTAATATATATAAAAATTAATTCCAGATGGGTTTAAAACACTTAAATGTGAAGGTTTTACATACAGGGTTTTTAAAAGAAAACAGAGCCTATCTTTATCATCTTGTGTGTAGCACGTGGAGAACGCTAATCATACAAAATTGATTAAGCTTCATTATCATTGAAATCTTCTGCTGGTTCAGATATACCGCTAAGAAAATGGAAAGGCAAGCCACGTGCTGGGTGAAAATATTCTCGGTATATCTGACAAAGGACCTCTCCTGCGACCCAGCGATTTTATAACGAGGTGTGCGCCCGGGACAAATGAGTGATGTACACAGACAGACTTGTGTGAGAGTGCTTATTCCTAGTGTCACAAGGTGGAAACAGCCCAACTGCTCACAAGCAGAGTAATGGCTCCACAAGCTGTGGGGTGTGTGTGTGTGTGTGTGTGTGTGTAACGGAACAGAACTCAACAACAAAACAGATAAACTACTGGTACTCACAGCAGCATGGGAGAACCTAGAAAACAATGTGTTGATCTGAAGAAGGAGGACACAAGACAGTATAAACGGTATGGTTACGTTTATGATGACTTCAAGAACAGGCAAAGCTCATCCACAGCGTTAGGTGATCAGAGTCGTGGCCGCCTCCTTTCGGGGGAGGCGAGGGGCCGGGAAGGAGCCTGAGGAACTGCCGAGGCTGGTCTCCTCCATCGTGAAATTCTCGTCGACCGCTGCGTGGTCGCCGTGTGTGCTCTTCAGACTTCATGGCGCGTCATCCTTTTAATTGACGCAGTTTATCATATAAGATGATGTCCTGATAAAATCTGGTTAACATAAAAATAGATTTGATACAGCTCTCTAGCTATATGAATGTCACTGTTTTATTTATGTACTTGAATTACAAATGGATCAAATATTCGCTTGTGAAAAATAGAAGTTGTACACATGCTAAAAGGCAACAGAATTCTTCTAAAAACTCAGAGAAGGAAGGCCTTCTTCAGCAGTGACTAAAAATCAAGAAACCACGAAAAATGGATAAATTTGACTCCACTGTAATGTCAACAATAAAGATGACGTTAAAAAGTAACAGTACTTGAAATCCTTCATAATTTTAAAAACATGGGAAAAAGACTGGAAGGAAATATATCTGAATGCTAAGGGTGGGATTCTCCGCACTTTATAATTACTGATAAATGGCTTTTTCTTTATGCTTGTATATGCATCCTAATAATTGAGTGCATCACTTTCAGAACCAGAATAAAGTTTGAAAACTACTTAATCCGTCTGTTCTATACCTTTCTCTCCGTCTTACTATTTTTCTTCTCCTCTTGTGCCTCTTGGGCAGAGTTGTTCCTTCTTTCTTCCCTCAGCTGGCGGCTTTCCTTGTTCTGGGAGCTGATTCCCCTTCGATTCCTTCAGGGCCACGTTTCATCACCGCCCCTCTTCTTTTCTTGGACATTTCACATCTTCTTTACTGCTTGACCAAAGTTCCTCTCCCCGTGAGGGTGTGTTACCTGACCCTAGAATGCGTGTTACCTGAACTACGAAGCACTTCCTCCGTGAGGGCGGCTTCTTCCTTCCTTCCGTTATCGAACTTTTTGGTGGAGCAGCGTGGTCAGCAAAACTTGAGTGCACCCATCCTCACTCCACTGAGGACCGGGCGGCTAACTCCAGAAGTGGACAGATCAAGAGTTAACCTGTGTCTTCAACACAATAATTGGTACAATACTGTGCAAAAACTGTACAATCAGATGTGATAGGCTAACAGTAATGGGAGAGCCCCCAACGTGGCCATCCTATATGAAAGATGTTTTTCTACATCGGTTCTGCTTTGCTTTTGTATAAACCCAGGTTGAAAAGATTTTTAACTCCTAAAATACAAATAGGTTAGACATGCAAACTGTTATATGTTATGGAGGGTAGTCATGTGCATCTTTTTGAGAGGAAATTGGATATAGTTCATCGGAAGTTACAGATGCTGGGGAAACTGCTAAACAAAATTATTATTTTTTTTTACCATAACCTTAACCAAGGCAGAAAAGAGACCACAGAAGTGCAGAGAACAGGTGATGGGAAATGGATGTGGCAGAGATTTCCACGTGGGTCGGGTTTGTGATTTTGCGACCCTACAGCATTAAATTTCTTCCCAATCTCATTATCAGAAGAGTAATGGGGTTTGAACACTGTTTCATGGGTTTATGTATCTGGAAAATATTTTATTTTGAGTACATTCACTACCTTTCATTGTTAAACCAGGAGAGCGCACTGTAAAAAAAATCTAGCACAAAATTTTAGGTCTGAAACTCGACTTTTCTTTAAACCTACCCTGTATTAACTATTATTATCATGTACTTATTTCTGAGTCCTCAAAAAATAGAAACAGAAAAAAGGGTAACTTTTCCCCAACTTCCTACTGTTTTTTTAAAAAATAATTATAGATTCACAGGAAGTTGCAAAGCTGTGGTTGTATCTCACTCAACTATAGTACAATCGTAAAGCCAAGAAATTGATACGATGTGTGTGTTTAGTTCTTATAATCTTTTTCACATGTATAGATTTATGTAACCACCACGGCGATCAGATTCACAACTATTTAAGCACCACAAAGGTCTCCTTTGTGCTATGCCCAATTTGTTCCCCATTGCTGTAATTTGTCGTTTCAAGAACGTCAGGTAAACAGCGTCATGCAGTCTAAGGCCCTTCGAGATCGCCTCATTTCACTTACCACAGGGGCGTTCGGAGCCCGAGGACATTTTGGTTGTTTCCAGTTTTGGATATTATGAACACAGCTGCTAGGAACAATTGTGGGTTTTTTCAATCCCTTTACTTTTTTAAATTGTATCTTCCCATTACCGTGTATTCCCCTTATACTGTCTTCCACCTCCACCCCCTTCCCTCTTCGCCCCCTGCGACCACCGCACTGCTGAGTGAGTCCTGTTTCTTTTTTGCTCAATCCCTGCCCCCCAACTCCCCCCGGCCTGAGCCATCAGCCCGCTCTCTATGAACTCCCCTATATCCTTGTATTTGAAGTGAGCTTCTTGTGGAAAGCATTTAGTGTTTTTATTTGCTCTGCCAGTCTCTGTCCTTTCATTGCGTTTAGATGATTTCCAGTTGCTGGGATTACTGATACAGTAGGGCTTAGGTCTCCGTTTTATTTTTGGTTTTCTGTTTGTTCCCTCTGGTTTTTTTTTTTTTTTTCAATTTCTCTGTTTTCTTCTTCCCGCCTTTCTGTGCGTTACTTGAACATGTTTTAGAATTCCAGTTTTGTTTATTTATAGCATTTTAAGTTGTCTACGCATAACTTTTTAAGTCATTGCTTTAGGTATTACCTTATATATACTCGTATATAAGTTACTACAGTCTACCGATGCTGACCTTTGTCACCTCAGGTGAAGCACAGAAACCTCACCCCCCTCACCCCCCTCCCTCCTCACTCACCTCTTCTTGGAGCTTCGTCTCCCTTCTCTGCCTGCCGCTGTTGGTGTTTCTGGGCTGGTGGCTCTCTGGTTCCCACTACAGGACACAGGAGAGAAAGAGGGAGCCCAGGAGACGCACCAGTGCTGCTGCTTGGATGTCACGGACTCCAGATGGATTGGCCTCTGCTTCTGCCCCTCAGGGTCTGCTTATATTTGTATGTGGAATTTCCAGGTGTTCAGTCCTACTTAGGAAGAGGAGTGGGGATAGGCACCTCTACTTTGTCTTTCTGGAAGTGGAGGTTCTCTACTTTGCTTCTGCAGTGTGTGAGAACAATTATTCTTATATTCTAACTGCCCAGGAACAGACCGATGCAGCTTACGGTATTGTATGCGGCCACTAAAACAATGGTCACAAAATGATCTTATATGAGCAGGGAACCCCCTCCTAGAAAAACTGGAATTATCTTCTTCAGGGTGGGCCCCTTTTAGTACAGGCTTCCCCTGTTAGGTGAGTGTGAACCCATCTGCATCGGTGCATCAGCTGGCGTTGTTGTGAGAGGCTCTGTTCGGCTTCAGTGAATTTTTTTTGAAGACTCAATGCATTTGCCCATTTCGTGATGGGTGATTTACGAGCGCACCTGCTCACACAGCACAGAGTGTTCAGTAATTTTTTACCAAAAACAGCATCAACCCTGTGCCACACCCTCCCTATTCACCTAACTTTTTCCCCCACCCCCAGTGGCTTTTTCGTTTTCCCAGATGAAAAAATCCTCAAAGAGAAACGTTGTGCTGATGTGGAAGAGGTGAAACAAAAACCGGCAGAAGCACTAAAAGGCATCAAAATCGATGAGTTCAAAAACTGTTTCGAGCAGTGCAGAAGGGTCTCGATAAGAGTATTGCATCAAATGGAGCGTACTTTAGAGGTGACTGAAGTTCAAGCGTGGAAGAATAAATACACAATTTTTTAATAAATAAATTTTGGGTTTGGGGGTCCCTCCTCATCTATTTATTAATATTGAAAATGCTTAGATGACATAGTGAAAACAAAAGGTTATACCACTATATGCAGATGTAACAGTGATATGTTATATGGACAAACCTATTTTAAGAAAGAAAACTTGTAAGTTCCCAAAATGTTGACAATGGATGTTAAGGGTATGGAATTATGACTTATTCCCCACCCACTTCATGGGCCAAGTTGAAAAAAAAAAGGAATCTGGTATTTTATAATTAAAAATAAAATGAAATGTATTATATTTTTAAGTTTCCTCTCAGAAAGATACATACAGCTATCTTTTATGATACTGACATTTTATATGGATTAATCTATTTGTATTTTAGGTGTTCAAATATATGTTTAGCTTGGGTTTATGCAAGATCAAACTATTGGCATTGGTTTAGACAATCACCTTGACGTCAAATAGTTATTATTTGCTAACTTGGGTGGAGTTATTAGAGCCAGAGTAATAAGCAGCAAAGTTATATTTACCACGCTAAAAGAATGAATTACATTTTATTTGGAGATTAGCAAAAAAGCTTTACGGGCTCCTAGAATGTCACAGGTAAGCAGGCAGGAGAGGAAATGATAAAGCAGAGATATACCAAGGACGCGTAGAGGACGACTTGAGGATACGAGAGTCTTCTCCACCTGAGTTTCAAGGTCGGACGTCCTGGCTGAAGCCCCGCCTCCCTTCGGGGACACTGCTGGCTGCGATCCCTCCGCCTGCCTGCCGTGCTGGGCATGCGTGGAGGCCTCACGCGCAGTGGTTTTCGATCGTGCAGAGGACGTACGCCGGGCACAGCTCACAAGTGTTGCTTGACGTGCTTGTTGTAGAGCATGGGTTACAGGGCAGCCTGTGGAAAATCCATTTAGAACTAAGCCGAATAAGGGAAAGCTGGATAAAATGTCCACTCAGAAAAAATCACGCCAAAACTTGTCCCGCAAGTTATATCCTGAAGGACACTCTTTGCAGAATGACATTGGACCCATGCCTGTCACCCCTGGACCCAGTGCCGTCACTTCGTGCTCACCGCAGCAGCGGCGGTTGAATACAATTTCCTGCGTGTTCTTCACTTGGCAAATGCCATCTTACGCAGGTTCCTGATTTCCCTTTAATGGGAGACAGGAGCATGGGAGACAGCCCCCTCCCCCCCGCACCCCCCCCCCATGGAAAGTGGTATAATGATGGTTATTCTGCTTTATAATTTTAGAATATTTTTGAACATTTCTATGGTCATGTGATTAGTGTCAGCTGCTTCTCATCACTCTTAAGATCCTTTCACACATTAGGGAGGTTTGACCTCGGCCAGATCTTGGGGAACCAGGATTCTCCTACATGAGCCTCTCTGGGACTCGAGGTGACTTGGAGGACGACCGTGTGGAACTTGCCTGCAGTCCTCGCTCTCCAGCAGGCCCCGGTACGTGGCGATCTCGCCCTCCAGCCGTGCCTTCGTGTCCAGCAGCACCTCGTACTCCTGGTTCTGCCGCTCCAGGTCGCAGCGGATCTCCGCCAGCTGGTTCTCCACGTTGTCGATCAGGCACTGCATCTGGGCCAGCTGGGCGCTGTACTGGGCCTCGGTTTCTGCAACAGTGCCTTCCAGGGATTCTGTCTGCAGAAAGAAAGAGTGCAAAAAGGGCTGTGTAGTAGAGTCTCCGAGGAAAATTACGTAGCTTCCCTGAGTGTTATTTTATAAAAAGTGGGCCGTGCAAAGTGCTGACCTCATAGGATGGAGGTGAGGGTTAAATGGATTAGTATGTGTAAGACACTGAGAACAGTGCCCGTAGGAATTTTAAGTGCTATGGAAGTGTTAGTTATTACTACCACCACCATCACAACCTGCAGTATACCTGTGTAGCTTAAAGAGGATCAGCAGCATTTGGGAGGAAACATTTGGGCTTGCGGCGGGGGGGTGGTGTAGTGTGGTGAAGAGAAGAGGCTCTGGGATTAAACCACTGGGATTCAGCTTCCACTTTCACTTCTTAGAAATTGCATGACCCTTGTGACTTATCTGACCTCAGTTTTCCTCATCAGTATAATGGGGTTAGTAAAGGGATTTACCCCATAAAGTCATTGTGAGGCTTAAATTGTGCCTGCAACAATCTGAATGCTCAGCTACTATTCACCGAGATACCCGCCGTAGGACCTAAGGTGGCGCGCACAGTGGCATTTGCAGGCAGCTGGGCGATGCAATCTCGAATGCATAATATTCTTGGTGCTTGGGCAGAGTGGGCTGCAGTGAAGGGTCTGGTTGAGGTGTGCATTCTGGGAAAGTTAGGATAGGGGTTGAATGCAAGGTATAATTAGCATTCTTTATCATAGATGTGGTTGTGAGCTTGAAAAATTGGCCCTAATCAAAAGAGAGTTAAAACCCACTGGAATGCTTGAGCGCCTTTGGCTCAGAGATTGCTCCCCTGTCCTGCTCCTCTCCCCTCACCCCTGGAGGGTGCTGCAGGACCTTGCTCAAGCTCCAGAGCAAAGGCCAGTGCATCCTGCTGGGGCAGTGCCAGCTGCTGACTTTTCACTTCTGCTGCTAGCTGGTACTTGGGAAAGGCAAGAAAATGTGATCCTGGCAAATTGAAGATTGCAACTTTCTGCCATGTGAACTGTGTGGGTCTCTCCTTTGGGTTATGGAAGAGGCGATAGTATCTTAGGGCCTAACTCTTTAGTGACAAAACAAAGCTGTCTGTCCCTTACACACCAGGCTTTGCTGGGCTTGGAGCTCAATCTCCAGAGCACTGGCTGTGCGTTTCAGCTCCAGGATCTCCGTCTGGCAGCCCTGCAGCTGCTCGGCACTGGACAGCTGCTGCTGATTCAGCTCCTCCATCTGAAACACAGGCACGGTTAGAGGACGCGAACACGGCAGAAGCCGGGAAGCCCGTCATTTTACGGCCCCCGGTGCTGACCTGGACAGCGAACCATTCCTCTACGTCCCTGCGGTTGTTGGCAAGCACCGTTTCATACTGACATCGCATCTCCTCCAGGACCCCGTTGAGGTCGACGATGGGGCCACTGTCCAGCTCCACATTGAGTCGGTCACCGAGCTGGCCACGAAGCGAGTCGACCTCCTGAAAGTGGAAATGAAGTAAGGAGTGTCACAGAGTGGTGGGGGAAAAAATCACTTCGACAGCCATGGCATCCCCGTTTTTGTTTTAGAGAGTAGTGGGTAAAAGTGCGGGGTTTAGTTTCAGATTGCCTACAGGGAATCTCTTGAGCACTCAGTTTCTTCATCTGCAAAATGGGTGTAATGATTCTACCTGTTCCAGAGGGCCGTTGGGAGATATATGAGTTAATACGCATATAAAGCACTTACACAGTCCTTGGTACATAGTACGGTCTCAGTAAATGCTAGCTGCTATTACCACCAACAAATGTTCGAGGGGAAAACATCCTTTGTTAAAGCATTCAGCTTCTCACTTGTTATCTTCATCAGTATAGGATAATCATACACTTCCTATTTTGTGATTTAAAAAGCTGATACATGCAGAATAGTTTAAACATATTGCTCCAAAGATTGCCTGAGTGGTTATCCCCTTGTGGAAATGGCCTTCACACACAGTGTTTATCTGCCTGGCTTTTCATACCCTATGGATTAGAGTTGGGCGTGGCGTTAAGCCTCCAAGGCAAGCCAGTTGTGGAGTTGCCTTCCCCACAAAAGCAATGGCAGGGGAAGAGTTGGCTGCCTTCCCTTAGCTCAGGGCACACAGGAGGGATCAGGCCGCGGGGTAGTAGTGCCTGGGGTCATTGCGTGCCAGCTTTAACAACATCTCCCCAAGTTCAGCTTACACGCACACACGGGATTTATCGGTTTAATTCGTCCGTCTTGCATTCTTTGAGTGATTTCACCACTTTCCTCACCTCTTCGTGATTTTTCTTCAGGCAAAGCAGGTCGTCTTTCAGACACTCAGCCTGGGCCTCCAGGTCGGCCTTGCACAGGGTCAGCTCGTCCAGGATCCTGCGCAGGCCTCCGATGTCGCTCTCCACCAGCTGGTGAAGAGTCAGTTCAGACTCGTACCTTCCGTAATGAGAGAGAAAGACAGACAGCGCATGCTCACTCTGCTAGATGCCATTGAGTGCTGGGCCACGCTATTGAACAAACGACACAGGGACTCAAGGAAGCCACAGGCTGTAACTCCTTTTACATCCCAAATGATGGTAAATTTGGGCTTCTTGAGCATGGTTAGGTTGAAAATATTATGTAGAGAATATCTGTGATGTGTGCGTGTGTGTGTATATGAGAGAAAGAGAAGGAGGTATAACCATAAATTGTATTCGAACTTAAATTAAACCTACTTTGACCGGAAGTCTTCGGCCGCCAGTTTGCAGTTATCAAGCTGTATGGCAAGTCGCGAGTTCTCTGCCTTCGTGCACAAAATCTGGGAAGTGAGTTATTAAGCAATAAGTGGTTCTTTGAAAGAAATCTAAATATCTACTAATTTAACAGCTATGCCATTATTATTCTTTTAAAAGTCTTTATAAAAAAGGGGAAAATAGCTTTTAGCCTGCTTTTGCTACTAACCACGTCACTGCAGGAAGAAATGGAGCTCCCTGGCAGTTGAACTGAGTTATAGTTTTCTCCATGAGTAGTCTGTATTTTGATTATACCCCATCCATGATAATAAAAATTCATCCATAAGAAAAGAAAATTATTACCAGGTAAAATGATATGATTAAAACGATGACATTTCAATATCTTTTGTTAAAAATAATATGGATGTACATTGTTACCAACTGAAACAATTTTAGATATAACAGTTTTTCCTCATCCCGTAGACCAGGGGTGTCAAACTCATGTTCACCGGGGGCCACATCAGCCTCACGGTTGCCTTCAAAGGGCCAAACGTAATTTCAGCTCCTTAACAGTTAAGGAGAAGTTACATTTCTACAGTCCTAAAATTATTTCGGCCCTAGAGTAGATGATAAAGGTAAAGTCTCAAGGTATGTGAGTATATGATGGTCATTCAATAATTAGTGGTGCCCTGGCTGGTGTGGCTCGGTGGACTGAGCACCGGCCTGCAAACCAAAGGGAGCCTAGTTCGATTCCCAGTCAGGGCACATGCCTGGGTTGTGGGCCAGGTCCCCAATAAGGGGTGTGTGAGAGGCAACCACACATTGATGTTTCTTTCCCTCTCTTTCTCCTTCCCTTACCCTCTCTAAAAATAAATAAGTAAGTAAATAAGTAAGTAAATAAATAAATAAAATCTTTAAAAAAATTAGTGGCAGCCTTGGGTCAAGGCTGTTTCTTGCCTTTTAGTGCATTGCCCTTTCCCCTACATCCCATTGCTGCTTGGAAGTCCCTTTTCCCTGGTTTCTTTCTCGAGCCTCCTCTAGGATGGAGACAAAGCAAATCACAGACTGGGGAGGTAGAGCATCAGGACGACGAGACACCAGACCTTTTGCTGGAGCTCCTCAATGGTGTTGAAGTAACACTGGTAATCGGGGCACACCAGTGGGATGTCCGAGTCACACTGTTCTCGGATCTGGCGCTCCAGCTCCGCGTTCGTCTCCTCCAGGCCCCGCACCCTCTCCAGGTAGCTGGCGAGCCTGTCATTCAGGAACTGCATCGTCTCCTTCTCGTTGCTGTTGAACACCCCGTCCTCGTACCAAGCACAGTTCCCCAGCAAGCACGGGATATTGCAGCTCCCAGCCAGGTAGCACGGCAGGAGAGGCCTGGACAGGAAGCTCGGGGTCTGGCACCTGGATGCAGCACAGGTGCTGGGGAGACTGGTGGTTTCCACGGAACAGGCGGAAGCGGTTACCCCATCAGAAACCCCCGCGTGGGACTCAGAAGAAGGGCAGCACGTGGGGGGACAGTCAGGAGTCATCCTTTTAGAAGTGAGGGACAGAGGTCAGTGGCCAAACTCAAGTCGCCTGCCTCCAAAGGTCTCCTTCCCTCCCGGGATTTTTATACAGCCCCCACAAGGGGCATTTACAGAACGCACCGGATGTTGTCTTTGCCGCTGGGGGTGCCAGTTTCCATGCGAACATTCATTAGGGCTGCTTGTTTGCGGAGGAAGAGTATCATGCCTCATAAAAGAGGCGTAACTTCAGGTTACTAAACAAGGACACGGTTTGCAGCTGCCAGGAGGATAAAAGACTTTTTCCAGAAAATCTTTATAGGAAGCATTGTCCTTTGGACAAAACAAGGGAAGAAAGAGAAAATTTGGCCCATCAGTATTTATAGATATGATTGATTACAAGTAAGGAAAACAGTATTTCTACAGATTTTGATGCCGTGCATTGAAAACTGTTCATATCTCCTTTTAGAATTAATGTTACAGCACATTAAATACCATTTATTTGTTTGTGCCACCGCCATAAAAATGTTGTGTGTGATTAGCCATCTTTGCAAAGCTTTTGTCTTCTTGCTGTGCTCACGTGGTAGAGGAGGGAAGTGTGTACTGGGTTTAAAGTGTGTGAGTGTGTGTGTGTGTGTGTGTGTGTGTGTAAATGACCTCTGCCTGTGTACAGCTCAAAAAGTCACCTTACAGGGTTGATGGGCACAATGTGTGCCCTCCAGGACAAACTATAAATGCAACACCAGACCTTTGGTTGATGGTCACGACTGGCGCTGTGACTTTTCATGTCCTGAAAGTTGCCTTGTCCTCATTTCCTCTGCCTTGTTTTTAGATCAAGGAGACTAATTTTTTCCTATATCTCTAATGGGAGTGAAATATAAATTCTAAGTCACATTCTTTCAGTCTCTTGAAGACCCTCAGTGATTAAACTTCAGAGTAGGGACAACCAAGCTACGGAGGGCTTTTCTTCTGTTATATGGAGCTGTTGCCATTCATTTATTCATTCGTTCATTTTTTAAAAATTAAACGTATTGGGGTGACATTGGTTAATAAAATTATATAGGTTTCAAGGGACCAATTCTACGATACATTATTGTATATCGCATCATGCGCTCCCTCCCAAAGTCAAATCTTTTCCCATCATCGTATGTTTGACCCTCTTTACCCTTCCCATCCCCTTCCCTCTGGTAACCACTATGTTGTTGCCTATGCCTGTGAGTGTTTGTTTGTTTCTTTGTCTTGTTTGTCCATTTCTTGCTTTCAGTTTTGTATCCCACATGTGAGTGAAATCCTATAGTTCTTGACTGTTTCTGACTTACTTCGCTTAGCCTGATATTCTCAGGGTCCATCCATGTTGTCACAGATGGCAGTCTTTCATCTTTCCTTATGGCTGAGTAGCATGCCGTTGTATGTAGGTACCACATTTTCTTTATCCAGTCACCTACTGAGGGACACTTTGGTTGTTTTCATGTCTTGGCCACTGTGAATAATGCCACAATGAACATAGGGGTGCATATATCTTTGCAAATAAGTATTTTCAAATTTTGGGGGTACATACTCAGAAGAGGGGTTGCTGGTCATATGGTAACTCTATTCTTTATGTTTTGAGGGACCTCCACACTGTTTTCCTAGTGGCTGAATGAATTTACATTCTCACTAGCAGCATTTGAAGTTTCATTTTTCTCTACATCTGCTCCAACACTTGTTATTACTTGTCTTGTTGGAAATAGGCATTCTAACAGGTGTGAGGTGGTATCTTGTTGCAGTTTTGACTTGCATTTTCCCTAGTGAAATTGAACATCTTTTCATATATCTGTTGGTCATTTGTATGTCTTCTTGAGAGAAGCGTCTGTTCAAATTCTCTGCCCATTTTTTAATTGGACTACTTTTTGGTGTTGAGTTGTATAATTTCTTTATATATTTTGAGAAGCACAAAGGACTTTGAATAGCCAAAGCAATCCTGAGAAAAAAAGAATGAAGCTAGAGGTATTACACGCTGTGATTTCAAATTATACTACAAAGTGACAATAATCAAAACAGCATGGTATTGACTGTAAAACAGACAGACCACTGGAACAGAATTGAGAGCCCAGAAATATACCCACATATGTATGGACAAATAATTTTTGACAAAGGAGCAAAAAACACACAGTGGAGATAAGAAAACCTCTTCCATAAATGTTGCTAGGAAAATTGGAAATCCACATGGAAGAAAGAGAAACTAGACTACTGTCTGTTACCATATACAACAATTAACTCAAAATGGATCAAAGATGTAAATATAAGACCTGAAATAATAAATTACATGTAAGAAAACATAGGTACTAAACTTAATGGACCTTGCTCTTAAAGAGGATTCTGTGAATTTGACCCCAAAGTCAAGGGAAGTAAAGGCAAAAAATAAATGAATGGGACTGTACCAAACTAAAAAGCTTCTGCACAGAGAAAGAAGCCACCAACAAAACAAACAGGCAACCAACCAAATGGGGGAAGGTATTTGCATTCACTCATTTTTAAAGGCCCCAATTTTATGAAAATTAAAAATACTGGAACTAGGAATATAATTTTATAATCAAATATCACTAAATTTGTAAAAAGGTCAGCCTTTCCCACCCCACCCCCCATTTTTCTGCCCTACTTTCTCTCTCAGATTGTTTTGGAGTTTCATGTGTATGGAGTCAATATTGTCCCACAGGCTTCTCGGGGTCTGTTTTTTTAAAAATTTTTTCAACTTTTCTCTGCATGGTTTTGATCATTTTGATCTATCTTAATTTATTGACTTAATCCCTAATTGGCAGTTTCTAGTATGCTATTAAAGCCACCTATTGAATTCTTTAATTCAGATTGTACTCTTTAGTTCTAGAATTTTCATTTGCTTCTCTTTTATTTAATTTAAATAATGAAATTTAATTTGTTTTAAATTTATTAAATAAAAATGTAAAACTTTTCTGTTGAGGTTTCTTATCTTGTCTACTCTTTTCCTTTCACATTTTGTTCATTTTGTCCTTTAAACCTATGAAAATATTTATATAATAACTGTTTGGAAAGTCTTGTCTGCTGATTCTAACATCTGCATATCTGGGGACCTATTTTTGCTGGCTGCTTTTTCTCTTAATTATGGGTGACATTTTCCGGCTTCTTCACATATCTGGCAATTTTTAATTATATGCTGTGGGTTCTGGATGATACATTTTAGGAAGCCTTGATTATATTGCAGAGTTTTGCATGTTGAGTTTAATTTTGACAGGAAATTAAATCACCGGAAGATCCTCTGGACCCTCTCAGGCCCGGGTTTTCAGGCTTTTCTAGGGCAGGTAGAGTTTAGTGTGTCCTCCTGGGACAGTAACCGAGTGCCTGAGGTCCTCACAGGGCTTTGTCTGCTCTGGATGGGCAGGCAGTTCAATGTCTGCCAGCACGGAACGACTCCTGGTTTCTCCATTTAGCTCTTAAACCCCCACAGCCGCTCTCTGCCGGCCTCATGGAATCTCATCCTGTGCGCGTGCCCCCAGCCCTCTGCAAGGACTGGGTAAGAATTTTTACACAGAAGTCTGCACCCTCCCCTATACACCTGCTTCCTTTCTAGAAGGCTATTGTGCCACCTCCAGCTGCCCAAACTCTCATTAGATATGTCACTCATGCCTCAAACTTGACACGTCTAGAGCAGAACACAGTATTTTTTACACTTCTCTCCTCCTCCTCTGCTCCCTTCTCTCCAACTCTCTGCTCAGTTGGCGACACGGCTCCACTGCCTAGTCTCCCTGACGCCCTCTTCTCTCCCACACCCCTCTGACCACAGACCCAGTCGGGTTGTCTTCGCCCGTGCCTTTCTCCTCCTTATCACCATGTCAGCAATCTTCATTCCCTCATTGTCCTCAGTGTGACAGCGAAACAGCACTTCCCTAATGCTACTGGTGGAACGCTTGTATTCTTTATCACACAATGCCTGGCATTCAGCGAACACCTGTGAATTGCGCGAAGACGTGAGCAGGTGCTGTGTATGTGTCCGCCTCGCCCGCCAGGCTGCCGGCTCCTTCCGAGCAGGGGCAGTAAAATGCAGAACATACAGTAGATATTCAAACTATAAAAAGTCAATAATAACATCCTTACATGATTCATTTTTGCATAAATAGACCGGGTCCACTGGATTAGTTACTATATCATATTTGATGTTCAGCTTATGCTCAGTATTTCCCGGCCTATCTGGAACCACTTTTGGAAAGGACAAGGGAGAGAGAGAAAGCCTGCTTCTGTGTGTGCCAATAGAACAAACCGTCTTTTGCACAAGACCATTTAGTTTTCTCACGGGCACGGAATATTTGTACTGCTGCCATTTTCAGTTTTGTAGATGTTCTCGGTTTCTCTTAAAATGCTGGCTTTGGAGTGAACACATACATGTAACAAACTGATAGAAAACAAAGCCATTATAAACATTTGTGCTATGCCAGAGACGTAAAATTTATTAGGATGATCATGAAGAAGCTGCTCAGTTTCCAGGAAGACGCCACCCAAGACCAAAAGCAGAATTCCCAAACACCCGAAGAAAGACACACTTTAGTAGGAAGGAACTGACAACTTTGGGAACCCCCTAGGCATCCCCCCTGCTCAAAATGCCCTTCGTTACTGATATCTGCTACACGGCCGTGAAAGTCTCTCGGTTTCTTGTTGGTGGTGGTGGTGGGGGTGGGTGTTGCTGATGATAACACCATCGTTGTTCCAACTTCAAAAGCAAAGTCGGTCAGTTGCAGGTACTGAGACAGGTGAGCAATGAAGTTTCCGGGTTGACTCCTTCCATGTCAGGTGCTGAGCGCAGCAGCCACTGGTCAGCAGCAGCTGGGGAGGCAGGGCTCACAGCAGGGCTGCGTGAAGGTGGTGAGGTTGATGGTCTCCAGGCCTGGGGTGGGCAGGCAGGAGTTGAGCAGGAAGCAGGTGGGCACACAGGGCTGAGGAATGTGGCAAGGTGGGGGGCAGTTGTCACAGCAGGTGGGCTCCAGCTGCCAGGTGGTGTGTGGGCAGGTGCTGGGCAGGCAGACTCCGCAGCGGCAGCATTTGTCAGAGGAGCAGATGGTGGTGGCGGGGCCAGTGGGGACACTGCAGCAGCAGGGGGCGCAGCAAGCCATGGTGGTGGGAATAGGTGGGGTTTTTTTTATGGGTTTGGTTTCAAAACAGATGAGGTTTCTGAGGTGCGAATGTCCCTGCTCTGAGGTTCTTATATACCCTCCCCAGTGGGTGTTGGTCCAACCAGAGGGCTTCTTTCCTGGTTCTTGTTTATGTTAGTGGATCCATTATGCTTGGATTAGTTTGACATGTAGATGCTTGTAAACAATCTCTCTTCTCCTAATTAACCTTTATTTGAGTTCCTGGCTAAATGGGAGCTGATTACTCTTGCTCTTTGTCACTGGAACGGAAGCTTTATGAGGCAGCACCAAAGGCTTCTGCTGGCGGAAGTCCCACACCAGCCCTGCTGCGGAGCACTGCGTCCTAGTGGGCCTGCTCTGCAGGTGTCTCTCCAGTGCCGGCGTCTCTGCTTTCCGAACCTCGGTCCGGGCCACCTGAGCCGATGAAGTGTTCTTGCTTAGAAGAGCTGAATTTAATTCTAGTAACTTGCTTTTAATGTCAGGACCTTTTAAAAAATTAATTGCTTTTTAAAAATGATATATAGTTGGCATATCACACTGTATTCGTTTAGTTTGAGGACTTTTGAAGATCAAACTTACATTAATGAGGGGAAATGCACTATTGAGAAATATGGCAGACTTTTAAAAATACCTGCTCTATTTTCACTGTAAAATGTTGCATATTTATTAAAACTTTGGACAATATAGAAAAGTATAAAGAAAACAACTCATCCATAATTTTGTGCTCTACAAAAATTCTCTATGAATGTTTATATACATCCCTCTTATCATTTTTCTATACATTTATCATTTTATTATATTCCTGAAATCATATTGTACCTACTGTTCTATAATTTGCCTTTTTGTCTAAACACATATATTTTCATCATCTTTGGTTCTTAATCATATTTGATAATGTTACTTTTAATGTTTCCTAGCATTCATTATATAATTGTACATTTCAGTTACTTAAACTTTTTACATTATTTACTTTATTTTCAACTTTTGTCTATGATAGTTGTGGCAATATTGAACACCTGTATATATAAATTGTAATGCACATTTCTGATTATTTCAGGATAGAAATAATTATTATGTAGAATTATTGGAACAAATATTAATTAACAATATTTTACAGCCTTTGATATTCATTACCATATCACCCTCCAGAATGGTTCTATTTACCCATTTCTTTCTAAATATTTATGTATTTTCACCAGCTGTGTTTGAGAATTCCTATTTCTCTATACTTTTCATACATATTTCATTTCAAAAGTGTCTGCCAGTTGGTGGGTGAAAAATGAAATTTTATTATTATTGTATTTTTCTCTTACAAGACGTTAGGCTTAAACATTCTTTCAATATGCATTGCCTTTTTTCTTTCTATTGAGAACAAGCTTGCTCTGTTTCCTTCACTATTAAGTATGTGAAAGTTGAATTTTTAGCTTATGTCTTTATACTAAGTAAAATAATAATTTACGACCCTGTGCTAGTGTTTACATGAAATTCCTATCGATGGAAAGTGAAGTTATGGGCCTGAGCTGTCTGTTCACATGTGATTTTATTCTCTGTTTTTTTTCCCCAATGCAGTGCATTTCCCCACCAAGCCTTGCATCTGTGGTAAGAAAGACCCGGATTCTAGGTCCAGGACCCCTACAATTAGAGAAAACGGCTGGCAAGAAATCACTCAGTCTCACATTTTAAAAAGTTCTCCGTGGCTCTGTTGGAAGAAAGGACTCAAGATCTCTGCGGGCGTCCCTGAGCCTCGTGCCCAGACTTACCTTGGTGTGAATATGCACCAGGGTGCCCACCTTTTTCCTTAGGGCTGATTAATATCTTTCAGGATTTCAGAAATATTTTAATGGACGTTCATCAAGCTCTTATGTGTGCCAGGCGCTGTGGCGAACATCGGACACACAGCAGTGGACAAGGCGAACGCCGCCCTGCCCTCACGGGCTGGGAGTCTGGTAGAAGATCCATCACACACCTGATCTGTTATTAAAATCACTGATATCACATATTTTGATAAGAAGAAAAAAAGACTGGATTCTAATAGCAGAAGAACAATAAGCAGAAGTAAGTTATTTTGAAACTTTAAGAAACTTTAAGAAACACGTGACAAGGGGGCTTGTAGGCGCCCACAACCGGAATAATGGCAGAAGAGATCACTCTCTTCTGTGGAACGCGGCATGACCCTGAGGCAAGTTATAAGGTGAAAAGAATTGTTGCTATTCTGTGTGTACTTTTTAAAAAGCATATTTCTCTTTTAAATGTTTTATGTATTTATTTTCAGAGAGAGGGGAAGGGAAGGGAGGAAGAAAGGGAGAGAAACAACATGTGGTTGCCTCTCTCGCACCCCCCACCAGGGACCTGGCCCGCAACCCAGGCATGTGTCCTGACTGGGAGTCGAACCAGCGACCCTTTGGTTCACAAGTGGTGCTCAGTCCACTGAGCCACACCAGCCAGGGCCTGTGTAGAGTTTTGATTTAAGGTTACACATTAGAAACAGTTGTAAAATAAGTTTACGGTAATAAACTCATCACTTTTATTGAAAAGACTTGCAATAGTTTATTAAAATTTCTTTTCTCTGCAGTGGTCAAGAGACCTGGGAATTACTCTCCTTTGTTTCTAAGTTAGGACGGTGAGTCTAAGAGAGGACAGGTAATTTGCCTCAGATGGTCTGGTGACTGACTTGTTAAAAACTAAATATAGGGCCTATTGGAACTGAGCTACCTTTTATGTGGTTTAACATTAAGTTTAAAGTATGTGTCAGAGTAAGGAAACATATTTTATTTATAGAAACAAAGGGTATCTTTTTCCTTTAAGCAAATGCAGGGAAAACGCTGGGATTCCTGATGACATGGTAGATTTTCAAAGTGTTAGAAATCTACACACACATGCGTGCATACACACAGCCTAGCACGTGCCCAGTAGTAATGGTACCATCCTATAGGCAGTAGGAGCGTCTCTGACAGCGAAGGCAATGGCTGGAGACTGGCAATACAAAGACACAGAAGTAAAACATCATTGTTGGTCTCCTGGCTCAAATCTCATTGCTTCAAGCTTTCAGTGTAAACCCCTTCATCTGGGGAGCCCCCTCCCCCAGGGTCTTTGCATTTCTTCTCTCCTGCTCGCCTCATTCTCTCCTCCCCATCATCCACACGCCCGCCCCGCCCGTGAGTTAGTGAGCGCTGTTCCGTCTGAGACAACCGCTCCCCACCCCTTCTGCCTCGTCATCATTTAATGCTCAGCTGGGGGAGCTCAGAGCTTCCCATAAGCACGCCTTACCCCGATGCTGAATCACCAGGTCCGGGCTTCGGTTACTCTGGGTGCGTGTTTGCATCCTGGCTGCTCACGGCTCCGTCACAGCAGGAATCACACCGTGCTGTAATTATACTCATTCACCATGTACAGAGCACGTAAGTCATGATTGTAAGCACTTCACCAGATGTGAGAGAAACGTGAGGGCGCCTTAGGTAATCACGTCTTTTATCTTCATCATTCTTAGCACGGATATGGTTCCTGGCACAGGGAAAGCACTCAAGGAGTGTCGGCCAAGTGAGCGAGTAAATGGACTGAGTTCCCTGTTGACTGCATTCCGGGTTGCGTTGCGTCTCCCTCGCCGCTTCACAGTTCTGCGCATTTGCAGATGTGCTGCTCATGAGCCTGTGGGATCCTCTGAGAAATTCTCTGGAGAGGCGGATGGGCACACCGAGGACATTTATTTTTCATCTTTTACTTTTTAAAATAATTTATTTTTCGGTTACAGCTGACGTACAATACTATATTAGCACATGCCCAGTTTCAGGTGTACAACCCAGTGATTAAACATTTATATAATGTATGAAGTAACCAACCCAATGAATCTGATAACCACCTGGCACCACACACAGTCATTACGATATTATTGACTATATTCCCTGTGCTGTACTTTGCATCCGTGTCACTCTTTTGTAACTGGCCATTTGTATTTCTTAATCCCTTGACCTTTTTCACCCAGCTCCCAACCCCCGCCCCTCCGACGACCGCCACATTGTTCTCTGTGAGTCTGTTTCTGTTTTGTTCGGTCATTTATTTTGCTCTTTTGATTGACACGTGAGTGAGATCCTGGTGTCTGTCCTCCTCTGTCTGACTTATCTCAGCGCCGCGCCCTCCGGGTCCAGCCACGCTGTCGCAAATGGCAGGACTCCATTCTTTTTTTTTCCCTAATGTCTCAGCATGTTTCCTTCACCGCCGCACGTGGGTGTGGAACCAGCTCCTTCCGAGTCTCCGCCCCTCCTGCCAGTCTCTGTGCGGTTCCTGCCGTATGTTCTTAGTTACAAGACGTCTGTTCAGCTGGACCGCAGGCGGTTCTCAGTGACGGCCGTCCCGTAGGGTAGCTGTGCTTCTGACGTGGTCGGGGGGATGCGAGTACCCCCACTTACCCCCTCTGCTGTCTTGACCGGCAGTCACGCTGAGGACGTTTAAAAACATGTCTGCTGAAAGGCACTTGCTTCTCCCCTTCCTTGCCCTGCCTTTTCCTTTGCCACACGCATTCTTTCAGCTTTAGCTCGGTGCTTCTTCAGATTTTGACGTGTGCCCTTACACATGTGTTACATGGTTGTAACATTGCACACACATGTATGTAATGTTATACATAATATGCCACATTACCAAGGGTAATCTGCACAAGAAAAATTCAGCAGGTTGGTAAAAAGTAGTAAAATGAAGTAGTAGATTAAATCGTGTTGAATCAGGGTTTTAGCTCTAGTTCTCAGCTTAGGGCCAAAAAGTGCTGGCATTCTGTTGCTTGCTGGGCTAGAACCTGTGCTGATGATGGGGCAGGTGGGGAGATGCGTTCCTAGCGCCCTGCTGCTGCAGTTGAGCCCCCGAAGTTCTCGCTAAGGGAAAACCAGGGCCCACTAAACGCCCCAGATCTTAGAACTGAGCACCTATCATTTTTTAAAAAAAAGATTTATTTATTTTTAGAGAGGGAAGGGAGGGAGATAGAGACAGAAAAATATCAATGTGCGGTTGCTGGGGGTCATGGCCTGCAACCCAGGCATGTGCCCTGACTGGGAATTGAACCTGGAGCACTTTGGTTCGCAGCCCGCGCTCAATCTACTGAGCTACGCCAGCCAGGGCCAGCACCTATCACTTTTAATCTATGAGCCAACATATCTTTTTCTATTACAACTGGATATGATGATTTTGTTAAAATTCCTACAGTTTTTATTTCTCACGTGTATTTTAAGTTAATACCATAACTGTATTCATGAAGCTTCTGGTTCTATTAGTACTGGTGGCTCTGCGATGTGGTAGAAACAATTGGACTTTCAGGTCACACTTGCAAGGACCTGCATTCTGGTTTTCTTAGTAACTGACTTAATGACTTGGGGAACGTTGGAAACTCTGAAAGCTTCATTTTTCTCATCTGTTAGTGCTGTTTTAAGGATTACACGAGTTGGTACAGGTGTCTTACCTGGCAAAGTGTGGGTCAATAAATGTTGGCTCACCCCCAGATCGTACGGGTCTGGGGAAGTAGGAGAGAAAAGGTGAAGATAAAAGATAACCAATTTGAAGTGAGCAGGCCACGTTCGTAAGCAAGTTCTGGTCATTCCTCTCCAACAGAGTCTTCTTTCAAAAAGTAAAATATTCACCTTATCTTTATCTTTCTTTACAAATGAAAGAAATATACCCAAAACTCTAACACACACAAAGAACACACCTTGCCAGAAGAATGAAGTTTATTGGAAAACCCATCAAGAATTTTTTTCCTCTGTGAAAATACCCAGTGCGAGACATGGGATCCGAGAAGCCATGTGACCACGAAAATGGTGTCTGAGGTCCTGCAGATGTCAGTATATTTTGATAGTGGATAATACTCACTTGCCCAAATGAACCAAATGATAATTGAGCCAAATAGCCATAACAATTTATTTTTATTTTCCATTAAAACGAAAGGTGGGTTTCCCACATTTGGGCCATCTGGTCTGTCTCGACACCTGATGAATTACCGAGGCGAGTGAGCGCTACACAGACAGGTTTTGGGTTCGTCATTGTCAGGCGCAGAGCGCAGCAGCCACCGGTCAGCAGCAGCTGGGGAGGCAGGGCTCACAGCAGGGCTGCGTGAAGGTGGTGAGGTTGATGGTCTCCAGGCCTGGGGTGGGCAGGCAGGAGTTGAGCAGGAAGCAGGTGGGCACACAGGGCTGAGGAATGTGGCAAGGTGGGGGGCAGTTGTCGCAGCAGGTGGGCTCCAGCTGCCAGATGGTGTGTGGGCAGGTGCTGGGCAGGCAGACTCCGCAGCGGCAGCATTTGTCAGAGGAGCAGATGGTGGTGGCGGGGCCGGTGGGGACGCTGCAGCAGCAGGGGGCGCAGCAAGCCATGGCGGGGCAATCTGGTGTGCTTAGGTTTCTCAGAAAGAAAGATGAGGTTTCTGAGATGCAAATACCTCCTCTGGCTTTGCGGCTCTTATATACCGTCCCGGGTGGGTGTTGGCCCAATCAGATGGCCGCTTCTTTTTGTTTATGCCACTCTTTCCACTAAGATTCTCTAATCACTTTGGCATTTTCTTGTTCAGTAGGAGTTCCTGCCCTTATTAAAGTAATCATGTTTTTGACTCATAGACGTGTCATTTTTGTCATGAGATGATTACATTTTACCTTCACTGGGTCCTGGCCTGCCAAACCTTACGTAAATTATGGGTAAATTATGGGTATTACAAAGTGATAATTCAGCTATAGTTTCAGAGGTTATGACTATATGCATCTCAGAGGTATTTGCCTTATTTATTGATGACATAATTCAGGTTCTATTGAGCAAGCAAGGTGACAGAATGGAATAAAACAAAACCTCTTTTTATTATTCTTAATAAAACTATAGTGAGTTTCCAAAGGTGGTGTTGTTAACCCCTTATCGGATGTCAGTAAATATGCACGATTTATAAAGAATTTACAATACTCAACATAAAAAAAAACAAGCAACCTAACTAAATAATGGTCAAAGGACCTGAATAGACACTTCTCCTAAGAGGACATACAGATGGCCAAAAGACATATGAAAAGACGCTTGATGTCACTGATCATCAGAGAGATGCAAATTAAAACCACAATGAGATATCATCTTATACCTGTCAGAGTGGCTATCACCAATAAATCAACAAACAACAAGTGCTGGGGAGGATGTAGAGAAAGGGGACACTTTCACACTGTTGGTGAGAATGCAGACTGGTGCAGCCACTATGGAAAGCAATGGGGATACTTCAAAAAATAAAAAATGGATCTGCCTTTTGACCCAGTGAACTTACTCCTGGGAAAATGAGGTCTCTCCAGTCATTGTTAATAAAACGAGAATGGCTTGCATGATAGGGATGTAATCTGCCAGCCAAGGAGAATGGACTGGAATGCACATGTGTGAACAATGATGACTTCACTGTACTAGTCGGTGGGGGCGGTAGACACTGTTGAGTGAGCATGTGTACTGTGTGGCTGTCACATTCAAAATGACTGAATGAGTAGAGCAATGAATCTGCATCAGATTTTATGTTAAGCTTGAACATTCCTCTGCGGAATCTATCTGGACAACTCAGAAGGCCGCAGCCATGGGCAACTGGTGACGGACAGCTTCATCACAACATGTGCCCGCTCACGCATCATGTCTCATGCAGTTTTTTGGCGAAACATCAAATCACCTAGGTGATTCAGCCAGCCCCACTACAGCCCAGTGTTGGTGCCCTGAGACTTCTTGCTTTTCCCAAAGCTAAAATCACCTTGGAAAGGGAAGAGATTTCAGACTGTCTTTGAGATTCAGAAAAATATGACAGGGCAGCTGATGGCCTTTGGGAGAACTGTGTGAGGTCTCAGGTGCCTACTTTGAAGGGGACTGAGGTATTATTGTATGACTCGATACTTTCTGGACAGACCTCATATATATGCAGGAAGCCAAAACATTAATTCAAAAGAACATATACACCCCTGTGTTCATTGCAGCGTTATTTACAATCACCAAGATATGGAAGCAGCCCAAGTGTCTATCAGTAGATGAGTGGATAAAACAACTGTGGGACATTTACACAATGGAATACTACTCAGCTATAAAAAAAAAAAAGAGAGAAAATTTTATCCTTTGTGACAATTTGGATGGACCTGGAGAACATTATGCTAAGTGAAATAAGCCATTTAGAGAAAGACAAATACCATATGATTTCACTCATATGTGGATTCTAATGCACAAACTGAACTAACAAGCAAAGTAGAGACTCAGATGGAGAGCAGGCTGACAGCTAAGGGGTGGGGGGAGGGGAGGTGCAGGGATGAGCAAAAAGGAAAAGGACTCATGGACACGGACAACAGTGTGGTGATTGCAGAGGGAGGGGCTTATAAAGTGACTAAAGCGTAATGGAAAAAAATAGAATAAATAAAAAAAAATCAAAACATTGTAGGGAAGAAAAAGGGACATAGCTGGGAAACTGCAGCTGTAACCAGGGGTGTGGCCATCAGGGTATCAGGGTGTGGATCAGTCTGCAGTCAGCAAAGGCGGGGGGTGGGGGGGTGGGGTGGGCCGAAGCTGTGCCAGGAACAATGTGAAAGAAAAACGAAATGGCTTGGCTTTCTATTCTAGTATCAGGGATAAATAATGATTAACCTTGAGTAGTTTGTTTTTATCTTGGACGAGGTTATTCAAACTTATCAGAAAATCGAAAATGTGTTGGAGTTGCCAAAGGTTCTGCATTTTGATACAAGGGTAAACACCCAGCTGGTATTTTTCCTGTGCGGACATGGTTAATCAGTATTTAAAGTCTGACTTTAAAGAAAGATGACTTGCTTTCACCTTAGAGATGTAAATATTCTTTTTTCATAGATTCAGTGCATACACTAATTTTGTCTTAAAGCACAGAGAAAGCTGAGTTACGATGTACAACCCGATACACAGTTCAGAGGGTTGGTAGAGAGTGCACGGCCCAGTGGCATACACACGCTTTCTTCTGGGTGAACAGAGCCACGCGTAACCAGGCTTCTGTCTGCAGAGGAGGCACGCACTTGGGTGAAGTGGAAAGGGAAGGGATTTTGGATTCAGGCAGTTTTAGGTTGAATCCCTGCTCTGTCACTTCTTGTTTATGTAACTTTGGCTAGTAACGTTCAGCCTCAGTTTCCTCACCTGTAAAACGGGGAGGATAACGGTAGACACCTCTTAGTGTTTTTATGAGAAATAAATGAGATAACACACATAAGGCACCTACCTGAGTGGCCAGGAGGTTCACCAAATGTTAGCCCTTATGAATGAAAGCAGTAAAAGTAATAAGGTGGGACGGGATCGGTTAGTGACATGGAATATTTGTTACTTAAAATGCTTTGGGATAATCTAGAACTGTAGAATGTCAAAACTAAGCTGACTTTAGAGAGGATCTGGTCAACCGGCTCATTTTACTTTAAGACCTGAGACCCAAAGAGATCAAGTGACAGCTCAGAGTCACAGCGGCTGCCCGAGACACAGCCAGGGCTAGGCTGCCCGTTCCTGGTTGCCAGGTGGGGCTTTTGAACCAGCCGAGGGCCCCTGAATGCCACAGGCCCACAGTGGTAGTATTAAAAATAAAGTTTAAATATCTATCCCTAACAAAGATGTGTCAAAACATCAAACTTCTTTGCTTTTGACTACAACACAGGTACTTGGCACAGTAACAATAGTAATATTAATCCTAAAACCTCACTGAAGCCCTGGCTGGCGTAGCTCAGTGGATTGAGAGCAGGCTGCGAACCAAAATGTCACAGGTTCGATTCCCAGTCAGGGTACATGCCTGGGTTGCAGGCCATGACCCCCAGCAACCACACACTGCTGTTTCTCTCTCTGTCCCTCCCTTCCCTCTCTAAAAATAAATAAATAAAATCTTTAAAAAAAGATTAAAAAAAAACCTCATTGATACTTAAAAATGCATTTATGAACAAAAATGAAAGAGTGACTAAATTATTACTTTAAAAAGACATTTGGGAAAATAATTTTTTTTTCCAGGAAATAAAAGGATGCCTTTTGTAAGAAAGCTGGGGACCAGCGTGAGGCAGTAATGGTCGAGTCTCTCCCTGTGCCTCGGAGAGCTGCTGTGGCCGCGTGGGGTCATCCGATCCTCCCAGGAATCCGGAGACATAAGCACAGAAGGGATTGCAATGAGCAAACAGAGTCTGAGACGGAAGCGAATGGCCCGCAGTCCCAAGGCCAGCTCAAGAACACACACAACTAGACTGCATTCCGGGGACATCTGCAAAAACCTTACAGCTCGTGGATTTTTCCAGGACAACGAAGGGGATGAATTAATGGTCCTGATACAGATTTTGTTGTAGGAGGAAGTGTGTGTTTTTACTCCCATGATTGTGTGACTCTTTCTGGTGAACAGAGAAGGCGGCACTATAGTCTATTTTCAGTGTATTTCAATGGCATGCTATTACATGTCATTTGGACTCGTAAACTTCTAAAAATAGTTATGACTCATGTAAGCCAAGCCTAATTTGAAGAAATAAGGAATACTCACTAAATCCTCATATTCATTCCAAATTTATTTTCCTAGAAGACAACATATATAAAGACTATATGTGTGTGTGTTTGTACACGCATACATATTTCCCAAAGTTGCATAGCATTTTGAACTTGGAATTTCATTGATGACTATGACTAGAAGAGTCAAAATTATTTCCACATGCCAGCAGTCATCAATTTGTTTCGTCAGTTAAGGAAGAAAGAAAATCAGTTTTGGGGGGTAATGGATATTAAAATAAAATATTTTTAAAACATTATACTAATCTCTAGACTCTAGCATAGTGCCTGGCACAGTGGTTGTCTTAAAAATATATTAACTGAATAAAAAGATCCTACAGGGCACTAGCCAGGTGTCCCAGCTGGTTAGAGCATTTGTCCCGTGTGCCAAGGTTGTGAGTTCGATTTTTGGTCAGATACATACAAAAAGCAACCACTGACTGCATGCGTGGGTGGAACAACAAATCAATTTCTCTCTCTCTCTCAAGAAAAAAATAAATAAAATTTAAAAATAGATCCTATAAAATGACCTACTGGGTTTTTTACTTTTTAACTTACACCAAGAGCCAGTACCTATTTTTTCAGTGAATCTATGATGAGATCTCTCATTCTGCTAGGATAGTAGGATGATGTGCTGTTCAGGTTTAGGGAGGCATTCTACTCTCTCTAAGAGGCAACATGGAATAAATAATCACAAGGCTGTATTTGCTAAGCCAGAATGAAATTTATTAATGAATAGTCAAAATGGTCATTTCTCAGCAGTGCAATAGCCTAAAGGACGGGGAAAAGGTCTCCCGCTCTCCGCAAAGGAGGAACGGAGTCAGGAATTGGGCCAGTTCACGAAAGCATGGCCCAGGGAATGGGGACAGAGTCGGCTTGCTGTAGGCGGCGGTGCGTGCTGACGGCTGGGCGACGTGGAGCACGGCGAGCGGCACGGCGCTGAACCCGTGCAGGGCTGTGGCAGCTTAGCAGGGCTCGCACGGGCTCTCGCAGCCAGGCTGCACGTAGGTGGTCAGGTTGATCCCGCACAGACCGGGAGTGGGATGGCAGGAGTTGAGCAGGAAGCAGGTGGGCACGTAGGTGTCAGGCATGCAGCAGGGCGGGGGGCAGGTGTCACAGCAGGTGGGCTGCAGGAGGCTGATGTCGTGTGGGCAGGTGCTGGGCAGGCACACTCCGCAGCGGCAGCATTTGTCAGAGGAGCAGATGGTGGTGGCGGGGCCCGTGGGGACGCTGCAGCAGCAGGGGGCACAGCAAGCCATGGCGTTGACACTTGGGTTTCTGTTGGGTTGAGAAGAGAAGTCTCTTGGTGTCTCGATGCTGGTCTCTTCTGCTCCGGCTCTTATATACCCCCCTCCCTGGGCGTCAGCCTGTGAGCAAGATTTTTTCCCCATGTTTCAGTTTATAGCTATCTCCATAAAAACCATCTAATTACTTAAGTGTTTATTACCTAAAGACACATGCCTCACCTCATAAAAGGGGGTTAGTTTGTTTTGCTGTCAGATTGGGGCTCTTCCGTCAGCTCTGTCACCGTGTGAGCATTTTGTCTCCGTCTTCAAAGGCCCCAGGTGATTATTGTCTAATCGCTGCACGTCCCTAATGACGGCCTGGCATGCGGGGGATCTGCACGTCGCCGCCATGTTTCCTCATCTCCTTTTCAGAGGAAGAAATTAGTAGGTTTCTTGGTTGCTCTTCTACCAGCAAAGGTTCTATGTGATCATTTCGGCTTTCTGGCTGAAGAAGTGATAAGATTTGCAGATGTATTCTTTGTAGCTCCAAGAAGCTGGCTTTAGGGGAATGGATGGAACCCACTGTGAACAAGATTCTGGTTCTGTGTGAAGAGGCACTTTCTTATAGAGCTGTGACAGATCGTTTATTCTCCTTCCCCTTTGCACGTGATTTGATTGGGAACTTGCGGGGGCATGTGGATGCGAGTTGAGACTTCCATGGACTAACGACAATGATGGAGGTCCTGTAAAATTCTACCTGTTGTGTTATGAACGAAGCTTATGACCCAAAGGCTAGTTGCACTGGGCCATGTAGAAGCTAGACAGTGTAGGATTTCCCAAAAGGAGTTCCATGAAGAAAAAACCAAGCAGAAAGAACCAGGTCAGATAGGGTCCTACAGTCACCGTGTTCATTCCAGAGTGGGGGGACAGAAGAGTACACTAAACAATGAATAAATAACAACTTCAGACAGTGGGCGTGCCAGAAGAAAATAAAGCAGAGTAAAAGGACAGAGAGTGACGGGGCAGTGGTGCAGGGAGAGCATCTGCTTTGGCTGGGGTGGGCGGACGGTCTCCCCCCACCCGGGGTGGGGGGGCTGGAGTAGAGGGAGAGAGACGGAGTGGTGCATTAGGGGATGGGGTCGAGGAGGCAGGTGGGTGCCAGGCCGCGTAGGAATATGCAGGTGGTTCTACAGGGTTTAGCTTTTACGCTAAGCGCAGTGAGACGCCACTGGCTGATTTACGGCAGGAAGCCATGAGATGTGAGGTCTGTTCCGTGGAAAATGAACTGCGGCGGGGCCAGCGTGGAAACAGGCCTAACAAGTATGTGGTGCAGGTGGGAGGGGCTGGTCGAGTTTGGGGGGCATTTTTGCAAGTAGAGGTGGTAGGAGGTGCTGATCAAGAGCGTGGCGGAGGACCACGTTTAGGTCTCAGAGTTCCCCGTAGGTGGGAGGGCACTCGGAGCCCCAGAGCTGCCATCTAGGGCGGCAGGGAAGGGGGCGAAGATGAGCTCAGTGCGGGGCCTGCAGAGAGGGGGGGCAGGGCTGAAGATGTGGGGTGCTCCCATACACACGTGAAAGATGCACTTCCTGCAGGGTTCCCGGACCGAGATAAAAGGTCACTTTCATGGGCGTTAGTCACGGTTTGTTGTGAGCCTCCGTGTGACTTACCGACATCCGCCTCCGAGCACCTGGGTGGATTTCTGGGCTGCCGCCGGGAAAGTCCTCCCGTGACGGCGGCATCGCCCGCGTCCGCGGCCATGTCAGTGTTGGGAGGTTTCGCAATCGAAGGCGACTCAGTTTTCTTCAGCTTGATGGAGCGCCTCATCCCTTCAGAAAAAAGCCTCCCAATAAAAATGCCTGCGAGTCAAAGCAGTTGGTCTGTATTTCTTGACTGGCACGATCTTTTAAATTTCTGGTGAACTCCTTTTTCATACAGACTGGAAGACGGAAAGACTGGCGTCAGGACGGCTATCGATGAAACTGCTTTCCTTGCAGAATGTCCACTTCGCTGGGCGTGCGGGGAGAGGGGTCTGGGTTTGGGCTGAGTGGCACACTCTGGGGGGCTTTCCAGTGGCACCAGGACATGTTTTCTGGTGTGAGGTTACCGTGGAGATTGGTACAGCTCTGGCCAGTGCATTAGCCTGCACTGAAAATTGGTCTCAGTTTGGATTTCTTTTAAAAAGCGGGTAATGTTTTGCCTCTTGACGACAGCTGATATTGGCTACAGTTGTGTCCCTGTGTAGGACCCAAAGGGGGGTGACCCTTCCGCCCTCCATCACTGGGACGTGTATGTTCCCATTGCACCACGCCGGAGCGGACCTCACAGCGCTGAGTCACACGGCACATGCAAGCTCAGCCTCGCTTCCGCGGCCTGGAAGTGTGGCCTGTTTTTCTTGGGGATCTTAGGCCTTCAGTTGAACTCTCACGTATTCTTATAAGCTGTAGAATATGCGGTTAGCAGCGGAGAATTACACCAAGCTAAGTAAGATATAATGTGTGCTCACTAAAATGAGGCTGGTAGGGAGAGTAGATGTTCAATGAAATTTGAACAATCATGATGGAAAGCATGTTTCTTAAGCCAGAGTGAGGGTTTGGAGGATAAGTCAGTAATTAACAACACAGCGGCTGCTGTCTGGTCTCCCTGGCACAGCCCCGCCTCACACGGAAGGTTTTGTTTTTTTTTTTAATAGAAACAGTGGAACTTTCTTAACTGCAAAGCTAAATGGGCGGACTCTGCGGGGGTTGGGGGGACTCACCCCCTCCCTACAGGGAGGCTGCAGTCCAACCCCCACCCCCAGGCTTCCCCGGGAGGAAAAAAGAGAAGAAAAACAAGGAAGAAAAGATACATAGTTTCTATAATCCCTCGTTCTAATTGGTTACAGGGCTGTAGTTAATATTTATGACTCTCTTCTCCCTCTCCCTATTTCATCATCTTCCTTACCCTCAGTCAGGACCTCAGCTGTTTGGGCTTTTTTCCCCGGTGGGGGTGATTTAATCTTTTCTGAAAGGCCCGAATCCACAGTGGTACTGTCTTTTTCAGGTTATTGGTAAATGGGTTCAAGTGCCATCATCCTGCAAAGCAAAAGGTCACTGGTTCAATTCCTGGTCAGGGCACATGCCTGGATTGCAGGTTCAGTTCCCAGTCAGGGTGCCTGCAAGTAACAACTGATCGATGTTTCTCTCCCTCTCATTTCTCCCTCCCTTCCCCCCAGTCTAAAAACGAATAAATAAAATGTAGCCCTGGCTGGCATAGCTCAGTGGATTGAGTGCGGGCTGCGAACCAAAACATCTCAGGTTTGATTCCCAGTCAGGGCACATGCCTGGGTTGCAGGCCACGGCCCCCAGCAACCGCACATTGATGTTTCTCTCTCTCTCTCTCTCTCCCCCTCTTTACTTTAACTATCACCTGGCCACCATAAGGCACCACTTTCCTTAGTGGACTGGAGTAACATTTTGGGTCTCTAGGAATTAGTGTCAATCTAGTGTCTAACGATCCCTGTGGTAGGCAGAATTTTCACTCCTTGAACTCCGAGCCCTGGTTCCACGCCCATGAATACGTTGCAGAACAAAAGGGACTTTGCAGATGTAATTAAGGTTAGAAATTCGTTGCCTTTGAAATATGGAGAGTATCCTGGATTATCCAGGTGGGCTAAGAGACAATAACCTTACAACTGGCACAGAGAGGAACTTATTCTGGAAACCACAGTTTCCACAAAAGCCATCTTTAAATATGCTGAATTTCCCCGCCCTTCTCTTTACAGCTAGTTCCTTAATTTCATTTTCTATGAGTTTTGGCATCAGATAGAATTGGGTTCAGTCTTCCTTTTTTAAAGCTTTATTTACACTAATTTTCCTCCTCTGCAAGGCAGGATAACAATTTCTATGCCGTGGGACTGATGTTAGCGTTAAGTGAAGCAAAGTTCACGGGAAGTCTCTCTAGCGTGTGGCCCTGCGTATGGAACTCAGCGAGGTCCCCTGCCTTCTTCCCCCTCCTGCGTGTCTTCCCCATCATTCTGCCTCCTTTTCTGCCTCTTGTCCCTAGTCTTTTCCACTGTGGCTTTTTTTCTGTCCCCCCCCCCATTTTGTATTTTTCTCTTCTTCTTGTTCTTTTCTCCATCCTTTATTACCTAAACCCACTGCTCCATATTTTCTCCTATCCTTTTTTGCTATCCATCTACTCATATTACGGTCAATGAACTTCAGTAAAAACGCTCCCCACTTTTGCTTTAGGATTTGTCATTGGGAACTGATGCCCTTTTCCATCAGTAAAGCGCTTATGCACCTGAAACCCTCGTAGCTGTCGTACGCAGGAAGTTGCATTTTGCAGAGTGCAGCTGTCAGGGATGTTTGAGATTTCCAGTTCTGGAAAAGCCGACAGATACCGCCTCGATCAAGGACTTACTGTTCTCACAGGTAGACAGTCGCCAGTGTTGGTTTACAGACTCGAGTGGGTCGGGATCAGTGTCCCTTCCATTCCCTGGGGTTTCGTAGCTCCAGGAGCCACATCTGTGGGTAAAGCAGGAGGGAGAGTCGGGGTGAGGAGGAAGTGGGAGCGCCAGCAGTGCGCGCCTCGTCTCAGTAAAGGAAACTTTCTCAGAGCCTCGCGGCCAGCTTCTGTTTGGATTTCTTAGGCCAGGCCTGTGTCTTTCTATTTCTGTAATGTATGTTTTGAATTCATAATCTTGCAGATAGTGTTGTACTGCAGGCGCCTGCAGGGCAGAGTAGACAGGGCACTTCGGCAGCTTTTCCTCTCTCTACAGTTTTGCCCTTTGCAGAGTATCGTGTAGTTGGAACCACATAGTACACAGCCTCTTCACATTGGCTTCTTACCTGTAGCAAGAGGCATTTAAGATCCTTCCATGTCCTAAGCCCAGGCTGGTGTAGCTCAGTGGATTGAGCGCGGGCTGCGAACCAAAACATCACAGGTTCAATTCCCAGTCAGGGCACATGCCTGGGTTGTAGGCCACGGCCCCCAGCAACCGCACATTGATGTTTCTCTCTCTCTCTCTCTCTCTCTCTCTCTCTCTTTCTTCCTCTCTTCCTTCTCTAGAAATAAATAAATAAAATCTTAAAAAAAAAAGATCCTTCCATGTCCTTTTGTGGTTTGATAAATCATTTCTCTTTATCACAGAATAGAGTTCTATTGAATAGATGCACCAAAGTTCATTTATTCATTCACCTCTTGGGGGACTTTTTGGTTGCTGCCAATTTTTGGCAATTACGAACAACGCTGCTAGAAATATCCATGTGCAGGTGTCTGCGTGCACATGAGTTCCCAGCTCCCTCGAGCGAACGCCGGGGAGCGCACCTGCCGCGTTGTGCGTTGTACGGTGCGCCTGCGCTTAGCTCTGAAGAGACAGCTGAACCCTCCTCCAAAGCGGCTGCACCGTTTTGCTTTCCTACCAGCGATGACTGAGAGTTTCTGTTGCTCCGCCCCATTTTGCTGCCATTTGGTGTCGTCATTGCATTGGATTTCAGCCATTATAATAGGTGTGTAGGTTGGGCTCTTTTTCACTCACTCTTTTTTTTTTTCCATTAAGAATGACCTTCAAGGCCCACTTCAAAGGCTCCCTCCCTTGTGAAGTCTTCCCTGATGCTGCCCCCAGCAGGGCCCTTGCTGGTCCCAAAGTGATCTCTCCTTCTTTCTGAAATCCTGTTTGAGACCCTTCTGTCTTCTTTGCAGTTTACCTACCTAAGATACTACTTCCCGCCGTAAACTCCATCCAATGCCTCTCCACCGTTTCTGAGAGTCCCTGGGCCATTCCTGTCTTGCCCCCCTCCTGGCTCTGTCTGGCTCTTGGCTGTCCTCCCCGTCCCCCGAGTCAACCCAGACATGACACTCAGCTCCTTCTCTGGTTTTCGCGGGAAAGTTGACCATCCCAGAGGCCGTGTGTGGCAATTTGACGTGGAAGGGTCACAGAGTGACACTCGTGACATACTGACTAGATCTCTCCTCCTTCTTTCTCCTCACTCCCTTTCTGAAGGAAGAAATATTTCTCTCTTTCTCTCTCTCATGTGTAATTGGTTAACATCTTTCTCTTAAGCTTTCGGAGTTGCCAGTACGCACATCTCACGTGGACAGACCTATTGCAAGCTGAGCCATAGGGGGGTTTTGGTCACAAAAGCGTTTGTCCCTAAGGTAGGGGAGACTTTTTCTACCATCGTCACATGGTGGGCGTCTGTTGTCACACATGTTCCTTTTCTTTCTGGATAATAAGGTCTTCAAAGATGAGAATTGATTCTTGATCTTTCTTATTTCCTGAGTCCCTTCCTGAGACGTGGTGGTCAATAAATTTTATTGAACGAATACACTGTATGTGGCTTCAGTCTCTTTTTAAAAAGAAGCAAGTGTATTTCTTACAAGCGGACATTTTTGAACTATAAGCAATTCACTCATTTCATGTTCAAGTGGAAACACTGACCGTGATTTCTTTGCCTCGTAAATAACATTTATTAAGAAATGACAGGAGACACTGCAACACAGATATAATTGAAATAGCCCACAGGAAAGGTCATTATGATCCCCGCCCCCCAAAAAGGGATGGAATCAGATGCTGAAATATGGAAGAGACTAGTCGACTTCGTAGAAGCTGCATGTTGGGTGAAGAGCTTCCATTCTCTCCGGAGACATCTGAGGAATGTCACTTGGCTACAACCTGGCGCCTCTAATGTTGGAAATTCTTTTAGGTAAACAGAAGCTCAGAAGAGATCACAGAACGGGAAAATTAGACTTGTGGACAGTTCTCAAGGATATAATCCACAATGTGGCAGTAATTCCCAGCCCTGCAGGGAAGTCAGGAATAGCAGATCCAAAGCGATTTGATGATCATCAGGTGAGTTCATAGCACTCCTGTGTCCGCTGTGGAGTCAAGGTATTCATCGTAGAATGGAATCAAAGCGAATGCATTGACTTGGTAGCTCCCATAACAGAAACCCAGATAGAAGCTTAAGAACTTGCTAGTGGTCCAGGGGGTGTTGAGAAGACAAATTGTTCAGATACTGTGTTCCAGTCCATTGAAAATCAGCAACCTGGCTTTAGCAGATGGGCTGGCAGCAGGCGGGCTCACAGCAGTAGCAGCAGCAGGCAGGGCGGCAGCAGGACTGTCCACAGTAGGACGGGCGGCAGCAGGAGGCCTGGGCATGGTGCAGCTGGCAGCAGGTTGGGGGGGTGCAGCTCACCACACAGCAGGGGGGCAGGCAGGTATCCTCCACGCGGCAGTCAGGGCGGCACCACCTGGTGCGGCAGCTCACAGCTCCACAGCCACAACTCTGGCCACAGCCAGTGCCACAGCCGGTCCCACACCCGGTCCCACAGCAGGTTGGCTGGCAGCAGCAGGGCTGGCAGCAGCAGGGCTGGCAGCAGCTGGGCTGGCAGCAGCTGTGCCCACAGGTCCCGCCGGAGCAGCTGGGGAATCCACAGAAGCTGGTGGTGCAGCAGGCCATGGTGTCGGGGCTTGAGTTTCTGGTAGGAGTTTTGGTGGTGACTTCTATGTCAGGCCTTTTATATCTCCTGACCAGCTGCTATTTATACAATTCTTAACATACCTTCCTTGTTTTGGTTTAAATTTGTTCCTCAGTGGGCCTCTGATTGGCTGACACTGAAATACTTACGACACATGATGAGTAGCAGTTCAGAAATTACTTTGTTTTATAGTTTCATTTGGACTCCTCACATTGGTCCTCTCGTCCGCAGAGCAGGCTTGTGGTTTTCCACGTTCAGACAGTCCCCCTGTTTTAGTCCACGCCAACACACTTGCTCTAGAGAGGTATTTATTCCACAGGACGCTGTGTCAGGCCTCTAAGGCTGAGGATAAGTGTGCTCTTTCTTTTTCACTATTATTTTTTCTCCTAGATATACAGAGTAAATTCCCTTGAATTTAGGACATCAGGACACCCACGGAATTGAAAGGGTACTTCCCATCATGCACTATGTAGTGTCCGACTCACTCACTCCAACACCACATCAAACTACCGTTGGAGTTCCTTTTGTTTCAGCCAATTTGAAATGTGGGAATATTATTTGGGTTTCAGGCCAAAGATCTTTTTTTGCGAACCAAATGACATATATACATAAAAATACCTAACAAGGCAGGGAGCTTCTGGTAGGGCCTCACTGTTGACTGAATGCGATTCTGTGTGGGTGGAGTAAGAGGCGTGAATCATGGATGCCGGAATCCCTTACCCATGATTACAAAGAACTTTCCTGCTTCGGACCTCTTCAAAGGAGGCCTTGTTTTTCTCAGAAGAGACAAGGAAATGCTGCAAATGTTTTCTACAGCACATTTAGTAACTGCACCAAGGCTCAGAAAAAAACATCTGGAGTTCAGGCGTTCTGAGGAATACACTGCCATTCACTCTATTCTTCTCTGACATGTATTGTCTTGTGTGCGATGTTTCACGGCTACTAATGAAATGATAGGGGTAAGTTCTGGAAGCTTGTAAATAACCTGGAAAACACTTGTCTTAATTTGTTGATATTTTGTCATGTCTTTTGTATATTGCCCACAAATAATCTAAGAAATGAAAATTAATTCATAAAAGGTATTTTTTGGTCTACATTTGTGCTAACTTATAAAGAGAACATTTTTCCGATTGGAAGTGCAAAGTACATAGTTGTTCCATATTTTTTTTTCTCCTTTAAGGTTTTTTTTTAAAGATTTTATTTATTTATTTTTAGAGAGGGAAGGCAGGGAGATAGAGAGAGAGAGAGAAACATCAATGTGCAGTTGCTGGGGGTTATGGCCTGCAACCCAGGCATGTACCTGGCTGGGAATTGAACCTGAAACACTTTGAATCCCAGCCTGTGCTCAATCCACTGAGCTATGCCAGCCAGGGCTGTTCCGTATTTCTAATGCACGTGTCTGACGAATGGTGATGCTGGAAATCACGGGGCATCTACATGCTGTTTATTCTGCTTTCCTCTAGGCCACTGAGACACCACATACACACTTCCGGCAGAGGAGGTGGGTGCTGGGAGTTGAAGCTTAGAGATCAATTGGGGGATCGGTGGGAAGAATATAATAAACTAAGGCATAGGGATTGAAACCTAAGTGCTGTTGGAAAATAGATAGCGTCTGATAGGATCTGGTAGATATTTTAAAATCTATTTAGTCGGTAATACGTGTTGTTTTAGATATCGGGCATGCATGAAGGAGAACTTCTAGTATGTTACAGGGAAGGAGGTTACATCTAGGTGGAGCCCCATAGCTTTGATCGACCAGGAAATTTTAGCAAAAAGTGACCTTATTGGTTCATACCTAATTGTCATAGACTAGAGCATGTAAGTGTTTGAAAAACTACAAACATTATTTAATGCCTGGAACATTTTATTAACTGATGGATGGAAGCATCATGCAACTGGTATTTAGTCTTTCTGGTTTAGACTTTTATGCTTATGCCACAGGATTATCAAAATAAAAATCCACTCTTCTTGAATTTCAGCTAGAGGTAGACAAGCTTCTAGACAGAAGAAAGAAAATAACTCAGTTTGCTTAGCACATTCAAACATTTTATTTGAAATTAACAGGGGATATTTGGGGAGGAAGCAGATAGGGATGGAGAGATGGGGAATGGAACAGAGATGTCCCTGATCCGACACTCCGATACATGTTTTCAGGGGCTAATTCAGCACATTCAAGAGGGTCCTAAGACTTGTGATTTCTGAGTGACTTAGATACATCATGATACTTAGCATCCAAGTAAAAGACATTTTCTCAGAAATCAAGAGTTTTCTTATGCTTCTCCATTCATTCCTAAGTAATCAGCAACCTTCTTTTCAACAGGTGGGCTGGCAGCAGGTGGGCTCACAGCAGTAGCAGCAGCAGGCGGGGCGGCAGCAGGACTGTCCACAGTAGGACGGGCGGCAGCAGGAGGCCTGGGCATGGTGCAGCTGGCAGCAGGTTGGGGGGGTGCAGCTCACCACGCAGCAGGGGGGCAGGCAGGTGTCCTCTACGCGGCAGTCAGGGCGGCACCACCTGGTGCGGCAGCTCACAGCTCCACAGCCACAACCCTGGCCACAGCCAGTGCCACAGCCGGTCCCACACCCGGTCCCACACCCTGTCCCACAGCAGGATGGCTGGCAGCAGCTGGGCTGGCAGCAGCTGGTCTGGCAGCAGGTTGGCTGGCAGCAGCTGGGCTGGCAGCAGCAGGGCTGGCAGCAGCTGGGTCCACAGGTCCCACAGGAGCAGCTGGGGAATCCACAGAAGCTGGTGGTGCAGCAGGCCATGATGTCCGGGCTTGGGCTGAGAGTTGTGTTGTTAAGTTCCTGAGTTTTGGCTGCACCTTCTACAGCTGGCCTTTTATATAGTCCCAAGAGACACCAATTTTCCTTATACTTAGCATTTTCCTTTGTCATTATTTGCGAAGTCAGTCACTGATTGGCTAATACCCGAGTTGTTTAGAAAGTTATAAATAGCATTTCATGGCCCGCTTTGGTCATCCTCAATTAAGTCTCATTATATTTCTTTGCCCTGTGGGTCAAGGGAAGGCTCATGATGGAAGCCAATCACGGCAGCTCCCCTCTATGCTCGTCACGTGACAGACGAGACTTGGGCCCCTCGCTGCCCTGGCTGGCTCTGTCAGAACTGTCCTTAGATAACCTTCAGGCAGAGTTTATCTAAACCGAACATTTCCTCCGTCGGTGGTCACTCAAATAAGGGTCATGATTTCATAAACCAGTTGTCTGGACTTGGAGTAACTAACGTGAGTGTCATCAAAACGTGAGCGCTCACCTGAAGCGTCAGTGGGGAGAAGGAGCATGCGCTTCTGTGATCAGAGTGCGCGAGTTACAGCATGCTCACAGTCCTCAAGGGTGTTTCTGTCTTTAATCACCAACGAACCAATTCCCAACTGAGACCCTTAATGACTGATTTTCTCCTGTGGGTTGCTTTCTGACTCTACTAAATTAAAATATATATATGCTAGTAATGAATGCACATTTTAACAAGTCAAACAGTCTGAAGATATACATAGAAGACTTAATATTTTCCCCTCCTTTCCCCCAAACACACACATCCCTTCCAAAACTAGTATTCCAGAAGGTAATCAGTGTTAAGAAGGGTTTGCAGGAACAACTATGAAGGACACATGGACAATAACAAGGGGGGGTGGAAACGGGGGGGGAGGTGGGGAGGGCTGGGGTGGTGGGGAAGGCTGGGGAGAAAAGGCAGAAAACTGTACTAGAACAACAATAAAAATGAAAAACAAAAATGAAGTTTGCTACCTATTGTTCAATACCTTTCTTCCTGTTTTTGCAAACATGAGCCGGCATATATATGCATATAGCTTCTAATGCAGTAAAATTGGGGTCTCCTACATATATTTATTTTTAAACAATTTAATTGTAGTAAAATACATATAATGAAGCTTACCATCATAACCATTTTTAAGTGTACAACTCACTAATGTTAAGTAAATTCACATTGTCAATTCTTTTTATCTTGCAAAACAGAAACTCTATGTCCATTAAATAACTTTCCCATTCTCCCCTCCCTGCCCCAAACCCTTGGCAACCACCATTCTAATTTGCATCTTGATGAATTTGATCACTCTTGGTACCTCATACAAGTAGAATCATACAGTATTTGTGGGGGGTTTTTATGTGACTGGCTTATTTCACTTAGCATAATATTCTCCAGACTCATCCCTGTTGTAGAATATGTCCGAATTTCCTACCTTTTTAAGGCTTAATAATATTCCATGGTGTGTGTACACTACCATCTGTTTATCCATCCACCCATCAGTGGACAGTTGGGTTGCTTCCACCTTTCGGCTATGTGATTAATGCTGCTCTTGCTTTGCAAACTGGCCCCCATACACGAAAGGCAAGGAGAGACCAAAGAAAGAGGCAGACCACTCCATATTGGTAGGTGGTAGGTTTAAAAAGCATGAGAACTTACTTATAAGGCTTGTCTTGGGTGACAGCAAGACAAACAGATGACTTCAACCGCCTGCCAAATCTTAAAAGTCTAGATGGAGGCTTTACCTGGATTTAGTCCCATATACCATCCAAGCAGTCTCGGCAACTCATAGTTCTCTCAAGGCTGTGTCCTTGAGAGCAGCTCCCGTTGTGGGAAGGGTAGGCGGAGAGCACATTTCAAATGCAGGGGAGGGAGGGAGGATCCTCGGAATGCCTGGGTCCAGCTCTCGAGGCAACCAGTGGTCATGTGTGGCGGACTCCGGCCAGCAGAGTCCGCCTGTTGTGGCTGAGAGAGAAAATAAATGCACAGGCAACAGCAATCCTGTGGAGGAAAAGGGGACGGCACAGCTACTCTCTCAAGGGGAGAGTGTCTATGAGTGTCTCGGCCACTCTCTCAAAAGGAGAGCACCCGACCCTTGCCTAGACAGGCTTTTATTGTTTTTCTTGGGGCTTGCATCAGAGAAAGATTTATCATATATTGCATAGAACATTGTTGTCTACATTTTAGGCACAATCAAGGAAATGAAAATAACATGCAGAGGGGAATGGCAGCGAGCTGATTAGCTCTGTCCTTGGGTGGATTCACACAGGCTTTGGGAATTAGCTTGAAGATAGATGATACACATTTGCTGTTTTAGACCAGGGTGATGGAGTTTTAGCAAGAGCAAGCCATAACAACACAGTATGTGTTTTCTAGGCCTGATTCCCATGGGAAAACTCAGTTTGAAGGTCTGGCTCCTGCCCACCACCTCGCTTCTGCAGGTTTTCCACGCAGAGCTGAGTCACGTTTGCCGGACTGAAACGAACCGGTCCCCTACAGTCATGTTCTCTCTTTTTTAAAAAAACATTTATTTATTTATTTATTTTTAGAGAGGGAAGGGAGGGAGAAAGAGAGAGAGAGAGAAACATCAATGTGCGGTTGCTGGGGGCTGTGGCCTGCAACCCAGGCATGTGCCCTGACTGGGAATCGAACCTGCGATGCTTTGGTTGTCAGCCCGCGCTCAATCCACTGAGCTATGCCAGCCAGGGCTCAGTCATGTTCTCTTGATTACCTCCTCCAACAGCTACCACAAACATGGGTGTGCAAATCTCTCTTCAACACTGTGCTTTCAATTCTTTCGGGGTATATACCTAGAAATGGAATTGCTACTTTATATGGTAATTCTATTTTTAATTTTTTGAGTAATGGCTTTTTCATAAAGACTGCACTATTTCACATTCCCACCAACAGTGCACACGAGTTCCAATTTCTCCACATTCTTGCCAGCACTTGTTGGGTTTTCTGAGAGCAGCCGTGGGTGTGTGGTGGTGTGTCATTATGGTTTGGATTTGAATTTTCCCAATTATTAGTGATATTGAGCATCTTTTCATGTGCTTGTTGGTCATTTGTATATCTTCTTGGAGAAATGTCCATTCATGTCATTTGCCCAACTTTTGTTTTGTTGTTCTTGTCGATTTAAGAGTTCTCTTTATATTTTGGATATTGACCCCTTATCAGATATGTGATTTACAGATATTTTTTCCCATTTTATAGGTTCCTTTCCATTTGGTTAATTGTGTCCTTGGATGCACAAAAGTTTTAATTTTGATGTAGTTCAATTTATTTTTTACTTTGTTGCCTATGCTTTTGGTGTAATATTCAGTAAATCACTGCCAATTCTACCGTCGTGAAGCTTTTCCCCTATGTTCTCTTCTGTGAGTTTTAGGTCTTATATTTAGGTCTTTGATCCATTTTGATTTAATTTTATATGTCTAAGATAGGGTCGACTTTTTTTTTTTGCGTGTGCATATCCATTTTTTTTTCCAGTACCATTTGTTGAAAAGTCTGTCCTTTCCCCTTGAATGGTCTAGACACCCTGTTGAAAATCATTTGACCATATATGTGAGGGTTTATCTCTGGGCTCTCTGTTCTATTCTATTTGTCTACATGTTTGCCTTTATGTCAGTACCGTACTATTTTGATTACTATAGCTCTGTAACATAGTTGAAATCAGGAAGTGTGATGCCTCCAGCTTTGTTTTTCCTTCTGAAGATTGCTTTAGCTATTTGGGATCCTTTGTGGCTCCATACAAATTTTAGGCTTATTTTTTTTCTATTTCTGTGAAAAACACCATTGGAATTTAGACAGGAATTGTATTAAATCTTTAGATTGCTTTAGGTAGTATGGATATTTTAACAATATTCATTCTCTTAATCTATGGTCATGGAATGCCTTTTCATTTATTTCTGTTTTCTTTAATTTATTTAATCAATGTCTTATAGTTTTCAGTGTATAAATTCTTCACTTCCTTGGTTAAATTTATTCCTAAGCATTTTATTCCTTTGATGCCATAGTAAATGACATTATTTTCTTCATTTTTCTTTCTGATAGATTGTTGACAATGTGTAGAAATGCAACTGATTTTGTAAATTGATTTTGTATCCTGAAACTTTACTGAATACGTTGATTAGTTCTTACATTTTTTTGGTGGGGGAGGTGATGTTTTCCAGGTTTTCTATTTATAATATTATACTATCTGCAGATAGAGACAATTTTACTTCATTCTTTCTGATTTAGAGGCCTTTTATTTCTTTTTCTTGCCTACTTGCTCTAGATAGGACTTCCAATACTATGAAAAATAGCATAGGGGAGAGTGGGCATCCTTCTTCTGTTCCTGATCGTAGAGAAAAAGCTTTTAGCCTTTCATTGTTGAATGTGATGTTAGTGTGGGGTTTCCATTTATGGCGTTTATTATGCTGAGGTAGTTTCCTTCTAACCCTAGTTTTTTAAATTTTTTAATCATGAAAGGCTGTTGAATGGCATCAGGTGTCTTCTCTGTATCTCTTGAGAGACGCATGTGTCCGCCCCCCTCCTTCATTCTGCTATGTGATGTACACATTGATTGATTGATTTCCTTATGTTGAAAATCTTACTTGGTCATGGTGTATATCCTTTTAATGTGCTTTTGAATTCTGTTAGTGTTTTGTCAAAGAACATCACATCAGTATTAATTAGGAATACTGGTCTGTAGTTTTCTTTTCTTGTGTGGTCTACCTGACTTTGGTATCAGGGTAATGCTGGCATCATAGGATGAGTTTGGAAGTGGTCCCCCCGCCTTTCATTTTTTAGAAGAGTTTAAGGAGGATTGATCTTAGTTTTTCTTTTAGTTTTTGGTAGAATTCACCAATGAAGCCTCTGATACTGGCATTTTCTCTCTCGGAGGTTTATTATGGATTCCATCTCCTTATGAGTTATAGATCTGTTCAGACTCCTATTTCTTTATGATTCAGTTTTCATAGGAATTATCCATTTCATCTAGGTTATTCAATTTGTTGGCTTATTCTGTACATATTATTACTTATTCTTTTAAATGGCTAGGCAATATTCCAGAGTATGATCATACCACATTTTATTCAGTAATCCTCTACTGAGAAGTCTTCAATTGTTTTTAGTTTGTGCTTTTGAATTTTAAAAAATCAAAGAATTTTAAACTGAAGGTGACTTTGTTTATTTTTATTTAAGTTACTGGAGTGACATTGGTTAATATCATCATGTAGGCTTCAAGTGTCTATTTCTATGGTAAACAGGCCCAGAGTTAAGTGACTAGAGGTGGTCACATGATATAGGGGACTGAGCTCTTCAATTAAGAATTAAGTTAATTGCAGTAAATAGGCTTCTCAAACTGGTTCTACCATTAAGTGGCTGAACCTCAGAAAAGTCACTTACTCCCTCTGAACACTGGTTTATTCATCCGTAAAATGAGATGATCTCTCAGACACCTCCAGGGATAAAGTTGTGTAATTGCTCTACCAGCTCTGCCCATTCCCTAAGGGCATGATCTGCCCATGTCTGGTTCACCATAGTTTCCTACAAGGTACCTTCTGCACCATCTTGAATGTAGATGCTCAGTCTGTGCTTGTTGAATTCAAGAGGGAATGAATGATCAGTAGTGTATGGTAATGTTAAACAGTCAAATTTCACCAAAGTCTCCTGTCTGTTTTTTGTTTTTCTCAGTAGCAGCTGTTAGGTAGTGATACCTGAAAGTGGTCAGTAGTTAGAATCAAAGGGGCAAGGGGTCAAATGTGTCTTCATTTCCGTTCTGTTGTTCAAGGGGTATTTTCTGGATTAGATAGCTTTCTTGGTGCTATGTCAGAGAAATTGATTCTTTGCTTACATGTTAACCTTTATTCATGCTCTCTAATTACTTGATTTTTATTAAACTTTGAGCGAATAAAGCACTGTAATTTTAACCAAAGTAATACTCTTTTTTAATTTTATCTTTATTGTTGACACTATGACAGATGTCCCCATTCCCCCCTGCCTTCCCCTTTGCTCACCTTATTCCAGCCCCTGTCCCCCTTCCCTCTGGCCGTCACCACACTGTTGTCTGTGTCCATGGGTTGTGCATATGTGATCTTTGGCTAATCCCTTCTCCTTTTTTCATCCAACCCCCACTCCACCCTGCCCTCTGACAGCTGTCAGTCTGTTCCATGCATCTATGCTTCTGTTTCTCTTTTGTTGGTCAGTTTATTTTGTTCCTTATTCTACAAATAAGTGAGATCATATAGTATTTGTTTTTCTCTGGCTGACTTATTTCACTTAGCATAATAATCTCCAGTCCATCCATGCTGTTGCAAAAGGTAAGATTTCCTCCTTTTATATGGCCACGTTGTATTCCATTGTGTAAATGTACCACGGCTTTTATTTATCCACTCATCTACTGATGGGCGCTGGGGCCGTTTCCAGATCTGGGCTGTTGTAAATAACGCTGCAGTGAATATAGGGGTGCATGTATTCTTTCAAATTGGTGTTCCACCAAGAGTGCACGGGTACTCCCTTTTCTCTACATTCACACCACCACTTGTTGTTTGTTGATTTGTTTATGATGGCCATTCTGGCAGGTGTGAGATGATATCTCATTGTCGTTTTAATTTGCACCTCTCTGATGATTAGTGATGTTGAACATTTTTTTAAATATGTCAGTGGGCCATCTGTATGTCCTTTTCCAAAAGTGTCCATTCAGGTCCCTTGCCCTTTTTTAAATTGGATTGTTTGTCTTTCTGGTGTTGAATTGTATAAGTTATTTATGTACTTTGGAAATTACCCCCAAATCAGATGTATAATTGGCAAATATGCTCTGTCATGCATTGGCTACCTTTTCATTTTGTTGATGGTTTCTTTTGTTGTGCAGAAGCTTTTTAGTTTGATGTAGTTCCATTTGTTTATTTTTTATTTGTTTCCCTTGCCCTAGGAGATATGTCAGCAAAAATATTGCTATGAGAGATCTCTTAGATTTTATTGCCTATGTTTTGTTCTAGGATGGTCATGGTTTTGCAGCTTACATTTAAGTCTTTTATATATTCTTAATAAAAAAAGAATACCTTCTGTTTCTCCAGTTCTAATCCCAAGGAACAATGAATTAATCCTGATCCTTTCCCCCCAGATTACCCAACTTTATGAAGTATTCTGTAATGCTTATATTTAAATGTGTATAAATTCATTGCATAAGTGTATTACATATAAATGCATGTATATGTATAATAAACATGTGTATTTCTATATACATTTTAAGCCAAAGTACATATGTTGATCCTAAAAATAGAGCAAAATCTTTGTTATTCTCACTTTCAGTTTAGAAACTAGGGGGAAAGATTTGGGATTAAAAATCTCCATCTTGGGCCCTGGCTGGCGTAGCTCAGTGGACTGAACGTGGGTTGTGAACCAAAGTGTCGCAGGTTCAATTCCCAGTCAGGGCACATGCCTGGGTTGCAGGCCATGACCCCCAGCAACCGCACATTGATGTTTCTCTCTCTCTCTATCTCCCTCCCTTCCCTCTCTAAAAATAAATAAATAAAATCTTTAAAAAAAATCTCCATCTAGTTAAAAACATATTTCCTCCAAGAGGCTTTCCCAACTTCTCGCTCTCTTGCTTTCCTTGGCCAGACTATTGCTGGTGGAAGCCAGGCTCTTCCACGGGACCGTGAGGAAAGCTTCCCAAGGACTCACGCACAGGAGACTGTGGTGTGGCAAAACGGTTTATTCATGTGGAAGGCTGCCCCTGCGCTTCCAACGTCGCATTGCTGTTCTCCCTGCCATGGAAAATCAGGGCCAGAAATAGAGTCAATGTTCATAGACCCTGGGCCATATTCAAGCTTATTTTTTTGGAGCCCACGCAGTCTACGGTGGGCCCCGGTAGCTGCTAGACCTACATGGTTGTGTGCCCCCTTGGAAGAGAGATCGCACAAGTGCGTGTGGCGAGTGCAGTACCGGGTGGTGGGGTGGGAGGGAGAGGTTCTTTGTATCCCTGGGATTATATTAGTTTTAGTTTGGGAAAGGCCAGATGCTTTTTCAAAATGACCAATGAAATTTCCCAAATTTTCATGGGATTTTGATAGGTCCACCTTCTTTTTTCTTTTTTAAGATTTTATTTATTTATTTTTAGAGAGGAAAGGGAGGGAGAAAGAGAGAGAGAGAGAGAGAGGGAGAGAAACATCAATGTGCGGTTGCTGGGGGCCGTGGCCTGCAACCCAGGCATGTGCCCTGACTGGGAATTGAACCTGTGATGCTTTGGTTCGCAGCCCGCGCTCAGTCCACTGAGCTATGCCAGCCAGGGCTGATAGGTCTACCTTCTAGTTAGACTGACAGGCCTCCATAGTGAAACACCTCCCCCTGGGCCCCCACAACAGTCTGGTACTGGAGGCAGAAAGCAGGAAGTGTTAATCCCCTTGTCGGAGAAATGTTATAATTCCGTGGATTGTGAAACAAGCAGATTCATGCTCCCCACTTTATTAAGCACATTGTCCAATTTCTTCTCCCCTCTTACTAATAATTAGCTAACTACCTATGATAACAAGACCACATGTACATGGAAAAGTGTGATACATTAGCATATGTTACCATTGTTTGAGGGTTGCCCAAAAGGGCATTCCTCTAACGACCATGAAAAAATAATCCATTCTGGTGCTGGATCCAGAGGTCCTGACTTCTGTAGCTCTCTGGTCGTGACAGCACTGTGTGAGGTCAGGATACGACCGTATCCTGTGCCATTTCTGAGGCCCTAGAACTGCACTTGCTGCGTCTTTTTATGGGGAATCACTCCTATTGGACCTGATCGAATTTCCTAACGTTGTACAAGAAGAGCAGTGTAGTACATATAGTAAGACCAGATTAAAATCTTTTGTATGACTTTCTATGAAATCTACACCACAAGCACACCCAATGAAGAAAAAAAGATGTGTTTGCTGCACCAAACAAATATAATTTATTAGGCCTTGGTGTAGTGCTCTCCTCTCAGGGGAAGTACAGGCTGCAGGATGGCGGCGTGCAGGAGGTGAGTGTGTCTGAGAAGTGTGGATGGTCCTTCCACATCCTCGGCGGCACGGTATCCTGGAGCGTGGGATCAAACAGTTGCTGAAGGTCAATCCCAGCACAAATTGGTTTTCCTGTTTCTTGAGTCCAACTTGTGTTTTGCAGCCTCTGTGGGGAGATGAAGCTTTGTGAGGAAGAGAGGCCTGTGAGTCTCATATCTGGTAACCTCCACAAAAAAGCCAAATAAAAGTTCGAGAACTTGTTAGCGGCCCAGGAGTGGCTGAACGTGTAATCAGTTCATGGATTGAGTTGGAAGATGAAACTTCAGGTTGAAAATCAGCAACTTGGCTTTTTAGCAGGTGGGCTCACAACAGGTGAGCTGGCAGCCGGTGGGCTCACAGCAGTAGCAGCAGCAGGCGGGGCGGCAGCAGGACTGTCCACAGTAGGACGGGCGGCAGCAGGAGGCCTGGGCATGGTGCAGCTGGCAGCAGGTTGGGGGGGTGCAGCTGGTCACGCAGCAGGGGGGCAGGCAGGTGTCCTCCACGCGGCAGTCAGGGCGGCACCACCTGGTGCGGCAGCTCACAGCTCCACAGCCACTACCCTGGCCACAGCCGGTGCCACAGCCAGTGCCACAGCCGGTCCCACAGCCGGTCCCACAGCAGGCTGGCTGGCAGCAGCTGGTCTGGCAGCAGGTTGGCTGGCAGCAGCTGGGCTGGCAGCAGCTGGTCTGGCAGCAGCCGGAGCCACAGGTCCCGCCGGAGCAGCTAGGGAATCCACAGAAGCTGGTGTTGCAGCAGGCCATGGTGTCGGGGCTGGGCTGAGAGTGGGGTTGCTTGGAGAAATTTTTTAGTTTTGGCGATAACTTCCACGTTTGGCCTTTTATAAGCCTTGGCCAGCTATTATTTACGTCATTCCCACCGTCTCTTCCTTGTTTGTGTTTGGACAAGTTGTTTCTGAAGAATAATTGCCCTGTTTCCGAGTTATTTGTTCACCCTTCTGAAAGCCTTTTAAAAGTTGATTTTATTTGGTGTTCCATTAGGATCCTTTACCACCGCCAAGTAGTCATTAGCGCTCTATGACTACATAACCCCTAATTTCCCGTATTTGTTACAATTTGCTCATTGCCCGAAGAATAATTGACGATGCCTCATCTTTAAGGAGTGTCAATATTACTCAGCGTTGACCCTAAGCTCTGGGGTCTCACATGACAGTTTAATTCGCGTCCATGTGGCCTCCGGTGCTGACAGCCACCCCTTCTCCCCCTTTCTTGTCTTCACTTCGCCGGAGCAGCGCCGGGATTCAGCCGGCCAGACAGGGATGCTTTCTTTCCCTGGGAGCTGGGAAATGCGGATGAATCGTTACTGGAAGCAGTTTGTTTGAAGCACTTATTTTGTGTCCAAACAGTAGTGAGGACTTTGCTTGTGTCGATTCGTTTGGTTTTCACGGCGGTCCTGTGGGGTCGGTGTCATCGCCCTTCCGTCTTCCCCGTGAGGAAACTGAGCCCCCAACCGATTTAAATCTTCCGCCCAAGCTCACTTTAACAAGTGGTGGACCCGGAATTTGAACCCTTGCCATCTGACTTCAGACTCAATTCTTTTTTTTTTTTAAGATTTTATTTATTTATTTTTAGAGAGGGAAGGGAGGAAGAAAGAGAGAGAGAGAGAGAAACATCAATGTGCGGTTGCTGGGGCCCATGGCCTGCAACCCAGGCATGTGCCCTGACTGGGAATCGAACCTGCGATGCTTTGGTTTGCAGCCCGCGCTCATTCCACTGAGCTACGCCAGCCAGGCCAGACTCAATTCTTTAAACCACTGCAGTCCGTCCCCTCCTTTCCACGTAGGCAGGTGTTCTGGGAAAATCAGGGGGTGAGCACAAGACGTGGAAATCTGCCCCTCTCCTCATAGACCGCTGGGGAGTGCAGGGAAGAAAGACAGTGTGCAGGGTGAGTAATATTGCTGTTTATTAGAGATTTCTCTGGAGACTTTATTTTTTTAATGTGTAATAAATATTCTTTAAGAAAAACATGATTGCTGAAAGAGTTCATCTTACTTGACTTGTGACTTCATCCAGTCTTTGATTTTAAGATAATTTAACATTAAGATTTAAATGTTCTTTTCTTAAAATTGAGACACCACTGACATGTAACATTTATTAGTTTCAGGTGTATAACATAATGATTTGATATGTGTGTGAGTGTGTGTGTGTGTGTATTTGTGAGATGATCACCACAGCAAGTTCATTAAGATCCATCACCACATGCAGTTACATTTTTTCTTGTGATGAGAATAAACGTTCTTCACTGAATAAAAGTCACACTCTTCATACATTAAAACTAGAGTATGTGGCACACCGTCTTGGGTTAGATGGGTGGTGTGCCATTTACTGTAGGTGTCAGAGACTAGTGAGCTGGGAAATGTAAATGTTCAGAATGAGGCAGCTGACAGGGTGAAGGTGAAGGTTTTGTCTGGGTGCCATGTAAGGGGGCCTGGCCTCCGTGGAGTATGGACAGTATCCAAGGGAAATGGAAGTTAAAATGCCACCTGCAGGGTTTGAACCGGAGCACCAAAGGTTAGTGCTGCTTCTCCAGAAACGAAAGCTTTGAGTTCAGATCACAGCTCTTTCCAAGTGAGCATTAAGATACTTTCAAGTCCCGCATTAAATGTGATTTAAAAGGTATGGTCCTTTGTGATTTTTTTTCTTCTCCTTTTGCAAATCTGGATCACTGGTTAATTAGCTAATTTTCCACCTAGGTGGTTGGAAATGCGTGGATTTGTCGTTACAACAATCTCAGGAGCTATCTATTTCATTTCTAAATTCAACAGAATCCTTGATATTAAGATGATTTATGTTTCCTTGCACAAAGTTGAGATGTTGGGGAGTTGAAATGCAGGTCGATGGGGACACTGAAGATGCTAGCATTGTGTATCGTATTCCCATTTCTGTGCTTTTTTACCGGTATTTTCAGCATTTTCCTCAGTGCAAATTTTAACTCAGTTTTCATGTGTCTGGTCTTTAGTTGCCCTTGGAGAATGATTAAGAATAAGATATTTTAGTAGTCTCTCCAGAGAACCAGAATCAACAGGATAAAAAACAACAACAACAACAGGATATAAGAATACAGGGTGGGCAAAAGTACATTTGAAACTGTGAATGAGCTGCTTTTGAGTCCATGAAGCTATTGCAAGAATCATAACCTGTGTGTCTTTTTCCATATGAGTAACCATAAACCTACTTTTGCCCACCCCTGCATGTATTTCAGTGTAAGTATAAATAAATGCATTTGCTTATTAGGAGGGATTGGCTCATGAGATTACAGAGGCCGAGAAGTCCCACCAGACACCAATCCAATCGCGGGCAGAAGAAGGTGGATGTCTCAGCTCGAACAGGAACGCAAATTCTCCCCTCTTTTGCCTTTTTTGGGTTATTCAGGCCCCCACTGGATTGACTGATGCCTGGCTGCATCGGCGAGGGTGGTCCGTCTTTTTTACTCAGTCTACAGATCAAACGCTAATCTCCTCTACAATAAAGACGGCCTCACAGGCACAGCCAGCAACAGTGTTTTAGCTGCTCTCTGCTTATCCCTCAGCCCAGTCAACATGGTACAAAACAGTAAACCATCATATCATGTATAATACTTACAATTTGACAATTCCACCCCTCTGCCGCAGAATGGAGACTAATCTGAACGGTCCTCTACCTCCCCTAAATAAATAAAGAAAATAATAAATGTCTTACTGTCCTACCACTTAAATCCATTTCTTCCTGATTGGTCACACAAAGAGAGTGAGAAGTTGAATCCTTCGTGATCTCCCCCTGTATAGATTCTCTCTCCTTTTTAAATGCTGGATATTCCTATTGGTGGTCTCCTTTGCAGAAAAAAAAATGACCAGGACCTTTACATTTAAAGCTTTTTAAAATTTCTGTGCCCACTCTTTTTGGTTTTAATTATTTCATTTAAGTTATGGTGCCCAGGCCATTTCAGTACCGTAAGGACAGAGGATGTGTTTTTCTATTACTCTCAGATGTTTGCCGTCTGTTTATAGGTGCTAACATGTGGAATTACTTTCTTTAACATGCCAGGGTTCCATTTTTCTAGTTTTACGTTTTGGGTGATCTTCTGATTCCTTCAACTCCATTTCGTCAGTTCTCTATATCAGCTACATCTGCCTTACTTAAATTCCTCAGAGATAAGACCTGGTTGCTACACCAACCAAATGAATACCCCCACCTCTTGGTGCTACACCAAATACCAAGATCATTCTCTTCTCTCCTGAATGCCAGCCTAGTTCTTCCCCGTGCTTCTGAGCGGAAGCCCTTCTAAGTAAAAGGTGCACCCCGTCCGGGCCACCCCAGGCTGATGGGAGACAGGAGAGTGGGGGGGGGGGGTGCGGGGGAAGAGGGGAGGGAACAGAGCGTCGACCGCGTTTCAGAGGTGCCATGTGGGCGTGTGTAGGGTGTGCTTCCGCGGGGGCTCTGTCCACTCCGAGGACGGAGAGCCTCACTCTTCACACAAAGAGCTGTGGGCTCAACAAGCACTGTGTTCCTTGGGCTGCGTTTAGCCAAAGGTGGTGCCTTTTTCTAATTCTCATGATGTTGTGCTGGTGGAGACCCCATCCCTTTGACTTTCAAAGAAATAGAGGTGAAAGTTGCATAACACAAATTACCAGTTAAAGCATGCAATTGGGGGGCATCTGCGGCATTCGCAGTGTGCCCGCCACCACACTTTTCTGCAGTCTCAACCCTGTGCATCGCCCAGAGGCGCACCAAATGGCCTTTAAGTAACCACTTCGCACTCCCTCTGCCCCCAGCTGGTGGCTCACCGCCGTGATTTGAAGATCCCAAAGGTTTTATTCGTTATAGTGGAAGCTCCATTATATGTCTTCTGTTTCATCCTTGCTTCATTCTAGAACTCTCTCTGGAGACTGGATAAAAATGGAGATAGTGTATGCCAACATCATGTCCATTGAAACCCGTCCCTGTAGCGGACATTTATTGTCTACTTTGCAATACGTGAGAATTGTATACGTCTTGTGAAAACAGCGCTTGAAATTCCCTTTGGAAATGTTTTGTGAAGTGTGTTTCGAGGAACGCTAGGTGTCCGCGGGTGATAAGTGAGTAGCAGACACCCCAGTTAAATCAGTTTGGGAGTGATGGTTATAGCGGTTCCGTTTTCCAGGACATCTCACTCCCTTTGATGTTCTTTATTTAAAGATTTCTTTTCAGAGAGAGGGGAAGGGAGGATGAAAGAGAAGGAGAGAAACATCGATGTGTGAGAGACAGAATGATCAGTTGCCTCTCGTGTGTGCCCCAATCAGGGACCGGACCACAAACCAGGCAAGTGCCCTGACCAGGAATCGAACTAGCAACCTTTTGCTTTGCAGGACGATACTCGACCAACTGAGCCACACCCGTCAGGCCTCTTTAATGTTCTAATGTGTTTTATATAAAAAATGGCGGTAACATATTCAGCAATATTTGACCATTGACTATTTGTTCTTTGCCATACCAGCCAGGGCCTCTTTATGTTTTCTAGATTAATAAGATTATGGCATCTGCAGTGACTAATTGTCAGTGTGTCCCCTGTTTAGGAAGTGACTTAGTACCCTATGCCTAGAAGGGACATTATAAGTACAAAAACTCCATTCTCTCATTTTTGAGGTTAGAAATAGATGCCCAGGCAGGTGAAGGGATTACTCAAGAATTCATGGATTGTTAGTTAGAGGGCAGGGCGTAGAACTCAGGATGCCTTTCCATCTTATGTATTATTGTAAAATCCTGTGTGTATAGTCCTTCCAATCACATGTTACCCTTTTTATACCCTTGCTGATTGAAAGAACTGCATACAGAATTATTCATGAATGATTAAATGGGGTTGGCAATGCTTTCAAGAAGCTAAATGGCATAGAATTCCTTTTTGTAAATCTGACCTTCTGAAACACCTCACCCATCAATTGCACAGTTGAGGACCCTGAGAAATAGTTTAGGCCTGGCTGGTGTAGCTCAGTGGATTGAGCTCGTGCTGCAAACCAAAGTGTCGCATGTTTGATTCCCAGTCAGGACACATACCTGGGTTGCAGGCCACGGCCCCCAGCAACCACACATTGATGTTTCTCTCTCTCTCTCTTTCTCCCTCCCTTCCCTCTCTAAAAATAAATAAATAAAATCTTTAAAAAAGGTATCAAAACAGAAAAAAGTACTTTATAAAAAAAAAGGAAAAAAGAAAAAAACACTCTCCTTCAGGCTCAGTTCCTCTTCGCAGGTAGGAGGAGTGAGGCCCAAAGAGAGGGAGGACCCTCCCTCCCCCCGAAAAAGAAATAGTTTATAAATACTGATGTATTACTTTCATCATGTATTTTGGCCACAGAATATTGGACCATTTAATGAATAAACAATGGAAAACCACATTTTAATGATCATTATTAAAGCTACAATAAAGAAAAACCATAGTGCTCCGCCACATTTATTGAGACTTGAAAAACCCCAGTGCCCCAGAATCAGTAACAAGTTCCAAAGAATTCTCCGACCATGACTCCATCAGTGAAGAATGAAAATTTGTATTCAAGCCCAAACCCAAGGAGCTGTTGAAATATCTCAGGTGATATTTATAGCAGTATATGTTATGCACTCTTTTTCACATGGTTGGACTTCTGTTGATATCCAGGTCTATGAAATATTTTGGATCTTCTATTATAAATTAATTTACATCCTAGCAAAATTAGGTGGCCATGTGATAAGAGGTCGCAAGCTGGGTTACAGGTACGGGAGCTCAGGAGTTTGTTGGGACTCCGCATCGGTTAGTTTGGATGTGCCATTTTCTCAGGATTCCCATCAGAAGGTTTCAACAGGTGGGCTGGCAGCCGGCAGGCTCACAGCAGTAGCAGCAGCAGGCAGGGCGGCAGCAGGACTGTCCACAGTAGGATGGGCGGCAGCAGGAGGCCTGGGCATGGTGCAGCTGGCAGCAGGTTGGGGGGGTGCAGCTGGTCACGCAGCAGGGGGGCAGGCAGGTGTCCTCCACGCGGCAGTCAGGGCGGCACCATCGGGTGCGGCAGCTCACAGCTCCACAGCCACTACCCTGGTCACAGCCCATGCCACAGCCGGTCCCATACCCCATCCCACAGCAGGTTGGCTGGCAGCAGCTGGTCTGGCAGCAGGTTGGCTGGCAGCAGCTGGAGCCACAGGTCCCACAGGTCCCGCTGGAGCAGCTGGGGAACCCACAGAAGCTGGTGGTGCAGCAGGCCATGGTGTCCGGGGTTGGGCTGAGAGCGGGGCTGCTCAGGGGAGTGTCTGCGTTAGGGATGCTTGTCCCACTGGGGCCGTTTATAGGCTTTGGCCAGTTTCTGTGTCTGTGACAGTCAGAATTTTTACCTTGTTACTCTTTAAAGAAGCTTTCCAGGGCCCTCTGACTGTTCACATACTGGGTTCTTTTAAATGTATGTCCAAATTGTTTTTTCTTTGTTGCTCAGCTGGTATTCACCAAATGTGCTCGGCAGTCCTGGGCAGAGTTGTTGATGTTTGGTTTCCAAGTAGTGCTGTAATTTTTCACCTGACAAACTGCCTCTCACTCATGAGATGATGGTATTGTGGCATCATGTTCACCGAAATTCGAGTTTTCAGAAAAAGTTATTGCCCATTTACTGTTATTATGAACCATGTCCTTCATGTAAGGCTATCTTTATATATATATATTTTAAAATAGTCTTTTTTATTTTTTCTTAAGATTTTATTTATTTATTTTTAGAGAGAAGAGGGGGAGAAAGAAAGAGAAACATCAATGTGTGGTTGCCTCTTGTACTCTCCCTACCCCCTGGGGGCCTGGCTTGCAACCCAAGCATGTGTCCTGACTGGGAATCGAACCAGTGACCCTTTAGTTTGCAGGCCGGCGCTCAATCCACTGAGCCATACCAGCCAGGGCCTCTTTATGTTTTCTAGATTAATAAGATTATGGTCTCTATAATCACTCAGATAAAAATCCTGATAAACTACACATTCATAAAAATTTATAGATATTTCTCTCCAATTGGATCTCTCTAATTTCTGTGTTCTCTCTCCTGAAGTTCACACATTTATTTAGCCTTGAGGAAACATTCATCACTCAGGAGGCTATATAGAACAAAACCCTTCCATTCCAGCTTACTGTGGATATTTTTTTATCATGAATTTAAAATATGGGCTACAATTCATATTCAGTAATTAGGAAAAAACAAAAAAAAATTAAATATAATTTATATTTCTATGAAACACGAAAATCACTTCTATACAGATTACCTGGACACTATTATTTCTCAAAGGTGGGGTTCATTTCAGTTTACACCATTTTGCATAACTACACCTTGTGTTTTATGCAAGGATATCAGAACAAACAGCACAACAGTTTAATTTATAAGGGGGACCCGATAAAAGAAAAAGCAGAAATTTGAAAACATTTTTTTCTGGGTCACAGTGCTTATAAGGCAGATGGGTGATCAAATATTGTTCAGTAAGTGTGAGTGCAAAGAGATTCAAATGAATTTTAGCAAAATAAAAATGGAAACAATTTCTGGTGGTTGCTAAAAGAAAGACTGTGATTTTCCATTTGACGTTTATAGTTACAAGGGGCGGGGTGGGGGATGAAAAAAAAAGTTGTGGCCCAAGGAACATATTATTGCTACTTGGGGTAGCCTTATTCCTTCCTTCTGACCCTGAATAGAAGCACATCGCTTTTATGAGGTAGAGGTGTTGGTTAGAACATGGATGGGATTAACACGTGACTCATGCCAGTGTCAGCAATGACGTCCATGTTACGGGGTAACCATGACTGTAGGTGTGAAGCTGGAACATGTTTACGTGGAGCCATTACATGTTGGAGATCAAAACCTTAAGAAATCATCTTGTCCAACCACTTAATTTTATAGCTACAGAAACTGACTTCATTTTTTAAAATAAATAGCACATTTATTAAATCCTATTATGGATGAGGCACTAAAGGGTTATGCAGAAAGCAAAATCTAATCTGTCTATCTCATATCTTGCTCTAGTGCACAAGTCAGTGTAGTATTGATAGGGAGGGTTAAGCAAGGAAAATAGTCAAATATAGATTCGTTCAATCTCAGGGTTCTAAATGGGAACATTGATGTCATGCTATGAACTACTTTCATTTCCCCGAAGCATCCGTGCATGTTAGAATACTACTGAGTCCAGGAATTCCTGCGTTTTGGAGAGGTTAGTGACTCGCTCCATTCGCACAGCCAGCGCATAGGCAGAAGAGCTGGGTATAACACTCCTATGCTTCACTCCTAGATCGGTTCATTTTATTTCAGACCATGCTGCTTTCCAGGATCAGTGTGTGTTAGTAAAATTCTTTGTCTCCTCTTTCAAAAATAAGACAGCTCGAAAGGGCTCCTGTCATGAGTGGCACAGGTAGGGCAGCTTGATTGTTCTACGTGCGGAATCGACGTCAAGAGATTTCAGCAGCATAATCTTTTGGCACCTGGGCAGCTAGTGACCATTGGTCCTGGCACCCACCAACAATAAAAGAAAAAAATGAATGTGAATATTAGTGGACTATGAATATTAGTGGAAGGTGGAATACACTGTGGAGGAGTCGTTTTAAACACCCAGTAAATAAGCATAAATATGTCAAAATTCTCTCCGGTGTTTACTGACCAGAGGCGTTTCCACACAAACTGCAGGAGGTCACGTTTGCTTCCTAATTGTTTCTTGTTTCTCACGTTGGTATTCACTGATGTTCCTTCAGGGTGTTTGGGTCTTCCGTACTCTCTGTGTCTTCTTCATTCTCTGGCCATCATCTCAGTGCAGCTTTCAGTGGGTTTCTGTAGAGACCTTACACATCTAGCTTCGGCCTTCTGTTTTTATAAGCGGCAGCCACAGGAATGCCCCCGGTGTCTCACTCCTGTCACACGATCCCCCCGCCTCAAGACTTTCAACAGCTCCTTAGTGCTCATTGCTTTTCAGGGTGTACTCCCTTGGTTAATATTCAGAGCACACAAATTTTCCAAATTTACCTTCCCCTATTATTCTACATATGCCCAGTGCCCCCAGCCCACTGCCCTCTGAACAGCCAGTCTATACCTTTGTGCGGACTGTTGCCATTGTTGAGAATACCATCTTCCCTGAGCGCAGCACCCTGAAATCTTGACCCTTCTAATGTGCTACTTTCTCCCTTCCATCTTTCTTGTGCTCCCCAATCAATAGTGCCTTCTCTGTTGATATCATACAGCATATTGTACTTTCATTTTTTTGATAGTCTAATGTTTAGTTGGGTTATTGTCAATTTGATTCACTGTCCTGGAAGTTTCTTGAAGAGGGGAACATTTTTAAGTCAACTTTAATTTCTTTCATATACAAGACCGTGTGCAATTTGCAGATGGTAGTCAATCAGCACCATTCCGTTATGTTAAAATTTAATGAGAAAAAAAATAGAATGAACAAGTAAAACCAAAGCTGCGTTTGCTAGGCCAAAGATGAGGAGTTTATTAGAAAACAAACATGCCACGAAGACCTAAAATGTCAGATGGAAAGAAAGAAGTTGCTACTCTTACACAGACTCGAGAAAAGCCCAAGTCTTAATAGATGAGTCTGGATTTCCATGCAACCCCCGGCTGACTTGAGGGGTCTTCATGGCTCAGGGAAGATTCCTTGGGCAGAGAAATCAGAGTATCACTTTTTCAGAAGGTCGACTGCTTGCTCTAGGCAGCTGAGTCACTGCTCAGCAGCAGCAGCAGGGGGAGGTCCTGCAGGTGCTGCGGCAGGGGGCAGGCTGGCAGCAGGGGGGCCGGCAGCAGGGCGCCTGCACACAGATGGGCTGGCAGCAGGTGGAGGCCCAGCAGCAGGGCCGGCAGACCACGGCCGTGCAGGACGTGGGGCAGCAGGCGATGGGGCGGCAGCAGCCCTCCTGCAGCCCACAGGGGTCACAGCAGATGGGGCGGCGGCAGGGCTCACAGATGGGGCGTGTGCAGTGGGGCACACAGGTCACAGGGCGGCACACTGTGGTCTGGCAGCTGCAGGGGCGGCAGCAGCAGGGGTCACGGCAGCAGCAGGGCTGGCAGCAGGGCTGGCAGCAGCCTCCCCCACAGACTGAGGAGCAGGTGGAGCCGCAGCAGGAGCCGGTCATGGTGGCGTCTGGGTCTGGGCTGGGTGGGCTGGTGAGAGGAGCTGGGTGTTCTCAGGTGTGAATGCCTTCCTCCCTCTCTGGGCTCTTTATATACCCTGGCCAGGTGCTGGTGACCCCTCTTGTTTATCTTTTGGCCAATTAAGTAGAATTTTGACTAATGGTTGCATTGCTCATGCCATACTCATGATGTCATTAATGAACCCTTGTTGCACCCTAAATATGGATATGTTCGTGCTGCTTGTCATCCAACTCCAAGCGCTCACGGCCATCTCAGGTGACAGCCGCTCTTGCCGCTCATTTGGAGTAGACAGCACCTGAGGAATCCTGGATAAAGTGGATCTGCAATTTTCAAAAGATATTAAAACATGGTATAGGGGTTTCTAGAACAATGACTACATTCTATCTTTGACCCCCAAAGCTCCCCTGAGAAGCCTACATGTTAATCACACACGATTTAGATGTGTCCTTCAGTATAAACTCCTTGGAAGCGCGTATCACTTGAGATAACGGATCGCGTATTTGCCTGAATAGGACCGCAGCTCAGATACCTGTGTGGGAAGCACGAAACTCTATTTCTGTAAAGCAGGTGAGTGGTGGAATACAGCATCCGGGACTGCCACCCCTTTTTATTCCCTTTCTCCAGCTCATGCTGTGCGTGTCTCTGGTCCTTGTCATCACAGAATGCTCATCTTAGCTCCGAGACATGACTTTTTTTGCCTAAAATACCTTTTATTTTACTTTTTTATTGTTATTCTATTACAGTTGTTGCAGTTTTTCCCCCTTTGCCCTCCTCCGCCCAGCTCACTCCCCTCTCCCACCGTCAGTCCTCACACCGTTGTCCATGCCCGTGGGTCACTCGTACACGTTCTTTGACTGATCCCTCCCCCTTCTTTCCACCATTATCCCCTTCCCCCTCCCCTCTGGCAGCTGTCAGTCTGTTCCATGTTTCCAAGCCTCTGGTCCTATTTTACTCATTAGTTTATTTTGTTCATTAGATTCCTCTTATAGGTGAGGTCACGTGGTATTTGTCTTTCCCTGCCTGGCTTACTTCACTTAGCATAATGCTCTCCAGTTCCATCTGTACTGTCACAGAAGGTAGGAGTTCTTTCTTTCTGCTGCTTAGCATTCCATTGTGTAAAGGTACCAGTTTCCTGATTTACTCATTTACTGATGGGCACTTAGGCTGTTCCCCGCACTTGGCTATTGTAAATAGCGCTGCTATGAACATAAGGGTGCATAAGTTCTTTTGAATTGGTGATTTGGGATTCTTAGGGTATATTTCCAGCAGTGGAATTACTAGGTCAAAAGGCAGTTCTATTTTTAGTTTTCTGAGGTAACTCCATTCTGCTTTCCACAGTGGCTGCACCAGTCTGCATTCCCACCAACAGGGCACTAGGGTTCCCTTCTCTCCCCATCCTCTCCAACACTTGTTGTTTGTTGATTTATCAATAGTAGCCATTCTGACAGGTGGGAGGTGACATCTCACTGCGGTTTTACTTTGCATCTCTCTGATGGCCAGTGATGCTGAGCATCCTTTCATATGTCTGTGGGGCATCTGTAGAAACATGACATTTTTTATACTTGTTTTTCTTGTGCATGTGATAAAGAACAATGTCATGAAAAGTGTTTTCTAAATTTACCTTGCCCTGGTGCTGTGACTAAGAAGTGACAAGATGGAGGTTTTCAACCCACATTGCAAACATACACGAAACATTGTGCGGAGGAAGTATGTTGAGAGGCCACACGGCCACTGCTCCGCAACGGCTCTGCCAGCAGCGTGCTGGACTTGCTTCTCCCGGAAGCGTCAGCAGAGGCAGCTAAGGCATGGCATGGTGGGAACCGTCTCCTTGCTTTTCTGTTTCACCCCTCCTGCTGTTCACCAGACAGGGTTTGGAGATCGCTTTAGGATCATCCTCATTATTCAAAAGAATGTGCCTTGGGCCCCAGGAGCTGAAGTTTCCTAAGTGGAATTTCAAACACAATTTTAAGACTTTGTAAAGAATGTAAATTGACTAAACATACAGTCACGGCTAGGGAGGCAGAGGAGGGAGAAATCAAGCACCGTTCTCACCTCTGAGGACCTTTGACTCACTCACGTTTTCCATTCTCTCCCTTGTCCGTGGACACCTGTGATCTTTCCAGAGCAGTGACCAGAGCCTACATTAAAACAAGGAAACAAAAAAGCTTGTGTATTCTGCTTTCTTCCCCCACCTAGATTTATTAAGATATAATTGACACATAACATTGAATAAGTAAGGTGTATATTGCAATGATCCGATGTGTATATTGCAGAATGTTCACTGAAATAAGGTTAGTTAAGATATCCTTCACTTCACATAATTATTTTATTGTTATGGTGAGAACATTAAAGCTCTACTTTCACCCTGGCTGGCGTAGCTCAGTGGATTGAGCGCGGGCTGTGAACCAAAGCATCGCAGGTTCAATTCCCAGTCAGGGCACATGCCTGGGTTGCAGGCCACGGCCCCCAGCAACCGCACATTGATGTTTCTCTCTCTCTCTCTCCCTCCCTTCCCTCTTTAAAAATAAATAAAATCTTTTTTTAAAAAGCTCTACTTTCCTAGCAACTTTCAAGTACGCAATACAGTCTCATTAATTGCAGTCACCATGCTGTGCAATTAGATCCCCAGAACCTCTGCACCTTGCAGCTGGAAGTGTGTGCCCTTTGGCCAGCGTCGCACCAGCTCTCCTATACCTCTGCCCCTGGTGACCACCTTTCTATGCTCTGTTTCTCTGGGTTCATGTTTCTGATTCCACGTATCAGTGAGACTGTACAGTATCTGTCTCTGGCTGACTGATTTCACTTACCATAATGCCCTAAATGCCCATCCACTGTTTCAAACATGGCAGGCTTCTCTTCCTTTTCATGGCTGATAATATTCCGGGGTGTGTGTGTGTGTGTGTGTGTGTGTGTGTACATCTATAGGTGTAGATGTGCCCCTACATGTTTAAATCTGTTTACCCATCATTAGATGTTTAGGTTGGGTCTGTGCCTTGGCTATTGTGAGTAATGCTCTACTTAACATGCGAGTGAAGGTGTCTCTGCTGGATCATGTGGTAGCTCTATTTTTAATGTTTTTTTTTTGGAGGAATCTCCATACTCTTTTCCATAGCGGCTATATCCATTTACAATCCCACCAACAACGTGTAGAGTTCCCTTTTCTCCACATCCTCACCAGCGTTTGTTCTCTCTCTCTCCCTCTCTCTCTCCCCCATACTAGCCTTTCTCACAGGTGTGAGATTATATCACCTCGTGGTGTTGATTTCCATTTCCCTGATGATTGGTGATGCTGCGCACCTTCTCGTGTGCTTGCTGGCCATCTGTAACTTTCTTTGGAAACATGTCTATTCAAGTCATCTGCTCATTTTTTAATTGGATCAGTTCCCTTTTTGCTGTTGAGTTGCAGGAGTTTCTTATTTACTTTGGATATTAACCCCGTATCAGATATGTGGTTTGCACCATTTTCTCCCTTTTCGTCATTTGCCTTTTCGTTTTGCCGATTGTGCCTTTTACTGTGCAGAAGCTTAGTTTGATGTAGCCCCACTGGCTGGTTTTTGCTTTTGCTGCTTGTGCTTTGCTCTTCAAGGCACATTTGATTGTGATGAGTATTTCACGTTGCTGGGAGTTCTTCGTGATGATCACATTCTGCACAAAGGGAGCCTCTTCCAAAGATACATAACACCTCAAGTTAACAAGCCTAATTCCTCTACTCTAAATATTTCTGACCAAAATATCCTAAAGAGAATTTCCCCTCTCCCTTATAAAATATAGACAAAGATAGAGTCCACGAGTCCCTCAGCAAGAGATCCTAGCATTTATTCAGTCTAAGACACTTGTCCCCACCCCACAGCCAAAGTTTATTTCCAGGCAGAGAAAATATGGGTCGTCTTAATAATTTATGCCACAGCAGTCTGCGATTTGACACTGGAGGCTAGGCATGTGCTATTCTCTGATGCCACTTACCCTAAGACCGGACAATACCCAATGAAAACCTTGCCAGTTACTGGCTGTGTCCTTGGGCTACGGGGGGTAATAACAGTACCTGCCAGGGCTGTCGTGAGCATTCAGTGACATAATATTCGTCAAGCACTAAGCACAGAAGAGTGCCTGTCAGTCAGCGTCTTGTATTGGTCAAGTAATTAAATACACAGGGTCCAGCACAAAAGCACCCCTTTTTTACTACAAAATCTTTTATTATTACAAAATCATAAGCATGTCTTTCTGTAACATAATATCACACTCAAGCACACTCTATGACACTTTAGGTAAACTGTTCAAATTAAAACTATAAATTATTACACCCATATTATTACGCTACCAACTGCAGTCAAGTGGGTGTTACTTCTGCCAGGTGTAGTATATGTTCATTTAAAAATTATTATTAATGAAATATAAAGAAGAAAATGAATATTATTCCCAGTTACTCTTAGATTTTCTTGTATAATGTTGCAGATTTTTTTTAAGGCAAACACATACCTAAAGCATGGATACAGACTTGTTGGACACGTTTTTCCCACAAAAGAGTTGAATATTTTGTAGCTTACATATTTTTTTACTTAAATATATGTTAGGACAATTATATGATGTTACAGGTGTACAGTCTTCATCTATTTTTAACTATTTTTGGCATGTCTTCTATATTTATATTGTTTATATTATGTACAATTTGACCCTTTTTCTTACTCGTACCTCCTTTCCCTGAGTGAATTATGTCCTCTTTGAGACAGGAGCCCTCTTGTATTTCTTTATATTCCCTGGGGATGGCCAGCTCAGTGCTTTTATCGTAGTAGGTATTTAACAAATGTGTGTAGATTGGCAACAATGGATTAATTTGCTTGGAAAATGCCATTAGTGTCCAACTCCTGAGTGCAAAGGTAAACAGCCCTGGAGAGTCAGTGTGGATTCAATGTGCGCAAGAGTCAGCACCGCGAATAACATTCTGAATAACAGTCAGACTGTACCCAGCCGGGGTGCACTGTCCGAGGGCCAGTTCTACTTGGCCGCGAAGGACGAGACGGTTCCTCTGGGCAGAGGAACTGCGCTAAGAGAGAGCGTTTGACTTAAAGGCTTGACGTCAGGGGCCTTGGCTTCCCCTGGGTCTTTCCTGACCATTGGTGATTCTAATTCCACCATAGTTATATTAGTAAGAACTAATCTTTCATTACTCATTGCTCCTCAGCTTGAAAATCAGGTGACTGGCCAGATGCCACCGAAGGTTCCTTCCAGCTCTAACATCCCGGGCTTTCTTCTTGTGCTAAGAGGAGCCAGGTCAGTGAAAGGACCCTCTGACTGGGAATGCACGCATCCAAGTGTCGGCCTAGATGCGGCCTCCTTACTGGTCGTTTCGGAGGTGTTTTGTGAGTCTGCAGTAGTGAGCACAAGTGACTCTGCATATGTGATGGAAATATAGCCATGCCCACCTTCCTCGCTCAGCTTCCATGCCTGGTGAATGGCGTTTAAAGAACAGTAAGGGAACTAACCAGATTGAGATGATTGCATAAAACAATATAAGAGGATTATTTGGCCTTTTCTTTGAGGATCTCAATGCAAAACAGAGAGACAGAATCTTCAGAAAGGAAATATCACAAAGACCAGGATTTTTGTGCTGAGAGTACAAAGTTTATTAGAAAACAGACAACATGATTTGGAGCTACCAGGATCTTAAGAAGACAGGGATTCTTGATCAGTAGTTAGCCAGGAAAGGTGTCTTCAGTGCCTATTATGAGCTAGTTTGAAGAGGTGAGAAATAGTTTCTCAAGGAAAGGCTTGTTGTTCTGCAGCGAGGCTAAGGGACAGCAGATGGACTCAGCCATCTCCTGGGGGACACTTAGGGATGATGCACTGCTCAGCAGCAGCAGCAGGGGGAGGTCCTGCAGGTGCTGCGGCAGGGGGCAGGCTGGCAGCAGGGGGGCCGGCAGCAGGGCGCCTGCACACAGATGGGCTGGCAGCAGGTGGAGGCCCAGCAGCAGGGCCGGCAGACCACGGCCGTGCAGGACGTGGGGCAGCAGGCGATGGGGCGGCAGCAGCCCTCCTGCAGCCCACAGGGGTCACAGCAGATGGGGCGGCGGCAGGGCTCACAGATGGGGCGTGTGCAGTGGGGCACACAGGTCACAGGGCGGCACACTGTGGTCTGGCAGCTGCAGGGGCGGCAGCAGCAGGGATCGCGGCAGCAGCAGGGCTGGCAGCAGGGCTGGCAGCAGCCTCCCCCACACACTGAGGAGCAGGTGGAGCCGCAGCAGGAGCCGGTCATGGTGGCGTCTGGGTCTGGGCTGGGTGGGCTGGTGAGAGGAGCTGGGTGTTCTCAGGTGTGAATGCCTTCCTCCCGTGGGGGTTCCTTATATACCCTGGCCAGGTGCTGGTGACCCCCAGGGCACAGGGTCACTTCCTTGTTTTTGTTTATTTATTTATTTACTTTCTGAAATGGCACTGGTTGGTTAGTAAGTTCTCTAGGTACTGTTTTAGGCGCTCAGGTCCATAGAAAAGACTTTGTTTTCCTTATTCAATGAGCACTCATTATACTTTGCTATTTATGGCTCAAATATGAACTTAATGACCCTAACTTCAAAGCCCCCAATTATCTTTATAATTTAGTGATGCTTTTACCAAGTGGTGCTGTGATAGCACCGAGTAGCTCTCATACTCTTAGGTCTACTTACTAACAGTGGAAGCGAATTCTCCAAGTCTGAGCGTCCTTTCGCCCCGCTTGGCCTTCTGGGTGGGCAAAGCAAGTTCAGAAAAATACTGTACTATGGGAGTATTTTAAAAGTCATGGTTTGTCAGTAAAAGAAGAATTTTTGGGACTATGGGAATGCATCTTAGTAGACCCCTATCATCAGTGTTCCTTTTTTTTTTTTTTTTTGGTTCTCATTTAAAAAATGTTGGAAAAATACATATAATGTAACATTGACTATCTTAGCCATTTTGTGTATGCAGTTCATTGGCATTAGATATATTCCTAGTATCGCGCGATCATTAGCACCCTCCATGTCCAGCCCCCTTTCCTCTCGCAAACCTAAAACTCTGTATCCATTGCACACCGACTCTCCCTGACCGCCTCTCCCCGGCTCCTGGCAACCACCATTGTGCTTCATTTTTAAACAATTATCTTCTTATTTCTCCCAAACCCAGTCTACGGTACCCACCATTCCATTCTACAAATTTGGCTTTTATTATTTTTTTTGGTCTTAGATTACATGCTCATCAATTTTCATAATTATATTTTTTTCATAGCAAGGTGAATGTCATTATTTATAATCTTCATGATAGCCAGTATCACTGAGTTCTAACTCTGTTCCAAGCCTTATGCAAAATAAATGTATTCTTTGTAACAGCCTTATGAGGTAGGTATTATTATAGTCCTCACTTTATGCACAAGGAAACAGACTTGCCTAAAGTCACCCACTCTGCAGCACTGGAACCAATAACTATTCCAAAAATATCTGTGGCAACATTTATCTGTAAGCCCAAGAAGCTGAAGATCGGAGTTGTGGGTGTCACATTCCTGGTTGCTAAGTCATGTCTGTTTTAGTTAGGAATTTTAACAGTGAATTTATTTTTTAATAGTTACTATTTGTGAAACGGCTAATGGTTAGAGTCATCTGACAGGATTCTAGGTCTCACCAATATCCTCAGGAATGGGAAGAATTATCTCCCACACGGCCTTCTCAAAACTCCAGAACATGCCATAAGGAGGTAGTATAGATAATGACATTGTGGTTGGCCCTGGGGCACTACGAACAAAGCCACGACCTGTGTGCAGGTGGCAGTCTGCCAGCACGACAAAGCCCCAGGTGGTGACCCCAGCCAGGGGTGGTCTCCAGACTCCCTCCGTCCTCACCCTGGCCCCTCCTACCCCACTGTCTCGCCCTGTGCTGGGCTTGCGTTCCTTCCCGCCCCCAGGAGCAGCTCTGATAGCCAGTTGTTTCACACTGTCAGGGCCTGAGGAGAACCCTGTCACTCAGCAACTTGGTAGCTTCTGCCTCTCTGGATTCGCTTGGTTCTGACCTTCGGCTCTCCAGTGAAGTCTGTTCTAGGTCTGTGGTCGAGGCTCCGGTTCAAGCCTTCCTCTGGCCCTGCCTGCTTGCACAGTCCCTGCAGCTCACCCGAGCCGCACAGCCACTGCGGCTGACCAGGGCGTGGAGCGACTGCGGAGGCCCACGCGACCCAGTCACAACGAGCCTGGGAGAAAACGAAGCAGTCTACATTTGAGAAAACACTGAAAGATGAGAAGGTCTCTAGAAGGCTAATAAGAAAAATTCTGAGATGAAGAAAAACAGATGAAATTAGAGATTTGTAAACATGCCGGTCAAGGATATGCAGACAGAAATTGGACTGGTGAGCCTATCCACTGGTAAACTGCTCAGTCCTCAGTAAAGAGAAAACGCCACTGTACTAGTACTGACAAGGCTGAGCTTTTAGTATAACAATACTTGTTGAGGAACTTCCCCCACATTTCAAGAAAAAGACTTTTCCTCATGAGACGGCTCATTGTTTTATGTAAGAAGGCACATGCCCAGCGTGGTTGTAGGTGGGATGAAGTCTCTCTCTTCCAACCCTGAGAGCTTATTCGATGCTTCAGCAAGTAATTTCTGATTCTATACTGTGTGTTGGATGGTGTGCAGCTCAGCGGGAATCCAGTAGTGGGCAAAGTCAATTCAGATCCAGGCCTCACGAACCTGGTCGCGCCTGCCTGCCCGCGCTGGGCAGGTAGAGATGCCCAAGAATACCAGCAGCGTGACCCACAAAACCCTTACAGATCGGATGTTGGGAACTGGCTACATCTTTCTCAGGAAAACAATAATAGTTTCCTGGCCATCCCAAACGTTTTTAACAACAATAACACATCTGGTGTGGATTTATGTTATCACCATCTCAAGTGCATTAACGTGGTTTAATGGGAAAATTATTGGAAGCTCGAATCGGAATGGTTCCAGCTAAAGCACATGTCCCTCTGTCGGCTCAGCAGCAGTGACCCCTGCACTGGAATTCGAATTGGCCGTGATGGCGCCGGTGGGAGCCATGGAAACAGCTGGAACATGGTTCTTCCAGCACAGGCATTCAGTCGTTGGGGATTCCCAGGGACGACTGATGTGAATCACTGCGGAGTTTTCTAATTTAAGAAAGACCGGGGCTCCTCCCCCGAGTCACGTGTGCGGATGACTCACCAGTCGCTCAGGAGCAGAGAGACCAGCTGAAGGCTCCGCATCCCTCGGCATCGCCACAAAACCTGCGGCTTGAAGTATGAAGGCTCCTAACCAGAAGCGATCTGAATTATTTGAATCGCTATTAAAATGATAGAGTTTGCACTGGAATTGTTCCTAAGGCTAAAAAGAAATGGCCAGGGAGAATCCTTTTTCCTTTGGTTCTTTTGATTCTGCATACCATAACTCGAGCTAAATATAAGCTTTTGAAGATTACAGTTAATAAACAGTAAAGAGAAACACACTTGCTTCCCAGAAATAAAATTTTATTGTTTTACCACGTAAAATGCCCGCGCGCGCGTAACCCTGTTTTGGAAGAATGCCCCGCGGTGAGGCAGGGGGGCGTGGGGGGGGGGGTGATGAGTCAGGGGCCTGGAGGGCCGCTCAGGAGGAGCTTTGGTCTTTGTTCCCTCGTTTCATTCAAGCCAAGAACTCACGTGAGGAAAATTGGAATTTTTCTAAAGATTCTCAAAGAGAGCCAGAAATAGCCGCATAATTATATGGAAAATGATTGGACAGTTACTTCGGAGTTAGTTTGAAGAGCAAGGAGGTTGCAAAGGTGTTGTCTCTCATCTGACTTATCAGGGGTGGGAAGAGTTTTTACATTTCTGAACACTCCGAATGTTTCCTATAGGGCTGCTCAGCAGCAGCAGCAGCAGGGGGAGGTCCTGCAGGTGCTGCGGCAGGGGGCGGGCTGGCAGCAGGGGGGCCGGCAGCAGGGCGCCTGCACACAGATGGGCTGGCAGCAGGTGGAGGCCCAGCAGCAGGGCCGGCAGACCACGGCCGTGCAGGACATGGGGCAGCAGGCGATGGGGCGGCAGCAGCCCTCCTGCAGCCCACAGGGGTCACAGCAGATGGGGGCGGCGGCAGGGCTCACAGATGGGGCGTGTGCAGTGGGGCACACAGGTCACGGGGCGGCACACTGTGGTCTGGCAGCTGCAGGGGCGGCAGCAGCAGGGGTCACGGCAGCAGCAGGGCTGGCAGCAGGGCTGGCAGCAGCCTCCCCCACACACTGAGGAGCAGGTGGAGCCACAGCAGGAGCCGGTCATGGTGGCGTCTGGGTCTGGGCTGGGTGGGCTGGTGAGAGGAGCTGGGTGTTCTCAGGTGTGAATGCCTTCCTCCCGTGGGGGTTCCTTATATACCCTGGCCAGGTGCTGGTGACCCCCAGAGCACAGGGTCACTTCCTAAAGTTGTGGTTGCCCATTGACATGAGAACTCAGGATTGGTGGATTCAGTTGCTGAGGCAGCCATTCCAAGGTCACTGAAGGATGCTTTCCTTTCTTCCCATTTTTCCCTCGAAATGAATACCTGATGATTTATATCTTCTGAGGAATTACTCATCGAAGAGCCGGTTTTTCCAGACCATGTGACCAGTTGACAGTTTGAAAAATCCAGTATTGCCTCTCTCGCGCCTTCCCCGCTTTTCACCGCCCATCATTAAGCGTGAGACCATAATGTCCACAGGCCTGACTTCTTGTGATGCAGCAAGAATTTCTAAAACAAGACCAAACCCAACCAGACTAGAATGGCTCGTGAAAGCTGTGCACCGATCCTGCTAGGGAAAGAATGGTGCAGCGTTTCTGTGAAACAGCATATTTGCTTCCCCTTGTTTAGATGGAAATAACCACCCCAACCTCCCACGTGACGTTGTTACAGGCCATGAGAGTTGGCCCGTTGCTCACGATGAGTGATAAGACACTTACTATGTAAACAGTGGCGTGCTATTGGGGACGGAGAGGGAAAAGAAAGAAAAATAAATTTTAAGTAGTTTCTGATCACCCCATAATTACAAATTTAGGAAGTCAGGACAAAGGCAGATAAAGCAATGGAAGGAGAAGAAATTTTCAGGGGACGATAAGGCCACACTACATGTGGCTTTTACCGATACAGTTGTCCCTGTTTGAATGATCCTCCCTGTGTACGGGCTTAGAAATAAAATTTGAACGGAGGTGTTTCTTGCTTTTTAGGTGTGCCATAAGCACTTGTATTGAGTTCTTCAAAGTATGTTGAAAATATTCGTAAAGGAGTTAATTACATTTCTGGAGTAGATGCTTAGGTTTGTTGTTCTGGTTGCTTGTGAAGGGTGAAGTTGCGCTTCCGAAAAAGGCAGGGGGATTAGTGAACCGATGATGACAACATGGCTTTGTCTTTCTTAGCCCCGGCTGGAAAAATGGAGGTATGGAAAGTAAATTCACAGTTGAAAGGCTGGCTGAAGAGGACCTCGTCCAAGGGTCACTGACGGCTGTCAGACCAAATTTATCTCCAAAGTATGTTTTGTTTGGTGGGATCATTTTTTTTAATACACTCTTTGGTCCACCAGAGTCCTGGTCCTTGAAGTCCTTGGGCTCTGTGAACCGCTTTGCCTGTCACGGTTTTCGGAAGGCCAGATTTGTGAAATGACTTCTGAGCTACACATATGAAGGAGTGTCAGCGGTTTAACGCACCCCTGGCCTTCCGTGGGGTATAAACACTGATCGCTGGTTGAGTCCTAGTCTTTTCTCAATTCTGGGCCCTTCCAAAGCGGTGAACGTGTGGGAGCCGTTATCACAAATTCTGTCCCATCTGGTGAGATAAATTCAGAACTTGCTCAATCCGTGGTTTTGCATATTGTTATTTGGCTTAGAATAGGTGCAGAGACCCAAATACCAGGAGTAGGAATATATCTGTTATTTCATGCACTTTTAACTAACAAAAAGATGTAGTACTAAGATATCCTGTGTTTTCAAATTACGGACCGTCAGAAACGTTGCTGTCTGGAGCCCCCACAGTAAGAAGGGGGCATCCCACCCGCCGTGGCCGGGCCAGGATCATCGTCACCCTGACACAGAGACATAGCCGCAACAGCCAACCCAGAGGCAGAGTTTCAGGTAAGAGATTTTCGGACGTGACTTCTGCCTTCATCCCAGCTCTTTCGTTTCCCAAGAAAGGGGGCCCTCAGTGCTTTTCACAGGCCAGTCCCGATGTTAATTCTTTTGCACGGAGCTCTGGTTTGCTTTGAATCCATCAAAACACCATTGTATGTGATTTCACCTCAGTCCACTATTTCTCAAAACCCAGCAGAAACCTTTCCCCTTTGGGGTGGCTCCACGCCAACGGGGTTTCCGTTGCTGCAGCACGTTGATGGACCTCAGCTTGTGGGACAACAGATGTGTCCCTGGTCCTCGTCGCGGGGGCTTTTTGTGTCACATCGTTCAAAGTACAGGTTCTGCAAGAGCACAGCTACCAGAACGGGAGCAAGTGAATGCTAACCACGCTGGTGACAAATTGTAGGATTATTGTGGTTGCATTGAGAAAGACTGTAGCGTGAATGCCTGTGTGCTGGCGGACCATGCCCTCGTCCTAACAGCTGCACACGATTTATTTATTTATTTATTTATTTATTTATTTATTTATTTTTGTTAGGAGCCAGTCTGGGGGCCACTGCATGTTAGGAAATTTTCAAAATCCTGCAAACAGAATATGCATTCCCTAGTCTCCAAAATGATCTTTAAAATATCCTCCAATCCTAAGAGTTGGCAGAAATGGGGACGGGACGATGCACGGGAATGGGTGGGAGGAGGGAGGGAAAGACCAAGAAGGGTCCAGATCCTCCCTCCACCGCTCAGCAAGGGCTGCACTCTGCCGGCCCCAGCGCCCTCGTCTGTGAAATGGTGAGAACCTTCGTGGGCCACATGTATGAGAAAATCCATACGCACGTGGAAGACGGAAGAGATGGCTGTCATTAATTGAGAAGGGAAAATATTTTAGTTGGGAAAAAACCCAGAAAACTCTGGATAATCAGGGAACCAGTGGGATTTATTTCTGGGATTTAAAAAGGAAACATCTCTTCTAAGTAGCTTCGATATTCATCTGCCTAAAGCCAGGTGAGGCTAAGCCAGGTCATCCTTTGAAGTCTCTTACAGCTGAGAGCTGTTTAACTCCTTCGGGTGGTTCAGGATGGGAGGGAACACCTGTCGGCTGCACACGTGTCCCCAGCTCTCCTTTGTTCCTAGTGCTAAACCCCTTTCACAAGCCCTGTAATCTCAGGCTCTTTCCTGGGGACTTGTAGATCAGCTTTTAAAGAGCCCTTTCCTTACAAGACAGCCTCAATCTGATGATGGAGTTTTTTACCTTCTTTATTATATCTATTAGAAAATTCAGCCCTGGCTGGTATAGCTCAGTGGATTGAGCGCTGGTTGTGAACCAAAGTGTCACAGGTTCGATTCCCAGTCAGGGTACATGCCTGGGTTGCAGGCCATGACCCCCAGCAACTGCACATTGATGTTTCTCTCTCTCTCTTTCTCTCTAAAAATAAATAAATAAAATCTTAAAAAAAAGAAAAAAGAAGAAAATTTGTTTCTGCCAGTGGATGTGAACTATCCTAAAAAAACAAAGAGGGGGCTCCCCTGAACCCTTTCCCACTCTCAGGGACATGGTCTGTAGTGAGTAGCACATCTTTTGAGCCCGTGTGACACAGCAATGCTCAGATGTGCAACAAGGAATAGAAATGAACGGTGCTGGGTGCTTCCTAGGTGCCAGGCATTCTACGTACATAAAGTCGTTTCACGTTCCCAGCAATCTGCGTGGGTGAGTATTAGTTTTCCTATTTTGCAGATGAGAAAACCTAAGGGCGAGAGAAGTTCAGTTGTACTGGATGTTGAAGTTTTTGCTTTAGGTAAATATCTACCTGTTAGAATTCTTGTCCTAAAGACAATTCCCTTCTAATGCAGTTTGAGTCAACAAATAGAAATTAATTACCAGCTCTGTTCTGAACACTGAGCTCAGTGCTGGGAGCCAGCATGAATGAACTTGTTCATTGTTGGAGGAAGAGAAATAGATCATCTCAGTACGATGCCTCATGGGCGGGGGGATAAGCACAGGATTGCAGGATGCTATTGGCATATGTTAGCGCCCCTAACCAAGCTTGTGCGTGCGTGCGTGCGTGTGGTGGGGGGTGAGGGGTTAGGACAGCACTCCTGGAGAAGACTGAGTTGAACTTGGAAATGACTCAGAGGTAGGTGACGAGGTGGAGGGAAGGGGAAGCTGAAAGGATATTCTAGAAAAATGAAAGAACATGACAAAAGCAAAGACAAATGGCACTGTATGGCATGTGTCAGCTACTGTGAGAATTTAGTGTCGCTGGAAGTGAAACTTAGTGCAGAGGGTAAAGACGTGATCCGAGGTCTGTGGAGGGCCTGGTGTGTGTGGATTTGCCCACGTGAGCAGCCCGACGACTCGCCTGGCCGTGCCGCGCCGCCACCGTTCAAGACTCATTCCAGGAGCCCTCGCACCGTTTTTGCCTTCCCTCTTCTGTCTTCTTCGTCCTCTCTGTCTTTCTCCTTCTTCCTCTTCATTCTCTTTCCTGTTCTTTGCCTGCTCATCAGTGCACACTCATACACCTGCACTAAAACATGAATCAGGTAGCAGGAAGGTTTACAGGAAGAATTAGTTTATTGAAAACAAGTGAGCAGGACATTATAAACGATGATGGGGAGGCTTGAGCAGCCTCCAGAGTTTGGGGTGGGTTTGCCAGGTTCCCCCCAGGGACTTTTAGAGGTGGGCTTAGAGGTGCCCTTCATGGTAAGTTCTCTAATGGGAACACCTGGGAATCTGGCTCAAGGTGGAGATGGAGCTTGTGTATCCAAATAATAGGATGAAAAAAAATGACTGTTGTCACTTTATGGGAAAGAAATGCATTTTTCTTTCAACTTGATTAAAACGCAGAACAGGTGCTTGGGCTCCAGTGTATGCATCTGTGGGGACCCTGGGTCTCAGCAGCAGCAGCAGGGGGAGGTCCTGCAGGTGCTGCGGCAGGGGGCAGGCTGGCAGCAGGGGGGCCGGCAGCAGGGCGCCTGCACACAGATGGGCTGGCAGCAGGTGGAGGCCCAGCAGCAGGGCCGGCAGACCACGGCCGTGCAGGACGTGGGGCAGCAGGCGATGGGGCGGCAGCAGCCCTCCTGCAGCCCACAGGGGTCACAGCAGATGGGGCGGCGGCAGGGCTCACAGATGGGGCGTGTGCAGTGGGGCACACAGGTCACAGGGCGGCACACTGTGGTCTGGCAGCAGCAGGGGCGGCAGCAGCAGGGGTCACGGCAGCAGCAGGGCTGGCAGCAGGGCTGGCAGCAGGGCTGGCAGCAGCCTCCCCCACAGACTGAGGAGCAGGTGGAGCCGCAGCAGGAGCCGGTCATGGTGGCGTCTGGGTCTGGGCTGGGTGGGCTGGTGAGAGGAGCTGGGTGTTCTCAGGTGTGAATGCCTTCCTCCCATGGGGGTTCCTTATATACCCTGGCCAGGTGCTGGTGACCCCCAGAGCACAGGGTCACTTCCTTGTTAATTTCCTGGCCAATTAAGTACGGATTTAGCATTGACTAATGGTGTTTTGGGTAGCCCCTCGCCTCATACATATACATGCACACACACCACAAATGTTTTTCCTTTTTTTTGTATTGTTTATTCTCACCGAATCTAGATGTTGGATTGGATTCTGATGACTTTCCCTTTAAATATTTCTAACTCATAAAAGAGAAAGGAATGTGTTTTCCTTGTGGGCTCTAGTCACTCCGCCCCGTGGCCCTGAAGTTAGTGTATTGCTCATGGACTTCAAAGGCTGTAGTTATGAGCACCAAGCAGCGCCTCGCCTCCGTCACACCCGGGCACGTGACAGGCAGGGGCAGGTGAGTGGCGGCGCTCAGTGCACACCAACAGTCTTCTGCTTGGAAGACCTCTCCCTCCGCTCTCCTCTCTAAGGCAGGTTCCTGCGTTTCCTCGTGAGGAGGGACCCCATGGCACCCTGGATCCCTGCCGCCCTGGTGGGGTCCCCCTGCATTAGGGTCTGCACTGTCCTGCCTCAATTATAATGCCTCCACATTCACCTGAACACCCTCTTCATTCCCAGCCACACTCAACATCTACCTTGGTTGCACAGATCGCTTGCAATTTCTGTCTTTGTAATTCATTTGGGATCAGTCGCCCCATGTGTGGAATCCAGGGACTATAGAGCAGGGGTCCCCGACATCCCGGCCGCGGACTGGTTAGGAATTGGGCCGCACAGCAGGAGGTGAGCTCGAGTGTACCGTGCTTGAATCCTCCTGAAGCCAGCCCCCCGCCCCACCTAGTCCACGGAAAACTTGTCTTCCACGAAACCGGTTCCTGGTGCCAAAAACGTTGGGGACCGCTGCTGTGGAGGGTATGTAGGCCTGTCCTTCATTTTCCAGGAGGGTCACGTGTGCTCCCCACGGTCACACAGTGAGGTCTGGGGTCCAGGTCTCCTCGTTCCTCAGTAAGCGACTCTGTGTTTCACCCCGTGACAGGTCATCTGAAAGGGGCGGGGCTTGCGTGCGGGGTCGGACCTGAGCGCGGGCACAGGGGTTCCTCTCTGAGGGTCTGCAGAGCCGAGCACGGGGTGGCGGGGGGTGTTGGTCTCACAGGGTGGTCTGGCTGCCCTTGGGGACTCACCAGGGCACTGTGAGAGAGGCATGCACTTACCTAATTCCACCTGTGGTTATTTATTTGTACCTTCACCCTGTATCTTACCTTCATGATGAGTCCCATAAATTTACTTCTTACTAGTGATACAGAACACTTTCCTTTGGATTTGAATAAAATAAAGAAGCCTGCCCAGTCAATCCCACTTCCTTCCTATGAACCCAATGAAAAGAAAGGAAGGCCAAGAGCTTGCAAACCACCAAATGCTTTTTAATAGTCATTTGTCCTAAAACCATCCCCTCCTCTTCACAGGGGAAGCTTTTGGTTGTTGTCGTGGAGGAATTCACTCTGTCTTGCTTCAAGGATACCGTGGAAGATATCACAGATGTGAATTATACCAAATTCACCCTCTGTATTCCTCACGTTAAGACTTTCTCTTTGCTTACAACGTTAATTGATTTTTTCCTGTGTAGACTAAATGATTCTTTACTCCTAGCCTTTTTATTTATGACCAATATTCTATGGACATCTTTGGCCTCAACAGCCCTTTGAACTAATATCTGATATCATAGTTTGATGAGGAATTTTCTTTTCTTTTCTCACTAGGCCCCTACTGGAAGCTCATACCCATTTTCCTCTAAGAACGGGTTAGAACCCTGTACTGTCTTGTTTGCTGATGTTGTATATCACCTCCCACTTTTCTTCCCACCTATGTAAGAACTTTAAGTTATGATTTAGGGAGTATTTTGGTATGTTCCAGGGACTGTGATAGGTATGTTTAGCTATCTTATTAATCATTGTAACAATCAATTGAGTTAGGTATTTTTTATCCTCACTGTGTGGATGAAGAAGCTGCAGCTTCACGAGGTTAGCTAGTTTGCCCAAGGCTGCACAGCTCACAAGTAACAAGGCCTGGATTCAATCTAAGCAAGTCCGACCTTTAAGCCTGTGTTTTAACAAACACGCCTACAAAAACGAATGGGGTTGTCCTTCAATTTAACATGATAGGACTTTATTCTGTGTTATTTATAAAAGCTTGATTTATCTATAAACCCAGAGGTTTATTAACCTATGTCCTTCAGAAACTTAATTAAAATAAAACCAACCCTGCCACAAACATGGGGCCACCCCTTTGTTTTTATTTTTTTTAGAGAAAACTGTCTGCTTCATCTTTTCATACTGATAGATGTATTAAGCTGTTTCTCATTGGCACCACAGTTGAACTAGTCAGCTATTGCTGCATAACAAGCAACCATAAACTCTCATAATGTACAGCCACAAGTATTTATTTCTTGGTCAGGTGCCTGCAGGTCATTGGGTTTGGGCTGTTTAAGGCTGGGCTTGCCTTCTGTATGTGGATTGGTTTGGAGCTTTCTGCTGAATTAGAGTTGCCAGATTTAGCAAATAAAAATACAGGTAACTCCGTTAAGTTTTGATTTCAGATGAACAACAACAATTTTTTTAGTACATTTGAGTGTGCACTGGGGCGTACTTACATAAAAATGTATTCATTGTTCATCTGAAATTCCAGTTCCGTGAGCTGAGCCCTGCATTTTGGATGACAACCCTACCACTGACAGCACAAGCACACGGGAGCAATCCCAGCCGCGCTAACACAGTCCAGGCCTTGGCTCGGGTCACGCCCTCTAACATCCCATTGGCCAAAGCAAGTCACATGGTGAAGTTCACACCACAGGGTGGAAGAGCGAGAGGGGGTGCTTCTTCCAGCGGGTTGGAGGGGGGAAGGGTAAATATTAACAAAGAATGATCTAATCTTCCAGAGAAGTACATCAGTTACTTTAATAATCTTTGTTGTGAGGTTTGAGTAAAGACTTCTAGACAGTCAAATTAGATTGTGTTCACTGGGTCTCCATTTATGGGGTTACTTTTCCTCCTCATCCTTGTCAACCAAGAAATGTCCTTGATTAAATAAAAACTGCCCGATTTCTCTGTAAGAAACTCATGCTGCAGTCTCAATTCGTTTATATTTTATCAGATGTTCAAAAGAAAAATGCCAATTTTATGAAGATGGCTATTGATTTCATCAAATATTTCATTAGAGATACTATCTCATTGCCTGCTATAAGTACCACTTACTGACTGACTAATAAACAGGAGAAATCTTCTCTTGGGAAAAATTAATGGTGGACTTCATCAACACAGATACTAAACTAATACGAAATCTCCCTCTGACCGCTTACATACGGAGGTTGATGTTGGCTTAGCAGAACTTCCCCATTCTGCCATAGCCCCTCGCTGGCCAGCAGTGTCTTGTAGCTCTTCCCACTGAGACTTAGATTCTATTTCTCTACTCTTAGTGTCTGGTTTGGGCTTAGGACTTATTTTGACCAGTAGAACATGGTGGATGAGTTGTGTGAGTGCTACACTCTCAGCCTCAAGAAGCCTTGAATCTCTACCTTTTCTCTCTTGGAACATTTCTACAATTGTACAAAGAGGCCCAGCAGAGCCTACCAGAGAAGGAGAGGCCGGGTAGAGAAGAACCAAGGCACCCCAGGAGACAGGCAGCACCGACTACCAGACATAAGTGAAGCCATCTTGGACCCTTCAGCCCCAGCTGAACTTTGAAATGAACGCAGGAGTATGAGTGGGACCAGACAAAAATCAAAAGGATGCCCAGTCAATGCACAGAATTGTGAGAAATCACAAATCATTAGTGTTTTGAGCTATTAAGTTTGGGTGTAGTTGTTACACAGCAACAGACAACTGAGGCAGTCTTTGTAGATTCAATTTCTTTCTCCACATGAGCAGTCGCCCTTGCGGAGATGGTGGTGGGGTGTCCCCTTCACAGGAACTCCCCCCAGTTACGCTCATTTCATGGCAGTGGCCAGCAGAGAAAATATTTAAATGGTTCAGAGTGTGTGATGCTGTAATAGTGCTTGCCCTTGAAGATTTTTAGCTTGAATATTTTTATAGACAGGGATAGAACATTATTTTGGAAAACAGTTTCTGATAATATCTATAGCTGCTGGAATTTCAAATTCCAGGTGAGGGGTTAGCAAATCTTGGCACTGCCTCCTTGCTGAGTAGGTTTCAATCTTGTACGTAGAATTCTCACTTCCATACCGTTGTGTTCACAAAGTCATTGTGAGCCTCAGCCCAGAACTACGTAAAATTACAAATTAATTCCCATTAAAAAAATCCTTAAAAAGAAATTCCATTCTCTCAGGGTCAATATGTATTGGGATATTAATTGAGGAGATGCTTGAATTATGAGGAAAACCCTGAGAGACCACACTCAGAAACATACCACACCATCCATATGAAGCATATTCCCTTAAAAATGTGAGGAAGTATAACTCAGTGAGTTGTATTCATTAAATATATATAGCTTTTTGCAATCAAAGCTCAATAAAGGGGATTTTTAAAAAATACAATGAAATATGCATTTCTCCTTGGCAAAACTCAATGACAAATAATGTTTAACCCACTTTGTGGTTATAAATTCTGAAAAAAAAATTTTTGATGAAAGGAATTAAGTACATGTAAATTCTTTACAGGAGATTTTCCTTCTTTCATTGGCATGCACTGAGCAAACTGGGTTTACCCTTTTCTGCAAAATGGGGCCAATGGTATCAAGGGGGTATGATGTGGTTTAAATAAGAGTTAAAGACATGAATTAAATCTGTCCTCATTTAGGATGTTGAGTCACATACCTGTGCACATACCTGCCACTTTTGATCTAATATCTTAAACTATCTATATTTGATACAGTGCTTATTTTCAAAACGATTTCAACATCAGTTATTCTTTCTATACCTGCCTAGTTACTGAGTAAAATGATCATAGAAACAACAGGGAGTGATGCCCATGAATTCTTATGCTCAGAAGAGTTTAGAGGGCAGAGAAACAACAAAACGTAACAAATTCACTCAAGGAGAAAATGCAGGGTATAACTGGACTGCAGGGCTGAGGGCGCCACACCAGTGTCACTTGGGGGCTGCAGATAACATCCACCTGGTTGGAAGGATGATCTAGAGCCCAGCGTGGTCAGGGAGAATGAGAAGTTTAGAGGACCGGTACAGTTTCTTGGCGGGTGGATTGCAAATTAAACATAGTTGGTTAGTATCAAAAGGAAAAGGTAGCAAAAGAGAGAGCTTGAAATGAACCCGAATGTGCTCACAGAGTTAGTGGGAGACAGCGAGTGTCTTGGAATCATGAACCCCAGCCCACTGAATGACGCCACCTAGATTCGTGTGTCCTAAGGGTCATCACAGGAGGTGTCTACATTTTGGGGACTAGTGTAAATAGGTTACAGAGGAGACTCAGCAGCAAGAGGAGGCGCAGCACATGGGGCGGGGGCAGGTGGAGATGACACAGGTGGGGCGGTAGCAGTTGGTGTGGCAGCACACCTGGCCACAGGCTGGGCGGAGGCAGCAGGAGGGGCAGCAACAGGGGCGGCAGCAGCTGGAGCCACAGCAAAAGGGGCAGCAGCAGCTAGAAATGCAGCAGCTGGGGCAGCAGCAGCTAGAAATGCTGCAGGAGGGGCGGCAGCAGCTGGAGCCACAGCAGCTGGGGCGGCAGCAGGTGGTCCTGCAGCAGGTGGTCTGGCAGCAGCTGGGGCAGCAGCACGTCTCCTGGCAGCAGCTTTGGCCACAGCCCTGGTCAGAGCAGATGGAGCCACAACAGGAGCTGACCATGGTGTCAGAGGGTGGAGATTCTGGGTGAGTTTCCAGGAGAGTGAGGTTCTTGAGTGTGGGAGTCTCCTTGGCCCACACCTCTCTTTACACCCTGCTGAAGAGCCATCACTGTCATTATTTCCTTGTTATTATGTACCCTACTAGAAAACTAAATTATTTAATCATGTAGTTGTGTGTTTCCAGTTAAGTACTCCGAAACGGATAAAATAGCACATTTCCTTTTTCCAGTGAGCTCCTGTGTTCCCAGTGGAAAGACTTATCACGTTTCTTCCTCGGTGGGTGTCACCCGTGCTTCTGGTAGATGCGGTGTCTTTTCCCAGGCACTTGTCACGTGACTCTGACATCCTGTCTTTGAATGTGCCATTTCCTCCTGCTGGTACACGGCTCTGTGAAAATCACGGGGAGCGGTCGTCACAATGCTAACGTATGTTTTGTTGCCGAAGGTGAGGGGAATATGTGCTGGTCAGGGGAAATGCTAGAAGGAGTGAGGGTGACCGTTCGGGAAGGAGGCTGTGCCGGCCGTAATGATGATGACTGACCCTGTGCAGATGTCTCGAGTGGTCAGGGAGACAGCTGGGCCCCAAGGACGTTTCCGACTCTGTGTCAGATCTTATTTCACGGTCTCCAGCTGAGGTTCTCAGCCATGCCGCACTCCTTTTAAATGGCAAAACCCATTTTTGCTGTGTGTCTTTCAGGATAGGCATTCACAGTGGAAAAACTTTAATTTATCTTTTGGTTGTTCAACCTGCAAAATGGATAGGTCATCACAGAAGCATTTGTTATATATAAACAATGTTTAAGAGTATTAGGCCTTCAATACCATGTATCCAGAACAAAACGGAAGCTACTGTCTTATTTCATGCACATTGTGAGAAGGCAGGTTCTTTGGGAAAGACAGGAATGCTGGGAAACTAGAAGGCCGTGGGAAAGGGGGAAGACCAAATGCGTGATGGACTGACTCCAGAAGGGCAGCCCCAGCCGTGAGTCACAGGAGCAGCAGAGAAGGGCTGGTGAGGATGGGACAGCGTGGACGGCGCACATCCATGGGATCGCCAGGCGTTGGGGTTGATTCCCCAGCATGCGACACACACGTATCCAAGATATCCTCCCGGGCACCACGGGGGCATAACAAGTGCTCCTCATCTCCCTCCCGTCGGTACTTGAGTAAGACATGCATGGGAAACAGAGTTTGGCAACAATGAAAAGAATGGAAATTCTGGCTGGTGTAGCTCAGTGGATTGAGCGCAGGCTGCAAACCAAAGTGTCGCAGGTTCGATTCCTGGTCAGGGCACATGCCTGGGTTGCAGGCCACGGCCCCCAGCAACCGCACATTGATGTTTCTCTCTCTCTTTCTCCCTCCCTTCCCTCTCTAAAAATAAATAAATAAAATCTTGAAAAAAAGCTTCATTTAAAAAAAAAGAAAAGAATGGAAATTATTTTAACTCAATAATTAAAATAAAAACACATAGTGTGTGAAAAAGTTCCATATACCCTCCATGGAAGGTAGAGAACATATTTGTATCTATTATTTGTGAAGTATTCACTAGGTACCAGGCATTATGCTGACTATCTTATATTGGTTTTTAACCTGTAATGCAACCCTGTGAAGGACTGTGTATTCTTCTTATTCTTTATTGGAATAGGCAAACGAAACATGGAGAAGTGCAAAGGAAAAACTTGTACAAGATTAAACAGAAAGTTAGCTTGTCTTAATCTTAGAGCAGCTGAGGACTGTGTGAAGAATAAACTTGCAAGCCTTTGCTGCAGCTGTTTGATCTTCCCAGAGTGTTTCTTCTTTCTTGTCAGCTCTGCAAACTCCTATTCATCTGTCAAAACCCCCGCTAAATGCACCCTCCTCAATGATGTGGTTTCTGAAGAACTGCCACATGCACACATAACTTTTCTGCATTGTGCTCCAAATTCAGCATGCTCTACTGTGTCCTGCTATTTACTTCCGTCATCCCCCCTCCCACCCCCGTTGCAATGCAGATGCCCGGACAGTGTGAGCTGTGGCCCTCACTTTATTCATCTGCTCAGAACAGCTCTGGGGTAGAGGCCACTGGCAAAAAGTGTTTGTTGAGTAAATGAGGGCCTTGTGATGACATAGAGGCATGTAATGGTCCTTTAAATATACATAACTTTTGACTAATGGAGAAAAGAGGGAGAAATATTCTAAAGGGATGACAGTTACATGGGAGGAAAGCTACATTTCTTTACTTATGTACTTACTTATTAGCTGATTTTATTGGTAAAAAAAAAACCCTGAAAGTCAGAGTTTTTTTTCTTTTTTCTCTTCTTTTTTTTTATTGTTGTTCAAGTACAGTTGTCTCCTTCTTTTCCCCCACCACTGAAAGTCAGAGTTTTAAAAAATCATGAATTATGTTCAATCTTTGTAAAACTTTCCCCTTATTATACTAAATGATGCAACATGACTTCTGTTAACATGTCCTCCCTAAAGACTAGAAAATGATTCATTGATGTGGCTAGGACACAAGAGATTTTCTAGAGACAACTGGTGGCCAATATCCTTTGACCTCGGTTGCAGGTTGACGACACTGTGCTGTGTCTCCAAAAGGTGCAAGGAAATGCAATCCCCTAGCACCCGCCTTTAAAAACAAAAACTAACTTGAAAAATGATTAAAATAAAATTAAAATAAAATAAAAAATAAAATAAAATAAAATTTTTTTTAAATGGAATAGCTTTAGATAACTATATGTTTGATTGGATTGTAAACAATTTTTTTTATTTTTATTTATTTATTTTTAGGGAGGGAAGGGAGGGAGTGGGAGAGAGAAAGAGAGAGAGAGAGAGAGAGAGAGAGAGAGATCAATGTGCAGTTGCTGGGGGTTATGGCCTACAACCCAGGAATGTACCCTGGCTGGGAATCGAACCTGGGACACTTTGGTTCCCAGCCCGCGCTCAATCCACTGAGCTACGCCAGCCAGGGCTATAAAATTTTTTTAAAATAAAAAAACCCCACAAAAACACAATCACATTCAATTTTCAGCATTAGTACAAAGAGATTTATTTTGGTACATAGAAATAACAAGCTATACGAAAATCTTTCCAAAGGAGCACAAGAAAAAGACTTGATTGGATTTCGATGCCAAAGGAGTTAAACTCCACGGCCCCGCAAGTGATGGAGACGATTAAATTCCTTAAGCATAAAGAATGGATGTCCTGAAGGGATGTTGGGGGAACTTAATTTATTAGGGGATTCTGAATGAACTCATTCTGAAGGAAGAGAGTTTGGACAGAAGTTAGAATGGGGACAGAGAGTTAGTAGGACTGGTGGTTGCTATGGGAGCCAAGAGATCAGTTACATGTTTTGGGAAGGAGGGTGTGCGTCTATGCGGAGGGAGGAGAGGAGCAAGTGGTATGTTCAAAGCAGAGACTCAGCAGCAGTCAGGGACGGCGCAGCACATGGGGCGGGGGCAGGTGGAGATGACACAGGTGGGGCGGTAGCAGTTGGTGTGGCAGCACACCTGGCCACAGGGTGGGCGGAGGCAGCAGGAGGGGCAGCAGCAGGGGCGGCAGCAGCTGGAACCACAGCAGCTGGAGCCACAGCAAGAGGGGCGGCAGCAGCTAGAAATGCAGCAGGAGGGGCGGCAGCAGCTGGAGCCACAGCAGCTGGAGCCACAGCAAGAGGGGCGGCAGCAGCTAGAAATGCAGCAGGAGGGCCTGCAGCAGCTGGAGCCACAGCAGCTGGAGCCACAGCAAGAGGGGCGGCAGCAGCTAGAAATGCAGCAGGTGGGGCGGCAGCAGCTGGACACGCAGCAGCTGGGGCGGCAGCAGCCTAGGCCACAGCCCTGGCCGGAGCAGACGGATCCACAACAGGAGCTGACCATGGTGTCAGAGAGAAGAGGTTCTGGGTGGGTTTCCAGGAGAGTGAGGTTCTCAAGTGTGATCTCTCCTTGCCCTCCGCTGCTTTTATACCCTGCTCAGGGCTGCTATGACCATGTGCAGGATTTCTGTCGTTGTTTATCCTAATTGCAAGTCAGTTAGTTTTAGTAAATTAGATAATTGTGTTTGTCTGATAAATATCCCTATTTATAGGAACGGCATTATTTCCTTTTCCTCTTGTATTATGAGCCATCCAGTTAGCTTAAAGCCCGGTGAATCAGCTCCTGCATTTCTTTGTCTGATGTGTCTTCTCAAGCAGGCCCATCACCTGACACTGTTTCACTGGATTTCACAAGTGTTACTTTTTCATTTTTCTCTTTAACTCTAGAATACTACGTTGAGAATGGATTTTATAGTGATAAAATCTCCTCTGCTGTCAAACAGCAAGTCATACCAAATGCTGGTAGGAAAGTAGGGCGGAAGGCCCGTCTCGGAAGCGGGAGGGCAGCTGCGGGTGTGCGGTGAGGACACCGTGATTCCCTTTGTTTTCCTGGGTTCTCGGTGAACTGCAACAGATCCTAACGAAGTTCCCATCTGTTGTTTCTTATTGGGTCTCTTTAACTGGAAACAGTTTTAGTGCAGTGATTCATTACTTTTATTTTCTTTTTTATTAAATGTATTGGGCTTACATAGGTTAATAGGATCATATTAGGTTTCAAGTGTACATTTCTGTGATACATGAGCTGTATATTGCACTGTCTGCCGGCCCCCCAAAGTCAGATCATCCTCCATCACCAGATGTTTGGCCCTCTCTACCACCCCCCTACCTGCCTCCTCACGGATTCCCTTGCCCTCCTCCCTCTCGTAACCACCCTACTTCTGTCTGTGTTTCAGTTATATATGCCACATATGAGTTAAATCCTATGGTTACTAGCTTTGTCTGACTTATTTCGCTTGGCATAGTATTCTCTAGGTCCATCCATGTTGTCACAAATGGCGGCATTTCATCTTTCATCTTTTTTACGGCTGAGTAGTATTCCGTTGCACATGCACCACATCTTTGTTATCCGGTCCTCTAAAACAACAAGTTTTCAGGAGGCTCTGGAGGAAGGGACACCCACACTTGCTGCTGGTGGGAATGTGGACCGATACAGCCACTCCGGATCACTGCTTTCAAGCAGCAAAAACACATCAACATGATGGGTCCTTTTTAAAATTATTAAGTTACTATTGACATGATCTTTAGAGATTAGGGCATTACAACGGAGTCTTTTTAGTTTATTTTGGTCGGTGGACATACCAAATGGAATGTGTGTAATTGAAGTGTCATTGACATATATTTTCTTACATTTTGTCTCTCTGCAAGGTGTGTCTGAGGCAGAAGGGACTAGGCTTCAATCTCTCTTCCCCAGGCACCAAAGATAAATAAGACCCGCGCACAGGCAATGACGCAGAGCAGCAACTTCCAACCTTTGTCATTTCACGGCACACATAAACTAACTACTACAATTTTGCAGCACACCAAAAAACACGTATTTTGCTGATCTAACAAAATAAGATAGGTATAATTTTGACTCATTCACATCGGATGGCTATTGTTGTGTTGGCTGTTGTCATCTTTTTTACTCGACAGTCTAAGGGAAAACAGGTCAGTGCTCTGACTAAATAGTCAGGTATTGCAAGTGTTAAAAATTCCTGGGGCACACTGGTGGAAAATCGCTGATTTACAGCATTGTGTAATTAATAAATGAAATAACAATTACGTATTTAAGTCTACACACTTCTTTATGCAATGAGATGATACTAGTAGTCACTATTTTTGAGTGCCTGCTGACTGCATGTCAGAAATTTTTTTCTATAATTGTTATTTTGTTTACACTTCAGAAGGACTCCATGAGGGAGAAATAGTTTTTCTTAATTCCTTAGACATGAGGTAATTGGGGGTCAGAGAGACTCAAATTACACAGCCTTTAGGAAACGCAATTATGTCCTTCTTTCCTGGAAGGTATGAGGAATGACAATCCCGTATCATTTCGCATGCTGTTTCATTGTGTGAATATGCTCCCCCCACCGTGTCAGCTCGGCAGACTCCTGCTCATTCTTTTTTTTTTAAGATTTTATTTATTTTTAGAGAGGGAAGGGAGGGAGAAAGAGAGAGAGAGAAACATCAATGTGCAGTTGCTGGGGGCTGTGGCCTGCAACCTAAGCATGTGCCCTGACTGGGAATCGAACCTGTGATGCCTGGTTCACAGCCTGCGCTCAATTCACTGAGCTACGCCAGCCAGGGCCTCCTGCTCATTCTTAAATGCCCTGTCCAGACACCGGCTCATCTGTGACTCGTATCTGTCCTGACATCTACCACATTCAAAATGAACCCTCACCTTCTTGTTGCTCCAGCAGATGCCTGTGGGCTAGGATATCAGCCTTTATCATTAATGGGTTTGTATCTCTTTTTAAAATCCTTCTGTATACCCCATGAAGCCAGAGACTGTCTTATTCGTATTTATAAATATGGTGCCTAGCAGTTGCCCTGAGTGGACATTCACTGAGTGAGTGTGGAATGTACTGAAAACACGAGGCGTGGACTCACTCCTTCCTGACTGCAGGTCACCTGGACGGACGGGGCAGAGAAGAAGGAGCACTCACTCAGAGAGTGGGGACACGGTTACGGGGTGTAGTGTGGCTTCCGATGGCATGGATGGCTTGTCTGGATGGCGTGTGTGGGAGAGTAAAGAAAATAACACACCACTGATGGAGACACAGGGCCACTTACAAAGCAGGCAGCAGGGGTACGAAGACCTCATCATCAAAGAGGACTCATAATTTAACAGTTTTCAATTCCATTTTTCAACTGCAATGCGATTCACTATCAAATTCTGAAGGTGAAAAGACAATCATTTATAATAAAAAAACACATAGTAAAAAACCCACTAAAACAAAGTAAAAAATACAAATGGCTAAATTTTTAGAAAACTTGCAATGTATACCAAGACAAAGAGTTAATGGCCTTAATATATAAAGCACTTATACAATTAGATTAGAAAAAAGGGCCAAAACTCTGATGAAAAAATAAAATGCAAATCTTTCTTCAGCATGAAATGAAAATAGGAGATACCACTGCGCACCTGTCAGACTGCCGAAAATTCAAAATTTGGCAGCGTTCTCTGATAGTGAGACTGTGTCAGAACAGGCACCTTCCCACCGTGCTCAGGGAGATTTAGCAAGAGCTGGTAGCGTTATTCATAGCACTGCTGTTTGTAAAAACAAAATGCATACCAGCTAAATAAACAAGCAAAAGCCACTAGACGCCATCAGAATGTCCTTCAGTAAGATACTGGTGAAGAAACTGTAGTTCCTTCACATAATGGAGTCACATTCATCTCTAAAAAGGAATAAGGAGTATTTCTATAAGCTATTATGAAGTAATCTCCAGGGTTTATTATCGAGGTGGTAAAGCAGGTAGAGAAAAGTATGTACAGTGTTCTACAATGTGTCTAGAAGACCAAGGAAACAAATATAGAAAATAGATTTGCTTATATTGCATTATTTTGAAAAGTAATGGAAGGCTAGAGAAGGAGGAGATGAGAAACCAAGGAAGGAGGTCTTAGGTATCCAGCCTGGATGGAGTACCAGGGACTGGGCTGACCCTCCTGCCTGAAACAATGAAACAACCCTGGAAATAAATGAAACAGTGGTTTTAGACATAGGCTGTCAGGCAGGGCAGAACACTGCGGCCTTTGCGCAGGGAAACAAACGAGGTGATCTCTCGGATTGTCTCGGTTTATAGCGTGAAGAGAGCTTCCGAGGTGCAGCTCTGGGAGGGAGAGCCAGGGGGAGTCTGGTAACTGCCGTGACTGGAGGAGATGGAGTGGGGACCAAGGGTGCTGCGGCGGCTAGAACCCGCAGGGCAGAGGGTCAGGGAGGAGGAAGGGGTGCAGAGAGCCCCCGAGATCTGCAGAAGCTCTGCCTGAGTACTGATCCCAGCATCTGAAGAAAGCACCCAAGGACGGAGAAAGATGCCCCGCCCCTCCCCACAACCCCGTAAAAGGCAGAAGTGACAATCCTTGGCCTGACACAGGGCCAGAGATGGTGCACATTCTCGTGAGCTGGAAGGAAAAACCTTGAAAGTCACGAGTCACTGGTTCGAGTGCTCTAGAGAGCATTGCATCAGAAGTGTGGCGCCCAACACAGCGTACAGATGAGTGTCGTACAGCTGTGCGCCTGAAACCTGGGTGATTCTGTTAACCAGGGTCACCCCAATAAATTCAATAAAAAGGGAAGAAAAGAAGTGGGACAAATTTCCCCCCAGATTAGATGTTCCAGGCCCACTTCACACAGCTCCTAAGCAAGTCTTAAAAGGATCGAACTGCTAAGTATCTTAATTGTATCCCAGGAAAGGTTTTCCAGAAAGGTTTTCTCTGAATTTCATCCATGAGTTCTTGAGAATATCTGGGTTTTTTTTTTTTTCTAATTACTAAAGACACTGCCAATGAAACCTAAGCTGTGACCAAGGTCGCTCTGCCTCTCTGGGGAAACTGACAAAGCCATACTGTCTGTTCAAGTGCGGGTAAAACACGATTGTTTAGGCTGCACAGAAAATCTTAAAGAAGAGTGCCATCACATGGAATTTTCCATACAGGAAAGTGGTGGTTTATTTTGGCATAGCGCTATAACAGGACAATGGGGCAATAAGAATTATACAGGAGAAGTTTTGTTGGACAATTCAGAGAGAGAGAGACTAAAAATCTGTAATGTAGAAATACTGAAATTACAGTTCATCTCCTTGAGCTGGATGATCCTGTGCCCAAAAGTTAAGAAGGAGAATTTGGGGAGAATTGGTCAGGGCAACAATGGGCATGCTGTCTAGCAACTTCAGACTTGGACGGGAGGGCGAGGTCCAGGAGGAGCAGGACCGGGCCCGAGGACCGTGGACCATGCTCACAGAGGCAGCGGGCCTGCTGAGGGCTCATCACCATCGTGACACCCAACTCAGCTGAGCAGCGTGAGCCTGTGTGCGCCAATGGTTGGCACTAAAGGCTGGGGGGGGGGGTTACATCTTTGAGGACAGAAAAAAATGGCGTTGGTAGTCACAGGACAGGGGACTCAGCAGCATAGGGTGGGGGCAGGTGGGGGTGACACAGGTGGGGCGATAGTAAGTGGTGTGGCAGGAGACCTGGCCACAGACTGGGAGGAGGCAGCAGCTGGAGGCGAAGTGGCTAGAACCATAGCAAGGGGTTTGGGGACAGTTGGAACCACAGCTACTGGAACCACATCGGGAGGGGTGGTGGACACCAGAGATGCAGGAATTGGGGTGACAGCCGATGGTCTGGCAACACAGAGAACGGCAGCAGCCAGAGTGGCCGCAGGTATAGGAGCTAACAGAAGCTGACCCTGGTGTCAGCGAGAGGAATGGGGTGGGTGAGCGTGGGCCTTCCACGAGGGCGGCGTCTTGAGTGTGAACGTCTCCTTAGCTGGCGTTACATTAATGACGCTATTTTCTTGTTGTTTTTCCTACTGGGAAATCAGTTATTATGACTAAGTTAATCATTGTGTTTTTCAGGTCAAATATGCCAGTATCAGGGGAAAGCACCATGTTCTTTCTAGAGTATTACAGTGCATTGCCTCTCATCAAGCCCCGTCCAACCACGTTTGTGTGCTCCCCACCCCTGTCTGATGTGTCTTCTCAGATGGAAATTTATATGATACTCTGCTACTGGGTTCTTACATCTGCCACTGTTTTCCTTCTTTGTCTATGATTCCATGTTCATATTTTGAGGGTGGCTATTACAATGTCAAGTCTTTTTACGTCAAAGTGGGAACATGCGTGTTGTTGTCAGGTGGAGAGCTTGCTGACGAGGAAATGGGAGGGGAGACTCTTCGCCGGGGTTGCCGTGTGCAATGTGGAGGGGCTGTGACTCATTGGGTGTATAGTGGTGTATGTATATGTATACAGTAAATAGTGGTCTCTGGATCTAACCTTTTACTATTTGTTTTATTCTCTCTCTCTGTCTTTCGATATGTAGGAAGGTTTGTGTTTGTACTACTGGTTATCTTTGTATAAATGTCTTTGTATAATATGCAGTGAGCCCAACTTTTTGGCTACCGGCAGTTGATTCTCTACTTTCAGAAATATTGAGATTTTTGAGTTACCTCATCACCTGCTCCTCCAGCATCAGATATGAACTCACAGTTAAGACCCATAGGCAGTTGGCAGAATTTTTCTACTTTACGTATTCTCTCTCCCTTTTCTGTTCTTTTGATAATTGTATTTTATGTGGTCAGCATGTAGCCATCACGCACCATAACGCCTCTCTCACATTCATCATCCATTGTTAGTTCTACGTGTTGTATATGTGTGTGCGTGTATATGTGTATAAAACGTCGGCTCCATCAGTGCAGAGTTAGTGTGTGTCGGTCCCTGCTGTTACCTTCACCGGTGTCTCCCACACAATAAATGCTCAGTAAATACTTTCTGAATAAATGAATGAAGAACTGACATTTGGGAGGACCAACGCAAGCAGGTGCACTTTGCAGTGAAAGCGCTGGGCCCCCACTCCCCCGTGGAGACAAGGGACCGACACTCCACAGTGCTGTCGGATGTGGCCGTGCTGTCTGCCATTTGCCTCTTTCCACCAGTCACACGGTCACATCAAGGACTACCTCACTCATCTGGGTTTCCTGTCTGTCCTCTCCATGCGTGTGGACTGGAAACTTCCCTATCACAGAAAGAAGGAGGCATAACTGAGTGGCTGTAAATAACAGGAACGAGACATGTTGCCAGTAGGCACAGAATCAGGGCGCACTGGATTTGCCTCGCGGGTGACAGTGTTCCATCGAGCGCCAGTCTGAATGCAAACCTGCGGGCTGTGGCCAGCAGCACGTTGCACAGGTGTAGCTGGTGTGATGCCTGGGCCATGTACTGTGTGCTCTCTGCTTTTATACCCACGGAGTCCTCCAAACTTCTAGTTTTTACTTTTTTGTCCTGTTCCCAGGACAGATCCATAGTGTTAAGAGATTTGCCTGTAACACAGGAGAATGGGTAATGGAGACTTTAATTGAGAAGCAGCATGACCGTGTTGTATATCCAGCAGGTGTAGGTCAGATGCACTTGTCTGGGAACTGAGGACAGAATCTTAGGGCAGTAACAATGACACCGAATTTTTAATGTAAGGAAGTGTAGCTTTAATGTGGTACAAAAACACATCAGGGTACAAAAATGTCCAAGAATGAGAAAGTTAGGAGAATGATTTCCCCAGCTGTCGGTGGAAGGGTGAAGTCTGTTGCTGTGTAAGTGCTCCAGGCCATACGCATCTTCTGCAGTACAACCTGCACCTCACTGGAATTATGGGCCCAGTTCAGTGGAGCGACATCAACCCCACTCCGTGCATCCTAACGGCCCGCACAAAAAGAGGGTCTACATGCATGAAAACAGAGGTAAATGGAGAAGGTGGTTACAGAGCAGGGGGCTCAGCAGCAAAAGGAGGCACAGTGAGAGGGGCAGCAGCAACTGGACACACAGCAGCTGGGGCAGCACCAGCCTTGTACGCCACAGGCGTTGACCATGGTGTCCAAGGCGGAGTTTTGATATTAGAAGAGTGAGGCTTGGTGAATGTGGAGGTCTCTCTGCACTATGTCTTCTTTTGCAGTCTGCTGATGCTACTAGGTCCAGGCCCTGGACCATTTTCTAGTTTATTTTTCTGAAGAAATACCAGTCTAGAATGAGATCGTCATGTTTTTCTGGTTGAAGATTTTAAGATAAAGAAAAATTAGATTTCTTTTTCCTGGTATGTTAAGAGTTTCCAGTCTGGTCTTTCTCAGAACCATCTTTTCTACTTCCTGGTTTGTGAAGCGGGCCCATCACATGATTCAGCCACTAGTATTTACCTGTGACCCCTGTGTCATTCCAGGGTGCTGTTTGGACCAATTATTCTCATCATGCCAGGATGTCTTTGATGTTAAAAGAGAAGCAGAATCACCATAGGGAATGGAAAGAAAAAGACTCATGTTTTTGCAATGATGCGATGAGGAAGACAGAACCCATCTGTGAGACACGAATGCTCATTAAATAGTGGACTCCCTGGCTGCCTCACAGTATGCACTCAGTGCGTGCTTTGAAACCATTGCCAGTGACTCAGGGTCCTTAGACACTACAAGTCACTCGGAGCCACCTTGAAGGTACTCTCACTGGCTCAATAGGGAGCAGCTTAAGCACCAAAATTAATAATGGCGGTAATGGATTTCAACTTATTAAATGAAATAAGAATCCACAAGTTCCTACTGAGACTAATGAAATAAAAAATATTTTAAAAGCAAGATGAGGAAGTACCATCTAAGATGGTAGAATATCAACTAATAGATGTAGAAGAAAAAAGTTATTGAATCATCACTTCAAAGGAGCTGTTGCTCCCTTTTTAACTTTCAAATGTCAGCGTTTCCCATAGGTCGTGTGTGTCTTCTCTTTAGATACTTCCTGCGATGCAGGAAACCACCCACAGACCCATGGCGTCAGAAACCACTTTAGATTATAACCACAATCTAAATACATCCAAATGTTTAATTTATTAGGACTTTATACAGTTATGAGATATGAGGTTTAAATGCTTTTAAATTTGATATGACCATAGCCCAACACCATTTCTTAAACTGTACATGTTTCCCCAATGGATTTAAAATGCCACATTTTCATATACTATATTTCCTTATGTATTTGGTCTATTTCTGGACTCACTTTTTCACTCACTAATGGTTTTTCATGCAGTAGTACTACAATCTTCAATATGAACTTGCTCTTAGAAGTTATCAAGTCCAAGAGCACCCCACCAGATTATGGCAGTGTGCTCACAGCTGAAGTATCTGTGTAGCCAAACGTTAGATGTATCCTGGGTTCCCTGCCGTTAGAAAGCAAGTTTGCACCTGGCTGGACTCCGGGAGTGACATTATAAAGAACGCATCGACCACGTCTTCCCTGGCATACCAGTGTGCAAGGCTTCCCGCACTTCCTGTAGCAGGGTGTCCAACCTGTGGCCCGCGGGCTGCATGCAGCTCAGAAGCACTATGAATGCGGCCCAACACAAAATCGTAAATTGACTTAAAACATTATGAGATTCTTTTGTGATGACATGTCACAATGTGTTTAATGTGTGGCCCAAGAGAGCTCTTCTTGTTCCAGTGTGGCCCAGAGACGCCCGAAGTTGGCCACCAAAAGTTCTTATGTATTAGTTACAGCCGAAGCCATTGGAGCAGTGGTTTTGTTTAATCCCCAAGTTCACTGTTAGCCCCTGCGAACTGTCCTCCCACACCCTGGCCAGACAGGACTTTTGCATGGAGTTCAAGGGAGTGAAAACTCTTGCTTCAGCCATTTCCCTAGTTGGAACGGCCATCTCTCCTCGTGCTTCCGGAGTTCTATATGGCTCAGGACCTCGAAGGGCGTGAGAAGTTCCAGAGGGTCGTTTAACGTAGCCAGATTTTCACTTCCTTAAAACCCACCTCAGCTGTGCATTCGGGTACAGTTGATGGGTGCAGTCACTCCTCCCCACTCATAACTATTTCTGCCTTGGCTCCCTCTACCACAGTGTCTCCAGTGTCACCTTTGGTCCACTCAGAACGCCGTGACGCTCCCTGGTAGGGATCCCTGTACACTGGGTGCCTGCAGGTGGTAATCCTAAGAGTTCTGTGTGCTGCTCTCTGGCTCATTTGCCCAAACCACTGCACAGGTCTTTAGGCCCAGGGGAAACTGCCCCTTGCTGTTATGAGCCCTGGGTGTTGAGCTATTCCTTGCTGCTTTCTGTATACTCTCGCTAGCCTTTTGTAAATAGTCCTTTTATTGCCCCAGACTTAGCATGCTGTCTCTTCCCTTCGTGAGCCAATTCTTGTAAAAACAGGAAATCATGAGCTTTATATACTTTAACTGAAAAGGCAGTATAAAAACCTATGTTCTTTGATTGAGCTCTAGCCTATAAAGCACGGTGTTGAAACCAGAGCCTGCACGCTATAGTTAGCAGTACCGAAGAAGGACGTATGGGAGGATGAAAAATTTGTCCATCCTAGCACGTGGAAAGACAAGGCTGTCCTCTGTAGAGTGCGGGAGAGCAAGGGGAAAGCATGAAGCTGAAAGTGTCCGTGAGACACTTCTGGAATATGCTGAGACTGTAACACTCAACTTTTGATGGGGTGAAGCCCACTTTATATCAGCCTCTATTCGGCATGTCTTTTGATGCTTTAGAACCTCTAAGAAATTTTTAGAGATAACAATCAACTCTTAGTTCCATTTATTACATGGAATTATAACAAAGCTAATATGTATAACTCCGATATATGTGAAATTTGAATTTAAAACATTTTTAATATACTTCAGATTATGAACCAACATTTATGGGCTCTTATGTTTGTATAAAAATGATATTATTAGCCCTGGCTGGCGTAGCTCAGTGGATTGAGCATGGGCTGCGAACCAAAGTGTCGCAGGTTCGATTCCCAGCCAGGGCACATGCCTGGGTTGCAGGCCACAGCCCCCAGCAACTGCACATTGATGTTTCTCTCTCTCTCTCTCTTTCTCCCTCCCTTCCCTCTCTAAAAATAAATAAATAAATAAATACTTTTTAAAAATGATATTATTGTATATATTGTGACATGTTTTCCCAGCAAAGGAGGGCCATTCCTACCTGAGTTTGGTGGTAAGAAAATTAAGTTTCAAAGAAATATCCTGCGCATGTCTTTTTAAGTAAGAACAAGCATCAAGAAGGCAGGAAACTTCAGTAACACGAGAGGCTAACACCAGGAAGGAGTTCAGTCTTGAAATACTAAAATGTTGAACATCTATTATTAAAGAGTTAAAATTCTCATGGAAAAGTTGCCAGGGACTTTATCCCTTTCCAGAAATCTGGAGTTAGAGGGTACACTTAGTGTGCCCTCTGAGAGAAAGTGTATTGTTTGGAGAGGAAAGGAGGGGCAAAGGGAGGGAGGGAGAAAAACAATACTTGAGCTAAGTAGGACAACCCAAATTTACACAACCAGGAATGGACCATACTGGAAGTAGAAATATAGCCAAATGAAGTTTAGGTGACTTTATGATGTTCAACCCACTGGGGTTATTAAGGGACATTTGAGACATACCAAAGCTTAATTTTGAGTGATAGAGGGTGGTGAAACACTTGTGCAAACTTTCTTTGCCGTTCTGTCAAAGAGAACATGATGCTAAGGTCATATTCTAGACCAAGGTAGTGTTTCAATAACAGTAACAATAAGAATTATATTTATTGAGAATTTACCTTATGCTCCCTACCCTGTACTAAGTGTATTACATGGATTATGCCTTTTGAACCTTGAAGAACATAATGCATTATTCCCATTTCAAAGAGAAAAAAAACACGGAGGCTTGAAAACATTAAATAACTTTGCCCTTGTCATGCAATGAATGCCCAGTGGAATCTCGGCCCTGACATAAGTAACTGCTCTTGAACTTGCTGGCCTACATTTGGTGCAACATTTCTTGGTGAGAAGTGATAGGTATATACACACCTGCACACACACACACCAAGTCTTTAACAAATCAGGACAGTTCAATATCAGGGGGAATAGCTGTTTATTAAGAACATATGGAAACAATGTTATACGAGATTGTCACATTCAGGATGAGACATTGTTGGTCTTAAAATAGGTACATCTGAGCCTGGGTTAAAATCATTGGACAAACATGTTTTGATTTCCCATTTCCTAATACTGAACACCAACTCTGAATGCCGAATCAGAAGAGTTGGCAGCTAGTAGTTCATTCCCCAGTCACTGGCTGTCACTCCAGCACATGTTGTAGAACTTAGGAGGACAGCCATATTGTGACAAAGATTATAGGCTAAGACTCAGCAGTCAGAGACGGCGCAGCACATGGGGCGGGGGCAGGTGGAGATGACACAGGTGGGGCGGTAGCAGTTGGTGTGGCAGCACACCTGGCCACAGGGTGGGCGGAGGCAGCAGGAGGGGCAGCAGCAGGGGCGGCAGCAGCTGGAACCACAGCAGCTGGAGCCACAGCAAGAGGGGCGGCAGCAGCTAGAAATGCAGCAGGAGGGGCGGCAGCAGCTGGAGCCACAGCAGCTGGAGCCACAGCAAGAGGGGCGGCAGCAGCTAGAAATGCAGCAGGAGGGCCTGCAGCAGCTGGAGCCACAGCAAGAGGGGCGGCAGCAGCTAGAAATGCAGCAGGTGGGGCGGCAGCAGCTGGACACGCAGCAGCTGGGGCGGCAGCAGCCTAGGCCACAGCCCTGGCCGGAGCAGACGGATCCACAACAGGAGCTGACCATGGTGTCAGAGAGAAGAGGTTCTGAGTGGGTTTCCAGGAGAGTGAGGTTCTTGAGTTTGGGAATGTCCTTGTCCTTGGGCCCCTTAAATACTACCTGAACAGGGTGAGTTGTCCACACATTTCCTTGTTTTTGTTTACCTAGATTAAGTAATTATCAGATTACACAGTAATGTTGATCCTTTTAGTGGTTTACACTTGTTGGAAACAATATTGTCTCTTCCAGATACAATCGATTCCATCTGCTCTGCTTTCCCCTGACTCGTACCTGCTGGCATCCTCCAGACCACGCTCTCCCTGCCTTCCTCGTGTGGGGTGGGTGTTACATTCTTTACTCTCCCCCTCGGTGTCCCCCAGCAGATGGAATTTGGGTAGACGCATTTCTGGTTGTTCATTTCTTCTGGTGACTAACATGGAGGGAATCCCATCTGCATAGCGTGGCACCTGGCCTGGGATCAGAGAAAAATGACCCTCGGGGGTCAGTTTTGAGCACTGAGGAAGGGCACCCCTGTGTGTGTGTGTGTGTGTGTGTGTGTGTGTGTGTGTGCGCGCGCGCGCGCGCACGTGCGCGTGTGTGTGGCATTGGTGACTCCTGCGCTGCCTGAACGGGCTTCCTCAGATGTCTCAGACTTGTGGTCATGGTCTATGCCCTGGAACCCCGGGCAGGCACTTTGTCTGCGGGGATCCTGTGACCGCAACCTCCCATAGGTCACTAAGTTGTTACATTGCTGTCATATGTTTTACGTCATATCTCTCCATCCGGTCTCTTAGATTTTGGAAGACATAGCCTCATTTTCTATTCTTTATCTCATTCTTAATTAAAAGTATTTTTCAATATAGCAAAACAATAAAATGTTGAATAATCAGGGTGTGCCTCTCCTCAGAAGTTATCTCCAGAGCCAGGAAATCCACAGCGCCAGTTTGTTTGGATTCGTTTGAAACGTGAATGGATTTTAGTCGATTCAACCTTACCTAATTACTACTTTTCCTTATTTAGTGGTAATCCAACCAGAGGGCGCATCAGCATCGCCTGGAGGGCTTATTAAAAATAGTGGGACGGCTCCCAGAGTTCTCGGCTGCAGGGTGACGCTGGAGGTTCTGCTCTTTCAACAGGCACCCGGGTGAGGGTGCTGCTGAGGGTCCAGGGACCACACTTAGAGGCGACTCCTATTCCGCCCGTTCAGACTCGGAAGACGAGCCCATGCCACGTTCCTGCCTCTTCTTAAAGCATGTTTGTGGAGAGGACCATCTGGCAGACACAGCGTGCCAGTCGTTGGGGTTACGAATGTGATTGAGGGTTTCCTCCTAGGGAATTTACAGTTTATTGGAAAGTCTTTCTCTCTCTCTCTCTCTGTCTCTCTCTCTCTCTGTCTCTCTCTCTCTCTCTCTAAATATTTTTCACCGTAGACTAGCTTTAGTCTAGAACTTCAAACAGAAGTTGTAGTATAATTTCTTTTCTCTCTGGCACCTTTCGCTGGGCATATGTTCCTGAGAATCGCTAATGGCCATGTGTGAGTCATGAGCGCGTTCAGAGCTGCCTTAACACAGTGCCAACGGTTAATTTTAACTGTGACCAGTCAGTGTCATGGCAGGGAGACCAATGGCCTTGTTTGCTCAGGACCGAAGGGGTTCCCAGAACTCAGGACTCTCAGTGTTAAAATCGGGAACGTCCCGGGCAAACAGAGGCACGCTGGCCGCCCACCGATGACATCCTTAAATGTCTTAATGAGGACCATTTAAAACCAAGCTCCTCGAAATATTCTTATTACAGCAAGTTGCTCAGCAAAAACTTGACTTACGTGTTTTTACTGGACAGGTTTGCATTGGCCGAGCTCGAGAATGGGAGACATTGAAACAATTATATTGTGAGGCAACAGGGTGTCCCAAGGCGGAGGGATTTTTCACTTGATTTGCTGTCTAGGGGATGCCGAGACAAAAGCAACATAATAGAAAAACGGTTTGGGTAACAAGGGGAGAGTTTTCTATATAAACTCAGGGAGACTGAGAAAATCTTTCTACAACAGCTGCTGAGGCAGAAGTATATTCTCACTACAGAGGAGCGTGTAGAGGAGGACGCAGCCCCTCCACCAGTGACTCGCAAAGTTGGCGGCACGTCGGAATCACGGGGGAGCGATAAAAATACGGGTGGCCCGCTCTTGCCCCCAAATACCCTGACTTCATTGGTCTGGTGGATGGCCCGGGTGTCAGAATGTTTCAGAACGTTTCAACTCCTCAGGTACTCTTAATGAGCAGCCAAGTTTGAGACCCACCTCCTTCAACGGCCTGTATTACATGTATTTGTGTAATGTTAAACACAAATGTTAACATTTGTGTAATGTTAGGAACAGAAGTAACTAAAATATTAAAATATAATTGGTAACATCTAAAATGGCAGGAAAAAATGACCCTGAACTTGAAACACTGAACTTTGAGCCATTTCACACGGAAACATTGGTAATCTCTTTTCTCTTTTAGATCATTTTAATGGTGGGGGGACCATGGGGGGTGGACCGCAATGGGAAATTCCGATAGACGGCACACTGGATGTTCTTAAAAAATCAAACCCAAACTCAGGAGAAACATCACTCTGTGTACTCCCTGCTAAAATTTTTTTCCCGTAGCCTGGCGAAGTAGAATTGATAATTAACATCAGGACCACACTCGCCACTTACATACGGTCATATCTAAACTGTACCTCTTTCACTACACAGAGTAGATGGAATGTAATACTTTTCGTTTGCATACTTTTTTCCTTTTTAAACCAGTTTCTCTGTTGTCTCTTTGGAATTGTACAATGAAGGACCCTAGTTAGGCAAACATCGGAAAATGTCAATGAAGTGGACCCACCCCCGATGTTTGCAGCTGCCGCCGCCGAGGGCCCTGCTCGCGTCTCCCAGGGAAACCAGACACAGCATGTTAACACGTGGTTTGAAGAATGGCAGGAAAAACGGCTTTTATTATCAGGTTTGGCCTATATCACATTAGCAATCCGCTGAGTGAGTTATAGCGACTGAGTGATAATTTCATGTTTACTAGTGTATGTGAAGGTCGAGCAATATATTTAAATGATATAAATGCCCATATACTGCTTAATTTAATCTTTCTTTTAAAATATTAAATAGAGTAAGCATTTCAGTTTACCCTAAGAAACCGTGGGTAGTAAGGAACCCCATATATACTACTTTTTCCCTAAACATACATATCTTTGATAAAGTTTAATTTATAAACTGGCACAGGAAGAGATAAATACACATAACTAATAATAAAATAGAACAGCGATAAGACTATACTGTGATAAAAGTTATGTGAATGGGGTCTCTCAGCAGACTAACACAAATTTCTTTTTTCTTCATCATAGTTTATAGATAGATGATCCACTCTTACTATAGATCTTAGCTCCTTCAGCATTCAGGGTTTTTTTTCTTTTCTTATTAAGAACTTTCACTGCAAGGAAGCACTTTCCAGCTTCTCTCAGGCATATCAGAATGGCCAGCGTCACTGCCCCTGAGCTTCGGGGCCCTTATTAAGTAAACACGGGTGACTTGCACTCAAGCAGTGCGATAGCAAGACAGCTGAGCTGACAACTGAGGCAGCTACTAAGTGACTCATGGGTGGGTGGCGGATACAATGCAGACACGCTGGACAAAGGGGTGACTCACCACCCAGGTGGGATGGAGCGGGACGGCACAAGGTTTCATCCTGCTACTCAGAATGGCGTGCAATTAGAACTTACACATTGTGTTCTGGAATTTTCCATTTGCTATTTTTAGACCATGGTTGACTGGGAATAACTAAAACTACCACAAGCAAAACCTGGGATTCGAGAGGGGACTATCGTATACTGAGAAGCGTATAAACTATGCATGCATAATACAATGTAAATCATTATGAAGCAGACATCTGTGTATCCCAACACCCTCGCCGAGAACCAGAGCGTCGCTCTCTCCAGCAGGGCCCTCGATGTGTCTTCTCTCGACCCCATCTCTCTCCTTCCACCCTACAGGTAATCACTGTCCTGACTTCTAAAGTAACCTTTTCACTGATTTGTTTTATAGTTTCATCACCGAGTTATGCATCCTAAACAATATGGTTTAGTTCTACATGGTTTTGAATTTTATGTGAGTGGAATCTTAATATAGGCATCGTGTGCTTTTATTCTTCCACTCAGTATTATGTATGAGTCGTTGCAGGCAGCCGCCAGATGGCCCAGTGATTTCTGCCCCCTGGAGCTCGTGGTGTTCACCAAGTGATTAAGTTATGAAAGACTGTGGCTTGCTTCTTGTTAGCCAGCTTTCTCTCTCCCTCACTGGCTTTGATGAAGTAAGCAGCTGTGTGGCAGAGATACACGTGTGTGGCAGAGATACACACCTATGTGGCAAAGCACGGAGAATAGTCTCCATGTGACAGCAGCAAGGAACTGAGGTTGTGGCTCTAAAGGTCCTCAAGGAACTGAATCCTGTCAACAACCACGTGAATGAACTTGGAGTTGGATTCTCCCTCAGTCAAGACTTTGGATGAGATGCCAGTGCCCGTTAACCCCTTGATTTCAGCGTTGTGAAAAGATGATGAAACAGAGAGGCCCTCGGAGCTGTTTCTGGATTCTCGATCCACAGTGTAAGTGATCTAATGAGCATGTTACTCCTACAGACAGCTGGGGTTCAATCCCACTGCGGACCTCCGGCGACTGGAACAGCATGCCGCCCCTGGAGGAAAGGAAGCTACAGCGCTGACCAGAACTTCTGGTCCACTGGTTGGGCAGTGCTCCTGAGACATTAACTCTGACCCGTGGGCTGCCCAGAGTCTGCTCCTTGATCCAGAGAGAGTGCTCAGGCAGGGAGGTACAGGTGCCTGCTGGGAGAAGCCCTCTCTCTATAATAACATGAGGATGATGTGGGAATAGAGTTAGAAGTCCTGAAATCTCCTACTAAACTCTGCTCTCTGCAGAGAACAGCAGAACAATGGACACATAAGGATGAGGATTCCAGAAGGAAAAATGAGACACAATGCTTTTGTACTTGCATGCCTGGAAAATTAAGATTTATTTAAGATTTAGGAACATCTCCTATGACAAAATCTGACAGGGAAGAAATATGTCAATTGGAATAACAAATTGATTGAAGAATTTCAGAGAAAATTCAAACTTTCTTTTTCATGTAGGAGAGAGACAGTAACATAGTGGGGGTGGCAGTATATTTAGAAGCCAAAATCAGTTTATGAATCAGTCGGACCTGAGATTTCACAATTGGCCTCTCATGACTCATTTCAGTTGGACGACATTAAGAAGATGGGTTGACAAAAACCAGGTGGGCGCAGGTCAGGGCAATCAGCAGCAGGAACCACTAGAACAGACTGGGCGGCAGCAGGTGGTCTGGCAGCAGGTGGTCTGACAGCAGGTGGGGCGGCAGCAGCTAGAGATGCCACAGGTTGGCCTGCAGCAGCTGGAGCCACAGCAGCTGGAGCCACAGCAAGAGGGGCGGCAGCAGCTAGACACACAGCAGGTGGGGCGGCAGCAGGTGGTCTGGCAGCAGGTGGGGCGGCAGCAGCTAGAGATGCCAGAGGTGGGCCTGCAGCAGCTGGAGCCGCAGCAGCTGGAGCCACAGCAAGAGGGGCGGCAGCAAGTAGAAATGCAGCAGGTGGGGCGGCAGCAGGTGGTCTGGCAGCAGGTGGGGCGGCAGCAGCTAGAGATGCCACAGGTGGGGCGGCAGCAGCTAGAGATGCCACAGGTAGGTCTGCAGCAGCTGGAGCCACAGCAGCTGGAGCCACAGCAAGAGGGGCGGCAGCAGCTAGACACACAGCAGGTGGGGCGGCAGCAGGTGGTCTGGCAACAGGTGGTCTGGCAGCAGCTGGGGCGGCAGCAGGTCTCCTGGCCACAGCCCTGGTCAGAGCAGACGGATCCACAACGGGAGCTGACCATGGTGTCTGAGAGTGGAGGTTCTGAGTGAGTTTCCAGGAAGGTGGGTTTGGAAGGTTTGGAAGTCTGCTTGTCCAGGTCCCCTTTTATACCCTGCTGGGGGGCTGCTGTCATCAGACCCAGTGCTGTGTCCTTGTCATTGTTTGTCCTAATTAACAAGCAATTATCAAGTTTGTTTTCCTGGTTGACCTTTTCAAGATAGGTAGAAAGCATTGTTTACTTTTCCTGACAGGTTGGGATTCATTGCCTGAGCTCCTCCTGAATCACCTCTTACTTGTCTCTCTTGCTTCAGCTCCTCAGAGACAGCTGTCACATGTTTACGCCTTTAGAAAGTGTGTGTGTTAGTCTCACGTTGCACAGCACAGCACGTCTCCCCTTGGGTGACAAATATTCTAATAAGCTGCATTTTAATTTGATGGCTCGTTCGTTGTGGGTCAGGTGGGCAGAGAAGTTTTGAATGTGAACCTGGGCATCACTGGCCTGAACATAAGGCTCTTAGGGCTTTTCCCTCCCCATTGCGCATCTCGGCCCATGTTCTAGACTTTCAGGTGGGAGACAAATATCTTATTCTGAGCTGGAAAAATACGTGTTTCTTCTTTCCCCTCAGCTTTACGGAGGTACCTCAGTCTACAAAAGGTTGCACATGTCTACTGCCTCCACTTGGATGAGTCTGGACTTGTGCATGCACTGTGGTACTGTTTCCGTAATTAAGGCTTAAACCTATTCATCACCACTACGGAGTTCTGGTGTCGCCTGCGTTGTGTGTGTGTTAACGACACTTAGCATGAGGTCTCCCCTCGTAACAAGTGTTTAAGTTGCATCATACTGTTATTGCTAACGCCACAGGCACGGTGATTGATGCAGGGCAGATTTCTAAAATCTGTTCATCGTGTGTATCTTTAGCTTTATACCCAGCGAACCACCACTGCCCGTGTGTTTCTTCCCCCAGTTCCTCAAACCACCATTTTATTCTCTGCTTCTGTGAACTTGACTACAAGTGGTACCTCGGTACTCGTGGTTCATTCATTCTGGAACTCGTGAGGAGTGCCCAAACCAATGAATACCTAACAATGAAGCTTTTTCCCTTGGTTGGGAGGAGGTGCAGTGTCATGACTCATGCAAGTCCCAGCACGTGTGATGTGTCCCGAGCAAGCGCTGAGTGCTGAGACAGTTATTTCTCATCAAAATGTGACGAGGACAGGGTTCGATGAGTTCTGAAGCCGACGAGTACCAAGGTGTGACTCAGCGAGTGGAATCACGCAGCATTTGTGTTTCTGTGACTGATTCCATTTAGCATAGTGTCTTCCAGATCCATTTATGTTGTCGCGAATGGAGGGATTTATTTACGGCTGAGTAACATACACTTTCATCGATGTATCAGTGTTGTTGGCATTTATAGTTCAATGGCAATGATTGGCAGCGAGTGTGACTTATGCTGAAGTTAATACTGTGTAAAAACATCCGCTGGTCTTTTTCATCGCAGCTTCAGCCTTTCTCATAGACTTACAGCGGACAGACCCAGACCAGCAGTTCTCACCCTCCCCTTCTGCCTGACACCCGGAGAAAGCGGGCCCCTTTAAGGATGGTGTGCCTGGGGAGGAGGTGCTGAGAGGGAATACGTCAGGGTACGTGGGTGGTTCAGATCAGTTCTTCCAAGTAATTTAAATATGTGCACAGCTCCCTAAACTCACGTACGCGCCATGTACATGGATAACTACCCATCTGGGTCTAGCGAGGCTCCGGCGGTTCATCCTGTGAGATCTGGTGTCTCCTGCAAGGATGCCTAGAGCTTTTCGGATCTCGATTCTCTCGTGCCGCATATTCAGTCTCCCCTAACTGTATGGCCTCCAAATATTTTGAGGGCAAGACTCGTGTATTTTATTTCTCATTCCTACATGTTACGAGAAGACTCTCAGCCAAGCTGAGATGCCCTTGGCCGTTCTCAGGATGACCAGTCCCAGACAGGAATGGCTCCCGGAAACCATCCTGACGTTGAAAGTCATGCCCGTCTGGCAGAACATGCTACAAACACAGATTTTAAGGTAGTGTCCCTTTCTCCCTGACTTTCCTTGACTCCCAGGGGGAAAATGTATAGAGGGGCCAGCGGATGATCTGTCAGCACCCCTCATTTTTTGAGATGCTAGTCAGCTGGTCAGATGATCACTGTATGTGAGAGGTTGGCTTGCCCTAAATTACTGTAATGGGCTGGTGCTGGGTGAGTGGGTGTCTCGTAGGATCTCATCTGAGTCACCATGGGGAATGTGGTTTATGGAATGGCAGCTACATAGATGGTCAGTGGAGGGATTTAATATAAGCCAGTGTCACAGAGGAAGAATCAAAACCCAGACAGAGGAGATTGAATAAAATGGGTGAGGGTTCCTTTGTACCTTAAATGACGTATAAGTCTAATAAACCATACTCCTCGTGGTTTTTTGGGGGGCCAATTTTCACTTCTGCCCTGGCTCGAATTTTTGGAGGCACAAACAGGATAACAACTCAGGCTGCTGATTGGCTCCTGCTGGGAGGCATGGCTGCGGGCCTTGTCATAGCTCCGGTGAGCCCAGGTACAGCGTTGCCCTGGAAATGTCCTGAGCCTCTTCCCGAGTCATGGAAAGACGAGGGAACAAAAGCAGATTTCAAGTCGTTGTGAGAGCCTCATTATGGAGTCTGAAACAACTCTGAGAATTCCATTAGACCTTTTCTTCTGGAGAAAGAGCGTCTCCAAGGAACCCTGATGACTGAGTACTACTGATAACTCCGTAGAGACCGTTTTTATTTATATTAATTTACTATGCATGGTTTTCATAGTGTGTGTTTCTTAGGATTGGCTTAAAACTGTGTTTCTAAATGCCTCATGATTCCTTCTAGTACATAAACAGTTTCGTTTTTATGTTGAGTTTTTCACCCAAATGGAATTGGTTTTGGTTTAGTGAATGCATTATTAGCTCTCTCCTTTCTTTATCCAGAAGTTAAGTAGCTTTCCTATTGATGTTTATAATAGTCTTTTCTTTCCACAGTGATTTTAAACTGAAATTTTAGTCTCCTTAATTCCTATACTCTTTAAGGTCGATTTTGGAGTCTACGTGGGGACACGCCTCACTGTGCGAATGCTCCTCCTGGGTGGGAGGGTCTCGAATGTGATTCTCGGTCCTACAAATCCGTACATTTACGACTGTGTATTGAAGTTCCCTTTACTTGACTATTTTTTTCTTTTCCTCCTATTTATGTTCATGATTTTATTTTAGAATCGGTAGTTGTTCTCAGGATTAGTCATGTAAAATCACAATTTTTAAAAGTATCGACTTTATCATAAATGTCCCTTTGTGGTCATCCAAAGCAGAAAGAATCCAAAGTACAATGCCCAGCCACGTGTGCTGAAGAGGTCCTTCTGCCGAGGTAGGTTATGACCTGAGAAAGTGCTATAGAACTTCAGAAAAATTATTTTTCTCTCCAGCTGTATTTCCAGGTCAATGCTAAATTTATCATGTCTCCTAAATCTTGAACATAGTAGGCTGCAGGGATATATATATATATATATACAACCCATATTTCTATATTTCTAGCAAATATTTACCCACTGCAAGCCTGTCTTCCTTTCAGAAATTAACTAAGACATAAACTGATAATTATAAAAAAAAGTGGTATTTTAATTCTCAGTAGAAAAGTGGTTCTCTTGCAAGAAAGACTAAACTATCAGAACCCTTTAGTCCCAGAAGAAAATAAATGGGCTTATAATGAAACTTTTAAAAAGCCACAAGGAACAGGAGATAAATAAAACAGATACACATTTCCTAAACCCAACAGTATTCAAATTAGACAACATGTCTTGCAACTGAAAAGTGGCAGTGTTCGCCTGCAAGCAGGAAACCTCAAAACATTTTCCCATGGAAATGAATGAATGAGTGAATGAAAGAACAAATAAACAAATTTGAACTTGAAACAGTTAAGGTATCCTTTACAGGTGAGTGGTAGAACAAACCAAACTCTGTACGCCCAGCACATGGGACAGCTGTTGGCACACCGAATAGCCCGTGTGATCTCCGGGAAATGATCCCCAGGGGAAAAAGCCAGTCGCCGAAGGTTGCACACTGTAGGATCCCATTCGTAGGACACGCTGGAAATACAGCTGTAGGGATGGAGAGCAGAGCAGTGGTGGCCCAGGGTCTGGATGATGAGTGGGAGGGGGTGGCTGTGGCTCCAGAGGAGAAGCCTCATGGAGAAGGACAGTTCTGGATCTTAAGTGTGATGGTGGTTACTCAAATCTTTACAGGACGCATGATTTTATTGCATAGAACTAACTGCACACACACACACATGCACACATACACTCATGCATGTGAAACTGGTAAATGCCAAACGAGATCTGTGGTGTGTACTAATGTAAATCTCTGAGTTTTGCCATGTACCCTAAATAAGATGTGACCAGTGGGGGAAACTGGGTGAAAGGTATGCAGGATGTGGCTGAACTGTTTTACCGCTTTCTGTGCAACTACAGTTATTTCAAAGTAAAATGTGAAATAAGGTTAATTGTTGGTGAAAGGGAATATGCTTTTACTTGCATACCCTTCACTTCATCACCTTTTAGTATTTGTGACCATTTTGTTTTATCTTATGCCACACAACACACAGGTGAGAAGGACGGGATCAAAAGGCGCAGAGAAGTGGAGATGGTAGAATAGATATAGGCCTAAGGCCAGAAAATCCAACCCACCATATTCTATAAGAGGACTCAGGGGTACACTGTGTACTGACATAATAAGGCATGAACGGGTAGGGGAGTCACAGCATGCTGAGAAATTCAGTAGTGACTATTTAAAGTTGACGCTTACGATAGAAAATATTGTCACAGAACTTTGCTCCACAGAAATAGTAGGGATGATAATATCCCCAAATTACGTGTGTGATGAGTAGCAACTTAGGAGTGACCACCAGGGCAGAGTGCTGTGTGAGCCACAGTGACCTATCAATATAGACAATAGAGCTTGGTGTCCCTCAGAAAAAGGGTATACACAGCTAATGAGGACGCAGCTTTGTACACAAGGGGGGATCACCCCCCCAAACCAGAATTATCTTCTGGAGGGTGGGCCCCTTGTAACACAGGCTTCCTCCACTTCACAAGTGTTTTAGGAACCCATCTGCATCAGTGCACCAACTGGTGCTGTTGAGAGAGGCTGCATTCGGCTTCAGTGAATTTTTTTTGCCCATTTCATGATGGGTGATTTACTAGCACGCCCATCCACACCGTGCTGAGTGTTCAGCAATTTTTAGCACAAAATGGCCTGACCCCCATTCCCCACCCTCCGTTATTCACCAGATCTCACTCCAAGTGACTTTTTTTGTTGTTTCTGGATGAAAAAAGTCCTCAAAGGGAAGTGTTTTACTGATATGGAAGAGGTGAAACAAAAAATGGCAGAAGCACTAAAAGGCACCAAGATCTACAAGTTCAAAAACTGTTTTTGAACAGTGAACAAAAAGGTCTCAATAGGTGTATGGCGTCAAATGGAGAGTACTTTTGAGGTGACTGAAGTTGAAGCATGTAAGAATAAATACACAACTCTTTTGTAAATAAATTCCGGTTTTGGAGGGGAGTGGGTACCGTGTGTGTGTGTGTGTGTGTGTGTGTGTGTGTGTGTGTAAAAGCACTTAATAATGAGCAAAAGGCTGAGGTCAGTGATCCCAGTGGAAAATCATGACCCCGCACCCGAGTTCCAGATCTGAGCCAGCTCTCACACCCCCAAACCATGGACCCACCAAACAGGCCAGTCCTCCAAGACAAGGGACCACCGAAGTGTATAAAGTAGTTCTCTCTCCAGTCCTTTCCCAAAGGAACCTACAGCCACTTCCTCAGGGGAAACTGGCCTACCCCTATATTCGGATGCAGTTGGATACAGGGTCTTAGTTTACAAGGACAAATACCCAAATGCTAACATGGTCCCTTGGTACAACACATTCATCCAGAAACCCAGGGAGGAATTGAGGAGCTGAAGGAGGAGTTGCCCTCCTCATCCTCACCTGTGATCCAGTCCTCACAGTGGTCCACTGTGGGGAATCTATGCCTTCCTCCCCCGTAACTGTAGGCTCTGTGCATCTAGATGTCTTAGCTCTCTCTAACAGCAAAGATCTGCCTCTAAAGAGACACAGTGAAGGTCTGACTGGACTTTAAGCTATGACAGCCACCTAGCTCCTTTGAGCTTGCAGCACCAGGGTATCAGCAGGCGAAGGAAGGAGCCCTGAGGTCAAGGAGGGTACGTTTAGCACTGAGGGCATTCTTGGTATTTCTATTTCCAGTTTTAACTGATTTGGGACAAGTATAACAGCTGCGGCAGATGAGGACATAGTAACGAAGGATCAGAATCCTTAGGGACAAGGATTTGGTCCCTCCCCCTGGCAAGCCAGCTAGAACGGGAGGGGTGCTGCCCACAAACTCTCCTCTTGTAAGTTTCTAAAGCAATTGGAACTGACCAATTGGACTGAGCTTAGTGGAAAGATACATGGACCTGAACAGTGTTTGGGGGAGACTATATGACACCCCATCCAGATCCCTTTTGCCATAAAGCACCACATCCCCGAGCTAGTGTGAGTATGGGCTCGTGTGAGTACAGCTAACACTGCTCAACCGCGTGTTCTCCAGGTCACTGTTTTCACCTGAAGGAGCCTGCACCCCTCACGCTGTGGCCCTCCACCCCTTCTCCCCCTCAGGGTGGGCCAGAGCCAGTGAGAACCGAAGCAGGAGTACAAAGTCCCAGCCACCTTGCCTCCGGGGGGTGGGGGGGCGGCAGTCTGTGGTACTGTTTACACCACTAATCCATGGGGTCAGCTGATCTTAAAATTCCACTGCAGCTGTGGTCTGGCTTCTCTTCTTTCACTCTCCCGTCCTGCTTCCCTCCATTTCTTACCAATTTCTCCTGAGAGCACTTCCCGGTACATACATCACCTGGGCAAGAGCCCTCGTACCGAGCTCTGCTTTTAATAACCCAACATGAGACAGACAGGTTGGGGGGGTCCCCCATAAACACAGCCCCTTTAGGGTGGGAGGTGCCAACATGGTGAGCTGCGTTACCTGTGGGTGTGCCCTCCCTCTTGGACATGATGAACTGAGACACACAAGTGAAGACCACTCGTCTAAAAACAGTTGCGTAAAAAATGGCAAGGAGAAAGAGCGAATGTTGAAAAGATGTAGTGGTTCAACGGGCAATAATTCAACGCTGGACCGTGACCGCATGGCAACCATTCATAATACATGAAAGATGTTTTGAGGGCACTGGTAGTGAGATTTGGAACACTGGTGTCTTAGGTGGAGTGCCCTCAGGAGCAGACCCCAAAACAGGGGATTCAAGTCGAATAGTTTATGAGGCAGAGAATACTAAGAAGCACTGCAGAGAATGGGGGGAGTGGCCCAGCGAACTGATGGAAGCCAATAGAGAATGAGGTAATGAGGAAATTACTCCTGGCGGCAGCTGGGGTTCATTCCCCTGAGGCCACTGGAGATGGGCCCCGACTCGAGGGGCAAGTGTCGACCCTGCCCATCCACTGCTTAGGCAGAGCTCCTGCAGAACTGAACTCCCTGGCCAGCACAGAGCTGGTGCCTTCACCCCCAGGAAGGGCTCAAGCAGAGAATTCTGGGAGTAAGAAGCCATCTCATAGCCCTGGCTGGCATAGCTCAGTGGATTGAGTGCAGGCTGTGAACCAAATTGTCGTAGGTTCGATTCCCAGTCAGGGTACATGCCTGGGTTGCAGGCCACGGCCCCCAGCAACCGCACATTCATTGATGTTTCTCTCTCTATCTTTCGTTCCCCCTTCCCTCTCTAAAAATAAATAAATAAAATCTTAAAAAAAGAAGCCATCTCATTATTATAAATAAGGATGATAAGAGAGTACAGTTAGAAATCCTGACATCAGGATTTCTGCAGTCTCCTCTCTGCAGAGAGCAGTGGAACAACGGACAGCTGAGGATGCTGAGTCCAGAAGGAATAACCATCAGACACAAGGCTCTTGTATGCTTGGAAAATTAAGATTTATTTAAGATTTAAGATTGAGTTCACATGAGAAAATCTGGCAGGGAAGAAATATAGCAATGGGGATGATATATTGGTTGAAAGATTTCAGAGAAAATTCAAACTTTGTGTTCATTTGGGAGAGAGAGAGTAACATGGTCGGGGCGGGGGCAGTATATTCAGAAGGCAAAATCAGCTTAAGAATCAGTCAGACCTGAGGTTTTACAATTGGCCTCTCATGACTCATTTCAGCTGGACGACATTAAGAAGGTGGGTTGACAAAAACCAGGTTGGGCGCAGGTCAGGGCAATCAGCAGCAGGAACTGCTAGAACACACTGGGCGGCAACAGGTGGTCTGGCAGCAGCCGGGGCGGCAGCAGCTAGAGATGCAGCAGGTGGGCCTGCAGCAGCTGGAGCTGCAGCAAGAGGGGCGGCAGCAGCTAGACACACAGCAGGTGGGGCGGCAGCAGGGAGTCTGGCAGCAGCTGGGGCGGCAGCAGCTAGAGATGCAGCAGGCAGGCCTGCAGCAGCTGGAGCCACAGCAGCTGGAGCCACAGCAGGAGGGGCGGCAGCAGCTAGAAATGCAGCAGGTAGGGCGGCAGCAGCTGGAGCCACAGCAGCTGGAGCCACAGCAAGAGGGGCGGCAGCAACTAGAAATGCAGCAGGTGGGGCGGCAGCAGCTGGAGCCACAGCAGCTGGAGCCACAGCAAGAGGGGCGGCAACAGCTAGACACACAGCAGGTGGGGCGGCAGCAGCTAGAGGTGCAACAGGTAGGCCTGCAGCAGCTGGAGCCACAGCAAGAGGGGCGACAGCAGCTGGACACACAGCAGGTGGGGCGGCAACAGGTGGTCTGGCAGCAGCTGGGGCGGCAGCAGGTCTCCTGGCCACAGCCCTGGTCAGAGCAGACGGATCCACAACGGGAGTTGACCATGGTGTCTGAGAGTGGAGGTTCTGAGTGAGTTTCCAGGAAGGTGGGTTTGGAAGGTTTGGAAGTCTGCTTGCCCAGGTCCCCTTTTATACCCTGCTGGGGGGCTGCTGTCATCAGACCCAGTGCTGTGTCCTTGTCATTGTTTGTCCTAATTAACAAACAATTATCAAATTAGCTAAGTTTGTTTTCCTGGTTAACCTTTTCAAGATGGATGGATCATGTTTCCTTTTCCTGATGGATTAGGATTTATCCCACCGACTCTTCCTGCATCGTGCCTTGATCATCTTCCTCTGTGTGTGCATCGCCGTGGTCAGAGGCTGGCGAAGTGCTGTAAGCTGAGTGCGCCGATTCGCACTGTACCTGCTCTTTCCTCCTGAGTCACCTCCCGCCATTCCTTCCTGTAGGCGTCACTCAGGTTTACAGATACTGCAGCTCTTTCCACAGGGCAGTTGTTCTGTGGACCTTGACATGAAACAGTCCACATGTACCCCTCTGTGGGTCTTCCCCATGCCCACAATTTTCACAGCATTGCTTATGGGGAAAAGATTTAGCCACAGGTTGAAAGGATAGAATCTTAACATGGAAAACAAGGTTAAAGCCATCAGCATGGTCAATTGTTAGCAAAAAGTCAGTCAGCAGGTCCGGCGAATCTCCAAGACACCCAGACTGTGTTCTTGTCCCATTTCCTGGACTTGAAAATATTGGCAAATTTCCTCTTTTTATAAAACAAATGTATCTGGAATGGATATAGCCCTTCAGAAATCACCACCAGAATTGATGAAGTGCTTATGTTACTGAAAATATTTATATTTATATACAAAATAGAATATACAGTATAACCTCAATTAGGTAAAAAAAGTATATAGGAAAATATTGACATAATTATCAGAAATATTAGTAGTAATTATTTCTGATAGATATAGGCTTATGGAAACTTTTCATTTTCTTCTGAACACTTTTATTTTCTAGTTTTTCTTTGATGACTTGTTTTTCTTTTGTAAACAGAAAAAAAATAGAAGTGTTTCATGCTCCTACACTCTTTTGAGATCTTCTGGGGGAGGAAGAAGTTTTCCTCGATCCCCCTTGGTTTTTCCAGCTGATCTAATAACTGAATTTACATGAGATAGATTATCAAGAGAAAACAACCAAATTCAATTACCTACCTATGCATGGGAACCCCCACACACACGAAAGATTGAAGGACCAAAGGTTAAAAAGAGGAGTACATGGCACTCTGAGTTTAGGACGCGGTGAGACGCCTTGTGGCTTTCGACAGGTGGAAGGTCATTTGTAGAACAGTAAGGAGAGCAACTGTTCAATAATTAGAAGTTTTCCCTACCCTATAGGTCATAAAAACTTATGTTTGGTAATAACTCTTACTGTGGGCCAGGCCCCTAATTTACATTCTTCTAGGTCGTTAAGCTCCCCGTGAGCCCAGAGGATCTTGATTGCCCTTAGGTCAAAATAACCTGCATACCATCCAGACAGACCTTGGGGTGAGTTGTTCTGAACCCCTCCAGTGTCTGGGGCCGATGGTTGGGGCATCGCAGACCAACGTGCTGCTCAGACAGCGGCAGCAGTGCAGCCCGACTGGTGGTCAGGGTACTGAAGTTCTGCTGGCAAACGGCCACCGCTCCAGGCTCCCTGAGGCCCCCGCCATGCCCCTGTGATCCAGAAGGAAAAACTGGAGCCAAGAATCCAAGGGAGGGCTTCAGGCTCCCCCTCTAGGGCTAAGCCTGTTGTCTAGTCTGATGAGTTGGTGACTTTGAACAGCTGGTTCTTAAAGTGTTTGAGTCTCAATCCTGCCCTGGAGTGTAGATTGGGGCTGCCCGGTGGTACATTTTACAAGAGAGCATTCCATAAGCAAGTGTACCTTTAAGTTACTCAGTGGGTGGGAAAGCAGTGCCTCCCAGGAGGGAGAACTGCAAGGAGAAGCCACGAGTCCCAGGCAGGCGCACAGTGCTGGGCCTGATTCTCGGTACACAGACCGCCCAACGGTCTGGCTCAGAAGATCTGGGGAGCAGCCTAGACTTCCCTTCGCTGTTCTTTGTAGTTCCCGAAGTAGTTCTGGGCATAGTTACAGGCTCGAATTTCCAAGATGAGACACCAAAGTTTAAGTGGGGCTGTGGCAACTGCACAACATAAAGAGTGAAGCAGAGGCACCTGGGGGACCGGCTTAAATGGGGCTCGTGGTACGCGGGTGGTGGGCTCTGGAGAGGGCTTCGGGGAGGGAGATAATTTTACCTCCGCCCTTCCACGATCTCGGCTGACATGCTCCTGTAATGAAAGAGAGATGAACGGGAGAAAAACAGAAGTTGAATAACAGGTACTCCTCCTATATACATGGGAAATACTCAGGAAAACTAAGGCCCCCAAATGGCACACGTCAGCCCCTTAAATACCATCTCCAGCTAAAGACCGTGGGAGGCCAGGCATGGGGGGTCATCAGGAAAGGCTCCGTAGTCAAGGGGAAGGCTGTCATGCAGGTCTGAGTTACCGTTTCCATTGAGATTTACTGGTAGTCATCCTTCTCTGGTACAGAGATTTTCCCATAAAAATGTAAATGTCCCTTACAAAAAGGTAACTTCTCAGTTTTCAGGGCTTATTCTGCTCTGCTGGTTTTTAAAATAATCATCCTCAGGCAATGCTGATGCCTAAAAGGCATAATTTTGTGGTGGGTGACGCTCTCTGCTCCCTCTTACGGTAATAGGTGCAAATAACCAATAAACGTTAGAAAAGATGTTTAGATCAACTTGTAATGAAGAACACACAACTTAAAACAACCAAACACTATCTTCTTTTCAGATGGGCACAGATAAATAAATGAATGAATAATGTGATCATAGCCAGGGCTGGTGACATTCATGGAAACCAGTGGGTTTATAAATGTGTTGTGAGAGTGTAAGTTGATATCATCACTCTTGGTAGGATGATTTGGGAGTGATTATTAACATTTTAAGACAAATCTCTAATCCGGTAATCCCACTCTGAAATTCTGAAGGCTATCTTTTCTTCTCCTCCTTTGTGGCACCTTCTCCTCTCTTGATCTTTAAATGTTGAGATACCCCCAAGGCTCTGCCTTTGCCTTTGTCTTATTTACTCTCTAATTACCTGCACACTCAGCCTGATTTCATCCAACTCCGTGACAACCAAGAACAGCGAGTTTTTACCTCCATCCCCGACTTTCCCATGGAGCTGCCACCTTCCTACTTGGTGTCTTTATTGGGGTGGATAACACTCCTCTCCAGTTGATGTGGTCAAAACAGAAGTCTTGGTCTCCCCCTTCCCCCGGATTGATTCCCCTCTCAGCCTTCATATCCGTGAATGACACATTTGTAGGCTTAGTTGTTAACTTAAAATTCTAGATGACCCATGCTTAACCCCCTTACTTGCCATTCACATCTGGTCATTGGCAGGTCTCCACTCTGTCCCCAGGACATTTGCCAATGCGCTCACTGCTCTCTGTCTCCTTTGCCACAGTCTGTCCCAGGAGCTATCTGCTCCCACGTGCCCTAATGTGATCGTCTCCTAATGAGTCCCTCTGCTTCCTCCTCTGCTCACCTACCCTCCATTCTCGGAGAGCAGCCACAGTCATTCTTGTCCTTAAACTCCTTCCATGGCTTACCTTTGAACTTAGGGAAAACAACCTCAAGTTCTGATCTGTGATGCCCTTCCTAGACTGGTCTCTACTCACCTCTCCAGGCTCATCCCTTAGAATCCTCCTCCTCATGCCCATTCACTAAGCTCCAGACACCCTGGTGGTTCTTCTGTCCCTGTTTACATTCTAGGGTCTTATCTTTTCATTGTTCTCTGCCTGAAAGGCTTGAGCTCCAGCTCATGACCTCTAGCATCTCAAGGTCACTCAAGTCTCAACTCACACCACTCCCTCCACAAGAGAAGCCACCCCTGACCTCCCAGTCTCAGGAGCCTCCCCAGTCTCTCTTATCACAACTGTACTCTTCGTTTTTTCATTTTCCTCCTAGGTCCTATCTTTATTTGAAATTACCGTGTTCGTTCTTGTGCTCATTGTCTGTGTCGTCCTTCTAGAATATAAGCTCTCGTTTGGTGTTGGATGCTTAGTAGCTTGGAAGGTGCATGGCATACAGTAGGCATTCAATAAATATTTGTTGAATGAATGAATAAATGTGCCACATGATTGATTCCATAGGAGGGAGTGTGATAAGTGTGCATAGATATATCTGTATAAACAAGGGAAGAAGTCAGGAATGATATCCATCATTCTAATCTAGGGATTAGAGGAAGTCACTAGGGAGACTTTTACTTCTCACTTTATGTAACTTTTTTCATTTTTAAATATATATTTTTAATATATTTTATTGATTATGCTATTACAGTTGTCCTATTTTCCTCCCCTTTATTCCCCTCTGCCCTACACGCCCCCTCCCACCAGCATTCTCCCTGCCGCCTAGCTCACGTCCATGCATCGTACATGTAAGTTCTTCGGCTTCTCCATTTCCTATACTGTCCTCAACCTCCCCCTATTTTGTACCTGCTGTTTATGCTTCTTCTTCCCTGTACCTTTTCCCCTGTTCTCTCCCCTCCACCTCCCCACTGATAACCCTCCTTCTGGTCTCCACTTCCGTGATTCTGTTCCTGCTCTAGTTGTTTCCTTAGTTTGTTTTTGTTTTGTGTTTTTAGGTTTGGGTGTTGATAGTTGTGAGTTTTTGTTGTCATTTTACTGTTCATATTTTTTATCTTCTTCTCAGATAAGGTCAAGTTAACCAAGGTCATCATCACCAAACCCTTATTAGATGAGATGTTAAAGGGACTTATCTAAGAAAAAGGAGATGATCACTTTATGTGATTTTTAATGTTGTGATTATTAGAGACAATTTGTCTTTTCAGCATTTTTCAAACAAAATCACATTTTAAAACGGAAGAGTGGGCTTAGCTGAGAACCATGTCTTGTGAACTACAGTTGCTCGTCATGACAGCTTCTCCATACTTCATGTGACATAGGCAGACTTAGAGCAGGGACTTCGGGTGACAGACCGTGGACTCCCTGGCCCCCTTCGGGTGTGTCCCAAACCCCCCAGCATGACACCAACACCCCTCACGCCCCCGCCATCCCAACCCCATCCTCATCATCGTCCCTCTCCCATCTTCCTCACTGCCCTGAGTCAGCGATTCTCAACCTTTTCCATCTCAGGGCACACATCAACCAATTACTGAAATTCTGCGGCACGCCAAGAATATATATTTTTACTGATCTAACAAAAAATAGATATAACTTTGATTTATTCACACCAGATGGCTGTTATTGTGGGGGGTATTGCCATTTAATTTTTGTTTGACAATCTAAGGGAACAAAGGGCAGTGCTCCTGACTACATAGTCAGGTACTGCATGTTTTAAAAATTCTTGCGACACACCGGTTGAAAATCGTTGCCCTAAGTCCAAGCCACACTTTCCAGACTCTGGCCTTTATAATGCTGTCCCACTCCCTGGGAAATCTCCACATCTTCTGCCTAGCAAGGGCCTGGCCCTGTGGCCCCCTGTATATGACACCTCCTCTCCTTCCTTCGGACAGGGATCTCGTGTCATTCCCTCGGGGTGCCGCAGAGCTCAGCCCCCCATGTTGTGGCACAGTGGCCTCGTCACTCTTCTCTGGGTCCCGAGCACCAAGCAGAGTCCTTGGCACCCAGTAAACAAATACTCAATAGAAGCTTTTGGAGTCTGAGAAAACATTTAAGTAATGTTAGAGATGTTTTTATAATAAAATATTAAGGTATAACATGTCTCCATAAAAACAGTATAATGAAATCTCACTAATTCCAAAAACAAGAAAGCAGATTGGTCTAATTTAGTTAGCTAGAATGTTTAAAGATAATGACTTTTAGCTTTTTTTATTCCTAATACATTCAAATCATAATTGAGAATCGTAGCTAAGGAACACTTATAAGTGATAAGTTCAAGGCTTATATGATTCACTTGTAATTGGCACCAAGTAGGTCCACTCTGAGCTAAATATATCTCTTGCAATTAATTATATTTACCTTCTCATGCTGCCTTACAAACAATCATTTTATGGAAGATGCAAAATTTCATATGGGTACAGACCAGGGAAAATTAGCATGCACAGGTCCCAAGTGGGCTGTTCAAATTCATGAGATTTTATTGTGTAAGAGTCATAGCAAGAGATTTAAAAGGTGTAGGAGACATTCAGGACATTGTTCTGTTCCTTTTCTGATGGTTCAGGGACTGTGTCACCCAAATAATGGGTCATTGCCCCAACACCAACATTCCCAGGAACGTGCCAGGCCCTTAAAATAGATACAGTCCTGAGAGCGAAAGCGAGTCAGTGACCCCACGCCTCCAATGTCCGATGGTGCACAGGGTCACGCCGGGGTTGGATTGGGGCCCAGAAGAGCCCCACGTGACTCATAACTGGGATCACAGCAGCAGGTCCATGTTTGCAGACAGGCTCCATGCTGGCCAGAGATGTTAACTTTAAAAGGTCTTGGCTGGATTTGAGAGAACCCCACACCGAGTCCCGCAGAGCTACAGAGGGCCACCGCTGACCCACCCAGCACACAGTGATTGACAGCTCCTGTGCCCCGCCCCAGTGACCAGGCAGGGACTCCACGCGGCCTTATTTCCTAAGGGCTAGGGGTCGCCACCTCCCCCAGCAAGCCCTTCCTGGCACTCCTCACCCAAACCGCCACCCTCCCTTAGGTGGCCCACTTCTATTATTCTGGAAGCCCATTCTTTTTGTGTTTTTCATGTGGTTTTGTTTTTACTTTTATTTTTCAATGACAGCTTACATTCAACGCTATTTTGTATTAGATGGAGCGATACATCACAGGGGTTAGACAATCGTATACTTTCCAAAGCAGTCCCCCCAATATTTCAAGTGCCTACCTGGTATTACATAAAGGTATTACAATATTATTGATTATATTCCCTATGCTGGACTTTATAGCCCCGTGACTATTTTGTGACTACCAATTTGTATGCAATCCCTTCACCTTTTCCACCCAGCCCCTCAACCCCAGTCCCTCTGGCCACCATCAGTCCAATCTCCGCGTCTACAAGTCCATTTCTATTTTATTTGTTCACTTATTTTGCTCTTTAGATACCTGTAAGTAAAATCATGGGGTGTTTGTCCTTCTATGGCTGACTTATTTCACTTAGCATAATATCCTCTAAGTCCATCCATGCTTTTACAAATCGTAAAATTTCATCCTTATGAAACGCCAGGTAAAACGCCATTGTATAAATGTACCAGGGCTTTTTTGTCCACTCATCTATTGATGGGCGCTTGGGTTGCTTCCGTGTCTTGGCAATTGTAAATAATGCTTCAGTGAACACAGGGCTCTGCATATATTCTTTCAAATTAGTGTTTTGGGTTTTATTAAAAACATATACCCAGAAGCGGTATTGCTGGGTCGTAAGGCAGTTTTCATTTCATCCCTTTTAGTGGATCTTCCTCATGACCTCCACGCCTCGCTCATAGCACGGCCAGGGGCTGGCTCTACACATGTGGTTGTTGAGTGAGTCACGTGCACGAGTTTGAGAAACTCAGGGTGAAGAAGTAGAGAAATGAATGAATAAATAGTAACCATACGAAGAATTGTTCCGTGTAGAGCGCCTAATGCTGTGGACTCCATCCTAGTAGGAGAAGTAACTAATTGTCTCAGAGTGATGCCACAAAGGGACGTGGACCTTAAAGAATAAGAAAGGGACAGGTGGAGAGTGACCCTGAGCCAGAGATGCCGACACACACAAAGGACAGAGGCGTGGGAGAGCATGGCGTGCTCGTGGAGCAGCGGGTGAGCGCCTTTGGAGAGCTAGGTGGGCGGTGGCTCAGGAACAGCAGTGTGATTAAAGCTACGCTGGGAACTCGATAACAATGCTGACTTCCCAGCCTACTCCCCCAGAGAGGCTGATGTAGTAAATCTAAGGCCGCAGAAAATTTCATTTTATATGATAACAATAATAATATTGTATCAAATTGTTCTGATACAGGTGGTCCCTGGGTACTGTCCAGGACATGGGTGGCGAAGTGGTATTAATTTGCATAAGACTTCATGCTCATTTCAGTAGAACGGCACGAAAATCTACAGGCCAGTGAAGAACTGGAGACCTCTGCCTGCTCAGCGCTGTGGGGAGTGTTTTGTGCTAGTGCTTTAATATGTAGCCTTTCTCTTGTACATGTTCCTACTTTGCCTCCTTCTTAGTACTGCCTGCTCATTATTACTATTGATGTGAATTACTTGATTCCCAAGCCTTTTAAAGCTTTTTTCAATGACTTTCTCACCTAGAGCTCACTATAGCCATGTCTCTTGCAAAATTTCAGTATCAATCAGGTAACATGGAGACACTCCGGTTGGAAGGAGACGGCCTAGCTCCCAGTCCACAGTCCGGAGCAGGGGCTATTTGGGGTTTTTTTGGGGGTAACTTTTGCATAAAGATTGCCTTCATAAGAATATAAACATTCCACTCTCATCCCCCCTCTCCTTCATTTTCTCCTACGTGCCTGCGAGCTATACACATTCCTCTAAACTTGGGGGCTCGACACATTTTATTCCTAGGAATCAGTGTTCAGTGTTGATATATTACTCTTCTCCGGTAGAACAGATTCCTCCTTCTCACCACTGTTAGCAGCACACCCTACCTGACCCATTTCTTTCTATTAAATTCGAGATTTCTGTGTGATTCACCTGAGGGATGGGAACTGCATCTCATTCAACTCACGAGCTTCCCGGAACCCAGCAGTGCGAGGATCTTGCTAAGTGGTTTATAATTCAGTTTAGGAAAAAGGATGCTCTTATTTCCTCTCAATAAACTTGATGGTAGACAAGGTGGGCAATCTGGTTGGAGAAAAACTAATTATTTGGCATTTTCTCTAATATAGGCTTTGACTGATATATGCAAAATCAGTATCTTTGTTCCCTTAACACATACCCTAACTTATCTCCAACTCATAATCAACACTAGAAAAAAAATAATTAAGGGCCGCAAATGTTTCTGATACCAGGGGAGTAAGTGTTTATTGAGGGATAGTTACTTTATCGCACATAATTCAGTGTGAAGGTCAAGACTATCCTATGAAATAGTGTGGACATTTGACATCTGACTGAATGCCAACTTGGAGGTTTTGTGGGGTATTTAGTTTAAATTGTCGCTTTTTAAATAGTTACTTGGTGACAGGGATTAATAAAGGTAGTAACAGATCAGAATAGGACCAGGTGCTATGGAGAAAGGAAGTGAGAACAAGACTGATCCACTGGCAGTTGACTCAGGGCTGGAGGTGAGAAACCAAGTTCAACAACAAGAGGATCCACAGCAGACTGGGCGGCAGCAGGTGGTACGGCAGCAGGTGGTCTGGCAGCAGACTGGACGGCAGCAGCTGGACACACAGCAGCTGGGCCTGCAACAACTGGAACCACAGCAGCTGGGGCGGCAGCAGCTGGACACACAGCAGCTGGGGCGGCAGCAGGGAGTCTGGCAGCAGCTGGGGCGGCAGCAGCTGGAACCACAGCAGCTGGAGCCACAGCAAGAGGGGCGGCAGCAGCTAGAAATGCAGCAGGTGGGGCGGCAGCAGCTGGAACCACAGCAGCTGGAGCCACAGCAAGAGGGGCGGCAGCAGCTAGACACACAGCAGGTGGGGCGGCAGCAGCTGGACACGCAGCAGCTGGGGCGGCAGCAGCTAGAACCACAGCAGCTGGGGCGGCAGCAGGTGGTCCTGCAGCAGGTGGTCTGACAGCAGGTGGGAGGGCAGCAGCAGGTCTCCTGGCAGCAGCCTTGGCCACAGCCCTGGTCAGAGCAGACGGAGCCACAAGAATTGACCATGGTGTCAGAGGGTGGAGGTTCTGGGTGAGTTTCCAGGAGAGTGAGTTTCCTGAATCTCCTTGCTCAGGTCCCCTTTTATACCCTGTTGGGGCAGCTTCTTCCTTGTTATTGTTTATTTAACAGGTAAATAATTATTCAATTAGATCATTATAACCATGTTTCCTGCAAAATTAGATAGAATGCATTTTTCCTTTCTATTATGTCTCTTCTCTAATCTTTCCTTCAGCTCAACTCATGTCTCTTCCTTATGTGTATCATGTAATATTCAGGACTGCAGCTCTCTCCTCCAATTGGCTGGGGTGAGACTGACTGTTACTAAGTGTCCATGTGCTTCTTTTTTCTGTGACTCAGCGGAGGCCTAAGCTGCGAGTCATGCATTCAGGACACAGAGCCAATGGGACTGCAGATGTGGAAAGTCGATGGGAAATAATTCCCACTGAGAATGATGTTCTGAGGGACCCTTGGAGCATAGGAGGCAGCAGCCCACTCCCCAGCTCTATGAACGGGTCTCGAGCATTAAGAAAGGATACGGCTCTAGATTAGTGAGTCAGAAAAGGAACCTCAAGTATGGCGTTTTGGCATATTTCTTCCTGTCTTTTCTGATTCCTATTGGTAGTAGTGCTCTGTTCAGCATGTGAATTTTGTGCGACACCAATAAAAATTTTGTTAAAACATGGTTTTTATTCAAAATGTGTTAAAATGTGATTCGTACTCGTGATCATCTGTTTTATCAGCGGCGTGCTCCGTCTTCAGAGATGCCTTCCAGTGTAAGCAGCACCAAGGGGAAAAGGTGGTAACAATGGCTCTGTCCTCTTCTCCAAAGTAGCTTGAACTAGCAAATGACCAGAGGGTATACTCTGTCTTTAAAAAATGATGACTCATAGTTAATAATTCTTTTGATGTTGGCTATCTCTCCCATGTCCAGAAATAAGTTCTAATAGGTTATCTGTTCACTAGAACAGTCCTGCCATTTATTTTCAGAAGATTCATAATACTTAGGGAATGCTTCCTCCTTGGGCAATTATCTTCGGGTCATGAAAATAACGTCATAAATAATAGCCAGTAAAATTTTGTTCATTGGTCCCAAATTTGGGGTGTGCGAAAGGTCTAACAGAGAAGATTTCACATTCTGAGAATTTTCCTGCTCAGAGTCCACCTTTTATATACCTGACACCATGATCCACTCTTGCTGTCCCCCTTGCTGTCAGCTTACTTGCTGTAAGACCACCTGCTGTCGGCCCACCAGTTGTGGGTCCAGCTATTGTGGGTCCAGTTGTTGCCAGCCTTGCTGCTGCCAAAGCTGCTATGGGGCCACCTGTTGCAGACCCAGCTGCTGTGGCAGCCCTTGCCATGGGTCCAGCTGCTGTGCACAAACCTGTGGCGAGTCCTGTGGCTGCCAGCCTTGCTGCCACCCAACCTGCTGTGGGACCACCTGTTGCTGGCCCAGCTGCTGCCACCACCCTTGCTGTGTGTCCAGCTGCTGCCAGCCTTGCCCACCAGAGACCTCTTTCTTCGACCACTTAGCCAAAACTTCTGTTCCTGCAAGAAGTTTGCTTCCTGCATTTGCTGAGAAACAACGTGCTCACACAGCTTTGTTGTCGTCTTCTTCCGACAGTTCTTGGGCCCTGCTGAGGGGATGCGGACTGTTTCCTTTTGACTTCATTCTTCCTCATTTCCTCGTGGTCTGTGGGCTGGTCAGCTCTGTCTGATTTTCACCTGAATTCATGGTCTCAGACCCAACCAAAGTCATCATCACCTCTTGCCTCTGGGGCACGTAAACAAATTATTAGACTATATATTTAGCACTCCACAACGATCATTATTAATCATCTTTTTAGATGTGTGCATTGTATTTAGTCATTTCTGCTGGGTCACCAAACTCTTCCCAGTTGGTTTGAATCGTCTTCCTTCCTGCCCTTTCCTAGTGAAGTCTGCACTACCTCGTACCCTGTGCCATGTTGTGTGTGTGTAAGCAGCACTTTCTTTGGGAAGCCTTGCTTCTGAGTCACATTTTATACGCTTTATCTGATTCAAGTCTCACCATGGCCCTACAGGCTAGGCAGAGCAGAGGTTATCGTCCCGTTATTGCTCTCCTTCTCGTGATCAGAGACTGATGTGCTGTGCAACTCAGAACTGACACACCAGGTCCTATGCACACATAGGCCTTTTGATTCCAGGGGAAGGAAACTTTCATTTACACCTTTCTCCAGGTAGAACAACACTGGCCACTGGGCATAAGGAAGGTATGTATTTTGAGTTGCTTCTCCAACAATGGAAATAATTACCCCTTTTGTGTACAGAACCCTTTCCTCTCTACAGAGCTCTTCCCAAACACTCTCCCCACCTCTGTGACCAGCAGAGATGGCTGTAAGAGCTTTAGCTAGTGATGGCAGCCTGACAACTTCTCTGGGTTCTGGTCTGTGACTGGCAGCATTTGTCATCAGAAAGTCACGTGGGTGTGGCTGATGCTCCTGGCCCTCCCCTTGCCTAGAGGATCCTGTTCTTTGACGTCACAGAATTGGCATTGGTATTATTTCATTGATCTCAACAGAAATTGGGAGTAAGATTCACACTTGTGAGGCCTACAAGCTCAGGCTGTATATCCCAGGTTCCCAAACTTTGAGGCAATTTGATCTCCTGACCTTGTTCAGGGAACATGAATGTCTAGAGTCATGAGAATTGAGGTAACTGTGCCATGAGCATATAACCCTTAGATCCAATCATAATCTCTAGGCCATAAAAGGGAACAGTACAACTTCCCCGTGTTCTCTGAGATACAGACTCATAAACTAAGGGAAATAAAAACCAGACTTCTCAGGAAAAAGCAGGAAGGAGAAATAAGAAGGAAGGATGGGCATTAGGTTCAAAGTCAAGATGAGCATTAGGTTGGTTTCCAAGTGTAGAAACCTGAATGTTTGGATGAAAAACTGAATAATAAAGAGGACCACTGTGTTAGCTATCCAGGGCTACTACAGGTCGGGGAGAAAGAGAAGTTTTTATAATGGTCACCCTCTTAAGAGATGCGAAGATGTTTAGGGACAGTTAACACACTAGATGTGACACAAAGTGTGATCTCTCTAGAGGATGGATCTGGGACTCTGCCAGGTCACTAAATTTTCCAGCATGGCAAATAGATGGGAAGAATTATGAACACTTATAGAAGTCCTACCACGGGCTGAGTATTGAGCTAGATGTTTTATCTACATTATCTCTCATTCTCATACAGTCCCAAAAAGTGGGCATTACTGCCCCCACACACTGAGGAAATCAGTGTTGAGGAAAGCAAAGTTACCTGCATGAAATTTCATGAACAGGAAAACACCATCTGACTTCCAACTTAAAGCTGCTCTGGGGAGCGAACTGGTGAAATGTTAAAGAGACAGATCAATGGGACAAAACTGAGCATCCAGAAGCACAGTCACGCATCGATCCTGCGCTGGTTTGTGAGCAAGCTGTCAAATGCATATGCAGAGAAAGCGTGGTCTTCTGAACAAATGGAGCTGGAGCGGCTATGTGTCCATGTACGAAACAAGCAGTTGGGCCTGTCTTTCACATCTTCTACAAAACGGGTCACATATGGAAATATAAAGCCTAAAACTAGGGAACTTCTAGAAAGAAGCATAGGAAAAAGTTCTACAGAGCTTCTAGCTGCCACCCGGACCCCGTTACAGAACCTCCTTATGTGTGAGCCAGTTTTGTGCAGACGCTGCCAGTTAGCATCCTGAACTGTCTGTGCTAAGTTCCCTCCGAGACTGTGCATCTGTTCATCTCCAACTTGATCTTCAACCACAAGTTCTTAATTGTGGATAAGAAGATGATAGATCTTGGTTGTGGGAATTAGAATCGTATGGAGGAGTCCTCCAATTCCTGTTCTGTGTAGGAGGCCGCTGTGTGGCATGCGCCCAGCTCCCACTTGGAGATGCACAGAACCCACACCCATTGATAGGTTCTCCCGTGGGGAATCAGGCCTGCAATGTACCTAGGCAGCTTTGAGACTTGCTTTTGCTAAAACTCCCTCACCCTGAATTGAGACAGCAAATGTTTACTGCAAAGTAACTTCCTAAAATCCATGCTAAACCTTCCGAGGACGAGTGTAACCAGTTCAATCACTTTTCCCTTTTCATTTGCAAATATCCTTCCTCTGTGACATGATTAGCAGCATCAGCTCCTTTGTTTTCTGTAAAAGGTAACCACCTAAAACCAACCTGTGCATAGTAAATGAGGACCATCATGTAATGTGCCGAGGAACCCAATAAAGGCCTGTCATGGCAAGGGCCATGGTTTTTGCTCCCCTTGAGAGAAAAGCCATGCTGTCCTTTCTCCTCCACTGGACTCGGTAGTCTGTGTGAATGTCTCATGTCTCATCCACAATGTGGCGGACTCCATGAGCTGGGGTCTGCATCAGTTCAGCAACTCACTTGCTGTGTGTTTGGGGAAAATATAAGATATATTTATGCGCCCTCATGACTGTTTCTCAATACATATTTTCATCCTCCTTTTGTATATTTCTTCCCACTTCCATCTTAAATAGGACGTCCACCCCTGGATTAGTCTGGAATTGTTTCTTTCTCTTTTTCCCTTCCTTTCTTTTATCAGCCAGTCTGTAGACAGATACCTTCTTGCAGAGATCATACTTCTCATATTTCCAAGGGTTCTCACAAAAATATTAGTCATAAGCCTTAATAGTAAAGGATAGTTCATTTGCTTTTGCTTTTTCCTCAGTAAGTGGGTTTTGCCTCTTTTGTTTATGCCTGTACCCTCCACTTAACATAAGTTGTATCTCAAAGTTACAAAGTAGACATCCGGACAAAGGCACTTAGCGACAGCACCTCCAGAGTTTAGTCCTGACCTAAACAACTAAAGAATATGTGATTTGTTTAAGACTCCATTCATTCCTGCAGAAACCTAAAGGAACATGATGTATGATCATGAAATGCCTTACATTTTGCCGAGTGGGAGCCCCAATAATGATTATTATACACAAATGGAATTTTCACTAAAACAGGTCAACATCTTCTGGCCTGAAAAGGGAGTGGAAAGTGAAAACACGCCCAGTGAAAAAAACCACAACCAGTGCGCCTGGTTATAGGTTTGGCCGAGAGGAAAAGCAGACAAGGAAATGGCGTTGGTGGGCTGTGGGCGTGTGGTGAGGAGCTGGGCGGGTGGGTCTGAGGTCTGAAGGAGTGAGAGGAAAGATCAGAGATGCAGAGTTGGGGAAAAATCATGTAGAGGTAACGAGGTGTGTGGACAGAAAGCGTTCCCTCTTTGTGTCCCACATCAGTGCCCACTGCAGAGCAGACAGCGGATGGCCAGGAGTTTCAAATAATTCACCCCACCCCCCTCCTCGGGTGCTCCAGGACTCGCAGACAGACCACAGACCGCGTCGTTACGGTGGCAGGGATGGGGGCTTTGCACGAGCTCTTTCTCACCAGGGCTGCCTCTACTGAGTGTGCTGTTTTCCCAGCAGGAGGGGCTGATATTGAGCCCTTCGTACAGTAACATCTGTCCTCATGAAAATTACCTGAAGCAAGTGGCTTCAAGGTCAGGGCCACAATATAGGGTCTATGTTTTTCAGGGAATTACTTAATTCCTTCTTTTCTCTAAAACAGGTACTCCGGAGAAGGAGCCCATACAAGAATTTGATTTACACGATGCCAAGAACAAGTCCTGATGAACGAGCCTCTCTTGTGAGGACACGCAATGGGTGCTCAACGTTATCTGATGCAGGTGGGTTGCAGGAGGGGCTGGGACAAAGGCAGTTCCCTGCATTCATGAGAGCTCTCACACCCAGCCACCGGGCCCCTAACTGAAGCTCTCCACAGTCCCCATGGAAACGGCAGCCGCTCCCAAGGTGTGGGACCCTGCTTTGGGAAGAGCTCTGCAAGCACAAGCGCTATATGCATGTGTAAGAGAGTGCTCCTCCCGCCATTAGAGAAGAAACTCAGGTACACATGTTGCTAGTGTTCAGTCCCAGTTTCATCTCCACTTGTCCTGATGGGTCCATATAAGTGCCCCTGGGAGGGGCAGGAGATGCGGTCTTCTCCCTGAGTCAGCCCATCACACAGAGAAATGTTCTCATCTGAATGAATGGAAAATGTAACCCGGGGGAGGCTTTCATGAGGCTCAGAATGGAAATGCATGTGGTGTGCAGTAAGTGACAGAGGTCTCCGTATCAGGAGTGCTCCCTAATAAACCAGAACACAACTTGGGTTGAATAATGGCAAAGGATTTATTAAGAAATACAGGTAAGAATATCTGCATCCACAGAAACAAGTCACAGTGATAATGAAAATGTAAAAAGCAGGTTGTAAGAATCATGAGTACACTGAGAAAGAAACATGATTGTGAAGACTAAGATCAGTAGCAGAAACCCAAGGAAAAGTTAGGAGAATTTGTTTCCCTATGTTACTCAGAGGATGCGCTCCATCTCAAGGATGAAGGAAGCTGGCACATGAGCCCCAGGACACCAGAAAAGAATTAAGGTGATGTGCTCTGCACTCTGTCAAGCTGATTCGCAGCTTTTAAATAGGTGGATGAGTCACAAAAAAATTTTAGTGACCACATGCTGGCTCTTAGCAATGTTTGAACTAAATTCATTCCCAAAATTGCAAGTAAGTTAACAGGTGTCGTGTACACATGGTGGTTCTTAAGGCAGAGCAATCAGCAGCAGCAAGGCTGGCAGCAGCTGGACACACAGCAAGGGCGGCAGCAAGGCTGGCAGCAGCTACTCACACAGCAAGGGCGGCAGCATGGCTGGCAGCAGCTACTCACACAGCAAGGGCGGCAGCATGGCTGGCAGCAGGTGGTCCTACAGCAGGTGGTCTGACAGCAGGTTGGGCGGCAGCAAGGCTGGCAGCAGCTGGACACACAGCAAGGGCGGCAGCAAGGCTGGCAGCAGCTGCTCACACAGCAAGGGCGGCAGCAAGGCTGGCAGCAGCTGGACACACAGCAAGGGCGGCAGCAAGGCTGGCAGCAGGTGGTCCTGCAGCAGGTGGTCTGACAGCAGGTTGGGCGGCAGCAAGGCTGGCAGCAGCAGCTGGACCCACCACAGCTGGACCCACAGCAGGTGGGCTGGCAACAAGGGGAGCAGCACATGGCGTCAGGGATCAAAGGTGAGTTTCTGCTCAAAGGGGAGTTTGTGTTCAGAGGTGAGTTTCTCTGATTCTGATGACTTCTTATGTTCTGGGGTTTTTATACACTGGACCCCCCAATGTTGGGACCAATGAGCATGACCCTCTTTGCTTTTGTTTATGTTGTTTTGGTAATCACAGGGAAATAGCCAAGGAGGAAGTTGCTCCCTTAATGATATGAATCTTTAGAAACCTGTCTAATATGTTTCTTAATTGAGAATAATTCATAGAACTGTCTTCAGATAGAAGGAAGGTGGTGTCATCACCAGCACTGTTCCTGCTTTGAGGAGGATACGTGCCCTCCCCTGCTTTGTCTCTTTGGTGACTGAGGTTGGGACATATCCCTGTGGTGAGGCACATGCTGCAGATATGTTCACAGGGACAAACTGAATCCATGCCTGAGTCCAAGTCTGTTTCCCCACAAAGGCCCGGTCATACCAATGACAATGACAAACGTCCCTCTGGAGCAACCACCCCACCTGTGTATCCCAGGTCTGTCCCAGACACTGAGTGGAGGATGTCTGGCATTATCTCGCCGAGTGTGCACTGCAGACCCTGGGCAGGCGGGCAGGAGCTGAAGCGGGGACTGAAAGCACCAGTCATTTCACTTCCTGGGTGACCACTGGTCCTGATTACCCAGGACAAAGGGGTTTCCCGGGACTTGGGACTTTCAGTCCTACAACTTGGGCAATTCTGGGAAAACTGGGAAGAGCAGGTGACTCTAGTACGACCCTTGTTCACCAGCAAAGTCACTGACCTCAAGTCACTAATGACACATTTAGTTCATTCTCTCTCTCTCTCTTTCTCTCTTTCCCCTCCTCCTTCTCTCCATGAGGGAACTGGATTAGTTGAGATGATACCTGATTTATCTTTGGCTCTGACTACTTGTTTAAACTATTTTTTAGATATACCATTCATTAAAAGTATGTGAATTATTAATTTCCAACTTAATACAGTATTAGAAAATGAACACGTCCATGATAATACTATCAGATTAAGAAATAGACATTAACCCCACTCCCTTCAAATTATAACCCCACACTCATCCCCAAAGCTCACCAATGGTTCTGTTGACTGTAACCCTGAAAGTCAGCTTCCGTCTTTTGGACCTTATGTAAATGAAGGACTATAGAGTTGGTTCTTCTCTACATTATAATTGTGAGATTTGACAATGTAATTATTTGGAGGTTTTCATTGTTGTTGCTATATAATCTTCCACTGAGTGAATATGATGCAATTTATTTGTTGACTGTCTCTTTGAGAAACATAGATTTTTTATAGTTTGGAACTACTAAAAATAGTGCTTCTATGAATTTTTTGTATTCATTTGTAGGTCATTTGGTGAACAAAGACAGGTGTTTCTTGTGGGTGTATACACACGTAGGAGCATGTTGCTCATAGAATTTCTTGGTCAGACTATTCTCTTCTGCAGAGGTGTTGCCTGTCTTTTGTTAGATTTTTCCTAGATATTTTATTTTTATGCTCTTACATGTAGTGGAACATAACTCTTTATTTTGAACTGTTTCTGACATATACAGCAACAATTCATTCCTATGTGAATTGATCTTGCCACCAAATTCCCTTATTACTTTAATAGTTTACCAATAAATTTTTGGTGGAAATTTCACCTACATAGTCATATCATCTACAGGTGATGGTAGCTGTATTCACTTCTTAACATCCTTTTTATCTTGTAAATTTTTTCCTTCTTTAGTCCAGTGGTAGGCCCTGGGCTACAGTCCAATATTGAATAGTGTGGTAAAGTGGATGTCTTTTTGTATTCTCTGTAGAGTACAGAGAGTTCTCCATTTTTCATACTTAAATAGTAAGTTTCCTGTCTTTTTTGTAGACTTTTTCTATCAGAAGAACAGGGCTTTTTCTATCCCTATTTGCTAAGGCATTTTATATTATCAATATGTTGGAATTCATAAAATGCCTTTTCTTTCCCTACTGAGATAATATGATTTTTCTGTCTTCAGTAAATGTGATACAAAAACATTGATTCATATTCAAATGTTAAACCAACCTTGTGTTTCTGTAAACAGTTCAACGTGATCACAATCAAATGTACATGGCGCTGTTTTGGATTTACTTATGTTGTGTCTATAATGCATGCTCTTACTGCATCCTACAGTGTTGTCCTTTGGTCCCTAACTGCTTTCTCCACCTTCTTTAAACCATTTGAGGGTTGACTTATTTAAAGAAGTTGAGAAAGCAGATTTGCACCCCTATGTTTATAGCAGTGCTATTTACAATAGCCAAGTGTTGGAAACAACCTAAGTGTCTCACAGTATATGAATGGATTAAAAAACTGTGCTATATTTACACAATGGAACACCACACAGAAGAGAGAAAGAAGGAGCTCCTACCTTTTGCAACAGCGTGGATGGAAATAGAGAGCATTATGCTAAGTGAAATAAGCCAGTCAATGAAAGACAAATATCATAAGATCTCACCTATGAGAGGACTGGAATCAACAAAATAAACTAACAAACAAAATAGAACCACAGGCCTAGACACATGGAACAGGCTGACAGTGATCAGAAGGGAGAAGGGAGGGGATAACGATGGAAAGAAGCAAAGGGACTAGTCAAAGAACGTGTATGAGTGACCCATGGACATGGGCAACAGTGTGGGGACAGACTGTAGGAGTGGGGCATGGGATGGGTGGGGGGTAGGACAAAGGGGGAAAAACTGGGACAACTGTAATAGAATAACAATAAAAAAATCAAATGAATAATTAACTCAATCCTGAGTATAGCAGTACCCTCCCCACTTGCTGTGACCCAGTTTGAACCTATATGACTCCCTGTGCTGGATTTCCCAGGCACTTCATGATCCATGAGGTTAACCAGCAGTGCCCCTGTGGGGTAGGGCTCGGGGGGCGGGGCTTCTCTTTTAAGCAGTGCACTAGAGTAGCCCACAGGTCGCTTTCAGACACACACGCCATGGAGGGATTCCAAGGAGACTTTTGGAACCCAATTGCTGAGATTTGTTATCAACTTTGGACAGAGGGACCAAATTTCTAATTTTCTGAAATTACTAATTGGTTGTTTTCATAACAATACTGTATTGTTCTTGAGAATTTAAGTGAGAAATTGTCTTTAACCCTCAACTCACATTGTAGGAACAGAAAATTACTATGGAATATGTAAGCATCAGCACGACTCATTGAAGAGATACTTGTGGGGGGAGTATGAGTTATGGATCAGAAGTAACAAGCTGATGACACCGAATTATCACATGACCGATAAACACATTAAAGGTAAAAGCCTATGCAACTCTCTAAGAGAGACCTACTTCACTCAGTTTTGTAATTATAGTTGGAAAGGTATTGGAGAAGAAACCCTACAGTACCTAAAAATAGACTTTTAAAAATACTTTCAATTAAACCTATTGGGGTGACATTCATTAATAAGATTACATGGGTTTCAAGTATACATTTCCATGGTACATGATCTGTACTTTTATGACATATATTATTGGCTCCTAAGTGTTACAGCAGAAATGATTGAAAAGGAAGAGTGCACTGATATGTCAGAAATATCACACTTGAGTTTGCCTCAGGGATGTCAAAAGAACCATAAAACAATGGCTATAAGAGTATCCTGGAAAGAATTATAAAGTCACCCCAAAAAGGAGGGGAGCAGAGCAAAATTACACTGAGGTACCTTCAAGAGAAAGAATGCCTTGAACGCTAGCAGAAATAACTTAATCCTAGTTGAAGATTTTGTAGAAATGAATGTATAAGGGGGTGAGGCGTTTGACCTTGGAAATTCAGAGAGGTCAAGGAGACACTCTTTTTCCGAGGGTGCACAGCACGGCCACTTGGTGCACAGGGGAGAGGGACCCTGCACAGGTGTCTTTCAGTTCCTTAAGCAAGGTCAGATTTTCATCATGAATGCCTGAGATGCCACAAAACTTCCTGTGCTTCTAACCTAGCTCTTCTGCCTCCTTGTTCAGAAAATACACCTTTCTGGTTGATAGCTGAGTTTTTTTCAGGTATGCATGCACAGGGAAACAACTGGCCCCACAGACTTATGAGGTCTTCAGTATTACATTTAATACTGTAACTACTAAATTGTCATGTTAGTTTTATGGGCTTGAATAAAGGTGTTATTCCCTGAGACGTGGGCTCACCCTTCCTATGTAAATAAGATCATTTTTTTAAACCCCTGAGAGTGAAGTTCAGCTCTGGTATGTTTGTTAAGGTAATGGAAAGACAGCTCCCTTTTATACCCTGATTGAATGGTTAACTTATTTCATAAGATGCCTGTATTTTTCTCTAAAAATGCTATGCCTTTGAATGTTATGGACTTCAGAGAATGACAGTGTCAGCAATCATTCAACTAATGGTACTGACTGAACAAGACAGATATTTGGGGATCTTACAGACACTCAGGAATGCAGAGACCCTAGAAGTTCTCTGACAAAATTGAGCTCCTGAAACTGAAAAACCCTTGATACAACATCTCAGTATCTGCGAACTGGTTGTTTAGTGGACGTGTAGATGCCTACAGTGATGTGAGTTCCTGCCTCCATGGTAGCCTTTCGTACTTGCTAACATCTCCCATAAACAGGGCTTCCTTAGGTTAACATCCAATCCCCCTAAGCCCCTGGCATCTTCTCTGCATTGGGATCACTTGTATTAGTCTGAACGGCACTGCCAAGAAATTTCTCCCAGCATTAGACAAACTGTCTCCTGCTATTCTGTACTGAAACATCACATTCATTTTACTCCAGTCTCTGCATGGTTTTCCCCACCATGTGGGATGCACTTCTGACTAAGGACAGCAATTCCCTGGTGCCTGCATGAACTTGAAGATGCTCACCCCCTACACCCCCACCTTCCCCTTCACCAAGGCCCCTGTCTCTAACCTTTCTAGCTAGATCTTTATTGTTTGGGTTAGGTCTAGAGTACTTATCCTGTATATTTTAAATATATTATATTCTTTTAGTGGAACACACGTTCTGTGAAATATATGGACATTTGCATTCATTTCTCATTAGTTTTATCTGTGTCACTTTTTAAAGATGCTTCTAGTGTCCATCATCTCTTTTCTGTATAAGATCCCTCAAAGAGAATGCATGCCTTTATCTCTTATTATATCTTCAAACATGTGTTCTACTTGGCTAGACATTGTCTAGCCAAGACACTAGATCTTGGCTATGGGTATGAGGGTCAAACAGAAGAGTACAGTCATCCCTTAGCACCCAAAGGAATCCCTTGGGTGATTGGTTCCTGCACCCCTGTGCCACCAAAATCTGCAGATGCTCAAGTCCCATATAAAATGGTGTCGCATTTGCATATAATCTACGTACATACTCCCATATACTTTAAATCATCCCTGGATTACTTACAATACCTAATGCTATGTGAATGCTATAAATACAGTCATGCATCACAAATGGTGGGAGTACATTCTGAGAAATGCATCAGTGGGTGGTTTCATTGTTGTGAGCATTGGTGCACCAATACTTGCCCGAGAGAACATGAACAAAGTAGACATGGTGGTAGGGACAGAGTCTGTGTGTGGACCCCACAGCACAGCTCCCTCTCCCTTAGCTGCCTCTGCTGTGTGTGCTGCTGTCATAGCAGAGAACAGGGTTGAGCCCTCATCCCTGACATCACTCATGAAACCACTCACCCCACATGGAGGATAGTGCTCTACATCAGGCCACTTCCACATGCAGGGACAGCACTTCTTCCTCCCTGTGAGCGCATGCCTGGGGCATGAATTGTCTTCCCTGTAGCAGTGCTATCCATCTACCGGCTTACAGTGTTATTGTCACAGGGTAGCATCTCTTTTTTTTCTTTTTTTTTAATATACTTTATTGATTATGCTATTACAGTTGTCCCATTTTCCCCCTTCACTCCCCTCCACCCTGCCCACCCCCTCCCACCCTCATTCCCCCACTTTAGTTCATGTCCATGTGTCATAAATTCTTTAGCTTCTACATTTGCCATACTATTCTTGTCCTCCCCCTGTCTATTTCTTATCTATTGTCTATGCTACTTATTCTTTATATCTTTTCCCCCTCTCTCCTCCTCCCACTTCCCTGTTGCTAACCCTCCATGTGATCTCTATTTCTGTGGTTCTCTTTCGGTTCTAGTTGTTTCCTTAGTTTGCTTTTGTTTTAGGTATGGTTGTTACTAACTGTGAGTTTGATGTCTTTTTTTACTGTTCATATTTTTTATCTTCTTTTTCTTAGATAAGTCCCTTTAACATTTCATATAAGGGCTTGGTGATGATGAACTCCTTTCACTTGACCTCATCTGAGAAGCACTTTATCTACCCTTCCATTCTAAATGAAAGCTTTACCAGATAGAGCAATCTTGGATATAGGTCCTTGCCTTTCATGACTTGGAATACTTCTTTCTAGCCCCTTCTTGCCTGCAAGGTCTCTGTTGAGAAATCAGCTGACATTCTGATGGGAACTCCTTTGTAGGTAACTGTCCCCTTATCTCTGCTGCTTCTAGGATTCTCTCCTTCATTTTTACCTTGGGTAATGTAATTATGATGTGCCTTGGTGTGTTCCTCCTTGGGTCCAACTTCTTTGGGACTCTCTGAGCTTCCTCTACTTCCTGGAAGTCTATTTTGTTTGCCAGATTGGAGAAGTGCTCCTTTATTATTTGTTCAAATAACTTTTCCACTTCTTGTTTTTCCTCTTCCCCTTCTGGTACCCCTATAATTCGGATGTTGGAACATTTAAAGATGACCTGGAGGTTCCTAAGCTTCTCCTCATTTTTTTGAATTCTTGTTTCTTCATTCTTTTCTGTTTGGCTGTTCCTTTCTTCCTTCTGGTCCCTTCCATTGATTTGAAACCCAGTTTTCTTTCCATCAGTATTGGTTCCCTGTGCATTTTCCTTCATTTCTCTTATTGTAGCCTGCATTTGTTCATCTAATTTATAACCAAAGTCAGCCAATTCTGTGAGCATCTTGATCACCAGTGCTTTGAACTGTGCATCTGATAGGTTGACTATTTCTCGGTCACTTAAAAAACCTCTCTCTGGGGCTTTTAATTCTGTTTGAGACATCTTTTTTATGTTATTTTTATTTTTTTCTTTGGTCTGGTCTCACCTGTTACGAATGAGGGGTGGAGCCTTAGGTGTTCACTAGGGCAGGGCACCTCAGTCACTGGGTTGTGACCTTGTATGTGGGGGTGGGGTCTGAGAGGGAACAATGGGGCCTGCTGCACTCTTTCTAGGACTTGAGTCCCCTTTGCTGCTTCCCACAAGCAAATTGGGCCCTTCTGGTGCTGGCTCCTGGCAGGAGGGCTTGTGTACTTTCTGGGACTCTGTGGCTTTCCCCAAGGAGCCTCTTGTGAGGCTGAGAGAATCTCCGGGCCTCAACTCCCACAGGTGTTTTCAGTCGGTTCCTTCAGGCTTTGTTTCCTGGCACTGGGTCCCTGGGTTGCGTGGTCTGGGTCGCTGCCCATTTTCACTTAGTTTGTCTGCACTTGAATGTGTGGCAGCAGACAGCCAGCTGCCATGCATGCCTCAATGGGTCTGCTTGTTGCCTCCCATGTCCAGGGTCTGCCACCAGTCCATCAGCTACCCCCGAGCTTCGGGGGTCCGCCAACTGCCATCTGCGCCCTGCACACCCATGTCTGCCAGCCACTGCTTTTTCCTGCCAAGACCCCTTGACCCCTCTTCTTAGGGCTCCAACTCTGCCCCTCCTTACTGGTCTGGATGAATGGTAGTCAGGCTGCCATTCAGTTCATTTCTCTTCAGTTCTGGTTGTTTTTTATTTCTAAATTCTTGTTGTCCTTAGTTTCGGTTGCATGGGGAGTCACAGTGCGACTACCTATGCCTCCATCTGGGCCAGAAGTCAGGATAGCATCTCTTTGGACCAAATGCACTTTTTTAATGAACAAGGTTGACAATAGGCACAAGACCATGGGATCTACTAGTCCTACCATGAGTCACATGACAGAGAAATTGCAGGCCTGATGAGAAACGAAAATGGTCTCTTAAGTGTACAGCAAAGACACCAACTTAGAGGTGACAACCTGCAGGATTGCTATAGTGTCTTCTGGATGTGGAATATACCTCAGTCCAGTGGCCATGATATGGTTGACGTACATATCCATAAAAAAGCAGTGCACGTGAGTTCAGAAAGTGATGGGTGGAAGTTGGAGTGAACCTTCGCAAGTTACCTCCCAGTGACATACTTGGGAATCTGTGCTTCTCATCTTACAATGGCTTTCAGCTCTCTCAGATTAAAAATCTTATTCCTGCCAAAGGAGTATTTTTTGTTAGGGGACACAACTTCATCTGGCCATTCTGGATCTCCTAGAAAGCAGTTACTATTTGGTGAGGGATAATTATCTAGGGGAGGCAGAGAGCCGGGAGACGCACATCTGGAATGCAGGGTTTCACTGGGGTGTCTCAGGGTGGGTCCAAGCTCAGTGACAACCATCAATGAGCAATGACAGCAAACCCAGCGTGTCAACCAGATGCATCTGGAGCCTCAGGCATCTCCGTCTTTGAGATGTAGGTGTAAATGCCTCTGACCTGGAACAAAAGATGCCCTTTGTGGATCTGAGTCTGTTCAGTATTACCTACTGGACATTGTACAATGAAATGTTTTTCCCCCTGAAATGTTGTGATACTGATGGTGGGGGAGGGCTCTTATGATGCTCAGATAGATAATGCATATGGTATGCAATATATATTTAAATGCTAATGTCAGGAATTCTGTACAATAAATCAAACACAATATGGATGAATTACAGTATAGAGTTTATTAAGAAACATAGGCAAGACTCCTGCTCCTACAAAGACAAGTCAAAGTGATTATAAAACAGGAAAGCATGATACAAGCACCATGAGTACATTGATAAAGAATGTATGATTAGGAAGATCATCAGTCAATTGCAGAATCCTATGAAAAGTTATGAGAGGAAGTTACTTAGAAGAACTGGGTGATCCTACTTCAAAATCAAAGCCAAGGCCCTAACTCCATGTCGAGCATGCATGAAACTGACACATGATCCACATGAGCAGGAGGAAGGTGGAAGTCCTGTGAACTCCATCAAGCTGACTCAGAACTTTAAATCAGGCTGATGAGTCACAGAAGTTATAGTCCAGCATAATTGTTGAGGAAGACAATTGGTTTCCACAATGGCAAGTCAGTTAACAGAAGGTGTTCACGCAGATGGTGGTTCTCTGGCAAGGTGATCAGCAGCAGCAGGACTGGCCGCAGCCAGATCCACAGCCAGATCCACAGCCATAGGTTATGCACCCAGGCACACAGCAGCAGGTGGGGTAGTAGCAGGTTCTGTGGACGTACACGGGACAACAGCAAACTGGCTGGCAGCAGCTGGACCCACAGCAGCTGGACCCGCAGCAGCTGGACCCACAGCAGCTGGGCTGGCAGCAAGGGGTGCTACAGCAGCAAGGCTGGCAGCAGCTGCTCACACAGCAAGGGCGGCAGCAAGGCTGGCAGCAGGTGGTCCTGCAGCAGGTGGTCTGACAGCAGGTTGGCTGGCAGCAAGGAGAGCAACACATTGTGTCAGGTTTGCAGGGCGGGTTCCTGTTGAGAAGTGAGTTTCTCAGATTCTGATGATGTCTTCTCTTCTGAAGATGGCTTTTATACTCTGGGCCCCCAATATTGGAACCAATGAGCAGGACTTTTCTTGTTGTTTTTTTGTTTCGATAATTACCTTGGATTTGTCGAGGAGGAAATTGTTCCTTGAGGTTTATGTAAATTCGCTTTTGATCTTTTCCTTAATTGGAAATCGTACTTAACAACCTTTTTCAGAAATGAGACAGAGGAGCCACCAGCGGAAACATTTCTAGTCACATGACATCACATGGTCATGTGATATTTCCTGCTGTCTTTGGGGAAGGCCGACTATCAAATAATCTATAAACTATTGATTTTATAATCTGCAACTTCTTTAAAATTTTTACTCAAGGATTTATGTAGAGAAAGAGTGAGGGAGACAGAGAGAGAAAGACATTGATGTGAGAAAGAAATATTGATTGGTTGTCTCCCTTACATGCCCCAGCCAGGGATTGAACCTGCAACCTAGGTGTGTGCCCTGACTAGTAATTAAACATACAGCCTTTTGGTACATGGGATGATACTTCAACCAACTGAGCCATCTGGCAAGGGCTGAGACTTTCTTGAATTTGTTAATTATTTCTCACAGTATTTAGGTTTTTTAATATATAATATTATGTCATCCACAAATGGAGTCAGTTTTACTTCTTCCTTTCTGATTTGCATGCCCTTATTTATTTTTCTTGCCTAATTACTTTGCTAGAACTTGCAATCCTATGTTGAATAAAAGAATTGTGTGACATTCTTGTCTTGACTTTGATCTTAAAGAAAAAGCTTTCATCTTTTCACCACTGAGTTTGAAGTTAGCTGTGGGCTTGTCATATGCGGCCTTAATTATGTTGAGGTTTGTCCTCTCTATACACTTCTTGTTGATATTTTTAGCATAAGTGGGTGTTGAATTTTGCCTAATGTTTCTCCGCTTCTATTGAGATCATCATATGGTTTTTATCCTTCATTTTGTTAATGTGGTGAATCACACCAACAGGCGGATATCGTGCCATCTTTGCATCCCTGGCCTCAATCCCATTTGACCATGGTATATGATTCCCTTAATCTTTGGTTGAATCTCTTTGCTAATATTTTACTGAGAATGTTCCATGTCTATTCATTAGGGATATTGACATGTAACTTTCTTTCTTTGGTGTCCTTGTTTGGTTGTGGTATCAAGGTAGTGCTGGCTTTATAAATGGGAGTGGAAGTGTTCCCTCCTCTTCTATTATTTGGAAGAGTTTGAGAAACACTGGTATTAATTCTTTTATAAATGATTGGTGGGATTCACTAGTGAAGCCATCTGCTCCTAGACTTACGATTGTGGGAGGTTTTTTAGTGAGTCAATTTATTTCTAGTATGACTCTGTTCAGATTTTCTATTTCTTTATAAATTATTTTTGTCAGGTTTTGTTTCTAGGAGATTATTTTTTTCTAGATTATCTAATTTGTTGGCATACAATTCTTTTTAGTAGTCTTTTATGATTTTTTATATTTTTCATATATCAGTTCTAACATCTGTTTTTAAATTTTAAAAAACTTTTTAATGTTATTGTTCAAGTACAGTTTTCTTTCATTCCTGATTTTATTTATTTGAGTCTTCTCTATTTTTTTTGGTGAGTCTAGCTAAAGGTTTTTCAAGTCGTTCTTCTTTTTAAATACCAGCTCTTAGTTCCACTCATCTTTTCTATTGTGTTTTTAATCTGTATTTTGATTCTTTCAGCTATTATTTTTGTTACTTCTTTCCTTCCACACTAACTGGTCTTTCTTAATTCTCCTTTTTTTAGTTCTTGGAGGTATAAATTTCCTTTCCTCTTTTTCTCTTGTCTCCTAACCCTACTCCTTCTCCTCCTTTTCTTCTTTTCATTCTAGAAACTGTGGCCATCCACTGCCTTAAAGAAACAAAGACTGATCTGAGAGGAGCAGAGGACAGATTGCAGATGATGTGTTTGTTACCTCACCACTAGGAACTGAATGTTTGTCCCCTCCCAAAATTTACCTGCTGAAGTCCTAGCACCTGATGTGATGGCATTTGGAGGAGGAATCTTTGAGAGTAATTGTATTTGGCTGAGGACATGAGGACAAGTCCCTCGTGATAGAATTAATGCTCTGATAACCAGAAAAAGAGGCCAGAGCCCCCGACCCTGCCCCACCCCTCTGTTTCTCTGTCTTTGGAGGATACAGCAATTAAGCAGCCACTTGCAAACCAGGAAGTAGGTTCAAGCAGACACCTAATCTGTGATCAACTTGCTCTTGGACTTCTTAGCCTACAGAAATGGGCTCCATTATTATTTCTAATAGCTGCTCAATAGACTTTTTGGACATTTTACATGCACAGTCGTGTTCTCTACATATGAGAAGATTGCCCTTCTGAAGCTGACCTTAAAGACACAAATAGGAGTAGAATCAGTATATGCAAGGCACTTCAAAGAGAAAGCATGTTATCAAGATGAGCAGTATATCTGCTCACCTGGATGCGCACTTGGACAAATTAATGTGTGTTTCTTACATGGGTGTGTGGCAGTCAACCATGGAAGTGCAGAGTCAGGAGAGGCACACAGGCAAAGGTGGGCAGTGCCAGCTAGCACCGCACAAGCAAGGGGACACTGCACCCAAGTCTTAAGCAAGGCCACGTGTTTGGCATGAACGCAGGAGATACCACTAAACGTTTTGTTCTTCTAAATTATTTCTTTTGATTCTTTGCTCAGAAATAAACTTCCTGTTATTATTTGACTTCCCTTTTTCACACTCATGCTAACTGGTCAAATAGACTATAAAACTATAGCTACTACCTTTATAATTGTATTTCATAATGGGCTTGTTAGTTAATGGGGATGGATAAACTTGTTATGCCCCAACAGGTGAACTCATTCTGTGTAAGTAAATGATATCAATGTCTGAGTCTTCAAGAATCAAATCCAGTGCCTCATAGATATGTTACAATTATAAAAATTAACTTGAAAGAATTTTGGGAGAGAGCTTTTTTCCCTAGATGGATAGTTAACATTTCATGGTGCACTGATATTTATGTTAATGTTATGCCTTTGAATGACAGCAATGCCAGCAAACACTCAGTTATAGGCTTGAACAAGACAGAGAATTTAGGGACTTCAAAGAGACTCATTAATAGAAAGGACACTTAGAGTCCCCTGTCAGAATTCACTCACAGAGACTGCAAATCAAAGATACGACATCCCAGAATCTGCAAACTGGTTGTTTGGTTGATGCTTCAATAGCTCCAGAGATGTGACTTCCTACCCCCATGGTAGCCCACACCATTTGCTAATATCTCCCATAAAGAGAGTTTTCTTATGTAAGCATACATCCCCCAGCCCCCTGCATCTTTTGCTCATTGAGTTCACTTGTGATTAGACAGAATGGCATTGCTGAGCAGTTCCCCCTCTCGTTACACATTTTGTCTCCTCATATTCCATGCTGCAAAATCACATTCCCTTTACTCTGACCTCGGCCGTGATTTTCCCACCTCATGGAATTCACTTCTAAGTACAGCAGTTCCCTGTTGACTGCCTGTATTTTATGATGCTTATTTCCCCACGGCCCTTCTCATGGCTCTGCCATTTGGATCTTTACTGTGAAGATGAACTTAAGAGTAGCTTCTCTAAACATTTAAAATGTTCTGGATTTTGGTTTAGTAGACTATAATATCCTTAAAATATGCAGATATTTGTTATCATTCTTACTATTTGTGTCTGTGCCAATTTTATAAGATGCTTTTAGTTTACATTGTCCATTTTCTGTACTGAGTTCCCACAAAGATTTTGCATCTACAAATCTGATTTTATCTTTAACCAACAGTTCTCTATTGTCAAAGTAGAATACAATAGATTGGTTATGGGGTTTTAATCATAAGAAAGACTCAAATTCCTGCTCTGCCACTCACTGGCTCTATGTTTGGGAGAAAATATAGAATACATTCAAATCAACTCATGAATTGTTTCTCAAATATACTGTGTCATCATCCTTACACACATTTCTGTATTTTTCAGCTACCACCTTACATGTCATGTCCACCCGTGGATTAATCTGAAAGTGTTTTATTTCTATGTTTTCCCTTCTTTTACTGGGTTGGCCATACAGGCAGATACCTTCTTGAAGAGATCACAATTCTTATATTTTCAAGGGAATTGCAGAAACAAATCTATCCACCATACTTATTTTTAGTAAAGGGTAGTTGTTTCTCAATAACCTAAGATTTTATCTCTTTCGTTTATCTTGTACACCTGGCATAACACACACTAACCTCTCATTTCAAATTGTAAACAATTATAAACCAAAGTGCTGGCAAGAAGCCAGAGCACATCCAGGGAAAAGAGCACAATGTCGTGCTCCCTTCATTGACCAAAGAACACATGAGTAATATTCTTACACAACTCCCTATGATTTCTGCAAAAAAACCCACAAATTTATTTTGATATGGAAAACACAAAACCTGAAACGTCATCATTTGATCACCCTAGCAGGGGCTTTTAGGTCAGATGGAGAATTTTTACTACAACTGATCAACAATTCCTGGTCTGCAAAGGCAGAGAAAAGAGGAAATATACCCAATAAGAAGAACTGTACAAAGACTAGTACAATGGCTCTATCTGTGGGGGAAATGAGGCTAAGGAAAGATGTCTATTTGCAAATGCCAAAAGGCCTGACTGACTGATATCATCCATTCCTGGATGGAGCAAGATTAGAATGCAAAGATATTTGGAGACGAGTCACGTCGATATGGATGGTCTGTGGGCAGAAAGTGTTTCCACATTGTGTCACACCTCAGTCCCCCTGGAGAGTACCCACCACTTAGGAGACACTGCACAACTATGTGTTCAAGGTGACCCAACCTGTCCCCCTCCTCAGGTGCACCAATACTTGCAAAAGGGAGCATGAACAAAGCCACCGTGGTGGCAGGACAGAGTCCCATGGATCAACAGCAAGGGCTCCCTTGCCCATGGCTTCTTCTGCTGTATGTGCTGTTGTTGTAAGCACTGTTGCTGATTGGGGTCTTATGTTGTCATGAGAATGGTGCTGAACCCTTATCTACAATATCCGTCATGAAAACCAACACCAGCACAGAGCCAATGTTCTACACTGTACCACTTCTGTAAAGACAGCAATTCTTCCTTATTATGATTATGTGTTTGGAAAGTGGAATCACCTTCCCTGTCTGCAGGGCTATCCACCAGCGTACAGTATTACTATCCTAGGATCCTGGATAGCACCATTTTGGACCAAGGAACACACTCCATGATAAACAAGGTCAACAATAGGCACATAATTGTGGGTCTACCATACACCACATGACATCGCTGGCTTGGTAAAAATTGGAATGGGGTTTTAGATGTATAGCAAAGACACCAATGTAGAGGTAACAACTTGCAGAATTGATTTATTATCTTCTAAATGTGATATCTATTTTGATCCAGTGATCATTGTTTGCTTTACATATGTGTAGTACCATATTTATATATCCATAAAAGTCAGAACATGGATTCAGAAACCATGGGTGAAAGCAGAGATGACCATTTCACTTTAATCCCCTGAAACATACCCTGGGGTTCCTATCCCATCATCCCTTTAGGCTCTCCTGGGTTGGTAGTTCTACTCCTATGAAAGGTGCTTTCTTTGTCAGGGGACATAATCTAATTTTGCAACTGTGATCTGGTCAGTTTGGACTCCTCGGGTCAGCAGAGGGGCAGGCAAAGAAAGCAGTTACTGTTCCGTGAGGGGTGGGTACGGTGAAGAGGTAGAGAGTGGGGAGAAGTACATCTGGAATGTGGGGATTTACTGGAGTGTCTCACGGTGTGTTCGTGCCCAGTGACAACCTTAACTGAGTGCTGACATCACCACAGTGTGCCAAGGACGCAGTCACCTGAGGCTCAGATGTCTACATTTTGACGTGTAAATATAAGTGACTTCGAGCAGAAATGAAAGACCCAGTCCTGGATCTGAGTGTGTTCATTATTAGTGTGTGACATTACACCATGAATTTTTTTTCCTGAAATTATAGACAATAATTATCGGGGGCTATTATGATGCTCAGAGTGAATGATGCATGTATTATGCAATATGTATCTAAAGCCCTATATCAGGAATGCCGCACAATAAAGCAAGCACAATATGGATGAGTTATGACATAGACTTTATTAAGAAACACATAGAGAAGAGACCTGCATCTAGTAAGACAATTCAAAGTGATGCTGAAAGAAGAAAGCCTTATACAAGAATCATGAGGACATGGTAAGGAATAATGATTATGAAGATTACTATTCAGTTATAGAAACCTATTAATAAGTTATGAAGATGGTTTGACTAAGTTGCTTAAGGGGAAGCCATTGTTCCAGACTTCAGAGTCAAAGCCAAGACCATACCAGCGTCTTGAGGATGCACAGAGCTGGGACAAGATCCACACACACAGTAGGAAGAGAAGGGAGGGAAGTTCTAACCACTCCATCAAGCTGATTCTTTAAACAGACCGATGAGTCACAGAAGTTATGGTCCCACATGCCGGTTGTCATCAAAGTCTGGAAGGGTAACTTGTTTCCACAATGGCAAGTCAGTTAACAGAAGGTGTTCATGCAGATGGTGGTTCTCCGGCAAGGTGATCAGCAGCAGCAGGACTGGCCGCAGCCAGATCCACAGCCAGATCCACAGCCATAGGTTATGCACCCTGGCACACAACAGCAGGTGGGGTAGTAGCAGGTTCTGTGGACGTACACGGGACAACAGCAAACTGGCTGGCAGCAGCTGGACCCGCAGCAGCTGGACCCACAGCAGCTGGACCCACAGCAGCTGGGCTGGCAGCAAGGGGTGCTACAGCAGCAAGGCTGGCAGCAGCTGCTCACACAGCAAGGGCGGCAGCAAGGCTGGCAGCAGGTGGTCCTGCAGCAGGTGGTCTGACAGCAGGTTGGGCGGCAGCAAGGCTGGCAGCAGCAACTGGACCCACCACAGCTGGACCCACAGCAGGTGGGCTGGCAACAAGGGGAGCAGCACATTTTGTCAGGTGTGTAGGGTGGGTTCCTGTTCAGAGGTGAGTTTCTGTGATTCTGATGATTCCCTCTGTTCTATGGCTTTTATACTCTGGGCCCCCAATATTGGGACCAATAAGCAGGACTTTCCTTGTTGTTTGTTTTTTGGTAATTACGGAGGAAGTGCCAAGGAGAAATTTGCTCCCTTTGTGTTTGAGGCTTATGTAAAAACTGTTTGATCTTTTCCTTAATTAGTAATATTAAGGCCCTCTTCAGAAATGAGATGGTCAGGAATCATCCCCGGCAATGTTTTAGTCATGTGGTATTTCCCGCTGGGTTGGGGAAGGTCAGACCGTTTTCCTGGTTTTGTAACTTTGTCCGTGTTTAGACTGGGAATTCTCTGAGAGATTCAGGAGTTGATACATTCAGTCTTCAATGAAAATCTTCTTGAGTCTAAGTTGAGCTCCCAGAAAGTGGGATTCAAGGATCTGCCACCAGAAATGTGTTTCCCGGTTCTACCAGAGACACTTGGGTAGAGGACGGTCGGCCCACTGTTTTTCACACGCAGATCAGCACCCAGACGGTAGAACAGAGAGGCTGAGGCAGCCCACTGGGTTTCAATTCATTCATGTTCCCTCTCCGTTTCCCAGCTGTGCCTGAATCTCAGGCGAGACATCCCATCTTGCACATGCTTCTTTTTTTTTATTTATTGTTTTTTTGGGTGTTTTTTTTAGAGAGGGAAGGGAGGGAGATAGAGAGAGAGAAACATCAATGTGTGGTTGCTGGGGGCCCATGGCCTGCAACCCAGGCATGTGCCCTGACTGGGAATCGAACCTGCGACACTTTGGTTTGCAGCCTTCGCTCAATCCACTGAGCTACGCCAGCCAGGGCTGCACATACTTCTTTTATAAATTGAGGCAAACTGACGAGATAAGATACTGGCCAAGGTATATTTGAATATGGAAATGCAGGTTTCAGCCAATGTGGAAAATTGCCAGCCATAATTTCCTAAAATTCTTTTGTGCCCCATTCTCTCAGTCTTTCAGGTGCATCTGTAGGAGCGAAATTGTCGAGTCACAGGGAAAGTGTAGCGTCAACAGTGTAGAAAGAATGGAGCAGTGCTTCAGCATTTCACTACCGGCAGGGTCTCCTGCTCCCCCCGACATTGCGAGCCTTCTGAATTCTACTGGGACATAACTAGGGTTTTTTTTTTATTGAAGTATAATTAACATATAACATTTTATTAGTTTCAGGTATAGAACATAATAATTTACTATTTGTATATATCACAAAATAATGGCTACAGCAGTAAGTCTAGTTCACATCTATCATCATTCACAGTTACAAACTTTTTTTTTCTTTTGTTGAGAACTTTTGGGATATACTCTCTTATCAACTTTTAAATATGCAATACAGTATTATCAACTATAGTCACCCTACTGTGCATTACATGCCCATGACTAATTTATTGTATAACTGGGGGTTTGTGTCTTTTGACCCCCTTTGCCTACTTTTCCCACCCCCTGCTCCCCACTTCTGGCTACCACCAATGTGCTTGCTGTATCTTTGAGGTCAATTTTTTTTACACTGTACATAGAAGTAAGATCATATAGTATTTGTCTTTTTCTGTCTGACTTATTTCACTTAGTGTGATGCCCTCAAGGTCCACCCGTGCTGACATAAATAGGAAGATTCTCTTCTTTTTATGATGGAATAACATTTTATTACAGATATCTAGATATATATTACATGTACATATTATACTTACATATGTAGATAGATATAGCTATATATCACATCTCCTTCATCCATCCATTCATCAGTGGACACTTAGGGTTTTCCCGTGTCTTGGCTATTACAAGTAATGCTGCAGTGAACGTATGGTGTATATACTTATTTCAGTTAGTGTTTTTGTTTTCTTCCGGTAAATACCCAGAAGTGGGATCACTGACCTCCATTCTGTGGTCCATGGTTGCTGTGTCCATTTATAATCTCGCCAACAGTACATAGGGTTCCCTTTTCTCCACATCCTCACCGACACTTTTTAGGTCTTCTTTCTTTGATGAGTATCATTGTGACAGGTGTGAGGCGATATCCCATTGTGGTTTTGTTCTGGATTTCCCTGACGACTAGTGATGCTGAGCACCTTTTCATGTACTTATTGGCCATCTATTGCCTTCTCTGCCAAGTGACTATTCAGACCCTCTGCCCATTATTTCAACAAACAATCAGATTGTTTGTTTGTTTTGCTGTTGAGTTGCGTAAGCTCTTAATATATTCTGGAAATTAACTCCTTATCAACTACACAATTTGCAAATACTTGCTCTCATCCAGAAATTTGCCTTTTTATTTTGGCAATGCTTTCCTTTGCTGTGTAGAAGCTTTTTAATTTGATATAGTTTCACTTGTTTAATATTTGGGCTTTGTTTTGTGTTGACTCCAAAAAATTATTGCCAACATCTATGTGAATAAGCTTACTGCCTATGTTTTCTTCTAGGAATTTTATAGTTTTAGGACTTATACAAGTACTTAATCCATTTTGAGTTAATTTTTGTGTGTGGTGTAAGGTAGTGGCCCATTCTTATTCTTTTGCATGTAGCTGCATCATTTTCCCAGTGCCACTTAGTGAAGTGACTGTGTTTTCCCCATAGTGTATCATAAATTAATTGACCATATATGTGTGGGTTTATTCCTGGGCTCTGTATTCTGTTCCGTTGATCTCTGTGTCTGTTCTTATGGCAATGTCATATTGTTTGATTACTGTAGCTTTGTTATATCGTTTGAAATCAGGGCACATGATGCCTCCAGCTTTGCTTTTCTTTCTCAAGATTGCTGTTGCTATTTGGGGTCTCTTGTCATTCCATATAAATTTTAGGGCTTTTTTCTATATCTGTAAAAATATGCCATTGGAATCTTCATAGGAATTACATTGAATCTGTAGACTGCTTTAAGTAGTATGCATATTTTAACAATATTAATTTTTCTGATCCATGAGTGCAGAATATCTTTCCATTGTTTGTGTTTTTTAAATGTTTTTCATATATGTCTTTTAGTTTTCAGTGTACAGATATTTTTCCTCCTTGGTTAAATGTATTCCCAAGTGTTTTAGTCTTTTTGATGAGATTATCAATGGAATTCTATTTTTTTCTAAAAGTTTGTTATTAGCGTATACAAATACAACAGATTTTTAGATATTGATTTTGTATCCTACAACTTTCCTAAATTTGTTGATTTGTTCTAACAATTTTTGGTGGAGTCTCTAGATCTTTTTACATGTAATATTATGTCACCTACAACTAGAGCCAGTTTTACTTCTTCTATTCTGATTTGATTGTCTTTATTTCTTTTTCTACCTAATTGTTATGGCTAGGACTTCCAACACTCTGTGGATTAAAAGTGGTAAGAGTGGACATTCTTGTTCTTGATTTTAGAGAAGAAGTTTCTGTTTTCCAGCATTAAATGTGGTGTTAGCTCTGTGCTATCATATATGGCCTTTATGTGTTGAGGTACATTACCTCTAGACCCACTTTTGAGACTTCTTAGCATACATGGATGTCAAATTTTGTCCAATGCTTTTCCTGCATCTCTTTAGATTATGATATGATTTCTATTCATTCAGTAAATGTTATATATCACATTGATTGATCTGCAGGTGTTGAACCATTCTCGCATCCCACTTGGTCATGGTGTATGATCCTTCTAACGTATTGTTGAATTCTGTTTGACAACATCTTGTTGAGAAATTTGTGTCTAAGTTCATCGGAGGTATTGGGTTCCCATTTTCTGTTATTGCAGTGTCCTTGCCTAGTTTTGATATCAGGGGAGCACTGGCCTCATAAAAAAGGTTTTGGTTATCCCCTTTTATTCTATGCTTTAAAAGAATTTGAGAAAAAATTGTTAATAAATTTTTCTTGAACTGCTTGGTAGGACCCACCAAGGAAGCTGTCTGCTTCTGCACTTTTGTCAGTTGGGATGTTTTATTGCAATTCATTCATCTCACTAGAAATTGGTCTTTCCTGATGTTCTGTTTTCTACCTTGTTCATGTTCATCTAGCCAGGTAGGGTGTATGTTTACTTGTCTGTTTCTTCTAGCCTGTCCAATTTGGTATCATATCATTGTTCTTAGTAGTCTCTAATGATCTTTTGTTAGGTAAGTAAATCTTATGTTAATGTTCTTACCACAAAACAAAAAAAGCAAGGAGACAGAAAAGAATCTTTTGGAGGTGATAGATATATGTGTTACCTTAATGATGGAAAGGGTATTACGGAGCATGCGTAAGTCCAAACTCACCAAAAGGCATACATTAGACAAGTGCATTTTTGTGTATTAAGTTACCTCAGTGAAGCTGAGGGAAAAGAAGAAAACATCCAAATTTCATGACTTAGTTTCCTCCTCATAACACTTATTAGTCTCCCGCCTGAAAGTCTAGAAAATTGGTCGTGATGCCCAATGGGGCAGGAAAAGTCCTAAGAGTCTTATTCTCATGCCAGCGATACCCTGTTTCACATTCAAAAATTCTCCGCCCACCTGACCCACAATGAATGTGAGCCACTAAAACTAAAACGCAGCTTTATCCTCCCAAGTCACCAAAAAGAATGTGGCTCGTTAGAACTTTTATTCATTGCCCACAGGGAGACATGCTCTGCTATGCAACATGAGACTGAGACATACATTGTCCAAAGGCAGAAATTACATGACAGCTCTCTCTGAGGAAGCTGAAGCAAGACAGACACTTAAGAGATGATTCAGGGAGAGCTGAACTGATGAATTCCAACACATCAGGAAAAGGAAGCAATCTTTTCCATCCATCTTGAAAAGGTTAACCAGGAAAACAAACTTAGCTAATTTGATAATTGTTTGTTAATTAGGACAAACAATGACAAGGACAGAGCACTGGGTCTGATGACAGCAGCCCCCCAGCAGGGTATAAAAGGGGACCTGGGCAAGCAGACTTCCAAACCTTCCAAACCCACCTTCCTGGAAACTCACTCAGAACCTCCACTCTCAGACACCATGGTCAACTCCCGTTGTGGATCCGTCTGCTCTGACCAGGGCTGTGGCCAGGAGACCTGCTGCCGCCCCAGCTGCTGCCAGACCACCTGTTGCCGCCCCACCTGCTGTGTGTCCAGCTGCTGTCGCCCCTCTTGCTGTGGCTCCAGCTGCTGCAGGCCTACCTGTTGCACCTCTAGCTGCTGCCGCCCCACCTGCTGTGTGTCTAGCTGCTGCCGCCCCTCTTGCTGTGGCTCCAGCTGCTGTGGCTCCAGCTGCTGCCGCCCCACCTGCTGCATTTCTAGTTGCTGCCGCCCCTCTTGCTGTGGCTCCAGCTGCTGTGGCTCTAGCTGCTGCAGGCCTGCCTGTTGCATCTCTAGCTGCTGCCGCCCCAGCTGCTGCCAGACACCCTGCTGCCGCCCCACCTGCTGTGTGTCCAGCTGCTGCCGCCCCTGCTGCTGCAGGCCTACCTGCTGCATCTCTAGCTGCTGCCGCCCCAGCTGCTGCCAGACTAGCTGCTGCCGCCCAGTCTGTTCTAGTGGTTCCTGCTGCTGATTGCCCTGACCTGCACCCACCTGGTTTTCATCAGCCAATCTTCTTAATGTTGTCCAACTGAAATGAGTCACCAGAGGCCAATTGAAAAACCTCAGGTCTGACTGATTCTTCTACTGACTTTGGCCTCCAGATATGCTACCCCACCACCACCATATTACTATCTGTCTCCTAAAAGAACACAAAGTTTGAATTTTCTCTTGAAAGCTTTTGACCAACAAGTCATCCCAATTGATATATTTCTTCCTTGCAGATTTTTCTCAGATGGAGATGTCCCTAAGTCTTAAATAAATCTTAATTTTCCAAGCATACAAAGCAACAGCCTCGTGTTTCATGATTTCCTCTTGACTTGTCATCTTTAGCTGTCCGTTGTTCTGCCATTGTTCTCTGCAGAGAGCACACTATGACAGGCATTTGCAGGGTTTCTACCTCTACTCTGGGGTCAATCTTATTCTAATTTAGGAAGATGGTTTCTTAGAGCAAACACTCTGATCCCTCTGCCTGTGGACTTTCTCTGGATGTGGAGCAAGCCTCGGGCTGGCCAGAGTCAGGAGTTAATGTCTGTAGGACCAGTGCTCTCAACCAGTGGATGGGCGGGGCAGATCAATGCTCTAGTTTCTTTCCCCTCCAATGGGAACAAGTTGAGCCAGTCTCCAAAGGGCCTCAGTGGAATAAACCCCAGCTGCCTACAGGAGTAATCTCCTCATTAAATCACTCTGTATTGGCCTTTCTGTCCCTTCCCCAGCTCACTTCCCTGGTTCCTTACAGTGCCTTTTAGGATTATCTTCCAAATAAACTCCTAGATTTCAAGTTCCAGTTTTGCAGTCTGTTCCTGAGGGCACCCAATCTAAGACACCGGTGTTCCAATCTCGTTACCAGTGCCCTTGAAAACAGATCTTAGTATATTACGAATGGTTGCCTACTGTCAGTGTCAACTCAGACCCGGTAACCGAGAACATCTGATAGGGGTGTTCCCGTTTCCTCTGAGGAAATGGCTGTAAATTCCTTTGGGAAAGAACTGGAGAGATCACCCCTATGTGCACCTGCTGTGGTCCTTCATTTTGCAGGACTGGCCTCTCTTTCAATGGGTCAGTGGGTGGTAGGTGTGGAAACTGGGTGAGGGATCATGATTTTCCATTGGGATCACTGGCCTCAGCCTATGTAATTCAGCACACATCACTTTGCCCCAGTTGTCATTCCAAAATTGCTGCCCATCACATATTTATACCCACATTATTTCTTACAGGTAATGCTGCCACCTGGCCTCTGCTACTCAAGGATGTTATCATCCCCGTAGCTCCTCAGGAGCTCAGTTCTATGACAATATTTTGTACCACAGGCTCCAACTTTAGACAATGGACTACCATATTGCTTAATGATGCTGCCGACCTCCTTACCTGTTCATTCCTTATTACCTGATTATAGATGTACTGTACTCCCAGAGTCCTCCTAGGGAGCTTATTCAGCTGGTTGGGTTTCCTGGCCTTACGACTAGATCTATTCTAGTGTAGTAATTGCTGTGCACCCTTTGCTCTTTTCATCCTCATCTCTGTGTTGTGTGGCACTAGATAAATCTGGGCTAGTTATCTGTCATTATGTAATATTGCCTCAGATTTTAGCAGCTTAAAATGATGCTTGTTTACTCTCTCACAGTTTTGGTGGATCAGGAATCCAAGTACAGCTCAGCTGGGGCCTCTATTTTGTAATAATTCATTGGGCTGCAACCAAGGTCTAGAGTTTATCTGGAGAAGAACCCACCTCCAGGTTCACTTACGTAGCTGTTGACAGGATTCAATTCCTCAAGGGCCATTAGAGTGAGAGTCACCGTCCCGTGCTGGTCAGGTGTTGGCAGCACTGCTCTCTCTCTCCCAGACAGCCGCCTGCTTCACCAGAACCCGTGAGGGAGAGGGAAAGTTGGCTGCGAGTTGAAAAGTCCCAACCTTTTGAAACTTAACCACTTGATGTTGCCATATGCTGTTGGTTAGAAGTGAGTTATTCAAGGGGAGGGAATTACATAAGACTTTGAACACCATCTAAAGGCCATATAGAGGCTGCCTGCCACACTCTTCCATAATATTGAGTGAAAGAATAGAAACACATAATACCTATGTGTTCTACTTAATACCTTAAGATTCCACTTAATATTGAAAGAATAGAAACACATAATACCTATGTGTTCCATAATACCTTAAGATTCCATTTATATAAAACTCAAAAATGTGAAACTAAACTATATTGTTTTGGATGAATACCTAGGTGATAAAATTATAAAGAAAATTGCCGTGGTTGGTGTAGCTCAGTGGATTGAGTGCTGGCCTGTGAAACAAAGGGTCACTGGTTTGACTCTCAGTCTAGGGCACATGCCTGGGTGCAGGCCAGGCCTCCTGTTGGGGGCGCTCAAGAAGCAACCACACATTAATGTTTCCTCCCTCTCTTTCTCTGTCCCTTCCTCTCTCTCTAAAAATAAATAAATAAAATCTTTTTTAAAAGTTATAAAAACTCAACAAAAAGGTTACTTTAAAAGTCAGGACAGTGATTATCTGTAGGGTAGAAGGAGAGAGATGAGATCGAGAGAAGACAAATTAAGGGCCCTGTTGGAGAGAGCGACGCTCTGTTTCTTGACTTGGGTGTTGGGATGCATAGATATTTGCTTAGTAATTATTTATGTTATATTATGCATGCATATTTTATATGCTTTTCAGTATACAGTAGTCTTCCCTCCAATCCAGGGTTTTGCTTCCTGTAGTTTTAGTTACCCATAGTCTACCATGGTCCAAAAATAGTAAAGGGAAAATTCCAGAACACAATTTGTAAGTTCTAAATTGCACACCATTCTGAGCAGCAGGATGAAACTTTGTGCTGTCCTGTTCCAACCTACCTGGGTGTGATTCATCCCTTTGTCCAGTGTATCTGCACTCTGTCTGCCACCCACCCATGAGTCACTTAGTAGCTGCCTCAGTTGGCAGATCAACTGTCTTGCTATCACAATGCTTATGTTCAAGTTGCCTGTGTTTACTTAATAAGGGCCCCAAAGTTCAACGGCAGTGATACTGGCCATTCTGATATGCCAGAGAGAAGCCCATGATGCTTCCTTTAAGTAAAAGTTCTTAACTCAATAAAAAAGAAAACATGTGTGCTGATGTTGCTAAGTTATACAGTAAAATAGATCTTATATCCATGAAAGTCTGAAGAAGGAACAAGAAATTTGTGCTAGTTTGTTGTGGGAAGTACCTTGGGATATTTTGGTGACCTCAAGAAGAGTGAAATTTACCCAAAGCTATAGGTACTGTAGGCAAAGCTGACTACAAGTGTCTGGCTTGGCTTCTTAGCCTCAAGAGGCTATTAAAAGTTCAATCTGAAGATTCCATATGAAATGTAGCAAAGGCCTACTCAAAACCACAACAAGATACTGCCTCACACCTTTAGAATAGATATTATCAACAAGTAATAACAAGTTTTGGAGAGCATGTAGAGAAAAAGAACCCTCAAACACTGGTAGTGGAGATATAAACTGGTACAGCCACTAGGAAAGCAGTATGGAGGTTCCTCAAAAAAATTAGGAATAGTGTTACCATATGAATCAGCAGTCCTTCTTCTTGGTGTCTTCCCCCCCAAAATGAAAACATTTATTCATAAAGATATATGTACCCCTATGTTCATTGAAGTATTATTCATAGTGGCCAAGACATGGAAATAACTGAAGTGTTCTTCAATAGATGATTGGATAAAGGTGTGGTACATATATACAATGAATACCACTCAGCCATGAGAAAAGATGAAATACTGCCATTTGTGACAATATGGATGGATCTTAAGAATATCATGCTAAGTAAAATAAGTCAGATGAAAAAAAAATAAGTCAGATGGAAAAAGTCAAGAACCATATAATTTTACTCATGTGGGATATAAAACTGAAAGCAACAAATGAACAAATAAAGCAGACAAACAAAAACTCATAGACACAAACAACAGTGTGGTGGTTACTAGAAGGACAGGGGGTTGGGGGGAGGTAGTAAAGGGTAAAGGGGGTCAAATATGTGGTGATGGAAGGAGACTTAACTTTGGGTGTTGAACACACATGCAATGTATAGATGATGTATTACAGAATAAACCTATATAATTTTATTAACCAAAGTTGCCCCCCAAATTTTCCTTAAAAAAAGAAGATTTTATTTATTTATTTTTAGAGAGCGGGGAAGGGAAGGAAAAAGGGAGAGAAACATCAATGTGTGGTTGCCTCTCACACACCCCCTACTGGGGACCTGGCCTGCAACCCAGGCATGTGCCCTGACTGGGAATCAAACCAGCCACCCTTTGGTTCACAGGCCAACGCTCAATCCACTGAGCCACACCAGCCAGGCAAAAAAAAATTTTTTATCCTTACTCAAGCACAGGCTTAATGATTTTAAAGAGAGAGGAAAGGAGAGAGGGAAGGAGGGAGAGAAACATCAGTGTGTGAGAGAAACATCGATCAGTTACCTCTCACACATGCCCCAACAGGGGACAAAACCCACAAGCCAGGCATGTTCCCTGACCAGGAATCAAACCAGAGACCTTTAAGTTTATAAGACGGCACTCCAACCCACTTAGCCACACTAGCCAGGGCACCCCAAAAATTAATAAAATTTAAAAATAAATAAATAAAAGAGCCTATATGATCCATCAGTATTCTTGCCACTCTTATGTAAATAAGCAGGCCAAACTTAATAAGACTAGATTTGTTAAGAAAACAAATTAGTTTTACTACAATTACTTTTGGTAAAAATGGGGGTGAGTGTAGAGGAGAAAATTTTATTTCAGTAGAAACTATAATACATACCTGGTAAAATTAGATTCTAGTGCTGTTCATTGTTTTTAAGGTTTTGTTTTTCTGAATTCCTCTAGTCTCCTCATGTTTGGTTATGACCCTCCAAACTAATGTTCCCAATTTTCTCCAATCCTTTGTGATTTGTAATCATTCAGAACTAAAACTTTTTTTGAAGTGCTACAAAGGTAAATAACTTGATATGAACTTCAGAGAAATTGCCATGATGTTTCAGGTTTAGACACTTTTCTTCAGGACTATAGCTATGTGGGCCACTCCAAAAGCTTACCTAAACACCTGATGACATCATCAGAGACATTCAAACTGCAAAAGATACTCTGACTTCTCCATCTAAAAATATTCTTTTCTCTTAAGTGGCTGCCCTCTGGACTCAGGCTGGGTTTATGGTTTGCTCCAAACATTAAACTTTATGTTTCCCTTTTTTTTTTGCATAAAAATGCTTTATTAAATAACTGGTTTTTCACACAATATAATTCTAGCTTTGGAAGCCCACCAGTATCACCTGCCTCCTGAAATGAGTCACAGCTATTTACCTGAACTGACCTAATCTCAGGACCGAGAGACCTGATTCAATGAGTTTTAAAGGCTCGATCAACTTAGCTTTTGGACTGTGAAACCTCCTGGGGAAGTTTCCGAGGCAGGAGTGTAAGGGAGCAGAATCTGCCACCCCAAAATATGTCTCTTGGGAATGAGGAATATTTTAGCTGGTTATTTTTAAGATACAGCAGAGGAAGAGCTCTGAAAACCAATTGGAAGTTACCCTTTTGTAAGAGACATTTACACGTATAAGAAAAATCCCCATCTGTAAGAGTGTCTCCCACACTGTACCAGGGAGAGGGCATGACTCCATCTCTAGAAACTCTTATCAATGGAGAAGCAAGGACCTACCTCTGTGTAACAACTTTATCCTTGTTTACGCTGCTTTTCCTGGCAACCTCCCATAACTAACTCCCCACCCGCAATGTCTTCTTTGGTCTTTAGCTGACGATGGCATCTAAAGTGAAGTCATATGCCATCTTGGGGGTGTGACTTAGTTCCCGAGTCTCTCCCATGCGTACAGGAGGTATTCATGTTGTTAAACTGTTGCTAGTTTTTTCCCTGTTAATCAGATTTTGTCCATTTGATTCTTAGACCAGCAGAAAGAACCTAGAAGGGTAAAGGAGAAATTTTTCCTCCCCAACACTAAGTTGGACTCAGGCATGGATTCACTTTGTCTCTTCAAACATGTCAGCATCATGCCCATCAGGCCAGGAATAATCCTCAATCAAACAACACTAAGAAGTGAAAGTGTACTGAGCCTAATGAGGCCATCAGGAACTCGGAGAGTGCACCACGTGACCAGGTTATGAACAAAGCAGGAACGACGCTGACAATGTGACCGTCTTCCTTATATCTGAAAAAGTTTCTATGAATTATTCTCAATTAAGAAACACATGAAACACTTATTTTCTATATATTCATAACATTTAATGAATAACTTCCTTTTCTATAATTCCCAGTGACTATGGAAAACAATATAAACAACAACAAGGAAAGTCCCACTCATTGGTCCAAATTGGAGGGGGTGGGGGTAAAGGAAGGGGGTCCGGTGTATAAAAGCCCCAGAAACGGGGAATCATCAGAATCTGAGAAACTCACCTCTGAGCAGAAACCCACCCTCCACCCCGGACACCATGTGTTGCTCCCCTTGCTGCCAGCCCACCTGCTGCAGGCCCACCTGCTGCGGGTCCAGCTGTTGTGGGTCCAGCTGCTGCCAGCCATGCTGCCAGCCTTGCTGTGTGTCCAGCTGCTGCCAGCCTTGCTGCCAGCCATGCTGCCGCCCTTGCTGCATGTCCAGCTGCTGCCAGCCATGCTGCCAGCCTTGCTGCCGCCCTTGCTGCGTGTCCAGCTGCTGCCAGCCATGCTGCCAGCCATGCTGCCGCCCTTGCTGCGTGTCCAGCTGCTGCCAGCCATGCTGCCAGCCTTGCTGCCGCCCTTGCTGTCTGTCCAGCTGCTGCCAGCCTTGCTGCCAGCCATGCTGCCGCCCTTGCTGCGTATCCAGCTGCTGCCAGCCTTGCTGCCAGCCATGCTGCCGCCCTTGCTGTGTGTCCAGCTGCTGCCAGCCATGCTGCCGCCCAACCTGCTGTCAGACCACCTGCTGTAGGACCACCTGCTGCCAGCCTTGCTGCCGCCCTTGCTGTGTGTCCAGCTGCTGCCAGCCTTGCTGCCAGCCTTGCTGCCGCCCTTGCTGTGTGTCCAGCTGCTGCCAGCCTTGCTGCCAGCCATGCTGCCGCCCTTGCTGTGTGAGCAGCTGCTGCCAGCCTTGCTGCCAGCCTTGCTGCCGCCCTTGCTGCGTGTCCAGCTGCTGCCAGCCTTGCTGCCGCCCTTGCTGCGTGTCCAGCTGCTGCCAGCCTTGCTGCCGCCCAACCTGCTGTCAGACCACCTGCTGTAGGACCACCTGCTGCCAGCCTTGCTGCCAGCCATGCTGCCGCCCTTGCTGTGTGTCCAGCTGCTGCCAGCCTTGCTGCCGCCCTTGCTGTGTGTCCAGCTGCTGCCAGCCTTGCTGCCAGCCTTGCTGCCGCCCATCGTGTTGTCAGACCACCTGCTGTAGAACCACCTGCTGTAGGACCACCTGCTGCCAGCCTTGCTGCCGCCCTTGCTGCTGCTGATTGCCTCTCCAAAGAACCACCATCTTCACATACCACCTGTTAACTGACTCACCATTTTGGAAACATATTCATTACCTAGACTTTGCTGACAGCCAGCATGTTTGACCATAACTTCCGTTCTTCGTTCTGCTGATAAAAACTCTGAGTCAGTTTGATGGAGGGCAGAGGGTTTCTCCTGGTCCCCTTCCTCCAGTGGATGTGAATCAGGTGCCAGCTCTGTGCATCCTTGATGTGCAGTTATGGCCTCTGCTTTGACTCTGTCATCAGGATCTTCAGCCTCTCTCTCTATGTACTTTAGAAAAACAAATTCTTATAACTGTTACTTAGGTTTTCTGCAACTTTTGAAAATCTTCACCATCATGTTTTCTTTTTCAGTGTACGCATGGTTCTTGTAATCCTGCTTTCTTCTTTTCATGGACGCTTTGAATTGGCTCCCTAGATGCAGGGCATCTTACCTATATTTCTTAATAAAATTTGTACCCTTGTGCATTCCATATTGTGTTTTGTTTTCATGTACAGCACTCCTGATGTAAAGATTTATACACATGTTGCATATCATATGCATTATCCATTCTGAGCGTCATATCATCTCCCACAAATAACTACCTCCTTTCTTCATGTTGCACATCTCACAGGGTGATGTCACATAGCTGATATGGACGGACTCAGACTCAGAGCCCGGACCATGTCTCATACCTCTGCTCAATGGCACTTAAGTTTCTATCTCAAGACAAATTAGAAAACAAAATCCTAGGGCTGAGCACCAGCAAGATGTTCATTTGAGTGTCTTTGACCATGGAAGTGATATTCTCTTGTACATATATGCAGATAATACCTATTTACAAAGTTCTTCCCAAATCGGTGTCCCACACCTCGGCTACATGTTAGGGCAGCAAGGGCTGTGTTTTAGAGCCCTACTATGTGCAGGATCCTTTTCTGTCTCTGGTGCTGTCCTGCTACCCGTGCTCTCAAGGGCATCCAATACTGGGGAGCATCCAGAGTGTTCTCACGAGGAAGGGCTCATCCGAAGAGACTTCTTCTTTGCCATCATGTAAATCCGATTGTTGTGCGGCCGCCTCCTCCTGGTACCTGTTGACTAGAGTGGAAGGGAGTAAGTCATTCCCTGTGGAACTCTGTATGTTCTCCAGCTTTAAGGCAATTTGCCATTCTGATCAAATTAAGAGAATGGATGAGTTGAATTCCCTGCTGCTGAACTTTGGGGCCTGCCAGGAACAGAACTTCTGCAACAACAAATATGTCTGGAAGGCTGTGGTCCAAGGTCATTTTTACTGGCTATAAACGGGGTCTCCAGAACCAGAGGGAGCACACATTTTTTTAAAAAAATTGAAGGTGTTTACGCTCGAGATGAAACTGAATTCTATCCAGGAAAAAGATGTGCTTATGTGTACAAAGCAAAGAATAGCATAGTGCCCTGACTGGCGTGGCTCAGTGGATTGAGCGCTGGCTGCGAACCAGGCATCGCAGGTTCGATTCCCAGTAAGGGCACATGCCTAGGTTGCAGGCCACGGCCCCCCACAACCACACATTGATGTTTCTGTCTCTCTCTCTCTCTCCCCCTTCCCTCTCTAAAAATAAATAAATAAATCTTTAAAAAAAATACAAAACTTGATACTATTAAAAAAAAAAAAGAACAGCATAGTGACTCCTGGTGGTAGACCAAACAACACCGGAGCCATCTGGGGAAAGGTGACTCGTGCTCATGGAGACAATGGCTGGTTCGTGCTAAATTCCAAAGCAACCTTCCTGCTAAGGCCATTGGACACAGAATCCATGTAATGCTATACCCCTCCAGGATTTAAACTCACTGATAAACAAATAACAACCCTGACTGTGTGGCTTGCTTGGGGGCCCTCTGGCAAAGCAAAGGATTCCGGGTTGGGGAACATGGTTGGGTGCAGGTTCAGTCCCTGGTCAAGATGCAAAGGGGGGCCAACTGGTGAATGTTTCTCTCACATGTCTATGCTTCTCATCTTTTTCTCCCTCTCTCCCCTCTCAAATAAGTAAATGAAATCTATTTTAAAGAGTAAATAAAAAATACTAAGAGGATGTGGTAAGAACAAAGTTGGGAAGTGAGGAACTATGCAGTGGGCACGTACGACATAGTACCTGAACCCTCTATGGAAACAGAGCCCTCCCCTGTGTGTCCTCCGACAATGGGGAAACATTTGAGAGAAAGAGAAATTTGTGTTCCAGGGGGAGCGGAAGAATGTGAGAAAGAAGAAAAGAAGAAGAGGCCGTGCATTCCTAGTGGTCATGCTGGACAGAAGGCTGGTGCGTCGGTCCCGAATGAGCAGCGCTGCCTGGACCTTCATGGAGGTAAGGCTTGATACTGTTTGGAGCCTGAGTCACCTCCTCAGGAACAGTAGTGGGACCTCTGGTGCACCAGCCAGGCTGGTGTCCGGGACACGTGCTAAGTTCTGACGCTGTGTATCTGGGAGGCTCTGAAGAGACTGTCGAGGCCACACTTGCTGATTGCTGTTCCCTGGTGGCTGTTTGGGTGATTGAGATGAGAAACGAACATGTTCTGGGTGACCTCCTATTTGTTGGATATGCAGTAAGGGCCTGATCTACATATCTTTAATTCTTGAATTGTCAAAGGACGTATAAATGTTCCCATGTTAGAGATAAGGACCTGGAAACTGAGGAGGTAAAGCGATGTCATAGTTCAGTTTCTCCCAGGAGTGTCTCTGCAGAAAAGATTTAAGTAGTAGTTTATTTGCAAAGGGCAGGTCTCACCAGATGGGGAGTGTGGATGTGACACAGGAGAGGAGCATTGTTAAGCCAGAATCATAGTGGCAGCTGAAGTGTACACCTAAGAGAAAATACCAGAAATGCTATAAAGCACACTCTTTAGGATTTTCCCAACTGAGTAGTGAGGGAGCTGACTCTGTGTAAACAGACTCTCCAGAAGCATCGGCTGAGTGTTTTTCTCAGTGTGACACACACGGGCAGCATGCCTTTCAGTTATTGCAAAAAAAAAAAAAAAACCTCTTAGGCATAGAGATATAGATCTGGCTGATAAAAACTTGCCTGAACACACTAAAATCCCAAACATATGGGTGGTGTATTCAAAACCTCTTCTACAGTCTGTGATTTTCTCCACTCAAATCCAATATTGGGTTCTTCAGTGTGGTGGACACCCATAGTTTCTAGAAGAAGAGGAATGAGGATGAAGAAAAGGTGGTGGAGGAGAAGAAGAAGAAAGGGAAGAGGAAGAAGGAGGAAGAGGGGGAGGGGAAGGAGGAAGAGGAGGAGGGGAAGGAGAATGAGAAAGAGAAAGGAAAGGAGAAGGAGGAAGAAGGGGAGGGAAACAAGGAGAGAGAGAAGGAAGAAAAAGAAAGAGAAAGAACAAGAAAATAACACAGTACGTGTGTAGTCAGGGATGTGAGGTCACTGACTCTGCTGGTTAACGAGGTTAGGACCGGAGGGACAACTCATCCTGGTTTGCCCAAACTGCCCCAGTTGTACCACTGGGGAGTCCCATGTCCCAGGAGACCCCTTCGTCCTGGGTAATTAGGACTAGGGGTCACCCAGGAGGTAAAATGACTGATATTTTCAGCCCCAGCTCCTGCTTTTACCCACCTGCTTTGGTTCTGCCCTGCGTATGAAGGAGATTATGCCAAACATCCTCCACTCAAGTGTCTGCAATAGAGCTGGGGAACACAGGTAGGAGACGTTGCTCCAGAGGGCTATCTGTCATGGCCTTGAATCGGGCTTTTATGGGGGAACAGACGTGGACTCGAGCATGGTTTTAGTTTGTCCCTGTGAACATCTCAGCATCATACCACATGCCACAGGGATACGTCCCAGTCGAAGTCAGCTGAAGAAACAAACTGGGAAGGACACCTGTCCTGACCCTTAAGAGGCCATCAGGGACTTTATCATACAACCAGGATGCGATCAGAGCAGGAAGGATGCTGATGATGTGGCCACCTTCCTTTTATCTAAAAAAGGTTCTATGAATTATTCTCAATTAAGAAACACATTAATCACTTGTTTTCTAAAGATTCATATCGTTTAAGAAACAACTTCCTTTTTACATCTCCCCCAGTGAATATGGAAAACAAATATAAACAACAACAAGGAAAGTCCTACCTATTGGTCCAAACTTCGGGAGGTACTATGTATAAAAGCCCAGCATAGGAGGAGTCATAAGATTCTGGAAAATCTACCACTGAACAGGAGTTCATACTCCATCCCTGACACTATGGCCTATCCGTGCTGCCCCCCTTCTTGTCAGCCTACCTGCTGTGGGACCACCTGCTCTGGGACCACCTGCTGCTGACCCAGCTGCTACTGCAGCCCCTGCTGTGCGTCCAGCTGCTGCCGGCCGTGCTGCTGCCAATCATCTCACCATGGAACATTGTCACACAAACTAACCTTCTGATACTCAACCTGTCACCACTTCAGTTACTGCCACAATAACCAGGTTTCACTAATATCCAGCTGCCACCATCTTCCTACTTGTCATTCTTGATTAAAAGGTGCTGTGAGTAGACATGGTAACACACAGTCACCTTCAGCCCATTTTCCTCATCTTTATTTGCTTCCATCTCTGTGATAGCTCAGGTCTTAGGTCTCCTTGACCTCCAGCCATTGTGGTCAGCCTTACAAAAATGATCACCACTTTCCCTCTAAGTAAGCTAAAGCACAACTCATTATGATAGGCTTCCTCCATGTTTACTGTATTATTATGATCTTTTTTCTAATGTGCTCATTACCAAGCAGACTGGGGCCCATCCATGTGGCACCCCGGAGAATGACCCAACGATTAATGCTGGAAGGAACAGGTCTTTATTTACAATAGTCCAACCTTGGGGTGTCTCAGAGCACCTCAGCTCGGAGCCCTCCTTTCCCACGAGACCCAGCACTTCCCAGCTCCCCACCAGGCTACTAGCCAAAAGCACCCTCAAAAGTTTCCCATTTTCGTATCTGTGCAGGATCTGGAATATGTTGTTATCAGCCTCCATGTAATAGCTCAGAAAAGGCACAAGTCCTGAGAGTCCAGGTACAATCCAGGTGCAGCTGGTCGGGATCTTGCAAGGAAGGCCTTCGCAGCTCTGGAGTCGGGTAGAGCAGGCACAGTCACGGCGGCAGCATCTCCTGTCTGATCAGCCCAGGTCACGTGGCCTCCTTCCTCACCGTAAACTGCGTGGCTGCTTGCTCCCTTCTCCCTTCTCACTGCTCTCTTTCCAAACTGCGCGGTCAACTTCCCTTCTCCTTCCCAAACCTCAGGCACAGAGAGAGAAAGAGAGAGAGAGTGGGAGAGAGAACGTCATGGCTGCTACATCATCCCTCCCTCAGGGGTCTCCTACTCCCCTCCTAGCCACGCGGCAGAAATCCCTTTCCACTGACCGCACACCCCATCCTTCACCACTGCTCCCCACAGGGCCAGGAGAGTGAATGGCTGCTGAGCCTAGTTTCCAATCCGGGCCTGGATCTCCCAGCAGGATGCCATTTCCGACCTCTCCCACAGTGGGCTACCTCTTCCCATTCCCCGTAGCTTCTGCCTTTCTCCAGCTGCCAGTGTTAGTCCAGGCAGGTGTGTCTCGCTGCAGGGAACCACCTCCCTGCTGTAAGCTCCTAGGCTAGGCCACAAGCCAAGATACATTCAGAAAGTCACCCCCACCTCCCTTGCCTCAAGTGGCTGCCACAGCTTTTTAAATTATCTATGAGGCTAGCCAAGTTGCCATAGATATGCAAAATCTCCCAGTCCTGTGCTCCACTGCTCCTGTCACCCAAGCCGGGTTCATGGGGAATAAATATCCTCTGAACCACCTGATGGGCTCATTATCCTTCTCTTTTCATGATTACTTGCCTATCTTCCCAGTTGTGGGAAGCATCTCTGGTCGCTTCCCAGTAAAGTCTTTGCTATCGTCCACCTATATTGTGACTTTACTTTTTATGTAGCATTTGCTCTTAAGTCCTTACACTCATATTTCATTTTACAAGTCTTGTCTATTCTGAGCTTGGCAGTCACCCCTAAACTAGCAGAACCAAGAGGATCACCTCCCTTTTACAGATGAATAGAGGTCACTTGGCTACTTATGGACAGAATTTGGTCAAGGGGTAGGGCCTCTGATTCTAACTCCAAGGCCCTACAAACTCAAAGAAAACAGCGGTCTGAGTACTGGGAAGATGTGTGCTTTGGACTGTCTGCACAGCTTTGCAAATAAACCTTTCCATGCACAGACAATCTTTCTTCTTTACAAATGTATTCTCCCACCTGTTTCCAAAACCTCAATGAGCACTGGTACATGTAAGCCCAGTAGGCCGGTCTTAAGAGACATCCTCTATGTTTAAGCATCTGTTGTGTTCCTGGTGCTGTGCTGGCACATTTAAGCCGGAGACTTATCGAAAGACACCTGTTCTTTGAGGGGGTGGTGTTCTGGGTGGTGTCTTTCACCCTGCCACATAGAGTGTGGAATATTAAAAAAAGGATCAGGTAAAACATACACCCTCAGCCATATTTTATGTAACCCTAAACTTTTGGTCCCTTTTTTCTCTTGACCAGAAAACATTATCAAAGGAATTAAGTATGGGCACAGCTCTGTGGATTGAGCTAACAGCATCATGAAAATTTTACCTTCAAATCATTCCACTATCCCTGCAAAACACCACCCTGAGCTCTATGAGATGGAGCTGGAGCACAAGTCATATCTGGTAGTCTCTGAAGAGACTGCCTAGTTAGCTCACAGCAGGGGAAGAAGAGAAGTCGAGCTGCTAATATCTGTTCATTGTATTTAGGTATCGGTCTCCCCCAGTGTTCCTCAACCCTGGCACTGTCAACATGTTGGGCCAGACAGTTCTTTGCGGGCCGCGGGAGGGTGCCTGTTGCAACCATCGAGGAGAGTCTGGCAGCATCCTGACCTCTCTCTACCCACTAGATCCCAGTAGCGCCCCCTTCTGGTTGTGTCATACAGCGCTGAGGTGGGTGGGAAAAGGGGCAAAACACAAGAATAATATGCATACCACAGAGGACTTATCTACATATATAGGATTGGATAATAATAAACGTGACATCAAGATTCGTGTGATGAAACAAAAGCAGTGTTTTGAGGATAAGTTATACACTTAAATCTTTATGTCAGAAGAGAAGAAAACCTCAAAAGTTAATGCGTTAAATGCCCCATCTTAAGAAATTAAGAGAGGAGCAACAGTACTGCCCCAACCCTACACAGAAGAAAACAAACGCTGAAAAGAAAAACAGAGTCGAAATTCATAAAACAGCAAGTAAAGGAAAAACAGTGACTTCAACAAAGCCAAAAGGTTGGCCTTTGAAAAGTGAACCAAATCAATAAAACTCTTGGGAAATTGATCAGCTAAAATGAAACAAGACAAAATTGAATAATACTATGAAAGAAAATGTGGGCATAAGATATGGATAAAATAGATTTTAAAATTATTTTCATTATCTGTTGCTTTATTACGAACTATTACTAAAAACAACAACTGTTCACTGTTTCTCACAAGTTCATGGGCTCACTGAGCTCAGTGCATTGGTCCCACAAGATAATGACGGGAAAAAACACTCACAGCACAGACAGAGGCACGGGATTCGTCTCCGGAACCCAACTCTCTCCAACCAGTAACCACGAACAACTCAACAGAAAATGAGGTAAAAGATGTGGCTGGGAATTCTGTGTTAGAGGAAACACATGCAGCCAGTAAAACTAAAAAAAAAAAAAATAAAAAATAAAAAAATAAAAAAACCAGAATCATAAGCAACTGAGAAAAATACAAATCAAACTTCTACAAGATTCCAACTTACACCACTTTATTGCAAGACAATTTAAAAGTCCAATAATATCAAGAATTTAGGGAGCATGGGAATCCACCGAACCTCTTGCCTATTGCAGAGGGGTGGAGGGTGGTATAAATCTGAGCAGCCACTTTGGGGAACACGTTGGCATTTTCTCCTAAATGATAGACCTGTCAATCCAATGTGCCAATAATCTCATGCCCCCGGCTTTACTGACAGCCATTCTGTTAATTACCTTATTACATGGTGAGGCCTCCTAGCACAGCAGAGCCTGCCTCACTCTGACTTGTTTCTTACTCATTTCCTGTAGGTCAATGCACAATGCCTGGCCGGCCTCCTCTACCCTGACATAGTTATGACCTCAGCTTTGGAAAAGTGGTCAACTCTTTCCCCCTCTAAGAATCTCTAAAAACACACTCTGGTTGGTGTGGCTCAGTGAATTGACTGCCAACCTGTGAACCAAAGGGCCGCCGGTTCAATTCCCAGTCAGGGCACATGCCTGGGTTACCGGCCAGGTCCCCAGTAGGAAATGTGCAAGAGGCAACCACACACTGATGTTTCTCTTCCTCTCTTACTCCCTCCCTCCCCCTTTCTCTAAAAATAAATAAAATCTTTAAAAATTTTTTTAAAAGAATCTTTCAAAACAAATTCTTAGGGCTGTTCTCTTAAGTCTCTGCAACCATCTTAAAATTTGCGATAACCAGTCAGGGCAAAGCTTTCTTGATGCACTACGTGGTACAGAGCAGGGGGATCACTGCTGTGTTCAGAGAGAAAGGAATGCGGTTCCCTGGCGAAGGGCGCTGAAATAGAGGGCAGAGCTCATAAGCAGGGGAGGATTCAAAAACACTGTCGTGGCTGTGCCAATTACATACTTCTGATGGGGGGGCCTGGAACGAGTACACCCTGAAATGGGGAGAAACTCTTTGAAAGAGCTTCCCAAGGATGGACCGGACCACCCTGAGTGCATAAACTTCTGCTTGCTAAAGCATTCGAGCCTTAGAACCGACAACCACTGGGCAGGAAGTGTATCAGGATTCCTGCCGTGCCTGAGATTCTTTGAGGTCTCTGAACACTCTGCCTTACCCCATCATTATTTCATTGATTGCTACGGACATGGTATCATTTTCTGAGGTCCATAAGCATTCAAACAGCTTCTGCTTTAAAGAAACCGTACTCATAGTCGTGGTAATAGGCATTCCCTTGGAGGGGGTGGGGGGAAGGCTGGCTTCCAAAAGGCGTTCAGGGTAGAATTCACAGCCTTGACGAATACTCTGGGCCTGATTTTCTTTACACACCGACGGCAAAGCCACCTGCCTGATGGAGCAGGCTCACGTTAGCCAAGCCCATAAAGCAAGGATGCCTGCTGATGCACTGACAGGAGGATGAACTGTAACAGGAACTTCTCAGCTTCCTGTGAGCAAGGAATCAGTGCCAGAAGTTAAAGGAGCAAGTCCTCTCTCTCTATCTCTCCACCCCCCTCCCTGCCCCACCTTCTTCTTGAAACTGGAGGCCAGCCAAGTCCGGGACTACAGCTGCCTGTAGGAATCTGGGAGGGGGAGATTCCTAGGAGCAGCGCAGGCTGCTGTTTGGGAGGGGAACTGAAATGGAAGTGGGCAGCTTCTTCCCAAGCTGGCTCCTGGATTCCAGTGTTCTCTCTCTGTTTGCATTAGAATTCCTGTGGTTTGTGGCCCGGGAGGCTAGGTGTCCTCTGGTCTGGGTGGAGAGATACAAACCATTCACTCTCAAGTGTCCTTGGTCTGGGGAAATAAGCTCTTAAAATTCACCAGTGTGCTGTAAGTTGCTCAAACTGTTTGGTCTTGCTTAATTTTCTTGGCTCAGTTTCCCCATTCCGCTTGCCCCAGAATTCTCCTGGCTTCTTACTGTCCTGCCTCACTGTCTCTGTAAAATCAACAAAAACACATGCTCGGGTGAGGATTTTTGTTAAAAAGTATTTTTTATAAAATGATTATAAACAAAGTAAGAGGCCATCAAGCAGAGCAAAGGTCTGTTACTTTGTGCTGATAATCTTGTGTTTGTGCTAGAGATTCAGAAATCAATGCTCACTTTTATTTTTCTCCCATCTTTTATTTTTTTAAGATTTTATTTATTTATTTTTAGAGAGAGGGGAAGGGAGGGAGAAAGAGAGGGAGAGAAACATCAATGTGTGGTTGCCTCTCGCACGCCCCCTACTGGGGATCTGGCTTGCAACCCAGTCATGTGCCCTGACTGGGAATCGAACCAACGACCCTTTGCTTCACAGGCCGGAGCTTTTTTCTTCTATCTTTTAAAGGAAAAAACAACCAACCCTCTGTAAAGGGGAAGATTTAGGGCACAGTCAACAGAAGCCAGTGGTCTGCCCCAGGGGACCAGGATTGGGGCGTGGTGCTGGGGCACCAGGACTTTCCACCTTTTCATTCATATATTGTTTCTCCCCCTCAAGCCTGACTTATTTTTTTGTAATAAAAAAATGAAGATTGTGATGTTTCCTTCTGAAAACTTGCAACAGTGTGGGGGTCAGGGGGCAGATAGAGAGACAGGAGGTTTTCATTTCTTTCTATCTGATTAAGGAGATCACACCTTATTTCAAAATAACATGAAGAAGTTTACACAGGGGAGAGGGGAGGGAATTTCAGGGGAAAGGGGAAGGGTTTGCAGGAACAAGTATAAAGGACACGTGGGCAATAACGGGGGGGGTGGAAACAAGAGGGAGGTGGGGAGGGCTGGGGGGTGGGTTGGGATGGGGGTAAAAGGCAGAAAACTGTACTTGAACAACAATTAAAATAAAAAAATAATAATAATAATTAAAAATAAAAAAAGTTTAATGTGAAGTAAACTCCTCACTGTGATGCTACTAATATATATACATTTGTGTGTGTGTGTGTGTGTGTGTGTGTGTGAGAGATGCGTTTGCATCCACCCCTCGCCCAGCTCACACTCCATGAACTGTCGACAGGACTGTATCTGGCGAGGAAAATCCAGGCTTGTAACAGGGGTCCGTTCTTAGTTCCTGCTGAGACCTGGGACTGTGATGAGGTCTGAGATCTCCCCGTGGGAGCAGCACCAAGAATGTGCATGTTATTCTAGGAACTGACTCTTACTTGGGGTCTGTCTTTTCGGACAATGGGGACTAATCAAACTGGAAAAGTGACTGGACATTTATAAAGACAAAGAGATTTAACAAACATCTATGTTCTCGAAGCAACTTATGGCACTTGACGCTGTGCATGTTACACCCAGCGCACTGAGAGAGCAGAAGCGACGCCCACAGCGCCACTGAGGAATCCTGGACGGCAAGAGATGCCGAGTGTTCAGACGAGCAAGGGCCGTTGCATTTTCAAGTTTCTGCAGCTCGTACACCTGTAAGGTTGATCTCACCTCAGGTAAAAAAAGTTCTAGAATGGACTGTCCAAAAGACCCTTTGTGAACCGCTAGAAAAAGAATATAGAACCACTTAGACCAAGTCACGGCAAATAATTTAACTTTTTTTTGTTGCTGGATTCATTGATCAATGAAGTGTAGTAGAAAGTGAATCTGGATTTCAGCAAGACAATTTGAAAAGGACCCTCATAATACATTAGGAAGAGAGTGCAGAAATACAGGCTGAATACCACGACAATTGCCAAAAGATGTCCTATTTCCGATGACAACATCTCACTTGAGCCAATAATGATAAGTCCTTGGCCCCAAATTCAAGCTGAGACCCTGGATGGGAGATGTGCTAGAGGGACAGTTGGGGTTAGACAGACGGCTTGGGGCAGAGATACTGGGTAGTCTTTTCTGCAGATTCTCAAAGCATCTGGCGTTTGCTAGGGAAGAAGCACTACAGCTGACTTGAACTCAAAGTAAAGAGCCATATACCTGAGGTTGATGTCAAACCTGAACGTGAAGAAGTCTCTCTTCTGTACAGTGGCAGTAAGGACATCAGTATGACTGGACTAGGAATATGAACTTAGCAACAGGCATGCAAAGGCAGGAGCAGAGAATGTAAACACAGGAACCAGGGAACCACTTGGGGAGTGACAGAAGTGTCCCCCAGAGGAGGACAGATGCCACCTCACTAGACAGAGCCTTGGTCATTCAAATCCCAGCAAATGTCCTGATGAGGCTGAGCTCCCTAACAAAGAACAGCACTTAGTCACATCCTCAGGCAGCTTCCAAGCAAAAGTGGAACCTATCTGATGAACAAATGAGGAATTAGCCAGTCTAGTTCTTTTAATAAGATGTATCACATTTAGTCAGCAACCTCCTACCAAACCATCCGTCAGAATCATAGAGACATGCATGTATAGCAATAAGGAAAGGACCTTTCCCTCTCAATGATACTAATTTTTGCAAAATCACTGTACTAGAAACCCAGGGAAGAATGCATTCTAAGATTTTGGAAACCTGACTCTGCACGGAAGCTCACCCCCCACACCTGACCTCATGACCCACTCGTACTGCAAAGGACTGCCACCAGCCCACCTGCGGGAGGACCACCTGTTCCAGGAACACCTGCAGTCAGCCCACCTGATGGGGGCCCAGCTGCAGTGACAAAACCCGCATTGGGTCCACTTGCCGCCAGCCCTGCTGCAGGCCCAGCGTGCGTGCTCCCTCTCGGGGGGTCCCTCTCCAACAGCAGACCTCGTTCTGAGAGGAGGGCAAGCCACACAGAAAGGCCACATCTAGGCATTCCAGTTGACAGGCCCAGCTAAGCCCACCCCAGGCATCACACGTGTGAGTGAGGAAGCTAAGTGATTCTAGCCTCTGGCCATCTGAATATTTCCAGCTGAGGTCCCAGAGGTCATCGAATTGTGTATGCAGAAACATCCCAGCTCGACCAGAGCAGTACACAGACAACACAGCATGAGAGGTCTTGGACACCCGGAATACAGCTGGCAGAAAACAGGCTGAGATTAGTGCTAGTGATACACTTGTGCTGTTTTTCATGAAGAAGGAAGGATGGTTCCAAGAACCAAGAGCCCAAAAGGCAAAGCCAAGAGCCACGGGGAGTTATTCCCAGGCATGGAAACCTAATCAAGGAACTGCCAACATTTGCCCAACTAGATTTCAGAATTAGACGGGGAACTGCTTTATATTCCCCTTGCTCCTCACCCTTAGGAAAGAAATGTCCACGTCAATTATCTTGTGCCTGTTCTACTGTTGTATGTTGAGTGTGTGAGAGCCAGGCAAAGGAGTCTTTAGTTTCACAAGTCTACAGATCTAGGAGAATTATACTCTGGAAGCTGTACTTAAGGAGATGCGCCCAAGGAGACTCATCCACACTCGGACCTAATTTCAATGATGGGATTCTGGACTGTGAGCTTACACTGTAATAAGATGAGATTTGGGGACCTTAAGAGGGAGGGAGGGTAGCCCTGACTGGTGTGGCTCAGTTGGTTAAGCGTCACCCCTCAAGGCAAAAGGTCCGGTTCGATTCCCAGCCAGGCAGGTCCCCAGTTGCGGATGTGCAAGAGACAACTGATCGATGTATCTCTCACACATTGCTGTTTCTCTCCCTCCCTCTCTCCCTCCCTTCCCCTCTCTCTAAAAATACACAGACAAGAAGGAGGGAGTGTATTTAGCATGCAAATCACTGGGGAACAGAGAAGCAGCCTGTGTTAGGCAACCTCTCAGACACTTCCAGTTGTCCCCAGACCCTGCTTTTCATACCTTTGTGGAGTCCCTTCCCCTTGAGTGTGCGCTGGATTTAGTCACTCACTTTTAATGAACAGAGTGAACTTGGTGGGATGCCACTTCCAAGGTTAGGCTGTAAAGGGACTGTAACTTCCATATCATGTGCTCAGTCTCTCCCTCCTGGACCACGTGCTCTGGGAGGATCCAGCTGCTTTGCTGTGACAGCAGTTGACCACTGTATGCAGAAGCCCACTTGGCAAGGAAGTGATATCTCTGGCCAACAACTGGCAAGAACCTGTGGCCTGCCAACAGCCACAGAGGGAGCTTGCAAGTGAATCCTCCCCTATCCAAGCCATGAAGTGGCTGCAGCTCCAGCCAGCGCCTCAGCAGCTGCCTCACACGGGACCCTGAGCTAGAGGCACGGGGCTGAGCCACGCCCAGACTTCTGACCCACAGACACAGTGAGATACGATGTGTGTTGTTTTCAGCCACTAAGCGTTGGGGTCGTTTGTTACGCAGCAATAGGTAACTAGCATGATGAAACGGGTCCATGCATCAAAATGTAACTTAAAGTTGTATTCTTCATCATTAACAAACTGTTACTTGAGTTACAAAGCTTAATGATTGCTACAAATCTTCATTCTTAATGAAAAACTTATTCTTAAAAGCAATAATTAAGGAAAAATTTATTTCATAATTTTACATTATATATATATATATATATATATATATGAATTCTTACATTTCCAAACCGTAACACGGTGTCTATTGTTTGGCAAAAGTAGGTTTACAGTTGTGAGTACACGAAACGCAGGGTTTATTCTTGGATTATCATGTATTCATTATTGCATCCCTTTCCATGCGGACAGCCGTACACCCACTTGTGCCCCACCCTGTATCGTTCGTATTTGCATACAACCGAGCAGAGACGGGAAGGGCAAGCCGGGCTGCGTCTGAGAAGGAAAGAAGATCAAGCGCGCTGGAGAGGGCGCAGGGAGGACTTCCGCTTTATCGGTCACCTTGTGTTTCTGTGACATTCCCTAAAGATCCAAAGCAGGCATGAGAACGTGTCGATTCCAGGGGGTGGGGTCTGTCGTACTTTTCTCCAGACTTCCCTGTGTTTTCCAAACCGCTCCAGGCCCCTGCCCAGGACGGAAGTGTCCGTCAGGATGTGGCTGTGAGCGTGTTCAGGCTCGGTGGCACGTGGTTTACGATGGGAGGTTTGGATGCTTTGTCGGCAAGTTCTGGCAAACCTAAAAGCAGCTCATAAAGGCTCTGTTATTTAAACTGGTGCCAAGCGTAAGGAAGATACAGGGCTTCCCAACACGCCTCTTAACACCTGACATGTTTAAACTGTGCGGCTTGCATGTTGGCACGTGGCCAGTGGACAACGTTTGCCAGTATAACAGAGAGATCCCTAACTGGAACAGTGAAAAGGATAAGATAGACTTAGATGGGTCAAAAAACTAGTGCAAAGCATCTCAAGAATCTGAGCATTAAGAAGTAAATACTTGAGCCCTGGCTGGCATAGCTCAGTGGATTGAGCGCGGGCTGCGAACCAAAGCATCACAGGTTCGATTCCCAGTCAGGGTACATGCCTGGGTTGCAGGCCACAGCCCCCAGCAACCACACATTGCTGTTTCTCTCTCTCTCTTTCTCCCTCCCTTCCCTCTCTAAAAATAAATAAATAAGATCTTTTTAAAAAAGAAGTAAATACTCCTTCAACTTGTAACGTAAGGAACGTTGTCAGAAAATGTGTGAAGGACCGAGGTTAGATGCATCCGGTTCCCGGAGCCTCACCCTCCCTCAGGCCTCCCTGAAATCTCCGTGGAAGACATGGGAGTGAGACCTTATATAGGGCGTCCGTGAGAGTGTCCCTCCTGGAAGACATTCTATCCACGGTGATCCTTTTGAGATACCACGGTCCCTCTCTCCCCGTCTTCCTCTTTTTAATTCTCTGTTTGGACTTCAGACTTTGGTTGCAAATAATTGAGTCAGTTATATCCCTTAGGTGGCACGTTATCACTTTTCGTCCCTGCAGGGTCCCTCTCTCATTTTTTTTCTTTATGTATTTATATATTAATTCATTTCATTCCTGTCTCCTTATGCGCCACGCTCTCCCAAGAGGCAGAGCGTGGTGCATGATTCTCTTTGATGCACATTCGTCGGCAAACAGCTGCCAGGCTTCCTGTTCATCACCGGCTCTCCTGGGTCCCCGGCCCGCAGGCCCACACCTCAGATCCCAGATCTGGATGCGCCAGCCTCCATATTCACCTGAGCCATCCCTTTAAATAAATAAATATTGAAATATTTAAAATATGAACATTCTTTTCCCTCTGGAGAAGCAGGCAAATCCAATACCCCATGGAAGGAATCGACCGTTAGTGCCTCCCCACTCTCCCAGTGCTGGGCCACAGACTTTCTTTAAAACCTATGTCATCGCCGAAATGTCGCGGCGCACACCCGCCTACGGACCTGTGTGGGAACTCTGGGTTTCGGACCTGCATCTCTTTGCAGACCCCATGCCCCCTGGTTCACGGGGAGGGCAGAGCCCCCTGAGGAAGGGCTCTGTCTGTGCCGCTGCTACACGTGCCCGCTGCAAATCCTCATCCAAGCTTTCCCGCCCCCAAAACCAACCCAACCATTTTAACAAGGTTTAGATTCAATAGGTATACGTTAGAAACATAAAACTTGGTCAGACGTTCCCTTGGACTAATTGTTTTCAAAACTATTTCGTAAACTGTCAGAAATGGAGCGAACAACCGCCAAAAGCTTTTAAAGACTTTTTTTATTTTGTTTAAATTGGCCATGAGGCAAATCGATCATTTACACCAGTTTTAAGTGAATTGGCCCTTAGCTGAAAATGAAAACCTCGTGTTTATTTTCATCTGTGGTGTCCCTGCACCACGTCTGTCTTTGTCTTCCCAGGTCTATTCACTGTGGGGAAACTGAGGCCACTCAGCTCTAAGGAGCTCTTGTGGTATAAAGACTGGAGGCCAGGGAACCGTTGTCCTTACTCCCGTCCAGGCTCAGCACCTCCAATTCTAGGCGCCAGCTGCCCTTGCAGACCAAACGCAGACCCACCGAGTCAGAGGGCCCGAGGCCATTGTGGCCAGACGTGACCTGCAGGACATCTACAGAGGGGAGCATTGAGAGGAAAGAAAGCACTCTGAGAGTCTTATTCATTTTGTTTAATTAGCAGTTGGCAGCAAAGGAGTCTTTTTCAAGACAGGGCAGCATTGAAAGAAAAACCGGAAAGAAGGTGAAATGCATTGACACCAGGAAGCGCAAGCTACAGTGTGGACCACGCGTGCTGAAAGGCCCTCCTCGGTTTAGAAGGATCTCTTTGTGGCTGGACACGTCCCCGCGCCTGGACCTGGAGAGAACATGGGGCTGGCCTGGGAGTGCCGTCAGCGAGCAGGCAGCACTGCGCCCGGCCAGAGGCGGGCCCCGCAGGATGGCCATGAGGTTGCAGACAGCCAGAGGCCTGAGTGGAGGTGCAAAGAGCACTGCGTCAGCTGAGCATTGCCTTACCGGAGCTGGACTCATGGCCAACTTGGCAGGAAGTGGGCAAGCAGGTGCTGGCTTTGCGGAGATACGGAGGAGTCGGTTGGAAGCAAGAGGAGCCCCCATCAAACAATTTGCCTGAACCTGTCACACAGCAGGCTGGTTGGCCGGAAGCGGATTTGTAGCCAGTCTGGCTGCAGAAAGTGGGTCTGCCACAAGCTGGTTGGCCGGAAGACACGGCGCCACAGGAGGCTGGTTTGCACGAGCTCTTTGCAGAACAGGGGGCCTGGCAGTTAGCCCCCGGCAGGCAGACGAAGGATATGGAGGAAGCTGGCTGGCAGCACAGGGGCTGGCAAGGGGAGGTCACACAGCAAGAAGGAGTGCAAGAACCGAACACATAAGTCGATGGCTGGCAGGGAACAGGCATGCAGGGAACTGATTGGCTAGTCTTGAAAATGTAGCAGATGGGCTGGTAATAAATGGATTTGCAGGGCTGACCTTCGCCACTAGTGGTGTGACATGAACCTGCTTGGCAGCCAGCTGGCTGGCATGGACTAGCGGTGCAGACGGTTGGTGGGCAAGATGTTCCAGGACAGGAAGTACTCTCAGAAGAGGGCGGCTGGCAGGCCCTCGGGTCACAGCAGACTGAGTGGCCGCAACCTGCCTGCTGCGATGCGGACACGAAAACGGGCTGCTGGCAGGAGCCTGGCCGACCGGAGCTGGCTTCACAGCACCTCTCCGGACCGCCGGTGGATTCTGCGCAGGCGGGCTGGCACGAGCTAACCAGACGAGGAGGCTGCCCAGTGCCGGGTTCATCGCAGGCTGTGCAGGAGCAAATGGGTTGGCAAACAAAACCCACACAAGACGTTTCTGGAAGGCAGGTCAGCTGGCAAGGAGCAGGGTCACAGCCACCTGGGGCACTGCCGGACGGCTGACGATCTTCTTGGCGTGTGACCAGCTGCCATGTTCTGCTCCGGCAGGAACTAGGCAAACAGATTCCGTTTCGGAAGTTGGGGCACATGGAGATGGCGGGCGCAGCTGGAACGGCCGTGGCGGTTCCAGGACCGCAGCTCCCCGCCGCGGTGCTGCAAACTCAGTGCACCTGAGTTTGAGAGACGCCTGACACGCAGAGGCTTTTATAGTCCTGCGCCAGGGGTGTGTGGCGCCCCACGGAGCATTTTTCCTTGTTATTGTTTCTGCTGGTCTGCGTACAAACATCTGATTAGCAGGCTTCGGGAGCCTGGGGAGATGGTGTCCCTGGTTTTTAAACGTGTCTGTTGAGTGGGGAGTTTTCTCGGCTAAGTTTGGATTCCTTGCTGCTGCCTCTGTCCTGAGATGAGCAGTCGCTTTTACAGGTTGTCCTCCAGCCTCCCCGAAGAGGGCCTTTCCCGGCACCACCCTCTCATCGGGAGGCCACGCCCAGCCAGGGCAGCCCACGCTTCCGCCAGGAACGCAGCTCTGCTCCCTGCAATCGGATAACGAAGCCATGACCCAGGTAAGGGAGGACGATGTCAGACATGGCAAACAGAAAGGCAGGCAGGGCAGCCCGAGGACATTCTTTCTAGAACCTTCTCGTTTGGCTTTCCTGAAAAACAACTCTGCTAGTACCGGCAACAGTAGTGATGGCTTCCATGTATCACACACTTACTCCATACCGTGTCCTTGGCTGCATTTTTTCATGGAATCTTTGCAATGACCCTAGTTAGGAGGTGTAATTGTCACCACCATGTTGGCAGTAGCAAAACTAACTCAGAACTTAAATAATTTCCCCGAAATGATGCAAAGAACAAAGGGTAGAAGTAAGACCCAAACCAAGGTCGGGCTGATTCCAGAACCCCCTGAAATTAACCACCATTTGGACCTCCTGACTTTGGAGGAGCCAGGGGAGAGTCCCACCTGGTGATGGAGGGCTGGCATCTGTGCATCAGCACACCTGCTCACGGGCAGAGGGCCCGGGCCCCCTGCTGGGGGTCACGTGCCCGCTCAGCAACTATCATCCTCAGCTAGATCACACTGGTATGAGTACTTGCCTCTGCTTATCCAGACACCCAAAGACAATCTTTTGACTTGGAAATTTAAAACCACCAAATGTTTCATCAAGGAAGGTTCAACTCATACTATGAAGTCAACAGCATATGAATTCTATAAATATAAAAATGCAAAAACCAGAAGTGACATGGGGATTATTACAAAGTCGTTTTCGTGTTAAATCAACCTCTTCCAAGGGGGATTTGCAAGGCTCATTTCCGATTCTTCCACTCTTCCTCTGGGCCGGTCCTGGCTCTGCCTCACCAGCTGACTCCAGCCCCCAGCACCAGTCCATGCCCTGGCCTGGTCCGAAGTGGGATGCACAATGGAATGGAAACAGGGTGGCTTTGGGGGTTAGACAGGGCTCATCTCAGCTTTCGCATTCGCTCTAACTTACTCTGTTGGATCTCTTAGCTCATAACCTGGTGCTCAAAGAACCAGGAGGTCTTCAACTGCATTGCTCAGGTTATTTTTGTTCTTACCATCTGCTTCATGATTCTGGAAAATGCTGGAAATCCTGGAAGATACTTTGCAAAGCACTAGATACAAAATGCCACCACCTTCTACCGTCCTCACTCTTATTTTAGGAGAAATTTTCGGGTTGAGTGATGCCTGGGAAACTGTCCCCTTGTGGCTAAAATGCCTCCCTCTACCATAGCTTCTTAGGCACGGCCTTACTCGCTTCCTGTGCCCTCGTCACTATTGATTCCAACATTCACGAACTACGAGGGACCTCACACTGTGCTCTGCTCCTGATGGTCTGCATCCCAAAGCTTGTATATCCCAAGAAGAACTACTTTCGGTCTTAACCAAGTAAGTCAATCAAAATGGAACTTAAATATATTTGAAAAACGACATCAATTTCAGTCTGAAAAAGATGCCAATACCCTAGACCCATACATACCACTTTTATTGTTTCAAATGAATCCATTTTTACATCTATTTTTCTCTCATTCTTTTTTTGCCTCCCTCTCAAGCAGTTGATAAAAGGGTACCAACTTTCAGCCATAAGGTGATAAGTTCTGAAGATCTCATGGATATAACATGGTGGCTATAGTTCAAAATACCATATTGTATAGTTGAAATTCATTGAGAGAACTTACATGTTCTCATCAGAAATGACAAATACATGAAGTGGTGGATGTGTTCATTAATTAGATGGGAGAAATCCTTTCACTATATACGTATATCAAATCATCATACTGTACACGTTCGCTCTCTTACAACTTTATTGTCACTTGTACCTCAATAAAGCTGAAAAAATAGAGACAACTCAATAGAGACAACTTCCATTTTGCTGTGGTTCAAGGCACTAAGGAAGTCTGGAGAGTCACCAAGGGCCTCTGTGATCACATCAAGAAGTGTGACAATATGGAAGAACACAGGCTTTGGGCAGAATGGGTTTTAGTCATTCATATGTTAGTTACCAGCTGTGACTATCCGATTTTTGTGTTTATTATCCCCTAAAAAACATAGATATAAAATATGTTTTATAATAGCATATATAATATGATGTATATGTCATATATGGTATATATAACATATTTGTAAATATATGTGAGTGCATGTGTACTCATACATGTAAATGCATGTGTATATATGTTGTTTCTGAACTTCAGATATATACATGTTCTCTGAGGCTTGTTTGTATCAACCCACATCACACCAGTGAGGTTCACTTATGTGGCATGCAGCCATTGCACAGTCATTTTTCCCTGCAGCATAATACTCTATTGTGTGACTATACCACATTTTTCTTGTCTCTGTTGATGGACACTTGATTTGTTCATTCTTTATATTCTTCCCCTATAAAACAGGGGAGAAGAAATCTCATAGAATGACTGTGGTTTACCTGAAACACTGAGTCCATTCTTGGCACAGAGATTTAAAATCTGGCCAACTCCTTTCCTGGCTCTGGAAGGAGACAGAGATAAATCCCAATAGCCTGATGAGTCAGCAACTTCAATACGAGCAGCAAGATAAGCTTCTCCCCCTGCCATTGTCTAACCCAGTGGTTCTCAAATAGGGGTGAGTTTTGCATACACACTCCCCTCCAGGGAATGTTTGCCAATGTCTGAAGGGAGACATTTTTGGTCATTGCAATCCAAGGGTGCTACTGGCATCTAGTTAACAGGGGTCAGGGATGCTGCTTAGCATCAAACAATGCATAGGACAGCCCCACAACAAAGAATGATCCAGCCCAAAATATCAGTAGTGCCGGAGTTGAGAGCCTTGGTCTACCCTCTCCTGTGCTTAGGGTAGCCCAAGCTGCACCTCGAGGACAAGGGATAGTCCTCCATTCATTCTGTGTACTAAGTGTAAGGGATCACTGTTTTGAAGAAGCTGTTTTTAGAGATGGTACAGGCTATGTGTGGAGTTTATACAAAGAATGTGTTTCATAGGGACTATGAAAACATAAGCAAAGCTTTGGCACAAGAAATCCAGGTTACCTTTCTTATTGTAAGTGTGGCCTTCCACGCTTGTTTTCATCACACTGGGGATCCCAAAGTCACTGGCTTCCTCCCCAGTCTCTCTGCCTCCAAGAACATGATCCTCCATGCAGTTCTCAACACCAAGGCCCAAGGGACATTCCAAAACACAGTGCCCCTCACATCACTGCCCTGTACACAGCTCCCTGATGCCTTCATATCAGCCCTGCACCAAGTCCAAATGCCTCTGTCCAGCATAAAAGGCCTGACGAGGGCAGCTCCCTGCTGCCCTCTGCTCCTCTGACCTCAGAGCTCACCACTCCCCCAAGCACACCTTTGCCCAGGCCTCGCTTAGTGAACAGTGCGCTCACAAGCCCATTCATCTGTATATGGTTCCTCTGCCTAGAAAACACTTCCTTCCTGGGTTCTAACTGGTTAACTTCTAATTGAGCTGAAAGACAAGACTTCAGGCCCCAAGAATCCTTCCCTGGTTGCCCCTCATTCCCTGCTGAGTTCACAATGCCTGCCCTTGCCTCTGTCCTGGTATGTAGCACAATGGAGTATAGTTAATTGTCTCTCTATCCACCTGTCTCCCCACTGGAGTGCGCTCCTCTGAGAGCTGGAACTGAGACTTTTGTCTTCTCACTGCTAGAGCCTCACATAGTCCCTGGCACCTAAGAGCTACCTAATAAAACTTGTTGGATGGACAAATGGATGAGTGAAGCTGCTCTCAAAGCTGAAGGAAGTCAGCTGATGAGAATGTGGCATTAACAAGAGCGCAATGAAAACGGCATGTCACTTCAGCTTAGCCAATTTTATTGGACAGTTAAATATCCTTATCCCATTGAAGAGGTCCCCAAGGAACATGAGCACACCCAGCAAGGGAGTGCACACGTGAGGACTGAAAGAAATTTATGCCAGGAAAGAGACTTGAGATGAGATGGCAAAGCTTGGTGGCCACAGCTGACAGGAGCCCAGCATGTCCCCCTCTCAGTGCCCAGGAGGCCTTCATTTGGACCATTTGACACTGGCATTCCTGATCAGCTCTCTGAAGCAGCAGCAGATGGGAGTGAGGGTGCAGGAAGAAAAAGATTCTAGCTAAGTCATGATGAGCTTCAGATGGGGCAGTCGAGTTTTCTCTCTAGTCGGAGGTTCACTTTTCAGGAATGTGTGGGCTGAGGTCAGTTCAGCAATTGGCAGGCTTGGTGGCAGCAGGCTGGATGGCTACGGCTTCACGAGTGGTTGGGCTGGTGGACTTGGCCTCAGCAGGCTGGCCAGGATCAGCCTTGGAGACTTCCACCTTGCAGGAAGTGGAGTCGGCACTATCCGCTTGGCTAGAAGTGGACTTTTTGCAATCCCGTTTGCAGGAGTCGGTACAAGGCAGCCAGGAGCCCAGTGGGCGGTAGGAGATGGAAGTGATGCAGGCCGGGCGGCGCAGGATGGAGAAAAAGGGGCGGTAGCAGGCAGGGCGGTAGGAGATGGACGTCACATACGGCTGCCTGCAGGTGAGGGGTCCAGAGCAGATTGGGCGGCAAATTGGGCGGCAGGAAACCGAAGTCGTGCAAGGCTGTTTGCAGGAGCTGGGTATGTAGAAAGTCCGAGAGCAGGTTGGTTGGCAGGTGGCAGAAGCAGAAGACCCCAGGTGGCAGCAGGAAGGCTGGCAGGAGGCAGGTGAGCAGGAAACAGGCTGACAGCAGACAGACTGACAGCGCTTGACTACGTAGAAGGTAGGTTGGCAGGGAGGGGGCACACAGACCATGGGTGAGCAGGGGCTGGGCTTGGAGCAGATGGGTTGGCAGATGCTGGAGACACAACAAGAGGGCTGTTGGCAAGTGCTAGGGACACAAGGTGGCTCGCAAGGGTTTGGAACGCAGCAGACAGAGCGAAGGCAGACAGGCCCACAGAGGAGAGCCGCACAGGAGTCTGGCTGGCAGATGCTGGGCCCCGAGCAAGATGGCTCACAAGGACTAGGGTCACAGCAAACAGCCTGGCAGCCATTGCCCACAGAGCAGATGGATGGACAGCAGCTGGGGGTGGGGCACACCGGCTGACAGCAAGCGGGCTCGCAGACTACCGGTTGGCAGGAACTAGGCACAGTGCAGACAGCTGGGCAGCAGCTGGGCTGGCAGGGGGTGGGGACACAGAGGACCGGTTGGCAGGAAGCAGCCCCACAGCACACAGGTTGGGCGCAGCTGCTCACAGAACAGGAAGGTTCACAAATGGTGGCCTCGTAGCACACAGGTTGGCAGCAGCTGCTCACGGAGCAAGAGGGCTCACAAGTGGTGGCCTCACAGCACACGGGTTGGCAGCAGCTGCTCGCAGAGCAAGAGGGCTCACAAGTGGCGGCCTCACAGCACACGGGTTGGCAGCAGCTGCTCGCAGAGCAAGAGGGCTCACAGGTGGTGGCCTCACAGCACACGGGTTGGCAGCAGCTGCTCAAGGAGCAAGAAGGCTCACAAGTGGCGGCCTCACAGCACACGGGTTGGGCACAGCTGCTCACAGAACAGGAGGGCTCACAAATGGTGGCTTCACAGCACACAGGTTGGACGCAGCTGCTCACGGGACAGGAAGGCTGACAGCATGGTGGGCCACAGCTGGATGATCCGCAGCCATCTTGACAAGTCACCAGTTGCCACGTTTGGCTCTGGCAGGAACTGGGCAAGAAGACGGGCGCTCTGCACCTCACCTCAGTGGAACAGAGAGAGATGGCTGGCACGGAGGGACATTTCCTAGAACAGCAGTTTCCCGACATGATGGAGGTGGCTCTGCTCCCTTGGGAGTGTCGTGAGGTTGCTTCCTGACTGGGACAGCTCCCTGGGGCCCTCGTTTTTATACCCCCTCACTGGCCCATGCTGTTTGGAGCTCCAGCATCATTTTCCTCCTTGCTGTTTGGGCCACTTTTCAGAGGAACATCTTATTATGTCAAGGTTTGTTGACCTGAAGTTGTTTATCCACTCATAAAGAAGCTGTTTGTTTACTGATTTGCTAAATCTGGAATCCTTGGAGCTACAGATCATCTTGGAATAAGCATCATCGCCTCCAAGCTGAGTGATCTGTGTTTCTGAGCATCATGGATGGGGGAAGAAGAGAGGAACTTATAATTTATCCATCTTCTAGACCTCTGTACCAAGCCCTGGGCAAGACACAAGGGATGCCCAGGGGTCAGACCTACTCACTCATTCTCATAGATATTGCTCTCTGCTGGGCAGGCAGGCATGCAAGCAAAGTCAGTGCAATGTAATGATTTACTTAACAATAGACACACAGGGATCCGTGGAGAGGATCTGCAACAGGCTCTGTGGGATAGGGGATCTCTGGGCTGGATTTTAAATGCCTGTGCCTTATAGCAATGATCTTATCTAAAACCATCAGTAACCCCATGAGATAGGGAACCTTCCTCCTCCATTACAGATGAAGGAAAGGAAGAGGGGTTGGAATCAACACGTTCGTCACTTGCTAAAAGGTCCCATGCAGCTTGCCCACAAATCTGGAGCCTCTCTTCTTCCCCTTCACCATCCTGACTGGACAGACCTTTCTCGGTAGGCTCTGTCAAGCCACAGGTCACAGGCTTAGCCCACATTGCTATCCTTCATCCTGTTCTGTGAGCAGCCCTGCCCCAGACCACCGGCTCTACCTGTCCCCCGAAGGCACCTGACCTGGTCACTCTACTTCTGTTTCCTCCTTCTCTCCCTCTCATCTGCACCTCAAGCATCCAGTAGACCTCCAGAGTTCTTCTTGCATTTGGTGATTTTTAAAATTAAATTTATTAGAATAATATTGGTTAATAACATGCATTTCAGGTGTACGACTTTCTACTATGACATCTCTATTGTCCTTTGGTGATGTCAACAGCCCCTAAAATAAAGATTCATCCAAGACCCAAAGGGTAAAAAGCAAGGTTTTTCACAAACACATTGTGAACAAAAGCTAAGAGCGCACATGCTTTCTCAGAGGGCTATGTCAGTGCCGCTGCTGGGACAGACGTGAGGAGAGAAACAAACCCTTGATCTCTGAGTGCCGAGGCCTGATACCCTTGCCACTAAGGCCCTGCCTTGCTTCGCCATGTGCTTTCAGTATCGATGAAAAAGGCAGCTCTGGAAAAGCTGAACCATTTTTCCAATCATTCATCATTCTCCTCTTTATTCATTAATTTATGCCATCATGTGCTCAATTTCCATTTTATTCATCTATTGCAGCCAACTGTCATGGGTTCTGTGTGATGATACAGAACAAATGAGTGGCAATTCCAGCCACAAGGAGCTCCAGCATAGAGGAAAGAGATACAACCATAAGCAATTATGGCACCGTACACGCAAAGGCGCTATGATACCTAGATGCGCAGGGTGCTGTGGGGCGTCCAGGAGGAACACCGGCATGGTTTGGGGGGAGGCAGGGAAGGCTTCTGGGAGCACGAAACACTGGAGAGCAGCAAAGGCTTCCACAGCCAGGTGAAAAGTGCAAGGGAACAGGAAAGGACAGTGATGGGTCCAGAGGGACTACTGGGCACTCAGTCACGAAAAGGCCATGGCCATGGACCATGGCCATAGGTTGGGTTTCACACTGACACCTGGGAGCGTTAAGCAGGGCAAAGCTTGACCAGGTTTGCCCTTCAGAAAGGTCTCCCTGGCTGTGGAGATGGGACTGAAGAAGGAGGGCAAGCCTGGAAGAGGGCAGACCACTAGAGGTCTGGGGCAACTACCCTAAAGCTTCATGGTGACAACATAAACTGGGCAGTGGCTTGGGACTGGAGCAATATAAGGCATTTTAAAAAGGCAGAATCTAATCTACAGGACTTAGCATTGAGAGTGAAAGATTAGGAAGAGAGAGAGCCATCCTTTGAGATGTGGCTCTCAGGCAATCGAGGAAGAGAACTTTTAGAAAGCCTTGCAGAGGGCAAAGCAAGGAGACGAATGCAAGACCCTAATCTCTGGCTTTGCAGCTCCCCTCCTCTCCAACCACCTTCTCTCCCTCCGCTGGACCAGCAGTGAAATTCCAGATGGAGATGCCCCTCCTCCCAAAAGGTCATCCATAGCTGCTCTCAGCTGGATAAATTGTTTGACATCACCCATTATGCTAGAATGGACTCCTCAAAGAACTCTTTCCTGCTAAGCAGAATAAGCTGCTGTTTTAACTACCTAGCCCAGTGATTTTCAAACGGTGTGCCTCAAGAATTTGTAAAACATGCAATACCTGACTGTCTAGTCAGGGGCACTGACCTCTTTTCCCTTAGATTATCAGATTTTTTAAAAATGACAACAACCAACACAATAGCCGTCTGATGTGAATGAATCAAAATTATACCTGTTTTTTTTTTGTCAGATCAGCAAAAAATATATTTCCTGGTATGCCCCAGAATTTTAGTAATTAGTTTATGTGTGCCGGGAGATGAAAAATGTTGACAATTCCTGATCTGGCCCATTCCTACTTTATTCTTTTCACCAGCTCTTGTGTCCTTTGATGTGATAAGCACCAGGAGGATAAGAATTGTGTTTATTCCCTGATGTATACCCAGCACCCAGCACAGTGTTTGATACATAGGCAGTTCACTATGAAGATTTGTTGAATCAATGAATAAGGACCTCTGTAGAGAGCTAAAAAGGGCAATTCTCTGCCAGTAATTTAAAAAAAATAACCATAGTCATGAGCAGTAAAACAATCAGCTGCTCTTAATCACAACTGCACCATGTAGACCAAGCGGCCTCTTGGTAACGGCATCCCCTTGGCATGCTGCTGCTCTGCTTGTGGCTTTGTCCTGGGGGTTACAGAGCCAGCACTGAAGAGGCCAGCTCCAGGCAGAACAAAAGTGACCTAAATAGCAGAGTCTAAAACTGAACCAGGGCATAGACAAATCTCATATTCTCTCCTGGAGCAAGATACTGCTAATGCTGCTGGAATTGTTAATGCAGCAAAGAAAATGAAAACACAAGGAGCTATCACTAGACACTTGCTAGAATGGCTGAAAATACAAAGACTGACAATATCAAGTGCTAGCAAGGACATGGAGCAACTGGAACGCCCAGGCACACAAAACGGTGCACCCACTTTGCAAAAACAGCTGGGTAGTTTCTCACAATGTGAACCATTCACTTACTATACTCCCCACCCAGCAATTCAACACCTAGGTATTTATCCAAAATAAATGAAAACATATGTCCACACAAAAATGAGTAGATGAATATTCATAACAGCTTTATACATAATAGCAAAGAGCTGTACACAACCCAAATGTTCATCAGTAGATGAATAGTCTTACTGTAGTTTATTCACTTCATAAAAAGGAATGAACTATCGATAGCTACAAAAACATCAATGAAAATTAAAAATGTTGTTCTAAGTAAAAAAGTTCATGGCATATGGTTTCATTTATATGAAATTCTAGAAATGGCAACATTTATGACATAAAGCAGATCAACGTTTGTCTGAGACTGAGGTTGGGTGGGGAGGATGGCCTGCACAAAGGCACTGGGGAGTCTGAGGGGCGATGGAAAGTTCTAGATTTTGAGGGCCATAATGGTTATTTAAATATATACAGTTGTCAAATCTCATCAAACTGTGCACTAAAATGGGAGTAATTTATTACGTGTCAATTATATCTCAAAGTTAGTTCATAAAAAATTAAACAGAAAATAGCCCTGGCTGGCATAGCTCCAGTGGATTGAGTGCTGGCCTGTGAACCAAAGCATCGCAGGTTCAATTCCCAGTCAGAGCATATGCCTGGGCTGTGGGCAGGTCCCCAGTGGGGGCCACATGAGAGGCAACCACACATTGATGTTTCTTTCTCTTTCTCCCTCCCTTACCGTCTCTAAAAATAAATAAATAAAATATTTTTAAAAAGAAAGAATTTTTTAAAAATTAAACAGAAAATAATTTTAAGGCAAAAAAGTAAAAGCGGCATAACCCCAGTTTTATTTGAAAATCCGCTTACACAGGAACCTGGAAAGATACATGTTAGCAATAAACCCTGAGGGGAAGCATTCAGGTGGCTATCATTTCTTCTTTATATCGTTCTGTATTTTTTCATGTTTTTAAGAATCATTGCTGTGCTTATAATCAGAAAATTATTTTTGTTTGTTGAGTAAAACATTGCTCTGTAGGAATAGAAATTAATATTGTTCTCCCAGGGCAAAAGCAGAATTAGTTTTATTCCATATATAGCCCAAGGTCACATTCAGCAAGAGTTTGAATCAGCCGTCTTTTGAATTTCAACCTCCCAGCTGAACCCATGCCCACCCGGGTCAGGCCCCACCTCGCAGATGGAGGCTCCCTCCTCCCACCCGGGGCCTCCTGCAGAAGAAATTCAGCTGGTTCCAGGACACCAGGCCCTAACCCAGAGCAGGCAGCCTTTGCCGAAGCAGGAGCCTGGAGGAGGGACCCGGCCTGCCCAGAACGTCCTTAGGCCCCATGTGTTGTCAAAATCGTGCCACAGGGACCCTTCCACTCAGAACCAAGCTTGTCTTACCAAGCCTTCTCCTCTGACTTCGCCAGAAAGTTCTGACCCAACCTGAAGCCTCTGGCAGAACCAGCCTAGAACTATTATGACGCAGAAGGAAGCCGTGCACCTCCCTTGAGGTTAAACTGGGCCAGCCATCAGACCTTACCCGGGAGCTTTTAAAAATGCAGAGCCCAGGGCCCCTACCCTGGGGCTGGTGGACCAAATCTCTAGCAGCGAAGCCCAAGAATCTGCATTTTTAAAGCCTCCCCATGCAAATCTTGTGGAGCACATGGAAGCGTCCGTCTACAAGGATGGTTCTCCAACCTCAGTGCATTGGAATTACCCGGGGTTCTTGCTAGACACACAGATTTCCAGCTCATGCAGGCACTGATTCTGCCTGGTCCGGGGAGGGCTCCGGAATCTCTATTTTAACCCCCAGGCGGTTCTGATGCGGCTGGCCCACAAACCAGCTTTCCAAAGCCCTATTGTGGATGCCAGAGTAAGCTTGCCTGGTCCAGGGTCCTAGAGGGGGTGAAGGAAGAGGCGGCAGAACTAACTTGGTTATGCCAGCATGCTCGAATTTATTAAGAAGTTAACAAAGAGGAATTTTTTGTATCTCAAAAGCCTCCAAAAGCTGAAGGAGAGGGGTCAGTCCCAAAGACACCTTGAATAAGAGGATGCCTTGTGGTGCCAAGACATTCAGCTTCATTAAAACCAAGCCGTGGGGGTTCACCCTTCCAGCTTCGAGGATCACTTTGAGTGGCACCTGGCTTTAATTCCTCACCAGCGTATGGCTTTTGTTCTCAGGGCCTTGAAACGCTAGGGCGGGCATAGGAGAACAAGCCTCCTCTACAAATAAAACGGGAGACAGGACACAGCCTTGAAAGGTCCTGGAGACCCCGGGTCTCCACCTGGAGTAGATGGCGGCTTTCCCCGAGACCCCCTCGCGAGGCGGGAGGGAGAGGTCCTCATTTCGTGTCGCAGACAGGGGTGGGCTGGCAGCAAACAGGGCCGCAGCACCCAGTGGAGCCGCAGCAACCGGATCCGCAGCAGCTCCCGCAGCAACCGCCCCCGCAGCCACCTCCCCCGCAGCCAGATCCGCCGCAGCAGGAAGACCCGCAACAGCTGCCTCCGCCTCCGCAGCCCGAGCCTCCGCAGCCCGAGCCTCCGCAGCCTGAACCTCCGCAACCACAGCAAGATCCGCAGCAGGACCCGCAGCAGCCGCAGCAGGAGGGCTGACAGCAGCACATTTCACAGCAATTTTCCTCTTGAGGGCAGCAGCCGAAGCAGTCCCCGGGGCAGCACCCCATGATCCCGGCTGGTCAGGGCGCAGGTCAGGAGCGCAGCCGGAGTTCCCCAAGTCTGGCCGGCACTCGCTGGACGGCAGCTTTTATATCCCCTCCCTAAGGGTGTTGGCCCAAGGGTCAGATGTGTGTGTTTTTTGTTGTTATTATTTATGCCAGTTTCCACGACAGCGTCTCATTAGCTGCCTGTTTATTTTCCAGCTCGGAGTACCTCAACTCATAAAAAAAGCCCCACTCGTCCCAACTGCTATTTGTCCAGAGGGTAAAAATACATCTTTGGGAAGACCTGTCATCATGGTCACACAGGGGCCGGCCATCATTAGCCCGGGCCGGAGAGAGGAGGGAGGAGGCTGAGGCAAACCCTGGCTCTGGCCTGGGCGCGCCTCTTCCGAGTCTTCTCTGGTGGCAAGTGGGCAGCCAGCTCTTTTTGTCCCGGATGCTCATCCTGGAAGACCGGACTGGTGAAAGCTAGATACCCTGGGCCTTTCCGCCACAGGCAGAGGCTGCTGAGGAGGAGGTCTGGCCGGGTGGCTCCTCCCAGCTGGGAATGGCATCTTCATCCTAGCGCCAGGTGTGTGTGTGTGTGTGTGTGTGCGTGTGTGTGTGTGTGTGTGTGCGCGTGTGTGGTATGCGGAGGGTGCCGCACGTTTGCTTGGGCTTGGTCAGTAACCATCAATCATGAGTAATAACTGCCCTGTGCAATGCAGAGACTCACCATAAACCTGCAAGAGGCAGAGGAAACACGTTTCTCTGGGCTGTGCGGTGAGCCGAACACACACCTGTCTCTCTAAATGGGCTGGAAGAGCCAGTGGTCGGAACCTGAGACACCCTGGCCCCAGGCCTTTCCTGGATAGGAGGGGAAGGAGGAGACAGAGGAGGAGATGCAGGAGGAGGGAGGGAGGGAGGGAAGAAAGGAAGGAAGGGAAGGAAAGGAAGAGGAAGGATGGTCACTGAACCTCCAAAACCACGTTAAAGTCGAAATGTGCACTTTTTAAAAGACCATGGGGCAGAATGAGAGATAGGCGTATAAAATAGCCAGAATATCATCTGGTGAATAAGATGCCACTGGAAAACTAGCATCCACAGAGGATTCGGGTTCATGTGTGAACTCTGAGATGGGCCAAGTTTGCTGTCCCCACCTGGGCTTCAGCACCTCCTCATCCCTTGGCATGGGAATAGCAACTCTGGAGCCTGTGGGCTCCGCCCTCTGGAAGTGGGAGGTGGAGGGTGGAGGTCGGTTGTCATGGAGATCTAGATCAAGGGACACATTCCCTCCTTTTCAGTTTCCTTCCCTTTTTTCAGATGAGCCTGGAGATAAGGCATCCTCTAGAAAGGGCTGGAAGGACTGAAAACCAGGAGGTGAGGGGAATGGAGACCGCGAGAAGGAATAGGTATTGGATCTGTTACGACACAGTACCTACATCAAGGGATGTGGAGTTTTAGAACTGGGAGGAACCCCAAAGACCATGTGGTTCAGGGTTCCTAAACCAGATTTTTTCCATCAGAATGGCCTGGGGTGGGGGCTTCTGAAAAACACGGGTCCCGGCCTGCACCCAGTTCTGTTCCATCAGACTGTGTGCTCGCAGGAGCTTGAGCAGCTACTTTAAAGCTTCCCAGGTGGCTGGGTCATCAGGTGGGTTAGGAAACACTGGCAGAACTTAGTGCCGCCTGACCATCTCCTGCAAGGGTTTTGTTTGTTTGTTTGTTTGTTTGTTTGTTTTTAATTAATGTACAAACGATGGCAGCAGGGCCCGACCTGACCCTGCCCTGTTTCCTGATAGGCTGGGCCACGGATGCTCTGTTTCCCGGTGCAGGGTCCTCCCGCTGCTCCACACCCGCAGACGGACACCTTGGGGTGAGTGTAACGCAGCGACCTTCACAGCAGGCACGTTCTTTTCATTCTTTTTAAATGATAGACGGTGCATTCATGGGGTCGCTGTGCACAAGGGATGCGACGAACAGCCTCCCGTCTCTTCCTGTGTCCAGCCAGGCCTGCCTCTCCCCCGCCCGCCCCCGCCCCCAGTATCACTCAACCCCCGGACCCGAATTTACTCGTCTCTAACACGGAGGTTGTGGTAATGGCCCCAGTCTCATGGGGCTGCCGTGAAGGTTAGATGGATTCGTGTGCATGCAGATGCAGCACTTAGAACAGTGATGGGCCACATATTGCTTGATAAAATTAGCTATTATTTCTATCCAGAAAGATACATTTATATAGTTCATTACACAAATGGTAGCAAAATATGCATGCTGTTCTTAATTCTTTTTTTCTTTTTTTATTTTAATCATTGTTCAAGTACAGTTTTCTCCCTTTCTTTTTTCTTCTTAACAAAGTATCTTAGAACCCCTTCCATCAGCACATAAAGCTGTTTATGGGGTTTAATCGTACCAATCATTTATTTAACCAGTTCTCTATTGAAAGACATTTGTATCTAATTTCCACTATTTTGCTATTATGAACTTTAGTGTTTAGTATTTGCGATTGTATAACTTAGCATATCTTTATGGGTCTTTCCCGTAAACTCTTGGAAGAGGAATTGCTGAGCGCATGGGTTTTCGTGTTTGTAATTGTGGTGGATGTTGCCAAGGCACCCTGCAGAAGGGCGCCAGGGACACTCCCGCCACCAATGTGGGACGGAGCACCCAGGGACAGATGAGCACTCGCCTCTTCACGCCTTACCAACCCAGCGCGTTATCAAAGTCGGCCACCTTGACGCTCTGATAGGAAAAAGATAAGCTCTTGAAATAGTTCTAATTTGCAGTGCCATTATTGTGAATAAAATTAGGGGATAGATCACATGCTTACATGCTGTTGACGCTCCCTCTTCTGTCAATCATCTTTTCCACACTCCATTTTTCTAATAGGTGGTTGGTCTTTTTCTTTGATCGACAGGAGTCCTTTGTGAAATAGAAAACCAAAGCTTCATCTGTACTATGAGTTAAAAATGTTTTCCCCAGGCTGTCATTAGCCTTTAATGCTGTATTTTAATAATAATAATAATGTTTACATTATAAATTTGACACCTACTTACAGTGGAATTATTGAAAAATACAAAAAAATTGTATACAAAAATACAAAAAATACAAAGGTAAGAAAAATCATCTATAAACCCACAACAATATTTTACTCCTAATTATCTTATTTTCCTTTGCTTTTTCTAAATATTTACATTGATATTGATATCAATATAAATGTATACACATACAAGTCCATATATGTATCAGGTACAAATTTCTAAATCCATGTTCCAAAGTATGTTAAAAATATATAACTGTTTTTCTCTCAGTCTGCTTGAACGTATTTCAAATCTTCATTCCAGCTTATGGGGTGGGAAAAGTCAGTTCTGTGTAAGGTCAGAAATCGTTCAGGATTTCTCCCCCTCATCCTTCAAGTGGAGACGGAATCTGAGTCTGGGGGCCGCGGACAGTCCCATAGCATAAAAGAGAGTGACCACCAGTTCATGGTGGGCGTCCCCCAAGAGGCGCATGGTCCTCTCTTACTCCCGACCGCATCCTCCCTCTCATGGCACCAGCTGAGATACCTGAGTTCTCCCTGCTCTCCACAGATTCCGCATCCTTCGTCACCCCTCCTGGGAGGCCCAAGGTCTTCTCTGTCACTTCCCCGCCCAACACAAAAGTCTGTTTCAAATTGCATAAGCTAAGCATTGACTCAAGTCACTCCCTCTGCGTTTCCACAGTGATAACCCTAGGCTGGGGGCAGTGGGTACTGAAAGACCCCAGTGACGCCCACGTCGCGAGGACAGAGCAGCGGTGAAGGAGACCACAGGAGAAAAGTAAGACCTGTGCTACTGTAAGGCTTCCTCCTGGCATGGAGTTTTGCAAAATCCAAATCCTACTGTGTACACTGATTCATGCACTGAGCATTGTACTTAACCTGCGAAAATGCTCATAAATATGTTGATTATTGAATATTATAAATATGTGAGCATTTATATTTTCATGTTGACCTAGACCTTCCTATTGTCGGATATCTGAGTTGTTCCCAGTTTTCCAATATTGAAAGCAAAACACTGAGATGAACTTCCATCAATGTGAACTTTTATGCATCTTTCTTATCTCCCTGAAATATGTAATTATGCAGTCTCCCTAGAAACGTAATTACTGAATCTTCAGCATGTTACTAATTTTAAGGCTATGAATACATGTTTTAAAATTATCCTCCAGGAAAAATGTCCCCATTTGCACCCATTTGACAGTGCTCTCCCAATACCAGTTTTTTAAATTGAATTTATTGGGGTGACATACATTAATAAAATTATATAGGTTCTACGTGTACATTTCTGTGATACATGATCTGTACTTTTTCTGTTAAGCTATTCATCTTTTCTAATTTATTTATAAGAACTATTTTACGCTACATATATTAACTCTCCTTTCTGTCACTCACACACACTGTATGCCCACCACCCGAAGTCCAGCCTTCTCCCATCACCCCAGGTTCGGCCCCCTTCCCTCTGGCGACCACCACACTGTTTCTGTCTATGAGTTTTCACTTTATATGCCACATAGCCATGAAATCGTGTGCTTCTTGACCTTTTCTGATGTAATCCTTTGTCAACAGATTTGTCGTGATTCACAGTCCAATCATGAAATCTCATTATAGTATTTATTTGTACTTATTTCATTAATAGTGCATTTATTTCATAGGCCACTTTTATTTCTTGTTTGGGGAATTAATTTTTCTGTGAAGCTTTTCATCTTGTCCAATTTATTTATAAGAACTTATTGTATGCTACACATAGTAACTTTCCTTTCTGTCACTTTGTCCCAAAGTATCATTTCTTTTCCATTGTGTCTGTGGTGTTTTTATGTGTATAATTTTCTTTTCATGTAGGAAGATCTTTCTACAGTTTTTCTTTCTGCTGCTTTCATGCTTTGAAACTTCTTCGCCATCCCCAGACGAGACAATTATTAACTTTCCGTTTTTATAGTTGCATTTTTTACACGTAATGCTGTTATCCATTAGGAATTTATTTTGAGGTGTGGCTGATACTGCTTTACAGAAAATGCGCTGGCCTTCCTAACCGGGGGCCCTAAGTGCACATTAAATGAATTCTTGCTGTCCAATAAAGAACAAGGGGCGGAGGTGCGGCCAGAGTCCTTAAAAACCTGGGCCTGGCATCTGTTCTGGCGGCCTCTAGTGTTCACCAGGTGACATTACATGCGCAGCTTCCGGTGTTTCTATTAGAGACCATCGCAAAATAAGCCCCCATTCTAGCTTCGCCAGATGCAACGCCAGAGAAACTTGGTTTGATGTGAGAAGCTTATTGTATTATGTGGCACTGACTTAAATCATGTGTCCACTAAACCATCTCTTGGCAAAGCGGGTGCATTCCCAGCCCTCTGGTTGTGCCTGGTACCGCCCTAGCACTTTCTCTGTGTTCTCTTGGCTAACACTCAGCATAACTGTATGCAGTAAGTATCATTATCCTTATCTTCTACATGAGGAACTGAGGCTCCCGGAGGTCGGCCGCTTTAACTGGAAGATGCGGGGCTTCCTTTGAACCCAGATCCATCTGCCCCTGAAGCCCATTCTCCTCCCTCTGCGGCAGGCTTCCTTGGGAGAACCAGAGAAAATCATCTTTGTCTTAAGTCTTCGAGAAAGAATATATTCAAGTGACTGTGGGTTTTACATCCACAGAGATCACAGGTATCTTACAGGTTTACACCCATGATTCCCGTATGGCGGGCACTCCCAACTGTTTACTAAAGGAATGAATAAATAAAATCACAAACGAATGTGAGATGATGCCTCACAGTGCAGGGCAGGGCAGTCCGAGTGCCCACGAGGAGAGAGTGGGGTCCCTGCCGCCGGGCCTCCCTGGCCGCTGTCGTACAGAACCCGCCGCAACCACAGAACCGCACTATGTCTACTCCGCCCAGCGTGGCACCCGCTGGGCCGCTGAGCGCTGAGAGTGTGGCTGCTGTGATGGAGGGACTGAAGTTTTCGTTGTACGTCATGTTCGTGTATTTGTATGGAAAGAGCCCCGTGTACTGGCCAGTGAGCAGAGCAGCTCGGGAGATTCTCCTTCAGGGGGTGTGGCCGATGAGGCCGTTTGCATGAACCTGCACCAGGAAAACCACCAAATACGGCGTTGCCTCCTTGTTTTTAAACATTTGAGTCTCCTTAAAGCATCGAAGAACTGGGAAGATAGTACAAACTGCCAAAAAATTATCAAAGAACCAAGTACCTGGTAGACGCCCAGAGAGGCCCTGAGTGCTGAAACCTCGGCTCCTTCAAGGGCACTTGATGAATCTGACAAACTTGAGTTACAGTTTCTGTGACCTCTCGGGGGTAGAAACAGAACATAAAGTCCAGGTCCCACCCACTGTAGAGCCTCCCCTAGCAGACCCACCCATCCTTAAAGCTGGGACCCCAAAGGGCCACACCCTTGGTGCAATGGGGAGCCATATACAGTTTCCACCCACCCATTCCCAGCACAGGGCACTGGTCTTGCACATTACCTGCATGACCCCAAAATCTTCAGGCCATGAGCTCAAAGAGGCCTCTGGCCGGTAGTGCCTGAGTGCACGGGCAGGAACAGATGCCCATGGTGGACACACACACCCATCATCCCACCTCAATGAAGCCCCACAGATAATATTCCAAGGAAAACAGAGATGATAAACATGAGTGTCATTCACCAAATATTTCTGCCTTTCAGAAATATGACAGGAATGTGCTTCTCCACATCCTTTGAAGCTAGGCATGACCAAGGGACTTGCTTGGCTTAATAACATGTGACCGAAGCTTTATGAGTCACTGCGGAAGTCGCCCCCTCCCAAGCAGACCTGTGGCGGTGGAGCTAGACTTGGAGGCAGCCTGGGTTCTCGAGTAAGTAGGATGACGGGAGCCTCCTAATGGCCTCTGCAGGACTCGGAGCATGAGCAAGGCAGGAACTCCCGTGGTTAAGATTTGGGAAGTTCGGGCGGGAGTCGATGGTTACCGTGGTAGCTGTAATGTAGTGTGTCCTGACTGACACAAGGAATGACTCAGCCATTCATGACTGATCACACAAGACAACAAGGCACTGTGAGTGAGAGCCAGTCATAAACGGGCCGCAAAGACTTCAGATACTGAGTTATCAAACACAGGTTACAATACGGTGCGTTGCCATCGTTAAAGGAATAAAAGGCAAGCTGGGAACTATCTACAAGGGTGGTCTCTGCGCAAATGCAGGTCTGGCCGCCTGCCGCTTCGAAAGCCAACACTCCAGAGGCGGGCGCTGCTGTAAAGGAAATGGTTTTATTCGGGCGCCAGCAGCCTGGAAGATGGAGGTCTCTGGTCACAAAGCCCATCCCAGCAGCTCAGGCATCCTGACTTCTTGCAGTCAGGGTGGTTCCTCGGTTAAGCAGGAGCCGCAACTGCTGACGTCTACAGAATACTTACAAGGAGCCTTTTAATACGTGAATCTTCTGTGAGCTTGTTGGTACAGCCTCTTCTATAATTACCACCTGATTAGTCCATTATGTTTATTTCAGCCACTGTTACCATGAGAAATACAGCTGACGATAGAAAGTCATCCCTGTTTAGAGCCCCTAGAATGTCATGGATGCTGGAAAATAGAGAGCAAATGCCTGATGTTTTCACTGGGTTCCTGCCCAAGGTAAAGACAATCTAGAGGCCCTGGAGAAAGCCCTTGTTCTTGTTGCTACTGCTGCTTAATGAACACTCCAAATACAGTGTGATAAATCAACCAACATTTTATTATGCTCATAGATCCTGTAGGTCAGGAGCTCTGGAAAGGCATGGTGGGCGGGCTGGTGTCTGCTCTGTGATGTCTGGGGCGTCACCTGGAAAGGCGTGAAGGCTGCTTGGGCTTCCTCATGGCTCAGTATGTGGGTCTCAAGCATCCCAGGAGGACCAGGGAGAAGCCGCTTTTTCTTTTATGAACGATCCTCAGAAGTCACACAGTGTCTCTTCCTCTGCAGTCACTTCCTCTGCATTGGCCCGGACTTGAATGGAGAATGTCCACAGGAAAAGTAGCTCTTGTAAGAAGGGCACGGGGGATAAGAGAGAATGTCACACAGTGTCTCTCTCTCTCTCCCAGGCAGTCCTTTCCCTAATCCAGGGGATGCCAACAGCCTACAGTCATCGTCCTCTGCCTCTTCCCTCTCCTTTCTCCCCAGCAGCAAAACCAAGGTGTGCCTGGTGTCAGCCGTTTCCTGAGGCTTATTAATAACCCTCTACCTGAGCCCTACATTACATTCTCACTCTCTGTTTTGCTTTTCTCTCCTCCCCTCTCTCCCTCCTTCACTCCCTTCCTCCTATAGCAAGAAAGTTACAGGAAGGAGAGGAGCCTTCTGAGCTGACCCCGAAGGCAAATTTCATTCAACACCTCCAGGTTCACTGAAGCCAGGGAAGTGTGAGAACCAGAAAAGATGGCCCATGTTGAATGCCCACTCATCGCCATTCCGGTCTCCTGTTCCCAGGAAAAGCTTCCCGGGCCTGTGTGGTATGTTTGGAACGCACAGGTCATTGCGAACTTGATCACCTGCCATCTTGGCGCTCTCCCTCCATGTATGAGGGTTCTCCAGAAAAACAGAACCAATAAATATATATGTATATAATTTATTATATATAATGAGATTTATTATGGAAATTGGCATATATAAAAAATTATATTTTCATGGAAATTTTGGTTCATATGAATATGGAGGCTAAGAAGCCCCACGACCTGTAAGCCAGGGAACCAGGAAGGCTGGTGGCACGGTTCAGCCTGAGTCTGAAAACCAGAGACCCAGGAGCACGATGTCCAGGGGCAGGAAGATCATTGTTGGCCAAATATATTTTCCCCAGGTCTTTCCGGGTCACAGTGTTTCACGTTGCTGAGAGAGACAGCCACTCTCTCAAGACTCACTTCCTCCTGTGGTTGACCAGTGTCTCTGGTTCCCTCACCTGTGCCCTCGGAAGACCTTGTCAGGAAACGTGCGCAGGTGCTCTCCGGATTTGCCCGTCCTTCCCCACCACCTCCTTCCCAGACGTGAAGCCCACGTCGATGGGTGGGTGACGCCTGGTGGAGACTTCTCCTTTAAGAGAAGCCACAGACCGTATATTGGGACGATGACCCCTTCATCTGATGGAAGAACACTGCCTACCTTTTTTATTTATATAAGACACCCAATTTTGGAATTAATGAACAAAAAGGACAATTATCACTTTTGTGCCAGAAAAAGATTTTATTAAGAGGTTGACAAGGGATCTTTTATTGCATCTCCAAAGACCAAAAGAGTGACAAGCAGTATTTCTTCCAATTCTATTTAGTTTCCTAGGGTGCCCATCAGCAAGGTCGCATTTAATGTAATTATGGTAACATCGCATCTAGATAAGTACCTGCTAAAGCATAGCACATTATGCAAATGTGTCACTGGGACAATGGATACTACTTGATCCCGTTACAGATTTCTCTGTATTTTTCAGAAGATAGAGACAATGAGTAGACTTTGCTGTCTCCTATAGTAAAGAAGCAAGCCAGGAAATTCAGCAGAAGCCTAGAGGTGACCCCTGGGAGCTGGTGCCGATAGAAGTTTCTTCCTTGACCCAAACCGGTCACTGTTGGAGATGTTTGGGTGAAGTTAGGGTGTGACTTCGGGGCCCTTGCACTCCTGCCATCGATGCCTCTAGCACACAAAGGTATTGCAAGGCCCACACCGAGGGAGTGGGGCACAAGGACTGGAGACGCAGGGTCCAATGGGCTTGTCACAGGCATTGGTTGTGGCACACGGGTTGCAGGGGAGCCTGAAGACAAAACCGTTGGGGCAAGTTAGGGTAAAAGGAGCTGAAGAACTGGGAAGATGCTAAACATACTTGGTTTATATCTTCCTTGGCTGCCATACAAAAGCTGGACTTCATAAATTCACTTCCATCGAGAAGACTCCTCACCCCCACACCACCCTCACGTGCCCTCAAGGAAAGCTTTACACTCACTTGCAGTCCTCACTCTCCAGCAGGCCCCGGTACGTGTTGATCTCACACTCCAGCCGGGCCCGCACGTCCAGCAGCACCTGGTACTCCTGGTTCTGCCGCTCCAGGTCACTCCTGATCTCCGCCAGCTGGGACTCCACGTTGGTGATCATGCACTGCACCTGGGACAGCTGGGCGCTGTAGCGGGCCTCCGTCTCTGTCAGCGTGTTCTCCAGCGAGTCCCTCTGTGGGGGGACATAAGGAAGGTCACACAGCTGCTCCTTTAACACGTCCCTCCACAGGGCTCCATGCAAGTAACAGCTTCAAGAGTTCAGGGGACTGTGACCCAAAAGGCCTGCCAGTGACTCTGGTTCCCCGACCTCACACTTGTCACCCGGAGGTGTGGCCAATACCCACCAGGTTGTGCTGGGCCTGGAGCTCGATCTCCAGGGCGTTGACCGTGCGTCTCAGCTCGATGATCTCCGCCTGGCACGTCTGCAGCTGCTCTGAGCTGGACACCACCTGCTTGTTTAGCTCCTGGGTCTGAGACACCAAAGGTAAGACACGGGATCAGACTGTGCCTTGAGGGCCACAAGGGGCCTTGGGTCCTGAGTGGCCCTGGGCTGAGGCACCCACCTGGTTGGTGAACCATTCCTCCACGTCCCTGCGGTTGGTCTCCACCAGGGCCTCGTACTGACACCTGGTCTCATTGAGCACACGGTTCAGGTCCACAGTGGGGGCGGCGTCCACCTCCACGTTGAGGCGGTCTCCAATCTGGCAACGCAGGGTGTTGACTTCCTGATGGAAAGTTTAAAATATTTAACAGTATTTATTAAGTTTTAAAGATTTGAACATTTAAAATATCACAAAGGGTCTCGATCCTCTCCTCTAAGAATGCAATTCAACTTGTGATCACTTGTGTGCTTTCAACAACTCACTTCCCTCTGATCTCCTCATTAACTGGGTTTTATATTCATGATAATTTGTGTATTCTACTCTACAAGTGCTTTCAAGTCCATGACCTCCTTCCACCCTCGTATTCAGGGTACCACTCCCCATTTGGGGAGGTGAGATGTAATGGACCACGATTTGCACTGTGGACCCCAAACACCAAGTTCGGTGTTTTGCTGGTATACCAGATAGCCTCTTACCTTAGGTTCTTAACCATGGGTAATAAATAAAAAGGATAGAGCTGGCTAAAGAGGAATATAAAAAAATGCTTACTTCAAAATCTGCCATGCTGGCATAGAATAGCATAACTGGTGATCTGTTGATTCCACCAGTATAGATTTTGCTGGAGGAAATAAGTGTCTGTTCATTTCGCTGCTAATCCCCTCCCAGAGCCAACATTGTGTGGTGCTTGGGCTTCGGTGGGTGTCAGACAGATTTGAACTGGGCCTCATCTCTCCCTCTTCCTATGCGCCCCTAGAAGCCCCAGTTCCTTCCTCTGTAGAATGAGAACTACCTCTGGAGTTCTAATGCACTGAGCACAGCGTTTGGCTCACACTATGCACTGGATTCATAGTAACTACCGCCATTTACATTGCTAGGGAGTTTAAGGTTTGCATATCAGTCTTCTTCATCATGCAGCCACGCAGTGGTGCTGAGCCTTTTTTTTTTTTTTCAGTTTCCTTCAGGCAATTCTGATTGGCAGAAAGAGCTCAGAATGAAGGAAGAGAGGGGTGTTGTTGCCAGCTCGGCCCTCCTGCCGAGTGGAGAGGCCCGGTCCTGGCCTCTCCAGTAACTAGAAGGAGAATTCAGTAAAAGGCCCCTTCAGCCCACTGGCACTGACCTGGGGGCAGAGGAGGCTGCTGAGTGGCTGTACGTCCTTCCCTCTTATTCCTGCCTCTGGCTCCCAAACCCCAGTCTCAGAGGTTTTTAGCTATTACTCATTCCTTTTGTTTGGAGGACGCCTTCCCCGGCTAGCTGAGCCTCTCCTGCACTCGCTGCCCGTGGGGTTGGAAACAGGCCCTGGCAAGTTCGATGCCGCTGCTCCTTGGGGAACTTTACCTCCTCGTGGTTCTGCTTGAGGCAGAGCAGCTCCTCCTTCAGGGACTCCACCTGGGCCTCCAGGTCGGACTTGCACAGGGTCAGCTCGTCCAGGATCCTGCGCAGGCTGTTGATGTCCGACTCCACCAGCTGCCGCAGGCCCAGCTCCGTCTCATACCTGTGAGGCATACAGGAGCATTGGAGACCGGCCTGGCCTCGACTCCGGTTTGGTTTGTCAGACGACCGGGGGTTGGGGCTTGTCTGTTTCACAGCCTTCTACTTCATTTAGGCTTCTAACACCAAGAAGTAGCATTTGCAGAAAAATGCACTGGTAATTATTTTTGACAAATAAAGAGCTGGTGGGCTTAAGGGGATAAAAGCCCCCCAAAATGGTGACATTTGCAAAATGAATTCATCTCCCAAATGCTCCTGGTTGAATTCTGTGCATCGGAGGGCATCCGGAGAGCAGACTTCTGCACCAGAGAGGGGATGTCATGCCACAGGGGAGCAGGAGGAAGAGGCTGGATCTGGAGAAGAGTCTGAGCTCCGGGCAGCCTCAGAGATCTCGGGGGAAACCTCCAGGGAGGGGTTTTGCCGGTGTTTGTCAGTGTGAGGGCAGGCGAAGGGGACAGAGAGCAGAGAAGGAAGGCAGCACCCCACGGGCCACTCACTTGGTCCTGAAGTCGTCCGCGGCCAGCTTGGCGTTGTCGATCTGCACCACCAGCCGGGCGTTCTCAGACTTGCTGCACAGGATCTGGAAGACCCAAAACGTTCTAGAGTGAGCTTGGCTGTGTCTCGACAGCAGCCATCCCTACGAATTCACGTATGTGGAAGGCACAGAATGAAAAAAAAATTGCAGTGGATCTTATGTAAAATTATTAAATACTGTGTGTGTGCTCAATAAATATTTAAGAAATTAAATTTGAAAAGAACACCACAATATAAGGAAAGTATCAGTAGATAAATCACTCTCCTTTTTCTTTCCTAATAAGCAATCCTGAAAAGCTGATAGTAAGTAGCATTTATTTTTTAAAATGTACTATATATCTGGCATGGCTCTAAGAGCTGAGGACATAAAGAAGAGTAAGCACCAGATCACTAGATCTTACCCTCAAGAGACTTCTGACCAGTGGGGAAGGTCGATGCGTAAACTAGCAGTTGGGGGGCGGGGCCATGGTGGGGGGGACTGGCTCGAGGAAGCAACCACGCCCTCCCAGCCACCCAGGATGGCTTTGCATTATGTCCCGGTAGATAGTTTTCACTCTTTCTGGCTTTAGCCAGCTGTTTTCTGCCCTTGCTGGGCAGTGCTCGCCAGGAAAAGCCCAGAGCACCCAGAGCAGGACAGCGAAATCGAGGAGATCGGGTGCCCACAGGAGGACAGCAACCAGAGGTCAGAGCGGTCCGAAGTGCAGATGAGGGAAGGGAAAAGGGTTCAGTCTTTACAAACGGCCCCGCTTCCTCAGCTTCCCTCTTGGGTTCCGTTTTTTCTCTCACCCCAGGGTTAATGATTCCAGAGCTTGGCAAAGGCACAGAAGCACTCAGAGACAGCTTTTAATTACAGCTTACTTATGCAAAGTGCTGCTACCACCATATGCAAATACTCATACTAACACTATGCAAATACTCAGACCTAACAGTCCTGGGCCTAGAATAACACGGGCCCTCAAGAAAACAAAGTGGAAAAGCCGGGCTTGAACCCCTGTGTTTCCATCACTCTTAGAGCTCATCTTCTTTCCAAGTCGTATCTCAGATTCCCTCCCTACAACTTCCCGCCCAGGCAGCTCACCTTCTGCTGCAGCTCCTCGATGGTCCGGAAGTAGGACTGGTAGCTGGGGCACATCAGCGGCTCCTGCTGCTGGCAGCGCTCCTGGATGCGGCACTCCAGCTCCGCGTTCTCCCGCTCCAGCTGCCGCACCTTCTCCAGGTAGCTGGCCAGGCGTTCATTCAGGAACTGCATGGTCTCCTTCTCGCTGCCATTGAAGGAGCCCTCGCAGAACCAGCCGCAGTTGCCCACGTTGGCGGGGATGTTGCAGGCCCCGGGCAGGGGGATGTTGTAGCAGCTGGGGGCCACGCAGGGCCGGGAGGGGCAGCCGGAGCGGCAGCTCAGGTTGGGCAGGCAGCAGTTGTAAGGCATGGTGCCGGGAGGGAGCGAGGCGCCGGGCTGAAGACGGAGTCCCAGTTCTCCGAGGAGCATGTGGGTCTCCTTCCCCTGGGAGCCTTTATACCATCCCCGCCGAGGGTGTGGACGTGGCAGCCAGCCCTTTCATTCTCACTTACTTGGTGACTGTCAAAAGCCTTTCCTCTGGGTTTGTCATGTTTCCTCAGAAGAGTCCCTCACCTCATAAAAGTCTTTACTCGGGCTTCTCCCTCGCTCAGCACTCCTCTTCACGCAGCGTGTCAGTGAGGCAAGCGCTTCACACTGTGGCTTCAAAGAGCTGGCCTCGCGAACGCCCTGGCCTTTATTGGCGGGGTGCGGCGGCCCAGGGACACTACTGTTCCTTTGCTCCCAGCTTCACAGCCCTGACTCCTTGGCAAGCCTCTGGCTCCTGTCGCTAAGAGAGCAAAACTTAGCTGCGACCTGTGTGTGTTGGGCTAGGTCAGATTTGCAGATGCCAGATTCCAAATTCGTGGTTCTCAGAACGAGGACGAGATCCCTCTGGAGCCGTTCAAACAGCCTAGTTCCCAATGGCCTTGTTGCCTGAGACGGCGGGCACCATCCACAGCCACGATAATGTCCACGTTCCAGATACCAGACATTTGCCAAGGTCCTAGTTCGTACTGGGAGGGCACTGTGAGGAGTGGAGGGTAAGGCCAGGGCCTCAGTCAGAAGGAGCTGGCCTTTGCTGAGCACCTGCACAGGCCCAGTGGTGCTGGACACTGTTCCGAAACATGATCTCATTCACTCCTCACCGTGACCCTTTAAGGTTAAATGTTGTTGTTCCCATTCCACAGATGCGCAAACCATGACCTGGAGGGTGGGAGTTAATATGTTGAGAAGCCAGGATGCCAGCACAGATCCCTGTTCTTTCCATCATACTGTGCCGTGTAAATAAGTGGATTACCTCCTTCCCTGACTTCTTCAGACCTCAGTAGGTTGGGAGGTTCTGCCTCCGAGGGACTGGGAGAAGCTCAATAGGGACAGTGGGAGCCAGGGAGTGCTGAGGGTGGAGGAGAAGCAGGTTCTCTCCATCCTCCTGTGCCGCTCCGTAGGTACCTCCTTCCTTCCCTGACTTCTGACAGATCCTGTCTTCCTCCTCTCCAGACTCACAGCTCACCTTGAACATGGCATTGTCAGGACTTATGTGGCCACCTGTCTCTGTAGCTGAGTTTTCTGAAGACATGAAGGACCTTTACATCCCTTTGATTTTAGGCTTTATCTTAAGGGCAGTGGGGAACCGTGGAAGGGTCTGAGTAGAGTAGTGATGTAGTTTCGTTCTAGATGAGCTGCATTTGAGGGAACAGGGAAACATTCAGCCGGTCCTCAGGATTGACTGGTATTGATGACAGATGTAATCCCAGTGCAGATGTGAGTGTCGGAGCAATGAGTCAAGGGCAGAGCACTTGAGTGCTCTGAGAAGATCAACGAGGGGCTGAGGGCCAAACTTTGGGAAATTCCCCAACCAGAGAGCAGGACAAAGAAAAAGTGCCAGGGAGAAATGGCGAGAGAAAATGAAGAGAGCCAGTTCTTGGCAAGACAGAAGGTCAAGGAGGAGAGAGCTTCAAAGTGGAGGGGAAGGTCAAAACTGTCAGGTGCGGCCAAGGGGCTCCATAAGATCAGAACCATGGAGAGGGTCTCGGACACGTTGACGGACAAGTTGCCAGGACTCTTCCTTGGTCTCGCACTGTACACAGCACCTGTGCTCTTCAAATAGCACCCACACTGAACTTGGTGAACTGAGACTTTGAACGCCCTGAGCTGAGATGCTGATTGCTAGCCTGCCACAGTCAGTCTGTACACCTGATTAGGAGCTCCTGAGCTTTGCTCTCGCAATTCAGACAGTCTTACAACAATGAGTGTACTTTACCCAGTTTGAGATGTCAGGCTTCTTTGGATCTGACAATTCCTAATAATTGGTGATGTAGGAACAATTAATTACCCAAGAAGCAGAAGCACTCAGAACTGTTTGTGCCGCCTGTAACTTCTGTTTTGTTGCAAAGCATAACATGAAATGTACTTCATATCCTCAAGAGGAGTGTTGAGGAAAGAATTTAGTTGTGTGCCTCGATACAGCGCCCAGGGAAAGGAGGGGCTCCTTCCTAGCGCCCTAGTGGGGGACAGAGCATGACCCAGATAAAGGTGCCCACAGCGGAGTCCGAGCCCCTCGGCTTCAGCTGCAGTTCAAAGGCCAGACTGCTTTGCATTTGGCTCCTCCTTTCCTCCCTTCCGCCTCTTAAAGGAGAGCTGAAATGACAAAATTATCAAAAGAGAGAAAGTCCTGGAACAAGAGCGATGGCAGTGATCTTAATGATTATCTCATCCAATGCTCTCATTTTACAGATGGGGAAACTGAGGCTCAGAATGGAGAAATGGCCTGGGAATGGCCCCAGTGGGGGGGGAGCAAGAGGCAACCACACACTGATGTTTCTCTCTTTGGCCTTCCCTTCCCCGCTCTCTAAAAATAAAGTGTTTAAAAAAAAGAATAAAGGGTGAATGAGGAAATGAGAGAATTCAGCAATACTGAAGTACTTTGTTGCCTCTCTGACTGCAATGATTATTTCCATATTGATGATACAGTTACATCCCAACAGCTTGAAGCAACTTGTGTACAATTATGTCCCATCAGATAGAGAAGCTTCTCCTACCAGCTGGAGAAACTTAGCATCACAACTGTTCAAATGATAGTGTCCCTACTCAAGAGCCATACATTTACCCAAAATAAAGTATGCAAATAGTCATAACAAAATTAAAAGTAATATGATTTTAACAATGAGGACAACTGAGAGATAAAAAAGAACCCCACGACAGTGATGACACTGGGTGCTCCTAAACGGTAGGATTATGAGTGCTTGCTTTTTCTTCTCTACACTTTTTTGTCTTCTCCAAATCTTTTGAAAACATATGTATTACTTCAGCACACACATACCAAAGAAGACATAAAATTGATGTTAAAAATTCCAACAGGAAATTCTTACAAGCCTTCTTGAAAGAAATAAGGAGTTGTAAAGGACCCGGGCAAGGCTCCTATTCCAACATCAGTGTTACACTGCAGTAGCACTTGTTATTCTGGAAATAGGGACTCTGTCATGATTAGCATCAACACCCTTGGGGTAACTGGTGAGTTTGCAGATTGCAAGAGGGAGCTGTTCGGAAGTGTTGAGGGGAAGCTATGAGATCCAGTGACCTCTAGCTCATGAGTGGACCACTGTGTGGGACTGAGCTTCCGGTGAGGAGAGGAGAATGCCCAGAGCAGCAAGCCTCAGAGAAATGTCCTCCCAGTCGACTGTCAGCCCGCAGCCCAAGATGGCCGGGTATGAGGGCCACCTCACTGAGCACTGTCTGTAGAATAGATTTCTCACACAAACATCTGATGATAAAGTTTCTTTTCGGCAAGCAGTGTCTGAGTCCCATGAAGTTTAGAATCTCAGAATGTTGGTGCTACCAAGGACCCAGGCAGGCAGCTCACCCAACACTTCCATTTTGCAAATGGGGAAACATTGACTTAGAGGTGGAAGAAACCAGCCGAAGCACACGCGGAGAGTTTGCGGTTCATGGGAGAGTCTAAGGGGAGAAGTAGGTCAGACTGGAGGACCGAGGGGCAGGAGACGAGGCCTTTGGTGGTTGTGAGAGAGTTGGAACTCGGACCACAGGAAAAAGCTACATCTCCCCAAAACTGCCCCCTAATGAAAAGGCAAACTAAAAAAAAAAAGTTTATGTTCATTGTTACAGGAAGATTTTTTTAAATAGAAAAGGCTCTATGCAGCAGAAAGAAAGAAGGAGCTCCTGCCCTTTGCAACAGCTTGGATAGAGCTGGAAAGCATTGTTCTAAGCGAAACAAGCCAGGCGGTGAAAGACAAATACCATATGATCTCACCTTTAACAGGAACCTAAACAACAAAACAAAGAAACAAGCAAAATATAACCAAAGGCACTGAAATAGAGGACAGGCTAACAGTGACCAGAGGGGAGAGAAGAGGGAATTTCAGAGGAGAATGGGAAGGGTTTACAGGAACAAATTTAATGGACACGTGGACAAAAACTAGGGCGGGTGGTAATGGGAGGGAAGTGGGGAGGGTTGGGTGGGTGGGCTGGATTGGGAGTAAAAGGGAGAAAACTGTACTTGAACAATGATTAAAATAAAATTAAAAAAAAGAAAAGGCTGAACTGTCTTACTGGGTTCTAATTTAAAACATTATGCTATATTTTCAAAAGCCCGTCACAAAATGCCACACATTGTATGATTCCATTCACAGGCGATGTCCAGAGTAGGCAAATCTGTAGAGAAAGAAGTGGCTTCCCAGTCCTGGGGCCGAGGGGTGATGAGATGTTCTAAAACTGTGGTAAAGGTGACATGATTTTATCAACATATTTAAAATCACCAAACTATATACTTTATATAGGTGAATTTTATGGCACATGAATTTTATATTATGATACGAATTATACTTCAATAAAGCTATTTTTAAAATGATTCAGAAGGAGAAAACAGAATAGGACAGAAGCAATATTCAAAAATGACAATGGCTGAGGATTTCACCCAGGCACTGAGACACATGAGTCGGTTCCAGAAGCACCTCAGTCCTAAGAAGGAAAACAAAGACCCACCTCTAGACATAATTCGGTGAAGCGACACAACACTGGAAGCAAAGGGATGATCTTAGAAACAAAAAGATTTAAAAAAGAAGAATTATCAACAATAGAACCACAGTGTGATTGGCAGTAGGCTTTTCAGCCATGGCAACAAAACCCAGAAGACAGTGGTCCCTGTCTTCTTGGGCACCTGTCCCTTCTGCAGGTAACTGTTGGTGGACGGTGGTCCCAGCACGCATGGGCACCTGATGAGACTGATTGCACAGGGGTATCTGTACAAGGCCTGGAGGTGTCTCCTAGGGATGAACTGTCCCTGCAGGAAGGAAGAGAGACTGAGATGCACCATCTGGGTCTGAGACGTGCCATGCACGGCCTGGTGTGCCACTCAGTCACCTTCCAGGGCCTCCTGCCTGTGCTCTTGATAAGGGAACTCCAACCACAGCAGAGCATGAGAGGAAGACCAAGATTAGAGCTGGCATCATCTCAGCAAGGAGAGAGAGCACCAGCTGCACCTCAAGGATAGAAGACATGACCAGCGGTTTGGCCAAAGATGGGGACCACGGCCAGGCGACCTCTGGCCAGGCATCAGTAGGCACCGGCAGGAGCCAGGCACCAGCAAAGCTATCACTTGTCACATTGGCAAAGACTCAAATGTCCTAGTTTGATTCTAAAGAACTTTTTTGGGGAGGGATCCCCAAATCCAAAGTGAGTCCCGCTGGTTAAAGCATTCAAACCAGAAGAGAAACACTTCAGAACTCTGCTGGGCACCACTCAAACCTAAGAGGTAGCCCTTGCTCCTACTTTCAATTCTTCATTCTTGCCCAAAGGAGAGAGTCCCAGAGATGTTTGGGTGCATAGCCTCCTCTCTCCCAGGTGACAGCTCTGAAGGGCGTATCAACTCTGTGTGCTTGTTGGAAACCAGGTTCAGTCTCTCGCAGTCCCACCTCCCGTGTAACTGACACTCAGAGACCCAGCTCTGCGCTCAGTCCACGGTGGTTATATGTGAGTAAGAGAGAGAAATCAGTCATGCAGTTCTTGGTCCTTGGTTGCTGTCCAGTGAATGTTAGCTCCTGCCCCTCCTCCTGTGTGCACTTGGAAAAGAAAAAGTGGGACTTCCTAGAAATGGTAACCGTTGTATTTTACTGAGGAAGTTCCCATAATGAATGAGTTTATGTATTTAGATGAGGCCTTTCACCTTAGTGGTCCCACTGGTTTCCTGCTGGCCCTCATTGCACCTAATGATTATTAATGAATGATGACAAAGACCTTTCGGGGGAGGATTCAACTACACAGCCCGCCTAAGCTTTCAAGTGGGTTTATAAGAAGCACATACACATTGAACATACGTCATCTCTGCTTTGCAAGAGGAAAGTTTATTAGGAGATGCGCCAAGGGACTGGGGACTGCAAGAAAAGGTCAGAGCAACAGAGGGAACCACGGGAAGTCTCAGATGACACCTTCCCCGCCCCAGCCTGTCAGACCCTCAGGGCAGGTCACAGAATAACTGCAGGAGGGCGGCCTTGAGTGAAGGGGAGCAGGCAAGCCGGGCTCAGAGCCCGCCCCGCCCCGGACGGATGTTCTTCCTCCAGCCTGTGACTGATGGCGATGCCGGGGGTGGGGCCCTGCGGTGACAGGCATCAGGGAAACGGGCTGCTCCATTGGTGGTCCTTCTGTCTTCCCACAATCCTCCTGCTGGCACCAGGATGTCTAGCACCCAAGGGTGCTGCAGGGTCCAAAGCGGGTTCGGGGGCCACAAGGGGCACAGGGATTGATGACACAAGGCCCAATGGGCTTGTCACACGCGTTGGTCGTGGCGCAGGGGTTGCAGGGCAGCCTGGGACACAGAATCATTAGCTTGTCAGCATGAGAGGAATAATTAACATTTTGGAAAAGAGGGGGCTCAACCCAAGTTGACATGGGGATAAGCAGGATTCATGCTCTGACACCTTAGGAGGCCAAGCCTGCTCCATCACCCCTTCTGCAAAGTCAGAGGCAGCGGTGGCAGAAAAGAGCAAAGACTCTGTGCATCCCAGCCCGCCCTCTGTAACCCTGGAGTCATGGGGAAGTCCAGTCTCTCAAGTATCTTCTGGACCAGAAAGTACCTTTAGGCCAGGTAATGGCAACAACAAATATGCTGCCCTTCCCCCTGCTATAATATAAGCCTCTGGTCTCTGCAGACACAGTGGCTTCTGGAACTTGACCTACAAAGTCCTTATTTTATCTTTCAGCACAGCTGGGCTTGTGCTGCCTGCCGGGCACTCACTTGCAGTCCTCGCTCTCCAGCAGGCCCCGGTACGTGTTGATCTCGCACTCCAGCCGCGCCTTGACATCCAGCAGCACCTGGTACTCCTGGTTCTGCCGCTCCAGGTCACTCCTGATCTCCGCCAGCTGGGACTCCACGTTCGTGATCATGCACTGCACCTGGGACAGCTGGGAGCTGTAGCGGGCCTCCGTCTCTGTCAGCGTGTTCTCCAGGGAGTCCCTCTGGGGGGGGACACAAGCAATGTCTCAGAGCTGCTCCTTTAACACGTCCCTCCACGGGGTTCCATGCAAGTCACAGCATCAAGAGTTCAGGGGACTGTGACCCAAAAGGCCTGCCAGTGACTCTGGTTCCCCAACCTCACACTTGTCACCAGGAGGTGTGGCCAATACCCACCAGGTTGTGCTGGGCCTGCAGCTCGATCTCCAGGGCATTGACCGTGCGTCTCAGCTCAATGATCTCTGCCTGGCAGGTCTGCAGCTGCTCCGAGCTGGACACCACCTGCTTGTTCAGCTCCTGGGTCTGAGACACCAAAGGTAAGACACGGGATCAAACTCTGCCTTGAGGGTCCCAAGGTCCTGAGTGGCCCTGGGCTGAGGCACCCACCTGGTTGGCGAACCATTCCTCCACATCCCTGCGGTTGGTCTCCACCAGGGCCTCGTACTGACACCTGGTCTCATTGAGCACGCGGTTCAGGTCCACGGTGGGGGCGGCGTCCACCTCCACGTTGAGGCGGTCCCCAATCTGGCAACGCAGGGTGTTGACTTCCTGGTGGAGGAAGGGAAAGGAATGAACCCACAGAAAGGGTCTGAAATAAGCTGTCTTTGAGGGAATCTAATGTGCTGGGAAGAAGATTGCACTGAAATTCAAGATTTCGTGAGTTGAAGCCCAGCTGATGTGGAACCCAGCTACGTGACCTCTTGTGATTTAGGCCTCCTGTCTGAGTCTCCCTCGTCTGTATCATGAACACCTGCCTGATCAAAGGATTGCTAACGTGGCGTCCCGCTCCAAGATTCTATCATTTTCCTCTGATTTTTTCTTTTCTCAGTGATAAGCCTGGCATGATAACTGGTTTATAATTGTTGCTACTTCAATATAGAGAAACCAAGTTTCCAGCTCCCATTTATATTATTTCTTCTACCATCATGCACTATCTATTAAGGGTTGTTTCCTTTCCTAAGTGTCTAATGTTTGTCCTGGTCAGGTAGGTCAGTTGGTGAGCACGTTGTTGTAGTACCTCAGGGTTACCGGTCTGATCCCCAGTCAGGGCACATATGCAACTCAGCCACTGATACATAAATAAGCAGATATGTATGTATGTATGTATGTATGTATGTATCTGTCTATCTCTCCCCCTACCCCTCTCCCAACCTCTCTCTCTAAAATCAACAAGTTTAAAAAAATTTTAATGACAAAAAATATCCAATGTTTCAGACAGGCATCTGATTTCCTAGTATTACATTCAGTGCTGAGTCTGAACCAACCATTATCTGAGTTCCTTCATTTCTCCCATTTCGCTCATCTGTCCATCCAACCAGCTTGGGTTCTGATGTCTGGGTGACGCCTACTGCAAAGAGTTTGCCATCTCCTTCCTTTCTCAGCCAGTCTTAGGCATCTGTTCAGAAGGTAACAGCTCTTATCCAATGCTAGGAATATTTTAAACATCTTTGTCTGGACTTTTGGCCACAGGTCTGGCCCCAAGTAGACATAGGTCAGCTGACCATACTCTTTCAGATTTTTTTTAAAAATGGAGACCTGTGACTCATTCCACAGCAATCTCCCAAATACATTTTGAGCAGCTCCCAAAATGTTCTGTAGCTCTAGGGTGTGCTTCAGCAAAGACCTGCTGTGTCCTGCCCGGCGGAGTTAGGGACTCTCGATACTGGGAGGTTGGAGGCTGGTCTCCCTCACCTGCTCGTGGTTCTGCTTGAGGCAGAGCAGCTCCTCCTTCAGGGACTCCACCTGGGCCTCCAGGTCGGACTTGCACAGGGTCAGCTCGTCCAGGATCCTGCGCAGGCTATTGATGTCCGACTCCACCAGCTGCCGCAGGCCCATTTCCGTCTCGTACCTGCGCGCACGCACACAGCCGGAGGTCAAGGAGATTAAAGAGAAAGAACTTCTCTTAGGCTTTCCTTGGTTGACCCATATTTTGACATTTCTCAAAGTTTATAAAACTTCATTTATGAAATTTTTCAAAGTGTATGAAGAAAATATCACCACGCTGAGTAAAAAGACCTATTTCTGCCCTGAGACCCAGAGAGAAGGTTCCAATCCATAGTAACTGAGTTTGTCCCACGAACCCCATTCACGGGTTCCTGTCGACTAAGTCCTGCCATCATCTCACCTTCCGAAGTGAGTCTGTGAACTTGGTCAGCCTGCTGTACCGGCTGCCTCACCCTCCTTTCCGGCCACCCTGGGGAGCCATCGGGTGTCATGACAGAAGCACCCATTGAGAAGTCAGTTAGACCCAGCCTTGTCATTAGGACCATGGATAAGTTCCTTAATCTCTCTGAGCCTTGATTTCCTCATCTGTAAAATGGGCACCAACAGCACTAACACTCCATCAGGTTGGACTGAGGATGAAGAAAGGCCTCAGGTAAGATTACACTGTCAGCTGCAAAATGCCAGGGATTTTAGGATTGTCGTGGTCATTCCTAGATTCCCTGAAACGGATTTTGCCTCCTCTATTTTAATAGGCAGATAGTGACTACCCTACACTAAGAAATCAGTGTGAAATTCACTTTTCAGCTTGATCCAAACATTAAGTTGAAAAAGAGATAGAATGAGTGGTTTCTTGAGCTCCTTCAAAGTAAACTTAACATACAGAATTTCTGCATTGGGTGAGGAGACTTTGACACAGTGACCCTAACAACCCCAATGCATGTACACCGTGGGTCCCCCTCCACCCCCGCTAGCAAACAGCTTCTGCTCGCATGCTCCTAGCACAGGGTCCATCCCTTTGCGGCTCTGCCTGCCCCTTATCAGACTTCTCTAGGATTAGAAAATTCTCACTTGGTCCTGAAGTCGTCCGCGGCCAGCTTGGCGTTGTCAATCTGCACCACCAGCCTGGCGTTCTCCGCCTTGCTGCACAGGATCTGGATGAATTGTGGAAGGAGTTAGTCTAAGAAGGAATGCCTTGTGTCTTCATGGAGAAAGCTATTTTATTTCAGCCACATTTCTTCTAAACAGTTTAGTCTTCTCAGATTTTCGGTTTGGGGACAAAAGGAGGATTAATAGAACTGACCATTTCAAAACCGAAACAGTCGAGAGGACGTGTGCCCTCTGCCATGAATTCTTCTCTTCTTGGTCTGCTGCTGGCTTCCTGTGGGAACTGAGCATCTTGGGTCCCAAGCCTCACACAGGGGACCAGCGCCCCAGTTTGCTTAGGACTAGGCGGTTCTTGGGATGCTAAACCCAGAAAGATCCCAGACAAACCAGGACAGGTTGTTCAGCCTAGTCTCTGACCCACTTATTCGCCCTGCTGACCTCTCCGCATTCTTCCCTCATGTCACCCTGGACAACATTCCTGTCACACAAACCTACTCCTTCTACCTGGAGAGCCCTGGGACGCCCTCACCCACCGAGCAAGACCCCTTGCATGACCCGCAGTCCCCTCCTTCCCCAGCTCCTACAGGGGGTCACTTCCTCTATGAGCTCTCCTGGTACTTTGCCCTTAGCTAGTTACGCACCTGATCACCCTCGCCACGGCCATTCATTTCTACACCTCTCTCCCCTATTGGGTCATCTTAGTGCTTCACCCCCCACTCCAACACCGCGCCTAGTACTAAGCATGGGTCAGGGAGTGCATGCTCTTCAGATCACACGGCTCTTCCCTGGCATTCCCCTTCCAGGTCAGTGGACAGCAGCTCCCCTCTGAGATTTGAGAGCTCATGCAGTTGGCACAGTGCTCATGCTCCAAACCCTGCTCAGATGTCGCCTCTTCTGGGAAGCCCCTCCTGATGTGCACTGTGTGCTGAGCCCCGCCTCCATGCTGATGCTTCACTTACCCCACTTCAGTCCCTGTGTTTCTGGCCAGGAATTCTCACGTGTGCGCATGCCTGCTCTGGCGGATGGCACAGTGTCTATGCCTGGTAGTGAGGCTTCTGGAGTCAAGGGCTCTGTGGTTTTGGGTTTTGTTTTTTACAGGCTATTACTACAGTTTTGAAGGGCTTTATATATTGGAGAATTCGCTAACGAAATTCCTAGCTCCAAGAAATAATTTGGGTGAATATATATATATATATATATTTTAATGTTTTATAGCTCTGAAAATAAGACCAGGATATCATAATAGAACTAACGAATCTGATATTCTGGTTTTAGGTAAGAAGCAATATAAAATGGCTATGGCTGACTTTGGCCTAATGCCTTACCCTCCCCCTGGTCTGTACCTTTCCCTCGTGGGATGCCCAGAGGGATGTCCTAAGACTACCTGATGGGGCACACCGGAGCTGATGAAGTCTCTGTCTTCATCATTCTCAGTAATAGCTTTGGGCAGCCCTAACAGTTCACTAAATTGGCAGTGTGGGGCTCCCCACCCCCGCTCACCTTCTGCTGCAGCTCCTCGATGGTCCGGAAGTAGGACTGGTAGCTGGGGCACATCAGTGGCTCCTGCTGCTGGCAGCGCTCCTGGATGCGGCACTCCAGCTCCGCATTCTCCCGCTCCAGCTGCCGCACCTTCTCCAGGTAGCTGGCCAGGCGGTCGTTCAGGAACTGCATGGTCTCCTTCTCGCTGCCATTGAAGGAGCCCTCGCAGAACCAGCCACAGTTGCCCACGTTGGCAGGGATGTTGCAGGCCCCGGGTAGAGGGATGTTGTGGCAGCTAGGGGCCACGCAGGGCCGGGAGGGGCAGCTGGAGCGGCAGCTCAGGTTGGGCAGGCAGCAGTTGTAAGGCATGGTGTCAGGAGGGAGCTGAGGTCTACAGGTCAGTATCAAAGCCTGATTCCTTTTTCTCCAGTGTGAGCCCTGGTCCTCTCCAAGGGCCTTATATTCAGTCAGCAGAGGGTGGGGCAGCCACGTACGGCATTGCCCCCTTTTACCCTGTTTACCAATTTTTCCATTTGCTTTTTGGCCACTTCACACAAGTCCTTACCCCATAAAATGTTTTACTCTGGCTTCTTGCTAAGTCAGGACTCCTCACCCATCATGCTGGTTGGTTAAGTAAAGAGTTCAAAGTGACCAGCCTATTACTGCCTACGGGGTGCTTATTCACGGGGTGTCGAGTGAGACTGACAGCTGGACCCCATCCTCCAAGTTGCAGGCACTTCTGTGCCTCTTTGTCCCTAACGAGGCATGGTCTGGGCCCCACTCAGCTCCTGCTCGGTGAAGACTCGGAGACAAAGACCATCTCAGGAAGCCCAGCTGGAAACCAGCCTGTTGTGCAGGGAATCCCGGGAGGTGAGACCAGAAAGGATTTAGAAGGCCAGGCAGGTCAATGCCCCTTAGCCATCCCACCCAGGGCAGATGGAGGCAATGGCACCCTCTCCCTAGTGGGGGCTGCAGGAAGCCCCCAAGCTCCATGTCTGCTATTCGTCAATGTTCACAGGACATTCGGAAAACTAACATGAGGGCTGTGCCACATGCTTCCACACAGCATGACCGGCACTACAATGGCTGCTGCTGGCGGAGTGCACGCTGGGCTAGGCACCTCGTGTGTGTCCTCTCCTTCAGTCCTCACGCAGCCCTGCGGGGTTGGTAGAGGAGGACACCACCTCTCAGAAGAGAGGTGGCCCATGCCCTCGGGGTGGGAATGGTGGGGCCAGCACTCCCACCCCGAGCTTTCCGATTCCAGCAGCCGAACTCGCTCCATCTCCAGCCATCTTTCTCTCTGCCCATCTCCTCACTGCTGCGAGGCGGCAGGGCACAAATGGACTGACTTCAATGGGACTCAGCCACTACTAGGCTTGAGTCCTGAATTAGAATGAGCCGAGAAATAAAAGCCTGCTCTCTACCAAAGAAGAAAAGGTCATTTTTAGTCTAACGGAAAGAAGTCTATGACTTGGGAAAGTGCCTTACCCACCGAAAGCTAGAAAGAAGGAAACCCTCGGTGACTTTGACTCAGAAACACCTGAGCCCAGCTCTCCAAAGGCTGTGACCCTGAAAAGCCACCACACTGTTACATGTGCAATGGCATCATTTCAGCAAACAGATATTCTGCCTTCATGCTGTTCCAGATGGAGGTAAGAACTAGGAAGAGGTCATGTTTAATCCATCCGTACTCAGCATCTGAGAGCTGCTTCTTAAAGAAGTCCCTTGTGAAAGCTCCATTCGGATTCCTTCCATACGGCCATTACTCAGATCGCCCCTTCCTCAGATTTGTTCTCTCAGCCCATACACTTCTTTATCTTATCCTCACTGAAGGCGAATCTTCACCTCCTGAGGGTGTGTGTATTTTTGGATCAGCCATATAGCATTTGGAACGCAGCCTGGTCAGTGGGACAAACAACCAAACTCAGTAGCATCTTTAATGGGTCAGAAACACATTGGCACTATAAAATAATAATGTCCATTTTCTTGGGTGGTTCTACAAGGCATTTCCAAGATGGAGCTTCAAATACACATTCATAAAAGATAGTAGCTTTGGAGAAAATGTGTGGTCTCCCACAACGTATGCTTTCAAGGCCCTGACATCTCCCCCATGTGCGCAATGCTCAACTCTCTGGCCCTCCTGCCCGAGTCTCTGCCTGCAAAGAGATGGGGAATGGGTGTGTGGTTTCAAGTACGTACCAAACTGACTGAAGCCCTATTGGATGAGAGCAAATAACACACAGAGAATAGCTGGATTCACAGGCTTTTCTCTCCCTCTCCCCTTCTCCTATGCCCCAGGCTTCCAAAGAGGAAAATCTAGACAATGGCACTTTGTAAAGAAAAGGAAAGGCGTATGTGTTGTAAACTGGTACATATGTCCATGGGGTCCCTACAACCACTACAATAGCTTCTGCCTCCATCAGAATGGAATAATCCAGAGATAAGTATCTACATACCTTCAACAGGGGAAGGTAGAGTTTAGAAAACACAAGTATTCCATCCTGGCTTGTGTGGCTCAGGGTATTGAGCGCCAGCCTGCAAAGCAAAGAGTCACCATTCAATTCGAAGTTGGGGCACATGCCTGGGTTGCAGTCCAGGTCCCCAGTAGAGGCCGTGTGAGAGGCAACCACACATTCATGTTTCTCTCCTTCTCTTTCTCCCTCCCTTCCTCTTTCTCTAAAAATAAATAAAATGTTTTTTAGGAAAAGAAAACACGACTATTCCCACTGTTGAGTAGAAATAACCATGATAATGGTTGAGAAGACTTGAGTCTGTAGAGAAAACAGCCAAGTTTCCATTAGCTTCCCAGGAATTCTAGAAGACAATTGCTTTTTATTTACTCCACTTACTGTGTATTGAGAATTGTTGCCTTCACATAAGCGATGGCATTGTCTCTAGTCTACGGCCCCTCAATAAATAGGATGAGCAAATGAAATCCTAACAAACAGAAAGATTTTACACCTGCCCATGTAATTGTGGCAGACGCAAATTATAGTTGAGATTTAAGGATGCTATTTATTATGGAAGCCAAGGCTATTTTCGTGGGAGAGACGACGCGTAAACTCATCAGTGGTAGTTAACCATGGAGTGGAGCCCGCTGAGGCCGTCCTCCCTGTGACAGGACTTTAAAGGCATTAGAAGGCCACCCCCCTCCTCCCCAAACCATCTTCCCTCATGGCCAGGTACCAGCCCTTGAAATTCTCACCATGAGAAATGGAGACTTGACTTGGAGTGGTGAACACACAATACAATATACAGATGATGTGTTATAGAATTGTACACCTGAAACTTACATCATTTTATTAAGCAGTATCACCCCAATAAGTCCAGTTAAAAAGAAAGAGAAATGTAAAATGTGTTCTCTGGGAAATGCAAAGTAGTATGTTGGACCACTTGTCAAATACTTGTATTTTTATGTATACAAATGGCAAGGAGAGGCCAGCAATACCATCAGGAGGCACACGCTGAGCAGGAGACTGACCTATGCCAAAGACAGATGGGGCATCCCCCACTGCAGGGAATTAGAGAAGCAGAAACGTTGTCAGTACCAACACTAGCCCATCCTGTTGAGCCAACCCCAGTTAGAGCTACCTACGAGACCAGGATGTAGGGCTTCCACAGACTGCTCCATAAAGGTGGCCGTTGCCAAGTTATCAACTGCCCAGCCTCCCTGCATTGAGAGGAGAGATTGCCATGGTAATCCAACAACTAAGCCAATGGTTTGTGTTCTGAGAAGATGCCCCAATAGGGTTTCCAACGAGGGACGAGCAGGAGAGGACCTGAAGAATGAGCCAGGTCAGTAGTAAGGTGCACTGAGCAAAGAAAGGAACAGACACCTCAAAATGGGATTTAGGGTTCATTTTGCAAAAAACCCTCCCCAAAGCCACCGTTGCTTCTCTCATACTCAGTCCTGGACTCCCAGTAGGAATGGAGTTTCAACAAGAGTCTTAAGGGGCAAACCCAGTCAGAAATATGCAATGTTCATCAGTATGTTTTTAACTCTACTCAGTCTAGAATAGAGACGTCAAAAAGAACATGAAATGATCCCAAGCAACGTAACTTAATTGTCCGGGAAAGCTGGTTTCAGAAGGAATGCGACCCTGTGTATGTGAGTGCTCTGAGGTCAGACTGGGTGGCAGATGCTAAAACACATTGAGTAGTCCACAGGGGATAAGGCAAAGTGAGCGTCGTGTTGAGTATGACGGTGTTGTTTGGAACATTTGCGTTAAGGTCACTCTCGAGTTGATGATTTGAGACAGGTGGGAAAGAGACGCTGAACTATGTCTCCTTCCCCCAGCACCCCACAGCCCCTGCTCTCTCTACAGCCCCCAGTGATCTCCCCATTGCTGTTTCCAGGGGGTTTGTCTGCATTCTCATCTTCTCAGACGTGGATGCTGCTGACCATCCCCTCATCAAAACTCTCCATCTTTTACTTCTCTGTCACTTCAGCCACCCCTCCCCTTCCCTCTCCAACTGCTTTGAACTAGAGGTCATCTCTATTTTCAGAGACCCAGCTAAGCGAAGGCAGAACCTCACTCCAGGGACTTTGGGGGGCCCCAGGCCTAGTCTCTCATTTCTATCAGTGTCCCCATGGTCCTTCCACACACTAACATCTTCCCCTGGAAAATCTTAACAACCCCTGCACCTCTACTATACTATAATGCCAACGTTTCTTTCAAATCTAGTCTTTTTTTTTTTCAGCTTTTTTTCCACTGGAAATATACTATTGTTTCATTTTCTGAGGCTCAAAAACTTCACTCACGTTGACCCAGAATAGGTAGCTAGTTAGTACTAGTTTCCTTCTGCCTCACTCCATTGTTCCGCCTCCAGTCAGCTTCCCATTCCCGGGCTGCGCCTCTGCAATCCACCCCTACCCCACCGCCACCCTCTCGGTCCTCATTTTTTATCAGCCTCCAGATTGATCTTCCTTCTTTCTCACCTAATCCCACCTGTACATAGCTTCCTGGTGTATCACTGCCAACCTTCCTTAAAAGGAAATTTCACAGATAACCATTCAAAGCACTTCCAAATATGACTTTTACCTACTTGCAATATCATCTTCTATATTTATCCTCTGCTTCAGGCTAAAAATTGGTCTGTCTGGCTCTAAACCTACCTCCTCCTTCATCTCCTTACCGGGCCAAGTTCATGCTTGAAAAAACTCTCCCTCTTCTCAGACCTGCACACACTCATCTGTCCAAACATATCCCATCAAACTGTATTCCAGAATTATGCTAATATCATACAGTCATAGTTGATTGAAGTTGGAACTATGGGAAGTATATAAAGTTTTAATGTCCTTCTCATGAATCCTCATTAGTGATATTGTTCCCTGTTTATTCCACGTAAAGCATTCTGTGGTTTACAGTAGGTTTTGATCAGGTGAAGATACCGCCTCTCTTGAAGGGCATGTAGTCAGTGAGACAGGCAGACAAAATTTATATAAACAGAATATCTGGGTTTTCAAAGCCCTGGCTGAGTGCTACCTCCTTCTTGGAGCCTCTTCTTATCATGCCTTCAGACTTCAGAAATTCGTCATTCTTTACTTACGCCTTTCTTGGGCCGCATTGATGTTTGTGTGTAGAGGTTATTTCTTTGTCCTATCCACCCTAGACTCTACACATGCTGTGGGTCAAGACCAGGGTTCACTTATATCCATGTTCTCAGCACCCCACAGAGTACAGGCGCACACACCAGATAACTGATGTTGGTTGTTTTGGTCAGATAGCATCAAATTAAATGGATAATCTGTCAAGTGGTCAGTAGACTGGAGAGTTTTTATAATTCACAAATGAGGCAAGAGGGAGGTAGGGTAGGGTCAATGTGTGTTGGAGGAGACTGGTGAACATTGGCCTTTTTTGGAATTACAGGAGTAAAATGGTAAATAGATTATGGAAGAACATTATAGATATGATCAAAAACCTAGAGGGAAGAGTAAACTTGAAGAGAGGGAAGTAAGGAGACACACCTGCCTGCATTTAAAGGATCTTGAGATTATAAGGTATTGGGCATAATAGGTGAGTACAAGATGAACCAGTCTGGCAAAAATAAGTTTTAGTCCAATTAAATTTAGTCCAATGTGACGTGATGGCCTGATACCAATTGAAACTGTCCTACCAGCAAGCAAAGACTGGAACTTGAGCTCAGGTGAGAGTGAGATTTGGGCATCATCAGCAAAGAGTGGAAAGAGAAAACCAAGGAGCCAAGGATCTGGGCATTTCCTCCTCTGGGGACAGAAAGGGGAAGTCGGGCTAAATGGGAGTCAGTGGACAGGTAGTTAGAGATAGAAGAAGACCCAGAGCATGCATGGAATCACTGAAGGTACATCTTGAGGGAAGGACAGACATCTACAAGTCCTGTCCAGAAAAAGTCTAGCCATTCTTAATAAAATGAGAACCATTTGTGCAACATTGATATACCCTGGCAGCCAAGGAGAGTAGATTGGAATGCACATGCATGAACAATGACGACTTCACTGTACTAGTCAGGGGGGCAGTAGATGCTGTTGAGTGATCGTGTGTACTGTGTGGCCATTGCATTCAAAATGACTTGAGCAAATAGAGCAATGAATCAGCGTCAAATTTTGCATTAAGCTTAAACATTCCTCTGCAGAAACTCTTCAGATGATTCAGAAGTCCACAGCTATAAGCATATGGTGATTGACAGCTTCATCACAACAATGCATCCACTCATGCATCACGTCTTATTCAGAGTTTTTTGGTGAAACTTCGAATCACCCAGGTGACCCAGCACCCCTACAGCCTGGATTCGGTGCCCTGTGACTTCTGGCTTTTTCCAAAACTAAAATCACCTTTGAAAGGGAAGAGATTTCAGACTATCTATGAAATTCAGGAAAACACAATGGAGCAGTTGATGGTGATTGGGAGAACTGTGTAAGGTCTCAAGGTGCCTACTTTGAAGGGAACTGAGATGTCATTGTCCTATGTACAACATTTCTTGTATTTTGTATCTTCAATAAATGTCCCTATTTTTCACATTACATGGTTAGATACCTTCTGGACAGGCCTCATATATTGGTGACGCAGGTGCAGCTGAGACATGGAGAGGAGAAGGCAGCTGCTCTTTGAGCCTTTTCTACAGAAGCTGGTCTTTACAGTGTTGGAGAAGGGGGAGCAGAGAATTTCACAGTGATGAGGGTGGCAATGGGAGATAGCAGTGAGGTTTGGAGAGGAGTCTCAGAGTTGCCACCGGCCCCACAGCCTAGACAAGATGGGCATGCGTGTTGAAGGCCAGGTTTTTCACATGGTCTCCCCTTGGTGGGAGCCTCCCAGGAGGACAGCCCTCCCTCGCCATCCTCATTTACCAGTGGACGATGATAGCTGGCTTCAGTCATTCAACTCATTCATCCTCCTAATGAAAGGGTATTTTTATGAAACAGCCCTGAGAAGTACTTTACAATGCATGAATATGAATGAGAAGCACATTTACAATGCCAGAGAAATAAAGTTTATTGGGAAGTAAATGAAGTAGCCTCCTTGCATTCCAGAGAATACCAGGGAAGCCGGGAAAGCAGGAAACACAATGCACAGAGGAAACGCCCTAAAGTAATACCTGGAGCTCAGATTACAGAGAGCTGGACATCTTCAGATACAGAGACTCGACCTTCAGTGGGAGGGAGTTTTCCAGACATTGGATCTTGATGGAGTGTCTTTGCTCGTTGGATCTGGAAAGACTTTCCATATCTAGAGATATCACAGTTGGCATGACAAGGTTTCTGTGGCAACTGAGCTCCTGCAGAGGCAGGACCTGGGACCTTTACAAGGTTGGATCTAAACAGCTTCATTGTAGTCTTCAAAGAGGGTGCTGGTATTCAAGTTAACAGCAACCTGTTTGAGAGCTGCCTCAGGGCGCACAGGAGTTTCCACAAGCGTTGGTGGTAGCACATGGGTTGCAAGGGAGGCTGGAAGAACAGAGTTTTAGAATGCATTAGGGAGGGGAGTGTAGAAAACACCAAGGTTTAATGCAACCACCTATGAGTTCTCAGTGGGTAGAGTTATTTGGAATCGAATGTGATTGTCACTAAATCCTTTTCCCTTCCCCAGAATGCCATGGGCAGAAGTGGGAAATTGCCCTTTTGAAACATATTACCTCCATTGTTAGCTCCCTGAAGCAGGGGGTGCCCTTTGCTTTTAACCTTACATATGGCTTAACTGTCACGTAGTAGACCCTAGAATAATGTGTTATTTGGTGTATTGAAAATATAGCCAATAGGTAATTGTCCACAGTGTTTGTGGTCCACCACACATGTTTTCCCAGAAATCCTTTGCCTCATACTCACTTGCAGTCCTCACTCTCCAGAAGGGTCCGGTATGTGTTGATCTCACACTCCAGCCGGGCCCGCACGTCCAGCAGCACCTGGTACTCCTGGTTCTGCCGCTCCAGGTCACCCCTGATCTCTGCCAGCTGGGACTCCACGTTGGTGATCATGCACTGCACCTGGGATAGCTGGGCGCTGTAGCGGGCCTCCGTCTCTGTCAGCGTGTTCTCCAGCGAGTCCCTCTGTGGGGGGACATAAGGAAGGTCACAGAGCTGCTCTTTTAACACGTCCCTCCACGGGGTTCCATGCAAGTCACAGCATCAAGAGTTCAGGGGACTGTGACCCAAAAGGCCTGCCAGTGACTCTGGTTCCCCGACCTCACACTTGTCACCAGGAGGTGTGGACAGTACCCACCAGGTTGTGCTGGGCCTGCAGCTCGATCTCCAGGGCATTGACCGTGCGTCTCAGCTCAATGATCTCTGCCTGGCAGGTCTGCAGCTGCTCTGAGCTGGACACCACCTGCTTGTTCAGCTCCTGGGTCTGAGACACCAAAGGTAAGACACAGGATCAGACTCTGCCTTGAGGGTCCCAAGGTCCTGAGTGGCCCTGTGCTGAGGCACCCACCTGGTTGGCGAACCATTCCTCCACATCCCTGCGGTTGGTCTCCACCAGGGCCTCATACTGACACCTGGTCTCATTGAGCACGCGGTTCAGGTCCACGGTGGGGGCGGCGTCCACCTCCACATTGAGGCGGTCCCCAATCTGGCAACGCAGGGTGTTGACTTCCTGGTGGAGGAAGGGGAAGGAATGAACCCACAGAAATAGGTCTGCTATCTTCCTGCTGTGGTCGAGTGAGAACAAGCCTGACCAAAAAATGCACTAAAAAGAATATCCTGCTCTTTCCAAAGACACAGATATTGTGTAAAACTAAATTCAATTTCTTTCTCAGAAAACTGAAACAAGTTCAGATTTCCTGTAAGACCAAGTCCCAACTCCTGGGCATGTTCAGGTCATTGGTCATTTCCCGACACATCCCTACAGGCACCACATGCCCAGCCACACACACCCACGGGCCGTCCTTGGCCACAGCTCGCTGTGCCACTTCCGTGTCTGCTCAGCCATCTTCCTCCTCCCCGTGACATGCCTCTGAGAAGAGTCTCCTTTCGGGCAGACTGCATTACTTCCAGAACACTCTGTGTGCCCATCTAATCCAGCACTTATTTCCCTCTGCTAGTATTGTATCAAGTTTTTACATGGCTGACTCTTAGACCAGAGACTAGACTATGGGCTCTTGGAAGAGAAGGGCCATGTCTCATTTCTTTATTTTTTTCTCAATCTCTACCACCAAATTCAGTACCTAACAGTGACCAACAGAGAGCGTGGATATCCTTCCTCAGCACCACCAGCCCCTGCCCAGCCCTCCCAGCTCACCCAACTGTATGCTGTGGATATCCCGATATGACTCCCTGAGCTGACCCTGAGTTCCTCTGAGAAGGGTGCCAGCCCAGGGATCCTGATAGCAATTGCCTCCTGATGCTGAAAGCTTAGCTCTGAAGCCTATTGTTTTATTTTGTTTCCCTCTCACCTCCTCATGGTTCTTCTTCAGGCAGAGCAGCTCCTCCTTCAGGGACTCCACTTGGGCCTCCAGGTCGGCCCTGCACAGGGTCAGCTCGTCCAGGATCCTGCGCAGGCTGTTGATGTCTGACTCCACCAGCTGCCGGGAGGAGCGCTCCATCTCATACCTGCACACACAGGTTGGTGTGGGAGGAAGGGCCAGGGAGGAAGCCCATCTTCCTGCCCCAGGTCCTATCTGAAGGGGTTGGCCTAGCTGTCTTTGAACTGACACAGTCTCCCATCCCTTCCCTTCGATGTGTCCCTCAAGCTCAGCATGGATAGGCCGGAGAGGACCTGACTTGCCCTAACACCAGACAGAGCCCATGGGGACTCCTGGGATGGAGTCTCTCTCTCCTCTCCATGTTGTTGGTTAATGTACCACCAAAGCAATCGGTTCTCCCAGAATTAATTGCAGTCTCTGAATTCAGGGGTTTCAGGAGACCACCCAGAAAGAGAGCCTGAGGAGCAGACACCATATGAATCTGGATCTCTGAAACTGACTTTTCATATCCAGCTGTAAGAGGACATGTAATCTTCTTCCCTTCCAGGCAACGTTAGGCCCACAGGGTCACGAAAGAGCCATAAGGACCTTGGAGGCCACCCGGCCAAAAAGTCTCAACATACTTGGTTCTGAAGTCATCAGAGGCCAGCTTGGCATTGTCGATCTGCACCACCAGCCTGGCGTTCTCAGACTTGGCACACAGAATCTGAAAACGAGACCCCACTGTGAGGCCCACTTGTCCTAGTGTTCCAAGACAGCCAGCTGCTGCACCCCACATACCCCACCCCTCACCTTCTGCTGCAGCTCCTCGATGGTCCGGAAGTAGGACTGGTAGCTGGGGCACATCAGTGGCTCCTGCTGCTGGCAGCGCTCCCGGATGCGGCACTCCAGCTCCGCATTCTCCCGCTCCAGCTGCCGCACCTTCTCCAGGTAGCTGGCTAGGCGTTCGTTCAGGAACTGCATGGTCTCCTTCTCGCTGCCATTGAAGGAGCCCTCACAGAACCAGCCGCAGTTGCCCACGTTGGCGGGGATGTTGCAGGCCCCGGGCAGGGGGATGTTGTGGCAGCTAGGGGCCACGCAGGGCCGGGAGGGGCAGCCGGAGCAGCAGCTCAGGTTGGACAGGCAGCAGTTGTAAGGCATGGTGCTGTGAGAGGTGATAGAACTGATGAGCTGATGGAGGTGGATGCAGGTGAGTTTGAGTCTCTTCTTCCTCCATGGTCCTTTTATACCCTTAAATTGTGGGTGGGGGCTTGGCATCCAGCATAGTTTCCTTTCCTAATGCTTCAGGTAATTTTTTTTTCTCCAAAATATGTTGGTTAGATGCTGTCTCAGAGTCCCCCCTCATCCCATAAAATTATTCCATTCATCTTGCGTCACGCCGGGCTCCTCCTGGGTACTGGTGGTTGGTGAAATCAGTGTTTCATCAGATGGCTTCAAAGGAGGCAGAATCATCACAGCCCCAAATGGCTGCTCCCATTACTCAGAGGGGAGGACATCCAGGGACATGGGGTGGAGTAGTTTGGGACTCCTCACCCATGGAGTTCTGCCCCTGGACTCCCTAGAAAGAAAGTTTGGAGTGAACGGCCTCCTGGTGACCTTCTTCTTCCAAGTGTACCCACATTTCAGTGTTCAACTTGACTTTATAGCAGAAATTCATCCTGTATCAGCTGCAAGGGTTAATAGCCTCACTCAATGCAAATATGAATTAGGGCTTAGGGAATTTGTCAATAAGAGAAAGATAGAAAATAATTGAGTGTTCATGGTTGGGAAATGAAACAAGTAGAGTGGGTAGGAATAGTGCTGACGCAGAGATCAACACACTACTGCACACAGGCCAAGTTCGGCCCACTGCCCTTTTTTATAAATAAAGTTTTATTGGCACACGGTCTTGTTTGTTCATTTAGGTATTGTCTAGGGCTGCTCTTGTTCTCCAAGGGCAGAGATGAGTAGTCGCAACAGAGACCACATGGCCTGCAAAGCCTGAACTATTTACTGTCTGGCCCTTTTCAGAAGAAGTTTACCAATTTTCACTGAAGCGACAATGTCCCCCAAGATGAGAAAAAGAAGAAATATATAAAAGGAAACATGATGGGAATAGTCTACAGAGAGTCAAATGGCAGTGCTGCTGCTTAAATAGGAAGCATAATGCTTCCGACTTAACAAGGAAGGGAACCCCAGAGTGCAGTGCTCAGAGCTACCCTTGTGTTCATGATGACCTCATCTCGAAGTCTCTGGAAATTTCTCTTGCCTCATTCCTAGACTTAGCCCTCTTTCTAAAAGCATCGAGCAGGACTGGTGGGGGACAACAGTGAATATCCCTAGAGGCGTGGCCCTGCCAACCCGAGACACCCCCAGAACGAGTCACGGCGCCCATGGGAATGCAGCTTGACGCTGTCATCCTGGAGAAGTGGGCACCGTCCACAGTGAGTGTGTCTCTCTCCTTCACCTCTGGGATCAGACACCCGTTGACGCTTCCAAACCCTCTTGCCCAATAATTAATTTCTTTATCCTCACCCGAGGACATTTTTTCACTGCTTTTAGAGATAGAAAGGGGGAGAGGGAGAGAGAGAAAGAAACATTGATTGGTTGCCTCCCATATGTGCCCCAGCCGGGATTGAGCCTGCAACCCAGGTATGTGCCCTGACCAGGAATCAAACCTGCAACTTTTTGGTGTACAGGACGACACTCCAACCAACTGAGCCTCACCAGCCAGGACTCAATAATGAACCTTAACAAAGTAGCTGTCTTAACTCATCTTCTATTTTCTGCCACTCTATCTGTCCTTTGTTCTGCACAGAAATAAAATCACGGTTTAGATAGAACTCCCTAAAGATTACTTGTGGCACACAATGTAAGTCATTTAAGAAGGGTGAGTCTGGATTCAGAGGCAGGGCAGAAGGGACAGAAAAGCATACACCCAGAGCTACATGACCTCAGTTCCCATCTTCACTGGCGATGTGACCTCAGAGAAGTGAATTCCCTTTTTGACTTGCTTTCTTCATCTCTTAACCTGAAGTGATAATAATGCTGCCCACTTCATTTTGTCGTGCAAGTTAAGTAAGACATTGTGTGTGACTATGGTTGGGGACAGGGGTGATGACGATTATTTCTGTAACCTTCCCCCTTCCTATTGGTGACCCAGATGACTCAGATGAAGAATTTTCTGAAAACTCAATTGTGTTGAACAGAAACCTGGACAGGTTGGCCATGCCAGCCCAATGGTGATCAAAACTCATTCACTTACCTTGCCAGCACTAAGAGCACAGAACTATATTCATGACTTAATCAATGAAAATGTAAGTTTTTGCATCTCCTTGGTGACTGGAATAGGAAGTTAGCAGGGGGCGAATGGTCCCAACCTTCTTCGCTAGGTTCCTGGTCTTGCGGGCTTGGCTATCTTATTTGGGGTAGTTCTTGAGGAGGACAAGTCCTTTCCTCGGGGTTGTATTGTCACCAAAGCCTCCTTTCTTGTCACTGGAATGGGCTCTACACATCTTCTGGGAATCCTCCAGCCTTGTGTTTCTGCGCCAGTATTCATAATAATGATGGTGGTGGTGGTGATGATGATGATACCATTTCATGAATACTTATTACATGCCAAACAAGGTGCTGAGTGTGGTGACACAATTCTCAGTTAATCCTTCCAACAGCCCTATAACTTTGGCCTGTAAAATTATTCCCCTTTACAGATTAAAGACATAGATAGGAAAGACTCTGAATCTTTCCGAGCCACAGCCAATAAATGGCTGCGCTGGGATTTAAGCTACTCAGGTGTCTAGCTTCTGAGCCTGAATTCCTACACACAGTGCAGAACATTTGGCACAGAAGCTTCTCTGATTTGTTAGGGGGAGGACATCGTAGATTAACTTCTGTCCCTATTGTCCTGCTTGTACTTTTTGCTTCTGGTCCCCACTGGGGCCTTATTCCCCACTCCTGATTTCCCCCATCAGTCCTTTAAAGGCCACTCTGCCCAAGCAGCCCTCTCACCCAGCTACTCCCTACGGGACCTTCCTGAACTAAGACCAATGGAAGCAGGCATCCTTTTTCATAATTGTTGATATGTCCAGATTAGAAGTTAAATTGCAGGGCGTTTATTTGTTTTGTTTTATTTTTTTTATCATCTAAACAAATGGAAATTCACAATGGCATGACCTGAGGTGATTTAGAATCTGGGAGAAAACCTACCTGTCTGGCCTTGAACGTTTATCCTTGCAAAGCTCACTTCAGCAGTAAGTTCCATGTCGCAGAATCAAAGCATTGCGTAGCCAGAAGGACTTGAGTTTATGGAAGAGAAAACGGAGGCACAGACAGTGAGGTCAGAAGGAGATGAATATCCATAGGTCACTTTCCAGTCAGGTGGTCTACCAGGACCCTTCACACAGTGTTCCCGTCTCACCCCAGAGAGTTTGGATTCCATCCATGGGGATTGTCACCAATGTCAGAAATAGGGGATCTGAGATGCTGGGAAGAAATTTAACTTGTCCATGTGACACAGGTAGGTACATTCAAGTCTGTCTAGGCCATCACACCTCAGGGTGAATTAGAGAGATGACACGCTGCCTAGGTCGGGGTGTGTCGAAGCCCAAGGACTGGGAGAAAACGTGGAAACCAGATCAAGAATTTTGATGCCAGCCCTGAGGACAGACAGGAAGACACGCCTGGGCTTCCTGCCTGTTGCTTTGTTCCTCGGTAGAACAGAGGTTAAAAAGCGACAAACCCCACAAGCTTGTGAAAAGATGTGACTCCTGAAAGTAATGAAATGGGCTTTCATAGAGAAAAAGACTTAGGAGTCCAGGGTGGCACTGCTCTTCCTACGGATGCCGAGAGCAGCCGCAGGCCTCCAAGGACTCCAACAGTGACTTCGACCCCAGATCCAGGGATGAAAAAAGTGCCTTCGCTCTACCCCATAGCAAATATAAAATTTTCAGGGACACAGAAAGGAAAATAATCATAAAAAATATTTAGGATGTAAGCCTGGGGAAAATTCAGACATCTGAGAGTGATAGGCCCAATTGGCTAAGACTGTGGACCAAGACAGCTCAGGAGTCAGTGAAACGGACCACTGAAGAGCACTGGACATGCCGACCGAGCAGGAACCTGGGGCCCCCATCAGAAGATGGGCCTGCAGCCAACGAGTGTTCAGCAGAGCTCAGGAGAAGATTTACTCCCGGTGTGGAGATAAGGGGGGGTTAGGGAAGAGAGAAACAACAGTGTGAAAGACAACAGGATGGTATATAAAGTCCACTGTTAGGCATGAAACCAAACAAAATTTTTTAAGATGACTGTACTTTTTTATCCTAATAGCAGTATTTGGTTTACACATGTTCATAAACTCAATCTTTCACAAATCTCATGGAAAGTATACAAAGCAGGTAGGGAAGAGACTGTTCCTTCTGCTTTACCTTTGGGGAAACTGAGGCTTAGAAAAGCTTCTGTCCCATCCAAAGACAGAGCTGATGAGAGCACAGATCAGAAATATAACTCAGGTTCTGGTAGGTGAATGGCAGCCTGGCTCATGAGAATTACCTGTAGAGCTTCTAAAACTCCCAGTGGCTGGGCTGCATCCTAGACCAATGAAATCAGGCTCTCATGGGGCTGACTCAGGTCTCAACATTTTTTGAAGTTCCCCAGGTGATTCCAAGGCACAGCCAAGGTTGAGAACCACTGTCCTTCTCTGTGTGTCTGATGATGATGACAGAGTAGTACCTAGAAACAATGTAAAAGCCACGTGGAAATGTTTAAGAAAACGTAGAACACAGTTACAAAATTAAGGCTGCGATCAAGACAGATTTTTGTGTTTAAAAGACATGGCAGAACTGACAGATCCAAAAAGCTTTATACCAGGCCGAACTCTTCCTGGGTTCCGGGGATGCTCGCTCCACTCAGAGCATCTGCGGAGCTGCCGCTTTGCGGTGCCTGGACCTGTGTAGTATCCAGTTTGTTGATAGCAAACCTTTGTCTTTTAAGGATGGATCTGATCATTTGGAAGCCATTCAAAGAGAAGCCTTGTGAATAAAGTAGACAAATTAATTTTTTAAAAAAATCTTGATATAATGGTGGTTTATAGTTAAGTCAAAAGCCTCAAGAGATTTTCCAAATATTAGTTGGATTCTGTGTGCAAAGAACAACTTTGAAGGTCATTGACCTGCATATATTTTTATGCTCTGATTTTTTTTGCATTGTTCTTCATACTTTGTAGTGGTATCTTATGTGCAACTATAGCTTAAACCAAGTGAAATGAGCCAGACGCAAAAGGACGAATGTTGTGAGATTCCACTTACAAGGAACACCTGGAATAGTCAAATTCATAGGCAGAAAGTAGAATAGGGGTTGCCGGGGACTTGGGACAGGGGCAGCTGGGAAGGTTAATGAGTACAGAGTTTCAGTGTGGGGTGATGAAAAAGTTCTGGGTCCTAGTCAGTGTGACTCAGTCGGTGGGAGCATCATCTGGTAAACCAAAAGGTGGTGGGTTTGGTTCCCAGTCGGGCCATGTGTGAGAGGCAGCCAATTGATGTGTCTCTCTCACATCAATGTTTCTCTCCCCATCTCTCTCCCTTCCTTCCCCTTTCTCTAAAATCAATAAGAATGTCCTGAGGTGAGGCTAAAAAATTTTTTAAGTTCTGGAAATGAATCATGGTGATGGCTACACAACAGTGTGAAAGCATCTGATGGCGCTGAGTAGTGCACTAAAAATTTTCAGAGTGGTAAATTCATGTTATATATATTTTGCCACAATTTTTTAAAAAAATCAAGGGGTTGACAGGCCTGTGCTCCTTCCTGGAGGCTCCAGGGGAGAATTTATTTCCTTGCCTTTTTCCACATCCAGAAGCTACCTGTGTTCCGTGGCTTAGGGCCCCCGGCTCCATCCACAAATCCTGCAGCGATGGGCCATGTCCTCACGCCACATCGCTCTGTGTCCACACCCTGTGTCCGCAGTCACACCTCCCTCTCCCCCTCTTCTGCCTCCCTCTTCCACTTGTAAGAACACCTGTGATCACGTTGGGCCCACCAAATAATCTAAGACAATCCCCCATTTGGAGGTCAGATGATTAGCTACTTGAATTCCATCTGCAACCTTAATTTCCCTCTGCGTGTAAACTAACACATTCCAGGTCCCAGGAGTTAGAACAGGGACCCCGCAGGGAAGGGGGGTGATGTTTCTGCCGACCACACAAGCTGTTAGAATTACCTCTGCATTATTGTAAAATATAACATACTTAAGCAGAATACACAATAAAGGAATAAGAAAATTTAAGAAGGACCTCCCGACCGAGCTTGACCTTGGATTTGGAGGAAATCACAGACATGGTGGCAAACCACATTAGAGCAGGACAGAGACTTCTCACGAGCCAAGTAGCAAAATATGCAAATCTGAATCCATCCTGGAATTGAGGCTTTAAAAATGAGGATCAGGGGAAGTTCAAGTAAAAAGAATAAATAGGTGCTTTATCAAAAATATATATATAATTTCAATTTCTTTTATCATTGCAGTTACACAAGGCTGTGTTTTGCCAAAGTGGGGTCTGATGCCAGCCTCAGGAAGCCTGATATGATGGGCAAGTTAGTGGGAAAAATTAAAGACATGTGTGGTCTCTCATCCCGTCCTATCAAATGGTCCTCTGAGGTTTTACCAAGTCAATGATCAGCCTGTCCATGGCTCTTCATTAGAAATAAAGAAAGATACCCATTCTTGATGAATGCTGCTGTCACTTTCAGTTCTTGAAGACTTGCTTGTTCCTCCAGCTTTTGTTCACAGTGTCAGGGCTATGCCTTGTAACCACACTGCTTGGGGAGGAGTTTTATCCCTTTTAACAAATTGTAAATAACTTGGAGCCAGGACTGTTTTCTCCTGGTGTGACTCTCCCCTCCCCACCATCCAGCATCTGTACAAAGGAGGCATTCAGCAGGCACTGGTTGGACTGGACTGAGAAAGGCAGGAGTACCAAGTGAAGAGGTGAGGGTTCTCTGAGCCCCAGCGCACAGAGGGCAAGAAGCTGGAGCCCAGGTTCCTGATCCACCCACACGGGAGGGAGGAAGGACGAAGTCCTGGGCTCAGCGGGCAAGTCAGGGGGTCCCTTCCTTAGGTGTTCCTGAGGCCACTGGGACCACCAATAACCCAGGTAACACAGTGCTGGACCCTAGAACTTCCTACCTAGAAGAGGTGAGCTCTTCAGAGCCTCTTTCTGGCCCCAACTTGTGCCTCCCCTCTCTGGACTTGGATACGATCAGCCCTAGCAGATGTCCGGGTCAAGAGGGAAGAGTGTGGGAGGAAATCCAGTGATGGTCAACAGGAGAGAGGAGCTGTAGCCCTGCGGCTGCCCCGCCCTTCCTCCTGCCACCCTGCCTCAGCCCTCTGCCCACCAGGCATGGAACGGCTCCATATCCAAGAGTCGGGTCATTATACGGCCTGACTTTCAAGTGGCTTTTTATAGAGTGCTCAAGTGATAGGTGTGGCGAAACAAATGAATAGCAATGAGAAGGATATCTGCTTTGCCAGGAAAGTCAAGTTTATTAGGAGGATCCAAAGGAAGGCCGCTGGGACTTAGGAGGGTTCTCTGGAGAAGCGAAGAAGGAACAGACCCCAGTGAAGGAAAGGGAGAGGAGGGAGTGGTCTGGAGTAGGTGGGCGAGCTTTCTTGGCTGACCCACTGGGCAGCTCTGGCCGTGCAAAGTGTGTCTTCAGGCCCTGGTGTCAATGGACCAGGGCCAGGTCAAAGCTGGGGAGCCCTGGGCCCTGCCTCCTTGCTCCTCTGGCAGCCCCTGGGCTCTAGTGCACAAAGGAGCTGCAAGGTCCACAGCGGGGCCGGGGGACGCAAGGTGTGCAGGCAACAGAGGGAGCGCAGGGGGTGCAGGGGGCACAGGGACTGGAGACACAGGGCCCAATGGGCTTGTTGCATGCGTTGGTGGTAGCGCAGGGGTTGCAGGGCAGCCTGGAGAAAAAGAATGATACGGAAAGTTGAATTGAGGGAGACTTGTAATATATGCCAGAGAGACCCCAAGAATGAAATGCCTGTCAGGACGTGGGCTGATCTGTAACAGACAGGCTACAGGCTCAGCCGCTATGAAGCTCATGTTCAAATTTCTCAGTCTCCCTACTATATACTGCGAAACTTCTAGACAGAAACCCTGAAATTCTCACTTTCACTCCCAACACTGTCTATTCCTAGCTAGTGACCTTGGAAAGACCCCTTAACTTCTCCAAGCCCCAGTTTCTTCACCTACAGAATGGGGAGAATACTGGCCCAGCCTTCCTGTCCTCACCTGTACGTGAGACCAGATGAGGTTGTATATGAAAGTGTACCCTCTACAAAATATAGTAAAATCAAATGTAAAGAATATCATTGATCTTTCTTCAATATTACCACAGTAGCATGCAAAGACTTGGCTGCACAATTTTTGTGTGGACATCAAGCAATTCTCGCCTTTTATGTTTTTAGTGATGGTGATACTGTGTTTTCTGAGTTCTATGTAAGCATGTCTGGTGTGAAGGCATAGCATCATTTCCAAGACACGCAATCCCTTCCTGGAGTCCAACGGGAGAGTGTGCTTGCATGTGTGCATGGCATCCTCAAACACCCCCTGCCCGGCACTCACTTGCAGTCCTCGCTCTCCAGCAGGCCCCGGTATGTGTTGATCTCGCACTCCAGCCGCGCCTTGACGTCCAGCAGCACCTGGTACTCCTGGTTCTGCCGCTCCAGGTCACTCCTGATCTCTGCCAGCTGGGACTCCACGTTGGTGATCATGCACTGCACCTGGGACAGCTGGGAGCTGTAGCGGGCCTCTGTCTCTGTCAGCGTGTTCTCCAGGGAGTCCCTCTGTGGGGGGACATAAGGAAGGTCACACAGCTGCTCCTTTAACACGTCCCTCCACAGGGTTCCATGCAAGTCACAGCATCAAGAGTTCAGGAGACTGTGACCCAAAAGGCCTGCCAGTGACTCTGGTTCCCCGACCTCACACTTGTCACCAGGAGGTGTGGACAGTACCCACCAGGTTGTGCTGGGCCTGCAGCTCGATCTCCAGGGCATTGACCGTGCGTCTCAGCTCGATGATCTCCGCCTGGCAGGTCTGCAGCTGCTCTGAGCTGGACACCACCTGCTTGTTCAGCTCCTGGGTCTGAGACACCAAAGGTAAGAGACGGGATCACACTCTGCCTTGAGGGCCACAAGGTCCTGAGTGGCCCTGGGCTGAGGCACCCACCTGGTTGGTGAACCATTCCTCCACATCCCTGCGGTTGGTCTCCACCAGGGCCTCGTACTGACACCTGGTCTCATTGAGCACGCGGTTCAGGTCCACAGTGGGGGCGGCATCCACCTCCACATTGAGGCGGTCCCCAATCTGGCAACGCAGGGTGTTGACTTCCTGTGGATTCAAAAAAAAAGCAAGAGTAACTATCCTCAATGAAGAATAGATTCAAAGAAATGGCGTTGCTTCTCGGAGCCCTGCTAGTCTATTTCCCAAGGAAAGAGACTTAGTGGAACAATATGACAGTTCAAGGCAAAGTGGTCTGCGCTCCACGTGGCCCAGCTCCCTCCTCACCATGACTGTACTTGGACTCAAAAACATTCCCAAGGACTTGCTTGGATGCCACTGGAGGACAGACTAATGCTCTATTTTCCCAGTCTGCTGATTGGCTGCAGATGACCTCATAGTACAAAGACTTGACTGTTCAATTTCACATTATGTGTCAAATAATTCCTGACATCAAGTAAGAAAGTCATTTAATGGCCCCTCCCAAGATAGAGAAGAAGAAGCCCCAGGTTACTCTTCACCAAGACTTTGAAAGAGTAGAGACTCGGATTCACCGGGCTCGGTTGTTTGGCCTTTGGGGCTGAGAAGTGACTACACAGCATGAATACAACAATGTAGGGAGTCATTCGACAACTCCATAGCCAATCACAAGTTGGTGGGGTGGTCAGGGAAACTCAGTTTTGTTTGTAAGAGACATCTTTTCTGGATAGGTTTTACCTTTTCATTGTTTCTGTCATTACGAAGTGTTAGTATTTTTAAAGGAAATCACTAAAGCCACCCTCAGCCTGACACTAAGTCAGGTTTCTTCATTTCTCATTTCTGGTCTCACCTCCTCATGGTTCCTCTTGAGGCAGAGCAGCTCCTCCTTCAGGGACTCCACCTGGGCCTCCAGGTCGGACTTGCACAGGGTCAGCTCGTCCAGGATCCTGCGCAGGCTGTTGATGTCTGACTCCACCAGCTGCCGCAGGCCCATTTCCGTCTCGTACCTGCACACGGATAGGATCAGAGCAGTAACTGGCAGGCCCCCAGGATTCACAGGGATGGTCTTTCATAACCCCATTCATCTTGTCTTCCCACTTTCCACAAGAGTGAAACCAAGAGATAGAGGGTTCTGGAGGCTATCAAGACCCAATACTGATCAAAAAATCAACAGGTTGATTTGCGTCCTCATCTGTATTTGTGATTCCTTTGCTGGGTTCCCCTCAATCTCTGTAGAATCCTTCATGACCAATAGATCAAACCATTTTTCATGAAAGCTACAGGAATCCCTTTTCTTTAACTGGAAGTTAAACAAAAAAAGCAAACCCCCGTACGCATCCTGAATAAACTCACTTGGTCCTGAAGTCGTCCGCGGCCAGCTTGGCATTGTCAATCTGTACCACCAGCCTGGCGTTCTCAGACTTGGTGCACAGGATCTGGAGAACAAGAAGTTGCTTAGTGAGGATTGAAAATAAACAGAACACCATCCACCTCTACAAAATGGCTTTAAAAAGCTACTTTGGAAATAAAAAGGGGAAGCAACATTATGATGACATAGAAGCAAGACACACACTTCTCTGCCACAGATTGAGAATCATGGAGAACTCCCCTTGCTTAGCAGTGACAGCAAGGCCCCCACCTTCTGCTGCAGCTCCTCGATGGTCCGGAAGTAGGACTGGTAGCTGGGGCACATCAGTGGCTCCTGCTGCTGGCAGCGCTCCTGGATGCGGCTCTCCAGCTCCGCATTCTCCCGCTCCAGCTGCCGCACCTTCTCCAGGTAGCTGGCCAGGCGTTCGTTCAGGAATTGCATGGTCTCCTTCTCGCTGCCATTGAAGGAGCCCTCGCAGAACCAGCCGCAGTTGCCCACGTTGGCAGGGATGTTGCAGGCCCCGGGCAGGGGGATGTTGTGGCAGCTGGGGGCCACGCAGGGCCGGGAGGGGCAGCTGGAGCGGCAGCTCAGGTTGGGCAGGCAGCAGTTGTAAGGCATGGTGCTGCGAGGGAGCGAGGTGCCCAGCAAAAGACAGAGTCCCAGTTCTCTGAGGAGCATGTGGGTCTCCTCCTGGGAACCTTTATACCCTCCCCGCTAAGGGTGTGGACATGTACTATAAAGTCTTTTTTCTTTTTACATCTTCACTACTTTTCAAATGCCCTTCCCTTCAGTCTGTTATTTGCTTTCCTCAGACGAGTCCATTGTCCCATAAAATTCTTTACTTGGGCTTCTTGCTAAGTCAGGACTCCTCTTCAGGCAGTTCACCCATGAAATCAGAGGTTTGTGGTAGACCTTCAAAGAGGCTGCACTGTCTAGCCCAAGTAACTGCCCTTGTTAACTGGGAGCTGGTCCATCCAATGACATTCTGCTGTATCACATGGTCCTGGACATCTATAATCAGACTCATCTCCTGGCCCACCTGGCATGTCTAGAGAGGGACTGGGATTGAGTCGGGGAGGCACTTGTATGAAGTGGCAGCAACGGACACCCTTTCCATCTGCTTTAAGAGAAGAATCTTTCAACGCTGCAACACCCCAAGGCTTGGAAGCCTTGAGGTGGATAGGGACTGGCTGAGAAGGATGGACAGCTGGTTGTTGTCACCTCCTGTGCACCACTTAGAAGGATTATGGAGGAATTTTAAAGGGAGAGGCTTCGATAATTAGTTTGAGACAGGGAAGGGTCTGGAGGAAGAGATCATTTTGAAAAAGAGTTGAAAAAAATGCAAGCTGAGAGATCCACATAAATGCATTCCAGTTACCTAGGGTGAGGATCTGGAGGCAGGCGAGAAAGGACTAAGGAGGTGCTGGCAGACTTTTCCACGAGGGTATCCACAGCATTAGGGCAGAGTGAGCAGGTAACTGGAAGAGTTGGGAGGTAGACCAGAGGGGCCTCCACAAGCCTGAAAACCTTTGAAGCTGATCTTTTTTTAAAAGTATATTTTATTGATTATATTATTACAGTTGTCCCAATTTTTCCCCCTTTGACCGTCTCTGACCAGTACCCCCCTTTCCTCCAGCAATCCCCCCTCCTTAGTTCGTGTCCATGGGTATGTATATATGTTCTTTGGCTTTTCCATTTCCTATACTATTCTTAACATCCCCCTGTCTGTTTTGTACCTACCAATTATGCTTTTTAATCCCTGAATTTTCCCCCCATTCTCCCTCTTCCCCCTCCCAGCTGCTAACCCTTCAAATAATCTCCATACTTATGTTCCTGTTCTGGTTGTTTGCTTAGCTTTGGGTGGTTTTTCTTTTTAGATTCAGTTGTTGATAGTTGTGAATTTGTTGCCTTTTTAATGTTCATAGTTTTGATCTTCTTATTTTTCTTAAATAAGTCCCTTTAACATTTCATATAATAATGACGGTGCGATGAGTCCCTTTAGCTTTGCCTTGTCTGGAAAGCTCTTTATCTGGCCTTCCATTCTAAATGATAGCTTTGCTGGATAGAGTAATCTAGGTTGTAGGTTCTTCCTTTTCATCACTTTGAATACTTCTTACCAGTCCCTTCTTGCCTGCAAAGTTTCTCTTGAAAAATCAGTCTTATGGGGACTCCTTTGTAGGTAACTCTCTGCTTTTCTCTCACTGCTTTTAAGATTCTCTCTTTATTTTTTAACCTTTGGTATTTTGATTATGATATGTCTTGGTGTGGTCCTCTCTGGGTCCAACTTGTTTGGGACTCTCTGTACTTCTTGGACTTGTCTGTCTATTTCCTCCACAAAATTAGGGAAGTTTTCTTTCATTATTTTTTTCAAATAAGTTTTCAATTTCTTGCTCTTTCTCTTCTCTTTCTGGCATCCCTATGATTCAGATGTTGGCACATTTGGAGATGTCCCAGAGTCTTCTTATAGTATCCTCATTTTTTTTTTTTTGAATTCTTGTTTCTTCTTTCTCTTCTGGTTGAATGTTTATTCCTTGAGCTCCAAATTGTTTATCTGAATGCCAGCTTCCTTCTCTTCACTATTGGTTCCCTGCAGATTTTTCTTTATTTCACTTAGTGTAAGCTTCATTTCCTTCTTTATGTTGTTGCCATACTCAATGAATTCTTTGAGTATCCTGATCACTAGTGTTTTGAACTCTGCATCTGATAAGTTGGCTATCTCCATTTCACTTAATTCTTTTTCTGGGATTTTGTCTTGTTATTTCATTTGGGCCACATTTCTTTGTCTCCTCAATTTGGCAGCCTCCCTGTGTTTGTTTCTGTGTATTAGGCAGAGTTGCTTTGACTCCCTGTAAAAGGCACTTATAAACTGTGTGGTGTGGCGCCTTAAGTAATCACCAGGGTGGGGCAACCCACTTCACCACTTTGTGGCTCTGTGTTTGGGGAGGGATCAGAGAGGGAACTGTGCCACTGTCTGGCCTCTGGGGGTTTTCCCAGTACTTTCCCCATTTCCAGTCACTTCATCAACTTCCTGTATGTGACTGGCACTCTCCCAGCTGTTGCCCAGGAGTTGAATCCCAGAGTGGGTGGGTTTGCATATGTTTTAAGATCATGTGGGCCCTTTAAGTGGAGTTTTCTGAAAATCCAACAGTTGTGTTTTTTTTCATCACTCCAACCCCCACTGGTTTTTGCAGCCAGAGGTATGGGGATTCTTCCTCCCAGTGCTAAAAACTTGGGCTGTCCGGTCTGGCCTGGGGTTGGGATCACTTGCTTCCAAGGTATCCTTCCCCAGACTTTGATCTACCAAACATGAATGTGGGACCAACTGCACCCCTTCTGCCTCCACCACTGCCTCTCTGTACCACATCGAGTTTCCTTGCCTCTCTGCCTCGTCACCGCATCTCTGCCCCTCCTATCCATCTGGATGAATGTGGCTTCTTTAAATCCTTGGTTGCCAGACTTCCATATGGTTCAGTTTTCTGACAGTTCTGAGTTTGTTTTGAGATTTAGTTGTAGTTCTTTTTGTGGTTGCTCAAGGAGGTGAAGCCTGACTACCTACACTTCCATCTTGACCAGAAGTCTGAAGCTGATCTTAAAGCATCATGTGAATTGACTTTATAGTCCATAATATACCCATGTTGATTTTTAAAATCATTCCAAAATTTCCAGTTAAACTGTCTAACCTTTTGCCCAATTCTCTAAGTGAAACTGATACACCAGGGAGATGTACTGATCCTGCCCTGGGCTCACTGGGCTACACATAACCTGATGCGTGGGTCACCAGCCAGCAGTGATCACAGAACGCTGCGGATGGCTCGTCGGAAAATGAGAAAAAACACACACAGAGACGACCAGGTCCTGTGGGGGAATAGGAACAGCAGGGCCACTCCTCACGTGGGGAGTGCTTGGCCACCCTCTCCCTGGAGGGTGCCATGGCCACCCTTCCTGGTGGGGAGAGCGCGCTGTTCCCCCTCTGAAGAGGCTTTCTATTGGTTTCATTTGCATAAGAATTCAGGTAAAAGCTCATTACTCATTGCCAGGAAGTAAGGATCAAACAATAGATAACAAGGAAGTCTGAGGGCCTATTTTGAGTCAGGGTCAAAGAGCTGTAAGACTTTTAAAGAACAAACTAACTTCCTCCTTGGACCCTTGGACCCTTCTCATTCATCTGAGAGCATTCTAAACAAAGCAGGTTTCACAGGATCTTACATATTCTTTCTTAGGCCTGATCACCCGGGGAACCCACCCTTTTCAGCACAGAGCTGCACCACACTGTCATTATTTCAGGCTTAGGTGGAGCAATGAAACTAAGGCAACCAAGAGATAAGGAGATTTTCTCCCAGACAATGAGGACTCAGGCTGTGTCAAAGCCCAGGAGTGAGGGTCCATCACCCCCTTTTGCTGTAGCCCCCAAAGTCCTTCTTTTGGGGGCCTCCCACGTGATCGTGCCTGTCTTAGGTAATTCCCCCCTTGGGGAATCTTACCTGTCTTTGACTAACCGACCAAGCTTTGGGGTTCAGTTATGAATGAAGCAGCAGAAGCAGTGCTCCTGCCAGGGAGATAAGCTTTTGTCTCCTTGCTGGCTCACAGTTCCAAGGGCGTTCCCTCAGCCTTAGCCTAGGCGGGGGTTACAGCTTCTGATACCAGGCAGGGCAGTTCCCAACAATCACCTAGTTTAAGAACCAAACCAAAGGTTAAAAGATACCAAGGATGGCTCTATGGTCATGAGAGTGAATCCAAGGACCTGGTTGCCAGGAGAGAAAATGCTGAGACACAGCATAAGCAGGGGACTTATCAAGGCAAGCTTGGAGCACTTGGGGTTGATCTGAGAGATGAAGGAAGGCATCAGAAAACCTGGAAGAGGTGGCCAAAGCTCTGAATATACACATAAGCTGCATAATTACAAGCATCACCAGGTACCCCTTGCATCTTGGGTGGAAGATGCAACCTCTACTGTGGCTTTGGCTACCAGCCAGAGTGGAGTTTTATTGACAACTTATTGGAGTCCTTCTCCCCATCAAGCTTTCATGATAATATTCTTGCGGCTCTGCATTTGAGTCTCAGATTCAAAAAAAGGTCCTTCATCTGCCTTCTCCAAGGCCATTATCACCACTTATTATAATGCCATTAAGATGCCCCATCACACTACAAAGAAGCCCTAGGCTTACAATAAAACCAAAATTTCTTTGTTTTCTCCCAAGGCAATTAAAGGGGAAGAAATAGGTGGGTCCTGAGGCAGGCATCACTGAGACTGTGCAGAGGAAGGACGCAAGGCTGGGCAGTGGCAGTCAGTAGGAAGTCCCTGCCTCACTTCTGGGCTGGGGACAAATGGAAAGGTCTGTGAATCAGGCTGATGGGCATTTGCTCATAGGAGCAGCACAGCCTCCTGATCCCCAACTCCTGTCAGCCTGCTCTGCTGTGCTGGCTTCCAGCAAGGAACCGTTTCCTCCATCGGCCCTTCCTCGCCTCCCCAGGAGGTTTCCCCTGAGCATAGACTCAATGCCAGCATCATCCACCAAGCGCTGTGGTCTTATCTACTGATTGGCCAGCATAGCCTTGCAGAGGCTCTAGTCCAGGAAGAGCACGCACGTTCCCAGTATGAGAAGATTCAAGGACTGAGTTGACAAGCCAAAACAGAATATGTGTAAGAAGCAGCAAGATGAGAAAAATGGAGAGAGATGGAACCAGGAACAATGTGTTTAGTACGAGAGGAAAGAACATAAAGAAGAGGGGAGGAGGAACCCCAGAAGGAACCCTCAGAACCACATGGGGCCATGCATATTGGACAAAGCTACCCCACCTTCACAAGAATGAACCTGCAGGATGCAAAACTGAGAAGTGACCAAGACAACCTAAACTGGGGAACAGAAGAGTGGCCCACTCTGCTGTGGGCCCTGGGAGATGTAAGCAGCGATGACTCAAAGAAGACCCGTAGACACAAGACCGCAGCTTCTGAGGCTTCCGAAAGAAGTGACGTTGTTCCAAAGCGTCCAGACCAGAGCATCACCTCCCTGATCCAGTCTGAGATTTGTCTGTGGCTGAGAAACACACTGTCTACGTGCAAGCAGTGTAGTTCACAACACGGCCAGGCTACCTGTTCCGGAACGAATAGGGTGTGTGCAGAGGAAAAGGGAAGAAAGGAGCGGAGGGAGTCAGACCTGCATGGGCCTCGGGTCTCGGCTCATCAACAGCCACACGGAAGATGCGGGGAAGAACAGATCACCCACGTTACCTGGAGGTTCCTTTTTTCCCTGCAGAAGGGGGAATGACACAAGCATTCAGGATGGAGACAGCTGATGGACTGGCTGGTGAGTTAACATACTGCTACCATCCCTTGTAAATGTAGCCTTCTTGTTGTGTTTTCAAAATATCAACAGGCTTGAGTGAACTTGTTGCTTGAATTAATAGGGAAAATGGGACTCTGGCCTTAGAAGGTCTCCACGAGGTCCCTCAGGTTAGGATCAGACTTCATGTACTGTCTTGATTTCTTCATCGGAATAACTACAAATTTGATTCATTCAGAGGGAAATTGAGCAGTCAATGGACTATCAGACCCACTTCCTTTATTTAATTCAATTTTATGCAAAATGCATTTATTGAGCTGGGCATGGGACTAAAATGATAAAGAAGAATCACAGTTCTGATAGAGGGTAATCTTTTTATGAGCAATTCAGGCTCATATGGGTCCCCTCAAAATATCTGAGAAATAAAAACATAAGGAGGTGAGATATTTAAAAGGTGTGAGATGGACATTTGGGAATACGTTTGTGTTTAATATAATTAGAGGACTGTGCATATGACATTAAGGAAAGTGGTCATTTGTTGAACAGCTACCAAGCACCAAGTATAGTCCCAGGGCTGGGGACAGGAGGACAGGGGGCAGTAGGGAGATGACCCGCCCCTTCCTCCACGAGCTCTCGGTCCTGTTGATCAGACAGACAGGTCCACAGCGAACTCTAATATAAAGTAATATAATTGGCTGTCAGTTGGCTTTGGGGGAGACAGCCCTTCAACCGCCAAAGTTTCCTTCTTCCCCCGTCCCACTTCTTCCCACTCCTGTTCCTGCCCCAGGCTCCAGTCGGGGCTTTTCAACCCAGTTCATGACTCTCAGCCAGGGGCTGGGGGCTGGGGTCGTTTCAGATGATTTACCTGTGTCCCCAAGGTGTGTTGGTGACCCCGCTCTGTAGGGGAACAAGGTAGGATTCATACAACTGGTCCCCCTTTTAAGAATCTTTGCTTCAATCAGGCCTGGTAATTCATTATTTTGGTATTTGGTGCTTGTTTCAGAGACCAGGAGGCGGTGGGAGTGACTGCCCATCCCTTCAGCCCCACAGCGGTGTCCCCCTCCCATAGGCACTGAGATGTGTTTCAAAACAGGTGAAGGAGGCTTCTGGGATGTGGTAGGGGGCAGAAGAAAGAAAAGCGGCAATGCTAAACCAAACAGGTGAAAGAGGAACTGGAAAGGGGAATGAGGTCCGTGGGGAGACACAGAGTGACACCTGCTGGTGAGCAGATGCAGTGCAGCCGCCTCGAATCCCAGCCCTCTGGTGGGGTGGAGGCGTCCTCCTGCAGGGCCTTGGAGGCCCGTGGGAAGGGCTGAGCATGTGGTGAAGACTTCTGACAACCAGGGAAGGGGAAGGGAGCCAAGGGAGATTTGGATACCAAAAAACAGCATCAAGAGGGAGCCCCCGCTGAGGCAGGCCAGGAGACAGCCAAAGACCAGAAGCTCAGTCTGAACATGGTGTGGTGGGGAGGACATTGCACGGTGGGAGAAAGCACCAGGAAGATCAGCCCTGGGGAGAACCCCAGGCCCTGCAATACCCTCGCCGTGTAAATGCATCTCGGTCCCCCTTCCCCAGCATTGAGAGTGGGCCTGAATGTGCAGCGCCAGCCAGACGTACCTCCAGCACAGCCCTGCGTGGCTCAGTGCAGGGAAAGGGCAATGCACTGGGAACGAGAGGACTTGGGCTTGGGTGAGACCAGCCATGAGAACTGAGGGGGACATTTCACCTCCCTAACCCTGAACTTCTCCCACGGCAGCATGGGGTGGTGACGCTTGTTCTGTCTCCCTTAGGGCTTGGGAGGAAGGGGGCGCCAACTGAGAAACACATACAAAAGTGCTTTGTAAATGGTAAAATGCTGAACATATATAAGGGGCTCTGACCATTTTTCTTCTCCTCCTCTTCCTCAATAGACAAAGCGGCCGTAGTAATGGCAGGGGATGGGGTGACCTTCTATGATGATTCCCAGGCATTGAAATGGCCAGGCTGGTCGTGCTATTTTGAGTTGCCATAGGAATTCCATTCCTCACTCCCCCTTGTGTGGCATAAATCCTCAGAAATGGCTTCTCTAGCATAAACACTCTCTCGTTTCCTTTGAGAAAAAGCACTGGGGGCAATTAAGGTTCTGCGGACATAATCTGAGACTCAGCCTCCGCTGAGTACAGAGGTTGAGAGCAGCTGCTGGAAGCAGACTGCCTGGCTTTGAATCCTGACTTCACTACATAGTAGCTGTGTGACCTTGGGTGTGTTATTTAACCTCTCTGAGCCTCGTCTCTTCATCTGCAAAAATGAGGCTAGCAAAATCATTGGCTTTATAGAACTGCTATAAGGATTCAATGTGTTTGTGCATATAAGCTGATCTGTAACTTAGTGCCTGGCTTATAGTAAGAGTTCAATGAATGTGATCTTTGATTACAATGTGATGAAGATATGTGGTGATGAGGAGGAGGAAGAGGAGGAAGATGATGAAGAAAACAATCGTTGTGGTGGCAGTGATGATAGGGATGGTGGTAATGACGGGCTGTTAGGTTTCTAGGGAAGCTCTTCACACTTCCCCCAGCCTAATGGGCCCCTCCACCCAGCATTCCTTCCCAGGAACTCCAACCACTTCACACACGCACACATGCACAAACAATGTCTCGTGAAAGCTAATGTTATAATTACAAATGACAGGGCATGGGATGTGAACTTGAGAAATACGGGTCAGTCATCCTGGGGCCTCACTGACTCACTTCATGTCACCAGAAGACTCCCTCAATCTCCGAATGACTCACTTCTCGCTCTCCTGAACAAACACAATGCTTGCCCACTCTGTGGTGTTCAAGAACAACTGGGTTTATTTTGTTAGACAGCTTTGAACTTGTTGGATGAAAGGAGCTATTTAAGTACAAAGGAGCAGGTGAAGGTGTTTGGGCCAGGGGCTAAATTAAGCCTCATCAAAATGGCTCTTTCTTATGGGGACCCACTCTTAGGTAAGCGCCTCAGAGGTGTGTCACCTGTGCCCAAACACCTCCACCACTTGGGAAACAAGGCAGAGGCACAGTGGAGGGGAGACGAGGGCTTGACAGCCTTTGACCTTTCTTCCAAAGCCTCTTCCGGAGTCCTGACGCCTCCCAAGCGACAGTCCTGTCTGCACAGACAGTAGCCGCCAGGTAAGATTCTGGGCTTGAGGGCAGTTGGAGGCAGAGCAACCAGGCCCTGGCTTAGCTTTCCCCACCCCTGGGGCTCGGGATGGTGCTCACTCCTGCACCAGGATGGGCTGGATTCAACAGCCATTAGCCAGACTTTCTAAATGTCTCAGCAAGCACCTTCGATTCAGAAGGTTGCAGAGTGGAGAGGAACAGGTTTGTTGGTTCCACTTGAACATTTGTGATTTCACTGACAAATAAGATCTAGAAAACTGGAGTCATAGAATTTGGGGGCCAGAAGACCCTCTACAATCATCTCATCCAGCCCCATCAGACACCCGAGGCCCCACCTCAACATCCCCACCAGGTGGTTGCAAAGACCCCGCTTGAATGTCTCCAGAGATGGGAAACCCGCAGCCCCCCATCTTTGGCCAGTTGCAGTGCTGCTTTCCAGAGACATGCTGTTCTCGGCCACAGCTGCCTAAATATGGAGCCTGGGGCCCATGTGTCTATTGCCCGAAAGTTTCAAGCCCAGCAGCTGCCAGAAGGACTTGCCAGTGGGGCCTGTGGAGGAGCCATTGGGTGGCTCAGTTTGATTGACCCTTTCTAGGCTGACAGTCTGACGGGCTCAGCAATCACCACCATTGAACATGTCCAGAGTTTCGTAACACGCAGCAGAAATTCACTATGTCAGGGGTCTGGGGCATTCCTCGCCCATGGAACTTATTAGGGGAGCAAAGCCACACCTTCTGCAGAGCATGTGGCCAGGCAGGGGCTCATTTCCCCAAATAAGCCCCCCTAACCCAGAGGTTCTCAAACATGAGGGTGCATAGAATCATCTGGACATCTTGGTAACCAGACTACTGATCAGAAAGGCTGGGATGGGGCTCGAGAATTTGAATCTTCAACAAGTTTCCAGGTAACGCTGCTGCTACTGGTTGGAGGACCATATTTGAACAGCCACCCCCTTCAGTGTTTTTCCCTTCAAAGCTCCCAGAACACGAGCTTTGGACCTAGTTCAAAGACACTGAGGTTCAAGTCTTGACTCAGCAGCCAGAAATAATAACAGCCGCTCCCTGCTTGCAGGGTTTCTGGGGGACCCTTGGTGGCAATGTCTGTAAAGCCCAGCTCAGTGTCTTGCTCAAATCGAGCATGAGATCACGAAACCGGACTTTGTGTGGGGTGTTCTGAGGACGCCCAGCAGAACCTCTAGGTGGAGCTTTTCCTTTGCACGAGAACCATGTTGCTTCATCCAGGTAAAAGGGGGGTTTTGTTTAGTGTGTGTTCCTAAAAAACTGCGTGAATGTGGCTCTAACTAGGCTTGAGCAGGTTCAGGGCCAGGTGTGTCTCCTCTGTGCCGGTTTAGCCCCAGTCGTCACCAACTTTGCCCTCTCCCAGAACCACCCTGGTGAGTGAGCAATGAGCCCTGCTTCTCCGGGAACAGCTGGCGCCCAAGGAGCTCCCGGCAACGCTGTCGGCATGGAATGGAGAAACAGACCGGCAGGCAGAGGGCTCTTTTTTTGCTGGAGAAGTGAAATTTATTGGTAAAATAAAAACAAGGCTACCTGCCACATCTCAGAGAGACCAGGAAGCAGTGGAAGAGAGAAGAGAGAAGAGAGAGAAGGAAGCACAAATCCAGGGGCCAGAGCTGAGCTGCTGGACGGGGAAGCCCAGCAACGGAGAAGCACCCCCCACACACACACCCCACGTGTGGCCTGTCTCCCTGGGCTGGCTGCGGAAGTAAGGCTCGGATGGCAGGCCTGGGGGAGCCGAAGGAACGTTTTCCATTTTCCGGTACCTCGGGCTGAGGAATACGTCATCACCCAGGCAATGAGCAGGGCCCACAGGAGGCCTGAGGAGGCCTGGCAAGGCAGGGGGAGCAGGTGCCGCAGGCTGCAGGGGCTGGACAGGGGGTGCAGGAGGCTGGGGTCACGCACGGGTTGCAGGGAAGCCTACAGGGAGAAAACAGCTGCCTATAACACTGGCATTGGAAGTACATAAAAGACAAAAGTATACAGGCACTTTAGAATTGGAGGGGCAACAGGATTTTAGACCTGAGAGGTCCCTTTAGAAAGGGGGTGACTTGCCAGAGCCCACAGGGAAGCTGTGGCCCTAGCTCAGAGCACCCATGTGTAAAACAAGCGTTACCCGCCGTGAGGAAAGGCAGGAGGCAGAGAGAAAGGCAGAAAGGCTGGTGGACGAGAGCGGGCCAGACACCGGCCATGCTCTTTATTTAAACACAGCCCCGGCCTTGTTCCTTGTTGCCCAAAGGGCTGTAATAGTCATCCTACCTTTTTCACAGCTCGACTGAGGAACTGCATGAGAGTAGGTGCTAGTTCCCCGGGTGCAGCAGTTTCTAATGCCGAGTATGAAGTTCCCTGCTACTTCTTCCAGAGAGAATTTAGTAAAACCTGAATGCACTGAGCTCCCTGTATGGTAACCCTTGTGGCAGTGGCTAGCACTTGGGAGAGTCATGTGGTCAACACAATGGCCAGCATGAGGTGATAACTCTTGCACACCCTCCTTACATCCAGGCAGCTCACCAGCTAACTGGGTAGCAAGTTTGTCTTCAAAGATAATGGCGTCTGCAATGCCACCTTCCCTTTTGAGGTCATTGCCAGTAAGAGGTCCCTGCTTTTACACATGACATTGACACAGACACAAGGTGACATACTTGCAGTCCTCGCTCTCCAGCAGGCCCCGGTACGTGTTGATCTCGCACTCCAGCCGCGCCTTGACGTCCAGCAGCACCTGGTACTCCTGGTTCTGCCGCTCCAGGTCAGCCCGGATCTCGGCCAGCTGCTCCTCCACGGTGCTGATCAGGCTCTGCATCTGGGCCAGCTCGGTGCCGTAGCGGCCCTCAGCCTCACACAGGGAGTTCTGCAGACAGTCCTTCTGTGGTGCCAAAGGAAAGGAGGAGCAAGTTATAAATCATGGATGGATTCCTGCCCGCAGGCCCTGCAGACAACCCTTGACACCCCAAGACGTTGCCAGACCCGGAGAACAGTCCAGTTCCCATTAGCGTTCCCCAGCTGGAGGAACGGCCAACGTGCCAGCGGGCTGTGGCTCTTCATCACAGACCTTCGGATAGGTTGGCAGAACCTCCCTCATCTGGGTTAATGTTCGTTCCCTCAGCATCCGCATCCATGAGAATGCTTAATGCAAAGGAAATGAGGTCCGGGTTGAAGCTGTGTCCTGGTCTGTATTTAAGGGTGGCGTATACTGAATCTGGAACTGCTCACGCGAGTGGCAGCCAAGCTGAGCCTTCTGTGCACACGAAGGAGCTCACCAGGTTGTGCTGCGCCTGAAGCTCCACCCGCAGGGCGTTCACCGTGCATCTCAGATCCAGGATCTCCGACTGGCAGCACTGCAGCTCCTCAGAGCAGGACATGGCCTGCAGGCTGACGCCCTCAGACTGAAGCACAGTGGATCAAACCACACGGATCAGCTCCTTGACCCACACGGAAGCCGGGCTCCCCTGTCCCCCGCCACCCCCAGCTGCCCCCCGCTCTGCGGCCCCACCTCACCTGGGCTTGGAACCACTGCTCCACATCCTGGCGGTTGGTCTCCACCATGGCTTCGTACCGGCACCGCATCTCCTCCAGCACCCTGCTCAGGTCCACGGAGGGCTCGGTGTCCAGCTCAATGCGGAGCTTGTCTCCCAGCTGACACCTCAGAGTGTCCACTTCCTGTGGGCACAGGAGGAGGACACCCTGCTCATGGGGCGCCCACTGTCCTCCACCCAAAGCCTTGATGATCTCCCCCTGTCTGTCATCCCCAGCGATTTCCCGGTGCTCCTCCGTGGATACAGGACACACTCCCCCTGAAAGCCAGAATTCCCCATCTGAGTGGATGAGGTAACTGCAGGGCAGGGTCTGCCAAGCGCCCGTCCTGCTCAGGAACAAGAGACTCATTTCTTCCCCTGAATGAGCCTGAACTCACCCCCCAGAAGCCTACACAGGTCACACACAGAGCCACCCACCTGCTCGTGGTCCTTCTTGAGGCAGAGCAGCTCCTCCTTCAGGGACTCCACCTGGGCCTCCAGGTCACACTTGGCGAGTGTGAGGTCATCCAGCGCCCTGCGCAGGCCGCAGACGTCGGCCTCCACCAGCTGGTGTAGTGAGCGCTCCATCTGGTACCTTTACCGGGGCAGGTACAGGAGTTGGGGGTCAAGAGCAGAAGGGGCCCCAGGGCCCACCTGACGGCCATACCCTCACTGGCCTCTCTCCGCAGTCTGACTGTGAGTCGGCCTTTCCTGGGTAGTGTGCTCATGGCCAGAAAGCAACAGGGTGTCCCCCGCTCATTCAACACTAGGCGCCTAAGACAGACCAGGCAGAGCGGCCAGGGCCGAGGATGCCGGGATGGACACGGGGCTGACAGCCAGAGAGGAGGCGGTAGAGCGCCCAGGCCACAACCGTGCAGCAAGATCACTGCAGATGCCCCTCTTCCGTTCTCCCCACTGAGATGGACCTTGGTATCCTCGGATTAGATGTCCAATACCAGGACGTAAGGAAGGACATGGCTTTGTTTAGCTCAAGAGGAATGAGGCTTCCACAGTGCCCTGAAGAAGGACAATGAAGTGCCGTGCCCCTTCCTGCTCCCAGGTGGGCCTGTCTCCGGTGGGACGAACCCTTGGGCCTTCACGAGCCTCCACGGCACCATGGTTATCATTGCTCTCAGCCTGGTCCGGCCGCAGCGTGGAGTCGTGTCCTCACTGAGGCAGCAGTTGCCTAGGGAGTGGCCTCAGGGCAGGGAATCGGGCCCGAGTTCCAGTTCTGCCACTCAGTAGCCACGTGACTTCTGGCAGGTCACTTCAGTGCCCTGAGCCTCCGCGTCCCCATGAAGAAGAGGCCACCACTGCCCAGCCTGCCTCACCAGGCCCTTCTTACAATAGAACCAAGTGGCTGACAATTCTAAATCATGTCATAAACTATAAAACAAGTATGTGGATTGGAGGGGAGGTGCTTCTTCTAAGCTCTTGGGCTTAATGCCCTTTGTTTTCTCTTGCTGGAAGTATCGGTTTGGGACCTGGTTGATTACATCGCTGGTGTCAACTGCATGACAAGGGAGTAGCCAGGAGAGACATTTGGCTCCTCCCTCTCCCCGTCCAACCCCAACTCACTTGGTCCTGAAGTCATCTGCAGCCAGCTTGGCACTGTCGATCTGAACAACCAGCCTGTTGTTCTCAGCCTTGATGCACAGGATCTGGGGAAAGAAAGCAGCTCCGTGAGTCACTGTTCGCAGACCGTCTGTGGCCTCAGGTCAAAGGAAGTCCTGTCGGCTGGAGTTCAAACTGCAGTATCCCCTCAGACAACACAAACTCGCAAACATGCACGAGATGCTTGCACGGTGCGGCGGGCGGGGGGGGGGGTGCCCGAGGATGCTTGTCTGAGGAACTGGGAGACGGGAGGTAGTAGCACACTGAACGTACAACAAAGACTTCGTTTGCCAGATGTGGCGCTCAGCAGACATAAACCAGAAGACCTGGAGTCTAGACCGGAGAACAATGGCTAGTTATGGGAGTTTTAGATAAGGTGGGGTCCGTTCCCAAGAAGAAGTCCATTCCACTGGTTTGGTCAACCTCCTCAGAGGTCTTCTCTGAATCCAGCAAGATTCCCGTGGCGCCCATCTGACAATCTGTGTCTTCCTGTCTACACAACTGGGATGCAGGCTCTTAAGAAGCATTGACCTGATGATCAAAGGGGACAGCAGAGGAGAGGCCAGTGCCGCCGCTGGATACACCCCGGCTCACACAGGACACTAGAACGTGCTCCTCTGACCCCTTTCGCTGCACCAGCAGTTAGGTCGCACTGTTTCTGCAACTACAGTTTAGGAACGGTAAGTACGTGAGCATAAGCTCAGAACCCCGGACAGCCTACTCCGACGTCTCATCCTTGACACACCCCCATTCACCTTCACTCCAGAGATCCTCTTCCCACAACCTAAAAAGCGTTCCAGCTGGTGCGGCTCACACTGGCAGTCCAGGCCCCGGACATAGCCTGCAAAGGTCAGTTATCTTTTTCTGTAAAGGGCCAGACACTAAATATTTTAGGCTTTGCAGACCATGAGTCTCTGTCATGACTCTGCCACTACAGTGGCAGCCATAGGCCATACATCAATGAACGAGCATAGCTGTGCCAATAAAACTTTATTTACAAAATCAAGCAGCAGGCAGATTTGGCCCCCCGGGCCATAGTTCGCCAACCCGTGATCTGGAGCACCACGAACCTCACCTTCTGCTGGAGCTCCTCGATGGTCCGGAAGTAGCACTGGTAGTTGGGGCACACGGTGGTCTCGTGGCACTTGCTCCACTCCCGGATCTTGGTCTCCAGCTCCGCGTTCTCCTGCTCCAGCTGCCGCACCTTCTGCAGGTAGTTGGCCAGGCGGTCGTTCAGGAACTGCATGGTCTCCTTCTCGTGCCCGTTCAGGACGCCTTCACCGTGGGCCCCACAGATTCCGATGTTGCCAGGAATGTGGCAGGTTCCTGGCAAGGGGCAAGCGGTGTGGCAGCTTTGGGGCAGACAGAGGTTGGGTCGGCCCAGAGGGGTCGTCCCCACACGGACACGGTTGGCATGTGCCAGGGTGGCCAAGAGGCCCAGGGAGGCAGCCTCGGCCTCTGAAAGCTGCCCACAGAGGGAAGAACTGCAGCAGTCAGAAGTCATGGCGCTCAAAGGCTGGACTCCTGTCGCGTCCACGGCTGGATAGCTCGGAACGAAAACCTTCCTTCTCCTCTAGGTCTTATATAGGCCTGTAGTGGGAGTCGGTGCAAGAAAACTGGCATTTTGCTCATTAATATTTATGTTGAATGTCATACGATCCCTCGGTTAGTCAGTGATTTTGTCTCCTGTAAAGAGTTAATGAGTTCATGAAAGAGGCCTAACCCACACAGGATGCTTTTCATCCGGGCAGAGTCCTGGAAAAGAGACTGAAAAGGAGCCCTTTGCGGAGCTGCCCACATTCTGGGGCGGTGAATTCCTTCCCCCCATCAGCTTTTATCTGTGAAATGACCGAGACCCAGACACTCCTCAAATTTCCTCAAAATCTCTGTCACTCCCGTGATCTTCTCCTACCCTGGAATGTTCTCATTATGGCAAAATCACAACTGTTAGACCAGCAGACAGGCCGAGGAAAGAGGAAAAGCACAATGAGTTTGTATCAGCAGATGTATGGGAAGTACCCAGGGTGGGACACTACTTGGCCTGCATGGAGGGAGGGGGTTTAGATTTTAATAAGAGAGAGAAGAAAATAAATGGCCTAGATCTTAATAAAGGCAATAGGAGGAGTGTTTTTTTAAAAATATTTTATTTATTTATTTTTAGAGAGGGAATGGAGGGAGAAAGAGAGAGAGAGAAATATCAATGTGTGTTTGTTGGGGGTCATGGCCTGCAACCCAGGCATGTGCCCTGACTGGGAATCGAACCTGCGACACTTTGGTTTGCAGCCCACGCTCAATCCACTGAGCTATGCCAGCCAGGGCTAGGAGGAGTGTTTAAAAAAAAAAAAAAAACTTTTTAAAATAAAGGAGCAGTGAAAATTTTAAGAAAAGACCACATTGAGAGACCAGAAAACAGACTTCACAGAATAGGGAGCATTTAAAATGTGTTTTGAAGGATGATGCCGTGAGGAGTGGCAGAGACAATATCTCTCATAGGGAAGAAAATGAACAGAATCAAACACGCCTGGGAAATGGAAAAGAGCCTGCCCGCATTGGTGCTCCCAGTGAACACACGCATGCCAGCCCCGGGAAGCCGTGGTTAGCCCAGACTGTGAGAAGCCTTGAATGCCAGCACCATCCCACATACAGTGTTCAGGTAAAGGCGAGTCAAAGATAAGATCTGCCGCTGCTCTCAAATATGAAGAAAAATAGCCAGGCTCCTTCCTCTTGAAGGAAAGGAACAGAAAAGAGAAGGAAGTTTCCTGTATAAATATTAGCGGGAAACACTCAGCCAGAACAATAAAAGAGAAACCTAAATTCTAGATTGATTTGGGTGTTTGAAAACTTGACAGCACACTTCAGTCACTCACGGGTCCAAGAAGTCAAATGAGAAATTAAAGTATTGTAAACGGAATTAAAATGAGAATACAAGGTATCGAACTGGTTTTGGCAAAGGAGACTCGCCCTGCCCAAGTGGGAAGTGGATGAGCAGCTTTGGAAGTGGAGGAAAAACTTGGGAATGAAACTGGGGAATTTGTGATTCCCAAGAAGTAAAACTACGTCCCTGTGTATTGGAGTCTACAGTCTAATTAAGGAGGGAGGTGATTTACGGTGCCTGTTCTCAGGCACCTCCCCATCCTTCTGAGCACTCCTGCTTGCTAGACACTGGTGTTCTCACCCACCGAGTCCCTCCTCACCTTATTTTAAAAGACACACGCGGAAGAACTTTGATCTCTCATCCTTTGAAACTTCTCGCATTTCTTTGAAATGCCCCTACCTTGACTGTCCATGACTTAGGAGATTCTAGAACAAAATTTGAATTTTCTTAATCCTCAAACACAGTCAGAGCATCAGAAGTTTTATGGCCTCCTCTATTCCTAAAACAAGCAAGCCAGTGGCCAGCCGTTTAATAGACCCTGGAAGAGGGCAGCCAGCCAGCTTCCAGACTATGCTAACGAAGACGCGCCTTTGACCCCATTCTTAAGATGAATGGGTTCACCAGGAGGGCCCTGAGGCAGCAGTTATGAAATACCCAAGCCAAAGGGGGTCTCCAAGTCCTCTCGTCTAGGACCCTCTGGCAATAAATCCTTTCTGACACCCTCCCTCTAACTGGTTGCCCAGACCACCATTTTCCAGGATGACTCATCCCGTCATTGGCCGCCTTGGCCCCTCGGCTCACAGTACCCCAGGCTTTGTGTAAGACATTGGAGTCAAGAGATAAATAACAGCCAGTTTCGCCTTCAGAGACTGACAGCATAGGGATTATTAGAAAGTTCTTTGTGGAGAGACAAACCTACCCCCCTGCTGTTTTTACCTATCGTGTTCATGTGTTCTTTTATTCATTCATTTCACAAATGTTTGTTATGGAGTACCTACCTATGCTGAGCAGGCACAGGTGCTGGGCACTGGTGACGCATTAGCAAGTAAGTCAGAGTTTGCTTTTTATTTCATTTGCATTCTCGTGCTACCCCATGGGGTCCCAGAGAGGATGAATCCCGTCATTCTGCCTCGTGGCAGACCTTCGGTTCTTTGTGGCTGCTGTGTGATTTCTAATTCCTGGAGTTTTTTTAATCTTGTTTATTTATTTTTTTTAGAAATTTAATAATCTACAAGTTTCTTTTCTTTTTTTTAAAGATTTTATTTATTTTTAGGGAGGGAGAGAGAGAGAGAGAGAGAGAGACATCAATGTGCGGTTGCTGGGGGTTATGGCCTGCAACCCAGGAATGTACCCTGGCTGGGAATCGAACCTGGGACACTTTGGTTCCCAGCCCACGCTCAAGCCACTGAGCTACGCCAGCCAGGGCTAATCTTGTTTATTTATTTATTGCCTGTGTTCTCACTTGAATGTAGACCACACAGGGAATTTTTTCTTGTTCATCTTTCTATTTCCTATGCCTAGCTATAGTTTTTTCTTGGTTTAAGAACATTTTATTGATTATGCTATGACAGTTGTCCCAATTTTTCCCCTCCTCCCAGTGCCCTCGTTCCCTCAAGCAATGCCCCCACCTCAGTTCATGTCCATGGGTCGTGTGTGTAAGTTCTCTGGTTTCTCCCTTTCCCGTGCTATTCTTAACTTGCCCCTGTCTATTCTGTTCCTACCATTTATGCTTCTGGATCCCTGCACCACTTCCCTGTTCTCTCCCACCCCCTTCCCCCCCTCCCATTCCCAGCTGATAACTCTCCAAAGGATCCCCATACCTATGGTTCGGTTCCTGTCCTCATTGTTTGCTTAGTATGTTTTCATTTTTGGTTTTACTTTTTTAGACTCGGTTGTTGATAGTTGTGAGTTTGCTGTAATTTTAATGTTCATAGTTTTGATCTTCTTTTTCTTAAATAAGTCTCTTTAACAGTTCATATAATAAGGGTTTGATGATGATGAACTCCTCTAGCTTTACCTTGTCTGGGAAGCACTTTACCTGCCTTTCAGTTCTAAATGATAGCTTTGCTGGATAGAGTAATCTAGGTTGCAGGTCCCTGTTTTTCATCACTTTGAATATTTCTTGCCAGTCCCTTCTTGCCTGCAAAGTTTCTTTTGAAAAATCAGCTGAAAATCTTATGGGAACTCCTTTGTAGGTAACTAACTGCTTTTCTCTTGCTGCTTGTAAGGTTCTTTATCTTTAACCTTTGGCATTTTAATTATGATTTGTGTTGGTATGGCCCTCTTTGGGTCCAACTTGATTAGGACTCTCTGTGCTTCCTGGACTTGCATGTCTATTTTCTTTGCCAAATTAGGGAAATTTTCTTTTATTATTATTTCAAATAGATTTCCAATTTCTTGCTCTTTCTCTTCTTCTGGCATCCCCTATGATGCAAATGTTGGGCCTCTTGAAGTTGTCCCAGAGGCTGCTTATACTGCCCTCTTTTTTTTTTTTTTTTTTGCATTCTTTTTTCTTATTGGTCTTCTGATTGGTTGTTTATATCTTTCTTATGTTCCATATCATTGATTTGATTCTTGGTTCATCCACTCTACTGTTGTTTCCCTGTAAATTGCTTTTTTTATTTCAATTAGTGAATCCTTTGTTTCTGATTGAATCTTTTTTTATGCTGCTGAGGTCCTCACTAAGTTCCTTGAACATTCTTATAACCAGTGTTTTAAACTCTGCATCTGATAGATTCCTTATCTCCATTTCATTTAGCTCTTTTCCTTGAGTTTTGATCTGTTTTCATTTGGATCATGTTTCTTTGTCTCCTCATTTTGGCAACCTCCCTGTGTTTGTTTCTATGTATTAGTTAGAGCTGCTTTGATTCTGTGTCTTGGTACTGTGCCTTAATGTAGTAGGTGTCCTGTAGGGTCCAGTGTCATAGCCTACCCTATCACCCAAGCTGAGTATTCAAGGTGTGTCTTTCATGTGGGCTGAGTTCACTCTCTTCTTGCAGTTCAGCTTTGGTTGTTGTTGGCAGATCAATGGGAAGGATTTACCCAGGCCAGTTAACCTGCAAGATTGGCTGTGTCCTCTGATCAACTTCCACCTTCCATGGAGGATCAGGTATGCAGGGGCAGGGTGGTGGTGCTTCAAAGTGATCTGTAGCTGTCCACTGGGTGCACTGGCCCTGAGGTTTCCTGAGTGGTACAGGCCAAGGTCAGCCTCAACCTGTGTTTTGCCCAGATCCTCCCTTCCTGAGCTATAAAGCAACTTGAGAAGGCTGCTACTTGTGCTGGGCTTGGAGATTCCCAGGTGAAGCAAAGCTATGAAACTAATCTGGTTGCTGCTAGTGTCTGGCCTGGCGCTCACTGAGACCAGCTGTTGCTTGTTTTAGAGGATTTAGGAAGCCATGAAGCATAAGCAAAGACCAGTTAGGAAGCCATGAAGCATAAGCAAAGACCATGGAAAAGCAGCTTGGGTGGGTCCATAAATTGGGTGGGGCAGAGTCTCTGAGGATCTCCAAGTGGGTCAAACAGTATTAGCCCACCTATATGGCACCAGCCTGCTGGCTCCGTGGCTCTGCAGGGGAAGAGCTCAGAAAAGGGATGATGGCCTCTGCTCACCCCAATGCCGGACACTTCAGCCTCTCCCAGTACGTCACTGGTGCCGATCAAGCTGCCACCCAGCACTGGAGCTCAGAGGGAGTGAGTCTGTGTAGGTGAGTCTGTATGTGTGTTTATTAAGAGGAACTGCTTGGGACTCCAAAAGTTTCTTCCACGGACCCCTGTTTTGTTTTGTTTTTTGCAGCTAAAAGTTGTGGGGACTTCTCTTCCTGGCACTGGAACTCTGGGCTTGGAAGCCTGATGTAGGGCTGGGACTCCTCTCTCCCAAGACATCCCTCCTGAATTTTCATCCTCCACACATGGGTGAGGGACCAGACTGTTCCGCATCTGCGCCCCTCCTACCAGTCTGGATAGATGTGGTTTCTTTAATTCCACAGTTGTCAGACTTCCATTCAACTCCATTTCAGATGTTTCTGAGTGGTAGTTATTCTATATTTTAGTTGTAATTTTGATGTGGTTGTGCAAAGAGGTGAGCCATGGCCGCCAGTTTGACTGGAAGCCTCTCACTCCTGGTTCTCTATTCAGCATGGTTCTAAGTCCCCTTGCCTACCATCCTGAGTACATTCCTCTGAATATATTCCCCGTGATTCTTACCACCCTTAAGTGGGGCTTTAGAATAAAATTTTGGATGATTTTGTGTTAAGAAGAGGCCAGTACCTGTGTACAGACATGAACAAATATGGGCAGTATTCACCGGGGCAGAGTTTGCTTTCATCAGCGACCTTGTCCCGGTGACCTACTTTAGGTGATCCAACATTCATGTGCTCCTGACACAGCAATGTCCTCTCAAGGTCCCACGGAGGGTACAGAGATGAATCAGAGAAATTCCCCCTTCTCAAAAAACTGAGAGCAGTAGAGATAGACAGTGTAACTCAGAGGAAGGAGAGGTCACAGTGTTAGGGATGTAGAATATCAAAGAGACTTGATCAGGAACTTGAAAGACTGGCAGGAGGAGGCTCTTACTAGCCACCAGCAGTGCCACTAGGAAGGAAGGGATGGAGGACAGAGATGTTATAAAAGGACTCTATAAGGCTGAGAGATTTGCTGTATATGGCAGACCAAAGAAGGGAGGGACACACCAAAATGTCCTTGAGGGCACCCCTGGGCTCCTGGGTCAACAATGTGATGGGAAGGGAAGCTGAGAAGTCGAGGCAAAGAGTTGGCTCAAGGGAGAGAAGGGCAATCTAGGTTTGTTTGGAGAGTGTGAAAGGTAGTGGATGGGGCTGCCCACCAAGGGGGTCAGAGATAAATGCCTGGAGCTGGAGACGGCAACCTGGGCTGTTTGGACAAAAGGAGAAACTCTCCTGAGCTGCTAAGGTTCCTGACACCTGCAGGCAGGTAGAGAGGTTGAATTAGCTCAGGGGCTCACCCCTGAACAGGAGCCCTGATTCTCAATAGGAGAATGACATCAGAGGGGTGCGGCATTTGGGAATCTTCAAAACAGGGAAGATATCTTGGATAGAGGGAGTATCTTTTGAAAACAAGCACAATCTATATTGTAAATGAGGTGTCTTTTAATCATAAAATGAGTTTGGTATTTTTTTTAAAAAAATGTTTTAATCCTCCCCTGAGGATATATTTATTGATTTTTAGAAGGGTGTGGGGCGAGAGAGAGAGAGAGAGAGAGAGAGAGAGAGAGAGAGTGGTGGAGAAACATCAATCGGTTGCCTCCCATACACACCCCAACCTGGGTTTGAACCTGCAGCCTTTTGGTGTGCAATGTTCCAACCAAGTGGGCCCCCTGGCCAGGGCTGGTATTTATATTTTTGAAAGTTAAGACAACATTAAGTGAGAAGGCGAAGGATTTTTGAATACTCATTAAATGAAAAGCCATGGATGAGAAAAAGATTGGAAAGATGAGCTTGTGAAGATTATTGTAAGGGGTCATCAGTAGGGACACATTTGATTTTGTTCTTAGGAAGAGGACGAGGCAGAGCCTTGTGTATCACACATAATGGACTACACACGTGCACACACACACAAACTAGTATATAAATTTCAAATGTTCCCATTCTGGAAAGTCCAGAATTCCACCTCGATTTTCTTGGCTTCCCAGCATGGACAGTAGTGGGAACAGAAGTGATGGTCCCTTCCCAAAGCTCTGTCAGTGGCTGCCAGCGTCTGCCCCCAGGGGCCCACAGCCACCCACCCTACACCTTTCCATTTTGCTGGGATTTGAGGAAAATGGCATTTGGAGTCAAAAAACATGGTGGGTGGAGGAGCCTGAAGAGACCCAAGTGGAAAGAAATATTACAAACCAGCACATCAGGAGTGCAGGGCTGGTTAAATGAAAACCAATGGAGTTAGTGTGAGGTGGCTCAAATCTGGACCTGGTCTCAAGTCCAGGCAGCAAACATCTCAGGGAGAAAAAAAAGAATCAATTTGGTTGAAATTACTGTGGCCAAAGCAAACCCAGATACCACATCGTGATGCAGCCACACCACAAAGAGGAACGTGGTGTGCGGATGGGAGAATCACCCTGAGGAAGAGGAGGAGTGCTTGGGAGTGGTGTCCGAGGGAGCCCTGAACCCTCAGGCTGTAAGAGTAAAACCACAAAGTCCAAGTGCCCTGGGCCAGCCACCTACCGGCCTCCCTAGCCCGCAGTCCCGCCTGTGTCTGAGTAGCCTTTCCTGCCACACCTAATAGCCATGGGGGTCCCACAGTGAGAGTTTATTCAGAGTGTGACCCAGCCAGAGAAGTGGCAGACAGACCAGACTTCCATGGCCCTGGCACAGGAAAGGGTCATGGTCACTCCTTAAAACATACGACTCTTAGGGCTTACTCAATAGAAGGAAGCCCAAGAGCCCAATGGACATTCCTGTCCTCTGACAACCCGAAGAATACTTTATTAAAATTTTTGGTTAGGCCACTTGGAGTGAGAAATTGAACTCCAGTAAAAACAGTGGATGGTTTTCATGATGGTTTATAAGTGGATGGGAGTATGGACCAACTTCCCGGCCACCGACATGGGAAAATGTGGCCCCTGGTGCTACAATGGGTTCTGCCACCACCTCGTCAGCCCCTCTTTCCCTCAGGGAGGAAAAGACTGTCCCTGCTGGTCCCCAGGGAACCCCATAAACCCATATTTATTTCTATATGCTAGGGACATTCTATGGGTTATCCCTCAACAACAGTGAGAGGGAAGCACAATTATTCTAATTTTACAACCAAGGAGTAGGTCTCAGGAGAGTGCAGTGACCTGGCCAACTGCACTCCACTGGCGTTGCAGAGGTGGGATCTGAGCCCGGGTCCACCCGACTCTAGAACACACATTCTTGCCGCCATATTGTGCTGCCCCGAAGAAGGGCCAACTTGACATGGGTCTTCGGACCACGGTACATGGGTGGGCTGAGATCTGAGAGCTTCGTTCTGCTGGACACACCCAGTGAAACTGACTAGCACAGCAAGGAAGGAGCACAGCCCCTCGGGTGCTGCTCCCCAAGAGTCTGGCTGCAAAGCCCCTCGGCCCATGTCAGAGCCACGTCCCAGATGCAGGCAGGCATTTGGAGCGCCTGTGGCCACCTTGGGCCCCACCCCAGCCCCTGGAAGGTGGCGGCAGAGGAGACAGCACGCACATCGATGGTGGCGTCTCTCTAGAGAAAACCACATCCCAGAAGCAGGCCAGGACCAACACAGCTGTCCCCAGGGCCCAGTCTGGGCCTCCGTGTCTGGGAGCAGGAGGAAACTCTGTGCCTCCCCCAAGGGGCCAGTTTAAATGAGAGAAAAAACTGGGCACCTTGGCCAAGGCAGTTCTCAGCAGGACCTCCTTTTGACTGGGCTGGAACTCTGATCTGTGTGATTTTTCTCTTGAACAAAATCCCAAGAGTCTGAAGGTGCCAAAAACACAGGAGGGACGTGTTAGTTCTGAGCTGTTCTGAAGGAATTCTAATTTGGCCACCAACACAGCTTCCTTTCGCCAGCCTATGGGGATCACCGGGCAAGGTAAAGGCACTTCCAATGTCAGCAGAGGGCCGTCGGTCATCCCGAGGCTCAGGCCCCAGTGCCCCAGAGGGACCCTGACAGCAACACGTCAGGGCCAGTAACCACCCAAGGTCTTGAGGGCCCGGGCACTTTATCACAACCACATGCAGCCAAACACAGGAAGGAGAGCACTTGATACGGGAAGGTTTATTCACCATTTAATACAGGAGCCCAATTACATTTTTAGAGATTCTGAAGCACTGGAGTAGAACCAAAATTCCAGAAGAGAGACTGGGACAAGAAGAACAATAGTTTAAGTGCAAGAAAATACCACACTGGGGGAAAAAAAGAAAACGGCCTAAGGCACAAACAGGAAGCCACTACTCAGAAGTATCGCTGCCCTTGGATTCAGTGAAACAGCCTTCAGCGGGTCTAGTGCTTCTAGAAGACTGAGCAAGGTGAGGGCAGTCCCAGCCCCGGTGCGAACAGCTCCAACCTCCTGCATTGGGACTCGGGCCCTCAGAATCAGCTCCCAGTGCAGGCTCTGCAGGCTGAGGGAGGCCCACAGGCTGGCGGGGGACAGCTGGGACGAAGGGTGCAGGAGGCCGGTGTAGAGCAGGGATTGCAGGGGAGTCTGAGGGAGACAGGGAAGGAAGAGTTAGACACGAGAAATACAAAGACACCCCAGTGGTGAGGACAGAGAAGCTCGGACCACAATGGTGAAGGGCAGGCCTGCTGCAAACAAACCACGCAGCCCAGCGGAACCTCCTCCGCCAGCCCCTCTTCCACACTCAGCTGTAGCTTTCCATGTCCAGGTGCCCCCCAGGGGGACGTGGCCAAGGGACCCGGCTACCATCCATGTACCAGTCTATCAACGATACAGCGCACACACACCAGCAATGGTCAATGAGTCCCTGAGTGAGGCCCGTTCCTTAGAATGAGCTCTCCTTCCACGAGCACACACACCGGTTATCACTGAGGAATCTGGCAGTCAGGAACGTGGCTTGGCCAGAAACTGCCTAGGTCACACTCACTTGCAGTCCTCGCTCTCCAGCAGGCCTCGGTACGTGGCAATCTCGCACTCCAGCTGCGCCTTCGTGTCCAGCAGCACCTGGTACTCCTGGTTCTGCCGCTCCAGGTCAGCCCGGATCTCGGCCAGCTGCTCCTCCACGGTGCTGATCAGGCTCTGCATCTGGGCCAGCTCAGTGCCGTAGCGGCCCTCGGCCTCACACAGGGAGTTCTGCAGACAGTCCTTCTGCAGTGGGGAGTGGTGGGGAGAGAGGCCCAGGGGACAAAAAGTTCAGGAGTGAAAATCGGGGCCGAACTCACCAGGCAGGAGGCTACGTCCAAGCAGTCACCGGGCATTCCCGGAGCTCCGGAGAAATCGCTGTCAGGGTGACCGTGCGTTTGTGCACACACAAAACAAATCTAACTTGAACTGTGTCATGTCCCCTCTGACATCCCAAGTACTTGACATGAAGTGGAAACCCAGTAAGATCTCACAAAACGAGTGCCTAGGCCCCCACCCCTTACTCTGAAGAAGTGGAATTCACTTTTCATAGGAACCATTTTTCTGGGTCCAACCAGCCTTTATGGCAAGTCCCCTCTGCCAGGGAGAGGGACCCAGACGGAGCTCTAACTGAATGTTAATGGAACCGATTGGGCAGACTGCTCAGAGGTGCCGCCAGCAGGCCACGGCTGGGTGCGGTGAGGGTGAAGGAAGACCCGTACCAGGTTGTGCTGGGCCTGGCGCTCCACCTGCAGGGCATTCACCGTGCATCTCAGATCCAGGATCTCCGACTGGCAGCACTGTAGCTCCTCAGAGCAGGACATGGCCTGCAGGCTGATGCCCTCCGACTGAAGCACAGTGGATCAAACCACACAGATCAGCTCCCTGACTCACACGGAAGCCGGGCTCCCCTGTCCCCCCTCCTCTGCAGCCCCGCCTCACCTGGGCTTGGAACCACTGCTCCACATCCTGGCGGTTGGTCTCCACCATGGCCTCGTACCGGCACCGCATCTCCTCCAGCACCCTGCTCAGATCCACGGAGGGCTCGGTGTCCAGCTCAATGCGGAGCTTGTCTCCCAGCTGGCACTTCAGAGTGTTCACTTCCTGCAGGGACAGAAGAACCCGCACCCTCTGTGAGAAAAGGGCTTCTGACAGAGCACACAGCATCTGCACCCCTCCCCTGACAAGCAGTATGAGGGGCAACCCCACATTCGCGCTGATGTGGAAGGTTCCTGGGGCCCGTGGGAGGAGCGCCCCTGGAGACCTTCCTAAACGCACAAGGCAACCCTTCAGAAAAGAACCTGCCACATCCCACAGAGTCAGCCTGACTCAGGCCCCGATCGGCCCAGGATCCCGATGCCAGTGGAACCCAGGTTCTCATCCTAGAGCCACGGCATTAGGTGGGGAAATGCTCCCTTTTCCGCCCAGTGTCCTCCCCGCTGGACCAGACCTGCTCATGGCTGCTCCTGAGGCAGAGCTGCTCCTGCTTCAGGGACTCCTGCTGGGCCTCCAGGTCGGCCTTGGCCAGGCTCAGGTCATCCAGGAGCTTGTGCATCCCGCACATGTCCGCCTCCACCAGCAGGCGCAGGGAGTGCTCGCTCTCGTGCCTTCCGTCGCAAGAGACGCACGGTCAACAGGGTGCCCACGGGAGCCCCTCTCGGCCGACCCCCGTTCCCACCTCCTCACGGCCTTGGATCCTCATTCGTTCGCTGAGCTCAGTCCCTGGACTCGGAGAGGAATTCCATGCAGCCCCTCTTCTCAAAGGGGCCGTGGTCTAGTGAAGCAGTCACGCGGTTATAATTTTACCACTGTGCGTTGAAGCAACTGTGGTTCAGAGAGGTTAACTGACTTGCCTGAGATCGTGTATCTTAGGACTCAGTACAGGGCTCACGCCCTTGCATGGGCTATTGTTACGTAGGATAAGCAACAGCGGGGGGAGTGGACCTTGATTTGCTCCCTTATTCGTTATGTCGGGCTATTTGGTCATCTCTCATCCTTATTTAGTGGAAATGCCTGGTATCTGAGGTTCTTCGTACTTAAATCGGGACCCTGCCCCAGCTGATCTGTGAAATTCAACGGCTGTCCTTACTCAGTTTACTCTGGACATCTTACTTTGCTCTTGGGTAATGAGCTCAGGCAGCCTTGTCTTCCATTTCTGGGAATAAATGAAGTAGGAGGAATACTAGGCTACGCTATGCATGCTTGGCTTCGTAGTGTTTTTTCTCCTCCACCTTCTGTGAGGTTTCTTAAGTTAGGAATTTAGGGAGCAAGAAACGGAACAGTAACCCACTCATTCAACGAACATGTAGACATTGGGACTCAGGTGGAGGAAGAAGGAGCTACTCGGGCCTTCTTCAGCCCTTACTCACTTGATTTTAAAGTCATCCGCGGCCAGCTTGGCGTTGTCAATTTGGGTCACCAGCCTGGCGTTCTCGGCCTTGCTGCACAGGATCTGGGAAAAGCCAAGAAGACCGTTCACACACAAACATCACACTCTGGGCTCAGCCCTGCACATGTCATCCACACTCCTGCTCCGGAAAACCCAAAAACCGAAAGCTCTTTGAGCCTTCAGTGGTGTTTGCCTGCGATGCCCTCTGCCTCCCCCAGACCCAGCACACCTCAGGCTGCTGCGAACCTCACCTTCTGCTGGAGCTCCTCGATGGTCTGGAAGTAGCACTGGTAGTTGGGGCACACGGTGGTCTCGTGGCACTTGCTCCACTCCCGGATCTTGGTCTCCAGCTCCGCGTTCTCCTGCTCCAGCTGCCGCACCTTCTGCAGGTAGTTGGCCAGGCGGTCGTTCAGGAACTGCATGGTCTCCTTCTCGTGCCCGTTCAGGACGCCTTCACCGTGGGCCCCACAGATTCCGATGTTGCCAGGAATGTGGCAGGTTCCTGGCAAGGGGCAAGCGGTGTGGCAGCTTTGGGGCAGACAGAGGTTGGGTCGGCCCAGAGAGGTCGTCCCCACACGGACACGGTTGGCATGTGCCAGGGTGGCCAAGAGGCCCAGGGAGGCATTCTGGTCTTCTACCCCAAGCTGGTCCTCCATGTCAGTAAGGGGGACACACACATTTCTTTCTCCAGGAGTCTTGGTGCTGTCCAGAGGCCGGCATGAGCTGACGCAGAAGGGAACCATGGTGTGGGCGGAGGCTACACAGGAGTTTCAGAGCAGCTGGAAAGACCAAGAGTCTGAGTCTGCAAACCCCCTTCCCTCCGAGGCCTTTTATACCTCGTGCCAGGTGGGTGTTGGCCCAGTGCTTTGACCTCTCGGCCTTGGTTCTCGGCCTGTCGTTGTGGCGTCATCCTGTTACTCAGCTGTTGAGTTTACCATCGGGAGTTCCTCGCCTCATTAAAGGAACGCCGATGATCTGAGGTGCCTCTTGGCTCTTTGATATCGGGTTGTCTGATGGCGGGAGATCAGATGTTTTTACTATAGTCCCAAGAACAAAATTCCTGTTAGCCATCAGATGTTTACACCTTGACCGGGGGTTGGCCCACCTTGTTGATTTTCCCGCTCTAAGGCATGACTCTTCCAACTGGTCATGGGAGCAGCAGGAGAGATAAACCCCTATGAGTACCGTGGTCCTCTCTGGGTTAAGACTCAACCAGCCCTCCCTGTCCTGGTTCCTGGTTAGTAGCTGTTATGATTTGGTTTATTCGTAAGTTCTACATCTTTCTTTGTTCAGTTGTTTGCATTTCAGACTCACTTGAGGGGCAATAAGATTTCAGTAAGCCCATTTATCCAGCATGCACCTCCTGGCCCATCCTAAACGTGGGGCACTGTGCCCCACACCTGATGTGAAGTCCATCAGGAAGCAGCCACCACTTGGGTGGGCACGGGTGTCTGAGAGGCTCATCAGTGTGAGGGAGACCCTGCAAACCATGCCTGACCTGGACCAAGAAAGGTGAGCTCAGGAAGTCAGAAACAAACCAAAATGAACAATAATCTTTTTAATCCCAAGTAAGAATTTGGCCATGAAACTCAAACATTGGGTTATCAGAGTCACTGCAGGTCCTCTTCCTGCCTTACTTCTTTGATTCTAAAGTCTGTTATGGAACACCTACAGCATGTACGTGTTAGGGGATGGATCAATGATATTGTTTGATTGTTCTCACCATTTCCTGCGAGGTGTGTATTATTATCTTACTTCTAGAAGAGAAAGAAAGAAGTAGGCACCCAGGACCAGAGGTGTGAAGTCATTTTCCTAAGACCAACCCCCTTGTAAAGTGGCCAGGCCTGATCTCAGGTTCAGTTTCTTTGGACTCCGGAGCCTATCCTTGTTCTCGTCAACTTGACCCCCAGCCCACCCCCCACCCCACCCCCCGCTAGGAGGAGAACAACTGTGTCGTTGCCAGAACAAAGAAGGACTAAAAGGTCAACAAACTGGGCAAATCATTGAAATTAAGAGACAAAGCAAGAATCTGGCATCCTATGTCATTTCTCTTCGTGCCTCAGAAAATACAGACGTGAGGGCGCCAAAGCAGTAGGGCAGGGTTTCCCCAAGGGCCACACAGGGAGAGGCCCGGGAGAAAGTTCTATTTCCAAAATTCTTGCACTACAGCCCACTCCCTACTAGCTCTCGGTACCAGGGAACCAAGATAGCTAACTGGTAGAGTTCCAAAGTCTTCTCTCAAAATGTGTAGCAGGTGGTAGTCAGGCTCCTAAGACTGAACTTGACCTAATGCGGAGTACGATCTCCCCCCAAAATGGTAAGAAAATGGATATTTGCCAGTGCTTTGAGCATTGAGCAAAAACTGGACAGACCTCTCTGTAGGGACCAGCTGTGCTTAGGTGAAACACAGGCCATTGGAGTTCTATCAAAAAGAAAGACAGAATTTGACTCTGTCCAGATTGGGTTTTCAAGGAATGGTAACTGGTAGTCAGCTTTGGCCTAAGGTTACTCAGCGCTTATCCGTGAATAACCCTTTATAGACACTGTAATTAGAAGACACCACCAGGCCAGGCCAGGCCACCCCATCCTTCAGAGGCCTCTGGGTGCAATCTGCATAGGTTTCATCTTCAGACACCCCTTTGCTACCCTCCCCAGCTCATCCATAGGAACAAGCTTCTCTGTGAACTGGAGAACTTGACTTTCAAAGTTGTTTCTTTTGACTTGCTAAATAGAATTCCTCTTCTGACCTTATTCTCTGGCAGGATTTGTTCATCAGCCAAAGTCCACAATTTCTTCCATCTCAACATAAATAGCACTTCTTACTTTGTAGCATCACCGCTGAAGCTTTATATGTTTGCATGATGCTCCCCTCTACTGAAGCTCCATTATGGTCCTGGCTCGGCTTCTATCGAGTATGCTGTTTTGCATAATGACACTGATGTTGCATGTCCCTTTGTAAGCTCGCTTGTTTCTACTGATTTGCATTTTCCTCAGATGAGTTTGCAGTGAGGATCTTTGCCCTCCTACCTAGGACCGCCTTCCTTCCCAGCCCTTAAAAAGAGTCCCTGTGGCCCTTGGTGATCAAACATGAGCCAGGTTCAATGACAAGAAGTGGCGAGGACAGAGCAAGAGATAGATGGGACCCTTCAGCCTGCACACACGAAGTTCTCTGGACCGATTCCGACTTCAGAAACTCCAGTCTCCAGAGGCAGGAAGTCTACTGTAGACGGAAGTGAGGAACTGTGGTCCCGGGATGCTGTTTTCAAACACGGTGTTTTACCTGTGAGTGTATCTCAACCAATGGGAGAGAAAGGTATGAAGTTGCAGGCTAGTGCCTGAAAATTGTGTCTAACCCGTAGCCTACCGTGTCTACGCTGCAGGACAGTGAATGGGAGCCTCCAGGGGCCTGTGCTCTGTATGGGAACAGCACCCGTCACACACTGCAGTGCATGCGAAGACTGAAGACAGCTCCCCTGTATAGAGCCTCCTACTGCCATGTGTCCTCGGTGTTAGGAAACAGTGCCAAAGAAAACCATAAAGACTCTTAGGAAGAGAGGTGGAGCACACCAATTTATTATTCTAGGTATGCAGCTCTTGAAGCTTTGATGAGTAGAAAAGGCACCTTTTCTTCCAAATTAGATAGGATTTCTACCACCTGGTTTCTTCGATCCAGCCCCATAGCCCATGATTACTCACGGATCAGTGTTATTTCCCCACCTCCTGGGACATGCTCTAGACACTAGAAGTGCATCTCCCAAAGACACAGTCCCTGCCTCAGCGTGGGGCAGACGTCTGTGACAAACTCCACACTGGGCCTGTGTGGGTGGCGCCACACTCCCCCCGAGGTCTTCAGACTTGTTGCCATTTCCTTCCCATTACCCTCTCGGTGGCCCAAGAGCAGATCAAAGTTGAAACTAGTTTTCCTTTGCAACTATCCAAAGAAAACACTCCTGTTTCTTTCTTCTTTAGTCTCACACTCACAGCACTTCCAGCACTGGATAGACTGGATGGGCTTTCCACACACCAAGCCTGCTGATTCTCCGTGACACCTTCTGAATGTCTATAATTCCAACATTATCAGCCTGGAGTTCGTGTCAGGTCCCACAGGTTAAGGGCTCAGCCCCACAAAACCGTCCCCCTCTTCAGACGCCTGTTGCAATTCCCAGGTTGTCACTGGTACTTCTGACTGACTGGCTGTGAATTAGGGTTCCCATAAGCCCCTCTTTGGGTTCAATACTTTGGTAGAATGTCTCATAGAACTCAGGGGATCATTTCCTTACATTCGCCATTTTACTAAAAAGGACATAATAAAAGATACAGATGAACAGCCAGATGAGGAGATGTATAAGGCAAGACATGGGGGAAGGTGCTGGAATTTTTATGGGGGCTATCACACAGGCATGCTCCTTCATTACCTCAGTCTTCAGTCCTCTTCCTGGAGCACGGGAACGGGTGGAAAGTTCCAAACTTCTAACTATAGCGTGGTCTTTATCTCGCGACCAGGCCCCACCTAGGACCCCGCCAAGAGTGGCCTCACTAGAACAAACGGCAGTCCTATCACCCAGGAAGCTCCATGAGATTGAGGAGCTCTGAGTCAGGAACCAGGGACAAAGACCAAGCAAATATTAGAACAAAGGATGCTGCTGGAGTTCTTATCACTTAAGAAATTACAAGGGTGTTGGGAGCTCTGTGCCAGGAACCGGGGACAGACATCCACACACGCATTTTCTATCACTTCACAGCAGTGCAAATGGAAAACACCAAAGATCTCCATTTCTGAGCTGTCTAACCTCAACTAAGTTACTTAATCTTGAAATGCACTCATTCCCTCCCCCTCCCCCCCGCCACCACCACGAACATTCCAGTAATATTCACACACAGGGCTGCGGGTAAGAGTGAAAGCTCCCGGTCAGGTGGCGAGGGGCGGGGGTAGACCTGCCCACATAACGCCCAGCACACAGTAGGCACTTAAGAAATGTCAGCTGCCTTCCTCTTCAGGGTCTCCAAACTTCACTGTCGTCCCCTTTTAAAAGCTTAGTGTTTTCAGAATAAATAAACACAGGGTGGGGCAAAAGTAGGTTTACAGTTGTTTGCATGGAGAATGATACCGTAATGGATAAGCCAAGAGTAAACTCTGTGTTTCGCGTGCTCACAACTGTAAGCCCCCTGTCGCCCCACCCTGTACATAAAGGCGTGCTCTCTGTCGAGCCCAATGTAGCTCCACCAGTTTATTTTTTATTTGGTTGTTTGTGCTTTAGGCGTCATATCCAAAAAAATCACTGCTGAGACCCACGTCAAGGAGACTTCATCTTTTTTTTAATTTTTTATTTTTTTATTTTATTTTAATTATTGTTCAAGTACAGTTTTCTGTCCTTTACTCCCATCCCAGCCCACCCACCCAGCCCTCCCCACCTTCCTCCCATTTCCACCCCCCCTAGTTTTTGTCCATGTGTCCTTTATACTTGTTCCTGCAAACCCTTCCCTTTTTCCCCTGAAATCCCCTCCCCTCTCCCCTCTGGTCACTGTCAGACTGTTCTCTATTTCAGTGTCTTTGATTATATTTTGCTTGTTTGTTTGTTTTGTTGTTTAGGTTCCTGTTAAAGGTGAGATCATATGGTATTTGTCTTTCACTGCCTGGCTTATTTCGCTTAGCATAATGCTTTCCAGCTCCATCCACACTGTTGCAAAGGGTAGGAGCTCCTTCTTTCTTCCTGCTGTATAGAATTCCATTGTGTAAATGTACCATAGTTTTTTGATCCATTCATTTACTGATGGGCACCTAGGTTGCTTCCAGCACTGGGCTATTATAAATTGTGCTGCTATGAACATTGGGGTGCATAGGTTCTTTTGGATTGGTGTTTCAGGGTTCTTAGGATGTAATCCCAGCAGTGGAATTGCTAGGTCAAAAGGCAGGTTCATTTTTAGTTTTCTGAGAAAATTCCATTCTGTTTTCCATAGTGGTTGTACCAGTCTGCAATCCCACCAACAGTGCACTAGGGTTCCCTTTTCTCCACAACCTCAAGGAGACTTTATCTTATGTGTTCTTCTAGGAGTTTTGCAGTTTCGGGTCTTACAGTTAAGTCTGCAGTTAAGTGGGACAGGCTGATCTCTGTGACAGCGCAAACCCGGGTGGGTGGGGTTCCATGTCTCGTTCTGCCATTGATGTGTGTGGAAGGGGAGCAGACCACACAGGTCGGGGTTGAGCCGCAATGGGGCAGATGGTGGGAGGCGCCTCGTCCGGGGCCCCTGCCAGCAGAGCCTTGCCCGTGACCCTGGGCCTGGTCCACTTGACCTCGCTGTGCCTCCTCATCCACTTCCTCATGGGCACCCACTCAGCGGTTAAGGGGCCCCTCATCACAGCTCAGCAGCTTATCGGCTCGGTGACTTTAGGCTCAGCTACTAACTCCTTGAAGCTTAACATCTTTTCACCTAAGAAATGGAAATAGTGGTTCTATCGGCCTCATAGAACCGTTGTAAGGATGGAGCGGACCCAAGCACACAGGTTCAGCCAACATCAGATGCCCAGGAAGCTCTCCATGAAGGTGCATTTGTTCCTAGATAGAATAGAAACCGTAATCTTCACCTCGGAGGGTGAAGATTGGGCAGGTTGGAAGGAATAAAGCTGAGGAACTTCCCCGCCCACCCTGGCCATCTAGTGGAACCAACGGTGAGATCAGAGACACGGTGCCCGCAGCTGTCAGCAGTCGAAAAGGAGTCTGTGGAAACACCGTGCGGAGAGGCCGGACGTGCCCGCTGAACACCAGCACCGAAAAGAAAACACCAAATGAATGGGATTAATTTGCTTTCCCAAATGAAGTTAGGTGTTTCATCCTTCTCACCGCCTTGTACAGAACGGGGGTCCCAAAGCAGAACAGAGAGGTGAAAATGCCATAGGAGATGTTCAGATATGGGGCTGGGGGTTATTCCCAGGGGGCTAACCTGTGGGGTCACCTCTAGAAGGCTCCCAGGAGGTGGTGACAGCTCACCCGGCTGGGAAGCCAGCTAGAATTTGGACGTGCGACGATGGGAAAGATACCATCACCTCTGTGAGCAGTGTTGTGGGGGTGGCCAAGCATTGGAGCAGAAGGACAGGCGGTGTGAAGAAGATTTGAAAGGCGTGAGCTACAGGAAGTGAGGATCAGGGCACGGTGGCCTTGAATGCCGAGGTAAAGCGTGCAGCTTCACTCCCTAGGCAGCGTGTGCTCCACGGCGCCTGGAACAGTGACTGGAACAGCGGCTTGCCCATAGCCAAGGCTCCCTCAACTACCGAATGAATGCCAGCATGTCCTTGAATAAGGCAGATCTGGATCATGAAGGAGTGAACCCACATCCTGATCAGAGGCCTCTCGTCCCAGTCATCAGCCGTGGTGCTGGTCAAATAGAGCCAGGTGTAAGACCAGGTGGTCGGGCGTCTGACACCCAAGTTCATTTCTGGCTAATGCAGTGCATCCCCATGAACATTTATGGACCATCATCCCCCGCCCCAGGCAACCCCTCCATTTCTCTTACACCAGTACTCGCCCCTCTGTCCCTGCCATGGGGGCCAGAGCCCCAGGACTCGCCTTCCCTTTTGTGGCCGCTCTTCGATGCTCTCAGAGTGTGGGCAGCCCTTGGAGCGCACGTCGGGGAGCTGCCTTTGGCTCCACTGCTGGGTCTCAGCCCCCAGCCCCCCATTCCCCTGCTGCAGCTGCTGTGCCTTCTGCAGGCAGTAGACCATTTAGGAGCTGCCTGATCTCTTCCTTGTGGCCACTGAGGAGCTTTCACAGAGCCAGTTACAGGTGCCTGTGTTAGGAGGGAGCAAGCTGGGGGAGCGCTAGAAGGGCCGGGCTGGACTAGCCATGAACCACAGGCTCTGGGAAGATGGCTACCAGATTGGATGCTCTCTTTCAGGTGGGCCCTGTGTGGTGCCGGAGGCTGGACAGCCCCTGGGCACACAGTTCCTCTGGCAGCTGCTTGCCACAGCCCTCCTGGAGCCAGGAGCCTTCAGATGGACTTCACAGAGCTTGCTTGAAGAGCCACAGGTTTTGCTACAGCTGGAAGCCACGGCCCTCGAAAGCTGAGCTGCAGGTTGGTTACCGGGGCCAAGCACTCAAGCATGAGAGTGCTTGCCTGCCCAGACCATGTAGCTCCCCGCTGAGGGCGTGGGTGCAATCTGCAGGCTTCCCCCATGATGTCCGCATGTCCACTGCCATCAGGTCAGCCAACAGTCAGTTATTCGGTCTCCACAAGGAGCACCCCACCTCCTAAAAGAGAGAGGTGACTGCTTTTGGGCTCCTCGTTACTGCCCTCTTGCCAAAAGGGATGTTTCGTGTTATCTCTTTAAAGACACGCCATTGAGAAATTCTGCTCCCTAAGGGACCATCTAATGTCTCTCTGGAGTGTCGTGGCCTTAAAGACACAGCAGTCCTCTTGAAGAGGTAGAGCTCACTGAGCGTGGGGCCCTCTCGTCTCAGGGCAGGAGTCCCAGAGAGACTGGGCACAGAATGAAGGGGCACTAAGGTGTTAGAACTAAACTCCAAGTGCCAGTTCAACCCCTTCCTGCTTCAGCTGCAGAGGAGAGAGGGGCTGTGAGCTCCTCGGGGTGCAGAGCAAGGCAGCCACAGGCCCAGGCTGGGACCCGGGGCTCCTGACTCCATCACACCCTCCCTCCTGTGCATCAGACCTTTTCTATCAAAACGCCAAATGGTAAATAGTTTAGGCTTTGCAGGCCAGACAGTCTCTTCACTCTCAGGCAGCTCAGCCCTGGCCCTGTGGGGCAGGACCGGCACAGACAATGTGAAAGTGATGGGCGTGGCTGCGTTCCAGTAGAATGTATTGACCAACACAAGCAGCGACGGGGGTTGGCCTGTGAGCAGAGGTTTGCTGACCGCCACTCCGCAAACCAGAGAACTGGGCCTGGAAACTGGATCCCTCAGAGCGCGAGGGGAGAGCTTGCGTCCGCCCTGCACGCTGCCAGGGGGAGGGCAGCACCCAGGTGGGCTCCGGAACTGAACTCAGGGTCTCCAAGACTGTCCCCTGCACTTTACCGAGGCATTTTTTTAAAAGCTTTTATTTATTTATTTTTAGAGGGAAGGGAGGGAGAAAGAGAGAGAGAAACATCCATGTGTGGTTGCTAGGGGCCATGGCCTGCAACCCAGGCATGTGCCCTGACTGGGAATCGAACCTGCGATGCTTTGGTTCGTAGCCCACGCTCAATCCACTGAGCTATGCCAGCCAGAGCTTACTGAGGCATTTAGACCAGGACCAGAAGTCTAGCCAGAGGTTCTGGGACCTTGGAGCAAAGCAAAGTTGCCTGTGTGTTTCTATTGTCTCTGTTGATGCTGCTGCTGCTGCTGCTGTGGTTTCTGAAACTAGAGCTTCACGTGGATCAGAAAAGTGACTCAGCTGCCACGGCCATTGGGAAGACAGGGGCACTTATTGCCAAAGCAGATTTCCCTTAACCAACCTTGTATCAAGCGCTTGCCACATACTGGCATCATGACAGGTCTTTCAGAGGTATTCCATCCCACCGACCCTCGGGAGGAGGTAGAATGACCCCTGTTTCCAAAGGGAAAAGGGAGACTGAGATGCACAGGGGTCAGGGGTCTGCCCGGACTGCACAGTGTGGCCACAGTAGAACTGGGGTTCCAGCCCAGGCACGGGGAGTTTCTAGCACAGCAAGATGCTGCCCCATGTGCCTGGTTACTCACTCACGGCTGAGGGCGAGGACCGTTCGCAAATAAATGTCTCTCAACCGATGGTTCACAAAGATAAGACGCCCAGTGATCTCGGGAACTTTCTGTTTAGCGAAATTGAGATGAAATACGAATTGCATTCGTATGCTAACATGTGTGAAACTTAAAGACAATTATTTTATTGTTGATGATCTCCCAGTTATCACCTGGCATGCCCTTTTTCGATCAGGCTGGGAAAGCCTCCCCGGTATTCTGGGGGTGGGGGGTGGGGCGCCCATTCAGTGCGCTTCAGTCCGCAGGCGCAGTCTCCCTGTTGCTGTGTCCCGCTCCCCTGGGCCGTTCTCTCTGGGAGCCTTGCCCTCTGGCTGGGCTTCCTGGAGGCCGCTCTGTCCCCACTCCCGCCTCAGAAGAGGGCCTCACCCTCAGATGGTGAGGGGCAGGCATGAGTCCCAGGCCCTTCAATGGCTTCAGGGAAAGTTGTGCCTTTGAATCCCAGGTTCCTCCTTTCCCAGTCCCGTTCGAGGAGGGCCCTGCTGTCTGTGGGAGTTTCTCCCACACATCAAATAGGCCAGCGGTTTTATGACTCCGCCACAGCCCTGTCTGAGCTCTCCTGTAAACCGGGGTTAATTAAAGCCAAATGCTTTGATATGAAGACGCAGTTCCTTTGAGAATCCCCCGTACGTGTAGCACTGGGTCCAGTTTCCAGAAGGTCCGGGTGCCGGTGGACATATTTCCCGAAGTCTATGCCCGAGGCGTCCTCATCCAGCAAATAAGAGAGATGCGCTCGGCAGGAGGATAGCTCAGGAGGTCTCTAGCTCGGAGGTACCGTCCAAACACCAAAGAGGGTGCCCATCCATGCCCAGCAGGGGGCGGCACTCCTGGCCCTGGACTGTGGGGCTTGGTTTCACATAAAAAGCTTTAACGGGTGTTTGAGTGGTCAGACAGGTCTCGGCAAGTCGGAGTCACACACAGGTGTGGGAACAGGGGCCAGGTCGGGCTGGACAACCTGTGCTGGGGCAAAGGAGCCTGCAGGAGTCGGCATCTGGTCCAGGGGCCTGGACCCCGCCCCCCCCCGCCCCCCCCTCCGCCCCGTCCTGGAAGTCCTGCGTGATTGCTCCCGCCGCAGCTCCGGCCACAGCCTGAGGTCTGCGCTCTTCCTGAGCCAAAGGTGCAAAGAATAAGGAGATTCTGAGGTTGGAGGTTGCTCATTGTTATTTGAAAGGGAACTATACTCCCAGGGAAGAATTGCAGCATCTCAGAGAAAATGTCTCTCTCCTCAGGGCGGTGAAAGATGGGGAAAGAGGAAATATTTATTAGCCTGAAAGAATAACAAGCCTTGGTGCTTGGAGAAAGCATAACAAACTCGGAGAGACCCGCTAGGCTTGGCATCGGAAGACCTGGCTCCAGTCCCCACCTGTCGGCTGTGTGTCCGTGAGCACATTTTTCCATCGGTCTGGGCCTCCGGAATCCCCGTCTGGAACGGGGCGGGAGAGGCGGGGCCAGATCCTCGGGAAGGTCCCTCTTGACTCTGACAGTCTGGCCTGGCACCATCCAACACACTTTCTACAATAACAAAAACATTCCCCATCCGCACTGCCCAGCATGGTACCACGAACCACACACGAAGGTGCTGAGCACTTGAAATGATGTGGCTGGTGCCACTGAGGAGCTGAACTTCTCCGCTTGACTTCGTTTTATTTCACTAGACATTCAGTAGCCCCGTGTAGTTAGCAGCTGCCTCATTGGACCGAGTGGGCCTAGGATTCTGGAACCAAAGATTTAGTTCTGCTCAGTCGCTTGTGGTTGTCAAGCTAAGCACATTCTAGACCATTGCACAGGAATTGAAGGGAAGCACCGCTGGTTTGTACTCAGAACACGCAGGTAGCCAGAAGCACCCCCACCTGACGCCACACTTTGGCATTTCAGCTCACCAAAATTTTGCGCGTGCGCGCGCGCACACACACACACACACACACACACACCAGGAACCATAGCTGTGTGTGTGTGTGTGTCTCCAGTCAGGCTCACGACTCTGTCTGCCAGGCTTGTAGACTCATGTCCAAACAGCCCCAGGCGGCTTCAGGATCCAATCCATTTCTCGTAATTTCTTGGCAAGTCCAGAGGGCAGATCCTTAATGAAAACATCACCTCAGCTCATTAAGGAAGATTAGAGTATAGATTTGGAGGGTGAGGTGCAAAAAGGTGCCCCAGATTCCTGCTCCCGGCTTTCTCCTCTCTATCTGCCATTGCCCAGCTGGGTCCTGCACTGAGTCCCTCCAATTGCTCCCTTGTTTTCCCATTGCCACTGTCATTGCCTTAGCTGAGGTCCCTCCCAGCCTCTTCCGCACCATTCATCAGCTTCCTCGCTGCCTCTCCGCCCCCCCCCCGCCCCGTTCACACTCCTTTGGGAAACTTGCTAAAACATACCGCCCCTCATGTCACCCTAGGCCCTGCAGCAGCCCCCCCCTCCATTGCCTGCAGGAGGGAGTCCAGGCTCTTTTGGGGGTAACCGAGGCCCCCCACGGTCTGACACCTTCCTACCATGTCAGCTTTATTTCTACCAGTCTTGCCCAGGAACCTGCTGCTCCAGCCAGCAGGGCCAGCCCAGGACCCCAGGCAGGACCCCGGCTTTCCCGCAGACCCCGCTCAGCTGTACCCCTCTGTGACTCCGCAGACATCCCCCCTTGACCTTCCAGGTCGGTCTCAAAGGCCACCACCAGCTCCATGAAGCCTCCTCTGCTCCCCCAGCACTTTCTTCCAGACTTTGTCAGTGTGTACATTCTTTCTGGGTAGGAATCCAGCAGTGTAGCACAGTGGTTAGAATAATGCTCCAGCAGAAGCAGGTAGACCTGGGTCCAAATCCTTGTCCTTGCCTGTAACTTGGGGCAACTAACGAAACCATTCTCTGCACCTCAGTCCCCCACCTCTAAGACGGACATGATTCCTTCCCTACAAGGTGGCCATGAAAACCACACAGGTTCATCTGTGTAATGTGCTCAACGCAATACGGGGGGCAAGTGAGTGCTCGGTAAGTGGTGGGATGGATTTCATTCATTGTCATTCATCAGCAGGCCCTTACTGAGGAAGGAGTGGGGCCCACACACATCGGTCTTAGCTCCCTCTCTGCTGAGAAGTGCCTGGACGCTGGGGATCACTTGCACGGGTGGTGTTCCCTCGACCCAGCTGGAGTTTGCAAGTGGCCAGGACTTGGAACGTGAACTGGGGAAGCATCTCCGGAGGCTGAAGGCCTGAGTGTGAGTCCTGGGTCCCCCGATGACTAACTGTGTGAACTTGAGCAAGTGTCTTTCTTCACCTCTCTGGGTCCCAGTTCCCTCATTTGTAAAATGAGTGAAATAGGGGTCCCTTTGCCACAGGTTGTTACAAGGATTAAATGGGGCATTTACGAGGTGGCGGGGGACCCTCACCTGGGTTAACCAGCCTGACACAGAGCCTACCCCCACTCCCTCAGGCAGTCAGCGAGGACGTTATGAAAGAATGGTCCCTTTATACCAGCTGCAGTGAGGCTCAGGGGCGGGGCCATCACTGCAACATTCTCACTCACAGTTGTCTGGCCGGGGCTCCTGGCATAATTACCTCCCTCCTCTTTTTCTGTTTTTATTACTTGGCTCTGAACCAACTGCCTGGTCCTGACTGGTTTCTGGCATGTGGGCCTTTTTGGAAAATGCCTCTTGACCCTCTATGGAAGCAGAGGGGCATAAAACAGGCACAGAATCTGGCCCCATTCCTCTTGATGACAACGCAGCAGTGGTATTGGCTGGCGGAGAGAGCATCGTGAATGACACACAGAGGACGTTGGCAGCGCCGCTGGATGAGGCTTTATTGGCCAGCTGACTGAGAACACGTGCTCTTGGGGCGGCAGGGAACCAGGAACATCAGCAGAGACAATTAGCTCATGGAAAAGAGAGAGGCCGTTTCTAAGCATTGGGGGGCCGGGGCTTCCTTGCTGGCCATGCTGGCCCAGGTCTCTCAGTGGGCGGCCGCTGAACCGAGGCCAGGCTCGGCCTGCGGAGGCGCCAGCTGCCCAGCTCCGGTCCCTCCGGCATCCACCGGCACGGAAGGACTTCAGTAGCGGGTCTGGGGACAGGGCACGCAAGGCACACAGACGGTGTGGGGCACGCAGACGGTGTGGGGCACGGCCGGGGCGGGCACGCAGGGGACACACGAGGGCGTGGAGCACGGGTTACAGGGCAACCTGCGGAAGAAGGGCACAGGGAGGGGCTGAAGCAGCGGAGGGGGCCACACGCGCAGCCGGTTCTGCCCCCCGTGCTGCCGCCCAAATTCGCCTACCGCTCACCTGGTTCCAGCCTTCGTCATCTTCACCTGTGTGACCCCCGTGGCCACCTACCTGGTCTCCCAGCCCTACTCCTGCCTGCCCCTTCTAACCATTGCCAACGTGGTAGCCAGAGTGAGCTCCTACAAACACAAATCTAATCACCTCCCTCCTCTGCCTAAGACCTTCAGTGGCTGCCATTTAAACTCAGGATACAGAGCAGCTTCCTTGCCCTCGAGGGCCACATCCTCCTTGAAGCCCCCCTGGATCTCCGTATCAGACCCCCCTCCCCACCATGGTACCCTGTGGCTCCTTCCAGAGTGATCTGTGGTGGTTCTATTATGATCTCTCTCCCCACTGGGCAGTGAGGTCAGCAGCCGTGGACGTGTGCCCACCTGCACACCTGGCCCAGAGCAGGCACTTAATAAGAAGGTATTGAAAAGGATGAGTTCATCGATGAACAGAGAAGAAACATGTGGCAGAAGGAAACAGGATGATCTCAGGCTCCGACAGGTGTGGGCTCGGAACCAGAAGCAACGCACTGGCTGCCGGACGGACAACAAGGAGCCCAGGACCACCTCCAGCGTGAAATGTGTTTCGTTTGACGGGCACTATATTGTTTTTTTTTTAATTTGCTAAAGATATTTGAAATTCGAGAGAATTTAACATTGACAGAAATCCAGACTCCCAGCTTCCCTTGCACAGTCAGCAGACGCAGCGACACCGCTGCTCTCCTGTGACGGGAGCGGCCCCGAGGGGCGGCACCACGCTGACTGGACAAGGCCCCGTGAGCCATGTCACACATGCATGCTGACAGCCCGGTCCTTGAAAACCATTTGACTTGGCAACAAGAATCTAAATGGCAGAGAAGCAAAGTTGAATGGAGAATAAGAAACCGCCTGTAACAGGCCCTGGCTGGTGTGGCTCAGTGGATTGAGCACCAGCCTGTGACCCAAAGGGTCACAGGTTTGATTCCCGGTCAGGGCACATGCCTGGGTTGCCGGCCAAGTCCCTGTTTGGGGGGGCGCAAGAGGCAAAACAATTGCTCTGTCTCTCACACATCAGTGTTTCCCTCCCTCTCTTCCTCCCTGCCTTCCCCTCTCTAAAAATAAATAAAATCTTAAAAAAAAAAAAAAAAGAAACCGTCTATCACCGTGATCAGCCCACGGGTGTCCACAGCCCAGGGGTGTCCTACTGATTCTGCCTGCTCGGCGGCTGGTGGCTGACGCCGCCTCTCACCTGATCCGGACCCTCCCTGCCGCCTGGTGTGTATGCCAGGCCAGGACCTCCCAACAGCGCCCTGCCTGCTCCTCCTCCCTGTCCTCAGCCCTCCCCACGGCCACCTGCGTCATCCTCCTGAGGGGCAGCTTTGAGTTCTCAAGGACTCGGTCAAGAAACGTCTACTGAGCACCTACTATGTGCCAGGTGCAGGGGATAAAAATATGTTATATTGTCTCTGCACTCCAGGTGTTTGTTTACCCTCCAGTGGGGGAGATCGGCAGTGAAGCAAATGCTATCCTTTCCTCCTCAAAAAAAAAAAACAGCAAGGCCTCGCAATGGCGTACTAAAAAAGCCCTCCCTCTCCAGCATGGTCTCCACGGTTCCCCACGAGTGGGCCCCAGCTGAGCTCGCCTGCCGCCCTCCCCGCCCCAGGTCATCCCAGGAAGCCACTTAATTGTCCTCCCAGGTGCCGAGAACATGTCCCCCCAGCACGGCCTCCAGTGGCCTGTCTGCCTGCCTCTCTGAACAGATGGGAATCAGCTTGAGAGCAGATGCCTTATCATCATCCATCTCGGTCTTGCCCCTGGCGCCTGGCACACGCTGGGCACTTGGAGGGAGTTTGTTCACTTGGAATGGAGCGGAACGCTCGCCAATGGGCCAGGTTTAGGGCCAGGTTTAGGGCCAGGAAAGGCGGCTTGAATACCTGCCCTTCTTCAGATCTTATCAGCTTCCTAATCGATTCTTAACCACACCAGAGCTCTACCTTCTGGGTAGATCCAGTTGCTTCCGACGGCTTCCCCAGGCCTCCCACACATCTCCCCGTGCAGCCTCAGCCAGGCCCACGCACCTGCAGTCCTCGCTCTCCAGCAGGCCCCGGTACGTGTTGATCTCACACTCCAGCCGGGCCCGCACGTCCAGCAGCACCTGGTACTCCTGGTTCTGCCGCTCCAGGTCACTCCTGATCTCCGCCAGCTGGGACTCCACGTTGGTGATCAGGCACTGTATCTGGGCCAGCTGGGCGCTGTAGCGGGCCTCGGTCTCCGTCAGCGTGTTCTCCAGCGAGTCCCTCTAAGGCAGAAGGAAAGACTGTGAGGAACAGGTCTAATTTTCATGGCCTGATTCGGGAAGACCCTGAAAGAGCCCAGTTGCTCTTTGGGTCTGGGCATGACCTCTCCCTACCTAAGTCCCTGTGGAAATGAAAGCCCAGGAAGGTCAAGGGATTCATTCACGGTTAAGCAGTTAGTAAGCAACAGATCAGGGTTTGAACACAGATCCGTGTGACCCTGAATCCCTTATTCCTCCTTCAACCTTAGACTGGCTTCGGGCTTCGGACCTGGGGCCTGCCAGGCCCCTTCCCTGCAGCATTATTTAGAACAATGGTCTGTTGCCCCGGCTGTATGTTAGAGCCATGCAGGAGCTTTGGAAGAAACACCCAGGCCCAGGCCCCACCTCCAGAGGCTCTGATTTCATTCTTCTGGGGAGGAACCTGGGCATGGGGTTTTTTTTAAATCTCCACTGGTCGGGTGGAGAAGCATGGGCTTGGAAGGGCGGACTAAGCAGAGAACAAGCATTCTGGGGAGTCATGTTTGACAGTGACCACTTGACCCACGCTAGATTGGAAATGCCCATTTTGTCTTCAAGCTGGATCTTGAGAGAAACCTCCCTCCAGGAGAGGGCAGCTGGGCATCCTCAGGGGCTGAACCTGGGCCCCCCTCCTCCTTCCTGGATGCCCGCACCTGCGCTTGGTGTCACCTGGGAGCCAGAGCTGGGGGACAGGTGCCCCCCCAGTGGCACTCACCAGGCTGTGCTGGGCCTGCAGCTCGATCTCCAGCGTGTTGACCGTCCGTCTCAGGTCAATGATGTCTGACTGGTAGGTCTGCAGCTGCTCAGAGCTCGTGGTCACCTGCTGGTTGAGCTCCTCCATCTGCAGTGGGGGAGATGGAAGCATCTGGGGGTGCCTTCTCGGGGACACCGCGGGGGCCGGCCCACCCGCGACAGGCCCACCTGCATGTTGAACCACTGCTCCACATCCCTGCGGTTGGTCTCCACCACCGTCTCGTACTGACACCGCATCTCTTCCAGCATCCTGTTCAGGTCCACGGGGGGCGCGGCGTCCACCTCAATGTTAAGGCGGTCCCCAAGCTGGCCTCGGAGGGCATTGACTTCCTGAAAAGGAACGAGAGCCCCAGGGAGTTGCAGTATCCAAGCTCACCTCCCGAGGCGACGTGCAAAGACAGAACACAAAATGCTCAAGATCTCCACCTTTAACAGGGCCCTTTGGGGAGCACAGTGTGCCCTGTGGTACCCCAAAGGCCTTCCAGGGCCAACCGGACACCCTCCTCGTGGGAGAAGCACTCCAGCTACACACTTCCTGTCAGTTTGGCAGAAGCCAAGAGCGGCATCAGGGTGTGTCTGATCCATGTGAGCAAACGTGGGGAGCCTGTGCCCCTGTGTCCCTGCCCACCCTTCCCACCCGTGTTCATCTGGGAAGGGGGGCAGCAGACGCCTGGCCTCGCTTGGTTCGAGGCCAGATCAGAGCAGGCACCTCCGCGGGTTTGGCTGTCAGAGAAAAGAAGTTGTCACCGAGACCCTGGCGTGCGCGATAAGCCTCATTAGTGGTTTCTTGGTTCGGGTCCCAGTTCTCTGATTAGGTGGGATGAGTCAGGCACCGTAGGGCACTTGGCAAATGCGTGGTGCCTGATTGTTACTTTACACTCAGGCCTAAAGAAACCCAGCCAGGATTCAGAGGCACTTGTTCTTTCAAATCCCAAGTCAAGAGGTTGAGAGTCAACCCAGGGAAAGAGAAAAAAAAAACAGCAGAGCTGGGGTGGGCGTCGCAGCACACAGGTGCCCAGGGTGGAGGGAATTCCCCTCCACAGACCTGTGGGGAAAGTCCGAAAGTAAAGGGGTGACCTATGGCTTCTGGACGAAGTATATTACATGCAAATAGAAGAGACAAGGGTGACGAGGGTGGGGGCAGAAAAAAGAGGGACACCAGGACAGCTCGACTCTCCCTGAGAAGACACGGGGGTCACGCCAGCAGTCCAGCCTCACAGAGGTGGCCAGGTGTGGGTTCCAGAGCCTGACGCCCCTGGGGCTCCCGAGCACCACTCTCCCCTGAAACTCGGCTCTCGTGAGAAAAACAAATGCAGCGAGAAAGCATTTGGCAGTCGTGCCAGTCCAGGAAATGCAGAGAGAGGATCGCCAGCCTTTCTGAGCACTGAGCAAGGGACATTCAGTTCTCGTGCAATGCTCACAGCGCCCCTTCCTGATGGTGCTGTGCCCAGGGCACCGACGGGGAGGCTCAGGAAGGTTACCTACATCAGGCATGGGCACAGAATCAGTACGTGGCAGGCCTGGGGATTTCAGTCCGAGTATCTCTGGCCCAAACCCCACATTCTTCCCGCATTCTGGTTTCCAGCGCTCACCTCCTCGTGGTTCTTCTTCAAGCAGAGCAGCTCCTCCTTCAGGGACTCCACCTGCGCCTCCAGGTCGGCCTTGCACAGGGTCAGCTCGTCCAGGACCCTGCGCAGGCTGTTGGTGTCGCCCTCCACCAACTGCCGCAGGGCCAGCTCCGTCTCATACCTGCAGGGGACAGGGTCAGCAGCAAGGGGTGAGACGGAACACAGGACTCAGGGGAGACCTTGAACTGCTGGCGCTCTGCCAACTCCCCGTGAAATCAACGGGAAGCTGCTGGAAGCCAGGGCCAGGAGAGAAGGCAGCCCCGTCCCCTGGGCACACTCACTTGGTCCTGAAGTCATCGGCGGCCAGCTTGGCATTATCGATGTGCACGACCATCCTGGCGTTCTCCGCCTTGGTGCACAGGACCTGCAGGCCGGAGCACACAGAGGGGTCCGTCCAGGACAAGAAGAAGGATAAAGAACCCGAGTGAGGAGACGATGTAGCCAGTGGAACACAGCAACCTTGCACCCATCCCTGCAGAAGCCCCTCCTCCCTGGAACACGGCGGGTTACTTAGTGAACTGCCGGTGTTTGGAAACATGGGATTTATTTTTTTAAGCCCCTGCGTCTTCACAAATCCAAACGCCCCATTTTGGATTCAATGACCAATAGGGAAGGGAAGACTCTCTGGAGGTCAGAAGTCATTCCGGTAACAGAGGAGGGTCCTTAACAAGCACTAACATTTACTGAAAACGCCCCGTGTTCCAGGGGCCGCACTAAGCACTTCACCTGCATCCAGTCACGGAACCCCCTTGGCAGCCCCTTTAGGTAAGGACCGCTGTTATCCCCATTCCACAGATGGGGAAATGGAGGCCTAGGGAAGGGAAGGAACCCCCCAAAGTCATGCCATGAATCAGGGGCAGAACTGACACCACATCCCGGGCCTCTTTCCGCAGTCAGGGCCCTGGCTGCGCGCTCACACTATGAGACAATTCTATGCCCCAGGGAAGTATCTTTCCCATGCACGTAGCTAAGTACATGATGAGATTCCAATCCGGAACGGCAGCCCTTCCGGCCGCCTTCCCAGTGAGACCGGTCACCACTTGCCCTCACCTTCTGCTGGAGCTCCTCAATGGTCCTGAAGTAAGACTGGTAGTCAGGACACATGATAGGCGCTTGGGACTGGCAAGCCTCTTGGATCTTGCTCTCCAGGTTGGCGTTCTCCTGCTCCAGCTGGCGCACCTTCTCCAGGTAGTTGGCCAGCCGGTCGTTCAGGAACTGCATGGTCTCCTTCTCGTGGCCATTGAAGGTCCCTTCACAGTACCAGCCGCAGGGACCCATGGGGCTGGAGATGCCACCGGATGGCCGGCAGCTGCTGGGTCGGCAGGAGCTGGACACGTAGGTCTTGGGGAAGCAGCTGGCCGGCCGGTAGGTGGTGGGCATGCAGACGGAAGGTGCACAGGTCGCGGGCTGGCAGACGTAACTCGGGCACAGCTCCGGCCGGCAGCTCATGCTGCCGGAGCAGACGGAGGAGGGCCGCGCGCCGCCCTTGACAGAGGCAGGTGAGCAGGCGGATGTCATGTCGGGGAGGCCCTTTCTCCTCAGCTGCCTGGATCACCAGCACCTGCAGACCCCATCCCGTCCGGGCCCTTTTATACCCTTGGAGTGAGGGGGTTTACGCTAGAAAGTCATCAGGGGGTGGTGTTGATGTTTAGGCTCAGCCTCAGAGGAAGCTGCCAATTAATTTGTAATTTAGTTTCCAATAAGGAGTTCCTTTCCTCATAAAAGAGGCCAAGCGTGTCATTTGGCTAAAGCAGGACTCTGGGCTCCTGTCATTGATCACCAGGGGAAAGCTTCCGGACACATCTTCAAAGGATGGACTGCACGCCTGGGGCCTCATTACCAGGGCGGAGCCGCCAGGAGACCACGGTGCCCCCAGTGGCCTTGCCCACCGCGCCCCCGCCCACCCCGGCCCTGGGAAAGGCCACCGCGCTGTGGGGCAGCAGCCGCTCCTTTGAACGTGGGAGGAGGCCCGGCCCCTCGGGGAGGAAGTGTGTGGGTGACAGCCCTGGGCCAACACCGGCAGTGGCCGAAACCCCCGGGAGGTAGGAAAGAGCCTCTTAGGCTTCTGGGCACGATTCATCTTCCTACCCACGTGGAGAATGTATACCTGCGAGGAGGGAGCAAACTCAGGACGCAGACAGAAAGCCTAAGAACCGGGGAGTCTTTTCAGCGGGACGCTGTTGGGAAAGAGAGGTGAGAGAAGGCCACTGGTGGAAAAGATGTTCAGCGTCATGACCATCTCTGGGAGGCGGATGCCCTGTCTTCACCGCCTCTGGGTCCTCCCCCTGGGTTCCCCCTGCTCCATGGACAGAGTTGTCAGGTTCAATTACTTGTTGAGACTGAGGCCGGCCGGGCTGGGACAGGCTCTACCTGCACTGTTCGCAGTGGGGGACAGGGTCCACTTCGGGACTCAGAGGACGGAGGCGGTGCGAAGCAGCCCCCTGGAGAAGTGACACTTTGCAGCCCCGGACGAGCTAAGCCAGGAGATCGGGAGCAGGTGACCCCAATTACAGAAGCCTTGGGCATTCCTCAAGAAAGCGACGGGCAAGACCGGTGCTTTTCGGTCCTTGCCTGCAACGCTTGCCCACTCACACGCTGCATGTTCAATGTGTGCGTTGTATAGACACATCTTACTTATTCATCTTCTCAGCGTAATGTTGGAATATAAGCACTTGTCTTATTTTGCATGTACTGTTTCTATTGCTTCAGAAAAGTCAAGGTAGAGATGTTACCTTCTACCTTCCTGTGTGACCTTGGGGAAGCCGCTCTACCTCTCTGGGCCTCATGCAAACTGAAAGGGTTAGATTGAACTATCTCTCCGTGTGATTCCCAGCCCCTTTGTCTGGATTAACTGTTTAGGGACGACAGTGGAATCAGGTGGGCAGAGGTGTGGAGGCAATCCCAGCTGCGCGGAAGGAGTGAGACTCATCAGACCAGGTTTCTGAATCATAACCAACACATATGGAACGCATACAGGTGCCTAGCACCATGATGGGCGCTTGGCATTCATTTGCCTCTTAAACCATCACCTTAAAAAACTAGAAGGTGATTAGTATTATAATAAGGGGCGGCAATGGTTCTCGAAGTGTGGTCTCCAGAGCGACAGCATCAACATCCCTCGGGAACGTGTTGGAAATGCAGTTTCTCAAGTTCACCCCAGACCAGCGGAGGCAGAAACCCTGAGGGTGGGGCCCAGCCACCTGTGTCTAACAGGTCCTCCAGGCAGCTTTGAGAACAGCTGGAGTATAAGGAGAGGTGTATCTTAACACCTGCCACCAGAATTCCTCTTGCAGAAAAAATAAAAATCTTTACTTGAAAAAACACATTAAGGAGTTTTGGGGATAAAAGATGAACCCCCCAAGTACTTTGATGTTGGCTGGCAAGGCAGGAGAGGGAGAGAGAGGAGGAGAGGCTGAAGTTCCCAGGACAGTCATGGCAGGAAGCGGTGAGAGGCCAGGGGGACAGGGGCTGGGAGGACAGGCACCAGGGAGGTGCTAAGAGGCTGTGCACTGGGATGCAGTCCCACCCCATGGTCCCCAAGACATCTGGCAGCAAAGCCCACTATACACAGTAAAGGAGAGCGGAGTGTTCAAAGCTGCAGCAGAGCAGGGTCCCAGCCAACATGCCCGAGCTGGGTCCATTTCACAGGGAAGAAGTGGGGGGCGGGAAAGGCCACTCCAGGGCGAGAGGGTGCACCCAGGTCTACCTGGACCCAAGGACTTTCCACTGTACCCCAGCCTCTCTGAGGCCAACGCAAACTATCGAACACACGCATTTAATAGAAAAATGGGAGGCTTAGAAAGGAAAGTGATGCAGATAAAGCCAAGAACATGGGGTGGGGGGGACAAGAAAGAAATACCAGTGAGCGTTTGGGGCCAAAGAGGTCTAGGATGAAGGACCCATTTAAACAAACAAAGGGCAGATAGGATGCATGTCAGGTTCCGGCCCCAGACGGCCCCCTTCTTCCCACTGTTTGAAAAAACAGAAAAATGACCCCACGGAAAAGACCTGCGAAAACCGAATTTAGGTAGTTCTACCGTCCAAACAGCCAGTTTGCCCACGTGCTCATACACGTAGAAACTTCCATCGGTTTCTATTTAGTGCCTGGTCATTAAATAAAAGCAGAAGAATCACCAGACATTGGAAGTTTTCCGACATTAAGAACAGAGACAAAACAAGCAAACAAACAAAACAATGAAGAGGAATTTAGGGGGGAACAAAAATAATGCAGACTCTAAAATGATCTGTTAAGACATCTATGCACATATTTTTTATAACCTCGGAGAGAAGTATAGCAGTTACATCCTTGAAACAAGAACCGGGTGTTATAAAAGAGGAACAGAACATAAGAACAGAGCTCTTCGGAGTTAAATATATGACAGCTGCAATTAAAAACGTAGTACAGATGTTTGAAATGGAAGGAGGAGTGGGGACGCCAGGACCAAGAATAGTCAAAAGTACAACGTGGGAACCAGGTCGTACAAAGGTCTCCGCCAGAGCTGCCCTGAGCACCCAAACTCCCAGCTGTCTTGCCAAAAGCACCCTCAACCCCGACTGCACCTTGGAACCACGTGGGGAGCTTTTAAAAGCCCCAACACCAGGCCATAATCCAGACCAACTAAAGTCAAGATTTCAGGATTTCAGACCAGTCATCCATATACTTTAAAGTTCTCCAGGTCCTTCCAATGTGCAGCCAGGACTGAGGACCTCTGGCCAAATGCAAACAGCTTTACAGTTCAAAAACACAAGCAAATAACATAGATAGTCATTCAAGGCAGGACCTGGCTAGCTCCATCTTGGAGGGCGTTAGTGTGGATTTGAAAGGGGCTTGTATGACAAAGAACATGGTAAAGAGGAAGACTGTGTCTTGTGTAAAACAGTGAGCACAGGCCCCTGTGTTATACAGAGTGTGCATTACCGCTTGCTGGCTGTAGCTCCTCCCGCCGGCTTTGCTCTAAGTCAGAATTGGCTAAAAAGTCATGTAACTACTGATTCACGTTAGCTGGCCCGGTGTGCCCTGGACATTGCCGCTTAGAAGGAGACCTCAGACATGAAACCTAAGCAGGCCGAGATGGATGCCCACCGCCAGAGCATCCAGGCATCCAGCTAGAATAACGACTCCACACACTGACCCATTTTCAAACGCTCAGCGTGAGCCTGGCGTAGCCGGAGGGACCTGACAACACAGTCAACACCACGATCTCATGTATGATGACGGAACTGAGCCCCGCCCCTGCTGAAGGTCTCCCAGGTAGTGGGTGGAGCCAAGCGGTGAGCTCGGGCCAGTCCGACCCACGTCAGGAGCCCACGTTCACCGTTCTAACGCCCTGGCCCCTCCGGCTGGCCTCCTCCCACCACTGAGTTAGGGAGGAAAAGAGGCAGAGAGCGGGCTCCTCCCTGTCCCACCCCCAGGCCCCCGTCTGACGAGGGTCAGTCCTGCCCAGGCACCTAACACGCCGACTGGCCGGGAAGGTGCTCAGTGGGGGGTGTTGAATGAACTGCATGATCCTGAGACCAGCACCCTCTTTGGGTGTCTGGGCCTCCGCTGAACTGGCCAAGGTGTCCACCAAGCCCGGAACAGAGGTGATGCCGAGCGGCAGGAAGGAGAGGGCTGGGAGAAGCCAAAGCCCCGGGCCTCCGTTCCCGGGGCGCTGGAAAGGGGAGGATTCTAACGCTGAATCAGGGCAAACTACACTGGGTGCCCCTAAGAAGTGAGGTCCTAGGGTGACCTAGCACCTTCCCCAATCTGTTTTCCACTCTGGACGTGGTTATGACTCTCAGCACTACCGAGGCTCCTTAGCATGTGTTCTTGGCATCTTCAAAAGAGCCCACGGCCATCTGGGGGCAACCTGCCTTCCTTCCCATTTTGGAAAGTCTCACCATCATCCTTCCGCATTTCCCATCGGAACGTGGTGTGTGCCGTTGTCTGTTTGGGGTGGGGCGGGGTGAAGGCAACATTCTGGACACAAGTGAGAGCCTTTGGGTCAAGATGTGGGGGAGCCCCCGCTTTTATGCTGAGATGCCTTGGTACCCAAAAGCCCCTGTGCCTTATCAGGTGTCAAGGTCACAGCAGCACGTGATGAGCCTCCTCAGGACAAGTGTCTTGGGGTTGTGAGTGGACATCACGACAGCCTCACTCTCGTGTCTCCTGCTTCTGATGGAGTGTGGGTTTCAGGGGGGTCACTGGAAGGGGAGGCTGAGTGAAAAGGGCTGCCGTGGAAGAGTGGGGTTGGTGTACACACACCCCTAAAAGCACGCTGATGCGGGACTTCACGAGGCTGCTCCTTGAGAGCCACAGACATGAGCTAATAAAGTGGCCCCAAGGTGCTTCCCATTGCGCTGGCCCCAGGGGTATCCATCCTCCAGGACCCCAAGGTGACCATGTATACTGAATGGTAGGAGGGGCTTGGTAATATCTGCCACCACGTGGGACCCTTGGAGAAAGGTCTTCATCAGGAAAGCTTAGCAAAAGCCCCACTGCAGACCTCTCTACCCACCCCGGAAAGGAGCGTAGGGACCCCCGTCGTCCCCAGCATCGTACATGGTCAAACATCCCCCATTCATCTGCCCAGGGGTCACCGTCTCATCCAGCAGAGACACACACCGACAATCCTGAACGGTGCTGCTTAGGCATCGCGAGCCAGAGCAAATGCGCTTTATTGTTCCAAAGCCCTGCACTGCGTTTCAGAACCTCCTGAGACAGCACCCAGAAGGAAATCTTGGCCCAAGAGGCAGCCTGAGAACAGAGGCCTCGCCCCCTTTGAAATGATGAGGAGCTGCAGCCGTCGGGCGCGGCCAGCCTTAGTGACAGGGTCTGAGAAACCTTATGGCCTGTGTTTGCCGTGAGGCCCCTCGGGGCCAGGCCCTGGGCTCTGCACAAAGAGAAGGGATCGGGCTTTAGGGTTAGGGTTCAGGAGTGGCCAAGTCCAAGCCCTGGAGACAATGGCCTTGACTTTCTGGGCCAGTCCCTCTCAGAACCGGCCTCCTGGGCAGGGCGCACAGAGGGGGCGGGGGCTGCAGGTGGCGCGGGCTGTGGCGGGGCCACAGGAGGCTGCAGGGAGACAGGGGAGGCACGACTTGGAGGGCGAGGGCTCAGGAGCACATGGGTTACAGGGGAGCCTAAGGGAAAGAAAAAGATCCGATCAGTATGTTTCTCCAGCTGCTGTTTTTAATAACTCAGATCACCCTAAAAACCGCTTAGTCCTGCCCCCCTCGTTTCACCAAAAGGAAAACAAGAGGCGCAGGGAGACAGAGGACTTGCCAGGGTCATGTGCTGAGTTTGTAATAAGACCAGAACTAAAACCCAAGGCTCCTGACGCCGAAGGCTGGGCTCTTCCCAGGCCCTGTGCTGCCTCCCAGAACTGTGTAGGTTGCACCCAGGAGATGGGAGCGTGCAGTGACACTCACTTGCAGTCCTCGCTCTCCAGCAGGCCCCGGTACGTGGCGATCTCGCCCTCCAGCCGGGCCCGCACGTCCAGCAGCACCTGGTACTCCTGGTTCTGCCGCTCCAGGTCAGCCCGGATCTCGGCCAGCTGGGACTCCACGTTGGTGATCATGCACTGCATCTGGGTCAGCTGGGCGCTGTAGCGGGCCTCTGTCTCCGCCAGGGTGGATTCCAAAGCATCTCTCTGTAAAAGCAAGGATTGCATAGAGAAGAAGGAGTTTGGAGATCGGAGGAGGAGCAAGGAAGATGCACCTCATCCATCTGAGTCTCCGTGTAGCCTCAGAATCCAAGAGCAGAAGCTTGGAGAATCACTTTCATCGAGAATGAACCACAGTCAGACTTCTTGCTTGAGAGCCCCCGTAGCCATCTTGGTCTCGAGAGTGTAAGTCCATGGATAATATCTCTGAATAACTCAGAAAGAATCTGCTCCCACAAATATGGGAGCAGCTGCCCGGACATGCCAGCTGCTACAGGCCTCCTGTCTTTCACCACTGGGACATTTGTGAATGGGGGCTGGGCCCTCATTCCATCTTCTCTGCACAGAAAATCTCAGGTGCTCGAGAACTTGAACCACTAGGGCCTGCCTGTGTGGTCAGAACATGGAAGTCGGGGGTTTCGTGTGCAGCTAGGCCTGGTCCCCAGCAGCCTCAGGACTCACCATGCTGTGCTGGGCCTGCAGCTCGATCTCCAGGGCGTTGACCGTGCGTCTCAGCTCGATGATCTCTGCCTGGCAGGTCTGCAGCTGCTCCGAGCTGGACACCACCTGCTGGTTCAGCTCCTCCGTCTGAAACGTACACGCCCAGGCCCTGGTCAGGACGACTGAGGACACAGCGTCAGAGGTCTGACAGAGGCCACTGAGGGCCCTGAGCCCAGAAGGACCTTCCAGATCACCCAAACCATTCATTTTACACTCGAGGGCTTTGTGGCTTAGAGGACAGCAACCTGCCCACGATGCCTGGTGAGGTGGAAACGGAGCTGGGACTCAAACACAGGTTGCCTGACCCAGGGCTGCAAGCTGGCTCCTGCGTGGCCCGAGGCGTGTCTCCGTTGCACGGACCGTTCCCCGGTGCCCACCTGGGTGTTGAACCAGTCTTCGGCGTCCCGGCGGTTATTCTCCACCAGGGTCTCGTACTGGCACCTCATCTCCTCCAGGACCCGATTGAGGTCAACGGGCGGGGCGGCGTCCACCTCGACGTTGAGCCGGTCCCCAAGCTGGCAACGCAGCGTGTTCACTTCCTGTGGCACAGACCGGGGTCAGCGCCAACTTTCCCAGCCGGCTGCCTCATTCGCCCTCCTGCCCCACACCTACCTGCTCCCTGGGCTCACCTCCTGCCCCACACTCACTTACCTCCTCGTGGTTCTTCTTGAGGCAGAGCAGCTCCTCCTTGAGGGACTCCACCTGGGCCTCCAGGTCGGACTTGCACAGGGTCAGATCGTCCAGGATCCTGCGCAGGCTGTTCATGTCCGACTCCACCAGCTGCCGCATGGATACCTCCATCTCATACCTGGCAGGCACATACAGGGCCCTTGAAGCCACACGCCCTTTGTGTATCTGAGTCAGATCCCACCCCAGACGGGCCCGGTGCTGTGTGTCCACCCTGATGCCTCAGGGACTTGATGAAGCCGAAACCCCGAGTCTAGACATCGACGGTGTCCAGCTCCGCCAGACCCCAACCAAGAGGCGAGCGGGACACTCACTTGGTCCTGAAATCGTCCGCGGCCAGCTTGGCATTGTCGATCTCGACCACCAGCCGGGCGTTCTCCGCCTTGGTGCACAGAGTCTGGAGGAGGGAAAGTGACTTCAGAGAAGGAAAGGACAGTCTGAGGGTGGGGTGCCCCCAAGCTGGATGCGCTCCCTTTGGACAAAGGGCAGCACCCGTCCGTCCCTGGGCTCTCAGTGGCTGAGCCTCCATGAGGACTTCTGGGCCTGCTGCCTGGGTCCCTCCCAGCACATCTGTGACCTGAACCTGAAACAGAGTGGGGGGAGGGGTGCGGAGACGCTGCGGGAAAGACCCGGCGCGGTGGCTTCCTCTTGTCTTCCTTCTGCCCAGGCCACTGGGGTCTCTGGGCAGGTTATTACCAAGGGCATGCTCTGAGATTCCTTGGTCATAAATGGCCCTTCTCAGCAGGCAGCTGAGACCTTTAGGGGATGGGGGCCGGGCAAGAAGGAAACTTCAGACAGGCTTTTCCTTTCCTGGACCAGGTATAGGAAACCTGACCTGCACCAAACTCATCAAATTCAATCCCCTTACCTTGAAGGAGGAGGAGGGAGTGGGCGGAGAAGAGTCGGGCTACGGTACCAAAGGTGACACAATCAATTAGTTCATAGAGCCTACGTTCATGTTCTGGCTCCACACTCCACCAGCTGGACCACTTTAGACAAGTCACTGAACCAGCCTGTGCCTCAGTGTTCTCATCCGTTAAATGGGCTGGCGATGCCTCCCCCATAAGATTACTGGGAGGAGCAGCAAACAAGGCCACAGTGTGAACATGCCCTGTGACCCCTGCAGTGCCCCCTGGGAGCAGGGCCACCGCCACAGGTGTCCTGGCTTCCAGCCCAGTGCAGGTGGCACCAGCCCCCCAAGCAGCCGACGCCACTCAAATCCCCTCACCTTCTTCTGCAGCTCCTCGATGGTCCGGAAGTAAGACTGGTAGTCGGGGCATAGGTAGGGCTCCTGCTGCTCACACCACTCGCGGATGCGGCTCTCCAGGCTGGCGTTCTCCTGCTCCAGCTGCCGCACCTTCTCCAGGTAGCTGGCCAGGCGGTCGTTCAGGAACTGCATGGTCTCCTTCTCGCTGCCGGTGAGGATGCCCTCCCCAAACCAGCCCCCACTGACACTGTAGCTGGTGACAAAGCCTCCAGATGGGAGCCAGAGAGTGGGGAGGCAGCTGGCAGCCCTGCGGCTGCTCCTGCCCAGCCCCGCGGAGCAGGTGGAGAAGCTCCGGGCCCCCCGGGGGAGGCCCAGGAGCCTGCAAGAGCTGCTGGAGTACACGGTGGACACACGTGCGGAGCCCCCGTAGCCCCCTCCCGGGCCCTTGAGAGACCCTGAGGAAAAGCTGGCCTTGAGGCATTTGGAAGCCATGACCTCAGCAGCCAGGACACAAGGGACAGACCTTCAAGGCCAGCTACCCCCCGATGCAGAGACGCGGCTCCTCACACGGGTTTATATCTCTGCCCCAGTGGGCGTCGGCCTTCGCCAGACAAAGTGCTTTCTCCTCGTAAAGTTAATACCACTTTCTATGATACCTCCTCGTTAACCTGTTATTTAGCTTCCCGTGAACACTTCCCGGCCTCGTAAAAAAGGAGCCCCGTTGGACTGGCGGCTACGTGGAGACGTGTCTCCGCCGCCCCGTGTTGCTGGAAAGACCAAGTCGCCGCCAGCCCTTCAAAGGGGCCTGTGATCAGGGCCCAGCCCTCGGCCTCCTCCTGAAGAGGCGTGGGCGTCCCGCCACGGCCTTGACTTTCTCCAGCATTGTCTTCTTTTATGGGCCCCGGGGAGTAGGGGAGGCCTCTGGGTTGGAAGAATAAGTCTGGTTGTTGCAGGGAAAGTGGGGCCTCCAGCCCAAGGAGGCACAGAGGCCCAGAGCCCTTTTGGGCTGTGGTCACCAACTATTACGGTTTCCCCAGGATTGTTCTGGATTCGGTGCCGAAAGCTTCATGTCCCTGGAAAATCCCTCAGGCCTGAGGGGCGTGGGGGGTTGGTTCCTGTGGTCGCCCTGGACCCAGCTCAGCCTCCATGGCCACATCCCGCCGTCTCCCTGGTCAGGAGGTCCGTTCCAGTCATGCAGCCTCAGCTTCAGCCAAAGTGACTCGAGCTCGGCTCCCTGGGGACCGGCCCACAGGCGCCTCCACCGATAGGAAGGTCTGTCTTCCCAGGCCCTGGCGGAGAGGTGGAGACGCCTTTCCTTCTAGCTGTCGGGGGCCGGGGGGCGTGTTCTTGGCTCCCCGGCCTCCTCAGAAGGTGCAGAGAGCCTGGCCTTCAGGGTTCTAGCTCTGCCACAGGAGTTTGCGGGACTAGTGCCGAGAAAGCTTGACAAGGGCGGGATATGGTCCCAGAAAACCCAACCTGCCCAGCAGGTGGGGCCTGGAAGAGGGGCTGAGCGCTGAGCCAGGGTCAGGCGTGGCTGCAGAGGGTGTCTCACCAGGTAGGCCAGCGGGCTCTGCCTTCTGTTCGGCCCTGCAGGCTGGGGTCCCGCTTACCCTTCCAGGGACACGTACTATTATTATCTGCTCCGTCCGGAGGAGGACTGTGAGCTGCGGGCCAGCGGCCTTCCAGGCGGGTGCTCAGCGCTTTCCCGTGGTGGTCTCACATTTAATCCTCACGTTGCCCTGGGAGCCCGCGCTTGTTTTCCCCATCTAGAAGCCGAGGCAGCCAAGACCACCACCCAGGGACAAGCAGAACCAAGATGCCAACCCGAGTCTAGCTTGGCCCTGTCCACTACACCACCAGCCTCCACCGCCGCTGCCCACCCCCATCCTGGGCTGCAGAGGGGGTCGGTCTCCGCGGAGAAAGGAAAGGACAGGATGGGGTGGGCTCCCCAGGGCGATGGCCGGCAGCCCCTGGCGTCCCAGGAGAGGGAGCACAGCATCGTGGTTACCTGCGACCTCTGTGGGTTTGAATCCCAGCCCCGCCACGTAGGGACTATGTGGCTAAACTCCTCTCTCTCCTCCTCTCCCTCCTCCTCCTCCTCTCCCTTCTCCTCCTCCTCTCCCTCCTCCTCATCCTCCTCTCCCTTCTCCTCCTCCGTAACTGGGAAGAGGATAACAGTGCCTGCTCCCTAGGGCTGCTCTGAGGGTTGTGTGAGCACGGAGCCCCTAGAATGGCACCGAGCCATCCCGTGGTACAAGCTCAGTGAGGGAGGCTGCTGTGACTGCTCGTCCCCACACGGGTGGAGTCTTGTTGCACTCACACTGGTGAAATGAAACAGCTGTCGCCAGGGAGTGCGGAGAGTCTCTGAACACACAGGCCGCCACCCCACAGGCCAGGTGCGTGTGTCGGGGGCCCTCAGATACAGAGCTTCTGTGAGTCACCATGCCCTTCCCACGCCTCTGGGGGACTGGTGTGATCGGCATCTCTGCCCCCCATTGGCTGCCTCGGCCTTTCCTCCCTAGAAACCCATGCCCGGCGCAAGGAGGCAGCTGAGCTGGGAACCTGGCTGCACCTCCCTGGGTGTCTGTGCTTCCCGCCCAGGTGAGCCCAGGTCTCCACCCAAGCCCCGCAGCAGCCTGCAGCCACCCTAGAGCCCAGAGAACCTAGAGCCGTGGAGGCTGGGAAGCCACCGTCTGTTTATACAGCCCTGGGGTTCGCGTGGGTTCCCAGGCAGGGCCCCGCACCTGTGCTCCCCGGAAGGGATTCCTCTCCCCACACAGCCCTGGCAATAACAAGGCTGATGGCGCCAGACATCTGTGGTCGAGCACCTCAGCACCTGCCAGTCTCCACGCTGAGCTCTCTCCAGGCGTTTTCTCACCCGCTCCTTCCACCGTCTCATGAGAAGGGCATCGCCCATGCCCCCGTGTAATAGGGGAATAAACAGGCCTGGGATGTTCCGGGATCCTGCCCCCTGCTCAGCCCTGCTGTGCCCTGCCAGCTGCAGACACCCGCAGCACAGGCTGGGGGCTGAGCTGCTGGCCCTCCAGTCACTGGTCCCCTGAGATTGTCTCGTGTTTCAGCCCTGTCCTCCCAGGAAGACTGCAAGTTCCTCGGGGCGAGGACTGACCTGGTACTGCTTTCGAAACCTCTGCAGCGTCAAGCACAGTGCTGGGCTTCTAGATGTCTCAGCATGAATGAATGAATGAGTGAATGAATGTTTTGCTCATCGTGAATTGTACTAAGGCAGCAAAGAAAGGATTTCTAGAGGAAGGGAGGACTGAAAGGGAGGGAATGATGAAAGAAGGAGAAAAAATGTGGGTAGAGAACGGAGAGACAAAGATGCCTCCCAGGTCAGTCTTATCACCCTCACTCTCGTAGAGGAGGAAAGAGAGACTCAGTGATAAGAGGAGATTAGGCGTCTCCGTGTGGGCACGCGGCACCTGCTCGCACTAATCAGCCCCTTTGGCAGAGAACAAAGCGTTCTCTCGGCCCAAAGCCATTCTGCCCCAAGGGAGACCTCAGCGTGAAAGGTGCGGCTACAAGTTTTTGATGAGTTTTTTAGATTATTTTATAAGACATGTAAGTAATATTTTTAAAGCTATGAATTATCCTGTAAATTGTTCTGGTCTATTTCCATCCTTTCTTAGTATTCTTTCTAATAGAACAAAATAATTACCTAGAATTCCTCATCAGCACGAACTAACATTAGTGGCAAGTATTCTGATAACTTTCCCGGTAAGACTTTGCACTCTGCTCAGGTGGGGTCTGTGCTGCCCCCAGAACACCCCACAGATGCACCTGGCCATGTTCTCAGGTACCCTCTGCCCTCCTTCCTCCTGCTTCTGCCCGCCCATCAAGGTGCCCGTCGATTCTAACTGCCCCCTAAGCCTTCCCTGGCTGTCCCAGCTCTCAGTGCTCTCTGCCCCTCCCGAGGACCTGGCAGCCTGCCCTCTCCCACACCTGCCGGCCCTGGTGCCGTGGGGTCACGCGGGGGGAGGTCCGCAAACCTGGACCATTGGCCCCATGGGAACTGCGCCTCTTCTCTGCTAGTTGGCCAAGCTGCTTCTCCTCGCCTGCCTCTCCCTAGGGAGCCCCTGCCTCGGCGCTGGGTTTTCCACGCATGGAGTGTCCGGTGCACATCTGCTGATTAAAGTCTGCCGCTCGCTCGCTGGGTTAATGTCTGGTCCACACGCGTGTTCAGTTCTGGCACACACGCTGGTTGGTGATTTAAACTGGAACTCCGTCGAGGGTGTGTGTGAGGTTGAGAGTAGGAAGGGGGGGTGGTTCCTTAACCAACACAGGTGCTCTAAACAGTGTAACGGAAGGCTGGACAAAGCTCCATAGATACGGCGCCTGTGAGCGTGCATGAGATGAGTGCACACTCTGTAAACTGCACAGTGAGTGCAGAAAGAGACAGCCTGCATGGTGCGAGGAGGTGACAGTGTGATCATCTGTTGGGTCACAACCCCGAGTGGTCCGTCTGCCTGCTCGGACACACTACCCAGGCAGCTCGAGCTGCAGCTGTAACAGAAGGCTCAGCCCACTCCCCAGTCCCTGGCTGCTCCCACGTACCAGCAAACCAAATGGGGGTGACGCCCTCTGCATGCCCAGCTGCCTGCCTGTCATCTCCTGAGCCTCGGGCACGAGCCAGGAACTGCAGACCGCAGGCCCCAGAGCAGGAGCAGGGCAGCAGGAGAGTGAGACCTGGTGGAACGGCCCTCCTGCCCCCAGGCCAAGCAGCCCCTCTGAGGCCCCGGCCTTCAGCTTCAGCACCCACCCCCGAGGGTGATGCTGGCCAACAGTGCAGGCCCCACCCTCGCCCTGCCAGGTACCCAAGCACAGAACTCAGGCCCACGGGGTGGGGGTCCCACTCTCCACATGCCACCCAGGAGCTCTTCATTTAACACAAGTTCATGGCTACTTCCTGGGTGCTGTGCACCCTTGAGCCTCCTGCAGCCCCACTGGGTGCCCACTGCCAGATGCAGGGCCAGGCTCAGCACAGGGTGCTCCCGTCTGCCCATGCGCACCTCCCCCTGAGGTCCGAGAGGTGCCTGCTGCACCTCTGGTTGAGCACCACCTTCCCGGTGCCATCAGTCATGGCCACCTCTTGCCCACAGAGGTCTAGGGCTCGCGTGAGACTCCAGAGGCAGAAAAAGAAAAGACAGACGCAGACACAGAGCCAGACACGCAGAGAGGGCTGGGAACCCGTGTGCTGGGAAGAGCAGTGGAGGTGGAGTCTGCGTAGCTCGGCCAGGGCCTGCCGCCCTCACCGCTGTGTGGCCCGGGGGAGTCGCTGCCCTCTCTGGGCCTGTGAGGAGGGAGGCCGAGAGGCGTGAGGGCCTCGGACTCCTCACAGGCCACGCCCCTCTGACCAGAGGTGGGCAGGGCCTGGCACGGTTAGGCTCAATGCCCAGGGGGGCACGGCTTCCGCTGCAGAATCCGGGGCACTCTGAACTCTGCCCCCTTGTGAGCCTCTGCATCTGACCCCTCCCCCACTTCACTGTCCCCACCACCCCCTTTCACTTCCACTTTGCTCCCAGTGTTGGGGACATGGCTTCACCTCCCACCTTCATCCCCCCAAGGTCGCCCCGACGCCCCTCCCTGAGGTGGTTGGCCCAGGCTGGCAGCCTGGCGTTTGCCCCGCTCTGGCTGGTCCTGGAACCCCCTCTTCGGGACTGTCCCGGGGTCAGGTGTGAGGGCGGGTGAGCGGGGTAAAGAGAGCTGGACGAGGGAGAAGCTGAAGGGCAGGGAGACCGAAGCACCAGATCCAGGCAGGGCCTCTGAGGAGGACTGGCCTGGGAGCCCTTGCCTCTTCTGGGGTCACCCCAGGCGGGTGTCCACAGGCACGGCCACCAAGCCTGAGGGCTATGACTGGCACCCACTGGGGCTGGCTCAGTGTCTGATCTGGTGGAGCAGGGCCTGAGGTACCCCCATTACTAAATATGTTTGACCACCCCGTCATTCCGTATCCCCCAGCGCCCGAGAAGGCAGAGCCGAAACCAAAACCCAGGGCTTCAGTGCAGCCGCTTCCCCAACACCCCCACTTGCCGACCCCGTGAGAACAGACGGACTCCCGTTTGCTATGCCAGAAGAACGCTTTATTGGGTGACTCTCCAGGGGAAGCTACTTTGCATGCATAAAAGCAGTGAAACTCAGAAACACCATGTAAGAAGTATTCTGGTAGAAAAACCTGCTCGGCGGGGAGCCCCTCCAGGGAAGCGGGGTCGTTGGGAGCTGGGGGCCACAGGGGCGTCCTCCCTCCTGCGGGCCCAGGTGCATGCGCCCTGGCGGGCCGCGTGGCCGGCTACAGCTGGCAGGACTTCATGTGCTCCCTGGAGGACATGCCTTTCCCGTCTCTGATCTCGTCCTTGGCGCTGCGGATCTGGGTGCTGCTGACCTGGGGAGCCGGGCCGCAGGTCATGCTCGAGGTGTAAGGAACCCTAGCGGCGGGCTTGCATTCCGTGGCGCAGGGGTGGGCAGGAAGCCTGAGGAGAGGAGATCATTTCAGGGTGTGTGCGTGCAGCACCAGGGCATCGCGCTGACATCGTGTTAAACGGGTCGAGGGGACCGAATGTGAGACAGGTGGGGGATGATGACAAGGGCCTCAGACTGTGCCTGTCATGTCCCCAAGGGCTACAGGGATGAGGACTAGGGACTCCCAGCTAAAACAATCTTTGGACTGGCCTGTCCCCCTGTGAATGACCGAAGTCCAGGGCTGGAAGGAATCTGTCTCGAGAGGCTGTGGATCAGTCCCCTGCACCTGTGTAACAGCCACTTTGGGGCTGACGCCGCCAGCACGGCACTGAGTGGCGAGCCCTTTCCCCGAGCCTGGCTCCCCAGGGCCGGGCCACTCACTTGCAGTCCTCACTCTCCAGCAGGCGGCGGTAGGTGGCGATCTCCGATTCCAGCCGGGCCTTGACGTCCAGGAGGACCTGGTACTCCTGGTTCTGCCGCTCCAGGTCGCAGCGGATCTCCGCCAGCTGGTTCTCCACGTTGCTGATCATGCACTGCATCTGGGCCAGCTGGGAGCCGTAGCGGGCCTCGGTCTCCGCCAGGGTGGACTCCAGGGAGTTCCGCTGCCGCGGGAAAGAGGGTGAGCTGCCAGTGGGACGGCACCCCGCCCACCCCGCCCAGAAGCCCGCAGCCCTGGGATACTGCACGTCCCCATGATCGCACCCCGTGGGGGTCCAAGTGCTGAGGCTGGAGGGTCAGGGAGCCTGCCTGCCACCAGTGGTGGCCGGCCCCTCCGGCAGGGGCCACTCACCATGCTGTGCTGGGCCTGCAGCTCGATCTCCAGGGCGTTGACGTTACGTCTCAGCTCGATGATCTCCGTCTGGCAGCACTGCAGCTGCTCGGAGCTGGACACCACCTGCTGGCTCAGCTCCTGGGTCTGAGAAACAGGCAAGTGCCCAGAGCACGGTCAGACCAAGGGAAGCGACGGTGAAGGGCAACCCCACCCCAGGAGCTGGCCGCGCTGGGCTGCCCCCAGCCCACCTGGGTGTTGAACCAGGCCTCCACGTCTCTGCGGTTATTCTCCACCAGGGCCTCATACTGGCACCGCATCTCCTCCAGGACCTTGTTGAGATCCACTGGGGGGGCGGCGTCCACCTCCACGTTCAGCCGGTCCCCGAGCTGGCACCGGAGTGTGCCGACTTCCTGCAGACAGCAGACAAGAAGGCGTAAGGTGCAAAAAGGGTGCTGGATGGGGTTGCAGGTGAGCTGCACGCAAACCTTCCTCCCTCGGTTGCCAGCTGTGTGACACTAAATAGGACACTGAACCTCTCTGGGCCTCAGTCTCCTCGTGGACGTGTGCTTCCCTCCTCAGGGGGAGGGGGGAGGACGCAAGTGCCAGGTGAACGGAATTGTTAGCAGGCACTACAGCTCAAATGGAGATTTAGTGTCGTGGGCAGGAGTGTGGGATCTGTGTGACCTCAGGCAAGTGATTTAACCTCTCTGTGCCTCAGTCTTCTTGTCTGTAGAATGAAGCTCGTCATTAGTACACCCCTCCTGGGATTGGTGTGAGGATGAAATGAAGTGCAAAGTGCGTCACATAGTTCCTGGCACCAGTAAGCCATAAACAAATGTCAGCTGGAGTTCCTGAGGAGGTGGTGGTCCCACTGTCTTGCCCAAGACTCCCTGCTGGACGGGAAACACTGGGAGGTTGCGTGGCACCAGCCCTACCTCCTCATGGTTCTTCTTGAGGCAGAGAAGCTCCTCCTTGAGGGACTCCACCTGGGCCTCCAGGTCGGCCCTGCACAGGGTCAGCTCGTCCAGCATCCTGCGCAGGCCGTTGGTGTCGGCCTCCACCAGCTGCCGCAGGCCCAGCTCCGTCTCGTACCTGCGCACACAGAATCCTGCCGAGTCTGCGACAGAGGGGCCACGCACAGGGAGGGCCCCCAGCCCTGCCATCCAGCTGCAGTGGCTGATATGGGGTCAGCAGCACAGAGGTCCTTTCCCTTGACCCAGAAGGGATCCAAAGCCAATGCCGCATTTTCCACCTGCAGCTTCCTCTGGCCCCACGGCCACCTCCCCAGCTCCCAAGGGCAGGGGACAGAAGCAAGGGAATCGCACAGAAACCTCCCCAACCAGGTCTACTCACTTGGTCCGAAAGTCGTCGGTAGCCAGCTTGGCGTTGTCAATTTGCAGGATCAGCCTGGCATTCTCAGCCTTGGTCATCAGGATCTGGGGAGCAAGGGATACCCCATGAGCTGGAGAAGACCCAGCAGCGTAGGGGTGGCTGGGATGGGGTAGCCCAGCTCACACCTCTGAGTGCCACCAGCACCTTCGGCGTCTCCAACCCTGAGCCCCGAGCCCAGGTGTGGAGGGAGTGTCAGTGGCCATGGGTCCTGACGTCTGTAGCTCCCAGAGCGGCCCCGTGGGAAGCACCAGGGTGACTGGAGAGAACTGGGCCGAGCTGGGGTCGGGTTCTGCATCCAGCACCGGCAGGCTGTGCAATCTTGGGCAAGTGGCTGAGCCTCCCTAAAATCCAGCCTCCTCATCTCTTAAATGGGTCCAGGAATGCCCGTCTCTCTGAGATGAGGAGTAAGTAAGCCAAGGAGAGGAGCATGTCAGGCATAGCTCTTATGTCCAAAAGGGGCTCGATGCATGTTATTGACCTTCATGTAGCCGAGACAGCGGGGGGAGGGGCGGAAGGGCTGGCTGCAGGTTACCAGCCCGGAGAGGTCTGGGGCCCCCAGGACATCAAGACCCCAAAGAGGGAGATACGAGAATTCCCTCAGGGCTATAGCTGCATCTGCAGTCCCTTGAGGGAAGACGGCCCCCTCCAGGGGCTGGGCCGCCTGGCTAGACAGGGGCCAGGCCCCCGTTACCTTCTGCTGCAGCTCCTCGATGGTCTTGAAGTAGGACTGGTAGTCCGGGCAGATGTACGGGATCTGGGACTCGTACCACTCGCGGATGCGGCACTCCAGCTCTGCGTTCTCCCGCTCCAGCTGCCGCACCTTCTCCAGGTAGTTGGCCAGGCGGTCGTTCAGGAACTGCATGGTCTCCTTCTCGCTGCCGTTGAAGGAGCCCTCGCAGAACCAGGCCCCACTCCCAGCAAAGCCAGAGGGCTGGCACCCAGAAGACAGGTAGGAGCAGCTCCCGGGGCTGGAGAAGCCCATCCTGGTGGAGGAGGCAGCCCCCGCAGCACCGGCAAGACTGGGAGTCCTGCAGGAGCCCATGGAGCAGGCGGAGGACACCCGCGAAGCGCTGGCCGCCGAGCCACAGAGGCCCTTGACAGACCCAGAAGAGAAGATCGGGGAGCAGGTCTGGGTGGCCATGATGCCAGCAAGGAAGGTCGCAGCTTAGCCAAGAGCTGGGGCGCTGTGCTCTCCAGGCCTTTCCGGGGTGCTTATATACCCACTTCGTGGGGTGTTGTCCTGTTACTCTTGGGAAAGCCTAATTCCTAGCCGGGAAAGCTAATCTCATTAGAACACGGTTTTTGCTGCCCATCTAGAATTCCCCGCCTTGTAAAGAAAAAGAAAAAAAATGGTCCAATTTGGTTTGCTAAGTCAGGACTCTCCGCTGTTGCCTCTTCGTGACAGGATATGAATTTTATTGCCTCTTCAAAGACTTCGCACCAGATCCTATAAACTGGGAGTGGCCTCACAGATGACATGGGGTTCCTGCCCTGCTGGCGTGTCTTCCCTTAAGGAGCCCGATCTGTCGTCCATTTGTCACCATCAGCCCTGACCCCACCCTCACAGCTGCCACCCTGGGTCCAGGCCCCAGGGATGGTGAAAAAGGAGCAAAGCAAGCTAACATTCCTGGAGCATCTATTATGTGTAGAGTTATTTCATTTACGCCTCACGACAGTCCCGGAAAGCGGCCAATATTGTCTCCATCTTACCAGGGTAGACACTGAGGCTCAGAATGGTTAGGAAATAAATACATAAAGGCTTGCTTTGGGTAAACAGGCAGTGAGTAAAGAGCCTGGAGCTACAACTGGGGCTCTCGGGCCCCAAATCCCACATTCTCATCCCCCACACAACCAAGGTCAAGTGCCACCACTCAAGAGACCGAAGCTCAAAACCTCGCTCTGCTGCTGACCTGCAGAACACGTCCCCGCCTGTCTGGCCTCCTCCGTGTCTTCGTCATGTCCATGGAGATCGCCAACCTGCCCCGCCTACTTCACACTGATCAAACGTCAGGAGTCAAAGTGTTTTGAAAACCACTTGGGTGCTATGGAGATGTTGGTTAGGCTAAGCAAACAGTCTCCATTGGTCCTTTGCGGCTGTGGCCAGCAAAGGATCATGGGAGTGAGCCTGAAAATGGAGCTGCTTTGGAGAGCAGTCCTCTCTGTGGCCCCCAATTCTCCAAACCTAGGAGGGTAGAATCAGGACCCCAAGACAGCCTGCTCTGCCCGCCCCACCCCACCCCCAGTCCCTGAACTGCGTACAGAAACGGTTGATGAAGCCTCTTTGGATAGGAAAGGAATAAGAACAAACAAAGCTCCGCCAGACAGATAAGCAAGCCAGAAGGAGCGCCTGAGAATTAAGGAGCAAAGGTGAGTGCGGGACCCTGCCTCCCCACGCGGGCTCTCCCAAGGCGTGGGCCACCCGTCCCTCCTCTCCCACACAGACTTGCTTCGCAAGGCTGGAATTTATGGAAGCATTTATGTGCTTCTGGAGTTGTAATTTACCAACCTCTTAAAACGCTTTATAAGCTTCTCTCTGAAATTACTCAGGAGGTGCCCAGCACCTCCCCCGGTGCAGTGGACGCCTGGACAGGATGCCCGAGAGCTGCCTGGTGAGCTCCTCCTGGGAGCCAGGGCCCCGGCTGCCCCGGCCACGGTGCTTCTCGGCGGCCCCTCTGCCCAGCTCGGCTGCTGGGGCCTTGGGCGGGGCCGTCCCAGGGTTTCACAGCCTTGACCCCATTGACAAACAGACCACATAGTTCTCTTATGGGGGCTTCTTGTGCATCGTAAAATGTTGGCAGCACCCCCGACTCTGCGACCAGGTGCCAGTAACGATCCCGTCCCCTACTGGTGACAACCAAAAATGTCACTAGGCATTGCCAAATATCCCCTGGGGGGCACACCGCCCTCAGTGGAGACCCACTGGACTGTGAGGACAGGGACCGGGGCTCTCACCGGGCCTCCTCTAAGCACCCCCTTTGTGTTCTAGGACAACAGTGCAGAGTCTCGCGGTCACTGCGGGGCCTTCTCGGTGCTCAGTGTGCCTCGGTTTACCTCATTTGCGACACAGCGGGCTCGCCCTGCAGGCAGCCTCTGCCACATAGATAGAGCCCAGCACAGCTCCTCTCTGGGCGGAGTCTCTGGCTGAAACTGGCATTCTCGTGTGTCTAACCCTTCCACTGCGAACCCCGTATCTGAAGCTGATTCCAGGTTTCCCTCAGGGCGGCTCACGAAGCAGACCCTGAGCTGCTCTGGCTGTTTTCCCGTCTCAGCCTCTGCTCAGGAGGGCCCCCGTGGGCCGGCGTCCATGCTCGTGTTCCCCAGGGCCGAGGAGAGGCGTGCACCCCTCCCGGGGCAGGCGACGAGCTGGCCAGAGCAGGTCTTTCCGTCGCTCTCGGTCCCCTGCCGTTCTCAACGTCACAGACTCCAAGGCCACTTGTTGGAGGCGAGTGTGGCAGGGGCCTCATGGGCTGGTGACAGACCAGGAGAACAGAACAGCTCTGTTCTCTTCCACGCAGAAGCGTGGACCATCGTGGGGTGAGGGAGGCCTGAGTGGAGCAGAGGCTCTACCCGTATCCACAGAGACAACCGGGACTCACCCCCCCCAGGACAGCACCAGGTGGCAGCCAGCCCCGCCCCTCACGGCGACCCAGCCCCGGAGAAAATCCACCTGCTCCGTGTTTGGCAAATCAAGGCTGCCCGTTCAATGGGTTCTGTGTCAAAATAGAGTCCTCTTCTGAGACCATTGCTTCCAACACTAATCAAAACCACACTGGGCTAAGGATCAGGGAACGGGACTCCAGTCCGAGCTCAGCCCCAAAGTCTCTGTGTGACCCACCTCCACTCCGAGGCCCAGGGTCCTGTCTGAACATGAAAGGCCTGGACACGGCGCACTTGCGGCCATCGCATCTCGGACGCTATCGGATCTGCGGCCCCGCATTTCCTGTGGAGAGAGCCGGAAGTCACCCGGGTGTGTCTGTGCCCTGTTCACCATCTCCCACAGTCGCCGTCCCTTCTCTGTCACTGACCCACAGAAGAAAGAGGCAATACGTCCCTTTCCAGGACGCAGTGGGGTTTTCCTTTCTGCGCAGACTGGCCTGGGCTTCTCCCTGGCTGTCCTCCGTAGGCAGGGGCAACATTGACCACCTCCCAAGGCTGCTCCCAGAAGACCCCATTCAGAGGCTCGGTGTCATTAGCTCTCTGCCCACTCACCCCTGGCTTCAGGGAGGTGCTGCTGCAGGAGCAGGAAACACCCCGGCTCTTCCCAAGCCCACCGTGGAAGGCCACCAAGTTCAAAGTCAACCACTGAGTTTGTGGCTCCTTCTTTGGTAAGAAGAAGTCTCCATCCTTAAATGAGCTTCCATCTAAAGCCAAGGTTCTCCACGGGCAAAGAGCCAAGAAATCAAACCTGAATCTCCTTCTCCCTGGCTCTGAACAGGCCCTCCAATGCGGGAGGCACCAGGCACAGCCTGTCACGGCGAGCTGAGGAGGAAACGGGCTCTCTGAGCAGTGGGCCCCTTCACCTGCTTCTCTGGGCTGTGGTCAGGGGGTGCCGGCCACCACCACCCCACACTGCCCCAAAGGCATCGGAGGAAGCAGACAGTGGACCACGGAGCAGCCAGGTCACCTACAACTGGGCGCCAAGGGGACTAAGGTCATTCAGGAAGTCCATGACTGCCTCTCTTAATGTCCTGCTGGTGTAGACTTCCTCTTCCTTGGTGTCTCCTGCTGCCTGTCCCACCTTGGATATCCCCGCACACAGGTCCCACAGAATTCACCACCCTTCACAGGATCCAAGAAATGCTGATCCCGTGTCTTAACCCCTTCAGACGCCACCCAGCTAGTCACCCAGAAAGGGGGAGACCCACACTGGTCTCACTCCTTCACACACGCGCCACTGCTTTTCCCTTGTAACGACTAGTTCAAGCGACAAAGCGCCTGAAATTCCCGGCCCCGCCCAGAAAGGCACAGTTTCTCTATGCTCTGTGGCAAATAACCACATCAACAGCTTGTGCCTAAACAGCTGCCCGCTGACGTTGGGTGCTAGTGCAGACACGCAGCAACAGGTACGCCACGTCGAGGGAAACATCGTGGGGGTGAAAAACTTCAATGAAGACATTTTAAGCTACCCAGTTCATTCGTCCGGGAGCTGGAGGAAGGCCTCGCTTACTCATCTTCGGTGGAGGGAGACTCGGCAGTGTTCACGGACCCGCTACGGCTGGGGTGGCCAGATTTAGCAAATACAAATCCGGGCAATGTCTGGGACACACTTACATTAAAAACTGATTCATTGTCTGTTTGCGACTCCGATTTAACCGAGCGGCTTGCATTTTAGCTGGCAGTCCTCGGTGAGAGCCTCGGCAAACAAGACACGGCTGTTCCTTTCTCCCTCCTTGGCCTGTCACCAAGACTGGCTGGTCTTGGGGACAGGTATACCTGGCTTCCCTTGCAAAATCGCCCCTTTCTGACCTGTATTCCCTATTCCCAGTGGCTGCCATTTTTGCCCTCACACGTCCAGCGAGGGGGACGCAGGCAGTGCTGAGCTGCCCTAACACTCGTCCTGGCTGCCTCGGTGACATTCCACCTTGATGGCAGCTGCCTCCAGTGGGGTGACTCAGATCTTCCTAGGCAAGACTTGGCAAGCCCCTTTCTGCTCCATTTCTTATGCCCCCAGCCTGTGCCCCAAACCTCTGCCAACCTCCTGCTATCACCAGGCCTCACCGAGCTCAGGACGGTCTGGACACACAGCAGGTGACCAAGGACGTCGGCCCCCAACCCTGTCTACAGAGCCCAGAGTCCCTGCCCAGAGGCCTCAGGAGAGCTGATGAGTCGGCCATGGCTCTGAATAGGGGTTCCTCCCCAGGCTCTTGGGTCTGCAGGGCACCCCAGGGACCCAGCTTCCTACATGCTGCTCCGTGCATGGTCCTGAGTCCCCGTGAGCCTTGACCTTATCCGGAGAAGGCCTCAGAACGCCCCCTTTACCAGGCCAGAATTGCCCTGGGACTCTCATCTCCCCCACAATACAAAGGTGTTTTCTCTCCCCAGGCTATGGTTTCGGCAATTGCCCAGGGCTTCAGGATTCTGCCCCAAACTGCTCTTGCCCTGGGGGAGGCCCAGAGAGCCACCGGACCCCAGTCTTCAGCCGTACCTCTATGGTTTTCTCACGCCCAGCTCTGCCTTCCCAACCGTGGGCAGCTGTTCCCGAGCGGCCGTGCTGGCTGCCAGCTCCCGTCTGGAAGAGCCCAGGGCCTCCTGCTCAGGTGCACTCAGGCCCTGGCTCCCCCCACCCAGCTTTTATGGAGAATTCCGGGGCTGCCACGGCTGTCCCCGGTGTGCTTAGAGAACGTGTGGTTTGTGGGAGACGCACCGCCAGGCCCAGGGGCAGAAAGAAGCTGCTACCTCCGTCTCCCGCGTCCCCTTGGTTCAGGTGCCACTTAACCGAACCACAAAGCCGAGTTCCCCGTTTGATCGGGTCCCGTGGTCTGCGTTTACAGGGGCTGGCGCGCAGCGGCCCTCCCGGCGTGTCCGCACCCCGGGCTGTGGGCTGCCGCAGGTCGTCATCACCCACACTTGGCCCTGGGGACTCCACTTTCTACCCGCCCTGAGATCCCGGGATGAAAGAAGCCGCAGAGTCATTATGGCTGGCTGTAAAAACCGGGCCAGACGCGTGAATTCCAGTTCTTGGTTCACTCCCCCAAATCTCCACCCCCCAGTGGCAGCCCCCACCCACCTGCCTGATTCCTCCCAACTCTGTAGCGCCCCGTGGAGCTGCTCAAAGGGAAGCAGTCCACATGCCCTGCCCCACTCCAGCCACCAAAAACCTCAGGAACGTCATCCAACAGGCGGCAAGCCCCCAGTAGCCCCCAAGAGGTACCAGGCAGGGAGGGACAAAGGCCCAGCAGCTGACACAGGGAGCGGTGCCATTGCCCACGGCCTTCCTGTGGAAGCTCTTTCTTCTCCTCGCCAGGCTTCCCGTGGGCATGCAGCGGGCGGTGGGCTGGAGGGAGCGAGGTTCCCCTTGCCAGCAAAACCTGGGTGCAGTTATCCCTTACTCTAGGTCTTCTGTGGACCCTCAAGGCTGTCACCCAAAACAGAGAGACAACAGACACCCAGGAGGGTCTTGGGGCTGCAGCTCTGTCCTCAGCCGTGATCTGCTTGCTCCAGCACCCAGCTGCCCAATGTGAGGCCATGTTGGGAGCAAGCCAGGCTAGGGCCCAGTGCCTAGCCCTGTCCCTTCTCTGTGTCCCAGAAGGTGGCCCTGCAGGCACTCACCTGCTTTCTGGAGTGAGCCTGCCCCCTGCAGGACCCAGGCAGGACACGCAAGCCCACGGGAGCACAAAGGTGCACAGGCTCGGCCATCTGGGCAGAGCCTGGGGAGAGGGAGGCGCCCTGTGCTGTAGGCGAGAAAGAGGGTGACAGAGCAGCCAGGAGTCACAGGCATCGCGCCAATTAGCCACCTTTGTGCAGCACCTGCCGTGCGGAGGCGCCTTGCTCTGGAGGTCTGAGGCATGGGGACACCATGAGAATGTTCTGTGGCCGATGTCTTTGTCCCCTAAACACTGGGGCTTAGGAGAAAGCCTCATGTCTCACCACCCCACCCCCACCCCCACCCCGCCACCGAGTTCCCAGGGCTGAACGCTTGACTCTGACGAAGGCCAGCTGCCATCTGGGAAAGCACGTTGGGACACAGCCCCCTCCTGCCGGGCAGCTCCCTGCGCCAGCCTGAGCCTCAGCCTTCAGGTGCGTGCGGCGGGTGCCAACTCGTGCATTATCGCAAAGGTGCAAGAAATGAAGCGTGAGAGCAGCCCTGTGCAGCGAGAGTGTGGGCACAGTGTCTCTTCTCCTTTCGTCACTGTCTCCTCTAGTTCAGAACCTCCTCCAGTAACGCACGGCGCTAGTGTTTTTATTCATAAACGGTCATGGACGAGAGGAAAAAGAGAAGAGTGCCCGCACCGGAGTCCGGGAGCCCAGTCACCGCGTTCGGAGGGAGCTGAGCGAGAGGGGGCAGTGAGCCCGAGCTGGGGCTTCCACGGAGGAGCTGATGGGGCAGGGCCAGGCCCGCAGCGGAGAAGCAGGAGGAGGGGCAGGTTGCTCATTGAGTCCTGTGGTTGTCGGGAGTGGCAGGACCCTGGGGCGGGCCGAGGGGGCACTGAGGCCCGGGTGCCCATCGTCTCTGCAGGAAGCAGGGAGGCAGCGGGCCAGGGCTGGGCCAGTCGTCTCGGGCCCCGTTCTCCCCAAAGCAGCCCTGCGCTGGCGGCCTGCCCCAGCGCCCTCCATACCTCTCATCTGCGTCTCCCCATTAGCTGACTCCACTAGAGCCGTTGCTCCCGTATTACTGGACGCCCTTTGAGGCGCTGAACTAGCTCACGTGCCCCTGCATGGCTCTGGCTCGCCCCAGCCGTCCGTGAGCCGCCCGTGCACCGCCCCTCCGTGTTTGCGATGATTGCACCTGTGCGCTGGTGGCGTGCTCAGGTGTCTGCGTCCTTCCCCACCGCGAGCTCCCTGGGCTGGGCTTATCGGGGTGACCTGCTCACCCACAGCCCCAAATCGGGGTCTTGGCACGTGCCACCCACAGAAAACAGGCCAGAATCAAAAGTACGTTTGCAAAAAGGCAGGAAATTTTATTGACGTATCTTTTCTTTTTAGCGAAGAAGCTAAGAAATCAGAGCAGCCAGGTCAGGAAGAAAAGGAAGCCAATTGAGAGAGAAGAGTGAGGAGCCCCCACCCTAGAGAATGGGGGGCCGGGGCCAGGGAACGGAGTGACCCAGCTTCCCGCGGTCCCTCCCTCTCTCCCGCAGGGAACTTCAGCCCTGTCCTCCTCTGGATACCGAAGACACAGGGAGGGGACTCCACACAGATTTAAGACCGACGACAGGCATCCTAAGGGCGGCGAGCAGAAGCGGGGAGAGTAGCAGTAGGGCTGGTGGCGCTTCCACTGGCGCTGGTGCTGGCGCTGGCGCTTCCACTGGCACTTCCACTGGCACTTCCACTGGCGCCGGTGCTGGTGCTGGTTCTGATGGTTGCTGGACAACAAGGAGGCAAGAGATGCTCAGCCTGGAGATCATCACCACAGACCAGCTCAGAGCTCCCAGGAGGGCCCCAAACCCCCTCACTGGTCAGGTGAGAGGTTAGTTAATAGGGACTCTGTGTGATTGCCCCCAAAGCTGCCTCCCTCCAAGACAGCCCAGTGGCACTCTGGGGCAGGGCCAACTATATTGAAAGGGAAACAGGTGAGCAAATGACCACTTTCACCAGAACGCCCTTGGCCCTGCACGGGGAGTCCAGCACTGCCTCCCTCCCCACCTCTCCACCCCTGGGGGCAGTGAGCAGGAACTTCTCCCGCCAGTGGGTCCTTACCTCCTGTGGAGGGGAAGCCAGTCATCCTGGAAGAGAGAGAGGAGAGAGGCAGCTGTGAGCAGGGAGACCACTGACGGCAGCTGCTTTCCTGTCCTCGGAGGGAACACCTCGGACCGTCATCCAGGGCCCCGAGTTGGGCTTTTTCACCTAACTGTGCCCTCGGCCCCCAGGCAGCAGCATCAGACACCTGCCACGTCTGTCTGTCTGTCTGTCTGTCTGAGGCCTCAGGAGAAGAGAGGATTGGCTCCAAATGCAGGGCATCTGCCGGAAGTGTCGTCTGCCCTCGGGTCCCATAGCCATCCCGCCCTGAGCCCACAAGCGTGCTGATCTCTACAAGTGGTCTGAAGGCAGTTAAATCGCCATTTCACTAGCTCTGTTGGCCAAGCGAATGTGAGTGTTTCTCCAGAATGAGATGTTCTCTCCATGGCCCCATTTCTGCCAGTCCAGCTCAGAGGCCTGAGTTAGACTGTCCCAAGGGACTGACTCTGCAGCCTGCCGAGGAAACACCCCCACAGTCCGACTCAAGAGAACAGGGGAGCTCTGACCCCGGATCTTCACCCAGGCCGTTCAAGCTCAGGCAGGTCCCCTCCCGTCCAGGACTCGAGGGCCTGGTCCCTGAGACACCGCCTGCTCTGCCATCCGAGGGGCCTGCAATCGCTTGCCCAAGAGAGAGGCTGGTGAGGACCTACTTGGCATCCTGGCCCTCAAGCAGGCTGCGGTAGGTGGCGATCTCCTGCTCCAGCCGCGTCTTGATGTCCATGAGCTGCTGGTACTCCAGGTTCTGCCGCTCGGTGTCGGCACGCATGTCGCTCAGCTGGGCTTCCATACCGCCGATCAGGTCCTGGATCTGCGCCAGCTGCATGGCGTAGCGGCACTCCGTGTCTGCCACTGAGCTCTCCAGCCCGGCTTTCTGGTGAGGCAATAGGCAAGTCACGAGGGGAGCCAGACCCAGGGGAGACCTGGCGGGGGCGGCCGCTGGCCCGGGGGCGACAGCTGTACCATGCTGAGCTGGGACTGCAGCTCGATCTCCAGGCCCTGGAGCGTGCGCCTGAGCTCTGTGATCTCCGTCTTGCTGGTCTGAATCATGGCCGTGTTGGACGACACCTCCTTGTTCAGCTCCGCGCTCTGAAATTCAAGCGAGAAGAAGGTGACGCAGAAGCTCAGGTGGGAGCCTAGGCAGCCCCTGGCTCCGCGGGGTGAGAGCGCCGGGCACCTGGTGGTTGAACCACTCCTCGGCATCGCGGCGGTTCTTCTCAGCCATGGCCTCGTACTGCTCCCTCATCTCCGCCAGCACGCGGGTCAGGTCGATGCCCGGGGTGGCGTCCATCTCCACGTTGACCTGTCCTACCACCTGGCTGTTGAGCTCCTTCATCTCCTGTGCAGAAGGGAAAGGAAGAAGTATGAAGCTCCTCATCTTTCCTGGCCCTGGATGCTACCGGAGTGTTCTGGAAAGCCCCCCTAGGTCCCGCAGTGGAGGGCTGCGTCTGGCCACAGCCCTGGGGTCCCCGTGGCCTCTCTCACCTCCTCGTGGTTCTTCTTCATGTAGGCCAGCTCCTCGTTCAGGCTCTCGATCTGCATCTCCAGGTCAGTCTTGCCCAGGGTCAGCTCGTCCAGCACCCTGCGCAGGCCGTTGATGTCGGCCTCCACGCTCTGGCGCAGGGCCAGCTCGTTCTCGTACCTGAAGGATTTTTTTTTTAATTGAAAAAGCAACACAGGTGATATTAGACACCACCACCCCCCCGCCTCTGCAGTGGACTCTTCTCCAGAACTCTAGTCACTCCTGGGAAGCTCTCATTTCATTGTGCAGATGAGCATTTGTCTAAAATAAGAGACTGCTAGGGGAGGAGAATGAGAAAAAGCAAACTCACTTGAGCCTGAAGTCATCCGCAGCCAGCCTAGAATTATCGATCTCCAGGATGACCCGGTTGTTCTCGATGGTGGCCGCCAGGATCTGCAAAACACAGAAGGTGGCCGCTGGAGGCCCCAGGAGCTTGGGGACGAGGACTGAGAAAGCACGGGCAGGACTGGCTGTCGTCACACTCTCAGACCACGTGAGCTGGGCCTCGGTTCCTTTTCTGTAAAGTGAGGGGCCAGCCGGGTCCCCGAAGTTTATTCTAGCATTCATGTCCTGCATTCCGGTCATGATAGGGGAGACCAGGAGCTGCACTGCAGGGAGACGACCCCTCCAAGAACATCCTTGGATGGTCGGGTCTCCACGGTCTCAGCCTAGCAACCTCTCTAGGCCACTGTCTTGACAGCCCTCTCCTTTGGGTCTGGAGGAAGCCAACCTGGCTACACAGAGTTCGTCACTGCACCAGAACTGGTCTGCCGTCTGCGCAGAGGAAAAATCCAACACATATACCCATCCATCTGAGTATATGCAATAAAAGCGTTGGCATGAATACTAACAACAATAAAATAAAGAATGAAAGAATTCCATCCATACTGCGTCTGCTGGTCCCCTAGGGTACGACTACGTTTCCTGGTCTTCCCAGCTCTGCCCTACACAGAATGTCAATTCTCCTTGACAGTCAAGGGCTCACCTTGTCCCGGAGCTCCTGGATGGTCTTGTAGTATTGGCTGTAGTCACGCTCCGGGCTGGCGGGGGTCTGCTTCTGGTGCCAGTCACGGATCTTGACCTCCAGGTCGGTGTTGGCCTCCTCCAGGGCACGCACCTTCTCCAGGTAGGAAGCCAGGCGGTCGTTGAGGTTCTGCATGGTGATCTTCTCATTGCCAGAGAGGAGGCCGCCATCACCACCACCAAAGTCACCAAAGCCACCGCCGAAACTCCCACCGAAGCCACCTCCAAAGCCTCCAGCAAAACCACCACCAGCCCCTCCACCGAAGCCGCAGCTCATGCCGCCCCCGTAGCCCCCGGCTGATCCCCCAGAGACAAATCGGCTGGAACAGGCAGAGACGCTACGGCCTCCTCCCAGCTGGCAAGAGCCACCCCCGAAACCACCTCCATAGCTGACAGAGGAGCATTGCAGGCGGCTGCTCATGATGAGAGCGAATGGAGAGCAGGTGCAGGCAGGAGCTTGGCTTGGCCTGGGCTGAGGACTGCGGCTCATCCCCAGTGGGTGCTTTTTATACACCCTCCACGGGGGTTGGACAGTCGTCCCATCCGCTCCCCTCCCTCCCCACCCTCTGGCCGGTGCCAGCTGCGCCTCTTTGTTTCCCACAAGCCCAGTTGCCTCTGCTCTCCAAGGTGGGTTGTGCCTTTTGGGGGTGGGGGAAGAACTGGCTTTTTTTTTTTTTAATCCTTAACAAAAGGGATGATTCAGAGGAAACGGTGTTCTGCTTGAGACTACCCTTTGACAGCTGAATTCTGTCTCACCTCTCGGCTGCAGGAACTCGCTCCCAGAGGCTCTCGGCCCCGCCCGATATCGGAATGGGCACCCAGGCGCGGAGGCTTCGCTGGCACCGCTTCGGAAGGGAGAGGTGGCTGCAAAGTGGCCCGGTGCTCCGCGAGGCCACCGCAGCCCTTGGCCTCCCTCTTCTATTTCTAAAGCTCCTGAACAGAATGTTCTGCATCCGCCTCAGCACTGCCTCTGCCCCAGTGCTCACAGCAACTCGGACAAACGTTAGAATCCACTGTAGAATCAACTACCTTGAAAGTGTTTAGACTAAGAGGAAAGTGGCTCCAAGGCCATCGGATAAAGTCCCGGTGTCAAGGAACCTTAGGGACCAGCCAACACAGCTGGGGAAACTGAGGCACGGAAAGAGGAAGTGACCCTGTGCAGTGTAAGAGATCATACTCTCAGATCCCTCACCACATGCAGGCACTGGGCCAAGAGCTTCATACTAGTGACTGTGAAGTTTAATCTTTGCAGCAGCCCAGCCAGGTGGGCCTACTGTTCTCCCCGATTTATACACGAGGACACTGAGCCTGAAGGGCAGAGTCAGGACCGAACCCCAGGTCTGGTTCTGCCTAACACTAAGGCTCATTTCTTAGGTATAGCTTTCATATAATAAAATGTGCAAATCATGTCTAGTTTAATGCATATTCACTTCTGCATAAGCACATGTCCACCTATGCAAGTGTGTATCTGCCTGTGCAAGCACACAACCTCCTGTGTGAGCACATGTCTGCCTGTGTGAGTACATGTCCGCCTGTGCAAGCACGTGTCTGCCTGTGCAAGTGTGCATCTGCCTATGCAAGCATGTGTCTGCCTGTGCAATGTGTGTCTGCCTATGCAAACATGTGCACCTGTGCAAGCGTGTGTACACCTGTGTCTGCCTGTGTAACTGTGTGTCCTCCTGTGCAAGTGTGTGTATACCTGTATAAGCATGTATCCAGCTATGCAAGCATGTGTCCACTTGTGTAAACATGTGTTTGCCTGTGCACGCATGTGTCCACTTGTGCAAGTGTGTGTCTGCCTATGCAAACATGTGTACCTGTACAAGCGTGTGTACATCTGTGTCTGCCTGTGTAACTGTGTGTCCTCCTGTGCAAGCATGTGTCCACCTGTATAAGCATGTATCCAGCTATGCAAGCATGTGTCCACTTGTGTAAACATGTGTTTGCCTGTGCAAGCATGTGGCCACCTGTGCAAGCATGTGTCTGCCTGTGCAAGCATGCGTTGGCCGGAACATTTTCAGCCTCCTTGCTAAAGCTCCTTGTGCCTTCCCCAATCCACAGCCCACACCCCACACCCCCATGGCAACCACATTCCAACTTCTGTCACCATAGATCAAATCTGAGGTTCTCAGCCCTGGGGCTATTTTGCTCCCTGCGGGATACTTGACAATGTCCAGAAACATTCCGTGGTCACGATGGGAGGACGCTCCCGTTACCTGAAGGACAGCGGCAAGGGGTACCGTTAAACGCCCTACTGTGCACAGGACAGCCCCCACAACAAAGAATTCTCCCACCCAGACGGTCAACCGTGTCGAGGCAGAGAAGCCTGGGGCAGCCCGACCCTGGGTCCCGTGAGCCCCTTACGCCAGCTGCCCTGGCTGCACAGCCAAGCCTGGGACGAGGGCCCGCAGCACCTCAGCAGGGCCGCCGCTGGCCCCCCGACCACGTGACATCCGTCTCAGCTTGCGAGCGTTTCAGCAAGGGGCCACACTGGGGGATGTGACTCGGGGCCTGGTACCAGGGTCCCTCTCAAGAAGTGGCCGAAACCCAGCTGCTGCCCAGTAGGGCCCTGCCAGAGGGCCCTCGCCGCTCAGCCTGGAAGAGAAGGGCCTTGAGGTGCCCCCTCAGAGCCCGGACTAGAAGAAGAAGGTTCCAGGTCCGAGAATGGAGCACCCTGGACTAAAGATCCCGGCCCAGCTCCCCAGGGGGGCCAGGGCTGCCGTGAATGAGCTCTCGGGAGCAGCCTTCCGGGCCATCCCAGCCAGAGGGTCGGGATGGGACCGGACCAGAGGCTGGGTGACACAGGTCAGAGGTTATCCTGGAAACCCTCGGCTGATTCAGCAAGCAAGACCAGAGAAGAGGGCTCTGAGTCAGGGCTTTCTCACCCTTTGTTTTCTGCAGGCAGAAAAGCTGGCCTGCCTCCTGCCCAGCGGGTGTCAGCACCAGGGAGAGAGCCAGGAAGTGCTGGGGGTGCTCCAAGACTGCTGTGAGCCCAGGGATTCACGCTGACCCCTGACCTGGCCCGGCCCTCCTGCCCCAAACTGATGGCTCAGCTCTCCCTCTGAAAAGGTCTGGATTCAGCCCGAAGCAGGGGCTCTGGCTCTCTCAGCGGAGGATCAAAACTGACAAGCAGGTGATTAATGGAACCTGCCTGCCTGGAGTGACGGTTCTCCCGGGGCTGCTGAGCAGGTTCTGGCCAACGCCTCTCCGAGGACAATACCGGAGATCCTGCAAAGCCCCAGCAGTACAAACAGGGGGTGGCCATGACCTGGGTTTCTCACAGGGTCAAGGCATGGCCCCGCCCCTCCCCACCCCACCAGGGCCTTGTAGCCTTGACACGGGAATGCTGTCTTCTGACCCACAGTGAACCCCAGGGCCCACAGGTCTGGGGGAACTTCCCCTGGGGGAAGCTGGGCAGAAGCCCACCCTGGGGACCCAGTTTTCCTTCTGCTTGTCTGGTTTTGATTGGGGCAGGACAGAGTGCTGGGCTGAAGCACTGCTTGCTGGTCTTGAGCTTTCTGTTTTGCTTTCTTTCTTGTTTTTTTTAATAGGATAAATTCTAGGACTTTCCTCACTCATACTTTTTTTTAAGATTATATTTCTTTATTTTTAGACAGAGAGGAAGGGAGGGAGGGAGAGAAACATCAATGTGTGGTTGCCTCTCGCATGCCTCCCCCCACTGGGGACCTGGCCTATCCCGCAACCCAGGCATGTGCCCTGACTGGGAATCGAACCAGCGACCCTTTGGTTTGCAGCCCGCACTCAATCCACTGAGCCACACCAGCCAGGGCTCTGCTTTGCTTTCTGGTGAATCACATCAAATTCAGGCCCTTGCCCAGTAAGTTTCCAGGGAAGGGGAGGGCAGCCTGCATTCTCGAGCACCCCTTGGAAACGAGGCTGCACTTAACGCTGTCGTTGAGTCCACACAAGAACCAGAGAGGGTGTTTACCGGCCCCACGTTACAGATGAGGCAGCTGAGGCCCAAGGAGGTGAAGCCACTGGGCCAAGGTCACCAGGAAGTCAAGATTTAAACTTGGCCTCTGGCTCTGTCTACTCCACCTGTTGTTGTCTTAGAGACTTACTGTGAACTCCACATATGGTCTCTGGGTGGTCCATTCTATGTGAGTTAAAAGAAAATAAAATAACCCTGGCTAAGGTTTCTTGAGCAATGTGACCCTCATGCTGAAGAGGACCCACCGTGGCCTCCAAGGTCTTATCTGGAGACGGCGGTGGCAATGTATGCTTCTGCGGAAGACGAGGAAGACGAGCTGTCTTTTCGGGAAGGAGCCATCGTTTGTGTCAGCGAGAAGAACGACGATGGGATAGTCAGGACCTTTCAGACCACCGCAGGGCCCTGGGACTCCCCTCCAGCAAAGGGAAGGATACAAACAATATAAAAACCACTCATACTTTTTTTCTCTGTTTATCCCTTGGTATTAAAACAAACAAGCAAGTTGAGTGTGAAAAAAAAAAACCCCACTGTACTTGCATGACTTCTTTGGGTCCTCAGAACAACTCGACTATTTTTTTAAAGATTTTATTTATTTATTTATTTATGTATTTATTTATTTATTTATTTAGAGACAGAGGGGAAGAAAGGGAGAGAAACGTGGATGTGAGCCAGAAATGTCAACCAGGTGCCTCTCGCACACACCCAACCGGGGACCAGGCCCGAAACCCAGGCATGTGCCCTGACCAGGAATCGAAATGGTGACCTTTCGGTTTGCAGGGCGACGCCCAACCACCTGAGCCACACCGGTCTGGGCTCCACTATTTTTAGCATACCATTTTTTTTTCAGATGTGGAAACTGAGGCCCAGAGAGGTTAAATACATTGCCCAAACTCGATTGTATCAGAGCCAAGATTTAAGCCTCTGGCCCCACGGTCTGTGCCCGTAACCACTGCCTGGTGAATCCCTTTCAGGCCAAGGTTAGCGCCATCCTACCCTAACAGGGGTGTCTGCTGCTGACCTCTCTGTTCTCAGGCCCTCCCCTCCCCCCAGGCCTGGCTGTCTGATGGTTCTGCTTCCCACAGTGGCTAACCCCGGGCGGCTGCAGGCCCGATGGTCCAGCCTCCCAGCCGTCGACCTTTGGCGTGAGCCCCAAACCTCGGGGTTTGTGGGGGCACTCACAACGCCTAATGTCAGAGGCAGAATTATTGTAGGAACTTTCCCGCCCTTGTTTCACAGGCGGGGAAACTGAGGCCCAGAAGGCCAAGAGCCAGGGCAGTGGGACACGAGAAGAAAGGCCTGGACTTAGAGCTCAACTGCCAGCTCATTGTGGGCCTTCCGCTGAAATGGCCTCTATGTTTCCCTCAGCACTTTTCTTTCTGAGTCTCCGGTTCCCGTGGCCTCCACGGTCACCAGATTGCTCAGCTGCACAGCCGAGGCTTACACCCTGTCCCCAAGCTCCGAATCCGGGTCCCTTGTTTGGATCTTGGGTCAGGCCCCTCTCTCCCTGGGCTCCAAGGGTCCTGGAGCCCCAAAAGGCCTCAAGGTCCCCCACATGGGAGGGGCCCCTCCTGAAAGGCAGACACTTCCCAGAAAGCAGACCAGGGCCCCGGCCCGCAGAAGCACCTGCTTGACACAGCAGCACCCAGCAGCCTTCTGCAGACTAGCCTCATGCCTCAGACCCATTCGTTCCCACAGTACCCATCTTTCCAAAATCCTTTTTACGCCCTGGCTGGTGTGACTCAGTGGATTGAGTGCTGGCCTGTGAACCAAAAGGCCGCTGGTTCGATTCCCAGTCAGGGCCCATGCCTGGGTTGCAGGCCAGGTACCCAGTAGCAGGCATGCACACACTGATGTTTCTCTCCCTCTCTCCCTCCCTTCTCTTTTCTTAAAATAAGTAAATAATTTTTAAACAAAAATAATAATATAAAATCCTTTTTATATCCTTTTTATCCTTGTTGTGGCATAAAAAGGATCCCCAGAAACCCAGCAAGGTCCACAAAGGCTTCAAATTGAGTGGGCCTGAGTTTTAGCTCCATAGGTACCTTCCACTAGCTGTGTGATCTTGGGAAAGTCACTCAACCTTTCAGGGCCTCAGTGGCTGCAACTGAAAACCAGGCGTCCGGTGAGTTCAAGCTAGAGAAGCACCTGACAGAGGCGCACTGGGCAGGTGGACGGCCGCTCCTACCTCCACTGCACAAACGAGGACGTGCCAGCTCATAGCTGCGAGATGGCCGGGTCTCGAGTCCTCTGGGCCTCTGTCCTGCACCAGCACATTGCTTGGCCTTTCTCTCCGGTCCCTGCAGCCAGCACGGCACCCACAACAACCAGACAAGTGACAGTTGGTGGCAGTCCCGTCTTATTTCCCCGCTCAGTATTCCATTCCCTAAAGACAGGTCTTTGTCTAATAAACCTCCGTGTCCAGCTCCTGGCCTGGGGAAGCTTCCCACAAAGGTCTGAGAGGCTGCTCCAGGCGTACGCTGTCTGCTGGCCTTGGTTGAGCAGTGGCAAATGGGGGAGGTCACCCTAACTCCCGACCTCGTGGGAAAAGCTACCAGCTCCCTGTGTCCCCTGTGCTGCCAGCTGCCTGTGGAGGGACAGGCAATGGCACATGGCGAAGATCCTAGTGAACATCCAGAGCCTTGTCCAAAGCAGGAGAAAGCAAAGGAGAAGCACGTGCAGGCATCAGTTCAACGGTATTTACTTAGCGCCCGCTCTGCGGACACAGCGGCGCGTGGAGTAGACACTCCTGCTGTCACAGGCCTCGCAGCAGGGGTTCCCCTCCGAGGTCCCAGGGTGCACATCAGCTCACAGAGGCCTTCGGGATCATCATGTCCGGCCAGACTCCTCCATTTCAAGGTGGGGAAACTGAGACCCAGAGAGGGACAGGGGCCGCTCAGGGGAAAAGTGGCGGGCACGTCCCACGCTGGCTCTAGGACGCCCAGCCTGAGCAGAGCTCACACCCAGGGCCCTAATCCCCAGTCCCAAAGCCGCCCTCCCTCTGTGGGAAAGAGGGAGGCTCGGTGCCTGCTGCTCAGATTGGCTGGAATCCAAGCCTGACCTCAGCCCAGGAGCAGGCAGGAGGCGGGCCATCTCTGCCACACACTATTTAAGGGCTCGCCGTGGCATGAGCTGCCCCTGGGTGTGAGTATCTCACTCCAGGGTCAGGCAGGGAGCAGAACTTGTCAAGTCCAAGGGCCTCCCTGACAGCCCCTCCTCGAATCCGAGGAGAGCAGTAACAGGAGAATGCTCTAGGGAGAGAGAAGCAACTCCCCTCTCCCCCAGCTCAGGGGCCAGCCCCGAGACAGAGCCAAGGATGAGGGCCATGCCCCACCTTGCCCCTCTACACCATGGCAGAGGTTGTCATTCTTGCAAACTAAAGGCTGAGAAAACCCTTTGCCGACGGCTTAGAAGGCCCCAGACTTCTCAGCAGAGGCCCGGAGGTGGGGGAGGGGGAGCAGTAGCCAGGCCATTGGGTCTGAGGGTCTCAGGGAGGAGGCTGGCTGTTCCCAGGATGTTGGGGACAGGGCACCTGGTGCTTTGGGCTTCAGCATGAGCTTAAACCACAGCGTGAGACACCAAGCTGCGATGCGAGGGCAGTCTTTCTGACCGTAGTGGCCGCATGACATATGAACGGGCTGCCCACACAGGTTCAGAAGTGGGTTTCAGAGGAGTACCTCCTGGTAAGAAAGGTGCGTCCCATCTCCTGTCACCCTCGTGACATCCAGGGAAAAGCAAGGGACTGGAATCAGAGGGACAGACCCGGGTTCACTCTTTCCCAGTGGGTGACAGTATTCAAGGTCTTTCTCTTCCTTAGGCCTCAGTTTCCTCTTCTGAAAACTGATGCAAAAGGCTGACCGGCCTTCACAAAGCTGTGGGGAGAGCCAGCGAGGCGCCGTCTGCTGGACACCCTGCCCAGAGCCTGGCACAGGGCAGGCACTTAGTACATTCTGTCTCCTTCCTCCAGCCCCAGGGAAACCTGATCTCAAAGGGTGTGCTCGGGGGACACAGTCGGGATCAAACTTCGCCCAGAAAGCACGGGCGCCAGCTTCTCTCCAACCCAGGCTGCTGGGCAAGGAGCTTCGTGCAGCGAGACCCAGGGGCCCCTCCCGGAGGGCTTGGCTGTCCCCCAAAATGATCCGATTCCAGGATACCAGAGGCCCCCCCAAACTGCTCTTTCCAGCAGGGCTAAGAAACCAGTTCTCCCTCTCCCCACTGAGCCAGCCCAGCCACAGCACGCAGAGTCCTCCACTTCCTCATGCCCCACCTGCTCTCTAGGGCTGAGAATCGCAGAGGAGCCGGCCCCAGACCAGAGGCAACAAACTAGGTGTGCGTGGGGGCCGCCGCTCTGACACACCTGAGTGCAGGCGCTGGCGTCAGGAGAGCAAGAGCGGGATGTTGACAGAGGAGGGCAACGGGGGTCGGCGTGGCTTCACATTTAAGTGTGGGGAAATCAGGAAGGGCTTCCTGGAGCTGCTGTCTTTCTCTCGGGGCACTTTAAGTGCTTTGTGCAGAGGAGGTAGCGGCTTCAAGGGGCACGGGGGCCAGCTCTTTGGGGGCCGGAGCGGGGTGGGGCGCCACAGAGACAGGAACGGGCTGTGCCACCCTGGAGGCCAGGGGTGCCTGGCTAGAAGGGAGCAGGGTTCCAATAGCAAGTGTGGTGACGGCCAGAAGCAAGGGGGAAGGTCCTGGCAATGAACTGCGAAGGGCGGGGCCTGAGGTCCCGAAAGGAGCCCTGGTCGTGGAGTCGTGCAAACATGGGACTTGGTCTCAGCCCTGCTGCCTACTGCTCACCCATGAGGCCACTGGGCAAGTCCTGCGTCTCCTCAGCTTCTCCACCTCTACGTTTCTCGCCTCGTCTCTGAGATGAGAGTATTCAGTCCTGACCACCCACAGTTGTATTAAATGAGACCCACGGGTGGGCGGGCCCAGCACAGTGCCGACCATACGGTGGCGAACCCATACAGTCCATGCCATCCTTCAGCAAATCATTAGTCGGTATGTCAAGTTCTGTGCTAAGTTTGCACAACTGCTTTGAGAAACCACCTCCTCACCGCCCCCCACCCTCTCCACCCCGTCCCGTTTCCATGACCACCAAACAGAGCGAGCGAGTTAGCACAGCAAGTCGCCTGGGCAGCAAGGGTTTGTCCCAGGAGCCTTGGGCACCCCAAAGAGTGAATTATGACCTGGCAGGGAAGAGGCCAAGGTCGGGGGGATGTCAGCACGTGGGCCCTGGGCCTCCTTGGAGGCCCCAACAAGAAAAACCGGACACACTACCAAGAGATATTTGCAAAAAGAAAAGCTTGTTTTTTATTATTGCATGGACAGATACAGTACAAATGAAGTTGTTGCTCAAAGGAGCCAGGCAGAGCCGGAGGGCAGAGGGAGGGAGGGAGGGAGGGAGGGCAGGCAAAGCTCCAGACGAGAAGACAGGAACCCTCCCAAGCCAGGCCCTCTGAGGGAGAAACGAGTTTGCTTTTCCAGCGCCTCTGGCCACTCCTCCGCTCAGCCTGGGGAGGATGGGCGTGTCGAGGGACACTCGCCTGTGCTGGGCGCTTAGATTTCTCTCTTGCTGGAAGAAACCACCTTCCCATCTACTGACTCCTCGACGTTGATGTGGAGCTTGCCACCGCCGCCACCTCCGCGGGAGGCTAGAAAGAAGGAGCAAGGTTTCATGTGGGGGATGCTCCCTGTTCTCCTCCATCCCCGAGGGGCCAGGCCCTGGGCTGAGCTCCAGGAGCAATGGACAGCACCCCTGAGAATGGCCCAGGGCCGATCCTTCGAGAGCTGTCAGAAAGGCTGCTGCTGAACTGCTCATTGTAGAGATGGGGGGGTGGCGGGTTAGGCGGTGGCAGGTATGCCCTGCAGCGAACAAGCGCGGCAGGGTTTTTAATTGCACGTGCACCGGGGATGATCCTGGGCATCCTCGTGTGAGTGCGCGAAGGTGGAGCCTGGGGAGCTCTGCCCTGGTCAGAGCCTGCTCTGTCTGGAAGGTTCTCGATCAATCTTCAACCCCAAATCTACTGGGGTTGATAGGGGTCCCACTGGGAAAAACAAGTCAATGGCCATGGGCATGTCCCCGCCCTCCTGGGATGATTGGCGTCTTTTTCCTTCCTCCCCATTCCAAAGCGGAATGGCGGCCTCAACCACGCCCCTCCCCACTCAGGAATAGCTAAGCCTTCTTACCTTCTCTGGTGCCGATGCCAGCCATCCTGGAAGAGGGGGAAGCAGATGTCAGCAAAGGCAGAAGCTCGAGCCACCCCCCCCCAAGCGAGGCCCTGGTGGCCGGCTCAGCGGTCCTCTCCAGCCCCCTACGTCCACCACCCTCACATCTGGCTTCTCTAGAGGCCAAGAGCTTGTCCAGACGTGCCGCCCGCCATGCAGATCGATCCTGATCTATGATAACTCCCCACCTGCCTCCTGCGTGGGAGGGAACCAGCCCAATCACTTTCACTTACAGAATGCACACAGGTGGAAGGAAGTGACGTGACCTGCCCAAAGCAACAGCCAAAGACCCAAGTGCAGAATCCAGAGCCCTTCCCCCTCACTCAGTTCCCTTTCCCTGCAGCCCTATGCACCCCCTAGATGCCTCTCCACACCCCCCACAAGTGGCCGCTCCCTCATTCTCCCGCTGCACCCCGCCCCTGCCTGGCATCCTGGCCCTCCAGCAGGTTGCGGTAGGTGGCGATCTCCTGCTCCAGCCGCGTCTTGATGTCCAGAAGGATCTTGTACTCCTGGTTCTGAGCCTCCATCTCGCAGCGCAGCTCACTCAGCTGGGCCTCCAGGCCGCTGATGAGCCCCTGGATCTGCTGCAGTTGCGTGGCGTAGCGGCACTCCGTCTCCGCCAGCGAGCCCTCCAGCCCGGCTTTCTGGTGGGGCAACAGATTGATAGACACCACGTCAGGTTAGAAGGAAGCGCCAGGGGCACGGGGAGAGGCACTGAATGGACACAGGGACCCACTCTGGGGGCTTCGGAATGACAAGGTTTAACCAGCCAAACAGGGTAGGGTAGACTAGGGCGGGGCGGGGTCCGGCGGGGTGGCACGCACCATGCTGAGCTGGGACTGCAGCTCAATCTCCAGCCCCTGGAGGGTGCGTCTCAGGTCCGTGATCTCCGTCTTGCTAGTCTGGATCATCTCCGTGTTGGAAGCCACCTCCTTGTTCAGCTCCTCGGTCTGCAGGTCACACACAGAGAAGTGAGCGCCAAGGGCTCCCCTGGAGATCTGGAGAGCCAGGGCAGGCTGGGCGGTCAGACTCACCTTGCTGAAAAACCAGGCCTCGGCATCGCGGCGGTTCTTCTCAGCTATGGCCTCGTACTGCTCCCTCATCTCCGCCAGCACGCGGGTCAGGTCCACGCCTGGGGCCGCGTCCATCTCCACGTTGACCTGGCCGGCCAGCTGGTTGCTGAACTCCTTCATCTCCTGCAGGGTGGTGACAGAGGGCAAGAGAGAGAGCAGAGAGGCTGGGGTCCCACGTGCCATTCCTGATCTCACTCTGGGACCTCGGCTCTGCCCTGTACCCACGCAGCCTCTGTTTCCCGCCACTCAGAGAGAGCTCTGATCACACGGGCCCCTCAGCTCTCCGGGTCTCTCTTCCTCTCTAGGTGCTACCGGAGGAGGCCCTTAAGACAGCAGGGCCCGTGCATGAGCTCGTGGCCATGGCTGAGAGAAGCAGAGGGGTCTGGGTCACCAGAGAAAAGTCCACCTTCCTCTCCCTGGGATCGCCTGTTTTGGTGGGTGTGGGGTGCACTTCTGAACCACTAAGACAACTGTGAGGAGGCCCCAGCAGCCCCGCTCTGGTCTCACCACCCCTACCTCCTCGTGGTTCTTCTTCATGTAGGCCAGCTCCTCGTTCAGGCTCTCAATCTGCATCTCCAGGTCAGTCTTGGCCAGGGTCAGCTCATCCAGCACCCTGCGCAGGCCGTTGATATCGGCCTCCACGCCCTGGCGCAGGGCCAGCTCGTTCTCGTACCTGGAAAGACAGAGGGAACCCAAAGTAAAGATGGGTGAGGGGTCTGGGCTGCTTGAACTGAAGGGAAGAGACAGGCCGAGAAAAGAGGGGAATGCAGAAGGGGGGAGGGTGTCGGGAACGCACTTGAGCCTGAAGTCGTCCGCGGCCAGCCTGGCGTTATCGATCTCCAGGATGACCCGGGAGTTGTCGATGGTGGCCGCCAGGATCTGCAGGAGACAGAATCAGTGCCAAGACGACCCCTCTCTCCTCCCTGTTGCTCTCCCTGCCCCGCCCACCCTGCACTGACAATCTCTCCTCTGTCGCCACCAACAGGAGTCTGCAGGGTCCTGGGAGCAGAGTCCAGCCCTATTTCGGGTACCCCCTACTTGGTCTGCCCCTGTCTCCAGGGCGTGAAAGACCGAGGAGCCAGGACTGCCTCGCACCCCCTGTAAGGTAACTCCCCCTGGAGTTACCTGGCCAGGAGTGCAGTGGGTAGGGTGCGTATGGGTGGGGGGACAGGTCTGACAAAAGCTGGCCCCCTGCACACCTTGACATGGCCAAGGATCTACAGGACATTCCAGCTGGGGGGAAGGACCTGGAGGGCAGCTGAGGAAGGCATCTGACAGCTGCAGAAACCCGTCCAGGTGAGGGGCAGGGTGAGTGAGTGAAATGCAGAGCCCATAATGAGTTCCAGGTCTTCTAAGTCGCAACAGTGCTTTGGGTACCACAGACAACCGCAGAGGGCGTGGCAGGGAGCCCTGGTACATAAGGCTCCTGGAGCTACACTCGTCATTCTTGCAAAAGAAGCAAAGGACACTTAGGCAGAGCCCTGCAGGGTGTGTGGTTCAGGAAGAGCGATTGCTCTCTGTAATTGCACCCCCTTTGGCCCCCACTGGTCCTGACCAGATTCCCAGGACCAGCCCAGCACCGCCCAGCTGAGCAGATGGGTGCCGGCGCGCACACCTGGAAAGCATTGCCCTGGCTGCAAGTTTGCCCAGGTTACACACCAGCAGCCGTCGCCTGGGCAGGAAAGGGTTTCCTCAAGGCAGCGGGAGCACTGATGTTAGAGACAGGGGCAGGGCGCCAGCCACCTGCCCCCTTGTCTCTGACCCCTGAGGGCTCACCTTGTCCCGGAGCTCCTCGATGGTCTTGAAGTAGTGGCTGTAGTCGCGCTCCGGGCTGGCGGGGCTCTGCTTCTGGTACCAGTCCCGGATCTTGACCTCCAGGTCAGCGTTGGCCTCCTCCAGGGCGCGCACCTTGTCCAGGTAGGAGGCCAGGCGGTCGTTGAGGTTCTGCATGGTGATCTTCTCATTGCCAGAGAGGAGGCCGCCATCACCACCACCAAAGTCACCAAAGCCACCGCCGAAGCCCCCACCAAAGCCTCCAGCAAAACCACCACCAGCCCCTCCACCGAAGCCGCAGCTCATGCCGCCCCCGTAGCCCCCTCCTGACCCCGAGGAGACAAACCTGGCAGAAGAAGCTGAGATAGTTCGGCTTCCGCCTCCCCCATAGATACTCCCCACACCAAAGCCGCCACCCCCAACCCGGAGGGAGCCCCCCCGGGAAGAGCCACCTCCAAAGGTGGAGGAAGAAGTCTGCAGGAACGTGGTGCTCATGGCCAGGCGCTGGGGTCTCAGCAAGCACAGGAGATGCTGGCGGGAGGCACAGGCTGCCCCGAAACTAGAGAGCTGTGCCTGTCACCCCCCGCCGTGGGGCTCCTTATATACCCCGTGGAGGGTGTCGTGGGTTCATGTCTCCTCCCCTAAAAGGCAGCCAACTCCTTCTGCATTCCTGACAAACACAGCTGCCTGCACACCTCGGCGTGGCTGGTGTTGAGTTTTCCTTTTCTTTCCTTCCTTTTTGTTGCAACAAAAGAGATGATTCAGAATGAATGATGTTTCCCCCCAGGCCACAGTTTTAACACTTGGATTTCAGGTTCATTTTTACACTCCGTGCGCGTTGAGTGAGTAGCAAGGAGCAAAGTCACATCTCGCCACGGCACAGCTGGAGCGGCTCGGGCCAGCTCTGCCCTCGGCCGGACTTCTCTGCTGCCCGCTGCCCACGACCCTCGCCCCTAGCTGGCCAGCTACACGTTCTCAGTTCCCATATCTGCTCTCCGTCGTCCAGCTCACCGACCCCCACAGCCTCTGGGGATCGGTGGGCAGAGGGTGCAGGGCCCTTGGCAGCAGGCTGAGCACTGACTGGGGCAGGGGTCTTGAGTCAAGTCCCAGCTGAGGTGACCAGAAAAAACAAGCATCTGTCGCTACCCCGACGGTGCAGATGGGTGCTCCTCCTGCACCCCTCCCCCTGCCCTGGCCCCCCTGTGCTGGCACCCTCACGGAAGCCAGCAGGCTCGGGGCTGACAAGGGGCTGATTGATCATCCCGCCACCTGCCAACCACACATGTCACTGAAACTTTGCTTACTCCTGGGACACGTCGGGGCAAACCTGGGCAGATAAGGCCGAGGCAAGTTTCAGGAAGACCCTGCCTTCGCCAGGGACAGGCATGTCACTGCACAGCAGGGCCGCATTCCCTGGGCTGCCTCCCCCTTCATCCTGTGAAGCTGCAAGGCTGGGGGGCACTGGGGGAGGGCCCTGACCCAGAGGCCTGTACGTGCCCGAGCTGTGAGGAGGAAGGAGACAGGGGCCCAGCCTGCAGGCTGAGAGCTCAAAGGCAGAGGCACCACTTCGCAGAGCAGGATGCTGAGGCCAGAGAGCGGAGGAGCCCTCGTCTCTGCCACCAGCCCAGGGCCTGGCTTCCCAGGGATACCTGAGACCTGTGACTAGTGCCACTTGGAGGCGTGGCCTCGGCTGCAGGGCTCAGAAAGAACAGGGGTTGGGAGAGTAAGCGAGACTGAAGTAGAGAGTCAGGAGAATGGCCCCCCGCCCAGAGCTGCACCGCAGGGCTCTGAGACCCCTCAGGCCAAGGTTCAAATCCCACCTCTATCCGTTACTGCCTGGGAAACCTTTAAGTCTCAGTTTCCTTGTAGCAAATGGGCACTTTCAGGGAAGTCCTGAGGCCCAAGAGCCCCCCACCTACCCACCCCACCTCCACCTCCACCTAGCCCCCCATCTCTTGAGGGGCCAGATAGGGAGGTAAAGGTAAATGTCCATCACCTGGGGCTCCCGAGCACCCTCACCAGGGGGAATTTCTGTTCCTGGGCATCAGATCATGCCCCGTGAGCTGCATCACTGCTCCATATTCTCCCACAGCCAGCGCATACTGGGCAATGCAGGCCATTGTTATTACTGCCTTAGTAACAGTAATTCCTTCCTTCCACTGCTCACGTCACAGTTTGCAAAGGGCTGGGGCTCAGAGACGGGGAGCAATTTGAGCAAGGTGCCACAGCTAATCAGGGGCATTGCCAGAACTCAAATGGGCCCTCTGACCCCAAGTCACAAAGAGGACAGGAAAAGAGGGTCCCACCCACTGACCCCAGATTCCTGCACCTGAGTTGGGGGGTGGGATAGGGACCACAGGCCTGGGTGGGCGGGCTCCTCTGAACATCGCAGTGAGCCAGACCTCCGAGTGCCGGGCCCAGACAGCACGGTATTGTCTCGTGGGTGGGACAATACTGTCTTCCTCCCAAAGAAAAATAATCCAAGTCAGATCAGCCATAGCTCATTAAAGCCTCTGCAGACAGTACGGCCCCAGCAATTAACACTCGAACAATTACGCACGATCTCCCCCCGGGCGAGGGAGGGCTGGACCCCAGCCAGCCCCTCTTCTGCACACAGACTCCCCTTCAGCAGCCCCTCGGGGCAGCTTTCCGTCCGCTCTCAGGCCTGTGCAGAGCAGTAGCTGCCCACGGCCCCCACCCCACTGGAAACCCCTGGTTCAGTCCCAGTAGCTCCTGTGAGTACAAGGTCAGGGTGGGGCCTTGGGGCTTGGGGCTTAGCACCAGGTGGGAATGGCTGGCCAGGGTGGAGGTCGGGCTCTGTTTGGCTCGGCCCCAGCTGCAGCCTGCCCAGGATTCTGTGCCAGTTTCAGAACTTGGGCCACGGGAAACAGGCCGCCCCGAGAGCTGGGCTTTCTCCGCTGGGACGACGGGGTGATGCAGCCCGTTGGAAAGAGCTCAGCTGGCCTCCACCTCTGGGTGTGACTAACCCTCTCTGAGTCAGGTTCTCGACTTAAACTTGGGCCATCTTTCCACTTACGTGAGCTGCTCAACGTAGTTCAAATCGTGAAAACCAGAAGCGGATTTGTGGCTGCCGGGGGCGGGGGGGAGAATGGGAAGTGGCTGTTTCACAGGTGAGAGTTTCAGTTTTACCAGCTACGAGAATGCACGGTGCAGATGGTCACACAGCAATCCGAATGTGTTTCATTGCACCGAACGGTACACTTCAAAATGCTTAAGATGGTTAAATGCATGGTTTTTATTTTACCACAATTTGAAAAAAAAAAAGTTAGGCCTTAACACAGACACCAGCTACAAGGCCACAGTGAGTATCTGAGGGCCACTGCGTGCCCCGCAAAGGGAGGGGCTGGGACAGAGCGCAGGGCCCAGCCTAGGGCCCGGAGCCCTGCCTGCGAACCTCCCTCTCTCACTTTTGTGGCTTCGGGTCATCACGCTTCCTTTCTCTGAGCCTCAGTCTACCCACCCGGAGAATAGCAATAACGCCAGCCCAGTCGGACTCACGGGGACGGAGTGACATGGTTGGCAGGAAGTGCTCTGCCCACGGAAGTGGCCACACGGCCAGCAGAGATGGAAAGGCCTCCCCCTTTCTCTCTCTCCTTCTCTATCCCAGCCGCTTCTATCAACAGAGCACCCCCAGTTCCAGCTCCCGGACTGAGACACAAGCGGCCCCGCCCTTGCCCTCTCTCCACCACTCACACACAAAGGACGGCTTCATTCCCAGCACTCACACCTGTGACCCACTCACCTGCCCCACCCGTGTGGACCCAGACCCCGCCCCACAGCCACATTCCAGGGGCCTCTGGGGCATGGGGAAGGGTTTCGGCTGTGACAACAGAGGCTTTCATGAACAGGGACAAACACCTCTGGGCAATCCCAGCCTAGGGGTGCGGCCTGTGGTTCCAAGGCCTTTGGCGAAGTTCGGTGGGAAAGGGGGTCTGTGGGTGCTGCAAGCCAGAGAAGAACAGCTGGGGAGGTGGCAGAAGGGGCTCCTGGCCCGGGGCTGCAGCAGGTGAGGGAAGAGCTGGGCCCTGGAGTCACCAGCCACGTCGTTTGAATCAAACTAATAAACCTCTCCGAGGCCCACAGGGCGCCGCCCTCAGGATCAGCAGGGGGCGTGACAGGGTCCCGGGCCTCCTTAGCACAGCTCGGAGACAGGCCTGGGGTGGGGTCACGGCAGGATAGAGTGTTCGCTGCCCCTCCTACACCGGGTAGGACCGCTGTCACAAACCCAGGGGACCAGAACAGGTCCCCTCAGCTCGAACCTCTTGGCCAGGGCGAAGCGGAGACTTACTGCCCTTTAATTGGCCTCAGTTCTTGGCAGCTGAGCCATAAACTGCAGGGCCAGAGCCATACCCACCCAAGGGCAGAGCTGTACCAGGAAGCTGGGACTCCTGTTCCAGTTGGCCCAGCCCCAGGCAAGCCAGGTTGGGGGTCCATGTGGGAGGTTTGGGGCACATCTGGGTCCCATTCCAGGCCCTGGGCCCGGGTATGGGATGGTGGGCGTACGGGGCTCACGTGGGACCACCCAAGAAATGGACGACTGTGTCAGTGCCTGCCCCAGACACCCGGCGGCCGGCTCTCTACCCCCAGGACACGGCCTCAGCACGCAGCCCCAGACACTCCTCTGTCAGGTGGACCGAATGTGTCAGCAGGAACCGCCCGCGGGGATCCCTGTCCTATAGGCCTTCACATGGGGCAAGGCCGAAATGTCCCGAGAGCCTGGCACCGGCGGTGTGGATCCCGGAGGTGGTGCAGGAGTCGCCCACAGTGGTGCGGGAGTCGCCCACAGTGGTGCACTGCGGGCCAGGGATCAGGAGACCCAGATTCCGTCTTCCTTTTGCCGTGTGTTTGCTGCGAGGCCTTGGATAAGTTGCTCTCTAAGCTGCCATTCATACTCACTAACTTTGAGGGTTGGTTTGATCAAATGGCACATAGTAGGTGCAGTGCACATTCATTTCCTGCACAAGCACCAACCCTAGAGGGGTACAGTTGAAAAGAAACCTCATCTGGAAACAAAAACCCCACCTGTGCCATGTGCTGGATGGAACAGTTACACACACAACAAACCACCTCACCTTTCCGAGCCTTGGTTCACCCCTCTGCAAAATGGGAGTGGCACTTATTTCATAAGCTTGTTTTAAGAAACGGGTCAATGAAGTTTTCTGAAAACGGGAATTACAGTAACAGCTGGAGGGTTGCGCGCACCCTCCCTTCCATTTCCTGGGACAGGGTGGACTCAGATCCAAATAAAACCTAAAACGGGGCCAAGGCCTGGCCCATTTCCCTGGGCTGAAATAATAAACCCGACGTCCTTCCTCCCTTGGGCTATAAAATTTTATTGACAGGTCAGAGGAGGAGCCACAGGTAAAGGCCCCGCCCCCTCCCATTCACCTACCCAGGAGCACCCATCCCTCTGCGGGAAGCAGGATGCCAGGGAGGCTGCTGGGCTCAGGCGGTCTGAGTAGCGGGCAGGTTGTTGTAATAGGCATCCTGGCCCTCGAGCAGGCTGCGGTAGGTGGCGATCTCCTGCTCCAGCCGCGTCTTGGTGTCCATGAGCTGCTGGTACTCCAGGTTCTGCCGCTCGATGTCGGCGCGCACGTCGGTCAGCTGGGCTTCCATACCGCTGATCAGCATCTGGATCTGCGCCAGCTGGGCTCCAAAGCGGGACTCTGTTTCCGCCAGCGTGCCCTCCAGGGCGGCTTTCTGAGGGCAGGGAGAGAAAAGGCGACTCAGCAGAGCCTGGTTCCCAGGAAGGGTGTGGTGGGCCCAGCCACCCCCCAGACTGCCCAGGTCCACAAAGACACGGGCAGGCATCCCACGGGGCGGCAGGCACGCACCATGCTGAGCTGAGACTGCAGCTCGATCTCCAGCCCCTGGAGGGTGCGGCGCAGGTCCGTGACCTCCGTCTTGCTGGTCTGCAGTTGCTCCGTGTGGCCAGCGACCTCCCGGTTCAGCTCCTCGGTCTGCAGTAAGGGAGGAAGCAGAAGAAACGAGCACTGAGTCAGACCTTCACCTCGGAGCATCAAGCCCCCTCCCCTTGCCACCTCCCCAAAGGGCACCTGCTTCCCCCTTTGTACCTGGATGATGAACTGGGCTTCAGCATCCTTCCGGTTCTTCTCAGCCATGACCTCATACTGGCTTCTCATGTCACTCAGGATCTTGGCCAGGTCAATGCCAGGAGCGGAATCCACCTCCACACTGACTTGGCCACCCACCTGGCTCCGCAGGACACTGATTTCCTGGAACGATGGAGCAGAGACGGGCATGTCAGGGCCCAGAGCCTGCTGGGCTCGGGCCGGGCAACTCCCAGCCTCTCAGGCCGAAGGGGGCTGGTTCTCAGGTGCAGGCCTAGGAGCTGGCACTGCGGGATGGAACGGGTCGCAACCATCCCCTGTTGGAACCCTGGACGCCATCCTCCACACCTGCGGCCATGTTGAGACTGCCACGAGTGTGGCCGCGGTCAGAGGATGCAGGACACAAATGTGTCCTCAGCCCTGGGAAGCTGGGGGGACCCAGCTGCAAACCTACCTCCTCGTGGTTCTTCTTCAGGTAGGCCAGCTCTTCCTTCAGGCTCTCGATCTGCATCTCCAGGTCGGCTCTGGCCAGGGTCAGCTCGTCCAGCACCTTGCGCAGGCCGTTGATGTCGGCCTCCACGCTCATACGCAGGGCCTGCTCCGTCTCGAACCTGCAGAAGAAAAGCTGCAGTCAGGCCAGCACGTCCTCTGTACCTCTGAAGACTTCCTCACCTCCAGAGTCCAGAGTCCATGAGCGTGTGCTTCAGGCCATTCCCCCCACTGCACTGAGCCCCCAAAAAGGGCCTGGGATTGCCTCCCTCGCCCCCGCCCTAGCTCCTGCCACCCACCAGGGCACAGAAGCTCACTTGGTTCGGAAGTCATCCGCAGCCAGACGGGCATTGTCGATCTGCAGGACAATCTTGGAGTTCTCAATGGTGGCACCGAGAATCTGGAAGACAGAAGGCTGGCAGTTCGGCAACCTGGCACCGCCCACCACGCTCTTTTCAGAGACAGCAGAGCAAACGAGTGTGAGACTGCTCCACGGAGACAAGCCCCAGCCACCTCTCCACTGCCCACCGGCCTGCTCCCTGGGAGGGATTGGAAGCAGTCTCTGCCCAGGAGCCGAAGCGGTGGTTTCTCACCACTGCCCAGGAGGCTGAGCCAGGGGCAGGTGATGAGCAGGGGAGGCCTGGAGAGGAAGTCTCTGAGACCCGTGCCCAGGGACACTCCACATGGTGTCAGCAGAGGCTGTCTGTAGTGACATGCAAACCAGATGCAGGGAATTGTGGGGGGGCTGCCCCGTGTCTGCACGCCCCACTCGGAGCACTCTGCCCCAGGGAAGGGAATTCTGTTATTTGCCAAGCACCTTCCACCTCATCTTTCATGTCTGGGCAGTGGATACACCTATTTCACCCAGGCGGGAAGCGAAGAAGTTCAGGATCCCTCGTCCAAGGTCACCCCCAATGTCAAGTTCCTCTAACTTGAGCGTCATGGTCACACCGTTGATTAAGCTACTCGCACTAGCTTCATGACCCATTAGTCATTGTGCTGCGTGCTGATCTGCACAGTTTTTAAATGAAACAGAACAGGACATATCAGAAGGGACTGCTCATGGTAGGGTGAGGCTGGTTGCACGGAACTTTCATCCCCACTGTGTGCAGGTATGAGAGAATGTGAGGACACACCTTAAAATGTGGTTCCCACCTTAGGTCACGATTTGAGAAGTGTGGAAGGACCGCAGTCGTCTAGCCCGCCCTCCTCTTCTCCAGTGTGACCTGTGCCCCAGCGACCAGCCAGACACAGGGCGCACTCTGGGCAGTGTTGTGGGGAGACCCAGCCTGTGGGGCCATTCAATAGCCCTGTGGCTTCCCTTGCGCCTTCTCCAGGACTCAGCTCCAAGCTCCTCCCTGCGCATGGAGGCCGAGCCCCACCCTGCAGGCTCCCAGGGCCCTTCTAGGCGCCTGCGGCTCAGACCCGGGTCTCCAGCCCAGGACACAGAGAAGGAATGCTGTACCCAGTCCTCGGGGTGACAGAGGCGCCCAAAAGCAAAGATCCCCAGGACCTCTTCATCTGTCCCTCCTTCATCCTGTTCAGAGTCCACAGCCTACGACCCTTCTTAACCTGCCAGGGCCCTGCTGGCCTCTCCCATTCTCCTGAGAGCCTCTCTCATCTCCCAGGTGGTCCCTTGGGCCCCTCAGCCAGAGGCCAGAGCGTGATGGAAACCAGACCTGCCGGTCAGAAAAGGAATGCAGAGGCCCCCCACCCCACCCCCCCCCCCGCCCCGCACAGGGGGGGGACAGCAGGGGGCGGGGCTAGCCCGGGGCGGACTAGATTCCTCCCTGCCCAAACTCTTCATTTTCCCTGCAGAGACGGCGGCGGCACCTGGTCTAGACTTCAGGACCGCCCACGGCGATGTTTCAGGTCCTGCCTCTCCTCCGGGACCCCTCTTCCCTGGTCTCCCCACCCTCCAACCCCGCCCCTGCTACATGCCCCACCCACTGACCGGCCCCGGTTCCGAGCGCGCGTCCAGCCACCCGCACTCCACTTCCTGCCTCGCTGTCCTGCACTTCCTCACCTGCTGCCTCCTCCCGGCCCCACCCTGCGGCCCTCCCACCTCCTAACGGGCTCACCACCGCCCCGCCCGAAAGTGGCCTGGGCGCCCCGCAACCCCGGCCTCCCGCCCCTCCCGGCCTGGCGAGCTGGGTTGCGCGACAGATGCGCTTCCCGCGTCCCGTGGTTGTCCACCTTGTCCCGCAGCTCCCCGATGGTCTGGTAGTAGTGGCTGTAGTCGCGGGCAGGCCCGAGCCCTTGCTTCTGGTACCAGTCTCGGATCTTCACCTCCAGGTCGCCATTGGCCGCCTCCAGGGCGCGCACCTTCTCCAGGTAGGAGGCCAGGCGGTCGTTAAGGTTCTGCATGGTCAACTTCTCGTTGCCCACCAGAAGCCCGTCGGACCCGACCACGTTGCCCATGTAGCCGCCGCCGTAGCCCCCAGAGGAGGACGAGGACACGAAGCGAGCAGACGACACCGACACGCCACGGCCGCCCGAGCCTCCGTGGATGCTGGGTGCGCGGTAGGAGACCCCCCCGCCGAAGCGCACGGCGCCGCCGCCCATGCCCCCGAAGGACGAGGAGGCCGAGGACTGGCGATAGCTGTAGGAAGTCATGGCGAGAGAGGAGAGAGGAGGCAGAGACACCCGAGGAGCTGTGGCCTGCCGCAGGAGTGGCTCTGCTCACACCTGGAGCTTTTTATGTCCTGGGCGGCGGAGGGGAGGGGGGAGGTCGGGGTGGATATCTGAGCCCCGAGGAATTCGCAGGCTCCAGAGTGCAAGTGCGGGCTGTCTCCTCATTGGTCAGTTCCTGGCCGCTCTGCCTCCAACTCTCCCCTCCCAGGGCCGGAGGCTTCTGCCCTGCGGCCAGGCGCCCCGCCCAGCCACCTCTGGAGCCCCGACCACAGGCCCCCTCGTTCCCATCCCCACCGCCATCACACCCTACTGAGACACCCCCTTCCAGGTCACATTCTGACCCTTGTTAAGATCACCACGAGTCTGGCCCCCGTCTGGAAATAGGGTCCCTCTGAGAAAATATACTCCTCGCCGCTCACTGAGAGTCCCCCTTTAGAATCCCATTCTGAGCCCCTTCCTTGTGATCATAATTAACCCCCCCAAATTACATTTACCAGACTCCTACCCCCCACTTGGAATTACAGCCTCTCAGAGCCCACCCCTTGGGGCTCACCCGCACTGCCCCTCGCTCTCCCTCAGGCCCCGGATACAGGAGCTCCGAACTGCACCCCTGAGACAAAGCTGCCCCACCCTGCTGTGTCCACACAAAGCCACAAGGTGACAATAGGCACCTGGGCGCAGGCCTGCACCTGGGAACAGGTCTGCGGCTGGATCGTATGGGGCACCGTCACACCTGGGGGCTGACCCCTCACCTGGGGGCTGACCCCTCACTTTGGGACTCTCAGCAGCCCCCAACGCCTTCCCAAAACCCTGCATTCACTCAAGGGTCCCTGACGGGGAATCTGAGCTGAGGGAGGCGAGTGACACATGCAGCGCCCAGAGGCAAAAATGGAATGGAGTCCCTCTCTCCTTGTGAGCAGGGAGGGGGTGCCAGAGGCTGAATCCTTGTGCCTAACGACCTCGTCCTAGTGCGGGGGTGGGGGGGGGGATGAGAGGGCTCAGTGAAGATGCCCACAAAGCGAAGTTTTAATAATAGAGGAAGGAGCCCCCCTCGCCCCCCCCCCACCCCGTCTCCCCGGCAGCCCAGCCCTGCTCTTCATCCAGCTCAACGGCCCCACCCACCCTTTTGATCACTGTGAGGGGCCAGGCCTGCTGCTGGGCACCGCCATCACTCACCTCAGCCCATGAGTGAGCCCAGGGAGCCCACCCCTCACCAGAACTGTCCCAAGTTCCATTGCCCTTAAGTCAGAGCAGTCACCCGTTTCAAGACAGAGGGCTCTATGACCCTTTGACAGGGTGTTAGGGAGATGGGCTAGTCACTCCCCACCTCCAGGTCATGAGCGTTTCCCCCGTGAAATATCAGCGCTCCCCCCTGAACGTTATCGTCTGGGTCACCTGTGGCTAAATGAGGACTTGTCCCCAGACCCTGAAACCAGTCCCCGAGAAACTGTCTTCCACCCACCAACCTGCCCGGGAACAGGCAGAGGGAGCCCCCCACACACATTCCTGCCCCCACCCCCAGGAGCAGCCCTGAGCCACCGCAAAGGGCTGCTTCAGGCTGTTTAAACCAGCGCCCCAGGCCTGCAAGTGGGTCGGTCCCCAGTGGGGAAAAGGCGCACACAGGGTGTGGCTGGGCCTTCACAAAGGGTGCAGCCGGTAGCCACCGGGGCTGGTCTGACCTGAGTCACTCTTTATTTGGCCCAAAGGAGGAGGCCTGTTCCTTGTGAAGGGGGAAGGAGAGATGGGGCAGATAGTTGCTGTGTACACTAAGCCCTGTCGGAATGTCTGTTTTTCTGGCCCGATAGGAGCGTCTGGAAAGGGATTTTGTATTAGGAAACAAAGAAGAGAACCAGCAGTCCTGCCCTGAAGATTAAGGAATTGTGAGCTCCCTAAACTTCAGAGGGGCTTGGAGTCTCAACCCCCGGGCCATAATCATCAGGACCATTGACTGTAGTATAGAACCTGTTACAAAGGCTTTTCCAATCTCGGATCCTGCCAGCAGCCCAGGGGAAAGGGTGTGCCCATCCCCATTTTACAGATGAGGAAACAGAGACTCCCAGGGTGGGGCAGCGACTTGCCGGAGGTCCACAGCCAGGAGTGGCAGAGTCTGGCTTCCAGCCTCGTGACCCTCAGCCCCGGGCGTAGGTTCCTGAGCGTGACAGAGGCTCTGCTGTCCCTTCCAAGGAAGTCCCAGCTCCAAAGAGCAACTCCTTTAGGTCCCTTCCCCCGCTCCCCCAAGTCTTGTGCCAACTCCGAGAGCCGTCAGCCCCCGACTGAACTGTAGGCTGGAGTCTGGGAGAATGCCCCAGTCCTGGCTCCCTAGCCCGAACAGGGCCTGGCACCGTCCGCCAGGAGCTGTGTGGCTTTTGAACACCTGTCGGGCACACCAAGAGCTCAGGAGAACCATCTGTACGGGCTGCGCTCCCCAGGTAGGGAACTGAGAGTCAAGCTTCTGCTCCCACTCAGTGAGCAGGCTGTCCTCGGCCAGCATCTCTGCCCTGCCTCTGGCTGCACGCGGGCAGAGCCCGACCCACGGAGCTCCCCTCCCAAGCCCCACTCTCCAGGCTGCAGGGCCCCGGTTTGCCGTGGAGGGGCACCCAGGGCCAGGAGGGCCAAATAGGGAACGTTAGAGCCCAAAGAGACCCAGAGAAGATCCTGCCCGGCCTTCCCCCAGCTCATGTCTGCAGAGGCCCCCGCAGCGTGAGGACCATCTCTGTGTGGAGTGGGGGCCGCTGCCAGACCAGGTCGGAAACACTGCTCGTTCCCACTCCCTTCTAGAGGCTCACAATGCACAGCACCAAAGGCTCCGAAGACCTCAGCCCCTCGTGTGTAAAACACAGCTAATAACCAATAATAACAACCTGTTCTGTGGGTTGTTTTAAGGGGTCAATGAGGTGGTGTTTGTAAAGAGCCCGTCGTGGTGCCTGGCAAACACCACTCAATGTTATTACTTTATTACGTGATGTTACTGTTAAATGGCACATTATTATCATAATTACCACTCTAAGTGTTACGAGGTAGCTTTGCTTCATACTGGACACGGAACCTGTTGTCAGGTAACAACTGTTCACAATCCATCCCCGGAATTAACCAATGCCTTCTGTTGGATGTTCAGACCGTTACCAGTGTTGCTCTTAACGCTGTGCTATGGTGACCATCTTTGTAGCTTTTTTTCTTCACATTTTTTAAATTTTTTTAAAGATTTTATTTATTTATTTTTAGAGAGGGAAGGGAGGGAGAAAGAGAGAGAGAAACATCCATGTGTGGTTGCTGGGAGCCGTGGCCTGCAACCCAGGCATGTACCCTGACTGGGAATCGAACCTGCGACACTTTGATTCGCAGCCCGAGCTCAATCCACTGAGCTATGCCAGCCAGGGCCTTTCTTCACATGCTAATACTTATTTTCATATAAAATAAATCTAAAATTGTTTTGATCTACGGATGGAGAATTACTGGGAAAAACATAATCCACATATTACAGGAAACACCCATCCAGCCCCTTGAAAGGAGCCCCGAGAGGCTAAGCGACCGGTCCGAGGCCACCGGGCTAACCGAAGCGGGGGCTGGGATGAGCGTCCGAGTCCTGAGACCCAGGGCGGTCTCTGCAGCCCCACCTGGATCTACACTGGGAGCTTCTGATGCTTAGTTGATGCAGACCGCAGTCCCCAGAGGGTTGAGCTTAAAGGCAGGGGAGTTTTAACCACCGGAAAGAGGTGGGAATGAGCGTCCTTGTCCCCAGGTAGAGTGCAGGGGTGTGATGATGCCCCAAGCTGACTGATGAGGGCAATGCTAATGGTGACGAAGGTGACAATGATGACAGCCAGCATCTCCTGGGCCAGCCACCACGTTGAACACTTCATACGCATCGTCCCAACTAATCGTGTGAGCTAAGTATTGCCATCCCCATTTAACAGACAAGAAAGCTGAGGCTCACAAAGGTTAATATCTTGATGAAGGTCACACAAGCAAGGGACCCAGGGTTCAAGTGCAGATCTTTAACTCCCTAAAGCCACAGTCCCAACCGTTAATGCTGTCCCTCCTGTCACGGGATGTGCGGGCATCAAGATGCCTTCCTCCCCTGGTCTGGAGAGAGAGTCCTCGAGTTGGGAGGGTAGTTATCACCCACCAAGGTCCTAATTTGTCCTCCCTGCTCAGGTACGAATCATTTATCTGGTCCGTCAGCAGACCATTTAAGCGAGGCTCAGAGTTCAGCCTAGCGGAGGAGAAGGACTCATGCGTGTGAACAGAGCGAGATCTGTAACCTGGGGGAGAGAAAGGTGCAAGTGCGCAGGGCTTCATGAACTTGCCCGCCGTGTAGACCGACACCGTCCCTTCCCCAGGGGGCACTGGCAGGAGACGCTCCAGGTGTTTTCCCACCTGCTCCTGCATCCCAGGAGCAGGCACCAGGTCCCCGCCCCCTAGTCCTCAGGCTGGGTGCTAGGCTACAGAAGGAAACAGTCTGCCCACCAAAAACAGGCAGACTGTCCACACGAACCCCAAAAGCTCAGGAACTGGGGCGCCAGGGACCTGGGCAGGAGAAGTGGACGACGGGACCGCGAACAGGGCTGGCTGGAAGTTTCTATGAACAGCACCCGGCTCCCTCCCAGACCCTCGACTCCACTCGGGCAGCCGGGAGAAGCAGGGAGAAGCCGGGAGACTCACTCTCCCCCATCACACTGGCAAAATTTCAAGCACCGATCATGCCAAGTGTTGGAGCAGCTGTGGGCAAATGAACTCCCTGCAACGTGCTGACCGGAGGCGGTTCGTAGCGGCCCCTCAGCAGCGCAGTTTGTCGGCTTCTCCCATAAAGCAGCTCACACGCCCTGCCAGCCCAGCTCCTCTTTCCCACTCACCCCCAGGCAGGAACCCCGGCTCCGCACACTCATACTCGAGGAGGCACATCAAAGGGTGGTCTCAGGAGCGCGGTTTGTGATCCTGGAAAGTCAGAAACAACCACTAGCAGGGAGATGTTGAGTAAACTATGCAACTGCCACATTATGCCGGAAGGAATTAAACAGAATGAGCAATGTCAGCATACAGTGCCGTAAAAACTCTCAAGAACCAGCTCTTGGGTCAAATGAAAGCAGCGAGGGAGCACCGCTTACGCTAAGATACACTAAGGTAAATTAGTGCTGACGCACACTGCAAAGACGGCCTGTCTCTGCAGGCGCCCATCAGCACACACGGAAGGAAGGAGCCACGCCGGCCGGACCGACAGCAGTGATGCCCTGGGAGAGAAGCCGACCAAAGGGGAGTGGTGGGGGGGTGGGGGAGCCAAGCTCATCTCTGCTGTCATCTCTGCCGTTCAACTTTTTTAAAGATTTTATTCATTTTTAGAGAGAGGGGAAGGGAGGGAGAAAGAGAGGGAGAGAACCATCAATGTGTGGTTGCCTGTTGAGTGCCAGCTACTGGGGACCTGGCCTGCAACCCAGGCATGTGCTCTGAATGGGAATCGAACCCACGACCCTTTGGTTCACAGGCCCACGCTCAATCCACTGAGCCACACCAGCCAGGGCTGCCGTTCAACTTTTTACAACAGGGCTGTATCTATGTGTTACTTGTTAACTAAAAACAAATAATTTCTTAAGAAACACAAAACAGTCATGGGGCTGTAAAGTACAGCACGGGGAATAACATTGTAATAACATTGTAATAACCACGTGCGGTGCCGGGTGGGCACTGGGCTCATCGGGTGACCCTTCGTAAGGTATGTGAATATCTAACCACTGCGCCACACACCTAAAACTAATATAGCATTGTGTGTCAACTGTAACTGAAAACTTTTTTAAATTTGTATTTTATTTTTTTAAAGATTTTATGTATGCATTTTTAGACAGAGGAGAGAAGGAGAAAGAGAGGGAGAGAAACATCAATGTGTGGTTGCGTCTTGCACACCCCCTACTGGGGACTTGACCCGCAATCCAGACATGTGTGCCCTGACTGAGACTTGAACTGGTGACCCTTTGGTCCGCAAGCGGACACTCAATCCACTGAGCTACACAAGCCAGGGCATTTTTTCATGTTTTAAAAACACTATATGATGGACATTTAGACCTGGCTGTATCTAATGTAGTGAACACTCCTTCCCCTCCCTGCACACAACGATGACACCTTCGTCCCCACTCACACCCATGGCACTCCAGTCTTGAGTCAGGAGGAGTGGCAGATGGGGGGAGCCGAGAGCCCCCAAGAGGTTTCTAGGTTCCTGCCCCCACTGCTCCCTTGCCCTGGTTTTTCCCTTTAAAAAGGAAGAGGATGGGAAGGAATGGGAAGGTGGCAGAACTTTTCAGGAGGGGTTTGGAAAGAGTCTGGGTGGCGGAGCCCCTTCAACCCGAGGACTTGGACTCGGGGGAAGCCCCTCCTGCCCTGGCTCCCCGAGGGTCAGAAGCTTCGGGAGCCCAGAGTCAGCCCTGCCGGCCCCGCACGGTGTCCGCAGGCTGCCCCCGTAGTGCACGGGACCCGCAGGGCTGGAGCAGGGGGGACGGCAGAGGGCACCCTCGGAGCCTGCAGCCAGCAGCCAGCACGTCAGCCCATGGGAGGCATTCCCCAGGGGTCTTTCTGAAATAAGTGGGGGAGACCTAGGGGTGCTGGGGACAGCAGCCACTATGTTGGCCACCATGCCAGAACTAGTAAGCCAGCAGGCATCTGGGCCTCAAGCAAACCGCTGGAATAAAGAGTGTGGGTGCTGGGAACTGTGTCTGCAAGGAGAGGTGGGCACTCTGGACGAAAAAGGGGCCACATCCCAAGCCTGACATGCTCAGGGCGGCCGGCATGGCGGACTCACACACTCGGAGACTGAAAGTAACCCCTCAGGGTGGTCAGAAATTAAAACTTTCCAACTAGAAGCAGGTCATGGCAGGCAGTCACGTCCGAGGACAAAGGTCACCCTTTACCTTAACTGCGCCTGTCGGTTGCCTTTTTTTGCACCCAGGACAACATACCTTTGGAATGTCGGAGTAACTTCCGTTTCTTCCCCAGACCTCCCGGGGCACAGCCGCACCAGAGCGGAGACTACAAACGCCCTCACTGGTATTGTCACCGTGTTCATTGTAGACTGTTCACTCCCTTACACCCACAAATGCGAAAGCAGTGTTTGTCTCTTCCTTTTACTTTTTGTCCAACCCCCGAGATTTCCCTGCTGTGCTTTCTCCTGCCTCCCTAATCCATCACCAGTGAGTCTCAGGTAACCCCCTTAGGTCTTCCCCTCCGATTCTGATGTGTAAAGTAAGGGGTGAAACTGCCAGTGGCCGGAGCATTTTCTCAATCCGTGCAGATCTTGCTCCCTGGCAATTGTTGTCATGAACTCATAAGGAAAGTTCTTACAGGTTCGGGTGTTTCTCACGTTGGCAGAACAAAAAGAGGGAGCACTCGCTTCTGCCCAGGAGCATTGAGGGATTTTCCAGAGGGCACGACCCTTGAGCAAGAGGCTGAAAGACTGGGAACTGTGAGTGTTGGGGGTGGGGGGTAAAAAGGACAGGGTCCAGGGAGAGCGAGCAGAATCACTGATAACGGCTAGGGGAGCATCCAGGGCTCAGTTCCTTGGGGGGCTGGGGGGTGAAGGGAGAGGTGGAGGAGGGGGTGGGAGGGTGGGGGGACTAGAACTCAGCCAAGGGGCTGTTGGACTTTATGCGGAAGACAATGGAAAGTCACAGCCATCAGGGATACAAAGTGGTCAATCTGACACTTTAGAAATTGCCACGGCTTCTGCATAGCGAGTGGGCTGCTGGGAGGGATGCAGGCACGGCCAGGGGTGGGGAGACCTGTTGAGAGAGAGAGCGCCAGCGTCTCCTAGTCGTGCGGGTGGAGAGTTGAGGACAGAGACAAGAGAGAAACAACAGGCCCCAAGGCCTTGCTCCGGCCAGGGGGTGAGAGCATGAGGCCGCAGGCCAGCAACCCAGTCTGCAGCAGCTCCTCTTGGCCACGTCCCACAAGTGGAGACCCAGGAAAGGTGAGGCAGGGTGGGCTGGGGCAGGCTGACCCACCGTGTTCCTCCTGGAGTCCCCAGAGGAGGAAAACCCAGACTGACTGGAACCTGGGCGGACCCTGGGGGAGGGGAGAGAGCGCCGAATCCTAGGAGAACTAACCCTTGTCCAGGCCGGTGGGGGAAGGGAGAGAGTCAGCTCCCCCCCCCCCCACCATCACATTCCACACCCTGGGAAGGACAGGGCTGCCCCACCCCTCCTGGCGACTGAGTGTTTGCTTGGTCAGGCCCAAGCTCCTGACCTCCAAGGAGGGGCCTGGCCGGTCCCTTGGTGGTGGGGGAGGGGATGGGGGGAGCTGGCCTCCTTCACCTTCCAGAATTTGGAAACTCTCAGTGAGTGGGTGTTATCGTTTTCATGGCAATATGCGTGTTTGCATAAATTCAACAAGAACTCCTTCTTTTTCTAACAGGACACGATGGGTAACTGGTTGTACTAAGCAAGACTCTGAGGGGCATGCCATGTTTGACGGGGACATGCGTGGACTCGGGTGTCACCAGGAAGCTTTAAGGAGTTAAGATAACTTGGGGGGCAAATAAACCCCCCCTGGGAAAGCAGCCCGGTACCTGGCTCACATGGCTCACAGCGGTCTTTCCAGGTAAGGAACGATGGTGGTCTTCCGGGCGATGGCACAGAAAGAATGTCAGGATGTTTGGGGGGACATGGAACCTGGGTCATTAACCCAGGTCTATAGGCCTTATAGGCAAAGGCAGACGGGGCGACTGTGTGGCTTGGCTTCTTAGCTGGGAGAGGCTACAGCTCAATCTGGAGATTCTGTTTGCAATTCCAGAAAAGCAGATTTGTAAAAGAGCCTCCATCATCATTATTCTTGTTGTGTTTATGCAAATAATCAGGCCAAGTTTATTGAAAGGAGGTATACAATAAATTAGCCTTCATTTGGTTACCGTTGATAAACATGAGGATGATTTTAGGAAAAGACATCGTGTTTCAGTAGAAACTATAATACACAGTTGTGGGCATTAGAAGCTAGTTCAGTCAATTCTCTTTAAAGTTTTATCTTTCACCTATAAACCGGACTTGAATTTTCCTAGTTTTCTTAACTATTTTAGCGACAACCCTCCAAACTAATGTTTTCTTTTTCTTCCACTACTTGCCTTGGAATTATGGAAAACTAAAATTGGTTGGGCTGGGTTTCTTTTCTGAGAAGTCGTGAGAAATCACCACAACAGCTCACGCTTCAACAATCTCAGTGACTGAGTCTGTGGAGCCACCCGGACAACTTACCTGAGAACCTGGTGACATCACCGGAGACATTCACACTGCGGACCAGGGGGATCCGTCAGAGCGTCGCTGCCTCCGTTCCCACAAAGGACACTTTGAGCCAGCTATGTAGACATTTTCTCAACTGACGGCCTCACAGACTCAGAAACTGGATTATAATTCGCTTTGACTGTGAACTCTGTTCTTTTATTTTTATGAGCACACCCCTGTTACATGTCTGACTGCTTGCTTCGACAATACAGATCTCATCACTTCAGGAGACCGCCTGCCTCGCTGCCTCCAGAAATAAGTCACTAAACCAACTTGAATTCTCAGGCCTGAGTTAGGGGATCAACGAAACGCAGAGCAACTTGCCGATTTAGCTTCTGGGGTGTGGCTGTTATTTCACTTATTGTCAAAGGAGGGCCTGAAGGGAATGAAAGTTTTGCTGCCCTAGAGCAGCATTTGGGGGACATGGAGTCCTAAGCTGTTTATTAAGAAACGAAAGACTGAGAAAGAACCTTTGGTCTTCACCCCCTTTCCTGCCCAAGAAATCCACAGAGAGGTAGGAGGAAGCATGTGCATTTTTGTAGCCTGTGTTCATTCCACCTCAGGCTCAGGAACTGAAATGGAACTTAGGTCAAGATGTTATCTTTAGCCTGAGGAGGTCTGGACTGTGTGCTCCCTGGTGAGGTCCCAGGTCCCAGCTACTGTCTTCTGCTGCCTTCAAGGTTGCTGATTATCCATGGGAGAGAGAGAATAAGAAGAGGGGAGGGGAGGGAGAGAGAGAGAGGGAGGGAGGGGCAGGGAGGGAGGGAGGGAGGGAGGGAGGGAGGGAGGGAGGGAGGGAGGGGTGATCTCTAGAACTATGACTTAAAGCTAAATTTAATCAAAGTCATAAGAACCCTTGGTTTCACTTCTGGACTTGGAGCTTCTAGAACAAAACAATCAAAAACTCCCTGCCCTCCTGAACTTTCACTCTGGGCCCGGGAGACACGATGTAATTCTAGGAACGAGGGGTGCGTGAGGAACAGCAAAGCCAGGCAGGGGTGAAGGGTGACCAGCAGGGAGAGGCCGATGTTACTGGACGTGTTACCGGACAGGGGCCTGGCCCTGAGTGGATCTGCCTAGGGCCAGTCAGCTTCGAGGAGACAACATTTAATAATACGAGTCCAGGGGACTATGAGAAAACATTTATTAAACATATTCACAAACGTCCCCATCCGCTGGGGACAGTGACACAAGGAAGGGCTGAGCACGGAAGAAGCAACAGCAGAACCTAGGTGGGCTGCCTCAGCTCACTGGGAAGTCAGGGAACAGGGGGCCCTGGGGACAGGTTCAGGGGATGAGCCCGGGACAAGCTGCCAGCTGCCCGTTGCCTTGGAGTTTAGGAGACTTGTGCTTGTGGGGGAAGAAGTAGGGGAAGAAGAAGGGAAAGGAAATGTCTGGGGCTGCTCCCCAGAGGGAGAGGGCGTGCATGCACCCTGGGTCCTTTGTCTCGAGGCTTTTATCTCTCTCTTGCAGGTGGGGATCTCAGGGGAGGTCTCAGGGGAGGGTTCCAGTAGAATATTCATCAGATCTCCAGGTGTGCCCTTTCAGGGTCGTGGTCTCCCCTGATTGGTCAGAGACAGGCAGGGGGTCTTTAGTCATTGCAGTTGGCTCTGGCACCGCCCACCTGGTTTTGCTGCATTTCTGGGCCTGGAGCTGAAATGCAGCTGAAGCCTGGATGTCATCATTAAAGAGGTGACCTTTCATATCTGGCTGTCAATTGCTCAGCCATTGTGTTCAGCTATCTGCCTCAGTTTCCCTCTTCCCCTGGCCAAGGAATTTTCCCAGCTTCCTACTCTCCTGTCTCAGACAAGACCTGCATGAGCCCAGGAGCCTTCCGACCCTGGGACCCACACAGCAGAGGCAAACTCCCTGGAGAACTCCCAGCAGCCCGTGGTGAGGGGGGGGTCCCTAGGGGAGGAGGTACAAGGGTCCGCAGTCTTATTAGGGGGCTGGGCTCGGAGCCAAGCAGCCCTCTGGAGAGTTGGACAGCTGACCGACCAGAGGCTCAGGAAAAGCCCAGGCGAGAGATGTGAGAGGAATCCACGGAAAGTGGCCTCATGGGGTTTATCCCGAAGGCAGAGCCCGCAGGTCAAGTTGATGGAATCACACCCAGCACGAGGGAGCGGGGGGAAGGGGGGAAGGAATTAAGGCGACTTCTAGCTTGAGACCCGAGCCTGGCAGTTGTGTTGGCTGCCATCAGAGGCCTGGACTTGATCAGGGACTCAAGAGTTGGAAAATGTTAGTTTAAGGTGAAATAGTTATAAGCCTAGAAAGTAATGCATATGTTAAAGCTTTTGTTTCCAAACCTACAGATGAGGCCCATCCCGGCTCCTGGGAGAAACAGCCGAGCTCCTGGGGCACTGGCTGCTGAAGGTTGCCGCCTGGGGCCAAGTGGAGGCCTCCGGGCCATCGTGTTCCAGGGAGCGACTGACGACCACCGGCCCCTGGGAACAGCTAGCTAACTGCCCAGGACAGGAAGGTTGCAGCTTCTTTTACCCAATCCTCCCTGAACTTCAGAACCCCTTCACCGCACCTTGTTTGTTCCCTGCTGTAAAAAGTCTGGCCTGGAAAGAGGAGACAAGATGGTCTGTTAGGGTGTGAACCCGCCACCTTCTCAGACCGCCGGCCATCTGAGTCAAGCGCCCATAGAGATTCAATCCCTGTCTCTGCTCATAGGGTTTGGTGGCCGGTGCCTCTTCTGGTTTCAGTCTGGGGCCCATTTGGCTTATCTGACCCCCCCTCCAGAAGGACAGTGGTCACCCCCAGGGTCATCCCGGATCTGCTTGGGAAGAAGTCCTGGCAGAATTAGGTTCTCACTGAGTTCTTCTCTTCACCAGGCCCGCACTGTGCCCATGCCTGCCAGTGCTGATGCCTTCTAGGGAGGGGAAAAGACGAAGGCTGGGTCCTCCCAGGCCCCGCCCTCTCGGAGCCCGCCGTCAGGGTGGGCAGTAAGGAGATGCCTTCTGCCCGGGGCCTGCGTTTTATGAATTTTCAACAAAGCCACAATGAACATGTATCACCTCTATGATGGGGGGGTGGGGGCAGGTGGAGGGTGCTTATATATATTCAAGTCTCACTTGCTCCAGGCTCCGCTGGTTTCTAGCTAGCAAGTAAGGGGGGGAAGATAATCAGGTTTGCCAAGTTTCTGGAAAAACTGCTTCTTCCCCAGAGAAGAAGGCAGCCAGAGGGGTGGAGGGGGGAGGGGACATCCTTGAGAGCAGCTGAAATTCAGAGCCGCTCTGGAGACAGAGTACTAAGCCCTCTGGCTGCCTCTGGTCCCTCCTGGCTCCAGCTGACTACAAGAGAAACATTCATTAGGCAGAAATGACAAAGAATGCCATAACCAGGCGGGCTGCCAGAAGCTGGGAACCCCAGGAATGCCCAGGCCGGGGTCTGATGGGGCAAATGCCCTTTTCCCAGAGAGAGAGCTGCTGAGACCCCACCCTCTGTCGGAGCCTGGGATGCAGGGGGCGTTTTGGTCAACGGACAATGGACTAGGAGGGAATGCAGGCCCCCACGTTCTGCTCCCTGCACAGGGCACTGACAGAGGACAAAACCTCATCAGGCACCTCACTGCCACTCCAGGCAGGACCCAGAGAGCGCCAACCCCAGCCCTCCCCAGGGTGCCCCAGCCCCAGCCCGAGGCTTCCCTCCCTGAGACCCAGCCCCCAATCAGTGTGTAGGAGGGTGCAGCCAGGGGGCCCCCAAAAGAAGGATTTGTAATGGGGTCCAGAACTCAAGGTGTCCAGGAAATATTAGATATATAGGATGTCCTCGCCCTCCACCACAGGTGTGGGTTGGGGGAAGGGGCACTTGGAGCAGGGTCATTGAGAGCTGTTTTGCATAGCAACAGCTTTGCAGCTAACCTCTGGCCTGGTCGTTTAGCACATCCATAACCTTTAACTGGTTGCATAGATATGCTAAATAGCTGTGGCCATGCTCTGAGCCAGGGGGACCGAAGGAACTTCCCCCCAAGATGTAACTGGGAGGCAACTCCCCCTAGTTACATCGCCTGCGTGAGAGCTTGGAGATGATTGGCTCCATGACATGGGGCCACACCTGCCCAGACTCATGATGGCAGCCCAGTAAAGCTGGAAGGATATGGGAGTGCTGGCAGGTGTAGCCGATTGTGGGAGGAGTCGGAAACGGGGCTGCAAAGGAAGATTGGCGCAGGGATTTAAACCCAGACTCGGCAGCCATTAAAGAGGGGGCCACAGCTAGTGGAGAGAGAGCCACGTTCCTTTGGTAGAGTGGGGACCCCCCCACCCCCCCAAGCCATGAGAAGAATCACCATGCGGCTTTAGCTGGAGATCCCGGTGACACAGCTGATGGTGCTGGGACCCGAGGGAGGCCTAGCAGCCGAGACGGATTACTGGGAAGAACCGGGAGCTGCCTGAGCCACGGACTTCTATTTCTTTTCCTGAGATACGGTACCCCAGACTGGGCAAAGGGGGGGAGGAAGGACTGTGTGTGTTTGTGGGTGTTTTAAGGGACTTTGAGATTTTGATGAAGACATTTAGTCTTTACTCTTAAGTCTGTATAACTTGAATAAATAATTCCTTCCCTTTTCACCAATCTCTAACATGGAGAGGTATAATTCTCTGGTGAACGGAGAGGTGAACCTAGTACAGGGGGACCCCAGGAGAAAGGGGGGTCAATTCGGTAGCATTGTGGGACCCTCTTCCCTGGCAGCCAATCAGGGAAAATCGTGGGAAACCACATGTGCAGTAGCTTTAGAGTAAGACAACTACTTGTGCATGCGCAGTAAAAGCCTACCAAAACTAGCCAGGAAAGATCTGCCCTGTAAGAATAGAGTCCCTCCAGCCCATGAGGTCAATCTCTGCTTGGAGTTGGCCTGCTCCCATGTTCTCTGCTATGAACTCTGGGTGTTCGGTTCAATTCTTTGTCCCGACCACTGAGAACCTGGTTACCTGTGCCCACCTGCGACAAGTGGAATGCACTGGGTCGGGGCACTTCCTCCGCAGGCCTCGTCTGGGGTTGGGGCTGGGCCTGCAGGACTAGGACACCCACCAAAGACACCCGTCCTGGCTCAGCAAAGACCTGGCAAGGGCCTCGCACACAAAAACCGAACTCACACCTCCAGACAGAGAGAGCTGTGTCTGGGGTGAGCTCAGGCGAGCGGAAGGTGGGCTTCAGAAGTGGAAGGTTCCCACCTCTGCCAGGCCCACTTGCCCACTTGCCCTTATCCTTATCTCGACCACTACATAACATATTAAGCATCTACTGTAAGTCTGGCAAGAGGAATGGGACAGACCCCTGCACTCCGGTAACAGGGTGCAGCCAAGAGGGGGGACCCCAAATAGGGATTTGGAATGGGGCCCAGAACTCAGGGTGTCCAGGAAATATTAGGGTGTCCTCACCCCTTCCCCTACAGGTGTGGGTTGGGGGAAGGGACAAATGGAGCAGGGCCATTGAGAGCCATTTTGTACAGCAATAGCCTTGCAGCTAACCTCTGACGTGGTCATTTAACACATCTATAACCTTTAACTGGTTGCATAGATATGTTAAATAGCTGTGGCCATGCTCTGAGCCAGGGGGACCGAAGGAACTTCCCCACCAAGATGTAACTGGGGCAGGTCCCCCGAGTTATAGCGCCTGCGTGAGAGTTTGGAGATGATTGGCTCCACGACAGGGGGCCACGCCTGCCCAGACTCATGATGGCAGCCCAGTAAAGCTGGAAGAATGTGAGAGTGCTGGCAAGTGTAGCCAATTGTGGGAGGAGTTGGAAATGGGGCTGCAGAGGAAGATCAGTGCGGGGATTTAAACTGAGACGCAGCAGCCATTGTGGGGAGAACCACGCAGTTTTGGCTGAGTGGAGACTCCTGCAGCCATTGTGCCAAGAGGACCACTCGGCTTTGCCAGAGTGGGGACCCCTGCAGCTTTAGAAGGGGGAACCACCACCCGGCTTTAGCAGAGACCCCAGCAACACAGCTCATGGTGCCGGGAACTGAGGGAGGCCTACCAGCTGAGATGGATTACTGAGAAGAAGCGGGGGCTGCCTGAGCCATGGACTTCTATTTCTTTTCCTGAGATACGGTACCCCAGACTGGGCAAAGGGGGAAGGAAGGACTGTGTGTGTTTGTGGGTGTTTTAAGGGACTTTGGGATTTTGATGAAGACATTAGGTCACTACTTTAAGTCTGTACAGCATTAAATAAACATTTCCTTTCCTTTTCACGAATCTCTGGCTTTGGGAGACGTCTTTCCTCTGGCGGCAGACATAATGAACCTGGGGGGGCACCTTTCGGTAATAGTGTATCTTCCCAGGCCCCCCCCTTGGTGTTCTGTGACACTCCCACACCTTCTAGCCCAGAGGGTTCAGGCCCAGCCTGCAGAGCCCTCAGCAGAGGCACAGGCCTGACCACCCACACCCTCACTCACACACTCACATGCTCACACCCATACTCACTGCCACTGACACATAAACACATACTCTCCACACTCATACAATCCCACATACTCACCCACACTTACTGCCACTCACACCTGCACTCACACACACACACACACACACACTCCTTCACCCAAAGCAGCCCTGCTCTCACTGGCTTTACATCCCCAGCTTTCTGTAAGATTTTACTTAAGCGGAGGTTCTCTCTCTTTCAAGACTCAATAACTGGTGCTTTGGCCCAACTCTGTCTGTCTGCAGATCGGCACACCGAGATGGGAGCAGGGACCCAGCCTGCCCGAGATCACACAGCTGGCGTCCCGCGGAGCTGAGGCCAGCGCGCAGGTGCGATGGATCCAGGCTGCCTGCCCCCGGGGAGAGCTGAGCTCGCCGGAGAGTCGGGTAAACACCACAGGCGCCTGACTAGTGCAGGTGGCAGACCGGGGTCAGAGGAGAAACCAGAACCAAACCCGAGGGCCGCTGGAGCACAGGGAAGGAGACCACCCCGACAGAGGCCTCGGGTGAGCAGGGAAGGCCTCCTGGAGGAGGGGGACCTTGAACAGAGCTCCGGATGAGCCGCAATGGAAGGAGAGAGGACAAGGATGTCACAGGTGGGTGGCAAGTTCCAGGAGCGAAGGGTCCTGTAAAAACTGTGCACCATCTATGTGCCGGACTCTGTGTGAGGGTGCGGCGCACACTGGCTTGTTGAGCTCATCACGCTCCCCTGTGCTGTGGCTGCTATTGTAGCTGGCGACACCCCCACGTCACCGACTGGGAAACTGAGCATGACTTATTTAAGCCTCACGTTCAGTAAGCAGCAGGGCTGGGATTCAAACCCAGGAGGTCGGGCCCAGTGCCTTGGGTCTAACCCCTGTGCCACAGGAGACTCTGGGCAGTAGAGGCTGCAGAGCTGGCCAGCCTCGGGCAAGGAACGGCCTTTGGATCTGAATGTTCCTTTTCCCGGAGAACCCAACGGTGGCTTCTGCATCAGAAAGTGACACATGCAAAGTGCCTTATGAGTCAGAGAGCCAGGAACAGGGTGCCCCGAAGCTGGGAACACAGGCCTGTTGACCCAGGTGGCTGTCCCAGCGCCCCCTGCATTCCTTCCCTCTGCCGCCCCCATAATCCTAGCCTTATCGCTTCAAGACCGAACATCTGGGGCCCCTCCCTCAGAGCCGATCCCCAGGGCCTCTGCCAGCTGTAATCCAGTCACCACTCACAAGCCTCTAGTGGGGCCAGTTCTCCATAGCAGCGATGCACAAAGAGTGTGCTCCTTAGGGCCCCCGGGACGGCATCCCCTGGGACAGCATCACCAGAGATGCTGGTTTAAAATGTTGATTCCTGGGTCCCACCCTGACGTCGCTGCGTCAAATCTCTGCAGGTGAGCTGACCTATTTATACGTCTGCATTATCAGGGAGCTCCCCAGGAGATCCTGGGGCTTACCAGATTTGAGAACCACTAGCCCAGGAATGAGATCCGCTGAACTCCTGTGTGAAACCATGACGAACTTGTGGGGGAGACCCAAAGACACACCAGCCACAGGCAGCTTGGCGGCTGGCAAGGGAGGGTGAGCCTGGCCCAGTTCTACGCCCAGTGTTGCTGCTTCCTATCTGGGTGACCTTGGGCCCCGGCCATCACAAAGCCTCACTCTGCCCAGCTGCCAAATCGTCAAAAACTGTAAGGGTCTGAGGTTTATTCTTTTTGCAAGCTCACAAGTTAGGCTGCCACATGTAGCCTGGCAGAACACCTGAGATGCCTAGGTCAGAGTCAAGGACTTCGCCCCCCACAGCACAGCAGGCAGCTGGAGATTCGTGTTTGCATTGACTCCTCTTGCCCTGCCCCCCAATACCACGGGACCGTGCAAAGCTGGACCCAGCTGGGTGCTCCATTATGCACTGGGCTTTGCATCGCAACTTAGAAACCCCAAGCTTTGGAAAACCAAATCTTTTATCATTGGTTGGCAAGCAAACCTGTCTGATCTTTGTGCCAGGAGGGGAAACACCATTGTTATTATACAGAACAATGGGAGAAAAAAAAAACCTGCCTGTACTCAAGAGGGAGATGCTATCTCTCTCTGCCTTCCAAGGCAGATCACAGAAACATCCTTGAAAAGACAGACCAGAACAAAGGCTGTCAGCCTCTCTGGTTGCAGGACAGAAATGCAAGATATCCATGGAGAATTAGCTCCCAATACAAATGAGAATATTAACATTTAAAAGCTTTGTATGATCCCTGACCAGTGTGGCTCAGTTGGTTGGGTATCATCTTGCAAAGCGAAAGGTCCCGGGTTCTAATCCTGGTCAGGGTGGCATGTACAGCAGGCAACCGATCGGTGTTTCTCACAGCACGTTTCTCTCCCTCTCTGTCTCCCACTCTTCCCCTCTCTCTTTAAATAAGTGAAGTCTTTTTTTCTTAAGATTTTTATTTTATTTTTTTTTAGAGAGGGAAGGGAGGGAGAAAGAGAGAGAAACTTCAATGTGCGGTTGCTGGGGGCCATGGCTTGCAACCCAGGCATGTGCCCTGACTGGGAATTGAATCTGCGATGCTTTGGTTCGCAGCCCACACTCAATCTACTGAGCTATGCCAGCCAGGGCAATAAGTGAAGTCTTTTAAAGAAAAGAAAAGAAAAGCTTTAAGGGAGATGGAGTTTTAAAGCTTTAAATCAATCACATGACCTAAAATTACTGAGAATAGGAGGGATAATTACAGAGGAGATAAGATTAAGCAGGCAAGTATCTAGAGGGAAAAGTGATACACAGGAAGCCTTTCGTAGCAGAAATTACGGGAACAACAAGGGGAAACTCCTTGCAACCTACTTCATGGGCCAAAGGCTAGTGTCCTTAAGACATACAAAAAGTTCCTACAAGTAACTAAGAGACCAACAACCCAGGAGGAATAAAAGAGCAAGAATATGAACAAATATTTCGCAGAAAAGACACTGGCATTCGGGCTGCCGGTCACTACCAAATCCAGCAAGTAATGACAACGATTGAATCTTTTTAAAAATATATATATATTATTGATTATGCTATTACAGTTGTCCCATTACCCCCCTTCACTCCCCTCCACCCTGCACACCCTCTCCCACCCACATTCCCCCCTTTAGTTCATGTCCATGTGTCATAAGTTCTTTAGCTTCTACATTTCCCATACTATTCTTGCCCTCCCCTGTCTATTTTCTACCTACCATCTATGCTACTTATTCTCCGTACCTTTTCCCCCTCTCTCCTCCTCCCACTCCCCTGTTGCTAACCCTCCATGTGATCTCCATTTCTGTGGTTCTGTTCTTGTTCTAGTTCATTACTTAGTTTGTTTTGTTTTAGGTGTGGTTGTTAATAATTGTGAGTTTGCTGTTGCGATTGAATCTTTTATGGGCGCTTTATTCAGATGGCTGGCGATCTGAGGAGACAGCGGGTTCATACCCTAACAAACCATCTTCCCTTCTCTTTCCTGGCCAGATCTTTTATAAGGGGGTGGGGGAGGACAGACAAGGTGCGGTGAGGGCTTTGAGATTCAGAAGCTGCAACATTCCTGTCCTGGGCAGTTAGCTGGTCCCAAGGGGGAGGGGTGGTCATCTGCTCTCCCTGGAACACAGGGTCAAGGTTCAGATGTCCCCAGGTGGTAATCTTCTGTCAGTGCCCTAGGAGGTCGGCTGTTTTTCCCAGGAGTCAGGACTTATCTGTAGTTTCTGAAACAAAAGCTTTAACATACACATTACTTGCTAGACTCATAACTTTTTACCTTAAGCTAAAATTTTCCAGGTCTTGAGTCCCCTATCAAAAGGATACACAAATTGCATACGACATAGGAAATTGTTCAACCTCACTCACAATAAAAGAGATGCAAATTTGGACTACCATGAAATCACATTCTGTACCTGTCAGACGGGTAACAATGAAAAGCAACAAATAACGTATTTGTTGAGAATACGGGACAATCCGCACCTTCTGAGTAGCAGTAAAATCAGCATCCACTCTATGAAGAGTGATTTCCAATATCTACCAAAGTTTTACGTGTAATTTTTGATCCCTTGGCCTCTCTCAGGGGTTTACCTTTCAGGTGCACTTTTGCATACGTGCAAAGTGACGTGATGTCCTGGGACGCTCACCGCAGCTTTACCTGTGATTTCGAAACACCTGGGGATCTGTCGCACACACCTCCCCACGTCTGAAAGAACAAGGCAGCTCTATGTGGGACCGATAAAAACAGTTTTCAGAATATTTACTAAATGAAAAAACTTGCAGAGCAGTGTGTATAGGCTGCCGCCCTTCACACGTGCGGTCCAGGGAAGAACACAGACCGTGTGTGTGTGTGTGTGTGTGTGTGTGTGTGTGTGTGCGCGCGTGCGCGCAGTGCACAGGGTCCCCTGAGGAAGATGCACGGGAAAGTGACAGCGCAGGACACTTCTTGGGCAGGGACCTGAGCAATTAGACTCAAAGGGTGCAGGAAGACTAGCATGTCATCGTACACTCTGTACTTTTAAATTTTTATGCTGTGTTACAGTCTTCCGAAAACTACACATAAAGGCTTCCAAATCTGTATATAAAATAGATGGTCTTCCAAAAACTAAATATACCATACATTTGTAACAAACAAACACCTGGGCGTTCAGATCTGCCATGAAATGGGGATGGGCTGGACACTCCCACTCCCCCAGGCCTGGGCCCGGCAGGGCCTCAAGCCCGCAGACCCGCTGGGTCTCGGCGGCCGCAGGTGGCCTCCCTGAGCAGTTCCCGGCTTCACGCCAGAGCCACGCCCAGGGAGCACCCTCCCCGTCCCTCCAGCCCCAGGCGCGCACTCCGAGACAGACCCAGGGCGTGGTGAGACAGACCCAGGGCGTGGTGCGGAGTGCAGGGATGAAAGAGACCCGGGTCCAGCCCCTGTCAGCTCCCCTTTGAGTTGGACAACGTAGAGGTGGTGAAGCAGGAGACAGCATAGGAAGAACTCGGAGACTGCAGTACGGTCACTGGCCAGCACTCAGCACCCTGGTTGCCAGGAAACGCCTTTTACCAATTAGGTGGGATAAATAGTAAACTGAGGCAGGGAGGAGGAAGCAGACGAGTCTCACATGCCAACTCAGCAGTCCTGAGCCTGGTCTGATAATATTGCCAGGTGTTCCAATATCACAAGAATCACTATACTAGCAAGAAAGAAGGAAAGTTCTTGAAATTCTATGTAACATTTCCACTATCTGGGAAAGAAAGCCTTGAAACTGTGCTTTCATCCCAAGGCCTGAATGCGGGAGAGGGTCCCCGGTGCCCAAAGAAAGACCCCATAAATAACTTCAGAAATTGCCCCAATTTTAATTAACTGCCTCCTGTCACGTATTTGTTTTACAACAGGATGACCAAATGGAGTCTGGAGCAGGATAAGAATTCGGGCGGACAGACCCCCATTCATCCCCAAATTTGGGTAGTCACATTTCCCAGAAAAGCTGGCGCCACATTTACCTGTTAATCAATATGTAACTTTTTTCCCTCCTATCCCACCAACTATATAAGTCCGGAGAACAAAGGTCTCTCTCTCTCTCTCTCTCTCTCTCTCTCTCTCTTTCTCTCTCTTTCTCTTTCTCTCTCTCGGCTCTTGGGCCACAGGGCCTCTGGCCACCCAGCCTCAGGCTGCCCAGGGTCTTGCCACCTGGTTTCCAGCCGCTCTTGCTTTTCTCACCCTGCTTTGCTCTGAAACTTTCCCTTTCACCCCCTACTCTACCCGGCCCTGTTCTCTTCCACGGAATCGGATCACTAATAAACTGATTACCTGCTACTAAATTTGCTGATATGCAATTCTTGACACGCGTCAGCAAGAAGAACCAGGTCTCCCGTCAACAGTGGGACAGGGGAAGATGCTACCAATAACCACAGAACAGGCGCAAGGCCGTGCAGCACAGCAGCGCCGCAGCTAAGACTGATGAGTGGCCGTGTACGAGGCGGCGACGGGCTTGGCCTTTGAAATGGGCTGCGCCTCGGCTGCACAGCCGCTCTGCAGCGGGCCCGGTTATTCAACCTCCCGAACTTCCCTTCCCTCCCCATAAAGTGTGGCCTGGGGTGAATGCGTGGGCCCGCTACTTAGTTTAAAGCTGTGTCACTCAAGGCCATTTACTTAACCTCTCAGAACCTCCCGGTCTCTAGTACCACCAGCCTCAGGGTTTGTGGGGGATAAATGAAAACACTGCCTGGCATGGGGTCCTGTGGGGGGCAGGGGGCGCAGGGGTTAATAGAGGACACCACTGAGGGGCCAATCTCAAGGGTCGGACTGGCCAGAACCGGGGCCCAAGTAAAGCAGTGGCATGAACACCGCAAACCGTGATGCTACCCTGGTACCCAGCAGGGTACCGCCATGCCTCAGGGGGCAGTGTTTGCCACCTCAACCCCGAGGCCAGCTGAATTTACTTGGAAACGGAGCAGGTGCCGGCCTTTCAGCTTTTCCTGGCCTGTTCCCCCAAACCACACCTTCCCGCCACCACACACCAGGTGCTGTCCCCTCCACCTGCAGGGCCCTCCCCCCCCCCCGGGGCCTCCACCCGTCTAAACACTATCCCGTCTCCAGCAACCCCTGGGTCAGGCAGATAATGCCCCCCCCCCAAAAAAACTGCACTTGTCCTCACCCCCGGAACCCGTGAACAGGAGCCTGACCTGGCAGAGGGAGAGACTGTCCTGGGCTGTCTCAGCGGGCTCAGGGTGACCACAAGGGTTCTAATAAGAGGGAGGCAAGGCGGTCAGTCAGAGAGAGGAGACGCGACCATGGAAATGGAGGTTGGAGGGACCCGCTTTGAAGGAGGAAGGGGCCACGAGCCAAGAAATGCCGGCGCCTCTAGAAGCTGGAAAAGGCGAGGCAACACACCCTTCCCTAGAACCTCCAGAAGGAACACGGTTCGGCCGGCACCTTGGGTTGAGTCCATGAGACCCATTTCCCATCTCTGCCGGGAGCCACTGAATTTGTGCTAGGGAACTCATACACGACATTTTCCTTACAGCCTCTGTGACCCTGGCACCCTGGCCACCCCACTCCTTCCCTCCTCTGAGCCCAGCTGGCGCTCTCTCTGAGTCTCTCCTGGGCTGCGTCCCCCCACCTGGAGGGAGGTAGTTGGCTCCTATCTCCTCTACTGGATGATGAGCATCTTGAGGGTGGGGCTTGCTATTCATGCGTGTGTCCCCCATGGTCCTAAGAACTTTCCCGGGTACTTTTGGGTTCACTCCTGCCCTCTCTGCCTTGCTGTCTGCTGGGAAGGCTGGTCACTGGTGGACCAGCCCACAGGAGCCAGCTGCAGGAGATGCACGGGAAGAGAGAGGCTGGCGAACTGTGCCCTCTGCAATACCCCTGCCCCACAGCCAGCCCTCCTCAGCTCCCACCACGCTGCTCCCTCCGCCCCTGTCCCTTCAGCTTCTCCCCAGGTGCAGACCCACCCCTGCTTCCATCCACACGTGCAAATCCTTCTCTCGAGTCCATCCAGTTTCCCCTGAGAGCCCACCTCATCCTGCGGGCACCGCGACCCAAGTGTGGCCGACATCCAAGTGGACGGTCAGCTGCAGTGGGCCTGGTACGCATGCAGACATTGCCTTGGTCTGTCTGTCTGTCTGTCTTAAATGGTGACCTCACAGGGCCTGAGAGAGGCCCTCAGAGCCTTCTCTTCTACCCCCAGCTGTCCACGCGGGGGGGCGGGGGAGGGAAGGCCTTAGCGAGAGGCAGGAGCAGGAGAAGGCAGGGAGCAGAAGGCAACCCGGCGGGTTCTCTGGACCCCACTCCCCACACAGGCCCTCCCACTGAGAGGTCCCAGGCCACATTCCTCCCCAGCTCCTGGGGCAGCTGGCCCCACCCCGGGCCCTCCCCTCCTTCCACAGGGCTGCCTCCCTGCCTGCTCTCTCCGTGCCTGGTGCCTCCAGGCTGGGCCACCCCTGCACTCCCTCCTTCCCTCCGCGTTATCTGAGCTGGTCAGTGACTCACCCCACAGCCCTCAGGGCCCTGCCCTGCCCCTGACCCGACCAGCCCCGCCCCTCTCAGCTCCTACGCCTGAGCAGTGCTCGCCCCACGCTCTGCACCCCACAGCCCAGGGAAGCTCAGCCCACGCAGAGCTCTGACGGCGCTACATCTACAACACCGGCAAGACTGTAGACCAGGCACCAGGACAGAAATCCATTGTGTCTGTCTCTTGCAACAACCTTCAAGGAAGGTGACACGGGTCACAGATGAGGGTACTAAGACACAGAGACGTTAAGGGACTGGCCGAATGCCACGAGGGCCGGTAGCAGTGGGGCTGCCTTCCACTGGAGCACACCCTCCCATTCGCCCTGAACCCAGCTGGGGCAGCGGAGGGGGGGGGGGGGACGCCCTGTGTTCAAGGGCTCTAGACGTAGAGTCTGAAGCCCTGGATCCAGTCCTTGCTCCTTCTTAGCAGCCAGCTGGCCTTGGACAACCCCTCAGTCTCTGAGAAACTCTTTTCCAGACTAGGGACAGGGGCAATGATCCTGCCGGCCCAAATTCCCAGGCCAATCAGAGGCTAAGAGAGAAAAGAAGGTTCCAAGGTGGGTCAGAGACTGGCATCTGAGCCACAGAAAAGGGGGGTGATATCCACTTGGGAGCCAGCCGCAGCTTCCTACCTGGCAGGCTGCTGGCCACGCCCCAGAGTTTGCAAGCTCCCCAGCCTCCTGCAGCAGCAGCCTGTGTCCTCAGCACGCAGAGCTCGTTCTGCCGGAGCTGCTGGCGTCCAGGGCCCCACCGACTCGGTACCACAGCGCCCCCTGGAGGCCATATGGGGACTCGCTGCCCTATCACCAGGTGGACTTCCTACTACCTACCAGCCTCTTTCTATCTGCCCAATTCTGAAAGAAGAGGGGGGTCGGAGGGGGCCAAGTCTGGGCGAAGGCAGGCCCTCCACCCAGGCTACTCCCTGACCTTTCTGCGAACAGCAAACGGGCACTGAGCTGAGAAGTGGCTCAAGAGAAAGAGCCCCAGGAGGACTGGGTTCCAGCCGTGTGGCCCTGTGTTTGTGTGTTTCTCCTGCAACAAAGAGTGAAAGAGACCGTCTCCCTGAGGGAAGGTGCTCCTACCGCAGCTCTGAACTGTAGTTTATCCGACACTGTTTCCTTGAGAGTAAAATGGCCACAAGGGGCCGCTGCAGCCACAGCTGTGGAGAATCTGGAGCGGACGGAAACCGCCCACACCTGGCCGGCTGAGCGCCCCGCCCCACCACGCCCCTGCCTCCGGTCAGCCCAGCCTCCCTCTCCCCTGTCCCAGCCAGACTCGCTGGACTCACAATGTAACCCAAAAGTCTAAAAACTTCCCGGAGTAGAGCAGTCCCCTTGATCCACAGTCCTATTGTCAGTGGAGTTTAGTGGGACACCTGGGCTCACACACTCAGAGAATATACCAAGGGGAGCTGAGAAACGCCCTTGAATCCCTTGCAAGGGGCGAAGAAAACATGCCGGGAAGAAACCCCACCAGCGGTGGAATCAACCCCACGCGTGTGGGCTCCCATCCAGGAGAGTCAGGAGTCTCCCACTACCTGTCGGTCCTTAAACCAGACACAGGTTGCTCTCAGAAAGCCAGCTTCCTCCCAGAACCACTGGGTGGGAGGGTGCCCTTTGGGAGAGGGGGGGCGTGTTTGGACCAGGGGCCAATGCTCCTTTCTCCCCCAGCTGTTGCCTGCACAAACAGGAAATGGGGGCCACAGACTCGGAGCGGCATCCCAGGCTGCTCCAGACACTGGGCGTGAGACGGGGGCACGGCCTGGGCCCTCCCTCCGTCCCACCATATCATCTCCCGGGCTCCGCAATGCGCCGGCTGGCTCTTCCCTCCAGACCTCCGCCCTCCCACCACCCCTTCCACCGCCACCCGCACACCTCCACGCGTTTCCCCTCCCACCCGCTGCCCCTCACCCTACCCCCAATCCTCGCCCACGGCCAGAGTGGGCGCCCCTGCCCTGCGCTCCTCAGCCTGGACTCCTGCCCTCTCAGGGCCCTCAGCTCGCTGGACGTTGTTCCTGTCCACCTGTGTGTCCCTGGGGGGTGGCGAGGTCCGTGATTGGCTCCTGTCCTCCCACCTTTCCCACTGGACTCACTCACAACAGTTGTGGTTGGGGGAGGGGGGATTATTTTATACTTCCCAGGGGGCAATACCAGGGAAAATTCACAGGCCTGGAGAATTCCGGAAGGGGCTCCGGTTAGGGAGTCTAACGAAGAGGATGCTCTGAGCAAGCCTCCCCTCCCCCATCACACGCAAACCCACATACATTTTTTTTTTTGCACCTCAAATACGATTATTGGCTGTGGGTTTCAAATTTTCTTTGTTTCCTTTGTATCTACCCCAGGTGTCCATCGGGGCTGACAGGAGTTCCCTGGGAAAGACCCCAGCATGTCCCCGTCACATTGGAGGGAACAGAGGGGATGTGGTTGGTTCGTGTTTGGACCTGAGAGAAGGGAGAAGTGTCTGGCCCGAGAGGGTGGTGACCGCAGAGATGGACACGGGACCCGGGGCAGAGAAAACTCAGAAAAATCACGCATCACGGATTTCCACGGCTCAGAAAGTCCATGAGCACCGCCCGCACCAGCGCCCTCGTCCTCTCATTGTCCCTCCCTTTGCTCCACACACTGGGCGCCTCACGTGAGGAAACCCAGGCTCAGAGACAACAAATAACTGGGCCCTGGCTGGCGTAGCTCAATGGATTGAGTGTGGGCTGCGAACCAAAGCATCGCAGGTTCGATTCCCAGCCAGGGCACATGCCTGGGTTGCAGGCCATGGCCCCCAGCAACCACACATTGATGTTTCTCTCTCTCTCTTTCTCCCTCCCTTCCCTCTCTAGAAATAAATAAGTAAAATCTTTAAAAAAAAAAAAAGGAAAGAACTGGGACAGGACTCACTGTTCACTCGTGGCTTCCCGCTTCCGAAGAAGAGGACTTCGCAGCCTACCCGCTCACGGGAGGTGTGCATCCCTGCGCTGTCGGTGGGAGGGGTCCGTCTCCGCCCCCAGTCAGTGCGCTGGGAGTGTTTCAGTCATCGGGAGACGATCGGGTGGGCTGAGAGTCAGACCAGTTCAGATTCTTGGGCAGCTGAGTTCCAGCACGCGTCTCGGCCTCAGGTGCCCATCTGTGAGGCGGGGCGGTTGTGGGATTTAAGGCAGACGGCTCATGTAAAGGCCCCCCACAGTCTCAGTGCAGAAGAGGTCCAGATGCAGTAAGGATGAGGTCCAATGGGATGACAATGACCGTGAGAACTGCAGTTGTTATCCATGGAGAGAAGGGGGGACCTTCTCAGACCTCATCCGTTGCAGAGTGTGGTGGGCGCACGCGGGGGGCAGTTGAAGCGGTGACGCAGCCTGGCCCTGCGGTGACTTGGAGAAGGCAGTCTGATGGGCGACACTCCCCAACGCCTGTGCAGCGTCCAACCAGAACGGGGGCCGCTGGTCTTCCTGCCAGGCTCAGCCTCTCCTAGGAAGGGTTCGTCTGGGACAAGGATGGCGGGCCGTTCTTGGCCAATAGAGGCTTGTCCCCCACCGTAGGGCTAGAAAAGGTGCAAGCAGAGGGGGTACAGGCCTATCTGCCGCCCTCAGGATACAGTTCAGTCTGCTCACTTTCACTGAGCAAACCCTCCGTGACTTGCTCGCCACCAACCCTCCCAGCCCCCCTCGCACTCTGCACTGTAATATGCTCCAGTTCCCTCATTGGCGCCAGACTCGGTGTCACCTCCAGGCTCAACAGGTGCAGGTTCCCATGCCCAGGACACTCACCTCCCCGACATGCACGCACACACACGGCAACCCCATCAACTATCACCCGAATAAATCCAACCCCTCGTTCGGGTCTTGTCCCACCCCTTCCTCCACGGGATGTTCCCTGCACCCCAAGACTGGGTTCAACACTCCTGCTGTGCGCCCCGAAGGCCCTGGACGTCCCCAGAGTGGGAGTCAGTCGGCACGCTAAGTTATGGTCGCTGCCACAGGTGGCCTCCCCCATGGGACCCTCGAAGGCGGAGCCTGTGCTCACCTGGGCCATGTCACAGCCCCGACAACCAGCTGTGCGCCAGGCACAGAGCAGGCCCTCGGTGAGCACGCGCTGAGTGAAGGGGTCGGCGGCCTGCTGGGGGTCGGCCGGGGCCGCACGTGGGGCTCCCGGTGAGCGGGGGGCGCAGAGGAGCTAACCTTCCTCTCCATCGCCACTGCCCCTTTGGGCCTCAAATGTTTCTCTTTCTTACCGGCTTTGTGTTTTCTTGATTCATTTCCCTAAAGTTTCCTTCTTTTTTTTTATTATTTATTTATTTTTTAAAGATTTTTTATTTATTTTTAGAGATGGGAGGGAGAAAGAGAGAGAGAGAGAGAGAAACATCAATGTGCGGTTGCTGGGGGCCGTGGCCTGCAGCCCAGGCATGTGCCCTGACTGGGAATCGAACCTGCGATGCTTTGGTTCACAGCCCACATTCAATTCACTGAGCTATGCCAGCCAGGTTTTTTTTAAAGATTTATTTATTGACGTGAGAGAGAGGAACGCCGATTTGTTGCTCCGTTTATTTACACATTCATTGGTTGCTTCTTGTATGGGACCCGACGGGGGATCCAACCCACAACCTTGGTGTACAGGGACCGCGCTCCCTCTGTCTTGATGAAAGTTTCTCTGGCAGTCCCCAGCGTGTCCTGGTCACGCTGAGCGGAGCAGATGAAAGGGGTCACGCTTTACTGGGTTTGACCTGATTTAAGGTGAAAATGGCATATCCCTGAGGCTCCAGGCGCTGGTGGCACCTAAGGCGGATCGAGAGATTCCCGGGCAAGAGACTCCCAAAAGCTCGGGAAGAGCAGAGCCATCCCGAGTTGTCTGAGTGTCAGCACCAGACAGTGTTGGCACGGACGGGTCTCAGGGGCCGTCTGGCTCGACACCCCCATTCCTCCCTTTGTTGCTCCGTCATTCATTCCTTTGACAAGCTCAAAGTGCCCTCACAGGGGAAACTGAGGCCAGAGATGGCCAAGCTCACTCTTAGTCGGTTGCAAGGTTGTTTTAAGGCGGTTCTTCCCTGCTCTCCAGAAGCCCACCTCCGACCGTAGAAAGAGCTAAACATTGTCAGAGCCCAGGTGGGCGGTGCTGGGACTGCAAGATCTGGAGTCAGGCCAGCTTTGGGCAAGTCGCTTCCCTTCTCTGAGCCTCAGTTTCCTCGTCTGTAAGTTAAAGCAACGGTGGCTGCCTCTCCCAGGTGGGAAACGCCAGTGAGACGGCATGCGGAGCCTGTCCCTCACCTGCCCCAGGAAGCCTCTCCGATCTCCGTCGCTGTGTCGGGGCGTCCTCAGGTCCCACAGCCTCCGTCCCCTCGGTCACCCACTGTGCTCACCGCCCAGCAATTACCCGTCTGCTTACCTGCCTCCGGCACTAGACTGTGAGCCCCATGGAGAAAGGGAATGTGTCTGTTGTTCGACATTTTATTTATTTTCAACCCCTGCCACAGAAAAGGCGCTGATAAATACTAGTCAAATGGATGAACAGGTAAATGAATGATCTGAAGAAGGAATTAAAATAGGTGGAGCCCTGGCCAGGTAGCTCAGCAGGTTAGAGTGTCATCCTGATACACCGAGGTTGCGGGTTCGATCCCCGGTCAGGGCGCCCAGAGGACTCAACCAATGAATGCGTAAATAAGGGGAGCACCAAACTGAGGTTTCTCCCTCTCTCTCTCACATCAACAAAGTCAATCAGTCACTCCATCCATCGATAAAATAAACGGAGATCCCAGTCGGATGTGTTCACAAAGGAGCCGTGCTGAGACTCCCCCCCTTGCTTCACCTGTCCTCACTGTCTCTCTCTAACTCCCACTGTTCCGTTCCTGCTGGGTTTTATTTGCTGTCGCTGGTGGCGGTTCCTTTCCCTGACCTTTGCTTTAGGTTTCATGAGGATCCCCTCGGGTAGCAGAGAAGGGAACCGACTTTGTTCCTGTTCGGGCCTGAGAGAGGGAGGAGCCGAGAGAGAGCCAGCATAGGCCTCAACATGTAGGAAAGCGGAACTCAGGAGATCAAAGCACTGGAGCTTTATGAGCCTTGGAATAACAGACACCGGAGCCAAGAGGGCTTTAGAGACCATCCTCATTCCTACACAGTTCTCGAGTTAACCCTTTCCTCCCCAGTTCATGCATTAACCCTTTCCTCCCTTTGGCTAGCGCGGACCCAAGGCCTCCTGATTTGGGAAACCGGGGTCCCGGGACAGAATCTACGTGTGTGACATCACCTATCTCCTCCCCAGTTTCTTGTGCTTCCCACCAAAGGCATTTCTGAGAGGCCTCTGCTTACAGGATTTGCTTGTCTCTCTGTTCAGTGGGGGCTTAATAATTGCTGGAGGCCAGAGAACGCAGGAAGAACACCAGCGTTGGAGCCAGCCCATACTGGAGCTGAGTCTTTGCTTGGTCACCTCAGACAAGCCACTTAACCTCTCTGAGCTAGAGTTGCTTCATCTGTACAATGGACACGATAATCCCTGCTTCACTGGAACTCGCTTCCCAGATTCAAATCCTGGTCCCACCCCTTAGAAGCCGTGCGATCTTTTCTGCAAGTTATTTAATCCCTCTAACCAACTTTGCTCACGTAGGCAATTTGAAAATGAACAGCATTACGAGGTTGTTGTGAGGACTAAATAAGGCAGTACATATAAAGTGCTTAACACGGGGCCTGGCATGTGGTAAGTCCTCAGTGTTTGTCCCTGCCCCTTCCTCTTGTGGACAATTATTGCTTGTCTTGGTCACCCAGGGCCTTTGAAGAGGAATTCTCCACCTGAGGGCTGCGCCTCCCCACGTGGAAGCCGGTTTGAACCTCCCAGCCCCGCCGGCAGCTGGAGCCCAGGCCGGTGACCAGGCTGTCCAACCACTGTCACACAACAACCAGACACTGCATCCGTCTGCAAGCGGGCAGCTAGTGTCCAGAAGGGGGCGCCCCGTGGGATCCATTCTGGCAGCAGCGGCCACAGACATGCGGCTTCCAGGAGCAGCGATGCCAGCGGCGTAGCAGGAGCACCGGGCGGAAAGTCCCGCCAAGCCTGTGCCCGTGGAGGCTGGCGGGAGCACAGCGTCCCCAGCGGCACAGCCCCCACGCCTCGGTCCCTGAGAGTTTTTCCCGGAGATGCCGTGACTGGCCCCATATCCCTAACACACTGCCTTCAGAGCCTGGGTTCTGATCGTTGCAGGTTAAAACCCCAAGTGACACAGAATTTAGTAAAAGAAGTGGTTCCAGGCTGCCTGGAATCTGGGTGTGTCTGCCTCAGTCTCGTGAGGCTGTCATAACACCGTGCCGCAGACTAGGGCACCGGAACAGCAAAGGTGTGCCATCTCGTGGTTCTGGAGGCTAAAACTCCAAAACTGAGGTGTCGGCAGCTTCGGCCTCCTCCGAGGCCTCTCCCCTGAGCTTGCCGATGGCCACCTTCTCGCGGTGTCCTCCAGGGCTCTTCGGCGTCCCTCTGTGTCCAGGGGCCCCCCTCCTGTGAGGACACCCAGCAGGTTGGTCTGGGGCCCAGCCTGACAGCCTCGTCTTCACTGCCTCACCTCTTTAGCAGCCCTGTCTCCAGGTAAAGTCGAATTCTGAGGTACTAGGGGTCAAAGCCTCAACATAGGAATTTCATCTCGGGAGACAGGACTCAGCCCGTAACAGAGCCTAAAAGACACTGTAAATTCAACACGCCCCAAACGGATGCATCTTCCACCCCGATGGCCTTTACTCGCAGCACCCCCATCTCATTGGGTAACAACTCTCCTTGTCCAGTTGCTCGGAAGACACGGAGACCTCCTGATAGGAATCTGTCTTTACACCACCAACAAGTGCTCCTTCCAAACCCCTGACGGTGTCACCTTCGAGTTCACCCAGGGTCAGTCACCTCGGACCATCTCCACTCTGACCGCCACCGTCTCTCACCTGAATCACCTCCTTCCCGATGGGTCTCTCTGCCTCTGCCCTTGTTCCCTCGGCCGCTGACCAGTCCACAGTCACAGCCACGCTTCTCGTCGGCCACCATCACCACCTCCAGCACCACCTCCTAAGCCCCTGCAACCTCCACCAGAGCCACTGCCAAAACTGCCAGCACTGAAACCACCGCCAGGTCCCCCACCAGCTAGAAATGTTAAACTGCCTCTGTCCTGTCAACCCCCTGAGTCCCTCTGGACTCTGCCCTCACCGGGACCACCAGCTCTTAGCCACTCTTCCAGCCTCTCTGTCCCTCAGGCCCCTCCTCCGTGCGGGAGCCGCAGTGGTCTTTCCAAACCACGTCTGACCGCATTACTCCACTGACTTCCCGCTACCTCCCAGACAAGGCCCACATCCCTGGCACTCGAGGCCCATCCCGGTCTTTCCATTCTGGCTCCAACTCCCACCATGCCCCGGGTTCCCTAACCAGGTCACACGACGCTCCCACCCACCCTGCATACCTCCAATAATGCTCTTCCAGGTCCCTGCGATTGAAACGTCCCCTTTTGTCTTTTCTACCCAGAAAACCCCTACTCATCTTTGGTGACTTTTCTGTATGCCCCCTCCTCCAAGAAGCCTTCCCGTATCTCTCCCTTTGGCCTTGCACTGAGTTCTACCACAGTTCCCACACTGTCTCTCTGTGCCCGTCCCCACGTGCCGACAGTAGGAGCTGCTCATCTCGTACTGGCTCCAGTGCCCGGGCCTGGGTCTGGTCCAAGCAGAATCCCAACATGGTTGGGATGAAGGAAAATAACCACTCATTCCAGGTAGGAGATGCAGAGAAGTAAAGGTAAGAAGAAACAGGCTAGAGTGGTCAGCAATGCCCTGTGAAAGAGGCGGTGACCTCTGGGCTGACGCTAAAGATGTTCAGGCTTCATAAGGGACCAGTGTTTCCTGAGACGCTCTGAGGCAGTGCATGGAGACCGTGGAGGAACCCGGAGCCGCTTGGTGAGAAAGGTGTTTCCTCCCTCTGTTTCTCAGTCTTCTCACCAGCCAAGGAGAACGTCTCAGCTGGACGCTGCGACCCCTTCCGCACCCTTCCACGCTTGCCAGTCACCCGCCCAACAAAACCAGAGCCGACCTTGAGCTCAGAGCCCTCAGGAAGCAGCAGCACCTCGTTAGAAATCAAGTGCTTATTTATATCACTTCCTCCTGTGTCTGGCGAGTGATTCTCATTTTCATTTGGGGGGTAGTAATATAATAATATAGGACTTTCTTCATAAATATATCTTTGTTGAAATGAAAAGTGGGCATATGTATTATACCCAATAAACATGTAAATGGGCCCTGGCTGGCGTAGCTCAGTGGATTGATCGTGGGCTGAGAACCAAAGTATCGCAGGTTCGATTCCCAGTCAGAGCACATGCCTGGGTTGCAGGCCACAGCCCCCAGCAACTGCACATTGATGTTTCTCTCTCTCTCTCTTTCTCCCTCCCTTCCCTCTCTAAAAATAAATAAATAATCTTTTTAAAAAATAGCAAGGAAAGCACAAGTAATCCAGGTAACTAGGTAAAAAAAAATCTTTAAAAAATAAATAAATAAATACATAAATAAATAAGTAAATGGTAGTACAAAATATGTTTAAAAATTAAATAGGTACCTAGCACCAAGAACACTGAAGCCATGTGTGACGGCCTGACACAGGGGAGGGAAGCGCTTAGAGCGAGGCTGGTGGCGAGTGGGTGGGTTGCACGCCTTTCCCAGGCTTCCCCCCAGCTCTGCTCGTGAGCCAGGGAATGGTGATTGGAGACCAGGGAAGGTTCTGCCCTTCTTACCGCCTCTGCACCCCCCATGCTGACGCTGCCACTCCGGGGGGTAAATTTCAGGCCCCAGGTGCCTAAGCTGGATGGAGGAGGGGTTGGCAGAACCAGGGTGAGCCAGCAGGGGGAGATCCCAAAGGCAAGCGGCATGGGGATTTGGGGAGACGGGACGAGGACAGCCTTTCTCTGGCCACTAGAGCACTGCTGCTGGCCTGGAACCAGCTGCTCACACCCCACTTGCCCCTCCTCTCTTGCTGTCTGTCACTGAGCCCAGGTGGGGCCCAGGTGGGGCCCAGGTGGGGCCCAGGGAGAACCCTGAGTCATCCTGTGGCCGACAGCTGGGGGAGGGAGGGAAGGCGTGGCCGGGCCCACCCTGCCCCCTCCTGCATGGTGTTAGCCATCTAGGCAGATGCTTCAGGGTCCAGGAGCCTGCACCTGTGTGTCAGCGCTGATTCATTCCTCACACATTAGGAGCCCGCCGCCACCCCACCTAGGCAGACTCCACCAGAACAAGGGGCATGGGCAAGGGTGGAGGAGTGGGGTGGGTCCTCAGAAGGCTCCTCCACCGGAGTTTGGACATCCCAGCCTCACGTCTGCGAGGACACACCGAGCAGAGAAGTTTGGGACACTGGCCTTGGAACTGCACAGGGCTGAGTCTAAAGCCAGGTTCTTCCACTTACTTAGGGAAAGTTGCTTCTTCTTTTTGGCCCATAAGTTTGGATTCATCCATTATCGAGCACCTACTATGTGCCAGGCATTGTACTACGTGCTGGGAATAAAGTGATGAGCAAGCCAGATGTAGCTCTTCCTTTCCTGGGCAGTTATGGAGTAAACAGACCCTCAGAAATAAATGTATAATTCAAACCTGGGAGAGTGCTCTTAGTAGGAGAATGGGGACCACCTAACGGGGTGTGGCCTGGTCTGGGAGACCAGGGAGGGCCTCCCAGAGAAAGAGACCCTTGAGTGAAGGGTGCGTAGGAGAGCGCCAGGAGAAGAGCATGCTGGGGGAGGAAGAGACAGGACAGCACGTGCAAATATCCTGAGTGGGGAGGGAGCCCTGTGACTCTCAGGGCAGAAGGTCGATGGGCTCAAGAGCAGAGGGTTGGGTAAAGCAAAGGATTTTGGTGGCAAAAAAACTAGTTCTGACAGAACAAGGTGGTTGGGCAGCTTAAAAGAGCTGACGCCAAAGCATTGGTGTGGTCCCGGCACACCTTGGAGCTGTCTCCTGCCTGTCAGCGGCTCTGTGCCTGCCCTCTGACTTCCTTCGGACCACTTGGGTTCTCAGCCCGTTCACCTACTCTCGGTCCATCCTTCTAGCCTGTTGAGGACCCGTTCAAGACCGAGGGCCTGTGCTGAGTGGGGCTGGGAGACGGGCACACAGGGTGCAGGACCGAGGTTTCTTCGGTCAAGGGTCCTCCCGTGCTACAGGCAAGACCCCTGCTGCTCTGCCTATCCCGTCATATTTAATCTAACAGCTATTTGAGGAGGTTGGTACTAATTCTTAAAACGTCTTACAGGTGAGCAAGCTGAGGCTCAGAGAGGGTACGCGTGCTGGCCACGGTCACAGAGCCGAACAAGCAGGCGGTGGAGCGGGACTGGTGGTGTAGGGAGTGGGAGTCAGAATGAGCACAAGGCTCGGGGCTCCCTCTTTGTACCCCCAGCCTCACACGCTTTCTGGGCCTTCCTCCTCATCTTGTCTCTCTCCTGGTGCACTCTGCCTCAGTTCCCCCCACCCCAGGTTCCTCCACACCTAAACCAGTAAAGCTTCAAACAGTGTGAGAGCGAATGAATGAATGAATGAATGATCGATCCTCACTGCCTAGTACTAGCCAGGACCTTCCCTTCTTACCTTTCTCTGACTCTGTCTCTCTCTGTCTTACCTGCATTTCTGTCTCTGTGTGTCTTTTCACCCCTTCTCCCATGCTGAGTCACCCCAAAAGTCAGCAGCGTACCTCAAAGGAAAAAGGCTCCCTTTCCCAGCCCTGCCACCAATGGTGCTGCGCGGGGAAGCCCCATCCAGAAGGCAGTGGCCCCGCCCCGGGCAGCTCCTCAGAGCCGGTGCCAGCCCTGTGTCTGCCTGAGGCCAGGCCATTGTCCTGGGCGTCCTGGGCATCCCCTTGTTCCCTGTCCAGCAACACCCAAGCTCAGTGAGGTGGGCCCTGCCAGGACCCCGGGACCTCCAGCGTCAGGGCCTCAGGCCCCCTTAGGGGTGCATCCCGGGACAGCAGCCTGCAGGACCAGCTGGCCACGTGACCCAAACCAGGTCATCGGTGGCCTCAGGGAAGACCATTCACCTGGTCAGGGAACCAAAGGGAAATGAGCCACTTGTTGTCTGTAAAGTTCCCTGGACACATTTGAAGTCCTTCCTCAATAAAAAAAAAGAGCTCCAAAACTAAAGGGGGACGCAGAATTTCAAGGTGGGTCCCATCCCATAAAATGAAAACTCTTAGCTAAGAAAATTTCATGCTGGTGTCATTGGGCTCCCAGCTCATCCCATCCCAGGGAGAGAACAGAGCAGGAGGGACTAAGGCACCAGCCTGATCAGCGCCCGGAGGCCTGAGTACCAGCCTGGGAAGGCCACTGCCCCCCAAGATTAGGAGCCTGGAGGGGACTTCCACCCAGCACTGCCTTTGCATTCTGAGAGGGCGGGGCGGGATCAGCCCTCCCAGATTGCACTGGGGGAAGCGGAGCCGAGGGGCCACGTGACCCACCAGGACGCTAAGCAGCAACTCCTCCTGCCTCCACTAGTCTGCGCTATGGAGTCGTTTTGCTGGTTTTTAGATGGGGTGAGGGTGGGGAGGCAGCCTTGTCGTGGTCCGAGTGGCCGGCCCTGGTCGTGTTTGGGTGCTGGTGGCACTGGACCCTGTGGACGAGAGCAGCAGGACCCAAAGTGTGGGCTCCACTTTTCCCGGTGGGGCATGGTGCGGGGTGGGGAGCCCCAGAGAGCAGCGGGCTCCTTGCGGGACTCTGGGAGCCTAGTCTGCTCTCTTCCTCTGGGGCTCAGTCACACAGGCTGGGACCACCACAGCGCCCACTGCCCGACCGCCTCGCCTCCCGCTCCCGAGCCCACAGTTAGCCCGGTGGCCTCCAGCCGCCATCTTTACCATCAAGCAAGCCCCTCTCTCTGCATTCCCTCCAGGCAGCGACGGCAGCCGTTCAAGGGGCGGGGAAGCTCGCCCCACCACACCCAGGTCTGAGGAATCTCACGTCACTGCATTCTCCTAAAGCAGATCTCCTTTGGGGATAGAAACTGTAACCTGGCACCACCACCAGGGCGGAGTGGTGTCCAGGGGTGGAGACGCAGTGCAGGGCAGGCTGGGCTCAGTCTGCTCAGTGCAGAGCATGCTGCTGATGTTTCGCTCTCTGTCCAGCCCCGTGAGGCCTCTCGAATGCAGACGGCTCCCCAAGGACTTGCTCCCCTTGAGCTCAATGCCCAGCTAGGAGTGCTGGTCCCCAGGACCCAGCGTCCCTGGGGAGTCAGGTAGCCCCTCCTTAGGGTCCTATCACTCCTCCCGTCACAAAACCATCCCCTCCCATTCTCTGAGGGAGCTCCTCCAAACCCCCCCTCCTCCTTAAACACCTCTAAAACTCTAGTCATTCACCTCTGGAGTGGCCCCGCCCCACGCAGACCACCCCTGAACAACTCTTCTTAATGCCAGAACTCGGGTAAAAAGACATCCAGGGTTTTTAGGGATGCAAAGCAGACTCCCCCCCCCCCACCCCCTGGAGTGAAGACAGGGTCAAGAGAAACCAACACCACTGCATTTTTCCCCCCAATAACTCACCCTCTTGGGCTACCAGTTATAGAGCGCCAATGGTGTGCCAACCGCAATACGAAACTCGTTGCCTGCATGAGATCATCCAACCCTCCATCAGTCTCGTGCATGAGGTGTCTTATTCCCCATTTTGTAAGAGAGGATTTTGTCCGAACTGTTTTAGGCTAGTCGGTACAGGAGCCAGGGCTCCGACCGAGGATGTCTGATCCCGCAACTCCGGCTGTTAGCCCCTTTGCCCGCAAAGACTGCATCTTGCTTTAACCCCAGTTCCACCCTTGGCTCCTCCCACAAGCTTCATTCACGCACCTTTTCCCCAGCTTGGGGCCATGAGCCCCACCCATGCCCGGAATATTCACTATCCACTCAAGGGAAGTCCTCCTTTTCCCCCTCCTTCTCCAGCCCCCCAAAGAGGGGGGAAGGCACTCCCCGCTAGAGGAGGCTTCTGCAGCCCTGACGCTCAATGGACATTCCCTTCATGGATTCTCATATCAATACCCAGAAGCAGGATGCATGCTTACTGGGTAACTGGGGGAACGGAGGCTCCCCAAGATCACAAAAGTAATGCAGAACAGAGCCAGAGTTAGAAACCACCAGGTCTGTTCCCAAAGCCTCTGAAAATGGGCTTCTCCCGGAGAGAGAGCCTTCGCGCACAAGAGGGAGCCGACCTAGTGTTGCTCACACCGCCTGCCCTGAGCCCGCCCTGTGCCCGGCACTGTGCTAGTGCCCTCCCACACATTCTCCCGGAAAATCCTCCCAACAAGCCCGCAAGGAAGGTGCTGCCATTCTGCCCACTTTTCAGCTGTGGAAACTGAGGCCTGGAGATGCTAATCAACTTGCTTTATGTCAACTGAAAGCAGTCAGGACTCACACCCAGCTCTGGAGGCAAGAGCAGGTGGGGTGACGGGACACAAAATTCTCAGGGAAGCAGGAGTTCTTACTAGGTCCCCAGATTTCCACTGAAGAGCTTTAGGGACCTACGGACCCCAGGAATTGTATACAAATGTGTGTATGCTTCTCGGAAGATGAAAAGAGAAGATCTATAGCTTCAATATATTCTCAAAGAAATCCCTCATGATAATCCCTAGCACAGTGCCTGGCATACGAAAGAGACTCAAAATATCTGGAGAATGAATAGACAGATGAATGAATGAATGAATGCATGTGCCTCCATGCCCTGGGAGACACCACTCATGACCTGGTGCACACTTCCTTCGTCTGCATCTTTGGAGATGGTGAAAGTCATCCCGGGACCAGAGCCCAGTCCTCCTCCAGGCCCTTTCTCCCAGTCCCAGAGGCTACACAGCCAGGTGCTATGATGAGTTTCAAAAAGATGCTTCCCCCGCTTCCCCCCACCCCCACTGCTAACAATGACCAGGCAGAGGCGGGAGTTGTGCAACTCGGACAATGAAGCTTTATTGCGTGCCAGGAGGGGGCAAGGGGGGGCAGGGCTGAGGTGTAAACTGCTTGTGGGGCAGGGGGTGCGTGAGAGGGGTCCCCTGGTGAGATTCCCCGGTGTGTGGAAGGGCGCTTCCTAGGCCTGAGCAATGCTGGGCAGCCTTATTAGTTCTTGCTGCGAATGACCTGCTCGTGGGTGGACACCACCTTGCCGTCGTGCACATCCATGACCTTGGTGCGGATCTGGCGACTGGAGGACACTGGGGAATAAGGGAGAGGAGGCGTCAGCGGCGGCGAACACGCAGTGAAGAAATAAGAAGTGGGGGAGGCCAAGGAGTGGAGAGGAATTGGATGAACTGTCTCCCTGCTCCCCTTTCCCCCGGTTCTCTCTTCATCCGCGGCTCTTGCGCCAGCACTGATGCAACCAGCACACCTCCCTCTCCGGTCAGGGCTCCCTAAGGCCAGGGCAGACTCTGTGTCCTCAGACCCGAGGCTCCTAAGAACTCAGGTGGACCTGGTTCCATCCAGAGTGACCCAAATAGACCCAGATGGACCCACGGCGGACAGAGCCCTGTGGGGTCCTGTCCATGGTGCTGACCACCAGAACCATGCAGTCTGCCGCATGGATGACAAAGGTAAAAAGTGGAAGCCACCAGCTCCTAGCTCTAAGAAGGGTTTAGAAAGGGGGGTTTGTAAGGGACACCGGGTGAAAAAACTCTAGCTCAGTCTTCAAGAAGCCCCTGCCCGACACCCAACGCCTGCTGGGAGACCGGGGGTGGTCCTGGTGCTGGGTGAGGAGGAAGGTCTTACCATCTCTGGACGACTGAGAGCCAGAGGTGAACTGGGAGGAGAGGCTGTGAAGACAGAAAGGGGTGAGATTGTTAAACACGTGGGGGGCGGTGAGTGAATGGTGAGGGGTTGGGCCAGAAGGGAGGGCCGGGCACTCACTGGGCGTCCTCGCCCTCCAGCAGGCGGCGGTAGGTGGCGATCTCCTGCTCCAGCCGCGTCTTCACGTCCAGCAGGATCTTGTACTCCTGGTTCTGCTGCTCCATGTCGCAGCGCAGCTGGGCCAGCTGCTCCTCCACGCTGCCGATCATCTCCTGGATTTGGGCCAGCTGCATGCAGTAGCGGCCTTTGGTCTCCTCTAGGCTGCTCTCCAGGGATGCTTTCTGCGAGGGCGGGAAAGAGGATTAGGGGTCGTGGAGTCGGCCATTCTCTCCCTGTTAGACCTGGGCCCACCCAGCACGGACAGCGCCCCCTACCATGCTGAGCTGGGACTGCAGCTCGATCTCCAGGTTCTGCACGGTGCGCCGGAGCTCGGAGATCTCGCTCTTGCCGCTCTGCAGGGCCTCGGTGTTGGTGGCCACCTCGCGGTTCAGCTCCTCCGTCTGCAGAAAACAAAGTGTCATGCACCCTGGAAAGTCCTGGGAAGCAGATGTCCCAGGTCCCTTCCACCCGAGCGGCACCCACCTTGCTGAAGAACCATTCCTCGGCGTCCTTGCGGTTCTTCTCCGCGATCTTCTCGTACTGGTCGCGCATCTCGTTGAGGATGCGGCTGAGGTCAACGCCGGGGGCGGCGTCCATCTCCACGTTGACGTCTCCGCCCACCTGGCCTCTCATGGAATTCATCTCCTGCACAACCACAGGACAGTCCCCAGGGGGAGCCTCGCTATGGCAGCCGAATGGGCTTCCCCCGTCAGAGGAGTTGCTGGCCTGGACATGGCCCTGGACCATCTCGAGTCCATCCCTTCCCTCCCAGCTCATCTTCTAGGCTGGCTTCTCCAGTTAGCTCTCACCTCCTCGTGGTTCTTCCTCAGGTAGGCCAGCTCCTCCTTCAGGCTCTCGATCTGCATCTCCAGGTCAGCTCTGGCCAGGGTCAGCTCGTCCAGCACCCTGCGCAGGCCATTGATGTCGGCCTCCACGCTCATACGCAGGTTCAGCTCCGTCTCGTACCTGGAAGGACCCCAAAGAAAAGTAGTGAGATGCCCGTCCTGACCACACTAGAGGTTTTGTTCTCTTTCCCCCATCCGCTTCTTCCCATAGCTGGCACCCCCAGTGTGGTTTGGGGAGCCAGCCTTGAAAACAGCACGACACCCATGGATTGCTCACATCTGAACATTCCTGGGGTGGGGGGAGTGGGAGGCGGCAGGGAGCAAGGCAGCTGATCTGATCATGTTACAGGATTCAGGGAAGGGAGATGCCGCTAGCTTCGGTCAACAACAGCACACAGGGCCTCCAAATGCGGCTGCCTCCCAAACTTCAGGGGCACATGGGGAAGTGGGGAGTGCCTTTCCCTAAAACAGCCGCTCCCCAACCTGGCTGTGGATCAGATTCGCCCAGGGAGCCTGTTAAAATAACCGAACCAGGACTCCAAGGGTGGGGCCCAAGAATCTGGCATTTTTATAAGCACCCTAACGGGTTTTCACACGGCCATCCTGACGCCGGTCAGCTCTGTTTCGGGAACACTACTCCAAAAACACCCCACCCCGGGAGTCTGGCCGTGCCGGGCCGCCACTGCGAACTCACTTGGTGCGGAAGTCATCTGCGGCCAGGCGGGCGTTGTCAATCTGCAGGACAACGTTAGCATTGTCCACGGTGGCCGTGAGGATCTGCAACGGAAAAGGGGCACGAGTGGTCAGTCGAATGGTCATCCATCGCTCGCCGGTCTTCACAGCAGCTGGCTTCACACTCTGGCCCGAGGACCCCCTGGTCCCACCAGCCTTCTCCACAGCAGCCTCAAGGGGGCACCTGCAGTCGTCCAGCTGTGGCCCGGGACTTGGCTGACTCGTGGTCAACAGAGAGAGGAAGCAAGAGCCCTGGGCTTAGAGTCCAAAGCTCTTGAGTTCTGGCTGTGGTTTTACCACTGGCCTGCTGCGAAACCTGAGCCAACTCCGGGGGCTTGAACGCCCCTCCAATGAGACCCGATTCTCCACCTGAATCCTGCCCCTGCACAGGCCAGCCCTGCCAGCCCCCCCAGCCAGCACAGACTCCTTTCCAAGCCCCCAGAACATGGGGCCTCGGGGGGAGCTTTCACAGCAGGTGAGACCCAGGTGGTGCAAGGGGTCAGAAAAGACCCCCTCAGGTGACGGGGGAGCAGGGGCCTGGAGTCAGATGACGAAAGCCCCCCAGGATCCTTCCTGCAACGGCTCGGGGGCACCAGATGTGGGCTCGCTGCCACTGCGTCTCTGTGGGTTTTCCGGGCCCGCCCGGCTGTGGGGAGGGCCGACGGGTGCCAGGGCTCATGGGCGGCAGCCGCCACAGCCCAGACTAATGAGCTAATGAACGGTTTGGGTGTCTGGCCTGGTCCCGTTACAGCCTAGCTCCTCCCCCGTGCTGGAGAGCAGGTAGCTGTCTCCCAGGCTGGCAGGTGGAGGGCAAGCGTTCCAGCCTCAGCTGGGAGCCCCTGGGCAGGTCACAGCACCACTCAAAGCTTCTTCCTCCGTAAAATGTAAGGGAGAGAACTCCTGGTCTCATAGGGTCTGAGGATCTGGAGCCCAAGAGGGCGTGAGCAAGGGGGTGGGGGAGACTGTCCTCCCACTGCCCAGCTCTGCCGGGATCATCCAGAGCCAGAGGAAGGCACCTGTCCCAGAAATCTAAAGGTGCTGGTGGCCTGAGGCACCTGTGGCTCCAGAGTCAGGTAGCTGGAACGACGCCTCCGGCTGCCCACCAGGTTCACCCACCTTGTTCCTCAGGTCCTCGATGGTCTTGAAGTAGGGGCTGTAGTCCTTGGTCTCAGCGGGCCGCTGCCTCTGGTACCAGTCTCGGATCTTGACCTCCAGGTCGGCGTTGGCCTCCTCCAGGGCACGCACCTTGTCCAGGTAGGAGGCCAGGCGGTCGTTGAGGTTCTGCATGGTCACCTTCTCGCTGCCCACCAGGAGCCCACCGTCACCACCACCCAGGCCAGCACCGAAGCCGCCACCGCCGAAGCCACCGCCAAAGCTACCACCATATCCTCCACCGAAACCACTTCCCAGGCCTCCACCGAAGCTGCTACTGCTGAAGCCACCGCCATAGCCGCCCCCCAGCCCGTAGCCACCCCCGGAGGAGTAGCGGGAGGAGGACACGGACATGCCCCCGAAGCCGCCGGAGGCCCGGCATGACCCTCCGGCCAGGACAGAGGACATGCGGCTGGAGCCCCCGCCAATGCCCCCGCCAATGCCGCAGGAGCCCTTCATGGAGCTGGAGGAGGTGAACTGGCGGCTGCAGGTGGTCATGGTGCCGAGCAGGGAGGAGGCGCGTGAGCGAGCGAGTGAGTGAGTGAGTCGGCAGAGAGAAGAGGAAGGTGCTCAGTGAGTGGGAAAAGGCTGCAGGTGTTTTATAGTCCTGAGTAGGGGGCGGGCCCGGCACTTCCCGGCCTCCTGGGCTGTCATCGCCCGCGGGCAGTGCCAGCTCCCAGCCAGGTCCCTCCTCTCCTCTGCCTTGTCACGTCTTTCATACTTTACTGGAAACTCATTGTTCGGGGTGTTTTGGGTTTCTTGTCCCGCTGGGCGCGGTTCGCAGGGGAAGGCGCGGGCCTGCGGGCTACGCTTTCCTATCCGGCCCGGGGAGCCAGGGCTGTCGGCAGCCGGCGCGCCGGGCTCAGCCGGCTGGCAGGGAGCAGGGCCTCTGCACCGTCAACGGGGTGCCTGCGAGCTCCCCGTTAACTTCGTGAGACGCAGTCCTCTCAGAGCGAGCCCACAGCTCAAGGTGGCGCCTGCCTGGAGGAGCACCCGCACGGCAAGGCCACGCCTAGCACAGAGATGCCCCCGCAGCGCTGCCATCTATGAAAAGAGACAGGGAAGTCGGGGGCCCTCCCAGGTCTCACTTGCTGGACTTTGCGAGGGACCCGCCACATCCCTGAACCATCCCAGCTAGTCCCTCGGCTCAGGCCTCCCCTCTGACACCCCCGTGGAAGGGAAACCCAGGCAGCCCTCCCCCGCCCCCCACCCCGGGCACAGACTCCAGGAGCCTCCACACACCCGTGGACAGACCCACGGCGCTGGCCACTCAGTCTGGCCTGAGGCCAGGGGCATCACGGGCCCAGCCAGAGGAGGCACCGGGCAAGCGCAGGCAGCCGGGGAGTCTTGGCCCTGCCATTTACTCCCGCGTGACCCAGGATCTGACATGTCTCTGAGCTTCAGTTTGCTCATCTGTGAAGTGGGAGCAAACCCCATCCACTCTGCCTACCGCAGAGTCAGCTCCCAGAAGCCAACTCAGCAGTGTGTGTGCAAGGGTTCTGTATGCCCAGTGTGGCACAAAACTGGCTGGCACTGTCGTAGCCCCTTCTGGGCTCCCGGGAAGGGGGGCAAAGCAGCACCCTTGGGACAGGCCCGGCAGGGCCTCTGTGCTTCCAGCCCCAGGGATCTTCCCAGGCTCCCAGGGCAGCGCTGATGGGAGGGGCTGGCTCAGGTGCCGCTATGAAAGCCCCTTGTGGACCTGGGGGGAGGAGGGAGGGAGTACAGGCACCTAGCAGTACACTCGAGGGCCCCTGACGCCTGAGGCCCTGAGGGCTAGGGGACATTTCCAGGGGCCCATTTTTGTTCTGCCTGAGAGAACTCAGCTACCCCTCGTCTCCCAGACAACCCGCAAACGTACCCCTGCGGTTGCACCCCGCCTTCCCGCCAGCCCCTCAGCCTCACAGACCCCGGGGCACGTTGGAGGAATGTGGTCCTGTCTGGGGCTGCCCGACACGTCCCATCTCCCCAGACAGGCCCCAACAGCCCCCGCTGGAGGCTCCAACGCTCTTCTGATGATCAGCTGCTCCCGCAGGAGAACCAGCGCCTCCCTCTCCCCCGCCCCTCACCGCCGTCGAAGCACATGTCCGGGAGCGGCCCCCACCCCCAACCCGGCCCAGGCGCCACTCACAGGACGATCTGAGACAAACACTGCAGGCTGTGGGCTCCCCAAACCCACAGCAGCGCAGAGAACTCACGAGGATGTGAGTAAGCCGGGGCCCCACCCCCAACAGACACTCCTAATCTCCTTCCACAGAAAGGTCTCCCACCCCGGCCCAGCCCTACAGTTCCCCGCCATGAGCGGGTGCAGTGACTTTGGCTGAGGGACAAATGCTTTCACTAGGAGACATGTTGCTGTTGGCCATGGGTTGGGGCGTGGGGCGGGGGACTCACCAGAGAAAAATGCATCGTCCAGAGGGACCCGGGGAGCAAGAGTGGGTGCACAGCCCATCACCTGTCTCCCTCCACTGCGGGGAAGCACTGGAGGCTCCCCAGAGCCCAGGACACAGGGAAAGGTCTCCATCCCCCTCTCCTCATTCACGGAGCCCAGAATCGGCTCGCTCCTTAGCCCTCCAAGGGGAATTCCGAAAGATAGAGACGGTAGGGAACCCGTGGCATGTAAACTCTTGTGCACAGTCTAAGGAGAGACCTTTGCCAGCCCTCCCCACCCCCACACACCCTGGCACCCCAGCGAGGAACGCCAGTCTGATCTCCCGCTGACCAGGGACTAGAACCCTGACTCAGAGCCTGAGGCCAGCCCTCTGCCCTGCAGACGTGGAACTGGGCACCAATGGCCCAGCCTGGCGCTCCTGACATTTTGAGGAGACAGAGCTTTCTGGGGCAGCAGGAGTTCCTGGGGCGAGGGGGGTGGTCTGTGGTTGCCTGCAGTACCCCCCACCGCTGGACTCCTAGGTGGGCTTTGAACCGGTGCCTTACCTGACCCTCCTCCAGCTACCTGGCAAGGAGGTGCTGGAGGAGCCTGGGGTGGTGCCTCTTGAGGTTGGTGAGTCACGGGCCTGGGGGGGAGACCCATGCCAACCCAAACGGATGAAGCCACTGGGCCAGGCAGCCCCCCCTCCTACCCCCTGAGAGTCTGCATTTTGTGCTGAGGACCAGGCAGGGAGCCAGAGGATGGGACCCTAAGGAAGAACAGGCCAGTCTGAGGGGGGAGGTACAGGCTTGCAGCCCAAGCTAATGGGGAGACAGTCCCTGCCCTTGGGGAGCCCCCAGCCTGAAGGAGGAGAGGACGCACCTCACAATCCCTTACGAGGTGAACAAACATGAGAAAAGGGCGATTCACACGCAGTCCTTCCCTGGGGCTGCCGTAGCAAAGCGCCGCCACTCTGGGGGTGAAGCCACAGAAGGTATTCTCTCGCGGCCCCGGGGGCCAGCAGGCCCGCAGCCTCTGGAGGCACCAGGGGAGAACTCTTCCTGCCTCTTCCCGGCATCTGGTGGCTCCTGGCGCCCCTGGCTTGTGGCGGCGACACTCTAACTGCTGCCTTTGTCTTTAAGCAGCCTTCATCTCCGTGTCTGTGTCTTTTCCTTTCTTCTTTTAAAATATTTTATTTATTTATTATTAGAGAGCAGGGGAAGGAAGGAGAAAGACAGGGAGAGAAACATTGGTATATGCGAGAAACACCGATCGATTGCCTCTCACACGCCCGTGTCCGGGGACCTGGCCCGCAACCGGGGCCTGTGCCCTCCCACCAGGAACCAGACCAGTGGCCTTTCGCTCTGCGGGGCGGTGCCCAGCCCAGTGAGCCACACCGGTCAGGGCCCCGTGTCCTCTTCTACCTCTGATAGGGACCCTCGTCGGATTTAATGCCCCCTCGGGCCCAGAGAGATCTCATCTCAGTTCTCACCACAGTCACATCTGCAAAGACTCATGTTCACATGAGGTCGCTTTTGGGGGTTCCTGGTGGACATGAACTTGAGGGGGACACTATTGAACCCGCTACTCCATCTGACAGATTGGCAGGTATCTCGGGGCAGAGGCAGCTGTGGAAATGTGGTGAAGAGACGGCTGTGCTAAGAGGTGAGCAAGGCCAGTCTGGGAGGCTTCCGGGAGCCGCTTGGAGCTCAAGAGCACACACGGGCCCTGGGGGTGGGCAGCCAGGGGGGCAGAACCCTCAGGCCTCCGGGCCACGCCCCCCACCACCCAGCTGCCCTGGGTCCGTCACCGATAGACAGCTGCTCTGAGCGAGAGATCTGGTTTTCATTTTCCTAATTCTCTATTTGGAAATAATTTTAGACTTTCAGAAAGAGTTGCGCAAGTCGTGACGAGTTCGTGTGCGCCCTGCACCCAGCTTCCCTAGCAGGAAAAGGTCCCGTGAACGTCGTACAATGACCAAACCAGCAACAGGCCTTGAGCCCCAGACCGTGATCAGGTGTCACCCGGTTTCCCACCAACAGCCCTTTTCTGGTGCCTTCTTTCTGCTTCGATCCAGGACTCCGCATTCCACTAGCTGTCCTGTCTCCTTAGACTCCTCCCACCTGGGACAGCCCCTGTCTTTCATGACCTTGACGTTTCTGAAGAGTGCTGCTCACTTAGTTTGTAGAATACCCCTCAGTTTGGGTTTTTCCAATACGTTCGCGTCCTTAGGTTGAGGGTGTGCATTTTGGCGAGAAAACCACAGAAACAATGCCGGGTCCTTCTCAGGCACATGAGTCCCGTGTTGATGGGTCTTATCGGCTGGTGACGTTGACCTTCTTCACGGGGAAGGTGGTGTTTAGATTTCTCCACTGTCGTGCTCCCATTCTCCCCACTGAAATTAATAAACACCTTGAGAAAATGCTTTGAGATGACACAGTTATCTTGTTCCTCCTTACGCATCCACCCACTGGCCCCTATGCCCACTGGTGGGGGGAAAGAGCTCTCAATGCCCAAGAGCCTTGTGTGTCTGGACTCCAGAGGGACTGTGGCTCTCAGGAGAGACTCAGGGTAGGGGTGCCCAGCTTAAGGAAGAACTCTTTTTTTTTTTTAAGATTTTATTTATTTATTTTTAGAGAGGGAAGGGAGGGAGGGAGAGAGAGAGAGAGAGAAACATCAATGTGCGGTTGCTGGGGTCATGGCCTGCAACCCAGGCATGTACCCTGGCTGGGAATCGAACCTGCGATGCTTTGGTTTGCAGCCTGTGCTCTATCCACTGAGCTACTCCAGCCAGGGCTTGGAAGAACTCTTTCTTCCTCCCTTGTCCAGCCCCAAAGTCAGACTGGGCCCCCACAGCCTCCTCTTGTGCCCGAAGACACTCCCGTGCAGGCTTCCCCAGAAGAAGCACCATGCTTCCCTATTCATTAACACCCGCGGTCTTTTCCCAGGCCTCCACCAGCCCCGGGAAGAAGGAGGGGAGAGTTGGGGTCCCCCGCATGTCACAGGTAGAAGCCTGAGGTCCGCAGAGGCTCACCACAGACAAGTGACCAGTGGCCACCCTCCTTGTGGTCCTCAGACCCCCAGGGCCTGCCCAGGGTGGCCTTCTCTCCTCCTGGCCGAGTCCCGAACCCCTTGCCTTTCCATCCCTGTCCCTTCACACTGCCCCTCCCAGCCCCCGTGTTCACCCCTCTCTTCACCGTGTCCTAGCCACCTGTGTGCAGCCCAGGTGAAGTCTCCTAGAGCTGAGGACTGTCACTTGTAGAGACAATGGGCTGGGGCCTGAGCCAACCTGGCCTCAGCCTCTCAGCCTCTGCCACCAGAAAGGCAGGACTGGCGGGGACCAGGAGCAGGCTGGCAGGCAGGGGGGCGGGCGCAGGAGGCGGGCAAGAGCCCGGAGCACCTCCCCAAGGCCCGGGTGCCCTTTCCCCTAGAAACCTCTGCCTCCCGCGGCTTTCCCAGGCCAGCCTGCCCGTCTGGGCCGAGCACCCTTGTGAGAGGCGGAGCTGACACAGCAGACGTGCTGAGCCAGATGTTTCCGGGTCCCCGGCCTCGTCTGAGCTGGCCAGCTGTGAAAGCCAATGGAACAGACTTGGACCACCCGTGTTACCGACACAGAAGGTTCGGAGGTCGAGGAAACCCCCGCAGTCCACAGCAACGGGGCTGCACAGCTGGGGTTCGATCCCAGCTCTGTCTGGCTGCAAGCTTCACTTTCTTTCCTGCTAGAGGGTCCCCAAAAGTCAGAGCCAAATGGCCTCCATGGTCATCTAGACCAGCCTCTTAACTCTACAGATTAGGAAACTGAGAGGGGAAAGGTGGTGTCCAAAGTCCCACAGCAGAGCCCGCTTTGCGAATGCAAAATGCTTAACACGCCGCCCAGGAACCTGAGCGAGGCTGGGCGAGGTCTCGGGGCGTAAGAACGGACGTGCTTCGTGGTCCGTGCCCACCTCCTGTAGCTCACGGCAGTGCTTTCAGGGCCACAGAAGGTCTCTCCTTCCGCAGGTGCTCAGCATGCTCATTTCCTGTCATTCCCTCGGTCTGATGGGGGAGACACGGCCCTTGCCCCTGGGGATGTCCAGTCTGATGGGGGAGGGCAAAGGAGCCCAGAGCTTTCTCTGCTCCTTGGGCCGAGGAGCCACCAGGTGGGGTGGGTAGCCCGTGAAAGGCTTCTTGGAAAGGTTGCGTTTGACTCAGGTTTTGAAAGAAGGAAGAGCCCCGGGTGGGTGGAGTGGAGAGAGGGCATTCCCAGGCAGGGGCGTGGCTGTGGGAACTCGAGGAAAGTCAGCAACTGGGAAAGAGAACGGCTGTGTCAGGGATCCTGAGCTACGGGGTGCAGGTCAGAGGTCGAGGGGGAGGCAGGGGAGGGTCCTGGGGAGTTCTGGAGAGAAAAGATTTCTGCCTCCGTCAGAGGTTGGGGAGCCCATTCGGCCTCACGCAACCCCACCCCTCCCCCAGGCTGACCCCTCGAGGTGTCCAGGAAGCAGCAGGACCTCCATGGTCCGTGGCAGAGGGGGCTCCTGTCTGGGCCTCAGTAGCCATGCGACCTTGACCAAGCCCCTCCTAGCCTGCTTCCCAACAAGCGGATATAATAGCAGTTTCTACCTAGCAGGATTATGGACAGGAGTAAAAAATGCATGGCCAGTGGCCAGCATGGTGTTAGGTGCATAGTAAATGTTTGGCTTAAAAAAAAAAAAGACTCCCTTACATCAATCCCCGGAGCTTGACCCGGGAGGGGCAGGAGAGAGCTCACATGGGGAACAGGTATCAGAAGTCAGGCAAAGACAGAGACGAAGAACAAAGCGGAGTCCAGGAAAGTGCTGGGGTGTCGCAGCAGTGACGAGAAAAGGAGGGAGGCCTGCGGGAGCTGCTGAGGCCAGCAGGGCCAGAGTGATGATGAGCTCCTGAGTCCCCCGGGGCCGGGCCGGGTGGAGTCTGCGGGAACAGGCAGGCCCAGAGGCCCTGCCGAGGAGGAGTCGGCAGGACAGCCTGGGTGTGAGGGGAGGAGCCAGGCACGGGAGCTGCCGGCAGGGCCCCCACTCTGAGGCTGGGGGCCCAGCATCGCCTCTCCTGGCCTGGGAACGAGGGGGTGGAGAGGCAGCAGCTCCGGTGTCGGGGTGGGGGGGGCCCTGAGGCCGGGGAAAGCCTCACCCGTCACTCGGCCTCACCCACAACCTGGCTCTTCTCCTCCCAGCCCTGGCCGTGCATCGGGGGGTATATCTGCACGCACACATGTGTGCACGCACACATACACTCTAGCTTTGCTCTGCCTCCTGGCTTCTTCCACAGGACTGGAGTTATGACTGAAGGCAGCCCTCAGCTCACCCTGCAGCCACGTGGCCAGAGAGGATCAGATTGAGTTTGAAAAGCCCCAGGAAAGGCTTTCTGTGTGGCCTGGTGTGGCCAGTGGCATGACTCCTATATGACCCACCCTGCGGACATATGTGGCCCCCGCCGCCACGACCAAAGAGGAAGGGCCTGGTATCGGAAAAAGGTGGGGCACAGATTTGGTCTCAACCTTTAGGAGCCAAACAGCCACCCCAATGTGCGTCTACTGCACAAGGGAGGAGGTGGTACCTAGGGAAGCGCCTGCTATACCCGACTTCTAGCCCTGGGTTTCCTGGCAGCCAAGACAAAAAGGGAAACATGATGGCATATGAAATTCTCACTAGCTAATAAAGAGACACATCTGACTGTCAAGAGAGACAAATATATCTTCTAAGGTCTGAGGCCTGAGAAGAACCTGTCTTCACGGAATCGGAAGGTCACTGAGAGTTCCAGTTTCCTGAGCCCCGCTCTGCCGGGCACTGTGCTGGGCATCGCCACTGATGTTCTCATGTAATCCCTGAGGAAGGTGATCCTGTCTCCATGTTGTACATTTAGAGAGGTAAGGGCAGGGGCCTCAGTCTCCAAGAGCTGAACCCCTCCCAGCTGCCACCGAATGTGTGAGTGTCCCAAAATGCCAAGGAGCTCCGCAAAGCTAGGTCCCCTGCCCCTGGTGGCATCACAGCCTGCCTCCTGAAACCACCAAGCTCCAGCCGCTTCTCCTAGACACTTACTGGCCAGATTTCTGACTGTCAGGACCAGAGGCTGTTGCCCAAGGGCCTCTGGCCACCAGAGCCCAGTTCTGCCTGAGCAGGAGGCAGGCTAGCGTGCTAGAAGGTCAACACGACCCGCTGCCTGAGAGGCGCCCTCTGCCTGTGACTGATGGGATCGCAGGACCAAGGCCCCAGCTTCCTGGTGGGCTGGGAAGAATTTTTTTTTTAAAGATTTTATTTATTTATTTTTAGAGAGGGAAGGGAGGGAGAAAGAGAGAGAGAAACGTCAATGTGTGGTTGCTGGGGGTCATGGCCTGCAACCCAGGCATGTACCCTGACTGGGAATCGAACCTGCAACACTTTGGTTCGCAGCCCACATTCAATCCACTGAGCTGCGCCAGCCAGGGGGCTTGGGAAGAATTTTGAGGGGCATGTTCTCCGCAGTCTCTTGGGGGCCCCCAGCGGGATCAAGCTACAGGTGTCCACAGTGCTCACCTGCTTGATGACACACCCCGTATGGGGTTCCTTCCCTTCCCCGTCTCACCTGCCTGCACCCTCATATTTTTTCACTAGGCACCATCATCCAAAAACCTTCTTGCACTTGAATTTCTGTCGCAGCGCCTGATTCCGGAACCCACACAGAGGCATCTCAATTTTCGAGTTTAGCCTATGAAAACCAGCGGTATGCTGGCAACTATGTAACCCAAGGGGCTGAGGGAATAGGTGGGGTCCAGCAGAAGCAAGGCCTGCTGGAGCGTGGTTGGCAGGGTGATAATAAAATGGGTGTAACAGTTTATAGTTTAACTTGAACATTTCACCTAAAATGCCCTATGGTGTGCTTGAGTGTGATATTGTTATGTTACAGAGCTACAGGCTTATGATTTTGTAATAAAAAATGTTGTCATAAACAGGGGCATTCTTTCTGCCAGAGCCTGTATGTCCATTATATATACAATTTTATCATAAATTGCATGGATGTAAGAGATGTGTAGCACTCAGTGTACACAGAACAAGAAGCACTCCTCGTTGCCAATTCCACGTAGTCAATTGATCCTCACAGGACGCACTCACTGCTCTTTGCCAAAGTCTGGGTCTCGGACCTGGCCCAGCCCCGGCACCCTAACGCTGCAGCCAACAAACACAGCCGTTCTGACACGCATGCTTGCTGCTAGCTGACGCTTGCGTTTACGCGGAGGGGAAACCTAACAGTGGAGCAGCGGAGGCCCCGCCCTGAGCTCACTCATTCACTCCGTGGTGTGGGCGGCCACTTCTATGCTGAATCAGAGGGCAGATTTCAAACACTGAAAGGAGGGTTTCAGTACGTTCTTACACATTTTTTTTTCTACTCACAGCGCAACGACTGCAGACGTGATGCAATCTTAAGATTAAGCGGCATGATTTTGAACATTTTTTTCCTTAAAATATAGAAGCCTGGGCCTTCTCAGGTCTAGACGATCAGTCAAGCCCTGATGTGTGTGGCATCTTGCATTTCCACAGCGGGAACACCCCACTGACTGACTGCAGGGGGTGGGGGAGGGGGCAGCAGCCCAGAGGGGGCTGAGGAGCTAGGCCTTGGTCTGAGCAGCCCGCCCGGCACACCCCAGAGGCACCGCTAGGAGAAGGGGAACAGGGAGGGCTGTTTCCTGCCTAGGGGCTATAAGTTGGTGTCTCACTTGAGGCCAGGGCAGCTCCTGGCCCATCCCTGTAGCCCCCCAACCTGCGCCCACCCCCCTGCCCGGCACACCTGGCCCTGAGAGTCCTCTAAGTGGACACGGGCCGAGTTCTCTGGGCTCCAGGCCAGGCCTCAGCTCACCTAAAACCTGCATGGGGGTGGTGTGGGGGTGGGGTATTCTGACTCCTCACCTACCAGTCATGCACTCTTGGGCAAGTCGCTCCACCTCCCTGCGCCTGCGTTTCCTCACCTGTAAAATGGGATGACACGCTGTCTGTTTGGGAAGAAAGCTGGGAGTCTCAGCAGAGGGCCGGGGGAGGAAGGGTCTGTCCCCCAGCCTTGCGGCAAGAATCAAATGAGGTAAGAACAGGCCAGGCTGCTTTGGAAACAGTCGAAGGGAGAGGGAAGGAGCGAGCAAACATTTGCTGAGTGCCGACTGCACGCTTTGTCTGCCTTTTATCGCCTTGAACCCCCGCACGAACCCTCTCAGGTAGATGCTAATACCCTGCATTTCCAGAAGAGGTACCTGAGACACGGAGAGATGAAGGAATCGGCCCAGCCTGGAGCTCAGAGTTCAAGTGCAGCTTGGCCCCTTGCCTCCCTGCACTGTTCCACACCACCGGCTGCGGCTGCGAGGGACTGCGGCCCTCCCCCAGTCTCCATCCTTTTCTTCCGCTTATCGCTTTTGACTTGTGCGATCCTATTATTACCTAAATGCGAAGCGAATGAAAATCTGTGGTGTCACGTGCTAACCAGCATGGATAAACCTGAAAGACACGATAGGCTAAGTGAAATAAGCCGGTCACGACAGGGACGAACACCATGCGATTCCACCAGATGAAGGACCTAAAGTAGCCAAAATTATAGAAACAGAACGTAAAAAGCTGGTTAGCAAGGGCTGAGGGGTAGGAGAAGGAATTAGTGTTTGGTGGGGATAGAGTTTCAATCTTGCAAGGTGAGAAAGTTCTAGAGATCTGTTGTACAACTGTGAGGGTGTATTTAACACTATGAACTGCACACTTAAAAATTATTAAGATGATAAAAAATCTATTACATAGCAACATGAAATTGACAGGATATTAGTGAATGCAATATGTGTTTAACTAGGAAGTTAATGTGATATTCAACAAATTAAGTCATTCTTTGATTATAGATTTTTTAAAAGATTTTATTTATTTATTTTAGAGAGAGGAGAAGGGAGGGAGAAAGAGAGGGAGAGAAACATCAAGGTGTGGTTGCCTTTCACATGCCCCCTACTGGGGACCTGGCCTGCAACTCAGGCATGTGCCCTGATGGGAATCGAACCTGAGACCCTTTGGTTCACAGGCCAGCACTCAATCCACTGAGCCACACGAGCTCAGGCTGGTTATAGATTTTTTGGTTTATTTTCTTTGTGCATATAGACACATACACAATTTTATGCATATGTATAAACATGTGTGCACTCTTTTCTTCTTTCCTGTATTTTTGGGATCCCCTCCTCCCTCCTACGCCCCACTCACCTACGCCAGCCTCCCGCCCTGCCCCTGAAGTAACCCACACTCACAACTTCACAGGCACCCTTTCACATTTTGGTGCTCGTATAATTATACACACACACCCCCACACTTACATAAAGGGGGGACTTGTTTCTACTGAACCGCATGTGTGAGGTCAGCATCCTGCTTGTGCCTTTCCCTCCCCAGCACCTTGAGGACTCGCTTGCTGCCATCTGACACAGCCCCAGTTTATTGACTGTGACGGCTGCTGAGTATCCGACAGTGCGGACGGACCAGTGTTTGCTAAACTGTGCACTGCGGAAGGGTAGTCACTCCGTTTTCCATTTTCGGCCACATGTAAATAAATTGCACGTGTGTCCTTTTATACTGATCTCTCATTTCTGTGATCTTACTCATTTAATTAATAATGAAACCCTCTGAGGATCTGAAAATCACCTTTGCCATGGACTCAAAGGCGATGAGGCCAGAGAGGAACCTGGGAAAATAAAATCCCTGGGCACAGAACAATGGATGAATGTTTTAATTTTTTACATTTCCATTTATGTTGTCACACTATTTGTATGGCAGATTAAAGCTGGAAGGACCGAAACATATCTTTTTTTTAAGTTTTAGAGAGAGGGGAAGGGAGGGAGAAGGAGAGGGAGAGAGACAACTCCCATGGCCCCTACTGGCCCACAATCCAGGCGTGTGCCCTGGCTGGGAATGGAATCAGCCGCCTTTCAGCTCTCAGGTCAGCACTCAGTCCACTGAGTCACACCAGCCAGGGCAACATATCTGTGTGATGAGTAACAACGCTATGATCTAGGAAAGACAGGGGTGTTTGGATCCCAGCAATGAGTTTTAACAGGGAGCCAGGTCAGAAATGGACTCTCCTAAACAGACATCTTTGCTTTAACACCCCACCCCCCACCACACCGCCCCACCGCCCCCGATCTGCTCAAAGCCCTTCAGGAGTCCTGGGCAATCGGGGAAGAGAGGACGCAAAGCCCCGTCCGCCCACAGTGGTGACCACGCTCTATCTGGACGGCCCTGTGAGGAGCTCCACTGGCCGGGTGCCTCGGCTCCCGCGGGCGGGACCGTGTCCCTCCACGGCTCATGAAGCCGATTGCTTTCTCTTCCACAGCAGCTCACCAACATCTACGGGGGGCAGGGCGGGGGGGGAGGGGGCGCTGCCTTGTACCAACAGGACGAGAGGCACCTGGAATCCAAAGAAGCCTGTTCTCCCGAAATGCGCTTCTGAGGAGGTTTGGTGGAGCCCCACAAGGGCAGAGGCTTCCACTCCAGTCCCACGGTTTGACTCCACAAACCTTCCCCGAGAGCCTCTTACGGGCTGGGCGCTGTCTCCGGGCTGTGGGAACAGGTGAGACAGAGAGCGTCCTCCGTGTTTACGTTTCGGGGGAGCCCGCAGGTCTTAGACGAACTACAGCGGTGGGAGGGCCAGTGAGAGATCCCTTATCTCAGACCAGGAGAGACGATGTGCTTTTTATAGCTCTCAGAGACAATGGGCCCAAAGACAGCAAAGCCTTACGAGCTTACCGCTGATTCATTTACGTCAACAGGTCCACTTTACAGGCTGTCATTAATTCCCACTCTAGCCATTGTCTTAGCGCTTGGTGCAGTTAGCTGAAACAATATTTCACAAGTGCTGACACTAAGTCGAGCGTGAAGAATCTGAGGGTGTGTTCGAAGTAGACAAGGTACAAGGAACCTTCGAGATCACTCAACCCCTGTCTCAGCAGCTGGGTTCTAGGAAGCAGGGAAGCGGCCAAGAGCAAGATGCAGTCTGATCTGGGACTCGAGTCTTAGTTTGTGAAATTCAGGCAGCAGGGCCTTTCAGGATGGAACAGCTGCTTCCCACATTGAAGGAGAAGCTCGCACTTCTGTTTGGACAATGTTCTTTTTTTTTTTTTTTTAAGATTTTATTTATTTATTTTTAGAGAGGGAAGGGAGAGAGAGAGAGAGAGAGAGAAACATCAATGTGCAGTTGCTGGGGGCAGTGGCCTGCAACCCAGGCATGTGCCCTGACTGGGAATAGAACCTGCGACACTTTGGTTAGCAGCCTGCACTCTATCCACTGAGCTACGCCAGCCAGGGCGACAATGTTCTTCTTTAAAGGGGTTCACGCTTTGTGTCTATAGGACCCAGCAACGAACAGGAGAAATGTGGCCCCTCCTCTCAAGAAGTTTTACTAACTGGGGGACCTCAAGAAAGTTTTTCTCCCCCTTACTTATTTGAGACCTCAGTTTCCCCATCTGTCAAACGGAGGCCTTTTTCTCAGAGCGTCCCTAGGGTCCACCGAGGAGTACACCTGAAGACACCGGCAGGAGCAGCTTTGTTAAAATCGGTCCCCACACCCAGGCAGAGGGCGTTGGGATACTCAGCTTCAGCATCTCGTCACCGAGAAACTCATGAGCACTCACTCCAGCTCCTAAGGTTTTAGTCACCCAGGCCCGGACTACATCTGGGTGTAAGGGTCCTTCCAGAACTCAGCCTGACACGCGACAGATGAATCAACTTACAAAAGAGATTTTTAAAAGAAAACACTCAAAGCTGGTGACCGTGTGTTGAAATAGGCACTCCCATCCCTGCTGGCAAAATATGTATGTTGGTGCAACTTCTCGTTAAATCCGTCTGGCAACACTAATCAAGAACCTTACAGCATCGGTCCTCTCCTCACCGAGTCATCACTCACACTGCTGGGAATCTAGTCTGAAGATGCCATGCAAAATGCGTGCGGGAGCTTTCTGCGGGAAGATGTTCACGGCTGCGCTGTTCGAAACCTCCGCGAAAAACGTACCAACAGCACTGACAATGTGCTGCGGCCTCTCCCTGCCTCCTCAGGTCCACTTCCCGTGGTTTCGGTTACCCACGGTCAGCCGTGGCCCGAAAATGTTAGACGGAAAAGTTCAGGAATAAGTAACTCAGGAGTTTTAAATTGTGCGCCGCTCTGAGCGGCGTGATCGAGTCTCCTGCTGTCCCACTCTGTCCTACCCGCACGTGACCTGGTCTTCTCCCAGCCTGTCCCCATGGGATGCACTGCCCGTCTTCTCAGCAGCCACACTGACTGCCGTGGCATCGCAGTGCTCATGTCCGAGTCACCCTAACTTGGCTGAATAATGGTCCCAACACACAACAGCAGGGATGCTGGCAATTCACATAGGCCAAAGAGAAGCTGTAAGCTTTACCATAGGGTGTACATATAGGGAAAAACATAGTGTATATAGGGTTTGGGGCCATCCACGGTTTCAGGCATCCACTGGTGGTCTGGGAATGTATCCCCCGCAGATACAGAGGGACTACTGTGTAACACTTTTAATAACACATGGAAGTGCTTCTTTTATAATATTAATAAAAACTGAATGCAAAACTGTATACACGTTCTGTGTGATTGTAGTTATATTTTATAGGCTAAACAGGAGAATTACTAAAGCCATGATTAATAGGCTGAGAGAGATAAAATATTCCATCTTGACAAAAGAATAAGAGACTATTAAAAAAGTAGGCAGAGTTATAAGGTATCAAAATATATATCAGCTCAGGCTGGTGTAACTCAGTGGACTGAGTGCAGGCTGCAAACCAAAGAGCCGCTGGTTCAATTCCTAGTCAGGGCACATCCCTGGGTTGTGGGCCAGGTCCCTGGTGGGGGGCATGCGAGTTGTTTCTCTCCCTCTCTTTCTCCCTTCCCCTCTGTCTAAAAATAAACAAATAAAAGCTTTTAAAAATATACATATCATATTTTTGAAAACTCTAAATAGTAAAATTAGAGGGCACATTTTTGGAAAATCTCAGAAAGCCAAAAAAAGACAGTTGGATGGAAAGTAGAATGAGCTACATAGCAAAAGAGGAGTTCCAGAAAGACTGAAAAATGAGAAGAAATACAAAACATCAAATAAATATTCAAGACAATTTCCCAAAAGTGAAGAACATGGGTTTCCACATTGAAAGACTCTGCTAAGAGCCCAGTCCAACAGGTGAGGTGAGGACACAGCCACATCAACGCAGAACATGTGACATTTCGGCCTGCAAGAAAGAGAGGAGTCCAAAACTTCTGGGGGAAGGGGTGAGAGCAGGATAGTACAAAAAATCTACAGTCAAATTAGCATTAGACTTAATGGCAACACTGTTGAAGTCAGGCAAGTGTAATAAGACCTTCCAGATCCTGAGCGAAAATTATTTTCAGACTAGAATATCATACCCAGGCAAACTGTCCATCAAAAATGAGGGTAGTAGACTTCCAGCCAAGACAGAAGTGTAGATAGACTCACCGTGCCTCCTCGCACAACCAAAAGAAGGACAACGACAAACTTAAAAGCAAAAAAACAATCAGAACTGGCAGAAAATCGAACTGTATGGAAGTCCGACAACCAAGGAGTTTAAAAAAGAAACATTCATCCAAACCGGTAGGAGGGGAGGAGATGGGCAGCCAGGCGGAGAGGACACAAGGCAAGGTGGCAGCTGACAGACTGGGTGGTCCCACATCACGTGAAGATAAACCAGGACAAACAACTGGGGAGCAAGACAAAGCTCACAACCCAGGGTTCCAGCACGGGGAAATAAAGCCTCAAACCTCTGATTGAAAACACCTGTGGAGATTGCAGCGGAGAAACTCCCAGCCTCGCAGGAAAGTCCATTGGAGAGACGCACAAGGTCCTAGAACATACACAAGCCCGCCCACCCACCCAGGAATCAGCACCAGAAGGGCCCAATTTGATTGTGGGTAGTGGGGGAAGTGACTGAAAATGGTCAGAGAGTAGAGCAAGCGCCAGTGTTCCCTCTCGGACCCCTCCCTTACGCACAGCGTCACAACACAGCGACGTGGGCTGCCCTGCCCTGGTGAACACCTAAGGCCCTGCCCTTTTCATGTAACAGGCACACTGAGGCAAGGAAAAAAAAAAGGCCCAAATGGAAGACCATATCAAAGCTCCAGAAAAAATACAACTAAGTGACAAAGAGATAGCCAACCTATCAGATGCACAGTTCAAAACACTGGTAATCAGGATGCTCACACAATTGGTTGAGTATGGTTGCAATATAGAGAAAAAAGTGAAGGCTATGAAAAGTGAAATAAAGGAAAATGTACAGGGAACCAACAGTGAAGGGAAGGAAACCGGACTCAAATCAATGGTTTGGACCAGAAGGAAGAAATAAACATTCAACCAGAGCAGAATGAAGAAACAAGAATTCGAAAAAAGTGAGGAGAGGCTTAGGAACCTCTAGGACAACTTTAAACGTTGCAACATCTGAATCATAGGGGTGCCAGAGAAAGAAAAGGACGAGTAAGAAATTGAAAACTTACTTGAAAAAATAATGAAGGAGAACTTCCCCAATCTGGCAAAGGAAATAGACTTCCAGGAAGCCCCGGAAGCTCAGAGTCCCAAAGAGACCCAGGGAAGCACACACCAAGGCATTTCATAATTACATTACCCAAGATTAAAGATAAGGAATCTTAAAAGCAGCAAGAGAAAAGGAGACAGTTACCTACAAAGGAGTTCCCATGAGACTGTCAGCTGATTTCTCAAAAGAGACCTTACAGGCAAAAAGGGGCTGGAAAGAAGTACTTGAAGTCATGAAGGACCTGCATCCAAGACTACTCTACCCAGCAAAGCTCTTATTTAGAATGGAAGGGCAGGTAAAGTGCTTCCCAGACATGGTCAAGTTAAAGGAGTTAATAATCATCACCAAGTAATTATTATGTGAAATGTTAAAGGGGCTTATCTAAGAAAAAAGAAGATGATCAAAAATATGAACAGCAAAATGACAACAAACTCACAGCTATCAATAACCAAACCTAAAAAAGAAACAAAAAATGAGCTAAGCAAACAACTAGAACAGGAACAGAACCACAGAAATGGAGATCACATGGAGGGTTATCAGCAGAGAAGGGGAGGGGAAATGGGAGAACAGGGAATAAGTAGCATAAATGGTAGGTAGAAAATAGATGGGGAAAGTTAAGAATAGTATAGGAAATGGAGAAGCCAAAGAACTTATATGTACGACCCATGGACACGAACTAATGAGGAGGGGTGGAAATAGGATGACTATAATAGCATAATCAATAAAATATACTTAAAAAAAAGAATGAGGGCAGTGAGGATAGACTAAGCATATTTTCAGCCATAAAAGGTCCATTAATCCTTTCACAGAAACTGCTAGAGAATGTGCTTCACTAAAATGGGGGGGGAGGGGAGAAAAGGAAGACGTAGGATCCAGGAAACAGGGGCTGCAGCACAGAAAGAAGGGGCAGCCGAGATGGCGGTGAAGGGAGATTCTAGGGGGACAGCAGCCCAGAGAGCCCCAGACAGACCCAGGCAGGGGGACAGAGGGCTGCAGGAGGGACCGCTTTGAAAAGGCGGCATTGATGGAATAGGCAGTGCTCACCATATGAGGAGGAGATTTATACTTCCAGCAGTGAATGAGAGAGTAAGCTAGTGACAGACACACACAAAACCTAAACAAGTTGAAAAAGAGATACTTATTCCCAAGAAATGTAACATAATATACAATATGGTTTCACTCTGACATTCAATAATCATAATGACGTGAGCATTAAACATTCATCTCATGAAAATGTGCCTATATGGCGAGGATGGGAAGAAGGGAAGTAAGGAAGAATGGGACCGGGCAACGTTGTGTAAGAGAGCTGAGTGAGTCCTCCTCCTCCAGAGCAGGAAGCCAAGCACTAAACACTCAAACTGAAAACATCAAGAAAGAGTAGTTAAGCCTGTTGTTGGAAATAAGGAGGCAAATGCCAGAAGCAACAGCTAAGAAAGGGGGAGGTGGCCATGGAGGTGACACAGACTGGGATGGCTTTTTTATAAAAGGTTATATTATGTTATACATACATAACTTTGATTTTTTAAAAGATTGCATTTATTTATTATTTTTAGAGAGGGAAGGGAGGGAGAAAGAGAGAAAGAGAGAAACATCAATGTGCGGTTGCTGGGGGCCGTGGCCTGCAACCCAGGCATGTGCCCTGACTGGGAATCGAACCTGCGACACTTTGGTTCGCAGCCCGTGCTCAATCCACTGAGCTATGCCAGCCAGGGCTGTAACTTTGATTTTTTAATTAAAAATTTCAAAATGTGGAAGTGAGAGGTGTGACACCTTGCGAGCAGTGAGGTGCGGCTGAGTCACGCGAGCCGAGCAGGGGAGGGCGGGAAGGAGGCAAAGCGGGTGGGGCGGGAAGGGCCGAGGATCGGAGGGGAAGCAGAGCATCACACGTGGTGAAGCAAAGGAGCCCTGGTCGCCTCCTTGTTCTCCGCCTTGACCACATTCTTGTTGGGAGGGTCACCAGGCAGCAACGGGAGTGGGACAGATGGACAGCAAGTGGCCCTGGGGAGTGGCTGTGGCCAGTTCCAGGGAGGGAGGCAGCTGGCCTGAATGTGGCGGGGATGGGGGACACGAAGAGGGCAGCATGGGTGACAGACATTCCCCTGGGGGACTCGGCAGCATGAAATTTACAGGCTGAGGAGAATGGGGGAAAGGAAGGAGTTACAGAGGAAATTCAAGTAGACTAACCGTATTTTAACCAAGAGGTGAGGAGGAGCAGCAAGTCGGGAGAAGAAAGGTTCCAACCATGGACACCAAGCCCGAGGCAGAAGGCCCACCCACCGTCCAACACAAAAATCATTGTGGGCAAAGGTGAGGAGCCGAGGGCAGAGCTGAGAGCTCCAGCTTTGGAGTCCGTGGATTAAAATACCTACTGAGACAGGGTGGCATGAAAGGAAGGCACGGGCTTTGTAGCCAGACGGCCCCGGGCGTGAACCACGATTGTGCCACTTACTCTCTGGGTGACTTCATGCAGGTTACTTAACCTCTCTGAATCCCTGGGTTGTCGCCATTGCAAAATGGACCTGACCACACCCAGGTCACAGAGTTGCTAGGAGGATCTAAGGAAAGAACCCCTGTGAGATGCCTCACGTGACGTCTGTCCCCATGCGTGAGCTCCTTCCCCTCCTGTATCTCACCCCCCAACTTCCCGTTGGCGTGGAGATCTTCCAGGAAGGCCATACACACACTCTTCTGAGCTTTGGTCTTTCCGGCACCCGTTGGGCTGTGGGGCCCTGAAAGGTTCCTGGGGGTAGGGGCAGCTTCAACACCCCTCCCATCATTTGAACAACGGAGACCACACAGGTTTGCATCAACCAGAAAGTCAGCTTTATTAGCCCGCCACCAGCGGAGAGGGAGGGGAGACAGCTGGGACCTGCGCCGGGAGAAGAGGAGCCTGACCCAGGCCTTGGGGAGCCGAGGCCGCCGGGTGGGCAGGGGGCTCTGGCAGAGGCAGCTCAGTGCTTGGAGCTCTGGCCCTGGCTGAAGCTTGAGGAGCCCTGCTCCTTGAGGATGGGCCGGGTCTGGCGGCCGGCGGAGGAGGAGGCTGCGGGAGAGAAGAGAAGACGTGAGAAAGGCTCTGGGGGCTCAGCTGGCCCCACACAGGGACAAGGGAGGTCTCAGAAGTGCCCGGGACCCTCAGAAGCCTTACCGTCTCGGGAAGAATAGGATTGGCTGGATGTGAACTGAGAAGAGGAGAGACTGTAGGGGAGAAAAGGCAGAGCCATTAGAGGTGCTGGGAACAGCAGGGGGCCAAAGGGTCTACTGGGCAGAACTTCGGGGACAGGGCACTCACTGGGCGTCCTCGCCCTCCAGCAGGCTGCGGTAGGTGGCGATCTCCTGCTCCAGCCGCGTCTTCACGTCCAGCAGGATCTGGTACTCTTGGCTCTGCTGCTCCATCTCACAGCGCAGCTGCGCCAGCTGCTCCTCCACGCTGCCAATCATCCCCTGGATCTGGGACAGCTGCATGCAGTAGCGGCCTTTGGTCTCCTCCAGGCTGCCTTCCAGGGATGCTTTCTGTTAGTGGGAGAGAGAGAGAGAGTCATCAGAGGTGGTCACTGCTGTTTCTCCAGGTCACTGGGCATGTTTTCTGTGAGGTGCATGGTTTTTTATCCCAGCTTGGCTACTGATGGCCAGACAAGAAGCAGAAAACTTATTCCACCAGCCTGGGCCTTAATTTCTCCATCTCTAAACCAGGTACCATGATCCCTCCAGGCCCGCTCTCGGGGAAAGAGACGTGGAACTCTGCAGTGGCCGTGTTGAGGGGCTGGTGGCCAGTACTGGTGACCTGGGGGCTGGGGCCGTGCCAGGCTGTCCTCACCATGCTGAGCTGGGACTGCAGTTCGATCTCCAGGCCCTGGAGCACCCTCCGGAGCTCGGTCACCTCGCTGCGGCTGCTCTGTACCAATTCGCTGTTGGAGGCCACTTCCTTGTTCAGCTCCTCGGTCTGAGGTGGGGACAGAAGGGCAGGTGTGAGGCAGCCCAGACGCACCCCACGCCGGGAAGTCCCGAGGGAGGGCTGAGGGCCAGGCCCCACCTTGCTCAGGAACCAGGCCTCGGCATCTCTGCGGTTCTTCTCCGCTATCTGCTCGTACTGGTCGCGCATCTCGTTGAGGATGCGGCTCAGGTCCACACCGGGGGCGGCGTCCATCTCCACGTTGACGTCCCCGCCAGTCTGTCCCCGCAGGGCGAGCATCTCCTGGGGAGGGAGGGCAGGAGGCAGTCAGCCCCGCTGAGCCCTCCCCCCCTCCCCCAGGTGCACCTGCAGCCCCATCGGATCAGCCTCCCATGCCCAGTGCCAGGAGCGGCCTCACCTCCTCGTGGTTCTTCCTCAGGTAGGCCAGCTCCTCCTTCAGGCTCTCAATCTGCATCTCCAGGTCGGCTCTGGCCAGGGTCAGCTCGTCCAGCACCCTGCGCAGGCCGTTGATGTCGGCCTCCACGCTCTGGCGCAGGGCCAGCTCATGCTCATACCTGGCAGCACAGAGGTCAGGGCGTCAGGTTCCATCCATGAGGGTTCTGAAGCTCAAGGCCTTCTGGTCCTCCGGGGTAAACAGCCCCCCTGCTCGCCCCCTGCCCTCCGCCCTCAACCCTCTGCCCTCAGCCCGGCCACAGGGATGCTCACTTGGTCCTGAAGTCGTCCGCTGCCAGCCTGGCGTTGTCGATCTGCAGGATGGGCTGAGCATTCTCGATGGTGGCGGCGATGATCTGCAGAGCGGGGGAGAAACGGCGCGGGGTGAGCCATGGTCCTGCCGCTCAGGGGCGAAGGGTGCAGATGGGAGAGAGGAGCCTCCCCGAACTTGGGAGCTGCCTGCCTTGCAGGTCAGGCCCTGTGCTCCCCCAGCCAGCCTGCTGGGTGCCTTCTCCCCCAGCTTAGGGTGTGTAGGGGATGCACCCCACCTCTCCCACTTCCCCATCCTGGGGGCGGGGCTGAGAGAAGCTGAAGGGGTGTTGCACAGAAGGCTTCAGGGAATGAAAAGCTGGGGTTCCAGGCCAGCTCAGACACTTAGATGCTGAAAAAGCGCCCTCTGCCACCAATTCTGAGTGGACCTTGGCCAGTCCCCCAAGGCCAGCCTCAGCTTTCCTGTTTGTAAAACGGACACACTAGCAAGTGGTTTTCTAAGGGCCACCGTAGCCATGACCTCTCTCGATGCTCCACCCACCAGGGCCGCCCACCGGGTTCACCCACCTTGTTCCTCAGGTCCTCGATGGTCTTGAAGTAGGGGCTGTAGTCCTTGACCTCACTGGGCCGCTGCCTCTGGTACCAGTCCCGGATCTTGATCTCCAGGTCAGCGTTGGCCTCCTCCAGGGCGCGCACCTTGTCCAGGTAGGAGGCCAGGCGGTCGTTGAGGTTCTGCATGGTGATCTTCTCATTGCCAGAGAGGAGGCCGCCATCGCCACCACCGAAGCCAGCACCGAAGCCACCGCCGAAGCCGGCACCGCCGAAGCCGGCACCAAGGCCACTACCACATCCTCCACCGAAACCGCTTCCCAGGGCCCCACCGAAGCCGCTGCTGCTGCTGAAGCCACCGCCATAGCCGCCTCCCAGCCCGCAGGCCCCCCCGGAGGAGTAGCGAGAGGTGGTGACCGACATGCCTCCGAAGGTGCCGGGGGCCCGGCAGGACCCTCCGGCCAGGACAGAGGACATGCGGCTGGAGCCAATGCCGCAGGAGCCCTTCATGGAGCCGGAGGTGAACTGGCGGCTGCAGGTGGTCATGGTGCGGAGGAGGGAGGCGAGTGAGCGAGCAAGTCGGCAGAGAGGAGAGAAAGGTGCTCAGGGAATCTGAGAAGATGCTGGGAATGCCTCAACCCCAGGCACCTTTATATGCACCTGGGGAAGGTGGGGCCACCCCAACTGCTGACTCGGGGTTCCCTCTGCATTTCATCACTCCAGGTCCCGTCCAACTCCCTACTCCGCTTACTCAGCCTGGGGTCCATTCACCGCCGCGCTGCTTGGAGTTCCCACCCAGCTTTGAGGGGTGTGGGGCCGAGAGCAAACACACAAAAGCAAGTTGTTCGTGACTCAGGCTAGGCGGCGGGAATCGGCTCCTGTTCCTGGAGCCCGAGGGGACAGCAGGGCCTTGGCACAGGCGGCTCTGTGTGTGGCGGCTGCGTCCCCAGGCAGTGAGTCAGCCCACGAGAGGACTCCCTGCCCCACGGTGACAGCCTCAGCAGCGATGCCATCCCAGGGCCGGCTCAGCGTACAGCCCGGGGAGGGGGCCCTTCACGCCCGGCTCTGACAGGAGGTTCTGGTTCACAGCCTCCCTCTGCTTTGCCCACCGTGGGACCGGAGGCCCCCCACCTACCCTCCCTGGGCCTGTGTCCCCTCAGCAAAATGACCAGGCAGGGCCGGGGGATCTTGCAGTCCTTTCTAGTTCTGAAAGCTCTGTGATTCCCTTTCCCTTCCGGGTCCAGTCTGTTTGGGAGGTGGCCTTTGAGCCCCCAGGACCTCCGGAAGGGGTGTGGACACGGACCAGCATGCCTGTGAGCTAGACGGGCGGCGGCTTGGCCCCCCGCTCGGCCCTTTCCAAGCTACACGGCCCAGGCAGCCCTTTAGCCTCCCTGGGCCTCAGGTTTCACCTGTAAAAGGGGAGGACACACCACCAGCCCCATGCGGAGGGACGTGCATGAATAACCCCTCTGGCCTCTCCCCCAGAGCCCGCACCGACCCTCCCCTGCCCCTTCGGTGCCCCCAGCTTTTCCTTCCGGCGCAGCTGCCTCCCACCTACCTCCCCGAGCCCACTTCTGTGCCCTGTGACCTCCCTCCCACACCTCTGCCCTCCTGTCTGCCCCCCCACCCTTTGAGCAGCCCCCACAATGCATTGCTCCCCCTAACCACTGGCACCCAGTGATAATAAACTGTGACAGGAGGGAGTCCGTGTCCTGCCACTGGTGCCACAAGTGACCCCAGACCCCACCATAGGCTTTTGAGTCCCCATCCCACGTCCAGGGTTCACTCACTCAATAGAGAGAGGGGGGAGGTGGCTCGCTAGTCACCTGCCATGCCCAGGGAGCGCACAGAGTGTCTACATGTGCCCTGTGGCTCTGCGAGGGGCCTGTCGCTGCCAGAGCGCTCAGACAGGGAGCTGGAAAGGTAAGGGCTTCCCAAGGCTCCCATCCAGGGGAGCAGGTGTTTGAACCCGTCTGTCTGTCTGTCCAGCACGAGCCCTTTCCACCATCTTGGACCTCTCTCTCTCTCCCTGTGTCTCCAGCACATTTCATTGTCTTGAATTCGTCCTGTGGAAGAGAGGGACACCAGAGAGCGGGGTGATCCCCTGAAGTCACTGGTGCAGGACTGGGACCCAGAGCTCAGGCCTCGCAGGCAGGGACCGTGTGTCCATTCTCATCCACCTGCCCGTGCTGTCTGGAGCTCTGCCCACGGTGCGCGTGACCTTGGCCCAAGGGCTGGGAAGGCCTCGACCAAAAATTAAGGGCCCCCTTGGGTTGTTCTGAGGGGTGACCCCCAGAGCGGGCCGCTGTCCTTGCTCCGAAGTGCCTGTCTGTCAAGGCAGGAGGCGCAGAGAGGGCTTGCCCCAGCCTGAGCTCTGCTGGGCGATACCCCCTCGAAATCCTCTGCCTCAGCATAACCGGCTTCGTCACCGCCACTGTGTCCCGCCAGGCACTCGGCTTGTGGGCGCAGGCCCCAGAGGTATCGGCGGGGCCGGTGCCCAGCACACACCTTCAGGGCTAGGCCTGGGGGCGTGCTCCCTTTCCCCAAATGGGCAAAGAGGTCCGAAAATTTGGGACAAAAATCCTACCGTCCCAGGTGTCAAGACAGGCCTGGGGTTCAGGTCCAACTACAGACCCCATTCCCAGAACTGGGAATGGCCTTTGAGGTGCCCAAAGGCCACCAAGCTCCACCCTGAGAGTAGAAGACTTGTCCCAGGTTACACGGCATGGACTCAGGGGGACAGAGGCTCAGGCCCTGCCGCCTCTGGGGGCTTTCCTTCTCTGTCCCTTCGTAAGTTCCGCCTCCTTTCTAATAGGGCCGACGCCCCTCCCCCATTCCCGGAATAGGGGCAGATGGGGGAGGTGGAGGGGGGGAGGTGTTGCGCAGGCCCAGCCAGGACGGCGCAGGGAGCTGCCTGGGCTGAGAAGCTGCCGGAAGGAAGCCGCTGACCCACCATCGAACGTGTCAGTCAACACCGCAGACCCAGCGCCCGGCCGTGCCCAGCACCGGGGCGTAGTGGGTGGGGGAGGTGTGACGTGGTCTCTAGCCTTGGAACGTATCGTTTCACCTGGAGAGAACACCAAGACAGGCCTGCAGCAGCACCCAGCGCAGAAAACCCTTGGGGGCTCCAGCCTCAGGACGCAGCGGGGCCCTAGGGCCGCCGGCAGTAAAGGGGGGCTGCCTCCCAGCCCCTCTTCAGAAGTGGCTGAACCAGGGGTGTCTCCGGCGGGGCCTCCGGAAATCGGAATTGGCAAAGAAGGCGGAGGGAGCCTTTCCTCCATCACAGCTGCCCCAAGGTCGCCAGGCCCGTGGGCACAGAACACCTGCGTCCACCCCGCTGGCTGGCGCCTCTCCAGGCAGCGGGTTCGCCTCGTCCCACCCTCCTGGGGCCGCCCCATCTCGGGTGTGAGGTCATCTCATCCGAGAGCTGGCCGGGAAATATTATTGGCCAACACCACGCCTCACCTTGCCACAATTCCCAGACCTGACTGATCACCATCACCCCTTCCAGCCCCCTGGGCCCTGCTCCAGCCCACGGCGTCGGCTTCACGGGACAAAGCTCGTCCTGGGGACGGTGTTCTCTCCGGCAACCAGGCCGGCCCAGTGGCTCCAGCAAGGGCAGGAGAAGGAGGCCCCGGGGAGACTGAGGGGGGAGAGGAGGCAGCTGCAGAGCCCTGGTGGCAGCCAGAACCACGGGCTCCGAGGGAGGATGAGGAGAGAAGAGGCTGGAGGAGCCAGGGCAGAGCAGCCTGGGGTCGGGCAAACCGGGGTCAGACACTAGACCAGTCGTTTGGCCTCTCGGAGCCTCAGTGTGCTTCTCCGGGAAATGGAAGGATCGGCACTGCTCCACAGGCATGTTAGAGGCGAAATCAATAAAGCACCTGGCAAGGACGGATGGTCAAATTGCATTTATTCACAGATATTTACAAAGCACCTACTATGTGCACTCAGATCAAAAAATAAAAAGAGGAGAGGCTCTGGGGGCTTACCATCTAGTGGGGGGAGAGGGCACGGGAGCAATCCCAGCACAGGGCGCTCAGGCTGTGCTGGGGGAGGGGGAGGGGCCGGCAGGGGGTGGGGCGGGCTCTCTGGGAGTGGACAACGTCCCTGATCCAGGCTCCGGCCCCATGACTAGTCCCAGGATCTGGGCGAGCTCCCCCATATTTGACGCCCCCCCTTCCAAGGACGGGGGCTGTCCCAGTCCCTCTCCACGGTCTGCACAGCCAGAGACCCTCAGGGAAGCCTCTGGCTGGGTCAAGCTCGGTTACAGCCTCAGCCCTGCGCCTGGTGGCAGACCTGTCCTGGCTCCGGTCCCTCTGTTCCCCTCAGCCACCGCAGCGTGGGCTGGCACAGGAGACCCACGCTGCCTGAGGGCTGAGGGAGTGTTGTCAGCCCACCCCTGTGCCGTGCCACCACTCCCTGGCTGGGGTCCCTCGAGGGCCCCGCGGGCCCCGTGCAGACCCGGGTGCAGAGCCGTGCAGTACCATGGACAGTGTAACTGCTGGCGTCTCCCCCAGCAGGAAGCCCGGCCAGGTCACCCTTCCAGGCGTGGGAGTGGTGGAGGAAGAGTCACGGGCCACCACTGGCCTGGGCCTGAGCCTGGGAATCAGGTGCCTGTGTGTCCCTCCAACGAGAGTAGGTGAGGCGGCGCTGAGGGTAGATACCAACTGGTCTCTGATGGGGGCAAAACACTTGGTGCAGTGGGTGGGTGGGTGGGTGGGTGCAGACGAACCCTGAGGCCCTCTGCAGAGTCCCCCAGTCTAGCCACAGGCAATGGCCCCAGAAACCTGGGTCAGTGTGGGGTGCCCAGACAAAGCCACCGAAGTCCCCCACATTATCTCCAAGGGACCAGAGGCCCACCGAACCTATTTACTGCGCCCTGTGGCCCCCACCTGGCCAGGCCTGGGCGGAGCCCTTCTGGAAAGGATGGGACTTTCCCTCCCTGGGCCCAGGACTAACTCCTGCGGACCCCCATGTGGACCCCCAACCTCAACCCAGCAGCCACCGCCTCTCTCAGCTCAGCTCTCGGCACACCTGGCTGCGCCGCCATTGTGGCCCCCGAGCCACTCCCTTGACGGTCAGGGGCTTCTTCCCCAGCAGAGGGACACAGTCCAGGCTGCCTCTGGCCGGCCCCACGTTCTGACTTCCCCTCAGCCACTGCGCCCGTGGGAGTGGAGCCCTGGAGTCTGGGGAGAGGGAACCACTGCCTAAGAGCCTGAGGCTGGGCAGCAGGTGGGACTCTGGGGTCCCCTTCCCAGCACGGCCATCTCCGTCCAGCGCCCCGCTCCACCCCCCGAGTGCCAGGTTCCAGACAGGGCTGAGTCACCGCTCCTCAGAGCCTCAGTGTCCCCATGCACACAATGGGGCGCCTCTTCCCAGAGCCTTCCTGCTTCCCAGAACGGCTGTTCAAATAAATGAGATCACCCTTCCGATGAGCCATGCTGAGCTCAGGGCTGGTTCTGCTGGTTGCGGCCAGATGTACGCAGGGGCCTGAGGGGTACAGTGCCACCTGCCTGGCCTCCATCCTTGCCCTGACTGTGGCTCAGGCAGCTGGGAGCCGCCAGCATCTGATGGAGCAGGACCCAGCAGGCTGGGTATGCTGGCGTCACCTCCATAGGCCGGGGCTCCCCACGCCAGCCGGGATTCCCCACCACGGGAAGGAGCCCGCTGTCCTCAGTATCGGGGCCAGATGCACCGTTAGCTGGGGTTCACCTCACCCCGCTCTTACTGCAGCTTCTGAGGTCCAGGGAAGGCCTGGGACCTGGGACCAAAGCCCCACCCCCAGCTGCCCACTGCCCCATCTGCCCCCACCCACCCCGCCTAGGCCCCGCCCTCAGTCTCCAGGCACCGGGATCCAGCAGGTGGTTGGACACCGGGTCTGAGTGTGCAGTGGCAGGCAGTCCCAGGCTTGTCAGTGAATCGCGATGGGGGGCACCCCTCCTCTCGTTAACCCCTTCCACCCACCCCTGCTTCTCAAAGAAAACCAGGAAAGCAGGCTTTGCCCCACCCAGTGGTTTCCGGATTTACTCAAAGGCAGACGTCCAGGTGTCAGGCTCTGCCCCAACTGCTCATCACCTGCCACCGCGGCGGCAGGCAAGGGGCTGGGGCCCAGAGGGTCCTGGGAGTGACTGGGCAGGGCTGCCCCTGCCCCCTGCCCCCTGCCCTGGGACCCGGGACATGTTCCCCCCCCCCCCACCACCAGGCTGCCGAAACTGAGAGAGGCCAAACCACCAGAGTGGGTGGTGCTGCTCCCCGGGTACAACACCCCCCGCACCCCCATCCTGAGCAGCAGCTCACCATATAAGGACATGTCCCCGAGAGAGGCCCCGCCTCCCCCCCCCAAGATGCCAGGTTCCACAGCCTTCTCTAGGGTGGGCACAGGGCTCCAGCTCCTGTTCTCAAGGTAGGCGGGCGGGGGGGGGCCCTAACCATCCAGCCTGCCCCCCCACGTTCCCTCCCCCTGGGTCGCTCCCACACTGCTGTCCTTGCCCACCCTCGTCCCCTCTCAGAGGGCGGACCTCAGGGAGCAGCTGACTGGGTCCTCCCTTGGGACCCTGCTCCCACACCTGAATCCTCGTCCATTTGCGGATGAGAAAATGAGGCTCAGCGAGGGGAAGCGACTGCCCATGGCCACAGGCCTACTGACAGGACAGGAAGGGGCCCCCCAAGGCCCCCCATACAGCGACCCCACCCTGGGTCTGGCACTGTCTAGACCACCCTCCCTGGGACCACAGGTCCTTGGGGGATGCGACGCCCCCACACGCACACGAGCTCTGCCCAGACCCACTTTTTGCCCTGGTCTGAGACTCCAAGTCAACCCCAGTGGGTGTCCGTCCACAGACTCCTCCCTGCTCCGCCCTCCTCCCACTCCCACCGCTTCTGCTTCCGTTCCCCCAGCCCTCGGAAGGACCCACCTCAGTGGCCACAAGCAGAATGCACTCTACGTAGGAGTGAACAAGATTTATTAGTCAGGCAGGGGATGTGGGAAAGACACAGGGCTAAGGCTGGGAGGCTAGACGCTGCAGGGCCGAGGAGGGGCCCTGAGGGGGCTGGTCTGGGGGCCAGAGTCCTCAGCGGGTGGTCTGGTGGATCTGCTCGCGGGAGGAGATGACCTTGCCGTCCTGGACCTCTTCCACAATGGTGCGCACCTGACGCGTGGTCACGGCTGCAGGAGATACACACGCCGAGGTAGGCGGGGCCAGGAGACCCTGGCTCCGCCCCCAGCCCCTGAGAGGTGTAGGCTCCGCCCATCCCGTAGCTGTGTGACGCCCACATTCCTGCTGGCTCTTCAGTATCCCATCCACATTCGTGTCCCTCTTCCCTCACTGCTCCCTCCCACCGTGTCCCTCTGCTAGTGTCCCTGGGTACGTCCTGCCTCCCAGATACGCAGTGCGACTCTGACCCACGCATCCTTCTGCAAAGGCAGCACCTCGCGGACTGAGCGCTCCACACAGCGGGGTCAGTCTCCAGGGCATGGACTATGCCCCTGCCTCCCCTGTAAGACCGCGGTCTGGTCCCCATCACCTGCATTAGACTAGGTATCCCAGGGCGAGGGCTTTATGTGCCCCATCAGACTAAGATCTGGAGGACAAGGACCGAGTCCCCTTCTCCCATCAGACAGAAGCCCAGAGCCAGGACCGCTGGGCTCACCTGTAGGGTCTCAGAGCAAAGACCAGGGGCCATGTCCCTACCTCCCCATCAGAGCGGAGTCTCCAGGGCTCGGACCGTGTTTCCCCATCAGACAGGCCAGTGTCTGCCTCATCTGATTCCCCCCAGCACCAGCCCTGAGCGCTGATGGGCGCCTTCCCCAGCCCTGCTAAGGGTCAGTTCAGCCACCATTTCCCGGAGCTCCTGGCAACCCTCCCTCCGCAAGGCGCAGAGGGTCTGTGCCCTGCACTGCCCCACCCCTCGCTACCAAAATGCTTACGTTCTTTGGGCTTGTACTGCGTCAGGCTGCAGAGAAAACAGAGAGAAGGGTTAGATGTGGGTCTGTGAGCTTCACCCCGCCCCAGGCCCACAGCCCTGGCCCTGGAGCCCCCACTCACTGGGCGTCCTCGCCCTCCAGCAGGCGGCGGTAAGTGGTGATCTCCTGCTCCAGCCGCGTCTTCACGTCCAGCAGGATCTTGTACTCCTGGTTCTGCTGCTCCATCTCGCAGCGCAGCTGGGCCAGCTGCTCCTCCACGCTGCCGATCAGCCCCTGGATCTGGGACAGCTGCACGCAGTAGCGGCCCTCCGTCTCCGCCAGGCTGCCCTCGAGGGATGCTTTCTGCAGGAGGGCAGAAGGGGCAGCGTCAGAGAGGGTGGCCAGTGCCCCCTCCAGGGTCCTGGGCCCACCCCGGGCCAGGTAGCGCCCCCCTACCATGCTGAGCTGGGACTGCAGCTCAATCTCCAAGGCCTGCACGGTGCGCCGGAGCTCGGAGATCTCGCTCTTGCCGCTCTGCAGGGCCTCGGTGTTGGTGGCCACCTCGCGGTTCAGCTCCTCCGTCTGCAGACAGAACACGGGATGGCGCGAACGTGAGCCTGAGACCCCTCTTCCGAGTCAGACAAGCCCTGTGCGCCCCATATTCTCAGCCCAGGGTCCACTCTGCGCCCAGACAGGCACTTGGAGCTCCCACCACACCCCTGACCTCAGCTGACCTCCCCTAAGCCTCTCTGGCCTCCTCCCAAACCTGACTGTGGAGGCAGGGCCTGCTCGTCAGCTTCCCACTTCCCAGCGCCCAGACGCCTTTGAAGTGATAAGCTTTATCTTAAGTTCCTCCGAGGGGAAGTCCCAAGAACAGGAAACGTGAGCGCCTGCCAGGGTAGGAGCCAGGCAGCTGGTGCTAGCTCTTGCCTTCTTGAAGGAGAGACAGAAGAAGCTCCCGGGACTTTATCCTCTGGCGGAATTCCAGAGCGAGCTCCCCACCCACCCCACCCCCAGATCTCAGCTTCAGCCCAACTCCAGGCCTCTGGGTGCTGTGGGTGAGCCTGATCTGTGGGGGTCCGTTCAGCTCACTGAGGAGAAGGTGCCCCCAAGATGCCAGGCACTGGGCTTGCTGTCGGGACTCGGTCCTCGCACCCCACCCACCAGGAGAGGCCTCCGGCCCACAGCACCCACCTTGCTGAAGAACCAGTCCTCGGCGTCCTTGCGGTTCTTCTCCGCAATCTTCTCATACTGGTCGCGCATCTCGTTGAGGATGCGGCTCAGGTCCACGCCGGGGGCGGCGTCCATCTCCACGTTGATCTCACCGCCCACCTGGCCCCGCAGGGCGAGCATCTCCTGGGGAGGACAGCGACCGCGGTGTGGGCATCCAGGGCTGTCCCGACTCCTCGCTCCCAGCCCTTCCCACACGAGCTCTCCAGCCCCCTCCCAGGGCCCCCTCCCTGATCTGCCTGGCCTCTGCCCTCTGACCCTCCTGATGACTTTGGTCCACCTGCTCCGTATGGGCTCTGCCTCCACCCTCAGACTGGGGCTCCCCGAGGGCGGTTCTGTGCCTCTCCCACTGGACTGAGGGCTTCCCAAAGATAAAATCTCATTCTTAGGCCTGTGCCCCCAGAATATCCCCTCTAACTCCCAAACTTCTATTGTACAGAGGGCCCAGATTCCAGGGTTCGAGTAGGGCAAGGAGGAGACCTCTTCACTTGTCACCTGTTCTTGTGAGGGGGGCTGGGGGCGGGGGGAGAAGAAGAGGCCTCCGTGGGCCCCTGGGAGGCTCCTCAGATGCAGGGAAGCAGCAGGAGGCTGGCCTGCACCCTGGCTCTGGGCCCCTGGGGACCAGGGGCCCACGGACTGGGCAGGCCCGTAAGGTAACCAGCCCTGGAGCACCTGCTCTGCATGCCTCCCTCAGTCTCAGCCCTGGCGTGGCCCCAGAGCCCCGCCACCCCTCCACCTCACCTCCTCGTGGTTCTTCCTCAAGTAGGCCAGCTCCTCCTTCAGGTTCTCGATCTGCATCTCCAGGTCAGCTCTGGCCAGGGTCAGCTCGTCCAGCACCCTGCGCAAGCCGTTGATGTCGGCCTCCACGCTCATGCGCAGGGCCTGCTCCGTCTCGAACCTGCAGAGGGAACCGGAGGCATCAGTCAAGACTTGGTCTGGCCGACCCAGGCTCTGGCCGGCACCCTGCTTTGGCCGGGGCTCTCAGGCTTAGGAGGAATCGCCATGGGGAGGAGTGGAAGCGAATTCCAGCCCCGGGGCCCTGGGAACAGTTAGGGCAAGGCCCCGCCCCCACCTGGCTTCCTCCTGCTCTGCTCTCTGCCTCCTGCTTCTCCTCGCGCTCCCTCCCACCTGGCCTGCCTAAGCCCAGCAGCCCTCAGGACTCGCCACATCCTGGACTAGGAGGTGGGTCCCCCACCCCCAGCTCCTGGCCCACGCCACAAGCAACCAGGCGTCCGAGGGTGGGGAGGGGTGCCCCAGCTCCCCCCCAGCTCGCTGGGGAAGGCTCACTTGGTACGGAAGTCATCAGCAGCCAGACGGGCATTGTCGATCTGCAGCAGGATGTTGGCGTTGTCCACGGTGGCCGTGAGGATCTGGGGAGAAGGGAGGATGGTCAGATCACTGGGTAGGGGCAGTTCAGCCCAGTCCGAGGGCCTGAGATGGGTCTGCCAGCCTGGAGGCCGGGAGGGCTGTCTTCTCCAGAAAGGCCCCCTCCCTGCACAGTGTCTCCCCTCCGCTGCGCTGTTGTAACTGTTGGCGAAGTTCAGGCGGGCAGGAGCCTGATGCGCTGAAACTTGCCTCCTGTTCCCCCGGGACCTGCCTCCCCCCAGCACAGACCCCGTGCCGGGCTCTGCTCAAAACCAGAGCAGGCAGCCCAGGGGGTCCTCAGGCTGGGGATTCCAGCGAGCCAGAGAATGGGAGGGTGCCCCAGGACAGAAGCTGTCCCAGAATCCCAGAAAACAGAAGGCATGTGGGCAACCCCCACATTTTACAGTTGGGGAGACGGTGCCCCTGAAGGTCTCCCCCAAAAGGCAGGCTAAAGGAGTCCTCACTAAAGCGCATTTTCAAACTGGAAGTGATAACTCCTGCTAAGCCTCCCCCTGGGGCGCCAGCAGGCATCCCCACCCTTGAGAGCAGCAGGAGGATGGGGAAGCCAGAAAAATCCCCGAATAAGGCTCACCAGAGGCGTCCTGAGGCCCCGCCCCTGCTCTCCTGTCTCCACCTCCCAGCAGGTGCCACCGGGCACTCTCTCAGCCCCCTTGCCCCCCTCTGGCCCAGATTCCCCCTCTTGCTTCCAGGAGAGAGGGGTCCACATACATGGCAGCATCATGAGCCCAGCCCAGCCCTTCACGTGTGTCCCTCTGCCATATCCGATCACGGTACAAGGTGGCAAGCAGCTCTGTGATGGGGACACGGAGCCTGAACAGAGTTCCGTGAGGCCCGCTTGTCCCCGGCCCAGCCTGCGGCCCCGGGACACGGGCGGATGAGCCACAGGGCAGCCCCACGGTGGGCTCCCAGAGGCCGTGTGGGGCCACGCGGTTCTCGGCTCCCTGAAGCCCCGTGGCAGCCCCCGGGCTGGACCCCAGGTTTGGGCAGAGGAGTCAGGGTCCCCACGGGCCCCCGCCCCCCAGCAAGCCCCACCTTGCTCTTCAGGTCCTCGATGGTCTGGTAGTAGTGGCTGTAGTCTCGGGCGGGCCCCGGGGCCTGCTTCTGGTACCAGTCCCGGATCTTCACCTCCAGCTCACTGTTGGCCTGCTCCAGGGCGCGCACCTTGTCCAGGTAGGAGGCCAGGCGGTCGTTGAGGTTCTGCATGGTGGCCTTCTCACCGCCCGCCAGCAGCCCGTCAACGCCCCCGAAGCCGCCGCCATAGCCGCCGCCGCCGGAGCCGAAGCTGTAGCAGCTAGAGTAGCTGCTGCCCCCGAGGGCACTGCCCAGGCCACTGGCAGACCCCAGCCTGCAGGAGCCCGCGCCCAGGCTCCCCGACAGCCGGCAGGAGGTGCGGGAGCCGCCCCCCAGGCCGGAGGAGCCCTTGATGGAGCTGGAGGAGGTGAACTGGCGGATGGTGGTGGTCATGGTGGTGGTGGTGGTGGTGGTGGTGGCAGCGGGTGGCGGACGGGCACAGTGCGAGGGGTTCAGAGAAGCCTCAGGTGCGTGTTGCTGCCGGGGCACACCTGCCTCCTTTATAGGCAGACAAGTGGGCGGGCGTGGCGGTTGCAACAGGCTCGCTCCTCTGTTTCCATTCCCCTGGGCTTTCATCACCCCTGGAGGCCCGCCAGCTCCCAGGTGGCTGCGGGCCCCCTCCCCTCCCACCAGCGGGGCTTCGCCTCACTTCTCCGAACCCCCGCGCTGGGCGTCTGCGTGTGCGTGTGTGTCCCTGGTCCCAAGCCTGTCACCTGTGATTCAGGCAGGCCCTCCAGCTACGCTTTCCCATGACCTAATACGGAGAAGAGGAGAGGCCGGACGTCACCGCCGCCGAGCCCTCCCCAGCGGCTGCCACCCCAGCCCTGCCAGCCGGGCCCCCGCATCAGGTGGGGAGATGGTGGGGAACCCAGCAGCCCTCCCCCCCGGCCTGGGGTTACTGCCCTTCAGCACCCACCACACCCCACGCCCTGGCCCTGGGCTGGGTGCTGGGGAGACAGCGAGGACCGGGTCCTCGTCCCACCCTGGAGACTAGACCGAAACCACACAACGCAGTGATGTACGCTGTCAGGTCTCCAGTGACCACCCCATTTTATCAGTAAGGAAGCGGGGGCTTGAGCAGGATAGGGCCCCCCAGCACCTGCAGACCTGAGCTGACAGGGCCTCACATCTCGTCCCACCACAGCAGACCCCACCCTCGGGGGGCTCCCAGCACACAGGCCCCCTCTGCGCAGCCCTCACACCAGGGAAGCCCTCCGGGGCCCACAACCCCACCTGGCCAGTCTTCCGACCCACCCCACCCCTGGGACTCCCTGGTGACCCGGCCGACCCTTTCCCCACCCCCTCTGACAGGCGGGGGTTCCGGGTGTGGGTGCCCAACGAGGAGCCCAGCTACAGGATGGAGGAGTGAGAGCCGGCAGAGAAGCGCCAGGGTGCAGGGGAAGTGGGAGAACCGAAGACCATGCTCCCCTCCACCGTCCCTAGCACTCCTGGACCCCAGAGGCCTCAGGGCGAGGTGAGGGGCACAGACTGTAGGTCCCAGCCTAAGGACGCTGCTCAAGAAGGGTGTCTTCCCGAGACCCCCCCCAGCCATTCCCACCCCACCACACACACACATGGCCTTGCCCAGACACCCCCCTGAGACGGACCCAGGAGGGACCCTGAGACACCCTATGGCTCCACCCTGCCCTGCCCACCACCCCCAGCCCGGCCTGGGTCCCGGGGTCCCTCCCAGCAGGCTCCTGGGTGGAACATAGTCGTGTCTCAGACTGCCGGTGGCTTCCACTTCCCAGGCAGGCCCAGACAGCCCCCGCCAGCAGCCGAGAGATTCCCCAACAGCCCGGCAGCTGCCAAGCCGCCAAAGCAAACAGGACGCCCCCCACGCTGACAGACAGAGCAGCCAGCCACCCCACCCCACCCCCCACACACCCCCGGCTTGGGCAGGGCCGGTCTGGTTTCCTGGGCTGGTGTGCTGCTGCCGCCCACCCCCTCTGGCCCGTCCACGCCCCGGACCCTCCTTAGGAAAGCCCCCTGATCGGCCTCTCTCCTCCAGGCCTGCGCGGGCCAAGGCGGGAGTTTCCTATGGTAGGCATAGCTCCTTGGAAAAGCTAAGGGCCCTCCCAGGGACCAGCCAAAGGCAAAGAGGCCCCAGGGGCTGACTCTTAGAAACTTTCCCAGCTTGATGGGCTGCCCCGTGCCCCCTCCCCCGAGTCCTCCTGCCCCATTCCCTCTCACCCTCCCAGGAGCCCCGGGCCTGACAAGAGTGGGTAGAGCGGGCTGGCAGGTGACAAGTGCCACCCAGATATTTAACAAACTCTCCTCCTCCCCATCCCACACTCAGCCCACACTGCCCCGAGCGCCAATGACCACACCAGATCACACTTGAACTTCAGGCAAAGCTTTAATAGCAGTCACCGGGGCAAACTCGGGAGGCCCCCTCTGCTGGGGGGCGGGGGGGCGGTGCGGGAAGCAGCTACAGAAAGGCAACGGCTCTCGCGCAGCGGCCCAGGCGGGCACCCGGGGCTCGGCAGCAGCAGCGTGCTAGGAGCTGGCCGCGATGGCTGCCCCGCGGCCTTCAAGGCTGGGCCCTCGCCAGTGGGAGGGGCCCTCAGTGGGTAGAGCGGTGGACCTGCTCCCGGGAGGAGACCACCTTGCCGTCCTGGACTTCCTCCACAATGGTGCGCACCTGGCGGCTGGTCACCGTGGCTGCAGATGGCAGAGCAGGGCGGGGGGCGTGCGGGGGCACCTCAGACCGGGGTCCCTCCTCCAGTCTCCCACACAGAAGGGTCCTCAGACTCTCCCACACCCTCTGGGTAGCATGAGGCAGACTCTTACCTTCCCGGGTGGGCTGTGAGGCCAGGGACGAGGAGTACTGGCTGGCCAGGCTGCGGGAAGGGAAAGGGGGGGGCCTGTCAGCCTAGGGCTCTGCCTGGGAGCCCAGGCCCCTGAGCGGAGAGGCAGCTGGGGAGGCTTGGGGCGGGAGGTGCCAGCCACTCAGACAAATCCCAGCTGGGAGAGTGTGGAGGAGAATGGCGACCACAAGGGTTGAGGGGCACAGGCCTGTGGGCAGATGTAGGGAAGAGGACACCCCCGTGGGAGGCCCAGAGGTACTTCGCAGCTAACCAGGGACTCACAAGGATTGGTCTTTCCGTACCTAACAGGGCCTAACAAACAGACTCAAAGCAAGAGAGACTGGGGTTAGACTACAGGTGGACTTCACCGTCTTGGGGGAACAAAAGAGCCGGAGTGCGTGACTAAGCCTGGAGACTCAGACTCAGGATATTCCCAGCCCTTTCTCGGCAGGGCCCCCACCCACCCTCCTAACTCCAAACCAGGCCGCCACCCTGCTCCTCATCCCGTCCTGGGTAATGACATCACCAGCTCCAAGTCATCAGGACCAGAAACCCAGGGTCATCATCACCCAGGCCTTCACGTGCTCACTCAACACTCAGCTGAGTGCCCCCCTGAGCCCCGCCAGCCCCCACATCCGGGCCTTTCCCTGCCACCGCCCCTGCCTCTCTGCAGGCCTGCCCCAGGCCCTGCTCTAGCCTCCCAACAGGTGCGCCGGGCCCAGGCTGGCCTTGCTGACGCATTTCTCCCTTCGCAGGCAGAGCAATGTTCTGTGACATCGATCATATCCATCCTGTGCAAAACCCCCCCACCCAGCACCCCGAGGCCCACGCCATCTAGTCCCGTGCTTTCACGCGGGCTTCAGCACTCCTCGCGCCTGACCCCAGCCAGTGACCTGGGTCTGGGCCCCTGCAAGCCTCGCGGCTCCTCCCAGCATTGCTGGTGCCTGGGCTGCAGCTGGCGCGTCCCTCCCTGGGTAAAGCGGCCCCAGCGCACTTGCGCAGATGCCCAGGCGCCCCCACTCACTGGGCGTCCTCGCCCTCCAGCAGGCGGCGGTAGGTGGCGATCTCCTGCTCCAGCCGCGTCTTCACGTCCAGCAGGATCTGGTACTCGTGGTTCTGACGCTCCATGTCACAGCGCAGCTCGGCCAGCTGCTGCTCGATGCTGCCGATGAGCCCCTGCAGCTGGGCCAGCTGGGCCCCGTAGCGCGCCTCGGTCTCCGCCAGGCTGCCCTCCAGCGATGCTTTCTGTGGGCCAGGGTGTCGGTGAACCAGTGAACCCAGGGTGGGACTCTTCCCCACCCAGAGGGGAACCCTGCTGCGGTGGGTTGTGGGGGCAGCCAGCGCGGTGGGGGGGGGTAACTAGGGCTGAGAGGGGTGCGTGTCGCTGGTTCTCCCAGTGGGGGGTCTACGAGGCTGAGCCCACTCTGGGATGACGGGGACAGGGCAGGGAGGGGGCGGAAGCCCTACCATGCTGAGCTGGGACTGCAGCTCGATCTCCAGGTTCTGCACGGAACGGCGGAGCTCGGTGATCTCCGTCCTGCCGCTCTGCAGGGCCTCGGTGTTGGTGGCCACCTCGCGGTTCAGCTCCTCCGTCTGAAAGTAGGGCCGGCCCCTGGGGCTTGAGGAGGCTTGTGGGGGTGGGGCAGAGGACAAGGGCCACTCCCCCAAGCCCTGACCTCCCAGACTTGCTCTCCCAGCACATGGCCGGCCTCTGCGGGGCCCCAAACACCCCTGCACCCACAGACACCCTCTGTGCCCACACGGAACCGTAGTGGAATCACTCCGCCGTCCTGAGCGGCAAGCACTGCTCGAAGATGGGCCCTGGGTTTAATTCTATCTGTTCCTGTCGCTGCCCCGGGGGGCTGTAGTGGCTCAGTGCATGTTCTCTGGGGTATGTGTCATGCATCCAAACGCACGCATCTCAAAGGCCTGCGCAGGAGAAGCCCTCGCTGTGGGTGAGGGGACCCGGACCTGCTCCCCAGGCCACAGCGGAGGGCTGTGTGAGCCGAAGGCCTCTCTGAGCCTCACAGTCTGCACCCAAACACGAGGGCTGGTCCAGCTTGTTTCCGAAGGTCCTTCCAGCTGGGACCCGCTGCGGCGCTCCACATTTTCCAGCCCATTACTCAGCACTCGGCAGGCACATGCACGCACACGTGCGCGCACACCTGCTCGCTCACGGCCACCCACCTTGCTGAAGAACCAGTCCTCGGCGTCCTTGCGGTTCTTCTCCGCGATCTTCTCGTACTGGTCGCGCATCTCGTTGAGGATGCGGCTCAGGTCCACGCCGGGGGCGGCGTCCATCTCCACGTTGACGTCCCCGCCCACCTGGCCCCGCAGGGCGTTCATTTCCTGGGCAGAGAGGAGAGCGGGAGCTCACCCACGGCCACCCGGGGGGAGACCCTGAGGCCTGCCTTCTCCACCTTGGGAAGGCAGGTGCTGATAACAGACAGACAGACAGACAGACAGACACAGGCAGGCCAGCAGCTCCTCACGCTGAAGGTGGAAGCAGCTGTCACGTCTCAAATGTGCGGGCTGTGGATGTGAAACATCTTCCCCAACACACCCTCGGTGTCCGCCCCCACCGTGTGCTGGGGCAGCAGACATGGCCGCCCTCTGCCATGGCCGGGAGGACCCGGGACAGCCTCGCTCACCACGCTTGTCACCCACTGCCAACCCCACAGCACAGCAGGGGGCAGAAAGCAGCCCCGAGTCGACTGGGAAGACCAGACCTCTTAGGACACGCAGTCCCTGGGACCAGCCTCACAGCCGACTGGAGACACTTGCTGGGCTCCTGCTACCCCAGGACTGGGCTCCCCTAGCGCAGGCCAGCCCGGAGGCCTGCTGAGGAGGGAGCCCCGGGCTCCTCAGTCCCCCTGCAGGGCCTCAGGTGGAAAGTTCTCTGAAAAAGGAGGCGGGAGGGGTGGCAGAGCAGCAGATGTGGGTCAGACATTGGAGGGCAGCTGCCCGAGCAGCCTTGGAAAAGTCCCTCAACCCCTCCGAGCCTCAGTTTCTTCCCCGGTGAGGGGAGAACGAGCACCCTCCTCCCGGCGCTGGTGTCAGCACCAGCTGAAATGAACCACTGCTGTGACTCCCGTGTGCTGTGCTGGCTGGCTGTTTGCTGTTCTATCACCATGCAATTCACCGCGACCAGTAGCATGCACTAGACTGATTTGCTCCTTAGGTATTTAGCTGCCACCACACAAGGGGGCCATGCCTGAAGGGACATGGGAAGTATCCTACTTCTAAGGGTCACCCAGGCCAGCAGGGCCAGGCGCCCACCCTGGAGGGACACTGGATGCGGAGCGTGGCCCCAGCCCAGGACACTGTGGAGGCCGCAGCCTGGCTTGCTCCCAGGCACGTCTCTCCTGCATTCACTCCCACCATGGCCTCACCTCCTCGTGGTTCTTCCTCAGGTAGGCCAGCTCCTCCTTCAGGTTCTCGATCTGCATCTCCAGGTCGGCTCTGGCCAGGGTCAGCTCGTCCAGCACCCTGCGCAGGCCGTTGATGTCGGCCTCCACGCTCATGCGCAGGTTCAGCTCCGTCTCGTACCTGGCAGGGGCGGAGGCGTGAGCCACGGCGGAGGGCCACCGGGCCACTTCTCGTGCACACAGAGGGCTCTGTGGGTGCAGGGCCGGGCCCACCGCCAGCCGCCCCAGGGGCCCGACTCACTTGGTGCGGAAGTCATCGGCGGCCAGGCGGGCATTGTCGATCTGCAGCACCAGGCCGGCGTTGTCGATGGTGGCCGCCAGGATCTGGGGGGGGATGATGGGCTCCGTGAGCAGGCACCCTCAGCAGCCCCAGGAAGGCCCTGCAACACCCCTCGTGCAGCCCTTTGGAGAGTGTGCCAGAACGAAGGAAGGTCCTGTGGTGTGGTCTCCCCCTCTAAGGACCCTCCTGGGGGACTCACAGAGCAGTGGGGGCACCATGCCAGGAGAAAGACCCATATGTACCCTCAACCACCATGAGGTCACTCGCCCAAGCCACCTCATTCCCTCTTCCCTACCTAACTTTACCTCTCGACTCTGTTGCCACCACCTCCAGAAAGCCCTCCTGGATTCCCCACCGGGATCCCCCCTTCTGGACACACCTCCCTCCTTTGCCCTTCTCTCTTTCATGGCACTTCTCCCAAGTGCGATTTTTCCATGACGTTTTCGGTTATTTCCCCCTCCATGAACTCTGAGTTCTCGGGAACAAGGCCGCATCTGTCTCTCTCCCTTCAAAAGCCTCAGTCCTGGCTCCGGTCCTTGGGCCAGAGTTGGCCCCCGGGAAACACTTATGTGATTAATTAGCTAATTAACGAGGCTACAGCTCACCCGACCGCAAACCTAGAGCAAAGCTTTCTTTTTCCATGGAGTCATCAGGAGGTTTCAACGAGGACACGGAGACTCGCAAGGAGCTGGTTGTTATTACTGCTGCAGTCGTTGTCGCTGTGAGAAACGCCCGAGAGAGGCTCCCGTGGAGGGCCACGGGGCTGGGGGTGGAGATCGAGGCCCAGAGGGAGCAGACTAATGGGCTGGAATTTGGAACGTTCTCAGGCCAAGGGCTGAAGGGTAGGCGGTGGGAGAGGGGCGGCCCTGGCAGGCGCATCCTGGGTCTGGGCCCAGCTGGTCGCATCCCAGGCCGCAGTGGGTCCCTCCCACTCACCTGGCTGCTCGGGATGTTGGCTGAGCCTGGCCAGGGGCAGCTGCAAACACCCCCGAGGAGCTCAGTGACTCAGACGGGCAGAGGTCTGGCGCGGGGTGCACTGGGTGTTGGTGCTGCGGAACTGGCTGACCCCAGACAGAATCGGGGGCACACTGACTCACCTGGGCTCCCCCGGGTTCCCCGCTGCCCAGACAGAGCCCAGGTTCTGACCTGGCACTCCCCGCGGCTCTGCTTCCAGGGGGCAGTTGCAGGAGTTCCCTGCCTGGCCGAGGTCCTTGAAAAGCAGAGCCACGCCTGGCCCTCCACCAGGAGGTGGAGCAGGCCGGACCCTCAGGGGCCCAGCCGGCCCCACCCCTGCTCCCCCTAAGCCTGGCCCTCCGCTTCCCGTTGCCCCCTCCCCTGCCTCTGAGGGTGGCAAGGTGGGAGGGCCTTCCAGGGGTGGGTTTGTGCAGAAGACCCCAGGGCCACGCTCACGGAACGCCAAGGCCGTGTTCTTAGAGGTCACGAGTGTGTGAGAAAGAGGGCGGGAGAGAGTTGTCTCCTTCATCAGACTAAGAGACATTCCTTCCCTTAGGAGCTTTCCGTCTGAGTGGAAAGACACAGCTCCTTCCTACAGGGGCCCTCCCCCCAATCTGCAAGGATAGACTCGGCCTCCGGCCTCAGGGACCTCCAGAGGGACCACAATGGAGACTGGAGACGGTGAGGAGGACCCACAACAACAGCCGCCGTGAGAACGTGCCGAACAGGGAAATCGGCACCGTGAACAGGGCATAGGTTGAACTTCAAAGTGCTGAAGGGACCCCACGGTCTTGGGATAAGAGGCAAGTGGCGTCCCTCCAGGAGGACTGCCTGGAAGAGGTGAGGCAGACAGGCAGGCCGACCCAGAGGAGAACGGAACGTGGGAAGGAGATGCCCAGCCTCATCTCCCACAGTCCACGCCAAGCTCCGCCCTGCCTCTCTGCCTTGGCCCACGCTGTTCGCTGTACCTGGAGTGCCACCTGCGGCCTCCGGTGTTCTGACGCCTTCCCTGCTCGCTCCTCCACCACTCTGCTATGCGCCCCTCCCAGAAAGGGGGGATCCAAACACCCTCCCAGCACGGGACGATCCCCTGAGACCAGCGACTGGCACGGGGCTCGGTCCAGATCAAGTGAGAGAGTGACGGACACCCAAGACAGAAAGGCTGACAAAGGCCCAGAGTTGGGATGGAGCGAGCCAGAGCAGGCACTAAGGACGGAGGGCAGGAGGCAGGGAGCCGGCTGGCCCACGCACCTTGCTCTTCAGCTCCTCGATGGTCTTGAAGTACTGGCTGTAGTCGCGGGTGGGCTCGGGGCCCTGCTTCTTGTACCAGTCCCGGATCTTCAGCTCCAGGTCGGCGTTGGCCTCCTCCAGGGCGCGCACCTTCTCCAGGTAGGAGGCCAGGCGGTCGTTGAGGTTCTGCATGGTCTCCTTCTCACCGCCCCCCAGCAGGGCATCCGACACGCTGACGCTGGGGCTGTAGCCCCCACCCAGGTTGCAGGTGTAGCCCCCGCTGTAGCCGCCCCCCAAGCCCGAAGAGAAGCGGGACGAGGTCACCGACATGTTGCCACAGCTTCCGGCGCCCAGGAGGCTAGGGGCTCGGCAGGCGCCCCCAACACGGACCGTGGACACCCGAGAGAAGCCCCCCATGGGCACGGAGCTGGACGTTGAGAACTGGCGGATGCTGCTGGTGGTGGCAGCCATGGTGGCCACGGGTTGGGAGCAGTGTCTGGTCTGGACAGAGACCCTGGGCAGCCCTTTATAGCCAGGCTATAGCGGGGCTGGGCTGCTGGCCCTTGAAGTCAAAGCCAAAACCCCAGCCATGTAATCTGCTCCTGTATCAGCCGCCCAGGGCCTGGGGCTCAGGATGGACATGCTGACTGCATGCCCCCGCCCCCTCTCCTGGCCAGAGCCTAGCCTGGGCAGGTGCCCCTCTTAGAAGCCCATTGTTCAGAAACAAAGGTGGTGTTGGAGTTGCAGCCCCGGGGGTAGGGTGATCCTCCGTCCTCAGCAGCAATTAGCCTCTGAGCTCATTCTCCAGGATCTGGGGAACCCACCCAGCCCTGGCAGCCGGAAAGGGCCCAGAACAAGGCTCCACAGGCCTATGGCCTGCAGGCTGCTCTGGCCCCTGACCCAGCATTCCTGGTCCCCAGGGAGAGGGCGTGGAGGCTCAGAAAGCTGCCCTCACCAGGTCCAACGTGGCCCTGAAGAGCCCCCCAGGCTGAGAGGGAGGACCCGCCTCTGACCTGGGGAGCCTCCAGGTCTCTGGGGATCATCCCAAGTCTGCAGCCCTGGCCTGGGGAGTCCCTCATCTCAGGGACTAGACACAGTGCTGACCTGAAGGAGCTTTGGATCCAAGTCTCAACAGGAAGTCAATTCATGAGCCTCGGTTTCCTCACTTGCACAAGGGGGGTAATTACTGTCTCCCACAGTCCCTGAAGGAGTCTGGAGAACTAGTGACAGCAGTGACACTGGGGCTGACAATGAGGATGAAGCCAGAGGGTTGGGTGGATGCTTGGGCCCATCATCCCCCAGTACCTGCAGAAGCCATTCCCAAGCCCCGAGCCCCCCACACCGGAGGCACGGGGGCTGGGGGGAGGGGGAAGCAGGATCTACGGGGCAGGGTGCCCCTCGGTCAGCGCTGCGCCTGCGCCCTGCCAGGTAGTAGCTGGATCCCACATCCTGGCGGCTGGCACCCGCCACCACCCAACAAGGAGATTACCAGCCTAATCTCTGTGGCGCTAATGATTTAGGTGCTGCCAGGACACTGGCGTCTGCACGGGGCCTGTCTGCACGGGGAGCTCCCAGGGGTGGCCAGGGCCCGTGGGATGGGCGGGGAGGGGGGGTGAGCCTGGCTCCGCAGGCAGCTCGTGGGTGGCCTGGGCACGCTGCCACACACGGGGACAGGGAGGGAGTCGGGTTCTCTGTGAGGCTGGAGATGCTGCCATGAGACTAGACGATTGGAAAGACTTCGGCTTAGATGGTGGGTGGCCTCTCATGCAAAGGTGTCTCCTGGCTGGAAGGGTGGGGACAGCAGAAGCTGCCTGGGAGAGGAGGGGTGGACCCTGATCCCATCCTGCTCCCGCCCTGCCTAAGAAGTCTGGGGCTTCCGAGAGTTGCCAGCGGGTGGAGGGAAGGGTCTCAAAGCCACGGTCGAGCACCAAGGCTGTTCCCTGAGGTCAGATGTCAGGAGGGACTTCCTGGCACTCCAAGACTATTTTGAGGGAGGAGAGGGAACCAATAGACCCTGAGGTCGCCTGGGTGGGCCAGAGGCAGGCCTCGCCCAGCTGGTCACCCTCAGGGGATGTCCAGAAAGACCCTCCCCACCTGCTGCTAGAGCCGCACTCCCCTCCCCGGGAGCCCCTGGGCCCCAGGGGCTGACCTCCCCAACTTCCTCCCTCCTCCCTCCAGGCAGGGAGTGCCCACCTTCCGGCAAGAATCTGGAGCAGATGGGCGGGGGCTGGGGGACAGGCCACAAGGCACCAGCCCCCTTCAGTGTCTCTCCCCAGAGCCCACCCCACAGCCCCCAGACCTTAGCCTTGAGGCCCCGTTCGAAGGGCCAGAGAATCTGTCAACCTTCCTTCCTCCCCCCATCACCACCACCTGCCCCTCTCCAGCCTCCTCTCCCCTGATACCAGGTGGGGCGTGCCCAGGTCCAGGCCTCTGTTTTGCACACCCTCCCCCCACCCCACCCCCACCCCCCGCCAGGCCTGCCCCAGGAGGGATGCCCTTCTTCTGTTCTGTTTCCCCAGCCTCCCTCCTGAGGCCCCAGGCCTACCCCACCCAGTAACGATTTCTGTCTGGCTCAGGAGGAGGCTGGCCCCCTGCCCCCGGGGCTGGGGGAGACGTGAAACATTCCTGGGGCTCCTGGGAACCCCCTCCCTGTGGGGAGAGTCAGAAGCCAGGGGCCCCCAGTGGTTCTGTCACCAGGTGCTCCCTCCCTGGGGACAGGCAGACACAGCCACCTCCCTCTGACTGGTTTCCAGGCAGACGAGTCTGGGGTGGACCCAGGACAGAGGACCCAGACGCCTGCGGACACCTCAGCTCTCCCAGCAGAGCCAGGGCAGCGCCCGAGGCCCCTCCCCCAGAAGGGAGCCAGAGTGCCCCAGATGGGGCCCAGGGCAGGAGGAGAGGGCCAAGCAGGAAGGGAGGGCCAGAACGCATGGGGGACTCAAGGGCTGGAAAATCTTAGTTCAAGGTAATAATAGTTCATGAGCCTAGTAGTCAAAGCCTGTGAAAAGCTACCAGTTCAGGAGCTGCAGGAACGGCCCCCTTAGGAGACCACAGAGATGGACCTCCGCCCTCCACGAGGGAGAGACGGTGAACAGCCAAGGCTGCAGGCGAGCCTCCGTGTTCCCGGGAGAGACAGGCCCCGCCCAGGACACGGCTACGGAAGATCACGGGTCGGCGGATGGAAAGGTGTCAGGGAAACGGCCGGACCGCACCGCCGCCTGTATCTGATCACCTCTTTCCCGGGTCCCACAGCCCTCGCCCACACCTCTGCCCCCGCATAAAGAGGGTGGAAACGTCAGACGGCCAGTGAGGGTGCCAGCCCGCTGTCGTCTCAGATCGCAGGCCCTCTGGGTAAAGCGCCCATAAAGATTCCCTTCCCGTCTCCGCGCATCCGGTCTGGTAGCCACAGGCAGCAGGAAAGCCAGCTTCTCCGGTTTCGGAAACGGCGGGAAGGGCAGGGGTGGGGGGGCGGGGAAGTCGGGGAAGCGGATCCTGGCCCTGACACAGGTGGAAACCCTCGCTGCTGCCCCGGAGCTGGCAGAGCTGCCTCCTTCCGGCTGCCCTTCCTCCCTCGCCCCTTGCCCTCCTGCTTTGCCCTCCCCCACCCCCTTCCTGGGCCCGAGGGAGGTTCAGGGGAGGCCGCCTTTCAGGCCTGGGGGAGCCCCTGGCCCCTTCCGCCTTGCAGACCCCAGCCTCCCAGCGCCCCGGGGCCCTGTCCCACCCGCCCACCTCTCCCCCACCCTCTGTGACCCTCCAGGCTTGCTGCTCACTCCCATCCCCTCTCCTTGGTGCCTGCTTTTCAACGCTCTTGAGACATTTCCTCCAGGGGCAGGTGTGGCCTGGGCTCCCCAGGAGGGAAGCATTGTCTCTCCCCCCAGATCAGACACTCCCTCCAGGCGGCAGCTCTGTCTAACCCCCAGCCTGGGAGCCGGCTTGGGGCTGGGGGGGGCGGGGGGGGTGCGTCACCGCAGGGGAACCCCGGGGATATTGGGAGCATGGCCTGTCTCCGTCTTCCCTCACGTAACACAGCTGGCAGGAACGGGGTGCCCTCGGCTCATCTGCCGTGTGCTGACCGCCCAGGCCACCACCGTGTGCCCCTGCTGCCTGACCAACAAGGCAGGAGAAGGGCGGGGCGGTGCCGGAGGACGACCCCGGAGGGAGGGAGGGTCGGAGGAGGGAAGAGCAGGGGGCAGGACCAGGCAGGGAGGACTCTGGGAGGGAGGACGGCAGAGGGGCCTGCACACCCCCGGCTCTCGTCCCGAGGTCTACGCTAGGAAGGGAGGTCGTCCACCCTTTCCAAGGGCGAAACAGGAGGCCAGAGCAGCAGCGCGCCTGCGCAGAACCCCCGCCAGCTCCTCCCGTCAAGCCGCGCCTCCCCCCCTGAAACGGCCCCAGCCCACTGGCATGGGACAAGCTCCCTCTGCTGAGCTTCACGGCCCCCAAGTCCCTGCTGCCTCTGCCTCAGGACCAGGCCCTGGCGGCTTTTCATCCCACATTTCACACGCAAAGCACTTTCCCCAGCAAGGTTTGATGGGGAGAAACCACAGCTCCTAACCTTGACAACCCCCAGGGTCAGACCTAGGTCCCCATGATGACACACACACTCGCCAAGCCCATTCTAGCGCCAGTGAGCGCCAGCCACTCTCACGTGTGTTAGAATTACTGGAGGTGGATCTACTCCCCTTCGAGGATTATCATCCTTTGCTTTATCTCTGACCCACTACAAGGTCTAACTCAGTGCACTGTACACAGTAAGTGCCCAATTGATGCTCGCTACACGGACGCAGGCAGTGAGAGCCCAAAGCCCGATGTCATTCAACACCACCCACTGTACTCACTGGGCGGCAGTCGCGGGCCAGGCGCTGAGTCAGCCAAGCCCTGCCCAATGGACCGGAGGTGGGTGAGTGAGAGGCAGACACACAAACGTCAAATATCACGGCAGTGTTATTTGAGCGGCAATAAAGGGATGTATACACAAGCACCTGGGAAGGGCCGGAGGGCGCGACTCATTCAGACCGGACCTCTGGAGACGGTTTCGCAGGGAGGGACAGGAACGCTGGGTTGTGGAGCCAGGGCCGGGCTTTGCCAGGCAGGGAAGACCCAGCGGGAAATCGTGCAGGCCAGGGGGCGTGCCTGGCGTGTTGGGGACCACCGGCAGACGAGTGGGTGGGTCAGCACTCCCGGGGGAGGCAGTAGGAGTGCTGAGGAACATGGATCTCGTGAGGAACGACTTTGTTTCGCTACGAGCAGCTGAGCACGGGACTCCGTGCCGGACTCCATGCCGGACTCCGTGCCGGGCGCCGTCCCAGGCGCTGGGTAGGAGGAGACGAGTGTAGCAAACAGCATCTCTGCTCTCGTGGAGCAGATGTTCCCGCGGGAGAGATGGGCGATAATCAAAGCAGGGAACGATAGGTCCTCCAGGGAAATGCAAAGGGGATCCTGAGGGTTCGGGGAGCCAGGAAAGGAAGGCCTCTCCTAGGTAACATTGAAGAGGGCCACTGACCCTGGCCGGAGTGACCAATTGGTTGGGTATCATTCCACAAAGCAGAAGGTCACCAGTTCGATTCCCAATCAGGGCAGATTCAGTCCCCGATCAGGGCACATGCAAGAGGGAACTGCTTAGATGTTTCTCTCTCGCATCAATATTTCTCTTCCTCTCTTTCTCCTCCCTTTCCCCTCTAAATTGAAGTTAATAAAATCTTTAAAAACAAACAAAAAAAGAAGGCAACTGAATAAGGAAGGAGCCAGCACAGGGAAGGGCATTCCAGGCCAAGGTGAGTGCAAAGGCCCTGAGGCTGGACCACGGTGCCCTTTTCTGACAACAGGAAGAAGGGCCAGTGGGGCTGATTGGGGTGAGCAAGGGTCAGAGAGGGGTGGGGCCGACCCCGCAGAGAAGAGATTCTCATCCCCAATCAGCAGAGCCGGACCCAGGCAATGCTAACGAGAGCCTGGGCAAGGGCCAGCCTGGGCAGTTTGTGCTTGTTGAACTGCAGACTTCCCAGAGCCCCTAACAAACTGATGGGCACTGGGACCCTCCAAGGAAGGATGACGTGCTACGTGCTTCCCAGACCTGCCCACCCATGGAGCCACTTCCAGGAGGAGCATCTGGGACGAGGGTTCCTTGGAACCCACTTTGGGAATCTCTGGACCGACAGACAGGGCGCTGAAGCGGGAGGAACAGCCAGTGTGCAGGTGGGAAGGGGAGAGCACCGGGCGAGGCTGCCCGGGGAGTCCGACGTGACCCTGTCGCAGCAGAGAGTCACCCAGCACTGCTGAGCTCTGTCTGCCTTCCCTTTGCACGTGTCAGTTTATAAAGATTTTACTTCTACAAAAGGGGTATTATCGATCTCATCCATGCCTCTGTTCCCCAATTAATACTGTCTCTTGGCCAGCCACCTCATTTGTTTTCAATCCACCATGGCCCGAAGCTGTAATTTCTTTCCTCCTGTGGGTACCAACCGCCTCTCTGGTCTGCAGCTTCCTTCGCTTTTAGAAACAACCATGACATCAACCTCCCTCACCATATGGCAGCATAAGCTTTTGCAGCCAGGTCCTCAGGGGAAATGTCAGCACTGGGACTACCGGGTTAAAGGGTAAGTCCCTGTTTTACTTTGGTAGCTATTCCCAGATTTTCTTCCAGAGCACAACGAAATGGTGTCTGGAGTTTGCCTGAGGATGCTCTAACTTCCTTCACGAAAGACGAGAAGGGGAGAGATGGGGAAACAAGAATGGCAGCGTGTGACAATTATTAAAGCTGGGCGACAGGCACACGGGAGTTCATGTTGCTGTTCCCTCTGCTTCTGTGTCTATTTGGAATTTTCCACAAGGGAAAAAAAATGTCTTCTTGAGAAGTTCCACATGTGTCCACTCCCACCAGCCATGGACGGCAGTGACTCCCCCCGCACATCCGCCCGCACTGGGCCGCATCAAGGTTGGACAGTGTCTACTACTGTTTCCCAGTTTTAGCCTTTTTTAAAAGATTTTATTTATTTATTCTTAGAGAGGGAAGGGAGGGAGAAAGAGAGAGAGAGAGAAACATCAATGTGTGGTTGCTGGGGGTCATGGCCTATAACCCAGGCATGTGCCCTGGCTGGGAATCGAACCTGAGATGCTTTGGTTCGCAGCCCGCACTCAATCCACTGGCTACGCCAGGCAGGAATTTTTGCCTTTTTGATCACTGAAAAAGACCTCTCTTTTTTGGTTGTTTCAGTTTTCATGTCTTTAATTATGAGTGAGATTGAGTATCCTTCCTTTCTTTTCCTTCTCCTTTCCTACAGACCAGCTGCTTGTCCATTCCTTACTTATTTTTTCTGGGGGGTCTTTTCCTTCCTGACTGGTACGAGCTTTTGGTAAACGTGGGGATGAGGCCTTTGCCTCGTGGCTTGCAAATGCATTTTTCCCAGGGGCCCTTGGTCTTCCATTGTTCATACTGTCTTTTTCCAAACAGACAATTTCATTCAAATCCTATTTGCTAGTTTTGTTTTTTTTTTCCTTTCATGCGCCTAGGCACCAGACAGCTTCAGAAGGGCTCACTGTGGTGACGAGGAGGAAGCCGGATGGGGGCCAGGACTGGAACGATGGCCTGGGAGAGGGACCAGGGCGAGGGTGGGGGTGGGAACGGGTCATCATGGCAAACAGGGAGACGGGCCGAGCCGGGGAGGCACCAGGAGGGTGCTGCAGCATTTTCGGCGATGAGCAGGTGGGCGGACAGTGATGTCACCGGCTGAGACTGGGAGCCAGAGGGAAAGGCCAGGTTCAGAAGAAGGAAACAATTCACTGCTCACAAGGCTCTTGGCACCCTGTGTGGTCACACCTGTCGTCCCCTCCCCTAGACATGGGCAGGGACCTTGCCTCCTTCTCCCTGGTGTCCCCAAAGACTGAGATAGCCAGTGGTGCTCCACAGCTGTGGACGTGAATGAAAAGTGAACGGCTTGAGTCTGAGGGGCGTCTGCCTGGGGGGAAACGTCAGGAAGTAAAAGGAGGCATTCACAGCTGAAGGGACATTTTCCTCCATAATTCCACCCCCCCCCTCCACCAAGGAGTCTATGGGCTTGGCCACAGCTTGTCTGAGCTGGACCTGGCTGTGTCCCCAGGCCCCCTCACGGGGGCCTTTGTGGCGGAAGACGAGGGCGGCCTCTGGCCCTGAGAACTCCAGGATCCCGGGACGGGGCAGGCCCGAGTCCTCCTGGAGGTGAGGGAGGGAAGCAGAGAGGCAGTGAGGTCAGTCACAAGGAGAGTGGCAGAGGCAGAGCCCTGGGGCTAGAACCCTGCAGAAATTTCTAGAAAGGCCAGCTGGCCCTGACAGACCCTAGCGACCCAAAGAAGCACCCCCAGAGCAGGTCAAGCGGCCAGTCCCATTTCTGGGCGTAGTTTTGAGGTCACCATCTGGAGAGGGAGGATGGAGACACTGACCACACAGTGCCTGACTGGGGAGAAGGACAAGGGGAGAAAGAGGACACTCTGGGGTTCACACACTTCATGGATCGTCACCCCTGTGCTTGTTGGCTCCCAAGGGTGAAGCCGGAATCCTGGGCGTTCCCAGAATGATGCCATTGAATCCCCGCTCTCCGGCGTGTTGGCGGCAGTCTCAACTCTGTGCCTGGAGCGCCCTCTGCTGGCCACTCTGGGTTGTGCGCCTTTGCTCTGCCATACGGAGACGTATCCCGGGGGCCTGGGGACAAGGGGACTCCACCTGCCCTTCACGCCAGCCCTTTCTCCCGGGACCTGGTTTCCCCTCACCATCTTCAGCCCCTCCCCCTTTTGTCCCATGACCGCCTAGCTCCAGAGACCCAGCCTGGGCCACTGCGTCCATTCCCCGCCTCCAGGCCCGTGCACACAAAATTCCCTGCTGAAGCTGGCCCCGTGCATTACGTCATGCTTGTCCTTCCCTTTCCCCGTTCTCCTTTTCAAAAAAATCCTGCCCTGTCTGGCACAAAGCCCTCCGCCCCGCCCCCCACCTCGGTCATCCTATTAAACCACTCATTCCAAAGTCAACCATCTTCACCAGCTTTTCCCAGCCCTAAATGTGTCACTGAGGCAGAGCACTCTTCCCTCTGTGGGGAGCACCCCCTTCCTGCTGCCCCCTCCCTAGGGACGGTGCTTTTCTTGGGCGCCCCACACAGAGTACGGCACCCAATTGGTTCGCAACAGATGGGGAGTGTCTGTGTGCAAAGCTTTGTGAGTGCCCAGTGTGCGCATCAGTGTCCTGGCGTGCCCTGTGCGTGTTGCACAGTGAGTGTGTCCACCTCTGCGGGGTCTCACAGGGTCCCCTGGATGGGGCTTCTCGCCCAGGCTGCTCACTGCCCAGCGCAGAGCAGGAAAAAGCCGGCGTCCCCGCCCCCAGAGGGCAGCACTGAGCCGCTCTGGCCCCGCCAGCGACCTGCCCCAGGGAAAAGTCTCCGGTCTCACCAGATGCAGAGCTAACACTGCAGGGGGAGAGGTGGTGTGGGGAGGGACCCTCATCAGAGGTTTTTAAACTAGGTGGTAAATTCATGAGTATTGATTGTATCTTAGTTCTTAGATCCTACACATATGTTACTGATAGTATTTTGAATCTATTTGGTATTACTTCTTTTTGTTTAATAAAGAACAAAAGGAGAGAAAAGACCACTCACCCCTCTGAGTAAACTCACCTGGGGCCCACTGAGCCTTCATGATCCCTGGGTCTCCCCAGAACTCCCAAGGTGGGTTCCCTGGGTTTGACCGTGGCCTTGGGGAAGCGGAAGCCCAGCCGTTTCTACTGCCCTGGGTTCCCGCCAGCGCCCCCTCCAGGATAAACCACAGGTTTACACACGGCTCACATGCACATTCACACACTCTCAGACTCACAAATTCACACTCAGTTACACTCACATTCATCCAGACTCTTACACACTCACCCACGTTCACAAACACACTCCACAACTCCCACACTCACACTCAGGAGTCTCACAGTCACACCGATATCAGTCACAGGCTCACCCGTCATCATCACAGAGGCACACACACTCACACGTGCTCACAGATTCACACACACTTATAAGCACATCCACAGACTCTCATACTCACACAATCAGGTCACACACACCTTTGCATAGACACACCCACTCACATGCTTACACAACCACTCACACTCACACTCACACATTCATGCAGACCTGCCCAGCCTCACAACTGAATACACACTCACAGGCTCACACATTCACACTTCCACACACTCGTACACACCTGTGCACACTTACACACTTGTGCACATTTACCCTCACATAGCCTCTCACTGCTCGTACTTTACATAGCCATCCACACACTCAGAGTCACTCACGTGCCAGCCCATTAACAGCCTTGAGTCCTCACAGGGGGAGAAGGAGCCTGTACCTTCCTTGATCCCAAGAGAGATTTCTGGAATCTTCCCAGAGACCCCAATCCCAAGGCAGAGGGGCGTTTCCGCTCAGACCAGGGGACGCAGAAGCAGGGCCGGGACCACGTGACAGCCCTGCGGGCCTCAGAGCAGCTCCCCACACCTCCCGCACTCGTGTGTCAGCTTCCCCATCAGCTTCCCTCACTCCCCGACCTGCATGAGGGAGGGGCTGGGGGCAGGACGGGGGTCTCGCGGCAGATCTTGATCTTGGGGAGCTCCGTCTCCAAGGCAGACGCCTGGACCTCCCAAGCCGGCCCACCAGGGAGGGCACCACGGACGCCCAGCGTGTAGGGCTGCAGGAGCTCCTAAGGGGGGCGCCTGGCACCCCAAAAGTCGGGACAGCCAGGGAGGGGGCCCAAGCAGGGACCTGTATGCACAGGGGCCGCAGGTAGACGGTGGCCTAGTAACGTCCAGGAGGCACCAGGGCCTGGCACCCTTGGGCAGGAGGGGGGCGCCCCGGGCAGGAGAGGTGGCTGCAGAGGGAGAGATGAAACGGGGGCTGGGCCCGGAGGGGCTGGCGGGGGCCGGCCTGTGGGAGGCCCCATATGTCACTGCCGAGACTGGCCTTTCTCTCAAGGGCCACAGGGCGCCCGGCCCAGCTGTGCAGAAGGAAGACGGATGAAGCCTCCCTGCAGGGGCTACGGCGTGTGCCCAGAAGCTGCAGGCCCAGCCAGTGCCCGCAGCCCCCATCCCAGGAGGGAGCTGGCCCAGAGACCCCACCCCCCCATCCAGGTTGGAGCCGTGGGCTTCCCTGACCCGCCAGAGGAGCCCCCGTGAGTGCCCCAGGGTCTGTCTGCCTGTGCGAAGGGTTGGAAAGGGACACACAGCACCCAGGACCCGGGGATCTCCAGGAAAAGCTGCCCGCTTCTCCCGAACGGCCTTCCCCAGAGGGGCCGCTGGCTACAGCCCAGCAAGGATCAAGGGGGCCCAGGGGAACCCCACAGAGGAGAGAGGGGCTGGGAGGCTGGCGGAGCACAGCGGGGGTGGCTGGGGAGGGCCCTGGGTCCCGGAGCCCCTGCTAGGGCCCGTTCCTGGGCGAGGGAGGGTGGGGCTCCTCCTGCCCGCACATTCCGGCGGCTGCCTCGCCCTTCCAGCCTGTTCTCACCTGTTCCCGTGGTTTCCCAGGCTGCCCCGGACCCAGCTCTCAGTGCCAGCTCCCAGAATCCTCCTCGGTTCAGGAGCCAGCTACAAGGACCCTGGTCTGAATGCCCAGACCACCTGCCCTGGGACAACTGCCTCCGACAACACACACACACACACACACACACACACACACAAGACTACCAGGCTTTCAGGGGCAGAGGCACTTTCTCCCCTGCCAACAGCACCTCCCAGGACAAACTGCTGCCTTCCTGCCACAAGGCCCTGGACAGGGGAGGGAGAATGGCAGCCACACAGCCCCTAGAAGGTCAATGGGAACAGGGTCACCCCCAGAACCACAGCCCTAGGGTTCAGCACAAAAAGGCTGGGGAGAGAGTACCCCAGCCTGACACCCCCCAGGCCCGCCCTGCCCACCCCCGCTGCTCAGTGGTGGGCCAGCCAGGGCCGGGGCCACGCCCACCCGGCGCCGTCCCTGCTCCCCTCTCTCCGCCCGGGTTCCCCCGGCTGCCTGGAGCTCAGCACAGGCACGGGGTCCCCATCCGGCTCATCTCTCAGGCTCCCCTCCCCCGGCCCTCAGTGCCGCCGCTCCTGACTTTCCGTGCAGGATGGAATCCCCACGCCCACTGTGAGCCCCAGAGCCAGGGCCTGTCCGTTCCCACCGAGGCCCGGGACGGGATTTCTGCAGCCCAGGCTGCCCTGGGTGCACCCGAGAAACAGCCCGGCCCTGCCTGCTGCAGGGGCACTATGCGGGGGAGGGGGGGCAGCAGCCTGGGCCCCCAGGCTGAGCTCGAAACCCCTGAGGCCCCAGAGCAGGCGACAGGGTCGGGGGCAAGAGCAGGGACGGAAACGCCGGCTCCCCCAGCGGCGCTCGGAGGAAAAGGGCAGACAGTGAGTGAGGTCCCCGAATTCCAGACTCGAGGCCTGACCGGTAGAGGCAGACACAGAAGCTGCAGGCCTGGGGTGAACCAGGCTGGGGGACCCTAGTGGGGCCCCAGCATAACCCATCTCGGGTCCCAAAGCCATTCCTCAACCTCAAGGTCACATTTCGGCCCCCAAGAGCCCAGGGGCCTTGGCAGGTGGGGGGCTCCTGTCGCCCTTTCACGGGAGAGGAAACTGAGGCCCAGAGAGAGGGAGCAGATTGTGGGCAGGACTTCACAGGTGGTAGGGACTGACCTTGACCGACCCACGCAGGGATCCGTCCCAGCCCCTGAGGTCAGTGCAGAGAGCCCGGCAGCGGCAGGTGTGTGGGGGGAGCGGGGCCAGGGTGGCGGCCTGTTTGCAATAGCCCACAGTGCGGATGCCCCCACGGGCACGGGGCCCCGCTCGAAGCCTGTGCCCCAGGACCCCCCTGGGCACCAGAACTCCAAGCTGGTGAGGACAAAGGCCTCCCTGAGAGGCTGGGGGCAACAAACAGAATGCTGTACCCCCATCCCCGCTCTCAGACTACCAACCAGCTGAGCAGTGAGCAAGGCCAAGGCCCAAACCACAGCAGGTCTTAAGCACCAGCCCCCCCGCTCTCCAAGTGCAGAGGCAAAGGGGGCACGAATAGGGGGTGAGCAGGGGAGCCCCATCTCACTCCCTGTGGTGAGGGCCCAGGCCCCTGTGGGGACTGGGGCTCCAGCAGGCTGCCCCCCCCCCCAGCCCGCACCCCACCCAACAAGGATCTGCAAGCCCAGCAGTTCCCACACCCCGTTCCCAGCAGCCGCCAGACCCGGCCCTTACAAGGCCATGGCGCTGAGCTGGCCCGGGGCCCGCGGGGGCCGGGCGGGGCACAGAACACCTGGCGGCCCAGCCCGGCGCACCCTGCGCGTGAGGAATGCGGCGCCGCCCGGGCCGGCCCTGGGAAAGCGGCCACCCCGTGGCTCCCGCCCAGCCCTGACTCAGCCGGGTGGGCCGCGGAGCTGCAGCCTCAGCAGGAAGAGCCTCTCCCACCGCACCCGCCCCGCCCACCCCACCTGCCTCTCGCTGGGGACAGGGCCTGGCAGGGGCCGCCGCGCCAGGGCAACACCAGAGGGGCCTTCTTGTTGGAACGGCAGCTAACTTGAACTTGACCCTCTCCTGCACAGCCCCGGATCTGCCCACAGCAGACCCCCAAATGTCAGGAGAACTAGGTGCTCTAAACACAGCGACCCACCCCGAGGGGCCTGAGCCCCCTGCCCCTGCACTGCACTACACAGACCTCATCACTTCTCGGGGCCTCAGTTTCCTCATCTGTCAAAGGGGCCGGTGGCAGTCCCGTCCCAAACGGCAGGGCCGAGGTGGTGGGGAGTTACTGCCTAACCTGGAGGCATTTGACAAGCGGTGCCAAATTAATCGTGGCTTCAGCCAGGCCTGGTAACGGGGGACAGGGCCCCCCAGCTCTGGGAAGCTGCCCCCGCTCAGGGAGGAGAGGCAGCAAGGCCCTCGGGGACCCCGTCCCAGAGCCGCAGAAGTTTTGTTTGCCCCGCCTCAGAGGCCGGGCTAGCCCCGTGCTCCCGACAGAGCAGGGGGCTCCCACTGGCCCCGGCCCTGCCTCTGTCACCCAGGACAGGTGTCCCAAATCCCCGGGGCAGGGGATGTGTCTCCCCCTCAGACTGGGCGCTCCTGGAAGTCTCCCCCAGACGGAGGGCTCCCCAGAGACTGAGCCCCCACCTGCCATTGTCCATAATCCGGAGCCCCGAGCCCCAGACACCGAAGGCCAGCGCAGATCAGAACAACTGCCCTTCCCCTCCCGGGCGCCACCGGCCTTCCCGGGCCCTGACTTCGCCCGCCCAGCCAGCCCCCAGACATAACACTGGAGCTGCCCCATGGTGCCCCCCACCCTGACCCCAGGAGCTGGGGAACCTCCCATAACCCCCACCAGGAAGGGGCCCTGCTGCCTACAGCCAGGACAGAAGTGGCCCCTCACACCCGGCCTCCCCTGAACCCTTCCAGAGCCCTGCTCCGGCCCCCACTGCGGTCCCGTGGTTCAGGCTGGGAGAGGGGCTGGGATCGGGGGCCACGCAGTCAAGGTTGCTGGCACGACAGCCCTGGCTGGCCTGAGCTTGGGCAGGGAGGGAAGGGGTCTCCGGGTCCAGGGGGCCCCGCTGCCCCCTGCCCAGCCCCAGCCAGGCTCCCCCAACAGCAGGGCACGCAAGCCCAGGTTGGGGTGCGGCCCCGGCGGGACAAACAGTCTCTGGTGCTGGGTGTTGTGCCTCCGTTGCCAAGGCGGGAGGCGGGGGACTGGCTCACTGCCATGTTTGGGCCCCGGGCGAGTGTGTGGGTGGGAGGAAGAGCTGAGGATTTGGGGTGTGGACACGCACTCCCCACTCCCAGGCCCCCGGGGGAGGGAGGGAGGGCCTGCTGGGACTTGAGGCTCCCCAGGCTGATCCAGACTTGCTCCGGCCCCGCCGCCCCGCCTTTCTGCTGGCTCCGGGACACGCCAGGCCAGGGGGTGCGTGTGGGGGTGGGGCGGGCTCCCCTCTGCTCAGATGCAGGGGGGCCTGGGAGCTGGGGCCCCAGCAAGACGGGCAGTGCGGTGTCCCAGCCCCCAGGGCTGACTTCGTGCCGCAGCCTGTCTCAGGCCCTGCAAGAAGGGGTCCCCACACACCAGGTCACGTCACCACCCCTCTCTGGGCCTCAGTTTCCCCAGCTGTAGCATCAGGGGCTGGCCGGGGTGGTCCCCAAGGGGCACCCCCAGTTCTGTTCTCCCCGACACGAGCTGAGAGAGGCGGAGGAGTCCGGCTGTCACCTGGGATCACGGCTGGCTGGGGGCCCCTGGCCGGAAGGGCTCCACAGGCCGCTGCCCAGCCGGGGGCTGGCTCCCACGCGTGGCTGGGTGCAGGAGGCCAGGGCTGCAGCCAGGAACGGTGTTGGAGGGAAAGGGGGTCTCCCCGCCGGCCCCAGTAATGGGGTTACCCTTTCTCCCTCTCCCAGCAATGGCCGGGCAGTAGCCCAATGACCCCGGGCCTGACCCCTGGTGACTTCTCACAGCCCCCTCCCTCTCAGCTCCCCCCCCCCCCGCCTCTCAGACAGAAGCCAGTCTTCATTCGTTAGATCATGTATTGAGCGCCAACTGTGTGCCTCGCTCTGCGCTGAGGGCTGGGGAGGCAGAACCAAGGCCCTTTCCCAGCGTCGGGGACACACGGTGTGGTACAGGAAGCCACGGCAGCACCGAGGGGGCCGCGTGGGGACAGGGCGGGAAAGCCTCCAGGGGAGGGAGAGGCTGAGTCCCCGTGGGGGACAATGGCAGGGGGACACCGGGAGGGGACGTAGGCATGAGACCAGGCCATGCCCCAGAGGGCATTTTGGGGTGAGAGCCCTGGAGGTGAGACTGGCAAAGGCGCCAGGGGCTGGGCTTTAGGGGCCTTGCAGCCAGGCGAGCCGGTGGGGATGGGGGCCGTTGCAGGGGAGGGGGAGGACCTGGTTCTGCGGGGAGGGCCCATCTCCCCACAGGCAAACACTGTCTCGTCCCCAACCGAGACCCCGGACACCCCCGGAAATCCAGCCTAGGCGACGGCTTCCGGCAAACACACGAGCCGGTGCCAGTCCGATCCAGACCTGCCCTCTGGAGCCCTGAGTTGGCGAAACAAGAGAGAAAGAGGCCTGTCCATGCAAGTGCGCCAGCTGCCGGGCCACCAGGCGGGGCGCGCAGGGGGGCTGGCCTGGCTGGGAGCAGAGGGACAGCAGGCCACACGCTCAGTCACCTGTGGGGTCCCCTCACCCCGGGTGCGGATGCCGGATGCTGGGCCCCAGGGGGAATGAAGGCACCCACCCCGGCAGGCTCCCCAGTGCCCTGCCTGGAAGTGCGGGATCCCAAATACAGCCGGGTGAATTTTCACAATGAACCCACCGTGGAACCGGTCCCCAGGTCACCCAATACTTGGGGCACCTCCCAGAGTCCCAGCACCCCTCCCAGGGACTAATCACCCTCCATCCCAGGAGTCACCATTACTCCCGGCAACATAGATCCCCTGGCACACTTTCGTGCTCTACAAAACTAGGCTCCGAGGACAGCTGCTTTCCGGCCTTCTTTCTTGCTCAGCATGACGTCTGCAAGATTCTCTCACTGCCTAGAGAATCCTGCAGCAGGAATAGCCCATTCCAGGCAGGGGAGCTCCGGGGGGGCCCAGCCCCCAGCCTTGCCCATCCTCAGCAGGTGTCCAGGGCCTGGAGGACCACACAGGCCCCCCCCATCCCATCCAGAGAGGGTCCATGCTTTCCTCCAGACCCAGTGGGGGCCAGGCCTGGGGCTGCAGCCCAAGCCCCCCCACCCAGCACTCCAGTCTTCCAACCCAGCCCCCCCTCCCCAAATCCAGTCCACTCATCCCGTGTAATAGAGGGGAGGGGAGGCACCAGAGAGATATGGTAATGATATGCAAATGAAAATGAATGCAGAGAAGGGAATATAGTCAACAGTATTGTAACAACCAGGATGGTGCCAGGTGGGTCCTGGAAACACAGAGGGGAACGCTCTGTAAAGGAGATGATTCTCTAACCACTACCCTGTACCCCTGGCGCTAACACAAAACAATGTTAAATGACAAAAATAATAATAATAATACATTTTAATAATGAGTAAATAAATGCAAATGAACCCAGGCTCCCTGAGTCAACATGGACAGTGCAGAGCAAGACCTCTGAACTCCCAGTGGGCAGAGCGCCCGCTGCCCGAGGCCTCACCCCTCCCACCGGCTCCTGACCCATAATCCACCCCGGCCCCCCTTCCCTTCCTGCACCGATTCCTCGGAGTGCACCGGGGCTGCAGGGCGGGGCCCTGGGGGGGTGGGCTCAGCCCCTCCCTCCAGGACGGACTGCCTGGCAGGGAAGGAGACCCAAACGCACGGGGCTTGGGGACGCAGTAGGTGTGGGCCTGGCCTGAGACTCTGCACTTGTGGCAGCTGCAGGGGACGTCCCTGCTGCCGGTCCCAGGTCAGTGTGTGAGTAGCCGGCCGTCGGGGGGTGGGGGAGGGGTGTGCACACAGGGTCCCCGGGGAGAACGGCAGCAGGAGAGTGGTCAGGGATGCGCCTGGGAGCCAGCAGGCCAGGATCGAATCCCAGCTGTGCCCCCTCCTGACGATGGCACGTGTCCTCCTGTCCCAGAGCGTGGGGTCCTGAGCGGGAAGGTGCCCACTGACAACAGTGTGCCTACCCACCAGGTTCCCGAGGCCTCACTGAGACAGAACCTGTCAAGCACCTCCGCGGAGCCTGGCGCATTGCAAACACGTGATAGTTGGGAGACCTTTTTTAAGCCACAGTTGGCTAGGAAAGGGTACAAGGAAAGCTTTCGGGGTGAAGGAAACGGTCTCTATCCTGCTTGTGGCGGTGGTCCGCTGGGTGCGTCCATTTATCAAAGCTCGTGAAGTCCGCGATTAAAATAGGTGAAGCCCTCAATACCTCAGGAAAACCTCAGAGACCGTGAGACTGGGCATTGGAAGATGAAAAGGACGACGGAGTCGTTAGGAGGAGGGAGCTGCCAAGGCTGCCACAGGAAGCCGGGAAGACGCAGCCCCGTGTACTGCCAGGGAGGAGAGGCGACAGCGCCCCTGGCGGAAGAACTGGAGGAAGAGTGTCCTGCCCTCCTCCAAGGGCTGCCGGAGATGGGAGTTCATGGGGGCCTTGCTGGCGCCCCCTGGTGGCTAACACCAGTTACCACTAATTGGGCGCCTACTGTATGTCAGGCCCTGGTCTGGAACTTGACCTAGATCAGCGGTCACTCTGTCCAAGAGCTAAGATTGTTTTTTAAGGTTTTTCAATAGTTTTTTTAAGTGAAATAGAACAATATATTATGACATGTGAAAACTATGAAATTTAGGGGAGAGAAGAGGGAATTTCAGGGGAGAATGGGAAGGGTTTACAGGAACAAATTTAAAGGATACAGGGACAAAAACTAGGGGGGGTAGCAATGGGAGGGAAGTGGGGAGGGTTGGGTGGGTGGGCTGGATTGGGAGCAAAAGGGAGAAAACTACTTGAACAATGATTAAAATTTAAAAAAAAAAGAAAACTGTATGAAATTTACCCTGACCAGGTAGTTCATTTGGTTAGAACATCATCCGGATACACCAAGGCTGTGGGTTCAATCCCTGGTCAGAACGCATACAAGAATCAACCAATGAATGCATAAATACGTGGAACAAATCTCTCTCTCTCTCTCCCAAAATCAATAAATAAAGTTTTTTTAAATTGTAGGAAATTCAAATTTCAGTATCTACAGATAAACATTTATTGGAATATGATCACACCCATTTGTCCATGGAGAGTTTCACACCTCAAGGGCAGAGCTGAGCATTTTCAACAGAGACCACATGGCCTCTCACAGAAAAAGTTAGACTGTAAAGATCGCCCCTCACAGCCCTTGGAAAAGGTCGCACCGAGTTAGTGCCCAGGCCGGGAATCGGGCGCTACCTGAGCCCCGCCCACACCTCCTGCTGCTTCCCAGCCATAGACCCCGGCGCAGCAAGCAAGCTCTGTGGAAATGTGGAGATGGCTTTGTGGAAACGTGTGCGCAGGGTCCTCGGGATCTGAGCATGCTGCACCCTGTGGAAACGTGCTTCCTGAGGGGGCGGGGGGAGAACATGGGCGGTAAAATACCACCTGCTCCTCCTAAAACTAAGTCAGAAGAAAATAACAAGGAAGTAAAAAACAGTAAGAAGGTGGAGGAGAACATACAGACAGACCAACCATCGAGTGAGGAAAATGATCTAGAAACTGAAATGGCCCTGGCTGGTGTGGCTCAGTGGACTGAGCACCGGCCTGTGAACCGAAAAGTCACTGGTTCGATTCCCAGTCAGAGCACGTGCCCTGGTTGCAGGTCAGGTCCCCAGTTGGGTGCATGCAAGAGGCAACCACACATTGATGTTTCTCTTGCATGATGATGTTTCTCTCCCTTACTTTTCCCCTCCCTTCCCCCTCTCTAAAAAAAATAATAACAATAATCAGAAATGGACAATGAAGGGGCGATTAAACCAGACACTGATGCTCCTCCAGAGTGAGAGGTGAACATGCAAAGATAACCCCCGAGGAGATGATGGGGCAGGCAAATGATTTTTTGAAAAAGACATGGCTGCCATGAAACGATGGTGCCCTACAGAAAGCCACTGGCTTGCCCACAGATGCCACCAAGCTGAATCCTCGCTCAGCCATTCTGAATGCCAAGACAGCTAGTGTCTTCGTCAAGTTACAGAAGCCCGGAAGACTTCCGGGCCACTGGGAAGAGGCAGCCGGTGGCCTTGCCCTCGATGAAGAGGCCGGTGCAATGCTGAAAGCTCAACCAAGGGCCCAGAAAACTGCAGAACGTCCGGGAAAGTGTGAGCAGAAATGCAAGGAGCGAGAGATCAAAGAGAGAACGGGAAGGGGTGAGACGGCTCTGGGGGAACACGAGAGAGAGAGCCACCGGGAGGGAGGGAGAAGCCAGACGCAATCGGGAGCTCCGTGTGGCTCTTTTCCAGATGGCTTTCCTGGGGGGAGTGCCTGGGCAGACAAAACCCTCTGGGATCCCGAGGTTCCGCAGCCATTCAGGACCCAGAAGCCGCGGTGGCCTTCCGGGGCGTGGCCCAGGGCTCGGCAAAGGTGTCGAAATATCAGAGCAACCCAAAGGTTAGGAATCTCATCAGCAAATTGTCGGCCAAATGAGGAGGTTCAAGTGTAGTGACCTTCTGACAGATAAAGCCCTTGCTGAAGGAATAGCACCCAATGAATGGCGCAATAACACAAACCAGTGCACCTCTGACCTTCCCGTGAAGAAAACTGGGGCACTTTGCAGAGAATCCCTACCCCCCACCCCATATGCAGCTGCAATATTTCACAGTGGTTTGCCTTGATGGCATTCATCCAGATACTGTGTTCTACTAGGGATGATCAACTTCAAGCATTGTTAAACCATAAAAATATTTTAAAACAAATTAAAAGGATGTATTCACCCTATTTTTTCCTTTACTAAAAAATTTTTTAAAAAGCCCTGGCTGGTGTGGCTCAATGGATTGAGTGTCGGCCTGCCAATCAAAGGGTCACCGGTTCACTTCCCAGTCAGGGCACATGCCTGGGTTCCAAGCCAGGTCCCCAGTGGGGGACGCATGAGAGGCAACCACACCTTGATATTTTCTCTCCCTCTCTTTCTCTCTCCCTTTCCCTTTCTCAATAAATAAAATAAAATAAAATAAAATAAAATAAAATAAAATAAAATAAAAATAAAAAAACGCATTGTACAAATGAGAAAGAATGAGGCTGTGACAGAGCCTTCTACCCCCCCATCCCCCACCCCGCAGCGGTCCGGAAGGACTGCCCCACACACACACACACACTCCTGGCAGGACTGACCTGCCTCCCTAGTCCAGCTGGCAAATCTGACCCACCTCACTGCGCACCTGGTAGAGCAGCAGCGCCCCCTGCTGGCGATCGGGGACAGGCGGCGCGCGCTAAGCCCCGATTCTTAGCTTCTGCCGCCACCTTGTGGCCTTACTTGGGAGTACAACCAGGGGTCCAAACAGAGTGAAAGAGGGAGAGTGCAGGGCCGTTACAGACAGGTTTCCAAGGCCGAGAAAAATTGTGCAAATTATTCTGGGAAGAGATCGAAGCCGCCAAGCTATTGCCCACTGAAAACACTTCACCTCCTCCCTGCTTGTTACTTGATGGGTGAGAATACATGTGACAGTGCCCAGAGGGTGCCTGTCACGCGTTAGATGCTCCAAATGTCCAACTCCTGGGTTGTTGAGCAAAGAGCATGAGCTGTGGCCAGAGGGTGATAACACGGGACTTGAAGGGCTGCTGACCCACCACTCAAGGGCTCCCACCCATGCATGTGGCTTGGCATCCTCCCTTCATTCTCTCTTAGCTTCGCTCACTGTGCACTCACTCTTTCAACACATTTCTGAGCCAAGCTTGCCCTGGACTGCCGGGCGCTGGAGAAACACCCGAGAGCAGACGGTGTGGCCCCGCCTCCTGGGGCGGACAGTCTCGTGGGATAAACCGTTACCCAGTAACGGCAGTCAGGTGCAACAGGGCACCTGTAGGGGGAACTGAGCATCCCACAAGGCGCCCTGACCTTGTTGGGGGTCAAGGAAGGTTTCATGCAGCCTAAAGAAAGGGCGAGTCAGCCAGACCGACAGGGAGCACGCACATGCAAAGGCCTGGAGATGGGGAGCATGCCCAGCAAGTTGCCAAAAGAAGGTCTGAGAGGCAGGAACAGAGAGGGTCCCAGGGAGAGGGGGCAAGACCAGGCTGGAGGGAGGAGGGGCTGTGCTGGGAAAAGCCTCCAGCGCTGGGCGATTGCACCAGGTTCAACATGGAGCCACCACAAGGCAGTAGAGGCAGGCACGTGTACTCCTCATGTGCCCCCATCCCATGACTGAGCAGTTCTTCCTCATTCTTGGAGGAAGTCAGCCACCCCAAAACCTCTCCCGCCCCCTTGAGGCATTCACTGATGGAGTCACCTCCCTGTCCCCATGCCAGCCTCTCATCCCACCACATCGTCACTGGTCACCCCCGGGCAGACACAGTCCCACGGCAGATGAGAGGGTGCTCTGGAGCTGGGCACCGGGTGCAAATCCCAGCTCATCCCCTTACTGGCTGTGTGGCCTTGGGCCCAGTACCTGACCTCTCTGAACATGGATTCTCTCCACTGTAAAGAGGCATAACACTGCTCACCTCAGAGATGGTGCTGTGAGAGGGGTGGTGACGGGAGTGGCGCTACCCTTCTTCCTCGGTGCTCCCCAGCGAGCACCCTGGACTGACCTCTGTCACATGGATCATGGGTGCTGGTTGTCAGGGGTGCTCCTCCCAGTACGATGCCTGACACTTGGTGGGTGCTCAACAGTGTTAATTGGATGAATGAATGATTACTGTCTTGATTACAGGCAAATCCACAATTGTCATTAGGGACATAGACCACCAATTGCAAACGGTGACAACACCCACAGCGCAGGATAATAAATCCAGTCGGATAAGGAGTTAATGAAACCTAAGACGAGATCTTGCGTGCTCGGAGCGCCCTCTGCTGGGCACGCCCGGCGCTGCCCGCACGTGCCCCAGCCTCCCTGCACCTGGAGGAGCCCTCGCCAGGGAGAAAGGTTCAACCTCTGAGGCAGTTCCGCCTCTTCCCTACACATCCCCTCTCCCGGGGGAACCCCAGGTCGGCCCTGACCCTCCGCGGACATCTTTGTCCTTCCGCTCCCCTCTCTCCTGCTCCATTGGCAAACACAGTTCAGACATCTCTGAATCGCCACCTGCTCTGCCTCAAGTTAGAATCATCAAATGTTGGAGCTGGTAGGAACGTAGTAATAGTACAGCTACCACTGGCTGGGCACTTGCAATTTGGCATCCGGGAAGTGCGGCCCCTCCCTCTACAGGTGAGCAGCTGCTGCGAGACTGGGAGGCTTACTCAGGGCCACAGGGCAGGAAGTTCAAGAAACGTGATGTTTTTCACCCGCCCGGATGAGGCCCCCCCTGCCTCAGCTGGGGGATAAGTGGACCTCGAGAGGGGGGCAGGGCCCTCTGTGGCCCCAGGAGCCTCCCCTCGCCCCTCTTTGGGGCCACACAGTACCCCAGAAAGGTGGAGAAAGTGGTGAGTGTCGGATCCTTAGTGCGGCCAACATTTTACCTGGGGGAACACTGCAGGGGGGCTGGGGAAGGACGAGGAGATGAATAATCACGGGCCGCTTCCACGAGCTGGACTCTGCGATGGCCCCTTCCTGGTACAGCGACAACACTAGCCCAGCGCCGCAGTGCAGAACCGGCACCCAAACCTGCTGACCCCTGCCCACCCAGCGCTCCTTCCACCCCATCCAGGTCTCTCTTGGAAAAGACACCGCAGAGGAGACCTCAGGAAGCACGTGCACACACGCCAGGCCACCAGCTGGTGCCTCTACCCTAGAGAGAGGACCTTCCTCCGCCCACCTCATGGGGACCGGGTTACCTGTTTGGACTTTGGCCCCTGGAAAGTGCAAGGAAAGTGGGGCCTCACCTCCGTCCCGAAGCCCGGTCTGTGCTGCCATCTGGTGGTCTTAGCAGGAATTGCGCCTGTTCTGCCCTTCTGCGTTTGGGCGAGGTAAACAATTGGGTTGAGCGAAAAGTGGGCACTATGTTGGGGCTCCAGGGGGTCCAGCATGGAAGAAGGCACAGCCCATGCCCTGAAGGAGCCTACAGTCCAGCAGGGTCGCTACGAGAAATGACACGGTCTCAAACTCAACTCAGCAGCCGATACCCACCCGAATAAGTCATGCTGAGTTCCGAAAGACAGAGGAGAGAGCATGCGCTAGAGGCGGCTCGGGAAAGGCTCCAGGTAGCAAATGACGTTGACGGTGGGCCTTAAAGGGCAGTGGGGTTTGGAGCAAGCCAAGACGTAGGAAGGCGCTCCAGGAGGAGGGACGACCCTGAGCAAAGGCAGGGAGGCAGGAAAACATCGGTTCTAAGGAAAATCCAGTTTGTCCCAAGCCCAGATCGGGTGCAAAGAGGAGAGGGGAAGGTCATTTGGGGGCCTAAAGGGCAACTGTTTGCGCACGAGACTAGGGAGTTGGTACTTAATCCTCCATCCTGCTGGGAGCAGCATAGGTCTCCCAGCAAGGGTGCGGCTGGACGAGGGATCTGTTCCGGAACAGAGCACCACGGCTGCGGGGGGGGGACGGAAGAGGTGCTGGGGAAAGAGCGGAGGAAGACCGACGGCGCCGATGGAGGACCCACGCAGAAGCTGAGGACTTCCGCCTGAGCTGCTGTCAGGACAGCCCAGTGCGGACGGCCTTCCGACAACTGAAGTAATGAATTTGTAACAGAGAAGCAGGAGCAGTTGCTCACATGCGTACGGACTTTAATGTAAATAAACCCCTTTAATGCACAAATGCCTTTGACTGGTGTTCACTGAGCCCGGACTGTGGTCCCAGCCCTGGGCTAAATGGTTTGGGGTTGGTCAGTGAAGCGTGTGAGGCTGCAGTGGGGGAGACGGACATCAACAGCCAGCCCGTGAATCACATGGGGTACAGGAAGGAGCTGTGGGAATAAGGGGCAGTAACCCACGGAAAGGTGTAGGGGAGGACCGGCGGAAGGCTGCAATTTAAAACAGCGACCAGGAGAGGCCTCAGTACAAAGGAGACCTTTAACTAAAACCCTGAGGCGGCCAGATAGCCCAAAATAGGCCCCTTGGGAGTAGTGGCTATTGTGAGATGTAGGCACTCAAAAACCAGCAGAGGCAGGGAGCGGCTTTCCCTAAACTCCCCTTTTCTGCCTCAAGACAGACGCTCCGCAGGGAGCTCAGCCGTCTCAAGTCCTCTCCCTGTCAACAGGGGGAGGCCGGCTCCGGCCAGGGAGGGGGAACTGGAAGCCAGCACCACAGCCAGACTTTGTCGGGACCCTCACACCTCCCAGCTACCTCACGGGCCCATCCACTTTTCCTAAAAACCTTTTACCCTTCCCTCACGGGCCTAGATTTCCCCATCACCTTGGTGTTTAAGCCTGAATTCTAAGCCAGCTTGGGCGGTTACTCGTTTCTCCTGGGCCTCTCCCACGTGTGCATGAGACAGGCGTATTAGCAAACTTCTGTTTGCTTTTCTCTGGTTAATCTTCTATTGCAGAGGCGTCTCAGCCAGAAACTTAGAAGGGTACGGGTAAAGTTATGTTTTCCGCCTCGATGAGACTTTGTGGGCGGGGAGGGGTGTGCAGACACCTGGGGAGAAGCCACCAGACCCAGAACACGAGCCCGAGGCCGCAGTGGGAGCCTTTCTGGCCTGTCCTAGGCCCAGCCAGGGAGCCGGGGGCGGGGGGGGAGAGTGGAGAGGCCGGGATGAGCTGAGAGAGGTGACAGGGACTGACCCCAAGAGGCCTCGGGGAACCTGTGGGACGGGCACGCTTCCAGAGCCCCACTGCGGGTCATCGCGATGACCCCCAGCCGGAGATGACGGTCGCTCGGTCCTGGGCAGGAGCCAGGGGGTGGTGTGCCGTGGGCAGGCCCTGGGTACCGGGTGCAGCGAGCCCTGGGTTTCCTGAGCTTCGGGTGTGGGGCGGGAGAGATGGTCAAGGGCGCTGTCTCCATGGAGATGGGGCCACTGTCACCCGTGGTGGGAAGGCCGTAGTTCGGGTGGGCAGGGGAGGTTAGGGGCTCAGTCCAGGGCCTGCTAAATTTGGGGTGTTTGTTAAATATCACAGTGGGGATACACGTGTGTTAATGTCATTTAACCCACTTGGTGACCATGTGCCCGCCTGCTCAAGCAAGTGTCTTATTGTGGCAAAAGGCACAGCACATAAAATTTACCATTTTAGCCACTTCACGTGTGCAGTTGGGTGGCTTCAAGGGCACGCACACTGCTGTGCGACCGGCACCACCGCCCGCCCTCAGAACCTCCCCATCACCCCGCACCGAACCCTGTCCCCATCAAACAGGGACCCCTCATCCTCCCCTTCCCCCGCCCCCGGGCAACCACCGCTGCCTGTCTGCTTCTATGGCCCCGACCCCTCTAGAGACCTCCGGTAACTGGAATCACCCAACATTGGTCTGTTCGTGGCTGGCGCGTTTCACTTAGCACGGTGTCTGCAAAGTCACTCCGTGCTCTAGCGCGTGCCGGGGCTGCACTCCTCGTCGAGGCTGAATAATACCCTGTCCTGTGTGTAAGGACCACACGGCAGTTTTCCGTTTAGTGTTGGTGAGAAACTGCTGCGCTGTGCCCCAGCCCTGCCTGTGGTTTCCCACTTTCACGCAGGCAGGGCCCCCCCGAGAAGGACACGGCTGGGGGTCAGACAGGAAGGAGCCGAGCGTGGAGTCAAGGACCTGCGCCCGGAGGTGTTCCTGCTCCTCGGGGCCCTGGGATTCTGCACCCCCTCAGAGGCAGACCTGGAAATAGACGCCGGTGACCTTGAACCGATCCGAGGTGTACACGCAGGGGGCATCTACACGGGTGAGAATGGGTGTGGCCCGGAAGAAGGGCCAAGAGCCCCGAGGCAGCTGGAATCAGTTGGGGATCTTGCAGTGTTACCCATGTGGGGGTCCTTGAGCTCCTCAAGAGAGAAATCGAGGGGGGACCCCAGAGAAGCTTCCAGTCAGACTTTGTGGAGCTTGTGCTCCAGCGCAGGGGAAAGGAGGGGCCCTGAACAGGTTCCAGGGCCGGCCCGTGTGGCTGCTTTTACGAGCTGGGAGCCGAGGGGGTTTGCATGACGCGGCTGACTTTTTTGAAAAGGGCAGGCTGGCGGAATTTTTTATTTTTTATTTACAAAATTGTTTCTCTGCTCACAAGACTTCTGGCACCACACGTGGGATTTTCCGCCCCAAGCAATTTTGATGCGCCCTGCTTGGAGTTAGCACAGCACCGGCCCCGGGGGTGAGGGGCTCTGCCCCACAAGACTGCCCCCCACTCCAGCTATCAATCACAAAGAGGGCAGGCCCAGGTCACCCCCAGTTCTGTCTGACTTGACTACAAATCAGGGGTTCCCACAGCCCCCTCTCCAGTTTGATAATGTGCTATAGTAACCCACAGGATTCAGGGAAACACATTACTTACTAGTTTATTATAAAAGCTATTTATTCCAAAGTGTTGCAGGTTCGATTCCCACTCAGGGCACATGCCTGGGTTGCAGGCCATGGCCCCCAGCAACCACACATTGATGTTTCTCTCTCTCTTTCTCCCTCCCTTCCCTCTCTAAAAATAAATAAATAATTTTTTTTAAAAAAGCTATTTATTATCACATATGATCCAGATGAACAGCCAGATGGAGAGGAAGAAAGTGCGAAGTCTGGAAGTTCAGGAGCTTCTGCTCCCCAAGAATTGGGGTACATCACCCTCCCCACACACAGGTGGGGAAGCCACCCTGAACCCTGTTGTTTAAACTTTTTATGGAGGTTCCATTATGTAGATATGATTGAATCATTGGCCATTGGTAACTAATTTAATCTCAGAGGAGGTTGGGGGTGGGGCTGGACGTTCCAACCCTCCAATCCACGGCCAGTTCCTCTGGCACCAGCCTCATTCTGAGGCTATGAAGCCCCACCCACCCCCAGCCCCCAGTCATCTCATTAGCATACCCAGACACGCCTCACTCTAGGGCAGGGGTGTACAACTGTCTGGCGTCTCTGGGCCACAGTGGAAGAAGAGTTGTCTTGGGCCACACGTTAAACACACAAACACCAACGAGAACTGATGAACAAAAACAAGGTCCATGCATAGTGTTCGTGATATCCGCCATCACAGAGAAGCGAACAAATTGTCACATAATAACCCTAATCACACAGCGGCCTTTTCGGTAATCTTTTACAATAGTCAAGCAGGTCCCAAGTTTGTGATCACTGATATAGAAAATGTACATACCTAAGTAATAAAACAATAATAAAACGAAGTCATATTTTAAGTAGATTTACGATTTTGTGTTGGGCCGCATTCACAGCCCTCCTGGGCCGCATGCGACCCACGGGTCGGGTTGGTCACCCCGGCTCGAGATTCCAAGGATCTTAGAGGTTCTTGTGTCTAGAAGCCAGAGGAACCGATTATAATAAAAGACGCTCCTGGCACCCCTACCACTCAAGAAATTACAAGAATTTTAGGGGCCCTGTGCCAGGAACTGGGGACAGAGACCAGAATATATTTCTTACCACATCATAATATCACACTGAATGGGACCAAATTTATGGTCAATGTTTACATTTCTAACTCTCATAAATGACAATTTTTAAAAATTCAGTATCTATGTAAAGTCCACAGAGAGCGATTGGGTACATGCGTCTTAAGTTTCTCAAACTCCGAGATCCTCCCCTCCCTTCTCCCCGCTCCCAGAATCACACGTCCTCGTAGAGGTTCCAGTCTGAACCTCGCTGGTTGAATTCCCGTGGTGCAATTTAACATGTTCCTCTGTCCTCTGCGTTGCTTAATACTGGCTAGTTAGACCCAGAGTCTTTTCTGTATTGATTTTTTTAGAGAGAGAGAAAGGCATCGATTTGTTGTCCCACTTATTTTTGCAATCATTGCTTGCTTCTCGGACGTGCCCCGACACAAACACACACACCTATAACAGAAGCTCACCCCCTTATCTAGTTCAGGACAAAAGGCAACTCGGAAACAGCTTGTAGACTTTGATTTGAAACATAAATGCGTTGTGTTCAAAGGTAAAATAATAGAAAAAAAAAACGTTTGATGTCTCTAAGCATGTCTGCTAGCTAGGTCCCCAGTAGGCTGGCACACCCTTTCTTTGGCCGAGCGCAGTCGGGTCTTGGCAGTGTATGTCAGGGGGGAGGAGGAGAGGGGCGGAGCCAAACTGCAACACCAAGAGAGGAAGACTGGAAGGGTTGACATTGGGACAGGATCAAACGCGGAGATGCATAAGCCGGCAAAGGCAGGTCCTGGGTGGAAAAAGGGACAGCGTAGCCCTGGCTGGCGTAGCTCAGTGGATTGAGCACAGGCTGCGAACTAAAGCATTGCAGGTTCAATTCCCAGTCAGGGTACATGCCTGGATTGCAGGCCAGGTCCCCAGTGGGGGCCATGTGAGAGACAACCACACATTGATTCTCTCTCTTTCTCCCTCCCTTCCCCTCTCTAAAAATAAATAAAATCTTAAAAAAAAAAAGAAAAAAGAAAAGAAAAAGGGACAGTGACAGAGAGACCAGGAGTGGTCTCGCTAGCAAAGATCTCTGATCTGCGTTGTGGGGCAGACAGAAACCCACCACCTCCTCCACAGGGTCACTGCGCAAAGCTCGCGTTGTTCACTCGTGTTTTAAGTGAGAATGGATTCTTTGGGGACAATCTGAAGGGGTGTCAGGGGCTGCGTGCTGCCTAATGCGGCACAAGGCAGAGCGACCCCCAGTGGTGGACGCCTTCCTAACATTCAAACAAATGGACAAAAACATGTCAAAATGTGTCCTGGACATCCTGTAGGTGATAACTAACTTAAGTGATTTTTGGGGGGTCGCTTTTCTACTTTAAAAAAAATGTTATTTATTTATTCTTAGAGGGGAAGGAGAGATAAATCAATTGGTTGCCTCACACACCTCCTACTGGGGACCTGGCCTGCAACCCAGGCACGTGCCCTGACTGGGAATCGAACCAGCGACCTTTCAGTTTGCAGGTCAGCACTCAATCTACTGAGCCACACCAGCCAGGGCTCTACTTTTAAAATTTTTATACATTAAAAATATACAGCTGGCCCTTGGACAACATGGATTTGAGTTGCATGGATCCACTTGTACATAGATTTTCTCGAAATAAATACTGTAAGTGTATTTTATCTTCCTTATGATTTTTTAATAACATTTTTTGTCTAGCTTACTCTATTGTAAGAACACAGTACATAATGCACAGAACTCACAAAATATGTTTGTCAACAGTTTATATTATCTGTAAGACTTCCAGCCAATCATAGGCTGTTCGCAGTTAAGTTTTTGGAGGGTCCACAGTTACAAGCACATTTTCAACTGAGCAGGGGTCAGGCTCCTAGCCCCGCATTGGTCACATGAGTGTACTGGACTACGTTATTTTACAACTGAGGGAAATATCGTTATGTTAAAACACCGAAAGAACCAAAGGAAGTAGGCTGTCTCAGGAAGTGTTATCTCGGGGACAGGGGACAGTGGCTGAGCTGTCTGGAGCAAAGGATGACCAGCACACAGGACTAATGTCGGTGGAAAGGCTGGGGAGGCCGCCACGTGGGGGGGCGTGGCTTTGACTCGAGCTGTGCCACGTGACACTCTCTCTGTCTGGACTTACCTGGAGCAGTGCCGTCCAGCGGGAATTCAGTGCATGCCATGTCCGTAACTTTAAATTTCTTACAGAGCCACTTTTTTCAAAAAGTAAAAAGAAACAAGTGAGATCAATTTTAACAATGCTTTATTTTCCTCACTGTATCCAAAATATGTTTTCAATAAGCAAATCATATAAAAATTAAGATATTTTATAATTTTTTATGCTGAGTCTTCAAACCCTCGGACGTTATACTGATAGCGCATCCGAAGTGGACTAGCCCCATTCCCAGGGCTCAAAAGCCACCTGGGGCGCATAGCTGCCCTGCCATTTGGGAGCTGGATTTTTTTTTAAAGATTTTATTTATTTATTTTTAGAGAGGGAAGGGAGGGAGAAAGAGAGAGAGAGAGAAACATCAATGTGTGGTTGCTGGGGGTCATGGCCTGCAACCCAGGCATGTGCCCAGACTGGGAATCGAACCTGTGACACTTTGGTTCGGAGCCCGCGCTCAATCCACTGAGCTATGCCAGCCAGGGCAGGAGCTGGATTTAATTTGGAGATGAGAGGTTGCAGGGCAGAGCGGAGGCTGCCCAGGGAGGCGACAGGGGCCTGCAGCTGAGTGCTGGGCCCGAGGTGCAGAGGTGTGGCTGAAAGCTGGTCGCAGGCCAGTGGGGGGACACCAGCTGTACCCCGCGAAGTGGTGACGAGCGGGGAGTGCTGAGCATGGGCGAGGGCTGGCTCAGGACACCACTCTCGCTGGCCTCAGTGACTTTCGGTTTCAGAGGGGAAAAGGAGGGAACTCTTCCTCAAAGGCAGAGCTGATCATGCCAGGCCCTGGCTCAAAGCCCTCCCAGGCCCCAGCCGCGTGGAGCCAGGCCTAGCCTCCAGCACGACTGAGGCCGCCGGCACCCCTGCCCGAGCCTGCTGCCCCTCCCCCGCCAGCCTCACCTCCCCCACTCTTCAGCTCCTGGGTCCTCAGCACGAACCACCTACCCTTTCCCAGTTAGTGGGAAGGCTTCCTCAAGTCCCTGGGAAGAACTTGGGCGCCGCTGCTGGCGTGGTGCTGGGTACACAGAGGGGCCTTCCCAGAGGTGGCCCTTGGGTGACTTACATCAGCTTTTTAAACAATGAAAATGAAACGAAGGGAGGCTGGAGGAGCTGTGGCTCAGTCCCCGGCAGAAAGCCCTACCCAAACACCTATCGGCTTCTCCTGGGAGAGGAACCAGGTCTGACCTGATTTCCACGCAATGTGTCCAATGCTCTTCTGTCCATCGGGAACGCCCGCCCCCCACACACACACCAGGGAACTCGACTCCCGCGCCCCGGCAGGAGGCAGGGCCCCTGCGCCGGTTCTGGCACCTCCGGAGCCTGGAGCCTCGCTGGGCTGTGCGCTCCTTGCGCACAGGTGCCAGGCTTGGCCCTTCTCCACGTCCTCGGTGAGCTCAGGCTGACTGCCCGGTGGGGGGGAAAACCAGGCAATCTGGCCTTCATCTCCCTACCTAAGCAAGGCCTCCTCCCCCTCACCCCATCTACAGCGGCTCCTGGAGGACTTCCTGGAGGAGGAGGAAGGAGAGGCGGGGAAGGAGTGGCACGCAGGATGGAGAAGGCAGATGCTCTGCCGGCAAAGAGGCAAAGAGGAACTGAGCGGCAGTTCCCTCCTCGGGCTGGCAGAAGTGAGTCTGCGGCAAGGGGAAGACGTGCGAGAACGAGGAGGCGGCCTGGCTGGGCTGCGGGGGCAAGTGGGGGGGCAGGTAAAGGGTAACGGACAAACGCACAGAAGCACACTGTCATAGAGGGTCCAGCTCGGTGAATTTTCACCACCTGGGTCAAGCTCAAAGTCGTTGCCAGCACCCCACGGGCGTCCTCGTGGTAAAGGGGAGATGCACTGCCCGCGGGACCCCACGGGGTCAGAACCAGCAGCTCACACTCGTGTCTCCCACTGGGGCAGAACTGAGCGACCCAGGTGGCAGAATAACACCTTCACTCACTGGGGACTTCTCTGTGTGTGTGTGTGTGTGTGTGTGTGTGTGTGTGCACATGTGTGTGTGTGCAGAGGTGGGCAGGCGGGGAGGGGCACACACTCTTTCAGTCATTTACATGCACGGGAGATAGCTCCCCAATAAAGAATGCAAGAAATACCACATTTATGTGACTTTCTTTTTTTAATGATGTCTTTTAATATTTTCCTTTTATTTATTTATTTTTAGAGAGAGGGGAAGGGAGGGAGAAAGAGAGGGAGAGAAACATCAGTGTGTGGTTGCCTCTCTAGTGACCCACATTGGGGACCTGGCCTGCAACCCAGGAATGTGCCCTGACTGGGATTCGAACCGGTGACCCTTTGGTTTGCAGCCCATGCTCAATCCACTGAGCTACAGCAGCCAGGGAGATTTGACTTTCTTTAAGTCAACTTAAATCCCGTGCCAGTGAACATCCCACCAGGCTGCCCAGAAGTTGATTCTGGATGTGGCAGGGGCTCCGGCGTTCCCTAGGCCTCGCTAGGTAAGGGGTTTTCTGTAGCACCAAGAGGTTTGTGGGGAGGGGCCTTGGACCAGATCACCCATCTGCCCTGGTGACCACAGAGACACCTGTTTGGTGCAGCCCCTTCCTGGGAGGAGATTCTGCTACTTCCTTGCCAAGTTTGGGACCCTGGGGAACTTCGTGGAGGCTGAGGGCCCCCAGGCGTCCCCCACAGCCATGCCCAAAGAGACCACATGGAGAGACTCCCACCCCCATCCCGTGCCCATGCTGAGGGGCTCGCTCTGGGCCCCCGCTGTTCTCAGGGGATCTGTCTCCCTGCCCACCTGGGAATCTGGTGTCACCTATTTAGTGACTTGATGAAGTCCCATGTCTATCCTGCCACATACATTCTCCTCTTCAAATCCCCTTACAAAGCCGAAGGGAAAGGTGTCATTATCCCTTTGTACAGATGAGAACAGTGGAGGCTGGGAGAGACGGAGTCCCCCGGCAGGAAGACCGAGAGGTGATGCCCAGGTTCACGGCCTCCAGAGCCAGCGTTCTGTCCCCTGACCCCGGCTGCTGGGACCAGGACCTCAGGCCGACCGAGGAGCACAGTCACGAATGAGGCTGCGTTAACAGGGGCACACACGTCGCTCTCAGACTAACTCACCGCCGCTCCATTGTTAGCACTGTCCCACCAACCCACCCACAAGCTCCCAGGACCAGAACAGCCTCTGCACCGACAGGGGACTTCTCTAGCTCCTCCTTCAAAACGCTCGCAGCTGCCAGCCCAGAGCTCTGGACTTTAGACCTGGGAAAGGCCTCAGAAATGCCCCAGCCCTGCTTTTATGGGAGACGAAGGAGAGCCCCGGGAGGTAAACAGGTCCCTGCAAGAGAGGCTGGGAAATGTGGCTTATCTAGGGACCCCTCCCCGCCCTATACCAAGAGGCCAGGTCCAGCAGCTCCTTCTGGAGCCCAGAGTCAGACCTTTAAAAGCAAGGGTGGAGGCCTGGCCAGGTGGCTCAACTGGTTGGAGCGTCATCCCATACACCAAAGGTTGTGGGTTCAATCCCCAGTCAGGGCACAGACAGGAGACAACCAATCCATGATGTTTCTTTCTCTCGCTCCCCCATTCCTTTCTCTCTAAAATCAATGAACATGTCCTCAAGTGGGGATTTTTTTTTTTAAAAAAAAAAAGGGCGTAGAAGTCACAGCCTGGAGCCGTTCCTAGTACCTGAGTACTTACAAGGTATGTCTACATGCTTATTTGACAAGCACTGAGCACCCACTGTGTGCCAGGCACCTACCATATGCACACAGTGGGGTTCACAGCCTAGCAGGGAGACAAACAAGGAAAGGGGCGGGGCCAGATTCATGGGTGTCAAGGTAAGAATGCCCAAACCTGTAGAGAGCTTTTTATGAGTGTATTTGAACCAAACTGAGCAAGATCTCAAATACTCCAAAAAATGACCGTTTTGCCATTCCTTTTACACCTTTGGAGTTAGGAAGGGAACATATGGTGGGCCCAGCAAATTACGTAACCAGTCCAAGGAACAGACGAGCAAAACGCAGCGTGATAAATGCCGAAGTAGCAAGGGTGCAGGGAAGGGCCCCCAACCCAGGCTCCTCATAAGAACAGGTGGTCCCGGCTGAGTCCTGAACGGCGGGAGGGAGATGCCAAAGGAAGACGTTAACACAAACTCCAGAGGAAATTAAAAGGGAGTTTTATTCATCTATGATTTGCAAATCAGAGACATGCCCTGGGCATCAACCAAAGACATGTTCCAGAATGGAGTGGAAATTTAAAAAAAGAAAAGAAAAAAACATACAAAATGGAGGGGATAAGGCTTGTTTTTTTAAAGGCAATCGTTGCCAGGAGCTGATGATCAAAGAGATGGTTGCTAGGGGAAACGAGACCACAAACTTACATCATTTGTCTTCTGACCTAAGGCTGACCCAGTGGTCAGCAAGTGGGGCTGTGATGCAAGAACGGTGGGCTGTGAATAATTCGGCATTTGTCACAGTCCTAGTTCTGGCTCCAGGCTGCAGATCGCAAGCCTTTGGGTTATTTCTCAACAGAAATCAAAGAGCACAGAGACTGTTCACTCTGCAGGCAGTCTCCAAGTTCAGGGAGCAGAGTCATCCTCTGTAAGCAGTCTCAGAGTTCAAACTGCAAAAATCCAAATGTTGGGCCCTGGCCAGGTGGCTCAGCTGGTTGGAGAATCATCCCCCACACGAGAAGGCTGCAGGTTCGATTCCCAGTCAGGGCACATACCTAGGCTGTGGGTATGATCCCCAGTCAGGGCACATATGGGAGGCAAAGGATCAATGTGTCTCTCTCACATTGACGTTTCTCTCTCTACCTCTCTCTCTCCCTCTGTCCCCACCCCCACCCTAACAGCAATGACAAAAATGTCCTCAGGTGAGGATAAAAACAAACAAACAAACAAACAAAAATGTTGGTGGGATCACCCAAATATATTAGGAAACTTTTGGAGGACCAAGAAAGATCTCGACAGCAACACACTCATAGTAAGGGATTTTAACACCCCACTGTCAACAATGGGTGGATCTTCCAAGCAAAGCATCAACAAGGATTTTGTGGCACTGAACACTCTATCAAACGGACTTAACCAATATATACAGAACCTTTCACCCCAAAGCAAAATGTGCATTCTCTTCAAATGCACATGGAACATTCTCAAAGACAGACCACATGATAGGACACAAAACAAGCCTCGGCAGATTCAAGAAAACTGAAATCATATCAAGCATCTTCTTAGATCACAATGGTTTGAAACTAGAAACCAACCTCAAGGGAAAATCTCAAAAAACATTCCAATTCATGGAGACTGAATAACATGCTATTAAATAATGAGTGGGGTAACAATGAGATCAAGGAAGAAATCAAAACGTTTCTGGAAACAAATGAAGAGGAACACAGCAACCCAAAACCTATGGGACACGGCGAAGGCAGTCCTGAGAGGGAAATTCATAGCAATACAGGCCCACCTAAAAAAGAGAGAAAATTTTCAAACAAACAACCTAACCCTACGTCTATAAGAACAAGAGGGACAACCACAAAGCCCAGGGCCAGTAAAAGGAAGGAAATAAACAAGCTCAGAGTAGAATTAAATGACATAGAGACTAAAAGAACAATTCCAAGGATCCATAAATCCAGGAGCTGGTTCTTTGAAAAGACAAACAAAATCAACAAGTCTTTAACCAGACTCATCAAGAAAAAAAAGAGAGAGAGAGAGGACCCAAATAAATAAAATCAAAAACAAAAGAGGAGAGATCACAACCAATACCACAGAAATACAAAGGATTGTAAGAAATTACTACAAACAACTAGATATGCCAAGAAATTTGACAACCTGGGTGAAATGCACAAATTTCTAGAAACACGGAATCCTCCAAAACTGAATCAGGAAGCAGCAGAAAGCCTGAACAGACCGATAACAACTAGTGAAATTGGAGCAATAATCAAGAAACTCCTGGCACACAAAAGCCCTGGACCAAACAGCTTCACAGGCATGTTTTACCAAACATTTAGGGAAGAGCTAACTCCTATCTTCTCAAACTATTCCAAAGAATTCAAGAACAGGGAAGACTCCCAAACTCTTTCTATGAGGCCAGTATTATCCTAATTCCAAAACCAGGGAAAGACACAACAAAGAACGAAAACTACAGGCCAATATCGCTGATAAACATAGATGCTAAAATCCTCAACAAAATATTGGCAAACCAGATCCAGAAATGCATTAAAAAGATGTTACACCATGATTAAGTTGAGTTCAGCCCAGGGATGCAAGGATGGTATAACACTCACAAATCAATAAACATGATACACCACATAAACAAAATGAAAGACAAAAATCACATGATCACATCAGTAGATGCCAAAAAAGCATCTGATAAAGTACAGCACCCATCTCTGATAAAAATGTTCAGCAAAGTGGGAATAGAGGGAGCATAACTCAACATAATACATGCATATATGAGAGACCTACAGCCAATATCATATTCAACGGGTTAAAAACTAAAATCTTTCCCCCTAAGACCGAGAACAAGATGAGGGTGTCTGCTTTCACCACTTTTATTCAACATAGTATTGGAAGTTCTAGCCACAGTGATCAGACAAGAAAAAGAAATAAAAGGCATCCAAATTAGAAAGGAGGAAGTAAAATTGTCATTATTTGCAAATGACATGGTAGTGTACATAGAAAACCCTGTAGGCTCCACAAAAAAACTACTCAACTTAATAAATGAATTTGGCAAAACAGCAGGATACAAAGTCAATATTCAGAAATCGAAGGCATTTTTATACACCAACAATGAACTATCCGAAGCAGCCCTCGCTGGTGCAGCTCAGTGGATTAAGCACTGGCCTGTGAACCAAAAGGCTGTTGGTTCCATTCCATGTTGGGACACATGTCTGGGTTGTGGGCCAGGTCCCCAGTTACGGGTGTGCAAGAGGCAACCAATTGTTATTTCTCTCCCTCTTTCTCCCTCCCTTCCCCTCTCTCTACAAATACATAAATATGATCTTTAAAAAGAAAAAGAAATAAGCCAGGCAGCAAAAGACCATATCAATACCATGTGATCTCACCTATAAGAGGAAACTACTGAACAAAAACAAATAAGCAAAACAGAACCAGAGGCATGGAAACAAGGAACAGACTGACAGCAACCAGAGAGGAGGGGGGAGTGGGATACAGGGAGAAAGAGGGGGAAGGGTCTAGTCAAGGACCAGGTAGAAATGACCAATAGACTGGGACGACAGGGTGGGGATTGACTGGGGAGGGGGGCAGAGGAGTGGGACAGGGGAGAGCAACAGGGGAAAATTGGAACAATTTTATTGTAATAGAACAATAAAAACAATAATTTAAAAACCCAAATGTTGGACCACAGGTTATGTTAAAAGTTCTTACACATCCTCAAAGAGGAGGGAAGGATGCACCAAGGGAGGGCATGCGCAAACACCCTGAGATGAGAAAATGCCAGGTGCTTCATAGAACAGCTATAGAATATGGGGAGTGAGGATACACCACGAGCCTGACCAGGGAGCCAGGGCCAAGGCGGGCCAAAATGATTCTGAAGAAGAACAAAATGGAAGGTCTCATTCTATTGGACATCAAGACACTGCGTGGAGCTCCTATCATGAAGAGAGTGCGGCTTAGGGATAAAACCAGTGGAATAGAACCAAGACTCTAAAAATGAACCCATGCATATATAGAGAAATGATTACGATAGAGAAGGCACAATGAATCGGCGGGGCAAAGATGCGTTATTCAGTAAACGGTGCCGGGGGCAATTGGCTGTCTATATAGGAATGGTAATTAGACCCCTGCTCATACCGCACACAAAATAAATTCCAGATGGCGTAAAGACCTACGAGTGAAAAGCAAAGCTTTAAGACTCTCTCAAAAGGAAATACAGAATAGCTTTACAAACTCAAAGCAGAGAAATGATTTCTTTAATAAGATCTTTTCCTAAAATGTAAGAATGATCAACTGGACCACATTAGGATTTTAAACTTTCACATGTGTGCAGACCTGGAGAGAGAGCTCTGTCATTCACTCTCTCTCCCCAAACCCCTTGCAAGCGGCACCACGTCTGTGAATCCAGGTGGAGAGCAAGTTGGGTCCTCAGCTTCTTGGACTGGGATGGAACAGAAACTTGGATGCCTGTGACTTCCAGCCACAGTTCGCCTTTCCTGACATCACAGAAGTCAAATTATTCATCAAAACAGCACATAGTGAATACAGAATCAAAACAAACTATTAAGTCCACCTCGCTTTCACTACCTTGGGGGGGCCCGGGTTTCAGCAGGCTCTCACTTTGCAGCCCGTGGTGCCAACAATATTGTCCAAAACTTCAATTTATTGGCAATACTTAAAAACCAAGAGTTTTTTTTCAATAAACACCTGGATTTCCAGGTGCTCCAGAAAAAGACCTGGCACAATGGGCTGCAGGTGCGTAGCTGCCGCAGCCTCTCTAACTCTGCCCAGCTCTCACCGCACCCCATCACATCACCCTTCGCTGCCTGCACTCCTTCACCTTACCTGCCTCGCAGCTGCCCCGGAGTCTCAAACCACTTTTTTTTTTTACCCCTGCAACTGAGAGCATTTCAGTAACACGTTGAAAGACCAGGAGAGTTGACTGTGTTGAAGGACACAGTTCACGAACCATCTGGGAAGGCTCTACCCCACACGATGAGAATGACCCACCTTCAGGTGCCTGAACCCTTCTCCTGCCCCCGGAATCCGTTCCTCTCCCTGGAACTCGTGCTAAGGAGCTGGGCATTCTTTCCTTACATCATCTGAATGATAAATTTAGAGGTTAACCTATTTTTAAGTTAGATTCATCTATAATGATATCTGAGATGTCATTATAAATTAATCTAAATGATAAAGTTCAGCTGATCAAAATACATATGTCATAAACAAAAGTACTTTAAAATGGAGCCAGAGCAGCCACGCCAGAGGCACGGCCTTGCCCTCATGCCTCAAACCTTGGAATCTTCAAACAGGACAAAATAACCTTTGGACTGGGCCTAGGACAATACTGTGTCCCAAAGAACTATTTATAAAGATAACAAGAAAGCAAGTTATATTATGACTATGGGACTGAAAATTAAACACATTGTATAAAATTAACATCACCGCGTTATGCTGTCTGCACCAATAGAGACCTTCCCTCTACTGATGTAATTGTTCCCCTTCCTCATAAATACCCATTGGCTTTGTCTCCTAATGGGAACATCATTTGGGCTTCCGCTTAAATCAATGGTTTCTCAATAGCTACTCTTTTGGAGCTCAAATAAACGCTTGCTGCCTCTCACTTTGAAAGGCCTTTTTATGTTTAGGTTAACAAAAGTTGGGGTTATAGTGTTGTATGTTGATTAAAGGGCCACCCTAAATCTTGTAAACAAAGAGGAAGCGGGTGAGTAGGTGAGCACGAGATAGTGGGAATCCGTCCTGTTTGGGAGGCTCAGCATCTAAATACCCTCTGAAGACTGCCCATCTGCTCCACAAAAACCCCTCCTGGGGCAGGTACCGCAGCAACAGGGTCAAAAACGCGGAACTTGACAGAGAACACAGTGCGCAGGCGCGTCCGAAACCACCGCCAGTTTTGTGCGCGGCCGACACCTTCCTCCGGCCAGCACTGCCACCCAAACCGAGCTCTCCCTCCCCCTTCCTCCCTCCCCGAGTCCGGACGCCCTCCCACAGCACTGAGTTACTGCGCAGGCGCCGCTCGCGTCCCCGGCCCTGGACCAATTGGAAGCGCCGGCACCTGGACGCTGGGGGCAGGACGCCGTGGGCGGGGTCGAGACGTGAGGGCAACGCGCTGGCGACACAGGGGCGGCTATATAAGTGAATACAGGCACCGCCCCTCCGCCCCAGTCGCTGAGCCGCAGCCGAGGACTCAGCAACCTTCCCCTCGAGCCCCCCTCGTTTCCCGACGCTCCGTCCCCCCTGCCCACCTTCTCCCGCCGCAGCCTTCCGCAGGCCGTTTCCACCGAGGAAAAGGAATCGTATCGTATGTCCGCTATCCAGAACCTCCACTCTTTCGGTAAGCTAGGGAAAGGCCCCCGCGGGGCGAAGGCCCAGGTGCGGCTGCACGGCGGTCCGGGCTCGGAAACGGGGCCCGGACAGCTTCCAAGCTCTCTGGGCCTTCCTAAATTTGGGCAGAATGAAGGTGTCTGCTCCGGTGGACCCTGGGGACAGGGCCTGGGCCTTGAGGTGGGCCCCTGAGCGTGACCGGAAGGGTAGGGCGAGAGGTCAGTTTTTGGGCGGGCCCTGCGTCTCGGGTGGCGCATTTACTAATGGCTCCAGTGCCACCGCGGGCCACACCCGCCCCCTCCCGCCACCCCTGCGTCACGTCCTTTACGTCACCGCCGTTGTCCCGGCCCCCGGAGAGGGAGGCGGCACCAGCCCTAAGTGACAAATGCGCGCGCCAATGGGGTGGGAAGTTGGCCCCGCCTTGCAGCTCGGGTTCCGGCCGGTTGCATCAGCCGAGTGGGGCGTTGCCTGCCAGCCCTGGCTGCCCAGGCATGTGATCAGTCTCCGAGGGCGGGTCCGGAGGCCGAGACTTTCCACGGGTCTTGGAAAGCCGGCCGTCCCGGACTGACTTGTTAGGGGAGAGCCCACAAAGGACATACCTGATCTGACTCAGCCCTTAGCGATTTCACTGTCAGTTTTCTGCATGCACAAAAGATCCGGTGGGGGGTGACAGTGGCCCCTAAGCCACAACAGCTCTAAACTTGACCTTCCTTTCCAGACCCCTTTGCTGATGCAAGTAAGGGTGATGACCTGCTTCCTGCTGGCACTGAGGATTATATCCATATAAGAATTCAACAGAGAAACGGCAGGAAGACCCTTACTACTGTCCAAGGGATCGCTGATGATTACGATAAAAAGAAATTAGTGAAGGCGTTTAAGAAGGTAGGTCTTGTAGGAAATGAAACGTGCTCACGTGGGGGTGCTGTGTTGTTTTATTTACCGAAAGGGATTATTAGTGCTTCGCCTAATTGCTTTGCATCCTTTGCAGAAATTTGCCTGCAATGGTACTGTAATTGAGCATCCAGAATATGGAGAAGTAATTCAGCTACAGGGTGACCAGCGCAAGAACATATGCCAGTTCCTGGTCGAGGTGAGTTCAGTCACTTGGTGCAGTTGAGCCTCTGCCCTGGCCAGTGTCACATCCTGCCACCTCTGTTTTAATTTCTGCTGGGGAAACAGAAGTTTCATTTTATAAGGCTAAGCAAAATGGTTGAGTTTTGAAGTGCATAAACAAATGTATTGGAAAAACAGAAGGGACTTGTCTGCCTTAAGTGTACTTTTTGTAGAGATCTGCTTTTAAAGATTGCAAATTGACACTGCATACAGACAAGTACTAATGATAAGCAGAGTGTGGGGTTGGCTTTTCCTCCTTGGAGCTAAAATTCTATTATACAGTCAGTTTCTGACCGAGGACCCGAGTTGAGAGCCACCGTGCTCCAATGAGGTGTGCATCTGGGCTCTTGGACTCCCCTTGCCCGGGTAGAAGCAGGAAAACGGGACTACTGCACCAGAATTGGAGGCTCAGACGCTCTGCCCCCCTCTTTAAAATTTCCCCCTTTTTTCTTTGCAGATTGGACTGGCTAAGGACGACCAGCTGAAGGTTCATGGGTTTTAAGTGCTTTTTGGCTCACTGAAGCTTAAGTGAGGATTTCCTTGCAATGAGTAGAATTTCCCTTCTGTCCCTTGTCACAAGTTTAAAAACCTCACAGCTTCTATAATGTAACCATTTGGGGTCTGCTTTTAACTCGGACTAGTGTAACTCCTTCATGCAATAAACTGAAAAGAGCCATGCTGTCTAGTCTGGAAGTCCCTCATTTAAACAGAAGTCAGGCAGGAGGCGCCTGGCAGTGTCCAGCCTGAAACAGAGCAATAACGTGATGTTTCAGCCAAGCGCAAAGCCCCAAGATCACAGGTGGCTACATCTGGCCAGAAGCTCCTTGCCAGAGTTCCCTGCCCTCCTAGAATGTCAGCATCTGAACAGCCCGTGGTGAAGCTGAGAGGAGGGGTGAGGCGGCGACGGCATGTTACCGCTAGAGGGAGCCTGGGGTAGTCAAGGATCTCCAACCTGACCGGTGGGTGGAGCTTAGAGCGGCCACCTTCCCTCTAAGCAGGGTGATGGGGATATTGGGCGTGCCACCAAGGTCTTTTTAACCAGACGTGTCCCAGCTAATTGATGTCCAAACACCAGAATTTGAGGCCAACCTTCTATCAGAGTTAAACTTTTGACAAGGGAACAAATTTCAAACTGATGTGTCGGTCGTGTAGCTAGCTGTAGTGCTCACAACTTAACTAGCAACAGCTGCCCAATGCCGTGTGAAGTAACGAACTGATTTTTGGATTTTTCCCCCTTCAGTTTTAATGTTATGTAATGTATTTAAACCCTTATTTAAATAAAACTTGTTTTCAGAAACATCTGACTTGCCGATTTGATTTTATGTATAGCCAGTCTTGTGTGTGTGAAGGGGCCACAGAAGTGGGCTGTGGACCCGTCTGTTCCCGCAGCTGCTCCACAGGCCTGGACAAATCAGGCCAGGAAAAAACCCTTAGCTGGTTTCCTGAAAGGACACAAGCATGGTGTGGGACTTGACCTGATTTACAAACCCCTGAAAAGATACGCAAGTGTCTGCTACTTCTAGGAAATTGGGTTTGTGGCATTAAAAAGCTCAGTGACCGACGTGTTGCGGAAGCTGAAATGGAGCATTGGCGGGCTGTCCCTGACAGGACCGTGAGAAATGAAGCACATCGAGGGCCGCGTCTGGGTTCTTGTTAAACACAAAATATAATTGTCCCAGCAGCTGGGTCATAAACTAGTCCTGATTTCGGCTAGTGAGATAGGCTGGCAGCTACTGGGAGAGGTGGTAAGAAATCAAGGCTGTACAGGTGATGGTCAGCCTGGAACACGTGGGTGTGGGGGATTTGGTGGGAAGCTGAGCCAGAGGCCAGCACCCTGGGAGCGGAAGAGGATTCTGATAGGTTGTAGCACAAGTCCCTACAAATAGATCTGTTTAATAAACTTAACCACTTGGTTCCATCCATTGGCATTGTTCAAAACATTTAGGCGATACTTTTAAATCCGTGAGATTTGACTACAACAAAGGGCTTTTCCTAGAGGAACTTCAAAGAAGCAACACGAGAGGCCAGACCCACAGAAGACGAACTGAAGTGAAGGAATCACTGTGGGTTGATGCGCAGCTTCTGTGTCAGGCTGCTAACATCCTGTGCCTTTGAAGGACCTCTGGTTTTCTCAAAGGGGGTTATCCTGCGGGAAGCTAGCAACACCACCATTAAGTCAGCTGTCCAGCACCAACCAAAACCACCATCTGCACATACAGGGGGGTTTGTGAACACGCTATTCTGATGGATGTTTTGTGGGTGTATCTTAGACCTGAAATAATAAAGCTTAACTGTCTCCACTGGATGGCTGAGGAAACAACTATGGGAAATTCCAAGGCTGGTAAGGGACAGAACCTCACCTAGAACGCTGTCTGCTCTTCCCACCAGCTGAGCTGTACCTTCGCATTTTAAATAGCCCATTTTACCAACACTGAGTCTTCGTTTATGCAGTGCAAACCCAGGGGAATCGGGACACAAGGGAGTCAAGAAGACACCCTGTTGGGATGTAAGACCAGCAACTGCCTCGTGAGGCAGATAGAGGCCAGTGCCGCCCCCGGCCTGGCCAAGAAGCACAGGACCTCGGAGCACCGGGGTATCTCCCTCTGCCACCCACGGCCGGGGGCCCTCTGAAGCAGGGCACGCTGGGCAGGGGTGTCAAGGCCCAGCGGTGAAAGCACCCAGGACCTTCGGCTGAAACAAAGGCCCTGCATAGAGCAGAAATAGTAGTCTTCTTACCAGCTGCTAGGCCTTTGCCAAGCACTTACACATCAACTCATTGATTACACATCGGCCCCAAGGTAAAACATTCAGAGAGAGAAGCAGCAAGTGGAGAGAAGGGAGGAGAGGAAAATAAGGGCTGGAAAGTCGGTGTGAGGTCGGAGTGGGCTGAGCCACAGCCAAGATTATCCCCTTCTCACCTATTTCCTCCACTCCTTGGTCTCCCTGCCCCACCCCAGGGGGCCGCAGGCCTCCTGCCCATCCCCCAGGCCCCTCTGCAACACAGGCGAGCAAAGACATTTCTTTTTTAGAGAAGAGAAAGGGAGAGAGGGAGGGGAAACATCAGTGTGTGGTTGGCTCTCACGCACCCCCCACTGGGGACCTGGCCCACAACCCAGGCATGTGCCTGACTGGGAATCAAACCAGCCACCCTTTGGTTCTCAGGCCAGTGCTCAGTCCACTGAGCCACACCAGCCAGGGCCAAATATTTCTTAAAATGATGTAATTTAATACAATAAAACCCAATCAGCTAAAACTACACAGGAATTTACAAAACCTACTTAAAGCCTATTCAAATTGCTGTACATTCCATAAATAGGTAAAGAAACTATATTTGCAAACTGAACATTCTACCAAGTAGCTCTAGAATTGACCCCTTCTTCATTTACCATCCTTAGTGCCATTCATGTCAGAACACAGTTCACAAGGCTTTGAAATTAAGTGTTTGCCCTGGCTGGTGTGGCTCAGTGGATTGAGTGCCAGCCTGTGAACCAAAAGGTCCCTGGTTCAATTCCCAGTCAGGGCACGTGCCTAGGTTGCGGACTGGGAGGCAACCCATGAATGTTTCTCTGCCTCTCTTTCTTTCTTCTACTCTCTCTAAAAATAAATAAATCTAAAAAGAAAAATGAAATTAAGGGCTCCTTGACTAATTTTTTTTTTCAGGAGATAAACAATCACTTCAAAATTAGCACATAAGCTCAGATGTTTCAGTAATTTCTTGCACTTTTTTTCTTTTTATGATTTTTTTCTTTGTTTTAAAAATTTCCTTGCACTCTTAAATCCTAATTCAGATATTTATACAATGCACTCTTCCTGGGAAGCTTGTTAAAAATTCAGACTGTATTTGGCTGGAGTGGGGGGGCGTGGCTGGGAAATGCAGACAACTGTAACTGAACAATAAAATAATTTGTAAAAAAAATTCAGATTGTAGATCCCACCCACAAAGAACAGTGCAGCTCGCCTGGATGTCCGCTGATCATTGCTCAGGGCCCCCCTGGTTTTCAAGGGCCTACCAAAGTGTCTAAACTGAAAAGAAATGCATCATCTCTAAAATTCGCCTCAATGACCACAAAATCAGAATGAGTAACTGCTTAACACCACAAAAGGTAACACCGGCCGTAACAGAAACAGAATTCTTGTGTGTAACTACATGTAAATGTAATCAAAGTTCTAGAGACAGAACATTAATTATTGTTAAGGAAAGTTAGATTTGTGAACTTCAGAAACATCTTTTCAAATATGTTACCAAAAAATATGTCTATTGGGCCTGTGGGTGCATGTCATTTATTTCGCAAGAGACATGAGAGCGTCACACTGGAATGCCTGGCCCACAGCCTCTGGGCAACGGCCGGGTCTCGAGAGCCAGAGAGTCTGGCCCCACAGCCCTGATGCATGGGGCCCAGAAACTGGCCGTTTTAACCAGCATCAGCCACTCCTCACGGGAGGGCCGCAACCCACTCCTGGGGAAACGGTGCTGTGGGCGAGGGGGGCTGCTGAGGAAACAGCAGGAAGGAAACATCAGAGCTGAACTTTGGGGAACGTGATCAGGATGACTGCACGTAAGAGGGTTTGAAAGGGGGGCGGTCGGGGGCCAGAAGGTGGTGACCGGCATCTGAGAAACCAGCCCTGAGACTGTGAGATCTCGTGTGTGACGTACCTCTGGGCATTTTCTTGCAAGACTGCCCACGCTTTTATCAGACTCTTAAGAGCGCCCACTACCGAAAACAATTAAGAATCCCCGGTCCACGGTTTCTCCCGGATGCCTACAGAGCCCCAGGGACTAACAAAGGTGTTCCAGGCCCACCATTACAAGCAGCAGCAGTGCCCATGTCAGTGCCAACTTTTAAAACTAATAACTATTTTTGATCACTTGTACCTATCTCTAAAACCGACTGCGTGTTGGGCAGAAGGCGCACGCAGCACACCCCACGGTGCCCCGAAGCCAGTGCGTGACTCCCCCACGCCACAGCCCCCGTGTCCCCAGTCGTCGCCCGGTCACAGCGGTCTGATCGTCGCACAGTTTAAATTCTCTTTACTCACAGTCCTTTACGGCTGATTTGCACCCAGAACGGACAGCTGGCTAAAAACAGGAAGCACGGGGAACGCACGGGGCGTTCATGCGGAGCACAAACACGTCGGTCATGCTGTGCGTGCGTCCAGTCATCGATTCTCACTCCGTCTCTGCGAGACCACAGCGCGCAAGCACCAGAACGAAGGCGGGTGCAGAGAGACCCACCGTGGCGACGGAACGCAAGACCGCTGCTCAGCACCACCTGGGAGCTTGGGGCAGAGTATCAGCCCCTCCCCAGACCCACAGGACCAGTCTTCCTTCGAGCAACCTCCGTTTTACGAAGTTTGAGAAGCACCAGTTTAGACCATACAAGCAGCAGACTTCATATTGTGATCTACAAGCTGGTTAAAAACAAAAAACAAACAAACAAAAAAAAAACAGTAGCATTATGACCTTTCGTTTTTTTGTAAGCGCATTTTTCATTCCAGTGTTAGATCTGCACAAAAACAGCTGAGGTGCAGAAAGCAGCAGTTTGAGCGGAGCACGTACTGAGTACCATTGCTCTGGCGGAGAGGTGCAGACACCTGGCAGGCACGGAACCCGCTGGGGAGCTCCCCAGTGGGACCAGCCCAGCTCAGCTCTCGGGGCCTCAAGCCAGGACCACAGCAGCAGCCCGTGAGTGATGGTGATCTCCCCATTCACCCCCATCAAGCTCCACCAGACCTGCAGTTCCCGCTCCTGCAAGGAAGGTGTCTCCAGGATGTCAAAAACGATGCTGAAGGGGAAATTACAGTGGTGGCTGTGACACTGGGGATAGCACTGGACCATATATAATATCATATGTATATGCATGTCCTACGGTGAGGATTAAAAAAAAAACTCTTCCCCACCCCATGTCTCCCCACCCCTGCTCTCTGTCACTCCAACCTACCCCGCTCGCCGGCTCAGCAGGCAACAGAGCGAAGGGAGGAGAAAGATCACCCCGGAGGGAACAGGAAAGCAGCAGGAAGACCGTTTTTAAATGCTTGTGGAATCAAATTGTCCAGGTTGGAGCCTCAGTTGCATGTCTGGTACGCTACGGGCCAATCACTCTGTTCAGTTCGGTGTGTGGTTTTACCCGGCTCTCGACAAGCTAGCCTATTGCCGATGCCCCAAAATGGGAGAGTCCTGGCTCAGAGACGAAGAACTTGGTTATTCGCAACCCAGCCGGCAGCATGATTTGTATCAGGTCCTCTTAACCCCCCAGGGTCCTTGTTGGTGACAGAATATGGACCCACAGTAGTTGCATCTGCGCTGAGGGACACTGAGCTCAGGGAATCTATCGCTTTTATAGTCAGCAGTAGCGAGCTTACCCTTTGCCCCATTGGGACACTTTTCCCCCAAGACTCAGGGCTACTCATTTCAAACACAACCCTGAGAAATGGCCCAGGTGGAGGGCGGCCATGACCTTGCATTCTTGGCATACTCAGTAAGAACATCCAGGAATGCTCAAGGCCCATGGTAGAATGTTTCTACCAACAATCACTGACCCCTGTGTCTGTTTCCTCGGCTGGAGGGGCAACAATATTACCCTCCTTGTGGGGCGGTGGTGAGGATTACAAGACGCAATGCGTGCAAGGTGGGTACCACAGGGGTCTAGCCATAGAAGTCCTCCCTAAATTTTAATCACCATCATTAGGGGGGAGGGTGGTGAAAACACGTTGCAGGTGTCAGCAGGCTTGCTTGGGGGAGAGCCTCAAGGTCCGGGGGAAGAAGAAGGCTTCTCCCCTTACCTCCCTCCCCCCCATAATTATTCACGGCACTTTAGGGTCACACCGCACTGTCTCCCCTCCAACAGAAAAGGAACAAAGACCCACTCGATCAACATTGTGCACCCAGGGTCAGCACAGTGCCTGGCACAGAAAGGAAGTCACTTAGAAAAAATACTTTGAATGAATAGATGGATGGATGGGTGGATGGATGGGTGGATGGATGGATGGGTGGGTGGATGCATGAAAAAGTGAAGGCACGAGGTCTCCACGCAGGCAGGAGTGTTTGGGCTGGAAGGCCTGGTGAAGGGGCTGGCCTTGAACACAGCTCTGCACCCTCCAGTGAGGAAGGAGAGGAGAGGAGAGAAGGACAGAAGGACTCAGACAACCCTGGTCGTGCCCAGCAGAAGGGGACTGCCAGTGAGATGACCTTGGGAGTGAAGGAAGAGACATTCACAAGGTTGCCAGGCAACAACCCAGCTGCAGAATATTAATCTGCAATTGAATCAGCTGGCTAGATTCGGGAACATTCCCCATTTGCACGGAGTGGGAGACAGAAAAGGGAGATGGTGGTGGTGTCCTCCGTGAGGAACTGGGGGCCAGCCTGGCAGGTTCCAAAGCAGAGGGTGGGTAGCAATCTACTACAGGTGCATGCCACACAACGGAAACGGCAAACCGTGGGGCCAGGCCGGGAGGGAGGAATGTGAGACCAGGGAGGGTCGTGGGTTGTGAGGATCCATGCGAGTAGAGGAAGTGGAGGTCACAGGGGAGGTAGACTGGGCTTCTGGAGAGAGGGGGGACAGGAGGCCGAGAGGCAGCAGTACTCGGAGTGTAAGACAACTGAGCAGGTTCACAGCTCAGCCCCCGCACCTCCCACCTGCGGGGTCTGCGGCCCACACCTTCGCCTGGCTGACTGCACTTCCTCGCCTCTAACGTACACCTGAGTAAATACTTCTCTCACGCAGCTGCTTTTAGAATTACTTTCCCATTTAAAACCCACTATCTGACATTGCTAAATAAAATACTTTCTAATATTTTATTATAAAGCTGTTCAAATACACAGAAAAGTTCACCGTATTTTTTTAGAGTACAAGACGCACTTCCTCCCCTCCCACAAATTTGGGAGGAATAATGGTTGTTAATGCTGCTGTTGAGTTCTGTTTACATTTACATTGGTGAAATATTATGTTATTTGTGTTATTAAATATTTTACCATATTTTTTGCTATTTTCCTCCTCTAGAACCTAGGTGCGTCTTAGGGTCTGAAAAAAATACGGTAATTTTAACATGAGCGCTCATCTGCCACCACCTAGAATCTGTCATTTATATTAGCCTTGATCTCCTGTCTATCCATCCATTTTCTTTTTTATACATTTTGAAATAAATGTGCAGTCCACTTTGCCTTGTTTGCCACAGTTCTTTTTCAAAACAGTATTTACTTACAATGAAACGCACAAATCCTAAGTGCACATTCGCTGGGTTTTGACCGTCTGCAGATGGGGCTCTGGGCTTGCGTCTGAGTGCCAGGGGAGACCATGGGCCTGTGAGCGCTCATGCGCCAGTGCAAGGTGTGACTGGTAGGACACTGGAGGCGAGATGGTCTCCAGGGTGACCCAGCGCTGCAGGAGGCAGAAGGTGGGGAGGCCTGCGTGGAGGAGGGGGCGCTAACCTGCAGGGGAAGGGGGCTGCCAGGGACAAGTGCAGGGAAGAGTGGAGAAGAAAATAATCTAGGAAAGGGGGAGATTATCCTGTCAGTCCGCAGAGCGCAGCCGCATGAGGTGTGGGTACGGCTGCGGTCAGGAAAACACCAACGATAATAGCACTTACTCAGAACTTACCTGTGTGGGGGACCAATTCGCACCCCGGCCCTGGAGGGCAGGTGCCTTTACCGTCCTCCAGACCCAGACGGCGACTGGCCTTAGATCACGTGGTCAGGCGGTGCGAGCTGGGAGTCCAGCCCAGGAGAGGACCGGGGTGCTGTGCGGCCTGAGCGTGAGGGTGGGGCTCAGGGCTCCCCAGGTGATCTTAACAGGAGGCATGTATTGGGAACCACCGCTCCGAACGCACAGGTGGCCCTCAGGTGAGAAAGTGAGAGGGTGGCCAGGGGGCGAAGGCAGAGGCTAAGGTGGGGACGCCCTCTGGCTCTCAGTACCAGGTATCCCCGGGGCCTGTCCTGTGGCCCCTGAGGTCGGTGGGCCGCCTCCCAGCTCAGGCCAAGAGCAGCATGCTGGCTGTCCTCGTGGTTCCGGACAACAGGCGAGGCCACCACCAGTCATGACCCTCCTTCTTCCACCCCAGCCCCCCGCCCGGGGAGGGGCCTTGGATGCCTGTGTCCACACAAACACCTCCCAGGTGTCACTCTTTGTCCCAGCACCTTCACACCCACCGAGGCCCCACTGCCTGGGACAGGGTGACTGAGCCACCATCCTCATTCATCTTTTCCTCCACCCAGGAAGCACCAGCATGGCGACCACCAGTAACAGTGACGCTTCCCAAGGCTGCCTGTGGTCTGGCTGCAGAGCTACCCTTGGAGAGGGCCCCTCCCAGGAACTGTTCTCCCCTTCACAGGGCACCATCATCATGTCTATTTTTTTTGCATGTGACCCCTCCCCTAGCACCCAAACTCCCCCGAAGCAGGGAAAGGGCCACCGTGCTCACCTCTCACCCCAGGGCCTCACCAAACCCTGGCTTACAGCAGGTGCTCAATAACTGCAATGAAAATGGAAGAGACCACCAGTCCAACACCCTAACGCATTTGGAAAATCACAGGCAAACTCGCTCGTGGCTGGTTCTCGCCGACAGAAGCCTTCTGGGGGCTGGAAACACTTGCATGCCCTTCCTGCTGCCGCCCTAAGTACTGTCACCGACGTGCCCCGGCAGGGTGGTCCAGTGGGTTGGAGCGCCATCCCATGTACACCAGAAGACTGTGGGGTCCATGCCCAGCCAAGCACACTCCTGGGCTCCAGTTTCAATCCCTAGTTGGAGTGCGGACAGGAGGCAGCCGATCAGTGTTTCTCTCTCACATCCACGCTCCTCTCTCCCTCTCTCTCTCTGTCTTTCTCTCCCCTCTGCCCCCCAATTCCTCCCTCTCTGTCCAAACTCAAGAAACACATCCTCGGGTGAGGAACAAAAAAAATAAAAAGTTACCACCAATGAAGGCTTCAGACCACACAAACCCGCTCTCCCACAGTTCTGTAGCCCAGAAGCCCAGGCGTAGCGTGGCTCACTGGGCCAATAGCAGGGCGTGGCCCGGGCTGCACTCCTTGCGGAGGGCCCTGGGGTGCATCTGCCTCCCGGCTCAGGCAGGACGTTGGCCGAACTCAGCTGTGTGCGCCTGCGGGGCCTCCGCCAGGGGCACACCTCGTCCTGTGGGCCTCGGACTCCCACCTTGGACCCAACAAGGGCGGGTCAAGTCCTTTCCAAAGAACATTCTCTGCTTTTAAAGGCTCCTCTGATTAAACTGGGCCCACTCAGATAATCCAGGGTAAGCACTCTGTTTTAAAAAGTCTGTAACGTTAATCACATCTGCAAAGTCCTTTTTGCCACGTCACATGTTCGCGTGTCCTGGGGGTTGGGGTGTGGACGTCTTTGGAGAAACATTATTCTGCCCACCACCGCCACCCTGCCCCCCGCCCCCCAGGGAAGAAAGACCCAGAAACTGGTGGACAGAGACATGAGTTCTGAGCCCAGCTCTCCTTGGTCACGTGAATTCAGGACAGGGATGGCTTCACCTGCCCGGGCCTGTTGTGTCACCTGGAGAATTGGAACACGCTCCCACTTACGCACCAGGATCATGATAAGAGCAACTGCATTCATTCATGCAAAGGGCTGGCAGTAGTGACAATGACTGGCATGTAGCACTGTCATCCTTGGGAGCGCAGGGGCAGGGTCCACAGGGAGGGGACGGGGCCCCGGGTCTGGGATCTGGTCTTCAACTTGGTAGACAGGCCTAGAAACTGGATTTTCTGATCACCTGCTAGTCAGAGCATTAGATCCCGGATTCCACCCAGCTTCACCAGTTCCCAGACCCTCCTCACACCAGTAGGCACTGGTCTCTGACAGGGCCAGCCTCCGTGGGCTCCAACTTTGCTGCCTTCTTCAGTGACAGTTCAAGGCGGTTGTCCCTCTGTGTCACCGCCAGTGGGAGGAAAGACCTCGGGTTCAAAGAAGATGCTTTTTAGGGAATCACCTTCCTTAAGCCTTGGGAGAGGTGAAACTCCCTGGCAACAGTGAGCACCCAGTCCTTGTCCCGTTTCCCCTTCACTGCAGCCCTGGGCCGGAGGAGTGAACGATTCCCATTCCACAGGCGAGGCCAGGGGATGCCCAGAGAGGATAGGGAAGGAAGGTGCAAACAAACTAGACCCCCGTGGAATTCTGGGCGCCGTGCATGGTGCCTTACGTACGTCACCCGCACACGACTCTCCCCCAAGTTATTCCCCTCAGTTCCTGGAGGAAAAAAAATGGCTGGGAAAGGGACAGAACTGTCCAGAGCCGCACAGGTGCCCGCGTGAGGGGAACATGCACTCAGTGCTGGTGGGCTCTCAGGGTGAGGGCTCGCTCTCGCGACGGTGAACCTGAGCCCTGCTGCATGCTCGCCAGTGCCCTAGGACAGCGGCATTCTGCCCGCCTGCCTAACCGGAGGGGGTGCAGACCTGTGCCACCCCTGTGCCACCAGCCTGCAGAAGACAAGCTCAGGGGCAAAAAATAAAAAGAAGAAGGGGGAGAGGGGAGGAAGGGGGAGGGAAGGGGGAGGAGAGGGGAGGGAAGTGGGGGGAGAAGAGGAAGAAGAAAAGCCAAGGGCATAACGCCCCCCACACCCCAACCCTCCACCTCCACCTCCACCCCCCACAGCAGAAATGAAGTCTCTCGTTCTGGTACAAGCAGGACTCTGCTGAAAGCTCATAATTTCCCGTCACCATGGCAACACGAACATCTCCTCTCAGGGTATGAGCAAAGCTGCTCCCCTCTGTCCACCCCCCCACCCCTGCCAGTACTTTCAAAGTCCCCTCCACCTCTGAGAGTCTGTGATTCAGTTATTATCGCCAACCCCCGCACTGTTTCGGTCATTTACATTCATTCTATCTGCTGAGTCACCGAGACCTGCTCTGGATTAGGGTGGTTATTCACCAGAACATTCGGCCACTTGTTGCCATGGATACCTCAAAACCTGCTTCCTTCATCACCTGTTAATTCTCCGCAACGCTGGCTGTGAGCGTGGGTACCACTGCCCTTTATTCCAGGACCCAAGAGGCCTCTAAACTCCTCCAGACCACGAAGGGCCCTAATGACGCACGAACAAAAGCAAAATCTCTAGTCCCCGCTGCGGAAGGATACATAACAGCCTAGAGCTCGTTACATCCATCCAAACCAGACCCAGGCAGCCAGTTACCAAACAGGTCAGCAAAGCGTTCCATTTGGTTTCCTGGAACATCTTGGACAAACCCTTGAGTCTCTTTGCTAACCATTTTTTATTTTTTTATTTTATTTTATTTTTTGGAGAGAGAGGAGAAGGGAGGGAGAAAGAGAGGGAAAGAAACATGGACATGCAACAGAAACGACGTGTGAGAGAAACATCAATGGCAAGCGCCCCAGCCGGGGACCCGGCCTGCGACCCAGGCAGGTGCCCGGACCGGGATTTAAACCGGCGAGCTTTCGCTTTGCCAGATGACGCTCAGCCAACTAAGCCACGTTGGTCAGGGTTCTTTGCTAACCATTTGAAGATGTCTTTTTATACTGAAAACTGGTGGATGCGTTGTTCAGATTGCTGTCTGCCCATGAGCCTCGAGGTGCAGGAGCCTCAAGGAATTGGCTCTAGGAATGGGGTTTGCAAGAGGCAGAGGATGAGGAACAGGCCTGGGGAGATGCAGGAGCAGCTGCAAGCTAAATCCAGCCCAGCAGAGAGGGCTCGAGGAGAGGGGTAGTCCTCAGGGGTTTCCAGGTACAGCAAGATGCAGGGGCTCAGAGCCAACCTGGGGGCAGCGCCAGGCAGAGAGCTGGGCCATCAGCCCACGGCCCATTGCTCCTGATAACTGTGGCACGTCCTGTTTGCAGAGGCCTGCCAGAGGGGCAGGGGATCGATATGTCACTCTACATCCACGCACTCCCTGATCTGCAAACATCGATGTATGGTGACACATGCTTTCTCTGCATCTAAGGTCCTTCGGCCCGTCTGCTTCACCAGCCCCCCAAAGAGGAAGTGGTCTGAGGGATGAGCAGCAGGCCTCTGACCCCGAGGACAGGGTGGGGACGTTGTTCCTGACCCCAGGGAGCCTGTCTGCCCCCGCCTTCGTGCCCAGCCGAAGAACTGCCCCACCCTGCTCCTGCCCCCCCACCCTGAAGTCAGCTCCCTGTCCCTTCCCCCGCACCCAGGTGGCGGACGGACTGTAAATGGCAGGGCAGGGCAGGGCTGGGGTTGCTCCCCTTGCGGTGGGGAGTCTGGCTTCGTGGGGGAAGAGGGCTTGGGAGGGGCCTCGAGGGCTTTATAAGGCAGGGCTGGAGCTGCCGGCCCAGCAGAGGACCGAGAGGTACCAGGCAGACCTCAGTGTCAGCGGACTCCCAGCTCGGCAGGTGAGAGCCCCCCGGCGGGGAGTGAGAGGCTGGGAAGAGGGTTGATGGGACCGACCCCCCCACACACACACACCGTCAAGGTACCAGGCTTATGTCTCCATATCTCCATGTCTCCAGGCCTAGGGCCGCTCCCTTAGTCCAGGGCCGGATGAGGTCACAGCAGCAGGACCCACCCTGGCTTCCCATCCCTTGCCCTCGAGCTGACCTGCTGCTTCACCCGGGGCCCAGGCCTGACCCTCTTGCTCCATTCACATCCCAGCTCGGGGGCGGGGGGCGGGGGGGACCAAGGCTAATCCCCCATCATCTCTCAGGGGAGAAAACTGAGACCCAGAGGGAGATGCGACCCCAACTTACTGGGCAAGGCTGGGACTGGACCCCAGGGTTCCTGGGCCCCATGTCAAGCTCTTTCCCAGAACAGCCCTTGCTGAAAGAGCTGCCCATAGTGACGGCGATATTCTGAATCCGCACTGCCCAACACGGTCTCCACCAGCCACGTGTGTGCTGGGCACGTGGCAGTGCAAGCGAGAGCCTGTTTATCTTAATTAATTTAAGTGCGAAGAGCCACCTGGGGCTTGTGGCTGCCACACTGGACAACGCACGTGGCTGGTGGCGCACACGGTGCATGCTCTGGAGGTCTCCAAAGAGATCCCACGTGGTCTGCGACACAGCTGACTGTGGGTGTCCCTTTGGCATTACTTTTTAAAGTCTGCCTTAAATTACAAGAGAGTGAAACATCCACAGAGCTGCTCCCATGGCCTCAGACTGTGCCTAACGGTTTAGAAACCATTTCTCCAGGTTTGCGTTTCCTCTGAGGAAAGCATTCGCGGGAACTGGGGTAGGTAAGGCGGAGAGGGGCAAGGCCTGGGGGCAGGGGGAGCTGGCAGGAACAGTGCACAAGCCCTTGCGGAGCCGCAGACCTGCCCTCCGGGTGCCGGGCCTGCCCCGTCTCCAAGCCGGGCCTGCTCTCCTTGGCAGACAAGATGCAGAGACTGTGTGTGTGCATGCTCCTCCTGGCCCTGGCTCTGGCCACCTTCTCCGAGGCTTCTTGGAAGCCTGGCTCCCGGCTGCAGGACGTACGGTCCGGTCCAGGGGTCCATCGGGGCCTGGATCCACATTCGCTGGACCAGCGGGGCCCAGCCGCTCACCACCAAAGGCAGCTGAGGTTCCAGGGCCCCCCAGACCTGGTGGCAGGTAGGAGCTGCTGACAGCCGTCCCTGCTTGCCTCGCCCCGCCAGTTTTGGCCCTGGCCTCAGTCCCAGAGGCTAAGTGTCCGGCCCCATCCTCACCTCCTGTCCCCCTGCTGATCCTCAGACATGTCCAAGAAGCAGGGGCCGTGGCTGGCGGAAGAAGAAGAAGAGTATGGGTGGATGGACTTCGGCCGCCGCAGCGCTGAGGATGGGGACCAGCATCCCTAGAATGGAGCTTCAGAGCCCATCGCCTCCCAGCCCAGCCCCAGGGGAAACCAACTGAAATAAACTAGCTTCCAGTGGATCGCACAGTGTCACGTGTCATGGGCCAAGGGAGGGGAGTCGGGGGTAGCGCCCAGGCAGGGAAGAGAGTGGAGCACCCGTCTAGGGGCAAGGATCTTGGCTCATCCTTCTTGGTGTCTCCACAGCCTCACACTGAACCAGGGTCTCCACTCAGGGGTGGGAGAACCAGGGGGTAGGGGTCAGAACCAGAGGAAGTTGGTTTTTTTTTTTTTAAGATTTTATTTATTTACTCTTAGAGGGGAAGGGAAAGAGAAAGAGAGACATCCTTGTGGTTGCCTCTCACGAGCCCCCTACTGGGGACCTGGCCCACCGCCCAGGCATGTGCCCTGACTGGGAATCAAACTGGCGACCCTTTGGTTCTCAGGCCAGCACTCAATCCACTGAGCCACGCCAGCCAGGGCCAGAGGCAGCTTTTTAAAAGCTTCCAGTCGTGTCACTCCAACCTTCCTGTGCTTCCCATGGCACGTGGAATAAAATCTATACTCCTCCTCAAGGCTCCAAGAGCCAGTTTGCATGGTGGGTGCCGTCATGGGCGCCCCGTTTCTGCCCCGTCTCTTCCTCTCCCCACCGCACACGCACCCTGCTCTTTCCCGCTCAGGTCACAGGTCCTCGCTCCCCCGCCCCCTGCAGCACAAATCTAGCCGGCTGCACTTTCCCTCCACCGGCCTGGGTAGAAACTCCTCTTCCTGAGGGACCCACCCTTTCTGCTCCTCGCCCTCCACGCACAGCCCCCCATCATTCTCTAATGGTGGTGTTATATTTTCTCTAGAGCGCCTGTCACAACCTGTAGCGTTTGGTTTGCCAGTGTGCTGCGGCCTCCCCAGTCAGTAAGGGAAACTCCGTGAGAGCGGGGACCGTGGGCCCCTCTTCCCCGCCGCAGCCCCGGTACCAAGAGCGGGAGGTACCCAGTGAATGTCTGCCAGATGGGCGAGTGGCTGGCGCCGGCCCTCGTTGGTGTCTCTCACCCACAGCCCCTCACTGTTCTTGGGTCAGTGGAGGCATCCTCCCACAAACACATGCCCCCGAGGGCTTTCTGCGTCCCGGCGTCCCGGGCAGGCCGGCAATGCTGGGCAGTCAGTGCCCCCCGAAGCACCTCTCAGTCCACGGCAGACAGACAGACAGATGGGAGTCGGAGGAGAGCGGCAGTGCAGGCCCCGGGGCTGACAAGCTTCCTCTAAAAGGGCGAAATGGGAAATACCTTGGGCCCTGCAGGCCCAGAGGCAAAATCAAGACTATTGTGGAAGCATTCAAATAAACATCTGAAATGTAATTATGTAAATACGACGACCATGCGTTGCCCCTGCAGGCTGTGTGAAAACAGCGGAGGGGTGGGATCTGGCCCGTGGGTCAGAGTGTGCAGACGCCTGTTCCAGAGAGAGACCTGCCGTGGGCGGAGGAGAACCCCTTACTACTTAAAAAGCCGCTCCGGCTTGCTCCTGAGCCCCCGGTAGGGAACGAGCACTTGACCTTTGGACACTAGGTCGCTGTGCAACCAGAGCGGCCCAGCACGGGCCGGGTATTTTTCAGACCCTCCCCACCACAAGGTTGGGTGGGACAAGCAGAGGTTTGGGTTAGGATGTAAATGGTGAATCTGGGACTGGGCCCCAGGAGGGCCAGAGGGCACGAACCAGTTACTCACGCAGTCAGTCACCCACGCCCCCGGGTACCTACGTCCACTGCACCTCCCCTCGGCTCACCCCCACGGCCTCCTTGGAGGCCAGCTCGTAGACGAGGAAGAGCCCAGGCCAGGCTCGATGTGCTGGTAAAAGCAGGAAGGGGACTGCTGCTGAATCACGGCCACTTGGGGGTGCGAACGGCAGTGCAGAGGGACAGTTCTTCCGGTGGGTAGAGTTTCTGGCAGGAGACCTGCTCCTCCGCTCGGCCTGGAGGGAGAGGGGGCCTGGGGGTAGGGTATGTACCGGTTTCCGGGCAGTGGCAGATGGCTCCCCCGATTGGTCAGGGGACTTGTAGGAACGAGATTATGGAAAATAGGAGAGCCCTGGCTGGCGTAGCTCAGAGGTTTGAGTGTGGGCTGCGAACCAAAGCGTCGCAGGTTCGATTCCCAGTCAGGGTACATGCCTGGGTTGCAGGCCATGACTCCCAGCAACCGCACGTTGATGTTTCTCTCTCTCTCTCTCTTTCTCCCTCCCTTCCCTCTCTAAAAATAAATAAATGAAATCTTTAAAAAAAAAGAATAACAAATTTCTAAAAAAAAAAGAAAAGGCAAAGCTAAGGCCCTGGCCTGTGTGGCTCAGTCGGTTGCAGCATCATCCTGTAAACAGAAAGGTCACATGTTGGATTCCCAGTCAGGGCACATACCTAGGTTGCAGGTCCAATCCCTGGTTGGGACATGTATAGGAGGCAACCAATTGATGTTCCCTCCCTCCCTCCCTTCCCCTCTCTCTAAAATCAGTGAGCATGCCCTCTGGAGAGGATTTAAAACAACAGTGCAGCTAAGGCACCAACTCACGGGTGCTCCCTGGGGACTAGGGTGCAGAATGCACTTCGAACCAGGGGTTGTTAGCCAGTGCTGTACCATGACATCTGGGACACACTGGCCCAGGCCCCAAGGGGTAGAGTGGAAGTGGCCCCTGTCACCCTCCCTGCCAAGAGTCACCTCAGGTTTGTGCTTCCGGTCCTCTCAGTTCCACACCCTTCCGGACCAGGAACCCCGTCTCCTAGTTGAGGGTGCTTCTACCCGGGGACACACCGGACTCCCCTAAACCCTGAAGGTGCAGCTGCTGCCTGGCCGTGTTTGGCTCTTCGTGCTATTAGATGGCAAACAGAAAAGTCAATTACTGTCAGAGGCCGTGGACTCTGGTTAGCACGAGGAGCTAGCGTCACCACCACACAGCAGGAGAAGGAAGGAGTGTTCAGGGTCTGGGATGTGGGTGCCCCTTGGGCCTTCTTGCCTGGTGAGGACCATAAGCAGGAAGTTGCAGCAACAATGGCCTGAAACGGGTATGGTGACCAAGGGTTCAGCCCTCTCAAGAGTGAAAGTGCAGGTTATTGCACCGGGAAAGCAACCTGGACCCGCGGCCAAGGATGCGGGGACTGTAGGAGGAGTGTCAGAGGGCAGAGATGAGAATAGCATTTTGAGGCATCAGAACCAGTGGCAGCAGTGGGGTCACAGCTTATACCATTCGTCCTCCAAGTTTTGCTTCCAGATTCTCTGACCAGCCCTCATCTTAAAGAAGCAATGCCAGGCCAGAGGGAACTCCACGATGGAGCTTCAGTGCTCCGTTGGTGCAGGGGGTGGCTCCCAGCAGGCCCCAGGGCCCTGCCCGTACCCTTGGCACTTACCGTTCTGTACATGCTGACCACGTTCTGATATAAGCTCCGTTACTGTCTGCCAGGGGACTCTGCCCCAGCCCAGGTGTGGGAGGCCAGGGCGGCAGTGAGTTAATGCCCCCGGGAACGGCCCTCAGCCAATGCAGAATGGGAGTTGTCCCGGCTTCCCCACCACCTGGGTGGGACAACTGAGATGGGCTGTATGTTGGTGTGACCCCAACTTTAACACGCATGTGCGTTGTGGGGGGACCATGTTAACGTGCAGACTCTCACTCTGTGGGTCTGGGGTGGGACCTGAGATTCTGTATTTCTTTTTTCAAGAGAGGGGAAGGAAGGGAGAAAGAGAGCGGGGAGAGAAACATTGATGTGAGAGAGACATATCAATTTGTTGCCTCTAATATGCACTCAACCAGGGACAGAACCCACAACCTAGGCATCGCCCTGACCGGGAATCGAACCAGCACCCCTTTGCTTTACGGGACTACGCTCACCCAGCTAAGCCAGCCCATCCCCCGGCCCCCACCAGTCAGGGCATGATTCTGCATTTCTGATAAACTCCCAGGAGATGCCAGTGATGCTGGCCCATGAACCACCCCCCCTGAGTTGTAAAACACTACCCTTCCTCCCAGAGTGCCCCAAAAGGACTGGCCTCGGTTGCCTAAAACTCCCTGTCATTAGCTTCCTTCTGTTCTCAAGCCCCCAGCTCCTTCCAAGAGTGCCTCCTGGGATCGCCTTCCAAACACACTGCTTGTTTTCAGACCCTGATCCGGGTCTGCTTCCGCCTCTGGGGGACCTCTGTCCGAGACAGGGAGATATTGTCACCCCTGCCTCACCCTTTGTAGCCGAGCACTAGGTCAGAGGCCCTGGAGCAGAAAGGATCAGGAGGCCTGAAGTCTTGGGTTCCAGACTTTATTGACTTACTCTTAGAGAGAGGGGAGGGGAGGGAGAAAAAAAGGGTGAGAGACATCCATGTGAGAGAGAAACATCGATCACTCGCCGGGTGCCTTTCGTATGCACCCCGACTGGGAACCAAACCCACAACCCAGACGTGTGCCCTGACCAGGAACCGAACCGGCGATCCTTCACTTTTCAGGATGATGCTCGACCAACCAAGTGACACCAGTCAGAGCCGAAGTCTCAGGTTCAGGTCCTAGCTCCCTGACCAGCTGTTTGTTAGACCCTTAGGAGGGTCACTTAACCTGCCCGGGCCCGTTCCCTCATCTGACAACGACCGCCCCACAGGGGTGGTTGTTGATATGGTTAAGTAATACGTGTAATCAAAGCTTTGGGCATATTTGATATTGAAGCCCAGCCTCTCTCCACAACTTTGCCCCACCAAAGAGCATCACGCACGCGCGTTCGTGCGCGCACACACACACGCACACACACACGCACGCGCATGCACGCTCGCTGAGAGACATCTGGAGACTGGACCCAGTGGTGCACAGGTAGCTGTTTTATTTCCTGCGCCGGCACATACACAGGCTGACAAGCAACAGGAGAGTGAGAAGCACTGCGGGGAGCAGGGCAAGTGTAGGCAGGGGTCCTGCGCCCCTGACTCCAGCTGTTTACGAGTAAAGGGTGGGAAATGGGAGGGCATCTGGAAGGGCACTGAGGGGTGGACGGTGGGAGGGAGCGACTGGGCCTTGGGCGGGAGCCTGGATGCTCACAGGCCAAGGTGGGGGGCGGGGGGCGGGGGCGGGGGGGCAGGGGAAAGGCACAACACTGAGCAGAGGGACTCCTCACCCGCAGGTAGAACACTCTGGTGACACACAGGAATTCGGGACTGAGAAGAAAGGGCCAAGAACGGAGATCCCTAAAAGTCAGCAAGGAGCCACCTTTAGCTTGGGAGCCAAGGAATGAAGGGCATGCTGCTAGCAGGGTGCTCAGAGTAACTTCCTGGGCCCAGGTCTACGCCCGGCCCCCAGCTCAGACCTCAGTCTGGTAGCTCGTGGGCCTCCCCTTGGGCTGCTCCTGCCCGGGGGCCACCTTGCGATCAGGGCGGGCCACCTTGCGATCGGGGACCAGCAGCCACAGCCTTCGCACCGGCTGCAGAAGGAGGGCCGGGGGTCTTTCAGCCTGTCTCGGAGGAGCGTCAGGGCTTGGGCCCTCGACCTCCGGCTCAGCCTCGTCAGGACATGGGGTGGGCTGCTGACAGATGGGGGTCCCGTTTTGGAGGGTGGGAGGGACGGGGGAGGGGGAGGGGACTTGGCCAGGCAGCAGCAGAAGGGGCTTCAGGTTGTCCGTGGGGCCTTTGCAGGCTGCCGGGAAGCAGCAAACCCTGGAAGAGAAGGGGTGGGTGTGAACAGAGAGGCCTGAGGACCGCAGGCCTGGCCCGGGCAGCGGGCAGAGGCTGGGGCCTGGGCAGCCCCAGCAGAAAAAGACAGCCACCACTGATAGTTACACAGGTTTCCCAGTGCCACAGAGGTCACCCTTCAGTTTACAACCTGCACAACCTTACCTGGTGACCCTAGCGAGGCCGCCCCGTGGTGACCAAAGGGCCATCTGAGTGGGGACGGTCCAGATATAATGGTGAGGCTGCCAACAGGTTACAAAATCACAGCTGACCCCGCAGATGGGGTCAGAGGAGGTGGACAGGCCAGGGAGGTCGCTATGGGTTAATAATGCAGAGACCAGGCTCAAATCCACCCTAGCTGTGTGACGTTGAATGAGTTACTTTCCTTCTCTGAACCTCAGTTTCTTCACCAGATAAATGGAGGTGATAATACCTACCCACAGGGGTGTGAAGATAAGATTAAAGAAGGCAAACCATCTCTGATGTCTCTGTGAGCCCCTGGCGAAGGCAGGGCTCCCACGGCCCGGCACACAGCCCGCACTCAGCAGGCACAGGTCCCCAACCTTTGGCACTCCTGGCTGGGGAGAGGAGACCCTGACCCACCCCGCCACCCTGCCACCCTGTCGGAGGCCTCAGCCCACCTTCAGACTCACCCAGGGGACTGGTCCGACTGCCCTTGGTGGAGGCCTTTGCCCCAGAAGGCCCCTTTTCCTCCCAGGCCATGGGAGGGCGGCTGGCCCTGTCCTGCTCCAGCCTTCGAGAGTCCTTGGTCTGCAGCCTGGGCGGCTACTCCATGGTCCTGCCCCCCATGTTTGTTTTGGCCTCCTGCTGCCTCTGCTGCAGGGTTGGGGGGCCTTGGGGGTGGGGGAGGTAGAATGAGGGTGGCAGGGGGAAGGGGGTGGGCAGAGACAGGAAGCTGAGGTGCATGGGAAGCTACAGTCCTGGCCCTGACCCCCAGCCCAGCCCCTAGGAGAAAAGGGGGTGGAGATCTGGAATCCTATGCAAATTGCATGTAAATGAGCATTGGGGCCCATCCCAGCTGAGGGGAACTTGAGGTGCCTATGCAAGTGATATACAAAGTCCATGCAAATCAGCACACTGGGTGGGGCCAGGCTGGGGTAAGTGAGCACTTGGTGGGGGCTCACCTACCCTCACCTTTCATCGGCTTGAAGATCTGCAGCTTGTCCGGTTGGCTGGAGGGAGGCCCCATGGGAGCACTCACCTTTCTGGGGTGTCTTCTGCCTCGGCTGCTGCCTGTAATGGGTGTCCTGCCAGTTGGCCAGTTGCTGGAGGACATGCTTAATGTCCAGGTGTGAGAGGCCCAAGCTAGTGGCCTCCAGGGTTGAGGTCACCACATTCCTCGGGGCCGTCTCATCCAGTTCCAGCTCTACCTCCTCCCAGGCCTCAGCCTCCTCCAACACCAGCTCCGCGTGTTCCGTCACCCTGTTCTCGGCCGGCACTACCTCTTCTATGGCCCCCAGATCCTCCTCAGGCACCAGCAGCTCCACCAGCGTGAACTCCTCTGCTGGCGTGGACCCCTCCTCAGCCTCGAACCCCTGCTCCTGCTCCTGCTCCTGCTCCTGCTCGTCGCTGCAGTACAGCTCACACCTGGGCAGGGAGACAGGCAAGGCTTACCAGGCCCCCGCCTGCCAGCCCCAGCATCGCCACGGGGGTGGAGGGCTGAGGAGCAATCCTACCCTCTGCTCAGTCCATACACAGACCCAGAACTACAACACCGTCCTGTCCCAGCCAGGAGGGAGGGGAGCTGGGGACCAGCTTCGAGGTGTCTAACACGCAGCCAGAGCTCCCAGCAGGAAGGAGGAAGAGTGGTTTCTAACACTGCACAGGCCCCGCCCTCCCTTAGCCCCCGACCCTGCTGCTCAGCAGAGACTAACAGGGATGATACTGCCACTGCCCCCTCTCTCATTCTTTAACCTTTACGCCCCATCCCACGGCTAGTTGTCACAGTAAGGCTCAGACAGGCCAAGTGACTTGCCCAAGGACACACAGCCAAGAAAGGGATCAAAAATGGGACTCAGTCCCAGGTGTTCCCAGCTCCAAGGCCAGTGTCCATGTGCCCCCCAGCCCCTGGTCAGGTAAAGGGAAGGCTCCAGGCTCCACTAGGGGCTGCCTGAAACCAGATGGCCACCGATGGGGCAAGATCTGAAGTCAAAGGAAGCAGCTCCTTCCCAGAATGACTTTCCACTCAGCAGAGATCTGGGCCGTGTCCAGGGCTGGAGGGCCACAGAAGCAGCTGCAGGCAGCTGTCTGGCTGCTGAAAGGGGAGGGGAGGGGAGGGGATGGGGGTGCCCCTGGTTGGCTTACCCCAGGTGTCAATTCTCCTCTGAGTTTATTTCATAATTCCTCAACAGAGAGAAGGACCGTCGCAGTCCAAGGCAACGGAAGCTAAAACTGCCAAGTCCCTGGGGCCCCAGCATGCAGAAATCCTGGGAGTGTGGGAGCGGGGGGAGGACTGAGGAGCCCAGACCTAGACCCTGGGGGGGAGAGAAAAGGGCGGGGGGAGTGGGAGGGGCTGGGCAGTAAAGGAGGCGGGAGGACGGGCACTGGCTTGAAGGTAGAAACAGGAGGGCAAGCCCCTCCCGCTGCAGGAAAGGCAAGAGTGAATGCGGGTCCGCGGGGCCTGGGGTCCGGCCGCGTACCCTTCCATAATAAACAGAGGGTCCAGGACAATCCTCCTCACAGACCGCCTGCGCTCCTCAGGCGGGGGCTCCTGGCCCTCTGGAGGCTCCTCCTACAGAGAAGGGGCGGAACATTACCAGCGGGTCCCCACTGAACCCCACCCACACATCCAGAGACAGGCTGGGGCCGAGGATAGACCACCCAGCAGGGCTGAGACACAGGGGACACGAGTGGAAAGGCCGCGGGCAGGGGGTCCTCACCGGAGGGCCGTTGCGGGTAGAGCCGGTGGCAGAGTCCGTGGACGCAGGGGCTCGCTGGCGGAGGGGCTTCCCATCCCCCTGGTCCTCGGTCAGCATGCCCCCACACTCCATGTACTTCTCCCGAAGATCCTGCAGCTGGAACCCACCCGCGGGAGCTGCCGGGACTCAGCACCCCCAGCCCCCCATCTCTCCAGGGGGCCGGGAAGCTGGGCGAAGAGGCAGGAGGCCCAGGCTCCAGACCCACGGGACATGCAGGGCGACCCCAGCAGGTGCCCGGACTCCACCGCACTCAGACTCCAACTGAACTTCCCCCCTCCTTCAGGCCCAGTGCCAGACACGGAGGGTGAGGAGAGAGACAGACCCGCCCCTGGTGCCAGGAGCTTGTCCTTCTCGCGAGAGTTGGGGTCGGAGGCTCTCAAGAGCCCAGGCAGGAGCCCGGGGGAGCCTCACCTCGTCTTGGAGCTGCATCTGGATTTCTTTCTCGGAAGCCAGCTGCTGCTGCAACTTCTCCGTCTCAGCCCCGTACTGGAAGAACGGAAGACCAATGAGCCCCACCCACAAAGCCTCCCGCTGCTAGGCACCCCCTGCTTCGGGCAAGTCTTCCCAGGCACACATCAGTGAGTCCTTGCCAGCCCTTCAAGCAGGAAGTCACGTGAAATCAGGCCAAACGGGGAAGAGGGGGGTATGTGGCCTGATTCCTGAACCACTTTGGTCCCTTCCTTGGGGTGAGGGGGCAAGAGCAGGGGCTCCCCGAGGTCTCCTCCAGCTCTGCTTCTGGCCTGGGGCCTGGCTGAGCTGACAGCTCCAGGGTGTCGGGGCAGGGAAATGGTCCCTTGGGACCGTGACACAAGGAGGGAGCCTCCCACACGCCCCGACGCACCGACTGGCAGCGCTCCTGCAGGCTGGTGACCTGGGTCCGCAGCTGGGTGACCTCCTCCTGCTGCAGGTCATAGTTCTCCATCCTGAGCACCAGCATCTCCGACAGCTCAGCCATCTGCTGGCTGGCCTCCGCTGGGAAGGAGCGGGGACAGGAGGTCAGTTCTGGTCCTCCCAGAGGCCTCTGTCCACCCCTACCCTCGGCTCCTGCGGAGTACCCTTGGGTCCACTGGGGTGGCATTCCTAACTCAGGCCTCCTTTCTAACAAACCGCTACTGACCGACGTGGAGCAGGGCATTGGGTGAGCAGTCCACCAGACCTGGTCCCAGCCCCACTGAACTCAGGTCTAGCGGGGGGGCGGGGTGGGGGGGAACTGATGGAAATAGAAGTCACAAGGGTGCACGGTGCTGACTGTCATGGAGCAGCCCAGCCTGGTCTTGCTTGCAAAGCCTCGAAGCAAAGACCTCCCGAGGGCACAGAGGGCTTAGCCAGGCGGCAGGGAAGGAACGGCCCAGGCCGGGTGTGGGGAGGCCCAGGGGACATCACAGGACGCTGGGACGGAGTGGCTGGGACAGTGGGCAGGGCCCAGCTCTCCAAGGCTGGCAGGGAGTTGGGGCTTTATCCTTCGGCCAGAGGGAAGTTACTGGGGAGGTTTAGGAGGAAGAGGGACACAGGCAAACTCGCTTTGAGAACACCCATCTGGGCTCCCAGCCCCCTTCTCCCCTAACCCCAAGTAACAAAGGGAGGCTGGCTTCCAGGAGACCCACAGCCTCTGTGCAGCTCTTTACAGTTTGCACAGAGCAGTTCCTCAGCTGTGACCCCTGGAGAGGTCAGGAGGGCTGAGATGATGAACCCCCGTTCTGAAGATGAAGGTTCAGAAAGGTCAAGGAACCCATCCAAGCTCACACAGCCAGGAAGTGCCAGAACTGGGACTTGAACTCGGGTCTCAGATCCTGAGTTCTGCCCTCTGCTCCAAGAAAAAAAACCCCCATCCAGGTGACAACTTCACGTACCAAACTGCTCCACACATTGCAGAATAAGCATCTCCTCGTTGAGGACATCAAGCTGAGAAACCTGGAAGGAGGGAGAGAGGAAGGAGCAGGCCAGTCAACGGTGCCTGCCCACGGGCTGGCCCTCGCCCCCCTCCCCCCTCCCGCCTCACCTCCTCCCTCAGCTGCCCGTTCTCCTCCTCCAGCAGCCGCAGCTGCTCCTGCAGGGCTTCCAGCTGCGGGCAGCGGTGCTCCGGCTCGGGCAGCGGCGTCCTGGGGAGGGAGTGATGGGAGTCAGGGTGCTGCCAAGGGTCAGGCTGGGGAAGGGGGCCAGCTCCCAGCCCGCCTGGGCTAAGCGGTGCATCTCAGTTAGCCCCGGCAACCCTGCCGGCAGGCACACCGTCCATCCATCCACGCCCCTGTCTGCAAACAAGAAACCTGGGTCATCAGGTGCAAAGGCAGGGCACTCACCGCTCAGGGACTTCACAGGGTTGACTATGCTGCTGCTTCTCCTCTTCCTCTTCTTCCTCCTCTTCTTCCTCCTCCTCCTCTTCTTCCCTCTCTTCCTCCTCCTCCTCCTCCTCCTCATCATCATCAGAGTCTGAGTAGAGCTGAAGGAGATCATCCCGCAAGCTCACCTGGCGTCTGAGGTGTAAAATCTGGCAGGGGGGGAGAGTAGCCCTGGGTTGGGGCAGGGCACGGGAGCCGCAGGTGGGCTGAGGGCACGCCCCTCACACCCTCCCCTCCCCCCAAGTCACCTCCTCCCTGGCCGAGCCCAGCATGGCTTCCAGCTTGCTGTTCTCCTCCATCAGGACGCCGTTCTGTTTCACCAGGGACTGGTCTACGCGAGCTGCTGTGTCCGGGTCCCACTCTCTCTGCAGAGGGACCCCCATCCATGGGAAATAAGTTCCCGGTTTCTGGGGTCTCCCAGACAGGTGGGAGAAGCTAGGGAGCACGCAGGGGTCAGAGGGAAGCTAGGAGACTAGGGCGAACCCTCCCCATCCCCTAGACAAGAGTCTGCCATTCACCTGCTGTGGGACCTGACTCAGTTTCCCCTTATGGAAAAAGAGCAGATCAGACCAGAGGGCTCTAAAAGCTCTTCCAGCCTGGACAGCCTACATGTACCTGCTTCCCATAAGAGGGACTCCCAGCTTGGCCCCTAGAGAGGGAGCCAGGCAGGAAATAGACAAGCCCCCACCCCTGCAGGACAGAATGCAGACAGGGGCCGGCTAAGGTTCGGGTGGGCTCAGTGGGCAGGGGGGGTGGGGAGGTAGCACACCTCCTCTAGCAAATCTGTCATCACTTTGCCATCCTCTGGGGTGATCTTCTTGACTGGCAGGGGCTGTTCAGGACACAGTGCTGCAAGAGACAGTGGAGCAGCCGGGTCAGGGGAAGGGTGGGCGTCTGCTATGCTGCACCCTCTCCTTCCTGCCCTGTCCCCAGTCTCCCTTGACAACAAGGGTCAGCAACAAGGGAGGAGACGACTGGGCTCCTTCCTGCTCCCAACCTCCTCTCCACACCCCCCAGGACTCAGCATTCTCGTCCCTGCTCCCAGAGCCAACAGGACTCTTTTCCTTCCTTCTCCCGCGCCCCGCCCCCACCCCCGCTTCCCCCGGAGGGGTTAGGAGACCAAAGTCCTCCAGGCTCAGGTGGAAATGGGCTCTCGGGATGCCTGGGTCCTTGGCACTGGGGAGAATGGGGGCAGCTAGTGCAAGTACGGCGGCAGACTGACTCATCGCCCCTTTGCCAGGGGGGAGCTGTGGCCACCTCGTCGGGGCCTCGCGGGTCATAAAAACAGGCGCAGTCATCACCCCTGCACCTGTTGCGCGCGGAGAGGAGAGGGAAAGCGATTTCTCTGGCACTGGAGTCGGAGCACCTGAGCTTCTAGACCCAATCCAGAGATCTCCCGAGACCCAGAGAAAGATGCGAGGGAAAAGAAGCGGCAGAGTCTGCGTGAGGGCCCGCCCCCCCCCGCCCCCAGGCTGGGGGGAGTTGGGGAGAGCTGCACCTTAACCCGCCCAGCAGCCAAGAGGTTGGCAAAACCTCCCCCTCTGCCCACCCACCTTCCGGTGGTGGCTGGCGCTGCGGGCCAGCGCAGGCTCAGAGCGCGCGGGCAGCGCCCTCCCGCAGCCCCCGCCCCTCTCCTGGCACTGCGGTAGACCCGGGAGGTGGGCACGAGAGTGCGCAGATCTGGCGCAGCAACAGGCGTGCAGTGGGGGCGGGGGAGCGCGCGGGCCCCGGGACCTGGCCCACTGACGGCAATCAGGGACCGAGAGAAGGGGAGGAGGTGGGAAAGAGGCGGCCGGACGGGCACTGCGGACAGTGACAACGCGTGGGCGGGTGGAGGAGGGGGACTGAGTGCCAGAGGGGCCGGAGCGCCTGGACCCGATGACGCCCCTCCTCCCCTGAGCTGCCCTAGTCTCCCCCGCTTCGGGGTCCCGGGACCAGGTTGGCTTACCTTCCTCCTGCTCCCGAATAAAGGTGGAGCGCTCCGGGCACCATACCCCCGACTGCTGGCCGGTATACGCAGTCGGCGTCTTCGAGGCGTCCGCTCCGTTTCGCGTCCCCAGCTCAGTGGTCCGGGGAGACCCTTGGGATATGAAGCGGGTCCTCGGCGCGTCCGAGTTGCCGGTCACAGACTGGGCATCCCCGTGGACTGGCGCGAATGAGGACGCGCGTGGGGCTCCCGCCTGTGATCCAGCCTCGGGAGCCGGGCAAGCTCCGGCTGGGGGTCCCGAGACGGACGGGGATCCGGACCCTTCCCCCTGTCCCGCAGCGGGTGCCCGCTCGGCGGAGGGCTCTGGAGCGGGACTGTCTGCGGGAGGGGATGCGGGGGTGATCGCTGGGGAGTTCTCGGGCCCATCCCCGGCGCATCCCTCGCCCGATTCCATCGGGCGCATCTTGGGACAGCAGTCAGCTGTCACAGCTCGGCCTTTATAACCTGCGCCTGGCTCGGCGCCCGCCGGGCCGACCCACGAGCGGGAGGGGGCGGCCGAGGAGCAACAAGTGGTGCCCGGGCCCGGAGCTCGCGCCGGGGCGAGCTCATGGTGGCAGAACAAGGCGAAAAAAACAGTAAAAGAAGAGCAAAAAGACTCGAGCGAAGGTTCCAGCTGGTTCCGCGCCGGCTTGGTTCTGAGCGCAGAGCTTCCCCCCCCCCTCCACCTCCAGAGAATGGTTCTGCCCAAATCCGCAGCTTCTCGGGGACTCGGAAGTCCTTAATTGGGAGCACCCTCTTCCTCCTGTCTTGTCTGGGTTTTCGCTGCCTTTCCTGGAGTTGGCCCGTGAGTTTGGGCAACATCGTGTCTTTCTTTCCCCGAGGGCTGAGAGATCAACCCAAACCCCACGCGCTGCCCAGTCTGGCGCGTCGCACACTCTCCAGCCCTCGCGTTCACACTGCCGTGCTCCAGCCCGCCACAGCCCTCTCTCTTATTCCTTCACTCGCCTTCCTGCCTTTCCTGGAGATTCACCTCCAGCGCGCACTCACTTTGCCCACCTCTGTCCACCCTGGCAAACACCTGTGCTTCCCGGAGACCCCGCTCGGACGTGTCCGGGTGAAGACAGCTCTCTCTCCCGCCGCCCCAGAGCATCCCTTATCCGGAGGCCAGCAGGGGTCGGAGTGCGTCTGCACCCCTTCCGCGCAGGGTGCGTGTCCCCCTGCGCCCAGCGCGGGACGGACAGCTACCGGGTCGCCGTAAGTCCTGAGTGGACTATAGGCAACAGAAGAGTCCAGTGGCCATTTCTAAGCCCTGGGACTGGGGCAACCAGCGGGCCAAAAAAAGAGATGGCCGGACAATGCTTCTTTTAAAACGTTGGGGTGGTTCTTGGCGCCCCAGTGCCCCTCTCTTCAATACCCAATCGGTCACCAAGTCTGGCTTAATTTACTTCCCAGATATTTCTGGTGTCTCCCCTCTAAAGCTCTTGTGCGTTGAGGCCTCATCCTCAGACAGTGAGCTGACCTCCTCCCCGCACCCTCCGGTGTGAATCACCCATCCTCCCATGTGAATCCTTCTCTAATCCATCCCTCCCACACACTCTCCCCTCAAGCTTATGAAATTCCAGGAGCTCCTTCCCCAAACGGCCACCACTGGAAGCCTGAGCCCAGGACAGGGGTCCAAGGTGCGTCTGGGGCAGAGGCTTGCTGACAAGGTGCCTTCAGGGTCTGATGACCGTGACACAGCATAGACCACAGACACAACCCAGGAAGGAGGGTCCGAGTACCCTGCCCATGGGCTCTCCAGGGGACCAGTGTGGTAGTAAGAACGTTTCCTTCTATCTGGGCTCATTTATTCATTCACAAATATTGATTACTCAATCAATATAAACACCAGGCACCGAGTCTTACTTAGTTCCTTCTGGCTGCTACAACAAAATGCCGTAGACTGGGTGGCTTCCAAACAACAAGACTTTATTTCTCACGGTTCTGGAGGCTGGAAGTCCAGGATCCCCTGTCTGGTGAGGGCCCACTTCCCGGTTCATGGATGACCGCCTTTTCCCGTGGTGTCCTCCCACGGCAGGAGGGGGAGGGAGTGCTCTGGGGTCTCTTTTTTAAGACCACAGTTCCCTTTCCTGAGAGTTCACGACCTAATCACTCCCCAAAGGCCCCGCCTCCTAATGCCATCACACTGGGGGTTAGGGTTTCAACACACCAACTTGGGGGGACACAAACATTTAGTCCCTAACGACCCTATCCCTCTTTTTAAAAAAAGTTATAATGGCCCTGGCTGGTGTGGCTCAGTGGATTGAGAGCAGCCTGCAAACCAAAGAGTCACCAGTTTAATTCCCAGTCAGGGCACATGTCTGAGTTGTGGGCCAGGTCCCCAGTAGGGGGCGCTCGAGAAGCAACCACACATTGATTCTCTCCCTCTCTTTCTTCTTCTCTTCCCCTCTCTCTAAAAATGAATAAATAAAATATTTCTTAAAAATAAAAAAGCTATAATTTGCATACCATAAAGTTTAGCACTTAAAAGTGTCCAATCAGTGGTTTCCAGTATACTTACAGAAATGTGCAGCCGCCACCACCATCTAATTTTGGAGCCTTTCATCTCCCAGAATGAGACCCCCCCCACCCATTAGCAGGGCTAAAAAGTGGTTTTTAAAGTCCTAATACACAGACACACATTACCCCTGGGGACTCCCCATCCTCTGCAAGAAGGGCTGAAAATCAGATGATGTCAGCCTCTCCTTGCAATCTTACATAGTTTCACCGTCACCATGCCAACAGGGGCCAACGTTCTGGCACCACATTCACACTCTCCCCGTTTGGGGTCCCACCTGCACCTCTGCCACCCCCTCCAGTCCAGCCCCGCAGGACTCCCTGCTCTTGGACATGCTTTCATTCATCGTGAAGCTGATGCCCTGGCGAGTGGCTCGCCACTAGCCTCTGCTTCGAGCTTCCTGGACAGTCTCGCTGTGTCTCCTGGAGCTCCGCAGTCCGACAACCGGCACAGATGGGACGACAGAGACGGCCACTCAACTCCTGCTGAACAGAGGTCTGCTGAACCGGATGTTCCCTGCCCGTGAAAAAGCAATCCTGAGGTCCCTGGGAAGTCTGAGGTGAAGAAGGAGGAAATGAAGTGGAGAAGACAGAAAAGACGAAGGGGACCCTGCTGGTCCCCAGGGGGTGGCACCATCTGGGTCCAGACATGGGCGCCCAGCAACTCCAGCTCCGGCCACCAGAGAGCAGTGCCACCCACATCATGCCTCCACCTTCCAGCTGCCTCCTGGGCAAGGCCAGTCAGTCACCCCACAAAAGAGGCAGAGCGGGCAAAGCGGCCCATTTTACAGACAGAGAAACCAAGGCTCAGACCCTGGGTTGCTCTTCAAGTAAACGTTTTGGCCCAGCTGACGTCTGCCATAGCCCAGAAGGCCCTGCAGGCACCGCTGGAGTGGCGTCTTTGAGTCACGTGCCCCTTCCCATCCCGCTGCTGCTCTGACCCGAAAGGTCAGCCAGGCCCAGTCCCTCAGCCTCCTGCCCTCCCTTCCTATACATGCCCTCCAACTCCTGCTGGGCCAGAGAGAGGCCAGAAGGAGGCGCACCGACTCGCCAGGCCGTGAAAACAGGCATGCCCTCCCACGAGAGCCATGAGCTTGGGGCACAGTTACTCGGACACCCAGCCTTGGGCAGCACACACCTGGCCCAGGCCACCTCCCCGGGCCCGACCCGGGAAAAAGTCACCTGGGACAGGGTACCCCATGGCAAGAGCCCCTGAGGGTCAGTGCCAGGGGACTAGGCAGGGCCAGGCTCGAGAACTACCTTCTGTGCCCCACTGGGGGGCAGGACAGAGAGGGTGTCCTGAACAGGGGATCAGTGAGACACCCCCCCCACCACACACACACACACACACACACACACACACTCCCACTGGTCTCTTGCAGGCCCCAGGGCCCCTTCTGTCCTTTACTCCCCCTCCGAGGCCCCCGGCCAGACTCCTGGGGCAATAGGCCTCTGAGCCCTTCCCCTGGCCTGGGACAAAGACAGGGAATATATTGGGGACCTGAGCAGCCTCCTATCTTGTTTTCTAGGACCCCCTGGCAGGGACAGGGAAGGGAGAGAAGCAAGGAGAGAAGGCAGGGGAGTTACCTGGGTGACAGTGAGGGGCGGGGCTCCAGCAGGGCCAGCCAGGATCTTAGGGAGAGAGCCATTTCTGCCATTCTGACCCAGCCACGCCCTCTCCCGCCTGGAGTCTCCTGTCTGTGTGTCACCCACACGGCCTTTAGGCCCACCCCCCCTGCTCACCTCGGGCTCTTGTGCTGAGGTCGGCCCCTCTGGGAGGTCCCCCTGCTCCCAGATCTTCATGGCATCCTCTCCTGCTTCTCACTGTGAGATTCTATTACTTACAAGACAATTGTTTATTTTTTAAAGATTTTATTTATTTATTTATTTTTAGAGAGGAAAAGGGAGGGAGAAGAAAGGAGAGAAACATCACAGGCAAGAAATACCTGCAACCCAGGCATGTGCCCCGACTGGGAATCGAACCAGTGGCCTTTTGGTCCGCAGGATGGCATGCAATCCACTGAACTACACCAGCCAGGGCACAAGGGGATCGTGTAGGTACCATGGAGGGCAGAGTCTGTTCTGCATCCTTAGGACTCCAGTTTCAGTGGGCACTCAGTGCTTGTTGGAGGAACACAATGGATTTTTCTGGCAAGTCTGCGGTGGGGGTAGTAACCCGCAAAAGCTCCGGAGAGGGCTGACCTGCCTGCCCTCTCAGGGAGAGAGTCTCGAGCTCTGGGCTCCAGGACCCATGCTCCTCGATCCCCAGGGCAGGGCAGCTCCACGGGGAAGGCTCCAGGGGGCGCCTGTTGGGAGAGGAGGAGGAATTCCGGCAAGGACAGGAGCCCAGGCCCTCGGTGGGGCACCCCCAGCACAGTGGCCTCCCCTCACTTCTCATTCAGAGCCCCCTCAGCTCAGCCCCCACTCACTTTCTCAAGGGGCCCAAGGTGGAGGCCTCAGTGAGCTATAGCGCTGTGTCCCGCAGGAGGGCAGGTTACAGGGCCGGGCCTGACCTGGGAGGCTCTGCTGGGAGCATCTGGGAGCAAAGTGAAGGGACCCACAGCGCCACCGTGAGGGAAGGTGGGGCAGTCAGCGGCCGTGGGCAGGCAATGGTGGTGAGCCGTGATGTTCCTTAGCCCTTGGGCCTCCGGAGCTACCTCCAGCCTCGGGGAGAAGGCTGAGGAGCCCCTCACTTTCTGACTTCTGTCCCCGGAGTCAGCAGCTTCCTCTGATCCTTGGGTTCACGTCCAGACGCTAAGCCTTTCCCAGGGCAATTCATGGGGTCGCAGGGCAGGCCGGGAGGGAGGAACCCACGTTCACTGAGCCCACCCTAGGCCCATGCTTTGTGTTATGTTATTTTATCGCCCCTGAAAGGATGTTACGGGTGACTGTTACAGAGAGGGCAAGTGGCTTATCCTAGGCCACGTGCTTTATCCAAGGTCACAGAGCAGGAAGCATCAGGGACGTAGGGTCACAAAGTTCGTCCGACCAAGAGCTCACGTGCTGCCACTGCTCCACGGGTTCCCGGCTCAGAGAAGGTGCACGGAGCCTGCTCCCCACCACCCCGGGCCGGCTGCGCTCGCTGGACTTCCGTCCCTGTAGCAGTGGCGACAGGCCTGCTGTCAGATCTCAGGAGGAGATATATTAACAGGGACACCCACGTATCACCGTGGCCTCACACGTTTAAATACTCCCATCACTATTTCAGTATGCTGGATTTATGTTGTGTGTATGTGACAGGTCTCCTTCACAACCTTACACGTCTCATCTTGGGCATCTGACAACACTGTTCCGAGGAGGGACCTGCAGACGTCCCCTGCGGCACCAAAGCAGTTCGAGACCCCTGGGCCCCAGAAACGCCCGGACACACTTCCATGGGACATGACACGGAGTCTGATTTTGCTTAAACACACTTAACAAGGTGAGGCGGGCAGCGGGTACAAGAAGGGGAGGAGGTTAGTCACCACTGAGGCTGGGCGACGGGCACACGGGGACTCTTGGTTCTCTCTACTTTTGTGTTTGCTCGTTTTCCCACAGAAAGTTCTGGTGGAGGTATTCAGACATTCGTAAGGGACAGGATAGTGTTCCTTAAAAGTAGACAAGCAAAACAGTCATGAGCCACCTGTGGTTCTGCGGCCACCCGGAGTGACCACTGTGGCGTTTGCCAGCGCAGACTTTGAGTTTTGCACTGGGTTTGTTTGTGTTGCCTGTGACACGCTTTCCATGCTGATCAGCAGATCTCGAGTCTCAGTTCGATGACCCCCAGGAAGTCAATAACCACTTGGTGAGTGACTCAGCCAATGAGGAGAGCCAGCCCATGGACAGGCCGTGCTGATCGCTGATCCCAGGCGATTCCTCGAGGCCCAGGTCTCCCCAGAATCCTCGTCCAGGAAGCCCAGAGCGTTCTCTGCCTTCTCCACCCGCACCTCCGTCACCGGACCTCAGTGCTCCTCATCTGTGAAATGGGGTCAATGGATCGAGAAACTGCTGAGCAGGGACTTCGTGCCTTGTAGCGGGTGTTTCAGCAAGTGACAGCAGGAATCACCTCTCAAGACCAGAAACAGGTGGCTCTGGGGGAGCCTTGAGCCAGGGGTTTAAGTCTCGGGTGGTTATTTAACTTTTCCTGCGTGGAATTTGTGTGAGGGCTCTCCATGTGCTCGAGATCACCCCGCCTGAGCGCCGTGCACCTGGCAGGGGCTCCAGAAAGGTGTGTGGGCACCTTAGTCTTGTTGGAGGGCTGTCACGGCGCACACGGGGCATGGCAGTGCCGGGGATGCACAGGCGGGGCTGGGTCTGTGTGCCCAGAGAGGGTGGCGGTGTCCGCGCCTGCCCTGGGCACTCAGCGCCCGCTCGACAAGGGACGTCACAGAGAGCCTTCGCGGAGAGCAAGATCTCCCTGACCTCAGTGCTCCTCATCTGTGAAATGGGGTTAATGGATGGAGGAACTGCTGATCAGGGACTTCGTGCCTTGTAAGCAGGTGTTTCAGCAAGGGACCTCAGGGGTCACCTCTCAAGACCAGGTGGCTCTCGGGGAGGGAGCCCAGGGAACAAAGATTCTCATCCCCTCCCCTCGGGGGCTGGAAAACAAAGAGCAGGGACATGCTTTTAAAATTTTTCAGTGCAAGACTTACTTTAATAACTCCTTGTTTTTAATAACTTCCTCTGTTTTCATTGGCAGGCTGTTTTTAAGAGCAGTTTCAGGTTCACAAATGATAACTCATTTTTAAAACTTGTTCTAGTGACTGGTTGCTGAAATCCCACCATGTTGGATGCTGCCCCCACCCCGGATTGTCCCCAGTTTTCCAGGCCTTGGTTGTGCCAGCAGGAGAGGGAGCCTCTCTTGCCATCAGCACGGCACTTGCCACTGCGCCAGGTTGGTGTCTGTCTCTGCCGGCACCGTTGATACCCACAAAGAGGGGGACGTGCAGGCGGCAGAGACCTGCCCCCCGACAGACAGGGCCAGGCTTCCGCGGGCGTGGCTGCTCAGCCAGGGATGTCCACCTCACCTGCGCCTGCGCTTCCCTTTCCTTCACCTGAGCCTGCATGTTCCCCTTCTGGTCTGCTACTCAGTCAGCAGCTTTGCTGCAACCCAGGCGCTCAGCTCCTTGCCACCCATCCCACTGAGCTGCCTACAAGGAAGAGGTTGCTCAGGTCTCGTTCCTAGTCACTGCCTGTCTGCCCATGTCCCCTCTGTCCCTTTTTATTCCACTATCAGAACCTGGGGTTTTACCAAGGGGACAATGTGTGCAGCTAAACTATTCTCCATTTCCCAGTTCCCCGTGCAATAAGGGAGGGTCATGGGACAACTCCCAGCCAATATCCAGCTGTGTCCCTGGGTAGATGTCCTCCTTTTGCCTGGCATCCCTGAGCTTTCTCATCTCATCTTCACATTCTGTAGTCAGAGAAGTAATTATACCCATTTTATAGGTGAGGAAACTGAGGTTCGGATAAGTGAATTGAACTTTCTCAAGGTTACAAGTCTCAGACAGCTCCTACTTGAAAAGAGAAGAATCAGACAACTCACTCCATTGAGATGAACTTGTTTCTCTTTTTGGCCAGGCTACCAGGACGCTCAGCCCTTAATATGAAGCTGTCATGACTAGTACTGACCCTTACCATGGGGGCTTCGCTGTCCCTTCCTTTCCTGTGCCTCACTGCCGGCTATTAAGTTTTAGGGAGCAACCTTCCTTGTCGGTTGTCTCCAGTCCTCTTTAGGAGGGACGGGCCAGGGCGGGGGGAGATCTTTCACTGGCCTCACCAGACCCTTTGTAATCTCTTTCCCAAACTCTCCAAGCTGAGTGTCTCCTGCCAGAGTCCTGTTATGGATGGAATGTTTGTGTTCCTCCAAACGCGTATGTTGAAGCCCCAGTGTGATGGTATTCAGGGGCAGGGCCTTTGGGACATAGCTATGAAGTCATGAGGGCGGGCCCCTCACGATGGGATCGGTGCCCTTATGAGAGGGAGAGAGATCCCGCTGTCTCTTCGGGGCGTGCGCCACGGAAAGGCCACGGGAACACACCGATCTAAAAGCCGGCGAGCGGGCTCCCACCAGACGCTGAGTCTGCTGGCACCCGGATCTTGAACTTCTAGCCTCCCCAGTTGAGACATGTCTGTCATTTAAGCCACCAGCCCATGGTAATTTGTCATAGCAGCCAGCACAGACTAAGACAGGCCCTGAACAGAGTGCAGAAGAAGCGCACCGTTAAAAGACCTCCGAAAAGGGTCTGTCCCCTCCTGTCCCATGGTTCCCCTCAGCAGCACTCAGCTCAGCTGCTTACCACCTCCTGCCCACAGCCTCACGGCTGCCTCCCAAAGGGGCTCCCAGCCCTCCTCCCGACAATGCATCTGTGCAACAAGGTCATGGCCTCCCTCCACTGCCCGAGCTCCAGGCAACAGAAACGGAGCAGCAGGCCCGGCAGGAGCCTGGGAACCAGAGGTTCTCAGGCTTGGCGGGTGTGCTGTATCTAGCCATCCCCAGGAGGGGGAACTTGGAGATGCAGGTAGGGGACTGTCACTTCAGCTGACAATCACACCAGCGTGACAAGTGGAACGATGGCCATGCACAGGGTACCACGGAGCAGAGAAGGGGCAGCAGCTCCGTCTGGCTGGCAGCAGGGTGGTCCTGGAGCGAGAGCTGCGGTGGATCCCAATGGGTGAGCAGGTGAGGGCCTTCCAGGCAGAGGGAGCAGCATGGACAAAAATCAGGAGGCAAGAACCAATGGGGAGGACGCTGGCTGAGGGGGCGGGGCCAGTGGGCAGGGGCTGGGGCACGCCCACCGCAGACCACAGAGGGGCCTGGACTCCAAGCCATGGGCCACGGGCCACAGGGAGTGTTACGCCCAGGAGCGATCCACCAAACGTACATTCAGGCAGGAGGGCGCAGGGCTGGAGGCTGAAAGGCCAGGAGGCGGTGGCCCACGGGCAAGAATAAGGCCCGGTATCCCTGCAGGTCATCTTAGCTCCTCTAAGACTCCTAAGACTCCAAGTTGGAGCCCTATGGGTTTGTATTAAATTAAATCGACTCTGTCTTCCTAGACGTTCCTTTCTCCCGACCCTCCTCTCTCGGTGTCTTTCCCACAAACGAGGTGGCCGTGAGGACACTTGGGATCTGGCCGAGGAGGCCACGAGGCTGCTGAGAAAGCCCCCGTCTCCCCGTCCCATGGCCCCCAAACAGCCTCCACTGGATCTGTGTTAGTTTTATTTTCATTGCTTTGGTCTATACAAAAAACCAATAACCAAAAACATAAAGCGATAATAAAACTCTCCGCAGGGACCTCTCCCAGCCCCCCTATCCATGTGCAAGAGGTTGGGGGTGGGTTGAAAGAGGAAGGGAGGAGAAAGCCCCTCACCGCACACCAGAGGGGTCAGCCAAGAGCACTTCTCGGGTCAGGCAGGGCGGTCGTGTGGGCAGGACGGGGGTGTGAGGGAGCTGTCCCCGGAGCCCCCCCCACTCTGGGAGGGGGCCAAAGCCAACCGGGCATCCTGGGGAGAGAGGCAGGCAGGGTCCTGGAGTGGGGGACTCACTCTCCACATCACTGCCCCAGCTCCCCGGACAGCAGCCCCTGCAAGAGGAGCTTTGGATTCTGGGGCTTTGGGCCTTGAACCTGGATCCTGGAGACCCTAGGGGCTCAGGACAGTTGGTCAGGCGGAGTCCAGTGAGAAAATCAGACCCAGAGAAGGACCCAGAGCCCTGTGGACCCGGGCGGCTGGAGACAGGCAGCCAGGGCAGGGACGGGGGCACTGCTGGGGGACGGAATCTAAAGCTTTAGTGGCAGGGCCACAGGGTTGGGGAGGGGCGTCGGGCCACCACTGACCCACAGCCCAGAAGAGAAAAGCAGGAGCGTGTCATCATCCCAAGAAAGACCCTACGGAGGCTCGGGGTTCGGCAGGAAGTCACGGCCCCGGTCCCCCAGGCTCAGGCACTTTGCTGTCTTGCCCCATCGTCTGCACCAAGAGTCTCTCAGATGAGGAGCCGCACCTGGGGCGGGGGGGAGGGGACAGACACAGAGAGTGGTTCAGGGCAGGCCCGGGTCCCCTAGAAGCTTGTGCCATTCCCACGACACCCACCCACCGCCCACAGAAGGGGCAGGACTCTGCGTCCCAGCGAGGATACAGGAATTAAGGCAGGCCAAGGCACACTCCCCTGGGGATGCTCAACAGCAAAGGGACCCGCACTCCTTCTTTCCCACAAGGAGCCAGAGTTTCAACAGACACGTGAGAGGGCCTCCGGGAGGAGGAGGAGGTCCTGGAGGAGAGGGAAAGCGCGTCTCGGCGGCCCACGGACATGGGGGGGGGGCTGCGAAGCGGGAAGCGCCTCACCGAGGTCGAGCCGGCTAGGCCAGCATGTGGTCCGCAGTGGGGTAGGGGGGCCGGAGGCCATCGCTGTAGGCGTCGATGGGGTAGTCCCCGTCCATGTCCATGTGCATCTCCATGGGGTCCAGGGGCATGTCACTTGAGTACATGGGGCGGTAGGTGGCATCCATGTCTGCGAAGGAGAAGGGGGACTCTGTCCAGGGTCCGCAGGCCGCCCGGTGGGGGGCCTGGGCAGCCCTCAGCCGCCTTCTCCACCTCTGCCTGACCCCGCTGGGCCTGACCCGCTTCCCTGAACTCCACGTCCGGGGGCCTGCGCAGGAGCTCATGTGGGTGCTAAACGGTAGCTGCCACGGGCCTTGGCCCTGGAGACACAGTGCCCCCCACTCACACGCCCGTGCCCCGCCCCCGCTCCCCAGGGCCCTGAGAAAGAACTCTGCACCCGCTTACCGTCTGCATAAGGTTCATTGATGGGGATCATGCTCTGGGCCTGAGGAAGGAGACAGAGAGGCACTGAGGGGCGGGGGAGGGTGGAGACCACAGGGGCTGCGGGTGGGCGGCTAGAGAGGCTTCTGTAAAGGGGGCCGAGGGAAAAGCCAAGGCCCCGTGAGGGGACAGGAGATGAAATGGGGCTACCCAGTACCCCATCAACTCCTCTCTCCTCAGGCACCTTGCCAGGGGAAGGGTCCCACCAATCATGCTTTGGGGCACCCACAGAATAACAGCCCTGGGGAGGGGAGTGGAGGGGAAAAGACAAGAATGACTGCCAGGCCCCGGCTGGTGTGGCTCAGTGGGTTGAGCACTGGTTTGCGCACCCAAAGGTCGCCAGTTCGATTCCCAGTTAAGGCACATGCCTGGTTTGCAGGCCAGGTCCTGCCTCAACACTTTATATCAGTGCGAGCAAAATTAAATTGCCATTTGGGTTGGTCAAAAACAGATAGGCGGTTCAACCTACTCTTTCCACCTCCTGAGAATCGTCCTGAACCATCCCACTGAGAAATAAAAACCTAGGACGCTGCCAGGATGGCAGGCGCCCCCATGAAAGTGCTGTCCCCAGCCCACCCAGGACACTCACAGCCTCCCAGGCGGCCGGGTCGTGCTTGAAGAGGGAGTTGGTGAGCTCCACGGACACGCGCTTGCGGTAGTCTGGGTTCTTGTCCTCGGAGATTCGGAACAAGACCGCTGCCGCGTAGGTGGCTGAGCGGAGGGGAAAGGCCCCGTCAGGCACCCGCCTCCGCCCAGGCTCAGGGGGGCGGGGGCAGAGATCGGGACACAAGGCCCAGCCCCCTCCCTCACCCCCTTGGCCCCGGCACCGCCTCTCACCAGTGCCCTCGTTGCGGGAGTGAAGCAGCTCCATGAGCGGGGACGAGGCCCCCTCCGCATCAATGGCGTCAGCTGCCTCCTTGTCCTGGGCCAGCTCGCACAGGACCCCAGCGGCCACGCGCTGGATGTTCTCCACCGGCGAGTACAGGAGCTGGGGGGAGGGGGGAGGGGGCGCGGGGCGGGGTGAGGCCGGCGGCGGCGCACCGCAGAGTCCTGCCTGTCTCTGCCTCCCCTTTCTGGGCGCAGCCCAAGCTCATGCTAGAAAGCACAGAGAGTCTAAGAAAAGCATGAATAAATGGAAAAGAACGGCAGCCACAAATCCCCACCCAGACAGACACAGCCTCTGTCAACACGTTGGTGTATTTCAGTCATCTGTGCACCCTATCTTTCCGTCCGACGTAGCGTGAGGCATTTCCTATATGTTTCATATAGAAAGCACTAAAAAACTTTTCCTCAAGATCTGTGAGTTCACACGGATACTCGAAAGAAGAAAAGAGAGAAAGAAGAGAAAGAAGAGAAAGAAAGAAAGAAAAAGAGAATGCTGCAAAACAAAACAATCGCCACTCCACATCGATCACCTGACCCGTGGCTGCCAACCTTCCCAGCTCAGCAGTGGGGATTGGCAGGGGCCCGGGGGACCGCTCCTGCCCGCCTGCCCAGACTCACCTGCACAAACAGGGGGATGGTGTTGAGCCGGAAGATCTCCATGCGGTTCATGGGGTCCCGGGCGAGGATGTGCAGGGCTCCAGTGCAGCCCTCCTCGATCTCCTCCATCCTCACGCCATCCTGCACAAGAGGGGGCATTGAGGCAGGGCGACAGGTGGCCCTTGGACGTGACCTCACAGCCCCCAATGCTCTGACAAAACCTCGCTGGTCCTTAGACGGGAATCGGTTGTAACTTGCCTCTTGGAGTGTACATACTCGCGTGCACGCACGTGCACACAGAGGCCATCCTGCCGCCAGGGAGGGCGGCCACAGGCACCACCAGCCCACTCACCGTGTAGGGCTGCTGGGTGCCTGCAGCCACGTGGCGCTGGGCATCCTGATGGGCCTTGACCAGCAGCTGGACGAGGCGAGGAATGACCGCTGCCTCCTGCAGCGGGGCATGGTTGGCTGGGCACAGGGCCAGATTCCTGATCAGGCCGATGGTTGCCTGGCAAGAAAAGGGACCACAACCAGGGTTGTTTCTGGGGTGTCTGGGGGATCCTAGTTTCCCAGCATCATCTCCTCCTGCCCTGCCATCTCTCTGGCCCCCCCAGGCCGGACATGGATGTGCTGGAAGGTCTCCAGAGAATGAGCCCACCCCAGCCCGTGTCCCTTATTCCATAGGATCTGTGAATTCCCATCTGTCTAACTCTAATAGCCCCTGCTAAAATGATACTCTATTCCAGCCCCTGGATGGCGTAGCTCAGTGGATTGAGCGCGGGCTGCGAACCAAAGTGTCGCAGGTTCGATTCCCAGTCAGGGTACATGCCTGGGTTGCAGGCCACGGCCCCCAGCAACTGCACATTGATGTTTCTCTCTCTCTCTCTTTCTCCCTCCCTCCCCTTTCTAAAAATAAATAAATAAAATCTTAAAAAAAAATGATACTCTATTCCAGACATTCTGCCAGCCCCCATGCCCTGACTCTCTTACCCTCACCCCCTCATTACCCCCACCCCCAGAGACACAAGCCATACTTGCTTTTCCGATAGTTCCCAAACCCTGATTATCAGGGAGACCTCGCTACAGTCGAGCCCAAAGCCTCCTCCCTTGGGGATGCTCACACAGCAATCCATCCCCAGCAGGGCTGCGCTCTCCTCCCCAGGGTCCCCCGACTCCCAGCAGGCACTCTGGCCTCCCAGGGTCCCTCAGGGTCTTGCAAGGCAATTTATCATCTAATTTGATCCTCAAAACAAGAAGCTAGGGGGGCAGGAATGAAAGCCGTGTGAGCGACGGGGACATGGGCGCAGGGCAGAGGAGCTGCCATGGTCGCCTGTCAGTCAGCTGCTGGGTTGGGATGCAAACCCCTCCGCACCTCGGGCTTGTAGCAGGCGCCAAGCCCAACGAGGAGCCACGAGCTGCCCTTTTTAGTCTCACTATGAATTTTTTAAAAATGTACATCATGCCCTGGCTGGCGTAGCTCAGTGGATTGAGCGCGGCCTGCGAACCAAAGCATCGCAGGTTTGATTCCCAGTCAGGGCACATGCCTGGGTTGCAGGCCACGGTCCCCAGCAACCGCACATTGATGTTTCTCTCTCTCTCTTTCTCCCTCCCTTCCCTCTCTAAAAATAAATAAATAAAATCTTTAAAAAATATATACATCATCAGTTACAGTCATTCTTCTCTGTCCTGTTCAATTGTCTAAAATATAGCCAGTGCCAGCTGGCTCCCCTGAGGAGGCCCCGCCCCTTCACACCCAGGACTCCCTGTGGCAGATACTTGATACCCCCCAGAATCCTCTTAATCCCTTGTCCTTTTTAGCATCACTCCTGAGCTAACAGACACATGGTCCTCTGACACATTACTAGTCTCTTTACACCTGCATGTAACCAAATGACCGAGTTCCACGGTGTGGGCTAAAGTAACGTGTCCCACTTCCTGGTCACTGCCAGCCTCCCACGTTCCTGGGACCAGAATGCACTGGGCAGAATGACACAGCCTGACTACTGCTGTGAGCCCAGCTCTCTCGTTCAGACCCTCTCCAATAAGAAGTGAGCTCTGTGGACCAGCAGCAACACCTAGGAGCTTGTCAGAAAACGCAGGATCTGCCTTGGCTGCTGTGGCCTGGTGGATTGAATGCCAGCCTATGAACCAAAGGGTTGCAGGTTCAATTCCCAGTCAGGGCATATGCCTGGGTTGTGGGCCAGGTCACCAGTAGGGGGCGCTTGAGAGGCAACCACACATTGCTGCTTCTCTCTCTTTCTCTCTCCCTTCCCCTCTCTAAAAATAAATAAAATATTTTTTAAAAAGAAAAGGAAATGCAGAATCTCACCACCCCCACCAAAGCCTACCAAATCAAAACCTGTTTTGTTTTGTTTTTGTTTTTTAAGACTGTATTTATTTATTTTTAGAGAGGGAAGGGAGGGAGAAAGAGAGAGAGAAACATCAATGTGCGGTTGCTGGGGGCCGTGGCCTGCAACCCAGGCATGTACCCTGACTGGGAATCGAACCTGCGATGCTTTGGTTCGCAGCCCGAGCTCAATCCACTGAAAACCTGTTTCATGAGACAGCTCATAAGCCAGTGGGCATGGCTGAGCTACAAGAAAAAAGATCCTGGCTCTCAGGAGCAGAGCCGCTGGGGTAGGTCTAAACCATTCCATGAGAGAGAGACAAATTTCTCTCCCAGGGCCTCTCTGTCACAGCAGCTTTGTCTACGGCACCTAATCCTGACTGCAGAGTGCTCCCTCCCCGCCCTGACCCCCAGCACAGCGGCGGCCGTACCTTGACCAGCGGCCACTGGTTGGGCTGGTTGAGCAGCTTGACAATGGCCGGGATGCCATAGTTGAGGCGCACGGAGTTCTGGGCCATCTCGGCCTCGGGGTGGCGGCTGGTGAGGTGGCGCAGGGCGCAGACGGCAGGCTCCGTGATGTCGTCCTTGTCGCCGGCGCGCAGGATGGCGTGGACGAGAGCCTCCACGCCGCTATTCTGCGTCACCAGCGTCTTGTTCTTGCTGTTGTTGCACGTCAGGTTGGACAGCGTGCCCGTGGCGCAGGTGAGGACGTTGACGTCGTCCACACTCAGCTGGTTCACCAGAATCTTCAGCACGCTCTCCAGTCCCTCCTAGGGTCGGGGGAAGGCAGTGATGTGTGAGAGGGACTCCCAACAGCCCCCATGTATGGCCCAGGAGGGAGAAAGAGGACCTGACAGTTGGGGGCGGGGGCGGGGTCGCGGCGGTGGTCTGAAGCCCACTCAGCTGACAGGCAATGGACCCCGCCCCTGTGCCAGGGCACCTTCATCCCTGCGATCCTGCTGACGCCACTGAGAGCAGCGCCCCCCTGTGGGCGAGTGAGACTCAGCGAGATTGTGTGGCTTGCCCTCCAACCCACAGCTGGAGGGCTGGATCTGAACCCAGGTCTGTCTCTAAGCTCCACGCTCCTTCCTCCAGCCCCCGGCTCCTCCTCTGAATGCTCATTCACAGGCAGAACATCACTCAGGCCAAGGGCGGCAGCCCTCAGGCCAGGAGGAGCCTGAGGAGGAGGCCACAGGCATCACTGGCCCAGCCGACCCATTTTTACATGCTTCCATCTTTCCGGGTCTTCCCGGCTGCCCCCCAGTGATCCCCAGGCCAATCCGCTTTTGGGAAGCCTTACTTCTCCTGGGCCGAGGGGAGTGAGCGGCGTGTGGGCTCTGTGGTGGAACAGGAAGGCCCTGGGCTCTGGGCACAGACAGTCCTGAGTTCATACCCCACCCTGCCATTTCTCAGCTGCGACCGAGGGCCTTAGTTAACTCCCCAAGCCTCCGTTTCTCCATCTGAGCAACCCATCCCACGCTCTGCCTCCGGTCCTGGGAGGGGCGACCGAGACAATGCCAGAGAGGCCAGCTCACAGCCGGTGCTCACGGAACAGCCTGTGGCCGGGGCTCTTAGGAACGACAGATTGTAAGAAGGGACCAAGAGACTTGTCCTGAAACTGGTTTTTTCCCCCTTAAACTGTGTTTTTGGCCACTGGGGCCTCCAAGCTGTGTCTTAGCGCCCTGCTGTTCCCCACCCCCGAGTCTAGGTCAGAGCCGTTCCCCTGGAGCCACCTGGAACCCAGCTTAGAGAAGCGTCCCCCTTCATTGATTCCCCTTCCCAAGTCCCTAACAGAGAACAGAGCCGCAAGCTAAAGGGGTGAGGGCCCCCCGGGCACGTCCAGCCTCCGCCATAACAGGGCAAGATTCAGAGGCCTGAGGCCTCCCACGGCCCCTAGGGTCAGACCTAGCCTGGAGGCTGGACGCGGTCAGACAGTAGGGGCTGAAGAGGCAAACCCAGGCCCGAACTGTTTCCTCACCTGCTTGGTGGCCACGTCCGAGAGGTTGCGCAGGGTCCAGAGGCAGTTCTGCACGAGGCGGGGGCTGTTGCTCGTCAGGTGTTTGCCCAGAGCCTGCATCCCACCTGCAGTGGGGGACAGAGATCAAGTCAGCCACAGGGGAGCACAGCTGAGCCAGGCCACTGGACCAGGCCCCACCCTGGCCCTCCCAGCCCCGTGGGCCCCCGCCACGGGCCGTGCTCCTCACCAGCTTCCACGATGGCGGGCTTGTTGCTGGGGCACACCGACAGCACCTTGAGCACGCGGCTGGTGGTCCAGAGCAGCTTCTCGTAACTGTAGTTGCGCATGATCTGCACGAGGGCCTGGGGCCCTCCGTTGGCCAAGATGATGAGCTGTGAGGAGGAGGGGGAGCATGAGTGTGTGACGGACAGGGAATCCAGCGACGAACAAGGAAGGGAAAGGGGGCCGACGGAGCTGCCGTTACCGAACGTCAGCTAAGACCTGAAGAGATGCTGTGACTATTCAATAAGCCAAAACCTTGAAAACAGGGTAACACACAATGCTGGCAAGGACGAGGCAAAAGTGTACTGATAAACATCACCACTGCCCTGGCTAGCGTAGCTCAGTAGATTGAGCTCGGGCTTTGAACCAAAGCATCGCAGGTTCAATTCCCAGCCAGGGCACATGCCTGGGTTGCAGGCCACAGCACCCAGCAATCACACATTGATGTTTCTCTCTTTCTCTCTTTCTCCCTCCCTTCCCTCTCTAAAAATAAATTTACAATCTTTTAAAAAATGCTCATAATTATACATTAAAAAAAAAACATCACCACCGATGACACTGTGAATAACGTAATCAGCTTGGAAAGCCGTCTGCCAATAGGGATAAAAGCCTACAAATACTAAAAGCGTTAGCCCTGCTGATGAAAAAGTATCCGCCCTTTGGGAACAGCTCCGTGCCCACAGATGCTCGTTCTAGCATTGTTTACGAAGGTGGGGAAGCAGGAGCAACTCAGATGCCTTCCCTCAAAGTAAACCTGGGGCCTCCACTGAATGAAATGCTATTTGCCATTACAGACGGTGATTTTGAGGACAATACAACCAAAAAATCGTGTTTCGTGTCCCGTAGAAAATGAATGCAGTTATATAGTTGCTGTGACGACAGCTAGTATAAAATGCCCACAGGACAGCACAGAGGGAGCTCATCAAAATAACAACGGCTGGGGGAGGACAATGTTTTTTTTTCTCTTTTCCTTGTCCTCAAAATAGCTATGTAGTACAATAATGGCATGTACATACACATTTAACCTGACAGCGGTCAGGAGGCGGCGGTCTGAGGCCGCCGAGGGACAGAAGGGCCGGAACGGGGTACCCTGAGTCCCGGCAGTGGGCCCACCTTGCTCTCCTGGTTGCCGTAGGCCAGCAGCTGCAGGCAGTCGGTGGTGATGGCCAGGAACTTGGGGTTGTTCTTGTTCAGCAGCGGCACCATCTTCTGCAGCCCATCAGCCAGGCGCACCGCCATCTTGGCGCCCTCCTGGTTGAGCAGCAGGTTGTGCAGCGTGGTGATGGCATAGAACAGGACCGACTCCACGGGGGAGCTGGGGTGGCAGGCAGGGGGGCTCGGGTGAGTCGGGTCCCGGGGGCCTGACATCAATGTAGGCCACCACCCCACCGGCATGGGTACCAACATCCCCATGGAAACCGCCCTTTGCTAACATCTCATCGTCCCTGAGCCCGGCCCACCTTTACGCATGGGGCACGCAGCACCTGTCCTCTCCCCACGGGGACCACGACCCCTCCTGCTCCTAGGCTCCCAGCCTGCAGCTGGGCAGAGAGTAGGTCCCCTTGATACCTGCCCCTACGATGTACAGTAACTACTACATGGAAACCACATGCCAGAGAGGCCTGCAAGGGGCTCGGAAGGGAGTAAGATCGGAGTCCCTCAAGGAACTCACCACCCAGCACGGGGCTGAGGCCAATCCACATGGCGAGGCCAGAAAGATAAAGGTGGTGAGGGAACCCGCTGCTCCCTCCCCTGGAATACTCTTCCCTTCATTTACAACAGCCGAACTCCACTCGTCCATCAACCTTGCTAGTAAGAGTGGGGGAGGTCTGAACAGTTGCAGACACCCCCTGCCCTAGCATGAACTGTGGCCTCATCACCAACCTGCTCATGACATGACCAGCTAAGCACCAAGACTGGCTGCGGTTCTGCACCTGGCACATAGTAGGTGCTCAATGAATGTCGTATGGAAGCCCAGGGAAGGGAGGGGGAGGCCAGGTCAGGGAGAGTCTGGGCCCCCGCCGCGAGCACAGCGCAGGTACCTGAGCATGCGAACCAGGGCGGGGATGCCGCCAGACTTGAAGATGGCAAGCAGCCCCTCGCGGTGGTGGGAGAGGTTGTGCAGGATGCTGGTGGTGCAGCGGGCCGTGTCCAGGTCGCTGGTGTTCTGCATGGTGCGCACGACAGCGGCCACCAGCTGGGGAGAGCTCATCAGGGCCCGCCGTGACGCCTCCTTCTTCGACAGCTGATTCACGATCATGGCTGCCTTAGTCACCACCACCTGGAGGGGCGGACGCGAGGACGGGAGTGAGCAGACCCGCCAGCTCCAGCTGCCACTGTGAGAGGGAGGTGACCAGGGGGCCCCTGCACAAAGCTCGTGGGAACCCAGGTCAAGCTCTCCCTGCTCATGGGGCTCTGGGTCAATGACCTCCCTCTGTCCCAGGTAGGACCCTCCCCTCTGTGGACACCTGTCCTCTCCCTCCCGTCTGCCCCCCCACCCCAGCTAGGCCCCCCTCACGGACCGGGTCCTCATCGTTCAGCAGTTTGGTGAGCTCCGGCAGGGCCCGGGTGGCCAGCTCGGCATCATCCTGGTAGTTGATCAGGTGTACGATGGCCGACTTCAGCAGCTGGGACGGCTCGGCCAGCCGCTGCAGGTTGGTGGTCTGGCCCTCCACCTGGGTGGTCAGCAGTAGCGAGCTGTCCTCCCCTGCCATGCCAGGGCACATGGCCTCCCGCACCCGCTTGGCTCGGGCCGTGGTGGACATCTGGTACTCCAGGTCACCTAGGGGCCGACGGACATGGCCTGAGCTGCGGAAGGCCGAGAAGAGGCCGAGAAGGGGAGCAGGGCGGGCATGCGAAGAGCCCCCCCCGGGGTTCTCCGGGGTTCTCCGGGCTGCCTCCCAACCCGACCAAAGGCCCAGCACACCAGCTACAACGCTGCCTCTGCCCAGTGCCCTCGGGGAGGTCACCATCGCCTCAGTCAGGTCGTCTGTGAGAACGCCATCTGTTCTGCCTACCCCAGGGGATTCTTATGAGAATTACATGAGATAACAGCCGTGAACCGCCCTGGAAAGGATTCGTGCGCCTGGCCCGTCCCACTGCAAACACGTTGGTGATCACTGTTATTAGCAGGCCAGGCACAGCTAACACTTCTGGAGTACGTATTATGTACCTGGCAGTGAATTATGCATTTTTCTTGTATTTTCTCATTTAATCTTCCAACTCAGAAGATAAGTACTATTATTATCTCCACTTTATAGATGGAAGAACTGAGTCACAGAGAGGTTATAGGAACCTAAGCTGGGATCTGAACTCAGACAATCTGACTCCAGAGCCCAAACTTCGACTCTGGGCCCCGCCGTTAACCACCGGGTCAAGGTCAGATGAGACAACCTGCTTCTCTTCACCCCCGAAATCTCCTGATGCTAATTATACTCCCGTCATCCCCAAAGGAGGCAACTCCCCCATCACACGGACAGGCAGATCCAGGCCCAGAGGCAGGAGACACCCAGTGACATACAGCGGACCGGAGGGAAAGTCAGGACGGCCGATTTCAGAAAGCGGGAGCTGGGTCCTTAGCCCAGACTCCGGGTGCCGCCTCCTGGGTGGGCCCGGGAGTCCCACAAACAGCCGCCCAGAGTCCCCAGGCAGCCCTGCCCTGGCCGGTGTCCAGGCACCCCGGGGAGAGGGAGGCAGGGTTTCCGCCCTCCAATTAATCGGGGAGGAAACCTCGACCTGGCTCTCCCACCTGCCTGCTGGTGGGGCGCCCGTGTCCCTGAGCCCCGGGGCTGGCTCGGTCCCTGCACCGCTGGGCCCTGGCCCGTTCCCATGTCAGCATACTGCACATGCCGGGCTTGACTCCTCCCCGCCCCCCACCGGGAGCTCTCAGGCTTGAGAACTGCACCTCCTCTCCAGACCGGGGCCCCCTGAGGGCTGGGGCTCTGCCTCCCCACCAACCTTGAAGGTCCTAGAACAAAAGGATGATGCCTTTCTACAGCCCCTGGGTTTCGGAGGGTGAAGGTGACACCCCCTCATCATTCCGTATATGGGCGGAAGGCAAAGACGGTGTCTCTTCTCTTCCTTCAGACGGGTGGGCAGGACCTGCCCGTTCCCTCCATTCTAGAGGCTCACGAGGGGAATCTGCCTCCCTCCAGGGTGGGGGCAACCTAAGGCAGATGCTGTGCCTCTCGAGGCCCTAAAGTCCGCCTCCTTCTACCCCGAACCCCCTGCAGGGCCCAGCACTCTGCTGGAGTACTCCCAAGGACCAGTGCCCCGGGCTCCCGACCTTGGTTCTGAGACACGCCCTGGGTGTACGTGGTGGTCTTCTTGACGGTGTACTGGCGCCCGCAGGCCTCCTCCTCGTCCATGATGCCCTTGCTGCTGAGCGAGGGCACGCAGGTGTTGGCGCCCGAGTGGATGCCCGAGTCATAGGTGTATGTCTGTTGCCACTCCGTCACCTTGATGGGCTGTTCGATCAGGTTCATCACATCCATGGTAGCTGCTGGGGACGCAAAGAAGGGGCAAGAAATCAGCTGGCCCCCACTGGGGCATCCCATTGGCTGGCCCAGCCCCCGACCTGCCCACTGCCCCTTACTCCCAGGGCAAGCCCAAGGGCCCCAGTGGGCTGCGGTGAGGGAGCTGGGGGCCAGAGGGGCACCAGGCCTGGGGAAGGATGCCCACGCGTGAGTCCTGGGTTTGCATCTCTGACCACCAGCCAGGATCGGGGGAACCCCACGGTGGGTAGGGCAGTAAAAAGCCAGATGCCCCAACCCAGCCCTCGTCTGCCCCACCTTGCGGACCCTTCCCAACACTCCCAGAGGAGAACGCACTCAAGGCCTCCAACAGTGCCTGGGGTCCTGCAGACCACCCCCGCACCCACTGGGGCTCCCTAGGAAGGCTGCTGGAGGCGAGGTCACTGTGCCAGGAGCCGGCTGGTCGGACAGGGAAGCGGTGGGAAGGTTTTCTCTGGGAAGCTGGGGAGGCTGCTGAAAGCAGCCAGAGGCGCCCAGGATCCCTTAGGATCTCACAGGACCTCTCTTCCGCAGAAGGTGCAGAACGGCAAGTGGCCCCAGAGCCCCAGGGCCTGCAATTCCCCGTCTCTCCGGCACCCCAGCTCCTGGAAACCTTTTCCAGAATTCTGAGTCCCACCAACAGCTTCAAATTTCAGCCACATACTACCGCGGTGACCCATCTGCCCGCTGAGCCTCAGTGTCCCCATCCGTGAAATGGGGTGGCACCACCTCCCCAGCAGGTTGTCGTGAGAACCGTATCTGTAAAGGACCCTGCATGGTGCCTAGCTCACAGTGGGGACAGATGTGGGGGACAGTGGCCATGTGTCAGCACCGCCTCTGCCCCACAGGTGTCTGCACACCCCCTGGCCTCCTCGAGCCCAGGCCAGGGATGAGGGGCGAGGCGGGCCCGGGGGTGGTGGCTGTCTTTCAGGCACCCCTCCGTCTCTCTGCAGAGACGGGGGCCACTCGAGGGTAACGAAGAGCTGGGCCCTGCCCTGTCCCAGGGAGGCGACTCCCCACCTGCGGTCCTGGCTCCCTGTCAGGGAAGCCAGGCTCAAGGTGGGGGCTGACCTGGCATCGTACCTTCCACCAACGCACCATCCTCACAAGAGGGTCTCTAAACGCACGCTCTGCTCGCTCACGCACAGGTGTGGGGGCTGAGGCTCCACCAGGTGAGGGGGCAGGGCACGGCAATGGCAGAGCCAGGACCAGGCGCAAGCACGAGTGACACCCGAGTCTGCAGCCTTGCAGGCCCAGTGTGGCCTCCGTGGGCAAAAAGACCACGGGCTGGTCCGCCCCAAGGCCCGGCAGCACCCAGCACCTCACACCCGCCGTGTGGGGGGGCCGGGTGAGAGCGAGGGCGGGATGGCCGGTGCAGCCTGGCCCCACCCCAGCAGCCAAGATCACCAGGGATCTGTCCTCCCAGGGACGCCGGGCTGGGGCCACCCGCCCAGAGAAAAGGATGACAAAGGGCCCTTCAGGTTTCACTGCCTTTTATGGTGATGCCTGGCTCCTCCCCGGCCCAGAGCACACCTGGAACAGGCAGCGGCAGGAGCCCGCGCGGCTCCCAGCGCCGCCTCCCCTCCCCCATCGCATCACCCGGCGTGACTCAGAGTTTCGGGCTGCCGAACAGAAGCAAGGCCCAGAGCACCAGACAGCCGGCTGGGTGCCGCCAGATGTGCCAGCCGCTTCCCAGGCACAGACCAAGTGTGGCTTTCAGGGGGAGCCCCGGGCCCCGCAACCACACCGCCCTGCCCTCCCCGCAGAGAGGGAACACAGGAGAGTCGGGGAGGCGCGTGCCTGTCAGGGAACCAGGAGGAGGAAGGTGGGGCGGCCTCGGGAAATAAGCTGCACTAACGCTGTGAATAAACACCCCTCGGCCAGGAGGACGGCTGAGCCAGCGCCTGGACGGCGAGCCCCTGCCCAGTCCACTCGGGACAAGCTGGGCATCCCCAGGCCTGATCATCAAAACACCCACCCACCACCACAGTCGGAAAAGCCCCCCGCCCCTGCAGAGGCAACTGCCCACCCCTGGCGCTTCCAGTCGGGGGCTGGCGGGCCTCGCCCAGGACCACAGGCTCCATCCCTTCTTCACCTGCCCGAGGCTGCCCCCCCAAGGCTGGCCACGGGAGGGGCGCTTCCTCAGCAAGCCCCCCACCAGGCCACCAGCCCGAGGGGGCCAGAGTCCTCGCAGAGATCAGAGGGTCCCTAGGACAGGGGGCATCTCCCTGCCTTGACTACCAAAGGAACCTCATTTCTTCCCTCCAAGCAACCCCAGCAGGCATCTTATGACTCCCAGTTTCCAGGTGGAGAAATTGAGGCTGGACATGGAGGACGTGGGGGCGCTCTGCTCAAACGCAGGTCAGCCTCACTGCAGGCTAGCCTGGGTCAGGAACCAGGGCTGCTCCCCTGGTTCCTAACGGGGGGATCCAGGGAAAGAGGGACCCCTGAGGTCGAAGAGAGAGGGCCAGACACACAGCTGCAGAGGAGAGGGGAGGGGCTGAGCCCCCTCACCAAGAGGAGCAGCAGCAGCTGAGGTCAAGGGTTGGAGGCAGAGCCCAGGAGATGGGAAAGCTGGGAAATCAGGTTTAGTTCCAGCTCCTCCACCAACTCGCAGAGCGCCCTCAGCCAATTATTTCTCCTCTCTGCGCCTCGTGAACAGAAGCGTGGCCCAGGTGGTCTCAGGGGAATGCTGGTGTCCAGGCTTCTAGGAATAAGGAGCCAGGACTGCCGTGACAGACAAGAGAAGGCTGAGGGCGGGCAGAACCGAAAAGCAACTCAGAGAGGTCCCACACCAGCTCACGGGAGAGCGATTCCTGCAACAGGAAGGCTAGAAAGACAGACGTCAGACCTCAGGCGGGATGGACAACCAGCCCCGCCTTCCCCCACCTACTCCCCAGGAGAACCAGGGAAATCCTCCCCTAAGACACTAAAAGTGCTGTTTTTGCAGTTCCCAGGGTGGAGCGGGCCGCACCCAGCTCGGTCTCACCGCCCTCCACCCCGGACCTGGAGGAGACGTGCCAGGGCCCCCGGACAGCGCCAGGGTGGAAGTGGGCGAGACAGACTCGGGCCCTGCCCTCGTGCAGTGGACAGGGACGGGCAGAGCCAGACACAGGGCGGTTTTCGGAGCTGAATGGGGGGCCTTTGTGTTTTAGCGACGCGCTCTATTCTTGGCACCACGGGAGGAAGAGGCCAGCTCAGAGATCACCGGGTGGGGTGGAGGGCAGCGCGAGGGAAGGAAGAGAGGAGACAGGGCCCTGGGGGGAGGGGGGGGCGGCTTGTGAAGGAGCCTCCCCCCACCAGTCCACACTGCAGAGGAACTGCGAGGAAGCAACTGGGCTGCCTGGGCCTCCTCTTGCCCTTCGCTCCTGCCTCCTCCTTGGCACGGCCGGTCCAGCAGGCTGGCTGGCACTGGGCACCCTGAACCCAAGGCTGTCCCGGCAGAGTATGGCCCAGCCCTGGCATTAAAAATAACTCCCACCAGAGCTACATCAGGCTCCTGCCAGCACCCACTGTCCATGACGGGCACCGCCGGGCGGGGCTGCAGGTGCCGAGTGTCAGTGAGACACCTGGAAACCAGGCCGGGCACAGGCCGCCTGGCGGGGCGGGAGCCGGGCTGGGAAATGCTGCGTTGGAGGCTGGAAGAGCAGGCTGGGCAGGCCCCGGAGGTTCCTGGGGCCAGAGGCTGGCGCCCTTTGCAGACTCAACTCACGGGCTTGGACAGGGAGAGACATGGAGCCTTGGGCAGGGTGGGGGAGCACGGAGTCAGGCGAGGGGGCTTCGGCCCCCCACTGGCTGGGTGCCCATGGGCCGTCACTCCCTGTCCCTAAACCTCATGCTCCTCACCTACAAAGTGGAGATAACCCTGCTTCTTTGGACCGCTGTGTGGACCGAACACAATAGAGACCGTGGAAGCCCTCGATGGACCAGAAAGACGCAGGCAAGCATCCTTCCATTAAGGAAGCAAAGAAGTGGAGGAGGAGGCCAGCAGAGATGGGCCGAGCAAGGTGGCCGGTAACCAGCCTGCTCTTTGGGACCCAGACCCTGAGGGCTAGGAGGGGCGCTGCCTCCAGGCCTAGGCCAGGGTCCCGGGGGCGGCGTGGGGCGTGGCTGGAGACTAAGTGCCGCGTCTACCTCCCAGGAGGAGAGGCCAGGTGGGGTCGCTGTGCCGTCTGCCTCCCCAGTCACGTGCGCTGCCTTGCGCAGCCAGGGTGGTCAGCCGGTCAGGCAGGGACATTCCCCACATAGCAGCCCCAGGGGAGAGGCTGGGCCCCGCAGGGTCACCAGCCCCCACCCTCCCCCACTCTGTCTCTGGCTCCAGCTGAGATCTGGCCAGCAGCACGGACGGACACAGGCTCTGCAGAAGGGCAGAGACAGACATGAATCCTGTGCTCCAGAGCCTTGCCTCCCCCAGCAGGCCGGGGCTTCCCAGCCAGGCCTCTCCCTGCAGACTGGTGGCTCCGGCAGGAAACCCCCGGCGGGTCAGATGTCCTTGGCAGGCCGTGATCTGCCCCATCAGGCTGGTCATGCCAAGGGGACAGAGACTGAAGCAGGCGCCAGGTGCGGCCAGGACGGCCCTGGGGACAGGAGAAGACAGGAACCCATCTGGAGCTTCTGGAGCAAAAAACCCTCCTTTCCTGCCTGGAGGGCACCCAAGCAGTGGCCACAGGACGGGCTCGGGTCAGGCTGACCCGGCTGCTGGCTGTTTTCTTCCTTCTGGGCTCCTTCCCAAAGCAAACACACGAGGGTGGGAAGACGAAGGGGGGACCTGGAGGAGAGGGACATGCCAGGCCAGGTGGCGCGACCCGGGAGCCTGCAGACCGCTCCCCCAGAGAGGGCTCCACTCCCTGTTGGGGACCCGAGTGGGCAAAATTCCACACCGGCAGATGACCCCAAACGTGGACTCCTGGGGGTGGAAAAACACTTTGCCCAGCCACAGGAAACAATGACAAGCCAGTGATGTGTCTCCACACACAAGGGCGGGCTGGCTGCCCTCCCTGCCCACCCCCCACCCTACCCACCTCAGGGGCTTGGGCGGCCCAGTGGCCCCGGGCTGGTGTCACTCCTCAGGTGTGACTCATGCTACAAGGTTCACGCTACAAGGCTGGTGGCCTGGCCCTCTCCTGGGAGGGCAGGAAAGACCCCACTGTTAGCCCCTGTTCAGCGTTTGCTGGCGAAAGTGAGGATTTGGAAAAAGGTTTGGTTGAAGTTCGGTCTTCTGTACAGAGCACAGGGCGTGAGATCCCCAAGACGAAGGCTGTGAAACAAGGGATGCTAAGAAAAGAGAAGGGAAAATACCGCAGTAGCTGCCTCAGTTTCTTCTGTCCCCTAGTAGACGTTTCTAACTCTCCCATTGTTTTTGCAATGATCAGACAGTCCTGTTTCAGTCAAGGAGGGGAGTCCAACGTCCTCCTCTGCCCCAAACGAGCAGCATAGTCACTGCCCAGCGGGCCCCAACTCTCCCTCAACTCTCCCTCGGCCTGCCACCCCTCAGAGATAAGACTCCACAAGACTCCGCTGTCCCCACAGCAGGACAAAAAGCAGGCCTGCCAACCCACACTCCACAGGTCACAGAAAGCTGAGCTCTCTGCCCTGAGGGCTTTAAAGGCTGGGAGGGGACTGAGCAAAAGGAGACTGGTCAGCCAACTGTCTCTTCAGGCCTGGCCAAGGAAGTTGCTAGAAACTGGGGCAGCCCATGCCCCACCCACCCACCCCCAGACCTCCATCAGATCCAACCAGGTCCCAGGAGAGAGGCCTCGGGGTCTCGCTTGCAGGGACACAAACCCTGATGACCCGCCCCAGACACACCTCTTTCTCTTCCCAGGGGCGACTGGGCCGGCTGGCGGCGCAGGGACACCTGCCCCTGTCACGGACGGGTCTTTTTTCTCCTGGAAGGCACGAGACTGAGCGTTTCCCCAGAGACCCCAACAGACCTCAGATTCACCCCAAAGGGTCACAACAGCTGCCTGCCCCCCGCCCCGGGGGCCTCCCCAGCTCGCATGGGGCCCTGCCTCATCTTCTTCAGAGAAGAGTCAATGCTGAGCCTCCATCCACCTCTCTCCCTTCTTCTTCAACTCACGATCTCATCTCTAACACACAGGAAGTCCTTCCTCCTGTCTGGCCGCGTCCCTTCCGTAAAAGCATCGGGCGCTGCTCTCGTATCCTCACAGGTGACGGACAAGTGCAAGGCCCTCGCCCTCTGTGTAGCTAGCTAACAGCCGGGACTAAGTTCCTTCTCGTTCCCTCTCTGTCACTTCAAGTCTCCTCAGCCTTCTCTCCTCCAGCATCCACACTTCCCACGCCTGGGGTCCCCTCCTGCCCTCAAGGGAAGCAGACGCCCAGTGCTGGTAGGTTTTCACCGAAGCCCCTACTTCCCAGGCCCGTTCTGGGGTCAGGCGCCCAGCTGGCACAGGTGCCAGAGCTGGGCAGGTCTGAGAGGACAGTGTCACCAGCCCCTCCCCTTCGAGCCCCGCCAGCCCCGTCACCAGAAAGGCCCTCCAGCAGCCCAAACGGTCCCACACTGCAGCCCCCCAGGCCCCTGGGCCCCGAAGCAGAGGACAGACAGCCGGCTTCACTCCCAAACACAGCCTGGCAGGACTGCCTGGCGTGCCCCAGCAGGACATGGGCCCCGTCCTAAATCTGACTCTCATTTCTCCCCACTCTCCAGGGAGCAGCACCCTGCCCCCTGCCTCCCTTATCTTGGCAGAGGCCCAGCCCCCAGCACACCGGGCAACTCCCACTTCCTACACAGGGGCAAGCCCAGGATAGCCCATGGGTCCCAGAGCGCTGGCCAGGCGGCAGCTTGGGCCATTGCTCTCCTCTTCCCTCCCCCAACCCCCTCCCCCAACTCCCCACAGACCCCGGCCTGGAGGAGACTCCGCTGCCACCACCAGGAACTGAAAACCGAGCGGCACGGAGGTTTCAGAACGCCGGAGGCTAGGGTGTGAGTCACCGGTACCTGACGGAGCTGCCCCTGCCTGCACCGCCCATACATCCTTTCCTGGGCCCTCCCGACGTCTCTTCTCCCCAAACCCCTGAGCAAAGGCTCTCAAAAGGGAGTAGCAGAAAACCTCTTCCCAGAACCTCACCAGGGCGATCCATCAGGACGGGCCCTGGGTTCGGGGCCAGAGAACCTACAAGCCGGACTTGGCTCTGTTCACAGTCTCGCCGTGCAGCCAGGAAGTTAGTTAACTTCCCCGAGTTTGCAGGTCCTCATCCGTAGATAATGATACCTACCCCGAGGGCCAGTCACGAGGATTAAGTGAGAAGAGCCAATGAAAGTTCTAGGTATCTGCAGAGTCCTCCCTTGCTGAAGTTACCATGTATCAAGTACTTTGCTGGGTAGGTAGATAGCATTATCCCCATTCTACCAAGGAGGTCACTAAGGCTCTGAAGGGACAGTGATGTGACCAAGGCCCGAGTTAAGTGAGTGACACAGCCAGGACTCAAATCCTGCTCAGTCCAAGCCCCAATCTCTGTGCTCGGTACGGTCACACCTCTCCGATGAAATAGCCCTTTTGTCGAGGAGTCTATCGCCCCATCCCACTCTCAGGTGGCCCCTCTCCTCACCCTTCCCAGGCCAGGGAGTGGCCTCCTCACTGGAACCTTCCCCACGGGCCTCCAGACAGCAGCCCCGGCCCCGGCCTCCATTCCTGTAGGCTGCCTTCCCAGAGCCTCGGCCCTGGCAGCCCAAACAGCCTTCAAAAGGAATGGGGTGGAGCTGGGGGCAGGGAGCAGGGGTGGGGGGGGGAAGACTCTTGTCACCCAAGCTATGGCTTGATCTAGCAAGAAGCGACTACTTGGACCCAACCTCCCCCTGCCTCACTTCCACCCAGTAAGTAGCCAGTTTTCACCAGGCACTTCCTAGCAATCCCTCCCCAGCATTATCTTTTCATCACAGCCACAAACCAGATTAGCTAAACTAATCATTTAACCAATGTAATTACAATGCCTTCCCCTCCTCCTCTACTTTGGCGGCACCGAGGAGAAGGAAAGCAGGTTCCGTGTGCCCAAATTCCATGCCCTTATGGCTCCCCACAGGTACACCCCCCAGTAGGGCAGAAGTGGGATGGGGAGGAAGCCTGATCCTTCCGGGTGCGGGGCACTCCATGGGGGTCTGACCCCAGCCCCCCCCCTCACTGCTGTCTCATCCACAAACAGGAAGAGGTGGTGAGATCTTCCTGAGTTAGGACAAGCAGCCCCGATCCCCCAATCTCCCCTTCACCCTGGGATGGAGGGAGAACCTGACTCTCACATTTCCCCCTCTGTTCCCCGAGGAGGCTGGGCTCCAGGTCCCTGCAAAAAGACCACGGTGCGGATTTTTTAAAACCACTGCTGGAAGCTTGGTGGAGAACCCGAACTCTGGCCAGGGGAAGGGCTCTCAGAAAGCTGGGCGCCCGGAGGCGCTCGTACAGCTCTGCCTGGAAAACCTCCCCCCCCCAGCGGCCTTCCTTCTGCCCCACTTTCCCCATCCAACTCCCTCAGGACAAGGGGTGGGAGGGGAAGGACAGCAGAAGCCTCCAGAAGGAATGCACCTTCAAAGTCCAGAAACCGAATGGAAATCAATGTCCACCGCTCCGCATGTTTCGCCCTCAGTTCCCAGCCTGCTAAATAACGTGGGGGACCCTGTAGGGGGGGGGGGCGGGGGGAAGACCTGAACAGTCGCTTGCACCACCATAGTCATTTGGCCGGGCCCTGCCCCACCCCCATTCCTGGGGAGGGGGCCGAGCTTGGGCGGGAGCCAGCAGTGCAGGCCTCTAGTGAGGGGGTGTGGTGGTCCCCGGAGGCAGGAAGAGAAGGAAGAGGCTGCTTCCCCTTCGGCCCACCCCACCCCCACCTCAAGCCCCAGAGGCCCAGCAAACAGGACGGAGGTGGAGGCAGGGAGGACAGGGTCAGAGCGCAAGCACTAGCCCTGGATCAGCCTGGCTAGCTGGGGGGTGGGGTCTTGCTCCCAGAAGGACCTTATAAACCTGGGGTAAACCCTGGGCAAGAAGGCAGGAAAATCCCGGAAAAAGCTACCATGAATACTTCTGGAAAGTTTGTTTTGGGTGATCCCCCCCCTTACAATAAGAGATTAGAAAAGAGGGTAGTCCTGTTCCCATGTCAACACTCTGGAAGCCGCGGCTACTGGAAACTGGGAGGGTGAGTTCTCCACCCGTGCACGATGCCTCCGCCCAGACCCCAGTTCGAGCCCCGGGTGCCAGACACCGGCTGGGCGCAGCGCCCACCCTGCACGAGTCCCACTGTCACCCCACCCCACATCCGCTGGTGAACCCCAGCCCGGCACCCACCGGAGCGCAGGGAGGCGCCGCAGGTACAGGGCCAGCGAAGCTCCGGGAGCTGGAGGACTGGGCCTCTGGACTACGAGTGCTCACCTGCTGGGCAGGTGGGGCCCGCATCCCTGGGAAAATGTGCGCTCGGCCCGACAGCTGGGCAAACCGGGCGCAGACAATAGGGCCCCACCCAGGCCTGGGGGAGTAGAGAGGGAGGGAAAGCAGGGATGACGCGAGGTGGGGTGAGGGTGGCCCCAAAGAGACCAGCTGCAGCAAGTTTCCCAAACAGTGCGTTCCTAACCAGATGAGCCCTGGGACGCAGGCGAGACAGGTCAAAGTCTCCCCCGCGAGAGTCAGGCGACAGTCAGGGACGCGGCGTCGGGCGAGCTCCGCGGGCCCTGGGGAAGGAGCAATCCCCGAGGCACCTGCCCAGACCACTTCCCGCCCTTCGCAGATCCCGGGTTCACGGGGCCAGCAAGCACATTCAGCCCGAGCCCTGTGCCCCCTTATAAGGTCGCCGCGCCCAGGACCCCGGCGCGCCCCCTGCCGCCGGTGCAGGGTGAGGTTCCCCGGCTCCCGCCCTCACCTGCCCTAAGACGGAGGTTTCGGCCTCTCCGCCGCTTGCCGCCCTTCCCTCGCCCCAGCGATACTAGCCGCGATCGTCCGCACCTGAGTTGGGAGCCTGGCCGGGCTGGGTAGGGGTCAGGCCGGGCTACGAGCCGGCGCGGGCAGCGAACTAAGCTCGGCGCGCTCGGGCGGCGGCTGCTCCGGACTCTGGCCAAGGAAGCAACTCAGTAACTGAACAAAAGGCGAAGGGACCTGACAGCCAAGCCACGCCTCTCGCCCCCTCGAAGCTCCGCCCATGAAGGACACGCCCACCCTCTGACGCGGGTTCACTGGCTGCCTCGCTTGACTGTCCCATCGAGAGGCGGAGCCTCGCCCCCAATCTTCTTCCACCGCCTTCTCTGTTTATCCACTGGCCATTGGCCCCGGGGACTGCCATTCGGCCCTGGGGACGGCCTCCAATTTAAGGTTCCATCCCAACTTTGTACCTATTGGCAAATATAAGGTTACTTCCTCCTGATTGGGCAAGGCACTGTCAGTAAGCCTAAGGAAAGAGCCAATAGGAGTGATGGGGTGTGTCTTGCCCCACCCTACGTCTGAGCAGGTAGGACTCAGTATTGTCCCCTTCCCCCTACCTGTCCAACAGGTGAGTCAGAGGGCGCCAAGGGAAAGGACAGATGCCTTCACAGGCCAGCCAACTCAGCGTCAGGTATGATGCTTCTGTGGGCTTATTCACCTTTGCCACAAAGTCGTAATAACATTTGTATAGCATTTCATAGGCTTTTTCTGGGTTGGGATTTTCCCCCCAAAGGTGGAGTGTCCTTGAGAGTTAGAATGAAAACGCCAGGGTTTGAGTTCGGCCCCTCAGTAGTTGTATCATCTTAGGCGCGTTACTTCATGTTTCACCGTTTCTCCTCATCTGTAAAATGGGTACATCAGATATATCTCTCTCAGGGCTGTGTGTGGGAATCACTTTGGACAACTGCTAAATGTTAGGATTTAAGTACATGGTACAAGTTTTTAAAATTCTTATGACGACTCTGAAAAATCATTACCACAACAAAATGATCTTCATTTCGAAGAGGAGGAAACTGAGGGTCAGAGGGGCCACAAAACTGGAAAATGGCACATCCTCAACTAGAGTCCCTTCTCATTTCAAGGCCCACTAAACCACATGCTCTCCTGGGAGAAAAACAACGTACACTAAAATGTCACAGCACTGGGGAGGGGCCGGGGGAAAAGCAGAAACAAGTGTTCTGGGTAGAGACAGAAGAGCAGCGATTCAGAGAAAATCGTTTGTGAAAAGGCAGGCAGCAGATCTAAAGGAACTCAACGCTGGCACACAAGGAAATGAGGCGGGGGCCCCTTGTTAGAGGGACCCCCTCTGGGTTAGTTATCAGAAAGCACTCCCCAACAGGCAGCTTGAGAAGACAGCAGTCTTTCCTTCGTGTGGTTGACGGACTGAATGCCTGCTGGTGGCTGTACGGCATGCCAAGGGTCCTCCATTCATTCACCAACATTTAAGTTTTGAGCACCAAGTGTATGCTCAGCACTGGGTTAGACCCTGATGCCATGAAAAATCAAAACGATCCCAGCCTTCGAGGGACTCCCAAAGGGCTAAGTGTAAACAGGTCACCTGGGCCGCTCTGTGTACGGGAATGTTGGGGAGTGGTTGTTCATGGAAGGGTCTTTCCTCCGACAAGCTTTGTAACCCCCAAGCTAGCGCACAGGACGGGCTCGGCAGAGATACCCCAGCAGCATTCTTGACCACTTTCCACACCAGAGAAAGCAACAGTGGCTCAACAGTCTCACTTCTAATGGCCTGTGCCGCCCAAGAAGTCTTCTGAGAAAGAACCGGGGAGATGTCAGCAGTCCTAACTAGTTACCACCCCACGAGCCAGGGCCAGGACCCCTGCCCGTTGCCTTGTTTCCTTTACTCCCCCTCCTCCAGCCTACCCCAGTATCTTTCTCCCTCCCTTACCCCTGCCCCACCCCCCTGCTTGCCACCCTGCCACAGCGCAGTGGCCAGCCCCTGCTGGGGAGGAAAAGAGCTCACAACCCTAGGCTGCTGCCACCACCTCGGTGTCACTTCCTCCCTCCCACCTCCTACCCTCCCCTGCCCACCGCCCCACCCCCAACCAGCGCACTGACACACTTCCCACGCCGACACACTTCCCACGCCCGGCGCAGGCTTTCTCCTGACTCCAGCGTACAGGCAGGGCAGCACTCATTGACAGCAAAAGGGTGGAGGAGCCGGAGTGGAGTGGAGTGGAATAGAGGGGTAGAAATAAGGCTTCAGACTAAAGCCCGTGTGTGTGTGTGTGTGTGTGTGTGTGTGTGTGTCTTCCCAGAATGCTCCCTGTCAGCCTGGAACGTGCCACAACACGCTGGTCTCGGGAGCTAAGCGCTTGGGCCGGGGCTGGGTGGAAGCAGCGCCCCAGCAGCAGGAAAGACCGGAATAAGAGCTGCCTCTCCTCCCAGATCAAGAAGTCTCTGCACTTTTATTAAGTGCCTATTATGTGCCTGCCAGGCACTGAGGGTACAGAAAGGGATCAGAAACCAGTGTTTACTGTCATCAGCTGTCTGCATGGGGCACACGGTCTCACGGCCTGAGGAGGGGCCTAGGGATAAGGATAAGGGGTCGGATGAGAGTTGCTGTGGCCACAGTCTCCTCTGTAGTGTGCACTTGAAGGAAGGGCCCTGAGACCACCTTACCCAGTCCCCTGCCTGCAAGCCTTTACAGGCAGAGATTTCTGGTCGCCAGATCTCCAGAAAAGGAGACTCTCCAGCCTCCCCTCTAGGAATCCCCTTGTCTCCTCACTCTAACACAGGCAAGTTCCTTCTGGTGTTTGACCTGCATTCATATTTCTGCACTTGAAACTCATTTCTCTCGTCCAAAGCTTAGTGGAAGCCGAGTTCTTGGGCCGCTAAGAACACATCTGGTTTATTCAACCTTGCAGTTTTCTGGGGCCTCGGAGAAAAGAAGGAAAGAGCATCGAGTGGCCCATCCCCAGCTGCTCCAGGGACAGAATTCACTGGCAAATAGGGGTCGGGTGAGGGGCTGACTAGTGAGGGAGGGGAGGGGGGGAGAGATGGGAGGAGGCACTTCCCTGGGGGAAGGTGAGCAAGGGCCAGGGGCCTCCTCCACCGCCTCTGGGCCATATAAGGACGCGAGAGAGATTCTGTGCTCTGTTCAGTCCCAGCCCTTTTTTTCTGCGAGGGGCCCCAGCCCCAGACAGGCAGGCAGAGATGTAGGTCTGCACAAATCACGCACACATCCGCCCACAGCGCCCCTGCCCACGCCTCGGGGATGTACACTCATGGGCACAGATTCAGATATGCAAACGCCAGCCCTGTCAGCTCTCTCCCCAACACACACACACACACACACACACACACACACACACACACCCATTACCCTCCTCTCCTCGCGGGCCCAAGCAGGCCTCAGGAACGGCGGCCTCTACCAAGAGAGACCCGGTGAGCAGATGGGATGCTGAACTTCAGGAGGATGGCGGCCCCTTCTCGTCACGCAGCAGCTCTCCCTGGCGTCACAGCAGTGGGCAGGAGAACAGACGGCTGGACTGTCCCCACGGCAGGCTGGACTCAAAGGCGATGCGAAAAATCAAGAGGCGTCTTTTAGAAATATTATCTTACGAATTTATTTTTAGAGAGAAGGCAAGGGAGGGAGAAAGAGAGGGAGAGACGCATTGGTGTGAGAGAGAGACATCGATCCGCTGCCTCTCACCTGTCCCCAAATGGGGACCTGGCCCATAACCCAGGCATGTGCCCCGACAGAGAATCGAACCAGTGAACTAACTCTTGGTTCGCAGGCTGGCGCTCAATCCACTGAGCCACACCAGCCAGGGCAAGAAGCACCTTAAGCATGGGCTTGCTCTCAGCCAGGGGAGAGCCATCCGGCGACCTGGGAAAAGGCTTCTGCCCTGGCTCCTGCCCCTTGGACGGCCCTCGCACTGGTCCTCGTGGGCTTGCACCCTCCGCTCGGGGCCAGGGGAACAAGCCTACACAGAGTTCATGCATCTCCCCTTCCAGACCACATTCTAGGTACTGGACACTCTGGAATTCCTTGCCCAGCACCTGCCCTTGCTTGTAGGCCCCGCAGGCCCCGTATGCTGGCCCTGCTTCCCGAGGATGCAGAGCAGCACTACACACCGTACGGGCACCTGTAGGCACAGGGTAACGAGGGCAACGAGGGCGGAGGGATGGACGCATCACAGACATGAGAACGGAGGAATCTGCACATGTGTCCCGGAGGCCCTCTGCGACGGGGGTGGGTGGGGCCAGGGCGCGAGGGAAAGGGGAGACAGTCCAGGGGCTGGGGGGCGGGGGACAGTTATCCCAGACTGCCGTGTTCCAAGAAGGGGTCAGAATTCTAGTTCCATCCTGGCCCTTCAGCTCCTTGTGGATATCCATCTTCTTCACCAGTCGGTTAGCTTGATCTGTAAGGCTAAGGCATTTAGATCCCTGTGTATGAGACTCCATTCACACTCCTGCCTCCGCCCTCAGGATTGGGTTGGGGGCACTTGCTCAGAGTGACCCCTGAGCCCGGAGAGGACACTGGCTGTTGCAGAAGAGCCTCTGGCCCCCCAAACTCTTCTGGCAGGAGGAGGCACCAGCTCCCCCCCAGAGCAGGAGAAGGGTAGAATGGTACCGGGCCCTGAGGTAGGGGTGCTCCTGCCTTTTTGCCGCCCTTTGTCCAGGGGAGGAGCCTGGAGGCCAGAGGCTGCCCAGAGCCTGGGTCTGGTCCTTTGGGTGTGTGCCCAGCCGTGGGCGGGGCGGGGGTCTTAATTATAGAGGTAGCTCCAGCAACACTCCAGTGTAAGATGGGTAGGCGGGGATGGAATGTCGACGGGAAAACAGGGAAGCGAGAAAACAGAGATAGGGGCAGGCCAGAAATAGCGCAGGCCAGGGCGAGATACCAGGCGCTGGCGCTGGCAGCGGGAGCAGCCCGGGGAAGGTCAGAACCTCCCCAGGGAAGGTCTGTCCTGGGTTTGCCCTCCCTGGCCCACCCTCATGCCCCCCAGGTGCCATTCCAGAACCTCAGGAGCCCAACGGGGTGGGGTGAAAACATCAGGATTGCATTCCGGTCCTGGGTCTCCCCATCTCTCTGAGCACCCCTCCCCCTCCTGAGTGACTGGGTGAGGGGGGAACAGGGGAGGCTTTCCCACCTGAGTCACCACCCCCTTTCCTGCTCCTGGCGTGGGCAACTCCACGCACAGGCTGACACTGCAGGGCCCCACCCACCCCGCCAGCCTGCCGGCCCCTCCCTCCCCCACAAGCCAGGAGAGGTGCCTGCCCTGACAGGCGGCCTTGCCACAGAGAGGCACCCCCTCTGCGCACGCGCGCACGCGCGCGCTCACGGCAGGAATGTCTTTTTTCGCCCGCCCGTCGAGGGTCCTCGGGGAGAAAAAGAAGGAATAGTCTAATCAGCCTCCTTCCTTGCATTCATGGGGAAACAGAGACTGGAGTCAGGGGATGAATGCACTGCCCTGAAAACCACACAAGCACGTTCCTGGCTGGGCTGGGACCCGAAGCTCTGTCTCCTGCCCGCCAGCTCCCCCCTCCAGCTCCCCTCAGGGGTCTGAATCAGTCACCTGCCTTCACTGCCTCTAAACCCTCTAAAGCCGGAGCAGGCGCCTCCCAGAGCCATAGCCATCGGTTGCACACAGAAACCCTTCCCCCGGCTCCCTGGCCTCCCCCCCACCCCCCCAATGCGCGGCTCCAACCCCAGGTTCCAACCCCACCACGGCGGGACTGGCGTCAGGACTTCCCCCGGCCTTGCACATTAGTCCCTACATTAGTCCCATCTTCCCCAGGCCCCTCCCTGGGCCGCCAGGGAATTTGAGAGTTGAGATCCTTGAATATTTCATCAGCACTTCAACGTCCAGTTTAGGCAGCAGACAACTTGGAACTCACAGTTAATGGACGGCCCCAGCAGAGAGCCTGGAAGGCGTGAGGGGGAGGGGCAGGGAGCTGGGGGGGGGTCTGGCGGAGGCCGGACCCTTCTGTGAAGAGGGTGCTGGAGAGAAGCCAGCGGCGTTCCGAGTGTGGGTGAGGGGATTTGGGGGAGAAACCGTAGACCAATACATTATCAAAAATAAGCACGTTTATCAAAATGATTGTGCTACAGGTTGAAGTCGTGTGACAAGCGTTTCGTGACTTCATTCCTGTCCCTGTGTCTCTGTAACTTGGTGCACAGCCGCGCTGGGAGGTATGGATGGGAAGGCCCCCTACACCCGCCCAGGCCAGGGAGACAGCCGGACTCCCCACTTAGATCGGCTGAACCTTGAGCCTTCCCAACTCCTCCTCCAGGAAGGCCACAAGGATTTAGCCAAGCGGTCAAAGGAAAAGGGAGGAATCTCCAGTGACCACCTCTTACTTCGCTCCAGGAACATAACATCACACTCCTGAAAGGAAAAATGGACAGGTGGGAATGGAAAATGTCAACTTTTCTTGGTCTCTTCTTTGGAGGTGACTTAGTGAGTTCTTTCGTGGATTCAGAGAACCAAGTATATGTGTGTGTGTGTGTGGTGGTGGTGGGGGAGGTAGGTAAACCAGCATGTATGTCCTCCCCCTTACCTCAGTTTCCCCACCTGAGTCACAGGCATGACAGATGCTCCCACACCGAGGGCTGTTTGGGGGACAAACAAGATGCTATCCAGGCACCTGGCGCCAGGTGGGTCCCGAGCCAGTGCTGATTATGGGGTGATGAGGCTGGCCTGGGGTTTAGGTTGGGACTTATTGGGGTGAGTGGTCCCAGCACCCAGAACACCCCCACGTAACTCCCAGTCACCTTGTAGCTTGACCCTGGGAAGGGGGCTGGGTAGGACTGTACCAGCCTACCTGACAGTGAGCTCTGGCCCTGAGGGCCCCACCCAGCCTCTCAGGGCCTCAGTTTCCCCATCTGTGAAATGGGGCACATGTGCCAGCGCTGTCCTCAGAGAGACATTGCAAGAGGAGGCGGGGATGAAGCCCTCGGTGTGGGGGAGCTGGGGGGGCGGGTGTCTGGAGCCCACCACTGCCGGGACTCCGCCAGTCAGGCTCTGCGGTTGGCCCCAGCCCTCTGACACAGGAGGGTGCCACTCTTTGTCCCCAGGGGGCTCTGCTCTCCCAGAGAACGGGGACAAGAGGGTAAGACTTCAAGAACTCTTTCTCAAACCTAAGGGGGGAGTTTCTCCCCCTGGAATATACTAGAATTTGGGGGAAGGCCATGGGACTCCCCCCACCTCACTTGACCCTCACTTCTCAGGATTCAAGAAGAGGCCGGTCTAAGGGACTCCAGCAAGTCTGTCCCCAGGCCCCCGAACACCCCACCGTCTTAGGGGGCTGCCGATGGGCCAGGACCGGCTCTGGGAGGAGGCCCGAGAGAGGGCCCTTACCTGCCCTTCCTCCCTTCCCTCCCGGAACTCCTTGTCCCCTGAGGTGAGCCAGGGCAGTGTGGGCCTTTGTCTCCGGGTCTGGCCCTCGCCTTCCCCTTTGGCCGCAGCTGACAGCCCAACAGGACGAGGCCGACACCAGGGACCTGGGCAGCATCCCCGTCTTTCCGTCCCTTCTCCGAGCAGCAGCATTTGGGGAGAAAAGGCTAGAAGGCAGCTCGGCCACCACCCTCCTCAAGGAGCCTTGGACAAGCTGCTTCTCATTTCTCTCTCTGTTGCAAGACTGTTTCGGGGGTTACAAAGAACCTGCCAAGTGTCTGGCCCACAGTAGGCACTCAACACATTGCAGGAGAGACGCTCTCCTTAGGAGGGGTCTTTCTGGGCCCGGGACACCTCCGTGGCATCTGAGTCTGGCCTTTTTGGCCTCTCCCTAACCTCCTACCCATTTTACTACAGATACTACAACTGATGAGGCACTGGGTGGGTACGAAGTGAGACAGACGTGGCGCAGGCAGGAGCGTCTGGGCTGGGTGGGGTCGGAGGAGATGGGCTGGAGGGCCCGAGAGCGCCCACGCTGAGGCTTGCTGGGACTCCGTCTCACCGGTTTGGGGAGCTGGCCCAGCTCGGGGAGATGCTGGCACGGGGGGAAAGGGAGGAGGGGCTGGCACTGCCTGGGAAAGAGGAGCTGAGTGTGGCACTCTGGCTGGGGAGGCCTGGGCTGATGGCCTGTTTGGGGGGCTGGTGCCTGGAGGGGGGCTAGACTGGTGCTCCCAGGGGGCACCCTGCTCCCCACACTGAGACGCCACTCTCAGGTGCACGCTTGGACATATGTGTCAACACACTTCTAAAACCGCACCCCCTCCCTTCTCCCCATCTCTTTACTCAGCTCTGCTTCTCCATCCTATGTATCTAACGTATCTTGTAACAGTCACTGTTTACTGTCTGTCTCCCCGCTGGAATGCAAGCTCCACCAGGGCAGGGTGCTCGGCCGGCTTTGCCCACTAGTGCATGCCCAGCACCAGGGGGTGCTCCATAAATACGTTCTGAGTGAATGACCCCCCCCCCAGATTCATATTCACAAATGCACAGGGACACACTCGGGGACACGGGGACAGAGACAGTCACATCGCCACGGAGGACATTCTGACACAGGCAACACGCTCACACCCAGCCTGGCACAGCCACAAACACGCACACATGCAGACCTTTGCACTCCCGCACGCCAGCACTCTCGGATTCCACCCATCCGTTCAGATTCCGAGGCTCCTAATCACGCAGGCAGGCTCCGGCACATCCCTGCTCCCCACCCTCTGAAATGCCAGCCCCAGAGGACAGCCCCTCCCAGCAGGAGGGGGCAGAGACTTGCTGGGAGCTAACACCTCAGCTCTAAAGGGGTGAGGTTGGGCTGGGCAACCCTGGCACCTGAGAGCTCTCGAGAGACACTACCACTGCAGACCCGCCTACAGGAGGGAGGGCTAGGAGGGAGGAGTGAGGTCACCTTCACCCTGTTGACCCCACCCACCTGTGCTCCAGACTCAGACTCTGGCCTTCCCACCCTCATCCGGAGTCGGGTAGGGAGTTCTCCGGGGCCAGAGATGGGCGGGGCCCAAGCCAGGTCACCTGGCACTTCTGGGGATGTTGGGGTGTGGCAGCTGAGAACTAGGCTTCTCAGGGTGAGCCCCACCCTGCAGTCACAGAGAAGGCTCCTCCAGTAGCCTGCCTGCCCTGGCCGCTAGGCCAGAAACTGGGAAGGGGCAGCACTGCCACCTGGCAGGCCTTGGCCCAGGGTCCCCTCCCAAAGAGCCCCCTTTGCCCCCACTCCCCCACTGTGGAGCATGCAGAGGACACTGATGAGTCACAGGGTCGGGTGACGGCCACCAGACACCCCTCTCACCCCCACATCTCTGGACTCTCTGTCCCACGAGAGTCAAGATTGGGCAAGACAGTCAGGCAGTCCTGCTACCACCGTGAAGTCTCAAGTCACTGAACTGTAGTCCCAGGGCCCCTCTGGCCGCAGAGAAGCTGTGGTGTGGAGAATGGGCAGGGCAGGCAAGGCGTGCCCACTCTGATGCCAAGGAACCTGGGCCAATGCGTGGAAAGTGAACACCGGAAGTAAAGGTCCTTGGCCCCTTCCTCCCACTCGCCACATTCTACGAGGGAAGGGATGCTGAATGAACTAGGAAAATACAGGACAACCCATCTGAGAAATCTGAAACTACTCTTCCCAGGATTCAAGGTGGGACCTGTGTCCTTACGCCCCCTGGTGGCCAATTGCAATGACAAGGTGAGGCTCCACACGGTGGCAGATACCCAGGCTCCTCTGCAGAGGCCGGACTGTGACCCCTCACCTGCCTTCGAGTTTACAGATGAGGAGACATGGGGGCCAAGGGAGGGAGGGAAGGATCTGCACCCTCACCACCCAGCCCAGGGGAGAGTGGACCCCAGGCCGTGTCATTCATTCAACCAGAAATGTTTATTGAGTACCCACGGCCTGTGTGACAGGAGCCGCTGGACTACGGGCCCAGCGTTCTTCATGACACGGCTGCCCCTCCGCTGTCTCTGCGGTTCAAGCTGAGACCCCAGCGAGGGGGAGCTGGAATCGTCTCCCCTGGAGAAGTGCACCGGGAGGAGGACAGGCTGCCAGCCACCCGCAGCACCACCGTCCTGGGGCCCATAGACCCGGCGAGGAGGCAGGAGGGGTCGGTGGAGCGGCGCTCGTAGGTGGGACCGGAGGGCGCCTGGCCAGCTATGTCCATTTTACACTTTTAATAAATAGTTCTTGCTGCTGCCCAGGCTGGTGAGGGTGGTCCCGTCGGGCCCAGGCTTCCTGAGCTCTTGAGAGGTGCAGGGATGGCCCTCTTTTCATGCAAGTTCAGGCTCCGGCTCTGCAAAGGGGAAAGCACTGGGGTGAGCCCCCCACCCGCTCCCAACAGGTGTCTGGGTGCTGTCCTGTGGGGAGGTGGGGCAGGCAGGAGCAAGGCTCCCCAGGATCAGGTGTCAGCTGGTTCCTGCTCCCAGGAAGGATGCCACCCCCTGCCAAGTGGGTCAGGGGTTGTCAACAGCCTGGAAGCCCCAGAGGAAGGGGGTCCCAGCATCCGACATACATGTTCCCCGGCCTCTGCAGCCCAGTATCCGGATCCTGCTGCCCCCCACCTCCACCCCAGGCTGCCTCCCCATGTCGCCACCACGGCTCATGGCACTGACCGGCCTCGGCCTCATCACCCTTGGCGTCCAGCTCCTGCCACCAGTCAGCATAGATGCCCTCCTCGTAGTCGCCCTCCCCCTCAAACTCGGCATCAGATGGGTGGTCCTCAGGCTCCAAGGGCGCTTCTGTCTCCTCCAGCTCCATCTAGAGCAGCGCCGGGGGTGAGGGAGAAACCAGATCACAGAAGGGAAGGCACAAACCTGGGTCAGCTCCCACCCTGGCCAAGATCTTCCGGTCTCTGTCTCAAGATCTCTTGCAGGAACAGTGTGAGGGTTTCACCCACGAAGGCCTCCTCCCAAGCTGCCCGCTCTCTGAATGGGTATCTGGGGCCCCAGCAGCAAAGATTCAGTGTCAGCATAGCATCACCCCCTCCCCAGCCCACCCTTCAAGCACAGAGACCCCTGCGAGAACACTGCTAGTCCGTGCATCCTGTCTGCTCATGCTCTTCCCAGCCAGGGACGCCTTTACTGCCCGGCTGCCTGCCTGGATAGCTCACGTGTATCCCTCCGGCCCCAGGTATCGGCTCCAGGATGCAGCCCTTGTTATGGCCCTGGCTGGGTCGGGGGTTCTCTGGGGTCCCGTGCTGACCTCTCCCACATGGAGAGGGACTTTGTACCTCTCCCCCACCCCCACTCAGCAAAGGGACTGTGCCTCTCACCAATTTACCCCAGCCCCAAATACAGTGTCTGACGTGTAATGCATGCGATGCATTACAGCAATCGAAGTGGCTACTACTTGCTGAGCACCTACCGCAGGCCAGCTCTAGACTAAGTGCTTTACAAACATGATCTCATTTGATTCTAACCACACGGAGTGAGCTGGGCATTATTCTCCCAGGTCGGTGGATGAAGACATGGAAATCTGAGGGTTGTCTGAGACTTGCCCACTTGGGAAGTGGTGGAGCCAAGTCTGGCTAGCACCAGCCTGGATGCTAAGGGTGCAGACCCGGCCCCCACGTTCGGAGAGGGGAGTGTGGTGCTGGAACAAAGGAGGGGGTGGATAAAGACGCCCTGAGCAGGACCAGCTGAGAGAATTTAGATTCCCACACCCTCACTCAGAATTGGTATAACACCCTCCCTCCTTTCCTTCCTGGTGTCCCGCACTCATCCCTGCACTTAAACTTGGCTTCTGAGTGCCAGGTGCTGTGGGAGAGCTGGGAGTAACCTGGTCCCCCATCCTGGAGCACAGCTCTCCAGGAGGCGGGCTGGAGAAAGGGGCCGGGGTGGGATGGACCAGGACTGCGAGTAAGTCCAGGTCCAGGGAGGCACGGAGGGTCAGGGTTGGCACTGCAAGCCCAGAAAACACAGCCAGGGCACACAGCAAGGGCTTCCTGGAGGAGGCACTCCCTGAGCTGGGCCCGGGAGGCGCGATGCAGACATACAGAGAGGGGGCACGTGACAGCGCTGAGCAGGGAGACCAGAGCAGGTGTAGATGAGGGACAGAAGGATCTCTCCGGCTTCACAACAGCTGACTGCCAGGCTGACCTTGACCCAAGGGGCCCAAGGAAGACCAAGCAGTCTCCATCATCACCGCCCAGCCCTGGAGGGCCAGGGGGCCCGCTTACCTCATCATCTGACTGCAGGTACATGTGCGCAAACTCCAGCAGCTCCCGCAGCTCGGCCGTCTGGCTGTGGTAGGACGTGGCCTCCTGGGAGGAGGGAAGGACAGTGCGGTGAGCTGCCAGATGGTGGAAGAGCCGGAGCTCCTGGGATGTGGGTCCTCTGGCCCTTTCCCAGCTCAAGGAACCTGGAACAGGTATCAGCTCTCATGCTGATTGAAAGATCAAAACTGCCTGGACAACTGGGTTAAGAAGGATTCTGAGGACTCTGGGAGAAAAGGGTGCCTCGAATGCTGAGCAACATCTGCCACTGACAAGGAAACAGGCAAGAGCACGTGTGCCCTGTTGGCCAGTGTTGCCCGAGACCCCCAAGGGGTTTCTCAGTTGGTCCAGGTTGGAGTTCCCCGGGGAAGAAGGGCAAAGGCCAGGATGATGAGGGTGGAGAGGTGAGTGGGCAGGAACGGACACGTATGTTCATACCTCCCACATCCCAGGCTGTGCTGGCAAGGTAGGCAGCACCATCCCCATTTTGCAGGTGAGGCAACAGATTCAGAAAGCGTCGGCAGTGTTGCCAGGACCACGCGGCTGGTGGGGCTGCGTTGGAACCCAGGGCTCGAATCACAACCCACAGTGTTTTCTTTCCACTTCCCATCCTGCCTTCCGAGGAAGCCAGCAGGGTTTTTTTGTTGTTGTTGTTTTTTTACCAAACCACGGGGTCCCAAGAATGCCTCCAAAGGCGATGCCCACCTCCCGGGGCTGGAAGTCCTCCTCCTCCAGGCCCCAGCGAGCCCGGTGGAAGCGGTAGTACACCAGGTTCTGCTGCATGACACTGTCCTCTGGGTCGAAGAGCATGTAGCTGGCGGCGCTGCGGGCGGCCTGACGGACGTCATTCACTGCGGACAGACGAGGGGTGAGGGGCAGCCCTGGCACTGCCCCGCCTCCACCTCACCCACCCCTGCCTCCCTCCCCACGCAGTGCAGCGCCCGGCCTCCCCGGCCGTCTTCCAGACCTGTGGGCATCCCGCCCCACCCAGGGGAAATACAAGCAAGGGCGTACCGGGCACTTCCTGTGTGCCAGGCCCTCACTTAAGACTCAACGTTACTGTCATCCTCGTGTTACAGACAAAAAAACTCAAGGCCCAGAGATGGTGGGTAAACTGCTCAAGCTCACACAGCTGGAGAATCATGTCCCTGGGGAATCAGAGGCCAGTGGTGGCCCTCAACTTCTTAGCCAACCGGACCCAGGAAGGGTCCCCTGGACCCCTGGCCCTCAGCCCCTCCACCCCAGGGCAGCCTCTGAATCGTGGTATCTCTGCATTGCGGGAACCCTGGAGACGGACCATCCCAGCCCCCCCTGAGACCAGGATCTCCCACCAATAAGGAAAGCTTTAAGTCCCGGTGCTACTTTTTATTAGCTATGTGACTAATGGCCCCTTGCCCTTGGTGAGCCTCAGTTTCCTCATCTGGAGAATGGGTCCAGTAATGGCAGCTGCATGGTCGGTAGTGAGGATGATGAGGGTGGGGAGAAGATCGAGTGAGAGAAACGGATGTGGCAGGGCTTTGTAAACTGTCGAGCGCCTGCAGCTGTTGGCTACCTAGTCGGACAGGGCAGTCCAGGGCATCCAGGAGGCCCTGGAATCTCCCCCGAGGCTGCCCTCCATGCTCTCCCACAAGCCTCTCACCTGCCCCACCAGCACCAGCACCCTCCCACTGCCTAGGGGCCTCAGTTCTGAGGGACGGCTTCCCATGATTCTGATGCTCCCAGTGAAGTGCTCTCCGTGCACTCCCCAGCCCTGCCCGCCCCGCCCTGCCCCCAGCCCGCCAGGAAGCTCACACTTATAGTAGGCAAACTGCAGGTAGTGATACATGGTGGCCACGAACTTCTCCACGAAGAAGCCACCCACGTTGGGGGTCAAGTCGGCCTCACAGTCCACCTTGCACTGCAGAGATTCCGCAAAGAGATCTGCGGGGTGGGAGGCAGTGGTGAGAGGCTGGAGGCATGCCGAACAACCGGGACAGGGGGATGGAGAGGCTCCAGGCCCAGCTCCGCCTGCAGAGCCTGTTGCCATCACAGGAGGGCAGGAGGGCAGGATGAGCAGCGCCGTGGAAGGCTACCCTGGACAGGGCTGACTCACCGCCCCAGCTCGGCTCTCTGAAGAGTGGTGGGGAGGTTTGGATACAGGGCCGAGGCCCAGATGCAAAAGCTCAGCACAGCCCTTTCTGCTTTCCTCTGAGGGACCCCAGCAGTTAGGGACCCCCAGGCTATGTGATTTCTGGCCACAGGCTGCCTTTGGTGCACACATGCTGGGCTGCTTCCCATCTCAGCTGGGCACCTTTGCACCTGCGTTGACCTCTGCCCAGGGAAGTTTGTGCGCATCCTCCCTGGGTGCTTCTCGGGATGTCACACTGCCTCTCTCCACCGATGCCCAGCACCTTGGACACCCCTGACCCAGCCCTTCTGCACCCAGTGGCTGGGGGTCTGTTCCACTGTCACACTCCATGCTCCCAGAGGTGGATGACACTGACTTCTGACTACCTCCAAAGCTCTTTGTAGGTGCTCCATAAATGTGCTAAGGGGCCCGAGTTGCTCCGAGCAGGGCCCAGGGGTGGTTGGGAAGGATGCTCCGTGGGTTTGGGTGGGGGTACCTGCTATGGCAGGGTAGAAGTCCTTGAAGTCCACCTGCTCGTGCGCGCCCTCGCAGCCGGCCAGACACCGCGCGAAGACAGCCAGGTACTCGGCCAGGGCCCGCTCCATGTCCTCGGCGCTACTGCGGAAATCCCCGTTGTTGTAGAGCTTCACCGCCCGGAGGAACACGGCCTGGAGGGGAGCGTGGTGGGGGTCAGGGCAATCCAACACTCCCCTCCTCTGCAAGTCCTATGGGGGCATTAGGGAGGCGCTTCAGGGCCAGCCCTGCCCCCGCACCGTACCTCGTAAGGCTGCGCCTCCAAGTCGGTGAGGGGCTCCTCGGTCACATCCAGCAGCCCCCGGTAGTAGTTCAGATACTTGGCGGTTAGCTCGTGCTTGGGGTTCTTCTGAAGGAAGGTGTAGGCCGCGGCCAACGCCTTCTCCAGCCGATTAGCCTGTGGGGTGGGGACGGAGTGGGTCAGTAGGGCCAGAGCCCGCTGCCCTGAGCGCACAAGCGGGCTTGGGGATCGCTGACAGCACCCGGTCCGCCGTAACTAACGGACGGGAAACCCGACGCCGCCTGGGAGCGACGAGGCCCAGCAGGGCCCGGGAGCGGGCGGGGGACTCGGGGTTGGGAGCCCACCTTGAACTGCGCATAGTGCAGATACTGGTAGGGCAGGCGGCTCTGGAAGTCACGTAGCAGCTGGCGCGGCGGGTAGGGCACCTGGAAGGCGGGCAGCGTCCGCTTGCAGCGCCGCAGGCAGGCGGCGCGCTCCAGGACGTGGCCGAAGAGCCGCAGCTCGCGGGCCCACTCGTCGCCGTGGCTGCCGTCGGGGCCGGGCGCGGGCCCGAGGGCCGAGGCGTCGGGCTGCGTGGGCCCGCTGCAGTTCGCGTGGCAGAAGGCCTCGCTGTCCCGCAGCAGCCGGTGCAGCCGCAGCGCCGCTTCCAGGTAGCGCGCGCTCTCGCGCCAGCTCTCGCCCTCGTACTGCTCCAGCGCGTGCCCGTAGGCCGCGGCCAGCGGCATCAGGTCCTCGGGCGGGAAGCCCCGGAAACTGTACTTCTCGTACTGCGCCTCGGAGCTGCCCAGCAGCAGCCACAGCAGCACCCAAGCCGTCCTCCCCATGCCCCCACCGCGCCGGCCGGCCGGCTCCCGGAGCGGAGAAAGCGTCGGCGCCGGGCCCGCAGGCGGGCCGACGGGGCAGGGGCCAAGCCGGCGTGCCCGCTGGGTCTTAGCGCCGGGCTCCGAGGCAGCCAGGCTGGTAGTGGCTTAGGTCGGGTCCCCAGAGAAATACGGGGCTGCGTCTCCCGTTTTCAGACGGCGCTATGGTGTCTTCAGTTCCCCGTGTTGGTCCGGCCCGCTGTGCTTGGGGCTTCCCCTCGACAGATTTGGGGTGGGGGGACGCTTCCCGCAAGATTGGGGAGCCTAGAAAACTCCCCACACAAAGACGGCACCCCTCCAACCTTAAGGTCGTGAGAAAAGTGCCACCTCCCGCTATTCTGCCCAAGCCCTGGGACCTAGTTTTCCGTTCATTACAACCCCCTTCTGCACACGCCCCACGCCCAGTTCTGAAGGGGTCACTCCAGGTGCTCCAGGTGCAGCCGGCGCCGGGGAGGCGCACACCTGATTCCGTCTTGCACACCGTCCCCTCTCTCCACCTCCTCCTGCTGGATCTCCGTCCCACGTCAGAAAGTCCTTCTAGAAGTCCAGCTTCTGCAGGGCAAAGCAGCTCCTCGTCCCTGGCTGGAGAGGCTGTCCGTGGGACAGTAGGGATGGGGGACAGCCTCAGATGGCGAAGCCTCGCCAGCCCCCTGAAGAGGCTTCTGATGGGGGGGGGGGCTGCCAGCAAAAGAAGCAGGAGATGCCTCAGCCTGGTTTTAGGACCCCGGGGGATCCAGAGATTTTTTTTTTTTTTTTTTTTTTTTTTTTTTAGGGAGTCAGCTCGGACTTCTCATCTTTCTGGAACCTCCCTCCGCTAGGCCCCAGGACTCTCAGGCCGGGTGGGGGGGAGAGGAGGGAATCTGGAGTTCTTTGTGATGCATTCCTCGGTCTCCAAAACTCTGGGCCTGGCCCTCTCTTCCTATTCCACCCCCGCCCTCGCGCCGCCAGCTCAGTCTCCCCAGCCCCCATTCCACGTGGACCGGCCAGGGCGGGGGTGGGGACAGAGGACAGGAAGAGGGGGAGCCAGCTCCGGGAGTAGGGGAGGGGGGGAGAAGGAGCTTGGTGGCGGCCCTTCTTTCTCTCGCCCTCACTGCCCGCCGTCCCAGCTCCAGGCACCATGTTCCCGGCGTGGTCCCCCAGCCACCCCTTCCTCTGGCCCCCACTGCTGCAGATGTTGCTGCTGCTCTCGCACGCTGTGGGGAGGGGGCTGGGCCGCGCCAGCCCGGCCGGGGGCCCCCTGGAAGACGTGGTCATCGAGAGGTACCACATCCCCAGGGCCTGTCCCAGGGAGGTGCAGATGGGGGATTTTGTGCGCTACCACTACAACGGCACTTTCCAGGATGGCAAGAAGTTTGACTCGAGGTAATGGGTTGGGTGGCCCCAGACGCACCACTCCGTCCTGCCAGAGCGCTCCTAGGCCCTGGGGCTTTCCTTGCCCTTTTCAGCTGTGTCTGCATTCGGGTACTCCCTCCACATACAGCTCTCAGTGTCAAACTTTTGCCTCTCCAAGGACCCCAGTTCCCTTCACACAGGCTCCTCATATTCCCCAGGGTGCGTGGTCGTCAGGGTGAACGGCTCTACTTACCATTCCTGTACTTAAAGACACCGGGAGGGGGACCTTCTGGTCCGCAGGGTTGGGGGGAAGAGCGTGGCCTCTGATCCATGTGAATCCTCCAGTGGTCTCAGCCTGGGACCCCCACATGCCACCCGCCCCGCCTCCCTTCAGGTTCCAGCCCCAGGTTTCAGTGCCTTTGTGATCAGAGAAGAGGGAGCGGAGCTTGCTTTTGGGTGAGGGGGGCAGTGAGCAGCAGCCTTCGGGAAGCAGAATGCATTGTAACAAGACAGTGGCACCGATCCAGACGTGCAGGGACCCTGTCTACGTGTCACCGGGTCGGACCTGCCACCCTCAGAGGGTTTGCACACCTCTCTCTCCGGGTTTCCCTGCACCCCCACCTCCCTCCATCTTACTTAGCTCTCAGGCCAGGGCTGCTGCCCATCTTGGCAGCCTTGGGGTTTGAGAGACTGGCTTCTGGGCTGGTCCAGAAGCTCTGGCAAGTCTGCTTTTGTTGGTGGGGGCAGGGCAGGGCTGAACCTTGGGTCTCAGTGACACACACAAACCCCCACACCACACCCCAAGAAGCCAGCTCCTCCTAGACCCCTCCCCGAAACACACAAGTCGGCCCAGGGGACATCAGTGGCCATGGCTTTGAGGGCAGGCAGTACATGGGGTTGGAACACAAATTCCAGAGTCCAGGACCTTGGGTCCAGTCTGTGACTATGGATAAGACATTTTGCCTCTCGAAGCTTCACTTGCTTTTTTTTTTTAATCTGAAAAATAGAGATTATTACAAACAATCGGAAAAAAGCGAGTCCCTACTGCCTAAGGCTGATGATAGGACTCAGACAAGCTGATGAATGAAAGTGGACTTGACGTAGTGCCCGGAAGTCCAAAAGGGTTCAATACCCATTAGCCTTAACCCTGGGGAGGACCAGATAGATGCCTTGATAGTGTTTGGCGCTTGGGCCCCCACAGGGCACCGTGAAGGAAGCAGGCCAGTGGTAAAACCAGCTCAGTGGGCCGAATGGGGGGTGGGCAGCCGCCAGCAGTACAGTCCCGAGCCCTGGACTGCCAGGAGTGGGGGAGGGCGGGGCTTTGGGGGATGGTTTCCCTGGTGGGGGCTCTGGGAACCAGGCTGTCCCCCGCTTATGCAGAGCTGAGCCTGGAGACCTTCCACCATCCATGGCCCCCTTTGATCAGCCTCCCAGCCTCCCTTAACTTCTGAAAACTTAAAATAAATGAAAACTGTAACTACAAACAAATAAAAGCCGTGGCAGTTGTAGAATAGGCTCTTTCAGAGTTGAAATCCAACCCCAGTCCCCCACCAGCTCTGCTTCCCCTTCCTTCCTCGGCTCATCCACGGTGCGGCGGCGCAGACCGGGGTTTCGGGGCCTCGCTGACCACATGCGAGCCGTGACCTTGAGTGAGGCCAGTCTCGGTTTTTCTCATCAGAAAAAGGAAAACAATTTTTCTTATAAAGAAAGGAGAACAGTGTCTCAATTTTTTTTTCTTATAAGAAAAATGAAAACCATCATGTCCACCTCACAGGGGAAAGAATTAAATAAGGTCATGAATGCGAAATGCCAAGCATTTAGCCCTGGCTGGATTGAGCACAGGCCTGCAAACCAGAGTCACAGGTTTGATTCCCAGTCAGGGCACATGCCAGGGCCGTGGGCCAGGTCCCCAGTAGGGGGCGTGTGAGAGGCAACCACACATTGATGTTTCCCTCCCTCTCTCTCCTTCCCTTCTCTCTAAAAATAAATAAAATACTTGAAAACAGAAAAATAAAATGCCAAGCATTTAATCAGCATATCCGCAATGCTCAATAAATGTCCCTTTTCCCCTCCATGAGGTGCTTAGCCTTCCCGTGCTGTCAGCGGATAGCAGCCGCAGACAGGCAGGCCTGCACCCAGCCCTAGCCTAGACTTCCTGGGGACTTCCTTTTTGTAACAGCCCAGTCTCTTAAGTGGGAGGTCACGGCTGACCTCGGAGGGAGGTGAGGACCATGTGGATCGACACTGGTGCACAGAGAGGGGTTGTGTATGCAGGTGCGTGCGTGTACGCACCTACGTGTGTATGTGACCAGGGCAGAGGGAAGCATCTGGCTGTGTGCACCCTCCCCCTGAATTCCCGGTACCCCATCCGTCCCCTCTGTCCCCCAGCTACGACCGCAGCACTCTGGCGGCCATCGTGGTGGGTGTGGGGCGTCTCATCACTGGCATGGACCGAGGCCTCATGGGCATGTGCGTCAACGAGCGGCGGCGCCTCATCGTGCCTCCCCACCTGGCCTATGGCAGCATCGGCTTGGGTGAGAGGGGCGTGGCGTGGCTCCGGCTGGGAGGGCGCCAGGAGGGGGTGGAGCCAAGGACCGCATGGCCGAAACAACTGAAGCTTAGAGAGGGAGAGGGACTTGCCCAAGGTCAACTGCCTTCACAGTGTGAACTGTGGCAGGTCTGGGACCGCAGTGTCTGTTTCCCGCCACCACCCGCTCCACAGGAGCAAAGGAAATAACAATAACGGGGCCCTGGGTGGGGTCACAGCTTGACCAGGAAGAAGGGGAACCAGAGGGGGCAGAGGGGGGCTGAGCGCCTGCTGCCTGGCCCTCGCAGCGGGGCTCATCCCCCCGGACTCCACGCTGTACTTTGACGTGGTCCTGCTGGACGTGTGGAACAAGGCGGACACGGTGCAGGTGAGCACCCTGCTGCGCCCGCCCCTCTGCCCCCGCATGGTCCAGGACGGGGACTTCGTCCGCTACCACTACAACGGCACACTGCTGGACGGCACCACCTTCGACACTAGGTGAGGGCTGGAGGGAGCCCTGGGGTGCAGGGGACTGTGGTGTGGGAGGCAGTCCGGGGCCCATCCCCCCTGCCTCCAGCAGCATCACCGCTGCCCCATTCTCTGCAGCTACAGCAAAGGCGGCACTTACGACACGTACGTGGGCTCGGGCTGGCTGATCAAGGGCATGGACCAGGGGCTGCTGGGCACGTGTCCTGGAGAGAGAAGGAAGATCACCATCCCTCCGTTCCTGGCCTATGGCGAGAAAGGCTACGGTAAGGGCGGGCGAGGACTCCGGGGGACGCTCCGGGAGCGGGCTGCCCCATGCGGTTGTCTGGGCTGTGTGCTGCGCCGGGGCACCCAGCCCGGGAGGCAAGTAGGAACAAAACCTAGCCCTCGGTGACCATCTCATTAAGATGGGGTGCCTTCTTCCGATTCACGCAAAGGCCAGGGGGAACTCGAGCTCAGGCCTCACGGAGGGGGAAGCAGGGCTGCTGAGGGCAAGGGAGGGGCTCTGGTGAGCAGGGCTAGAACCTCCAGGCTGCAGGGCTCCCGCAGAGGCCTCCTGAGGCGAGAAGGAGCTGGGGCGTGCTCTCCGCCTGTATGGTTCAAGCCTATCCCTTCCCCAGGGACTGTGATCCCCCCGCAGGCCTCCCTGGTCTTCCATGTCCTACTGATCGACCTCCACAACCCGAAGGACATGGTCCAGCTGGAGACCCTGGAGCTACCGCCCGGCTGTGTCCGCAGAGCCGTGGCCGGCGACTTCATGCGTTACCACTACAACGGCTCGCTGATGGATGGCACCCTCTTCGATTCCAGGTCAGGGAGCTCCTGAGGAGGGGGGGCGGGGCTGGAGGCAGGCGGGAAGTTGTCAGGAAGGAAAGTGCTAGGGGCTGGGGTCACCTAGGCAGCAGCCGGGGGTGCCTCTGAGCTGCCTGCAAGGGCAGGGCCCTTTCTGACTTCCTCGCTGGCCTCCCCGCCTTGTCCCGCAGCTACTCCCGAAACCACACGTACAACACCTACGTGGGGCAGGGTTACATCATCCCGGGAATGGACCAGGGGCTGCAGGGCGTCTGCATGGGGGAGCGCCGGAGGATCACCATCCCCCCGCACCTGGCCTACGGGGAGAACGGGACTGGTAGGCCTGTGGTCCCTCAGCGCCACGCCTGAGCCCCTCAGTGACCTTCCCCCGCTCTGCCCCTCTCATCACAAAAACCGGTCACCCACTCCATTCCGGCCTCACGGACTCCACCCTTTTCTCCAGGGCAGTCTCCCACTTCCCCTCTTCCATGCTGGAGAAGTGCCCCTGGGTTTGGGGATGGGGGTGGTTATGGAAGAACAGAAACAGCATAGCCCTAGGAAGCAGAGAGACCTGGATTGAGACCCAGCCTTGCTGGAAGCCTCAGCGTCCTCACCTGTAAAATGGGACTGATCACCTTGGTCAGCTGGGTAAGTTCCTGGGAGGCTGCAGGACGGTGTGAAGGGCTTCCTCACTGGCAGGTCCCGCCCTCCCCTGCTCCCCAGAGGAACTGATGCTGCGGACGCTCGCCCTGTCCCGTCCCCTCCCATCCTCGCCAGAAACCCCAGAGCGGTTTCACGGAGACCTTGAGTGGCGCCCCGAGATCCCGGGCTGACCCACTCCCCTGTTCTGGCCCCAGGAGACAAGATCCCCGGCTCGGCCGTGCTGATCTTCGACGTCCACGTCATCGACTTCCACAACCCCGCGGATCCCGTGGAAATCAAGACCCTGTCGCGGCCCCCGGAGACCTGCAACGAGACCTCCAAAACCGGGGACTTCGTCCGCTACCACTACAACTGCTCCCTGCTGGACGGCACCAGGCTCTTCTCCTCGTGGGTCTGGGGCGGGGGCGGGGCCGGGCCAGGGGGCTGGGCCGGGCGAGGGGAGTCCGGTACACTCCCATCTGTGGGGAGCACCGGGGGCAGAAAGGGGGAGAGGGTGAAGCTGGCAGTAGGGGGGCTGAGCCCTCCGGGTCGCACTTCGGGGACAATGGCACGACGAGAAGGGTGTCCCATTTCTGAGCCGCTGGGCCCGGCACTGTGGGTTGGGCATGAGGAGGAGTGACCTACGGGGGTGGGGGGGACAATGGGGTGTGACCTGCTGGGGGACAAGGAGGGGCACTGACCCGGGAATCGGCTCTTTTCCCAGGCACGACTATGAGGCCCCCCAGGAGGCCACTCTTGGGGCCAAGAAGGTGATCGAGGGCCTGGACACGGGCCTGCAGGGCATGTGCGTGGGAGAGAGGCGGCAGCTTGTGGTGCCCCCGCACCTGGCCCACGGGGAGAGCGGAGGTGAGAGGCGGAGACAGGCCCAATCCACCCCTTAACCCCTAACAGCTGGTTCTGTGAACACCCCGTGGCCCCCTCTCCGGCCCCCAGGATGGGACGGAGGGGGGGGCTGCGAGGTGGGGAGCACGCTGGGTGGGCTGCAGAGCCAGGCCCGGCCTCTGGCCCCATCGGCCCGTTTCCTTCTCCTCTCCGTCCCGCCAGCCCGGGGCGTCCCTGGCAGTGCCGTGCTGCTGTTTGAGGTGGAGCTGGTGTCCCGGGAGGAGGGACTGCCCGAGGGCTACCTGTTCGTGTGGCACGAGGACCCTCCCGCCAACCTGTTTGAAGACCTGGACCTCAATAAAGACGGCGAGGTCCTCCCCGAGGAGGTGGGTGAGCAGTTCAGTCCTTAAAATAACCGTTCCCATACTCACGCCCCCAACAGAAGCTCCCTTGCTTGGTGGCATCTGGCAAGGACAAGGTGTGTGTCCACCCTCCTGCCTGCGCCCGAGTCCCTGCCCCTCGGCTGGGTCCTTGCGCTTGGGTCCCTCGTGCCTGCCGCCTCTCCCAGCTCATGTGCAGCCCCGGCCCTGCTCCTCACGCCCACCCTCCCCCGCTCTCCTCCCCCCCAGTTCTCCGCCTTCATCAAGGCTCAAGTCAGTGAGGGCAAAGGTCGCCTCCTGCCGGGGCAGGACTCGGAGAAAACCATAGGCGACATGTTCCAGAACCAGGACCGCAACCAGGACGGCAAGATCACCGCTGAGGAGCTCAAGCTGAAGTCAGACGAGGACCAGGAGCTGGTTCACGAGGAGCTCTGAGGGCGGAGCTGGGGCCTGGGCCCAGACACCAGCGCCCACTCCTGGGGGACAGTGGGCGGGGGCGTTGACTTCCAGCGGTCACCCGCACTCTTCTGGGATGAGGTCTGAGAGCGTCTGCAGGGCGGTCAGAGCGGACGACTCTGGTCTCCCTGCCAGCCCGACAAGGACATCCACTGCACAGACCTCCTCCTTGGGTTTTGTCGTCCAGCCCACACCACCCAACCCACACCACGAGTTTCGGAGTCACACCCCCAAAAGGCTAAACTTTGGGAGTCACAAAGCCAACCTGGGGATCCGTGGAGGTGTGGGTTGGACCAGGCCGTTGCTGACCCCTCCCCCGCATGGCCACGTCACCACTGGGCTGGGCCGAGCTCATCATTTACTTCCCCAAACTTCCTTCTATTTGTCCTTCTGCTCACCATCCCCAGTCCTGCCTGCTCCCCTCTGTCACGGCGGCCCCAGAAGCATGAAACTGGGCTGGCAGAACCCCCGCCCTCCCCCCAACTCAGCTCAGGCTGGTGCCACGGGAGGGGCGGCTCCAGGAGAGCGGCCCTGACACACTACGGTCCCCATCCACCTGGCCCATTCCCCCTCATGCGGGGGTGCCCCCCCCCTCCCCGGGAGCTGCAGGTCCAGGCTGGTCTTCGTGTGACCTTCCATCCATCCCTAAGGAAGGCTGCCTTCGCTAAGGGAGGGAGGAAGAGGAGGGAAATAAAAGAAGGGCAGCGAGGAAACCTCCGTAGCTGGGTCCTAGGGCTGCCAAATGAAGTCCTTGTTCGCAGCCGAGATAAACTCAGGAGGGCGCACTGGGGACTGTGGGGGGCAGAAGGGGGCAGGCAGAGTTTGCACCCCCAAAAGGCTAAACTGGTGTCGTCGGATCCCCTTCTCCTTTGTGACAAATAAAAGACTAAACCAGAGGCCTCCGGAGGTGCTCTGTCAGTGGGGGAGACCCTCAGACCCGAAGACTGGGAAGGAAGAGGAACAGCAGGATGTCCCCACGATCCAGCTCCAGACACTGTGTCCCTAAATCTCAGTCTCCTCCCCCCAGAGGCTCCTGCCTCCCTGATGCCCAACGCGGGGTCCTAACCCGGGACCGGGAGCCCCAGTCTGCCAGAGGGAGGGCAGGGAGCAGGTGACCACGGAGGAGAGGGGCCGCAGGGGGGGTGTGCAGAGATGACCCTTGTCTCCGTGTCCCAAGCGAATGGAAAGACCTCAAACACAACATACGAAGCTCAAAGGTCGCATTGCATAGGATGGGCTCCTCCTTGTAGATCATCCCAATGCTACGACATTCCCGCCTCCCCTGTTCCTGGCCGCCGGCCATCGCCACCTGCCCCGTCCTCCCACTTGTCAGAGGGAAGGTCGCTGAGTTCAAATCTCCGGGGTGTGTGTGTGTGGGGGGAGGGGGAGCGTTGGCTTTAGCCACCAGCCAGGCCATCTGCCGTCACCTGCCCTGCTGGACTCCAGCCAGTGCAGTGGGGATGACCGAAACTATTCCAGGACGGGGTTGCAGCAGGCGCTCGGGAGAGAGAAGGACAGAGCCGGTCACTGAGCTGTACCCACAAGCACCACTTCCTTGCCCTGAGAGATGTGACCTGTCCCCATGGCCACGCCCTGGTCCCACAGCATCCCAGAGGTGCTTCAGGGTCTGACCGGGGTTACAGACCCCGCCTTAAGTGGCAACTGCTCCCTAAGACATACTGGGACGGCCCAGGTGCAGACCGCACGGGGCAGGCCCAGCTCTGCTCAGGAACCCCTGACGGAGCTCTGGCTCCCAGCTGCGGGGTTTGGGCAGGTTTGGGGTCGGGTCCCTCTGAGCCACCTGCGAACTGGACCTGCCTGCAGGGACGCCGTGAGGATCGGCTGGAGCACATCTGAGTACCACGGCAAGACTCGGTCCACACTCCCGAGACCTCCCCACTCAGGTCCACAGATAAACACGAGTTTCCGACGGCCAGGCATCCTTGGGAAGGACGAGGGGCTGATTTCTCCGACGACAGGCTAAGAGAACGCCAAGTAAACCGGTTGGTCTACATTTTTTTCTTCAGAAGATACCCTAGAGAGAATTTGACTAGTTCTTGACCATAAGTCAACAGGGAGGGGAGAAAAGGGTGGGGGGGGAAGCTGTGAAGAATGCAAAACAAGAGAGCAGAAACCACTTCTAGTTTACTTTGCTACAGGTTCCTGGTCCCGGCCCCCCCTCAAACCATCCAGTTTGGTGGCCCTGGACCCACGAGGAGAGGAAGGATGGGAGCCCAGGGCGCCAGGGAAAGTCGACACCTGAACAGATGATCCCTTTGGGGACCTCTGGAGAAGGGGCTCTGCAGACAGGGCTGTCAGACCCAGCTGATGCCAACTGAATTTCAAGTTCAACAGCTGCATCAGAATAAGGCCCAACGATTCTGGGTTAGAAGCACACCCTTCTGAGCCCGCCCGCTCACCCTGACCCCCACAGACACACCGGGGCTGTGCTGGGCGGGGGTGGGGGGTGGGGGTGGGGTGGAGCCCTCCAGGCTGGTTTGGGGGTTTTCAAATTGTGTTCCATGGGGCCTTAGTGGCTTCTTGGAGGGTCCTGCACCTCCAAGACCAAAGGATCCAGGCTCTGCACCCCCAAACCCCAAATCAGAACAGCAGCTCTGGTTTTAACTTTTTTTTTTATTTTGACCTGCTTCACACATCCGATTTGTTGAAGAACAGAATGCTTTCCATGGTAAGCATTTTTGATAAGAAAGAATCCTGGACCCAATGGTCCCCAGAGCTCGAACACCCTGCAGGTCCGATTCACTGGGAATGACTTTTGCTGCCTCCCACCCGGCAGAGCCTCCCTCAGGCCTTGAGGAACCCAGAGGGAATGCGGAAAGCGTCAGGGGAAGGAGGAGGAGGGGTGAGGGCCCAGCAGCTCGTGGGTGCTGTGGACTGTCCTCCGTACACGCGAGGCTCACGGCAGAGCAGCGCCCCCGCAGGGGTGCGCCTCGGCGTCACGGCTGCGGGGACTGGCCCTGCGTCTGCGCCTGCGCACTCAGGAGCCCCGCGTCTCCAGCCCCCTGGTGCAGGATGTGCTGCAGCAGCCCGTTGACCACATCCAGCGTCTCGTCCTTCTCCAGCACAATGTCGTAGGAATCCATGTAGCGCTCCCGCCGCTCCTCCACCTGCCAGGGGGTGGGGAGACTGAGAGCCCCGGAAATGCTCTGCCCTCCGCCCACTGTCTGCCTCTCGAGCACCTGGGGCTGGGGGAGGGGTGCATTCAAGCCACAATCCCCTAGAGGAGTGAGTTCAAGGTCACAGGGCCCGCCTTTTGGAGACACAGACGGCAATGGGCGTAGGCTGCCAAGATGAACCCTGGGGTCCACGTCAAAAGGACAGTAACCAGGCTTAACATGTAACAACCAGACCTTAGCTCTAACGTATCTGGGGTGAATTTTCACCCATTCTGGGGGCTCAGGCAGGTGCTGGCTGAGGGCGAGCACTGGTGGCCGTCCAGCCTGACTCCACAGTGTTTCCCCCCATCGGCCGCCGCTCTGTTCTTGTATTTTTCGTCTCTAGATCAGAAACCCACACCCTAAAATACCGACGTCTCCCATCTCCACCGTGCCGTGCAGGTAACGCTTCAGGGGGGCTGCTCATCAGCCCCCCAACATCCCAAACAAGGTCACCTTGGGCAAGTTCCTTGACCTCCTCGCCTGTCCCCTCGTCTGTCAAATGGCACAGCCGTCACTGCCCCAAAGGGCTGTCGTAAGGGTTAAGCGGGTCAGTGTCGCCTGCACATGGTGAGCGCTCAGCGAGTGTGGGCTCCGATAAAATGACCAGCGTCGCCCTGACCCCAAACTCGTGAACCGCAGGGTGTCTCCTCTTTCCCTCCGAGAACATGGAACGTCCTCCCAAAGAACACGGCCAGCGTCTCACCTCTGAACCTCCGCCACTCGGGGCGGCGTCTGGCCTCAGGTGCTCGGTGAGCGTTTGTTAACGGGAACCGAGGGAGAAGCGAGCCTCGAGGGAGGAGGCCCTGGGCCCCTGCTTACCTTGTCATTGAGGAAGCCAATCTTGAGAATGTTCTCCACGTCCGGAACCCCGTCGGCCATCGTGAGGTCCCCCATGGAGTCGCCCAGCAGGAGGATGTTGGTTTTGCCCTGGAGCTGCTGGAAATAACTGGAGTGCCCGCACGCGGAGCTGCTCTTGTTGTACGTGTGTATGAGCTGGCCCTTGAATCCCCGCAGGAAACCCTGCATGGTCGGGAAAGGAGACAGATGGGAGGGCTCCAGGGACCCACCCGCCGCTGGCTTGCCGCTATCCCTGCCACGGAGGAAAGGAAACCCCGAAAGCCGTCGATCACACCAAAACCTCACTGTCGTCTACACTTGGGGTCGGCAAAGTGGAGCCCGTGGGCCAGGCCTGAACTATTTTTGTAAGTTAGGTTTTACTGGCACCTGCCCCGCCCGTTTATTTACATCTTGTCCGTGGCTGGCTGCTCTTCTGCAGGGCAGAGCAGAGCAGTTGCAACAGAGGTCCGAGAACCCATAAGGCCTAAGACACCTGGCGTTTTACAGGAAAGGTGTGTAACCCCTGCTTGAAGCTTGTAAACTGACAGGGGCCATCAAATGCTGTGGGGCGCCTACTCCGGTGGAAGCGTGAAGCTTGTGCCACAGGCACCGGTCAGGCGACAAGCGTGCTAAGCTCCACTTCAGGCCACACCCTTAACCACGGCTCACAGGCGTGGCGCACGTTCCGGCCACGGGTGTGAAGGGGAAGCAGTTAGAACGTGGACGAGTCAGAGCTGCCCACCTCTGGTTCTAGAAAAACAAGTCTAGAAGTCCAAGCCCTTGGGGGCCCAGAATGGCACTCGACCCATGACAGCGACGTGGGGCCTGGCTGAGCCCCAGACTAGGTCCCTGCGGCAGAGAGCTGACCGCTGGCCACACACGACACAGAGCGGGTCCTCTCAAAGTGACGGTCTTTAGCTGGCATGAATCAGTACATCGCTGCCCGGGGACAAAGAAGCCGGCACGCCCCACCCCCTTCTCCTCCCCGGGTTAGGCTTCACGTCTGGGGCGAAGCACTGGGGCGGGAGCTCCCCCGCTCCCCCTTTGCCCGTGTCCAGCCCGAAAAAGACGCGGCTCACGCACGTCCTCGTCGAAGTCCATGTAGTTGGACACGATGCGGATGTTGGGGTGCAGCACTTTCATCTGGCGGATGATCTCCTCCAGGACATCCCCGATGCCCGCGGAGAGGATGCAAAGGGGGATGTCGTTTTGGTAGAGGGTGTTGAAGAACGTCTTGTAGCCCTCCCTGGAAAGAGAGGAAAGGGATCTGGAATGGCACCGCCCCTCCTACTGTTCTGTATCTCCTACTCGGGTTATATACGTCCAGGTTTCTTTAAAAACACTGTACAGCCCTGGCTGGTGTAGCTCAGTGGATTGAGCATGGGCTGTGAACCAAAGTGTCGCAGGTTCAATTCCCAGTCAGGGTACATGCCTGGGTTGCAGGCCCCTAGCAACCGCACATTGATGTTTCTCTCTATCTATCTATCTCCCTCCCTTCCCTCTCTGAAAATAAATAAATAAAATCTTAAAAAAACAACAACAACACTGTACGTTGAGGTATCAGATACAGTATGTGGTTAAAGTGGACTAACTTTTTAAAAAGATTTTTATTTATTTATTTTTAGAGAGAGGGGAAGGGAGAGAAGAAAGGAGGGGGAGAAACATTGGCGCAAGAGAGAAGCATGGACCGGTTGCCTCTCATACACCCCCCAACCAGGGAGGGAACTGTAACTCGGGCATACACCCTGACTGGGAATTGAACCGGTGACCTTTTGGTTTGTGGGACAACACCCAACCCACTGAGCCACACTAGTCAGGGCTAAAGTATACTAACCTTAAATGTTCAGTTCAATTAATATTGACATATGCATATACCCATGCAATTAGCAACCAAATCAATGTCCCCTCATGTCCCTTCCCAGTCAATGCCATGCTCCCCTATCTTGAATTCACATCACCACCTGGCCCCCTGCTTACCTTGTCATTAGCCTTGACTGTCCTTGAACTTCATATATGAATAGGCTTATACATTTTTTGTTGTTTCTGTTCTACAGTCGACCGTTGAATAACACAGTGGTAAGAGGTCCTGACCCCCAATGCAGTTGAAAATCCATGTATATTTTTTGGGGGGGGCCTGGAAATTTCCTTAGTTTAATCATCCAATTAATTAGACACATTTTCTATTCTACATATTACTGCACGTGACCATGTCACTGAAATTTCTGTGACTAAATAATCAGTTTTCCCAGTCTCTAGTCCAGGCATAACTTTTGACTTCCCCAAAACTTAGCTACCGTCATCCCTCGGTATCCGCAGGGAGACTGGTCTCAAAACCCCCACGGACACCCAAATCCAAGGCTGCTCCAGCCCCTTAGATAAGACGGCCGGGCTCAAGGCACTCAGCCGGCCTTCCGCATCTGCGCACTCCTAAGCGCAGGCTGGAAACACTGTTTCCAGGATGTGAAAGTGATCTGGCTGTGAGAAGCAGAAGAGAAAACACTGTTTTCCGACGGCGGCTGGTTGAAAGCGCAGATGCGGAACTCAGAGGGCCAACTGTTCACACGGACTGAAAAAGCCCACGTAGGAGCGGGCCCGCACGCTCACTCTCTGTTGTTCAGGGTCGGCTGCAGAACACAGCCAGGCAGCCGTCCCGGGGCAGGTTCACTGAGGAGCCCACCCAGCCCGGCACTTGCATGGTCCGCACATATCTCTGCTGTCTTGTCATGAGCCAGCTTGTCCCGGCAGTTAGGACACACAATCCTTAGGGACACACGCCTTCCCCCATGGGCCCCCACCTCTTCTCCAGTCCAGACGCTTCAGCAGAGACTGCGGCTCTGTGAAGGCCGGCAATGATCGAGGGTCCCAGGCCAGCCAGCCCCCGTGTCTGGATAAAGAATGCCAGTCACCATGGTGACCCCAAAAGTCTTTTTTTAATTTTTAAAGAAGATTATTTACTTATTTTTTTGTAGACAGAGGGGAAGAGAGGGAAAAAGAAAGGGAGAAACATCAATGTGTGGCCGCCTCTCGAGCACCCCCTACTGGGAACCCGGCCTGCTACCCAGGCATGTGCCCTGACTGGGAATTGAACCAGTGACCCTTTGGTTCACGCAGGCCAGCGGTCAATCCACTGAGCTACACCAGCCATGGCTAAAAGTCTTCTTACCACTGGGAAAAATGGGCGAGGTGCTGTTTGTTCTAGGAGAGGCAGCCCTGGTCACATCTACACCAGCAGACTGCTTCCACGGAAGCACCCAAGGGTAGAAAAGCCTTCAGTTGTATCCAGGGAGGAAAAGCAAGACCTTCCCCACTTCAGGTGCTCACAGTGCAATGTCTCTTCCAACTCCCCCAGCAGCTGATTTCCTCTCCCATCCTCCCCAGCCTCTCTGCATGAGCAAACCAGCTTCAAACGTTTCCCAGAGTGAGCAGCTTACCGCAGCATTGCATTGGACTCTCTCACCACCTGAGCGATCTGACACTTCTGAATCTTCTGCTGACACAGGAGATTGTGCACCTTGGTCCACCTAGAAACAAACACCCTGTGAGACCCTAAAGTCAATCATGAAGAAACTCAAGTGACCTTTCCCTTTCCAGGGTCAAGTCCCCTCTGGAAGGATTGACAATGGAGGTGGCCTCGTCCTTTTCCACAGAGCCATTCCCTGGAGGACACTCGTGGTCCATTAAAAAGAAAAAAAAAAGAGCCCTGGCTGGCATAGCTCAGTGGATTGAGCATGGGCTGCAAACCAAAGCATCGCAGGTTCGATTCCCAGTCAAGGCACATGCCTGGGTTGCAGGCCACGGCCCCCAGCAACCGCACATTGATGTTTCTCTCTCTCTCTTTCTCCCTCTCTTCCCTTTCTAAAAGTAAATAAATAAAATCTTTTAAAAAATTCCTTAAAAAAAAAAAGGCAACACCACCGAGACACAAGAGGTGGGTGAGTTAACTGCTAAAGTCAAAGCTCTCTGAACGCCCCCTCCGTGGCCCCACTCTGCAGAGCCGGGGCCCTGTCCAGCAACGCTGCTTTCTACAGGAAGGCTATCTCCCCAAGCACTCACTGCCCCTGAGAAAGGGGCTCCTAACGCAGCCCAAGGATTCCTGGTGGGCCCCCGCTCCAGCAGCAGCCACTGTAGCTGCAGGCGTGCCTGGACGACCTGCTCTCACAGCCAGGCCGATGGCATTCCGTTAAGCATCCAGGAAGGTAAGGAAACCCGTCATCCCTTTGAAGCCCAGTGCAAGTACACGCCCTCCTGGACCAGAGCACCACGAGGGCCAGGAGCTCCTGCCACCAGCACCATTGCCCCCCTTACCATTCCACCATGTGAGGTAGCTTCTCCTGGATGGTCTGGAGTGGGTCAATTTCAATCGGGTAGTAGTAGTGATTGAGCGCATTTAGCTGGGGCAACCAAAGGAGGAGAAAAGCCATTAGTGTCCTCGAGCTTTCCCCAGCGAAGTCCTACCATTTAGCCTGAGGAAAAAAATCACCTAGACAGTGCGACTTCATGTCAGGGAGAGAATGGATCCGCAGTGCTAGTCACCCCTTGGCCCTCGCCCAGCAGAGAGGTGTAAGGAGCAACAACGCAAGGAGCTTTGCTATCAGGTTAGAGGGTGATTGGATCTCGTTGGTACTGAGGAGCTCAGTCCCGGGGCTTAACCACTACGAGCCGAGTTAATGCTGCGTTTCCCGAAAGGCGTGCGCTCTCTCAGGTGGGAGGCGAGCTTGCTTCAGGGAATACATGGACGCTATGTATTGTTAGTTGTTTTGTTAGTTGTGGATTTATTTTAATGTGTATTAGAAAAAATACTAGCATATCGAAAGCATTATGCTAAGCGAAATAAGCCAGGAAGTGAAAGACAAATACCGTATGGTCTCACCTTTAACAGGAACCTAAACAACAAAACAAAGAGACAAGCAAAATATAACCAAAGACACTGAAATAGAGGACAGGCTGACAGTGACCAGAGGGGAGAAGGGAGGGAATTTCAAGGGAATTTCAGGGAAAAAGGGGAAGGGTTTACAGGAACAAGTATAAAGGACACATGGACAAAAACTAGGGGCGGGTGGAAATGGGAGGGAGGTGGGGAGGGCTGGGTGGGTGGGCAGGATGGGAGTAAAAGAAAATTGTACTTGAACAACAATGAAAATAAAACTTTTTAAAAAGTAAAAAAAAAAAAAGAAAAAAACTAGCATGTCAAACATGCGTTCACAATGATTATTTCTTTTGTCAGTTAATCACATTCAGATTTTTTTAAAGCAGATCAATTTTAAAAAGATACTTAGTAAAAGTAATACATAGATATGGCAAAAACAAAAACAAAAACAAAAACAAAACAACCCACCCAAATCACAAAAGCGGAACTAGAGGACTGCAGTTTGGGACACGGCATGTCAGTGGGTGACTCCTTCACACTGCCACCACCGAGTGGACATCAGTGCCTCCTCTGGCTTCGGTTCCCTTCCACACGCCAGAACCTTCCGCCCCCTGGGGAGGGACCATGTCTCACGCAAGGCCAGTCAGCAGCAGCACCCGATAAAGATGGGAATCGACCAGGTACAGAATGTTAATGTTCGTATGTGCACGGTCTCAGAGGACGATGAGACCGAACAGAATCCCTGACCACGGGTCCGAAGACGGTTAATGCAAAGATCCCACACTCACCAGGGCAGAACACTCCTGGAATGTGTTCTCAGTGTGCAGGGGGTTTAATTTGGGGTTGGGGGGGGTGAAAGAACATTTTTCTAAAGGTATAATAGAACTCAACAGAGGAACATGAACTTTTTTAAAAAGAAGAAAAATGTCTTATATATGAAGTTTGCTTTAGCCATTTTTTTCAGGAGTCTATCAACACCAAAACAAACAAACACACAAAAAACCCCTTAGTTCTCTCTAGCTTCCTGATCTGAGAAAGGGGAATCACACCCTACTATTTTTATCTGAGGATGCAGCTTCCCGGAAGCTGACAAATCAGGAACCAAATGAAGTGACTTGCTAAAAGCTATCATCAGTGATGGAGCCGGAACCGACCTTACGCGGAAAGTGGCTTTCCGGGAGACGGGTTTTAGAGATGTAAGGACCATCTATAATCCAAGTACGCATCTCAATACCGAGCCCCACAATCATGACAGAGTATTATTGGAAGGGCCCACCAGTAAGACACACCAACAGACCATTTAACATGCCATTTAGTGAATTTCGTAACACAGTGGAACTGAATGACGCAGCTACTCAGCAGAAAGAGCCCAGCAACCTTCAGAGAACCGCCAGCTAGCAGGGCTCTGCCCTGGCCCAGGGTCCCCTGATGGGAAGAGTGCGAAACAAAGTAAAACGAACTCCAAGGCCACAGGGATCGCTTTCCAATATCTGCACGCATCTTATGGAAACAGAGTTATGGTACAACACGCTGACATGAATTCGGAAGTTGTTCTAGATGCTGGTGGCCTAACCAAGAAAACGAATATATATTATTAGAGCATAGCGTGGTGGAAAGAGTTTGGGACAGAGTCAGATCCAGGGGAAAGCCGGGCCCTGCGTCTTGCTGTGTGACTTTAGGTAAGTTGCTCAACCTCTCCCAGCCTATTTCCTCAATTGTCAGATGGAGGCAATGCTGGTTCTGTTTGCCTCTCAAGGTTGTGGGAGGGTTAAAAAACAAACACTGAAGTCTCTTGTAAACTCTGTAACTAGCAGTGAGCATAATGTCCCGACTGCAGCTGGTAACTGTGGGTCTTGCCAACAAGGAAAACATGTCCCCGTGTATCAAGACTAGAGGCTCACTGGAGGAAAATATAAATAAATAACCTTCTAAGTTCTCTATCCTGGAGTCTTTGGTCCTAACCAAGAGCCATTTGAAATAATAATACAGGAGCAAAGAAGGGGAGCAACGCACCTCTTTCCGGCACTCCTCACTGACGATCTTGCTGTTATCCAGGATATCTGCAAAGACACCAAGTGCCTGTCACTCGCCCCTCCTGAGCCATCCCCTGGGCAAGCCCAGCAAAGCCAGTTCGTATATGACTTACTGTAGGAAGAAGGGCACCGCTTCCCATCACATGCAAACCTGCTCAAGGTCATGTCAAAATCAGAGATGACCTAGGATGCAAAAGAGAGACGATGCCCAGACAGGCTCCTTCCCGTGTGGCTTTGTGTCAGCCTGGGGGGGTACGGTTCAAAGGGCTCCGTGCCCGGGCTGCGGGCAAAGCCCTGGAGGAGTTAGGGGGGGCCGCCCAGGGAGGGGAGAACTAATCCTACTTAACACAGTGCCAACCCCGACCAGGGCCACCGCTGGGGTGGGGGACGCTGAAAAGTCAAGACCCCTTTGGCTCTTTCGATAGCACCCACTTCAGTGCCCTGGGTCCTTCCTTATCACCCATCTCCACATCTGCAACTTCTTGGGGAGCTGACCCGGGCCAGTGTGGAAAACGAGTCCTCGGGGCCTGGCGTGGGATGCTGTCTGTCTAATTAGAGGAGGCAGTGTTACCTTACTGAGAAATTTGACATGTAGGTGTTTGGGGCAGGCGGGCTCTCCCCCACTCCCCCAAGGCAAAACGGGCGAACCGACGCCTTGTCCTCAGCCTCCTGTCCGTGTCTAAGGGCTGCGGGCTTGCAGGTGCCCGCAGCCCCGCGGGAAAGCACCCGCGCAGGACGCCTCCACAGCCGCCCCGACCTGCAGGCCGGGCCCGAGCTCGCCGCGGCGGTACCTGTAAGCGGTCTCCTCCGCCCCTGCGGAGGGCGCTCACGATCTCCTGGACCCGCCTGGGTTGCCGCATCAGGACCGTGGCCTTCATCAGGGCGCTCACCTGTCCCGAGACCCGAGAGAACGGCTGACCCCGGCACCGCGCAGGGCCCAAGGGGAGCCCGGGACTCGCCTGGGCAACCCTGCGAGGCCCGGCCTGGGGCGCAGGGGCTCCGGCCGGGCCGGGGGCGCCTACCGCCCGGGGTGGCGCGGCGGGGGCGAGGCGCCCCGCCGGTGGCCCCGGCGCGCCCGGGTGTCGGGGCCCGCGCTACACCGGACGATTCCTCCAGCCTCACCTCCTCCACCATGATGCTCGCCCCGGCGGAGCTGCGCCGGGACAGCGACCGCCCCTGCGGCCGCACTGCGCAGGCGTCTCCGCCGCCGCCGGCCGGGGGACCTTGGAGCCCCGACACCCGCGGGGCCTGGGGAGGCTGGCGGCCCTGGGCGCGCTGTGTCCCGCGCTGGGCTGTGTTGAGGAGGGTGACGGTCCCAAGGAATTGGAGTGACTGGATGCTGCTCTTTCTAGAGCAATAACCGCAACAACCACGATCATTTCCGGGCTTATAGTTTGCACGCCAAAAAAAAAAAAAAAAAAAGCCGCAGGAGGGGAGGGGGTGTCAAGGAGCCACAAAGTGAATTGCTAAAAATCCGGGAGGTATTTCTGATCCCCTCCTCACCAGGAGAAAACGAGTGACTACCTCACGTCCAGAGGGCGGGAAGGCCCTGGACAACCTGGACAAGAATGAAATTCTAATCAGTTTTATTTCTCCTTCCTGCCTCCTCTGTTGGTTTCCTCGAACTGCAGGCTGGGGAGCCAAGGGTGGCGCTGTGGAAGAGGGCGGATGGACGGACCTGCTGCCGGGGTGGACCTGGGCCGCCGGAGCCAGAATGAGTAAAAACTCTAATGTCATGCTGGTGGTCACAGTCCCACTCTGGGCACAATGGAGGTGGGGGGTGATTGTCAGCCTAACAGCGTGGTGGGGGAGGGGAGGAGGAAGGGGACAGGGACAGGAGAGGGTTCCAGAACCTGAGAGCACAATCCTGAGGGTGATCTCACTGCAGGCCCAGGATTCTGGAACCTGGGCTGCCTGATAGACCCTACATGAAAAATGTAGTAGGGACGAGGAGCGACAGCTGGCTAAAGGGGCCCCCCCAGAACCCTCCCGACCCCCTGGGGAGAGCAGCCTGTCTCAGCTGGTCCCAGGGTGCCATGGAGATGGAGAGCGCCGCGGCCTCCACCCGGTTCCACCAGCCTCACATGGAGCGGAAGATGAGCGCGATGACCTGCGAGATCTTCAACGAGCTCAGGCTGGAGGGCAAGCTCTGCGATGTGGTCATCAAGGTCAATGGCTTTGAGTTCAACGCCCACAAGAACATCCTCTGTAGCTGCAGTTCCTACTTTAGGTATAACACTACTTAGGTACTACCCTACTTTAGGGTCGCTGCACCGCGCCCGAAGAGGGGGTTGGGTGCATCTGGAGACTCCTTGCTTTGTTTTAGGTTTCCCGCCCCGCCGCCGTCTTCAGTTGAGCGCCACTGTCAACGCTCTGGGTTCCCGTAGCCTTTGTCACCCGAAGAGGTCCTTCCGACCAGGGCCAGACCCTCTTCCGACTGAACGCCAGACCTCTCTGGGGTTCAGCTGGATTTCAGCCACCTATTGGTGGGCCAGCTGCTTTCCCCCCTTTGATTCACACTCAAACCAACCTTTGGGAAAGTTAAGCACCTATCCTGGGTTTCCTGCTGGAACCTAGATGGCCACGCCCCTTCAGCCGCCCCCCGGGCCCCTATCCCAGCTCAGATGAGCTCAGGCAGGGTGGTCAAGTAACAGGGATTGAGGGAATGGGAAGGCGGGTGCAGGAAAAAAGGGAGTGTGGGCACAACCCATTGCAACCCAGGAAATAAAAGGGCTATTTTGCTCATGAGCTTCGAGTGTCTGAGAAATCCATTCCTATCAAGATACGATGTGTCCCACCTGTTGCTAAAAGTTCTTATCTAGATCTACAGCAGAGTGTACAGAAAGCCCCGACAGCACATATTTTTTTTAAAGATTTATTTATTTATTTTTAGAGAGAGAAGGGAGGGAGAAAGAGAGAGAGAGAAACATCAATGTGTGGTTGCTGGGGGCCGTGGCCTGCAACCCAGGCATGTGCCCTGACTGGGAATCGAACCTGCAACACTTTGGTTCGCAGCCTGCACTCAATCCACTGAGCTATGCCAGCCAGGGCTAGACAGTACATACTTTAAGCTTTGCGGGCCATGCCGTCTCTGTGTCGCACGCCACTGCTCCACTCTGCCTTTATAGCAGGAAAGCAGCTAAGAATAGCAGTTAATGATAAATGAAAGAGCATTGCCATGTTCCAGTGAAATTATCTATGGACACTGAATTCGAATGTATGCTAATTTCCAGGTGCTGCAAAATTTCCATTTACCCCCCCATTTAAAAATGTAAAAAAAAAAAACTACTTTCACCTCCTGGGCAGTACAAAAAGAGGTGGGTGGAATCTGGCCCAGAGGCTCTGTTTGCAGACCCCGCTCTAGAGAAGACTTTGACCTCGAAGACTTTGCCCTCTAAGCCCGTATTTCCTTAAATGCCCTAGAAAAGGGGAGCAAAATAGATACTAGGGCAGGGGATTCTGTCTTGTCCAACCCCTGGAAAAGTAATCAGCTGCGTAGTGTGATAGCAGCCACTTATTTATTCCATAATTCTTTACTGAGTAAGCACTGGAAATGAAACAATGACTAGAGACATTCCCATTCTCATGAAGCTCACCTCTGGGTAGGGAGAATGGTCATTAAACTAATAAGATAGGTACCAGATTGGTTTGTGTGTTTTTTTTTTTTAATCTTGGTGTTACTTCGACTCTTTTTCTCACATCCTATTTTTTTCTTTTTCTTTTTTTTAAGATTTTATTTATTTATTTTTAGAGAGGGAAGGGAGGGAGAAAGAGAGAGAGAGAAACATCAATGTGCGGTTGCTGGGGGCTGTGGCCTGCAGACATGTACCCCGACTGGGAATCAAACCTGCGACACTTTGGTTTGCAGCCCGCGCTCAATCCACTGAGCTACGCCAGCCAGGGTTAGATACGTACCAGACTGTAAGTGCTAAGGAAACAAAGAAGAAAGGGAGTGGTGGATGGCAATTCTAAATAGGATGATCCCTGTGCTGACAGTTACATTTGAGCAAAGACTTCCAGGGAATGGAGTGAGAAATCCAGAAATCCGGCAGCCTTCCAGGCAGCAGGAGGAGCAGGGAAAGGACCGAGAGGGAAGCATTTCCGGGGTACCCAAGGAAGGCAGGCCAGCGGGGCTGGAAGGGAGGGAGGGGGCAGGGGGGAGGAAACACGGTGGGAGAGGTGTGACTGGTGGAGGTCTCCTTTCCCGGGACTTCCGTAGACCCTGGTAAGGACTCTGTATTTATTCTGCATAAGAAGGGAGGTCGATGGAAGGTTTTGACTTGCAGGGGTGTCCAACCTTTTGGCGTCTCTGGGCCACACTGGAAGAAGAGGAGGTGTCTTGAACCACACATTAAATACGCAAACACTACCGAAAACTGATGAGCAACAACAACAAAAAAAGGTTTTAAGTAAAGTAAATTTACGGCTTTGTGTTGGGCCACATCCATAGCCATCCTGGGCCGCATGCGGCTGGCGGGGCCACGGGCTGGACACCCCTGCTGAGTTTAAGAGGAACACTCGTGGCTCAGATACGGCTAGCGTCTGGAGCTCTCCAGAGCAAACCTGTTAGGAGGTGCCTCCCAATCTAGGCAAGAGACAGTGGTGGCTTGGCCCAAGGAGGTATCAACAGAGGTGATTAGGTTACGGGCATGTGGTGATTGAAGACTACTTATTTCTTTTTTTGAAATTAAAAAAAGATTTTATTTTTAGATAGAAGGGAATGGGGGGGAGAAAAAAGGGAGAGAAACATCAATGTGTGGTTGCCTCTCCTGCACCCCTCCCACTGGGGACCCAGCCCGCTACCCAGGCGTGTGCCCTGACCGAGAATCGAACTGGTGACCCTTTGGTTTGCAGTCTGGCACTCAGTGCACTGAGCCACACCAGCCAGGGTGAAGATCACTTATTTTAAACGTATATTGCTCAAGGTTAATTTCCTTAAGCAAGGTAGAGTTTGATGGGCACTGGGCTGGGACAGAAGAGACCTGGGTCTTACTCCCAGCTCCAGATCCCGATTGCTCCGCCGGCAAAGTGAGAAAGGGACCTGGTTATCACGAGGATGGTAGGAGCGACCGAAGTTCCTGGGCAAGTTCTCCTGCCCACTGTGCAAAGCACGGTCTGCCTCCGCTCTCCTTCCTCATGCCAGTTTATTCCCCAGGTGGTCTTCAGCAAAACGTCCAAACTCCCCTCAACAAGAAAAGGTGGGTGGGGGAAATGCATGAATGACGGCAAACTGGACAGGAACGTCTCAGTGACTGCTCGTTTGTTCTTCCCCAGAGCTTTGTTTACGAGTGGCTGGAACAACACTGAAAAGAAGGTGTACAACATTCCCGGCATTTCCCCCGACATGATGAAGCTAATTATTGAATACGCGTACACCAGGACGGTCCCCATCACGCCAGACAACGTGGAGAAGCTGCTGGCCGCTGCAGACCAGTTTAACATCATGGGTATTGTAAGGGGTTGCTGCGAGTTCCTCAAGTCGGAGCTGTGTCTGGATAACTGCATCGGCATCTGCAAGTTCACTGACTACTACTACTGCCCGGAGCTCCGGCAGAAGGCCTACATGTTCATACTGCACAACTTTGAGGAGATGGTGAAGGTCTCAGCGGAGTTTCTCGAGCTCTCGGTCACTGAACTAAAGGATATTATTGAGAAAGACGAGCTCAACGTCAAACAAGAAGACGCTGTTTTTGAGGCCATTTTAAAATGGATTGCTCATGACCCCCAAAATAGGAAGCAGCATATTTCAGTGTTGCTCCCCAAGGTCAAGTTTAAATTTTTTTTTTTGTGGGATGCCGATTGCTCACTTTTGATTCATTTATCCCAGGGAGATTGTCCTAAGAGCCATATTCAGATGTTTGACAGATTCCAGGACTGTATTTACATACACTTATTTTTTTAAGCTTATTTATTATTTTTTTAATTTTTAAAAGATTTTATTCATTTATTTTTAGAGAGGAAAGGGAGGGAGAAAGAGAGAAACATCAATGTGCGGTTGCTGGGGGTCGTGGCCTGCAACCCAGGCATGTGCCCTGACTGGGAATTGAACCTGCGATGCTTTGGTTTGCAGCCCACGCTCAATCCACTGAGCTACGCCAGCCAGGGCACATATTTATTATTTTTAGAGAGAGGGGAAAGGAGGGAGAAAGAGAGGGAGAAGCATCGATTGATTGCCCTTTGCACCACCTGGCCTTTAACACAGGCATGTGCCCTGACCAGGAACAGAACCAGCAACCTTTTGGTTCGCAGGGCGGCGCCCCATCCACTGAGCCACACCTGCCAGGGCCTACATACACTTATGTATATGTATGTATGCATCACCTACTAGTTTCTGGAACTTTGCAATTCTCTTTGCCCTTGGCATTCCTAGTTCCTTTTATCCCAGCCATATTCTTTGGTCAAAATTCTCTCTGGCAGTGGGCGGGAAACTGAACTCATAGTCATTTGGTGCTAATTCATGTCATTTTACATATAGACACAAATACAGATTTACGGAACAAATTACTACAGCTTTTTGGGGTCTAGGAGTACTGTGCAGTGGCCATCGAATGGGTTCACTTGCTGATCATTTTCTGGCTCGTTCTCAGCGTCCAAATGTTTAAATTGAGTTGTAAATTAAAAAAAAAAAAAAAAAAGTGGCCGTGCTGCCATTCCAAGGCAGGCTGTGAGACAGGGGGTTCAGGATGCGGGTGTTCCAGGCGCCCTCACCTCACTGTAAATCACTTGCTGCATTTCCTTCTCAGGTCCGCCTGGCCCTCATGCACGCTGAGTACTTCATGAACAATGTTAAGATGAATGACTATGTCAAAGACAGCGAGGAATGCAAGCCGGTCATCATCAATGCCCTAAAGGCCATGTATGACCTAAACATGAATGGACCCTCTAACTCGGACTTCACCAACCCACTGACCAGGCCCCGCCTGCCCTACGCCATCCTGTTCGCGATTGGCGGCTGGAGCGGCGGGAGCCCCACCAATGCCATCGAGGCCTACGATGCTCGGGCAGACAGATGGGTGAACGTCACGTGCGAGGAGGAGAGCCCCCGCGCCTACCACGGGGCAGCCTACTTGAAAGGCTACGTGTACATCATTGGGGGGTTCGATAGCGTGGACTATTTCAATAGTGTTAAGCGTTTCGACCCGGTTAAGAAAACGTGGCACCAGGTGGCCCCGATGCACTCCAGACGCTGCTATGTCAGCGTGACGGTCCTCAGCAACTTCATCTACGCCATGGGAGGGTTCGATGGCTACGTGCGTCTCAACACGGCCGAGCGTTACGAGCCGGAGACCAACCAGTGGACACTCATCGCCCCCATGCACGAGCAGAGGAGCGACGCGAGCGCCACGACGCTCTACGGGAAGGTAAAACTGGGGGAGGCCGGCGGGGGGCTGGGACAGCACACGAGCCCAGAGATGGCGCTCTCCTTCGATGTGGGGGATGGACGGGAAACAGGTGGCAGCACCCTTTGCAGTTTTAACTCCTTCATCAGGTGACCACGTCGCCCTTTGTAACCAACTTTTCTGACCTTGCTTATTAAAAAAGCAATGCGTGTACAGGGCGGGCACTCGGGCAGCTGCCTCTAGGGAACCTGATCACATGAGCACCCCCGGATGATGGGGCCCCCGCGCACTGCCCCTCAGTCCTGCTGCTCCCCACTCCACGGGGACACGCTGACTGGAAGCTCCTCGTTTGGGACATCTTTGCATTCTGCCCCGTGAATCTCTTCCCCTGGCTGGGCTTTCATTTGCATCCTTTCACTGTAACAAACACTGAGTATGACCATAAAAACTAAAACTAAAGGGCCCTGCCAGCACACGTGAAGAAAAGAAACTCAGCGTGTACAGACGGGCATCAGAAGTGCACCCTGCTGCCCCCCGCACCGTGTCCACACCCTCCCAGGGCCCAGCGGTGGCAGCTGGGGTCACCTGGCACTGCCGTCACACAGGTCTACATATGTGGCGGCTTTAACGGAAACGAGTGCCTGTTCACAGCAGAGGTGTACAACACCGAGAGCAACCAGTGGACCGTCATAGCGCCCATGAGGAGCAGGAGGAGTGGGATAGGCGTGATCGCCTATGGAGAGCACGTGTACGCGGTGAGTGCACCTCGAGCCTCGGCCGGCACGCTCCCCCGCGCTGCCCGGTTAGTGAACAGGTTTGCGCTGCTGCGGGGGAGCATGCGAAGAGGGTTTCTCCCCGAGGGAGACAGTGGGAGAGGGAGGCGTGGGGTCACCAGTCCCCGCCTCAAAGGGCCTCCTGGGTGAGCAGAACCGAGGGCTGACCGTCGGCCGCACTCCGCTGCTGCCCACAGGTAGGCGGCTTCGACGGGGCGAACCGGCTCAGGAGCGCCGAGGCCTACAGCCCCGTGGCGAACACCTGGCGCACGATCCCCACGATGTTCAACCCTCGCAGCAACTTCGGCATCGAGGTGGTGGACGACCTCCTGTTCGTGGTGGGCGGCTTCAACGGCTTCACCACCACCTTCAACGTGGAGTGCTACGATGAGAAGACGGACGAGTGGTACGACGCCCATGACATGAGCATCTACCGCAGCGCCCTGAGCTGCTGCGTGGTCCCAGGGCTGGCCAACGTCGGGGAGTACGCCGCCAGGAGGGACAACTTCACGGGCCTGGCGCTGCGGGACGAGGTCAAGTACTCCGCTTCCACAAGCACCCTGCCTGTATGAGCCTCTTCATTTAGCTAATAAAAAGTCTAAGCAATAAGAATTAATTCTTTTTTTAAAATAAATTCAGTGTTTAAACTTGTAAGAGTACTGGAAAATGTTCAACTTAAGGGAGCCAACGGCTGAACAAACGAGGGAGAGGGAAGGAAGGAAGGGATGTTCAAAGTACACGCCGACACAGGAAAAATCACACGGTGCACAACCAGCTCTAGTGAAATACGTTTATTTAGCACTTACAGTGAGACCATTAGTACTTGAACACAGAACAAGAGAGCTTCAGGAACACAAAACAAGCTATTTTACACTGCGATGTCTCCAAGTGCCCGGAATTCCACAATTCCACATCTCCCAGCTCACAGGAGAGCATCAGGATTATACTTTCGGCAGAATGGGGGCTTGGATACTGCTGGCCCCCAAACCTCACTGTGCATCAGCCTGAACTAAGTGTGTGTGTCACAAACCACTCGATGGGCTGGGCCTAGCGCAGGGACGCTAAGGTCTGTCTACAGACATCTAGCAGGCGCTACTTTTTGGGAGTGCATTATGCAGGGGGAGTAAGTTCACAAGTGCTCTATCGTATGTGCTTCACTGTCATACAGAGCAAGACAAAAGCCCCACAAAGGTAAGCGACAAACAGCAGGTACTGGGCTCCCTAAATTCCTTGAGGCAAAACGATCACCTCGTGATGGTGGTGTTATTGAACTGCATCACTCAAGGATGAGCTCCGCTGTTTCCAGTGACCAGAACATGTTATAGTGTTAGCATTGTAACAAAAGCAAAAACGGACTATTCTCAACAAAGTAACAAACTGAAGTGATGAACTGTGCCAAAAGGTCTGACAGTTATAAAGAAGACTGAGTGGTTTCTTAAATATTCTACAGTTACATAGCAACCGGTAGGCACCCTATTTTTACAGTGTGGGCAGATGGACATGCTTCACAACGCTTTGTTTTCAAAAGACACGAAATGCGACCGATATGCCCTTTTTATTTAAGCTTAATTTAAGAAAAGCACAAAAAGTCCCTTTGGTTATGCTTGATTAGGCCGAGTAACTAAAACACACAATTTAGCTTACCTGTCTACCAATAGTATAGTGTTCATACAGAATAATGAGGCAGAGAGTAATGCATTTAAAACATACCACATGCTACACTAATCAAGAAACATGAAAAGTGTGCCCTAGAAACTGCCTTACCAGCAGCCTAAAGAGCTTAAAATACATAAACACACAAATTTTCCATAAACACCATCTTTTCAGCACCAAACTGTTCTATATTTTTAAAGTTAATATTTAAAAATGTTTTGGTCCCAGAAGTACCACACAAAAGCAGCTGATCAACACAAAATTGATGTCAATTAATTTTGAGATTTTTTTTTTAGCAAAATATTTTTGAATTGGCACAGCAAAAGCCAAGATACACAAGACTAGTCATGCAAATAACCGCAGATGAGATACTTAAACACTAAGCTCATGACTGACATTCTCAATACACACCACTGATTTTTTAAGAAACCATGGTTGGAAGGTAGAGTTAAAAGACATCCACTCTGAGATAGAAGTAGCTTCACTCAAAGTTATGTAGAGTTGTTACTTTTTATATAATCAATTACTCTTTTCCTTCCACAAAACCAAAAGCAACAACAAAAAAAAGTTTGCTTAAATACACATTGTATTTTTAAAGCTGTAGTTTTAACTGCTTCAATTGCAAAACACAATCTTTGTAAGTTTTCACCGAAAAGGACATCTGCACCCCCAAAGAGCCACTTTAGGCTCTTCATAATCAGAACCTTTCCAGAAATGCCAGGAAGTTATTTCCAGTTTAGAATTTCAGAATGTCAGCCTTGAACAGATTTAAGCAAATCTGGTTTCTTTCCTGATTAACGAGTTAGTTCGGATACTTCAGAAACACAAGTTATTGGTGGGGAACCACACGTGTGAACTCAAACACGGAAGTCAGGCCGGCAGTCAGGAAAACCCGCACGCGTGCGTCACCATGCACAGAAGCACTTACCCCTCTCTCCACCCGTGGCCCGGGCCGCCTGCTAAGTTAAAAAACAACAATTTCAATCAAGTTTTCAAAACCAGATTATACCTAAATCTTATGAGTTAGAATTTCTGCCACATCATGTGAAAGACAGACATCCCTCCACGTAAGTTGGTCATGACTGTCTCGGAAAACCAGACAAAACAAAACACACAAAAAAACACAGCCCTAAATCCTTATATGGCACCTTCTAGAAAGAAACTGGCATCCCAGTGAGCTGCTGAATTATTTAAACAACCAAGAAAAGGAAGTTTGCTAGCACAGTCCATCAGAGAGAAATGAGAACTTCATCCAGTGAGCTTTTCTGTCTTACTTGCATAGACCTCTCACTAAGAGTTTGCACTTTTCAGGATCCAATGGCTTTTTTTAAAGTAACTACAAATACAGAGAAATTGAGAAAATGGTTGAGGTTGGGTAGGATACTATATCCTCACACAGAAATATGACTTGCAGTTTCCTACCCCCAATCTAAATTGTTTTTATTATTTTTAAAATATAATCATCACTCAAAGATATGTTTATTGATTTTAGAGAGAGAGGAAAGAGGGGCAAGAGAGAACGTGAGGGAGAGACAGAGAAACATTGATCCACTGTCTCCCGACTGGGGATCAAACCCGCAACCTAGGTACATGCCCTGACCAGGAACCACAGCCTTTCAGTGGACTGGAGTGCGCTCCAGCCAACCACACCAGTGGCCAGGGCTACATTAAATGCTTTTAAAGCAGATTTCCAACGTGTTTATTGAAAAACTGTACTCGGCAGGGATATCCATTTGGAAATTTAAGGAAAGTTCTTATTATAGAGTCCGAGGATTAAGCATGAATAGTCTTGTAGCAAACTGAGAGCTAAACTTTCTGGTTGTATTTTTTTCTTTTTTTTTTAAATGTTTGATATGACTAATAAGGAGGTTAACCAGAATGGAGTAGGGAACGACAAAAAAAAATCACTTAGAATTTAATTTCTAGGACAGTATTCTGGAAATGTCTAAGAAACTAGAGACTTTCAAAAAAAAACCAAAACAAGAAAAATACACTGGACCCCACTGCAAACAGTAAGAGCAGAAGTTGCTGAGTGCTAAAACCGTCAACCTGAGTGTTAATTTGTATAAAGCTTGGGAGTGTGTAAGAGAATCAGAGGAATGCATAAAAACAAATAAAAGATAACTACAGTAATACATTTTGAAGAGCCAGAATTACGCACTTAAATTTTATATTCTAGGCTCAGGTTAAGTTTCATTGAAAGTCCAGGGTGACTGGGGAGCATCTGAGGTCTCGCTCCCCGCCTAGTGGTCACTTAAGGCTCAAATACACTCTCATTAAAAAAAAGGTCTAGGGCAACTGGATGTAACACAACCATCGGGGCTGAGAAACAGTAAGGCTTCTCTTTAGCAACATTTCTCCAAATTGTTATTTCCTTCCCATTTAAAATAAAAGTTTACTTTAGAAAGAAATGAGGATTCTATTAAATATGTATTAGGGCAAAATTTAAAATTGAAGGCATTGAGTGTCGATTGTCATAGGCATTATTTATTTACACTCATTAACTTATCCTCCAATAAGCCTGCAACTCCTGAAGAAACTATTTAAAAATGTTTTAATGCCTTTGATTTCTTGGTCTACACTAATACTTGTCAGAGAAGTGAATTTCATATATATAATGTCCTCTGTATTCAATCAGTTAAAGATCAATACTTTTGCCAACTACCATCACCTCAGAGTGATAGCTTGAAGTTGATAACTTGGTTGCTAGAGAAATGAAAAATATTCAAAAAAATGCATGAGCCAATCACAAATTCCTCATCAGTCATCTCTTCTCTGGAAGGAAACAGAAGAGCATTTCTGGATAAACAAAATATCAATGCAAACATTCTAAAGCCATCTTGCTGAAATATTGTGCTTCTCCCTTCAACGTTCAGTCTGCTGCACAGACCTCTTACGAGGCAGATGAGGGTTCCATGGGTAAGTTCCTATCTTGTCAAAACCAACCATTCAGGAGAAAATGAAAAGAAGCACCAAGGTAAATGTGCAAATAAAAGTGGTGCTTAAAGCATGTTCAACACCTAAGTCCCTAAGACAAAGGGGTCAGAACTTCTTGGCAGAAAACAAGCCAAGTCACTACACCTGGTTTTCCCACTTGTCTTTAATGAGATCTTGTTTGTTGGCTAGCACATACACACCAACCAGAGACAGAGACCGCAGACACAGAAAGGCTGCAAGCTAACAAAAATGACCACGTACTGAGTTTCCCAGTCTTCCGGTTTCAACTACATTTCCTTTATAGGAGGCAACAATCAATTCCTGTAGAAAATAAGTTATCAACATACTTTTTCAAGTAACAGTCTGGATATCTCCACCCTCACGAATCAGGTGGAACCGTCTTAGGCTGCACGTATTCGAGAACCTAGCACTCGATCTGAGAGCTGGGCACTCGCCTCATGTTCAGGGCGTGCCGATGTATTTCTTGCATCTGTCTGATCCGGTCTTTCTGCCACATTAAGTTTTGAGGCATAGGGTATCTCTGCGTGCCGTGCAGGTACCGGTACGGGATCCTCACGTGGCAGGCCGTGGCCCGACACCGAGGCTGCGGCATGGGGGGGAGCAGCATCCACCGCTTCCTCTCCGCGCAGTACCGGTAGGCTTCCTTCCGGTACTGCTTGTCGATGTCGTCGCTGTTCTTCCAGCCTCCGATAATGAAGACGTCATCCTTGTAATAGCAGATGGCTGCTCCTTCGATGCTTAGGACTTCTGGAGGTAAGCTTTCAAGGATCTCGTCGGAAACTTGACTGGCGATCTTTCTGACTGCTTCTTCATTTTCCAAAGAATAACTCTTGGGACAGCATGATGCGGTCTGGTAAAAGTTTGAATTGACCACGGACATTTGGAAAAAGCAGTAATTGTCAATAAGCGGCAAAGATTCCACATCCTGCCACTGTCGAGTCTCCGTGTCATAGCAAGTAATGACAGCCCTCAGTCCATCTTCGGTGTCCCGGTCCACAGGAGTGCGGGCGGCGATGTACACAAACCTGTCTTCAATGGCTAGTGCTTTGACGTCTCGAAGAATCTTTGGTGCCGATTCCAAGTTGTGCCACTTATCAAGCTCGGGATTATAAACAGTGACATCTTTGAAGCCAGGACTAAAGTTGCCATGTCCTCCAATGCTATAGAGCTTCCCTTTGACTTGCGTCAGTCCGAAAGAATGCTTCCTTGTCATCAGACTACACACATGTTCCCATATGTTAAAGTTTGGGTTATACCTTTCCACAGTTTTTGCGAACCCTGGTTCCATCGATCCAGCAACATACACGTGGCAATCTGTCACCGCCACTGCATGTCCGTCCAGGTGGTTATGAATGTGGGGCAGGTTGACCCATCTGTCTTCATCAACAAAATACCCTACGCATTCACTTAAATAGTCCCCTCCTTCTGACACGCCCCCAATGACCATGATCACGTCCATGTTCTGCCCATAGCGAGGCAACAACGAGACGTGGGAAGCGGGATGCTGGAACGTGCCCGACTGTATGTTCTCCGCTCTCAGGGCGTGCCTCTCCACCGCGTCGGCCACCAGCTTGACACAGACTTCATTGTTGGCCACCAGCCTCTCTGGCTTGACGTGCCGAGTTAGGTAAGTAGGTTTCATCTGGGACAATCTGAGCAATTTAAACAGTTCTTCAAAGTATCGCTCCCTCTCTTCAGGGTTTCTCTGAACCCACTTCAAAACTGTTTCAAAGAGAACCTCTTCGGAATCAACTGTAATTTCCAAGTCTGACAGCCAGTCTCGAATAAGGTGGAAAGGTAAAGTATAGAACTCCTCGTCCTGGATCACTCTGTGGAAATTTCTCCGAATCATGTCGGCAGCTTTCAGAGCAAGCTGGCTCAGGGTATACATGTGAGCTAAGCTATGGATGGCCACGCAGTTGGAGAGATGAAGTTTTTTCTTAAGAAATTCTCCACAAAATTCTTTTAAACGAATTAACAGGAACCTAAAATCAAGAAAAAGAAAGATTAATTTTCAAATGTGCATAAATATAGTGGTTGCATTTTGAGAGCATCTGAGTTATACAAACTGAAATGGTCAGCTTCATTTCACTTTATGTACAATATCTGAATAAAAGCAAATCCTCCCAAATTAAAATGGATTATGCTGAAAAGTATGTTTACAAGCATATATAAAACCATCTTTATATACGATCTGTTTTAAGTTATTTGTGTTAGTTTGTATAAAATTATATATTATATGTAATATATCTAATATACACACAGTGGAATTTTTAAATTATGTAAGGTTTTCTAGAACATCCACTTTAATAAAGTACAACAGTCCCATACTTCATTTTCACTTTAATTTGCTCTTGGCAAAGGCGAATCCCAATTCAAACTTGCCTATGCCATCCTGCCCTAAGCCCTAGCCAGTTAGCAGCCTCTCTTCTTGGCTGTCTCGGTGAAGAGACTTTAAGCACTGACTGCATCACATAGGAACTGTGGCTCAGAGGCTGTTTGCTCAAGCATCAGAAGCGACAGCAGTGAAGGTTTCACGTCAGAGGTTTAGATCACTGCTCCACTTGACCTTCCTTCGGGGTCAGCAAGCGAAGGGAGGGTGCTGGGGAGTGTGGGAGCACTGTGGGCCAAGCTGCATTCCCATTAAAAGCAGGGGCGACAAAACAAACCCAAACATCTGAAGAAGCCAGGAAATAAAACAACAATAAAAAAAAGTTGTGTGTGTAGGACACACACACAAAAATGTATAGGACAGTACAGGTTTAAAAAAAAAAAAAGCGTGGTTTGGCATGTAACTGACTAGAAATTGCCTACTAAATTTGTTTGAAGTTAAATTTTATTTTATTTTTTAAAATATTTGCCCTGGCTGGCGTAGCTCAGTGGATTGAGTGCGGGCTGGGAACCAAAGTGTCCCAGGTTCGATTCCCAGCCAGGGCACATGCCTGGGTTGCAGGCCAGAACCCCCAGCAACAGCATATTGATGTTTCTCTCTCTCTCTCTTTCTCTCCCTCTCCCTCTCTCTCTCTCTCCCTCCCTCCCTCTCTCTCTCCCTCCCTCTCTCTCTCTCTCCCTCTCTCTCTCTCCCCCCTTCCCTCTCTAAAAAATAAATAAATAATCTTTAAAAAAATATTTTATTTATTTATTTTTAGAGAGGGGAGAGAAGGAGAAAGAGAAACACCAATGTGTGGTTGCCTGTCATGTGCCCCCAGCGGGGACCCGGCCCACAACCCAGGCCTGTGCCCTGACTGGGAACAGAACCAGTGGCCCTTTGGTTTGCAGGCTGGCACTCAATCCACTGAACCACACCTGCCAGGGCTGAAGTGAAATTTTAAAAAAAGAAAGACCTGGCTGGCATAGCTCAGTGGATTGAGCGTGGGCTGCGAACCAAAGCATCACAGGCTCGATTCCCAGTCAGGGCACATGCCTGGGTTGCAGGCCGTGACCCCCAGCAACCACACATTGATGTTTCTCTCTTTCTCTCTCTCTCTCTCTACCCCCCCTTCCCTCTCTAGAAATAAATAAAATCTTAAAAACAACAACTATGTTACCTCATAACATTTAAAATAAATAAATAAATAAATAAATAAATAAATAATGAAAAAAAAAGAAAGAAAAGAAAAAAACTCACCAACAGCTTTGGCCAAACCTTTCAATACGGCAGAATTCAGTAGTCAATCTGTGACCACGTCTTCAAAAAGAGCCAGTCCCCAGCACTGAGAACCTTGAGGGTGACGTTATCAGTTCAGGCCTCTCTAATTCAGTAACCACTTGTTATTATGGTTATCACAACTATTGTGAACCCAGAAACAGACAATACACACTAAGAGAAGGCTCCTGGTGGCTAACTGGGCTAAAATTTTTAAAACAGAGCCTAGCAGCCGTTTCTACACAGGAGCCTCTCACACAAAGTGCACTTGAGGGAGAGGCCTGCCCAGTGTTTCTGCCACCCGAGCCAGCCATTATAAAGGAGTTCCTGGAATCCTCTGTCAACCAATAGGACTGAGGCATTCCCCATCCAATCAGAACCATGCGGGTCCAGCCACCAGGATGGCTCCATTCTGACCAATCAGGACAGTGTCTTTTGGACCAATTAAACTGTGAAGATTTGAAGTCTTCATTTGCATGAAGATAGATCAATCAGGGACCAGAGACAGGGACTTCTGTCCATATAAGCCAGCTTCCTTCCCACTCTGAGCGCACACTTTCCTTTCCTTTCCCACTGGAACCCGCGTGTCCTTGGCTGAGCTGAAACACCAAAGATGTCTCACTAAACGGCAGCTCAGAAAGCATCAGCCCAGGAGCTGCTCAGAAAGGATCAGACTAGAGCAGCACAAAGCAGACCATCAGGGAGCAGAGCTGTCTATTTGGAAAGGGGCCTGGCCCCACGGCTCACAGCCGCGCTGTATGGCAAGTGAGCTGTTGCACAGCCCTCGCTGTGTTCACAGCTGTGCTGTAGCACAGCAGAGCTGTTTAGCACTGAATAGTTTTCTTCTTCACCGCACCCCAAACTGGGGAGTCCTGTTGGCTTTGAATTCCTGCCAATGACCATGAATGATGCTATCTTACAATGACATAAAGATGGTTAAGACAGGCCCCCTTCCTCCTCTTCAGGGAAGATACCATCTTAGACATAAGGCAGAGACATGGTGGAGTGGTGAGAGCTCTAGTGGCTCTCAAACATGCCTGGGTGCAGGGTCCCTAGGTTCCCAGGCTCCAACCCCTCCTCCAGCTCCTCTATTTGTCAGGCACTCCAGGTAATTCTAATAGATACCCCCTTGGACAAGTGTTTGGAAACAATGTTCCATGAAAACAATAGCATATACGAGGTATTTGCCATGTGATGGGCATCATATACTGCACTTCCTGTTATTTACATTGTAAGTCCCCTGCAAGGTAGGTATGACCAACAGAGTAACTGGGGGGTGGGTAGGGAGAGGGATCCTGCCCCAGAGCTGATTAGATCAGATGTGATGCCGGCCAGGCACTGTGAACAGTGCTCAACACAAGGCAGCTGCTCGGCAGCTGACAGATGGAGAGGAGTTAGAATTTTAAGTAAATTGCCTGGGGTGTTTTCTCCTCCCCCTCACCCCCGACTCCCCAGTAAAGCAGAGAAAAATCTGGAAAACACCCGCTCACTGACAGAAGCAAACACAACATGAGTGAATGCAGTGAGCCTTGGATACCCACTGTTGTTCACCCTCCTCCGCAGCCCCCTCAGATCTGTACCTGCCGCCCCCCCCCCCCAATGGACTGCCCGGCCCCACACTACTTTGAGGAAAGGGAAGCCATCAGGCGGAAGCTTCATCGTCCCACCGCCCAAGCTGCCCACAGCTTTATCCTAACCCTGCCTCCCCAGTCCAACGCGTCCTCTTTTAATATGGCTTCTACCCCCTTCTTGGTTTCAAGGACTTTGCTCCTGCAATTATTTCCCCACTCCTGTAACATCAATTTCTCCTCTTTTACTGATTCATTTTTCATCAGCACACAAACATGCTCTAATACCCTCCATCTCTGAGAGGGAGAAAAAAGACCCCCCTGGACTCCTCCCCAAACATTTCCGTGTATATCATTTTTCTTACCCTCTTTGCAGCAAGACCTAATCTAAATGGCTCTTGTCCCTGTCTGGGTAGGTCAGATGGTTAGTGTCCTCCCGATAAGCCAAGGTTTGGGGTTTCAGCCCCATCAGGGCACATACAAAAATCAACCAATGAATGCATAACTGAGTTGAATAACAAATTGACCTTTTTCTCTCCCTCTCTTCTCTCTAAAATCAATTTAAAAATGTATTTTAAAAAAGCCCTGACAGGGTAGCTCAGTTGGTTAGAAGTGTTGTCTGCTATGCCAAAGCTGTAGGTTTGATTCCAGGTCAAGACACACAGAAGAATCAACCAGTGGCCCTGGCTAGTATAGCTCAGTGGGTTGAGTACCAGCCTGCCAACTGAGGGCTCATGGGTTCAATTCCTGGTCGGGGCACATGCCTTGGTTGCGGGCCAGGTCCCCCCTCATCGGAGACATGCAAAAGGCAACCGATCAATCAATGTTTCTCTCCCTTCCCCTCTCTAAAAAATAAATAACATCTTTAAAAAAAAAATGAACCAATGAATGCATAAATAAGTGAAACAACAAATTAATGTCTTTCTCTTCCTTCTTCTAAAAAAGACCACAACAACAATAAATTTTAAAAAATTTTTAAATGGTTCTTGTCAACGAATGCCATCAAGGACCCATCGCTGATGTCAATGACCATTTATGACTGACGGGGCTGACAGGGCTGGCTGCTCCCTCCCGGACACCCTTCCTTTCTAGGTTTCGTGGGATGAGTCTCCTCTGCTGGTTCCTCTCTGACGTTCTGGAGAACCCGGGGGCTCAGTCCTGCCCCTTCGCTTCTTTACACACACGCTCTTCCTAAGAAATTCCATCCAATCCCACAGCTTTAATGATCATCTATCCGCTAATTCCCTCCCAATCTCTAGCTCCCAGTGCGCTAATATCCACCCGCTACTCAGACATCTGGACCCAAACCAAACTCCTGATCTCCCTCCCAAACTTGCTTTCCTGCAGTCTTCCACATGTTAAATAACAACTCCAACTTTCCAACCACTTGGGCCAAAAACTAGCAGCTTTTCCCTCATACCCCACATCTAATCCATCCATCAGCAAATTCATCTCCTCCTGTCTTCAAAATGCAGACAGGACTGAAACACTTGTCATCACCTTTACTCCTCTCTCTCCTCGATCCAAGTCTCCGCCACCAACGCAGCAACTTCCGGACCTGGGCTCTCTGCGTCTCCCCGAGCGCGGCCCCTTCCCCGCGGCCCCCTTCTTTTTTCAACAAGCAGAATTCTTCAAATTGTACTGCATCATCCCTCTGCCTCAAAGCTTCCCATCTCATGCACAGTAAGAGTTCAAGTCCTGCCACAGGCCGACAAGGCCCTTGGGATCCGGGTCCATTCCCATCACCACACGGAGGCCTCTCCTGCTCTCCTTCCCCATCCCTTTGATCCGGCCACAGTGGCCTCCTGCTATTCTTCACCACCCAGACAAGCCCCACCTCGGGGCCTTTACACCTCTGTCCCCGCATGAAACACCGATTCACCTTGCCTCCTTTGGTTTTTTGCAAAACGTCCTCTTTGTAAGGATTGTCTATTCACTGTAAAAAAAAAGTTTCTCTCCACCAGCATTTTTAAAAAGATTTTATTCATTTATATTCATTAGAGAGAAAGAAAGGGAGAAAGAGTAGAGAAACATCAATGTGTGGTTGCCTCTCACATGCCCTCCTACTGGGGACCTGGCCTGCAACCCAGGGATGTACCCTGACTGGGAATCAAACCAGTGACCCTTTGGTTCACAAGCCCAAGTTCAATCCACTGAGCTACACCAGCCAGGGCTCCACCAGCAGTTTCTGTATGTCACGTTCTATCTTTCATCATAGCCATGACAATCACCTGATGTGCTATCTCATTTATTGTCCATCTCCCAATGCAAGTGCAATGAGGAAAGGGCCTTTCTGTCTGTTTTGTTCACCGTTCAACTCCCAGCACCTTAGAACCCAGTGTCGGCTCAGGTGTATAATAGGTCCTCAATAGGTATTTGTTAAAATACTGTATCTGAAACATAATGCTGCCCAAGCAGGCTCCTCCCATCTCTATAAATGGCATTCACCTGCCTCCTAACCAGTTTCTGGGGCATTCCTCCCTGCCCCCTACAATCCATTTTCCACAGCAGCAGAGTAATCTTTAAAAAGATTTAAATCAGCCCTGGCTGGTGTGGCTCAGTGGATTGAACTTGGGCCTGCGAACCAAAGGGTCACTGGTTTGATTCCCAGTCAGGGCACATGCCTGGGTTGCGGGCCAGGTTGGGAGCATGTGAGAGGCAATCACACATCGATGTTTCTCTCCCTCTCTTCTCCCTCACTTCCTCTCTCTCTGAAAATAAATAAATAAAATCCTAAAAAAATTAAATCAGATAACTTCTTTACCCAGCTTCCCATCACCCAGAAAATCCAAATCTCTTATACCAACGCATTTCACACACCCTTCTCTCCCTCACCCACTGTTTCAGCCCCACTGATTTTTTTCTTTAGTTCTCTGCGCCAAGCTCGATCTTGCCTGAGGGCCTCTGCGGTATTTGCCTGGAATGTTCATTCCCCATCTTTGCCGTACAGAGGTCGGTTTAAGCGTCACCTACTCAGAAAGGTATTTCCTCTAACCGGTCAGTATCCTTTCATCCCCTGCCCCACCTTTCATCCCTTTTTAACGTCAACACCACACTTAGAAGATGGGGGGCTTTGTTTTCCATTGCCTTTGTTCCTCCATCTGGAATCTGAGTTCTGCCAGGGCAAGTGGCCCTCACTGGACTGGCCGGCTGCATCCTCAGCGTCCAGCGCTGAAGCCGCCACACAGCAGGCACTCAGAATCAAACGAATCCAGTGTCTCAGGGTTCACTCAAGCCCACCCGTAGGCACTGCCCTCCCAACCTGCGCTGTCCCTGGTTGCGGACCTCGGGAGGGAGGCCAGCGTCACCACCTCTCACCTCCCCTGCGTCACTTAAGTCCCCCTGCCTACCTGTCGGCCAACTCCAGCACCTCGTGCACACTGCCCGTGCTGACGCGGATGCGTCCGGTGTACATGTATTCGATAACGGCTTCCACGGTGTCGGGTTCGGGTCCAGGCTCGGAGCTCCACTTGCGCATCTCCACTCGGCCTGAGCGGGACTCAGAGAATTGACCCGACAGCAGGGGCGTGAAATACTCGGTGGCCGCGGCCAGCACCGAACGGTGGGCACGGAACTCGCGGCCTCCGGCACCGCCGAAGCACAAGGTAATGTCGCAGAAGAGGCCCTGGCGCCGCTGCTCGTTCTGCCTCCACGACAGCTCTGAGCAGTGAGAGCTGCACTCGAAATCCTCGGCCTCGGGGCCCGGATCGCCCCCGCTCGCCTCCATGACAGATAAGCAGGGCCCGGGCCCGAAGTCCACCGTCCCGCTGCCCCTGACTTCGGCGGCCAGCCCCGCGGAGCCGGCGGCAGCTGTTTCCATGTTCTCCATCTCCAGGACCTGCAGAGATGCTGCTGCGGCTGCTGCGGCCGCCGCCGCTACTGCCGCAGCCGCCATCTTGACGCTGCCGCGCCGGGCCGCCGCAGTCTCTGAACGGTCCAGCCGTTGTGGGGCGACACAGAGGAATTCTGGGAATAAATAGTGGACGCTGGGCGGGGCCAGCCGGCAGAGGGGTCTGCGCATGCGCCACCGCGCCCGCCCGACTCGGTCCCACGTTGGGTAAGCTGACTACCACTTAGCTCTCGTCCTGAGGTCTGCTACCCACTGTCAGTGGGCAATGGCCTGTCTTCCTAACGTTGAGTAGCATTCTCTTCATCGTGGGCATTTTGTAAAAAGCCACTGTAGACCATCACCCATTGTTCGTGTCTTGGGTGGCAACGTAGAATTTTTATGTAAAGGTTTAAATGGCTTTGGAGTAAATTTCTGAAAGGTTTCAGACTGAGCCCCAACTTATGGATAAGTTGGGAACGCAACTCATGAATGAGGGTGTGCAGGTTACCTATTATCTGTAAATTCATTGTCTTCTGAGAACGGTAATATCATGTATCTTGGAAGATGGCTGGGAGAATTAAATGAGATGCTTGATGTTTTGTAGTGCTTGACCCATAGCTACACCGTTCCGTTTACTCCTTAAAAAGATGACCAAAAGCCACTTTTGGGTTTAAAGCAAGTGCATCAGATGTTTTTAAAAACATCACCGGTGGCTGCATGGAGAATGGACTGTGAGAGGTCAAAAGCAGAACTAGGGGCACAAGTTAGCACACCAGATAGGGACCCATCAGAGGAATAAATAAAGGGGAAACTGAATGATAACTATACTTATTGTGGTGATTATTTCACTGTGTATACAAATGTCAAATTATGTCATATGCCTGAAACTAATGCCAGTTATACTTAAACTATTTTTAAACAGGATAGATTGACAGGATTTGTCAACCCGACAGAGAAGTACAGGACTCCTGAGTTGTTGGCTCGAGTTATCCAGTGGGTAGAGCTTTGGTTCCCACTCACTGAGAAAGAGTGGGGGTGCAGATGTAGGGGTGGGTGTTTTGTTTTTGGAAATAGTGTTTTAATCCCTTAAAAATAAAGAGGTAGATTAACTTTTTAAAAACTACATGTAGTAAAATTAGAAAGTACAGTTCAGGGGAACAGAGATGAAGGGGTGTGTATGACATGAGACAGCAGTCGGTATTACTGTTACTATATAGTTTATTCAAACCAAACTATGATAATACAGAGAAGAGACTGAGGTGGCAGCTGCCCGGAATCTTTCTGGATCACAGATGCAAACTGGCTGGAGAGGAGTCCTTGGACCCACAACTTCAGGAAGAGACAAGACAAGTCAGTTGCATGAACACACAGAACATAAGACTCAAGACATTTCACAGCTTTTTGCTTTGTGTTTCCATTTTAAACATATGTATGTTACAACTTTACATTTTAAATTACTACTCCACATATTTTGTGACAAGAGCTAAGGATTCAATGGTCTCAACCCCCTGACGTAAGCAGACTTTGGTCTGCAACATGGAACATTTCAGTGAGATACCAAACAAACCCTTAACACAGAACATACAAACAGATAGATCATAAACAGATCGGATTAATACGATGCTCTTTATGTTATATGAGCAGGAAAAAGGGAAGTGGAAAAACAAGACATCAGGGGTGCTTTAAGTGTATAATATCTTGAGGTCTTAAAAGTTTCATTCCCTTCTGTCAAGGAAAAAAAATTTTAACTAATGGAAAAAAGAAAGCAACATCAGAAAGCCCTACAACGAGGAAAAACACTATCCTGACAGTGCTTAGATGCTTTTATGTAATAAATACAGCAAGTAGCAGAGCAAATGTCACAAGTATTGGCTTGGTTTTTATTTCTACGCTTATAAAAAAAAAAAAGAAGTAAGCTTCTGCGTGTGTGTTAGCCTGTGGGTGCTGGGCTCCAGAGCCTGCCCACCAGCGGCGGTTCACACGCCAGGCCCACCCTACAGAAAGCTCCAGTGCCAGCTGTCTGCACGCCACTTCCCGAGGGAGGAGTCGCCTTCACTTTACCGCGGCGGGGTTGCTGGCTCAGTTACATGCTCATGTGTTCCGGGAGAACATACGAAATGTCATCCCATGGGTGACGATACAGGCCCTGCTTCAGCCTCTTCTGATCAAGATAGTGCCCTAAAATGGAGCAAATGCATTTTTTTTATTAAGAGTTTGTGAATTTGTTCAAGTTCAGTGAAGGAAAAAGGATGAGAGAGGGAAATCTTTCTCAATACAAAAAGGAGATACAAAGAAATGGGGAAGTGAATCCAGACCCATTCCACAGGCAGGTGCCAGGCTTGGTAAAAAAGGGAAGTGTGGGAATCAATTGTATTTTGTTGGGTTCGCAATAGAAGTCATCTCGAAGGACAAAGGAACCAAGGCAAGGGGGGAAGTGGAAGTAAGAAAGGAAGGATTAGGAATAAAGATGAAGTCGATGTGATGCCTCGTTTGAAGAACGCACATGAGTTAAGTGGTGTAGCTGGACCAGGGGGTAAAAAACCCACCCTAATGAAACCCTGAAGACAGTAACAGTGAACTCACCGATGAAGCCCATACTCCTTCCCAGCACAAAGATGCCGTTGAGGGCTCCGATGTCAATATACTCATCAGCTTCCTCCCTGCAACACACAACCGACGTGCAGTTTTACAACGGCTCGCACGGCCACCCTCTCCCTTGCACAGCACGACCAAACCAGCTCTCTCTGACTTCCAAGTGCAGGACAGAGGGGTGTTCTGGGTGGTGGGAGAGGCAATTTTTGTTCTTTTTACACCCCTCCCAGTTTCCTAAATGCTCGACAGTGCACTGCTATGAGGGCTGGGAGGGAACCACAAAAACCAGTCCCGGTTCCGAAGAAGCGTGACAGGGCCGTGGAGCTCACCGGGTGAAGGACCCGCAGTTTCGGAGCATGTCTACAAAGGCGACTCCGATGAAACCGTCTACGTTCAGGATCAGATTTGGTTTCTGGGAAGGCAAAGACATTCAAAGCATTCTTCCGGACTTCTCATTTTCTCCCTTATAAGTCATCACCAGTCCTATTACACTCCACACTCTGACCACCTCTCAAAATCTCCCACCAGCACATCCCAGCTGGTCAGCAGAGACCGTCTTACTGAGTTCAGTCCTCAATGTCTAGCGAAGGACTGGGCACACCCGGGTGACCCTTCGCATTTATCTGCTGAACTTAGTTAGGTATCAGAAATAAAACGTCCAGAAAACCAGGTTGAATTGTAGCTACACAGCCAACGGGTAAGCTGGCTGTCTCATTTCCCCGAAGCAATTCACCCGAAGCTGTGACTCAGGAGTCAGGGACACGCTTACCTTCGAGGTGGTGATCTTTTCCACTTCCAGCGCGTAGTCGAGCAGCGGGGTGGCGGGGAAGTGCTGTTTGACGTAATCTTTGAGGATCTGCACGCGCATATCTGGGTTGTTTATCTGGAAAGTGACTCAAAGTTACAGAGGAACCCCCTCGGGCACTGCCGTTGAGAAGTCGGTCCTGCTCGTGGCCCAGGCAGACACCACCGCACGTCTCACGTCCAGGTGTGTGCCAGGGACCAGGCCCACACACAGGACTCCACAGAACAACAGACTACGACATCGGGGCTTAGGGTTTTTAAAGTCCTCTTGTGTTTCATTTGGGCCTCAACTCAAAACAGCCTTTTACGTTCTCTCTCTTTTAAAAAACTTAAAAAAAATTGTCACCCGAGGATATGTTTATTGATTTGAGAGAGAGAGAGGGTGGGAAGGGGAGGGGAAGTGGGGGCGGGGAGAGACAGAGAGAGAGAGAGAGGGAGAGAGAGAGACACACACATCAGTGTGAGAAACACTGACTGATTGCCTCCCTTACACGTCCCAACCGGGGATCAAATCTGCAACTTTTTGGTGCTCAGAACAATGCTCCAACCAACTCAGCCACCCAACCAGGGCTAGGTTCTCTCTTTTAAGCTACAGGCAAAGAACTGAAAGACTTGGAGATGTTGAGCTGGCCACGGGTCCTGCTGTGTTAGGGAGCAGGGGGCTCCCTAACCAGAGGTCTGAGGTTCTAGTCGCTACCCATGTTGCCTACCAGCTCAGCAGCCTGGTCAAGCGTAACCAAGTTCCACACTAAGCAAGCACCCTGAGATTTTAGGAAAAACTCTGGACCTGCCATGGACAGAGACGAACCACCTGTTAAGAGACCCACACCGAACACTGATCTGTCGGTGAGGGAGTGAGACGGACTGTGCACGCGCCCAAACCCAGGGCCACCGTGTCCTCAGCCCTCGGCAAACACGCCCTAGATCGGAATGGACTCCAGAAAGGAAGGAGCCTGGAGGATGGAGTGCGCCGTGCGGGTCCGATGTTCCCTCGGAAACAGGCCCTACACCAGGTGGACTGGAGAGATGCTATCTGCCTGGGAGCTGGGGGTGGCCCAGCAAGGTTCTGAAGAGCCTGCAAGGAAAGTCCCCCTGAACTAGCCACCTCCCCTGGCTCTAGCGCAGCCCTTGCTGGTCTCACAGTCTCTGGAGGGCTGGCTGTCCGGAGCCGGCCGAGCATGTGGGTGCCTGGCAGGGGGTGTCCTTATTGATCACGGGCACGACCCCCTTGTTTTCTTCTTTATACTTCTCTACATTTTCCGAGTCCCCTGTAACGAGCACGCACGGCTTTCAGAGCCGGGAGGCAGGGAATACAATCAGTGAGCATCAGGAGGAAGGACAGGGCTGCCAAGGTGACTGAGTCAAGGACCCCGAGGTATGAATGTGAGTCATATGCCCTGTCTAGACCAGCAGAGTGACCGGCTGGATGACATGTCTAGAGCCACAGGACCAAGGACCCCAAGGCAAAGGGCCCTGTAAGGAGCTGTCCCTATAAGGCCCCGAGCAGCCCTCCCTACCTCTTGTCTTTCCCTTTGATTTCCGAACACAGCTCGCTGCTAGGACACACGCACAACTACCTGCCCTGTGGGAGTCTCCATCAACCGGCTGAATATTCACCGCCTGACCTCCACTAACCAAGCCCCCCCTGATATTATTGCTCTTCCTACCCCGGTCATGTCAGACTTAACCACGAGACCTCCTTTCGCCAGTGAACTTCTAGCGAGGTGAGCCGTACAGCTCCCAAGCAGAAGCTTTAAGAGCTTTCACGTGGCTCTGCCACAACTGCTTCCCAAGGTCGGGGCTGCTGCTCCAGTGCAGAGGACAGAGAACAGGGCCGCAGGCAACCCGCAGTGGGTGGGGTGAGTAAGAAACCAACCTTTGCTGCTGGAAGGTTTCTGGAACTGTGCGTCACCGCAGCAAGCAGAGAGCCTCAGGTGAGTCATACGTCCACCTGACCCTGACCTCAGTCCCTTCTCCTACAAGGCTCATGAGTTTTTACCTTATATTTTCACACAACTGAATGCAACAAAAACTGTTTAGAGGCAGTGTGTCTTATAACGTTGGCCCCTGTCAACACATCCGAAGCTTTGCACGCTGAGGATGAGGGCCTGGGTGCTCTTGACGAAACTGATGCTATCTCGTACCCCTCAAGCCCGCAGACCCCGCTCCTTAAGGAGAACCACCTACCGACTTCACCCGGTGACCAATGCCCATGATCAGCTTTCCTTCCTTCTTCATCTTGTTCACAAACTCCATGGGGATGATGCCACTGTCAAAGGCTTTGCTGAACATCTTGGCCGCAGCATCCAGGGCACCCCCAAACCGGTCCCCCTGCAGGAGAAGCAAGCCCGTGCTGCCCTGAGCTGTGAGCCTCCTTCTGCTTCGTAGCCCGGTCTGGCGTGGCCCAAACAGCCCCAACACGGGCTCTCCCTCCCCAGGGCTCCTCCCAGGACCCTGCCGTGGCCCAGCACCTCCCAGGGCGACAGTACTCACGATGGTGAGCAGCCCCGAGGTGAGGCTGGAGACCAGGTCCTTCCCAGCCCGGGCACAGATGATGGTGTTGTGGGCTCCAGACACGGCGGGCCCATGGTCGGCCGTCACCATCAGGCACATTTCAATGAACTGGCAGGAGTACTTGGGCAGCCTGTGGGCATGAAGAGGGTGATGGGGACAGGGGCAGACACAGCGGGGAGCTGCTGAGCGGGAGGCTCATGGACGAGGCCCCGCCGCTCCTCTCTCCCGTCTCCCTCGACGAGGGCCGCAGCGACCTGCCACACCGCGTCTGTCGCTGTCACACAACCCCAGGGCTGGAGCAGCTCTGGACTTGGCTGGTAACACATACTGCTTTCAAACAGAGAGCCAGCAACCAGGGTTTAAAACCTCTTCTTCGGTCAGCAGCTGTCGGCACAAGTTGCCGTGACAGGACCTGACCTGTGTGTGTGGCTGCTCTCTACGGACCAGACTTGGCGGGGGGGTCCCTGTCCTTTCACAGCACAGGGGGCCCTAGGCCTCCTCCAGTGTCCATCCTGCCCACTAGTGATTAAGAATGTAGTCTGGAGCCCTGGCTGGTGTAGCTCAGTGGATTGAGTGTGGGCTGTGAACCAAAGTGTCACAGGTTCAATTCCCAGTCAGGGCACATGCCTGGGTTGCAGGCCATGACCCCCAGCAACCACACATTGATGTCTCTCTCTCTGCCCCCCGCCCTTCCCTCTCTAAAAATTAAAAAAAAATAAAATGTAGTCTGGAGATAGGGATGCCAGAGCAGACTGAAACCTGCTCAGGTGTTACAGCTCGGAACACTTCCCAGGAAGGGCCCAAAGCAGGACTAAGACCCTGCTCTCTGCAGGTGAGGGCATGGCACAAACCAAGACTCGGACCTGGTCAATCCCAAGCCAGGGCTCTGTGGATCACGTTCCCACTGGCCACCTGGCCCAGCTGTCAGGCCCAGGGGAGGGCTAAGCTTGGGAGTTGCAGAGAAAACCAATCTTTTCTCACATTTGGGCTAATGACACAAGATACTTTATGGCTATTCAGCAATTCTACCGGCCCCGCACTCTCTCAGCTCCCCGATCCGCCCAGAACTCCCCCGCTAACCCTCGCCCCTCTCTCAAGAGGCCTGCATCTACCCCATCCCATGTCCTTATGAGTTCCCCACAGGAAGAGGCTGATGCAAGCCTCTGGATCAGGGCCCTACTGACCTCCCCCTGCCACGTCTCACCTTCTCTGGAACCAGAGGAGGCCGAGGACTCCGCCGATGCCCATCTCCTCCTTGAAGACCTCGGTGATGGGCATGCCCGCGTAGATGAGCTCCTGCCCCCGCTCGTCGCAGATGCTGGTCATGAACGAGGCCGGTTTGCGGATCAGGCCCAGCTCCTGAGCGGGGACGGGGCAGAGGTGAGCAGCGCCGCGGCGACCAGAGATTCCTCCTGGCCCCCCTGCCTCCCCCTGGCCGAGCTCCGAGAACCAGCGTCCCCCAGGAGCGCCTTACGGTCCGGTGGCCATGCGTTCGACCGCGGCTTCCGGCGTGTGGGACTCCTGGCTCCACTCACGCCTCTCCGCCCAGCCCGACAGACAAACCCCGCCCGAGGAAGAAGCGCACAGGCCCTTCCCCTGGGTCGTTTCGGGTGCGGAGCCAGGAGTGCCGCGCTTGGGCTCTGCTCGGCTCTTCCCCAAGCGCTTTTGGGGCCCGTCGGCCCACTCCGGCCTCACAAAGGACACCGTCCCTCGTGCCGAGGCAGCAGAAACGAGGCCTGGAGCGGCTCAGGGAGCAGCCCAAGGCTACGAAAAGCAACGAATCCAAAGGAAAAAATGGAAACACTTCACATACAGCGGCCGACTCCCCACCAAAACGTGTTGAGGTGCACAGCCATGGATATGGGGGGTCCCCTCAAGAGGTGTTCTACGCAGGGGAGGGAACTGAGCTCCTTTAGTCCCCACTCCCCGAGTTCGGGCACGCGGGGTACTGGCAACCAGTGCTGCCCCACCTGTTTCTCCAACTGTCCCCTATGAGCTTTAAAAAAGGCTCTTAACTGCCCTGGCTGGCATAGCTCAGTGGATTGAGCATGGGCTGTGAACCAAAGCATCGCAGGTTCGATTCCCAGTCAGGGCACATGCCTGGGTTGCAGGCCACGGCCCCCAGCAACCGCACATTGATGTTTCTCTCTCTCTTTCTCCCTCCCTTCCCTCTCTAAAAATAAATAAGTAAATAAATAAAGTCTTTTAAAAAAAAAGGCTCTTACACATAAATTACGTGTGTACCTTCTCCTTTTTTAAAAGTTTCAAAGAACTCTGGCTGGCATAGCTCAGTGGCTTGAGCGCGGGCTGCGAACCAAAGTGCAGCAGGTTCGATTCCCAGTCAGGGTACATGCCTGGGTTGCAGGCCACGCCCCCCAGCAACCACACATTGATGTTTCTCTCTCTTTCTCCCTCCCTTCCTTCTCTAAACATAAATAAGTAATTAAAATTAAAAGTTTCAAAGAGAACAGATAAAGTTTTGTTGCCTTTGACCCCCACCCCTTTCTCGGGTTTTGCCTCAGTGTGTTAGCTTAGTGGACATCTTTCTGGATCGTTCTCCACTTTTACACACACGCACCCAGAAACACGTGAACAGACCGCATGGTTCTGTGCTCGCACAACGGACACACCGTGCTGTACCGTGTTTGCTCTCGGAGCCGGAGCTCTGGACTGTCAGTACACCCACAGACCTGGCTCCACCCCTTTCCTGCTGCGCACTGCCCCACCCACAGGGCGGCGCCACCACTTGGCCACTCGTTCTGTGCCAACTGTCAAGTAGAAAAAATACCCTCGGATGTTTCTTTATTTGTATGTGTTAGCATTTCCCCGAAGCAGTTTTCTAGACATGGAATCACTGGGCCACAAGGTAGGCGCACTTTTAAATCTGATTCCCGTCATCCAACTGCCTTTCAGAAAGGCCGCCTCAGTCTCCAGGCCCATCACCCACGGAAGGGGGTGCACCAGCTCCCTTGCGGCCATGCAAACGCAGCGCGCTGCCAAAGGGGTTTTTGTATCTTTGCTGCCCTGAGAGGGAAAAATTGGCATCACAGTTTCTACTCTGGTTCCTTTTATAATGAGTGAGGTGGAGCATTTTTTCCTGTTGAAAGGCCCTTTCCTTCCCATTTTTCTAATTGGGGCTTTAAAAAATTGATTTCTAAGAGTTCTTACGTATCAAAAAAATGAGCTCTTTATCCACGTTCCTTAGACAAAAAGGTCGAGTGGACACTCTGACCTACCCTGAAGTCTCTCAGAAGCTCAGACAACTACAGGGGGCACGGTCTGCCCCAGCCCCCCATTTCCAGGTCAGGCCAGCCACCTGTGGGCAACACCCACCGCCCCTGCCCTCAGGGACCCTGCACACGAGCTCCAGCACAGGAGGAGGGGGGACCCCAGAGTCAGCAACCCACGTTCTCCTTAGCCCTTGGAGAAGCCTCCCCAGGGGGCGTGGTCTGGAGCCCAGACCAGTCATCACGTGGCTGCTCCAACTGGCAGGGCAGGTGTGGTCTCCAAGGGTCCGAGGCAACCAGCCCACACCTCCCTCGCCCACACTGTCAGGGACACACACGGCACCTACCCTGGCCCAGGAGTAGTCCATGGGCACCGTGGGGGGCGGCACCTCCTGAGCAGGCACGATGGCCCCTTTGGCCACAAGATCCTCGTACACAGACCTGGGGGGTGGGGGAAGGGCAGGAGAAAAGACACCCATGTGAATTTTCTTCTTCTCAGGTCTTTGAAGCCACCCCAGAAATGCTCCCCCATCCAACCCAAACACTCCGGTTTGCCTCCTCGGTACTCCCTTCCTGCCAGGGGCTTCCTTCCACCAGTTACGTTCCCCAGGACTAAACGAAACCAGGTTCTGGCCAAGACTCTCCTGAATGGGGCTTTATGGGAAGTGAATCTGGAGGTCAGGTAAGGACAGAGAGGAGGAGTGGGAAGAAACAACAGGATATTCAATAACTCTATCCAGCAGTTAGAGGTGCCACTTTCTAAACGCTTCTGTGTTCATCTCTCATTGACGGCCAACCAAGTAGAAAGGAGAAGAAGCCAGACACATTTTGTTTAACCCCGGCCTGAATGGCCTGTTAACTGCTACGTCTGCAAACGAAATGAGAGCTGCCAAGAGGGCCCAGGAATGTGAGAAGACACCTCCACGTTCCAGAGGCTGCTGCCCACCAGAGGGATTTGGAAAGGGAGGGCGTGGCTGGCATCCCACCCCAGTTCCACCTACTGGATGATTTCTCCAAGCTCATCGAAGCTCCGAGGCACAAACACTCCTGCCTCCTTCAGAGCCTGGTTCTTGGCTACCGCGGTTTCAGAAGCCTGGTTGGCGCAGGCTCCGGCGTGGCCAAACTGTACCTGCAAGGCAAAGGACAGCAGCATGACTGGGCTTGCTAATCCCTTGCAATAGAACAAAGGCTCCTGGGAATTATCAGCCCTCACCCCGGGCCAGACCCAGCTAAACACGCCTCTTAGATGCAGCCCCAAGCAGGCTCACTGAACAGCTATGACGGAGGACTCCTTGCACAGATGAGGCAACTGAGGCGCAGAGACACTCGGGAGCCCACTCAAGGGCACACAGCTGCGCACTGGAGCTGGCTGTTTTCAAAGCCTGGCTGCCCAAACCCTTCATTTGGCTCCCCCTGGGGCAGCGGTCAGGGGGATGGGGGAGAGGGCCTAGTTCTGAGTAACAGGTGAGACGTGCGGTTACAAACTGGCCACCTGAGGCCGCGGTGAACTCACAGACATGATCTGTCCATCCCACACACGCTTTTTGTGAAATAGGTACCAGTATTAAAAAATAAAAAGATTTCACGCAGAAGTACTGATTCCCAGCTTCTTTGGAAGTCAGCCTTCCCACACACACAGCACATGACCTGGAGCCAGTGAGTGCCCCGCCGCCTTGCACCTGAGCGTGCACGGAGGTAACGCGTAAATCCAGTGGGCTGTGGGGGCTGGCCGACTGTGGGACGTGAGCGAGGAGGAAAAACCAGTGTTTCTGATGAAACCATGGGGAAAAGCAATGAACCCAGCGAAACCTCTAGTACAAAAACCCTGTCTTGGGAAGTGGGTGGGGGGTAATCACAATCACATCTAACCTGTTTAAATGACACTCGCTATATCCAGCACCTTTCTGAGAACTCTACTCATTCAATCTTTCAGTACCTGTAACTGTTTCTTTAAAAAAAAAAAAAAAAAAAGGAGGTGGAAGGCCAGAGGAGTACAGCAACTAGCCCAAGGTCACACAGACAAGGTGCAGTAGCATTCGAACCCAGACACCTGGCCTCTGACTGTGCTCGTGACCAGTAGCCCTAATAAATAGGAGCCGTGAGCGTTACACATTCTTTGTGGAACTTAATCTGCGTGGGCGAATGGGGTGGAAGGAAGAGATTCCATATTCAAATAAACTTAGAAAATGCTTGGTCCAAGGCAGTGAAACGAGTTTCTTTAACTCAGAGGTTTCTTGAAACTAAAACACAAGAGGTAGAAAGGGAGATGGGTCACACTGCACGTTTATAATTTATAAAAGCCCTTCTGCTTTTCCGTGTGTTTGGCTCGGAGGACCGCCGGCCGCACAGGACCCGGGCTTCGTGGAACAGACCTCTGAGAAACACCACCGGCCCAGTGAACCCCGACCTCTACTCCCACCCCCCAGTTTTTAATTCATTTTTAAACGAATTAAAGGAACCGTCTCAGTGTGCCAATGGACAGAGATTTATCTAATCTCCTCCACAGGGTGGAAAGTTCTGCAAGGTCGTGTGAATTCCAGCATAAGCTAGGCAGTCACCGTACTGTTTTATATTTGCTGTGCTTACGGTTTCGTAAGTCTTAGAAATTCATTAAAAAATAAAACGGAAACACCCCGTGAGCACCTGCCCAACCCACAGGGCGATGATGAGCACCCGGCCAGAAACAGAGGAGCGAGGTCCCTGCCCTCCTGGGGGTGTCCTAGGCAGAGCAGGGGGAGGGAGGGGGAGGGCGGCGACACAAAGGGGTTGGGAGAAACAATGGTGGAGGAGGGAGGAGTTGTTTTTGGCTGCTGGGGTGGAGGAGAAAGTGGCGAAGAAGAAAGTCAGAGGCCTGGCTGGTGTGGCTCAGTGGACTGAGTGCTTAACTGTGAACCAGAGGGTCTCCAGTTCGATTCCCAGTCAGGACACATGCCTGAGCTGTGAGCCAGGTCCCCAGAAGGGGATACAATGGAAGGCAACCACACATGGATGTTTCTCTCTCTCTCTCTTCCCCACTCTCTATTAAAATAAGTAAATAAGTAATCTTTTTTTTTTAAAAAGTCAGAAACAGCTTCATGAAGTACGAACCAAAAGGAATAGCTGCTAAGACCTGTGTGTACTTGACCTTTACAATTACTTATGTAACCAACCGTTCCTATTTTACAGCTCAGCATAAAGGTCCAGAAAGGCCACATGGCCTGCCTGTGCCACCCGGGCCAGCCATCAGTACCTGATGCTAAAGCCCGTGGAAACGGAGCTGGCCCCTGAAGGACAGGCAGGGTTCCGCCGCCCACCCACTGCCCTTTCCTCTACTTGAAAAGAACGCAGACACGCACACACAGCTGATATCTACACCAAGACGGGTATCGTGAATACTCCCCGCACCCTGCCCTTTATTGGACTGAACAAATCTTAAACTTCTCCTGTATCAACACATGGAACACCCCCCCCCCTTTTCCAGCCCGCCTGCTTCCCCCGCCAGCCTCGGCCGTGATGGCCCAGCACCCTCCCGACTGGCGTGTTGGCCTTTTCCATCCTCTGCCGTTACGACATTGCGGTGAAGCCTCATATGCTACTTTGAAATACTCTCTGCACACGTACCCACAGGGAAGTTCACAGGAATGGAACTGCTGGTTCAAAGGACAAGTGCCTTTCCTTGGGGGCAAACGCTGCCGCTTTGAGGCAGGCAGGAATCTGCCGGGGAAGGGCAAGCATTCTGGACAGGGCAACTGTGACGCAGGCTTGCTGGCAGGGAGAACCGAGGGCTTCAGCACAGGGATGGCCACCGTGGCCAAAGCCTTGAAGGCCAGGTTTGATCGACTCGTACACACAACAGGAGGACAAGGCCTCTTGCTCAGAGCCTGCTCGGTTACATGCTGGACGTACTCCACGCCACCACCACGCGTGCTCAGCTATGTCACATCGCGTCACGTGCTGAGCAAACCTTTCCGTCCACGGTCTCTCCCCGCACAGACCGCCTCACCAGGCGCCTTCCCGGCTCTGCACCAGCCGTGAGTCCACTCCCTCCCCAGCCTCCCTGTGGCCCAGCCAAATTCCCCTCCTCAATGAAGCCACCTCAACTCCTCCAGACACCAGGTCGCTCCTGCTCCAGTAGGGACTCCGAGACTTGTTCTCGCCTTAATCTGCCGCTGAGTCAGTCCCCTCCCATTGCATGTAAGCTCCTAGAGGGCAGGGCCACAGCTAGACCTGATAGTAACCCAGCAAGCAACAGGCGTGCATGGAAGGAGCCAGCTGCTTACAAGGTGACGGTTCGCCTCCCCACCCAGCGGCGACGTGCGCCAGCCGTACCTCAGAGGAGAACATGGTGGCACAGGTCCCGATGCACCAGCAGACCACGGGCTTGGTGATGCGGCCCTCCTTGATGCCCCGGCAGATCTTGTACTCCTCCGTGCCCCCTATCTGCAGAGGAGCAGGGGACAAGACAGAGCCCGTGAGCTGTAGGCACCCGGCTCTGTGCTGCTCCAGCACTCGGCGGGAAGTTCTGTCCCTGGTCAGGCAGGAGCCAGAGTCTCAACTCGGCTAGAAAACGAGGGGACATGGGCTTGGCCCAAACAGCCTGGAAGACCGGGAGTGGGTGCAAGGAAGAATTGCGAAGGGACAGCGGGGACCTAGGCGAGAGTCCCTGGGTCTCCTCCTTCCTAACCTAAGGTAAGGTGATCTAGGACGAGACCTGCCAGAGGCACAGCCAGGGCACAGGATGGGGTGACAGGACTCTCCCCAAATCACACTCTTTACTTCTTCCCCCAGCGATCTCTACCCAGCAGGTAGAGACCATGGCCGGCTGTCCAGGGCTTCTTTTTCACTGGCACTAAAACGTCTCATGCCACCGAGAGGCACAAACTACTTTTTTAGGAAAAAGCAGCGTTAAAAGCGACAACCCCTAGGTCCCACAGGCTAAGGGGTGCGATTACCAGGGACGGTCACTTTAAGTTACATGCAACCAAATTGCAGGGATTTTTAAAAACCCTGGTGTCATACGTAACTTTAACTACCAGCCAAACTAAAGAGCGTTTTCCTGCAACTCACCTCTCCAAGAACCACGATCATTTTGACTCCTGGGGTGTCCTGGTAACGCAACACGTGGTCCATGAACGTGGAGCCGGGGTACCTGGTGGGAGCAGACAGGGCACACGGGGTCAGCAGGCGGCTTGAGGAAGTGTGTGCTCAAGTGTGCAGGTACGGGTGGCGTGCAAATGCCGTGGGGTTTCCGTGGGGGTGGGTGCCCACGGGGGTCCAGAGAGGCCTTAGGAACAACGGGGCGTTGGCTGGTGGAGGGAGCACACGGAGCACAAGGGAAGAGAAGGAAAGGGAAGGAAGAAGAGTGAGTTAATGAGCCCAGAGAGGCTTGTTTGGTGGTGAGGGAGACCCGGAGAGCACGTGTGTGGTAGCTTTAAAATAGGTCCACAGGTTCTTTCCAGAGGGTGGAACCTCACGCCTCTCCTCTCGACACCGGGATGGGTTTCATTAACGAACAAAACGTGGCTAACGTGACTCTGTGATACTGACTTCCAAGGCCAGGTTACAAAAAGAACAGCTTTTTCTGGCCCTTTCTCTTGAATTGCTCCCTCCGGGGGAAGCCCTGAGCCAAGTCACCTGGACGCTAAGCAGCCTGTGGAGAGGTCAAGGCCAGCCTGGCCAGCCGCATGGATAAGCAAGCCCCTCTGGCCTCAGGCCTGCCTCCAGCTGACTGCAGCCCGGAGGATACAAGGTTTAGCCACGCCCCTAAAGAACAGGGCAGGAAGTCCTTCCTCAGCCAGGTGACCCACCTGATATGACGTGGAAGAGCCGGGGAGACTGACAAGGTGACTCCGTCTCCCCGCAGCTTTCCGCGCGGAGCTGAACAGCAGCAGCAGTAAAAGTCACAGTGACAGTGCCAGCCGGCAATGGCTAGCGTCCACGAGGGTGCTAGGGACTGCTGACCACTGCCCCCTCCGACAAAAACGGGACTACACATAGAACGGGAAATGCATGCACTGCTCTCTGCCCCGAGGTCCAGACACAGAGCTCCCGCGACCCTCGGGATCTCTCCTGAGCGCCGGGGGTGCTGAGAGGCTCTTCCGTTCCAGTGTCTGGTCTTTGATCCTGGCCCCCGATACCAGGCTCCTGCGACATTTTAATTTCCTAAGTAATGTGGGTGGCGGAGGGTCCTAAATCCCTTGGAATTTCCTGGGGGATGGAAGGATCTTCTACTCGAATGGGGCCACCCTTGGTGGGCCCCTGCACGGCTCCTGGGGGGCCGAGGGTCACCAGAAAGACTAGGCCATGGTGAGAAGCCGGGAACTTCCGGCCCCACCCCCCATCCGGCGGAGCGGGGAGAGGAGCGGAGACTGAATTAATCAGAAATCATAGTACAGGATGAAGCCTCCATAGAAATCCCTGAATGTGCAACTGGAACTTCTGGGCTGCTGGCCAGAAATGGGAATGTGATAGTAGCAGAGAGTGAAGGAACAGTGTTTTTCCTGTCACTATTATTAGCCACAATAAACACTTACTGAGTACTCATTAAGTGCCAGCCCATAATACGTTAGCCTCTTTCTAATATATGACCTCACTTAATCTTCCCACCGACTCCAAGAAGTGGGCACTGTTATTTTACCCACTGAGGACGGAGGTCTGGGGGATACAGGGTAAGGAACCCGGCCAGGGAAACTGGGATTGGAACCCCTGTCTGTGGTCTGATTTCCGAATCGGTCCTGCTAACTGCAGCCCTCTGCTGCCCCCCTATGGCCACCTCAGACATTAAACAGATCTACCCCACAGGCCCAGATGCCTTTAAAACTCCTTTCCCTGACCTTTGTGCCCATGTTGGTCCTGAGACAAGAGCGGATATGCCCCGTTTTGTGGACTTAAGATAACATTCCTACCTGAAACTAAGATAATATTGAATGTTGACTGCAATGGGAAAAACAAACAAGACAAAAAAAAAAAGAACAAAAGAACAAAGAAAGAAAGAAAAAGAAACATCACTATGTGCCAGCAGGACCCCGGCAGCAGCAGGCAGTGTGGGAGGTCCCCTCGGCCCTCCGCGGATCACCTGTCCCCGCCGATGGCCACGCCCTCGTAGACGCCATCCGTGGTCCTGGAGATGATGTTGTTGAGCTCGTTGGACATGCCCCCGGAACGCGAGACGTAGGCCACGCTGCCCGGGCGGTAGAGCTTGGAGGCCAGGATGTTGTCCAGCATCCCACCCGTATTCCCGATCTTAAAGCAGCCGGGCTTGATGCCTCCGACCTGCAGGGGCGGAAAGGGCAGTCAGGGAGGAAGGGTGAGAGCACCGGCCTGAGCACACAGCCCCGAGGACTCGCCGGGCCCCGCACGGCCAGCCGGCCCACCCGCCCCACTCCGGCCAGGCCGGGGAGGCAGTGGCCGAGAGAGCTGGCACCTGCCTAAGCAGGACCTCTTCTCTCCCTCGACAGACATTACTCGGAGAACAGCAAGCCTCATCTGCAAAACACAGCTTACTGCCGACAGGTCTACTCAGGGTTACGTCACCTTCTCTGCTCTGCGAGAGTGACAACGCCCAGCACAGGTGGGCCAACAGGTGTGTGCCTCCGCTCAAAACCACCCGCTGCCTCTGAGACAGGAGGTCCTTTTGTCTCAACGTCACATAACTGTCACTGAGACAGCTAAGTAAAAACAAAATAACAAAACAGTCTCAAGGCAATCTCACCTCACAGGAAGGGCTTTAGGTCACAAACACAGCCTCCAGGGAGAGGCTGTAGCTCCTCCTCTGGGTTACAATCCAAGGAACAACCAAACACAGCGATGCCGTGTGAGAGGAGGCAAACACTTAAACCAAGAACCCACCCGTCAGCCCCTCGACGCTGTAAAGGTGACACGGGCTGGGGAGAAAGCCCTTTAAAAACTAACTGGAAACGGACAGACGGGCTTTCAGCAGGTGCCCCCTAATCCTTTCCAGCTCAGGAGACAGAAGGATCAACAAGTGAGTCTCCCGAGGGCCCAGCACTTCATAAAACAGCCTTGAACGCAGACGGCGTTCCGGAGGGGACACTCACGGTGGCAGGTCCGATGATGGTCACGCCCTTCTGGTCCGCCTTCTTGATCAGCTTCCTCGTGAGGGCCTCGGGGATGCCTTCGGCTATGATGGCGATGGTCCGGATCTGAAGGAAAAGAGCAAATGCCCCCCCCCCGCTCACTCCTCAGCTCGGGTGGGGCAAGAACACAGCACCCGTGTGAGAGCCCTCCCCCCAGGTCCCGTTCCAGGCTCTAAGGACCAAGTAACATCAACGACACGCGCCCCTTCTTCCCACAGGCCTCTGCTCCTGTGCTGATCGCACCAGCCCTCCCAGGAACCTGCGGTACGCTCTCCCAGGCCCAGTGCGCGAGACGCAGACACCTGTGCCCCACCTGCTCGCAAAGCAGCTGCCATGGCTTTCTCCGAGGCGCCCTCTGAATCCCCGACTCTGTGTCCCCAGAGCACAGAGCCCGTAAGTGGTAGAAACGAGCTGCTGCCACCCTCGGGCCAGAGAGTGGGCAGGGGGGAAAGCCCGAGGGGCCGGGGAGTGGGCGGGAAAGACTGAGAGCCATCTCTACCTCTAGTCCAGGGGCCGGCAAACTATTCCTATAAACTATAGACTATCCCTATAAAGGATCACATAGCATTTCAGGCTTTGTCCATCATGTGGTCTCTGTGGTAGCTCAGCTTTGCCTCTGTAGCACGAAAGGGCCACGGACAACACGTAAATGAATAAGCACAGCTACATTCCGACAAAATCTTATGCGCGGAAGGACGTGGAGGACGCGTCTGGCCCTTGAGCTGCACTTTGCCAACCTCTGACCCAGACTAAAAACCCAGCTCGTTTCCAGCACAGCTGCTTTCATTTCCGCTCCGTTCAGTACCCAAACCGGTTTAGCTCCTCCGGCCTGGCACTGAACCCTGCCAGTCCGGGGCCGGGCAGGAATTCTGAGCAAAAGAATCAATATCTTATTCTATCTGGGGGGTGGGGTGGGGTGTGTGTGTGTGTCTTACAAACCAGTAACAAAGAAGACAAACATCTCAATAGAAAGAAAAAAGGGGGAGGAAGCCAAATCAAAGACTAAAAATGGCCCATAAATGTTTTTAAAGGCTCATTGTAATAATTGAAGGTACGACAATGGAACAGAACGCCTATCTGTTCGCCAACTACACGTGTGTTACGTCCGAGCACGCAGCGTCGGCACGAGCACCGAGAAGCGGGTGCCTCGCACCCCCGGTGGGCGTCTGTCTCGGCGCAGCTTTTCGGTGGGGGTGCCCGGCCGGCACGCGCCAGAGGCTTTGAGACCTGCCTGTTCTGAGGCAGCGGTGTGATTGCTAGACAGTTATCCTGGGGAAATGATTAAGGGCATATTCCAACCACTCCCAGATGCTCATCGCCAGACTTGACGGAGAACTGCTGCCACCCATAAACATTTCCTGCCGGGGAAAGAGTAACGGAAGAAAACGGAGAGTTCTAGCCCTGGCTGGCGTAGCTCAGTGGATTGAGCGCGGGCTGCGAACCAGTGTCGCAGGTTCGATTCCCAGTCAGGGTACATGCCTGGGTTGCAGGTCATGACCCCCAGCAACCGCACATTGATGTTTCTCTCTCTCTCTTTCTCCTTCCCTTCCCTTTCTAAAAATAAATAAATAAAATCTTAAAAAAAAAAAAAGAAAAAAGAAAACGGAGAGTTTTGTAGAATAGTGTTCCCTTTGGTCAAACCCAGGAGAAGGCATGGGTAAGAAAGTACTCAAAAATAGCAGCTGTGTTTCTGGGCAGTGGGGCTTGAGGTGTCTCTTTCTTTCTTGTATTTATCGGTAATTACTGTTTTTTTTCTGTAACATGTAATGATTGCATAAGGAAGTACTTCTGATTCTGGTTTTAAGGGCAGGCTCAGACAGCACAGAGACGAGGGCGGCTGACCCTGACCCGGCTCTTTGCTGGCCCTGGTGAGCGGCCAGCCGCCCCAGGTTATGGCCCCGCCTTCTGAAGATCGAGTGTCTCCAGCCGTTTTCGCCCAGATCAGCAGTGGGTCCCAAGTCCTGGCCACCTATCCCAGGTGGCGGTGGCCACGGACACCCCTCAGGAGCTCTCCCCCAATACCCACTCGGTCCCCCGGGGCCCGGCGACCAACCTGTGCGTAACTCATGGTCTCAATGGTGCTGTCGTAGGCAGAGCGGAGGGAGGCGAAGTTGATCAGCACGTCCACCTCCGGGTGTTTCTTCATGGCATCAGCCATGTTCTTGAAGACGGGGATCAGGATCTCCTTGTGACCCCAGTAAAACTTCTGCTTGTGGTCCCCACTGCGAGAAAGGCGAAGGAGGGGTCAGGACCGCCTGTCAGGGGTGGGGAGGGGGGAGCCAAGGGGAGGAGCTTCATCTAGAAGGTGGAAAGGCAGGGTTCTGCCCTCAGAGTGTTTCATCTACCAGAAAAGATCTTCCAGGAGTGTGGCGTGCCCTAGTTCGAGATGCACAGTCGCTTCCCCAGCCAAAGGGACCACCCAGCTGCTCCCCCAGCCCCGTCTCAGTGAGGGAGGGGACAGGACTAGGTGAGGCGGCCTCCCTGCTGTGGCGTGACTTACGTGAAAGGGTAGACCATGGCGGCCACCGAGGGCTCGTCCCGGGAGCAGACGTAGTCGAAGTCCAGCATGCCCTGCACGGCCCTGGTCTGCATGCCCCACACAATGGCCTTGGTATGGCGGCTGAAGAGGGTGGCGCTCTTTCCTGGTGGGCAAAGACACAGCGAGTGCACCCGGGACACACACCCCTGTGAGACTCCTAGGGGCAGGGGCCCTCTGCCAGACCCCTCCATGTCCCAAGGCCAGGGAGGGTGGCTTCTCAGAACCACAAAGGGACATTAGGAGGGTGGAATTCTGAGAACTTTGGGAGGGAGTGCTTCAGTTTCTTCTGGAAGAGGTGGCAGAAGTTAAAAAGAGCTCAGAAGATCTGCCTGCCTAGTGAATAGCTCAGCAACAAACAGAGAAAGGATTCCCATTGCAAAGAACAGGTCTATCAGGGCCTTTTCAATGTCATAGGAAAGGCAAACATGTAATCAGCCTCCTGGTTATATGCAAACGGACAGTTGATAAATTACTTTTAAAGTCATTGGAAAAGAGTGTCAATAAGCTCTCCCAATTCTGGGGACTGCAGGATATTATACGGGAAGAGACCCCCACCCCTCAGAACAGACTTAATTATCTTCTGGAGGACAAGCTCCTTGTAGTACAGGCTTCCCAGCTAAGTGAGTGTTCCAGGAACCCATCTGTAGCAGTGTACCAGCTGGCGTTGTTGTGAGAGGCTGTGTTCAGCTTCAGTGAATTATTTTTTGAAGGCTCAACACATCTGCCCATTTCACGACGGGTGACTTACGAGTGCACCTGCCCACACAGCACCGAGTGTTCAGCAGTTTTTGACCCAACACGGCCTGACCCCTGTGCCCCACCCACCCTGTTCACCGGATCTCTCTCAAGTGACTTTTTATTGTTTCCCAGGATGAAAAGCCATCAGAGGGAAACATTTTACAGTTGTAGAAGAGGCGAAACAAAAAACAGCAGAAGCACTAAAAGGCATCCAAATCAGTGAGTTCAAGAACTGCTTTGAGCCGTGGGAAAAACGCCTCAATAGGTGTATCGTATCGAATGGAGAGCACTATGAAGGTGACTGAAGTGTAAACGCATAAGAATACACTATTTTTTTTAATAAATAAGTTCTGTTTCTGGGGGGTCTCCCCCTCATACAACTCTCCGACAACCCTTATCACCGGTCGAAATCTGGACATAAACCACGTGGGGTCAGGGTCTGACTCCGCAGGATTCTGGGTCAGCCAGGGCCCCGGGGAGAGGTCTGCTCAGCTTTATCTTTAACGGAGGTTCCGGCCCTGGCCCTGGCCCGGGCGAGGTGGGGACAGCACGCTACTCTCCTTCTGGCCTCCTCCCCCGACCAGGCGGCCCTTCCCCGCTCAGGACAATGCTCCTCAGGACAATGCTCCTCGGTGGGCTCTCCAGCCAGCAGGAAAGGGGGAAGGGGCAAAAGAAAGGAACGGAAGGAAGCATCTGGCAGAAGTGGACTCCTCAGCCTCGAAGGGAAAGGCTCCTTGGCCGCCCTGCAGGCGCTGAGCTCACCCTCCCTGCCCTGCAAGTCCCGAGCAGGAAGGTGGCCCTCAGGGGAGGTTCTCGGCTCCGGGGGGGGACAGAGCACCCAGCCCAGTGGCATCTGGCATTCATTAACCTACTGTGCTAACACAGATTTGGCTAACCGAGTTCAAGATCTGATTCAACGGATTTAGGAGATCCCTTTCCCAAGGCAGACAGGCTGCTCATCCCCACAGGCCCGCCTCTTCCATTGCAGCAGTGACACAGGCTCCTGACGCTGCAAACGCCTGGGATTTACTGTCACTGGGCCCGTCTGGGCTCTGACGAGGCATGAGATGCCGGAACAAGGGAAGCCACCCGAGCAAGTAGGACACTGAAGCCCGGGGCTGCCAGATGACTGAGATCCTAGGTCACCTGGCGTCTGAGCCAGGATTACGGCTCGGGTGCGCAAGAGAGGAGAAGGAAGATAAGCCCTGCCACTGCCCGCCCGAGTCCACGCACGACCTGCGCACACGCGCACGCCTGTCCGCCCAGGAGGCCGCAGAAGTCAGGACGAAGCCTGCAGTCTCTGCAAACCCGCTCACCTCCAGCACGAAAGGGGCAGAACCGGGGTGCTCACCTCCTCCGACAGAGAGGAGCCAAAGCCGATGGGGGCAATCCTCGGCCCCCCAGCAGTGAGGAGCCACCCCTGACCCCACAAGAAACCTGCTGGGGCTAAGAGCCCCCCCACTAGGCTGCTCCTCTAGACCCGTGGACAGGGAGGGGCCCACTCTGATACCAGCTGTCTCTCCCCACCCACTTCTCAGCTCGGCTGTGGACTGGCAGTCCCTGCGCTGGGAGAGCGCTCGAGCGCCCGGAGCACTGGAGCGGCCCCTGCGCTTGGCCCGGGGCTCAGCCTCAGGTCGTGCCTTTCAGGAAACAGTGAATCCTGCCAGACAGTCCAGGAGCAGCTGCACTCCCGGCCCTTCCGGAGGGACACAAGCAACCCTGCCTGGTCATCCCTTCCCCTCCCCTGAGCGGGGACAGGGGTCGTCACACATCGTCAGAAGACTCCCCTCCCCCCGAGTGAAATCTCCCATGCTGCGAACGAATGTCAAGTTAAACAAAGCCCTGATGCTTTGACAAGGCGAGCAGGTGTGTTCTGTGTGCGCGGGTGCACTGCACACTGTCCTCAGCAGGGACTTCAGACACCAAAGCCCAGGCCCCTTCGACGGCACCTTTCCGGGTTTCTCTCCCTCTCCTCCTCCTCTATCCCGTCTTCCAGCCAAGTCCCAGAGAAATCTGAACCTGTCCCTGGCACTGGGGGCTCTGGGATAAAGCCGGGAGGTGGGGAAAGTGAAGGAAGACATTGTGAGATGCAGACGAGAACTGGGTGGTCCGTGGCTCTCCTCCTCCCTCCTCCACTGTGCTCTGCCACTCCCTCTCCAGTTTCCATGGCTCCCCCCTTCCCAGGAGGACCCTCCCTCCTCGGCACCACTCCACTCTCCAAAGGCTGTGGGTCTGGCTCTTCGCCCCTGCACCCCCCGAGTCTGGAGCCAGAGACTGCCACACGGCCAGGAGAGCACCGAGTGGGGGCTTGAACTAAGCAGGCGTGGGGAGGGAGGGGGCGCGAAGACCAGGACTTGGGAGCAAGGCCACAGCGAGCGAGCGAGGCAGGGACGGAATGTACCAGACAACACTGCACCCCGCTGGGGAGGGGAAACGCAGCAAACGGCAAGACTGAACCCCACTAACAAGCCACACGCAGATTTGGGAAGGGCAGGGGCATCCTACCTTGCAGGGGTCTTGGACTTGGGACTGAATCTGTCAAAGAAAATGACCAAGGCAACTGAGTGACCTGCTGATGGCCGGAGGCTTTGGAGGGAGAGGGTGGGAAAAGGGCAGGGTCCCACGGACAAGCCTGGCGGGGCGGACGCCCTCACCGTCTCACGTCTGTTCCGCAACAGACAGGAGTCAAGCCGGCAAAAGAGAAGACAGCACCCGTCGGCAGAGCAAAAGCAAGAGAGAGCGAAGGACCAAAGGGGGCAGAGAGAGGGGCGGGAGGAACATGAAGGCCTGGGGGGTGCCCTCACCACCGAACTGCCCCAGGCCCTCTGAAGGGACAGCCGGCCTGGTCCCAGCCTCTTTCCACCAGCCCTCGTCCCCACAAGGCTCACAAGGGTCAGGCTGAGATGGGTGGGACCTGTCACCGGGTGCTGTGGGTTTGGGGACTACCCGGCAGTGGCTTCCAACTCGGGGGCCTGGAGCCAGTGTCCCTGCTTCACAAAACGCCGCGGGCACGTTCTGCCCACACCGGGAAGAGGGTGCACAGGCCACACCAGCCAGCCCAGCTGTGACTAGAGCCGTTACTGCTCGCCGGCAGCCAGGGCTGGCTGGCGGGGCGCCCGCCTTGGACGAATCAGAGGAGGGGGAGACAAGGCAGGTGAAGAACAGACAGCACGTGTCCTTGGGGGCAGGGGGGGGCAGGGGGGAGGCTCCGGAAGGCGGTGTCTTCGTAGGAGCCCCAGGATGGGGGTGGGCAGGAACTGCCGCTGTACGGGAGCTCGCTCCGCCCTCCACTTGGGAGCAGAGTCTGGGAGACCTTCCCACCTCCTGGAATTTGTGTGACCCTGTCTCCTCCGCAACCTGCCTGTCCTGCTCAGCCCCACCCACACGCAGGAGAGGTAAGGGGGTAGAGGAGAAGAAAGCGAGGAGTGAGACGACCCGGGCCCGGCTGGGTTCTCGGCACCAGGAGAGCCATGGGGAAGGCTCGGAGCATCCTCAGGGCTGTTCCCACGCCCCACGCCCGCTCCTGCAGCAAAGCCTGAATGCCTACCATCACCTCGTGCGGCCCAGGAAGGGGAGGGGCACAGGGAAGGTCCGAAGCCGCTGGGAGTTACCTTGGGGCACAGCGGGCTTGGCCTTCTTCGCAGGCGCCACCTCGTCGGCCCTGGACTCAGAGAAAGACGCAGTCCTGCTGGGGGCTGGCGTCTGCGGTGAGACAAGGAGAGGGAGTCAAAGTCACGGGTCGCAGCTGGCAACAAGGGCCACTGGTTCTTGAGGACCCAAAGCATATTGCACTGCTCTTTACAAGCGGTGTCCACCAGTGCGACTCCAGCCGCCTCCCGAGGCAAGAATCAGTGCCGCCTCCCTGCCCAGGTGAGCAAACCAGGGCTCTGGGCAGGCATGGCAACTGCCTAGGTACCTCCTTCGGCAGGATTTGAACTCAGGTCTCACTTCAACAACCCCGGGCTTCTACCCATTATTCTGCCTTGACTGGCACAGAAAAAAACTGGCAGAGATCATGAAACCAACTACATACTACCTCCCCCCCATGTCCCCAAATGGCACAGGAGAGGGGCACCATGTCCCACGTGGGATGGGGGTGTGAGGGGCTGACAAGGCCGGCCGGCTGGCACCTACCGACGTGCTCCCACTGGCGTTGAGCAGGAAGTTTGCGGTGTGGGCAGCTGTGGGCGGCTGATTGGGGATGGGCCGGTGGCCCAGGGCCATGCCCACGATGGCCGTCATGTGAGTCTCGGTGCCGAACACGTGGATGGGGATCCCAGTGGTCTTCCCTGCGGAGGGGGGAAGAGAGTCCACCATTCAAGTGCTCGGATCGGTGCCTGAGCCCACGCGACTCCGCAAAGGTCCCCTGGGGTCCTGCCTAAGGCCTGGCACTTCCTGTGCAAGACCAGTGGCCCACGCCAGCTGTCCTATCTTCGTCGCCCCACGGATTCCTGATGACTGAGTGAGAGCAGCTCTGCTGACACTCCCCAGGGACCCAGACGCATCATCGGCCCGCGCTCCGCCCGTGCACAGCCTGGATCCCGGCCCTCCAACCCCCTCGACCTCACGCTCCGGCCCCCCGGCCTGGCCACTGTCCCTAAGCACTGGCCCCCCTCCCGCTCCACAAGGAGCGCCCTTGCCCAGGTCTCATCACCCAGCTGTTCTCGTCATTCAGCCCGAGCGCCTCCTCCCAACGACCTTGACAGCGCCCCGCCCCCGCCCCCCAGCCCGCTTGCTTGGCCCTCGGTAGAGCCCTTCCTGACAGCATCCTGTTCCACCGACTGTTCACTGGTTCGATGTTCCGACCACGACCCAGTGACATTCTGCAACGTACTGGAGGCTGGGCCCGCGGCAGGCACTCACATTTGGGGGGAACTAGAATTCGGCAGTGCTTCGACTGACTGAGGCGGGTTTGGTGTTTGCCATGGACACCAGATTTGGAAAAACGGGAAAATGCACAGCGTTTGCCTCTCCAGTCAGAGAACACACTCACTGAGCACGAACACCTCACGTCCGTCACCCCTCTGGCACCTCACTGGGACCCCTGCCACACACACACTGAGCAATGGGGGCCGCGGTCCACTCAGGACCGAAGCTGCTGGTCACAGAGTGCACGTATCTCAGTATTTCAGGCTCAGTCAGCTCAGGGCAGCCTGATGTCGGTCCTGCCTAGGGGCCCAGGCTTCTCGAAAGCTCGGACGGAGTCTGACGACTTGTGAACCTGCAGGAGCCACTCTGAGCCTGGGAGGGGCAAAGGAGACCGAAACAGATGCCACGCCCGCTTCTCCCCGGGCTCTGCTGCTCCACCAGCGCCCTCCTCCCCCACATCCAGGCACCGCGGAGCTGGACTCCGCCACCGCCTCGTGAGCGCGCCCCCTGCTTCTGCCCTGGCTGCCCTCTGTCCGCTGTGCACCCAGCAACTAAAACAACCCTTCCAACTCAAGGCAAGCCGCGTCTCTCCTGCGGCCGGGTCTCCCACAGCTGCCGACCCAGGGTCCTGCGCTAGCCCCACACGTCTGCGCCGGTCGCCTCGGTGCCCCGTCTCTCAAACCCTGCCCCTTGCCCCCTCGGCCCCTCCCTGGGCCACCCCCAGCGGGCCTGCACACACTAGCCTGCCCCCCCCCCCCCCGGCAGGTCCCGAACTTGCCCTTTCCTCTGCAGACAGTCACCAATGAGCAGTGCCCTCCTCTCCTCCAGGTCCTTGGCCCAAAGCCACCTTTTCAGTCCAGCATTCTCTGATCACCCCACAAAAACCCGCCCCTGCCCCCCCCCGACACACCCACACTGTCCCTGCACCTGCTCTGTCCTTCTCATGCACAACACGCGACCTGACTTCGCAGTCAACGTTCTTAACCGCACGAGGGCTTGGCTGGCTGGCTGGCTGGCCGGCCGGCCGTCGCGTGCCGGGTGTGTGGCTGCACCCGCCGTGCCCGGCACGGAGCAGGTGCTCCGCAAGCACTTGTGAAACGCACACGCTTCCCTGCCCACTCGGAAGCTCAGGACCGGTCCACGCCCAAGGGCAGGAAACAGAAGCGGGGGCAGGCCCCGCACCCCGGGAGGGCGGTGGAGGAGCACGGAAGGACCCCCAAGGAAGCAGGCCGTGACACTCGGGGCGGGAGGGAGAGAAACGGTCCCCATCTTACCAACTTCTCCCATCACCCGCAAGCCCTCCTGATAGTTGGGGCCCCCTCTTCGGACGAAGACGGTGACCTCGTGCTCCTTCAGCGGGCCCTGGTAATCCCGAATCGCCCTCACGATGCCCTGGAAGCACGAAGGCACAGACAGGCAGGTGACTAAAAACGAGGCAGCCGCAAATCAATGACCTGTAACCGTGACAAACAGACATTCCGGGGCGCATGGCACATGGCTGCTTCTTTTGACAAGCCCCGGCGGCTGAGAGTTTTACGTGTGTGGTCTGGGCTACGCACAAGCTGCCCCAAGGCCTGGTACCTGCGATCACTCGTGAAGACGCTGGGATGAGAATCTGGAGTACCCAGGCGTGCCACCCCTCAACAAACGGGGTGCTGGGGGCTCCCAGTACCGGTGAGACTTTGCTGGTCCCTCTCTTGTCCCATCCACAGTCATTCTGTCATCTCACTGCAGTCTGGGGTGAGGGGAGCGATCTATGCTGGGGCCCTACCCAAGAGTTCTCACGGGCAGCGAGGCACAGACAAGTTCAACGTCCATGTCCCGTAAGAGCTTCCTCAAGACGTAGGAGCAGCCCTCACGCTGAGGACCGACATTGGGAACTTCAGAGAACATGCAGGTGCGCACCCAGTGCGTTTCCACAGACATGGGGCTGGCCCACTGAGCCAGGAGTCTAACTGCTGCCACCCAGGGCTTTACCCAGTCCCTGCTCCGGACCCCACCCGCCCTCAACAGCCTCAACAGCCATGCCGGCTTTATTGTGGGGCTGCTCGAAGCTGCGACAAAGCTTGGAGAGTTGACCCATTTCAGATTTGTCCGCGGAGTCAGGTCCCATCAGGGACGACCTGTTTCGGGCAGGACTGACGGGGCCTGGTCCTCCACAACTTGAGAGCGCAGACTTCCAAGACTGACATTTATTGCCCTGGCTGGCGTAGCTCAGTGGATTGAGCGCGGGCTGCGAACCAAGTGTCGCAGGTTCGATTCCCAGTCAGGGTACATGCCTGGGTTGCAGGCCATGACCCCCAGCAACTGCACATTGATGTTTCTCTCTCTCTCCCTTCCCTCTCTAAAAATAAATAAATACAATCTTAAAAAAAAAAAAGACTGACGTTTATTTATTCAATACTCTCACCACCTACTTAAAAGCACCAGACAGGGCGCATCCCCATGAACGGCTTCCATGAGCCCCTGGCGGCGGGGAGTAATAAATGGCCTCCTGAGGTGGCTGCTTGAGGGGACCAATTCCTGAAACAGGTCAGCTCTGCCATCCTAGTTGACCAGCAGCCACACTTTAAAGCTGTGTGCCCGTGGCCCTGACCGTGTCCAGGGACCCCGGCTGACAGCCCCTGGCTGGGTGAGCAGGAGCCCCAGACTATCGGAACGGTTTCCTCCCTCTGACCTTTTGGGGAAGGGACTGGAGAGTGAGGGACGAAAGACCAGCAGCAGCTGCAGAGAACCCAGAGCCCCACAACGGAGGGCTGAGAATGAGGGTCCTCCAAGACACAGTTCTTTGAGGACCGGTCCCGAAAGGGGGATGGCAGCTCCCCGCCCCCTCCCCACACCGCAGACGGGAGAGTGACATCCCGGCCCAGTGAGTGCCGGCTGCCCGCCCAGAGACATGGCCTCAGGTCCGGACCTGCCCCAGGGTTTTCTGCTTCCCCCACGAGGGACCTCTGTCGGGACTGGGTGATTCACGGGAACTTGCTTCTTCCTAAGCCTTGCTTTGTGAGAACCCCCCTTCCCGGGTTCCCCCATGCTCCCCAGAAACCGCACAGTCGCTGCAGCTGGTTACCTTGAACGTGGCGGCCACGTTGGTGAAGTTCGCGATGCTGCCTCCAATGATGAGGATCTTGCCTGGGTTCGGAGTGAGAGAGACATCAGGACAGGGTTAGAAAGGCGGACGTGAGCGTCTTACCAGACCAGCCGACTGAGGGTCCTCTCCTCTGAGCGAGGGTCCGCCGGCTGTCAGGAGGCGTCAGTGCAGAGGTGGGGGACACAGGCTGGTCTCTCCTGATGACGCTCAGGCTCATCAGCTCCACTCTCCACCCCCCACACCATGGAGCAGGCCGTTACTCCGAACCCACAGAATCCACACGTAACGCCTAGACGGCCGTCCAGAGACCCAGCTTGGTTTCTGGGCACCCCTGGCGGGAACCTCGCTCCACCTGGCTCTGGGTAGGGTGACCGGTATGCGTAGTCGCCGACAGTGGAATGGCACAGGCGGGCAATAAACGCCTACGGGCCGAGTTTACACCAGCCAGAGAGAGCACACGGCTCGCCGCCACCCTCGCACCCTGCTCACGGGGCTTTAAGCCGCCTCCTCAGCTTCTCAAGATCCCCCTCTGAGACGCCGTCACTGCCCACGGCACCGCAGGGGGACCTGGGGCCCGGAAGTTAAGTGACCGGCCCTGGGCTGCAAAGGACCGGGCGCAACCTCGGGGCCACCCCGAGAAAGAAGCGTGTGTGCCTCACCTTCGGGGTGCTTCTCGCGGGTCATGAGGGACAGGATCGTCTTGGCGTAGTCATAGGTCTGCTGCTCGCTGGGGGCGCCCGAGTACTCCCCGTAGTTCGCCAGCTCGTTGACGCCCCCCAGGTCGCAGATGGTGTCACTGCCAGGGAGACACGCAAGTCAGCGCTGGCTCCGACTGGAGCAGCAGAGGACGGCGGCCTGGTGCCTGGGAGGACACGCAGACACCCCCGAAGCCCTGAGGTCCCACTACGGACCTGACTCCTCGGACCTGGGACCCTGAGCCCCACACAGGCCCCACTCGAAGGTTAACAGTGCCGCATCGGGCTCCCCTGGGCAGGGCACTCCGCCAGCGCAGGGCTGCCACCTCCGGCCCCGGACTGACGGCAACGGTGCGTGGAGCGGACAAAGAGCACCGCCCCACACAAAAAAAAACGATGCACCTTCCTGGAGTCTCTGCTGGGCTGCCCCTCGGGAAGTGCTGCAGCCAGAGGGAAGCCCAGCCAGGCTCGGACGGGAGTGTGGCCGGCCAATCGCAGCCCCGAAAGGAGCAGAGGTCTGCTGGGCCTCAAGTGGAAAACCACCAATGACCAAAGGGCGTGGACTAGGATCCCAACACCTCTACGGAGTGTGAAGGGACGCGCACATTTCCACAGGCGCTGGAACGCCCAAGAGCACCCACAGCGAAGGGGTCACTGTGGTGACCTGGTGCGTGGGGGGTGGTGCGGCAACACTCACTTTCTGGTTTGTCTTCTGTGTGTTTTGTGCCCTTACGTGGAACCCACATCACTAATGCCAAAAACTTACACTAATCAAAATAACATCTTTTTAGCCCTGGCTGGCGTAGCTCAGCGGATTGAGTGCAGGCTGCGAACCAAAGTGTCGCAGGTTCGATTCCCAGTCAGGGCACATTCCTGGGTTGCAGGACATGACCCCCAGCAACCCCACATTGATGTTTCTCTCTCTCTTTCTTTCTCCCTCCCTTCCCTCTCTAAAAATAAATAAATAAAATCTTTAAAAAAAAATAACCTCCTTTTGTAGCAAATGGGAGGGTGCATGGACCCCTCCGGCACGCCCCACGATTCCTGCTCTGCACCAAGCGAGGAACTGGAGACATCTAGAGGTGAAGCACCTGACCCAGGCCACACACCTGTGGACCTGCCTGGCACCCCGCCAGCAGCCCCCTCAAGTCACCTGTATACGACAGAGGCACCGCCTCCCGCCACCATGGTCCAGATCCTCCCTTTGGGGTTCAGCAAGGTCAGCTTCAGGCTCGCCCCACTTTTGGCATCCAGGTCTGCAATGTAGGCTTCCTGGGGACCAGACCACAGACATGGGTGGGCTCTGGAGACACCCCCTTCGCCAGCGTCCCAGGTCCTCAGGCCCCTCCCCTCCCCTTTCCCTGGAGACGTACAAAGAGGTGCTCAGCTGCTTTAGGACGGCCAGGGAGGAGAGGCCATGTGGGACCTTACGTGCCTGGGACAAATCACAATGGCATCTGCACGCCCTGAAACCACCCACTGCCACTGTCACCCCCTGGGGACAAACTTCCCAACTCCTTTCTAGGACTTCAAGTCCTGGGCTCTCTGCCCAAGTCCCAAGCCCTGCCGTGTCACTGTTTCTCACGGGCACCTCCTGCAAACACTGGTCGCCTAGATGACGCAACCCTCCCCCCCTCCCTGGGTCCCACCCCTCCCCCCGCCCAGACACATTCCTTGGCCGGGGTTACGTCACGTCACCCAGGCCCGATTCTGCTGTGAGGACCTCAGACAGGATGGGGTGGAAAGGAGCAATTAAAATGCTCAGCAAGTGACAGGCAGAACTACCTTCCTGACAAATTAGGGGGAGCCATTCGGAATTATCCAGAAGCAACAAATCAAGCTAAGAGCCCAGGGAGGTTGATTGAGAGAGATGTCTAAAAGGATTTCTGGCCAGGATTCAGAGCCTTGGCTGACTCCTACCCCCAGCCCCCCATGGGTTTTAAGAAAATTAAATGGCTCTCGACCTTCCTTTCCCTGCCAAACACACCGCCCACGGGGGGCCAAACGCTCATCCGAGATTAGTCACCTGCCCCCCCCCCCATCGCTCTCCATCCCCCACCCCGTGGCGGCCTTACCTCTGGATAAGCCTCTCGCCCGAAGGGGGGAGGGAACTCTATGTCGCCCCACTTCACTTTGCAGATGTAGTCCGCAGTGGCATCCACCTTGGCCGCCAAGTCAAGGACGTAGACGCCGCCTTTGGTCACCACTGCGAGAAAGGCGGAGGCCGTCAGACACCTGCCCCGGGCAGAGGTGATCCCCCGCCCCCCCCGCCACCCAGACCTCCCACACACCACTCCCACAGGGTCCGGGCCCCACACGGGCCTCGTGGCTTCCTCGCTGAGCGAGAGACCAGAACAATTCTCGTGGAGACTTGGCGTTCCCCCACCAAAGGAAAAACAGATCCTTTAAGACCACTTCCCTCCACCCTGACCTACAGGTAATATGATAGGAAAGTCTGTTTTAGCTGCTATGCAATTTTTAAACGTTTCATAAAACGCTACACAATGTACCTTAATTATCTAACCATTTACCCATCCAGGACCCCGCCATTAAAAAAAAAACATGCAAAGGTGCAGGCTGGGGGAAGCCTCACCGTCAGGGGGTGCGCAGGGGAGTCGGGAGGCTGCGCGGGGGCGCGGGGCCCCGGCCAGCAGGCTGCCTTTACTGCCGCCTCACTGGACATCCATCTTCCCTTTCCCCCAGGGCCATTTAGCTAATTAAGTCAGCACAGAACCATCTGGTCCATTAGAACGGCTGGATCCCCAGCTGGGTCTGGAACCAGGACTTTGCCCTGAGAAGCCCTGGCCACAGCCAGATCACGCCACCGACCGCCTTCCCCTGCCTGACAGGCTCGGCCGAGGCTTCCAGACCTTGGGGATCAATGATTGACCAACTCCCCCGCAGGGAGCGCCTCCGAGGGCATAGGGGGGCAAGGAGGAGGGCCCGGAGGGTCAGGCGAGTGCAGAGGCAGCCCCGCTGCTGGGGGAACAGCCTCAGAGCACGCAGGACTTCCCCATCACAGAACAAGTCAGGGCCGAAGGAAGACGCTGGAGCTGGTGAAAGAGGACTACTACTCACGGTCTTCTGGGAGCTCAGCAACAGAGGCCTGCACTCAGTGAGCCCGGAGACCCCTCTGCCCACGCACACCTGCCTGCCTGCCCCGCCCCCTCCGCACACGGAGGCCCAGTCCTCTGCTGGGATGAGCCGGTCCTCTACTCGGAGGAGCCGCGTCCCTACCGGCACTGGCACCCTGCCCCACCCTTGCAGTTACCCAGGGGGTTGATCTCGAGGTACGTGAAGTAGAGATCCTCGTAGAAATTGAAGAGGCCGGAGATAAAACTGGCCAGAATCCTAAACAGGGAGGGAGAGAGAGAGAGATGACCCATCCCTCGATGAGCAGGCTCAACAGCACTGGCGCTGCCCCTGACAGCTGCACGTCCCGCCATCCCGACCCCCCGCCGACCCCCCTGCTCGCCTCCGCCAAGCCCGCTCCCTGGGCATCACTCTTCAGCCACTGAGGCGGAAAGGAGCTGTCAGGCGGGCAGCCAGCGGAGGAGGCGCCAGCCAGACAGGGGCGAGGCGCGGGACGCGGACGGCATATTTCAGTCTGAGCCAGCCAGTTCCCCTCCTGGGGACCGGCGGGGGGCGGGGGCGGCTGCCTGTGTACCTCCCACCCAGACAGGGGCGACCACTCTGCTCTCCCTGCTGTGCCCAGAGCCCGCCGGCCGTCCCTACTCCCCTCCCCCCAACCGCGTGGCCGCGGACCCTCTCACTCAACTCTTTCTTGTCTTCGGGGGCGTGGACCAACAGGTGCTTCTTGATGTCCTCGGGGCTCAGCTTCTTGTCCACCCCGACGAGCAGCTTCTTCGCTTTGGCGTCCACGTCGCCCACGTCCACCCCGCCTTCGTGGTGGAACAGGACGTAGTCCCCTTCCCGGGCAGCGTAGATGCAGACGTAGAACTCCTCCGCCTTGCAGGGAAGGAGAGCGCCACGTGGGTGGGGGCGGGGGCACTGAGCGGGAAGGGGGGTGGGGGGCCGGCCCCTGCAGTCTCGTTTCTAAAGCCCGTGGAGAACATTCACCGGGGAGACCTGTCTACCACCTCCCTCTGGGGCACGAGAGGAGAGAGAGGCCGTGGCCTCGCTGGGTGACAGTCCAGGCTGAGCCGGCCCGACCTGGTCTAGGGGGAGGGGCCCTGCCTTCAGGCCCTTCTCATCTCCGCACTGGGAAGCCACCAGCGCCCTTTCCTGCACCTCCGGACCCCCTGCTTCGCGGGCCCCCCCAGGCCTTCTTCCGCACAGCTTGCTGGACTCTGGTGCCTTTGACTTTTCTCCAGCAGTGTGAGCTCCCCTTTCATCATGCGAGGGTGGGAGGAGAGGGGAGGCCCAGCCTGGAGCCACCTCACACCTACCTGACTGTGCGGAACAAAGGGCTCAATCAGGAAGTTCTTGAGGAAGCCCTTGGCCTTGCCCACCTGCAGAGACGGGGGAGGCAAAGCTCAGGCGGACAGTCCGAGGGAGGCGGCACCTGCCTCTGCTCCCTCCGCCTCACCTCACCGGAGGTGCAGCCCCAGCACTGCCTCCGCGACGCTCAGCAAAGAGAGACTCTTCTGGAAACCACAGACCCTTGTCCAGTACCTTTCAACTGCCGCCCCGCAGGCATGTTTCAAACGCACAGTGCCTGACTACTTCGTCAGGGACACTGACCTCTTTTCCCTTCGACTGTCAGATGAAAAAATGACAACACCCACTACAACGAGCAATAGCCATCTAGTGTGAATGAATCAAAACGATACCTATTTTTTTTCTGTCAGATCGGCAAAGAAATAGATTTGGGCGTGTTTCAGAGTTTCAGTAGTCTGCGTGTGCCACGAGATGAAAAGGGGGGAACCACTGCCCGAGGCCGCAGAGGTCCTCGTAAGGGCCCCTCTCCCACCCGCTTGCTTGCCCTAGTGCCGGCCATGCTGCGACAGGCGCTGCTGACCTTGCAGTCTTTCCCTGCCCCCTCCGGAGGGTGACAAACGAGCTGCCACACCGCCCCGGCCCCGAACGCACAGGGATCAGGAGTCGTCTCCCTCCCAGCCGGCACAGGAGTGAACGAGCTCAGACTAATCCTGGCCCCCCACCTCCGAGCTCGGGCTGGGAGAGCCAGCCCGGGAGGAGAGGCCGGCACGGGGCCGGGTGGGGTGGGGGCGGCAAGAGGGGAGTGAGAGCTTGACCAGACACACTTTTCTGCCCAGACTTTCACGGCTGACCGCAACAGGCCTGCGGAGCTAATCACTTCAAGTGGGTCCCTGGTGGCAGCTGAGGAGACAGCTCTTCATCACAGTGTGTCCCGAAGCCCCACCCGCCCGCGTCACTGCTGAGTCAGAGACCAGACAGTGACCCATCGGAGGCAGTGAGCCGCTCCTGGGCCAAGCTGCTGCCGGCTCGCTCCGACCTCCTGACACCCCCCCCCATGGCTGGAGAGGAGAGCGCGAGGGCCTCCCCGGGGACGCTGTTCAGCCCCAGCCCTGCTGCCCTCTTCCCAGAAGCCTGGAAGCACAAAGGTCAAGATCCTTCAGCCCCCGGGCTCATGGACGATCTCAAGGAACCCTCTTTACTACGAGGGCCAGAAGCTGGGGAGTAACACAAAGAGCTGGTTTAAGAAAGCCCCGTCAGAGAGGGAGGGGGCTCCACTGCCACCTTCCTTCAACTTCCAGGTCAGCCGAGGAAGAGAACGGCCACCCCCAGTCCAGTCGCCCCAGGCGGGGCAGAGCCAGGTGTGGACGGCACATCCCCCCCACCCCCCGGTCCACGCCAAGCCCCTGCCCACCCCTCCCTTCAGCCCTCCAGTTCCCTGTGGCGGTGAGAAGAAATGCAGTTTTATTTCTGAGCATCTCTTAGCCTTCCTGAGCCACGTTTCACTTTAGCTCTCTCGTCGACAGAGCCGAGATTAATCACCAAGCCAGAAGCCAAGAAGGACACTTAATCCTCAGGAGCACTGTCACTTCCTAGGCCTCGGCCCAGTCGCACCTCTGCCCAAATGATTCTGCACGTCTCTTCTTCAACTCTCCCCCCCGCCCCCCCCCACCCCCGCCCAGGGTCTGCCTGTCATGACAAGCTACCATACGCCCTTCCCGGAAATTGAAAAGAAGGGAATTCCCATCTCAGATTGCCAATACAGAAGCAGACCACTTCCGCCTGGCTCTCGAATCGTACTGGGGTTCCTTGGCCGTTCCCCCAACTGGGGGAGCTGGGCGTGAGCCCCAAGGCCGGCCTGGCCGCCTCGGCCAGCACCACAGGACTACCTACCGCCTGACCCAGGCTGCAGTCTGGCCGGTGCGCGGCGAGCCGTGGGAATCACTGCCGATCGAGCAGCTCCCACAGCAAGGCCCCCGACCCCCCCACCAGACTCACCGTGGCTTCCTGCCCCAGCCGTGGCTTCAGCCAGCCCTTGACTTCATCCAGAGTGAGGTTGACCCCAACCAGGCCCAGCTTCCCACGCCGTTTGATCAACTGGTCTGGCTTGACCACCAAGCTCTGCAGCAGGAGGGGTTTGTATTTAGAACAAGGAGAGAGAGGGCAGAGGCGGAGGGGACGGTTTGGGGGCCCGAAGCACACGATAGCCCAGGTGGCTTCCAATCCGCTCCGCTCCCTGAAATGATCCCGCCCCTCCTTTAGGGTCAGCTCGTGGAAGCCGCCCTCACCTGTCTCAGCCCACGTCTTCCTTCTGACAACCAGGAATCTAGAACTGCCTGCGCCCAAGACGGGACCCGGCACAGAGCAGGTGCTCCCCAGACACCTGCTGAATACATGATTGCCTCCCCTCCCCCGTGTGGTGTCCTAACTTCAATAGACTATAAGCTTTAGGTTTAACCTGCAGATTTTGTCTCCCTCACGCTCAGAGTAGGGACCAGCCCATGCCCCAAAAGGAAGAACAGAGAGATATAGAGCCTTGGGTTGACAATGGACCTTAGAGGTCATCTAGTCAACACACCCCTGGGCTTGAACCCTGCCTACAAGCCCAACAAGCAGCCCCCAGCCACTGTTCGTAGACCCCCGGTGCCGGGACATTCACTGCTTCCAGAGGCAGCTCCCTCTTCGGCTGGGCTGCCTCCTCGTGGGAGGAAACGTGCAGCCCCGAACCCCCACCCTTGGTTCTGGTCCCGGGCTCTGGGCCCTGCCGAAGAAGCCTGAAGCTCCCGAGCCCGCCCAGCAGTGGCCCTGCCCGGATCTGAGGAACAGCCTCTAGGCCAGGCTGCCCCCACCCCAGGCCATCAGCCGTTCTACGTCAACTACAACGCCACACTTGCTCATGGCCCTGACCTTCTTGATGTGCCCCACTGGAGGGCGTGGGGGCAGCGGTGGTGGCACACACCTATTTGTCACTGGGCATCTACCCAGTGACAGGCAGCACGCTAACTGCTTCCCAGACCTTGCTGCTCACCCGCACAGCTCCCGTGGTGAGCGTTGTGCCCATGAAGCTCAGAGAGGTAGAATGCTTCGGTCCAGGCCACACGGTTCATAGACAGACAGCTGCCACTGGGACGCACTTGTCCAGTTCCAAACCCATGCTCTCCGCATGCCCGGCCAGGGCACCTCAACACTCGGGGAGCCGAACCCCAAACCCTGCTCAGCCCACTGCATGCCGCCCACCGCTGCGGGCAGTCTGCCTTCACCTGGCCCGCGTGGACACCTCCAACAAACAGAGTGCTTTCTTGTCCTCGGACCCTGGGCCTGGATGAAGGGCCCAGGATGGGGGGGCGAACTCACCTGGCTGAGCAGCCAGGGGTGGTCCTGCAGCAGGCGGGCCCAGTCTGTGTCAGGGGTGACCCGGGCGTACTTGAACCGGTTCTGGATGGCCGAGGTGGTGCAGATGTACTTGTACAGGAGCTCTTTGCCCGTCTGCTCTGAAATTGCCTTGGCCGACATGGCTGCAGAGGGACCTGCTCTGCCTGTTGGGGGAAGAGGAGCTGGTCAGAAGGGGGGGGAATGGAAGCCCTATGCTCTCCAGCAGGGCAGGCATGGACCCCCAGACAATAAAACTCGATCTCAGCACCTCTCAAGAGGGAGAAAAAGGGCTGCCCGGCAGGAGGGATGGGATCTCAAGCACAGAGGATGGGGGAGCAGTGGGAGAGGGAAGACGGCAGAGAAAGACAAAGCTGGCATTTCCCCTAGCACTCTTGGCCTCCATCCTATGTCCACTCCCTCTAGGCAGATCGGCTCACCCGTGACAACGGTCACCCCACAGCAGAGGCAGGTGTGGGGGGAGACCCGGCTTACCAGCGGTACGACCCAAACCTATGCACTGGTCCCACCCGAGGTGGGCACAGACACCGAAACATGCCCTTTGGTTACCTGTGGGGAGCACAGCCAAATTGTGCAATGCCAGCCTCACTCCCCCTACAGGTTTTGTCTCCCCACACCCAGATTCTCCCCCTTTACACACTTACACGCACCACCAAGCTGAAGGCCAGGCCAAGAAGTTTAACCAGCCTCTGGCCAGATCAAGCCCCCTGAGAAGCAAAGAGGAGGAGTCATCTCAAAGCTCATTTCTCCCGGCCGAGTTCAGAGCAAACACAAGGCGGGGGAACTATGACCTTCAGTGCAACCCACCCGGCCCACTGAGTCACCCAGCTGCTAATTTGGAGCAAAACAGAGGCCTCCCTGGGGACCACCCTGCACTGGTCACTTCTAACTGAGCCGGGGCTGGGAAGAGGCAGAAGCCATCCTCAGCCACATGTACACAGAAGCTCACCTTCTGTGAGCCCTGTGAGGTGCACCGAGATTCATAACCCTGTTTCTCAGATGAGAACTAGAAGCTCAGAGGAGTTAAAATAACTTGCCCCAAAAGCCTAACCAATTAGCAGGGGACACAAGATGCGAACCCAAACCTTCTTACTCCTGGTCCCCAGGAGACCCCACACCTCAGCTCAAGAGAAAAGACCATTTCTAAAAGGAATATGCCATGTAAAAAAAAAAAAGGATGGGGGGTCTGTGCGACAATTTCATTTCCCTTCCCACCACTTTTTGTCCTGACACACCCATTGTCTCCCATGGGTGGTAACAGGAATGAGGCGGGGAGAGGAACAGGGGCAGGAAAGGACATCAAGCCACTGAGCTAGAGCTTGGCCAGACGAGGCGAAGTCCGTCCTGCGTCTCCCACAAAGATCCAGAACCGGAGCTGTTGAATTCTCGGGAGGAGACAAGGCGAGGGAAAGTGAAGGACAGCAGAGGCAGGGAGCAGCTGGCTGGTGCATACACACTGGAAGGTCGGTCTCCGCTGCCAGGGGCCACTCTGCGCCTCCCTCCCAAATGGCCAGGCTGCAGCTTCAGGTTCTAATCCTGGCTTGGCTGGCTCCCTCAGCCTCCCAGCGGGTCTCCAGCTGGGCACAATGGGTGCATTCAGTCTAGCGTCTGGCCCAAAGTGGGGTATAGCAGGGAAGGGGCTCAAAGCAGACATTCCCTTTTCTGCCCTTCCCCCCACCCATGACGTCCAGCTCCACCTCAACGTGAGTTTCGGAAGGAGATGCCTCAGCCAGCCGCACTGCCTCGCTGTCCTCCACCCCCTCCCACTCCAGCCCCATTTCCCAACCTTCCTGACTCAGACCAGAAAAACTGGTCCTGAAACCAGATGGGTGCACCTGCCCCCGCCCCCCTCCCAGAGTGCAGCCCAGGGCAGATCAAGCAGAGCAAGAAGGGGGCCATTTCTGACCCCCCTCCCCCCCAGCAGTTCAGACACATGGGGCACCAGTGATCACGAAATCCGAGAGGAAGGAAGCCCCTCTGCTGAGCCTCTACGTCAGAGAGAAGTCTGACAGACACTCCTAGGACACCAGTCCCCCAAACCTGGCACCTGCCAAAACTGACAGTGACCCAACTTCAGAAAGGACGGGGTGAGAAAAGGGACCTTCTGTAGCTGAAAAGTCGCAATTTTCTTGGGCACCAGACCAAATCTCAGATTCAAGAGCTCATCTCCGTAAGGTCCTCAGAAAAAGGTGGGAGAGAAGACACACCAGGGGGACGATACAGGAAAAGATGTGCCAGCTTACCAAAATAAGAGATTTGCCACCAGACCGTTCTGGCTTAGGCGGGGCAAGCCCTCTCAAAGCCAAGGCAGAGAATTTACAAGGTAGAATAAAAGCAGGGAAGGGGTCGCCTCTGCATTTTCACCAACGCACTAAGAGGGCTCACAAAACCAGGAAGTGAACGGGGTGGACATAAGGGGCAAGTTTAAACATTCAGTGGGGTCCTGACGTCTCTCTGGGATAGCAGCCCTTAACCTGTGTGAGGTCTCAGGCTTGTCTGGGCACCCAAAGAAAAGCCCAGAAAAGTGTGCATGTCCCCCGACTGTGCATACAGTGATTAACATCCGATGGCCCCTGACCTGCAGTTAAAAACTGTTCTAGTGACAAGACTTATGATGTTTACCAATCTTGGTTGGAGGACCCCCCCGCACCCCCCCTCACCCTGCCCCAAGGTCTTCGGCTGCCTCCTCAGAAGCTGAATGTGCTGTTCAAACTGGCAGCAAATGGTTTCAGGGCAGAGCTGAGACCCCAGGCGTTGGCTTTGGGGCCTAAGAAACTGTTACCTAATAAAAGGTAAACGCGTAAACCATTTGGGAGAAATCATGCCAAGGAACATGAAAAAAACTCACACTCTCTCTCTCTCTCTCTCTCTCCAAGGAAGGAACCTATGAGCTGAACGAGGTGTTTTCTGCAGACAGGGTATGTGACCCAGGACTGAGCTCATGTACAGCAGCCACCGAGGGCAGAAGCAGCCCACAGGGAAGGCTGAATGAAAGAAAGGAGCCTGTTCCCCAGGCATGTACTTGCTGGGACACAGCCAGCGGTGCAGAACCACTGGGGATGCTACTTAAGTTCTCACTCTGGGAGAAACAGAAAGTACTCATTCTAAAGTTAGTACCCGTAAGACTGGGCTTTTTTGAGGAAACAGGCAATCCTGGAGTACAGGGGAGGGCAGTTCTGCAAGTGTCCTCTATATAATGCCCGAAGCGGGGGTGTGGACATACCAGCTGCCCAGTGTCTGAGGGATCTTTCCATCAAAGTCTCCTAAGCTGTTTAAGAAGCTCTGTAAGAGGTGAAAATCGCCCATCCGGTCAGCTGGGGTCTACCAGCTAGCTGTCCCTCGCCCAACATTTCAGAAATCCAATAAACTGAGCTGGCTGAAACACACAGCAAAGTTACTGTGCTATGCACTGCTCCTCACCATCCTCTCCAGAACCCTCTTCCCAGGCAGACTGCCAGGGACCACCTAATGGCTTAACTCCTTAGAACTGCACAGTATCTGCCAAGGTTGGAGAGGGCAGCAGGCACGGAGACTGGCCTTCTGCCAGGCCCAACAGGAGGGTGGCGGCAGCATCCTCTGGCCCTTTGAGGGGCTTGCTTCAGCCAAGCTCGGTGTCAGCGTCAGGGGTGGGGAGGCAGACGGGCACTCCGGCCATCTGTCGCTTAGAGGTTTGGCCCGACGGCACCTCCAGAGCCAGGAGGGTCCTTCCGGCGTCGCCACTCTACAGCCAGGTCCTCGCGGCGAGGCCAGGCCTCGGGCAGCCTAGGGCAGGCCGACCCCGCGTGGCCCGCCGCGGCTGCACGCCTGGCTCGCTCCCTTCACTTCGGCGCGGGGCTCAGTGAACTCTACAAAACTACGAGGAAGGGCCTGAGCCCGGCTTGGAGGTGCCGGAGTCGGGTGAGTGGCCACCTCTTTCTCTACTTCCCGTCCTCCGCATCCGGTGCGGGGACCGGATGGGGCAAGAGGTGGCCCGATAAAGCCCGAGGAGGCTCGATAACTGGCCCCGGGAGGAGGTGAGAAGCGCCAGCATAGAGTCAATGCAGTTCCGCGAAGGGAAGAGAAGGATGGCGGCAAGCCTGTGCAAACTCCCAGGAACTGGAAAGTGGAAGAGTTGGGAGTTAGTTGCACGTGGCTGCTGGCCGGTGTTACGGACGAAGGATAACCTAAAGCTAAGACCCCCCAAACTTCCAAGTAGATGCAGGAACGGCGCTTTAACACCCAGCCGGCACCGGTGGAGGCGGTTCTGAGCTGAAGGAAGGAGGCAAGAATTTCCTAGGCCAGGTGGGAGACCTCCCACAAAAGCATCCACCCGCTACTCACCTCTCCGAAAGTCCGTGCGCACCGCTCCCTCCACAGAGGCCCTGTCCTAACGTCCACTAGCCGGAGCGCGCCAGCCACCCGCAGCCGCCCGGGATCCGGCTTTTGTTCGGGCCCCGGAGGGCTTCTCCCCGCCCCCATCGGCACACGTCGAGAACCGCCCGGCTATTGGTCACACGCGTTCCCTAGCCTGAGCGCCAGAGCTCCTCCCAATTCGCTGCCCGGTGTAGCCACGCCCCCGTGGGCGGGCCCATAAACTGCTGGGACTTGTAGTCCAGTTAGCGTATCCATCCCTGAAGCTCGAACTGTCCGCGGGTGCCGCCTTTCCGGAGCCTGCTGAACTAGGGAGGGATCAGGGGCGGAGCCTCGGGTGGGGAGATGGGCCGGGCTACGCTGGGAGGAGAACGTACGGGGCCGGGGGCCGTGGCCTGATCGCTTAGGGGCTGGACCGACCGCCACTCCTGGGGGTGTTGTTAGGGGAGGGTATTGTTGGCCGAACTGGCTCTAGGGCTGCTTTGGGGACCTGGAGTCTCTTTCCCGTATCCCCAAGGGAAAAAACTTGACGTCTGCCTCCCAGCTGCCTGAAATCGCCCTCACCGAACCCAGTTGCTTAGCCCCACTTTTTAAGCTCCCGTGGCAGACTGCTTTCCCATATACGTGCCCTTGGATCCCTTCGGTTGAACCAGTGGGGCGATGCTGAAAGGGAAGCCAACATATCAGTCAGTCTTCCCAGTGTGGAATTGCGCGAGCAAGTGGGTGAGCAAGTGGGGCTATGATGATGCCAGTAACACTGCGCGGATTCACGGAAGTTTCCAGCCCCGAGCTGGGGCCATCTCGGCCACTCTCCTGCTCCTCCCTGCCCCTCCCCCATCCCACGCATAGACACTGGAATGAATGAACAGCTGCCTCTCTCTTCCCCATTACCTTTGAGACAGACCACATTTACCGAACCAAAAACTGGGACACTAGGTCTGAGGGGTACTGGTGAACTTGTGTGACAGAATATTTGAAATCAGGCAGTCTTAAAAACCAGGACATAATATTTTCTGCTCCGAAGTTCTGGAGCTTCGCAATGTCTACCCCAGTCCTTCTAGGTCTCTCCAGCTGCTCCCTGACGCTAACAGCTGTGTAGCTGTAGCGTGGAGAATCACGGGCTGAGCAGGTGAAGTTAAGAGGTCAGGCCAGTGTGCAGAGAGTTAGCATGCCCGTGCTCCTGCCAAGCACCTGGGTGACAGTCACACTATTGCAATGTGACGTTCTTATGGACAAAAACTTTGCCAAGTCCTCCTCCCCCCAATCCAGGTGTAGCCAGGATCACTTGCCTGAAACAAGTGATCCCAAATGTCATTTTTCAGGTCCCTTCCTTCGGTCACAGGCATCCTTTTGAAATTGCTCCTCGCCACCTCTCTTCTTGGTCCTAGAGAGTCTCCAACCCCTACATGGATTGAGCTCCACCACTACCAAGAATCTTTCCCAGCAGCACAAATCTCAGAGAAGGATCACCTCTCTGTAGGTAAAGAAAACATCTATGAAGGTTTTCCATTTCTGGCCTTGGGGGAGAGCAACACAGGGTCTTCGTGAGTTAGTGGCAAGATTGAAGTCAGGGGGGATCACCGGTGCGGGAGTTATCCCTCTGGTTAGAAACATAGACTGGTTCGGAAAGAGGCACACAGATGGAACATAAACTATAATAAACTCTTTGTATATAACTTGGCAATATTGGTAAAAATTCACCCTGGCTGGTGTGGCTCACTGTCTGCAAACTGAAAGGTTGCTGGTTCAGTTCCCAGTCAGGACCAGGTCCCCAGCTGGGGGCATGCTAGAGGCAACCGATGGTTGTATCTCTAGCCTCTACCATATAGATGTTGTTCTCCATTCTTTCCTCTCTCTCTAAAAATAAACAAAATTTTTTTTTAGGTTTTTGGCTGGTGTGGTTCAGTGAATTGGCATCATCCTGCAAACCGAAGGGTCACAAATTTGATTCCTGGTTGGGGCATATGCCTGGGTTGCATGCCAGGGCCCTAGTTGAGGGTGTGGGAGAGCAACCAGTCCGTGATTCTCCAGCACATTGATGTTTCTCTCCCTTCCCCTTTCTCTAAAAAATAAAAAATAAATTTAAATAAATTGATAAAAATTTAAAATGCGCATGCCCTTTGCTCCAGCTATTTCATTTCTAACAAATCTTTCAGATATACTTGCCTATGTCCATGAACATAAGGATCTTTGTTTTCTTCACTGCTGTGTCTCCAGCATTTTGCATAGGGCCTGGTACCTAGTAAACGTTCAAGAAATACTTGCTGAGTGATTAAGTCACTCTCGAGGTATTTCTGGGGCCAGGTTTGACGAGTCTTGGCAAGGCAATGAGAGAGGAACTGTCTGGAGAGTGAGGGAAGAGGGGTGCAGGCCGGAGAGAGGATCCATGAACCAATCACCGAGGTTTTTCAATTTTATCGGTAGTCCCATTCCAGGCCTCTGCCCCCATCCCTCCACCCCTGGCCTCCCCAAAAAAGACTCTCATTACACCATCATGTCCCTGCAGAGACTCCTGTGCCCTGAATCTATCAACATGACCCTATCTTCTCATTTTTCTCTTCTCTAAAGTCTTTTGCTTTTCCCATTTGAATCTTCTAAAATGGGCTGGAGGACAGGTTCATGTCACTAGACACAGAAGGATATAGGTACCATTTCTCCGCCCAGGCTTTGGGCTTTCTATCTTCATTTCAGAAGCCTTAGACTGCCTAAAAACTGCCTCCTAGATTTTAATCCATTTTAGCCAACATTCATTGAGCACTACTACGTGAAAAAAGCATGGGTGCTAGCACATACCCTTCACAGCAACATCATTTTTCAGATGAGCAACTGTCCTTCTGCCACCAGGTCCCTTGCCTCGTCCACTGATACCTGCTGCAGGTGACAAGGGGAAGAAAATCATATCCAGTGGAACTCCCCCATTTGACGGTGAGTTCCTCAAGACCCAGGAGTGTGTGCCTTGCTCATTTCGGCATCCCCGTAGCATGGGGCTTGGCACATGGTAGACCCTCACTGTATGCATGACTGGTTAGTCACTGGACTGAACATGTAACTCAAAGAAATAAATTACAGGGGAAGAGTAGGGGGAGCAGGGTCCACCTGAGTGTACAGCTCTAAACCTGTCTCTCTCCCTGTGACAACTAGAGACAGGGGCTTACAGCCGAGACCCATCACGGTCCACCCTGCGGAGAACCACGAGGTTCTCTCTCACCTTTGCCCCACACTGACCATCCTCCAAATGGTGCCCAGGGCCCGTGTGTCCTCGGGAGGTGTCCCAGGGAGGTTCAGCCAGAGACAGCATCTGTGTTCAACGAGACTGCAGGAATCCCCTAGTCCAACCCTCTTATTTTACAAACAAACAACAAATGCAAGGGAAACTGAGGCCCAAACATGCAACCTTAAGGTAGGTGAGAGGGCAAATTGATGCAACCATCAGTTTAAGAATTACCTAGTAAAATTGAAGAGTAACATACACTAAGACTCTCCACTCCTTGGTACGTACCCTGGGGAATCTCCTACACACATGTGCTCAGAGACACGTGTGGAAATGTCCAAAAACTGGATGGAGCCCAGATGCCCCTCAGCAGTGGAATAGGTTTGTGGGCTGTGGTATATTGACACAATGTAAAACATGACCTCTGTGGGAGAATAAATAACTTACAGCTATACATAAAACACAAATTAATCTCAGCCCTGGCTGGTGTGGCTCCATGGATTAAGTGCCAGCCTACAAACCAAAGGGATGCCAGTTCGATTCCCAATTGGGGGTACATTAGAGGCAACCACACGTCAGTGTTTCTCTCCCTTTCTCCCTCCCTTCCCCTCTCTCTAAAAATAAAACATTATTCTTTTAATTAAACCTTTTATTTTAAGATAATTGTAAATTCATATGTAGTTGTAAGGAATAATATAAAGATATCCATGCACCCCTTCACCCAGTTCCCCCAATGGTAATACCTTGAAGAACTTTAGTACAGAAACACAGCAGGGAATTGACACACAATCCACTGAGCTTATTCAGAGTTCCAACATTCCCCATGTACTCACTGTGTGTGTGTGTGTGTGTGTGTGTGTGTGTGTGCATGTGGTTAAGGGTATCATTTTACTATTTCAACTTCAACAATGACTTATTTAGCTGCTACTATGTGCCGAGTGTTGAATTCTGGAGATACAAAGTTAACACAAGATTTCTGCCTTTGCATAGTCTGGCAACTAACACCTCCCAACAGGAGTCTGAGTGCCTGGGGTGGCTCCTTCTCTGCTATTTGCTAGTTCAGTGATCCTGGGCATGTGACTCTACTTCCTTATCAGTTTCCTCACCTATAAAATCGAATAATAACCGTACCTCACCCACAGGCTTGAACTGTGCTTAGCAGCATGTGCTAAAACAGCACTTAATCCCCTTACTTACGGTGGGGTAGAACGATGTATACTAAGGTTGTATGTGATAATGTTAGTTATTTACTGACCACCTTCCATAAGCAACTGAGACTTCGCTTCTACAAGCAGCCTTAGTACAGGTCACAATCTTAATGATGTTGGAAGTTGACATTTTAAAAGTAATGCAGTAAAAGCAACGGTGTTTGTTGGAACCTAGTCAGATTTTGTGAGGGGCTGGAGTGGAGGGAAGAGGGAAGAGTGTCAGGAAAAGCCTTGATCCAGGCCTGCCACCGCAGAGGTTCAGTAAATAAATGTGTTGAACTGAGAGTTGGGCACAAACGTTATTTCCCATCTTGTCTCATGCAGACTCTCACATATAGAAGGTTTCAGCATCTTCCCATTCATTTGGCTGGAGGAAAATGAAAGACTTAGAGCCCTTCCCGGCCAGTCGCAGGGTTACAAAGGGAATGAAGACTACGCAAAGGCTGACTGACTCTCCACCCAGTGCTCTCCTCTCACCCCTGGCCCACGCGGTGAACATGCCCTCGCCACGCGTGCCCTTTCCCTACTCGGAATTCTGTCTCCATCCTCTTCCTATTTTACTTTTCCTGTTGTAAATTTTGGACAAGATTCAACTACAGAGAGACCCGGCGGAGCGTGCAACAGCGAACACCCCCCTCACACGTGACAATCACACCTCCACCCAGTGCGCAGCTGCAATGAGAAGCGCAGGCTGGCCAATGGCTGCGGTTGTCCCCGGACTTGGGCGGGGCACAAGCAAGGAACCGGAAGTAGCTCTGTGCATCCCGGTTGCTAAGAGACAAGGTTTCCACAGGCCGGACAGAGGTTCTCCGGCTGCTTTTCCTCCCTTTCCGTGCTTCAGCGTCTCCAAATCCCGTCACCATGTCGCAGATAGAGGACCCAGAAACGAACGGCTTGCGAAGCACCTTTGCCTCTTACATGGCGGAGGGCGAGCGGCTTTATCTCTGCGGGGAGTTCTCTAAAGCTGCCCGTAGTTTCAGCAACGTGAGTCATGCTCTGAACCTATCAATCATCCATCACCACTTTGGATTCCTGATAATGAGGTCCTGATGATGCCCGGATGACCCCGTTACTTCTGTTCACTTGTTCCTGATTAATGCACCACTGTGACGGATAAGCCCCTGCAGAACCATTTCCTACCAATTCCCACTGCATTCTGCCTGATTCTTAGTAACCACTTTGTGCGTTTCAGCATGACCTCTTCTTTTTTGCTCAAGTATTTCGTGATTGACTGGCCCCCTACAGAGCAACCCCAATATCCCATCATTGGCCAGGAGATTGGCTGGGAGACTTCTTGCAGAAGTGAAGTCTCAGTTGCTTATGGAAGGTGGTCAGTAAATAACTAACATTATTACACACAACCTTAGTCTAAATCGCTCCACCCCGCCGTAAGTAAGGGGATTAAGTGCTGTTTTAGGATACCAGGCATACTGCTAAGAGCAGTAGAAGCCTATGGGGGAGACACTGTTATTACACAATTTATACAGAAGGAAACTGATAAGGAAGTTGGGTAGTATGCCCAAGATCACTGAACTAGCAAGTGGCAGAGAAGGAGTCAACCCCAAGCACTCAGACTCTACTTCTGAGGTGCTAACCACCAGAGAACACTCCCTCGCAAGTAAGTTTTTCAATGTTCTTATGACCATTCCTTTGACAACAAATAGCCATTTCTTATTCCAAGGGGAGTGGCAGAACAGCTCTCATAAACCTGTCCGGACACTCGTCCTAAAGCCAAGCTTCTCATCTGCTACCCAGGGTCTTTTGTCCCCTCCATCATCGACCACACCCTGACACCAGAAATGGTTGACCAGAGGGGCCACCAGCTAGCTGAGTTCAGGAGCCCTGCCCCCATCCATTTTCCTCTTTTTGGATCATATTTTGTCCTGGAGAACCTCAGAGAAAAGAACACCATGAGGGAAGATAGCTCTGGGTGAAAAATGGCTTTTTCCCCATGAAATACAATAGCCACTTCCTCTTCCTGGAAAAGTAGGAAGGTCTTAGAAAGAGGTAGACACAGTCTGATGCTTTCAGGAAGGACTATGGTAAAGATCTTTCCTACAGAAGAAGAGAGGACACTGTGAGTCCGCTCCCACTTTAGGGCCAAAACCAAAGTGTCGTTTTTGCTGGCATTCTCATTTATAATTTTTATTTTCTTAAAGATTGTATTTCTTTTTAGAGAAAGGAGAAGGGAGGGAGAAAGAGAGGGAGAGAAACATTTATGTGCAAGAAAAACGTCGACTGGCTGCCTCTCACATGCCCCCAGCCCGGGGACCCCAGCCCATAACCCAGGTGCGTGCCCTGACGTGGGCACGTGTGCCTCTTGGTTTGTAGGGTGGCTCTCAACCCACTGAGCCGTACAGGTTAGGGGCCGTTTTCATCTCAATCGCCTGAAATAGTGATTCATTCTCAATAAGCTATATATCTAAGGAGGGCTAGTGGAATGGATAACTCAAGTTGCAGATTGTCTTAAAATCTATCTTGTTAGCTTTCAGAATGCTTAGCCTTTGGAATGTGTTCTGAGTGTGTTGTGCATCCGTTTCAGCTTTGTGGGTGAATCTGGTATGCCCCAAACATCCTAAGCTTCTATTGTCTGAGTGGAGTGGAGGAATTGTCGACACTCAGGAAAATTCAGGATTATCCTCAGAGTAGTGTATTCTCGCCTCTCGGCCAGTGGCTTGTGATTTGACCTTGTTTAAGATGAGCCACGTGCAGATAACGGAGCTGACTAAGCAAAGACGGATAACATGCTGCTTTTCGTCTGATGAGACCCAAAGACCTGTTCGCTGCCCCGAGGAGTCCCCTCGATAACTCTGGCAGAAGGGTCTGGGCTGCTCTTTCCAGTCCTGCTTCTACCTTGCCCTGCCTGGTACTTGTCAACCTGAGTGGTTCCCTTCTCAGGCTCTTTACCTTCAGAATGGAGACAAGAACTGCCTGGTTGCCCGCTCCAAGTGCTTCCTGAAGATGGGAGAGTTGGAGAAGTCCCTGAAGGATGCCGAGTCTTCGCTCCAGGGGGACCCGACTTTCTGCAAGGTGACCGCAAGGGTGGAGCACTCCATCTTGCTTTAACGCTGCCCTTGTTGGCAGAGCCCTCTGACAAGTAGAGGTGGAAGAGCCAGCCAGGCTGCCTAGGGTTGGATGCCGTTTTCTCTTTCTCGATAGGTCTCTTGCCTTGCCCCTTTCTGCCCCTGTATCCCAACCTTGACGCTCCACTTAGGACCCTTCTGTTCCGGCACACCTGAGTCCTCTAAGGCCTCATCTGCTCGCCTTCATTTTGATGTCCTCTCATTCCAGGGGATTTTACAAAAGGCTGAGACCCTGTACACCATGGGAGACTTTGAGTTTGCCTTGGTGTTCTATCACCGAGGCTACAAGCTGTGGCCTGATCGGGAATTCAAAGTGGGAATTCAGAAAGCCCAGGAAGCCATCAACAACTCAGTGGGCAGTGAGTAGCCGTGGGGCCTTTCCCTCATCCGGGAAGTCTCTCTGAGTTCTTAGGGTTGGAGGAAGGCCTGAGGCGTCTTGGGTGGTGGCCACTAAGGCCTTTAGGGAATCCCACGCTTGGACTTGACTGCTGCGATTTCGTTGAGGCTTAGGAACCGCTCACTGGGAGGGCCAGTCCCCTGCCCACAGCACTGAGCACTGCAGCGTCGGTTACCCTTAAAGCCAGACAAGAAGGGCTCTTGCGCTCACCCCAGTCGGATGAGTATGCCCGTTCTGGCCTGGTGTCACAGGGTAGAAAGGAGTCCTGACCCTGGTCTTCCCTAGTCTCTGGCTTTCTCTCTTACCCAAGAGCTGGCCTGGGCTCAGGCGGAGAGGAGGAAGGAGTGAGAGCTCGCCAGTGTGGATTCAAAGTGTGGAAATGGCATGAGAGGGAGAGCTCTCTTTGTTTGGAAATCGGGCTGCCATGGCCTTGAGCTAGCAAGGGCTGCCCAGCTCCTACAAGAACATTACACCAAACCCTTACCATTGCCTGCCAGGCTGGCTCAGAGCCAGCTTTGCACAACATCTACCCTCCCCCCCGCCCGAGGCAGCCATTTCCATGTAAAAATATGTGAGAGATCACGCCGGAGGCCTGGCCGACCTGAGCCCCAGCTTCTGTTCTTGCAGGTCCTTCTTCCATTAAGCTGGAGAACAAAGGAGACCTCTCCTTCTTGAGCAAGCAGGCCGAGGTACGGGCCCTGGTTCTGACGCTGCAGCACCACCCCCCACCCCTCCGCCCCGCCAGGAGAAGAGGCCACATGTGCCTGAGGCCTCAATGGCTCTGAATGGCCCTGTTGCCTGGGAGCAGCTAGCTCCTACCCATCGCAGGCAGCATGGGACTCCGCCCCAGCTCTAGAGGGGCCCTGGGAGTCCAGGTGTGCCCGGGCCCCAGGTCCTGGAGGGAGAGCATGGGACGACAGACCCTGGTCCCTGACTCCCTGTGCTCTGTGCTGAGGCTCTGTCGGTGTCGCTCCATCCTCCCAGAGTATGAAAGCCCTGCAGAAGCCGCACCTGGTGAGACACCTCCTACACCCGCCTATGAGAGAGTCCAAGCGGAAGGGCTCCCTCAAGAGCAAGAAGACTGTCCGCCAGCTCCTGGGCGAGCTCTACGTGGACAAGGAGTATCTGGAAAAGCTCCTACTGGACGAAGGTTTCAGACACTTTGTTTGCAGCAGGGAATCAGGTGAAGGGAGCGTGGGGTGGCTACTTCATGCACGAGGCAGAGCCTGTCCTCTGAGATCAGCCACCATGGTCCTGTGGACAGGTTCTACTCCCATTTCGCAGATGAGGAAACTGAGGCGCAGAAAGGTTAAGTCACCTAAGGTCCCACGTAGGTAAGCAGTGACACAGCTTTCAGATTTGAGTCCGGGAAGTTCAATTTCAGAACCAGTGCTATTGAGCGCTGCAGTGCGCCGGGAGGGGACTCCAAAGCTCTGGGCTCCTCTCCCACTGGCCTCTGAAGGGGGCGTCCCCTGGGCCTCCAGTAAGGACAGAGGGCAGAGTAATCCAGCTGGGAGGCACTAGAGGGGAATCCTAGGACACTGATACCAGACTGTCCCACAGCTTACCTGGGACAGCCCTTCCTTTTGTAGACAAGGAAAGAGAGACCCTGACTGGGGAGTAACTTGACAAGTACGTTCGTGGTGGAGTTGGCCAGCACCCAGGCCCCTTCGCTTGGTCCAGCACTCTTTCTGCCACGCTGTGCCGGCAGTGAGAGGAAGTGGGATGGGCCTCGAAATGAATGCTTTACATAAGCATGCGCAGTGGGACTATTGCCATTCGCTGATCAGCCTGAGCCGGGATCACCCTTGAATCAAATGGCTTTTCTCCAGAGCTGACTTCCAAGGTCTCTGCAGGCTTCCCTGCAGGCCCGTGTCACAGGGCAGCTTCACCGCTGACATGCCTCCATAACAGACCTGCCTGCGTGCTTACTTTCCCCCGGGGGGTGGGGGGGGGGGGCTTCTGTGGAGGGACGGGGTGGCCTGAACATGACCTCCACCGGCCTTGCAGCTCTGCTCCCAGCTCCAGCCTCTGCTCAGGTGGCAGGCAGGACCTGGGCACACCCCTCCAGCTCCCAGGTCGCACCTAACTGGCCCACCTAACATCTGGGAAACCGCTGGGTGCTGGCTCCCTGGGCCAGGTCGTGCATTTAGTCTCAGTCTTCTTTAAGGAGAAGCCTGAAATGTGGGAGCCCTGAAGGCTGGGGGCTCTCCACCAGCTGCCCCTGCTTTAGCTCCTCGTACCTTGCCCTAAGGGACCTATGCACTAAGCTGTGTACCGTGAGAATGCCTGGAGGCGGGGCTCTGGCCTCGTCTGGGCCCAGACAGGCCCACACTGCCACCCAGGTGCTCTTGCTTCGCTCACCGTTTCTGCACCTCCAGGCAGGGTTCCGCACAGGGGGCGGGGAGCCACGAGGAGACAAGGCCCTTAGATGGCTTCCTTTCCCACAGACCTGATCAAAGGCACCGTCAAGCGCGGCCTGACCGTGGAGGACCTCATCATGACCGGCATCAACTACCTGGACTCCCGCAGCGACTTCTGGAGGCAGCAGAAGCCCATCTACGCCAGGGAGCGCGACCGGAAGCTGATGCAGGAGAAGTGGCTGCGGAACCGCAAGCGCAGCCCCTCACAGACAGCCCATTACATCCTCAAGAGCCTGGAGGACATTGACATGCGTGGGTGGTGGTGTCCCCAGAGGGGCGGGGACTTTACCAGGTGGGAAGGGAACACCAGCGTGGCTCAGCCCCCGGCTTCCCTGTGCTGTGGGTGGGGTGGGGTGGGGGCCGGGGGAGGTGGGTGCTCCCCTCAGACAGAAAGAGGCCGCTCCCGCCTGCGCATCACCCCTCTCCCTCCCCAGTGCTGACCAGCGGCAGTGCTGAGGGCAGCCTCCAGAAGGCGGAGAAAGTGCTGAAGAAGGTGCTGGACTGGAACAAAGAAGAGGTGCCCAACAAGGACGAGCTGGTTGGAAACCTGTACAGCTGCATAGGGAACGCCCAGATCGAGTTGGGGCAAATGGTGGCGGCCCTGCAGAGCCACAGGAAAGACCTGGAGATCGCCAAGGAATAGTGAGTGCCCCCAGGGGGCCGGGAGGGCGAGGCCCAGGTGCCTGCGGCAGAGTGGGGCCCGGGCTGTGTGCCTTGGCCTTTTGCCAGGGCTGCCGCGGGCGACTCCGCTGCTCTGCCCTGCTCGCCTGAGGTCAAACCTGCGGAGGGAGGGGCCACCTGCCGGGGACGAGGGGCAGAGGGTAAGGGGTGGAAGGAGACCGCCGGTGTTTTTGCCGCAAGGACGAGGGCAAACTCTGCAAAGCTCCCAATGGTCTGGCTCTTGGGGAGACTCTCACATCAACAAGCCTTCCTCCACCCTGGGCGTGCCAGACGCTGCTGCTGGCTTGGGGAGCACGACAGTGTCCAGACACAAGGGCCATGTCCCTGCGGCTGTGAAAGAAAAAGTGGCATTGCGAATAAATCGCCTCTGTGACATGAGGGAAAAGCACAGGACCCCATTCTACGAGTAGCATGTCCCAGGAGGACATGACTGGGCTTTGGGGAGCATGCAGGGCCTGTGAGAAGTCACTGGGGCAGGCAGGCAGGCTGGGGGCAGCTTGAGGCTGGAGAGCACAGGGCATTGCCAGGCAAAGAGCAGCCGAGAGGAGGCCGGACCCAGTGGGAAGGGGTCCGATCCAGCCAGGGCCGCGCCCACCCCGGTGCTGACCAAGCACCAGTGCTCTGGAGTCCCGCCGACTGAGCTTCAGAGCTGTGTCCCCAGGCAGGGCACTTAGCCTCTCCCAGCCTCAGTGTCCCTTCTGTCAGGCGGACTTAATGACAGCCCTGCCTGACGGGGTGGGAGGGAGGACCGTGTGCAGAGCACACACAGAAAGACCTCAGGGCTTTGCAGTGCGTCCAGGGTAAGAGCGGCATCAACTCTCCCGGGAACCGGCTCTTCCTGGCCCGCTCTCAGAGGTGCCGCGGCTTTCTGGGCATGTGGTTGGAGCCTTTGGAGTCACTTGTGACTTTCTCCTGCCTGGTCCCCGCTTGCCCCACAGTTCTGAGTCTCTTTCTTGCCTTCTGTCATCCTGCGTCTACACGCAGGTTGGCCCTTGGCCGTCCCCGTCTCCAGCTGCTCCCACGTACACGTCCCCTCTAGAGACACACTGCTTGTCATCCGCCAACCCTCCTTCCCTTGCTGACGGACAGGCCTTGGCCCCTCTGTGCCCGCAGGTTAACCAGACACTTTCTCCTGACACTCAGGGCCCCCTCTGGACCTGCTTCCGCAAAGCTCCCTGCCGCCAGTCCTGCACCTGGGTTACACGGGGCTTCCTGAACATTCCTGCCACCTGCCCTGTCCTTCTCCTTCATCAGAGCCCTGCACGCCGCCCTTCCTTCCCAGCTCATTTCTCACCTGCCTACGCTGCGCCGAACAGGAGTTCCACATGTTGGCCATTTCAGAAGCAGGAAAAAGTAAAACAAACAAAAAAAAGCCAACCAGCTTTGGCGGCTGGCTCCGGCCCTCAGAGGCTGTGTGGATTTGACCAAGTTAGTCACCGTTTCCTCATCTCTAGTGAAGGCGTAATAATGCCAGTTCGCTGGGGTTATGAGAATTAAATAAGATATGTATATACAGTAATTTGGATCCAACTATATCCCATGCCCTAAAGAAATATAAATCTTTGAGCACGGGCTGCAAACCGAAGCATCGCAGGTTCGATTCCCAGTCAGGGCACATGCCTGGGTTGCTGGCCACAGCCCCCAGCAACCACACATTGATGTTTCTCTCTCTCTCTTTCTCCCTCCCTTCCCTCTCTGAAAATAAATAAATAAGAAATCTTTTTTAAAATATATATAAATCTTTACTTCTGATCAGACTCTCCCCCAAGCCCCAGACCTGCATATCCAGTTCATTCCGAGGCGTTTCCACTCGGGGGTTCCACAGGAACCCCAAATTTAACATGTCCAAAGCGGAATCCCTTATGTTCCCACAAACCTCTTGCTCCAGGGTTCCCTATCTGTGAGGACGTCACTGTGACCACTCGGTTTCCAAGAAGGAGCCCAGGCTGCTGCCCAGACACTTCCCTCCCTCCACTGCGCCTGCTCAGCCCCCCAGATCCTGCCCGAGCTGCCTCTTCCCCTGCAGTTTCCCTCCCACAGCTCAGCCCAGACCCTCCTTTGCTTCTCGCCTGTGTCCTCTGACCTGGATTTCCTGCTGCCCAGCTGGCCCTTCGTGCAAACAAATGCAAAGATCAGACCAAGTTCACGTGCCCAGTTCTGCTGCCCTCCCTCACCTGGCTTGGCCTGGCCCCTCCTGACCCAGCTCTCTCCGGGCCCCTAAACAGGTGTGCCCTGGCCAACACCTTGTGATTCTGCTCCTGCTGGTCCCTAAATGGGACCTCTCCCTTTTTGCCGCCCTCTCTCCATCAGCTCCTTCCTACCCATTCTTCAAAGTGTGAATAAGTATCTTCCTTCTGGAAAGCCTTCCCTGCGTCCCAGGGGCGATTTAGAAATCTCTCCTGAGCGCTCTCTGGCCACGTGGGTCCCGTCTGCCCTGTTAGACTCTGGACTCGGGATGGGACTGTCATATTCCCTCTCTCCCCGGCTCCTGCCACAAACGGGCACGCAGTAAATGTGTGCTAAGTGGCTGAACAAACAGAGGTGTTCTCAGAGTTACTTCCTTTACGAGATCCGCAAACGGACGGGCCTCCAGTCTCACTTGTGAGTTCCCTGTGCCCCAGCTCCTCCCTCCTTCTAATCAGCCTCACCCCGCCCTCAATGCTCCTCCCCCCCAAAGCCTGGCATTCTTCCAGGTGCAGCCCAAGTCCCCACTCGTCTAAGTAGTTTCTTCAATGCCCGCAGCCCCTGCTTCTTTCTCTGAATACTCTATGGAGGACTTGATTGCATGCTTTCTCATTCTTATTACATATGACACGTTATTGCTATGGATAAATTACCATCTCACAACTCATTCACCACCCCATAACAGAGCCCCCACTTTACGAGGGGAGCTGACATCAGAGGTGGTGTGGGAGCAGCAGGTGCAAACTGCCGTCAAGGGTCCAAGGAGAGAGGCGGGGGGAGCCCTGCCGGGAGCCAAGGAGGCCTCAGGGAGGTCAGGGGTGTCAGTAAGAGACGACACGGAGGCAGAAGGGCCCCCAGGCTGAGGGGTGTGGCAGGGCTGGAGGGCTTGGGGACCTGCAGGTAGCGTGCAGGGCTGGGGGCCAGGCCCCGTGTGGAGTGGGAGGACGGGAAGCCGCCCGAGGGAGAGGAGGAAGGACCTTAGCCTGAAGGTACTAAAGGCCGACGAGGCTGGTTTCACACAAGCTGCGCAGTGTTGTACTTGGTCCGCAGCCGGGCGGCGCTGCGAGCAGGACCTGACAGTCAGTCTTTTCCCTCCCCGCCCCCCTCACTTCACTGGGAACCAGTGACATGCGTCCTTCTGGCCCCTTCCTAATGCATTTACCTACACGTTTAAGTACATCTGTGGGTACACAGGATCCTTAAAACAAAAATAGTTCACTTCTGTTTGTTTGTTTGTTTGTTTTTAAGTGCGTCTCGGGAAGCGTGTGGTTCTCTGAATGGCACTTCCGCTCCCACAGTGATATGCGTAACTACCCCTTTGGGGGCGCTTGCCCCGCCCCCGGTCTGCTATGGCTGGCAGCGCTGCAGGGGCGCTCTCCAGATCCGTGTGCAGACGAGTGTCTGGATCAGATCTGCATTTGAGAAAGGCAGGGGGCCACGGGGGGAAGGCTGGACAGAAGAGGGGGTGTCGTGGAAGACGTGGGAGCCAGCCAGCTGGGCTGCAGGCGCTGCAGGGGCCAAGAGGCACCAGACAGGGGAAGAGTGAGCGGGAATGGTGGGGGCGGGGCGGTGGGTGGCTTTCTGGTTTATTTGTTAGGAAGGAGGTCGTCCTGAACGGAGAGCTCAGAATGGTCACGAGGTGGCCGTAAGCAATGGAGGCAGGGGGTGCGAGTGTCTTTTCCCTCAGGGAACTATCCCGCTCCTTCTCCCTGATGACACGTGAATATTGTAAACATTTAAATAATGTGGGCAAATTAAAAGTTTCCCTCCTACTCATTTCCCTTAGGTAATCACTGTCAATAGTTAGACTTCCATTCTCTCTACTTTAAAAAATGCCCACTTTTTACTTATTTGCTTATTTTTTGGTGGTTTCAAACAACACAGTTTTACTCTCTAACCGTTCTGGAGGTTATAAATCGTTACTTATGGGCGCAGTGAAAATCAAGGTGCTGGCAGGGCCTCACGCCCTCTAGAGGCTGGAGGGGAGGCTGGTTCCTTGCCTCTGCCAGCTTCTGGGGCTGCGATCTTTGCACTCCTTGGCTTGGGGCCCCTCACTCCTCGCCAAAGCCGGGAGCACAGCATCATGCTGCAGGCCTGCGTATTTCTTTTTAACAAAAATGGTGTGATAGGCACAGAATACACTCCTATAATCTGACTGACTTACTTGAAATATATCAAGGATATTTTTTCATACACAAAAATTGCTGGTGCTAAGGCGCGGATAACGTTTAGATTGTTTCCAATGTTTATTCTTTTTTTTTTCTTTTTAAAGATTTTCCTGGCTGGTGTAGCTCCGTAGATTGAGCGTGGGCCTGTGAAACAAAGGGTTGCTGGTTCAATTCCCAGTCAGGGCACGTGCCTGGGTTGTGGGCCAGGTCCCCTGGGGTGGGGGGGGGGGCACTCAAGAGATAATTACACATTGATGTTTCTGTCCCTCTCTTTCTTTTCTTCTTACCCTCTTTCTAAAAAAAGAAATAATAATTTTTTTAAAGATTTTATTTATTTATTATTAGAGGGGATGACAGGGAGAGAAACATCAATGTGTGGGCGCCCCCTAGTGGGGACCTGTGGGGGACCCACAACCCAGGCATCTGCCCTGACTTGGAATCAACTGGTGACCCTTTGGTTCACAGGCAGCACTCAGTCCACTGAGCCACACCAGCCAGGGCTCCAATGTTTATTCTCATAAACTGTGCCTTAATGTCACATTATCCACTTGTGGTAAATTCCTAGAAGGAGAATTACTAGATCCAATGGACACCTTTGCAAACTGGTGGCTGATGGCCCTCTGGAAAGGTCCCAGTGATGTTCGTCCTTGTCTATAGGCCACGAGAGGCCCTGCGTGTGTCACCCCTGCCGGCCTGGGCACGTCCCTCGAGCTGGATCCAGAAGTCCCTGACTTCTTTTCTGTCTGCGCAGTGCCTGGAATGACCGATTCCTGGTGAACAGCTTCTCCTGACTCTTCCCTACAGCGACCTTCCTGATGCCAAGTCGCGAGCGCTGGACAACATCGGCAGGGTTTTCGCCCGAGTTGGGAAATTCCAGCAAGCCATTGACACGTGAGTGCCCGAGGACGGCCCCGCCACGGCTTGGGGCCGGGACTTCCCACCCTCACACCAGACACCCAGCCCCGGGCTGGGATGCCAGGCAAAGAGGCGCGAGAAGACCCAGGCCCGGCCCGCCCGGCGCTGCTAGGTGACCCTGGGAAAGCTGCGTCGTAGACGCTAGGGCTCAACAGTGAGACTGAGGACTAGACTAGAAGCAGCATTTTCTCAGGGCGTCCCAGGGACAAGTCACCTCGAGCATCTGTTAGGTATGCGAATTCCTTGGCCTCTTCCCTGCAAATTTCGATTCCACTGGTTTGGGTTGGGGCTGGAGCGCACGGATCTGTTTCAACAAGCGCTCCAGGTGACCGTTACCCTGGACCAGTTCAGGAACTGGTGGGCCAGTGGAGTCTGGGACTTCTTCTGACCCTATTCTGTGACTCTGGTCATGAGAGGACAGTGGTAACAGAGTCTGAACTTGGCAGGTGGCCCGTCTGCTGGACGTTTTGATGTCCAACCCCTGGGGCTAGTGACCTCCTGCAGTGGGGTGAGTCAGCCCCCGGGAGACTTCAGGGGAAAAGCCGCAGACCAGCCTGGGCTGGGCGAGCCCACTCCTTGGGCCCGCTTGCTTGGCGCAGAGGGAAGTGTCCTTCAGGCCTTCTCACTTGATTGAAATGGTCTTGTTCATCTCGGCTGCATGTCCTTTGGTTTCCTGACGGGCCCCTGGTGTCTATGTGGCGAAAGACAGAGGGGTATGAGAGTTGACCTACATTTTAAAAAATGATTTTATTTATTTTTAGAGCGAGGGGAAGGGAGGGAGAAAGAGAAGAAGCAAAACATCAGTGTGTGGTTGCCTCTGGTGTGCCCCATACCGGGGACCTGACCTGCAACCCAGGCATGTGCTCAGACTGGGAATCGAACTGGTAACCCTTTGGTTCATAGGCTGGCACTCACCTACATATTTTTATAGTAAAAAGTTTTATAGTAAATATGTGCTTACTGTTAAATATTAATTTGGAAAATACAGAGTAGTAGAAGAAAAATTATTTAGTCTCACCACCCAAGGATAAGTACTAATTCTAATCCTACTCTTAACTTTTTTTGGTTTGTATTCCATTCTTTTGTCTGTGTTCATTTTTTTCTTATATATACCTAATATTCTTCAACAGTATTTTTATGTTATTTCAAATGCCATTTGTAAACATTATTTGCAAATGTTGTATCAAGCCCTGGCTGGCGTAGCTCAGTGGATTGAGTGTGGGCTGCGAACCAAAGCATCGCAGGTTCGATTCCCAGTCAGGGCACATGCCTGGGTTGCAGGCCATGACCCCCAGCAACCGCACATTGATGTTTCTCTCTCTCTCTCTCTCTCTCTCCCTTCCCTCTCTAAAAATAAATAAATACAATCTTTAAAAAAAAAGATGTTCATGATTATTAGCACCACCCCTTATCTAAAAGAACTGGTCGTTGGAGAACAGTTCTTATCAGTAGGAGGCCTCGACCTCCCGCGGCCGAGAGCAGGGCTGGAGTGGGAGCCGCTGACCTGGCTCTGCCGGTCCCCAGGTGGGAGGAGAAGATCCCTCTGGCGAAGACCGCTCTGGAGAAGACCTGGCTGTTCCATGAGATTGGCCGCTGCTACCTGGAGCTGGACCAGGCCTGGCAGGCCCAGAATTACGGCGAGAAGTCCCAGCAGTGCGCGGAGGAAGAGGGGGACATTGAGTGGCAGCTGAATGCCAGTGTTCTGGTGGCCCAGGCACAAGGTATGGGCCGGGAGAGGACACCCCACCGTTCCCAGTCCTCAGGCCCAGCTACCATGCCTGGGCTGGGAATCCTGTGGGCCAGACTTAGCGTCCCAGTATGCCCCTGCCCAGATTACTTCTGATCCTGAGAGTGGGGATCAGCCCCTCCATTCTGACCAGCCTAGGTGCCTGTTTAGGACTCAGCTCAGTTAGGGCTCGGGGCACCCTGAGAGCTGCCCTGCCCATGAAGGGCACTGTGTGGTCACCAAACAGCGCCACCTCCTCTTGCCTTGGTGCCCCTCACATTGGCATCCTTGCATCTAATCACTGTGCAAGCCGGTGACGTGGGCATCGTTGTCCTCACTCTGTGGATGTGGAAACCGAGGCGCTGAGTGTTTCGGTGGGACACCCCAGGTCACACAGGGGAGCTTTCTGGAGTGACGGAAGTGCCCTGAAACTGGGCTGTGGCGCTCGTGGCGCAACTCCGTACACGTGCCAGAAACCACTGAACTGTGTACCTAGAAATGGTGCAGGGTGTGACATCGGAGTTACATCTCAGTGGAATCGTTTATAAAAAACAGCAAGGGCCCTGGCTGCTGTGGCTAAGTGGATGGAGCGCTGGCCTGTGAAGTGAAAGGTCGCCGGTTCGATTCCCAGCCAGGGCACATGCCTAGGTTGTGGGTTCAGGCCTCAGTCGGGGTGCAGAAGCAACCAATCAATGTTTCTCTCCCTCCCTTCCCCTTTCTCTAAAAATAAATAAAAATCTTTAAGAAAAAAAACAGCAAGTGGCAGGGGTAAGGAGAAACAGTTAAACAAGATGGGCAATATCGGGATAATTGTTGAAGCTGAGTGATGAGTAACTGGGGTTCATTACACTACTCCTTTCCCTTTCGTGTGTATTGGAAATATTTCCTAACATGAAGTTAGAATGGAAAGGGCTCCAGGTCATAAGCTAATGAGCAGTGGAGCTGGGGCTAGAACCCAGTTCTGTGCGACTCCAAAGCTCGGACTTTGTCAAGCTGGGCTAAGCTGCTGCTCCTGCTCCGGGTACACAGCTGACCCCCAGGAAGGGAGGAAATGTGACCAGTGCTGTGGCCAGGGGCATAATCACTCATTCATCTACCCATGCCACAAATACTTGGTATCTTCCCGATAACAATTTCCTGCCCTCTTGTCTGAAAATGTAACTTTTTAAAAAAAGATTTTATTTATTTATTTTTAGGGGGGGAAGAGAGGGAGAGAGAGAGAGAGAGAAACATCAATGTGTGGTTGCCTCTCACGTGGCCCCCACTGGGGACGTGGTCTGCAACCCAGGCATGTGCCCTGACTGGGAATCGAACCTGCGATGCTTTGGTTCGCAGCCTGCACTCAATCTATTGAGCTATGCCAGCCAGGGCTGAAAAGGTAACTTTTTAAAAAAGATGTTATTTATTTATTTAAGATTTTATTTATTTTTAGAAGAGGGGAATGAAGGGAGAAAGAGAGAGAGAGAAACATCAATGTGTGGTTGCCTCTCATGCACCCCCCACTGGGGACCTGGCCTGCAACCCAGGCACGTGCCCTGACTGGGAATAAAACTGGCAACCCTTTCGTTTAGGCCAGCACTCAATCCACTGAGCCACACCAGCCAGGGCTAAAGATTTTATTTTATTTTATTTTTACTGAGAGGAGAAGGGAGGGAGAAAGGGAGAGAAACATCCATCATTTGCCTCTCACACGTGCCCCAACCGGGAACCGAACCCACAACCCAGGCATGTGCCCTGACTGGGAATCAAACCAGCGACCTTTCGCTTTGCGGGGCAATACCCAGCCAACTGAGCCACACTGATCAGGGTTAATTTTTCAGGAGAAATTTTAGGGACGAGAAGGCACCAGGTGTTCTAAGAGCTGAGGGGGCAGCACTCAGGAAGGTGGGCAGGGACTGGGCTGATTTCCTGAGCCGGAGGAGACTGACGTTAGTGGGAGCCCCTGGGGGCCAGGGAGGTTCAGAGGAAGGAGGCTGATGAGGGGCCAGATTCACAGGGCCTCACGGGCCCAGTTACGAACCGTTGCCGCTTTCCTAAAAGCACAGGGGAAACCGCTGAAAGCTTTAAACCTGAATCACAGACGTGATCACTGTGGCTTTTCCTAGAACTAGTGTCTGTCCTCAGGAGGGCACTGTGTAAGCTGAAGCGGAGATGGCACATGCCCCTCAGGGCGGACGTGGTCCTGCGTCCACTCTTCAAGACTCACTGGGCCCGCAGGGCCCCTGGAGAGCTGGGGCCTGCGCTGCTGGTCTCAGTTTCCCCGCTCTGGAGTCTAAAACAGCACAGACGGCAGCCTGGGGCACCCCTGGCAGCCTCCGGGGCGGAGCTTGTGCTCCGGGCCCCCCTGGCTCAGGGACCTGGGCCAGCACCGCTCTGGGCCTCAGCGCTGTGCTCCGTAAACAGGGACGACTCGGGCACCTGCCTGCGGGGCTGGTGTCAGGAAATAAAGCAGCATTGAGCGTGTGAGCGCCGAGACTGGGACCGGCAGGCAGTGAACACGCAGTGGCTGTCCATCTCGTCCTCCTGCCCTCTCGTCGACGCCTCGTGGTGTCTCTAACGGTGATGGGAAAGCTGCGGGCTTTGGGACAGCCTGCTCACAAAGACGAAGGTGTAAAAGTGCAGATTTGCACTTGCACAGAGTGGGAAAGAAGGGGAGAACAGCCCCCAGAGTCGAGATAGCTTTAGGTGACCGATTCAGTTAAAAATGAAAAAAAAAAAGTTCTTAATATTTACTTGAATGAGCACTGTGACTCCTGTAGGGACCTGCAGCATCCGAGTGACACTGACCTTCAGTCACCGTGGCCTCAGTGGGGACTGTGTGCATTTGACCATGATTACGGTGACTCTGTGTGCCCCCTGAGTTACATGGAATTGCTCTCCCAATGGAAGGCAGTTTGACCCACAGACACCAGGCCCCCTCGCCCCGCGGATCCCAGCGCAGTTCTCGGGGGGGGGGGGGGTCTGGGCAGACACTGTTCGGTTGTCCCAGAAGCCGCGGTATGTGAAGAAGCCAAGTAAGATGTGGGGTCCCCGCACCCTGACTGGTGAGGACGTCTCCCGTTCCTGCCCGAACTGAAGCTCTTTTAAAGGGCAGCCAGTCAGTCCCGTCCCAGCTCCAGCACTGGCTGGGGGGGGCGCTGAGCTCGGAGGAGCTGCCCCCGCTCTGGGCTCACCGTGCACCCTGGGCGCGCGGGCCTCCGAGAGCCCGGGTCCCCGCTGCTGGCCCGTGCGTCAGTCCAACCCTTCCGTGTTTTCCGTGGTCCCCCGGAGATCTTAAAGAACCTGAGCAAACGTTTTTAAAACGTGGATTTCCTCTCTGGAACAATCTAAATGTGGGGCGAGAGTGAGTTGCCCCCTGGCCTGGAAACACGTGATGTGGGCCCAGCCCCCCCCCACACTGCCACCCACCCCTCTGAAGGCTGCAGGGTCCCAGCGTCCGCCCTGAGTGGGCAGGTGGCCCCGGGCATCTCCGTGACGCTGCCCGAGACCTGGGGCCGACTCCAGCTGACACAGGGTCGCCCGGGCCCTGGGCCAGGGGCTCCTGAGGGGGCCTGGCGCCTGCAGGGCAGCCGCGTCATGCGACACAGAATGTCACCACCTACCGTGCTGTGCCTCCTCCCCTCTGTTCTCCAGTGAAGCTGAGAGACTTCGAGGCGGCCGTGAACAACTTCGAGAAGGCGCTGGAGAGAGCGAAGCTTCTCCACAACAACGAGGCACAGCAGGCCATCATCAGCGTGAGCCTTTCCCCCAGCTGGGCCTCCCCGTGGGGCGCGGGGTGGGCGGGCCCTCGGCCCCTCGGCCCTCCCGGGGGGCCTTCCCACAGAGATTGACCACCCACCAGCCCCCGGGCACCCAGCAGGCGGGGCTGGACATTCCAGATGTCTGCTCCGTGCACGTATTTTTATTTGAAATACACAAAAAAATAGAAAGCGTTACAAAACACATTTATGTCTACTCTGGAAGCTGATGTTTCCTATTCTGTTTTTAATTTTTCTTTAATTTCATGCTGGTGGAGACCTTCTGAACTGATTTAGGTTTTGCAGTCTCAGAAATGCTACCTCCTAGGAGACCGCGCTGTTCAATAAGGCAGCCAGCCGCTGGCCACGTGTGGTTAAACAAAAAGGAATGAAAAGCAAACACAATTTAAAATTCAGTTCCTCAGTCACACTGGCCGCATTAGGAGCGCCCCGTACTCACATGGCTGTGGCGCCACATCGAGCAGATCCCGAGCGGGCCCATCCGCACCCAGGTTTCTGCAGGGCAGCGCTGGCCTAGGCTGTCGGCCTCAGGGGGCAGAGATCCCAGGCGAAGCCGCTGCTCCCAGAGCCGCTCCAGGCAGATGGACGACCTCAGTAGGCAGCTCAGTAGCAGCATGGGCCCCCTGGCCACCTCCCTCCCGCCCTCGGCCAGACTGCTGCCCCTGAGCTGTCCCGTGTCGAAATTTCAGAGCCGCCACCAGCATACAGCTGGGCCCCAGCAAGCGTCTGCTCGAGTGAATGACACAGGGAACTCATCCCCTTGCCCTGTGGCTGGCAGGAGCCAGACTGCATAGTAGTTATTCATGGGCAGGATGAGGGGCGTGGCCTCAGGAGACACAGTGGAGGTGCCGCTGGCCTTCAGGGAAGGGAGCAGGGACCCTGGGAAGTGACGTCTGGAACGTGCTGCAGCTGCAGGGGGCCCTCACGCTGGCCTTGAAGGACAAGGACCGCAGGGTCTGGCCGGGCCGACGGCACGGGAGGCCGTGGGTGCTGAGGAATGTGTGGGCGTCAGGGAAGGAGACGCTGACCTGGGCCCAGGGGCTGGGTCTCGGTGGCAGAGGGAGTTAGGGGCGAAGAACCCCAGACGGCTGGGGGACCAGCCTGGCCTGGAAGGTCTAGGAACGGCATAGAAGCCACCTGGCCCAGGCGGATTTTTAGGGGGCGAGAGCGTGGTTCGTGAAGACCACGGTGAAACCATGTTTCCCCGGTCACGGTGGAGAAGTCGCTCCCAAAGGGGCCCGCCGTGTGGCAGTCCGTGCCCCGTTTTCACCTGGCCCGGGGCGACTGTCACCTCGCTCTCTGTCTCGGAGCGGGGTCGGCTCCCTGGGTGTGCACCTTGGCCCTGAAATCTGGCCTCCAGAGGCAGAAGGCTGCCCTCCACTGGGGAGCGCACGCTCCCTCCCCGGTTCCCACGCAAGGTCTCTCCCACCGAATCTGCTTCCCCACGACCACCCTGCAAATACCTGGAGAAATCGTGGCAGTTAAATTCAGCAAATGTTTGCTGAGCATGAGTCGGCCTGGACTGTCCCGCCCAAAGGTGATGGCCACGGTCCTGGCCCTCAGGAAGCGTGGTGTCGGCAGGAAAGTTGTAACAAAAGCCTCTAGTTCGTGACCAGTGCCCTAGGGACCAGGGCACTCGGAGCGAGAGAGCCCCGGCAGGCAGGCAGGCAGGGTGGGGCCTTCCATCAAGGGCGGGTGAGGTCCCCTGGCGTGCCGGGCAGGGTGTCGAAAGGTTGAGAGGCAGAGAGCAGGGCCTGTGGGGCCAAACAGCCCCACGGCCCTAAGTGGCTCCTCACAGGACCAGATCCCTGACCCTCTACCCACCCGGAGGGGCACCTCCAGGCAGGGAGGCATACAGGGGGTGCAGACCAACCCTGCACAAGGGTGTCCAGGCCCGGTGGTCATTCGGTACATGGTTCTGAGTGCTCGCGGGTGCTCCGCCTGTGCACGTCACGAGGAAGAAGGCAGAGCCTGCCCTCGAGACGTGCACAGGCTGAGATCCAGGCCCGCAGGGACCCTGCAGTCACCCTGCCAGCCCCTCTGAAGGCAGGCCAGCCCAGGCCCCCCTGCAGCCTGTGTCTGAGTGCCTTACAGGGCTTGCTGCCCTGCTGCAGGCTTAGGGACTTGCCCCCAGCCTTTGCATTGGCTGGAAGCTTTAGGTAAAAAGCTGGAGATTGGTGGATACATACCCTTCCCAAATACATGCCTAAGCCCAGGGGAAACGAGGTCTGAGTTCCCTGCAGTCAGGTACCTCATGCCACTTAGCCTGGGTACTTCCACGCTACCACCACCCCCTCCCCCCCCCGCCCCCACCAGCAGGAGCCTTCGGAGGAGCCAGGAGCAAACGAGGGGGTGGGCAGTGCGGAGCCCTGCCTCCTGGGGTTAGTCTGGACTTGGGTGAAAGGGGAAGTGTAGGGGCCAAACAGGGGTTACGAGAGTGGATCAGTTCCTCTGCTACCCACAGGAGGGGGAGAGGTGTTCGTTCGTTTGTTTTTAATCTATGTTCACTGTTACCCACAGGCTTTGGACGATGCCAACAAGGGCATCATCGACGAGCTGAAGAAAACGAACTACCGGGATTTGTTCAAAGAAAAGAGAGAGAAAGGCGAGTTCCCGGAGACCCTGAGACCGCAGCTCCAGCATTTCCCTCTGCACTCCCTCCGTCAGTCCCAGGGCTCGGCCCCGACTGCCAGGCGCTTGCTCTGACTTCAGTGCCAGCGGCAGCCCCGGCCTTTCCCTGGGGCGGGACAGGGAGGCGACCCAGCCCACTTGGGCTGGGGTCTGCCCAGAGAGCCCACTCCTCTGTTTCTTCAACTCATTCACCAAGTATCTGCTGAGTACTCATCAGGTGTCAGGAAGGTGTGAGGTTTGGGGGCGACGGAGGCTCAGCCCCTGCCCCTGGGGAGCCCACCGCCCATTCACTGGGAAAGCCAGGCCATTCGAGGTGTCCCCAGGTGGGCTCCTGCAGGTGGGTGCTGAGCTGGGAGACCTGCTCCGCCGTGAGCACAGGCAAAGCTCTGCTCCGTCTTCTCTGGGGAGGCAGAGAAGGCTGGGGGGTGGGGGGGGAAGAATCATCCTTCTCAGGCTCCACGAGGTGCCTGAGGCTTTTCCAGGTGCGAGAGGGGGAGGGGGAGAGGATGGAGGGGGGAGGAGTTTCTGCCAGGGCCCAGCAGGAGCACGGACGGACGGAGGCAGAGTGACAGTGAGTCACACTGCGGGGCTCTTCCTGTGCTCCAGGCATGGGGTGAGGCATCTCTTGCAGACCCCGTCACCCCCCCCACCCCAACCCTGCCAGGAGATAGGGACTCTCTGGGGCAATGGAGGCTGAGTGCGGGTGAGTGCTCTGCTTGGGTCACACAGCAGTCTGACTGGTGACCCAGCCACACTGTCCCCTGCTGTGTGGCGCTGCTCCTTGGGGCCGCATGGGTAGAGAAGGGGCAGGGGGAGGGCCCAGAGGGGCACGAGGGTGGGAGGAGGCGCAGAGACGGAGCTGCCGGATCACATTCTTTCTCCCAAGGCCTCAGGGAGCAAAGAGGCCTTTGGCTCCCTGCCCCCAGGCTCTCTGAAGGAAGTGAGGGGAGAGGAGGTGGCTGGGATGACCTGGGGACCCCAGGCCCCTCCAAGTCATCAGGGACAGACCCCAGAGGGGGTGAGCGATGAGAGAAGTTGCTCTCCACTCAGTGCTTCCAACGCGCCAGAATCTCTTCTCGGGACTGCACACGCTGCTATGTTCAGACTCGTCCGATCCCGCGAGAACACTGTGGACTAAGCATTGGTAGTCGCTTGATTTCACGGAGGACACGGAGGCAGAGGGGCTGAAGCCCACGGCAGTTTTCTGTCTGGGGCAGCCTGGCTCCCGGGTCCAGGCTTTTCCACGGTTCCACACCGTCCTGGCCACAAGACCGCTTCCGCCTGCCCTTCTGCGGCTCCTGAGCCATATGGCAGTTGCCCTGCAGCCAAGGGGACAGAGCTGCCTGCAGGCGCCACGGCCGCAGCCCTCTCCATCCGGGCCTGGTAGTGGGAATCTGGGGGCGGAGTCTGTGGGCACCTGAGGAGGGACGGCCCTTCACTCACCAGCACCTGACAGGTGGTGGCTGGATCCCCTCGGAGAGGGGCTCTTCCCCTGCCCCACATGACCTGGGAGCTGCCATCAAAAGCCACAAGAGCAACAGATGTGAAGGGACACAGGTGGGAAATGGCAGATGCTCCAAGCACCCTCCCTCACACGCCCTCGCCAGTCTCCGCAGACTAGGTGCTGGGGAAAGTGTAAAAGAACGCATCAGGAGTGCCCCGTGCCCGGTGGCAGCTGCCAGGCACTTCCCTCCCAGAACAGCAGGTGGCAGCATTGCATAGCCTTCACCACCAAATGGCAGCCTTGTTCTGGCTGTGAACCTGAGAGCCCTAGTAGGCACTTAGAGACCAGGGGCTCCCCTGGAAGAGAATGTGGGGGCGACTCGGGAGGAGACTGGTGGCTTTTCTCTGTAGCTGGCAAAAACCAGGAGCAAGGCTCCCTCTGGTTGCAAAACAGCTCTCCAGCTGACCTTGCTGCGAGCAGTCTGCTCATATTTTCACAGGGAACGCCCCACCGAAATGATGAAATATGCTTCCCAGGGACAAAGGGAAATGCAAAGTGAGGCTGCTGGAGAAGAGACACCTTCTGTCCTTTCCCAGCCCCTACGCTGTTTCTTGTAGGGAAAGAGAGCTGTGGGGGCAGACGGTCCTGGGTTCGAATTCTGACTCTGCACAGATTTGCAGTGTGATCATGGTATGTGATTTCTCCCTACCGATTGATCTCAGGTCCCTGGACTGCAAACTCGCATCACTGACGGCGCACACTCTCATGACACCGTGCCCTGCAAGCGGACGGTATCATCTGTGCAGCTGGCACGACGCCCGGGACAGGGCTGGTGCCCGGCAGTGCATGGGCCCCTTCTCTCCTTCCGGACAGGAGTCCTTCTCTTAGAAGCGCCGACTCCCACAGGCTGGGGTTCACCCGGGCCCAGGGACGGACAGACTTTTACCTCTCTCCCCTCCTCCCTCTTGTTTTTCAGCAGAGGCTGCAGCATTGGATTACACGTCAGTGATGGCGAAGGAGAAGGAAGGAATGAAAAAAAGGAGGGACGAGCCCGAGAAGGTGATGAAGCAGTGGGACAGAGACCAAGCTGAAAGCGAGAAAGACACAGAGGACGAGTCGCCCTACGAAGACACTCTGATGGCAGTGAGAAAGCAGGAGGACGACAGGCAGAGAGAGGTCGAGAGGACCAGCTCCTTAAGGGGAAGAGAACCGGGATCCATGGGGACAGATTCGGGGGAGCTGGCCAAGAGACTGTCCGGAGAACTAGGTGTGGGACCGGGAGAAGCAGGCAGGAGGGTGTCAGAAGCGAACAGGAGTGACTCAAGAGAAGTTTACAGGAGGACTTCCAACCTGGATCAAAAACTCGAAGAAGACTTCATCAAAAGGGAATTGGAAGGACAAGAGGAGAGTCTTTCGGAAGCCAGCAGAAGAGAGTCGGAAGAGCAAGGGAAAACAGAATTGGGAGAAACGAAAACAGAAAATGATGAAAACACGGGAAAAGATGAAAAGGAAGATGAATAAGGCAGTTTTCCGTAGGCATCAGAATCGGGAGGCTGGTGTTCGCAGGCACCACGGGGATCTTAGGAAACTGCTTTCAAATGGAGATTTTTTTAATGGGGGAAAAAAATGTGGCCTGGGCCCTACAGGTCACTTCTGCCTCTTTCTGATACTGTTTTCCCTTTAAATATATATCTTTCACTCTTATGAACGCTGAGTCTATCATTTTGCCCCCTCACCCCGCCCACTCTCAGCACAGCCTTAGAGGAGGAATGGCTTAGCGTGGCGTGCCACTTCCCAGGCAGAACTCTGACTTCGCCCTGACTGGCTGAGCAACACAGAAACCCCCAAACAAGGCCTGACCTAGAGGACGACCGAGGTGTGAAGCATGGTCCTCTCCCCCAGGCCCTGTCCGAGAACCTTGTGGAAGAAAGAGAAAGGTGCTGAGAGGACTTTCAGGCGGGTGAGCAACAGGTGAGCTGTAAGAACCAGGACAGTCCCAAGGGGGCAGGAAAGAAAGGCCTGGGAGCAGAGGCGTCCACCCAGCTGCTGACCACTGGCTCACCTTGCCGAGGACCTGCTTTGTGCAGTACACTGTGGGAAGCTCGGTGGAAGAAAAAACGATGGGACAGCCTCAACCATCACTCAGGGAGGGAGACCCCCCTGTGAACCCTGAGCCCTGGCAGCAGAACGAAGTGAAAGCTGGCACTAATAGGGGAACTGTCCCCTGGGAGAACAGAGGAAGAAAATAGGTTCTTGCCCAAGAGCTGGAAGCAGCCTGGGAGTAGGAGCTAAGGGCCGTCCCGGTGCGCTCCCTCTGCCCGTGCGGTCAGCCGGGCTCCCAGGCCTGTTTCCTTTCTCCCCTGTGGAAAGGGCGCCCCCCCAGAGGTTGCTGTGGGCATTTTACGAGTGTTTACATGGCACTCGGTACAGAGGCTGCTCTCCAAAATCCACCCACGCTTTCAGTGGCTTCACAGAGGAAGTGGCGGCTGAGCAGCTGCCTCAGAGGATGCATTAGTTTCGTTAAAGTAATTCATCTGTCCCTTTGTCCACTGCCATCCTGGTTCTGTCCCCACAATTCCCAGCAGGGTTGGGCCGAGGCTGAATTTAGGCTGGGACAGGGCCTGGGCTAGGGTGAGGCCTGTCAGCTGCACCATTTCAGAGGCGCCGACTCAGTAAGCAAGATAAACAGTATTTCAATGCAATGTGTTTTTAAAAAATTGCAAACCCATAATGATTAAAATACCAAAATTTTATGTAAAGAGCCCTGGCTGGTGTAATTCAGTGGATCGAGGTAGGGCCTGCGAACCAAAGGGTCACCAGTTCGATTCCCAGTCAGGGCACTTGCCTGGGTTGCCGGCCAGGTCTCCAGTGTGGGGCACGTGAGAGGCAACCACACACTGATGTTTCTCTCCCTCTCTTTCTCTCTCACTTCCCTTCTCTCTAAAAGCAAATAAAGTCTTTTAAAAAATTTATGTAAAGACAGGATCTGACCTTGCACTTGCCCGAGACTGCTTTCTTTCCTCCCTCCTTATCTCGGGGCGAGACCAGGGAAGGGTGACTGCTTTCCTCTTTAAAGAGTTCATTATTAACCCAAGAACTAAGAGGCCGGAGAATCTCCTACCCCACACCCCTCGCTGCAGTGCTGCGGGCTGGCCCAGGTGCGCCGCAGGTGTGCACTCCCGTAGGCGGCCCCACGCGCCGACACTCCCCACCCCGCCCACCCCGCGCGCTCCCAGTTTCGATTTCCTGCGCGTGAACCTGCGCCTGCGCAGAGTACAAGACGCCTGGCCCGCCCGAGAGCGCTCCGCCCCCCAGGCTATGTAAGGCTGCTCGGCTCGGGGTCGCACTATCGCTGGACTCCGTGTCCCTCCGCGCAGGCGGGCGGCCCCGGAGAGCTAGTGCCTGCGAAGGCGGCGACGGCGGCGCCCCGTCCTCTGATATCATGGTGAGCATGCGCGGGAAGGCCGGGAAGCGAGGAGCGGGCCGGGCACTGGGTGGGTAGTGCCTTAGCGGAGAACGGGAGCATTGGGGGATTTTCGGGAGGAAGTGGCATGCAAATAAGACCCTGAGGTTCCGGGCTCGAGTTGAGGCTTTCTTGGCAGTCCGGGGCACCCCAGAGGTAGGGGAGAGGCGAGAAGAACACAGTGGGGCGGGGGGGGGGGCGCGCGCTGGAAGAAGAAGGGACCGTGGGGTAGCCTACCGAATGGTGTGTGCCTCCCTCCCTCGTTTCCCCTGCCTTGGGGGCTTATCTGGGAACCCAGTGGGCCAGCTCAGCTCGGGGTGCTGGCAGGAGGCGGAGCTGGTGCAGAGAAGACAGTTTACAGTAAAAACTTGTCACTTGTGGCTTTTAGCTGGCAGGAAAACAAGTGGCTGAGAGGGGTGCTGTGACACGCAGCAGCGCGGCGGGTAGAACTAGGCCCTGAAGGCAGGTACCCTGTACTGCCCAGTCCTGGTGCGGGCACAAAGACCAGGACTGGGGGGGGGGGGGGGCGGCGAGAGCAGAGGAGGAGGTGGCACGCGTGGTGAATGAGGCCCTTTGTTGAGCGCTCTCCTGCCCTGCCCCCCACCAGCCCTTCTGTGGGACCATTGTCTCCCCCCCAATCCCGGACAAGAGAGTATTATCTGTTGCTACCATTGTTGGGGGAAGGGAGGCAGTCTTTGGGTGACGCTCCTCCACCCACAACCTCCTCTGCACGCCCAGAGCCAGGTCAGCTGTGGCTGTCCCCAGACCTAAGCCGCCTACCCCAAAAGAGGACATCCTTAGTAGGTGCGGAGAATATAAAAGTTGGGGGGTCCATTCTAGGACCCCTGCCTCAGGCCCTTCCTGCACACTTTCCTCTAGAGGTGGCCGCGGTGGGCGACTCCCGGGGGTACAGCCCTAACTAGAGGCAAGTGAGAGTATAGGAAAGCTCCGCCAGGCGCACCCTTCATCCTCCACAAGCAGAAGCCGTTGGTACAGAGAGGAGAGGAGAGAAAGTCCACTACACCCAGGGCGCCTGTCAATCAGGGCTGGAGAGCTCCAAGCAGGGAGGGTTCCGGGTTAGAATGAGGCCAGAGACAAGTGAGCAAGGTAGTCACGAGTGACCTGGCTGACATCTGCTCTTCCTCTTCTCACACAGAATAGAGGCTTCTCTCGAAAGAGCCATACATTCCTGCCCAAGATCTTCTTCCGCAAGATGTCATCCTTAGGGGCCAAGGACAAGCCTGAGCTGCAGTTCCCCTTCCTGCAGGACGAGGAGACCGTGGACACGCTGCAAGAGTGCAAGACGCTCTTCATCCTTCGCGGCCTGCCGGGGAGCGGCAAGTCCACTCTGGCGCGGACCATCAGGGACAGGTACCGTGACAGCACCAAGATGGTGTCTGCTGACACTTACAAGATCACCCCCGCTCAAGGAGGTTCCTCCGACGCGTACAAGCGGCTGGACAAGGACCTGGTTGACTGCTGCCGCCGGGACATCCGGATCCTCGTGCTGGACGACACCAACCACGAGCGGGAGCGGCTGGAGCAGCTCTTTGAAATGGCCGACCAGTACCAGTACCAGGTGGTCCTGGTGGAGCCCAAGACGCCCTGGCGGCTGGACTGTGCCCAGCTCAAGGAGAAGAGCCAGTGGCCGCTGTCGGTGGACGAGCTGAAGAAGCTGAAGCCTGGGCTGGAGAAGGACTTCCTGCCACTCTTCTTTGGCTGGTTCCTGACCAAGAAGAGCTCGGAGAGCCTCCGAAAAGTAGGCCAGACCTTCTTGGATGAGCTGGGGAACCACAAGGCTTTCAAGAAAGAGCTGAGACACTGTAGGTGGCGGGGGGCAGGGCAGGGCGGGGGGAGGGGGGCGGTTAGCCTCATCCTTGTGCTGTGTGCACCGGACCACGGCGTCCTCGATGCACTGGGAGCGAGGCGGGAAGCAGCTGGAGGCTCGCCCAGTACCAGGCAGAGGTCGTAGCCGTGGGTGGTGGGAGCACCGTGGGGTATGGGCACTCCACTCTTCTGCTCAGTTCCCTCCTTCTGGGGGGATCTAGGCCCCTGACCCTTGTCTTAGAGGTGGGAAAAACAAGTTACTGTCACAGCAGAAAATATGTCAGCACCTTACGGGACCTCAGAGGTCCAGTGTTTTCATTTTTAGCCAACAGAACCATTTTTCTAAAATAAAATGTCCCTCAGTCCCCTATGCTGCAAGAACATTATAACGAGGACTATCGTGCTTTCACCGGGGATGGTTCCCCCGCCTTGGGCCACCCAGTGCACCCCCTGCAGCACCCCATGTTTCCAAGAACGGTCGCCCACCCAGTTCAGACGCCCTTGTTTTGCAGCTGGGGGAACGGGCCCAGAGGGGGTGTAGGGTTTGCCCTAAGCAGCAGTGAGAGCCTGGGCTCTGGGGCTCCCCCAGGGCTCTCTCTGGTAGAGAGAGCAGTTTGCTCCAGCGACAGGGTAGGTTTGGGCAAGGAAAGGCCCCAGTGACCCTCATTCTCCTGCAGTGGCCTGTGGGGGATACGTCACCCACTAATCCATCTGTTCCTTGAACCCATTCCAGTTCCCCCCAATTTTAGGTTATCTTCACATTTGAAATGTCCCCCCCCCACCCCCCATACGGGTGTTGCTCAGAGGCAGGTAGTTGTGCCTATGTTCTCAGAGAACTCTGCTCCGCTCTTGAACTTGAACGCCAGGAAACCAGGCGATGTGCAGCCTGCAGCCACACTGACCCGGTTTGAGTCCTGAACCTGTGAAGAGCTGGAGAAAAGCACCCTGGAGGCAGGGCTCCCGGTTAGAGCTGGTGGCTCTGCCCTGGACAGCGGCTGCCTCTGAAGCTGCCTGTTACCCTTAGAAACTGGAACCCTTTTCGGCCAGGATACAGCAGGAGAAAAACGCACTGGGCCCCCGAGTGTGGTCTGCTGTCCGAGGAGAGGCCTCCGTGGGTAGTGAGTGACGTCCTTGCGGGTACTTGATTCTGGGGATGAGCGAGGGAGAAAACCTCCTGGCTTCTAGGCTAGCCAGAAGGCCGAGAGTCTGGGGATTGAAATCACAGACACTCCAGACCTCGTCATGTCTACCGGCCACACGACGCCATCCCGTTCCACCCCAAGCCCCACCACCACAGCCCAGGCCCGCACAGGCCCTCACCCACCAGACAGGACTGCTAGATGCTCGGCTGTAGCGTGTTGGCCAGGTAACCATCCCACTGAGCGACACAGGCGCTGTTAGTAGCCACCTGGGTGGTCGTGGGGAACCGGGGGCATCCGGCCACCCTGGGTATTGGACTTCATCGACAGGTAGGGGTCAGTCACTTGACCGCTGTCAAATGGACATTAACTATGCTCTTTCTAGCTCCTTCCACGATGGCACGCAATTCCTAACCATCTTCTTTCTCCCCTCCTTTTCGGGACTGGCGGGTTCCGCCTTGAATGGGACGCTGGTGAATCTCACTCCTTTGGCTTACACTGCCCACCTCTGGGTCCCAAGGGCCTTAGTGTTCAGGTCTGGGGAAGAGACATAAAAATCTACATAATGCCAAGTCTCAGGGAATTTCAGCACCTCTTTATAGCTCTGGAGTTGCTGTTCCTTTGATCAACTAGTGAATACGTGAATTACAGTGGGCTGCTCCAGAACTTAGGCTTAATGTTTCATTTTTAAACTCTGGGCCTCAGTGGTCTTGGTGATAGAGGGTGGGTGGAAGGCACCTGCTTTGCCCTGATGACCCTCCTCTCTCCCTGCAGTCGTGTCTGGGGACGAGCCCAGGGAGAAGATAGACCTGGTCACCTACTTCGGGAAGAGACCCCCAGGCATGCTGCACTGCACGACCAAGTTCTGCGACTACGGGAAGGCTGCCGGGGCAGAGGAGTATGCCCAGCAGGACGTGAGTGGCACCGGCGGAGGTGGGGGGGTGGGGGGCCAGTGGTGTACGGCAGGGTCCAGAAACCAGACGGGCAGCTCAAGAAAAATGGCATCTCCTGCTCCAGCTCACCCTTCTGGATGGCTGATGGCACAGACCTCAGGCACCTGCCCTGGGGCCTGGCAGGCAGTGCTGCCGGCCTTTGCGGTTGTCCCCAGGCCTGCCCTCCAGTGCTGGTCTCCTGCAGCGTGAGCGGTGGGGGGGCGCTGGTTCGGAGCAGACTCCGGCTCTGCAAGCCTGCGTTCAGTCCCACGGGCTGGGAGTCCTCATTCTGTGGAGCCTGGTTGTTCTAAGGACCAGCCCTGCCCCAGAGCAGGGAGTGTCCGGGGGTAGTGAGGCTCACCGGCCGAGGGGCAACCAGCCCCCCTTCCTCACGCCACAGCCTCTGACACGGGGGTCTGGTGCCTGGATAGACACAGCTGCCCCCAGCCTCCTTCAGGCCGCTTCTCAGCGCCAGGCCTTCCCTGACCGTCCGCCTGCTTCCCGGCCAGGGTCAAGGTTGTCGTTTACTTGGGTGGTCGCTGGTTTCCTGCACACGGAAGCTCCCTGAGGGCGAGCTTTTTTATTTTGGTTCGGCCCTGTATGCCTCGCACTCAGCACAGCTGCGTGAATCAGCACGTTAACACTTTCCACCACCAACTCTGGCCACCCATTCACGCAGCGGTATGCGTTAAGCATCTTTTATATGCCAGGCCCCGCTGAGACACGGGATTGTGAGCAGACACAGGACCTGTGTGCCAGGGGCAGGGAGGGGCTTTCTCGGAGAATCAGATGGAAGCCGAGAGCTGTGCGGGGACTCGGCTCAAAGGCACTGACCTCCCTTCACCCTGCCCTCCAGGGTGTGGTGCGGCCTGGCCACCAGGGTGCCTGTTACCAGGGGGAGCTGAGTGGTGGTGACAGTAGCACTTGTTGTGTGCTCGTCGCCCAGTCACTCCTGCAGCCCTCACATGGGGGGGGGGGCGGGGGGGAGTGCTGGAGTCACCGACATGTTACAGGTGAACAAGGGCTCCGCCCTGCAGTTAGTGAGGGCGGTGGGGGGGGGGCGGGGGGCTAGGTTCTGAACGCAGAGGTCTGGTGTTAACCCTTGCCTCTCTGCACCTCGGCTTTTCCACGTCGGCCAACAGTCGGTGGAGAGACACGCCCGGCACCACACAAACCGTGTCGCACGTGTTTGTGGGCGACGTGCCTTTGACAAGGGGCTCTGCGTCGCTGGGCTCACCTGTCAGACCCCACCTCGGCAGCCGTCCTCCCTGGGGGCCGCCTGCGCTGGCGTGGCTCTCACCCTCGCGCCCTCTCCCTGCAGGTGGTGAAGAAGTCCTACTCCAAGGCCTTCACGCTGACCATCTGCGCCCTCTTCGTGACGCCCAAGACGACGGGAGCCCGGGTGGAGCTCAGCGAGCAGGAGCTGCTGCTGTGGCCCAACGACGTGGACAAGCTGTCCCCCTCCGACAGCCTGCCCCGCGGCAGCCGCGCGCACGTCACCCTGGGCTGCGCCGATGAAGTGGAGGCAGTGCAGACGGGCATCGACCTCCTGGAGATCGTGCGGCAGGAGGGGGGGGGCAGCCGCGCGGAGGAGGTGGGCGAGCTGGCCCGGGGCAAGCTCTTCTCCTTGGGCAATGGGCGCTGGATGCTGAACCTGGCTAAGAAGATGCAGGTCAGGGCCATTTTCACGGGCTACTATGGGAAGGGGAAGCCGGTGCCCACACATGGCGGTCGCAAGGGGGGTGCCTTTCAGTCCTGCACCATCAACTGAGTGCTCTCGCCGCCCCTCACGCTCCTCGCTCTTGAGAAGGGGAGCTGGTGGAGAGGGAGGCACGCCCTCTGCTTGATCTTTAAGATTTTTTTACTCAGTTAACCTTCCTGTAACTTTTTAAAAACTTGTAAAGTAACTGCCCTCCTTTTTCTGTCGACCCTCTTCCTGTCTAACACTCAGGCTCTCAGCACAAAGGGGCGGGAGGTGGGCACCGGTCAGGAACCCGGACCAAAGCTGAGGGGCTGGGAGCCCAGGTCTGCAGCTCCGCCCGCGCCTGGCCAGCGGGGGGACCTCAGGGCTTCCCGTCCCTGCAGCCCCCCTGGAACACTGGTGGTGGAGGTGGGTGTGTGGCGGGGGACCCCTGGGCTTTGATCCCGTTTCTTAATCACTGTGGCCCCAGGACAGCTGGGTTATTTGCCAGGGTAGAAAGAGGGGTTTGCCTCCCACCTTCGGTCCTGAGTGCCTGTCCCTTCCTTCTTCACACTGTAACTAGGTAACAGTTTGATAACTAGGGAAGAAAACAACAACAAGAAACAGCAGCCACAGCCCACACTGGCTGCTGGCTTCATCCGGGGAAGGGCATGGGGTGGCCATTCCTTCCAGGGCTGCAGCTCAGTTGCATGGACGGGAGACTGAGACCAGAGACAGTGCTTGGTGGGACGCTGCAGTCCTGCAGTCTGCCGGCCCACCTTGCCTCCTCGGTGCCCCTGGAGGCCTCTCCGCCTCTGCAGGGGGCTGGTGGGCACTGAGAGCCAATGGAGCGGACTCCCGGCTGTTAAGGGCTCAGCCCCCCTGGTGCCTCGGGGAAGGGGCTTTAACACTGCCGCACGGGTGGGCCGCCCTCTGCTCAGTAACGGGGCCCTGTTCGTTAGGTTGTCACTTGACGAAGTGCTTGGGATTTGGGTGACAGTCCCGGCTCTGCCCAACCTCAGCAACTTGTAAGACTGATAATGAAATAAACCGTGTTAATCCCAGCTGTGTGCGGTCTCTCTCACCCTTCTGCGCCCCGCTCGTCGCCCCTAGGGCAAGCGCTGGGTGTGTGAGGACTGGCTTTGTCCTGCAGCCTGGGGCCATCGGTCCTGTCTCCCCGCGGCTGGCTGGGCACAGCTGTGGCAAGGTTGGGCAGCGGAACAGTGTGGGCTTTCATGAGGCGGCAGAAAGGAGAGAGGCTGTCTTGGATGTGCACGGAGAGTGGGGGCTGGCTGGGTTTGAGGGACGCAGAGCACAGCCCCCCGTCCTGTGAACGACGCAGACAGGCCCACAGGTGTGCCCGGCCCAGTCTGATCAGACGTCTGGGAGAAGCAAGACCCCAAACTCCCAGTATGGGTCCCCCCAGTTCTCTAGAGAAGAACACCCTCAGGTCAGTGCTGCTTCAGACCCAAGGGAGGGCCTGACACTCGGAGTCTCTTCCAGCCAACGGGCTCAGACCGCTACCCAGGGACTCCCCAGGCCTCAACCGGTCATCCCTTCACCACGGCCCTGGCACCAGAGGGGGAAGACTGGAAAGGAAAGGGCAGGCTCCGCAGGAAGGGAAACCAGACGGTCTGTTTGGTCAAGGTCCTGCCCCACCACGTCCACCCCCGAAGCACCCAAACCCTGAGTTTCACCCGGAGCCTCTAGTGTCCGCCTGGAAGCCCCAACAAGATTCCTTTCCCCACAAACACGAAGCTTGACCTGACCCACATGGCGCACGGCCACCGCTCCCTCCCCCCTGTGCCTCCCGTGCAGGAAGGGGCGCCGGTGGGGGAGCACGGGCACGTGCTAAGAGCGGTGTCCCCAGCGGTGCGCTGACGACGGCGCCCAGACCCGGGGCCCCGGAGCTGCAGGTTTCGCTGGGGAAGGGTCCGGCAGCCGGAGAGGCGGGCTTTGTACCTCGTGTCCCCCTGAGGCCTGCACTGGCAACAGGGACCGGGAAAGTGTGTGCAGACAGACCTCCTCTGGCTAGGTTAGCCTGGCCTGACACTTGGCATCCGCCCGTGCGCTCTGCCAGCTGTGGACGCACAGCTGCTCGTGATGCCCGGTGGCCCCCCCAGGACGCGAGCATGTCTCTGAACTCGGTTCCCTGTGACTGGCATCAGACCGGGCCCGGCAGCACTGGCAGCACCTGCTCAGCACCTACATGCTCAGCAGGCCGGGGAGAGGCACCCGGCGCCCCACTCACTGGCCACCAGCCTCCGGGGTGCCCACCACCCTGCGGAGCCTGCAGTCCACGCCAGCGCCACCTCTGTGCTGGGGGCTCAGCTCTGGCCCACCGACAAAGCAGCTGCCAGGGCAAAGTGCCAGAAAGGGCCAATACATTTTATTCTCTTCATTTTTTTCCTTTTTTAATAAAGTTATACAGTAAAACAAAAATTCACAAGCTGCCTCCCTGTCCACCCCCCGCCTCCCTCCCCTCCCCGCAGTCTTCGGCGCTGGCTCCCTTCCTGCACCCCACTCACAGACACAGGGCATCCAACTGAGAAAACGAAACTGCTCTAAGGACATGGAGACGTGACGGAGGAGGTGAGTTGTGTCCACATTCAAGGTTACACTGAGCAAGTCTGCATTTTCTGGGTTCTGGATGATGGCCTTTCATTAGCCAAATTGAAAGAAGAAATTCCCTGGACCAGATGCTGCGGGGAAAGAAGGGCACGTCAGCTGACTCTGGGTCTGCTAGGACACATGGCCGCTCTGATCATGGAAAAGTCTCCGAGGGCTGCTTCAAAGCCGGAGAAAAAGCTCCAAGGGCATCACACCACCGGGGCCCCTGGGCCACGAGGGAGCACGTGAGCGTGAGTAGAAGCCACGCCTTCCGACACCTCCCGCTGTGCAGACCAGCCCTGGACCTGGCAGCTTAGCCGCCCGGACCCCATGGCGGTGTGGTGGCGAGGGCCCCAAGGCGGGGTGCGCCCGGGGCTCGCTTCCTCCATCCTCGGCACGTCTGGGCGGCCAGAGGCCCTACTGCCTACGGAGCCCTGCTGCCTCCACGCAGGAGCCCCCGACCCTCAGAGCCGCCCGCCGAGGGAGCCACTGTGCCGGCCTGTGACCCGGGCACTCCCCGAGCAGCGGGCACACTCACCTTCAAAGCTGAAGCCCCCGGGGCCGCCGAAGAATGCCTTGAAGATATTGTTGGCATCAAAATCTGTGGAGCAGAGAGAGAAACGGGGAAGGAGCGAACAGGTGAGAGAAGGGGAAGCATCTGAGAGGACCTGCCCGGGACAGAGACGGTCTCCAGAGCTCTCCCAGCTCTCCCAGACAGCATGGCTCCCCCTGTTCCCAGCCTCCCAGACCAGGGGTGAGCTGCCCCGCCCCGCCCCGCCTCGCGCAAGGCTCACCGCCTGACCCCTTGACCCCATTCCTGGGCCCCACTGCCTCCTCTCCCCAAGTGCAGTCTCCAAGGAAGGAGGTGTTCTCCTCCACAACTCGGAGTGCCGACTGCACTCGCTGACACTGCTTTCCCACACTCGCCCTGTATATAATGCAATGCCAGGGCTGCTACTGAAAAGGCTGAACTTTATCCCTTGTATACGACCAAGGAAGAATACAAGACCTGTGATTTACTGTATCTGTTTGATTCTATGTGGTCTAAACTATATGTCAGAAAACGTGTGGTTTTTGAAAGCACCTCCTAGGTGCTAACCATGGCTCCAGGGACTTTGCTTCCATGATATAACTGAATCCTACTAACAATCTCTCGGGATATCATTACTGAGTTATACTCAGTGAAACATAAGCAGGGAGTTCAAATAACTTGCCCAAGGTCACGTGGACAGTAAAGGCAAACTGGCGGGAAACCCCAGCGTCCGTTTGATCCCAGCACTGTGCCCGTATCTTATCATCAGGCCACAGCAGGTCTGACGTCCCCGACCCCTGCCTGACCCCCTCGGCCGCACAGGAAGACTGATCTCCTCCGGGGGACCCACAGCTCCAGGGGATCCACAGCCCCCGTGTCCAACAGTGGATTCTCTGCCAGCACATCTGCTGACCTTCCCGAGCGCCCCCACGCCGCGACCAGCCCCCCGAGTCTGCGGTGCCAAAGCCACTCTCAGCCCAGTCCTTCCTTTCCCCACACACTCGGCGACCGACTCCTGCCTTCCCACTGTGTGCTCCGGCCCTTTCCGATCCGCTGTGCCGTCCCCCACTGCCCCCCTCCTCATCTCCTCCCAGACCACTCTCTCCGCCACCACCACATGTACTTCTAGAGCCTAAATCTGCTCCGCGGCTCCCACACCTAAAACCCTGCAATACTCCTGATGGGCTGCAGCTCCTCTCAGCTGTGGGGCAGAGCGATGCTTGCTCACTACTGGTAAACCCAGGCTTTTGCAATTCTCTCCCAACCTCTCTGAACTGGAGACCAGGGCAGGATTGCATATCAACTTATTTTAAATTTCAGCAGGTTTTCAGCAGTGGCGAGAAAGTTGTCGGCGTTAGAGACTGTGGTCTGAGAAGTGAGCGTAGTTCAAGGCCTCTCTGACCTCTGACCGAGCTCACAGTGGATGACGATGCTGACAGCTACGCTTCACGTCCGCCCAAGTCTCTTGGGGAAACCAGTACCTGGGAGGGGGCTCACAGGGGTGTACGACGCACATAAGCACCAGCGTACTCTGCAGTGGGGCACAAAAGAATGTCCAGCCCATATTCCTGGTTCCAGCCCCTGAGGCCTCCTGAGGTCTGCTCTGGCTACCTTCTGGCCTTGACTCTCCTCACCGTGCAGCCTTCTGTCCTCCTACAGGGCCCCTTGCAGCTCCCAAGGGTGCTGTGCTCTGCTGCCCTTCCATGACTTCCTTCGCTCTTGCTCACTCCTTGGTGACTATTTTGCACCTTGGCGCCTGCTACACTCGACTGCACTCACTGGGTCCCATGTCTATTAGACAAGGGCTCTGGTGTGGCCTGGGGATGGAAGTTTGCAAACTCTCAGACGGGGTTCCCGGAGGTGAGGGAACCTGTCTGATTCAGCTTCGTCGTTTCAAGCACCCAGCACGGTGCCGCACACGTCACAGGTCTTCTTCAAGCGCGCACTTGACAAATCACTGCACGTCGCTGGCTGGTCACGTAGACTCTCCCTCTGGAGTGTCTTTAGCAAAATGCCCAACTCCACGGCTGTCAGATTTACCCCAGGCTGCGCTAACCAACTCACCACCCATATTCATGCCCTCCTCGTCCAGGTCCTGCCCACTGTCATAGCGAGTCTTTTTCTTGGGATCCGACAGGATGGTGAAAGCTTCTCCGACTTCCTTGAACTTTTTCTCCTCCTCCTTCTGAACTTCGGCACTGGCTCCACTGTGCCGATCTAAAGGAAGGAGTACAGGGAACTCATCTTGGAGTCTCAAGGAAAAACGTTTAAGACCACTTTAGGTCTGACTTTGGAAGCTGGTACTTCCCAAACTGTGGAGCGCACTGAACTCAGTCCCACCCTCCTCCCAGCCAAGAGCCCCCCCAGGGTGTTCATTCTGGACAGAGGCTGGCAGTGGGCCCGCCGGCCTGCTCTCCCCCGAGTCTGCTCCCCCCGCTGCTCTACCTGGGTGGTGCATCAAAGCCCGTTTCCGGTAAGCTTTCTTGATCTCATCCTCAGAGGCATTCTTGTCCACTCCCAGAATCTTGTAGTAATCTTTCCTCTTACTCTTCTTCAGTTCCAGCTGTGCGTTTTTAAGGAGCTGTTTGTGTTCTAGAGGGAGACACCATGCATCAAGGACAAATCTGATTCTGGCTTCCCCTACCAAGTCCCAGCCCAGATGCCCTGGAGTCAGAAGCCTCGTTAACTGTATCAGCGGCGTTTATGGGGTTTTTCCCTCACTAGAGATGGTAAGAAAAATCTACTTATATTTAGGGTTCCTCACATCAGTCTCATTGCACAGAAAAGGAAGTGAAAGTGACTTCTTCTGGGACCAGAAAACACATGCCCCGGCCTGTCCCCAGGACTTCGGCTCACTTCCTCCCAGCGGTGGCTGGATCAGCTCCCGCTGCAGCCCAACCTCGAATTGGACACTCCCGTGCCCAGCACTAGGGCCTGCAAGTAAGACCACGGTCCCCAGAGAAACATGTTCCCGAACGTCTTTACCTTTTGTCTTCTCCGTCTGATACACTTTTTCATAGTCCCGCACTGCTTCTTCGTACTGTTCTGTGTCCATGTAACTGAGAAGGAAATACAGGGCAGGACAGCGACATAAATTCCAGTGGCCTTCAGTGTCACTCTAGAGGAAGGGGCACGGCTCAAGCAAGAGACACAGAGTTTCGGCTGAGATGCTTCATGAAACAGCAGTCCTGCTAAGCTGTGAAAAAATTAACTACCACTTCCTCGAGAAAAAAAGAGACAGGCCTCATGCCACCTGCACTCAACCAGCAACGTGATGTTCTGCCCCGAGCAGAAAGCAACGGAGAGGAGAAAGTTCGTTCTGATCTCACAGAGCCACCGACGGGCATCTGGCCTGCCTCACGAGAGGCGACGTGAAAGCACCTGCCTGATCACTTGGAAGGAAACACACGGGAGAAATTACCGAGTGAGACAGATGGGCACGGAAGAGCTCTGAAACCCGGAGTGCCAGTGACATGCAGGGCCAGCTTCAGTCCCGGGCAGAAGTGGGGTTAGTGAGCCGCTAGGAGGATCAGGGCGGAAGTGGCTGCCGGCAACCGCTTCCACTAAGACCAGTTGACCTGAGAGATGCAGGTGAGACAGAAGAGGACCCCTACGCTCAACAGGCCTGCTCCCACTTCAACAGTGCAGACGGAAGAGGGGCCTGGCGCAGGGTGCGAGGGCCTGGCGCAACAGGCTGACGGCCAGGCCACTGAAGTGTTTCTTCCACAGATGCCCTTAGCACAGCATCGTTCATGCCCTGCTGAGATTGCCGGCACTGAGACTGGCCTACGGGTCACACGGACTGGGGCAGGAGGTCTGGAGACAGACTCCCTCCACGGGGGCAGGGGCGGGGGCCCTGCAGTGCGGCCGGCCACTGCACGGCAGAGACTCTGTATCCCGGTGCTCCACGGGCCTACCTTCGCCAGCACCCGCCGGGCCTGGAGGCCACGGCCGAGGGAGTGTGTCTCGTGCGGCCGGCCAAAGAGGAGCCCAACACCTGAGGCATCTCTGACTTTGTCAGCATCCTGATTTATGCCTTTTTTAAAAAAGGTGACAAAACCATGCCCTTTGGACACAGGGCACAAATGCTACTAGGAGCCCAGAGAACCCATTTATAGGATGAGGTATAATATGAAGAGAAGTAAAAGAAACTTGGTAACTAACTGACAGCCCTGGGTATAGAATGATCTAACAAACAAGGAAATAGGCCGGTCTGTGTTATGTTTAACAAGCTTGTATTACAGTGATTTGCATTTTTACTTCGCACTTTTAAAAAATTCCAGGACAGCCCTGGCCAGTGTGGCTTAGCTGGTTGGAGCGTCGTCCTGTAGTCAAAGGGTTGCAGGTCTGATTGCCAGCTGGGGCGCGTGCCTAGGTTGTGGGTTCAGTGCCCAGTCCTGGTGCATAATCCCTGGCCTGGGCGCCTGTGGGAAGCAACCAATCAGTGCTTCTCTCTCACATCAACGTTTCTCTTTCCCCCTCCCTCCCTCCCTCTCTCTCTCTAAAAAGCAATGAAAAAGAATGTCCTCAGGTGAGGATTAAAAAAAAATTCTACGACATTCTTACATCTAACATTTTTTTTCTCTAAAGTTGAAGAAAAAGTAGGAAAGTAGAGCCTTAGGGAAAACGGTAAACTCCAGCTCATAACGGGAGACTCAGCAAAGATCTGACATCCCAACTTCAGGGGTAAGTCGAGGCAGACCGGGGCAAGAGGCAGGCCTCTGGTAAGGCTCTGGGCTGGGCTGACCCCAGCTCTCATCGGCCACAGCCACCGGAGGGGACTGCCGCCGGGTCCCAGCCAGCTGGGCCGAACAGTGCCCGCCGTTCCCCGCGGCGGGATCTCAAAGGCAGAGCCACTCAGAGGACAGTGCGATCTCTACCACAGAGAAGAGGAGATGTCTGGCCAAAGCAACTGATGTCCCCATTTTTATTTATTGTGCACATGTGAAGAAAATAACCCTCTAACCCATCATCCTCCAACAAATCAAGCATGTTCTGGCCCTGGCCACATAGCTCAGTTGGTTAGACTATTGTCCTGATGCACCAAGATTGCAGGTTCGATCCCCAGTCAGGGCACAGACAAGAATCAACCAATGAATGCATAACTATGTAGGAAAACGAACTGATGTTTCTCCCCCCACCCCGCCCCAAACCAGTTTTTTAAAAAAGTATTCTGTTCTTTCACCATTGCAGAGTATTCCAAATGCAACATAATATCATGTATCTGTAGGTGATTCTTTTTTGCTATTGTTACAGATAAAACCGTTGTAAACAGTAGCATTTTGCGCTGTTAAAGCAAGTGTTCAGCTGGGCTGAAGGGCAGTCTCGTGTCCCAGAGCTCCCGCACTCGTCTGCCAGCGGTCCGCGCCGGTGAGACACCGGGCAGTGGTCTCAGAGAGTCTACAGTTCTGTGTGTGTTTGACAGACTCAGCCAAACGCTTAGAAATTCACAAAAACAAACAAAACCCCCGGCTCACACAGTAGCAGTTTTCCTATTAAAAAAAAATGTGGATGGTTCTGGGAAAACTACATGGGCAGCAGGCCACATGCTGTGCCGCTGGTGGGACTCCGGCCCCGTGAGAACCAGACAACTGTGGCCCCGTCGGTCTCAGCACAGCGCTGGCTCCCTAGACTCGGCGCTGCACCGTGCGGGACGGGACGGGTGTGCAGGGCGGTGCACGACAGCTAGCCCCTCCGCTCAGGCACGTCAAAGACGGGGGTCTCTCTGTCTGGGAAGGAACCTGAAGTAAGATGGATCTCTAAGAGGGGTCTTTCCTAGCTCTCTGCTCAACGTTCCTGCGTGGAGAGACGCTGGCGGGTGCGAGAGTCAGGTGACAGGTGCGCCGGACAGCGCCCCAGCTCTGGAAGCAAGACTGGGCACTACCGGCAGGCCCCTCCTGGCTCGGAAATCACCGCGTCGTCAGACAGGTGTTTCCAGAGGGGGGTCCTTATACCGCAGGGAAGTCGAGCTAGATCAAATCCCTTTGAAGGTCCAGACTGTCTTCCCTAAACCCAGAGCAAACAGGCTGATAAGCAGGACTCGCAACTGTCTCTGAGATTCCTGTTCTCCAAGCACCATACGTTCATTCCACAAAACATTTACTGAGTGTGCACTTGCTGTGCGCCAAGCACTGTGCCAAGTTAGAGCAAAAGTGTACAACACAAACAATCTCCAAAGGAAATGGATTTAAACTGTAACAAAAGGCATTTGGGTCAGGCATCAGAGGAAACTTACTGACCGTGAGGGGCGTAAGACACAGGCATGGGAGACTGAGGGAGCTGTGCAATCTCCTCCGCTGGAGGTCTATAAAGAGAGTCTAGGGCTGGAACAATCCCACCTAGAGGCAGGGGGAAGGACCAAATGACCTCACAACATCCCCGGGGCTGCTCCACCCTCCGTAATGCACTTCCCCTGCAGGCCGGCGGCGACCGACGCCCTCTTCCCCCCACCGCCCGGCAGAGGCACTCACCACTGAGCTCTTCTCAAGTAGGCCTTTATATAAGTGTCATCGAGCTTCACTGCACTTGTGCAGTCTTCTATTGCATCATCTAGTTTCCTAAGCTTCAGGAGAGAGAGAGCAGTCACACTTCACATGGCGGTGGCTGGGGCAGCCCAGAAGCTGTGCACATGGCTTCAAAATTCTACCAGGATCGGGTCATGCTGGCTCCCTGTCACACTTGTTCCCGGTCACTGAGAAAGCCTGTATCTCAGTGGGCTGAGGACACCAAACTCAATTTTTTTTTAAAGTAATGGAAGCCAGGCACACTTATCTGCAAGGATAAAACCACCTGTACCGTTCCAGGTTAGTGCCCGACCGAGACGTGAAAACAGAAGGGTGGCTCCTGCCCTCCCTTCTTCCAGGGACCAGCTACAGGGATCGGGATAACTGGGGTTTTAACTACCGGACACCTGCAAGGAGCCTACTCTCGCTCCCTGCGGTGCGCAGGGCCACGGGAGTGCTCAGGCTACTTTCAACTGAGCGTGGTGACCACCCGTTACGCTGGAGACCCATATTCTCATTTCCTCCAAATCACTCCTAAAAAAGAATCACCTGCTTAGGCAAAAAGAAGCAATAGTTGCTTTAAAAATTATCCCGAAGCTCTAGTCATTCTCTGGGGAAAAAAAGACCTTGAGGAAGAACAGGTGGGAATATCCTTCCAAATCTCCCCCCAAGCGCCCCTAAGTTCCAGAGAAAAGACACAAGTTCGCCTCTCAGAAGTAAGTTCTAATGGGCTGAGATACCAATCAACTTTTTCTCCTGTCCTCGGGTTTCCCCTCACTGGGCAGATTTCCCAAGACCTCTTCCACGTCCCTTAAAAATATCTCCATGGGCCCCAAGCCCCAGACCAAGCGCTTACCTTGGAATTAACCGTACCCCGATTACAGTAGAGTTTAGCATTTGTTTTTATATTGTTGGGGTCTATCCCCAGGGCTTCTGTGTACAGTTCATAGGCTAGTTTGTAATTTCCTTCTTTAAAGGCTTTATTCCCGTCTTCCTTCTTTGCTTTCAGTGCTTTGGCGTTCTACAGAGAAAAGCGGGGAAATCAGTTCCCGTCCAGAAAGCCTCCTACCGCTGCGCGGAGAGGCCAGAGTCTATTTCCAGTTTCTTGATCCCAGTGGTTTAGCACACACAGGCCCCGGTCCCATCCACCCCGCCTCCTGAGCTAGTTAGTCATCCCTCTGCTTTTCCACAGAGCGGACAGAAGAAACCCAGATTTACAAGAGAATACTAAGGAGACCCATGTTTCCCAAGGGTTCCCTCCACTCCCCAGGACAAGCATTACTCTTCCTCACTGAGAGAAGAACAAAAGAAAAAAGCACTTAGATATTAAAAGAATCTGACCTATCTGATCACATTTACCTTTGGGAAAAATAAAGTAGTCTTGAAATCTGTTTTCTGTTGTTGTTGCTGTTTTTTTTTTCACATGTGGAAATTTCCTAAGAGTGTATTTGAGCCAAACTGACAAGATGCTGGGGAGCAAGATCTCAGCTGCCCCCCTGAAATCGTTTCTACTAAAAGGACCAAGCATCCTGGCAAGGCAGAAAGAGGGGCTGCCACATTCCCACTGTTCTAAAACCTTCCATTCCAACTCTCTTAAAGTCTCAACAGGAAGCTTTCTTTCCCACACAGATCTGGTGCCTAGAACTTACCCTGCAAGCAACACAGGCCTTCTCATGGTCAGGGGCCATCCTGAGAGCCTGCACGAAAAACTGAACCGCCTTCTCAATACAGTCTTCATAATAGAGGCACAGACCTCGCACGTACAGAGCATCTGCATTGGTGGAGTCCATCCGTAAAATGTCGCTGCAACAGCCAGAAAGAAGGCGCGTTCAGCTGTGGTTTGCATCTCCCCACCATCACTATCATTCATGGGTTTCTTTTTCTTGACCATGTGTCTAATGTGGAAAGTATCCAAAGGTAGGTGGATTCCCAAGAATTTTCCCCAAATAAACCACCTACATTGATCTTTAATACTCTCCTTATGTCTCACAATCTTTACTGGAATGGGTTGGCAGGCTACAGCCCATCGGGCCAAATCCCGCCTGTCGCCAGTTTTTGTATACAAAATTTGATAGAAAACAAGCCTTGTCATTTGTTTACCTATTACCCAAGGCTAATTTTGCTCTACAATGGCAGAGTTGAACTGATGCAACGGAAACCACCCAGCCTGCAAAGCTTAAGTTATTTGCCCTGACTGATGCGGCTCAGTGGGTTGGGCGCCGTCCTCGAAACCGAAAGGTCGCCGGTTCTATTCCTGGTCAGGGTACATGCCTGGATTGTGGGCCAGGCTCCTGGTTGGGGGTGTGAGAGAGGCAAAGGATTGATGCTTCTCTCCCTTTCTTTCCCTCTCTCTAAAAATAAAGTCTTAAAAAAAAAAAGAAATATACTATAAGGCCCTCTACAGAGTTTGCAAACCCCTGGAGTAGACAGAAAAGGACATTTATAAATAAAAACCAAACAGATTTACACATCTATTCTTTCACGCACAGCTGAAGTACCTACGATACTCCTATATTCCCTATGAGTTTTTAAATGTAGTCCAATCTGGGCTGTAAGTCCCGGGGAGGTCCAGCTGGCCCCAGCGGGTCTACCTACGGGACACGGGCTGGGACTGCCATTCAGAGCTGCCACCAGCACCCGTGCAGGGGAATCCGACCTTGCGAGGCAGAGTTGGCCTGACTTCATACCTGGCCACGGACTGTGCTTCTGGGTAGCGACCCAGCATTGCTAAACACTCTGCTTTGAGGATTTTGAAGCGATGGCAAGCAGGGGCAAATTCTAGGGCACGATCCATGCAGAAAACTACCTATGGGAAAGAAGCAAACAAATAAGGCTCTTCATCCCGGACTCCAGAAATGTCTTCATTTCAGTTTGGTCACAGATAACAGATACAAAGGGAAGTGATATCAGAGTTCAAGAATATACCTAATGCATTTGAAATGCGGAGAACAGCTGATCCAGATGATAATGACAGCATTTACCAGTAATTTCTGTATTAGCTCATTTGATGCTCACACAATTTTATAGAGTAGGTAATATTATCACTTATTTTACTGATGAGAACACTAAAGCATGTTCAAGGTCGCCAAAGCTAGTCAGCAGCTGAAACAGGATTTAGTCTCAGACACTAAGACTGCAGAGCCTATAACCTTAATCACCACGCTAAGCTGCCTCCACGGTAAATCATATCCACAATGACCACGATCAAAACTCACTCTTCTAGTGTAGAAACTGTTAGCTGCTGCTTTGCATAATTCCTCATGCTTAGCCTAGTAAGACAAAAAGTACCAAAAACAACCTGGCGTGGAACCACTGCTCCCTGTGTCACTGGAAGTGCTCACAGTCCTTCCCGTGCCTTGTGCCTCACGTCCCAGAGTAGCCTGGTGGCCGCTCTTCCCCTTCTATTTTAGTGCAGAAACGCACCAATAAACACTCTTGTTAAACGGCCCTCAGCAGCCTGCACCAGACTACTACATCCGACACGGTGCTGCACAAACCAAAAGCCAAGAGGCTCTCGCTCTCACGCACACAGGGCCGGGATGAGTTCACCCAGCTTTGTAAAGGTTCTCCATGTTTCCATTTTTTCTTTTCAGAAGTTTGTTCTCTGAGGTTTCATTTTGGGTTTACTGCTATTTCTGGGAGATCCTTGCTCCATCACATTCTCCTCCAAGACCAATTGACCCAAAGGAGAAATACAGAGTTCAGAGACACCTACTCCCTCGAAGAATCTGGCCATAGGGATCAGGAGGAGATTAAGTCTGGACACTCAGAAATAACTCAAGTTCCATGAAAGGAGACTGCTTAGATAACGCAGACCTTCATACAATGGAATACGACGTGGCTCTAACACAGAACAAAGATTCAATCTCCAGGTACTAATATAGAAAGACTTTCAAGGTCTATTAAATGAAATAAAGGCACAGAGCATATTACCTTTCATGCAAAAACAAAAACAGAACCCACTATGCTTTTGGACCACCAAAAGCTCCCCTCTGAAAATTAAATTCAGAGATCCGGGGACGTGGGCAAACACCACGAGCCGCCCCACGGGGAGGCCCCCCCTCAGTGGCACAGGTTAGTGCCCTGGAAGTTCTGAGGGCAATAGGAACATTCAGGTAGTATGCAGGGTGGGGTCACGGGGCTCATTTTCCCCCCTTAAATGAAAAAGAACGGGGTGGGGGGAGCGGGAAGGGAGCCGTCCGCCAAAATCTCAGCAGCCACGTCCTGCTGCTTTCACAGCGTTCTGTATGGAGACGGTTCGGTCATCGTGGGGAGTGTCAGAGGCTCCGTGGTTCACTTCCCACCCCCACCTCCCCATGACTATGGACAGCTGCAAGCAAAGAAGATCTTTGTTTCTTCCAACTTCATCTGCTTCCCTGGCCAGGATCATAATTCTTCATTTATGACATCACCGTGAGCTACAGGGGGGGGGGCTGTCACAAACAGGATTCTGTCACAAACTGGGGGTTCTGGTTCCAGAGTAAGCATGAGAAAAGAAACCCAAAGACGGCCTTTCAAGACAAAGCTTTTGCCTATGTAAACCTCAGAAAACATGACAAGAGGCAGTATTACTTTCTAAATATACACGCACAAAACAAAACAAAACAAAAACCTTACGAATCACACTGTAAAGACACCATGGATATAAAACCCAATGGGCACAAGAGGGATGTTAATAAGCTAATGCTGGGACTCTCCATAAGCTAACCAGATACATTTATTACCAAATAAAAGACCTTAACAGTGTGAGATTTAAGAATAATTCTTCTTTTAAATTTTTTTAAAGAATATTTTATTGTTGTTCTACTACAGTTGTCCCATTCCCCCCCCCTTTGCTCTCCTCCGCCCAGTCTACCACCCCCCGACCCCGCTCCCACAGCCAGTCCCCACCCTGTGGTCCATGTCCATGGGTCACTCATACATGCTCCTCAGAATAATTCTTAACTGCACCCTATCACCAAACACGGGGTCCTGGCTGCAGAAAGCACCAAGCACATACCAATGAAGTGACTACTCCGCTCCTTGGACGGTACTCACAAACTTCTGCTGGGTGTTCCTGAAAACCAGTCCTCACCAAGGGTCTTTAACCTTTTTGGGACCCTTTACCTCCCCTTCTGAAACTCTAGTGAAAGCTACTTCTGAGCACCATCTAAAGAAGGGAGTCAGGAGTCACTGAAGCATAACCACTGCAGACCTAAAAAGATACCTAGAACTTTTAAACCTTCCCCACGTCTCACATTTGTCAGCCCCCCTGGGTTTAAATTTCCGCAAACTACCACACAGCTCCGCAATGCACAGCAGTGCGCCTCTGTGGAACAGCCCAGGGTCAAAAAGGTAGTGACGCCAGGCTCCCAACACTACTCAACACGTAAAGAGGGCCTCTCCCCAGCTGTGACTTCTAGCTCCACCAGCTCCCACAAAGCAGGAGTCAGAGCTACCTCTCATTAATCAAATGAAAACGGATTATCCAAACCTGTATCTAATTCCAACTGGCTTTTCCTATTTTTTTTTTTTTCCTACAAGCACACTTCTAGACCACTCTCTTAAATCAAAAGCAGGAATAAACTTGAGTAATAAATTCATTTTGCTTTTATCATAAAGCCAAATATAATTTTAAAAAGCAACTTAGTAAAAAATAATTTCAAATGCTGGTGACGGCGTGGAGCCACGGGAATTCACATGGTCGCTGGCGGGAAAGCAGAACGGTCCAGCCACTTGGGAGACACTCTGGCAGTTTCTTGTAAAACTAAACACGCCCTCACCATACAATACAGCAATCACGCTGGTTGGCATTTACCCAAAGGAGCTGACGAGTGCCCGCAAGAAAATCTATACGTGGATGTTTATAGAAGCTTTATTCGGAACTGCCAAAAACCTGGCTGTAACAAGTGTACCTTCTGTGGGGGAGGCTGACCGTGGGGGCGGCTGTGCTTGAGCGGGGCAGCGAGCATGTGGGAAATCTCGGTACCCTCCTCTCAATTTTGCCGGGAACCTAAAACTGTTCTAGAAAAAGTATAAAATCTTAAAAAAAAAAAAAGGCAAAGTCAAAATAAATACACTGCTCTAGATTTCTGGACCACACTAGTACTCTTAATTCTCACACACACGACACGCACACAGGGCTCCGTGAGAAGGCGTGGGTGAGGTTTCCTCATGGTTGTACTTACCTTCCGAAAATCCCGCTTCTCAAAATCCGACTCTGCTATTTTCTCATATTCTATGACCGCGTTAGCATTCTTGAACTACACCAGAAAATCAGATAAGGCAAGGTTTTAACCAAGTTGTAGATTCAACAACCACAAAAATCAGTACGGCCGATGACTGTTACTTTAAGAAAATCAGAACCACAGGCTTTTCACAAATCAAGCTGGCAAAGATGCAGCCAAGACTCCTTAACAGAAAGGCTACGGCCCAAGCCTTACCCTCAGTGTGAACCTGAACCCAGGAATGCAAGAATCATGCCTTGCTATGTACAAAATGAAGGCGAAGTATCGTCAGGAACTAAGCAAAAGCTTGCAGATCCTCACTAAACTACATCCATGAGTAAACTGAGCAAGATTCAGCTGCCACGTAATTAACCATGATTTGAATTTACTAAATTCTTTAGCCTCACTCAAATCAGTTCCTTGATGCATCTGCCTACCCTCCCTGCCCTGCCCCGCCACCTCGGAAACCCTCCAATTTTCACAGATCTTGAAAGCTGCCAGTCACATTCAATACTCCTTTGACAGACAGGAAGGCCGAGGCTCAGAGAGACTGTGAGACTGGCCTACGGTCACCCAGGTGTGGCTGATGGCAGAAGTGAGACGAGGTCTCAGTTCTGGCTCTCCAGTCAAACACCCCACACATACACCATACCGCCTCTTTCAGTGCAGACGCGACCAGACCCGCACCTCCTGTTGTGCCTGAGCATTTCTGTGGTCCAGTTCTAGGGCTCTCTGGAAACTGCGACATGCTGCCATGGCATTCCCTAAAGACAGGTGGCACTTGCCCTCCCGCAGGTGTCCCTGGAAGAAACACAAAAAAGAAGGATAAGGAGCACGAGTGGCTGAACACAGGGAAACCAGCGGCAGCAACACGGGGTAAAAGTGGCCAGAGAAGTGGTTTTCAGCCAGGGCTGGTTCTGCCTCCCACAGGACGTTCAGCAGCGCTACCTACACCTTATAGGCTGGGGATGCTGCTGAGCATCCTACAACGCTGCGCAGGACAGCCCTCACGACAGAACTATCTGGCCCAGATGTGGACAGTGTTGAGACTGAGAAACCCTGGGCCAGGGAAGGTCAACGGCAGCAACCCAGTCCTCCCCGAAGAGCCGCCTACGTACCCGGACAAAACTGTCGTCCAGCCTCACTGACTGCTGTGCATCCGCCAGGGCTTCTCGGAACCTTCCGAGCATCATCAAGGTGGCTGCTCGATTCCCGTAATAGCTAGCGTTCTTAGGACACATGTCTACAGGAGAGGGTATAAAACAAGGTTTAGGATGGGTCACCTCCCTCAGCACTGCATCAAAGTGAAATAGGAGCTATGACATTCTCTCCAAAGAGCCACTGTCAAATTTTTGACTGCCCGTGCACATGGACAGCAACAACGGTACAACCAATTTAAAAAGAAAACAAGTTATTTTAAAAAATCACTTATACTTGGCTTTAAAGTGCATTCATTCTCTTTTGGAATAGGGGTCAGCATATTTATTTTCTTAATGGACTGTGCTTTATGTAGTAAGATACAAGAATGTGTCTGCATTTGCTTAGCTGGCGGTGGGAAGGTGCAGATCAAGGCAGGTGAGAAGAGTGCCGGCCTGGGACTGAAATACGCTGGCGAACTGGACCTGGAAGTAGCTGAGCCCTGACTGTCTCCAAAAGGCTGTCTCCTGAGACGGTGAGCGAACCGACAACGCTGACATGCATGTAGTTGGGCATCCTATTGCCATAACATCTGGAATCTCTGGAGTGGCTTTTAATTTACCAAAATAACTATCACCCACTTAAGCTAAAAAAAAAAAAAAAGTTATTTCCCCATGAAGCCATTAGGCTTGAAGCTGTGCTACTTCTTAGAGAGGAGCTATCAATAACAGTATTAGGCCAATTATTTTCCCGCATCAGCACTAGGTCCGTCTCACCTATGGCTTTCGTGTAATAGTTGTAAGCTTCGTTGTAGTCTTTCTTGGCGTAGTATGCATTTCCTTGTTCCTTGAAAGACTCTGCTTTCCTGGAAAAGCAAGAGAGAGAGCATCACGTTACTACCCACACCTGAGCAGCCGCTTCCACACTCTCACGGGAGCACTCTCTGGTCTCGAGTCCCCGGGACACTGGGGTGCCAGTCAGGATGACACTGGAAGGGATTCACAGACTTGTTCGGCTGGCTGATGGACCACAAGGAGGTGCTCATGAAAGAATCTAGGGTCTCCAGGTGCTTTTTTTTTGTCACTTAGATACATTTAAACTAAGAAAACCTCTTTGGTACTGCCTGCCTTGCCTTGCTACTCTGTGGTCATTCTCCTTACAACAGACAAACTTAGATACTCTTTCAGAGCCTGAATCTTGACACACTCACTTCCTGCCCAGTGTGCCACAATTGCTGCCACTTCGGCAAACGTATAAAAACTGACCTACGGATACTGGGATTAGGGGCAACCGACTTCTCGATGTAAAGTGGGCCATATCCTTGGAATTTTAATCATTTTTCTCTTGAAAAGTGGCTCATGCGTTTGTCACTGGAGGGACAAGCAGAGCAAAAGCAGATGGCAAAGAAGTTAAAAGCACAGCACACTGGTGTTTCAGATGGAAAACAGAGCTGAACGACAGCAAAGACCAAGAACTTGGACGACAGGGACGGATGAGGGCAGGCCACCACGCCATGCTCTCAGGAGCCCCCGGCCACAGGTATCCCCTCTGCCCACCACACCTGCACGGGTACTTTCTGCCCCTCTACCACCCCTGCAGCACCTGGGGTAATCTCAGAATTTCTGCCCTAGCCCAAGATACACTTTTTGAAGCTGTGCCATTAGACAAACTGTACTTTCCAAAAGGAACAATGTTTATCATAGGGCATTATATTCCTGCCCAAGGGACTAAAACCAACTCCAACATGACTGACAACATTTTAAGGAACAAACATCCAGTACCCTCTGTCAAAGATGCCCAAAGCCAATTCTACTGACCAACCTGAGCGGCAAAGATAATTAATTCCTTGCCAAAATGATTGCTGCACCACTACTACAGAACTGAGTGCTTTTGCTATAAGGAAGCCTTGGTTTCTCTTCCTGTCCCCCACACGTGCAAAAACGAGCTGAGTTCAAGGCTGCCTGAAGTGGAAACAAAAGTACGTTGTTCTTAACTTAACCTTGGTGGCGGCGTGGGAGTTTACAGCTGGAGTCTAGGGCTATTGGCACTGGGGAGATTTGTGGTTTACTTAAGTACCTACTTGAAAACACAAACCCGCAAAGCTCCCCTCCTCCTAGTGGGCGACCCCCCTTCCAGTCCGCTCCATGACGGCCCCGGCAAGCCTCACTAGCGCGAAGAGTGCTGGGGGAGAGGAGGAGAAGGGGCACCACCTCGCCCTGCCAAAGGACCCACGGTCACGACGCCTGGGGAGGCCCCGTGCTGTTGGAAGCCCTCAAGAGGGGTCCCCTGACCACAAGCCTGGGGGACCGATGGCCGTCTTTCTATACGGCGCACACCACCCATCCTGCAGCTCGAAGTGAACTGAGGCACCACATGAAAACCAGGAGGAACATGTCCTTTCAGCACAGGCGGGCCGAGAGGGTCAAAGAAAGGGCTTCCCCAACACAGGGTTTCAGAGGCTGAGTCAAATTCCTGTGAGGAAAGGGAGTAGCAAACGCGGGCCCAGACAGGCACCCGAGAGGACCCAGCCATCTCCCCAGCCGGCCGGCGGCGAAGAATGCACAAATTCTTGCGGAGAGGCGAAGGTGTCAGACACCTCCGTCAGGCTGTGCTCGCCCACCTGGGGGACAGCAGTCTGCACAGCTGCTGCAGGTGTCCTCTCCCCCATGCGACACTGATCCCAGGGGGGAGCACCAGTTCAGCTCTGGCTCCCAGCGAAACTGCAAAGGACGGCGCCTGCGGAAGACGAGTGAGAACCACTGAGGCCAGGCACTCTCCACACATCATGTTCTTAGTACTCGAGTTTCAGTACCCCTGTTTTTCAAAGGAGAAAATGAAGCTTCGACGTGAAACACTGGCCCGAGGCCGGGACGCGAGGCCACACCTGTCAGATGCCAAAGCTCTGCACTTCGCACCCCGCTATGCGTTCTCTCGGACGCCCACCTCTCTCTCCCTGTGGCCCACGACTCAAAGGTCATCTGTGCTGCCAGGAACAAGACCTGGGCGATGCAGACAGATTTCTTTAAACCAAGACACCAAATAGCCCAATGTATAAAATCCAACTCCAGAACAGCAACCTGGACTTAAATGAGCTAAATGACACCCTAACACCCAGTCACAGAGAGCAGGGCTCCTTTAAGATACAAGACCTAGTGAACTGGACTCTGCCTCCCCCGAGAAATGCATTTCATTTTAGTAAATGGTGAGTAGATTCCATTCTAGAGCAAACAAAGCGAGTAATGTAGAGTCAGCCCACAGCAGAAAGAACAAGAAGAATTGTGTTGTGACAAGTTACCACGTTTTTAACCTCACACTGCACAGCATCGGGCCAGAATTAGCTATTCCCACACAATTGCCTCATGAAAAGGACTCATTTTCATAGAAACATGGTTGATTAACAGCTGCCTAAACAATAGGCACTTGGTGCTTTTAGACTAACGCTTACTTTCTGCCTCCAGGTCCAACGCCCAAAGTGGAGTCCCTCCTCCGTTCCGAGCCTCCCACCAAGTACGCGACAAGCGCTAACCAACGGGCCTGACCCTGCGAGACCAGCCGAGGAAAGAGTGGATCTTTGGAATCCAGCATGGCAGCAGCAAGAACTGAACAAGGCTGCATCAGGAACAATTCCAGGGTCAAATCCATTCAAGTCCTGCCCTGGGAGTCTGAGAAAGGGCTGAAGCTTGTTCAAGCTGCCCTTACAGCAAAGGGCCTGAAGGATGAGGTGTCAAAGGCGTGGGACTGGAAGAGAAGGAGAAGAGCTGGCTAACACTGGAACTGAAGGCAATCTGGCGGTGGCACCTGTCACTCCACTCCCTAACAAGGTCAGTTCATTTGAGGTGCAAGTGAAATGAGGTACAACACGTATCTACTAAGACACATCAGTACTCAGAAAGGAGGAATTAACTGCCTTCACCGGGACCATCTAAAAAAGAAAAGAATTCCAAAAGGGACTAAATTAAACTACATATCATCTTCTACGGCCACAAAATAAAATTGAGACCAAACCCTGAAATATAATACCACAGCAAAATATACACTTGGCCATAACGGACCGAACGCCACTACTAACAGCTATACTTTCTCTCTGGCACTTGTTCGGGTTTTCAAAGTAGCTCCAACGAAGATCTTTGGAACAGCCTTTGGAAGTTGTTACGGTGACAGTGCCGCGCGTCCTCCAACAAAGAAGAGCAACTGAGGCACCCGTGGAGGCTGCATGGGCTTCCTAACTCCTGGTGTCCTATGAGTATTCCTCCAGATCCCTCTGGTTTCAAGGTTTTTAGCTTCAAACTCATGTATCCAGTTCCCCACCCTGTCTTTGGGTCAATTCTAAGCAGAGTAAACGTCATCTTCCCGTTTTTCCAGAGATGCTGGAAATGCCTTTACCTCCACCAAACCAGTCCTTTCACTTTAATAGCCAGCAACAAATTCTTATGAAAACAGCTACTGAAGAAAGGTTTTCAAAAACTCCATCCTTGCCCTGGCTGGGGTGGCTCAATGGACTGAGCGCTGGCCTGCGAACTAAAGGGTTGCCGGTTCGGTTCCCAGTTAGGGCACATGCCTGGGTTGCAGGCCAGGTTCCCCAGTGCGAGTCCACAAGAGGCAACCACACATTGATGTTTCTCTCCCTCTCTTTCTCCATCCCTTCCTCTCTGTCTAAAAATAAATAAAATCTAAAAACAACAACAACAACAAAACCCTTCTATCCTCTTTGGATGGGTGAATGGGATGGTCTCCCACAACAGGATCACGGCTGACACCGGAGGGCTGGGGCCAGCCTTCCTTCAGACAGATACAAAGAGATTCTATTCCATTCTTCGTTTGCTTTGCTCTGTAAACATTTTTTGTTTTTCCCATCAACTGGAAAACTGCAGCTCTTAAAACCTGCTTTTCTATAGTACATGTGTGTTAAAAGTCTGTATATCCTCTGATAATGCAGGTACATTCTCTCTCTCTCAACTGAGCACTCATTTATCACAGATGCTAATTACTCCACAACCACTGCCAAGGGAATCATTTCACACAGGTCTTAGCGGAGTTCATCATCGTGTGATCAGACAGACAACTGGGCTCATGATTACCAGCCAACTTTGCACATTCACAGCTCAGCTAAATTAAAAACACATTAAAACACCAGAGTTGATATTGCAATGTGCCCCAAATTAGACGCCCCATAAAAATTCCCATTTTCTCTCTAAATACTTCCAAGTTGTACACTTAAGCAAGATCCCTGCCTTAGGCCAACTAGTCTATCTCTTAGCAATTAAAGAGGAATTCAGAAATTTTAATCAGCTTTCACTAATGCAGGATTCTTTGGATGGTAGTTTTTAAACATTCTCAGCGTGTCTGGGTTCACTTTGGAATCGCTTCATACAACACACATCGGTAGGTTATCAAACAGGGATGAGATGCTTCATCATTCGTAGAGTATCATTTTAAGATGTATTCTATCTCAGCGCATGAAAAATAAAGACCAGCATGGCTTCACAACATTCTCAACCTAAGAAATACTGATTAAATAGTTGTATGATCAACAATTAAAATGAAATTTTAAAAAATTTGTATGACAAAAAACATACCACACTGCTTTTATTTATTTAAAGTATTTGGCTAGCCCTGGCTGGTGTAGCTCAGTGGATTGAGCTCCAGCCTATGAAGGAAAGGTCATCTGTTCAATTCCCAGCCAGGGCACATGCCTGGGTTTTGGGCCAGGTCCCCAGTAGGGGGCGCTCGAGAGGCAAACACACATTGATGTTTTGCTCCCCCTCTTTCTCCCTCCCTTCCCCTATCTCTAAAAACAAATAAATAAAATCGTTTTAAAAAGTATTTGGCTAGAATAATGTATTTTTAATAAAGTCCAGCCCTTCCTATGGCATGAATAATAATTTAAATCAAAGCAGACGCAGCAGCTTGAATAAGTTTTTTTTTTCCGTTTTCTTAGAATAAAAATCTACCATTGCTAAAATGATAACTGAGGACCAAATGATTTTTTTTTTTTGCACAGAGGAGTGTTTAGGTGCCTTTGATTTTGGAGACTACTTTGTTGGCAAGAAGAGCCTTAGATATCTTTCCTTTTCTTACCCTCAATCTGTGAACAATAACACTTTACACTGCCAGTGAGACAAGTGTCCTTTATGCATTCCTACTATATTTACTACTTCCAAAGTGTCACCCTCACTCTGTGATTGTAGAACCCATTTCTTTTATTCAGTCAGATTTACTAGCTGCATGCTGATCTAGAAATGTCCTCCACCCTTCAGAATTCATGGGATCTTGGCCAGTGTCAGAGTAGAAATTCCTTTCTCCTTCCCACAGCTTGAGACCTCTTGTCCTCAGTGGCATGTCCCAGGGCCTGTTCCACATTGTATTCTCTCTGACCTTCATGAGAGAGTCAAGTAAGAGGAGCCTAGGAGACTAACTTAGATTCTGTCTTACCAAATACATATTATTCTCTTTTTTATCTTCTGACTACTCTAGGGATGGTCTGACGATTTGACTTTCACACAGGTCAGTGGAAGCCACACATGACCTGGAACAATCCCACAGACGGAGAGCTTGTGAAAGCAGAAGGTGCCACATACTGACTGCAAATACAGGCTTCACAGTGGCGCAGAGAAAACAGAGGGTGGGCGGGCTCTATCCAACTGTTACCTGTAGGTCAGGTGAGCTACCCAGCTTCTTTACCAAATTTCCTATAAAATACACAGATTTTGCTTTCATTTTAAAACACAAAAACGCAATGATAACACCTGCCCTCCCCCTCCCCCAAAAGAGGGAAGAAGACGAAGATGAACAAAATTTATAAACACAGTTCACATCTTTCTGTCTAGACATTCAGGGGGAAGCTTCAACAGAGGCAGAGCCAGAGGGGCAAAGGGGCACCGAGCCGAGTCGCTCTCGGACAGAGTCTCCACAACACAGCAGCACTCTCTGCTGCCTGAGTAGGGAAGGGCACCGGGCTCCAGGCTGGGGTCGGCTCTGCCTCCTTCCACGAGGGGGAAGGGAGCAACCGGTCAACTGCATGTGGACAGAAACCCCACTGGTGCAGGCAGAAGGGCAGTCCAAGGAAAAAGCTGCTTCAACTGCTGGTTCCTTAAGTGGGAGGTGTCACAGCCTGTGGTGACTCCCTGACTCCCAAACCTTCAGGTACCCCTGGGGACAGAACACAGAACCAGAAGCTGCTTCAGAGAATCCAGCTTCCCTGAAGCCACTCTGAGGACACCAGGCACTGGCCTTGCAGAATTAGCCAAAGACTTGTTTGCATAATACACCCCAAAACTCAGCATTTCCTATTCCTTGGTTCCCCATTCTGTGGCATCTCCCCCCCAATGCTTAACACTAGAATTGAAAGAGAGAGATAACACTAGCACCCATCAAAAATCTAGAACTGAGGTACTAAGAAAAAGGCTTTCAGAATTCTCTAGGTTCCTTAGTTTAACAGGTGGTTGACTGCCTCAGGGCAAACTGAGAACAAACTCTCAGGACAGAAACTCCAGGAATAAGAGCGGGCCCTTCCTGCTGCCTCAACCTCCCACCCCAAAGTTCAACATCAGAATCAAAAGAGATAGCTAACACGCTGCTTATCAAGCGGCCTGGCCTCCCCACACAAACATGAAGTTATGTGCCCAAAGAACAGGTCTCAGAATTAGACTTTAGAAGTCAAATACTCCTCCTCATCTGATCATTCTCAAACTGCTCACACCCTGCCAACGGTGGAGTACAACACAGGAGACTGCTGTTTGGATCTGGCTGGAGAAAAAATCTGTCAACCAAATAAAACAAGTAAGACAACAGGGATAACACACACTCTGACTCCTGCCCTCACTGCTGAAATTCAGACAGTTCGAAGGAATACCTGGAGTGACCTCTAAGCAACTTCCACATCACTCAGCACTGCAGAAAGGGGACCCCACACTAGTGGAGTGAGGGAGAAATGGGCTCTCAGAGGGACTCTGCATCAGGCCACAAGGCACCTAGGCAGCTGCTGACCATTGTTCTCCAATCTTCTAAAGTCCTAGAAAAAGAAAGCAAAGGCAAGTGCCCTGTACTCAGTCAGCTTTTTAAAACTTAAAATACCAGCTTCAATGACTAAACCAATCCCTGATTGGCTGGAATGTACAATACAGCTGGGCTTTGAGCCAATCAGAGTTCTGGTCGTTGGGAATGGACTAGACATGGGAGCAACTGCCGCTCACTGGCCTAACAATTTTATTAAAATAGCTCTCAATTTACCTGGTTCTAGTTAATGTGTGGGTCTGAATTAGAGAGCAAGAAACAAGGAGACCCCTCCTTCCTCTGCTCCAGTTAGGTAGGATTATTTAACAATTTTGCCCCTTGTTGGTATCGGGGTTCAATTCATTCGCTGGTATTCAGGATTCTGCATTTCTAGTTTACCCCTCCCTAACCCTGACTCATTTGTCCCATCTCCCATTTCTTCATCTCTGACCTCAAAACAAAAATAAAAGTGAGAGCAGTGAGTTCAAGGTCAAAGGTAAATTCCCACTCAACTTGCAAGCTTACTGAAACGTCTAGCTGTCTGCCCTGGAACTTCAAGAGAGAGATTAGGGGGACGAATGCCTAAGGACTGAAAACAGGGTGAGAGGGAGGAGGGGGAGGGGAAAGGCAGCCCCACGAACTCCAAAACGCCCCAAGAAGCCACAGTAAACAGCAACTACAGCAAATCCTGGGATACGGATTCAGGGTTCAGTGCTTCCCACTAACTGCTGGAACAGAGAAATAAAAGGCAAAATCCGTAAAGCGTTTATCATACCCAGGTACTAAAAAAGGACCTAAAAATAACTGTTCTTGCTTGCATCCTATGAGAAAAACAGATACAAAGGAGTTATCAGCTCAAGGAATCAGGGAGGGGTGTCCTTGCTCCTCAAGTATGTGGCTCCATTGGCTTTTTAAACCTCAACCTGCAGTCACACCGGGTACGTGAGGAGACGCGGAAGCGGCTTCTCTACTGTATTTCAAACAACCTGAAATCCTTCCATTTTACCATAACAAAGACCTGTGGAGACCAAGCTGCCGCCCAGCCCAGGAAATGCGATCAGAGCCTGTATTCAGACAGGCATTCAAAAATTAGGTACAGCAATCAGCACCTTCCCAGGAAGATGTAAGGCTTTAGGCCAGCTGAAGCGTAAACCCCATGCAATTTAGCCCTGCGGCTCACGAGTTGCTCTATCTGTTCTGGTGGGCAAAGAAAAAATAAATAATCACGTCCAAAACACTGATCTGTTTTTTTGGAGCGCCAACTAATAAATCTTTTATTTTAGTCTCTCAGCTGCTGTGGGGGAAAAAAGGCTGTTAGAGTGCCAGGCAAAAAATAAATAAAGTCCATTTCTTTTCTCTCTAGAGACACTCAAGCTAAGGAAATAAAACCTGTAGCCATTTAAAATGCTGTAACCATGAGGTCCAGGTTCCTGCAAGCTCATCATCTCATTCTGCCCCAGCCGTGGGACGGAAACAATTCAGCTTCAGCAGCAGCAGCAGCAGCAGGCCCCTAAGTCAAGATGCAAGGAAGTCCTCGCTGGGCTTCACAAAAATCAACCCAAGGGACCCACCAGCTCTCACATCCCCAAGTGAACCGGTGGCAGGACTGTCACCAGAGATGTGAACTTGGCCAGCTGGCACATCGAGCCAGATAGGAAAGGGCAGTTATAAGGGATGTTCCTGTCCCTGCCCTCTGCTATGGCCACACAGGAGGATTCCAAGATACACGAAACAACGTAAACAACCTTTCTCCAAAACTTCTCAACCCCCACCCCATTTTCAGCGCTGGAAAACCATACATAAACAAGGCCTGTTCTCACTAACAGAGCCTTCCTAAGGATGGCAGAAAGTCAAACTGTGATTTCTATTTTGTTTATTTCTGTATTTTCTTTGTGATTTGTTCACCTATATGTGGAATATAATAAACATCTATGCTTTATTATGTTTAAAAGAGATCTACATAAATATGTATAATTGTAAGTCTATTTAGTAAGAATGCATTTTTCATAGTTAAATTTAGTTATTTCTTCTTAGTGGCAGATGAAACAATTGTACATTTTACAGTCAATGACATCTTTAAAAAATTTTTAATTTTATTTATTTTTAATTTTTATTGACCTTATTGGGGTGACACTGGTCAATAAGATTATATTCAGGTGTACAATTCTGTACCCCATCACCTGTCTGCTGTACTGTGCGCTCACAGCCAACAGCACCCTCAATTCCAGGAGACAGGGCAGCTGGCAGCAGCCACACCCTCCCTCGTTCTGTGCTGCTACCAAACGCCATGTTGGGGTAACGCAGTCACGTGACAGCATCGCCAGTTCTCTCTTCATAGCTCTGGTTCGTTTATTGTAACTTTATGATAAAATATCCTCTAAGGCTGCAATTTTTTTTTTAAGGAAAAGGATTTGCTTTAAATAGAGTGCTCTGAAGAGGAACCCAAAGTAGGCCTAGTCCCTCCGTCAAGTATTTACACTGGGAAGAATGACTTTAAGTTCCCGTACAGCCCAAGGCCCTATTTATAGTGCAAGGAACCACAGAGCTCTTCACGTGAAGTTGACCTTACAATTAATTTAAGCTCTGTGCTGGCGGTAGCTTTACGTCCCACTTTACAGTTCCTCAGTGATGCGGATGCCACCCAACTCTAAATACCTAGAAAGAACTAAGGCCGATGTGAAGACCCAAAACCAAGTGCGGTAGGCAGCTGGACAGACATGAACCAAGCAAAGGTGATGGGCCAAGCACAGACGGTCACCAGGGCAAAAAGCCCCGGGTGCCTACAGGCAAAACTGGGAAAACAGGAGCCTCGCTCCCAAGGGTAACCTTTCCTCCCGCTGGGTGCTGGTGAGTGACCCGACCCCTAAGCATTAAGCCCCCAGCACCACGAGGTTCTGACCTGCATCGACCATATCTAGGCCTCAATTGTGTTTCAGGGCCAGGCCCAGAAAAGGGGCAAAATCAGACAAGCGAAGCCACCGCTGACATCAGGACCAGCTGCACTGACTAATGACCCCGTCCCAGTCAGTAGAGACCACGACTCCGCGAGGACACACCCGGAAAAGTGACGAATACTCCACTGGGATCTGTCCTCCACCTCGAGAGGGAGGACCCGGGGTAGCTCTCTCTGGAGCAGGCCCTGCCTTTCCCCGCCTCCTTCCCCCGCCTCCTTCCCCCAGGCGTGTTTTCCTCGCCTCTCCCTCTCCTAAGCTTCTGCCCTAGTACCTTGGTTCCTGAGCCCACGCGCTCAGCCGGCCCACTTCTTCCACCTCTACGACTTTCTAAACACACTTTTACTTGTACTCAAGTCCTGGCTCTGAATTCTTTCTCAGCAAGAACCCCAGTGCAGAGGCTGCTGCACCGAGGTCCAATCGCTGCGAACGCTCTGGTGCCACTTGGCTGCCGACACGATAGGAACCTGCTCGCCTTCCTCAGTCTCTCACTCCCACCAGGTCAGGAGCTGGGAACACCGGCTACAGCGACCACCCTCCTGCGCGACAGCGACCCCCCCCCCCCACACACACACCGAACACGTCTTCCGTTTCCAACTTCGATGGCCAAAAACCCTCCGAATCCCAAGTTCAGATCTCACGCACTAACCCCGCATCACCACCTCCAACCGCCCAGACGGAAGACCCAACTGGCTCGGTATAAAGCTACGAAACCTGCGGGAAGGAGACGGAGAGGGTTGTCACCGGTGAATCTGCAGCGGATAAGAAAGGGACTCGAAACTTCCAGAACCTTCTCGTTAACCTTGCTTCAGGGTTAGGACGAGCACGACTACCCAGGACTGCGTTCCAACCCCACTTCCAACAACCTGCCTTCGCTGCAGCCAGCATCCAGAGTGTTCTCGAAAAACACTCACTCAGCAGCTCCCTTGGCTAGTCGGGCCTGGCAATCCTGAGCCACTGCAGCTGCCCAGCAGTGTCAACAGCGCCCAAGCAGCTGCCCTCTTCCTTCCCGGTTAACTTAAGAAGGAATATCAGTCCTGGGAAGAACGAGGATATTACTTGGGCGGGGGAGGGGTGGAGGGAGAAGAGTTTGACGTGTAGAAGCATGAAACGAGCCCGTCACCCTTCCTTCTCTCATTTTGGACTTCTGGGGTAACCGGGCGGGGTGGGGGGCGACCAGGTCAATTATGGAGACACAGAGTCACCTCGGACCCAGACGAGTGCTCGCTGGGGTATAATTAGTACGGAAAAGAGGGAGGCGAGCACGGGCTGTAGAGATGCAAAGTGCCGGTCGACAACAATGCACAGAAGTGAAGGCGGGGGTCGGGGATGACGTCAGGAAGGTGTCACCGTCGCCGGGCCGCCTCTCCCACCCCGCCACAGACCTCGAATTCCCTCAAAGACCCACTATCCACCGCAGGGACGACATTTCTCTCCGCGGGAGAAGGGCGCGACGCCTCGGCTCCCCAGCCAGGCGGAAGCAGGAGGGGAGGTCCGACCTCCGAGAGCGCCCCTTCAGGGGGTCCATCCGGACTGGTTCGCGAGCGTGGGGTGGGGATTTGGGGGTCCGCGGAGGGCGGGGCATCGCCTCTAGCTGGGAGCCGCATCCTGGCAGGGACGGGTTACCCGGAGCCACGGAGCCGAAGCTCGCCCCTTCCACTACCCTGCTACCTGGTTACCTCTTCGCCCCTTCATCGTCGAGCAGCTCCGGCTCGGTCGCCGCCATTACCACATCGCACTCCGCGGCAGCCGCCATCTTACCGCCGAGACCAGAGAGCCGGGTGGGAGGCCGGCGGTGCAGAGCACTTCCGGTCGGAGCATCGAGCAGCTCGGCCGCGCTGCGCCCAGAGTGGCTCCCTCGGGCCCGTCTACCAGCGAGAGGCTCCGCTTGGGGCCAGAGTGGCCTCCCGTCCCCGGAGGTCCACGGTGGTCTCCGCGCCGCGGCGGGACCCCAGGGACGGTTCCTGGATGTGGGGGGCGCCACTTTAACTATAGATCGAAAGGGGGTCCAGGAGCGTATCTCCTCTCTCTGCCTTGGTTGTCCTCAGTATTGCGAGAGCTTCGTTGCCATAGCAACTTCCAATCCTAGAGCGTCTTCTGGAAGGTTCAGGGGATTCTGAGTTGGGTGGGAACCCGGTCACCCAGGACCTTGAAGGGAAAGAACCCCCCACTACTACCTTCCCGACCTTGGAGTGTGTCCACAGCCTCCTCCCGGGAAAGGCGAGAAGAGGCGGTGTGAGCCCGGTGCCCCTAGCTTTCATCGGCCCCTGGTAGCCCTGCCCAGCCAAGCCAGAGGAACGCAGGACGGCTTCACCCCGCGCCTTTCATCCCCCTCTGGATCTCCAAGCACCAACTGGTTCATCACCCTAATGACGCTGACCCTTTTATGATGTTGCTTTCATGTCAGCCGCTTGGGAGTGCCGTCTCAGCATTAGGCCTAGGAAGAGTGGCACAGTGCCCCAGACCCTGCCCTAGAGTTTATAAGGCAGCAGCTCATGGGGTGAGGTCCCTGCCCCAGTGCCGCAGTATTTCCACCCCTCGTAAAACCCTGCTCAGCACGCTTGTCTTGCTGAATGCAATCTGCATTGGGAACTTACAGAGGGCAGGTACACAACCTAATCGTCTTTGTAGTACCTCACCCCAACCAATAATATGTGTAGACTTGAATTAAATTGGGGCTTTCCGAGGTTAAATTGAGGGAGTTTGAGTTTGAAGCCATGGGGAACTAAAATAATAAGGGGACAAGGGAATTTCAAAGGCATCTTACCCTCTTCCTTCAGTAAAACTGTGCCATCGCCCATAAGCTGCTTGCATGGTCCCTGCCTACCAGAGCGCCAAGGAAGCTGAAACCAAACTCACCCTTAGTTCAGGAGAGAATGGGAGCGGCCAGGTGCCTACTGTCCCTATTCGGAGTCGGGAGGGCACAGGCTCACTGCCTGCCCGGCCTACCAACAGCTCACAGCCCACAGTCTTGTGCTGGAGGCATTCTTTCACGGTCTTCCCACTTCGTGTTCTCTGTATCGGAGCCACCTCATCTACGCCCACAGCTTTAACTTGGTTGGTGACTCTCAACCCTGTTGGCGTCCCCGGTCCAGACCACTCTTCTGAGCTCAGATCTGTATATCCAGCTCTCTACCGGTATCCTTCGGATGTTTCACAAGTCCCCGAAGCTCAACGTATTTCAATTGAACTCATCCTTTCCCCACCCCTCAACAACAGCAAAAACAAATGCTGTGCTAGATTCTCTCCTGCTGAATTCCTTATCTTGTTGAATGGACCAACTCTTTTCCTCCTGGTCATCAAATGAGACAGACGGGAGACATCATGAATTCCTCCCCTCTTTCTCATTCCTGACTCCCAATTTATCACCAAGTCTTGTTGATTCTACCAAAAGTCTCCCAAATCTATCTCCTTTTCATCCCAGCGCAGGCTCTCGTCACTTTTTTACAAACTTGAAATACTAGCAAGTCTCCTGACTGGTACTCCAGTCTTATCTCTCTCCAATCTTCAGTCTTCTGCCAGACTGACCTTCTGAAAGGCAAAACTTTATCATGTTACTTCACTAAAATCTACCAATGGCTTTCCGCTGCTGTCAGGATACAGTTAGAAACCCTTGGCCTCCTACACAAGGCCTTGGACTCTTTGGTTCCTTTCTACCACCAGTACGGAAGCCAAGCACTTGTAGTTCTAGAAAAATGCCATGAATCTTTGCCATGCTTTCTCCACCCTTCCTTCCAAGCCCTTCAAACGTAACACAGACACGACCTACTCCAGGAAGTTCTCCGTGATGCCCACTGCCCCCGCGAGTTAAATGCCCCTCTTCTGTGCTCCCATATTGCCTCTGTAATAGTTCTTGCCATGATGTTCTGTAATTTTTGGGTTAGATGTCTAGCCCCTCTAGATGGTGACGTTCTAACAGGCAGCTGCAGTGTCTAATTCGACTGCTTTTCCAGCTACGTGGTCCTGTACCTGGCACAGAATAGGCGCTCACAATACACTTGATGACTGAACGACCAGATAAATGAAGTATTACTATACTGTCGTAGCCTTTAGAAAAAGGACATCCAGGCATGAGACGACAACAAAGGCACCCCGCGGCCGAAGAACCTAGTACCGTGTCCTCCAGCGCACCACCAGTCAGGGTCTCGGCCGTCATGTTCCCCGCCGGCCTCTGGGGGCGCTAGGCGGACGGCGCCCGCTCGCTGCCGCAGGAATTCGTCTTGCCGGGGGAGGGGGGCGTGGCGGGGCGGAGCCCGGTCGACCCGGAAGAACGGAGTCGGGTGGCTGTGCAGCCCCTCCCCTGGTCCCCGTGCGCCTTGGGGTCCCGTCCCGGGTGCTGCCAGGGCCCTGGGAGGTACGGAACTGGAAGGCCTGGATCGGCCACCGCGTAGGGGCCGCTTTACGTGGCAGAGCCAAAGCTCCGCTGACTGTCTGTCTTGGGGTATCTATTAATCGTGGGACTCCCTATGCGGGGCCCTTTGGCCAGGGGTAGGAGGGTCGGTAATGAGTTTTATTTCCAGAGGTTTCGGTTCGGAACCTTTGTGGGAAGTGACCTCTGTGTCTGCTCTCGGGAGGAGTCTGTCTGGGCTGCTTCTGGGAAGTCGGCGTTTTGGGCTGCCTTCGGGATTTCTGGGACGCCTTGTGGGAAGAGCTTTCTGTGTCTCAGCCTTCTCATCTGGGTCTGTGAACCCAAGGGCGGCAGAAGTTGTCTCCTTTCCGGAGCCCTACCCCCCCCCCCCTTAGATTCCTTCACTCCTTTCTTTCTAGTCCATGGCTGAGATGGTCTTCATTTTAGCCATGGACTTGACTAGGAATCAGAGGGCATTAATTGTGAAGATAAGTCATACGGGAAAGCAAAATACAGTCTTCTCGTTATTTGTTCACCAGGAAGAATAGCTTAAGACGTATCCACGGAAAATAGTAGTTCTGCTTATTTCCCCATGGGGTCCTGCTTAAACAGAGGAAGCTGCGCACAGCCTCCCCTCAGGAGCTGGTCCTGAGTCCTGTGCAGGGAGAGGAACCTTCCCAGCATTTCACTTAAACCAGCATCTTTATTTCTTCCCGCTTCTGTGACATCGTGTGCTGTGCACCAGCAGTTACTGGCCAGGCCTGGGGGATAGTAAAAATGAGTAAAACACAGCTCCCTGGGCAGTAGTGGACGTAGACACATAACCTGTGACGTGCACCCTGACTAGTGTAGGGGACAGTGCCGAGCCGCTGAGACTGTACACGCAGCTCAGACCCTGGGCTCTCAGCTAGGGCAGGTCTGCCCTCCGGGTGGATGCCACCTCACCCAGTGTGCTTCTGTTCTTCAAGGCTGAAGGCTGAGCATGGGGAAGAGTTGCAAGGTGGTCGTGTGCGGCCAGGCATCCGTGGGCAAAACGTCCATCCTGGAGCAGCTTCTGTACGGGAACCATGTCGTGGGTGAGTGTTGGGCTGTATGTGGGTGGGGGCGTGGGAGAATGGTGGAAGAAGTTAAGGAATAAGGAGTAGGATTTGACCACACAGAGAAGCTCAAAGTCTGCTCCTGGAGTCAAGTGTAATACCAAGGTCTGGAGGAAGGAAGCCCACTCTCCCAGATGAGGAGGAAAAGCTCCAAAGTTTCACATTTGCCCAGCACGGTGTAAGCGTGAGACTCATGTTCGTCCCCCCGAGTCGTTCCAGGCCTGCCAGACTCCGTCGGGCCCCCTCTCCTCAGCCCCCACATTTCTTTCCCTCCCTGCCTGGGCAGCCTGTCAGCGTACACTCAGTCGCTCATGCTTCCCACCTGCTTCCTCCCTACACACATGCTCTCACTTTATCCCAGGTTCTGAGATGATCGAGACGCAGGAGGACATCTACGTGGGCTCCATCGAGACCGACCGGGGCGTGCGGGAGCAGGTGCGCTTCTACGACACCCGGGGGCTCCGAGACGGGGCGGAGCTGCCCCGCCACTGCTTCTCCTGCACCGACGGCTACGTCCTGGTCTACAGCACGGACAGCCGGGAGTCCTTCCAGCGCGTGGAGCTGCTCAAGAAGGAGATCGACAAATCCAAGGACAAGAAGGAGGTGTGCATGGGAGGGAGTCCCAGTGGAGGGAGCCCTGGGGCTGGCTTTGGGAGGCTTGGCGTGGCCCTGTTTTTCATTCGCGTTCCAGGAGTTGGGTGAGGAGCTGGAGGAGGGATGGAGGCCACTAGAGGGCTCCCTTTAGCCATGGAAACGGCCCCCTGCTGAGACGGCTCACCGGGAGAAGCTTCTCTTTAGTTTAAGAGGTTCCTGACCTACCACAGGAAGCCCCCACTAGTCTGTGTTTATAATGGTTCCATACTCTCGGTTGTGAGAGCCCTTCTTCTGGCAAGTCCCTCTTCAAGCCGCAGGCACCGTGGGAGTGCTCCCTCACCAGAAATTTAGCCAAAAGTGAACTGACAGCTGGTTCTGAGCAGGTATAGGCGACTTGGGGCTTGTAGTGGATGGAACTCCTGGAGACAGGGCCAGGAGGAGGCCAGGATCTGAACAGAGGAAGGAGCGGGAAAAGCAACAATTCCCCGCAAAACACACACATCCTGGTTTCTAATAGAGGAAGAGATGAGACACCAGCCAGTAAGCCTTTCCTTCTCTTGGGACTCCTAAGTGGTGGCCAGCCCTCACACCCATTCCTAAGGTCCATGGCACGTCCACCAGCCTCTCCTCCGTCCCTCTTCCCCAGGTCACCATCGTGGTCCTGGGCAACAAGTGTGACCTGCAGGAGCAGCGGCGCGTGGACCCAGACGTGGCTCAGCACTGGGCCAAGTCAGAGAAGGTGAAGCTGTGGGAGGTCTCCGTGGCCGACCGCCGCTCCCTGCTGGAGCCCTTCATCTACCTGGCCAGCAAGATGACCCAGCCGCAGAGCAAGTCCGCCTTCCCCCTCAGCCGCAAGAACAAGGGCAGCGGCTCCTTGGATGGCTGAAGAGCTGCCGTCCCTTCTTCACCGTCCCAGCCCCAGCCCAGCTCCTGGGGCTTTGGAAGAGGGGGTGGGGGGAAAGGGGACCGCCCCGTGCCGCCAGTGCAGGCAGCCGGGCCGTTCCAGGCCCTGGCCCCTTTGGCTCCCTCCCAGCTCCGGGAAATGCAGATCACCTAGGTTAGTGCCCCCCAACCTCCTCCTCCACCCCAGCTTTCATCACATCTGCCCCTCGCTGACCGAGGGCAGTTGTGGGTCAGTGCCCCTCCCACCTGTCCTGGTTGGGAAGCAGAGCTGCCATGCACAAGTGCCCACTCTGGGGGATTGTTCTGATCACGGGTCCCACACCTCTAGGCTTCTGCCACACACACACACACACACACACACACACACGGCACCAGCCTGGACTTCAGGGAGAGGGCTCCCAGGTATCGTGTGTGTGTGTGCATGCAGATGTTGGGGGTGCCTCTTCACCCAGCACCCTGGCCTTCCTCCTGTCTGTGTCTTGGCTGGAAGAAGCCAGCCTCCCGGGAAGTGTGATTTTTCTACTTGACCTCTTCCCGCCATCGTTTTGCTTCCTCTTCCGGCTTGCAGAGCAGATGGGCCTCGTGGGCTGGGTCACCAGCTGGCTTTGTGACCCAGCAAGGCTTTTCCCCTCTCTGGGCTTCTGTTTTCTCATCTGTACGGTGACAGGAGTTTCTTAGAGGTGACCTGGATCCACTCCAGCCCTGTGATTTTATAACGCCGGTGGCTTCGGGCTATCTGACCGTGTGTGTGTGTGTGTGTGTGTGTGTGTGTGTGTGTGTGTACCCCTTTGCTTCTCCCTCTTCAAGGTGCTATGCCCGCCCGCCCTGGAGGCTGGGACACTGCCCTCTGACAACCGCCAGGGGGCAGGAGCGCACTCTCCACTCTAGTTGCCAGAATGGCTGCTTAGTGCCCAATGGGGAACCTCACACCCATGGCCGCCGGTCTTCACCCCCCTCCTCTGGTTGTTTTCAGCCAATAGCTGGGCTTTATTTATAAATTTCCTGTTTTAAATGAATATGCTGCCACGGTGAAGGCTGGACAAGGTGCTCCTCTAGCCCTTCTTACCTCAGTCGCCTCAACAGAACAAGGCACACAGGTGTCAGCTTCTCGGGAGCTGACAGGTCTGTTGGGGCCCAGAAGGGTGGTCACTCTCTCCACACGCTACAAAGTGAGCTTATGACCCACAGCTTTCCTATGGCCACTTTTGTGCTTCTAATGGACACAGCCGGGCCACCTCCAATGCAGGCCCCTTCTCCCCGAAGCAGGAGGGGTGGGTGGGGGCAGGCGGCCCAGGGCTGGGCGAGTGAAGTTGGGGCATATACAGGCTCGGGCTTATTGTTCATTTATTAATGCATTGGACACAATAAAACCACAACTGTTATCAAAAAGTTTCCCTCCCACTCCCCCCCTTATCTCCAGTTGGAAATACCTTTTTAAAAAGATATATACAGTTGGATACTGGCAATGTCCCGTATTGTGGGGCGAGGTGAGCGGTGCTGGGGCAGAACAGGGGTTGTGACATTGGCTTTGATGGCGGGCTACTGGGTCCGTAGGGCCATCAGGCTGGATCCCAACACTCAGCTTCACAGTGAGGGAGGCTCGGGGTGCTGGCTGGGAGGAGGGGAGGCCAAATCTAGTGCTGGGGACCAGTTTGGGGTAAAGAGCTGGAGAGGAAAGCTCTTTGTCCAGGACGCCTGGGGGACTCGGTGTTCGCTGGGTCCATAGTCTGAGGAGGACCCAGTGCATCCGCCCCAGAGCTGGGGTTCAGGAGAAATCGGTAAAAGGCCAAGAGTGGGTCGATCACTTTCTCCATTAGAACTGGGCCCCCAGGCAGAGCATCATCCTCACCGCCCCTGGCCTGGCCCCTCCCTTTCAAGCGGATGAGGACCCCTGACAGCTTTCAGCACCACCCCTGCCAGGGCCGTACCCCACCTCAGCACTGCTCCCTTGCCCCTCCAGCCTTTGCCACGCCCCCAGGGTCATCGCATCCTGGGTGAACCAGCTCCAGCCCTCATCCCCAGCCCTCCTCTCCAGCCCTTCTCCAGAGCTTCCGGTGCGTGGGCAGGGCCTCCCCAGCGCCTAGGAGTGGGGGTCCGGCACACACTTGTCCCCAGGCCAGAAGCTGAGGTTTCCAGGGCCTTTGGCCGGGTGGGCATGGGTCTGGAGTGGGGGAATGAGAGCACCGCGGGGCTGGGGCTAGGATTTTGCATAGACCTTTGGGGTTTCTCTGTCTGCTCCCTGTAAGTCAAGTCAGTCTGGGAGATGCGTGGGAGCCCAGGACTAGCCGGAGAAGGCTAGAGAGATGAGAGTGGGGGTGGCCCTTGGGCCAGGGGTTATTAGTTGAATCCCTGGTCCAGATAGAATGAGGGGCAGCTGCCCTTGGAACTAGCCCAGCTCTACCTTGATTGGTCAGGAGCCCCTAGGCAGTAAAAAGTTCCCCGGAGGATGGAGGAACCGAGGCATCTTGGGGAGAGTGACCGCCGGGAAGCCGGCCCTGGCCTCCCTAGGAGGGCTAATAGGGGGCGAAGAGGATGGGTCCCGTGGCGGGGCGGACCGCCCCTGCTGGGGTGCGGAACAGAGCTGGGCCCAGGATGGGAGCCGGGAAGAGGGTGGCGGCCGCCGTGGGGGCAGGCCGGAGGGCCAGGGGGCCTGGCAGGGCACAGATGGCCGCGGCTGTGGCGGGGATCGGGCTGGGCAGGAAGCGGGCTGCCAGCGTCTTGGTGAGCTGCTTCTGCAAGGCCAGCTTCGACTGCGAAGGAGAGAGAGAGAGAACTAGGCACAGCCTGACCCTGGAAAATGCCACCCCTCCCCGCCCAGCCCTGAGCTCCGTCCTTGGGCCCTTTGAGGCAGGACAAACACGCCTGTTAGGGTTCCAAAACTAAACCCTCCTCCTCCCTTCCCACCCCCAAACATTCATTCCAAAGGGCTTTCTCCACCACCTGTCTTCCTGCCCAGAAGGAGGAGAATCATGATGGGCCACGGGAGGAGGCTGTGCTGGGTGCGGGCAGAGGTGGTTTCTAGGAGATGGCACGCCCACCCCTTGCTCTTGCCCCTGAGATTCCCACCCAGGCCCACCTCCCCGGAAATTCCTCCGGGCAGATCCCAACATAGCTAAGAACCCAACCCCAGCTCTTGCTCTGCCCAGGCAGCCTCGGAAGGGGTGGTGGGGGGTGACTTTATTCCTGCCTTAGCTCCCTGGCTGGCCCCCACTTCCTGCTCCCGGCCTCCCCGCCCCCACTTGACTGGGTTCCCAGCCCTGTTGCCTGGAGACAGATACCTTGAGGATACCCACAGCCAGCGCTGCGTGCTTCTGCAGCTTGCTGTGCTGGCTGGAGGGCTTGGGGGGCTTCCCGGCCAGGCGGTCTTTGTGCCTCCTGCTGCTCAGGTGCTAATGGACAGACAGACAGACTGGGAACAAGATGAGGAAGCCCAAGGACCCCCAATGACCCCACCATCTGTGACTAGCTCATCCTTCTCTACCCACGACTCACACAACAAGCCTACATTTACGGGGCATCCGCTGGAGTGGCCCTGGGAAAAGGAGATGAGAATTGGCCTTCGCCCTCCAGCCGCCCACTGTGCTGCTGGCCTGGCTCCTCTTCTTCCACCTGGCCTTGCCCGGCCCAGCACCTTCGCTCCCCAGCCCGCCTCCTTCCCCTCCCCCGGTGCCGGTCGCACTCCCTCATGCCAACCCTAGTCCCGGCCTCCCTTCTCCCACCTGCTTGAGCTGCGTCTCTGAATTGACCTGGAGCTGGCAGACGGCGCAGTGAAACGGGGGGCTGGGCCCCTGCCTGGCCCCGCGGGCCCCCGTCACCCTCTTGGCCTTGTGTCCAGCTCCTCCCCGGGGCACTGGGCGGCCCCGGCCCCTTCGGGGCGCCCCTCGCTGACCTTCCACCATCCACCGGTGCTTGGCTCCTGGGCGGAGGGAAGAGGACAGCCCATCAGCACGGGAGAGAGGCTGCGACGAGGCGGAGACCCCTCCACCCTGGATCAGCGTGGTTGCCCCTTCAGCTGCGAGGCTGCTCAGCACACACCCCCCCTGCCACCGCGTGGGGTTTCTCTCTCCCGTCCCCACCGGGTCCTCCCAGGTTCTCTCGTGTCAAGCCAACCCGCCCCAAGGAAGGCCCTGGAGTGTAACTGGTCGGCTCGCCTTCTCTCGTCTCAGCCCCTCCCTCCGGGTCTGGGCTGAAGAGACATGGACGAGGTGTCTCCCGGCGTCCGGAGTGACCCTCCAGTTCTTGCTTCTCCTCCCAACTGCCCCTCCTCAGGCATCAGTGGGATGACCCGAGATGCCCTGCCCAGTAACAACTCAGCTCAAGGCCCCTGTTACTAATACTAAGCCCTGTGGCAAAGTGCCCCAGAAGCCCCAGCTTGCCCACCCCTGGTAGGGGGCAGCCTTTCCGCCCCGCCCCTTCCCGCACCTGCAGGCGGCGGGGCTCGCTGACCTGTGTTGTGAGCCTGAAGCTGAGAGGCGGAGTTCACGGTCACCTTGCACGTGGGGCAGTAGAGGCGCCCCTTCTCGCTCCCGCTTTCCCCACTCACACCACTCCCCACAGCGGCTGCCACCGGTTCCGGCCCCGGGGCCTCTCTCCCAGGCTCTGGGGAGCAGGGTGGACAGGAGGAAGGAGAGGAAGAGGAGGCAGCATCCGAGAGTTCTGAGTGGGCTGGCTCCCGGGGCATCGGGTCCGGGGTCCGTGGTGGCTGGAGTGGGGGGCCTGGTGGGGTGTCTTCGGGACCTGCTGGGGACATGGAAGGCACCGGGTACGAGGGTGAGGCCTGAGCTGGTTCTGGAGACCATGGTTTTAAACACCGATATATCAGGGGCGGCACGGCAGAGCGCACGGGTCACTAGTGCGGGCACGACCAGCACTGAACTCCAGACCCCGCTCTACCATCCAACTCACTGGGCAGACTCGGGCCTCTTTGGGCCTCAGTGTCCCCATCTGAAATTATAAAGTCGGACGGAGTAATCTCAGCCCTCACTGTCCTGATAGTCTCGTTATTGGCAGTTCGTTAGAAGGAAATCAAAAAGTGTAGCAGAATGTTCATCGAGCAGTATTCACAATAGCAGCAACTGGACACTTTACATGTTCATCAATAGGAGAAAAGGATTTAAAAAACACACTGTGTGGCCCTGGCTGGTGAAGCTCAGTGGACTGAGCACGGGCTGCGAACCAAAGCATCGCAGGTTCGATTCCCAGTCAGGGCACATGCCTGGGTTGCAGGCCACGGCCCCCAGCAACCGCACATTGATGTTTCTCTCTCTTTTTCTTTCTCCCTCCCTTCCCTCTCTAAAAATAAATAAGTAAATAAAATCTTAAAAAAAAACCCACTGTGTGGTCATGCATTGGAATACTACACGGCAACGGAAAAGGACAAACTAGAGCCGCCACCACAACCGCACAGGAGACTCGTACGATGTGTGTCATGGACACTCAGGGAAGGTGAATGAGGCCCAGATGCAGAAGCCTACATCCTGCACGCTTTACCGAAACCAAGCGAAACTGGTGTACGCTGAGAAAAGCCAGGATCGTAGTAGGTACCCTGGGCGTAAGGGTGTATTGTGGGTGGTTGCAGAGTATCACCCCACCACTCATGTCTGTCTGGAACCTCAGAATGCGACCTTATTTTGGGAAACGCGTCTTTGCAGAGTAAAATTAGTTAAGATGAAGCCACACTGGATGAGGGTGGGCCCTGACCCAGTGACAGGGGTCCTTCCAGGAACACCCTGTGAGGAGACAGACGCACAGGAGAAGGAGACGTGAGGATGGAGGCAGAGATCGGGGCCAGGGGCAGATGTGGCCACACGCCACGGCGTGCCGAGAACCGCCGGCAGCCCCCGGAAGCCAGAAGAGGGGTGTGAAACAGATCCTGCCTCTCGGTTCCCAGGAAGGAACCAACCCCGTTGACACATGGCTTTCCAATGTCTGACCTCCAGGACTGGGAGGAAATCAACTGTGATGATTTTCAGCCACTCAGGGAGTGGTCTTTCATTACAGCCCCCCAAGAAAACGGGGTGACTGGAAGGGGGCCGAGGGAGGTTTCCGGGTGCTGGAGAGATGTTTCTGGATCTTCATACATTCAGACAGGGGAATTCATTGGGTCCCACTTGTGATGTGTGCCCTTTTTCTCTATGTAGGAATACACTAATATAAGCAACAATAAGAACTATCTCACCCTGGCTGGTGTGGCTCAATGGATCGAGTGCCAGCCTATAAACCAAAGGGTTGCCGGTTCGATTCCCCGTCAGGGCACATGCCTGGGTTGCAGGTCAGGTCCCCATTTGGGGGTGTGAGAGAGATGGCTGACCATGTTTCTCTCCCTCTCTTTCTCCCTCCCTTCCCCTCTCTCTGAAAATAAATAAATACAATTTTTAAAAAATCTCTCAACTCCTCATCAGAAACTAGACCTAGAGTGGGGAGCTGGGAGAAGAATTCAGGACTGACCTTTGCTCTGTGGCTCTCTGGGGGCTCCGCTGGCTACAGATAAGGTTGGGGACACCTGTGTCCCATCCTGGGCCAGGGACTGGGGCCTCTGCTTGCTCTTGGCGGCTTCAATGGCCTTGAGTTTTCTGGCGTGTTTGTGGCCTTTATAATGTGCTTCGGCCTGGTTCTGGGGTGGGGAGGGCATAGGGTCACCATTCATTTCTCTGAGTCTACGTGTCCCATCCGCGAGCTGGCCCTGGGCAGGGGGCAGGTCACACAGGGGTGAATCCTCGTCATTGCCATCGTCATCACAGTATGCGCATGGCCCTGATGTTTACAGAGCACACCCTCATCCCTGAGCTCCCAGGCAGACAGCCTCTGGCTTTAAGCTCTGGCGCGACCATTCAGCAGCTGTGCCTCTTTAGGGCAAGTCGCTTCACCTGGGTGAGCCTCCGTGTCCTCGCTCACAGCCTCTGTGCTCGCACTGACCTCACGGGACTCTGAGAATCACATGAGCACCTGCACAAGGGCCTAGTTCACACCGTAGACACTCCATGAATGTTCGTTACTAAGACAACAAATGCACAAATGGAGAAAACAGAGTTCCTCCCCCTTTGGGGGGGGGGTGTGCACCCCAGAGCATTCATCCCTTTGTTCAGTTTTTTCAACAGTTACTGAGCACTGGCCGTTCGCCTGCCCCTGTGAAGGGGCGAGCGTGAAGACACAGCCCCTCTCTGGGAGGGAAGTCTCTCTCTCCAGCTCGTTTACACCTTGCAACCTGAACGCCTGGGGGGAACCCCCATATCTGGCCTGGCCGTGGGTGTCCTCCCTCCTTCAGCCAGGGGTCCTTGCTTGTTGCTCCCAAATGCAGTAAAGACAGGCCCCTCCCTGGACACTTCCACCAGAACGGGCCAGCTGAAAGCATCTCCCCGAGGCCCCCGAGTGGCCCGGACAGAAGGCAAGCCTTCCCCGAGTGGCCCGGTCAGAAGGCAAGCCTTCCCCGGTAGGCCAGGATGAGGCTCCTTCACTATCCAGGCGCAGGCTACGGTAGAAAAGATGCAGGGCCCTGGGGTCAGCCAGGCCTGGGTCCAGACCCCAGTGTTGCTACTCACCAGCGGTACCAGGCTACTTAACCTCTCTGAGGCTCGGTTTCCCCCTCTGAAAAGTGGGGATGACCACTGCGCCTCTACTCACCTCACAGATGTAGCGTGAGAGCTAACTAAGATGATAGGCATGAACATATTCTACAAACTCTCAGGTGCTTGAAGAGCTCAGCTCCAAGCTGGAAGCGGACGGGGCGGCCCCTGCGGCCCAGAGAGGGGAGGGCAGTCTCTTCTCGTGCAGGAGGACCCAGAACACGGGAGGGAAGTACAGGGAAGGGAAACGGAGTCCCAGGGGCACTCGGGAAGGAAGGGGCAGGGCACTCCGGGCAGAGCAGAGGGTGGATGAACAAAGGGCTGTGAGCGCCTCTTCTGCAGCCGGGGATGGAAAACAGAGCCCTCAGCCCCTGTGCTACCCCGTTCCCCACAGGGAAGGCCCCGGAAGCCCAGTCTCCAGCCCCCGCCCCCGCCCCCCGCCCAGCAGCCTCCTCGGCTTGTTCCCACTGCCCCCTCTCACCGCGGAGTTGAACCTCAGGTGACAGATGTTACAGGAAATGAAGAGCTTCTTCTTCAGGGGGGTGGGAACCCCAAAGGTGTGGCTGATGACAGCTTTCTGGACCGGGTCCATCTGCAAAGCGGGTGGGAGGGCACAATAACTCTGGGGCCAGCCTCAGAATTGGGGGGGTGGAGACAGTACAAAATGCAAAAAAATGAAAGACTTTCAAGGAGCACAGTGGCCAGCCCCCAGGAAGAACTTGTCCCATCCTTGTGACGATAGACACACAGAAAGAAACAGCTTTTTCCCTGGCGGACTTTCTCTGTCAGCGTGGACTTCCGCTTGGGGGCAGGGGGATGGGTAGGGTGACCTCCAGGATCTATCTATCTGTTTATTTATTTAGCCTCGCCTGAGGACATGCTTTTAGCGAGAGCAAGGGAGAGAGAGAGAGACATCCATGAGAGAGAGAAGCACTGATTGGTTGCCTCCCATACATGCCTGGGCTGGGTATCTTCCGTGCCTGGACTGGGGATCAAACCTACTACTTAGGTATGTGCCCTGACCGGGAGTTGAACCTGCAACCTTTTGGTTACTGGACGATGCTCCAGTCAACTGAGCCATCCTGGCCAGGGCATGACCTTGAGTTACAGAAGCACGTCCTAGTGATCACCTTGGTGTCTCTTGCTGCCCCTCTAGTCTCTGTTTGTTTGTGTTTTTTTTCTCATTCACAAGAATCACAACCATGAGAACAGAGTGCCAGGGGCAGGGAGAGGTGGGGGCGGGAACGACAGAGTCCCTCTGTTGGAATTTCCTCTCCCATAGCCCAGCCTTGTGCTGGACCTGTGGGCGGGGGAGATCAGGCTCATTTTGTGAGCTCTGCCACAGTCACGGGGCCTGAGGGAGAAGGAGCCACGGCCAGGGGAGGTGGGGGACAGGATGGGGCAGGTGGCAGCAAGTAGAAGCTAGAGGGTTTCCTGAGTAGCAGAATCATTCCTTTGGAATATGAACCTGTGTGTCTTTGTCTTATTTTAAATACTTTTTTCTTCTCTCAAACCAAGCCTTGATGTTCCCTTTTCTCAGGGCCCAGACTGCCAGGCCAAAAGCAGAAGCTATCTGGGTCCCCTCGTCAAGAAGAACTCGCCAAGCCTTCCTGAGAGGAGAGAACGGGGCCTCAGAGAATGACCCCCGACCCGCAGGGCCCCCGGCAATCAGGACCACAGAGGCGTTACCTGCTCCCGAGGGACTGTGCACTTGAACAGTGAGCACGTCGCTGGCAAGTGACCTAGGACCAGAGGCCCTCCCCCCATGGCTCAGGCTCCTGGGGACCTCTGTGCAACCCTGGAGGCTGGGATTCCTCGGGGTGACTGAGGCGAGGGGAGGGGCTTGTTGATGATGACATTTGATTTTTCAAAATTAAAAAACGGGGCATGCCTGACAGCTCCTATACTGAAGTCTCATTCATGCTCACTACACTTGTTTTTCACCCATATACACACGTGGAAATACACAGACCCGTATACACACAGAGGGCACCTGAGCCCTGGCTGGTGTGGCTCAGTGGACTGAGTGCCAGCCTGTGAAGCCAAAGGTCCCCAGTAGGGGGCGTGTGTGAGAGCCAACCGATCAATGTATCTCTAGCACATTGATGTTTCTCTTTCTCCCTCCCTTCCCCTCGCTCTAAAAATAGGTAATAAAATCCTTAGAAAGCAGAGACTACAGAGCTTACAGACAGTTACAGGTGACAGAGACATGCAGAGTAATACAGTCTCGCACACACAAACGGCACACAGCCACAGGCAAAGGCTCACTCCCTCCAACCCACGCAGAACACACTCAGAGGGTCAGATACACCAAACACACGCACAGTCCGCATGAAGACACAAAACACCTGTCCCAGGCACACATATCACATACCGAGAAACCAAGAGTTGTTTACAAACACACACACAGAGGACACCAACACTCACACCCACAAATAACAAAGACCCGTGGAAACACAGACTAAACTCAACTGCACACAGGCATACACAGGTCATTCACAGACGTCCCTAAACCAAAACTCCAGTGAGATCTGCAGTGCAGTCCCTAATGTCCCAGCAACTGGGGGAGCTGAGGGCGCCTCCTACTTCCTTGGCCCAGAGAGCGGGGCCCAGGTGGTCTCTACTTTGGGAGCGCCTAGTCCCTTGGGGGTGTTGGAGGAGAATGAGCTTCCGGTTAGACCCAGCTTCCCTGCCAAGCCCACCTTCCCGGCCCACCCCCCGGCCTAGCTGCATGCGCCCGCCCACCGGCCCCCGCCCCTACCGGGCCCCGCCCCTACCGTGCTGAAGTTGGGGAAGAGGCTGAGCGGGGCAGCACCATTGAAGTGGAAGGCCAGCAAGTGCTTGAAGTCCAGCGGGGGCTGCAGAGGCCTGGCGGGCAGGGGCAGGGAGGCCAGCAGAGGGCTGGGGGTGCTGGATGCCGGGCCTGCTGCAGGAGGGAGAAGGGCAGGGTCTGAAACGGGAGCCGCAGGGCCAGCACACCTGCGCAGTCGGAAGGGCAGAGCCCCCGTCTCCCTCTCCACCAAGGAGCACTGGCCCAGCCCAGGGTGGTTATTACAGCCCACCTCTGTGCCTCTCCCCTCCACTACCGGGGAAGCAGAAGCAGGGAATCCACAGCATAAGGCTCGCGGCCCAGGAGGATGACCCTCCCACCCCTACAGGGGCCCAGTTGAACCCCCCAAGGGGAGTCAAGCCAAGGGAAGGGACAGAGGTGTCAGGTTGGGCTTCCGACACACACGCACCACCATGGAGACGGCACGTGAGCTGAGTTTCCTCTTTATTGCAAATTAAACCCAAACCCTGGAGGCCTGGGGAAACGTCAGACCCCCTCCCCTCTTCTAACTCCCCCACTCCAGACCCCCACATCATTCTCAGCAAGGGCTGCCGCAGGGGGGGGGTGGGAACCCTTGGAAGCTGAATGAATGTGTCCCCCAGCTCTGGTGAGGCCCCAGCTGCTTCCACAGGAGGCAAAAAGCCCTCCAATAGCATGCATCCCTGGGTCTGGCCTGGATAGGAGTGGGGGGAGGGCTCAGTGTTGGGGGGAGGGGGATGGCACCATGGTTTCACAGTCTTTGGTCTTACAGCTCTGAGGCAAGGAACTTGGGAGAACCACCAGGCTTCAAGAAGTAAAAAAAAAAAAGAAAGAAAGAAAAAAGAAACAAATCCAGTTCATTTGGGACTTTTTTGGACCCTGTCAAAATGAAAAGAAGTCCTTTCAGATGTATATGTGACCACTATGAAAGATAGGTTTATTTCACGTTTATAGACCGGTGTGTCTCTATACGCTATGGTCACACACAGAAAAGCCTCAGGTGGCCTAGGGGTGAGAAGGGGAGCGAGGGTGCCACGGCCACCCCCCACCCCCCCAGCCGAGAGCCTGCGCACAGAGCGGTGCTGTGCTGTGCGGCGGGTCGGAAACAAGGCCAGCCATCTGCTCCTGCCCAGTCACATCAGAAGAGGTGCTGCCAGCGGGGAGCTGAGAAGCAGTCAAGGACCCATCGACTCTTCTTTCCCTCGATCCCTTCATTCTGGAGACGCCGTCTTCCTCCCCCGCACCAAGAACCCCCACCCCCAACGTTTTAGGGCCGAAACTTGAGATGAGTCCAGGGGGAAAGGGGTGAGCTACTCCTCACCGAATTCTAGAATGGTCGGGAAAAATATTTAGGGTACCCCAGAGCCTAGCATACTCTGCCCACTTGCCAGATCCCCCTTGAACCACCCCTCCTCCACAGCCCACGGGGCTGGGGTAGTACTCAGCGTGGAGCAGAGGAAGCATGGGGAAGGTGGGTGGAAGGTCACAGTTAGTGAGTCAGCTCGGATGCAGCATGGTCAAGTCCAGCTTGGCCCTTGAGTGCCCAGGGACCCAGGCTGGCTGGTTAGAAAGAAGGAGGCCACCCTCCCGTGAGCTTCGATCCCAGCAGCCCCTCCTCCCACCCACTTTCTAAGAACTTCATGGCCATCGCAAAGTCAAACTCGTGCAGTGGGGGACCATCCACAGCGATCTTGACCACAGGGTCGCCTCAGCCTTCCCCTGCCCCGCCCTGCCCCCACCACCGCAGCTCCCGGCTGCGGCCGACCTTGTCCAGGAGACCAGCGCCCGCGGGCAATGCCAAGGCCAGGGTGGCGAGGGCTGCGAAGTTGGGGAAGAGCTCGTGTAGCTCGGAGTGTGCGCATGCCAGCTTGGAGCACAGAGCCCGTGGGCTCAGCTGCCCCAGGCTGCAGACCACGCGCTTGAAGAGCGTAAAGTCGCACCACAGCCCGGGCGTAGACACGCAGCAGGAGCCGCAGCGCCCCTTCGCGGTACGTGCCCAACTCCTCAGGTGCCTGTGGGTAACGGTGGGGACCGAAGATCAGCGCAAACGTAGCTGCAGCGTCCAGCGAGGGTGCAGGGTAGGAGTCCCGCAGCCCGCTCCACATGGAGTCCAAGAAGGCCCCCTGCAGCTGCTCCAAGCCCCGGACTGCAGCCTTGGAGTAGCCAACCAGCTCCAGGCCACGGTAGGTACAGTGCCCACCGCCCAAGTCCGGGCTGGAGGATGCCAGTTCCTGCAGGAAGCCCTAGAGGTGTGTGCGACCGGAGCTTTGCAGAGCTTGGAGTGAGGCGGCAGCTGCCATCACCAGGGGCTGCAGCAAGGCCAAGTCCAAGTCTTCTGGCTGCAGGACAAAGGTGAGCTTCTGCATGCAGGGCAGAGTGTCCAGGAGCAGGTGGGTGAAGGCCACAAAGGTGAACTGGCGCAGGGCGAGGGCCAGGGCCCTAGCTGCTGGTGAGGCAGGGGCAGAGGCCTCCAGCGTGGGCACCAGGCAGGGCCAAGCCTCAGCTACTGCTCCCACGACAGGCAGCAAGGAGGCCCAGGGCACTGGCCGGGGTCCTGCCAGGTCGACGGCCACAAGGTCCAGTGCCGTCTGGAGTGCAGGGACCATGTGGTGACTGGGGCGGCCGTGGAGGCAGAACAGGGCATCCAGGACATTTTCATATTCACCTAGGTAGGCCAGGGGCTTGGGGGCCAGCCGGCCGGGGAGACCGTGGACCTCCAGAGGCAGTGGGCAGGTGGCCCAGAGCTGCAGGCCCACACCCCCCAGGCGGTCCCTGGGGAGGCTCAAGCTGAACCAGGCCAGCTTGGGTGCAGACATGCCGAAGGCCTGCAGGACGTCCAGGAGTTGGCCAGCAGTGGCCTCGCCCTCCCGTAGCTGCACATTTCCTAGGAAGGTGGTGGCAGGCTGGCCGTCGCAGGGGGACGCCGAAGTGGCAAACAGGGCCAGACTGGGGGACTCAGGACAGTCCGTGGTCTTGTCTAACACCAGCCCCACGTAGGGGGCCGCCTGCAGGCACTGGCAGGCCTCTGCGTGCAAGACACCAGCGATGGCCACCTGGGACAGCCAGAGAGAGAAGCAGAGGAGGGCGGTTAGACTTGTCCTGAGAACAGGAGGCAGACAGTACAGGGTGGCAGAAAGAGCTCAGGCCTTAGCATCAGAATTAGGGGCTAATCCCAGCTTTGCCATGTACTGGCTGTGTGACCTTGGGCCAATCATTTCACCTCTCTGAGCTTCCGTTTCTTCAGTTCTAAAATCGGGCTAATAGGTGTCCCCAATCTCCTCCAAAGGTTGTTGTGAGTTATAAATGTAATTTTTTGTTGTTGTGCTTAGGAATGTAAAATGCGCCCTGGCTGGTGTGGCTCAATGGATTGAGGGCTGGCCTGTGAACCAAGGGGTTGCCAGTTCGATTCCTGGTCAGGGCACATGCCTGGGTTGTGGGCCAGGTCCCCAGTTGGGGGCGTGAGAGGCAACCACACACTGATGTTTCTCTGGCTTTCTCCATCCCTTCCCCTCTCTCTAAAAACAAATAAAATCTTTAAATAATAATAATAACAACAAGTGTCGCAGGTTCGATTCCCAGTCAGGGTACATGGCTGGGTTGCAGGCCATGACCCCCAGCAACCGCACATTGATGTTTCTCTCTCTCTCCCTCCCTTCCCTCTCTAAAAATAAATAAATAAAGTCTTTAAAAAAATAAAAAATAATAATAACAAAAAAGACATGTCGAATGCTTTATGAACCATAAAGGTTCTACAGAGTTCGGTTTGTGCGTGTTTCTACAGCATCACTCGTCTGCCTTGTCCCCGGGGATCTCCCTCCTCTCCGCTGCTCCGGGATTCGCTGGTGGACGTGTTCAGTCCCCACTCCCGGCCAGCAACACAGGACCCCAGCCATGCACTGCCTGTCTCTCATCTCTCTGCAAGATGAGATCACCTCCCCCACCTCCCAGCGCCCAGGACTCGCACAACCAGCGCCTAGGACAGAGCTGCACTTTGCATGCTGCGGGGGCCACAGGGGTGACCCTGAGCCTGACATGGGCCGAGGACAAAGCAAAGGGAATGCGGACGTGCATGCCTGCTCCAGCTCCACCATTTCAGGCCCCGAGAGCACCGGGACCCAGTTTTTCAGTACAAGTAACAAATCCAGATTTTCATATGTAATCTTTCATGTTGTTAGACTTGGAAGTGAATTTAAGTTTTTCAAAACACACTGGGAAAACCAACAAAACACTTCCGTGGGCCAGTCAAGCCCCCCGGGGCCACCAGCTGGCTCTCTCTGGTCTAGGTAGCGAGGGGAGCGCTGCTGTGCCCGCGAGGACAGGACCTGGTCTGGCCGCTTCAGCACCACGCTCCCCGCAGCTGGCCCAGGGGCCTGGCACGCAGAGCGCTCTCCGTGAAGGCTCTGACCAGTGAAGGTATGAATGAAGCGCTCTGGCCGCTGCCCAGGGGCCTGGCATGCTGGCACTGGACCAGAGGGCTCAATGTCCTCCCTCCCCAAGCCCTCCCCCCACCTCTGGCTGCCACCCACCTGCATGTCCCTCACCCTCCTGGGGCTGTAGTAATTGCCACGTTCTGTGCCCAGCAGTGTCTGGCACAGGTTGAACCTCTGTAGCTCCAGCAGGGCAGAGCAGCGGTCATCAGGCACGTCCTCCTTGGCCATGCAGTACACAGCAGTCAGCACAGCCACTTTGGCCAGGTCCACCTCCACCTTGACGCCCCTGGAGGGAGGGGTGCTTGCCAGGCCTGGGTAGGCCCCTCCTCCCCCGGCCTCCAAGGTGGGCTGGCCCCCGTTGACAGAGCCTGGCGGTGGGCCCCCGAGGTCACGTGGCGCAGCAGAGCGTGGCGCTGGAAGTTGTCGGTGCCCGCGGTGAAGGCGTTCTCGGCTTTGCCGTGCTTGTTCCTCACCAGAGCCTGGCGGGGCGGCACTCGAGGCAAAACATCAGTTCCCTCTGGGAGTCGAAGTCCAGCCAGGGAAACTCCTCTTTCCAGTGCTCGTTGAGGTAACGCTTGCACTTCTTGTTGGAGTTGGAGGCCTCTCCAGCTGGTTTCTTCCCCGGGGGCACCATTCCTGCTCCAGGGGCAGGGCGCCCCCAATTCCCTCCCAAATGCTCTGACCCCTCCCCAGCTCCACCCCCACCCCACCCCCACCCCACCCCCACCCCACCCCCACCCCTGCCACACACAGAGGCACCTCCCTTGACAAGGGGAGCTGGTGGGGAGGCAGGAGAGGGGCAGCTTGCCAGACTAACGTGGACCGTCCATCTAACTTAGCTGGGAAAGTCTATTCCCGCTCCGCCGGTGGGAGACTGGAGACGAAAGAGACAAGGGAGGCTGTTAGGGAGTCCGCCGTGGGTTCGTGCGCCCCAGAGCTCTCCCGGGCTGAGGGGTGGGCGGGGCCCAATGCGAAAGAGCTACTGGGAGTGGGTGGGGTTATGCAAAGAGCCACAGAGCAGTTATCCAAAGTGGGGAGGGATGGGTGCCTGAGTCCCCCACCTGAGGCTCTCCCTCCACCCAGGACGAGGCATTGACCGGTGCTGACAGCTGAAGCAGCCACAACTCAGAGCTGGAAAGACTGGCACCATCTATGCAGCCACATTTTGTAGGTGGGTGGGGGCGCTGAGTCCCAGAGACAGAGTGGTTCTCAGGACCCAGGAGTCATTTCTGAGCCAGAGCAACAATTTAGACCTCCTGAGTCGTCGCCCAGAGGATGACGGATCCCTCCAGGCCACAGTCAGTCATTTCAACAGAAGGAAGCGAGCACAGAGCTGAGCTTCCGGAGCCACAGGACCGAGGAACTGGATTTGCTTTTCTCTGGTGCTCTCTTCCTCGCGCACATGGGCGCACGCACACGGGGGATGAGGTTTTGGGGAGGGGACCCCAGAAGTGGGGGCTGAGCCCCAGATTGAAGAGACCGGGCTGGTTGCCTGTATGTCCCTCACTCTACCCCCCCACCCTACCCAGGGCGCAAGGCCAGAAGGAGCAGTTCAGGACCAGAAGGCCATTATCCAGCTGATGGCTGAAACCTGCCTGTCCCCTCCTCTCTGTGCCTACGGATAATGCCAGTAACTACCATGTACGGAGCGTGAACAAGCTCAGACCCTGTGCTGTGCGCTCTGCAGTGACTCCAAGAGGAGACCAGGATTCCTCTTGCAGAGACTCGGAGGGTGGCATTGTCCTCATGTTGAACAGGAAGAGACTGAGGCTCAGAGACTTTGTGTGACTCGCCCAAGGCCCACAAGCAGTAAGTGCCCAAGGCAGGATTAGATCCCCAGTCCTCCGGACCCCACAGGCCACACTGGGACTCTGGCCTGCACCGTCTCGCTGGGTTACGCAGCTGCCTCCACCTCTGCAGCCGCTCCCCCAGGTTCGTCTGTCTTGCAGCAGCCAGAGAGCAAGGCCACCCACAAATCCGCCTGTCACTCCCTTGCTTCTGCCTCGTCAGTGGTGTCCTGTTGCCTGAGTGAGTCTACACACCTCACCATGGCCGTCCCCTCCCAAGCCTCTGCACACCTGCGGAGCCTCCTATCCATCAGTCACTCCTGTTTGCTCGGCCAACTCCAGATGCTTTCCATCCCCACACAGGACTGTTACTTTAGCTCCTGCCTTCATCTTCTGAGCCTGCAATTCCCCACCCCTCCTCTTTCCCTGGATCACTCCTATTTGTTCTCGGAGAATAGCTCGGACATCCCCTAGGCTGGTGTCTGCCCTCCTGTCTCCCATAATTCCCCGTGGGTAATTCTTCACAGTCCAGCATGGCAAGTGCCAGAGTTCTCCCTGCACCTCCGCACTTGGTTCCTGGAAGGCCGAAACCGCATTTGTTCATTTTCGGATCTCTAGGTCTCTGTACAGGGCTGGACACGCAGATGCCTCTCGGCACAAGACGGTCGTTGAAAAGAATGAAAGGATTTATTTTGGCTACGTGAAAGAGCCTCCTGTTTCTGAGGCCATTGGCTAGACGAGTTTCGCTCTGAGGAAGCAGCGACTGTCGTGTCCACCTGGTACTACCCCCAGCGCCCCGTGCGGCCCCTGGCACTTGGTGGGTGGGTGAAATAAGGGCAGATGAGTCGAATTCCGGGCACAGCTGTTCAGGGTAAGGGCAGGCACTCCAGGTTGCCACATGGGGGTGAACCTCGTTGGTCCTCTTCCCCTGGACCCTTAAGTGGCATTCGGCACTGCTCCCCACGCTGTCCTTGAAACACATTTTTTCCCCTTAGCTTCCAGGATTCTCTACATTCCTGATTTTCCTTCACATCAGCCACCCCTTGGCCTGTTCTATCATTTCCACCTCCTGTCCCCAACCTCAGCCTTTCCAGAGAGTTCGAGACCATCTCTACAGGACACTCTGAAATACACAGCCCCAGTCTGGGCCACCCCGCAGGGCAGCTCACCTCTCCACCCAACCACCTTCCTGGCTTGTCTAATGGAACTCTCCCTGTGTCCCCACAAAATATGCTCCTCTCCCTGGTGCCCCCAGTCCAGGAAACGGCCCGTCCTGCCACCCAGGCGTTCTGGGCAGAAGCATGCCCCTTTAAGCCGCACTCTCTCCACTTCCAACACCTGGTCTACCAGCAGGCCCTGGTGGACTCCACCTCCTCAGTCCACCTCTCACTCATCCCTTCTCTTGCCGCCGCTGCCGCCCTTCGCACCTGGGTTACCTGCCTCTCTTGCCTGGACTATGCCAGTTGCTTCCTGGTGGCTCTCTGGGTTTCCGCTCATACCCGTCTGTGCGCCATTCAAACCCTAGCAGCCAGAGGCGGCTTTTAAAACCCTGCTTGAAACCCTCCACTGCAGCCCGTGGCTCTGAGGCCAGGGCCAGAATCCTGCTCCACGACTGCCAAAGGCCCGGGCATTGCTGCTCTCGCTGGCAGCCACTTGTCCATCCGTCCCCTTCCAGCTATACCTGCCTTTTCTTGGTTGCTCCAGCGTGCCAGGTTCCCGTCCTCAGGGCCTGTGCACATGCTGTGCTTTCTTCCAGAATGTTCCCACGCTCCACTTCCCCTCTGGTCTTAGCTTAACTGGCCCCTCTTCAGAGGTTTCTCTAATTCTCCCTTCCTAGGAGGTCCCCTCCCTTCCTGTCACTAACCCATTTGTTCCCTCCATTGCACTCCCCACAGATTACAAATCTACTTATCTCTGTGCAGTTCTGTTGCTTGGTGTTTTGGTGTTCTCTCTCTCTCTCTCTCGCTCTCTCTCTCCCTCTCAACCCCAGAACCCAAGAGAAGGGGACCCAGCACATATACCACAAAATCTGGGGAGTGAGTGAATAAGGACGCCTGGGCTCTCAGGCAGGAGCAGTGGCATGGACCCTTGGGTGCCTGTTGGGTGGTTGAAACAGCTGCCTTTTGACATTGTTTCCTCCTAAAATCCTGCAGTTCAGTGACCTTGTCCAGCCCATCACCCAAAGCACCTTAGAAGGGGGAGGAGGTGCAAGGCCGAGTTTGTCAGATCCCTTCCCTGCCCCGAGAAACGGGTTCTCCTGCCCCGCTCTGCAGAGGGGACAAAACGACTGTCAGGCCTGGGGTGTTTCTGATAAAAGGTCAAAAGAGTAGGTAGGAAGGAGGCACGGAAAGATGGAGATTCTACAACTGCACTGTCCAATACGATACGGTAGCTGCTGGCCAAATGTGGCTGTTTAAAATTAATCAGAATCGCACCCTGGCTGGTGTGGCTCAGTGGATTGAACACCGGCGTGCGAACCAAAGGGTCGCCAGTTCAATTCCCAGTCAGGGCACATGCCAGGGCTGCAGGCCAGGTCCCTGCTGGAGGGTGCACGAGGGGCAACCACATACTGATGTTTCTCTCCCTTTCTTACCCCCTCCCTTCCTCTCTCTCTAAAAATAAACAAATAAATAAATCAGAATTAAATTACAACATTTAAAATTTAGCTTCTCAGTCGCACTAGCCACAGTTCAGATTCTCAATAGCAACCTGTGGGCCGTGACTAGTGGCTGTTGCATTACATAGCTCAGACCGAGAATGCTCACAACATCTCAGAAACTTCTATTGGACAGTGCCACTCAAAAAACAAAACAGGAAAGAAAAATAGACAAAGGTCTTGGATATTCCCCCACCCCGACCCGAGGGAAGCAGGCCGGGCAGAGTGTGGTCCAAGGAGACGCACGCCTCAGACCCAGGTCCCCTGCGCCTCTTCGCACCCTGGTCAGCGGGGTGGGAGCAGGCACGACTTGCCGGGCCCTGGGGCACAGTGCCTAGCTCTGCCACCCCCACTTCGCCCAGCATGTAAGCCTCAAATGTAGGGTTTATTTAGCCCCAGGATGGTAGTCCCCGGCCTCTTCCCCAACCTCCTTTGGGCGCCATCCTTTTGGGACCCCACTAAAAGAGTCTAAGCTCCTGGCAGAGAAGAGGTGGGCGACCCCTTCCCCGGCAGCCCGGGTGAGGCTGAGGCCCCCAGCATGCCTGGCCCCTCCTCCGGGGATGGAGACTCAGAGGGTTGGGGAACTTCTTCTGGGGGGCACGTGGGGGAGGATCCCTCAGATGGGTCTGTCGGAGGTACTGGTCCCAGACTGGCGATAGCCTACGCCCGCACGCAGGGCCCACAGCCCCTTTCATCCGCCCTCTGCCCGGCAGCTCTGGGAGGGGGCGCCCCGCCCAGCCCCGCCCAGCCCCAGTCCTGCCCACACAGACTCGCAGAGACACTGGAGCCACCATCTTGCACGGCGGACGCTCTGGCTGTGGTCTCCTTGGGCTTCACCGAGCGACAGCAGCCACTACTGGTAAACGCGGCGAAGAGGCGCCAGCAGCCAGCGCTTGCCGGGGTCACAGGCCGGGTGGTGGCGACCCCCACCCTGGGGTTCACCCAGTAGCACCCCTCTGCCGTCCCGCTGTGTCCCAGCCGCGGTGTGGCGTGCGCGCATAGCCCGAGGTCACCCGCATCCTTCCCCCGCCCCCCACCCCGCCGTGTGCACTGCAGCAGGAGCTACTGAGATTAGACGCAGGAAGGAGTCATTCATTCATCACAACTATCCGTGCACTCCCAGAGGAGCTCACAGGGGAGAGCTCCCAGGGGGAGTGCCAAACCAGGGAGAGCGTGTGGATGGAGGCTCCAGTCTAGCAAGTGTTCTGCGGGTTATGAACAAAATGTTTGGATCACAGAGGAGTGGGCAGTAAGCCCAAAGGTCTCCCGGAGAGTCAATTAGTTTTCACAGCGGGGCCAGGGACATGTTACCAGAGGAGGGGCATTCCAGGCAGGGGGACTGGCAGGACACGGGCATTTGACAGTGTGGGGGGCAGGCTCACACAGGTCCAGGTGGAGCGGCGGTGGGGGGTGGGCTGAGTGTGCCCTGGGCAGCGCCTGCTGCTGGGCGGCTCGCAGTGAATGCTGGGGGTTTTGACTTTCGGCCGGGTGGGGAACCTCAGGAGGTGTTTGAGCTGGGAGCTCAGAGTTTTAATCCAGTGAGTTATTTGTAGTTATTTGTAGCGGGGATGAAGGAAATGGCGTGTCAGGGAGAGGGAGGAGGGACCTCTTCCTGGAATGCTCAGGTGGGCAGGGGCCCCTCCCCACGGTGGGAGTTCCCTGCGGGAGGGCTGTGGGTTTGTGCGCCCCCACCCTTCCCGACCTGGAGTCTGGAGACCTGCAGTGGAGCTCGGAAGGGGACTTGGGCTGGACACGTGGCCAAGAGCCTCAGTTTCCTCACCTGCGAAATGGGAATTGCACCCCGGTGAAGGGGAAAGGGCAGGACCCAAATGGGTCTGAGGACCAATTGAGTTGCTGAGTGTGGAGGTCATTGGAAGTGGGGTTGCTGGGGCACTTGGTGACTCGGTCTCCCCTCCAGTCAGCACAAAGGCACCCAGAAGTGCCCTTCAGCCCCTCAGGACTGGGTCCCCTCCTCTCCCACACAAGGCCTAGGGTACACGTGGATTTGAGGTCAGAGGTCAGAGGTCAGGGCTTCGCTGGAGGCTGTTGGGAACTTCCCGGAGCCCCCTTCACCCTGTGCTGCTCTGCGCCGCCCACTGCCTGCCTCGGACGTTCACCGTGAACCCGGCCCCCAGGGCCGCTGGGATGGTGCGTGAGTTGTGGCACATGCACACACACGTGTGACCGCTTGAAGGGAGACACCACAGCCCGCACGCCTGCCCCAGGAAGGCACTGCACAGCCTGGCAGGTCTCAAGTTCTCTACCCACGAGCGGGTTAGGTGTAGAGGGTCTTTTCTGAGTACGTTTTGCAGCAGAACAGCTCTGCCTCGGCCGAGTGACTCAGAGCAGTCCCTCCCAACCCCGGCCAGGGGGGTCGCAGCTGGGACCCACAGCTCATTGGAAGGCTGCCTCAAGAGGGTGGGATTTTGCTTCGGTCAAACGTGAACGAATCAGACTGTGTGGCAGAAAAGAGGCCACCCCCAGGGGTCCAGCTGAGGCCGGGGCAGGAGACAGGGACAGGGACGGAGGACTCCTGAAATAACATCGCCCCGGCTGCCACCCCCAGGAGAGGCTCTGGGGAGACCACATTCTGCTGTTGTGCCACCACTAGGAGGGACACACGGAGGTCCACAGGCCCACACACACACAGATGGCTGCGGGCCCAGGCTCCCGGGCACACGCGTCTCCCCGTGAGGACACCCTGTATGCACACGGATGTATTCACACGCAGAGGCCGTACCCTCGCAGAGAGGGGTACCCGTGCTGGCCGGGGGCCAAGTCAGGCACAGAGGCCACGCACGAGCACGCACGTACACACCCGGGCAGGCTCGACAAGGATGCGCTCAGCCTGGATATTCCCAGAGGGACAGGCACGCGAGGACGCACAGGCCCCTAGAAAGGCACACGCAGACGTTTCGGAACAGCAGGCACGCGGCGGCACGCACCATCACAGAGAGGCACGGACGCAGAGGTCCGCGCGCAGACACGCTCCGAGGCAGGTGCGTGTGCGCCCCTCACTTGCAAACCTGGATGCATACGACACGCACACAGGCTCATGTGGCCACACACGGAGTCCCTTTCTCTTTCTCCCTCGGGTCACAGGGGCAGAGGGTGGGTTCCCTTCAGCCCCCCACCCCCTCTCCCTTGCTCACCTCAGGCATACACACACACACCGCAAATAGAAAAGTTGCCGTTTCTACCGCAGATAAAACCAAAACTCTGCGAAGAAAGTGGAAGTGCAGGAAGGAGAGAGAGCCCAAGGCAAGGAATGGGAGATTGAACCAAGACCCGCTGCTTGCCTACTCCCACCAAGTCCAAGGGGCCCCCCCTTCCCCCACATCCTCCAGAGCCCCCAAACCCGTCCGAGCCAGCCAGCACTCGGGAGGCGGTGATGTCCCAGGCCCGCTCCTTCCCGCGCTGGAGGAAGACACCCCGAGCCCAGTCGCAAGAGGGACCCTGCCTTAGCCCCATGACCTCCAGCCCTTGCCCCATGGAAGGGGTTCCCAACAGGGCCCCTTAATAGGTGCTGGTTGTCTCCCCCAGAGAGGATCGGACAGCCCCAGCGTGGAGAGGTGGGCGGGCAGACTGGGGCTGAGGCGGGGCATCGGCTCTGATTCCAGCGCAGTGGCTGGATCTCAGGTAGGGGCCCCTGGGTGTCGGCCTGTCTCCCTCGGTCCGCTTCTCCCTCTTTCTCTGGTAACGGCTCCCTCCTCAGCCCCCTCCCCTGCCCCCCCTTGAGGCTCCAGCCAGCCCTCAGAGGCCGCTGGAGGGGAGATCTGATACAGGGAACTTTGGACACAGGCTCCCGGCCCTGCGACTGCCCCAACGTGCAGCGCACACTTCATTCCTGCGGGGTGGTCCTGTGACTCCCCGATTGTCCCTGCCACCCCCACCCCCAGCTCTGTCCCCAGCCAGGGCGGGGGCTCCCCTGCCTAGCCCTGGACCTAGGGAAAGGTACCAAGAGTCAACTGGGTATGGGAGTCTCTCAACAGACAACTTTTGGGGGGCCAAGAACAGCAGGGAAAGGATGGGGCTGGGAGAGGGAAGAGGCCCTTTCTGGTCTCCAAGCCCCCTCCGCACCCCGCTTCCCGTCTCCTCGGTACTCACCCAAGAGCATTCTCTTCTTCGTGGGCACCGCTGAGCAGAGTGAAGAGCAAATGAAACCCAGCCAGAGAGTGACAGAGGGGAGGGGGCGGGGGTTGCGAGGGACAGGAGGGGAGGGAGCGAGGGAGGGACTCCTGCTCCCGCCTGGAACGCGGTGGTGACCAGGTCCTGTCTCCCCCAGCCAGGAGCGAGCTGCCTAGTCCCTGGCTCCTTTCATCCCTACCAGGGGGAGAAAGAGCCCGGCACGTCCTTCCCGGGGGCAAAGCAGGGGGCAAACACGGAGACTGGGGATGGGGAGAGTGTCAGGGAGCACCCACGGCCCTGACTCCCGGGGAGTACCCGCCTGGTGCCCCACCTGGTGCCTCTTACACCGAAGCAAACGGGCGACCCCGGCCAGACCCCTCTGCAAAGGTGCCGCCAGCGCCTCTCTGCCTGCGGCCGGCCCGCCCTTGCTGCTGAACTCTGAAGCCCTGCCTCAGGGCGCACTGCTCCGGGAGCCCCTTCTCCTGCCCAGCCTGACTAGCCTGCCCACCATCCCCTTAAATCTACCCTCTTCGAGGAAGGGAAAACTGAGGCTCAGAGCGGTGTCACCCCCCTGTCCCAGTGTTGGCCCGATGTGGCAGTGGGGGGAGGGAGCCCCCGTGGCTTGCCCCTCTTAATCCAGACTGTGGGACCCGCCACCGGAGCAGCGCCAGGCAAGGGTGGCGGTGGTCGTCCGAGCAGCAAGAACTTCGGACACCTCTCCCCTGCCTTCACCCCCCTTCCTCTCCACCCCCTACCCCCTGCCTTTCCTCCCCTCCATTTGCCCCTCGCTGGCCTCCTCTTCCTGAAAACAGGCTGCCTCTCTCTATTCACCTGAGCACCTGGCGGCTGGCGGGGAGGGGGGCGGATGGGGCAGAGGAGACAGCCAACCCACAGCTGGATCCAGCCTCGCATTCCAAGCCTGGGTCCCGGCGCGAGCCCCCCCACCCCCCTCAGCATCCTGTCTCCCCCAGACAATAACCTGTAATCTCTGGAGCAGCCAGTGCCTGAGCTGCAAAGGAGGTCCGGGGAGGGGTTGGCAGCCACAGCTCCTGAAAACAGGTTTGTTAGGAAGAGGCTCTGGGGGCCTTGCTGGTGTGGGGAGGAAAGGAAACTCAAGCCCAGAGCTAATTAACCCACCTAGAGACACAGACGGAACCTTTGTCTTCCGCCGGGGCAGGGATCTGAGCTAAGCCCCCTAAATTCTCCCCCCAGATGGCCTGGCCTGGCCTGGCCTGGCGGTCCCTGGGGGAGGTGCTGATGGTCAGGTTCACACGTGGCCGAGGGGGCGTGCGGGCCGTCTAGGAGGGTGAGACGTGCTTCTGTCACCTGCCACTTCAGGAGAACCGCAGAGGAGGCAAGGGCGAGACTGCAAGGACTCCTCAGAGGCCGCGGGGGAGCACGGGCTCTCCTCAATACGCACCCCAAGGCCTCAGGAGGGGTTGGGGGGAGGGACTGAGGAGGAACCAGCAACCCGGGGAGATGCTGAAGAGGTGGGGGGCAGGCTGGAGGGCTTCCGGGGCCTCCTGATGGGACTGAAATTAATCTATCTGCAGGGAGGGGGGTGGGGGGTGAGGAGCTCATCAAGCCAGTGACTCAGGCATGACCCAGCTCAAGGTCTTTGATCTCTGGGGCTCAGGATGCAGCCAGAGGCTTCTGCAGTCTAAGACTGGGACAGGAGATGGAGGGGCTGATCAGAACGGGGGCTAAGGGAGGTCTGAGGGTGCAGGGCGAGGGACGCCCTCCACCTGCCGTTCGGGTCCCCCCGCCGCCACGTGCACAGGGATGTCTTTGCCCTGATAGCCACAGTCCGACTCCGTCTCTGGTTTCCGGTCCCCCTTGGTGTCTGCCCTGCGCTCGCACCCAAGGCTCGCCTGGCCGTTTCAGTAAGTCATTTCTGAAAGCCCCTTTTCTCCCCTCAGGGGTTATGTTGCAATGGATCATGGGAGGCAGGGTAGGCCCTGGATTGGATGGCTGGGTCAGTCCTTCCAAGAGAGGAGGGGAGGGACCAGTTGGCTTTGGCAGGATCCCCTTCCTTCCCCTAGCCAGCCTCGGCAGAGTGGGAAATGGCTGGCATCTCCCCATTTCTCAGGCACACAGGAGGACACCAAGGCACACAGCAAGAGCAGGGACCAGGGGGCCTGAGCACCTGAGGAATCCTCTCCTGGGAGTGGGGCTGCCTGCTCTGGGCCTTCCCTCCTCCCCTTGCCAGACACATCCAGGCTCCGCCTCCGCCTCCGCAGCCGGGGCAGAGGGCGAGAGAGGCCGGATTTAGAGTCAGAAGACCCTGGGGTCTGAACCCAGCTGTGTGACGCTGGGTATGTTGCTTAGGCTCTCCGAGCTCCAGGATCCCGGCGTCTACCGTGAGGACTGATGTCATCCTCTACACCTGGGATGGCTGGGTGCGGAGGGCAGGCCGTGCTGCACGTGGAGGTGCCCAGCGTGGCACAGGAGGTAGGCCACAGCTGCTGGTCCAGGTGTCCCCTGTGCCCCGTGCTGGCCCAACAACTGCACTACGGGTTGGATTTAGGAGGGTTGAGCCAGCAAACTTCTTCCCTGCAGATGTACAAGAACCCCTAAAATTGCTTAGGGGGGTGTGTGTGTGTGTGTGTGTGTGTGTGTGTGTGTGTGTGTTGGTCACTGGGGTCCCTGGGTGCAGCCATATTGGGGCGGGGCTTTCTGGCGCCCACAGCCGCTGCGGTGCAAGCTGGCTAAAGCCCAGTCCCTGAGAATGAAAGGGTCTCCTGTGTGGGAGACAACAGGGTGGGGGCCGGGATGGGACGGCTGGGGAAGTCCCTGGAGGAGGGGAACCGCCGGGGGGGTGGGGGGGCTGCTGTTCCCCTATCCTGGGCCCCCTGGCACCTGTTTCAGGTTCACTCTGAGCTGGGAGCTGGGTGTGGCTGAGTAGGAGTCCTCTGACCCAGGTACTGGTGAGGAAGCTCAGAGAGGGCAGAGCCCCCCCAAACCCCAGCATCTCCCTCCCACAGACAGCCTCAGGGGCACGAGCAGGAGAGGGCCCCCCGCTCACAGCCTGTGACGGCCTGTCACTGTGCAAGCTGCCAGCCCCACAGACCGCTGATCAGAGTGACAGCTCCAGGAGGCCTCCCGGGGAGGGAGCCTCTTGGCCGGACTAGGAGGTCCCACCCCCAACCCTCCCTCGAGGACCCCGGGAACGGGGGCGGTCTAGGAACAAAGCGGTGTGCGAAGGGCCCCTCCGGCCTCCCTGGAAGCAGGCGTGGCTCTCTCCCCGAGCTCAGCCACACCCTCGGGGCTCTCCCTGAGGCCTCGTCCTCAGGGCCCAGGCACTCCCCCGCACCTGCAACCGCAGGGGCAGTTGCCAGCCTCCGCTGGCTGAGGGCTGCCTCTCCTACCCCCAGCTCTCGGAGAGTCCAGGAGACAGGAGACATTCGTGGGAGGGGACTGGATGTCAGGGGGTCATGGCCTGGAGTAGGCTCAGGGGTAACCAGGCCAATGGAGAACAGCTGCTCCCACTGGTGCCCCAGAATTCCAGGGTTCCCAGAAATCTGAGGCCTCTTCACCCCTGCCCTGCTCACAGCTGTCATACCCCCAGGCTCCCACAGGGCCGCTCACTCCTCTGAGCCTGGCAGCTGGGAGGTCTGGCCGTGTGGCTGACCCCCCGCCAGAGGGCGAGGGCCCCGGGGGCTGGCACTGAGCACGACTGAGGGCAGAGGGCTGGCGCCACGCACACTGGGCCGACACCGGACCGCACGGGGCTGCAGGGCTAGGCCATGGTGGGGTGAGGGGGCCAGGGACTCGCCAGGTCCCATGTAACAACCCGGAGAAGAACACCAGGCATCATGTCTCCTGGTGTCCCCACACCTGCCCAGTGCTCAGGGGACAAGGACTGTGGGGAGAGGGAAACCAGGGGAAGGGGGTCCCCACCCCCACCCCTCTGGGCAGCCTGACTCTGGCCACGGGTATCTGGCGCCGTGATATTTCTTCTCACACCCCTCCTGCCGTCCCCACACTGGCATGGTGGGCAGGGAAGGGGACAGGGACCACCGCCCCGAAGCAGAGCCTGAAGAGACCGAGGGAGAGGGGGGCTGGGCAGGACGGTGTTCCTGAGCCACAGGACTGGCCATCCCCGCCCAACCCTGTCCTCCAGACCCGCGTCCCTCCTGGGGGCCCCCTCTGATAACGGAACTGTCCATCACACCACCACCTAAGCCAGAGTCACCTTGGCCCCTCCCCCGCCTCTGAGGCCCCCACATTCCATCAGCCACCAAGCCCTCATGGCTCTGCTACCGGAAAGGCCCCAGAATTTGTTTCCTCTGCCCCACCCCCTTTTTCCTTAGGTACCCCCAAGTCTTCCCCTTCCCCTTGCCAGAGACCTCTAAAGACACTAATCACTCCTGCTCAGAACACTCCAGGGACACCCACCACCTTCAGTTCCTAGGCCAAGTGCCCAGCCCGCCCGGGAGGCCCTCGCAGGCGGCGCCTCTTCCTCTCTGGCTACGCGCCCAGCACTGCCCGCTGCTCTCGGACGGCCAAGGGCTCAGGCCGCAGGGCATGTGCTCTCACCTCTCCCCGCCTGGGGCCCCTTTTCCGTCCCCAAGATCCAGCCTCAGGGTCGCTCCTCTGAAGCTTTCCTTGACGCCAGACAATTCACCGCTCCCTCTGACTTCTCGAAGCCCCGGCGTGAGCCCTAGGGAGCCCGACGCCACCTTGGACAAGCGCCCCTGCGTGCGGGGTTGTTTAGACAGCGCTCTCCTGACGGGCGGGTAAGCTGCCCTTTAAAAACATGGATTCCCGGACAAGCACTGTATGTTCTCATTCATACGCAGAATCTTAAAAAGCCGAACTCATGCAAGCAGAGTAGAAAGGTGGTTGCTAGGGGCTGGAGAGCTGGGGACGTGGGGGGATACTGGTCAGCGGGTAGAACCTTCCAGGTCTAAGAGGAATGCGGTCTGTGATGCCAGGCCCAGCAGGGTGACTAGATTAACAATACCATATTATATAATTGAAAGTCACTAAGAGAGTAAATCTTAACTGTTATGGCCACCCCCATGCAAAATCGTAAATATCCCAGGGGATGGGGGTGCTAACTAACTCGTACTGTGGTGATCATTTCATGACACATAGGTGTATCTAATCATCACATTGTACCCCTTAAATTGACATTATGTTCTATGTCAATAATATTGCACTACAGCTGGGGGAAAAGACGGATCCCCCAAACAGCAGCTTGGCTACAGAAGGTTGTCTGCGGGTATTTCAGGAATGAATGCGTGTATTCCAAACTTACACACACACTCCAGAAGCACCCACACCGTCAGATACCCTCGTACGTACACTCACAGCCCCGGAGTCCCCAAGGGCTCGGGCAGAGGAGCGGGCACCAGCCTCCCTGCTTTGCCCATGCGGCGACCTCTGCCTATGGCATCCCTTCTGCCCTCAGCCCCGTTCCAAAGCTCCCTTCGGGGGGCCTTTCCTGTTGTCCTCGGGTATAACTGACTTTCTCCTTCGTGTTGCTGGGGATCTGTCCCACAAAGTGTCCACAACACACTCATCTGTTCTTTTTGTATCTGTCTCAGCCCAAAAGACAGATTCCGTTTTGGCCTGGGAGGCGGGGAGGGGGGTCTGAAGAGGGAGACTGGGACTGACTTGCCCCAAGGCCTCGGGGACTCGGTACAGAGAACGCACAGTGGGTGCCCAAACATGCACCGAAAGAACAGGCAGCCCTGTTCAGAGTCCAGAGGGCAGCCCTCCAGCAAAGCGACCAGACCTGGGCTGCAAGATAGGATTCCAGCAGCTGTCTCCCGGAACCAGGCGGACGTCCCGGCCCTCCCCGCCTCCCCTACACGGGCCTGGTTCTGAGCTGGTTCCCCCCAGCCAGCCGGAAGCCCGCTTCTCCTTACTTTCCCCACGGCCCCTGCGTGCCTGTCAGCTGGAATCACCCTCACGAATGCATTCACCCATTTCCCCCAGAAATCTGCCTGGCAGCCAGCTGCCCCTTGGTGCTTGAAGCCAAACCCCGGCAATGTCACCCCAGCTAGGGAGAAGCAGAAATCCCGGCCAGGAGTACAGTGGCCAAAGGAAGGAGGGCTTCCCTGGTCCGTCCCCACTCCCACCCCTGCTGCAATGGCACGCACCGGCTGAGCCTGCAGACACCGGAGCAGGAACCAGGGATGCCCTGCAGGTGAGGCCTTGGTCTGAAAGACCCTCCCTGCCGGGGCGCTCCAGACTGGGGTCCTGATCCCGCAAGATTCCACAGGGATACCGCCCCCAGACCCAGGACAACCTCAAGTGGATGCCTCAGACCTAAAGTCGCTCAAATCTGAGAAATCCCCAAGAGGGCCGTCCAGATGCAGAACAAAACTTGCCGGCATCTGGAAGGCTTCAGACCCTAAAACTCACTGAGGGCACTCCAGACCCAAGGACCCCCCAGAGAGAAGCCACAGACCCCAGAGCCCCTCAGAGGGGCCCAGAGCCCAGTCTGTGGGCACAGGGACCCTCCGCACTGACCTGGCCCTGCGGGGGCCTTGCCCAGGCTGAGCTGCCGCAGCCGCCTCTGGTGGGCCCGCCCCTCGCAGTGCACCTGGGCCTGGGCTGCCGAGTTCAGCTGGATGTTGCAGACGTCACACAGCGTGTACGATGGCCGTTTTCTCTCACGCTTGGGCTTGGGTGGCTCTGGGGGCGGGGGAGGGCACTCAGCAACTCCAGGTATGGGGGGCTCCTTCTCAGCAGGAGGAGATGGGCTCAGCGGCCGCTTCATACCTGAGTAGGTGGAGAGGGAGACAAATCAACAAAGGCTGAGTGGTGTGAATACATAGAAAGAGCAAGATGGGATCAAGATCCAGACCTGGCTGGTGTGGCTCAGTGGCTTGAGCACTGGCCTGGGAACTAAAGGGTCGCCGGTTCAATTCCCAGGCCAGGGCACATGCCTGGGTGGCAGGCCAGGGCCCCAGTAGCGGGTACATGAGTAGAGGGAAACATCAACCACACATTGATGTTTCTTTTCCTCCTTCCCCCTCTGTCTAAAATCTCAAAAAAAAAAAAAATGGCCCAGAGATGCCTGGGCCTTTTATTCCAGCTGCAAGTCCCCAGCTTTTGGAGAGCCCCAACCTGCCCCAACCTGAGGATGGCAAAGGGAGCACCATGGGTGGGGTCTGGGGTCTGTTTCAAACGCAGCCGTTTGCCTGAGAAGGTGGGAGTGTCTGGAAGAGCGTCAGAAATGCAGGGCAGCCAACCCCTGGGGACAGGCGTGTCTTGGAGAGCAGGCGGGCCTTTAGGGACAGGCAGCAGTGAGGCTGCTGGAGTCACATTTTGGGAAGCCAGAGCCCTGTTCTCAGCCCCGTGGCAGGCGCTGACAATCCTGTGACAGGCAGGCATGTGGCGCTTGCTGGAGACGCAGCAGCCACCGGCCAGGGTGGTGATTGCAGAAACCCAACCTCCCCGCGCCCAGGGCCCGGCCAGCTGACAGTCCCAAATGGTGGCGGTGTGTGAAGCTGTCCCCACCCTTGCCCCGCATGGCTCCAGATGCGCCCTGCTATCTTGGCCGCCCGGCCTGTGGCAAGAGTTGGTGTTTTTAGTAGAGACCTGGGCCCTACAGCCAGGGTCTGTGAACGCACACACACACACATACACACACCCTGGCTCCCACAGAGCCCGCACATCACCCCTCCAGGCCCCTCATCTTCCACAGCCTTTCCTTTCTGACTCCCTTCTCAGAAATGCTCCCTCCCGACTCCCCTGCCTGTAATGGGCTTTATTCTCAGGCCGCTCACTGACCTTTCTCCGACTGAACGGTGTCACTTTTCACTTCCTTTCTGAACCTGGGTGCGTTCTCTCGCCTCTGCTTGAGACTGGGGACTTCCCGAGGGCAGGGACTGTGTCTCTTTCTCAGACTGGGGGGTCCCCAAGGCTAGGGCCTCAGGGAGGCGTGGCTGAGCCCCTCTCTCTTACGGGCTGAAGGGCATCCACCAAAAACTCATATGTCGGAGTCCTAACCTCCCAGTACCTCCAAATGTGGTTGTGTTTAGAGAGGGGGTCTTTACTGAGGTACTACGTTAAGATGAGGTCATCAGATAGGTCCTGATTCAGTGTGGCTGGTGACTTCATAAGAGGAGGAATCCGACACAGGCAGTTGCAGAGGGAGGAGCGTGCGAAGACACAGGGCGGAGGCGGCGGTCTATGAGCCCAAGAGCGAGGCCTCTGAGGAAACCAGCCCTGCCGACCCCTGGGTCTCAGGCTTCCAGCCTCCAGGACTGTGAGAAAATACGTTTCTGGCGTTTAAGCCGCCCAGGCTGTGGTGCTTCGTTATGCGGCCCAAGCAAACCAATGCATCCTCCTAAAGGGCATTTCCTTTTCCCTGAGCTCAGGCTCATTTTGCAAATTGGCCCGAGTGAAGGGAAGCGGGGCCCTAACATTCTCATAAGGCCACACATCCAGTAGTGGAGCCCGTATCGGAACAACGAAAATTAATTTCTCAAGTTCACAGCCGAGAGCTAGGAGCCCCAGGGCCTGCCCCCACCCCACCCCACCCCCGCTCTCAGAAAGCTGCTTATCATCTTTGTGGGCGGTGCTCTCACGTAGCAGCTCTGTCACTCCAGGTGTGGGGACTGCGTGCGAACAGAGAGACGGGCACAGCCACGAAGAGCGCGAGCTCTGTGTTGACGTGCGCCTGGGTTCGAGTCTCACTCAGCCACTTCCTGGCTCTGTGACCTCAGCCTGGGGCCCCTCATCTGCGTATAAAATGGGGGCGATGACTAACAGCTCCTAAGTCACAAGTACAGGATTACATGAGCTGATCTATATAAATCACTCCTCAGCATCCTATAAAAGTCAGCCGTCAGTAATCTGCAGTGTGGCTGTTTTGTAGCTTGTCGGCGGAGCCACCCGGTCTGTCACCTCACGTGTCCGTCTTGGCATACGGGGGTCCCCGTGACCGTCTCTGCTACCCCATCGTCTACTGAGGCGAAGCCGGGTTGCTCAGTCTGTGTGTGTGTCACAGAGTAGCTCTGTCACAGTGTGAGTGTCACTGTGCCCGGATCATGGAATGAGACTGTCCCTGAACATCGAAGACTCGCCATGTGCCCCCCCAAAATTTACATGTTGAAATCCCGAACCCCATAGGCACTTGAGACTATGAAATACAACCTCGTTTGGAAGTAGAGCCGTGGCAGACATTATTATTCATTAAGTTGGGAGGAGGGCACACTCGAGCAGGGTGGCCCCCTAATGCGATAGGACACCACCAGTGTTCTTATAAGGGGGGGATTGGGGCACCGTCGTTCACACGGGGAGGATGTCATGGGAAGGTGAGGGCAGAGACGGCGGCGATGCCTCTCGGGGCCAAGGAACGCCAAGGGCTGCCAGCAAACCACCAGAAACCAGGGGAGAGGCATGGAATACACCTCCTCACCACCCTCAGAAGGGACCAGCTAACCCAGCGACACCTTGATCTTGGATTTCTACCCTCCAGAACTGTAAGACAACAAAGGTCTGTTGTTCAGGCCACCTGGTTTGCAGTACATTGTTAGCAGCCCGCGATGACTAACCCACCGTGCGTCTGACTCTTCCGTGGTCAGAGGTGATTTGAGGGCCCCCTTCATTCTGCAGGGTGATGGGGCTGGGGAGCAGTACCAGAGAGAGCCTCCAGGTGGCGCAGCGAGCACCCAGCGGGAAGATGGGAGGTGGAAGCCAGGACCCCTCCTCCAGGCGGGGAGGACCCCACTCCTACTCACTCCTGGGGCAACCAGGCTGCCCCTCTGAGCCATGCCAAGCTCCTGGGCACCATGCCTGGAATCTACGGCACGGCTTTGCCGCACTGGAAAGTCACTCCCATCACTTTGTGAGAACCACCCGCTCCGAGGCCCCACTGAGCGCTCCCCCCGCCTCCCCGCGCCCCACCGCGAACACTCAGCACCCTCGCACCTCTGATGGACGCCATCCTAGCTATTCTCCTGCCTTTCCCAAGTCTCCTCCCGTTCTCCCAGCAGGAAGACAGTGCCAGGTGCAGGTGTTGGAGGGGCGTCCAACTGGCCAGCGGAAAGAGGCGTTCCCGGCCATGCCAAGGGAGCTGCCTGGCCCCTCCAGAAAGGGGACAGTGGGGGAGGGGGGTTCGACATATCAGTGCAACTTAGGACAGGCATGCCGAGGCCGTGGCCTAAGCGAGCAGACAAGTATCTGCCATGGGGCAGATTAAACCTCCATGATATACAGCCTCTGGGCTTACAGGGCCCTCCTGGATTCCGGGGATAACTGTGTCCCCCACAGCCAGGCTGCTGGGCCTGCCCCAGCCTGCCCTGCGTGCCCTGGCCTTCCCAGCTGTCCCTGAGGAGTCACACCGCTCCAGCTAAGCTGGGGCTCCCAGCGGATTTGGAGGGGTGGGCAAGTTTTAGGGCGCACAAACATCTAATCTCTCTCAGCACTCCCCGCCCGAGCTGGCCCCTATTCAGAGCCAGCGTGACTCACCCCAGCAGGGCCTGCACGTGGACGGCCCCCGGCCCACATGCTCTCTTTAGCAGAAGAGGAAATCGAGTCCCCGGGCAGGAGAGTGGACTCTTCGAAGTGCTTGGAAAGAGCGTGCAAGAACTTCTTCTACAAACCTCCCCGCCTCCGTCTCCGCCACCCGGCTGCCGGGCCACGTCCTCTTTAGAACGACAGCCACTTCACTGAGAGCTGACGGTGTGCCAGGAGCTTCACGCACAGGACCTCTCCTACACTCCACGGCAACGCCATGAGGTGGGCACTATTATTAACCTATTACCCCACGTCGTAGATTAGTGAGCAGGCTCTGACCGCGTCAGGGCCGGACCTGCACCTGCACTTGTCTGACTCCGGAGTCCAAGCCCTCAACTCCTGCCCCGTCCCACTTGGCCCTGAAGCCCGTCAAGCCCCCGACTGGAGCTGCTGGGCGGGGAGGGGTTACCGAGTCAGAGTGGGGCTCCTCCTGGGGAGGCCGGGGGAAGGCCAGACCCTATCAGGCCGGGCTGCCAGGCAGGGAGGTGCCACACCCTGGTCGGGAAGAGCCGGAGCCAGAGGGGCTGAGAGGAAAGGATGGGAGGGAAGGGGGAGAACCGAACTGAACGCGAGAGAAGACCGGGGGGAAAGCAGAGCAAAAGAGCATGTGTGTGTCCGGGTGCCTGTCTGTCTGTGATCTACACAGGGATGGGGGTTGGGGGCAAACCTGTGTTCTGTCCCCTTCCTTGGGGGCTGGACTGGGGAGGGAGCCGCCCACCTGGAGGCTGGCTCACCCCAGAGCTGGAGAGCTGAGGGAGGCCAGGATGGCTGCCTGCCTGCCTGCCTGCCTGTCCATCCACAGGAAGCCACAGGGACTGGGGGGTGGAGGGAGGACCCAGGCAGAGCCCAGGGCCCGTCCCCAGCACTTCTTGCTGAGTGACAACGGGCCTCAGGGCTGTGTTTCGGGGAGGCGGAATTCTCTGTCTGCCCACCCGAAGAGGGTTGGATAGAAAGAACTCTGGAGGCCACCCAATGCGGAACGAGAGTCGATTCACCTGCAGCCCCGGGCAAGTGGGTCCTCAGCAAAGAGCCGCTTTTGCCGAAGGGTTAACTGGAGAGGAAGGTTCTCGGCCCGTCCCCAGCCTTTGGCCGGGCATGAAGGGCTCCCTCACCAAACCTTTAATGAACCTAATTACATTCTGGTATTTTCCCCCACATCTGCCAACATCTACCCTCCCGCGTCCTCCAGCCAGGTCCCGGGACCTGCCTTTGAGAAGGGAGCCTGGCTGTCCGACCAGCCTTGGGCCCGTCCCTGCCCCCCTGGGCTTTGGTTTCCACCTTTAAAGAGAGGGGGATGGGCTGAGCTAATCTCCTAGGTCCTTTGCAGGAGGCGCGGCAGCACAGAGCAGCTGCCTCTAAGGAGGTAGGCGGGGGCGGGGGGAGGGGGTGCCGATGGGGTGGACGTGGAGAAAGAACTGCCCAGCAGTGAGTGCCCGCTGCCTCCTGGGCACTGCGGGAACGTGGCCTCCGTTCACCCCCATAACTGCCCTCTGAGGCTTTACTAACGAGGGACCCGCGGCTCAGAGTCAAAAAGGGAGGTGAGCAGGGCCAGTTCCTTCCCATCCCATGATCGGGGCAGGGGCTGCGGACGCTGGTGGCCCCCATCCCCGTCACTCACAGGTCTCGAGCAGGAGTGTGGCATCTCCCGTCCCCACTGACCCAGCTGCAGAGAGAAGTGTCTGGAAGAAGAGAGGTCTTGTCTGTTCGTGTCCTAGTACAGTAGGGGCCCTCCTGGGTCTGGCTGCCGCCTCAGTGTCCCTGGGGGGTTACCAGGGAGCACTTTGGTCTCTGTTCCCTCTCCCTCCCTTCCCCCAAGGCCAACACCTTCCTAGGGTGAGGAAAGGGGAACACCCACTTCAGTGTGTGGCCACCACAGAGTGGCACCACCTCAGCCAGCCTGGGGGCCCAGAGAGCTGGGGTCACTTAGAGCCACACCCAAAACTCCCCAGAGGTGGCAGAGACTCCCACCTATTGGGTAGGATGGCTTGAGTGGGGCCGGCCGTGCCCACCCGTGGCCCACACATCCCTGCTTTGCAGAAGCAGGTGGTCCTAGGGGCTGGCCAACAGCTGGTCCAGGTGTCGGGGGCCAGGTGTGTGTGGGGGTATTCTGCTGGGCAAACCAAGGCAGCCATGGCTGTCTCTCCACCCAAAGTGGTGACAGAGGAAGCCTGTCGCCTTTCCCTTGGACTTCTGGGTGCTGGGGATTTCAGGAGTGAGCTGGCTAAGAGGTGCTGAAAGTCAACACTCCGGCTCCAAGGAAGGGAGAGAGGGAGGGCACGGGAGGTGAAGGAGAATAATGGTCCAGGGATGAAGTCACTGTCCCCTGCCATTTCCCCTCCCCCAGCCTGCTCTGTCCTTACCTTCTATTGGTTGGGTATTCCAAAGGCCCTCCTGACACCCCCAGAGATAGGGGCTGGCTCTCCTGGGCAGGGAGACGCCCCCCAAGACCCTCAAGCCACACGCACTCAGGAAGGAAGTCCTTCTTGCTCTCTAACTTGCATGTCTCCCTGCAGGGTCCACAGAGCTGCCTCTAAGGTGGTGGGTGTGGTGGGGGAGGGGTTGGGAAGGGCGTATGAGCCTCAGTGCCACCTGTTCCAGTCTGTGGCTACCAGGCAAGGCCTGGGAAACCTGACTTGTACAGGAGACGCCCCAGGCCCCCTGGCCGCCTCCTGTGGGCAGCAGGGCCCAGGCTCCTGGCACAGCTCAGACTGACCTAGGGCCTGCCCCCCAGCCCAGCTCCCCCAAACCCCACTCCCCGCACATGGTGGCCGCACCAGCAGCATGTCAAATCCGGCTGGGGGAGTGAGTCCCGGGAGCCAGAGGGAGGAGGGGCGGGAGGCCCTCTGAAGGTACAGAAGCTGCGGGTGGGAGCAGGCAGGCCCGGAGGAGGGCCCACACTAGCCCATCGCTGAAGGGGAGCCAGTCTGCTCAAGGGGGGAGGGGCGGGACAGGGAGGCCTCCAGTGGCTGTGATGGAGGAAGGTGGGGGAGCTCGCTGCACCCCCAGAGAGGATACACCTCCCTTCCCTCAACCCTCCCATTCAACTCTACCCCAGAGACTGCAACCGGTGGATTGATTTGGGGGTTCTCTAAACTCCCCAGGAAAACGAGGCATTGAGTCCAGCCTGACTTCGGACAACGGTCCCCCTCCCCAGGGTGGAGGTCTCACCCTTCTTGCCCCGTGGTCCCCAGCCTCCCTTCCCCTACCAGGGGCTGAAGTCCCTCTCACCATCACCCTGACTGTCCCTCCGGTCAACCTCGGTTTCTCGAAGAGCTGGGGCTCTTGTCTCCCACCTTCCCCCGACTCCAGGTGGGGCAAGGTCCTTGCCGCTGCCTGCGGCTCCGGAGAGCCACCTACACCCGCTCCCGGGCACGGCTGGCCCCCCTGCAGGCACTCAGCCCCAGCGGCGTGTGGGTCCGGGATGGGGTGCGCCGGTACCTACCTTAAGGGCGCTCTGGACCCGGGCAGGGCTGCATCTAGCCGCCCTCGGCCACCCAGGGCGACACAGAGGTACGCGGCGGGCGAGTCCCGGGCGGGTGCGTCCCTGAGCGGCAGCCGTGTCTCCCAAGCCCGCCCCTGGGCGGCCCGGGCGGAGCAGGTGCCAGGAGCCGCGCCGCCCCAAGCGGAGCCCGGGCGAGCCGGGCAGGCGGGCCACTGAGGGGCTGCACGCCGCCTGGACAGGGGGCACACGGGGCTCCCCCGCAGAAGGGCTGGGCCCACGGGGGAGCTTCTCCCTTACAGCTGGCGGGCCGGGTCTGAGCGCCCTTCAGCTTTCCCAGGGGTCCCAGATTCAGGGAAGGGGACCCCAAAGTGGCCGTCTCCCACGGGCCACTCCTCCTGTCATCTCCCTGACCCCCTGCAAATTGCCCCCCGTTGTGAGGGGAAGCTCAGAGAGAAGGAGGAAGCAGACATTCATGGAGCACCTACTGGGTGCCAGGAGGGATCGCATTCAATCCTCATAACTGCTCCGCTGGGATTGGCTTGATCCCCATTTTACAGAGCAGGAAATGAAAGACTTGGGGACATTAAGTGACGGATTCAAGTCACACGGGAAATGAGCACCAAATGGGAGACTCCAGGCTGGTCCTAGGAAGCGTTTCTGGAGGTCAGGGGAGACAGCAAGAGGGGGGCGCCTGCTGGGGAACCCTCGCCCCCGCCTGTGGCTGGGGTTCCTTCCTGAGCCCTCCCAGGGATTCAGTGCATGCGTCCCGGCCACAACGCAGGGACACAGGGCCGAGCAGGGCAGGGCGGGAGGCAGGAGCCGGTGGCATCACCTCCTAAGAGAGCTCTGCCATCTTTCCATTCTGGGGAGGCCGTAATGGGAAGAAAGCAAGTCCCCAAGAAAGGGGACAGAAGTGGCTCTTGTATGCCAAGAAGATGTACCAGCGCTGCCCACCCGCCTCATGTTCCGGCACGCCTCGTGTGGACCTCACCTTCTGGGGAGGGGGCCCCCCTGTGAGGGGCCTTGGCAACGCCCCCACCTCCGCGGCCCAGCCTCCCAGCACCCCTTCCTGGTCCTCACACCCAGCAGCCTGTCCCCACTGTGTCCTCAGCCTGGAGCCCCTCACCCCCCTTCACAGGGAAGTTTCCTTGTTGCTCAAGCCTCAGCTCCAAAGTCTCCTCCCCAGGCCTGGTGTCCCCAGCCCCTTTCTCCTTTGTCCCAGGCCCTGGTTAGTTTCCCTTTGAGCAGGTCTCCCGAGACCTAGTCCGTTTGCTTGGGGACTTACCTGTCTCCCTCAGGAGGGCAGGGCCTCTATTTCCCGGGCACCCAAAGCTCTAGCAGAAAGCTCGGTGCGTACCTAAGAGATGCTCGACAGATGCTTGCTGAGTGAATCCGTGAACTCACTTCCACTCTGAACGTGCATCCACGTTACACTGTACACTATAAATAGGGGGGTTGTGTGGTAGGTGACAAATCTTAATTAAGCAGTTACTAAAAAAGATAGTAATACGTCCAGGGTGAGGATGGCAGTCATAGCACACCGCGTGCAACGTGCCGTCCGGCCGTGCACCCGTCCTTGACCCTGACCCAGCCACGGCGCCCCCTCACAGCCCACACCCAGTCTGTCCACGGAGAACCGCAGTGGGAGACTTGGAAGGGGCCTTAGAGGTCGTACTGTCCCTTTTGTGTCCCCCTTGTCCCCCACAAGCTACCCTCTGGCCTCCGCTTGAACACGTGAATGACAGGGAGGTCACGGCGCCCGCGACAGCCCACTCCATTGTTGGACAGTTCTCAATGACAGAAACTTCATCGCTGCGGGGGGCGCGGGGGTGAAAGCTGCTTTCCCACAATGCCGTGCGCCGGCTCCAGACCTGCTCCCTGGTCCTTTGGGGAAGAGCACACTCCACTTCCTGCAGCCAGCTAAAAATGACTGGCTGACCCTGGCTGGCGTAGCTCAGTGGATTGAGTGCAGGCTGCAAAGCAAAGTATCGCAGGTTCGATTCCCAGTCAGGGCACATGCCTGGGTTGCAGGCCATGACCCCCAGCAACCGCACATTGATGTTTCTCTCTCTCTCTCTTTCTCCCTCCCTTCCCTCTCTAGAAATAAATAAATAAAATCTTAAAAAACAAAACAAACAAACAAAAAACGGCTGGCAGCTTCTTTCTCCGAGGTCTCTTCCCCCAGCTGAAGAGACCCGTTTCCCTCAGCTGTTCTTCCCTTCCCCAGGAGGAAGCCCCTCCCACGTGCTCCCAGGGCGCCTTGTATGAGTCCCTAACACTGCACTTAGGACAATATATTGACCTGTCTCTTCCAAACCCTGCCCTGGACACCCCACTGCACTGCGTGGGCCCACTCTAGGCCTTTAACCTGTTCCCTGCTGCCCGGTAGGTACCTTGCACGGTGACCAAGGGACCTGTATGAAGCAACTTAATGAAAATGTGTTGACTAAATGGTTTCTAGGTGTGTTATTATTCCAGTCATATCTTTCTAAACTTGTCTAAGCTTTCAATGTCCTCGTTAGAGCAGAAAAAGGGAAAGGCTCCCCCCCCCCCTCCTCAGCACTGTCCCCTGTCAGCACTGCCCCTGACTTCGCTTTTCTGCACCACTGGGTCAGCTCTGCGTAGAGCTGGGGGTCCACGACGCCCCCCAGGGTGATTTTCACGTAATATGTGGACGAGTTCAGCGTCCCGATCTAGTTGCCCATAGAGCGATTGATGGACTGATTGACTGACTTCTTCCAATAGAGCGATTTCTTGAACTCTGAGCACCAGACCTTGGGTTCGGGCTTGCTGGCTGTCCCGCCCGCCCGGCCCGTCAGAATCACTCCGCAGGACCCCAGGTGCCGGCTGGGGCCCCGCAGAGACACTCCCCTGCACTCCAGCCCCCACGCGGACAAAGCCCTGCCCTCAGCTGTGGGGCCATCCCAGGCCCTCCCCATCCTTTCCTGATCCCGTTTATCCTCCCGATAGCCCTGAAAAGCCCTGTGCCTCTCCTCACTTGGAAGATAAGGAAAGGGGGGGGGCTCAGAGAGGTCATCTTACTTGCCCGAGGACACACAGCCAGAGAGGGGTGGAGGCACGTCCCGTCCCGTTTGGCTGACTCCGAACTCTAGTCTCTCCTTCTTCTAGGTCACAGTGCCTCTGAGGGCCTTATTCCAGTGTGCCCTTGTGCTCTGGGATTTATTTATTTGTTTGTTTATTTTGCTATAAAGGTGGGGTGAGGAGGAAGAAAACAGAAAAACCTCTCCTTAGTAACGAGAGCTGGAGGTGCCAGGTAGTGCTGGCGCCCCCTGGTGCACTTACCCCTTGTTCAGGGAGGGGCTCAGGCCCCTGGTTATGGCCCTCCCCAGCCCAGAGAATGACCCTGAGTCTAAATAAAGCCGCCGAGTCTCCAGCTGGACCACTCCGTTCCCACCGCTGCCCGGTGCCATCCCGTTATCACCTCTTCCTCCGCTTTGTCTGCGATGAACCCCCAGCCTGGCACACCGCAGGTGAACGATACGTCCTGCTGGGTGTGGGGAATGGCACGTGGGCGTGAGCAATGGGATGGGCTGTGTGGGCTCAGGCAAGTTGCTATCCCTCTCTGAGCTTCAGCTCCTTTCCCTGTAAACCTGGGCAGTCAGCACAAAACAGCATCGCTGATGGAGACAGGAGATCGCCCCTGACAGAACGTGCCCAGTGACTACATGGACATCGTTAATGAGGTGATACTGTCCCTGCTTTGAAGATGGCCACCGGAGCCCAGAGAAGTGGGGGGACATCGCAATCCACATCGCCCGCTTGGAAGTGGCCCACGGGGCACAGGAACCTGGGCGTGCCTGGCTCAGGGCCGTGTCCTTTTCCCTGCCCCATGGCACCTTTCCTGAGTGCCGTTTCGCCTGCAAAGACATGAGATGGTTACACTAATTGTTCAGACTAATAATACCAAGGGCTAAGCTGGGGCAGAGCCTTGTAGCCAAGGAGCTCAGCTCAGGCAAGACGCCACCGACCCCGGGCTGGCCGGCAGCTTCTGGCCCTTCTCACTGCCTGGCCCGGGGTGGGATGGCACCGTAACGCTGGACCACTGGGGGCCAGGCGGGTGGGAGAAGCCCCTGTGCTGGGTCGGCCTGCCCTGTCGTCCACCGCGGGTCCTTTCCGTTCCTACCGAAAGGGCAGAATCCCTACCTATGGCTTGAAAAGTCCACGGTGCTCCCTCCCCCCCCAGCCTTCGCCTCCTAAAATAGCCCGGAGCCACCATGTGCCCAGGGCGGCGCCCCATCCATCGCAAATCCCCCTGAAACTAAATCCCCATCCTGTCCCAAGCCGGGTGGCACCACCTCCTGCCGCCCGGGCTCCCGGGGCCGGCCAGGCTCCTCCCAATGGAAACCGTGACAGTTGTCCTTCACGGTGACCGAGACATAAATCCCCAAATAATGAGACAGGCACCCGGAACACAGAAGCAGACACGGTGCTAATTGGCTTACTCGGAGCCCACGTCACGTGGAGACGGCGGCCGCAGCCTGGGCTTCCCTGCTGGCAAAATGGGGTGGGGGTGCGGTGACCCCTCCCCCCCGCGCCCCTGCAGGGGCTGACGCTCTGTGCCCTCTGACAGGCCTCACGCCCAGACTCCCCAGAAACCGCTCTCTAGAACAAGAACTTCTCAGCTGTAAAAGGGATGTTTCGGGGTCCCCCGGTCCAGGTCTGGAAGTAGTGGGGCCCTACTTTATCGTCTCTGCCACGATCTAGAAACACCTTCTTTCTGCCGAAAACGGAACCAAACGAAATGACACACACAAACCCAGGCTCAGCCCTCCCCGGCGTGCATGAGGCAGGGGCGGCGGTGCCGGGACGGCCCGGCAGCCTCCCGCTCCCTCCGCGGGGCTGGTAACGGATTCTTGGATGGTCCCGAGGTCCTCGGTTTGCAGTAATCAGGATGAGATTATCACATTAAACTTTAAAAGTCTTTGCCCAAAAAGAAACAGCAGCAGCTGACGCCCTTGACACCCTCGACTCCCCCGACTTTGCCATCGTCACCCTCTCTCCTGGGCCTGGGCCAGGTGAGCTCCAGATGCCACGGCCACCACACGCAGGCTGCAGGCCCCGCTGCTGCGAGGGGCTAGAGGCAGGGGGCTGCACAGGATGACTTCCCCGGGGCCAGGCTGCCTCTGGGTTGCGGGGAAGTGGGAGGGGAGGGAGCCAGGAAGAGAGCAAGTACGTGTCTGTGGGAGGAAAGTGGCGGCCTCCTGAGTAACGTGGGCTCGGCAGCCACGCACATCTGCGGCAACCCTGGCACTTACCTGGGACTGGGAACACTCCCCTTTTCCCCACACCTGCTTCCCCGCCAGTGGGAGGGGGATCACAATACTAATAACCAACAATAACTCCCCTGACCCCAGCCTGACAGCTGAGAAGATTAAATAAGATAATATGTATAGAAAATACCCTGCAAGCTATCGAGAGCCATCGTGATGTGAGGTATGGCATTGTTAGTGACAGCAGGAGGGGCAGTGGTAAGACTGCAGAAAGGACTTCCCCTCAGCTGTGCATTGGAAACTAATGGGGGGAGGAGGAAAGAAGACAAACAGGCCTGGATGGAACCCCAGAAACCTTACTAATGATCCCCTCTCCCAGCCCAGGGTGTCCACCCCTTGCCGCAACCAAACCCCTCCCCTCCTGCCCACCGTCTCGCCTCGATGCTGCCAGCCCATCCCCAGCTTCCACAGCTCAGAGCTGCATTCAGTTTGTGTTTGTTGCCTGTGCAACGGAAATCATTCCAACCTCCTCACCCAGCTCGGCGGAACCGCCTGGCTTGTGTAGGAGAGGCTGGAGCTAGAGGACGCAAGGCCAGGAACTGGGGTACCTACAGCAAGGGGGGCCCCCCTCTGTGGGAAGTTAGCTGCAATAACAGCAGTCTAGAAGGTAGTCAGCTTACTGGGGGGACTTCCCCATACTGTCCCACAGAAGGGATGGGAAAGGCTGACGGCCCAGGGCTCCTCACCGGGACCTTGGCCACCTTCCCTTGTACTTAAAGGGCTGCATTCAGAAGAGGCTGGGAGAGGCCCTGACTGCCAGCCAGGATCAACCCTGTGGAAACTAAGATCTCTGAGCCTCCCTGACCCACCCTTCATTTCCTGAGGCTTTTTTATTTAGTGAGTGTGTCCAGCAGAGTCCCCCCCACCCCCACCTCCCCGCCAGACCTTTGGGTCCTGTCCCCTTCCTTGGTGTGAGAAACGGAACCTGCTCCACCCTGACCTTAGAAGGATGGAGGCAGGGGGAGCCTGGGGGTGACCCTGAGAATCCGGGGTCCCCCGGGGCCGGAGGGAGCGGAAAGCCTCCAAGCCTCTTGGCTGAGGAAGATGGTGGGGTGGCCACGGTCCCCCTGGCCAGGGAGCAGCTACTGACCACATCAAGGAGTTCTCCTGTCCAACAGGTCCAGCGGGCAGAAGCACGCGGCCCTTGCAAGCCATGAAGGACGCCTTTCAAAACCAACCGAGAGGTTCCGAGAAAGGCCCCAAAGACAGGCTGTTTCAACATGGCCCATGCCCGCCTCGGGCCGTCTGTCCAGCCTCCAGCCTGCCGGGCTGCCCCCCACAGCAGGGCCGCTCCGGGCCGTGGCCGGGAAGCGGCTCAGGCCCAGGATGGACTCCGGAGCGGGCAGGCCTTGGGCAAGCTGCTTCTCCTCTCCCATCTGTAAAACAGGCCGGAGGGTGTCTGCCACATAGAGCTGTTGGAAGCGTCGAGACACTGTAGGGAGAGTGTCTCCCCTTGTGGCTGGCACACAGTAGGGGCTTGGTAGACTCACTGAATACACATTTGTTGAACACCTACTCTGTGCCAGGCCCTCCATTCTACGCCTGGGGATCAAAGTGGTGAACAAGGGCCCTCGGGCAGCCCCCACGGAGCCTCAATCCAGGGGCCATGGGCACCCTAACAAGCAGATAAACAAACGCACGAGGTCAAGGAGGACGGGAAGCCAGAGGAGGAGGCCTCTCTGGGAAGCAGACACTTCAGCTCAGACCTGGCTGACCCGAAGGGCAGGCCTACCTGCGGGTCCTCAACCATGGCTGCTCTCCGGAGTCGCCCGGGGAACCCTGGAGAACTTCTGGGGCCTGAGCCCCTCCTCAGGGGTTCCGACAGGGTTAGTCTGGGGCGCGGCCGGGTCGCTGGGGTTCTTTAACTCTGTCCGAGTGATTCTGATGTGCAAAGGGTGAGAACCCCGGGACCCTGCAGGACTCCTAAGCGCCCGGCCCTGGGGGCATCACCTGCGGGGCCTGTCAGGCCTCCGGGGCGGGGCCCCGACCCCAGGAGTTAGGGTTCAGTAGAGGGGTGTGGCCCAGAGCCTGCCTTTTTAACAAGCGCCGGGGACTTTGTGAAGAGCGGACAGGTCTAGAGGACAGGTCTAGAGACGCGGGTAGCAGAACACACTGCAGCTCCCAGAACTCCGCCCGTGGGTTCTGGCCACGCCCACCAGGACCACCGCAGCTTCAGGGCGCACTGCTCCCCCTCCTCCCCCACAGTGGGAGGCCCCGCCTCCTTTCTCAGCCAGTCCAGTATCCTGGAGCCTGAAGGTCCCCACCGCCGTGAGCGTGGGTGCTCCCCCCACTACCCTCACCCCTGGGCTGAGTCCCCCTGTCATTCTGTCCCATGTCCATGCGTCAAGTCTGGCCAGACCTGGGCTCCTAGGGGTCAGGTATGTGGCACAAAGCCTGGGTATGACTCGTTAGGGTGGAAGGAATACCAAATCCGCCCCGGCCTCCCCTGGGCACCACGGCTCCTGCTCCAAAGACGCCAGGCTTGCGGTCTGCTCCTCGGGACCCCTGCTGCAGCCCCTTCTCTTGCCCTGGGTCTCTGGGCCCTGAACTCCTCTCCCTCCCACTGCACCCCCAGCCCTGCCCCGGGGGCCGGGACCCGGGTGTGGGGGGCTGGGAGACATTGTAGTTATGTGCCCCAGTGCAGAGGCGCTGGGCATACCCTCCACCCCCGCTGAAGAACTGACACCCCCATTCAGGTCCCTGGCCTAAGGTGCGTCCACCTCCACCTTTCCGGAAGCACCACAGCATACCCATACTGTCTGGGTTCAAATCCTACCTCTACCACTTCCTGTGTGACCCTGGCCACTGCTGTGCCTCAGTTTCCCCATCTGTAAAGTAAGGATAAAGAACACCTTAGAGTATCTCAGAGGGTCATTACGGGGATGAAATGAATCAATAATTGTAAACTGTTTCACAAACAGGCATAAGGTAATAACTGTGTTTGTTAAAAGTATTTAAAAATTCATGATTCTAGGAAGGCGATGCTTTAGTCAGTCAGCTAAGGGGTCCTGATGATGCCCCGGGATGCACTGGGTCTGGGAGGCTGGGAGGAAGGTTCCATTTGCAGGTGATGGGCCCGAGGAAGTGACTTGCCCCAGCGGACACCCACACCTCAGGTCTGTGTCCCTTCAAGCCTTCTCTCTTCCGGTGCCCCCAGGCCCACCTCCCTTGCTCCTCTGGCGCCGGGCCTGGCCCAGGTGGGCTCTGTGCCCTGCACGGATTGACAGAGGCTTCTTTGTGCCCCTGGCCAGGGTCACACCCTGAGCGTGGAGCCAGGGGCCGCACAAGCGCCCTGTGTCTGGGTCTGTTTCACTGCCAGCTCTGCAGCCGCCCTGGCTGCTCCGGCCAGGGACCACCCCCAACCACACTTCAGCCACACTTCAGCGGGGCATCCCTGACCCTGACCCTGACCCTTAGCGGCATTCGGTCAGGAGAGAGACTTGGAGAGGAAAACACCCCAGTTCTATCTGGTCTCCGCCCTGTGCAAACTCCAGGGGCCAGACTCCGAGGAAGGGCGGGGCAGGCGCTGAGGGTGTGGGGAGTGACTCCGAGGTCACTCTGGGCACGTGGGGAGGGCAGTGCTGCGGTCCTGGGGAGTGGGACAGAAATTACACTGCCCTTTCTACCTCCCTAATCTTCCTTCAATCCATTCACTTCTCTTTACCAGCTGGATTGACGTAACAGCCTCCTGAGCTTCCTGACAGCCCTCCTTGGCCAGGCTGTGCTTCACATGACCGGAGGGATATTCATGTTTTAGAGAGAGGCGAAGGGAGGGAGAAAGAGAGGGAGAGAAATATTAATGTGTGAGAGACACATCATTCAGTTGCTTCCCACCCCCACCCCCCGACTGGGGACCTGGCTCACAACCCAGGCACGTGCCCTGACAGGGAATCGAACCTGCAACCCTTCAGTTCACAGTCTGGTGCCCTACCACTGAGCTACACCAACGAGGGCAGAGGAGCCTTTTAAAAAGACAAATCTGACTGTGTCACTGTTCTGCTGAGAACTTGGAAACCACAAGTATAGTACATAGTGGGTGCCTGAAAGGCTCCTCCTTTGCTGTAAGAGAACCCCACCCCGGCCTCCTTCTCTCCCAACCCACCCCTCCGACGAGATCCCTCCCGCAGATTAACGGAGGTGTAAATACAACCCTTCACCTAAGGACGGGGTTAGAACCAGAGAGCAGATGGTTACAGGAAGATTTGTTATTGCCTGCAATGAACAGAAGAATCCAATCTTGACCACCAACCTTTTTTTTTTAGTTTAAACTTAATAAAATTGGGGAGTTTACCCAGTTTGTGGCACAACGACAGAGACCAGGGTCAGGAAAATTTGATCAAATGCCAAATTGATCAATGAATTTTGGCATCAAAATTTATACAGAATTGGCCCTGGCTTGTGTGGCTCAGTAGATCGAGCACCGGCCTGCGAACCAAGGGGTCGCAGGTTCGATTCTGAGTCAGGGCACATGCCAGGGTTGTGGGCTGGGTCCCCAGTAGGGGGCGTGTGAGAGGCAACCACACAGTGATATTTCTCTCCCTCTCTTCCTCCCTTCCCTTCTGTCTAAAAAAATAAATACCTTTTAAAAAATATTATACAGAATTGATGCCAGTGAAAATAATATCAGTACAATTAAAATGGAATGAAGAAATGGAAATGTGTCTAACTGTGCCATAGAGGAAAAAAATGGGAAAATCTGACCAAGGAATTCAGTTACACGAAAAGCATTCAAACTGGAAAACACTTTCTAAAAAAGTCTCCAGTGTTGGTATGTTTTGGTTGAAAGTGTTTGCATTCAAAACATCCCTGGGGTCAAAATATCCAGGTCGAAATATCCTGACCTGTGTTCGTGTCCCTCCCTCCCCAGCTCCTGACACTCCGGCCGCCCTTGGCCCTTTCTGTCCGGTTCCCTGAGACTGTCCCCTCCGCTTGGGGCACTCTTGTGGTCCCCCCCCCCCCACCCGCCGGCTGCCCTCTCTCCCCTCTCAGGGCTGATGCTGAAATACAGTCTCCCTGAGAGGCCTTCCCTCGTTGCCCTCCTTAAGGTCGATCCCCTTCCTGCCTCCTGGTATTCTTCCCTATTCCCCCCGTCTATTCCTCCTTGAATCCCCAGGGCTGGGCCTAGCAAGTATAACACCTCCTGGGTGCTCAGTACGTGTTTGTTGAATGAATCAGTAAATCAGTGTCCCTGGGGGGGTGGGGGAGAGGGGCAGGAGAAGGGGCTGGGGCTTACTTATAAAGGCCCCTGGGAGAGAAAAGCAACAGGGGGTACACACCCCTCTTGTGCTTCCGCCTCGCCCCTACTCATGGCACCGACTCCCGGAGAAGGGCCTTTCAGCAGGAGAGAGGGGAGGGGACGGCACTGGTCCTGCTTCACTTCTGCCCCTTGCCCAGCTTCCCAAGGTCCAGGCCCTCGTGCCAACTGGCCGGCTGCCCCCCAGCTGAGCTGCCCCTCCACCCTGGGCCGAGTTGGCTGCTGGCCAGGCTATTTGGGGAAACTTCCTGATCCCCTCTCTGGCCTCTCTGCCCCCACATCTCATCCCACAGCCTGGGAATAGCTGTCCCCAGCCTCGACCTGGGGACAGTCTCGTTCCCAGTTAGCACCCAAGTGGGTGAAACCATCTCTAAAAGCTTCTCGTGTCCCTCTCCCCTCAGGAAGCTGCTAACTAGGACAACAGATCTCAGAACGAGGTCACGGAACGCTACCTGCCCCTCCACTCCCTTCCCAGCCAGAAACACACGTGGGGACAGGAGTCCCCCTGCAGGCCACGGGAGACGGGGGACACATGGGTGAGGGGGAGATGCAGGGAGAGGCAAGACGTGGCTGTGCCCCGTGTGGTTCTTTTGGGGGGGCTCTTTTTGCCTGGGGAGCAGCTAGCTCGGTGTGGGGAGGGGGCCCGGCCGTGGGGAGCGGGGAGACCTGGGCTAGAGTCAGGCTCTGTGTGAGTGGGGATCTGCTACCTTTCCCAGTGCGCAGAGGGTGGGGGGGACGGCTCTGCACACAGCACGGCACCACACGAACCCCAGGGATGGAGAGACCCTTTGGGGCCGGGGAGGTCTTCTGGGATAGGTCCTGGGAGGGGCGCCCAACTCATTCGGGAATCGTCCCTCTGCCCAAGTCTCACTGTCGCTGGGTCACGCCTCGGTCAAGGGAGAGGTGGGCAAACCTCTCCCACATTTCGAAGACCACCCCCCATGTGTTCCTCTTTGGGACCCCTGGGGACCCTAAGTGTGCCAGGTTCCAGCGCCTCCTCCCCTCGGCCAGGGGCAAGGCGGGGGTGCGGGGGGTCTCAGACCTTCATACCCTGCCTGTCCGATGTGGGGATGGACAGACTGAGGTCAGGAGGGCAGAGGAGTCTGGGACCTGGGGAGGGGGGAGGGGCCTGTGGGGGCCCTGGGAGGGCAGTGCGGGCACAGTGAGCACGGCTGGGGAGGGGCGGGGGGGCCTGGCCTCCTGCCGGGGCATCCGAGGTGGAGAGGAGCTCCAGCGAGCCGGCCCTCACCCCACCCGAGGAAGCCTTAGTCAAACAAACAGCCAACACAGCCGCTGCTGTGCGAGAGGCCGTGGCCGTGAGGAGAGGCCTGGGTGGGGGCGCCCGGGAGCGGGGCAGGGAGGCTGTTTGGACGGGGCCCCCGGGCCCAGGGGCAGTTGGCGGAAATTTTTGGAACAGGGCGGGGAGCGAGGTGGTGGTTTGCAGCAGGAAGCTGGGGCTGGGGTGGGTGCGCTGGGCTTGGCTGGCTGCTTCGAGGAAAAAGAAAAGTGTCAATTCAGCCCCACTCAGGTCTACGCCTCTTCTGGGGGGCGGGGGGGCTCCAAGTCCCCCTCCCCCGCCCCTCAGCTCAGAGTAGATCGGATCCCCCAGAAAGACAGGGGCTCTCCCCCCATCACCCGGAACCCCCAGCCCCGCTCCCAGGCCTGCTCACTGGTGATCAACCTTCCAGAGTCTGCAGCCAAAGCCCCCAAGACCTTAAGTTCCCAGCGGAGGAGCTGGGAGAGACCGGCTGACCTCTGTCCTCCCCGGAGCCTGACATCCTCGCTGACTCCCTGCCTGGCACCGCGGGGGCCCAGCAATGACGGCGCCCCCCCCCCCAACCCCAGGATGCTCCGCCACCTCCTTCTGCACTCTGAGACATCTGGCTGTCCTGTGGCCCCCGGGACACCTCGCGAGAACAAGACAGGGAGAGAACAGAGAGACTCACACCCAGACTCCGAGGCAGCGGTGGAGAGAGGGAAAGACAGAAATACAGACGCAGATAGGGCGGACTTGAGACATGACCATCGGAGACAGGGTTGTGAGGCGGGAGAGAGTGGGGAAGCGTGTGTGTGTGTGTGTGTGTGTGCGCGCACATGTCACAGCCAGAAGGGCAGAAACACACACAGAGGGACAGACAGACAGACAGAGACACCCATAGCGTCTGGGTTAGACAAAGACAGAAAGACCCCCCAGGATAAGATAGACTTAGAGGCAGGGAGAGACACACAGAACCTGACGGGTGTGGGAGCAGGGGCCGGGCCGGGCACACAGCGTGCGGGCGGTGCGGGGCGGACACACGTACAGGCTGAGGCAGAGAGAGCCTCGCAGAACAGCACGGGGACAGAGGGACTGAGGGGACGCAGGACCCGGAGACACCGGCCGTGAGACCTGGGGGAGCAGAGGTGCCGGACATCAAGCCGGGTGGGGTTTGCGAGGAGTCCCCGCAGGGCCGCTGCTGCCTTCTGCCCCCCACGCTAAACCACTGCAGGCGTCTGGCCCCTGGCCACGGAGCCGGCGGGTCACCCAAGGTGAATGGAAAGTCCCCAACGGGGGGAGTGAGACTGTGGCCGGGGGGAAGGCTCAGGGTGTGCGAAGTCACGTGCAGGGAGGGGCTGCGGGGGTCCGTTCCCACGTCTGCGCGTGAAGAAGTTTTAGGCACGTGCAGCGGTGTGGGGCAGTATCCGTGTGTCAGAGTAGGGGGCACGCATGCCCGGGCGTGTGCGTGTCTGAGTGTGAGCGCGTGTTTAAAAGCGTGTGTGCCGAGTCCCATCGAGCACCTCACAGCGCCAAGGAGGCCGCGGCAGCGGGTGGGATCCTCAGGCAGCCCAGTGGGACAGGCGTGAGTCGGAGACGGCCACAAACAGGCTGCACAGCTCTCTCTTCTGGACAGACGCCGTGTCCAGGTGCCACGGGGCGTCCGCCGGCAGCCAGGAGCGACATGCCATTCGTTCCCACCAGGGATGACTCCCACCGCCTGGCCGGCTTGCCCCCACACGCCCCCCCCCCAATCCAAGGCCCAAACGCACACTTTCAGGAGGACCCACACTGCGGACATGTGGCTCTCGCCCTGGCCACGCCACGGGCGCACGGCTCTCTGAGAAGGGCAGCTGGAGGGGTGGCGAGGCCCGGCCCTGACCTTCCCCCAGTCCAACGTCCGTCTTTCCTGCTGCTGTCTTTCCCCGCTCAGCCCCCTCCCCGCTCCTGGGGTCCAGTGACTGCCCACACCCTCCCCACACTCAGAGGATGACCAACCTCTTTCCCGCTCATCCCTTTCCTCTTATTAAGCATCTCAGGACATTTTTAAAAACTGTCCCAATTTTGGGTGGAGAATGAGGTCAGGAGGCCCAAGGGGGTACTGTTTGTTCGTTGGTGACGGCTGACAGTCTTCGTTTCACCTTGACAGTCCTTCCTGGTCCCGGGGAGGAGTGTCCTAAGTCCTGGTTTACAGGAGCACTGCCGCGCTGGGGGGCGGCCCGCGGGAAGGGGGTTCGCCAAACAGCGGTGGTGGCCCCCACATTTTTGCAGGGCCCGGCACAAGAGCACAAATGGGGCCCGCACACACAGATCTCAGTGTTTAAAGGTTACAAATCTCACAAACCGATTGTTAATTACAATATACTTTCCCAACGACCTGGGAGACCAGGTTCCAACCTAGGCACCTCCGACTCCGGGGGGTTTTGCGGGAGACAATGCCGTGGAGGGAGGGCCAGCCCCACTCCCACCCTGGCCCCCGCCAGTGCGCCCCCTCCTCCTGCCAGCGCCTTGCTGCACGACAGGGGACTCGCTCTCACGCATGCGGACCCCCAGCCGCACATCCTAGTTCCATCTGCACGCCCTGCAAACAGCTGCCCCTTAGCCGTCCCCAGTCGCCCCTCCGGTGCACACCCACCCAGTGCTTAACCCGCCCGGAGGAGAACACCCAGGGGAGAGGCTTGCGTGAGCTGGGAACAGGCTGGCGACCACCTGGGCAAGGCCTCCAGAGGCCCAGGTGCGGGGAACGTGGTCTGGAAGGGGATGAGGAGGGTCTCCCTCTTGGCCCTGCTGACTCTGCACCCCACAGGGAGGGCGGTGGCCGGAGCAGTGCCCCGCCAGAGCACGGGCACCCTCCCCCCTTGCCCAGGTTTCACGGGGCCTTGCCTGCTCCAGCAGCCAGCAGACCGAGGGCCGGGGACTGGGGCTGCCACTGCATCGGAGGGCTGCTCGGAAGGCCCCTAAGCGGGACTTTCAGCCTCTTATGTTATTTATCTTCCTGGAAAAAGTGCAGTTTGACCTCACCTTGTGGATTTCTGGCCGGGGGAGGGGGGCGGCAGGGAGGCGATGACAAGGGCACATTTTTTCAGCGGGGTGTCTAAACCAGTGTGCTCCCCCCCTGAGGCACAGCCCCAAGTGGGCTCCCGCCGCCACTGGCCGCTGTCCTGCTGGGGCCCCTGTCCTCACCCTGCAGATGGAAACGGGGTGATGAGGAGAGGAGGAGGTGAGGGGCCCTGGGCAGCCCAGACAGGTCCAGTGGAGGTCTGGGGACCAGCAGGCGTGGCTCTCTCTGGCCAAGTTAAAAAAAAAACAAACACAACTCCCACCCCCGACCCCACCCCCTGCAGACCGACCGGCTTTGCTGTCCCACACAGGAGGAGACAGTCACACTTGCTGAGCCCTCACCAGGCGCCGGGCACTGTGCTCGGTGCTCTGCAGGCCTATTCTCCCTTAATCCTCGCCGCCGCCCTGTGAGCCGGGTTCTATTATTATCCCCATTTTACAGGTGGGGACGTGAACCCAAAGGGGTTCAGTAACTTGTTCAAGGTCGCGCAGTAGGTGGAGGTGACAGAACTGAAGTCTAACCGACCCCAAAGCCCCCACTGGCTCCACCACAGCACAGCGCCTCCCAGAAGCAAGCAGCTGGCACGGAGGCAGAAGGGATGAAGGTCGGATATGAGAAAGAACTTCCTGGCAGTGACAGTGGGTGGTGGGAAGAAACCATGGAACAGGGAAATTAGACGCAGGAAGCCCTCCCACCTGAGCTTGGATGTGGTCTGTCTGTAGGTCTGTGACGACCTAGAAGGCCAAGGGGGTCCTGGCTGGGTCCGTGGCAGTAAGCTGACTTCCCTCCGTTCTGCGGTCCGGGTCCTCTGCTCCACCCCAGTCCAGCACGGAGGCCAGTGTCTGCCTCTCCTTGGTGACTCGGAGCTCTAAGCAGGACCTGCTTTGCCAGGAAGCCTTCCTTGAAGGTCTGGGGAGCAGGACCCCTCGTCTACAGCCCAAATCCCAACACAGAAGGTACAAATCCACCCCATGTCTGCTTCCGTGATCACCTCCCCCTTCTGGCTCCGAGACACGGACACAGAAAACGTCTAATCGGTTCCCAGGTCTCTAGGTCCCCCGGGCCATCTGGACAACCCCTCTCCCTTACCGCCCGCGCCCTTGCACACCTGTACCCAGGTGTACATAAGTGCTGCAGGCGCCCTGCAGCTCATCAGAAAGCCCAGGCCCCAGCTCAGCTGGGCATTGGCTCTCACCTCATTTGCACACAGAACAGAAGCTCTCGGGGTCACCCCGCCACTCTCCACGTGGGAGCGGGTAGGGTGCTGCCCTTGCATGAGGCATGGGGCACGCTACTCAGTGAGGTTCCTTAAGCCCCGAGCCCTGCAGTCACCAAGCCCAACCCGCTCTCCTCCAGAAAGCCGTGTGCCTCATGCCCAGCTCTGCCCTTTCCCAGCCATGGGAGCCGGCCAGGCATCAGGGATAACCCGCCAGGGTCCTGGGAACTTCCCCAGAGTGGAGTCCCACCCGCTGGATGCTGGGCCTCGGAGCTCAGAGCTGAAAGGGATGTCCTCACGGTCCCTTGCAGTCCCCCAGTTTTGAGACGAGGGCACAGGACAGGTGTAGAGGACTGCCTTGTTCTCCCATCCTGCCCTCGAGGTCCTCTGCGTGGACCAGACCGCGTCGCTGTCTTACCTGCGGGGCAGAGACGGAGCCTGCCGCGACCACCTGCTCTCGCTGCGCTCCGGAGCGCGGCGGCTTTGGGCTGGCCAGAGCAAGGGCGGGGCGGGCCGGGGGAGGGGCCTGGGAAGGGGAGCGGCGGCCTAGCCCCACCCTGAGTCTCCGTCGGGTGGGTGGACCGGCTGATTCAGGTGGGAAGGAAGGGGGGAGCCACGAGGCAAGTCTGGGGCTCTGGCTTTTGTGAGAGCTGGGAAGTTAGGATGCCTGGGTCCTGAGGACCTCACGAAACCCCCTCCTTCAGGCGGCCTTGCCCTGGAGGCAGTGGCTCCCTAGGAAGACCCCTCACACGAAGACGAAAGCCCGGGAACCCCTCCTTGCCTGAGTTTCCCTTTCCATCTGAGCTCAGGAAAGCTCTCCCAGCTTGGTAAGGTGGGTGCGCGACAGGACACCCCCTCTTAAGTCAGGGTCCCCCACCCAGGTGCTCAGGCCACTGAGGGACCATTAGGTGCCCCGGTCATCTTTTTCCTCCGTCCCTCGCTCTCCCTGCAGCCCGCCCCCACCCCCCAGCGCCAGTCTCAGGCCCCTCAGCTGTCACAGTTCAGCGCTGGAATGACAGGCTTCTGGGCTCCGTGCGTCCAGCCGCATTCAAGGCCATCGAGCTTAGCACCCCTGGGCCCTCGCCCCTCCCTCTGCCCCCCGTCGCTAATTTTATTGACCCTTAAGAGGCACGTTGCTGGCAGGGCGGGTAGCGACTGAAGGTGACGTGGGAGCGGATGCAGAAGGGACCCCGAGAGGCGAAGATGGGACAGAAGGGGAAAGGGGGTGATTAAGAGGAAGAGGGGCCTTGGCAAAGAAGGGGACACTCTCTTGGCGGGATGCAGACCCAAAGCCCAGAGCTGGAATTCCAGCTGTCAATCAGCGAAGAGGCAGAGACGAGGCGGATTGAAGAGCGAAGGTACCGGGCAGGGGAGAGTGCGAGTTTTCTCAGCCACCCGGAGGCAGGCCCAAGGACGAGCGGGAGGGAGAGGTTAGACGGCGGGAAGGACTGCCATCCTGCTCTGGAATCTCTGCCCTAGCCCCCTTCCTCCCTCCTGAAGGTGACTTCTGCCCGCTGGGCCTCCTACTACAGAAATAGCCCTTTCCCTGAAGAATCAACCTAGATCTTGCCTTTCTTTTTCTTTCTTTCTTTCTTGTTAAAACGAGAGCAGGAAATTTAGGCCTTTTTAACTTCCCCCACCTCCATGCCCACCCCTCAGATCCTCTCCGCCCCTCCCAGGTCCAGGGGAAATGACTTGGGGGTCAGGGGAAGGGGAGGCATTGGGGGTGGGGCCTGCTGGGAGGGAGAGGGGACAGGAACGATGGATCTTAATGGCTCTCCAAAGGTAGACTTCTGATGGTCTCTCCAAATAAGGTTACATGATAGTAAAAAAAGAGGGGTGTTAAAAAGCAAAACTGTTAACCCTTGAATGCACCACAGAGCAGATGGATAGACGGGGAGGGGAGGAGGGAGGGATTATTAAGGGTGCAAGGAAAGTTCTGAGGGTGGTGGCTGTGTTCGCTATCTTGACTGTGGAGGCAGGTGCATATGTACATTACAACCTATCAAGTTAAACACTGCAGATATGTACAGCTTATTTCGTCAACTATGCCTCACGAATCTGTTTTTAAAATACTACACACTCGAGGGCTGCGAACCAAAATATTTCAGGTTCGATTCTCAGCCAGGGCACATGCCTGGGTTGCAGACCACGGCCCCCAGCAACCGCACATTGATGTTTCTCTCTCCTCTCTCTCTTTCTCCCTCCCTTCCCTCTCTAAAAATAAATAAATCAATATTTAAAAAATAAAATGAAATAAAATACTACACACTTTCTATACCATTTTCCCATTTCTTTACTTTTAATTTAGGGGGAACCTCAAAAAATAGAAGTGGCCTTGCAGGGAAGGAGTGTCAAAGGGCCAAGGGCAGCCGCAGTGGTTCCTAGTCCAGTTGTCCCCCTATCCCGGGGGGTGGGGGTGGGGTGTTCCAGGACCCCCAGGGGATGCCTGAAGCCACAGAGAGTACCAAACCTTTCGTACACTGTCTTTCCTACACATGCATACTGGATAAAGTTTAATTTATAAATTAGGCACAGTAAGAAATTAACAACTAATAAAATAGAATGGTTATCTTAAAAAAAAAAAAAGCCCTTGTTGGTGTGGCTCAGTGGATTGAGTGTCCACTTGCAAACCAAAGGGTCGTGGGTTCAATTCCCAGTCAGGGCACATGCCTGGGTTGAGGGCCAGATGCCCAATAGGGGGCGCATGAGAGGCAACCACACATTAATGTTTCTCTCCCTCTCTTTCTCTCTCTTCCCCTCTCTAAAAATAAATAAATAAAATTCTCAAAAAAAACCCGGACAATTATAAAATATACTGTAATAAAAGTTATGTAAATGTGGTCTTTTTGAAAATATCTTATTGTCCGGTACTCAACCTCTGGTGACGTAAGCTGATCCAGTGCCCACGCAAGGAGATGTGGGGAGGTGAAGTGAGGTGACGCAGGCGACGCAGGCAACGCAGCAACGCAGTGTGAGGCTACGCTGAGGGTTCCTCGAACACGGCCCCGGGAAGCCTGCGCAGACGCTCTGATACCCAGACAGCTGCTAAGTGCCTGCCGGGCAGACGGCGCACAGCGTGGATGCGCGGGACAGAGGGACGACTCATGTCCCCGGTAGGACCCAGCCAGAGCCGGACGGCACGAGGTCTCATCACACTACTCAAAATGGTGTGCAATTTAAAACTTATAAATTGTTTATTTCTGGAATTTTCCACTGAATAGTTTTTGGACCGCAGTTGATTATAACAAAGTGCAAAAGCGAGACCACGGATAAGGGGGCTGTCCTGTACAGTTTGGCCATTCTCCTGACTCAGTTCTCTGCGCCGCCCCCGCCCTGCCCTGCCCCCAACCACACTCCCTCCAGTGTGTAGGAAAGCTCCTGGGTGGGTGTAAGTGGGGTCAGGTGCTAGGCTGTGGCCCTTCAGCTGGTTCCTCAGTGTGGGAAGTGAAACAGCTCGGGCACCTGGGGTTCCTCTGTGGTCGGTCAGCAAGAAGTCCCGAGCTGGTGACTCAGGGAGCGGGGTCCTGCACCCAGACTTTGCTCAAGGGAAGCTGGTGGCTGCTGTGGATTCTCGCGCCCCCTACAGCCTGAGCTGGATACTGCAGGGACAAGATGGTCAATCCAGGGAGAGTTGCGACAGGTGCTGCACGTAGTTGAAGTCGGGCACTGGGAAGGGCACGCGGGACCACTTCTTGGCCTGGACCCGTCCTTGTGGCGTTTCCAGCAGGACGCTGCACACTTTGAGCGCCGGCAGCTTCACTGACTTGTAGATCATCTGCAGACCCCAGGGCTGGGGGGGGGTGGGACAGAGACTGTGAGGTCTGGGCGTCTACCCTCAGATGGGGCTTCTCTCCTCAAGTTAGGGTCTCTGCATGAAGATCTTATGTCTGCGCCTCGGACAGAGCTATCTCCCGCCTCACAGTGTGGGCTCCCTAAATCAGGGACTCAGACTGGGGACTCCCGGGGCAGGCCTGTCTCCTCCACCCCAGTGAGCGCCCCCTGGTGGCAGAGTCTGGGCGTCCTCTTCACAGTGAGGCCTTGTAAAGGCTGGAGCTGAGGGCCGTGGCGCCGGCACTTACTTGCCCACAGTTCTTGCAGCTGATGGCACCCCCAGGCATCCAGTCCTTGAAGACTCTGTCTATGGCCACAGGCTTGGTGGAGACATTGTAGTAGATCCTGGAAAGGAAGGGGAGTGACCACAGTCCTCATGGACCCCCAGCCCCACACGCCGTGCCATGCTACCTGCTGATCCTCCGCCCAGGCCCGGGACCTCCCTGCCTGTCAGAGGCCCAGAGACTTCCATAGGGTCACCCTGTGCTGCCTCCACTCCGCTCCCTTCCGCCCGAGTTCAGGCCTCAGCACCGCCCACCTGGACGATCTCACCGTCTCCCAGGGCATCTCCCTGCCCCACCCTCCCACCCCGTTCCGTCCTCACTCCCGCCCTCACACCACCCTTCCGCCAACTGCCAGAGTGATCTCCAAAGAGCTAAAGCTGGCCCCGACGTTCCCTCACTCAACACCCACCAAGACCCCCCCACACCCCCACCTCCAGAATAAAGGCTCAACTTTCACGTCTGACCTCAAGTTCCTGCACAGGCTAGTCTGTCTTCCTTCAGACGCTCACCCTCCACCCTCGCTTCCGATCAAGTCAGCCAGCCTTCCTCCCGCCGCGTTGCCCATCCACCCTCATCTTCTTACGGTCACTCCCAGCCCGGCCTTGAGGGCCTGACCGCTACTTCCCCAAATGAGAGAAGAGGTGTGAAGACCCTTGGCACCGTGGCCTGGCTGGCGCACAGTAGGTGCCTGAGGAATACGTAGTGAATAAGTGAATAGAGGATGGGGGAAGGCTGCCCCGAAGCGAGCGGAGGGAAGATAAGGGGATGGCCCCGAGACCACCAGCCCCTCTAGATGTCTTCGGAGCACACGTGTGCAGCACGAGGGGGTCAGTTTCTGGCCCCCCGGCATTTGGTATCCTGAATTCCAACCCCTGCTCAACCACACCGTGGCTGTGGGAGGCTGGGCACGTTGCTGAGCCTCTCTGCCCTCCCCCGTCTCACAGATCCCAGTAAACATGCCCCCTTGGTGCTTGTGGAAATGCTCTTTGACCTCTCCAGCTCTTAGTGCACCCCGCCTTTCCCCTCCTCCGGACAGCCCCTTCCACAGGTCTCACGAGAAGTTGGGGTTCACGTTGACGTGGTGGGCGCCCTCCACCTTCCGCAGGTCGCTTCCGTAGCCCACGGCCACCGTGCAGTTGATGCAGAGGATCTTCACGTGCTCGGCCGGGAACTGCCGCCGCCGAGTGTCCTGCTGGGCCGCCTGGGCCGCCCGCCTGACCAGGGCCTCCCTCTGCAGGTCCCGGATCTGGGGTGGGGGGAGACAGCGGGCGTGGGGCCTGACCAAAGACACCCTCCCAGGGGGACCGAGGGCTCCCAATGGCTTAAGTCCCTTAGTCCCCAGAGGGACCTTCCTCAGCCCTCCCTGGAGCTTTCAGAAACGTCTCGATGGAGAGAACTAATACTGGGTTGGCAGCGAAAACGGGGGCAAGACAAGATTTCTCGCCGAACCTTTGCCCCCACGGCAGAGGCCACGTTGCTTCTTGGAACCTGACACGGGGCACCAATAATAATTATGCCGGGACGACAGGAGTACATAGGGACCATCTTGAGTGAGGCTCAGCAATGGTGACTCTGCCTGGGGGACTGATTTCAGTCCTGGTTCTGGGCTGATTTTGTGACTTCATTTGCTTCCCAAAGGGCTGCAAGGCGGCTCTCACAGACACACAAAGTATTTGGTGATGAGGATGCATTAAAAGCCCCAGCCACGGCCTGTCCCCAAGGCCTTTTGGAGAGACAGCCGGCGTCTTCCTGGCAACCCCATCCCTGGCCTCTGCCTTGCCCTAGATTCAGACCATCACTGCGTGGGCCACGTTAGCCCCCAGAGGAAGCCCCGTGTGTTCGTCCGTATGAGAGCCCTTCCAGGCACGATGTCCGCCGCCCCTCTCCCCAGTCTGCGGGCACACAGGCTGCCCACAGACCTTGGCCTGGTACTCAGCCGGGTCCATCTCCTGCACGGCAGCCACGGCCTGTTTCATCAGAGTCTCCAGTGCCTCGTTGGTCTGTTCCCGCCGCACCTCCCGACTGCCCTGGATTGCCACGAACGAGTAGACACTCCTGTCGGCCCGAGCTCGACCCCTTGCCTGGGGAGGGAGATAAGGAGGGGCCTGAGTGGCGCTGGGGTCGCACACAGATGCTCCGAGGGTGGCTGAGAGGGTGGCTGGGGCACCTGGACCATGGAGATCTCGTTCGTCAGGAGCCCATAGCGCACGACCACGTTGCACTGGGGGATGTCCAGTCCCTCTTCTGCCACACTTGTGGCCACCAGGAGGTTCAGGGTGCCATCCCGGAACTTGCGAATCACATCCTGCTGTTCCTTCTGGGGGGGGCAGGGGAGGAGAGACAGGACGGTACATGGGGTGACTTCCTCCTGCCAGCCCCCCTGCCAGCCCAGTCTCTCCTGGTTCATCCCTTTTACTCAAAATCTTGGCTCCTTTTACGAGGGGACATGAGTTTCCATCTCCATCTCCAAGTACCCCCAGGATCTTGCCCATTTTTCCCAGGGAACCCCTAACTCCTAAGGGTCCCTGCCCTTGCAACTCTAGAAGCTCTCAGGACATGTTCTCCCACAAGGCACCCCAGGCCCCTGATCCTCTGCCCTGAGGACATCCCTCTTTCCCTGCAGATCCCCAAGTTTCTGCCTCTCTGCCCCCAGAGACCCTAAGACTGGAGGAACCTTCAGCCCTGGGGATCTCAGGGCTCATCTCTCTCCCCAGCTCTGCCCTCTGCCTGGGGATAACCAGCCCCCGCTCCCACATCTCTGTGCTGAATACTCTCTCCCCTTCTCCCCTCCCCTGGGGAACTCCCTGGTCTCAGCCCCCCTCCCCAGAGCCCTCACCTGGGTCATATGGATGCCCTGGGTGCTGTGCCCAGCCCCGATCAGCAGCTCGGCCCTGATGTCCACCGTCTGCAGAGCGGGCTGCTGCTGGAGCCAGAGCAGGAGGGAGTGTGCGCTCTGGCGGGTGCAGGTGAAGATGATGCCCCGGGGCCGGCCGGAGCTCCCAAACTTCTCCTGCAGGATCTGCTCCAGCATCTTCAGTTTCGGGTTCTCTGGGCCGTGAGCGGCCAGGAGGGCCAGCTTGTTCTTGTGGTCTGCCAGCAAAGGCCACGGACAGAAGCACAGGACTCAGGCCCGGAGGCGGGCAGAACGTGTGGGGGGGCGGGGGGGCGGCTCCCAGGGACAAGATTGTGGGAATCCAGAGCAGCCCTGAGGAGGGCTGCCCCCTGCCTAATCTCCCCTGAGCAGCAGCAGCCAGAACATGCGTAAGGACACCCTCTGCCTGACCAGCCTCAAGGCCGGCCAGCCTTACACCAGGGAACTGCAGTCTGGAATTCTTTGCTCACATACCTTAACCGGGTATGTGACCCTTGACCTTTTCATGCTGACCTCTTCAACCCAGGACTCAACCTGGGGTCTCTTCAGAAAGAGCCTTGCCCCTTCAGCCTGTGCTAAGGCCTCTGGCCTTAAATTTCACCCTCTGACCACGTCACTGTCCCAGCTGAAAGGTACCACGTAACCTAGACTTTCCGGGACAGTCCCAATTAAATGGTTTGCAAAAATCTTTGTCAGAAACGTAAATTAGGTTTTAGAGCTACACAAACCTGTCCAAAGGAGGGCATACATCTTTTGTCATATCCACGGCCTTAACTTTTGGTTAGAAAAATAGGGCCCCAGGACTCTTGTTGGCATCTTCCCAACTTGCATCTGCGCCCAGACTGGCCTCTGACCTCTAGTCACCTTCTGAGCCCCCTCTCTTCCCAGGGAGCCTCACCATTGAACAGCGTCAGCAGCCAGCGCTCAGCACGCAGGAATTGGGTCTTGGTGGCTCGCTCCCCGTCATAGAAATCCTGCAGCGCAGCCATGGCGTCCACAGCACGGACCGTGTCATGGATGAGCAGCGCGTCGTTGTAGCGTCGCAGGTGAAGCGCGTACACCCGCCGCTCCAGGAGCCCGGCCTCGGCGGCTGTAGGTGCACAGAGAGCAAAGGGTCAGAGTGGCCACGCCCTCAGGGCCCATTGCTGCCTAGGCCCCACCCCCAGAGGCTGAGCCCCACCCCCTAGAGGCTCTGCCCAGACCAACCAGATGCTGGACTGCCCCAATTGCCACGCCCTCCGCCAGGGTGCCTCTCTCACCGGCCTGGCTCAGCTCCACCACCTGCTGCTCGTACATCTGCGTCCCGAAGTTCTGGTTCAACTCAGGCATCTCCAGGTGGTCGTGTACTTGCTCCATGAGCTTCTTCAGCATATCCCCAAACGGGTCCTAGAGGAGAGGAGTGAAGGAAGGAGGAAATTCTTCCACAGCTCTGGTGTGTCTGGAGGCTGGGGTCAGGTTCCTGCACCTTGACTCCTATTCCGTCTCCACCCTACATGTGCCCTTGACCTCTGGCCTGAGCCCAGGGATGTCTACCCTTGTCCACCTGTCATGACAGACACCAGGCAGTACCCACACCACAGGGGAGAGCTTGGCACAGACTCAGCACAAAGTGCCCCAGCTTTATGTCTTGAAAGGCGCTCTGCTGTGTGTCCGGGGATTTGACAGATGTCCACGGTGGCATCTGAGCGAAACCAAACAGGACGATCCGCCCCATTTCACAGAAAGGGGACAGAGGGGCTCCGATACATAAGCAAGGACGCTGAAGTCCCAGAGCTCCTGAGAAGGAAGCCCAGACTCAGCCCCAGGTACGCGAACTTCAGCCCCGCCCCCTGTCCCTCCCTCCACACACCTGGCTGCGCCTGTGGCAGAGGTCGTACTGTTTGCAGGGCTGGCGGGTGTGCTCCTGCAGCTCGGGCAGGTGCTTCTGCGGTGACATGATGCGCCACGTGTCCAGGTTGGCACAGAGCTGGGGCAACGGAGAGGGGTTCACTGGAATGGCAGGGAGTCCTTGGGGACAACGGGCAGGGTTTGGGGGCAGGACAGGTCCCAGCTGAGGCAGGACCATCGGGGTAGGGATTCATTTATTCAGTACGTATGGATGGTATTGCTTGCTTGCTTGCCCTCTCTGCCGGGTGCTGTCCTGCGCACTGACAACACAGCGCATCTGTCATCGGGGCTGGGGAGACGGACACTGAACTGCTGAAGAACAAGAGAACGAGGGAACTCCCGGCAGCGTTAACAAGCTCTGAAGAAAGCGAAACTGGATGACTCGACAGAGTACACAGTAGGGGTGACCAGGGAAGGCTTGGGGTGGGGGGTGATGTTGAAGGGGTTCCTGGAATGAGCAGAAGGAGCCAGAAAGGTCGAGTACAGGGGGAAGGACATTCAGGGCGGAAGGAAGGGCAAGCGCTAGAGTCCTGAGCCGGGAACCAGCCCAACATGTTCAACATACAGAGGGAAGGCCAGTGGGGCGGGCGTCGGGGGAGGGGAGGAAATGCAGGGGGAGACCTGAGCAGGGGCGAGGGCATGCGGCACTTTGTAAGCCACAGCAGAGAGTGGGCGTCTACTCTAAGGCCCTGAAGGAATCTTTGGAGACTGGCACTTAGGTAAGGGAGGGATCTGGACCCTGCCTGGGGCAGCCAGGCTAGGGCTGGTGGGCATAGGGTAGCACAGGGCAGGGAGGTCCCCGGGGCGTCAGGGGGTGGGAGGGTCGCAGGGGCCAGGCTGACCTGCAGGATGTGGTCAATGGCTCCATCGAGTTTGGTGGCCCTGCCGGTGCCTGGGGAGGCCGTGAGGCCCAGCACCTGGGGCAGCTGCCGTGTGCCCCTGAACTTGTGCTCCAGGTACCGGCTCAGGATGCTGTTGTAGACGGTGCCTTTGTGCGTGTGGTGACACTCGTCCACCACGAGGAGAGAGAAGGCTGGGGACACAGGGCGAGGCTGAGAACCGGGGCTGCAAAGCCGTTCCTCCCACGAGCTTTGTTTGGTGCGGTTCTTACGACTCTGAGACTCCCTTCCTCCCTTCACAACGTGCAGCCAGGCCCCAGAGCACGGCCAGCCAGGGATGACTTGCCATTTAACCGATTAATAAACTGAGGCTCAAGCAGGGTGTGGGGGGGTAGGGACTCGCCCAAGACCCTGCACTGTAGCCAGGTCCTTCTCTACTAGGGTGGATGCTGGGGTTTGGCGAATGGGGGAACCCTCACTCCCACAACATCCCCCCACGCCTTTACTAGAGGCGGGGCCCTGGGGGTGGCAGGTGGGGTGCCCACAGCCCTCACCATTGAGCTCCACGTGCTCCTCCTCCTCAGGGCTGGTCAGGGCCATCTGCAGCAGCTCGGCTGTGCAGATGAGCAGGTCATTCCTCTGGGCCACGTGGCTGAAGCCGGGCCGGGGCCCCATGTCCCCACTCAGGCTTGTAATGGCCCAGCGCCCATCCAGCATGCGCCTGAACTCCTCACAATGCTGCGTCACCAGGTGGACCTGGGAGGGCGGATGAGATGGCGAGAGGAAGCTGGACCCGGGTGCAGGGCTTGGGGAGGAGGCAGTGACTGGGGCGGGTGAAAGGTGAGCTTGGAGACGGTGCCAGCAGCCCTGGAGTTCTGGAGGGTCCTGGGATGCACCCGAGGAGCTGAGAGCCCGCTGAGGGGAGGCCACTTACCCTGTTGACCAGTACGACCACCTTGGCTCCGTCCACGGTCTCAAGATGCCTTTTGGCCACGTAAGCAGCCGCCCGGGTCTTCCCAGCGCCCGTGGGCAGCCATATGATGATATTCTTGCCCTCCAAGGCAGGCATGATCACCTCCCACTGGTAGGGTCGCAGCTCCATTCTGAGATGGCAGGGGGCTCCGACCCCAGTCCTCCTGGCGCCCTCCTAGACCTGGCCCCCTCAGATGTGCCCTCTTCTTGCTCCCTCCCGGCCAGCCCAGTCTGGTACAGAGAACTCTCTTCGCCCAAGACTCCCCCTTGCTGGAGGGAGGTGGAACAGGGCACCCACCTGCGACCTAATGGGGCCGAGAGGGGAGACAGGAAGGAATGAGGCAGACTGGACCCCTGCTCACCCTCACCTGTACCACCTGCCAAGGACAGCCCTGCCTGGCTTGGCTTAGCTGGGAAGCCAGCTACTGAGCCCCGCTGAGACTGTAAATGGAAACTGAAACTGAGGGGAGGAGCCAGCCAGGCAGGGCTGGAGCTCAGCCCCAGGAATCCCTCTTGCCGCCTCCCATTGGCCTCAGAGGACAGAACTGCTGACTGGAAAGCACCTTTTCCTAACTTCTGGGTCCTGCCAGCTACCCATCCCCAAGAGCAGTCTCCACCACCCCACCCATGCTACCCCCACTCCTTCTGGAGTCAGCTGTAACCATGTCACCTAGCAAAGGCAGCCAGGGGATTCGAACACCTGCCGTCCAGGCACCTGGACCTGGACAGCCAAGAAGGTCCTAGTCCCAGAGGCAAGGGACTAGGCATGAGGCTTGCTGGGGAGGGTCCTCAGCACACCCTGAGTTTAACAGTCTCCGACTTGTAGGAGGTGCTGGCAGGAACGGGGTCGGCCTGCAGAGGCCTGGGGCACCACTGAAGAAACCACCACACAGAGAAAAAAAAAAAGAGCTTTATTGATCCCTCCAAGGGATTAATGCCAAGAAACGAATGGTCCCCACGTCCCCCACCCCTGGGGGACAGGCAGAACAGTGCAGGGCAAGGCATGGCCCCTCCAGTTCAACGAACTGGAGCCCCCCCACTCAAACTGAAACCGGGGGTCCTGTCCTTGAGGAGACAGTGACCTGGGCCAGGCCCAGGACTCTGCGACTCCACGGCTCTGCGGGGGCCAGGGCCGCGAGCCACCAGAGCGGGCAGGGGCTACCCTCCGGCCGCGGCCCCGGTGGAGGGGCTGGCTGAGCCGCAGCCCCAGGAGCCCCCCGCCGGCTCAGACGCCAGGAAGGGCGGGCAGGGCTGCAGGCTCCGTGTGCCCAAGGGCCCAGGAAGGGCTACGGGATCAGGGGCTGGAGTGTCTCAGGCCGAGAGGGGCCTGAGCGCCAGGGCCTCCCCAGGACTCAGAGTGGAACCTGAGGCGGCAGCGTTCGAGGCTGAGGCCGAGGGCGAGGCCCCGGGCCGGGGACTACTTGTCGATGAGCCCTCCCTCCTTGAGCTTGAAGTAGAAGAACTTCTCCAGGGCGCTGGCGCAGCGGCAGTACTCGCTGTCGGGGGGGTTGTACTCGCGGCAGTTGGCGATGACCCGCTGCAGGTCAGCCACGAAGAGCTTCCGCGTCACGTAGTACCGGCTCCGCAGCCGCTCCGTCATGGTCTTCAGGTCTGGGGCAGCGGGACACAGGGCAGGTTTTGGGAGGCCGAGGAGGGGGGGTCCCAGGGCCGCACGGCCCAGCGAGGGCAGCGGCAGGGGTCAGCATGGGGGCGAAGGTGCAGGGAAGGGGCAGGGCGGGCATCCTCACCGATGGGGAAGCGGATGACCTCGTAGTAGTCAGGGGCCTCCGACTTCTTCACGGGCTCCATGAAGGGCCAGGCACTGGGGTGGGACTGGAGAGGAGAGACGAGCTGAGGCCAGGCCCACTGCGCCCCGCGCCCGGCTCGTGACGGCCACCCACCCCACGCAGGGTCATAAAGCCACAGTCACTGGCACGGGGACCCCGAGGAGGGAGCCTGGTCTCCCCACCTTGATCTGGGCCAGCAGGTTTTTGAGGGTTGTGTAGAGCTGGTCCGGGTCCTTCAGCTCCTTCCTGGGGCGACAGACGCCAGGTCTGAGGCTCCCTGTCCCTCTGCCCCCCACCCCCCGACACCCTCTCCCCGCCCCCGACACCCTCGCCCTCCCAACAACACTCACCCCTTCTCTTTCCCCAGTGGTTTCCAGCCCGTCTCTCCTGCGAAGTGGGGGTGCAAAGACCGTCCCTAAGCAGGCCTGTCCACACTCCGAGCGGCCTGCCGCCCCCGCCGCCCGCCCCCCAGGAGCCCCGCTCACGAATGCCGGGGACACTCTCCACAGGGATCTGCCGCACACCCTCCTTGAAGCAGCTGAGCCCGGGGTAGACCTTTCGGATCTGGGCCTGTTTGCGCTCGATCAGCTTCTTGATGATCTGAGGAAGGGAGGGGGTGAGGGGCCAACCCCAGCCCCAGAACTGCCCTCCCAGAACTGCGGTTACAGCCCCCGCCCCTGAATCCAGGTGCTGCTCCCCCTAACAGTCCCACGAGGCGGAGCGAGAACCGGCCCTGGCCCCACCTCCCCCATGCACACGCGAGGACACGCAGCACATGTCCACACGCGTGCTCCCCCGTGCACACACAACCTCCTTCTGCTTCTTGATGATGTGGGAGAGCTCCGTGTAGGGGATGCGGGGGTTCAGCTCGCACTCCATCAGCGTCGCCCCCTCGTAGTCCTTGATGTAGCCCAGGTAGCGACTCTTGGGCACCTTGATGTCCTTGGAGAAGCCCTAGGGAGTGGGAGTCATGGCGACTCCTCCATCAGTGAGACTCTTCCAACGGCAACAGCCCCTCCCCAGGGGCGCCCGAGGGGGTGTGCGTGGCGTGGCGTGTCCCCTCCCCAGTTCCTGAACCGCCCCTCCAGCAGTCTCCGGCACGGCGCTCTGCACTTGGAAAGCTGTGTGTCCCTGATTCTAGGTCGGCTGCCGCTCCGACTCACCCCTAAGAGCCCCCCAATTCTCCTGGCTGCTTTCCTGCCTTGTGGGACCCCGTTTACTGGGACAGCAGAAAGGGGGAGGAAGACAGGGAGACAGGACGTCCCTGCAGACACTGCATGGAACAAGGGACCCGAAGGGATTCCCAGTCCACCCACACGAGCGTGCTAGACAGACTGACCCCTCCTCAGGCAGCAGGCAAGTGCAGGGTGGGGTGGGGCGAGGCGAGAGTCACCTGCTTTTTGAAGTAGCCAATGGCGTACTCGTCCGCGTAGGTGAGGAAGTAGAGGATGTTGTGTTTGATGTGATACTCCTTCAAGTGGTTCATCAGGTGGGTCCCGTAGCCCTGCGGGGGAGGGGCAGGCTGGGTGCTGGGTGGGGCTCCGGAGCCCGGGAGGAGGCAGCTCATTGGAGGGGAGCAGGGGGAGCAGGGGGAGCCGGGCAGGCAGAAGGGGAGGCGGCCAGAGGAGGAGCGGGTTTCACAAGGAGGAAACCGAAGGACCCTGGATTCCTCAGCACTTGCTCTGAGTCAGGCGCGGTGCTCGGCACCTTACAGGCCGAGTCTTAGGCCAAGTCATGAGGCAGGTGCTGCTGCCAACTTACAGGAGGTAAAACCGAAACTCGGCTACGCCAGGGAGTGTGTCCCAGGTCAGGCGGCCAGCCACGGCGGGGCTGGGGTCCAAACCCAGCCAGGAAGCAGCCGTCTCAGGCCACTGGTTCCTGGGCCTCGGAACTGAGAAGGGGAATACCAAGGGCCCCGCCTGCCTGCGGCGGCGCTCGAGCCCTGAAGAGGCACGCCCCCGCGTAGGGACCACGGAGGCGCCTTGGAGAATCAGGGGCCCCCCAGTGGGTCTGTTGTGACAATGCAAGGACAGAAACCACGACCATCACCCAGTGCGGGGCTACCGTAAAAATTACTGATGCTCCAGTGTATGTAAAGCTTCTTGTGATGAAAGAAATTCAGTTTCATTTAAACTTGTTACTGGTTCTCCGAGTCCATTTGTCAACAGGTAATTTCTTAAACCACTGCTCAGAACACCAGCGCCACCTTGTGGGGGAGTGTGGAACTGCCTGGCCACTGAAAGAAGGGCTGGGGACTGTGGCACCACCACAGCCTCTGCTCTGACCCCGACCAAACTCGGCAGCAGGAGGTGGGGTGGGGCAGGGGCTGGGGCATGCGCTCACCTTGACCTGCTCGTTTGAGGTGACAGCACAGAAGACAATCTCTGTGAAGCCCTGGGTGGGGAACATGCGGAAGCAGATCCCACCAATGACCCGCCCGTCCTTGATCAAGGCCAGAGTCTTGTGCTTCCTGAGGGGAGAGGGGACAGGTCACCATCCCTACCTGTCCCCCAAGGGCTCTCCAGGTCCCCACAGCCCTGGGGGCCTCAGCTGTATTCAGGGCTGGGAACAGAGGAGAAAGAACTCCCAGAGGTTGAAGGACGGAACCTAGGGAGGGGTGTGGAGGCTGAGGAGGACAGGCACCCTGGGGCTGGGGGTCTCCTGGGGACGCACGGGTCAAAGACGAGGCGGGCGATGTACTCCTTGGGCATGCGCGGCAGCTGATGGGAGAAGACATTCTGCAGCCCCACGAGCCAGAGCAACACCCGCCGGTTGGCCTTGGGGGTCAGTGAGTTGCCGATGACGTGGAACTCGATGATGCCGCGGCGCTCCTCCAGGCGGGCCGTCTCGTCCCGGGCCGCGTTGGCCGACAGGAGGCTGGTCTGTGCACCAGAGGAGGGGCGGTGAGCCGGGGCCGCGGGCCCACGAGGGCGCCCGACCCCTGCAGGCCAGCAGGCCGGGCGGCCTACCTCGGGCCCCAGCATGGCAGCAGGGTCCGTGATGGTGAGCATGACCTCGTTGACCAGCTCCATGGGGATGTCGCCCATCACGCGAAGCCGCTTGGCATCCTCCAGGGTCAGGTTCTCTGGGAGCTTCCTCTTCTCGCCTGCTGGGGAGACGGGCAAGGTCTTCCAGGGGCAGCCAGAGAGGCTGGGGGAGGGGTGAGTGACAGTCAGGGTCAAGGGTCAAGTACCCACCTGGCATGGGCTCAGCACCTCCAGAATCCAGACTCAAGGTGTTGTTGCTGGCCCCGCCCATGGCGGGGCTGAAGATGGGGGCGCTGGGGACAACGGCTGCACTGACTGTAGCTGCAAGAGACAGACGGATTGGGGTGGGGGTGGCGGGGGTCAAAGGTGTTAATGGGTCCCAAAAAGGGGCCAGGACCCTCCAAGTCCCAGCTGAGCCCCCCAGCATTTCTCCACTGCAGCCACTCGCAGCCCCTCTCCACAGGGCGGGGGGCCGGAGCTCAGCCAGGAAGGCCGGGCAGAGATCCTGCAGAACCTGCTGTGGCACATACCTGGCCGGGGCACCAGCTGGGCCCCCTCTGCGGGTGGCATGGTGAAGCCCGACTCCCAGATTGGAGAGTTCGCCCCGTAGATCTCCTCCTCCAGCATGGACAGGAACCTGTGGGAGGGTGCAGTCCGTCCGCAGCTCTGCCCAACCGAGGGAGCAGCCTGGGCCAGACACCAGGGGGCTGGGGAAGGTCAGAGAGACGCAGCCTCCTCCCCTCGGGGAACCGGGAGCCTAGAACAGAGCCAACCTGTGCCTCCAGACTGGGGGGTGGTATAGCTCCCCGCTTCCTGGGAGACCCTAGCTGAAGGTAGGAGGACCGGGCACAGCCAGGCGGAGACCAGAGGCCCGGTTTACCGTAGTGTACAGAACGGGGAGGCATGGTTTGAACTGATGCCGCGCTGTACTGTGTGGCCAGGTAGGACATCAAGTCACCCTGGGCCACAGTACCAAAGTGGGGCTCAGATTTCAACCCCCTCCTGCCGCCTGATTCCCGGATGGTGGCAGCAGGGACACTGGAGGGCCTGGATTATTAGTCAGCAAAGGCTTCCCGACATGGACAGCAGTGAGCAGGTTTAAACTGAGAGCAGAGTGAGGGAGACGAGAGGAAAATCTTTCAGAAAGAACTACAAGAAGAGCAGAGACTGGTTTCGTCTCAAGTGTAAGCTCTGGTTTCTCTCGGAATGCTGTGGTCCGAAGGGTCCCGAGGCTGTGTCCAGGCCCCGTGGGAACAGGTGGGTCATGTCCACCCGGGCTGTGGGAAGCGGCAGTGCTGGCGCTGGGGCCGTGCACCTGCCTTCCTCTGACTACTGCGAAAGGCACACGTCAGCGAGTTGCACCTGGGCTACGGGCAAGTTTGCCAGGTGGACGCCCAGATCCCAGAAGGCTCATGGAGGGCGGGGCAGGGCCAATCCAGGAAGCCTTCCTGGAAAAAGGGAGATAACAGGGATGATGTGCACTTGGGGCAAAATCCCCACAGGCCAGAAGGAGCCTTACTTGGGGAAGTGGGTGAGGATGAGAGTCCTCTTTTCGGGCACCAGCTTGTCCTTCTCCACCCGGAACTTCTCCAGCAGCTGCCGCCGGGTGACAGTGAAGATCGAGCGCAGGAGGCTTCGCCCGAAGACGTGAGTGGTCTCGTAGCGGGGGAGGCTGTCGCAGCTCTGGGGCACGTGGCAGTAACAGAGCCACCTGAGGCGAGTGAGGAGGGGCTGAGAGTGGGAACCACTGTGCCCACGAGCTTCTCCCCACGCTGCCCCTGGCTGGGCCTACCTGGTGTAATTGACCTTGTAGGTAGCCACGTCCTCAGCCTGAGACCTCTGCCGAAACTGGGCAGGCGTCTCCAGCTTCCAGTAGTTAAGGCAGAGCAAGAACATCTTTGAGAGCTCGAACATGGTCTGCCGCTCCCGGGGAGCCAGATGACTGAACTTGTATTGCACGAAGTTGAGCACACCCTGGGGCGGGGGGGGGGGGGGGCGGGCAAAACCAGGAAGGAAGTGTGGGCAGCCAGCGTGGGCTTCTTATCCAAAACTAGGGGCTTCCTGAAGGCAGGGGCGAGGCTCTCCTCTCATTCTGAGGCTCTCTGCAAAGAGAAACTAGGCCCACTCCCCACCTCTGCGCACACCTGGAGGTTAGCACAAAATGCCCTCCCTTCGGGAACCTCTCCCCTGTTCCAGCCTGAGGAGGATGGAGAACATGAGCTCTTTGTTCCTCCAAGATAGTCCCAGTTCACCTGCTCAATATTAGGCTTCTCAAATGGAGGGCTGCCCAGAGACCCCTCTACCACGGGCCGGGTCATCTGCAGGATGCATTTCCGAAGGAGCTGGAGGGAGAAGGAGGGGTAGAAGTCAGCACAGAACGGAGCTGCCACCACCAGTCTCAACTCCTTTGTCCGCTCACTTTCACTCGCAAGAAGCTCACCTTGAAGAGGTAGAAATAGACCTGCTTAGTGTCCGTGTCCTCTTCCTTGTGAACAGACATGAACAGATTCTCCACATCCACCACCATCCCCAGCAGCCGGTTGATTTCATCCTCTGATACATTCTCCAGGTGGGACACATGGTCAGCTGCAAGAAGACCAGGTGGTAGAGTTGGGAAGAATGCACAGAAGAGGTCAACAGAACTTCCTGCTGCTCTTCATCGCCAGCCATGATACACCCTCAGTCCCTTCAGCCACTGTGAACAGCAACAAGGCTGACTGCTCCTTTGTCAGCCCTTGGGTGGCCCCTTGTACCTTCTCTGTTGACAGACTTCCTTTCTCCTCCCTTGGGGCACACCCTGTAGGCAGCCTTCTAAGGAGGGATTGGGATACCCTCCAAAGAGAGAAGGCATCTTTGGTTTTTAAGAAGCTCTGGGGCCCTTAAGTCATCCGGTCCAAGTAGAAGCCAGCACCTGCTTCTTCCCTGCCCCCAGCTCCAAGGGCACTACCTGCCTTACCCAAGGGGTGCTCACAGCTGCGGCACAGCTCACTGAGGTTGGCAGCTGGCTGCTGCAGGTCCATGCGAGGTGCAGTGGGGGGCTTGGGGTTTTTCCAGCCATTGCACTTGCAGGTTTCATTAGCCTGGAGGCAGAAGGATCAGTCAAAAACCCTGTCCGTGCCCCAGGGACGGGGAGCGACGCTCCCCAGCCGGTGCTTTGCTCCCATTTCCACCCGAGCCCTAGGATGTCCCAAGCCCCGCCCCCTCTCACCCCAGGCCCCGCCCCCACCTTGCAAGCCGAGAAGACCCCTAGCTTCTCAAGCTTCTTGGCGCGCGGCAGTCCCCGGACTTGCGCCTTCCTCTGGCTGGCGCGCTGCTGCTGGCTCAGGCCAGGTCGAGCCGGATCCCCCCCGCTCCCGGTTCCCCCACTTCCTACCCCGGGTCCCCCCGTCCCGGTGCTCCCGGCTGGGGCTGCAGCTGGGGCGGGGGCTGGTGCCGGAGTGGGAGCCGGGGTCGGCGCCGAGGCCGGGCTAGGGGTAGGAGTCGGAGTTGGGGCAGGGGTTGGGGACTGAAGGGGACGGAGTTGCGCGGCCGGGGCTGGGGTCGAGGCCTGGGAAGGCTCCGCCATGGCCTCCCCCGCAGCGGAGCGCGGCGCGGCGCTCCCTGCCCTAGGGCCGCAAGGGCAACGGGCGCTCATTGCGCAGGCGTCACTGCCCTGGAGCATGATGGGAGTTGTAGTTTTCCAACGCTGCTCCCTTTGCCTACGCCTTCCAGACTTTTCTATCCTGTCTCTTGGTCCCAGACAGGTGAGTGAGGCCTGAGCCAACGCCTCGGACTGATTCCTCCTCACTTTTAATCTCTCTTGAAGGCTTCCAGGATAGTCGAGATTGCTGTCCTCTTCGGGATAAGGACAAGCATCGTAGAAGACGGGCGTCTGCTTGTGGGACTTGTGGGCTGTGCCATCCTGCCAAACCTCGAGCGTGGAAGTGCAGGCCTCGGGCAGAGTTGGCTTCCTGGCACATCTCCCACCCTCACCCTGTCCCGCGTGTCTCCGGAGACAAAATTACAGCTACAGAGACTAAAGTGGCAACGGTTCTAGTTCTTGACCTGTGAAGTAGTTGCACAGGTGTGTTCTCTTTGGGATAATTCACCTCTACCCTTTTCGTGCACTTTCCTGTATGTCCGCTTATACTTCCACAAAAAGAGTTTATTGTAAAAGTACTGAGCACCAGACGCTTGGCTGTGGTCATGAACAAGGCTGCCAAAGGGGGGATGAAGCAGAGGCAGAGGAGGGTGGAAGGAAGCCTTTGCCTGTGTATGTGAACGAGTCTTCCCTCAGCACCGCGGGCACCTTGAGGGCTGGGCCGGCGTCGTAATCTTTGTGGTCCCTGAGCTCAGCCCGCGCCTGAAGCCCAGTAGGCCGGGGAAGGATGAGTGAAGCTAGGAAGATGTGTCCACCTTCCGGTTCCCAATGTGTCACGAACTTGTGCCCTCCCAGAGAAAAGGCAGGACGTTCTGAATATGGGTTATCCTGTGTTCAGACTCCAACGTCTCTGTCCAGGGGGCAATCCTTGTTGTCCCCAGGCCCGATTCTTGGAAGGGGAAGAGCCCGGATGGCCCAGTGTCATTTTCACTCTGTGCCGGTGACCTCTCGCCTTTAGCATATCCAGTGGGCTCTCTGGTGGAGTTGGGGAGGGGCCCAAGAGAGGGGCAGGACCCAGGATAAAAGCAGCCACGGACGTGCCAGGGCAAATGACAGCCTGACCCATGGAGGTAGGACGTGCATAGCTGACCGCAAACTCTGACTCTGCCAAAGCAAAGGGAACCTCGCTGCACACAGCGGAGCTGCTGAGCAGGAGCTGGCGGGGGTGGGCGGGGCGCAGGAGGAACCTCCTTTCTCATGCCCCGCCCCCGCGCGCGAGCGCTGAGCGCTGTACTAAAAGCCTCGTGCCCTCAGACGGCAGTTGCTCACTTGGATGCAGCGGGTCGGTAGCGGTCTCCCTAACGGGAGCCAGGCGGCGTCCCGGAGTCCCAGCGCAGCCCTCGCAGAACAGAACCAGGCGGCCACACTGCCGGTGCGGCTGCTCAGGGATGATGTGGCAGCTATACGGGACGATGTCCACGCCGAGAATGGTTTCCAGATGAAGGTGAACGCCCACGGCTTCAGCCCCGAGGAGTTGGTGGTGCAAGTGGACGGCCAATGCCTGAAGGTGACCGGCCAGCGGCAAACAGAGAACTACAGCTCGGATGGAGGTTCCTACCGCTTGGCGCATATGGTACACCGCCAGATGCCGCTCCCGCCAGACCTGGATCCCGCCGCCATGACCTGCTGCCTGACCCCCTCAGGCTATCTGTGTGTCCGGGGTCAGTGCCGGCCGCTGCCTCCCTCTGAAGCCCCAACAGGACAGTCCCCCAGACTCAGGAGTCGCGGCTCTAAGAAGGGTCCCAAACCAGCCTGACCCAATAAACCACCATAGTGAGCAGAAAAGCCTTCGTGTCTGTGGTCTTTTCTCAGAATAGGGGTCATAGCTGGAAAGGCAAGTCAAGGTGGTGGTCAACTAAAAATCAGGCCTCTCTGGTCCTGGGAGAACCTGGGGGCTGGGGGTGAGGGGAGAGCAGTGGTGGCGCTACCAAACTCAGCTCCGCTGGGACCCACAGCCCCGGCCCTGGTGGCTGACAGCAGCGGCGCCAGCAGGGAGCAGCAGAGAGCCGGAAGGGTCCCAGAATTACCTGGTTCCAGACCAGCTGAGTGCCCACTGGAGACCAGGGATTGGATGGCTTAAACCTGGTGTGAGGCTGCTCATTGGTGCTTCTTCCTCTTCAGGGAAGAGGGTGAGAGGATCCAGCCCCTCACCATCCTGATACGAATTAACCAACACCGCCAAAGACCGTGTTTCTGGTGTTTCAGAGACCAACCTTTTTTTCGTGTTGTTTTGATTTTGAGCCCAACTATTTTCAAATCCAGACTGCACATCACCCCAATATGACCTAGAGGTGGTGGGGGAGCAGGACCCCCAACTTCAAGCTTGGTGAGAGTCGGTTCCAGGTCACACCCAACCCCTGTGCCATCAGCCCTGCAGATAAGGGCCCCCCTCTCTCGTTACCATGGCCACCAGCACCCCCTCCCCGGGGAGCGGGCAGCTTGTCTCACAAGAATCAGTGGTCCACTTGAAATTAACCTTAAGTAAGCTAGAGAGGCTACAGTCTGCCAGAGAAAGACCAGACAGGCAAGCAGGAGGTGGATCCATTGGCTGACTATATTGACAAGATACTGATTGGTTACATGTTGAAGAAAACATACAATACAAAATACAGAAAAAGTTGGTTCCATTCCCTCCCACTCACCCCCCCCACCCACCCACCCCCAAATACTCATCATCGTGATTTGGTCAGAACAGGGCTCAGAGCCAGAGGTCAGGGTGACCAAGGATGAGGGGCGTGGGGTGGGCTGTGGGCAGTGGGTTCGTGGCTGTCACAATAATGCTGTGGTCGCTCTCCCGGCTGAGCGTTAGGGGTGAGGGGGGACTGCGGCCTGGTGCCAGCCAGCCAGCCAGCTAAGGGAAGAGCTGTCTCTCCCTTCCCCAGTCCCTAGGGCCTGCCCCGTGGCCCGGAACCAAGCACGCTTCAAACACGGTAAGGATATGGATGCTCTTGCTGAGTCTGCTCGCCAGCAGGAGGAAAAGAGGGTAACTGCTCCAACCCCTGCTTCCCCGGATACAAGCGCGGGGACAACAGGGGCGCGTGGCTACGGCCAGCAAAGGGAGCGTGGGAGAGCAGTAGAAAGGGCAGGGAGTGGGAAGAGATGATCATATATATTAAAAAAGTGACTTAAGACTTAAAATTGCATTAGTATTTGTACAGAAAGGTGCAGGTGGAATAACTCACTCCGGCCTATGAACAAAATTAGATGGAGAAATCATGGTGGACCCCTCCCCCTGCCCCCCCTCCCCCCAGTGGTGGCCCAAGTAGTTAAGTGCGATTGGTTAGAGTGGATTCCAGTCGGGTTGTTCAGGCGGAGGAGGTGGGGGCAGTGGGCAGGCGAGGGGGGCTCAGTTGCTGCAGCACTGGCTCCTGCTGGCTGGGTTGTTCTCCTGGAGGTCCACGCCTCGGTTCCGGCCCGGAGCACCAGCTGCGTTCTGGGGCTCATTCTTGGGGAGCTTCTTAGCTGTTTGGGAGAGGAGGGAAAGAGGTATTTGTGGGGATACTCCAGTACTGTCTCCCAAGTCCATGTGAGTAGAATCCGGCCTCTACCACCCAATCAGTCATACCGAGAGCGTCACTTCTATGTGCCAGTGCACTCAGCATTTCAGGACACTGAGGCAAGGAGAGGTTAAATGACCTACTCAAGATCAGAGTTAATAAGGCAGGATGACTTCAGAACCAAATGGGCTAAAAAAAGTCCTAAGAAATGGGTAGGATGGTGATGTCGGGTTTTAGGTGGATGGCAAGCTAAGAAGTCAGGAAGTGGAACGTTGAGACTTTGACCCAGGCTTTAGAACTTCCGGGGCAAACTGTCTACAGCTGGGAGCCAGATAAAGGAGGCGGCGAATCTGTCCGAATATGGAAGAGGGTGAAAGACCTGTTGGCGAAGGGACCCCACAGGCGTATTACAGAGCGGCAGGCAAGAGCTGTGCCCGCTGGGGGCGGGGGGACGGCTCACCTATCGCCATGAAAATTTCATTCACGTTCATCGCGGTCTTGGCCGACGTCTCCATGAACAGCAAGCTGTTGTCGTCTGCGTAGGCTTGTGCTTCCTGATTCGGACGGGGGCGAGAGAGTGGGTGGGAGGGACATGTTGGCAGCTGGCGGGGGCTGGGGCCCAGGATAAAAAAATCTCCCCGCATGACAGTGCCTCATTCACGGCAGACACAGTTCCGGGGTTTCCGGGCCGACAGCTCTCCCCTAGGGGTTCCTCTGAGACACCTGCACCACGCGCCCCGCCCCCCACTTCAGGTACGGCCCCTCTCAGCTCACGGACCTCGATCGGCAGAGGTTTTAGGCAGGTGCCCCTACGTCCTTCGTGCTCTTCAAAACCACTAGGCTGGGAATTACTGCTAGAAAACCAGCCCACGAATGCAGCCGTGTGCTGAACGAGAGCACGGAAGGGTGCACCTCTGGCTGCGACGCTGTTTCCAGTCTCTGCTATCACAAACCACCTCGAAGTCCCTCAGCTAGGGACTGGCAAAAAAAGTCCCGGCAAAAAAAAAAAAATTAAATATACAGTATGTTGAACACACTCCCTCCTATTAAAGAAAGGGACTTATGTAACCCTGGCTGGCATAGCTCAGTGGATTGAGTGCGGGCTGCAAACCAAAGAATTGCAGGTTCGATTCCCAGCCAGGGCACATGCCTGGGTTGCAGGCCAGGTCCCCAGCAACCGCACATTGATGTTTCTCTCTCTCTCTCTCTCTCTCTCTCTCTCTCCCCTCCCTCCCTCCCTTCCCTCTCTAAAAATAAATAAATAAATCTTAAAAAAAAACAAAGGGACCCATAGGCATGCACACATTTCTGGAAAGATGAGAAGCTAAGGAACTTGGGGGTAGAGAGAGACTGACTTTCTAGGGTTAAGAGACTCAATTCTACAGACCTTCTCGTACTATTTAGATTTTACTGTGTGCATGTATTACATGAAAAGGAGTATTTCTTTTTCAGTAGGTCTCACTAAAAAGTTTACAGGAACAATAAGCAGAAACTTCGGCCGCCTGTGTGCACACATCCGCTACTGCCACGAGACAAGGGGAGGCGAGTCCTTCCGGCCCGGGCTCAGGTCAGGAGAGGACAGAAGATCCCAGCGCGCCCACTGCCTCCCCGGGCGGCCCCTCCCGCAGTCCCCACGCAGCCTGAGGAAGGCCCAGGCGGCTGGCCCCCTCCTTCCCCCGGCCTGTCTGTCCCCCACACCTGGAACTCCACGGCTCTCTTGACGGCCAGGTCTGCCTTGTTGCCCGCAAGCGCGATGACGATGTTGGGGCTGGCCTGCCTCTGTAACTCCTTCACCCAGTTCTTGGCCCGTGCAAACGTGTCCTGGGGAGACAGGGCCGGAATGTCACAAAGGGACAGAGGAGGCGTCCTGCCCAAGGCCACTCACTAGAGAAGCTCCAGCCGGCAGGGCTGAGCTGTCTAAGGCGCCACCAGCCAGGCATTCTGAGGAGACACCCCCACACGGCAGAGGAGACCTGCCCACACCCCATCCAGGGACCAGGGTCGAGAAGCAAGGGAAAGTCTTTACTGTGTTGGTGATGTCATAGACCACGATGGCGGCCTGTGCCCCCCGGTAGTACATGGGGGCCAGGCTGTGATACCGCTCCTGGCCAGCCGTGTCCCAGATCTCAAACTTGACTGTCGTGTCGTCCAAGCAGACGGTCTGTGTGAGGAAGGCCGCTGTAAGGGGGAAGGTGGTGTTACCAGGCAAGGAGGGGCTCAAGAGGCCGCCCCCGCGTATCTCCACTGGGGTGTCCGGGCTCTGGCACTCAGAAGCCTTCTCCTGAGACGGGCACAGAGAAGCCCCCGACACGGCCACCAAAGCAGGCCTGGGCAGGACAGGCCGAGTCTGTATCTTCACGCGTGTGTCCAGGGGGCTGTGGAGTGCACACGCTTCCCGGGCCCACACTCGGCAGAGCCGGGGAAGGGACGCCTCTCCGAAGAGGAACTCGACACGGAGCGGGAGGAGGAGCGCCCCGGGGAACCTGACTGAGCTCAGAAGGGTGGGCCCGCCGGCCCTCTCCCTGGTCCTCCCTCCCCGCAGGGAGCACAGTCCAGCTGCGAACCTCCCTGGTCCCCGGGCCAGCTCCCGCGCAGGGGTGCTGCTGACCTCCTGCTTCCTGAGGACACTCTCGCGTACTGAGCTGTGCCGGGGACGCCAGAAGTACACGCTGTTCCACCACCAGGCGGAGGCTGGGTGGCCCGCTTCCCAACCGCCCCCGCCGCCCCCAGGCACACTGGCTGGCCACAGCCGGCCATTCCTGATTGGCCGCCCTGCAGCCTGACCTTCAGGAAACACAGGGACCCTGTCTTTGGCCCGAGGGGGCGAGGGAACGTGCAGCACCTGCTCACGTGCTCCCCGGAGGAGGCCCAGGGCCGGGCAGGCAGGTGGGAGTCCCCTTCGCCCCAGGACCCAGCCGAGGGCTGCAGGGAGCTCTGTTTGTGAAAGTCTGCTCCCCTGGCTGCCTCCCCCCGCCCCCCTGCCCCGAGGACACGGGGTGCTGCCGCACTTCCCCTCCCCAGCTCCTGACCCGAGTGCTGAGGAGGCAGCGTGGACTGCTGACAGGGCCCGTTCTGCCTCCGGCTGCCCGGGGACCTCCCGCCAGCCGAGAGGGCAGAGAAGGGATGACTCAAACCCAAGGCCGGCCCTGGTCCCGCAAGGTCTGTACTGGCTACAAAGGCGGGAGGCCGAGTCCAGACCTTTCCATCCTAAATGCTGACCACGGGGAAATCAATGACAGGCTCTGAGCTCAAGAAAGTGTAAAGGTCAGCTTCAGAAGTGCCAGCTCACTCACCACCCATTTCCCCATTTTGGGAACTGGGAGCGGGCAGAGCAGACACGTGGCCTGGCGCCGTAAGAAGGACCTGCGGGAGTCCAGAGCCGGCTTCTCCCTTTGCAGAGGCTGGGTCGGTGGAGGGTCTTCACCGAGGCCACACAAACAATAAGGAGGCAGAACCGGGAGGGGAAGCCCGCCCTGACTCCCACCTGGTTCTCGCTAGAAGTTCCTTGGGACTCCAGCATGGAGAGCAGCCGTGGGATTTGACCCCAGGGCCCGGAGGAGGCGAGGGGCCGCTGCCCCGGGTGGACCTAGTCTCTCGGGGTCGGCAGCTCCCTTCCACTCAACACCCACTCACCTCCGATCGTGCTCTCCTGGTACTCGTGGAACTGTCCCTTGACAAAGCGGAGGACGAGGCTGGATTTGCCTACCGCGGACTCCCCCAGCAGGACCAGCTTAAATTGGCAGATCTTGTTCCCGGCAGCGGGTCCGTTGGGTCGCGCTGCACCTCCCCGACCCGCCATGGCCCGTCCCGCTGCAGTGCTACCGGTGAGCGCGAGGGCAGGGGCCGGCGCTACGCGAAGAGGCACTTGGTGGGGAGGGGGCCTCCAACTGCAGGCGAGAAACCAGAAGCACCGGGTTAGTCCAGGGGCTGCCGCGCAGCGAGCCCTTCTTAAATCCCAGGTCTCTCCCTCTGCCCTCCCTGACGACCTGGCTGACAGCCGCCCCTCACCCCAACACCCTGCCCGCCCCCCACCCTGGGAAGTGAGGCGAACAGAGAAGTGGTCTCCCAACTTCAGGCTCCTGCTCTGAGCAGACCCGAATGTGTCCACGCACACACAGATAAACACGCACAGGACAGGAGCGGGCACGTGCCGGCCTGGTGACGGCGGAGCCCGCAGGCTCCTTGGGGCACCGGAAAGCGGCCCAGGAAGGCAGCAGGATCCAGGTCAGCGGACAGTGAACCTGCAGCCCTGCAGCCGCGCTCCCAGCCCACCTCCGTGTAGAGCGCGGGCAGTCCCGGGAGAAAGCTCTGCAGGCCAGGTGCTGGACCAACCTCGCGGGCACGCAGGGGCCAGCGCCCGGCCAGCGCCAGGTGTTGTTGGGACTGCCATTTTGTCCTGCCGTCTCCAGAAAGACCAGCCGATGTTCTCAGTCTGAGGCTGGACTGGGCACCAGGATCAAAGCCTCCCCCTGAGCCGCTGCCCCCCCCCGCCCCCCCGCCCCCCCGCCGAGTTCTCTCATTTTTATGGGCCGGAAGTCTCACACGCATTAAAAAACAAAACACACACACAAAACCAAACACACCCCAGCGGCTGCCAAGTTTCCCTCTTAAATAGAGACCTCAGTTCCATTCTCTCCTGGCAGAGGCAGAGGGCGACCCGGAGGAGGGACGAGCAGGGGGCGGTGGGGGCGGTGGGTGGACAAACACGGGGCACCAGGACCTGCGCCCCCAGCAGCTGGGGGTCCAGCACTGACATCTCAGTCACTCGGCTAGTGACAGCTTCGGGGGCCAACTTTTTTTTTTTTTGAGTTGTGGAACTGCAAAAGATGAGCAGCCTATCTTCAGAAGCCTCTAGAAGACTTATGTTAAGAGACATCAGGACACACACGGAGTGTTTCACAGCCAAGCACCGTGAGGAGGAGGCACCGTGTCGTGAACGCCGCAGGGTCTGAACTGAGGTGGAGAGAGGCGACCTGGATCAGACGGCCCTTTCCTGCCCGCCCCCCCCCCACCCCGGCCCGGGGGTACGTCCCCCTGCGGTCGGGACAGGACGGGGTGTGAGGGAAAAGCGGGCGGGTCTGCGGGGAGCGGCGATCTGTGGGCGGCGCAGGGCTCGCTGCACGCAGCCTCGATTTGTTTTTCGCACCCGGGCTCTCCCAGCAACGTGCTCAGAACGTTCGGCCTCAGGAAGAATGATTCACGAACCAGGAACAAGAGCTTCCTTTCTGGACCGCACCAGGGGAAACGAGGTTTGGAACAGGGCCGCCTCTTCCCCAAGAGCACAAGGAAGGAAGAATGGGCAGGGCGGGTGGGATCTTGATTAGTGAAAAGAAACGCCAGCTTTGAAACAGCTTATCGTTGAGGATGTCTTCTCTTTGCATCCCCATCAGTGGCTGTGCACGACTCTCTGGCCCTTGAGACAAGGCCTGCTGTGCTTCTGGCTTCTCCGGGACGCGCCCCCACCACGCGTGCGCACACAGGCATCCAAGGAGGGCTCGCCCACCGAGTCGATTCTCAGGGATAGCCAACATTCGCTGCGCAACGGCACAACCGTTACCTCCTCTAACCTTTCAGACAAAGCCTGACATCCAGGCACGAAGGCCCTGCTCCAGGCCCCCCAGGGCACAGGTGACAGAGCCTGGTCCACACACGTGGGCAGCCTGGACGCTCAGCCGTCTGCCTGCTGTTCCCCCTGCTGAGGAAGAAGGGTGGACACGACGCCCACCCCGAGTTTGGTCTGGGGCTGCTGGTGAACCAGATTCTTCCTGTGGCAGCGGCTTTGCTGGCCCAGCGAGGCCTGGCTCCAGCCTGCAACCGACAGTCACTGTGACCCTTGCGGTCGCTGCGTGCTCCAGACGGTGGGAGGAGCCACCCGGTGCCAGGCAGGACGACAGCAACGGGGGGAACCACAGTGCAGTTACAGCCTGGCTATGACCACAAATCCACGCGACACAGGATCCTGACGAAGTGACAGAGTGCGGCTGGGGCACTAGAGGAGGCATGGGTGAGTGGGGAGAAGGGGACAGATGGTGAAGTTCTAAACTAAAAACTAATAAATAAATAAATAAATAAATAAATAAATAAATAAATAAATAAATAAAGCAGTCGGGACTGTGGCTACGAGCACCTACCAGACGAGAAAAACAGAGGTAATATCTGAGTCTGGTCCCTATCAAACCGGAGGGCTTCCAAACCTGCCCGCACAGAATCTGGCTTTTTAACCGGTCCGAAGGAGAGGCAAGTCGCTCGCACGCGGTGGCCCCCGGCTCTGCCGCACACCGACACCGCGTGTGCGGCGGTCCCTGGGGGCGCGCCACCGCAGCTGTGGAGGGGCGCCCCGTGTCTGCATGTTTTGAAAGTGCTGCAGGTCCTGCACCTGGCACGTGCTGGCGGTCCTGCCTGCCAGAGACACCTGAGTGGGCGCGCCCAGCACCTTCCACAGCCTGCTGCCTCGGGATTTTCCCAGGCCCCCGTGGTGATCACGTGACCACACCTGGAGCACCTCCCCAGACGAGAAAGCACAGAGGAAGCTGATTCTGCCGTGAAGGGCACACCCAGACCTGGTGGGGCGGGGGAGGGGAGTCTAAGACAGGAGAGGGCCCTGCCCAGGCCCTGGGAAGCTCTCGGTCGCCCCCCGGCAGGTGGTGGAGGTGAACTCCCGCACAGAGCCGGGCTGCCGCCTAGGGGAGGGAATCTGACTGTGGGACTCCTTCCTCCTGAGCCAGGTGTGGGAACCCTCGGGGTGCAGGCAGGCGATGAGAGGAACGCAAGCACTGGGGGGCGTGCCCCGCCCTTCACCACAACGCAGACGGAGGGGCAGGAGGGGTCCGAGCTGCTGAGCACTCGGCCCTGTGAACCAGCACAATGGGCATGTGCCCAGCCAGCTCTGGGGCCACGGGCGGGAGAGAAAGAGAAAGAAAAAGCGAAACACGGCTCCTCCTTGCTTTGGGTTCCTCTGCTCTGGACACGGCGGTGGGTCTCAAACTCTTTTCATCAGAACCCCCCTGGGCACTCAGAAAATAACCCTGCCCGACAGAGTCAGACTCTCTGGAAGTAAAGTCTCCTCCGTAATCCATGAAGTCACCCCCTTCACGCGCTGTGTCCTTGCTGGCAAAAGGGTGAACAATTCCAGCTGACGGGTGTCTCTCACGCTTCCTGTTTGCTCCAGCGACTTCCTCTAGCTGACAGTCCCGGCTCGGCCTGGATAGTGAGCTGATTAGGGAAACCAATCACGGCCTGTTGACCAGAGGCTGGGCCGGGGACTCACTTGCTCAAGGCTCAGTCAAGGTTAGCCAGAAGGGGGGGGTGCACGGCGGCGGTGAGAACCAAGTGACCTTGCCCAGCCCCTCCCAGAGGTGGCTCTGGCCAGTGACTCTTGAGCTACACTGCACTCTGGGAAAAAGCATTCCTGAATATTTAACATCACAAGAGCTGTGCGACACAAGACAGCAGCAGGAGCAACCTGTTAGCGTAAAGAGAAGGAAACGTGGGGCACAGGAGGAGAGGGAATTGGGTTCAAAGGCTAAAGTGGAAGACATCTAAAGTCTCAGATCAGCCCTGGCTGCTGTGGCTCAGTGGACTGAGTGCCAGCCTGTGAACCAAAGGGTCGCCGGTTCAACTCCCAGTCAAGGCACAGGCCTGGGCTGTGGGCCAGGTCCCCGGTGAAGGGCACTCAAGAGGCAAGCACACACTGATGTTTCTCTCCCTCTCTTTCTCCCTCCCCCTCTCTAAAAATAATAAATAAATCTTAAAAAAGTAAAATAAAACTCTCAGATCAGCTCAGGGGTGGTTTACCCATAGACTCAAGAACACAGCTCTCCTTGAAGAAGAAGACCACCACTAGTGCACACAGACCCGGGGGGCGGACTCGCAGCAGGACTACCCAGGCCTGAGGCCGGCTGCAGACCCAGAGGGCAGGAGACTCTGAAGCGACACGAGCCACTGGAGGCACCCACTGGCAGTTCCAACGCAACGAGCAGGTCAGGACCTGGGAGCAAGAACCAGGGTTGGTTAAAGCCTGGTTCTGCTGTGTATTGGCCAAGTGACCTTGGCCGAATCAGACAAGCAACCAGTGTCGGCTTCAGCCCCTTAGCTATGAAATGGTTTTACTTAATCCTAATCGCACAGGGTTGTTGGGAAATTTAAATGAAACCACGCACAGCGTTTATCAGCACGGTATTAGGCTGAAGGTAAGGTTCCAACAAGTGGCTGGTTCGTTATATGAAGAGGCTATCTAGTTTTCACTCACCGGTTGTCAAAGCTCAAAAGATCTTTTTTTTTTTTAAAGATTTTATTTATTCATTTTAGAGAGGGGGAAAGGGAGGGAGAAAGAGAAGAGAAACATCACTGTGCCAAAGAAACATCCATCGGCTGCCTCTCGCTCGCCCCCACCTGGGGCCCCGGCCCGCAAGCCAGGCGTGTGCCCGCACTGGGAATCACACTGGCGACCTTTCGGTTTCCGGGACGACGCCCAGTCCACTGAACCGCACCAGTCAGGGCTCAGGAGGTCCGTGTAGACCTGATCCTCCTCTTCCCGATGACAGAGGAGAGGAAGGCGAGGCAAGGTGACCTGCTCAGGGTCACAGCCAGATGGTGGCAGAGCCTGACCAGGGGACTCTTAATTCCAGCAAGGCGCCCCCACCGGAGACAGAAAACCCAGGAACGTCCCCGATACCATTATATTGACTAAGAATGGCGGGGGCTGCCACCTTCCTTGTTTCCACAGGCCCACGTCTCCCCTGGAGAGGGCGACAGAGGAAGCCTGGCCCTGGGAGCCAGGGCGACACTTGAAAAGCACTCTGCTGGGGTGTGTGAGGCCAGGTCTGGGTCCTCGCCCCACCGCAAGCCCGGGGCTCCGGGGAAACGGTGGCGGGAGAGGAAGAGCCTGCCGCCCTCACACAGCCTCGGCCAGGTGACGCCCTTTCGGGGGAAGGGAGGTAAGCCACGCCAGAAGGGGACTAGGGTGGGCCGAGTCCCACACCACTGGGACGGGCCGCCCGGTCCCGGTCCCAGTCCCGACTGTCTTAACCAAGATCAGTCTCACGTCACTCCCCGCCCCTGATAAGGCTCTTCTGGGGCTGAGTGCCGGGGCCTGCGCAACGAGGCACGGCAGATACAGTGTCCCCAGGGGCTCTGGCTGAGGCCCCACCTCCACCAAGCCCTGCAAAAGGGGCCAGTGTGCAGGCGCATCAAGGAGCTCGAAGCCTGCATGCCCAGGGCCAAGGGGTCCCCCCCACCACACTGTGCAGGCTGAGGCTGGAGCTCTGCCGGGAGCCAGCCGGACAGAGTGCAGCTGCCCCTGCAGCCCTTTCCCGTGTGGGGAGGCCTGCCCTGCCGCTCTGGACAGGTGCTGACTGGGTTAGGTGGAGGCCCGGAGGCCCCGAGGGCCTGACTGCCAGCTCCCCGGAGCCCCGCCCCAGCAAGAACACCAAGAATTCCTTCCCGGAGCTCCGGGCTGCCTTCTCGCTCTCAACAACAGGCGGGTTCCCCAGGGAGGCCGAGGGACGTGGAGTCAGCGCTAACTTCAGGGCCAGGACGGAAACCTCCAGTCCCTGCTCCCTCTCCCCCTGCACCCACAGGGAGCAGGCTGCTGGGGGTGGGGGGCATCTCCCCGTAGCCGCTGACACAGCTCGGTCGGTGTGATCTGCCCACACTGCCCACAGAAGGGCCCAGGGTTCACAGACAGCTCTAGGGTTCTCACTCGCTGATCCTGGCGGCCGAAAGAGGGGCCGGGCACTTGGGTGACAGGTTAGGGAGGAAGGTCGCCTGGACAGGGGACAGCTTGCGGCTGTACCAGGAGAGCATTCTCCCTAAGGAGGGCCTGGCCTCCGACGCAGCACCACCCAGGCAGCAAGGCTGTGGCCGGGTTTCTGGTCCCATCCAGGGCAGCTCTGTAAGATGCCTCCAGCAGAAGCTCAGTGTAAAGCCTGGCACCTTCTGCAGCACAAATCGACACACACGTCCAGCTACGGGGCAGGGAGGGCGTGGGAATGAAGCCGTGTGATGCTCACACCCCATCCCACTCTTCCCGGTCAGTGCCAGGTGGGATGCAGAGAAGGGAGCCCGCCAAGGCACAGGCCATCCCCGGGCCCCAGCCTGCACCTGCCACGGCCCCTCGATGGGGCACGAGGGACGTGGAAGCCAGCCGGGCGGACGCAGGAGGCCTGCTGATCCACAGCCGCACAACCACCCTGCCTTTGCCTGACTCGTGCAGTCACTGTCTCATTAGGGCAGTTCTAGCTGGAGTCGCACCCATGCAGGGCCCACCTTCCCCTCTGTTTTGGGGGAGATCTCTGTAGGGGCCGGAAGTACCAGCAAGCACAGCTGCTGCCCCAGGCCCAGAAGGGCTCCAAGAATCTCTGCCGGAGGTCAGGGTCATCAGTGACACCTGTTCATCCACGCCAACAACTGCAACAGACACCTCTCGTCAACCTTTCCCGTCTTTACAAAAACCGGAAGTCACAAGAAAGCCAATCGACTTCTCTTCCCTCCTTGTCTTGCGCTCAGCTCCTCAGCGGACAGCAGAGGGCACAGGAAGCGTTTGGGAGGAGAGCAGGGGGAAGGGAACTGGGCATCGGACACCAGCACCCCAAACTCCTCTCACTCAGCTGCCCCTCTCCCCCACACACATGGGGGTCAGAGGCCGCCCGATCACCGACAAACGAGGTCTGAGGGACAATGGCTGCTCTCGGGAGCCTGGGTGCCCAAGGACATTTCAGGCCGACGTTGTCTTTCTTTTTTGCTGAACAAAATGCAGAATGGTGCCAGATGAAGAAATCAGGCGATGAATGGGTCTGAACACGTCTCATGAATGAACCACACCCTCCTTACACGGCCCCAAGTTCCCCACAGACTGCTGTGGGTGGAGGGGCTGCAGAACTCAGGGGCTGGAGGATCGGGGTGAGACGGTGAGAGGAACTAGGGCACTGTTGCAGGCGAAGGGGTCACAAAACAGAACTCTCCAAGGCTGGACCGTGTGGGTTTCCTCTGTTTTAACAGCATATAACCTCAAGCCTGACACACAGTAGGTGCGCATAAACGTGGCGAAGCAAGCCAGAAATACAGGCCTGGCTGAGTCTGGCGCGTCAACGGGGCCGTCGAAGGCTTAAATGCACACCAGATGGCTCGGGTCCCCAGGCAGAGCCACAGCCCAGCAGGGAAGACACCGCACCCCAGCATCTGGCCCTCCTGCACGGGGGTGACAGGAACCAGGGCTGGAGCCGGACAAACTTCAGTTCAAGTCCTGGAGCCACCGCTTACTAGGGTAGCCTTGCGTTGTGTTGCCAAACCCACTTCCTCACGCGTGAACTGGAGAGAAGAGCACCCAGCTCCCAGGGCCGCTGGGGAGAGGACGCAGGCAGGACGCCCAGCAAAGGGCCTGGCTCAGAGCGAGGCGTCCACGGGGCAGGGAGCGGCTGCTCCTCGAAACCCCGGCGAAGGCAGCGGGTTCCCCAGTCAAAACCTTCAGCACGATCCGCACTGCCCTGGGCCCCACTCCTCGCTGTCCCCCACTTGGAGAGGATGCCGAATCAGACAAGTGCTGCCGTCTGAGTGCGCGTGTCCCCCCAAAATCCACGCTGAAATCCTGATCCCTCGAGACGGCATCGAGAGGCGGTGCCCGTGGGAGCTGATGAGGCCGTGAGGGCGGAGCCCTCCTGAGCAGGGTCAGCGCCTCCGGGAGCTTCCGCAACCCGGAGGGGGCTTCCGTCAGGGTCTGACCACGCCGGCACCCTGGTCCTGGCCTTCCGGCCTCCGGAACTGTGAGAAGTCAGTCTCCTTGTGGATGAGCCACCCAGTCGGCGGGGTTTCGGGACAGCAGCCTGAACAGTCTGAAACCACTCTCACCAGTGTCCTAGGAGGAGGAACAGCTCGCAGCCGAGGTGTCCTAGCAACACCCCTGACCTTGTGCTCTCTGAAGACCGGCCTCCGCAGCCACAAGGATGGAGGGAGAGACCACCACCACCCGGGAAAAAAATCAGCATTGAGTTGAAACCCCCAGCCAGGCAAACTACAGCCCCTTTGAAAAAACAGCCCGGGGACACACACCATCTCGAGCCCCAAGGCCTCCCTTCCATCTGAAAGCCTCTTTCAGGAAAGGGAAGAAGTAGTTCAGTTGTGGGGAGGGGGAGGGGACAGGACCAGGACAGCTGACAAAGAGACCAGAGTTCCTTTTAAAACCAGGCTGAAAGTACTAGAGGTTTGGAGATCAGCGTCATTAATCACCGCAGCCCCCGAGCGGCTCTGAGAATGAGCTGACGACTAGGAGCTCGGCCAGGGTTCGGGAGACACCCCCCCCCCCCCGCCCCCGTGCCTGGGACGCTTCTGACAGAGCCACCCGAAGGGGTCACACACGTGGAGCCACGAAGAGAAGGCAAGAGGCTTGTAGACCAGCCCCTGGTAACGTCCCCAGGCAGTGTTTCCAGCAGGGCTCAGGTCGCACGCGCCTTCCGGGGGAGGACGGAGCCTGGAAGGGCTCGCGCTGGCCCGGGAGTCGGGATCACAGCCCAGGGTGACAGCCCAGGGTGACAGCCCGCCTCGGCCGCCCGGAGCCCCAAGCCCTAAGCCCTGCACACAGCGCCCCAGAGGGGGGTGGCCCATGTGAGAACGGCAGCAAGAACACGCGGACCCAGACCACGGGGAGTCTCTGACGAGACCCAGAGTCTGGAAGGGTTTGGCCGCACAGCTTAGCACCTGAAGCAGAGACCAACTATTGCCCCATTTTCCCAGCCGGAGAGTCGGCTGGACAGCGAACACCCACGGCGACCACTCTTGGACTGAAGCGGCATCTGGGGGTGGGCAGAGGAGCGCCCGCTGCCACCGGGATCAGTTCCCAGGGCCCGCACGCGGTGGGTTTCCCAGGCGCATGCCCACCCGGCCCAGCTCCCGAGTCGCAGCGGCTGAGACTAGCCACCAGGAGAAGCAGCAACTCGAGTCCACGCACGTGACTCCCCCGTCACAAACCCGGAGGGGATGTTTGCTAAAGAGGCAGTGGCCTTGGGGAGACAGCGATTCCAGCCCCGGGCAGGAAACACACAAGGTGGGTCCGGAGCACCTCACAGCCCCCCCCCCCAAAAAAGTGAAGTGCTGGAAGAATGAAACCCACACCGCCACAATGATGGGGCCAGCCCGAGGGGCCGAGAGACCTCCCGACGACCACAGCTGGGACAATCCGGACAATGAAACACAGTGGCACTGGACTACAGACCGAAGTGTGAGGTACACACCCGCGAGTCCACACTGATCTAAACAACCGAGCGGAGCTGGGGACGGACAGACCTCCGGCGGACAAGAACTCCCAGCAGCTCCCAGACACTCTGCCCTCGGGGAGAGGAGCACAGCCCTCCCCTCCTCCACTGCCGGCCACGCACGGTGACTTCCACCCAAGGAGGACAGCAACGGGGGAGGAGACGCAAGCCCTGCCCGCCGCCGCCTCGGCCAGGGGACCCCGGCTGACCCCCACGGTGACACGGCACGCTGCCGGCGTTTGCCTTTGACGTGACGTGACGAGAGCAGCACTCCACCTGTGGTCCTCGTCCCAGACACTCACACGCGTGACCCCGGTGTGACCTCGCGGAAAATGTCAGGCACCCCCCAAATGAAAGCCGCGCTGCAGAGCACCCGACCAGCCCTCCTCACGACGGCCGAGGTCGGGAAGGGCCACGGAAGTCTGAGAAGCTCTCTCGGCCAAGGGGAGCCGAGGGAGACGCGACGGCTGAATGGCACGGGTCCTGGAACAGAAAAAGGACAGGAGGTAACGACTGAGAAGATCGGAACAAAGCCCGGACTTTACTTAGCAACAACGCACCAACACTGGTGCATCAACTGTGACGAGCGTACAATCCTGGTGGTGTAAGATGTTAGTAACAGTGGAAGCCGGGTGCAGGGGGTTGTGAGAACCTCTGTATGACCTTCACGATTTTTCTAAAATTATTCTGAAATAAGTCTATTTAAAAAAAAAAAAAAAAGGCAGCGGCTCATCTTGTGACAAAAAGAGACCCGAAGACTCTGGTCACCATAAACTCGTGTTCGCAAAGACGAGTGGACTTCACAGGGAGCTGGGCTGAGGGGTGAGTGGGGAGGGGCGTGGCGGGAGCCCTACCAACGGCCTTGGGGTCGCCCTGACCGGTGTGGCTCGGGTGGTTGGCGTCGTCCTGCGAGATGGGAGGTCATGGGTTCAGTTCACCGTCAGGGCACAGGCCTGGGTCGCAGGTTCGGTTCCCAGTCGGGGCACGTACAAGAGACAACTGACTGATGATGTTTCTCTCTCACATCGACGCTTCTCTCCCTCTTTCTCCCTCCCTTCCCTTCTCTCTAAAAATAAATAAATAAAATCTGAAAAATCTATTTCGGGGAGTTTTTTGAAATCTCAAAAAATCTATTGTCTCGGGGTGAGCAGAGGAAAATACCCCAACCCTGTGGGCGGGCATGGGGCCGAGCAGTTTGAAGGCCAGGCCTGTGGGTGACACCAGGGAGGGCCGCTGTCACCACTGTCCATCCCGGCACCTGCTGGTGCCACTTCCTGCAGCCCACCCTCTCCGGAACAGGCCTGTGCGGACGTGTAGGGTCGCACCCACAGACGAGAGTTAAACTCACTTCCACTGACCCCTGCCAAGTCCTGGCCCAGGGTCCCTGGAGCGGCGACCAGATCTGCGTACTGCAGAAGGCAGCCAACGGGGCTGTGGACGGCCAGAGCCACGCCAGCCTTTTCACGGGAGCCCCTTCCCCGGAAACAGGGGCTGGGAGAGCTCCACCCTCTGGAGTCGAGTGTGTGATCTGCTCCCGCCTCCTCCATCGTCCGCACCTTAACACGCGTCCTATCTACCTGTTTGCTCTCCTATCCGTGAGCCCCCCTTCTGGTGGTCAGACTGCAGAAATGCACCGGCTCTGGGATCGGATGGATGTGAGAGGGAACCCCAGGTCACACGTCCAAGAAGCAGGAGCTGAGGAAGTGGGTTAAAGGGAACAGGCAGGCACCGGCTGCAGGAGTGGGAGGGAATGTCTGCCCTGGAACGGCCACCGTGCGGACGACCACCACGCCGGGCGCCGAGGCAGGACCGAACACACGGTCGGCACCGGCCGTGACCGGTGCCTCTGCGGGGCTCACACACAGGACACTTTGGGGCGCCTGGCACACACGAGACAAAGCTCAGAAAGTGCAGCTTTTACTTGAGTTATTGTTTCCATGCACAGCAGATGAGGACACTCACTCTGAAAACTCATCTTCCGTTATCCCAGACTATGGATGCGGAGGACACCCTAAGAAGTATTCTAGTTCTCCTCTGCCAAGACTCTCCAAGGCATTCTCACCTGGACTCGGGGACAGCCCAGTCTGCAAATCCTATCTGAAGCAGTATTTCTCAAACAGCCTCCGCAAAAGTAACCCTGACTCAAGTTGGGGGCAGGGGAAGGCAAAACCCCCCAAAACCTGGAAACTCAATCCAAAGCAGTCTGCTGCAACCAAAATATTGTCCTCAAGTTTCCTGCTTTAGCTTAAACTCATGCAAACTTTGCATTCCAATTTATAAGAGATCCAGGACCGTTTTACTATGAACATGCCTAAAACCGAGGAAGACTGAAGTACTTAGAAGATGCAAAGACCTCATCTGGTCTGTGGCTCTGAGTGGCCGCAGCGCACAACCCAGCAGGATCTGGGGACCCTAGCGGGAGGGGCACCATCATGGCCTTAGTTGGCATTCTGTTCTGTAAAATGGGATCACAACCCACGTCGATTCTGTTTAATATCTACGAAACAAGAAAACATGCGACACCACCCAGCAGTGCGCTGGGCATCACCGAGACACCTGGCACAAACGCTGGATCGGAAACATGGGGGTGAATTATGATGCGCCTTCAACACCCCATGGAGCCCCCAAATTGTTATTTTGTTGAGTCTCTATTCTGTAGCCAGGAACTGCACTAGCTCCCTTCCTGCTTGTTACTGATTCTACAAGATATTTTGTATCCCCATTATACTGGAGGAAACAAAGGATCAGCAAGGTCAAGTCGAAGCCCAAAACCTTGCAACCGGTGAATGGCGCAGCCCAGATGACAATCAGGTCTGGCTGCTCCGAAGCTCCCCTGCCTGCCACCACATCACACTGCCTCTCTGTTTACAGGGCGAGGGTTAGAAGAAGAAAGGTCTGTCTAAGTACTTGCTTGGTGGAGCTGAATTTAAATGTATGACCTTGGTCTGTTTCCATGTAAATTCTGGTGAAAAGAGCGCTCAGTGGACAGCCACCTTCTTCCCACGCGCACACAAGCAGCAGGCCGCGCCAACGCGGAACGAGGGGCCTAGGCCGAGGCCAGCCCTGCGGGTCCCCATGCCCTCAACCCTGCCCAGAGAGACCCTTGAGGCCACTCGCTTTTACTTTCAATTTCTAGCCATCGTGCCTTTTAGGTTCCTAAGAAACTAATGGCATGCAGATGTCAGCAAACTCGGGGTCCCTGAAGATTACTGACTTGGGGCTCCTAACTGCCACAGGGAGGCACAGGCAGAAGAGAAGGTGGTGGGGAAGCAGGCTAAGGAGGGCGGGGTAGGTGTGGGGAAGAAAGACGGCAGGGGAGGAGCACCAGTGATGAGGAATGCCAGGGGGTCTGAGCTTGGGCTGCTGCCTGCTCCCTCGAATGTCCATTCCTTTAATAAGCAGACCAAGGGAGGGCCCTTGTCTTAGGGAAGACGAGGGCACATTTAACCCCAAATCCCGGCCCCACCACTTTCTAACTGCATGTTCTAAGGCAAGCCATGCAAATTCCTTCAGTGTCATCTCTAAAGTGGAGGCACCAACCCCTCGGTCGCCCTGGACCCTGGTGAGGAACATGTGTGAAAAGAACTTTGCAACGTGAAAATGATTTCTAAAAATGAGTGGTTACCACTCCTCTACAGCATAAAGGCAGAAAAAGGCCCACTCGTCCTGAGAGGAGAGAGAGGCGAGGAAGGACATCAGAAAGGGGCTCCTCTCCCCCACAGAGCCCTCTCTCTTCCTGCCAAGCAGCGTCAGATCTCTCGAGACTTCTGGACGCCGGGAGCGGCTGCCCGACCACGCAGAGCGGTGGTGCTTCCCTTGTCTCTCTGGAAGGGAGAGCTTCTCCTTCGAAAGCCTATTCCAGAAGCAGAGCTGGGAGAGCACGTCCATGGAAAGAAGGTCCCCTCGGAAGACCGGCCAGCCTCGTCCTGGGACTTCCAAAGCGTTCCAGAAACCACCGCCCACTACCGAGGAGGTAAGTTCGGTCAGCAATCAAGCCCGGTGGGCAGCCAGGCCTCTCTGGCTCTGCCCCTCAGAGGCACAGGGGACCCAGCTGAGAGAAACGAGGTTGCCTGTTCGAGTCTCCAGTGACCCTCCAAAGAACCCCACACATAGAGCGCCTGGGATCTCCCTGTTGATTCTAATAAGAAAGGCGTTTTCGTTTGTCCAGTGGGAAATGAAATAAGCGCATCCCAGGTCTGGCTCAGAAGTTGAAGGAGCCAGACACCGTGACAGTCCAGAAGTAATCACAAAGATCTCAAGGCAAAAAGACCGGCGCTTGTGAGGGCATCCAAGGGCAGCGAAGATGGCCCAGCAGAGCTACAGAAACTCCCAAAGATCGCAGGGCCTTCCCTCCCTGCCTCTGCTGCAGATAGCTGGGGTCAGCCAAGGCCTCCGAGAGTCAGGCTGCTCTCATTAAGGTACAGTCCCCGTCCTGTACTTTGGCCACATAACAAAGAACCTCCCAGCTCGATCTGAGAGAGCAGCCATTTCACACGACCAAGTCCCAAGCAGTAGACAAGGATCAGATGTCAGCACGGGGCTGTCTCTTGGGAAGGCTGGGGGAATCGGTGCTTTCTGGCACGTTTATGAGAAGTCTGTGGGCTACAGAAACGAGCACATTAAGGACCCAGGGGGCCTAGAGGTGCCACTGTGACCTCAAAGTATTCTGTAATCTACAATTTGTTCAAGACTGGAAGGGACGGGAGATAGACGCTGGAACTAGAAGTGGTGTCCACCTGTTGATAAGGGAGGGGTGTGTGTCGTGTGTGTGCATGTGCACGCGCGTGTTTGGGAGTGTGAAAGAGATAGCTCAGGACCTTTCAGTTCCAAGCTCTTCATTTTGGGTCCTTTTTCTCCTCCCTAAAGACCAGCAGTCTCGGGAGGAGCAGTCCCTCTGAGGCAGCTTGGAAACCACTCCCCTGTTCTGGGAGGACATCCCTGAGTCTGGAGCAGGGGGGAGGAGGAGGGGAGAGAGAAGATAATGAATGGGCAGATCCACCCTGATCTGTAGCTGGAATTGAGCAGACCTCAGCTGAAATTTTTAAGAGGCAGGAAGGGAGACACACAACTCGGGAACACCACAACTACAGAGCAGGGCTGGGGGGCGGAGGGGGCAAGACGAGCACAAGACATCTCCTTCCTACTTAAACTCTGCTGAGAGGCCGGCTGGCTCCCTGGCTGGAGGACGGAGAGGAAGTAAAGGAGTCGTGGGAGCGTGTGCCTGTGGAATGGTCTCACCCAGGACCCCCACCCCCTCCTTCCAGGAAATGGACATTAAATCCCTCTACGGTTGGAGGGACAACTGTTTTCGTGGGACAGGGGCAGGAAAACCGCGACAGGGGGCACTCCTCGCCATCTCTAAAAGAGAAGGGGGACAGGCTCCTTCCTTCGCATCTGGCAAAGATCCCTCCAAATCTGGGAGCAGAGGGAGCAGAACTCAGGGTCTCCCTCCCACAGCTGGACTGGACAGGCCAGAGCGGGGCCACGAGAGTCTCCCAAGGCTCACGAAAGGCAGGGAAGGGAAAGAGAGAAGGGCTCCCCTTCTGGCCCGACGCCTGGGGAACTCCTTAAGAGGGGGCTACGGGTCGGAGGAGGGGTCAGTCTCCCTCTAAGCCGGGATGGACGGGAGGAAAGACTAGCCCGAAGACACCTCAACGCGAGCGAGACACTGGGTCCCGGGACAGGAGCACTCACGGCGGCTCCGGGGCGGCGGCGTTACTTGGGATCGGGGCTCGGCTGGCTCCGCTCCTCTCCCCCCCGGCGGTGTCTCCGGCCTCCACTTCCGCCTTTCAGCCGCTCCGGATCCGGATCTGCACGTCCCACCCGCCCCTCAAGCCTCCCAGGTGATTGACAGGACGAAGAGACCAATGAGAGGCACTCTTGAACCCTCCGGGCCGACTCGCAGGCGTGGCCCGTGGAGGGCGCGGGAGAGGCAGGAGAGCGCGCGCGGAGGACGGCTGATCTTGTAGTTCGCAGGGCTGGGAGGAGCCGGGGGCCGCCGGGGACTCGAGAGTAGGGTGGAGCCCGCTCCCGGCGAGGCGGAGCCTGGCGGTGAACTTTTTAAAGGCCCGGCCTGCCAACCGCGTCCCCGCGGGTTCCGGGCGCCCGGAGGAGAAGCGGGTGGCGGAGCTTTGGAAGAGGGCGGAAGGCAGTGTGTGCAGAACTGGGAAGGAAAACCATGATGCGAATGAATAGGCACGTGAGGCCGCGGAGAGCAGTCCTGAGCTGTCGCTAAACCGGAGAAGCTCCTGTCGGCCCTTTCGGGTCAAATCAGCTCTGGGAGCCCGATTGTTGGGGACGTTCGGTGATGGGGAGGGTGATGGAAGCGCTGAAGGAAGGGTTCTCTGGGGGCTACCGGGTGAGATCAAAGAGAGAGCCCCTGCCACTGCTCAGGTCAACCAGGGTCCTCCCTCTTTGGCTGGACTCCAAAATTCTCCAGGACTGCCTCTGCCTCTGCCTGCCCCACGCCCAGCCAGGACTAGCTCTCGTCTCTGATGCCAACTACAGAGCCTGACCACTTCTGCCTTCTCTCCCCGCACCCATACATGCAGAGTAGAACCGCTTGTGCTTGCTTCCACCTTACCCTCCGTAAGGGTCAGGGCTGTTTCCATTTTTTTCTGCTCCCCTCCATATGGATTAGGACCACTTACGCGCCTGCCTACCTTCTACGCTCCAACACAGACCATACTTCTGCTTCTACATCTCACCCCCAGGGACACTACTCATAACCTGTAGGGAACCCAACCTCGCCCCAGAGACAGCTGTAGGCATCGCTCCTATGACACCAATCATACTCTGGGGCCTGAACTGGAGAACTGCACTCTCTTGGAAGACCTGCCACAAAACTGCCCACACTCATTTCCTTCTGGTTTCCAGGGGGGCCTCTTTCTAACAGCAGTCATGGCATTCATCCCATCCATCTCTGCAACGGTCATCAGAGAAGAGAAGGCTAGGAGGGAAAGCAGGGCTTAGGAGAGCAAAGAGGATGGGGCAGTGTGAGATTCCTACCAGGTTCTTGGCTGGTGACAAGCTCTTCCTCCAGGTCCTGCTGTACCTGGCATGCAGCAGGTACAGGATCAGTGGGGAGTCCCATGGGCCACCTTTCCAGGCCTGGAGGCGAGACTGAGCCAGGACTCTGTCCCCCTCCCCCCACATACTGTGTCTGAATCTATGGCTGTGACTGGGGCAGAAAGAGGAGGGGGTATAATGGCCCATAGTGACTCATTAAGGTTTCTGCCTCATCCTTGGGGCCTCTGCTGGCGTGAATGTGGTGCCAAGTGAATTGGCTGGCGCCTCTCCCCTTTCTAGAGACAGCGCAGGGCCCTGGGGTGTGGTGGGGGAGTGGCTGCACTGTGGGCTCCTCCAAAGCCCTGGGGCTCTCCGACCAACCTCTAGAAACAGCCAGAGACAACAACTACAAAAATAAATAATTTATTTCCTATCCAAAAGTGAGCCCAGGGTGTTGAGGGGTAAAGGAGAGCTGGAGACCAGGGTGAGTTTGTGAGAGGTCAGGGCCCTGAGTGAGACCCTGTTGGGAAAGGGGAGGACAGGCTTGGCTGAGGCCTGGAGGCAGGGGAGGGACGGGGAGCGCTGATGGAACTGTTTCAAGTTGCTGGCGACAGAAGAGACCACCTTCCGTGACAGCCTGCAGAGAGACAAAGATGTTGACAGGCCCATGCCCAGAGGGTAGAGAGAGACATTGGTGGGCCCCCACAGTGCCCCCTGGGACATAGGAGCCTTCAAGCACACTCTAGGGCAAGGACTGTAAACTCAAAACCCCACAGAGACCAGACAAAAAACTCAAATGAGGGAAGGCAGCGGGCTATCAGGGGATGGTCAAGAAACACTGGGGCCGTGAAGAGGGGGAGAGTTCAGCCCCATAGAAAGAGAACAGGAGTAGCCCACACCGCCTGATTATTGCCAGGTGGAATATTGGGTCAGGATCACCAGATCTCCTGAAACGTTTCCAAGAGCCTGGGATATCTGGGTTTTTATGTGTACTCCCCTGATTTCTGATGGTGGCAACTCATTTCTATTTTAAAGAGAAGCTGAGAGCCCGGGAATACGTATCTGGGGGTCATTGGTTTGTCTCCCCTGTGGGCTGAGGGATGCCGTGAGCCCCTCCGGCTTGGGCTGATAGTGGGAGGCCTAAGGAGTCTTGGGTTGCTCAAATGCCAGCCAGGATCTCAGATCTAGACCTTTAGATTTGGAGAATAGATTCCTCTAGAGAGCAATGAGCAACATTACTCTCAAGGTTTCCAGCAGAGCCACAGGGGCTGGGACAGAAGACCTCACAATGTCACTACGCTATCTCTGCCGTGGAATCGGCTATCTGTCCATCCCTCCAGCTCTGGACACCAAGATCTTGCCTGCTGTTGCCTCACCCTTCCCGGGCTGGATCTGGGGCCCTCCCCCGCCCCCTCCTGCTCCCCCATCTCTACCTGCCTCCAGGTCCTGGGGAGAAGGCAGGACGTCTCATCTGCCCAGCCCAGTGGGCACTGAGTTCGCTCTCATGCCTGTCGGGTTCCACGGCCTCAGGTGGCTCCCCTCCCAGAGAGGACAGGAGGTTTGGAAAAGGAAAGAGGGTCAAAAGTGACCAGGCTTTGTGAAAAAGTTCTTAGAATCCGGAGCCAACCAGACCAGCTGGTGGCTGCTGACCCAAGGTGGGCCCAGCCTTTCCCTGGTGGCGGGTGGCAATGCCCGCCCCAGACAGGCCTGGGCCCGGGGCCAGGGTCAGTGGAACGTGTCTGACCTGGACCGGAAGCTGTGTCTCATGAGACTTGGGGTCCGGAGTGAGGCCTCTGGCACTGGGGAGGGTCCCAGAGGGTCCGGCTCTGAGGGGTAGGGGGACAACACGCAGGGTCTCAGGTCGTAGGGGGCAGCCCTCATCTCTGCTGCCCCCACGGTGGCTGGGCAGTGGACCTCAGCGAGAGTAGTATCCTGGAGGCGAGGCGGTGGCCCCAACAGATGGGGAGAGAGGCATGGAGGCCTGGGCTGGAGGCACGGAGGGTCTGAGGGCCACGCTGAGGCTGTCGGGTGGCCGGGGGGACCCAGCCTGGCCTGCAGCAGGCCCATCATGTGCCGGAGCTCCTGGCTGAGCTGAGACACTTCCTGGTTGAGGCGGGAGATCTGTGGGAAACACAGGGATCATTTCCCAGGGGTCACGACTACCCTGCTGGGTGCACCCCCACCCCCACCCCACCCCACAGCTGACAAAGTCCTTTCGTAACCACTCTCTGCTCACGGCCGCCCTGAGAGGGAAGCAAGGAAGGGGCTATCTGGTCTCCATGGAAATACCCCAAACCTTTCCAAAAAAAAAAGGTTAGTGACGGCAGCCATTGCCGTCCTCCCCGACACCCCACTTTTACGAGATGCACAAAAATGTACTTGAGGAGGCTGCGTGGCTTTGAAACGACAGATGTTGCCTCACTGTCGGGCTATCCCATCACTCAAGGTCAAGTGCTGTTCAAATTTCAGGGAGCGCAGAGTCAACCGAGAAACGTATACAAATGCGGCTTTCTGGACCCCAGACATTCCAAATGGGGAGAGACCCAGGAAGCTACATTCTACCAGCTTTTCCAGGTGCCAGCGGACACTCGGGCGTGGAGCCGCTGGCCTAGAACTGTGAGCGGAGGCAGGACTGGCCCTCGATCCTGCAGAACGTGCGCTGGGCCCCGCCCCCAGCCCCAGGCCTTGCCCCTCCCCCCAGCTGCTCCCTGGGGAAGCTTCATGTTTATCTGCAGGGAAGGCTGACTCCCAAGGGCTGGGCCTGGCTTCGCTGTGGTGACAACTCTGAGATCCCTGGGGAGGTGGCAGAGGTAGAGGCAGAGTCTCCCAAGTACAGCATCTGGGCTCTTCCCGACCGGGACTCAGACATTGGGCTCCAAGTGCCCCTGGGGCTGAAGGCCTCTCCGCCTCTCTGTCCTGGGTCCCCACGTTTGCTTAGCACTCATTTCCCCGGGGCTGGGGTAAGGGAAAGACCTGGAGCACTGGGATGTGGTCGGGGCATTCAGTGCAGGAGAGCATCCCCCGGTTGGGGCGGGGAGGAGAGGCCCCCTTTCCAGGCTGGACAGCCTAAGCCGGTGGGGGGGGGTAGGGGGAGCTGCCATCGCTGAGTACTTCACGTGTGCAGGGCCCGGGCTGGGCGCCTGCGCACTCTCACTGCACCCTCACAACAACTCCAGAACATGCATCGTGTCCCCCATTTTTAGATGAGGAAATCGAAGCTCAGACAGGTTGTGGGACCTGCCTAAGATCACCCAGCTAGTGTGAATATTTAAAACTCAGGACTCCGGCTCCAAATCCTGAAATGCTTTCGTACAAGGCCTGCCCCTGATCCCAGCATGATGTTCTCCGAGCCTGGAGAGCAGGAGCCAGCCCCCACCCACCTCCTGGTTCAGCCTGCAGACCTTCTCCTTCACTTCCTCGGCCCCGGTGGCCAGCTCCTGGCTGCGCCCGGTCCCTGCAGACAGAGTGGGGCGGAGGGATGCAGTGAGCGCCAGGAGCCTATGTCTAGAGCGCGGGCTGGGCCCCTTCCTGTCACTGGGCAGGCAGAGGACGAGAGGAGAGGAAGCTCTGGGGCCAGGAGGATGGGGAGACCAAACTCTCGGGCTGGTTTTGAGGCTCTGTGATTTCCGCGGGCCGCCCACCCTTCTGGTTTCCAGGCACGAACCTTCCTTTTGATATCTGAACGTAACATGCTCTTGTCATGCCTCTTTGCATTTCGACACCTGCCTTACTCTGCCCCTCAAGCGCCTACCCAGGGTTTAAGACCCAACCACAAGAGTCCCCTCCTAGTCTAGGACGGACAGCTGAGGGGGCTCTCCTTTCCTGCCTCAGAGCCCTGCCCTGGTCTCAGGTGTGGTATCAGCACGCTGTTCCGGAATCGTTTACCTGAGTACACACACAGGGGTCTCCCCCGTGAGACTGGGAGATCGCTAGGAACGTGGGCCCGCTCTGGTTTATCCGTGCATTCCGAGCACAGCACCCGGCACGTGGCAGGCCCTTACTACCCGTGGGAGGGATAGGCGGATGAATGAATGCGTGAATGGCAGGTGAATGGCTGACGATGCGTTGAGTCCATTGCTGGCCCTTACCTGTGGGAGGGGCCTGAGAGTGGGACCTGGGGTGCTCAGGCCTCCTGCTGAACTGGAACACCGGGGCCTCCGCTGAGCTGCCGGAGTCCTCAATGCCGTCCACTACCCTGGGACGGGGGCAGTGGTCATCAGTCCCACAGGGAGGGGGTGAGGGCCAGAGCAGAGCAAGCAGAGGGGGAATGTGGCCGTGGTGCCAGGGAGCTGGGGAGGAGCAGCAGTCAGAGGCGTGGCGTGGGGTCGCAAGCTGTGGTGGGTCGGGAAGGGCATGGCGGGCGCATGGGGCAGAGACAGAGAGGAGCACTGGGGACAGAGCTTCGAGAAGGTTCTGGAAGCCAGCAGTGGTGCGGGGAAGGCAGGGGAGGCTGGTGTCTCACCGGGGACTGAGGTCCGAAGGTCCAAGTGTTCCCAGTGGGGGGATAAGAAGCTGGGGGGGCTTCCTGGCGGCAGAGCCCCTGGCGGGGCCATGAGAGAAGGGGCTGTGGCCCTGGCCAGCCAGGGCAGGAGACGGAGATGGCGATAGGGAAGGGGAAGAGATCAGGGCCGAGGAGAAGGGGGGCAGCTCGTCACCCAGAAGGCTGACCAGGGAGCCGCGGGGCCGGGCTGGGCTGAGGTTGGGCAGCAGGAGGGGCCTGCGGGGCCTGGGACCACCTCCAGGCCCGGCCCCGGCCTCGGCCTCCGTGATGGACGGCAGGGTCTTGTCCGAGGAGGAGCCAAGGCTTTCCGAGCGGGGCTGTGGGCAGAGGGGCAGCTGATGTCGCAGGACAGTGAACGACGGGCCTCGTCACTAAGCAACAATCCTTATTGGCAGGTGATGCCCCGAGTCCCCTCTCCCTTCTCCCCGCAGCAGAGGAGCAGAGGAAAGGTGCCCCCCTCCCAGCGTCTCCGCCACGCAACCTCAACTCCACCCAGGAAGGGAAGGGTACCTGAGAGAGCCGAGGGGACCGGGAGAAGCGGCTGAGGCCCTGTTGGGGACAGAGGGGGTTCAGCTTACTCACCCCTCCCCACTCTGTCAGTACAACACCTCCTAGTCCCACCCACCACTGCTCTGGGGTTTGAGAATACGGGGTCTTTTTGTGGGTTTGAGTCAGAGATACCTCCAACTCCAGCTCAGAGAAATCCTCAGGGGAAATTCGTCAGTGTGAAAAGCAGTAAAAGACAAAGGCCTAGGTGGCTGGTGTAGCTCAGTGGATTGAGTGCGGGCTGCGAACCAAAGCATCGCAGGTTCGATTCCCAGTCAGGGCACAGGCCTGGGTTGCAGGCCGGGCCCCCAGTGGGGGCCCCATGAGAGGCAACCACACATGGATGTTTCTCTCTCTCTCTTTCTCCCTCTCTTCCCAACTCTAACAATAAATCAATAAAATATTTTTAAAAAAGGACAAAGGCCTAGGGTGTAACCTTTAGACCTCAACCAAAACCGGCTCCGGGAGCATTTGGTGAGTGAGGAAGCCCGGGGGAGGGCGCCCAGTCCGGAGAGGGACTGGACCGAGGAGGAGCACGCAAGGGGATGGTTTCCAAAGTGCAGGCCCTCTGGGGAGTCTGGAGCAAAGCTGAGGGACGGGCAGCGGGAGGTGACGGGTCAGCAGAGTCGGAAGGAAAGGCGGTGAGAGATGCTGCATGGGTGGAGGGATGGCCAGAGGGGGAGGCCAGGAGGGTTGGACGGTGGTGAGCACCGAAGGGGCAATGGATGGGGTTGCCTGGGGTCGAGAGAGGGTGTTTCCAGGGTGTAAGGCCATGCCTGAGGGTCTCCCTGGGGCGGGCGGAGGTCTGCTTTAAAGGAAGGAACCTCAGAGGAGATGGAGGCTGTGGGGTGGGGCTTACGTACACTCGTGTCAGAGCCCTGGCGCAGGTTGAAGGTCAGGTCTCGGGGCAGGCCAGCGCGGAAGGCGGCCGCGTACTCAGGATAGAGCTTCAGGACCTCCGCCAGCCCGCGGCTGCTCAGCCGCTGCAGGCCGCAGTACGTCAGCGCCTTCACGTCCGCGCTGGTCTTCAGCACGCAGGCTGGGCCTGCTCCCGACCCAGGCTCCTGCCCTGGCTCCGTGGTGTCTGCCCCGATCAGGTCCCCCTTCCCTGTGGGGAAGGGATGCGGGCAGTGAGCCGGGGCCAGTGAGTGGGGGCCGAGGGACCAAGAGGGTATACCTAGTCAATGGATTTGAGGGGCGGTCAGTGTGCTCGAAGGATGGCTGGAGGGGCCCAGTCAATGGGACTGATGGAAGTTACCGGTGGAATTGGGAACAGGCCAGTGCAGAGTGACTGGTGAAGCTGGGAGACGGTCAGTGAGGGACGGCAGTGGGCTGGAGGAACGATCAATAAAGAATGGCCAGGAGGGTCGGTTAAAGGGTAAAGGTCAATGGAGTTGAAGGTCAATGGTGAAGAGCCAATTGAGGGAAGGGTCGATGGGTTGAGGGGTGGCCAAGGGATCAGGGCAGAGCTTGAGGGGAAAGGTCAAAAGGGGGTGGTGGTAGGGAGAAGGGACCAAGAAAGAGTGCTCCTCAGCAGGAATGCCAGCTACCCACCGGGAGTGCCCCAGGTCCCTAGACTCCTGCCACCCCAAGGCCTCTGGGGGGAGGGGGAGGGGTCGGTGGCGGTGTGATCCTCACCCAGGATGGCCAGCACCATGTTGTCCCGCAGCACCTCAAGCGAGCCCGAGCAGACGTAGTAGTGGGCCTGCAGGGCATCCCCGCGGCGCAGCAGGTACTCGCCCGGCGCGCAGAACGAGGCCTTGATGTGCAGGGAGAGGGCCCGCAGGCAGCCCCGGCTGGCCGCGCCGAACAGCGGCAGCTGCAGGATCTCCCGGTTCAGGTGCAGGGAGATGTCGGCGCGCAGCTCATCGGGGAAGTCGCGCAGCAACTGCGTGAAGGCCGTGGGTCACTCTGGCCACCCCCCCACCCCCCCGCAGCTGCTCCTCTCTGTCTACACATGTGCTGAGCTGTCACCGAGGAGACAGCTTGAACTCGCCCTCTGCTCGGATGTTACCCCTTCCCGACTTTCTGGAAGACTGCTTTTGTCTAGCCTCCATTTTACTCGTGTGTGGCCCCTCCTGCTGGGCGGAGACCAGGTCTTGTCCTGTCTGTCCGTGGACCAGGGTTATACACAGTGGTCACTCACACTCGTCCTGGTTGCTCAGCCCTGGGAATGCAAGGACCATCCCCCATGGGTCAGCCCAAGCCTGGAAGTCAGCCCTGCTCCTAAATCCCTGTGGACCTTGAGCAAGCCACTTTCTCTCTCTGGGCTGTCTGTAAATGGCAGGGTTACACTAGACCTTGAACATCACTAACAACCCCGTAGGAGCCAAACTGAACACTCGCAGTTCCATCCTCACGTTACGGGGCCCTTCGGCCGCTGTGGCTTGCTGGCTCTCCCTGGTCCCCATCGCCTCCCCAGCCTCCTCATTCTCAGCCTGCCTCGTGCCTCTCTGCTAACTTTCCACGCTCTCCCTGCACCACGGCACCCAGCTCCAGGACATCCACACTCCCTGTGGGCCCGGAGTTGTACCCCAGGGTCCAGACCTATATTTTCAACTAAGTCCGAGGCACACTCCACCTGGGTCTCCCACAGGCACCGCGCTCTCATCACGGCCCCACTTTGGACCCTCATCTGCACCCTTAAGTTCAGCCTTCCTCCTGTCCTGTCCCCACTGCACCCCTCCCCCCAGGCCAGGGCCCTGGGAATCACTCTGGGCTCCACCCCTGCACCCGGGAGCACCGAGCCCCACGGCGCCTGCCTGCTCTCAGAAATACCTCGCAGATCCCCAGGCCACTCCCCAGCCTGAACATTCTGGGGGATCAAGTCCAAAGTCAAGGCCATCTATGAGCTGGGCCAGCCCCCCAGCCTCTGGCACTCTCTCTCTCTGTCTCCACCCCCCAGTGCTTGCGCCTCAGACCATGAAAGCTCACGGAGCTACTCTCGGTTCCCCGAACTCACCCTGTTCTTTTGCGTCAGCATTTCCGGGCCTGAGTTCCTATTGCTCTTTCTGCCTGGACCGGCCTTCTGGTAGAAGGCCGATTTCCTGATTGTCCTTCACGGTGTCCCGCCTCCTGTGCCACTTTCCCTGACCCCTGGAGGCCCAGACCCAGTGAGGATGCCCAGTGGCACATAGAGCCCCACAGCAGAGCCCCGTTCACTGTGTGATTTGTTTGCCAGGCTGGCATCTCCCTGGGGCGAAGAGCTGCGTGGGATCACCTCGGAGCTCCCTGCGCCCAGCACAGAGTCAGGGCCACAGCAGGTGCTGGGGAAATGGCAGCTGAAGGGAGCATGGCATTAGCTAAGGCCTGAGCTCTCTTTAGGCTCCCAAATTCTAGTGTATAGGAAAAGGGATGTGGATCTGGGTGGGTGCGTGCCCTCGCGAACACCACCTCACGGCCCGGGACCCTGGGGTGCCTCCATTCCAAACCCAGAGAGGCTGGACCTCCTGTGCCATTGCGCCCCCACGTGGCGCAGACCAGGAATCCCAGCACCCTACCTCGTTGGCGTCGATGCCGCCGTTGACGGCCCACGTGGTCTGGAAGTACTCCAGCATGCGCTGCTTGAGCGGCCGCGGCAGGCGATGCACGCGGATGAAGTCCTTGAGGTCCTTCATGCGGCGGTGGTAGAGCGAGCGGCGCGAGTACATGCGCTGGATGATGGCCGTCACGTTCCCGAACACCACCGCGTGCATCAGCGCTGCAGCGTGGACGGCGGGCAGCAGGTTAGGGTGGGCACCGGCTCCCAAACCCACCCTGCCTGGGACGGGGCTCTGGGTTCCTGGGGAAGGGCCGGAGAGCCAGTGGGCTGCTGCGTGCCTACCTGGTGCCAGGTGCTGGCTTGGGGAGAGGACTAGAAAGTGGTCCCGAGGGGCGTCAGACCTGATGCTTCTCTCATGCCCCTCCCCCACAAATAGGTCTTGAACGTGTGTTTCCCATCCCCTTAGCAAGAGGCACGCCTGTCAGTGGCATCCCTGGGGGCCAGCACGTAGTAGGTGCAGAGGACAGCTCTATGAATGAATGCAGGGCTGTCTGGATGGCCTTCTCTGGGCCCCATTTCCCTATTTGCAAGCTGGGCTTAGCAGGGCCATCGCGGGGCTGGGCAGGCCTGGTCTCACCGCCTATGAGCATCGTGCAGATGGAGAAGATCTTCTCGGCGTCGGTGTTGGCGCACACGTTGCCGAAGCCCACGCTGGTGAGGCTGCTCAGCGTGAAGTAAAGCGCAGCAACGTAGGCACTGCGCCTCGACGGACCGCCCGCGGAGCCGTTGACATAGGGCACCTCCAGCCGCTTGCCCAGCTCGTGCAGCCAGCCTGCGGGGCGGAGAACGGATGCAAGGAGCCCCAGCTGCACCCAGTGGTGGCGGATTGGGTTTCCCTGAGCCACCTGCGCTTGCAGGTCAGCTATTTGGTCAAGTATTTATAGAGGCGAGGGGAAGTTTTCGTGGGCTGGCACAGGAAATGTGAGGAGCAGCCGTGGCCTGGGCCTCGGTGCCATGGGTTGGTTATAGCTGCAGCCCAAGGCCACCAACGCCCCACACTGCGGCCTGGCTAGGGGTCTCTGCCACTCTCTCACAGTTTGTTGAGTACCTCCTGTGTACAGGGTGCTGGACCCTGACCCAGCCAGACACTCTCCCTGCCCTGGTGGAAATTACAGTCTGGAGGCCAAAGAGACGTGAAATAAATTGTTGTTGCAGGTGGGAGGCAAGCTCCTAACCATGAGCTAGAGAGTATCTTAGAAGTCCCACTGGGTTAGGGAGGCCCAGTGCAGCGGGGTCGGGGGGAAGAACGTGGTTCCTGAGTGGCTCCCTTAGGACAGAGCGTTTTAGCTGAGCCTGAAAGGAACAGACAAGTCACCAGGTGAAGGGAGGGGAGACCACAGGAAGGGGATTCCAGAGAGGAAGGCATGTTCAAGGCCTACGGTGAGGAAGCAGTGCAGCCTGGGAGCTGGAGGGAGGCCGGCGTGGCTGCGGCTCAGGGGGCACGGGGGCGGGGGGGCGGGGGAAGCCGGCGGGGACCGAGCAGGCCGCTGCCACACACAGGGCGTGTGCTGCGTGTGGACTCTGTTTTGACGGCAGAGGAGCCACCGGGAGGGGCCCGGGAGGGGTACTGCTCCCTTTGCCCCAAATACCCTCCCTACCACTAGAGTGCATCTCATACTGCATTTTGATTTTCTATGAATGCAGTCTTGCTCCCCTACTAGGCTGTGAGGTCCCCGCAAGGCAAAGCCCTGGTCTTCAAATCAGTCTTCCCGTGTTGATCCAGAAGGAGCTCGATGCGTGGTTGAGCATTGGTTGGATGAACAGAGGAATGTGGGTGTGGGGTGTGGGTGCTGGCGGAGGCATCGGCTTGGGTGCCTGCGTGGCAGGGCAGGTGGGTGGGTGGGTGGTCAGCGAAAGCCTGGGGTCAGTGGCTCACCGATGTCCCATAGCAGCGGGTCATTGGCCTCCATCTCCCGGCGCCCGATGACATACCAGACACAGGCCATCCAGTGGGCGAGGAGCGCGAAGGCGGACGTGAGCAGCGTGAGCACCACGGCGCTGCACTGCGAGTACCGCTCCAGCTTCTGCAGCAGCCGCAGCAGCCGCAGCAGCCGCACTGTCTTCAGCAGGTGCACCAGCGATGTCTGCGGCCGTGTGGCGGGCGGGGGAGGCTGTCAGAGGCACAGCGCCCCGCAGGCTCCGTGCCCCACCCCCCACGTGTCCCCCCACCCCGGCACCTTGCCGTCAGAGTCCTGGAGCCAGGGGAAGCTACAGCAGGAAGAACATCTTTGTCGCTAAGAAGGTGGCCAGAAAGTGCAAGGGGGTGGGGGGAGGGGGAATGATGCAAAAACTAATGATGGCTAACGGTAAGGACTTACTATGTGTCAGGACTGGGCTAAGTAGTTGTAAGCCTCATAAAACGATGATGCCTTCAGCCCAAAGATCATCCCTGCTCCTGACTTACAGGTGAGTAAACTAAGAGAGATCAGTGACTTGCTCGAGGACGCAGACCAAGGAAACGAGGGGGCTGACACCAAAGTCAGCCCAATGGGGCTGACACAATGTGGCACGCTGCCTTGTAGTGCCGTGGGCGGCAAAAGAGCAAGTCCCGGCCGAAGGCAGGGGAGCAGACAGAACGACCTCCGGCCCATGCATGAGGTCTCTGGCGCCCTGGGTGCAATCAACTGTGGACAAGAGCTGGTTGTCGGTGACAACAGCACTTGCGGTGGGAGTCACCCCCGAGATAGAGAGACTTGTGGTAGAGTGGGGACAGGCCAGGACAAGGGAAGGCTCAGGGACCTTCTTCTCTGTGGGCCAGCTGCAGACGAAAGGGTCATGCTGACATGTTAAGGGGGGACAGCAGGGACTGAGGGAGCCTGGGCTCCGAGATCCTAGCCCTCATGGGGTGTGGCACTTGGCAAGGGCCCTGTAAACGTTAGCTGTCATTGCCACTACAGCTGCTTTCACTGTGGTTATTAAAGCTTTGGTTAGCTCTTCTGGGCTCAGGGATGACAGGCCGGTGAGGGTTACCTTCTCCCTGCTAGGGCTGGGCGCTCTGGGGCGGCGTGGGTCACCTGCTAGGAAGGCCCTTCGCTGTCCTTTCTTGGGTCTCCAGGAGCATCCCAGGTAGCCCTGGCCCTGCATGGCTATTGAGTCACCTCATGCCATTTTATCTCATTTTAGGTGAAGGAGGTAGCCCTGAGTCCCGCCCTGTGGACCCTCTCCAGGGCCGAATGCCTGCCTCCGGTTCCCAGAGCCCCCGACCTTAGTCCTTCAGGGCTTCCCTCAGCCTCCCGTCCCCGCACTCTGCTCCCTCGGGGCCGCCTCTCCTCTGCCCAGGCCGCCCCAGATCCAGCCCCTTCGGTCCCACAGCTCTGCCGGTGCCTCCTGGCCCCACCTCCCTCCAGCCCCAGCACTGCCCCTCACCTCCCCGAATACCGGGCCACCCTCTCCCAGGTGCCCTGGTTTCCTGGGAAGCAGGGTTCTGTGTTGGGAAGAATACTAGACTAGGAGACTGGAGACCTCATCCCAATCTTCTGCCCATCATTGCTAGCTGTGTGACCTTCAGAAAGCCACCTAACCTCTCGGAACCCCAGTATCCCCCTCTGAAAAAGAAGGATAGGAGAATCTGCCCTGAAGGGTTACTGCAAGGCTCCCGAGTGACGTGCGTGTAAAAGAACCTAGTAAACTGTAAGGGGCTCCTGAAGGGACCAGAGGAGGGGGAGCTGCCTGGGAGGGGGGGCCAGGGGCTCTCTGCAGTCCTCCCTCTCCCCAGGGACAGCCCGGTGGGCACAGGGGATGCGGAAGGGTTGAGAGCTGTGCCTGGAAGGGCCAGGGCCCCGGGGCAGACACACACACACACACACACACGCACGTGTGTGGGAGCATGCACACACTTGTACACAGCCAGGAGAAGAGGCCCACCGCTCGTTGGCGGCTAGTTAAATCTGGCTGCGTGTAGGTGGTTTCCTGCTATAGCTGAGTGTGGCGGGGCGAGGCGCGCACAGGGAAACTGCTCACCACTTCCCCAACCAAAACCAAGGGGGTCTGGGGGCCGAGGGTGGGACTCCCTCCCCCCTCGACCCCAGAAGACCTACTCTCCCCTGGCCGGGTGCGGGGCTGACCACTCAAGGGCACTTTTCTGCAGCCCCTAGGGATCTGAGGGGACACGAGTGTCAGTGCCCCACCCGACACCCTCTCCCTCCTCGTCTGGGTTTGCATGCTCCCCGAAAATGCTCCCTCTCCTGCCAGCCCACCCCACTCTTCACCTGAGGCCCGGCCCCACTCTCACCTCTCATGGACCCTCCCCAGGCCGCCCTCGCCTCTGCCCAGCTGGGGTGCTCTGGTCTCCCCGGCACTGGCTACATTTTTGATCATTTCTATCCGTGCCCATGTTCCAGCCTGGAACTCCAAGGTCAGCTAGCTCCGTGCCCAGCCTCCCCCCCGCCAGTAACTGGGCCTAACCTTGCATTTCATTCACCCCTTCCTCTTCTGTGCCCGCTGTCCCCGCCAGGGGTCAGGCCCCCTCAGCAGCTTGGCTGCTTGGAGGCTGAATCCTTGCTCCTCTTCCTCACACTGACCATGCCCCACACCATGCTTTGCAGACAGCTAAATGCTCATCCGTTGTTTGTTGAGTAAAAATGTAAAAAGTACCACTTGCTCGGCACCAGGCCAGCGCCGCCTCGGTAGCCCTACTTAGCTTCCCGTTTGTCTCGGCTTTCCCCAGAGTCTGTGAGCCCAGCTCCCCAGGAGCACACGGACCCCCTCAGAACCTTTGCAGCTCCGCATGCGGGGCTCTGCCCGTAGCAGAGTCCTGACACGTATCCGTGGGTGGAGGGACGGGAAGGACTGAGCCGGAGCCTGCAGCCGCTCTCTTAACGGGAGAAGCTCGGCCGGAGCCGGAGCGGGAGGGCAGGCCGCTCAGTGGGGTGGGACGCGGGCCGCTCACCACGGTGACGTTGAAGACGTAAAGCAGGTCAAAAGGCAGAGCGGCGATAAGGTCGACGAAGAACCAGGTGGCCAGGTAGTGGAGGCCGATGGAACGGGGGGCAGAGACCACCTGGCCCGACTGGGACACGTAGGTCGTGCGGAAGTTCAGGATGATATCTGCGGGTGCGAGAGACTGCTGCTAGGGTGTCTTGGCCTAGAAACCCAGGCCAAGGACCTGGGTGAGCCGGGGACAAGCCTTAGAGACCCGGGATGGACTCAGAGGCCGGGAAGGGGAGGACCGACGGGGCTTCCGGCTGGTCCTTAAGGTGGCGGGGCCGAGAGGCAGAGGCTGCAGGGTTAGGAATCAGGGCACGTGGACCATTACGACTTACAATCCCAGGGATCCTTGGGCTCTGAGTGCCTGGGTCCTGCAGCCCAGAATAGGGAGAGGCTAGACTGAGTGGGCCCCCCCGGCCGCCCCCCTTCCCCACACACACACCAGGGTATGTGGGGCAGAGGCTCTCACCCAGGATGAACAGCATCTCCACGGTGATGTCGCTGACGAGGGTGTGTCGGGAAGTGATGGGGGTGTCGTCGTCGCCCGAGAAACAGACGTTGTAGGGGACGGTGACTGCGACGTAGAAGGTGGCAAGGAGGATGAGGCCGTCCCAGACGGCCTTGGGGACGCTGTAGTGCAGGAGGAGGCAGCGGGACCCCTCCACGGAGGCCACCTTGTACTCAGGCACCGATGGCTTTGGCTCAAACACGTTCTAAGGGGAGAGAGGAGGTGGCTGGGGACACTTGGGGGCCAGAGGAGCCAAGGCGGGGGGAGGGAGAGGCTGGGCGTGGGGAAGGGGGGGTGAGCACTGCAAACACAGCCACCAGGAGAGGCAGGAAGTGCAGGAGAGGGTTCCAGGGGCCGGCACTGGACCCTTCCTCTGCCAAGCTACCACTCGTGACATCTTTTGAATCAATCGTGTTTTCTGGGGAATATTTCAAGGCATGACCTTCGCCCTGCTTGAGGATATGATGACACATCAGGCACATGTCCTGGCTTGAGGGGCCACGAACTTCTCCCTCAAGTTCCCCTTGGGTCCCGGGGGCCCCGTGGAGGATCAGTGTGTCTAGGAGTGAAGAGGGGAGGCTGGCACAGCACCCCTTTCCCTGTAGCCCCGAGGGACTGCGTAGAGGGTTGGAACTCAGTCCCGTAGCTTTATCAGGGTCCTAGGCGCAGGACAGGGCCAGGTGTGAGGCCCCCGTGGGGGCTTTCGCCCTAGGACACAGCTTGTGATTTCCCCCTTCCTCCAGCAGGGTAACCTCGTCAGCCAGAGGCAGATGCGATAGCTGCTGTTAGAGCCCCGGCCCGTGCTAACTCCTGAGCAGAGCGATGTGAATCATGGGGAAGCAAGGGAGGTGGGGACGGGAGGAGATGCGGGGGGGGGGGGGCCTGGGACAGAGCCGAGCTGGCTGCGAGACAGGGACAGAGAGACAAGTCGCTGGAGGGAGACCAGACAGACAGGGGAACAGGGGGACAGCGGCAGGGAGCCTCCGCATCACGGCTGGCAGATGTTGGGGTGAAGGCAGCACTCACATTATTGGTTTTCAGGCTTCCCCGGCCCCGGCGGCCAAAGTGGCCGGTCAGCCTGCGTAGGGCGGTACGGCTCTGTCTCCGGGCGAATCGAAGTCTGGACCGGGCTCCCCGCCTGCCAAGGGAGTTTTCTATTGGGAAGAAGGTATGGAGATGAGTAGGGGCACACCCCAGGAGGCTGGGTAGGGAGACGTCTCGTGTGACCTCGGGCTAGGACCTCGGACCGTGCTCGCCTTCTCCCCAGACTTGCAGTTACCATGATTACTGTCCCCATGGCTTCCTGAGGGGCCGAGACCCGGGCCTCCACTCTGAGTGATGTCCTTGAAGGAAAAGAGGAAAAGCACAACCTCCCCCATCTCATTCTTGATGGGCATCATGTCCAGGAGGCACCAAAAGGCCGAGCCTGTGGGTGTGGAGAGATGGAGGGGGAAGGTGAGCAGCCCGTGGCGTCCCTCACCCCCCCGGGTTCCTGGGCATCGTTAAAGGGTTCAGAGCTGGAAAGAACTCCAGATACATCAGCCAACTCCTTCGCCTTCCAGACGGGAGAACCAAGGCCCAGAGAGGGTCAGGGACGCACTCAGTGTCACACAGCCAGCTTCTGGCAGTGTGAGGACCAGCACCCGGGCTCCCACTGTGCCCAGTGGACTCTGGGTAAGGCCCGGGGTCCGGGCAGGGCTGCAGGCAGGCCAGGCCCCTCACCGTCTTTCCGGTAGAAGCAGATTTCAGCCCTGTGCTCCTGGTGGCCCTCCAGGGCCTTGTGGAGCCGCTGCAGGGCCGGCTCGCTGGTCTCCGGGCCGTAGAGGAAACGGCAGCTGCACGTTTTCTGCATGACCTCCGTGCGGCCGTACCCCGTGAGCTCGCAGAAGCCGTCCGAGCAGTAGACGATGGGAAAGCCCCTTGGGCCCTGTGCATTGGCCAGCAGGAAGTTGCTATCTGTGAAAAGAGAGAGGTCAAGATCAGGTCAAGGCCAGGAGGGGAGCTCCGCTTCTGGGTGGGCTGTACCTCCCACGAGCTGTGGTGGGAGGTGACAGAGTCAGGAGCCTCCCAGGCTTCTGTGTGATTCCTGGGTCCCCCTCTGGGGTATTCTCGGAGTTAAGAAGAGATAGAGTGAAGGACGGGGACCTAAGGGTGGCCTGGAACTGGGACGGGGACTACGAGGGGATTGGAGAAGGAGACCAAAGAATTCATGTCGTTCATCCACCTGCCTTCGAGCTAGTGAGCCCTTACTGTGGGAGGCAGCACAGCACGGGGAGTTAGGGCACGGGGAGTTAGGGCACGGGCTCGGCACCCCACCTCTGCTGTGACTGACCGTGTGGCCTTGGGCGGGTTAACGCACTCCTCTGTGGCTCAGCCTCCTGAGCTGCAAAGTCGGGGGTGGGGGGGGGGATATGCCCTCCTCACACAGTGGCTGTGAGAGTCACAGCAGTCCCCTGGGGAGAACTCTGCTAACACAATCAGGGCCGCACTGAGGAGGTGAAGCGAGACCCCCACACTGGCACAGCTGTCAAAGCATAGCCCCCCCCGCCCCGTCGTCCCGTCCGAGAGCGGACAGGGCAGAGGTTCTGTGGATGTCACACCCGTTTTGTTGACAGGAAGCTAAACGGCAGAGACGACCCAAACTCCCTCATCCCCTTTGTGGGAGGAGGGATACAGTGATGAGTAGTGTCCTCCTTCCCTGCCTTCCAAGAAAGGTTCTCTTTTTAGCATCTCTGTAGCGAATTTCAGGGGGCCTGTCCCCAGGGCTCCGAGTCTGGCAGGACCAGGCAGTGGAGCTGTGGCTCCAGCAACGCCAGCAGCAGGACCCGAGTTAGCTCCCTCCTGGTCCAGTGGGTGGGAGGCCACAGTGGGGGCTCTGGGGGCCACCCAGGGACAGAGTCTCCGCTGAGGGGAGGGGCCTGAGACACAGCCAGCCCCGGGACGCTAGGGAGGGTGACTGCATGAGGGTGGGGTGGCTGATGGGGACACGGACGGTGCCTGGGAGGTGCTGCTGGGTCCTGGGCAGCGGCGGCTTCCTTCTTCCGTCCCAGAGCCCGTTGCCCCGGTGATGGGCGCTATGGAAACAAGGGAGGCGGGCGTGGAGGAAGGGTGGGGAGGAGGGTAGGTCCCCCGGCAGCTCAGTTTCCGCCCTCGGGTACCGCTGCCCCCGCCCCCCAGCAGGGTAGCACCCCCACCGTCCCAGCGAGGGTGCCCGAGAGGGGCGGCCGGCGATCTCCAGGCTGCAAAGTAGGAAAAGGGATCTGCGGGAGAAGGGGCGGGGAGGGAGGCGTGCGGCTGTCCGAGGTGCTGAACCTGGAGCCCACGCTGGGGTGGGCGAGCGGGGAGTTCCCTTCCTCCCACCGACCACCCCCCTCCTCCTGCCTCACCTCCCTCAGACGCAGACGCGCCACGCTCTTGGGGTGCGTGGCCTGAATCTAAACTAGGTCCTGCCGAAGTCTGGTCTTCTCTGCCTCCCTCCCTCTCTCTTTTCCTGGGGGAAGGGGGCGCTGGAGCCGTCTGGGCGTGGACTCCAGAGCTCGGGACTGCAAAACGTCCGACCTCGGCGTCTCGGATACCGCCCCCCACGGCCCTGGCCGGGCTCTGCCCCGGAGTGGGACGCTCCCCAGGCCTCTCCTCCGCGATGCCGCACGGAGAGCCTTCCACGCGTCCAGTCACACCCGCTCTCTCGGCCCCCGGCGCTCTGGGCTCGCTCCCCGCCTCGCGTCGCAGAGCGCTGCCAGCGCCGTTGCTTCACCGCGGCTTCGGAAGTTCCTAGACCCTCAGCTCCACTCTCCTTCTCGCCTCCGGCCTCACCACCTCCGGAAGACCCAAGCTGGCCCGGTCTTGGCGCCCAGCTCGAACCCCCGGCCCCAGCCTCGGCCCCACTCACGCGTGCCGTCGAAACGGGTGGCGATCGTGTCCAGGAAGGTGTTTTGTGGGGCCAGCAACCCCTTCATGACTGGCATGGCCTCGGGGCGCGAGTTCGAGGCTTGGCGGTGGGGGTGCGTTCAGCTCAGCGGGGCCCAAGGGGGCGCGCTGCCGGCGGGGCCGGGGCGCCCCATGCGCCCGCCTGCCTCCTACCCTCTCTCTAACCGCCGCCGCCGCTCTGCTCCGAGCCCCGCAGCTTTCGCCTGGGCTCGGCGCCGCCTCGGTGGTTCTTTTCCCCACGGGCCAGATTCTTTCCCCCCGGGCTCGGCCCGCGCCCGCCACGTGGCCCCGCACGGGGAGGGGCCACCAGTGACACCCGCACCTCTCTCTGCGGTCCTCCTGGGGAAGGGGAGCGGCCCACGCGAGTCTCTGGCGGAGAGAATTCGGGACACGCCTACCGGGAGAAGAGGTTCGAAGAGGTGGGCGGGGCTTGAGTGCCAGGCACGCCTCTTCCCGGGTGGCCACGCCCCCGCGTGTGGTTCCCTGGCTCTCCTTGTGGCTCCGCCCCACGGGCTTCCCTACTCTCCGCCCACGCTGGGAATGGTATCTGGTTCACAGGGCTGCCGGCCCGCTGGAGTTGGGCTGTCTTGCAGCACCCTGAGAACCCTGCTGTTCCGTTGTGACACAGCTAGGGTTAATGCGGCCAGCTTTGCTGGTTGGGGAGAGACAAGGCTGGGACCTCAGTTTCTAGAATACACTGCTTAGCCCTCACGTATGCCTCAGTTTGCAGAGGGCACAGGGGCAAATTCTGCCCCTGAGTCTAGCAGGGTGGATGAAAACAGCTTTGGAGTCCACCGGGGAGAATCCCGGCTCTGCCATTTATTAAATCTGTGGATTGGCCTCTCTGAGCCTCACTTTTCTCATCTGTAAAGTGGAGCTCATACTTTTTTACCTCATGTGTTTGTGAGAATTGAGTAGCATAAGGCATGTCATTGGCACAAAATAAGTGTGTTGGAGAGCAATTTTCTCTCTATTCTCACTCTTCTCACTGTCCTGATTTAACCCTCCTTCTCTCTACTGCCGTGCAAGGGGAGGAGAGGCTGGAAGCCACTCTGGGGCAGAGAAAGACAGTTTCAAGGTGGACAGAATCAGTTGGCACATCTCCCGTGCGCTGCTGGACCTTGAACTACATCTTCGCTGAGACTTAACCAGCACAGCAGTAAGAAGGACCCAGGTGAGAACAGACAGAGGACTTTTTCACCACAGAAGCAGGAAACTACTGGGGCAGCTGAGCCTGGAGGCTTAGGTGGCTGCTTCCCGGAACAAAACAGTGAAGGCCAGCGAGAGCGGAAAGATGGTCTTGGAGAGGGCGCGCCAGGTGCCCGTGTCCTCCCCCTGACAGAGTGTGAACCCAGCACCGTCTGGGATGTTAGATTGCTTAAAAGTGTCACATCTTTCTGCGTCTCTACTTTTGGATGGTATATTAGCTTCTTAGGGCTCCTGTAACAGAGGACCGCAAACTGGGTACTTAAACAACAAAAATGTATTGTCTCACAGTTCCGGAGGCGAGAAGTCCAAGCTCGACATAATGGCAGGACTGGTTCCTTTTGAAAGCTGTGAGGGAGAGCCTGTGCCATGCCTCTGTTCCAGCTTCTGGTGGGCTGCTGGCAGTCTTTGGCTTGTAGATGCATCTCCCACCTCTGCCTTTATGTTCACACGGATTCTCCCTGCGTGCATTTCTGTGACTAAGTTCCCCCCTTTTATAAGACCTCTGCCTCCACTCCAATATGACCTCATCTTAACTAATTAGATCTGCAATGACCCTCCAAATAAGGTCACATTCTGAAGGGCTAGGGATTAGAGCATCAACACGTGAATTTGGGGAGGAGGCACAATTCAACCCGTAACTGGTGTGTTCCACTCAAGTTGCAGGAAAATCTTGCCCCATCCCCACATTCGTGACTTGCAGCTACCTACAGAATCAAGTGCAAAGTCTGATGACTTGTAAAGGTCTTCATCATCTGGGCTGCACGACCTAACCGCCTCCCCTCCAAGTGCCTCACCTCTCCCCACACTCTCCACCCCACGCTGCAGCCACTCTGGGTGATTCACGATGAACCTCATATCCCCTGCCTTCTCCACAGGCTCCACCCGCAACTCTTCCCCCTGGGACTCCTCTGGGCAGCCCTTCTTGCTCCCCTCCCTCTCCTGTCTCACGGTAAAGGCCGGATACAGCAGAGCCTCGAGAGACGTGTCCCACATCCTCCCATCCAAGCACGCACATCTGAGGTTTTTCCCGCACCCCAAGACCTTGCATATATCCTTGCTCTGGGGGCTCCCTATCCAGGAGTGTTTCGTATTCAGCGACCCCCCCGAGCTGAGGTGTCCCTGAGCTGGGCTTCCAGGCTCTCCAGCTCCTTATAGTTCGCAAGACTCTTACGCCCCCTGGAGGGCGGGACTCCACAACACAGGAACACAGACCAGCCACATTAACGGAAACTCGTCTTTATTGCCCTTTTTTTTGGGGGGGGGGGCGCTGACACCAGGAATGCACTGGGGAGAGGGCAGGGCCAGGTCATAGCCTAGGTATGTCCTCAGACCCCAGATTGTCCCCCAGGAGCAACAGAAGAGACGGCCGCCGCGGGACAACGGCGCCCGGGGCAGGGGCGCGGCGCTGGCTCTAGGCCGGCGCGGCGGCCCATGGTGAGGATGCCGGCTGCGTGGTTGCCATTGGCCTGCAGGAGGCGCTGCAGCCGGCCCTGTAGGCCTGGGGCGCCGGGCCGCCGCTTGCCCAGAGTGAGGATGCCGGCCGCGTGATTGCCCGCGCCGTGCAGTAGCTCATAGAGGCGGCAGGAGCATGTCTTTTGGCGGCAGCAGTCGGGCAGGGGCTGCGCCGCTGCCCCGGGCGACAGCAGCGCGGGCGGTAACAGCAGCAGCAGCAGCAGCGTCACGGCGACCCAGGAGACCTAGAGAGGTTGGAGACCCGGTGCTGTGGGTCTTCCCGCCGCGCCTGCTTCCAGTCCTTCCACCCAGGCCCTGCCCTGGTGGTTGCGCGCCCCCTCCTGGCCTGCGCCCCTCCCTCTCTGTCCCTCCGTTTTTCCTGCCTCTTGGCAATGGTGTGTGAGGGTTGGAGAGGGAGGGTCTCATCTGGGCGTTTACCTGCTCATCCTTTACGTCTCAGCACAACATCCTCTCCAGGAGCCCTCTCGAGACCCCCTGAGCAGAATGAATCCGGTCTCCTCTGGGGATCCTTAATTCGCTGTACCCCTCTTAGAGTGCTTACCACTCCACAGGGAAACCGGTGTGTCAGAGTCTGGCTGCACCGGAAGTTCGGACACTCAGGGAAACAGGCCCTATTGAGTCCCGCTTCCCCTCCCCACAAGGGCGAACCCGTGCAAATCGAGGGCTAGCAGGACCCAAGCTGTCTTGTTTGCCTACTCCTTGGCAGGGGACACCGAACTGGGCTTTGGGCCAGTTCCCTGCCCTCAGGAGCACAGCCTCCTCACTTGTGAATTGGGCATTAATAATGCCTGCTGTGCAGAGCTGCTGGGAGGATAAAGAGATGACAGGTGCAAGCCCAGCACCTGCTGAATCGTGCTCAATAAGTGCTCAATAAACATGAGCTCTTCGCAGAACAGGGCACAAATTGAATGTCAACCAAGGCAGGTGCTCCGCCAAGGGTCCACCCAGTCCCCTCCCTACCTCAGAGCCTACAGTGGAGAAGACCAAGACAGGAGACACCTCCAGCCTTTCTCCCAGCCCCTGAGCAAGCACTCTCATTGCCCCCTGGGGTGATGCGTCCCCTCCACCCCTGGGCCTTTACCTTTGTGGAGGGAGGGCTCATGGTGTCTGGAGCTCAGAGTGGAGTAGCAGGGAATGGTGTCGTCTGCAGTGGTCCGGGGTAGCTAGGAACTTTGAGGCTGTCGACTGTTACCCGCCCCCAGGAACCTGGGGTTTATAGTGCTCCGAGGTGGCGGAGCGGGGGAGACAGGCACCCGCGTCCACGCTGGGGCCAGACAAAGGCAAGTCTAAGATTAGCCTCCCGCAGGGGGGCCGTCTCCAGGCCAGGCCCGAGGAATGGCCGCCAAGGCACCCAGAGGCTGGAGTTGCATCGCTGTGCCTCCGGTGCCCCCCTTGCCTGTCCGCCTGCTCCTTGGAGATGGGGCGGTCTCCGGGCACTAATGAGGCCACCTTGCACCCAGGAATCTGGGAGCACAAAAGAGGCCTGGGCTGGGGCGCTGGCCAGGGACAATGTGGGGAGGGGCGGCTGCTAATGAGGGTCAGGAGAGGAGGCAGGCGTGACACCCATTCTCCCCAGCGTGTGCCGGGGGTGGGGTGGGGAGGGCACCCAGGCAGCGGGCCTCCCTCCCTCCGCTCCTCGTCTCTGCTCCTGGGGTCTGCCCGGCTCCAGGGCCGCCTTTCTGTACGGAAAAAGCCTTCTCTGCCGGCCTTCTCTGCCCTCAGCCCCTTCCTTCCACTAACCTCCAAGATGGAAAACCTTGACGACCGACCCTGGGCCGTGGGGAGAGAAGCACCTGGTGGTGTCATCCTTGGGGGCTGCCAGCTTTCTTGCTGGAGGGGACGGGTGGGGTTCCGTCCCACCGTCAGCAGGAGGGGGCTGCCATGCTGCGGTCTCTGGCATCCAGGGCCCTGTCCACCGAGCGTCGGCTCTGCGTCAGGCCTCCCTGGGCTCTGGAGCCACGGCGTGCACGGGGCACGCCCGGTTTCCAAGGAGCTCCAAAGCCCAGGCGGGGGTGTGACCAGGCCCATGGGGTAGCTCAGTGGGAGGAAGGACTCTGGAAAGCCCGTCCGTGAAAAGGTGTCTACTGGTAAGGTTGGCAGAGAAGGCATTCTGCTGCAGGGACACCTGGAGCAAAGACCTGGAGGTGACGGTGCTTAACCCAGACGGGGTAGTGGGGTGTGGGCCTCATGGCGGTGGCTTCCCCCAGAGGAGAGAGGCAGCTGGACAGGCAAACAAGGCCCCTCACGTTTAGGGTAAGGTTGGGATGGAGAGAGGTAGGAGGAGGGGGGTCTGGGTTGACCTAGGCCATGGCAGGGGCCCCCGAGGGCTCCTGGGGGCACACACACTCAGGGCCTGCCCCAGCAGAGGCGGGGGCGGGGTGGGGGGGGAAGCCTGGGGATCGGAGGTGACAGGCTGCCACAGGAGCGGGGCAAAGGGACCACTACCATTTCTCCAAAACTAGACCCTGAGTCAAGAATCTGGGTGCAAGAGGTTTATTTGGGAGCTGATCCCAGAAAACACGTAAGGCAGTGGGGATGGGAAGGACGGGAGGAAAGCATAAGAACTGTGTTAACCGTGACCCGTGGGCAGCTGGCGCAGAACACGCTTCAGAATCGTCTCACTGCAGGACAGTGAAGCTGGGGTCGGCATTCACAGCTCCTGCTCCTGGCCAACTGAAGGTCGCTCCTGGGAACGTTAACTCCCAGCACTTGCAGCCCGGCATGTGTGGGAACTCTCCGGCAGCTTCCTCCAGGGTGGGCTCCGGGGTCTCCGGGCAGGGCGCTGCTGGTGTCTGGCACACCCCGAGGTCACCTCTCCAGACCTGGCTGACCAGGTCAGACCTCCCTAAGGCCCAGCAGCTCTGACGAGCAACTGACAGGTGACAGAGTCAGAGACCCTGGCCAAGGGCTCCCCGTCTAGGGAAGCCCCAGAGGAGAGAGAGAGGCAGCTTCTGGGGGTGGGGGGGGGGCAGTGGGCGGGCCTCGGCTCAGGACAACACTCTCCTCTGCAGGAGCTGGGCCAGGCGCCTGTGCCTGAGGACCCGGGGCATCTCGGGCGGGAAGGGCGACGAGGGAGAGGCCGCCAGGGCCGCCCGGAGCTCTCGGAAGGCCTCGGGCCCCACCAGCTGGACCCGGGCAGGGCCCACGCTGCCCCGGAACCGCAGGGACTTGTAGCGGGGATAGGCTTCCTGGAGGCAGTGGTCCAGCTGAGAACGGAAGGGCAGAGTGAGGCCGGCGTGCGGCTGTGTGCAGTGTGGATGAGGCGCGCACGGCTGTGCCCAGCGTACGTGTGGGCAGGAGATGCATGTGCACACGTGTGTGTCTGTGGGACTCACCCCTCCCGTCCCCGAGCCTCAGGGAAGTTCCCCTCCTTGCCCCACCTCCCGGTCACTCTGCGTCCACTGCACCTGGGGCCATGCAGCGCGAAGGGGACACGCAGTCCCAGGGACCGATCCTGTCCCCGTGTCATTTACCTTGTCTCGATTTTCCTCAGACAGGTTTCTCAGCCCCCTCAGGGCCACAAACACCTCATAGTGGGGAGCGGAGCCCCCGGAGGAATCTGCGGACAAAACCCACACACCCCGCTCCTGTGAGTGAGGCCACTTCCAAAGCCACGCCCACTGCCCCCCTCCCGCCCCGCCGTGCTTCCCCACTCTGAGGTTCCTGGGAAACAAGGGTTTCTTGGAGCAGAGGTGGGGAAATGGAGAGAAACCCAGGCCTGAATATGAAACAGGACAGGACAGGAAACGGGGAGAGACTGCAGCAGGAGGCGTGGGAGTTAGACCTGGGGAAGGACTTTTGTTAGGAGCAGCAAAGGAGGCTGGGTCTTCCCTTCCTCCTGGAGGTCTCCCAGCAGGCTGGGTGTGGGTCGAGAGGCAGCCAGCCAGCCCAGGAACGCAGAGCAGGAGCTGATGGAGAAGCTTACCCAGAATGCTGCTCTCCACACAGCTGTGGTCCAAGAGCGTGGCCCCTGGCCACTGTCCCACCGCCCGGCCCAGGGCCTCAGAGAACATATCCTCACTGATGTCTTCTCCTCGCACACTCAGCGTCTGGCTCAGCCTAGAGAGAAGGAAAGGGGAGGCAGAGGGGCCCAGGGCACAAGGACAGCCCCTCCGATGCCCGGGAAGCCACCTACCTGCGGATGAACCTGACGACGGGGCACTGATTGTAGGCGCCAACCACCCGCACCACATCGCCCAGACGGCACCTGCCCGGGTGGGAATGGGTGTGAGTCGGGCCCAAGGACCCATTAGCTCACGCCCCTGGCCCTCAGCGGGGTCCTGGAGGGCCCGAGGCGGCTGCGGGGTAGGCCCGTCGTCACCTGGTAAGGCTGGTGTGGTCAGTCAGCACCAGCTCATACTCCTCGCCCTTCTGGGCCTCGGCCAGCAGGACGGTGGTGGCAGCCTCTTCCTGGCCTCCTTCCCGGACCGGGAGCAGCTCAATCAAGGGAGCGCCAGGGGGCAGGAGGTAGAGCCCACCAGGCTGCTCTGGCCATAGGTTCAGGCCCACCACCCCTGCGGGGAGCAAGCGGCCTCTTCGTCTGGCGGTGCTGGGGCTTTCTGCCAGGCCCTGACCCCAGACCCCACGCCTCAATCCTCTGAACACCTGGTCCCACTGCTGCCCTTCCGCCCGCCCCTTCCCGGCTCCCCCAGGCTCAGCATGCGGCCTCTAGGGCTCCGACTGGGAAGAGGCAGTGCTGCTGGATGTGGCACGTCTGGGGGTAAAGGCTGGTGCTCTGCCCGTTAGCGCAGCCTCTATGGGCCTCAGTTTCTTCCTCTGTGAAATGGAGCTGCTGGTGTTGGGGAGGATTTATAGGGTGTTGGGGAGGATTCAATGAGATAATAATGAAGGGCTCGCTATGTGGCAACTAGCTGTGTGCCCTCCGCCCCCAGCCCCCAGCTCACCGCCCTCGAGTCCTGCTGACCTCCGGAGGCAGCATACGCAGGCGAGAAGAAGGCGAGTCCTCGGCACCACAAGGCCCGCAGGGCAGCCACAGCCTCGGCCTGGCCTCCCGCGTCCAGAGTCACCACCACCTGCAGCTGCGGCCAGAGCCGCAGGGCCAGGCCTCGGGGTCCCTGCTCCAGGGCTTCCCGCAGCTCAGCTGCCCGCCAGGGGAGGGGCGCTCCCGGGCCCCCGGCAGCCAGCGCCTCGGCCAGCTCTTCGCCATTGGCTCCCAGGCCCGAGAAGACGTCCAGGAGTTCGACTGCCGTCCCGGCTTCCAGTGCCCGCAGCCCCGGGGACCTCAGTGCTTCCAGAAGCAGGGCCCCAGGGTCCTTGGCTCCAGGGGTGCTCCCCGGGCTGGGGACCCGCCAAGGCCAGGGGAGGGGGCTGGGCCAGGGGGATGTAGGAGTCAGGCAGGCTGTGCCTCCCGGGACCAGCACCTCTGGGTGGGCCTTGTTCAGGGCTGCCAGACCCAGCAAGGTGGCCTGGAGGGAGACGGGACAGGGTGTTGGCCCCACACCTGAGCCAGACCCCGAGTCCCCCATCTGGGGAGTCTTTGCCCACCCTGAGGGGAGGGCTGTTTACCTGCAGAGAGGCCTTCCCGCGGTGCTGCTTTGAGGCAGGGGGCAGGAGCTGCTCCCCACTTTCTTCCTCCTGGGTTTGGCTGGCCTTGGTCAGAGGGAGATGAGTCCGGAAGGCGCTCATATCTGTAGCCCCAAAGACACCGTACACCGGTCAGGCAGCCACAGGGTTTTTCCCAGGAGTTTCAGGCGAGTTGGGTGAGGCTGTTGAGGAAGGGACTGGAATGACGTGGAAGAGGCCTGGGGGGAGGGGCCAGCAGGGTCCAGGATGGGGAAACCCACCCTGAACCTGGGGAGGGTCTCTGGTGGGGCAGGCCCCTCGGTGCTGGCAGCAGAGGGTGGGACGAGGGGGCTTCAGGTTCTGGAATCTGACTGTGTCCCGTGTGGTTTCTTTCTCTCTGGACCACCTGCCCAGACCCTGGAAAACACACCTGTGCTCCCCCTGAGCGGGCGGCGGGGGCCAGGCGCTCCCTGCAGACACCACCTCAGGGCCTGCTGCTGGCTCTGGCCCGCACGCAGCGTGCTCTGCTCCAGTCTCCGCCGCTGCCAGGCGGCTGCCCAGCACAGGGCGCCCCATGCCACACGGTGCTGGAGGCAGGCAAGCCAGGACAGCCCGGGCCCCGGGGACCGCTGCTGCCGGAGCCTGGCCAGTGGCAGCGGGAGCAGCAGCAGCAGCAGCAGCAGGAACAGCAGCAGCAGCAGCGGGAACAGCAGCAGCATCTCCAGGCAGCTCCTGGGCTGAGGAAGGGGCAAGGGCGCTGGTATTAGGGGCGCAGGGGATAACTCATTTCTTACCGCCGCCCCCCATTCTGCCGGCGCAGGAAAACCAAGGACACGGGAAGTTGGGGGAATAAGCCAGGACCCCTGTCAGGCAGATGAGGCAGAGAGAACACCAGGCTTTAGCGTCACACTGACCTGAGTTCGGATCCCGGCTCTGCCACTTGCTATCTGTGTGTGATTGGAGTGGCTACTCTGACCTCTGTCCCCCTGTCTGTCAAACGGGAATATAACCGCCCCCCCCCCCCCCCCGCCCAAGAAGATGCAGAAAGGGCTTGGCACGGGGCCTGGCACGAAGAGGCTGCTTATCGAACGAGGTCTTGTCCACTTCCTAGTGGCTCTGCTTCGTCCCAGGGTCCACCCTGTCCTGCTCTGTGTCCCTCCTGAGCCCTGGGCAGTGGTTCATGTCCCATGTGCACCTGTCACAGCCCCCTGATGCCTGCTCCCAGCATCCAGGCCCCCCTCAGCACTTAGATCTCAATACACAGGCCGGCCAGAAAGACGAAGCCGTGGCTTTAAAGGGCCGGGTCTCGAGACAGGGAAATCCGGCCACTGGGCCCGAGGGCGGAGCTGAGGTGGGGGGTGCTCTTAAAGGAGCAGCTTGCCGCAGGAAGCCGAGCTGGATGCTGGCCGGAGCCGGCCCAAGTGGGAAGCTAGGGCTGGAGTAGCGTGGTCCTCACGCTTGTGTGGGTGGAGGAAGAGGAAGCCGACTGTGGAAGAGAGCGCCAGGGAGCGGCACACCTCATCCTGGAGCGGACTCGGGCTTGAGGACTGTTAAAGAACCAACATTTTCGCTCCATCCAGAAACCCTCTCCCCCAAGGGGGCAGAGAAAGAAAACACTTTTATTATTGAACGAACATTCTGCCAGAATGCGACGTGCATCCTAGGCAGTGTGCTGGGAGAGGGCAAAGACAAGAGAAGAGTCTCACTCCCATGTACAGCCAAGCTGATCGCACACACGTGTTCTCAACACACAGGACACACGATGGCCAAAGTCATCTTGGAAAGGGAAGAGATTTCAGACCGTTGATGAGAATCAGGAAAATATACCAGGGCAGCTCCTGGCGACTGGGAGAACTGTGTGAGGTCCCAAGGTGCCCACTTGGAAGGGGGCTGAGGTGTCCTTGTCCCATGTACCATGTTTCTTGCATCTTCTTCAGTAAATGTCTCTATTTTGCACACTGCACGGCTGGATACTTTTCCGGACAGATCTCATTCCCAGCCACGTGCCATCCCGAACATCGGCTTATAACATTTCCATCGCCTCAAAAGTGACCTCACACCCTTCAGCTATACCCCCCAGGCCCTGCCCATCATCCCCCACCCCAGCCCCAAGCAGCCAGAAATCTACTTTCCATCTCTATGGATTTGCCTATTGGGACACCTCACACAAATGAAATCCTGTGACACATGGTCTTTGGGTCCGGCTTCCTCCACTTGGCACAAAGTTTTTGAGGTTCTTCCACATGGTCGTGTGCCACCGGTCGACAGGTCAGTCCTTTTTGTTCCCCAACGATCTTCCATGGGTGGCAACACCACCCAAGACCGCGTGTAAAGCATGCGCCTGCCACCTTTGTTTACCTGTTCATCAACGGATGGGCTCATTTCTGCTCTTTGGCTACTATGTATAACGCCATTAGGAACATTTGTGTACACGTTTTTCTGTGGGCATGTATTTTAATTTTTCTTGTATAGAGACCCAGGAGTGGACTAGCTGGGTTGTATAGCAACTCTGTTTTTTTAAACTTTTTAAAAAAGATTTTATTTATTTATTTTTAGAGAGGGAAGGGAGGGAGAAAGAGAGAGAGAGAAACATCAATGTGCGGTTGCTGGGGGCTGTGGCCTGCAACCCAGGCATGTGCCCTGACTGGGAATCGAACCTGCGATGCTTTGGTTCACAGCCCAAGCTCAATCCACTGAGCTACGCCAGCCAGGAGGTTGTAGGAGTTTTTTATATATTTTACAAACAAGTCCCCTATGATTTGCAAATATTTCCTCCCCCTCTGTGGGTTATCGTTCTGTTATCTTGATGGTGTCCTTTGCGCACTGAAACGGACCTTCGAAGGCGGACGAGGCCGAGAGACCAAAGCAGAAGGCTGAGAAAGAATCAAACAGAGACTTCACTAGGAGAGCTTACTGAGAGCAGCAGTCTCAGACAGCAGCCGGAGGAGGAGTCTCCACCTCTGAAAGAGGATGGGAGCTTGAAATGCATAGCTTTCGGGAATACAGGAGGCTCGTAGCCAAGCTGTACGCGCTTGCCCAGGGCCGTCTGTTTCAGGTCCCCGCACAGCGTGATGGGCCTGCTTGTCTGCGTGAGAACATTGCTTTCAGGTGACATGGGTGCAAGTTGCTCTGCGAAAATGCTAAACTCTTAAGGACAGGTATGTCCTCTACCTCTGATGTGGAAGAATAAAACAGGGTTTTTTAAGGTTTTTTAAAAGATTTTATTTATTTATTTCTAGAGAGGGAAGGGAAGGAGAAAGAGAGAGAGAGACAGAAACAGCAATGTGCGGTTGCTGGGGGCCGTGGCCTGCAACCCAGGCATGTGCCCTGACTGGGAATCGAACCTGCGATGCTTTGGTTTGCCCGAGCTCAATCCACTGAGCTATGCCAGCCAGGGCTGTTTGTTTTTTTAACAAAAGAAAAATTGGTATCCTTTCAATGTTTGGTGCAATTCAGCAGTGAAGCCATCTGGGCCTGAGCTTTTCTTTGTGGGTAGTTTTGAATAGTACCTACAAAAAAAATCACTTTGTTGTAAATCTATTCAGATGATGTATTTTTTTCTTGAGTCAGTTTCAGTAGTTCATCTTTCTAGGAATGTGTCCATTTCATCTACCATATCCGATGGACAGGTGCACATTGTTCACAGCAATCCTCTCACTCCTATAGGATCTCTGGTAGCGTCTCCACTTTTGTTTCTCGTTCTCTTTCTCGGTCAGTTTGGTGAAAGGTCGTCAATGTTGTTGATCTTTTCAAAGAACTAACTAGTTTTTGGTTTTCCTGATTTTCTCTATTGTTCCTCTATTCCCTATTTCATTAATTTCTGCTCTATTATTTCTTCCCTTCGGCTTGCTCTAGATGTAGTTTGTGTTTTTATTTTTTCAGTGTCTTAAGGTGCAAGGCTGGGTTGATTTGAAATTTTTCCTTTTTATTTTTTATCTCCATTGTATTTTTTCCCATTACCATTTAGTCCCCTTACACCCCCATCCCTTCCTTTTTAATATGTCTTTTCAGCCATAAATTTCTCTCCAAGCACTGCTTTCGTGGCATCCCGTACGTTTTATGTTGTGTATTCATTTTCATTCATCTCAAAGTATTTTCTAATTTCCCTTGTGCTTTCTTCTATGACCTATTGGTTATCTAAGAACATATTGTTTTATTTCCACATATTTGTAAATGTTCCAGGGCATGGTATTGTTGAGTGAGTGGCTGGACCCCTTGAGTGTATCTACCGCCCAGCACCAACCCCCCACACAGTGTGGTCTGCTACTGTTCCTCGGGGGCTGCGGACTGGAGCGTGCCTCGTCACCCTAGTGTGACAGTGATTTCCACAGGTCTCCTCCCTGGCCGCACCCAGCTCTTAAACTACACTCCTTATTGGCTGATTATACATATTTACATTTATATTTCAACAATGCCCTGGAAAATAAAGTGCTCCACAGACTGATCCAATCACACTGAGGCTTCTTTGAAGGGACAGATTCAAGGTCAGCACTTGAGGTTTGTTCTGACCCTGAGAGCGCCCCTCCTGGCTGTCTCCTTCCCGGTCTGTCTCTAGCAAACGATCGCAGCTCTGGCTGTACCCCCAACGAGGCCGTCACTCCCCTGCCGACTGTCTCTCACTGCAACCTTCGTCTCGGAGACCACCCTCATGCCCGCACTTCCCTTGCAAACGCAGTCAGTTCCTTTGGGGAGACAGCCAAAGCCCTCTGTTCTGGAGCCTTTCACTCCCCTCTGGGGCCAACACTCAGGCCACGGCTCTGTCCCGGGTTTTAGGGCAGGAGACGGCGGTGCACCTTTGGGTGACATGCCTACTGCAGAAGGTGAATGAATGCCCTCTGCTTCCTCACCTCCCATTTGTTCCTTAAGAGCCAGCCCGAGCTGCTCAGTGCCCTTCCTCTGCGTCCTTTTGTACCTGACAGTGGCCTTGTGCCTGACAGCGGCCTTGGGACACCTTTATTCACAGCAGCGTGAGCCCGTGTCTCCTCGCACCTGGCGGTGTCAGCTGCCCCTTCCTGACGGTGACGCTCTCTCGGGCGGGACCCGCGTCCCTCGTCCCACAGGCCGCGCTCAGGGCAGGCGCTCTGAACGCCCTGAGCTTTAAAGGTGAGCTTCCTAACAGGGAGAGCGTGCAGTTGGGCGGCCGGGAGGGGAAGACTATCATTCTACTTTTCAGAGCATCAGCTGAGCAGGGAGGTAAGAGCGCCGCCGTCTGCCGTCAGAGCTGGTGCCCGGTGCTTGGAGGAGCCGACCCCCAACCAGCCCCCTTTCAGACTCGCACGGGTGACTTCCAACATCTCCGAACCAGCCACCCCCTGGCCACCTGCTGGAAAAAAATAAAAAATAAAACAGGACTCTCCGGGTTGTCCCTTCAGAGGAAACCTTTATTGTAACATAAAATACACTATTTGGTGATTTCCGCAAGTAAAGCTGTACACAATACTTTTCTGGTAGCCATAGACCAATCTGCCTCAGCACTAAAATATGCATCTGAAATGATTTCACAAAGTTTTAAGAAGGAAAATTATAAAAAGTATACTTCCACTTTACGTTATATTAACTTTGTCCCCCCCCCCCCCGCCCCGGCCCCCCACAAAACCCTGCACAGAGCACACGAGGAGCCGGCCACGCGGATGACGTGCGCGTGCCCGGGGCGGGGGAGAGGCGGGGCGGCCACGGCTTCCCAGGACCTCCCCTGGTTCGCGCGCAAGGGGAGCAGAGGGAAAGTAGAACGCAGATAGCGAGCACACCTTTGGGTCGGAGACCTCTCCCGCAGATGGGCGCAGCCTCAGGAAAGCTGAGGACGAATCGGCAACTACGCAAGCACGGGAACCCCACACGCGGCACCTGTCCCTGGCGCCCCACGGCCCGCTGTCCAGGCAGAGCCCCGCGCGCGGCATGCGCTAAGGCCGGGACCACCGCAGATCTGAAAGCGCTCGGTCCCTGTGCCCCCGCCTGCCCCCGCCGGGCCAACCGGGCAGCGCTCAGAGACAGGTGTTGGGCAGCCTGAGTGACGGGCAGGCGAGGGCTCCTCCGGCCCGGGTCCGAGCACAGCTAGGCCTCCTTTCTGCCGCCCCCCGCGCACCTATCCTCGCAGGTGGCGCTTTGATCTAACGTTGAGGGGCGCGGTACCTAAGGGGCTCAGCAGCATCCCACATCAATGCTGGTGTCCGCGGAAGGCTCAGCCGGCTCCTCCGAGGCAGAGGGAGTCTACTGCCCGGCATAGAAAAATAAATCAGTGTATGAAACCAGGCCAGGGCAAACAGCAGCTTTTAAAAAGTTATCTTCCAATAAATAATTTACTACAGAGGAATATTCTCCTTTAACATCAAAACACTGATAAGTTCAGAAGTTACTTTTGTAAAAAAAATATGTTTATTTACTCACATGTATAAAAATAAGGTTTTTAGGGCCATTCTCTCCTGGGTGTGGTCATGTCCTCCTTTTGGAGAGGGGGCGAGGCGTGACCTTGGAGGGCCTAACCCAAAAGATACACCTGCTCCCTTCTCTTCCCACCTGCCTGCCGCAGCCCGCTCCGTCCTTCCGGGGTGAAGCTACAGAAGAAACTGCGGACGCGGTTGTGCTGAGGCTTTCAGCCGCCTGTCTGCAGCTCACCGCACGTCTAGCACACCTGCCGGCTGCACCCCCTGCCCCGAATCACCGGTGCCTGCCACCCAGCACCCTGCGCCGGGCGGGCCACGACGCCTGCTGGCCACGCCGGCCCTGGGTTCACACCAGACTCCCGCCGCCCATGCCCGGAGACCGCGTGGGTGAGCAGTGAAAGGACATAAGGTGATCTGGGTATGCGTGGCACAGGACCGGACACGGGAAGGAAGAATTTTGATGTCCAATTAGGGTGGGAAGGACAACACAAGAAGTCTTGATTTAGAAACAGAAACGCCATTCGACATTTGCAAGAAGCTGTTATCAGTCAGCCTTCCTCCGCGCGGAGGAAGGCCAGGCAAGACTGGACGGCAGCTTCCCCGGGCGACAGGGGGACATTCTCAGTGCCTGCAAGCCAGGGCTGGGCATTCCACTCCGGCCGCAACACCAAGGACTGCAGCACCGTGAGCTCCGGGTACGTGACCCTCTCTTCTTCCCTCCGGTTCACCAGACGTGCCTGCACACGTGCGCACACAGAGGGACTGAGCGAGAGGAGGGCGGGGGGGGGGGGACAGCAAGGGAGGGGAGGAGGGGCGGAGAGAACATTAAGACGGGTTAAGTGTTACTGAAAAAGCCACCACCCATCCGAAGACCCCTGACTCTCCTTGCCCCGACGACAGTCCTCCCGTGCGGCCCCCTTTCCCGCCCCTGCCCAGGAAAGCGGGGTGGGGGGAGAGGGGAGGGAGGACGGACTTTCCTCCTCAAAAGGCAGTTTCTACATTTCAGCAGAAGAGCAGAGACCATCGTGGTTATATAACAATTGCTTGGCAGACACAGTGACGAAGACTCGCTACAGAGGAGGTGCTTCCTCCTCCCTTTGTCCTTCCCTTACTTGAACAGCCACATGTCAACGTTCAGCCGCCCTCGAGACACGTGGCCGAGTCCCAGGGTCCACGGGACCGGCTGCCCTTTCGTACAAGGTTAAAACCACCACAGCCTTCGTCTGTGGCCCCAGTGCCGCAGCTGAACCCGGGACAGCAAGGGGGAGGGACACCACAATGTACAAACGCGCACACACACGCACACACACACACACACACACAAACACAAACACTCCCTTCACTGGTGTCACCATGCACAGAAACGCTAAAGTCACGACTAGTATTAACACTTCACATTATGAGTATTGTTTCCAAAGAGAAGCCATTCATGGAATTAAAACATCCACAGGAGTGACTCCTCTGGCAAGGACGCAGACGCTGAAGGCAGAGCTGTGAGGTCACGACTGTGCGTGAGGGATCCACTGAGTGTCCATGGGTCGCCCTAGGAGTTCCTCCACGCGGCGTGCCACGTCCATTGTGTCGTCCAGATCGAAGTCTCCATCCGTGTCAAGGACAGGGTCCGGGCTTGGGAGAGAAAGAAAAGAGATGAAGGGCCCTGGCTGGTGTGGCTCCGAGGGTTGAGCACTGGCCTGAGAACCAAAGGGTTGCTGGTTCGATTCCCAGTCAGGGCACATGCCTGGGTTGAGGGCCAGGTCCCCAGTAGGGGGCACAGAAGAGGCAGCCACACACTGATGCTTCTCTCCCTCTCTTTCTCCCTGCTTTCCCCTCTCCTTAAAAATAAATAAAATCTTAAAAAAAAGAAAAAAAGGGAGCTGAAGGAGAAGGGAACGGCTGCCAGAGGCCAACGACGAGGAGCGAGACCGGCCCTAGCCCCACGCCCCGCCAGGTGAGCAGCCCAAGGCTGCCTGTACACGCGGCCTAGGCCTCACGGGAAAAGAACCACTTCCGGTCTCGACACTTGGTAGTCGGGTCCTTCACTAGCCGGACAGAGAGACTCAGACTAAAATACCCAGCCTCCGCTAACCACTGTGCACACCTGGAACTAATACAAAATAACACTGAACCTAAACTGCCCCCCCCACCCACCACCAAACTAACAAACGTTTTCTGATCAAATCTCTCCCTCCCACTTGGGCACACGGCAGAGCCTGGCCTGGGCTGGGGGGTCTCAGACCCAGAGGAGCTCTGCGTTCCCTGGCCCGCCAGCCCCCCTGGGGTCCAGCCTCAGGCCTACTGCCCAGTCCCCCCCCCCGCGCCCCCCCCCCCCCGGCAAGCCCCGTAAGAACACGACCTACTTCTGTGGGTTGTACATGTTGTAATGCGCCTGGGGACACACAGCGGGGGAGGGGGCCTGGTCCATGTAGGTGGCGCTGCCCCCGGCAGAGTCTGCGGACGTCACAAACCTGCGGGAGGAGGCAGAGCAGAGCCTCAGTGGCCTCGGGGCGGCAGCTGGTCTGGGGAGGGGCCCCGGGGGCACCTGAGTGTCTTTCTCGGGTGTGGGAGGACCAAGCGCCCACAGGGGTTCCAGCTGCAGGAGTGGGGCCCTGGGGACTGGCCTCGTGGCGACCAAGCCCAGTCCCTCCGCAGGGCAGAGCCAGGTTTTAGGGGGAAGGGAGCGCTGGGCCCTTGACTGGGAGGAGGGGGGGTGGTGAGGGGTGAGGACAGCCAGCGGAGGAGAGAGGCGGCAGGAGACCGGGCCGGACCCCGGACACTTACTCAGGGACCACTTGCTTGATCTGTGGCTTCACGTATCCGTCCACTGCTTTAGCTGCCGAGGGGGGAATGGGGATGAGAACCAGAGTTCACAGATGGAATAAAAACGAAATCTCACGCATGAATCACATCTTTCCTTAGGATAGGGTACCGCCGCCTCATTTTATCTTGGGATCTAGAACGAGCTCTTCCCACTGCAGCCTGTCAGGGCGACCTGGCAGAGAACAGTCTCAACACTAACACCGCAGGGGAAGCGGTAACTCCCGCTGGCTTGGATGCGCTCGCAAATTCTTCAAACTGTGGAAAATATGTACTTCAACTCAAATCGAAACCGAGCATTAGCTGCATGCTGATTGTAAAAAGAAAAACGGTCTTTAAAAAGCTCAGCCACAGATGCAGGAGGGCGGGACTTGCTCTGTGGGGACACGATGAGGAATGGCAGGAGGGGCGAGGATCCCCAGTCACAGACGGGAGGGCCGAGGCAGCCACGATCAGAACACCCCCCCACGTGGCTGGCGTAGCTCAGTGGATTGAGTGCGGGCTGTGAACCAAAGTGTCACAGGTTCGATTCCCAGTCAGGGTACATGCCTGGGTTGCAGGCCATGACCCCCAGCAACCGCACATTGATGTTTCTCTCTCTCTCTCTCTTTCCTCTCTAAAAATAAATTTAAAAATCTTAAAAAACATCCCCCAAAGAAAGGGGCTGTCTCGGGAAGAACTGGTTCCTTTTCGCTGGAGGTTTTCAAGCGGAAGGTGTGCACACACTTCTCAGGGGTCGCCTAGAAATATCTAAGCATCAGAGAGGAATGAATCGGACCTGCTGACCCCAGAAGTTGCTCTGAGGATCTACGCTTACGAGAGGGACTGTCACGCAGGTGCCCGCAAGCTCTCTGGGGCCCCTGCGGCCTCTGCGTCTGGGGTCGCCTGACTCCAGTGGGCCCCAGCCCACGCCTCGTGGCTGGCTGAAGCGCTGGCGTGGGTCTCCAAGCACCACAGCACCCCGCCGGGGCGGGGCTGGCCAGGGGAGGAACCCGGTGGTGACCTGGTCAGCCACGGGTGCAGCGTTGTAAAAGGCTGACCGTGGAAACCCAGTTCAGGAGGTGGCGGGGATGTGGTCGTGTGAGTGCAGCCTTGTTTTCCGGGACTGGGGGCGGGGCACGGGGGTAGGTTCAGCCCCAACTCTGGTGGACTTGGGAAGACCCCGTGGCGGCCGGCAGGGCGGGGCAGCCCGAGACGGTGGCTGGCGCACTGCTTGGCACCCTAACCTGCTGCTCGAAAACGTCAGCGGCTGCCTTGTAACATCGCATGCTTTTTGGGCTTTACGGTCTATGGAGAATTTTACAGGTTGGCAGGAAAGATAAAAACCAAAGAAATGCTGTAAAAAAAATAGGACTTGAAAATCTAGATGAGCTGCGCTAACAAAAAGCAGCGACAGATATAATCCAAAACAGCCTATAGATCTAGAACATTGCGGCTCATCCCCCCACCTGGAAAGAGACCGGCCCCGCTGGGGCGGGGGGGGGCCCGGCACCCAGGGAACGGGGCGGGGGGGCAGACCGGGCCCTGCAGCCCCGCTACTGGGCCCCGTAAACTAAACCTTCAGCAAAGTAAACCTTGCACAGTAAAAGAACAATGACACACTGAGAAAAACATTTGCTATATATAATAAAGGGTTTATTTACTATAAAACCTATTTACACGTCGTTAAGAAAAAAACGAAACTGCGAAAGAAAGATACGAGGAACACGAACGCACTTCATGGGAAAACACACAGATGGCCCACAGTGCAGAGGCTAAAAAAATACGCGTCTGGTGCTAGACCCCCTGAGCTCGAAGCCCGGCTTGGCCTCTTCCTAGCTGTGTGACCTTGGGCAAATGATTTACCTCTCTGTGCCTCAGTTCCTCCTATGTAAAAGGGGGTACATTGAATAGTACCTACTTCACCACGGACCCGTTTCGAGGAGCAAATGAGACACTAAATAAAAATACACTCAGGAAAGGAGTTGCCACGTAAGTAAGCGTTCAACAGAATGTCAGCTGCTACTATTATCCTATTATTATTATTATTATTGTTATCATCATCAGATGAAAGGGTGTTTTGGCCTCACCTAGAATCAAAGAAACGGGAATGGGGACTGAGATGTCACTTTGCGCCGATCGGACGGCCAAGCCTGAGACGGGCGTACCGTCTGTGGCGGTGAGGGTGGGGGGGGAGGAGCGGACTCCGCGGACGCCCGCGGGCCAGAGCGGACGCCGCTTTCTGGAGCGGAGCTCCGCCAGGACGTGCCTACGTGCTTCGAAAAGCGTGCGCCCTCTGACACAGATTGTGCCTCAGGCATTTGTCCTCGGGAAACTGAACGCAAGGCGAGGACCGGGTCATCTCCGTGTGAATCATGACAAGAGAAGCTGTGACCTAACCTGTGAGTGCTTCAAGTAAAGCGCTGGGACCACGTCCCGCGGAATCACCCTACAGCGGAATTCTGTGCAGCCGTTCAAACGCTGCTGAAGACTGTGTGTCCTGACCTGTAGCTCTATGATATACTTTTAAGTAAAAATATAAAATATAAAAATAGGGTGCTAGCGGAGGGTCACACTGGGCTGCGAGCTGCTGCAGAGGCGTCTCGGGGGGTCAGCAACGGGGCAGAAGACACTGCGGCCAAAACTGAGAGCTGCCAGACCGCCCCTTTCGACCACCGCCCCCATAGCCCGAACCAGACAGGGAACTGTTGAGTGCCGGCTGACGGCCCGGACCCCCCACTGTGGGAGGCCGGGGCTGCTGAAGGGGGCGGTGTCTCCACGTGCAAAGGGCACCCGCGTGTGCACAAGTCCCCTCGCCCCTCCGCCTGCGCATCAGCCTGGGATGACCGCCGGGCAGAAGGCAGGTTTCCTGGGAAGGTCTGGACAGGCTGCACTGTACTGTCCTCTGCCCTCCATCCTTCTCCCAGGGAGCTGAAGGGGGGGCCTGGGCACCTCCCACCCTAGGACCCTGACTCATGGCCTAACTAACAGTACATGCTCGCGGGGAAAGAAGTCGGATCCCAGCAGCTGACGTGTGGCGGGAGCCCACACGCTGCGGCCCCTCCCTCCTCCGCTCCGCCCTGGGTCTCCCACTCCCGCTGCTCAGCCCGCTCCGGCCTCCGACCTTCTTGAGGGTTTTCAAACCTGGCGACCTCATTTCCACCTCAGAGCTCCTGCCCTTGTGCTCTCAGCCTAGCCTAGAACATTCTCTCTCCGGACCTTTAGACAGAGCTTCCTCACTTCGTTCAGATCTATGCCGATGCCGCCCCTCGGGGACACCTCCCGGACCACCCTCGAAGCCGAGACAGAAACGTGGTTGGTGCGTTCGGGAGCCCCGAGCGGGGTCCGGGCGGCCAGAGCCGGGTGGGCAGGGGAATGAGGTGGAGGCCATGGCAGCGCGGCAGAGGGGTGCCCCCAGCTCCCCCCACCCCCGTGGCCTCTCCGTTCCTCGAACCGCGCTTCTGTGTCCTCACGGGACCCGTCAGTACGCACGTGTACTTATTGCCTCACTTCCTTATCATCTTCCTCCCGCCGGCAGGTTTCCCCCTCCACGCGGGAAGTGCTTCCTAAGCATCTGCTGGCTGGCTGGCTGAATGCAGAATATGCATCTACACAGACTGGGGAAACGCCCACTGAATCATTACCGTGGTTAATCTCCCCTTGAGAGGTGCTGCGTGACGCACAGTTTTCTATACTTCTCTGGAAACTTGACAATAAGTTCATAATACTTTTAACACTCAGAAAACAAAAGCATCTCTGTTTTGAAAGACAAAATTTTACCTTCCTAACTTTGTATGACCTAAGCTTGTGTTAAAAGCAATCAGTTCCCTTCAGTTTGGTACCTGGGGTTAGTGGCAGGCGTGTTGTCTGTGTGGCGGAAGGATACAGCCTGGGATTTGCATCTGCCCTGGATGATGCTCAGACAGCGACAACTGTGTGCCAACTGTGTAGATTTTCATGCAACACAGACAGACACACACACACAGAAAACTAAAACAGAGCCAGAACACAACACGACCACAGCAGAACGCGAACACTGTTACCAGTGGCAGGCTCGCACGGGACCGGCGTGTAGTACTTGGAGTACACTTCGTCTTTTGGCCGGTCGGGGAACACGTAGATGAGGTAATTCAGGTCCCCCAGGCGGTCGGCCAGGGAGCGGATGGAGAAGTCTCTAGTGGTAAAAGGCATCAGGTTCCAAAACATTCTTTCCTCTAGAGCAATAAATACAACAGTTATATTCTAAACATGATTTCTGAACAGGAAATCTTAGCACCCAAATATACTACAAATTAAACATCTTCATTCAAATTGCACCAATAAAAATCTCCGCTTCAAAACAACCACAGGTTAGAGATCAGTAGTTGTTTTTAAAAGCGGCAGCGGGTGGGGAGCTGGTAATGCACATGCCGCTTCCCTGGAGACCCAGCGATCTCCCTTAGGTAGGTTCAAGTTCAAATGGTGTTCTGTCTTTTTCTGGAGGACACTTCTCATTGCCTCCCCGATTCCCTGCACAACAGTATGTGGGAGAGAAAGCACGGCCACAGCCAGAGGACTGGCGGGCACTACGAAGTGGCACTAACCCTGGAAGTCACAACAACAAACACGACGAGACTCGAAAGCTACTCATGTTACTGCGAGGGTCAGAGGAAAGAACTAACGTTCTTGCATGAAAGCCACCAAGGACGACAGCATGTCGCCCTGTGTTAGTATAAATGATTAATTACAACAGCATGTTATTCCTAGGCTAACGATTCCAGTTTCTTCCTCACTGGGCTAAGCTCGAGGCTGAGCAACATGAAGGCGAGCATTTCAACGGGGCAGCAGCTGAGATTCGGGGCGGGACACTGCACCGCAGGCCGCTGCGTCAGCGTTAGTCATTTGTGTTTCTCAAAATCGGGACTTGTGTTCCCCACAGGGAGGTCTCACACCGGCCCCCACGGCATCGGCGGCGGCTCTGTCAGGGTCATTCGTCCGTGTTCCGTGAGGAGCGCGGGCCCCTGGGATAGTAAGTACTCAGCGAATTGTAGGTTCAAGTGCTTTTGCAACCAAAGCAGCTGCCCGGAGCCACCTTGCCTTTGCTCGTGAAAAGGGAGGGGCACTCACGGGAGTCGAACTTCCAGGCGATGGTGATGCCGCCGATCTCCGAGTCGCTGAACCGCAGCAGGAAGGTCCCGTCGGGCTTGTTGATGAGCAGGTCGTGGGCCTGCTGCTTATTCACGAAGCCCAAGATCGCCCTGGGCCACAGAGGTCAGAGGGGCAGAAGCAGAATGTGATTTTTTTTTTAAACACCAGAAAGACGACCTTCTTACGCTATCACTGACTTAAGAAATGCCAGTTCTTACCCATCATTCCAATGAGGCTTGAGATGTTTTTTCAACACTTCCATCACCCCGTCGAACCACTGCCAGAAAGTGTAATTCCGTCCCGGTAAATTCTCCTGGTCGGAGGCACAACAAGGAACACGATTAAGGCCAGAGCAACACTCGGGATAGTGCCTGCACACACCAGAACCAGAGAAAACCAAACAGCAAACCAACACCCACTCTGCCAGAACCACGCAAGTATCAAGACCTGTCTGCGTTTCCCCATGCGAATGGTCCTGCCACCAGAAAACAGACCGGAGAAGCAGCGAGTGGAGGAACGCAGCCCAGAGCCGTCGCCAACCCCGCGCACCCTCCCCCCCTGACGGGGCCTCCGCTGTCTCGCACGTGCGGTCTGTGACCAGTGGCGGCAGCATCACCCAGGGCTTCTGAGAAATGCAGGTTTTCAGGCCTCATCTCAGATCTACTTAATCCGAGCCTGCATCTTCAGAAGATGCCCAGGGGGCCGTCAATGGGAACTGGATTAAATCGCCCGGGGCCGGCCCCAGAGATTGCTCTGTCACACGGCAGTTACCAATAACCATCAGAAAAACGCAGTTATCTGATTCTCGTGGAATTTCTGCACCCCTTATTGAAGTGCCCCTCACTGCCAGCAAGGACGTCGGCCAACTGGTCGACACACAACCACTCAAAAGGGTTATACTCAGAGACAGTGAGATCTCTGAATTAGGGCTTTAAAAACACTGGTCGGAGCCCTGGCTGGCGTAGCTCAGTGGATTGAGCGCAGGCTGCAAACCACAGTGTCGCAGGTTCGATTCCCAGTCAGGGCACATGCCTGGGTTGCAGGCCACGGCCCCCAGCAACCACACACTGATATTTCTCTCTCTCTCTCTTTCTCCCTCCCTTCCCTCTTTAAAAATAAATAAGTAAACCTTTAAAAAAAACACTGGTCGGGGTGGTGGTATAAGAAGAGAAACGAAAGTTAAATTTAAAATCAAAGATGTGACAGGTGCCCTCCGAGCTAGCAGATGCTGGAGGAAAACTTTCCTGAGTTGGCACTCCCTCAGGTGGGCCGAGGGGCCCCCGGGGGGCGGCTTCACGTGGCGCGCCGGGGAGCACCGAGGCCGGGGACAGCGCCCGACGCTCCGGTCATCACCAAAGCTCCACCTCTCGTGAGTTCCGTGAACGTTCGCTTTGCCTGCTGTTTCCTTTACAAAAGGCACTCGCTGCACATGAAGCCTGATTGACCGAAGTATTCAAAGAGGTAGCTTTTTGCATAAAAACACGTGGTCATCTATCTACTGAGTAGCTTCCCGTTACGCTGGGTGCATATTTCACTGGAGATGGAAAGCATGGGGGCTGGGGAGGGGCGGCTCCCAAGAGCGTCGTGCTGGCCCCACGGCCACCGCTCACCCGGTTGAACTGGGACCAGGACACGGACATGCCGCTGTAGTCCTCCAGGTGGCTGCCGCTGCTGTTGAACAGCTTCTGCGCCAGGAACACGAGGTTCTCCTTGGTGAGGCCCCGGTTGCTCTGCACTTCGGCCTTGAACTTCATGTTGAGCGCCTCGCACAGCTGCGGCCACAGCACCTTGTCAGGCACGGCAAACGGCACCCTGCCCTGAGAGGGACAGAAGCCAGAGCCGTGTGAGAAGACGGTTGTGTGATTTACTCCCTTGACCCGAAAAAAAAACAAACACTGATGGCTGGATGTAGTTACAAACGTTTGTCCTAACTGAGCCCGGGGATAAAATTCGAGCCTTCCTGGGACGTGCTGTTCCGGGAAACGCGGGAGGTTCATTTTACCTTCTTTGCACTCAACGCGCAGTGTGGCTTCGTGCTGTCTACCGGGCTCTGTAACGAGCTGACCAGCGTCCACTCCGAGCCTACGTTCTCACAGCCACAAAAAACCAGAACGTGACCGAGCTCTGCCCCTTACACTGCGGACTCAGTGGGGGCAGTGGTCCGAGACCCTGGTTCTCCGGGTACAGGGAGAGGGAATGTGTGTGCATGTACGAGTGTAACCCTCGCCTGTGACACCTTCTGCCGACAGAGAACTCCAGCCCAAAGGGAAACAGCTTAAGGAAGAAGGGTCACTGTGAGTTCCACGGGTTTATTAAAAACAGGTCAGACTATGCATTTTTAGTAAACTGCTTTTCATCCCATTTGGCTGTCATATTTAATTTTATTATAAAACTATTTTTGAAAAAAACAAAAACAAAAACACTTTTGAATGGGAAATCCTGCACATGATACAGAAATCGGAAAGTACGGAGGGTCTGCCCTGACCAGTGTGGCTTGGTTGGGTGGGCGTCGTTCCTCGAGGTGGGAGGCGGCCGGCTCCATCCCCGGCCGGGGCACCTGCCTGGGTTGGGGGTTCAGACCCGGTCGGGGTGCGTGCAGGAGGCAACAGAAGAATGTTTCTCACATCAATGTTTCTCTCCCTCTCTTTCTCCCTCCCTTCCCCTTTCTCTAAAAATTGGCAAATAAAATCTTTTAAAAAGTTTTAAAAAGAAAAACACAGGTTATCCAGTGAGGTGACTTTCCTATTCCTCCTGTGCCTTAGCAACCCAGCTCCTCTCGCGAAAGGTGTGTGATCCAGCTTCTGGCTTATACCTCCATAAGTATTCCGTGCAGGCCGGCAAGCGTATACGATTTTCCCCTTTACATTTGACCTGACCCCCACAGACGGACACCTGTGTGTCAGACTTCAGTCTCCAGCTAAGCAGTGCAGCACTGCAGTTACACCATGACATGTATACAAATATACCTACAAATTCCTACAAGTGTGTATTCATTTCAAAACAGCACAAGATGTACACTAGTTATTGACATACTGGAAATGTTAAAAACGCTGATACTAAGCCCTGGCTGGCATAGCTCTGTGGATTGAGCGCAGGCTGGGAACTAAAGCATCGCAGGTTTGATTCCCAGTCAGGGCACATGCCTGGGTTGCAGGCTACAGCCCCCAGCAACCGCACATTGATGTTTCTCTCTCTCTCTCCTTCCCTTCCCTCTCTAAAAATAAATAAATAAAATCTTTAAAAAACAAACGATACTGATTTAGACCAGACACTTTAGCAACGGCACGCTGCAGGAGACGCCGGGGCCACCGGAGCAGAGCGCGCTCTGTGGACAGGCAGCGGAGGAAGTGGGGGTGTGGCCATCCCGTCCGGGAGGCTTATCAGGACAGGCTGTAGGCAGGTGGTTTTTAAAAGGAGCCTCAAACAAAAGGTTTGTCGCCCCAGCGTAGTAGAATTTCCGATAAAAATCGTGCCTCTGCAGCAGAAACATTCTCTAAAGAGAACCGTTGAGAACGTAAGACCGTTCGTGTTAGAGAACATACTTCTGTGCCCCAAACAACAAGCACGACCCCTCCTCCGTCAGGCCTTCCCGGACCGCTGGCTGCAGGCATATGCACTGCGCGTGACGGTGCCGCTGCGGCATTCCGAACACGCTCCGCGAGCAGCCCCCCGTGCTGCGCAGACAGCACCTGCGTGCACAGACCCAGAAACCCAAATGTTCGCCCTTAGACAAAGCATCCCACTCTTCATGAGAGACCTGGGACGGGTCGCAGAGTCTAAACTTTGGAACAGACCTTAAATGTCGCCCTCGTTTATTGGAAGGAAAACGACAGGAAGCAAGTTCCATGCTGAAGTCACCTCCTGAGAGGTCTGGCCCCTAGAACAGCGGTCCCCAACATTTTTGGCACCAGAGATGGGTTTTGTGGAAGACGATTTTCCCATGGGTGGGGTGTGGGAGGGGAGAGAGGCTGGGACCCCTGCCGAGGACCCCGAGAGTCCCGATTTCCATGTACGGTTTCACCCAAGGTTTCAAAACAATACTTCCTGAGTACTCAGTACTGAGTACTGAGTACTGAGTGTGTGCCTGGTATTTTGTCTGTTATCTAATTTACTCTTCCTGACAACCATGGAGCACGGTCACCCCCGCGCTGCAGACGCTTAGGGGGACCCTGGAGCTCAGGGAGGTGGAGTGAACGTCCCGAAGCCACAGAGGAGGAGAGGCTGGAGCCGGAGCCGGAGCCGGAGCGCTGGCCCGCCTGCAAGCCCGCCCCCTCCTCATTTTCTGCACACGCCCTACGCCGCCTCCCACCAGGAGACACGGCGTTCTCCTCTGCTCTTTTTGGGGATGACACATGAGAGGGACCCATGACACCAGCATCAAGATCTCAAGCCCCACAGGCCCGAGGAACCCACTCACAGGCTCTGCAAAAGCATTGTCCCACAGAACGGTGGCCGTGGCGTTGTTGTCCTGGCTGCCGTGCACGATCACCACCACCGGGAGGGACAGGGTCTGCAAAGACACGGGACACGGGCTGAGCCCCCGCGGGCGGCGCGTCCTGCCCCTGCTCTTCGCTTCTCCCATCGCCACACGTGCGCTCTCCCGGCTTCTGTGCAGGTCGCCTCGGACCCAGGGTGAGAACGCTCCAGGGTCACTGCGCCTCTGCCACACCGGCGCGGCCTCAGACATTCTGCCTGTAGTAAGAGACTCTACCAAATGTCTCTGAAGGACGGGGTAAGGTCTCTAAGCCACACGGAGCACCAGGGAGAGGAGAGAGAGCAGGAGTCATTTCCAGGAGGGAGAAAAACCAACACGTAACAAACGTCGTAAGTTATGACGACCGTTTCCCAGACTCCTCCTGAGTGATGTTGCTCCTCGTTCACTTTCTACCCATTTCCAGCCATTTCAGCTCACTACTGTTTGCTCCTTCTCAGGGGAAGCTAGGAGACACCGTTCTAAGGAGGAGGCTTCCTCGCTTTCTGTTCGTCACTAACCAGAGAGAGGACACCCGTTGTGACCAGAACGATCCTCCCGGGAGGTCCAAGTCCTCCCACGCGCACACCCGCCCGCGCACGCCCACTGCCGAGAGCTTCACCTTGACTTGAAACACCAGCTCGTTTCCGCCGACGCTGAACTGCGATTCAAACAGGATCGTGAATTTTTCTTCCGTCACGGACTCTGCTCCGCGACGGTCGGACCTCTTGATCCGCTTCAGGGACTGAAAAGGAGACCATGAATGGGACAGAGACCTCAGACGACGGGGTGGGTGGGGGGGGGGGGGACGTGCCGCGCCCCCTCGCCCGCCGCCGCCGCCGCCCTCACCATGTTCCGGAAGTGGGCGCTGAGCGTGCCGGTGGCCTGGTGGTACTCCATCACGCAGCAGTTGTTCAGGATCTCGCCGCTGTAGTCGCTGCGGGGCAGAGAGGGGCGCGGCGCTGAGCCCACCCGGGCCTCAGCTCCCGTGGGGCAGAAATGCGCGTGGGGCAGGAGGAAAGTCAGAATGCATTTAAAAACTCATGTCATTTAGGGGAAATATTGGCTCTAGGAAACGTACAAAAATATATACACATAAAATATACAAAAATTTCCTTGAACGTATCCCTATAGGGGAAACAAAATCACACCATGTTTGCAGAGGTTGGCCCCTAGACTCTTCCTCTGACGGCCAGAACAGGCCAGAAGGGTGACCAGGATCCCCACACAGACCGCTGACCCCAGAAGCCTCCTTAAAAGGACCACGTCACCGATTTCCAGGACTAAGGACAGGGGCTCGGGTGAGGCAGGACGTGCGTACTTGCGGGTGTTCTCGTTCTTGAGCAGCGACTTGGCCTGCTGCTCGCTGATGATGGTGGCCTTCACCTGGGGCGGGTTCATGTGCACGTTCAGCTTCCCGCCCACCAGCAGCCGCACCGTGGCCGCGAACTTGGTCTGGGTCTTCAGGACCTGAGGGGGCTGCTTCTCGATGATGAAGGTGCTGCAGGGACACGGGAGGCGCGGCCTCAGGGGCGGGGCTCCGGCCCCTCCCAGCAGCAGCGGGGAGGGGCCATACACAGGGCTCAGCAGGTGGAGGAGGAGCGCGGGGCAGACCGGAGACCCTGTTCCCAGGGAGGCCACTGAGAGTCGGGGGAGGGCGGGAGGGGAGGGGGGCAGTGGAATGAACTTGGCAGCGGGAAGGGGCTGCAGGAAACCAGGGCAGCCCGTGTGGCGCTCACAAGGGAAAGGTCAACACCGAGCAGTCACGGCCACCGGGGAGACAAGGATTCAAGCAACAGCCTGCCATTGGCAAAGCACCCCCAGCTTCCCACCCCACCCCCCACCCCGCCCTGCCGACCACACTGGGGGCTGGGCGTGGCTGAGGGGCAATAGTCACCTGGTCACCAGGGCCGAGATGATGTCTGTGATGGTGGCGTTGACCTCAGCCAACATCTCCTCCACGGGGCCGGGGATGGGCAGCTGCTGGCAGAGGTGCTCAGCTCTGCGGATCTGCTGCCGGTTCTGCCAGATGATCTCAGCCAACTTCTCACACCTGCCCACGAGCCCGAGGCCAAAGGGAAAGACCATGGCTTCACCCCGTGCCCCAGGACACAGGTGGAGAGGCTCCCAGCCCGGGGCCAGCCCCCCAAGACCGGGCTGCCCCCCTGTGAACCGAGCAGAGCAGAGCCGCCCTCCCTCCCAGGAACAGAGAGACACACGAGAGGGGCGGCTCTGACAGGGACACGACCAGCCCCAGCCTCGCTGTGCACCCCGGCCCTGCTCCACTCCCCAAGTCAGTGAGTCCCGGCCCAGGGAGGGGCAGGCCTGGGGGCACCACGTCTGTGCCAGGAGCCAAACCCACGGGGGGAAGTAAGACCTGCCTCAGGACGGAGCGCGCCGCCCGCTCGTGGACACACGGGAGCAGAATACGCAGCAGGGAGCTCCGTCCCGGGCCCCTGCCCGCCCTGCCCGCCTGGGCGCCCTGCCCGGCCCCCACACCAGGTACCAGGACTGCAGCACGTCCAGGCTGCCCTCAGGGGGCCCTCCGTTCCCGGCCAGCTGCTGCCGCCGCTTCCACTGGATCAGCTCGTCGTCCAGGATGATGGTCTGCTGCTTCCGCAGCAGCTGCAGGGTCTTCTGGTGCTTCTCGGCCAGCTCCTGAGACAGGGACAGCAGGCCCTTCTGGGCTCCCAGACCACAGCCCTGCAGGGCCTCAGCGGGGGGCAGGGCCGCCCCTCTCCCCGGCCCGCTCCTCCTCCCAGGCCCCCACAGGCCTCCTGCTCCCCCCAGGCCCTGCTGTCTTGCCGGCTCCACCCCTCTCTCAGGTGCCCCGACAGACACTTGGGACGTGGGCCTGAGCCCGCAGGACGGGGACCCAGGCCCCACTCACCCCGCGGTACTGCTGCAGCGTCTGGGCCTCCCGCTGCAGCCAGGCCTCCAGGGACACCTGCTTCTGCTGCAGGGCCGACTCCCGGCTCAGACGCTCCTGGGGGTTCAGCTGGGCCAGCTGGGCAAACTGAGCTGCAGGAGGGGACGGGACAGCCGCGGCCATGATCTCCCAGCTCCCAGCGCCCAAGACCCTCACGCTGACCCGTCTGACCAGTGGCACCTCAGGGCGCCGGTAGCCCCGGGCGCCCACGGTGAGCCGGCCCCACTCCCTGGGCCCCCGACTCTGGGCGCCCCTCCTGAGCTGGGGAGACAGAAGCTCGTGGGTCCAGCTGAGGAGGACCCCAGCACCCTGGCCCACACAGCTGGCTGCCGGCCTTCCTCACGCCACCCTGGGGTCCAGCTCGGTGCCACACTGCCCAGTCCCAGGTCTGCCCCGGCCGTTTCCTGCCTCCGTGGACTCGGGCAAATCACTTCTCTCCCCGGGGCCTCAGGCTCCCCCAGTGCAGAACGGGAGAACCCTGTTTCCGGCCGCAGTGGGTTGCCATGGGGATCACAAAGTGGTGACACAGAAAACGCCCGGGAGGCTGCCCAGCCGTGGAAGCTCCGGGTGAGAGTCAGTCCTCGTTGCTCACTGGGCTCCAGGACGGGGGGACAGGGGGACAGGAGACAGGGGGACGGACACAAGCAGCTCTCGGCCCCAACCCCACCCGCAAAGCCTCGTCAGGGAAGGCCTGTCCCACGGCCCAGGGCCACCGCCCGGGGCACAGGACCCGCCCCCAGGGCGGAAGGCAGGGCTGCCTGTGCTGAACGGGCCCAGCGAGTTGGTCCGGGTTGGTCCCCGCGGGTTCAGCTGCCCGGCAGGAAGAGGAGAGAGAAGACAGAGGAGAAAGGGGAGGGAGCGAGAGGGTCTGACAGAGACACGGAGAGGCAGGGAGAGAAAGGGAACCCGGGGCCCACGCAGAAGCAGCACGACTCCCTCAGGACAGGGAGGCGGCTCTCTTCCCACCAGCGACAGGGAGCGCACCCATGGCAGGGACGGGGGTTCGGGGGGGCCTAACCACCCTTGTTTAAAAAGTAAGTTACGAGCCCCGACTGGTGTGGTTCAGCAGGTCGGGGTCACCAGTGCGATTCCCTGTCACAGCACTGGCTTGGGTGGCAGGCCCGGGACTCGGCGGGGGGCGCACTGGAGGCCACTGGCCGATGTTTCTCTCTCACACCGAAGTTTCTCCCCCTCTCTTTCTCCCTCCTTTCCCCTTCCTCTAAAAATAAATAAATATACTTTTTAAAAAAATAAGTGATGAAATGCTTAAGACATCAGGAAGGTAGAAAGAATGACACAAAAAAACACCTGTGAATCCACATCCCAGCTCAAGGAATCGGACATTTCCACAGTGACAGCCACCTGCCCCCACCCTGCAGCCTGCAGGCCCGCCCCTCCCGCCACAGAGGGAACCGCTCTCCTACAAGCCCGGTTGTGGGGGGGATAACGACTTCCCCCTGCCAATAGCCTCTGGGACACCCGGTGTTCTGACTCGGGCTGAGTCAAGAAGATCTGAGCATCAGCATGTCCTGGGCCAGTTCCCGGCAGGCCTTGGAGGGCCATGCCTCACTGCCCGAGGCCCAGCCCCGTGGCCGCACCAGCCGGGACAGGCCGAAGAACTCCAGACGCCGGGAAGGCCGGAACTGCGCGAGAATTCGGAAATGCGGCTCCATCCCAGTGCGGGGCCTGAGCGGGAGGAGCGGTGTCCGGCCCAGAGCCCAGCAGAGTGGTCTGATGGCCACCCCAGGGAGCCTGCCCCCACAGGGAGGTGGCGGCGCCCCCGGCACCTGTGCCCAGCCTCCCTGTGCAAGCGGCCCAGTTAGGGGGTCCCCTGGCAGGTGGCAGAGCTTCCTGGGATGGACACCAGGGTACGTGGAGTGACGGTCCACCCCACCGCAGGGAGCTGAGCCCCCACTTGCACCAATGGGTCGATGGTCTGTGTTTCTGATGGGAAGGGGCAGCTCAGACTGAACTGCCCGGCACGGTGGGCACGGACCCAGCCAGAGTCCAGCTCAAACCCACGGGGAGGAGGCCGAAACCCAGGAACAGGACCACGGGGCCGTCTGCCAGCCCACGGCCTGGGGAGGACGGGAGCCTGCGTCTCCGGTTCCCTGAGCTGGGACGGGGGACGCCCTCTCGGGGCCAGCCTGGGTGGGACCCGCTGGAGGCAGATGGGCCAGAACCACCTGCCACCGTCCACTCCACGCCTGCGGCGTCCGGGCCACACGCTGGCCTCGGGGCACAGGACACACTGACCGGCCGGTGAGGGGGAGGCTCAAAGAGGCAAAGGAAAGGAGAACCCCAAAACATTAAATAATCAATTTAAAAAGCAGGAAGAGAGACACAAAACTGATCTGGGACAAATCAGAGTAGCTACTGAGCAGAGACCCAGACCCAGAGTGTTAAATAGGACACTCAGTGTTCAGGCACTGGACACCTTCATCAGAAGGACGACGGCCGGGAGACACACAGAGCGAGACGGCCACCTGCTGTCCCCGCTGTGAACGAGAAAAGCGTGGACGCGGACGTGCCGAGCGACGGGGAACCAGAAGGCCAGAGAAGCCCTAGGGACGCCTCGCAGGGCAGCCGTGAGGGCCAGAGGTCGAGAAAGAGATTGCATAATTACTCACGATCATACATGCACATGAACCTGCTCACAAAGCTCCAGAACACATGAAGGACACATTCACTGAGACAACCGGGGAAGCACAGGGACCCACAGAGTGACAGGAGATCTGGGCGCCTCTCTGTCAGCATCTGACGGAGCCATCGGGCTGAACGTAACTAAACACGCACGGACAGACAGACACCGGTGGGTCCCCACGTGTGGGCCCGGGATGCCGGGGGGGGGGGGCCTGAGACCCTACGGGAGGCCCACACAGCCAAACTGTGTTCAGAGTCCTAGGACTTTGCCTTTTCCTTTGTTAATCCCTCATAATTATGCACTGGAATTCTCTAGAGGCTGGAAGGCAGGCGATACTACAATTGATAGGAAGGTCTGGCCACATCCTATTCCCCCTGACGTTGCAGAGACCTGTAAAAACGTACAGCAATGCCACTGTGCTCAGTACAGGCTGTTTTGGAAAATACAGGTGTTGTTAGTCTTTTGTTTTTAGATTTTTTGGTATTATGTTAACATAGTAAATATATATAAATATTTATAATATGTTTTATATCATATATAGTATATTATATATGACTAGTTATATTATACACATGTGTAATATATAATATTCTATATATATCTAGACTAGAACATACATGTAATATATCAGCCCTACACTTAAATATAGATTTAAAAATAAGTATTATTGCTGTGTTTGTTAACATTATTGGATTTATTAGTGCTGCTTTTGGAAGAAACACTGTGGAAAACACATCCTTTTCCAGTCCGCCAGAGACAGTCACCGAGACTGAACACAGGCTGGGCCGCAGAACAAGCCCCAGTCAATTTAAAAGAATCGAGACCATACCGAGCATGCTCTCGGACTCAGTGGAATTCAATCACGAAATGAAAATAAAATCATAATGATAGGACATCTAGAGAAAACTAAGTTTGGACATCAACAATGTCCTTCTAAACGCATGGGTGGAAGCACCAGGAGAGAAAGTAGGAAGCAGCTCACACTGAATCACAGTGACTACACAGCACACGCAAAACCACGAGATGCACCTGAAACTTGGCTTCGTGGGAAACTTACGGCTCTGAACGTTTCTATCGGAGAAGAAGAAGAAAGGTCTGAAATCAGCGACCTAAGGTTCCACCCAAAGAGGCAAGAAAGGAGGAGGGAAGGGAAAGGCAGCTGGGCGGCCCTGCTCTCCCTGGGCCTGGAGGGGGGTGCAGCCCGGGTGGGTCTGGGGGGAGGGAGACGGGACCCCGATTCCAACTCCTCAGCCTGTGCCCGGGCTCACTTCCCGCAGCCGGTTTTTCTGTCCCCACACCCTCGTCACGGCAGTCACGGGCAAACTGCAGGCTGGGGGTCGGGAGAACTTCCCACTGTCACCCTCCTGCCGGCTCCGTCCCCTGGAAGGGAGGCCACAGAGGGCGCATCCCGAGCTCCACCTCCCCCGCCTGGCTCCGCCTCCGGACGCCCAGCTGACCTCTCCCTCTCATTGGGGAACGTTCTGCCCACACTCACTGAGTCCCTCACTCGCTCACTCACTCACTGAGATATTCACTTGACCACCCACAACTAGGGAGAGAATGTTAGTTACTAAAGCACAGGGATTTGATGACACATCTCTGCAACTTTCAAGCAACACAGGACACGTCTCTTGTTCTCTGTGAACCTCAGTGTGACCGTCTGCAAAGTGGGGATAACACCTCTGTCTACACCCTAGAGCTGTTGTAAGGGTTCCACTGAATCACGCATGCAAAGGGGGGTGGCCACAGCAGGGGGCCATCCCCAGCGGCCAGTACTCCTCCCAGGCTTTGGGGAAGGTTCCCCGAAACAGACATGGCCCAGCCCCAACCCTGCAGGAGCTCCCACAGTGGCCCTCCCTCCCGCCCCCGACACCCAGCGCCCCCCCGCAGCGGCCGCACCCTGGATCCGCAGGCTCTCCTGGTACTGGATGATGAAAAACTCCTGGGCCTGCTGCAGCTTCTTCAGCTCGTTCTCCGTGTCCTGCGTGACCAGTCTCAGCTCCTCGAACGTCTGGTTGATCTGCAGGTGTTTCTGGGACATGGCGTCCACCAGGGTCCCGGCGGGAGAGGCGCCCTGGAGACAGGTCAGAAGTGCGGGCAGCAGTGAGCTGGGCAGTGAGGTGGGAGAGAACCTCACTCGGGCCTGGGGGACGCCAACACGGCAGACCCCAGACTCCGAGTCCAGGGACAGTCCTCTGTCCCACTGGGCGGAGGGGCCAAGAGGGGCAGAGGCGCGGGCGCTGGCAGACCCCGGGGTCTTCACACAGCACAGCAGGAGCTCCTGCTGCAGGGCCGGCCTCCGCCAGGGCGGCCCCAACACGGTCCCTCTAAGTTCTCTCGGAGAGACTGCAGCTCAGCACACCCCGAGAGCTCCTGCGTTTTCCTGCTAACGATGATGATGATGATGATGACCCACCGCCCACATTCTTCCAGCGATCCAGCCCCCGGGACTGTGCTGGGCGCTGGGACAGAGCGGGGATGGAGGCGAGGTGAGCTCACACCATCTCCGTCCTCTGTCCAGGCCCACCGTGACTGATCTGAGGGAGGGGGGAACAGGGTCACCTCTCACGGGGGTGTCCTGAACACCCCAAAGTGAAGTCACAAGGGACCGGGGAGGCATCGGCGAGGGCTTCGGGGATCCAGACATTTAAGTGACCTGGTCTGAGCTTTTCCCAACTGAGTCTCCAGGGCCTTTCCAATGACCTGTCTCGGGACAAATTCCACACCCCTCTCCGCAGCCCCCTTGCCCTGGCCGAGAGCTGCCGCTGCCCAGCCGGCCGGTCACTGTCCACTCCTTCAACACACAGCACGTGCCTGCCTCAGGGCCTTCGCCGTGGGGGGTCCGTCTCTCTGGAACACTCTGGCCCCACCCCTGCCTCACTCGGGACTCCCACGGGCACCCTTCAGGGCGGCCTCTCTGAGCGCCGAGGGAACACAGCGCCACCCTCCTCCGAGGGCGTCTAGCTCCTGTGCTCACTCCTCGTCTGCTCCGGGCACCGGGATGGGGGCCTTCCCGGAGCTGGGACCGCGTCTGTCCTGTGCACCCAGAGTCCCCAAGGCCGAGGGCATCAGAGGCTGGGGAAGGCGTGGTTCCCACCCCCACCCTCGGACCGGGACGACGCCTGCACCACACACACGGCTCAGTCGGCTCTGTCGGCTGGAGCCAGAGCCATTCGCACACTTGCAGACAGCTGTGTGGTCGCAGCAGCGAGTCAGGGGACAGCAGGGGGCTCCTGCGGGACCCTCTGTGGCCCGGCTCCTGCTTCCTCTCTGGCCTCCCCCGCCAGGGCTCCCCGCCCGGCTCCCCGCTCCCCAGCTGCTCTGGCTACCTGCAGGTCTCCAAGTGTGCTAAGGTGGCTCCCGCCTTCCTGCCCTCACAAGTAACTCCCGCTCCTCCCCACCCCCGCCCCGCTGACCGCCTGCCCCGGCTGCCCTGGGTGCTTTCCCACTCGTGCCCCAGCACTCAGCCGGCCCACCGCTGGGGAACCTGCCGCCACCTGAATTCCCTTCGGCAGGGACCAGGTCTCCGTGTGCTTCTCCGGTCGCAGCCCAGACCCGGCCACACACACACACACACACACACACACACGGCAGGACGTCTGGAGATGCTGACTGAACCGGTTCCTGACACCAGCGCCCGCAACAACACGGGCACAGAAAGCAGGGCCCGGGCCCCAGGCACCAGTCCGTGGCCTCACCTGCCCGACGTCCTTTCACGAAGTCCGCCGTGTTTTACTCAGACCCTGCGAGGTCTGCACCCCCGTCCAGGCAGACGGTCACGCCTCTAGGACTCCGAACTCGGGGGATGGGCCCCTGGCCCGCCCCCCGGGGCCTCACGCTCTCAGCGTGCCTGCGTTCGCTTTTCCCACCCGGACCCCGCACCAGACAGGCTTTCTTGCTGGCCCGGCCCCACTGCTGAGTGACAGAGCCTTTCCCTGGTGATCTGTACGGCCACCGCCGACTTGGGCAGAGCTTCCAGGTGTGTGTGAGTGTGTGTGTGTGTGTGTGTGTGCGTGTGTGTGAGTGTGCGTGTGGGGTGTTGAGTGAGGGCTTCCTCTTCTGTTTCATTGGTCTGTTGGTCTATCCCTGGCCCATGCAGTATCTCATTTAACCGTCACACTAACCCTGCAAGGAGGTGCTATTCCTGTCCCTACTGATCACTGAAGACACACAGGCTCACAGAAGTCCGGGCACTTGCTCGGGTTCCACGGCTAGGAAGTGGCAGGGCCTGGAGCCAGGGGGTCCCTCTGTACCTGCACATGAAACCGCCCTCACACCTGCGCGTGTCCCTGACTTCTGGGCTGCCCTCCCGCTCGGTATTGAGAAGTGGCGGCCGTGCCTGCCCGGGAGGGGCTTCCCGACCCCGCTGCCCAGCGCCACGGGACACTCACGTTGTTGGCTTCTCGGACCAGCCTCTGCTCGTTGTACAGAATGTGCCGGATGCAGCGCACCAGGTCCATGGGGCAGCGGTCATACGTGTTCTGAAAGGGTCCGAGAGCAGCTACGGGGGCCGTCCTCCGCGCCCACCCTGCCTGTCGCAGGGCTGCGCCCAACCTTCCTCCCCCCAGCCCTCGCCCCAGCTTCCCCGGAAGCCTCGGGAACTCTCGCCAGACACCTCTGTGTCTCCTGGACTTGGCCCCCGCCCCCACCAGATCTTCGCTTGGTTTGCATTGTTAGAGGCTCCCCGTGTACAAAGCACTTCCACTCGACCGTCTCCTATGGCACAGAAACCCTGTCACACGGCAGAAATGACTGTCCCCATTTCAAAGGTGACAAAACTGATGTGCAGAGAGGTTAAGTGCGTATCCACAGACACACCAGTGAGGGAGCAGATGACTCAACACTCTGAGCACCTCGTGCCAAGGTCGAGGTGCTTCCCAGCATGCTCCAGCTCTGGGTTCCCGTCCTGCTCCCCTCTGCACCCCGGGTTTCTCCTGCTTCCTCCCCCTCTGGGGAGAGGCCTTTCGTTTTCCTGGCATCTGCTGCTCATACTGAAGAACGGTTCTTGAAGGAATACTAATGAGTTCTAGTAAATGCTTGACTGGGGTCACCACCCACACCGCTTTCTTGCTTCCACAAAAACTTCCTCTCTCCCCTCTACTCCTCCCCTCCACCCCCCTGGGAAGAAGAAGCTGCATCTGACAGCTAAACCCCAATCAAGGCTCTTCTGGCCCGCCCTGCCCCCAGGTGCACCCCGCCCCTCTCCTGCCCCACTCCAGGAGCTCTCCCGCCCGTCCCAGAGCCCCAAGAGGGGCGTCTGGGCACCTCACCCCCTCAACTCTAGACTCTCTCAGGCTTCCCTGACTCAGTCTACCCCCGTCCCTTCTGCTCGCCCAGTCCACAGTGCCTTTTTTCAGCCTGTCCCCCGGTCTTGGGAGCAAACCCACCCGACCCCCCTGCTGTGTCACGTGCTAGAGGACTCCCACAGGTCTGATGCAGAAAGAGGGGGTGGGGGAAATCAAGCACCGAAGAGGTGCCGATCAGCTCGAGGGTCAGGCGGTGAGTCAGTGGCCAGGCCAGGAAAAACCCCGGGTGCTGGTGCTGGAGGGAGAAGGCGGCCACCGCCGGCCCCCACACCCACCTGGAGCTGCGTGGCGTAGTGCCCCAGCTTGATCTTCAGTAAGAACCCGTCTTCCCCCACTTGGTGCTCGGCCTTCTTCTGCAGCTCCTGCACCAGGCCCTCCAGGAGCTGGGTGGCCTTAATGTTCTCCTGTGGATTATCAATATCTATTGAGTCCCTAGGGGAAAGAAATTACATACATATGTATACATACATGCACATGAGCCTATGTCAATGCATCCCCAACACATCACGCCTTTCTTTGGCTACAGTGATTTCTACAGAACACTCTCTGCAAATTGTAGGCAAGTTCGATGTAAATGGACTAGGTGCCTGCATTCGCCCATTCCGAATCCACTACCGCCCCCAGTGGACTGCACTGTGGTTTATTTTCTTTTTACAGCGTATTGCCCTCTGTCCTTCTTCCTACCGACGACGCGCGCTGGGACTCACGCTGTCCTCCGCTAGGAAAGAAGGGACAGGGGAAGCGCCGTGTGGACGCCGAAGGAAATGAGGACTCTGACGGTCCCTGGTTTACAGCTGCCCCTTCTAGGGTCAGGGCCACAGGGCTGAGAACGTTCTCCATTGTTTTCCACCCTCAACCACGTTGCTAACTTCACACAGGGTGTTTCTTAGGGGAAACAACATTTACTGCTATTTCTAAGAAGCCTTGGAAATGAGATATTAAGACAGAATATGCTTGTAAGTCTTTGCATCAGATACAGATTGGGGACCTGCAGGCATCAGAGAAACCATTCTGTGGCCTTTGTGCTAATTCGGAGCCATTTAACTGGTGACAGGGTCAGGACGGTGAGTCCGTCCTTCCTTCCTTCCTTCCTTCCCTCCCCCCTCCGTCTCCCCCATTCTCAACCTCCTCACTGACTCTGTTTTGTTTTGTTTTGTTTTTAAACAACTTAGGCAACAACTGGCTATTTGGCGGGGCTAAATTAGTCAGAACAGCTACCAGACTGACGTAACATTCAGCTCCTGCTGCCCAGATCTGAAGCCAACGAGGGATCTGGTGGTGGCCAACACGTGCCATCATCTCGCCCTGGTGGGTGGCTCAGTTGGTCCAAGCGCTGTCCCATGCACCAAAGGGTTGTGGGTTCGATTCCCAGTCAGGGTGCATACCTAGGCTGCAAGTTTGATTCCTGGCCAGGGTGTGTATGGGAGGTAACAATCCATGTTTCTCTCTCACATCAGTGTTTCTGTATCTCTTTCTCTCTCTCCCTCCTTCGCTTCCTCTCTCTCTCTCTCTCTCTCAAATCAATAAACACATCCTCGGGTGAGGATTTTTTAAAAAGTGCTGTTATCTCTAACCCCATGGGGACAGCAACTAATTTCAAACAGAGGCACACACAGGTGTGCCCAGACACCAACGACAGACAACAAAACGCTCAAATCTGCACTTGGAGAAGGCAGCAGGGAAAGCCAAGTTCTAAACGGTATGCCCTGCGGACTAAGTGAAATAAATGTCAAATGCAAGCCTGGATGGGACGCACGACGGCCCTGCACGCCCCCGCTGTGACCGGCAAGCACGCTCCTCATCTGAGGAAGCTGTTCTCGAAAAGATCCAGTCTCGGGGCAGAACTCACGGAAACCAGGTACTGATTCTCACACTTAATCCTCAGCCAAAAAAAAAAACCTCTTTTTCTTAGCATACACATGGAGAGCTGAAGAATTTTATTAACATCTTTCCATTCTTGCCCTGGCTGGTGTTTCTCAGTGAGTTCGGTTACTTAGCCCTGCAAAGCGCAACGTCACGCCCGTCCGATTCTGGGTCAGGGCGTGTTCCCGGCTGCGGGTTCGGCCCCCGGCTCGGCGTGCGCACACGTGCGCGTGTCTCTTTCCCTCTCTTCCTCCCTCCCTTCCCCGCTCTCTAAAAACAAGTAAATATTTAAAATCTTTATATTCTTAAGAAAACTAAAACTAAGGAAAATTCTAGACTTACTGGGGTGGCCCTTTCGTAAGTTAAATACATGTCTCATCACTATACTGTACACCTGAAACTGGAATAATCTTGTATGTCACTGTAATCAAAAAATATTTTTAATGAAATAAAACTCAGATTTCCCTGAATATCGACACAAGCCGTGGAGCATTCATTCATTCAGTAAGAAGACACGGACCCTGACGGGGCAGGGCAGTCGGTGGGGCGTCGTCCTGCAGCATGTAAGGTCGCTGGTTTGGGGAGGCAATCGGTCGCCGTTTCCCTCCCTCTCTCTCTCCTCCCTCCCCCTCTTTCTATAAGCAAATAAACAAAATCTTTTTTAAAAGAAAAGAAAAGAAAAGAAAAGAAAAGAAAAGAAAAGACAAGGACATGGGAAATCTACTAAGTGAAATTTTAAATCAACAGACACTTTCCATTAAGGTGTCTCTGAGCTCCCCGAATCATTACAACAGAGAAGGAAATGGAAAAGCACTGAGCAAGGTGCAGTCGACATGCTCACAGTTCGCTCTCTTTTTTCTCACTTAATTACACGAGGCTGAGATTTTTTTTTTAATTGCCTAGAAAATTGCCTTCCTGGGGCTCTCTAGTTTCGGGAGAAAACTCTGCTACGAACACACAATTGCAATTATCCCAGGACGAAGTCTCTGCCGGATGCCCAGCCCTCCTCCACGGCAGCGTAAAGGTTGGCTCCGCCCAGGCGGTCGAAGGGGACCCGCCACCCGTGGCGGCAGTGACACGCAGCAGTACAGCACGGACGCGTCAGGTCAGACCGCCCGGCTGGCGACCAAATGACAGGAGCCAGGCCCCCGAGCGGAGGAGCCACGGACTGCCAGCCGCCTGGGGTGGAACTGATGTCCATTAAACAGCTCTGTTACCAGGTTACGGCACTATAGTGACTCTGAAATCAGAGTTTTAAAACACTCCCCCCCCGAATATATAAATTGTAATTTGGAAAATAAGAAAAATAAACATGCTCGTTAAACGTGCCACCAAGATATAATTATAGTCAATGTTTTGGTGTACTGTCTTTTAGCCTTTAATGTGTATACATAAATGACATATACATTTAAAAATGCCGACGTCTCCATTGTTAAATTTGTCAGGAATACACTTTATTAAATTATGCGACTAGATATACCTGATCTCTGCATTTGGCACTGAATTCCACGTGGATAAGGGTTTTCATTGTTTCCATAGGAACTCTACTCCCTACCACTCTGCCAGGCACCCTGTGGGCACTCAAAACCTACTTGCTAATGGTTTCTTTTATTAGCTATAATGCTCAAATGTTCTTAGCCAGAATTTACTATTAAAGGGAAGATATCCCATCTTAAAAACCCCAAGAGTTATTCCATCTTCCTAAAATCCAGCCCTGGCTGGTGTAGCTCAGTGGATGGAGCATGGGCTGTGAACCAAAGTGTCGCAGGTTCGATTCCCAGTCAGGGCACATGCCTGGGTTGCAGGCCACGACCACCAGCAACCGCACATTGATGTTTCTCTCTCTCTCTCTTTCTCCCTCCCTTCCCCTTTCTAAAAATAAATAAATAAAATCTTAAAAAAAAAATCCCAGGTGATTTTTGCGACCTTCTTGTGGGTCATAATTTTTTTTTTAACGTACAAGTTCTGGAGTGTCCATCCTGTTATCTTTCCAAACTTGCATGCTTGCACCTCATGAAATGTGATGAAGGAGACTTTGTGCACTCACCACGCCTGGCTCTCAATCCACTGGGACAAGTAGTGGCGCACCTCGATGGGGAAATGCTGGCCGTACAGCGCTTGCATCTGGTGGAGGGCGTCTCCCTGCAGCTGCTGGGCCTGGATCCACACAGCCATGTTTACAACCTGCTAAACAAACAGTCAGTGGTTTGGGTGTTTTCTTTTTTCTTCTTCCCCTTTTAAATCCCCTAGAGCAAATATTCGTGCAGTTATAAAAGCTACAGGTAAATGCTTTCGTCATCCCTCTCTGGTAGACTGAAAGTCGGGGATCTTGAACGGAATTTTGGCTTTTACATGTTTCATCCGTGTGGATCCTCAGCGACCCGTGGAAAGCGACGTAGCTGGGGTCTGTAAAGCTCCGACTACAGCCTGTGCCGAAGCCCTGTAAGCAAACGGGCGAAGCTGGCCTTAGGGGAAGAGCTGCCTGTCGCTGGGACACCAGAGACACTTCCTTTACTTGTGTCCCAAACTGGATGCGACAGTACACGGCGTTTTGAACAGCAATGACCAATAAATCATTAGCATAGGGAATTTTAAAAATTCACTTGTTTCAGGTCTGGTATTTTGACTTCTAAGCAATACAATAAACACACTGCCATTCTGGAAAAGACCCAATAAACGCCAAAATATCTAAAGCACAAATCGGACCCTATGTGTGACCACTAGATACCTACCCAGCGATGCTTTGCACAAAAAAGGGCACAGACTTATCTGGATAAATACCCCGAGGTCCACCTTCTGAGTTATTGCTAAGGAATTTATGAAGTAATGCGCTGGTAACTTACAGGCTTTAAAAACCCTTCTGACATAAAAACAATACATTCCAGCAAAGAGTCAGAAACAAGAACCGCTATATTCCAACCGTGGGTAGGGTTTTAAAACACGCTCTTCATTCCAGAAAAAAAACGGTTTTATAAAACTACCAAGGTGTCTTCTCAGGCCTACCTGAGAATTTTTAATTCATTGGGCCGGAACCCCCTGGGCGTCGTCCCCCAACAGCAGCGGCGATCTCACTCACGTGCACGGAAGGGGCCAGAGGCAAACAAACCTCTGCTCTAACACTCCGATCCACGACGCAGAATTTGGTATAGGACCGGGCTGTCTTGAATTCCATCCAAAACAAGTTGGCTACTCATGTGCACAATCCTCCCAAGAAACTACGATACAGTTGGGGTCCGGTGACTTAGACCCTGATTCTGTTGAATACCAGAAACTACACGTATGTGTCAGGCAACAAAAACCCCATCCCTGGTAGTGAGTTGCAGTCCGATCGCGTAGCAGTGCGCTATTTATGGCACCAGTCCGTCAGCCAGAAGCGAGGTGCGGGGCGCGTGCCAGCTACCTATTTTAGACTTGTGCCACGCTATAGAACACTTGCGCGGTGTACGATTTTATTTAGGGCTTTGGGGCAGGGAGGCTGGGATCACTAAGATCACCCAAGACGTCAGATTTCCATGGCTGAGAGTTTGCTAGGAGAAAGATTTGGAGAGGAGAGCTTTCTCCACGTTCGAATAAAACATCTGGAAGACATTTCATTGTACGATATAATTTTTAATCAGATAAATCATATCCCACGATTTTGGAAAGTTGGAACAGATACCAAAGCGTGTTTTTCTGGATACAAGGTAGCAGGGAGGGACGGACGGTGGACGGGTGAAGGTGCTCGGGCAGGCACACGTGCGGGGGAAGGAAAACGGAGCGAAGAAAAGCAAGCAGGCATTTCTCTCCTGCAGAGGCGGGAACTGGAAAGAAGGAGGCCTCCCTCCTCATCGCTCTCTTCATGGATGTGAACGATACCAACAGATCGGAAAATTATCTAGAATTCTCTGTGTCCATGAACTGAACTGACCCAAGAGACAAAAGGAGGAAAACCCTTCTCTCCATACAGACTCCTCCTCAATCCACCCAATAAAACAGCACCCTGGTCACTGTCCTCCAGCTACTCTGTTTTCCTCCACGTCACTGATCACTTCCTGACGTCGAGCACTTGTTAGTTTACTGTCTTCCCACCGGGACGAAGCACTTGTTAGTTTACTGTCTTCCCACCGGGACAAAGTCTCCCAAACACAAGGACTTCGCTGTGTCCGCTGCTCCCTCTCCTGGGCCCAGAACAGGGCCCGACACACAAACAATCAGCAGCTCTTTGTTGCATAAATAAATGTACGCACACAATTTGCTCAAATCCATAAGCTCTTTTCTAAGTTATAATGGAACAAGATAAAAGTATGAAATACCGAGGCAAGAAACTGAAATTGGAACTTTATACTTTGATAAGTCTAGACCTACAATGGTCTGTTTGTTCCTTAATGACATATACCACGATTTTGTCATTTTTCCTGTTAGTTTTACTGAATTGGTTTTTGCCCGTCTTCCCCACTGAACTCTTAGGAACAGTAAGTGAGGAGGACACATGGACTCACTCCTTCGTCCCCAGCGCCCAGCACAGTGGCTCGCCACGGTGAGTAGTCAGTAATTTTGCTGAGTGGTGAAGTACATACCGAATATTCGGTAAATATTCCGCATGCCCTCTGGCTGAGCACACCCTGGAAGTCTATCATTGCTTCAGAAGGACCATGGTGATATATAGGGGCTATGTGAATGTCACACTATTTATTTTGTCTTGTGTTTTGTACCAGTTCTTCGTTTTTATCAGAGTGGAATGCTGAGCTCTTAGCATTTGTCAGAACATTTTTATGGTTATAAAGATTAACATGTCATAATAGTTATTTTCTAAAATGCCATTTAAAGAACAATAGCTAGTAAATATAAGGCGGTAACCACCTTATTTTGATTAATTACAATGTACTTTAATTCTACTACATAAAAATGCTTTGATAGAGCTGGAAAGTAGATTTTGCCTACAAGTAGTCAAAAATGTAAAATAAAAGTCTAATAAATAATAAAAGAATCATTTTCACTTTTTAAAAAGACCTTATTTATTTATTTTTAGAGAAAGGGGAAGGGAGGGAGAAAGAGAGGGAGAGAAACATTGATCTGTTGTTTCTCGCATGTCCCCAGCTAGGGATGTGACCCACAACCCAGGTGTGTGCCCTGACCAGGAATTGAACCAATGACCTTTGGTTCACAGGCTGGCGCTCAATCCACTGAGCCACACCAGCTAGGGCCATTTTTATTTTTTAACTAAAAATTACCAGTATTCATGGAATATGAGGTGATGTACTGAGATTATCATGCAACAATTTAAAACACGTAGTTTAGCCCCTGGCTGGCGTAGCTCAGTGGATTGAGCGTGGGCTGCGAACCAAAGTGTCACAGGTTCGATTCCCAGTCAGGGCACATGCCTGGGTTGCAGGCCACGGCCCCCAGCAACCGCACATTGATGTTTCTCTCTCTCTCTCTCTCCCTCCCTTCCCTCTCTAAAAATAAGTAAATAAAATCTTTTTAAAAAACACGTAGTTTAGGGAAAAAAAAACACACCCCTCCCAACTGTGTCTATAAAACCTAGACTCCGGGCAGCGCCTCCCCTCATATCTGTCAGACTCTTCCTGCCCATCATCATCACCATCATCATCATCAGGCTGCACCCACACCTGGTGTGAGCCGAGCCCCGTGCCTCGCTCACCTGTCTCTCTCCGCCCCCCAGCACTACCCCACACCTGCAACAGCCGCACCCCGGTCCTCAACACCCGCTCCCTCTGCTGGCTCAGGGGCGGCTCCCTCTTCCCTGCGTGACGTTCTGACAGGGGAAGTGGTTTGCATCTTCGGTAAATCATCACCGGGGCTTCTCTGAAGGCTGGGAAATGGATTCGCCATCTTATTTTTAGCCAAAGGTGAGAACTACGTGAGTGTTACTTCGTTGCACTTAGTGCTCACGAGCATTCACACCACCCGAAACAGCCCCGGATGCAGAGTGCCGCACTTTCTGAAAGCGCAAGGGATCTCCATCAACGTTCCGTGTCCGCATGGATCCTGGGAGTCCCAAATGGAGTGGACCCCCGGGCACTTGGTTAGAAAAAGTTTCAAAGCTTCTAGTATTACAGGCTCCTTCAACACCATAAACACAAATGTCCACTAACAAATAAATCATGAGTGGCTGGGATTTAGGGGTAATCTTGTTTCAACAACAAATACCTTTTTATTCGATGCTTTCCCTTTTAAAGTAAAATACAAACCTTTGTAAAGAAAGATACCACTTTCTCCGAAGACTCCTAGAACACAGTGGGCAAGGGCCTGCCACAGCTCAGCTGTGGGGGGAGAGGAGTACTGAGGGCCCGATAATGGGGGGCCTCCGATGCAAACGGGGCAACTGACCGAATGGATCCCAGTTTCCGGTGGGGGTGGGGCTTGCAGCGCATGCAGGGGTGTGGTTTGCTGGGTTCACGTGTGCAATTTCAAGCATTTCATAATTCCCATCCTCCGTCTCACCCCAGCCCAGTCTCTCAAATAGGGTTAAAGTTCTGGAGATGATTCGAAACTCACCCAAATAGAGTTCTGCAAACGATTTAACCTCTTAAATTAAAAAAAATATATATTTTTGATTTTAGGGAGAAGGGAAGGGAGGGAGAAAGAGAGGAAGAGAAACATCGATGTGAGAAACACACTGATTGGCTGCTTTCTGTATATGCCCGGACTGGGGACTGAACCTGCCACCCAGGCATGTGCCCTGACCAGGGACTGAACTGCCAAACCTTCAGTTTGCGAGATGAAGCCCAACCAACTGGTTAACGCACGAATTATTAATAACAAATATTTTGATTCATCTAATAAATCATTCCAGAAATAAGACTGAAAAATGAATTAAAATAACATTCATGAATGTTTTACCCACCATCAGACCTACCATTTACTCTCCTATACCGAACGCTTACTATATTACTTATTACTCTAAGTGCTTCTATGAATCTACCCCTTAATCCTCACAAAACCCTAGGAGCTAGGCACTGTTATTATCCCTGTTTTACAGAGGAGAGACTTGAGACTCGGCACATCAAACAGGGTTGTAAAATGGTTGCAAAGCATCTTTGCAAAGCAATCGGGCGATTCTTCAAAAGGTTACACGTGGAACTTCCCTGCGACCCAGCAGCCCACCCCCAGACACATGCCTCCGAGGACGGAGAGCGCGTGTCCACAAAAACCTGTGTGCAAATGTTCACGGCGGCGTCATTCCCGACAGCCGAAGCGGACAAATGACCCCAAAGGTCCACCAGTGGGTGAATGAGTAACACAGACCATAAGTGGGAACATAAAATGGGTGAAGTGGAGTATTATTCAGATATAAAAAGGAATCAAGTGCGGACACACCCTCCAACGTGGATGAACCTCAAAAAACATTCCGCCCCAGGGAAAGCAGCCCGACAGAAAAGGCTGCTGGGTGTGAATTCCACTTCTGTGGAATGTCCAGAGCAGGCAAACCCACAGGGGCAGAGCAGACTGGTGGTCGCCGAGGGCTGGGGTGCCAGGGACTGGCATGCAATGGGTGCAGGTTTCTTCTGCGGACAGAACATTTGCTCCAGGCCCCCCGCTGCTGAGGGGCACCCTCTGGGCCGGAAGCGGGCGGTGTGGCCCCAGAGCCTGTACTTCTACCCCCCACCACGCTCCCTTTGTCGTGAGGACTTGTGATGCCTGGTCCTAGTATGTTCTGTACTTTCCTGTATGTTTGCTATGTTTCACAGCTTAAAGAAAACGAGTAAGAGAGTAGAATAAGAAACCAGATATTGCAAGGCCCTGATCTGGGCAAAGGCTTGGGCTAGCTGGCAGACGAAAGAGAAGGTGCATAAACATTGCTTCCAAGCTGAAGAGTGTACGGCAAGGAACCGGGATCCAAAACTATGCACCGCGTTAGCTCCACTTGAAGACGAGAGGACTCTGGAGGAAACACGAACAGCAAGTTCCCCATTTGTGTCAATATGAACATGATTACGTGTGTTCAGTGGTGGGGGTTACCCAGTAGTAGGAACTCGGAGGGACAGAAGAACACTGAGTAGTAATAAGGGATTAGGACCTTTGTACATATTAAACTTGGCCTAACATCAAGGAAGAGGGTTAGAGTAAAACTTTCCCATCTAGAAGTAGGTCAGTACCAGAGCCATCTGCTCTTAAAAAAAAAAAAAAAACTCTAAACACTGCTTTATAAGCAATCAGGAAGACAATTCTCTGACAAAATCAGATTATTAAACAGATGGGACGAGAACAGAAAGAATAAAAGTGTTTGGCTCACAAAGAAATAAACAAGGAAAAATGTGCCCAGGCAACACAGGGATGATATAATTCTGGGAAGACAATCAGTCACAAATCTTTACGTCACAGCCAAATCATTACCTATTATTTTGGGAAGAGGAGAAAAAGTGAGCGGGGGGGGGGGGGGGCGGGCGGGGGGGGGGAGGGCACGAGGGAAGAGGAAGGGCAGATAAATAGAAAGATCAAGTCTTTTTTGTAAAGAATTTATTTACTTATTTTTAGAGGGGGAGGGGAGGGAGACAGAGAGAGAGAGAGAGACATCAATGTGCGGTTGCTGGGGGTCATGGCCTGCAACCCAGGCATGTGCCCTGACTGGGAATCGAACCTGCGACACTTTGGTTCCCAGCCCGTGCTCAATCCACTGAGATCAAGTCTTCATCAGTGGGTTGTCATCTATTTAAAATGCTCACCTAACTAAACACATCTGGGCCCAGCACACAACGCCAGAAACAGGGAGAGCGGACTCAGGTTAAGGATCGTCGGAGGCTACTATTTGTGGGAGTGCAGGATTTCACACAGTGTCAGAGAACTGCCCCGCACAGTAGCTATTCACGAAGGGGCAAAGGTATATTTTCAGTGGGAAGAGCTGGCAGGCGACACCATAACTGAGTGACCAAACACCCCCAGTCGCGGGACAAAGCGACACTGTATGCCTCCAGACGCGATGCACCGGGAAGGACACACGAACTGCACACCTGACCTCCGCCCGTGAAGACACAGTCAGACAGACAGACCGTGAGGCTCTGACGGGAAGGACAGAGAGATGGAGAGCTGGTTCTGAGTTACGGGAGACTGAAAACCCACAGTCACCACCCGGAGCGTAATTCAAGATAGAAAACCTGCAGCGCGAAAGGATGTGACTGGGACAATTAAAAATTAAAGATTTTAAACTGAATTTTAGAATGGCCTCTGTATTGGATTTCACTCTGTCAATGTTACAGTTTTTAAGAATGATAGTGGCATTGAGGTCATGTGGAATGACCTTGTTCTCGATACATACTTGAGTATCTATCAAGTACGTATCAATACTCAAATACATATCCAACTAAGTGTCAAGAACATACTCAAACACTCAAGGGTAAAGTCGTGATGTCTGTGACTCCTTTCAAAGGAGAAAGGGAGGAGGAGGGGTCCCCTGAATGGAACAACTGTTAACAATTGGTCAGTCTAGGCAAAGCATATATGAGTCTTCTTTGTTCTAAGTCTTTCAACTTTTCAGTGACTTAAAAGTTGTTCAAAATCACACGGGTAAAAGTGTATTTAAGGTGGCAATGAGGACAGAGGATTGGCTCTCATCTGGGACCTGTCTCTGGCAGCACATAAAAACCTGGACCCAAGACTCAGCTGAAGCCGCAGGACGGTACCGTCCGAGCCAGGTCGCCTCCCGCCACAGCGGCCCGCAGCGTGAATGCAGGTGCGTTTTCGTGCTCTCTGCGCTGAAATCCCTTTGGTGGAGTGAACGCCCCCTTTGGGAAGGGGCTACATCACTACCCTTTTCCAGATCATTAAAACATTGGCTGTCTCCTGCGGCTACCATCTGCACTAGGAAAAGAGAGAAACGAGGCCAGGCTGCTGAGCAGCCCTGTCAGCCTCGGAATTCCTAGTGGAGACCCCCATCGCTACCCACTTCACACTGTCGATCGTAAGACCAACTCATCTTAGCACGTGTCTCTGGCCCGGCGTGAATCCTTTAGTTCAGGAAACAAAAACTCGGCCTCCACCACATACTGGGTTTCTGTGCCACGAACGAGAATCCCTTCCCTCTTTTTTTTTTTTTTAAGATTTTATTGATTTACTTTTAGAGAGGGAAGGGAGGGAGAAAGAGAGAGAGAGAGAGAAACATCAATGTGCGGTTGCTGGGGTCCCTGCCCTGCAACCCAGGCATGTACCCCGACTGGGAATTGAACCTGTGATGCTTTGGTTTGCAGCCCGCGCTCAATCCACTGAGCTATGCCAGCCAGGGTGAGAATCCCTTCCCTCTAATTACCGTTGAGGATTACAGCATTAAATGTTCACCTAGCAAAGTCTACTCTGGAGACCACCTCGCACCAGGTCAGCTCCCAGGGACAGCCTCAGTTATTAGTCCAACACACAAGGGTGAGGAACTGTCAGTAACCTACACGGCCGAAGTAGGAGAGTGGTTAAACGGTAACGTTTTAATCTGATGACGTATCATGCAACAATAAGAAAAAGGACTCGTGGACATGGACTACAGGGTCGTGATGGGGGGCGGGAAAGGGGACAAGGGGGATAAATGGTAATGGAAACACACAGTAAAAAATTAGAAAACTGCAACAGAAAGGCTATGCTGAAATATCAGGCCAGGCAGACACACGTTCTCAAGCGCCAGTGGAGGCGTGTTCGTTCCATGAGAAGCGCACACGGTGCGTGTGCTGGAGGACGGACGTCAGAGGAGGGTCAGCGAGGACGAAGCAACCAATGTATTTACGTGACTTACTACCTTTCGGTGAAGGAGCTTTGGACCAACTCTGTAAAGTACTCATTACATTTTGTTAGGGATGTAAAACTTGAGATGGAAATTTAATAACCTCGGTACGCGGTTACGAGGTTTAAGCAACCGGTACGACCCACTGTCCCATGGGAACCACGTAGAAAGGGGACGTGCGGAAGACACGGGAAAACCATCTCCCAGCGTGACGGCATCCGGGTTAGGGCACGGTCTCACAAACCAGGTTATCTGAGTCACGTAGGGCATGACATAGTGAAAATTCAGAATTATAAAAAAAATTTTTTTAAAGAAATGCCAAGTCTATCATTTTCAAATATACAGCAATTTACTGTGTTTTCAAGTAGTCATTCAAAATCATTAAGAGCTAAGGTTAACATGTAACTTTGACATGCATATAACATTTTATTGAAAGCCTTTATTCTTTTGTTTAATAAACGTCTTCTTCTAGAAATAGTGTAAAAGTGAATGGCACAAAATAGATCTTTTTTTAAAAAATTTTATTTATTTATTTTTTAGAGAGGGAAGGGAGGGAGAGAGAGAGAAAGAGAGAGAGAGAGAGAGAGAGAGAGGGAAACATCAATGTGCGGTTGCTGGGGGCCGTGGCCTGCAACCCAGGCATGTGCCCTGACTGGGAATCGAACCTGCGATGCTTTGGTTCGCAGCCCGCGCTCAATCCACTGAGCTACACCAGCCAGGGCTTGGCGTAGTCCAAGCAATACTTTTTGAAGTCCAGAAGAAACAAAAAAAAGTATGGACATGCAAAGTAGATGAAAAAAGAGAAACCAAGTTTTGGTCATTCTGAACTTGAGCAATGACTCTACAGAAGTGCGTTACACCGACTCCCTCCTATTCCGTGTGTGTGTGGAAGTGTTCGCGCCCACGTTCAGGATGCCACCGGGGAGAAAAGGTAACCTGGACGTGAGACCAGCCTGGAGGTGAGTGAGCTCCGGGGTCATGGAGTTTGAACCTAGGAGGTCTGATTGTGATTGCTGAAAGAAACGTGGAAAATAGAAAAGGGAAACAAAGAGTACTTGGGAAAGTCACATTTCTAGACAAGAAATAATACGTTCTTAGGTTCGTCTTTGGCTGTGTTTTCATCTCTGACATGACTAAGCAACTGCCTCTGCGAACGTGTGCTGACTGTTAACCGAACCAAGTACCAGAAAACCACTGCTGCGCAGCAGCGCAGAAATTCCTTTTTCAGAAGGACATTCCCCTTACCCCAGGGGCACACCTGAACACGACTGGCCTGTGAGAAGGCCCTCGGCAGTTCAAGGGTAGCATTCAAGGCCTCTGGAAGGCCACAGTTGGGTAAGATCAGACCCCAGAAAGCCGTAGCCACGGGTTCCTAGACGTGCCCCTACCCAGAGGCCAACAGAACTGGGGGGCGATCTTCCTGTTTGGTTGACATCGACTTATCTTGTGCCCAGAACCTGCATTTAGAACCACACTGAGCTGTGTGCTCCCTCTTGGATTCCTCACTATCTCAGTAAGGGGTTGGGGGGGGTGCAGCTCGGCCGGTCTCCAAGAACAGAGAGGCGGCCTGGGGCGGTCTTGCCACGGAGGTCCCGAGACGATTCTCCCTAAGTGGCACCGTACACTTTCATGTGCCTCAACGCCAGCGCCCACCCACAGTCCCCACTACCGGCAGCAAGCTCGGGAAAGGGACCCAAGCACGGTGGAGCGGCGCACCTCTCCACAGAGCCGGAACGGAGTGCAGGAGGCTGCCGTTCCCACATCTCGCCACCCACCCCCGGCCGCCACCCCCCCCCCACCCCCCGGCCACCCCCCCCCACCCAGCCCGCTGCACTCTCTGCACGTACCACAGTCACAATCTGCTTCATTTTTGCTAGCGGCCGTTTGTATGCAGATCCCTCAAAAAAAAAAAAATTGAAAAGGAACCTAAGCATGTTTTTGTTAAAATAAAACAGAGAAATGCCTCATCAGCTAGTTCCTTTGTCTGCTCACGGGATGACGTCCCAATTGTGAAGCCCGACAGACTGCAGCTTTCGGGGGCCACGCCAGCGTGCGGGGAGGGGGCGGGGGGGGGGCAACACCTGCGGAAAAGGTGGGTCCCACAACTGGCAGCAGGTGTTACGAAGCTACTTCTAATCCTGAGATGCAATGATATGTAAATAAGGGCTCACCGTGTCTTAAGAAAGTCAAAATGTTTGTCCTCTCAGTGGAAAAAGGCTATCCGGTATAAAAAGGAGTAATAATATCAGAACACTCAACAGGAAGATGAATTAAAACGGAGCACGAAGTTACCTTCCCCACAGCATTAACAGTGGCACTCTGCAATAAAATAGTTACTTTTGCCAAAACAAAGGAGTTCTTCTGGAAACAGATTCATTCCCTCTCACTCTGTGTCTACTGGGGTATCTCTGCACCGTGAACCTGAGTGCAGGTCCCCGCAGCACACCACAGGTGCACTGAGAACCTCCCACCTCTTAACTAACAGCTTTTGCACCCAGCCATCAGCCAGGATAACGGCTTCTGTGTCTCTGTTCTTTCACGGGCTGCACGGCTACAGGAAGAAGCAAAGAGCAGCGATTTCCTTCCAAAAGGTCAGCTGCCTCAAACAGACCAAACAGAAAGCAGTTAATTCTTGCCAACTTCCCCTCCTGCTTCTGCAGCTCGTACGCAATAGCGTTCGGTTTCCCGTAAAGCTCCAAAGAAAAACAAAGCAAGTGTGAGACCCACAGCCTTGAAGCGTCTCACTGGACGACGTTTAAAGACGCCGGGGCCACCTGCAGCGACGTGGGTCAACGGCAGCGGGACCCGGAGGAACCACCAGAGTTAACGACGGGCTGAACCCCGAGGAGAAGGACAGGGCTGGAACCGTCCTGGAGTTCACACTAACGCCCCAGAAGCCGCTACCTAAAAATAAAATGGCATTTGGGCTACGATAAATGTGACAACATGGAAGGTCCCTAGTTGACTGATATAAAGATAAATCTTTAGCTTCCCTCTCCCCAAACTGAAGTCAGACTGTCGTCCAGCGCACTGAGGCGCTGGCCGGGCTCCATGCCGGCAGCCAGTGGGAGCGTGTATGCGACGGCTACATGGTTTCTAGGATTAGACACGGAGAAAAGACTGCACAATTACGAACAAAAAGGGGAAGAGGACAGAAAATATGATCTTAAGTCTTCTTTAGGTAGTAACCCCGCATAGTCATGAAATAATATTAAACACCCTCCCACCCCCAAACCACCAACACATTCTTACCTAGACTTTTTAAAATTAAGACAGCATCTATGCGTCCAATCTTCTTAGAGGCAACAAATTAGATCCTTTTGAACATGAAAGTGAAGGAGCCCTGGCTGGTGTGGCTCAGTGGATTGCGTGCCGGCCTGTGAACCAAAAGGTCACCGGTTCGATTCCCAGTCAGGGCACATGCCTGGGTTGCAGGCCAGGTCCCCACTTGGGGGTGCATGAGAGGCAACCACACATTGATGTTTCTCTCCCTCTCTTTCTCCTTCTCTTCCCCTCTCTCTCTAAAAATAAATAAAATCTTTTTTTTTTTAAAGGTAAAGAAAGAAGGAAAAATGACTTAAGTTTTCTCAACCAGATTGGTTCCTGGCTCAGCTGTCTACGCACAACTTACAGGAAAACGTGACGAGTCCCTGGGAAGGGCTCCCGCAGCAGGCCGCAGGGCGCTGTGTGGTTTCGAACGCACTAGTTTCAGGCTGCGGTGGCAACAGAGACACCAGACTTCTTGTGCGACACGCCTGTGTTCTAAAGATTCTAGGCTTTGATGGTGGCGCGTGCGTAACCCAGTCTGAGACTGCCTCCCTTGAAAGAAACAGTGTGGGGCGCAGGGAAAAACTCGTGCGTGTGTTGGATATGCTAAGCGAGCTACTGCTCTGAACAGCAGAAACTGTTCTGTGTTGAAAACAAGACAAACGATGGCATTCCCGAGCCTTTCCTATACTTGATCGCCGAGCGGTAAACAACAACAAAGGGAGTACAAGCGGTCACAGGAATAACAGTAACCGCTGTCGTGAGAGACACTCCAGGAGCTCTCACTGTGTCAGGAACTCACGCACCGCTCTACGCCCTTTACCTACGCTGACGCAATGAATCCTCCTGAAGAAGCGGCAAGGCGGCGCCACTACTACTCTCATTCCACCGGAGAGAACACAGGCTTCCGAGCCGAGAGACCCGCCCACAGCCCTGCAGCAAGAAGGCCGTCCGCCTGCACCCCGCTTCCCGGAGGCCCCTCTCCCATCCAAGCGTGTTCTTCCTGGCAATGACACCTGTGGTTTAGGGCTACTCGATGACAAAAGCTGCCGAGCAGATTAACACATGTGCCCCTCACAGACAGACACAGACACTCGTCTGACACTCCAAAGACGCCGCGTATGGGATTTCCTTTCCTAAAGGCGAGAGGATGCGGAGAGGAGAGATCTTCCGACACCCAGAGGGAGCCATGCTAGGGGTTTGGTGGTTCGCCTTCACTCCTCCCAGTCGACCAGAAACCAGCTAAAGGCGTCAGAATGCAGAGGGAGTGGGGGTGGGGGGTGTGGAGAAGAGCGAGAACAGGTCTGGGGGTGGGCGACCTTCCAAAGAGGCCAAAACCTAGATCCTGGCCACTTGCGGCCAGAATGAACACTGGGGCGTCTCCCGTAAGAAAGCAGGGTAGTCGGTTCTACTTGTTGTATTTGTTCCCAAATTCCCTACTGGTTTTCCGTTAAGCACATTATTATCCATCCCTAATATTTACCAGGGAGTGTCCTGATCTCTGGTTTTCTCATTAAAGCGACAGCAACCATTCATACAAACGAGAAAACAGCTGGTGGGATATTCTGGTGGGTGAGACAAAATAGTAAAAGATACTGAAGTCAGCTGTTGCCTGGGTAACTGTCCACGTTATATTACCAATAATTAAATGTCGACCTAATGCTGATGTGCGCGTGAAGTTACAGCCCAGATGTAAATGGTAAACACGACTGTGAGAAATGTGGAAATCACCGTGTTACTGAGCACAGCGTACACTGAATAACTGGCTGAACGTGAGAAGACCGTCTGGGTTCGCCATGCCATGCCACTGAGAAGTACTGAATTTTCTGGACTGTAAGACACACTGGGCCATAAGACACACCTAGGTGTTAGAGGAGGAAAATAGGGAAAAAAATTTGAAGCAAAAAATGGGGTAAAACGGTTAATAACATAAATAGCATAGGCCGCCGCATCCCGCCCCAGAGAGCCAGCTACGCTACATTCGGACTATAAGATGCACCCCCACTTTCCTCCCAAATCTGGGGGAGGAGGGCATCTTATAGTCTGAAGAATACGGTAGTTACTCTTCCGTGGAAGACGTCTGCATTTAGGTGCTGTGGGATGTGTCCAGGGAGACAAGGAACCCGAACATTCACACGGCTAATCTCTACGCGTGCCTACTCGTGAACACCTTTCCCTTAAAAAAGAATCAGCACAGTACTTGTATCCTACACCTTCTTCGATCATGTTGACCATCCCAGGTTTGAAAGACGAAACGCCTTCCCACTCGAGGATCAGAACGTGCCCTCCCCTCTGGGCATCGGGACTAGAGCAACTTCGACGCACCCGTGGCTCAGCCACACACTGCGAGTGGCCCCGGGGTAGGAGCCGCTCGCCGCTCGCTGATTTCGATTCCTTCAACGCAGTCCTCGGCGCACGGTAGACGTTCAAAAACCGTGCGTTGAATCCAATGCTGGCAGACCTTCGAGTCACAGAAAGAACTTAACTTGGGGGAAATGGCTGGTAGGTCAGTTATTTCCTGCAAGATGTTATTTTGAACGCTGTGGAGCTCATTAACTTGGGTCCTTGTTACAGGAATAATGGGACTGAGTCACACTTGATAGAAACTGTGACGGGGGGGGGTTGTTGACTCATCACTGGTGCTGATCAAGGTACGTATGATTGCCAGTTGTACCATTCCACAAATATCGTGACAAGTTTGTCAAACGGAGCTAACACCTCACTGGGGCAGCAATTTCAAGTGAGAGAATTACACGAAATGGGATGATGCTAATGCGAGCAGAAGTTCCCGAGAAAGTTTTTTCTTTATGCACACTAAACGGTTTCTCCTAATGATGTCTCAAAAAAAAAAAAAAAAAAGAAGAAGAAGTCGAGTACAAATGAAAAGCACAATGTTTACCAACAGTTCACTTCTTCGGTTACCATGCGCACTACGGAATGCAATCCAGAGTGGTTTATTATCGTGCCAAAACAAGAGGATACAGTGCTGCTTCCAGAATGCGGATTAATTAACGCTGGAAGGATGACTCAGGACTCGCGGCGGCGCCCCGACAGACCCCTGAGCCTGTCATTTATCTCCTAGGGGTTCTTCAGCTACGGGATCGAATGCCAACTCATGCGGCTATTCCAGTCAATACAGCCACGTTTGCCTGCAGACTATTTCTTAGTCAGGACGTATTTCCATGTGGCAAAGTAAATTCTGCAAATGAAAACACAGTCTTGAATTGCTATGGCTGTCCCCTACCCCTGCCAAAAATGACAAGCTGCTTGCTCAAAAGCTGTCACTAATTAGCAGCTGCTGCTGTGAAGAAAACCCAGCCTGGTGCCAAGGAAAGCATACGGAACTGGCCCCGAGACAAGGAATGGAAAATGCAAGAATCTATTTGTGACTAGTAAACTTTCAAAACGCTGGCAATCTACATGTGGGAGACTGGGCGGGGGGCAGGGCAATAATGGCGATAGATGTCCATTCACGTTGAGCAGGAAGGACGGAAGGGTCTCCTAGCATCCCCAAAGGTCACTGAATCCCAGGGCACTGAGCTGGCTGAACTCCGTCACGACCATTTCCCCCTCTCCGACGGGGGCAGCTGTGGTGTGGGGTGGACTCTTCACTGTCAGTACTTCTGTCTCTGGCATACTAACACCCGCGGTTGTAGGCATCACAAAAAAACTGAATTTAAAAAATACCTTTCATATTCTCATGGCTTCGGCCTAAACTCTTATGGTTGAATCTAGTTACTGATGCCCCCTCCTCTCTCCAGGTTGAGGGAAAAAAAGTCCAGGAAAGCAGGAGTGATTTGCTCAGGGCAAATGAGCAGTGGATATAGTGTAAGAAAATCACTTTTTTAAAAGATTTTATTTATTTATTTTAAGAGAGGGAAGGGAGGGAGAAAGAGAGAGAGAGAGAGAAACATCAATGTGTGGTTGCTGGGGGTCATGGCCTGCAACCCAGGCATGTACCCTGACTGGGAATCGAACCTGCGACACTTTGGTTCGTAGCCCCCACTCAATCCACTGAGCTACGCCAGCCAGGGCTCAGAAAATCACTTTTTTAGCCCTATGTTCAATTCAGTATACAAGGCTCTAAAATTGCCCATAGATTAAGATTCTGCTTGAAATCCATAATGCACAGGCTGCTTTTCAAATCATTCTCCAAGGTTCTCCCTCACTCTCTTTGTTTCTTTACCAATCCGATCTCCCAGTATATTTCTTTTTCCTCAATAAGTTAGTTTCTATCTTTTAAAAACATGATATTTCCTCCTTAGTTTTAGTTCCCTTACTCTTTTCCCTCCTCCCTCCAGGCAGACTGACAGAGAACCACTAGTAGATTATTTATATTTGGATAATGGGGTCAGGTTGTCTCTGTAGCAACTACTCAAAAAATGAGAATGAAGAAGAAAGAAAGCAGGGAGAAGGGAAGGCAGGCAGGGAGGGACAGGCAGGGGAAGAGGGAGGGAGGGGAGGAGGGAGGAGGAAAAACACAAAGAAAATAGAAAAACAGAAGAAAATCAGTACGAACATAGAATTTCTTGAGGAAGCTGCAATCAAACCCTCTTTAGTAGCGGCTGTCATTTACGCAGAGTTTGTTTTAATGACTATATAAACAATTAGAATGACGTGTCGGTAATTTTCCAGTTCCGAACCAGGCTGTAACAATGAAAACAATTTGCTTTATGAAACACGGAGACAGACTAATCTTTGATATTCTTGTCCGTGCAGGCTTATCAGCAAGACTTGGAGGAGATAAGCCCACAGATTAGGAATCACCGTTTCAAAGCTTTACTACCCCCCTAGTGGCAGGCGACAAGCTGTTGGCTTGACTTGTTTGGGGGTCCGCATTGTGTATGCACCCCTGGCTAGGTCTGGGTACAGAGCAAAAACTAGACATGGGGGAGGGGGGAGAAAAACTGTCAAGTCACCAAGCAAAAGACTCATATTTAAAAAAAAAAATAAGCCAGACACAAAGGGACAAGTACTGTCTGATCCCACTCACATGAGGCACCCAGAGCAGTCACAGTGATGCACAGGAAGCGTTCACTCCCAAGGGTGGGCGGGAGGGAGTGGGAGCTGGTGTCTGATGGGTACAGCTTCAGCCGGCGACCGTGAGAAGGTTCTGGAGCTGGATGGCAGTGACTGCATGACAATGTAAACACACTCAACGCCACAGCATATCCTTAGTGCCATTTAAAAAATGGTTAAAATGGTAAAAAAAAAAAATTTAATGGGGGTGGGGGGAAAGCCAGTTCTTAACGCTGAAATGCAAAGGAGACAGAGAACTGGCTTTCCCTTCTCTTTTCTCCAGCGGCAGGTGAGCTTTCGGCCCTCCCGGGGGTTGACGCGATCTGGGAGCACAGCCTCTCAGGGAGTCGATGGAAGGGAAGTGCCCTCCACACGGACCGCTGCTTGCACTCAGAGAAGCGCATCTGCCGACCACGAACGCACGGGTGTGACGGACCCTCCCGTGACACAGGAAGCACTTGCTGAACGAAGACCCACCTGAGCACCTGTTACGCGCCAGGCCCCGCTCCAGGTACTGAGGACCGGGCAGGGAGCGACACAGGTGTGTCTCTGCGGAACTTACGCTCTAGCGTCTACTGTGAAATTCTTGGAAGTTTAAATAAATACAGTCTATACTATAGTTTCTCAAATTTTTGTTTTTAACGTTCTTTTTCTTTCTGTTGGCGGGGGATAGGACACCACTTGAGTACTGCAGAACCTTCACGTAGGTAAACCACAAAGTCTGTGCATTCAAACCAATATTTGGAAAAAAAGTTTTCAAAGGATCTCGACAACACCCAAATGACAAGGGTGATGACTAGATTTGTTGAGGGCTCAGCAACATGAAAGCCATTCCTTATGGAAGCAGGACATCTGCTCAGTCAGCCGTGCTGAAAGGTGATCACGTGTATGACGCTGTGCTATGTGCAAAGGAAACCAGGTCGTGCCCGGGATGCCACAGGTAAGACCATTTCAGCGTGGTATTAGTCCAGCTTCCCCCCCGGCACACACAGTTTTACTTAGAGGGTCACGTTCGTGCTCACCACGATCAAATCCCTTAACCTTCAGAGATGACTTGCGGATTCAGTCTCTACAAGGTACTAAACATACAGAGCATGGAGTTAAAAATTCACAGTGGGACTCAAGCTTCTACCCACCAGCAAACAAAAGCACAAGGTGGGAGGTGGCTAGCAAATATTCAGTTTCTTCTTTTTCCCATGGAGTAAAATATAGGTCAAATCCTATTAACACAACACACGCCACCACAGTGAAAACCTACAGGTAACAAAAATATTTTGAAATATCTGAAAAATATGCCACCTGTTTCTCAAGTCAACACACAATCCTTTATTCAATATAATGAATATAATGAATTTTTAAAACAAAGGATCACACTCCTTGGAGTATAATACCTTTTTGTATAGGCTCTTAAATTTTCATCTAAGAAAAAATTTTAAATATTCTAAAATAAGTTGCCATATTATGTTGGGAAAAATATTTTTCCTTTGTGGAAATAATCCTCAATTTTACTGAGAAATTAATGACATTCAGTATAACAGAATGGTTTTATTTTTACAGATTTTATTTCTTTATTTTTAGAGAGAGGGGAAGGGAGGGAGAAAGAGAGGGAGAGAAACATCAACATGTGGTTGCTTTTCACGTGCCCCCCACCAGGGACTTGGCCCACAACCCAGGCATGTGCCCTGAATGGGAATTGAACCACCGACCTTTGGTTCGAAGGCTGGCACTCAGTCCACCGAGCCACCCCAGCCAGGGTTATATCAGAATGTTTGAAGTGTTATAATTAACCTACTTTTGGCATCATGCTAAAATAAAGGGATTCCTAAGGCACTCCTTACTAAGAGATATTGGATGTTTTATTTGACATTAAAAAAACAACTAGTTTGGCTTGGATATCAGCCAATATTCAAAGCAACAGAGAAGTTCCATTCATTTCTTCAAAGGTTCCTTCTAGAATCAGATCTCTAAACAGACCATTAAGAAGGCCTGAAGAGTCAAGGGCACTGGGGCTTAGGCATTGTGGAGGTTCCGGAGTCTCTTGGCCAAGATGGACCTCTAAAGCCCTGTTTGTTCAGTCTTGAACACTCGGAGTTACCATCAGCTCATGCGCAGAGAATTAAAAATTACTCCCCTCCCTTAGGTACCTCTTAAGACTAGGCTAATATTAGGAGGGGCAAAAATCACTTTTGGAAGGAGAACTTTGCCCTGGCTGGCGTAGCTCAGTGGATTGAGCGCCGGCTGCAAACCAAAGTGTCGCAGGTTCGATTCCCAGTCAGGGCACATGCCTGGGTTGCAGGCCATGGTCCCTAGCAACCGCACATTGATGTTTCTTTCTCTCTCTCTATTTCCCTCCCTTCCCTCTCTAAAAATAAATAAATAAAATCTTTAAAAAAAAAAAGAAAGGAGAAATTTCATTTGTAACTAAAAGATCCCAAATTCCAAGCTTCAACTTTAAGTATATCATAAAAATGAATAGTAGCTAGGACCAAAAGAATACTATTATTTTCTACGCAAACTCTGTTTCAAACACTCCCCCAAAGAAAGACAAAATAGAAACGGTCTAAAAGTAATTTGATAGTTGAGTAGTATCTAAAACAGAATGGGCTGTTTTCGTTCTAGAGATGTAAGTAAGCAAGGTCATATAGGGGTGACCAGGGTCACTCTAGGCTGATGCATCCAAGTTCAATACTCAGGCCCTTACACCCTTCTGCAATAAAACAACAAGCAGCACCCAGCCTCCTCCCTGCACCCTCTTTCTGATCACCTTATAAATAAAAGTATATTCCAAAATCCATTTGCATGCTTGTTGTCTGGAACAGAGACTATTTTCTCACAGAGACAAAGTTGCCAAGAGATGAAAAATCCCTAGGTAAACCCCCAAACCTCAGCTGAGCGACAAGCTTATAAAACCCAATTACCCTTTATAGTTTTGTCTCATGCGCTAGCTACTGGCGGGCGGTATCAGTGGGGACAGTCCTTCGGGAGGGCAGCTGGCACTATCTACGCAAATGACCTGGCCACCCCACTTCCAGAGCTTACGTGCAGGAGATGGTCTGGGAAGTGGAAAAAAAAAAAAAAAGTCTGCTCGGCCCAAGCACGTGCACCACGGCGTCGTCAATAAAAGTGAAGAACTGGAAACAACCTAAATATCCATTCATAGATTAGCTGACTAAATTATGGCAGGGTCATACAATGGAATCCCTTCGAGTGTTCAAGTCGATGGATATTTATTAAGTTTCTGAGGAAACAAGTCCCTCCTGAGCCCCTGAACAACAAGATCAGACTAGGGGTTTGCTTTAACCATACATGTGGGTGATTCACCCCTTCTCCGTAGTTGCTGAGTCCACTGCCTGGGGCGATGGGGAGCTGGTTGTTTGTTTCAGGTGCCTGCGCCCAGAGTCCAGGAGCCTCTTGAAGTGTAAGCGGAAGTTTATGTGCATGTGTATTGCACTGGGAGGACAGTCAATGGTTTTGCTGGAACCTCAAAACGGCCCCCGAATCCCCAAAGGGTTAAGAACCGCTGGCACATACAGTTGAATGGGTCAAGGTGTTGTCTAACTTTGCCTTAAAAAGCAAATATGGCTGTATAGTCCATTCATTCACTAGTTAACAAATATTTACTCAGTACTTACTAAGTCTTACCTTAATTGGTAGCCAAATTACCATAAAATTTTGGGATACATTTCTTTATTCACGTTGGAAGTATTTTAAACCACCCCCCACCGCCCCCTTCAAAACTTCAAAAAGTCTTTCAGGAGCTAAGAGACAAAAAAGGAGATTACAGAGTTGCAAACAAAATTATGTTTGCATCTTTTAAATCTTACATACTTTTTTTTGCATCTTTTGTCTTTTTTTTTCTTTTTTTGCATCTTTTGCATCTTACATACATTTGAACTCTTTAAAGAGATAAACTTCTGGTTTATGGACTGGAAAGACTTATCTTGGAGAAGATAGCCAAGTTCTCAACATCGGATCAAGACAAGCAACACAAACAAGTACCAGTTTTAATGAGAAAAGCAATACATCACTGTAGACACTGACTTAAAAATACCTTCAATGGACTGATGCCATTATGATAAAACATATGATGCTAAACATGAGGCCCCAAATATACATGATTTATATAATATCTATCGCCTGGTTTGCTGAAAATGACTCAGACACACAGGAGAAGAAACTGGTCTAACTGGTCACAATAACATCACAGTGATGAAACCGATCACAGGGAACACCAGCAACAAATAAGCTGAGACCAAAGTTAAACAAATTTTTGGATTAAATAAGATGATCACATTTTCGGGAGGCAGAGGAGGTCAGAAGTCAGAAGCAAAAGAACCATAAAATCAATAGGATTTATTAATGAAGGCATATGGAGAAATATATGTGTATACAGTTTTATTTTCAACATGTGAAAATATTTACCTTCATGAATTTGAATCAACTACTTATGGATTCAGGTTTAAAAAGCATTAAAAGATACTGTATGATTTCTTTTGTGTTCTGGTAGTCTCAAAACTGACTTAAAATCATTACAGCAAATTTATCACAATAATTTACAAGGCATAATCTAAGTGAAGGTAGATTTTACTATGATGAATTTTACATAAAGTAAGTAGGTCTTCTGCTGGGCTCAAAAATACATATTTTTTAAGACTGTAATTTTATTTGCTGCAAAGTGACAAGACCTACACATTACAGCTGTGCTCCAGAATTCTTCTAGAAGATCAACTTATAGTTTATTTTCATTGTTCTTCTTTAAACTCCTTACAATGTTCAAATGCTTTTATAACACTAAATCTGGTTACAAAGAAACGACTTAATGTGAGTTTAATTAAATCAGAAGACAAGTCTTTTGTATTAACAATGACATATACCCAAGAGAAAGTATATTTCACCCGGCATTTCCTTTACCAGATGTTCCCAAATGAATGCCATAATAAACATTTAGAGAAGTCATTAAACATGACTAACAAAACGACAAGAAAAAGAAACCTAGCAACCTTCATAGGTATCATCATGAAAGAGAAAGCAGTACAAAAGCAAATGCAGCAAATATTTTGAAATAACATAATGTTTGGGGTAGTAGGAAGTTAAAATAAACTAAGCCAATTTTTTTCAAAAGTTGAAAAAAACACACACCTTCAACATGAAAAGAATGGTAGCTTAGCAGAGCACACACACAAGTAAAATTATATGATTTCTTTATCATATTTAGAAAACAATGTAATTCTCCATCCACTTACGGAGCATTCCACCCAATATAGGAAACAACTCAGTGCTCAAGTTCAAATCATTTTAACTCTTCAAATGTTGGAAACAATAATAATGACTTTAATGTAGTTCTTCAACAAAATACATCACATCACCATACCAAATAAGTCTATCATGCCAAACATTTAACACAAACATCATAAACTACTCATTTTTCTGCTCCTGAAAAGGAAACACAAACTGAAAACAACAACAAAAAAGCAGGTTTCTTACTCTAAATCAACACACAAATGTTACTTTAAAAAATACTCTCCCCCAGCTTTGCTGAGCTGTCACTGACATACACCGTTGTGCGAGTTTAAGATATGCAATGTGATGGTTTGATACATGTACATATTGCGAAATGGTTACCACAATAAGGTTAGTTAAGACATCCATCACATAGTTACTATTTGTGTGCGTGTGTGTTGGTGGGGGGAAGGTAAGAACTTTGAAGATCCACTCTCTTAGCAACTTTAAAATAAATATACAATACAGGACTGTCGGCTACAGTCACCGGGCTGCACGTCGCATCCCCAGAACTCACCCCAGAAGTTCATACCCTTTGACCACCCTCGCCCATTCCCCCACCTCCGGCCCGTGGCAACCACCAATCTGTTCTGCTTCCGAGCAGTTCGGGGTTTTTTAGGTTGACATTTCGGTGAGATCCTACAGTGTTTGTCTCTGCCTGACTTATCTCACTCAGCAGAAGGCCCTCCAGGTTCATCGATGTCACCAGTGGCAGGACTTCCTTCTTTTTTACGGCTGAGTAATACTCCATGGTATACATAAGACAAAGAAGGAAGATCCGTATCACGTTTTCTCCACGCCTTCCCTGAAAACAGCTCTTTTCTGCACGCACATGCACATCCAGACTCTCACGACCCAGAACAAGCTTTTCTCAATGCCTATTCTGTTCTCCTAAGCGCAACTGTCCGTGATTTTCTTGTAATTGGGTTTTTTAATTTAGTAACAGATTATACGCCTTACCTAAGTCATGAAATGTTTTTTATAACATGATCTGCAATGGCTGGATAATACTCCATTGTACGGCAATCCATCCATTTAGTCACGAACCGTCCAACGTTGAACACAAAGTTGTTTCCAACTCATTGCTCTTTTAAATAACCCTCTGAGGACGGTCCCTGTCCTATACAGATCTCTGAACACATTTCAGATTACATCATCTAAATGGAACTGTTAGGTCAAAGGGAAGGCACATTTTTAAGGCTCTGATAGGTATGTCAAAGTTCAAAAAAGTGCCGATTTACATTTCAACCAATGAGTAAGGAAGGTGTCAGTTTCCTTCACATTCCTAAGCAACACTGTTTTTCTTTTTTCAGTATTGCTAGTTTTTGTAACTCTGCTAACTGGAAAAATTATGTCATTGTTTTTATTTGCATTTCTTGATTTCTAGTGCAGCTGAACATAATTTTGTGTAATTATGGGCCATTTGTATTTTTTCTTTTGTTCATTTTTCCCATTGGGAGAACCATCTTTTTCTTATTTATTTATATTCTTTGTCTATTAAGAATATTAACTCCTAACATTTTGTCCTGTTTGTTAAAAACAGTCTTCTCACGTTGTCACTTACCTTTGGTTTCTGACATTTTGAGCATAAAGAAGTTTTTAATCTTTCTGTGTGTGGATCAATACATTCTTTTATGAGTTATTCCATAAAAGCCACTGTTTTAAGTTTGTCCTGTTCAAATTTACCTAAAAATACCACAGGAACACAATGCCTAGTTCTGCCCAAGCTAGACTGTTCATACTTGGGTAATAAAAATTCAAAGCCATCCGTTTTGAGGGTGTCCCGTTTCCAGGGCGCAAATTTAAATGTGTGCTTCAGGTAACACGTTATCTCACTGAAGGACCCATTCCTTTACACTTACGTGCTCTGCTCTGGTGTTGCAAAACCAAGGGCTCAGGCTTCATCACCAGCTCGGCATGTTAACTGTGGTCGTGTCACTCAGGAAGCCAAATGTTTTCCATCGTGTGTTGATGCCTTCAACAGTTAAAGAGGAAGGCCCATCTCTCTTCAAGCTACAATGAAGGTAGTGTTGCTACTTGATATTTGAACTTACTGCAAGATAAACTCATCCTTCAAATGCGCTTAGGAGAAGCTCCAGGGTTTCCATTGACCACGTAACAACAACATAGAGAGAAGGGACCCTTGCCCTGCATCTCTGTGTATCAGACTTTCCATACGTTTGGAGGGAGGCTCTGCAGTGGCCAATCCTCACTATAATTCTCCCTTCCTTTCTACCAGGAACAGATCACAAACCCTAAATACATACACCCACAGGCTAAACCAACTGTTACATTTTGTAAAGGGCTGTATATTTCTGTAGATCTCCACTTTTCTCAAGCCTAAAAGATGAGCAAGAGACTTTTAGGAATGTGAAACAAAACAAAACAAAACAAAATACAATTAGCATTATTTCTGAGAGATCATTTTGCCTTAACGATGGATACTATCTTGAAGAATGCTAAATAATAAAGCTGGTAAATGCCCATTTTAAGCACTTCAACAGATTGAGAGTGCGACAGTTTCTTTTAATAAAAACTACAATGGCACTGGTGAACGTGGCTCAGTTATGACATTTCCCCCAGGCTGGATTTCTGAACCCCATTCTTTACAAAAATGTAATGATATGCCACCAACTAGGGGCTCTGAATTTTAGACAACACAAAACAGTTTTTCACAAACTTTCTAATTTACTCTCACCTAAAGGCTGGAAAACCCCACTGAAGGCTCTTAAAACTCAACAGACATTAAAAAAAAAAAAAAAAAAAAGCTTTAATTGTTGGATCTCACTGACACAAACATAAGGAAATTCTGAGTTATAGATACTTCACATTAAGCTTTTTCCACTGACACTGTAACTTTTGTCAACATTCAAAGAAAATTCAACCCTGGTCAAAGGTGACAGTTTGACAATCCTGGAAGTGAACATCCTCTGTTTATCTGAACTCGTTTACACGCTCTGCTCAGGGAACTGAAGTGTTCGTCCCCGGCTCGAGCTCTCAGGTTCAGATCTCCGGACCTCAGGGCTGTGAGCTGCCTCTCCCAGACTTAACCTCACAATTCCCCGGCCAGGTGAAGCGGCGCTGAGAGAAGGCAAGCACCAGGTACGAAAAGGAACACGTGTCTGAGGCTAGCTCCTAATGACCTTCTGTGTAGCCCCAAACCCGGCCATTCATCCGGCTGCCTTTCCCCCTCGCCCGGATTGAAATTCTTAAGCCCGTCTCTCTCAGAAGTCACCATTAGTGGCTCTCGAAAGCTTTAGTAAAACAACATTAGGACCATAAACCCTTTCAAGGCGCCGCCGCCCATAAAACGGACACCCTCGTGTCCTCGGTCAGCAAACACTATGTCACCTGCCGCAGGGGCAGCAGAGCTCCTCCTGTTTGTCAACAGAGGCCAAGAAGACGGCTTACGGCCCCTGCCCGACGTCGCGTGCGTGGCGACGCCGGTGGGGAGCCGCACAGCACCACTCACAGTTAAAATGAAGACTTTCTCTGTTTCAATACTCATTGTCTTCATATCTTTAAAAAATTCCAAGTGCACATAAAAACGTTTCATTAAAAAAAAAAAAGAGAGAACCAAGAGTCCGTTTTGGAAGACAAATGAAGAAATGCACGCCTTAAAGAAAGCCACACACTGTCTTCTTGCAAAGGCGCAGAGCAGGGTCAGGAATGCAGCCGCCCATCAGCTGGCCTGGAGCTGAATCCAGCCCTGTCATTGCCAGCAATGTGACCTTGGGCAAGTTACTTAACTTCTCTGTGGTCATTTCTTCATCTTTCAGCTGAGGATATTACCCACCCCCACCCCCCCTTGCCCAGGGGATCACGAGTTAAAACAAGGCAAGGGCTTACGACAGTGTCTGCTTGGCACCGTAAGGAGACAGTGTTAGGTGTTATTTTTATTATCTTTGTACTTTTTAGGCTTTTTAATGAGTTTTCTGATCACTTTTTGACAGATGGCACGATGATGATTATAGAGAGAATTAGTATTATCTTCTCAGATGAGCTGTAAATCGTTTTGTGTTTTTTTTTAAGATTTTATTTATTTATTTTTAGAGAGGGAAGGGAGGGAAATAGAGAGAGAGAGAGAGAGAAACATGAATGTGCAGTTGCTGGGGGCCGTGGCCTGCAACCCAGGCATGTACCCTGACTGGGAATCGAACCTGCGATGCTTTGGTTCGCAGCCTGTGCTCAATCCACTGAGCTACACCAGCCAGGGGTAAATCATTGTTTTTATACGAATCATGAAGTGGCTATTACTATTAACTTTGGCTCCATTTCCCATATGCACCCCCCCCCCAAAAAAAAATCTCCTACCAGGGGAAAGCAAGCAGTATTAGAAAACTCTGGGGTTTGTCCTGTTACCACTGAAAAGTAAAGCCAAAATCACTTTTACTAGCCTGACGGACACTGAAAATATCAGTCACCAAATTAATCCCAACAAATAACAATAATTGATCAGCTCATTGATGTATTTCCCCTTGTCTTCCCCAACCTTTCTCTAACGAGTCAGAAAGGAAAGTTTTCATATTTTCTGAGAATCTCATTACTGCTCTCAAACCATACTCTGTATCTTAGTACAATTAAAAAAATGAGTCAGCACAAGCACTTCAAAAACCTAGCAGTGCAGAGAATCTGGAAATATTTCTCTTCACAATAGAAATCTGGGAAAATCAAAAGGATTCCTCAGAGTGCCAAAGGCAAGGTAAGAATAAATGGACAGAGAGCGTTGGAGTCGACTTTGCAAGTTAGCTTCCCAAAGACAAATAAATGTTCTTTATTCATCAATGCATGTTATTTTTTTCATCTTAGCAGTATCATAATACATGGGAATGGATGTCACTGTTCTGAATAAACCCAAAGAGGTTAATATCCAGTATATGACAAACTATAACCTCTCCTTTCTTGACACTGGGGGGTCAAGATACTCGATGCATTCGACGTACTTGCAAACCGTGTGATGCCACACTGCGTGCACGCCAACGCAGTGCTGCTTTCAGGAATGGACCCAAAACAAAACTTAGGAGAGCTAAGCGGCCCCTAAGCTGCAAACATGTTTGAATGCCAATTTAATGAAGAGCCTATTTCGTTATTCCACTCCTTAGAATAAAGCTAGCTGAAGGCCCAGGAGACGACCCCCTGCTTCAACTGCTGAAACAATATTATCACACGCTCCTTTCACGCATGTACTTCCCCTCAACGCGCCCTCCAACATGGACACACACAGGCAGCAGCGGACCACGTGAGAATTGCTCAGGAAGGTGAAGGAAGAGTTTCACAGCTCAGGGTGATTTCTCCAAAACTATCCCACCGTCCCCTAGGTTTCTCTTTGTTTTCATATATAGGTCCTCCATGACATTCTGTGCGGCTTTCGGGTGGAGCCAGAAAAACTGCTGCTATTGTCCCTGCGGATCCCTGGGGTTCTGGATTATGGAGACCTGGGGCAACCCTCCTTTAAAGGCTGGCATCCAGGGCACCCGATGCTGGGTTCGACTCTACCTTAGCGCTGTGCATTTTCTGGGTACCTGAGAGGAAACAGATGGCAGCAGCCCCCCCCGCTTTGTGTGTGTGTGTGTGTGTGTGTGTGTGTGTGTGTGTGATAATTACGCTCTTGTTGTTGCTAAGATTTCCTCCCAGGCTGCCAGACCCCAAAGAGAACTGGGGAAGGATTGAGGACTTGCCTCCTCTTCCCAACTGGGTGTTCAGGCTGAGCTCCATAAGGCTGCCATGAAGCAGGGCCGACAGGTAAAACACAAACCACACGGCGTCTGATGCTTGTCTTTGTTTGAAATTCAAGTGTGACGCTGCGAGAAGGTTAATACGTGGACCTAATTTTGAAAATACAAACAGGAAGCACCCCCACCCCAATATTACCATTTAAAAAAAAAAAAAAGGAAACCAAACCTCAAAGATACCTTCCAAGGAAGTCATGGGTGGGACCAAAACTAACAACAGTAATAAAACGTCGTCTAAAACTCTGAAACCACCGAAAGCGAGGGTCTCGTTCAGTCAACTAAAAACCTAGCAGCTGTAAACTATTCCTTTCTGTGATTAGTAAAAACAGCATAGGCTTAGCTGTACAAAATCTTCTCCAAACAGGCTTAGGTAGTAAAGAATCATCATTAATTTTTTTAAAATTCCAACATCAATACTCTACTTAAAAGAAGGACCCACTAATTAAGAGTGGATACAATTTAAAAAAAAACTTTTTAAAGCTGTAATGCTCACAATTGAAATGTACAAAAAACCGGTCTGATCAATGGAAACTAGGTTGTTCAACTTGACTTTCTATTCCCACGAATAAGCATAAAACTCCTGTTTCCAACATTGCAGGGGAAAAAAATACTTCTGATTTTAGAACAAGTTCTGTTAACAAAGCTCAGAGTTAAAGAAAAGTTTTTTTCCTTTGAACACCACACAAAACTGGGGACAGTGATACTTTAGAGTTAACAACACGTTACGTTTATTAAGAAGTTCCAGAGTCTAACTATTTTGATGCTTTATTATGTAGTAAAAGGATAGTTTTCTGAAAAGCTCAGTAACCTGGAATTATCAGATAACTTTTTAAAAGAATAAGTTTCCAATGCCCCAGACAGATGAATAAAATGGAAGGTTTTTGCTTCTTTCTGTAGGAATAATGTGGTAATCTGTCCTCTATAGAAAGGAAAAATGGGTCACTGGTAATTAGAAGGTCCAGAAATCCGTGAGTACTTTATGAATACATACATGTTTGCAGGGCACTAGAATCCTTAACCTTTTTTTTTTCAATTCTACCTTCTACCTGCAATCCAATGTTGAACATATACTTTATCTACTTGTAACTTCTTCCTTTCCTAAGACTACCTGTATTACCTACCTACACAAAAATAAGCCACATGAACCACCACAAAAATACTCATAAATATAAACCTAACACAAGTCCCAAACATTTTGACTATAACTTGAAATAATTTGAATATAACTTTTAAGAAACTGACCTAAGTACCAAAAGAGCCAGAAATGACATCTGCCACTAGTCTTGATGTGGGTTGTTGGTTTGTTTGTTTTTTTTTTTGCAAATATAATTACTATTTTCAAAAGCCAATGGAGAGCAAGAAAGTGAAGAAGAAATGAGAAGTCGGCGCACAGTAGGAAGTGCCGACCAAAACATTTGTGTTGTAACGCTCCAAACAACGACAGCACTGTTCTCCCCTCCGCCACACAGAGTGCCTAGTGCCCGTTTGAGAAACGCGTCCACCTCGCGTTTCTCAGCACGATCCACGTGAATATCCTGCTGGCAGAAACGCGAGTCCCGGAGGAGCCAAGAACCGGAGAGGAGGTGGGATAAGGTGCGCGGCGGGATGTGCGGCGAAGATGTTGGTGCAGGCTTGGGCACCGAGTTATGCAATCCCCAAACTGCTGGTGATAGACATCAACTCTTTTTTTTTTTCCTGATGTTTTTAAAGAAAGGTCTCTTCATCCCTTCCTTTATGTCTCAACCAGGTGCTTGAAATTTTCATCTTCCAAAGGCCACAGAAAGCAAGTGATCTCCTGGATAGCACTTACCTGATCCCCAAGATCTTTGCATTAAACGTAACAGACATTACAAACTGTCAGGCGGTCACACTTTTCTGAAAACCAGCAGCCCCTTCCCGATGTACACTCTCAATTCTTACAGCTGAGATCTACCGTGAGCTGGGGAATTGGTACCAAAACAAACAAAAACACCGGAGCCTTGAAAATCAACCTTCAAACAGTGGAATCCACCTGAGGGGATCAGAATCAATCCAATGCTCACGGTGCAACAAAGTAAAATTTTAAAAATGTGAAGACACAAATGAAATACAGCCTCTTCTAAACACTATAGCAAATGACTATAAACAATATAAACACACGCACAGGAACAGGAGAACCTTGCAGAAGGAGGCCAAGTTCTATTATCTTAATTGAATGATAAAATTATTTGAGATAATACACTCAACAGCTGAAAGCTTATTATGGCCTAGGCGGCTATCCAACCACTTGGGAAACCTAAGATTCAAGCGGGCGATAAACACCATTTGAAGACTTAAAAAAAAGACATAAGATCAGTTTAATACCTTGGTGACACACTGGCCTTTCACAGGGTATTCCCCCCAAACATTCCAGAGACAGCTCATGAAACTGTATGTAAGCAAAGATCTGCTACTTCACTGTGCTTTGGGAAGCACACTTATCTCAGAGCCCTCCCACCGACATTTCAGGCGCTGCGCGGCCACACAGCTCTTGTGAACTGAGCAGGCCCCTACTCCACCTACCTGGGCCTCAGTTTCCTTATTCGTACCAGCCAAGAATGGAGCACAGTCGCTGGGGTCCTTCCTGGATCTAACTTTCTATGACCTGCTTTTAGCACTGTGCATTTGATACAAAGCTATGACAGGGTCACAGGGGACACGAAGGAAAAAAAAAAAACCCCAAAAACAAAAAACCTAGGCATGGCTCTTTGGGAAAGAGAGGATTGCTATCTCTTTCTGCCTGTAAAATTCTTGTGGTTTTCATTAATCTCATCTTCCTGAGAGCTGGTACTTGTTTTTCTTCTTTGCATTTTCCATCACTGCTGGCTGGCTACAAGTGTTTGCAACCGCCTCTTGCTCCTCGCAAGTTCTTTCCCCTTTGATCCGCCTTTCCGTCCTGCCAGATGCCTCCAGCCAGCCTCGGACCGGCTTTCGTGACACACGACTCCCCCTCCTCCGACTCTCTAGAGCTACCCCGGCACTAGGAGCCCTTTTCCGCACTTTATCCCGGGCTAGGAAAAAAGAACACGCTGCATCCCACCGCCACACGCACGAGCCCAGGCCTGGCGCGTCCGGCCGTGGGGTCCGGCACCCAGAGTCTGATCGAAATGCTCGTATTTGTTGCCTTGACTCCTTATAAGGCACTGTTCCCTGAAGCTTTGCGGATAACCCCCACCCCACCGGGCACCCCCAGGCTCACCCCACCCCCGGGAGTCGCAGTTACCTCTTTGGGAAGGAGGAAAGGCAAGAAGGCGGTACGAGCTATTCGGAACTGCACCACGAAAATGTGAGTGGCAGGCAGCAGTCCCCTGGGATCTCAGGGGCGTGCGCCGGGGTCCCTCACACCCCCTCCCCAGACACACGCGCACGCACAGCCTCCGCTGTACACCTTCCGCCCGCCGCGGCCTCCACACGCCGCCCCTCGCGCGCCCCGGCCCCGCGCCCCCGCGCCCCCGCCGCCCCCGCCGCCCCGCACCCAGCGCGGGGCCACCGCGGCCGCCTCCCTGCCCGGGAGCGATGGCGGCGCGCGGCCCTGCCGGGCGTCTCGGCGCCCGGGGCGCGGGGCCCCGCCCGGGAGGACTCGCCGGTCTCTCCCCCGGGCCCCGAGCCTAGGACCGGCCCCGCAGCTCCTACCTCGCTCGGCCCCTCGGGCGCCAGCGGCTGCCTCCCGCCCGCCTCTCGCTCGCTCCCTCTCTCGGCCGGGCCGCCGCACGGAGTCGCCTGCGCAGGATCCTCGCCCGGGTGACGGCTCCGGGCGCCGACTCTCCTAGCGCCGGGGCGCACGGGGGCGCGCGCGCCGCTCGCGCGCCCACACCGGCCGCGCGCGCCGCCCGCCACCCCGAGCGCGCCCCGCGCCGGCGCGCGCCGCTTCCTGGTTCCGCCTGGAGCGCGCTCGCGAGCCCCGCGGTCTCTCGCACCCCCTCCTCGGCCGCCCTGGGGGGACCGGGATCCCGCTCCGCGCACCCGGGGCGGCTACACGCTCCGGGGAGCCGGCGCCGCGCGCAGCCCCTCGTAGTCGAGCGAGGGTGGCTTCCCCATTTGGCTCCCCAGCCAGGTCCCACCGGCCACAAGCACATGCTGCTTTGCTTGGTGTGGACCACCACTAGCAGGGCTCTGGCCGTACTGTTGTGGTCACTGTGTGTCGCGTGGATTGGCGCCCCTCCGCCGCCCGCCCACCCACCTCTCTTCCCCCTGGCTGAGGCCCGCGTCCTGGGTCCTGTCCCTCCCAGGCCGAGGTCAGAAGTCCGCCACTGTCCCATCAATAATTATCCCGGGTTTGCTCCCAGGAGGGAGTTTCAGCCAGGGCGTCTGCTGCTTACCACCCAGATGGCGGAAAGCCTGGATGGACACAGCAATTCACATTCACCAAGGCCAACTGGATCGGTCCACTGTTCCAGAGGGAATCTCTGGGGGACAAGGGCGTCTGAGACCGTTTCGCTCCCTGAGGAATCTTGCTAGCTCCCACCAGTCAGCGCTGTGGGAGGGGCTGCCTGCTCTATCCAAAAAAGGGAGAATAAACTGCATCACTGCTGCAGGATGCAGGGGAAAGAGGTCTCTGAGACCCTTTTTCCATGCAATGGGGCGGGGGTGCAGTGTCTGAGAAGACAGCCTGAGTCACCCACTCTCCTCTCCTCTGGGTACATCTCTGGAGCTGGCCAACGGTTTCCCTGGCAACCCTCCAAGGGCCAGTACCATAGCAAGGCATGTCAGAGCTGCAGAGCCCCAGCTGCAAGGGCAGAGGGAGGAGAAGGACCCCACACATACACACAGAGGTCCCTTCTCTACAACCCAAAAATCTGCTTGTTCAGGGATGACCCGGATCAGCAAGTCCCCAAGTTCTCCCATAATCCTCCATTGGCAGCTCTTCCCAACAGCCTCCTCTTCACCTCCAGAATCACACCAGCCACAAAGATCCTTGTGTCTGTAGCTGATCAGAAAGCCCTTCTTCCTGACCCAGGCTCCTGCTTCTATCCCACACTCTGGGCCAACACCTGGCACAGGGCTTTGCACAGAGTAGGTGCAGGGAGCTTGGGGGCTGGAGCAGGACAGGCCTGAGCAGGAAGCTGGACGGAAGCTCCAGCCCTGAGCTGTCTGGCAACACCTGTGACAGTCAGGGTGCATGAGGTTTCGACACCGGGGCACACCGAATTTCTTTCTTGTAAGCTTTCAAGCCTGCGCACATGCTGTTCCCTCTGCCTGGAATGTCCTCGTGTGCTCTCGATGCCTGCCCTTCGGTGACACTGGCTCCAGGCAGTAAGAACCTCGCCCTTCCTGTTCCCCACCACACGTTCGTGCCTCTATTCTGGCACCTCTCACGTTGAAAGGCAATTTGTTTACATGCTTCTCTAGCCCCGACAGCAGACGGAAGGTCCCGTTCCCCCCTCTAAAATTCCCACTCGTGCCCAGCCCAGAGCAGACACCCAGTGAAAGTTTGAGGAACAAACTCTGTGCTCTAGGAATAGAAATGGAAACCGGGAGGACTGTGGAGAAGCCAAGAGCACAGACTCCAAAACCAGGCTCCCTGTGAACTCCCTGCGCAGTGTGAGCCGGAGCAGGTTTCCTGCCTCGATTTCCTCGCTGTGATACGGTGACAGTAATGGGACCTACCTCATCTCCTTCTGGGGAGTTAATGCATGTACGGTGCTCCCGGTGCTAGAAAGCACTATGGAGCTGTTAACTATCATGACTGTTCTCAGTACCTGCTAAGATTCGCGCCCCCCTTCCTAGGACCGGTCAGGGTTCAGACTCAGTGCAGTGGCCTCAGCTGCTGTGCCGCGGGGCGCTAGTTTGAATGCCCTGGAGGGTGGGGCAGGGAAGACTCTGTTCTTCACCTCCTAGCACACATCTGACTGACCACTAGGTACCAGATCGAGCTGGCCGGCTGTGTGCACAGGCAGGGACAGAATGTCCTGGGTCGCTGCCTCAGCAAAACAAGGATATTGTCAACCTGAGGCGGGAAAGAAGGCCCAGTGCCCGTCTCTGCCTACATGCCGATACAGACGAGGGGCAACTTCTCTTCTCCTAGACCTCAGGGGTAGGATCCCCTCAGCTGAGGGGACGCCAGACTGAGACATTGCACATAAGGAGTCCTGGAAAGAAAGAAACTGGACAGGAAGCTGGAATCCAGAAAGATCCTATGGCGAGCCTGCATGGAAAGGTCCCAGGGGCACTCTGATTGGTGTGACTCAATTGGTTGAGCGTTGTCCAGCACAGCAAAAGGTCGCCGGTTCGATTCCTGGTCAGGGCACACGCCTGGGTTGTGGGTTTGGTGGTCCCCGGCTGGGGTGCACGTGAGAAGCAACTGATGTTTCTCTCCCTCCCTTTCTCCCTCCCTTCCCCTCTCTCTAAAAAAATAAACACATAACATCTTTTTAAAAAATATAAATCAAAAAATGGTTTTGAAAGTTCCCAGAGGCATACACCTGCAGAGGAAGAGACGTCCACAGGGCAGAGTCCACACCGTCTCCTAGCCCACGCCAGCCTGACCCGGAAGGGAGAGGGGCTCGCGGGACAGCCTGCGGGTCAGGCGGGCAGCCTGGTCCAGAACTCGGATGTACTCCCAACCAGGATTCGACTCCAGCCTCCCCCCCAGTTCTCGTGGACGAGCATGTGGCTGCCACAGAGAGCAGGTCACCCCCTTCACGTTCTCCCCAGCCCTGCCCAGCCACAGGGAGGTCACGAAGCCATTTGCTGGAAATGTAATTGAAACCACAACCACAGTCCTCTCTCACCAGAGACCTACACTCATCTAGCTTCCTTCTCCAGACCTCTCTGGACCCCAGGACTCGGGGGGACCCTGGGGGACCACTGGCCACGTGGCAGCCAAGGAAGGACACCTAGGAACTTCCCTTCTTCCATAGGGGTATGATTCTTCCCTTTCAGGTTGGTACAGGCCCCCCTGGAGCCCCAAGGAGGAGGCAATGGATACTTAGCAGACAGGAAGGCGGAGAGACCCAGGTCCCCAGGACCTCAGACTGGAGGTTTGTTGCCACCGGTGGTTCAGAAGGCGCGCCGTTGGTGCCAGGGCTTATTTCTGCCGGAGGGTGGGCGGTGAAAATAGCTGAGTTTTACAGTTAGGTCTGGTTCCAAATCCCAGCTCTGCCCACTCACCAGGTGTGTGATCTCAGTCAAAGTACCCCACTCCTCGGAGGGCCTCAGCGTCCCTCGGGGTAAGCCCCGGGAGCTGAAGTCTAGGATGTGCGTGCAAATGCCTGGAATCTCTGTGGAAGAACGCACAAGACTTGAGCAACTGCGGTTGCCCCCGCAGAGGGAACCTGGGGGACAGGAGAGGAGAGAGACCAACTTTTTACCATCTGTCCTTCCGACTCTTTCGACTTGTGCACCATATGCTGTGCTACCTAGTAAAACATCAAGAAGGCTGAACATGTTTTAAAAGGAAAAAGCAGAGAGAGTGATTATGAAAGTAACTAAGCATCGTGCGTGGTTTGCAGGAGGTACTTGATAAACGAACATTTTTTTTTCTCTTTTGAACCTCAGCCCAGCCCCCACGCGGTTTGCTGAGCCTGGAGGGGGCGGACCCAGGGGTGGAGTGGGGGGACAGGATTCGAGCGGTAGGTGTGCAGGTTCTCGTCGGACTCAGCCACCTGGAGATTCTCACACGCTGCTCCCCCGCCGGTCCCTGTACGCCTTACCTGTCTGGGCTCCCTTCCAGCCACAGCCAAGGGGGTGGCTCCCTGCAAAGCCTCAGCCTCCCCCCGCCCCCCCCCCCCGCCTCCCCACCTCCTGGGACAGGGTCACTATGCCCTGGTCTCCCTGAGTCCCCAGGCGATATCCAGAGAGGGCGGGGCCGGCACCAAGGAGGCAGCGGGGTATCACCCCCAGCCGCTATCTTGCTGGCTTGCCTGGTGGTTTAAGAACTCAAAAGTCAGCCCAGCATCAGGCAAAGATGAGGCCGCCGCTGCTGTTGCCATGTGCAGAAAAGCAGGTCAGTAGGACTAGCTCAGGCAGAGGCCAAGGCAGAGGGAAGAGCCTTCTGGGTGCTGTGGGTCAGGAGGGACGAGAGGGAAACGGAGTCTGCATAGCGCAGGGGACTCTCTGAACCATCAGAGTCCGCAGTAGCCCCGGGCCGTTGGACGGAGCTTCCTTAACCCACCAAAAATATCTCTGAAGCTACTAATCTGAACCGAGCCCTGGGACGCGCCCCTTTAGGCTGCTGATTAGACCCACACAAAGAGGCCCACGACACAAGTAGAACCGAGAGGCTACGGGAACGCTGTGAAGAAAACGCCTCGCTCTCCCAGCCAAGGTCTCTGTGCACCCACCACGCGCTAGGCACTGGAGCGAGTCTTCACAGCAACCCTGGGACTGGGTCGGTCTTGCTCCCCTCCGTTTATAGGGGGGCTCGCTCAGCTCGAGGAGGCAGGTTTGCGTGCCCGGGGTCACGAAGCAGGGCCAGGGTTTGCACCAGGTCCGAAGGACCTCAGGGCCTTTGTGGTGTTCTCTGTGCCAGGCGGACCCTGTGAAAGATAACGAGGTGTCTCCAGGGGGCTGAGGGGGGAACGGCCTTCCAGGTCGGTGGGATGGAGGGCGCCAAGGCTTGGAGTGAAGAGAAGCCAGCGCACCGGGGGAGGGGGGAGAGGGCGAACTGTGTGGCTGAAGCCTGGAGTGCCCGGAAGGCCCAGGCTTTGGGGGACAGGATGGGGGGAGTGGTTGGCAGCAGCCAAGGAACACCAGGCCAGTAGCCAGTGAGGGGGGACTGGGCATTGGCCCGTTCTCCTCCACTTGCTCCCGGGGCTGGGGAGCCTAGTGTTGAGGTTTGGAGTCGGGGAGAGGGCAGGGAAAGTGTGGGTGGGTGTGTGCAGGGAGACACCAGGGAACAGTAAGACACGGAGGCCAGGAGAAAGGAATCCTGCCCCCCAGGCGTGACAAAGGAAAGTGGCACAGTGGTGGGGACGGCAGGGGAGGAGGTGCGCAGCCCTCTGCCGCACAACCCCCGGAGGGCTTGAGGTTGGACGCCGGGCCAGTGGGGCCACAAAAGCTGTCCTGTTCGGCTGGAAGGAGGAGAGACTAGCTCAGGTGGTCATTGTGGATGAGGGTGGGAGCAAGATCAGGCCCGGGCCTCCTCAGGCCCGCGAGGCTGCTCCCCGAGCCCCCGCCCGGCCAGGAACTGGGCGCTGGGTCCAGAGGCCGCACGCCGCCCCCACCTCTCCGCAGGTCCTGCCAGCACCTCTCCCGAGGCAGGTGGTCAGGCCCACGGGGCAGAGGAAGGCAGGACTTCCCCTCCCACCCACCCGTCCACCCCACACCCCTCCTTTCACTGTGTTCCCAGAACCGGAGGACAGTTGCTGTGCCTCGGGCGGGATGGCCTTGTGCTCTCCTGGGGACTTCGCTGTAAACCGACTTCCCTGAAGAGTGGCGGAGGAAAGGGGACAGAGGCAGGAAGGGGGAACGGGCCTCCCCCGGGACCCAGCGGCTCCTGCCCTTGCCCCGAATTCGCACGGACCTCCTCGCCATGTGCACTCACTCACACACACACACCAACCCTGGTCCTGCCCCGTCTCCATGGACAGGGACGGTGGCGGCATTTCCACCGGGAGGCACGGGGTGAGGAGACTCAGGGAGAGGCGGGGACACTGGCCTCAGGGGTTCAGCCCACGCTGAGGATGGGGCTGTGGCCCCTTCCAGGGGCCTTGCGGGTGGGAGCTGGAGCAGTGCTGGAGGTGGGCAGTGCCAGCAGAGACCAGGCTGGGGGCGGGGGTGAAGCAGGACGTTTCAGAGCCCGAGGGCTTCAGCTCTCCTCTCTCTGCTGGGCACACAGATCCTTCCTGGAACACCCCCGGCTTTCTGGGGAAGGCTCTTCGCCTCCACCCTGCCCCCCCTCCGGCTCCCACGCCACAGGAGCGCTCCTTGAAGAAGGGACTCGCAGCGCAGGAGACAAAGGCGTCTCTGTGCCCTGTCCCTCGGCCCTCCCCGGGGAGGGGTGGGTCAAGGTGCCCATCACCTGCTCTTCCCAGGGTGGTGGCATCAGCGGGGCCTCGTCTGCCGGTCTCCAGGGCAGACCTGGGACGTGGGCAAATTCTTCCCTTCCTTCCCCAGCGCACACCGGCACGCAGGTCGTACTGGCTCATTCCACAGAGCAGGGGCCCGGACGGGCCTGGAGGTGGACGTGCCACAGGAAGCGACACAGAACGGCCGTCGGGTGGCCCAGTCCGAGGGGACCCCTCCACTCTGCAGACGGGTGCTGGGAACCCCTCCCGTGGGGCCAGGCAACGTGGGTCCCGGAGCCAGCTGGGCACCTACTGGCCGGACGGCTGGGGACAGGTGTCTTTCCTGAACCAATTTAGGGGATGGTGCTGGTTCCGCCTACCTTCGCGGCTGTCACAGGGACGAGTGGTGTCGAAGAATGCAAATACATTTGTACACGGATGCGCCGTGACCCCACTCAGGATAAGCGCCCGCTGTGCCAAGGACAGGTCAGGCCGGGAACCACTGTTATTCCTGACAACATACGGCCGGTCTTCTTGGAGGGAGGACATTCCCACAAGATTTTTGAAAACGACTTTGACATTTTTTTTTTATCTGTAAGATTTTTTTTAAAGATTTTATTTATTTATTTTTAGGGAGGGAAGGGAAGGAGAAAGAGAGAGAGAGAGAAACATCAATGTGCGGTTGCTGGGGGTCATGGCCTGCAACCCAGGCATGTGCCCTGACTGGGAATCGAACCTGCGACGCTTTGGTTCGCAGCCCGCACTCAATCCACTGAGCTATGCCAGCCAGGGCTCGTAAGATTTTTTTTTAATCCTTCCTCACGCCCCAGGTCATGCTGCGACTTGGAATCGGGATGAGGGGCAATTAGAGGAAGCCACTCTGGGACCCCAGTTCAGTCCAGATCCTAGGCAGTTTCTGATCTTCCTGAACCCAACCCCCCCCGTAGGCCTCAGCTTCTCTCCTCTACAGTCTGGGCCCCTCAAACCACCAGGGTGCTTTGTGGTGAGAAATAGCAGAGATCCAAGCCAGGGGACTGGAGCAAAAAGAAACACCAGATTTGACATTTCTGGGTAGTTGTGTTACCCGGAGCTGTGCCACAGTCACCTCTGCCCCCAGCCCAACTCTGACCCCCTTCCCTCTCCCACTCCCTTGGGCGGCCTTTGCCCATCCTGGGAAAGCGCCAAAGCTCCTCCCCTTCCCACTGCGTCTCTGAGGGAGAACAGAGGCACAAAGAAACGGAGAGAAACCCAGACAGAGGCACACAGAGAACAAGACAGAGACCTCGAGAGCGACTCAAAAGGAGAAGAAGAATCAAAGGGCAGGAGGAGGAAACGTGCAGCGAGGAACTCTGTGATTCAGAGCCTCGCAGTCAGAGAGGCCGCGTCAGGACAACCGGAGCTTGGCCAGGGAGACAGCCGGACCCAGAGTGGGGGAGGGGGCCCAGGGGGGCTCTGCAGGCGCTGGGCACATCCTTTCGGCCCAACCTCTCCCACTTCGTCCCCTGGCACCTCAGTGCCGGCTTGTTTGAACCCAGGACTACCCACCCCCTAACCCAGCTCAGCCCAACCCAGCCAGATGTTCTGTGGGTGGGGCTGGCCCTGGGGAGGAGGCTGGAGAGGGGGCTGCCGGGAAGGAGGCAGTGGGGGCTCCCACTCTGGAGCTGCTCCTACTCTGCAGATGCCCCGGTTGGGGTGTGTGGCAAGGATGGTCTTCTGCCCTCCAGAGGCAACTCGGGGGCGGGGGGGGGGGACTTGGAAACCTAAGGAATCTGCTCCCACTGGTGGACTGGCCCACTGCTCAAAGCGAGAGTCTGGAGGGCGCAGGTGCGGGGCTGGGCCCACCCTGCACGTGGCCCTGGGTTCGGATCTGCCCCTGCCGGGCGGCGTGACACTGGCCAGGTCACCTCCCCTCTCCAGCCTGTTTCCCCACTTGTAAAATCTTCCTTACAGTTGTTTCCAGCTCTGACACTAGCCTCCTCTCCTTGCGGGTGCCCCCCAGCTGGGGGCGTCTGAGCCTCCCCTGCTGAGCCCATTGTGGGGGGGAGGTTTTGCACCTTCTCCTTCCCAGGGCTCCCCTGTGGAGCATCTAAAGAGCAAGGTTGCCTCGGTCCTTCTCGAACCCCTCAACAGTTCTCCCTTTCTTCCCTTGTGATCCCGTCGACCGAGGCCGCGGCCACACGTGGGGGTGTGTATGGGACCCAGGCAGCCCAGCTCCTGCAGCTCCCGACTTGTTTTCCTCTGAAGTAAAAAGAATGAAAGTGGGGGGAGGGGGGCAGGAAAGGAGGGAAGTGGAGGGGGGAAGGGAATGGAGGGGAAAGGGCAGGTCTACAAAGGCATTAGGGCCCGATCCGGGGAGAGAATGACCCCCCCCCAGGACAGAAGCCTTGGCCCAGCTGGGCCGCAGGAGGGCAGCCAGCCCGGGCCCCTCCCTTGGCGCTGCCAACACCAGCTGCCAGGCATAAGGAGGCCCAGAGGAGAGGGAAGCTGGGCAAAGGGGATGGAAGACTTCCAGTCTAGCCTTGCCCAACTTTGCACACCCCCCAAGGGGGCTCTCAGGGAGGGGCTGTGACCTAGGCAAAGCTTAGGGAGGTTGCTCCCTGGTCCGGCAAAGCCTATGGGCAGCCGTGAGCTTGCCAGGGCACAGGACAACCCTCCCCCGGACCTTTCTGAAGGTAGGGCCAGCTTCGGGTTTGACGGGGCTGGGGTGAGGGGAGGGGAAGAATCATTTACGAATCAGTTGCCAAGGAGACCATGTGCCCATTGTATCACACGGGGCAAGCCCCTTTCCCTCTCTGGACTCCCATTTCTTATCTGCACGATCTGGGGCGGGGGGAGGGTTCGAACATGTGACTGCCAAGGTTCTTTCCTGTTTCAGCTGCAGAAGACGAGGGCGCCGAGGTGGGAGTAGGGGAAGGAGGGGAGCTGGGGCCGTGGCGTGAGCGGGCTGGCTTCGCTGGAATCCCCAGTCTTTCCCCTTCCTAGGGCTTTGCCTCTGAAGTCACAAGAGCTGTGTCCCCAGCCCACATAAACACACGCACACTCATTTACTTTTTTTAGTCGAGGGACTTGAAAGATGACACATGCAAGAGCTGCAAGGCATCTCCAGCTAGTCCAACCCTCCCTTTTTGCAGATGAGAAAACTGAGGCCCGGGTTTGGGATTTCCAGAGCCCGGGATTTCCCGGTCCTCCCACCCCTTTTCCCCGCCACTCCTGAACGTCTTGCTCGCCACAGTCCGGGGGCCGCAGGAGAGAGCCGGCTGGGACTCCCGGGGGACCCCGCCGTCGGGGCAGCCCCCACGCGCGCGCGGCGCCGCCCCGCCTCACCGCGCGGGGCCCCGCCGGCCGAGGCCGCCGCTGCGCACTCGCCGGGGAGCTAGCGACCGAGGGCGGAGGCGGGGAGGGAGCGACAGAGGCTGGGAGGGGTGTTGGCGAGAGCTCGCGCGCTGTGTATGGTCTATCGGAGGCAGCTGACCTTTGAGGAGGAAATCGCTGCTCTCTGCTCCTTCCTGTAGTAACAGCCGCCGCCGCAGCCGCCAGGAGCCCGGGCCGGGAGCGAGAGCCGCGGGCGCAGAGCCGGCCCCGCCGCCGGACGGCTCGGTGCCACCAGGTGGGTGGCCGGGCGGCGCGTCCCCGGGCGGCGCGCGCGGAGCGGGGACACTCGACCCCAGTCCCCGCCCCGCGCCCCGGGACCCAAAGCCCGACGGCCGGGCGGGGTGCAGGGAACGGTCCCCGCGACCGAGAGGGAGTTCGGGCGCAGCGCGGACGAGGGACGAGGGACACGGATGGAAGGACGGCGGCGCGGATGCGCGCCGTCCTCGCCCGCGGTGGGCAGGGGGCGCTGTCGGGCCGGACGGTGGGAGACCGCGGGGCGCCGCTGCCGAGGACAGCCTCCGCCTCGCCAGCCCTCGCTCAACAACACTAGCCACGTGCCCGCGGAGCCCCGGCCGTCCGCGGGACAGCGTCGGTGGCGTAACCTGGGGCTGGAGTATCCCCCCTTCCCAGAAATTGGTGCTCAGGGCTCCAGGCTGGGTAGGGGGATTCTTGCAACCCTCCTCAGAGGGCTGTGGGCCTCCGCAGTCCAGTTTCTCTTTCAGTTTTTAGCTGTCCCCCCGCTGGGGAAGCCCCGGTGGGGCGAGGGGAGAGGAAGAGGAGGAGGGCACCTGACTTTCGAGAGAGCCCCTCCCCAAGCCTCAGCGGGTTCCTTGTTGGAGGGCAGGGCGCGCCTTCCCCTCCTCACCATCTTTCTTCCCGCACAGGAAAGCGTGTCTGTGGGAGGGGAGGGGCCTGGCCTGACCGCGGTCCAGGCATGGGTGGGCACGGCAGGGCCAGGGGCAGGCCCAGCCCTCGCCTCTGCTGGGGAGGCGCCTCCTCAGCCCTCTGCTCGCCCTAGGTGAACGGACATGGCGGGCTGGATCCAGGCCCAGCAGCTGCAGGGAGATGCACTGCGCCAGATGCAGGGGCTGTACGGGCAGCACTTCCCCATCGAGGTCCGGCACTACTTGGCGCAGTGGATCGAGAGCCAGCCGTGGTAGGTGCCCCTGTCTGCCCCTGCGGGTCCCTGCCAGCCGGGGCCCCTCGGCCCTCAGGTCTCTTCTTGTGTGGTTTGGTGTGGTTTGGGCCCTGGGTGTTCGTTTCTGTGAGGAAGGGGCCGTGTTCTTGGGAAAGGGGAACAGGGAAAGGGAGAGGGGATGTTTCTCGACTCTGTTGCCTGTGGAGTTGCCAGGAATGAGTCTTGTGGGCTCTGGAGTGCCCGTAGGGAGGAGCCTTGGGATTTCCACGTCCCTCTCCTCGCCTGACGTTCTGGCCGAGGAGGTACCACAGCAGGCTTCTCTCCCCTTGCCCTGCCCCCAAGGGATGCCATTGATCCGGAAAATCCCCAGGACCAAGCCCAGGCCACCCAGCTCCTGGAGGGCCTGGTGCAGGAGCTGCAGAAGAAGGCCGAGCACCAAGTGGGGGAAGACGGGTTCTTACTGAAGATCAAGCTGGGGCACTACGCCACGCAGCTCCAGGTGGGTGTGGGGGCCGGCGGTGGCCGCCTTCTCCCTCCAGCACCAGCACCCGGGGTTTTTCCTGGCCTGGCCACTGACTCACCGCCTGACCCCGAGCTGATCGGCACCTCTTCGGTGCTTCGATTTCCCCCACCCCCTCTTTCTGCATCAGACCTGTGGGAGTCCTCTAGCACGTGACACAGCAGGGGGGTCGGGTGGGTTTGCTCCCAAGACCGGGGGACAGGCTGAAAAAAGGCACTGTGGACTGGGCGAGCAGAAGGGATGGGGGGTAGACTGAGTCAGGGAAGCCTGAGAGAGTCTAGAGTTGAGGGGGTGAGGTGCCCAGACGCCCTTCTTGGGGGCTCTGGGACGGGCGGGAGAGCTCCTGGAGTGGGGCAGGAGAGGGGCGGGGTGCACCTGGGGGGCAGGGGCGGGCCAGAAGAGCCTTGATTGGGGGTTTAGCTGTCAGATGCAGCTTCTTCTTCCCAGGGGGGTGGAGGGGAGGAGTAGAGGGGAGAGAGGAAGTTTTTGTGGAAGCAAGAAAGCGGTGTGGGTGGTGACCCCAGTCAAGCATTTACTAGAACTCATTAGTATTCCTTCAAGAACCGTTCTTCAGTATGAGCAGCAGATGCCAGGAAAACGAAAGGCCTCTCCCCAGAGAGGGAGGAAGCAGGAGAAACCCGGGGTGCAGAGGGGAGCAGGACGGGAACCCAGAGCTGGAGCATGCTGGGAAGCACCTCGACCTTGGCACGAGGTGCTCAGAGTGTTGAGTCATCTGCTCCCTCACTGGTGTGTCTGTGGATACGCACTTAACCTCTCTGCGCATCAGTTTTGTCACCTTTGAAATGGGGACAGTCATTTCTGCCGTGTGACAGGGTTTCTGTGCCATAGGAGACGGTCGAGTGGAAGTGCTTTGTACACGGGGAGCCTCTAACAATGCAAACCAAGCGAAGATCTGGTGGGGGCGGGGGCCAAGTCCAGGAGACACAGAGGTGTCTGGCGAGAGTTCCCGAGGCTTCCCGGGGAAGCTGGGGGCGAGGGGCTGGGGGGAGGAAGGTTGGGCGCAGCCCTGCGACAGGCAGGGTGGGCGCGGAGGACGGCCCCCGTAGCTGCTCTCGGACCCTTTCAGAACACGTATGACCGCTGCCCCATGGACCTGGTGCGCTGCATCCGGCACATTCTGTACAACGAGCAGAGGCTGGTCCGAGAAGCCAACAACGTGAGTGTCCCGCGGCGCTGGGCAGCGGGGTCGGGAAGCCCCTCCCGGGCAGGCACGGCCGCCACTTCTCAATACTGAGTGGGAGGGCAGCCCAGAAGTCAGGGACACGCGCAGGTGTGAGGGCGGTTTCATGTGCAGGTACAGAGGGACCCCCTGGCTCCAGGCCCTGCCACTTCCTAGCCGTGGAACCCGAGCAAGTGCCCGGACTTCTGTGAGCCTGTGTGTCTTCAGTGATCAGTAGGGACAGGAATAGCACCTCCTTGCAGGGTTAGTGTGACGGTTAAATGAGATACTGCATGGGCCAGGGATAGACCAACAGACCAATGAAACAGAAGAGGAAGCCCTCACTCAACACCCCACACGCACACTCACACACACGCACACACACACACACACTCACACACACCTGGAAGCTCTGCCCAAGTCGGCGGTGGCCGTACAGATCACCAGGGAAAGGCTCTGTCACTCAGCAGTGGGGCCGGGCCAGCAAGAAAGCCTGTCTGGTGCGGGGTCCGGGTGGGAAAAGCGAACGCAGGCACGCTGAGAGCGTGAGGCCCAGGGGGCGGGCCAGGGGCCCATCCCCCGAGTTCGGAGTCCTAGAGGCGTGACCGTCTGCCTGGACGGGGGTGCAGACCTCGCAGGGTCTGAGTAAAACACGGCGGACTTCGTGAAAGGACGTCGGGCAGGTGAGGCCACGGACTGGTGCCTGGGGCCCGGGCCCTGCTTTCTGTGCCCGTGTTGTTGCGGGCGCTGGTGTCAGGAACCGGTTCAGTCAGCATCTCCAGACGTCCTGCCGTGTGTGTGTGTGTGTGTGTGTGTGTGTGTGGCCGGGTCTGGGCTGCGACCGGAGAAGCACACGGAGACCTGGTCCCTGCCGAAGGGAATTCAGGTGGCGGCAGGTTCCCCAGCGGTGGGCCGGCTGAGTGCTGGGGCACGAGTGGGAAAGCACCCAGGGCAGCCGGGGCAGGCGGTCAGCGGGGCGGGGGTGGGGAGGAGCGGGAGTTACTTGTGAGGGCAGGAAGGCGGGAGCCACCTTAGCACACTTGGAGACCTGCAGGTAGCCAGAGCAGCTGGGGAGCGGGGAGCCGGGCGGGGAGCCCTGGCGGGGGAGGCCAGAGAGGAAGCAGGAGCCGGGCCACAGAGGGTCCCGCAGGAGCCCCCTGCTGTCCCCTGACTCGCTGCTGCGACCACACAGCTGTCTGCAAGTGTGCGAATGGCTCTGGCTCCAGCCGACAGAGCCGACAGAGCCGTGTGTGTGGTGCAGGCGTCGTCCCGGTCCGAGGGTGGGGGTGGGAACCACGCCTTCCCCAGCCTCTGATGCCCTCGGCCTTGGGGACTCTGGGTGCACAGGACAGACGCGGTCCCAGCTCCGGGAAGGCCCCCCATCCCGGTGCCCGGAGCAGACGAGGAGTGAGCACAGGAGCTAGACGCCCTCGCAGGAGGGTGGCGCTGTGTTCCCTCGGCGCTCAGAGAGGCCGCCCTGAAGGGTGCCCGTGGGAGTCCCGAGTGAGGCAGGGGTGGGGCCAGAGTGTTCCAGAGAGACGGACCCCCCACGGCGAAGGCCCTGAGGCAGGCACGTGCTGTGTGTTGAAGGAGTGGACAGTGACCGGCCCGCTGGGCGGCGGCGGCTCTCGGCCAGGGCAAGGGGGCTGCGGAGAGGGGTGTGGAATTTGTCCCGAGACAGGTCATTGGAAAGGCCCTGGAGACTCGGTTGGGAAAAGCTCAGACCAGGTCACTTAAATGTCTGGATCCCCGAAGCCCTCGCCGATGCCTCCCCGGTCCCTTGTGACTTCACTTTGGGGTGTTCAGGACACCCCCGTGAGAGGTGACCCTGTTCCCCCCTCCCTCAGATCAGTCACGGTGGGCCTGGACAGAGGACGGAGATGGTGTGAGCTCACCTCGCCTCCATCCCCGCTCTGTCCCAGCGCCCAGCACAGCCCCGGGGGCTGGATCGCTGGAAGAATGTGGGCGGTGGGTCATCATCATCATCATCATCGTTAGCAGGAAAACGCAGGAGCTCTCGGGGTGTGCTGAGCTGCAGTCTCTCCGAGAGAACTTAGAGGGACCGTGTTGGGGCCGCCCTGGCGGAGGCCGGCCCTGCAGCAGGAGCTCCTGCTGTGCTGTGTGAAGACCCCGGGGTCTGCCAGCGCCCGCGCCTCTGCCCCTCTTGGCCCCTCCGCCCAGTGGGACAGAGGACTGTCCCTGGACTCGGAGTCTGGGGTCTGCCGTGTTGGCGTCCCCCAGGCCCGAGTGAGGTTCTCTCCCACCTCACTGCCCAGCTCACTGCTGCCCGCACTTCTGACCTGTCTCCAGGGCGCCTCTCCCGCCCGGGACCCTGGTGGACGCCATGTCCCAGAAACACCTGCAGATCAACCAGACGTTCGAGGAGCTGAGACTGGTCACGCAGGACACGGAGAACGAGCTGAAGAAGCTGCAGCAGGCCCAGGAGTTTTTCATCATCCAGTACCAGGAGAGCCTGCGGATCCAGGGTGCGGCCGCTGCTGGGGGGCGCTGGGTGTCGGGGGGCGGGAGGGAGGGCCACTGTGGGAGCTCCTGCAGGGTTGGGACTGGGCCATGTCTGTTTCGGGGAACCTTCCCCAAAGCCTGGGAGGAGTACTGGCCGCCGGGGATGGCCCCCTGCTGTGGCTACGCCCCTGTGCATGCGTGATTCAGTGGAACCCTTACAACAGTTCCAGGGTGTAGACAGAGGTGTTATCCCCACTTTGCAGACGGTCACACTGAGGTTCACAGAGAACAAGACACGTGGCCTGTGTTGCTTGAAAGTTGCAGAGATGTGTCATCAAATCCCTGTGCTTTGTTAGCTAATATTCTCTCCCTAGTTGTGGGAGGTCAAGTGAATATCTCAGTGAATGAGTGAGTGAGTGAGCGAGTGAGGGACTCAGTGAGTGTGGGCAGAGTGTTCCCCAACGAGAGGGAGAGGTCAGCTGGGCGTCCTGAGGCGGAGCCAGGCGGGGGAGGTGGAGCTCGGGATGCGCCCTCTGTGGCCTCCCTTCCAGGGGACGGAGCCGGCAGGAGGGTGACAGTGGGAAGTTCTCCCGACCCCCAGCCTGCAGTTTGCCCGTGACTGCCGTGACGAGGGTGTGGGGACAGAAAAACCGGCTGCGGGAAGTGAGCCCGGGCACAGGCTGAGGAGTTTGAATCGGGGGCCCGTCTCCCTCCCCCCAGACCCACCTGGGCTGCACACACCCGCCCCCCCAGGCCCAGGGAGAGCAGGGCCGCCCAGCTGCCTTTCCCTTCGCTCCTCCTTTCTTGCCTCTTTGGGTGGAACCTTAGGTCACTGATTTCAGACCTTTCTTCTTCTTCTCCGATAGAAACATTCAGAACCGTAAGTTTCCCACGAAGCCAAGTTTCAGGTGCATCTCGTGGTTCTGTGTGTGCTGTGTAGTCACTGTCATTCAGTGTGAGCTGCTTCCTACTTTCTCTCCTGGTGCTTCCACCCATGCGTTTAGAAGGACATTGTTAATGTCCAAACTTAGTTTTCTCTAGATGTCCTATCATTATGATTTTATTTTCATTTCGTGATTGAATTCCACTGAGTCCGAGAGCATGCTCGGTATGGTCTCGATTCTTTTAAATTGACTGGGGCTTGTTCTGCGGCCCAGCCTGTGTTCAGTCTCGGTGACTGTCTCTGGCGGACTGGAAAAGGATGTGTTTTCCACAGTGTTTCTTCCAAAAGCAGCAGTAATAAATCCAATGATGTTAACAAATACAACAATAATACTTATTTTTAAATCTATATTTAAGTGTAGGGCTGATATATTACTTGTATGTTCTAGTCTAGATATTTATAGAATGTTATATATTACACACGTGTAATATAGTCAATATATATAGTCATATATAATATACTATATATGATATAAAACATATTATAAATATTTATATATATTTACTATGTTAACATAATACCAAAAAATCTAAAAACAAAAGACTAACAACACCTGTATTTTCCAAAACAGCCTGTACTGAGCACGGTGGCATTGCTGTACGTTTTTACAGGTCTCTGCAACGTCAGGGGGAATAGGATGTGGCCAGACCTTCCTATCAATTGTAGTATCGCCTGCCTTCCAGCCTCTAGAGAATTCCAGTGCATAATTATGAGAGATTAACAGAGGAAAAGGCAAAGTCCTAGGACTTCGAACACAGTTTGGCTGTGTGGGCCTCCCGTAGGGTCTCAGGCCCCCCCCCCCCCGGCATCCCGGGCCCACACGTGGGGACCCACCGGTGTCTGTCTGTCCGTGCGTGTTTAGTTACGCTCAGCCCGATGGCTCCGTCAGATGCTGACAGAGAGGCGCCCAGATCTCCTGTCACTCTGTGGGTCCCTGTGCTTCTCCGGTTGTTTCAGTGAATGTGTCCTTCATGTGTTCTGGAGCTTTGTGAGCAGGTTCATGTGCATGTATGATCGTGAGTAATTATGCAATCTCTTTCTCGACCTCTGGCCCTCACGGCTGCCCTGCGAGGCGTTCCTAGGGCTTCTCTGGCCTTCTGGTTCCCCGTCGCTCGGCACGTCCGTGTCCACGCTTTTCTCGTTCACAGCGGGGACAGCAGGTGGCCGTCTCGCTCTGTGTGTCTCCCGGCCGTCGTCCTTCTGATGAAGGTGTCCAGTCCCTGAACACTGAGTGTCCTATTTAACACTCTGGGTCTGGGTCTGGGTCTCTGCTCAGTAGCTACTCTGATTTGTCCCAGATCAGTTTTGTTTCTCTCTCCCTGCTTTTTAAATTGATTATTTAATGTTTTGGGGTTCTCCTCTCCTTTGCCTCTTTGAGCCTCCCCCTCACGGGCCGGTCAGTGTGTCCTGTGCCCCGAGGCCAGCGCGTGGCCCGGACGCCGCAGGCGGGGCGTGGACGGTGGCCCAGAGAGGGTGTCTCCCGTCCCAGCTCAGGGAACCGGAGACGCCGGCTCCCGTCCTCCCCAGGCCGTGGGCTGGCAGACGGCCCCATGGTCCCGTTCCTGGGTTTTGGCCTCCTCCCCGTGGGTTTGAGCTGGACTCTGGCTGGGTCCGCGCCCACCGTGCCGGGCAGTTCAGTCTGAGCTGCCCCTTCCCATCAGTAACGCAGACCATCGACCTGTTGGTGCAACTGGGGGCTCGGCTCCCTGCGGTGGGGTGGACTGTCACCCCCATGTGCCCTGGTGTCCATCCCAGGAAGCTCTGCCACCTGCCAGGGGACCCCTAACTGGGCCGCTTGCACAGGGAGGCTGGGCACAGGTGCCGGGGGCGCCGCCACCTCCCTGTGGGGGCAGGCTCCCTGGGGTGGCCGTCAGACCACTCTGCTGGGCTCTGGGCCGGACACCGCTCCTCCCGCTCAGGCCCCGCACTGGGATGGAGCCGCATTTCCGAATTCTCGTGCAGTTCCGGCCTTCCCAGCGTCTGGAGTTCTTCGGCCTGTCCCGGCTGGTGCGGCCACGGGGCCGGGCCTCGGGCAGTGAGGCATGGCCCTCCAACGCCTGCCCGGAACTGGCCCAGGACATGCTGATGCTCAGGTCTTCTTGACTCAGCCCGAGTCAGAACACCGGGTGTCCCAGAGGCTATTGGCAGGGGGAAGTCGTTATCCCCCCCACAACCGGGCTTGTAGGAGAGCGGTTCTCTCTGTGGCGGGAGGGGCGGGCCTGCAGGCTGCAGGGTGGGGGCAGGTGGCTGTCACTGTGGAAATGTCCGATTCCTTGAGCTGGGATGTGGATTCACAGGTGTTCTTTCTGTCATTCTTTCTACCTTCCTGATGTCTTAAGCATTTCATCACTTATTTTTAGAAAGAGTTTATTTATTTATTTTTAGAGGAAGGGGAAAGGAGGGAGAAAGAGAGGGGGAGAAACTTCGGTGTGAGAGAGAAACATCGGCCAGTGGCCTCCAGTGCGCCCCCCGCCGGGTCCCGGGCCTGCCACCCAAGCCAGTGCTGTGACAGGGAATCGCACTGGTGACCCCGACCTGCTGAACCACACCAGTCGGGGCTCGTAACTTACTTTTTAAACAAGGGTGGTTAGGCCCCCCCGAAACCCCCGTCCCTGCCATGGGTGCGCTCCCTGACGCTGGTGGGAAGAGAGCCGCCTCCCTGTCCTGAGGGAGTCGTGCTGCTTCTGCGTGGGCCCCGGGTTCCCTTTCTCTCCCTGCCTCTCTGTGTCTCTGTCAGACCCTCTATCTCTCCCCTTTCTTCTTTGTCTTCTCTGTCCTCTTCCTGCCGGGCAGCTGAACCCGCGGGGACCAACCCGGACCAACTCGCTGGGCCCCTTCAGCACAGGCAGCCCTGCCTTCCGCCCTGGGGGCGGGTCCTGTGCCCCCGGCGGTGGTCCTGGGCCGTGGGACAGGCCTTCCCTTCCCTGCCGAAGCTTTGCGGGTGGGGTTGGGTCCGAGAGCTGCTTGTGTCCGTCCCCCTGTCCCCTGTCCCCCTGTCCCCCTGTCCTGGAGCCCAGTGAGCAACGAGGACTGACTCTCACCCGGAGCTTCCACGGCTGGGCAGCCTCCCGGGCGTTTTCTGTGTCACCACTTTGTGATCCCCATGGCAACCCACTGTGGCCGGAAACAGGGTTCTCCCGTTCTGCACTCGGGGAGCCCGAGGCCCCGGGGAGAGAAGTGATTTGCCCGAGTCCACGGAGGCAGGAAACGGCCGGGGCAGACCTGGGACTGGGCAGTGTGGCACCGAGCTGGACCCCAGGGTGGCGTGAGGAAGGCCGGCAGCCAGCTGTGTGGGTCAGGGTGCTGGGGTCCTCCTCAGCTGGACCCACGAGCTTCTGTCTCCCCAGCTCAGGAGGGGCGCCCAGAGTCGGGGGCCCAGGGAGTGGGGCCGGCTCACCGTGGGCGCCCGGGGCTACCGGCGCCCTGAGGTGCCACTGGTCACACAGGTCAGCGTGAGGGTCTTGGGCGCTGGGAGCTGGGAGATCATGGCCGCGGCTGTCCCGTCCCCTCCTGCAGCTCAGTTTGCCCAGCTGGCCCAGCTGAACCCCCAGGAGCGTCTGAGCCGGGAGACGGCCCTGCAGCAGAAGCAGGTGTCCCTGGAGGCCTGGCTGCAGCGGGAGGCCCAGACGCTGCAGCAGTACCGCGGGGTGAGTGGGGCCTGGGTCCCCGTCCTGCGGGCTCGGGCCCACGTCCCGAGTGTCTGTCGGGGCACCTGAGAGAGGGGTGGAGCCGGCAAGACAGCAGGGCCTGGGGGAGCAGGAGGCCTGTGGGGGCCTGGGAGGAGGAGCGGGCCGGGGAGAGGGGCGGCCCTGCCCCCCGCTGAGGCCCTGCAGGGCTGTGGTCTGGGAGCCCAGAGGGCCTGCTGTCCCTGTCTCAGGAGCTGGCCGAGAAGCACCAGAAGACCCTGCAGCTGCTGCGGAAGCAGCAGACCATCATCCTGGACGACGAGCTGATCCAGTGGAAGCGGCGGCAGCAGCTGGCCGGGAACGGAGGGCCCCCTGAGGGCAGCCTGGACGTGCTGCAGTCCTGGTACCTGGTGTGGGGGCCGGGCAGGGCGCCCAGGCGGGCAGGGCGGGCAGGGGCCCCAGAACGGAGCTCCCTGCTGCGTATTCTGCTCCCGTGTGTCCACGGGCGGGTGGCACGCTCCGTCCTGAGGCAGGTCTTACTTCCCCCCGTGGGTTTGGCTCCTGGCACAGACGTGGTGCCCCCAGGCCTGCCCCTCCCTGGGCCGGGACTCACTGACTTGGGGAGTAGAGCAGGGCCGGGGTGCACAGGGAGGCTGGGGCTGGTCGTGTCCCTGTCAGAGTCGCCTCTCTCGTGTGTCTCTCTGTTCCTGAGAGGCAGGGCGGCTTTGCTCTGCTCGGTGCACTGGGGGGCGGCCGGGTCTTGGGGGGCTGGCCCCGGGCTGGGAGCCTCTCCACCCGTGTCCTGGGGCACGGGGTGAAGCCATGGTCTTTCCCTTTGGCCTCGGGCTCGTGGGCAGGTGTGAGAAGTTGGCTGAGATCATCTGGCAGAACCGGCAGCAGATCCGCAGAGCTGAGCACCTCTGCCAGCAGCTGCCCATCCCCGGCCCCGTGGAGGAGATGTTGGCTGAGGTCAACGCCACCATCACAGACATCATCTCGGCCCTGGTGACCAGGTGACTGCTGCCCCTCGGCCACGCTCGGCCCCCAGTGTAGCCGGCAGGGCGGCGCGGGGGGTGGGGTGGGAAGCTGGGGGTGCTTTCTCCGTGGCAGGCTGTTGCTTGAATCCTTGTCTCCCCGGTGGCCGTGACTGCTCGGTGTTGACCTTTCCCTTGTGAGCGCCACAGGGGCTGCCCTGGTTTCCTGCAGCCCCTTCCCGCTGCCAAGTTCATTGCACTGCCGCCCCTCCCCTCCCGCCCTCCCCCGACTCTCAGTGGCCTCCCTGGGAACAGGGTCTCTGTCTGCCCCGCGCTCCTCCTCCACCCGCTGAGCCCTGTGTATGGCCCCTCCCCGCTGCCGCTGGGAGGGGCCGGAGCCCCGCCCCTGAGACCGCGCCTCCCGTGTCCCTGCAGCACCTTCATCATCGAGAAGCAGCCCCCGCAGGTCCTGAAGACCCAGACCAAGTTCGCGGCCACGGTGCGGCTGCTGGTGGGCGGGAAGCTGAACGTGCACATGAACCCGCCCCAGGTGAAGGCCACCATCATCAGCGAGCAGCAGGCCAAGTCGCTGCTCAAGAACGAGAACACCCGCAAGTACGCACGTCCTGCCTCACCCGAGCCCCTCTCCGAGTTTAAGTGCAGTCTGGGGGCCTGACCTGTCCTACACTCGGAGTGTCCCAGTGACGGGACAGCGTGGCCTCCTTCCCTGCCGTCTTCGGCCCTGGTCTTGCGAACGTGGTCTCGTGTCCGCCCGGTGCCTTCTGTCTGTCCCGTTGTGCCAGGTCAGGACAGGTTAGCAAGGACTGCACTGCTTGGGGAGCCGTACGTAGGGCGTGCTGACTCCTGGGACGTGGTGCAATCCAAACAGGACCTTGTCCTCACCAGTCACTTGACCAGCAGAGCAGGCAGCAGACAGGAGACGCCATCGCCGGTGTGGGACGAGGGAGACATGTAGGGCACTGTGGAAGTGGGTCACGCTGTGGGCGGGTCAGGGTGGCAGTTTCAGGCTGCAGGACGGATGGGAGCAGCCGGCGAGCGCAGGTGGAGAGAGAACATGTCTCGTCCTGAAGGTGCCTGTGTGGATAGAGGACCCAGGGCCGCGGTCCTGGGGTCAGGGAGGGCCGCCCATAGAGGTCGCAGTGGATGAGTGAAGGGGGGAGGGCATGTGGGAAGGGGGAGGCTGGGTCACGTGTGCTGAAGGCCGGCCGTGCGATCCGAGGGTGGGAGGAGAAAGGGCGTGGAGAGGTCCTCACTGTCGTAGAGCTCACGTTTTGGCCGGGGAGGGAAACAGTCCTCTATAATTTTGAAAAGACGGCAGTGTCGCCCTGGCTGGTGTGACTCAGTGGATTGAGTGCTGGCCCGCGAACCGATAGGTCTCTGGTTCAATTCCCAGTGAGGGCGCATGCCTGGGTCCCCAGGTCCCCAGCTGGGGGTGTGCAAGAGGCAGCCGATTATTTCTCTCACACGCTGATGTTTCTCTCCCTCCCTCACCCTTCCTAAATAAATAACTGTTCTTTAAAGAAAGAAATAACTATTCTTTTAAAAAAATAACTAAAGAAATAACTAATTCTTTAAAAAAAAAAAAAGAAAATAAGACAGTGTCCAAAAGCGATCAACTGTAGGCAGGGAATAAGACAGGTATCACAACATCTGGAGAGATCTCTCCTCACCGCAGGGGCAGCTGGAGGCCTGTCCGAGAAGGTAGTTGAGTTGAGACAACACTGGAAAGGGCGAGAGTGTTTGTGGCAACAGAAAGAGCGATCGCAGGAGTCCTGAGGTCGGCAGGAAGCCCGCATGTCCAGCAAACAGCCCAGGCAGTGTGGCTCAGTGGTCCCGAGGCAGGGAAGAGGAACGCAGTGAGGCCGGGGAGGCGGGCAGAGCGGGGTCACGGGGGTCCTTGTAGGCTGTGGCCATCATTTTCCTTTAACCGCGCTAGAAGCTGCGAAGCCACCCCACCCCCCGCCCCGGAGACCCTCAGATCAATCTTGATGCCCAAGGCATCGGTGACCCCAGTGATGGAGACCCAGGCCCCGCCCCCAAAGACCTCCCGTGGGTATTCTCAGGCTGATGAGAAAATAAGGGCGGAGACACACCGAGGAATGATCTCGGGGGATGGGGCCGAGGCCGCGGGCCCCGGTCAGCGGCCAGGCCCACGCTGCCGGCCTGGGGCCCGTGTGGAGATGGGGTCCCTTCTCTGCCCCGCAGCGAGTGCAGCGGCGAGATCCTGAACAACTGCTGCGTGATGGAGTACCACCAGGCCACCGGCACGCTCAGCGCCCACTTCCGGAACATGGTGAGGGCAGGGACCGCCTCCCGGGGGAGGTCTGTCCGGATCCCAGCCCTTGTGACCAGCCCCTGTCTCCCTGTCCCCCTCTGGCCCTCCCTGACAGTCCCTAAAGCGGATCAAGCGTGCTGACCGGCGGGGTGCGGAGTCCGTGACGGAGGAGAAGTTCACGGTCCTGTTTGAGTCTCAGTTCAGCGTAGGCAGCAACGAGCTCGTGTTCCAGGTGAAGGTGAGCCCCCCACCCCCCCACCGCTCCTGCCCCCCGCAGGTCACCCGGCCCAGCGGCGGGCCCTGCCCGAGGCCAGCTGCCCGGTTTGGGAAGGCCGGAGAGGCCCCAAGTCCTCCCCTCCACGGTCTCAGACACGCTGCCCCGTGATGCCATGGGCAAACCTACTTTCACTCTGCCGGTGCCTGTTGGTGAGGTTATATTATAATCGGGCACCTGCCCACAGAACTTCGGCAACAGGCCAAGAAGAAAGATGTGTTTTTTGTGTTTGTTTTTGCTTTGGTTTTGTTGGGAGGGGCCTGTGGTTGGGAGTGTGGGTGAGCGCCGGGGGTTGGGCGTCTTGCCTACACCGACGGCAAGATGGTGGTCGTGCGCTCGCATGCGCCCTCCACTGTCCTCCTCTCGACTCCTCCAGACCCTGTCCCTTCCCGTGGTCGTCATTGTCCACGGCAGCCAGGACCACAATGCCACCGCCACCGTGCTGTGGGACAACGCCTTCGCCGAGCCGGTGAGCCCCCGTGGGACCCGCATCTCTACACCCCGGGGTTCCCCAGGGTCGTTGTCCCAGGTCTGGGAGCTTGGTCGTTGGGACCTGGCCCCCGATCGTCCTTCAGCCTGTGGTTCGGGCCCCTGATCTCCGTCCTGGTGGCCCTGCCCTGGGTCTCTGTGCTGCCCTCTCCCTCCCCTCTGCACCTGCCGCCCCCACTTCTTTTCTCTCCCTTGTGTTTGTTTTCTTTCCTGGATCTTTCTCAGTCCTCCCTGTCCGTCTCCAGGTGTTCGCATAGCTGTGTGTCTGTGGGAGCGTGCAGCTGTTTCCTAGTCCCCCAGTCTCCCAATTTCCCCCTTTCCTCCTGTCCCTCTCAGGGCAGGGTGCCGTTTGCCGTGCCTGACAAGGTGCTGTGGCCGCAGCTGTGCGAGGCGCTCAACATGAAGTTCAAGGCCGAAGTGCAGAGCAACCGAGGCCTCACCAAGGAGAACCTCGTGTTCCTGGCGCAGAAGCTGTTCAACAGCAGCGGCAGCCACCTGGAGGACTACAGCGGCATGTCCGTGTCCTGGTCCCAGTTCAACCGGGTGAGGGGCCCGCGGCCGCTGCCCGCCTGGGGCCGCCTGTGCCCTGCCCCCACCCCGCCCCCACCTCACAGGCACGGATCTGCCCGAAGTCAGCCGCTCTTACAAGCAGGAGAGACGGAGGGGGCTGGTGCCCCAAGGAACGCAGGCAGCTGTAACAGTGAAAGCAGGAGGGAACTCAGGGCCGAGAGTCTGATCCTTGGGTTCTAGCCCTGGCCCTGCTTGCTAGTTTGCCAGGCCCCGTCCCTTCTCCGTGCCTCGGTTTACCCACCTGTGAAATGAAGGGGGTGGGCAGGAATGACTATTGGGGGTCTTGTCCGGCTCCCACAATTCTTTACACCCCCTCCCCCTACTCCATGAAGGGTCGCCTTGGACCTCTGTGTCTACGAGGCCAGGGGCAAGGTGACCCCCCAGTTCCCCAGGACGGGGGCTGGGGACCGTGTCAGTGTATGGACGGCCAGAGTGTGGGACAAGTAGGATGAGGAATCGGGAGAGGGTCTGGGCGAGGACGAGAGGATGCCGGCCAGTTCCTGGGCCACCTGTGGGGACAGGGGCCCCGGCCCTGACGTGGGGTTTCTGGGGTTCTCAGGAGAACTTGCCGGGCTGGAACTACACCTTCTGGCAGTGGTTCGACGGGGTCATGGAGGTGCTGAAGAAGCACCACAAGCCCCATTGGAATGACGGGTAAGGAGTGGGGGGTTGGGGGCCGGGGGCTGTGGGCTCAGGGGGCAGCGGCAGTGACGCCCTGTGCTCCGGCACCCAGGGCGATCTTGGGCTTCGTGAATAAGCAGCAGGCCCACGACCTGCTCATCAACAAGCCCGACGGGACCTTCCTGCTGCGGTTCAGCGACTCGGAGATCGGCGGCATCACCATCGCCTGGAAGTTCGACTCCCGTGAGTGCCCTCTGTCGTCCACGCTGCAGGCCCCGTTTCCCTGCCCCATTCTCCGTCGGGCCTGCGTCCGTAGCGGGTGCCCCGTGGGAAAGACAGGACCTGAGCTCAGCGTCTGGGAGGAGACACAGTCCCGTTCCATCACTGTCCGTTCTGCAGAACCTAAAATCACCGGCCCCTAGACTCCCCAGACTCCCTGGGCGGGTCCCTCAGCAGCTTGGTGCTCTCCCTCCTCCGCCCTGACCCAGCCTTGGCGGCAGCTCCCCGCCTGGTTTGCTGGGTGGAACATTCCCATGGCAGGTTCTAGTGCCAGGCAGCACGAGGGGCGGGGATGCCGTGAAAGCCGGGGTGTCTCCGCAAGCCCGCCCGAACCCCCCACAACCCCGGTCCTCCTCCTGACGGCGGCAGGCTGCGGGAACGTGCTTGTCCCTTTTCCCAGCTGACCGCAACCTGTGGAACCTGAAGCCGTTCACCACGCGGGATTTCTCCATCCGCTCCCTGGCCGACCGGTTGGGGGACCTGAGCTATCTCATCTACGTGTTCCCCGACCGGCCCAAGGACGAGGTCTTCTCCAAGTACTACACTCCCGTGATCGGTGGGTCCCGCGCCGGCGCTCGCGACCCCCTCAGCCTGAGGACCCGCGCTCGGGCTGGGCGGCGGGGGCTCCCTAGGAGGAGCCCAGCGGCCAGTCCCGCTTGGGCTTCGGTCGTGGGGTTGGTGCAAAGCACATGAGGAGAAGAGGTCAGGGCTCACAAGTGAGGAGAAGGAAAAGCGAAACCTCTGAGTCTACTTTCTTCTCTGCAAAAAAAAAAAAAAAAAAAAAAGCTGAGTAGACTCTCACTTCTGCGCCCTCGGAAGACGAGGCTGCAGTGCTGGGGGTTAGAAGCCCGGGTTACCCTGACCCACAGGTAGCCCACGACGCTCCCCTGCGTCCACGCCGTCTCTGCTCCCCGCCCTTCGCCCTGTCCCCTGCCCCCAGGCCGCGAGTAGGGAGCACAGTGGACAGGTTTTTCTTCTCCAGCCTGTCCCCTACCCATGGGTTGGGTTTGCTGCTTGGTCGTGATTCTGTATCCTTGGCAGGCGTGGGGGTGGGGAGGAACCCAGCCAGGGGCCGGAAAAGGAAGCCAGAGGACGGGTGAGAATCTGGGCAGCCCTCTGGCTGGTCCAGCCAGCGGGTGTTCGTTCAGGGTCCGCGGGAAATCTCATCCTCGCCGTGGCCCTCAGCGACGTGGGTAGGAGGAAGACTCCGTGGGGTGGGCTTCCACGCCCCGGCAAGCTCCCGGACGCTTTGGTTCTCATCACAGGTCCCCCCTCGGCAGGTAAAGCAATGGACGGATACGTGAAGCCACAGATCAAGCAAGTGGTCCCTGAGTAAGTGTCCGGGGTCCGGCCCGGTCTCCTGCCGCCTCTCTCCTCCGCTGGCTGTCCTCACCCCTCACCACCACCCCCCCCCAGTCAAGGGCCCAGCGCTCCCTTCCCCCTAAAACCTGGCTCCGCCCTGGGGAGGGACTGGGCTTGGTCGCCATGAGGCCAGTCCCCAGGGCCCCACTCCTGCAGCTGGAACCCCTGTGGGGGCTTGGTCCTCCCGCACCCGAGAAAGACACACAGGTGCCCCCGGGGCCCCTCCCCAGACCAGCTGCCACCCCAAGGCTGCTGAGGCTCTGCTCTGCCTCCTCCCGCAGGTTTGTGACGTCCGCAGACTCTGCTGGGGGCAGCGCCACCTACATGGACCAGGCCCCCTCCCCCGCCGTGTGTCCCCAGGCGCATTACAACATGTACAACCCACAGAAGTAGGTCGTGTTCTTACGGGGCTTGCTGGGGTTGGGGGGCGGGGGGGGACTGGGCAGTCGGCCTGAGGCTGGACCCCAGGGTGGCTGGCGGGCCAGGGAACACAGAGCTCCTCTGGGTCTGAGACCCCGCCCCAGCGCAGGCCGTGCTCTGCCGTGTGCCCAGGAGCAGAGAGGGTGAGGTCAAGCAGCAAAGAGCACAGAGCTTTTTGAAACTGCCCATAGCGGGGTCCTTGCTGAGGTGCTGACCAGCTGTGGGGCCTTGGGAAAATTATGGAGCCTCTCTGGTGCTCGGTTTTCTCATCTGTACAATGGGAGCAAGAATACCTGCCTCATGGGATTGGGGTGGGGACCAAGAAGCAGAGTGCGGGTGAAGCACTCGGCACAGGTGAGGCTGCGATACGGGCAGGTCTTAGGGGTCAGGTGGAACAGGGTGTTAATTGCTCCTCTGTGGGGTTTCTAGGGTTGAGAATTAATTCTCCTGTGGACTGTGGGTGGCCTGGGGTGGATGTTTGGGTGCCTGAGAGGCTCAAGCTACAGGGGACCACCACAGGCTTGGGGGTCACAAAGGCAGGAATTTCAATCCTGCCTCCACCCGCCAGCCAGGTGGCCCCAAGCAAGATTCTGGACACGGTCAGGCCTCATTTCCTCCTCTGCAAAGCGGGGTAAATGCCTGCCGTGCAGGTGGCTGGCAGGACTGGAGTTGGGTGGTTGCAAGGCCCAGGTCACGGAAGGTGTGCAGGGACAGGTGCTAGGATTTGATGGAACAGGCCGCAGGTGGGCAGAGCTGGCCCATCGGCACGTGTCCCAGGTGAGGACGGGGCGAGGAACGTGGACTCCCCGTGGTCGCTCAGCGAGGCAGGGAGACTCGAGACTAACGAACGTGCCTCTCCGAGAGCCAGGGACTGACCCACTCAGCTCGGGGTGCAGCGGTCTCGCCGGCGCGGGTCTCGTCCCCATGAGACTCCAGTCTGCGTGGGGCGCGGGCCCGAGGCCGCCTCCGGGAGCTCATGGTGGTGAGGCGGGCCAGCTCCCTCTGACGCCCTCCTCTGTCTACCAGCCCCGACCCGGTCCTTGACCAGGATGGAGAATTCGACCTGGACGAGACCATGGACGTGGCCCGGCACGTGGAGGAGCTGCTCCGCCGCCCGATGGACAGTCTGGACCCCCGCCTGTCCCCGCCGGACGGGCTCTTCACCTCCGCCCGAGGCTCGCTCTCCTGAGCGTGCGGGTCCCACACCGCTCTTTGGAAGCAAGACTCCTGTGAGGGGTTCGTTTTCGTGTTGATTTTAGCGTCGCTCTGCATATTGGTGCCTTTGCAGACAGCACGCGTGTGCGTGCACACGTGTGTGCGTCTGCGTGAGAGGTGTGCCCGCCTTGCCTTGCCTTCGAGGTCCCGGGTGTGTGGCTGCAGCCGCCACTGCCACAGCCACCTTTTTCTCGGATCACGTTATTCCAAGAGCCCCCTGGGCCTGTCTCCTGCAGAAGCAGCGGAGCTGCTTCTGCCGTGTGGGGTACTCAGGGCAGGGCCCCCCACCATGCCCCCAGCCCTGCCAGGGCCCTCCTCTATTCAACAGCTATGTGAACAAAATTATTCAAGAAGGGGGACAGAGACAGGTCACGCCTGTAAGCTTTACTCCTAACTTAGAAGCTTTGCCTCCCAAGCGTGCGTGTGCGTGTTCTCACGCACACGTGTTGGTCTGTTGCTTCTCCCCTCAGGAGGGAGGTGGGGGTTCAGTTCTGAGTAGTACTTTATGCTTTATCTAATGACTCTGGACTCCAGGCTTTTTGTGGACGGAGAGCTTATCTAGGTCATGGCCATGTCCCTAACGCAGCAGAAATGGGTCATTTGAGACGGGCCTGTCAAAGCTGCCCTGGGCATGTCATTTCACGGCCTTCCGGCGCCCCCCCAACCCCCACCTGCAGCGTAATGTTGTTGCCCACGTTCCCGCTACGCCCCGGTCCCGCCTAATATTCCCTCCCTTCCACGGGGCCCCAGCCTTCTTTCCCCGCCTCTCTGGCTTACACGAGAGGGGAAGAGAGAGGTCCTGGGCGTCGTCGTGGGTGGAGGGCACCCAGGACTGGCAGGGCAGACCCCCTCCGATTCAGGAAACACCCTGCAGCGAGAGACGGCAGCAACGCCTGGAGCGGCGGGGGGGGCAGGGGCGAGAGCGACCTCGGCCTCCCTCGGCGGGGCGGTGGGACCTGGCGGAGGCGGCCTCAGCACGGTTGCATAACTGGCTGTGGTCAGAGAGGGCCGGGCTCCAGCCGCGCTGGCTCCGCCCCGAGACGACCTGGCCCGCGGCCAGGGGCAGCTGACGGGCGGGCGGGCGGGCGGGAGCCCTGGGCGTAAACCGCTGGAGGCAGGTGGGGATGAGAAGGGGGTCTTTTGTACTTTGTACATAGGCCATACATTTGTGAAAAGTGTTTTTGAATAAAATATTTTTTTTTCATAAAATGTTGTTTTGAAGCTCCTGGTTGGGGAGCCCGGGTGGCGCTTTGACCCTTCTGCCCTGAAGCGGCGGCGCTGCGCTGTCACGTGTAGCCGGAGCGGCCGCGCGCGGCTCCTTTTCTGGGTTTTAAGGCCGCCGACCCCGTCCCCACCCCCACCCCCAACACTGTCGGCGCGTCTCAGGAGACCAAAGGGCTAGGACCCCAGGTCTTGGGAAAGGTTGGGGCGGGAACTACTAGGGGAAGGGGACACGAGGAGTGGGAAGAACTGTGGCCACCATGAACAATCTCGAAGTGGCCGAGGGCCAGGGCCGAGGCGACTCGCACCCCCATCCCCCGCCACCCCTGCTCCGGGGGCCAGTCACCGCAGAGCCGCACAACAGTCTCTCTTCCCCGAGACCAGCAGGTGGCACCCTGCCGCTGCCACTGTGTTCCGAAACGGTCACTGGAGAGCTGGAGGATGGGGTCCCCATTCGGACCCCTCTGGCACCAAGCCCCAGGGGCTGTCACTGGGCCCCCGTAGGGGGAGGGGAGAGCATTTCGGAGCTCAAAGGGAGGGAAGAGGGGCTGGCAGTTCGCCCCGGGAGGCGCAGGGGCCCAGAGCGGGGCGCTGGGGGTGGGCGGGGAGGGAAGCAGCCGCCAGCCCCGCCTGAGCATAACTAATCTCGCTTCGATCTCGGGCGGGGGGGAGGCGGTTCCTATCTCACACCGCTGCTCAGATCAGCCCCGTGGGACCCGGCTCCAGGGGAGGGGGCGGGCGAGCCGAGGGGGCGCCGGTGTCTGTGAATTATCGCCGCTGACTGCGGGCCAGAGCAGCCGCCAGTTCGGTGTTTGGTTTGTCCCCACCGAGTGACTGAAGAGTGAGTGATAATGGAGCCGCTGTGCAAGGGCAGGCCTTTGGGGGTGGCCTGGGGTAGCTTATCGGGCCCCAGACGGGAGGCCCAGCTGCAGAGGCCCCGGGAGGGAGCAGGGAGGGAGGAAGAAGGAGAGAGAAGGGGGTCTCCGCTTTGACACCTTTGAGCGAAGGAGTGTGAGCCCCGGCTCCTCCAGTGAGCGGGCCCTCACCTGGGCGCTGGTGACTGACATAAGTGGGGGAGGGCTGCCCCACTCAGGAATGAGGGGCTGGGGCGACCAGCCCCGGGGAGGCGGGGGCCACCGCCTCCTGCCTGGACTCAGGCTTGACCTGTGTCTGAGGGACCTCCACCAGCCAGACGGAGCTGCCACGCTGTCAGACAGGTCCTATATATTTTTATTTTTGGAAGTTAAAGTAGATACAGCAATATACAAAAAAAAAAAAAACAACCCCACAATAATATAAATTTTTACACTATGAAGTATACACTGGAATTGGATGCAGTGGCCAGAACAGCAGCTTACAAACAAACCACTGTGTGAGTAGGTTAAGCGGTCGGCAGGAGCCCAGCAGTGGGACCGGGGCCGGAGCCGGGGCCGGGCGGGGGTGGACAGTGGAGAGAAGACGGGCAGCTTCTGGAGGACGTGGTGCTTTAAGAGAGCGGCCAAACCGAGTCTCCTCTCGGAACTTCACTGCGATCAGTCGGAGTTGGACCCAGACACAGATGCTGCCTCTGAGCGCCCGCCTCGGCTGCATCTGCTCCCGAGACGCCCGGACCCTTGCCGCGGGCCCCTCCACTCTGAATCTCCCCTCACTTCGTGAGTCAAGACTATGGACGAGAGTGCTGCTGGCGAGGGGAGAGCCCCGGGCCAGCCACTGCTGGGCAGGAGGGTGGGACAGCCAAGGCAGCCCCTGTCTGTCTTGGAGAGAAGGTCCTTATCTCCTTAATTCAGCAGCTGGCTGATTTGGGGGCGACAAACAGCGTCTACAGAGACTGACCCAATGATACAGAGCGGTTCTGGACCCCCCACTCCAGCCATGCCTCTGGCCAGAGGGGCCCCCACATCAAAGACCAGCCCTCACGCCCCTAAGCATTCTGAAGGACACAGTAATGCTGACCTGTTCTGCCCCATCTGTGGGGCCCCAAGGGACAGGCGGTAGTTACCGGCGGGGTTTCGGGGGTAGGCTGGGCGCACACTCCCTCACACAGGGACAGGCTGAGCCTTTGCCCCCGACTTCGCCGCCTGAAGAAGTAATTTGCAGGTGCTGCGGGCAGTCGCTGAAAAACTGGGATAGGAACCCCATTCCCTGAGCTCAACCAGACCCTTGGTCGGGGCCCCACAGTCTGAGTCACGTTCACCCTGTGACTTTCCCCCTCTTACTCCAGGAAGTCCTGAGACCAGGAGTCCTACAGCAAATAGGGCGAGGGACCTTTGGACACTGCAAGGGGCCACGCTGCCCGAGGGGGCCGGGTGGACCGGGGGAAGGAGAGAGAGCCACCCCATTCCTTCCAAGGCACCCGCAGCACCACCTGGGCTCTGAAACGGGGGCGTGAGTGGAGGAGGAGGGGACAGATCGTAAGCACCCCTCTGCCCGGCCTCACCTACCAACAGGCCGACACGTAAAAGGGAAAATTAAAACCCTGTGTATTAAAAAAAACAAACAAACCTAGAATGTCTGGGTTCTCCTTCAACCTTCCTATTCAAACCCGAAGGCCGGGCCACAGCTGCAGACGTCCTTTAGGGGCTGGATCTGAAGCCCAGTCCGGCGTTTACATATAAAGTCTCAGCCTGGAGAAAGCCGAATGCCCAAAGCACCAAGGAGGCTATCAACTGAGTTTTCTTAAATACAGAAAAGGCTATGCTGATGCAGTGTTTTTTGCCCTTTAATTATTATTATTATTTTTTTAATTTAGAAAGAAACCTAGGGGCTTCACAAGTCCTCTCTTTTATTCGGACATTAGCAAGGTTAAAAGTGCAACGCCAGGGTTCGCAGCTAGAGGCAGCCTGTGGCATGAGCTTTCGGAGCCGGGCGGAGGGACACCGCGCACAGAGGCACTTGTCTAGCGTCTAGCGAGCTGCTGAGAAAGGAGGGCAGGGGAGCAAAGAAAAAAAAAAGGCATTTCCTTTTTCTCCCTCCTGCCGCCCCTTCCACATCCCCTGATCACAGTCTCAGAGAGCGCGTTCTTATTTGCATTTAGATAAAAGCGTATCACCCACATTCATTCATTTCTCTATTTGAAAAAAGTGCCCCGATCGTTCAGAGGCAGCAGGAGGAGGAGATTCAGACGCATCTGGAACCACAGGGCTGGGGGTTCAGACGCTCTGGGGGGTGGCTGTGTGGGGGTGGGGCGCGGGCGGGCGCCTCCGTCGTCTCTCTCTCGGCAGCTCCGGTCCTCCCTCGGCGCCTCACATGGGGGAGGTGGCGCACTCTGAGGTCAGCTCCATGTCGAACGTGAGGGACTCTGGAGGGACACACCGGGGGAGCCGGTTCAGCCGCCTGAGCCCTTCGGCCAGGAGGGCACACCCCTCACCCTTTGGGGGACAGAGGCTCAGGCCACCTCTGCCCTGGTGGGGCAGAGTCGGACAGCCCAGATTCACCCTCCTCCCTACAGGGTCTTGCCCTCTGGAAGGGCGCGGTCCCCTCCGACCTGAGTCACTCCCAACTCTGCGTGTTCAGAGACGGCCAGGCCGCCTGCAGCCTGGAGGGGGGACAGGGGTTAGTCCACACGGGAGGGGCTGTAGCTACAAGCACCCGGCAGGCTGCAAAGACCCAGTGCAAGAAAACCTCATCCATGTTCTTCTTACACAGTGACATGAGAGCAGTTTGGACTTATTGGGCTAAATAAAAAATATTAAAGTTAACCTCACCTGTTCCTTTTCACTGTTTTTTACGTGACTACTAGGAAACCACACTTAAACGCGCAGCGCGGCCCGTTGCCGGTGGGGAGCGCCGCTCTGGGGCCCCTTCCACCAGCTGCGTGACCAGCTCTCGGCGCCGCACACGGGAAGTCACCCAAGGGGGACCAGCTCCCCTCACGGGGACGGCCGGCCGGCTGCCAACCCAACACTCACCGAACTGCCCTCCCGATGAGGGCTCAGCACCTTCACCATTATTTCCAAACTGCATCAATGAATCTAAAGTGCGGGGGGACATCGGCAGGTCAATGGTATTGCTGCAGGTCGTTCTGTAGGCAAGGGGAGCGGCGGGATGGCGGAGGGCCGGGTTGACAAGACACGGAGGGTAAAAAAAAAAAAGAAGAAAGGAAAGAAAAAAAGAACAAAACACACACACACAAGCCATCAAACTCTGGTCTCCAACAGAAAAATAAAAGCTCAAGCTTCTTAAACACACCAGGTCGCCTTGAGCACTAAACACAGCCCGGGGCCTTCCAACCCTTCGTAGGGCAACTCGCCCCCGGCGTCCCGCCCTGGGGGGAACTGGGGACGTTAGAAATGAAGGCCAAACTGGGAAAGGAAGCCACTTACGGTGTCACGCAGATAAACTTGGTCTTCAGGTACGGGGCGGCACCTGGGAGGAGGAGAACGGGAGCTTACTCATCGGACCGTCCTGGTGCCGGGAGGGAGGGAGCGGCTGCGCGCCAGGCCGCCTGGGAAATCACTCCGCCCGCGAGCAGAGCCTGCGCCCGGCCACGCGTCCTCACTGCACACTGTTCCACGTGTTGGGCGCCTGCAGCTCGGAAGGAAGTTCCGTTCCTTCCACAAAGCTTTCCTGGGCTACGGAGACTTCTCAGCCCTCCCTCACCCGACCTGTGCCCGGAGGGACGTCAGCGGTGTGTCCACCAGGTCCCTGGACTGCGCCGACACTTGACTGCCGGGCTGTGTGGGAGGGCAGTGTGCCGGCCCGGCCGCGGCGCCCAGGTGCTTCTCCGCACTCAGGGCAGAGCTCTGTGGTCCGGGCGTCCTGTTCGGGCACCAGTGTCACCAGGTCTCTCGGAGGACGTGAAGCCCCTAATGCTCGTGCTTCTGCAGCCAAGCGTCACACCTTCTGCTCCTACTGGCACTAACCTGCCTCTCTTACGTGTTTAGGTCAGGGTGCCGGCAACTTTCCCGCCGGATAACCACGTCCCACAGACAGCAGCCTCTCTGCCACAGGGAGGTGTTTGTGGCGCAGCGCAGGGGACTCTGAGCTGGAAGGCAGGAGCCCAGAGCCTGGGGCAAGACGCTTCGCCCCTCATGCACACAACAGATGGGAGGGGGAAGAGGGAGGCGCCCGTTTCCGTCATTTATACCCCCTGTCCTGCAGTCAGATGTGTGGAAGTTGGAATAAACGCATTTTCAGTACAGAGTGCTTACACCACGAGCTCAGGGAAGCCTGGAGATACTGGCACGGAACTTGGGGCATTCGGGCGAGCAGACAGGCCATGAAGGCGGCGTGGGGCACGGGGAGGTGGGTTGAGAGGAGCACGTTTACGAAGCGAGGGGCTCCTGTGGAAACTGGGGGATCAGGACGGATGGCGGCGATCTGAGAAAACGCACTGCCAAGGGGCCCTCCGGCCCCTGCCCCTAAGTTCCATTTTTGGCCAAGAAGTAGATTCGGCCAGTGCAGCATCCCAAGAAGCTACGGAAGCAGGGTTCTGGTGACCTAGAACTCTGTTTGGCCCAGGCCTGAGGGCGCTGACCCCAGGACAGAATGGGATTTACCCCTGTGATCGAGGCAGCCGAGAAAAGCAGCTTCAGCCTGAGACGGAGCAGCTCGAGCCCAGGGGGCTGGGACTAAGAGCTGACTTGCGGCTCCATGCAAGGTCGTACGTACACTTTACCCAGTTTGTGCGGTAGCGGGTCTGTCATTTCTAAGAAGGGCCTCTCTCCCAAAACTGTAAGGAAACACTGCGTGGGCTTACAGGGAAGCACGGAGGAAGGAAGAGTCCTGGAAGGACAGACCGTCTACCTCGGGGAGACGGCAACACCTTCGGACTGGAGGAGAAGGGAGACAACCACAGGCCCACCTGCCCGAGGACCCCCGTTTCCATACAGGGCTCTGCGCGTACCCTGCTGACCGCACCTCCAGGCCCCGGCTCCCCACACTGAGCCCCTCTCTGCACTCGGCTGACACCCGCCTCCCCGGGGGCAGGCGGAGCCCTCAAGTCACTCGTTCCTGTTTTGTGATCGGCATTCTGCCCCTCAGGAAACACCGACGTCTCCAGGCAGGAAAGGCCCTGGCCTCCCGACGCACGGGAGGGGCAGGTGGCCGCAGAGGGCGCAGCCTCAGACCGGGCACTTGGACCCCGACAGCTTAGCTAGCCGGAGGACCAGCATGTGGACCGGAGCGTCCTCCGCGGGAGGAACAAGGAGCGGGGTGCCGAGGGCTGATAAGCACACCTCCCAACCGAAGCGCAGCGTGGACCGAGAGATAAGTGGCAGACAGGAAGTGAGAGTTAAACTCTTCGAGAACGTGAGCAGAGCTCACAACCAGAACAAGGGGGAAAGGAAAGCCAGTTGTCCACTAGCTCAAACTCCCTCTGCCCGGCCCTCCTCCTCTTCCCACCCCAGAAGTTCTTCAGAGGGAATTCCTGTGAAAGAAAAAGTGGGAGGGGCACTGGGGAGTTTGTGTGCGAGCTGTTTGTGCAAAAGCCACCTTTTCAAAACCCACCGGGGCAGGGAAGCTACCCTTAAGGGATCACTCAAGCCACTGTTGGCTCCGTGATGAAGAAAGGTTAAATAAAAACCAAGATGGCAGATCACAGATGCCTCGTCAGGGAGCCCAGAGAGTGGAAAGCGGGAACCCGGGTGGGAACAGGCCAGGAGGGCTCCGCCCCTCCACGCTGAAGGCGGTGCTCCAGGTCACAGGCTCAGTATGCAATAACTGGCAGTGAACTTGCACGGACACATTAGAAATAGCTCGTGTTCAGCAGCCGCACAGTCTGAATGCCGCATCTCACAGCCCTCCCGCCGGTTACTGTCCAGCCCTTCAACCGCCCCCTCCCCACGGCGCTCTCAGAGCTCGTGCCGGCGCTGCAAACACTCACTTCCTCCGGGGTGCCTCTCCCGTCCCACTCCACGCTGCTGACGGCGCGCGGTGATGGGGAAAGGAAGTGCGCCAGACTGAAGTCTGGGTCACAGGCCTCCCAGCACCTGCTAGGTGAGGCGGGCTCTGCTGCCTGCGCACCCTGTTACTAACGAGTTCTGTCCTTGCTTTCTCTCTGCAGCGTTTGGGGTGCGTCTGGGGGGCGGAGATGCTCCCTGCGGGGCACAGACTGGTGACTCTGAGCACCCTCCCCTCTCCGACCCATCAGCCACCCTGAGAGCACGCACTGCAAAGGGCCTTCCCACAGAGCGGAACGCAGACCACTGGCCCTGCAGGCACTCGCCTGTACCTGTCCGTGCTCCAAGGACCCTACGATGTCGCCCCCCCCGCCCCGGAAACGCCCGGCGTGGAAAATCAACAACTACCTGTGTCAGCCTCGGGGTGCTCCTGGCTCTCTGGCCGGCAATACTTCCCGAACGCCTCCTCCTTGGGAATGTCGGGGTAGAGGTAGACCAGGGGGGACACCAGGATGTTGGTGGCGTCCATGATCTTGTAGCCCATGATGATTTCCGCGAAGGACATGTTGTTCAGCTGCTGCTTGGTGTACGGCTCCACCGACTGGATCTGGGTCTTACCTGAGGGGGGTGGGGTGCGGGAGGGGAAATGACGCCACCTGCGGCCAGGCACCCCCAGAGAAAACTACCTGATTTACCTCTCCTTCATAGGGAAAGGCCTAGGCCATCCTAGCACTGGAGACCCTGGGCATCCTGCCCAGTCTCCTGGCACTGTGGACATGTCCGCCAGGCTTCTGGGTTACAGGTAACATACTTAAATAACAACTTGCATAAGATATACGAACGGGGTAGGTAAGAAAGGAGATGAAGACTAAAACTTGCATTGCAGATTTCTAGGCAAATATTAGCCCCTGGAGCAAGCAAAAACAAAATTGTCAAACTAATCCTCCTGCCGGGAGAATTGTGAGATGTCACCCGTGTGTTTTGCAAGCCTCAGGCAGGAGGTGCAAGGCCATCTCTGCCCACTAGGGGGCAGTGGGTGCTTGGAACTAGCAGCAGCCAAGGAAGCAACAGCAACGAAGTTGGGGGAGTAGCGAAGCTTACTTACCACTGATGTCCTTCTCTACCCAAGTGAAGGTGACGCCTCCTTCTTTGCTGCTCTCACTGAATCTTAGCAGGAAGGTGCCTGGGGGCTTGGTGCTCAAGATGGCCCTCTCCCGCTCCTTGCTGATAAAGCCCATTATGTACCTGCAGCCAGAGAAACAGCAAGAAGGTTTGGATGGAAGGGGTCCCAGCCGCGGGCCTGCTGAGGTGGCAGGTGACTGGTTACGCCTCCGTCCTCTGCCAGACACAAGAGCGCCAACCTACCCTTCGTTCCAAAGGGCCAGAATGTACTTTTTCACAAGATCGATGATATTGTCCAGCCAGACCCAGAAGGAGAAGCCTTTGCCAGCCATGTTTTCCTGGGGAAAAGAATAACGGAAAGCCGAGTCTACCACCACCCTAGCTTTTTCCTTCCTCGGGACTCACGGCCACCAGCACCCTCAGGCCTGTCTGTCCCCAGGCGCCGGCTACTGGCCTCTGGGCCCAGTGCCCCCCACGACAACCTTACAGGTGAGCACCACCTCCCACACCTATCCCAAGACGTGATGGCAGGGGGCTGACAAGATTGCTTACTTTGCAAAATTTAGCCCACGTGATCTGACACCCTGAATAGTTCACACCAGGTCCTGAAGGAAAAAAAGAGTAGTGTAATTTCCAACTTTGAATGAAGATCTTATTTCTTGAAACAGAACAATCACTCACATATATTTGTCCTACAATGGGCCACGAAACCATTGGTTTTCCTGTATGTGAAGGGGGCCACCAGGGGCCCACATGCACATGTATGCTTACACACACGAGCACACACACCCACACATCCCCTCCCCCCCACACACACTCAACCCCACCCTTTGGCCCCCTTCCTCCCTGGCTCACTGTGCAGCCCAGCAGAGGCGGTAGGTGGTACATGAAGGGCACCCCCTCCCCCACTTCTCTCTACCCTGTGGGGCGGCCCGGGCACCAGCCCACACACTAATAAGCTGACAGCTGGTATTAAAGGGTCACGTTTGGTGGCACAGGACAAAGCTACTCATAGTCCAGGTAGCACATGAAATATTCTACTAAAATTTTTTTCCAGGAAAAAAAATTAAAAACAAACCAGTTTATTGAAGACATGGACAGGGATGCCAGGCCTATAGCTCCACCCTCTAGCACACACTTCGAGCATCATCCTCAGACTAGACAAAGTAGTGCGCAGGGAGGGTGGCGGAGATGCCACCCAGGGAAAAGACGTCTGCCACCCACCTCGTGAGAATGGCCACCGGGAGGCCAGCTTCCCCCGCACCCAGCTCCCCCTCTGCAGGGGCCTGGGGGCCTGTGCTCTCAGGTCCCAGCGCAGAGCCTTGCTCAGTCGCCTCTCGCAAACGAAGGGCCCCCTGGGACGGGCTCCCTTTCTGGGGCATGCGGGAGGGAAAAGAGGGGAGCACTGACCTAGGAGCTTCTCTGCCAGCGTGGTCAACTGCTCGATGCTCAGCCCGCGCTTCGTGGTGGAGGAGAACTGCCAGCTCAGCACCTCGGCCACCTGGTCCCAGGTCCCGATGGGGGGCTTCGTGAAGAAGTTCACGTTCTGTCGAGAACAACACACATTTGCTCCCTTAGATGAGAGGGCAGTGCTTGGGGGACCCCGCTCAAGGCCGCACAACAGCCTCCAGGGGGCGAGGAGCCAGGCGGGGAGGCGGGTTCCCCCCCAGAGGACTAGGCACTGACCTTGGGGTTGTTGGTCAGCATGTTGTACCACAGGATGGACGCCCAGGCATTCGGCATCTGGCAGATGTTGGAAATCACCACCACGGGCAAGGAGTGGGTCTGCGGGGTGAGTGGGAGATGAGTGGGACATGAGTGGGAGAGGCAGGAGGCCCTCTTGGCTTCAGGAACCTCTCCACCGGTGTCTCCGGGGCTTGGAACCAAAGGCCATGCTGTGAGCCGCCCCCACTGCCACCAGGGGAGGAAGGACCCTGAGCACAGGCCACGGGGCTCGGGCTGTTGTCCGCTCGCAGCTGGGAGTGTGTAACACCCTGCTGGCTCAACGCTGGACTCGCAGTCCACAGATTCTTCACGAACAGGAGCCATGTCTCCCCGTGCACAGAGAGGCCCCAGAAATCAAAGACTAGGGTCCCTGCTTTTTCAGGCATATCTTTAGTTTAAAGATCAAGAACACTGGGAGAAGAGAACGCAAAGGCCACGATTTTCGGTGTGCTAAAAACACTAGCTATTTCCATAGTGTTTTGCCCAAGCTTTAGAAATTAGCTATCACCAATTTCTAAATAGAGACTTTCATATCGCGTTTGCTTAAAGCTGAGTATACATGTGTCTTCTAAGCACTCAAACAGAACTGCACTTTCAGACAGGATATTAAAGATTTTTTTTTTGGAGAAAAATAAGCCAAAAACAAACACAGTGCCTTACACAGAGTCATCACCCCCCTTCTGTAGTAACCCCCCCCCCCAGCCAGAAGTTCCTGTCCTGACCCTCGCGTGTGGTGCCACGCCCCTCCTGTGGCAGGACTCACCTCTAGGTCTATCTTGAGGCCTTGGTGATACACCTCGGTCTCAAAGGTGATCAGGTGCAGCTCCTCGGTCACAATCAGGGAGGCCTGCGGCATGGAGAAGGGCATTCAGGACTGACAGCCGCCGTGGAGGAGAGCAGCACGCCATGGCCACGCCACAGCCACGCCGCACGAAGGGTAACCCACCGGGTGGCCGAGAACAAACCGCCAGGGTCACGACCCCACCTCCACATGCCTCTTCAACACGAGGACTCGCCACTGCTGCAGCCCTCACCCTGGTCTTTCCCTGGGTTTCGTAATATTGCGGGCCGACTGGCCACTTGTAAGACCAGGGCGAGGCGCGGAGGGAAATAAAACAGTGGGTGCCGGGCACCCGCCACCCAGTTTAAGGAAAAGACTGTTACCACGGAGATCCTCTGGGCGTCCTTCCCCAGCTCTGTCCCTGTCCCTCCTCACTCGGGTGCAGCTGCTACTTTATCTTTTTGGGTTTATCATTTCTAGCTTTGTAATGATGGCTTTACCATAATGATATCTCTAAACAGTATGCACAGTTTATTTTAGGTGTTTGTGGGCCTCATACATGTGGAGTCACGTGACATGCATTCTCTGGTGACTCGCTTTGCGCATCCGCGTGGGTGTGTGCGTCAGCGATCTATTCCTCTTCACTGTTGTGCGGTGTTCCGCCACACGGCTACACCAGAGATCGCTGACCCGTTCTGGTGTAGGTGGGTATTTATGTGACGTGTGTTTGGGGCTTGTCATCAGGCCACCGTGACATGTTGCACACGTCTCCTGGGACACGTGTGCAAAGCTTTCCCTACTGCTAACTCCCAGGAGTGTCACTGCTGATGTATAAGGCACGCCCACTTTGTAAGGCCAAATGGTTCTCTGATGCAACCCTAACGATCCACACTCCCTCCGTCAGCGGCAGTCTTAATTTTGAACAAGAGTTACTGATGAATTCTAAGAAGCTCAAATTTCAATTCATTTTTAAAATATTCTTTTTCTGATTTTAAAGGTAATACGTGTTTAGTTTAAAATGCAAACAGCACAGAGACCATATAGAGCAGCCTCCGACACTAATAGCAGCACAAACACGTAAGCACTGCCTGGTGTATGGACCTCTAGAATTTTTTTTAAAGATTTTATTTATTTATTTTTACACAGAGGGGAAGGGAGGGAGAAAGAGATAAACATCCATGTGTGGTTGCCTCTCAAGCGCCCCCTAGTGGGGACCTGGCCCGCAACCCAGTCATGTGCCTTGACTGGGAATCGAACTGGCGACCCTTTGGTTTGCAGGCCGGCAATCATCCACTGAGCCACACCAGCCAGGGCGTCCTCTAGAATTTTTTAATGCACACATAAATGTGCAAAAAACAGTGTAGTCTATACTTTAAATGAATATACTAATATATGACTTGGATTATTTTGCATCTTTCTTTTTTCTAAACAAACATGCCACATATATTCTAACATATAATGGAACATAAACTACTACTTCACTCTTTACTGTCAAGCGTTATAAATTCAATTCATTTTTTTGTTGTTGTTTTTGTTGTTTTTTAAGACTGGCTACATTTTAGAGAAAAAGGAAGAAATGGCTCAGAGACAAATACCAGAAAAAGAACAGGGTGTCACAATTTAAAAAAAGATTAAAAACTAGTTTTTGGTCACATTTGCCTATTTTTCCTAAAGTTTATTCTTGACACTGAGACCCCAATAATCTGAATCACTGGGAGGCAGAGAAAAAGTAAGGGGGATAAACAACAGATAGGTTTTGCTCTTTTTCTTTCCAACACGGTTTGGCCCAGATCTGCCACACCCTCCTATCCCACCTCAGTGAGAAAACAGCCGCAGAAAACAGAGCCGCGCGGTGCCAGCTGACCGAGGCTGGAAGAGGAATTTGGAAAGCCCCGGGCCAGGTGGCAGGCCCCTGTCTTACTAAACGGGTGTGGGCGGCGCAGCAGGGGACTTTCCACTCCCTCTGCCTGGAGCTCCGACTCCTGGGACGACCAAGGAGCCGCTCCACGCCAGAGAGAGCCCATGGCAGATGGGCCTTCTGATCGTGTCGTTTCGGGCCACGGTGACTTTTCTGAATGACTAGAGTTGAAACTGCTGGGTGGCGTCTGTAATTCTAGGCCCTTTTTCTCCCCCCCTCAGACAAAACCCTCCCAGCTGGCTACCATCCCCAGGAAAACTTACGTCACAGTTGGCTCGGCCCCCGTTGCCACATCTTTGCTCTCTCAGGGTCTGTAAGGAAAGCGGAGAGCACCTGTGTCACGTGAGGCTGTCGCCCCTACCCCCTCCCTCTGCCAGGGACCCGCGGAGAAGGGGAGTCCAGGTTTCTCCGGCATACCAAGTGTTTGAACTCTGCAGAGAGGCTGCCGTTGTTGGATTCTTCCATGTTCATGACTTTCGTGTTCGTGCCCAGAATGTTAAATTTCCGGGACCTGAATCATGGGAGAAAAACCAACCACGTATGTGACTGAGGGGCCGGAGGACGAAGTTAGACTAAACAGAATGGAAGGAAGCCTCGAGGCTGAACTCACCCTCTGAGAGCGGCTACGTCCCCCGAGTCTCTGTTAAGAACACAAACCCATGTTAGTAAGACAGGCCCTGGGTTTCTTCAGAAAAGCCTACTTTGAACACCAGTAATTTACTGATAGAAAACGGCTGGGCTGCTGGGAATTTCTATAAGCTAGTCAGTTACATCTTATGTGTGAAACATACCAGCCCCGTACATGCTTAGGTAGTAGGCACAGCTGGTCGCCTGCCTGCCCGACATCTGCTGCCCTCTTCCTAACTGAACTTGGACCCCGCTCACCACGTCCACCGGAACACAGCACGCCCACAGTGCAGAGGTCCAGGGGGGTGAGGGCGTGACCTACACGGCCCCGGTCAGACTCGGAAGGAATTATACCCCAGGCTGGATTAATTAACACATTCCTGAACTTCAGTTGAACACGAGCAAGGAAGCGTGTGGCCTTTATCACAAGCAACCATGTTGCAACCCAAATTGAAGGGGACCTTGGAATGCAGGTGACGCTTATGATGACAGAGAAGAGACAGGAGGTTCTGGGCCCTTGATGCCATCAGTGAGTCACTAATCTCACTGTCAGGAACTCGGCCGAACGCTGCATTTCCAGTTACACTGGGTGGCACACTTCCTTACTCTGTACGTCCCACTGGATTCTCTGTAAAGGGTCCCTGTCACCTGCCACTCAGAGGGCCCCGGTCGGACACTATCCCCTGTGTGTCCACTGCCCTTGAACTCTGCATTTGTAACGTGTAGTCTTTAAACAGTCACGTTTCTTGGTCTTTTCCTTCTTTTTATTATTTTATACTGTTTTGACAGTCTTTCTCCATTGCTACATATTCTCTTACTTTTTTAGAATTAAAAATAGTTACTATTTATTAAACAGTGTATCCCAAGTGGGTTTACAGAGAAATACTGATCCATTTTTAAACCGTTCAGAAGATATATTTCCATATGTCACATTTTAGAACTTCAGAGTCTTCATCATCATAGGCTCCCGATGTCGAACCTACCTTTCTGTAAAAAATAAATTCCTTTTGTATTATAGCTTTGACGTACAACTGACGAACAATAAACCGTACTATACAAAACGTCCAATTTGATACGGTTTGCTATATGTATATATACTATGCACACTTGTCGAGACGCCAGCCCAGTCGAGATAATGCGCACATCTGTCATTTCCGGTTTCCCCACGCCCACGTGCACTCCATTTCCCCATCCCACGCCCCACCCCACCCCACCCCTATTCCTAGGCAACTGCTGATCTGCTTTCAGTCACTATAGATTCATTTGCATTTCTAGAATTTCACATAAGTGGAAATATGTACTGTGTACTTTTAATTTTGCCCAGATTCTTTTTTATTTTTAAGGTTTTATTTATTTAATTTTAGAGAGGGAAGGGAGGGAGAAAGAGAGAAACAGAAACATCAATGTGTGGTTGTTGGGGGCCGTGGCCTGCAACCCAGGCATGTGCCCTGACTGGGAATCGAACCTATGATGCTTTGGTTCGCAGTCCATGCTCAATCCACTGAGCTATGCCAGCCAGGGCAAATTTTGCCCAGATTCTTTCTGTCAGCATAATTATTGTGAGATTTATTCACGTGTACCAATGGTCCGCTCCTTCCTGTTGGTGAGCAATACTCCGTTCTGCAGATGCACCACAAACTGACTTGTTCATTCACCTGCTCACGGGCGTCGGTCTATGAATGGACATTGGTTTCCAGCCCTTCGTGTGGGCATGCGCTCTCATTTCTCTTGGGTTAGTGCCTCGGACTGGCAAGTTTGGGACACAGGGTAGGTGCATGTTTAATTTTTAGGAAACTGCCAAACTGTTTTCCAAAGTGGTTTTACCATTTTGCCATTTCACCACCATTACATTATAGATTTACCTATGCTTTTAAGATAGTTTTGTTTAAACACATAAATACATCTGGAATTTATTCTCATGGACAGTAAAACTAACTTCTCTCTTTAACCCCACAATATCAAGTTGTGAGATATCATTAATTCCTTATTTGTCTCACTTTTTACACTATCCCCTTCTCACTGAAATGTCTCCCTCGAATAGAATTAAACATTTCTGTTAAGCTGAGCACAATACATTTTTACTTTGTTCGCTCATTGTGAGATCATTTTTCTATTATAATTTCTAACATAAGGTAGGTTAATACTAACATATGGTTGAAGCTATTAACTTTTGCTTATTTATTTATTATGAAACCTACTACCTTCCTTAAGTCCCTTATTTCATTAGTAATTATTTTCCAGTTTATTCTAGTATAATTTCCAAATAAATAATTATATTACCTGAAAATAAAAGTACAATTAATATATTTTCTCCTTTATTTTTCTATTGATTTTAGGGACAGAGGAAAAGAAAGAAAAATCATGAATTTGTTGTTCTACTTATTTATGCAATCATTGGTTGATTCTTGCATTTGCCCTGACGAGGAATCAAACCTGCAACCTCGGTATATCAGGACAATGCTCTAACCAACTGGGCTACTCTGCCAAGGCCATTTTCTGTTTTCTAATCTCTTCAAAAGCTATATAGTAGCACTGGCTCGTGTGGCTCAATGGATTGAGTGTCGGCCTGTGAATCGAAAGGTCACTGGTTCGATTCCCAGTCAGGGCACATGCCTGGGTTACAGGCCAGGGCACCATTTTGGGGTGTATTTATCGATGTATGTCTTGCACATTGATGTTTCTCTCTCTCTGTCTCTTTCTCCCCCTACTCTTCCCCTCTTTCTAAAAAAAATTAAATAACATATATTTTTAAAAAGCTATATGTATTTTAATATTTGAAAGATATTGTCAAGTTCTGAAAATTGTTCTATTGTGGTGAAGTGTAGAACAATTTAAAACATCCATTTTCCTCATATATTCTCAGTTTTATGTAACATGCATAAATTACATTTATAAGTAAAAAATTAAAAGAAAAGGAAGGACTCAAAGTCACCATAGCAATCACAACTCACATCTGTCCCACTAACTTTGTGGTTTTATTCAGTCACGTAAACGACAACGCACCTCAAGTCTTATGAAAACTTTTGTTCAAAGAAACAAAGATCTCTGAATGGAGATAAAGTCTCTTAAGTTCGGAGGGTGTTTGTCAGAGCTCTCACTGCTCTGTCATTTGAAAAAAAAAAGAAAAAAAAAAGGGCTAAGGTAAAGGGTACTTACTTGTCAATGCACACTTTAATTTTAAGCTGATAATTTAACTCAGGGAATTTGACCAGCAATCTATGACCAAAAGAAGAAGAAAAGTTTCTGAGCAAAGAAAAAAACAATCTAGTTTAAAAACAAAACAAAACAAAATATCAGAAGGTTCCCCTCACAACATCTAGCTAAAGAAATATAAAATGTATAACTCTTCATTTCTAAGAGGTGAATAAACGACCATCCTAAATTCCTCTTCCTGCCAGTACTGTCTTGGATATTAAGTTAAGGATTACCTCTTTAGGCCAAAGGTACTGAAAAAAATAAAAAAATAAAAAGCCTAAGAAGAAAGAACATGCACAAAGCCGTGAGAGATGCAGCAGAGGATAATAAAAGCCATCACAGGCGTACGTGCTCCGCAGCTGGTTTTCTTTCCATTGAACCTGAAACCCAACACCAAACCAAGCTCCTAAGCGGGAAATTTCACTGCAGAAGGGCAAACCCCAGCGTACCTGTCTGACTCGAGTGTGAAAGTAACACCCCACCCTGCGGGCCCACCACCCACTTGCCCCGTGGTGCCCCGTAGCTCTGCATCGCTAAGCCTTACTCTCTCCCTTAAAACCCCCAGGGAAAAGCAGGCTCAAAGTCCTGAAAACGACCGGCGTCATTCTGCCCCTCTCGCGGGGCAGAAGGAAACACGGTGTTCTCCGGCCGCAGGACAGGCATCATAGGAAGATGACTCTTCCTAGCTTTTGGCAGGGGAAACAAAAACAAGTCCGTATTACGCCAGAGAATCCCACACCCGCCGCAGTGCTGCCTGAGATGTGGGTGAAGAACAGTCCTGGCCCCCAGCTGTGCTGTCGTCTTACGGAGGGACAAAGGTCCCTCCGTAAACCAGCTACCGAGAGTGGAGGTGCGAGGCCCACCTGACTTTAGTCGTGAACTGGACACCGGTCTTGATGACGAGCGGCCGGTCGGGGTGCATGGGCATGCAGGGCTGCCGCTCCACCACAAAGGCACTGAAAGGGAGGGCGGACAGCAGCTCACACACTGCGCAGTGGGCAGGCCAGCCTGCGTCCCGTGCGTCCGTCCGTCCGAAGGGAGCCCGAGTCTCGGTTAAGGGTGGGACTGGGGGTGGGGACAGTGATGAGGGGGAGGGACGAGGATCCGAAGTTACCTTTTCATTAAGTTTCTGAAGAGCTCCACGATTCTCTCCTCCAGCATCGGCCGGTGCTGCACAATAGGGTCCCCTTTGTAGGACACTTTCTGCTGCAGCTCCTCCAGCTTCTTAATTTGTTGGCGGGTCTGAAGTTGAGATTCTGCTAACGAGGTTATCCTGCCATTAAACAAGGAAGTCACCAGTTACATGAGGGAGGGCGGGCGGGTAATTGGGGAGGGAGACGGGAACAGCACAGCTGTAAGCACCACTCCGCAGTCCTCTAAAATAAAAAAGGGGGGGCTTTTTATTGTGGTAAAATATGCATAACATAGCATTTACCATCTGTAGGCATGCCATTCAACTAAAGAAAAGGGGGAATTCACTCTGCCTTAAATAAAAAAGGGGGAATTTATAAATTCCCCCTTTTTGCCTTTTTAAAACAGTCCCTTCCTAAAATTTAACATTTCAAAGAGGCAGCTGGGCACAAAAGAAGAAGTGTCAAAACGCCTGCTACTACATTTCAGAGTCACCACAGGAGGCGCTTGAGAGTTATCAGTGGGAGAGGGACAAGCCGTAGAACCCACATGTGGAGAACGCGAAATACGGGACTTGTCACTTGCTTTCTTATCCTAACGTATCCTGGTACCGAAACTCGAGGACTGGGGAGACAGGAGGTAAGACAGCCCAGGAAGACGGGTCTGAGTTAGCTCTGCCGTTCACCACCTGTGCCACCTCGGCCAAGTTCCTTCGCCATGGTGGTGCCCAAGGCCGCCCCCGGGCACGAGAGAAGGGCCTGAGCTGCACGACCCCCGAACCCCTCAACATCAACTTTCAACGGATCAAAGGATAGGACGTTACGTGTCAAAAGGCTGACAGCACGCACACAGGAAAAGTGGACGGGGAGACAAAGGCTGATTCGGCCTGTCCCCAAGAACAGGAAACACTCGTGTGTCTCCTTGATGGCCCACCATTCGTTGAATGAAGACCAGAAGACCTCCAGCAGGGAAGACAGGGATGCAGGGGGCTGCGCGAGGATGGGGCGGGACAGCTGACAGGACTTCTGAGCTCCCGGGTTCCTTTCCAGCACTTGAGTTCACGGCCCCATTCCCAGGACTTAAGCTTTTTGGTTCCCTGATCAGAAAGCATTTTAAACTGCTTTCAGTGAGTTAACAAAATTCAGGGCTCCTGGCTGGCGTAGCTCAGTGGATTGAATGCAGGCTGCAAACCAAAGCATTGCAAGTTCGATTCCCAGTCAGGGCACATGCCTGGGTTGCAGGCCACGGCCCCCAGCAACCACACATTGATGTTTTTCTCTCTCTTTCTCCCTCCCTTCTCTCTCTAAAAATAAATAAATAGAATCTAAAAACAAAACAAAACCAAGAACTCAGGGTTAGCGAGGCATTCTCACATAGAGTTGCCCTGAATTTCCGATTCCAGGCTCTGCGTAGCTGGGTTTCCCAGGATGTCGACTTTCTCCTGGTTTATTTCTGCTGGCTCGGCCCCTTCCTCACCAGGCCTCGCACACCAAGGGTGCACACACAGGCGTGCTGGCCGAACGTGTGACAGAGCAGGTTACGGAGGAGCGTGTAAAGAGCAACCCCACTGATGGGAAAACGTCCGCACTTCTGTCTTTACATGCGTATCTACCACAGCAGCTGTCCGGAGTGCTGGTCACCACAATCTTAGCTGTAGGTGCTCCTGAGAAATTCAGTCTTAAAAGACTTTTCTTCTCTTTATTAGTTCTCTGGATTTGAACTTTTTTCCCTTTATAAAGACCATGTGTCATTTTAGATGATGCATGTAGTGTGTGTTAAATACAGTTAAACCAAAACCTTCAAGTTATAAAACACATTTAAAATATACTAATATAAACACATTTTTGCTTTTTCAAATGTCCAAAGGAAGTGAAAGCTTTAACTCCTAGAGCTATACCCGCCTGTGTAACAGTCCCCATCTTTGAGACACAGCCCCAACTCTGGGGGCCCGCGGTGATGGCCATGATTCAGCCCAGCCTTCTAGAAAAAGAGGCAGAACTTCTCTTCCATCCCTTACCAGTTCTCCAGCCGATCGAGGCAGATGTTGGGAGGGCCTCCGATGCAAGCGATCTGCTGCCGCCTCTTCCAGTCGGCCAGCTCCTCGTCCGTGAGGGTTTTCTGCACGTACTCCATGGCCGACAGGAGCCCCGCCAACTCACTCACGATGCTCTGGTTGGAAACCAAAACACAGTCAGACAACACTTCCTCCGACGGTGGTCTCGAACCACAGGCTGCAATCAGCTCCAGGGGAGGGACTCGGGAGCCAGGCGGGTCCTGCCGGGAGATGCAGGGACCCCACGGGCGAGGGAGACGGGCCGGGGTGCAGCCCCACGCGCTTACCCGCCGCATCTGGTCCAGCGCGGTCAGCATCTGTTCCAGCTGCTGCATCTTCTGCCGGGTCACTGACTGGTTGTTCCCGTTCAGATCCTGCATGTCTGCAGCGGAAGGAAAGACGCCTTGACCTGAGGGAACGCTCCGGTCCTCAGTAAGCAGGCTCCCTCGGGCATCAGAAGTCCCTAGGAACGCCCGCCCCCACAGCCTGAGCACAGAGTCGAGACAAATAATTCCCAAAACTCAGGTAACACGAACTCACTTCCTACAGGAGATTTCTAACGTCTCTAAGATTCACTTGCCTCCTTGACTCTTGAGGGTTTTGTAGTTGAAATCAAAGTCGTCCTGGAGGTTCTCGACCACTTTCATTTTCTGTTCCAAGTCCTGTGAAAACCAACACACGCAGGAGTGGAAAACAGTGCCTCGGGGAGGTGGGACAGACAGGCTCTGAGGGAACTGAGGCCACAACTTCCAAGAAAGATGCAGGCAGGACCCCCAGGCAACACCGCCCGGAAAGGGGCGCCTTCCCCAGACCCCCCTCACCTGCACTCGCTTCCGGACGTCCTGCAGGTGCTGCTCCAGCATTTGCTGCTTCTCCGTCACCACGGCGGCCGTGGGGTGGTTGGCCTGGCCCCCTTGCTGCCAAAAAGGGAGTCACCACAAGTGAATGCCAGAGACATGGGGAGAAGAACACCCCATCCAGTCTCCGTCCCACAGCATTGCCCTTCCCGTTCGGCCCAAGAGGCCGCTGCCATCGGGAGACAAAGGAAACAGAGGCAGCACGCGGGGCTCCATGCCGGGCAGTCCGGCAGCGGCTGGCGCTCTCCAGGTGCCGTCAGTGTGACGTCAGGGAAGCTCTCACCTGGTCTTACCTGCATCCTTGGCCTATTATCCCTAGGTCACACTGTAGGCCTACCCTGTGTATTGCACTAGGAAACCACATGTCGAACTAAGACACGTCGAGCTCAAGTCCTTACCTCCTAAAGGCTCATTGTAGATAAGTACGTAAAAAATTTCACAACAATTTAGAACAGCAGATTTCGGGTGCCTGTGTAAATGTGTGTAGTGCCCAATACGTTGCTGTGGAAGAGTAAAAAGTTATTTTGTCCCGTGGTGAAATACTGTATCAAGAGATAGTGTCTTGGAGTAGAAGGGGAGGCTGGTACCTTAAAAATGCCAAGTAGCACATGAAACTTGAAAATTATAACCTCTGTCAAAGTAATAGGATACTGTCTGATAAGAAAAAAAAAAGACCATGCAAAAGCTGCGGCGCTCAGGACGGTGGGGCGCTGGCACCAGCCAGAGATACCGGTCAGTGGCGCGGGTCTGAGGGCCTAGAACAGAGGCCACACACCCAGCGCTCCACGTTAGAACCCCCAGTTGTCTTTGACGCCAGCCCCACCAGAGGCTCCTGGCTCCGCATTCCGCAGTCTTGAGTCCGTCTCTAGTGCCGCTGGCTCGGTTTCAACCCCAGCCGCTGATGTGTGCGCCTCTGACCTCCTTCACGTCCAATCGGTCCTCTACACGGCTGCCACACATCTCCAAAACAGGGCTGACTCTGCCAGTTTCAGAGGGAGCCACTCTCTCCCTTTCCCGTGGTCCCCGCCCAAGCCCACACAGAACACAGACTTCCTTTAGAAGGTTTGAGAAGGCTACCTCCATCCCTGCTTCTTCAAACGGGGCGACTCATCTGACTGGCGAGACTGAGAACAACTACACTCCGGTCTTCCAAGAACCCAGCCCTCAGGTGGGTGGCTCCTTCTGCCCTTGGCCTTCCTGGGGCACTCCTCGAGCAGGGGTGAGGGCCCGGTCTCTAGAAGCAGTTCTGGGGTGCGTGAGAGTCTGGGGTCCCTAAAGGCCCCTGTGGATGGTTGGGGGAAAGCCGCCCTGTAAACCCAGTCTCTCCGTCCCAAGATCCAACTCAGGGGGCCAGACATCAGGAAGCCCTACGGTTGCCCACCCACACCATGCCTTCCGTCTTGCTTTACCAGCAGTACAGCTGACAGACACTTTCATCTGCATTGGACTCCCATTCTGTTTCTCGACTGGCACTGCACTCAGAGGAGGAAAACAGATGTGATTCACTGTCACCTACAGAACGCCGCCTCTGCGAACTGCTGTCTACCATGGCTTCCAGGTACAAACACCTCGCTCGGCTCAGCAGACGGCTGTCTCACACACTCCCATAACCACCGAAGCCCTCCCTCCCTGCGCTGCAGCCAGCCCCAACCACCCACTCTTTCCCGCACGCGGCAAGTTTTCACACGGCTTCCCCACACGCTGTCCACTCCGCCAGCGTGTGCCGCTGCCGGAGCACACCTGAACCCTTTCACCTTCAGACTCAGTGCAACTTTTGCTTTCCTGGTGACATTACTCGACTTCCCCAGGCAGGGTGACTCACGTCCTCCCGCATGTTTTTCTCACATTGAGTGTGCGTGCACCTACAGTCCCACCCGACCGAGAGACCCGCCTGCAGGGCTCACGTCTGCTCGTCTTCCTAGCTCCTCGGGCTCCACCCATAGAAGACACTTGCGAACACACCAGGTGATGCGCACAGAGAAAATGGCAGTGGGGCCTGGGCTGAGGTCTCTGATGCCCAACTGGTAGCCCCACGTCAGCGGCTGCAGACTTTCTAAGGGCGGGGGGAGGGGCAGATATTTTTGGCTCTGTGGGTCATACAGTCTCTGTAGTGAATACTTGTCTCAGTGCCACCTGAGCCGCAGCACAAACATCCAGCTGCGGCACGAAAGCAGCCGCAGACAACGCACACATGGCTGTGTATGCTGTGTTCTAGAAAAACGTCATCTAGTCCCAAACTGGTGTGGCTCTGTTGGGTCAGTTGGGCACCATTCCATGAAGCGAAAGGTCACCAGTTCGATTCCTGGTCAGAGCACATGGCTGGGCTGTAGGTTCAGTCCCAGTCAGGGTGCTTACGAGAGGCAACCGATCAATGTTTTTCTCTCATGCTGATGTTTCTCTCCCTCTCTTTTTTCCTCCCTTCCCCTCTTTCTAAAAATAAATAAAATCTTTAAAAAAATTTTTTTAAACTTCATTTATAAAAATCTATCATAGAGAAATCAAAGCATGAATATATAGAGATATATAGAGGGACACTGCAAGTAGTATTTATAACAGAAAAAAAAAAACAGAATGAAGTGAACGTCTATCGAAGGGGGAAAAACTGAATTGCAGCAGCTCCACACCACCAACGGTGAAGCAGCAAATAAAAAAAATGAGTGAGCTTTATATTACGTGACTTAGGAGGATTTACATTATATAATATTAAATGAAAACAGCAAGATGAAGGAAAGTAAGCCCATTTAAATATAATGTGCGCGTGGCCCTGGCTGGTGTGGCTCAGTGGACTGAACACAGGCTGTAAACCAAAAGGTCACCAGTTCGATTCCCAGTCAGAGCACATGCCTGGGTTGCAAGTCAGGTCCTCAGTGGGGGCCATGTGAGAGGCAACCACACACTGACGTTTCTCTCTCTCTTTCTCTCTCCCTTCCCCCCTCTCTAAAAATAAATAAAAATCTTTAAAAAAAGAAGAGGCATTCTCTTTAATAATAATAATAATAATAATAATAATAATAATAATAATGTGTGTGTGTGTTTTGCACAGTTTATATGAGCCTGGAGAAAGGCATGAAGGGATTTAGACCAGACTCTTAATATTAGTTTCTTGGGAAGAAATAAGGGAGGGAATGAGTGACATTTCAAATTTTTAAGAAATTTTCTTACTTGTACTTTTCTGTAATGTTTTAATTTTTTAAAATATATTTTATTGATTATGCTATTACAGTTGTCCCATTTCTCCCCTTCACTCCCCTCCACCCTGCACACCCTCCACCCACATTCCCCCCCTCTAGTTCATGTCCATGTGTTGTAAGTTCTTTAGCTTCTACATTTCCCATACTATTCTTGCCCTCCCCCTGTCTATTTTCTACCTACCCTCTATGCTACTTATTCTCTGTACCTTTTCCCCCTCTCTCCTCCTCCCACTCCCCTGTTGCTATCCTTCCATGTGCCCTCCATTTCTGTGGTTCTCTTCCTGTTCTAGTTGTTCACTTAGTTTGTTTTTGTTTTTGTTTTAGGTGTGGTTGTTAATAATTATGAGTTTGCTGTCACTTTACTATACATGTTTTTTTTTATCTTCTTTTCTTAGATAAGTCCCTTTAACATTTCATATAATAAGGGATTGGTGATGATGAACTCCTTTAACTTGACCTTATCTGAGAAGCACTTGATCTGCCCTTCCATTCTACATGAAAGCTTTGCTGGATAGAGCAATCTGGGATGTAGGTCCTTGCCTTTCATGACTTGGAATACTTCTTTCCAGCCCCTTCTTGCCTGCAAGGTCTCTTTTGAGAAATCAGCTGACATTCTGATGGGAACTCCTTTGTAGGTTACTGTCCCCTTATCTCTTGCTGCTTCTAGGATTCTGTCTTTCATTTTTACCTTGGCTAATGTAATTATGGTGTGCCTTGGTGTGTTCCTTCTTGGGTCCCACTTCTTTGGGACTCTCTGAGCTTCCTGGACTTCCTGGAAGTCTATTTCCTTTGCCAGAATGGGGAAGTTCTCCTTTATTATTTGTTCAAATAACTTTTCCACTTGTTGCTCTTCCTCTTCTCCTTCTGGTACCCCTATAATTCAGATGTTGGAACATTTAAAGATGTCCTGGAGGTTCCTAAGCTTCTCTTCGTTTTTTTTGAATTTTTATTTCTCCATTCTTTCCTGTTTGGTTGTTTCTTTCTTCCTTCTGGTCCACTCTATTGTTTTGAGTCCCAGTTTCCTTCCCATCACTATTGGTTCCCTGTGCAATTTCCTTCATTTCTCTTATTGTAGCCTACATTTGTTCATCTAATTTGCGACCAAAATCAACCAATTCTGTGAGCTTCCTGATCACCAGTGTTTTGAACTGTACATCTGATAGGTTGGCTATCTCTCGGTCACTTAAAAGGATAAGTTCTAGGGCTTTGATTTATTCTTCTGTTTGAGTCAGCTCTCTCTCTCTCTCTCTCTCTCTCTCTCTTTTTGGTCTGGTCCTGCCTATTACAGTGAGGGGTGGAGCCTTAGGTGTTCACCAGGGCTGGGCACCCCAGTCACTGGATTGTGACATTGTATGTGGGGGCAGGGTCGAGAGGGAACAATGGGCGGTTGCTCCGTTCTCTGTGGGACTTCAGTCCCTTCTGCTGCTCCCCCAAGCAAACTGGGCCCCTCTGGTGCCAATTCCCATGAGGGTGGGCCTGTGCATGCCATAGGACCTTCCGAGGACCTCTCCTGTGAGGCTGGGTGTCTCTCCGTGCGCCTCAGGGTCCACCCACTGTGATCTTGCGCACCCCAGATGCCTTACGCGCCCAACTCTCTCTGCTCTCCACGCCGTGACCCACACCTGGCTGCTTGTCTCCGCCCCTCCCACCGGTCTGGATGAACGGGTCTATTTCAACTTCTTGGCTGTCTGACTTCCATTCAGATCAATTTTCTGTCAGTTCTGGATGTTATTCTGCCTCTAAATTGTTGTTGTTCCAATCTTGGTTGTGCGTGGAGGTACGGTGCGTCCACCTATGCCTCCATCTTGGCCCCATGTTTTAATTTTTTTAAAGGGAAGAATGCATTATGTACTCAGAAAAAAAAATAGTTATTTTCAATGTACAAAATTTAAAAATCCAAAACACCCACTTAACACCCACTTCTACCCAGGAGGACTGCGTGCGTCCTGACGACCACACGAGAGCAAGCACGTCTTTGCGCACGAGGAGGGCGGCAGGGCTCCTGCCCCGTCTCACCTGGGCTGCGGTGGCTGCGGTCTGCAGGAGGCGGGACTCTTCCCACAGGCACCGGGCCACGATTCGGGCAATCTCCATCGGCTTCTCCAGATACCTGCTCTGTAAGTAGGAGAGGGGGAGAATGAAAAGCAGTGGCAGGCTAAGAAGATGTGAACTGAAATGTTGCTGGCTTAAAGCGACATTCTTCCTAAACTGAGCGTAACATTTACTACGTGAAACAGTAAAACAAGGGCCTCAAATCCTGGCTGCAGTCCGTGGGAGGGGAGGGGGAGAAGGGAGGAAGGCAGTCCTGGTGAGCTGCACTGCTGTGGGAGAAGGCACTTCCTCTGATTGTCTGGGCGGCCTGCTGCCCTGGGCTCACGGGAAGTGACTCGCTTTGTCCTGCTGCATCCAACTATGGCCAAACCTTCAACACTGAAGGTGTTGAAGTAAGCATCATCTTCCTGTGAGGGGAGGCCCTGGTTACAATCACGTTATTAATGTGTTAATATAATATTAACATAATAATCACTTTACTACTTCAACTGACTGAAGAAGTGAATTTCAGGTAATGGTGCCCCTGGGTAAGTATACAGACATTTGGTAACAGTCTAATTACTTCTTTGATTTCAAGTACAAGATAGGCTCTCAAATGAGAAAAGAAATACTTCCAGGAAAGAAAGCTAAAACCCTTCTCTGCTGGTTCAGTTTCTCATCACACCTGGAGGAACTGCTTGATTCTCCGCAGATTGTGCTGATAGAGAACATTCGATTCTTGTAGGAAGCGGCTGTACTGCTGGTCAATCTCACCGAGGAGATTATGAAACACCAGAGTGGCGTGTGACTCTTTGCTGGCCGCGTACGCCCTAGGAAAAAGAAGAATAATAAAGAATGATTCTGAAATCTACACACACACGTCACCATCAATGGGGAAAAAAACAAGTAAAGGAGGAAAAATAAAACCCAAGGCAAACCCTCTACTTTAATCCACTCACCATTTAACATTTAACTTGCTCGACAACAATAACAATCAACAACTGAATCACTATAAAAATTATTCTAGATTCTATTAGCCACTCATAGTCTATAAAAAATATTGCGTGGTGTTTTGCTTTAAATTCTCAGTCAACTCTGTGGTCAGATTATTAGTAGCAAATAAGCAACCCCAGGATAGGATGGCGTATCTCCAATAGCTCTGAATCACCTTCCTGGCCCTCACCAAATTCTGGAAAAGCTAGGTCATAGCCCTGGTTTAAGCCAAAATTAACAGTTGAATCTGAACATGTTAAAGTGAAGGAAATCGTTGTTGGAATTCTGTGCCATTATCTCCTCTGTGAACAAGTCTATTTTTCCTCCTCCGTCTCTTTCCTTTAATTAAAGGGGAATCATATGCAAGGACCCAGCTTCTACCCATGACAGAATTCTCATCCACATAAATGTTGGTAACACATCTCCAAAGCATCAGAGAACACACAGAGGATCTCACCAAGGCAGTGAGATCCAAATCAGTCCTAAACGCATCTACCAGCAAGCAGGCGGTTTGACGTGTGTGCCCCTGATACAGAAGATGTTTACACAAGATTAAGAATACCTCTTTATCTCCTGATCTCTTTGACCCCGTCACCTGTACCCATACGTTTTTTCGATGAAATAGCACACAGTTAAGCTAGAACAGATTGTGCTTCTTGATGCAAACCAACACCTAACAATTTGGGGAGTTTCTCAAGAAGGACTTACCAGTCTTGACTCTCAATCCAAGGGGCCAGAAACTGCCGCAGCTCCATGGGGAAGCTGTCACTGTACAGCTGATGAAGCTGCTCCAGGTACCGTGTGTCGAGTTGCTGTAGCTGATTCCATTGGGCCATCCTGCTGCAATCAGAGGTCCCACCTGTAAACCAAAGGGTTCATTCGGTCACTACAAGCCCCGGCAGGGTAAACAATCCCGAAACACCCTGTCGACTCAACGCAGGCGTCAGGTCTGTGATCGGGGATGAGAGATGTTTTGGGAAGGACCCTGCATGTCTCTGCCAGTTTAGAGCAACACGCGCACATTCACTCTCTCTACTTCCGGAACTACGTCACGGCTCCTTCTAAACGAGACGATAAAGTGGCATGATGCCAAGGTCTGCAATTATCCACCGGAGGTATGTGAAGTTGAAACATGACTTCCAGAACTCCACTTCCCCGTCTGTGAAACAGAGATCCTGATTCCCATCCCATGAGGCTGTTGAGATAACAGTTCCAAAGCCCCAGCTCTATGCCCAGCTTACAACAGATGCTCACCAGCTGTCAGCCCTTTCAAGTGTCCTGGGAGTACACAGAGTAAACCTGAACTAAGACCAAACTGTGGGGTGTGCATGTTCAGGGGAGACACGGGGCTAACTCTAAGACTACAGGTTTAAGAGTATAAGCAAGGATCTGCCTAGGATTCTCCCACTCAACAAGAAGTAATGTTGTCCCACAAATTTCTCAGCCTGGGATGAGAGAGCAGAGAAGCTGAATACCAGGCAAGCACGGGGAAAATGTTCGGGTATGAGAAACCAAGCCACCAGCTACCTTCAGTTCTCTTTCTGAATAGAAACCCTGAACAAGCAGCCTTAAGAAGCTGTAAAAATAACTGAGTAATAGCCAAAAACTGAGGTATCTGTACACATCAAAGTGTAGAGAGCTGGTTCTCTGGGACAGCGAGGACATTTAATGAAAGACCGAATATGTACAAACACATACACGTAACCCAATTTCCTGATTTGCTTATTTCTCGGAGCAGACCACCAGCCACATGCTGACGCGCTGTAACCACGGCGTGTATTACCCTCACCCAGGAACCAAAGGTCACCAGAACTCTCTTACAATATTCACATTAGAGCCAAGTTAAAATCTGCCCCATAGGCTAAAAGCATCAGTATCTGCCTTACGTTTCTCAGGACCTGATTTGCATAGAAAGCTGTATATTAGGCCAGTTTATGTTGGTTCTACTCCAGTGCAAATGCACGGAAACTCTAGACCCGCCGTGTAGTAGCCTCTGCCCACGCATGGCTCCTGGACACTTAACATGGGGCTGCTTCAAACTGAGATGTGCTTTCAGTGTAAAATATGCACTGGGTTTTGAAGATTTAATAAAAGAAGAAAAAGGCAAACTATCTCGTTAATATTGAAATGATATTTTGGCTATATTAGGCGAACTAAAATATAGTATTAAGATGAATTTCACCCATTTCTTTTTACTTCTTTTAATATAGCTACTGGCAACTTTAACATTACATATGTGACTTGCACTCCACTTTTACTGAACGCTGCTGCTCTTACGTAAACAAAAGCTGTGCTTCTTCTAACAAATGATTTAAAGAAATAGGTACCTGCTTTTCAAAATATACTCCAGTGTTGTAAATTGCTTATTTTTGACACAAATGTCCAGCCTTCACGGTCTGCTCCCTGACACTCGCAGGTAAAACCATAAAGCAACATCCGTTTAATCCAGATCAGTTATAGATTAACACTGGGGTCATTCAGGAATACTTGCGTTTTCAAACTAATGTACCACTAGCAAATTACGAGTTGTCCAAGATTGTCCGATTCATTTCTGGTCCGTAACTCAGAAGGTTTTGTTGTTGTTGTCGTCGTTGTTTTGATTTTAGTTGGGATTTCAGTAAATAGCACCATAATTGTGCTATTTCTTAAACCAGAAACCAGATAAGTTTTCTCCACAAAAATTCAAGCACCAGCAGTGACTCATGTTATGTTCCACTTCTTAGTCTCGTCACTGGAGGACACGGCGGAGAACCAGATAGGGATCTCCTTGCTGGCTGCTTAGCTGCAAACCCTGTTTAACCACCAGGGGCCCCAGTGCAATCAGACCCAGTGTTCTTCCTAAGAAAAGCGTATCTCCGAGCGATCTCGCCAAGTTATCTAGGAAAATCAGTGCCAACTAGCTTTGTGGTAACTGTCTTACTGGAAAAAAAATTTTAAAGAGGCCAATTTATTTCACAATCTCATTTCTGGTTTTTCAAATGATGAGTTAAGCTAAAGAACTCCACTCAAGTCTAATTAAAGTATTTCCTACCTCCGCAATAATTCTAAGTCTGCGACTTAACAACCACTTTCACCAAACCCCAGGACACAGAAAGTGATCTGCACAGCCATGTAAGTGCCGAGTACCACCCTGCGTGTGCAGGTGAGAAGTCGGTTCACTCCACATAGTGGCTGGCTCTCTCGGGGTGTGGCGCGGGGCTTAATGCCCTCGCGGTGTTTGCCGAATTTAGGTGAGAAGACAGTAAATGTTAGCATGTGAAGGAAAATGTGATGCCGTTTTCTACAGCTGAAGAAAAAGGAAAAAGAAAAATGAAACAGTAGGTCACCAAAGACTTTGTGAACTTTTCGAAACAGGAATTTCTCAACCCCTTGGGGATAACTTTACCAACAGCAAGTCATAAGACAAACAACCACCGTCTGACGGGGAACTTCTTACCATGAAGATCACGACACAGGTCGGGCCGAAGTCGCGGTTCTCGTTCACACGCTGCACTCCAAGCTAACCAAGGGCAAGGCGAGAAACACAAGCCAGGACCACTTACCAAAGACTTTCGCTACATCACTTCATCAAACTTCTTTTACAGTAAGACTTGGACTTGACATTCACACACCACTGGGTTTACAGTAGGGGCGAGGGCCGGAGGGGAGAGAGGGAGGAGAGGGAGGAAAACCAGGCCTGTCCAGAACAGAAAGTGATCCAAAGACACTTTCCACCTCATAATGTGTCATGCGATTTTTCTTTGGGTGTTGGCCAGACTCCATATTAGAAATACCTGCATCTCAAGCAGAACATACCTGTGGTATCTTATTGTTCCCGACACATCAATCCTCTCTGCTGTCAGGAAAGGCTCAATGGCAAAGGCAGAGTATAAAGTAACACAGAAATATAGCTGCACAAATTGCTGTAGAAACCAGCCTTCGTAAGAAGATATTTTTAAAAGATTATAAGAGTAATAATGTTCACTGTGGAAATTGGGGGAGGGACCCCACTATCTAGAACTATAAGTGATATAGTATTGGTCTAATTCCTTTTAATCTATCCCAAGAGTATGTATATATATTTTATTTCTTGTTAAAAGTTGGGATCATAGTATTTTTACAGCTTTGTCTTCTCTTTGAAAGCTTATTTATAGTTAACATTTTCTATACAAAGAGAGTTTTTGTTTAAAGTCCAGAAAACAACCATTTGGCTTCTACTAGTAGTTTAAATATAATCCTACTAAACCCACTAAGACCCACTGAATTTACTTATATTTGCAAGCTCCAACTTATTTATTCTCACAGCACATTCCAAAAATAATACGAAGTAGCTGCAAACTCCTTAGAGTAGACTAGGGAGGAGGAGACATAAAAGGCAGTTAATGCCAGAAGAAGACACTCAACCTGCAGGAAACACTGACTGCAGGATTAAAGGTAAGTGAACAAGTGGGAGTCCACATTTAAATATTACAGCTTTATCTAACTGTTGTTAGCTTAACCATCCATAATTACCCTAGACGGTAAGACTAAAATTCCAAATTTAAAAAAGATGATTCAAAATAAGTACACGTGGGCCCTGGCTAGGCAGCTCAGTTGGTTAGAGTGTTGTCCTGATACCCCAAGGTTGTGGGTTCGATCCCAATCAGGGCACATGCACAAACCAATGAATACATCAATAAGGGGAACAACAAATTGATGTTTCTCTCTCTCTCTCTAAAAATCAATAAATACAAATTAAAAATAAGTACACTGGTATGACAGACAATTTCACTGCTTACAAATTCAAATAGTACCTTTATAAGGTTTAAAACTAGATGTTTTCCTTTACAACAAGAAGTTCATACATAAATCTAATATTGATTTCCTAGAATGACCAAATGTTAACACCTGAGTGCCTAATCTGATCTATACTTATTGTAATACTCAAGTATTTCAATTATAAATAATAGGATTTGCTTTAAAGTCAGAAACCAATTCTTCCTTGCAAAAATGGACATTGAAATATAAGAGAACTTGAATTAGAGCTCCCCACAAATGTGCCAAAATTGAATATATGAAAGGAGTACTAAATTACTAAGGGCTAGAGCTTGGAGAAATAAGGAAAAAAACCCAAAAACAGTTTTTAATGACACTCTGGAGCCAAAAAAGTCTTTTCCCCCTTAATCTTCTTATTCTACTTTAATTCTTCTAGAAAGTGTTAAAAAAAAGCATCTTGTGCCAAACACATTATTTTTCCCATTCCAGGTCTTATCATTAGTACTGCCTTTGCACAGTTGTCTAACGTATATCCAGAAACAGAGAATAAAATGTATCCGGTTTACGGTTAACTTTAAGAGGCGGAGACTACCGGGAATGCGAACAGCAAAAAGGAAAGGAAACCTCTGATCCTTGAAGGACGGCCAGGACTTTAAAAACAAAACCAAAAGAATTACCCCAAATCTAGTGCTCGCCCAGCTGCCTTTGGGGAAAAGACTGAAGAACTATGAATTACCAAGACCCCTTGTTATTTCAAACTTAGCAGTGTTAAGACATTCAAAAAGACAAACTGGTGTGTTCTCCATACTTCACTTGGGACAGGCACTATATCTGATCACAAATCCTTCAGATTGAAGGAGCGAGCACCTAACAAACGTTTATTTTCTCTAAATTGGAAGTAACACAGCCAGACATGTGTTGTCGATTACTAAGGGCGCAGTTCATGGTTAAGGCTGCCTGAGAACTGGTCTGACTGCATGAAAACCACAGAACAGACCAAATTCGTGTGTCACGGGGCCTCCCCACATTGGGACTCTTCCACTCCCCCAACCAGACCCTCCGCTCCAAAGCAGTGGGGTTCGAGGCCACAGAAACGAGACACTCTACCACCCCGGCTGGGCAGGGGTGCGAGCCCTGGCTGCCACTTATCACTGCTTGTTCGGGAAACGGTACTTGACTGCTGAACAGGCCTCTTCTTCAGTAAAATGAGGAAGTACCCCCCTCTTTTAAGGATGGCTGTAGACATTTTTTTTTTAAAACCATAATGGATGTGCAGCATCCTTCCTCTACAATAGGGCGCTGGGAGTGTGCCTTGTCGCTGTGTTGCTCCTTCCCCACCCCGTGGAATCCCTTTCGTCGGCATTTCTTCAATGCCCAGGGAAACACACATTAATTCCTTGGGTTAGCCAGGTTAAAGGATAGAGTCCGTTTTCCCTGCTGGGCCTTTGTAACATATCCTGCGGGAGGAAGTTAGTAATGCAGCGGTTTGGTGTGTGTGTGTAAGGGGACAAGGGGAGGACAAAAGGACTGGGCGGTGCCCTAATCAAATACCTGCATTCTTAGTTCCCCTGAGGATAGCTCCAGGGACTAAAAAGACTACAGCTAAAAACACTAATGATATCCAAATAAAAGAAAAAGAGAAAAAATTACCTTGGTTTAGGAGCAATCCAAATAACTAATGATTATGGCTAATATTTACACAGTACTATGTGCCAGCCACTGTTTTGAGCACTTGACCTCTACTTACTTATTTCATCCTCACCACAATCCTATGAGATAGTATGAGATAGATGCTATTTTTATCCCCTTCACAGAGGAGGACACTGAGGCACAGAATCTTTAGTGAGTCACCCAAGGTCACACAGGTGGTAAAGGCATGGAGCTGGAATCCCAACCCAGATACAGTCGTCCGTTTCCAGACTTCCTGCTCTCGACCCCTGCGCTCGAGTGGGGGTTTGCATTGATCTTTCAGTGACCCATGAGTCAACCGTGACACCAAGCCGCTGTGACCTCATGGCATTTTAACAGACATAAGTAGTGTCACCACTAAAGGGTCTATCAGGGCTGCTGAAATGGGCCCATGTCTAGAATGGTATTCTAGTTGTATCGCATTTCAGATGGCACCCTAAAAAGCAAACGCATTCAGGGAGGGGCAGTCAGGGAGTAAGAAGTCCAAAAACTCGAACGTCTTGTCCAGGGAGAAGGCTTGGAGAACGGGAAGTGGGGTTAGCAAAGAAAAAAACGACATCGCAGAGCAGTGGCCCTTCAAGCACGTGGAGATCAGCACACGAAAGGGCAAGTCACTCCAGAGCTGCAGTCTGTCTCCCCCGAGTATCTGTGCCCAAACTCAGCCCTCTGGCTGCAGACTAGAGTGATAAGGGCAGATATTGTTTTTTAAAATTAATAAATACATAGAGCTGCCTGGAAACCAAACCAGATGCCAAACTGGAATTGCTGCGCGTGGGAACCAGGTTTCGATATTCGTAAGTTCCTCAGACGAGCTACAGTGTGGTCCCACCGAGAGCCTGGAGGACGAGCAGAGGTCAAGGCTCGGCTCCGGGTGCACGTCAGAATCACCGCAGGGGCTCTGAGAAGCCCCACACTGGCCCTGGCTCCTGATGGGCTGGATAACAGTCTCCAGGGGGGCGGCAGTTGTCACGAAGCAGAACGCCCGCAGAGAATGCCTAAGGGGACCATGGCATGAGAGGAGGTCGGGGAAGGCTCTTCTGTAAGCCGTATGAGCAGGGCAATGGCGGGGTCTGCCAACTTTTAAGCAGACAAATGATCACTTGATTCACATTTCAGAAAGATCCCTCAGGAAGAAATAATCAAGGTGAGAGATGGCGGAGGCCTGCACTTGGGTAGCAGCCTCAGAAATGTTTTCAAGTGGACGTCTTCCCGAGACACTAATGAGGGAGACATCATGGAGCTCGGTGACTGGTCGAAGGGCAAAGGTGGCTCAGAGAAAGTGAGGAGGAAGGGACAGCCCCCAGGTTCTCACTGTGTTTGGTATTCAAGTGGAGGCTAAGTGCCCACCGTGAGAAACGTCACAGCAGTAACTCCGCCACTCGGAGAGCACTGGGCCGGACGCCTCCGCAGACTATTCAGTCTGTAAATTACGGTCCGGTCAGGTTCCGTTCCCTCAAGACATAAGGCTGCCGCGATCCAAGAATAAATGCGGCTATAAGTAGTAAATTGCTATTTACCCAAAAAATATCCAGGGTTTGCACTCCAGCTGACAGATAAACTCCACCCTTCCCCCAGGCTCAGAGCCACAACGCGGCTGGGCCACAAGAAGAGTGTTCAACTGTCTCCCCACATAGGCTCGCCTCCCTCCAGTCCATTTCCATGCTGTAGAGAGGCCCTTTCAAGACACAGACTTGCCCTGGCCGGGTAGATCAGTCGGTTAGAGCACTGTCCTGATGTGCCAAGGTTGCAGGTTCGATCCCTCATCAGGGCATATCCAAGAATCAACCACTGAATGTATAAATAAACGGAACAATAAAAATTTGATTTTTCCCCCTCTCTCTCCCACTTCCTCTAAAATAAACAGATAAATAGATAGATAAATGAATGACACAAGCTGATGACTCTGCATTGTCCTCAGGCTGAAACAAAAGATATAACATTAAGTCAGAAGAGGGATGTGCTTAGAGCATATTCTGGGGCCATAGTGAACTCTGACCCCACCACTCAGATACATGTGGGTGGGTGCCAGTTATTTTGTCTCCTTGTGCCTCAGTCTCCTCATCTGCGAAAAGAGGGAGATCACAGGACGCACCTCCCAGGGTCACTGTTAGAACTGAAGAGTTAATGCACACACAGCACGTGGGACGCAGCCGGCACACCGTATAAAGTGTCTGTGAGCGTTCGGAATGTGACCGATGGCCTGGCTGGCCCTGCCTCTCTTGCGTCAGCCGGCACCAGAGCCTGTGGCACTCATTCTGCCCTTCCTCCAGCTGCTCGATGACACCAGGGCCTCCCTCCACAGGTCCTCCATGCGCCTTCCTTCTGCACCACCACCACGGCTTGTCCCTGGGCACTGGGATGCCCTAACTTGCGCTAATAACCACTATGAGGGGCTGCCAGCTCCGGGAGGACAGGCAGAAACTAGGCTTTTGCCCCCTGTTGTGTGTCCTCTCCCTCACCCCCAGCACCCAGCCGAGTGCCTGGCCCGTAACAGGTGCTCAGAAAAGATGTCTTGAGTGAATAAACCACAGGTATGAAGTACAACTACATTGATATGCCAGATTCTCCAGGCTAAGACACCTGTATTCTGAGAAGCAGAACAGTTCTTTCCATTTTGCTTTTTGAAAATTGCAACCATGATCCTGCATTGACCTTTCAGTAAGACTAAAATCACAGCACCCCCACCAGCTGAAAAACATAACTAACTTCTCAGTGTCCACTGTAGAATCTTCATCCCTGCGTAAGTCTCTCCAGCTCCCCAGCCACCTTCCTTAGGCCAACTCAGCTCCTCTCTCCAGCCTCAAGATGACTTTCAAAAATGTCCTAGTCAAAAATGACTTGATCAAACATGCATCAAGTCAACTTATCTCTCCCTCACCTCCACCCTCACAGACTTGGTCCCTTTCTCACAGACTCTCCCGCCTAACACGGGAATTTCCCCCTGGTAGCACCATACGTCCCCTTCCTGCAGGTGTTAGAGAGGCTTTCTTTCCCGAAGCCCCCTCCGCTCCGACCACCGCTTCAACTCTGAATGCCTGCAGGACCTACACACACAGGGAGCCTTTCTCTGGATCTAATCCCACCGTCTCCGTTTGAGGAGAAGCTCTGCTCTCTGCTGGTGACCCTCATATACCCTTCATTCCAACCCGGGGCTCCCAGCAGGGCATGAGACGCCAGACACCAAACGAGCGTTTCCTTCACAGCTTCCTTCACTTGCACCTGCACGTGCGTGGCAACACTGTCTACTGGACAGCCACCGATGGCCACGGTGCTGAAAAGCACGGCACCCACGTGGCTTCTACCTCTGGGAAAACGGGACGAGCTCGACCCTGTATGACTGGCTAGACCTAGAGTTTGGAAGTCTTTCCAGAGAGAAGCAAAGCATCCTTCCAATGAGCTGCGGATGCTGGCGGACTCATCCTCACAGGGGTCGGAGGCAGACTGCCAACTTTTTAAAACAGAAGGGGTACAGCCTTTGAGAAATGACTGTAGGTTGGGCCAGCATCTTGTCATGTCAAAATTTCCAGGCCTGAGGACAGCTGAGGGGAAAAGGGCAAGTTGCCGGGAAAAGCTGTGGGTTCTGCTATCTTTGGCCAAAGCCCACATGAAGGTCATACGAGCATCCACTGATCCAGAACAACCCAGAACACCACGCAAGTTATTAATGTTCTTTTAAATAGCCAACTGAAATAAAGCAGAGAAGGAAAATTGAATCCCTGATTCTCAACATCACAAACCCACAACGGAGATCAAACGTTTTGAAGAGAAGGAAGAATCTTTTTGTAAGTTTACGCAGGTCACGTTCCTGAGCACGGAGCAAGTGTAACTGGGGCCAGGAGCCCATCTCTGCGGATCCTGGGTCAGAGCTCCTTCCTTCGGAGTAACTATGGAATGGGGGCAGAACCTCCACGTCAAAGGACAGTGTGGTGGTTGGAAACCATGACCCCAATTCTTCGATACTTGTCCCATTGGAAGAAGGGATCTTCGTCCCCTTCTCTCAAGCCTGGCTAAGCCGATGACTGCTCCCACCAACGGAGTGTGATGGAAGTATCCACGTGCAACTTCCAAGGCCACGGCCTTCGCCTGATTCTCTAGGAAGGCTCCCTGTCCAGAACCGGGCAGACACCCCGTGAGAAGACCAAGGCAGAAAGAAGGAGAGGGCACATGGTGGCACTTTGTCTACAGTTCCAGCTGAGACCACCTTTGAGCCGTCCCAGCTCAGGCGTGTGCATGAGGAAGGCAGCACGACGGCCCCTGGACACCGTGCCCCAGAGATGAGACACCTGTGCCGGGCGCATCGACACTCCAGCCCCGGGACCCTTGAGCATCATGAAATGGTCGCTGCTTCCTGCCCTGAATTTGAGGCCATTGGTTGCATTTGGTGACAAGAACGACATTGTTACTGACATAGTGATAGAAGACCACTTTTATAGAGTCCAACTTCCATGAGGAAAAAATTTGCAATTTCAAAGAAAAAGGTTTTGCTGTTAAAAGTATTGAAATAGTTCATTTCTTTATTCCTCTATGCTCTCACTTCCTGAATGACTCACCCAGTCCCACTCCTTCAAACAACTGTACACTGACCCTCCCCAAATTTACGTCTCCAGCCCTTGTCCTTTCTCATGAGCTCACAGTCCTAAACCTAACTGCCTGCTCAGTATCTGCACCTCAATCTCTAACAAGCACCTCCATTTAACATATCCCAAACTCCTTTACTAAAAACCTCTCCCGGCCAACTTCCCCTCCAATCTTCCCCATTTTAGCAAATGACAACTCCATTCTCGCACGTGCTCAAGCTGAAAACCTTGACAATGAGGTCTGACTCCAATCTCTCTCCTCCTCTCTTCCCCCCCCGCCCCACAACACCCCATCCATGAATAAATTCTGCTGGCTCTGTCTTCAAAGTATATCTAGGATGTGAGCACTTCTTCCCAGCTCCCCTGCTACCGTTATACGATCTTAATCCAAGCCACCACCATCTCGTACCTAGAAAACTGCCTTCACCTCCCAGCTGCTCCCGACGGTCTCGCCTGGGTCCTTCTACAGTCTATGTCCCACAGTACAAACCTTTCAAAATATAAGTAAGACCATTTTATTCTTCTGCTTCAAAGCCACTCAGAAAAAACCCACATTCTGACCACGGCCCACCAGATAACCCACTTTGCTCCGGGTGCCTCTTTTACCTCCTCTCCCGCTGCTGCCCCCTTTGCTCGCCCGTCTCCCCTCTGCTTCTGAAGCACACAGCGGACGGTTCTGCCCTGGGCCTTCTGTGCTTTCCCCCCCACCCAGACAGCCCTGCCTCTAGACAGGCAGCTACACTGCCCACTCCCTCACCTCATTCAGGTCTCTGCGCGGATGTCCCTCGACACCAATCCATCTAAAACAGGACATCTACCTCTGCTGAGTTTTTCTTCGCATTATTCACCACCCTCCAATATATTGTTTATTTTCTGGTTTATCATCTCCCACCACCACCTGCTAGGGATGTAAGCTCCTTAAGAACAAAGACTTTCTTCTGTTCACTGTTGCTTCCCCAGCACCTAGCAGATGCTCAAATATTTGTTGAATAAATGAATAAAAGTGAAAACATTTAAAAATTATCTTTTTTAACAGGTTAAGACGGAAGCACAGGTAGACATGCTTCACCTCCTTGTGCAACCATGGACTTACAACCAGATCTCAAAACTAGTACCATCCAGAGCCATCAGAAAATCCAGCTGCATGAAAGTCCGACAACCAGGGATTTAAAGGAGACACACTCATCCGGACGAGGAGGAGGAGCAGAGCTGTGGAGGGGGAATGCAGTGCTGCAGAACTGATCAGAGGGATAACACAGGAGCAGGTGATCCTAGGCCCAGGCCAGCCTCACAGCCCAGGGTTCCAGCACCGGAAGATAGATCCCATTACCTCTGGCTGTAAAAGCCAGTGGGGGTTGGGCAGAAGGAACTGCTGGATTTTCACTGCTTACAGGTCCAAAACAGTCTCGGAACATACACAAACCCACCCCTCCAGGATTCTCCACCGGGGCAGCAGCTGGAAGGGCGCCAGTCACACACTGGAAGCGGGTGAAATGACTAGAAATGGGGCAAGCGCCAGTTGAACGGCCAGAAGCCAGGCGGCAGCACTGTCCGCCCCCCCCAGCCCTCCCCACACAGCCACAAAGCAGCGAAGGGGGTGCCCCTCCTCGGCAATCACCTAAGGCTCCACCCCACACAATTTACAGGTGCGTTTTCTACATAGGCCAAGCCACTGAGACGGGGAGTCAAAGCAGCCCCATCTAACACGCAGAAACAAACACAGGGGAACTACTCAATTGAAGAGACAATGAAATACGGCCCAAATAAAAGTAGAGAGCAAAAGCCCAGAAACAGAACTAAGCAAAATGGGGATAACCAACCTGTCAGATGCAAAGTTTCAAACACTGCTTATCAGGATGCTCAGAGAACTCCTTGAGTACAGCAACAACAACAACAACAACGACAACAAAGAAATGAAGGCTACACTAAGTGAAATGAAGAATAATCCACAGGAAACCAGCAGAGAAGGGAAGGCAGCTGGGATTCAAATCAACAGTTGGGAACATAAGGAAGAAGTAAACATTCAACCAGAACAAAAAGAAGAAACAAGAATTCAAAACAATGAGGATAAGCTTAGGAACCTCTGGGACATCTTCAAATGTGCCAACATCCTAATCATAGGGATGCCAGAAGGAGAGCAGGAAGAGCAAGAAACTGAAAACTTATTTGAAAAAACAATGAAAGAAAACTTCCCTAATCTGCTGAATGAAATAGACATACAAGTCCAGGAAGCAAAGAGAGTCCTAAACAAGTTGGTCCCAAAGAGGCCCACACTAAGACACATCATGATTTAAACGTCAAAAGTTAAAGATAAAGAGAGAATTTTAAAAGCAGCAAGAGAACAGCAGAGAGTTACTACAAAGGAGTCCCCATAAGACTATCAGCGGATTTCTCAAAAAGAAACTTTGCAGGCAAGAAGGGACTGGCAAGAAGTATTCAACGTGATGAAAAACAAGGGCCTACAACCTAGATTACTCTGTCCAGAAAAGCTATCATTTAGAATGGAAGGGCAGATAAAGGGCTTCCTAGCCAAAATAAAGCTAAAGGAGTTCATCACCACGAAGTTATTACTACTGGAAATGTTAAAGGGACTTAAAAATTTTTTCAGAAAAAAAAAAAGATCAAAACCATGAATATTAAAAACTCAACAAATTCACAGCTATCAACAACTGAATCTAAGCAAACAACTAGAACAGGAACAGATTCATACATATGGAGATCATCTGGAAGGTTATCAGCTGGGAGGCGGAAGGGGGAGAATGGGGAATTGGTGCAGGGATTAAGAGGCATTTTTGGTGGGAACAAAATAAACAGGGGGAAGTTAAGAACAGCATAGGAAATGGAGAATCCAAAGAACTTACACGCACGACCCATGGACATGAACTAAGTGGGAGAGTGAGTGCTGGGGGGAAGAGGGTACCAGGTGGAGGGGGGCAAACGGGGAAAAACTGGGGCAACTGTAATAGCAACATCAATAAAATATAATAAAAAATATCTGTAATATACTTTTAGCATAAAGAAGACTGAAATACACCTTAAGAAGCTAATTAACTTCATATAATGGCATAAGCTAATCTTCCTTAAGAATGTGCTAATAGGTGCAACAATTCATGAAAATTTACTGTAAGTGACAAATCAAATATAGTTTCCCCGTAGAATTGATATTAAAATGTAAGCCTCAAAAGAGGTTTTTAAAATAACAAGGTTTTGCCCATAAAGCTGAACTGTTGTATAGTACAGTTGTTTCTCCTGAAATTGCAATAATGAGACTTTAGCACCCTGTCGTCGTCTAAAAGAGGACATTTCGTGCCATGTGCTGTTGAATTGGTTGAAAAATATGTATACAGAGCATTCACATTCCCCAGATCTCTCCCAACCCAGCAGGAGACAGAATTCTTTTTTTCTTTTTTTTTAAGATTTTATTTATCTATTTTTAGAGGGGGGGGGGGAGAGAGAGAGAGAGAAACATCAACGTGTGGTTGCTGGGGGTCGTGGCCTGCAACCCAGGCATGTGTCCTGACTGGGAATCGAACCTGCGACACTTTGGTTCGCAGCCCGCACTCAATCCACTGAGCTACGCCAGCCAGGGCCCAGAATTCTCATCTGTCTAGAGAAAGCTGAGTCTGGACTCGGAGACAGCAGACACAGCTGTCTGTGGGCAGGAGGGTCGCTAAACCGAAGCGTGGAGATGAGGCGGGAGGCTCCGCACATCGGATCCCAGAACCCTGGCAGCGAGAGCCTCTTCCAACCCCACGGAGAAGCCCAGCATAAGCACATGCTTTTGAAGAAGACCTCCAAGATGATGTGGAGAGGAACATAAGAAGAAAGGAACAAACCCAGGGTTCAGAGTATTAGGAGAGACACAAATTTCACAAAACTATAAACATTCTCCTCGGAGAGACAAATTCTACCCATTAAACAGAACTAGGATAAAAAATGAAGATGAAGCTGGAAATGGTAACTGAGAAAAAGAGTTCCTGAAGTTGAAACTGACAGCCAGAATTAAGAATTAAGTAGATGGGCCCTGGCTGGGTAGCTCCATCGGCTGGAACGCCGTCCTGATTCGCCAAGGTTGTGAGTTTGGTCCCCAGTCAGGGCACACACAAGGGTCAACCAGTGCATGCGTAAATAAGTGCAACAGCACATCAATGTTTCTGGCTCTCTCTCCCTTCCTCTCTCTCTGTAAAATCAATCCATAAAAAATTTCTAATTAAATAGATGGATTGAAAGATAGAATCATGGTAACCTCCTAGAATGTAATCCACAGCAGCAACAAAAAAAATATTGAAAATGGAAATGGAGGGAGAAGCAGAAACAAAATGAAATAAAACTCAGATGCTCCGTGCAGAGGACCCGTATCTGGCTGAGCGGGTAGCACTGGTGGTTACAGCATCGTTCCCACATGACAAGGCTGTGGGTTGGATGTCCGGTCGGGGCACATACAAAAGTAACAACAAGTTGCTTTCTTTTTCTTTCTCTTTCTCTTTCTCTAATCAATACATAAAAATAAAATAAAACAGACCCACACTAAGGCACATCCCGTGCAATTTCAGAACAGTGGAATAACGAAGCTATACAAGCTTCCAGAGAAAAGAACCAGGTCCCTTGGAGACGACCGAAAATCAGCACAGCATCAGACTTTGAGTACAAACACTGACAGATTCTAAGGCAACTGAGCCAAAAATGCCTTCAGCACAATGAGCAAAGGATTCAATGCCCGCCCAAAAGATCGTCAAGCATGGAATAAAGGTATTTCAGATATGTGGCAACTCAAAAAGTGTACTTCCCACGCACCTTTTCTTGACAGCATGTCACCAGAATATGAGGTTCATCAAGTGAAGCAGCGAACCCAGAAAGAGGAAGACATGGGACCCAGAGGAAGGGGAATCCAGCATCGGAGAGTGGTCAAACGAGACTCAGATTGCAACAGGGCTGGAGCGGGCGGCGTGGAAAGGGGGTTGCCAAGAAAATAATGACTAGATCAGCAGTGTGTTTAAGTATTTTGAAGTAAACTGCCAGGCATTTCAGAGACCTGCTAGAACATTTGGGGAAGTCTAAGGGGGAAATGGTCATAAAAATATTGACTCCAGGAAAAAAAAAAAACAAATACTTGTAAGTGAGGGGAAACATAATCAGAGTATATGCTACATGGCTTATCAGTAAACAATATTTATTCAGTTGAAATAAAGTGTGTGATTAGTGGTTTGAGAAAAAGTGGTTTAAACATTACGATGCTGCCCTGGCTGGGGCGGCACAGTCATTTGGGCGTCTCCTGCAAAGCGAAAAGTTGCCAGTTCGGTCAGGGCGCATGCCTGGGTTGTGGGTTTGGCCCCGGCTGCTGGGCACGCGAGAAGGAACCAATTAATGTCTCTCTGTCACATCGATGTTTCTCTCCCTCTCTTCTTCCCTCCCTTCCCCTCTCTAAAAATAAATAAATAAAATCTTTAAAAAAAATCTTCACCAATAATGATAGGAAAGTTGAAAGCTATCTAAAATTTGATATTATCCAGAATAGCAGAATAAGCTTATTACTCAGAAGCATGGACACAAATACCAGAAGAAGAAGCTAAATGCTTTGAAAGTGGCTGTCTCTGGGAAGCAACAGGTAGAAGTAAGGAGGGGTGGGACAAAAGACTTATCAATATGTCTTTCAGTATTCTTCAATTTCTAAATTGTTTGTACGCATTCCTTGGATAAAAATTAAAATTGTTTTAAAATGAAATGTTTAGTACCAAAAGAATAATTTTAAAAATCAGGTAACATCATGTTATAGTCTCTCAGAAGGAATCTCCTTACTTGGCTCATTCACCCATTTCATCATGAAAAAAAAAAAAACAACCAACCAAACGAAGCAACCCCACCTGGAACCGGGGCAGGGAGTGTGGAATAGTGAACAGCACCGAGAGGTCTCTGGCCTCCTTGAGTGGAGGAATACGGACAAGTAAACTAGGGAGACAATTTACACCGGAGACAAGAACAGTCAAGATGACACTGAGTGATGCGGGCAGGCTGGAATACTTTTAGATAATCAGGTATCTTAGAGGAGGTAACTATTGTCTGGGAAAACAGACCTTTTTATGTTAAAATCTCAGCTTGGAGTTTCCAAGACCAAAAAGATAGTGTAAACTCGGATCTTCAAATGGGCAGACCTATGCTTAGGGATTCTTTTAGGAGCCTTGGCATTCAAATTCCTTACCGAGCCCAAGACTGTGTCTCCTCCCTGGAGCGGGCTGTCCATTAAAAATCCTGAGTAACAGAGCTAGCTAATCCCCCGACCCCCCACCCCCACTGCAGGCTGGCTTCTTCTGCCCCTTTTTTTGGTGAGGTTTCATTTGATTTTTGCCTCTGAAGGTTTCCCTAATTTTCTTAAGAGCTCAGTTTATCCAGCATTCCTTAGTGGGGGTGTTTGTTTGTTTGTTTTTGGGGGTTGTTTTTGTGTGTGCAACAGGGTTTCCAGGGTATCTGGTCTACCACAGAGTGGAAACAGAAATCAGGATGTGACAATTAAAAGAATTTTTAAAAACTTTAAGAGGCAGAGCCAACCAGGCTTGCTGATAATCTGCAGGCATGCAGAGGTATGAGAGAACAGAAGTAAGGATATTTCTAGATTTTTTTTTCCTTGCACAGTGGGGTGCTGCCATTGACTTTGGTGGGGAGAGTTGGGGGGAACGGCACAGCTTGCGGGGAGAAAGCTGAGCAGTTACGTGTCAGACAAGACATGCAGGAGACGGCTGCAGGCTGTCCCAGGGGGAATGTCAAGCGAGCGGCAGGGTACAGGTGCTGGGAGCCTGGAGACACCTGGGTGGGAGGTGCACCTCTGGCAGCCGTCAGGATGGAGATGGTAGTTAAAGCCAGAATAAAGGCTAAGAGAATGCAGGGAGGAACACAGAAAAAGAGAAGGAAAGAGAGCCCCAGACAGAGGCCTGAGACACTTCAGCATGAGTGTTTAGGAAGAGGGTGAACCAGGAAAGGTGCGACAGAAAGACCAGTAAGACTGCAGAAACACCAGGGGTCACGGAAGCCAAAAGAACAGAGATGTTCACCCGTGTCCAACATCGCGAGAGGCTGAACAGAACGGTGCCAGGGTGCCAGAGCAGTGGCGTCAGTCAGTTTGGTAGTGCCGAGATCACTGGCGACACTCCCTCCTCCAGTTAGGTTAATGCTTCTGAACCCCCAGACAAAGCCACCAAGAAGGCAAAGGGCGCTCCAGCCACTCTTGCCACTTTTCTTCCTGGGATTCGTTGACTTAGAACTCTCAAGGGTCCCAGGAAGACAGAATGGTCTCCTTGCTTTTGTCCCTTAATCTGACCCCCCAAAAAGCAATTAGAAAGGGCCCGAGAAGGAGGACCTCTAGAAATAGTGATTTTCCTCCCTCAAAAGATTTTTAAATCTTCAGTATTTCTCCATCATTCTAATCCAACGAGGCTCAGCGATGTTCAGGTCTTTCGGAGGAATCAGTGCACCATCCAGCACGTTATATGTAAGGGCGGAGAGAGCCAACACAAAGACCAGTGTGCACCCTGGACCGCGGCCCTCTGGCCAGCCCCAGTGATGCCACGGGGAGTCTGAAGATCAGTTTCGGGGAGGGAGAAGTATGTACTTTATTTCCTTGTTCCTGGTACACTAACCACGAGCAGCCCAAAGTCTGTTTCTGCGTGAGCTTGCATTCTAGAACAGAATTTTACGACAGGTCTAAAGAAGGAGGAAAAATTAAATGTATCTAAAATATACAAAGAACTCTTAAAACTCTCTCAAAAATAAGAAAACAACCCAATTAAAAAAAAATACTTTGAACAGGCATCTCACCAAGAAAGATATACAGATGGCAAAAAGAAGCACATGAAAAGATGCTTGATGTCATACGCCAACAGGAAATGGCAAATTAAAACAGCAGTGAGATACCACTAACCACCTGTAAGAAGGGCCGGAACCCAAAATGCCGAGTGCTGGCGAGGGTGTGGACCAGCAGGGACTCGCATCCATCCCTGGTGAGAGCGCACAACGTCGCAGCCACCTTGGAAGCCAGTTAGACAGGGTCTTACACATCTAAACATACTCTTTTTTTTTTAATTTCCCATTTTATTAAATTGTCAAATTATTTGTATATAAGTTTTGATGGTATATCTCAGTAATTCTTTGTGCTTTTTTTTTAGATTTTATTTAGTTATATTTTTAGAGAGGGAAGGGAGACAGAAAGAGAGAGAGAGAGTGAGAGAGAGAAACATCAATGTGCAGTTGCTGGGAGCCATGGCCTGCAACCTAGGCATGTGCCCTGACTGGGAATCGAACCTGCGATGCCTGGTTCACAGCCCGCACTCAATCCACTGAGCTACACCAGCCAGGGCTAAAAATACTCTTAACACACAATCTAGCAATCACTCTCCTTGGTATTTACTCAAATGAGTTGAAAACTTTTGTCTACATATGCACACAAAAAACCTGTACACAAATATTTATAGCAGCTTTCTTCATAAATGTCAAAACTTGGAAGCAATCAAAATGCCCTTCAATAGGTAAATGGATTAAAAAAAACAAAAAACAAAAAACTGTGGTACAAGCAAGGAAAATAAAACCAGAGGCACTGAAATAAAGAACAAACTGACAATAAACAGAGGGGAGTGGGGAGGGTGATACCAGGGGAAAGAAGGGGAAGGGTCGTCAAGGAATATGGATAACGGATCCATGGACAAAGTTAAAGGGGGGTAGGAGAGGGGGTGGGAGGTGGGGGGCGGTGCGGAGGTGGAAAGTGGTAGCGGGAAAACGGAGACAACTGTGCTTGAACAACAATAAAACCTGTGGTACACACAGACAGTGGAATATCGTTCAGCGATAAGAAGAAATGAGCTATCAAGCCATGAAAACACCATGGAGGCATACGAACGAATGTTACCCAGGGAAAGAAAGCCGTCTGAAACGGCGGCATACTACGTGATTCCCACTACATGGTACTCTGGGAAAGTCAGAACTGAGTGGAGACAGTGGAAAGGTCAGTGGTGGCCACGGATCGGGGGGTGGGGGGGGGGATGAACAAGTGGGGCTCGGGGGACTATCAGGGCAGTGAAACTATTCTGTATGGCCTGTACGGTGGACGCGTGGCATTACACATTTGTCAACATCCACAAAATGTGTAATAGAATGAGCACTCATGTAAACTATGGGCTTTAATTAATAATAATGGACCAATACGGGCTCATCGGTCGTAACAAATGTACCGTTCTAACGCCACACGTTAACAACTGCAGGGATGGTGGGGGAGAGGGGGAAGAACGAGGGAACGCTGTACTCTCTGCCCACATTTGCTGGCCACCTAAAGCCGCTCTAAGAATAGATCGTCTATTAATGTTTTTTGTTTTTTTTTTTATTAATGTTTTAAATGTGTGAATTGAGCTTTATGAAAAATATTTTAAAGGGTAAGTCCGACCCATAAAGTTTAAGTTATATTCAAAAGGAAAGATGAGCTAGCTCCCCAGTTAGACAAGGTGTCTGTGGCAGTCTTATCACAATGAATTTACTGGAAAACAGGTGGCCTGGTGGCATGTCACAGTCCCAAATGACATAAGCACCCTTCACAGCACAGCTGCTCTTCCCCATCAGCGTCCACACAGAGAAGGTTCAGAAAAGGCTCATGAGAAAGAGAAAGAATGAACACTCAGAAAATAATGAAGAAACACTATTCCAACGGAGACAACTGTACTTGAGAATAGAAAAGAAAAGAAAAGAAAAGAGAAAAGAAAAGACTATTCCCGTCCGCATGGGGGTAGCTTCTGATGGAAATTCTAAAATCACACCCTTGCACAACCTAGTCTGAGGCAGGAACTGGCGGACTTTCCAGGTCGACCACTCAACCAAAGAGAACCCAAAACTGGCCCAGATAATGTAACAATCTTATCAAGCAGGTGCTTATTCCGACTTCACAGATAAAAACACGAATTTTAAGAGACAATGCAGCTAAGGGTGGAGCCAGGAAACAGACTTGGAGTCTTCAAACTCCCAGGCTAGTGGGGTCAAAGGATCAGTCTTAAAGCCTTATCTCTGCTGTGAGATCTCTGACAACTAAAATTCTCTTTGAATTTATTATACAAACAATTAAAAGAAAAAAGGAAAGGGAGAGGTTTACTTATTTTACATGTAATAAATGAAAGTTAACATTATTATCAAGACATGTCTAAATAGAGCAACACTTCTTAGAGAATTTAAAGATAATTCTTTTATTTTTAAATTTTATTTGATTTGAGAGAGAGAGAGAGAGACATCAATTGTTATTCCACTTATTTATCACTCACTGGCTGATGCTTGTCAGGCGCCCGGACCCGGGACGGAACCCGCACCTCTGGTGTGTCTGGATGCTGCTCTAATCACCTGAGCTCCTTGGCCAGGGCTAGACAATTCTTGAATTGGCTTTAGAAAGTAATGCAAGCAGTCGGAAACTGTCTTACCAAGTTCACAGATAGTTAAACAAACAAACAAACCAGACTGAACATTAATCCAGTCAAATCATGATTGTTTTGATAGTCATAATCTGTCATTGGTAAATTCTCAGATTCATAAACACCAAGAAGAGTAAAAAACAGAATAAAAATAAATCTCCAAAGCACTTTCCCTTAGTGGACTACCATTTACCTTTACCTCCCAAACAACAGTGATTCCAAAGCCCTTTGGGTGTGACTTCACACACCTGAAGATTTCATAACCCACGGTCCTTTGGAGCAGCAGTTCTCAAACCAGGGGCCGCGGGCACCAGAACATCCGGCTGCCTGTCAGAATGACCGGAGACCCACTAAATCAGACTCCCTGGGGCAGAGCCACGGGATCTTTTCTTTTTAAACAAATACCCCAGGGATTCTTATGCCAAAGACTTCTACACCAGTTCTCAAAATTTACTCTCAGGACTTAAGCTTTAAAAACTGAGGACAGCAAGGAGTCTTTGCTTATACAGGTTATATCTATTAGTTATTTGTATTAGAGATTAAAACTGGGCCCTGGCTCGTGTGGCTCAGTGGATTGAGTGCTGGTTTGTGAACCGAAAGGTTGCCAGTTCGATTCCCAGTCAGGGGACATGCCTGGGTTGCCAGCCAGGGCCCCAGTTGGGGTTGTGTGAGAGGCAACCACACATTGATCTTCCTCTCTCTCTCTCTCTAAAAATAAATAAAACCTTTTTTAAAAAATGAGAAATTTTAAAAATATAAACTCCTTTAAAAATAATAAACCTATAACATGTACACATAAATAACATTTCTATGAAAAACAGCTATACTTTCCAAAAAATAGAAAGAGTATCATTATTAAAGTTTTCAAGACTTCTCTCATGTCTGGCTTAATAGAGCACAGCTGTATCCTCATACATGCCTCTGCAATCCATCTGCTGTAGCATGCTGTTTAGGTTGAAGCATAGGAAGAAAATTTGGCCTCGTACCTTTGGGGAAAGGGAAGAGAGCATCTTAATAGCCTTTTCAGGTAACTTTGGGTATCCTTCTCTGATACCGCACCAAAACTCGACATGTGATAGTTTCCTACAGGTTAGAGGCAACGTGGAATAAGAAACTTTATCATGAACTTTTAGTACTCGGTTAAATTGAGATCCACCAGTCTACCTTGCTTTTAGAATAGAATGCTTTCCCATGCATAATTTTATAATATCCAGCACTAATCATTTTGAAAACACTATTTCAGACACATGCAGACCTTCCGAATGTGGCTACATCTCATTGTGCGCTATCAAAAACACCACGTTGGTCACCCGTACCCCAGTGGGTCTGTCAGCCATTCCTTCAAGTGCACACACACGGAGGTCCGTGGAAGCAGCAGCCAGTCTGAGACAGCAACGTGAACCATCTCGCAGTGCGTCTGCTTGAGATAACTACCCTACTTCTGCTCGCAGCAGAAGTGTCGTATGTAGGCCTCGCATTTCCATACAGAACACCAAAAGGAAACATCCCCGAGAGTTCAGAGACAATGAAATTAATACCGTTTACTGTTTCATCATGGACATTAGATGAAATCAAGTGGTTTTTTTTTCCTGTGAGTGCAATGAATACAATGACTAATAGTATAAGTGAAAAAAAAAAGGCCATTAAGTAAAAACACAAATATTATGAAAGTAGTTTTGATCTCAAAGACACCCCCCTCAAAAGGTCTCAGGAACCCCCAGGGGTCTGCTGGACAATACTCTGAGAATTGCTGCTATTGGCAGCTCAAACAAAAGCATCAGTGAGCAACCCATCCCTCCAAACAATACAAAATATCAAAAACAACCGCTGCCCCACTCGGCCAAAGGAGCAATGGGGCTGAAACAAAACAGTTTGTTGTGTTTTAGGAATGGCGTGGTTGAAATCAATGCAAGAGGGGCCCTGGCACATAGCTATATGAACAGCAAGCTTTAAAAAAAAAAAATTGGGGCCCTAGCTGGTGTGGCTCAGTGGATTGAGCAACGGCCTGCAAACCAAAGGGTCACCAGTTCGATTCCCAGTCAGGACACCTGCCTGGGTTGATGACCAGGCCAGGTCCCCAGTGAGGAGCGTGAAAGAGGCAACCACACATTGATGTTTCTCTCCCTGTCTTCCTCCCTTCCTCTCTGTCTAAAACAAACAAACAAACAAACAAACAAAATCTTCTTTTACTTGGGTTGGGGAAAGCTGCGGTAATTCCTACCTGCCCAGTGACAGATACACCCTGGGGTGTCATGCACTGAAGCAGCTAGACTTCTCCCCAGAATGAAAGTTTAGGGGTGAAATGTGCACTCCGTTAACTGAAGAGCTACATTTCTAAGCATATGACAGTATGCGTACAATGATTAAAGATGAAGAGTATGCAGGCGCAGAGTTACCTGTGTGTGTGTGCGCACAAATGAGAAGACTTACAACGCTCGTCTGCCTTTAGTTTCTGCGAACAGCCTGCCTGTCACGAGGGCGGCCGTCACACAAACAGTAACGCCCAGGGCCCGGATCACTGCTGCACAAGCCCTTAACGACACGAGACGGACACAAATGCATTCGCGTGAGCTGTTTTCTAAGAGAGACAAATGCAAGACACGGAGTTATTGTATGGAATTGCTCCTTCCCGTGGAAGGAAAAAAGAGAAAGTTCGCATGTGTACACGTAAATCGTTCTGAAAAGGTAAGCGAGAGAACGGTAACTAGCTGTCCCCAAGGAAGAGCACTCAGAAGACAGGATAAGGAGATGCCTTTCCACTTACTGCACACCTTTTTGTACTAATTTAAACCTTTTTTCTTAATATCACTTTTACAATCAAGAAAACTGGAGTCTGGAGCTGAAAGACAAAACGAATATATTCATGCCACAAATCTATGGTTAAGACTCACATTCCCCTTTCCCACAGAAAGAGGAAGCAGTGTAATCAGGAGGCGGCAGGGGCCTTCTCTGACCCTCACCTCCAATCTCATTTTCCATTACTTGGAAAATATTCTCAGTGGGTATAAAAGAACGTACTCTCATTGTAAAGCTTAGGTAAACTGAGGCACAGGTCTACGGAATCACATATCTGCACACAGGGCACTTCTGACCCAGGACACCTGGAATATTTCTAAAGAAACAGGCTTTATTGTTTTTTCACTAATAAACTTTAATTTTTAAAAAATATTTTATTTATTTATTTTTAGAGAGGGAAGGGAGGGAGAGAGAGAGAGAGAGAGAGAAACATCAATGGGGGGTTGCTGGGGGCCGTGGCCTGCAACCCAAGCATGTGCTCTGACTGGGAATTGAACCTGCGACACTTTGGTTCGCAGCCCGCACTCAATCCACTGAGCTATGCCAGCCAGGGCAATAAACTTTAATTTTTAAAGCAGCTTTAGGTTCAAAGCAAAATTAAGTGGAAAGTACAGAGAGTTCCCATACACCGCCTGCCCGCTATCAGGGACAACCCACTGTCCCCCACAACGGACATCCAGAGCCACGGTGGCTCGCAATTCTCCACCATAGTAAGTAGGACCCTAATGCATCCTGTATGCTTGTACCCATTTACACCCCACTCCCATTTATGCACTCTGATGCAGGGGCAGTAACACACGGAATTAAGAAGAGATATTGACATTTGCCTTCAGAATGCTTCGATTATTCCACCTGACCCTCTGTGTGAGACAGTTACCATCCTAATTATGTTTTAGTTTGTTTAATGTTTCAATAAATTGGCTTCCCCTAAACATATTGATAAAAAGAGGCCCACATACAAAACGGATCTGCCAGGCAGTCAGTCTGAGATTAAATATTTATTGTGTCTAAACCACAAGTAGAAAAAAAAATTCAAAGGCTGACTATTTTAATGCTAACTCGATGCGATATTGCACTTGGGTTTCTAGGAGAGGTAATTACACAGCCCACGTCTGGGGTTTGAGGTTTGGAGGATTACATCTGAGTGGAATAAGCAGGGAGAGTAGGAAGAGCAAAATAAAAGTCTAATGCTTTGAGACTTTTAGAAAAAGCACTTGCTAAACAGCAAGACCAAATTAATATTAGAAAAGATGCAAAAAAAAAAAAAAAACAACATCTTCAGGAAGCTTTCACCTAAGTAGGTGCTCAAATTCAGACTCAAGTCCACTAATTCCTGTAACAAGAGTGAGAGGCCAGGACACCGCAAACGAATAGAATCAATCAACAAGGCGGGAAAACAGGTGGTTAGCAGCAGACGAGGCAGGGTTTTCCTAAGCTGGGTTTACCTTCGATCATCTAAATCAGTTTTCAGAAATCGCTGCTACAAAAACTACCCAAACATCCCCCTAATAATTTGCACTCCTCCTCCACGATGGGGAAGCCATTTATTTACCAGAAGGTTTACTTTCTCTTTCAAGCGCTGCTGGCTTCCTCCTCCAGCCTGTGCGGCCAAGAAACAACGGGAAGGCCTCTCCTTCCGGCCTCCTCCTCTGATCCCGAGCCGGAGAGCTGGTGTGCAGAGAGCCTGTGTGGTAGGGAAGCTGAGTGCTTCTCCTTCACCACAAGGCTACTTGGAATACCAATTCGTTTGCACACGCAAGGGAAAGGACAGGAAAACAGCTCTACTCCTCCAGTGAAAACACGCTCTTCCACATACACACGTACACGCAGACGAGGAGAAACAAATCACCGCCCGGCCTCACACAGACCGTTCGCTCCGCCGCACACCACCCCTCCACCCACGGTGCCCTGTCCCGCCCTCCTTGCCTCGCTCCTCCACCCCTCAAGCTTTCAGTGTTATCTGTATGATACTTTTTGTATCATAAAGAACTTCAAGGGACTGTTCAAATTTCTAAGTAGCAATGCATTTATAATGTGTTTAATGTTTAATGCTTAAAATAAAGGAGCCTCAATCACAGGTGCCTGGAGATGCGGAGAGACCTCTCTCTGGGACACTGATGCTAGCGGGAACTTTCGGTCCATCCCCTCCGCCACAGTGTGAATCCCCGCGGTCCCTCTCCCTTCCGTTTGTTCCCGTTAGGTTAGAATCTCCCAGGTACTCCTTCTCTCCTTTGTTTCGGGTCATGAATGGCTACCATGAATTATAACTTCCTGACTTTGTAGTGAGATAGATACTGCAGTTTTTAATAATATTAATTATTAGCACTCAAAAACGTCAGCTATCTGCCAGGCGCTGTGCAAAGTACTTTATTTATATACATTATCTTGCTTAATCTTCACAACTCCCCTCCAACTGAACCTGGCACCCACGTTTTTTTTGGATGGAGAAACTGAAACTCAGAGAAGTTAAAGCAACTGACCCCAAGGTCCAAGAGGTGGTTGGATCAGGGTTAAAACCTGAAGAGTCTGACCTCATAGCCCATTCTTTTCCCTCCTATAGCGACTGGGGACCATGGAACCCTCAAACACACCACCCAAGCATTCGGACACTACAATAGTAGTTACCTCAGGAAAGCTCAAAATACAAGTTCCTCCTCCACTGTAGTTAAACAGTCCAAGGTCAGATAAAAGTTCACTGATTAGAATCATTTACTATGGATGGAGACACAGAAAAGAAAACCAGATAATCCAAACCTTATTTTATCGGGGGGGGGGGGGAGATTTGCCTTCCCTATTATTCTTTTATTAGACTGTGAAAAAGGAATTCGCAATAAATCTGTCCAAGATAAATTGGTAAGTAGAAAAAGCTGCGAAAAAATCTGGAGAAATATACAGCAAACTATTAACAGGATATACACATAGTTTTTATTTCTACAAATTTAATTTTTTATGGCATGCATTACTTTTTTATTATTTTTCACATATTTTATTGAACTTACTGTGGTGACAGGCGTTAAAAAAATTATATACATGTGGAGGGTACAATTCTATAATACACCATCTGCACACTGTGTCCACCACCCCAAGTCCGGTCTCCCCTCACCATCTATCCCCCCCTTTCCCTCTTCCACCTGCCCCCACACCCACGCCCCTCTGGTGATTACCAAACATGTATTACTTCTGTAAACAGGACAAAACAGCTTACTTTAATGACATTTGAATCCCATTATTAACAGAAGAGAAGGGATTAAGAGCTCCAGCTCCGTAGCTTCCTCCCACCCTCAGTCCAGTTCTCACTTAAGAACTTGCACTTCAGCTCCTGAGTGCGCTGCACTGTTTGAAGCCTCTTACCACTCCAGCCCTTCGGCCTTGGAAGCAGCTGGTGACCCCTTAGCTGTGGAGGAGAATTCCTAACTCATCCTACAAAACCCTGTTTGGGGGCTTCCCACCAATAAAGCCCCCATATGGCAAAGCCTTTCCTCACCCCTGGAGAGAATCAATCTCCCTAACCAGACAGTCACTTCAATTTTCAGAGTTCTTCCAGGGCACCAGGCCTCACGCTGAGCGTTTCACCTGTACTGTTTCACCGACTCTCCCGCGGCCCTCAGAGACAGGTGCTGTTACCTTCCCCATTTGCAGACAAGAAAACTGAGGCTGGGGTGCTGACTAGGAAGGGGCAGAACCAGGATCCAGCCTGGGAGCTGTCTGACTGCAGAGTGTGAGCCCGAAACCGCCCTTCCGTCATCTGCTCCGCCCTCCGTCCTACCGGCCCCGCACACCCCCTGTCGTCACAGTAACGCCTCTGGTTCCGTGGGGACAGGGACAGGAACTGGCCCTCGGTGTGTAACTGTGTCTAACTGAACTAAGAGTTGTGATAGCCCTGACGGGATAAAGGAGAACCGACCACAACAGAAACTCCTTCCTCCATAGGCCGTTCCCTTTAAAAAATGGAGACATTCCAAACAATTTACCGCCAAAGTCCCATCTGGCCGTCCTGACTAAAATGTACCAGAGTGAGCCAAGGTCCCTAGCAACGAGTATGTAACCACAACATTAATTTTTTTTGCCATAACCAACAAAGACTGGAACAGCCCACCAATATCATCCTGCTGGTCCCATCCAAGGCCAAGGCTGCTCCAGGACACCAGAGATTCTTCAGGCTTTGGGGATGTCCTTCACGCGTGCTCTTTGGCTGGTTTTTATGAATGACCCAAAAGCTATAGTAACATTTTTAAAATGTGTGAGACAAAATGTGAATGGTCAATTTGCAGCCAGTTAAAAATCCCTCGAAAAACATCTCTGCACTTAACCCACACAAATCCTATAAATCAGGACACCTCTCTTTGGGTGCTGGCCCAGTTTATAAGGTCAATCTCAACGACAACTGCACTAGGGCAGAGGCCACGTGCACTGATACACTTTGCACAAATTAACCAACACCGGACACATAATAGGCACGCCATAACTAAACACCAGGACTTGGCCTCAAACATCTTTACTTATTATTATTTTGGGGGGTTTGGATTATTTTGTAATTGATTGATTTTAGAGAGAGAGAGGAAGGGAGAGAGAGGAACATCAACCAGTTGCCTCCCATATGCACCCCAACCAGGGACTGAACCCGCAACCTAGGCATGTGCCCTGGCGGGAACTGAACCGGCAAACCTGCGGTTCACAAACCAACTCTCCAACCCAGCTGCACGGCAAGGGCCTCGAACATCTTTAAAAGTTTCCCCTACGAAAGGATAGAACTGAAATTCCTTGGTCTTGTATTCAAGATATCATATAAGTAGGCACTTCTTCCCCACTACTTACCTTCCTCATCTACCAGGAGTTTATACCCCCCATACCTCCCCGTCCCCAATTCTTCATACCCATCAAATTCCAACCATTATTGGAGACCCAGATCAAATCTCTCCTTTGGCAAGGAGATTTCCTAGACAACCCCTGGCCTTGTAACCTCCTCTTCCTCTCCAGACCTGCAGCCTTTAGCGCTGCGCTGTTCAATAGAACTTCCCATGGTAGCGGAAGTGCTCTTCATCTGTGCTATATATGTTTTTTCATATAAAGTAGCTAATTGTTTGAACGTCAGACAATGTCCCACCATCTCTTTGAGTTGTATAGGTAAAGCATTTATCAAATTGCCTCAGTAAACTACAAGTTCTGGAAACATAGTATCGTATTCTTCACAGCAACTTTCACTAAGTTGCAAACAGTCAGTATTTGTTGATTTGTAAACCACTTCTGAGAGAACTGGAAGGTAAAAAGGTGCTGAGCTCCATGTCTGAAATGAGGGGCACTATCTCGGCCCCCTGTCACATCTGAATGTGCAAGGGCAAGGAGAAGAAAGCGACTTTCCAAAAACACAAATGACCACTGGACCCAGCCACAGGCACTTGGGTGGAAGTGACATTTAGGTCACAACTGTTCTTTATCTACAAGTTTGCCTAAATAAACATCTCTCTCCATTAGCAAATAGCTAAATTCTGATGAGAGATCACCCGGACAAAAAAGTTAGTTACTTCCCAAGTCAGAGCAATCAGAAAAACTACGTAAGCAAACCCCTCTTGTACTCTTCCCCTGTTTGCGTATTTCGGATCTCCCCTGGAGTCTCACAGCCCATTGGTGGCACTTCACTGCCCAGGTCTTTGGTAGAACCTCGCTGACAGTTTCCCCAGCAGGGTCTGCACTATCTCTCCATCAAGACCAACTCCCTAAGCAAAAGAACACAATATACAGAAGGTGTGAGTTCCACCACTACAGCCTTCTGCTGTCTTGGGCAAATGTCTTATTTCCTTAGCCTCAATTTCCTGATCTACAAGACAGGGTTAAGTTTTTATAAACTGTCTACCCCTTGTGGGTCGAGTTCTAACTGGATGTTTCTACATGGTTTCTCTTCCCAAAAGAACTACGTACAAAAGATTCATAAACTTGCTAGACGGACTCTCCAACAGCTACAGTGATTTTTTTTTTATATTGCAGACTTCTTTCCCTAACCCACTATGCAAATGTCTGATCATAAATTCTGCTAGCATTCCAGTCTGGCACATGTAATAAGGAAATAGATGTGTTGACTCAAGGAACACAGACGTATTTAATACATAGTAAAATAGAAAGTTGGCCGAATCAAGTTATAAGAGTCTACAGGCACACATAACAGAATGCTATTCTGATTTGTTCAGACCGATGCTTGATCGGCACAGCTAACCAAAAAGTTACAAGCCATACACGAAACAAATATACCCTGTAATAGAACCAGCAGATGTACATTACATACATTTACTTAAAAAAAAAAATGTGTGCCAACATCATACACACACCTGATACAACACAGAAGGATGTGTACTGAACACGGAAAACCCAACTGGGGTGACAGTTTGAGCCTTGCTAACTTAAACCCAACCACACGCCCCAAACACAGGTCGAGTTTGCATGCACGGCTTCCCCAAGGCCAGCCTGTCTTTGTTTCCCTCTCCTCTGCATTTACCCAAGATCTTGGCTGGGAGACAAAAAAAAAAAAAAAAACTCCTACTCTCGATTGGTTCATTCTGTCCTATGCAATTAAGCAACACCACAATCCAGTAAACGCAAGGGCTCAATTATTTATCTTCTGGCCGAGTTTACCAGGTGTTTATAAAAGAACAATGTCAAGGAGAAAAGAGGTTTCTTTCTCTCTCCAGCTGGCTTGATGGGGGAGGGGGGGGTGTTGTTTTGTTTTGTTTTGTTTTGTTTTAGAAGGCGGCTGGAGAGAAGCACGGCTTCACGCAGCCTAGGAAAAGACGGGAGGGAATTTAGAAAGAGTATGTAAGACTGTCAATTTCCCTACAGGAAACTTGCCTCTTATGCAATACTCCTGCCCGCAACCGACTAGGGGAGTCTGTCGGGGGAAGACACCTAGTCTCACCTCCGGGGGGGGGCGCACAGCCGGCTCCCAAAGGATCGAGAGCCGGGCAAGGCCGAGGTAGGGGGGCGGGGGCTCTTTTCAACCGCCCCCCCCCACCTCCCCGTGACCTCCAGCGGCTTGACAGTCGCTCCTGCGGCCCGAACGTCCCCGGAGCCCCAGGGAGCAGGAAGTCGGGGGGCTGTCCCTCACCCCTGCCACCCCCACCCTAGCGTGCTCTCGCCCCACGGACCTCCCCCCTCGAGCCCATTCTCTCTTCCTCGTCGCCTCCCCTTTCTCCGAAGAGCGAAACTTCCTTCCAGGCCCCCCTGTCTTTTCGGAGGCCCGCTCCTGTCACCCGCGGCAGTTGTCGCTTCAGAGCGACCCCCTCCGTGTCTCCTCGTATCCTCCCGCCCCCCTGAAGTTTCCTCCCACAACTTCTCCAAACCACACAGAAGCTCCCAGTCCCTCGGACGTCCCCCGGGATCCCCAGGCCTGGGAGCCGTCGGGACCGAGGGGCGGCCCCACCCTTCACCCCCTTCACCTGTTTCTCGGGCTGAGGCCCGGCAGGACAGGGTGCGCTTGCGCCGGGGTGCGGGCCGCGGGCTCCCTCAGGCCGCAAGGTCTCTGCCAGCGGACGGGGGACCGAGAGCGGAGCGGAGCTGCTCGTCAAGGATCCGGTTCGGGCTCACTCCCTCCGCTGCGACGACGGAACCCCAGACTCTCCCTCCCTGTCTACGCCGCCGCAGCTCCGGAAACCTCTGAATTACAGCCCCTCCAGCCAATCCCCGCCCTGCCCCAGCCTGGCCCCGACACTCTTTCTTGCATAATTCATGAGACGGCCACTTTTCTCCTCCACCCAGAGGCCTCGGAGCGGGTACCGTACACCCCAATCCCCACCAACTGACCAATGAGGAGAGCGCCCTGGAGAAAGGGCGGAGCCAACCAAGACTGGGAACGCCCCGCACCGGCTGTTCCGAAGTCTTAGCGCTCCTCCCTCCGCAGCAGCAGCGGGGGAATTGCCGAGGTCTCGGCCCAGAAGCCCGGAGGGAGGGAGGAAAGATGACTGGAATGCCCTGCTAAAAACTCAGCTGAGTTCCTGGCAGTGCGTGACGTCGACACTTTAAATGCCCCGATGCGGCTCTCTTTTGCTTGCTCTCTCTTTTTCCGGTTCTTGACAGCACGTGGCCGCGAGAGTGGGAGCTACTTACCACGTGGGAATCAGTCAGACAGACAGTCCTGAGGTATCGCCAGGTCCTCAGGGGGCCCAACACCTCAACTGGGTTTCTGGGGACAGCAAAAAGAACCTGGGTGACGCCCGCCTGCTTTGAACTTCAGTTTCTGCGTGAGACGGGACACACACACCCGGAAATATGACGTGGAAATAGAGTGATTACTAGAGTGCGTGGGGAGAGAATAGTGGGTTTAACCCTGTCCTCCGTTCCGTCGCTTGAAACATCAGACGCCAACTGCTCGCACATTGACCAATCCACGAGAATGTAGAAGATAATATATACAAAAATTGACACGTATACCCATTATTTTTATGCTTCTGAGTTGAAATACTTGAAATTGCCTGTTCTTTTTTTCCTGGTCAACTTAGATCTCAAGTATTACCGCAATGAACCAGTAGTTTAGAGGAAATGTAGACATTTTACCTTACATAATAGAGGATGTACTTTGCATAATGGAATGATGTGTGTGTGTGTGCGTGCGCTGATATTATCAAGTTTTTTTTAATAACAGCTATTAGTGTTTGTGTTTGTTGTGTTTAGTACCAAGGGGTATAAAGATGAAATCTCAAAAAGGCTCATTATGTCATCACCCAGATAACCCCTGATGACATTTTTTCAATGAAACTAACACATGTTGTGGTTAGAAAATTCGAAGAGTTCAGAAAAGTTGAAAATTAAACATAAAATTCTCACCCCCTCCCTCCCCCAGTTCTTCTCCCCAAGGATAGATAGTCTTATTGATTTCTGGTGAGAAAAGCAATGACTCTTAACCTTTGGCGGGGGTGTGGTCCCGGCTCCTTCTGGACTGTGCTGGAGACTACGGATTCTAGCTCCAGAAATATCCAGCGTGAGCTGCGTATTCTCACGGTGCCCCAGGTAGCTGAAGCCCAGCTAAAGGCTGCAGGCCTGGACCTTTGGACCACTTCATTTTTATCCAAGTGAGAGGTGAGAGCAGGGGAGGGCAACGGGTAGGCTCACTGATGATAGAATCGAGGTTCCCCCTGCCCTCCTGGTAGACTTGGCCCAGTGTGGAAATTGCTGTATCTGCCTGTAGTTTGCGTGTGTGTGTGTCGATTGCTGTGTCTACCTTTACCTTCAACCAGGACGAATATCCCCACCTTCCACCTCACCAAGCTCTGCTCTAGCTGTGCTATCCCATGTCGTTGGCTGCCTCCCTAGTAACACGGGGTCTAACATCGGTCTAGTTATTCACTGCTTACAAAGCCCTTACACGCTCATTACCTCTTTCTTTCTCACAACAATTATGTGTACCAGACAGGAGAGGCCATGTTACATATTGATAGGAAACTAAGGCCAAAAATACTATGACGATCTCAGACCATGGAGATGCTCAAAGGTGTACCAGGTGGCTGCAGGGCCAGGGTTTTGGAACTCCACATCCCATAACTTTGTTCTGTCCCCTCCAATGCTGCCCTCCTCCCCTGACTCCTTGGCAGCTGGCTTTTGATTCCCTCTTTGCCCTCCCCGGCATTCACATAGAGAATCTGCCCCCGAGTTTATCTGTTCCACCTGCAAAACCCCTCTTCAGCCCAGCCACTGGCCTTTCTCCGCATTCCTCCAGTCCTCTTGACTTAAAGATGGCAGTTTCTTTTAGTTGAGCCAGTGCGTTGCCCTGAACTCCCCTTTCCAGCCCCATCCCTTCCATCTGACCCTCCTTGAGTTCCCACGCTGAATTAATCACCCTCCTCCAAGCATGTCAACACCTCGGCAATTTTATGCCATTGCAAATCTTCCCACCACCTGGAATCCCCTCTCTTCCCTCAACTCCTACCAGGGAAACTCTTACTCACTCTCCAAAGCCCAGTTCCCATATGACTTCCTCTGGGCTTTCTGAGTCTTCCCGGCAAAGTTAATCTCTCCTTCTGCCAGACTAACCTCAGCAGGTTGCTTCCCCGTCTAATACAGTATTCTCTTCCTCAGACTGTAAGGTATCCATTAGTTCACCAGTTCCTGGTAAATAAAATTAATGATTAACATCTATTAAGTAATAACCGTGTTCCAGAAACTGAGCTAAGTTTTCTACACAGATTTCCTCACTGGGTCCTCACCAGAACCTGGTGAAGTAGGGTACTGTTATAATTTTCATTTTCACCTGAGAAAACTGCAAGGCTGAGAAAGTGAAAGACGGGTCTAAGCTCCCACAGCTAGAAACTACAGGTAAAGTCAGAGTGAGAATTGGGTCTGGCTGACTCCAAAGCCTGGACTCTGCCCACATGATTGAAAGCGTTTACCAGCGAGCCCAGAACTCACCTAAGGCTGATTTAATTAAATAGTAATAAACGTGTTGAATAATCATATCGGCGAGAGCTAACACTCCCAGAGTATCTACTGTGTACCAGCCAGTACTCTTAAGTGTGTTATATCACCCATGGAGTAGCTCATTTCATCCTTACAGTAATCCCATGAGAAGGATACCATTGTTTTACAGATGAAGGAAATGAGGCTTACTCACGATGAAGGGACTTCCCCCAGAACACAGAGCTGGTAAATGGCAGAGTCAAGATTCAAGTCCAAGAGGTGTATTTCGAGATCCTGAATAACTGCTCTTCCTTGACGATGTCTCCAAGCCTAACTTTCCTCTCGGATCCCCAAAGAAGGGTCTAAAGCAGGGGAAAGGGGGGCCCTCCTCTCTACCCATCAGGAGAATAAAGGCAGAGAGCGGAAGCCCAGTGAGTCTACGGTGGTTTATAAACATGTCTGCAGATTCGTCGACACTTTTCCCATCGAAAGGTGAAGTCGAATTCCATCCCCGCAGTGACTTGCTTCTAATGAACAGGATATAGTGGAAATGATGCTGCGTGACTTCCAAGGTTAGGCCATAAAAGGCAACACCGCTTCCCATGTAAGCGTTCCCTCTCCTCCTGTCTGAAGAACAATCCCCTGGATATTTTCAAGAGGAAGCTCTTTTCCTAGGCTGCTTAAAACATCATTCATACTATGTCATTCTGTTCCTTCGGGGGCTTCCATGAAGCTTATGATAAAGGGGTTCTCCTTTTTCTTTAAGGCCCTACTCACCCCACCAACCTTCCTCCTGCCCACTAGATTCTAAGCCATCCATTTCCCACCACAGGGCCTTCGCATACGCCCATCGTTTTCCTGTTTGCCGTCACCAGCTTTGGCGTGGCTTGTTTCTTCTCGCCCTTCCGGTCTCACCTGCTCAGGGAGGCCTTGTCTAGCTCCCCACACCTACACTTACTCCAGCCCCTTAATCTCTAGCTCTGCATGAGGTTTCCTTATCTCTTAGCATAGTTCCCATTTGATTGATCTTTTTGCAGTTTGTTATCTGTCTTCCTCAATATACTGTGTTTTTTGAAAGACAATGAATCTTACCTGTTCGGTGCTTCCTTGTCTCTCCAGGGCCTGGGGATGGGTTTCAATAAATACTTCTGGAATGAATGGAAGTGCTCTTGGTTCCACCCTCCCCCTTCTTAGCTTTCTCAATTCTCCTCTCCCCCAACCCTCCCCACGTATTCCCTTCCTTCTTGCTCCAAAGATACTCCCTTTCCTCTCTTGACCCTCAAGGTACCCCCCCTTTGCTATCACGGCTCCCATGTCCTCACCCCCACTTGTGCCACCGAACTGGCTTCTGCCCTCTCCTCTCCGTAACACAGGGCTCTTGAAGGCCATCAGGACCTCTCCTCCTCCAAGCTGATGACTTCTCAGTCATTTTACTTCATTTTGCTGTAGGGTCCGGCCGCTGTGGCTCAACCTCACCGCTAGCATTCTTTCCTCCCTTGACCATCACAGTGGTCCATGGCAGCAAACGGCATTAACTAGAAAGCTGATGGGAGCTGAAATGATACACCTTGGTTCGAATCCCGGCTCCCACAGGCAGAATAAGCAGTGCAACCCTGGACAAATTGTTTAACCTCTCTCAGCTTCAGCACCCTTGTCTTCAAATAGAGAATATCATTCTGACCGTGGGAAGTTTGCATTCAGGTGCTTTTGAGTGGAAAATACTTCCAAGTTAACTGTACAGCATGGCAGGTAAGAACCGGGTCCTGGCAGGGTCCACTGCTCAGCCACCCACTCGGCAGTGTAACCTTGGGCCAACTGCTTAATCACTGTGAGCTTCGGTTTTCTTCTCTGTGAAATAGAGAATACAGGACAGTCTACCTCATAGGTCGTCACGGAGATTACATGAGATAACCAGCAAAGCACACAATATAGCATCTGGCACCTTGCAGCCCTCAACATATGTTAGCTTTTATTATCTCACGCAGAAAAACAAGGTGGGGTGAGGGGAGGACTTACTGAAAGGAAGCTGATACCTCTCCCACATTTGAATAAAGGGTTCAACATCCACCCCTGCCCCCACCCCCACCCCCAGGGCAATTGCAGGAATCTCACCAGAGAGAGTCCCTGGAAGGAACATTGCACTGAAACTCTGCCTTTCCCTTGTCACGACTTGACTTGAGGACGCTAATAAAAATATTTAGTCTCTATGGCTGTTGGCTCAAAACTCTAAACTGCTGGCAGAGAAGATTTCATTAGCTCAGGCAGGACCCGACATCCATCCTTGACAAAGCAGCTGTGGACAGGGCTAGGGGTCTTGGTCACTCCACAGAGACAAAGCCCCGGAGGGAGAAGGCAGGAACTTTTGTAAACAGAGGAGCAACCAATACAGACCAGAATGAGGTGACATGGGGTTCATGACAGAGTCCTGCACCCAGCAAGACACCCTTCTCCCTCCCTGGCCATCCCAACTCCCATCCCCCCTAAAGGTGGGCACACACCTTGAATGCTAAACTCCATCCTCTTGCCCTTACTCCCCACCCTTGGCTCTCATCTTTTCCAAGCACTTCAAGGATCACCTGTCTTCTGAGAACTTTTAGGCTGAGTCTTACTAGACATAGACAATTACTTTCTCTCCTGGGTCTGCAGCAACTTCCGCTGCACAATGACTATTTCTGCATCTATAAAAAAGACCTTTCAGCCCTGACCCCTGTGGCTCAGTTGGTTGGGTTTCATCCCACAAAGCGAAAGGCCACCGGTTAGGTTCCCAGTCAGGGCAGATGCTTAGGTTGCAATTTCGGGCACATGTTTCTCTCTCACATTGATGTTTCCCTTCCTTTCTCCCTCCTTCCCTCTCTCTAAAGACCAGTAAACACATAATATTTTTTTAAAGATTTTATTTATTTACTTTTTTTTTAGAGAGGGAAGGGAGGGGGAAAGAGAGAGAGAGAAACATCAATGTGCAGTTGCTGGGGGCCGTGGCCTGCAACCCAGGCATGTGCCCTGACTGGGAATGGAACCTGCGACACTTTGGTTCGCAGCCCGCGCTCAATCCACTGAGCTATGCCAGCCAGGGCTGTAAACACATAATTTTTAAAAAGACCCCTTCTATATCTTGCATTCCAGAACTCTATTAACTATTCCTTAGTCATGCCTTCAGTTTTCCCACTTCTTTGTCTTCCTGCATGCTGTTCCCTTCGCCTACAGAAGCTTCACATTCCCCTGCTTTCGTTTCATTAACACGTGTTGAGTACCTACTGTTTCAAGAGGCATCTCTTGGGTCCTGCCTGCCTCCAGGCCTCCTTTCCTGGGCACTGCTCCTCCCCTCCCCCACCCTACCCCGGCAGGGGCAACTTCAGCCACATCTGTATGGCATGTCCTCCTGCCCATAGGTTATGAAATCCAGGGGAAACACTAATGTTAATTGGCTTAATCAGATTCTCTCTGCCGGGAATTTAGAATTTGAAACTGAGAGGCACAGAGCCTGGGTTCCATTAATGTCGGCATCTCAGAGAGGGCCATCCATCAACTTCCTCCCAGAAGTCCCTGGAGATCCCCTGATTCCTCCTCCTCCTCGCCTGGCTGCTCAGCGGTTCCTTGGAGTCCAGAGGATATCTTGGCTGCTTTTCAATGTAAGTTTCTTTTTTACTTTTGGCCAATGTCCTTTTCTTATACTTTCATCCAAATGACATTGACCCATACAATTGTATTTGAGATCCGGTTAAGCTCTGGTAACACAAAACTCAAGTAAAAAAAAAAAAATCAAGTAAAACATTATCTCTCCCCTGCAGCAAAATATATTTGAAATTCAAGCCCTGGCTGGCGTAGCTCAGTGGATTGAGTGCGGGCTGCGAACCAAAGCATCGCAGGTTCGATTTCCAGTCAGGGCACATGCCTGGGTTGCAGGCCACGGCCCCCAGCAACCGCACATTGATGTTTCTCTCTCTCTCTCTTTCTCCCTCCCTTCCCTCTCTAAAAATAAATAAATAAAATCTCAAAAACAACAACAACCATAAAACCATGCTATGTCAAAAAATGTTTAAAAATATAGATATATTTGAAGTCCTACTCAAGTTTAGAATCATGACTTTTAAGCCCTCCATCCTCCCTGGAGTTTTTCCAGAGTCCCCAGGCAGGACTAACCCCGCCCCAGTGCATCCCCATTGCGTTTTGCTGTAACTGGCTCACAGTCATCTGTTGGGGCTATTTTGAACATCTGTCTCTCTCACTAATTACGAACCCCTTAAAACCAAGAGCGAGGATTGTTATCTTTTTAGTCTCGTGGCTCCTGGCACAGTATCACAAAGAGATAATTCAGAAAGACCATCTGTTGTTCTGTCTGCCCAGCATCCTCTCCCTTTTCTATCGATAACAGCAACCCAATTTTCCTTCGGGAAACCAGCCTTTTTTTTTTTTTACACTCAATCCCACCATTCAGGTGTGTTCTAGAGGTGGTACATGGCCTAGACTTGGTCAGAGGTGTGTTGATTTGAACATGGGACCTGTCAGGGCCCATGTCTCATGTCTCATGTCTGAGATTCTAGCTGGAAAGATTTGGAAAGAAACCCTCTTACCTGGGGCTGTACCGCTGTTAAACCACAAACGTGCAGCTATTGGTGGTCATCTTTACCAGCACATGGGAGAAATCGGGTTTTGATGAAACAAACACAGTGGAAAAGAGAAGGTAGGAAGAGATGAATTCTTAATTGTATTACATCAGAACTTGCATCCAGATACCCCTAGACCTCTTATCAGGAACTTTTTCAATTACATTAATTTCCTCTCTGTTTGTATTCAGTTTTGGTTGTGTTTGTTTTGTTTTGTTTCTGCTGAGGCCAATTGGAGGTGAGTTTATGTCACTTGCAATGGAAAAAGTCTTGTAATTGATTAATTTATTAATGTATTCATTCATTCATTTGACAAATGTTTATTGACATAAAGTTCTATGGAAGCCCTGAAAAGGGAGTGATTGGTATGACTGGGCTGGAGGTGGGAGAGAGGTTGGTGAAAGAGGGGAGATGGAGCCCTGACTGGTGTGGCTCAGCTGGTTAGAGCATCCTCCCACAAACTGGAAGGTGGCAGGTTCGATTCCTGATCAGAGCACATGCCTGGGTTGTGGGTCAGGTCCCCAGCTGGGGACATGTGAGAGGCAACCACACATTGATTTTCTCTCCCTCTCTTTCTACCTCCCTTCCCCTCTCTCTAAAAATAAATAAATATAGTCTTTTAAATAATTAAATAAATAAATAAACTTTATCAATGCCCTGGCTGGTGTGGCTCAGTGGATTGAGTGCTGGCCTGTGAACCAAAGGGTCATTGGTTCAATTCCCAGTCAGGGCCTGTGCCTGGTTGCAGTCCAGGTCCCCAGTAGGGGGCACACAGGAGGCAACCACACATTCCTGTTTCTCCCCCTCTCTTTCTCCCTTCGTTACCCTCTGTCTAAAAATAAATAACTAAAATCTTAAAAAAAAGTATCAAAATTGGTGAATTTTTGTGTAGCCATTTTAATATTGAGGATGAAAAAAGACATACAACATTTTTGGAATATTATGCTTTATTATTTCAAGAAAGGTAAAAATGCAAATGAAATGCAAAAAAAAAAAAAAGATTTGCACAGTGCGTGGAGAAGGTGCTGTGACTGATCAAACGTGTCAAAAATAGTTTGCAGACTTTCACGCGGGAGACCTCTGGCCGGACGACGTTCCACGGGTGGGCAGACCAGCTGAAGTGATCGAACTGAGACATTAATTGAGAACAATCAACGTTACACCAGGTGGGAGATAGCCAACGTACTGAAAATATCCAAACCAATGAAGTTATTGGTGAGAATGAAAAAGATGTCTTTTCTTTTATGGGGAAAAAAACCATGCAAACTTTTGGTCAGGCAATATTTATGAGGGACACTCCTTCCCGCGTGTTTCTGACGCCAGCAGAGCCCGAAGGACGGTGTGAGTCCCTTGCTCTGGGAAACCCACAGCCTGTGGGACGGTGGGTGGGCTGCCCGCCCGGGAGAGAGGCTGTACAAACAACGGAACAGGTGCCCATCCCAGGGGCACGGGGAGGGTTAACTGTGCTGCGTGGCTGCGACCAGCATACAACACACACTGGAATCCTTTCTCTATGACCTTCAGCCCCCTGAGTCAGGGCCTCTGATGTTTCCCCTCCCTGGAGCTGCCTGCTCTAGGCCCAGGACTCCGAGGTGTGTGTCTGAGGGGGGCACAGGCTACCTGGGCATGCTGGAGGGCGGGTGCCCTGGCAGCGGGAAGCAGATCCAGACTGCCCAGGGCTACAGGACGCCTGGCTCAGAACCGCAGCTCCACCGCTCACCAGCTACGCGGCCTCCCCCAGGTCACTCTGTTTCATCATCTCTAGAATAGGGATGACAGCAACACACCCCACACACGCCCCACGCGGCGAGTGGAACAACTTTAAACCAACAGTCTTCTCTTTTCCTCTCCCTCCGTGGTCCCCTCCTGTCCCCCTGTAAGCCGTCCTACACATACTACTGTCTTTGGAGAATACAGTCCAACACAGATCCTTTTAGAAAAGCAGGTTTATTGGTCAGGCTGCTCGCCAGGACACAGCAACACGAGACTCCCCAGAGCCCGCAGGGACCGGGTCTGCCCACCACCGCTCAGGCCCCTCCGGCCCATCAGCACCTTGTCCCCGTCCCCGTCCTGCCTCAGTTGACCTGTCTCCAAGCGTTCAGGAGAGAGAAAGGAACCAGGAAAGTGCCTGGTGAGGGGGGAAGGGAGCAAAGCTGTGCATTGTAAAAAGGTTTGTGTCCCCAGGCTCCCTGTCTCCCTCCACCCCTGAAAGCCATGGGCCGCAATCCTAAAAAGCAGAGCAGGGGGGGAAGGGCAGAGGAGATGGGGGAGAAGGAGGAATCCTTCGGCCTCCTCTTGAGGGAACGTGTGGGCCGCGGCGCAAATGGCTACTTGGCGGGAGAGCGGAGCCGTGCTGGCTTCCGGCAGCCCCCTTCCCTGGGGAGGAGCAGCAGGGCGTCAGGATCCCAAGAACCTGGGAGCAGCAACCCCGCGAGCCCTAAAGACTCGGGAGAGGAGCCCGCCAGGGCAAGGTGGTCTCGGCCGGTTCTGCGGCTCTTCCGCTGGCCCCCGGGGAGGATCCTGGGAAGAGGCTGCCGGTGGCTCCCTACACACTTCCCCTCCAGCGCTCAGCTCGGTGGCCCGGCCTGGCGCCCTGCTCTCCTAGCCTGCCTCCCTCCTAACTACCAGTTCTCCGCAGCAGCAGCCGGGTGCTGCCCCCTTCTGGGGACCCCAATTTTCCGGGCTTTGAGAGATGGACTGGCCCTGGGGCACCACCATGCAGATCCCAGCTGAGGGAAGGGGCGAGGCTTACCTCTCTTTTCCCTTTCTCAGCATCCCTCCTTATCCTGGGATGGACAAGGAGAACCCAAGACAGGGTTCTCGTCCTGCGTTTCTCACGCTGCTAACGCGAGGCAAATGGCCCTCTCTTAACCCATTTCCACTTTCTGCTATTTCCTGTTCTCCTTCCCGAAGCCACGGCCACGAGCTCCCGTGTGCAGGTGCCTGGTCGTGCTCGCGTGCCCCTCTCCAGCCCCGCTGCCCGGGGCTCTGCCCGGCGCCAGCCTTCCTTGTCCGGACGCTTTGCAGGTTCAGCCTGTGCTAGACCCTCATGCACGGCTTTTTCTCCCAAAAGCAGCTTCCAAGTCCTTCCAGTATGGGGCCTCCCGTGTGGACAAAGGTCTTGTCCAGGATTCATTCTTTTCTATTACGTTAATTTTGGCTTCGAAGCTTGTGGGGGGGGGGGGTCAGAATAAGAAAGAAGAGCTCAGTGAGCAGGAATGACAGAGCTGGATGTGTGAGGAGGAGGTTGGGGCGGGGGTGTTGGGGGAGGCAGCCTGTCCCGCCCGGGTGGGCCCGGCTGTGGAAACAACAGCGTTTACCCGCAGGACCCCCAGCTTGCACAACCAGAGCGTGGGCCCTCTCCGTCTCCGCCCAGACTGCACCCAAAGCGGGGCCGGCCTTTGCGGAGGCTGCCTCCCCCTCTCGTCTTAACAGCTCTAAGGCTTGAGGGGTGCCCGTTGAGGGGAAGGTGTTCTCGATTTAGAAATACGGTCAGCCCACTTGGGCGCAGAAAGAATGCAAAAGAGAAAGTTCAGGAGGGAAAGGAATCAGGGTGGGGGCGGGGAGAGGCGGGGCGGCGAGGCCTCCGGGGCGGAGCCCCACCCTTCCCCCTCAGTCGCTGTCGCTCTTGTCCACCAGCACGGCGTCCGACTCCTCGGTGATCTCCAGCAGCGTGTGCACGTCGGGGCTGCTCCCGCGCAGCAGGTCGAGGGCCTCGCCCCGCTCGGCGCCCCCCTCCTCCTCGTCGCCGCCCACCTCCACCATCTCGGTGGCCTTCAGCACCTCCACCTCGCCTTCTCGGATCTTCTTGACGTGGAAGGTGAAGGGCGGCACCTTGTACACAGCCGTCTTGGAGCGCGCGTAGACCACGTGGTCGGGACTGAAGGACTTGCGCAGCTTTTCCCGCGAGGTCTTGAGCTTCTCCCGGCGCTCCACGGGGACCAGGCGCGTGCCCAGCTTGTTCATGCGCTTCTCCAGCGTGTGCCGCGTCTTCTCCAGGTTCTCCTTGGTCTTCAGGCGGGTCTTCTCCAGGTTCTCGCGCGTGCGCACCCTGGTCTTCTCCATCTTCTCCTTGGAGAAGGCCTTCTTGAAGTCGTCCACGCGCCGCAGGCCGCTGCGCTTGATGCGCTCGGCGCGCGACTCCTCGATGACCTCCTCCACCTCCACCGCCTCGTCCGACGACAGCTCGATCGCCGCGGCGTCCTCCTCGGGCCGCTCGCCCTCGCCCAGCTCGTCGCCCTCCTTCTCGGGCAGCGTGTCTGACTCTTTCAGCGACTTGCTGACGCTCAGTTTGGCCGGTAGTTTCACTTCATCCTAAAGGGAAAGCAGAGCCGAAAAGATGAGGGGGGGGGGCTGGGCAGGGACTTGGGGGGACAGTGAGTGAACCCGAGGCAGGGTGCAGGTGATGCTGGGGAGTGCGTGGTACCCGTGACATCGGCCTGAGCGTGTCTGCCACTGTATCCCCAGCGCCTGGCACAGACACCTTATTTGCATCCCACAGGCGTGTCGAATGAATAATTCTACAGACAGGGCGAGGGGGGAACAGGGCTTCGGGTCGGAGATTAACTGCACTTTAGTTAAATATCTCTGTGGCCCTCCAGCCGCTTCCTCGAGCCCTACACCCGCCCTTCTTACGTTGAATCACTCCTTGCCCTGTGTTTCCTTAGAGCACAACTTAACTTTGGAAATGCGCAGAGCGCCCTCTGGCGCACTAAGCCACGCATTGCCCCAGCCAGGCCCAAAAGCGAAGGGGTTTCTTAAATGTTCCTTCAGGTTGAGGGGTCGAAGGGTCGGGGAAGGGAGATGCACACACAGCCAGTATCAGGCGACCCCCCAAGTAGGGCAGCTTGAAGTCAAGGTAAGGAAAGTTCGTTTCCCAGACTCGAACCCATTTCAGAACAAGCCTTAGGGAAGAACCGTGGCCCATGCCCCACTCCTTGACCTCCTCAGACTGTTTGGTTCCACCGGTGCATTTCCCCCTCTCCCACCGTGTGGGAGTTCAGAGAAGAAAGAGGAAAACACTGGCTGGCACGTATTCTTCCCAGCACAGAGATGTCTTCTGGTTCAGACTTCCCTACTTTGGAATGGAAGGGAGGGATTACTTTTCCATTGCTGCCCTTTCCCCTCTGACCTCCCACCCCCAGCAGATGGATCTTGGGGGACCAAGAATAGGACGGTGGTCCCAGATTCCCTGGTACCCTGGAGCTCAGAGCCAGTTCTTTCCCTCTCCCGCGCGGGACCTAACGCCAGCACTGTTTTCCACTCTGGGACGGTTTTCCAAGACCCTGAGTCTGGGCCAATGTTGCGGAATCCCGGGCTCACCGACCACGAGACAAGGGGAGGCTGAGCGCAGGCAGGGACACGACCCGGAGCGCGAACAGGGCCTCCCGTTTGGCCCGGTTGGCCCGGATGCTTTTAGAGGCGTCAGATGAAAGAATGGGAGACCGTTTCCAAAGGGTTTTCTGAGATTGTTTCCCAGTACTGTAAGAAAACCCCAACTGAGAAAAGTGAGCCCTCTTGAAACCTATGTGGTCCTATTAACCAGTGTCGCCCCAATAAATTCAATGTACAAAAAGATAAGCGTGAGGCAGCAGAGCTGAGCCCTCTCATAAACGCACAAATACACACGTACACTGGGCACTTGGTAGCTCTGCACCACCTGCTACAGAAAATACCCCCCCCCCCGCCCCGACTTCTTTCCTCTTCCCTCCCACCCACCTCCCCCCAGTTTCCTGGTTTACAGTGAAAACTCAGAACACCCCTCCCAACTTCCTTCCCTCCCTGTCAATAGCATTACCAGGGACAAAGAGGGAATAGCAGCTCCACCTCTGCTCCCAAACTGGGCACCAAGCCACCCCAAGCTCTCATTCCTTGACTACACCTCCCAGCAGGCCAAGGTGACCTGGGCACTGGGCATGCTGGGACTTGTAGTCTCTACTTGCCATAGCTGGTTTAGTAGTATGGTGGGCACCCTACTTCATTCTGTTCACCCCTGTCTTTTACACTTACGGAAGCATTGGAGGGGTGTTTGCCTTGTTCTGAGTGTAGGGGGGTCCCGACTTCTCTCAGCATTCCCTCTTAGTTCCAGTTTGCACTCTCTGGGTCTCTGTTTGCAGTCGGCTCTCCCCAGCCACTGCTTGAGTCCTCTCTCTCCTTCACACCATTTTAGGACTCTCTAGGAACTAAACCCTGCACTACCTCTTCATCGGTCTGCACCCAGAATTTACCTGCAGCCCTGTATTAAAACACACACACACACACACACACACACACACACACACACAACCAGCTCTGATCTCTCCTCTACAGCTTCCCAGAATAAAACCCCACATACTGGACACCCGAGGGTGGAGAAGAGCCCCTCCTTTCACTAAGCTCAGACAATGTGGATGGGCTTGGAAGGATTAAGGGTGATGGGCGGGGAATAGTCAGGAAACAGTCCCAGCTGCTGGAAAACAAATCCACATTGTCTCTCTGCCCCACTCCCAGCATCCCTGCTTCTCCCCACTGATCCACCCCACCCCATAAAGGCTGAGCTGGCTGGTTTCCCTGGCCTCTGGCTTCCTAGATAAAGGTCTTTGCCAACTGAGCTTGGAAGTGAACAGGGCTGGGGAGAGAGCTGAAGACCCCTGGTAGCCAGCCCCATCTTCCTAGTGCCTGATGAAAGGCCTCAAATACAACATCAGGGAGCAATCCCAGGGAGGGAGGGAAGACTTATATTTCTGGATTTGGGGGCATCTCCCTCGGGCCACACAGGGGCCTGTGAATGGAACCTCGTTCGCTGTGGGTTTCCCCCAGAGTGACGGCTTACACCGGAGGGGCTGCCTTCCCCGTGGGAGGTCAGGGGACGAGGGAAGAAACGACTCGGCCCAAGCTCCTGAACAATGTCCAGTAGGTTGGTTCCGGAGAGGGTACACCACCAGGACCTTAGCCTTTCACCTCCATTAATGGATTTTCTCTTTTCTCCCCCCTTGCAAGTCAGGTTTCCCCTGTGACTCACAGCCTCGGAGCGCTATCTTGGGCCCACCCAGTCTGCCTGTTGCTACAACAACCATAAACACAATCCCAAAGCACCTCTCCCCTACCTCTCCCCTGGGCACATGGGCCAGGCACCCTTGTCCCACCCCTACCTCCCTGGCAGAGCTCCTGACCCAAAGGGGAGGCCTCAGCGGGGAGCAAGGAGGGAGGGCTCTGCTTGTTCCATTTTCACATTTTTTTTTTTTTATTAAACAAAACCACCACTCCCAACAGGCTTGGTTTCCAGAGTTACCTTTAATGACCAGGTCTGAACAAAAGCATGCACAGCGTCCCCCGCCCCCGCCCACACACACACACACAGCTCCCCAGCCCAGGAAAGCACCAGCCCAGGGCGAATGTAGAGGACTCCCCAGAGAAGCTGCCAGCCCCTTCCACACCACTCCCCAACTCTGCGGCATACACTGAAGATCCTCTGGCTTACGAAGAAAATGTTATGACTATAATTTAATTGAGCACCTAATACATGCCTGGTCCTTGGACAGGCACTTCACATTTGTCAGGGAGAGGGGCCAGTGTCGTATAGCTCTGGATGGGAGCCTTTCTTGACTTAGAGCAAACCAGCTCTGTCCCCAGCTATCGTCTGGGGACGGCCAGGGTAGACTTGGGAAAGGTAATTCCGAGACCTAGGACCTGCCGAAACACGGTGTTAGAAGCGGGGACAGACCGAGGGGCAGTTGACAGAGGGGGTGTCTTAAAAACTCGGGCTGTCCACTTGAGACTGCCACAGGGGGGTGGAAGACACCGAAGGCAGAGGGTCCTTCTTTTTCGCGACAGTGATTCTCAGCAGGGGCCATGTTGTCCCCAGGAAGGTGGAAATAGGTTCTTGGGGGGGTAAGGGGAAGTTTAGATACTGTGATCGTTTCTGGTGTTCCAAAGAGTCCCAGTACATAAACAGATATATAATATAACTGCAGGATTAAAATTTCATGGGGGAGGGGACAGTTAGAGGGAAATGTCTACAAGGACTCTCAGGCAGATGATTATGAAAAAAAAAAAAAAAAAAAAGTTGAGCAACACTGTCCCAAAAGAAGGCCAGAGAATCTAAGCCAGAACCAGCTAAAACGCCAGCCCCCCCCCCCGCCCCCCCGCCTCTCTGAGTTGGCAGCATTTGAGTGCCCCACCCAAGGCAGGATCTGGCAAACATAAGGGATCTCTTTGCAAAACATTAAAAAAAAAACCTGGAAAAAATAAGTGTAAATGTTTTCCTCGGCGACATGGGGGGAGGTGTGGCGGGCACAGCGCGGACCCCAGGCTCGGGCCTCCCCGGGCCTCCTCGCAGAGGCTCCGAGCCCAACCGGCCCGCCCCGGGGAAGAGGCAGAAGGGCGAAGGGAAGGGAGAACCCGAAGCCTTGGCTCCGTTTCATGCAATTTCACGCAGGGCAGCATTGGGCGCAGCTCAGGCATGGCGTTTGGAGTGTCGCTATTAAGACAAAAATCAAGAAGTGGAGGCAGGAGCCTTCCCTCCACCTCCCACTCTGCTGCGCACACCGCATTTGCCTGAACTCTGCCTAAGGCAAGAGTATTTCATAACCCCCATCCCCCACCCCAAGGGGCAGTGTCTCGGGAGAGGCCCACCAGCCTGCCCTGTCCACCACCAAGCGGAGAGCTCATGGTGGACGGTGGTGACACCCCGTGCCCACAGACCCAGGGGCTCCAGGAGACCCTAAAAGCCCCCACCGGCCGTCGGCTCCTTTGGGGTGGGCAGAGGCACAGGCTCTGGGTAATAGGGCAGTGCCCTAGGCGTCTGGTCAAAGGGTGGGATCTCAGGCACTGTGTCAGGCTTCAGGTCAAAGGGCTCAGTCTCAGGCAGAAGGTCAAAAGGCACGATCTTGGGTGTGACCAGGTCAGAGGGTGCATTCAGCTTCTTCTTGGGCTAAGATGAGGAAAAGGGGTTTAAGTGGGGTTTGGAATGGGTGCGGATAGGGTTGAGAGAAGGAGGCCTCGGCGAGCATGCAGAGTCGGGAGGGGTGAGTAGGGAGGAGGAGGGAGTGTACAATGTATTAGGATGCAAAGGAACCACGTTTTAAATGCTTCACCAGGAAGGCCCTGGGGCCGGCAGCGGGTGGGACAAACCCAGGCCCGTGAATTAATAGACACAGTTTAAATGGACCCTTCTTCCGTCCTCCCTCTAGGATCTTCCCCGGTCCTGGCCTTGGCCTCCTACCAGCTGTGATTGGGGGGTCGGGGATGGGGTGATGGGGGAAAGAGCCTGCTGGGGGTGGAAAAGGACTTTTCTAAGAGGCCAGTCATTGGATTCCAACTGGGGAGGCCCCAGTGAGTAAGAGAGGAGGCGAACCACTCCACCGTCTGCAGAGCCAGACACTGCTGATCCCAGTTCTTGTTATTCCTCGGGGTGCCGCCCCGGACGAGGAGAGGGAGAGGCGTGGAAGAGGGACATTCTGGCTATGTCCCTAGGGGCACACCCTCCCCTCCGACCTCCCTCGCCACCCTCCCTACCACCCATGCTTGGGCCAGCAGACACCAAGATGCACAGAGAAATTAAGCTGTTTTTACGACAGGTGGGCCTACATCCTGGGGCACCCAGCGGCAGCTCCCAACTCTCCCTCCGGAGGGGCTGAGCCGCCACCCTTGCTTTGGACACTCAGGAGATGCCAGGGGAGAGGGGCAGTTGGGTATGTCACCAGCTCCGGGGACAGCAGTGTTGCGTAGAGGCCTGCAGCCACGGAAACACAAAACAGCAGGTGCCAGCCTGCCCTGTGGGGCACAGGGAGAAGATTGGAGGGGCAGGGAGGCTGAGGAGACAACGTGGTCTTCATCTGGCCAGATGCGCAGGCCATGCCAGGGGACAGGGAGCTCCGGTCCTTACACTCTGCTGTCCCCACACACACTGTCGTTGGGCCAGGTGATCACACACTGACTGTTCTTCAGCGCTGTGAGGCTGAGCAGCTGAAGGCCATCGACCTTAGCCACTGTTAGCCATGGCTGCACGCCCGCCCACACACACGCAGCAGCCTGTGCCAGGGCGGCGGAATTGTCCCCCTCAGAGAACGAAGGAGCCAGAAGCAACCCCCCGCCCCGGCTAGCCTCCCCGCTGTTTTCTGCTGTGGGGCCCAGGGGTGGGAGGAGGAGGTGAGGAGCAGAAAGTGCAGAAAAGACCTGAACGGCGTGGCTTCGTTGGTTGGGTGTCGGCCCACAAAGCAAAAGGCAGCCACTTTGATTCCCGGTCAGGGCACATGCCTGAGTTTTGGGTTGGTTCCCCACTGGGGCTGAAGAGAGGTAACTGATCAGCTTCTTTTCTCTCTCTCTCTCTCTCTCTCTCCCCGCCCTTCCCCTCTCTCTAAAGTAAATAAAATATTGTTTTCAAAAAGAAAATGCAGCAGAGGAGGGGGTAGGGTACACCTGGGTTCTGGCCTCAGCTTTGACCCCCAATCACTTGAGTGACAATAGGCCAGTCACTTCCCCTTTCCGAGCCTCCGCTTCCTCCAATACAAAGTGAAGAAACAAGCTGATTATCTCTGAAGCATCTTCCAGCTCAAAAATTCTACCATGACAAAATGATAAAAACATTCACAGCGGTATGATTAAAAAAAAATGGAACAAACCACTACTCATCTCTGAGGCTGCTTGCCTGGCACTGATAACCCTCCCCTCCCTGCCAGTTGCCCACCCGGTGCCATCTCCTGCCTTTCTGACTGACCTTTAAAACGGTCAGACTTTATATACTAAAAAAAAAAAAAAATTAGGGCAAGGAGAATGATTTCCTTTAGTCTTAGAAATACCCCTAGACCTGGCTAGTGTGGCTCAGTGGGTTGGAGCATCGTCCCTTAACCAAAAGGTTGCAGGTTCGATCCCCAGTTAGGGCACCTACCTCGGTTGCAGGTTTGATCCCTGGTCTGGGTGCATGTGGGAAGCAAACAATTGATGTTTCTCTCTCACATTGATGTTTCTCTCTCTCCCTTCCCCTCCCATGAAAAGCAATGAAAAAGAAAAAGTTCTTGAGCGAGGAGAAAGAAAGAAAAGAAAGAAAGAAAGAAAGACCCCTAAAAATGTCCTCCCTGCTTTGGACCCAATGACAAGGAAAAAAACAACCCAAACTCAGCTTTGTGAAGGAAATGTATGATGAGCAAGCTCTCCATGGCCACTAGGCTTAGGGAGACAAGAGAGACCAGAACCCCGAGTTGTGAATGTTTTTTTTTACCAAGTGTTGGGATTCTGGAACAAAGCAGGCAAGATTTGCCTTGAGTCCAAGAAGAAGCAGTAGGATGGGCTAGGATTTGGGGAGAAGTCAGCCGGCCCTCATCCCAGCCCTGGTTCCTCGCCTTTAATGCCCATGATCCTCTCGGCCCTTTAAGTGCTTCCTGGTCCTATCCTCAAGCACTGGGAGCAGGTCTGGCGGCGGGTGCATGTGTAGGTCGCCAACTGCCCCATCAAAAATACCCCAGAACAAGCCCTGGCTGGCGTAGCTCAGTGGATTGAGCGCGGGCTGCGAACCAAAGTGTCGCAGGTTCGATTCCCAGTCAGGGTACATGCCTGGGTTGCAGGCCATGACCCCCAGCAACCGCACATTGGTGTTTCTTTCTCTTTCTCCCTCCCTTTCCTCTCTAAAAATAAATAAATAAATAAATCTTAAAAAAAAAATACCCCAGAACACATTGATTTCCATTTCTGCCTCCCTTTCCAGATTCTGAAAGAACTCTAATAATACCCAAATTACCGTCCGGGAGAATTGGCTCTTTAGTAACCCCAGTTCCTGCTGTTTGGGTGGCGCCCAATCTGCCTGGTCCTCCCAGCAGTTCTCAATCCACTGACCCCAGACTACCAGCAGAATTCACTTCTCTCATTCACTAACGGTTGCCTAGCTAGGCGTTGCCCGATAGGATGGGGCGCCACACTGCTGCTCGTTGTTTGGGAGACAGAGGGAAATGCCAGGGAGGGGCTGCATTCCGTGTGTGTGTGTGTGTGTGTGTGTGTGTGTGTGTGTGTTCGAATGCAAACTTAACCTGTGATGTCATTGTGTCCAGCAGTTCCCTGGCTCGGGGTGGGGCCACACAAGGGATTCCCTCCTTTATTCCCCAGGAAGAAGGTGTGGAAGGCCGGATGACCTGACCCCACAGCTGGGGCCTTCCGACCCTTTCAGGATTCCCTCCACCCTGCCCCCACCCCCTTGCCCTATCGCCACCTCCCACGTCTGCAGTGGGGAATACAGCACCTCCTCTTCCCCTGCTGCAGAACTCACACCTCCATCCTGTGAGGATTTTCTCTAAATCTCTCCGCGCCTGGCCACCCAAACATCCGACCCCAAAGGCCTGATTTTACCATAAACATGTTGCCGCCCCTGATCTTCCCTATTAGGTCTGCGAGGCCCAGAGCTATTTTTACCTCATTCTCTTCCCGGGCCTGCAGACTCAGGGCGGAGCAGCCTCTGCCTTCCTCCGGCCTGGGGTACCCCACCCGCGGGCCCCACCTGGAACATCTGCTGTGCCGCTCAGGTTGGGGGGGGGGGAAGCTCTGCTTCCCTGAGCCCCACCCTGTCGCCAGCCTTTACCTCTGAGCTCTTCTCAGAGTTGGGACCCTTGTGGTTCTTAGTTATTGCCCCGATGTTTGGGGGCTCAGGGCCCTCAGCTTGAGTTATTCCTGCTACCTCAACTCTGTTCTCCTCCGGCCCCCGGGTTAGTACAGACGTGGTCAAAGCCGCCCCGAGATCTGACCTCCTCCTCCTCCTCCCGCAGGCACACAATGCACAGCTCCAGATCCCTGCCAGTGGCTGAGAGGGACGCTACTGGCCTTTGCGCGGAAGCCTCTCTCCCTCCATACCCGTCCTCTCAGAATCTCCATCTTTGACATGGGGAGGTTTACCCCAAGACCAAGAATATCCCCAGGTCCAGTGGTCTGGGACATTGAAAAGTGAGAAGGGCCACCCACTCAGCCCTCCATGGCAACCCTCTACCATAGCAGGTAGAAAAGATGAGGCTCCTTTGCTCCCCTATCTTGTTCTCCTTCCTTGGATGCCTCTCAGTGATAGGTAGATCTCTCTAACAATCACACACACACACACACACACACACACACACAACTCTCCTTTCTCCAAGCAGGCCGAGTGGAAACAACTCGGGGCCAACGTTTACTACCAGACAGTGCTGGATGGGGAGAGGCAAAGCTTTCTAAAGGCCTCTTGGGTGGAGTCCCTGGGCAGGGGAGGGGGAGGGGGGTGTCACTTCTGCCTCTGTCCCACCTCTTCAGCTAAGGCCAGCTGGCCCACCTCCCCGTGTCTGTTGTCTCCAAACACTTGTCTCCATCTGCATCTTTCTCAGCTCCTTCTGCAGAGGCCAACCCCAGGACGCGTGGCATCCCAGGACGCGTGGCATCCCAGATGGTCACTCAGGAGCCAGCTTGACCCAGCCCCAGAGTCTTCAGTGAAGCCGAAGCTCGCGGAGAGGGCTCTGCTCCCCCAGGGGCGGTGGGAAATCCAGCCTTCCTTTTCCTTCCGCTCCCGTCCACAGGACGAGGGAGCGCAGACTAACCCCCACGCCCTGGTCTCATCTCCTTGGGGCGGGAACCTCCTCCAGGTCCGCGGGAAGCAGAGGGGAGGCGAGGCTGGGCACATTCCCACCCAAGCGAAGATCACCAAGCGCTCAGCTGAGGCCCAAGGGAATGGAGTTGGGGAGGGGGTGTGGAAAGGGCCAGGTTGATTTGGGGTTAAGAGACAAAAACGACATTTTTTAAAAAAAATCCTGGCAGGAGGAATGGGGAGAGGTGCAAACGAAGCAATAAGCGCCTGGGCGGAGCCTGGAGCGCGCCAGCCTCCTCCCGCGAGTGCGCCCCTCGCTCCCCCGCCCCCCCCCCGCCCCCGCAGGTATGCGAGGTGATTCACTGTGACCGGACCGCGGGCCTGGGCCGTCCACTCCCCTCCACCAGCCCCTCTTGCCTCCTTCACCCACCCACCCCCGCCCCCGCCTGCCTGCTTCTACCTGGCCAAGAGGGCGGGCGCGCCTCTGACTAGGGCGTCCCCAGGGGACTGAAAGTGCCGGGAGGCCAGGGACACATTGCACCGAGGGGAGAGGGTAGGTAGCCAAGGCTGAGGCGGGGGTGCGGGGTCCGCGGGGGTGTGCTGGCTATGCTGATCCTCGCCCGCCCGGCTCGGCCCCCGCCGGTGCGTGCCTGGGCCCTGAATCACCCGCTATATCGGGCGGGCAGCGCCTGAGGCCCCAAACCCGGGCCTTGCCGCCAGTGTCCGTTTACAGCGGGTCCCAAAAGCCGCCGCCGGGGACCTACGGCTTTCTCCCAAACTTCCTGGGAGTAGACTTTTGACAGATCCAATTCGGGAACGGTCTGCGAGGGACGGTGTCCCCGAGTCCAGCGCCAGCGCCGTAACTCAGTTCCACTACATTTGACACCGAAGGGAGGGGGCTCGGTGGGGAGACGCGGGGTGCAGAGCGCGCCCCCCTGCGCACTCCAGGAATCCGCTCCTCACCCCGCCCCGCCCCACCCCGCCCCACCCCAGCAGCGGTCGTCCCAAGGAGGGTGGGTCCCCCGGGCCCAGACAGGCTGGCCTGACAGGGAGAGCCGAGCCGCGCTGAGAGCAGGTCCCCGGACCCCAAGCCCCGGGCCTGGGACTGCGGGCCGGGCGCGGAGCTCGGGGCGAGGCCCGCCCCGCCAGCTCACCTGGTAGATCATAACTTTAAAGTTGCGGCGCCTCAGCAGCTCGGCCTCGTTGACCTCCAGCTTCTTGATCTGGCCGGCCTGGCGCTCCAGGCTGCCGCGCACGGTCTTCACGTTGACGCTGACCTTGCGCACCTTCTCCAGCAGTTTGCTCACGGTGTTGCTGGTGGTGGCGTGCGCCTTGCCCAGCTTACTCAGCTCGCCCTGGATGCTCTGCACGGCGCCCTCCATCTCCGCCTGCCGCTCCTCCAGCTGGGCTTGGGTCAGCTGGATCTGGTCGACGGCGCCGATGATCTTGTCCAGAAGGCTCAGCACCAGCACGCCGTTCACCTGGTCCGACTTGATCAGCTCCTCGGAGCCCGTGCCCGACGGCTCCTCGGCCGCCGACGCCCGCACTATCGAGGGCGCGGGGTCCTCCGCGTCAGGGTACGTGGGGAGCGGCTGCTCGACGATGTGGAGCTGGGTGTCCTCCATGGCTACCCGGAGCCGCGCAGGGCCGGCGGCGGCGTGTGGAGCTGAAGCCGGAGCGGGAGACCGGGAGAGGAGGAAGAGCGGGAGGGGGGAGGAGAGCGAGAGCGATCGGAGAGCGGAGGAAACTCAAGCCACGTCCGTGCGCCCCGGGACCTCGGCCAGAACTGTGGGGGGGGCGATCTCTGCGCTGCTCCCGGGCTCCCAGGCCAAACCCGGGAGTCTCGTCGCCCATTGGCTGGCCCCACCCCAGAGAGGGAGGGACCGGGGCGAAGGGGAGAACGGGGATGGGGGAGGGAGCAACCGAGGGGGACCCGAGAGCCGCCGCCCCACCCTTCCCGGGATGGTTGGAATAGTTGGAGCCGGAGACGAGGCGGAGGCGATGAGAGCGGGACTGCGAGGGAGGAATGCGAGCTGGAGAGGAGACAGGTCCTGGAGAGCTGTTGCTCCGCTTCCCTCCCCTTGTCTGCTCGCGCGCAACCTGCCTCCGCCTTTGACGGTCTGCAGCGGGGGAGCCAGGTGGAGCACCAGACCCTGAAATGATATGCGGAATGTTGTTGTGTCGTGTTGTGTCGTGTTGGCTTGTGCCCAGTTTCTGAAAAGGAAAGGATCCACAGTCTTTCGAAGGGGCCTCTAGCCCACCCCCCCCACCCCCATTACCAACTGCTATCCCAAAGGCTTGAGGGGCTGCGTGGGGAACGGAAGGAAGAGAGTTTCCGTTAGGCTCCCAGTGGTGGTGAGGGGCTGCAAAGCCCCCCTCTAGGTTTCCACTGGGGTTACCCTATTTTAATTCCATTGAAATGGGCAATGAAATAGAAAGTAAAGCCTTTTACCCACTTCTAACCTTTCTCTAAAACCCAGCCTTTTCCGTGCTGACCTCTGCCCCAGAGGCCTAGCTGGCACTGACCTCAGAGCAGGGTCTGGGAACGCACCCTTCTCTCCACACTCGAAGATCCGCGCTCAGCAACCAGAGCAATGGTCGGACCTCACCTTCTCACCGGACCAGCGGGAACAGGAGGGCCTGGAGAGGGCAAGTGACCTGCCACAGTGCACCTGCAGGGAAGCATCGGCTTGGCGCTCAAACCAGGTCCCTGGGCTCCGCCCACACTTTCTCCCTTAACGCTGCACCTCTCATTCGTACAGGATGAGCAGGCGCGGCCGCCGGCCCGTGCTGCTTTTGAGCCAGCCAGCCTGAGAATTAACTACAGACGTATTTTCTATTGTAATGGGTACCGAGGAGCAGGACCAAGGCGGACCCTTAGCTCAGAAGTCCAGGCTGCCCATGCAAGCCCACTGAGCTCTCCAGCACAGCCCTGGAACTGTGAGTTCCCTGGAGCAGCACCACCCGCCTTTCCCCCAGAAAGGCAACAAACCTTTCCCCAGTTAGGAAACCAGGCTTGGGTTTCCCCAGCTGGACAGACGATGGTCTTGGCAAAAGGTCTGTTCTACTCTGGCATGCCTTATTGTTAGGAAGAGGGAAAAATCGCTTGGTGGACACCTGGGGCTCCATCAGCCCAGTTGGAGAACCCACCAACCCAGAAGGGAGCCGGAGAGCTGTCTGGGGTAGCCCCCCGGGGCAGTCCCAGTGACTGTTGGAAAAAATACTCCCCTAACGCTTCAATAGCTGCTTTCTCGGAAACAAATGACTTTCTTGTTTGAGATTCAAGTAGAATGAGCCGGTATACAAGTATAAAACCATAGCTGACATATAAAGTCAAATACAATATATAAAACTATGTATAACAATTTTTTAATTATACATATATATATGCCTGCTAGACATAAATTGGTCATAAAATAAATTGGTCAGCCAATTTATTTTAGAATTTAAAAGAAAATGTATTTGGCAGTCTAAGTTGCTTCCACTGAGCATTGGTAAGATTTCTAGAAAAAAGAGTGACAAACTCTAGAAATTTCTAGAAAAGTGACAAAGTAGAGAAACTCACTGAACCTTCACAAGGTTCTTACACTTTTTAGTTGGTTATTTTCATAGGTAACACACAAGATACAACGTGTGAATAGCACACAAAAATATAGTGAAAAGGTTTCTTTTTACTTTTCTTTCTACCTGTCTGCAGCACCTAATTTCCTTCCCAGGAGATAATTGTTACTATTTTCTTGTGGAGTCTTCCATAGAAAGTCTCTGCATATAACATCAAAATATATATATATATATATTGCTCAGCATTTTTTTCAGTCATTAATATATCTTGAAGATTGTTCCATATCAGTATATGTGGAGCTGTCTTGTTTTCCAAAGTACAGATGCACTATATTTATTTAACTAGTTCTCTCTCAGTGAACGTTTAGAGATTACAATGTAAACCTCCCTGTTGCAGGGCGGGGTGGAGGGTGGTGCTGAAGAGAAATTCTAGTGGTTGACTTGATTTTTGTGGCTGTGTACTTGCTGAAGGAATTAAGTCCATGCCATTTCAGCTTTCCCATCAGCAAAATATTTTTACTCTTCAAATAGGAATGACAGTATTTGAGATCAGTCAAATTAGGTTCTAGAGGTAGTCTAGTAAATACGTGCGTCACCTGATGCCTCATTAACAAAGAATTTTGCAGAAAGGGCCCTACCCCTACTTAGATGTTTCTCTACTGCTCCTCTTCTTACTAAATGCCAGCTAAATCCGACAGGGGGCGTGCTAAGCCTTGGTGAACTAGTGTTGTCAACAGGACAGCCAGAACTGGAGCGAAGCAATTCTCAGAGGACTTCGTTTCAGTGAAAATAAGCAGTTTCCCTCCGCTTGGAACTGCATTCAGCATGCCGTCGCTTGCATTCAGGGTTGACGCTTTCCATTTTCCACTGCTCACTCTGTTTGCTGAAAGGCGAACTGTTCCATTGTGTGCTTTCAGCTGCTGAGGCAGTGTCTGCGGAAGGGACAGAAAGGTGGAGACAAACAACCCTGTGGCCCAGAAAAAGAACAGGTTGCGCTCGTGTCAGCCGCTGGAACCTCACGGCGCTCTATCATGTTCCTCCAACCGTCCACGTGTTCAGAAAAGTGTGACTGCTTACCACGAGCCAGCTACTGGGCTGGGAACTTCAAGGAGGATGAGGAGAGCTCAGTCCTTCCTAAGGAGAAATCCAGAGCAGAGCAGGAGAGGCAGATGCACGAATACTTCCCTACACAAAGCGGAGGGCCCTCCAGCCGCCCAGGGAGGGTGGCCACTTCTTCTGGGAGAGTGGGGAAGGGTTCACAGAGGGGGGGTCTCTAGCAGAGGGAGGAGGGAGGGTAGGCCCTTTCTCCCCTCCCCCTAGTGGCAACAAGAAGTGTGAAAGGGCAGGGCTGAGGGGTAGGGGTGGGGGTAAGCCAGACATTGCTCATCTCTTGCTGTGGTTCTGCCTTAAGTCTTACCAGTTTGTACCTAGGAAGATTCAGCAAGGGGTGAGGGGCACGGCATGTAATGTGTTCCACTCCGTGTTGGGTCTGTGCTGACAGCGAGCCTAGGGAGACAGTGTGTTTTGTTCATAATAAACGGTTGGGATGAATGACGTGTCTTCACATGAGAGAAACAAACCAGCCCACACAGAAAACCAGTCCTCAGCAGCTGGCTCACAGTTGCCACGGGTTCTCCTCCCCAGATTTATGGGCACTATTCTTGTCCCTCTGACATATATGGAAAGTGCTTATGATGCTTGTATATTTCTCTTCCTAAAAAATCCCTTCCTTTTTTTTTCAAACATTAATATATAGGGTAGACTTCCTGAACCAGCAAACAATAAAAATATTTATTAGGTGCTAGTTTATGCATCATTTGGTGCTAGAAGCCAACCACAGGACACAGCAGGTTTGCTCTGAGGTGAGAGGTTTTGGTCTCAGAGAAGCAGTGACTCAGGCCAACACACAGAAAACATCCAGAAAATACGTTAATGAAAATGCCATAAAGCCTTCCCTCTCCTTTGCCTTAGATGTGCACTGGTCTCTTATCTTACGTATAAACAACAAAAGCAAACACAGAGACAACAAAAACTGTGTGGGTGGGTCGGGGGTCATAACTGGTCTTACCTTCCTGCCGCCTCCAGGCTGGATCCGTCTGTTCTCCCCAGTTCAAACTCATTGTTTCCCGGAACGGCTGCTGCAGACCCGTTGCCTCCAGTTCAGTCAGTCCTCACACTTCTGCACTTTATCCAAAAAAGCCGGCTTCCTCTCTACCGAAAGTGGATTTAAAAGTCACGAATATCCCTGGCTGGCGTAGCTCAGTGGATTGAGCTGCAAACCAAAGCATCGCAGGTTCGATTCCCAGTCAGGGCACATGCCTGGGTTGCAGGCCACGGCCCCCAGCAACCGCACATTGATGTCTCTCTCTCTCTCTTTCTCTCTCCCTTCCCTCTCTAAAAATAAATTTTAAAAATCTTTTTTAAAAAAATGGGTTCCTGATACCATTTAAAAAAGTCACTAATTAACTCCATATTCTACCAGCTATCTCTCCTTTCCTGGTTTTATCTGAGCTCTGCAGGACTGAGCACTGCTGTCCTTGAGATTCTCCCTCGTGGCCTTTTGTGAGGCTGTACTGTTTTTGTTTATTTCTTGTCCCATTTGCTAACTTGTTTTTTTTTCATTTTTTAAAACAGCTTTTAAAACTTGTAAAAAAACATTTAAAGCCCAAGCTTCATGGAGATACCATGTATATAGTATACAGTTCACCTATTTAACATGTACTAAATGGTTTTAGTACATTCACAGAGTTGGCAACCACAATCAATTTGAGAACATTTTTATCACCCCCAAAATAAACACCTGTCAAATAAAAAAAGACAACCAGACCCAGACTCAGCAAAGGGAGACTTTACTGGAGACGTGTCTGCACGGGAGGCAAGGGGCTGTCCCTCACCGCACAGTCGGGGAGGGGTCTGTCCTAGCGGAGAGAACACTGCGCCCACCCACAGGACCTGTGTGTCACCAGGCCAAACAAAAGGGAGTTTTCTTTTGCCGAGAGGGCTAAACAAAGCCAAGACGACCCAAGCAGGAGCAGGTGCAGGAAACGGGTGAAAGGAGGACAGGAGAGTGGGTCAGAGAATGCTCTTCCCTGAGGTCAGCCCGTGCTCAGGAGGGGCTGTGTGCCAGCTGAGGCTGAGAGTGGGCCACAGCCAGGGGCGCGGGGGAAGGGGAGAGGCCGGAGCAAAGTCTGGTTAGGAAACATTTTGTTCCGGGTGATCAGCAATGACAAGCAGTTCAGTACCATTTACGAGACAAAGGAGGAGAACAGGGAGGGTCTACACCTGCCCTGGGCACAGGCAAATTAAGGGGCGCCTGTGAGTCATAGGGAGAGGGTGCGCCCTTGCAATAAGCTGTTTCCCAGAACACAGAAGGGTAGGGAGAGGCCTTCCAAGGTCAGTTTTCCAGGAGCAGAGGCCTCAGGTGACATTCAACCTTGTTGCCCGAGGCCCATGAGCGGTCACCCCCCACTCCTCCCTTCTCCCAGGCCCTCACAGCCACCCACCTATTTTCAGTCCACAGACTTGCCTGGCCTGGACACTTCATGTCAGGGGCATCGTCCAGTGTGTGGCCTTTTGTGTCTGGCTTCTTTCATGCCGCTCATTTTCAAGGTTGACTCCTGCGGTTGCATTTATCAGTACTTCCGTCTTTTAACTGCTGAATAAAATTCCCTTGTATACACATGCTACATGGTGTCTGTCGATGGACATTTGGGTAATTCCCGTTTTTTGTCTATTATGAATAACCCTGCTATGAATATTCACACCATTTTCCTTCTTCTTTCTTGGGCTACTTTCTTAATGTGGGTGTTGAACATGGGCGCTGCATCCAGCCCTCTGCTCTGGGTCCAGTCACTTTCTCTCTTTTTTTTCTCTCTTCTGGCCCCCTCTTTGCTATGACTCTAAACTCAGTGTCTCTGCGTCTTGAAATGGTAATCGTACTGGAAACCAGTGGCACAGACAGACGCCGAGTGACCAGAAGGGATGCTGTCGCCTGTCTTGCCGAAGCAGAGTTCCCGCGGCCCCTGCTGGGCCAGGCGGTACCAGGGGTCCGAGGGCAGTTGCCGAGTCCCACCACCAGGCCAGGAGGGGCAGTGACTGCGTACCAGCATGTCAGCCTCCCTCCTAGACACAAGGCTCACTCTCCTCTCCCACTGCTCACAGCCTCGTTGGGTATCCCACCATCACCTCATCTCAACTCAGCACAAACTAGATTTAATGTCTTCCCTCAGGAAGAAGACCTCTCGTGACTTTCTGATTTCCATCGATGGTCCCATCATCCTTCCAACCACCAGTCTCCAACTTGCAGTTTTTGTAACTCTTCTCTCTCCCGCACCTCTCAAAGCAAATGAAACCCCAAGGCCTGCTCGTCCTTTCCCTGCAATCGCTCTCCCGTCATTCCCAGCGCTGCGGCCGCCCCTCTGGTCCAGTGGTTATCCATCGATGCCTGCGTTGTTATTGTTCTGTCCTGGTTGGTCTCTGCGTCTCTGACCTCTTCCCTCCAATCCATCCGGCGTGTACAGTGTTGCCAGTTAATCTTCCTAAAATGTTACTGTGTTGTCTTCCTCTGCAAAAAAAAAAAAAAAGCCTTCTGTGGCTTTACCTCATTTATTCAGGTTTATTCAGTTTGGCTCTACCTCCAAACTGGTATATGATTTCAAGTGACTTTTCTTCTCTTAGTTCCTCTCTTTTAGTCCTTAGTTTTTTCATCTGTAAATGAAAAAATAGGAGTACATGATTTCAAAGGTTCCTTCCAGTTCTGATATTCAGCGAGTCTATGAGACGAATCTTTGATACTTTAAAAAGCCTTTTGAGACCTGACAGTGCTTCTAAAAAATCTTTCTGAACACCATTCACTCAAACAAATGTTTGTGGAGGGCCTATACAGTGCTAGTCCCAGGGCCGGGAGATGGGGACCCGGAGATGGAAAGACATCAGGAACCTATGGTCTGACATGACAGCGGGACACAGACCTCAACAACTACACCTGAGCGGGGGGCAGCAGCCGCAAAAGGCATCGCATACAACGAACAACGACAGTGCAGAGGAAAGGGCACTAGTGTCTCTGTAAGGGTGTCAGGGGATTTCAGAGGAGCTGAGCCATGGCATTTGCTGGGGGTTGGGATTCTAAGCAGAGGAAAGATCTTGGTAAAGGCATGAGGCTGTCTGAGCCCTTGTGGCTACTTGCCGTGGCAAATATTTTATTGAAGCTGAAGTATAAGATGTTTGGGGACAGACAGGCTAAAGGTGAGGCTGGGCTGAGACAAGTTGCCCAATCACAGTGCATCCTGGAAGTCATGCTAAGCGGTCTGGACTTTATCCTCAAGGTTATATAAGGCACTAGTTAAGGACTGCAATCAAAAGAGGAAAAGCTGACTGGAATTTTAGAAAGAAAACTGATTCGAGGGAATGTGGACAATAGCGTGGAAGGGTCTTGGCCGAGCGGCGCAGCGGGCTGGAGCACTGAGCCGTGCACCTGCAGGTGCGGGCTCGTCCCATCAGGGCACACACCCGGGTTGCGGGTTCGATTGGGGCACGCGGGGGAGACAACCGACCGATGTTTCCCCCCAACACTGATGTTCTCTCTCTCTCCCCCTTCCTCTCGCTCTGAAATCAGTACGCATACCCTCTGGCAAGGATAAGAAAAACAAAGGTTGTTTGAGGATGAAATCTGTTCATTCACAGAAACAGACGTGTCGGAATGGTTGACACAGCACTGGTATCAAGAAATGTGCACAACCCTTGGCCCGTTCTCGTACCTCTCACCGGCCAGGAACTGGTATCAGGAAGACGTTCTGTTCAACTCACTGTAGCTCACAAGAGGACCTTGCGCCTTCCTCTCAGCTTTCCAGTTGCAACCAAGACCAGATCTCCGAAACAGCACTCTCAGCGAAAACAGTAAGTGGTCAGCAGCTGCACACATCTGAGCAAGGCCATTTCACGCGCGGCGCCCGGCCCTCTCCCCGGGAAACGGGGCGCCCACCGCACAGGGTGCAGAGGCGTGTGCCCCTTGCCCCGACGCAGGCGCTTCGTGCTTCACTCAGGTCTCCACGGCTTCACTGTGCTCTGGGGGACGGGACAGCTGCGCGTTGGTGGCGGAGTGACTCATTTTTCCACCAGAACACGTATTTCTGTGAATCCTTGGGGCCACTGATGGGTGTGAGTGAGCCATCAGCACAGGTGCGGTTCCTGAAGCCACTGTATTACTTCAGAGAGAGGATTTCAAGTTTTTCCATGACTTCAATTGGAAGAGGCAATTTGACTATTCAGATAAGTCATGGCTCAAAAACTTTAATGTTCATTAAGTGGTTGTTAAGAGAGGAAATAAATACACCAGAAGTAGAAAGATTCCCAAATAAGCAGATGATATTCACTACAAATGTATGTGAAATATATTACTCAATGTTTAGGAGCACTAGAATAACACAGTGATCAAAATGGGAAGAGACTATCTGGAAATTTTTTCATTTACGAAATTTTTTAATTATTTAAAATTTACAGAAAAGTTTTTTTAAGTCAAAAATATTTTTTTCTGAACCATCTGAAAGTAAATTGACAACCTGATGTCTCATAACCCCCAAATATTATGTAGTTTCCACAAACAAGAACATTCAGGTATATAACCTAGTACAACCATCAAAATCAGAAAATTAACATTGAAACATACCACCATCTGCTTCCCAGCAGCCTATCAAATTTCATCATTTGTCCCAAAAGCGTCCTTAAGAGCTGATGATCCCGTCCGAGAGCACCTCTCGAACGCGGCTGGGCCTCTCTCCATGCTGCCTCGTTCGAGGGAGTGCTACCTCGCTGTCTCCTCGGCCTTCGTAACCTTGACCTTTTTGAAGACTAAAGAACGATGACGCAGAATGTTGCTAAGTTTGCGCTTATTTGCGCTTGTGGTAGCACAAAAGGCAGGGGTCGCACAAAAGGGATGCTCTGTTCTTCTCTTGTCCTCCACCAGGTGGTACATGACTTTGAGTTGCCCACTGTTAGTGATGTTAACCTTGATCCGCTGGCTGAGGCATCAGCATTTTCCAGTGTAAAATTACTCTTTCCCTCTTTATCATCCAGAACTATTCTGTAGGGTGGTATTTTGAGACTAAGTAAATATTCCATAATCCAATTCCTTGAACAGCACACACTACCATAACTCACCCAAAATAAAATAAGTAGTTTGGATAGCTCTATAACTCTTAAGGACATTTAATCTGTAATTTAAAAGTCTTAAAAAAAAAGAAACCTCCATGTCCAGATGGTTTTAATGGAGAATTCTATCAAGCATTTAAAGAAGAATTAACACCAATTCTACACAATCTTTTCCAGAAAACAAGAGTTTGGATCTCTTTCCAACCCATTTTATGAGACCAGTGTTACCCTGATATTGAAACCAGACAGAGAGTTCAAAAAAAGAAAAATACAGACCAATATCCTTCATGAAAATACACCCAAAAACCCTTAACAGCAGCAAATATCCATCAACATGTAAAAAAGGATATAATGGCCAGGTGGTGTTCATTCTAGGGTTGTGAGGCTGACTCAGCACTCGAAGTTCAGTCAGTGTAACCCGCCATATAAATTAAGCAAAGACGACACGAAGAGATTGTATCAATTGATGTAGAAAGTGCCTTTTACAAAATTCAATACCGATTCATGATAAAAAAAAACTCAGAAAACCAAGAATAGCAGGAAATTTCCTCAACTTGATAAAAATATCTACCTAGCTACCATCATATTTAATAGTGAAAGACTGAATTCTTTCTTCCTAAGATTGGAAATAAGTTAGGAATGCCTGCTGTTACCACTCTTACTACAGAAAGCACTGGAAGAAACAGCCAGCACAATAAAGCAAGAAAGGGATGGAAAAGGTATACAGATTGGAAATAAAAAAACTCTGACTTTGTGCAGGTATCATGATGGTCTATGTAAAAAATCCCAAGAAGCCCTGGCTGGTGTGGCTCAGTGGATTGAGTGCCAGTCTGTGAACCAAAAGGTCACCGGTTCGATTCCCGGTCAGGGCACATGCTCGGGTTGCAGGGCCAGGTCCCCAATGAGAGGCATGTGAGAGGCAACCACACATGAATGTTTCTCTCCCTCTTTTCCTCCCCCTCTTCCCCTCTCTAAAAATAAATAAATAAATAAAATCTCTTTAAAATAAATACATGAGTTCAGCAAAGTTATAGGATATATAATAAGCACTCAAAAATCAGTCCTATTTCTCTACAGTTATAGTGAACACATGGAAACTGAAATTAAAAATACAATACTACCCTGGCCAGGTAGCTCAGGTGGTTAGTATGTTGTCCCAATACATCGGGGTTCCAGGTTTAATCCCAGGTTGGGGCAAATGCAAGAATCAACCAATGAATACGTAAACAAGTGGAACAACAAATCTCTCCTTTCTTTCTCTCTCTCCCCATTCCTCTCTCTCTCTCTCTCTCTTTCAAATCAATTTAAAAATACAATATAATTTAAATTGCTCAAAAAGTGAAACACATATGAATCTAACAAAACAAGAAAACATGTAAAATTAAGTCACTTTTGTTTATAATTTTTAAGTAATATCACTCAATCTGTTAATATTTTAAAAAATATATTAACATTTATATTTATGACTTTATATAGTATTTTATGTTTAACATTTCTTCTGTATCTGTGGTTAAAACCAATTCTCATTACTATTATATTTATAGTCTCTTACTTTACCAGATGTTTTTCTATTTTTATTGGAATTCAAAGAGAACTAGCTCTTATTTTTGTTATCCTTTAAGCTATTTTGACTTTAGTAATTCTTTTTGCCTTATTTGGGTTTATTTTGTTGTGTTTTTAAAACATGTTGACTTATGCTTATTTAATTCACTTTAATTCGCCCTGGTTGGTGTGGCTCAGTGGACTGAGTGCCAGCCTGCAAACCAAAGGGTCTCCAGTTTGATTCCCAGTCAGGGCACATGCTGGGTTGCAGGCCAGGTCCCCAGTAGGGGGTGAGAGAGAGGCAACCACACATCGATGTTTCCCTCTTTCTCCCTCCCTTCCCCTCTCTCTAAAAATAAATAACATCCTTAAAATAATAATAATTTACCTTAATTCTTTCTTGTTTAATAACACATTTAAACCTATGATTATTTTTCTCATTCACTCAGTGTAACTTTAGTGATAGCCCATAAAATTTGATATATAGTGTTGTCATTATTAAGAGATTGATCTTCAACTCAGTCTTGAAGGAAATTATTTTGCAGAGAGGTGGTGGAATCACTCCCAGTGTGCAAAGCAGGCAAAAAACAGACCAGGTTCATAGTGAACAGGCAAACACCTCTCCTCCTTTAGGACGCAACTCAAATTGAATCTTCTCAGTAAAGGTTTCCAGGCATAACTAGTGATGCCTTTATCCACGCACTACCCATATTTTGCTGATAAAATCCTTATTGCATCATAGATTCTGAGTTCCTTCAAGTTAGGTTCCTTGTCCAATTTCTTACACTTGGGCCTAGGTCCTGTCAAGCCCCAAACTTTGTGTTGAGTTAAAGAACTGAAGAACCCTGGCAGGGTGGCTCAGCTGGCTGGAGCGCCGTCCTGTACAGCAACAGGTTGCAAGTTTGACCCTGGTCAGGCATCTATGGGTTGGATCCCCAGGTAGGAGTGCCGAAGGGAGGCAACTGATCAATGTTAATGTTTCTCTCTCTCTCCCTCTCTCCCTCTCTCTCTCTCCCTCCCCTCTCTCCCTCTCTCGCTTCCTTTGTAAAATCAATACATATATCCTCAGATGAGGATTTAAAAAAAAAGAATTGAAGAGAGGCATGTAAAAGTTGATCGGAAAGCTCCTAAAATTTACTTACCTCACATTTCTACTCAAACATATTGTTGGCAATGGCTATGCATGTTACCGGAAGATTTTTTGGGTCCCAAATGATATTTTTTAAATAGAAAAAATTGTTCATCTGTATTCAGAGTTTCTAAAACTCCAAGCAAAAAGAAACGAATAGTGCTCAAGACACTATCCAACTGAAGGTTTTCTTTCAGATAACTTCTTCCCTTAAAATTTTTTTCTTCTCTGAAGACCATGTCCTTACTCCCACACGTTTCCTGCAGACACCCTTCCCACGGCTCCCTCCTTAAGATACCACATCGGCCCAGCAGACTTTTTAGAAAACAAAAACAACTCAACTACAAGGCATAGCAATCTCCAGCCTTAATAAGTGCATGGTTACAAAGAACCCACATCAGTTTGTCCCACGTTAAGAAAGTACATTTCCAGCTTTGTTTTCTTTCTTTCAAAAATATTTATTAGGTATATGTGAATGCCAGGCACTAAGCCAGGCAGTGGAAATACAACAGTTCAAGTTAATCTACCCCTTGACCACTGAATCAACCAGACCCTTCCTATTGGAACTTTCCCATGTATTTCCTCACTGCAGGTACAACCTCCTCTCTCTAAGTCACCAGGAACCCAACACAGAAGCATCTGCCGGACTCTGGACTTCAGAACCCTTCCTTCTCGGACTAGTTCCTTTTTCTTCTCCCTCGGGCAAATGCTTCAGGTCTAATGTCTTAGACAGGACTCTCTGCCCTGTGTCAACCTTTCCGTCCCTTCTTCCCATCTCGTGTTTTCTAGATTTTATTTCTTTAAAGAAGCCTCTTTCATGGCTTTCTTAACTTCCTGGAGTTAAAGGCTCTTTGCCTCATGTGTTGGTCACAAGAGCCTGGAGGGCTGCAGAAAATGTCACATGCCTTAGGCTCATTCCTGTCTACTTATAGATGTAATCATTAACAGAGCTAAAGGAAGCTGGCATTCTTTGAACTCCAAAGGAAGCCTCAAAATCTATTATGGACACAATTTTACTTTTTACCAAAAGACTTTTATTTTAAACACTGGCAGCCTTTGAAAGTAAAAACAAGGTGTTCTTTAGAGGAACTCGGACGGGAAACCACAAAAGAAACTACCTCTATGAACACAAACTGCAAGCCAGCACTTGAAGGACGACAGTCACTCACAGTGAGCACAGGTCACCTAAAGGTTGTGGCAGGAGAATTCTCGCATCCAGCACTCAAGTCCTTGGGAGATCCTTGGGAGAATAGTTTAAGAACTAGAGCTCCTTTTTCACATAAAAGGGAAAAACAAAACATAATTCGACTAGACAATCATTAAACTGAGCTACCGGCATCTCAAAGATTTCAGACAAAAGGAATTAAAATTTTAAATAAAAATTTTACTGGTTGCTGCCAACTACTTGTAGGTGAACAGCTGAAAAATCATGCAAAACAAAATTTCCTTCCCAACATTGGTAAGGGAAGTATACTGGGTTGAAAATGTTCTCCCAAAATTCACGTCCACCTGCAACCTGTGAATATGACCTTATTTGGAAAGAGTGTATTTGCAGATGTAAACAGTGTAAGATGAAGTCATACTGGATTAAGGTGGGCCCTGACTCAATGACTGGTGCCCTTATATGAAGAGAAAGATGTGGCCACAGATACAGACAGAGGGAGGAATGCCTTGTGAAAGAGGCAGCAACTGGAGTGACACATCCTGAAGCCAAGGAGGGCTAAGGATCGCAGGAAACCATCAGGAGATAGGGGGAGGGAACGAAGGATTCTTCCCTAGACACTCCTTGGAAACACCATGGCCCTGTGGACATGTTGACTGCAGAGTTCTAGCCTCCAGACCTCTAAGAGAATAAATTCCTGCTGTTTTAAGCCACCCCGTTTATGGTATTTGTGTAACAGCCCCCTGAAACTAATACAGGAAGCATATGGAAAAAAAGGGCACTTAAGCAACATATTTCAAAACACTTGGTTTAACTTTCACTCTTCTGCGGGCCCCATCTAGGAATCTAGGTTGGATGAGCAAGTAGGAGCTGACCCTTCATTTGTGGACATTTTGACGATTGCTGTGTGTTCAAACTGAAAAAGTAGGAAAACCATTTTAATCATTTCACTAAAATGACACTTTTTATCATTTTATAAAAGTTTTCATAATTTTTATAATCAGTGCCTCTGTTCTCTGCTTTGTCTTGGTAGTAAAACGCTAATTTTTGTGCCTACTGCTTAGACATTTTTACCGACGCTGAGAAATAGCTCCATTCAGACACCCAGAATTACAGTGCTCATGTCTTCTAGGACTGCGTGGTCAGCAGCATTTGGTACTTGATCCTGCTGAACGTATGCTGTATTTGTTCAGGTGGCAGACAGATGGAGCACAGAAGGTACTTTCTCTCTTCTTCCCTCCTTCCTTCTATACTTCCTTTCTTTCCTACAGAAGCATATAGGTAGCTACAGGCGAAATCAACATAAATGCCTGATTATTCTGGATCAAAACATTTTAATCAGTTTTGGGCTAAGTTAGCATATATGCTGACTGTGATGAAAAGAAAATCGGATTTGAGTCTTAATATTTGTACTATTTCTGTCTCCTCTTGGGAACAAACTTCTATTCATCCTTCAATACCCATCTTAAAACTCAGAAATTCATTCCTAGACACACTGAAATAAAACTATTAAAAGGGAAAATCTTGAAATGAGTCATTCATGATTCATCACATACAAGCAAACCACAATAAGATTAATGGCTGACTTCTCATCCTAATCAATGGACACCAGAAGGCAAATGTTAAAAGTATAAGGGAAGATTATGGACAAACTTCAAATAATGCCCCAACATTAAAAAATACTTATTTCCTAGTTTTTTCAGTGGAAATTTCTCATTCTTTGGTTGTTTATTATTTTTTTCCCATTTCAGTGGGAATATTCTGTCTCTCACATTTATTTTGCCCTTAAATTTTTTTTTTTATTTATTGATTTGAGTAAGAGAAATGTCAATTTGTGGTTAGGGATTGAACCCTCAGCCTTGGCGTGTTGGGACGACACTCTAACCAACTGAGCTACCTGGTCAGGGCTTACTTTGCTTTTTATAAGAATGATTTATGTCTGACTTCTGAAGTTGTATTCTTTTATAAAACTCTGCCTTCGAGGCAGTAGGAAGGGCATCAGGCAGAGCCCCACTATTGACAAGTGACTGACTGGCAGCCACAGCGGAATCTGCGTTGGCTCAGCACAGGGGGAAGCGCCTCCTCGCCTTTGACTCCTTCCACGTTGCCCCCACGAGCAACAGGGAAAGGCTCCTGGTTTCAGACCACAGAGACCTCACTCCACAGAGTGGTGGCCACCATTCAGGGAATGGAGAGGAAGATGGAGTCGCAGGCTGCCTAGCTACAGAACCTGGAGAGACACACGGGGACAGCTGAGAATTTGGCTGACTTCAAGAAGACCACCATGGATTTTGGAAACCAGCTGGAGAGCAGGTGGGCTGTGCTGGGAAGCCTGCTGCAGAGTGGCTAGAGGACTTGGAGAACCTGAGGAAGAACAGAAACTTCTGGGTTGTGCGGCTGCCCCCAGGCAGCACGGGGGAGGTGCCCAAGGTGTCCTGGTCGCTCAAAAAATAACGGAGCCTGTTTTTCACAGTGGGAGTAGGAGAATCCGGAGGATTGGCAGAAGGAGCTTTACAGAAATGTGATGATGAGCAACTGTGAGACTCTGGTGTCTTCTAAGGTCCTTGGCTAGCCAGAAGGAGAAGCGGAGCTGGGTGCAAAGATGCTGGGTGACTTGAAGGAGGAAGGCTTTGCTGGAGCCTGCCCACGGGAATGCTCTGAGGATCTTCCTGGAGCGTTCTCAGGCACTGCAAAGGAGCAGGCTCTTCTGGCCCTGCAGCAGACTGAGCTCTGGGGCAGTCAGGGCAGTTCTGTCCTCCTGGACTCAGATCCCAGGGACACTAATGCAGAGGAGCCCACTGAGGGCAGCAGAGACCCTGGCAGTGACAGAGGTCTGGGCTGCCCCCTGAAGCAGAAATTTAATAGGCAGGTGCAACTGGGTCAGGAATGTGGGCATGGCCTGAAGCTGGAAAAGGATACCTCCGTTTCCTACGAACCTTCTGAGTGCAAGATCAGCTTCCGCTGTGAGGAGCAGCTGGCCACCTATTTGCGGACCCACTCAGGGTGGGAGTCTCTCTCTGCCTCAGAGCTAGAGGACAGCCTTAGGCGCAGGTCACAGCTGAAGCCCCAGTCTACGAGGACAAACCAGAATCAGTGTGAGGCGTGCATGAGAAACTTCAGCTGCAGGGTGAGCCTGGTCACCCACCAGCACTGCCACTTGCAGGAGGGTATCGGTGGTGTCCATCATGTCCAGGAGACGTTCTTGCCCAACAAACTGGTTGCTCTGTCCAGCCACATGCCCTGAAGGAAAAGTCAGTTCCCTCATCTGTGGTTACTGTGGCGAGAGCTTCAGCCACCTGTCGGAGCTGGTGCAGCACCCACGCATCCACACTGCTGAGCAGCCCTGCAGCTGCACCGAGTGTGAAAGGAGCTTTGTCCAGAAGCATCACTTCCGGGAGCACCAAAAGATCCAACAGCAGGGGCGTAGCAGGCTGGTCCTGGAGCCTGGAAGGGTGTTTTAAGTGGTGCCAGCCCTCACCTGTTCAGGGAGCCAACGGGGCTGACATTGGTCCCCCAGAGAGACACTGTGGAGAGTCAGGAACTGACTTCTTCCTGAGGGGAGCTGATTTGTCTGACCTTGGCCAAGCCGCAGGCTGAGCCCCGGTCCTCAGAACTGTGTGGAGGAGGGGCAGGGCCAGGCCTGTCCCTACTGTCTGTTCTGCTGCTGAGTTTGCGTGTCTCTGGCACCTTCAAGGCTTGGCTTTTCCCATCCATGCTGACGCTCACGGACTGGGACTGGTGTGGGGCCTGTTTCAGCGTTTCAGGTCTTCCCATGGGGCGGAGTTGGCCCAAAGGAGTGAGCCGGCGTGCAGAAGAGCTCCGGGAAGCATAATTCTTTATTTTCTCTTCTTTTGTAGTCTCCTTGTTAATAACAAGTAGAAGAAATAATGGAAATGAACTGCTCACCCTGCTCTGAAGAACTTTTTTGAAATTAGAATTTTATTTTTTTTTAAATACAGCCTGACACTTTAAATAAAATTTAAAACAAAAAAAATCAGTATCTGTATCCACCTATCTATACCCATCTCAAATGTCATGTCTTTTTTTTTTTTTAATATTTTTAAGATTTTATTTAGAGAGCAGGGAAGGCGGGGAGAAAAGGAAGAAAACCTCTGATGTACTAGAGATACATCAATTGGTTGCCTGTCACTGGCCCCCAACTGGGAACCTGGCCCACAGCCCAGGCACGTGCCCTGACCAGGAATCAAACTGGCAGCCTTGAGGTTCACAGGCTGGTGCTCAATCCACAGAGCCACACCAGCTGGGGGGCAAACGTCATGTCTTTTTAAAGCCTTTCCCAAGGCCAGACAGGATTCAAAATGCTCTTCTCTGGGCTTCCATACACTTCTGCTCCAGTTGCTGCTATCTTACATATTATATACTACAGCTAGCTGTTTGACGGTCTCCACAACAGACGCTGAGCTCCTGTTCATCCTTGCATTTCCAGTCTCCAGCATTATGCCTGGTATAAAGCATGCACTTAATAGACATTTGTTAAAGGGAATGTTGGATTTTTGATGATTTTGGATTTTTTAATAAAAGTACTCTTCATGGAACTTAAAGAGCATTTTCCCTCATGGGTATGCTTCAGTGTAGAATAAATTTGAGAACTGTAAATGGAACGCAGACACCAGCACTACTGTTTTTTTGAGGCTGACGATCCTGCAGTTTTCACTGACTCCACAGCCATTTTCTGATTCTGGCTTCCGTGCCGAACCTTTGCCGGCTGTCCTTCACGTCTTTGTTACAAGCACCCGAGCATCTGCCATGAGCACTCCTCCCCACAGATAATGAAGTTCGTAAGACAAAGGGAATAGAGAAGAGGCAGGATGAGGTCATACTCCTTTCTGTGTGATACCTGTGTTCTTTTGGGGGTGGTAGATTCCTACTAGTGGGCCCCACTTCTTTCACGGTCATCTATCCATTCACACGTTCATTCAAGAAACTTACTATTGAATGAGTAGGCCCAGTGCTAGGGAAGAGAAGGAGTTTATAGTTTGGTACCAGAAAAAAAAGCCATGTAGAAAGTACTGTGTTTTATAAAAGGAAACAGAAAAATCTCATGAGATTCCCAATGAGAAAAACGAAGCTCAAGGAAGTGAACAAACTGCTCCAGGTCACACACCATGTAGCTGTTAGAGCCGAGATTCATTCTCTTGCATCTGACATCAGGTGGGCCGAGTGCAGGAAATGAGACCCACGCCTAGTTCCTGATGGTACAAAGGCCACGGTCCACTACACACCACGCCGCCGCCCCCACAGGCTACTTCTTCAGCTATCTGAGAGAGGCAAAGGAACCTGCACTGGGTTATTGGCAGTGAAAACAAGAACGCATGAAGGGGGTGAAGGCAAGAAATAAATGCAGGACCCACAGTGAGCATGCGTGGCAACTAAATGTGGAAAGAAAAAAGTGCAATTAAAGATGACTTAAGCTTGGACCCTGGGTAATTACAAAAAACAATGATGTCATCAGCAGGATTAAGGATCTCAGGGGAAGGGACAGGTTTTATTTAACGAGAGCTCTAATCCTTCACAACTCTGCTGTCCTGTCACCCCCTCCATGTAAGCTTTTCTGACACCCTCAGGGCCATTGTACAGTAGTTTGTACGTCAATGACAATGATAAGAATGACCATGATCATGACAGCTAACATTTTAAAAATGCAGACAGTGTCAAGAATGTGCTAGGTTCCTTTTACTTCCCAAAATAACCATATGAAGTCAGTACTATTATTAACTGCATTTTACGGACGAGGAAAGAGGGGCTTGCAGCGTTTTAAGGTTACAGACATTAAGTGGCAGACCAAGATCTGAACTGAGGGTGGGCTCAGGGACAGCACCCTTCCCAGAGGCAAACAGCGCAGTACACAAGGGCACGGCAAATGCTGACAGACTGACTGGGTGTTCCCGGCCTGCCGTGGATCAGCCGAGTGGCTTTGCGCAAATTTTTGTACCTCAGTTGCACCATCACCATCATCTGTCAAATGGGGATAATAATAGTATTTGCCTCCCAGTATTGTTGTGAGGGTTAAATGAGATCCTATTTACACAGCATTAAGAAAAGTGCGTGGCTCATAAAGTAAATATTAAAGTAAATAATGGTTAAAAGTAAATATTAACCATTGCACTCACACCTCTGGTCTCTATCTAATCTGCAGTATCTATCTATCTCTGTCTCTCTCAATTATTAGAACTTTATTTCTCACTGCACCGTGAGCTGCTTTAAGATAGGAAATGTGTCTGTTTCATTTTCTTATCCCCAGCACCTAGGATCATGTCTGCCACATACGAGGGCCTCAGCAAGCATTTGTTGCCTGAATGACATTATTTCGGCAGCCTGGAACTCTGTCTCTGAGCCTTGGGAAAGAGAGGTGGATGGAAAAAGTAGGTGTGAGTCCCACACACAGACACTTACACCTGACAACAGGCAGGGCTGCTAAGGAAGAGATCGCGGCGGTAACAGAACTAGAAAGACTGAGGGTGGGAGATGAAAGGAGACAGAAAAAGGAGCTCTGGAGGGTATACTTTCAAGAAAGCCATGGGAAAAAAGAGAGTTCAAGGGAATTAAGCTGTGTTCAAATAAAAGGGTGTCTTAAAGGTAGAGTATGAAAAATTGGTGCTTGCAATGCAGCTGACTCTGAAATTTAAAAAAAAAAATGTTTTTTGGTGTTTTTTTTTTTTTTTTTAAGGCTCAGAGAAAGGAAATGACCGTTATTGCCTGAGGTTTCTAAAACTTGACACCCTTTCAAATGTGGGATTCGACCTTGCTGGGAAAGTTGCGAGCGCGAGAGAGCATTTAAGTTCACCAGTGAAAGGGACGATCTGGGGCTCTCCAAGGTGCTACTTCTCAGCTAAATCGTAACGCAGTTCAATTGTTTTCACTCTCAACGTGAACTAGAGAAATCAACTAAAATGGTCTTTCTGCCCGTCCCTGTTTCGTTTGGGCTGGTAAAGCAGGATGGAGGACTTCACTGTCAGGCACACTTATCAGCACCAGGTTTTTATGTGAAATGTCTCCCTCGTTACACTTTGAATCTCAGCAGGGTTCCACCACCCACGGCGACGGAATAACCGGTTTTCCCAGTTTTTCCTGATACGGTGTGAGTTATTACTAACGCCAGGGGATCCTTGCCCCCCTTTAAAATGTCAAGACAAAGGAATCAAGATCAATATTCGGGAACGTCGTTTTTATAAAAACGGGTTGGCATCACTTGTGTGGTTTAAAAAAAAAAAAAACCAAGTTATTCTTTTAAAACTTTTGAGGAATAGAAACCCCTGATGTGGTCAAATGGGCCCGCAGGCATCAACCAAACAAGATATACAAATCACGGTCTTAGGGATTTTTTCCCCGCTGTTAATTGAGGAAAAACAGACCCTGTCCAGGTGCCGGAGGGACTGAACCAAGTACCTTTTCAAAGGGGGGGTTTCCGTAGTTAAGAGGGGAGCCCCTGTTGGGGGCTCTGCTGCAAGCTCTCGTGCCGTTCGCCAGGCGCTCCGCACTCTAGGGCTCACACTTTCTGTTCTGCGAACTAAAGAGAAGAGTGTGTGTGAGGGCTGGCTGCGCTTTCCAGCTCCCCTCCGCCTCTCGGGTCTTTTCGTAGAAATGATTTCTCCCCTTCCTTTAGGCCACTTCCCTCGAGGAGACACAGGCGTGCACTGATTCTTTGAATATGACAACAAAGAGAGCAGAGAGCCTCGCCTGGAGGATAAGTGCTAGAGGAAAGAGATTCGGAAGGGTTCGGGCACCCAAGGCCTCGGGTACCTGCACCGCCGGCCCCACCCATCCATCCTCCCGGGCCCGGATCCCCCGCAGGACGGACAAGATGGCGTAAACCCATCGCGGCAGCTGACGGAGGCCGCACCCTATTGGCCCACTTCAATGAGGTTATCTTAGGGGCGGGGTCCGCCGGCGGCGCGGGGGCGGGGCCTTGCTGACGCACTCACGTCCAGGCGCTGCAGCCCAGAGCTGGGGAGACTGCGGGTTGGGTCTACCGCGACTGCCTTGGTAGTGGCCCCGCTGGCGGCTGGAGGTGAGCGGGGGCTGTAGGTAGAGCGCGGCAGGAAACGGCCTCCGAGGGGCACAGGAAATCCTTCTGGCAGCCCCCTCGCTTGTCAAAGGAATTGGCAGGGATCTTAGGTCTCTGAAAGGAGATGTGGGTTCAGCCCTCTTTGGACACCCCTCTTTGGATACCCCTCTTGTGGACAGAAGAATTGGAGATTCTCTCCCCTATAGTGGCCGTGATCCCTTCCCCCATTTAAGGGGTATGCGGAGGAACTGAAGGTTATTGGGATGTCCGAAGAATTTTGGGGGGGGGGCTTCTTAAAGGTGGTCCCAACTTGAGGATTTTCCCCTTTTGGTCCCTGCTTAAGGAGGTAGGTGTGCCTGGACTCACCGGGTAGACAGGAAATGAAGCAGGTGAATCTAAATACCTGGTTAGGTGAGGATTGGGTGACAGGTCGTGCGCGAGGACGCGTTATTTGGATTCATCTCGTGCAGAATTACTGTTTTTTCTTACTTCGTTTGGTGACAGCCCCCCCACCCCCCACCCCCATTCCCCTAATCGCTTTGGCCTGTGGTTTTCTGTTTGGCTCCGGTCGGAGAGATGTTCAAGGGAGACTCATAATCGTTAAAAAACAGGAGGGAGGCAACTCATTGTGGGCTGTCATTATTGGCAGCCTCTGAACTATGCTGATCAGGCGTAATTTTGTGTGTTTAGAGATTGTGGAATCTATCCCATCATTGAAGGGCGATGTGTGTTGGGGACCGGTAACAGCTGATTTGGATGGTTCAGGTATAAACAGTCATGAAGTCGAGCTACATAATCTCTTGCTTATATCTGAGTGTGTTGTTCTGTTGCCTTGAACATCAAATGCACAAAGGCTTTGTCATTCAAATTTCTCAAAATGTCTCCCAGCCTTCCCGAAGAGTAATTCTCCCTTTGATGCCAGCTTCACCTATCATTATGGATGCGCTCATGATACTAAAAATACTGTACGTTTTGCTGAGTTTAGAGGGTACAGTCTGTGCCTCACAATAGCTGATGGAGAATAAAATAATTGCAGTTTCAGGACCACTGATAGCGCAAATTGTCTTTCTTACCTGGCAGCGACCCGACGGCCCTAAAACAAAACCTTTTTTGGCTCATGTATGAGAATCTTGAACAGATGGGACAATGTAATTAATCTTGAAGGTGGGGATAAGAAACAGAAAGCTTCAGAGGTGGAAAGCTTATTCTCGGTGGCTTGATAAAACTGCTTTGTCATTACCAGTGTATTCCTGTTATGCTTGACTTGAAATTGAGCATAATATGCAAGCTGGTTCCTTTTTATTTATTTTTCTAAGATAATAATTATGTATTTAGATTCTTTAGAGAGGACATGGTGCCTTCTGGGGAATTTGGAAGGTTAAACTCTTCGAGGTAGCCATAGCTTTAGAGTAATGCTGGGACTTGGGCTGTTAGGAATGCACATGGACAGAGGAGGGTAGAACGTGAGTGATTCTGTTTCTGACGCAAGGGGAAGACCACGCAGAGCAGTGTGAATGTCACTGCTTCATAATACTGTGTCCAGGGTATTCAAAAGCTGTTTGGGATTCCCAGTTCCTGTTTTTAATCTGGATACATTCTTATGTATTGAGAGGTCCCAAAATATTGTCATTTGATCCTGATCTTGACTGCAAAGGAAGTGGCTTTTCATCAGGCCCTCTGTGGAAGAGGATCCAGTAACAGACAGCCTCAGCAATTTCTCCTTTCCATCGTTCTAAGCAGGATGTCAAAACAGTGGTGAAAGACCTGTCAGCATGAGCAGGAATCCATGACATGCAAAGCGGAAGAGACTTCCTGGGCTGTTGTTTGCTGTTAGCCCTCTGAGTACTTTCCAAGGTCATGTAATTTTTTCTTTTTTTCCTCAGGTTGGACAGAAAGCCAGGTCCTCAGTTGATGTACTGTCTGGCGCCATGGGGGAACTTTTCCGGAGTGAGGAGATGACGCTGGCGCAGCTTTTTCTACAGTCAGAAGCGGCTTATTGTTGCGTCAGTGAACTAGGAGAACTCGGGAAGGTTCAGTTTCGTGATGTAAGTGGTTGTGGGTTGCTCCTGGATTACCACGGAACTGTATTTTTCTTGTTATGGCCAGTCGCCTTATGATGAATGTTTTGCTTTTTATTTGCAAAAAATAACATTATAACACAGCTTACTATTGCAGTTTTTTTTTATTTTAATTGTTGTTCAAGTACAGTCTTCTGCCTTTTACTCCCATCCCAACCCACCCACCCCCCAGCCCTCCCCGTTTCTACCCCCGCCTTGTTTTTGGTACAGTTTTTTGAGTTGTCTTTCTGGAGCTGAGAATGTCATGTGCCGATCCTTTTATGTTTTTACTATTTCGCTCTTTGAGAATAATCCTAAGCATTCTCAAGGCAATTGCTTGGGATGCAGGTGGAGGACACCACACTAACCTGTTCAAGGCTTGCACTTTATTTTGGGGGTCCTTAACACCCATAGCAGGGTACTGAGATTTCTTCATAGCTCTTCCATATACCATGACGTATTTATTACAAGATCTGAAACGCCCAGTTACAGATGTATAGTACAGAAGTAAACATATACTGAACCCCCATTATTCTGAAGCGTTATGCTGGGAAGTTGGAGAAGACATCAAAAGAAATGGACAGTCTGAGCGTATAAGAAAGTACGCCCTGTGGGGCTTACAAGCTGGTAGATGCTGCTGAAAAGGAGGGGGGCAGGAAACAGTTCTCCACTAGACCACCTCAAAGCTCATGTACCTCCCACTGACAGCATACGTTATAGTCGTGATTCTACATTCATCCAAGTGAGTAGTTGATTAAAGTCTCCCTCCCCTATGATCTAAGTACCACGAAGACAGAGACATTCAATATCTTATCCTTAGTGCCCACGTAGAAGACACTCAATCAGTATTTGCTGGAATGAATGGATAGGCGAAAGAGGAGTGGTCAAGGGGGAAGGGTTTTCAGGAACAACCATAAAGGACACATGGGCAAAACCCAGAGGGGGTGGAATCAGGGGAGGGAGGTGGGGCTGGCTGGGGCGGGGAGGGGGGGGAAGTATTGGGGAGGAAAGACAGACAACTGTACGTGAACAACAATCACATTTAGAAAAAAAGAGGAAAAAAAAAGAGGAGCGGTCAGCAAAGTGGGAGATTTGTGGATGCTGGCTTCCTGAAGCTGGCGGCTTTCAGGAAGTTCTTGGTCTGAGCCGGAACTGCACAAAGAGGATCCAGTGACATAGTCTTTGAACTTGAACCTTTTTATACCATCTCTTTCGGAGATCCCTTCTGACCCGATCCCTGGTCCCTTTTCTTACCTTTCTGAGACCTTCTTGATTTCTTCCACCAGCCCCTCTTTCTTCTCCTCCACCCTGCCCTTGGGGTCAGTGTTCCCTAAGCGCTCTCCTCCACACCCGCATCTTCACTGATCGTTGTTTTTTTTTTGGTGGGGGGGGTGGTGGGAGGCAGGTGATCTCATCTGTCCTCAAATTTTCCATCTTTATTCAGTGAGTCCCAAATCTATATTTCTGGCCCCGACCTCCCATGTACCTTCTCTGAATTTATACTCTCTAGGACTAGGTCCCTGCTTTTCAAGCTAGAACATCTAAATCCCAGCACCTTACCTTTTCACCAACTGTTTCTTCCTCCTGACTTCCCGAGGTTGAGAATATCAGGCACTGATATTCTCCCAGTTTTCTAGACTTGAAACCTAAATCAAATCTAAATCATCCTTAACTTGCAGTCCTTCATCTGATCCTACAGTGTCTCCCTTTCTAACACCCTTTCGGTCCACTCAGCATTCTTAACTTTTATGATGTATTTCAACCGTACAAAAAATTACAGGGAGTAATATAATGAATAACTATATTTGTACTATGTACTTAAGAGATAAACATTCCACATATAATTGAAGGTCCCTGCCATGCATTCCTCCCCCGTCCTCCCCAGAGGTAACTTTCTACAGTGACTTTTGCTTTTATCATTCCCATGTGCTTGTATTTTTCACTTTTGCTATGTATGTATGTATCACTAAATAATATATAGTATAATTTCGTATGTATCCTTCAGCAGGCGCTTTTTAAACTTAACATTTGTGAGGTTTGACCATGTTGGTACTTGCAGCTAGTTCTTTTATTGAAATTGCTATATAGTTCTTGTAAGAATATACAATTTATCATTATTCCCTTCTGATGAATGTTTAGATTGATTGCAGTTCTTTGCTATTACAATGTTGCAATGAAAATTCTTGTCTATGTCTCCTGGTGAAACTGTCTTCGCTAGTTCCTCCAGGATAGTGGTTCTGAAACATTTTGGTCTAAAGACTTCTTTAAACTCATAAAATTAAAAAAAAAATAAGCCCTGGCTGGTGTGGCTCAGTGGATTGAGCGCAGGCTGCAAACCAAAGCATCGCAGGTTCAACTCCCAGTCAGGGTACATGCCTGGGTTGTAGGCCAGGTCCCACGGTGGGGGGTATACGAGAGGCAACCACACATTGATGTTTCTCTCCCTCTCTTTCTCCCTCCCTTCTCCTTTCTTTAAAAATAAATAAATAAAATCTTTTAATTAAAAAAAAGAGAGAGAGAGAGAGATCCCTAAAGGGTATTTATGTGAGTTATAGCTATTCATAGTTACTGAATTAGAAATTAAAACTGAGAAATGTTTAAAATATTTATTAAATCATTTAAAAATTATAAAAAAACTCTGTTATCATAACATATTTGTAAAAAATAGCTATATTTTAAAAAATCAGTGAGAAGAGTGGTATTGCTTCTACACTTTTGAAAGCCTCTTAGTGTCTGAGTTAACGGAAGAAAGCTGGAGTCTCACTGGCTTCTGCAGTCAGTCTGCTGTGGAGACACCACGTGACTCTGGAATTCTCGGCCGGACACTCATGAGACCGTGAGAATGAAAAGGGCACATGAGGTCTTAGGGTGGCTGTGAAAATGGTGTGGAGCACAGCGACCTGCCGCCCCTCCGGGGATATAACCAGGACGGGCATTGCGGCGTGCGCTGTGCGTCTCTGGCTGTTGGGTGTCGGCACGGTGCACTTCACGGCGCATGCGTCTCTCCCCGCTCCCCTGGCGGCACTCCGCCACTGTGTCAGCACCTCTGTGCTCAGACTTAAAGAAGTTCACCCACCCAGTGGGTGGTACGTGGTGTCTTGCTGTCTCATTTTGCATTTTCTAGATTAGCACATTTGATATCTTTTTATCTGTGTATTGGACATCATAGGTTTCACTTTCCGTGAGTGTCCGCATCCTCTACCTGTTTGCTGTGGGGTTTGCTTGTCTTTTGCTTGTTAACTTACAGGATTTGTAAAAGTTCTTCATACCTTGTGGAAGCGAACCTTTTTCTCACCTTTACTGATAAGTGCTAGGCCGTCGCTTGTCTTTTTTTCCCTTTGTTTATAGTATATTTTGTCATACATAAAGTTTCATTTTCTTTTTTGCACATTGGTACTTTTCTTCCTAGACATTTTATTTCGAAAAGTTTCCAGCCTGACTGCTCTTATGGAGATTCACCGGTTGTTGACACTTTGTCACATTGGATACGATCTTTTTTACTGCGCCGGTTACAGAGCAAGCTGTTTCTTCCTTTCAAATCCTTACCCTGTTCTTTCTTTCCCCTCATTTCACCGTACACATTGCGGCCTTCAGGAACCAGCTGAAGAGCAGCACGCGCATGCTGGTCAGGATTGTGTTTAGCTGAGTGTAACCGAAAACCCGAACAACAGGGGTGTACTCTTCTCTTGTAACATGGCGCCCAGACCCACAGTCAGCAGTGTCCTAAGATCAGTTCTGTCTCTCTGTCTGTCTGACCATCCTCGGACAGTTGGCTTTTGTACTTTAGATAACCTCCACTGCTCCAGGTGGTTCACTGAAGGAAGTGAAGGGAGGGAGAAAGAGAGAGAGAGAGAGAAACATCAATGTGCGGTTGCTGGGGGCCATGGCCTGCAACCCAGGTATGTGGCCTTACTGGGAATCGAACCTGTGACACTTTGGTTCGCAGCTCACGCTCAATCCACTGAGCTACGCCAGCCAGGGCTGCAAAGAGTCTTTTGTGACTGCTGCCTTCACCAGCATAATGTTTTCAAGGTTCATCTGTGTTATAATATGTATTTGTACTTTTCTGCCTTTTTGCACCGTTTTTTTTAAATTCAAAAATATGCAACATATTAAAATGGTTGGTTTCAATATAAGAAGTAGTTGGTATCTCCTATCTTCTCTGCAAAAGATACTACACTGGGTGCAGAGAGACAATTGAGAAGACACGTTTCCTTCACTCAACTTGTTCAAAATCTCTTATGTTCCCTCCTCTATTCCTGCTCTTTGACATGCTCTGTCCTACTCGTCGGCCCCTTGCTGTCTGACGCAAACATGATGACAATGAACCTTTCTTTCAGTAGATGTCATGTTGAGCATTTTGCATTATTACGCAGGCATCTCCCATGACAGCCCTGCAAAGCAGAGCCTGCTTTTGACCAGTGCAGCCTGCTGTTCTCCTTGCGCGGACAGATTAGGAACGTGTGGCGGAGATAGAAACCACCACCACAGGGACGCAGAGACTAGCACCCGGGATTATCCGATTCCACTGCCCGTGTTCTTTTTAATCGAGATATACCAAAAATGTCACCCTCTTGCAGTGTATATATAGTTCAGTGGGTTTTAGTGTATTTACACGGTTGTGCGACTGTCATCACTATCCGGTTGCAGAACATTTCATCAGCCCCCAAAGAAGCCCTGTACCCATTAGCAGTCACCCCTCTTCCTCCTAACCCTTGGCAACCACTTGATCTACCTTTCTCTGTGGATTTTCTCACTCTGGACATTATACTGGGTGGGGCAAAAGGAGGCATACAGTTGCGAGTACGAGAAACAGAGTTTATTCTTGCATTACTTTTTATTATTGTATTGTTTGCTATACAAATAGCTGTAAACCTAGTTAGCCCCACCCTGTATATAAATGGAACCCTACAGTAGGTAGTCTTGTGACCGCCTTCTTTTACTGAGCATAATGTTTTCAGGGCTCATTGGTGTTACAGTGCGTGTTAGTGTGTCCTTCCCTGTCGTCTCTCAGTACCCTTGGTGTGTATGTTCCGCCTGTTTTGGTTCATGCAGCAGCAGCTGATGAACATGCTTGGGGTGTTTCCATGCTTTTGGCTGCTGTGGGTAGTGCTGCTGTAAATATTTGTGTGCAAGTATCTGTTTGGGTACCTGTGTTCACTTCTCTGGGATATATGAGTACACCTAGGAGTGGAGTTGCTGGATCATGTGGTAATCGTGTGGTTTGACTTTTTGAGGAACCCCCAGATGGCTTTCCACAGCAACCACGCCGTTTTGCATTCTCACCAGCAATGCCCGAGGGCTCCAGTCTCTGCACATCCTCACAAGCACTTGTTATTTTCCGTTAAAGAAAAGTTACATGTGATCTCCATTTCTGTGGTTCTGCTCCTGTTCTAGCTGTTTGCTTAGTTTGTTTTTGGTTTTGCTTTAGGTGTGGTTGTTAATAATTGTGAGTTTGCTGTCATTTTACTATACGTGCTTTTTTTAATCTTCTTTTTCTTAGAGAAGTCCCTTTAACATTTCATATACTAAGGGCTTGGGGATGATGTACCAAGCAACAGGGGAGTGCGAGGAGGAGAGAGGGGGAAAAGGTACAGAGAATAAGCAGCATAGATGGTAGGTAGAAAATAGACAGGGGGAGGGCAAGAATAGTATGGGAAATGTAGAAGCTACAGAACTTATGACACACAGACATGAACTAAAGGGGGGAATGTGGGTGGGAGGGGGTGTGCAAGGTGGAGGGGAATGAAGGGGGGAAATGGGACAACTATAATAGCATAATCAATAAAACAAAATAAAGAAATATCACTTTTAAGAACAAAAAAAGAATATTATAGTCCTGAAAAAAAAAAAGAAAAGAAAAATTACAGCCACCCCAGTGGGTATGAAACGGTGTCTCACTGTGGTTCTGATTTGCATTTCCCTTACGGCTAACGATGGGGAGCGTTTTTTCATATGCTCATCATCATTTGTATAGTTTTCTTTTAAAACATAATGTCATGCTTGCAAGCCCGGGATAAACTTAACCGGTCATGAGGTGTATCTCAAAAAAGAATTTAGGTTTCAGTTTTCTAATATTTTATTAAGATTTTAAAATTATTTATAAGCGATATCAGCCTATAAAGACCCCTTCTCAAACAATTCTTATCTTAGTTTGGTACCAGGGTTACACGGGCCAATCTCAGGTATTAGTTGAGGAATGTTCCTTCATTTTTCTAAGATTTGGGCTTCTCTGGTCTGTGAATGATTAGTGGAACCTGTCTTTAAACCTTGCAGGCCTGGTGTTTTCAGATTATAGGTTCATTCTGTCTTTTTTTAGTTAGTTTTAGTAGTTATATTGTTCTAGAAAATAGTTTCTTTATGATGTAAATTTTCTGAGACTTTATTGGCATAAAGCGGGTTTTAGTATTATATTTTTAAAATCTTCTCTATGTGCTGTTGCCTTTTTTTATTGGTATAGTTATTTCTGCCTTCTCTCAGTCTTACAAACATTTTGGCCATTTTGTCTTTTCAAATGACCAGCTGTTAAGAAAAAATAATAATAATAACATAAAATATTAAGCAAAAATAACCAGCTTTTGACCTGGGGCATCTTCTCTGGGGCTTTGTTTTGTTCTGGGATTTTCCCTCATTTCTGCTTTTTTTGGTTGTTTTCTACTTCCTGTTACATCTTGAATTTGAACATTTAGTACATTAATTTTTAGTCTTTTCTGTTATATGCAATTAAAGCTATAATTTTCCCTACCACTTTAGCTGCATCCTACAAAGTCTGGTCTTAAGCATTTTCATTATCATTTCATAAATCGTTTAAGTTGCTTCATATATATCTGTTATTAAGTACTAATTCCTTCTTATTGTCACGAAGCTCTTTTATAGGGAATTATTACAATCATTCACAAATAAATCCTTAAACACACATGACCTATAATTTTGTGATGGAAGCATTGTTCTAATGAACGTTAAGGACAAGAGTTGACAGAAACGGTTCTTTCTGCCCTGACAGATGTGGCTCCGTTGGTCAGGCATTGTTCCGCAAAGTGATAAGTCACTCAGTTCGATTCCCGGTCAGGGCACCTGCCCGGGTTGCATGTTCGGTCCCTAGTCAGGGCGCACGTGGGAGGCAACCAACTGATGTTTCTCTCTCACATTGATGTTTATGTTTCACTTTCTCTCCCCCCCAACCCCACTTCCTCCCTAAAATCAATAAACATGCCCTTGGGTGAAGATTAAGATAATACTTTTTTTAGAAGTGAACATTACTTGTGATGTGTGAATGAGTGAACCAGCTTGTCCCTTAGAAGGTGACAAACCTGGAAGAGAAGAACAAGAGAAGTGTGCCTTCCATTTCTTCCTGATTGGGAAGAAGGAGAGACGGGGAACCAGGCAGCTTCTATTACATTAGTGGTCCAGAGCTTCGGTGGTGTGTTGAGGAGGGGACTCCCCGAGACTTTGGGCCTGGGAAGAGCGTTCTGCGCTGTGTCTGATTTGCCTCCACTCCAATATGCAGCGGCAGTGAGGGAGGGGTTTCTGTCTTCCGTTGGTGCAGCTGGCTCCAAGGTGGATCAGTGTGTTGCGTCATATGTTGACACAAAAGTCGGCTCTCACTTCGCAGGATGTGTTGCTTGTGAAACAGAGGAAATAGATGCAATGTTTGAATATTTGGTGTTGTGTTCTTATTTTGCAGTTAAATCCAGATGTGAATGTCTTCCAGCGCAAATTCGTGAATGAAGTCAGAAGATGTGAAGAAATGGATCGAAAGCTTCGTATGTGCACTTTGGCCCTATAATGAGTCCTTTGTCTTAATCAAGAAAGGAAATAGTGTAGGAGAAAAAGAAAGGAGGAAGAATCTTGTGGTTCTGATGTTAAGATGAATTTCTAGTATGCGATAGAATTTGTGGTGTTTGGGGTAGGTAGTACTTAGTGGAAACCTTGTTTGAGGTAACAAGGCTGTAAGCTGAAAATACCGTTTTTTTGTTTTGTTTTGTTTCTTGTGGGAAGGGTTTTCGAGTAGAATTGCATTATAGGATTCTGAGAAATGGAACCCAGACTACCATCAGTTTTAGATGTCAGCCTAGCTGCTTTTTAATCTGAGCTATTTATGTATAAGGGAAGAAACTAACCGTTATTAAGGTCCGATTGAGAGTTAGGGTGTTTGCGTACCTTATTTCATTCATTTCCCACAACATTCCTTCAAGATGGGTGTTGACTTCATGTCATAAATGAGGAAACCAAAAATGAGAGAGGTTAAGTGACTTGGACCAGTAATGTAAGTGGTCATGATGGAATCAGTATTTGAATCCAGGTTGTCTCATCTGGCTCTAAATCCCAAGATCTTGCTCTTATACTCTGCCAGCTCTCCGTTAGCTAATAGGTAAATTTGCTCCCCATCCTAAAAAAAAAAAATGTCAGTAGTTGCCAACATTTTTCTCATGTTTTGGGGTCTTATTCTGCCTCTTGCTTTTTGTTTGTTGTGTTTCAACAGACATAGACAACTCTTTTTCCATTGTAATGCAACCCTTTCCCCTAGAGTTGTCTGCTAGTGTGTCAGTTTTCAAACATGCTATTGAATCGGCTCTTCCGTAGTTCTGCTTTGCCAGCAGTACCTGTGGCCAGAACCATCCTACTCTGGGGTAGCAGTCACACGGGGTGCAGAGCTGAAGCAAGTGTGGGCCAGTTTGAAGATCAGAAGAGGAAAGAAGGCGGTGGTGGGATGATAGCCCTCTCTGGAGTAGCTGTGCGTTAGAGGATGTGGGGTAGGAGAAAGAGGAATGTAGAGAAAAAAAAGGACTTACATGTTCTGCTTCTTTTATGTAAAAGTATCTTTCTTAGAATGAAGTTCTTTTTTAGCCATGTTTGGCATCTTCTTATTATTTCCTCAAATACTAGCAATTCCAGGCACGTGCTATACATGAATGTTTTGATTCTGTCATTTTAGGATTTGTGGAGAAAGAGATAAGAAAAGCTAATATTCCAATTATGGACACTGGCGAAAATCCAGAGGTGCCCTTCCCCCGCGACATGATTGACTTAGAGGTAAACATTCTGGAGAAGCCGGATAACTTTGTTGCTGCCGAAATGTAGAAATTGCTGAGTGGGTGGAGAGTAGAGTAATTCTCCCTGTCCTTGTCAGCATTGCCTATCGATTGCAAATTTCTTGTGGATGGGATTAAAATGAAGTCTCTTTCTTATGGCATGGAACAGTCTGTTGAACAGTATCACATGCCACTAAATAAATGTTTACTGGCTTATTGAAACCTTATTGAATTAATATCAGTTTATCTAGTAATGTATTAATCTCATAGGCTAAATAAATGAATAGCCAATAGATTTCAATATCTATTTTATCCATCTGAAGTCCCCTGAGACATGCAACCAAATGTATGATAGAACATATAACCAAAGATGATTTTAAACAAAATTTTTCATAATGAAAATTGCCCTGGGAAAAAAAACGTATTTGCAGGGTCAATATAAGATTTCCATCAGGGTGGCAAAACCTTTGTTGGACAGATGAATTTGTATCTTCCAGAGCAAAAGCACTGAGCTTAGTGTGAGTCACTAGTCTGATTCCCTTTCATGTTTTGCAGGCTAATTTTGAGAAGATTGAAAATGAACTGAAGGAAATCAACACAAACCAGGAAGCTCTGAAGAGAAACTTCCTGGAACTGACTGAATTAAAATTTATCCTTCGCAAAACTCAGCAGTTTTTTGACGAGGTCAGACTATTGTTTATTTCAGGGTTTGAGCAGCTGATACTACACCTGCATAAGTGGGCCATATTTTTATTCCAATGATTATTTTAATTTGCTAGTTTGAAAGCAGTGCCATTTTCACGCCCTGTTTCAGTTGCAGGAATATCAGATTATGTTCCATTCTTCATGCAGTACACAGCCAGACATAGTTTCGTATATTTTTTCATTTTTTTTGTAATTTTTCATCTCCAGATGGGGGAAGGAATCCTAAAGTAGTTGTGTAAACATAGTTAGTTGAAATTTTTACATTACATATTCAGGTAAGTAAATGTTTAAGGTTAAAATTGAAGCGACAAGAAACATTTGATTATATGTGATATGATAACCAAAGTTGAATCCCCAAACCTTTTGCCATCAGATTTTAATTTTATTCTCTACGTTTGCCCATCAGTCTTTGAGCACACTTTTAACTACTTTAGACAGCACACGCAACACTTTAATTTGTACGTGTTTTTTTAATACTGTGTGAAAATATTGGTAGGATGCTTGTTTAGCATTCCTGGATTTTTCACATAAACTCAACTGCATTGCCATACAGGGGAAACGTTACTAAGTCCCCGGATTAAATATGCAGGCGACTAAGTGGCCGGATGACAGGCTTCCTTCTTCTAATTAAACCTGGGAAGGAGTCTTAGCTTTCAGCCTGGGCGTGCTTTTTCTGATGGCTCAAAATATGGGTGATTCTCTTTTTCACAGGTGACTTTGCCACCCGATTAGCACCATCAGACACTTCAGAGATGGTTCTAGTCGCCGTTCAGTGTGCCTTCCCATAAAGTTCTTTATTTCCTTTGCTCAAAAAAAAAAAATGTACGTGTGTGGCAAAACGTTTCAAAAACAGAGGGGCCGTTTTAGTGAGCAGCTGCTGTGTTCTCAGTTCTACTTTCAGCTTCTGTCTTTGGAGGAAAGGACAAGTCCCTGTGGTTCTTAGACGAGAGCAGGACTTCTGCAGCCAGCAGCATCAGCATGCAGATTCTCAACACCCCCCCCCCACCTGGCCCCGCCCCCCAGACTTCTGTCAGGGGCTCTGAGGGCGCGGCTCTGAGGGCCCGGCTCAGCAGCCTGCTTTCACCAGCTGATCCCAGGGCAGGCTAGTTTGAGAACCAGGGTGCTAGAGAAATCCAAAAATGTGATACGTTCCTCAATAACTGAGGATTTCACTTAGAGAAGCGACGCTGATTAAAAAGATCTGCTGGGGCAAGGGAAGGGGGAAAGGTCTCATGAACTGAATTGCCTGGTCCTTCCAAGAATCAGAATCTGGCAATGTTTATTCAGAGAAGCTTGGTGTGAATATTCAGCCTGCTCCCTGAGTTGAGAACTCAGAGACTGACGGTAGCTCCTTTCCGCAGTCCCCAGTTACCTCCCACTGGAGGGCGTGGGACACTGTGATGCACTCTTTACAGGTCTTTCAGGTCTTTTGCAACAGGCACGGCCAGTGGGCCGCCGGGGCTTTAATGAACAAGTAATCTGGAGTTTCAGTGTGCTCACTGCCTGCCTTGTATCCATCCTCATTAATTCACTGAGGATTGGAGGAACACCTCCTCTCTGTGAGGCATAAGATGAGTAAGACGTGGTGCCCGTGCCCAAGGCATGTTATCACTTAGTCACATCAGGAAACATCCAGACTCCAGGTGCCCGCAGATAGCAGCCCGTCTAAATGTGTTCCAGCTGCGGCCCCGGACGACGCAGTGTGAACCTGGCCTCCAGATCAAAGCCCTGCTATTTTTAGCGTCATTCGGGGCTTCATTCTCCCCCCTCCTCTTTTTTCCTTTTGATATAGTCTTTGTTTACTGCTAAGATGTTGCTGCAAAGGTCTTTCATAACCTCCCGAGTTTACGGAATGAAATAGGCTTCCTGGTCTAGTTCATTCCACAAGAAATTCTGAATAAAGATGGACAGATGGACTCCCTTAAGAGAAATAGTTATTTAAACTTTACGTTATAATTTTTAAAAAAAAATAGTAAAAATTAAATAAGAGGAACTACTTGGAAAGACAATACAAGATGTTAAAATCCTAAGTTAGGGTTTAGGCACTTCTCTGTGATCGACACACCCCCAGGGGAAGAGCCCACGCTGAGAAGCCCAGCTCTGAGTCTTCGCGACCTTCACGCCCAGTCCACGACGAGTTGTTTTTCCCTCCTATTTAAGCAAAACATTCAAACATATACACACACACACACACACACACACACACACACACTCTTCTGGAAGTGCTTTGGAACACGAGGTCTTGGCTGGGAGAGGTTCTTTGGCCACTTCGGTCATCAGCCCCTCTCGTTCCCAGCATCCTCGGCGCAGCGCAGAGAGTCTGGCAGGAACCCACTCTGCGTCTTCTCCCCAAGGGCCTTGCCTGCTCTTGCCACTGGCTTGCCGCCTCAGCCAGGTCCCTCCCAGTAGCCATTGCCCTGCTGTTACTAAACAGCAGCCTCAGAGGTCGCTGCCACAACAGACCGGACCTCACAGAGTCACTGTGTGTGTGTGTGTGTGTGTGTGTGTGTGTGTGTGTGTGTGTGTGTGAACGCACGCTTTAAATAACACACAAGATAAGGAAACTTGAGACCCGCAAATCTTGAAAACATAGGTTTTTTCCATGAGATTTTCTTCCATGCCTGAAATGAGAAGATTTGCAAATGGCCTAAAACAAATGAGAAGATTTGCAAATGGCCTAAAACACTACCGATTTCAAAGCCTTCTTTCTGGTGAATGTGATTAATAATGTATAATAATGAGTTAGCAGAAAATGGCTAAATCAGAGAATGATTCTTTCCATCTTTTGGTAAAAGGGTTATTTGTGATTGGTGAGGGGCGTAGAAGGGGAAAGGTCAACACATTGAATATTCTCATGATTTAAGATGATTACGAATCCGACTTCGCCATTTCTTATCCATAGCATTTAAAATGACTTGTTAATGATTATCCTTTTCTCAGTCTTCTTGCTTATGAAGACCTGTAAGAGCTGGAGAGATTTCTCTGCACCTTTTACCATAAGCACCATAGCATATGAGAGCGTAAAGAAGACTGGAAAAGTAATGGTTAATGGCATGCAGATCCCTCCTTCCTTTCCTTCTGAGTTTTCCATTCATCCGCTTTCCTTACTTTTCTTTTCCATCTGCCATCTTTCCATTTAGGGTGCGGGCAAATACCTTAGGCGACAAAGCGTAATTTCTTTCTTAGTGTTAGATGGGAATAGAAGCGTTTGCTCTTGGTAACTCACGTAGCGTGAACGGAACGTGCTGCTTATATGTTAGAGCTGGGACGGCGAAGCTGTGCTACTTCCCTTTTCAAGGCCTGGTTTCAGTGTTCTGATTGGGCAGGGGGCTAAACCAGGGGCAGAGCGAGTGACTCAGAGGAATGTAGGCAGTGCCGTTAGTGTTACTGGAGAACCCGGATTAGGATTTAGATACTCGAAGACATGGTTTTAGAGGTTGTTTTAAAGCCCTTCAGTTACTGGTTCTGGTCATCCTATTTTCTCATCAGGCACGATTACTTTAATTTTTTTTTTTTAATCCTCCTCTGAGGACATTTTTTCATTGCTTTAAAGGACAGAGATAGGGAGAGAGAAACATCAGTTGGTTGCCTCCTGTACGCGCCCAGACTGGGGATCGAACCCACAACCTAGGCATGTCCTCTGACCAGGAATCTAACCCGCAACCTTTCGGTTATGGGACGATGCTCCAACCAACTAAGCCAGGGCAGGCACGGTTATTTTATTTAAAAAATTTTAACTTTCCCGTCTAAGATGTAGGATTCTTAGGTATGAAGTAGTGAAATTATGAATTAGAATATTATTGCAAGTTTCTAACCAAAGGAGTCCCAGATAGCATCGTTGGTCGCCTTTAGAGCACGTGCCTGCTCTGAGCCTGATCTCCAGGGCCGATTTAGCCCAGGTCTCGGGGGCCCCACGGGGGAGGAGGCGGGAGTCCTGCGAGGAGCAGTTCCTTTCACTGGTTTGTGCCGGGGGAATCCCCAGAGCAAGCGGAAATGTGGTGATCATCGGGATCCTCAAAATAAATTGTGTGCAGCTCATCATCATCGGATTTGACTTTTGGTAGAAACCAGAAGGGCCCCCTGGACTTCCATTTGGCAGCAGGCGGTAACCTGTGCCCTGGTTACCGTGATTCCAAATCGAGTGACAGGATTTCTCTGCCCTTCCACTCTCTGGCAGGCTCAGGGTGGCCCTTCCCTTTTTTTCTTTTTGGATCCAAGTTGATCCTGCTTTTAGAATTTACTTCCTAAAACAATTGCTTTCACTTTTTCAGGCTTTCAGACTTGTATTTGAGGTTCCCATGAGGCGGTTTTGGTTCATGAGTTGACAGAAGTCGAATCGTGAAATTCAGAATGAAAATGACAGAGAAAAGTTTTCCCGATTTTTTTTTTTTTGCATTAACTTTGCTCTTGACAAAGGAGATCGTTCTGGTTTCCTTTTAGCCCTCGGTCAGACAAGAAGTGCATGGATATTGAAGCTGGGGAGATCGGGCAGTGGAGGCGGTGACTGGCCTTTATTTTGTTAGGGCAGCTGCTCCTTCCTCGCGGGAGTCGAAAGCGGCAGGGTGTGCTCCAGAGGGAGGTCAGGAAATACAGACCTAGCACATCTGAGAAGGTCCCTCTGCTCCTTCATTGCATTGTATAAACTGTCATGGTGGAAATCATTTTAAGTCCAAACAATTAAACTAGCCCGCCCACTCTCTGCTGGCTTAATAGCTGTTACTCTCTTCGCTTCACTTGATTTAGACTACTGGATGAAGCTATGTTCTCAAGAATCCTTAAACTGTAAAGCGTACACGGACTTTTTACTATTCCCAGATTCCTGCTCAGAAGCTAGGACATTCAGACACGCTTTCACTTTTTCTCCCCTTTACGGAGGCAGCGGAGGCCTGGGCCTGTCTAGCTGTGGTACTTCTTACCCTTTTGGAGAAAGCCCTGCTCTTTAAACCCCACAGTTGGGAGTGTTCGAAACAGCGGCCGTGCTGCAAGTTCTTGTATTTTACGTTTTTAAGAGCACAGAAAATCTAGCCACCTGGAGATATCTCTCCTGCCTCTCTTCAGATCACACACACTGTGACGACGCTCTGCTTTCCTCCCCGGAAAGAGAGTCTGCGTCGTTCCCATTCTCGCGCAGGGAGAGCTCTAGTTTGCAGCTGCCTGGAAACGGGGCGTTGAGCGCCTGTGCCGAGCCGCCCTGTGTTTGCTCAAAAGGAAGAAACACTCCGGCTTCTACCCCCACGAAAAGGTATTTCCTGGCGCTCTCACGGCTCACTCAGGAAAATATAAGAGGAAAAATGGCTTCCACCAAGTGAGATTTATACAAGTCACCATCATCTCATGTTGTTTTCTTTTTAATTTTTTTTTTTTTTAATTTCTTAAGCCGTCTCCCCAGTGGCATTCCTGGGTCCGTTATGCTTTCTTTCCCTCTTGTTTCTTTCCTTGATTTCCTTTCCGTGTCCTCCCTGTGTTCCTTGTGTGGGTATGTCTTCTCTTTCGGTGGTTTGTTTTTCATCTTTATTTTCTGAACTCATCTCCTGGTTCCTCGTTCCCTGCATGCCACTAACTATTTTCATTAGATATTAATTGATTTGTGAATTCAGGCTGAATTGCATCATCAGCAGATGGCGGATCCAGACCTGTTGGAAGAGTCCTCGTCCCTGCTGGAGCCAAGTGAGATGGGCAGAGGCACGCCTTTAAGGCTCGGGTAGGTACCACTTCAGGCCTCCGTACGCACTCCGTGGGGCCGTGCTGGTTTTCGCTGTTCGACTGAGCAAGAGGCTGGCCTTCTCTTGCCTCCGGATGCACACTCCCCTGAGCCTGTGGAGAGGTGTTTCCAAGTCAGTTTGGACTCGGTTCCTGAGTTGTGTTTTGGCAACTCTCTTCCAGGCCCAGGAATAAAACTTTATCGGGTCCTTTCGACCTAACAGCGGCATAGCCTCGTGATTGTCCTCGTCCCTCCCCTCGTTTTCCTTCTTTGTCGCGAACCCTGGCACCCCGGGGCGCGGAACAGACTGCCCCATCTGGCTCTTCTTCCCGCAGCTTCGTGGCTGGTGTGATTAACCGGGAGCGCATCCCTACCTTCGAGCGCATGCTCTGGCGGGTGTGCCGGGGGAATGTGTTCCTGCGGCAGGCCGAGATCGAGAACCCCCTGGAGGACCCCGTGACTGTAAGACAAGGGAACTGCGTCTCGTGGAGTAGTAGGTCTTGCAGAGGGGCCTCAGCGCTGTAGCCCAGCATGGCGCCGCTGGCCTCCGACCTCCCACCCACCGCGGAGCCCTCGTGTTTGCCCCTGCCTAGAGGGGCCGCTCCGTTCCTCTTAGCTGCCGTGACAGACACGTTTTAAAGCTGTGTCTGTGTATTATTTTGATTGCAAATAGGTTTTTCCAGTTATTTTAGCCTTTAGCCGTATGTGTTTGCTGTTACTTACCAGGGACCAAAAGCTATCTGGCTCCAAACTGGGCATTTCGAAGCACGGGGGACAGACGGGACTGGCCCTTCTCTTCTCTCTGTACTCACGGCACTTGGGCAATATAAGGTTTAAAGTGGGGTTGCCAAGTAGGGCTGCCTTGTACTAAGAGGGGAATCATCCTAGAGTCTGCGTCAAGCTCCTGGTTGAGATCAAGAGGAAACACAGAAAGTGTTTCGTGGCTTAGCGATTACAGGCGAATGCAATCGAAGGGGAGCTGCAGAGCCAGGTGCAGGACTGCACACGTACTCACGGGGTCACGGCCGGTCCTGCACCACCGAGGCAGGGAGTTACTTAAGACGTTTTCTTCCCGAGCGGAAGGCTGAACTCGCGGTTTTGGTTCGGGGCCTAGGGCGACTACGTGCACAAGTCGGTGTTCATCATCTTCTTCCAAGGCGATCAGCTGAAAAACAGAGTCAAGAAAATCTGCGAAGGGTAAGAGAAACGGGCCCCGGCCGAGGGTGTAGCCAGGCCGCCCAGCTCTTTTTAGCCTTAGAACATCAAACGGTGGCACACAGACCCTCTTGGTTTGCCTTGACCTGGTGAACACACCTACTAATGATGTCAAGGCTATTTTACGCAATTCGGAATGGCCCAAGTTCATTTTTTTGTTTTCGGGGTTTTTTTTTTAATTTTTTTAAAAAAATTTTTATTTTAATCATTGTTCAAATAGTTTTTTGTCCTTTACTCCCATTCCAGCCCACCCACCCATCCCTCCCCACCTCCCTCCTATTCCCACCCCACTAGTTTTTGTCCATGTGTCCTTTATATTTGTTCCTATAAACCTTTCCCATTCTCCCCTGAAATTCCCCCCTCCCCCTCCCCTCCCCCCCCTCCCCCTCCCCCCCTGGTCACTGTCCTCTATTTCAGTGTCTTTTTTTTTAAAATTTATTTATTTTAGAAAGGGAATGGAGAGAGAGAGAGAGAGAGAGAGAGAGAGTAAGAGATATCAATGTGCAGTTGCTGGGGGCTGTGGCCTGCAACCCAGGCATGTGCCCTGACTGGGAATCGAACCTGCGATGCTGGTTCACAGCCCACACTCAACCCACTGAGCTACGCCAGCCAGGGCTCAGTGTCTTTGTTTTTAAAGTGCTGTCACAGCCACCATTCCTTGTCGTGAAAGGAAGTAACTTGGATGCCTGATCTATAGAGGCGCTGTTGACCTGGCACGAGGGGTCTGCCTACCCAGCGGCGTTTCCCAGGCCCTGTGTGTGTGTCCTTAAGCCTTTCTGAAATTCCGCCCCGGGGAATCTGTCTTTCATGCCATTAAAAAGAAGTCATTTATATTACTGGTTTTTGCTTTTTTCATCTAAGGGAACTGGATAGCTACAGAGAATGTCAGGGTAGTTCCAACGGTATTATTCCGTTTGTAGGCTACTCCCCAGAAACCATTGCTACCCATCGTGCATCGGTTTGAGACCTAGTCCTGCTTTGGTCCTTCTAGCGAATCAGGATTACTTTCTGAAATAATTTAAGCTGGACAGGTGAAGAAGTGTCCGTGTCTCCAGGCTGTGTCTGTACGTTCCAGGTTCCGGGCCTCCCTCTATCCCTGCCCCGAGACGCCCCAGGAGAGGAAGGAAATGGCTTCTGGAGTTAATACCAGGATTGATGATCTGCAAATGGTACGCAGAGGGCTGCAGGGAATTCGTTTTGTGAAATAGAAGACCAGTCTCCGTCCCTGAAACACTAACAGTTTACCAGGCACCCGCAGCAGCTCAGGATATCAAATCCAGCCGAGTGCCCCTGGGAGCAGGGCAAGGGTTGTGGGGAATGACTGTTAAAAATAGCATTCATCATCCTCAGACGAAACAGGAATGCCATGCATCTGAAATCGTTGTTGCTTAGAGGATTCGGTTCTCGTGGTGGTGAGTCAGATGTATGCTTAGTTGAGAAAGAAATCAGATAATACAGAAGTATGTACAGAGTCAGTTCCGCCCTCTCTCTCGCACTCTCTGCGAACCGAGGCAGCCACTCCCGACAGCCCCTCGTGTGTCGCTCCGGTCACCTCGCGGAGGTCAGCCACGCAGGCTAGCCAAAGCGTCCTGGTGTAACTCTTGTACCCGAGAAGGAGACTGCGTTAGATTTTCACCAAAGCACAGTGCGTGTGGTTTACACACACCATGCTTGCCACAGGGAAGGTGTCACGATTTACATGTGCGCAGGGAAGGAAAAGGGTGGCCAGCTGGGGCTCTGTCTCCTGTTGGAGGAATGTGATGAGTGCCCCTTGAACCCTTAGTAAACATGCCAGCCCCGAAGGCGTGTCGTCCCAGCAGGGGCACAGCTGCCCGAGGTAGGCTGCAGTTCGCATTTTCCCTCATCTTCCCCTCCAACCCCCGCCACACGTGACCCAGCAATGGACCTACTGCCGGCTCCTTCGAGATACGCCTGCCTGTTCAGCCAACACTGCCGCAGGGTGATCGGCCATAATAGTACATTCTGGCTTCTGGGACTGTCTTCCCCCTTCCCAGGCTCATGGGTAGGTTTTAAAGTGTCTGTGCCACCCAGCTGCATGAGCTGAAACTTTAAAAAGATTGAATACCGAAGAGTGAGATGGGGTGGCAGGGATAGGGAAAGAAAAAAGCAAGCAGAACATCACTTATAAGTTTATTCAGCATTCTTCCAGAAGGTACAGTAGTGACTGCGAAATTGCACAGCCAGGAGGAGGAATAGTAGCCTCGTTCCTTTATTCTCAAGTGATTTAAGCGTTTCCCTAACAGGCTGTAGCTTTTTTTTTTTTAAACCTCTCTGTGGAAGTCACATTCTACTGCCCAAGGCCATGGTTCAGGGAGTAGTTACTACTGCTTGCTGAACTCACTTGAAGAGCTACGAAGGAGACTGTGCTAAAATGACTAGGATAGAGCTTTTTCCTCTTCAAAGAGATGCAGAGATTTAAGAGTTGTTCACACAGAAATATGAGCGGCCGGTTGCTTGCCCAGTTTCAGCTCAGCCCCTTTTCTGCCGTTAAAATCTTGACTGTCTGGCGACAAATAAGGCAGCAGAGTGGGACATGTCCCTGCCACACTCTCCCACGTACTTAGTCTTGGCCACCTGGTTTCCAGAGGGTCGGCACCGAGGCAGTGCCCCGCCCCCCAAGCCTGACGGGAAGGTAAAGCTTTATCTGCTTGCGAGGACAGTGGGGTGTGGCCGTCTGATCCCCGCTCAGGGTTCCGGACCCTCCTGTCTGCGGTCACGGGGTCTTTCTCGACACAAGCAGGCGGTGGGTCAGCACGGCCCCTCCCCCACTGCTCCCTGATGTGGGGGGGCTGACGTTCGAACAGGGGGTTCTGCAGCGTGCTGTTCTTCAGTGCGGACTCGCTCCTCTGTCAGCGCCTGGGCCTGTGGTGCTGGCTTCTCTGAGTCCGAGTCACGGGCCTCATGTGGAACGTCCCCACTCGTCCACAATCCACGTAAAAGCCAGTGGCCACGTGGCTCCATTGTAGACTTGGAAGTAAGGTTGAATGTGTAGCGAAAAGGCAAAATCTGTCCTCTCAGGTTTCTCTTGAGCTTGGAGCTAAGCAAAAATGAATGTTAGTAACTGGAACTCGAACTTCGTATACTTTGGCCCCGCCCTCAAAAGCCATTGTAGCCAAAGGAAGGAAAAAAAAAAAACAGATCCCCAGTAACCCTTCTCAGAAAACCACACCTCTTTGCCATTCACAACCGGAGGTTGAGGGTTGGTGCTGGGAGCGTCCCTCCCACGGTCCTCTCTCTCCCAAAGGTGCTGAATCAAACAGAGGACCACCGCCAGAGGGTTCTGCAGGCGGCTGCCAAGAACATCCGAGTCTGGTTCATCAAAGTGCGGAAGATGAAGGCCATCTACCACACGCTGAACATGTGCAACATAGACGTGACTCAGAAGTGTCTGATTGCAGAGGTCTGGTGCCCTGTCACCGACCTCGACTCTATCCAGTTCGCGCTCCGAAGGGGCACGGTGAGTCCCCCGAGGCTCGCGGTGCGGCCAGCGGCCGGAGAAAAGGGGTTCCCGCCAACGGTCACGTTAATTACGTTGCACGGCATTTTTACTTCCAGAGTTCTTTATTATATTCGTCTTGTGCTCACCTCGTATTCCGATAATACATTTTATACGTGTCCTTTCGTTCCAAATGTGCACGTGGCGGTTCAAAAAAGGTTAAATGACTCAGTCATAGACCCGTGATTCTTCGGGGTAGCTCAGGAGCAGAACGGCATTTCCTGACCCCATTCTCAGCCCATTAGACTGTTTCTGGGGTCTAACCCTGGAGCTTCACTTGGGAGTTAGAGCCGCTGCCCTGAGCAGAGGGCACTGGCCGGGGTCGGGCTGTGAAATAGGAGGCCCCACGTGTATCATGGGTCCCGTGGAGAGGCTGACGTGCAAACGTGCAAGATGGTCCGTGTTAAGGGCGGTATATGTGTGTGGAGCGGGGGTACTAGCTTTATGTGCCATGTTTTTGCTGGTTACACATTTTAGAACTAAGTGTTTTTTCACGGTAAGGTTTTCTTCCCAAGACTGAATCCAAATCTTTCGCTGCACACTTTATACCGAGTTTCAGTTCCCCCGAAGACTGTGGAAGGTGGAGACACAATTCCCACAGAATAAAATGCACGTTGTGCGCACCGCTGGGTGGGTTTGGGTGCACATCCCGGATGGCCCGTCGTGACTGGCGTGCTCCCTGCTCCCCAGGAACACAGCGGCTCCACCGTGCCCTCCATTCTGAACAGGATGCAGACAAACCAGACCCCCCCCACCTACAACAAAACCAACAAGTTCACGGACGGCTTTCAGAACATCGTGGATGCCTACGGGATTGGAACGTACCGAGAGATAAATCCAGGTAAAACCTCGAATCATTTCCTCTCTAGAGGTTTTATTTTCTTGTTGTAGCTTTCAGTGCATCACTTTAAATGCTATTGAACAACTGGCTTAAAACTCAAGATATTGCCCTGGCTGCTGCGGCTCCGTGGACTGAGCACCAGCCTGGGAACCGAGGGGTCGCCGGTTTGATTCCCAGTCAGGGCACATGCCTGGGCTGCGGGATGGGTCCCCGGTTGGAGGCGTGAGAGAGGCAACCGATCGATGTGTCTCTTGCACATCTATGTTTCTCTCCCTCCCCTCCCTTCTCTCTAAAAATAAATAAAGTCTTTAAAAGGAAAAAAACTGAAGTTATCAAGACCTCAGCTCAAGTGTAATTCCTGTCAAGAGGTGCCTGTTGATCTCCAGGAAGCACTCCTGTTCTTAGGTTTTACAGCACACGTGATGTGGAGACCTTGGTTGACCACGAAGCCAAAGTCATGCAATAAAAATGTGTGTAGCGTTTTCATAACTTTATTAAGAAATTTCGAAAGGAGTGTAGACATGATCCCATTCAAGTTCCCATCAAAGGAGAAGCCTCTCACGTGTGTAAAGGGGAGGTGGTTTTCCGGGAATGAGCTCGGCGGACTGGGTGCTCCTGTCTCCCCCCCAGGCTGTGAAACACCTGCCTTTCCCCAGCGCGTCATTTGCAGGAACTGCTTTAAGCAAAACGTCTTTTCCAAGATACCTTACATCTTAAAATGGCTCCCCTGTTCCAGGTTAGAGAAAGTGTGGTCATTATTGACCACGTTAGGCGCAAAGCAGACTTCTCCTCTGCCCGGAGAGTGAAGTATCAAATCAAGAGTCCGAGGGTTCATTTGCAGCTGGAGTCTCTGCGGCACTTGCTCTGCTCCAGGTTCTGGGCTTTTCCCCGCCTACCGGGTAGCTTTCCTCAGCTGGAAAATGGTTGCTACACAAGAGAAGAAAGCTGGTGGCCTCCAGAGGCAGTGTCCCAGGGGTTAGAAAAAAAGGAATTAAAGAACAGAACACATTGTTGCCAACCCTAGAGGCAGAACTTTCACTTCCTGTGTTCTTCCTGTGCAAAGGGCCAGCGTGGTAGTCCAGCCATCAGCGCTGCTTTGTGAGGGAAGCTTCTCTCCAGGATCCATCTGGCCGGCTTGGGGACACGTCACCTTACCGCGATCTCAGCGTGCAGAGAGGGATGTGATGTGTTGGCAGTTGTGGTCTCTGTGCTTTGCCCTTTTCCTTCTTTGGTTTTTTATTCATTAGTTCTTTAAGTACCGGGGACATACGCCGTTGTATTAGTCTCAGGTGCACAGCAGAGTGATTAGACATTTATACACCCTGAGAAGCGACCACCCTGATAAGCCCGGTACCCATCCGACATCCTCTGGTTTCTCTTCAGCTCCGTACACCATCATCACTTTCCCCTTCCTGTTTGCCGTGATGTTTGGGGACTTCGGCCACGGCATTCTGATGACCCTTTTCGCTGTATGGATGGTGTTAAGGGAGAGCCGGATCCTCTCCCAGAAGAATGAGAATGAGGTAACATTTATTTAAGTTACATCTGCAGTAGCCTGAAACTTTGTAATTTCTCACGCATTCACTGTGAAAATTACGATCTGGAAGTCTTTTATCATGAATTTACGGAGAAATCATGTTCAGTTGCACACACTTAAAGAGGCCCCGTGCCCCATGAAAGTGAAGTTTAGGTTTGTGTTGTATGTTGGTCTTTACTTCAAGCTCCCTGACCCAGGAGGGGGTCAAGTGCTGTGAGAGGGAGGGTCCCGTGTCTCGTAAGTGACATTGTCACAACAGAAGCTCCAGGGAGCACCTTCGCTGACCTCTTCCTTCTGGCCCCCAGATGTTCAGCACCGTGTTCAGCGGACGGTACATCATCCTTCTGATGGGCGTGTTCTCCATCTACACCGGCCTCATCTACAACGACTGCTTTTCCAAGTCCCTCAACATCTTCGGATCGTCCTGGAGCGTACGGCCTATGTTTGTATCTAATTGGACGTAAGTTGCAAAAGAAGCTCAAAGTCAAAGCTTATTCCTTTCGTTGTCAGCTCTGATGTTCCAGAGCTGACTCTGTCCACGTGGTGCGCTAACCCTCCTTTAGAAGCGGGCTGGCTCTGTCTCCTCGTGTGTCCCAGCCCGGGAAGGACTTCGTGGTTTGTGCAGCCGTCTCCAGGCACTGAGACCAGATTAGGAACATGGATATTCTTGTTACCAATTAAAAGCAGATTGTCTAAATCCCCTACGCGGTTGCATACGTGTGTTTAAATTTTTTGCTGCTCTCTCTGGTCTCTTCTCGTCTCTGGTGCTAGTTCCTGCTCTTCTACTGAAGGGATGAGACGGCTGTCGTAGTTTCTTTTGGAATCCATTTTTGGACACAGTAGCTCCCCTCCGTCGATAAAACATAAATGCACCTTTTCTCCCGACATGGCAGGGAAGAGACGCTTCGGGGGAACCCCGTGCTGCAGCTGAACCCGACTGTCCCTGGAGTTTTTGGCGGGCCATACCCTTTTGGCATCGATCCGGTAAGAGTGCTTCCTTCCTATATGTCCGACACTAAAACTTTAAATTGTGACCCGAGCCCTGGCTGGTGCTGCTCAGTGGATTGAGCGTGGGCCTGTGAACCCAAGGGTCGAAGTTCAATTTCCCAGTCAGGGCACATGCCTGGGTTGCAGGCCATGTCCCCAGTAGGGGGCGCACGTGAGAGGCAACCACACACTGTTTCTCTCCCTCTCTCTCCATCCCTTCCCCTTTCTCTAAAACTACATAAACTCTTTAAAAAAAATTGTGACCCAAAAGCGAGAATGAAGGTGAAGATAGTTGTTTGGGTTTTAGTTGATATCCTTTTGGAAAACCTCGGTTTGTCTGTGTGGTGCGCTCGAAAGCCGTAAAGGACCCAAGTGCCTTGGGAGCCAAAATAATTCTTCCTGCACCGCTTGCCTCAGAGGTGACTGGTAATATGACTCTGGGAGGAAGGATTTTCAGGACTCCTTCCCGGCTTATCTATTTGGGTTTTATTTTCTACATATGGTTTTTTTTTTTTAATAGGCTGCAATGTTAAATTTAGCAGCCTTAATTCTTTTTTTTTTAAAGATTTTATTTATTTATTTTTAGAGAGGGAAGGGAGGGAGATAGATAGATAGATAGATAGATAGATAGACAGATAGATAGATAAACATCAATGTGCAGTTGCTGGAAGTCATGGCCTGCAAACCAGGCATGTACCCTGACTGGGAATCGAACCTGCGACACTTTGGTTCACAGCCCGGGCTCAATCCACTGAGTTATGCCAGCCAGGGCTGAATATTGGCTATATATTTCTTGATATTAAAGAATCATTGTTAATGCTTTGGGGTATGGTAAGAGTATTGTGGCCACGTTTTCAAAAGGAGTCCTTACCTTCTAGAGATCTGCCCTGAAGTGTTTATGGGTAAAGTGATAGGACGTCTGGACTTTTCTCCACAGTAACCCGGAGGGGGGTGGGCGGTTTGGGGGTGTGACGAAGCTCGTCTGGCCGAGAGTCAGCGAAGGGGTGGTAACTGCTGGAGCCAGGTGGTGGGTGCCTGGCAGCTGGTGTGTCATCCTCTCCACGGACCTGTATGTTTAGTGTGGGTTTTCCGTCCGAGCACTCTTCGTGATACATTTTTGCTTTCTTGGGTTTCCCAGATTTGGAACATCGCCAACAACAAGCTGACCTTCCTCAACTCCTTCAAGATGAAGATGTCTGTTATCCTTGGCATCGTCCACATGTCGTTTGGGGTCAGCCTGAGCCTCTTCAACCACATGTGAGTGGCCCCGGTTCTGTCACGGGAATGTGCGTAGTTTAGATAATGCGTGTGCCTAAGGAATTTAGGCAAACTTTGGGGGAGGGATTAGTAGCCCAGAACCCTGTCTGATATATATTTTAATATTTTAAAAAAGATTTTATTTTTTAGAGAGGGAAGGGAGGGAGAAAGAGAGAGAGAGAAACATCAATGTGCGGTTGCTGGAGGTCATGGCCTGCAACCCAGGCATGTACCCTGACTGGGGATCGAACCTGCGATGCTTTGGTTCTCAGCCCACGTTCAATCCACTGAGCTATGCCAGCCAGGGCTGATATATATATTTTTAAAGTGCTTTTAAGAAATCTCCTGTTCCTAAATGGGGTTTACTTACTATGATTCCCTTAGCAATTTAGAATTGCAGTCAAGATCGCTGAAGGAACCTTGTATAGTTTTCATCAAAATCAGTGAGGTTTTTTTTTTTCCTTGATGTGTACCTCACATGAAATGATGAACTGTGCCTTGGAATGTACTAGATTTTCCCGTCTCTCCTTCATGGGAGAACGGTGGGGATGGTACTCTTGGAGGTCCAGAGGCTGGGACGGCGCAGTTGCTTCTGCTTGTCTGTGTTGCCTCCGGTGCTTCTGGCTGTTGCTTCTTAAAGTGGTAAAGGCAGAACCGAGGGTGTGTTTGGGAGAAAACCTCACGAGGACTCCACGTGGCGGTGTAGGTGCAGCGAGGACCCTGGGTCTGTTCACTTCCCACGTTTTTCTCTCTTCCTTTACAGCTATTTCAGGAAGCCCCTGAATATCTACTTCGGATTTATCCCCGAAATAATCTTCATGACCTCTTTGTTCGGCTACTTGGTCATCCTTATCTTTTACAAGTGGACGGCCTATGACGCTCACACGTCGGAGAAGGCACCGAGCCTCCTGATCCATTTCATAAACATGTTTCTCTTTTCCTACGAGGACATGGAAGAATCAATGCTGTACTCCGGACAGGTGCGTCAACCCGGAAACGGGCTGTCTTAGGGTGGTGACCCCAGGCCGAGAAGTGGGATGCTTCTGCGACCCTAAGAAACCTTTAAAAATCCCTTTCTGTAGACTTGGGTTTTCAGTGCATGCATCCAGATCTAAATGCAGCCCGTCCTCCTTCCTGGGGAGGGTCCCCTGCGACTTCGGCATCCGAAAAGGGCAGGATGACAACTCCCGTCCTGTGGGTTTCTGGGCTTGCCACGTCTTCTCACCACTTCGAGAAGCGGGATAGCGTTATTGGCAGATCAGTCAGAAGGTGCTGTTTGGGGGTGAGTTCGTGCCGGAGGTGCAAACGCCGTGTTTGATGAGCGTGCGGTGTCTTGTCCTTCTTCTTCGCAGAAAGGAATTCAGTGTTTCCTGGTCGTGGTCGCCTTGCTCTGCGTGCCGTGGATGCTGCTGTTTAAGCCGCTGATCCTTCGCCACCAATATTTGCGGAGGAAGCATTTGGTAGGTGTATTTCTGTTGCTGGAAGTTACGAGTTCAGTTTTGTTTTTTTTTTAAGATCCAGGCAGTTCCTCGTTGGTTCTGACGAATTGTGCGTCCATCTGCATACTCTTAAAATGCATTCGTGTCCTGTCCTCGCATGAGTACCAGACCCACTGAAATCAAAAAGTTACGTTTCCGCTGCCCGGACATCTGGATTCGGCTCTGAGTAGCTCGGGTGTGGAGAATAAGTTACAAGTTTTTACCTCTCCTGGTCACATCTCGCTTATTCTGTGCTCAGCAAAACCCAGGTCTGGGTCTGTCCAGATACAGCGTCAGACACAGCAAGGCTGCAAGCCAGCCTCTCAGCCGGGTGACCCCACCTGTGTGGTTTGCCTGGGCGACACAGGGCTGATGCTGAGACGTTTTCTTTTGAAATAAGACCGTGATCCTTTCACACCCCCCCCAAAACATCTGGGAAAAAGCTTTGGTTTGCAGCATGCTGTTTTTCTTTTTCTTTCCTTTCTTAAAAAGCAACATACATACTTGTATTTTACTTAATGTATGTGTGCATGTGAATTCTGTACACACACACTTAAGTTGCCAAACGTTCATCCCCAGCTACGCAGTGACGCTTACTTATCACGCTGGTAAAGCCCAGAAGATGCCTTTTGCATGACTCTCATATGGCTGTTAGATTACGCTCCTGCGGGAGAGCAGCGGAGTTACAAGACCCCCTTCCCCCTTTCCTGACCATCTCCATCCTTCCATGTGCCCCGCATTCGTCCCCCCTTCACTCCCTCCCTCCCTCCCTCTTTCGTTTCCTCCTCCCTTCCTCTTTTCTTCCGTCCGCTATCAGGAAGGGCAGCCTGTGGAGGCCCCAGTCAGCCCAACCCCGAGCCGACAGGGACTAGAGGCAGCAGCAGCGGCTGCAACAGTGAGTGAACTCTAACCACCCGCCCATCACGTTTTGTTTCACAAGGTAGCAAACAGTGCAGCAGAATTCTTTTTTAACGATATTGAGAGCATGGGACATGTGTACTTGGGGAAGTATGTCCTCCTTATTTATTGAGCCAACAAAAGAGACTTCCCCTTCTTATGGGTAGAGTCTGATACCATCTTTCCCATTGGTCTGCTAAGTCTCTGTCCCAGTATGTCAGTGCAGTCATGTTTGTGGGAGCAAAGGGGCCATCGTACCCTCTCCCAAGTCCCACCATCTTTGTCCAAGATGGTGGCTCTCGGACTCCTGCACTTTCACGTCTGTCTCCTGTGACCATGGACTGGATGACTCTCAGCATGGAGCAAGAACATCTCTGTAATTCTTGAACCGATTTCCGATACTTAAAAGTTCTGCTTCACAACGATGCTTGGACATTCGGTCCCTGGGGCTGTGACTTCCCTGTCTCTCCAGTGGAAGTGTACACGCGTCTGCTTTTTCGTGAGGAACTCAGCAGCGCTCACGCCCTCAGCTGTTCCCGCGAGAGCCCCATTCCGCCGCGTGTCTCGCGTGTACCGTTCGTCTGGTGTAAGGACCAGAGGCGTCCACCGTGCTGGTGTTTCTTTCCTTCTTCCCATAGCAACTTTCGGTTCAGTGCCAGCACGCTGACTGTTCAGCATTTCAATATTTGTCCTTAAAAACATCTCTTAACCAAAATCTTAACCACATCCCCGTATCAAACTAGTCCAGACTATTCTAGAGCGTGGATCTATAGGATGTTCACGTCTCACCATCAGTGCGCACTCACGTACTGTTGGGTCCTGGCAGCAGTGCCCTCCCTTCAAAGCACAGAAAATATTTAGGCGCCTCACCATTTCTTTCCTCAGGTGTTTCTGATCGTTTGACACTTAAGAAAACTACTGTGATCATCCTTCTAGAACTAGTCTAAGAGGGGTGATATTTTGGATCAGAAGATATTTTAATATTGCTGCTTAAAATTATTTTCAAGTAGGGACATCCCGTCTCCTTGCCCACGAGATAGTTTTTACAAACACTGAAAACCCTCACTCGCACCATCCACTTCCTAGCCTTCCTCCCACACTCTCCTCTTTCTGCTCATCTCGGTGTTTGCACGGTGTGCTTCTCATGCGTCAGTCTGGATGCCTGTGAACCTGGCATCCTTTTCTTTCAGACTATTCAAAGGAAAAGTCCCTACCCTAGAAACCTGCACAGTCATAGGGTCTTCTTAGCCCACTTGGTGGTTTTTTTTCCATTTGTTTTTGTTTGTTTGTTTGTTAGCCAAACACCTGGTGGGCAGTCTGAAGGCACCAGGATGACGGTTCCATGACAGGGTCCTGGGTTTTTGACCCCAAGAGCTAAGGACGTGAACACTGGCCTGTTTTTGTTCTGTGCCGTGTCCTCTTGGTTGTCCGTGAGCTGTGTATCCCAGTTTAATATTTTTTTTCTGTTTTCTGCTGGTGTGTATGTGTGTCCCATCCCCCTTCCTGTAACTCTGATCCCCCAGGTTCTGGAAGGACAGTCCTTAGTGTCAGGCTGGGAGGTCTAACCCGTCTGCCCCTCACCTTATCCTCTGGCCGGGGAAAGCTCAGGATGGCCCTTCCGCCTCAGGAGCCCTGAAGCCTGCCTCCCGTGCCCTCGGACCCACCCTAGGAGACCCCTCCTGTCACTCACACTCTCTGTTGCCCTTTCAGCCCACCTTCTGAGGGCTGTAAGGCGGAATGTTTGTGTGACCTGGAGGTGCCCAGGGCTTCGGTGGTTCCTGAACCTGGCTGCCCATCAGAATCACCTGGTGAACCTTGTCTTTGCTGCCTAGGGCATTAAATCAGAAGAGGAAATAAAAGTGGGACTAATTCTATGACCCAGACAATCCCCTACTGACCTTGAAAAGTACAATCAAAGCAACAGGTGCGCCTGCTTAGAGAACGCAGATAAGGGAGCAGCTGAGAGCTTGCTCCCCAGCATATGTCTGTCACCTGTTTGGCTCAAATACACTCTTATAAAAATTCGGAAAAAAAAAAAAAGAAAATGCAAGTAAAAGCAAGAAGTGTCCCTGTCCCTGTCACCCTTCTCCTTCTCGAGGGTATTATGCCTTCGAGTTTTTTCTGCACATGTCGGCTTAAATCTGCCATCCATCGATACGTGTGTTTGTGTGTGGACATATATGTTTTAAATATTAGAAACACACTGGAAAAAAGGAAGAAAAATAGGGAAAATGGAACATATTAGGAGTCGTGTTTAAACTGTAGCTGTTCTGCCCCTTGATTTACTAGGCTGTTAAAAACTCAGTGTCTCCTAGAGATGGTTTCACAGTGACACTCTTCCACAGCCGCCCGGAGCTCCGTAGGCCACTCTGCTGGATGTGCTAAAATTACGTAAACCCTGTCTCCCTGGCAGACGTCTTCGCTGTCCCCAGTTCTTTGCTGTTACAATAACACTGCGGGGCACGTCCTTGTCCTTGACGAAACGTCACAAGCCTGTTCCTGGCAGTGGGTGGGGTTGCTGCGTCTCAAAGGGCACGTGCATCTTCCATTTTGACAGACAATCAAAGCGATTCTACAGTCTGTCCTTGGGGAAATACATATTTTTTTAAATACAGATTTCCCAGGCCCCACCCCAAACCTAGTACATTCACACTTTCCCGGAGTAGCATTGGAGACATTTGAGAATGTCTACTTACTGAAACGCAGCATTCACAGTGATTCTGATGCGGCAGCTTTAACCAGCACGCCTGCGCATGCGCTGTTGGTGCCGCTCCCCCGGAAGGCCGCTCTACGGGAGCCGGGTCTCCCACTCTTGCGTTGCTTGGCCCCGAGACGGGAACCGTGGGAAGCGGGTCTCGGGCAGTCTCTTCAGCCCCGCCCCTCCACGGCAGGCTGAGCACTGATTGGTGCCTGTCAGACCCGTCCCCAGTTCTGCCTGGTTTTTGTGCCCACAGGGCCCTTCTGCCTCAGTAAACCCGAGGTTTTCCCAATCGAGTTGATGCAGAAAGGCTGGCCCTGGAGACCCCGCTGAAAACTCTGCCTGAGAAGCGAGCAGACGCACACACCCCATCCGTATCTGCCCACGTGCCTATGAAGGAGTTGTTTTCACGCTCCGGAATCCTCCATTGAAGGAAGGGAGCCTTTGCTGCTCTTTTTTTAAAGCTTGCTATTCCCTAGCCACAAGCTTAAGTACATTAAGCTCTTTTCCCCTCCCCTGACCTCGGAAGCCCTTTGTTCCTCGGCAGAGACCCGGTACATTTCTGGGAGAGGCTGTGGGAACCCTTGGGGCTCCTGTCGAAAGCTTATCAGACCACGTTACAACCGCTCTGTCATTTGGCGCCCTCCCTCTTAGAAAGTCTGCTCTTCAGTTCAGCTCCAGAAACACCCAGGCCACCGAAGGCGTCACAGATAGAGCTCTGCTGGTTAGGAGAGTCTGTTCGTACTGAGCATCCCCGCTGGCGCAGCCTTTGCAGTTAGCAGTGACCAAGGCGAGGTCGGTGTCTCTCGGGGCAGCAGGCAGAGCTGCTCGCGTCCTCCCACCAAGACGCGGTGGTAGACGGGGTCGGGGCCGGGGCCAGGGTGGTCAGGGTGGGAACCGTGGTGGTCCGTTTGGACTTAGCCATTCAACCAGCGGGTTTCGTTTTTGTTGTTGGCCTATATGCTTTTCCAAGGTTTGTATGTACTAACCTTCGCCCTTCCCCACCGCCCGAAATGTCACATTAAAGCCCAGGCAAATTCTACTCTTTCTGTTCATGTGTGTAGGGAACTCTCAACTTTGGTGGGATCAGGGTGGGCAACGGACCGACAGAGGAGGATGCTGAGATTATTCAGCATGACCAGCTCTCCACCCATTCGGAAGATGCGGAAGAGGTAAGATCCAGCGGCGTGGGCTGCCACTCCCTCCTTCCTTGGCTCAGCCCTAGTCTCGTGTCTCTCCGTGGCCTCGCTCCAGTCTTCTCCTTGACAAATGCACATACTAACGCTAATGATCAGCCCGCCTTCTGGACCTCTCGGGGCCGCACCGCTTTTCCCAGTGGGCCCCTGCTCTGAACCCCGGGTGCTGCCCGCACAGCCCGCGGCTGTTTTGTTCTGTCGCTTGACTTCCTGAATTCTGAGCTGCATGAAGAGCTCAACCTACTAACTGCTCTCCCGGGCACCGGGGCAGAACAGGCCGCCGCCGCCGCCCAGCTCTCCGCGGCCTCGCAGCCCACGGAGGCGGCACCCTCATCCCTTGCCCCTTCCGAGGACGGTTTCCGTCGGAACTGTAGTGCCTGTTGCTTTTGCAGTCCTGTCCCACCGATGTGCTCTTGTTGCAGATGTTTTACTGGAGCCTGTTAAAAGGTCACTTGCGTACTTTTTATAGGGAGACTGAAAAAAGAGTAAGGATAAGCCGCACTTTGCCTAAACCTCCAAGCTCAGTGTTTGAGCCCGCAGTCTCCTTGCCCGACCATCTACACCACGGAGCCTCCGAACTTTGTTTGGAATCTCATCCATTCGTTATATTCTTTTGAAAGCAAACAGAACAGGAGTTGAGGACGGGGCTTCTCCGTCGGGCTGACCCTTCTCGCTATGTCTATGACTTTTTGAAAAAGAAATGGCAATGAGCGTGCTCACGCTCTAGATCCTGCTGGTTTTGCTTTCCGAGCGTGCCCAGGAGGCCCGCCCCCACCACGCTAGACCCCTTAACACTCACAGTCCACCCCCGAGAAGCGATCGGGACTCTTGTGTTCGTGACTTGTGACCTTGCGTGTGCCTTGGCCTCCCACTAAGTGTCACTTTGTGTTTTCAAGCCTACCGAGGATGAAGGGGTAAGAAACGAGCTGCTTTGCCTTCATGTTTATCCGGGGCTTCTCTTCCCGTCCTTGTGGTCACTTTGCTGAGCCTGCTGCATCCGGGGGCCACACGCGCCACCCTCGCACCCTGCATCTCACTGGCCATTCCTAACCAGTCCGTGAACCCACGCTCTGAACACGCTCATCTCCATTCACTGCATCTCATGTCGGTCCCCTCTGTCTTCGTCTCATTGACTTCACTGATCTAATGCCTCTGAGAATGGCTTTGTAAGGAGCTGCAAGTAATGTCGGCACTGGCATTCTTGAAGTGACTCCCCTCAGGTGCTCAATCCCACTGGCTTCTGCCTGCCTCTCCTGCAAGGTCCTGTGTGGTCGCTTTGCCACTGGGAGCAGCTGTTTCCTCCCTGACCCTCTGAGTGCTCACGAGTAAACCTCCCCCCCTCCCTGCTCCCTGTCTGAGCTGCGGCCGGCCTCTTCCTGCCGCCCTCCTCAGCCTGCTGATGTTTGACGCGAGAACCGCTGCGCCCTGGCTCGGGGTCGGCCCTGCCTCTGTGTGACCCAGGTGGGAGGTAGGCGGCGTCCCAAAGGAGGCTGTGCCTCTTAGACGCATCCCAGAAAGGAGCTATCCGTCCGCACGACAGGCGTTCCCGTTCAATCAGCCACACACGCAGACTAACAGCAGGGAGCAGAGAGAACGTGGGCTACATGTCCAGGCCACGTCGGAGGGGGCTTCTGGCTCCAAGAGAATTCATTCAGTGACGGACAGGTCTGGTCCGGAGCTGGGTTTTTAAACAGCCGTGCTGCACTGTTTGCTTCTTCCCCTCCCGCCAGATTTCCCTCTGAAATGCTCAGACCCATGAACCCGTCCCTTTCCTGCCTCGCCTGGTCCTCTGCAAGGGGGGAGAGGGATGGGAACGGGGGAATCTTTGCTGTTTGCTGTAAACACAGACAGTGCTCAGTCCGCCCGAAGGCTGGGAGGCTCCAGTGCCGGCGTCCGGGAGCTCCCGTGTGCCTCCGGACCGCCCGCCGGTGCCCCGTCTCCGGCGGAGCTGCCTGGGAGGGCGGGGGGCACGTGCTGCACATCAGCGAGGTGCTCAGCCCCCTCCCAGTAACCTCACCTCCGACAACCCTGCTCTTTCCAAGTGTCTTACTCACTGAGCTCCCGAATGTCCCGGTCCCTGTCAGAACAGCCCTTGTTTGTAGCCATGCCCCAGGGGCTTGGGCATCCAAACGAGATGGACGGTGATTCCGCTGTCCGAGTCATCTCCGACACCCCCTCCCCCCAGCTCCCTCAGGGGTTCCGTCTCTCCTAGCTTCCCAAGTAGACATAACACTTCATCAGGAACATACACAGTCGAGTTCTCTACAGCCAGAGTTGGAGAGCTGTCACAGTTATCTAAAGATTTCAAGCAAAACAGGTTTTTTTTTTAAAGTCCAGCCTGCTTCTTCTAGAGCGTCCCCATTTGGCTTGGCTGTGGATACCCGCGGGCCCCATGCAGGCCGTGGCTCCAGCCCAGGGGGGGCCGCAGCCCCTCCCCCGGGGGGCACACAGCACGACGGGCAGACCAGGGCCAGGGCAGTTGGCCGGGACGCCTTTGCAGGCTGCAACCATTCAGCCGGGGTCAGCGGCCTCTCCCTCCTGTGTCATCCCACCAGTGCACTCATCCCACCCGCCCGCCCATTCACCCTCCACGCATCAAGCTCTCTGGTTAATGGGGCGGAAACTGAACAAAGAAAATTATAGCCCCTGCCTCCACGGACCTCCCAGACAAATTGAGGAGACCGCCTCGATGACATAGACGCTGTGACCAAAGCGTGCCCGGGATGCTGTGGCCACACAGGAGGAGGAGGGCGCCTGGAGAACACAGGAGCCGGGGCAGGGGCGAGGAGGTCAGGGAAGGGTCCCCAGGGGAAGTGTTGCTCCTGATCCAGCAGGAGGCTCCGTGGAGGGAGGAGGGGGCGCAGACCCACCAGCACCGATAGTCACTGCAGAGACTCAGAGGCCTGCAGGCCTCGGGGCCGGGCGACAGGCGGGTGCTCGGCCTGGCTGAAGTGCAGAGTCAGCGTTTGAGGGACTGGTGAGTGGGGAGCTGGAGGGTGGCAGCCGTGAGTCGCAGGGGGTTTGGACGACAAGGAGCCATCAGCTGCAGCTGGAAGTGACCATGAATGTGCCCCAGCGGGGAGAGGGTGCAGTCTGGAGGTGGGGGACAGCCCGTCTGCTACGAGCCAGGGAGGAGCTACGAGGCCTGGAGTGAAGGCCTGGGCAGGCAGGGACGGAGACTGAGGAAGTGAAAGCTACAGGCCCCGCCCGGCGCCTTGTCGAATGCTGGCGGGCTCCTGGGGGACGGGCAGTGACACTGTTCAACACAGAGGCAGGTCTTGGTGGGGTCAGAGGACAGCAATTACTTAGTCTCGTCTGGGGGCTTTGAGCCGAGCGCCAGTGGTGCGCCCAGAGGCCCCCCGACGCCCAGCTCGCTGGAAACAGGGAGTGTGGGAGCGGAGCTGCCCACTTGGGAGTCACTCCTGGTGGGGGGGGCTGGGAGCCTCGAGTGGCAGTGCGACAGGAGAGATGTCAGGCCTGAGGCTGGGGCTCCCGCACTGAAGGAAGAACCAAGATGGAGATGGAAGGAGCCTCCAGAGGAATAGGAGGGAAATGTTAGGGGAGGTGAGTGTCTCAAGGGGGAGGAGGAAAAGGGGAGAGAAACAGACTCCGCAGGGGCTCCGGCGGGACACAGGATGTTGGACCTCACGCCGGGAGGTCGGGGTGAGCAGCCAAGAAGGCCCGTTCATGGGGCGCGGAGGGCGGAGGCCGGGACTCAGCGGTGATGGGGAGTGGAGACGGGGCGTCCGCTGGGGTTCATGGTCAGTCACAGCCGACACGTCAGGGCGTCCGAGTGACAGACTCCCTGAACACCCACCCCTCTGCCTTCCCCCACCACACAGAAGACTTGCCCAAGGTTACAGAGCAGGGAGTTCAAAGCGAAGGACAGGAGAAAGTCAGGGGCAGTGTCTGGAAGGGAAGCTTTCTCACCCCGCTCCCTTTTTTTTTTTTTTTGGTGGGAGGAACCAGAGGTGGGACAAAAATGCTGGACGTGGCTGGCCCTGAGGGAGCTCAGCACTCACTGCTTTCGTGGGGCTCTTGCGAGTTAAGCCCTGCACTCCTGGAAGTGGGGGGCCTCTCCTTCCTCTGAGCACGGGCTTTGGGGCGACAGCCAGCAGCGGTGGGAAAGGACTCTCAGCAGCGTTGTAGGGGTTGAGGTAGCTGGGGTTACCCTAGTTTTCGGGGTCACTAGGTGGCTTGAGGAGCTTGTTCTGGAAGAACAGCCCTGGAGTGCCCCGGGTGTAGATGGTCCGGGGCGAGGGAAATGAGGCGGTGGCCCGAAGACCGCGCCTTGGAGCCGGTCCCTCTGCCCACTGGCCGCACCCCAGAGGCCAGCGCTGTGGGCCCTTCCCCAGCCCAGCCCCTCCTCTCGTCCTGCCCTCCCCGATTCCCTAGGCAGGCAGTTCTGGTACGAGGTCTTTGGGTGTGGAGTCATGTGAAACTAGAGAAAAATAGACTCTGACCCGAGGGCAGGGCAGGGCCGGCCTGGGAGGCCCACTAGACAGCTGCCCTCTGCCCCAGGGGTCTGGGCTGGGCTGTGGGGAGGGGCCCCGGGAATGGAAAGACCTCCTGTTCTCTAGCAGCTGTGGGTCTCTCCCCCTGGGAGAGCGAGAGGCTCCGAGATGCCCCTGGTGCTCCCAGAGCATCTGTGCTCTTCCCCGGCTGTGCGTGGGGCAGCCCTGAATGTGAGCTCCCCAAAGCCTGCCCCAGCCCTGCCCCAGCCCTGCCCCTTCACTCCGGAAAGAACTGGGATGTTGAAAGGGAACCTAGGAGAAAGGGGGTGTGAGGAAAGCAGAAATGCTATCCAATAGATTGAGGGCATCAAACATCAAACTCATTCTCATGGCGGGGGGGGCACATCAGCCTCGTGGTTGCCTTCAAAGGGCCGAATGTTGAGCTCCTCGCCCCTAGTTCAGGGGTAGTTACATTTACACAGTCCTAAAATCTCATCGGGCCCTTTGAAGGCACATGTGAGGCTGATGTGGCCCCCCGGTGACAATGAGTTTGACCCCCTGCAATAGGTAGTCTGCCCGGTCTTACTCAACCATCCAAGTAGCAATCAGTAAAGGTTTTGCTAAAATCTCCCTGTGTCATCTTTTCAGAAGTCACAAAAAAAAAAAAAAAGGAAAGGAAGAAAAGGAAAAAGAGGTGGTTGATTCTCTTGCTCCCAACAGTTTGTAAAATAATTGAGTGAAGGGACCACAGAGGTTTGGGGCCCAGCAGCTGGGAGGGGCCCCTCCTGCTTTCCTGGGGCACCCACAGCAGGCGCCTCCCCTCCCCTCCCCTCCCCTCCGGGCACCGGCGGGAGGGAGTCCAGACAGTCGTTTTCTCTGAGCACCCTCGACTTTCGCTTACACTCCGCTTAAGCTCCGGCCTAGCAGGGGGGAAACAGCCGATGTGTTGAGTGGACTCTCAGGAAGGCGTTTGTTAAAATGTAGTGTGTTGCGGTGGGTGGGAGTGTCCCAGTCGCGGTCGGAGCCAGGCAGGCTTTCCGGGGACGACGGCATAGCTGGTGTCACCGCCAGAGTCCAATGCTGGGGGCTCCCGGCCCTCGGAGCCCAAAGCACCACCACTCGGCTGCAGCCCAGACGTCCTCACACACCGTCCCCCGGCCTCACACCCCCTGTCTGGTTTCCTCCCACCGCAGTTCGACTTCGGAGACACCATGGTGCACCAGGCCATCCACACCATCGAGTTCTGCCTGGGCTGCATCTCCAACACCGCCTCCTACCTGCGGCTCTGGGCGCTCAGCCTCGCTCATGCGCGTGAGTGTATTTCTCTCGGGCGGGCACTCTCCAGGGAGGGGTGGGGTGGGGCGCTTAAAGAGCGTGGAGATTCCATAAAGGCTCTGGGGTTATTCAGACTCTGGAGTCCAGACAGAATGATGTCTGGATAGCAGAATCACAGTGCTTTTTGCCAGGTTAGCGACGCACGGTGGCCCCACTGAGGTCGTGGGAAGCCAGGAGGCAAAGGACGCTCCGGGCAAGGGGTGGCAGAGCAAAACACAAGGTCCCTAGCGTGTCTGCGAAAGTGACCCGGATGCCGTGTCTCTCCCCCTCCCCGGCCCCCAGAGCTGTCCGAGGTGCTCTGGACCATGGTGATCCACACCGGCCTGCGGGTGAAGAGCCTGGCAGGGAGCCTGGCGCTGTTCTTCATCTTCGCCGCCTTTGCCACCCTGACTGTGGCCATCCTCCTGATCATGGAGGGCCTCTCCGCCTTCCTGCACGCGCTGCGGCTGCACTGGTGAGGGGAAGGGAGGGGCGGGGGGGTGTGGGCAGGGCTCGGGGACGTGTCCTTTGGCTGCACTGAGGGCAGCTTTGCTCCTGTCCAGAATCCCGGGACACTGGGAAGTGTCTGCTTTCACATCCTCACACCCAAGGGCCTATCTTAGGCGCGAGCTACAGGAAGTGCCCGCAGACAAGCCCGGCTCACCCTTCACAGCCTCCAGTGGGCGCTGTTGACCCCCCTCCCTGCCTTCACGGCAGGCCCCCGGCGCTCTGCATGACAGCCTAGAAGATTGGCTGAGGTTTTATTTTGTGCGTGTTTGGGGTTTTTCTTGCCCTGGCCTAGAACGTTCTCCTGTCTTCAGAGCCGTGAAAGCAGATATCTGGAATAGAGTCTGAGCCCAGGGAAGTGCTAGGGCACAGTGCGCCCCAGGTTTGCCCCCATTCCTGTCCTTGCGTCTGTGTGTGAGTAGGCCCCCTGGCAGCTCCGCGAGGGTGGGGGACTCCGGCTTTCCCAGCTGCGTCTCAGTGCCCCGAAGCCGCTTCCGGGGGCAGGTCTGTTTCTTTTCTCTGACGCCGTCTGTGGCTGTGAATGGCCCCGCGTGGATGGGGAGAGGTCAGCCCAGGGAGTGGGAGAGCTTGAGGCTGGGCTGGGCTGGGCCCCATGACCCATGAGCAGGGTTGCCAGATTCAGCAAATACAATGACAGGACGCCCAGTTAGACTGGAACCTCAGGTCAACGACGAACAGTTTTTTTCCTGGAGCTCCAGTGTCTTCCAGGTGCACGTGGGACGCACTCACGCTGCAGCTGTGAGTCTGGCGGCCCCCCTGCCCCCTCCAGTCTCCATTTCCGCCTTTATGTTGTGATTCGCCCTTTTGGGGGTCTCAACCCCCAGTGGTTCTGGAAGCTCTGGACCCTCCCTCCAGAGAAACACCCCTCTCAATGAGCGCACACACCGTTTTACCAGCCTAGGGGTTCCCCAACGCACTGACCCGACCTTAGGAACCCCTAGGTGAGGTGATCTGTGGTTTTCATGATCTCAAGGTCAGAAGAGGGGTTCGAAAGTCTCTTTCCATCGTTAATCCAAACCTGAAGAAAACCCAGACTCTAAACTGGAGAAATGTCTGCCCGCCCCCGTCCATTGGTTTTTCCCCTGAGGCGGTTACAGCTGAGCGCGGCAGAGATTCCGCTATTTGTTGTTCTAAATCACAGAGGAGCAAAGTGAGGTGTGTGGGGGGAGAGGGGCCAGCACTCAGTCTCCCCCAAAAGCTGCTGGCCTGCTGCGTCAGTACCTGTGGCTTTCCCAGTGCCAGGCCCCCTCCCCTCCTCCCTCCGCCCCGCCTGCCCGCCCCTGGCGTTGTTTTCTGTTGGGCCCCGAGGCTGCTGGGAGCTGCCCAAGCTCAGGCTGCTGGCCGCTCCCCTGCTCTCAGCTTATCTGCCGCGCTCTCCCCAGCACACTTCCTCAGCCACAGCCACTCCTGGGGGGGGGGGCAGGGGGGCCACCCGTGGAGTCAGCCTGCGGTGACTCACTTTTTCTTGTGCTCTTGGCTTCCTTCCTTTCCCGGTCACCTCTCTGTCTCCCGAGCCCTGGGTTTGCGAGACCAGTTATCAGCCCACCTTGATCCCGGGTGGGACGGGGAGCAGCCCCACCACCACCGTGTGGGGCAGGGAGCCTGGGCGTGGGTGAGGTCACGTTCTGTTGCCGGAAGGGTTCCCTCTTCCGCAGGCTCGCCCGCGGTCTTCCCTCCTCGTAAATGAGCCCGAGGAAGTGGCATGTGACAGGAGAGCTGGCTTCACGACCAGGCCTGCCTGGCTGTAAAGCCCGGCTCTGCCCACGAAAAAGCTCGGCCCGGAGGCTGGCTGAGCACGAGCCGCCCGCGTTCTCTCGGGTGATGAGAGAGGCGGCCTCATCGCAGGTGGAACAGGACGTGCTGTGCACACCAGGCGACTCTCTGCTCGCCCTGGCACGGTGCAAGCTGCGGGTCAGGCACAGGTCACGGCTGCCCCGTTATACAGGTTCTGGGTCTCTGGTGCCCTGTGCAGAGGGCGCCTGGCCGTGGTGACTGGTAGAGAAACTGTGTTTAGTCCGTGTAGAGAGAGCGGAGACCCTGGCGGCAGCGGCGGGAGCGAGGGAGGGAGGCATCCCGTTTGGGGCTCGGCCCGTCCCCTGCAGGAAAGGAAGGGAACCAGACTGGTGCTCGTGCGCCCCCTCCTGGCCAGACGCGGATGCGCCCCGGGGACGGCCGGGCCGCTCGGTCCCGGGACGCACTGGGGCTGTGGCCATCTTGTGAGGCCTGGGAGCGGCGGGTCCTGCCGAAAATGGCTGCGGGGACGTGGTTGCTGTTAGTCCTGGTGTCCAGCCTGGACGCCTTTGTACCTGTCACCTGACCCCTGGTGTCCAGCTGGGGTTTCCTGGTTCTGACGCAAAGGCTGCCCCGTTGTACAGGTTCTGGGTCTCTTCCGTGGGGACACGAAGAAGAACCTGTGACTTGATAACGAGTATAAACCACTAGTCTGAGACCCATGCAGGGTCGGGAGGAGGTGGGTGACCTTTGAAAACAGCAGCGAGCAGGGCAACCTGCCGGCCTGCTAGTTCTGTCGCCCTCTGAGCCATCCCGCTGTGTTCTCCCACCAACCACGTTCAGCGGAGGGGCTCTCCTGCCTCCCTAAGCAGCTGTGTTTTCTTCCTGAGCACAGGCAACAGCAGGGATTAGTAGCTACAATGTTGCCTGCCCAGGGGCCTGGCCCAGGGCAGCTCTGCCCAGGGCCAGCCCATAGCATGTGGGTTCTCCACTTCGTGCAGGGAAGACTTTACAACTCCAGTCCAGGTGGCTCTGAGGACGTGTTTGTTGAAGCTGGGGACAGTGACGCAAGGAAGGGCTGAGCACGGAAGAAGCAACAGGAGAGTGTAGGCGTGGCTGCCTCGGCTCACTGGGAAGGCAGAGAACAGGGGGCCCTGGGGGCAGGTTCAGGGGGTCAGCTGGGGACGAGCTGCTGCTGCTGCTGCTGCATTGCTGTCCTGGATGCAAGTCCCTTCGAGTCCAGGAGACGTGCCCATGGGGGAAGAAGAGGAAAGGAAGGGAGAGTGTGTGCGCCCTGGGTCCTTTGTCTTGAGGCTTTTCTCTCTCTCTTGCAGGCTGGAATCCTAGGGGAGGGTTTCAGTGGGACATGCCTCAGTCCTCCAGGTGCACCCTTTCAGGGTCGTGGTCTCCCCTGATTGGCCCGAGACAGGGCAGGGGGTTCTTAGTCTTTGCAGTTAGCTCTGGCATCATCCACCTGGGTTTGCTGCTTTTCTGGGCCTGGAGCTGAAACAGCTGAGGCCTGGATGTCATCTCTAGGGAGGTGATTTTTTGTATCTGGCTGTAAATTGCCCCGAGAGTTTGTTCGCTGTCTGCCTCGGTTCCCCCTTCTACTTGTCCTGGCTTACTGGCCTGTCTCGATAACTGTGGATGCCAAGCTGATTTCAGCAGAGAGACTGTGGCCCCATGGCCTGCCTCCTCATCTGGCGGAGTCCACATGTGTGGACGTGTGCCCACCTGCCCGCTCAGGGCGGTCGATGGCTGACGGGGCAGGACTGGGCCCCGAGTGTCATGAGGGACGCAGTGGTGCCACCACAGACGCCGAGGCACTGGCGAGCACACGGCTGCCCCAGGAGAAGTGAGAACGTCTGAAATGGGGCCCCCCAGCCAGACATCATAGTTGGACACTGGGGCCATCAGACAGGCGTGTGTGTCCCACCCTGTGCTGCTTGAAGAGTGACAGACAGAAAGGACCAGAGAAGCAGCTGGGCCTAGAGTCCTCCCCAGTCACACCCCTGCCAGGAAAGGGAAGAGGGCCCGGAACTCCTTCCCCTGCACCCCCTCAAGGAAACAAGGTTTCCTCTTACACAGCAGGGGCCGTCTTGCTGGGGCTCCCAGTCATGCTCTGGGCCACCGGGTGGCCTCTGCCAGCTGCTGCGGCTGGAAGGGGTGACAGAGCACCTCATCTGACCGCCTGGGGCTGTCCTCACAACTGTGGGGCTCGGAGGTGCGTTTTAGTGGCCTGGAGCTGGGCGTGGCCCGGAGGCTCGCCCAGCGGAGCCCGAAGGAAGGAAAAAATTGCGTGGGGGTGGCCAGCGGGCCCCGCCGCGCCCGCCCGCAGGGAACGCCGTGTCCGTACTTTCTCAGGAAGCACACATTTCCCTGGATTGAAGGGCGAGGAGGTGGGGAGACCCGCAGGGAAATCGCTCTCCAGCTTCGTGCCAGGAGGCTGGGTGAGCACGGCTGAGGGGCGAGGTGAGGTCAGCCCAGGCCAGAGTCCCCGCTGGTGGCCCCCCTAGGTCACCCAGAGGGACGGCGAGAGAAGGGTGGTGACCCCACGGGCATCTGAAAACCCCTGAAGCTTCTCCTGCATTCGCCCAGTTTGTGAGGTCAGCCAGCCAGCAGGGCAGAATTCCGACTCCTCGTGGGCCCAAAGGTGACTCGCCCACCATCTGGCTGCACACTGTTGAGTGAAAGTGGGACCAGTCCACGTATTTCCAGTTGTTCAGGAATCCTTTTCCACGCGCAGATCCAGCCCGCCCGTGGCAAAGAACTCAGACCTAACGGCAGGGGGCCGGAAGCGGGCCACTGCCCCCTCCCCACCGCCTGCCCCAGAGGCAGCCCGTGGCTGCAACTGGCAGGGCTTCTGAGGACCGCTGGGGGGTGGGTGCGAATCCAGGCCCTGGTTTGGAATTGGTCTCTCCTGGAATCCTGTGACTGACTTTAGTTTGAAACTCCCCCTCCTGGATCCCGTTTTCCCTGGGGGCGCCTGGGGGCAACTAATGGGAATTCCCCAGAGTCTGGGAAGCCTGGGGACCTTGGCCCAGCCCCTGGACTGTGGACTAGGGGAGAAGGCCGCCTGTTCCTCTGGCCCCACGGAAAACTGGCCACCTCTTCTCCCCGGGGCGCAGCGGGCAGCTCTGCAGTCAGTGTCCTCAGCCAGCACCTAAGGCCAAAGGGGCCTCTGTGGACCCCTCAGGGCCACCCCCACAGTCCTGCCGCCCACAAACGGGGTGCCGGCCCCAGCCCCCTCCCTGTACTCCGTGTGCAGCCACCGGCCTGCAGCCCGCCGCAGCCCCGCCTGCTCTCGTAGGGATCCTGCCGCCCCCAGGGTCACACAGCCCTGAGTGGAAACTATTCCTCAGGGCAGCTCTCCTCGGCTTTTCCATCCTCTGAATCACGCATTTTTCTGCCCTTATTTGGCGCGGATTTGGTTGCTGGGCAGCCGTCCAGGGCGAGTTCGCAGGGGGAGCGCGGCCGAGCAGGCCGGCTGCGCTGTCGGGAGCGGGAGCAGGCTCTCCTTCCGGCCCCTGGCACTGGAGCCTGGAGCGGCCCCAGGGGGGCGGGCCTGGACGCCGGGCTGCCCGGGAGGGGAGTAGAAGCTCTGTTTTTCCTCTCAGTCCCCAAGAGGAGAATTCTTTCTCAGATGTTTTTGTAGTTGGGGCATATTTTTGCGCCGCGGCCCTGAGGACACTTCCCCTCCTGACTCACCCCCTTTCCTGGGAATTTCCTCCCCGACATCCAAAGCCTCCAGCGTTCACTCGGGAACCTCCCTTCTCCTTCCTCCCCGCAAGGAGACAAACAGCAGGGGAACAGTGGGGCTGGAGGGGTTCCTGGAGCTGAGCTCACAGCCCCCCCCCAGGGTCTTCCCACAAGGGGGAGGGGGTCTGCCCTGAGCCCTGCCAGGCCGCGGTACCCGGGAGGTTCTTCTTGGCCGGTAGAAACTCGCGCCAGCCGAGCTCTGCACATGGCTCTCTGCTCGGCGGGGCAGAGCAGGCGCCGCTGGAGCCGAGGGCAGGCCCTGGGCGTCAGGAGCAGGGCTGTGTGAGGAGTCGCAGGTCTGGGCCTGGCCTGCTGGCAGAGGCGGCCCGCGGGGGCGGGGCTGCATCCCGAGCTCCTCTGGGAAAGCGGGGCCTCCAGGAGCGTGGGGTCGGGCATCTTGCTGGCCCCACCACGGTGAAGTCCCAGAAGGTTTCTGTGGGACGATGACCTCCCTCTTCCATCTCCCCAGGGTCGAGTTCCAGAATAAGTTCTACAGCGGGACCGGATTCAAGTTCCTGCCCTTCTCCTTCGAGCACATTCGGGAAGGGAAGTCTGACGAGTGAGCCCCTTGTGGGGCCGTGCGCCTGCTGCCCTCCCCCATTCCCTCTGTGGTGATTAGCTGTGCCCCTCTTGCGTGTTGGTTGTGATCCCTGGACTTGGGGGCATTCGTGTCATCCTTGCCACCCACCCCCAGCCACCTGCGAGTCATCTAGACAGACTCAGCCCCCCCCTCGGGTCCCCTGCCACCTCAGCTTGGTGTGTGGAAGTGTAGTGGTTTTCTAGAGAAGCTGGGCTCTGGCCGTCACACCACCGGGCACCGCCAGCCTTGCCCCCGCCCCCACCCCTCATTCTGCACCCAAAGGCAGCTCCTCTCTGCCCCCTGGTGGTGCATTGACACAGGAGCTCGCAGCCCAGCGCGGTGGGGAGGGCCTTCCCCACCCTCACCTAGACTCGGAGCTTCTGCTCCTGCCATTCTAGCTCTGGCTGTGGTGGGGGTGCTCCTTAACACCCTGCCCCTGGGGGTGCTGGCGCAGGTCCCCGAGGATGGTGTTTCTGTCCTCCGCCTCCCACCTCCGGTCTTCAGAGCACTTGGTAATCAGGAATCCAGCTGGACCCCACTGTGCCATCGTGCATGGCTTCCCTCGTCACCCCCAAGGGTCTCAGGGCACCCCACACCACCTTCCTAACCTCCACTCTATACTCGCACCCTCTCCTCCTTCCTCCCAGAATCCCCTTCTTTCCCTTCCCCATGTGGACCCTGCTTAAGAGTGCAGCTGGGAGTGACCCAAGACCGAGGTCCCGGGGAGCTGGTGCCCGGGGCCCTGGGTGGGCCCCGCCACAGCACACCCTCCGGGCAGAGGGTTTAAATGGCCCCTCTTCCTGGCACAGACCCTGAGGCTGCTCCCCACCCCCCAATCATGAGTCTCGAGTGAAGGACTAGTCCACAGGGGCGGCTCTCTGGCAGGCCAGCCTCGCTCTGCCCACCGGTGCCCTTGCCCGCTTCCACCGTGAGCCCAAGTTTGGGGAGTGAGGTCCCGGGCCGAGAAGGCCACTGTCATCTGCAGTTCGCTGACGGAGGCTGTGAAAGCTGCGTGGCCCTGCCTGTGAACTGGTGGTGAGCACCCCCACACCAGCTGTGGGTCTTGGGGCCTTTTAAGCATGCGTTGACCCGGCAGCCCTGGCTGCGTCAGCTAAATTGACCCAGTCCCTTTCAGCCCCGAGATAACCCCCTGGGCCGGCCAGGCCCTGTCCTCTTCCCACCCCGACTTTACTGGGTGAGCTGCTCGCTCAGCTCCCCGGGGCGGGGCTGGCCCTGGGTGCAGCCGCCCGCCCCAGGCGCCCTGGGCTGGCCAGTGTGACCTGAGCTTGTGCGGAGCCCCCTCCCCCGTGCCCTGCCCGCGGTGGTTTACATGGTGATCTTTGTTCTGTTTACAGTGGGGCTTGAAGCGGAGTTCTGTGTCAGGAACCCGGCCCAAGGCCCCTCTGTTCAGACATTCCTGTGCTGAATAAAGTGTGTTTGACCCTGAGGAGGAGGCGGCTGCCTGTGTCTGTGCCCACAGCCCCTCGTCACACGCTCCCCCCTCCCTCCGGCATTTCTGCGCCTCTCGCCAAAGGCCAGGGTGGCAGTGGCCCTGACGGGCAGTCAGTTTGTGAAATTCTCACCGTATCTCACGTTTCACAGGCGCCTTCCATCCCTATGGGCCCAGGCAGCTTGGCAGGCACTACACACGGTGGGGAGGGGACTTGGGGCCCCGGCTGCATCTCCCCTTCCCACACTACCCGCCCAACCAGCAGGGGCCTGCGGGGGTCTGGGCATCTGCCTGCCCTCTCCCTCTTTTCCAGATGTGCTCTCCAGGACTCAGTAGCCTGGCTGTTTTGAGCCCCGCTGCCCTTGGCATTGGTGTAAGGGGCAGCCCAGGGTGCAGTTTCTTTGGGCGGCTGGAGAACGCAAGGCGCCGAGGTGGGCGGGCGGCCAGAGAGCCTGCAGACCGTCCGTGCGGGCAGGGTTGGGGGGGGGGCGCCTTCTCCCTCCAAACTGCCATGTAAGGCATCCACATTCCTTCCCCGTGCCCTGCCTCCCCGCTCCTCCCCGCTGGGGCCTCTGGGGCAGGGGCTGCGAAGGCTGTGGGCAGCAGGCTGACACTGCCGCTCCAGGAGGGGCAGGGAAACCCCGTTCACTGTGTGCACCCACCCCTCCCCCAGCCTCAAACCCTCTCCCCCCTGGCCCCCCAGCTGCCCCGGAGTAGGCCCCGGGTGCAGCGCCCCCGGGGCTGGCTCCTCCTTAATTGTCAGAACGGAAATTCAGGAAAATAAACTCTTTTAGCTTCTGCTGTTATTGGCTCAAAACGGGAGGCCTAATTAAAATAGATCTATGGAATCAGTGGAGTAGAGTTGAATTGAGAATCCAGAAGTACATCCTAATTTTTATGGTTAACTGATTTTCCACAAAGGAGCCAAGATAATTCAATGGGGAAAAAGTCTTTTCAACAGATGGTATTAGTAGCACTGGGTGTCCACGTGCGAAAGACTGAGTTCGGACCACGACCCCACATGCTGTATATACAAAGTTGACTCCAGATGAGCCATGGACCTGAAAGTGAGAGTAGAAACTAAACAAAACTCTTAGGGGAAATCATGAGTCTTCATCCCGACCTTGGGTTAGGCAGTGATTTAGATACAACAAGTGGGTTAGATACGACACCAGAAATGCAAGTGATAAATATAAGTTGTGCTTTAGCAAGATTTTAAAACTTTTTGCTTCAAAGGACACAATTAAAATGTTGACACTGGGAGACAATACTTGCAAATCATGCAGCTGATCATTGAAGAACGTATTTGAACTGCACGGGTCCACTTCCACGTGAGTTTTTTAAATAAATATGCAGCTGGCCTCTGTCTCCCTAGATTGAATGGCCAATACGCCCATGCAAAAGTGCTCAACATAATTAGTCATTAGGGAAATGCAAATCAGAAACAGGTGGAGGTACCACATCACATCCACTAAAAAGGTTATAATGCAGAGAGCTCCTCACAGGTGTCGGCAAGGGTGTGGAGAAATCGGAACCCCTGGCCCCTGCTGGCGGGAACGTTAAATGGAGCACCTGCTGTGGAAAGCGGTCTGGTGGTTCCTCAAAATGTTAAGCACAGAAGCAACGAAGACCCAGCAATGCGACTTCTAGGCATCCGCAGCAGGAAAATGTGCAGACACACGCACACACACCTGTACACAGCGCTCGTAGTAGCATTGTCCATAACAGCCCCAAATGGAAACCACTCGACTGTCCGTCAGCTGGGTAAACAAGAGGCAGTCCATCCGTACAATAAGTATTGTTCTCCAGTGAACAGGAGCGAAGTACTGATACATGCTGCAACATGAGTGGACCTCAAGCACAGTACGCTAAGAAGCCAGACACAAGACCACAGAATATAGGATCCCATGCACGTGAAATGTCTGAAATGGGCAGATCTACAGAGACGGAAAGTGGATGGGCGGTTGCCTAGGACTGGCCGCTGGGTGTGTCTGGGGCAGGATCACAGTAGGAGAGCCCCTTGTGGCAGACTCCCTGGACCCCAGACATCTGCTGAGTGAGCCTGTGCCCTGTCCAGCGAATGCCCCTCATCTTGCTGTCCTAGGACCGGTGTGGAAAGGGTGGCTTCAGGCCTGCTCAGTGCTAGAAAGACAGGAGCAATTCCATCACCACCTTCAAGGCCCACATGGTCTTGTTCACTGGGGGCCTGGTGGGACTGTGCCTCTTCCCGCCCCAGGAGCCCTGGGTAGAGGGGACACTGGAGCTCCCCTCAGTGCCTTCCCAGCTCCCCAGCCTGCCCAAGGCCTGTCCTACACATGACCTGGGCTGCCCCCTGGTGGCCAGGCAGGGAAGGGCTCCGTCCTCCTCACTGGCAAGGTGAGTGTAGTCCTAGCTGGGTTGTGACAGGCAGGCAACTGGATGGGCTGGGCAGTATTCTGGGGTACACAGGCAGAGGGGCCAGGAACAAGAGAGGGCGGGGTGAAATGGAGGGCGGAGGGCCTGACCTACTTGTTTCACACACATTCATTGAAAAAGTCAAGTCCAACTCCAGCATCCCAGTGCCCCATGGGAGGAGAGAACGTAGTTTGTGAAACATTCCAAATCATTAACAACACATCTCCCTCACTTTTTAGCAAATGCTTAATATTTTATAACTTATTTTTTTCACCTGGCCCCCTACTGTCCTCCAAGAGCTCCCAGCCTACAGGGGAGGCTAAGAAAAGAGTGTGGCAGGCCCGAAGTCACCCCTGACGCTCCTGCCCGGCAGCTACGAGCCCAGCTTTCAATGCGCTACCAGCCCCCTGGACAACGTGCCCAACCTGCCTGCCTGCCCGCAACCCCCACCCCTCTGGGTGAATCCAGGCCCCACCTGTGTGTTCCCTAAGAGCCAGAGATGTGGGTCTGGGCAGGAGGAGAACCTAATGCGTTTCAGCTGGAGGGAAAATGGGGTGGGGATGGGTGAGGGATGCTGGAGGGGAGTGGAGAAGGGCCCACAGGGAGGCGGTACAGCTGGATGAGGGCACATCTCTCTGGGCTGGTCTTGCAGCCACTCACTGGGAAAGGCAGAGAACCTCCTGATATTAAGAACGGAGAGCGGGGTCGCACTCCTGAGGGGGCTGCTCCCTGAGCAGGAGCAAGGCAGAGGGGCTGCAGATGTGTCTGCAGGTGGGAGCAGGGCGCAGGTGGAGCTCAGGGGACTCCCATGGTTTTTTTCCAGCCCACACTCCAGATTGACAATCCTCCTGTGGTCCCTTTCCTGTTTCTAAGCCGCTTCACTCAGGCCTGGCACTCCGGAAAAATCTACACCGGCCTCCAAAAGGACTCATACTCCTGTTAGGAAAGTTTTTTCAGCCCTGGCTGGCATAGCTCAGTGGATTGAGCACAGGCTGCAAACCAAAGTGTCGCAGGTTCGATTCCCAGTCAGGGTACATGCCTGGGTTGCAGGCCATGACCCCCAGCAACCTCACATTGATGTTTCTCTCTCTCCCTCCCTTCCCTCTCTAAAAATGAGTGAATAAAATATTTTAATAAAAAAACTAAAAGTTTTTTCTAAAGCGCCCACCAGAGCCCCGCTCAACCCCTCCCTGCCCAGAGAGGCAGCCTGAGAAGGGGCAGCACTTGGGGAACGGTGGCAAGAACGCTGGTCTTGGAGTCAGGAGTTCTGGCTTTAGTCCCAGAACGGCTCTCCTACTGGTGTCGATCTTTCCTGAGTCATTTCCTTTCACTGGCCCTCCGTTTCTCAACAAGACAAATCAAAATAACTCCTGCCTCGTGCTGCTGCTGCTGCCGCCGCCGCCCCTTACGGGTCCAAGGAGAGACCTTACCCTGTCCGCCAGGGCCCGCCCCACTGCCGCCAGTTCAGGCTCCAATGGCCCAGGGCCCCTCCGACTGTGTGCATGACCTCTTAGTTCCTCAAATCTACCTGGCTCTTTCTTTATCCTCCCGGGGTCTTCATTTTTCTCTCCCTCGGATGTTCCGGTCTCTTCTCCTAGTCACTCCCAATTTAGTTCAGATTAAGTGTCACTTCCTTTTGGAAGCCTGAGGCCCTGGTGCTTCTTCAGAGCATCACCACTGCAGTGCAAATCTTTAAAGGAGAGTATGGCTTCCAGGTCTCCCCCAGGGAGGGGAGGCGCTGCCTGGAGGAGTGGAAGGAACGCGATTGGCGCGGGAAAGGGGTTGCATCTGAAGACGCTAGTGAAGGACGGCGGGTCACCACCCGCCCTCGACTTCCGAAGTTGCTGGGGTCACGCGCCCCGCACCACGCGCAGTCAGAAGACACCCTCCGGCGGCCGTCTGGGACCCGGAAGCCAGTCTCTCGGCTGCCTGCGGGCGCTTTACCTTCGCTTCCACGTGACCTGAAACTCGCCGCTGATTGGGCCCGGGCCGGCCCGCCCGCTACGCCCGAGTCTCGAATTGGCTTTCCAGGGGCGGGGCTCACACCCCTGGACCATGGAGGTGGTGGCGGTGGCCGCGGCCTTGGGGTTCCTGCTACTGGCCGTGCAGGGTGCCCCGGCCGGAGACGAGACCCGGGAGGCTGAGGCCGTGCGGGCGCTCCTGGCCCGGCTGCTGGGGCCCGGGGCAGCGGCCTCCTTCTCGGTGTCGGTGAAGCGCTCGCTGGCGGCGGAGTCCGGCCTGGACACCTACCGCCTGAGCGGCGGCGGCGCCGGGGCGCAGGTGCAGGTGCTCGGCTCCACGGGCGTAGCCGCTGCCGCGGGGCTGCACCGCTACCTGCGTGACTTCTGCGGCTGCCACGTGGCCTGGTCCGGCTCTCAGCTGCACCTGCCGCAGCCGCTGCCTGCGTTGCCGGAGGAGCTGACTGAGGCCACGCCCAACAGGTACCGGCGGGACCCGCCCGTCGGCTCCCCTGGCTGCTGCCTCCAGCCTCCCGCGGGCGCGCACACCTCGCTGAAGTCCCGTCCCACCCCAGCGCTGGGCTGGTAGGAAGCGCTAGCCTTAGGGCCGCACACCTCTGGCTTCAGATCCCAGCTCTGCCTTGTCCAGCTAACTCAAAAAGAACCTAGAGGTTTTGGATAGAAATAAATGACAAAGATTTATTCTAAGGTCTTAGGGTTTATAAACTGGAAACACAACTAAACAATACTCGAGTGTTTCCAAGAAGAAAGAAACGGCAAGAGTTCTTATAGTACAAGGTACATTTTTCCAAGATCAGACGAGATGGGGGATGCGTTCAGGGCCCTAGTTGTAAAAGGTGCATTCTTGAGAGGAATCATCTTGCACTCAATCTCTGGGTGGGTTCCAGGTAACCTTGTGGGCTGGGTATGACCATTTGTTCCTTAGTCCTTCAGGAATAATCCAGGCGTTATCTGAAAGTGTGCTGCATGTCCAGACATGGATGCAGGACTGGAAAGATCAAAAGTCTAAGTTCCCAGACCAGTTAAAACAAGAATAGAATTTGTCTCCCCATGGCTCAACCTACTTGATTTTAGCAATTTAGCAGCTTGACCACAGTGACTACACCCCACTCATTCACTCCGTTCCTCAGCCTCTGAAAGCTGTGTGTCCTGGAGCAAGGCACTTCGCCTCTCCGAGCCTTGGTTGACTCATCTGAAAAATGGACCCAGTGACCTTTGCGGTGCAGTGTTGGTTGTGAGGGTTTGCCCGGGGATGGGAGCAGGATTTGCATGACTGGTGATCAGAAAATGCCATTTCTTTGCTGGCCCACCCTGTCTTCGAAGATGCTTGCTGAGGAACGACCCCCATGCCTCTCACAGGTCTCTGTTCTAGTCTTGCCTCGCTGCGTGGAAGGGATGTGTTCCCCCTTCCAGGACAGGGACCAGCTCTGCCAGACAGCACTTCCACATCGTGCCTGGAGAAGGGACTCTAGGAGGGTAGAATGGAATGTGCTTTCAAATACCTGCGGGGCTCGAGAGCCCTGAAAGAGTGCTGGGGGCCGGTGGGTGGGCGCCCCAGAAGCTCATGTCCTGAGTCTTAGCTCCACCTGGGGTAGATCCCCAAGTGAAGCAGCAGAGGGGCCACAGGTAGAACTCCTCCCCTCTGGGCTAGACCTGGAGTCAGGCCGCCCTCTGAGCTCTTCCGGGATGGTGGGCGTCAGGGACACACCCCAGCTCACGCCCCTGCCCACAGGTACCGATATTACCAAAATGTGTGCACGCAAAGCTACTCCTTCGTGTGGTGGGACTGGACCCGCTGGGAGCAGGAGATTGACTGGATGGCTCTGAATGGCATCAACCTGGCGCTGGCCTGGAGCGGCCAGGAGGCCATCTGGCAGCGGGTAGGTGCCCAGGGCATGGGCCACCCCAGGGGACCCAGCTCTACCCCCACCCCCACATCAGCACAGCGTCGGGGCACAGAGAGCATAAGGGCCCCGGAAGTGCCTGCGGTGTGCGCGACGGCTCCAGCCCTCTGCAAATCTGCAAACCGAGGCTCCCGCTGCTGAGACAAACGTCGGAATGCTTATGGAGAGCAGGACCCCAGCACGCTGCTGTTAACACTTTGAGAAGTCAGAGCTCCCTCCACCGCCTCCCATGCCCACTCAATCTGCTGCTTCTGCAGATTCTGTCTCACCAGCAGGTCCCAACCTGCCTCACCTTCTTCATCCTTAGTCACGGCCCCCATTCAGGCTCTCGTGCCCTCTTCCTGGACACCCACGAGAGCCTCTGAACAGGACTCGACTCTCGGCCCTCTGCTAGCCAGAGTGCCCCTTTCTGAAACGCGAATCCGGTCGAGACCTTCCACTAACCAACTCAGGAGTGTGCCACTGCCTTCCCTCTCCGTGAGGCCCGGGAGCTTCCACCCCTGGGCCCTCTGGGCGCTAGCTGAACCTTGGGGTGTGTAGGCTCCCCACAAAGCTCTCCTCACCCATCGCTCTAGCCAGCCTTGATTCATGAGACCTCCTAAGGCCCCTTCCTCGTTTGGGGGAGAGCCCCTTTGTGCCCCCCTCAGCCGTGTGACAAGAGTGACATATTCGTAAACTCACCAGTTCACAGATCCCTTTCTGCTGGACTGTGGACTCCTTGCAGCGTGGGGGGGGTGCGTCTTGTCTGAGCAGCTGGAGGGCACAGCACGGAGAGGAGGCCAGTGAGTGTTTGTTCAGTGACTGGAGAGCAGGGTATTTATGTGTCTGGGGATTGCCTTCCTCTGCAGGTGTACCTGGCCTTGGGCCTGACCCAGTCAGAGATCGATGACTACTTCACCGGTCCTGCCTTCCTGGCCTGGGGGCGCATGGGCAACCTGCACACCTGGGGTGGACCCCTGCCCTACTCCTGGCACCTCAAGCAGCTTTACCTGCAGGTAAAACGATGGAGAAGAGGCCATGGCTGGTGTGGCTCAGTGGCACAGAGTCTCCCACTGCAGACCCAGGGGTCCCAGGTTGGATCCCCAGTCAGGAGACACGCCTGGGTTGTGGGCCAGGTGCCCCAGCAAGAGACAACTCATCTATGTTTTTCTCCCTCTCTTTCTCCCTTCCTTACCTCTAAAAATAAATAAACACAATCTTAATAACAATGGGGTAGGGAAGGCACAGGATCGGGCTAGACAGTAACAGGCCTAGGGAGGGTGGTGTCTGGCCGGGCTCAAGGCACTCAGCTGGGCCCTGAGGACTCTGTGCGCCCTGGGAGAATGAGGGCCTCCCGTCCCCGGCCGTGCTCACCAGTTCCCCGCACCTCCCTCCTCCTCAGCATCGAATCCTGGACCGGATGCGCTCCTTCGGCATGACCCCCGTGCTGCCGGCATTCGCAGGGCATGTCCCCAAGGCTATAACCAGGTGAGGCTCCCCCCACCCACCCTCACCCACTCAGCTCGGAGATGGAATTTCTATTTTCCTGCAAGACATGATTTAAAGAAAAACCGAAGCTCTGGATGTAGCCCTGCCTTGATTCCTGGCCCCGCCACCCACTAGCCTTGAGACCTTGGACAGAGCACGTGACCACCCTGGGCCCCAGCTGTCTCCCTTGTAAAATCTGAGTATAGGAAGCTTGGCGTGGAGTCTTAGCAAAAGGCAGCTCTATGAGGGGTCGTCTGGGTGCACTGGTCTCTGTCCTTCCTGCTCCTCTGTGCTCCCCGCCCCCACCCCTGCGGTTGGGGAAATGCTTCAAGCCCCAGCTGAGCCCTCCCCTCCCTCAGGAAGTCCTGTTGCCACCTCAGCGTTGGTTGCTGCCTCCTTCATGCCCGTGAGCACCCAGTTTCCTCTGTTCTCGCGGTGCTCAGTGCACGCTGCTGGCCTCGCTGGCCACCCCTTTGTCTCTCCAACCCGAGAGGCAGGAGCCTCGCGCACACAGGCGGTGAACGTGTGTCGGGCCGTCCGGGGCTGCCGGAGCAGGCTCTGAGCTGGGCCCTGTGGGGGAAGCAACGCAGGTGCACTGAGTTCCTGCCCCTGGTGGGAGGCAGGTTGCCAGGGGGTTACAGTACAGAGGGCCCACTTCTCTGTCAAGGTCATTTCTGCCTGGGGAAGGGGCCAGCAAGGGCTCAGGGCAGCGGCAATACTGGGCCAGACCTTGGAAAGCGAGTACTGCTTGTTGCAGACAGTGGGAGAGGAGAGACAGCAAAAGCTTTCCAGACGAGGCGAAGCCTAAAAGTTATCAAGGCGTAACCAGCTGCATACGCAGGGAGGGAGGAGGAAAGGAATGCAGGCACGGGCATGGTATGTTCAGATGCACGGAGGCCAGCATGAGTCCCGGGAGCTGTGGGTGAGGTGACGAGATAAGCGATGACTATTGCGTCAGCCTCCGGTAAATGTCTGCACTGTCCTCACCCCCAACCAGAGTGTTCCCTCGGGTCAATGTCACCCAGATGGGCAGCTGGGGACACTTCAACTGCTCCTACTCCTGCTCCTTCCTTCTGGCTCCGGAAGACCCCCTGTTCCCCATTGTGGGGAACCTCTTCCTGCGGGAGCTGACCAAAGAGTTTGGCACCGATCACATCTATGGGGCCGATACTTTCAATGAGATGCAGCCCCCGTCCTCAGAGCCCTCCTACCTTGCTGCAGCCACTGCCGCTGTCTACCAGGCCATGACCACAGGTTTGGCGCCAGCGGGAGGCGGGGAAGGGGAGCCCCTGGGCTCTCAGGGGGGTGGGGCTGGGAGACGGGCCTGGGAATGACACCGGACTCTGGCACGAGGCACTTGGCGGTGTGCACACGCAAACATCGTCTGGTTTGCTCACACTGGCTGAGAGGGGAGCTCTGAGCTCGGGCTCTAGCACGCCCCCTGCCCCTGCCCATGTGGCTTGTGACCAGCCACCTCCTTTCTGTTCCTGGTGCCTCAGTTGCTTGTCCGTGACATGGGACTTCCTCGGGAGTGGAAGGAGGCCCGGCCCAGAGTCAAGCATCGAGTGGCAGCTGAAAACACAGGGGCGGGCAAACGTGGGTTTGCCGTTGAGAGTGCTAGAAACACAGGGTTTGTTCTTGTCCTGTTGTTATTTATGAGTTATTTTGTCATTTGCATTACAACGGCAAACCTACGTTTGCCCACCCCGTGTTTTATTTGGTGTCCACCTCCACGCTGAGGCACCTGACGCAGGCCGGAGATCGGAGAGTGTGCCCAAAGCTGTGAGGTGCCCTTCCTGGGGCACCAGTGGGAACCGAGCGCTCCTTCCTGCCCCCTACAGGGGAGGGCGGACCGGACCAGGTCAGGAGTGGCTTGGGCAGGCCTCCTGGTCGCACAGGAGGGGAACCAGTGGGCTCAGGGCTCCGAGAGCAGCGCTGATGGGCCCAGGGCCTGTCAGAGGGCTCGTTCAGCCTCCTCCCTTCCCGGCCCCACGTTCTGAGTCGGAGGAGCAGCCAGGAACGTGCGTTTTAACCGGCCCTCCGCGTACACGCGACAGCACCTCCCTGGAGCTGCTGGCTGGGAGAGGAGGGGAGAGGAAGGGTGTGTGTGAGGACGTGCCCTGCTGGTCGGGCGCACAGGGGAAGGGGGGTGCCTGTGACAGTCACTTACCTTCTCTGGACCCCCGTTTCCTCATCTGTAGAATGGGGTGAACGTTCCCTTGGCCTCTCTGCTGTTCTCATCACCCTCCTTCTCTGTCCCCCCTCCCCTACCACAGTGGACCCTGACGCTGTCTGGCTCCTCCAAGGCTGGCTCTTCCAGCACCAGCCCCAGTTCTGGGGCCCCGCGCAGGTGGGCGCGGTGCTCAGGGCAGTGCCCCGTGGCCGCCTGCTGGTGCTGGACCTGTTTGCTGAGAGCCAGCCCGTGTACAACCGCACGGCCTCCTTCCAGGGCCAGCCCTTCATCTGGTGCATGCTGCATAACTTCGGGGGCAACCACGGCCTGTTCGGGGCCCTGGAGGCTGTGAACCGAGGCCCCGCGGCCGCCCGCCTCTTCCCCAACTCCACCATGGCGGGCACGGGCATGGCCCCCGAAGGCATCGGCCAGAACGAGGTGGTCTACGCCCTCATGGCCGAGCTGGGCTGGCGGAAGGACCCGGTGACGGATTTGGGGGCCTGGGTGACCAGCTTTGCCGCCCGGCGGTACGGGGCCTCCCACGCGGGCGCAGAGGCGGCATGGAGGCTGCTCCTCAGGAGCGTCTACAACTGCTCGGGCGCCGCCTGCAGCGGCCACAACCGCAGCCCGCTCGTCAGGCGGCCGTCCCTGCAGATGGTCACCACCGTCTGGTACAACCGATCCGACGTGTTCGAGGCCTGGCGGCTGCTGCTGACAGCCACCCCCACCCTGGCCGCCAGCCCGGCCTTCCGCTACGACCTGGTGGACGTGAGCCGCCAGGCGGTCCAGGAGCTGGTCAGCTTGTACTACGAGGAGGCGAGGACTGCCTACCAGAGCAAGGAGCTGGTTCCGCTGCTGAGGGCAGCGGGCATCCTGGTCTACGAGCTTCTGCCCTCACTGGATGGCCTACTGGCCAGTGACAGCCACTTCCTGCTGGGCAGCTGGCTGGGACAAGCCCGGGCCGCGGCGGTCAGTGAGGCCGAGGCCCGCTTCTATGAACAGAACAGCCGCTACCAGCTGACGCTTTGGGGGCCGGAGGGCAACATTCTGGACTACGCCAACAAGCAGCTGGCAGGACTGGTGGCCGACTACTACACCCCCCGCTGGCGCCTCTTCTTGGACATGCTGGTCGAGAGCCTGGTCCAGGGCGTCCCCTTCCAGCAGCACCAGTTCGATAAAGACGCCTTCCAGCTGGAGCAGACCTTTGTCCTCAACACACGGAGGTACCCTGACCAGCCCCAAGGCAACACTGTGGACCTGGCCAAGGAGCTCTTCCTCAAATATTACCCCCGGTGGGCGGCTGGCTCCTTGTGACGGATTAACCACCCCTGGGCCATATGCACCCCCCACCCCAGGCCCCGGCAGGTCCCCGGGGTCAGGGGCTGGGCAGGCATCACTGGAGCTCCCCAGGCCTGGGCGAAGGAACTCAAGACCTGCCAGTCGGATCAGGGGAAGGAGATTTGGAGGGAAGTGAGACGCCCTCCCCCACCACCCCAAATTGGGGGTCAAAGTACTGTTTTAATGCAACTTAATAAACCGGTGAATTGCCTGGGCCTATCTGTCTGAATGTCACTGCTAGGTGCCGGGGTGGGGGGGGCCAGAGTTACAGCACAGACCCGGCGTGAGGCTGGTTCTCCCCACCCTTTGCCCTTGTCCTAATACTGATTCCTGACCTTTGACCTGAGAATGCCTTCCCGAAGCATCTCCTTTCGTGCCGTCAGTAGCAAACTTGGGAAACTGTAATTGTCCCTGTGGGAAGATCTGGCCAGGGCTCTCAGTGTCTACCTGGGAGCCTTTACTTCCTCACTGCAAAGCCTCGCTCTGCCTCTGACCAGCAATGCAGAAAGGTCATTCCAAGAAGTAGCCTCATCTCTGCCTTGACCTCGATGCTGAGAGAGGAGATCTGACCTTAGAGCTGAGTCGGCCATGGACCTCTGGAGGGTTCAGCCTTGACGTAATGCCGAAGACACAACAAGGGGTGGAGACTTCTTCAGGCCTGGGCGGAGCAGAGTAGGTGATATCTTGTCCAGAGAAGAGAGCCTGACACTCCACCAGCCTCTCCCACCAACCCATCCCCATGGACCGCACCGTGGTGCTCATCACCGGCTGCTCCTCGGGCATCGGCCTGCACCTGGCCGTGCGTCTGGCGTCAGACCCATCGCGGAGCTTCAAAGGTACCCGAGGGGATTTGGATGGAGACGGGGGAGCGGCCCCGGGTCCGAGAGAATCTGGGTAAGTTGAGCAGGCCATTCAGATCCTCGTTTCCTCCCCCACCCTCCAGTGTACGCCACTTTCCGGGACCTGAGCACGCAGGGCCCGCTGTGGCAGGCAGCTGAGTCCCAAGGGTGTCCTCCTGGCTCCCTGGAGACACTGCAGCTGGATGTACAGGATGCAGATTCTGTGGCTGCAGCCAGGGCACGTGTGACCGAGGGCCGCGTGGACGTGTTGGGTGAGCCTCCCCAAAACGCATGCCAAAGCCTTCCCTGCCCCGTGTCCAAACCTAGGTGTGTCGAGGCCCAGGGAGCACCAGGGGTGCCGCAGGGGTGGAGGGCAGTGCGTGAGGCACGTGGGGATAGACCTCTCCTCGCAGTGTGCAATGCTGGCCGGGGCCTGTCCGGGCCACTCGAGGTGCACTCGGCTGACGCCGTGGGCTCCGTGCTGGACGTGAACTTGGTCGGGACGGTGCGGGTGCTTCAGGCCTTCCTGCCGGACATGAAGCGCCGCCACTCAGGACGCATATTGGTCACCGGGAGCATGGGAGGCCTGATGGGTGAGTGGAAGGGGCCTGGCGGGGTGAGAGGGACGCAGGGGGCTGTCCGCGGTTGCGCGCCCTCCGCCTCTCAGCGGCCTCATCTCCCCTCCAAAGGGATCCCCTTCAACGATGTTTACTGCGCCAGCAAGTTCGCCATCGAAGGTTTATGTGAGAGTCTGGCCGTTCAGCTGCTGCCCTTCGGGGTCCAGTGAGTCACCGCCCTGCCCCTGGAACCCTCTGAACCCCGACTTTAGGAACCCCCACACCCCATCTCCTCTCGCTGGAGCTGCTCCCAGGCGGGCTCCTTGGCCTGTCCCCATGGCAGCCCGTATTTGTCGTGTGCCAGGCACTATTCTGTGCCCGCGCACATGTACGCTGGTACATACCTAGCTGGTGAGGTGTCTGTTATCAGGAAGCTCTGGCCCAGAGGGGTTAACTGACTGCCTCAAGGTCACACAGCATGTTACCCAGGCAAGTTGGAATTCTGATTTCAGACCAGGTCTCACAGCCTCAGATGGATGTGGAAGCCCCTCTCGGGCAGCGAACCACTTTCCAAGTGCTCTGTCTGTCACTAGCCACCTGCCCATGCGCAGACCCCTTCCCACCCTCCCTTCCGGTGTGGCGGGGTAGCAGGGGGCTGGGGGCCAGGCTGGGGGTCAGGCCGGGGCCCTGCTCTCGTTGGCCCTCAGCCCACTCACTGCTCTGCTGCTCTCGGGTCGCCAGTGTGAGCCTCATCGAGTGCGGCCCTGTGCGCACCGCCTTCCAGGAGAAGTTCCAGATGGGCCGTGGCGTGGTGCTGGACAATGTAGATGCCCAGACCCGAAACCTCTTCTCCCAGTACCTGCACCACAGCAAGCAGGCCTTCCGCGAGCAGGGGCAGGACCCAGAGGAGGTGGCAGAGGTGGGTGCCAGGCAGGGCTCCCGGAGCTGGGGCGGCAGGCCAGCCCTCGCACCCAGCTGCAGCTAACGCGCTTTCTCCCTCCCCCACAGGTCTTCCTCACCGCGCTGCGCGACCCGCGGCCCGCCCTGCGCTACTTCAGCTACGAGGGCATCCTGCCCTTGGTGCGGCTGCGCCTCTCCGACCCCAGCGGCTGCAGCTACGTCGCTGCCATGCACCGCATAGGGTTCAGTGACAAGCCCACCCATGGTCCTGATGGTGCTGATGGTGCCGGAACCGAGGCCGGAGCCGGAACCGAGGCCGGAGCCGGAACCGAGGCCGGTGCCGGAACAGAGGCCGGTGCCGGAACAGAGGCCGGAGCCGGAACTGGGGAACCCTGAGCTCAGCGCTCCTCCAGCCGCCCTGCAATAAAGGCCTGGTCCCCATGGTCTCCTTCTCTCTTCTTTGCGTCCCCCAGGGACATGCAGTTCTGGAAAATGGAGCAGAACTGCACCTGGAGTGGGCAATCTTGAAAGTCCTCGTTCGCTCAGGTTACACCTACTGGGAAACCTCCCGGGAGGAGGGAAGAGCTAGCCAGGGTCAGACTCAAGTCCACTGCTCTTGTCTGAGCAGTAGGAGTTAGGCGGACTTGGAGGGGGAAAAAGTCTGGTTGTGACTTGGCCACTAGTCATGGGACCGCGGGCAAGTTCTTTACCCTCTGGGAGCCTATTTTCCCATCTGTAACATGGGTATGATACCTATGCCACAGATCAGAGTAAGTATTAAGTGAGATAACACTCGAAAGCGCTGGTGTAGAGGTCTTCATAGCAGGCATGGGCGTTGTCACTACTGGTGGTGTGACTGGTACTGTAACTGGAGTCCCACGCAGAGGCCAGACATGGAAAGAAGAAACAAGGCCAAGTGAATTGAAAGGAAGCAGCCCCACTCACCCTTCACCTTGCCCCCTGCCCTGGGCGAAACTCGGGGGGAGACATCCCCGAGAGCCCAGGAGCTGCCTCTCACCGGGAGGTCTGGCCAAGGCCCAGCAGCCTGTGCTCCTTCCCGAGCTCAGCCAGAGGAGGGGCTGGCAGGAGCCCCCGAGAGGGCCTGCGGGGTGTGCAGCCCGTCTCCTTCTAACTGCCTCCCCGGCTGGGTGCTGGAGGGAGGGGTGAAGAACGGATCGAAACTGGGGGAGCAGGTTTCAGGCAGAGGGCAGGGCAGGGGTGCCCTGGAGGGGAGGTACCGAGGGAGAGACTAGGCGGGGGGAGGAAGACAACCGGGGGCCTGGACGTGGGAATAGAGAGGGACCTACTGGGGCTCCCGGGGCTTTGCGTGGGACCGTGGGGGAAGGAGGCGCCGCTTCCCCGCCTGCCCGTGCTTCCAGAAAGTGGTCTGCTCCGGCCCTTCGGACCTCCTGCTGCTTCCACTCCTCCCTAGAAGGTTCAGGAAGGGGCTGTTGGGGACCGCCCTGCCTGGTCTCAGGAAGCTGTAACCCCACCCCCGTGACAGGCTGAGTGAGAGGCCTCAGAACCAGGAGCCACTAAGGAGACAAAACTTATTTCCCTGGCATGAACGCTGCCTGTTCTGTGCCTGACCTCCTAAGCTTGATCAGTTAGCCAATGACGGGTAAGATTTCCCACGGGGGGGAATCGCTTAAGACAGGCATGACCACGTGGAGGCCTCAGGGAAGGACTTGGGGGGCTGTGGAAACGAAGGGGGGATCAACATCGACCCCCGCCCCCTCGGCTTTGTCAAAGCCTGAGTCCTTGTTCTTAGAAGTGAGTAATCCAAGTCTCCTGGATGCCTTTGTCCCCTCTGTTGACTCAGGCCAGCAGAAATAACAGGGGTGGTGCAACCCCAACCAGAGTCAGTGGACCCCCGGGGTAATCAGGCCTGGGACATAGATTATGCAAGATCCTGTGAGATCTGCTTGCTGGAGGATGTTATTAGATTAGAATCTGAAGGCATAGGCAGGAAATGAGACTAGCCTTTTAGGTCCTGTAGTGATAAAACCCCAGAAACTCTGCCCAGAATCCCAGCGGGAGTTCTGCCAGCACCTTTGAAAATTACCTACCTGTTTGATCTTCCCTGCCAGGCTGGAATCCACAAACTGTGTCGGTATTCTTAATAAAAACCTACTGAGGCGGGGGGCTCGGGGCGCTCTCTACTAGAGAGAGTGGCCGTTTTGTCCCTATTTCCCCATAGGACTCGGTTGTCCTCCACAAGGGGCCTCAGCCACCCCGTCCCTGCCTATCTCCCTGCTGTGCTGGCCCGGGAGAGCTGTCCACTTCACGCCCGGGTGTGAGAGTGTGTGACCTTGCTCTAGAGGTCGCCCATGGTAGGGGGAGGTGTGACAATGAGAAAGGCAGACGGTGACCGCTCTCTTCCATGCATCCACATGCTTAATAATCTCAAGCAGGCCAAGACAAAAAAAAAAAAATGGCCCAAAGAACAGATCAAAGCTCCAGAAAAAATACAACTAAGCAATGAAGAGATAGCCAACCTATCAGATGCACAGTTCAAATGCTAAGTGAAACAAGCCAGGCAGTGAAAGACAAATACCATATGATCTCACCATTAACAGGAACCTAATCAACAAAACGAACAAGCAAGGAAGGTATAGCCAAAGACATTAAAATTGAGAACAGGCTGACAGTGACCAGAGGGGAGGGGATAATGGGGGAAAGGGTGAAGGGTTTACAGGAACAACTATAAAGGACACATGGACAGTAACAAGGGGGTGGGGTGGAAACGGGAGGGAGGTGGGGAGGGCTGGGGTGGTGAGGAGGGGTGGGGGGAAAAGGCAGAAAACCGTACTTGAACGACAATAAAAAAAATGGTTAAAATTTTTTTAAAAATAAAACAAAAAATAATCATCTCAAGCAGTCCTGTAGCAGAGCCCCTGTGATTTCAATGCACATAGCATTTTTTGGCAGGTAGAATTAAATAATTTCTTTTCTTTGCACTTCTTTTAATTAAAATTTTTTTTATTGATGACCGTATTACAGTTGTCCCAATTTTCCCCCCATTGCCTCCCTCCTACTTGGGACCACCATTCCCTCCGGCAGCACCCCCTCAACTAGCCCTCCGTTCAAATACGAACTGCTCTGTTTGCTCCACTCCTTTAGTCACTGATGTGGCATCTCCTTCTGTATCAGGAGGTGATAACTTCAGGGTCAGGAAGAGAATTTGATGAGTCTGTTTGGTAGAAGGAAGGGCTGTCTTCAAGGTAGCAGTGACCAGTTGCTGGTACCCAGGAGTCCCATGCAGAAAAAGTTATCTGTGACTAAAGAAACACAGACTTCTCTCTCAGGTCCCCAAAACGCCCCCTCCCTCACTCCCTATCTCACAGGCGGCAGACACAAGGCCCTCGGCCGAATCCGGCCCTGGTGGCAGCGCCAAGCTCCTTGCCCCTAGTTAAGGAGTCGTTCTATTTACGTGGTCCTGACGTTACATTTGGCCCTTGGAAGGCGACCACTAGGCTGATGGGGCCCCTGGCGAAAATGAGTTGGACACCCTTGCTGGCCTATCCCCATGAAAACCCCCTACGTTTTTGCTTCTCGGAAGAGCCAGATTCAAGAAATCTTGCTCTCCTGTCCTCCTGCTTTGATCAAATCGAATAAAACGTTCTCTGTCTCCGAGCACCAGTGTCTCGATACATTGGCCTAGTAGCACATCAGGTACTTGAACCTGAATTTGAGGGGTGATCCAATAGTAGTCCCGTGACTTTGAATATCATTTACATGCTGATGGCCCCTCAACCCCCCCAACCAAAAAACCCCCACACATCTCCGACGTCACTGTCTCTCCCACAAACTCCAGCTTCTATTATCTCCAACTGCCTGCTGAACATCTTTTCTTTTTAATTTTTTGAATTGTACTTTTTCCATTACCATTTCACCCCCTTCCACCTCCTTCCCCCTGCACTCACCACACTGTTGCTCATGGCCTTGAGTCCTTTATCCTTTTTGCTTGCTCCCTCCACCCCGACCTCCCCGCTCCCAACAGCCGTCGTCCTGCTCTCCGTCTGAGCTGCTCAACATCCTGTGCCTAATGAACTTAACATGTGCGAACCCCAATTTCTGACTTCCAGCCCTTCCAGTCTTCCCTACTTCAGCATATGGCAGTTCTATGCTTCCGGTTGCTTAGTCCAAAAACCTTAGATACTCCTTAACGCCAGTCTCTCTAATCCCTCAACCAATCCAGCAAATGCTGACAGCTCCACCTCAATCTTCAAGACATACTTGGAAATTACCCGAGTCCATACACTATCATCTCTCCTGGATTTTTACAGTAGCTTCCTGCAAGGTTCAGGCCAGTTCCCAGCCCCCAGAAGGCGCATGACCCAGTCAGGTCAGTTTCCGACCCACTGGACTGCCCGTGACTCAATTATCCCAACTGGCTTGATAGCCCGAGCCTTAATTGAAACTGTCCCCCACCACACACAGATGATATCTGACTGGGCCACAAAGGCCAGTGGTCAGCCCGACCCTGTGCCTGGGACCAGCCCAGCCCTTCATCTAACCCATGGTCCTGACTCACATCCTGGAAACATGAGGCATCTGACCAGAAGGACAAGAGACTAATCCCTCCCCTGTCCCCCCACAAAGCCTGCGCTTTTTCTTTAAAAAATCCCATTCTTGCTGTCCTCCCCGGGGCTGCAGTTGGTCCAGACTTAGCCTATCTGTAAGCACAGTTCAAATAAAGGCGCTTGGATCAGATCACCCGGCTCCTCTCCCCTCTACGTCTTTCGCATTTGAAACTGGAAAAGCCAGCGTCTGTGCTGCCTGGCACCTACCAGACCCAATAAGCGCAGACAGCGATAGAATCTTTATGGGCATTTTACTCAGATGGACGCGATCTGAGAAGACGGCGGGTTTGTATTCTAACACACCATCTTCCGTTTCCTTTCACACCAGCCTTCTTACAACCGAGAACAGAGGAGTTTGAAATTCAGGAGAAATTAGATGTAAAAAAAAACCTGCAGCGTTTGCCCTGGGCAGTTAGCTGTGCCCCAGGTGGTTGTCTTTCTCTCCCTGGAACACAATGGCTCGGACACCACCTCGATTGCTTGTGATCTCATGTGGAGGGCAAAGGTCAATCGCTGTGGTCTCCTGGAGGCAGGGTGGGCTGTACCTAAAGTTCTTAGAAAATAGTTGGGTTTTTTTTAAAGTTTTATTTATTTATTTTTAGAGAGGGAAGGGAGGGAGATACAGAGAGAGAGAAACATCAATGTGCGGTTGCTGGGGGTCATGGCCAGCAACCCAGGCATGTACCCTGACTGGGAATCGAACCTGCGACACTTTGGTTCGCAGCCCGCGCTCAATCCACTGAGCTACACCAGCCGGGGCTAGAAAATAGCTTTTAAAAAAAATTTTTTCATTTACTTACTTTTAGAGAGGGGAAAGTGGGGAAAGAGGGAAGAGAAACATGAATGTGTGGTTGTCTCTCAAGCGTCCCCTACTAGAGACCTGGCCCAAAACCCAGGCATGTGCCCTGACTGGGAATCGAACTTGTGACCCTTTAGTTTGCAGGTCAGCACTCAATCCACTGAGCCACACCAGCCAGGGGAGCTTTCCTTTTCATTAGGGGCCAGATGGCATGGGGCGCTTTGTCCATTTCACTCACTGTCAATCACCACAATATCCTCCCCTTCCCTCTCACTTCCCCAGGGATTCCACCTCCGGGATCCCCAACCTGGCTTTGTCACAAGCCCTCAGGTCTTAATCCGAGGCATCTTTCGCTCCCCCCCCCACCCCCCCGCCCCGCCAGCTTTGCAATTATCCTGCTCTCCCACCTGTCTACCAGCCTCAATGCGAGCGGATTGTGGACAACTGCACGTCCTTTCTAACTTCAGATCTTCTTCCAATTTTCTAACTCCATCCTCAGACTCTAGCTGGGCGTTGGTGGCCGGCCACAGCCACCAACGGGCTTCGGCTCTCGCCCGCTTTTGTCTTGGCCACTTGCATCCTCTGGCGGCTCTACGGAGCTCACACGCAGAGCTCCCCTCGGCCTCTCCCCCGCCAACTGGCGCATCGCTGGTTTTGTGGGATATGTAGAGCATCCCACCGCGGCCTCGGAGTCTCATTACATGGCGCCCGTCATTACTTCCCTACACGTTCCCGAAACATACAGGACCTCACTTTTCTCATCGGTGAAGTGGGGGCTTGGCCAGAGTTTTCCCGTGGCCGCCCACGTGAGGACCCTAGGACTGGGGGGAGCAGGAGGACTCCAGGAACGCTGAACCCTAATTTAAGCGTTACCTTGTGACCCCTGACCTCCGTCTCTGTAATTTATTAAGAAAGCCAGGTGTTCGGCTTTTGTAGCTGTGCCCGTGATGACCTGGCTGAAGCCAATTTTTCTCTCAGGGTCTGAAGGGCATTCATGAAACGGGCTTTCAAGCTCGGATTGTCCTCCTCTGCTCAGTCCCGTGTGGCAGACGTCTGGAGAGGAGCGTTATGCCATTTCCCAAACATCCGGACTCCGCCCCTTCCCTTTGTAAATCTCGCGAGAATGCCGCGCCGGACAAAAGTGAGCATTTTTGGCCTTCCTCGGCTTCCGTAGGTTGGAGTCACAATTCCTAAATCAGTGTTTCCGGGTTGCTTCGAGGGGGGCTGTCCTCAGCGGTGTTGAAAGTGGAACCAAACCCCGGAGGTATCAGTAAGTAGGGGACCTAGTCGAGTCTGAGTGTTTATCTTTAGTCCCCTCATTTGATTCCTTGAAGACCCTGGTGAAGCTTAGCAGGAGGGCCCAAGATTTCTGGATCCCCAGCCCAGTGACTCAGGGGCTCCTGTTCAGTTCCCTCTCCCAGGATTTCCATTCAGTTCAGCAAGCTCACCTTCCCGTCTTACAGATCAGGAAACCCAGTCTTACAGCACAGCCCCAAGGCGCTGTTTACTAGACCCCGGCCCCGGCCCTGCCCCCGGGTTCCTCTCGATTGGCACAGACCTCACCCCTCTCCATGTTCCTTTCCTTGGGTCCAAGGTCCCCTGCAGACATCGACCTCGGGCACATTCCCGTCAGTCACCCTCTACTGGTCTCCCTGACTGTCTACAGGCCTAAGCAGCATGGCCTTATTCCGGTCGGGCCTCCTGGTGCTGACGACGCCGCTGGCCTCCCTGGCCCCTCGCCTGGCCCCCATCCTGACCTCCGCGGCCCGGTTGGTGAATCACACCCTCTATGTACACCTGCAGCCGGGCATGAGCCTGGAGGGCCCGGCTCAGCCCCAGTCCAGCCCCGTGCAGGCCACGTTTGAGGTTCTCGATTTCATCACGCACTTATATGCTGGCGCCAACATGCACACGAACCTGGACATCAGGATCCTGCTGACCAATATCCGAACCAAGAACACCTTTCTCCCTCCCCCAGCCAGCTCAGTCCAGAACCTGGCCCACCCGCCGGAGGTGGTGCTGACTGACTTCCAGACGCTGGATGGAAGCCAGTACAACCCGGTCAAGCAACAGCTAGAGCGTTATGCCACCAGTTGCTACAGTTGTTGTCCGCAACTTTCTTCAGTGCTACTATACCCCGATTATGAGCATGGAGAGCCGCCCGTGGAGCCGCCCGTGGATCCCTTACCCTCCACCATTAGGCCATCCTACCCGGTGGCCAGATCTCCAAAGCAGCCCGTGCGTGGCTACGGTCGTGGGGCTCTGGGTGGCACGTTTGACCGCCTGCACAACGCCCACAAGGTGTTGCTCAGTGTCGCATGCATCCTGGCCCAGGAGCAGCTTGTGGTGGGAGTAGCGGACAAAGACCTGTTGAAGAGTGAGTGGGAGAGACACTGGGTTAGGGTGGTGGAGAGCCCCCAACACTCCTTGCCCTCAGCACTGCCAAGACTGAGAAGGGTGGGGCCATCCGTTTCTCCCCCCCTCCCGCCGCCCCCCAAATGTCACACACAGTGCCCAGCACTCAGTTGATGCTAAGGAAATCTTGTTAAATGAGTAAAAGCAGCTTTGTCAATGTGTGGTTTAGTCACCACTCAATCAGAATCCCCAAATGTGGAGCCAAGGAAGCTGCACTTTTAACAAGGTCTCCAGCTGAGGCACCCTGGAGTTTGAGACCCTGGGAATAAATGGGTGCGTAAGTTGTGGGTAGCGGTGGCAAAGACAGTAAGAGGGGACTCAGGCATGATACGGTTCTTGAAAGTCTCTGTCTGGCTCTGGTGCCCACTGGTACCCCCAGTTCTCCAGACACATGCCAGCCCCTGCAGGGACTACCGTGCTTCCCTGGCGCCTTCCCGTCCTAGCTTTCCCGTCACCGACCACTTCTCAGCTTAGTCCTTTCTTTCTGCCACCCGCCTCTGGAGATAGGGTGCTTAGGGACACTCTTCCCCAAACTGGCCCATACTCTTCCTCCCCAGTAAAAAGGTCTCACTGTTCTGGACTCCTTCCTCAGGCAAGTTGCTCCCCGAGCTGCTCCAGCCCTACGCAGAGCGTGTGGAACATCTGAGTGAGTTCCTGGTGGACATCAAGCCCTCCTTGACTTTTGATATCATACCCCTGCTGGACCCCTATGGGCCTGCTGGCTCTGACCCCTCCCTGGAGTTCCTGGTGGTCAGCGAGGAGACCTATCGTGGGGGGATGGCCGTCAACCGCTTCCGCCTTGAGAATGTAACCCCCGAGGGAGACTGGCAGAGGGAGGGGATGGGGAAGGCCATTGTGGGGGAGGCTGTTGGAAATGTACCATGACCCCAGAGGAGAGAAGCGAGGGCTCAAGGTGGTAGAAAGAGGCAAGGAGGAGCTTGTTCCCAGGTTGTCCTCTGAGGCCAGCTCTACCTCTGGGGTAAGTAGGGGAAGATAAAGGGGGCAATTTGGGTGTCAGTGTTTGCCCTTCTTCATCTCAGCCCTCCACACCCCTCCTCCTTTACTTCAGGGCCTGGAAGAGCTTGCCTTGTACCAGATCCAGCTACTTAAGGACCTAAGCCACAAGGAAAATGAGGAGGACAAAGTCAGCTCCTCCAGCTTCCGCCAGCGAATGCTGGGAAAACTGCTGCGGCCTCCACATGTAAGCGTGTCCTCCCTTCCTCCCCCCTGCTTGCGTGGGCTGGAGATGCTGGAAGGCAGAGACTGAAGGATTTAGCCTAAGCATGGGCCTGAGGACCCTGACAACTGGGGTTCCTCTTATGTACCCCCAGAAGAGGCCCGAGCTCCCCTCGGATCTCTATGTGATCGGGCTGACGGGCATCAGTGGCTCTGGGAAGAGCTCAGTGTCTCAGCGGCTGAAGGGCCTGGGGGCATTCATCATCGACAGTGACCAACTGGGCCATCGGGCCTATGCCCCGGGTGGTCCTGCCTACCAGCCCGTGTTGGAAACCTTTGGAACAGGTAATAACTGGACAGAGCTGAAGGAGGCCTGAAGTGGGGAGATGGCCCGGTCTCCTTGCCCAGTCCTCTGTCTCTGTCCTCTAGACATTCTCCTTAAAGATGGCACCATCAACAGGAAGATCCTGGGCAGCCGGGTTTTTGGGAACAAGGTAAATGCACACCTCTCCAAAGGTTCTCAGTTGCTGTAGATCCAGGGGTTGAGGCCCAATGGACCTCTCTGGGCTGGCTCCGTCTCCCAGGGGAGGTAACTGCTGCGCACTCCCTCTGTCTTGCTCCTCAGAAGCAGCTGAAGATGCTCACAGACATTATGTGGCCAATTATCGCAAAACTGGCCCGAGAGGAGATGGACCTGGCTGTGGCTGAGGGTGAGTGGGAGGGATGATGGGAGTGGCTGTGGGGTGCAGTTAAGCACATGCTTTTCCTAAGAGTTTCCCCACTCCAAGCCAGACCATCCCCTTTGCCAGGAACTGTGTTTCATTGGCTCTCTGACTGGTACCAAGTGACAGGGTACCGCTGGCAGTGACTGGGGCCTCCCTATAGGAAAGCGTGTATGCGTGATTGAAGCTGCCATGCTACTTGAAGCCGGCTGGCAGAACATGGTGCATGAGGTGTGGACCATTGTCATCCCTGAGACTGAGGTATTTGGAGCCCACGTGCCACCCGTCTCCACTGCAGACCGCGTCCTGCCCTAAGCCAGTGGTCCAACAAATGTCATGTCTGTGCCCAGGCTGTAAGACGAATTGTGCAGCGGGATGGCCTGAGTGAGGCCGCAGCTCAAAGCCGGCTGCAGAGCCAGATGAGTGGGCAGCAGCTTGTGGATCAGAGCCACGTGGTGCTGAGCACCTTATGGGAGCCACACATCACCCAGCACCAGGTTGGTGCCCAGGGAAAGGCTGGGTTGTGGGGATGGAGTCGCCAGTGGCTTCCTGTCTGACTCTCTCCTCCCTTCCTCCCAACATTCTGGCTTGCCCAAAGGTGGAGGAAGCCTGGGCCCTCCTGCAGAAGCGTATCCACTAGATGCCACCAGGCCGTGACTGATAATGAGTTTTCTGTGGGGCCAGATGGGCCCCTGGAGCTGAGGAGAGATCCAGTGGTGAGAAGGAATGGGGGCTTCATTGCTCACCCTAGAGCTTGAGCCTGGAGGGCTCTGAGCTGGGCAGGGCAGGGCAGTGCCTGGTGGACACAGGAAGCCTACCCATCTTGCTGGCGTTTGGCCATCACTGAGGATGTGGTCCATAGGGGATCAGGACCCTCTGGCATTCCAACCCCATTCTTGCCTACCCCTGCCTGTAATACTTGTGGCTGGGGTGGGGGCGGGAGGTCAGGAGAAGGCAATTACTGGAACTTTTAATACAATTAAAGGTGAATGATTGCAGGTGCTGCCTGTATGGTGTCTGCTTCCTGTTCTGATGTCTCTGGGTGTCTTTGGGACCCATGATCCACAAGTGCAGGGCTTAGGCTTGGCGGAAAGCTAGCAGTGCAGTGGTTAAGAGCATGGCCTTTGGACCTAGCCAGACTGAGGTCAGCCTTGGCCCTGTCACTGGCTGGCTGTGTGCATCTGGACAAGTTACACTATAGGTTCCTCGTTTCCTTATCTGTAAAGTAGCATAACTTGGCCAACGAGCTCTTTGATAGCGTTAATTCCACAAATATCCAGCCAGACGCTGGGCAGAGTGTTGGGAGGACCGTCCTTCAACAAGCCAGGCAGGCCTCTGCCATCACAGAGCCTGCAGCCTGGAGAAGTGGGACGAGGTGGTCAGGACTACAAGTCGGGGTCGCCTGGCGGGGGACGGCGTCCCCGGGAACCGGATGGGCCTAGCAATGCAGGTGTGCACAACTATCTGCGACATTACTAGAACAAGCCTTTTGGATGGACCCCATTTCACAGAATGTGCTTCATGCAGTCCATCCGAAAGAAGGGAGAGAACAACCTGTGCCAACTCAAAGAGCAGAGGCTACCCACTCTGCGGGAGCCGCTTCCCCGCGCTGCGCATGCGCACCGCCCGAGCCCCGCCCCTTGCCTTTGGTCGTGGATTCGTGGGTTTGGATCACATGGGCTCACCTCGCTCTTGACCCCGTGCGGCGATGCGCGCGCGCACCCGCTAGTTGATTTCCGGTGCGGTGGGTTGGAGATGACGGAATCCGGTGCCTCCCCGGAGGACCCCTGGGTCAAGGCAAGCCCCGTGGGCGAGCACGCCGGTGAGGGGAGGGCGGCTCGGGTGCGTGCACGTAGGGGCCCCAGAAGATGAGGGAAGTCTCTCTGGTTCCCGAAGTATCCCCACCTTCGCTCTCTGGGCCCAGGGGCTGCAGAGAAGACAGCTCACCCCCTGCGCGTTCCAAGGTGGGGAGATGACTGAGGCTTGTGTGCGCAAGTGTGAGGGTACGGGGTTTGCGACTGGGGAGGTGGAGGTGTGGGGCGGGCGGGATCATGCCGAGGGGCGGCGCTCCCACGAACTATCCAGTTTTAGCTCTGGGGTGAATCCTTTAATTGCCTGCATGTGTGTGTCCGTCCTTTAGTTGCCCGAGCACCCGCGTGTGTGCGTACGCGTGCACGCAGAGTGAAAGGTGGCGACTGCCTCCCGGATGGAGGTCTGATGAGCTTTTCTCCCTTACTCGGTGCCGCAGGTGGAGTATGCCTACAGCGACAACAGCCTGGACCCCGGTGAGTGCCTCCCCTACCGGCTTCAGCTCTGGAGTGGCTGACACTCCCACTTCAGCCCTGTAGGTTTGATTGGCGTGGTCGGCCACCCCTGACCACGGTCCGCTGTCCCTGAACCTGAAACAGTGAGGGGAGGAGCTGGAAGCACGGAAGGGTTAGCTGGAAGCACGGGAGGGTGGCTTCTAGTTTCCTCCGCCCTGGAGCAGGGAAGAGATGGAAACAGTGACGGCCCTCATCAAGCCCAGACGTTCCTTTGTGAGCCAAGGAGCATCATTGCAGGACAGGAGCACTGTAGGCACTAGGGACAGGAGCATCGCAGCATGGCGCCACAGGAAGTGGGTGGCCCAGTATGGCTGGCTTTTGAGTTTAAGTGGAGAGGTCAGCATTTAAGGATCAGGGAGCCATTGTGCCCACAGGTGTCTGAGGGGCTAGCAGTGTTCCCCCACCTTACCCCTTAGTGATCGGGGCCTCTCTTTTTCAGGGCTCGTTGTAGAAAGCACCCACAAGGGGAGCATAGTGTCCAGAGCTAATAGCATTGGTTCCACCAGTGCCTCTTCCGTCCCCAACACAGGTAGGCAGCAACATCCCCCAACCTGGTGGGGCTCAGATATGCCAGCATTTTAGTATCTTTCTTAGTCAGGAAGCTCCAGCTATCTACGTGAGGTGCTAGAGCCCTAGTGCTAGACACAGGGTCTCGCCATCTCTCACCTCGTCTAGAATATTAGGTTCCCGTCTGCCATCTGGGCACGGTTTTCCCAGGTGGGGGCAAGTGAACTGGCTGGGCCTCACTGGGCCCCAGGATGACCTCTTCCTGCCCCCAACTCTTGAGTGCAGATGACGAGGACAGTGATTACCACCAGGAGTCCTACAAGGAATCCTACAAGGACCGGCGGCGGCGAGCGCACACTCAGGCTGAACAGAAAAGGAGGGATGCCATCAAGGTGATTGGAGAGAACTCGGCCAGCTCAGGGAGGCCCTGGACACTTGAGATTCCTTGTGCCCTGACCCCATCAGACAGCCCCGAGCGGCCTGGGGACAGTGAGTCCCGTCCCTGGACATGAAGCGCCTCCCCGCTTCCGGCCCCTCGCCCCTTAGTTGTGAGCCTAGAATGTGGTGTTGTGGAAGAAAAGCTTTGTGCCGGTTTGCCTTTGATCCCTCCGCGTTAAGGGACCTGTTTCCTGCACTCTCTCCACAGAGGGGCTATGACGACCTTCAGACCATTGTCCCCACCTGCCAGCAGCAGGACTTCTCCATTGGCTCCCAAAAGCTCAGCAAAGCCATCGTTCTGCAGAAGAGTATGGCCAGGGAGCACGCCGGTGGGGTTGGAGCCGTGGGCTGGGAGAAGGCCAGCCTCACTCGAGGTCGGCCTGGCCCGGTGGGGTGCTTGTACGGGGAGAGCTGGGGGGTGGGGACAGAGGAAACAAGATCCGCCTTGTCCTCCGACTGAGATTTCCTCTGTGTCCACCCCCTTCCCACCCCCAGCTATTGACTACATCCAGTTCTTACACAAGGAGAAGAAAAAGCAGGAGGAGGAAGTGTCCACTCTACGCAAGGACGTCATGGCCCTAAAGATCATGAAAGTGTAAGGGGGTGCTGAACCATGGGGACCAGGCTCCTGAGGGGACCGAGGCTGACTCCAGCTCGAGGGCCCCATCAGATAATACTCCTGCTCCCTTGGGTGGTCACTTGGAGGCAGGACCCTGTACCCCAACAGGTCCAGACACAGCAGACGCTCTGGAAAGCCTGTTACGGTAATAAAATGAAGGTTGGAGGAGATAGGTCTCCATTTTTATCCCAGAAGCAGTATCTAGCTGAAGAATATAGCCCATAGGCTCTCTAGGAGTCCCCTTCCGGGTGGGGGTGGTGTGGAGGGGCACCCCGTTTCTCCTGGCCTGGTAGGGCTGCCGTAGCTAGTGCCTTAGCCCTGGTCTGCTTGCTTTCAGGAACTATGAGCAGATTGTGAAGGCACACCAGGATAACCCCCACAAGAGCGAGGACCAGGTCTCCGACCAGGTTAAGTTCAACGTGTTTCAAGGCATCATGGACTCCCTGTTCCAGTCCTTCAACGCCTCTGTCTCCATGGCCAGCTTTCAGGAGCTATCGGCCTGTGTCTTCAGCTGGATTGAGGAGCACTGTAAGCCTCAGGTATGGGGCAGCAGCGGTCCTGGGACCTGGGGTCTCCTCCCCGACCTCAGGCATCGTGACCCAAGGCACTTTCAGAAAAGTAGGTCGCAGGTTTTAGGTTTCTTCAGAGTGTGTCTACAGCTTTAAATACTCTTGTTTCCCCCTCTGCTTTCCAAAGTCCAGATCCTTCTATTACAGTTTGTCAGGTACGGTCTGAGCACTTAGCCCTGCGAGGTCACGTTCAGCCTTGGTTTAGCCCGTGCCGTGGCCACCTCCGTCATTCCTCGGCTGCCCCCGTCACTTGGAGCAGAATTACTTGGGGTTTTTGGATTTCTGGCCCCCAACCCTGGGTCTAGTAAGGTCGTTTTATTTGTGATAGTGTAGTTTGTTAATGGTATTAAACTGAGTCTTCTGCTTTTGAGGACTAGTCACTTTTTTTGAGGGTTGAACTTGTATCTGAGATTCCTGCTTTCTTTTTTATTTCTCAACATTTTTATTGTGAGACACTTTAAACATACTGGAACATCAAGAGAATGTACAATGAACATTCATATATCTATCACCTAAAGCACAGGTCTCCAACCTCTTTCCATGGATGGGGGGCGGTGCAGGGCAGAGCTCAGGCCGTGATGCAGGCCAAACGCCACGCATCTCCTGCTCTGCAGCCCGGTTCCTGACAGGCCACAGGCTGGTACCAGTCCACAGCCCAGGCGTTGGGGACCTGCTACCTAAATTCTACTGTTAACGTTCTCTGTGCTTGCTTTATCATATAGCTGTCCATCCCTCCATCCTGTTTGGGGGGGACTGAAAAGTGAACTGTGGACATCGGTGCTCCCCGGGGGCTGCTTTCACTAGAGAGCTCACCTAATGGAGGCAGGCGTCACAGACAGCTCTGCGCCCCAGCTGAGCGGCATCTCTTACTCTCCTCCCAACAGACCCTACGGGAGATCGTGATCGGTGTGCTGCACCAGCTGAAGAACCAGCTTTACTGACCTGCACAATAGCCAGCGAGAGGCCCGTCTCCTACTTGGTCCCAGAGCCACTGGGGTTATGAGGTTGGACCGCGACACCTGCCGCCAGTCAGCGGGCTTCCCCCTGGCGTCCGGCTCCCTGGCCCGCCTCGTCCACGGTGGGGCTGGGGTGTTTGTTTTGTGAACGCTTCTGATTAATTTATTGTACTGACCGTAGAGCTCGAACCTGCCCAGTCTTCGCCCACCCCTCCCCACAGAAGTCCTCAGAACGGGGGTCTGCTCTGGGCACCCCCCTTCTCCTAAGCCTCAGGTTTCAAATTTCGCCACATGATCTACTCATATTTAGAAACTACTGTTGGCCTGTTTGGTCTCTTGGGCGGTAAGTGGCCCAAGCCACTTGGGCCGTAGATGGACAGGAGAAAAGGATGAGGAGGAACTACTTCCACAGCTGCAAAGGGTGAAAGGCCACTCGTGCCTAAGCCAGAGCTGCCTGGTCCGCCCGAGGTAAAGCCACAGCTTTCTGGGCTGGGCAGGGCTGCCAGGTTCCCGCTCCTGCCTCCTGCTCTCTCTCCTCCCCCTCTGCTCTGGGCAGTCGAGAAGCAACCTCCCCACCCGCTCCTCCTCTGTCCCCACAGGCAGCGGCACTGCACAGCAAAGTCCTGTGTGACGCAGCGCCACATGTTCAAGTTTTTATTTTTCTAAATACCAACAACACAATTTTGCTAATGTTAGAAAAATTTTAGAAAATTAGCCAGGCCTCAAAACCTCTCCCAGCTTTAGTCAGGCGCACCCGGGTCTCCACTGTCTCGGGGCTGCCTGCACTCCTCCCAAGGCTTGGGGGTGGGTGGAGGCCTGCTGGGGGGTCAGAACCAAGGGAGTCCGAGGGGCAGCCCTGTGCCCCCTGGCTGCTGTGCACGATAGCCTCTCTACCCTCGTCCCCCTAGCTCCCCCTTTTGCCTTCCTCAGATTTGATATCTGAGGTTTGATTATCCAGAGGAAATTAAATATTTTTATATCAAATTATATTACAATAAATATTGCCAAATGCTTTCCTTCAGCTTTGTTCCAAATCTAAGAGGTAAGGCTCCTGCAGCTGAAATGCAGACGACGTAGTGAGCATAACCACCCACTCTGGGCAACTAGCACTCCCCACCTGCTCTGCCTAACACTGGTCTGTGCCCCTCCCACCTGCTCCGCTCAAAGGTGGAAAGCAGCGGCACTAACAACAAAAACTGGCCTAAACAGGGCAGCCAGTCCGGGACATCTCTGTCCCAGCCCCCCAGTCCTGCCGCAGGGGCTCTCAGGGGTCTGGGAGCTTGACGTTGTAGTCCTCATCTGTCTCTATCCCAACTTCCTCCTGCGGGGCAATGAGACAAGTGAGGGAGACCCGGACACACAGCCCAGGGGAGCAAGGAAAGGGGCGAGATCCACTTACAAAGAACTGCTTCTTGCTCTTCGGATACCCTTCAAGGATTGCGTCGCACAGCTCTGACGCCTGAGAAGAAACAAACCCACCCTCTGCAGACCGGCAGGACGGGGCCCTGCCCGACGGCCCCGTGACTCCGCAGCAGCTTCTCTGGGGCTGCCGTCTCCAGGGCCTGCCTCGGAGTTCCTGCACTTACCATCCTCTTGCGCTTCCTCCACTCCTTGCAGTACTTCTGCCTCTCCCTGTACACCTGGCCGGGGAAACGGGTTCCTTTAAGCCCTTAGCCCCGTGGCAGTCGGCAGTTGCTGGAGTCAACCCTTGTCCTCACTGCTCTGCACGAGAGAGAGGCTGGCCCTCCTAACCCACCTGCTCTTTCTCTTCCGGGGTCACATGGTTGGTGGCTGCTTTGATGTTCTTCAGTCTCTCGGTGTAGCCAGCACATTCCTTCTGCAGCTCCTGGATCTCTCTCTGCATCTCCGGTGTCGTCAGGGCGCTAGTTAACTCCTTCAGCTCTGAAACCACATCTCCCTGGGGTCAGCTGCTACCCCGCAAAGGTGTTCTTTTTCCCCGTGCGCACTCCCTGAGGTGGGGAAACAGGCCTCTGCTCGCTCTGGATTCTGCACGTAGGGTCCAGAATGGGCCCCTTCTTCAGAAATGCCCAGGAGAGATGAACACTTACACAATGGCCAGTTTATTGGGTTGGCCAAAGAGTTCCTTTAGTTTTTTCTGTACAGTGGCTCTAGTAGTGCTTAGTTGTCTTTAACTTTATTGGAAACAATTTTGTTAGATTGTACTGTGACAATCATATCAGCATGCAATTTTTTTAAAAAGTTACCAAAACAGAATTTTTGTGCAGCCATTTTAACGCTGAAGACGAAGAAAATACACCATATGTTCAGCATATTATGCTTTTTTATTTCAAGAAGGGTAAAAACACCTCTGAACGGCAAGAAAAGATTTGTGCGGTGTGTGGAGAACATGCTCTGACTGATCAAAAGTTGTTTGCGAAGTTTCTTGGATCTACTGACATTTTGGCCAAATAATTCTTTGCTGCAGGGTTGTCTTATGCATTGGAAGATGTTTAGCAGCACCCGTGGCCTCTACCCACCAGAAGCCAACAGCGGGAGATAGCTGACATAAAGTTATTCATGAAAATGAAAAAAAGTGTCTTTTTTACAGATAAAACTAAACTGACTTTTTGGCCAAGCCAATAGTTTCCTTTCCCCCTCCACCTACAAGTAGTGGTCTGGTGTGAGGCTCAACAGACTGTTAGCCATAGCCAGTTAAAAGAGCTCGGAGTAAAGGAAGTGTGGGAAGATTATACTGATAATCATGGTAAAGAAAGCAAGTACTTGTCTTGCCCATTTGTATTTCAAAAGCCACTGGCCATCATACACTTCTTTTAACGTAATGCCATGGCAGCCCAGCAAAGGGATCTTCACCGCAATGGGACAACCGTTCCCTCAGTAACTCCTGACCTCTGGACTGACCCGGGGGCTAGGGGCACCCGCCCGAACAGCCCGCTCCTACCGGCCTCCATGTGGCGGCAGCTCTGCTGCAAGCTCTGCACCGTGGCCGTAAGGGCCACAATTTTGGCATCCAGGCTTTGGAGGTCAGCGTCACTCACCATGTCAAACTGGTCCTGCCAAAGAGGAAAGAGAAGAGGGCTGATGTCTGGCACAGGATGGGAACCCGTGTCTAGAAAGGCAACGTGCGCATTACTTAAGAACCTGGGACTCCCCAACCTTCCAAAGGGCCTGGAGAAATAGTGGGAGTGTAGTTTTGAGAAGTCAGTTTAGTTCTGGGTCCAACAAAAATGTATCAAAGTTGAAACTTCATGCCTGTCCTCAAGGGGTTCTAGGTTGGCAGGATACTGACTAGGACGAATATGTCAGTTTAGTGGTTAAACCTCTCCCTGGGCTGAATGAGTACAGGAACATTCTTTCCAAAGTGGTGATACCTAAATTATTGGCTTCCACACTAGGAAGACTCCGGGTAGGCAAAGAGGCATGAGGGGAGGACTCGGTACAAGTCTGCGGAGCCCCTCCCATGGGAAACCAGTCGCTAGGACAGGACCAGAACAGGACTGGACCGTGGTGGGGCTCAGCAGAGGTCCCCTCAGTTGGTGAGGGGGGCAGGTGAGAAAGGGCACGAGTGCCATCCTGGGCGGTCTGAACTCTACACTAAGGCCAGGTAAACCTTTACAGCAAGTGGTAGCAAACTACAGGCCGTAAGCCAAATCCTGTCGGACAGATGTTTTAAAAAATATATAGAAACAGCCACACCCATTCGCTGCATATTATCTATAGCTGCTTTTGCTCTGCAGGGGTGGGCTTGAGCAGTCGTCACACTTGTGTAGCTGTGGCAGGAGACCAACCGACCTGCAGAGCGTGACAATAGTAACAGTCTGGTCCTTTACAGAAACAAACCTGCCGACTCCTTCAGGAGACCTTTCCACAGGGCAGTAACGTAATGAAACCTCCTTTAGGAAGATTAGCCTGGACAGTGGCTGGGTTCGGTTAAATGAGTATTTGACGTCTGCTGGGCATTAAATGCCGTGGGGGTGCTAAAGGAAGATGAATGAGAAATGGGGACTAGACGTCCCAGGACAGTGCCATCAGGGAGACGAGTAAAAAGACAACAGTGATACAGGGCGCCTCTAGAGGTGAGCGCCGGAAGAGGCGGTGAGCTGAGCGTGGCTGGCACTCACAGGTCTCTCTGCAGGAGGTGCTGCCTGGCTGCAGTTCTAAGACCTGAGTGAGTTTCCAGGGGCACAGAGGCAGAAGAGGAAGGAGGGACTGAAAAACTCTGGGCAGTGGAAGGACAATGAGCAAAGGATACAGGAGTAGAACACACAGAAATGGTCCAGTGTTAATGGGTGGAGAAACAACTGGGACAGGTAAGGTCAGAGGCAGGCTGGGGCCAAGTCTCCGGGTGCCTCCTTTCACCTGTTCCGGAGAGCGCCAGGGTTTTAAGGAGGGAAATGGCGTGACTAGGTTTGCATGAACACAGGTGGCTCTGGCAGCGATGTGGGAGGAGGCAGGAGATGTTAGGGTGCTGCAGCAGACGAGGAGCACCTGGACTGGCGCGGTGATGGCAGGTGGGAAGGAGAGGACGTGATGGCCGGCCTGCCTGCCATGTGAGATGGGTTAGGAATGGCTTCCTAGTCTCTGACTCGGCAAAGAGTGATCCCATTAAGAAAGAGGAACGTGAGAGGAGCCAGTGTGAGAGGCGAGGCATTCTGCTTCAGTCACAGTGATCTGAAAGACACCCATATGGAGGCCTGGGCTGGAGATACGAAATTACTGTGTGTTCGCGGATGGGGGTGGGGACAAGGAAAATCATCTGGCGGGAGGTGGTTCTAATCTAGAAGATTGGGAACAAGCACTTCCCAGTGGAAATGGGTCTCGGGGGCAACAATTCAGGATTTTCTGTTATCTATTATATTCCAAGTCTGGAAATCTCAGGAAGTGTGGGTCACGGCAAGGGAGCACACGCCGATTTAAAGAATGGCTGGGGCCCTTTTCATGGCGTCAGACAGCTGGGTTTCATGGACTGCCTCAGTTCTCCCGAAGAGAGTTCACACTAGGGGCCGGTCCACCTCATACTGGGCCCTCACGCGGGTGAGAATCCGCGCAGGCTTCCCTCACCTGGTCCGCAAAATATATCTTCTGCTTGCCGTACATCTTTTCTTTGATCTTGCCTTGCTGAGCCAGCTGATCCAGCGCCTTCACCACCGCCTGGCAGAGGGGAGGGGGCGGAGCAATCAGAGTGACTCGGGGCCGGGCAGCCTGTGACAGGGGGCGGCGCGCGACAGCCCAGGGAAGCCCAAGGCTAGAACGGCAGCCGCGAGAGGGCAGGACCCCAGGCTGATTCGAGGGGCCCCAAGGCGGGGAGTCCCGCAAGAGGGTCCTCACCGCTTTGCCCAGTCCGTGTTCCCGCTGCAGGTTCCCGAACACATCCTGGGCGCTGTAGGGCCGGTTCTGCTCCCGCAGGTACTTCAGGAGGATCCCGGGGGCTACGGAAGAGATGAGCCAGGCGAGGCGGGGGCCACTCAGCCGAGGCCCCCACCCGGCTCCCCGCCGGGCCTCCCCGGCTCCCCAGGCCCGCTTACCTCCACTCGCAGCCTCAGCCCGGCCTTTACTCATGGCCTTTCCCGCCACCAAACTCCGAAAGCCGGACGTTACAGTTGCTCGGGCAACGGCTCCTTCCGGCGCCGGGAGGGGCGGGCCCCGCGCGGGGGCGGGCGGAAGGGGAAGCCTTCCGGAGGAACGAAGCGCCCCTTCCGGGGCACCGTGGTGGGTTTTTCTTCAGAACTTGGGGGCCGCTCCGACCCCCGGCCTCCCGAGTCTCTGCGGAGGCGGCGGGGCGCCCGCCCCTCCGCCCCGTGGGGACGAGAGCCGTGGTAGGTGACGCCTCGGCTTCCAGCCCCAGCCCGACGGGGCCCACGCGCCCGAGACGCTGAGCGGGGCTGAGCCTCCCACGGGATCCGCCAGGGGCAGCTCCCGCCGAGCCCGCGGCGGCTTAGGGTCCCAAGGCCGTCACGCACGGGGACGTGGCCTGCCCCACGGCCCGAGGCTCCTCGCCAGCCAGCCTTACCGTTTGTCGAGTAGGGACCAGAGGTACTCGCGGGAGGGTGGTCGCGAAGACTCACCGCGTAAAACGCCGCGCAGAGCTGGGCACCCTTGTCGGCTCGTTACCGAGCTCCGCACACAGAGGGCGCTCAACTCACACTGAGGTTCGAGCGCCAAGGGCAGGTAGGCTTGGGAGGGAGCAGGTCAAGCCACAAAGCTTTAGAAGAGTTTCCGTTTGGTGGGGTCAATCTTTTGGCAACACCTGGCAGGTGCTTTCCACTCCTGCCCACAGTGGCCAATGGGACAAAGCCTAAAATAAGTATTTCTAGTTTCTGAGGTCAGCCGAAGGCCAAAGAGCAGCTGTCCCTGCAGCCCAAACAATGCAGAGGAAGGGTGGTGTTACTTTTTAAAGACCTCTGTTACCTGAAATTGCATTAGCCTTTGAACTGTACTTGTCTTCACACGTTTCGGGGGCAACATCAAGAATCAGAAGTGATGGGACGGCAGGCTAGATGCCATGCCCAGGTCTGGGCTCTGCGGGGGAGGGACGGTGGCCGCGAACCACGGTGGTGGTTCTGACCATCACAAGGAAAAGCAGGCACTGGCAAGCGGGTCCCTCCCCCCTCGGCTTCCTCTCCTGAGGCTCTCACCTCCTCAAATTAATCACACATCAGACGAACGAGAGAAAACCTACCAAGGGGAGGACACCATTCAACATTAGTCTCTTCAAGATGGTTCTCATACAAGATTTATTCCCCAGCACCCCTCCCACCCCATCCCCGCCCCAGTTCACAGTGGAGGACTAAGGAGATTCAGAGCAGGATCCCCCATGTACAAGAAAACACCGTCCAAAGAGTTTGCTCTCCTTCCTTCCTTCCCTCCCTCTCGCTCACTCCCAAGGCCTGAAGCTACACACACTCATGCACACTCGAAATCCCACTCCTTTCCCACACCTCCCACCTTTTCCCTGTAAGACATCTGGCTCTACTGAGAGGTAAGGTGTCCACAGTCTGTCTGAGAACCCAGACGTGGGGAGATGCTGTCACCCCAGTCTTCACACAACAAAGGTGCCTGTGGAACAGGCATGTCGCTCTTCTCCCTTCCCACTGTTAACTGTTTTCACTTCCTGGCCTCTACCTCATCCATCAACCAAGAGCAAACATGTTCGCACACTCCCACCTGTAGCATATGAAAATGGGCTCTGTCCAGCATCCCTCACCCAAGTGTGGGGCGTTGGGGGAGTGGTCCCTGAGGATCCGCAAAGGGTTAACGCAGAGAGAGGGAGGCGAGTTTGGCTTCAGCTCTGATCTGGGAGTCAGAGACAGGATGTAAGCTGGCACACGTAGAATTACCAATTGTCTCATGATTTTACTAGGGGCAGTCTAACAGATGCCCCTTAGAGGGGTCTCTGCTCATTACAGACATATTCTTGCTAAATGGGCTCATCCTTAAAAGAGGCCCTACCAAGTTGGGAAGCAATGAAATAGAAAAAGTACTAAAGGAGCTGAACAGGGAGTAAGAATAGCTGGTGCAAGAAGAGCTGGTGGCTCCTGGGATGAACGCCACTGAGCCATCTGTAAAGTGCTACTCTGGCATCCCCCAGGGAACGTTCCTTCTCCAGAGGAGGAGCAGGGGAAGGAACAGGAACACGGGTATGGTATGGTATTGCTTTGCTAGCTGCTCAGGCTAATAGTCAAACGGAGCCAGGGGTTAGCAGCACCAAAGACAACCAGGCAGCTCCCGAAGATTCAGTGAGACCACGAGCTACGGAGGCACTCACCTGCCCAGCCAGCTGACCCCACAGCCCTAGATGACCTGGAAGAGGCCCACCCCTCAGCATGTTCACATTTCTTAGATTTCACAAGCAATGATTTGGAGCACTGGAGTGAGGCCTCGAGAAACGAGGATGGGCTGGAGCAGAGGGAACAGGCCTGCTCTGCAGAACCAAACGATAAATTGCTTAGAAAAAGACAAATCAAATCATGGCTTAGCAAAAGAGGAGGATGACAATGCAACTGTTCCAGCTGCTGCCTGACTCGCACCTCCAGGGAGGTGATGGAGGAGGAAGGAGACGAAGGGCTCTTCTATCACTGAGGGCCCCCAAGCACCCATACCCAGAAGCAAACAGCAGCACCCCCTCAAAGGGGAACCCACGCCCTTGACTACTGTGTTCCCCACGAGTACCATCCTGATGGAGAGGAGCCTCCCCAAGGAAGCCCGCTCTCACTCGCTGGCTGAGCTCAGAAGCGGGCGCCCGGCTGGTGGCAGGGAAGGGAGCGTCCTCGTCAGCAGCCCTCTGAGCGCCAGCCGGGCCACCAGGCACACACACATGTTCAGGGGACAGGACCTGGGTTCTTCCCTTGCCCCTTCACCTTTAGTGGGATGAGGAGAATAAAAACCTAAACCACAGTGACCCCCAAAAGGAGTCTCTGCCTCAGTGGCTCCTGGAACCAGCAGGGTCCAGCTGATTCAGCTCTGACTGATCCAGAAGTTCAAAGTCATCCCCCTCAGCATCAGTGTCCAGGTCTGAGCTGGGGGCCCGGAGGACGCCTCTGGTTGCCCTCCGGGGAGGCGGGCCAGAAGGGCCTGGCTGGGAGGCCCCCGACAGGGCGAGCTGGATCATGCCCTGGGAGACCAGGCCGGCAAGGTTGCTGGTGAGGCTGGATCCGGCAGGCAGGGCTTCCAGCAGGAGCCCCGGCAGTGCAGCTTCGCCCCGGCTGGCGGGGGGCACCTGGGGCTCCTCGGGCCCTGCCGGGGAACGGTACATCAAGCTGGGCATTCCGATGCTGGTGTCATCCTCATCATCCAGGCCAGCGGGATCCACGTTAATGGAAGGGAAGTCTGGAAGGTCTCTGGCAAAGGACTCCTCTGGGTCACTGTGACCATCTAAGTCTGAAAGAACAGAAGGGTGTCTGAGACGCGGCAGCTGCCTGGCTCCGCCCCACAAGCCAGTCCCATATAACCAGATTTCTCCTCCCTGGAGATCAAGGGGCGGGGGTGGGAGGGGCAAAACCTGTGGCACTGGTCAGCTTTTCCCCTCCACTTCTAGACTGCCGTGACCTCTACCGGCCAGAGAACTTCCTCTCTCTTCCCCCACTATGCCCCCACTGAACCTACAGCCTGAGGCGACTAGGGAACTGAGGCTCAAGGAGAACAGCAGTGCCATCCTGGCTGTAGACACACCCCTAAGGCTGCTCTGCCACCCAATCCACTGCTCGGGAAGCAGGAGAGGAGAGGGCAGTATCCCCTATGTCGGGGGAAGCTGAAAGGCAACAGTCAAAGCCATTATCAACTCAGACCCAAGGTCCACCTCACCTTCAGAGCCTTCTGTTAGAGGCGTCTGGCCCCGTGAAAGGTTGAACGTGCCATTGTCCGTACAGGAAACCTCGGCATCTGAGTGCTCAGAGTCTGTGATGGCCAGTTCCCTGGCGACAGTAGAATCATCCAGCTTCGGAAAGAAAAGATCGGCAAGCATGAAGCGAGGATACCGCTGAGAACAGATGCAGTTCCCCAGTAACAGCTTTACCGGTCAGCTGGCCCTGAAGGCTACCCGCAGCCACGAGTGTAACCAGGAAAGCGTGGGGACGTGTCAAAATCTTGCCCGTTTTTAGTCTGCTCCCCCAAGGAAAACACTCTTATCCACCGATCTCGAGTACGTGAAGGGAAGCAGTCTCGGGAGTCGGTCAGCTACTTACTCTTAAGCAAACTTATCCAGAGGATACTTTTCACAGGTGGCCTGGAGGACACACACACTGCCCAACCAAAGGTGAGCAGGGCTCTTTAAAAGATGATCACACCAGTTCCAGAAGTTCTGCCGCGATGGGAGGAGTTAAAGGGAGACATGGAAGAGGGTGTGCTGGTCACCAGGCTCAAATTGAGGTCTACATACAAAGTCCCAACATAACTCTAGCTTTCCTCCTCACGGAGTGCCGGTTACGCTCACGCCTGGGCTCTCACGGGGCAAGGGGAGGGGTCTCTGGACCACGAGCTCTCGGCCTAACTGTGGGTGCTGGATGTTCAAAGGGAGCTAAAGAAAACGAGCCAGTGGTGCAGCTCCCACAGCCAAGGTACCTGAGGACAGAAGGCAGCAAGCTCCTCCTCGCTGTCACTGTGGTCGTCCACGGCTCGTTCTGGGTGCAGAGCTCTGCGGCGCACTACGTAGAGAGAGCAGGAGGCCGTGACGCCTTCCCTTGAGGGGAACCCCCACCCGCTTTGGACTTTGAAGACAGAAAGTGAGAACAGAAGAGAACCAACCCCTCTGAATGTGGGCCTAAGGCTGAGGGCGGGCTGCCGAGCCTAGGTATAGAAAGGTGCGTTGGTAACCCAGAAGAGAAAGAGCTCTCTCCCAAGAGCTCCCCTTCTCTAGGCCACCCCACAACCCTCTTTGCTCTGGACAGATCAACTACCAGACCTGTGAGCAGTTCTCAGGATCACTGAGGGGCAGACTGGACTTCGAGGTGGAGGGTAGACGCTATCACTGAGGCCAAAGGGAGAGGCCCTACCCCAGTTAAGTCAGGCTTTTGAGGGCTGATACTTAATTCGACTGGCCGCCCCAGGGCAAGCGGGGCCTCGGTGGCCATGCAGAGCTCTCTGAAGGCCAGGGCCTAAGGAAACACCCACCCTGGTCAGACCACGGGAGAGGAAAGGCTCTCGCAGCTGTCGTCATCACGCGGGAGGACTGCAGGCTAGTACACTTCTGGCTTCCGAGCCAGCAGTCCCAAGTCATCTCCAGCGGCTCTCAGGAGTGAAGAGAGGCCCGGAGTGGGGGGTTTAAAAGGCCTACTCTGCCAACTAATAACTGTGAGCTTCAATGTCCTCAACTGGAGAAGGAAGGTAATACCACCCACTTCTCAAGGTTGTTGTAAAGGTTCAATAAAATGGTGTGTGGAGAGCGACCAGCACAGCGCATGGGCTACAGAAACCACTTCATAAAAAGCAGCAAACACCAGGGGTGTCTTCACAGTCTTTTACTCGACACAGGAGAGCTTTTCTCAGATTGTTTAAAGTGGGAGCATCTTGAATTCCAAATGAGGAAAACTGGTAAGCCTGCATAGCTCTCCCTGGAATAGAGCATCACTTTGATCTACCACCCGCTGCACACCGACCACACCCTGCTTTCCCACTTTTGGGGACCTACCCACTAGGTCAGACCTATGGGCTTTCCTTCTCTTCCCCAAACTGCCCAAGTGGAAGGAAGCGTCCTCGTTAAACTTACGTTGTCTGTCTCTCTGCTTGGACATCATGTAGCCGCGGACACTGAAGTCCAGCCGCTGCAGAGCTGGCTTCAGCCGCACACAGGCCCGGTCCCACAGCCGGTGGTACACAGCAAGGGGCCACATCATCACCGTGACAACTGAGAGGAGTGGGAAATAATGGCAAAATGGAGAAGGGGCTGCACAACACAGTCCTACCTGCCCCTCTGCCACAGTGTGTCACCGTGGCTCAAACACTCAGTGTGGGACAGTTATGCTTAATTCTGCTGCTCATCTTCACGAGTCTTCCTCCCTCCTACACGAGGGAGGCTTTGTTGGAGGGCAGACGCTAACGCGGCCATCTACAGAGCCGATATACTGAGGGCAGAACAAAGCAGTGTAGTCACTCGCATAGGTATGTCTCCGAGCCACAAACAAGGCCAAATGGTAACAATGGCTCAGAAATTACACAACAAATCAGGTGAGCTTCCGCTATACAACGGCCACAGCCACAGCTACTCAGTTCCTCCAGTCTCGGGCGAGCAGAGTTCACGCCAGCAGGAAGGAATTTACAGAGCTGTGCTCCGAGGGGGAGAACGTACTTACACAGAAGCGAGTAGAGGGTGCCCTAAGAGTTATGTTTTGCAGCTACACAATATACACTGACTCTAAAACTCCCCTCCTCAAACAGGGATAGATGGTCCTTCACCATTGGTAATGCAGTATCTGTTAGTGGGCCCTGCCCAGTTTCTAAAGCTGAGTTGCTGAGATGTGGGCTTTACATGTGGGGAGCCTGCTATACCGGTAAGAAGGTATGTCATAACACTAAACAGGCCATGAAAAAAATAAAAAGGTACAATTTCCCAAGGAACCAAACCGTAAAAGTCCACTCCCCGGACCCAGAGTCGGCCGTGGCTGGGAGAGCTACGCGCGGAGCAGGCGCACAGGGGCAGTGTATGCCATACTTACACATGAAATAGGAGAGCAGGAGCCCGGGGATGTAGCGGCCCAAGACGGCCAAAAAGGTCAGTATCCCGCAGCTCAGCAAGCAGAACTGGGGGAGTCAGGAAACAGTGTTAAGTTTCTGCTACATGGCAGGGGACTGGGGTAAGGACGGGAGGTAAGGCAGAGATGGGATTGGAACAATTCTTTACGACCTATGAGTCAAGTATGGACACATCAGAATGACAGCTGTACCTGTTCCCTTCGCAGTCAAGGATGATTCTCTCTGGGGATCTATTCAAACCCTTTTTATGTGGCTAGCCCTGTAGGGCTGCACCTTTCATGCTGCGAAACTGGTTTGAATAGGACTTAGCCAAATATTCTCTCTGGTGGTGGGTTTTTTAAGGCAAAGTAAAAAAAATAAATAAAACCCAACAACCTGCCACATGCTTCACATGACACAGAATGTACACAAGCAAGTTCTCTTTCCCATCCGGGGGCAGACAGAGGGTCTAATCCAGGAGGCAAGGCCCGAGGAGGAGTCCTCGAGCCCTGGTTTCAGTCCGAGTGGCCGGTCAGAAATCCTCTCCTCCAACTTGCCTCTGTCTCTACAGAAGTCATGGTCTTTTCTTTCTTGAATGAGGACATGTAGTACAGGGTTATTTCAGTTTAGCATGAACTGAACTGAGAAGCCAGAAGTGAAAGGGAAAAAGGGAAGGGTCTTACCTTGCCTGGGTTTTGCCTTTTGAAAAGCAAAAGATTCCTTATGAAAATGGTCCCACTAACCCAGACTTCAGCTACATGGTGACAGAGCTCAGGCACGCTGAGTAACCGAGGGTGTACAAAGCCCCAGCTATGGAGAGAGAAGGGGGAGCTGTGAAAGGAGGGTGCTGAGGGTTCCCCATCTTTCTGCGTAGGCAGCCACTGTTTCCGGGTTTAAGTAAGGACAGGGGAGTGGCTGTCCTAGGTGCTCTGGAGGTGAAGCATGACTTTCTTCTTGGCTCACCAGGTTGAAACTTGAATTTAGGGACTGCGAGGGCAAACTTGTTCTGACGGCTCAGCCCTATGAGCAGGCAGCCCGCTCCTCCCGTGTAAGCCTGCCACTGGCTCCAAGGCCCTTTGTGCTTAGAAGCGTCTAAGGCCCTGCACCAACCATTGCAGTTCACTGTGACTGCAATCTGGGGGGTGGGGGGGAGTGACGTGCGGTCGGACACAACCACCACTGAGGAGGAGGCGACAGTGGACATGCCCCTCGGAGAGAAAACAAAGCAAAACCGAAAATAAACTGTAGCAGAGAAAAATCACTGGGACTGCACATATGGGATGGATGAACCGAGAAATGAAAGCAGGAGCTGCAAGACACAAGAGGAATCTTTGGCTCGCGATAACAGGAACCAGGGTGTTTTCTGACCAGGGAACGTGAAAGAGCCAGAGGTCACAGAAAACACTCAATGACCTGGTATGAAAGCCAGGAGACAGAAGAAGTACGCTGCCTCTTGGTTTTCACACCAGGTCTGGATAACGCAGCTAATTCCTTGGCATGTCAGGTCATGGGACACTGTAAGAAGTTCAGAGACTTCTCTTTTGAAAATATCAGAGAACACCAGCCATCTCAACATATCACTGCAGCCTGAACTTTAGGATTTGTCAAAATGATTACTTGGAACAGATGAGGCTCTCAGTGTGCACTTTGTCCAGAACACAGGGTTAACAACATGTAACCAGAGCATTACAACAAGAGAATCAATCAGAGCAACAAAAATGGATTTAATTAGTATTCCATACCTCTCATTGTCTAATGCGTCGGGTCTTGGCACTACAATATTAAAACAAACACCAGCATTAGTTGGTAGGGAAAACTAAACATGAAAATGTTAGGCTGTTGGTCTGACTGCTCAAGTTTTAATAGGTTTGCGGGGTGGGGGATGAAAAGGAGACACTCCGTTATACTGGCAGAGTTAGGGAGCTGTAGACAAGGGAATGATGCCTGACGCCTGCTCTACTCTCCAGCAGACTGAGGGTTGGGGGTTGGGGGCTGGAGGAGATCCAAATGGAGCAATAGGGCCTCTTCTAATTACTGAAGCTGGGAGCCAAGGTACATACAAAAAATAGTCCACCCCACCCCTCAAGTGTACCTGGTCTGCTCAAACACACCAATGTGCACCAGGTTACTGAGACATAACTACTCCAACCCTAGAAATCTGCCTATTCTTTTAAAAAAAGACATGCATTAACTACAATGAGTGGTGTAAAGTCTTTTGACATGATTCCTTGAAGTCTCTGCAAAATAGGATGGGAATGTATTTAAAACCTGCACACTCTGGTTTGAATATCCTTCCAACACTGCAAAATTAACATGTCCAAAACCCCTATCAATTTTCCTCGCCCTCTCCCCATCCAAACCAACTCCCCTGCCCGACGTCGCCTACCTCTAATGCCTGTAATGCTGTTCTCCTGCTGCCCTAGCTTTGAAATCCCGATTCAGCTTTTACCCCTTATTCTTCTAGCCGCCACTTGTCAGTCTCGATGTGTCTTCCTCCTTCACAGCTCTCCGAGCTCGCCACCATTTGTTCCCACAGACGCCCCCCTGACTGCTCTTCACAACACTGCCACAGCCTCCTACCTGGTCTCTCGCCCTCCCCTTTCTCCTTCCATGCAGTCCTGTAAAATGCTATCATAAACTTAATTTTCAATATCATCTTAGCATGTAGCTCTAATTTTAAAAATCTGCAATGCCCTCCTACTACCTATTGGGTAAAGCCTAAACTTCTAAGTCCAACTGCAAAGGCTTATCAAATCTAATCCCAACGTACTTTCAGTTTCCTTCCCAGCACTCCTCGTAAAGCCCTCGTCACTCCTGGGGAACTGTCGATTCCCTGGCCTCGGGAGATGCTGTGCAGTTTCTGGCTCCTCAGACTGATCAAGCTACTGGTCCCTCTGCAAACACAGTTTTCTCTCTACCTGTCCAAATCTTTTGCTTCGCTCAAGGCTTGAGCTAGGGCAAAAATGCACGACAAACATACTGGTCACAATGCCACCTCTGGCACTGTTCTATGACCATCATTTAACTTTCCTTATGTGTGTATAATCTTTGAGAAAGGAACTGTATCTTAGAATACTTCATATAAATCATAATGCTTAGCTTAATGCTTTGCAAATATACAACTTAAAAGAACACTCCTGAGAGGCAAGTGGACACTGCCTTAGTAAAGACATAGTACCCAGTGAAGTGAAGCATTCTTTAAAAACCTGAGGACTACTTGAGGACTACTTATTCCTCAGGCCAATTACGAGGGCAAGCATGTCTCGGGGGGCCAGGAGAGATCTCCTGAGCTCCAAGGTGGGAAAGGCAGAACCCAGTCCTAAGGAACTACGTGCAATGCTCCTAAAGTAAATAATGTGAACATCAATAAAGGACAGTCCCAGTTCCACATACGCCCTCATGAACGCCCAAAACTAAAGGTACAAATGACAGGAAAGACCACTTCCAGTTCAGAGTGTTCTACATGCTACCAAACTCACCATTTATTTCAGGCCAGATTTTGTTCTTCCATTGATCTATACACACCAGGATCATCGAGCTGAATGCAAGTAAAAATACAAGACGAAGGGATGTCAGTGCAAAGAACCTACAGAGAAGGAAAGACAGAAGAAAGGTCATTATTCAATCACGATAGTTTCAGAAAAGACCCTAATGTGCACAACAGGCTCTGTAGTAAATACACTTATATCCTAGTTTTAAGTGTAAAGGTTTTAAAGTTTAAGGCCTTGAGGAAAATCACTTCAACTTTCTGAATTTCATCTATTTTACCTATGGGAAAGACATAATAATTTGCTTCTATAAAGGCAGAGGACTAAGCCAAATACCCTCTTAAAGAGCCTTTCAACTTTTAAGTCTGTGATTCTGTTAATTTCAGGGAAAAATTCATCCTCAGTAACAAGTGGTTATGATGAAAGGAAACATCTTTCTACCAAATTAGACCTGAGTTTAGGGCAACAAACCAGTAGAGATGCATTAAAGAGCATTTAATTCAAATGGATATCCTTCGGGAACCGAGGCCCCAGAAAGTAAAACGCCTTGTCAAGGTCACACAGAAGCACTGAAGCTATGTCTCAAAGCCTGTTCTTCAGCCCTGGTTGGTGTGGCTCAGTGGTTGCAGCATCTGCCCATAAACCAAAAGTTTGCCGGTTTGATCCCCGGTCGGGGCGCATACAAAAGGCAACCAATCAATATTTTGCTCTCACATGATGTTTCTCCCCCCCACCTTTCTCTCTCTAAAAACAGTGAAAAAAATGTCCTTGAGTGAGGATAAAAATAAAATAAAAGCCAGTTCTCCAGAAATAACACCAATCTGTCTTAAACTTTCCAAAAATTGAAGAAGAGGGATACTTCCTGACTCATTTTATGAGGCCAGCGTGGCTCTAATACCAAAGTCAAACAAGGGCATTACAAGGAAACTACAGACAAACGTCCCTTCTGAATGCAGGTGCAAAACACTCAAACACTAACGAGCTGAATTCAGCAGCATGGTATAAAAGGATTATACACCATGATCAATTCCTAGGATTTATTCTAGGAATGCAAGGGTGGTTCAACATTCAAAAATCAATAAATGTAAGGTATCACTACATTAACAAAGGTACATTAACAAAGTGAAGGAAAAGCTAGTTCTTATTTGAAGGAATCAATCATAATAGGTATTTACAAACAACCTGGGAACCTTGATTGAACATTGTACCGTTGAAGATATTAATTCTTGTTAGTTCCTTTAGGTGTGATAATGTTATAGAAGTTATTTTTAGAGCCCTTATCTTTTAGAGGTATATACTAAAATATTTACGAATAAAATGATATAATGTCTGGGATGGAATGAAACAAGAACTTAGAAATCCCGTCACCAGGGATAACCCTATTCCAATTTCCCACCCCACCACCCAAAGGACACTGTAATTGTACATGAAGTTAAAGAAAGAGAGAGGCTCAACAGAAATAAGCCTCTAGAGCTGACCCAGGCCATTAATCTCTCCAAAGCCAGATCATCCCAACAAACAAGCAAATTTAACAAAGCTAAGTAAGGATAACGGCTCTAGAGCTTCCCGCTCCCCAGTGCTGCCGCTTCTATTCCCCCAGCAGCGGGCTGCGGCATGACCGCCGTTTTCTCCAGAGCACTTCACACAGCCCTCCGGGGAGGCCGTCCAGACTATCTGCAATCTCCACTTCCCAGCGTGTAATTACTAACACTAACATAAACTGGAGCAGGGAAGGATATTAAGCTCTCCTAAGAAAGGTGGTTTTCCAAAGATAATAGCAATAGAAACACTGTTTCTCTAAGACCTGGACTCTTTTAGTAGCCTGAATAGCCCCGTGAAACGCCTTTTATGACCGAGGGCACTGATTCTGAAGGCGAATCTCGTGAAGAGCTTTACGAGTGCAGGGTATACTTTCCAGGTCCTGAAGGCTAACATCTTCCTGAACAAGATCAATTCTGGTCCATAAGTCAATTTTAGGACCAGCTATATCCTTTTATTGAACAAGCCAATGCAGGAACTTCAAAGGAAGAGTTTTTGTGTGGTATGAAATAACATTTCTTGGGAAAATAGTTTCCTTTATATAGATAACAACCTAATTAATAGAAAGACCAGCCCTGGCTGGCATGGCTCAGTGAACTGAGTACCGTCGGCCTACAAAGCGAAAGGTCTCCAGTTCAATTCCCGGTCAGGGCACATGCCTGGGTTGTGGGCCACGTCCCCTTTGGGCATGTGAGAGGCAACCCATGGATGTTTCCCTCACACATCAATGTTTCCCTCTCTTTCTCCCTCCTCCAAAAATAAATAAATAAAATCTTTTTTTTAAAGGGAGAGAAAAGATTACTTCAAACTACTAGCGTTGATCCCTCCAAGGTAACTAGACAGTATCAACGCTCCCTCAGGGGTCTAGCAAAGAACGCAGGTAAGCGTGTGCTCCTTTCCCACGAGCCCTCCACGGGACATTTCTAAACAAAAAGGGAACATCGTTCTCAACAGGTGTGTTTTGGGTATACTGAGGGTCACATTATCGTTGGCACTTTACGGAGGTAACCCGAAAGCCTACGTGTAAAAAACTCTGCAACTGTTTCCAAGGACAGACACACTAATTGAAGATACAGTACTTTTGGGACTAGCATAGGTAAGGGATAGAAGAAAAATAAGGGAAGATCCCTCTGGATAAGTTTAATCCTGCAATGCCTATTCACACAGGCCAAAAAATTTACATGCAGCTGTAACAGTGTACAAGTTTGGTGAGACAACATGCAAAACTTTTCAGCAACTATAATCAGCACGAGAACTTCCCAGCTTAGCAAAAACAACGGCGAATGTAGTCAACTCTGGACAGTCACATGTGAATTATTCCAACTGGGCGCTCACTGCCCACAGGCCATTACTCCTTCTACCCACTGTGGGTTCACAATCAGTTTTTCCTTATGTTTATTTTTCTGACTTCTAAAAAGGAGCACATTCATTGACGAAAGTTTAGAAAATGTAAGTAATCAAGGAAATAAAAATGAAATTAATACACTAACTTGCAAAAAAAAAATCTTTTTGAACCTGAAGCTGATCAGGCCTCTAGACCCAACTACCAATCTACCAGCAATACAGAGCACTGGGAACACATTAGGCCGTGGGTGAGGGTGCAGTCATCGAAATCCGGTCTGTGGGGCGCTCTACGGGATAAACTGGTTTCTTCAACAAACACAATGTAAGGAGGAAAGACGACCAAAAGGGAACCAACAAAGTAAAAGGGGTGTAAAAAACAGAGCAACCAGTCCCAATAATGGGGACTTAGTTTGGATCCTAACTCAAAAAAATAGCTTAAAAAAAAAAAAACCCACAGACATTTATAAGAAAATTGAAAATTTAAACACTGACTGAAATCATTCATTTTTTAAAAGATTTTTTAAAAAGGCTTTATTTATTTATTTTTAGAGATGGAAGGGAGGGAGGAAGAGAGAGAGAGAGAAACATCTATGTGCGGTTGCTGGGGGCCGTGGCCTGCAACCCAGGCACATGCCCTGACTGGGAATCGAACCTGCGATGCTTTGGTTCGCAGCCTGTGCTCAATCCACTGAGCTATGCCAGCCAGGGCTTTCATTAATTTTTTTTACTTGTGACAGTGGTAGTAGTATTTTTAAAGTCTATTTTTCAGACACACACTGAAATGCAGATTAAATAATATGACATCTAGAATTTGCCTCAAATTCAGGGAGAAGATATAAAAGAACTCAGGTGCAGACAACACAAAATTGGCCATGAAGTGAAAATGTGTAAAGCCGGGCATATGGTGGTATGCATTATTCTGTCTACGTATGTTTTAAAGTTTCCATTAAAAAGTTTTTTAAAGTGACCCACTGTCCACATATATACCCCAAAATGTGAAGAGGTTATTCTCTTTAAAGAAATATGCACATATAAAGACCAAAGAAAAGCACATATAATAACTCCATAGAAATATATGGCATATCTGGTTTAAAAACCTTCTTCACTGAACAATACGTAGATATGCTTCCCTATGTCCTCAGAAAAACATCAAACACTTTTAAAATGATTGCATCATACATATATACATTTAGTCTTTTAAACCTTTCCCTAATTGAACTAGGATATTTCCAATTTTTGATGTAGTAAAGCTGAACTATACATCACTGAGCATAAATCTTTGTCTTTACTTATGATTAATTAAGTAGAATTACTAAGTCAAAAGGCATCAACTTTTTTTTTTAACAATGTTGAGATATAGTTTGTACACCATAAAATTTTACTTTTAAATTGTCTAAGTCAATAGTTTTAGGATATGCAGTTGTACAACTATCACAATTATTTGAGAATGTTTTCATCACCCCAAGAGAGAAACACGTAACCATCAGCAACCACTCCCCATTTTCCCCATCACCTGAAAAGGTATTAATTTTTTAAGTTTTTTTAAAAAATGATTTTATGTATTTATAGACAGAGGGGAAGGGAGGGAGAAAGATAGGAGAGAAACATCAGTGTGTGGTTGCCTTTCACGTGCCCCACACCGGGGAACCGGGTCTGCAACCCAGGCATGTGCCCTGACTGGGAATCGAACTAGCCACTCTTTGGTTCACAGGCCAGCACTCAATCCACTGAGCCACACCAGCCAGGGCCACATGTCTACTTTCAATCAAAGAAGACACTATTTCTGGGTTCCTCTGTAATTGCACAGTAAGTCTGTCTCAGCGACACTTCAGAACAAAGCATTTCATCCTACAGGGACAGAAAGCCCACGTAGTGTGCAGTACTTGTGGCTCCCTGGTTAGTGAGCCAGTCGCTGTAAATTAGAATGAAAAATATTAACCCAGCCTATGTCATGCAGTGATAGTTCCGCTTGCACAAAACCAGAAATGAAACCACGAGCTGCTCTGACCTATCTTATGTTAATGAACAGAAAGCACCCAACCTTATAATTAGGACAGATCAAAACTGATGGCAAAAGGGCCAAAACAACAACAACAAAAAAAGCCAAGGCATCCTCAGGCATCTTCTTGGCCACCCAAAGCAACAAGAACCCTCTAAAGACGACCATCAGAAACATTTACGCTACAGATTTCTTCTGAAATTTGATGGGTACATGTTTTTCACAGGGTAAATGTCTTGACTTAAATGTGTCCTCCCTTCCATTTCCTGTTCCTCATTAGTGTTTTTTTACTCAAATGCTAACCTTTAAAATCAGCATTGCTATACATCTTTAATCACTTTTTGGGCTATTTTTTAATTTGGGGAGATTTTTTTTTTGGGGGGGGACACACTGTTTTTTTTTTTTCATTGGTTAAAACAACAGATTCCATAATATTCGCTAGAATGTGATATGGTTAACTCAGGTGACTGCAAAAGCAGATCCCAACAGAGAATCAGCCTGTGGATTGCTCCAAATTGCCACCTGCAATCGAAAGACCCCCTGGAATCACAGAATGCTGAGGACTGGAGAGGAGCTCAGGACCGCCCTCCAGCCCTCCTTGAACCGTGCGCTCTGCACACACTCCCAGGGCTCCTAGTCCCCCCCCCCCTTCTCCTCCGAGGTCTGTGCCAGACTCAAAAGTTACTCCAACAGGCTCTTTGCTGATCCTCGCAGGAGACACTCTTTCTGTCTTTGTATTCCTCCCCAAATCATTCTTTTACGGGTGGTGTTGAGGATAATGAAAAGACAAGCAATTGGGGAAAAAAATAAAATTAAGAAAAAGAAAAAATAAAATAAAACAAAACAAAATACAAGCAGTTGGAAATGAAGGCCTGACATGACTATTATCATCCTAGTGATAATAATGTATCAGTACCAGAAGCCAAATGGGCTGGAAGAGCTCTCATGTAATCACCATAATTTCTGTGAAAAGTGAAAGAAAATGTTTTTAAGTGAAAGCCTTGAAATACTGTAGTGGCAAGACGCCTACATCTATCTCTCTTTTATGCTGTTGTCTTTTCATTAAGATGTTAAGAGGGCACACTCACAGGTAAAGAAAAGCTCTCACAGAACACCAACAGTTAAAAGTCACCTCCCTGAATCCTGATTTTTTTGCACTCCTACCCAATCTTCTGAACTTCAAAATGTATAAAACGCTTCAGATAGTGATATATCATGATTCAAAACAAATAAGGAAATGATTTCTCTCTGACCTGAGCCAATGATCCTCCTCCATCTCTTCAACACTTAAAATGTCCAAGAATTAAACAGTCACTCTTTGACATTCCATGGTGAAATATTAACACCCACATTCAATACGATGCCACTGGAATGTGAAGTCTGACTTTCCTTTTGAACCTCAAACTACCTTGCAGGAAGCACATTTACTAATACGATCAATTCTGTAACCACCATTGCCACACTGGATTAACCGCTGGGGCCTTAATGCTGTCAATCATTCCGCACCCTTCACAGGCAATGGTGCATCCATTTGTTTTCGGTGTCAGTCACACCCTCATTTTGCTGTCTCTCTCCCCCACCTACTTAGAGTGCTGTTCTGGATACACAGCAGGCGAGAGACCAGCAAATGCATGAGACAAAGACCAACCACAACACTGCCCTACGAGACGAGCAGGCAAAGGGGATCTGAGATTCTAAACACAGCATATTAATAAAATTAAGTAAGTACTGTTGGGCTTACACTGTAACATCAAAGATGTGTCTCAGTCAGAGCAGCTCCTTGTATGTAGATCTCCACCTGTATTCTACTCCAAAATTCTCTCTCGGGCTAGGGGCATAGAGAAAGTCCCCTCTTCAAAAATACCCACTTCCACGCTACTGATCCATGTACATTAATAAACCCTGAGTTTATCAGGATTCATTGAAATCCTGATCAAGTTTTTATGTACTAGCCAGGCACATTTTGATACAAAATGGCTTATTGAGGACCACCTTTTTTTTTCCCCTACGAGTAACAATCCCAAATATGAGAAATAAAGTTTGGACTGGATGGTCTGGGCTTGAGGTTGGGATGGGGACACAGAAGGAAGCAAAGAAAAGGTCATTTTGGTAAACACTCCTGAACGAGGTTACAGAGAACAGGAGAGAAGTAGGTACCAGGCATCAAGGAAGAAATACTACCCGCGCCCCAAAATAAAGAATGCTATTTTTTTAAGGTTGTTTATCATCACACTTGCTAAAGACTCTGGAAGCAACAAATGGCAGAAACTACTGTGACAACTTTAACCCGAGTCTCCTTCAGATCGTGAGAGGATCGACTTAATAGACGCCCATTGTGTCTTCCTGTCGATGAACTCAGAATGTTTTTGCTCCAGCTGACAAAATCTTCTTTCAGAGAAAAGATAATAAATGCTTGAGTTTTAAAACCACGAATCTTAAGAGGAAAGCGATTTTGAGCAAAACCAAAAAAACTTTTGGGAACACATACCTTGTTGTTTCAGGCTTATCCATAATACTTTTATTTCATTCAGGTGCACAAGCCCCGCCCCTACTCCTCAGTTCCCAGGGAATTTGATCAATAATAGATCCCTGCCTGTGCGTGGCAGGTCGATTGAAGACCGAGGTCCACTTTAGATAAGGACAACTAAGAGAAGCAGCAGTTCCACTGGAACAGAGCACGACACAGATTCTTCAAGTGTATTTTAGTCCCACTTTCCCAGCTCAGGAAAACTTATATTATTGGACATCCTCAATTTCCTGGCCTCTAAACCATGGCTACAGATGCCTAATCCCCTGGCACGGGAAGGAGTTGCAATCCTCGGTGGCTTTCAAAGGGGTGAAATCTCACCATCACTGTTTCACAACCGTTCTTTAAAAGCTTATAACTTTCTCTCAAGTTGCAGTTCTGGAGGCTCTGACGCTCAGACTTCACAAACTTCCCTGAGTGGGCGAAAGGATATCTAAACACGCTCACTCCAATTCATACCGCTCGAGCAGATTTCCTTATCACAGCCTTTCAAGACCTCAGGCATCTACCCCAGTAATAACTACTACAATCTCTGGGGAGCCTTCCAAGCACCTACGAGCAGACAAGAGAAAGAAGGTGGTGGCCTTAAAGGACACAGCTTTCCCTGGCTAAAATGAGGCGCTCTCGCTCACCGCGGGCGGTTCGAGACGTTAGCAAAAGCTCCCGCCAGATGTGCAGGACGAGGCTGCGGGAGGAGGCAGAGCGGGGAAGACACCTGGGAGGCCCTGCGGAGAACTGCGGTGAGAAGCTTGCAGGCGGGAGTGGAGGGAGGTGAGGCAAAATTAAGCAGGGACAGGAAAGAGCCAGTGCAGCACCTTCAACAGGGAAGGCGAGAGGTGGAGCCCTAGAGAAACCTGACGGATTCGCGCCTCGGTGGGTTTCCGAGGGTCCAGTTTCTCACCAGAAAGTCGCGTTCAGCCCCAGGCACCACAGGGCGCTCCTGGCTGGCCGCTCCCACACGAGGGCTGCCTGCACTCGGCTCAGCAGAGGCTCGTAAGGTCCCAGCACCTTCACCAGGGCCCGCTGCGCCGCCTCAACCTGCTGGTCCCGCTCCAAGGAGCCGGACGTAGCGCCGCGACCCCTGAACGTCGGCCCCGAAGCTGGGCCTGGGGCCGCGGCCACCCCCTCTGCCTCCGCCATCACCCCCCGGCAGCCACCACATCCGGGGCCGCGGGCCGACAATCACAATAACACCAAGTGCGCAGACGCGCGATTCCGCGGGAGAAGTGGCTTCCCTCGACACCGCGCCTGCGCACGGGCTCGAGCTCGCGTCCAATGGAAGGGAAGAACGCTGCGTCAAAGTGCCTCCCCTTCTCTCGGGCGCTGAGCCTTCCAGAGGTACGCACGCGCAGTTTGCACGACTGAAGCCGAATGAATAAGGAAGTGCCATCGCCAGAACTCAAATGTCATTGGAGCGGAGAAAGTTCGTGGGCGGAGCGGGTTGTTTGGCGCCTGCGTCATGCGGTGAGCGGGCTGGCGAGCTACGGCTTTCCCAACGGGGAGCGGCTGCAACGCAGGTTCCTGAGGAGCGATGCCGAGGGAAATCATCACCCTCCAGTTGGGCCAGTGCGGCAATCAGAGTGAGCGAACCTCCGGTCCCTCCACTAGCCAGGCACCTTAGATTCAATGGGATCTCTATGTGGGGTCCTAGACTCCGATCTGCCCCTTCCCAGGATCGTAAAGGCGGGACGTGCCTGCCCCAGTGTCCAGTTGCCCCAACCACAAGGGGCCTTTCCCTGCCCAGCCCCTGGCATACGGCCCTTTTCTCTGTCAAGGGTGACGCCTGGAGCTTTACTTCCTATCGCTCAGTCCCCTAGCTCTTAGTTGAAACCTGCCCAGACCCAGATATCCTCTTTCTCCTCCGCCCAGTTGGGTTCGAGTTCTGGAAACAGCTGTGCGCCGAGCATGGTATCAGCCCCGAGGGCATCGTGGAGGAATTCGCCACCGAGGGCACTGACCGCAAGGACGTCTTTTTCTACCAGGTGCTCCCGGCGACTTGGCCAGGGGGATTGGAGGGAAAGGCAAATGCCTGGTAGTGGGAACCCCTCTGGGCTGGAGGAGGGAGGACACACAGGAGCCAGACTTGGGAGGACTGGGCAGGCCTTTGCTGATTGGGTTTCTTCCTGGACCGCCGTTGACAGGCAGACGATGAGCACTACATCCCCAGGGCTGTGCTGCTGGACCTGGAGCCCCGGGTGATCCACTCCATCCTCAACTCGCCCTATGCCAAGCTCTACAACCCAGAGAACATCTACCTGTCGGAGCACGGAGGAGGAGCTGGCAACAACTGGGCCAGTGGATTCTCCCAGGTCATTTGCTATCCCCTGGCAGGACCCTCCACACCCTTCCTGTGTGGGGACAGCCTATGACCCCCAGGAGATGAAATCAGATGGAGAAAAGAGAGGGAGAGAGAGACTCCAAGGGGAGTTCTTTTCTCTAAGTCAACTGTGTAATATTATTGAGAGACTACACTAGCTAGTGCTGTGTGCCAGGCCATATTAAGCGATTTACATATATTAACTTATTTAAACTCCTGAACAGCCCATAGATACTTACCTGCCTTTCCAGAATTGAAAAAAAAAAAAAACTCTGAAAGCAAAAGACGACAACTCATTTAGCAGCAAAACCAATTCTCAGTGAAGACAAGCTATTTTATAGTTTCTATCCAATGTATTGTCATTACTCATGCTTTCCTTGCAGAACTATTAATATGTTTGATTAGCGCACCTCAGACCCCCACTGGCATTTTAACGCACGTATATTATATGTCCCATATTACCTTTCTAGAATCTGAATATTTGAATCCCAAAACAAGCCTGAAAGATTTTAGATAAGGGCATGGGACCTGTATTATTACCTTTATTATATGTGCAAGGAAACTGAGCTATAGAAAGACCAGGTAGCCTGCCCAGAGTCACTCGGCTAAATGGAATGAGAGCTAACATGTGAACCTGGGCAGTCTGGACATGAAATGCCTGCCCCCAGCCACCGTGCCACACCGCCTCTCAATGCAAATAGAAAGCAGGGCCACTGTGCGCCGAAAAAGGACTTTTAGGTGCTAAAAGGTGAATGAAGGGTGGCATTCTTTTTTTTTTAATTGATTTTAGAGAGAGAAAGGAACATCGATTTGTTGTTCCGCTTATTTATGCATTCATTAGTTGATTCTTGCATGTAACATGACTGGGAATCAAACCTGTAACCTTGGTGTATGGGGCAACGCTCTAATCAACTGAGCTACGAGGCCAGGGCAAGAGTGCCTGTTCTGAGGTCAGAGTCCTTGTCTCATGGTCCCACCACTCTGACCTTCCCTGTGTCTGTGCAGGGAGAGAAAATCCACGAGGACATTTTTGACATCATAGACCGGGAGGCAGATGGCAGTGACAGCCTAGAGGTGAGTGTCTCGGGAATGCTGGTGGGAATCAACGTAAGGCAGGCTCAGTAATCCCCTGTAGAAGCCACCTGTTGGGTACAAGACCCACCCTTGTATCCTTTCCACTGGACAGAAACCACCAGTCCTTCCGGGAACTCAGACAGAGTCTCCTAAGTAGTGTGTGGGGGGCTCGGGAAGACAGGAGTCTGGGAGACTATGGGATGGGTCCAGTATGAAATCCTGCCACACGACACCTGGACATTGACTGTCCCTTTCCTGTGCAGGGCTTCGTGCTGTGTCACTCCATTGCTGGGGGGACAGGCTCTGGCCTGGGCTCCTACCTCTTAGAGCGACTGAATGACAGGTATGTCTGTGTTTCCAGGGGCTGGGAGGACTTGGTTTCCCAAGTAACTGGGAATCCCTCCAGATATACCTTCCTATTCACTGGAGCAGGAAAGGGACTTTCTGATTTCTCCTGGAGGGAGGAAAGTCACGATGCAATGACTGAGAACCCGATTTCCTCCTGGGGCTTGGACCGGAGCCTAGAACCTGGGCCCTAGATGAAGAGATGAAGGTTCAGGGAGTCTGGACGGGTTGGAGTTGGAATCTCTGATCCTAAGATATCTCCCTGCCCTTGGAGAAAGTTGCAGACCTCCAAAAGTCAAGTCTCTCTTCTCTGCTGACCCTGTGGCCCCACATGATTCTCCTCATCCAGATTTAGCTGCTTGCAGAGACAGTTGTTGGAAGCCTCAGGTCCTGACCCTCTTCTCCCAACCCCACCAGGTACCCCAAGAAGCTGGTGCAGACCTACTCAGTGTTTCCCAACCAGGACGAGATGAGCGACGTGGTGGTCCAGCCCTACAACTCCCTGCTCACGCTCAAGCGGCTGACCCAGAACGCAGACTGTGTGGTGAGCCCTGGAGTCCACCCTTCCCAACTCCCAACCCCCCTTTCTCTTCCATCACTTTCATGCACTTAAAAATTCCATTCTGAGGCCTCCTTCTGGTCCCCGGTACTGTGCAAGTCCCTTTTGGATGGGTCTTTCTGGCCGTGAGGCTCAAGGGAAATTAAACTTCAAAGCCCCGGCACAGGCAGAGCTCCTGTTCTTTCAAATCCCCAAAATCCACCACCCTCTTCTGTCCCCGCAGGTGGTGCTGGACAACACAGCCCTGAACCGGATCGCCACGGACCGCCTGCACATCCAGAACCCGTCCTTCTCCCAGATCAACCAGCTGGTGAGCCCCCACTCCTGGGCTGCTTTGGACTGGGACCCCACTCTACTGGAGTGCTGCCTGCAGAGGGGAACACCCCCCAACCAGGCCCACCCACGGCGTGCTGTCCCCGTCCCCAGGTGTCCACCATCATGTCCGCCAGCACCACCACCCTGCGCTACCCTGGCTACATGAACAACGACCTCATCGGCCTCATCGCCTCGCTCATCCCCACGCCACGGCTCCACTTCCTCATGACGGGCTACACGCCCCTCACCACGGACCAGTCGGTGAGAGGGGCCTCAGTGTCCCAGGCCCGACTGCCCCTGGGCCCAGGAGGCCCCACCTGGCCTTTCCCTTCTCCCTGCTGGCCCAGCAGGCTCTGTGCTCAGGGACCAGCACTGACTAGACCACTTCCTTGCTGACTGGCTCTCCTCTCCCCGCTGCCTTCGGCTCCCTGCAGGGCCTGGGCTGTACTATGGGACCTCCTCATGCTCCCGCACAGGGGCGTGAGGTTGCTGAGCTGAGCACGGCTCCGATTCCCGACCCCACAGCAGAGGCTCAGTATAGACCCGAATCTATAGACACGGCCCAAAGAGACCACACTGCCCCCAGTCTGGTGGGGGACACGTGTGGCCTGCTGTCCTCTGTCCATGCGTCTGTGGGCTGTGCCCTGAGTGCTGGCCTGGTCCCTGTGGCCCACTGTCCCCTCAGGTGGCCAGCGTGAGGAAGACCACGGTCCTGGATGTCATGAGGCGGCTGCTGCAGCCCAAGAACGTGATGGTGTCCACCGGCCGGGATCGCCAGACCAACCACTGCTACATCGCCATCCTCAACATCATCCAGGGCGAGGTGGACCCCACTCAGGTAGGTGAGGCCCCTTCGTTCCACCCCTGGAACCTGCAGGGGTAGAGGAGAGGCGACCACCACCACCCCTGTGCCCTCCCCCAGGTCCACAAGAGCCTGCAGAGGATCCGGGAACGGAAGTTGGCCAACTTCATCCCCTGGGGCCCGGCCAGCATCCAGGTGGCCCTGTCCAGGAAGTCTCCCTACCTGCCCTCTGCCCACCGGGTCAGTGGGCTGATGATGGCCAACCACACCAGCATCTCCTCGGTGAGTTTCACGGTTTGCACCTATTTCCCCATAATAATTTTCCTGGTTGTGCCTCACCTCTCTGCATCCCTGCTGTTCTGCTTCTGGCTTTGGTTTACTGTGAAGACAGCCCAGCCCTGCCTCCCTGGCTCTCGGGGCCATATTTTCCCTCCAAGTTCTTTGTGACCCTTGCTCTCTGCACACCTCAAGCTCTTTGAGCGGACCTGCCGCCAGTACGACAAGCTGCGGAAGCGGGAGGCCTTCCTGGAGCAGTTCCGCAAGGAGGACATCTTCAAGGAGAACTTCGACGAGCTGGACACGTCCAGGGAGATCGTGCAGCAGCTCATCGACGAGTACCACGCAGCCACACGGCCAGACTACATCTCCTGGGGCACCCAGGAGCAGTGAGCGCCCCAGGACAGAGACCCTCCTCTGCCTTACTGGTCGGCTTAGGCCTCGCCTGGCTGACCACCCCTCTGAGCACAGATCAGGGACCTCGTACATTTCTTTGTCATAAACACACACACTCTCTGTTGGCCTGGGGACACGTTCATTTCTCCTTTTATGAGACTATTTATGTGTAATAAAGCACTGGATATAAATCACTGGTCTCTTTGAAGGCTTGGAGAACTGGAAAAGGGAAACACCTGTTCTCTCTCCATCGCTGGCAGGACCTTCCCCCACTTCCAGCATCTTCAGCTCTGAGCAGACAGCCACCCCCCACTTTTCCTTCTGCTGCCTGGATTTAGAGAACATGGGTCAGGTGAAGCTACCTGAGAAAGGTGTTCCCAGGGTAAAAGGGCCCACAGATATTACTTTGCTCTCCGACAGTGTCCCAGTTCCTTCCCACCCCTCCCTGTCGCAGGTGACCATTCCGCCAGTTTTGCATTCCCACGTCAGAATGTCCTGCTGCACGGCACAGCAGAGACCTGCGGCTGCCACCCCCACCACCAGGCCCCAGGCAGGCAGTGCAGCCAGCCCCAGCGCCTTTGGTCTTACAGTAAGTGGGGCGGTGCTGGAGAGCCACTGGTCAGGCAGCTGGGGCCTCGGACAGTTAGCCCAGGACACCAAACCCGAAGCCTAGACTGTAGGCAGGACCCAAACTGGGTCTCGGGTGGTCTCATCACTGAGAGGGCCAGGGCCTTCCACATCGGGTGGAAAGTTGCAGGGAAATAGTATATACAGAGTGATCTAAATCTTTGGGGTCAAAAGGGCAAAGCAGGCTGTCCCTAGACCATGGTGGGTTGTCAGGGCCCCTCTTAGGCCCCCACACACCCCAAAGGGGAGGCCCGTAGGAGCAGTAACGTGTGGGCACTGCACTAAGTAGTAAACATTTTGTTTAATCCCCGGACACCCTCTGAAGTGGTAGATGGTATCATTAATCCCACTTTATAAGTGAGGAAACAGGCCGAGAGTCTAATTGACCCAGTCAGCCCGCTAGTAACCGGCAGAGCTGGAGTCCCACCCCGGCCGGCCTGACTGGCAGCAGTGGTCCTGACCGTCGGACACCACCCTGCCTCCTGTGGCGTCTTACAGGCCTGGTGTGGGAGCATCCCATCGCTGAGGTCTTTTGCAGCCATTCCTTGGTCATCCTAGGGCGTGAGGACCTTGAACACCCGTGCAGATGCAGTCCAGGGAAGGAGGTGTCAGCCTCACCTGGCTGCAAGTACACCTACGAAGTGTCGCCATCACCAGGTCAGAGCAGCTGGGGAGCTGTGCCTGCCTCCCTTCTTACCCTCAGCACCCCAGGCTGTCTGGGGCCAAAGCCAAAGGTTCAGGCCCAGTGGAGGAGGGGCCGGGGCTGGCAGAGGTCAGCACACAAGGGAAGCACCAGCCCTGAAAGAGTTGTGCAGCTCCCTACGGAGACTGAAGAACACCCAGGAACTTTGGACAAATGAATAATTTTTTCCCTCTTGCTCACTGTTGGCCTGGGACACGCTTTTGTTCTCATGAGCCTAATTATCTCGAATAAAGCTCTGTAAACACAGAGAACAGCACACGGGCCATACCCTCACGAGCAGAAGGGACCCCGGCCGGATTGCTGAGCAGAGAACAGGCAGTCAGAAGCCAGGCCCTGGGCTGCGTGAGGGGTGGCAGGGAGGCCACAAGCCTGTCACCGAGCCTGTCACTGCCGGTTGCCAAGGCTGACTCAGGGAGATCCAGCCTGATGGGCGTCAACCAGCTGCCTGCCCTCCCCGAGGGGAGGAAGATACTTCAGGGAAAACCAGCCTTCAGGGAAAACGAGTCTGCACCTGGTCCCTGCTTGGCTCCACCTCTGACCCCTGCACCACTGGGTACCTTGCCTTGCTCCGCCCCCTTTACTGTGCCCCCGATGACTAGCGTTTCATCACGTGGGGATCTGCACAAGGGGGGGTCATGAGCCGGCAGATGTGGCCAGACCGCTCCATGTGAGTGGCTGGCTGGCCCGCCTCCACGCCGCAAGCGCTCCCAGGGCCCTCCTTTGCAGGATCCAGTAAGAGTGTGGAGCCCCAGGCAGAGGAAATACCCAGCTAGTCCAGAATGAAAGTTTTGTACAGATAGCACTGCAGTCTCCAACTCTGAGGAGTTAACACCCTGGACAAGTGGGCCTCCCCAGGAGGGAGAACGCACTGGATCTGTAAAGATGCCTCCGTGTTCGGGCTGCTGAGTGCCAGGCATGATGAGGGCGAGCAAACACCTCCATGTCAGCTTCAGAGCCAAGCCCCTCCCCCACGGCTATTTCCAGATCACCCAGCACCCCACAGCGACACAGCCCCTCCCTGCTCTTGGCCAGCGGCAAACCCGTACTGTGCGTCACCTAGAGGGCAGTGAGGAGGCCAGGTGGGAAGGCAGAGGCGCCTCCGGGAATCAGGGCAGCAGGTGGTGCTGGTGGCGAAAAATCCCTGTGGCTTGACAGACTGCCAGCCACAGCGGTGACAGTCCCAACGAGAGGCTGCTGCGTAAAAAAAAAAAAAAATGGAGAGAGAGCAGAATGCTCAGGCCTGGAACAGGGGCCTCTTGTTGACCGAACAAAGAAGAGAAAATGAGTTGACGAAAGGCAATGTTCCCAGCACACTCCATGTGATGGGACCCTAGGGGACCCTCGAACACGCATGAGACAGAGACCCAGCAGCAGGAAGCACATAACTAAAAACAGACTCATGTAAACGAATCCGAAACTCGGGGATCGTAACTTCGGAACGTGGCTGCAGATGAAGGAGGTGAAGAGGCGATGAGGATAAGCGCAGGCGCAGGGCAGAGCTGGTGGCCAGTCCAGGAAGCCTTACCCACGGCCCCCACCAGCCACGGGCATTCTAGAGCTCCCTAGGAATAGGCAGCCCCTCTGCAGTGGAGAGTCGACCCAACTCCAGTATCCGTGCCCCTCTCCCGTAATGCCTGCCGCCACCGGCTCACCTTTCATTGCCTCTCGGGAATCTTAAGCAGGGTAGGGGCTGTCCTGGAAAACTAACCGGAACCGTTTTGGTTTTCTTTTAAGATTTTATTTATTTATTTTTAGAGAGAGGGGAAGGGGGAGAGAGAGGGAGAGAAGCCTCAGTGTGTGGTTGCCTCTCTTGCAACCACCACCTGGGACCTGGCCTGCAACCCAGGCATGTGCCCTGACTGGGGATCGAACCAGTGACCATTTGGTTTCCAGGCCAGCACTGGATCCACTGAGCCACACCAGCCAAGGCAGGAACAGTTTAAATTGATGTTCTGATTTACTAATCCATCATTTGTTTATAAGTTTTAATTGAACTGCCGAGGGCCAGATCACTGGGGCATGAACTGGTGAAACCAAGTGTGTTGTGAAGTGGTGGGCCCTGCTGCTCTGGGCCTGACACCCCGTGCAAGCCCGATGGACACGCCCTCCTCACGTCCGTGGCAGTGACGCTGGCTGTGGGGCGCAGAGGTGGGCCATTACCCCTCCAATCCTCCAATCCATCACTGAATTTAAAAATATATATATATTTACTGATTGATTTTAGAGAGAAAGGAAGGGAGGGAGGAGGAAGAGAGAAAGATCGCTTTGTTGTTGCACTGATTTATGCATCGTTGCTTCAATCTCGTGTGCACCCTGGTGGGGGATCAGACCCGTAGCCAGGGCATATCGGTACAATGCTCTTACCAACAGAGCTACCTGGCCGGAGCAGTCACTGAATCATCAATAGGTGACCAACTCATCCTGCTTTTAACACTAAAAGTTCTGAGTCCCAAGAGCCCCCTAGGATTCCGTTCTAAAATTCATATTTCCACATTCCCTCAGTCCTGGGAAAACCAGGAAAATTTGGTCACCCTAAATTAACCCCACAGAGAGTGATCAGAAAACCTTTAAGTAGTACATACGAATGATCAGGGCTGAATTAGGCCTAGAAGACATTTGTTTGCTTATGAATTAAGCAAGCAGTATTAAAAAGAGAGACCACATTGCCCACCACTGAGCTTCCCAATGGACCCTGCCTAAGGGGGTTCCCAGTTTAACGGGCGGGGGGGTGGGGGGCGTGGCGGAGAATGTAGCGTTGTTACCATTTGCACAGCATGCTGCTCGTCACGGTGCACTTTCACCCACAATAATGATCTCAACCCTTGGAGGTAAGATGTTTGTCGTTTATCACCATAGGGAAATGGCTCAGAGAGGTGAAGCAACTTGTTCATTCTAAAACACAGGGTCCAGCAGAAGTAACGCCATTGAGTGTGGTGGGTAGAGTATGTGAATGTCTCACCTGAGATGAACAGCCATGTGAACATTTCACCTAAAACGTCATATGGTGTGCTTGAGTGGGATATTGCTGTGTTACAGAATTACACGCTTATGATTTTGTAATAAAAGTTTTTGTAACAGGGAGGGCGCTATTTGTGCCGCACCCTGAATATTGAGACTGTTCTTGAAAATGACCAGGACACATGGAGAGAAAACGTGGAACATTCTCTTTCTGTTAAAAATGAAAACACACATGGGAAAAGTAGGGCACGAAACTCTACCTACAGACTGTTTATTTTTAATTTTGAAATAATGATAGATTCACAACAGAGTACCAGGAAATGAATGGGAGGTTTCCCGCACCCTTCACCAGCCTCCCCTGATGTTAGCATCTCGCGTGACTACAGCGCAATGTCAAAACCTGGGAACTGACCGTGGTACAATCCACAGAGCACGTGCAGACTTCACCTGTTACATCACACTAACTTGAATACAATTAAAAAATTTAAAAAAATAGATGTTCTTCAATTTTGCAATAGATATGTTTCCCTCACTATAAAGTGTAATCGATACATGTTATACAGCAGACTTTTGACATGTGTTCCCCCCAAAGGCTGGCTAATCCAATGACCCCCGGAAGCATACAGCACTCAAACAAATAAGACTTCAGATCTACTGAGAACCTGGGGCATCAAATGTATCAGCTGATCATGAGAACTATAGTTCCTTAGACATCTGCTCCGATGCTTATATCTACATGGAATTCTTTTCTGATAAAAATGTGACAAAGGTAAAAACAAGAGCAGAAAAATGAGGAACTACTGCCCTGGCTGGCGTAGCTCAGTGGATTGAGCATGGGCTGCGAACCAAAGTGTCACAGGTTCGATTCCCAGTCAGGGTACCTGCCTGGGTTGCAGGCCACCGCCTCCAGCAACCATACATTGATGTTTCTCTCTCTCTCTCTTTCTCCCTCCCTTCCCTCTCTAAAAATAAATAAATAAAATCTTGAAAAAAAAAAAGAAAAGAAAAAGAAAAATGAGGAACTACTGCTTGTCCACTTAACAGAAGCCAGGAGCTTCCTCAGGGTCACCTGCACCCTGTCACCACTCTCCTGGCGATGACCCCATTGTGTTTCAGTTAATGACTCACGTCCCTGTCTTCCCCGCTGGCCTAGGCACCTCTGTGCCCGGGACAGTGTCTTTTATCCCTGGCCCCCCCGGTACCCAGGCACCGGACCCAGCACAATGCAGTTGTTAGACTAACACGGGTTGAGCAGACGAAAGAAAGATGTCAAGGCCACACTTGCTGCTCCCTGCCTCTCCTTCCTTCCACCAGACATTAAAAGATTTGCCACACCACCAGATAATAGTGTGCCCCAGGCCAAATCTGCACGTTCCCCCTTGGCCCACAGATCGGGAACACTGGGACTTGAATCCTAGACTGTTTTCGAAGAGAAGAGGAAGGGGGTGGGGAGGAAGGGTTGTCATTGCTGCGACTTAACTTTAGAAATGAATTTTTTTCAATTCCTTTTATGCGTGACATAAGAAAAGATAGGCCAAGATTCTTACACTGAATAGCGTATGGTATCGGGAACCCAAATGGCTTGACATGGCTGAATTTCCGACATTTGATCCTTTGGAAATATTCTCAATGGATACCTTATACAAAGTGCCATTAGCGCCTGAATGGAAACGAAATAGGTGTCTATGAGTGTCTATGAGTGTCTTACTTTCTACAAGATCAAATAGTAGTCATGAATCATGAACTGGATCTGTGGACAACTGCACCAAAATGGGATACCAGTGGGAGGTAGAGCTGTTCCAAGGTGGAACCTGTCAAGTAAGTTGCAGAAGGGTGTGGTCAGAACTGACTCAGCTGGAAGGTCTCCCACAGGGTAAAGCAGTTGCCAACTGGATGAGTTCCTCTGCAACGACTTCCAGTATCTTACGTCGCTCAAGGAACACAGCCTTGGTCAAGAGATGGCTGGGAGGAGGAGGTGAGAGCGAGCCTCAGGATCAGCCCCACCTCTTGCCCAAGTCTCGAAAATGATTTATCTTCCTTTCCCCGATCCACAGTCCTCTCCAAGAGTTCTGACTCCACGCCCACCCTTGCTGAGGATTCCTAAGTCTCGAGAGAACTGCTCCCCAGAACTCTTCTCTTGTCCACTTAGATTCCAGTCCTGGTAATGGTACTATTCTGAGTATTCCATCAGCCCGGCCCCCCAGGCTAGAAATGAATCACAGACAGCACTGGTCACAGGGATAGCATGAAAAAGTGCCTTGGCCTGGCTGGTGTGGCTCAGTGGATTCAGTGCTGGCCTGCAAACCCAAAGGTCGTCAGTTCAGTTGTCAGCTGGGGCACATGCCCGAGGTGCAGGCCAGGTCCCCGGTTGGGGTGAGCAAGAGGCAACCAACTGATGTGTCCCTCCTTGTCTCCTTCCCTTCCCCCCTCTCTAAAAATAAATAAATAAAATCTTCTAAAAAGGAAGGGAGGGAGGAAGAGAGAGAAAATATCTTGAAGTTCAAGACAAGAATGAAGTAGAGAAGCATATAATATAGGGTTTAGGTCAAGAGGCTAAGGAAGGCCAGCCTACCACTTCTGCTTCTAGAACATAACCATAGGCAATACGGCTGAAGAGGGCCCCCCCCCCAGAGCCAGGAAACAACCTTAAGTGCAGTCTAACGTGGCCCCTGGAAGTTCCTGGATTGTAAACACATCAGTCCTGAGAACACTGTGGTGTTCTTCTGTGTTCAGGGCTCTCCCCACAGTGACTTCCATCCCAACCAGCTATGTCCCTTTGAATGCATAGTATTTATTTCTCTGTAGGCACTGCCACGGGCCCCTGCTCATTCAGCGAATTCCTGACCACTACCTCTGACCCACATACATGTGTACGTGCCTCCAGGTAACTGCTGTTGTCAGGTGACGCGGCAGCTGCTGATCCGTGCGCCCTGAGCCGCCGAACTGGTTGTTACCGCCTTGCCACACTCCATTCATTCATACCCTTGCCACGTGAATAAGGCCCTTGTAACTGCACGCCAGCCTTCTGCTCGCCCTACACCAATAGTTTTCAATCTTTACTGATTCGTGGATCTCTTTGAGAATCTGCTATGAACCTCCTCAGAAAAATATAAACGTGAGTTTGAAAAAAATTTCAAGGGGTTCTTGGCTCATAAAGCCCACCCTTCACGCCCCAACCTAATTCCTGATGTCAAGACATGATGGTGTGGCTCAGGGGGTTGAGCGCTGGCCTGCAAACCACAAGGTCACCAGTTCGATTCCCTGTCAGGGCACAAGTCTGGGTTGTGGGCCAGGTCCCCAGTTGGGGTCTTATGAGAGTCAACCAATCAATGTTTCTCTCACACATCAGTGTTTCTCTCCCTCTCTTTCTCCCTTCCCTTCCTTCCCCCCTCTCTAATACACACACACACACACACACACACACACACACACACACACACACAAAATCACATGGTGGCACATTAAATGTCAACTGTAATTGAGAAATTAAAGAATAAAGAAATAATGTCACCTCAGAAAAACAACAGGCAGTCAGAAGAGTGAGAGCTTAAGCTTCATTCTTCCCTACTTGTTCTCCATCTGCATAAAAGCCTGCAGAAGATTTGGGTTAAAAAGCTGATCGACCTCATTCCTGAGGTCCAGCAGGTGCTGTCCGCACCGGTCCACCCGGCTGAGGCAGCAGATTCATAATGACCAAGGTAGGCGGGATGCAGGCCCCACCCCTTGCCCACACCAGTACGCCCCTACACACAGGTCCAGCCCAGACCTTACACTCCTTCCCGTATGGCCATGGAGGCAAGTCAGGTGAGTCCGATGCTCGCCGTGGCACCTTGAAATAGTGGACGAAAAGGACTTCCACCAGGTCGGTTGGGCCACGCCTCCCTGGCGCACATCTTCAGGTCAGCGCTGCTGAGCTCAGGGACCCTCACCACCAGATCACAGTCCTCAAAAGCCACACCTGTCCCTGAGCTGGCATTCTCATGTTAATGTCCTCCTCCAACCCTCTCTGCCTCAAAACAACAACCACAACAACAGCCTTGGTCTTGGCACGGGGCTAAGTGTTCATATATCTCACACACACACACACACACACACACACGGATGCCACCAAGCCTTCCCCAGCCTGTGCCAAAAACGATTACGTGTTTCCAACCAAGACTGATCGTGAACATGATCGAGGGTCTGTGGACCCCAGGGTGGGGAGAGGTCTCACGGCCACTCCACAGATTAGGAACTTTTTCCCTTCTAGCCTTTCGCAGTGAAGATGGTTTTCTCCGCCCCACAAACATGTCCCCGCCATTCAGACTGGCAGAGCATCGGCAAGAAAAGCAAAACTTTAAGTATCAAAAAAAGCTCTTGAGATGGACCTCAGAGTCAACTCTTCTTTTCTTTTTTTTTTTTTCTTGCTTTGTAAGAGGTTCAAAAAAAAAAAACCAACCATAAAACACTTTATCCATTTCTAAAGAGAGAAGAAAGGAGGAAGAAACAGAGAGAAAAATATTAATTGATTGCCTCTCAACCAGGACTAAACCCTCAACCCAGGCACTTGCCCTGACGGGGAATCAAATTGGTGACCTTTTGCTTTGAGGGACGATGACCAACCCACGGAGCCGCACCAGCCAGGGCTCAGAGTCAACTCTCGATGCTGTGGACCGACCACCACATGAACTTCAGGTCTGTGAGTAACCTGGTGCCAGGGTTTTGCTCCAAGACCGAGCCAAATTCTGGCCTCTCGACATGCGCTTTCAAGCAAGGCAATGTAATTAAAATGTTATCGTAAACTACCTATCAGCTCCTAACTAGGTTTGTGATCTGAGGCAGGTCACTTCCTGTCCCTAGGCCTTGGTTACATCATTCATTCACTCCACAAATATTTATTGAGAAGCTAGTAAGATCCAAGCAATGTGATAAATGCTGCAGACAACAAAGATGAGCAAGATATCTCCTGGCTGGAGAATGTCTCGCTCTGTTGTTTATGTGTTAATGTAAATACCCTGTCACATGACTGCAGGAGGAAGACTAGGAGGGGGCACCCGTGACTGACTGGGGCATCGCGGGGTCTGTGAAAATGAGGCCTTGGGCCCCTGGATCAAAGAGCCTGTTGTTCTCAGAAGGGGATGCGTTCCAAAAGGGCACAGAAGCTGCATTCCGGGGAGGCGTGCGCGACATCAGCCCTCTACCGGGCCGATAAGGAGCGTGCCGCTGGCAGTTCCCCATTTGGCACTGACTCCTCCTGTTCGAATTCAATGGAAGCCAGACTCTTATCATCAGACGTTTGGGTTATCCCATTCTGGCGATCGCCAGCGAATGGAAGTGACACTTGGTAAAATTAAGTCTCTTCCGATTCAAAGGTCGGAAAACACGCTACGTACCCTTGTGCCATACACTCGTGCGCACACCGAACCAGCTGACAAACATCGTGGGGGAGGAGAAAAAAAGAAACGCAGACACATGTAACATCAATGCATCACAAGGTTTCCTTTCATGCAAAACCAGAAGTAAAACCTACGGATGTGTTACTGCCAGGAGCTCAGTATGAACCCTGAGATGCTACTGAAACTGAAGTTTGCTGACTGTGGCTTACAATTACGTTGCACCCCAGCCAGGACTGTTTAAATCCTGCAATACTGGAAGGGATAGTTAAGAATTCCTAAAAGGACAATTATCAGTCCCTCCTGTATTTCTTTTTTTTTTTTTAAGATTTTATTTATTTATTTTTAGAGAGGGAAGGGAGGGAGAAAGAGAGAGAAACATCAATGTGTGGTTGCTGGGGGCCGTGGCCTGCAACCCAGGTATGTGGCCTGACTGGGAATCGAACCTGTGACACTTTGGTTCACAGCTCGAGCTCAATCCACTGAGCCACGCCAGCCAGGGCTCCTCCTGTATTTCTGCTTACCTATACTTCCTATATTTACTACAACAAATATGTTTTGACGTTGTAATGTTTAAAGTGATAGTAACCTGGTTGAGGTTGTTATTTTGCATAGGATGAACTGTCATCTACCATTAACAGATGTATTCGGTTTTTTCCTGTCTTCCCAAGGAAGTGTGAGAAATCTGATGCTGCCACATCCAGACTGGCTGGTAAGTCAGTTATACATATAACTCAGTGCTGAAACATTTTTCTGTCTTGAAGTAGAAAAGCAGGTAATATTGCCCTGGCTGGTGTGGCTCAGTAGGTTGAGCAGCAGCCTGAGAACAGAAAGGTCACCAGTTCGATTCCCAGTCAGGGCACATGCCTGCGTTGTGGGCCAGGTCCCCACATCAGGGCATGTGAGAGGCAGCCAATCAATGTCTCTCTCCCAAATTGATGTTACTCTCCCTCTCTTTCTCCCTCCCTTCCCCTCTCTTTACAAGTAAATAAATAAAATATTTGTTTATTTTTTAAAAGATTTTATTTATTTATTTTTAGAGAGAGAAGGGAGGGAGAAAGAGAGAGAGAGAAACATCAATATGCGGTTCTTGGGGATCATGGCCTGCAACCCAGGCATGTGCCCTGACTGGGAATCGAACCTGCGACACTTGGTTGGTAGCCCGCGCTCAATCTACTGAGCTATGCTAGCCAGGGCTAATAAAAAAATTTTTTTAAAGAAATGCAGGCAATATACAAGACTTCCTCATTCTTCACTATATATTCCCGTGTATGTGTGTGTGTATCTACATGCTTCGCAATAAAAAATTCTGAGTTAAGAAGACACCATGATGGTTGCACAACAGTGTCAAGGTGGACCTAATGCCCCTGAATGACACACCTAAAATGGTTAAAATGGTAACTTGTGTTATGTGTATTTTACCACAATTTTTTGTAAATGAGTAATAAAAATTTTTAATTGAAAATACAACTGATGTGTGTATATAGGTCTTGTATCCTGTAATCTTGCTAAACTCACTTACTAGTTCAAGTAGCCTCTTTTTATATTCCTTGGGGTTTTCTTCGTACAGTCATGTCTCAGGTTTCCTGTAATACGCACGACTTTACTTTTTTCTTTCAAAACACAAATCTACGTTGACAAAGCAAAGGCCCCAGAGCACAAAAAAATATACGTTGTGCTCTCTCAGACACTTCTAAGACCTGCCAAGGAGGAGGGCCCACGTCACACAGCTGTCAACTCAGATTAGGGAAGATAAGATTAAATCGACTCTGATCCCCGTCCGCGGGAACAGCGTGAGAATGCCTGCCTGTCGCGTGATTAACGACGAGCACCTGGAGCCACGGGCCTTCCCGAGCCGCTGCAGCAGCTGAGGTTGCTGGGCACTGCTCCTTTCCCGGGTTCCTCGCTTGTGTGATCACAGGCTGATTCAACAGAAGGAGCACTGTTTCAACCTGTTGGGTCTTGGTCCATCCAGAAAACACACTTGCTGACTCGCTTCTATCACTCTCAGTTTTCACTGGAGACATCTCAGCACCGTCACAGACCTGCAGAGGCCCAGGGTCCACAGCCCAAGTCAGAACCTGCAGAGGTAAGGAGCCAGAGGGCCAGGCAGGCTAGGCAGGACTAAGTAAACAAGAGCTCTCACACAAACAAAAAATCATTCATAAAAAAACGCTAAACGGTGAATATAGGGCTACATCTTCCCATTTTTTTAAAGGTTTCATTCATTTTTAGAGACGGGGGAGGGAGGTAGAAAGAGGAGGACAGAAACATCCATCTGAGATGTGACTGGGAGACGTGAGAGAGAACCGGCGACTGGCTGCCTCTCCTATGCACAGCACCCTGGGACAGGGCCTGGGGCCTGGGCACGTGCCCCGGCCGCCCAGCCGGCAAACCCGGGCCCTTCCACTCTGCGGGAAGACGCCCAACCCACTGAACCACACCCGTCGGGGCCAGACCGTCCCATTTCCAACGAGACTGCTACAGAACTGTTCTCGGGGCTTGCTGTTGATTTCACCAAGTGATGGGGAGCAGGAAACTAAAACCATGTCCAAAGTTATTTTCTAATAATTTCCTTAAAAGTTTTTTTTTAAGTTTTATTGTATTGTCATTCAAGAAAGAGGGGAAGGCTGGGGGCGGGGAGCAGTGGGGAGAGAGAGAGAAACATTGACCAGTTGCCTCTCGCACACGCCCTGAATGGGGATTGAACCTGCAACCTAGGCATGAGCCCTGACCAGGAATCGAACAGCGACCTTTCAGTGTACGGAATGACACTCCAAGCCACCTAGCCACACTAGCCAGGGCTCCTAAGTGGTTTCAATTAGCCAAACCCACTAACCTCACACAGCTGGAGAGAGGTACTGATATCAGTAGTCAAAATGGACCAAAATTTATATACATACACACATATATACATATATATAAATATAAAATTATAGTAGGGGGAAGGGAGGATGGAGGTGGAAGACGGTGTAAGGGAGAAAATGATCATGGAAAAAATACAATAAAATGTAAACTATTATTTAAAAAAAATAAAGTAATAATAATTTAATCCCAGATGCTTAAAGAGATCTACTTATTAAATATAACAACATCGTAAAGCAGTAGCAGAAAACACAATCTCTTATCATAGTGGAAACATTTTTGAATCGCATCAGAAAAACCACCTGTGAAGACACAGAAGCGCAAACAGCTGGGACAACAGGACCTTCGAAAAGACCTATGACGAAAGCACTGACACAAATACATCATGAGTCAAACAGAAATCATATTTACTGTAAGAGGGAGGGGAAAAGCACAACTTTCAAAAGAAAGGAAAATACAGACCGTGCACAATAATACTATTATGCATACATAATGCAAATACATTTTTTGGAAAAAAAAAAAAAAAAAAATGAGCCTTGTGGGGAGGGGCATATAGGGAACGAAATAGTAATGAAAAAATACAATAAAAACTGTTTAAAAAAGCAAAAAGAAATGGGCCTCTGTTTCCTCATTCGTAAAATGAACAGCTGAAAAAGACTAGGGCGCTTAAAATGGGTGCTGGTCTGTCACCAGAGCGTCCAGGCAGCCGGCCCCCCGCCACCCCATCCCCCCCAGCAAACTGCCTCTTCCCTTCCCTTTCCTTGGGGTGCTGGACATCTCTGCAAACAGCCAGGGGGAGAGGCTGGGAAGGCCTCATTAATAATGATCCCCAAGTCCTGTCCAGCTCCTGCACGCTGTCGCCACACTGCCAATAAATCAACATCATCGTGCACAGGGGCAATGAGGCAGAAGCTCCGTTCTACACAAAGAAATGTAGCAAATAATAAAAATGACAGAAACGCTTCTATCTTTCCAAAAGGTACTTTTCTGGAAAGTACATGTAAAGGATATGAAGAGACTATGAAGAGGGAAATGGCCTTTCTCTGTTTGCTTCCACCGCCTCCAGTGCGCGGCTTTGCACTCACGAACCAAGTTCTGAGCGGCACGAAGACAGCAGGGCAAAGGGGGCATCTGGCTGGACACTTGCCCTTTCAAAAACGTTTTCCCAGCGGTTCCACTCCATGGCTATGTTCACGTCTTCCTGGCCAGAAGTGTGGCGACCACAGACCTGTCATTAGAGGGAAAGGGGGTTGGATTCGATAACCAACACTGTCTACAACACAGAGACACAGAGCTTACTATCAAGGCTACAGAAGCTCCGGCCCTGGCTGGTGTGGCTCCATGGATTGAGCGCCAGCCAGTGAACTGAAAGGTTGCTGGTTCGGTTCCCGGTCAGGGCACATGCCTGGGTTGCATGCCAGGTCCCTGGTTGGGGGCCTGCAAGAGGCAACCAATCCAAGTTTCTCGCCCACATTGATGTTTCTCTCCATCTCTTTCTCCCTCCTTTCCCCTCTCTCTAGAAATAAATAAAATATTTTTTCTTTAAAGACTACAGAAGCTCCAAAACATTATACATCTCGGCTCTCTGAACCCTCATCTCCTCATCCACAAAGTGCATGAGATGTGCCACTGGCATTCGGGGGCAGGACAACTCATCACCATAAGGGGCCCTGCTGTACACTGCGGGACACTGAGCATCTCTGCTCTCTAGGTACCAGATGCCAGTATCCTCCTCCCCCACCACTGTGATACAACCAAACAGGCCTCTGCTGGCTTGTAGATGCCCCTTGGTTGGGGTGGGATGTGGGGGGAAACCGTCTTCTGGGGATGGAAAACACTGCACTAGCTTGTGTCTGGTCCACAACTGTATTACTCTCTCCAGCCTCCTTACCAAAGGGTAGGTTTTTTTGTCTGTTATTTGAAGCCCCGGCTACACAGCAGGAGCATGGAGGGGTAGGCATTCTTTTATCTTCTTAATGCTACTTTTGAACCATTACTATTTGACCTCACTGCAATAGCCCACCCCCTTCGAGGCACGTGTGTTACCCACCACCACCACCACCACCACCACACTCCACCACGGCTTGTTCCAACAGCCTGCCTGCTTCCACGTTCTCCAGACCTTCTCCCTGCCCCAGGCCTCACCTTCATCCTAGATAACTTGGACCTCCACAAGGATGGTCCTGGCTGTTCCTTGACCTCCTCTCCTCCCATGACCTTCACTGCCTCCCTGTTTGTCACCCACACCACGTGGACAGGCCTCAGCACCTGCCATCCCACCAACCGCTCCTCACCCTCACACTTGACCGGTTCCCTCTCGCACCGCCGCTTCCCGCACCTCCACTTTCTCATTCCCGTTGTCCCACTCTCCCTGCAGCTGGCTTCACTCGCCCAAGCCATCCGTCCTTCTCCACGTCCTTCTCTGCGCAGCCTGGACAATTGGATCCAGCCTTCCTTCATTCCTGATCTTCACCCTGACCTCCTGGTAATATTCCAGCCCCGCCCCTAGCTGGCTTTCTGCCCTAACTCCTACACACACACACACACACACACACACTCTCTCACCCACTGTTGCCATGGCAACTGGCGGTCTCTAACTGCCCCACCTCCCCGCACCACTGGGCTGGCAGTCAGTCCTTCTGCCGGCCGGGGTCAGCCCTGTCTTTTGTTCCCTGCCTTCGCCGCCTGCCTCCCCTCCCATTCTCACCCTCGGCAGACAACTTCACTCCTACTTCACGGTGAAAATAGAAGCCATCAGGCAGAGCCCCCTCAACTTCCTGCCTGTACTCCCACCCCGCTAAAACACTTATTTTTATCCACACTCATCCTTTCCTCCCTTTTACTGTGGGAAAAGTTTCCTTCCTGTATTAATCTCTCCACCTGAGCCCCGCATCCGAACAGCTCCAGCATCCTCAGGGACCTCGGCTCTCCAAACCCCCTCTCCACCCCTTCAGCGTTTCAACACAGCCCCTGTCCTGTGTTCCAGAGGGCCCAGTTCCTCCCACACTACGGCCCATTGCTGGTGGACCCGCCTCCCCTGCGCTCCTTGCCCCAGCGCTCCTTGCCCCAGCGCCGGAGTTCTTAACCTTTTCTCACATCAGGAATGTCTTTGGCAGTCTGGCAGATAATGTTTTTGAATGAGTACAACCATCTACATAGAATTACCGTGGAAATCAATTATATCGAAATACAGCTGTTACAATAGATGTTTTTTTTTAAGTTGTGGCATAGTAATGCATATGCTTCTTTCTTTTATTTTTGTGTGTCCTTTATTAATGCACTAAAACAAAAAAATCTCGAAGTGGATATCTCATGTTTTCTTTTTTTTTCTTTTTCTAAAATTTTATTTGTTGACTTTTTTTTTTTAATTTTTATGTACTGATCTTAGAGTGGGGGAGGGAGAGAGAGAGATTGAGGAGAGAGGGAGAAACATCAATTTGTTGTTCCACTTATTTATGCATTCACCAGTTGAATCTTATTTTTAAAGATTTTATTTATTTTATTATTAGAGAGAAGGGAAGCAAGGGAGAAAAAGAAGGAGAGAAACATCAATGTGTGGATGCCTCTCGCACGCCCCCGGCCCACAACCCAGGCATGTGCCCTAACTGGGAATCGAACCGGTGACCCTTTGGTTCACAGGCTGATGCTCACGCTCAATCCACTGAGCCCCACCAGCCAGGGACCAGTTGATTCTTGTATGTGCCCTCACCAGGGATCAAACCTGCAAACTTAGGGTATCAGGATGATGCTCTAACCAACTGAGCTACCTGGCCAAGGCAAGGATACCCTGTGTTTTCAAGTAGTGGTGACTATAAACAATATTTTGTAACATAGGCATCGAACTGTGATGTGATATTAAAGCAGCTGTGACTTTTATAGGTGGCATAGTAGCAGGTACTACTAATGCTACTGAGGTGTGATGCCTTTAGTCCTAACAGAAGGAAAGGCTAAATTTCAGTTAGAGGTGACCGAGAAATTAGCACTCACGGACCCCTGAATTGTAGCCATGGATACACTGGAGGAGATCTGCGGGCCCCAGATTAAAACCCTGGTTTTAAAGTCTACATAGTCCCCGCTCACCTCGTTATTTTCCAGTCACGTCTCAATTTTATGATTCCTCAAATCATAAGATATGATTCCGTTAGTGCCAACTACGTATATGGCTAAGTAACCTTTTGGAATCTGGTTTTTCCTCTCATGGCCCAGGGTCACTATCGTCACTGAAGTCAGCATATTCCCCCTCCACCCAAAGGCTCCTTCGGCGTCTCCCTCTCACTCCGTCTCCCTGCAGCCTCAGAGGCCAACCCACTGGCTCCTCCAAACTCTCTCCCGAGCAGGCCTCTGCAGTCTGCTTCTCTAGGGCCGCGCTTTGAGCTGCGAGCCCAAATCAAACAGCTTACACCAGCGATGTTCAACCCTTTTCACCTCACGGCACACCCCACGAATTACTAAAATTCCGCTGCACACCCAAAAATATATTTTTCGCCAAGCTGACAAAAAATAGGTATACACTGGATTCCTTCATACCAAACGGCTATTGTGTTTTCTGTGGTCATTTTTGTTTCCTTTCAATTAGCGATCGTCGCTCCTCAGATAAACCTCGTCGGCTTCGACGCTGCCGCTGCGCACAGCTTTGTCATGTTTTTATTTGACAATCTAAAGGTGAACAGGTCAGTGCCCCTGATGAAAAAGTCAGGTATTGCATATTTTATAAAGTCTTGCGGCGCACCAGTGTACTGTGGCAGCACACCAGTTGAAAACCACTGGCTTAAATCATAAGGAAAAAGTATATCCCGCAGTTGAAGAGGTCCAGACATGGGGACCCCCAAGGCTGGTTCATTTGACATCTCGGCAGTGTCATCAGGGACCCGGGTACTCCCCGTCTTTCTGCTCTACCACCCCCAGCAAGAGGCTCCCTCCCCAAGACGCTCTCTGCACAGTTAAAAGACGATGGTGGCAGCAGTTCGAGGTGCCATATCCCAAAGTGACAACATGCAACAAGAAGAGTGTGTCTCTTCCCGTGTGTCTATTTTAACCAGCGAGGAGACCGTCTCCAGAAGCCCCCAGAAAATGTTCCTCGCACTTCATTGACCTGAATTGCGTCGTATGTCCGCTCTTAAATCAGCCCCTGACCAGGAAACTGTGATAACCATAATCAGCTTGGATTAATTAGGATTTTCTGCTGGAAAAAGGGTGAAACACAGAACAAACTCCAGGCTCTGCCAGAAAAGAAGAGGGTAAGCAATCGACCCTCACTGATACGCATTAGTGTTTCTTCTGTTTTTTTTCCCCCCTGCTTGCTCCTATATTTTTCTCTGCAATACAGTCTTTCTTCCTACCTCTTAAGCATTGTATTCCATTAGGTTCTATTCCAGCTCTCTTCCAATACAGGGCCACCCCACGGCGTTCATTCTCCCCGGGTGACCTTATTCATGCCCATGGTTTTAACTGCCACTCGGATACAGCTGGCTCTCCACCTAGACCTCATTCCTTGGCTCCAGGCCTGTGTATCTGTTGCCTGCCGGCCCCTCACGTCCACCTGGATATGCCTCAGGTGCCTCACACTCAACTTGTGCGTGCACGCTCCTTCTAAATTCCCTGCGTCTCAGGAAACGGCTCCACCTTCACCCAATGTCCCCAGAGGGAATCTGTGGGCTCTGACCCTCCCCTCCGCTTTAACCCTATTGCATGCGCAGTCGTCTTACCTCCTGCAGAATCTCTCCACTCCATGTCTCTAGACCCTGTCCGCTCCTCTCCATCCCCGCACAGGGCCCTCTTTGTCCCCGACCCGGCTGGTCACCCAGCCTCCGGCTCCACTCCAGCCGAGCCTTTCTCCGGGATCCCAGAGGGAGCTTTCTGAAATGCAAATCTGAAGCCAGCCCCAGCCCTGTGCAGGACTCCCCAGCAGCTTCCTATCTTGCAAAGCCAGGTCTGGCGCTTGCTGACGTGTCCAGTTCACCCAAAACTCAACGTGCCTTCTTCCGTCTCCCGCCTGCACACATGTAGACGTGCTGCCTCTTCCATGCCATCCGCTCCTTGACCACACACACACGTCTTTATTTCCTCTCATTTACACTAAAAAATACATGTGTTTTTGTTTTGTGGTAAGGGATAAGACCGTGCATATTGTGCTATAACTTGTTTTTCTCAGCTACTCTGCGTTGGCCACTTTTGCAGGCCGAGGGGAGCCCCAGCTTGTGTTTCTTTCAAATGGCCCTTTGTATTCCTCAATGGGGATATAAGGTTGACTTAGCCACACCCCCACTGGTGGACACGCGGGCATCTAGCGTGTTTCCCACCATCACAAACGCTGCTGCAGCACACACCCTTGTACATATATCTTTGTGCACGTGTCCCAGCATCTCATGTCATCAAGGACCCAGGTGATTCTTGGGGTGGACATGTTGGGCCCCATCAAGGTAATACACATTGTACACATCAAGAGAGCTGCCAATTCACCCTCCAGAAGATATCCATTTATACGACCACCAGCCATTGTAAAACTAGGGCATAAGAGCACCTATTGCTCTGAGTCCTCATCAGTACTAGGTATCATCAATCTTTACATTTTGCCTATCTAATTTTTTGCCTTAAATCTATATTTCTCTGATTACTAGGAAGGCTGAGCATATTTTTATATATTTTTTATTTCTCATAAACTGTTTATTCCCTTTATGCATCTTTTTCTGAGTGTTGGTTTTTCTTCTCACCGCTTTGTACCCTTGTCCATTTCCCCGCCTGGTCAGTTCCTACCAGACATGCAAGACTAGGCCAGGCACGACCTCCTCCAAAAAGTTTTCCCAATTCTCTGGCCTCTCCCTGCGCCCACCCTCAGGTTAGGCTCTCTACTCTGCACTCCGTGCTAACCTTGCCGTGTGTCTTCTCCACAAGGCCATGGGCGCTTGGCTCTGTTACCTCTACTTCCCCAGCTCCTATTATTGTACTCTGCATAGTAAAAAGGTGTGTGGAACAAACGAATGAAAGAATGAGCAAATGACCACAAACAAAATTGCTCTTGGGCTTATTTCCTTTTTCCTACTCCTTAAGAAAACAATACAGCCCTGGCTCATGTGGCTCAGTGGACTGAGTGCCGGCCTGCAAACGAAGGGGTCGCTGGTTCAATTCCCAGTCAGGGCACATGCCTGGGTTGCGGGCCAGATGCCCAGTTGGGGGTGCACAAGAGGAAACCACACATTGATGTTTCTCTCCCTTTCTCCCTCCCTAAAAATAAATAAATGAGTTTTTTAAAGAAAGGAACACAGAACAAAATACCCCCATTGTGTTCTATTTCATAACCAAAGTGTGAACTTAGCATATCAGTAACTACCTTCAAGTAAAGAGCTGAAGCTCTTCACCTTCATGCAATCTTTCCTGGACTTCCTTTGGAAAGTTAAACTCCCTGGAGCCATAGCATCCCAGTCTCAGGGTCTAAAACTGCTCTAACTAGCTTTCTTCCTCCCAGTCGCTGGGACACACCCTCATGTCCCTACCTCACACCTCTGTCTCACTTCCTGCCCAATGTACCTGAGCTCCTGAAACACGGCAGACCAGGTGTCCAGGAAAAGCCAGAAATGAAGGCGCAGCCAAAATAATGTCTTTTCACCCTGGAATGTCAAATAAAGGCTTAAGACATTTACCCAACTTGCTAGTTTACAAATGCTACACTTACATTAGAAGCAGGCCAAGGCTTCATACAAAAGAATGCCACATCCCAGTACATTATCATAGAATATGGAGCCAAGTAAATTAAACTCAACGCTCAATAATCATGGGCAATGACCTTGAGACCCTGGATCTGAAACCCATTAGAAAGATCATGAACCTGGGCCTTTTGCTCAATCTCCATGGAGTCAGATCTAAAACCAAATCTGTAGGATCATGACAAATACGTAGGTTTTCATATTTTAAAATGTGTTTAAAGCAACCACTCATTTTGCTTTTAACCCTGCATGAGAGCCTCCCTTTGTAACAGCAGCCCAACTATCTTTCAGTTCCTACTGCATCTGGTGATAATCACGACAGTTCGTATGTACCGAGTACAGTTGATGCCTCGGGCACCGTGCTGCGTGCTGGTCTCCCGTCATTAACAGATGCGAACTGGTCATTTCTCAGCAGAAATGGAAAACACAAGTCCATCTGCTAATAACCAGGAGCGTTCACATTCCGCTCTCCTGATGTCCACAAGCACCCGTCCCCAGGCCCTGTCTCCAGACTAGGAGGAGCCTTTAGCTTGTCAGAGATGGCTTCTTGGAGGAAACTGACTCTGCAACTTCTCCAACTCGGAGAAATCCACATGTTCTAACCTGTTCACTTATAAACTGGGATAGAAGGACGTTTCCCACATCTGGGAAAACAGGGGGAGGAGCAAAGCACTGTTATTCATCCTCAGAAAAGGCTGGAATTAAACTCTTGTGTTTCACAAGTGGCCATAAACCGCTTCCAGCTTATTATTTTCCAGGAAGCAAAGAGCCGGTCCAGACTCACCAGGAGGGGGGAGGCCTGGCAATTGACTCTCATCTTTGAAGCCTTCCTCTTCACCTGGCCGCACTCAGAAAGGGGCCTGGCACAGCCTCTGAGGACAGCCAGCCCTGGAGGAGCGACTCTGGCCAGGGAGGGGTGCCGTGAGGCTAACGGTGGAGTGTGCACCCCACCCTCAACCTTCAAAGGGTGCAGCCAAACCTCCCTGAAAGGGCGAAGCAGCCGGTCCTGCAGGCGGGCGCCGCTCAGCATCTTCCGACAGCCCGGCTTCGGCTGCAGGAAACGAGGGCGAGGGCGGGAAGCCTGGGTAGGGTGAGGGGCGGGAAACTGAGCCGAGGATGGGGAGGGGGTGGGCGTGGGGCAAGCCAGAATCTTCTAAAGAAGCCCAGAGGATTCCTGGCGGCCAGCGCTGGAAGGCCGCCGAGTTCTCTTAAAGAGAGAGAGAGAGAAAAGAAAACAAAAAACATCGTCTGAGCGTGACTCTTGGCGGTGGCGGTTTTGCCAGCGCTTCTGCAGCGGCCAGGGAGAAAGCCAGCCAGATGGGGACAGACAGCCCAGCCAAGTGGAAGAGGGGTCAGAGGCGGGCCCACGTCAGGGCAAGGGCTTGGAATGTTCTGGAGGTGGAAGAGACGACACTTCAATCATTGGTTGGGTGACAACTGGCTGTCCATATGGAAAAGATAAACTAGATCCCTGTCTTACAGAAGGCCTCCAAATAAGTTCAAATGAACTAAAGACCTACAGGGACCAAGCGAAACCAAGACAGGGCTTTTTGGAGGAAGGCACAGAAAACTCAGCTTTATGATGCTGGGAGAGGGGAAGGATTCTTTAACAGGGGCAAGACAGAAGGAAAAGATGGATCACTTTGTCTGCATAAACAGAAAAATGGGAAAAGGACATGAGTAGGCAATTCTGAAGGTCACTAATGAAAATATTCATTAGAACATTCTATCCTAAAGAAAAGAGAATCAACTTCACTTGTGATCACAATTGGAAATTACAACCAAAAGACCTTACTGAGCAGCCATGGTATTGACAAAAATTAAGACCCGACAGCCCAAGGGTGGATGCAGGTGGAGGGGAATGAAAACCATCTAGGGGGAAATATCTTCCTTCATGTTCACAAGTGAACAAATCCTGTACTCCTCCGAGGTAGCAGGGAATAAGTGGAAACAATCAAATTGCCCCTGTGTGGAAATAGAATGAACTGGTTTTATTTATCCGACGAAATACTATAAAGCAGTTAAAAAGAATGAAATAAGCCTACAGATATCAACATCGCTGTATCACAAAAACCTAATGCTGGGTGAAAAATGCAAGTTACAAAAGAAGATTACACTCTGATACCACTGATATATAATTTCAAAACAAAAATATATAGTAAAAATACAAAGTCATGCTTGTATGTTTCAAGCTTTTTGTAATTTAAATTAAAATGGAAACCAAAATGAGATACTACTTTACACTCATTAGGATGGCTATTATTTATTTTTTTAATAATTTTTTAAAAGATTTTATTTACTTATTTTTTAGAGAGGGAAGGGAGGGAGAGAGAGAGAGAGAAACATCAATGTGCGGTTGCTGGGGGTCATGGCCTACAACCCAGGCATGTACCCTGACTGGGAATCGAACCTGTGACACTTTGGTTTGCAGCCTGCGCTCAATCCACTGAGCTATGCCAGCCAGGGCTTAGGATGGCTATTATTAAAAGAGAGGGAGAGAGAGAGAGAGGGAGAGAGAGAGAGAGGGAGAGAGAGAGAGAGGGAGAGAGAGAGAGAGGGAGAGAGAAGCTGCTGGCAAGGATGTGGAGAAATTGGAACCCTAATACATTGCAGGTGGGAATGTAAAATGGTACAGCATTGTGGAAAATGGCATGGCAATTCCTCAAAAAATTAAACATGAAATTACCACATGACCCAGCAGTTTTAATTCTGGGTATAGACCCAGAAGAACTGAAAGCAGAGACTCAGACATTTGTATACCCACATTCATAGCAGAATTATTCCCAATAGCTAATATGTGGAAGCATCCCCAGTGTTTGTTGACAGATGAACGCACAAACACAAAATGTGAGAATATATGTATGTGTATGTATATATTACACACACACACACACGATGGAATGTTATATATACATCCTTAGAAAGGAGTGAAAATTTGACACTAGCTACACATGGAGTAACCCTGAAGACACTGTGGGAAGAGAAATAGGCCAGACACAGAAGGGTAAATACTGTGTGATCCCACCTGTGGGAGTACCTAGAGCAGTCAAAATCACAGAGATAGCCCTGGCTGGCGTAGCTCAGTGGATTGAGCGCGGGCTGCTAACCAAAGTGTTGCAGGTTCGATTCCCAGTCAGGGCACATGCCTGGTTTGCAGGCCACGCCCCCCAGCAACCGCACATTGTTTCTCTCTCTCTTTCTCCCTCCCTTCCCTCTCTAAAAATAAATAAAATCTTAAAGAAAAATCACAGAGACGTAGAGTGGTGATGGGGAGTTACTGTTTGTGGGAACAGAATTTCAGTTTGTAAAGACGATCAAGTTCTAGACATGAGTGGTACTGAGGGCTGCAGAATAATGTGAACGTACTTTCTGCCATAGAATGATACATTTAAAAATGATTAAAATGGTAAATTCTGTACTACAGATATTTAATTTAAAAATTCAAAATTAAAAAGAGAAAAGAACATTGGGTTGACTGCAATCCCCCCCGGAGCAGAGTCACTCACCAGCCTCCACGGCACAGCAGACTCCACACCTCTGGGCCGCTGTCCCCGCCCCTCCGCTCACCTCCCCAGCCCCGGAGTCGCTACCCCGCCGCCCCAGCTAGTCTCATCGCGCAGGCGCGGAGCTAGGTGGTTTAGCGGGAAGGCGTGGCCTCACTCTGCGCCTGTGCCGAATTCCAGCTGCAAGTGTTTTGGTGAAAATGATGCCCAACCTGGGCATCCCGGCCCGCCGGCCGCGGGGAGACCTGCACTGCACACGCGCAGACCGAGCGCCCACGTCAAAAGACGAAGAGAGAGCGCGCTCTCCACGTCCTGCGCGTCCGGCTGCCAGGCTTTCGTCTGTGTCGTGACTCCCGCAGGACCGGGCTGGAACGCCCGCGTCTGAAGAGCGATGCCCCGGGAGATCATCACCCTGCAGCTGGGCCAGTGCGGCAACCAGAGTGAGCGAGCGTGCGCCAAGGGGCCCTCCAGTCTCCGGTTCTGCCCTTTCGGGTCCCACCCAAGCGTTTGGCATCCTCCAGTTCCCCTTTTCCTCCCATGACCCCTGCCTTACTGCGCATGATGAACGAGCCCCCAACCCGGAGCTGTGCCTCCAGCCCAGGGCTGTCACGGCTCCCAGACCAGGCGTCTTGGATCCAGCCTCTGAGTGGGACAGCCTGTGAGCCTAACCCCGGGCTCCTGGGGCCTTGTGACTCGAGCAGAACCAGGCATCTCTCCCCATCCCCCAGTTGGGTTCGAGTTCTGGAAACAGCTGTGCGCCGAGCATGGTATCAGCCCCGAGGGCATCGTGGAGGAATTCGCCACCGAGGGCACTGACCGCAAGGACGTCTTTTTCTACCAGGTGCTCCCGGCGACTTGGCCAGGAGGCCTGAGGGGAAGGGCAACGTCCCGGTACTGGGAACCCTGTCCGGGCAGAGGGGCCAGGGTGGCTGGCTTGAGGAGGGAGGCCGAGCAGGAGCCAGAGTTGGGAGGATGGTGGACTTGACCGTAGCTGAGTGGGCGCCCTCCTGGACTCCCGCTCACAGGCAGACGATGAGCACTACATCCCCAGGGCTGTGCTGCTGGACCTGGAGCCCCGGGTGATCCACTCCATCCTCAACTCGCCCTATGCCAAGCTCTACAACCCAGAGAACATCTACCTGTCGGAGCACGGAGGAGGAGCTGGCAACAACTGGGCCAGTGGATTCTCCCAGGTATTCAGGTGGCCATCTCAGAGACCCTTGATGTCCTCTCCCCTAGGTAAGGCCGGCTCAAAGCAGCCTGGGAATCTAACTAGACCCGATTAACAATCATAGCAGACAAAGGGATACCCTAACAAGAGGGACAGCCAGGGAGAGGTTTATGCAAACTGTGCAAATCCTTTGCAAAGCAGCTTTTCTGGGTGGAGGGCCCCAGCTGCAGCTCTCCTTGAGGATGGCAGCAGCATCCCTGGGTAGAGTCACTGGTGTTGAAAGGGGATGCTCTCCAGGACCTTCATCCTGACCCTCCCTCCCCATGTCTCTATGCAGGGTGAGAAAATCCACGAAGATATTTTTGACATCATCGACCGAGAAGCAGATGGCAGCGACAGCCTAGAGGTGAGGTTCTGCCCCACTGAAGGCAAGGAAAAAACAAAGAAGCCGACGACAAGTGTAGGGCGGGGGAGGTCAGCAGGTGGCCTCGAACAGGGGGTGGGAGGGGGGCAGTTCAAGTCAGACCTCATTTATTGAGCATCGGACGTGAGACACCGAGGTGAATAAGGCCCAGTCCTTGTCTTCAAGGAGATCCTAGCCTGGCTGGCATCAGCTTCTCAGATATGAGTCATCCTTCCCGAGGAGCCTCAGCCGGGGTGGACACAGAGGCAGGCCTGAGACGTAGTGTGCTGGGAGCGGGGAGTGAGACAAGCCTGGAGCCTCTCCCCGGGTCCCTGGAGACTCTCTCCCCTCCCCTCCCCTCCCCTCCCTGTGCAGGGCTTCGTGCTGTGCCACTCCATCGCGGGGGGCACGGGCTCTGGCCTGGGCTCCTACCTCCTCGAGCGACTGAATGACAGGTAAGCCTGTGTTTGGGGAGAGGGTATTAGCCCCAGCTCGCTGGGTAATGCCTTTTTTTTTTTTTTTTGGTTACTTTTTTCTCTTGGACTGAAAGGCCTGCAACTAGCCCTTTGAGTCCTAGGAAGGAACAGAGTCTGGCCACCTAGAGAGCATCTTGGAAGCAATAGTTCCCTGGGGGGATGGGGGTTACTTAGGGAGAGGAGGGGACCTACAGGGTTTGATGCTTTAGGCGTCTGCTTTTTGGCTCCTGTGCCTGGAAGACTCACTTTTGCCCTCTTACACAAACCCTTTTGTAATACAAACTTGGTAGCACTTGGAAGGCAGTGGCCCCTGTTACCCCCAGGGAAGACAGAGATGAACAGTGGTGGGAGTCCTTCGGTTCACTGTGCTACCTTGCCCGCTCCCTCTTGCTCACTCCCAGGTACCCCAAGAAGCTGGTGCAAACCTACTCAGTGTTTCCCAACCAGGACGAGATGAGCGACGTGGTGGTCCAGCCCTACAACTCCCTGCTCACGCTCAAGCGGCTGACCCAGAACGCAGACTGTGTGGTGAGCACAGAGGAGGAAGCGTCCCTCCCTCCAGACCGGAGGGACGCATTCACCTGTCCTTCCTGAGCCCCAGCCGAGGGAACAAGAGGACCCACAGAGCCCTACCTAGAGCCCCAAATTACGAAATAAGCACCTGATCCCAAGTTGCTTACAGTCCCCCGCGTGTCTCCAGTGAGCCTATGAATGCCTGCTCATGCTTAAGTTTTCAGCCCCAGCGTCACTTTCTTAGTACAAACCTTCCTGGCCACTCAAGTCAAAGTCAAATGCTTTTGTGCATATTCCAGGCTGTAACTATCCTTTTCTGTTGTTTTGTACTTAATGTCAAGCTCCCGCCACTAGTCTGGTGACCTGGTGAGGGGACGACCATGCCCGTTTACTTTCTCTGTTATCTCCAGAGCAGGCCCACACCATGCGTGGCTCGTGGGGATAGTCAAATATTTACTTACTGCACTGGATGGTAGAAACGTGTCTCGTGATGCCCCAGACACAGTACTTTCCTTTTACATTAACACACTTAATTCCTGGTTTTGGAGTTTAGAAGGGGGCTAAGCTAATAACTCATTTCTCTGCTCCCTTTCTCCTCAAAAAGGAGCTGTGACCCTCTTCTGTCCCCGCAGGTGGTGCTGGACAACACAGCCCTGAACCGGATCGCCACGGACCGCCTGCACATCCAGAACCCGTCCTTCTCCCAGATCAACCAGCTGGTGAGCCCCCACTCCTGAGCTGCTGTGGACTGGAACCCCACCCTACTGGAGTGCTGCCTGCAGAGGGGAACACCCCCCAACCAGGCCCACCCACGGCGTGCCGTCCCCGTCCCCAGGTGTCCACCATCATGTCCGCCAGCACCACCACCCTGCGCTACCCTGGCTACATGAACAACGACCTCATCGGCCTCATCGCCTCGCTCATCCCCACGCCCCGGCTCCACTTCCTCATGACGGGCTACACGCCCCTCACCACGGACCAGTCGGTGAGAGGGGCCTCAGTGTCCCAGGCCCGACTGCCCCTGGGCCCAGGAGGCCCACCTGGCCTTTCTGCTCTTCCTGCTGGCCCAGCAGGCTCTGTGCTCAGGGACCAGCACTGACTAGACCACTTCCTTGCTGACTGGCTCTCCTCTCCCCGCTGCCTTCGGCTCCCTGCAGGGCCTGGGCTGTACTATGGGACCTCCTCATGCTCCCGCACAGGGGCGTGAGGTTGCTGAGCTGAGCACGGCTCCGATTCCCGACCCCACAGCAGAGGCTCAGTATAGACCCGAATCTACAGACACGGCCCAAAGAGACCACACTGCCCCCAGTCTGGTGGGGGACACGTGTGGCCTGCTGTCCTCTGTCCATGCGTCTGTGGGCTGTGCCCTGAGTGCTGGCCTGGTCCCTGTGGCCCACTGTCCCCTCAGGTGGCCAGCGTGAGGAAGACCACGGTCCTGGATGTCATGAGGCGGCTGCTGCAGCCCAAGAACGTGATGGTGTCCACCGGCCGGGATCGCCAGACCAACCACTGCTACATTGCCATCCTCAACATCATCCAGGGCGAGGTGGACCCCACTCAGGTAGGTGAGGCCCCTTCGTTCCACCCCTGGAACCTGCAGGGGTAGAGGAGAGGCGACCACCACCACCCCTGTGCGCTCCCCAGGTCCACAAGAGCCTGCAGAGGATCCGGGAACGGAAGTTGGCCAACTTCATCCCCTGGGGCCCGGCCAGCATCCAGGTGGCCCTGTCCAGGAAGTCTCCCTACCTGCCCTCTGCCCACCGGGTCAGTGGGCTGATGATGGCCAACCACACCAGCATCTCCTCGGTGAGGCTGGTCTCCTGGTCCTCTCTGGCTGCTCTGTTCCACTCGCCCCTTCCCCATTTTCCCCGGTCTGTTCCAGCGCCCCCTATCTTGCACTGGCTGCCATCATTGATGTTTCTCTTTCAGCTCTTTGAAAGCTCCTGCCAGCAGTACGACAAGCTGCGGAAGCGGGAGGCCTTCCTGGAGCAGTTCCGCAAGGAGGACATCTTCAAGGAGAACTTTGATGAACTGGACAGGTCCAGGGAGGTCGTGCAGGAGCTCATCGATGAGTACCACGCAGCCACGCGGCCAGACTACATCTCCTGGGGCACCCAGGAGCAGTGACTTCCCCTCACGGCTCCCCCTGGGCCATGAGCATCGTTCCCATCGTGCTGGCTGGCTCCTCTGACCCCAACTGCCCTCACCAGCAACTCTTCTAGGTGCATCTCCAGCCCAGGAGCTACCCACACTCCCTCCCTCCCATGCCCTGACCCTCGATGTGCCTGTTTACCTCTAATACGATAATAAAGCTTGGTTGTGAATATGATCAGGGCTTGGTCTGTGACTATGGGGATGGTGAGGGGCCCTTCAAGTTCCTTCCCAGCGCCCAGGCCTGTGGTGGTGGGACGGCCACTTGGTCCACGTCTTAATGTGTCCACCGTTTCTGGTGACATCCCTTTGCCTATAACGAGGCTGTTTTCCTGGAGGTAGCTCTACTGTCAAGGCTACAGAGGACTGATTACCGAGGTCTGCTACACCCTCCATGCCCAAGTCCCCACCCCAGGGTAGATCAGTATGGCCCAGCCTCCTCTCCTCACAGACCAGGTTTGAGGACTGCTGACGGACCAGCATTCTGAGCGGGTCAGGAAAGCTGGGGCTCTGGAATCCCAGTGCCCAAGGGGATATAGATCTTCAGGAATTCAGCCGCATTCAATCCAACCTGATAAAGCAGGAACAGAACCCAGGAGCAGGGCTGAGCCCATCCTGACAAGTTCTTAACCCGTGCCACAGGAGTTTCTGGGTCTAATCCCACCCCACACTTCTCTCCATTCCGGGCCCAAAGCAGCAGGCAGGCACCCCAAAGACAGGCCCCACCAGCCAGACACCAGAGTAGGAACTGGGTAGTGCTAGTCGTGATGACTCAGTGGCCTCCAGCCCCAGGGCCACCGGGAGGCCACCTCTCTTCCCCTCAGTGGGGCAGAGAGGGTAAGTAATTGTCAGCCTCCACAGCTGCCCTCTTTTCTACCCCACCCGCCACCCAGTGGCAGCACCCTGGCCAGGAGGAGGTTAAATCCAGACAGTCGAGGAGGGTGGCGCCCTGTGGTGTCCAGACTCCCAAAACCCGGAGTGTGGGCGTCCCAGGGGTGGAGCTCTGACCTATGGGGCTCCAACTTGTCCCACGGACAACGCTCCCACAGGAAGGGTTTGTGTAAATAAGAATTTTTTTTTTGCTTCCCTTCTACAAATAAATTAAGAAACAAACTAGAAAATTGTCTGCACCCATTGCAGCCCTTGGGTATGGGGTGTGCCCTGTCCCTGCAGGGCTAAAAGGGTCCATGGTTCCCTCCGATCTCAGAGCAGTCCAGGTCCAGGCCGGAGACAGACGGGAGGGAGGTCGTGACCTCTTGGCAGGCTCATTTCTGCAGCTGCCCCAAACAGCCAGACTGTCCCTGGGGCTCGTCCAGGCCTGGGCGCTGGCTGGGAGAGGAGGTGTCTGGCAGGTCTTGGCAGGGAGGGGCGGCACTGCTGCAGGGCCTCTCAGGGGAGGGGTGAGCCAAGTAAGCATTCACCAGCTGCATGATCTCTTCCACCTAAGGGCGGGAGAGGGGGGGCAGAGGTCAGGATGCACCAGGGGCCACGGGGGCTCTCCTGTCTCACCCTCCACCCAGGCTCCCATACCAAGGTCTGACCTGAGCTGCCCCTACAACTTTTCCTTTCTCAGCATCGCTCCCTCACTTAAGATGTGCCCATCACACTTCCTTATTTGTGCTTCTCCAGTAAACGAAGTTTATTCTCATCTCAGGGCCCTTGCATTGGCCATTCCCTCTACCTGGCATGCTGTTCCCCCAGAGCTGCCCATGGCTAGTTTACATACCACCTTCTTTGCGTGTACTTTCCAGACCATCCCACCTAATGCTGCGGCCGCCTCCTGTCACACTGCACTTCCCTTTGTAGCATTGGGCTCCCCGGGCTCTTCCGTCATCGCTGTCCCATCACCAGTGCCCAGAGCCAGCTGTACCTGGCCCACGCTTGGTACTTAATAAATGTTTCTTAACAGTCTTTCCCCTCCTTCCTCCTTCCACACGCCTCTTTCCACTCACCTGGGGGCTCTGCAGGAGGAGCTGGCTCTCTCCCACCCTCAGTGCCAGGGTGTGGGGGCCCATTAGCTGGCAGGCGGCCACGTGACCATAGCTGACACTGTGGATGGGCTCGGTCTCGCCAGGTCGGGAGAGGGACATCGCCTTGGCTCCCAGGCCCAGGAACAGCTTCTGTGGAGCACCCCCACCAGCCTCCTGGGGACAAACAGGCAGAGTCAGGGTGCAAAGGGGGGCCCTGCTGCATCATTTTTGGCGGGAGGAGAGGGCTGAGAGCAGGACGTTTCCCAGTGCCCCTGATGATCCACAGCGCATGTGTGGAGGGGTGCTAAGGCTCCAGAGAGGGGAGAACCCAAGGGCCGGTGACTCCTGGGGCCTGAGATGGGCAGCTGTGGTGCGTGCAGGGGATGAATGGACTCCCTGAGTGGGGGCCTCTGGCTCTGGGGCAAAGGTGTAGGGCTTGGGCCACCAGAGTCCCCTTCGCCCTTTTCCCCCTCACCGTGCTCAGCTCCAGTACTTCATACCGAGCAGCGCCGAACCCTGGACACTGCGCCGCCAGAGTCAGGTAGGCAGCCATGGCCTCAGCTCGGCCCATGCCCCGTAGCCGCTTCCAGCCGCCCAGCACAGCAGCCGCCATGCCGGCGCCACCTCCTCCCTCTCGGGCCGCGCTGCCCGCCCCGCCGTGCTGGACCCGCTCCGCTGGCCTCTTGGCCAGGCCCGAGCTCCAGATTGCCCTGGCCAGCAGGGCGGCGGATGGGGGAGGCCTGGAGATCTGGTGAGGAGGGTCTTCACGCGGCGGGGCGGGAGGCGGCAGCAAGCGGTCCAAGCGCGGCAGGGGCGCCCGCGGGGAGAAGTCTCGGTGCAGGCTTTGCAGGCGCAGCGCCGCCAGGGCGCGCAGCGTGTCGTCGGGAGGGGGAGGACGGCCGCGCAGCAGCAAAGCGTGAGCCTGCGGGAGAGGCACCGGGAGTCAACGAGGCAGCTGCGGCTGTACGATCGTGAAAACACCTCGGGGCGAGGCATCTTAAGTCTGGTTTCGAGTAAAGCCTCCCACGGGGTTAGAATACGGAATACGATGGCCCAGCAAGGGAATTCAGGCTCGGGAGTCTTTTGGGTGTGGGGCGTGCATGCTGGAGATGCTCACCTGCTCAAAGAGGAAAGGCAGCTCGTGACCGTTTGGGGACAGCCCCTCGGGGTGCAGAGGTCCGTGAAGACGCAGGCACAGTCTCCAGCCGGAGTCGGGCGAGTCCTCCAGCCCCGCTTCCTCCGCTGCCAACCTGCATTGGAGAACCAAGTGCTAAGCGACTCCGGGGGCAGCCCCCATCCCCCAGGGCTGGGGCGGAAAGGGGCCAGATGTTGGGGGCAGGGCCGGGGCGCAGGGGACAGCCGGGATGAGCCGGGAAGCCCGACCGCAAATCACTGGTGGGCGGGAGTCCGTCTCGGAACCGGCAAACGTCACTGCTCGGGTTAAGTGGCGAGCGCTCGTAAATGTTCGCGTTGCGCAGGGGCTGACCGGAGCGGAGGAAGATGGGCTGGTGGAGAGCGGGGCTGGGGATGGACATTTACTTCTCAAACCTGGTGAGCACGTCGGCCACGAGAGTCCCCCCAGCCAGGGCGCGCTCCTGGGCCCCTCGTTGCTCGTACAGCGCGAAAGCGTTGCGGCTTCGAGCCAAGCCCAGCCGCCCCACCAGCTCTCGAGCAACCTGGAGGGGAAACGGCGGCGCGGGGAGAGTCAGGACTTACGGAGGGGCTGACCCAACTGCGGGGGGGCGGGGGCGGTCTTTCAGGTGTCCTAGTCCTCCCACACACACCCTTCACCCAAAGTTCGAATCTCAGGCCCGGGTGAACCTCGGGTCCGTGCACCAGGGGGAGCCGGGCGTGGGAAGCTGTGAGGACAGGAGTAACGTTTCAGGGGTCTTTTCTCTGGCCTTACCTCCGCCGCCGTGGTGTGGGAGTCTATGGCCACGGGGCAGGCACCAGCCCCCGGACAGTGAACCGTACACCACAGCTCTTGGCGTCGGCTCAGCGCGGAGATCTCTGCCAGCGAGGGCACCAGCTCTCGGCCGCGCGTCCGGCCCAGCGCCTTGCGGATGAAGCGCGCATATTCGGCCAGTTCCGAATCCGGGAGCGCCCGCTCGGTCCTGGGTTAGGGAGAACCCGCAGGTCAGTGCTCGGACGGCTTTCCTCCTCCCCCTGCCTCTCGCATTCTTATTTCATAGGTTATTTCGTCTCGTCCACGCCCTCCCCTCCAACTTTAAGGCAGAGACAGGCTCTTCTGAATCGACCTCTGGAGCTCTGCATGGATGGAGGTGAATGACTTTCTAAGGCTCCTGGCAGCTCTCTCCTAAACTGCCCCTCCTAATCCCCAAGGTCTCCAAGGTCCTCCTTCGGGTCGAAATCCAAAATCCAGCCGCCTGCCGCTTTGCAGCCTCCAAGCCCTGGCGCTGGACTGCATCCGCCTGGGAAGAAGCACCCTTTGGATTATTCCTCTGCTCAGAGGGGGCGCCTTTTTGCAGTTCCTCCGCGGGCAAGTGAGACAAGATCCTGTCATTCCTACAGTGGCACTGTACACATTAGCAGTGGCCCTGACCTTGGGCAAGTCCCTTTCCTTCTCTGGGCCTCAGTTCTCCATCTGCCAACCCCTTTCCAAAGGCCCGCCATCCTCTCCCAGCCCCATAGCTCCCTTGGTAGGATGCCAAGGCCTTGCCCCACCCCAGCCCTCTCACCTCTCCAGGTGTCCCAGGAGGTGACCTCGTACAGCTCCCCCAGGCCGGAAGGTGCAGCTCATGCAGGTGAGGAGCTGCCAGTACCGGAGGGCTGCGGGGTCTTGGGTAGCGGGCAACCCGGGGGGCCCCGCGGGGCCCGAGGTCTGCTTAGCCAGCTGCAGGAAGAGTTCGTCGCGAAGCGCGGGCAGGTCCCGGCAGGTCTGAAGTACACCCTGCATCAGGGGCCCGGGGCGCCGCGCCCCCTCCAGGGCCTGTAGCGCCAGGAACAGCCGCACCGCCTCCTCGCGCAAGGGTGCATAGCCGGGACCTGCGGGAGGGTGGGGGCGGAGGGACGGTTTGGAGAGGGGACACGGAGCTGGGCCCTGGGAGGAAGGCATGAACCAGGGGAGGTCAGAGGGAGTATAAGGGGACAGGGGGTGGCAAGGAGGGGAGAGCACGAACGACAGGAAGAGTGAAGGGAAAGCAGTGGTCCCCACAGAGCCAAACTCTCAACCCCCGCCTCCCAGGAATCTCCCCCTCCGGATCTGCTAAAGCTGCACCTGGGGCCAGTAAGGCAGAGAGACAGACTAAAGGACTGAGGTTCTAACCCAGGCTCTGTATCTGGGGACACAGAGCTACCACTACGGGTCAGAACACAGGCTGGACTTGGAGCCAGAAAACCCGGGTTCTTCTGCCAGCTCCCCCTAATCCTCTAGCTTTAGGACCCGGGCCAGTCCCCAAACCCACTTGGGGAGAAACATAGCCGGATGAGGCCAGCACATGATCCCAACCAAGGTGGCTTCCCCACTGCTTGTAGCAGTAGTATGGCATGGCATGGTCTTAAGAGTATAATAAAAAGAATAGAAGACAGGATAACAATTCATGAAGGACACCAGTAGTCAGAAAAGAAGGTCACAGGAGAACTGTGTGTGTGTGTGTGTGTGTGTGTGTGTGTGTGTGTGTGGTGGCTCTTCATCCCACCACCCTCGGTACCAGTCTGGTCGGCTTCCGGTTTCAGACTCGCCCTTTAAGAAGTGAGGGGCTGGGTAGGTGCCCTGAGGACTGCTATGTCTCTCTGGAGGGAGGCATTCGGATCCCCCAATCAAGGGCTCCGGCCGCTCACCTGGGGCGCTGACTCCGTAGGGCAGGGGCAGGAGCGGGGCGTACAAGGCCCCGCTGGTGTGCCGCAGAATTGGGTTTCGGCGGTAAATGAGGGCCACGGCCTCCAGGTCCCCGCAACTCTCCTAGAGACCAAAGAGGGACAGTGGTGGAGAAGGGGGCTCCCCATGAATGCAGAGAGCTGCTGGGCCCACGACCCTCCTCTTTCTCCATGGAGTCCCCTCTCCAGTACCTGAATGTCCCTGAGCAGCAGCTGGGTGGGGGTCTCCAGCGGCGCCTTGGAGGCGATCACTTTGCGCAGCGCCGCCCCCCAGCGCTCCGCTTCGGCCTGGCGCGGGGAGCAGAGCCTCACACTGTGCTTCCGGCCAGACACCGTAACCGACCACAGACCTGGCGGGAAGAGAGGCCGGGACGGCAATCAGGGCCGGCTGGGGCTACTGCCCGAGGAGGAAGGGGAGTCCCCACAAGTTCTCACCCGTCTCCTTGGGCCTGCGCTCCGGGCCGGTCACAGAGCACAGGCTGGTGAGAACCAGGCTCCCGAGGCGCCGCGCCCCCTTCCCGCTGCTGCTGAACTGGTCCAGGGAGTCCCGGGTGAGCACGAACCAGGCCCGGCGCGGGGGCAACCAGGGCCGCGCCCCTCGCTCGCGGGTCTCGCGGTACAGCCAACCTGGCGAGAGAGGATCACCAGGAGAAGATATTATTCCCTGAAGGCTCAGGACTCGGAGACATCCAAAGTGCATGAGATGGGTCCTCACCTTTCACGACGACATCGGAGTCCTCCTCCAGCAGCCCCTTCTCCGGGATGAGGCTCCGGGTCTCCTCCCAGCTCTGCAGCCTGGGCCACAGGGAAGTGTTGGGTGAGACTGCGGGTCCTGCACCCCGCCTCCAGGGGGCTCCTCAATAGGGGTTCCGCAGACTGCGAGGGGTGCCTGCTCCCGGGCTAGGCACCCTTCCCCCAGGCTGTGGGAACCGCTGGGCCGGTCTGACCTCGCACCAAAAATAGCCCGGACCCCCCCTCTTCCTCCTGGCGCCCCCAGCCGGACCGCCCCCTCGGGACCCTAGCCAAACCACAGCGTCCGGCGTAAGGACTCTCCCTTATTGCACAATCGCAAGAGGGAAGGCGGCAAGGATGGGGGTCCCGGGGCGGGCTAGGGTCTCCAGACCATGGGTCTCGGAGGAAGAGCTCACCTGTCTGAGATGGGCCCACTCCTCACGGGTTGAGTCAGCGTCACGTCCAGTGGGCCCTGGGGAAACAGGTTCAGGGTCAGACAGCCCTCCTCGAGGCGTCTGCCCCCAGGCCAGCGCTGCTCAGGGGACTGAGGAATCAAGTAGTGGGGTGGCGGCGGTGGCGGAGTACGCTGCAACCCCGGACTGGCCCCTCCCATCAGTCTCTACGGAAATGCCAGCGCTAAGGAGCCTGGTCTCTGTTACCTTTGGTCACCGTGCGAAGATGCAGTGAGGGGTTTGGGAGGGTGGAAAGAGCACTGGGCAGGGAGTCAGGAGGCCCGGGTTCTAGTGCCAGCTCCAGCACTAACTCCCCAGGGAAGGAGAAGAGGAACTTTGTAAGTCCTCTCCAGTCTTTGGGCCTTAGCGTCCTGACCTCTGAAAAGGGAGAGGTGGGTGAAGTCCCTTCGAGTTCTGGCAGGTTCAAAGTAACCCCCCACCCCCTCATTTTCCCTTCTTCGCCCGATGGGCGGGCAGGCAGGAGGTGGGCACAGACATGAATGAAAGGGAGAGGGATCCCTTTGGTATAGGGCTTTTTCCAAGAGCTTCTTTTGCACCCCTCCCCCACAGACACCCCTGAGACTCATTGTCAGCAGAGACCCTGCCCCTTCGCTGGGGCTCAGGAAGGGCTGGCCCTGGGGGGAATGGCGCACACTCTCACTGGGGAGATGCTGTAGGGGATTGTGCCCCTCCCCCTTCGCCCTGGAACTTCAGCTGTAGACTGGGGTCTGAGAAAGGCCACCAACCCCGTCCAGAAGCCAGGTCAGGCAGGAACTGTGCCATCGTCCCATTTCGGGCAGACTGCTGAAGCCAGCAGGGGGAGGTGGGGGAAGGGGGGCCAGGGACACCTGTCCCCAAGCTCCCGGGAGGGGGGTGGAGGTGGAGCACGAGGGAGGCAATGGCCGGGTTCACAGAGCCGACCCTGCCCAGCCTGGGAGCCGGAGGTTGCCTGCGTCCTGTGCATTCCTAAGGCAAAGACCCACCTATTTTCTAGAGGATCTGAAAGGGGTTCCTGGCCCACCACCGTGGAGGGCAGGTGCTGACCACTCTTCGACCAACTCCCCTAATCGCAGTCCCCTGCTTCCCTCCCTGCCCCCCCCCCCTCTATATTTATCCGCCCTCCGCCTCCGCCAGGTGCTGGCGCCGGCCGCGGCGGCACAGCCCGCCCTACCCGGGCACGGAGCCACCAGGCCTGCTGGGGACCCCTGAGCGGGGGATGGGAGCCTGACCCGGGTCACAAACCTGGGGAATCTGGCTTCCCGGTCTGCCCCTGAATCAGAGAGGGGACGTCGGGGGATGGAGGTCTCCCACGCCAATGGCACCTCAGTTTCCCCACGAGGAAATTCGACAGAACTGGGGAGACAGTGTCCCTCATCATCCCCTCCGGGATTCCCCAGGCGGCTCACCAGGGAGGGCCGAGCGCTCTGTCCTGAGGGTAACGACGAGGAGTCCTCCAAGGGTTGTGGCTCCCAATGCCCTCTCCATGGGGTCCCCGCCACGGACCCCCATGTGAGGAAGCCTTCTTCCCCTTGCCCAGGTCCCCGGCGCGGGAACTCCCGCATCTGGCCCCAGCGCTCAGCGCTCACGACCTGGGAATGGAGCGGACCCAGGCGTCCGAGCCGCCCAGCCGGCCTCACCACATTCCTCGGCTCTGGCGGAGGCGGAAGGAGATGGGATGGGACGCGGGCCCGGCGGGGAAGGGTGAGGCAGGGCCAGGTCGGGCCACGCGTGACGCCTCCCTGCCTCCAGGCCCCCAGCAGGTGGACAGCGCCCCGCGTGCGGCGCGAGGCCCACAGGCACGTCCAAGTGGGGCTGCTCCTTGAGCTCCCAGGGGCTTCTGGCCCCGGGCGAAAACCTCTCCCACGTCCCCGGCCCGCCAAGAGCACGGCCCTGGGCTGGAGCCTGGAGCGGGATCAGGCGTGACGGCCGGTGGCAGTGAGTGAGAGGGACTGAGACGAGGCTCCGCACCCCCGGGACTTACCCTCCCGCCGCCCGCTGGACTCGGGGTCCGTAGCTCAAAGGTCTCCTCGTCCTCGTCCTCGTCCCCGTCCCCGCTAAGTTCGCCGTCCCCGTAGTCCCGGTGCAGAAGAGTAAAGCCTCGACGGCAGCAAAGGAGCCACCACAATCCCCCGGGGAGAGGCATCCGGACGAGCAGCCGGGGGATGGGGGCTTGGGCAGCCGGGGCCAAGCTGCAGGGGGTCGGAGAAGCTGGCGAAGCTCCGACTCAGTCGGGGGAAAGACGGGGCGGGTGGAAGGGAAGGGAGAAGGCGACTGGGAGGAGGCAGTGTCTGCAGCCGGGGTGCAGGGGTTGGTAGCTAGAGCCTGCGGGGGCTCAGTGTCTGGGCCCCCGAAGGGGGAGGGGGAAAATCGTCCAGGGCCCAGGGGGGAGGAGGGAGCAATGTCCGGAGCTGGGAAGTAGTGTCCGTTGTAGTGTCCAGCCCTGTGTAGGGCAGTGTCCAGAGCAGTGTCCAAGGTGGGCAGCTGTCCAAGCTTCAGGGAGGGTCGTGTCCGGTAGAACGTCCGGTGGCCGGGGCCCGGGCCGCGCGCTCTGCGCTCCCTGCAGCCCCGGGACTGGCGCGCTAGGGGCGCGAGCACCGCGCCGGGACCCCGCCTCCCAAATCCCCTCCCCTCTGGCCCCTCCCTTCTTTCCTCCCCTCCCTTCTTTTGGGCAGGGTCCAATTTTCGTCACAGCCTCCTCTGCCCAATCCCTGTGCCTGGCGCCGAGCGCGGCCACCAATCAAGCTACTGAAACGGCGGCGGGGGGGCATCATGTGCCACTGGCTTGGTGACAGCGGGGAGGAGCAAGGGAATCGGGAGGGAGGGAGCGGTGCGCTGTTAGTCACGCCCCCGTCTCTGAGGTCGGACGCGGAGTGCTAATGACGTCACGGAAGCCCGCCTTCAAGCTCTCGTTTTAACTCTTGGCGCACCAATCTGTAGATTAAAAACCTTTTGAGAAGAAGCTTTGGAGGACGAAGGGCATAGGGCATAGGGGCAGGCCCCGATTGCTGTCCTCTGAATCCCTGCGTAAGGTTTCAGGGTCCCTGAGACTACCTGCGCCAGGCACAGCCCTGGGGGTGGCTCTCCGCCCCTGGATGAAGTCCAGGCCCTCAGCATGAGTCACCTCCTTTTTGAAGTGAAGAAATGTAATTTTGAGCGCATAGCTCACTGAACTCCAGTAGGGAGAGTGGCTTGGGGTTCTAGGGAATTCTGCTGTCTGCGGATAGAGAGGAGGCCTCTCCGGGAGGACCTCCTGCGGGTCTGTGTAGAAAGGGGTTAACCCGGGGCGGGGCCGCGGGCGGGGCGGGGGTGGGGGGACCCGGGCGACAGCGGGCGCGCGCGTGCGTTGCTGACTCAGCGACGATTTCCTCGGTCGGCCGGTGGAGGGTTCCAGGTTGACCCCCAGTGGTCGGTGCGTGGGGCATTTCGAGGATCGGTGCCGTCTCCGCGCATTCCGATTCCGAAGTTCACGGCCCCTAGATGCCGCGCTTCCATCTCAGCCGCCAAAGGCTCTGTGACGGAAGGCTTGTCCGAGCCGGGCTGGGCAGGACAGGGCGGGGACGTCAGGCCAGCGCCTCCCTGGAGACCTCCCCGCCACGCCACGCCCTTCTTGCCCCAGGTCCCCAGACTGCTGGCTGGAGTGGTCCGACAGCTTTGCTGACCGGATATTAAACTGCGAGAGTTGTCGCACGTGGACACCATCCTGCCTGTCGTGATTGTGTAAAACAAAGACCAGGAATCAATGCGACCGTCTCTACAGACCGTCCTGCCCTGGCCCTGGCCCCAGAGGAGAGTGCCCCGCACCAAGGTTTCCTGGGCGTGGAGACACCACCCCCATGCACTCTCTAGCCTGTCTGGGTCCCAGGCCCTTGTCGCAGGGAAGTTCTTTCCGAAGTCTAACCTCTCTCTTTCCGGCAGGCTCGGTGCGTTTCCTCTGACCCCTTCCCTGGGAGGACTGCGAGCAGCAGTCACCTCCACCCCCACCACGCCCTTGATAATGACTCTTTGGAAATTTGCACATTGGAAATCTGTCCTTGGTTTTTCTCCAAGGTGAAAAAACTCCGACTCAACTTTTTATTTCTTTTTTCTTTCCCACCACAGAACCTTAGAAGAAACTATAAAACCGTAATCTAACCCAAAAGCCCACCCCAATCGGAAATCTCCCGCCTCGTCCCCGTCCCCGCACCGCACACAGACACACACGGTCCCCGACAGACTCAGCCTGAACATTCCAGGGGCGGCAAACGCGGTACTTACTAAGGCAGCCATTACTGGATAGCACTCTGGTTGTTCGAAAGCTCTTCCTTAGCTATTTCAAGAGGAACCCCCGCCCCTCCTCGCCTGGCAGCTTTCCCACCTCACCTCTGTCGGCGGAGAGTGGTGAACGTGGGGGGCGGAGGGGGGGTCAGTGCCTGAAGCTTTAGCAGTCCCCCACCCCCACTCAGGCTCTCATCACCTTCCACTCAGAGCCCAGCGCTCTGGAGGTGGAGGTGGGGGCGGGGGTGGAGGGGGAGCCCACGGCTCTGCCCTGCTACAAATCACTTCCAAGCCAGTGGCTCAAAAATAGTAACAGTTGTTGGGCTGTATCTCATTTCCATGTTATCAATTTAATGTGGCAAAGTACATAAGCAATTCGTGTAGGTCCCTACCTTTTTTTCAGCGTACCCCCACCTACTCCCCCTTCCCATTGCCTTCCCAGATTCATTTCCTCAGCTTGCACCCTCCACTTGATTCGCAGCCTTAGTTGTCCCACAAGGAAACACTGTGGGTCTCAGTGGGAGCCGAGCAGGAAGAAAGGCGGGGCCGACGGGGGCAGCAGCCGCGGGGAAGAGGCACTGAGCTGCAGCTCCCAACCCGGAGCAGCCTCCGCAGGTCCTGGCGGAAGCGCAGGCCCAGAAAAGCGTAGAGCACGGGGTTGAGGCTGCAGCGGGCGAGAGCCAAGCCCCCGGTCACCAGCAGTGTCAGATCCTTGCGCTTACTGGCAGGGCAGCTCCGCTCGCGCGCGGCCAGTAGGTCGACTGTATCCAATAGCAGGGCGAGACTGTAAGGAAGCTGCAGCAGCACGAAGGCCACCACCAGGGCCACCACGACGAGCAGCGCGCGCCGGCGCTCCGGCCCCCTGGCGGCCAGCAGCGTGCGGCCCAGGAGCGCATAGCAGGCCGCCATGACGCCCAGCGGCAGCGCGAAGCCCACGACCACCTGTGCCACCGCACTCGCCCCTTTCACCGTCTGAGTGAGGCCTTCGGGGAAGATGAGACGGCAGCGCCGTTGGCCTTCCCGCTGCCCGTCCTGGCTGAAAAGGAGAGCAGGCAGTGCCAGGAGCAGCGACAGCAGCCACACGATGGCTGAGACCAAGTGTGCTCTGCCCGGCCCGGAGGGCCTCGGTCCAGCTGGGAGGGCTCGCGTAATGGCCACATAGCGGTCAGCGCTAATACAGGCCAGGAAGAGGAAGCCTGCGTGGAAGGAGGCTGAGTAGAGGCCTGAGATGGCACGGCAGGTGGCACTTCCCAGACTCCAGCCCTGCAGAACCCCAGCTGCAGCAAAGGGAAGGGTCAGGACCAGAAGAAAGTCGGCCAGGGCCAGCTGGAGCAGGTGGGCGGAGGTCGGTGAGCGGGAAGCACGCCGGGCGGCTAGGTGGGTGGCTAGGACCAGGCCATTGCCCGCCAGACCCAGGGCAGCCACCGTCAGGGAGACACTGGATTGGAACGTGCGACTGAAGGCCTGGACATCCGCCTTGTGGCAAACCTCTGGAAACGGCCCAGGCGAGTATGCCTCCTCACTGTACCCAGAATAGGGGCCCGAGAAGATCTGGGGAGGGCAAAATGAGAAGAGAGACTTTTTGAATCCGTTTTTCCCCACTCACCTCCCCATCCCATCACCCCTTCTAAGCGGGGAGAAGGCACAAACTCTTCCAAACTCCCCAGCACACCCTCAACAGGCCTTGGCTTCCCTTGCACCCCTCCTGCCTCTGCATCCGGCTTCCTGGGTGACCTTGAGGAAACTACTTGCTCTTTCTGGATTTCAGTTGCCCAATACGTACGTAATGTAGAGGTTAGAAATCCTGACCAGCCCACCCGGCAGGGCTGTTTGAAAAAAGGATTGTTTAGCCCTGGCTGGCATAGCTCAGTGGATTGAGCACGGGCTGCGAACCAAAGTGTCGCAGGTTTGATTCCCAGTCAGGGTACATGCCTGGGTTGCAGGCCACGGCCCCCAGCAACTGCACATTGATGTTTCTCTCTCTCTCTCCCCCCTCCCTTCCCTTTCTAAAAATAAATAAATAAAATATTTTTTTTTAAAAAAAGAAAGGATTGTTTGAAATAGGAAGATAATGGATGCGAAGCATCTGTGCTCTTCATAGGCCAAGGGTTTCTATTGCTAATAAATCTTGGAGCTTCTGTTCTGCTTGCAGCGCCCTCTCCTGGAAAAACGTCCACGTGCAGGCTTTGCCTCAGGACCTCCAGGCCTGCCACGTCTACCCCCAGCACAGGTGCACTGAAGTACTCATGACCAGCGGGTCTCAAGAGTTGGGGCTCAGGTTTTCCGTTAGCACCTGAGACCTCTACTTTCCGCTCACCCTTCCCTTCAGCTCCAGCCCGAACCTCCAACCCCACCCTCGCATTCACCAGCCCCGCTTTTTCTGGAGGGCTCCTAACCCCAAATGGCTCCAGGAGTCCTGGATAGATCATAACCCCGCAGAGGCCTGTTGTCCGGTGTGGGGTCCCCATCCCTTTCCGTTTCCCTCCCTCTCCGCAGTCCTCCCCTCCCTGCCCCCAGTCCCACCTGTTCTGCGGGCTCAGTCCCCATCTCTGGCTACGCAGGTTTCTGAGGTACAGCCACTGGGGAGAGAAGTTAAACTAGTGGGACAGGAAGGAAGGGGCGGGGAGAGGGGCCAAGAGGGTGGTGGGTACTAGGGTCTGTGGGCCCTCTCTACCTAGTTTAACCACTCCACCCCCCTAAAAAGCAATGTATCTCAGTAGAAAAAGAATGGCTTTTTGGAATATCCTCGTTTGCTAGCTACCTGTGTGGTGGTAAGTTTTTTGCTTTTTTTGTTTGTTTTTTTACTTCTCTGAGCCTCCGGATTTTCATCTGCAAAGTGGAGTAAAAGGTAAAAATGCTGAATTCACAGGGTTATGAGGGTGCCTAGCAAGGGTGCTTGGAACATACCCGTAATTTGCCTTTGGAAGAGGTCAGAATCTTTTACTTATTCTTCTCCCCATCCACCGGCAACCCTCGCCCCCCACAGCCACACCTCGGATTTTTCACGACCTCCCTTCCCCCACCCCTACGACCACAGTCCTTGCCAGCCGCGGTTATTCAGGGTATTTCCCGGTGGCTGGAGGCTCTCCACCCCCGCCCTTTCGAAGCAAAGCTGAGGCGCGCGCTTGCGCGGGGTCTGGGAAAGCGGCGCGTGCTAGGAAAGAGAGGCTGGGGAGGGGGGAGGTGAGAGGACAGAGGGTGGAAAGGAGAGCAGAGAGAACAGCGGAGAACCAGGAACGACTGAGGGAGGGGGGGCGGGGGGAGAAGGGTTGGGGGAGAAGGAAAGAGAGAGGGTGGGTGAGGAGGAGAGACAGTGACCCGCTGCGAACCCCAGGAGAGCTGGGGGCCAGAGCTGGAACTGGAGCCCTAGCCCCAGCCGGGCACCGGGAGGCGGCCGCGGAGACCCGTCATCCCTGCAGGATGAGTCTCCGGCTCTTCTGGATCCTGCTCGCCGCGGTTTCAGGAGCTCAGGGCTGGGGCTACTGTGAGTGCGGGGCTCGGAGGCCGGCAGGGTCGGGCCCGGGAGTTCAAAGCCTGCAGGGCGCGTCCCGAACCGCATTGCGGCTGGGTGGTCGGGGTCCCTTCTCGGCCGGCGCGCTCTCGCTCGCTCGCTCGCTCTCTCTCTTTCATCTTTCCCTTCCTCTCCCCCGCGCTCCGCAATGCAGCTCCCAAGCTGGCGCGTGCGCCCGGGGCTGGGGCTGGGCTCGGAGCCGGAGCCGGGGATAGAGTCGTCCCCGGCCGGGATTTGGCACTACAATCCAAGCCGGAGATGGTGTCTGGGTTTGAGGGTTGGGGATAAAGGTGTTACTGGTGACCCGGGGCTGGGTTAAGGTTTTTCCAGGGGCTGGGGTTCGGCTTGACACTGGCCCAGGGGCTAGGGTTTGGAGGGTGAGGGCTGGACTTCGGGGCTGGGATCCAAGCAGGAGTTGGTGGCTGATGGTTGCTAAGGCTGGACATGGAGCTGAGGATGGTGCCAGGACCTGCTGGGGTTGGGACCAAGGCCTGGATCTGGATCGGTGCAGGTTGGGGATGCTAATGAGTGGCAGTGCTGCTCCGAATGCAGCCGGGTTGCTGTCAGGCTGCCTCCGGTTCTGAAAGACGCTCAGTGTCAGACTGTGTTGGGGAATGCTGAGCCCCCTGGGTATCAAAGCAGGAACGGAACTATAGAGGGTCTGGCTTAAGGGTTCCCCCCAAAGAAGGTTCTTCCCCTGAGTGTGCAGCGGTGGCTGCGGCCTGGGTTGATTAGATGGCTTAAGTTAGGGCTGGGTCTGCCCCTGGGGAACTGAGGAGGAGGAGGAGCTCTAGTGGATCCGTGTGCAGGGCCTTTGGGAAGGGCTGGGAGGGGCCATCCCCACCGCTGTGTCTGTTCCCCCAACCCAGACGGCTGTGACGAAGAGCTGGTCGGGCCCCTGTACTACCGCTCCCTAGGTGCCTCCTCCTACTATGGGCTCTTCACAGCGCCACGCTTTGCCCGGCTGCACGGTGAGCGCCTGGCCCCATGGAGCAGTGGGGGGATCTGGAGGGCCGCGGGCAAAGGGGGAGCCAGCGGTGAAAGCCCTCGCCCCTTCCGTAGGCATAAGCGGATGGTCTCCCCGGATCGGGGACCCGAATCCCTGGCTGCAGATCGACTTAATGAAGAAGCACCGGATTCGGGCTGTGGCCACACAGGGCTCCTTTAACTCTTGGGACTGGGTCACTCGTTACATGCTGCTCTATGGAGACCGAGTGGACAGCTGGACGCCATTCTACCAGCAAGGGCACAATGCGGTACTCCGGCCTCCTGCATGTGCACTTGGGGAACCTCTTCAGCTTTGCCACCTGGGCTGGGCATTCACTTGTGGGGAAGGGGAGGAGGTGATGGTGAGGGCACAGATGAGGAACAGTGACTTCTGTTCCAGACTCCGTCCAGAGGGACTGTAAGCTCACCATGTGTGCAAGACACTCCCCGATGGCAGGGTTTGACAACCTTAGGGTAAAATCTGGGAGAGCTTCTTGGAGGAGGTGACCCCCCGAGTTGAGCTTTGAGGAAATAATGTGATAGTGGGAGAGGACATTCTAGGCTAGGGGAACTGTGTTTGCATCAAGTCCTGAAGGCAGGGGAGATCAAGGAGTATTTGCTTTTTGGGAAGTGGAGATTGGCTGGTGGTGACAACGGCGGGCTGGGAGGCTGTTGGGAAACAAGTCCGGGTGGGGATCCGGTCACTCCTCTCCCCTTCCCCCTCAGACCTTCTTCGGTAACATGAACGAATCGGCGGTGGTGCGCCACGACCTGCACTACCACTTCACCGCGCGCTACATCCGCATCGTGCCCTTGGCCTGGAACCCGCGCGGCAAGATCGGCCTGAGGCTGGGCCTCTACGGCTGCCCCTACAGTGAGTGTGCGCGGAGGTCGGAGGTCATGGAGGAGGGGGCCCGGGGAGACACACGGCCTCCTCGGGCCCCCCGGCTCACCTACCGTCGTTCACGCAGAGTCCGACGTGCTCTATTTCGACGGCGATGATGCCATCTCGTACCGCTTTCCGCGAGGGGTCAGCCGAAGCCTGTGGGACGTGATCGCCTTCAGCTTCAAGACCGAAGAGAAGGACGGGCTCCTGGTGCACGCTGAGGGCTTCCAGGGCGACTACGTGACGCTCGAGTTGAAGGGGGCGCACTTGCTGCTGCACATGAGCCTGGGTGAGCGAGCCGGGTGCGGCTCCTGAGGCGCCGCAGCCCAGCGCTTCGCCGCACCTTCTCCGCGACCCCGCGCCCCTCCGGAAGCCCTCTTCTGTCCGGACCAACCACCCCGCCTTTGCCGCGTAGAATCTGGTGCTGGCAAAACACTGGACAGCGAGTGAGCAGATTGGATCCCAGTCTCAGCTCTACTGCCTGCTAGCGGTGTGACCTTGGACGAGGCACTTCTCCAGTCCCAGTCTCATTGTAAAAACGTCACACACACTCACACACACACACACACACACTCACTCACTAAATGGCCATTATTTTTGTATCTAATTAGTTGTGGGTTTTTTTTTTAACATCCACATGATGAAGTAGAAGCAACTATCATGCCCCAAGCTTTACCGATAGGAAAACAGAGGCTCAAAGAGGTTAACTGTCTCACCCTAAGTCATGTCCTTGCCCATGACCACCACTCCATCCCAGACTCCTGGTGGTCCACTTTCTGTATGCCCACCCTCCCTGGCTGCTGCTTGGTCCGGGGGGCCTACGGGGCGTTCAAGGCCTGACCTAGCCCTATTGCCCCTCAGGCAGCAGCCCCATCCAGCCAAGGCCGGGACACACATCGGTGAGCGCGGGTGGGGTCCTCAATGACCAGCACTGGCATTATGTGCGTATGGACCGATTTGGCCGCCACGCCAATCTCACCCTGGACGGCTACGTGCAGCGTTTCATTCTCAACGGCGACTTCGAGAGACTGAACCTGGACACTGAGGTGAGCAGAGCAGGAGGGTCTTTGGATGGAGTGGGGTGCTGGCTGGGTTGGGGGGGGAGGGCAGCACTTCTCTCTTCTCTCCACCATCCAACGGCAAGCCCTTGCTTCCCAGTTTCTGAATATCCTGGAAGCTTTTGGCAAACTTGTAGCTCACACAAAGGCCTGGGGTTTTGTCGTTGTTGCTGTTAATATGCAGATCTCTGGGGCGCCCCCCCCCCCAGAACTGCTGAGATGCGGTTTGGAAATCTGGATGTGGGGGATTGGGAGAGATGAGAAAATTACCCCTTTGGTTGCCCAACTCTGTGGAGTGGGTAAAGACCCTGGCCTCGGTCCGCATGGGAAGAATCCCAGAAAGTTGTATGGACTTGTCCAAGGGCGTGCAGCCACGTTGCGGTGGATTCAGGACTAGAACCCAAACCTCGGGGTGGGGGTGGGGGGCCAGCAAGCTTACAGCTTTAATACCGATACCGGGGAAATGCGTATTTCAAGTCTTTTACAAAGCTGTATGGCGGGGAGCGCAAGGGAAGCGCGCGCGCGTGCGCACTCCCGCACCCAGGGAACCTCACCCCCTGCCCCGCCCACAGATGTTCGTCGGGGGCCTGGTGGGCGCCGCGCGGAAAAACCTCGGCTATCGGCATAATTTCCGTGGCTGCATGGAGAACATCATCTTCAACCGGGTCAACATCGCGGACCTGGCTGTGCGGCGCCATTCGCGGATCACCTTCGAGGCCAGTGGGCAGGGGGTCTGGGAGAACGGGAGGGACATCAGGGCGGCTCGGAAAGCCAAGGTGGCGCGGGAAGAGATCTTGACAATCAGACAAAAGCCCAGGACCTCTCCGCAGCCAGGTGCTCACGTGGGGGGGGGGGCATCACGGAATCGCAGGAAGTGCAAAGTTCACCCCTCTACCGCCCAGTTAGGAAGCTGCGGTCTGGCCATCCACCTCGTCAATGAAGAGACGAGGAAAATACGGTGCAGAGGCCTGGAGAGGCGCAGCCAGGGGCCGCGCGGTGGTGCGGCCTCTTAGTAGGGACTTGAACTCAGGGCCGTTTTGGTGGGATCCACGCCCCCCCCACGCCCCCCCAGCTCAGCAGCGCACAGTTCAGTGGGGCTGCCGCAAAGCCTGCAGGAAATCGCCTCTGGCCGTGGGAAGGAAGGAGGCGGCCACCCTGAAGACGGTGTAGATCAGTGATAGCGAGCGAGCGGAGACCCCCTCTACAGCTGGACATGTGTCTAGGGGGGTGAGAACGGCCAGGGGTGGAGGTCGTACCCCTAGGCCCCCTGGCTGCCTCGCACGCTCAGCGAGTGCTGTGACACAGACCTTAGACCAGTATGGAGACAGGGTTCCCAGCAGAGCCCCGTGCTTTCCGCTACTGATGGATCCTCACTTTCGCCCCCAGGGTAAGGTGGCCTTCCGCTGCCTGGACCCGGTTCCTCACCCGGTCAACTTCGGGGGTCCTCACAACTTCCTGCAAGTGCCCGGCTTCCCGCGCCGCGGCCGCCTGGCGGTGTCCTTCCGCTTCCGCACCTGGGACCTCACGGGCCTGCTGCTGTACTCCAAGCTGGGGGACGGGCTGGGCCACGTGGAGCTGATGCTCAGCGAAGGGCAGGTCAACGTGTCCATCGCGCAGACGGGCCGAAAGAAGCTGCAGTTCGCCGCTGGTGAGGGGTGGACGGGGGTGCGGGGCGCCAGGAGGCCGGAGAAGGGCAGAGGAGAGCTGGGGAGGTTGTAGGCCTGGCCTGAGGCCTTGCATATGGGAAAGTGTGTTGGGGGGGGGGGGTGAGGGGAGCAGAGCAGGAGGTCCCGGGACCCTGGGAAAAGGTGGGAGAGGACACAGGCAGCTTGGGCAGACCTCAGGGGCCTTGGGTGCAGGGAGAAGCGGGAAGGCTGGGGTCCTGGTACACGCTCCAGCTCCAAGGAGCCTCTGGAGGCGGTTGTTCCTCATTTATAACTTCGCAGACTCCGTACAAGCTGCTGGGGTTATGGATGGCGGAGAGAGACACTCAGATGCCACCGCTCGGTGTGATAAGCGTAACAACGGGAGGGGGACACAGAGTGGGGGTGCTGCCCCCCCCAACGGAAGACACATTTCTCCCAGGGCCTGCCTGGTGCTTTCCCACCCACAGCAGCCTCCTTTCCCGTCCAGGGTTCCGCCTGAACGATGGCTTTTGGCACGAGGTGAACTTCGCGGCACAGGACAACCACGCAGTCATCAGCATTGACGACGTGGAGGGAGCAGAGGTCAGGGTCTCGTACCCGCTGCTGATCCGTACAGGGACTTCGTACTTTTTTGGAGGTAAGTGGTGGCTAACCTGGCCAGACCCCTGTCCCCGGGAGGGAAGGCTGCCACTGGAGCCCACCCAGGCGAGACGACATGGAGAGTTGTGTAGGGATAGACCCCCCCTTTCCACTCTGGGGCCTGGAAAGTCACCGCCATCACCTGCTGCCCTCTTCCCTTCACGTCTGGCTCTGCCTCAGCATCTCCCTGGGGGGGGTCTCGGGGGGTCCTGCGGGGAGGGCCTCACAGGGGCGGTTGCTCCAGGTTGTCCCAAGCCAGCCAGTCGATGGGACTGCCACTCCAACCAGACAGCATTCCATGGCTGCATGGAGCTGTTCAAGGTGGACGGTCAGCTGGTCAACCTGACTCTGGTGGAGGGCCGGCGGCTGGGATACTTCGCCGAGATCCTCTTCGACACGTGTGGCATCACTGACAGGTATCCCGAAGCTCCTCTCCCTGCCGGAGGTGACCCCCTTCAAAGCCCTCCTCCATGGTGTCCCAAAGGGGGTGGCCTTTCTCAGTAATCTGTCTTCTGGTCCCAGCTCCTCAGTCTCCCACCCGGAGATGATTCCTCCTTGACCTCTCACCTCCTGTATCTTCCCTTAAAGTGACCCATGCCCAGAATGGAAATGAGGAATCTATTTCTTGGTCCTAGAAGGTTTTCTTCTGGGGGTGGGGTACAAAGCATTATCTGTTCCTTTAGGGGAGGGGAAACGGAACTTGAGCCCTGAGGCCTGCCCGAGGCCCTGGCATCTCGGCCCACACCTGGCTGTCGGGCGAGGTGTCTCTCATGGGGTTCTGGCGCTCTCGGGGGCTGGGGGCCGAGCCTGCGGGGGTCAGACCCCACTCTCGGGCTCCCAGTGAGGCTTCTGCCCTCGGTGCCGGCCCTTTCCTTAGGTGCAGCCCCAACATGTGTGAGCATGACGGGCGCTGCTACCAGTCCTGGGATGACTTCATCTGCTACTGTGAGCTGACTGGCTACAAGGGGGTGACCTGCCATGAACGTAAGCCTTTTACTTGTGGGATATGGGGGGGTCAGTCAGGGACAGTTGGGGCGGGGGTGGGGGTCGGTGAGGAGAAGGTTGCCAGGGATCATGAGGCAACTAGAGGTGGTGGGGCTGGCTGTCCTAGCCCTCTGAACCCATAATTGCTCCCCCCCTCCCCGCCACCTGCCACCTACCAGCTTTGTATAAGGAATCTTGTGAGGCTTATCGGCTTAGTGGGAAAACTTCGGGAAACTTCACCATCGACCCCGATGGCAGTGGCCCCCTGAAGCCGTTTGTGGTGTACTGTGACATCCGAGGTAAGGGGTTCTGACTGGGGGTGGGGGGCAGCTGGCAAGGCTATGCTGGGTTGTGGGGGAAGCAGGGAAGGAGTGAAGGGTGGCCAGTGGCCAGGAGGAGTAACCTGCGGTGGGGTTGAAGGAGGGCAGAAGGAAAATGCGACACTCTCGAATTTGTAACCTAGCCTTGCGGATAAATTCCAGCTTCCTGGTCCGTTTCAGCTGCCTCCCCTCCAGCCTACAGGGCCCGGGACCCGGAGCTGGGCTGGAGCGCAGCTGCCGGCCACTTCTATTGGCTCCGAGTTGTAGCAGCAGCGGTGGAGGCGGGCAGAGGGATGGGTAGAGAATGCCCATCTCCAGCCAAAGCGGTCCCTGTTCCTCCCCCAGAGAACCGGGCATGGACAGTTGTGCGGCATGACAGGCTGTGGACAACTCGGGTGACGGGCTCTAGCATGGAGCGGCCATTCCTGGGGGCTGTCCAGTACTGGAATGCATCCTGGGAGGAAGTCAGTGCCCTGGCCAACGCTTCCCAGCACTGTGAACAGTGGATCGAATTCTCCTGCTACAATTCCCGGCTGCTCAACACTGCAGGTGGGGGTTGGGGGCCGGGAGGGGGAGGGGGAGAGCCGGAGGGGAGGCCAGCGGGGGCCTGGGAGAAAGAAACCAGGTGGTTAAGCTGGAGCCTTGGGCTAGAAGATTCAAGAGCCCGGGCTGGTTAGGAAGGCGAGAGGGGAGCCTGGAGGCCAGCGGAGGGACAGGGCCCGGAAGCCGCCTGCCCCTCTCCCCCAGGAGGCTACCCGTACAGCTTCTGGATTGGCCGGAACGAGGAGCAGCACTTCTACTGGGGAGGCTCGCAGCCTGGGATCCAGCGCTGTGCCTGTGGCTTGGACCGGAGCTGCGTGGACCCCGCGCTGCACTGCAACTGTGACGCTGACCAGCCCCAGTGGTGAGGGCGGCAAAGGGACGGGGCTTTCTGGGGTCCCGGGCACATGAAAGGCAGGGGCTGAGCTGCTGCTCCATCTCGCCCCCGCAGGAGGACCGACAAGGGACTGCTGACCTTTGTGGACCACCTGCCTGTCACTCAGGTGGTGGTGGGGGACACAAACCGCTCCACTTCCGAGGCCCAGTTCTTCTTGAGGCCTCTGCGCTGCTATGGCGATCGTGAGTGGCAGGCCCCTCTTGTGTACCCTCCAGGGTCGGCTTTCCCGTTTCCAGAAGCTAGGCCGCCTGACCCACTGGGCGCCTGCAGGACACACGGCCAGACACCCCAGGCCCTGCTATGATACAGCCCCCCCCCCCACGCCCCCGTGTTGCTCCTCTACACCTTGCTCTGTCATTACAGTCCTTGGTCTCCCTGCTGTCACCTTTGCCTTCCCTCCCCCAGCTGCCCTGAGGCTCCCCTACTCCCCCCCTCCCACCCCGACAAGGCCTGCCTCCCCCTGGTTTCCCAGGCAATTCCTGGAACACCATCTCCTTCCACACCGGGACTACCCTGCGCTTCCCTCCCATCTGCGCCAACCACAGCCTGGACATCTCCTTCTACTTCCGGACCTCGGCTCCTTCGGGGGTCTTCCTGGAGAACATGGGGGGCCCGTACTACCAGTGGTGCCGGCCCTACGTGCGGGTGGAACTGAACAGTGAGCAGACGTGCTGGGGAGAACGAGGGGGTGACGCTCTCTGGGGAGACACGGGGTGGGTGGGGGCTGGGGCGAGAGACCAGGGCGGATGCCCCCGTGAGGGGCAGGATGGCGCGGGCGTTCGATGACCCCGGGGTCTGGGCCCAGCCCCGTCTGGAAAGCTGACTTTGTGCCGGAGGGCACCCCATTCGCCTCTCTGGGCCTCGGGCTCCTTATTTGGGAATGAGGGAGCTGGACACCTGAGAAGGGGGGCTGGGAAGCTGGCTCGGGGGTCTGTAACTTTGGGAGACACCTGGGGTACGAGGGTTCAGGCCGTTTGTGGGTTTTGTCCCAGGCCGTAGGCACAGTGGAGGGCCGTCCCAGGGGTTCCGAGTGAAGAGGAGAGGTGGTGGTGGCTGAGCGATCTGTGCGGGGTCTATGCGGGACCATGGAGGTCTGAGTCTCTCCCCTCCCCCCCACCCCCACGTTGTCCAGCATCCCGGGACGTGGTCTTCGCCTTCAACGTGGGGAACGGAGACGAGAACCTCACGGTGCACTCGGAGGACTTCGAGTTCAACGACGACGAGTGGCACCTGGTGCGGGCCGAGATCAACGTGAAGCAGGCGCGGCTCCGGGTGGACCACCGGCCCTGGGCGGTGCGGCCGATGCCCCTGCAGACCTACATCTGGCTGGAGTACGACCAGCCCCTCTACGTGGGTGAGCGGCAGCCCCGGGGCAGGTCCGAGGCCTCCTCAACCTCCCCACCCTCTCGAGGCTGCTCTGTTCGTTCCCAGGGACCCCACGTCCTAGCTCCCAGTCCCCTCTGCTTCCCAGTGAGCCAGAGGCCCCCCTTTCCTCTCCAGTCCCTGGCTCCCTCGGGTCCCTCCCCAGCCCCAACTCGTTTCTCCTTCTACATCCATTTCCTGACCTGCCCGCCACTCCCAGGGTCGGCAGAGTTTAAGAGGCGCCCCTTCGTGGGCTGCCTGAGGGCTATGCGTCTGAATGGAGTGACCCTGAACCTGGAAGGCCGCGCCAATGCCTCCGAGGGCACCTCACCCAACTGCACGGGCCGCTGCGCCCACCCCCGCTTCCCCTGTTTCCACGGAGGCCGCTGCGTGGAGCGCTACAGCTACTACACGTGTGACTGTGACCTCACGGCCTTTGATGGACCATACTGCAACCACGGTGGGTGCTGCTGGCTGCGGGAGGGCGGGGAGCCCCAGGGTGTAAGGAGAGGCAGGGGTGGCAGGGAAGGAAGGGAGGAGGGTGTCGGGGCAGCGCCAGAAGAAAACTGGAGCTGTGTGTGGGTCCCTGAGCCCTGAGCTGGGGCCGTCGGGCTGCTGAGGATGCCGGGTGACTCCACAGGCATGACATGGGACAAGAAAGGGGTGGCACAGCGAGGTGGTAGGAAAAGAACTCAAACACAACAAGCAAATAACTTTCCCGTCTTCCCCTGTCACCGAGGTAACACAGGTTACCCCCCTTGCAAGCGTCCCCACCTCAGGCTGCATGAGGTCCTCCTATGCCATTCCCTATTTGGCAATTGCTGCACTCCTAAAACCCGCCTCCAACCTGGTTCTTGGTTAAGGAGAACCTTGCCATTCACCACAGCAAGACCTCCGCACACACACCCAGACCGCGTCCTCCCCGAGGCTGGTCTAGGAGGCTGTGAGAGCAGGTGGGTCGTTGATGGCAAGTCTGGCGGAGGTAGGGACATGCAGGGGCTTAGGGACCAGCAAGAGGAGGCCTCTGGCCTCGGCCTGGAAGTGTGAGTAGCGGGGAAGGTGCTGGACGGGGTCACGCCGTCTCCATGCTAATCTTGGCTCTCCACTTGCTTCGTATTCTTAAGCAAGTCACTACCCATCTGAGCTTTGGTTTCCCCACCTGTAAAACGCAGGGGTTGGATTCGATGAAACTGTGGTTGGTGGCGGAAACCGAAGGCAAGTCCCAGGGGCGGGTGTGTGTGTGTGTGTGGCTGACACAGACAGTGTCTTAAGGTGGGGACGAAGCCCTGATCTCACCGCCTCTGCCTTCAGATATCGGCGGCTTCTTTGAGCCCGGCACCTGGATGCGCTATAACCTGCAGTCCGCGCTGCGCTCCGCCGCCCGCGAGTTCTCCCACATGCTGAGCCGGCCGGTGCCGGGCTACGAGCCGGGCTACATCCCTGGCTATGACACTCCCGGCTACGTGCCGGGCTACCACGGCCCCGGCTACCGTCTGCCCGACTACCCGCAGCCCGGCCGGCCCGTGCCGGGCTACCGGGGCCCGGTCTACAACGTCACTGGAGAGGAGGTGTCCTTCAGCTTCAGCACACACTCCGCCCCCGCCGTCCTGCTCTACGTCAGCTCCTTCGTGCGCGACTACATGGCCGTGCTCATCAAGGAGGATGGTAAGCTCCCGACGGGCACTCCCCCTCTACTCCTGCTCCTCATGGCACTTCAAGGTCACGACCATTGATGCACTGATACCTGCAAGAGCCCTAGAAAACGTGGGCTGTAGGACCTGAGAGGAGACTTCCCCTCCGCGCCCCCCAGGGACTCTGCAGCTGCGATACCAGCTGGGCACCAGCCCCTACGTGTACCAACTGACCACCCGCCCCGTCACGGACGGCCAGCCCCACAGCGTCAACATCACCCGGGTCTACCGCAGCCTGTCCGTCCAGGTGTGTGCGAGGGAGGCGGCCCGGCTCCCACCGTAGCCTCACGGTCCAGGTGGGGGCGCCCGGGAACATGTCACATGTTCAGCATTTGTAGAGCACATGCCAGTCCACAGAGAACCCTCACACTTGTTACCTCATGTGACTCGGGAGCTCAGTGACGCAGGTGTTCTTACAGCTCCGTTTTACAAATCGTTACATGGACTCGGGGAGTACCGTGGTTTTCCCAGAGTCAAACCACTGGCTGTGAGCCAGGCTGTTGGGTTTTCCACGCCCAATCCGACCTCTGGGCCCGGGGGCCGCCGGCCGAGGACGGAGCCAGAATGTACACCAGGGTGGACGGAGTTCGGGCAGAGTTCCTGCGAGATCGTGGCTGCATCTGCCTCTGGTCCTCCCTCCTCATTTCCTCCCGCCAACCCCCCGCCCCAGGTGGACTACTTCCCGCTGACAGAACAGAAATTCTCACTGCTGGTGGACAGCCAGCTGGACTCGCCCAAGGCCTTGTATCTAGGCCGCGTCATGGGTAAGCTGCGGGTGCCGGTGCGTTCTGGGTAAGAGATCGTGGGAGAAGTCCCCGGGGCCTGGAAGAGCGGGGAGGAACTGGGACTCGAGGTGCAGGGGGCGGTGAGTGGGTACCCACGGATGGAGAGAGGGGGCAGGGCTGCCGGCGGGCCACGGCTCCTCCCTCCCCCCCAGAGACGGGCGTGATCGACCCAGAGATCCAGCGCTACAACACCCCGGGTTTCTCGGGCTGCCTGTCCGGTGTCCGGTTCAACAACGTGGCTCCCCTCAAGACCCACTTCCGGACCCCGCGACCCATGACTGCGGAGCTGGCCGAGGCCCTCCGAGTCCAGGGAGACCTGTCTGAGTCGAACTGCGGAGCCATGCCGCGTCTTTTCGCAGAGGTGCCGCCTGAGCTGGACCCCTGGTACCTGCCCCCAGGTACGTCCCCGGGACACGGAAGAGGGAGGACGGGGAAAGAAAATGGTTTTTACCACGTAAGGAGGGAGGCTTCTCCTAACTAGTGCTTTTTCCTCTTCAGACTTTCCATACTATCACGACGAAGGATGGGTCGCCATACTTCTAGGCTGTGAGTAGTGCCATCCCACCCTGACCTCCTGACCCTACCCTCTGACTGTCAGCACCCCCTCCCCGCCCCGCGTGCCCGGAGCCGAGGGGTGGCGCAGGCACCAGGCGCATGGCGGTGCGGAGAAGGATGAGACAGGTTATGCTGCAGGTGGCACATAACGGAGCTGGAGGTTTTTAAGTGCTTGAGGACGCTGCACTTTTAACTGAATTATTAAGATGGGGCTATGGGTCAGGGACGAGGGAATGGGGATACAGTAACATCTAGAGGGGGAAGAGATGGCAGTAACCACCAGGGACGTGAAGAGAGAGCATTAGAAGCAGGAGGCAGCAGGGGAAACAGAAGCCAGGGGTTCAGGCCCAGCAGACACTTAGGAAAGCCCGATGGGGCTGCACAGCGGACGCTGTTGCACGTGTGTGCTGTAGTCGGAAGTGTGCATGTGCGTCTGTGTGCAGGTGAAATCCCGCAGATCTGCCCTGAAATGTTTTTCCCCCCCCTTCAGTTTTGGTGGCCTTCCTGCTGTTGGGACTGATAGGAATGTTGGTGCTCTTCTATCTGCAAAATCATCGCTACAAGGGTTCCTACCACACCAATGAGCCCAAGGCCACCCACGACTACCCTGGCGGCAAACCTCCCCTACCCACTTCAGGCTCTGCCCAGGCCCCAGCCCCTACACCAGCTTCCACCCAAGTTCCAGTTCCAGCCCCAGTCCCGGCCCCGGCCCCGGCTCCAGCCCCGGCTCCAGCCCCAGCCCCAGCCCCAGCCCCAGGTCCCCGGGACCAAAACCTACCCCAGATCCTGGAGGAGTCCAGGTCTGAGTGAATCAGAAGGGCTTCAGGGACCAAGTCCATCTTCTCGAACCCCCCGGTACCTGTCTCGACCCAACCCTGTCAGGGACATTTGGCTCCTCTTAGCTGGTTCTCCTCACACAGAAGATGCCCCTCCCACCAAGTTGGGTGGGCACAGCTACAGCCGGGACCAAAGGGAGTGGCCAAGCCTCACTGCCTAAACCGATGCCTTGCCCGTTTCGTTTCTCCAGGCTCCTGATTGTTTTTCTGCCCCAAAGGAGAAGCCTCATGGGGTAAAGACAGGCCCTTCCCGCCATCCCTGTCCCAGCTGCTGCCAGGGATTAACAGAATGCAGAGGAGATTAACTGTCTCTCTTCAAACATTCAATCTCAGCAGGGACAGATGTGTGGGACTGTAGGGATGCACAAGGTATGGGGGAGGAGGTGGCTAAATCACGTCCCCCAGTCTGACCCCTGCCCTACGGAATGTCTTCCATCTGTGTCCACTCAGCTGGGGGTTAGGGAGGGCTTCATCTCTGGCCCCCACGCTCCTTTTTTTTTTTTTTTTTACAAAGACTGAGAGGCCTCAGCTTAGCACTTTAGTACCTCCGCTGCTTCACATGCTTTAGCCAAAGCCATAAAAACTTGCAACATAGAAAAAAATAATGCAGACACTGACTAGCCAGCCCTTGACTCTCCCTCCCTCTTCTAAGGTATGCAATAGGCTGGCTGCCTGTCCAAAGGCTTGCCCCCCCCCCCCCCCAATGCATGAGGAGCCCTCTTTCTTCTGCTCAGAGATGCTGCTTCCTTTGTCCAGGAGGTCATATTCTTTATATATATATTTTTTGTTGCAAAGTTTGTCTCTAGAGAACCACTATATATCACTCTAATTTTTAAATTATCAGTTTATATATAAAAGAAAAAAACAATCGTTTTGTCCTGTGCTGGGGCCACCGTCTGCAGTTCACTTCTCCTGTGCTGGAAGCCCCGGGAGGCCGGCCGGGCACTCCGCCGGCCTGACCAGGCCTCCACTCCGAGGCTGTGCTCTCGGACTCGGTGCCGTTCCAATAAAGCAGAGTGGCAGAGCCCCAGTCTGTGTGCGGTGGCTGGTGTCCTGGCTGGGTGGGGGCGGCGGGTAAGTGCAGTGGCTTTAAGGGAACTAATCTGAGGGACCGGAAATCTCTGAGGGGAGCCCTCGGAATCCTTGTGTCACCCACCAGGAGCCTGGCAGGTTTGCACTGACCCCTTTCCTCCCCGGCGCCAGATCTCAGCAGACAAGTGGGGGTCAGAATGCAAAAGCTTCAGCCCGAGCTGCCCTGTCCTGCCAACCCTGGCTCCTTCCAGCCCCAAAGCAGACGGTACACAACGTGCCAACATGGATTCTGCCACTTTATTCATAGAAGAGGTCACAAGCCACAGGACTTTAAAGTGCGTGAAATTCACTGGCAATAAAGCCGCACACGTATCAGCCTCCCCTGCCCCCCACCGCCTTGCTCCACTCATTGTTCCGCGCCTGGGAGCAGGGGTTGGCACCCGGCATGAGAGGTGGGGGCCAGCAGGGAAGGAGGATGGCAATGCTGGAGAGGCAGGAGCGTTGGTGGCCTGACACCGGGGACGGAGGGGACTGACCACAGTGACCTGCACACTGAGGGCAGGGCGGGGTCCGCCCAGCCTCTCCAAGGCTGCGGGTGAGTTTTCTCCACCTACTCCTCATGGCCAGTCCCTGGCATCTCAGACAGACTTAACTCCTCCTGCTCCGTCTCTGGTTTTCCCTGTCATTTATGAGTAGTCCAGAGCCCACAGTTCAGCCGGAAGGTGTCCCCCACACACGACCAACACAAACCGCAGCAGAAGTTCATTTTAGGATCATGTGGGGCTGCCCCCATCAGGCGGGAAGGGGCTTCTGTCAGGTGCCGCTGGGAGTGTGCCCTGTGAAGCGCACGTGCCCACAGGTGTGGTGAGTGAGAGTGGGTGCGTGTGTGTGTGCGTGTCCCACGAAAACCCCTGGACAGCTGCTCAGCCAGAGGGAATCCCACTCACTGACTGCTTCACGGGGCAGCCGGCGGGGTTGGAGGGAGGGGGTGATCAGCACAGACCGGGAAAGAGAAGCTCTGCTTTCCCAGAGAGCAGGGGAAGCCTGCTCCCTATTCCAACCCTCCTCAGGCCTGTCTGTGCCTGCCCGTGGCCTTTTTACCCAGCACAATGCCCCTTGCTCCCTGCCAGCTCAGCACACCGGCCACAGGCACCGGGCAGCTCCTCGTGCCGGCCTCTGCTCGCTGAGTTCTTCTGTGTCCAGGCAGCCCCTCCCCGCTCCCCCAAGCAATGAGACAGAGCTGGAGGGAAATCTTCCACCTCTCTCCTTCCCCTCCCTCAGGAATGGGATTTGGGCAAGGACCTCAGAAACCTTGGCTCAAACTCTAACCCAATCTACAGACCTTCTAAAAGAAATAAAGTGCTTTGCTCTGCATGAATCCCAGAGAGAATGGCACCACGGACTGGCCCAGGCCGTCTTCTCAACACTGCAAACACCCCCTGCCAGTCCGCAGCACACATACAGGATGCCATCCTAACTAAACACGTGCAACTCGGGAGCCCCTTGCCCACCTCCCACACACACCGTCAACTCGCCCTTTCCAACAGCAGGTGCTACAGACAGGAAAGCCAGTCACACCAACGACCTTCCCCCTAGTCCTGGCCGGCGCCCATCAACCCCGAAGGGATAAGCAACGGTGGCTCCGTGAGCCTGGCCTCTAAGGGGAGCGAAAGGCCTGGGAACCACTACAGATCCAGGAAACCAGAGCGCTCACGCCCAGCCTGGCACGCCCTTCACGCTGCTTCTTCGGTAGCAACACGACGCCTGCCTGTGGTTGCTAAGCTAGAACTTTGGGAGGAGCTGACCAGGCACCGCCACTTGCTCCCAGGCATCTGAAACATATCCTCCAGGATACACAGAGGTTCCTCAAAGCCTGCTGGGCCCCAAGCGTAGCAGTGTAACTGCTACCATCAGGCTGATTCCCACTCTGCCCCTGGAAGGATGGCCCTTAGCTCCCCTTTTCCCAGCAGTGAATGTCTCTGCTCAGGACCCACCCTTCCAGTTTGAACCCTGCCAGGAAGAGGTGGCGAGGCGACCCATCTCCCCACTGAATCTCATCTGTGCTGCCTGCTGGGCCCTCCTTTAACCCAGACCACTCATAAGCTCCAGGTACTAAACTTCACTTACCCTGTCCTCTCTGGGTCTTAGAGGACCACAGAGAGACAGGCTGGCAACCCAATGACCTAAGGACCCTTGATTCAGAAAGCTAGAAACATAGGCTGATGCTTGTTAGGATCTGCCCGAGCTGATTTCCGAGGCCCACAGCCGGGTGACGAGAAATCAGCCAAGCATACATCCCCCACCCCGCGCCTGCGCTCTCCTCCTGTGAGGCCTGAGCAGCCGCAGCCGCCGATGCCCACAACGCTCTTTCCTGGGAGCCCCAGCCCAAGCTGCCTGTCTCCCCTCTCACTGAGACAGTGTGGCTCCCGCTGGACCCCATGAGGCCTCGCGACAGAGAGAGTGGGTGGGGGGTTTTCTCGGCGTGGGTGGGAGGCGGAGCGCAGGAACTCGAGCAGCGGTGGCTGGCGTGCGCAGGGAAGCGAAGACAGTGCTGCTACCGTAAGCGCAGGCGGGGGCCCGGGAGGGCTAAAGGACGTCGGTCTCCCTCTCGATCCCCACGTACTTGAGGGCATCGGCCTGGCTGTACCTGTCCCAGAGCAGGAGGAGGAACGAGATTACCATCAAGGCTTTTGTGATTAAAAAGATGGGGTCCCTCCTGTTTCACTTCCCTCCCACTTCTTAACAGGCCAACAGTGTTCCCCGTTCTGAGACAAGGCACGGGAGACCAGAACCAAGAAAAAGCCTTGGCCGCCCAAGGACCCTCTCCTTCTTCCATATCACCCACTTAAGCCCCCCCAGTCAATCCCAACGGCCACCCTTTCCACCTCTAGGGCCACCTCTGTAGGACCAGTCCCAGCCGCCTCACCTGTAATCAAAGAAGAGCTCTTCGCCGGCTTGAATTGCCCTCTTGGCAAAGATCCCAATCCGATGGTCCCCGTTCACCATGACCACTGCAAACAGGACAAACCCAGGGCTAGGTCCCTAGTCCACCCCGAACCAACAACCAGTCTGGCTCGGGATGGATCTTCTCTAAGTTCCCAGTGAAAACATAAATGAAGTGGAGTTAGAAAGTAGCCAATAAAGCTGCCTGTATGATTTTAGATCTCTTTTTCTCACAACTGACACGGGGAAAGAATTATCTTCAAAGGGTTTGTGTTTTGGCGGAAATGTTTATAATGTATTCACTGGAAAAAAAACACTGAAAAACTGAGAGACAGGCTCAAAATGGTATCAGACATTAATCATGATTCTCTCTGGACAAAAAGTAACTCAGCTAAAAAGAGTAAATAGTGGATAGAAACCGTAGTAAATGAAGCATCCATTCCCCAGCCCACCTCCCAGGTCACCGGGAACTCACCTTTGGCATAACAATTGGGGTTCACTGAATGGTTTGCAAATCGAATTTTGTTTCCTTTCCGGGTTGCGTCCACTACAAAATCTGCGTAAAGTAAACCAAGGGAGACCGTCAGCTCGCCAGGCAACCCCACAGCTGCTCGAGCCTGAGTTTAACATCGATCACACGGTAACGGAAACAAGACAATCCAGTGGGAATTCTGAAGCCCAGAGTACTAGTAGGAGCTGGGAAAGCAGGCAGCATGAGAATGCAGCTTAAAAGAAAAAACAAAAAAGAATGCAGCTTCATGCGGGAGTACTCCCCGTGGGTCCCCCCCTCGCTGGAACTGTGGAGCTCCTGCGCTCGTCTGGGAAGGGAGATTTCTGAGGTGTGAGTGCTCAGTGCTCCGATTACAAACACGACCTGGAGATGGAAGTTCTCCCAAAGCAAGTGAACTGTGGCGCATGGTGTCTCTGAGTTCAATCTCACCACCTTGCTCTGTGCATCTGTTGGAAGATTCAGAGCTGACCTGAACCTGGACCACGACAAGGCACATCTGGTAGGAAGACCTGCTCAAGACCACCTTGGGATGAGGGGGACTCCGTACCGTTGTTGAGGTTGAAGAGGAAGCTGGACATGTACTTGTCATAGACCTTCCCTCGTCGGTCAGCCTCGTCCTGAGAGATGAGCTGCGGGGACAGAAGAGGGCCCGGCGGGGGTCAGGCTGCCTGCTCAGGCTGTCTGCTCCGGCACGGAACCCTGCCGGCAGACAGGGGTCGGGGGCAGCGGTGCTGGTGACACACACTGAGTGTCACGAGGAGAATCACAACATGCTGAGCTGGGGGCGTTCCGTGTCAATCCCCACCTAGGTCAGTCCCTACCAGGGCTGGCCAGTGTGGAGGCTGAAAAAGGCCCCCGCCGGCCCGCCCCTCTCGTGTGGCCTGAGCTGCCAGAGAGGTGGAAAAGAGTGGTTTGTCTCAGGACTGCACACAGTTCTGTGGGATCCCCCGAGAGGCCACATGAGAGCTCGCTGAGTTATTTAGAGATTCATTCACAGAAGTCTGGACCACAGAAAATCAGGGTTTCTCAACAGCAGCTCCCCAGAAAGAGTGTGGGCCAAACCGATAGCACTCACCTCCCCACAGTACTCAGAAATGAACTCGTTCTTCTGCACAGACTCCTTAATGAAGGTGCCCCATCCGGCCACATCCGAGGGGGCCAGCAGCAGGTGCTGGGGAAGAAAGAGGCAAACCTCAGACTACAGGGTGTGGGTGACCAGGGCTGTCTGTGCGAGGTGTGCATGGGGACAGTGGCGGGGGCGGGGGGGGGGCAGGGTGGAAAGAACTAGCAACTGTTAAGAGGATCTGAAAACAGAAAAAGGCCTAGGCCACCCTGCTCTGGTGGGAGGAAAACAGAACGTGACACCCCTTCCTCTAGACCTGGGACCTTTATTAATTCAGTAAATGAGTGTCTTTCAGGATTTAGCAGGCACTTGCATGCACAGACCCTCTAAGGAACCGGCAGAAACAGGCCGATGGGGTCTGTCAGTCCTTCCCGCTCCACCGCCCAGCCCAGAACCCTCGAAAAGCCCTCACCTTCTTGAGGCCCCGCTGGATGCTGCAGTTTTTACAGGAAACCACTTTGCAGTCCCAGTGCTCGGAGGCCCCACAGGTGAGACACAGGTCGGGGTCGCACTCCCGCACGGCCAGGTAGCACGGACACTGCTTGGTGTTGCACTGGGTCTTACAGCGGCAGCCAGGGAAACGATTCTGACCTGGGCGGGGCAGCGGGCAAGGTTAGGGGGAAGAGCTGGCTAGTGCCGGTCGGGTCTGACTCGGGGACAGCGGAGAAGTCAGTGTGACGTGTTCAAGGGTATTTGGTGAAACAGGAGGGCAGTTCCCTGCCCGATAATCATACACTCAAATTCTTTCCCAGTGAAAACAGAGCAGTTCCCAACATTCACACCCGAGAGTCAAAAAAGCAGGTTCCACTATGGAGATGCAGTTCCTCGAGATTCCCCAACAACACCCTCCCCCTCCTCGCCGGTGGGGTTTGGAAGGGAGGCGCGCAGTGCCCCCAAGAAGATGAAATCAGTGTTTTTCACTGGTAAGCACTCAACATCAAAACTCATCTCAAAAGTCATTCTGAGAGCCGAGTGCATCCGTTCTGTGCCACCCCCTCCACCCCTGCCCCCACCCCAGTCCCAGCGCCCCTCTTCTGTGGTTAAGACTGACATCTGCCACGGGCTGGGGCTGGAGGTGCTTCCAGCACAGCTGCCTGGGCACCGAGTCCCGCAAGGGCTGCCAGCAAACTGCCTTGAGGGGGAAGGGTACGGCGGGCTAGGGAGTGAGAGAAGGGCTTTTAGCCTCCATCCTGCTAACGACCAGACCGGCCTGATATTAAAACTCCAGACATTAAACTAAACTGGTCATACACAGAACTGTAACCTGTGCATGTTATAAAACATTCTGGAAAGGGGGGCTGTGACTGCTCCATAAGAAAAAAGATCCTCAGGTTCCTTAATTCCACCCTGGAAGGTGAAGTTGGGAAAGCGTCTGATTTCTGTATAATTGTTGTTTTTAGAATCATAAAGGTAAGGGTTTTTAAAAAACGACATTTCCAGATCTTCAGTCTCTCGTGGAATGCCTAAGCACAGCAAAGAGAACGCCAGAAGGCCCGTAAGCAGCAAAAGGCGCAGGGGGCTGGGCAACCTGAGCGGCACTGAGGGCGCCGTTCAGCGGACACGGGAAGCGGAGGGGCCCTTACAGTCCGGGTTGCACTGGCAGAACTTCTCACAGAAATTCTGGGTCATGATGCAGGGGCAGGTGCTGTCGCAGGGGCGGTCCGGGTGGTCGCAGGGCTGGTAGTTGTACACTTGGGTGGAAGAGTTATCTAGGAGGGAAAAGAACAGACCAGGACACTGCGGTGCCCACGCTCCCTGACTGCCCTCCCTCCCAGGTGTCCCATGGTGCTAAGTCAGAGAAGGCCTGTTCTAACCATGACCTTGGATACACATTTGGCACCTGAAATGAGAGGCAACCCTAGATGACAGTTGTTTGTAAGCTACAACGGGGTGATTCGTTTTGTGGAGAAAGTGTGGAAATAGTCTGGGATTACAGTGCAGCTGTTTTGAGCACTGAATGAAGTCTGGACTGGAAAATGGCATACTACGAAGGTCAGAGGCCAAAGGTCCCTAACTCTACCTCCTAAGAGGTCTTTGCAGCTGCAGTGAGAAACTGAGCTGTTCTCAGCTGCTGCGAAGAAGCTGCAATCTGTGGACGAGGTGCATGGCCAACACGTGCAGCCGCAGGCGGGCGGGGGAGGGCCACAGCGTGAGACCCGCGCTGCACTGCAGAGGGCCCTGGTGCGGCCTACCTTTCTTCAGCTGGATCTTCCTGCAGTGCGCGGCCCACAGCCTGGAAGAGAGAGACAGGGTCTGGGTGAGGGTCCTGGGGGGCTCTCCAGATTCAAGTAAAGGACAATGTGACCTACTCTGAGGGACTGCAGTTTGATGGCTGGGGAGTGTCCTCCCAAATCCCCGCACAAGAGGCCTCTGCTCTGGCACAGGGAGCCCAGGGTCCACCCCAAATGCTGCTGGACTCCGCCTCTAGACTTACACATAAACAGCATCCCTACCCTCGACAAAGAAACACACATAAAACAAAAGACAAAATCTAAATCCAAGCCTCTGTATCTATTATAATACTATTGTTTCTGCCTCTCCTTGGCCTTTGGGGAGGTGCAAATGTGGGGGGCGTTTCAAGATGGGGAGGGGAGGAGGCTTTCTGGAAGTAGGCTCCAAGCGAAGGAACTGGAAGGGAGCACCCGCGGGGAATTGCTTCTGCATCTGGAATCGGTGTCAGTTCCTTCCTTCAGTGGGGGATCGTCATTAGGGAACCAAGCCGGGCAGAATGTCAATTAAAAACAAACAAACAAACAAAAACTTCTGACCCCAAGCAAAGGCTAGCTAGAAAGTGTCGTTACGCAACTTAGATAAACAATACAGGAGCCAACAACAAAACGAAACACCTCTGGTCAGGGCTGAGAAGTGGGCACCGTGGTGAACTAATCACCGCGGGGAAAACGGCCTCATCATGGAGCAGTGAGGCCGGCTCTCCTCCCGCTGGCCCAGAGATTAAGAGAAAACCAAACAGTTATCTCGTGACCCTCAGCATCCAGGGACATGCGAAAGGCTGGCCGGAGGCAGAGACCCACGGGGAGCGCTGAGCAGACTGGCCCCCCGCTGTGCACCGCCAAGCGGATGGGCAGTGGCTGAAGAGGGAGGCAGATGGGAAGTCTGCGGGGAGGTCAGAGCCCAGGAACAGCCTGTCCACAGAAAGTCCTTTGTCCCACCCTTGCCTGTGCTTTCTTTTCTTCTTCTGCGAGGGGTTCATGAGCTCATCTGTTGGCAGCTTCAGGATAAGTGATTCTTTGACTGCAAACTGAAAGACCTGGAAAAGAAATCCAACAGGGCCTGTCACTCCTTCTTGAGCTACGTGGTCATACAAGTGACCCAGCCGGGGGAGGGGCTTAGGAGCGTTCTGGAGAGCTCCAGGCAGCTGACTGAGCATCCCTGCAGCCAGAGAGAGACGGTGACAATGGCTCTGAAGTTACTTCTCACACATTTAGCCTGACTTGAGAAAGGAGAGGGTACTGAACACAGTTAACAGCTTTCCTGGTTGGTAGCTTTCACCTACTGCTCTACTTACAAAGCCCTGCATGTGGGCTGATTCTTAACAACAGTATCCATCTCTTCTCAGGAAGGGCAGCCTGGTGTACCTTGTGTAGTGGGTGTAAGACCTGACATACAAGGGGGGCCCCCCCAAAATCAGAATTATCTTCTGGAGGGCAGGCCCCTTATAGTACAGGACTCCCCAGCTATGTGAGTGTTCCAGGAACCCACCTGCATCAGTGTACCGGCTGGTGGTGTTGTGAGAGGCTGAGTTTCTTTTTGGAAGACTCTTTCAACATGTTTGCCCATTTCACGATGGATGATTTACGAGTGCACTTGCCCACGCTGTGCTGAGTGCTCAGCAGCTTTTGACCAATGAGTGCATGACCCCCGTGCTCCACCCTCCCTGTTCACCCGATCTTGCCCCAAACAACTTTTTTGTTGGTTTCCCTGGATGAAAAAAATCCTCAAAGGGAAACATTTTGCCAATGTGGAAGAGGTGAAATAAAAAATGGCAGAAGCACTAAAAACCATCAAAATCAACAAGTTCAAAAACTTTTGAGCAGTGGAAAAAAGGCCCAACAGGAGTGTTGCATTAAATGGAGAGTACTTTGAAGGTAACTGAAGTTTAAACATGTAAGAATAAGTAGACAATTTTTAATCTATAAATTACAAGTTTTTTGAGGCCCCCTCATATAACAGCACTAGCTCCCTCTGCTGGTACAAAGATGTCATAGCCTTGACTATGGGAAGGCGGGTTCCCTCCCACTGCTCTTCTCCCTTTACAGCATTCATTTGTAGCTCTTTCCCACCCACCCCACCCCCTTTTTGGTTATGGGCCCCTTTGAGATTCTTTGAAAGTATAAATCTTCTTCTGAGGAAATATGCATGAAAATTGTTTTGTAGCCAGAGTGACAGATCTTTAAGAAAGCAGAAGGCACTTCGATTCGAGGTTCTACTGCTCATTCTAAGTAAAGGGAACAGAAGAAGAGGCCGCAGAGACTCCTCCAGAAGTTAGGGAGCCCAGCGGGCAGGGCGCACTCCGGTGCTCCTTTCTTTGCAGACAGACTGGCCTGGTCACCTGACTCCCAGTCCCTGTTCTACAGTGTCTTCTCCCGCAGTCTTGTCCTGCCTGCAGGGCGTCAGTGGCCACCGTCAAGGTGTGACTCTGGGGACGGTAAGTGAGCAGGGCAAGGTCTGGGCCTAGCGCTGGGGGTGGTGATCAGAAAACCCTGTGGTGGGGCAGCTGTGGAAGAAAGCAATGCGGAGACCGATGGAGGGCGCAGTGGCTGCCGCTAAGGAGCAGGAGTACGCTAGGCAAGAACATCCCCAGAAAGACCTGGGGTCTCTTCTAGGAAAGGGATAAATGTTTAGAAGAAAAGGCAGAAAGAAACCAGAAAGAGAAGGTAAAAGTGTGCTGAAACATTCAGAAGAACTAAACGGTGGTTAAAGACAGAAATGAGAAGCCAGCAAGGAGGACGGCAGGTCCCCAAGCACTGCTAGACCCGGCCTTCGGGGGGGTTGGGGGGTCTGGAGACTCACTTCACGGCCTAGCAGCACAGGCGCACGGGAGGAGCCCGAGACAGCTTCGCCCCAGACAGGCGGGCCCGCCAGACAGCAACGGGCTGGCAGAGCGGTGCAGTGCACGAAAGGAGGGCCCGAGCGCGCTCCGGCGCTTTCAGACAGTACCTGCTTGCACGTCTTCGTCCCCAGCAGCCTCGCGATGGAGCAGAAGTTGTTGAAGTAGGTGCCGTGAAAGACGCGAAAGAGAGACTCTTCAGCCCCCGTCCACTCCACAGGCTCCGAGGGCGCTTCCACCACACAGAGCTGGGGTGGGGCCGGACTCGCCTTCTGTTTTGTGGGCGTCTGGCAGCGAGAGTTGGCCTCTGAGAGAGGAAGAAAGAGAGAAACGGAAGAAAGTGCGCTGCAGCTATCACCAGGAGTTGGCCACCAACTCAGAAGTACTTCACTTAAAAGGCAGCACACTTAGGAACAAAAATAATATTCCCCGTCTCCACTGCTCATAGGTAAACCTGTGGAAAAACTAGCAATGTTATAAAACATAGCAACGGTAAGTGTTCGGAGGTGACCCCGGGTTCACCAGAGTCCTTGGGTGGGAAGAGGAGATCACTCTCTGTTCACAGTACCTGAGGAGCTGGAGGCCCAGTCATTGCCCGTGTCCCTGTCACTGTCCCCTTCTTTAGTCTCAGCCACAGCAGAGGCCGAAGTGTTGGAGCAGGAAGCGCTGACCACGTGGTGCCTTCGCCGGCGACGGCCGGAGCACTTGGAGCGAGGGTTGTGGAGCATGGCGTACTCCTTTGCGCCTTCCTGCGGCAGACACGTCGGGGCAGAAAACCGGAGTGGGCCCAGAGTCACCGTACCTATCCCACCACCACACAGTGTCTTCTTCAACACCCGTGCTTACGTGCGACGATACTGTCTTTTTAATGTGTCTGCTGTCCCAGATAAGTGTGACCACGTAACAGCCGCTTAGCAAACACCCTAAAACTTAGTAACTTACACCTCTTCATAAAAGAGCTATCCTAGAAAGTGATCTTAAAGAGATATCGTCTATGCAACTTTCCAGCGAGCTGTATCTAAAATTCATTTGCATATGAGTTGTTCGGAATTTGAGAACACATTCTGCTGTAGATGAGGTAGTGAGGTGCAGAGAGGGGGAGGAACCTGCTTGAGAGTATACAGCTCATTTTTCCAGCGTCCAAGGCCCAGGGCTCCTTGTCCCCAGGCCACACACTGCTCTTTACATTCTACTGCTCTGCCTCTGCTTCAACAAAATGTGTAACTGCTGATCTGCACAACATTACTACTTAATTTTGGAACTTCCTTCCAAATCAGTGTATTAAACTTGGAAGAAATAATTTTTTACTTTTATAGCTATGTTTTTTTTTAATCCTCAACCAAAGGTATATTTTTCACTACTTTTAGAGAGAGAGGAAGGGAGAGAGAGAAACATCCACGTGAGAGAGAAACATCAATTGGTTGTCTCCCATATGAGCCCAGACTGGACATCGGACCCACAACCTACGTATTTGCCTGGACTGGGAATTGAACCTGCAACCTTTTGGTTATGGGACGATGCTCCAACCAACTGAGCCACACCGGCCAGGTCTGCTTTTCTCTTCTCTTTTTTGAAGACCAAATAACTATCCTTCAGCTTGATTATCTGTCTTCCTACCACACTTGGTTCCCAAAGGCTTCTAGCTATTTCTGAAAACTAAATCTACATGTAAAGGATGAAGATTTACCACTAATAAGGATATTAATGGCAATCCCAAAAGTAAAGTGTCTTTTTAAAAATGTGTGGTTGCCTCTCGCATGTCCCCAACTGGGGACCTGGCTCAAAGCCCTGGCATGTGCCCTGACTGGGAATGGAACGGGCGACCCTTTGGTTTGCAGGCCAGGGCTCAATCCACTGAGCCACACCAGCCAGGGCCCAAAAGAAAAGTTTTGAATTAAGTGACTCTGGCATTATGTACCTATGCTAAGATGTGACACACACAGCATGACTTATATTTTTACTCAAAATGTTTAATGTAGTATAATGAAGCCTTCACTATAATGAAGTCCCTGATTTATGGGAAATAGGGGACAGAGTAAAAAGTTAAATGGCACCAGAAGGAAACAACAGAGATGCAGAATGTGGACATCGTACCAGACAACCAGCCTAACTTTTCAAAAGAAAAAAAGAAAGGTGTGATTATTTGAGATTAAAAGAGACTGAGAAACTCTGGCAGGGTAGCTCAGTTGCTTGGAGCATCATCCCAATACACCAAGGTCCCAGGTTCGATTCCCAGGCAGGGCACAACCAAGAGGCAACTAGTGAATGCATAAGTTGATGGAATAACAAATTGATGTTTCTCTCTCAAATCAATCAATAAATTTAAAAATAATAAAAAAGGTTGAGAAGACATAATAACCAAATATGATGTATGACCTGTATGATCTTTGCTTGAATAAAAAACTAGCTATTCCTGGTTCCACTAAAAAAATCTGAATATGTAACAGATAGATGATGCTATGGAATTCTTGTTAATTTTCTTAGCTGTGATATCCGAGAGAATGCCTTTATTTTTTGGAGATGCATGCTGAAATACTGAGCAAACAAACATCACAATGTCCGCACTTATTTTCAAATGGCTCAGCAAAAAATACATACACACAAATAAAGGAATAAAGCCAATATGAGAAAATGTTATTAAATTGAGGAAAAAGGTATCTTCCAATTTCTTTGCATAATTGAAAATTTTCTTAATAAAAGTTCAAGGAAAAACAGTCCAGCGTTTGAATATGCACTGATTTCTAAAAAGCAGTAAAATAAAACTTGTGCATATACATTTCTGTAAGTTAAACATAAACACACAGCTCAATTCAAATGACACGGCTTCAGGCTCTGCGATCTGAATAAATGATACCTGGAGCAGGAGAGCCGTCAGTGCTCTTTGAACCCCACCCACAAGACCAAGTCCACAGTCCCACCGCCTCCGTATCTGCGAGCCCTTGAAGAGCCGAAGTCCCGCTTCATTTGTGCTCTACGACCCCCGAGTGCTGTGCAGGGTCTCACTCGGTTTGTGTTCCCAGGGGCAGAGAGCCCAAGGAGCACTTCCTGCCCGAAGAGTTAACAATGGCAGAGCGGTTTCAGAACGTACCAGCAAAAGGAAGCAGTCCGTGCCACACGGCTCCGGTTCAATCTTGATCTCTTTGTTCTTGCGTTTATACACGTTCGGGGTGGCATGGAAAGCTGGAAAACACAACACTGTCCTGTCTCCAGTGGTTCGCTCCACTTGGCAGCAGAGGGAGGAGCGGAATCGAGTTAGGGAGTCGGTGTGGGAGGATTTGGGTATAAGAAGCTGCCGTCAAGGTGCACAGAATTTAACTGCTCCCGGGACCAACACAACCCTTTCAAGCTAGGAGCATTAGGAAACGACGACATCGACGATTATTCTGTCCTGACCCTGCAAAGCGCACTGCACTACAACTCAACACGTAAACACAGACTGGTCCTGAGTCAAGCCATCTTCACATCGGAAGCAGGGACTCCCTATGACAAACTAAAGTAAAGAGAAGGAAACAGTGGCTAGGAAGGGAAGACAGGAGAGCATTTCAGAGCAGCCCACTCACGGTGAAGGAAGCAGTCGTATTTGAAGCAGCGCCGGCAAAACAGGGTGTGGAAGGAGTGCAGCGACTGCTCCCGCTGCACGGACTTGGCATTGGGGCCGTCGATGTTGGGCGTGCACTGAGGGGGAAGCGCATTGGGGTCGGACATCTCTGTTAGCTCCCGATACCTATTTAAGAAAAGAGAGGTAAGCGTTCCTCCCGAGGGAATGTCTTCGCTGAGCAAACACAGACTGGGTGCTGACATCATCCAGGTGCAGCCGGCCAGCGGAGTCTGTGCGGGTCTTGTTGGTGACAGACTGGTGTACAGTGAAGCTGGCACCCTCTGCAATTATGACGGGCGGGTGTGTGTGTCTGAAAGTAGGGGAGGGAAAGGTTTGATAAAAACAGTGCTGGGGTAACTCTCCAGAAAAATGGCAGAATTATAAGAGCTCTCTGCCCAGACTTACTCAAAAGCCAGGAAACAAGGACCCTTAATATGGGAATGAGTATCTAGGGGTAAGCCAAGTAATAATCAGAAGTGTGGGCAAACCCTCGTGCACTTACCATAACTAAGGCTTCTTACTAACCACAGTGCAGGCCTGAATAAACATTCTGCCTGCTCACTCTACACGGCCCGAAGGGGACAGCTCTCCCTACCTTTCCTTCATGTCATCTGGGACACCGTTCTCAGGGAACATTGAGGCAATTGCACTGAAGATCATGTCATTTGGGAACTGTTTCTTGGAACTCTTTTTGTTGCCTGAATTAAAAAAGAAAAAAAGCTCCTGAGTGCTATCTATAATTAGAATATGCAAACGAGACGGATGATTTTTCCTTTTGTCACAGCACTTTAATTAGAACTGGTTTGTAAATCTAACCATTGGCTATTTAGAAATAGCCTTTAAAGAAGGTCAAGGCTACCTGGCCTTATCTAATAGGCTACCAGTAAGTAAGGAAATCAGAGTCGTCTGTACATTAACGACAAAATTCACTGCCTAAGAGAGACACTGGGGATGAAAACCAGAGTTTTTATGGAGACCTGAATATACAAGAATTCCATCACAATGCTGATGCTGAAAAATCGAGACTGGCCCTAGCTCTTGTGGCTCAGTGGATAGAGTGCCGGCCTGTGAACCGAAAGGTCACTGGTTAAATTCCCTGTCAGGGCACACGCCTGGGTTGCAAGCCAGGTCCCCAGCTGGAGGCGTGTGACAGGCAACCGATGGATGCATCTCTCACACATCGGTGTTCCTCTCCCTCTCTTTCTCCCTCCTTTTCCCCATCTCTAAAAATAAATAAATAAAATATTTTTTTAAAAAAGACTGATATTGCATTATAACTTTGTTTTAACAAAAGAGACACTATGTCCCTGGACATATAGTATAATTCAATAACATAGTGTATAATTAAACATGAAATAATTAAATATTAACAACATGGAAAAATGCTCATAAGGTTACATAAAAAAGGGAAATAGAATCACATATGTGTGCATGCACACATGGCACAATCCCAGTTTCATGTAACACAAACAGGTTGACATATATGTACTTAAAAGTAACATATATTTGACACATAACAGTGGAATAGTGTTATATACATAGATTTTACATTTTTTTAGGTCTAGAAGGAAATCTTAATGCTGGTTATTCCTAGGGAGCAGGATTACAAGGTAATTCTATTTTGTTCTTTATAACTTTTCATGTTTTCCAAATATACTTTTATAATTAGAGGTGAAAATGATCATACTCTAAGCTCTCCTTCTTCTCAGCTAGGTCACGGCTGTCACCTAGGTCATGGCTGTCACGTTGAGCTACCAGTCAGCGATCACTCTCCTCATTGTCAGCGACCCAAGGCCAGGAGGACACCTCTGTGTTCTCCGCACCCCTCCCCCAGTCACTCCGAAGGGGAACGAGGAGGCAGTGCTGCTTACCTTCGATAGCGTGCCGTTTCCTCTTCCTCGTCACCGGCAGATCTTCTTTGCCGTCATCTTGCTTTCCATCGGAGGTGTCATTGTGCCCTTCTTCCTCCTCATCTGAGTATTGATTCAGGGCATCGACCAACTCCAGAAAAACAGCATCACTAATGAGCACAGACCCAGGGATCATCTCTGAAACATAAGGATGACATGGAGGAGCAGCGGCTGTTTCATCTGCCACCAGTCCTCCTCCTCGAGGGTCCTCTTGTACTCGCTCCTGAGGCCCGGCTGGGGGACGCGTGTACACGTTTACACGGACCGCCAGGGGATTACAAGAATTTGATGGGCTCACACAACTCCAACAGTTCGGCTGACTGAAGTGGGAAATCGAGTTACAGGCTTTATTCTTACTGGGTTAGTTCACTTCTATAGTCACAGGTCAAACTGTGTTTATGGTCCAAAACCTCAGAGAAATGTGCAAATAATATAAATGGGACAGAAAAAGAATGATACAATGAAAATGTACTTGGTTTTGCTGTTAATTGGCCAGTAGTGACTTCTTTGAAAGAGACAGCATTTTTATCTAAAATCCTATTATATGGGGTTACACTACACCTTAAGAGAAAGTCTTTGAACACTAGGGGGCGGAGTGGGCAAATGCACTTCAACATCATAACAGCACGCACAGCTGTCAAAAGAGCAGGCTACTGGTTTGCAAATCCACGGGAGAGTCTCCCCCCATCTCCCCACCTCTTGCACACTGACAGCCTTTTCCAGAACCACTAAATCCTAATGACTGTCTCCTGGGAAAGTCGACCGAGGGGACATGGGGATCAGAGTCAAGGACAGAGTTCGGCTCACTGCCATTCTCAGAGAACGGAAAATGAAGAATCAGTGGCCTGGGAGGGATTTATAGAAAATTTCTAAAATCAAACCAATTGTACACGGAACTTTCTCTCCTGTCACCGATTACTATATGATCCTTTTCTTTTCTCTTTATTATTATTTTATTATATATTTTATTTTATTTTATATTTCATTTCATTTCATTTTATTGTTGTTCAAGTACGGTTTTCTGTCTTTTACTCCCATCCCAGCCCACCCCCCATATGATCCTTTTCTGTCCTTTTAAAATTTAACTGGAATATTTTTAATATAAGATTCCCATTCCCAGCCAGGCGACTGCACTGAAACGCCCTTTGGGTGCGCACTGCGAGGCCGCAGATAAAAGGAAGGTGATGACGGGCCGGAGAAGAGGCACCATCCTGACAAAGTCTTCTCCCAAAGGGCCCAGCACCACTACCTTCTTCACCATGGACTTTCCCATCGTAGTTATTGATCAGCTCTTCAATGAACGTCTCATCTTCTTCCTTCACCTCATCCCCCATGTAGGGAATATTGCACAAAACTGTTTCATCTTCTACCTGAAATCAAACCAGATGTGATTCCTTCCATGAATCCACTATGCATCTCCTCTTTTCTGTTTAACTAAATCTTCGCTGAGCTTTATTTGCTGCTTCAATCTCCTAAAAATGACTGTGGTCACAGCTGCCCGCATTTTAAAAACTGGCCATTTGCCCTGGCCAGGTAGCTCAGTTGGTTAGGGCGTTGTCCTGATGCGCCGAGGTTGCGGGTCTGTCCCCAGTCAGGGCACACGCAAGAAGCAACCACTGAGCGCATCAGTAAGTGGAGCAACAGATCCATGTCTCTCCCCCTTCTTTCTCTCTACCTCCCCCACCATCCCCTTGAAAATCAACTAAAAATGAAAATACACACTTAGTGGGAATGTAAAATCAATCTCAGTAAAATCAATGAACTATAACTATTTTCTGGCAATAAGCAATACTAGTGGATTTTTTCATTTTTTGGTTCGGCAGAGAACACAGTCATTCTTAAATCCTCAAGTATCAAGGTAAAGTTACTCTGAACCTTTATTTTAAGAGAGTATTCCCTTGTGTAAACCTGTATCCTATTCTAGCCAGAAATGTGCTCTGTCACCAGGCAGATGATAAGCAATGGCAGTATGAGGAGAGGCCTGCTTATCAGGACCATGAACGACCCCGGCAGGGGTCGGCACAAAGGCCCAGACGAAAGGACTGTGGGTCCCTTGTGCACCTCATTTCGCTCAGTTGCTGTCACAGCATCTTGCCTTTAGGGGATTCAGAAAGGACTAAGCCATCAGCAGGGAGCTGCCAACCTGCTTAAGCTTCAAGTGTTTGATTTAGACTGCATTTAACTGCACAGAATGTTACAAAATTGGGCCAGTGTAGTAAGGAAAAACTGGAGTCTTGCCCAGTCTCACTCATTCAAAAAAGAACCAGCACTGATGCAGAAGAAAACTTCAGAGAGCACATCTAACAAGTCAGAACAACTTGCAGTCTACTTTTTAGAGTACACAAGTTACAAAAGCATTGTGTACACAAGTTACAAAGCTGCATGTCTGAGCTTTGTTAAGTATACTCTGGCAATATTTACCTTAAGAGGAGTGCCAGCATGTCAACATAAAAAATCATAAGAGTTTAAACAATTACCAGTGCTTTCAATACATACCATAAAGTTCTGCTGGAGAGGGGACCAGGAATACATGATGGGAACCAAGGCAACTGTGTTCAGAGACCTCATTAACATGTGCTGGCTTGCAAATCCCGGGAAAATGCTCTCTATGGTACACTGAAATGTAAACGACGACATGGAGAGGGGAAAGGCAAGCACGCAGCCCAAGAGAGAATCGGAGTTTCCTTCCAAAATGATCCCAGTAGCCTTCTAACTTTTTCACATAAGCTGCGTGTTTCGTAGCAGTCAGCTGCTAAAATGAAGCACTGCACTGTACCCCTGTGGGAAGCAGGATGCTCTCTTCTTCCCCTTTTTATCCTCTACCGACCCAGTCCAGTGCCTCCCACACTCAGTGACGTTTACTCAAATCCCACACTTGCTGCTTATTTCGACCTAAAACTGCCGGTCTCCCTGGGCTGCGAACAATAGCAAAGGGCCTCTGAAAGTCCTAAGAGATGAGAAGGCAGACGAGGAAGTTTTCCTGAAGACCTAAACTTTAAGACAGCAGACACCAACTTAGCTGCACAGGTGATGCGGACAGTGCAGGGGGAAGCAAAATAAATTATAGTCGCATCCTGCTTTGAGAAACAAAATTACTCTCAACACCCTGTCTGCTTTTTGTATTTTAAAAATAGTATCTCTTTACAAAACTAGCAAACTTGTCAATTTACAAGTCTGATTGGTACACTCCTGTCCATTGTCCAGGGCACCGCTTTTCCAGTGTCACCATGCGGAAGGTGCCTACCAAGGCACAAAAAGAGGATGCTTTAAGCCTGGACATAGAACCCAGGAAAGTAGATAGCAAATGTCTTGTTTTTCTTTTCTTTTTTTTTCCTAAATAGGAATAGGTGGAGAGGAAACTTTATTTATTTATTTAGATTATACTTATTCATTTTCAGAGAGAGGAGAAGGGAAAGAGAAAGAGCAGGAGGGAAACATCGATGTGGCAGAGAAACATCGATTGGTTGCCTCTCCCATGCCCCCAACTAGGGACCTGGCCTGCAACCCAGGCATGTGTCTTGACAGGGAATCGAACTGGCAACCCTTTGATTGGTCACAGGCCAGCGGTGCTCAATCCACTGAGCCACACCAGCCACAGCCAAATGTTTTGTTTTCCATGAAAAATCCATGATTATGCTCATTAAATGAGAACAATAGGCATAAAGTTTCTGCTTTGAGCTGCAGATTTGCCATCCTCATTATTCAAAATTGACTGTAATAGCTGTATCCATTATCCTTACTTATTTTCTAACCACAAATACAAGGAGGAGAGGAAGGCGGAGCTCAGACCCCCAGAAGTACCTTTTTGAGAAAAGGATGCCCACTCACAGGCTTCATCAACTGGACAGGCTGGACACGAAGCTTCTTCCATTCTTCATTGAGAATCTGGGTTTTTTCCTGAACCTTTGCAAAATTTGCTACATACAGAGCCTAGCAAAGCCAAGGAAAAAGTTGTTAGGGTTTTAAGAGAAGAATAAAAAAAAAAAATTCAACCCCTCCACACAGGACCAATGTATTAAAACACAGAGCCTTTCACTCGGGAATTATTCTTTACCTTCGCGCCCATGTTTGCCTGAAGCCGTTTCAGTTGTCGAAGTCTCATGTATTCGGACTTAACCTTTCTTTTCCAGTAAGTGATACATTTAGAAGTGGGAGGATTTGGTATATCCATTTTGCTGTAATCTAACAGAGACAGGGATGAGAAATAGCATTTTACTGCCTCGAAACGAAGCATTCCTCAAATTCAAACACGGTCAGTTCCACTTTCATGCCCGCTACATTTATTCATACAGACAGACATTTGAGGAACCCAGATCTCGGAGTTCAACAGAAAGTGTCAATGAAAAGATTTCACATCAGCAATTCCTGGTCTCATTACCAAAAAGCTTACCCTTTGTCTTCTTGTGACTTGTTTTAAATTTAGCAGCCAAGAAGTTCTCTCACAGATACTGAGGAGCTTGGACTCCTTGGAAATTTTGAAGACCACTCACTACTGGGGTTGAGAGAAATGCTCCGCAAGAATGAAGTCAGTGTCGACGGGGTTCACGGAAGGACCCACACCGCAAAACCGTACCTGCCTGCCTGACTGCACCACACCCTTAGCAACAAAGGGAGGCTATGACACCAGCCCAAATTCATCTCCAAGTCAAGCGCAAGACGTGTGGAAATACGTAACACTGCAAACAACTTTGTGTTTGAGTTAAGAGTCACATTGTTAAAGAAGTACTTACATATAACACACACTGCCTACCTCGTGGAATGCAAGGGGAAGGGCTGGATTTTCTAACGTGCCTTCTGTTCTTCGGAGGAACAGTAAGACACGAAGGCAAAACAAATGTTCAGGTTTTCAGAAGAGAACAGGCAGTGGTTCTGAAGTCGGTGAAGGACATTCAGACCCCGATACCCTCAGTAGGGTGCTCCCCCGTAACCATGAAGAGCTGGAGGTCTCTGATCCCACTGTCCCGTCACGCAAGTCAGGCTGCGTCCAGCAACACTAGATGCCGTTGGGAGGGTCCTCTCTCTCACTAAATTCTCTCCTTCCAGTCACGGGTGCAAATGTAGTCCCACGATCACTAAGTTTGCTATTCTGCTTTTCTGAACCAATTTCTAGGCGCAGCCTGCAGCCCCATCAATTATTTCAGAGAGAGAGCAAATGTTACGTACATTTAAAAATTCAACAAAACCTATGGGGTTATGTTTTTACTCTATGTTTGCCATTTAGGTTTCCGAGAGAACTAGTTCAGTTCACTTAACCTAAGATTTTAAGTTTCTGAAAACACTCCAAGGAGCTAGGAAGAGCCAAAATTTGAAACAGAAACTGAAGTTTCAGACTTTGTTTTTTAAAATTTCTTTAAAGATATTTTCTTTTTTGAGTGTACTATTATTTCTCCTAAAGAATCATTTTAACATTACCTGCTTTTTCCCACGAGAATGGACAGCACAGACAGGAAAGCAGCAAAACTGAACCCACTGTCACACACACGCCACAGCCCAGTCGTGATTGTTACAACTCACGCACGGGGACTTGGTTTCACTTGATGAACCAAACACACCAGCATGGTGCTATTAGAAATTCAGAGGGTAAATAAAGGAAGGACGGAATAGTAAAAATGCAAGACAGACCCACTGTTTACTGTAAACTTAAGTGATTCAAGTTCTTAAAAACAGAATCCCCTGTGAGTTAAATATTCTCTCTCTGGAAGAAGGAAAAAATAGCATAATCTAGGAATTTAAATCCCAGAGTGTTAAGATGCTGGATTATTTAAAAAAAATTAAGCTGACCTGAATTTCTCCCCTGCAAATTGCACCACCTCTCTTCCTCCTATCTTTTAAATATTTCTCATTCTTCTATGGAATGGGGTCAAAAGAGGGACTCTCTGACAGATAAAACTATTTATGAACATACACCACACTCCCACTAGTATTAAGTAGTTGTTCATATAATTTCTATAGGACAAGATTACTAGTCTACTGCCGGAAATGAAAACGGTTCAAATGTAGGACACAACCTCCTTGAGAAACCTGAAGTCACCCTCATTGAGATGTTGGGCAAATGGCCCAAATGTTACAGATTCACGACTCAGTGAATCTTCATAAACTCCTCAAAAAATGGGTTTTAATTGCAATCCCTTCCCATTCTTTTTGGAACTCATTTCCCTTTTTGATACAGTAAGCTTAGCACAGTTTGCTGCATCCATTTAAAACTGGAGATCAAGTAATAGAAAAAAACATAATCCATAGCTGCTAGGGTGTGTGTGTGTGTGTGTGTGTGTGTGTGTGTGTGTAGATTTCTTAGAGTAGATGGCCACAGAAAAATATCAGTATTTTTATTAAAGGGGTTATAACTGAAATGTGATCTCCCATAGTTTGCCAAGAGTTGAGTCGACAGTAAATACACCAAAATAGTCCAGTAATTAATAGTACTCCCAAGTTTACTCAAGAACTTTACTTAGCCAGAGAAGAATACCCATATACATGAAAATGCCATTGTTTTAATCAATCATGCTATAAAACAAGCCACATTTCCTCCTTTAAAAATAAAAATGATACTTGACTTTCATGTGACCAATGAGGCATTATTTATTTTGCTTTGCCTTTTAATGGGTCTTCACTGTCTCTAAAAGTTTATTTGGCAGTTAGCCAATCCCCACAGAGTATATAAGGAAGATGAGACATACTATTTGGAACAGATTATGATTAAAATAAACAGCCATAAGATTGGTTCTCATAGCATCTGACACTAACCAACCACTATGGCTTCAAAGATTTTTTTTCTTAATCAAGCAAACAAAACACTTAGCATTCACTACAGCAGATTTGGAGAAATGGGTTCACTCCTTTTGAGCAATGGGAATGGCACATAAAAAGTATTTATATTTCACCCTGGCTAGCGTAGCTCAGTGGATTGACCAAAGCTAACCTGCTGCTAACCAAAGCATTGCAGGTTCAATTCCCAGTCAGGGCACATGCCTGGGTTGCAGGCCACGGCCCCCAGCAACCGCACACTGATGTTTCTCTCTCGCTCTCTTTCTTCCTCCCTTCCCTCTCTGGAAATAAATAAATAAAATCTTTTAAAAAACATTTATATTTCTATTAGATTTTTTCTTTAGTTCTCAGACATGCAAAACAGCATCTATGTTTCAGTTAAGCGCTAAGCTATTACTTTAGAGCTTTGCTTTATGTTCACTTAGTTCACATTTGCACTGAAGCTAAACTCCAAAACCTGTGCCCTGACCAGTGTGGCTCAGTTGTTAGGGTATCACCCTGCAAAACAAAAGGTCACTGGTTTGCTTTCTGGTCAGGGCACATGCCTGGGTTGTGGGATCGATCCCAGTCCGGGTATGTGAAAGGGGCAACCAATCAATGTTTCTCTTTCTTCCTCACACCCCCTCTCTAAAAATAATAAAATCTTGAAAAAAAAAAAACCCTCCAAAACATGTTTTGGTCAAGAAATTTTAAAATAAGTCTATATAAATAACACCAAAACACAATAAAACAAACCCAATAGCAAAAAAAAAAAAATCTAAACAGGTACTTCACCAAAAAATATATAGAAATGACAAAAATGTGCACAAAAAGATGCCCAGTACTATTAATCATTAGGGAAATGCAAATCAAAACCATAGGGATGTACTCTTACAACCCGCTAAAATGGCTAAAGCTTAAAAAAGTTGTTATTATCAATTGGTGGTGAGGATATAGAACAAACTGGAATCCTCATACAGCAGAGGTAGAATTGCAAAGTGTATAGCCACTTTGGAAAGCAGCTGGCCAAGTATAAATAAATAAATAAATAAAGTTAAATACATACTTACCATATAACCTGACATACAATTTCTAATTTACCAAGAGAAATGAAGACATATGTCCCCACAGAGACCTGTACACAAATGCTCACAGCATCTTTTTTCATTAAGAGCCAGACAAGAGCAAACAAGACAGATATTGAGGGATCTGCAAATGCACACGAAGTGCAGTATATACACACAATGGAACACCACTCAGCAATAAAAAGGAACGGACAGCTCCTACACATGCACAACACATTTCAAAAGCACTGTGCTAAGTGAAAGAAATCAGACACAAAAAATGACACACTACATGATTCCACTTACATGACATTCTACTACAAAAGTTCTAGAAAGGGCAAATGTACACGGACAGAAAGTAGATGAGGGGTCGTTAGGGGCTGGGGTTGGGGAAAGCAATTAAAAGGAAAGAAGTGTAAAGGCACTTTTTGGGAATGATAAAAATGTTCTATACCTTTGGTGTGATGATGGTTATTTGACTACGTACTTTTATGAAAACTTGCCAAACTATATATATTATGTGATTCATTTATTACATGTAAATTTTTACCTCAATAAAGCAGGTTAAAGAAAAGAATAAGTCTTGCCCTGGCTGGTATGGCTCAGTGGATTGAGTGCCAGCCTGTAAACCAAAAGGTTGCTGGTTCGATTCCCAGTCAGGGCACATGCCTGGGTTGCGGGCCAGGTCCGGAGTAGGGGGTGCACAAGAGGCAACCACATATTGATGTTTCTCTCCTTCTCTTTCTCCTTCCCTTCCCCTCTCCAAACCTATATATATTAAAAATAAATAAAATATTTGAAAAAATTAAAAATTTTTGATAATTAGAAATAATAACTGCCTTATTTACAATTCAAATCTCTACAGGAAAAGAAAGCTATAAAAACTTGGAAATCTTTCCCTAGAAAACTGGATCTCAATTTGTTTCAAAGGCTTAAACCAGAATGTAGTTTGCCACTAGTTAGAAGTGGAAAAACAGTTTGGAAATGTTTGGAGATAAAAGATTTTAGGAACAACAGTCTGATTTTATTTTCAAATGGATTTACTTATTACTTATTTATTTATTTATTTATTTATTTTTATTTTTAGAGAAGGGGGAAGGAAGAGAGAAAGACAGGGAGAAAAACATTGATATGCGAGAGATACATTGATCAGTTGCCTCTCACATGCCTCTAGCTGGGGACCTGGTCCACAACCCAGGCGTGTGCCCTGACTGGGAATCGAACCTTTTGGTTCACAGGCTGGCACTCAATCCACTGAGCCACACCAGCCAGGGCTAGGAACAATATTCTTAATCTTAGAGAGATTGAGATCAGAATGTAAAAATTCCAAACTATGAAATTCTTTTATCCACATAAAAGCATCCCTTTGCAGAAGCTTGTCTTACTTTCTGTTTTATAATAATGTTATTAAACAGCAGGCTAAGTAATGCCTGGGTGGATGGCACTGTAGACTTTTAAATTTTCCACCTCATTCTTTCTTTTTCAGTTGTGGGTAGAGATGAAACATAAACAGCAGGGATGAACCTACCTCTGCAAACAGCTTTAGTAATGCACAACTGAGTCAGTGTGGCAATCACCAATTTCATCAACATTTCTGTTAAAGTCAACTCTACAGCCAGATATATTATAGATCCTTCAAGAAGGCTCTATTAAACACATCTTTAACTTATACTTTCCCACTTCTCCTAGATATTTACATTTGTTATTGGTTTGAAGTTCTGGGCACTACAAAGTTAGAAAAAAACACCTGCCCTGGCTAGTGTTGCTCAGTGGATTAAGTGCTGGCCTGAGAACCGAAAGGTCTCAGGTTCGATTCCCAGTCAGGGCACACGTCTGAGTTGCAGGACAGGTCCCCAGCAGGGGGCATACAAGAGGCATGTATCTCTCACACATCAGTGTTTTTCTCCTTTCTTTCTCCCTCCCTTCCCCTCTCTCTAAAAATAAGTAAATAAAATCTTGAAAAAAACAAAAGGGAAAAAAAAAACCTAACAGGAAGCTGTGATCCTGAATTCTATTTAAAATAAAATTATAGCACTAATATTTTCTAGTGCTCCTTCATTAAAAGAATAAGATCATTTGCACTGGAGACAATGGTGATAAAAATCAAAGCAGGATCGATTTTTTGTGAGACCCAAAGGAAAACACTGGCTCTTAGGATACGCAACAATGACTTAGAATAGTTACAGCAATCTCCTAAGAGCTCTCTTGGCTGCTTCTGTACTATACTAGCACAAAGTTTAATATTTAGTGTCTGCTCATTATCATTCAATAAAAACAAGGCTTTTTAGTTATTCCATTTTGAATCAATTAGGGCAAGTCAGAGAACACAACACACCAGAAGCACTAACTCGAACTATCCATTAAGTAATTCTCCACTTTACATTTTGGAGCACACAAGTCTCAACTGATGGGCTGATGGACTAGAGACAGGAAATAGCCCAAAACACAATTTGAACAAATTTAAAAAGAAAAAAAAAAAAAAGCTGGGACTTTCTAGAACGGAGGTATTCCCTAAGAGCAGTTTTCCCCCTTTTTTAAAAAAAGATTTATTTATTTATTTATTTTTAGAGAGGGAAGGGAGGGAGAAAGAGAGAGAGAAACATCAATGTGGGGTTGCTGGGGGCCGTGGCCTGCAACCCAGGCATGTGCCCTGGCTGGGAGTTGAACCTGCGATGCTTTGGTTTGCAGCCCACGCTCAATCTACTGAGCTCTGCCAGCCAGGGGAGTTTTCCCTTTTTAAATCCTCCCCCTCGATCCTAATCTAACTGGTATTAATTCTCTTCACCTTTCTCCACATGCCTTTTTTTCTCTTTTAATTTAAACTACCTACTCTATGTAGAAATGTAATGTGTTTTTAGTGTTGCTGCCTCAAACTTTTTTTTGGTAAGTTGCCAGTTAACAAAGTAGAAACTTTTATTTTAAAAATTTATTTATTCCTCGCTGGTGTAGCTCAGTGGAATGAGCGTGGGCTGTGAACCAAAGCATCGCAGGTTCGATTCCCAGTCAGGGCACATGCTTGGGTTGCAGGCCACAGTCCCCAGCAACCGCACATTGATGTATCTTTCTCTCTCTCTCTCTCCCTTCCCTCTCTAACAATAAATAAATAAAATCTTTTTTTAAATTATTGATTTATTTATTTTATAGAGAGTGGGAAAGGGAGGGAGAAAAACTGTGAAAGAAACATCAATGTGAGAGAGAAACATGGACTGACTGCCTCTCTTACGTGCCCCCACCAGGGACCAAATCTGAAACCCAGGCACGTGCCCTGACCTGAACCGGCTACCTTTCACTCTGGAGGATGATGCCCAACCAACTGAGCCACACCAGTGGGGACCAAAGTAGAAACTATTAACACTTATTCTAAAACAGGAAAAAGATATACTACTTAAGGACATGAATTGTTACATGCTTCACATAAAGCATGAATTAAGGGCAGGAACTGTTTCTCAGAAAACTAAGGAAGCTAGATTTCAGATATCAAAAATTAAACACACAAAATCAATACTTTAAATAGTTTTTTTTAAAAGACAAGTAAGATAAGAGAAACAAGTCCAACTACATTTTCTCACCTTTTACCTTCTCATAAAAGTGGTCTTGGTAGTAAAATTTCATTGTTTTAATCCTAGGCTCCTTATTCTAGTGCTGTTTCTAAGAGAATTCAAATAACACCATAATGAAATCATGTCAACCTCAGGGTTTTAAAGCTGTATCTTGGCATCAAGTTCCATGATTGGACTACAAGGACTCTGCCAGTCAGGAGCAGAATTAGGATCCAGATCTCCGACTGCCAGACCCAGAGACCTGCCTGCAATTTCATGTATCCCACAAATATGCACTGAGCACCAACTGTGTGTCTGGCACTGTTTTAGGTGCTTAGGGAACATCAGTGAACAAGACAGACAAAGAGGCCCTGGCCAATGTGGTTCACTTGGGTGCAGCAAAGTCCAATAATGAAGGGTTGGCTGTTGGATTCCCGGTTCAAAGAACGTACCTAGGTTTCAGTTCAATCTCTGGTCCAGGTGCTTACAAGAGGCAACCGATCGTTGTTTCTGTCTCTCCCTCTCTCTATAAAAGCAATGAAAAAAGTCCTTGGGTGAGGATAAAAATCAAACAAGTGAACATCCCTGCTCTGGGAGAGTTAATTCACACTGCGATACACACACTCAACATAAACCTTGACAATAATATTATGACATTTTTGTAGACAGTCCTTGCCTCTATTGTAATTGCGGTTATAAATCCGTACTTATCTCCAAACTCACACTTTCTTCTATGTAAGTGAGTAATCTCTTTTATCAACGCCAAACCATCCCAGCCCTGGGGATTCCAAGGCTTAAAATAGACAAGCTCTCACAGAACCTCCGACAGCAACTTCTGAGGCTGGAAACTTCATTCAATGCCAGTTTCCTAAACTTAAAAGCACCGGGGTGGGAGATTTTTCTCTTCAAAGACTTCATCGCAGCAAACGTGGAGAAACAGACCACATTCTTAATGCGATCCTCACACGCACGAAGGACACCTTTCACCTCGGCTGCTTTCCTTACCCTCACCCCTCTAGCGCCAGGACCCACACCTAGGCTATCCATTCACATCCTTGCAGTTCACCTACGAAAGCCCGCCCTCAATATCCGACCCGCTGCACTAACACCCTTCCACATTCCTTCCCTCTCGCCGCCCACGAAACAATTTATCAGTAGTTACTTTTGACCGAAATAAGTTTGTCCCACATTTTCTAACATGCCCGTCCCAAACACAACGCCTTGCTATTTGTCTTTAAGGTTCTTTCCCTTCGACTGTTTGATCTCCAGGAGAATTCCGGCGTGGGCAAGAATAGGTGGGAGACCAAACTTGGCGAGAGGCGCCCAGCACCCCAAACCTAGGGAGGCGTCTGCACCGACTCCACTCCGTGCGAGCCCCAATATATTTTCCAATGTAGGACGTCACTCGCCTCACCCCACCCAGCCCCGGGCCTGGTTTTTACTGCCACCCCTTCCTCAACACCCCCAAAGTGAGCCCCGGTGTCTGGTCCTCCCGGTACACAGCCCCAGGTCCGTGGGAATCCACCTCGCTAAGGGCCTCCGCAGGTACCCCCGCCCACCCACGCCCTCACTACTCTGGGGCTCCCGCCTACCCACCCACCCACCCACCCCGCCCTCCAACGGGATTCCCTGTCTCCAGACCCGCCCCCGCCGCCCCACCTCCCGGACACACCGCCCTCTCCGCCTCAGACGCCGTCCCGGCCGGGGGTTCACTCGCCCCGTCGCCCCCTTCCCCCAGCCCTCGGAACTGGGAGTGGGCGCCCCACTACTCCTCGTAGACAGGAAGCGTGCCCTTCCGTTCGCTCCCAATTCCCTGACCCCTTCGCCTCTCCCTCCTAGGCCTAGGGTGGCGAGGTGCCCAGGCCCGGCCCCACCGCCCGGCCCGGGCTTGTTTACTCACTCACCCTCCATCCGGAGCCGCAGGCACCCTCCACCAGGACGCCTGCGCGCCACGGCCCCGCCCCCGGCGCGTGGCCCCGCCCCGCGCCTCCTCCGGCGCGTGCGCACTAGCCACTCGCCCTGCAGGTCCGGTCACCTGAGCTGCTTAAAAAGCGTCTGACATTGGGTGCCAACAGCCAGTGCTCAGGGGTCAAGGTGGTACACCTCCAGCCCGGAAGTTTCCAAGGCGGCGCTGTCAGGAGACAGGTTTCCTGGGAAACATGGAGGGGCCACTGGTATCTTCTTGAAGACCTTATCCAGAGATTGCACCGTCCTCACGTCTCTCTTCAGGATTTGAAGCCAACCTGGAACTCCTTCATACGGATCCCTCACACCTACCAATGCCCCCAAACACCTGCTTATGGGCTGCATTTATTCTTGCTTTATTTACACCTGACTCTATTTCTTCTTTTAATTATATTTTATTGATTATGCTATTACAGTTGTCCTGATTTTCCCCGCTGTGCCCCCCTCCACCCAGCAACCCCTACTGCCTCAGGTAATCCCGACCCTTTTGTTCATATCCATGGGTCATTCGTATAGGCTCTTTGGCTATTCCATTTCCTATGCTGTACTGGCTGTGGCCACTGACCACCAACCTCTGCCCTCCCTGGAGGATCAGCTGTGCAGGGGCAGGGTGGTGGTGTGCTGACACGCTCTGTATCTGGCCACTGAATGCCAGCCTCTGGGGTTTCCTGAAAAGCGCAGGACAAGGTCAGCCCCCTCCTGTGTTCTGCCCGGGGCCAGCTGCCTGAGCTATAAAAGCTATCTGAGATGGCTGCTACTTGTGCTGGGCTTGGAGATTCCCAAGCCAAGCCAAGCTGCGAATCTAGACTTGCTGCTGCTAGTGCTGGGGCTGGAGCCAGTTAGCAAGAGGGGCAGGGGCTGGGGACTCACTGAGGCTGGCTGTTGCTTGTTTGAGAGGATTTAGGAAGTTGTGATGCATGAGCCAAGACCAGCCATTCATATGGGGAAGCAGCTTGAGTGGGCCTGTAAGGTGGGTGGGACAGAGTCTTGGGGGAATCTCTAGGGTGGGGCAAACAGTGTTAGCCAGGTTGATGGCATCTCAGGTATGGCACTGGTCTGCTGGCTCTGTGGTTCTGCAGGGGGAGGGTTCAGAAAAGGGACAATAGCCTCTGCCCACCTTTCTGTCTGGGAGAGAGCTGTTCCCCAGCTCTCACCTTGATGCCAGACACCTCAGTTCCCCCCTGTATGCCACTGGTGCCTTTCAAGCTGCTACCCTGATACTGGAGCTCAGAAGTGAGTCTCAGTAAGAATGTTTGTGGATTCTTTAAGAGGAACTGCATGGGACTCCAGAAGTTTCTTCCAACTCAATCCCTGCTGGCTTTTGCAGCCAGAAGTTATGGAGACTTATCTTCCTGGCAGTGGAACCTCGGGCTGGGGGGCCTGGTGTGGGTCTGGGACTGCTCACCTCTCAATACGATGCAGTGAGAAGGGCACAAAATCGCATCTGTAGTATTCTTTTTAAGAAAAGTATAAACGTAATTAAACCATGAGGAAGCATTAGACAAGTCCAAAAATTGGGAAATCTACAGATGAATTGGCCAGTTCCTTTAAAAAATGTTAAGGTCATGAAAGAAAGAAAAGGGGAGGGACAGTCCCAGACTGGAGGGGACTGAAGAGACATGGCGACTAAATGTGATGCCTGATCCCGGATTAAGTCCTGGTCCAGAAAAAGGGCACAGTGCACCAGTGGGATAATAAAATTAGAATACGGTCCACAGGTTAGTGAATAGCATTTTATAAATCCTTTAAAAGAATCCTTTCTAGAGAGAGGGGAAGGGAAGGAGAAAGACAGGGAGAGAAACACCGATCATTTTCCTCCTGCATGCGCCCCGACTGGGGACAGAACCCGAAACCCAGGCACGTACCCTGACCGGGAATTGACCCCAACCAAGTGAGCCATACCAGCTAGGGCAGTGTTTTCTTAATCTTAGTTCTTAGTTTGGGCAGTTGCACTTCCTCAGCATTTGCGGAAGATGGCTGAAAGGTATACAGGAAGTCTCTACTACGTGCAGCTCTTTTATAAATCTAAACTTATTTCAAAATACAGATTTTTTTAAAGATTTTATTTATTTATTTTTTAGAGAGGGAAGTGAGGGGGGGAGAGAGAGAGAGAGAGAGAGGGAGAGAGAGAGGGAGAGAGAAACATCAATGTGTGGTTGCTGTGGTCATGGCCTGCAACCCAAGCATGTGGCCTGACTGGGAATCGAACCTGCGACACTTTGGTTCACAGCCCAGGCTCAATCTACTGAGCTACGCCAGCCAGGGCTCAAAATACAGATTTAAAAAATAAAACTTAAAATATGAAATAACATTACCTTAAATTTGTCTCCAAGTGTACAACTATACAAGCCTATATAATGTTTGTTTTTCAAATAATCTTCATAATAACTCCTATGAAGTAGGTAGGGAGGATATCTGTTTGACACTCAAGGCTATTCTGGCATGAAGGAATGAAAGGACCTGCCTCACACAGATGAAAAATTGTTCCATCAGGTCTTAAACTAAGGCCTCAGGGTTCCCAATTTAGTGTTCTTTTCCTTTCAATGGAAGCTTTGACTTTGCTGTTTTTCTCTTGTTTCTGTCCAATTAACTACCACATAAAAATAAAATGATTTCATACTTCGTGATTTGCAGTGAAGTTCCTTTCCGTTCCCAATACCTTCTAGATCAGTGAATTCTCAAACTTGGCTCACATGGAAATGAAAACTGGGCAACTTTAAAAACTGCAGCCTGACTCGCACCTCCAGAGGGTCCGATTCATTGCTCTGGGCTATGACCTGGGCCTCACAAGTTCTGAGAGCATCCCAAGGATTCCACTGTGTGACTGCATCCGAGAACCATTACACTGCATAAATAATTGTTGAAAAGAAGAGTGTGAGTTATCTAAGGAGAGCTGTTCAGAAGACCTGATGGGCAGGACTGAGACTGGAGAGAAATTTGGGAACCATCAGCATATGGGATATGTCACTAACCTCACGGGAGTGGACACCACTGCTTTAGGAGAGTACGCCGAGTGACCAGAGAAAAGAGACCAAGAAATTTTGCAATAATAAAGGAAATATGGTTACAGGAATATTTTGAGGTGGAAAAGAAGGAAGGTGAGGGAATTTATGTCCAAGTTGTAGATCCAGCTCAAGCTCCGCTTCCTCACGAAGCTTCCAGCCCTTCTGGGTCTCTCGCTGCCACTCCAGCGGCACTTTTACACTCACTGTACACCTTTTTGATACCCACAACAATACTTGGCATAGGGCTAAACCTGGGGTTTAGCAATCCTTTTTCACTGGAGAATTGTAAAAACCATTTTCTGCATCACCAACAAGCCCGGGGTCCTTGGGGGAAATTGCCTGCCAGGTGGGTCCTCCTCATGGTGATGGGAGGGACTTTTTCCTGAGACCAGCCGCTTTCTTTGCTGACTGTGGTTCATGAGAAACTATCAGCCAATCTTTGTTTGGCCAGTTCTTCCTCTACAACTTTTTCTTTTCCAACCCTTCAGGTCTTTGTCCTATAAATTCGTGGAAAAACTGTTGGCTAGTGGTCAGCAACTGGACCTTTGAAAAACACTACCATTACCCCTGCCCCACTCCTCCCAGCCCCACCCCCGGGCAGTCAATAGGAGAAAGGAATAACTGTGTCACTTCTGGCTTCCAGTTGCTCATCTTGCTCTTAAATTGGAGGCCTTTGGGGCTGAAAGAAACTGAACAAAGTGTGCCGAGTAGCCTAATAGATCTGGTTCTTTTTCTGAGAGTTCCCTACTGCGGAAAAATAAAATTATGTGTTTAATTTCTGAAACCTGATGCCTGATTTGCCTTGGCAGCCATTCGCCTGGGCTTGGCTGAGAGTCCCGCAACACTGCTATCCTGATTAAAACCAGCTCAGCTCGCTCCCTGGAGGAGAGCATTATTTACTGGCCCATTTTCTTAAATCCTTCTAGATTTATGTGTATTTTAGCATGATCTGATTGGCTCTCACATGCTGTAACTGTGACTACTGGCCCCCATGAGGCCATAGGGAAGACTGTTCTGTTCGGTGTGCTCACATCCCCGCTACAAAGCAAGATCTCGTTCTACCCAGGGACTGGGATCGACATGTCACGTTCTGTTCCTTCTGGGGCAGGCAGGATCTAAGTGCACTTTCGTCTTCTGCTGGTCTTCAGGCCACTGAGAGAAAGGCAAGGAGAGGATGCTTCCCAGAATTCAAACATCTCTCTGCACTGCTCCTTCCTCCCTCGCGAGCTTTTGCACTTCCCTCCAGCCCCCTTTGCATGGTAACCCCTTGACTCACTCCGCCCCTCCCTTGCAAAGCCCACAGGGATATCAAATCGCATGTCTCTGAAGGGACGCAAAGGGCTGAGGAAAGGCTGGACCCCAGACAGTCTCTGACAGGGACGGGTAAACACAGCTGTGGAGATGGGAGCAAACCATCTTCCCTCCCCCAGTTCCCACCCAGAAGCAGGGAAAGGCCACCCTGCTGTGAGGAAACAAACAACAAAATAAAGCAAAGCACAACCTCAAAGTCTACACGAAGGTCACCAGAAACTGGGGCTGTTGTCCAGCCCTCGGTGGGGCCAGCCCGAGTGCCAGACCCCTCCCTGAAAGCTGAGAGGCAAAGGCAGCTCCAAAGCGAATCGAGGCCTGGACCTCACTGAGCCTGGCAACAGGGCTCAGTCTTTGAAGCCTCTCCTCTGCTGGACACTTTGTCCTCTGGGCTCCAAAGCCCAGCTTTCCACCCACCCCCAGGTACTTAGCTCCTGACCCCTAGTTGCTTCGGGATCATAATAATGCATTCAATTCAGCAAGTAAGGAGAGGTCCACAATAAACCCTTGTCCATGGCTGTTATAAATTTAAACTCTGAGCTTCCGGGCCAAAATATTAGAAAGGACCTTCTTAGCCTTTGTTAATTACAAAATAAATGATTCCAATGCTGGCCGGGCAGGTCCGTTGGTTAGAGTGTTGTCCTGATATGCCAAGGTTTCAGGTTTGATGCCCGGTCAGGGCACATACAAAAATCAGTCAATGAATGCATAAATAAGCAGAACAACGATTGGATGTTTCTGTCCCCCCCAAAAAAAATACATTCACATGCACAAAAACCTACAAAAAATAAATTATTCTGGTAGGAAGGAGCTTTTTTTTCGGGGGGGGGATCACATAGGAGGGGTCTATGTCTTGCTTTGCACACACTGTGAAAGCTCCAGCCCCACAGCTGGGGTCATGCTGCTCATTCTCGCCCTCCCCGCACAGTTACTGCAGGGCCTTGATCCCACAGGACACGCCTTTGGCACAGGACCACCTAGGAAGTAGCCTGATTGGTGGACAGTTAATGAGCTGTGCTTCCTTTCTGGCCATCAGGCTCCCCAACTGTAAAACTGCAGAACTAGACAAATAATAATAGCCTCAAATACTGACCACTCATTATGTGCTTGGCAGTGTACTGAGTGCTTTATAATGGGTCATCTCATTTCATATAAAGTCAGTCATATTCTCATCTTCATTCATAACAGCTGAGGAACCTAGGGCTTAAAGGGATTTTGGAACTTGCCCCAAATCACCTCGCTGGTAAGTGGCATGGCCAGGATTCGAGCCCAGTCATTCCGACTCCCAAACCCGTGCTCCGAATAACTCCATTCCACTTCTTCCTTTTTCTGAGGTCTTCTGGCTCTGACATCATGATTCTGTATTCTCTCCATGGCTTTCTGCTCTCACCAGTGGCGCCAGAAAGAGAAATGTGTTTGGGACTCTACTCAGCAAGTCCAGAGAAAAAAAGCTACTCCTGAAAGTCAGGGGGCTCCTGACTTCCTCTGTACTGGAGATGCCAATCAAAGCTGGGCACTCCATATCAGTAGGAACAGCCTGTGGGAAGACAAACAAATCCTAGCCAGACAGGAAAGGGGAGTGCCTCTTGGTCGGTTCTGTGACTTCCCCTTCTCTCTTCCCCGGCTATCAGCAGGATTTCACGCTTCTGATTATATGGCCCTTTGAATCTCACTGTGGCTACGATGGGATAGCAGGCTACAAAAACCCTTTTGGAGCAAGAAAAGTACATACATCTAGCTACAGATTATACCCATGACACTGTATGTAAAGAGACAAAAATAAATCACATTTATTTATACAGTTAACAAATTGCCTTTAGCATCCATGTAATCACTAGATATTGGATGTCAGTTTACATCATCTCATGTAATCCTGGAAAGTTGCCGAGTAGGTATTGTTATCTCCATTTTACAGAGAAGGACGTTGAACTCAGGGAGACTGACAATGTTGGCCATGGCCACAGGGCTGGAAAATAAGAGAGCCAGAATTCAAACCCAGGCTAGGTCCATTTGAAGAAAAGTCTGTATTCTTTTTAATAAAAGGAATATTATATAATGAAAATAACAAAATTATGAAACTGGAGGGAACTCAGAATATCTTGAAAATATAGCTGTCATAACTATGTGTTACAAGTGTGAACCGTGAGAGGAAGAAGAGCTCCTGGAAGCTAAGAGGGCTCAAATAAAGAAAATAGCCTGCCCTGACTGGTGTGCCTCGGTGGGTTGGGCATTGTCCTACAAACCAAAAGGCTGACAGTCCCATTCCTGGTTAGGGCACATGCCTGGGTTGCGGGGTGTACAACAGTCAAACCTGCACTTTGGGAGGAGCCACTGCATCCCTACTGCCTGCCTCTGCACCCCTAAGGTGCCTTCCTGCATGGCTAATGCTGGTTGAGCCAGCCCTTATAAAGGTTTCCTGAAGTCCTGTTTCAGCCAATAGGACTAAAGCTTTTCCCATCCAATCAGAGCTGTGGAGCTCTAACCAATCAGAGTGGCTCTATTTTGACCAATCAGGGTAGCGCCTTTGGACCAATTAAACTGTGGACTTGGCATCTGTATTTGCATGAGGACCGACTAATCAGGGTCGAGGAGAGGGGACTTCTGTCTCTATGAGCCAGCTTCCTTGTGGCTGGGGTGGTAGATTTTCTATTGAAGTCTCAAGATTAGGGTTTGCCAGGTGAAAGAATCTCAGTGGACCAGGTCGTCACAGATTGGACCAACTGCCTACCTGGTAGGCAGCCTCACTGCTGTACTGTTTTCTCGGCTGTGTGGTATTATCATTGAGCCACCAAAACCAAATAGTTTCCTCTTTCACTGCACCCCAAATTGGAGATTTCTGTTGGTGTTGAATTGGAGTCAAAAACCAATCAACAGACCATTGGTAATAGTTAACTACTGTTTATCATGTGGTTACTAGCTCCAGGTATTGGACCAAACATTTTACATCACTATCACTATTGCTCAGAGATGTATGCTGGTAACCCCATTTTTACAGATAAGAAAAAAAAAAAACAGCAGTTAAGTAATTGCACAAGGTCATATAGAGCTGAATCAGTGATGGTGCTGGGTTTCAAATTCAAGTTAGCTTGACCCCAAAGGGTATGCCCTTAATGGCTAAGGCAATAGAAATAGAAATAGAAATAATAATAATAATAATATACATTGACTATGGGTCAAGTACTGCTCTCAGTGCTTTAAATCTTATAATTTACATATATTATTACTTCTATTTTATGGATGAGGAAAATATTGGCTTTTATATTTCTTAAGCACACATTACAAACACTACACATATTGAAACACACATGCACTACTAGTGTCATATTTGCTTCATGTATGTTGGATCCTCATGATCTCGGAAAATGATTTACTTCATAATATCACTGGCTTTTTTCATTGTCCCTCCAATGCAGTGATTTTCAACCTTTTTTTCATCTCATGGCACACATAAACTAATTACAAAAATTCTATATCATACCAAAAAAAAAACACAACTACTTGTTTTGCTGATCTGACAAAAATAGGTATAATTTTGATCGATTTACAAAAAAAAGTAATTACCTACCCTTTTGCTCCAAAGTGACTTTTTTTCCCAAAAAGATTTTATTTATTTATTTTTAGATAGAGGGGAAGGAAGGTAGAAAAGAGAGGAAGAGAAGCATCAGTGCGAGAGAGAAGCGAGTGGTTGCCTCTCAGTCAGGGACCAAACCCATAACCCAGGCACATGCCCTGACCAGGAATTGAACTAACAAGTTTTGCTTTGCGGGACGATGTCCAACCAACTAAATCACCCTGGTCAGGGTTCTGAGTGCTTTTTTTTTTCTTTCCAGGCAAGAAGGGGCTGGAAAGAAGTATTCCAAGTCATGAAAGGCAAGGACCTACATCCAAGATTGCTCTATCCAGCAAAGTTATCATTTAGAATGGAAGGGAAGATAAAGTGCTTCTCAGATAAGGTCAAGTTAAAGGAGTTCATCATTACCAAGCCCTTATTATATGAAATGTTACAGGGACTTACCTAAGAAAAAGAAGATAAAAAATATGAACAGTAAAATGACAACAAACTCATAGTTATTAATAACCACACCTAAAACAAAAACAAAAACAAACACAAACTAAGCAAACAACTAGAACAGGAACAGAACCACAGAAATGGAGATCACGTGGGGGGTTACAACAGGGCAGTGGGAGAGAGGGAGAGAGGGGGAAAAGGTACAGAGAATAAGAAGCATAGATGGTAGGTAGAAAACAGAAAGGGGGAGGGTAAGAACAGTATGGGAAATGTAGAAGCCAAGAACTTATATGTACGACCCATGAACATAAACTAAAGGGGGGAAATGTGGGTGGAAGGGGGTGTGCAAGGCAGAGGGGAGTGAAGGGGGAAAATGGGACAACCGTAGTAGCATAGTCAATAAACTATTAAAAAATAAAAAATCAGGTGCCTATATTTGTATATAAGGATTTCTGGTACCAAGAATTAACCAGGTACATGCACCCTTATTATGCAACATGACCAATAACATTCAAGTCTATTACATAACCTACATATTTATGGTTCGAGACAGGGCATTCATGCAGGTCAGCTATAGTTGCATTGGCTGTTGTCATTTTTTTCTTTTTCTTTTTCTTTTTTTTTTTTGGCCCATCCCGACCCAGCTCCAGTCCCCCCTGTTGTCATTTTTTAAAAAATATTTTACTTGTTTTTAAAGATAGGGGGAGGGAAGAAGAAAGAGAGTGAGAGAAACATCAATCAGTTGTCTCTCACACTCACACACCCCCAACTGGGGACCTGGCTCACAACCCGGGCATATGCCCGGACCGGGAATCGGACCAGTGACCCTCCGGTTTGCAGGCTGGCGCTCAATCCACTGAGCCACACCAACCAGGGCAGGTTGTTGTCATTTTTTTATTTGACAATCTAAGGGAAAAAAGGGTCCCTGACTAAATAGTCAGGTATTGCATGTTTTAAAAAAAATTCTTTTAAAAAATCTTTCAGCTTCACTATTTTAAAACTCATAAAATGTTTCTTACAAAAGAGCATTATACTCTGCACACTGCTCTGAATAGATGCCAGGGACACACGGACGACTGCTGCTTTTCCTCCCTGTCCCAACCCCCTCCCCAAATGTTAAAGTGACCACAGAGCAAAGTGGTCGCAATAATCACACGGGGGTGGGGGGGGGAATAAAACAGAAAAAAAATAAGAAAGAGAAACAAAGGAAAAAAATAATTACATAAGGAGAATTTTCCTTTTTAACCACCAGCAATGAACAAAAACTAAAATCCACTCACTCTGCTGTTTTAGTGTTAGTGTGTGCACTCCCCCACGTCTGAAGAACAGCAAAGATTTCACTGCACCTCAGATGCAGGACACCTAGGAAGCAGAGGACTGCTGGTTGTTGTTGTTGTTTTTTTTTTTAAATAGAAGCAGATTAAAAGAAAAATACGATGCAGGACTCCTTCAGTTCTTCACTAGTCTTGAAAAAACCTTCCAGAATACTGCTCCACGCCATTCTGCATCAAATGCTGCACTCTCCGTATCTGGGCCTGTGTTCCTGTAAACACAACGACCCGATCTTCAGATCCCTGCAAAGGCTCCTCAGTTTTGACTGAAGCTCCTGATTGATGACAAATTTGTTTAATCCTCTGACCATTTTTGCCAATAACAGATCTGGCCAAATCTTTGATAATAGTTACTTGTGTAGTAACAACAGGTTCACCAATATCACCATATGGGCCGCAACCCCCTGCATAGTGATAATCATGTCCCGAGCCACCCTGCGGTTCACAAGCCATCTGCCATTCTGAAGGGCTCTGTCCACCTACTGCAGAGTCCCAAGTGTCGTGGGCTCTGAAACAAACCATGCCATCATAACGGTCTCCGGGTCTTCCTTTTCGGTCACAGGCCATTAGATCTCCTCCCCTGGGTGGTGGTGGTGGAGGAAGAGGAAGATTCCACGCTCTGCTATCACCCTGGCCACCTCATCCAGGAGGAGGGTAGGAGGCCCTGGCCAAGGGCTCACATCATCACAATCTCTTCTAGATGGAGGCACCAGACGCCACCTTGAGCAGAAGGCACTCTGTTAAAAGCACGTCTTCCCGCTCATGGGACATCTCACAGGACGTCCACGGCAGTCATCAAACATCATTGTAAAGCCACCATTATCATAGGTTTCATTGTAAAAATTGGGATCATAAGGCTGTGCTCATCCTTTCACGAGAGACTCTGATACAAGGCCAAGGGTGATCTCCATGCACGCTGCAACCCTCTCCGGGTTTCCTCCAGCGAGAACGGCTCTGTCAGTGGAATGAGGACAGCGCTCCTGGGAAAGTTTTATTGTTGTCTGAGTTTTCTTTCCAACTTCTTTGACTTTAGCACCTTTGACCCCCATAACTCCCGCTGCCAGACTCTGACGAATCAACCGTCTCAATTCGCAAAGTCGCTTCCTTCATAGTGTTGGTCATTGAAGCATTCCGCAGCATCGGATTCGAGCGGGCACTGGCTGGTTGCAGTGGGCGATGGCAACCGCAGGCCCTCTTCCAAGGGAGGGTGGATTTTCTCCAGTATTTCTCCCGCTGTTTCAGTGTCAACACTGACACTGAACGTGTGCTCGGGACCCGTGCTGTCTGGGACCGAAGCCCTGGCATTGTGGTCTGTATAGGCAGAGCCTGAATATTCTCGCCTCCTTTCTGACCACTTCAGAGCATTCTTGTTCTGAAGCAGAATGTGTAATTCAGCCATCTCATCAGTGTTTCTAGATCTTCGAAGAGCTTGTTCTCCTTCCATATCTTCTGCAGGGTGTTTACCAAATTCCCCATTGGTTCCAGTGCTGGGGATGGTTGCCTCTAGCTGTTCAGTTTCCATTTCCTTGGATTATATGGACACACAGAGCACTCCAGGCCAGCATCCCTGTGCCACCGCGCCACCTCAGCTGGTCACAGCTAGACAAAGAATGACAGCAGGGCCCCCACATGTTTTAAAAATTCTTGCGGCTCACTGGCTGAAAATTGCTGGTCTAATGCATGAAGGTCATGGGGGAGAGGATATGAAAAGAAACTTCCTGTAGGTGAAGCAGGCATAGTCAGGAGAAGGGACGGCCCTCTGTGCCATGAGGAGCCCGGTCTGGTTGCCCGCCTGGCCGCTCCTCCTCATCCCTTCCTAGTAGGCTCTCTCCAGCAAGCTGGCTAACAGGTGGACCTCCATCAGGTACCGTGGAGCAGAGGTTAAGTGCCAGGCTTCAGCATGAAGACCTGTCTGTCAATATTAGTTGCATGACCTTGCACAAGTTACTTACCCTTTCTGAGCCTCAGTTTCCTCATCTGTGAAGTGTGTTGCTATTTAATAGAGTTGTGAGTCTTAAATGAGATGTTTTGTATGAGGCATGAAGCACGGTGCCTGGCACCCTTAGGGCATCCCCACGTTATATAATATCCAGCCCCATGGCATGCTGGGAGAGGGCAGAAGCCTTCCTGCAGACGGTTGCATAGGACAGTCCAGCAATGGAGGAAGGGTAAAAGCAATCTTGGCATCTGACACTTGGTCCTGACAGCAACCATGAGTCAGCCTCAAGTGCTGAGGGACCGGCAGTGTTCTTAGCACTGCTGGGCGTTTGCTGAGGTCCTTGGCCACGGTCCTCTTCGGTCACACTGTCTGAACATTGTTCTGGTAAATCTGGCCTGGGTTCTTTAAAAACAAAACAAAACAAAACAAAACAAAACAAAAAGAAAACAGCCTCCCAGCGCGATGTCATGGTCCAGCCTGGGTCGGGGAAGGAGGGGAGTAAGTTGTGTGCCGGATCTTATGCCTGGGGTTAGACCTTGTTTCTGGAGGGTTTAATCTGGTCTTGGAAGAAACTCAGTGCTTCTCCCTTGCTTTCAAGACCCGATGGGGAACCAATGCTCCGATCTAGAGTGGTAGGGAAGTGATAAATCATAATGATTAAGGCATGAAGCTTAGTATCAAGCAGCTCTGGGTTCGAATCTTGACTCCTCCAAATACTACCTCCGGGACCTTGGGCAAACCACTCCTCTTTTCTCTTTCACCCATGGATGAGGTGATTCTGATGTTATGGTGGTAAGGTTTAAAGAAATATGTGCAAAGCGCTTAGCACGTGTGTCGGAGAACACACCGTAGAGTACATAGTAATTGTTCAATAAACGATAGCTACTATTAAGTCCTCTGCAGGTGATGAGGAATATAACTTGACTATTTTCTATGCTTTTTACCAATCTGAGCACCAAAGTTTTCTTGACAAATCGTTTTCCCTCTGAGAGGTGTTCATGCTTCTCATACTGATAGCGCCACGACTCTGGAGATAAGGAGGTTAGGGAGAGATGAGTAACTGTGTCCTATCCCTTCGTTTCCCCCTCCTTAGCCAGCTGGCTCCCTGGCTGCAGCCCTCCTGGTTCTCCTTGCTGCCTCTCTGCCCTTTGAAGACGTCTGTCTCCTCTCTCCAGCTTGGAAAGATCAGCCCCACCCAGCCAGAACTTCTGGCTTCCCTGACCCCGACTCTCCCCCACATCTTCTGTGCTTTTCTCTTCATTTTGCAGACAGCTGGGGAAGAGGTCAGCATGTGTGAATGTCTCTGCACCATAGAGACGCTAATTCCAGGATGCTCGACACGTAACTTCATTGGGCAGGAGGTCCCTAGTGTTTTTCACTTCTGCTGTTCTGGATTTGTGTGTGTACACTCACATTCGGGGGCAAGGCTGAGGGTTAGAAATGGCACTTCTAAATCTCCCCCCGCCCTGCTCTAGGCAGGATGGCCCTTAGCCTGTAATAAGGGAACCTTACATGGCAGTAGGACTCCTCCTACATAGGAGAAGTCACCCGAGGTTGGGGCCGGAAATCTCAGGTCAATGTCCACTTGGACCAGAACCATGTTCTTCACTAGGGGTGGAAGAGGGGTAGGGACAGAGGAATGAGGGAGTGTACAGGGAACATAAAGACCAGACTCCACTGGAAAAAAAAGACAAAAAAAAAAGACTAAAGACAATACTATGCATCAATTAAAAGCAAAGTGGCTCATCTACATACGGTATCACGAAAAGATATCCAAGACATGCTATTAAGTAAAAAAAGAAATCACTGATCAACATGGATATTAAATCATCTTTATGCCTCTTTTAAGTGCAAAATATGTGAGGAGATGAGAAAGGAATGGGGCTGTAAAGTTTTCTGTGTTTCCATGTTTTGCAGTTCAACAGAGATTGAACTGTGGACAACACTGGAAACTCTGGCTTCAGTGTGCTCACATTTTTTTCAATCTCAATGACAGGGATGCCGGATGGGCACCCTGAAGACGTGGGGCGCTCCTGGACAACACACGTGCTCGGCCCACCCTGCTCGGTTCTCCCCAGAAGACAAATACATACTCTCTACTCCGAATCACGCCAAGAAACACTTCAAGGTGTTGATGACTCAGCAGTCCTGCCCTGTCCTTGGAGGGCCCCTTAAATTTCACGTCTCCCCTGTCCCCTGCCACCCCTCTGAAACTTTCCAAAATGAAGCTCTTGGACCTGTGGGCCTTGAAGCCGTCTTGACCAGTCTTGCTCCCTGGTGCCTGGTCGGTGGTATTGTGGCCTTTGGTTATGCTTGTGTGAGGCAGTCATTGTAGCAACCCCCTTCAAGGGGGCAGGTTTGCATCTTTTTATATTTTGACTCACTGCCAGATTATTTAAATGATTTGAAAGAAAAAATAGCTCTGGCTGGTGTGGCTCCGTGGATTGAGCCACCAGCCTGCAAACCAAAGGGTCGCCAGTTCGATTCCCAGTCAGGGCCCATTCCTGGGTTGTGGGCCAGGTCCCCAACTGGGGGCGTGTGAGAGGCAACTGGTGGACATTTCTTTCTCTAGCACTTTAATGTTTCTCTCCCTCTCTTTCTCACTCCCTTCCCCTCTTTCTGGGAATAAGTAAATAAAAATATGATTTAAACAAAGAAAAATTATGCAACAAGTATATACTTATGTATTTATATGCAATTAAAAAGTATGTTTTTATAGCAAAAGCGGCACAGTTTAAAGTATAAGTGGGTTTAGAAAAGGAAGGGAAGGGCTCCCAGGGGTGGAAAACGGGACTTCCCGTGAAAGAACCCGTCCCTGATGAAGCCCGGGTCTGTCCCTTTGCTGCGGAACGTAGGACTGTCTCCCGTGGCAACTTGGAAGATGACTATGTGCTCTCCAGCCCCCCGTTCAACCCCGAAGAGCCCCACAGCTGACCCCAGGTTATCAGAATGCTCCCAGGGGTCCACGAAAACATCCAAATGTCTAACTGGTAAGAAAAAGTGGGAAGAGGAAAACGAGGAGGAGAGAAAATTGCCAGGATCTGCAACGGGGGCGGGGGGTGCAGACTCCTACACTCAGCAGTGGCCACGACCGGCTCTCCTGTGGAGGGCTCCAGTCCTGGCGCAAGTTTAACCCCAGCTCTAGGCTAAAAATCACACTTTCTACCAAGTCACCCATGTATTTCCTTTTGATTCTAAGGTCATTTTGTATATGAAAATGCTCAGCTCCAAACAAACACATGAAACGGCCTGCCCAAGGTTACACGGCAAGCCAGAGGCAGAACCTGTCTTCAGGATCCTAACTGATGTTTGTTTTTATCCATTCTCACCACGTTGCGCTATTGAAACCATGTCAACTTTAACCTTGACCCCAGCCTCAGTCCTAATCACCATGGGCTTAAGTGCTTCTGACCCTAACCCGGTAGAAATGGCTGGTTTTGCTTTCTGTCCCTCCTTGCTTCCTCCTTCCATCTTAAAACCTAGAATTTTTCTCCTGGCCATGTTTTTATTTGTTTGTTTGTTTGTTCTTTGTATTTTAAAAAGGGCAATCCCGGGTGGGAGGGAAGGAGTGGATTTTCTCCCTGGCTGCGATGGCTCCGAGGTGCCTGGCTCTTCTCTGCACGTTGTGGAAGAGGACCCTGTGCAGGAGGGCTTTGGAGTTTACGCCAAGTGAGCCATCTCCCTTCTCGCCCTGGATGCCTTTCTAGAGCCACCTCTCGGCCCCAGCCATGGAGGAGGACCACAGGGTCGCAGAGGCAATGATTCAAGGGCTTTAAGACCCTGAGACGAAGTGTTCGCAGAGAGATCATGAAAGAAAATTCGTGGTGGGCAGGGATCAGTCAACTTGGACAACAGCAGCAGCTGAGTTCAGGGGTCAGTGTCTGGGAGTAATTTAGGAAAGTTCGGTGCTGACAGCTGTGTCTGAAGTTGAATGTCATGGGCTGAGCCAGCTCCTGAGCTCCTCCACTGCTTCAGGCTAACAAAGCTCTGGCTCAGGCCGCAGAGACGGTTGTGTGCGTGTGGCAGAAGTCAGGGCCCCTGGGGCCCCAGGATCCCCGTGCTACTTGCCAGCAGTGTGAGCTTAGGCAAGACCTTGGGGAAGGAGGAAAGGAAACTGGCGTCTACTGAGTGCACGCAATGCCCTTCCGCAGATGTCGCCCTCACTACAGGGTAGTGAAGAGGGACGTCCCTGTTTTACACGGGAGGACGCCGAGGATTTGTGAGGGTAAACTGAGTCATTCCAGGAGAGTGGAAAGATGGAATCAGGACTCCGAGCTTCTGAAGTGCAAGTTCTGGGCTCTCTCTCCCCTCAGCTCTAGCTTATATCCCCCTTAAAACAGGGACAGTAATGCACCCATCTCATGAATGAAGTCACAAGTCACACGCTGTAGATTCTAAACCTCCCCCACTTCTCACAACCTTGGCCTGCAGAGGTGTGGCCACCTTCCTTCTGGGAATACAGTCCCCTTACTTTTGCCCTTCTCCCCAGTCCTGTCTGTGGGTCCAGGCCCCAGGAGGTACCTCGAAGGGAGGTGTTTGAACTTGGGTTTTCCCTCTGCCTCTACCCCCAGGCCTTCCACGGACTCTGGAGGGCCGGCTCCCTTCCCCTCCCGGGTTCCGGCAGGCGGACTAACATCATTGGGTGTTCCCGGGGAAACTGGGAACCCGGAGCCCAGCTCCAAGGCGCCTTCCCCCACCGCCCAGGGCAGCCCTGAGCCCCTGCCGTGGATACTGCGGCGTCTCCAGGTCTCTCCGAGGGCAGCCCGCTCCCCTGCCCACCTCCCCTCGGAGGAGGACGGACAGCTCGAGCCCCGGGAGTGGAAGTTGGGAGACTCCGGCGAGCCCCAGGCGCCACGCGGCCGAAACCAGGAAACGGATCCGGGTTCTGGGGTTACGAGGGGAGCTGTCCAGCCCCGCGGGGCGAGCTGGAAGAGAGGGTGGGCCTTCGCGGGCGAGGCGGGGGCGGCGGCGGGCGCCAGGGTCGGGTGGGGCTGTGACTGCCCCTTCGGCCCGCCGGCCCCGGGCGTCGCCCCCGCCCCCCGCGTGGCCGCCGCCGTCCCAGCCCCTGCGAGGAAGCGGCGCGGCTTCCTGCGGCCGGGGCCGGGGATATAGGCGCCCCCGCCCGGGCTCGGCGCCGCCGCCCCTCCTCGCTTGCCTGCCGCGCGCGCGATGGCCCGGCTCCGGGCAGAGAGTGCCGCCGGCGGCCGGTGGATCCCGGCGACCCGCGCGGGGGGACCCTCAGCGCTCCGCCTCCTCCTCCTGCTGGGCGGTGAGCGCATCGCGCCGGGGCGCGGGTGGGAAGCGCGGGAGGCCCTGGAGGGAAGTGGGGCTGGACGCCCGAGGCTGCAACGGGCCCGGGGCTGCGGTGCAGACAGCACCGTCCCCTTGGGGCTGTCCCTGGCCCCACCTCGGAAAGGACGCCGCGCAAGCTGCTTCCCACTTGGGGAAAGTTGGAGCGGGGCCCCCGCGGAGAGCTTTTGGGACGTCTGGGGCTGGCGAGGAGGCAGGAGGTGTGGGATCTGAATGTGAGTGGGAAGGAAAAGGAGCTGGTACTAGCCCCTCTCTTCTGGACCCTGAGGCACCCGTGGGTGGATTATTCCTCCGTCTCTTCTGAGAGTAGCTTTGACTTCCAACGGGCTCAGCCTCCAACTCACACACCCATCCTCCAGGCTCCACTGCTATTCCATCTCCTGTCCCATTTCTGCCCACAGCTGTCCTGAAGCCCCAGGATGGCGCGGCTCAGCTTCTCGCCACCCCAAGCAGCTTGGAGTCAGAAGGTGAGTGGCCAGCCGCTGTGGGGAGGTGGCCCGTGGCAAGAGGAGAGGCAAGTCACGGGCGAGGGTTCCTTTCCCGCAAGACAAGCTCCTAAGCTGGCCCACCTCACAGCTGGGTTGGAAGACCCCAGAAAAAGTGTATGTGGACATCTCATTTCTGTCCACAGCTGTCCGGAAGCCCCAGGAATCCATGGCTGAGCTTCTCGCCACCCCAAGCAGCTTGGTGTCAGAAAGTGAGTGGCCTGAGGCTGTGGGGAGGTGGCCTGGGGCAAGAGGAGAGGCAAGTCAGCGAGGAGGGTTTTTTTGTTGTTGTTTCCTACAAGGCAGGCCTCTTAGCTGGCCCGCCTCACAACTGGGTTGGAAGACCCTGGAAAAAGTGTGTGTGGGAACTCTTATCAGCCTGGGAAGTGCCGTGCGCATGGAAGGCATTCAAATTTTCCTGAGCTAGGACTTGCTCCTCAGCAGGTTGCTTGGGAAACTTTCTGAGGCTGTCCTGGCAGTTCCTACATTTAAAGACAGTTTGGCTCTTGGATGGAAGTCTCTGGACCAGAGGGCTTGGAGGGAGGGGCGGGGTGTGCTCAGTGTGCAGTATTAATGCCCACAGAGAAGATGACTGAAGAGTACCGTGACAGAATTGGAGGTTGCTGGCAAAACTATACGGATTATATGGACTCTATCAAAGGAGACTGGTGCAACTGGGCCATCATTAGCAGGTAGGGGCCGTGCTGGAGGGTGGTTTGGGCCAGGGATGGGGCTTGCTTTTTGTGGGTGGGCCTTGAGTAAATGTGGGGTGCTCCTCTCCGTGGGCCCAGCCCCCGCCCCTCACTCTCGGCCTCTCCTGCCCCCAGGCCTTATAGCAACCTGCAGAATTGTTTGGAACAGAATGCGGACCACTTTCACCTGGGCTTCCCCAATTCCATGGCAGAACAGGTCATCTTTCAGACTCACCAGATCCACTTTGCCAACTGCTCCTTGGTGCAGCCCACCCTCTCAGACCCCCCAGAAGATGTGCTTCTGGCCATGATCATAGCCCCCATCTGCCTCATCCCCTTCCTGGTCACCCTCATGGTGTGGAGGAGTAAAGACAATGAGACTCAGGCCTAAGTGGCAGGAGTTTCTCAGCAGCCGCCTCACTCCTTTCTCCTGCCACCACCAGGTCTCTCTCCTTGTGTCCCCACCCCCTTCTCTCACTCGCTCCCCATACGGAGCCCTAGACTGGTGGAAATGGAGCTGGGTGGGGTCATGGCACAAATTCTGTAATCTTCAAAATAAAAGGTTTCTTTTGTACACTGTCCTCCTCACCCCAGCGGGGCCTGTGTCCTTCCCAGAGGCTGACATTCCCACGGGCCCCCAGCTCTGGGCAGCAGAGCTGGAACAGTACGGATAGACCCGCTGCTTTGTTCACGCTCAGGCTCCTCACAGGCACCCCCACCCCCCACACATACACACAAGGCCACACTCCGACATCCCTTCCGCCCAAGGTGGGGCCTTTCCTGCTCCCATCCAAACCCAGCTTCAGGAAGCATGCAGGAAGAGACTCCCTTCCTCTCCGGACAACTGCTGGGGAGGTGTATGTCGGGGGGTGGGGTGGGGGGAGGGCTCTCACTGTGACTCCTACAAGAAGGAAGGGGGGCCCACCCAGGAGCCCTGAATTTCCCCCTCATTCATGTTCACTCCTAGAGACTGGGAATAGGAACCCTGATCTGAACAACTGGAGCCCACCCCAAAGACCTCAGGACTGAAGACAAAGGCAGTGGGGGCTCCCCTCTGCTAGGTTCACCACAGGACTCCCCCCTCCAGGTCCCTGGCCCTCACCCTACAATGGTCTGGACCTCGGGTGTGTGGCCTACAGCTTTACTGCCCCCTGGTGTCCACTGAAGCCAAAACAGCAGCAGATGGATGTGTGGTGGAAGAAGCTCAACACGAGATTGGACCCTGAGGTCAGAGACCTGCCATCTCTGCAGCAGACACTATTTCTTAGCTGGACCCTTGTATCAGCCTCCTGAGTCATACTGATGCTCCCTTAAGATGCTTCCCCGCTGTGGACATAAGAAATGTCCAGACCTGTAGAGAATTTTTATAAAAGTTTATTGGAGCCCAAGCTGACAGCATATGCCAGCAGCAAGCTCTCGGCTGCTCTGAAGAATTGCGGTTTTGCAATTTCTTTTATGCACTTGAAATTAAGGAAGGGACATAAGGTGGATTGTGTGAAGGTGGGAGAAAGTAACGTGGGGATTGGATTTTAGGATAGTTAAGATTGTTTGCTCTTTGAGAGTGGTTATGTCTTAGAAGCAGGGGTTTGAAAAGGCATTTGCAAAGGTGTGTTATCCTAGATACACAGGAATAACGGACAGAGCTTGCGTAAGGCAATAAACCTTTTACTAAAAATGTATATGTCTGGGGCGTGACTACCCACTATGACCTGCCCAGTTAGCAATTTATGATTTGTTACAGCACCCCTTTTTTTCACCCACACCACTTTCTGGGGACATACCTAGTCTCCATGACACCATTTCAGTGTAGGGACACTCCTGGAGGTCCCCTGGGTAGTGAGGCTCAGGCCTCACCAGGGAAACTTCACCCCCAGTTCTCCTTGGGGCATACCGGCCAGGTGACCAAAAATATCTAGAGTCCTGCCCAGGGTGGCTCAATTGGTTGGGTGTCATTCTGCAAGACGAGAGATCACTGTTTTGATTCCTGGTCAGGGCACATGCCCGGGTTGCAGGGTTAGTCCCTGGTCAGAGCACACAGGGGAGGCAGCTGATAGAAGTTTCTCTCTTGCATCAAGGTTCCTCTCCCTCTCTTTCTCCCTCCCTTCCCTTCTCTATAAAAATAAATAAATAAATAAATACACCTTTAAAAATTATCTAGAGAACAACTTTGTTCTCCATACAGGCACCTGTTTATTCCTCACGGCACCTAAAGTCTCTTCAGGAACTTTCCTTTCCTCCTTGCTGAAATATCTGCCTCCGCCAGTGCATGCATAGCCATTTCCCAGACACGCCTGTCTAGTCCTTAGATTCATGCTTGTGTGCTTCCTGGAATGAATCTGCTCATTCTCTGAGACACACTTCTCCTCTCGGGACATATCTGTCTATCTAGAGACACACCATTTTTCACCTGCGACAAATCTTTTCTCTGTTTCCATGAATGAGTATGCCTTCTCCAAAGGTATACCTATGCTTTCCTTGGCTCACATATGCCTTCATGAATTTCACTAATGTACATCAAAGGCGCGTTGGTGTAAGGCACTGTGTGTGGCATATTGCATTGGACAGATAAGTTAGATAAGACTTGGTTTCTGGTCTCAGTGGCTTTCATCCAGTAGGGGAGCTGACATGCGCAAAGACACAAAAACGATGGAGTGTGTGCTGAGAGTTGTGCAGGGAATACAAACCAAATGTTCGTATGAGTGCAAAGGAAGGATGCGTCCCATCTAGCAGAGGTGTGATTCCGGGAGGGAAGATCACAAGAGGGTGCTGGTGGAATGGCTACATGAATGGGCTTTAGGTGGAGTGCATTCCCTTGGCCGGGGGCGGTGGGTGGAGAGGAGAAAGGGAGATGAATCAGGAAACAATTGTAATCATCCAGGCTTGAGAAAAGGAGGACATGAACCAAAAAATGTGGTGAATGGAGAAAAGAAAAATAATTTAAAAGTGAGAGAGATGATTAAAAACAGGAGGGAATCAACAGGATTTGGATGTGAAGCAGATGACGCAGAGGAGCCATTAGAGCTGACTCAGCCTTTGAACCTCAGTTACTCAGACAATGATGGAAGTCATCACAGAAAAGGGCCATTCATAGGAGGAGGCAGCCTGAAAAAGAGGATGTGCAATATGGGGTAAGAATGGAACAAGCTGTTCTATCTCACAGCGGGTTGGAAATGGGGCGGCGGTGGAAATAGGGTGGAGCTGGAAACGTAGGTGTAGGAGTATCCTGCACAGCAATGTCACGTAAAGCCATGAGAAGGATGAAAGTTCTAAGAGTGAAGGTGTATTGAAAAGAAGACTGAGGTTAGGTACTTAGGAAAACCCCACATTTAAAGTAAGAGGGAAAAAGGAGACAAAGGCAAAGATTAGAGAGACAGTAGGAGAACAAGGGTAAGGCAGCGCCATGGGAGCAAAGGAGACGGCGCCCTTTGCAAGACCATTATCAACTGAATGGTTCCTTCATTCATTCAACCGAGATTTGTCGGGCGTTCTGTGAACCAGGAACTGTGCACAGTGGAGACACTGGGGATCAGACAGGGAGTTGAGAGGATGGCAAAGTCAAGGACGTGACATAGTTTCTTTTTTTTTTTAATTGAGTTTCTTAGGGTGGCATTGGTTCACCAAACCATACAGGTTTCAAGTGTACAACTTAATAACGCATCATCTGCACACTGCATCAGGTGCCCATCGCCTCAGGCAAAGTCTCATTCTGCCCCACCCCCGCCACCCCGCCTCTGGCTGTCACCACACTCTTGTCTGTGTCTATGGGTTATGTATATACATTTTTTGGTTAATCTTTTCATTTTCTTTCATGCGGTTTCCCATCCTCCCTCCCCTCTGACAGCTGTCAGTCTGTTCCATGTATCTTTGCCTCTGTTTCTATTTTGTCAGTTTATTTTGTTCATTAGATTTCACATGGAGGTGAGGTCATGTGGTATTTGCCTTTCTCTGACTGGCTTATTTCACTTAGCATAATAATCTCCAGGTCCATCTATGCTGTTGCAAAAGGTAAGATATCCTTTTTTGTGGCTGAATAGTATTCCATTGTGTATATATACCACAGGTTTTTTATTGTATTTTTTTCCATTACCATTTAGTTCCCTTATATCTTCCCCACCCCCTGCACTCACCACACTGTTGTCCATGTCCACGAGTCCTTTTTCCTTTTTGTTCAATCTCTCTACACATAACCTCTCCCCACTGTACCACAGCTTTTTAAAATTCTTTTTTATTTATTAATTTTGAGAGAGGGAGAAAGAAACATGACTTTGTTGTTCCACCCATTTATGCATTCATTGATTGGTTCATTCTTGTATGTGCCCTGACTGGAAATTGAACCTGTAATCTTGGCATATTGGGACTGCTCTCTAACCAACCAAGCTACCCAGCTAAACCTGTACCACACCTTTTTTATCCACTCATCTACTGATGGGCACTTGGGCTGTTTCCAGACCTTGGCTGTATAAATAACACTGCAATGAACACAGAGGTGCATCTATTCTTTTCGATTAGAAGGACTCTACATAGTTTCACATAGGGACGACCTCCACACATTTGTAGACTAGGAGAGAGGAGGTAGGGGAAAGAAAATTAGGGAAGATGATGCACAGAGGAGTCCTGGAAGACGTTGAAAAGGTGAGGCAAGAACATATGCCAAGGGGTTGCCCTTATTAAGGAAGAGCAACACTTCTTCCTCTGAGCCCAAAAGGAAGGAGTAAAAGTGAAGAGCAATTTTTGAGAGATGGATCAAGCATGATCACAGATGGAAAGGGAAAGATCAATAGGTTCACATTCATGGCCTCAGTGTCATAAAATAGAATTAAAGGGCATTCTGCGGGGGGGGGGGGGATATGGGGACACGTGGAATGGCTTCATGAGTGTGGACAAGTTTGAAGAGTTACCTTGAGGGATGTGACAAGGAGTCAATAAAAGACAAAGGGTCGGGAGCATTTGAGATCTTGCTCCTCAGCATACGTTGTCCATTTGGTTCAAATAAACTCTTAAAAATAAAAAGTCAAAGGGTCACTGGCTGCTCTGAGAGCCCAGCAGTGAGGCGAGTGAAGGAATCTGGGGCTCAGTCAGCATGTTCTGGTGATTTTGTTTTTGTTATATTGCCCTGTGAAGGAATGACAAAAAGGGAGTGTAGGTGGGCAACTATCCTGGTTTGGAAACTGACCATCAGGCAGTAGGTATGCAAGGGGCAGAATTGAGTAGTCTAGCCTGGTTAAAGAGTCAGATAGACCAAAAGGGGTCTCGGACTTGAGACCAGGAAAGTGAGGACTTAAGATGAGAGAGAGAGAGAGAGAGAGAGAGAGAGAGAGAGAGATGGCTGTGCTCAAAGGTGGCAACTCGGAATCACGGAAGCACAGCTGTTTCCACAGATCAAAGTTATGAATGTGCTCCCACAGGTGCAGCAGGAGACTGAGGAATGGTGAAAAGTCGAAGGTCGTAGGAATTGAGGAGACCGGGGGATTATGAGGCGTTTTACTTAAATGGCAACTGACGGACACAAATGTTAATATTGAAAGAAGCCTAGCATAGTGGACACAAGCCTAGGCTGGGGTCTGGAGACCCGGGATCTCCTTGCAGTTTTACTAACAGACTGTGCTGGTGCGAGGGAGTTATTGCTCTTCTCTGGGGTTAACTCAAACTTTGCAGGTCCCTTTCCGCTCTGAACGGTAAGGATTTATAGAATAATGGCAAGGCGCTGGCTGAAAAGGCAGATCTTTTCCACTAGATTGGTCCCACCTTCTCCAGAGAAGGGTACGGAACCTTTCTGCTGCGCTTTCTGCCCGGACGTGCGGAAGCGGAGACCGGAAGTCCCTGGCCCGGAGGTTCCGGGTTTCCTGGGCTACTACGATGGCGATGAGTTTCGAGTGGCCGTGGCAGTATCGCTTCCCGCCCTTCTTTACGTGAGGCTTAGACCCCGAGAAGCCCCGCGGTGCCTCCCTTCCCTCCTCGGACTCCGGGCTCAGCCCTGATCGTTCACGTGGGGAGGGGGAGAAAGGACTCGGTCGCCACCACTCTCAGCCCCTCATTTTCTCCCCTAAACGCGCCTCCGGCAAGCGCTTCTTCTAGCCCTCTCACTCCTTGTAATTCTGCCACCCGCCTCCTTCACCCGACAGGTTACAGCCGAACGTGGACACGCGGCAGAAGCAGCTGGCCGCCTGGTGCTCGCTGGTCCTGTCCTTCTGCCGCCTGCACAAACAGTCCAGCATGACGGTGATGGAAGCGCAGGAGAGCCCGCTCTTCAACAACGTGAAGCTACAGCGTATCCTCCCTCAGGCTCGTCCACAGCCCACACACATGCACTTCCACACTTTGCCACATGCCCAGACTTCACACACCACCCCCTCCCCTTCACCCGCAGTAGTCAGGTTCCCATCCAGACTGGTCTTGCGAGAAAGAGCAGGGATATGGCGCTGGCCCCCATTTCACACCCCCCCCCAAACCCAAATGCAGCACCAAGCCCTCTTGTCCTGAGCAGTGATGGGTACCCAGGTGTCATTCAGGTCTTAGAACCTCCGCCGACCTGAGGCCAAGCCCCAAACTTTTCAACCTGAGCCCTTTTGATTCTGAATTGCCAGTGCTGGTCACTGTGAGGCTTGATCTCAGGCACTGCCTTTAGCTACTTTCTCCACCTACGCTCCTCCTCCCAGGAAGTAAGGGTCGTTTGTTTTTGCTGCCTGATTCATCCCTAAAATATCTGTGCAGGAAGGAGAGAGGACAGAGGACGAGAAAACACAGTACCTTTCATTTTCTAAAGCTCTTCTTTATAATTGGGTTGGTTTTTCTGTAACGTTTTCCCCCCAATATCCAGGAAATGCCAGTTTATAGCCCATTGGGAATTGCACATAAATGTATGGGGGTGGGGGAGGTAGAGGCAGGTGGTTTTCAGCGTGAGACTGGCTCTGTGATTTCTTTTTCTTTTTTCTTTTTTTTTGTATTGTATCCATTACCATTTATCCCCCTACACCCTCTTCCACCTCTCCCACCACCTGCCTTTTCTGCAGTCACCACACTCTTGTCTGTGTCCGTGAGTCCTGTCTCTCTTTTTCTTTTTTTGCTCAGCCCCTCCTCTGTCTCCAACCTTGGCTCTGCGAATTTTTATCCCACCCAATTCCATGAATGCCATTCCTTTAACCTTAAACCAGGGAAACTCCCTGTGGAATCAATCCAGATTGTATTAGAGGAACTGAGGAAAAAAGGTGAGTTCAGTTCCCCAGACTCCTCATTTTTCCTCCTAGTTGGGTTTTCCTGAGGGCAGATTAACGCAAACGTCTTTTAGTAACTTTTCTCGCTCCCCTGGCTCGAAGCCCAGAGTCCTCTGTATGGTAGATAGCTCAATTCCCCAGGTCCTTTCTCCCATTGGTGTACAAAGTTAGAGCCTCTCCTTGTGTGACCTAAGACCTAAGGAGATGTGGAAGGGGAATGGGTGCCTTGCAGGCAGCAACAGTAAAACAGATTTCAAATTTCTCCTTCTGAAACCCGAGTCTCTTCTGTTCTGTTCCACCTTGGGTTTTGCCTCTCTGTCCCTTCTTAGAACACGGTGCTTTCATAAGTATCTGTTTTGCAGGGAACCTCGAGTGGTTGGATAAGAACAAGTCTAGCTTCCTGATCATGTGGCGGAGACCAGAAGAGTGGGGGAAACTCATCTATCAGTGGGTGAGACTGTCCTGCTGCAGGGACAAATGCGTGGCAAAGGAGAATTGTATCGGTGCTCAGCAGATACCTGGTCTTGCCAGATCCGGGCCGAGCAAAGTAGTGGGCGGGGGGTGGGGGGGCAGACAGAGGAAGTGTAGGTATTCCAGGCAAGATTCTTTCGGTGACCTAATTTCCATGGCTGCACAGAAGTCCCCTTTCTTTGCCTGTAGGGAGACCAGAGGCTACATGAGGCCATGTTTGGAGAATGCAGTACTGGGAACTATGAGTACTATTGTTGGCTGGAGCCTCTGGCCACAGAAGATAAATGGGGAAAGGAAGGAAAAAACAACAACAAAAAAAGTGGGGCCCCTGCCCCTCATACCCATACAGGGCTGTCCACAATATGAATTCGACCTTCTGAACCGTTGTGGGTGTGGGGACAGACCCTGTCCCCCAAATTCCAAGCCACCACCAGCTCCAAACATTCCCAAGAGAGAAAGGGGAAGAAGCATCAACAACCCAAATATAACAAACACATACCACCCATTTTTGAACAGGAAAACAACCAGAATGAGAGGTCACGCTCAGACACGTGAAGGCCTGCGGTCTCGTGGTTCCGAGTGTGTGTGTACACATATAAATATAGCACCTGCAGGGTTTGTGGGTTTTAGCCACTTCTTCTCTGCAGAGGTGACAGCCCTGCTTTGGGACTAGGTACCATTCCGGGGTCAGATGGGGAGCTGGCCAGGTCTCCCAGGGGACTCCTGGTCCTTATTCAGTCCCTGCTTTCTGTGTCCACAGGTTTCCAGAAGTGGCCAGAACAACTCTGTGTTCACCCTGTATGAGCTGACCAATGGGGACGACACGGAGAATGAGGGTAATGTTTTTCCATCCCCCCAGTTTTGTGGTCTGCATCCTCTCTCCGGTCCTTGTTTAACTGACTGACATTCAGACTTCCCACTTCACTGGCTCTGAATTCCAGATATTACATAACGCAAGGGTTCTCAACCCATGTCCATTATTTTCATAAACCACCTGAGTTCGCATAACAAAGAAAACTCCACATTTTGTCGGCGGGGTGTATGTGTATTTTTCTAGGGCTGGGGTCCATATCAGATTTCCAAGGGCATCTGTGACCCATGAAAAGTTAAAAATGAGGAGTGTAGACACCAAAGGAGGAGCCAGGGCAGGAGATTAAGCCTGAAATCTCACTTCTTGCTGGCTCAGGCTTTCTTTCATCCTTTATTCTTATGGAGGGCTTAAGATTTGTGGGCCTGAGCTGCACGGATTGGGCCAACACCCTCAGTCCTTTTAAATACTTTGTTTTCTGGCCAGGCAGTGATTTGCATACTGTTGGGATTTTATATAGTACAACTATTCTCTTAGCTCTTTTATTCCTGCCTTCGTATTCTGACCCCCAGGATCACCAAAACTTCCAGTCTTTGCTGGGGGGAGGGGGGTGCCTCCCCCTTTCTGCCAGGACTTAACTGCCCCAACAGAGTCTGTGGCTCTTGGCTCTTCCCTCCTGCTCTGCAGGCTTCTGCTTGCTATGCCCGCCATCACCTATGACTTCAGTGCGGCTGCCTTGCCCAGCCCACCACCCAGGCCAGGCAACGCTGAAGGCCTCCTCAGAAAGCAAGCTTCCTGACTCGAGAGCTGGGCCCCCACGGGGGATGAGATATGCAAGCCTGTTGGGGCCTGCCCCCTGCCTCTCCCATCCCCCTGCAGTGTATTGCCTTATCTCCAGACACTCAGCTGGCCCCTGGCTCCCAGCCTGGTTCCTTCTAACTAGGAAAGGGCAGCTGGACCTTAACTGTCTCCTGGCCAGATGTGTGGCTGTAGTTCTTTGTGTTAGGACGGGTCCTTGTGATGGATACAGGTGTGCAACTCGGGCCAGTGTCCAGTAACGAGGGCCTTGACCTCCCTAGGCTTGATTTGCCAAGGCCCCCTCTGGCCTGCGAGCAAATGGTGTCGTTCTTTGTGCATCTGATGGGAGTTGGGGTGTACGTGGGGGCTGAGTCCGACAGAAGAATTGAGGAGGGGAAATAAGCGTGAATATTCACTTTATGCTCACTAAAGCTTTCTTCCACCCCTTACTCTTTTTTTTTTTTTTTAATTTTAGAGAGAGAGAGAGAGAGGAAGCTGGGGGAGAGGGAGAAACATTAATTTGTTGCTCCACTTATTTAGACATTCATTGGTTGCTTCTTGTATGTACCTTGACTGGAGATTGAACCCGCAACCTTGGTGTATCGGGATGGCACTGACCAACTGAGCTCCCTGGCCAGGGCACCCCACCCTTTCTCTGAAGGAGTGCCCAGGAAGGGCGGGCTGCAGCTGCAGCAGTATAGATGGCACAGGTGTATCCTGGCCTCATGAGGTCTCAGCGTCCAGCTAGATCGCTCTCCTCAGAGGCCTCGTGCCCCAGGGAGCCGAGCGCCCTTGACCGCCCCTGTCTCCCTGTCCAGAGTTCCACGGGCTGGATGAAGCGACCCTCCTGCGGGCCCTGCAGGCCCTGCAGCAGGAGCACAAGGCGGAGATCATCACCATCAGCGATGGCCGAGGCGTCAAGTTCTTCTAGCAGAGACCTGTTTGCCGTCTCGCCTTACCTCCCACCCTTCCAGGGCTTTCAAAAGGAGACAGACCCAGTGTCGCCACAGACTGGATCTGTGACTCCACCAGACTCCAAAGGGCTTCAGTCCAGGGATGGGTTTCCCGCGTCCCCCATGTGTCTGTCCCTGGGATAGGGAGAGGCTGAGGCGCCACCGAGAAAAGACGTGCTTCTCATTGCCCTACCTCCTGTCCTCGATCGCCCCTGAGCCAGGGTCCGTAAACCCAGCACTTTACATGTGTTCACATATGTAAGTACACACACACACACGCGCGCGCGCACTCGCACCTATACAAGCTTCTGTCTCCCCCCTCCCACCTCTTTAGCTGCTGTTGCCTCCCCTCTCGGGCTGGTGCTGGGTGCTGGGTGCTTTCCAGCCGTGGTGGAAGCCCTGGCTGCAGGCAGCCTTCCAGGCGGTTTGAAGATAGGAGGCCCGAGAAGGAGCGGGGCAGTGGGAGGCGGGGCCAGACAGTGATTTATGATATTAAAAAGCTCAACCCCACTGCCTGCCTCTGACGTTACTGCTGGAATGGGCATGGGGAGGTCCGTGAATTGTTACCCCTTGGGCAAATCCCTGCTTAGAAGAGGGCAGAGGGGCCTCCGGCCCGTGTGAGTGAAAAGGTCCCCCAGTGCTGGCTGGCTCCCGCGAGCCTGTGGCTTCACATCTGCCGGGTGGGCTGTGTGAGGGAGTGCTGATGGGACACAGCTTGGGGACAGACTGCTTTCTGTGTCTGAACCGGAGTAACCTAATGGCTCCCCCTTGCCTCGCCTCCCCCACCAAAGTCCCGAACTGCTCTGAAGCCCCTCCCGCCATCCGCCTGGTCGGGGGTGAAGAAGTTGAGGCGCAGGAGAGCGGAGGGGCAGTGAACCGGACGTGGACTTCGGTTTATTGGAAACTTGGGCAAACAGAAGGGGGAGGAAGGAGAGCCCACATAGCAAAAACAGCACTCTAATCAGGGCCAAGCTGTAGTCAAAGTAGGGAGGGGGAAGGGGGGGGTGACCCGGTCCTGGCTTGGGGGGTGGGGCTCGTCCTAGCGTGCGCGCACCCCCGTCCCTGTGCAACCTGGGATGGTGGCGTTGGAGAAAACCAAACCTTTCCACTGACCTCTGTATTGTCAGCCTAGTGCTACTGTGGACGACCAGGAGGGGTGGCGCTATCTTATCTGGGGTGTGCAGGCGAGTGGTACCCTCCCCCAGCCACCCCACCTTCTGGGGCTGGGAAGCTGAGGTCACGTTTCCTTTCCTTTTCCAGCATTGTGCCCCCGCCCCAAACAGGTTCGTGCACTCTTACAGTGCTGGAGGACACCTCACCGCCTCACACCAGCTCTTAGGAATGAGCCTGGAGGCGAGGGCACGGGGAGGGGAGGGGCATCGGCCGGGGGCGGGGCCGCAGACGAGGTGAAGGGCTGTGCACCAGAGTCCGCACTGTTCCTGCTTGGAGGGGGCGGGGCCGGGGGCGGGGCTCCAGGTCTGGCGAGCCGGGGGCTCGGGCCCCAAGAGCTCAGCCCCAGTGCTGCGCACCCTGCCGGTCCGCCTATCAGGCCGCCTCCTCTCCAGCTGCCGGGCTTACCACCCTGCAGCGTCTGACCCTTCTTCATGCTGGCACCCCCGGCCCCAGAGACTTCGGTCCCCATGTCCCAGGCTGAGGCTGACCTGGCCCTGAGGCCCCCGCCTCCTCTCGCTGCCACCGGGCCGTCCCGCCTCGGGCCCCTTCCTCGCCGGGCGCGCCGCTTCTCCGGGAAAGCTGAAGCCCGGCCGCGTTCTTCCCGTCTCAGCCGCCGAAGCTCAGTCGACTTGGGGCTGCTGAGCTCTTGGTCCCAGCCAGCCTCACCCGTTCTGGAGCCCCCCGATCCTCCGGACTCTATCGGGCCAGACCCTGCAAGGAGCCCACTTGCTAGCTCCCAAGAGCCCCCCGAGGGCCCGTGGACTGGCAGTGCCCCAGTGAAGGCTGCAGACTCCGCGCGTCCGGAGCTCGCGTGCTCCGCAGGAAGCCCGGGGTCCCGGGAACCGCCGAGGGTTCCTGAAGCCTTAGCTCAGGAGCGGCGGCGGGAGCAGGAGGAAAAGGAGGACACGGAGACCCAGGCTGTGGCAACGTCACCGGACGGCCGATACCTCAAGTTTGACATAGAGATTGGACGTGGCTCGTTCAAGACGGTGTATCGAGGACTAGACACCGACACCACAGTGGAGGTGGCCTGGTGTGAGCTGCAGGTGCGGCTGGGTGCCCCCTCGGTGGCACCTTGGGATGGGACCCTTGGAAGGCCTTGGGGTGGGAGACCCAGGGGATAGCAATGAGAGAGGGATGCATTTTTCCATCAAAGATCCAGAGACTCCTGCTCCCACTCGCTCAGATGATCTGTGGATCTGGCTGGTTCTGGGGTACAGGAAGAGAAACTGAGGCAGGTGGTGTATGGTGGCTCCCTTACGGGTTTGTGCACTCTCACTTTAGAGTCTCCATACTCAGCCCTGAAAAGTAGAAGGTGGGATGGGAAAGTGGGCGGTGAGCCCGTTCAGGTATGAGAAAATGGCTGGCCCCACTGCTTTCCCAGAGCGGTCCCTCTCTTCCCCTAACTCTTGAGACCCTCAGGGTGGTCCTCCCGTACCCTCCCGCCTGGACCGTTGCAGGAGGCTGGGATGATGGTATCCAGGAGGTGGGGTAGGGTTCTCTCCACTTCCAGAAGATTACTGCTGTTTTGGCAGGATGGGGCCCTCCCAGCCCCCTTCTGGAGCAGGTAGACTTCTAGACTTCTCCACAGTTGGGGGCTGGGGCGAACAAGCAGCTGCTCAGCTCTGGCCGGAACCCAGCCCTGCTCCTCATCCCCCGGCCCACCTGGGCTCTGGCTCCCCAGACCCAAAGGCACTGAGCGCTGTGGGCTTTAAGTCTGGGCCGGCAGCTTCAGATGCAGATCCGGGAACAGAGCCTGGGGGGAGGGTCTTCCCCGGAGCCTGGCTCTGGGCTTGCCCCTTGCTCCTGCCAGTGCCGCGCCCCAGGCTCGAGGCCAGGCTAGGAGAGGTGGCCAAACTGGGGTGGGGGTGTGTGAGGGAGGGAGATGAGACAGGGAAGGGACAGCCAAGGGACAGGGGGTGGCCTGGCATCTGGTCCTCGGTCCGTTCTTTGTAACTCCCCGCGCAGCCCTCCGCCTCCTGTCTGGTTCCAGCAGTTCTCGGTTTCTGGGGCTCACCCTCTTGCCAGCCCCAATTCTCTGCCGGCCGTCTGCCCGCTGCCTGCCTGCTGCCAGCCCGCTGCCAACCCCCGGGCGCCCTCTCCCGCCCCACGGCCTGGCCGGGCGGCCACAAAGGCGCTATTGAGCTCAGGGCTCCTGGACCTCACCGCATAAAGACGCTTGTGTCCAGCGGGGGGTCCAGGGGGTGGGCCCCAGGCCCAGGATGGGCTTGTCGCTAGAGCAGCTTGAGGGGACTGGACCTGGAATTCCGGGTCTACAGCCAGTTAGGCAAGAGACACCCCCAACCCAGCTCCATCCCACAGCTTCAACCCTCACGCTTCCCTGTGCCCTATCCCTCCCCTCTCCTTGGGGTCCTGGGCCTGACTTGACCTCGACCCCTATCCCCCACCCCACAGACTCGGAAACTATCTCGCGCTGAGCGGCAGCGATTCTCCGAGGAGGTGGAGATGCTCAAGGGGCTGCAGCACCCCAACATCGTCCGCTTCTATGACTCGTGGAAGTCAGTGCTGAGGGGCCAGGTTTGCATCGTGCTGGTCACCGAACTCATGACCTCCGGCACGCTCAAGACGTGAGCCCTGCGCCCGGTGGGAGTGGTTGGTGGGAGCTGGCGGTGGGAGGTCCCGCTGCCTCTGCAGCGTCTCTCAGGCTCCTCAAACTCTACATCCAGGTTCAGCACCGGGCTCGGTACCGCTCACCCACCCCTCCCGTGTCCCCGCCTTGGTGAAGGGCAAGGTCCACTCAGCACTGCAGCCAAAACTTGGGCTTTTCCTTCCCAGACCCAAAGGCACAAAGCCTCGTGGGCTTTAGGTCCGGGCCAGTAGCTTCAGGTTCAGACTGGGGGGACGGAGCCCGGGGGCAGGGTCTTGCCCAGAGTCCACTCTCTGTCCGCTCTGTGCGTCCCCTTCCCCATCAGTCTATTTTCAAGTCCCTTCTTAGGTCTCCCCACTCGGCTTTCACAGCCCCATCTACACCCCTACCTCAGTCCGGGGTTCTCTCTCTGCATTGCAAATCCGACCTCCCCACTCCCATTCTTAACCCTTCCAGGTGTCCCACAGCCCTTGGGGTAAAGTCACACTTCCTAACCTGCTCGCAATCCTTAGGATCCAGCCTCATCGGCAGCCTGAATTCCAGACGAACCAAATCCCCAGCACCTCCTCCCACCCTGCTCTGTGGCTTGTTGTCTGTCTCAGTGCCTTCGAGCACAGTGTCCCCTGGAAAATCTCCATCCCTTCCCCTTCTCACCCTTGAACTCCTGTAACACAAAAGCTATTTCCTCCGTGGAGCCCTCCCCAGTGCTGGGGCAGTTAATCATGCCTTCCCATGCTTCCACAGCACCTGGACCTTGGCCCTGTAACTTCCGGTTGACCCACCCCACCCCCCGACTCAGTTTCTCCCTCGATCCCGGTGCAGGCGACGGTGCGGGTGGGGCTGGGGGAGTTTCCCAGCGGGGGCTCCCTGCGCTGCTACAACCGCTGCTACAACCCCAGCTGTGCGCCCTCTGCAGATACCTGAGGCGTTTCCGCGAGATGAAGCCCCGAGTCCTGCAGCGCTGGAGCCGACAAATCCTGCGGGGTCTTCATTTCCTGCACTCCCGGGTACCCCCCATCCTTCACCGAGATCTCAAGTGTGACAACGTCTTTATCACCGGCCCTACAGGCTCCGTCAAGATCGGGGACCTGGGCCTGGCCACGCTCAAGCGTGCGTCCTTTGCCAAGAGTGTCATCGGTGAGTCCCATCAGGAGGGTCCTTGCCAGTCCTACCCTCCCCTGCCCTTCTCCCCCGCCCCCCGTCAAAAGAGAACCTAAGGTCTTCCTATCCCCAGCAAGGTCTTTCAAATTCCATGGAGGAAAATGGGGAGGCCTATGGCATCCCCTCTCCCCGCTACCCAGGTGGGGAAGGGTCGGCCACTTGCACTCCAGAACAGGAGGGGCTGCCTGGCCTTTGTACACCCAAGGGGGAGGGACAAGCCAGAACCGAGACCCTGCAGCCTGAGGCCCGCTGTGAACCCTACAGGGACGCCGGAGTTCATGGCCCCAGAGATGTACGAGGAAAAGTACGACGAGGCCGTGGACGTGTACGCGTTTGGCATGTGCATGCTGGAGATGGCCACCTCTGAGTACCCTTACTCAGAGTGCCAGAATGCCGCGCAAATCTACCGCAAGGTCACCTCGGTGAGAGGGGTGGGGGAGAAGGGCGAATTCCACCTGCCCTCCCATTTTCCTGTCCCAACCAGCCCGCGGTCAATGCCCTTCCCTCAATGAAAACAGGCTAGACATTGAGATGCCAGGTTTACCCTGAAGGATAGTGGACACACACACACACACACACACACACACACACACACCCCTCTGCTGCAAGCTATTCAGATTAATGATGTGTGCGTAGCCCTCCCTCCGATTCCACTTTCAGTCTGTCATCGGATCCTTTCAGCGGCCCCGCGGGGTGTTACAAATGAAAAAAAAAACTGACTTAGAGGCAGATTTGTTTAAGGTCATTCTGTCCATACGTGCGGGGGAGGAGGGGGGATTGGGATTCGAAGTCAAATCTCCCGGTAGCAGCAGAGGTGCTTTTGCAAGTGTTGCTGCCTTGGTCGGGAGCATGTCAAACTGAGAAGGGGGGGCGGGTAGGGTTGGGGGGCGCCCAGAGAGCCGAGGCTGATGAAACCCCTTCCCCAGGGCACCAAGCCCAACAGCTTCTACAAGGTGAAGATGCCCGAGGTGAAGGAGATCATCGAAGGCTGCATCCGCACGGATAAGAACGAGAGGTGGGGTGGGGGGAGCCCGGCAGGGGTGGGTTGCGAAGGTGGGCGGCCGCGGGGCTCGGCTCACCGCTGCTCCGCCCTCAGGTTCACCATCCAGGACCTCCTGGCCCACGCGTTCTTCCGCGAGGAGCGTGGTGTTCACGTGGAGCTGGCGGAGGAGGACGACGGTGAGAAGCCCGACCTCAAGCTCTGGTTACGCATGGAGGATGCGCGACGCGGGGGGCGCCCACGGGACAACCAGGCCATCGAGTTCCTGTTCCAGCTGGGCCGTGACGCTGCCGAGGAGGTGGCGCAGGAGATGGTGAGCGGAGGGTGGACCGCCCTGCGGTGGGCGGTGGGTGGTGGGCGGTGGGCGGCGGGAAGGGGGCCCAGCCCACTCTTCTCAGTGTCTCCTGACTTTTTTCTTTTCTTTTTTTCTTTCCTCTTCCCTTTTCCTTTTCTTTTCTCTTCTCTCTCTCTCTCTCTCTTTTTTTTTTCCCCTTCCTTCTTTACACACACTGTGGTCAACACGTTGAAGATTTTCTTTTCCAGGATAGACCCTGGCTCCTCCAACCTCCCTGCTTTACTTCCTGCTGGGCTGATAATGTTTCTGGAATGCTTTTCTCTCCAATTTATCGATATATTTATTTTTTCTTTTTTCATATCCCCCCATCCACTCCCCCCCCCCCGCCCCCCGCTCAGAACCACCACCAACTTCAGGAAGCCCAGCCCTCTAGAGTCTAAATTAAAGGCTGCTTTTCACTGCAGCAGGTACTGGGTCACAGGACCCCCCACCACAGGTTTTGTTTGCCACCAGAATATATTTCCGTCTTTCTCCTCTCCTCGACCATAAACTCCTTGAGGGCAGAGACTGTATTTTCTTGATTTCTCCACCCCTGACAGTGCTTGACCTGTGGCGGGAGCTCCTTAAGCGCTCCCGTGTGTCCGTGACTTCGGGCGTGTCCACACGCATTTGGTCCTGGTTCCTTCCCCTACATGGAACGATTTTATCCTGCCTTATTGATGAATCAGAAAGGCGGACTGTCTTGTCCAGGGTGCCAAGCGAGTCAGTGGCAGAACTGGATCTCAGTACAGGTTGTTCAGCCTTTAAGCCAGCTCACCCTGCCCCACCTCCTGCATGTGCCCAGCAAATCCTGTTGAAATGGGTAAAGGGCTGATGACCGGAAGCTGGCGGTCCAGACGAGGGACACGAGGGAGGAGGAAGATGTGGGGGAAGAGGCTGGGGGGTTGGGTTCAGGAAGGCCTGAGGGGGGAGGGACGGAGTATAAGACTTTCAACAGAAGAATGGGAGTGGAAAAAAGTGTAGGGAATCATCTATTGTGGGTCTGGGTTGAGCACCTGAGGAAATGCTTGAAATGTGGCGGAGGAGCAGGTCTCCGTGACACTGACCTGAGGTCACATCCTGGCCAGTTCCTCACAGGGGTTCTTGACCTCGACATGACTGACACCTTTGTTCTGGGGACTGTCCCGTGCACTGCAGGATGTTGAGAAGGATTCCTGGCCTCTACTTGCTAGATGCCCGTAGCACCTGCCCATAGTTATGACAAAAAGTCTTCAAATATTGCCAAATGTTCCACCCCATCCCCCCAATGAGAGCAAGTGACTTACTGCCTAACCGTGAACCGGTCACTTATGTCTAAAATGGGGTTGATAAGACCTCTCTCGGGAGGTCATTGGGAGGTTAACGGTGATGATGTAAGGAGGTGCCAGTTAATGGGTATAGCAGTTAACCAATGAATGTTGATTCCCTTCTTCCCATGTCCTGGAGGCCCCAAGAAAGTGTTCTGATGGGTCTTTGAGAGGGGGTCCCAAACTGTGTTCCTCACCCTCCTATCCCAGGTGGCCCTGGGCTTGGTCTGCGAAGCTGATTACCAGCCCGTGGCCCGTGCAGTGCGTGAACGGGTGGCCGCCATCCAGCGAAAGCGTGAGAAGCTGCGCAAAGCTAGGGAGTTGGAGGCCCTCCCGCCGGAGCCGGAGCCCCCACCAGCAACTGTCCCCATGACTCCCGGTCTCCCCAGCTCCTTCCCGCCTGAGCCTGAAGAGCCAGAGGCAGACCAGCACCAGCCATTTCTCTTCCGCCATGCCAGCTACTCATCCACCACCTGTAAGTCACCTCTGACCTTGGGGCCTCGGTCCCAGAACCCTTGGCCTCTGCCCGACCCAGAAGTTCACCCCAGCAGCACTGTCACTTACCCTGCCTTACACATCCAGCCACTGAGCTCCTTCCGGACAACCGCAGGCCCCGTCTTGCTCAGGCAGCACCCCCCGCCCACTGCTCTGCCACCACTCTCCTTTATTTCCCCTTTTTTGATCCCCTACCCCACCAGCGGATTGCGAGACTGATGGCTACCTCAGCTCCTCCGGCTTCCTGGATGCCTCAGACCCCGCCCTGCAGCCCCCTAGGGGGGTGCCGTCCAGCCCCGCTGAGTCCCATCTCCGCCTGCCCTCGGTGAGAGGGGGTCACCTGGGGGGCTCCCAGCCATGCCAAGCCTGTGACCTATCCCCCTACTTGTGAAATCCAGCCCCACGACTTGGCCCCACGCCCCTGGAAATCCACCACTTGGGTCCTCGTCTTCCTTGATCCCGTCTCCCGAGCACCTCAGCATCCTAGACACCATCTCCCTGCATCGCAACAGCGATCTCTCCCTGATCTCAGGCACCCATCTCCTGTTTCAGGCCTTTGCCCTGTCTATTCCACGTTCTGGCCCTGGCAGTGACTTTTCCCCTGGAGACAGGTAAGTTCTGGTACGAGTTGGGGTGCCAGGGTGAGACATCTGGGGCTTTGGGGTCTGGGGGCCCGCCCTGACACTCCTCTCTTCTTTTCCTTTTGTAGCTACCCCTCCGATGCAGCATCGGGCCTTAGCGACGCGGGCGAGGGGGCGGGGCGGATAAGGAGGCCCCTAGGGAGAAATCTCCGGCGCAGACCTCGATCCCGACTTCGGGTCACTAGCGTAAGGAAGAGGCACCAGAGACGGGGCACAGCCTTCGGGGCCAGGAGGGGACTGTCAGGAGGATGTGGGGGTCAACCAGAAAAGGGGGGTGGCCGTGTGTGACTGCTACGCGAGCGGCAGGCAGTTTTCATACCAGACTTTGGGAGCGGGGTCTGCTTCTCTTCACTTCCGGTCCAGCCGGGTCCCTTGGTTGGCGTGGGGAGGGGACACGTGGTGAGGACCAAGAGCTTGACCCTCTCCCTTTTGCTGAATTTGAATCTGAAGGTCTCAGACCAGAATGACAGAGTGGTCGAGTGCCAGCTGCAGACGCACAACAGCAAGATGGTGACCTTCCGGTTTGACCTGGACGGGGACAGCCCAGAAGAGATTGCAGCTGCCATGGTGAGGCGGGGAAGGGTGAGGACGGAATCTCCGGGTCTGGGATGAGAGTGTTCCTCCTGAGGCTCCCCGGGGCGGAACTGCCCCGCCCCCCGATCCCCACCGTTCAACAGCGAGGGCTTTTAAAACACCGAGTGGCACACAGCACAGTGTCGCTGAGGAAATCTCTTTGTTTTGGAGACTTGTTTATCCAGTGAGGCTCGGAGCCTCAGCTGGAGCAGTTTGAGACCCACACAGAGTACACGCAGGTGCTACAGTGCAGTACTTGCTAGACACACGATGCTGAGGCCATAAGTAAAGGACGGGCTGGGGGCAGGAGGGGGAAGGACTTAAGTGAAGGCCAGCAGGTGGGGAAGAGTGGCAGTGAGGGGCGGAAGGGGCGTGTCTGGTAGGGGCTCAGCTTAAGCGAAGGCTCGGAAGTAGGGAGTGACTCGGAATATGGTGATGGGAGGGCTTCACGGGGAGACCACTGGGATGAAGGGTCCCAACAGGAGCCCTGCTGGAAGCAAGGTCGGGCATGTAGAGTGGGCCGGGATCATAGCTGGCGTTAAGAGTTAGGCAGAGTGGTCCTGGCTGGGTAGCTCAGTTGGTTAGAGCATCGTCCGGATACACCGAGGTTGCGGGATCAGTCCCTGGTCAGGGCGCATACGAGAGAGTCAACCCATGAACGCACACATGGGAGGAACAACAAATTGATGTGTCTCCTTTCCTCTCTCTCTCTCTAAAAATCAATACATTTTAAAAAATCCAGTTTCTTAAAATGAAAAGAGAGAGAGAGTTGGCAGAGTGTAATACAGTGGGAGGAGGTTTTAAGAAAACCAGCCTGTGCTGGGATGTGCGAGTGGGCCGGCGGGAGGGGGTCCCGGCAGCAGGTGGGCACAGAGAGCCAGGTGTGGACGCCTGGAATAGGTTATGTGGGAGGACGAAGGGGGCATCGGGAAAATAAGGTCCTCTGTGACACAGTTATTCATTGACAGAGCACAATACACAGTGCAGATGTTGAATAAATATTTGCCGAGCTGATACGATAGGGTGTTAGGGAGACAGGGTATCAAGGGTGACTTTTAGTTTGGAGGAACTATTGGGAGTAGACCGTCAAAGGAGAGGAGAAGTTGGGAATGACGGTGGGCCTTTCTAGAGGTCATGGTGAGCTTGAGTGATGGACAGTCAGGATAAGATTCTCACAGAAGCAGGATGTGTCCAGGCAGGGCTGGAGAGAGAGGTGGATTCAGGGTCGTCGCTATGGAACCGGGCAGGGCTGGAGAGAGAGGCGGATTCAGGGTCGTTGCTATGGAACCGGGAGTGAAGGGGGCTGGGCCTGCAGAACCAGAGGCACAGAAGAGGGAGAGTGTGTCTCAGTGGACACCTTGAAGGACGCAGAGGTGGAGCCTGAGAGGCAGGAGGAGCCTGGAAGGCGTTAGTGGAAACTGAGCGAGGACAGAGTTTCACGCAGGCGGCACAGGGTGGCGTCGGCCTAACGCAAGACCGCACTGTGGGCTTCCGCCAAGAGAAGGGCTCCGTGGGAGCCGCTGTCAGTGGAGCGAGGGCAGAGGACATCAGCCTCTGGGGTGAGGGAGGACATGGGATGGGAGAAATCTCAGGCTTCAGGCGCTGTCTTCTGAGAATCGTCTCTGTTGTGTCGTTCACCTCGTGTCCAGGACAAAGACAAAATGTCATCTGGCATGCAAGCTAATCATCTCCCGTCAAGCTACTGGGCCCTTCCAGAATCTTTCCTCCAGGCACCCTCGTTCCTCAACGATTCTCTGCAGGGCCTGGGTGCTGTTCTGTTTCTGCCTCCACCCGCTCAGGGGCCTCTCGTGTCTTCCCCGAGAGCCTTCTCTACTTCAGTCTGACCTTGTGCTTTTGCCCCCGAATCTTTAGTGGCTCTTTGGGGTCACAGAGTAAGGTCCAAACTCTGGAACATGGTCTCGAAAGTTCACAGCCCTCTCGGCTCTACTCAAGTTTCATCTGTTTTGTGAATGTGTCACGCCTTTCCACACCCCAGAGCTCTTACTCAAGCTGTCCCCTCTTCCTACCCTGCCCTTCTCTCCCCGGTGGGCAGCGTGGGACAGAGGAAAGGGTAGGCTTTCATGTAAGACCTGAGTGCAAACACAGCTCTCTCATTCTGTGAACTTGGGCAAGTGTCTTAACTTCTCTGAACCTCAGTTGCTCATCAGCAAAATGTGGGTGATCATACCTCTTCTGCAAGATGTTCTGATGTAATTTAAGGGGTGTGATCTAGTACACAGGAGAAGGGAAATGATATATAACATCCGAGAAGTGTCCATACACGATCGGTCCTCAGTAAAGGGTGGTTTTCCTTACCCATCCTTCAAGGTTCAGGTCTGTGACGTCATCCCAGCTCCCCCGCTCCCCTTCCTCCCTCCCCATCAGGTCCCATGACCTATTCTGTCTTTGAAATAGCAGTTTAAAAAACTGTAGTTAAAAAATACATAAGATTTGCCTTTTTAACCCTTTGTAAGCACACAGCTCATGAGCATTAAGCATATTCACACTGCTGTGAAACAGATCTCAAGAACTTCTCCATCTTGCAAACCTGAAGCTCGCCACCCGTGAAACACCAAGTCTCCCTTCCCCCGCCCCCCCGGAGTGCGTTTCTGTCTGCTCTTGGGTCACAAACACCGTGGACCGACTCGCTGTGTACTGCGTTCTGCACATATGTGTCTCTCCCGCTAGGTTTTGGGCTTCTCGAGGACCAGGACCTTATTTTATGCTTCCTTTATGCTTTTGTTTTTATACTGTATTCTTCACAGTACCTAGCACAACGCCTGATGCGTAGTATGTGCTCCATAAGCGTGTATGGACTTGAATGTTCTATTTGCCATTTATTACCTTACTTTTACTTAAGTGTGTGTGTGTGTGTGTGCATGCACGCGCCCATGTGGTATACTTTATCAGCTCTATGAGAGCAGGAATCGTGTCCAAAAGCTCGTGGGGCGATAGTGGACAGGGCGCAGGCTTTGGCTGTAGACAGGTCTGGGTGCAAACCCTGTGATCTAGGCAGACCTCAAACTCCGTGAGCATGGGTTATCTTTACTCTACGGTGGAGGTGTTAATACACACCCCCGAAAGCTGTTGCTGGTGTGAAATGTGGTAAGATATGTAAAACCCCTAGTATATACCTGCATCCTATGGATGTCAGCTGCTTTCCTCTAAGCCGACGATTTCCAGCTTCTTTCATTTCAGGGCACACACAAACAAATTACTAAAATTCTGCAGCACGCCAAAATATATGTTCTATTTTTTTGCCAGTCTGACAAAAAAAATAGGTATAATTTTGATCTGTCCACACGGGACGGCTATTATCGTGTTGGCCGTGGTCATGTTTTAGTTTGATGATCTACGGTAAAAGAGGCCCGTGCCCCTGATTAAACAGCCAAGTGTTACATGTTTCAGAAATTCCTGCAGCACACCTGGGTGCCTCTCCTCGTGGCATGCCAGTTGGAAATCGCTACTCTGAGCTGTAGATGAAAGTAGCTAATAGCACTCAGTGCTTGACGCACAGCAGATGTTTATCAAATACTTGTTTGAGGCTGGTGGTCGGCAGAAGCGGTGAGCTGGAGGGCTGGTTTCTAAAGATTGGGGCGGGGTGGGGGAGGGACAGAGCTGAGTGGGGAACTGAGCCCTCCCTCCCCTCCCTGCTGACCTTCGCCAGGTGTATAACGAGTTCATTCTGCCTTCGGAGCGGGCCGGATTCTTGAGCCGCATTCGGGAGATCATCCAGCGGGTGGAGAGCCTGTTGAAGAGAGATACCGGCCCTGTGGAGGCTGCCGAAGACCCCCTGGGCCCTCAGGTCAGACCCCCAGGACGCCTCCAGGGGCAAACGGACTCTCTGCTCCGGGCTTCACTACCCTCTGCCTCGCCAGTCGCCTTGGACCTGACTTCTCTTCACCTCTGGGAACCTAAAGCAGTGGCTGTCAGCCTCTGATGAAGGCCATGGACCCTTGTTCTAGAAACATGTGTTCAGTGCATGCTTTTCTTTTAACGCATTATTTCGAAATAATGTCAGTCGTACAGAAAGAAGTTGCAAGAATTGTACAAAGAACTCCTTGATACTCTTAGCCTACATTTGCCGATCGTTTTGCCACATTAGCTTTCTTTCTCTTCCCCCCTCTACCTGTGTGTGCATTTTTTTCCTGAACCATTTAAGTTGCAGACATTATGCCCCTTTTCCTCTAAATGTCTCAGCAATACATTCTTTAATTCCTGAAATGCATCTGTGGACTCCTAGAGGTCCGTGAGTTGTAGCTTACGAACCCCAGTCTGACACCGTCGTCGAAGACCAGGCTCTTCCCCACGGTGACTGTGGGCCTTCTCTCTCCCAGGAGGAGCCAGCTCCGTTGCCTGCCCTCCCAGGCCCCCTCCCCAACCCATCCGGTGGTATGTACTGAGTTCTGTCCCTCCTCTTCCCAGCCCTTGGGTTGCTCCCGGGAAAGGCACAGAAAACGGAGGACTGGAATTTCAACACGCCCTCCTCCCCAGCAGAGCTCCAGAGCGGTACCTCCCCGGAGCATAGCAGCTGGGCAGCCTTCTCCACCTCCCCGTCTTCTCCTGGAACCCCCTTGTCTCCTGGAAGCCTGTTCTCTCCCGGGACCCCTGTTTTCCCAAGTCCCGTCTTCCCCATCACTTCTCCCCCATGTCATCCCAGCCCCTCCCCGTTCTCCCCAGTTTCTTCCCAGGTCTCAGATCTCTCTCCACACCCCCCCAGCTCTCCACTCCCCTTCTCCCCCAGTGCATCATCCCAGTTTCCAGCCCCGGCCTCTCAGTGTCCACAGAGTTCTGTCCTTTCTAGTTCTCCCCCTACCTTCTCTCCCAGCTGCACCCCCGTCACTCTTGTGCCACATCCCTTTCCCCCGTGCCCCCCTGCCTCTCCCCCTCCCCTCCCCCACTGCCGCTCCTCTGCTCTCTCTGGCCAGTGCCTTCTCCCTGGCTGTGATGACTGTGGCCCAGTCCCTGCTGTCCCCCTCACCTGGGCTCCTTTCCCAGTCCCCTCCAGCCCCCCCTGGTCCCTTCCCGAGCCTGCCCCCTTCCCCTCCCCGCGCTCCTTGTGGCCAGGAGAGGCCTTCACCTTTAACAGCCGAGTTGGAGAGTGAGGTGAGTAGGAGAACAAGAGGGAGGATGATTAAGGGGGCTCCGTCTTGCATCACTCCTCTCCTGATGGGTCCACACTTTTTAGGCCTCCCCAAATCCTGCTCGGCCACTCCTGGGTGAAGCCAGACTGGCGCCCATCTCCGAAGGTGAGGCCTCTGACCACTGACCTTCCCCTCTCCATGATCCTCAGTGCACTTTATGTGCTGCCACTGATTTCTCGCCCTCCTGCCGTGACTCCCTCCCTCTTTCTCTACAGAGGGAAAGCCCCAGCTTGTTGGGCGCTTCCAAGTGACGTCATCCAAGGAGCCCGCTGAGCCTCTACCCCTGCAACCAGCATCCCCAGCTCCCTCTGGTTCCCTGAAGCCTCCCACCCCTCAGCTGTCCTCAGAAAGCTCAGACACAGAGGATAGTGCTGGAGGCGAGCCAGAGGCCAGGGAAGCTCTGGCCGAGAGCGACCGTGCAGCTGAGGGCTTGGGGACTGGAGTTGAGGAGGAAAGGGACAGTGGGAAGGAACCCCACGTCGGGGACAGCCCCCCACCCCTGGGCCATCCCAGCCCAGTGTGGATGAACTACTCCTACAGCAGCCTGTGTCTGAGCAGTGAGGAATCGGAGAGCAGTGGGGAAGATGAGGAATTCTGGGCTGAGCTGCAGAGCCTTCGGCAGAAGTGAGTCTGGGGAGGGCGGAAGACAGTAAGTGGGCTTGGGAGAGCAGTGTGTGGTTCGCCCTCTTATGCTCCCGGTGCACCCTTAGGCACTTGTCAGAGGTGGAGGCACTGCAGACACTGCAGAAAAAGGAAATTGAGGACTTGTACAGCAGGCTTGGGAAGCAGCCCCCGCCGGGGATCCTGGCCCCCGCTGCTATGTTGTCCAGCCGCCAGCGCCGCCTGTCCAAGGGCAGCTTCCCCACCTCCCGGCGCAACAGCCTGCAGCGCTCCGAGCCTCCAGGCCCTGGTGAGACTGCGGTTGCCAGGCTCCCCTCTTTCCCAAGTCCCCTTCCCTAGTGATGCAGCTTTCTTGCAGGCCCTGGGGGTCTGCCCTTGCTTTGGCGGGGGACTAGCCCCCCTCTCCCCATGGCCCCTTCCCTCACTCAGTGCTCTCCCTCCCCATCCTGCACCCAGGCATCATACGAAGGAACTCCCTGAGTGGCAGCAGCACCGGCTCCCAGGAGCAGCGGGCAAGCAAGGGGGTGACATTCGCCGGGGATGTTGGCAGGATGGTGAGGGCAGGCCCAAGGGAGGGAGAGCCCAGGGAATGGTAACTGGCTGCAGCTTCGCCCTCCTCCCACGGCAGCGGTCTCTTCAGTGCCTTTTCTTTTCCCTCCAGTGAATTCAGAACAGAAGCCATGTGTTTCCCCTCCACCAGGACCCACTGTGGAGCTCGTGCTCTCAGAATCTGCTGGCCAACACAACTCTGGGAGGAAGACCTCGGCACTGAGGGAGTAGAAGACAAGGGGCATGGGGGGCGGGGGCTGTGGCGTTATAGGGAAGAGCCAAACTCGTGAGAGCTACTTGCTGTGTGTAGAGGTATCAATCCTGCAGCCTACCATCCTCATCCCTGCTACCTCCCCAGCCAAGAGTCAACTACTAAGCAATCCTGCCCAAGTGCAGAGGCTTCCAGAGGGCACACTCCCAGCTGGGCAAGTGGACAGAGTGTTCTCACACCAGAATTAGCAGCAGCCAATAAAAATGCTGGAAACCATCGACTCTAAATTTGTATCTGTCAGGCTTTAAGAATTGCGGGCAAAGGCTTGTGAAATAAGGAAGGGGAGGACTTAGAAGGGACTCTCCTCTCACAGTAGTAGGCAGGGGTACAAGGCAGGGGAGGGTGAGGCCACCTGGTTTCCTGCCAGCAGCTCATGAGGAAACGACACGGTTAATGATCCGCATCCCCAAGCTGAGATCCCATCTAGATCCCACCTTAGGTCTACACAGGCTGGCCCCAGTGGAAGTTACAAAAACGAAAGCCGCTTGTCCCTCCCCCTTCATCGACCTTTCTCTCGAGGGGTGGGAAAGGGGCACTAAAGCTGGAATGGTGTGTTGTTCTTGAGGGCAGAGGACAATGAGTGACCTTTCTCTCCCCTCCCCCCAAGATGTGGTTCAGTCTCAAAGAGCCCAGTGACCCACCACGAGCTCTCCCTTAAATCAGGTGGAAAGATCTCACGGAAAAAGTAATTCTAGTTAAACATTTATGGCTCCCTGGGGCAATGCCACTGCTGCAGCTACTGCCTGTGGAGCTTTTCAGCATGAAGTGTTGGCCCCAACACACTCACCTGACTCCAAGAGAGATTGACTCAGTTTATTCTCAACCTGACCCCGTCTTTCCTCATACATCCAATACTGCACAGAGTTGCCACACCCACTCCCGTTAACAGCCCACTTCTGGTCCTCCTTCCTCTCAGCCCCTGGGAGATGAGGGGCATAAACCGCCAAGTCAGAAAGCCTGGGAAAAGCCAAGGTTGGATACCTTTCAAAAACAAAACAAAACAAAACAAAAAACCTACAAGGGCTCCACTGCCACACACAGTGAGTGTGAGGTGGGCAACGTTCCCTTGACAGCGGCCAAATGCATAAATCCATAGTTTCATGGGCTTAATCATCGTCCAAGGTAAGGTGGCCAGCAATGCTGTGAGCAGGCTTCAACTTTGACAAGGTCACGGGGCATCATCCATCACGTGAAGGGGCTCCAGCAGGTTGGAGATGTGCGATGCCCATCTGGATCAGGGTCCGGATGCCCTTTCCCTTGCTCGGGCTCGAGCAGCTTTGACCTCCTCCTCAAGCTCATCTAGGAAACGCTCCTGGGACACTGAGTAGAAAGTGTAACCATCTGCGGAGGTGCGTTAGGGAAACCACTTGAAATACGCCCATTCCCTTTTCCCAGACTTGCTTCCACACACTTGTTAAGCTCTCACCCTCCCAAGTCAGTGATTTGTTCTTCTGCCCTCTGTTCTTCCGAGCTCTGACCCCAACTCCGTTATTATTAATGAACCACATTAAAAGAGCGCCTTAAAATCACAACGTCATGTGCATTAAACGTTTGACTCAGCGTTAGGTTTTCACAGCTCGGGTTCTTTCTACCACGCCCACACTGCCCTCTTACACGACTCTGCTCCCCTCCTCTTGCCCCCATATGTGGTCTCCCCGAATCCACAGTACAGACGGATACAAATAGCTAACACCACGGCCCCGATGCCCAGGCCGGTCAAGATGTTCCGGGTCCGCCGCTGTGGCAGCGTCTTCTGCCACTGGGCGAGCTGCACCTGCCGCATGAATTGCAGCTGCTCGGGAGTCAGCTTCTCTCGAGTCGGGTCGATGCGCTGGGCCGGAGGGGCCTGTCCACTCTTAGCATTGAGAGGGTCGCCAGCTCCGGGGGCCGCCATATTGCCGCTCCTGTCTGGGAAGTCGAGGGGCGCGGAGTTTGCTGGGAAAAGCAGTCTTTGGCCACCGCAGGGGTCGCTGGGAGCTGTAGTCCACGTTTTTTGTTTTTGTTTTTTTAACCAACCAAGCGGGGCTCTCGGCCTCAGATGGGCGGGGCAGACGGGAAGAGGCCGTGCTTCCTGATTGGCTGAGGGGTTCGCGGCCGTTGGCGCGGGAAAAGACGGCGGAGAGCTCGAGGCTGTGGCGGGACTTGCGTTTTCCTCGGACTCGAGGCGAGGACAAGCACACAAGGCGGGAGAACGAATCCAGAGTGCGGCAGAAGGCAGTGGAGAGAGGCTAAGGGGATCGGTTTACGGACCCAGTGAGCCTTCTGGGTGTCCAGAAAGGTTTCTGAAAATGGACGGACCCGCCAGACCAAGGCTGGCCTCTCCCAGTGAATTTCAGTTTGGAGCTGTTGCTACGGAGACGATCGAAGACGCTCTGCTCCACTTGGCCCAGCAGAATGAGCAGGCAGTGCAGGAGTCTGCGGGATGGATGGGCAGCTTCAGGGAGACCCGGATCGTGGGTGTGAACGCAGGGCCAGGGAGCGGGTTTCGGGGAGCGCCGGGCATCTGTCTTTGAGGCGCCGACCTTGCAATTTAGTTTACTAATTCAGATAAGTTACTGTATGCCAGGTGCTGGGGATACAGTGATGAGCAAGCCACACCAGTGCCCTACCCTCGATTTCCACGTGTGTAAAGATAAAAAGATGGAGCAGGGATCTAGTCCCTGTTTTCAAACCACGTAGATAATCCTTGGAGAATATTAGGGCAAATCTGCAAACGCCGAGGTCCGAGAATGGTTGGATAAGGGACGCACTATATAGAACAAGCCTTCGCGGGGGCTGAAAGGAGTGGTGGAGCGAGGCGGTATCAGGAAGACCCGAAGGAGTCCTGGGGGCACTGTAGCATTTGAAGTAGACCTTGAAGGAAAGATGACATTGTGGTTGGTAAACAAAGGGAACGGAGTCAGCGATTCTAACACAAGTAAAGCTATGGAACCAGGGAAGCTTAGAGTAAATCTCAGCGAATTAGCCAGGGTTGGCCAGGGCGTCTGGTAAAGGAGTTGAAATCAAGATCAGAAAGGTAGTCTGGAGACATTCCACGTGGAACTTTGAATGCCCAGGCGAGGAGTTTTGTATGTGGCTCTGCAGGGACACATGGCATTGCAGGTTCTTTAACGTGGGTGCGAGATGTCTATAACCTTTGCTCTAGAGAGAACATGCTGGCCGTGCTGCGGAGGGTGCACTGCGGTGGAGAGAGGCGGGAGGTGGGTAGGCCAGGAGAGTCTGTGTTAGCAGTTTAGGTAACAGGGCTCCGGGGATTGCAGAGAGGATGGATTCAAACAGTTGCAGAGGTGAAACAGAGGGTTCCACAATGGATGAACATAAGAAGTGAGGAAGGCCAAGATGACTCTGCCAGAGCTGAGCCTAGGGGACTGAGAATATAGTGGTGCCATTAAGGGAAACACCCCCACACATTTGAAAAAAGTAAAACAGGAGGAAGTGCGACCTTTGTTTGCGAACAATAATCGCTTTGGTTTTGAATCTGCTAAGTTTCAGGTGCTTTTATAAAACAGAGGAAGTGTTCTAGCAGGCTGCTTAAAAAATCAGGAGAGAGGTCAGAACTAGAGATAAGGGTTTGGGAATTATCTCCATAATGATACTGTTCGAACTGTGGCAGAGGGGGAACTACTAGAGGGAGAAAAGAGAAGGTCAAGGACAGTTCCTTGGGAAACATTTTGTGTTCAAAAAACGAGTAGGAAGAAGAGTCACAAAGGGAATCAAAGGAGTGGTTTGGGAGATAGGCATCGAACCACGAGGTCTTTGGAAGCCAAGGGAGGGGGGAGTTGCAGAAAGGATGGTGGTCAGCAGTGTTAGACCCTGCAGGGATTTGAACTGCAGGAATGAGGATGGCCAGGGGGCCATGACATTTAACACTGTGGACATATTTACTCGCCTTTGAGACAATCATTTCAACAAGTTGGATAAAGTAGAAGCCAAATTGCAGAACATTAGGAAGCACGTGGTGAAGTGGAAGCAGCAGGTGTAAGCTAGGTTTTCAGGAAATTAGAGAGATAAAGCCCTAGCTTAAGAGGATAGAGGGGGAGGGTCTTTCAGGTCATGGTAGATGGATCTGAGTACGTTTGTAAGTGCAGGAGGTGGGGCCAGCAAGGGAGAGGTGTAACCCTGATCCATTCCACCCTCCCCAAGCTCAGTTTTCTTGGCAAATTAAAATGGAAAGTAGAAACAATTGCCTAGGTAATTCAGACCCAAACCAAACCAAACAACTGTACACACAGAGAGAAAACAAAAAACAAACAAACAAAAAAAGGAAGCTGGAACTCCAACAAATGAAAGGACTGGCTAATAACACAATTATTCTAGGGTATTTTGCTTAGTTGCTTAAACTAATTCTCTTCATTGGACACTGCTTAGCAGAGCTTTATTCAGTCTCTGTAATGATGGGGTTTTGTACATATACCTATGCATGATGTGTGTCAAATAGATTGTTAAATTATCTTGTGCTAGCTTGGCTTCAGATTTTCTTTGAAGACATACTGTAATTTGATTGTATGTAATTCTTCACTGATCAGTGCTAAGTTCCCAGTTCGGCAGCTTCCTTTATCGAGAACTAACATTTACCCTTGTTTCCACCCTCTCATGATATTGCAAACTAAATAAAATTCTATCTGGGGTGGTTCTTTCAAAGAGAAACAGGCAGCCTCAAACCTTGCCAAGGGATCTTGCCCTTCCCACCTTCCCAGTGACCTCCCCACCGCCCAAACTGGGCTGTGTTCCCTGATTTGGAGGATGTCGCTTCAAAACAAGCCACTCCACCGTAACAGGCTTGCTCCTAGGGAGAGGCTCAGCTACCACGCATTCACCCCACAGGCTGGTGGTGGAGAGGTGATGTCCAGCTGTTGGGTGAATCGTGTTTGTAAAGCAATGGGAGCTCTCCAGAGGGTGGTTACTACACAAACAGTTTTATAAAGAATACTGAAGCTCCGGGAGGGACCTTTCTGTTCCTGTCAACATTCCACTGCAAACAGAATATAGGGGATAGGGGTTTTTATTCGTCCAAGAATCTCCCTTGAAGTGGAGGGTTCCCAGCATGGTGCAGAGGCCCATTAGACCAGCTGGTATGTTTGCATGTAGCTGGCTAAGCCTTTTATCAGCTGAGACCGACAGGAAGCCTGCAGGGTCACTGAGGGGGCTTGGTAAGCCCTGGTCTTTGGCACCCTGTCAGCCTCCTTTTCATGCCTCTGATCTGCCCATTGGCACCAAAAGGAGCTAAGCTCAGCTTGGGTTGTTCCAGTCTCATGTTTCTCACCTCCTGACCCCCTCCCCGTACCCCCATCGTGGCTTTTACACAATGCCAAGGGTTCACAGAGTGGTTCTGGTTGCACCTTGTGAATCAGGCTCTTCTTTCCTGTTTTGGCAGAGTTTGTTTTTCTCCTGTCTGAACAATGGTGTCTGGAGAAATCTGTGAGCTACCAGGCTGTAGAAATCCTAGAAAGGTAAAGCCCTGAGCATAAGGCCCTTGTACGTTGTACCTCTCAAAAAAAGGCTAATGCACCCAGGTCTTAAAAAGAAAGAACAGTACTAGCTGGCCCTGTCCATGAGACCCAGTTTTGTACCCTCTATTGCAAATGGAAGTTTATTGCCAGCGATCGTTACTGGAGAGGATACGATGTAGCACACTTTGAAGCAGAAACTCCTTTTAGTTTGAGTGAGTGTGGGTTGTTCAATCTCGCCCTTCCCTGCTTCGTAGGTTTATGGTTAAGCAGGCAGAGAGTATCTGCAGACGAGCCAGAATCCAGCGGAGAGATAAGACCGAAGCTCGGGATTGGAGGGCTCTGAAAGAGCAGCTTTTCAACAAGTTTATCCTGCGTCTTGTGTCATGTGTTCAGCTGGCAAGCAAACTTTCTTTCCACTACAAAGTAAGGAGCTGGGGTGGCTCACGGGCCCCTGAGTGTTAGAGAGAAACCAGCTCATTCAAAGGTGACTGTGAGAAACCCCCTGCTCGGCTAGGTGGTACTACTCACGTGGAAATTCCTGAGTGCAATTATGCTTCCAAAGCATACCCCCCACACACACACACACAGGCGTGCGCATGTGCACACACACAGTCACACAGGGGCAGTTATTAAATAGCCTGAAGTTCTGTTCCCAAAGTATAATTGCTGGACAGATGCCATTATTCACACAGGTCACCTTTTCTCCCCTTGAATTCAAGGACGGTTTAGATAAAATGTCCGAGTTGCCAACATACCTATCAGTATTAAAGGGAAATATTCCATTTATAAAGGATAAAACTTTTCCACATCATTACCCAACGCCTATATAATGAAATATTGTTTGCTCGACAAATATTTATTGTCTTCTACGGCCAGATGCCGCACTAGGCGCCATGGCTGCGACAGTAAATGTATCTGCGCTCCCAAGGAACTGACTGTCCAATGAGAGAAGACGCACAGGCAAACTGTGTGGGAAAGTGCTCTGATTAGCGTGCCTACGGAGGGCTATACACGCACCTCACCGGCCTTGGGGAGTCAAGGACGTGTATTTGGAGAAAATGACTCCTTGAAAGGAGAAGGGGGGTGAGAGGTGGGCTGACCCCAAGGGAGGAGGGAGCCGGGTAAAGGAGAGCAGGGAGAAAGAAGGGGGAGAAGGGAGAGACCCAGACACAGGCGACAGCATGTGCAGAGGCCTGGAGACCCTGGTGGGTCTGGGAGAGGCACGCTCGCTGTGGCGAGCACTGCGCAGAAGGGGCGCCACCAAAAGAGGACGAGGCGAAGGCCTGGGCTGGACTGGCAGGGCCTTGTATACTGCGCCGAGGTGTGCGGTCCTCACTATGACACGCGTTCCCCCCCTCCCTGTTTCGTTTCCCTCCGCTCAGATCATCAGCAACATCACGGTCCTGAATTTCCTCCAGGCCCTAGGGTATCTGCACACTAAAGAGGAGCTGCTGGAGTCGGAGCTGGATGTTTTGAAGTCCCTGAACTTCCAAATCAATCTGCCTACCCCGCTGGCGTATGTGGAGATGCTCCTGGAGGTTCTAGGTACTGGAGTGTGCCGGGGACCGTGGGTCGGAGTCCTCTGCAGGAGACAGTGGGAATATACCCAGGGACCCGGGGGCAGTGGGCAGAACCCGCCAGTGAGAAGCAGAAGGAAGCCTGTAGTGGCCGAGGAAAGTGCTCTCTCTGGCACTTGTCAGGGAAAGAAATGTAGGTCTCAGCACCTGGCTTGTTTGAACTCACTAGGTCCCCTCACTGGCTCAAAGAGTTCATTTATCGAGAGGCATGAGATATGAGGAAAAATAATAAATATTCTCTGATTGTATATGGAGATTTCTCTACCTTCCCCTTTGTCCTTTGACACTGACCTCCCGTTAAAGAGGTTTCTTCCAGTAAAGCAATCAGGAGGCACATTAGCAGCTCAACAGTTTTGTGTCACATTAACAACTGTGATTATGACCAGAAAAGACCCGCATGGTGCTCTCTGCCATGCCTGCACTCCATCTAGGATACAACGGCTGCCTGGTCCCAGCCACGCAGCTGCATGCCACCTGCCTGACCCTGCTGGACCTGGTCTATCTTCTGCACGAACCCGTGTATGAGAGTCTGCTGAGGGCCTCGATCGAGAACTCCACACCCAGTCAGCTGCAAGGGTAAGGCAACTCCCTTCGTGCAGGCTCCTTCCAGAAACAGGCAGTCCAGAATGTAGCGTGAGAACGTGGCACACGGAACTGACCGGGCAAGGCATCCAGCCCACAGGCCACCTGCACAGGTTGTCTGGTTCAGGTGAACATCCGGTATGTTGCTTGGATGCAGATGACTGAGCCCCATCAGCAAAACCCTCAATGCTTTTACTTTTAAATTTAAATGACTTCAAGTAATTATTTCCTAGTTTTCTTTAGAGCTGTTTATAATTTGAGATTACTGGACTGTTTTTGTAGTCACTTGGGAAAAAAAGCCAGTCACAAGGTTGCAACTTGGACAAAAGTGTTTGATTACTGTAAAGTCAGAACAGTAAAAAGCCTCCCAGTTACATTTGTCAGGGAGACAGGCGGGGCAACAAAAGGCCCAGAAACCATTCAGACAGGAGGCTCATGTTTTAATCCCAGCTGATTTGGGGGGTGTGTGGGGGGGGGAGGGGCTGGGAGAGGTGTAAATTAGCTATTACTTGACTTTTTCTTTCCATGTCTAAAAATTCCAAAAGGATCAACATAAACAACTGCATATAACCAAAGACACTGAAATAGAGAACAGTCTGACAGTGTTCAGAGGGGAGAGGAGAGGGAATTTCAGGGGAATTTCAGGGGAAAAGGGGAGGGGTTTACAGGAAGATGTATAAAGGACACGTGGATAAAAACTAGGGGTGGGTGGAAGTGGGAGGGAGGAGGGGAGGGCTGGGTGGGTGGGTTGGGATGGGAGTAAAAGACAGAAAATTGTACTGCAACAACAATTAAAATAAAAAATATTTTTAAAAGATGGAAAGCATAAGGAATATACTCAGTAGTATTGTAATAACAACCATGTATGGCGCCAAGTAAGTACCTAATATATCGAGGAATCACTATGTAAAGTAAATGATGATCTAACCACAATGCTGTACACCTGAAACTAATTCAAAACAATGTCAAATGCAAACTGTAATTGAAAAATAAAAATTTTTAAAGTATATATAAAAAAAAACAATTGCAGTTCCATGACCCTAAGATTTGGAAGATCGCATTTCACCCTGGCTCCAAAATTAATCATGGTTTCGCTCGTTCAGGGAGAAGTTCGTTTCCGTGAAGGAGGACTTCATGCTACTGGCAGTAGGCGTCATCGCAGCAAGCGCGTTCATCCAAAACCACGGGTGTTGGAGCCAGGTACGTGCCGCCGCACAGGCGCAGCGCGGTCGGAGTGCACTTAGTAGCAAGCATTCTCCCACGAGTGAAAGGAAAACAAAAGACAACCTATGAAAGACAGGTGCTGAGACCCAGGATTACGATGAACGAGCAGGATATGGGAGAGGGAAACAACTAACTTACGACTGAAAAATGTTCTCCGGTTTTCCTCTTATGAAATTGGAAATGGAGGTCCAAGTTCAGTTTGTTCATTTCCTTTTATTGGCCTTCACCACAATCCGCTAACCAGTAATCTGCTCTCATGTTCAAGTCCAATAAATATATCCTCCCAAACGGAGAAAATGTCAAGGCTCGAATATCCCTCTCACATTGCACAAAACTTATCTCCAGCCGAGTGAAACGTCTAGCGGAAACTTTCCACACTAACGCCATCAGGGCGAAGGTATCCTAACGTTATCTGGCTGCTGGCAAACACCCGGGTCTGGGGTTGGTCTTCTCAGGAAGTCCAGAGAAAGGGAAGAATTTATAGAGGGCTTGCGGGAACAGCCCGAGCGGTGTGCCTGCGCACCGACACGTGACGCGATGCTTTGGCAATAACAACCCTGTCTCTGTTCCCGAAGGTGGTGGGGCATCTGCAGAGCATCACTGGCATCGCCCTGGAGAGCATCACCGCCTTCTCTTACGCAATCCTGACCCACAGCGTGGGAGCCAGCACGCCGGGGCGACCGCGGCCCATGCCTCCCCACCTGGTGGCCAGAGCCCCGAGGGCCGCCGCTTCCTCTAACACGTGAGACAGACGCAATCTGCCCAACACAAACGCCCTCCCGTCACCGCACTCATCTCTCCCTTTGTTGACTTTAATGCTCAGGGCACAAAAGTTTCAAGTATCTTTTGAACCGTTTTGTATTCCAACTTTATGCTTATTTTTCTGCATTGCAGAGTTAAGGTGGACAAGCATGCCCTTTTTGTCGTATCAGACTGAAAACATAAAAAGCTGGGAGAGAGAGAAATATTAGTGAAGTTGACTCACTTTTATTTAACAAGATATTTATGCCTTTTCTTTAATTGTACATTTCATTACGAGAGAACACAGACATGAAGACTAGTGTTAACCAGGGGCTCAAAAACTGAGACCATCTGGGTGACCTTGACTGAGCAAGAAGGCAGTCTCCACTTCCCGTAGTTTATCATCTCTGTTCTGTTACGGAGATCTACACAAACAGGGCTTTCTCCACAGTTATTTCCACTGGTCTTTTTTTTTAAGACTTTATTTATTTTTAGAAAGAAGGGAAGCAGGTGGAGAGGGAGAGAAACAGTGATGTGAGACAGACACATCCATCGGTTGCCTCTCAACCAGGGACTGACCCCGCAAACCAGGCCCGTGCCCCGACTGGGAATCCGACCAGCAACCTTTCGCCTTGCGGGCCGCCGCCCCACCAGGCCACGCCAGTCAGGGCCCCGTTAGTGTTTATAAAAAGTAACACTAACCCATTTCAACAGAATTTCCACATACCTGCCCTTGAGAGCTCAGTTCTCCCAAAATACAAAGCACTCTCTTTTAGTTCAGGAAAAACCCAACAGTGCGCCTTGGGCAGTTATCAGACTGCGGCAAATCTTTTATTACGAATAATTAAATCTCTGCACAATGGCCCGAACGGGATCAGACACCATTGCATACCGCCAACACGGAGCGGAGCAGGCATTCGGCACCAGCACCACCGAGGGAGACGTGTTGGATTTCAGGCTCCTGATCACATCACGTGGCGACCAAAGCTTGTGTGCCCTTTTCTCACGTTATCCAACCGTGCGTCTCGCACATCCCGTCGTCTCAGTGGAGACAAAAGTTCCTATTTAATGTTGTTTAAGTGCAGGAAGTTGAGAGAGATCAAATCCACTGAAAAACACATCAATCTCAATTCAACTCAGTTGAAAAAAAAAAAAACAAAAACAAGCAAACTTAAATTAGTTGTTTTAAGGGGAGACAGGGAAAGAAAGGCCTGGGGTTAAGAGTCCAAACTGCAGCAGAGGCTGGGAGCTGTGTGTGGCGTGTCCGGCTCTGGAAACTCATTGTCACGTGGTATTATTGTAAAGTGGCTTATGAAGATTTTTTTTTTCTTTTTTTGGCATTGTAAACATGTGCTGTTTAACAGTACCCGAATTTAATTTAAAAACTTTTCCTAAACAAAACAAAATTTAAAGCCTTTAAGGCAAACATCCCCCTCAGGAAAAAAGAAAGTCATTTATTATAAAACTGTGAGGACACCCAAGCCAGACCCCACTTAAGATTCGTCAGCATGAACTTGAGAGCTTTTGTCCACTGTTCCTCGGAGTTAAACTGGGTTTTGATGGAGTAGGAGCCGCCGCTGCCTCCCGTGTCTTCGATCTTGCCCTTTTCCACATCCATCCTGCAGACGGACACAGCAGAGCTCACTGGTAACTGAGATCCGAGTTAAGTCAGCTCAGGCAAATGGGCAGAGACCGAATCATGGGACCATTCACGTCATTTTATCTGTTAAAGAACTCTTGGCGAGGAACGGTAGTGTATTTTGGATTTGCTTGAAAGCCAAAAACCAAGAAGGCTGTCACAAGAGCCTCATTGTCATCGTGGAGTGCAGGGACAGCACACGCACCCAAGCAGATGACAAGCCCGGAGCACAGGGCGGGTGAGGGTTACAGCGCTCCGCACTGTGTCCCTGGGCATCCCTGGACTAATGGGCGGGGTGGGGGGGGGGTGGCGGAAGAAAAGAAAGGCTTTGTTTTGGGGTGACAGAAGCAGCTCGACCTTCCTCTCCCGAACTAAGGTCTCCATCACGGGGCTTCTACACAGTTCAACCAAAGGAAGCATCCCCGTGTATTTCCACGGGCTCGGGGGGACACCTTCCTGAGCCTGGAGAGTGGCCTCGAGTGCTGTGCCAAGAAAACCCCCCAAACCATCTGAGACAACCTTCGTTTTCCCCAGGGGCCGGTGGTCCCGTCCTGTCCTACGTGCAGTGTTGATCAGTCTCTGCCCACCAATGTCATGTGATTTCCCACCACGTTCCCACCATGTATTCCATGTGCGGCCTCCATTCTTACTGTCCCTTCAGTTCTGCTCCATCTGGCCCTACTCTGGGTTCGCTGGGCACGGGGGGGTGGGGGTGGGTACTGACCTGTAGGGAAGACAAAAACGCGTCTCGCCTTTCTCCACTTCTTCTTTGAACTGCTGCACGCAGTCCAGGAACGCCACCATCGCGTGGTCAAACTTGTTGTCCCAGAAAAACCGCAACCCCCCGGAACAGTACAACGGCAGCTCCTGCTCGGGGGGGAGGGAACGGGCTGTGCGCGCGGCACTGAGACGCACGCCTAGCAGAGAGCACGCGCAACCGCCCCATCTTCCAAGTCACGTTCCCTCCGTGTCCCACCGCACACTGCCACCCTGGGCGGGCGACAGTGCACCCAGGCCTGCTTTCCTAGCGACGGAGAGGTGCTGAACATCCACCTCACAGCGACCCCTTCCCCGCCCAAGCGCGCACACTCTCCTCTGATCTGCCCGCGCCCCTTCCCCAAAGACTGTGAAGAAGTAATTTCTCCTGTAGGCCTCCAAGTGCCTACTCCTGCCTGACCTGGGCAAGACACTGGCCCTTCCTGAGAGATCTCAGGCTAAGAAGGACACTGACTAAGGCCGTTATCAAACATCAGCTGTCCTGTTAGGAGGCACGAGAATTTTGTATTCCAGCGAAGATGGAGCTCCCCAGAGTACCTTAGACTTGTCTGTCAGAGACTCCAGGTACGAGTGGTTGCCATAGGGAACGAGTCGATACCTGAAAAGGAGATGCGGGCAGAGATGGAGACGGACGCCTCCCACGGTGAGGCCCGACTCGGAACCCAGCGGTCTGCAGGCTTCCCCCTGCCTCTCCCATTGCTCCCACCCCCTACCCACCTCCCCACAGGCCCCTTGTTCAAGATTCTGCTTACAGAACCAAGTACATTTACTACGCAATTGTCTAGGGGCCTCTGTGGATGAATACATGTTTTGGTTTAGATTTAAGAACAAAAACTGAAAGTAGCTTGGGGAACACTGAAGCTCTGGGGACAGATGGTGGGCTGGGGACCACGGCCAGGGTCGTGCACGCCGGGGGCTGCTTATCAGCAGAAAGAGCCCGACGTGAGGGGAGAACCAGAAGCGGACACTCCAGAGAGGAAACTCCCAGTCTGTCGGGGCAAGGGTTCCAGCCAGAGTGGAAAGCAATGTGGGGATGGAGATAAAAATTGTATCAAAGACACACCACACCCCAAGAAAGGCTACATTTCTTACCTCTGAAATTTCAGCCCCATCTTATTGGCCAGCGCATGGAGCAGCAACACCGTTTGGCCCCAGGCAGCGTTGATCTCATTCCATTCCACAGGAACGCTGGGCAAGCGACCCAGTCTGAAGTTATTGATTGTGCCGAACTGCCCACTGTGCCTACAGAAGACGGCCAAGGGCCAGGAAAAACACAGGCAGAAATTAAAACTTAGCAACTTCTGGGACTTCCTGCTGTCCCCTAAGGCCTACTAGCATAAATCCCTCTCCTTATCTCCAGGCCCATATACCTACTTAGGATTTTAAACCCACGTCTGACACACGAGTCGTTGTCCTTCCCCCTGCCGCTCAGACGCCAAAGCAGAAACCTGGGCATCACCCTCGGACGCGCTCTCTCGGCTCCCTCCCTGCAGACAAGCACCAGGCTCTGTTCATTCCACCTCCTAAATCTCTTCTGTCTATCCACTCCTGCCCCAACTCAACCCACTCCTCTCTCTTCCTGCTGACACTCCTGCTAACAAGTCCCCCCACCAAACACACTGCCCTCTTCCCTCAAGTCGTGTCCCACGCTGCAGGTAAAGCCGCCACCAGTGGGAACCTAGTTACTCGCTTCCCTGCCCAGAGTGCTCCAGGGGCCCCCACTGCCTTCTGGGTAAAGTCCGAATCCCTTGGTGACACCTACAAGGTCCTGTGGAGACTGGTGACTCTCCAGGTTCAGATCCGGTCACTCTCCCCTTCACACTTAATCCCTAGTCATGGTAAGCTCCTTTCCGTTCTCTGAACCCACACTCCCACCTCCCCATTTCTCCGCACGTGCCATTCCCTCGGCCGGGGACAAGCCCCCTGCTCTGCAGACTGCTACCTCACATCTCGGCTTGAACACCAACGCCCCCTGAGGGGAAATCTCCACGCGGCCTCCCCGCACGGGGCAGAGTGCCCTTCTGGGTTCCCACAGCACCCAGGGAAGCCGTTATCACGCTGTGTTACATCTGCCTATTCCTTAACCATCTCTTCCATGAGAGTAGAAGCAACTAGAACGTAGAATATCTGTTTGCTGTTGCCACCCTAGTGCTTAGAATAGCACCTACCACACAGTAGATGCTCAACAGTTACTGGTTACACGGACAAAGTGTCAAGTAAATTAACAGATGAATGACCCCCCTCCGGCTCCAGGCACAGGACCAGAATTCCAGGTGGCTAGAGGGCTCGGACTTCCCCTCTCCTTGGAAAGGTGTACGGCACTACGCTCTAGAATCCCGTGAACGTGCACCGCCCAGGGCAAGGAATGGAGGAAACCCAGATGGGGTGAAAATGATACACAGTCCCATTTTGGGGGAGGTGGGCACCCTGGCTTCGTGTTCAACAGCTAAAATCCAGGTAGTGCTTCCCAGACGCTCCTCGTCCCCCAGCTCTCATTACCAAATGTGGAAGGTGGCATTAAAGACGTTGGTTTTCTTCAGCTTGTCCAGCTGCATCTGGGCGTAGCGCATCTGGTTTTCTACACTCTTCAGCTCATCATCCAGTTCCAGCTGCTGTCGTTTAAACTCACTGTATTCTCTCTGATACCTGCGGGCAGCCAAGACGGCCATTGAAGGCTGTGAGTTTGGGGGCTAACATTTCTGTTATTGCCCCTCGTAACAGTTTACTCTCAATGACTGTTGTTACATCTAGTTACAGCGCATTTTAGGTCTGTCACAGATCCCCCTCGAAGGAACATACTTGCTCCAGTGGTTTTGCCCGGGAGGGATAGGAATGCCTCAAATTCCAGCTGCCCGTATGCAAAAGGGGGAGGTAAAAAGGCCTCTCCAAACCAGTGTCAAACACCTCTTGGATGTCTGACCTTGCCCAGAATCAAGGGGAGTGGGTCGAGAGAGGCTTCTTCCATGGACTGGCCACAACTGACCTTCTATAACTTCACCTCTATATACTCACTGTCCTTTAAATAGTTAATCAACATCATTTCCAATGGGACTTGTCACACTGCTCCGTGAAAAATTAACTTTTTGTTCTGTCCTTCACTTCCCCTATTTCAGTTAATGTGGACACTGTGTCTCCCCAAATAGACAGAGGGTTCTCTCAGGTCAAGAGAACCGATGAGATTTTTGAGCTGAGAAAGAACAAATGTGGGCCGACATGCTCCTCCTTCCAGAGGAAAAGGCTGGGTGCAGCGCTGACTCACCCAAGTGAGCCGGGTGCCCTCCTGCACAGAGTTATGGCTCCGGCCCTGCCTCTCTGCTCTCTACTTAATCAATATACTTCTTTCACTTGGTCATGCCGATCCTTCATATGTAACCCTTCGGACAAACCCCTAGAAACAGGGCCAGGAAACAACATGCAGGATCCAGAGCAAACCCGCTGCAGACCGACAGCTGACTGCAGCTCACACACTGACCAAACACGTTTATCTGGAAGCCGTGTCCCCTCCCGGAGCTTTGAGGGCCGGAAAATGGAAGAACAGGGTGATCACTCACTGGGCTTCCTCCTGATCCAGTCTCTCGGCCTCGGCCTGGACCTCCTCGAGGTTTTCTGCCACTATCTTACGGTTCTTTTCCACATCTTCCAGCTCCTGAATGAGCCTCTCCTCCTCTAATGCCAGCTCCTTCAGTTCCATCTGTAGCTGTTCACTGTCATCCTCGTTCATTTGCTCCAAGATCTCCAGACAGCGCCTGCCAGGGACACAGGGAGCTTACCGGAGGGAACCTGTTACTCTGTTCACCTGAGTGGAGCACAGCCCTCGGGCAAGGGCCGGGCGCTCTCGGAACAGTGACAGCTCTAAGCCCCGGACATCAGTTTGTGGGCCCTGGCTCTGGAGACACTCACTTGTAGTTCTGACACTCATTTTCGGTGACGTTGAGCTGAGTGTCCAGCTGGTCTAAAAGGGTGTCTGTGCATTCCTCACACAGCGGGTGATCCACATCTGTCTGGCCTGACATGATGTCAAAAAGGTCCCCAGTGACCTGGAAGTGCGGGAGAGTCAGGGTAGGGCCGGCCCCTTGCCACCCGCCCAGGCACCCCCCTCTACCAGCCACGCCCCCTGCTTGATGCTGGAATGAGGTCGACTTGCCTTCAGTCTTCGGCTGAGGTTCTCCATGGTTCCCCCATCGGATGCCTCCCCGATCAGAGTGAAGCTGTTGGCACTTTCTGTAGACATCATCCTGCAGACAGCCCCCCGCCCACGGGCCACATGAGGGAGCAGAGAGGCCTCTTCCACCTACTGCGGCGCCAGTGGCAGAGGCTCTCAAGCGCCAGCTGAGGGGCCTCAAGGTGCATACCCACTCCTAGCCCGCCTGACCTCCCAGGGTACCTCTGTCCCAAGGGGAGGCCATGCTGGTGTTGCACAGGGGGCACTCAGCACGAAGGTTGGCCTGGATGGACTAAGGAGGGAGAGGGGGCATCAAAAACGGGCATATATGTGTCTAAAATAGAAAAGGGAGGAGAATCTGGAAAGACCATTTTTTAATATTACACCCCTTGCCAGCCGTCTTCACATGTATCAATAACGAAGAACCTGAATGTCTAACATTTGTTAGAAAAGTTTAAAAGTATTTAAACTTTTCAGGAGCCCATTTCTCTCATTAGTTGATCGCTCCTTTGACTTTTCTCAATTCTTTCCCACGAGAGCTACCATCTCTTCCTATGTGTGAACGGTTACAGGAAAAACTCAATCAGTACTGGAAGGGGATGGGCCAGGTATAAGGGAATGCATCTTTTCTGGAAGAGCCAAAAGGCTAGGTAACAATTCATCTCTATCACCTGGCCCCAGGTCCCAATTCTGAGTTCAATTAAAATTCAACTAATCTTTGGCAAGGAGCAGGGGCTAAGGAGCAGTAGGCACCTGGCTGGGGGGATGAATCTGCGAGAGACACCATCCTGGCGAGTTTCAATAAATGGCTCCTGGGAAGGAAATAAGAGCCCGTTAGAATTCTGACAGCTCAGAGGTGGAGTCTATTTCCCAAACAGCCTCAGAACTATTTGGCTTTACCCTTGACTAATAAGCACAAGACTTCATAAACCACAGAGACTGAACAAATGGGTATTATCTGGCCAATCCCTGGATACTAAGAAATGACCCCTAGTACAGACACACCCCAAGTTCCATTTGATTTTTTGTGGGGCACATCATTCCCTATGTTTTACTCAATTATATAATAATTACATATGCATTTTCTCACTTCCTAGTCAGGGGTAGGGGTGAGACATCCTAAATATCATGGCACAAGAAAAAAGCCAGATCAAACAAGTTTGCCATGGCATAGAAAAGAGTAGGTAATTGACATGTTTTCTTCATAATTTAATGTGATGAAAAATGTATGACATCTCTCTTTGGCAATGAATTGATCACTGAAGTTTTCACAGTTTAAAAATTACATGTTCTCCAACACTCACAATCCTTCTGGCTACAGTAATCACAGAATTCATTGTCCAAACCAAGATACTTTTGAGAATGGAGAGAAGCGGATATTAATAATTACCTAGGACAACAGATGTAAACCAGGAATGCCTGAATGTGCACCTGTAAACCTGAATGCTCCTACCTTATAGTGGCTTATAATTCTGCTTCAAATAAAGAACCTCTCTCCACATTTTTGAAGGGACACTTCATTCAGTGACCCTGTGACCTGAGGCGTGCTTCCGTACCCCCAGTGATCCGCAGTGGCCTGCTCAAGTAGAGCATCTCTTGTTAACCTGAGATTCCAGAAGTCTGTGGCTCCAGAAGCACCAAGTACCCTGCAGAAACCCGCTTTGCATTCGGTGTTTCCTACCTCTCCCGAGTTAGCCTCTTCCTCCTGGGTCTCTCCTGATTTCACCTGGGCTGTGGCAAGTAACGGCGCTAAGGGCAAGAAAAACATCGAGTTAAAAGAATCTTGTTCAGAACAAAACAGTCCCATTAAAGCAGGAGTGGGTATGAAAGTAATGGAAAAAGAATTGGAAATATCCTCTTCACCACCCCCACCTTTTTCTTAAAATTACCATTTATGCAAAGAAGAATCCCTTGCTTTCTTCCCTTACCCCCATTAAGATTAAGGAGGTGTTAAGTTTTTTCCAGGATAATAATATCATAGTTATGTTTTTAAAGGCATCTTATCTTTCAAAAATCATAACCAAAATGTTTACAGTATTTGTTTGGGATTCGCTTCAAAATAATTTGGGGTTGGAGGGGAATAGATGGGGTTGCAGATACAACATGGCTAAATATGCATTAATAATTATAGAAGCTAGGTGATTGGTACACGGGGTTCACTGTACACTCTGAAGTTTTCCATAACCAAAGTAGAATGCAAGTGACTGAGTGGGGATGGGAGGTGAGTGAAGGTACAGAGAACACGGGAATGAGAGAACGCAGCTAGTTAAAAACTAGGGACCTTTCTTTGCTGCTACAGAACGCTCTCCGAAGCACACTGTATCAGAACTGCTTTGTATTCTGGAGGGGCACACGGGCAGCCAGAGAGATGGACTTTCCTGGGTTTACACGGGAATCTGTGGCAAACTACACGGATAGACACTTCAAGACCTACATCTCCAAAGCTGCCCACTTTCAATAATTTTGACCACCCTCTTTGCAAGGGTCTCGCTGACCTGTGAGCTCCTGGATGGTGACACGGTCCAGGATCTTGAAGCTCGTGTCCAGTTTTAGGGGCTGGCTGCAGCGCTGGCACACGAAGCTCACCTGCATGGTGTTGCTGGACGTCTTAGATCCCTCCATTCCTACGGCGATGGAGAGGCGATGATAGGAAGAATTGACGCCCTTGAACCCCGGTTGCGGGGCTACCACCAGCTTTGCTGGTGTTGTAAAGTGGGGAAATCCCGCCCGCGCCGTTCCCTCCAGGAACAGTACGATATCAAAAGGACCTGCTTCCGGGGCAGCCCCGCCAAAGGCAGTTTACAGCCAGGTAAACTGGGGGGAGGAGGGGCTGCAATAGGGGCCGTCAGGGTTCCCAGGCTCCCTTCTAAGGTCGCGCGGTTCAGCCCTCGACGTTCTTCACCTCGGGGCCCGGGGCCCGCCACCCTGGTCCAGTCTACCGCGGGGGCACCGTGGCCTCGGTTCTGCGCCAGAGCGAGGCCTCCAGAACTGCCATCGCCCAGCCTTCAGCTACTTCCCGGTCGGCGGAGAACTTCCGCCCTGACCGGACGTGACCTCACGACGGCTGCGGCTGCAGGCGGAGCCAATACGGTCGGTCCGGGTTCACCAGCTTTCGGGCGCGGGCTGCGGCCCCTAGAGGCTGAGCGGGGCGTCGGCGGGTAGGCGGAGGTTGCGAGAAGTGGAGGACTGAGTTGGGAGAGAATAAGGTTTTGCCATTCTGTAATCCAGTGACTTTCCTTCAGATTTGTCACTTTTGAGTGGAACCACTTTAATTCCTTCTGCAGTATCAGTTTTAAAAGTTTCTCCTTGGGAGAGCTGGGCTTTCTTTCTTTTTTTTAAAGATTTTATTTATTTATTTTTTAGAGAGGGAAGGGAGGGAGAGAGAGAGAGAGAAATATCAATGTACGATTGCTGGGGGCCATGGCCTGCAACCCAGGCATGTGCCCTGACTGGGAATCAAACCTGCGACACTTAAGTTCGCAGCCCGCGCTCAATCCACTGAGCTACGCCAGCCAGGGCGAGCTGGGCTTTCTTTCAAACGCCCTGAGAGAGTGGTAGACACACTTGGAGGGGAAGTAACCTTTGTGTTTTATTTTATATTATAAAATTTCAATTATTAGGGAAAGTCGAGCACTTCAGATTTTGAAACGTATAAAGATATGCAGGAATGGAGAGATCAATGAAACAAGATAGAGTTCAAAAAATAGACCAAATACACAAGGGGATTTAGTATGTGATGTAGTATTTCAAATCAGTGGGGGAATGAACTACTTAGAAAGTGATAAATGGGGCCAAAGAGCCATATAGATGGTGGTGACTTTCCTATTATTTTAAATGTAGATGATACCAGACTTACTCCAATTCACTCCCTCTGAGCTCCAGCACTGGGGTAGCAGCTTGAAAGGCACCAGTGGCATACAGGGAGGAACTGAAGTGTCTGGCTTAAGGCGGGAGGTGGAGGACAGTTTTCCCCCAGACAGAAAGGTGGGCAGAGGCCGTTGTCCCTTTCCTGAGCCCTGCCCCCAAGAGAGCCAGTGGGCTGGTGCCGTACCTGACACTCCATCAACCTGGCTAATACCGTCTGCCTCAGGCTGGAGATCCCCAGAGACTCAGTCTCACCCAACTTACCCACCCAAGCTGCTTTTCCATATGAATGGTTGGTCTTAGCTCCTGCTTCACAACTTCCTAAATCCTTTCAAGCAAGCAACAGCTGGCCTCAGTGAGCCCCAGGCCCAGCACTAGCAGCTGCCAGCCTAGATTCAGCAGCTTGGCATCACCTGGGAATCTCCAAGCCCAGCACAAGTAGCAACCATCTCAGATAGCTTTATAGCTCAGGCAGGTGGCCTCAGGCAGAATACAGGAGGGGGATGGACCTTGGCCTGCACCACCTGGGAAACCCCAAGGCCAGCGCACCCAGTGGACAGCTACAGACCATGTCAGAGCACCACCACCCTGTCCCTTCACAGTTGCTTTTCCATGGAGGGCGGAGGTTGGTGGTTAATGATCACAGCCAGTCCTTACAGCTGATTGGCCTAGGTAAATCCCTCCCATTGACCTGCCAACAGCAACCAAGGCTTAACTACAAGAGAAGGGTGTACTCAGCCCACACTAAGGGTGTACCTTGAGTACCTAGCTTGGATGATAGGGGAGGCTGTGCCACTGTACCCTACAGAACACCTACTATATTAGGGTGTGCTACCAAGACAGGGAGTTATAGCAGCTCTCCTAACATATAGAAACAAACACAGGGAGGCTGCCAAAATGAGGAGACAAAGAAACACGGCCCAAATGAAAGAAGATCAATACTCCAGAAAAATAACTTTAAAAAATTGAGATAAGCAATCTAGCAGATGCAGAGTTCAAAACATTGGTGATAAGGATGCTCAAGGAACTTAGTGAGGGCCTCAGCAGCATGAAAAAGATCCAGTCAGAAATGAAGGGCACACTAATCAAAATAAAGAACAATTTACAGGGAAACAACAGTAGAGTGGATGAAGCTGAGAGTTAAATCAATGATATGGAACATAAGGAAGCAAAAAGCAAACAATCAGAACAAGAAGAACAAAGACTCAAAAAAAAATCAAGGCTAGTGCAAGCAGCCTCTGGGACAACTTCAAGCATTCCAACATTTGCATTATAGAGATGCCAGAAGGAGAAGAGAAAGAGAAAGAAACTGGAAATCTATTTGAAAAAATAATGAAAGAAAACTTCCCTAATTTGGTGAAGGAAATAGACATTCAAGACCAGGAAGCAGAGAGAGTCCCAAACAAGATGGATGCAAAGAGGCCCAATCTAAGACACATCATGACTAAAATGCCAAAGATTAAAGATAAAGAGAGAAACTTAAAAATAGCAAGAGCAAGGCAGTTAGTTTCCTATAGGAGAGTTCCCACAAGACTGTCAGCTGATTTTTCAAAAGAAACTGCAGGCTAGAAGGGATTGGCAAGAAATATTCAAAGACATGAAAAGCAGGGACCTATAACCAAGATTGCTGTACCCAGCAAAGCTATCGTTTAGAATCAAAGGGCAGATAAAGAGCTTCCCAGGCAAGAAAAAACTAAAGGAGTTCATCATCATCAAACCATTATTATATGAAATGTTAAAGGAACTTATGTAAGAAAAAGTAGATCAAACCTATGAACAATAAAATGGCAATAAATACGTATCTATCAACAATTGAATATAAAAAACTGCAAACAAGAGACAGAATCATGGATGTGGAAGCATTTTGATGGTTGCCAGATGAGAGGGCGACGGGGGAGAATGGGTGAAGAGGTGAGGGGATGATGAAGTACCGACAGGTAGTCACAGAATAGTCGTGGGGATGTACAATACAGTATAGGAAGTGCAGTAGCCAACGAACTTATACACATAACCCACAGACATGAATAATGATGCAGAGATTGCCTGAGGGAGTGGGGGGCCACTGGGTGGAGGGAGATGCAGGAGGAAAAATTGGGACAACTGTAATAGCACAATCAATAGAATATAATTAAAAAGTACATGTAGGTCATCCTCCTATAATTAGTACTAGATAGACTATATGGAACTAGATTGATTTTCTCCTGTATTTCCTCTTGGCTCTTCCAGCATGAGTCTCCTTCTAGAGTTGGTGAGGGGAATCATTCCCAAAGAATTGTCACCTAGGCGGGTTGACAGTCTTGTGTCTCTTCCTGCTTGGCTACCACTAATACGGTCTCAGAAAGGCATAGAGGTGTAATGGGCTTCCAGAGGGGTGGGGCGTATAGAGATTACAACTGAGGGTTTGAAAATCTAGACTGCCCCGGTTCAAAACCTATCTTTGTCAACACTGACCTTGAGCAAGTTATTCAAGTACTCTGTGGCTTGTTTTCTCGTTTGTGAAGTGAGGGCATGACAGTGTATGTCACATACGCTAGTGTCATGACTAAGTGATCTAGTAACATGAAGTACAAAGGGCAGTGCCTGGCACACAGTGAACTCTGTGTGCCCTGCTGCTTGGAGAACATATGGCAGTATGTATAGCGCTTGAGGGATTGTGGCTGCTCAGGAATGTAGCCCATGTCACCAGTTCGACAAATGTTTACCGATCACCTACTATGTACCAATCACCCTTCTAGGTCTAGGAGGATATATTGGTGAGCTGTTCTAATAGTTTATATTCTAGAGGAGAGAATTGGATAAGAAACATTTAAACAAATGAATAAGATGCTTTCAGAGAGTGGTAGGCGTTCCGGGTTGAACTGTGTTCCCCCAAGAGATGTTGAAGTCCTCACCCCTGTGAACGTGATCTTACTTGCAAACAGGCTCTTTGCAGATGACCAAGTTAGTGGAGTCGTTAGGGTGGGCCCTCACCCACCATGACTGGTGTTATCACAGGAAGGGGCAATTTGGGCACAACGATGGTTATGAACAGCGGGATGCCGTGTGAAGAGACACACAGAGACGACAGTTGTCTCCAAGCCAAGGAATACCGGAGGCTTCCAGGAGCTACCAGTGAGGCCTGGAACAGGTGCTTCCTTTGTAGAAAGGAAGGTTCTTTCTTCTCCGTGTTCTCTCCTCAGAGGGAGCACGGTCCGCCCACTCTGCTTGCAGACTCCCAGCCCCCAGAACTGTGTGGCAATCCATTGCTCTTGTTCTAAGCCACCCGCTTTGTGGTATTTTGTTAGAGCAACAAACCAACACAGTGGGCATGATGAGGAACATAACAGAGGATGATGTGATAGAGAATAAGTGGGGCCAAGGGTGGGCGAAGCTACTTCGGCTGGGGGATACCTGGGAAGCCACTGAGGATGATAAACAGGGAAGAGAGATGATCTGGCTGACTTAAAAAAAAAAAAAAAAACAACTAACAGAGGACAGGCTGACAGTGACCAGAGGGGAGAGAAGAGGGAATTTTAGGGGAGACTGGGAAGGGTTTACAGAAACAAATTTAAAGGACACAGGGACAAAAACTAGAGGGGGGTGGTAATGGGAGGGAATTGGGGAGGGTTGGGTGGGTGGGCTGGATTGGAGTAAAAGGGAGAAAACTGTACTTGAACAATGATTTAAAAAACAAAACAAAACTGTTTACTGACATATAAAAGCCATAGAGAGCCCTGGCCAGTGTAGCTCAGTTGGTTGGAGTGTCGTCCCATACACCAAAAGATTGCAGGTTTGATTCCCTGGTTGGGGTATTTATAGGAGGCAACCGATCAATGTTTCTCTCTCTCTCTCTCTCTCTCTCTCTCTCATTCTTAAAAAGTAAAATAAAATATAGAGAGAAAAGGATACAAATTATAATTGTGGCTCAGTTGGTGGGAGTGCCAACTCAATCTTCACAAGTGAATGCCCCCATGCAACCAGCACTGACCTCTCCTGCCCCGCGTCCCCTTTCGGCAGCAAGAGGACCCGTCTCCTTAGCACGAGACTAAACGATACCCATACCCTCAAACCTGACCCCATGTACTAGTTTTGACTGTTTTTGAACTCCATGTGAATGGGAGTACAGTCTCTTTTGATTTTGGTTTCTTTCATTCCGTATTATTTTTGTGAAATTCCTCCACTTTGTGTGTAGTTTTGGTTCATCCATTCTCAAAACTATGCAGTATTCCACTGTGTAAAGTTCAGTTACCTATTCTACTCTTGAGAGACATGTGAGTAGTTTCCAGTTGAGGCTCTTATAATTAGTGACGCTATGAACATTCTTTTTCACGTTCTTAATGAATGTATTTTTGTATTTCTGTTGGGTGTTTCTAGAGTTGGGATCTGGGTCGTAGACAGATAGCTAGATTCAGCTTTAGGAGATACTGCCATAGCCAGGGCTGACATATTGAAAGGTAATTTGGGTGTGAGTAAAGAACAGAACGTGGTAGTGGGGGTGGCAGCAAGAGTGGAAATGGAGGCCAGAGAGTCTACTGTAACACCGCTGGAAAGGATGGCCAGTGGCTTTGACTGGGACCACAAGGGAGGGGGTGGAAAGAGACATTCTCAACCAGGATTAAACAGGGAAAGCTGATAGGGCCTGACTGATGCCGGTTGGATGTGGGGAGACGAGGGAACGAGGAATCAAGGTCACTAGTTAGGTGTTTGGTTTCAACAATGAGGCGGACAGTTGTGTCGGTTACTGAGATGGAGACCAGCAGAAAAATCATAGGTGTGGGGGAGAATCAACAGCCCCGGTTTGACCACGTTAAGTTTGAGAGGCCAATCAGGTACCCAACCGGTGATGTCAAGTAGACAACTGGAGCTCAGTTAGATGTCAGGACCGGAGAAAGAAACTTACGGCCACCAGCAAATAGGTGTTGGGTACCACTGAGAGGTTCTAGTAAGATGGAGAGGTCACCACCGGTGCTGTCAACATGGAAGTCACCGGTATGCTAGCAAGAACTCGGTGAGAACGTGGAGTGGGAAACCCAACTGGAGTGGATTGGAGTAAATGGGAGATGAGCAAGTAGAGTAACAGGCAATAATATTGCTCAAGAGGTCTTGCCATAAAGAACACAGAAGTGGAAAGAACACGAGAGAGGAATCTGGGTCCGAGGGAGGGTTTTTCTCAAGATGGGAGAGATTTGTCATGTTTGGAAGTGATCCAGAAGGGGGGGGGGTAAGTGTCACATGGGGAAAAGAACAGATAACCACAGACGCACAGACCTCAAGAGACTGAAAGGGGACAGGTTCCAGTGCACAAAAGGAGGAGCTGGGTTTCGCTGGGAACAGGGATGTGTCCTTCAATGGAAGAGGAGGAAAGGCAGAAGTATTTGCAGGCTGACAGACTTGGTGGTAAGATGAAGTTCTCATTCGCTTGCTTTCTCAGTGACGAATAAGCCAAGGTCGTGAATTGGAGGTAGGAGGAGAGGGAGGGATATTGAAGGTTTGGGGAGATAAGGAGCTATGACAGTCATTTGGAGCGTGGAAGAATAAACCTGTCAGGAGCATGTAGTAGGGTCTCAGGCAGTGTGGTGCACCCAACTGAGATCTGTACACATGAATTTAAAGAGACCAGTCATCAGCGATCACTTTTGATTCATTCCCACATAGGAATGAATGGAGTTTGGTAAATATAGTGGTGCTTTGAGCAACTGTTCACTGAATAAACAAATGAGTGGAGGATCATATAAGACAGTTAGATAAGGGAAGAGAAATGAAAATACAGAAGGAATGTGTATCTGCCGTCTTACAACCTACTTGAATACAAAACACAATTATCTGAGAACAAAGCCATATTTCAACAAGCACAAACATATTAAGTTTTCAAGTTGAAGTTATAAATTCTGGACAAATGCAGGGTAAGGGGGGTGGGGTCTGGGTAGAGGTGGGCAAAGTTAGGGTTAAGGGGAAAAATAAAGAAAAAAAATGCAGGGTAATGGCATACTTAAAATAAGATGAAGAGACCCTGGGCCAGGTAGCTCAGTTGGTTAGAGCATTGTCCCAATACGCCAGGGTTGTGGGTTTAACACCCGGTCAGGGCACCTACAAGAGTCAACCAATGAATGCATAAGTAAGTGGAACAACAAATTGATGTTTCTTTCTCTCTCTTCCTTCCTTCCTCTCTCTAAAAAAAAAAAAAAAAAAAAAAAAAATCAATAGAAAGGGAAGGGAGGGAGAAAGAGAGAGAAACATCAATGTGCGGTTGCTGGGGGCTATGGCCTCGCAAGGCAGGCATGTGCCCTGACTGGGAATCAAACCTGCGATGCTTTGGTTTGTAGCCTGCGATCAATGCACTGAGCTATGCCAGCCAGGGCAAATAAAAAATGTTTTAAAAATAAGGTGAAGTTAATTCGGAAGAGCATTCCTGAAGTGAAGTTTCAGATCTGACTTCAATTTAATTAGGAACAAGTGTTAATAGAAAACAGAGCAAAAGGGGAAAAAATAGATGTTAATAAGCAAGGTGGGTAGTACGGGCTATGTTGTATGTTGTGTTGAATGAGTGCAAGAGGACCATGAGTCTGAAGGCAGGGATAACTACATAGCTTAAAGAGTAACCCCGTCACGCTAAACACTAACAGATAGCTTATCTGACGTGGCTCCCGTGTACCCAGTCCCTGCCTTGTGTCCTGGCACCAAGCTAGTCATTTAAAATATATATGATTTCCAATACAAAAACCCTAGAGAATTACATCTTGTTTATTAGTAGTGACCAAAATTCCACCTGTCAGATGAGGGAATTGAGACGCGGCATTTCAGGAATTTTACCAAGCTACCACGTTTAGTGCAGAGCTGAGGCGGGATTTGAAACCGGGTCTCCCTGGAGCCAAAGGCCACTGTCGGTCCCACTTCATTTCACCGCATATTCCCCTTCCCCTTGCACTCAGCGCAGAGGCCTGCCCAGCACAAATGTGTTGCAGCAGTAGTGACCCCAAAATGTGAACCAGGTGACCTGTTCTTGCACTTAATCCCATTGGTTCCCGAACAACCCTCTTCCCCTACTTCCACCCTACTTCCCACCCCCACCCCAAGGGTCCTCCAGTTTCTTCAGTGCGACAGACTCTTTCTGTCCCCTGGGCGCTTGCCTGTGCTGCACCTGCACCTTTGAAGGCGCATTCCCTCCCTCTTCCCAAGCTACCCCTTTCCATCCTTCAGATCTCAGAGTAATTGTTGCTCCCTCTAAACCGCCTTCCCTGGCCAGTCTGCCTAAAATAGACTCCTGTATCAGCCATGCATTTCCTAACGTTTATCATGTTTTGTGATTGCGTTGTCGGTTTACTTTCTGGTGTCCTTCCCCAGTATTAAGCCCCATGAGGCCAGAGAACTTGGGACTTGTTTACCTTTGACTTCCCAGGACTGTGCTGGGGCACTACAGGGGACACTAGTCGGACATGGCTATTCAGGACTGTAGTTGTGGCCCCTGCGGTGAGTGGAAAATTCTTACTGGGTTTCAAAGACTTGGTATGAGAAAGGAATGCACATGATCTCAATGTTTTAAAATATTGATTACATGTTGAAATGATATTTGGAAAAACTAGGTTAAATGTGATTAAAATTAAATTTCACCCGTTTTACTTTTTAATGTGCCTACTATATATATTTTTCAAAGACTTTATTTATTTATTTATTTTTAGAAAGATGGGAAGGGAGGAAGACAGGGAGAGAAACAACAATGTGCCCGAGACACATCGACTGGTTGCCTCCTGCACACCCCCGACTGGAGATGCGGCCCACCATGCAGGCACGCTCCCAGAGCAGGAATCAAACCAGTGACCTTCCGGCTCACAGGCTGGTATTCAATCCACTAAGCCACACCAGCCAGGGCAGAAGGTTTTAATTTACATAAGGGACTCACATTATATAGGGTCTGGCACAAATAGCACCCTTTTTTTATGAGCTGGTCATCTATACCAAGTCTTGTATTACAAAATCACAAGCATGTTAATTGTGCAACATCACATTATCATACTCAAGCAGACCATATGACATTTTAGGTGAAATGTTCGAATTGCTGTCCATCTTGTGCGAGACATTCCCGTACCCTACCAACCACACTCAAGCAAGCCTTACGACATAATTCGACAGTAATGTCAGCAAATTTGTCCCGAATTCTGTCTTTTAGTTCATCAATGTTGCGGGGTTCGGTCTTGTACACAAGATCTTTAAGGATACCCCACAAAAAGAAATCGGGCGGAGTTAGGTCTGGGGATCCATCCGGCCACTCCAGTGGCCCTCGGCGCCCTATCCACCTCCCTTCGAAATGCACATCCAACCATTCTCTGACACACAACGCATAATGTGGCGGCGCGCTGTCCTGCTGGAAGTAAACGCCAAAGTCCTGTTCAACTCTCGGCCACAATTCTGTTTGTAGGACATGGAGGTAATTATTCTGATTGACAGCACCATCAAAGAACACTGGCCCAATTACACCCATGACTGATATCGCTGCCCACACTGTTACCCCTGGTAAGTTTACGTCTTTCTCTAAGATAATATGTGGGTTCACATCGCTCCAATACACACAATTATGGCGATTGATATGGCCATTCAATTTGAACGTAGCCTCATCCGACCACCATATCTTGGTTGGAAAGTTCTCATCCTCACGTAATTTGGCCAAAAATCTTTCACAAAATTCTACCCTTCTGTCTGAATCTCCGTCATGTAAGGAATGTAGCAAACGTGGAATGTATGGCTTCATTTTCATTTTGTCCAGCAACCTTCGAACACTTCTGTCGCTAATACCGAGTTCCCCTGACAGACACTTACTGGATTTTTGAGGGCTTCGTAACAACGATGCCCGTAATTCGGCAGCCTTTTCTTCCGTCGTCGCTGAAACGCGTCTTCCTGACCTTTTGGCATCATGCACACTGCCGGTTGCCTCAAACTTCCTGATCAGACTCGTGATGTTACGACTCTGTACGAGCCGGATGCCAAATTCTTCACGTAACAACCGAGCGGTTGCTGCGCCGTTGCACTGGTTTTGATAGTACAGCTTCACTGCTCTCACTCGCTGCTCCCTTGTCAGTCGATGGGCCATTTTACTTCACGGAACCTGGAACACAAAGGGTAATAAATAAGGTTACTAAGACAACACGTCCGTTTATACTATACTATACTACTTTAAGAACCGTGTTACTTCCGCTGGACCCTGTATTTCTAGGTTCTGAAGGAGCGTTGTCTCAGAGCCTAGCAAAGTGTCCTGGTCCGTTTCATTTAGCAAAATAACCAATGTTAACAGACAGAAGTAATGGGTGAGTGGAGATACGGTCTTTGGCTTCCATTAGGAAAATGGGTACAGCATTGTCCTGGAAGTCAGGAGGCCTGGGTTCTGTTCCAGGATTTACTGGCATCACTGTGTAACCTACCCCACTCTGGGCGTCAATTTTCCCATCAGGCAGGTGATCTCTGAGGTCTGAAAGTGTATGAGAATAAGTGGTGGAGAACGGTGGGGAATCCTGGTCCTATAGACCTTGTCTTCTGTTTGGCTGTAGCACAGCGCCAGAGCTTCGGCCCACGGGAGGAGGCAGCAAGAATCGCAGACTAGACTCCCGAAGTCAGCGAGGACCGCCAGCTTCCTCGGACTGACGTCACTGGAGCGCGACGCCGTAGTCAGTCCGGTCCTCTAAGCGGCAGCGGCTCCCGCCAAGGCGAGCGCGGGGCTAACAGAGTTCAACAGCTCCTGAGCCTGTTTGAGACTCAAGTCTCAATAAACCAGCCCCGGCCCACTTCCTTCTCACTTTCCTCTCACCGGGCACAAGAACCTGGAAGACATGAATCCCACTCCAGTGTCCCGAGCCGACTCTCAGTGCGGCTGCGCAGGGCACGTGCGCGTCCTCGCCGGTCCGGCGATTGGCTGTGACGTAACTTCCGGCGTGAGTGGCGAAAGCCGGGAGGGCGAGCGACTGATCGAGCAGGCATCCAGCAGCAGGCAGCAGGCAGGCGGGCGGGCGGGCAGACGGCACAGTGGGAGGGAGCAAGTGAGCAGTGAGTGAACCAGCGAGGGCAGCCGCGTCCCGAGATCAGCTTAGATTCCCCTCGTCCCTCTGACCCCCTCCCCGGAGCCCACAGCGCCTCCGGTCTCCAGCGGAGCGGACACGGCCCGGCCCGGCCATGGCCTCGTTGCTGAAGGTGGATCAGGAAGTGAAGCTCAAGGTAGCGGCACCTGTCCGGGCCTCGTTACCCCTCGCTTCGATCCCCAAGCAGTCTGACCGTCTCCCCACTCCCCATGGCGTCTTTGTCTCCCTGGGGACACCAGCGCTGAGCTTCCGCTCGACTCAGCCCAGCCCCCCACTCCCGGAGACGGCATCGGGGAACAGGATAGTATAGGGTGGCCTTCTGTAACTCGTCTAGTGATGGAGAGCCCTAGGGACACTTCTGCGGACACGTGGTGAACTCAGTGCTTTAGGCTAGTGACAGCTGGAAGTTCCCCAGCCCCGCCTCCGGACGCTGCCGCTGTCCTTGGCGTCAGGCCTGCCTGAGGCCAGGTCTGGAAGGGATTGGCACGTTTGTGAGCTCACACCTCTACTATCTCCCTGCCTTACCTCTGCTCACAGAGGCAGACAGCCTCAGACACAAAGAGGGAGAGAGGGAAGACAGCCGGGCCCTGCCCTCAAGCCCTGCTTCCCTCTCCTGAGATGGAGAAATGGGTCCTCAAAAAGATAAAATACTTGCAGTCTGGGGGCCTCTCAGCTTCTCATTACAATTACAAGGTGAGGGAGAGACAGCTAGATTTGGTTTTCCCTGTCCTGCCCTCTCCTCCGTTGCCAGGTACTGACTTGCTCTTACTGAATTGCTCTTTGTTAATTTTAGGTTGATTCTTTCAGGGAGCGGATCACAAGTGAGGTGAGTGAAATAAATAGAAAAGTGAGTGCTGGTTAATAATTGGGAGTTTCCCAAAGGAGAGGGAACTGTAGAGCAAAACCATCCTACAATTCTTAATGTCATTTTTCCTCATTTTTAGGCAGAAGACTTGGTGGCAAATTTTTTCCCAAAGAAGTTGTTAGAACTTGATAGTTTTTTGAAGGTGAGAGACCCTTTTCCTCAGATTTCCCAATTTTTTTTTTTGACCCTGGTCTTTCTGTCAAATGGGACAAACCACGTGTTGATTCTGTTTTCTTTTGTACTGTGAAGCACTCTCATTTCTTGTTTCTGTGTTCATCTTGAAAAGACTAATATTCAGGGGGTGGGCGTCTCTCTTGCAGGAACCCATCCTAAACATCCATGACCTAACTCAGATCCACTCAGACATGAATCTCCCTGTCCCTGACCCCATTCTTCTCACCAATAGCCACGATGGACTGGATGGTGTAAGTGTCCTATATTTATCTTTGTCTTCTGAAGCAATAGGTTCTGTGTCCTCTATTTCCCGGTCAGTTCACACATGCACAGAGGAGATGTGGGATTTGGATCTGGGAATGTGGACTTTCACAGGCTCCATGACTCCAGTACACCCCCTTCAGACCCTGAATGTCATTTATAGAAGGAGGTGAATTTGCCAGTGCTACTCTGTGTTGGAGTAAGTTTCCAGTAGGACTAACAGCTACAGGTTCCCCCAGGCTTCCTGGTCTGTTCCCATGACTTTAAGCAGGACTTTTTTTTTTTTTTTACCTCTTTCAATGTCTTGAGTTTTGTTATGGGATAAGTACTTCCTGATATAAAATCACAGTCCCTGTCTTCGCTGTGCATCTTTGTTACCTAGTCCTTATCCATTAAATGTCCACATTCTACAACACTGGCGACATTGTATTGTTCTCTGTCTGCCTTACCGTCCCATTGTTAGAGCTTACAGTTCTGGAAAGCAGAACCTGTCTTAATCATCTCTGTATTTCCAGGCCCTCACGTTGTTCCTGGTACATAACAGGTGCTAAATATGTGTGATCGACTATTGTGTTTCTTTGTGGGACCAGCAGACTTGTACATTTTTCCTTCATTGTCTTGACCCTGCATTGAATTGTTCTTTTTTCCTGTTGTGTGCAGCAGCGATTTTCAACCAGTGTACCCCAAGAATTTGTAAAACATGCAACACCTGACTGTTTAGTCAGAGGCACTGACCTCTTTTCCCTTAGACTGTCAAATGAAACAATGACAGCAGCCAACACAATAGCCATCTGGTATGGGTGAACCAAAATCCTGCCTACTTTTTTGTTGGATCAGCAAAACGTATCTATTTTGGTGTGTTGCAGAATTTTAGTAATTAGTTTATGTGTGCCATGAGATGAAAAAGGTTGAAAGTCACTTTTGTATAGTATCCGTTCCTCTCCTCTAATTGCTTAATGTATTATATTTCCTGAAAGTTCGGTCTTACCAACTAGAATGTAAGTTGCTTTGTGGCAAGAGTCTTTTCTCAAAGCCTCGTATGTACTTAGTGAGTTGCGCAAATTAATAAGATAACTCGAGAGTCAAAGAAGTGACGAAACATGCGTGATGTGTAATTTGTGATAGGGGTGCAAGTGTTGAGAGCAGGCTAATCTCTGTCTGTCTGTTTCCTTAGCCCACTTACAAAAAGCGGAGGTTGGATGAGTGTGAAGAGGCTTTCCAAGGTAAGAGCCACCCCACCTGCCCCTGGCTTGCAGCCTTGAGAAGCAGGACGGGTCTGGGGTTCTCCTGGCCTGGAAGCAGGATCTGGTTTTATTTCCCAGTGTTAGCATTCCCACGTCTTCCAGATATGCTCATTATTTAATGGTGTCACTCTAAACTGGACTTTTCAGTGAAAAAGCAGGGTTTGACTTGGTATGGGCCGCCAGAGGAGAGGGACGGGGGTCGTGTGCATGGCAGATTTCTCACAGGGGTCCCAGGGCCATGTGTCGTCCCCCACCCCCCACGGTCCTAGTTGGTACCTTAAGTCGGTAGAGCATATTTTAATTCTCTTATTTTGTAGACTTTGGGCATACCGTGGCTGCTCACTTGTTAATCCATACATTCTGTCCTCGATGCTGTTCGTGGTATCGATGTTTGTTGTGACAGATGAAAGGCAGAGGCCATAGCATCTCGTGGGTCTGGGGAAGAAGGGAGACAGGTGGGGGTGCCATGTCCTGGCCCTCACCCCAACCACTCGGCCTCCTTCGTGTCCCTGCCAGGAACCAAGGTGTTCGTGATGCCCAACGGGATGCTGAAAAGCAACCAGCAGCTGGTGGACATCATCGAGAAAGTGAAACCCGAGATCCGGCTGCTGATTGAGAAGTGCAACACGGTGAGGCAGGGCCAGTGGCCTGTGGGCTGGCTTCAGATGGCCCAGGTGGAGTCCGCACAGTGACGGGTGGCGGGGCTGGGACTGGAGGTGACACGGGTGCTGCCAGCCTGAGTGTCTTGGCTTCTGTACTCCTGGCATCTGGCGCCAGCAACATGAATTGTGTGCTTCCTTGTATATATATGAGGACGTCAGCAGAAAAAGCTGTGGTCCTCATATATATATTTTGGGCTTTTCACCCTCCAGGTCAAAATGTGGGTACAGCTCCTGATTCCTAGAATAGAAGATGGGAACAACTTTGGGGTGTCCATTCAGGTAATGTGTTTCCATCGTACACTGGAGAAGGTTGGGAAGACACTCCTGCTTTGTCCATTGAAGTGACTTTTGACTTACTGTTTTGTGTGTTTATTTGTTTGTTTGTTTAGGAGGAAACAGTTGCAGAACTAAGGACTGTGGAGAGTGAAGCTGCATCTTATCTGGACCAGATTTCTAGGTAGGGCTGCCTGGGTGTGGCCCAAGCACTGGGGGCTGGCAGGGTGGGGAGCACTGTCCAGGGTCTCCTGCAGCTTTCTCCTCTTCTCTCTCCTTCCAGATATTATATTACAAGAGCCAAATTGGTTTCTAAAATAGCTAAATATCCCCATGTGGTAAGTACGGGTTCTGTGGCCCAAGGGTGGAGGTGGCAGGACAGGGAGGAGCGACCGTCCCGGGGCAAGAGCTGTCTGCGGACAGTCTGGCCTTGGGAGCTGGCCTCCTCTGTGCCCCTTCCTCCAGGAGGACTATCGCCGAACCGTGACGGAGATCGACGAGAAGGAATATATCAGTCTCCGCCTCATCATATCAGAGCTAAGGAATCAGTATGTAAGTACCCTTGGCCCCTGCCCACAGTTGCCTTGGTGTCTTAGTCCTGGTGATAAATTTCCTGTCATTCTCTGGGGGTTGAGATGGGAGACAGAGATAAAATGAACAGAATAAGTTCTGCTTGGCAACCGAGTGTTGAGAACTGTGAGATCATTGAGGGTGTATAGCTGGGTGTCTCCCTTCTCTGCCTCGATGGGGGGGGGGGTGCAGTGTAGCCTAAGGGCAAAGAGGAGGTCGTCGGAGTCCAATTGGAACCGATTCTACCTTTAAAGTGTGGCCTTGGGCAAGTTGTCGGACCTCAGACTTCCTTTTCTTCACCTGCAAAATGGGATTTAGAGTGTCTGCTGCACAAAGGTGGTTTTAAAACTGAGGGAGAGACCCCTGGCCGGTGGCTCAGGTGGCTGGAGCATCGTCCCGTGCACTAGAAGGTTGTGGGTTCAATCCCCCATTCAGGACACATACCCTATTCAGGGCAAATACTGAGAAGATCAAACGGCCCCTGGGCTGCGGGTTCGATCGGGCTGCATACGGGAGGCCACTGGTGGGTGCTTCTCTCACATCGGTGTCTCTCTCTCCCCCCCTTCCTTTGTCTCTAAAATCAATACACATATCCTTGGGTGAGGATTAAAAAACACATACATTTTTTAAAATGAGTGAGATGACCCATGGAAGGACCCACTGCAGTTCTTGGTGTGTTGAGCGTGCAATCAGTGTTAGTTACCGTTAGGCACACAGGGCCTTGGGAGCGCCCAGGGACGCCCAGGGCGGGGCGTAAATCGGGCAGCCGCCGTGATGTGCGGTGCAGGCGAGTGAGACGGGTTGTGTGAATAACTGCTGGGGAGTTCGGTAGGGAGGGGCAGGTAGGACAGACGTGTGACTGTCTGGTCTCTCCCCTCCCAGGTCACTCTACATGACATGATCCTGAAAAATATCGAGAAGATCAAACGGCCCCGGAGCAGCAATGCAGAGACACTGTACTGAGGCCAGGGCCAGGGCCAGGGGACTCTGTGAGTCTGGCTCAAGACCGACATTGCCTTGGTTTGTTACATGACTATCGTGATGGGGAAACTGGCTGGAAATAGTAATCACACCTCTCTCTGTTTTTAGTTAGAGTCTAATGAAGCTCTCATGTAGTTCTGTGACGTGTTTACCTCTTTTTTCAGGCCTCAGGAACTCTTCTATTTCCCTCCCTAACGCCCCGGCCCACCCTCATTTCTTGAGAACTCCAGGTTCGTGTGCGCAGGACGCTGCCACAGGAATGCTTGCGTTTCCTCTCCCCGTCCTCCTCCTGTGACTTGGGCTTTGTGTTCGTTTGTCTGTTTTCCTCTGGATGATTAGTTGGTTAGGAGCTGAAGGAACTAGAAGGAAAGTGCTAGGTGTTTGTTATTTTTAGGATCTGGGGTCGGGGAGACCAGCTTCTCTCCTCCGACGTGAGGTTAGTGTCTCTTGCCCATGTGGGACACTGAATCCTCCCTGCCACCGTTGTCCTGGTGATGACCGCGGGGTTCCCATCCACATACATACGTGACCAGAAACACCTTAGACCTCAGCTGAGTCCCTAGCTCCTTCAGATGTTTTTATAACTAGATTTTCACACACACAAACGTGCATGATCAACACACACGGACACACACGCATCTGCCTTTCTCCTCTGTTACCTGACTCTCCCACAAACACTGTCTCTCCCTCACACACATTGTTCTGGAGGTGATCGTGGTCTCAGTCATCATCCGCCAGGGCCCGCTGTCTCCTGACGCCGTAGCCCCTGGGTACGCAGGGGCCGGTGAGCAGAGGAGAGCCGAGCGGTGAGAAGCGGAGGGTCTGGGGAAGGCTCCCGCACTGTGACTTGGCGCTCTCTGGGCATTATGGCAAAGGCCAGTCCTCAGACTCCTGACTGCCTCTCTCTCGACCGGCTGTCGGTCAGGGTGGAGGTGTCCGCGGCTGCGAGGGACAGATGCTGCTACTCCTGCCAGGCTTTCCCTCCGGGGAAAAATAGGTTTTATTTATAGTGTTGTGCTTCCAAGGAACGCAGTCCCGTGTGTGCCCCGTGCGTGCACGCACACACAGGCGTGTGCTCATTGTGTGTGTGTGTGTGTGTGTGTGTGTGTGTGTGTGTGTGTGTAAATCTGCTGGGCAAGTCCGAACCGTAGAAGAGTTGCCTCCCATCTCTCGAATCTTCCAGAGATGCCTCCCACTTTTTATTAATTCTGCCATTACTGGAGAGTCAGTGTCTGCAGTCACCCGCCAGCCAGTGACTCTCTCTGTGTCTGGTTCTGGCTTATTCCCCCCCCGTCCCGTCTCTGTCTTCCAGCCCCTGAACACGTCCCCCACCCCCCGGCTGTGTCGTTTCTCACCCCCAGGACTGCTGTGTAGAGGGGGAGTCAGGACGCCATCTTCCCGTGAATAGCGCTCAGTAACAAACCAACTGCATTTTAGTTGGGCAGTGCCCCGACCCTCCCCCCGGACCCCTTCCAGATAAAACACGCCCCTCCTCCCACCATGCGTTTCTCAGTTTCCCTTTTTGTTTGTTGGATTGTTCTGCTGCCCCCACGCCTCACCCTACCGCCCTTGGGTCGTCATGTAAAATTCTTTTACCATGTCAAGAAATTATTAAAAATACAGGTACTTTGACCTCTTTCTAAAGCCGCAGACCCTGGTGCGATGCCTCTGGTGGCTAGGGACGCAACCGTATTCACGTGCGTGTGCACCTCCACGTAGCACTGCCAGCCCCCCATCGGGTGTCCTTTTACCAGTGGACCTTCCTCTTTCTTCGGGAATAATGGAAAGATTGAGACTCCTGCCTAGCAAGAGGCAAGGGTTGGTCCTTCATTTGTGTTCAGTCTGAATTATGTGAAAGATAGCTCTTCCCAAGTCTAAGCTGCTCCGTCCCAGCCCTCAATAAGATCTCAGTTCCTTACTTGCTTCCTTCCCCTGTGGTACCCATGAACTGCCAGTAGAGGCCGCTCTAGTTCTATGTGGGCAATCACCTGGTTCAAGGCTCACCCTACCCTGTGGTTTTCTTTACCTTATGATAATTCTCCCCTCTGAATAATGTCTTAAATTTCTTGAGGAGATGCCAGGGGACTCTTGGTTTCCAATGACTTAGAAGGCTGTCTGGGACCCTAGCTCCCTCTGAAATAAAGTTTCCTCAACTTCCACCTTGTAAAGTAGCCTCCTGGTTTCCAGTGATCCCTTTGTGGTCTCTGCAAAAAGAGATATACATGGTCTTGAACGGTGGAGGAACATCTGCTCTGTTCTGTCTCAGAGATAACCAGCAGCTCACAGTTTTTTTATGTCCACCTGTGCCATGCTGTGTTAAGCACTTGACATGCATGACCACATTTAACCTTCAGAACCTTCTTTATAGGAGAGGACACAGGCTCGTGGTAGTACCTCCCCTCAGGTCACACTGCTTAGCCTCCTGGGGCCAGTACAGATCTCACGCCCAGACCTTCACCGCTTCTCCTTTCTCACTGCCCAGATAGACGAGGCCTGAGCCTGCAGGTCAAGGGCTCGGCCTAGGCAGCTGCCAGAGCCCAGTGCTTGCTGCCGACCCAGGCCGCAGGTCCCGGAAACACGTGGGGCTGGCGCACCTGCCAGGGTGCAGGGAAATGGACACTTCTGGTGCCTGCAGTCAGCACACAGGACTCAGCTGGGCATCCGAGACTTGCATTCTTCCTCACACCTGTTTTGGGTGGAAGGTAGAGTTTAGCGTTACTTCCAGTGCCCTCCAGTCTGAGGGCCTAAATGATGGCAAGGAGCACGGAGCACCGATCGTGCTGCCGGTAGGGGTTCAGGGGCCAGGGAGCCGCCGTGCACGTGGAAGCGGTGCCTCGGGCCAAACCACAGAACAGAAAATTGGAACCGAATTATATAAATCAAGGTCAGAAATTTCCTGTTCAACCCACAGGGTGGAGTTTTCTCCATTCCTATCCATCCGACTGAATATAAACCCTGATTTGATGTCAGCAGCTAGAAGGAGCAGCTGGTAGGACTCTCGATTCAGCTCTCAGCATTCACCATGAATGTCAAGGTGGCCCTCGTGTTCCTGGCACTGTCCCTCATCACCATCTTTGCCCTGACCTATGTATTGCTGACCAGCCACGGGGGCTCCAGCCAGCCTCCCCGCTGCCCCTCCATATCCCCCAGTGCCCAGCACTGGACACACCCTGGCCAGAGCCAGCTGTTTGCAGACCTGAGCCCAGAGGAGCTGACGGCTGTGGTGAGCTTTCTGACCCAGCAGCTGGGGCCAGGCCTGGTGGATGCAGCCCAGGCCCGCCCCTCGGACAACTGCATCTTCTCGGTGGAGCTGCAACTGCCCCCCAAGGCAGCAGCCCTGGCCCACCTGGACAGGGGGAGCCCCCCACCTGCCCGGGAGGCCCTGGCCATCATCATTTTTGGTGGACAACCCCAGCCCAACGTGAGTGAGCTGGTGGTGGGACCACTGCCCCACCCTTCCTACCTTCGGGATGTGACCGTGGAGCGCCACGGGGGCCCCCTGCCCTACCACCGGCGCCCCATGGTGGAAGCTGAGTATGCTCTGATGTGGAAGCATTTGAAAGAGGTGGAGCTACCCAAGGCACCAGTCTTCCTTGCTTCGGTCTTCAACTACAATGGCTCCACTTTGGCACCTATACACTCCACTCCCAGGGGCTTGCGCTCGGGGGACCGTACTACCTGGATCGCCCTCCACCATAACATCTCGGGTGTTGGGATTTTCCTTCACCCGGTGGGGCTGGAGCTACTGCTGGACCACAGGGCCCTGGATCCTGCCCGCTGGGCCATCCAGCGGGTCTTCTACCTTGGGCGCTACTATGCAGACTTGGGCCAGTTGGAACGGGAGTTTAAGGCCGGCCGACTGGAAGTGGTTAGAGTGCCTCTGCCCCTGCCAGACGGGGCTTCATCCCTAAGGCCCCGTGTCCCCGCAGGTCCTCTCCCCCCTCTGCAGTTCTCACCCCAGGGCTCCCGATACAGTGTGCGAGGGAACCTGGTGGCGTCCTCCCTCTGGACATTCACCTTCGGCCACGGGGTGTTCAGTGGCATGAGGATTTTCGATGTTCGGTTCAAGGGCGAGCGAGTGGCCTATGAAGTCAGTGTCCAGGAGTGTCTGTCTGTCTATGGTGCTGACTCACCCAAGACGATGACGACCCGATACCTGGATAGCAGCTATGGACTCGGCAGCCACAGCCGGGGCTTGGTGCGGGGTGTGGACTGCCCCTACCAGTCTACGATGGTGGACGCCCACGTGTTCGTGGGCAAAGGGGCAGTCCAGCCGCTCCTGGGGGCCGTGTGTGTGTTCGAGGAGGCCCAGGGACTGCCCCTTCGAAGGCATCACAACCACCTTCAGAGTCATTTCTACGGTGGCCTGGCCGGCTCGGCCCTCGTAGTCAGGTCTGTGTCGACCGTCGGCAACTATGACTACATTTGGGACTTCGTGTTGCACCCAAACGGGGCGCTCGAAGGGCGGGTCCATGCCACGGGCTTTGTCAACACGGCCTTCCTGAGCGGCGGGGAGGAAAGCCTCCTCTTCGGGAACCGCGTGGGGCAGCGAGTGCTGGGCACGGTGCACACGCACGCCTTCCACTTCAAGCTGGACCTGGACGTGGCAGGTGAGTGTCCAGGGAAGGAGGCCTTCGGAGTGGAGCGGAGGGGAGGGAGACCCCCGCCGCCCCGCCCCAGGTCAAGCTGGAACAGCGTAGAGGGTAGCGTTCCAGCTGCGTGATTCGCCGTGGCAACAGCCGGGGCTGCTCACCGTGCATTCATTCAGCTGCGGTCAGCTGACGGGTCACCGGCGGGCAGAGGAGGGGGCTTCCCCGACCAGCTCTGACCACCCAGCCTCTCGGATGTGCTGCCATTCTGAAGTTAGTTTAAACAGAATGGCTGCACCTGCCTTAGCCTCGAATGACAACGGACGGGTGGTGAATTTGCCCCAGAGCTGGGTGGGCTGGGGTGGGGGCCCTGAGTCCTTCCTGATTCCGAAGGGCAGTGGAGGCCGGGAAAGCCGGGGCCCGCGCAGCGGCAGGAGACGGTCCATCCTGCAGCGCTTTTCAGAGGAGGGCCGGTCTGGGGCCTGAGAAGGCAGTGGGGACACCAGCCGGGAGTTGCTGCTCCACAGGGGTTCAGGCACCCGGGGACATGGGACGGTGGCCCTGTCCTCGGGAGGGCCATCCCATCCCACCCCTAGGCAGGGGTGTCATTGCACATGTTGTCACAATGACAAGGAAGGCACGTAGCAGGCTGCTGCCGGGGCACGAAGGGAGTTCTCAGGTAGGGCTCCGAGCACAGAGAGGACCTGCTGCTCCTGACACGGGTTAGTCGAGGGCAGAAAATAACCCGCTTATCAAATCACAGACAATTAGGCCCAGAAGGAAAATGAGGGACCCACCAGACCCTCTCCATCTTACAGTTTGGGAGATTCAGGAGGGTTGGGGGAGAGGGGAGAAGAAGGGATTGCCCGAGTATAAAGTGCTACAACAGGGGGGTCAAACTCACTTTCACCGGGGGCCGCATTGGCCTCGCGGTTGCCTTCAAAGGGCCGAAGGTAATTTTGGGGCCCGGCAAATGTAACTGCTCCTTAACAGTTAAGTGGCAGCTCGGCGCTGCTGCTGGACAGAAACAAGGTGGAGGGCCGGATAACACAAGGAGGCCGGATTCGGCCCGCGGGCCTTGTGTGTGCTCTAACTAAGGATTTTTCTTGTGAAACGTTCTCTTGTCGTCTTGGGTATAAAGACACGCCGTTGAGTGTGTGTGGCGTGGGGGCGGAGGGGAGGAAGAACCAAGAAAATGGCATGATTGAAATGACATATTAACAATTCTCTGACATATTTGGAATATGACTTTTGTAATTTGAAGTTTTCCTTCAGCATTTCTGATATTAAAGAGCCTTGTCTTAGGAAGTAAAATCAAGTGATGTTTCTTGGATCCCTAGTGGGCAGAGCACAGGTTGGCGCTGGGGGCCAGAGGCTAGGCCAGGCCCCCTCTGCCCGGGACAGCCCGCAGACGCACCGGCTTCCGCCAAGCGCCCCCCGCCCGGGGCCAGCTGCCTTTGCATAGCTTGTGTGTAAAGGAGCTGACCGTCCGAACATGCCGAGTGGGTGATCAACTGCTGAGTGGGCGGGCAATGAGCGCAGGTTGCTATTGCTATGAGGTCTGGGGAGTTCCCAGACAATTTAAAGATATAAGTCTCGCTTCTGAAAAAGGCGAAAGTGGTCCCCATGTTGTTGAGAGAGGAAGCGAATTCCCAGAGCTGAGAGGAGTGTGCAGAGCACTGTGGAAGGGGACTGGGTTTTTCCAGCCAGCCTCTCCAAGACAAATGTCCCTTTCATAGTTTACAAGAATGTAACTAGGCCACCTGTGTGTGCTTTTCCATTTAAAGAGCTCAGCCATCGAAGAGCCTTCATTGTGCCAAGTGTAGAGATTCGGAAAATGAGAACCAAAGAAGCAAACCGCTGGCCCGAGGGTAGACCGGTGCTAACAGAACTCTGTGTAGTGACGGAAATATCCTATACGCGCATTGTCCAATACGTTAGCCCCTGGCACGCATGGCTGTTGAGCACTGGAAATGTACCCAATGTGGTGGAGGGACTGAATTTTTAATTTAAATGCAAGTGGTCACTTGTGACTACTTGGAACTGTGTTGGACAGGGCAGGGTCGCAGAAGATGGGCTGGTCCCCAGTCCAGGACCCCCTGGTCCCGGCGCGGTGCATTCTCTGGCGGGCGCTGCTGCCCTTTGTCAGGCCACTGCAGCGGACGTCACGGGGGAGATGAACCTGTCTCACCCGGTGTGGAACTCCTCTCCCTCCCCTCATTCTGGCAGGGCCGAAAAACTGGGTGGTGGCTGAAGACGTGGCGTTTAAACCCGTGGCAGCTCCTTGGAGTCCAGAGCACCAATTGCAGCGTCCACAGCTGACTCGGCAGGTCCTAGAAAGGGAGGACCTAGCGGCTTTTGCCTGGGGAAATCCCCTTCCCCGCTATCTTTACCTGGCTGGCAACCAGACTAATGCTTGGGGTCACCAGCGCGGGTACCGAATACAGATCCACAGCCCCCTTGGCGTACACATCCCCCTGGAGAGTGACATGGAGAGGGCGCTCAGCTGGGGGAGGTGAGGAGGGCACCCGGCACGCGGGCGGGCAGGGAGGGAAGGACCAGCCCCCTTTTCCACCCCAGCTCTCAGAGGCCCCAGCTCACCATCCCTGCTTACCATCCACCCCCGGACCTCCTCTGAGATCCAAGCAGATAGGGGATGGGAGATGATCTTACACACAGTCTGGTCCAGAGGACTCCAGGGACAGGAAAGATCTTTGCCATTTGCTGACTCCCCCCTCTCACAACACTCCTGGTCAGATACCAGCTCGCGGTGACCCAGAGGAAAGAGGAGGAGTCGCAGAGCAGCAGCATCTATCACCAGAATGACATCTGGACACCCACTGTTGCCTTTGCTGACTTCATCGATAATGAGACGCTCTTAGGAGAGGTTGGTGGCTCTAGAGACGGGGGAGAGGGGCTCCTCTGCGTCTGGCGTCTTGGCTGCCCGCACACTGGCAGCAGATTGGAGGAAATGGTCTATTGCCAGTCCTCAGATTCAGGAGCCGAGGAGTTCCCTGATGGCCAACGCAGATTAGCCCTGGGACACTGACCACCCCCTACGGCCTCTCATGTGGATCACCACCACCTAGGCCTGGGGCTGGGAGGAGGCGGACGCGGGGCTGAGGCTGGAGGTCAGGGACTGTGGCTGAGGGGTGGTTCTCTGGGTCTCGCCTCCAAAGTCCCTTCCGCTCCTCCCTCTTCCTTCAGGACCTGGTGGCCTGGGTGACAGCCAGCTTCCTGCACATCCCCCATGCCGAGGACATCCCCAACACGGTCACTGTGGGGAACAAAGTTGGCTTCTTGCTCCGACCCTATAACTTCTTTGACGAGGACCCCTCTGTCTTCTCCCCCGGCAGCATCTACTTTGAGAAGGGCCAGGATGCCCGGCTCTGCGGTGTCAACCCTGCGGCCTGCATCCCCCACCTGGCCGCCTGTGTCCCGGACTTGCCCCCTTTCTCTTACCAAGACTTTTAGCCCCAAGGGTGCGGTGGGGTGAGGTGGGGGGGGGGGGGGGGGGGGGGGGGGGATGGTGCTAGGACAGGAGGTGTGTCCCTTCTTCTCTCTTCCCAGTTTCTGCACCTCCCCCCACACACCCTCTTAATGTTTCCAAGGAAACAGCTTCTTTCTGCACTACCCCCCCCATGTATCCTTCTGGTTAATTCATAGTCCTAGTTTTTTTTTTAAATGATGAATTTATACAAATGATATTATTATTATTAAAATAATTCAAGCAAAAACACCACAAGTCCTACCACTCAGCAATAGCTAGAATTCCCATTTGGTGACCCTTATACCAGGTATTTCTTCATCAGGTGCATTGAAATGGAAGAATAGATAGAATTTTGTAAAAAAATAAATGGTATGTGCAATTTATAATAAAAAGATCACAAGATTTTTACTTGAATTGCTTCTATGTCACTTTTGAAGTCTCTAGAGGTCCCCAGAGAATATTCCAGATTCTGGCCAAGGAATTTAAGAGGAGAGAGGACAAGGGTGACAGGCCCGGCCAAGGAATGCTGCTTGGGAAACTGGAGGGCTGGGGGCGGGTGTCCTTGGAGAGAGCGGCACTTCCAAGTCAGAGGAAAGGGAACATCTGGCCCCCGGAAAGTGGGAGTTGAGGGAAGCAGCGGGGCTGAGGGAGGTGAGGGGCCGCAGACCCCGCCCCTTGGTGCTGGTACATTTCTGTACATTTCTGTGCTGGGGCTGGTCAGCTACATTATCCTGAAATCCCTCTCCCTTCCCCTGCCCTCTCTCTCCCTGGTTCCAGCCCTGACCCAGGCAGCAGAGTCCATTTGGGAGCCTGGAAGACAAAGCCTTGTAGGGTCTGTGGCAATCACCGCCGCCCTGCGTCAGGCCCGCCCCTGAGCCCCGGCTGGCCCCACCCCCCCACCTCAGCCTTTCTGGTCTTTCCCACCCTCCGTCTCCTATGCCTCTGAATCCTGGGAACCTAAACCAGAGTCCAGGAGGCCCCAAGAGCGAACCTCTTCTGTGACCGGAGAATATACTTCTTCACTCCGGTTCAACCCTCTGTCCCTCCGTTCACAAGACCATGAACCAGAAGACAACCCTGGTCCTCCTCGCTCTGGCGGTCATCACCATCTTTTCATTGGTGTGCGTCTTGCTGGCTGGCAGGGGGGGAGATGGGGGTGAACCCAGCGTGCCTCCTCGCTGCCCGTCCATATCCCCCAGTGCCCAGCACTGGACACACCCTGGCCAGAGCCAGCTGTTTGCAGACCTGAGCCCAGAGGAGCTGACGGCTGTGGTGAGCTTTCTGACCCAGCAGCTGGGGCCAGGCCTGGTGGATGCAGCCCAGGCCCGCCCCTCGGACAACTGCATCTTCTCGGTGGAGCTGCAACTGCCCCCCAAGGCAGCAGCCCTGGCCCACCTGGACAGGGGGAGCCCCCCACCTGCCCGGGAGGCCCTGGCCATCATCTTCTTTGGCGGACAACCCCAGCCCAACGTGAGTGAGCTGGTGGTGGGACCACTGCCCCACCCTTCCTACCTTCGGGATGTGACCGTGGAGCGTCACGGGGGCCCCCTGCCCTACCACCGGCGCCCCGTGCTATTCCGAGAGTACCTGGACATAGACCACGTGATCTTCAACAGAGAGCTGCCCCAGGCTGCTGGTCTCCTCCACCACTGCTGCTTCTACAGACGCCAAGGAGGGAACCTGGTGACGATGACCACGGCCCCCCGGGGTTTGCAGTCAGGGGACCGAGCTACCTGGTTTGGCCTCTACTACAACATCTCAGGCGCTGGGTTTTACCTGCATCCCATAGGGTTGGAGCTGCTGGTAGACCACAAGGCCCTGGACCCTGCCCGCTGGACCATCCAGAAGGTGTTCTTCCAAGGCCGCTACTACAAGAGCCTGGCTCAGCTGGAGGAGCAGTTTGAGGCTGGCCTGGTGAACATGGTGCCGATCCCAGACAATGGCACGGGTGGGTCCTGGTCCCTGAAGTCCCAGGCGTCCCCAGGTCCGGCTCCCCCTCTGCAGTTCCATCCCCAGGGCCCCCGCTTCAGTGTCCAGGGGAGTCTAGTGTCCTCCTCCTTGTGGACTTTCTTTTTCGGCCTCGGAGCTTACAGTGGCCCAAGGGTCTTTGACATCCGCTTCCAGGGAGAACGGCTAGCTTACGAGATCAGCCTCCAGGAGGCCTTGGCCGTCTACGGTGGAAACTCTCCCGCAGCAATGCTGACCCGCTACATCGACGGCAGCTTCGGCATGGGCAAGTACTCCACGCCCCTGACCCGTGGGGTGGACTGCCCCTACCTGGCCACCTACGTGGACTGGCACTTCCTTCTGGAGTCCCAAGCCCCCAGGACAGTACGAGATGCCTTTTGTGTGTTTGAACAGAACCAGGGTCTCCCCCTGAGGCGACACCACTCGGATATCCACTCCCATTATTTTGGGGGCCTCACGGAGACAGTGCTGGTCTTCAGATCCGTGTCCACCTTGCTCAATTACGACTACGTGTGGGACATGGTCTTCCACCCCAACGGAGCCATAGAGGTCCAGTTCCATGCCACTGGCTACATCAGCTCAGCCTTCCTCTTTGGTGCTGGCCGGAGCTACGGGAACCAGGTCCGGGAGCACACACTGGGCACCGCCCACACCCACAGTGCCCACTTCAAGGTGGATCTGGATGTAGGAGGTAAGACGTCCTGGAGGGGGAAAGTATTCCGGAAGAAGGGCTCAAGTGTGTGGTCTCTGCTCATTTTGGATGTATGACGGTTATGCGGGAAAGGAAGGCATGAAAGCAAGTACGTGGTTTTGGAGTTCATGCTTCCTCTTTGGCTGGATAGGAGTGGGATGCTGCGTTTTATTCAGCTCATTGGCTGGTGCACAGCCGCCAGCCCTGCTCCACATGACTCCAGCTGAAAATCTTGGGAAATGGCAGAGCTCAGGGGGGAGGCGGGATCTGGGCCAGCAGATTTCCCTTTGCCCTCTTCCCGCTCTCGCACTCACATGGGGCCTGTCTCAGGGAGGCGGCCATTTGTCTTTCGGTTCTTGAAGGACACGTTTGCACTCTGCCAAGCCCCTGGCACATGCAGGCCCATCATGGGACACCCCGGGTTGGACATTTTCTAGGAAGAGGGACCCTCCTCTTTCCTGATTTTCTCTCTCTTGCTTGGGCTTAAGTGTGAGCGATAAAATGGATACAGCGGAGCATTTCAGAGAGTCCCTGGCGGTCACAGAGAGAGCCAAGGAGACACGGTGTCTTAGAACCTTTTTCCTTTTCTTCGAGCTGATCACCAGATTTGGTGGTTTTTATTTCTGTTCTGCCTTCAAAACACACTCCTCGCTGGGCACCCCCTGTCCCGCCCCTGCTGGGACTACATCTCGCTGCTTCCTCTCTTCCTCCTCCCGGAGCTGGGGTTCACGCTGGGCCCCGAGGGACCTAGCCGCCCACGCCAGCCTGCCCCTCGTCCGGGTCTCCCTTTCCCCATCACCTGTGGGTCCCATGCACAGAACAGCTCACAAGGCCCTTCTCCCCAGAACGCAGCTCCGTCCTGCCTTTCCGATTCTTCATCCGAGCACCGGTTTAGCCGAACTCACACCCAGCCCGTCCCCGGACACAACAGCACGTGGACGGCCAGGCTTCTTTTGTCCCGCTCCTGTTTCTGCCCCTTGTCTAGGACGCCCTGCTACATCACCTCCGCTGGTGACGTCCTGTAAGGCCAGGCAGAAAATGTGCCCAGGATGGCCTTTGTGTGCCTGCACCTCTGTCCCTATAACCTTGCACCTGGGATGTGCCCCTCGCACACTGCGGGCCGGTCAGGGCACTGCCCTGCATCCTCTGTGGGAGCAAAAGGGTGAGATGGAGGTTTTGTCCATCTGTGTGTCCCCAGGGCCGAGCCTGGGCCCCGCCACTACTGAGGTAAATGAATGAACACATGAAATAACAAATGAAGTCCTTGATGAAATATTTTACAGGTCAATGGATTTGGCTTAAAGATTGGGGATATTTGGGGGGAGAGCAAAGGGAAGGAGGGGACACACTCAGTTCTGGGCTTCTCCTTGGGCCCCAGCCTGAAGCCAGGTGGGCGACCAGCTCTCCTTCCCAGCCTTTCTCTCTCCTGCTCCCCCCTCCCCGGCAGGACTGGAGAACTGGGTATGGGCTGAGGACATGGTCTTTGTCCCCGTGATGGTGCCCTGGAGCCCAGAGCACCAGCTGCAGAGGCTGCAGGTGACCCGCAAGCTGCTGGAGACAGAGGAGCAGGCCGCCTTCCCCCTGGGAGGTGCCTCCCCTCGCTACCTGTACCTGGCCAGCAACCAGAGCAACAAGTGGGGTCACCCGCGGGGCTACCGCATCCAGATCCGCAGTTTTGCTGGGGAGCCGCTGCCCCAGAACAGCTCCATGGAGAGAGCCATCAGCTGGGGCAGGTGAGTGGAGGTGTCAGGTGTCAGAGAGGCTGGGGGATGAGCGTGAGAAGGGAGCATTGGAGAGGCAGTTGGAAACGCAGGTCAAACTGTACGCAAAGTGAGGGGAGAGCTCCAGAAGGATTTCTTGGTTATCTAAAGGCACAGGCCACGGGCACTGAACACATGTTCCCTCGGAGGACAAAAGCTCGGAGCTGAGAACCTTTCTGTCCTTTGGATGGGGGAGGGCCATGCTGTGGCAGAGGGTGAACGAGACCCTGGAACAGTGGGGGATGACTCAGCAGGGTGACGGCAGAGTCACCGAGCAATGAGACGGGAAAACTGAGGTCCACATGCTCCGCCCCCTTCCATCGTAATCAGGCCGCAGGACAAGGTTCATGACCTTAGAGGCCTGAGCAGTGCCGCCCTAGGTACCAGCTGGCCGTGACCCAGCGGAAGGAGGAGGAGCCCAGCAGCAGCAGCATCTTCAATCAGAATGACCCTTGGGTCCCCACCGTGGACTTCTCGGACTTCATCGACAACGAGACCATTGTTGGAAAGGTCAGCTGGTTGGGAGGGCCAGTGAGTGGCGTGGGGGCACAAAGATGGGCTCCACCGTGTCTTGGGGATCCCTGAAAGCCACCTGGTCTCCTCGGGAGCGGAGCCGACTCCTGCCTTCTGTACTTGCGTGGGTCTGATCATCACCTCTTGAATCTTCCCAAGCTGGAAGTTCATTTGCAGAGGCTGGCTGAGGCCCCGGCAGACCCTCGAGACCCTACAGCCCTCTAAGTCTTAGCTTCGTGGACTGAGTCCTTCTCAGGCCCCAGGATTCAAGGAGGGCTGGAGGTCACCGGGGAAGACCACCTGTCTTGTCTCTAAAGCCCATCCCTGGTGTGACCCCTAAAGGATCAATCCCTGAATGTGGGCCGTTTCTGCCTCCCAAGCCCTGGTGCCCCCTCCTCCACCTTCCTTCCATCAGCTGTAGCTGGGGAGTTAGCGGGGAAGGAGCTGATGTCGCCTGTGGCATCGCTGGTCCTCTGGGGATGGAGGGGCGGATGGAGGTGTGGGAGGAATGCCAGAGATGGAGAACAGAGGCTGGGTCAGAGAGGCAGGTCCTGTTCCCGGCGCGAATGGGAAATTCACTGTGCTTTGGCCTCTGCACTAGTGGGAAAAACATTGGAAGACTTAGGATCCTTTGGAGGAAAGGGGCACTAACATGGCAAATCCTTACAAACAAGGCTACCATCGGGGGCAGGCGCGTCCTCAGCAGAGTCAGGCCTCACAACCCTCTTCCTCTCCCCTGCTAGGACCTGGTGGCCTGGGTGACAGCCGGTTTCCTGCACATCCCACATGCAGAGGACGTTCCCAACACGGTGACTGTGGGGAACGGTGTGGGCTTCTTCCTCCGGCCCTACAACTTCTTTGACCAGGACCCCTCCCTCCATTCTGCCGACTCCATCTATTTCCGGGGGGACCAGGACACTGGGGACTGTGAGGTCAACCCCCTGGCTTGCCTCCCCAAGGCTGCTGGCTGCACCCCTGACCTCCCTGCCTTCTCTCATGGGGGCTTCTCTCACAGCTAGGTGGACCCCAGGATGGGGATCGTGTCCAGGGGCCCCGGGGCCAGGGTCCGTGCAAGCGGTGGGCACTGGGTTGGGCAGACTGGTGCCCTCTTCTCCCTCCTCAACCCCTGAGTTTCCTTCCTGCCCCTCCCCTAAGGTCACCTCCTGTCATCACCCTCCCTCTCTTCCTCTCTCTGCTGGAAGCATCCTGAGCCCATGATGCTGGCCGTGGGGGAAAGCAGGAGAGACGCAGCTTTGCTGCCACAGGACCTGCTGGGTGTCTGTCCCAGAGAGGAAATGAATGGCCAGCCAGGAGCCTGGAGTGATAGCCAAGCTTTTCCCCAGAAGACCCTCTTTTTTCCTTTCTGGCTTTCCCAGATATTTCTAGGCTGTCTCCAGGTCCCTCCTGGCCTCCCCAGTCCCCGCCTTGGGCGATGGAGACAGGTCTCTGCAGTGGGGGCGGTGTGCGATGTGTGGACGAGCTGCAAGGGGCTCCTTCGCCCGTGTTCCCTCCTGTGCAAGTTCCCCTCCGGCCTTCCCTCTTCCTCTCGGCCACCACAACCTCCTCCCATTCTTACTCTTTTATCCTGGGATTTTCCTCCCTGGCATGCAAATGAGCTAGGGGTTAGTCCCCGGGGAGTTTGGATTGGGGGCGGATATACAAATAGCCAAACCCCGAGAGAGTTTGCAAAAGACAGAAACGTCTCCCTCCCTGGAGGACTGGTTAAGTACATTTTGTTACAGTCTTACGATGTAGTATTATGCAGCTATAAATATGTTTATATCTTTTTTGTGTAATAATAGGAAATAATCTTCCAATGAAAAGGCAAGATGCAGAAGTATGCGTGATACACTTTCCATTTGTGGTTTAGGAGAGAGGAAAATATAAATATAGATTTGCTTATAAATGTGTATTCAGAAGAAATGAGTAACACTGGTTGCTTCTGGAGAGGGAACTGGGAGGTTGGGGGCTGGGGAGGGAGGGGATTTGGCACTGTACGCCGTTGTGTACATTTTGAATTTTGAACCATGTGACTGTATTACCCATTCAAATTAAATAATAAATGGGCCTAAACAGGACCTGACTTTTTGTTTTTTTAACTGACAAAACCTTCTCTGGAACCTTCCATCTCTCCCAGTTTCTCTCAGGACCCAGCTCCCCAGATCACGGTGGCCTCCTGCGTGTCACCGAGCAGAGAAACGAGGTGGCTTTGCTCTCTGCACCTGCAACGTTTTGGAGGAAGGTTTTCTGGAGTTGAAGGTTGTGGGCTGCTGGGTTAATTCCACAGCCAGTTTTCCAGGCCCCCTGACCTCTAACCTGGCCCACCAGTCCTGCCCTTGGTGTGGGGGAGGAGGATTCTGTTACACCGGGTAGCCCCTGCACCCACTCCAGTGACTCAGGGTGCTCAGAGGGCTGACCTGCTTCACCCAGCCTTTCGGCCTCCAGCGCCTCCCAGGTGCCTTGTGTTTGCGGCATTACTCTCAAGCATCCCTGGGCCTGCCAGTCGGGCTGTGGTTGGTGGGGAGAGTAGGAAGGAGTGACTGGGAACGGGGTCTGGCGGGCCCACAAACTCAAGAAGGCGTGAGGGCACCTGTGGGGGAGGTGTGGGCAAGCGAGTTTCACTTGCAGCTGTGTGGCCAGCAGAACGTGTCCATCCCCACGAAGCACAGTCCCTTTCTGCCCCGTCACTTCCTCTTTCCAGCTGAGTTATCTCCAAAACCAGCCCGCCCCCACTTCGTTCCCCAGCCCTGACCCTGAGTGTCTGTTTGATTTGGAACAGAGGGCAGAGACTTATGTGGGCCATGAAAGTCCAGGTTCCTGCCTCAGCCCCACCTCCCAAGCCTGGCCTGACCCCTGGCCCCTGCCAGCGTCACCTCCACCCCCACTCCACCCTCTGGGTTTGGCTGATGGTCTTCAATGTACCCTCCCTGCCTCTTACCCAGAGCACCAGCCAGAGATTAAGGACCTCCAGAGACGGAAAGAGACATGCTGTACCCAGGTCCTGTTTATCAGATTAACTTTCTATTTGCCATTCTGCCTTCTGATTCAAGAGCCTGAAGACACAGTGTCCCCATACTGTGACCACAGCCCCCCGGGGGTTGGCAGTCAGGGGACCGAGCTACCTGGTTTGGCCTCTACTACAACATCTCAGGCGCTGGGTTTTACCTGCATCCCATAGGGTTGGAGCTGCTGGTAGACCACAGGGCCCTGGACCCTGCCCGCTGGACCATCCAGAAGGTGTTCTTCCAAGGCTGCTACTACAAGAGCCTGGCTCAGCTGGAGGAGCAGTTTGAGGCTGGCCTGGTGAACATGGTGCCGATCCCAGACAATTGAGCACAGGTGGGTCCTGGTCCCTGAAGTCCCAGGCGTCCCCAGGTCCGGCTCCCCCTCTGCAGGTCCATCCCCAGGGCCCCCGCTTCAGTGTCCAGGGGAGTCTAGTGTCCTCCTCCTTGTGGACTTTCTTTTTCGGCCTCGGAGCTTACAGTGGCCCCAGGGTCTTTGACATCCGCTTCCAAATGGAGAGAGTGGCCTATGGAGTCAGGGTCCAGGAGGCCTTGACCAGCCATGGTGGCGATTCTCCTGCTGCTCTGCGAAGCCAGTACACAGCTGGTGGCTCTGGCTTGGGCCACTTCTCTTCACCCCTGACCCGTGGGGTGGACTGCCCCTACCTGGCCACCTACGTGGACTGGCACTTCCTTCTGGAGTCCCAAGCCCCCAGGACAGTACGAGATGCCTTTTGTGTGTTTGAACAGAACCAGGGTCTCCCCCTGAGGCGACACCACTCGGATATCCACTCCCATTATTTTGGGGGCCTCACGGAGACAGTGCTGGTCTTCAGATCCGTGTCCACCTTGCTCAATTACGACTACGTGTGGGACATGGTCTTCCACCCCAACGGAGCCATAGAGGTCCAATTCCATGCCACTGGCTACATCAGCTCAGCCTTCCTCTTTGGTGCTGCCAGAAGATATGGGAATTGGGTTCGGGAGCACCCACAGCGCCCACTTCAACATGGATCCAGAGGTAGGAGGTAAGATATCCTGGAGGGGGAAAGTATTCCGGAAGAGGGGACTGAGAGGTCTCCATGCCTAGCTTTAAAAATTGTCATCGGAGTATTAAAAACGTAAAAGTATATGGAGTAAAAACCATTCCAATTCCTAAGAGATCTTCACCCTTAGTCAATCAGTTATTCTTGCACACTTAAAAAAATTCTCTCATATTTTAAAATATTGCATCTGCATCCTGGCTGGTGTGGCTCAGTTGGTAGGACTGCCATTCCACAACTGAAGGGTTGCGGGTCCAATCCCAGGTCTGGGCACGTACAGGAGGCATCCAATCAATGTTTCTCTCTCTCTCCCTTCCTCTGTCTGTTCCTCTCTTTTAAAAAAAGCGATGAAAAAAATGTTCTCAGGTTAGGATAAAATTTAAAAAAATATATTGCACCTGGGATTATAGAATCAATTATATTGTATACTATGTATAAATGATATATGGTACACTTTTATTTTTTCACATGACATATCCCTTATGCAAGCAACAAATATCTACCAAATGCATGTTTGTGGCAAGCACTGCACTAATGCAATTTAACCAAAGAAACAACATCCCTGGCTTCCGGTCAAGATGGCAGCGTAGGCAGACATGACTCACCTCTTTGCACAACCACGTCAAAATTACAACTAAAATATAGAACAACCATCACTCAGAACAAGTAGAAACCAAGTTGCATGGAAGTCTGACAATTATGGAATTAAAGAAACCACATCCATCCAGACTGATAGGAGGGGCGCAGATGCAGAACTGGCTGGTCTCTCACCCATACATGGTGGATAAAAATTTGGGAGGGCTATCCTGGGAGCAAGGAGTCCCAGCCCCACACCAGGGCCCCCAGCCCAGGATGTCAGGGCAAGGAAGATAAGTCTCCACAACCTCTGGCTCCAAAAACCAGAGGTGATTGAGTTGATGGAAGAAACTTCTGGAGCCCCAAGAAGTTCCTCTTAAAAGAACCCACACATGGACTCACCTCCTCCCACTCACTCCCTCTGAGCACCAGCACTGGGGTAGCAGATTGAAGGGTACCAGTGGTATACAGGGAGAAACTGAAGTGTCTAGCATCAGGGTGAGCAGAAGCCATTGTCCCTTTGCTAAACCCACCCTACTGGAGAGCCAGTAGGCTGGTGCCGTATCTGACACTCCATCAGCCTTGGAGATCCCCAGAGACTCTGCTCCACCCAACTTACGGGCCCACCCAAGCTGCTTTTCCATATAATGGCTCATCTTGACTCACACTTCACAACTTCCTAAATCCTCTCAAACAAGCAACAGCTGGCCTCAGTGAGCCCCAGGCCCAGCATTAGCAGCAGCCAGTCTAGATTCACAGCTTGGCTTCACCTGGGAATCTCCAAGCCAACACAAGTAGCAGCCATCTCAGATTGCTTTATAGCTCAGGCAGGGTGCATGGGGCAAATCACAGGTGAGGGCTGATCTTGGTCTGCACCAGTGTGGAAATCCCCAGGGCCAGCGCACCCAGTAGAGAGCTACAGACCAGGTCAGAGCACCACCACCCTGCCCCTGCACAGCTCTTTCTCCATGGAGGGCCAAGATTGGTGGTTAATGGTCACAGCCAGTCCTTGTAGCTGACTGGCTTGGGTGAATCCCTCCCATTGACCTGCCAACAGCAGCCAAGGCTTAACTACAAGAGGAGAGTGTGCACCTCAAGTACCCAGCTTGGGTGATAAGGGAGGCTGTGCCACTGGACCCAACAGGACACCTACTACATTAGGCCACGCTACCAAGACACAGAGCAAAGCAGCTCTACCTAATACATAAGAACAAACACAGGGAGGCTGCCAAAATGAGGAGACAAAGAAGCGTGGCCCACATGAAAGAACAGATCAAAACTCCAGAAAAAGAGTTAAGCAAAATGGAGATAAGCAATCTGTCAGATGCAGAGTTCAAAACACTGGTTACAAGGATGCTCAAGGAACTTAAGTGAGACCTCAGCAGCATGAAAAAGACCCAGTCCGAAACAAAGGATTCACAAATTGAAATAAAGAACAATTTACAGGGAAACAACAGTAGAGTGGATGAAGCTGAGAATCAAATCAATGGTTGGGAACATAAGGCACCAAAAAACAACTAATCAGAACAACAATAAGAAAAAAGAAGCCCTCTCCCCCCAAAAAATGAGGATAGTGTAAGCAGCTTCTGGGACAACTTCAAGAGGTCCAACATTTGCATCATAGGGGTGCCAGAAGGAGAAGAGTATGAGCAAGAAATTGGAAATCTATCTGAAAAAAAAAAATAGTGAGAGAAAACTTCCCTCATTTGGTGAAGAAAAGAGACATGCAAGGCCAGGAAGCACAGAGTCACAAACAAGGTGGGTGCAAGGAGGCCCCTTCCAAGACATATCATAATTAAAATACCAAAGGTTAAAAACAAAGAAAATCTTAAAAGCAGCAAGAGAAAAGACAGTTACCAGATAGTTGCCAAATAGGAGAGGGGTGCGGGAGCATGAATGACGAGGTGAGGGGATTCAGAAGTAGAAATAGGTAGTTACAGAATAGCCATGGGGATGTCAAGTACAGTATAGGAAATGGAGAAGCCGAAGAACCTATACACACGACCCACAGACATGAACCATGGTGTGGGGATTGCCTGAGGGAGTAAGGGGTGTTGGGTGGAGGGAGGCAAAGAAAAAAATCAGGACAACTGTAATAGCATAATCAATAAAATATAATTAAAGAAAAAAAAAGGACAAAGAAACAACATCCCTGCTCCCAAGAGACTGACATCTTAGTGGAGGAGAAAACCACAGAAGTGACTTTATATCCTCAGCACATCACCTCAGAGGGTACATGGTGCCGACACGGCTGTCTTACTAGCAGCAATGTTGACCTCAAGCACTTGGTTAAGGTGGTGTCTTCTGGCTTTCTCCATGGTGAATGTTAATATTTTTTCATTTGCATTTAAAAAATATCTTGGGGCCCTGACTGGTGTGGCTCAGTTTTTCGGGCATCATCCTACAAAGCAAAAGATGACCAGTTCGATTCCCCGTCAGGACACATGCCTGGGTTGTGGTTCAGCCCCTGGTCGGTGCTCATACAAGAGGCAGCCAATAGATGTTTCTCTCTTATATCAAGGATTCTCTCCCTCTCTATATCCTCCCTTCTCCTCTCTCTAAAATAAATAAAATATTTTAAAAAATAAATAAATAAGCCCTGGCTGGCTTAGCTCAGTGGATTGAGTGCAGGCTGCTAACCAAAGTGTCGCAGGTTCGATTCCCAGTCAGGGTACATGCCTGGGTTGCAGGCCATGACCCCCAGCAACTGCACACTGATGTTTCTCTCTCTTTCTCCCTCCCTTCCCTCTCTAAAAAGTAAATAAAAGCTTTAATAAATAAATATCTTGGAGAAATTCTTTTGATGTTGTGTAAATGCTCAATTTCTTCTCAAACTCTTGCCCATTAATTTTAGTATCTGTTGTTGCATTTTTCCTGCATCAATTATTACTGTGTTATTTCCCTACTGGTCGCTTAAATCTTTCCTGATTTTTCATTTATTAATTGGAATGCTCCGCAGGGCGGAGTTATCCCTCCTTTTTCACCTACGTATATACATAATCGTATGACTTGGATATATAGTTTGTTCCAAGGGCCGTAACCCAGTCCTCCCAGGACTGTCATCTGTGTTGTTTCTTCAGTTGGCCCAGGGGCGGGTTCCTGCGTCCTTCTGCCACACCCCCCTTCTTTCTCGAGCGCTTATTTCACTTCCTGGCACCACAAGACGTTCCAGTTTCATCTTGTGTTTTCCCTGCTGCAGCCCTGGAGTCAATCAACCGTTTCTACAAGGAACTCTCGTGCCTTTTGTTGCAGAGCAGTATTTGGAAGCCGAGATCTGGGGCCCAGGTGGGCCCACTGTGGCTCGGATCTCATTGCTTTCAGCTTCTCTCATTGGACTTAGCTGGGAAATACCTGCGTGTACCCTAAGTGACACGCACAGCTCTTTCATCTCTGCATCTAAGCAGTAACCGCTCTTTATTTTTTCATTTAAAATTTTTATTTTCCAATGATGTGTTGCATTCCATATTATCTTGTATTCGTTTCAGATACAGCAGAGTGGTTAGCCAATCATACTCTTTGCACAGTGATCCCCCCAATATTTCCAGTATCCGCCTGGCACCAAACATAGTTACTATAATATTATTGACTATGCTGTATCTTATATCCTTGTGACTATTTTTAAAAATATTTTATATTTATTTTTAGGGAGGAGGGAAAGAAGAGAAAGAAACACTGATGTGCGAGAGATACATGGATCAGCTGTCTTTCACACCACCCCCCCAAGTGGGGGCGCGGCCCGCAACCCAAGCATGTGCCCTGACTCGGAATTGAACCAGCGACCTTTGGGTTTGCAGGTCAGCATTCAAGCCACTGAGCCACACCAGCCAGGGACCCTGTGACTATTTTGTACCTGCCAATTTCTACTTCTTAACCCCTTCACCTTTTTCACGCAGTCTCCCCGACCCCCAGCCCCTCTGGCAGAGCAAGGACGATTGCTCAAGCACTGGACCATGCGGTCGCAGAAGGGGGGAATAGTCACTATTGTTGTTACTGTTATCCGCACGAGCCCACTCTTGTGGATGTACCAGGAAGAACTTGCAGTCTTTAATTGTCCCCTGTGGGTGAAAACCGCAAGGTGTGGTCTAGGTTTGCTCAATCGACCTCTTTTCTTCTGGGCTTGGAAAGCCCGGAGCCAGCTGTTTCCACGGTTTGGTTTGCTGCTCTTGGGTCTTCGATCGTTCATGTTGACTTCTCCCGCGGGACCCCGTTAGATGCCAACAAACCACTCAAAACTCCAAAATCCAGAGGACAGCCTGCCTCTGGCGCTGTTCTTACCTCACCAAACCTCCAACTGCGGGAAGCACCTCTAGGCTGCAGCAGCGCTGGGCCCACGGGCCTGCTGCCCACATGTGGTGGGGCCACTCCTCCGTGTGGGCTCCTCCGTGCGCAGACGTGTGGTCAGTAGAGCCGGACTAGGACCTGGGTCCCAGCCCTGCCACAGTACTACCGTGTGCGTTCGGGGATAAGCCAGGGCACGTTATTTAGATGCTTGAAGCCTCGTTGTCCCACCTGTAAAATGGGGAGAACTGTAGTTCCTCCTTCATAAGGCTGTTACCCGAGCAAAGCATCCAGACCTGTGAACTCTCAGCGTGCTGCCTGTGCGCGGCGCCTTCAGGGTCAAGGAACATGAGCTACAGCTGCTCCTGTGTTTACACTAGGGCAGTTCCGGGGAAGCCAGAGGGCATCAGATGGGAGGTGCAGACCCCTTCCTCGGGTCAGAAAGGTCCGACTCCACACATCACCTGCCAGGCGGCTGCAACCTCAGGTGAACCACCTTTTCTTGCATCCCCCTCAGAAAGCTCAGAGAAGGCCCAGTCACAAGGCATCTGACTGAGACTGTTACTTGAGATGACCTGAGGGAGGAAGACCTTCTCGAAATCTCTGGAGCAGGGATATCTTGGGAGAGGGGAGGGAAGGAGGGGGCACACGCAGTTCTGGGCTTCTCCTTGGGCCCCAGCCTGAAGCCAGGTGGGCGACCAGCTCTCCTTCCCAGCCCTTCTCTCTCCTGCTCCCCCCTCCCCGGCAGGACTGGAGAACTGGGTCTGGGCTGAGGACATGGTCTCGGTCCCCGTGACGGTGCCCTGGAGCCCAGAGCACCAGCTGCAGAGGCTGCAGGTGACCCGCAAGCTGCTGGAGACAGAGGAGCAGGCCGCCTTCCCCCTGGGAGGTGCCTCCCCTCGCTACCTGTACCTGGCCAGCAACCAGAGCAACAAGTGGGGTCACCCGCGGGGCTACCGCATCCAGATCCGCAGTTTTGCTGGGGAGCCGCTGCCCCAGAGCAGCTCCATGGAGAGAGCCATCAGCTGGGGCAGGTGAGTGGAGGTGTGCTGGAGAGGCTGGGGGCAATGGCTTGTAGGAGAGGCCCCGTGTTGCTGGGAACCCAGGTTCTCCCACCTTCTGTGGATGTGCATTCACACTCACACACACACACACACACACACACACACACACAGGCCTGTGGCCTCAACTTTTAGCCATTTAATAGGAGGCCTACAGATTGGATGGATGAATGGAGTGATTCATGCAGAATCAAATACAATAAAGTGTTAAAGGTAGAGTCTGCATTGTGGGTATATGCGTGAGTGTAGTGAGTGCTCACTACACTATTCTTTCGACTTTCCTGCAGGTTTAAAATGTTCACGATAAGGGTTGGAGGAAGAAACAGAGTAAGAGAGGAGCACAGATCTGAGGGGGTATCCTCTAAAATCTGGGCACTCAAGATCATGAAATTGGCCTAAAACGGGAATGAAGCCCTGTCCATGCATTTGCCTCCAGGGCCCAGGCTGTGACCTAGAGGGATATATGTGCGGCATTGGGACCTGGAGTCTGAACAACGGGCCAGTTGACATTTGAGATGCCGGACAGATGTGGGAACTCTCTGAGAGTCAGAGAGACAGAGAGGGAGAACAGGAAGTGAACAGAGAGTGACAAAGAGGTTGGCCACTACCCCGAGACCGTTGTGCTTATTCTTCCTGTCTGTCCCCTCTTCAGGGCAGCCTCAGACAGCAGGACAGGTTGATGACCTTGTGGGTCTGACGCAAATCTCCTGTAGACACCAGCTGGCTGTGACCCAGCGGAGGGAGGAGGGGCCCAGCAGCGCCAGCATCTACAATCTGAACGACCCTTGGACACCCACCGTGGACCCCACTGACTTCATCAACAACGAGACTGTTGCCGGGCAGGTCAGTTACGAGGAGATGGTGGGAGCAAGGGTGAGCTACTTCCCTCTCTCCCAAGCCAGGGTCCTCCAGGGTCTTTAGAACCTGAAGGTTTAAGAAATGAAGAAATGAAGAAATGAAGCTAAGAAATAAAGCCTTATGATTGCACATCTTTCCTGGGTTAGTAAGCTGAATCCTTACAAACAAGGCTACCATCGGGGGCAGGCGCGTCCTCAGCAGAGTCAGGCCTCACAACCCTCTTCCTCTCCCCTGCTAGGACCTGGTGGCCTGGGTGACAGCCGGTTTCCTGCACATCCCACATGCAGAGGATGTTCCCAACACGGTGACTGTGGGGAACGGTGTGGGCTTCTTCCTCCGGCCCTACAACTTCTTTGACCAGGACCCCTCCCTCCATTCTGCCGACTCCATCTATTTCCGGGGGGACCAGGACACTGGGGACTGTGAGGTCAACCCCCTGGCTTGCCTCCCCAAGGCTGCTGGCTGCGCCCCCGACCTCCCTGCCTTCTCTCAAGGGAGCTTGTCTCACAGCTAGGTGGACCCCAGGATGGGGATCGTGTCCAGGGGCCCCGGGGCCAGGGTGTGTGGGAAGGGGGAGCAGTGGGTGGGCTCTGGGCCCAGAGGCCTGGTCTCACACGAAGATCCTCTCCTCCCCCACCCCCAAGGTCCTCTCTCCCATCAACGTCCTTTGCATCCCCCTCCTCCCTGGGAGCTTCCTGAGCCCAGGATGTGTGACACAGGGGGGACTCGGCTTTGTTGCCCCCACACCTGCTGCATTTCCGTCCCGGAGGGGAGAGGGATGGCCAGCCGGAGATGACGTGATGGCGAGACTTTGATCCAGAAGACTTGCTCTTTTTCCCAACAGTTTTTTAATGTTATTTTTTTACAATGAGATATAATTCATGTGCCATAAAATTCACCCTCTTAATGTGTATAATATAGTGGCCATTCATTCCAGAATGTTTTCATCACCCCAGCAAGAAATCCCACGCCTGTTAGCAGTCGCTTCCTGTTTCCCTCCATCGCCTTTCCAGCTCTCGGCAACCACCACGCTTTCCGTCACCGTAGATGAGCCCGTGTTCTGGACATTTCGTGTACATAGATCTACACGACACGTGGACATCCGTGGTTGGCCTCTTTCCGCACGATGTTTTCGAGGTGCATCCATCATGTCGCATGAAACTGCTTCAGTCCTCGACGGCCGAAGAGTATGCTGTCGTGTGAATGTCACCGCATTTTGTTCATCCATTCATCAGTCAAAGGACATCGGACTGTATCCACTTTTTGGTTATTATGGACAATGCTGCTGTGAACAGCCTTGTACAAGTTTTCCTGTGGACATAGGTTTTCAATTGAGCATGTAAATCTGGGAGTGGAATTTCTAGGTTTTATGTTTACTTTTTGAGGAACTGCCAGACTGTTTTTTTTTTTTTTAAGATTTTATTTATTTTTAGAGAGAGGGGAAGGGGAGGAGAGAGGGAGAGAAACATCAATGTGTGGTTGCCTCTCATGCGCCCCCTGCTGGGGACCTGGCCCTCAACCCAGGCATGTGCCCTGACCGGGAATTGAACCGGTGACCTTTTAGTTTGCAGGCTGGCGCTCAGTCCACCGAGCCACACCAGCCGGACTATTTTTCCACAGTGATGGCACCGTGTTTTTTTATTGTGGTGAAAACATAGGTAAAATGTACCACTGGGCCATTTTCAAATGCACAGGCCAGCGGCATCGGGCACATTCGGAACCTCCCCGGGGCCTGCTCAGCCCCTCCCCTGTTCTGGGCCTCAAGGAGGAAGGGGAGGCCTCTGGAGAGCAGCTGTCTTCTCGAGCCCCAGGGCAGGGCCTGTCCTGGCCGGCATCCCAGCCCTTGGGAAGGTGCTTCTCTGTCTTCAGTCCCTGTCATCCCGGCCCATTCCTTCTCCGTTCCTTCTTCCTCCTTCCTCTCGCTCCTTCAGCTTCTTTCTTACTCCCCAGTCTTCCGTCTGAGGTCCCGGGGGGATGCCCCTGCTGCCTCAGGTCCCGTAATTCTCCCATATCCCTCGGTTCCGGTGCCCTCCTCTGCGCCTGGGCTGGGGAGGCCTTGGACATGCCGGTGGTTGCCTTGTGGGAGAGAAAGACAATCCCCAGTCATCTCCTTGCGGGAGGTAGTAGTTTCTGGCCAGCTTTCTTCATCCGGTCTCTCCACCTCTCACTACCTGAACAAAGAGGCCCCTCCTGTCTGCCTGTCTGTCTGCACCGCCAAATAATCTTTCAGTCCCCGCCATTGACTTGACCATATGGAGTGTGCTTTTGAGAACGGGTAGGATGGTCAAAGGACAGCAGCAGTTTAGGGAGTTTTGTAGGTGACGTCACCTGTTCCCCGGGCGAGGGGTCACAGTGGCTTCCATTGCTGCACAGCAGTCAGGAGAGATGAGCAGGCTGTCACTGGGCGTAGGAGCCGGAAAGCCTCGGGAGCTCAGCCAGCCAGGGCAGGAGCTGCCGGATCAGGGGCGGGCAAGCACGCGAGCCAAGAGCTTGTCCCGGGGGTGACCTGGCCTGATCAGGCTGCAGGCTGCAGGCTGCAGGCTGCAGGCGGTGGGACCTCACATTCCTCCTCTTCCTCCCAGGGTGTGGACTTTGGATAAGAACTGGGATATTTTCCAGAAAAGAATGTCGGGCAGGGGTAAGTGGGGGAGAGGTAGGGCTCAAAGAGCAGGCTTGGTCAAGATCCTTCAGGCCGGAGAAACCCACCCAGCACACAGTGTCCACAGCTCTGCTTCCACTGCTTGCCCACTCCCCGCAGTGTCTTTTCTAGAAGGGGAGGCCTTGAGGTCAGGAAGAGGGGTCTCCTTTCCCAGTGGGAAACCCAGCCCACGGACCCCGCTGTAGGTCAGACCATGCAGACTTCAGGGCAGACGCTGAGGAGTTCAGGGCACAGAACTCTGGATCCAGCTCAGCTTGCTACCAGAGGGCAATGCACCCTGGGAACCCGGGCGCCATGGAAGTCCTGCCGGTCCCTCGAGAGCTACCTGGACGACAGGCTCACCTGGGTGAGCTGGAAAGAAAGGAAGTTCTGGCAAAGGAATCTTCAGACAAAGACTAAACACCGTGGGAGCCATGTTCTTCACTCAAGAATAACAGCCCTGACTGGTATAGCTCAGTGGATTGAGCGCAGGCCTGTGAATGAAAGGGTCGGGGTTCGAATCCCAGTCAGGGCACATGCCTGGGTTGCGGGCCAGGTCCCCAGCAAGGGGCATGGGAGAGGCAACCACACATCGATGTTTCTCTCCCTCTCTCTCCTTCCCGTCTCCTCTCTCTAAAAATAAACACATAAACTCTAAAAAAAAATGCTAAAGAACAACAGCAGGATCTGGTAACGAGCACTCAGATGGGAAAGAGTTGAGGCGGCGTCGGTTTGCTGTTGCTGGTCCTTCTTCCCTTTTCGCTTTACCCTCTCAGCCCAAACAAGTGTCATGTTTTGACTTTCTTGTCTTGTTTAAAGAAACTTGGACCACGATGGACAAAAATGCTCCCAAAACAAACGCTGTGGAGGAGCCAAGGACCCCTCTCCTGGCCGCCCCGCCCCTGCTTCTCCAGGTGCAGGGACGGGGAGAGGAGACCCGTGGCCCCCGGCCGCGGGGGGGACTCTGCTGCTGTGACTCTCACCTGCTGACCCACGAGCGTGCGATGGGGGTCCCCAGTGGGGCCAGAGGGCACAGCTTGAGCCGCCCCAAGGGCGTATGCGCACAGAGACCCCATTGGAGGGCTCTCCTGGGAAGTTACCTCTCCGGCCACGAGAGAGAAGCAGCCAGACCCTGAGGAACGCAGCCCAGAGAAAACCAAAGGGTCAGAATAGCGAAGGTTCAGGGGAACCTGGCAAGTGTGAGGGAACCTTGGAATGTCTGCCATCCGGGGACCTTGGGCATACAGATCCCACTGAAGGGGCCTCAAACCCTCCCCTCCCCCCCAGCCACGTGTAGCATTGGGATATACTAGTATGCGAACTCCCTGGACTGGCCCCTCGGTGGTGCCGGCTTCATGTTCCTGCTCCAACGCGGGGCCTGTGGCTGCTGGTTGACCGTGTTTGCTCCACTCGGGCTCAGGCAGGGGTCTGCATCTTGGGTAGCGTTCCTCCTGACGACCTCTGGGCCCTGAGACGGGAAATAGACCACAGCGTTCCCGGTGGAGCATGGGTGTCTGGCACCCTCCCACTGCGTGTTTCTCGCACTCCCTGACCTGCGTCCCTGTGCCAGAAGAGGATGGGGGCCCCTCTTTTCTGGAGGACACTCCAGGAATGTGATGTCCCGGTCTCTCCCACTTCCCCCACTGAAACGGAGCCAGTGTGGTGGAGACGAGGCTGGGCGGGCTCATTTTCATCTGTCGCTTCGTCAATTCCTCACGACAGTCTCGAGGAGCAGATGCTATTATCCCCAGTATTATCCACAAGTGAGGAAACCAAGATTCTCGGGGATCAGGTTGCTTGCCCCAAGTCACCTGGCTGGTCAGGGGTGGGGCTGGGATTGAACCCGGGTCTCTGCGGAATGACATCCGACCGCCTTCCCGGTGCCCCTGCTTGTCTTCACTGACCGGCAGGCCTGGTTAAAGAATTCAACAAGGTCATGCTTGAGAAGCGTTTGGCACCTGACCCGTGCATGGTAAGTGAACCTCTAAGAGCAAAATCAACACTCCATGGACCAGGGCGAAAATATGCACAGTTGCCTTGAAGCAAAAGCGCTCAGCCTGGACTGTGCCTGAAATCACGGGGGAGCCTGTGCAACTCCGTACGCTCAGGCGGCATCTCACACTGATAAAATCAGAATCTCTGGGCCTGAGGCTCCGGCGTTAGCCCTATACATTTTCCCCAGGTGATTCTAACATGTGGCCAAGGCTGAGAAAACCCTGGGGCAGCAGTTTAGTTCCTCACGGTCCAAAGGGGCCTGACCAGAGAGTATAAGACGCGTAAAGACCTTGTCTGTCACATTCTTGGATCACGTGGCTTTGCTCTCCCTGCTCCCTTAGTGCGTCAGCAGGGTCAGCAGGTGTGCTGCCGAGGCAAGCGCTCCCTCAGCGCTTTAGACCAAACCCTTCGACGGAAGTTCACACGCCGAACTCGGGCTCATTGTCTGCACCTCCCCTCCTGCCCCACTGCAGAACCTGAGCCCCCCTCCCTGGGGGCAAGAACCACGTCCTGCTGGCCTTGGCAGCTGGCACCCAGCATGGTGCCGCACGCATCATAGGGGCTTAAATACATCTTTATTGAAATCTGAAAAAAATGGTAACAGTTGTTAGAGTCAAGTGAGACTTTGCCTTGTAAAAACCCATTTCCGATGCAGTCTCTCCTTTGACTACCTCAAAAAAGAGGATCGAAGAAAGTCCAAAGGTCCTGAGTGAAAAATCATCCTGGCTGCGCAGGTGAGGCCGGGACGTGGGTGGTGGGAGGGCTGCACTGACACGCAGAGGAGCCCCAGCAATTCCTGGGGTGGGGTGGGGGGGACCTGCCACACTGGACTCGGCTGCCCAGCAAAGGCTGCAGGGCAGGGAAGACGGAACAGACAGGTGGCAGGTCTCTAAGTCAATCCCCCATGGTTGGTCCCCCCCCCCAAAACCGGCAGGAGGGGCCCAGAGCTTGGGGCAAACCTAAGAGAACGTGGTTGGGTGAGTTAGAAGCACAGGCTGGGTATTGGACCCCCAAATGCTATAGGATTTGGCACGCACGTGGGGAAGGGTGTTTCTCAGGCAGCAAATCAAGGAGTTAATGTTTTCCTCATTCTGCAACGTGGCATAGAGGTTTATAATGCGGCTTCTAGAGCCAGATTCTGGGGTTTGGACCCGGTGAGTGTGACCTTGGGCAACTTATTTAACTTCTCTGGGCCTCGCCTTCATCGCCTGTAAATGGGGACACAATTTTTAGGAGGATTAAATGAGTTAGTCTGCATACTTTTTCAAGACTAGTTCTTGGAGTACAGTAAGTGATTCAATATTTTATTAACCAGCATCTGCTGGGTGTTTCAACTGCTGCACAATAAGTTGCCCTGAAAAACAGTGGCCTAACCCATCAGACCATTTCATTTGGTCGTTAGTCTGCAGGTTGGCCTTCTGAGCTGAGCTCAGCGGGGCAGTTCTTCTGCTGGAATCACCTGGAATTGCTCTCATGGCTGCAAACACCTGGCAGAGAGACTAGGGCTGGGTGGTCTGAGACGGCCTCACTCCTGTCTGGCAGCTGGGGCTGGCAAAAGTGGCAGAGGTAGACAAAAGATCACAGAAAAATGATTAAAGAATTAAAAAAGGCCTGGGAGTAGCCCTGGCTGGTGTGGCTCACTGGATTGAGGGTTAGCCTGCAAACCAAAGGGTTGCCAGTTCGATTCCCAGTCTAGGGCACACGCCTGGGTTGCTGGCTCGGGTCCCCAGTGCGGGGTAGGGGGTACATGAGAGGCAATCCCACATTGATGTTTCCCTCCCTTTTCCTCTCGAAAAATAAATAAAATCCAAAAAAAAAAAGGCCAAGGAGCGGACTTGACTGTGAGAAGCTCACAGCGACTTCTCAGTACAGCGGCGGAGGAGGCTGCAGGTGCACAGGGTTGAGGAGAGCTCTGAACACCCTGCTCTCTGCAATTCAAGGTCGGAGAGATCTCCGGGCCTTACAAGATCCCGAGGCTGTCCTCCTTCCACTTCAAACCTCTTAAAGTGAAGAAAATCTTTTGTCTTGAAAATAAAACAAACACTGACTCTCCTTTCTACCCTGGGGGAGAGAGGCCCGCCAGGCCCTCCTCACCCTTCTTGCTCTCCTGCCCGCCGGCGGGCAGGCGCTCAGGCACCGTCAGGACTCGCATCCAAGGGAGACGGCGGACAGACTGCTGTTTACTGCCTAGCGTAGCCCTGCTGTGTTTTCACGGCTCAGAATAGTTCCCTGGACCTCTCCAGGCCTGGGGGGGGGTGGCGGGGGTGGCCTCACTGTTTGTTTTCATGACAATTCCGGGCCTCACCTCTTCCTCTTTCTCTGCATCATGGTCCTCATTTGGGAACTCTCGGAAGGGGTAAGTTGTGGGTTAAGAGGGTCCGAGACTACTAATTTCCTACTTAGGCTCCCCAGCTGGGTTCCAGAAGACAGAAGGACAATCACTGACTGGACAACGTGGGCATTTTGGTTGGGATAAAAATTCCACGGCTCTTAAAGAAAGAGCTGATTAGAGGACTCCAGGGCAGAGCTGGGGGAGAGGAAGAGGGGGGAAGAGAGGGTGGAAGGGACGACCCCTCCCTGATCTGGACCCTGGCTGGAGCTGGGCTCTGCCTCGGGAGCTGACTTCCGATTGAGAACTGGGGGGGGCGCCTCTCCGACTCTGGGTGCATCGCAGGTCTCAGCGGGACTCTGGCAGGACCAATGTTTGGAAGGTGCCCAGAGGTGGGAGGAAGGACTGACTTCACTGAATACTCTTTCGAACTCTTTGAATGTTTTGAAACCATGCGACTATGTTCCTTTTGAACATATTTTAGCTAAAAAAAAAATATGAGCACACCTGTTTCTTCTGGCAGTAATGAATCCTGTACTTCTGTTAGGTCACTCAAAGGCAGGCCCCACCTCACTGGAGCTCCATTCAAAGGAGCAGCCCAAGTCAGGGATTGTTAGAACCGAAAGGAGGGTGAGGGTGACCAGTCTCAGCGGACAGCTGACAGAAGTAAAGTCCAGGGAGCTCCAGTGATGTGACCAAGATCACACAGCTCTTTACCTTCCTATTTATTCTTTCTGTTTTTACCTTACAAATCCTAGTGACACCCTGGCTGGTGTGGCTTAGTGGATTGAGTTCCAGCTTTCGAACCAAAGGGTCACTGGTTTGATTCCCCATGCCGGAGTTGTGGGCCAGGTTCCCCTGTGCAGGGTGCAGCATGAGAGGCAACCACACACTGATGTTTCTCTCCCTCTCTTCCTCCCTCCCTCCCCTTCTGTCTAAAAATAAATAAATGAGTCCTAGTGATGCGGTGTGGGACAGTGTCACGGGCTGCCTGCTAGAAGCTTGAGGATGCTTTCTGAGGGTCTTCTAAGGAAAAAACGCTCCCAGCTTTTATGCCCCATGCGTCCCCAGTCCCTGCCTCGTTCCGCGCCCAAGCAGGCGGAGCTATGACTGAGTGATGGGTGACGTATCCTCTCCCTTTTTCCTCTAGTTGTCCCCGGTTCTTTGAGGTCATCTATGAGCTGAAGCAAGGAGGGACAGTAGGTTGGGGCTAGGTCTCCAGCTCACACTTCCCATCTCCCGTCAGACAGTCCATCTTTGCCTCTGGGGCACAGGCCAGGAGGAGCTTTTTCCAAACAGTCCCAACTGCTATTTTAGAGGCTCACTTCCCTTGACTCTGCCTCTGCTGGACGCCATCACCAAGGTCAAACTCCTGGCAGAAAGGATCAAAGTCAACCACAGGGATGTGTCCTGGTGACCAGGGTGGGTTGGCACCACCAAAGGGTTGATTGTGAGTTGGAGAAGTGTCACCACTTGGTCACCAGGGAACTGGTTGGCCATGTGTGGGAACAGGGTATTCTCAAGGGGGGAACAGCAGCTTCTTTGGGGAAGGGGGGTAAAAGGAGATGGAGGAGAAGGAGAGGAAAGTCAGAAAGCCAGCCTGCGCGTCCCGTAAGGATTCCAACGATTCACTCAGTTTTGGTAGAGAGCAGACCCCGAGGTGGCAGGAGGGGAAGGGAGTAAGCAGGGAGTCCTCAGTGTTGACCACGAAGCCGATGTCCCCTGGCATTTCCCTGTGGACAGAATGTCCAGCCCATCCTGAGGCAGGGAGCATGCTCCCCGCACCTGGTCGATGAGTGCACAGTTCAAGGTCCTGGAGCTGAACTTTTCTCACCAGGCCCGAGATAAGTCAGCCATGTTCACTGGCTAGCAATGATTAACCCGCCCTTTCCCTTCACCTACTTTCCCCCACGTATTTTTGTGTAAAACATGAACAGGGTCACTCACTTAAAAGGTGACAGCAGTTGATTGAACCAGTTTCTACTGTTTACCCCGACACACCTCCCCCACTGACTAACTGGTGGGGGCGAAAAAGCACTTAAAAAGAGATAAACAAGGACAAAAGCTGTACATCCCACAGCGTGGCTTGGGACCCTTCGGAGAAGGCTCCCCCACTGCTCAGGCAAAGCCTTGGCCTCAGGCTGGGTTCTGCGTCCGTGGATCAGTGTCCAGACCAGCCCCGTGCAAAAAGGCAGCGCCTCTCCCAGGGGACCCAGAGCCCCAGCCAGGACAGAGGATTTGGCTGTAGGTAATGTCAGGATTTATTTTTGGTCATAAAAGCCACTTGTGGAGGAGATGTGCAGTAAATTATGACTCCTTCCCCTCCTTGCTCCCCCGCCGGCAAATAAACTTGTCTGAGTGAGTGAGTCAGCCTGGGTCTGTGAGGGGAGGGCGCCAGGACGCTGGCAGCAGCTGCACGTCCTGAACAGCAGACCAGACTGCACGGCCTGGCCCCTTCCCGTCATTCATGCTCTTCCCAAACCAGGACGCCCCAGCCTCTGGGTTTCTGTCTGCGGGGGAAAGCGCCTGGGGAGTGCCCAGCCAGGGCTCCTGCCGAGGAGCCGCGGAACTTTCCATCTTGACTAGGCCGGTCCCTTTCCCAGAGGCTGTCCATAAGTCTAGAGTCGGGGACAAAACGATGGGGAGCTCAGTGATATTTGTAATATGGGTTCAGTTTCAATCTGAAGACCCCCCAATAGGCACAGTTAGTTGTGTGAGTGTCTGACTTCCCTGCCCCGAGAGAGCCTGCAGGTGCCGGACCACAACCAGGATTTAACTCGGAATTCCTCAGAGGGCCAGGCACGGCTCCGCTCAGGGAATGTTTGTGGACTCCAACCAGAGAGCTTCTTGAAAGGGAAGGATGAGCCCTGGCCGGCGTAGCTCAGTGGATTGAGCGTGGGCTGCGAACCAAAGCATCGCAGGTTCGATTCCCAGTCAGGGCACATGCCTGGGTTGCAGGCCATGACCCCCAGCAACCACACATTGATGTTTCTCTCTCTCTCTCTCTGTCTCCCGCCCTTCCCTCTCTAAAAATAAATAAATAAAATCTGTAAAAAAAGAAAGAAAGGGAAGGATGATGGGAGTTGAGGAGGTGATGGGATTCCCTCTCCGGAGAGAGTCTTGGCATGAGTGGATTCTCATCAAAACCTTCAGCAGCTCCAATGCCTCGTCCGCACGGTTCGCCTCAAATATCCACACGTCCTTTGAGCGTTTGAAGGCTCCACGGTTTCCCTCCTCCGTCAGCTTCCCAGCAGGTCCAGGTCTGTGGGGACCTCACCCCTTTCTGCACGTGATAGAAATGTCCTGGAGACAGCAGGAAGGGCCCGGAAGGTAGAGAGAGAGGTGGAAATGGCAGATCGCCTCCTGGCCACACACAATGGCTGGGACCAGGAGGGTCTGTCCCCCTGCCGGGCCGGCTGCCGGCCGGAGGGGCTCCTCCTCTACTCCCCCGTGTGTGGATAGGGGCCCCATCGGGACTACTTACCAACACAAGCATTCTCCCCGAGGTCCCTCCAAAAGACGGGGCTCTCCACCGCCCCGCCCCCACACGCCGAGCACACGGCTCCCCGCAGCCCTGTTGGAGAACCAGATAGCGGCCTTCGAGTCTTTTGCCAGAGGATCTGCCCCATGTGTCCTCAACTCACCTCGTGCCACAGAAACTCCAGCGCACAGAGGTCACAGCAGTAGTTACTCAATACTTTCGAGGAAGGCTTATCTTCCCCTCGAGGGGTGGAGGGGAGAGACCATCTCTCCCAGTGGGGCCCTCTACCTGTGGCCTGGCAGCCCTGATAACACAGAACACCCTTCCCCATAACACTGCCAAGTTCACGGTTTATTTGCAGCCCACCCACAGCCGCCACCACCATTGCCTGCTCTCCAGGCTGGGCATGGTTAGATAGGGTCGCCTGAACCAGCAGGCTGGTGTGGTCAAGGGCAGTTGGAGTCTGCTCGAGGTGGGTGGGAGCCCGTGAGACTGGGGGTAGGATGCCAGCCCATACCTCCCAGACGATGCTTTAATCATTTCCAGCGAGGAATGTTGTCTACCTCTGCTCCAGACTCAGTAGCTCTGCGTTCCTTTCCCCTGACCCCAAGTTACCCCTTACAAGGCAATATGGACTTTCTAGTGGGAAATTGAGGTGGATTTTGTAAGTTTTATTCCCAGTACCTCTTATCCTGGAGAACATGCCCCCGTTCGTCGCCGGACTCAGCCCCTGCTTCCTTCAGAGTCCTGGCAGACGCAGGTGTGAGGTCCCGGCACCTGCGCTGCTGCAGAGCGACCTCACCTGTGCGGGCGAGGAGGCGGCGTTGCCTCTCACAGCTGGGCGTCTGCTCCTCCCGCGTATTCCCTGCCTGTGCCCGTGGGGAGGATAAACTCGCGCTGACCTCCTGGGGAGTGTGCCTACCTCCCATCACCAAGGAAAGGGGGGTCAGACTGCAGGAGCCCTTTCCAGAGCCCTCGGCCACTCACTTGCTGGTGTTTTTATCTGGAGCCCCATCTTCATCATGCTGCTTTTGCATGGACATACATTTCATGCTATTGCTTAAATTAATGTGTTAAAACCCCAAAGGTCCTAACTTGAAGGACATTGAATACAAATGCATCAGTGCGTCCAAAGATCATTGTTTTCCATCCCTACGCTACGGAATCCTATGGGGAGAGGGTTTGAGCTCCGGAAGCAGAGGTTTTCCTAAACCTAATGCGGTGAAGAAAGACCCAGCCAGGTGACTGGACCCCGTATAGTAGAATTTCCTATTTTCTAAATTAAGAACTTAAAACCTGAATCGCTAGGCTCTTCTTTGTCCCCATATAGGTGCAGTTGCAGACTTAGGAGATCAGGATGTTTGCGAACCCCACGGTGCCTCAGACTCTGCTCGGTGCCGCTGGCTGGTTTCGGAGCCCAGCGGGCAGCCCCTGGCACTGGGAGGCGGCATCCCAAGTTAATCATTGGCCCCGCAGAGCACACGGCCGGCCGGGCTGTTTGTGCGAGCCTGTTTTTCTATTTTACGTAAATCACCCTGAACATGTTTGTATCAACCTACTGATGATGCACCTTTGATCAATAGTTTTTAGACAAAAGTGCTTTCTGAGTCCAAAGATCAGGGCTGGGTTGACCTGCAGACCGGTTACGGGGTGTATAAAACGGGCAAGACGCAGGCTGATAGCAGAGCTATCTCCACCGCGTCGGCAGGAGCTCAGCCGGCGGCCTCCCGAGGGACCGGGGAGGGAGGATGGAGGGAGGCATGGACCTCCTCCACGACTTTGGCATCCAGTCAACGCGCTACCTGCAGGCGAACTACCAGGACTCCCAGGACTGGTTCATCCTGGTGTCCGTGATCGCAGACCTCAGGAATGCCTTCTACGTCCTCTTCCCCATCTGGTTCCACCTCCGAGAGGCTGTGGGCATCAAGCTGCTCTGGGTGGCCGTGATTGGGGACTGGCTCAACCTCATCTTCAAGTGGTGAGTAGGAGCTGGCAGAGAGGAGCCCGGCCCGGAAAGAGGCCGGCGCGCTTGCTGGGAATGTCTGTCCGTCTCCGTCGGAAGCTGCCTCCTCCACGCTGATCAGAAAGCCACAGGTCACCCCCCCTCCTGACTTCCGAGCAGCTACAGAGAGAGAGAAGACAGAGAAAACCCTGTCAGTGAGCTGAAGATCCAGGGAAGACCATTTCACATGGAAGGAAGGCCAGCAGGACTTAGTGAAAAGTCTGAATGATAGGCTGTAAGCAAAGAAACACAGTGTTACCACTTCGCGGCAGCATAGGTGACGTGAAGGTAGACGTACGAAAGAAAAACAAACGATGTGTGAGAGGAGCACGGGGTCGCACCCAGGCCTGGTTCAGCCACCTCAGCTGCATGGCCCCGGGCAAGTCAGAGTAACTCTCTGCGCTTCTGTGTGATAATCTGTAAACGCAGGTGATCTCTGGGACCTTCATGAGAATTGTAGTGAACGTTTGTTGAGCATGTAGTGTGTGCCAGGTCACATGCGAAGTGTGTTTCTGGAGGTAGTAACTGTGTTAGAGATAAAGTGACCACACCTAGACCAACATGGGGAGTGAACGCCAGAGGCAGGATTTTTAAAATTTATATATATTTTTATAGGGGGAAAGGGCGGGAGAAAGAGAGGGAAACATCCATGTGCTGTTGCCTCTTGAGCGTCCCCTACTGGGGGCCAGGTCTGCAACCCAGGCATGTGCCCTGACCAGGAATCGAACCATCAACCCCCTGGTTCGCAGGCTGGTGCTCAATCCACTGAGCCACACCAGCCAGAGGTAGAGGCAGGATTTACCATAAGCTCGGGCAAGGCAGGCTCCAGGAGCAAGGCACTTGAGAACCATGTTATATCCGGTGCTGATAAACTGACTCCTGGAGGGGGTGGGGAAGAACCCCAATTTTAGCACTGGCCCATTTCTACTGTTCCTACACTCCCATTACAGCCACTCACAAGCTATTGAAGAGTTCAACTTGCAAAAATCCTGGATATTTCACAGTTATTAGCCAGTACCAGCTGACTTTAGCACATTCCTGGCTTGGCCTCTCTCTCCTCACCCAGGGATGAGGAGTTGGACCAGTTGCTCTCTCTGACTGCTACCATCCCCAAACCTACGACTATCGTCAGACGAGTCCTAAGTCTCTTCCAGCTCTGATAGTCGTTGGCCACAAACAATGAAAGTCCTTTAGAACAGAAAAAAAATATTGGGCTCAGAAGCCCAAGTCATATTGATGGGATTCTGAAATTTCTGCTGAAAATCCACTTGCTTTTGTCTATAACATCCCCTATTCAACAGCATGACCCTAAAGAATAAAAAAGATAAATGGGTATTCCAAACATCTGATCTCAATCAAAGGACAATGGGTTTTTCTCTGAACTGGTGGAGGTGAGTGAGTGGCTATCCCTGTTTTTGATAGGCAATCACCATTCCACCACTACAGTGGGGGAAAAGGCATCCAGACGGACTTCTGACACCGCTTTCCACAATGAAAAATATATCTAGTCCAGCCCTGGCCAAGGGGCTCAGTTGGTTGGAACATGGTCCCGTCACCAAAAGGTTGCAGGTTCAATCCCCAGTCAGGGCACAAACCTAGGCTGCAGGTTCGATCCCCAGTCCCAGTACATATGAAAGGCAAGTAATTGATCTCTCTCTCCCTCTCTCTCTCTCTCTCTCTCTCTCTCTCTCTCTCTCCCTCCCCCTTCCTACTCTCTAAAATCAATAAGCATGCCTTTGGATGAGATTTTTTTATTTAAAAAAAACCTATCTAGTTCCTTTAAAAAGGAAGTGGTCTGTCTGAGATACTCTGTTTCACAGCAAAGAGGATACAAAGCAAGCACCCGAAGCTACTATGTCCTTACAGGGAGTTACTCTGATGGCCAAGAAGGCCACGTGTCTGGGAAGTGGGGCGCTTGTCCCTGGGTTTGGGGCTCAGTTTCCGATCCCTGAGGCCTGAAGAAACAGAAGAGGGACTGGTAGGATAGGCAAGTTCAAGTTGCAAACTATAGTTCCATATGCATCGTTCCAGAACAAATTTTTCTTGGACTTTAAAAAAAAGTCACATAGCTGGCTATGAATATGGATTTTTGGATCTCAGATTTATTGTGGGTTTTTTTGTTGTTGTTTAAATAAATAACACATTCGCATAGTTCAAAACTCATAAGTTATATAAAGGACGTACTATAAAAAGTCTCCCTCCCCCATCTTCCCAGTCACCCAGTTCCCCTTCTTGCAGGTGCCAATCCACTGGTTTTAGTCTCTCGTGGACCTTCTGCCCACACTCCTCCCTCTTCCCGAAGGTATGGGCTTCTGACAAAAGTGTCCCTTCAGTGACTCCACACACCGGTTCTGCTTTTCTACAGGATTCTCTTCGGGCAGCGCCCGTACTGGTGGGTCCTGGACACGGACTACTACGGCAATACCTCGGTGCCACAGATAAAGCAATTCCCGGTCACCTGTGAGACTGGGCCAGGTGAGAGTGCCACCCTCTGCAGAGACAGACGCCGAGTGGCCCTTGCTCGCGGTGGACACCTATTAACATTTGTGGTGGGTGCAGCTGTCCTTGAGGGGACTCGAGGAGAGCCTTTCCTTCGAGATTTTCCTCATGGTCTTCAAGGTGGTACAATTCCATATTTTAATTCACTTCGAGAAGGCCGTCCTGTGTAGCATTTCGCTGCTGCTGCTTTGGAAATCTGCCTAATGCTTCCAGAACGTTAATTGCTAACCCGGACAGGCAAGCACCCTCACGGGCAAAGGGCTTATGAGAGGAAGCGTGTTATGGCTCTGTGCCCAAGAAAGGTTAAGCCCTAGAGGCCCGAGGCCCTGGCTGTCCTTCCCAGAGGCCTGGCCTGGCCTGGGAGCTGTGTCCTCCTGAGCCGGCCATTCCAGACCCGCACGCTGCCTGTATTTTGCTAGTTACGGCCATACTAGTATCGTGCAGTCATCAGAGCAGCCATCACATTAGGTCTCCCTCACCCTCGGGAGGGGTGCCAGTATCCCTTCCTCGGGGCCCCTGTCCCTGACCCCCAAACTAGGACGTGCCCCAGAGTTGCTTGTTCTCACAAACCTTGTGTTCACTTCAGACCCTACTCACCACCCAGGTGTTATTTACTGAGTACCTACTCTGTGCCAGACACTGTTCTGGGCACTTGGGATGCCTCCGCGAATCAAACAAAGATCTCTGCCCTTGTAGAACTGACACTTACATGGTATGTGTGTGCCTGCACGTACACACACAACATATGAAGTCGTAGCACACAAGTAAAATATGTAGAATGTTAGAAGATGATCCTTTAGAGGAGGAAGGGGGAGGACGTGGAGGGGAGGAGGAAAGACGAGGACAGGTGTTGCCTACGGGGCTCCGTGGAAAGCAGACCCAGGTGCAGACCAGCGTGCAGGAGCTCAGCTCCTCTCAGGACTAGCACCGACGGGAAGGAATACAGAAGCCAACCAGGCAGGAGGGGAAGTCCAGTTGCAACGCTGCCTCCACCTACTCCACGGGGCGCTCCGGAACTGGGGGTGGCCCTTCTGAGTTGCCTGAATTGGGTCAAGAGGCCCAGGCCCTCATACTCCCAATATAGACCAGTGATTGGGTACTGGCCACCCCCCACCCCCAGGTCCCCTTCTCCCCCCAGGAGAAGGTAACCTTGATCGAGATGGCTCTCTTCAGCCCGGGGCAACGCCCAGAGAAGGCTGAGAGTGAAGGCCCATCTGTGACCACACTCTCAACATCTGAAAAAATAAGTCCTTCAAATTAAATTAAATAGGGTGGTTGCTGTAGGACTCACTGAGAAAGTGAGATTTAAGCAAACACTTGAAGGAGGCAAGGAAATTAGCCAGTATGTTTCTGGAGGCAAACTAGTCTGAGCAGAAAGACGGACAGGGCCCAGACCCGGAGGTGGGACTAGGTTGACAGGAAAGCGAGGAGGCCGGCGTGAGTGGAGCAGAGGACACAAGGACAGTGGGAGACAGGTAGCGGAGGGCAAGTCCGTTTGCAGTTACACATCCAGCACGCTGGCTTTTTTGAATAGACTGCGTGTAAGTACCAGAGTTGGGCCTTGCCTGGCTTCGCTCACCACTGCACCCCCAGAGCCTAGCCCAGCCCAGAGCTGGGCTTGTAATAGGAGCTCAATAGATACTTGTTAAACAGGTGGCTAAATGGATAAGTGAATGGATGTCACGGTGGATGGACAGAAGGACGGATGGATGGATGGATGACATCCCCTAGCAGTCTCCCAGGTGGACACTTGCACCTTTAATCCTTTCATTCATCTCTTTCCTGCCCTGTAGGGAGTCCGTCCGGCCACGCGATGGGTACCGCAGGTGTCTACTACGTGATGGTCACATCCACCCTCTCTATCTTTCGGGGAAAGAAAAAGGCCACCTACAGATTTCGGTAAGAACTCAGGCCTGGGGTGTGGGTGGTGGAGAGCAGGAGGGGGCCCCTTCCGTAGCTGACACACCCCTGGCTCTCCCTCGCATGCGCCTAGCCCCTCCCACACTCTGGGCAGGTGCTGATAAGAGCTGTGGCCTGTCTGCTCTGCGTCAAGATTAGAGTCGCCGAATGTCAGGGCTGGAAGACACCCACAGGTGCACGCCCTCATTGTACAGAAAAGGAAACAAGCCCTTAATGTGGCAGAGGGGCTTCTTGAGATCAGGTAGTTAGGTCGTGGTAGGATTTGAAGAAAGACCTATTTCTGTACGAACCTCAGAGTCTTCCCCTCCGGGTTAAAATAAACAGAGAAACGCCAGACATTCCTGCTACAGGGAATTCTGGGTAGGCAGCCACCAGGCAAATAAACTTCTCAAATTCAAGCGTTCGCCATGTGCCACAGGCATCTTTGAGCTTGCAAGCCCAGGCATTCATTTACAAATATGCCACCGATGGCATCTCAGTTTGACAGGCCTCAACACTCCTGCTGAAGCTGTTCCCTTAGCTGGAGGGTCTGTGTCCGGGGTCTGTGACGGCTGCCTCTTCTCTTGCAGGTTTTTGAACGTCATTTTGTGGTTGGGGTTCTGGGTCGTGCAGCTGAACGTCTGTCTGTCCCGGATCTACCTCGCTGCTCATTTCCCCCACCAGGTTGTTGCCGGAGTCTTGTCAGGTACCAGCTGCTCCGGCTCCCTCCCTCCCTCCCTCCCTCCCCCGCCCATCCCATTTCTCCCTGATCAGGACAAAATCCAGCATTCCAGCTTTGTTCTGTAGTTATCAATGCTGTTAGCAGTTCAGTGGGTTGAAAGTCAAGGGTAGCTCATTTGAAGTGATTCACTTCTATAGGAGTGCCCAGATATACCCAATTAAGTGTGTTCCAGAGAAACTGCACTACACGAAGTTACTTCTCCAATTAAATTAGCTTGAAATCTCCGAGATTTTGACATTCTTTATTTCTCACTGATTTTCAATCGGGAGTGGCCCCTAGTTTAATTTTAAGGGGCTCTACCAAATTTAACAAATTAACACAGTGTCCTAGGAAAGCTCTTTATTTGAATAAGTTCATTTGCAAACCTAATAGATACTCGCAATCCATCTTTTTAATAAGTTCAGTGTTTTGAATATTTGTGTTTTCTTAGATTCAGTTAACAAGGGGCAGAAAAATATTGGGGTTAAATGTAGAAAAAATTTCTTGATTTTTGTGGGTGGTTTAGAATATAAAACTTCAGGGAAATTATGATATTTTTCCCCCTGGAGACCTCTGAGAGCAGAAAACAGTGCTGAGAAGAAGCAACATGATGACTCCATGGCAACTACGAAAGTAACACAACATTCAGCACTGGGCTCCATGTCTGAGGAGGAGCCTGGAAGCCAGGTCACGTGAAAGACCCGAGACTGTGTAGGTTAGGGAGGAGAAGAACTGGCTTCCAATAGGCTACAGGGGCTCTAGATTTACAACTTCACTCCTACAGACAGAACCGAGACCAACAGATGGCATTACAGGGGAACAGACTTCATTCGGCTAAGCGAAAGAAAGACCTCTTTTTTTAAAAAAGATTTTATTTATTTATTTTTAGAGAGGGAAGGGAGGGAGAAAGAGAGAGAGAGAGAAACATCAATGTGCGGTTGCTGGGGGTCATGGCCTGCAACCCAGGCATGTGCCCTGACTGGGAATCGAACCTGCGATGCTTTGGTTCACAGCCCGTGCTCAATCCACTGAGCTACGCCAGCCAGGGCAGAAAGACCTTTTTAGTGATCAAATCCATTCAAAGATGAAAGGGGCTGCCCAAGTGGGAGTGAGCTCTCCAGCCCTGAGGGTATTCAACTAGAGACAGGAGCACCTGGACAGGACATGTACATGCAGTGGGAGGGTGTATGTGACATGACTCTTCCTCCTGAGAGAGTCTATGGCTGAGGAAAGGGTGGAGTCACCTATGAGAATAAACCAGGTGACCCTCTAGTTTATGATTTAATGGGTGACAGATGACATGTCACCCATCGGTTCCCAACCCACCTATAACTGGAGGTCCGGAGTCTTTCCTGCTTCTCACCGTCATTCTCTCTCCCGCCCAGGCATTGCTGTTGCTGAGACTTTCCGCCACATCCAGGGCATCTACAACGCCAGTCTCAAGAAATACTTTCTCATTACCTTCTTCCTGTTCAGCTTTGCCATTGGATTTTACCTGTTGCTCAAGGGGCTGGGTGTGGACCTCCTGTGGACTCTAGAGAAAGCCAAGAGGTGGTGTGAGCGGCCAGAATGGGTCCACATTGACACCACCCCCTTTGCCAGCCTCCTGAAGAACGTGGGGACCCTCTTCGGCCTGGGGCTGGCTCTCAACTCCAGCCTGTACAGGGAGAGCTGCAAGGGCAAGCTGAGCAAGTGGTTCCCGTTCCGCCTCGGCTGCATCGTGGCCTCCCTCGTGCTCCTGCACCTCTTCGACTCGCTGAAACCCCCATCCCAAGTGGAGCTGATCTTCTACGTCCTGTCCTTCTGCAAGAGCGCGGCAGTGCCCCTGGCCTCTGTCAGCCTCATCCCCTACTGCCTCGCCCGGATCCTGGGCCAGCCGGACAAGAAGTCTTTGTAAAGACTGTGGAGCCTTCAGTATTTAAAGCCAACGGCTGTGCCAAGGCCTGAGGGCAACTAGCATCTTCTGCCAGCCCACTGTGAGGCCAGAAGCGCCCAAGTCTTGCCCTGCGTGACCCACTTCCTCCTTTGCATTTCTAATTCGTACTGGGGGATGGTTTTTGAAAGGCTATAATGAGGGTATTTGAGGATACCCTTGTCTGTGAGAAGTCGAGTTCTTCTGGATCTTCCCCTGAAGACTTCCTTGTTCTTCTGTCAGACGTCCGTCCGGAAGTCAGACTTCCAGGTAGGGACAGCCCATAACCCCAGGCTGGGAACCCCACCTGAGGATGCTCTAGCCATTGCTCATTCTTACCCAGGAAAGGAGAAAAGAGAAGTGGATTTAATAGGAAAAGAAGGATGGATCAAGGAGGATGTTTTAGTATCTTGAATATCATGCAAATTATGTCAAACAATACCTAGACGGCTTTGATTATACTTAAATCATTAGGTAAGTGACTCAGTATTGGGGGACCAACTTAAGGTGTGGTTAGCAAGTGGTTAGTGGGATAATTCTGCGTCTTGTGTTTTTCTAGTATATATCCGTGGTCGTTGTAGTTACTAGGCTTTCTGAGTGGCTGCAGTGGCCTCGGTGTGCACTACAGCTGGGCACAGTCAGTTTCTCCTCCATCACACTGGGTCTTCCTCCTCATTCGCCCAGCTCTGCTTTCCCCAGAATTCCCCACTGGCCCGCCCCGTGCCCCGCTGGAAACTCAGATGCCTATAGGTGACTCTGGGGTGGTGCTTTTGTTATGTTTCAGTTCAGCTTTAAAATCTTGGGCAAAAAAGCAAGGAGAGGCGAGGAGAGGCAAAGATTCCCCTCTGCAGAAGGTCACTCCAATGTTACTTTTGATTTCTGGAGGGTAACCGTGACTCCCTTCTCTATCCCAAGCGAACCAAGAGCACGTTCTTGGAGGGGAAAGCCTCTTCACCTGTCTCCAGTCTCAGCTGATTTGCAGAATACGTCCTAAAAAAAGTGCTGAAGCCTATTTATTTGAGGGTCCTTGTTTTTGCTACTAATTATGCAGTTCACCATATATTATCCTTCACACCAACCTTCCTGGCCATAACATCTTTGAAAAGAAAAATATATATGTGCAGTATTTTATTAAAACATTTTATTTAAGAATGAAGTCTCGTTGATTACTATATTTTAGGTGCCATGGGATCTGAAGGTTCTAATTCTGGCTCAGCTAAATTTCTAGCTCTTTCTCTATTTCCCTAAACAAATAATTTAGTTTCTGTGTACCTATGTTTTTTCTTTAGCGAAAAAAAGTTGCTTTGTCTTAGGTCAGCCAGGAGTCCCTGTAGAGTTGGGGAGACTTGTAGAGTGTCTGTTAAACACAGGTAGAGTGTCCATGGGACTCAGGTAGAGTTGAGCACATTGACATAAGCGTCACATCGTTGGCCGAGATTGAACATTCGTTACAGACTGAAGGTCAGCATGAGTTGCTCTCTGGGGTCAAACCACAACTTGAGGGCAGACAGGCAGGGTCATTACCACACTAAGCAGTCAGGGAATGCAAGTTGGAGCAGCAGAACAAAACCAGGCAGACTCTGGAATCCATCACCCTGTGTCAGCAAGGGTTGGGGCTATAGTTAAAGAAAGTCTGAACAGGAGAAGTCGCAGCACCAGGGAGTGCTCCAGGGAGCTACTGCAAGTTTTTCTGTGTATTTCATGCGGGTCCATAGGCCTTGACTCATCAGCATAACCCTGGGCCCACCAAGGGCGAGCCCTTTGGAATGTATTTCTTTGGGGAAAGTTGAGCCCCCTACTGCATTTGGTTTCTCCAGGGGGAGCCTGGCCCCTAAGAGACTCCGATGGTTTCACCGAGGGAGAAGGGAAATGGCCTTGTTCTGACTGAGTTGGGCCTCACTGCTCAGGCAGGGCCCCATCTCGGTGGTTTCTTTGTCCTCAGGGACCAAGTCCAGGTTCCTTGCAATGGGATTCGGCGGAAAGTAAACAGTGCCCCCGCCCCCAGCAGTTGGTCAGGTTGATAAAGACTCATAATAACAGATAAAATGTATTGAGTGCTTACTGTATGTCAGACGCCTGTCTATACATTTTATTTGTTTATGCCGTTAACTCAGTTCTCCCGACATCTCCGTGAGGTGGGTGCTATCATTCACCCTCACACTGCACGTGGACAGACACAGAGGGGTTAAGCGTCTTGCCCAGAACGGCGGAGCCAGTTCAAGAACCAAGCAGTCTGACCCCAGGGCCCAGGCTTTGCTCTCTGCCCGCCTCACCCCCGCACCCCACGAGGCCAGCAGGTCTGGCGGCTGTGTCCCACCCCCTTCAGATACCAGATGTGATTCTTAACTCAAGCCATGGAAAATATGATTTCTTGTGGGCAAAGGACGTTACAAAACTTAGAATAATCCTCCCAGTGAGCTACTATTTGTTTCTAAATATGAAGATATCATATTTCAAAGGTGTTTCAGAAAAGAACTCTTAGAACAGGCCTAACCATGTAAGTTTAACAGCAGTGTCGAAAACAACACTTTGTTTTCTTTCTTTCAAGAAAGAGATTACAGCCCTGGCTGGTTGGCTCGGTGGATTGAGTGCCGGCCTGTGAACCAAAAGGTCACTGGTTCAATTCTCAGTCAGGACACATACCTGGGTTGCAGGTCAGGTCCCCCATTTGGGGGCATGTGAGAAGCAACCTCACATTGATGTTTCTCTCCATCTTTCTCCCTCCCTTCCATTCTCTAAAAATAAACTAACAAAATCTTTAAAAAGAGAGAGAGAGAGAGATTACAGTCATGCTCAGACTATCCAGGTCAGACAGTGAGGTAACTTACTATTTCCACAATTGAGTTAGAGCAAGAAGACAGAATTACCTGCAAAGAACGTTTGGTATAAATTCATACACAAGGGTGGAAAATAAGGAGACACCTGGCGAGATGGTTTGCATCAGAGACTCCACAAGCACAGGACTGCGGCCTCCTGCTGGGTGGGCACAGTCTAGAAATGGACGGCCCAGCGGTGTAGGACTTGTGGCGGGGGAAGCCCAGAAAGAGTGTCAGCCCACAATCAGCTCGTAATGCAGCCACTGTATAAGCACATTTTGATCACTGATCTCTCCCCAAGTTATAGAGGTAAATTTGCTTTTGAAATGGCTTCTGAATTCTCAGGATTGGAAATAAGGCAAGTGACCGGTGACGGTTTTAAAGCAAGGTTCATGGCATGTTATAACATAAGCTGATAGATTGTTCTGGCAGTCTGGTAGTTTTAGGGAGGCAGGTGGGGGATGACGCACATGCATGCTACACGTGTGTTATTGCCCGAGGGAAACAGACCCGTTCAGAAAGTGCAACTTCTGCTCTCTGGGCTGAGGTGGCTGCACCAAAGGCTTTTGTTTTTGCTTTAATGCTTTAGTGAAATTTACATAGCTTTTTAAAAATATCTAACAACTTTTGAGAAAGATTTTATTCATTTATTTTTAGAGAGAGGGGAAGGGAGGGAGACAGAGAGAAAGAGACATAGATGTGAGAGGAAAACATCAGTGGGTTGACTCTCATACGTGCCGGAACGGGGACCGAAGGCACAACCCAGGCATGTGCCCTGACCTGGGATCGAACTGGCGACCTTCAGCCCAACCAACTGAGCCACACCAGTCAGGGCTATAACAACTGTTTTGAGATATAATTTACATACCATACAATTTATCCATTTAAAGTGTACAACTCAACAGCGTTCTGTATATCCAGCAAATGGTACAACCACCACAAAGAAACCCCATACCCATCAGGAGTCGCCCCCACGTCACCCCAACCAACCCTCCCCTCCCCGGCAACCAGCAGCCTACTCCTGTCTCACAAATTCGCCTACGCTACACGTTTTGCGTCAGTGGAATCATGCACCACGTGGTCCTCTGTGATTGGCTTCTTTCGCTGAGCATGATGTTCTCCAGGACCACCCGTGTTGTGACATGTACTATCACTTCATTTCTTTTTACATCCAAACAAAATTTCACTGCATGGATATGCAAAATTGAGTCCATCTGTCCATTGGCTGATGGACATTTGGGTTGGCTCCCCTTGTTGGTCATGATGAACAACGTCGCTGTGGACACGTGTGTGTGCGCAAGTCTGTGTGGCGCTGCGGCTTCACGCCTCGTGTGTGCACACACACCTGGGAGCGGGGCCTTTTCGGGAACTGCCAGGCTGATTCTCCAAAGGCTCCGTGAGGAAGTTTCACAGGGTTTGGGGTTTTGCCACCTCTGTTGATTTCCTAGGACCCTACCCTGGACCATAACTTCGTCTAATTCTTTACCTTGAAAGAGTTTTAAAGCGAGATGACTGATCACGCGATCAGATCTTAAAGACAAGATGTCAAGGCGCCCCTCCTACTTCTGGGGGCGGCAGCTCTGCGGTTCCCATGCGCGTTCCAGGAGCATTACGTCTGAAGGCGCATCTGGGTGTTTGACGTTCCAGCCCTTATGAATTCACAAGCTGTTTATAACCTGTCAAAATGTGCTGACTTGCTTCCCTGAAAACTACGACTTTAGCTGTTGAATTATTAACATTCATTGATTTTTGTAACTGCCGGACGAGGGTAGTTACCTCTAAGGCCTGTATGTGTAGACAAAATAGGACCATATCATTTGTATCCAAGAGTTTCTCAAGAGCCTCTGGAGAATGGAAAACACTCTGACCGGATAGAATTCTAATGATGTCATCAGGGAAAGAATCAGGTAGAAATAGAACAAAGACGCAGTTGGCGGAAGCTACTTCGTTAGAGAACCAGACCCTAATGAATCTGGAACAGAAACTAGACATTGTCTAGGTCAGTAACGGGCCACCCAAAGCCCAAAATCTCATTTCAGAGTGAAAGACGGAAAAGCTGCCGCCGGGTTGTTACTTCTTAATAAAAAGAAAAACAGGCTGTAAATATTTTTATTTTTCCTGAATTGGCTCTTATTTCCTTTTAAAGCTCCTCACCACTAATGCTATTCAGAAATTTTCTTTTTCCACCTCACAGATTCAGAAATTAAGGCCTAGAGAGGTGGTCAGTTAGCTCCTCTAAGTCACGTCACTAACCTGTTCCGGGGCCTCGTGACTCTTAGCGGAGAGCAGTCCCCGCTGTGCCCATCTCCCGCGTCTGCCTGGGCTGCTACGTCAACGTGAAGCTGTGGACAGCAGTGAAAGCCATGAGTAATTAAACAGTGAACCTGCTTACTTGAACCAGATCCAGGGTTTGTTAACCAAATTAAAGCCACAGCTCGAATGACTGCGTTCAGGCTGGCCTGTTCCTAATTACGTTATGTGCTCCTCTCTGCCTTTGCAATCATACATCTTTCCAAGGCAGAAATGTAACTGCGGCAAGAAACAACATGGTGTCCTAACTTTGTTGTTGTTGTTTTAGCATGAGGGTAGTTTTGCAGCCAGCAGATGCTCAGAGCCGTCCTCTCTTTCTTCTTTTGCTCTTCGTGTTCCAAAGTCATTGTCTTCGGCTCAGCTCAACGCAACTCCAGCGTGTGAAGGCCGGTAGGACACTTCTCGTTCTGCCCCGTCACAGAACTGGGGATCCGGTCCTTTGTTGGCTGCGTTACTTTCTACCCAGAAGCAAAGAGACTGAAAATCTAATTCCTCCCCCCTCCGTGTGACCGGTTTGGGACTCCTTGGCGGAGACGCGCCATCGCAATTTGATCTCTCCATCCTCGACTTCCACTCGAATCTCCTCCTTCAATACTGTTGGCCACACGCCACTGACCCCTACTTGATCCACCCTCGAACAAGCTCCAGTGAACCTTCTGAGAGACCCAATGTGGCTGAATTGGTTTGATACCCCAAGTGGCAGACATCAATTTCTTTACCTTGGCCGTGCCTCTAGGCTGCCAGTGCGCCCCCCCGCCCCCGACCTGGTCCATCCCCCTTCTCCACAATGACTGCAGGGGAATGACAGTGGCGTGGTCTTTCCCTGTAGACTGTGGTGAGACCAGTGTCCCAATGCAGCAAAGCCTCCAAGGTGCTCCTTAGCTTCAGAAGCCTCAGGCAAGGCCTGACGGGTCCCGTGCTGAAGCAGGAAACGCTGACTCACTGACTCGGCAGGCCCAGCCTTTGATCTGGCTCTCCAAGCTCCGTCAGCAGGTTCGCGCTAGGGGCACCCGCTGCCGCTACCGCACAGCTCTCTCCAGGACCACGCCCTCGCTCCTTTTCTGTCTACCGTGTTCTGCACAGCTGTGCAACATGCCTCTGAGACCTTCCAAAGGTCAAGTGACCCCAAACAGAATGACTGCTGAGCCAGTGCCCCAAGTGGAGGGGGTGGCTGAGGAGCTCAGTCCACTTTAAGAAAAATAAAAGATCCCCTGGCTGGCATAGCTCAGTGGATTGAGCACGGGCTGCGAACCAAAGTGTCACAGGTTCGATTCCCAGCCAGGGTACGTGCCTGGGTTGCAGGCCATGACCCCGAGCAACCGCACATTGATGTTTCTCTCTCTCTCTCTCTCATTCTCCCTTCCTTCCCTCTCAATAAATAAATAAATTAAATCTTAAAAAAAAAAAAAGAAAAGAAAAAAGAAAAAAAAAAGATCCAGGGGAGGATTCTGCCCACCTCGGGCTCCTCCGCCCGAAAGAGTTCAGGATTTCCAATCCGTTACTGGTTTTGGGGGGACATATCTGCAATGCTCAGTCCTGGGGAGAGGTGAACTGGGGGGCATGACTTTGAGGAAGAGCAAGGAGGGTGTTGGGAAAGAGCTTGGTGAGGGGAAGAGCTGGGAACGGAAACAGGTTTCCCCTCAAGTTTTATCGTCCCCCTGAGCCTGCTGGGAAGCCCAGGACAGAGAAGTTGGAGTTGGACTGCTGCATTCTCTTCACAGATGGGGAGCATCTCGCGCTATTGCCAAAACACTATTATTTCCACACAAAACATCTAATAAAACAATGGTTGTCAGCGGAAGGCAACTTTGCCTCTCCAGTGATGCCTGGCAGTGCCGCAGGGGATGCTGCGTGTCTGGGACGTAGCGGCCACGCAGGCTGCTATACACGCTCCAGTGTGAGGCCCCCGCAACATAGAATTATCCTGGGCGAAGTGTTCGCAGTGCCAGGACTGAGAAACCCTGCCACGACCCAAAGAGGAGAAGCATCACGGTTTACCTGGAAGAAGTTCCCGCCCCCCCCCCCGCCCCCGAGAATGCCTGTCAACTCAGCACCAGAGCGCCGCCCTGGGGTGCCCAGCAGCCCTTCTTCCAGCGCCGTCTGAAGAGGGAGAATTATCGCTCCCCATGCTACAGTCTTTCCCTCCCAGGAGGTCAGCTTGTTAAAGTGACCGGAGACCTTGGCCTCTGGGTTCAGAGGAGGAAAATCACTCTCGCCTCTCTAGGCCTTTAGTAGGGACTCTGAAGCTGAAGGTGTTACTAGGTATCCGCAGATGTGGATCTCATTAAACACAGGATGGAACGTGTAAAGGCTTGCCCCAGCCGGTGTGGCTCAGTGGACTGAGTGCTGGCCTGTGAACCCAAGGGTCGCTGGTTCAATTCCCAGTCAGGGCACATGCCTGGGTTTGTGGGCCAGGTCCCTAGTGGGGGGCACTCAAGAGGCAACCACACATTGATGTTTCTCTCCCTCTCTTCCCCTCTAAAAAAAAAAGTCTATAAAGTCTTTAAAAAAAAAATGTGTAAAGCTGAGGGTTGAGGGGCGGGGCGGGTCTCCTCCAATTCTAAGAACGTGTAGTAGATAAGCTGCCCTCCCCCTCCCCCCTGCCTTCCAAAGGCTCCAGATGTACTTAACGTTGTTACTAACTCACCAGGGAGAGGAATGAGTAAAACAAAACATATCCGAACAAACAAGGCAACAAGAAATGTAGTTAAGACACACTGCATAACACCAGGGCTTAATCCCGCTGACTCTGAACTTGACCCCTTTGGAGAAAGCAGAAGAGATGAGGCATTTTCTTGATGTCTCTTTGTTACAAAACTCAGTGTCCAACTCTGCTGGTACAAACGCCTGTCTGTTCCTGATGGAAAAACCCTAATTTGCTTTGTCTTGTTGCCCAAGTTAAGGTTGCGAAAGGAAAAATCCAATCCCATACCAGATAGGTTTCTGATGATGATGTCATAGCAAGAATTCACTAGAAAACTCATTTTAAATGCTGTGTAAACTTTAATAGTAATTCATTCCAGTGGATATTTCCTTGCTTTCTAGTTGTTAAACATTAACCCATATCCAAGATATATATTATATTTAAAATAATCTATATACCCTGAACTCACCGCAAATATTTACCCATCTTTTTCCTGGGTTTTTTTTTTTTTTTACAGCTTCTTGATTTAATGTCCTCTTAATTTCTTTTTCTTTAAGATTTAATTTATTTATTTTTAGAGAGAGGGGAAGGGAGGGACAAAGAGAGGGAGAGAAACATCAATGCGTGGTTGCCTCTTGTGCACCGCCCCCCCCCCACACACACACACTGAGAACCTGGCCTGCAACCCAGGCATGTGCCCTGACTGGGAATCAAACTGGCAACTCCTCAGTTCACAGTCTAGCAACTCAACCCACTGAGCCACATCAGCTGTGGCTAATATCCTCTTAGTTTCTTAATACGGCTGTCCAGTTTCCTATTCTGAACTCTTTCATTTCTACTCTGATGTTTTTTATCCTCACCAGAGGACATGCTCATTGATTTTAGTGTGAGAGGAAGGGAGGAAGAAAGGGAGAGATACACTGACGTGAGAATTTGAAACATTGACCAGTCGCCCCCAACCATGCCTCTCACACGCCCCAACCGGACACACACCCCGACCGGGAATTGAACCATTGGGTCATTTTGGGTTGCTGCATGACGCCCAACCAACGGAGCCACACCAGCCAGGGCTGTAGTGTTTTTCTTTTGTTTTGCTTTGCTTTGCTTTGTTTTGTTTAAAAAAAAAAAAAAAAGACATATGAGTCAGGCCCACAGCCTGACTCTGTAACAGTGATAGAAGAGCTAGTGTTACTTTCTGGTAAATGTTTCTTTGACATCTCTGATAGATTCCAGCCTCTGAAATCTAATTTCCTCCTCTCTGCCCACTTAAAAAATGGGTCCCTGCAGCTGGGCTGGTCATGGCTTAGCCCCCCAGGCGGGGTCTGAGGATTGCTCTGCCAGGGGGCAGCAGCCCGACTCCAAACAGGCTGTGATACCCAGCAGGTCTTTTCCGCGGCACCTCTCCCCTTTCCTGGTGTCTCTAGACTCCACTGCAGAGAGTTCTGACGCTCGAGTTCCCATTTCCTCGTGCCTTGGCACAGAACTGGGAAAACCTTTTGCTGCAACACAAAATCTACCAGCTGATGTATATTACAACTTTATATGCTCAAATAGCTCGTTAAGGTTCAAAATGGTCAGACCCTGGAGTGTATTGCAATAGATACTGTTACTCACAAGCAGTTTTAACGAAGGGGTGTCAAACTCAGCTCTAAACTACACTTTCTTTGAAATTCAGTTCCAAATTTTTTTTGCACAACATACATTTCATATCGTTGTACACTTTCTGTTCAGTGTTCTTCGCCACTTAAAATAATTTTGTCTACACATTCTGTAGAGCCAGCAGAGGTTCCATTCCAGTCATTTAAAACAGTTCACTGGCCCTTATGTCTCTATACCATAATTTGCCGAATCATTCCCTTATTTGGCATTTGGCTTATTTCCAATTCTTCACTCCCATAAATAGCAGCACATGAACATCTTTGCACAAATTACATTTTTTCCCTTTTGGGCTATTTCCTTGGGGTATGTTCCCAAAACTGGTATCAGTGGGTCAAAGGTTTGAAAAGCTTCATAGCTCTTGTTACCCATTGCCAGAATGTTCTCTAGGCAGAGTATGGTATAGTCGAGCGTTTCAAAGGTTTGCCTGGGTTTCCCACGGTACACAAAATTAACTTTCCTCTTATTCTTGCATAGAAACAGTATCTATTGCAATACACTTTGGTAGGGGAGGGAGTTACAAAGTTCCTAAACAAAACAGAAATAAAGATGGAGGCACTCTTTCTCCAGCCAGAGACGAGCTCTTTCAGGCTAACTTGAGAACACACCACCCCACCGGTTTGGAGGTGAAACATCTGTGTTCCAGGCGGACTGGAAAACGACACCCAAGGTCTGTGAAGCTGTGTCAGCCGGGTGACATCTGGGGCTGAGAGAGTTCCAGGCAGAATGCAGAGCCGGCAAGCGACAAGGGACCAGGAAGGCGGGGTGAAGAGGGTGGGGAGAGAGGTGGGAAGTGAAACAGAGGGGCGCTCCTGTCATCGCTGCCTCTGGGGTGACAGCACCAGTGGGGAGAGAAATAAGCTGGTTCTGCGGCTCCGACATTCAGGTGATCCACCCCCTGGAGGTAGGTGACCTCTAAGAACCGAGAATGCTTGAGGGCCTTGGTCTCCTTGGCACAAGGATCAAAACCAAACCAAACCAAAACAGAAATAACCTCCCCAGTCATTTTCACCATCTGGCCCCTTGAGCTAATCATAGCGACGATGACGATGATGGTGACGCTGGTGACGGTGATGATCCACACGCACTGAGTTGTTACTACAGGCCTGTCGCTCTTCTGACAGCTGCCCCCGTGTAACGCATTTCATCCCCGCAACAGCTGGTGTTACCCCCGCTGCACAGACTAGGAAACAGCCCCGGAAAGCCACGGAACTTCCTCGAGGTCACAGAGCTAGTCACATGTCTGGATGCAATTCAAACCAAGTCCCTTACCCACCCTGCCTCTGCTCTGACCACCGCACCACACGGCCTCAGGTGCTGCAATAGAAAAGGGCACATGAGCCCTGGCTGGCGTAGCTCAGTGGATTGAGCGCGGGCTGTGAACCAAAGTATTGCAGGTTCGATTCCCAGCCAGGGCACGTGCCTGGGTTGCAGGCCACGGCCCCCAGCAACCGCACATTGATGTTTCTCTCTCTCTCCTTCTCCCTCCCTTCCATCTCTAAAAATAAATAAGTAAATCTTTAAAATAAAAAGAAAATGGCACACGTAGTTCAATGATGCATTAGAATGTTCAAGGTTAGGCCCTGACTGGTGCGGGTCCCTTGGTTGGGCGTCACCCCACAAGGCGAAGGTTCAGCTCCTGCTCAGGGCACAGGTCCAGGCTGCGGGTTTGGTGCCTGGACGGGGCGCATACAAGAGGCAGATGATTGCTGTCTCTCTATCGCACCAAAGTTTCTCTCCCTCCCATCCCCTCGCTCTAAAAATAAATTTAAAAAATCTTAAAACAAAAAAATATCCAATTTTAGGTTCTTTGAAAACTCTAAATGCTTAAAATTATTTGTTTCCTTTCTAGTCATCTAAATTGACACAAGGAGCTATTCAAATGTGTCTTATTTAAATTTAAATTATATGTATATATATATATATTATAATATCAAACAGGACTTGTAAAAGCCTAAGAATGAAAGGTAATACACCAAAATAACGACATGGAATCATAGGTATTTGTTTCGTTCCACATTTCTTTTTCTTTTTTTAATCTTGACCATATTTTTTTTAGATTTTGTTTTTTAGAGAGGGAAGGGAGGGAGAAGGAGAGAGAGAGAGAGAAACATCACTGTGCGGTTGCTGGGGGTCATGGCCTGCAACCCAGGCATGTACCCTGACTGGGAATCGAACCTGTGATGCCTGGTTCACAGCCTGCGCTCAATCCACTGAGCTACACCAGCCAGGGCTCTTTCCACATTTCTATTTTTCTCATTTGTCACATAATACATGTTGCCTTTTTTTCCTACTCTTTATGTTGAAAAAAATTCAAGTGAAAAATTAAGTGCAGTGAACTTCTATACACTTTTCACCTAAAATAAATCACCGATTATTCACATTTTGCCAGAGTTGCCTTATCACTCTCTCTCCCTGCATCTCATCTAGGCACATCTTCTTATTTTGGATCACTCATGCAAGGGTCATTAGCAAACGTCATAGCTCCTTTGCCTGGTAGATACTTCATGTTATCTCCCAAGAACAGGACACTCTCCTGCATAACCACCGTAACATGCTTCTTTTTTAATGCAAAAGAACTTCAGCTAAAGAAAAGCAATTAAAAATAAATTAAGGCAAACATCATGTTTTCTGTTTCGATACCTCGCACTCTGGGCTAAGTGACCTTTCCGTGCTTACCTGCCCTCCCTGCTCCTCGTCCCCATCCATGCCCGGCTGCGCCCCAGCTCTGCTGGGGGACCTTCCAGAACACTTCTTTCTTTTGTTTTCTTTTTTTGTCTTAGAAAGTTTTTATGTCTCTTTCACTTTTCCCACATTTTTTAAATTTTATTGTAATCATTGTTCAAGTACATTTTTCTGTCCTTTACTCCCATTCCAGCCCACCCACCCACCCATCCCTCCCCACCTCCCTCCCATTTCCACCCCCCGTTTTTGTCCATGGGTCCTTTATGTTTGTTCCTGTCTTCCAGAACACTCTTGACTCTTTGATATCACCGCGCCTCTTTGTACCAATCTATGCAACTCCTTCCCTCTCTGAAAACCAAGTGGAATATTCAGTTAACATTTAGATTACTATTGGTTTACAGTTGATATCTTCATTTTATTACTGTATTGAAAATTTTTAAACCCTAGAGGGTTTTAATTTTTTTTAAAGATAACCTCTTACGATTATCACTTTCAGTAATCCATCTTTTTCATTTAATATTAACTAGAATAATGTATTTCCTTAAATATTTCTTGAGCATCTACTCTATCTCAGACATTGCTGCAATTAAAATAGCCAGCACTCTGAACAATTGCTATGTCCCAGGTCTTCCCCTGAATGCCTGAGTTGGTCCTCACAACTATTATCACTCCCATTTCCCAGATGGGTAAACCGAGAAGTTCAGTTATTTGCCCAAGGTCCTGTAGCCAGCCAGAATTCGGACCCAGGCTGTCTGCCTCTGTCCAGAGCCTGTGCTCGCCGGCACCAGGTAAACTGCTGGGGGTGCCTTAATGGAGACTCATTCGTGTGGCCAGCGAGGGCACCAGCTGAGATGGTGGGGATTCTGGCCTTAGACGGGGTTGCTTGTGGCCCAGGGCGAGATCCAAAAGGCAGTTCCATTTCCCGTGCTTCTGGGCTGTAGCAGATAAAAGAGGTAAAAGCAAGAAAATTATGGCTCTGTGAATGGGTAATTATATCTGTAAAAACTGACAATGAAGTCTTGGCCTTAACTTGCCTTCTAGGACATTCTCAGTATTTCTTGGCTGTCTCGCCCCTCCTCCCCTCTCTCCTTTGCCAGCTTCCTCATCTTCCTTCGCCCCGCTTGCAACGTCTCGAGGACTCATTTTTCTCTCACCGCCTCTTCAAGACGTAAGTTATCATCCATGCTGTGTATTTGCCGCTCCCGCTCCCGCTCGCGCCCTGGGTGGACTGCCTCCGGCTTCCTTTCCCGGGGCTTCCTTCTGGGTTCTGCAGGTGGGAGGCACAAACAAGGAATGGACAGAGAGTGAGGTGAGGGTGTTTGGTTCCCGAGGGGTGTTAAAGAAACAAGATTCACCTGAGTGAATTCGAAGATCTAGCCCAGCTGGTGTGGATGGAGCACTGGCCTGCGAACCAAAGGGTCACAGGGCTTGGATTCCCAGTCAGAGCACAGGCCTGGGTTGTGGGCCAGGTCCCCAGTAGGGGGCGTGCGAGAGGCAACCACACACTGATGTTTCTCTCCCTCTCTTTCTCCCTCCCTCCTCCTCTCTATAAAAAAATAAATAAAATCTTAGGCAAAAAATAAAAAAGATCTAAATGGCTTTTTTAAGCATCCCATCTAGCAGCTAGAAGGGTGAAAGGAGGGAATTGTACAAAATGGAAGATTTTGATAGGAGGAAGGGTGGGGCAAGGGAGCTATTAATGTAAGAAAAGAAAAGGTTATTTGGGGGCATCTTTTCTCTGGGTAAAGAAAACAAAGGATTGTCATCACGCAGATTGCTTCTTCTTTCCATGGGTGGAGAGGACCCATGCGACAAATTGCCTTCCTCGTGGCCAACCAGAACTGATTAAGATTTTGTTTCCAGAAGAGGTTGAAATTGCAACTGGACGAGGTATTAAATTTAGGTTTGGTAACATGGGCTTTTAGCATGAGGGATGCTGTTTGGGGCCTGTTTTCTTTTTGTTTTGTTTTTTTTAGAGAGAGGAGAAGGGAGGAAGAGAGGGAGAAAAACATCAATATGCGGTTGCCTCTCACACGCCCCCTACTGGGGACCTGGCCCACAACCCACACATGTGCCCTGATTGGGAATTGAACCGGCGACTCTAGTTTGCAGGCCGCACGCACCAGCCAGGGCTAAACAAACCGCCCCCCACCTATTTTTTTAAATAACCCTCAACTGATTAAAAAGAAAAAACAACTGAGTTGAATTGTAGCACGCCAGCCTGTGCCCCAGAATTGCTGGCGGGCCTTTCCCTCACACATCCACCCAGAATTTTGCTTGTTGGAGGTGGGAGAGATTGGAGTTGAGTCCAGAACCCAAATAGGGAGGAATGAAAACAACTGGTAAAGAATAGAGAGTTTCTTTTGGGGGCGATGAAATGTTCTAAAATTGACTGTAGTAATTAGTCAACTCTGTGGATATGTGAATTCTACAGTTTGCATGGATGAATTTTATGGTATAGGAATTGTATCTCCCTAACGCTCTCATCCCCCACGCCCCAATGTCTATGTGCTCAATGGCCTCCAGGAGCCGGCCTGATCTGGGCCCATCTACCTCGCCGCCTGCGCCTCAGTTCCTGTGCCTGGTGTGCCCCACTCCAGCCCCCCTGGGATTTGGTACAACCCTCAGAACAGTCTCCCCCAACTTCACACAGTGAACTCCTCCCCACCCAACATCACTCACTCAAGGAAACCGCCTCATCCGCCCACCCCCAGCCTCGACCGAGAGCCCTCGCTAAGCCGATGCGTGGCCCCCCGCACCCCAGAGAGTGTCACCTGTGGTTGTCTGAGGCTCGGCTGCCTGCCCCCCTGGACTCGCAGCCCCGTGAGCGCGGCTCCGCATCTGCTTGGATCACGGTGGTGCGTGTGACCTCAGGGCCTGACGCAAAAGGAGGTCTCGGTAAGTCTTTGTTGAATAATAAATGAAAAAATACACAATTATTTGCTGCCAAGTTGGAAAACCAGCTAACAAATTATAGATGCAAGTAGGTTAGACTTCCACAAATGACTCAAGACAAAGACATGCTGAGGCACTCCCAATTCAAAATTACAAAGGGGTTGAAAACCCAAAGGAACAGGGCAGGCTTTTATAGAAACACTGACCTCTGCCCAGGAGAAACGTCTCCCCAGCAGGCAGAGCAAACGGAGCGGCCAATGACTGCGGAGTCGTGACGAAGGTTCGCTGCTGGTTTTAAAGACAGAGGTGGACCGTCAGAGGTTGTGGGGTCAGGGAGACGGTATGAACCAAACCCTCAACCCTGCGGGCTTTCGGGGCAGGGCGCCCCCTCTTCGCTGGCAGTCACCGACCTACTGGCGGCCTAACCGACAGTGTCCACGCTGCTCCCACTGCCCCTGTGACTCTGCGGTTCCTCGTCACCTTTATGAAGCCTCGGACATCATAAAAGCAGGGGAGACACAAAACACCCCAGTGACGGCAGAATTCGTTATCACACAGTTACACTTCGTAGTTACGGAGGGATTAAGTTTATATCAGTTTTCGTCTTCATCACCTCTCTCTCTCTCTCTCTACTTTTTTCTTATTTTCCTGGGTTCCCTTCCCAGGGTTATTTGACACTCTGCTAGTTTCACAGAATGTTTTATTCCCATATTTTTAAACTAGAGAGAAAAGAATAATACCTCTGACCAGCCACGGTTCAGACTTTGCATCGTAAACCACGCGTTTGTGAACTAGCATATGGACCTGCTCATACTTTTCAAACCAAGCTTCCGTTTTCTGTTTGAACTTGACTTGATACATCAACACGGCTTTTAAGATTCATCCCTGGGAACCTGGTGTCTCCTCCCAGAATAGTGCATTTTCCAATTTGCTCAGCCAGTCCTCACTGTCTCCTCAGTCAGGTGTGCAGCACCGACTGTGTCTGTTCCAAGAATTAAAAACACGCGTGTGCCTTCTCACATCTCATTCTGATGCAGAGGGAGCTCGGAGGTCTCCTCTTCCCTCTTTTAGAATATTTGGGTAATTCTTCATCCTAGGAAATGTGGGGTCTGATTGCGGGTGAGACCTCCCACACACGCTCTCTCTTTGCTGTGTGTGGCCACCGGTCTTGATTAGTCTTTCCTGTTCTTGGTACAATTTGTACCTTTTTTCAAGACTATTTGTCTCAAATTAATTTCTTGTAGTCACACATTCCTGATTGAAAAGAAAATTATCTGGCTGGCGTAGCTCAGTGGATTGAGCACGGGCTGCGAACCAAAGCATCACAGGTTCGATTCCCAGTCAGGACACATGCCTGGGTTGCAGGCCATGGCTCCCAGCAACCGCACATTGATGTTTCTCTCTCTCTCTTTCTCCCTCCCTTCCCTCTCTAAAAATAAATAAATAAAATCTTTAAAAAAAATTTTTTTAAACATATAAACCTACTTATTTAATTTTAAAAATCCATATTTAGTCCTGGCCAGGCGGCTCGGTTGGTTGGAGCATCGTCCAGCACACCAAGAGGTTGAGGGTTTGATTCCTGGTCAGGGCACACACCTAGGTTGCCCTGACCTGGACAAGTTGGGGTTCGGTCCCAAGTTGGGGTGCACACAGGAGGCAGCCGATCGATGTTTCTCTCTCGTATTAATGTTTCTCTTTCTCCTTTCCTCTCTCTCAAAAATCAATAAACATATCCTCAGGTGAGGATTTAAAGATATGAAATAAAAAATTAAAAAATTAAATCCATATCATTGACACTCTTCCACTAATTAAACCTAACATACCCTGTTATAGTCACCCTTTTTATTTTAATAATTTTTTTTAGATTTTATTTATTTATTTTTAGAGAGGGAAGGGAGGGAGAAAGAGAGGGAGAGAGAAACATCAATGTGCGGTTGCTGGGGGGCGTGGCCTGCAACCCAGGCATGTGCCCCGACTGGGAATCGAACCTGGGACACTTGGTTCTCAGCCCGCGCTCAATCCACTGAGCTACACCAGCCAGGGTTATAGTCACCCTTTGAATAAACCATGTATCAACTCTTGCCGAGGCCTTTCACACACTCAGCTTGTCCCAGCTAATCATGATCACTTTTTCATTGCGATGTCAGTGCTGTTGCCGTTCGATCAGTGGCTTCCTTACGCTGGCGCCGCTGCCTGCCGGAATGCTCGTTCTCCAGGCTCGTCCGGTGCTCTCCTTCTCCGAGGGGCAGAGCCGTCCTCCGCGGAGTCTTCATTCCTTTCCGTGGGAGTCACGGGTTGGCTGCTGCTGACGGGCTCCAGTCCGGGTCAGGACCAGAAAAACACCTTTCTGTTAAAGGTTGCGAGTCTGCAATGATTCCTCCAGCTGAGTTTACATTTCCTTCTCTTTCTGATCCCTCAGGTGCCTTGCCAACCACCACTACGCCATCCCCTTGTTGACCATGATGTCTGTTGGGCTGGTCTCCTCGCTCTGGCTGACCATCCTGTCCCCCTCCATAAACAGCCGGAGACCACCGCCCCACCACACTCACACACTCACATACCACATGGGCCAGGGCCAGCACTTCCTCCCGGGCATGGGGGTGGTTGGGGCAGCCGGCCTCCTCACGGCCAGGCGTCCTTTCCAGACAATGATTCCTTCTGATAAAATCGTAACACAAGTGTCAAGGAACTTTGGTTTCTGTTTTTTTTTTTTTTGTCTTACTGGGTTGACATTTGTTCTCACAAGATATTTTAATTTTTAAAAATTATAGCTCTTTCCCATTGGTTGGAGCATTGCCCTACACACCAAAGGGTTGCAGGTTCGATTTCCAGTCAGGGTGCAGACCTAGGTTGCAGGTTCCAGCCCCGGTTGGGGTGCCGGCAATGGAGGCAACTGATGGATGTCTCTCTTTCTTTCTTTCTCTCTCTCTCTCTCTCTCTCTCTCTCTCTCTCTCTCTCTGTCTCTCTCTCTCAAATCAATTTAAAAATCCTCAGGTGAGGATTTTTTTTTTAAATCATAGTTCTTGCTTTTTCTAACCAGAAAGGTATCACACAAAGGAATTATAAAGGAGACCATTTCCCTAAGAATTGTTGGAAACTACTGTAAAGTATAAGGAGGAAAAATGAAACAATTTAAAGACTTTTATTTTAAGAAACAAAAACCCAATCTTGTCACCCAGAAATAACTGCAGCTAACATTTTGAAGGAAGAGGTATTGAATGTAACAAAAAAAAGAAAGAAAGAAATCAGCACAAAGTTCAATACCTGCTGAGCTTCAGACAAATATCCCACCAGGTGCATCAGAAATTTCTCTAAAAGGTGAAAAGAAGAAACTGTAAAAAATAGTAAGAGTCAGCTGGGCCACTATGATTTTCTTATGCCCAGCTTATATCGTTGTAATGAAAGTCACCAAATGGTATCATTGTGAATTAAAAGTGTGTATTTCGGAGAAAACACTCCCTGAGTGAAAGCATCCTTATACTCAAATGACACAATAAAGACCGTGGGGTCTAAAAGCTCCAGGCTTTTCCCAATTTTGTCTTTTTTGTTTACTATACTTTTCTGTTTTTTTTAATTAACTCGAGAAACATTTGTTTCTAGATAGTTAAACTTCATCCCATAAAAATCTGAAGACCTCTCTGCTATGTCAGTGGGTAATCAAAATCCTATTTTTTAATTAAAAAAAAGTTTAAGGTCCAAGCTTACTTTTTAAGTTCATTTCCCAAGAGAAAGGAGCAGGGGAAAGCTGAGTTATAAGCACAATATCTGGGGCTGCTACCAGCCAGCAAGCACCGTGATGGACACACTGGGCGTGCAGAGCTCCCCAGGTGACCCTCCTGTCCTGGCGCCTCTCCCAGGGCCCCCGCCCACCCAGCACCACCGCAGCGCTGAGACCCAGCGAGGGACTCCCAGGACCCTGCCCCAGAGCCCCAACCCCTTCCTGACTGGCACCATCAATCCTTCAAGTTCAAGGGTTGCCCTTCACTCCTGCCTCACACTCACTCCCGCCTCACACTCACTCCCACATCCGATCGGTCAGGAAGACCCCCAGGCTCTGCCTCCAAGTACACCCAGAACCCAGCCTCTGGATCCGAGCTGCCACCTGCAATCACCCGTGTTACCGCATTAGCCTCCTAACGGGGCCCACCACCTCCCCTGCCTCCCAGAGCCTTCTCTCAGTAGAACGGCCACACTGATTGTTTCTAAATGAAAGTCAGAAAAATAAAATAAAATAAAATCAATGAAAACACAACAATAAAATACAATGGAAGTCAGACCCTGGCCCTTGTACTTAAAATGCTTGGGTGGGTGAGACGTCCCTCAGAGTAAGAGCTGTGCTTCCGCGGGGCCCTCCAGGCCCGACACCTCTCCAAGCTGCTCTCCTTCCCCTCCAGCCCCCACTCCAGCCACTCCGGCTCCTTGCGGTCCCTGGAGCGGGCCAGGCGCATTCCAGCCTTAGGGCTTGGCACTCTGTCCCCGCGCTCTGCCCTCGGATACCCCCTTGCCCGATGCCCTCATCTCTGTCAAGCCTTTGCTTGAATCTCACGTTCTCAGTGAGGCCCTCCATCCTCCCCGCCCCGATTTCAAATCTGCATCCACCCCGCTACCTTCTACCTTCTTTGTTTTGCTGTATTGCTCAGATTTATGGTCTAGTGTGTGTCTGCATCACTAAAACACACGTTCTACTAAGAGCAGGAATTGTTCTGTTCACTGCTGCATTCCAAGCACCCAGAATAGCGCCTGGCACCGGGGAGGCACTCAGTAAATATTTGTTGAAATTGGTCAGTGCTCACTTCATAGCAATTAATAAATTGAGTCCATCACCTAAAAATGTCCTATGAAGCTACCCTATAAAAAGCAGGCAATGGAAAAAGAAACAGGAAAGTGAGTTCATCAGGGGGAAACAATTGTGTTAGCAATGATTATAAAGCCAAAATGACTGTACCCGAAAAAAAATGATCGTGCCCGAAGTCAGAGTGTCCGTCAGTCCCTCCCCCTCCCCCAGATTCCCTGACTAAAGGGGGCTTGGCCTTGGTGCTATAGAAAATACTCCTCCACTGCTTCATCAGTCCTTAAAATTCATTTCAAACAATTACAGCTTGCTTTATTTTCAGACTGGGACTTTCTTAGACAGTGCGTCTCTCTGTCTCTTTTTTAGAGGTTCCCAATTGTCTTTCCGTTTTCTCACTGGAAGAGGAGGCCTACACCTTCCGCTCACCCAGGGCTTCAACGCTCCCGGTTACGTGATCAGCTGCTGCTTCGCAGTTTACCCACGGTCCTCCGTCGTCGTCTCGCTGCTCCTTAGATCCTGTGCTCTCCTCTTTCTTGAACTCTTCTCTCGTTTTGCCAAAGCGCTGCCAACAAATCAAAGCAGAAATGGTTCGTTGGTTCCAGAAAGGAGGCGCAGGTGGTGATCTTTCTGCCTCCTGGTCCGTCTGTCGGTATGCCTATCTTGTTCGTGTCTTGAGTCTTGTCACGTTTACATTCCAGGTGAGTTTTGATGCCATGCGAAGCTGGTCTTGCAGCCACAGCTTCTTCGTGTTTTGCCCACGGTCCCTCTGCACAGCCCCGTGTCTTGCAGTGGCTGTGAAACCACATAGAAACAGTTAACGCCAGCTTCCCAAGATAGAGAGGCTCTATGATTGTAAGAAGCAGCAAACAAACTCAATGTGTGTCCACCAGGTAATATCATGAACTCATCAGTGCGTCTTGCCATGGAAGCCTGCTGTGGGGGGTTTATAAAAGTAAGTCACCCGTTGGTTTATCACTGGGGGACATCCAGATTCTTATAATGCCAAGTTGCTTTGAACCAAGCATGACTGAAAGAGCTAGAAACACGGAATGCCCCTGATGTTTTCTATTAACAATCAAGCGGTAAGAGGGCTGTAGGCAGTTAAAGATGCAGGATGTCAGGAAGACGGAGAAAGACTGAGAGACAACCTGGAGGTAACGTTCATGCCTCAGTTTTCAAAACAGAAGAAAAGCAAAATGTTATCTTGTAGCCATTGGTAGAATTAGGACAAGAGAATTCAGAGGGAGCCTCGGAGAACCGGGAATAATAGATGTTGTTTTCTGAAGTTAATTAGGACCCACCACTATTCAGAATCTCTGGTCTTGGTGGAGTTAAATGCATAAAATATCAAGCGTCCATTTAATCAGAGAAGGGTTAAATTTCTCAAAAACGCAAATGACAGATTATTTCCAGAGGCCACACCTCAGCTCTTGATTCCCTGCTTGCATTTTGGGAAACGTCTGATTACTCCACAACCCACAGCCGAGGTCTGCAAAAGCACCAAGAGCACAGGACAATTAGAAGCCTTCTTTCAGGCCTGCAGAATTAGCCGGGGCTCTCTAATCCTCTTCTTTTTCTGGCGGAGGCCTGGGCAACCACAGGCGCGCAGCGCCCTCTACTGTTCAACTTCAAAAGACGACGCCTGGGTGCTGGGGACAGACTGCTCAAGGATTCTGGTCCAAGGTAAGAAAGAGGCAAATTACAAGAACAGAAGAAATTCAAATTTTGTTTTCATACAAACCTTCAGGACGAGTTGCTCTTGCTGGTAACCGACAGCAAAGACAAAGCAAAATAAAATCGGGCAGCTGACCCTGTCCAGCAAGGCAACCAGCCTTCCAGCGTTTTCCAAGCCGAGTGAAACTCCCCACTCACCCACACCAAGCCTCCGAAACGGGGGGTGGAAATACACTTTTTCCAGCCCTGCATGCGAAACACATGTAATTCTGTCTCCACAGAAATTGAGCCCAGAACAACAGAAAGGGGGAAACAGGGTGAGAACGAAACGTAGGGAATTCGGGGCTTATCTTTTGGACCCTAAAAGCATAAGCCCCTGACTTCTCGGCTCCCACACTATAATGTGCGTACCTGCCCTAACAGAGAGGTAAAATTAGAGGCCACATGGCACCATTATAATGGAAGGTTTTCACTTCTATTTATAGCTTGCTTATTTGGTGCTTTTTCCTTGCCAAAAGCACCAGACAGCCTCAAAGTCCTTACACGCCCTTGTCCTAAAATCACTTACTTCACCATGAGAGAGGCTAGGTTATAAAAGAAAAGATATTGGTCACTCACATCATTTTTGCACTCCGTTAAAGTATGTTAATGGGCACACCAGGAGGCCACGGAGCGCGGTAGCCAGGCAGATGGGCTACAGAGCCGGTCGGCTGGCACAAAGCCATGCCCTGCCGTTGACTCGCTGAGGGACCACCGGCGAGCGACAGGCGCTCGCTGTGCTCATCCGTGAAATGGGACGACAAGAGGGTCCATCTCTTGGGGTTGTTGTGAGAATTACATGAGTTGCTTAGAACAATGCCTGGTAGAACTAGTGGTCGAACACCACCAGACGATAAAATAAAAAGTGTGCCGTGGCACTGAAGTCCACTTTTTTTTGGTGAAGATTTATTTATTTTTAGAGAGGGAAGGGAGGGAGGAAAGAGAGAGAGAGAGAGAAACATGAATGTGTGGTTGCTGGGGGCCGTGGCCTGCAACCCTGGCATGTGCCCTGGCTGGGAATCGAACCTGCGATACTTTGGTTTGCAGCCCGAGCTCAATCCATTAAGCTACCCCAGCCAGGGCTTGAAGTCCACTTTTCATGATCAGAGGTTGGCAGAGGCTTCTATGAAGCACGTTTTCCCTGCGTTCATGAGGTCTCTTTTGGACAGTGTGCCTTTCAACCTGTCTCTGCCGAGGTGTGACACAGGGCTTACCTGCTGCTGCTCACAGGGCGGGAGAGAGGCCTGGGGGGTGGGGGGCAAAGAGATGGCCTAGCAGTGGGGGGAGGGGCTCACTTGGACAAAGGATAATAGCATGAGCTTCATGTCAGTCTTACTCTTTGCCTCCTTGGAGCAGCCACACAAAAAAAGGTACCAAAGTATGAACAACACAGAGATGAATCCAGCATCCTCTTCAAGATGCTGGTCCCCTTCTGGTGCTGAAGACAATCCTCAGCTCCAGAATTTCTACAAAGAAGGGCTTAGCAGTGGCCCTGGGAAGGGAAACCATCGGCGTTGTCTTAAAGCAAACTTGTTTTTGTTTGCCTGTGGAGCACACGGCGTTATAGGAGACGGCCTGGCCTACGTGCTGGAGCGCCGGAGAGGACTGAATTCTCCCCGAGCCATCTTTGTCAGCGTCACACCTCTCCCCTGGCCCCCCCACCCCCGTCTTTCTCTTTTACTTCACCCTGTGGTTCTCTTCTTTAATTTAACAGATGTGTAATTTTATATTTATTCTCTTGTCTCCTGTCTTTTTCCCCCGTGGCCGTAAATGCCAGACCAACAGCGACCACGGATGTATTATTCATCAGCGTGGCCCAGTTCTTAAAACAGCGTCCGGCACACACTCCTCTCACTACGTGTCTGTTGAATAAATAAACGAGTGAATTCTGTGATTATTATATACACAGGAATAACAACAACAACAACAACGAAAACAAGGAAGATAATGTGAAAGGAACAGGAATTGCCATTTACCCAAGAGAAATGTTATTTCTGCAGCCCTTGGCTTTGAGGTTGGTGTTTAAAGATGGACAAGGGTATTTAGCAGCCAGCCTTGGCCGGCGGTTGCTTCTGCAGGGAATTGATGAAAAGGCTCAGCAAGAGAGAGAGAAGGCTGTTCCTAGGAGCGTCTCCTGCACCCTGGACACAGGCCCGGGTCAGTTAACCAAGGCCTGCTCTTGGGCCTGCACACTGAGAACCTGGCACCCTGCCGGCAGCAGTCCGTGCAGAAGGTGCAGACCTTTCTGGAAAAAGAAGGGAACTTCGGAGTCACTCTTTCCCAAGTAGCCCTGGTTGCCCTCCGTGGAGGGCGCTTTAGTCATAGTTTGGCTCCATGTCAGGAGACGCTCTCTGCAAGAGGGTTTCTCAATAGGGCCTGTTGAGCCATCTGTTTCCCCAGTGGGACCCTGGGGTTTGTTTGTACAAGTTCCCGGGAAGGAAAGACCTGGCACTGCAGCGCCGCTTGGCCCGCTCGCCGGTTTCCACTCGGGAGTGAAGGGTGGGGTGGGGCTGGAGGACATTCGGGCACAGTGACTTTCTGTCACCGCTCCCTGTCCGTTTGTCACATGAACATTGGACCCGGCTCCCACCTGTCCGTGCACGCACAGTCACACGGGAGACCCTCACCGTGGTGCGGGCCACGGCACCTGTGTCTTGAGCAGTTTACGGGGACTTGAGTCATAAAACTTCTTAGACAAGGAGTCCCTTCTATTTCTAAGCTGGAAAAGCGGGGTACGATAATGCTCTAGGGCATGTGATCTATTACGTGTATGTGCACATAAAATGCCATCACATTTTGTGCTAATAAAATACCTATTATTCTGTTTGCGCTGATGCAGTGTTCCTGTAATAAATAATCGGACTGTTCCCCTCCCCCGCCTCCTCTCCGTGGGGCACTGGACGCCGGCCCCTTTCACGGGCGCGGCTGACGTCACCGCTTCACAGAACAGCTGCTTTATTTCCCTTTATTTATGCAACTGATTACTGTTTTCACAACATTTTGCTCAAGTGTTTATATTTTGCTAATTGGGTTAGTTCAGACAGTTTCCCCTTCTTCAGGACGCCGTGTTCACGTCCCCGTTTTTAGGTGAAGGGGCTATGGGAGAGACTCGGCGGGGAGACCAGACGCCCAGGTGGGCCCGAGGGCACCCTGGTTTGAGCCTGTGGTCCTGGGGTGGTATGTGGGGTGCCCCTTTCGCTCTCAGAAGTGCCCGAGCTTGGATAATAACCAGAACCCCCCGAGCGATGGCCAGCAAGGGTGGGCTGCAGGCCCCTGCTCTTTTTATTATAAGCCGATGAAACGAAGACACAGAGGGACAGAGGAAGGTCGCACACACCACACGCATAGGCACTCGAGAAAATGAATTCACGTGCGTCTCCGTTCAGGGAACCCCACTTGAGTCTGTCTGTAAGGAATCTTCTTCGAAGCAAATAACACTTCCCCGTCTCCCACCATGAATCGTTCTGTATGATTTTTATACGAGGGTTTTTTCTTCATAGATGGCACTCACTTCACTGAGAAAATCAAAACGCAGGGGAGTGTGTACAGTGTGCTGCCATTTGTGTTCCAAAAGAGGGAAGGTTTATACACATCTATGAAAAAATACCACCAGAGGGTACATGAGGAGCTGATGACAGTAGTTGTCTCTGGCGAGGGAAATTGGGGAGCTCAGGGGCGGCGTTGTAGGGAGACTTTTTTTTTAGTCTTCACTAGAGGATATTTTATTGTTGACTGTAAAGACAGAGGAAGGGAGAAAGAGAGAGAGACTTCAATGTGAGAAAGAAACGGCTGCTTATCGTACACACCCCAATCAGAGGCTGAACCTGCAGCCCAGGCATGTGCCCCGACCAGAAATCGAACCTGCAGCTTTGTGGTGTACGGGACGACACTCCAACCCACTGAGACGCCCCATCATGGAGGAAGACGTTTAAAAAATACATTTAAAAAATCTCTTCACAAGGCTCTCTGTACCCTGAGATATGCCTATAGGTTGCCTCTGAAACTCAGAGTCCCCTTGTTTGGGGGCCACCTCCCCACAGTCCAGCTCTCCCACTAATCCTGGCTCCAGATGAAACCCTGGGCGTCCAGATTCCTGTCCCTGACAAGGAGGCTGCCTGTGGCTTTCGATCTTACTAAACAAGTTGTTTCCGCTTCTTTCCCGTTGGGAGAACACTAATTGGACCCTGCCATTCCCTCCTTAGGGGTTCTTGACCCATGAGGAGAAATAACTACCCACCCGACCTGTATCAACCCAGAGACCCGATGTCTGCAACCTCCACGTCGGTTCTCTCTCATTAAACCACGAGGACAGTCAGGAGTTCCTTTAACGTTGCTCCTCCCTGGGCTGGAAGGAGACTGTGGAAGCAGCCGCCCACCGCCACCGCTCACTCCCCTGGGTGTGGGAGTTCTCTTCTGTCATTTCATCCTGGCCGTCCACGCCTTGACCGTCTTTGTTCTGGCAAAAGTTCTAGATGGAGCTGCGTGTTAGGCTGGTTTCAGTTTAAGATCTTAATTAGGAAAGTGAATAACTTTGCCAACAGCAACAGAGAGTTTCTTCCCCGACTGAAGGGCTGAATATATACCGCTGCACGCGGCAGTGTCGGATTTGGGCCCATCAGGGCGCAGCTGTTTTGATCGCTCACAGGTGACCGGAGTCTGTGCATTATTCTCAAGTCAGGCACGAGGCCACCTGGGTTCCGAACCCTTGCATTTTGAGGCAGCGCTCTGCGGTGGGAAGAGAGACCTGTGGGCAAGTCACTTAAGAGTTGATCTCCTTTGATGGTGAACATGGTCAATTTTGTATCATTTATTTTACTGCAATAAAGCGGGGAAAAGTTTATTTCTTCATTTACCAGATCAAGTTATCAATCTCTAAGGTTCCTTCCAGGCCCAGAATTCTGTTTTGACTCTGCAACCTTACGTAAGATAGTTCTAGAAGGATCTGAAACCTAGCTGGAAAATTGGGAATCAGCACTAGACAGCTTTTAAAATTGGCATTGTTTAAATAAGAGGTAACTTGTGAAAAAATGTCTCCTTTTTCTTTCAAATAACTTATTTCAAGGATCATCAGTCAGATTTCCAAGTGTTGCAGGCTGCATTCTTATTCACAGGGCCCTGAACTCTCCGCAGGTGTATCACGTATGTCCCACGCACGCGTAATCAATCACGTCACTTCACCAGGAGACCCAGGATTCAACCAGACATTGGACCTGAAGGACCAGCACAACTCCGAACCCCAAAACCGACACACTCTGTAAAGGAAAAGACTCAGGGGCCTTTTGGGCGGATGTAGGTGTGTCTGCATTTTAAATGAAATGGCACATTAAATATTACTTGTTAAATCTGAGGCAGATCTTTTCAAGTAGCCGCCTCAGGAACTTGTTGCACAGGTGCTAGTACGAATCACGTACCCACGGGCCCCGAACCTCCCCGAATCCCATCCTATTAAACGAAGGTGGGCGCGCACTAAATCAATGCCTTTCAGGTGGTGCCCTGCAGCCCCGTGGGGCACTTCGGGGCCGTCCTAGGAGCCCACAGAACCCCAAGCCTCCACTCTCTGCTCCCACCAGATGAGAGCAGCTTCCATCCAGTTCTGTTGGGCTTCCGTATGCAAAACTTTTGAAGGACAGTTTCCATTATTGAATTGAAAAGCTTGGGAGCCACCTCGCTAGGTAGCCACTCCATTCCTTCCAGCAACGTGCTCCGAAGCCATGTTGCTCGCCTGCCTCCGCTGCTCTAGCAGGAGGAGGAGAGTTTCCTCGTGCAGGACTTCCCCCCGAGTCGAGTCCTTGCATGAACGAGGTGAACATCTCAACTGAAGCTGTTCGCCAGTAGCTGCTGGGCTTTGTCACAGCTTCAGGGACTTGGGACAGCTCACGGGATGCCTGCTGCCCTGTCCGCTGTACCCCCAGGGACATAGCTCGCCCGGGGTTGGCAGCAGGGCAAACATTGGGTGTTCTCAGGTCAACCTGGGGAGTCCGGTGTTCCCTTGAGCTCTCACAGTTGCGTTTGCAGCCTCAAGACACCCCGAAAGGCAGGCGCTGCCCTCACTGCCTTGTCACCACCAGTGGGGGAACTGGAGGCTGAAAAGGCGAGCTAATGTCCCCAAGCCAAATGATAGAACCAGAACTTTTAGTGTTTTCTTAAATTGTGAAATCTAGCCTCAAGGGATAAAGCATACATACACTATAATGACTATTATCAAGCAAACACCTACGTAACTGCTACCCAGGAAATGGACCACTGCCGGCACCCCAGGACCCCCCTCCCGCTCCACCCGGGTCCCTTCTCTGTCCCGCTTTGCTCCCCCACCCAGGGGACGCTGGCCTGACTTCTCTCCGTAATCACCTCCTTGCTTGATTTTCTTTGTTATTTTACCACCTAACAGACGTAAAAAGCCAGGATTTCTACGCAGGTCTCAAACCCCCCTCTATGTTCTTCATCTGGAGATAATGCTTCCTCCTGTTCTGTCAGCTGCTGAACGATGAGTTTGAATCCTCTTTCAAATGTGAATGTTTCTCTTTTTAGACCTGTCAATGTCTGCTTTATGCACCTTGAAGCTGTTATTAGACACATACGAATGTAGAATTTTTCTTCCCTTTTTCATTACATGTCCCTCTTGATCTCTAACAATGATTCTTAAAGTATTATAGCTCATGGCCTTCAAGTCTCATTTAATGTAACTCAGTTTAATCATGCCACCCCAGCTTTCTTGGGATCAGTCTTCATGGTATCTCTTTACACCTTTTTTCTGCCCCCATAAGAACTGGAGCATCTTTCTACGATACATGTTTTTAGCATTTTGACCTATTTGCAAAGTCATTAAAACTTTACAGTTCTGAAATATAAGATTAGAAAAAGAAATAAGGAGAAAAAGAAAAAACAAAAAGATGTGAATAGTGCCCTGGTCAGGTGGCTCCGTGGGTTAGAGCCTCATCCCACACTACGCCAAGGTTGCAGGTTCGATCCCCGGTCAGGGCACCTACAAGCAGCAGCCAGTGAATGCATGAATGGGTGGAACAACAAAATCAACATCCACCCCCCCCCTTCCCCTCTCTAAAAAAATAAATAAATGTTTAACGTGAACGAGTGTAAGCCCTAGAACGAGCCTCCAGCCTGACTCGCACTCCCCTTCGGTGGCTGTGTTTCTCCGTGAAGAAAGGCTGCGGCCAGGTTTCGGTAAATCAGGGCGCTGCATCGACATCACACTCACTCACACAGGTAATGTCTAATGGGACCAAACTAGTGAGCCCTTTGTTTACACAGTTTATAAACACATGCGTGTTTATTACATAAATTAGTCACACCTGGCACCACAAGCGCCGCAAGTCAAACTACTTTATTGTCCAAGAGACTCTTTCTGGGGACACCAGCAGCCCGTTCGCGGTGGCGGGAGCGCAGGCAGGCTCCGAGCCCTCACTCCTCGGCGCTCTGGGTGCCGACGTAGTCCTGGAGAAGCGCCTGCGCCTCTGCCCGCCGGCTCAGCTTGGTGGCCTTGCCCTGAAAGCGGCCTTTCTTCCCTGCTCCTTTCCCCTCCAGCACCTCAGCCACCCTGGAAAGCAGAGAGAGATATGGTCTGTGGTCGGGGCGGCGGGTGGGGGCGGGGGTTTCAAGGGAAAAGCCACGCAGAGCAGCCCCGAGTCTTTCCCCGTGGGCCTGGGGAAGGGAGAAGAGCAGCAGATGGCTCCTAGAAATCCTTCATAAATATACTTGCATGTCTGCACAAGGGTAGCGCACCTCGTTTACTGTGAGAGTGAGTAACTGGAAACAGTGGGAGCGTCTGGGTAAATTACTGCCGCCTCCAGGGAGCAGGGTGAGTGTGCACGAGGGGTGCAGAGCCGCAGACCCAACACCAGAGGGGAGCGGCAGTGAGGCAAAGCGGGGAGGCAAGGGTGGGTGAGGAGGGTGGGACTGTGGCAACATGCACACACCTGTCCTGCCTGAAGAGGGCGCCCCTGCGCAGCCTCCTCATAGCAGCCACCACGAGGAGTGTGAGCCCAGTACTGCCAGAAGAGTGCCTTTCCCCGCCCCCCTTTTTTGAGAAAAGCTAGAACTATGTATTTTAGGCCTGGCTGGTGTGGCTCAGTGGACTGAGCACTGGCCTGTAAACCAAAAGGTCGCTGGTTCGATTCCCAGTCAGGACACGTGCCTGGGCCGCAGCCCAGGTCCCTGGCTGCAGGCATGCGACCAGTCAGTGCATCTCTCTCACATCAATGTTTGCCTCCCTCTCTTCCTCCCTCCCCGTCTTCCTAAAAATAAATAAATAAAATCCTTTTAAAAATTAAAATAGCACATAGGCCAAATCAGTCTGTAGGCCAATTCTGGCTACCTGTCAGGAACCTGTTTTAAAGGCTTGTGTTTTCCCGCCATGCTTTGGAGTGAACACACATTCATCGGAGCCACTCTGGACTTTGAGAACTCCTACTTGAAAGAACGGGGGGGCACTGGGCCACCACATCTAATTTAAAATGAAATGTAAACAATAATACAAGGGGAAAGAAATCCAACCAAGTTCTGATTTTTCACTAACAATTACATCAATGCCTTTACTTCATTTCGAAATCCTAAATTTTTTCCCCCAAAGAGTCTGTGCCTCTGCTTTGCTGGTGCCTTAAACGGCTGCCTCATCTGCCTACTGGTAACCCAGCACCTGTGTTCCTATCCAACTGATGAATCCCAACTTCCAAATGAAGAAACAAAGCACATGAGCTTTAGGGCCGAAAGCCCTGAGTTCAAGACTCAGCTCTGCCACTTGGTGAGCTCGCAGGCACGTGGTGTACAATCCCCCACCTGTAAAACTGGGAGTGAGAGGTGGTGGTAACTATTTCAGCCCACCACACAGGTCTGTGATGTGGACCGAAATGAGGCTGCAGATGTGGTGGCCTTTGTCATCGGCGAAGGGCTGTAACAGGTTAGGCTTATAGGTGCCCCGCCCTGCACGACAGTCCACGGAAGATTACCTGGGCCCCAGGGTCTCCACGGCCTCGGCTGGCCCTGCCAGGAGGAAGAGGCCAGCGCCTTTCTCGTCGCCCACAGTTAAGAACAGGAGCGTCTCCTAGGAGGGAAGACAAGGAGATGAGCCTTAAGATGAACTTAAGGATCTGGGGTCAAACCCTCTAACCTGTGCACTATGCTCAGTCTCAAGAACAAATTTTAAAATCATATTGCAATTATAAATACATCAAATCAACATGTTGTATACCTTAAACTTATACAACGTCGTACCTCAATTCAAAATAAAACAGCTTCCCCCACACAAATCATCAGTGCTGAGTGAAAATGCAGACCCTCCACTCTGGCCCACCGGAGCTGAGAAACTTTCTCCAAGTGACCACAGGAACTTCGGTTCCACATTAAGAAGACACTCCTGACCACGGCCAAATGCACAGCACCTTTCGTGACCTGGCGGCCAGCCATGGCAGCCTGACCACCACGCACCCCCCGTGCACCCCACGCTTCTGAAACCTCTAAGCTTCCCTCCACCTGGCCGCCTCTGCTCCCTTGTCTGTGACCGCTCCGCAGTCCTCAAGGCCCCCCTCCGCCAAGCCCCCCCCCACCCTTCCAGGCAAGGTGCTCCTCCGCCTCTGGCATTGACCGCCCTGAATTATAAATGGCGACAGAATTATGAAAAGAGATATACACACTGCTTTCGCTGGATAGGTATCCCAAAAAGTGGTTTTCGGAATAAATATGAAAGAGAGGCCTGGAAGTTAGGAGAGCCCGGGAAGTGAGGACTGTCGGGACGGGGAAGGGCCGAGAAGCCAGAGCAAAGGGAAAGTGGAGGACGGCCTTCAGAGGGCCGCGTCGATCCTCGTGGTTCTACGATCAGCCCTCGGTGCACACAAGCCTGGGTGGCGCAGAGAAGACCCAGCTCTGTACAAGGCGCTTGGAGACTGGCCAACGTCTCAGGCCCAGAAGTCAGTACCACAGACCTAGCTCGGCACCCAAAGGAGAGCTCGGCCCACAGCTCTGATGGTAAGGAAACGGTCCTGGGTGAGCCGCCATTCCCGGCACCTCGTGTGTCCCCGCGGAGGGGCGGCCGCTGAACCAACCACCACGCTCAGGCCTCTGCCCCGGGCGCACACAGAACCGCAGGCCCCTCTCACCTCTGCCCCGATCTCGTTGGCGATGATGTTCATGAACTCAGAATCCCCCTCCTTCCTACAACAAAAGGCACAGACGCACATGAGACGCACGATGGAGAGGGAGCTGGGAAACTGCGGGACGCCCAGCCTGCTGGCTGCCCGTCTGCGCGAACCCCAGACGCCCTCGGGAGAGACGCCAAGCGCTGGCCGAGGGCCCGCAGGACGACCTTCTCAGAGTCCGCAGCTCACAGCAAGCTTTGCATTTGCTCCTGCCTCCCTCCCACGGGACTCCCCGGGGCAGACAGAGGTCTGCTGGGTGGTGACGGGGGTGAGGGACGGGGGTGAGGGACGACGATGAAAGTCAAGAGTGAAGATACACCAAACCCAAGGAATCTTACAGGAAACACATTGCTTAGGGTCCACCCAGCCTTGAGAATGCCAGTGAGAGACCCGCCAGCTGCTGCGCAGGGCCCGCGGGACAGGTGGAGCCTAAGAGCCCGACGCCCCTGCCTCTCACCTGTGTAACGTGACCACACCTCCCCAGTCGGGGCTGTCCCTGAGGCGGTGGGCGGTGTGCACAGCCAGGTCTCTGAGCAGGTTCAGGTTGTTCTGAAACAGGTGGAGAGGATGACAGGAGAGCACCCCCTTCCCTCCACTTCCTTCTTCGCCCCGCCCCCGACAAACTACATGCGTGCTCAGGTAGAGAGGCTGGGTCCGGGCAGCCCATTCCGTGCTGAGCCCATGCCCTCTCCGGCCTCCGGGGAATAATCACCTTCTGCAGGAGCTTGGCGGAGTTCTGCAGCTTCTTCACGGCCTCCACGTGCTCCTCTGCCCCACACCTGCAAGGGAGAGGCCCGTGGAGATCCGCCCGCTTCCCGGTTGCTTTCAGTGTTGGGGCGCACAGCGCTTAACGTTCACGAGGATGCCTTTCCCCCGCAGAGAGATTCCTCTGGCGCTGCACAGGTAGGAGAGCTAAGCGCTGGGGGGCCCGGGACCGAGACACAGGAGGCAACCGCAGGGGGCATACTTAAGCAGCGTGGTCAGTGCTTTTTCAGTCCCGTAGCTTCTCTCCATCCACTTCAGCACCCGGTTCCCAGCCAGAAATATCAGGTTGGTTTTGTTCTTTTTCCCCTTCTCAGTGCCCAGGATCTTAATGACCTGCACGAGGCGAGGGGGTAACACGCACACTTGCACACACACGCAGAAGACACAGCGGGTGCAGGGCCTGAGGGAAGGAGACACCCAGACCTCCCCTCCGCCGGGGGAAGCAGAAAAGCAGCGACTACGCTCAGGACCCCCCAGCTGTCCCGCTCCAGCACTCCCAGCCCTGTCGCGCCCCCATCCTCCCCGACACCCTCTCTCCCAGCCACCCCAAAGCCCTCCCTCGCCCACCTGAAGGTCGCTGAGATTGCTCACGTGGGTCCCGCAGCACATGTTGGAATCAACACTCTGGATGGTGACAACTCGAATGGGCCCGGCGTGGTCATCCGGCAGACCCCGGCCCCTCACCTGGAACACAGGGGAAGGGGAGGGCGGTCTGAATTCGGAAGAGGAGCCCCCAGGGGACCTATCCGCCGAAACCGCCCCGCTGGCTCTTCCCTCACCTGCTCCACCTCAGGGTCGTCTGGGCTCAGCTCTCGCACGTTCACGGGCAGCCGGTCCCTGATTTTTTCATTGGCACTCTGCTCGATGGCGGCTGCCTGCTCTGCCGTCACGGAGGGGCTGTCCAGCTCGATCACACACCGGAGTCGCCCTAACTCCCTGTCAGAAGAAGCACGGTGGCCACAGGATGTTGATGATGCCAGCAATAGTAACATAAAAAAGTTTACGGAGCCCTGGCTGGCGTAGCTCAGTGGATTGAGCTCGGGCTGTGAACCAAAGTGTTGCAGGTTCGATTCCCAGTCAGGGCACATGCCTGGGTTGCAGGCCACGGCCCCAGCAACCGCGCATTGATGTTTCTCTCTCTCTCTCTCTCTCTCTCTCTCTCTCTCTCCTTCTCCCCCCCTCCCTTCCCTCTCTAAAAATAAAATCTTTTTAAAAATTTTTTTAAAAAGTGTACAGTTTACAAACAATGGCCATGTCTATCGTCTTATTTAACCCTCACAAAAGTTCTGCAGGCAGACTGTCACTTCCATCTCACAGGTGAGGGGTAGGAAAGGACGTGACCGAGGTCACACAGCCAGGATCCACCCTGAAGGTCTTTAGGCTCAAAATTCTACGGTCCTTCCTAAGCGAGGGCAGGTCTCTCTCCTCTCATCCCGGGGTCTCCCCTAACAAACACACGGTCGTCCACCACCCCTCTTCAAGACGAGCAGGAGAACACGGCAGACTCTGAACACTGCTCTTTCTTGCCCCGCCCCGCCCACCCCCGGGGGCCCATTACTGGGGAAGGAGCCAGTAGTCGGGGGCACACCCCACGGTCAGCCCTCAGCCTCCCACTCACCATGACGTTGTCTTCAGCCCGAACAGATGGTCAGCGACCGCTGTGATGAGATGCTGCGCTGAGCAGAGAGAACAAGGGACAGAGAGTGAGGGGCCCAGACAGACACACGTCCCCACAGCAGCACCGCGGACGCTCTCCCTGTGGCAGACTGCCGCGCAACGGGTGAGCTCCTTGAAACGCTCCACTGAAAATCCCCACGAGACCTCTGCAGGAGGCTTTATGATGCCATTCCACAATGAGGACACTGAGGCCTAGACATGCCAAGCAACCTGCCAGAGCAATGTGGCTTATCAGAGGCAGGATCCGAGCTGAAGGCTGAATGTGCCACATTCACTTGATAAATATTTATCCAGTGCCTGCCACAGGCAAGGCACAAGGCTTAACAGGAGAGACACAGCGTTATCCCTGACTGATGACAGGGAGGAGGAGGAGGAAGAGAAGGAATTAACCAGGAAGGCAATAGGACTAACACAGCCAAAGGCCTTGGAGGAGGAAAGAACCAGGATGTGTTCAAGGAATCGAGAGGAAGGCCGGCATGGCCAGGAGGCAGGGAGCAATGGGGAGGGGCACCAGCTGAGGCCGGGGCAGCAGACAGGCAGGACTTGGGGGCCATGAACATCTAGCGTCACCACGAGCAACAGGAGCCTTTGAAAAGCTTTAAGTAGAAGAGCAACATGATCAGATTTTAATTTTTATTTTAAGCCTCACCCGGGGACTTTTTTTTTTAATTTGCCTTTTTAGAGAGAGGGGGAGAAGGGAGAGAAAGAAACATCGATGTGAGAGAAGCATCGATCAGATGCCTCCACACTCACCCAGAAGGGGGATCCGCGCCAGGACCAGGGACGAACCTGCAACCCAGGCATGTGCCCTGACCCGGAACCGGACCTGCAACCTCTGGGTTATGGGACAACACTCCTACCACTGAGCCGCACCAGTCAGAGCCAGATTTCAACTTTTTTTTTATGTCTTTTTTTTAATTTTTTTAAGATTTTATTAATTTATTTTTAGAGAGGGAAGGGAGGGAGAAAGAGAGAGAGAAAAACATCAATGTGCAGTTGCTGGGGGCTGTGACCTGCAACCCAGGCATGTGCCCTGACTGGGAATCGAACCTGCGATGCTTTGGTTTGCAGCCCGTGCTCAATCCACTGAGCCGCACCAGCCAGTGCCAGATTTCAACTTTGAAAAGACTGTTCTGGCTCCTTCGTGAAGAACAGGCTGCAAAGAAGCAAGACCGCACGTGGGGAGACCGGCCGCGAGGCCGTCACAGGGGTCTGGGGAGACACCGTGAGCGCCAGGACTAAGGCGGTCACACTGACAGTGGGAAGGAACAGAGACGTGTTCAGAAAAGAAACTGGCAGACCTCGGTGACCCACTGCCATCCCCACAGAGGTGTCTGCACTAACTTCCAGGATCCTGGCAACCGGGTGGATGCTAATGCTGTACTCCAGACACAGAGAATGCTATCGGAAGATCTGGTCTGGGGGAGTGGGCGGCATTTTTTTTTTTTAAGATTTACTTATTTTTAGAGAGAGGGGATGGCAGGGAGAAAGAGAGAAACATCAATGTGAGAGAGAGAGAGAGATCGGTTGCTTTTCACATGTGCCCTGAGCAGGGAACAAACCCACAGCCCAGGCATGTGCCCTGACTGGGAGTGAAACCAGCAGCCTCTTGCCTCCAGAAACAATGCCCAACTGGGCCACGCTGGTCAAGGTCACATGCCTGAGTGGCAAGTTCATCCCTGGTCCGGGCATGGGCAGCCCTGGTCCGGACACATACGATCCCCGTTCTGGGTGAGTGTGGAAGCACTCACTGGTCAAGGCTGGGCGACTTTTTAATTCCATTTTTTGGACATTTTGAATTTAAGAAGCCTGTGAAACATCCAGATAAAGATACCGAGTGGGAAGTTAGTAACACTCACACAGCAGTTATTCGAATACTTTTACTTTAATTGCTCATATTGCTCTTCTAACATCCACCGTGCCCTGCCTCCATCAGAGCAGATTCTGAATGTCTGTCTTTCCCAAAAGGCTAACTCCCGGAGAACGCAAACCACACCTCCATCATCGCGGTGCCCCCCACACACGGCACCTGCCCCTCCACGCTCGCCGCGCCTACCTGAGTGCTGCTGCATGTGGTCAAACCTCCGCCCCCAGTCCACCCGGACTCGGACCTCAGTCCCAGGGGGCAGGGGTGTCTGCGTGAAATGATCAGCCTGGGCCCCCCGGCGGGTCACCCTCAGCACAGAGACGTCATTGATTGTGCCACGGTCATCGGGCTGAGGAAACGAAGTAAGGATAATCAGTGGGGGAGGGCAGGGCTCACCCTCACTCCTGGATACAAAGACCCTGGGAAGTGTGTGAGAAACACACCCAGAATCTGAGATTCCCTACGGAATGCCAAATGAGGTGGTCCAATTGGTTCCATGAGGGAACTGTCTCGTCCTCTTCCCTCTGAACACCTGTATATTCTGTTCTACAGAACAGAGTACCAGGATTAAAACAGAGATTGTAACTACAACCATGAAGATTTCAGTAAAACCCAAAGAACCTTAATCCTCACTCTCATTCCCTTAGTTTAGATCCTTATCTATCAATAACATCTAAAATGATCCACACTTTCCTCTTTCCCTCCACTCCATCCTCTGCACTGCTACTAGAACTAGATTCAAAAGTATTCAGCCATCCCTGGCCAGGTGGCTCAGTTGGTTGGAGGGTCATCCCACACACCAAAAGGTTGCGGGTTCAATTCCTGGTTAGGGCACATGCCTAGGTTACAGGAGGCAACCAACTGATGTTTTCTCTCTTTCTCTCTCTCCCTTCCTCACTCTCTAAAAATTAATAAAACATATCCTCCGGTGGGGATTAAAATAAAAATAAACTTAAAATATTCACTCATTTTAAAAAACATCAAATGCCAACTGCTTACAAGACACTGCACCAGCCTAAAAATACAGTGTAAACGAGACCTGATCCCTCAAGGAACTTGAGAGTCTGGAGACGAACAAAGACCGGACATGCGAACAAGTAACTGCAATATGATCTACCACATGCCGTAACATGGGCAAGTACATTGTTCTAGGAGCTCAAAGAAACCTAACAGTCTTAAAAAAATCAAGGAAGACTTCCTAAAAGAAGTGACATATAAAATGTGATGTTCTGTGTTTGCCTGAGGTCACAAATTTTCTTCAGCAGGTCCGACGACCTCCGTGTTGGGAAAATCCTTGTAATAATGATGATACTGATAGGAAACGGACTTTGTCACTGTCAAGTTTCCTGAACATGTTCTCTCATGTCATTCCTTTGCCTAAGTACCTCCATGGCTCACCATGGCTTCCTGGATGAACTCCACACGCCTCAACACATCCTTCAGGGACCTCTGCACTGGCCTCCCTTACCATCCCAAGGTCATCTCCAGCCTGTCATCAGTCCACACGCACCGGATACTCGGACCGTATCTCACTATTTGCAGTTACCTAGACTCGTCAGGTTCTTGCAGGCTTCCCTGCCTTTGTCTGTGCAGGTATCTCAGCTGGAAAAGCCTCTCCCATAATGCCCTCCTTCGGTGTTACTATCCGCCTTTCCCATGTTCACACTGGACCCTGCTGCTACCCCGTCACAGCTCTGGTAAGTCTGCCCTCTGTCATGCTTGCTCATGGGAACCATTTTGAGTTCTTGTCAAACGCCAAGCTAATTCCTACCTCAGGGCCTTTGCACTTGTTACTCCTGCTACCTGGAATACTTACCCCTCCCCCAGCGGCACCACCAGACATTTACAATGGCTTTACATCCTCACTTCTCTTAGGTCTCTACTGAAATAACTTGCCTCCTACCTAAGAGAATATCTTATCACTCTCTTTCCCCGCAGGCTTTAATTTTATTTATAGCACTTATCTATTAACAGTTTTGTCTGCCCTCCCCAGTAAATACTAGTATTCTGTGTATGTGGAGGCACTGTTTTGTTAAGTCTTTATCCTTAGAGCCTGGAACAGTACCCGAATGTGTTATGGCTAGGTAAGAATTTGTTGATAAATGTCTGCCGAATGGGCAAATGAAGTGAATTGAACTTCCTTCGTGTTCATTACGGCTGGGGGACGGAGGGGCAGGAGACCGTTTTCCACCTGCACAGAAAGGAATTAGGGACTTCACGGGGTGGGGGGGGGGCGCCCCTTACCTGTCCCCCGCCCTCGGGGAAAAGCAGCGTGTCTTCTAGCACCACCTGAAAACCGCTCAGCACTTCCTTCTTGCCATTGCTTCCTTCGGTTTGCAGCTCCGCGGGACTGCAGGACACCACGGTGGTGGTGAACTGAACAGAGAGATGAGAGCATAAGCCCCGACGCCACCCCTCGGTACCCGGGGACTGGATCTAGCTGGGCTGTCCCTCCGCACCGCCCCTCCTCCCGCACCTCCCCATCTGCTCAGCGGCATCAGGTTCCTCGCCAAGCCAGCCGCACCTCCCGGGCGTAGCTGTCCCGCTGACACCGGAACGCCATCGCTGTTTTCTCCCGCGACGCAGGACGGTGCGCACCGACGCAGGACGGTGCGCACCGTAACGCCAGGGGGCGGACGGAGGCCGAAGGGGGACAATCCTCATTGCGGACGCGTCTCTGCGCAGAAGCTAGAGCACAAGAAATGAAGTGTGTTTGGGACAAATGTATTGAGAACGCGACTTGCACACATTCCGGGCTGTTTAGTCACTGTTGCAGGACTATGGAAATGACCAGAGGACAAAACTGCGTCCTGAACTTGGCGAGGCATTGAGTTTAGCCCGTTGGGCTCCAGGGATGTGTGCTAGGTAGAGATGGTGATAGTACTGGCTTGGATATGAGGCAGCGTGCCTAATAGAAATGTAACGCAAGCCACATTTGTTAATAATATATTTTATTTAACTCGACGTATCCAGAAGAGTTTTCATCATGTAGTAGGTATATAAAATGTTTTTTTCCCCATACAAATTTTTCAAAACCGGGTGTGTATTTTACACTCACATCTCAGTTCAAACTGGCCACATTTCAAGTACAACGTGTGACTAGTGCTATCTAACTGGACAGTGTAGATAAAGAAGTTAACAAGCTGCAATCAATACGTCAAAACTTTAAACCATTTAAAAGTTAAAATCAACTTTCTGCTCTTTCAAACCAACTAATAAAAAGCCTAAAGATGTTTCAGATTCTAGAATTTTTCAGAATTTAGAATTTTTAGGTGGTAATGGAGAGAGCACACTCCATGTGTACCTGACACTCCATTTGGAACTCTGGAGCAAAATCATGTAATCAAACTCATTGATATTTATGCTGAGGAATACACTAAATGGAATAAACAGACTATAAATAGCCTTGCATAATTTTAGGTCATGTTTTGCTGCCAAATAAGTTTGGTGTCTTTTCTTGGTCAGTTTTCAGAACTTTTCAGTTTTCAGCATCGCAGATGGGGGATGTGCTGTACAAATTCAAGTCCCAACTTTGCCACTTACTGTGACCTCTTTGATCACCTATAAAGAAAAGACCTAATTATGTTAAACAGTTGATATGAAATTCAAAAATTTTAATGATACTAAATAGTAAATTGTACAATATAATACAAATACAACTGTACATTAGCAGCTTTATTTCATGTTTAAGAACTAATGTCAGCCTTAAAAGTATGAAGATTTCTGGCTGGTGTGGCTCAGTGGGTTGAGTACTGGACTGCGAACAGAAAGGTCACAGGTTTGATTCCTGGTCAGGGCACGTGCCTGGGTCGTGGGCCAGGTGCCAGGGCATGTGAGGGGCAACCATCAATGTTTCTCTCACACACTGTTTCTCTCCCTCTCTTTCTCCCTCCCATCTCCTCTCTCTAAAGAGTAAATAAAGTAAATAAAAACATAAAGAGATTTCTAGAGTATGCAGGAAGCTGAGGTGCATTTCTGGCTGGTTCTAGGGGTGGCGGTGGTATAAGCCTTATAGTGAAAAGCTGGTTTCTGCTGAGAAACCAGAGCATAGATCTGTGCAACAGGAAGTCCCCACCCCCCACCCCCACCCCTTGGTTACAGCCTGCCTCCACCATCTTTCTTCCAGTCTCAACAGTGAGGGCCAGGATCTCTGACACCCACCCCTCCCTTAGAGAGGAACTGCAGAGGGAGAAGAGGCTTGCCCCCAGGAGGTAGAAGTACAAGCAGGAAAGAAACAGACCAGTTCCTAGGGATTTATCATAAACCATCTGCTGCCCCTTTGGCTTCTGCTCTACCACGTACATGAACACGCTCACATACTCAAGAGAGCCCTGCTGAGTGATCACAGAGATCACAGCCAATGGGTAGGAAGTCAGAAGTGCCACCAGTCTACTCCTTTGCTATTCTGCCATCAGATACAGCAGCCATAGTCAAGTGCCTAGGGAAAATAAATAGGAGGACCCTTAATGAAGAGCTTCTAGGAAAGATCTGAGATCCCAGAGGACCCTGGTGCACAGCCAAAGAGCTGGACCAAGGCCCAGGCTCCAGCTTGTCAGAATGACTGGAAGATGGCCGCAACATCCTCCCCAGCTCTGCTGCGCAGAATTTAATTACTTGTTGCATCGGCACTGTCAGAATCATCCTGGGAAAAAAAGAAAAAGACAAAAAAGCACCTGTAGAGTGTGCAAAGAGTGAACATTTGTGTTCGTCAACACTGCTCACTCCCCTCTGCTCTCCATTTTCTTTTGTGATGTTCTGACTCACATAACTTCTTGGGAGGCTAACACAGGATTTAAACTTTGGAAAATGAAGTAAATCACTAGGGCTCAATGAATAGTATTGTGTCATGTATCATTTAGTTTCGGGATTTCAATTCATGCTACTGCTCTTCACAGCTGTAAAGGTAGCCAACGGGGCCAGATCTGTCCCGGGATGGAGAAGCAGAGAGAGGGATGGAAGTGAGGAGGGTCTTGCTGGGGTTTTGAAGCCTGAAGAACACTCAACCTCCTGTGTCAAGTTCAAATTTGGCTAACATGCACTAAGAATTACTGTGTGCTAGGAACAGAGACAGGAGCTTTCTAGTATCTTATTTTTAAGGGCAAAAGGGAGACAGAAGGGTTGAGAGGCAGGCTTTACTTACATCCAGATCATCCATGGCAGGGGGAGGTCTCTTGGCTTGGACCTTGCTCAGAAGCTAGTGGGAAGAGAAAAGTGGTCACAGGAGAGAAGAGCAACCTGCATACTGATGGACCCAGAAGAACAGCCCCAGCCAGACAACTGCCCTATCTTTAAAGCCCCCAACACATCAGGGGAATGAATTAGAGAAAAGTACATTGATTTCCTTTTTAAAAGGAAATGTAGCCCTGGCTGGCGTAGCTCAGTGGATTGAGCACGGGCTGCGAACCAAAGTGTTGCAGGTTCGATTCCCAGTCAGGCTACATGCGTGGGTTGCAGGCCATGACCCCCAGCAACCACACATTGATGTTTCTCTCTCTCTCTCTTTCTCCCTCCCTTCCCTCTCTAAAAATAAATAAAATCTTTAAAAAAAAAAAAAAAGGAAATGTAAACACACACACACAGCACCGTCCTTACTAATGCAAGTCAGGATGGGCTAGTGTTTTTGCAACTTAAATAACTGGTGCTGAAATTCTGAAACCAATTAACACGTGGCAGGGTGCAATTTATTGGGAAATGGTGACTTTTAATGTGAATTTTATGCTGTTTAATTTGAGCTTCCCACGAAGTTGTCTGGCTCAAGAAAAGGCACATACACAATAGAGAACAAAAATTACAGAAAAAGAGGAAAAGGTTTAGCCAAACTTTTCAAAACACAGGCTATACTCTATGAATAGTGAGTGAACCCATGTACATAATTTCACTAACAGAACACTCATTTCTCCCATCCCTACTAAACACTGCATAAAAAAAACGTAAAGAATATCAGCACCAATGAGCAGCCGGTCTGAGGAGCTCATGCATTTCTGCCTAGCCCTGATGACAACCCTCCAGAGAATGCGCACAGGGACACAGAAACTGATCAAGATGGACGCAAAACGGCATTACCTCTGCGTAATGTTCCACCTGAGCCAGCTCCACCTCTTCATCTCCTTCCCAGTCTCTCCAGTTATCGAAGTCCACAGACAACCACGCTGGCTGCAAGGAGAAGCACGGACAGTCACAGGCCAGGAGGGCAGCAGACGCGCACGGAGAAGTGCGGTCGTGTGCGCAGAAGCGTGCTTGGGGAGGAAGGTCAATGGGAGTAGTTTTCCCAACAGCACCCCTCTGACTAAGCCCACCTTCAGACTGCCCCGTCATCATCACCATCCATATGGATTTACCGAGAACCTATTAAGCACAATGCCAGGCATAGCATGGAAAGGCACAGAAATTCTGCCCTCCAAAAGCAGATTATGGACTGGGGAAGTAACACAACTGGAAATATAACTTTCACAAAGTATCACAGAGTCAACCAAGTGAGACAGGGACAACCCTTTGAGGCCCATGTTCCAAGTTCCCACACTTAGACAGAGAAGTTGTTTGCTCATTCATTTAACAGACACTTATTGAACACATACAATGGGCCAGGCTCTGAGATTGGCATTGGGATCATAAAAATATTCAATGCATAGTCCCAGCCATGGAGAAGCAAGTGGAGAAGAGAAATGTAAATAAATCATTATAATACAGTGTGGGAAGGGTGATGGTAGGTTGTGTGGAGGATATTTTGGGGAATCCAGGCTTCCTGGAGTCGCGTGGCCTTGAAGGATGAGCAGGGGTTAGGTGGGAGAATGTAGTGGTGACGGAGGCTTTCCAGGAAGAAGGCTCAGCTTGAGCAAAGGTACGAAGCCTGATCTGTGCAAAAGAGCTGCAAGCAGCTTGCTGGGGCTGGAAGGTGAAGTTGGAGGCAGAGAGTAAAGGGACATGAGGCTACAGCGGGAGGAACAGGCAGGGCATGGTCTATATATGTCATGCTGTGATGCTTGGACTTCAGCCTAAAGGGCAGCAGTTATGAGCTCAAATGCCTGCAAGTCAGGAAGATAATGAAAAGCAGTCAAGTGAGGTGGACCTCATGCCCCATTTAAAGCGCCAACTCCAGGCATTTGGGAGTTTTAGACCAGTGCTGCCAAAACCTCCATTTTTCAAGAGAAGCTAATAATCTGGATTTGTAGGTGAAATCTCTGTTATTTTTATACGTCAGCAACCAATCTAAGATTCTAAATATCAGTAACCAAAGTAATGTTTAACACCGTGAAGAGTACTAAAATAAATTTGAGAGCTACACCCAACTAGTAGACAGCCAATTTGCAGCCTTTAGGAGAAAAGAAGCCACCGCAGAATCTTCAGTAAGGGTCTGACACAGCCAAATGTGTGTTTTAGACGGACCGTAATGGGAGCGATGCATTAAATAGATCGGGGGTGGGCTGAAAATACACAACAAACTTCACCCAGTGATGGATGAGGCCTGAATTAGGAAGAGATAAAGGAATGGATCCGATATTATCCAGAAAGTCAAAGAGGCAGGACCCCAGTGAGCGACTAAATGTTGGTGGGAAAGGGAGGCTATGGAGATTCCCAGACCTAGCTCGGGCACCTCCGCACATGGGCAGAGAGCACAGGAGGAAGAGCAGGCCACCCCCTACCTTGATATCCTCCTTGGTGAGCCGGGGCCAGGCCACTTTCTCCTTCCATTTCCTCACAAAGCAGGTAATGGAGCGGCCAGAGCGCTTATCCTGAGAGTCCTGCCAAATAGAGAGCCTCATTCTGAGGGTCTGAGGTTTAGAATAAATCTCCCATTGTTCCTGCCAGGCTTCCCATCCAAACCTTCCCGTCCACCCCATCCTTACCTTGGAGTTCACCTTGGCATAGAACTCAATCTCATTGTACAACTCCACTCCATCAGCATTCCTGCAGCTGAGGAGACAATGCAGCTGAGGAGAGGCAGGAGGGAGTGTGTGGGGGGGGTGCCTTAGGAGATGGGAAATGGCCCCAGGAGACTGGGTTCTACAGAGGGGAGGGCCAGTACCTGAACACAATGCGGTGGTCTTCTATGAGCACATGGACGTCAGTGCTGTCCTCGACACAAAACTCCATGAACACATACTTGGGCCTGTCATACCACAGGGTCCGGGCCTGCTGCCTGAAGAGGAGTGGAGGTGGGGCTTCGTAGGGGTGGGAGAGGGAAGACTGGGAGCATTTGGGAAAGATGGGAGGAGGGAAGATATGGGGATATTTTATGCTACAGCCCTGTCAAAATGGAGCCAAATGAAACAAGAGGAGGTGGAAGGGGGGGGTGATGGGAATGGGTGTGTGTGGCGAGGGTGAATCTGGGGAGAATCAAAAGCGTGGGAGTAGAGGTGGCCCTGGCTATGTAGTTCAGTTGGTTAGAGCATCATCCTTTTTTCCCCTTTTTTAGGACAGAGGGGAACGGAGGGAGAGAAACATCAATGTGTGGTTGCCTGTTGCACACCCCAATGTGGGGACCTGGCCGGCAACCCAGGCATGTGCCCTGATTGGGACTCTGTGATTTGCACAGGGTCGCCAGTGCTCAATCCACTGAGCCACACCAGCCAGGGCTGGAGGATCATCCTGATGTGCCACGGTTGAGGGTTGGAGTCCCAGTCAGGGCAGATACGAGAATCAACCAATGAATGCATAAGTAAGTGGGACAGCACATCAGTATTTCTCTCCCTTCCTCTCTCTTTCTTTAAAATTCAATAAATAAATAAATAAATACAATTTTTTAAGTGTGAGAGTAGAGAGGTCGTGAGCCATGGAGACCCCTGAGGTCACACTCCTCTAACCACCCCAAAGTTATAGAGACCTGGGATCTGGGGTTCCCATGGGACCTCGAAGAACCTCTTGCGTCCGGAAAACGTGGGGCGAGGAATGAATCTAAAGGGGAAGCGGCTGCCAGAAACACTCACCGTGCCATGGTGGCTCCCGCTGCCCAGTGGCGTTTGGCATCCGAGGCAGGGGTCGCTATCTTTAGATCCTCGGTGACGCCCCCAGCAGCTGCCTCTCCTTATATGGTCAGGGAAGGTTTTAGAGGCCGAGAAAACGTGGCCATATAACCAAGGGAGCTGCACTCCGGAGAGACTGTAGGACAGAATTATCCCTGCAGCCCTTCACATGTCCGAGTCTCCAGAAATGTACACATTTAGGATGAGACGACCCGCCCTCCGGAGCCAGGGCAAGGGCTACACTACACTAGATACACACGGAATGACTCGACCCCGGCTTCAATCACCTGTTTCTCCAACGCTTAGTATATTCAGTGCCTGATTCACAGTAGGTGTTCAATACAAAATTATCGGCCTGAATTAAATCTTCGGGGAAGGCCCGCCCTCCGTGACGTCTGAACTCGGTGACACCTGAGCCCCGCCCACTCGCTCTCGGGGTTCCCAGCCCACGCGCCGTTGCCAAGGCAGCAAGGGGGCGCGGCTGACGTGCGGGGCGTTTCCGGGAAGATGGCGGCTGTCGAAGTGGCTGAGGAGCCGGTAACGGTGCTGGCGGCGGCTGGACCGAAGGTGAAGGACGAAGAGGAGGAAGAAGAGGAGTCACTGCCACCGTGCGAGGCGGTGCGCTGGGCCCCGGTGGGGGCGGTGGCGGAGGCCGGTCCTGGGACGACGGCGTTCTCGGAAGAGGCGGCTGCCGAGGATCCCGGCGCGACCCCGGGCTCCCCGCCGGACTCGCCGGGCCGGACACTGCGGCGGCTGCGGGCTGAGCGGCGGCGGCTGGACTCGGCGCTGCTCGCGCTGTCCTCGCACTTCGCGCAGGTGCAGTTCCGCTTGCGCCAGGTGGTGCGTGGGGCGCCGGCGGAGCAGCAGCGCCTCCTGCGCGAGCTCGAGGACTTTGCCTTTCGCGGTTGCCCTCATGTCCTGGGATACTGGGGGCCCGAGGATCCCACCAGCGACGAGAGTGACGGACTGCCGGGGAACCGGCCGCAGTTGCGGGGCGAGGACCAGGTGAGCAGCTGGGGCCGGGCCCCGAGGGATGTGGGACTAGGAGGGATTGGGTGGGGGGCGACGATGCTGCTGCTGATGGAGGTAGTAGTGGTGAGAAGCCTACCTGTCCAGGTGAGTGAGTATACGCGTCCGGGACGTGAAGGTTGAGACAGGTGTGCGGAGCCCGCCGAAGGGCAGGAGGACCGAGAAGCATGGGAGGGAGATGTCCACCGAAGGTGTGATGGCGTGAAGGGCAGAGGAGCAGTAGGCAAAGAGGGTATTCAGAGGGCACTAGAGCACCCTACCAAAACAGTGCTGCTCCTGCTCACCTTACCAGGTACTTAAGTCCTGGCACATTTGCTAATAGAATGCCCCGACCCTGGGGATTGGGGAAATCGGCTAGTGAAGAGCAAGTGAATGGAAATCATAGAAATTTAGATCTGCTCTGACCGTGCTTTTCTGGAATCGACAGAATCTCTCATCTTTAGACTTGTGTGATTGAGAGCTTTGGTGAATAGCAGAGGATCTAAGTAATTAAGAAGAAACACAGCCCCTGATTACACAACTCCTGAGTTTTCCAATGCTGGTATTTCAAAACTCCTTCCCCAGTCTGCTTCATAACTAGGTATCCTAAATGAGGTTCCTTTGGTAACTGGCAAGATTCGTTCAGTTAGCCAGCCTCGGGTATGTGAGGAGGATCTGTGTGCCCCACGGAGGGAGCATTGCCTTACAGTCTCCGAATCTCTGGTCGTGTGCAGTTGTAGATCAGTGTTGCAGACATTCACTGTCTTGTCTTTACCTTTTTATTCTTCAGGCTACAACCCACATATGGTTTTCTTCCCACTTTAATTGTTTTTTACCAAGAAGACTTATCAGTAACAGATACTGAATTATTTTAACCTGAAATGTTTCCAATGCAATTCTGTGTTTACTGTTCCACCCACGTACCTGGCAGACTCTGCAGGAATAGAAGGGATTAAAAAAATTCCTGTGGGCCAGGCCCTGCTGGGGTGTGAAGAGCACCAAAGGCTCTCTGTGGATTTGCTCTTTTGGCTGTTCATCTCACTGTTGGAAACAGTACAGCTTTGAGGGAGGGGGGAGTGTAGTGCTCCAAACTACCTAATAAGCAGCTGTAATCTCGTGTGCATATATTGACACATGAACAGGTAGTGCCAAAGTGGGGGAAACGTGTGAACCGAATGATTTACTTCTTTTCCGTTTCTAATTTTTTAAACCAGTATTTTATCTCACTTCATAGAAATCAATTATTTCTTTATTTCCTGCCTTGCCCTGGATCTCACTGCTCTATCCTTTTAAACTCGTTTGCTCACATTCCAGTAAATAGCATACTAGAACTGTTATGGCAAGTGATAGAGTCAGCAAATATTCTCATGAAAACGGAATCAGGATTTATACTGGTTTCTTTCTTCCTTGGCTTCATAAAGTTGGGGTATGATGAAAACACAAGGGAAGTTTACCCATTCTTGCTCCTTGCGCTGGTTAGACAACTTCCTCTAGTCGGAGTTTGTCATGGTCGTCCCCGATTATCTGAGGGGGATACCGTTTGAAGACCCCTCATGGATGCCTGATAGCTTGGGTAGTACTGAATGTATGTACTGTGTTTTATCCTATATCTACATACCTATGATAAAGTATAGTGTATAAATTAGACATGGTGAGAGATTAACAACAGTAACTAATACTAAAGTAGAACAGTTATGACAATATACTGTAATAACAGTTATGTGAAGGGCTTTGGGCCACTAGTAAGTGAAGTGAGGGTTGCCCGAGCACAGACGAGTGTGTTGCTGGCAGCGGTGCCGCAGCAGCCCATCTGACGGCCAGGACGGCTGCCAACTGATGGGCGGGCCGTGGGTGTGGCGTGGATGCCCGAACACTCTGGGCGAAGGGGTGATTCAGGCTCAAGACTTCATAATGCTTCTCAGAATGGTGCACAGTTTGAAAACTTTGAGTTGTTTATTTCTGGAATTTCTTGTGTGATATTTTCAGGCATCGTTGACTGCAGGTAAATGAAACCACGGAAGGTGAAAGCGCTGATAAGGGGGGACTGTTGTGTTTCGAATGTGTCCTTCTGTGCCTGATTCAGTAGCGTAAACTAAATTTGTATCGAGCACTTACCCTGTGCTGGGCCCGGAAGGTACAAAGTCAGAGCCTTTCCCTGGAAGGAGTGCATAGACTGGAGGAAACAGAATCCTAAATAAATAACTGTAATGTGAGCTGAGCTAAGGCAGAAGTGTGTACAGAACCCAGGGAGGAGGAAAGGAGCAGATCTGCCTGGGGAGATCAGGGAACCTCCTCAGAAAGAACAGCCAGGGCTGCATTGAGACAGGAAAAGGAACGGGATTCAGACAAAACACCACAGCACACAGGAAGGCCTGGAGGAGTGTCCTGAGGAAAGGCTTGCTTCCAGGTGGAAGAAAGGTAAAGCAAGAGCATTGCTTTTTAAATAACTTGGACAAAAAGTTAATTTGTTGTTTTCCATTTGTTCTCTCTCATGCCTTACTTCTGGAGGGCTTGGTAAGTACCATCTGAACGTTGAATTTAATATCCTGTCGATTTCTAATTTAAAATGCAGCCTTATACCTGCATGATTTGCTGCGTTTGCTTTGTTTTGATACTCAAGAAAGGTGTGGAAGAACCCGTGTTTGAGTATATATTGGCAAGATCTTACTACCCTGAAGGGATATTAATAATTTCAATGCAGAAACTGCCTGGTGGCCAACAGTGGGGAAAAGAGTCACTGCTCAGAGTAACTTATCAAACATTTAAAACAACCACCACCAAAATTACCTTCCTCCCACCCCCGTCACTGGGCTTTGGATTTTTTTTCATTGCCCCAGGTATCTGTGTTTATTCTTTTGATTATGCAGACATCTGTAATGCATTGGAGGGGCTCTGAATCTTTAAGAAACTGGGTATAAGCTATAAAGCCTTCCTCTACAAATTTAGCTCCGTATTCCCCGCACAAAATTTTCAGGAGTTGCTCTGTGGTGATTGGCTATGGAGGATAGCCGGGCTAGTTCCGGGAGGCTTTCTTGTCTAAGATAAATTGTCTCGATCCTAACTGGACCTTTGGGGGTGGGGGGGAGCAATTTCAACAAAAGGCCCTCTTGTACTCATATGCTGTTTCCAATGAGGGACACATACTTTCTTAAAGAAAACACAATGTTAATAAATTTTCTTGTATGAAATTATTATTTTTGAGTCTATTTTATAAATTCCATGTTTCACCTGGATTATTTGAAAACCCTTTACATTTTGCTAGTCATTATTCGCTTTAGAGGTTTCTTGATGAGCCCTGAGTTTTCCTTTTCCTGTGAAATAAACCTAAGTCTCTTCTCGTCTTAGAGTGAGCAGGAGAAACGGGAACGTCTGGAGACCCAAAGGGAGAAGCAGAAGGAGCTGATACTGCAGCTCAAAACCCAACTAGATGACCTGGAGACGTTCGCCTACCAGGAGGGCAACTACGATTCCCTGCCGCAGTCCATGGTCTTGGAAAGGCAGCGGGTACGCAGCTGTCAGGGGCGCTTCTGCCCCACCAAGGTCACCTCGCTCCTTCCGGTGTTCGTTCTTCCCTAGGTCGTTTGCCCAGGGCCTTGTGAGAACCCCTTCACTGGCCCAAATCAAAGGGAGGTTTTACCATCACATGGGACCAGTCTTTATTCGCACATGGAAACACAAGTTCCAAAGCTTTATAATACGATGATTGGGCTAAGTCTTTTTGTTGGTTATTATTAATAATACTAGTAGTGATATATAATAATAACTAATACTTTCATTTGATCATTAAAACAGTTCTACTTGAGCATATTATACAATACAAAATAGCGTTTTTCCCCCAAAGCCAGTTGATAAATATGCCAGGAATCCAGACTGACTTTAACGCTGTATTTGAGCAACATCTGGGTAGACAGGTAAATCTGCTGGTAGAAATACAGCTGCAGCCCTGGCTGGTGTGGCTCAATGGATTGAGCATCGGCCTGTGGACCAAGAAGTTGCTAGTTTGATTCCCAGTCAGGGAACATGCCTGGGTTGCAGACCAGGTCCCCAGTCAGGGGCCTGTGAGAGGCAACTGGTTGTTTCCCTCACACATCAGTGTCTCTCCCTCTCTCCCTCCCTCCCACCTCTCTCTCTAAAAATAAATGAAGTTTAAAAAAATTACAAAATATTTAAGCCCTGGCTGGCATAGCTCAGTGGATTGAGCGCGGGCTGGGAACCAAAGTGTCCCAGGTTCGATTCCCAGCTAGGGTACATTCCTGGGTTGCAGGCCATAACCCCCAGCAACCACACATTGATGTTTCTCTCTCTCTCTCTCTCCCTCTCTCTTTCTCTCTCTCTCTCCCCCTCTCCCTTCCCTCCCTAAAAATAAATAAATAAAATCTTTAAAAAAAAAAATTACAAAATATTTAAAGAAAAGAAATACATCTGTAGCTTCTCCTACATGTGTGTCTCTCTGTGATGTGGCTGCTTCTCTGGCGGGAGTTACGTTACATACATAGATTTCATTGTCCCTAGCATTGTCACTAGGATATTTTGGCTGTAGTGTACCTTGATGTTTTGTAAAGATTTTTCTTTTGTTGCCTAGCATAGGACAAGCAGGGATGAGAGGCCAGAAACTAAGAGAATAGACCAGTATTTATTCTCTTGGGGACCTTGGGGGAAGCTGATATGAGGGTTTTTGGGTCATCAGCCACTTGGGGTTATTCACACTGTCGGTCTCCCGAGTGGAGATTGCCTGGCCCGGTGGGACGTCTGCAGTGAGAGGAGCCGTTTCTGTCAGAGAGGAACCCGAGGTTCTCGTCACTGGCATAGAAGGAGAAGGTGTCCCCTTACCTCGATCAGCAGCTGTATCATTTGTCTCACAAATTTGGGAGCTATCAATGTCTTTGATTTCTATTTAAGTGTAGGAGGTATGCTAATAAAGATTCTCCTTCTTCCTAATCTTCTCTCTGAAAATTCCAAAGGGTGTGCTCATTGCTTGTGGTCTTGATAGGTGATCATAGACGAGTTAATAAAGAAACTGGACATGAACCTGAATGAGGACATCAGTGCACTGTCCACCGAAGAGCTTCGGCAGCGGGTGGACGCAGCTGTGGCTCAGATCGTGAACCCGGCCCGAGTGAAGGAACAGTTGGTTGAGCAGCTGAAGACTCAGATCCGAGACCTCGAGATGTTCATCAGCTTCATCCAAGGTCAGAGGAGGGTGGACAGACGCTGTGGTGATTATATGTGTTATAAGGGCTAACACCTAAAGGTGCCAGTCTTGATGTACTATTTAAGAGATGCGGTCACTTAGTAAGGGAGCCAGCATAGTAGAGTGGAAAGAACATGGACTTGAGAACCAGATAGCTAAATCCCAGCTCTGCCGTTTACTGACTTCATATCCTTGGGCAGGTTCCTAACCACCCTCCTCACCCATGAAATGATTCATGCTTCCTTCACTCAACAAATATTTATTGAGCCAACTATAATATGGCAGTCACTGTTCTACACAATTAAATAAGATATATGTGTAAGTCTTGTCATGTAGTAGGCATTAGTAAATATTCTTCCTTTAAAAATCTGCCACCAAGCCCTGCCCTGGCTGGCATAGCTCAGAGGATTGAGCATGGGCTGTGAACCAAAGGGTCTCCAGTTCAATTCCCAGTCAGGGCACATGCCTGGGTTGTGGGCCAGGTCCCCAGTAGGGGGCGCACGAGAGGCAACCACACGTTGATGTTTCTCTCCCTCCCTTCTCAGTGTAAGTTAAATTTTTTTAAAAATCTGCCATCAAGAGGCTAAAGAAGTATCTTCTCTCTGTAACTTCTGACTCCAGATGAGGTGGGAAGCCCACTGCAGACAGACAGTGGGCGCTGTGAGTGCAAGGCCGGTGGGAAGACAGGAAACGGCTCCACCAGAACTGGCAGCAGCAGATTGCCTGCAGGAAACAGCAAAAGTAAGTACAGCTCTCAGATCAGGCAACTCTGTAGAGACAGAAAGTAGATTTGTGGTTGCCCAGGGCTCAGGGCAGCTGGGAAGAAGTGGGGAGTGGGAAACGCTAATGGTACACGGTATCTTTTTGGGATGATGATTACACAACTCTGTGAGTATACAAAAACCACTGAATTGTACACTTTAAATGGGTGAATTGTATGGTATATTAATTATATTTCAAGATAACTGTTATCAACAGAAAAAAGAAGTTCAGTGGTATCCTTAACTGAAAAAAGTAAGCCCAGGGACATCCTGGTTGGCTCTTGGCTTTACGTGGGACCCACACATAGCTCAAAAGCAAGACTTGATCCCAACTTGTGACTTCTTGAATGGACCCCTGTGTCACTGTGGCCCTAACTGATGCGTCTTTGTGCTTTCCAAACAGCAAAGGCAGAAGACGTGAAGAGAGTTCAGGAGACGGGGCTGCACCTCATGCGGCGGGCGCTGGCAGTGCTCCAGATGTTTGCCGTCAGCCAGTTCGGCTGCGCCACGGGCCAGATCCCACAGGGCCTGTGGCCACGGGGCCAGGCCGACAGGGACTACTCCCCCTTACTGAAGAGGCTGGAGGTGTCAGTAGACAGAGTGAAGCAGCTAGCCTTAAGGCATCAGCCACACGACCACGTCATCACCTCTGCCAACCTCCAGGACCTCTCTCTGGGGGGCAAGGACGAGCTGACTACCGCAGTGCGGAAGGAGCTGACAGTGGCCGTGAGGGACCTGCTGGCCCACGGGCTGTACGCCTCCTCCCCGGGGATGAGCCTCGTCATGGCCCCCATTGCTTGTCTGCTGCCAGCCTTCTCCTCGGCCCCCGAGGCCATGCATCCCTGGGAGCTCTTTGTAAAGTACTACCACGCTAAGAACGGCCGTGCGTTTGTGGAATCCCCAGCCCGGAAGCTCTCCCAGTCCTTTGCCCTGCCTGTTACGGGCGGCTCTGTTGTGACCCCCAAGCAGAGCCTACTGACAGCCATCCACATGGTGCTGACAGAACACGACCCGTTTAAGCGCAGCGCAGACTCGGAGTTGAAGGCCCTGGTGTGCATGGCCCTGAATGAGCAGCGTCTCGTGTCCTGGGTGAACCTCATCTGCAAGTCGGGGTCGCTCATCGAGCCGCACTACCAGCCCTGGAGCTACATGGCGCACACGGGCTTTGAGAGTGCCCTCAACCTGCTTAGTCGCCTTAGTAGCCTCAAGTTCAGCCTCCCTGTCGACCTGGCTGTGCGCCAGCTCAAAAACATCAAAGATGCCTTTTGATGGGAGTGCCCTGGCCCTGCCCCAGCACCTTGCTCAGTAAAGACAGATGGTTAGTCTCATAGGCAGAGAGAGCAGGAGGAACAGTTGAAGATGTTCTTTCTAGCCAAATGACTGTGAAGTCTGTTTTCCCTGCCAGCTTGGCATCTCAGAAAGAAATTCTGAGACTCTCTTATTTAAAGGTTCTTTCCTGGTGCGTAACCACAGTGTGCTTGTTGCACATATATTGGAGCCTATATAAAAGAAATCAGTCCTGGCACAGTGTCAGTGCAGCAACCTCTGATGACAGGTCTGATTTTTAGAAAACCCGGGTTTCTCTAACCATTCTCTTAAAGACGGTGAGTGACAACATGAGTGAGTTTTTGGTCCTGGAAGACATTTGACTTGAGGTTCCTATAAATCCAGCTGGGAGCCAAGGTCGGGAGAGGCTATGTATGTACACTCCGCAGCTGCCTCTAAAACTAGGCATGTGGGAATATTCTGAGAACAGCGTTTCTGAGGGAGTTAACCACGAGTTAATTTTAATATGAGCCCTTTTTCATGCGGAGGTAAGAACTGATGTCTGTTCCTAATGAGGTGGTCCCCTCTCACGGCACAGATGATGGTGGTGAGGTTTCAGAGAGGGTTTATAAGGAAAGACAGCTGTCACCTTGTACCATGTTTGTGGCAAGTAATCTTTCCTCCGTGCACCTCCTGACGAGACGCTGGCAGTCTTCTCAGAAGCAGACGTGTCAGAGGTGTACTTCTCAAGAGGACCCTTGCCAGCGAGTCAAGTGGCTGGGAAAACACGTCAGTGACCAGCAGTGACTCCCTCCTGGGCTGAGACTCCCTTTGTCCTGGGGGCTGGATGATGGATGATGGAGGTCTGATGTGCGCTATGCGCTGCAGCGGGGGTGGGAGCGGTGACACGCTGCTGCTGACGGACAGGGGAGGGCTGAGCGCTACACTGTAAAACCGACTCCAGAGCAGTCCGAGTCGGTCCTCGTGTGTTAGCCGTGTTAGTTCGTATTCGCCACTCGGCCTGCGTATGCTCCAGGGCCAACCAAAGATGGGCAAAGTGTTACCACTTTTTTGAAAACCCAGTGGGCTCCCACACTACTGATTCAGCATGTTTCACGTATTAAATTGCCAGCTGCACTTTATGTCTGCACTGTTATGGTGGTGCATTTTAACTTAATTTTTTCCAGCAACATTATTTAAGATGTATTGTTGAGAATTCATTAGAATTAGTTTTCCTGTGTGAAGCAGAATAAATGGAAATATTGTGGAAAATGATATGTCTGTGGTTGCTAATAAAATCTAGTATTTTGTATAGATTCTCTGTAAAGATCTTAGAGATCCTTGGCTTGGGTTCGTAGGTCGGTCTGGGTGTTATCAGCCCATCTGGGTGAGATCATTTCCTTGAACTGCGTCTGACTCCTGGCCTTCCTGCCTTTTCTCTGCCCTCTGCCCTACTGCCCTCTGCCCTGGATCAACTCAGCTTTGCTGGTGGCTTTTCCCCCCCTGAATAAATTCACTAAAAAGTGCCCTTTATCACCCCATCTCACCCAGGCCTACACTCCCATCCCCACGGCAGACGTCACCACACACACCACTTTGGGAACTGGCACTTTTAAACCCATTTGTCTGGGTATCAGGGTGGGTAATAACTCGTAGAGCCCTGTGTCACCTCAATATTATCTTTTCCTAATCCTCAAACACTAGTTTACATTCAGGCGTTGTGCTAGCATTACGGGGAGGATTTTTGTTTGTGCCATCCTGCTGTCATTCTCACGACCTGTAAGGCAGGACCTTGTTCTCTCCATTTTATAGCCGAGGAAGGATTGCTGCAGAAGGTGGGATATTCTGTCCAGGTCTACATGAAGAGAGAGCTGGGGTTTGAATTCAAGTTGCCCGAGTCCACATCTTACAGTGCAGTTCACACACTATCATATTACCTCATTGAATCACGCCGCTTCTAGATCTTTTGTTTCTCTCTCTCCTTTGTCCACACCCTCCCTCTACCACCACTTCAAGGGAGAGAAGGTATTTTCCACATACCTGCCAGAAACGTCAGCTGCCAAAGAACTGGGCTGCAGGGAGATGGGCAGACAGTCTTTGCTCTGCCCAGCTCTGCGTGAAGCAGAGATGTGTGGACACAGACAGTCCCGCCAGCATCCCGGCAGATGCCCGCCAGTCACTGGTACCATCTGCATTATAACAGGACGGAGCTCCGCCCTCGGCTTGGGGTGAGGCAGACAGGACAAGGGAGGAGAGGAGGAACAGTCAGCCAGTCTAAGGATGTGCAAGTACAGGGTGAAAAAGAGCCATGGGCATGTATCCAATGAAAGGGCAGGGTCTGTAGTAAAGATTGCTAAGGTGCTCTGTATTTATTCACTATTGAGTGCCTACCAACTGCCTGGGCCAGGCTAGATGCTGAGGAAAGAGAAGAAAAACATACACCCTGCTTTCAAGGAACATGTATCTAGCTAAGGAGATACCAAGCCAAACAGAGACTTGGGTGGCTTTTTAAAACACATATTGCGGGGTCCCATCCCCAGATTGTTTTATCCAGTCACTCTGGAATGGGGCCTGAAAATTCACATTTCTAGTAAGTTCCCAGGTTTTGCTGCTTTACTAGTCCGGAGACTGCACTTTGAGAACCATTGATCCAAACCAACTAAGATTTGTTCCATAATAAAGATAAGTATAGATTAGATTGCTGAGGGAACACAGAAAAGGGGGAGATTAATTCTGCCTGGGAGAATTCCGAAATGGTCCTGAAGGGTACATAAGATGTTGCCTGGCTTAGGAGGATACAGCAAAGGAGGATAAAGACACACGCAACAGCCTGAGTGAAGACCCCAGGGCTCAGAAGCGCTTGGAATGCTGAGTAGTTGAGCTGGAAGGAACCCAAGGGGTACAGGAAGGGTATGGAGGAGTCAGGATCTCATGCTAGAGGAAAGGAGTGTTCAAACTTTGGTACAAAGAGCTAACAAAGTATTTCAGGCAGGTAAGTGGTGGACTTGAGAGCTGGGTTTAGAGAAGTTTCTCAAAACTAAGACATACATATCACATGGCCCTGCTCCAGAACTGAACTGGAATCTTTGGGTTACAGATGCATCTGTAATAAGCACCCCAAGCAATTCTGACCCACATAAAAGTTTACGGAGGGACTGGAGAAGAAAAAGAACCGAGGCTGGATCAGTTAGGGAGCAGGTGGAAACAGAGAGAAAAAAAAAGACTTAAAAGATAAGGCAAAATTCACAGGGTTTAGTTACTGAGTTGATGGGGAGAGTGCGTGTGAGATGAATCTAGGCAATTACAAGGTTTCAGGGTTTGGTCTGCATTTCCAAGGGAGCAACAGCAAGAGGCGGAAGCAGATAAGAAGGCCAGGAGAAGACCATGCAAGTAGAAATGGACAAACGGGGTAGTGTGTTGTAGTAGGGAGGGCACTGGGTTTGGGAATGGGGGGACCTTGCTCTGTGTGACCAGTTCTGTGACTTTGCTGCTGTGGAACTGTCACCTTTGAGAGGACTGAGTAGGTGACCCCTGAGGTCCCTTCCAACTCTAAAATGTCATATTCCAAATTAAAGTAGAAAATATTTTAACTGAATGTAGAAATATAAGTACATAATTAGGGTCATAAACCATTGCAATGGTGTTCTGAGGGCTGCAGGAAAACACTGGTCCCTGAAGAACCTCAAGAAGAGAACTGGCGAACCTGATTGGTCCCACATCTTGCCCAAGACCAGTCTTACAGACTTTTCAATGCTGAGATGAGCAAAAACTGTAAAATGGTTTCTTTTTCTTTTGCACTCAGAAGACACCTAAAGAACCATCTAAAACCACTTGCAGTAAGTAGTGGAAATTCCGTCTGAGAGCCAAATAGACCTGAGTTCAATCCTAGATTTGACTCTATTGATTAGGCTCAACCTCAGAAAGATAAATGACTCTTTCTGAATCTCAGTTTCCTCAAGTCTAAATGGGAAGAAAATATGCAAGATGCAGAGCTGCAAGAATTAAACAGGCTAGACTTAACTAGCACCGAGTAGGTGCTCACTATGGTGACAGGGTAAACAGGCAGGCTCAGAAGGACTGCCTGAGTCTGTGTCCCAGCTCCATCTTACTAGCTGTGGACTTTGGGCAAATTAATTTCTCTAAGCCACAGTTTCCTCACCTGTAGCATGGAGATAACAGTACCCATCTCCCAGTGTTGTTACGAGGGTCAAATGAAATAATATACATAAAAAGACGAACTCGCCTTAACACAGGGTAAGCGGCTGCTATCACCATCATCGTCCTTCTCCTCCACTGCCTCTTCTAGCCTGGAGCGTTTAAACATCACGACGCTGTCGGGGACAATGCCCTTGTTTGACTGATGTTCGTTTCTCCCTCCTTAGGCCTAACAGTTCACAAGGTGGACACTGAAAAATGTCCCATTTGGTCCCCTGACTCTTCCAGAGGAGGCCAGTAAATCTCAAACTGGGACCCCTCCTAGCGCCAGAGAAAAGAACTACAACCAAGGGGGCAGCGGAGCCGCTGACTCAAAAGCCTGCGAACATACATACTAGCCTTCCACGCTCTTGCATCCGTGTGCGAAAGACGCCACTCGGTGGCTTTTTGCTGCCAGTGGATCTGCTGATAAAGTTTGATTTGAATAAATAAGAGACCAGCACCCGCTTTTCCCTAAGCGCTCCTTCCGCCAACAACCCAGAGTCTGAGCGACGCGCAATAGGCGGGTCGAGACTTACGGGGCCGTACCGGAAGTGAGATCACATCTCCCCCGGGGTGAAAGGTTAGCGGAAGTGTGGTTCTTTCTTTTCTACGCTAGGCCCTAGTGGCTGCAGTCGGTGAGTGGAGAGTAGGGGAGGGTCTTCCAATCCACCGCCATCCGCGGCCTGGGGGGTCGAGTTGTAGGACGGTACCGAGTACGTTCCGTTTCTCGGTCTCTGGCGGTTTCGTAGCGAATCCTGTCCTGTGAGCAGGCCTGCGGGGGCCGGGGCCAGGACGGCAGTAAGCGCAGCCTGAAGCTCCGGCCCCGCACGCAACCTGGGCTTGCGAATTTCTCAGTGGCCCCTTTTTCCTTTCTGCAGAAATGGGCAAGTTTATGAAACCCGGGAAGGTGGTGCTGGTCCTGGCTGGACGCTACTCCGGACGCAAAGCGGTCATCGTGAAGGTACCAGCCGCGCGAGCCTGTATGCCCGTGTTTCCCGGGAATCGGGCCGGTTTCGGAGGGCGGCGAGCTTGGAATGCAAGAACTAGTTCAGGACGGGAACCCTTGAGCATTGCGGGTGGAGGAGGGATTGAAGAGAGCTTTTGGAAGAGGGAAGTGGAGAATAAAAACAAAAGAGCTCAATTGGGCACCCACATCAGGACGTGTCCTGTACGCAGGAGACCTGAAATAGTCATTACGGCCAGCGTTCACTGAACGCTTGTTCGGTGCCTGGCACACTGATTGACAGGTGTCTTCGTGTCCGTTCCTTGCCGGAACCATAGGGGATTCGTTTGGAGAGGGTCACTGATTCACCTGAGGTCGAGCAGGGAGTAAGGGCTGCAGCTGGGATTCGGGAAAAACAGGAGGAAGTATTTACGCCCCAAATGGCCATTGAGCATGTTATGCCGTTCTGGGTGTGTGGGGGACACGGGCACTCGTGGTTCCTCGGCCCCCGCCTGCTTGAGGCCGGTCTCTGGGCATAGCCAGCCAGTTCGGGGACCCTCCCTCCACCCCCTTCCAGCAGAGCCCTCCGGGTGGAGGAAGTTTAGGATTGTCAAGACCTAAGAGGCAGTGCTTGGGGCGGAGCGAGCCCTGCATAAATGTTAGCTGTTGTTTTAAATCTCTGACTGCTGGGAGCCTTTCCAGATCCTCCCTGGTGGGCATGAATCCCGCCCTCACCCCTACTGCCCTTCACTGTCTGCTTCGGGTGGTTTCCTTCTGTAGGATGGTGGGTCTCAGAGACCTGGGAGCGGGGGTGACCCTTCGATGCCTGCTGTGCTTGCAGCTGGCACAGGGCCTAGGTGGGCGCCGAACTGATAACAAATGTCATTCTTGCTCTTTCAGAACATCGACGATGGCACGTCAGACCGCCCCTACAGCCACGCTCTGGTGGCTGGCATTGACCGCTATCCCCGCAAAGTGACAGCCGCCATGGGCAAGAAGAAAATCGCCAAGAGGTCTAAGATCAAGTCTTTTGTGAAAGTGTATAACTACAATCACCTCATGCCCACGAGGTGAGCATTTCAGGGATGGGAATGAAAGTTCCTGTTTTCTTTACCCGCCTGTCCGTCCGCCTTGCTGGGTAAGAAGACAACCTTGCAACCATCCAGTGTGGGGGAAATTCTCAGTCTTGAGTAAAGGTTTGTTTCCCTTGTTTCCATCCACTGCAAACTCGGGCATGGGATGCGGCCCGCCCTCCTCGAGGCAGACCCTGCACTGGCAGAGCCTGACCAGGACCGAGTGCAGTGAGACAGCATGGTAGCCACCGCCCACCGTCACAGTGCAGTTCTGTTAAAGTGATGCTGCTTAGCAAGAAACTGAGTAGTTGGGAGAGTTGAGAATGAAGCGTGAGCTTTTTCAGTGGCTTAAATCTATGTAAATGAGTCCACTGATATTGGAGATCTCCCAAGCCTGTCATCAGGACTCTGGGGCAGCTTTTAATTACCGCTCCCATGGAGTCAGATCCTGGCACTCAGCGTCCCAGGAGGATGTGGTAGCATGTGAGCTGATCCTGCCTCCTCTCTGTTGCCCCCAGATACTCTGTGGATATCCCCCTGGACAAAACTGTCGTCAACAAGGACATCTTCAGGGACCCTGCTCTGAAACGCAAGGCCCGACGGGAGGCCAAGGTCAAGTTCGAAGAGAGGTAAGCTAGGGTCTGGTGGTGGCTGTTGGGGTATGGTGTCACTAATTCCCATGAAGGGGATTTCGTCTCTTCATTCCTCTTCTCATTGGTGACCTCTTTTCCTCTCTAGGTACAAGACCGGCAAGAACAAATGGTTCTTCCAGAAGCTGCGGTTTTAGATCTTTTTTGTTTCAGTCATTAAAAATCCAAAAAAAAAATCCATGTGTCTGCCTGTTGCATGTATTATTAGTCTGGGAAAGGAGCACAGTCATAAGATGAAACACGAGTGGGTGAGGGGCTGTGGGAAAATGCAAACATATAAAAGCTAAATCCGCCTCTGTGGTTATCAGCCCGAGCACTAGTCTGAGTCTCACGAAGGGTGAAGTGTGATCTGCTGAACAGCTTCCCAGGAGGGCCCCAGCTCACATTCTGAGGGGCAGAGATGTCCCACCATCCCTGGCCTCTGCTGGCACCTAGAGAACCTGCACCACCCGCCCCCATAACCAGTTGTGATGGCCAGAGGCCCCTCTGACCAGGTGGGCACAGGCTACCCTGGATTGAGAACTAACCTTAGGTTCTCGAACCTTGCAGTGGTGGTTTGACAAACCGGAGTCCCTCCCTGTGATTTGGATTTGGTTGGAGAATCTCTAGCTGGTTCTCCGATGAGGACCACACGGAGGGGAGTGGAGGCCCAGAGCCACAGTTCTTAGTGGAACTGAGGAGAGGTCCCCTAACAACCTGGCCAGCAGAGACTGGCAATGCCAGGAAAGGATGATTCAAGGGGTGTGGGACACTTGGGACCCTGTTTTACAGATGAAATAGGCTCTCCAGCTGAGCTGGTTGTAAGTCACTAGAAGAAACTAGAGGCCAAGGGCCTGTTTGCCAAGCCTGAGGCACTTACCACGCTTCTACCTGAGGTGGGAACCTTGAGAAAGAGGCCCAATAAGTACCTCGGTGTAAAAACCCTGGACTAGGTGAAAATACTAGGAAACATCACTTTGTACATTCATTTTGGCTTCTCACCTTTATGTGTTGGGCATCTCTTACTGAGACACTCCTGTTAGCTTGTCTACTCAGTCACAAATGAAAAGGAATTTAAACTCTCCTTTGACTAAAAGTTCAAATTGTTGCACTGTTTGGTGTGGCTCAGTGGATTGAATGCAGGCCTGCAAACCAAAAGGTCACCAGTTCGATTCCTGGTCAGGGTACATGCCTGGGTTGCGAGCCATGTCCCCGAGTGGGCAGCGTGTGTCTCACACTTTGATGTTTCTCGCCTCCCTTCCCATCTCAAAAAAAAAAAAAAGGTCTCTGCCTCAAGTACAAGTTCAAATGTCCAACCAGGTTTGGATACATACTTCACTTTCTATAATGTGACATTGGGCAAATGTTTATAATAATGTGCTTCAGAAGTTTAGACTCTCATCTGTAAAATCAGTAAAGTAGAACTAAGAGGAATTGTTTTAAATACTGAGTTCAGGCTTTGGGACCATGTGAGAGGCAACCACACACTGACGTTTCCCTCTCTCCCTCCTTTCCCCTCTCTGTATAAATAAAATCTATATATATATATATATTTTTTTGAAGGTTAAAAAGGCTTTTACTTTTCTTATATTTTTAATTCTGTTTTAATCATTGTTCAAGTAGTTTTCTGTTATATATTTTTTAATTTAAAAAATAAATAAAGATTAGCCCTGGCTGGCATAGCTCAGTGGATTGAGCGCGGGCTGCGAACCAAAGCATCGCAGGTTCGAGTCCCAGTCAGGGCACATGCCTGGGTTGTAGGCCACAGCCCCCAGCAACTGCACATTGATGTTTCTCTCTCTCTCTCTCTCCCTCCCTTCCCTCTCTAAAAATAAATAAAATCTTGTAAAAAAAAGTAAAACCTTTTTTTAAAATTTAAATAAAGATTGAGTTTAATTCATGCAAAGCAGAACCAGTACTGGGCACAAAACAGCCCTCAACAAATTAGGTATTATGACAGCTTTGTGAACTTGACGGAGATTTGTTCTGGTTGCATTTGTCATTCAATTGTTTCATCAATGTCTACATGTGCCTGGCATGATTCTGAGCTGTAGGGAAATATCTATTAACAAAGCAGACGAAATTCTACCAGTGGCCTGCTGGGATCGACAGGGTATGAATGGCTGATTGGGGCCAGAATTCAGTTTGTATTTCAAAAGGTAGCTTCCCCTGAGGCTCATAGCAGAGCAAAGTCGACCTAGAGACCAGAAAGGCTCCTCCTAGGGGTGGGGAAAAACCAGCTGGGGGCGTGTGAACACGAAAGGGCAGGGATTTATCTGAAATGAAAGTGGAAGTAAAGAGCCAGCACGCAGAGCCATTTGAACTGCATCTCAGAAGGTAGACCCCAGACTTCAGTCTGGTGGCTTCTGCCCCTTTGTTTCCAGCTCTGAAGACGCAGGCGGCCCTGCCACCCAGACCCCAGACCCATGTCAGTGACTGAAGACAATGTAAGTGAGGAGGACGCTGTTGGGGGTCGGGAGCAGCAGAGGAGCGCTCCTCTCGGCAGGGCTGGGTGGCCAGGCCGCTCCCCGTCCACCTGCTGGAGCTGCTGAGAGTCTAGGGAGAAGCCTGGCTGGGTTTTCCTCTCCCCTGGGTAGCTCAGTTGGTTAGAGCCTTAACCCAATACACTAGGGTTTCTGGTTCGATCCTCACGTGGGGCACATACAAGAGGCAGCCAATGAATGCACAGGCAGGTGGAGCAACAAATGGATGTTTCTCTATGTAAGATCAATAATTTTTTTTAAATCTTTTAGAAAAGACGATAAATCAATGAATGCATAAATAATTGAAATAACAAAATAAATGGAACAAATTGATGTTTCTCTCTAAAAAATCAATAAAAAATAAATAAAAGAATTGCTCTAATGACAATTCTAAACATTTAAGAAATGTTCTCATTCTTAACTTCCTGAGATCTTCCCCAGCAAATTCTGCTTCTCCTTGTAGTTGCATCCCAACCTTGGGCCCTCCTCCCGCTCAGAGGAAGAAGTGTACCTCCTCCGAGAGCTAACCTCCCCCTGCCTGTCATGCCACCATTTCCTGGCCTGCACACGCCCAGACTCACGCCAGACTCGGCTCTGTGAGGACCGGTCCCTGGTCTGGCCGGTTCACTCTCGATCCCCAGTGCCTGGCACGGTTCCAGGCATGCAGCAGACACTCAATAAACAGCTGATGGATGAATGAGTCTCATCCACTCTCCAGTTACGTCCGTCTTTCCTTCCCTGATAGCACCCTGTTACCAATACACTTAGAAATTTTTCATTTGCCCTTTCAATGTCACATGAAAGACCACGGGCTCTAGCGCCAGCCCGCCTGGTTCCAAATCCTGGTCCCTGCAACTGTGTGGCCCTAGGCAAATTATTCTTCTCTCTAAAGCTGTCATCTAAGCCCCATTTCCTTATCCATAAGATGAGTATTGTAGCCCTGGCCAGGTGGCTCAGTTGGTTGGAGCGTCATCTCATACATCAAAAAGTTGGTGGTTTGATCCCCAGTCAGGGCACATACATAGGTTGCGGGTTTGATCCACACCCGGGGTGCAAAGGGAAACAACCAATCAATGTTTCTCTCTCTTTCTCTTTCTTTGTCTCTCTTCCTCTCTCTCTCTCCCAAATAAATAAACATATCCTCAGTTGAAGACTTTTAAAATGTTTAAAATATGAGTTATAGCAAAGCTTTCTTATAAGAGTACTTAACTGTAAGAATCCAACTAGATAACCCATAAATTAATACAGTAAAAACACATTTTGGCACATACTAAGCACTTAATACATGTTCATTATTGTTACTATTATCACCACCCTTTTCAGAACCCAGTTCCCCAGGACCATCTTTTTCTTTTTCTTTTTTTTTTTATTTCTATTTTTTAGAGAGAGGGGAAGGGAGGGAGAGGAGAGTAACATTGATCAGTTGCCTCCTGCACGCCCCCAGACGGGGACCTGGCCCGCAGCCCAGGCATGTGCCCTGACTGGGTATCAAACCGGGTACCTCTCATTTCTCAGGCTGGCACTCGGTCCATCCACCAAACCACACCAGCCAGCGGGCAGGACCACCTTGATTCACCCCCACCTCAGGCCTACCTGTCTGCTAAAACTCCTTTAAAGGGCCTTTATGTATTAACTTTCTGGAAAGTGGGTCCAGAAAGCTGGTTTTTTGTTTTAATCACACTAAATTCATTATTGAGAGACGACCTTTATTAATAACATCTTGGTGTCTGTCTTCCCAGAGTTCTTATGCATTAATAAATATCCTTATGAATTAAAACTTTTTAAAATTGTTTAAAGATTTTATTTATTTATTTTTAGAGAGGGAAGGGAAGGAGAAAGAGAGAGAGAGAAACATCAATGTGCAGTTGCTGGGGGCCGTGGCCTGCAACCCAGGCATGTGCCCTGACTGGGAATCGAACCTGCGATGCTTTGGTTTGCAGCCCGCGCTCAATCCACTGAGCTACGCCACCCAGGGCTAAAACTTTCTTTAAAGATTTTACTTATTTACTTTTTATAGAGAGGGGAAGGGGGGAGAAAGAGGGAGAGAAACATCAGTGTGTAAGATATATTGATCAGTTGCCTCGCCCACACCCCCTACTGGGGAACCTTGCCAGCAATCCAGGCCTGTGCCCTGATTGGGAACCGAACTGGTGACCGTTTGGTTCACAGATCAGCACTCAGTCCACTGAGGCACACCAGCCAGGGCTGAATTAAAACTTTTTAAATTGACAGACTAGGCACCCTACCTTATATATAGTTTTATATTTTGCTCTTCTGTCTGATTGTGGGCATTTTCTCCATGCTGCTAAATGTTCATTAATGTCTTTTAATTGCTACATCATATTTTATATTTATTTGGCTATCCCTCTGTGGTTGGACATGTTCTCTTGTTGTAAACAAAGCTACAATAATAAGAATTCTTGTACATGAATTTCTGGCCGTTTCCTTATGATAAGTAGAGTTTGTTTTTTCTCAGTCTCAATGGTCTTTTTCCCATTCTTCATCTTAGTCGGCTTGTTAGCAGCACTTGGCCCAGCTGCTAGGTCCTCCTCTTCCTCTTCCTCCTCCTCCTTGATCTCTCTTCATCCTTCGCGCCTCTCCTCTCAGGTTTCCCCAGCCAGTCCTCTGCATTCTCCTCGGCTGGTTCTTCCTTGTTCCCCTGACCTCCTGGTGTCGGGTGCCCCAGAAATCAGCCCTCGGACCTCTTTTCTGTCTACACTCACCCCTGTTGCTCTCATTTAGCTTTATGACTTTAAATCTCTCTGCATAGGTCATTCCCAAATGCATACTCCCAGCCTAAACCTCTTCCCCGCTGAATGCTAGACTGGTAGAAGCACTGCCACTATAGGTCTCGACCGAGATGTTGAATAGGCACTTCATACTGAGCATGCCCAAAACAATCCCCTAACTTTCTGTCCCAAACTTCTTCGACCCACAGTCTCTCCCATCTCAGCGAATGGCTTTTCTTCCCTCCAGCTTCCAAAAAAGGCTCAGATCCAAAAGCTTAAGAGTCATCCCAGACTCCTCTCTCTCTTCCACACCCTGTTTCTCATCTATCAGCAATTACAGTCTATCTTGACTTTTTTTTTTTTTTTTCACTTTTATAGACTCTTGAGTACTCCTCACCACCTCTGCTGCTACCACCTGGTCACTAACACCACTCACCTGGACTCTGCAATGGCCTCCTCTGTGATCTCCCTGCCTGGGCCGATTCCCCACACCAGTCTGTTCACGTAACAGCCAAGGAATCGTGCTAACACTTAAGCCTGCCTGTGGCTTCCCCCCTCACGTGGAGTAAAAGGCCCTGCGTGATCCCACCCCATTTCCTCTGTGACTTCACTTCCAACCCCTCTCCCTCCCTCCCTCAGTTCCAGCCACACTGCCCTCCTTGCTATCCCCCAGATACACCCAACAAACTCCCACCTCAGGGCCTTTGCACTTGCTGTTCCCTCTGCATGGCTCCTGCTCCTCCTCCTCCAAGTGTGTGCTGAGCTGTCTCAGGGAGGCCTATTCTTATCACCCCATTTAAAACTGTCCTCCGGCATTCTCTGTCCTCCCTTCCCTGCTTTGTTTTTATCCATAACACTTATCACTAACATGATACACATTTTACTTAGCTATTCTGCTTACTGTCTGGCTCATCCCCTAGAATGTAAACTCCACGAGGAAGTTCCGTCTGTTTTGCTCACTTCCGGGGCCCCAGGGCCTAGGACAGGGCCCGGCAAACGGTGGATGTGAATTGACTGTTAAGTGAGTGGGTGAGGAGGCGGTGAGCGGTGAGCAAGTGGCCTGCTGGTGGCCCCCTCCCCTCAGCTCGGTTTCGCCCCTCTTCCTCCTTGGTGTCTGACCCTCCCCAGGCCTGGCCCTGGTGCCGCTCATCTCTGACCGTGTCTTCTGTTTCTTCTCTGCATTCTCTCCTGGCCCCTGACCACGTCGCCTGGAAGAGCGCATTTTTAAGGCTCTTTTCCCCAGAGAGCTCTCCCATCCTCCTGGCTTCGACCACCAGCACGTGCTGTTCCAACCCAGGGTCCTACCCACCAAGTCTTGTCCCTGACCTGGGTCTTCAGTAGCCTTGGGTTTGACTGACTTTGGCTCATTAGTCAACCTTGGTGCATCTCAGGTTTCCTTTTATGGGAAATGGAGTTTATTGAAATAGAAAACACGTGACATAGCACTTACGTGCCAGGCGCCACGTCCAAACGAAATTAAATACAGGTGGAAACAGCTAGTCTGCCCGTTTTACAGGTGAGGAAACCAAGGCACAGAGAGTTAAAAAAAAAAAATCTTGCAGTAGTCACAGGAGCTGATGTAAACCTCAGGGGTCTGGCCCCAATTTGTGCTCCTAACCATTGTCCTAACCTGCCTCCTGCGATGAGCATGGATGGCCTGAGATTTTACCTTATGCGGCGGCGAGGGTCTAAAGTCAGCGAGTAAGGCGGAAGAATGAATGTGTGTAGTGAAAAGTAACCTTACACCATGGACTTAACCCAAAAGCATCCGGTATTTACAGTCTCTCGGGGAGCTCAGTGTAGAGTGGACGGCAGGTTTGTTTCGGTTGAGCTTCAGATGGACAGCGGCTTGCATTTACAGACCACACATGAACAGCCTGTATAGTTGGATTCAAGTGACTGCAATTGACCTGTGTTGTCGTTAAGAGGGTCCTGGAAGAGACAAGTATCAGTTGGGAGTTGGAGACGAGAGGCAGTTTTGTGATAGTTAAATGACCTGGGGCCCAACCCTGCCCGGCACTTAGCAGGCCTGGCCCTCTTTCTTTGCCCCCTGGGCCAGTGGCATTACACCACACTCCCATGGGGCGCCCAGGTCTGCCACCTGGCATCGTCTCTCCGGGTCATTCCCGTCCATCTCCTTAATGCAAACACCCACGGAGCCTGGGGGCTTCTCCTCACGAAACGTAGTCACCCACATGCTCCCTCGTGCCTCCCGCGGGAGCCCCAGGTCAGCTCCTGTCGGGTCAGTGGAAACCGGAGACGGGGAGCCCGCGCTTGCTTCCCTCGCTCCACAGCTCCCGCCCCAGTTCACTAGTTCACTCCGCCGCCACCATTGCCCGGGCCTCGGTCCAACACCACATCCGGCGCCTCACTCCTCCTTTCGGAAATCCCCGCTATTCCCCTTTTCCTGCCTGCTTCACATCTAAACTCTCCGGACTGAGTTTTTCTGTAAATACTCTTATCTATGAAGCTACTGTTTATTTTTATTAAGCTATTTATTAAATAGCATTGCCAATTACCGGATTTTCAACTAAGTATCATTAGATCAAGATTTAAAGCAAGCCCTGGCTGGTGTGGCTCAGTGGGCTGGGGTCGTCCTGTGAACTGAAAGGTCAGGTCGCCGGTTTGATTCCCAGTCAGGGCACATGTCTAGGTTGCAGGCCAGGCCCCCAGCTGGGGGCCTGCGAGACCCAATCAATGGTTCTTTTGCACATCAATGTTTCTCTCCCTCTCTTTCTCCCTCCCTTCCCTTCTCTCTGAAAATAAATAAATAAAATATTTTAATTAAAAAAAAGATTTAAAGCAGAAGTAAAAAGAGATTGGACTGTGGACTGAATCCAGCCCACTAATATGTTTTATTTTTCATATATTTTTTTAAACACGGAGCCATATTTTTTCAAATAAAAATCCAGATTTCTGGTTTTCCTTAAAAATGAGAAGATAAGGGACACCGGGACCTCATTCCCATGGAGAAAATCCCGATTAGAGCTAAGACGAGGCTGCCACTTCAGCGGGGACGTGCTCCCCAGTTTGTCAGAGTCCCCACCACTCCCCATCTCCCTCTCCTGGTTCCCTTGACTCACTGATGTCATCTAACCGGCCCTTAAAGGTATCACGTTTACAACCCCTTGTTTGCAGAAATGTAAAGAATGAGGCACATTTCTCACTAGTCGTAAACCAGCATTATTCAAGCCCTAGCTTTCCTCTGCTTTAAACAGTGAACTCACTGAATGTCTTCCATGCCCTCTGCTATACGCTTCCATCCTATTATGTATTCACTTCATTCATTCAATACACATTTGCCAAGAGCTTGTTTTGTGCCAGGGACTCTACGGAGCACTGGCGATACAGAGAGGACCAGGACACAGGCCCGTCTCCCTTCGTGAGTTCACACGTAGACTCTGGGGTGACCTTATTTACCAGGCTTCCCAACCAACCACAGGGTGCACTCTGCCAGCTGATGTCTGCTCCAACCCACAAACAAAGGTGCGTTTATCCGCATCCTTGGTGTCCTTCCCCTGCCTGTGTTGTCAGCGTGCGGGCGCGCTCTCTCCTTCTCTCTCTCTCTCTCTCCCTGCTCCAAATCACTCCCACCCTGAAAGGCTGCTTGGCACAGCAGAAAGGGTGGCAGCCAAGAGGCAAGCTGGGAGGTGTGGGGTAAATTACTCCCCAACTCTGGGTTTAATTTCTTCATTGTAGAGAACAAATTGGCAGCGAGGAGTCAGACTGCCTAGGACTGAATTACTTCCGGCAAGTCACTCAACCTCTCTGAGCTTCGGTTTCCTCATCTGTAAAATAAGGATAAGAGGGTATTTATCTCATAGGGCTGTTGGTAGAACTGAGTGATAGAATGCATCTAAATGGCTTAGCGCCGGTGTGCGCCCTCTCGGGAGCACGCATGCGCCTTTCTGTCCCTGTTCTTCCCCTCCCAGCACCACCTTGGCCTCTCTCTCCTGAGCTCCGAGGGCCTTTCTTCGGCCTCTGTACCTTGTTTCCTGAGTCCATGCGCCCAGCCGGCTCACTCCTACTACATCTATAGGCTTCTAAATAAACTTTCTCCATACATTGAAAAGAAATTAAAGGTTTTATTTATTTTTAGAGAGAGGGGAAGGGAGAAAGAAAGGAAGAGAAACATGGATGTGTGATCGATAGGTTGCCTCTCACCTGCCCACAACTGGGGGGGCCTGGCCCACAACCCAGGCACGTGCCCTGACCAGGAACTGAACCAGCAAACTTTTTGATTCACAGGCTGGCACTCAATCCACTGAGCCACACCAGCCAGGGCTGAAAAAAAAAGGTTTTTTAAATTTATTTTTTAGAGAGGGAAGGGAAGGAGAGAGAGAGAGAGAGAAACATCAATGTGCAGTTGCTGGGGGTCATGGCCTGCAACCCAGGCATGTGCCCTGACTGGGAATTGAACCTGCGACACTTTGGTTCGAAGCCCGAGCTGAATCCACTGAGCTACGCCAGCCAGGGGAAAATTTTTTTTAATTAAAAAAAAATGGCTTAGCACAATGCCTGACATGTTTGTGCTTAATACATGTTAGCTAATAATATTATGACATTTTGCAATTCTAAGCACTCGCTCCTCCGGGAGGCCTCGCTGGCTGAGTTAACCCCTTTGTGACTGCCCCTCTTCCGAACTCCTGCTGTCCTCCACAGCCATCTGTGTGACTGTGCACAGTCTGGGGCCGTTTTGTACAGGCCTGAGGGATGCCCTGGTCTCCCGCTGCCCTGTGCCAGTACCTAGGACCTCACAGCAGGAGCTCCACCAGTGTTTGTGAAACTCTAGGTCTCCATAATAAACCAGCCACGGCTGCTGCAAAGGCCCCTGCCCTTCAGAGGGTGGCTGAGGCCACCAGGTTCTGAGCAGAGGTGGGCCAGGACCAGCTCAGGGCCCCATCAAGGGGCTGGGTTGTTCTTGGGCTGAGCATCAACTCTGATCCTGGAGAGTCCAGAATAAGCACCCCCGTCCCTGGGCTCATTTCACTGTCCAGGGAGGCCAGTGGACATTTGGTCATTCCCCTCTGCTCGAACAGGCAGACTACAAAGAGAGTCTATTCCACTCCATTCAGAAGGAGCAGATCAGACTCAAGATGAAGCTGCAGCAGCTGCAGAAGCTGAAAGAGGAGCGCCGGAACTCTCCCCAAAACAAGGTAAGCTGGGAGAAGGGGTGGAGCCTGGTAGAAAAAGCCGGAGAGTTCTTAGTTTCATTCCTGGCTGGGCCACTTCTTGCTGTGTGACCTTGACTATGTTACTTGAACTCTCTGGATCTGTTTCTTCATCTGTAAAGTGGAGCTGCCTCCCCCACAGCCTTGTGCAAGGACAAACTAAGATCTTGCATGTGAAGTGCTGGAACAGGCTTGACCTGCTTTCACCCACCCCTTCATCCAGCTCTTCCCTCGTACCCAATAAATGTATTCACCCCTTGTACTCGGTATCATCACGTGGAACTGGGAACGCTTTCTTCCTGGGAGGGAGTGGGGAACTCTCGCACCCTGGAAGGCTGCATCGGCCTCCCCTCCCCCACCTCCAGGTCCCATTCCCAATACCTGAAGTCCCCCTGGTGTTCCGAGGACACACTCAGCAAGGCAGGGAGATGCCCAGGTCTTTGATTTCCGACCTGAAGATCTGCTACCCTCTGCCTGGAGGCTCAGCCCTGGTCACCTTCGATGACCCCAGTGGTGAGCTCTCGGGGAAGTGCTGGGGGGGGGGGAGGCTTCTCAGTGCTGATCCTGCTCCTTCCACCCAGTGGCCAAGCAGGTGCTACAACTAAAGGAGCATAAGATCGACCTGGAACAGTGCCGGCTGCGGGTGCAGGTCCAGCCCGTGGAGCTGCCCATGGTGACAAGCATCCAGGTGAAGGAATGGAGAGTCCCGGGACATGAAGGGGGTGAGGTGCACCTGGACACTGAGGCGTGGGGGTGTGCCTGGGACCATGCCTACTTGTGTCCTCTCAGGTGTCCAGCCAGATGAGTAGCCAGAGGGTGCTGGTCAGCGGGTTTCCTCCTGGGCTCAAGCTGAGTGAGGAGGAGCTGCTGGACAAGCTGGAGATCTTCTTTGGCAAGACCAGGAATGGGGGTGGAGACGTGGAAACTCGGGAACTGCTGCATGGCGGCGGCGTCATGCTGGGCTTTGTTAAGGATGAAGGTAAGGGCCCTACCAGGGGGGTTATGGCAGATGCGTCAGGCCCTGGAGGAAGAAGGCCCTTGGTGCTAAAGGTCTGCCCCTTCCTGTCCCTGCAGTGGCCCAGAACCTGTGCCGGATTGGCCAGTTCACAGTGCCACTGGGTGGGCAGAAGGTCCCTCTGAAAGTCTCCCCCTACATGAGTGCAGAGATTCAGAAGGCAGAGGTAAGTAGGACGGTGGAGACTGGGCCATTCGACCCGTCTGCCTGCCAGAAACTAGCCCAGGGAAGAGTATGAGCCCCCAAACCCTGCTGACCTACCCACTGCCGGCCCTTCCAGGCCTCCTGCCTGTGCTCCCTTGGGCACTGCTTGCTCCCGTCTCTGTCCCTGGCCCCTAGCCCTCACAAGCCTTTGCCCATCTCCCAACTCCTTTTCCAGGTCAGGCCCCAGCCAGTGCCCCAGTCAGTGCTGGTACTCAACATCCCCGACGTCCTGGAAGGCCCGGAGCTGCATGACGTCCTGGAGGTCCACTTCCAGAAGCCCACCCGCGGGGGAGGGGAGGTGGAGGCCCTGACCGCCGTGCCCCCGGGAGAGCGGAGACTGGCGTTGTTCACTGCCTCGGAGTCGGCCTAGGAGCCCGCCCTTCTCACACTGGGCTGGGGCCAGGGACACACGGACGGGCGGGCGAGATCGGGCCAGTCAATGGCGGGCAGGGACTCCAGGTTGCGAAACGCAGCCCCAGAACAGTAAAAGTGTCTGCATGGCAGGATCTTCTTCCTCATTTTATTTCATGAAAGGAAACTCGATTCGGGCATGGAAACGGTCGGGGGGGGGGGGGGGCGGGGCAGAAACCCTAACTGTCCGTCAGCACTGGTCCTTCGCCGGCTCACCTTCCCCTCCACGCTTACACGGCGGCATCCAGGAACAGGGTTTGGCTTTTTATTGACACAAACACAAAAGGCAGCTTCGGTAACGGGGTGGGGTACACAGAAGCAGAAGTCGCACTTCACACCACGCAGGCCTCACTTGGACAGCGAAGAGGCTGAGCCCTCCCCACCACCTCCCGTTGGCAATGGCTGGGGCAATAACCCTTCTTCATTCCAGCTTAGAGAGCAGAGGGAGCGACACCCCTACCCGAGGAAGTCCCCGCTTTGGTTCCAGTGGCCCAGGTCCTAGCCCCGCCACCCTCCCCCTCCCCCACCCCCACCCCCAGTTTTACTCCCCTGCTCCACCTCCCCCCACCCAGGTAAACGAAGTCTGGGGCTGCGCTGGAAAAGGTGCCGCCCTGCTCCGAGGAGGCAGGGGGCAGGGAGCCTCCCATGACCGAGGGGGGATGTGCTTCAATGTTTACTTTGGTCCCAGAACAACAAATAGTAGCATTGCCTCCCAGGGCTCTGGCTGTGAATGCCACACTTATCTGCAAGGCTGAGAAAACGTCCCCGCCTCTTTCTCCTCAAGCACTGACAGAGAAATGACAGTCTCCGCAGACAGACGGGACATGGCACAGAACCCCGGGGGCGAGGGGCTGCCCCCCTCCCTGCCCCCACCCCCGACCCTGGCACACACACAGATTTTTGGCAGTGTCGTGGGACTGGGGAGCAGCAAAACCCCAGCTCCACCCGAACGAGGAAGGCACTGGGGAGTACCGGGGTGGAGAAGGAGGTGCGAGACAGGGACCCCCCCTACATACACAAGCACAGGTTTTCCACTGCTAAGGCACTGAGAACAAATCCAGAGAACTCAGTGAAGGCGGGGGCTCCGCGTCCCTCCCTGGGGGAGCAGGTGCGATCCCCGCCCTTGCTGTAAGAGGCAACCTTGGTTAAGAGTGGCAGCAAGCCTGGAGGTGGAACAAGCCCAGTTGTGCTTAAGACGTTGGGGACGAGAGGACGAGGCCATGCCGTGAGGCAAGGGGGTTCACAGGTGGGCACCGGTCGGCCTGGGGCGGAAGGGACACTCGGGCAAAACAGGGACGTGCTGGACTCACACAGATTGGCCCCATATCCTGAGCTGACATTTCAATTCTTTGGGGAGGTCGTGGGGCAGGGGCGGGAGGGGAGGTGAGGCGGAGGCGGAGGCGGAAGCACGCGGAAGGGAACGGGAAGGGATTGGCTAACCTTGGCACGAAAGCAGCACAACAGGCCCGGGGAAAGGGTGGGGGCAGGAAGCAGCCGGTCTCCCTCTGACCCTCCCTGTCCCCTTGGCAGGGCCCAGACATCCAAGTGGTCACTTCCCACCCTCTTCAGAGGGCAGGAAGGAGGGAGGGGGCAGCCTTGGCTACAGAGAAAGAATAGGGCAGGGGAGAGGTCATCACCGCGGAGACCTTGGGGAGAGAGAGAGCAGAGCTTCATGACACACGACGAAATTCAGAGGGTCTGGCGGTCCACGTAAATGGCTTCCCAGCTTCTCTCTTCCCGGGTCCCAGGGGTCTCCCAGCCCCGCCCTAGTTTTCCTTCTCTGGCCCAGGTACCAAGATGACTTTGCCCACGTTCTTCTTCTCCTGTATCTGCTTCATGGCATCCGCCACCTGAAGAAGACAACGAGACCCTGCTCCCAGTGCCATCCAGCACCCCCCTCCCCAGAGCCAGCCTAGAGGAGGAGGCTCTCCTCCTCCCAGGACCCCCACCCTGGGACCCCCACCCCCAGAGTCCTGCCCAGGCCCCCTCAGCACAGCCACCGCAGCCACAACACTCACCTTTTCGAAGGGCCACACGGAGTCAACGTGAGGTTTGATGTGGCCCTGGTTGTACAGAGCCAGGAGGCGGGCCACCACGCCGCTGATCAGCTCCACCTCGCCATCCAGGTAGCCCAGGTGGTAGCCACACACCGCCCGGTTGGCCGGCAGCAGCTGCAGGGCTGTCACGCTGAACTGATGCCACCACGTGCGAGCCATGGTCATCAGGCTCCGCTTGGAGCCCGTCAGCAGGTTGGCCACTCCTGAGAGACAAGGAGGCGCAGCCCGTGAACCCAGGTGCCAGGCGCATCCCTGCGTGTCTGGATGCACGTTCATCCGCCCTCGAGGGGCCCCTTACAACCACCCACACCAGTGCCGGGGAGTGCCGGGGTAAGCCCTGACCGGCAGGCTACCAGGCCCCAAAAGATTCCAACAAACTTGAAAATGGTCCTAACCTTTACTTATTTATTTTCTTTTATTTTTTTAAAGATTTTATTTATTTACTTTTAGAGAGGGAAGGGGGGGGAGAGAGGGAGAGAGAAAGAGAGAAAGAGAGAGAGAGAGAAACAGAGAAACAACAATGTGCAGTTGCTGGGGGTTATGGCCTGCAACCCAGGAATGTACCCTGGCTGGGAATCGAACCTGGGACACTTTGGTTCACAGCCCGCGCTCAATCCACTGAGCTACACCAGCCAGGGCTTTACTTATTTATTTTCATGTTTGTGAAACAGATATTTTAAATTTTATCTTTCAGTTACGGTGTACATTCAATATTATTTTGTATTTGTTTCAGATGTATGAGACTCATTTTTTTCAATGGAAATGCAGCTTGCCCAGGAAGTGCAGGAGGGTAAGACAGAGGAAGGCAGACTGCTTGATTTCGTGTTGGGAACAATCCCCAACAGGAGCCCAGAAAGAACACAGAATTCACTGTGATTTGCATGAACAGTTGTGAAGGAAAATGACGGTAGCTGTGCCCAGGAGGCAGCAATCTGAATGCCACGTCCAGGCTGCCAACCCCCCTTTTTAAAAAGGATTTTATTTATTTATTTTAGAGAGGAGAGGGAAGGGAGAGAAACATCCATATGTGCTTGCCTCTGGCATGCCCCCTACCCGGGACCTGGCCCGCAACCCAGGCATGTGACCTAGCCTGGGAATTGAACCTGCGACCCTTTGGCTCCCAGGCCCCTGCTCAATCCACTGAGCCACACCAGCCAGGGCCAGGCTGCCCCTTTTTCATTCACAAGCCACATGCCCCTATAGCCCACCCTGCTTCCCCCCTAACTCCCCCTCTCCATCCCTGTCACTGACTCACCGTAGGTGATCAATTTGCCCATGGGTTTGAGGAGGTTGTAGCCCTTGGTAGTATCTGACCCACCCAGAGGGTCCAGGACGATGTCCACGCCTGTCACGGAATAAGGGGGCCCAGGAACAGCATGAGAATCCCCCAGCCTAGAAACCCCCTCTCTGGCTCATGCCACGCCCTGCCCTGACCCCACCTTTGGGGGAGAACTTCTTGATCTCATCCACGTAGTCAGTCGTGTGGTAGTCAATGGGGTGTGTGACCCCGTTCTCCTTCAGCATCTCGTGCTTGCTGGCCGAGGCCGTCCCGAACACTGTCACGTTCTGCACCGTCCGGCACAGCTGCAGGGCAGCGATACCCACACCCCCTGCAACGAGACGTTTCACAAGGAGGGGCTACAGAGTCCCCCGGCCACCCCTCTCCATTCCTGCCTCTCAAGAACCGAGCCCGTCACCCTCATTTTGCCCGGGTTCATTTGGAGACTTGCTGCCCTCATCTTACGTCCAATTTCCGTGGCTGAGAATGGGGGGAAGGGTGGCTGCCTAGGAAGGGGTGCAGGGCGAGGGCACGTTGCTATGGATAGTACACCAGGCTAGACCTGGTGCCTGAATGTTGCCACAGCAACAATCCTGCAGAGGCCTTGGCGCCATAGGCCAAGGCAGCCACTGTTCCCATGACAACAGTCCAGACGTGCTGCAGAGCAGGGGCCTAGAAGAAAATCTGGGAGGCGTAAGGAGCGGGAATAAAGGGAAGGGGCCTGTTACCTGCAGCCATGTGTACCAAGACGCTGTGGCCAGGCCGCAGGTTGCCAAAATCAAAGAGGACCATGTACGCTGTGATGTAATTGACCAGCAAGGCGGCGGCTTCCTCAAAGGTCATGGCCTCAGGCATCAGGTAGGTCTGGGCCGAGGGAACAGTCACCTCCTCCTGCCACATGCCCGACCGGATGAACACCATCACGCGGTCCCCTACCTTGAAGAATGGAAGAGGAGCGTGATTCGGTCACTCACTCATTCACCCCCTGGCCGTTTATGATTTTCTGTTATGTATAAGGCCCTCTTCCTAGGAATGAAGTAGCAGCGGAAGCAGCAGCAGCAATAGTTGTGCTAATAATGATAATAATAGTAATGTCATCACAAACAATGGTAACTTACCTTTATTGAGCGCTTACCAAGGTCCAAGCCCTATTGTAAGTGCTTCACATATAAACATTTAATCCTCACACCAGCTCTTTGAGGTAGATACTATCCTTATCTCCACCTCATAGACCTTAGACTTCACTATTGTATCAGGTCCCTGATGCAAGAAGCTTACAGTTAGGGCAGCATGAAGCACTGTTAAAGAGATCAAACTGCCTCTCTTTAAAAAAAAAAAAAGGCCCCACTGTTTACTGGTGATGTGACTTTGAGCAAATAAACAATTACTTAACCTTTTTGAGCCCGTTTTCCTATCTATAAAATAGGGCAGATGTGAGGGTTAGATGGCAAAAAATCACTTAGTGATTTTTTTTTCTCTTTTTGCCAAATGTGAGCCACATGGTAGATACGTAGTAGTGTTAGCTAATAATAAAGACAACCATAATGACAGGAACAGTGGCTAGGAGGGGAGGTCACCCATCCAGTAACTGAAGGAAGAGGGAGAATGGGATCAGGGCCATATCTCAGCACAGGTAAAGATCTCTGAGGACTTTAGGACTGGGTGTGGTCACCTCAGGTGAAGTGTCTGAGTCAGCAGGGGGGAGGGCCCACTTTCACCCAGAGGCGGGGGGGGAGATAAGGAGAGCCACATAACCCCTCCCACCAGCAAGGTATTTTGCTCAATCTTAGCCACCTGCAGGAGAGCCTCCTTTCAGGAAGGAAAGGGGGCAAAGAAAGAGGAACCCTTGTCTGGGCATTCTCAGGGAAAAAGGAAGGCCTCTCCTCACTCTGAAGAGTGTGGAGAGGGAGGTGTGGGTGCTGTTCTGGGACAGCCCAGGTCTGTCTTAGTCCCTGCTAGGAATGATGGGAATTCTGCATATTAATGAGACTTAGGATCCACAGGGAAGGAGGATGGGAGTCCCACACATACCCTTTTTCATGTCCTCAAGGCCTCACATTCCATTAAGGAGGAGGATTGAGGGCAGGCAGGCTGGGCTCTTTCCCTGTAAGCACTGAACTGCCAGGAGGTCTGGGGAATTCCGTCCCAGGACTCAAAGCTAACAGATTCCGCAATCACCCTGGAGAACTGGGAAACGTGCAGTGGTCAGACTGGGCGGTAGCCAGTCAAAGATCTGGCCCAGAACTATGCTCCCCAGTTCCCCAGACTAAATGTCCACCCCTCAGCCCATCACAGGGCAGGGTCAGCCCTGATATCAGGAGGCAGGGAGGGCTCTCCCCACAGAACTCAGCCTCTTACAATCAGATTCTTGCCCTGGACAGGATATCCTGTATTTACCAAGTGGAAAGTGTGGGGAGGGGAGATTAGGTGGGTGGCCTTCAGCATCGGCATGACCTACGACTCCCGGCCAATGAAAAAAAAAAAAAATTCCTTTGAGCACCTTCTCAAAAGTGGATTATTTAGAAATCAGTGGAAAGGGTGGGGCCACAACTGAATGCACGGAGAAGCCCTTTAAAGAAGAGATGCCTGCACGCACAATAAATCCAAGAATTCCAGCTGCGGGATCTAGGACTGGCAGGTCCGGCAAGAGAAACGCCACATCTGAGAGGCCTCTCTTGCAAGGCCCTAAACAAATGACGTGCACAGGCTCACTGGAGATCTCTGCAAAAGTTGGTCATTTGGAACTCTCGGGTGTCCAGGGTTGTAGCCAAGATTAGTGATAAACGAAAAGGAGAAACAGACCGGCAGAGCTGGGCCAACCTGCTGCCGGTGCCACACCTCCCACTCCAGTTCAAATGGGCACCGCAGGGGTTTCTGAGGGTCCTCCACAGGGAAGGTGGAGGCAGGTACTGCCCCCTGGACCAACTTCCCCAGGGCGGCCGTGGGGGTCCTGACTTGATGGCTGAGTCTCCGGAGGAGAAGAGATTGCAATCACGGGAGACAGAGTCCAAAACAAAGATCCAGAGACCCAATCTCAACTCCGTCCCTCTACTTCACCCCAGCCACCACCAAAATCAGATTGGCAGCCTAGGGCCAGGGGACCGGCGGTGGCAGGCTCCCTCTCTTCCATGATGGGAGTGCCTCATTCTCTCGGCCCTGCTCTGGGAGGGGCCGCCTCACACACCCACAGACCACGGGGCTGCATGTGACTAGGGCTCTGGCACGGCCACGTGCCCCCGCCCAACTCCGACTACACGGCTCCTCCAGCTCCCTTGAGGAACGAGGCACCAACCGTCATTAGGGTCAAAGACCACAATTACCCAGGGAGAGTTTGGTGAGCAGGGGTACAGGTGCGGTGTTACTGGGGATTGTGTGTGTGTGGAGCCGGAGGGGGGGGGGGGGTGTTGGAAGGTCACTGCGCGCATGCGCGTGGGCGCCTTATTGTTTTCCCCCCACGCACCTACCACCACCACAGCCGCTTTTGGGCGGCGGCCACAATTAAAAATGGTTGGGAAAGGGACGATAATTCCGTCTCCACCCTCCCACCCGCAAATACAGATTCGGTTCTCCACTAGCCTCAAAATCCGGTATCCTTTCCTACTATGCCTTCCATGCCCGTCTACCCGGGTCGTGCCAGTTTCCCCTGCCCTGCCACACCCCCGGCGCCCGCCCAATCCTGCCGCACTACCCAGTGGCCCTTGGACTGGTCCGCTCACCTTACGGTCATGGACTCCCTCGCCCACAGCGATCACGACTCCTGCTCCCTCCATGCCCGGGATATAGGGCAGCGGCGGCAGCCGGTCGTACAGCCCCTGCCGGGCCATAACGTCTGCGAAGTTGAGCCCACAGGCCCGGACGCGCAGCGTCAGTTGGCCGGGGCCGGGGGACGGGGGCGCGGCCGGCCGGCTCTGCAGCTTCAGCTTGTCGCAGCCGCCGAAGCCGGTGAGCACCAGGTAGCGCAGCGGCGGCTGCGAAGGGGCGGCGGCCCCCTCCGAGGCCGTAGATGGCTGGGCGTCGCCAGCTGCTCCGGCATTCCGGGGCTGGGAAGAGGCGTCTTCCGAAGCCCCTGCCTCGGCCGCCGCCACAACAGTGGCCACCTCGGCTACCTCTCTCTCCGCGGACATGGCTGGGACTCCCGACGTGTGCTCACAGCTGGACCGAGGGTGCACAGCTGCGGAGGGCCGGGCGCGCGTCGGGAGGAGCTGCGGCTGCGGACTTCGAGCCGTAGGGGCGGGGTGCGGGCCCGGGGGCGGGGCCTCGCGCTCCCCCTTAAAGGGCCAGGGCCACAGTACCGGTGCTGCAGGCTCGTGAGAAGTGGAGTTGAGGGTCGACTGCGGACAGACACATGCGAGGGCATTCTTGCAGTCATGTAGATCACGATTTAACTCACTTACTTATTCATAATAAACCTTATGTAATTTAAAAACATGTTAAGGATTGAACAACAATTAAAATTGAAAAAAAAAAAAAACATACTAAGGAGCAGTCTGAAGGCCGACCCTAAAACCTGAGCAGACATCAGATTTGGGGAGCCAGACACTTGGGGACCGGAACCCAACCAAGTTGTTCCTCAGACCCTGACTGGACCCGTTTGTGACCTCTTCCGTGTGGTCCAGCACTGGCAAACTTGGAGCAGGGAGACTGAGTCGTTAACACTTTCCATTTGATTTTGTTTGTTAAAGCAGAGTCTCTCAATTTTCTCTTCTGTAAAATGGTGAAAATGTTGCTTGGTAAAGGGTGAAGATAAAAATTAAATCGAGTATCCTCGGTTCAAAGACACGCTTTTAAAAGGTAAAAGATGTCATATAAACGCAAACAGCTCGATTATTGTTAGATTCCGATCAAGCCTGAAATGACTTAGAGCTTGTCTCCGGCTCCCAGCAGGGCTGTGACTCTGGGCAACCGGATCTGCCTCTTCTTCACTCCCCAACCCCGTCTGCCCGTAGTATCCACCAGAGGACGCAGCTCCCCCAAAACTTTTCACCCTGCTCTCGGCTGGAGAAACTCATTCTTGCCTCTCCGCTAATCCAGACCCACCGTTAAGTCAAGATAGCCCCAGACTAGGCCATCCGTTGCCATGGGGACGGAAAGCCCTGACGTCACCACTTTCCTGGTGGGTGTCTTGGGAGTCTGGACTCTCCTAACCCCAAGACTCCCTGCCGGGACATGAGCATGGAGGAGGGACAACGAACCCAAAAGTCTCCCTCCTTCTTCTACCACCTCGTGCCCCTCCTGCTCAGGAAGTCGATGGTTGTCCCCGTGCGTGTCCGCACTAGCACACCAGCGTGCCCGCTTGAGCAAGCAAAAGGCCCGAGCTGCGGGTGCTTGCTGATCCCACCCTACCCCTCAGAACTTCGCCCAAGCTCTGCCCGCCCCCACCCCCAAGGAAGTCAAATCGGACAAATAGCCTGGCTCGGCCCGCCCCAAACCGGCAGGGGCCCCTTGGATCACAACAGCACACTAAAACCTCGCTCTCGGGCCTTGGTTTCCCGGGGTCCCCCATCCCCCGCCAGCTCCCCTGAGCCCCGCCTCCCGGGTGCGCGGGCGGGAGGCGGGGCCAGGGGCGCGGCCACCGGGCTGGGGGCGGGGCAGAAGGGGGCAGCGGCCCGGGGTGGGGGTTCGGCGCGGGCCCGCGAGATGCCGGTGTCGGCGGCCCGAGTGGCTGCAGCTGCGGCGGCGGGGGAGGCAGCAGCGGGACCCAGGAGGGGGGCTGCGCGGCGGACCGGCGTGTAGCCGGGACCATGGAGGGCCAGAGCGGCCGCTGCAAGATCGTGGTGGTAGGGGACGCGGAGTGCGGCAAGACGGCGCTGCTGCAGGTGTTCGCCAAGGACGCCTACCCGGGGGTGAGGGACCCGCGTCTTGGAGGGGGGAGCTGAGGCCGCGGGGTTGGCTGACTAGCGCCTAGGGGAAGGACAGAAGTGGGTGTTGGGGTAAGCAGGGACGAGAGACAGAGGCTCAGAGGACCGTGGGGTGGTGTTGGGGGCTCTGGAAGGACTGCAGAGGATTGGGATGGGAGGAAGTCGGGATCACGGTGAGATGAATGGGGTTTGGGGGAAGCAGAGGATCCCAGAGGGGGCGCTAGGGGGATTTCGGAGGTCCTGGGCATCGGAGAGGGGAAGAACTAGGGTCTGAAGGGGCTGGAAGAGGGTCTGGGAATCTAACAGATTCCCCGAGGCACCGCTCCCAGGATCTCCCCTTTGCCCAACACCAACCAACTTGTGCTCAGGGGCAGGGCTGGACAGGGTGTGGGAGTGAGGAGGGCTTCTGTCTGGGGTGAAGACTGGAGGATCTCATCTTGACCCATCCGTGTCTGCAGAGTTATGTCCCCACCGTGTTTGAGAACTACACCGCGAGCTTTGAGATAGACCAGCGCCGCATTGAGCTCAACATGTGGGACACTTCAGGTAACCAACTCTCTGGGGTCACCCTGACTCCCAAGGGCCCCCGTCCTGACCCCTCCTTTGGCTAGACCTTTATTTAGGCTTCAGGTCAGTTCAGCCCATACATCTAATTCTAGGCGGAAGGAAAATCCAATTTCTGTTTAGAGCCAGGGAAACTGAGGCACAGCTTGCTGACATATGTAGAAACCACGTCCTGAAGGATAAAAGCCTAGTATCCAGTTCCCTCTGCTGGGTTCTGCCTACCTGGGAAAGTTGAGAGAGAATTTTTTTTTTTAATTTGGGAACATGTTTTTTAGGAGGTTGGACTGGGTTTCGGAAAGACATTTAGAATTTCTTGGGGTGTGGGAACTACTTCTCCAGACTGAACTATAGAAATCTGAGATCAAGTCCCAAGAGGATGGGAGAGCGCTCTCTCCCTTGTCCGAAAAGGAGGAGGGTTTTTATTTTTACTCTGGTCCCCTAGAGGTCATTACAAGATGTCTGTCAAAGCCCAGGCAGCACATGCAAATTTTTGTGAGAATGTCGGGAGATTTTGTGAGCTCTCAATCTTTTTCAGAAAAGATTGAATGATTACTTTTAGAGAAACCCCTAGGGAAGCAGAGAGCTGTTTTCTGCCATCTAACCTCCCCTCTGCCTGTCCCTGCCTTGGAGAAACAGACTCCTTGATGGGCATTAATAACTGCTCTTTTCTATTCTCTGCTCCTAGTGTCCCTTGGCCAGGGTTGCTAAGGTCTCCCCTGCCCTTCCAGGCTTTCCCCCCACTCAGGACCCTCACCTGCCCTCTCCCCACTGTCTTCCCTCAGGCTCCTCTTACTACGATAACGTCCGGCCCCTGGCCTACCCTGATTCAGATGCTGTGCTCATCTGCTTCGACATTAGCCGACCAGAAACACTGGACAGTGTCCTCAAGAAGGTGGGAGCCTGGGGAGGCAGGAAACTGGGCAGGTGGGGAGACAAGAAGGCTCATGCCTGACACCACGTGAGCCATCAGCTGGAGAGTGTGTGAAGCTCTCATCCTCCCGACCCCCCTTTCCTGGAAAGCAGTTCTTGGAGCTGGGTAGGGCATCTGGGGGCGATGGGGGAGAGGAGAGAGAGGTACTCAAGAGATTTCTTAGCCCACCCTCCCCCTCTCCTTGGGCGTGGGAGCCTCCCATGGGCAGGATGAGAATGCCGCTCCTGGAGCCCACGAAGGCCCCCTGGTCTCCTCTCCAGGCCCCTGTTTCCATGATAAAAGCCCACGGTGAAAGGACAGAAGTCAGCTGAGGCAGCCCCAGTTCCCAGGTGGGGGAGGGGAGGCTGAATCGGTCTGTTCCCAGGAACAAATTTGGGAAAGAGGGTGGGAATGGCAAAGCTCCAGGCTGGCAGACACTTCACGGCCCTTGAATGAGAAGCAGGGCCCAGACCGCACAGCCCCACCCGGGCCCTCCCTCCCTGCTCCTCCTCTCGCACCCCCTCCCCGCTGTCAGCCCAGGCCCACCGTCCCGCGTCCTTTCCCACACAGGATGGTGCAGAGCGGTGGCCTCCTAGTGCAGAGCACGGTACACTGTGTGCCTCCTCCTACCCCTCCGTAACTCTGTTTTCTTCCCCCAAATAGTGGCAAGGGGAGACTCAGGAGTTTTGCCCCAATGCCAAGGTTGTGCTGGTTGGCTGTAAACTGGATATGCGGACCGACCTCACCACACTGAGGGAGCTGTCCAAGCAGAGGCTGATTCCTGTTACACATGAGCAGGTGGGACCCTTGACCTTTGACCTCATCCCAGCCCAGATCTCCCACATCAAACCCTCCTAATCTCTGATTTGAAAATACCATATTTTGTTCATCCCTGGTCCTGGCCTCTGACCTCCGACCCGATCTCTTGACTGCCCCCCGCCGACCTTGCTGAGCTGCAGGTGAGTCCTCATAACTTTCTTCATCTACCTATTCCACCCGTCCAGGGCACTGTGCTAGCCAAGCAGGTGGGGGCCGTGTCCTACGTGGAGTGCTCCTCCCGGTCCTCCGAGCGCAGCGTCAGGGATGTCTTCCACGTGGCCACGGTGGCCTCCCTCGGCCGTGGTCATAGGCAGCTGCGCCGTACGGACTCGCGCCGGGGACTGCAGCGATCTGCTCAGCTGGCGGGACGGCCAGACCGGGGGAACGGGAACGAAGGCGAGATACACAAGGATCGAGCCAAGAGTTGCAACCTCATGTGAGGAGCAGGGGAGGGACAGAGTGGCGGGAGGGGTGGTGAAGGGCGCACGTGTTCCCCTGCCTGCACCCTGGCGTCCTGACCTCTTGACTCTGGCTGGGACTTCAGGGCAGGCCGAGAGAGCAGTTCTCCTAGGCAAGGGACCCAGAGGCAGAGGGTGCCACCACCCCCCGCATCCTCACGCCCCTCCTCTCCACAGGAAGTCGAGGGAGCTAGCAGGGCCAGCGTCTGGGCCAGGAGCTGGGATGGGGCAGGGGGCTGGGGGAGCTGGCATCATCAAGGGGTGACCTCCGTTGAGGCTCAGCGTATGAAGGGTGCCTTCCTGCCCCACCCCAGACCCCATGTCCCGGTCCTGGCTTTCTTCCCTGAGAAACGTGTCCATTCCATGATTTTCTACTTCCTCTCCTCTCACTTCTAGAGCTGTTCTCACTCATCCTAACCTCCAGGCAAAATGCACTAAATTAAAAGGCAAACCGAGAAGCCCCTCCTCCTCCCATATACCCACCAGTCCTGGCTCCTTCCGCTCTTCCCCCAACAGTCCCCAAATAAAGCCCATGTCCATGGAAAACGGCTGTGGCTTTAGTTTTGTTGCTTTCAAAACAAAAAAACAGTCTACCGATCTCTAGCAGCAGGAGGGCAAGTTAGACTTCAGGAAGAACTGGCTCACAGAGAAGAAGCAGAGGAAGTCACGGGTTGGATCAGCTGTGTCCTTGTAGGAGCCAGAGGTGGGGAAGGGAGATATTTTGGGATATCCATTTTAATTAATGACCCAGACGATCCTACAGCCATCGGGGGTTCGGAAGTAGACTGATGCGCAGTTCATCCCTCAGCCCAGCTGGGGCCCCTGCTCGTGTGGGCGGGGCCCTGCTGAAGGGGTGCAGGCCCTTTGCTCACCGTTTCCGTACCCCCCCACCTTGGAATCTTCTAGTGCCCTGGGAGTGGGGGTAGGGACGGCCTCCAAAGCCTCCACATAGCAGAAGCTGAGCCTGAGCAGAGTGAAGCTGGCCAGGGAGACAGGGGTTTGATTCTGGGGTGTCCCCGGAGTGGGGCTGGGGGGCAGGGATTTTCACCCTCCCTTCCGTTGTGAGTTCCTTAATGATTTTAGAAGGAGCATCAGCTGAGTTTAGGGTCACCCCCCAGCCCCCTAGAGAAGGAAAGCTGGCGGAGGGGCCGGCTGGAGCGCTCGTTGTCAGGAAAGACAGTGCTGGTCTGTGTTCGCAGGAGTCTGGTTTCACATTGTCCTGTATTCCCTCACTGGCTCGGGTCCCACTGGCCTCTTTTCGGTGACATTCTCCCCCAGGAACCATCCCCGGCCCTCCCCTCCCCCAGCCCCAGACAGTGCTTCCAGACACGCTCTGGGAGAGAACACAGACCGTCCCCTCCCATCTTCTGGGCCGCCCCCCACTAATTCACAGCCCATCCCTCCCTCATTCATTCAGCAAATACGTACCGGGCACCAACTGTGCGCCAGACACTGGCCTGGGTGACGGAAAGGACCAGTCTCTTTAATCTGGGGACCAGTCCGTCAGGAAAAAGAGGTACCCCAGGTGTGACAGCGCCTTGGCGGCGGGAACCAGCCCTCTGAGCCAGGGCCTGAGGGTTGAAGAGGAGTGTGCCAGGCAGGGAAAGGGCAGGAAAGGCACTCGGGACAGAGGGCAGAGCATGTGTGGACACGTGGGCATGAGAGAGAACGCGGCCTGGTTGGGGCTGCCATGGCGGGAAGGGCAGAAGGCAAGGCTGGGGCGGGGGGGGGGGGGTACTGGGAGGCCAGCGCAGGGCCCACGAAAGAACCAGGGCTTCCTTCTGAGGAAGGCACTGGGGATTTCAAGCAGAGAATGCCGTGACCAGATTGGATTTTTGGATAGATGGTTATCTGAATGAGGTGATGGGCACTGGGGGATTTGGCTCTTGAGATGTGTCATTTCAAATCTCTTCTCCTGCCCTGGCCGGTGTGGCTCAGTTGGTTGGGTGTCCTCCCAAAAAGCGAGAGGTCGCTGCTTCCATTCCTGGCCAGGGCGCACGCCTGGGCTGTGAGCCTGTCCCAGGTCAGGGCACCTACGATCAGCAGCCGATCAATGTTTCTCTCCCTTTCTTTCTCCCTGCCTTCCCTGTCTTTAAATACATAAAATCTTTATAAATCAATCAATCAATCAATAGCTTCTTCATTCCCCAGGGCCCAGCCTGGAGTGGAAAGGAAACCCGCATCCACTCCTGGCTCCTCAGACACTCCTTTCCCTCCTCCCCCTCCTGCAGGCCCCTGCCCCGGTCCACCTCAGCCAGTCTCCGCAGGGATTCTGGGACAGCCTCAGGGCACGGGGCACCCCGCTCTCTCACACTGCGACACGTAACAGGCTGGCCCTGGCCCTCCGCAGAGACCTGGATTGAGGGCACTGGCAGGGGCTGGGGGTCCCAGGCCCATTTCTCAGCTCAGCGTCTAGTCCCAAAGGACGAGCTCCTCCCCCAACAGGGAACCATCAGCTTGGAATTTCGGGCTATGTGGCTTCTCTCTTCTTTTTCTTTTCATTGATTTTGTTTATGTATTAGAATTTTTAAATTGTATTTAATTTTGGTTTTTATTTTTATTTTTTTCAAAAGATTTTTATTTACTTATTTCTAGAGAGAGGGGAAGGGAGGGAGAAAGAGAGGGAGAGAAACATCAGTGTGCGTTTTTGCCTCTCGTGTGCCCCACACGGGGGCCCCGGCCGGAAACCCAGGCATGTGCCCTGACTGGGAATCGAACTGGCAACCGTTTGGTCTGCAGGCCTGCACTCAATCCATGAGTCACACTAGCCAGGGCTGTTTTTTATTTTAGAGAGAGGGAAAGGGAGGGAGGGAGAGAAAAATCAATCGGTTGCCTGGGACCGAACCCACAACCCAGGCATGTGCCCCAAACTGAGGACTTTTCAGTTTGCAGGACAATGTCCAACCAATTGAGCCATACCAGTCGGGGCTCTTTTTATCAATTTTAGGCAGTGGGGGAACAGAGAGAGAAACCAACATCCGTTTGTTCTTCTACTTATTTATGCATTCATTAGTTGCTTCTTGTATGTGCCCTGACCGGGGATTGAACCCACAACCTTGGTGTATTGGGAGGATGCTCTAAGCCACGGAGCCGTCCAGGGCCTCGGCCTCTCTTTCCCACTTTGGGCTTTGGTACAAAGCAGGCTGAAGCCTGTCACAGTGAAAGTGCAGTGTTTGTGCCCCTCTCTACTCCCAGCCTCCCTCTCCTGCCATGGTCGCGAAGGCGAACGCATTTCAATATCCGCCTAAAGCAAACATAATTAGGAAGATAAATCAGTTGGAGGAGCCCCCAAAGTTTAAAACATTTCCAACACCACTGGCAACAGATTTTGGTCCCCTCTGTAGGTCTTGGTTGCAGACGTTTTATTTCCGGGGAGGAGTTGTACCTCTGCACCAAGGAGCCCAGTGGGTAGGAGGTGGCAATGGGGCTGCTACCAGACCCTCAAAGCCCCTGCAGGCTGGAGGGAGGGAACCTCACTCCCACCCCCATCCCAGTGGTAGGAGTCAGACTCAGCTTCCTCCTCTGCAGCTGTTTCCCCCACAAATTAGACACCCGTTTGGGAAACAATGTAGCCTCGTTAATCACTTAATGAAATAAACAACTAATCATGCTGTGATGCTTTCAGTGTTTCTTAACCTCAGCAATCAGCCTGTCCAGAAGGGGGGAGGGAGAAGGAAGGGCAGGGCCTGGGTCTAAGCCCCGGAATGCCTGAGCTGACGGAGGGTTATCTTGTCATGCCAGCTTTCCCTGGAGGGACAGTGATACAAAGAGCTTACAAATTGGAGGCACTGGTTTCAAGGCCCGTGTCCCAGCCCTTCCCCTGCCTCCCTGGGGAGCCTTTCGCAAGGCCCGGCGCCTGCCTGACCCTCAGTTTTCACATCTGGAAAGAGGGAGCTGGCCCCACATTTACCTCGTGTTGTCGAGGAAGACTCGGAGAAAGGATGCAGAGAGCTGTTTGACCCTTTAGGGAGGGCTGAGCTGGTGACAACCTTTACTTTTTTACAACGTAGACAGGCAGTGCTTCGGAGCTGGGCCCGAGGGAATCAGGAGAGGCTTCTCGGAGGGGGTGCCTGTGCTGGGGTTCAAAGGCTGGAGCTAGGCGGAAACACAGGAAGGGGAGGTGGCTGTGCCCTGTGGGCACGCCTGGTCCTAAGGACTAGAGCCAGCTGTCTCGACTCCTGCAAAGACTAGGGCTTTTGGTCCCCATTTTTCCAAATGCCTCCCATTACCTTCTCTGAAGTGTCTGGGTGAGGACCCCATGTTGCCATGGTGACCCCACCCCAGACAGACTGGTTCTGAAGGCTGAGAGAGGCGGGAAGAAGGGGTCCTGTGCCCAAGGGTGCCGGTGGACACCCGCAATCCCACACAGCTCCCTCCGCCAACTCCACTCCCGCTTCCCCAGGACAGGGGTCCGCTCTTCTGCAGCGCCCCCCTTCCCTCTCTGTGGACAAAAGACTTTGTCCGCACACTCCAGTCCCTCTCCCGCCTGCCCCTGCTGGGTTCCCAGGTCCCTCTCCATCTCTCTAGTCAACCCCCTACTCCCTCTCCTCAGGGTTTGGGGGTGAGGGTCTGAGAGGGGGAGGCTCCAGCTCGAGGCCGGGGGGGGGGGGTGGCGATTCGCAAGCAACTACCCCCCAAGAGCCTGAGAGACGAGAGGGGCACGCATGTAAGTGCTCCTACCCCCCGAGAAAATGCCTCTGCTGTTGACTCCTAAATAACAGATGTCTGTCTGCATATTAATGAGGTTGGACGAATAATTGGTGAGTTTTTCATTCAGTGTCAGAGTGAACCCAGAGGCCTTATGTTCACGCACATAGACACCCACTCACCAACCGCCCGCCCCGCTCTGCCCTTCCCCCAGAGCACAATGAGACAGGCGCAGATGCTGCCAAGCTTGACCCGCCGAGGGAAGGGGCAGGCCGGGGGGGGCGGCGTCAGCAGGAGGGAGACCTCCGAGGTCTGGGACTGGGCATGTCAGGTTTCTCCCTCTCGATTGCCGTCTCCCCAGCCCCCCAGGGGCAAAACCTTGTGTTTGTGAGATTTCACCACTGTGCGGAAGGGGCCCAGAGGAAGGTGGGAGTCTGGGGAGGCAGGCTCTGCCTGGGGGAGAGCAACAAAGCAGTGGCTTCCTCCAGCAAGCTTGTGCCTCCCCTGAGCCTGGAATCAGCCAGTCTCTTGCCCTGCTTTGGGTGGGAGGTGGGAGGTGGGAGAACAGAGGTTTTGGAGGCAGACAGGTACCACGTACCAGCTGGGTGCTCTAGTACAAGTTACCTAACCTCTCTGGGCCTCCCTCTCCTTGTCACTAAGCGTACCTACACTGCAGTATTGAAAGGACGAAATGAGATCGTGTCATGTGTCTGTCTTTTTTTCTTTAAAGATTTTATTTATTTATTTTTAGAGAGGGAAGGGAGGGAGAGAGAGAGAGAAACATCAATGTGCGGTTGCTGGGGGCCGTGGCCTGCAACCCAAGCATGTGCCCTGACTGGGAATCGAACCTGTGACACTTTGGTTCACAGCCCGCGCTCAATCCACTGAGCTACGCCAGCCAGGTCATGTGTCTGTCTTAGTGCTTGGTTTGTAATAGATCATGACACATATGTGTCCCCTCCCCCCCCACCCCCCCACACATACCAAGACAGTTTGAAAATTGCTACCTGTCCTATCGGACCCATCCTCGTTAAGACAGGGGTTAATCAGAAGTTTAGTCATTACCCTGGCTGCCTGGAAACCGAGAGGAAGGGGCAGGAGCAGAGAGAGAATATCAGATGGCCACAGGAGAGAAAACGGTGGAAACGAGGTCCGGAATAGAAGGAAAGAAACCACAGAGATCAAGACCCCGGAACCAGCTGGAAACGGGGCAGGTGTGGCCAGCGGGTGCAGTGACCGCTGGGACGAGCCTGGAGTCCAGACTCTAGGTTCCAGAGGACCCAGTTCTCCCGGGAACTCACTGTGGGACTTGACTTAGCAACCTTCACCCACTCTTAGCGTCTCGGCCTCCTCATGTGTAAAAGGATGGGGCTGGTTTGCTCTCCAACGTCCCTTCTCATTGTGTGCGAGTCCTCGTGGCCTGGGAGAGCACAGGGGAGGGGGGGTGCACTTGCCACCTCCCCACGATGGCCGATGGCCCGTCCGTCACTCTGGCTTTGTCTCTTCTTTCCCTTGGTAAATGGATCTGCTGCGCCAGCAAACAACTGTCCATTGTGTCCTAATGAGGGACGAGCAGGGAAAACCAATCACTTATGATGCAAATGAGCGGCGGCTGCAACCTCCTCACTTCCACCGAGTGCTGCTCTCCACCCCCCACCCCCCACCCAGACCCCAGCGCTGCCCCATTGGGCCTCTCCGCCTAGCCCCAGTTCCCATCTGGTCCTGGAGGGAAACGGGGGAGGCCCTTCCCATTGTCACTCACTGTCACTCACTGACTCCCTGCAAGGAGCCTCAGCCCTCACAGCCTTGAGAGGCCCAGCTTCTCTGTCCTTTCTCGGGGCAACTCAGTTTTTGTTTTCAACCGAGGTGAAATTCACATAACATACAATTAGCCGTTTGCAGGTGTTCAGTTGCAGGACATTTCGTGCATCCGCCAGGTGCTGCCACCACCACCTCTCCAGGCTCGGGAGTTCTGCCCTCTGCCCACCTGCACACACCACAGCCTCCAGCATGGCCCAGGGCAGCTGCCGAGGCCTCAGCCAAGGCCAAGGAGCAATGGAGAATGGTGGTGTGCTAACAGCTCAGAACAGTCCACAGCTGGCTTGGGGCGAGGGGGACAAGCCCAGCACTCTGGGATGGAGCCCCGGAGAAGGCTTGGGCTTTGGTGGGAAGGGAAAGCTCATCAGTGACTCTTCCTCAGCACAGGCCCAGGGCTGTATCTGTAGGAAATGGCCTCTTGAATTCCTATGGAGATTTTTTCCCCCCCTTAAGCTCTCTGGCATCTGGTTAGACACCAGATCTCGGTTTCCATGGCTTTTAGAGCCTCTGTGGGCTTAGCAGCTGCGGGGCACCCTAAAACGGCCCTCACAAGCCCCGTGCCTCCAGGAGAGAGCTGCCCGCACCCGCCCCAGGGACAGGATTCACTGCGGGAAGATTTTCTATCTACTTGGCACCAGTTTATATCAGAATCCTATACCCCAACAGCTGGGAAAACCCACGTACGTTGTCATTTGAGTTTCTCTGCTAATATACAGTACCATTTGGTTGTGTGTCATTTGCAGGAGAAGATGGCAAACATCTGCTTACCTGGGTGTCTGTTGCCTTCAGACTCCCCTTTTTCCCCTTCTCTAACCTCGAATGTGCGGTAATGCTTAAAAAATAAGTAAATAAACAAACAATCCACTCCTCTGGAACTAACCAGTGCCGACTGCTGCAGCATTGCAGAGAAAAAAAACTTTCCGGGGTCACGACCTTTCTTCTATCTTCCGCAGCCCCTGCCCTCACTCAACAGTCCACCCCCCTCTCTCCCAGACAAAACACAGTCCAGACAACATAATGAGGGCACTGCCATCTGTGGCCTAATGAGTAGGGACTCCAGGCCCGGTTAGCCCCAGGTCTGCCACCGAGTCACTAGGCGGCCTCGGGCAACGGCCTGGCCCTCAGTGTCATCACCTATAAAGTGGGGATAACAACCTTGACCCCAACCACCTCCCAGGGAACGGGCAAGGAGGGAGAAATAATGGTTGTACCAGTGCTTTGAACTTGCAAAGAGACGATCACGAACGTCGTCATTATTTCCGCAGTGATGGCGGCTGCAGCTTATCTGTCCCGAGCACCCAGCCCGGAGGTGGCCTTGCTGGAGGACGCGTGGGTCGGGGAGACCAAGGTTCTCAGTCTGGGTGGGTATTGTTTTAATGATTAATCACAAAGGGGCAGGGTTTGTGAGAGGCAGAAGAGAACTGAGGAGGAAATCTATACGCGTGGGCTGCGGAGAGGAGGGCTGATTCATTGTTGGACATTTAGATCTATTATATTGTTTTTGGAGTAAAGCGGGGTCCTGGAAAAGTGGGAGGGAATGACGGCTCCCAGTGGCAGAAGGTCGGCTATCGGCCGTTTACCCGGAAACACAGTTTTTGAGGGCGGGGCCTGCAGTTGGATAAACCCTTCACTCAGGGAGACCATTCATTCTTCCTTGAACTTACTCATTAAGAAAATACTCACTGGGTCCCTAGCAAGGAGTCTGCCAGGAGCACAGCCGGGTTACAACAAAGACAAAGTGGTACTAATCCTGCCCTAAGGACCTTCTAGTCAGATAGGAAGATAACTTAGCAAAGGGAGAAAGTGTCATAAATAAGGCAACACCCCTGCGGGGTTCTGAGCGGGGCGGGGGGGGGCAGGGGGGGAGGTTCTGGCCTGGAATACCGGGGAGGCTCTGTGGGGGAGGCAGGGTGGGTAGGCTTTGGGCCTGCGGACGTGGCAGGGCAGAGCTGGCTCAGCACAAGATACGGTGCGAGCAAAGTCTGTAGGTCCCCATATTTACCGGTCAGGGTGCCCGAAAGGGAGCAGCAGGTGAAGCGTGGAGGTGTTGGGTTTGGGCTTTGGGGGGAAAGTCTGGGGAGACAGGGTGGGTGGGTCAGAAAAATACATCCTTAGAAGAATCTGCTTTCTGGATTGGGTGCTCCCCCCATTCCGGCAAGTGGAGTTCTTCCTTGGGCCTTCTGGAATCTCCTGGCTTCCTTTTCACCTGGCCAAATCCTTCCCGAGCTCCAAGGGCCAGCGTGAGATGCTTCACCCCAAGGTTCCCCCGTAACGGGCAGAGCCTGACCCCACCCCCCAGCCCCCAAAGGGCTTCCGAACCGGAAGGCGCAATTCTGCAAAGATTTTCTGGAGCTTTCTTGCCCCCCCCCCCATTGAATAGTAGTAAGCAATTTGAAGGCCGGAAATGGTGTACGGAGCTGTTTCGTGTGGCGTGGAAATGTAGCTCAGCTCCCACGTGGAAAACCAGTGGGGAGCGAGCACACAGGACCACGCCCACGGAGAGGTTCTCCCGTGGGGAACCAGGCCTGCACTGTACCTGGGCCGCTATGAGACTTGCTTTTGCTAAAACTCCCAAGTATGGAGTGTGACCAGTTCAACCACTTTTCCCCTTAGTTTGCAACATCCTTCTCTTTGAAGTAATTAGCAACACTCTTTCCTGTGTTGTCTGTAAAAGGTAATCACCTGCAGCGAACCTGTGCCTAGTAAATGAGGACCATCCTCAGTGTAATGTGCCCAGAAAAGCAGTAAAAGCCTGTCCAGACAGGGGCCAGCGCCCTCTCTCTCTCTCGCTCAGAGAGTGGCCATGCCGTCCCGTTTTCTCCACAGAACTTCTGTTGTCCGTGTGTATTTCTTCATAGCAGCCACAACACACACGGATCCAGCCGGCCAGGGTCCGCATCAGAATGGATCTTTTCTCTCTTCCATAGCCCTAGTGTGTACGCACACTTACACACACACAGGCTACCACAGAAGTGGGCATGGGTGCTCCCCTCAATCATTGAGCTTATTGGGTTTTTTTTTAAAGTTCATTTATTTATTTTTAGAGAGAGGGGAAGGGAGGGAGAGACACATCAATGTGTGCCCGCCTCTCACCCTGGGGACCTGGCCCGAAACCCAGGCATGTGCCCTGACTTGGGACCCTTTGGTTCACAAGCTGGCACTCAACCCGCTGAACCATCCCAGCCAGGGCTCCTTCCCTCTTAATGTAGCCATCTTCTCCCATCCGCCTGCTGTTTGTCCCTTTGGGTCTCCGCTGCCACGCGTCCACAGGTCTGCCTGCCTTTCTCCCTGGCGGCCGCCTTTCTCTTCTCCCCTCGGAGAGCCCACCGGTAGCTGACTCTCACAGGGCGGGTTGTCTGTGCCTTGCTCTTCATCGGTCAATAAAAATAAATTACAAAATCATTTGTTTTATTTGTTCTTGTTACCTTGAGGGCTGTCTGAAATTGCCTTGCTTTGGAAAGCTGTATTTGCATATTCTCTGTGCTGGAGTCAAAGGCTGCAGCTGGGGTTTCGCTGCAATTTAAATATTAATAATACCTCCGAAACCGCTAGCTAGCTGGGGACTTTTTTTTTTTAACAGCCTGGCCCTTCTGCTCCTAGGTTGCTAACATAATTTAATCTTTGTCCTTTGCTTTGTATTTGTTTAAAGGGCCATTTTGAAGTCAACTGCAGCCAGCTGCTGCAGCCTCGTAGGTAGGAACTAGCTATTCAGCCCACGAACCTTAGTTTTTCTTAACGGCCCTAAACTAAGATTCAGTTCACTCCGGAGACAAAGGATTAGGCCGTAGGTAACACGTTATACCAATGAGCACCCTCTTTCACTAAGCCAGGATCTCAAACTCGAGCTTGCTTCTGAGTCAGATTGCTGGGTCCCACTCTGTTCCTAGTTCAGCAGGTGGAGAGCGAGGCACCAGGGTTTGCATCTCCAACAAGCTCCTGGATGATACTGTTACCTGCCTCCCGTCCCCACCAGGGGACCATGGTTTGAGAGTCACCACACTTCACTGCACAGTGAGCTGCTTTATGATCCCAGGTCCCCGAAACTAGAAGTCTGGAATGCTTGTCCCTTGGCCCCCATAAAATGGGGTGCGTCTCTGCAGTTCTCCATCCGCTCCAACCATTGCTTAAGATTTCCCTGATCGCTCAGACTCATCTCGGGATCAGCCCCCCTCGCTCCTCCCCAGCCCCTGCTCGCCACAGGCCCGGGCTGTCTCCAGGTCTCCTTCGTTACCTGCTTGCCCAGATTCATTTCTTTAATTTTCTCCTCATTATGGGCAGATTTACAGGCTGTCTGCGGCAGCTGCACGTCACTGGAGTACGGGAAGGGGGCCTCTGGCTCCGCCATCTCACAGCCTCTGATGAGCAAGTTCCCGAGGCGCCCGGCCAGCCAGCCCCGTTCTCTGTGGGGCTTCTGAGGGTGGACCCGCAGGGCCCCGCACCCTGCCCTCCCTCCGCGCTGCCTGCCTCCAGCAGCGCTGCCCTTATCTACGCCTCGCAGCCTTCGCGGCATACCTTCCGGGCGGGCGGCTTGGCCTCTTCTGCTCCCACCTCCCCAACAGATTTCTTTCCTTTTCTCCTGCGTGTTTTCGAGCCAGTACTTTGTTAGTGATTCCGGTTGCATTTCTGAGGAGGGAGATAATCTACCAAGTTCTTCTCCAGGGCCCTCCCTGCGCCTGCGTGACAATCCCTCCTCGTCTTCCTTGCCAGCTCCTTTGCAGAAGTTCATTTCCTGAAATGGTTACCAGACAGGGGGCCTGGCCCTGAGCGGGTCTACCTAGGGCCAGCTGTAGCCTGTGGGTTCTTGACTTCGTGTAGGAAAGCTTTCACAACACGAGTCCAGGTGGCTGGGCCGATGAGTTTACTAAAGCTGGGGACAGCGACACCAGGAAGGGCTGAGCACGGAAGCAGCAACAGGAGAGCCTAAGGGGCTCTCCTTGGCTCGCTGGGCCCTGGGGGCAGGTTCCGGGGATGAGCCTGGGACAAGCTGCCAGCTGCCCACTGCCTGAGAGTCTAGGAGACACGTGCCCACGAAGAAAAGTGGGGGAAGGAGAAGGGAATGGCGCAGGCTGCTCCCCAGAGGGAGGCCGTGCACTTGCTACCTTTGTCTGGTGGCTTTTATCTCTCTCTTGTGGGTGGGTATCTTAGGGGAGGTTTCAGGGGAGGGTTCCAGTAGAATATTCATCAGATCTCCAGGTGCACCCTTTCAGGGTCATGGTCTCCCCTGATTGGTCGGGTGACAGGGCAGGGGGTCATTAGTCATTGCACCTGCTTCTGGCGTAGCCCACCTGGTTTTGCTGCTTTTCCGGGCCTGGAGCTGAAACGCCGCCCTGAGGCCTGGATGTTGTCTCCAGGGAGGAAAGGTTGCCCTGGGGGTGAGGTCCTTGTTCTCCCAGTTGTGCCCCCTGCCAGGCCTTCCGCCCCGTGACCGTGTGCACCTGGCTGTACGTTGCAGAGCCACTTTGTTCAGCCATCTGCCTCAGTTTCCCGATTCCGCTTGCCTAGGAATTTTCCCAGCTTTTTACCACTTGTCTCAAAATGAGACCAAGTCTGTACAGAAACCAGTTCCCAAAACACTGCTTTGCTGAGAGGGCTAAGAATTGCGGGATGGAAGACTGGGGAGACACCTTCAAGCCAGAGGTGAAAGGAACAAGTAGATTGGCTCCATCTCAGGTGAGACTCTTAAATCCAGCCAAGCATCACGAGGCAGGGCCAGAAGCTGACTTCCAGGAAAAGGTTACAGAGCTTAAAAAAAAAAACCGGGGGGATAACTGTTGGGAGACTGAGCCAATCACAGAAAACCTTTTAATGTGTCTTAGTCATCCCTGCTCTCAGCCAGGATTCCTGGGAAGGCAGGCTGTCCTAGATAGATGTTGCTTTTTCTATTAACCCGTCAGTGATGGGGGCTGCAGGCTGCGGCCTGGCTCACCCCCAGGGCCCAGCAAGCCGCGGCATGTCAATGGAAATGAAACACTCTTCACCGGCTGGGTGTGTGGCACTTGCTTCCTGCCTGCCTTTACTGACAACACTGAGACCCATGGACCACCCCCAGCAGGCAGACAGGGGCTGGCATGGGTCCTAGAGAGGTTGTGCTCTAGGCGAGGCTGAACTGGAAGGCTCTGACATCTGAAAGATGAGCAATCATGACCTGGGATGCTGGGTGGGAGCGGAAGTAGGGGTAGCCATCATCCAATCCTGTAAGTCCCTTCGCCTAGGGCTGCTTTCGCAGGCAGAGCTGCCACTTGGAGGCAGGACCTCCTACCGTCTCCCTCCGTGAGGATACGAGAAGTTGGAGAGCTAGTTCCCTTCACGGCCCACTCCCCTCCCCCAGTTCTCCTGAGGCTCGAAGCGGCGCCTTCTGACCTGGGGTTGGTGACTGGTGCGAGGGAAAGCTGACTGATGGGACAGAAAGGGCACGGGTTCATCTCCCGGCTCTGCAACCTTTTGAGCGAAATCTTTACTTTCAGTTCCCATTCTTCAAAGGAAGTGACAAATACCCACTTCTTAGAGCTGTGATGAAGACTCAATGAGATAAAAATGTAACAATGGCAGCTCAGTCTGTTTTTTTTCTCTTCTTCCCTCACCGGCCCTCCCTCCGTACAAATACGGCAGCACTGAACTGTGTGCGATTTCATTCTCCTTGCCTCACAGAGGATTCCAGTCTACGACAGTGCCAAGACCGAGAAACGGGGACACAGACTGTCACCTGCGGATTAAACATGTTAATTCCAAAGATGTCCTCCCTAGATTTCTGTCCGCTGGTTATTTAATCGAACAGGAGTTGAGGTACTGCTGTGACGAGGCCTTGGAGCTGCACTTAAGGCGATGGACTGTGAGATAGACGATCACCCTGGATTACCTGGTGGGCACACTCTAATCACCTGAGCCCTTAAAAGCAGAAATTCTTGCCTTGACCGGGGGCTCAGTTGTTTGGAGCATCATCCCATACACCAAAATGTTGTGGGTTCGATCCCCGTGCAGGGCACATACCTGGGTTGCAAATTCAATCCCCAGTTGGGGCATGTATGGGAGGCAAGCGATCGATGTTTCTCATTCCCTTCCTCTGCCTCTAAAAATCAATAAACATATCCTCGGGGGAGGATTAAAAATAAATAACAGAAAACAGAAACTCTCTGGTAGGAGTTGAGACAGAAGAGAAAGTCAGCGAGTCCAAACGTGAGAAAGACTGGACCAGCCCTTGCTGGTTTTGGAGGAGGCGGCAGGGGGTCAGAGCCTGGGGGTGTGGGCGGCCCCCAGGAGCTAAGGACGACTCGGGACAACACTCCGCAGAGAAACCGAGACCCTGCGACCGCAAGGAGCAATGTGGCCAACACCACGAAACTGGGAAGTGGACTCATCCCCCAGAGCCACCGGAAAGGAACACAACCTTGCCAGCACCTTCTTTTTGGCCTTGTGAAACCCGAAACAAAGGAACCAGCGGAGCCAACTTGGACTTCGTACCTACAGAGCTGAGATAATAAATAAATGGGCATTGTTTTAACCGCTCTATTTGTGACACTTTGTTGCAGCAGTTAATAGAAGCTGTAATACGATAGGCTGTAAAGACCCTTAATAACCCTGGGAGGGAGGGGGGAGGCACTATCGCAAACCCTGCTGCATGAACCAGACTACGGCGCAGTGAAAAGGCTCTGAGAAGTGAGTGCGCAGGCGCGAGCATGAAGAATGGTCGTGCGCGGTGGGAGCGTGTGCGCCAAGTTTATTTGCAGGTGAACAGGACAACATTTACACAAAACACACGGCGTGCAGAGAGGCCGGCACTGCCCTCATACACCGGGGGCCGAGGAAGACCTAGTCCTCCCAGCAGCCATAAACAGTCCCGGGTAATGAGTTTATGAAAAACACTTTCTCTTCCTTCAGCAAACAAAATTATTTATGAAGCCATACATTCAGCAAGAGGGAGCAAAAGGGAAAAAAAATTACCTCAAGGAACGCAATAGCTCCTTTCCTGGTGGGATCCGTCATTTTACAGACATGAAATATTCATATCAGAGACCTTATATTTCAAGAGGAATGGGTTACATATCAGAGCCACAGGAGCAAATATTTTTTTTATTATTACCAACAGGGAATTAGGAGATTCTCTTTGGACACCAGTTCTTGCCCAGACTTTTGGAGATCAGGGTCAGTGTGACCGCCCTCTCTAATTAACCCTCAAATTTCACATTTCTAGCCACTCCCTGCCTCTGAATTCCCCGCCAATGCTCCACTTCAGCCTTCGAGAGCTGCCCACGGACTGTTAAGTCTCACCACAGGTCCCTAAGCACTCACCTTCCACGAAAGGGTTTGACTCTTGGCCTTTATGAACACAGGGTTTTAGGGAAACAAATTCAGGGAAACCATCTACTCTGAGCCCAGCTACTCTGCCCCCAGCTCTAAGCCAACGGCCCCAGTACAAGGACTGGGGCTGATAAATAATGAATCAGCATCTTGCTCAATTGGTGGCATTTAAAATTCTTTTCAGGTGAAAAATTACCACAATTTTGTGCTCATGGCAGATTTCAAAGGGAGACGTGAAGCAGAAAATCTTTAAGGGCCCTGGCACAGCCAGAAGTCCTCTTCAGGCTGGAGTACATCAAATATTTAGTAACCAGGACTGTGGAAGGACTAAAGAGGACGTCCCAGGGCCTGGAAAAAGGCCACTTCTTAGGCTTATCCTCGGGGTCTGGTGGAGACAGGCTCTGTATACAAGACACACGGGGCTGGCAGCCATCAGCAGCCGCTCTGGGAGGGCTGGGGGACCAGGTAGGCGTCCAGCTCCTGGCACTGGTAGAGGGCCACGCTGTCCAGTACCCACTCTCGGGTCACCACAGGCACCTCACACATCTGCCCAATCACTGAGGACAGAGAACACAGGCAAAGATTAGTGTCAATTCACGTTCTACCCGACCAGAGTCTAGTCAGTCCCGCCTGGGGACCTGCTTGTATGGGATCTAGTTCCTGAGGTGGGAGCCCGGGTGTGGATTTTAAGCGATGCTTCAGGACCTAGGACCTCACTCAGGAGCCTGAGGAGTGCCTGCTGGCGAAAGCTTACGGCTTCTGACAACTTTATGAACACCCGCTCCGCTCTGTTACAGGAGAAGTCATCGGAGAGAGCAAAAGAATATGGACATCTGACAATGGGGAAAACATATTTGCAACATCTTAACCTCCCCCAATGGAAATAGTTCATGCATGACTTTCATAATGCAAAATAAACCAACAAAAAAAGTTTAAAAAGACATTTTAGCCATTCACTCATTCATTCATTCACCCCACAAATATTTGCTGAGTACCTCAGATGTGGTGAGAACTGTGCCCAGTAAGCACCAGGTGACCTGTGGTGACACAGGACTCCATGTGACACAGACACGTGCTTGCGGCCTTCTGAAGCCCCACACGGGTGCACCACCCGCTCCAGCTGACCTGAGCGGGACGCCCAGGCCTAGAACCACACAGCGATCTGTACACTCACCCAGTCTCTCTAGCCTGCACTCCTCTTGATGAAGGTTTTACGGCAGGACTTACCGTGGGAGCCACTGTCCTCCGCCCAGGCGTCCGGCTGCATGACCACAACCCGGTGAGTGCCCTGCGTCCCCAGGGAGGAAATGACATTGAGGATATCAGAACAGGACTTGGAGAACAGTCGCTTCGCCACTCCTTGGCGGTGGGCCGAAGCAGGCTACTCTGGGGCGACCACACAGAGGAAGGGGAAGGGCACACGGCAAAAAGGGCTGGAGGTGAAGAGCCTTCGCTCCGTGTATTAAATGAACACTTCTAGCTCCCAGGTCCTGGCTCGCCCCTTACAGATGGAGACTGCTGGCACAGACGCGTGGTCAGACAAGGCTTGCAGTGAAGGGAAGCTTCTCGGGCTACACGGGGGTGTGAAGGGTTGGTCACAGGGACCCACGGGGGCCACCTCGCTCAGTCACCAGGCAGGGTACCGTGCCCTCCCCCTCCGCCGGGACACCCGGCGCTTACCTCGCCCACAGTGAACGCCGAAGGGTCCTTCACCACGGCAGCCCCGCAAAGCCGCACCATCCACTCTAGCTGATCTGAAGAGGCGTTTAGACAGAAGATCACCACGGTCATCTACACGTTTAGCCCGGGCTCCGCACCCCTCACTCCTCTGAGTGGAGACTGACAGCAGGACTTCTCAGCGGGAGTCCCTGTCTCTCTGCCCCTGTCTCTCTGCCCCAGAGGGACGGAAGGCTTTCAAGTAGAGGCGTATGGATTCCAAGTTAATTTGTCACTGAAATGCTACCTATTCTGGTTATCGGTCCCCATAAGGCCACTTGGTGGATAAGGTTTAACAGTCTCTCAAACAAAATACAAGAAAAGATCTAATTCCCATTAATTTGCTAAACTGCTGGCTGAGATACTGTGAAAACAACACCCACTGTCCTCCCTCCCTCCCTGCCGAATTCTGCGCTGGTAACTGATAATCACAGCCACCGAGCACACCACACTCGGTGGTAATGGCTGTACACGTCAAGAGATGGGAAAACGGTCCCTTAAAAAGAAGAAAGAAAAAGAAAACCCCTGTCATCCCGGACAGAGACGCAGCGTGCCAGCTGGAAAGGCTCCCTGGAGAGCTGGTTTACCAACATTGGGGGGCAGAAACCACGAGAGACAGCCCCTGGGTTTTATTGGGACCTGGAAAATGGGGAGACCTGACCAACGGGTGGCTTCTGGACCTCTCTGGGCGCTCTTTTCTATCAACCTATTTCTGGAGACTGCTAAGGTGCTCCTCTTTGAATGCATCGAGGTCAACTGACTCACCTCCAAAATGATACCCATGGGAGGCGCTGGTTTTCATTACACCAAAGCACAAACACACTGAGAAATCTATGTGTGGCATGTGGAAATTTCATAAAAACTCAATCAATAACCAATAAAGAAGACATAGGCAAAATTACTTTGCCAGGCTCCCCCGCTGCCAGCCAGCCATCCCCGACCAGACAGCAAGGCCCTGTTCTGCGAGTTAGATGGCTGGGCCCCTGGGGCGGAAGCGGGCACCAAGGTAGAGGCGGCCGGCCTTCGGTTTGAAAATAAGGAACCAGACCCGCGCATGCACCAGGGCCTCGGTGCCACGCCAGAGCATCGCATCCAGGGTCGGATGTCATGAGAAGACGTTCATCCAGTCCTTCCCCGCTCCGGGCCTGTGCGGGGAGCCCAGGTTCCCAGGGCTGCGCTTTCCTCACTGTCAAATGCAGGTGGTTCAGGAAGAACAGGACTCTCTCCCTAACTTAGGTCTCCCCCTTTCTTACACCAAAGAGCGGGTGAGAGTGGCTCTACCCCATCTGAACACCGAGCACACTGTGCCCTAGATATCAATTCTTCACTGCCTTCTAGCTCCTGAGAAGGGGAGCAGGGCTAGTTTTTTTTTTTTTTTTTTTTAATACGGTAACATTTAGGTGCAGTTCTGTCTGACAGGTGATAGAGAAACAGGCTAACCTCTCACCAGCCTGAGGCACCCCCATAAGATGACCCCTCCTATAACAGCCCACCGCGTAAGGAAAAGGCTGGTGCTGGACCCTGCAGCTCTCCCGGCCTCTTACCTGTGGGCATGTTGGTAAAGGGCCCGTAGCAACAGATTTCCAGGCCCCTGAAGATCTGGGAGAGGAGGGGAACAGAGGGATAGAGAAAACAAACAAACAAACAAAAAACACTAGTTACAAGAGTATGAGTTTTATAAAAAACAATGTAAAGAGACTTTCAGAAAGGAAGGACCTTTTTTTTTCTGTTTGCCATCTGACAGTTCCTACTGCTACTTCCCAGAGAGCATCAGTGCAATGCCCGGAGCGCCGGTGCGGTTCAGCGGACGCTTCTGAAGCGTGCAGGCAGCTGACCTACTCTACGGCGGCACTTTGCCACTCAAGGGCCGAGCCTCCACCTTGCCACCAGTCAGGCCCAGGCTCCTCCCTGGTGACCTTTTCCAGGTGACTCCGCTTCTTGTTAGAGATGAGAGGGGGCAAAAAAGGTCCTTATTTTGTTTAATGCAAGAAACCCAGCTTTTAGCTGACGTTTGATGTTTATGCAGACTTGGTGTATCCGTACTAACCAACCATGACCCTAACCGGCAGAGGGCCTGCGTTTCTTGTCGATGTACATCCTCCCTTTCTCCTGGTCTCAGAGCACCTGCTGCTGCCTTCACGATGCTCTGAGAACGCCCCCTGTTCCTTCGGCAACAATGAAGTGGAGCCTGGTCCCGCCTCTCCTCACTCAGCTGACCGACCGCCTGGTTTCCGGGAGACACGGATCACACCGCACCTCCCAGGGGCCTCTTCCACTCACAGTGCAGGCAGAAGGACTTTCTCTGATGATGGAAATGTTCTACATTTCTGTTAATAAGGCAGCTATGAGTCACATGCAGCTATCGAGCACCTAAAATGTGGCTGAGATGAGTGAGAAACTAAGCTTCATATTTTACTTTAGTTACAATTTGAACAGCTCATGGAGCTGGTGGCCCACTGTGCTGGACAGACGCACGCTTACCCACGCAGCGGTGCCGGTTCTTAGGGAAGGACTGGGGCATCCCGTCAAAGAAGAAACCTGAATCCGTGCCAGTTGGCTGCACATATATCATTTTAGTAATCCTCATTTCCTTCACCCTCTTTCCTTCTCCCCATTCCACTAGAGAGAAAATTGCTTAGGCCTGGAACTCGCCTCGCTTCAAATACAAGACTGGGATAAAGAAAAAAATCAGGAAGCCAAAAGCATGTGACTACCTTTTAGGAAATATTCCCCCAGCCCCCATTCTAATGACAGCCAGAGGACAGAGGCATGAGAAAGGATTGCAAAACAGATCCGTTTCTGTTTTAAGTGACAGCCCCCGCCCGTGCCATTCTCACTGTATGGAGAGCGTGAACCCCCGACCCGTTAACAGGACCCAGATGCTCATAATGCTAAACGTTTCCCCTGGGCAGCCTGCTGGAGCCCAATGTTACGGTAAAAAGTACAAAAGATTAGAATTCTTTTCCATCCGGGCTGATGGAAAAAAATTGAGGAGTACGTCTAGTTATGAGAAATTTGAACTTTCACTTCTACAGACACACTTCTTTCCCACGGGAAGATACTACGGTGATATCTTGTATCCTCACCATGTCGTGACTTTGACCGGTCCTTTCCATCATCACCACCCCAAATGCAGGGAAACCCCCGAACACTGAGATCTCCTTCAAAGGAGGGGAAATCTGGGGCTAACCCTAACCCCCACACACAGTGGAACAGAAACAAATGGCTGCTCGCAGAGCTGCCCTGGGTGCAGGCGGAAGTGGGCCCAGCAGCTTTTTCTGGCACGTGGCAGTGCCTGGATAGGCTCAACAGCGGAGAGCAGGCTGCCCCCAAGGACTCCGAGTTCCAGGGCTTGATCTGTGATCATCTCCCAGAGCAGTTTTCCTGGAAAACCACCTCTACTGGTTCTCGCTCCGGTTCTGTAAAGGGACAGAGGGTGCTCTGTGCAGGGATGCTCTGAAATGCCTGGTGGTGCACTGGGAACGGGAAGACACGCAGACTGGGAACACGCATGCTCTGCCAGGGCCTGCGAAAGGGACCTGCGAAAGCTACCGGCTCAGGCCCGACAGGCAGGTGTGAAATCTTGCCTGGATTTCTCCCTGAGAGGAGGACATAAGTTTGGCCACATCATTCACTACAGGATGATTTGGGGAATATCACCTGAGTGTTCCTGGGCCTCTGGTCCTTCATTTTCAAAGATGTTAGGTGAATCTATTTTCCTCCTTGGTGAAACTTTCTATAATTTTATAGGAAACTATAATATCATCATTAAGAGCTCAGACACTGAAGCTAGATGGCCTGGGTTCAACTCCCAGTTGTGAGTTCACGATTAGCTGTGTGAGCTCGAGCAACTTACTCCACCGCCCTGAGCCTCAATTTTCTCACTTAAAAAATAGGCATAATTATTGCACATGTCTCGGAGGTTTGCCGTAAAACTGTTGATCGGTTAAAATACAGCTGAGGTTTCGTACTGGCATACATTGAACATTATACAGATGTCAGCTACCGATGACCAATCACGCTCTCTTCTGGGCACCCACGGACAGCACTGGGGGCCTCCCCTCTACGGCACTCCCCACACTGCGTTAGAGAAGGGCGCTGGGGCGGGGGGAGGTGGGAAGAGCAAAGGTTTGGACTCCCTTCTGTTTCAAACCCCAGCTCTGCCACTTATCAGCTGAGATCTAAACCCCAAGACTGGACCAAATTACACTGCTTTTCTAAACCATTCATAAAATAGATATAATACTTATTTACCTTGTTGGCTAGAACTTAAAAAAAAAAACACCTATATGGAAGCACGTAGCAATGCATAATACCCCTTAAAAGATGAATGAAGGGGGCTAGAATGCATGGAGGAGGTGGGCTTTACCATTCTTTAAAAAAATTTTTTTTAAAGATTTTATTTATTTATTTTTAGAGAGGGGAAGGGAGAGAGGGAAACATCAATGTGTGGTTGCCTCTCCAGCACCCCTACTGGGGACCTGGCCTGTAACCCAGGTGTGTGCCCTGACTGGGAATCGAACAGGCGACCCTTTGGTTTGCAGGCTGGCACTCAGTCCACTGAGCTACTCCAGCCAGGGCGACTTTACCTTTCTGTCCTGGGATTCTCTTGCTCGCTTTGGACCTTGGTGGTTCCTTCCATTGATAACGTCTCCTCTGACTTCAAAATCTTGCTGAAAGAAACCAAACCCAAACCACAGGGATCAAAGAGAAGTCTTCTTCAATGGGGGCAGAGTAGATGTGTCGTATATAAGGAGCTGAGCACCGCCGGACCATATTTCGACTGCCTCCCCTAAATCACAGGTTTTGGTAGACTGGATGAAACGGCCAGCATCTCAGATGCTGAAATCAATTCCCTGAAGCTAACCTTTGTGGGCAGAAATTAAAAACCGGTTTTCACCTTCCTGGGACGTACTGTATTTTAGTTTTCAACATCTACCTCCTCAAAACATCCCCTTAGCATTCAGATTAAACTGCTAACACTGTGCTGTTATAAAAATAACTGGAGAATTCCTGACCTCTTAAATCAATCGTGTATTAACATCTAAGGGCTTCTCAGATTTTCATTGATTTAGTTAATGAAACCAAAATGATAAAATACATTCGATACATGTAATACACTGAAGAAAAAGGTTTTTCCTAATCACTATTTTGACTGACCAAGGATGAGAATAATGGGATTGGGGAGGTCAAGGCTTTGGGGAGAAATCTGGGGGAGAATGCTCACAAGCAATCCCGACCGCAACCCAGGGTGTAGGGGAAGACCACGTCTGCTGCCAAGAGCTTTACAAAATGAAGTCATGCCAGCGGAACCACAGGCTGACAGCAGGGGGGAGACTAGGTAACGCTCCCTAGTCACTTCAGAGAGGAGACAGAAGATAAATATGTCATCTTTTTGGAGACGACGTTCAAATTTATAGGCTTGATTGTGCCCCTGTCCCTACTTCACCTCTGCCTAGATGTCTAATATAAATTCCCAAATTTACGCACCTAAATGGAGCGTTTTTTAAAAATTGGTTTATTATTTTTTTAAAAAAGATTTTATTTAGTAATTTTCAGAGAGGGGAAGGGAGGGAGAAAGAGAGGGAGAGAAACATCAATGTGTGGTTGCTTCTCGCGTGCCCCACACTGGGGACAGGACCCACAACCCAGGCATGTGCCCTAATGGGCAATCGAATTGGCGACCCTTTGGTTCACAGGTCAGTGCTCAATCCACTGAGCCGCACCAGCCAGGGCTGAAAATTGGTTTTATTATTGATGTAATTTGAAATGGAGCTCTTGATTCTAACTCCCTCTCACTATTAATACTACTAATATCCACGCCACGGTTCACCCTCTCGATTCCTTCCCTTTACCTCATCTCCTAAATTTCACCCTTTCATCAGTCCCGTCTCCAAACGTATCTCAAACCAACCTCCTCCCACCACCTCCATGTCTCTGATTACCCTACACGGAAAATTCAGATTCCTTACCTTGATTTACCCCAAATCCCACCTGATCTGGCCCTTGTCTCTAACCTTCTCCAATTCTGTCTGACCTCTGTCCCTACATGTCACTCACCAGTCACTGCCTTCCAGCTACAACAGTCTGTTTTTCCTTAACGGTCAAACTCGTTCCTACTTCACGACCTCTATGCTTGCCGTTCCCCTGCCCACGCTGTGCTGCCTACGTTTTTCAAGGCCAGTTCCTAGTCTTGTGTCGCAGGTACAGCTGAAGCATTTCAGAAGCCATCCCTGGCTCTCCTCAACTCAAGGAGTCATTATCCGCCTCCAGTCAGTTCCTAACCTATTTATAGTATTTACTGATATTTTTTTTTCTTTTAATCATTGTTCAAGTACAGCTTTCTCCCTTTTACTCCCATTCCAGCCCTCCCACCAAACCCTCCCCACTTCCCTCCCATTACCACCCTCTCCCTAGTTTTTGTCCATGTGTCCTTTAAATTTGTAAACCCTACCCATTCTCCCCTGAAATTTCCTCATCTCTCCCCTCTGGTCACTGTCAGCCTGTCCTCTATTTCAGTGTCTTTGGTTATATTTTGCTTGTTTCTTTGTTTTGTTGTTTAGGTTCCTGTTAAAGGTGAGATCATATGGTATTTGTCTTTCACTGCCTGGCTTGTTTCGCTTAGCATAATGCTTTCCAGCTCCATCCACGCTGTTGCAAAGGGTAGGAGCTCCTTTCTCTCTGCTGCATAGAATTCCATTGTGTAAATGTACCATAGTTTTTTGATCCATTCATTTACTAGTGGGCATCTAGGTTGCTTTCAGCACTTAACTATTGTAAATTGTGCTGCTATGAACACTGGGGTGCAAAGGTTCTTTTGGATTGGTGTTTCAGGGTTCTTAGGACAGAGTCCCAGCAGTGGAATTGCTGGGTCAAAAGGCAGATCCACTTTTAGTTTTCTGAGGAAATTCCATACTGCTTTCCATAGTGGCTGTACTAGTCTGCAGTCCCACTAACAGTGCACTAGGGTCCCCTTTTCTCCACATCCTCTCCAACACTTGTTTGTTGCTTGTTTATGATGGCCATTCTGACCAGTGTGAAGTGGTATCTCACTGTGGTTTTAATTTGCATCTCTCTGATAACTAGTGATATTATTTGCTGATATCTTAAATGTTCTTTACACTGTGAGTTCTCCCTTGACAGAATGGCAATACGAGCAGACTCTGGACCCGTTGGTCACGTGTACTGCTGTGTTCCCGGTGCCCAGCACACAGTAGGCTCCCAGTGGTACAAGCCACTGAATGGAAGTTAAAACCAACAAAACCGTCACTTAATTAATTATGAACACACTGACTAGTACATAATAGTTTAAAACTTCTTGCTAGTTTTATTTTCCCCGTTCTGTTGTCACCGGCAGCTCTTCGATGGCTCTGTTCTAAAATTATTCCTCCTCCCACACTCATCTTGTTTACCTCTCCCTGTTCTGGGTCTCATACAGAGTAACATCTCTTTGCAGGAACCTGATTTCTAAACAAGTAGATTTGCATATCAATATGAAGGAATTTTCTTAACCTTTTTTTTGGGGGGGAGTGTGATTTTTAAATTTATTTTTAGAGGGACGACAAAGGAGGGAGAAAGAGAGGAGAAACATCTATTGGCTGCCCTTTGCAAGGCACCCAGACCAGGGACTGAACCTGCAACCCAGGCATGTGCCCTGACTGGGACTCGAACTGGCGACCTTTCACTTTGTGGGACGATGCCCAACCAACTGAGCTGCAGCGGTCAGGGCTGCTCTGCATAACTGGATGATTCCCACCATCAAGGGAAATCAATCTGTGGCAAGTTGTGCAAGGACGGAAGCAGCTAAACTGTCAGTGTGTGCCATTTTCAATGGCACCAAGTCTTTCTGATTCATTTGTAACACCAAGTACCTACCTCATCTAGAATCTTTCTTTCTTTAACAGACTGGGTCACCCCTAAAGAGATCACAGAAAAGACAAGTCACAATGCAGAAGAACATGCTCTTTTCATGGAGGTGCACAGCGAAGCGATTCACAGGAGAGCCCGGGAGGAATAACACTGAGCAGACGCCCCCTCCGCATAAAGCCACAGCTCTTTAATAAGACTTGTAGCAGAGATTTCCTCCTGGAGACACAGCTGATGCTTAATCCAAACATTATAACAGTGCCTGATGCAGGCAAATTTCTGCCTATTATTAAATAAATCCCTCCTTCCTATGTTAACCCTGTCGTTGCTAGGAGCAGATTAGGCCCCATTAGTTATAAAAAGAAATCCATTTTCCCAACGTTACCAGCTTATCTGAGCAAAGAGATATGTGTAAAGATAAAGCTAGGCTAGTGTTATCTAGTGTTATCGTTAAAGACCTTTTGGTAATTCAGATTCAGCATCAGCAAAAAAAAAAAACCCCTTCGGTGTTAAAATGTTAGGTGTAAAAATGCAATTCTGAGATGTTAAAGGGAGGAGGGCAGAGGTACACTGTACTTACAGAAATAGCTAACTACCCATTTTCCTCCTGCAATTCCCAGGAAATATTTCAGTGTCCGTTCACATACGAACTCAGCATCTGCAGAATGAAAGATACCCAAAGGGTTAGTAGAAGTTGGAAACAAAGTCAGGAAGTGCTGCTCTAACAGGCTAAAGAGCTCCAGCTCCCTATACGACTTGCAATCCACCTGGATCGATGATTCCAATACCCTGGTGATAGAATCAGAGGCTGGAAGCACCTCTCGTTATAGCCAGCACGTGTGGATCTTTGGAAGCTGGAGAAGACGGACATGAAATTAAAACCAGAGAAAATGTCTGCCCTGTCTTCTGGATGCCAAGACTAGCTAGAGACATCCATTACTGCGTATCCACACTGTAAGTACTGATACACGCGGCTGGGGAAGATCTATTTTACTGGATGGCAAAACGTCAAAGGAGAAGAAAAGAGTCTTGTTGAAATCCTATATCTGAAATATCAATGTAAGTGACAAATTTTCACTCCCGGACTTCTACCCGGGGAACCCTAATCCCCTAGTTCCCCTGAGAGGGACGGGAAAATACAGAGTATTTTCATGGCTTTTCTCCTTTCAACCTAAGTATTTCAGAAAGTAGTAGCTGAAGAATCACTTATTTCCTAGTGTTTCAAAAACTCCTTTGAAGAATAAATAAGCAAACCGAGGAAAGAAGAAATCTATTTAACCAAATCCTAAACACAGCAGCCCGTCTGCCAGTAGTAGCAACAGCCATTGTTCCTCACAGAATTCCTCACCAATTATTAAAATCTTATTTTTTTATCACAGCTTTAGAGCTTTTTGTTTAACTGCTGCAGAAGTTGATCTATAAAAAAGAGTTTATTTATTTATTTTTAGACAGAGGGGAGGGAGAAAGAGAAGGAGAGAAACATCGATGTGAGAGATACAGTGATCAGCTGCCTCTCATGTGCCCCCCACTGCACTGGGGACCGGGCCTGCAACCCAGGCATGTGCCCTGACTAGGAATCGAACCTGTGACCTTTCTGTTCATAGGCTGATGCTCAATCCACTGATTGCCATAGCCAAGGCAAAAGTTGATTAATAATATGCTTTAAACTCACAAATTTTAGCTCATTTCTAGTTCAGAAGTTATACTGCTTTTGGGTTTAAAGATTAATTACCTCAGATTTAATTTACATTTTAAAGTTTCCTTTTCACCTTCCAGCAGCTTTGATGCAAACCTATAGCTTAAGATACTTTAAATTTTAATGACATTCATCTCTAAAATAGCACTTGGTTCAAAGTACCTTGTTCTGGCATTCGGTTCCTATATTACCCTCTGGCCCTGTGGTGTGACCTATACACACAGTAGAAACCAAACACCTTAGAGGTTCTAAGGCGATGTGTCCCTGGCAAGGAGTCTGGACCCTCTACTCAAGGACCTGCAGCCATGTGAACAGAGCCGACCACCGTGTTTCCCGAGAGCCAATTTGGCCAGAAAGCTTTTGAGAGCTGTATCTCCTGCGTGCTGCACACACTGGTTTTTGCGTCCTGGAGCCCATGAACAAGTCTACCTCCTCTCCCAGATAGCGAACAACTCTTCAAATATTTGAAGACAGTGGTCTTGTTCCCTTAAGACTTCTCATTCCTCCATCTGCTCTTCAGATAACATTGTTCTGAATTCTCTCTTCCCATCCTCACCACCCACCTCTGGAAAAACACTCTAACGGTTGGTGACCAGCTTAAAAGGAAGGCACGGAGCTCAAAACAGAGCACATATACCTTCCGGGCAGCCGCTCCAGCAGAGAACGCAGGAGCGGGGTCAGGACTTTTACTCCAGTTGTTCCAGACAGGAGGCCTGCATCAGTGAGGCCCGAGTGCAAACAAGCTTTTCAGCAGCCCTGAAATGTTTACTCAGGTTTAGCGCACAGTCAACCAAAAGGTGCCCGTGATCACGGGAGTCCTAATTAAGGTTTTAAAAGGGGAAGGTGTAGGACAAAGGAATTTTTTCCCGTTTCTCCTTTTTCACATGCTAGGCTACCCAGAGCTGACATCGGACCCATTTCCTGAAAAACTCCAACTAGTGTTTGCGTGAAGCCAGGACACGGGTCGACAGGGGCTGGGATTCCAAGCGCCCAGATTTTGAATCAAGACTCGCTTGTGTCCCGTTCTCCCCTCTGCCCCGCCTGTCCCTCTGGGACCGGAGCTCTGCCTCACCAGAAGGCCCACCCCACAGGGTGGTCCTGGCAGGGCGGACTAATGGAAGTGGTCCATCACTCTGGCTCACTGCTCTCTACCTCTTTTTTAAAGAATTTATTTATTGTTTTCCTTGTCTGAGGACATGCTTATTGATTTTAGAAAAAGGGAAAGGGAACAAGAGAAACATCGACATTAAAGAGAAACATGGATCGGCTGCCCCTTGTATCACACCCCAGCTGGGGACTGAACCTGCAGCCTAGGTGTGTTCCCCACTCGGGAACCAAACCCCGCCACCTCTCGGTTTTCGGGATGGTGCTCTAACGAAGGGAGCCGCACTGGCCAGGGTGACCCCTCTGAAACCTTAATGCAATGCAAAAGGGGGTCAGGAAATGGCAAAGCTGTAATTTTTCTTTCACAAAATAACAATCGATGGACTAATGGAGGACCTTTGCCCATGCTACACCTAACAGATGCTCCTCTTTCTTCATGGAGTTCTATGCGACTGGCGCGATGCGCGCCACCGAGGTCCTTGGTGTACCTGTTTTCATGACGACGTGAGTGGTCTCTTCAGTAATTAGATCAGTCACAGCGATGTGGTGCTTTCTGGCGAACTTGTGCACAAGCATCTGAAATCAAATAAAAGATTACACGATTATCAATCACCTCTAGTGCACGGCTTAGTGCATTCGTTATCCTCGCTTTGAATCTCCATTTTTTCCCTCAGAAAAGGTACATTCTTTTTATTCGAACATGTCTGGAGTCTCAGGGTAAATAGCAATTTAATGCAAATTATATATAAATCAGAGGAAGAAATTCTACAGTAGTTCATGCTAGCAGACATGAACTATATAACCAAGCATTCAAAATAATGTTAATACTCCCTTTCACAGCAGATATCATTGGGCTCCCTCGCAGAACGATACTCTGCAATACTATAATTTAGATTTATCAGCTTACACTATATAAGTGGAGAGGCAACTAGCCCACACAGAAAGTTATTCTACAGATATGTGACTTAAAAACAAGATATAATCCTCTGACAGTTATAAGACATTCAAGTCAAGAGTGCAAAAACTATCAATTCTTCTTACGGAGAACTGGAAGAGACTTATATTATTCCAAAGAGAAATCTAGAGCCATCTAGCTATTATCTATCACCACTCCCCCACCCCCGCCCCAAAAAGGCAGATAAAGAAATGAACCAGATCCATTACGGACACAGCTGACATAATTAGTAGCTCCTGTTTGGTAAACAACCGTGTTTACCAAGGCCACCATTTATTAGCCATCGCCACCCGCGCCAGTATTTGCCCGCCGCACGTGCTGCCGCGGAGGTCAGGGCATCTCTCTTGCACGCCGCCTCACTCCACAGTGCCACCGGGCACCAGGAAGGCAGGCTAGAGAAGCTAATGGTATCCTCCCCCCCTTTGCCACCGCCCTCTGCCAGGATCATTAGCAATTCTGAACTGATTAATTGCTGAAATCCCAGCCTTGAAACAGTGTTCAGTTAGAAGAGCAACTGCTGAAAAGATCATCTTAATATGGGCTTCAGAATTAATCACGTGTAATACAGTCAGCAGCTTTCATAATAAATTTACCACACTTCAGCAAGTCTGAATGGAGCTGAAAAGTTTTCCTCTTTGCTTGTTTAAAGACAGTATGTACCCAAGCCACTTATAGTCTCATGTGAGGCTCAGAGTTGCCCATGGCAAGAGAGATGAGATCACTTTAGCCATTTCTGAGAAGCTGAACTCACGAAACGAGGAATGCGAATTTTCAATGAATAAAGGGGAAATCTAGATATGTAGGCAGATGATCAAGAGCAACGTAGACACAGGTATGAATGTGGAGAGCAAGTAGCTGGTCTGGGCACCTGCTTGTGAAATTAGAATTCTAGAATTGCTGATGAGAATTTATTCATTGTACCTTCCAGGGCAGACAAAGGTCACCTGGCCCTTTTAGTAGTGGGCCATGTCTGGCCGCAGAGAATGCGATGCTGAGCTGCTGCCCATACAGAACGTAGGACGAGAATGAGAAACAGTTCTTAACCCAGGAAGGATATAGCAAGAAAGTTACTAAGAATGACCGTCATCTCTCAGTGTGTAATAAATTACACCTACCACTGAATCAATTTGATACTCTAGTATGTTATCTTGTCATGGTTCTTTAAGATACATTCACTCAATTATTTTATTATGAACTGATACCAATGGTGATTAGTTACAGAGGAGGTAAGTTTCTTAAGATGTCTGAAATCTACACTCAGTCCAAACAGAAACAATGTTTCATTGGTCTTAATATTTTTTTTTTTTAAGATTTTATTTATTTATTTTTAGGGAGGGAAAGGGGGGGAGAGAGAGAGAGAGGGGGGGAGAGAGAGAGAGAGAGAGAGAGAGAGAGAGAGACAGAGAGAGAGAGAGACATCAATGTGCGGTTGCTGGGGGTTATGGCCTGCAACCCAGGAATGTACCCTGGCTGGGAATCGAACCTGGGACACTTTGGTTCCCAGCCTGCGCTCAATCCACTGAGCTACGCCAGCCAGGTGGTCTTAATATTTTAATGGGTATTTTCCCACAGTGTGAAACAAATTCCTGTTTCCCCCATGAAGGGACCAAAGAAATGTCAAAATCCTAATAGGAAAGAGGGGCTATTGTAGGGCAGAAATGATAGGGCAGGTTATGAAACAGCTGGGTCACAGGCCAGGACAAAGGCAAGTAAACACCGGAGAAATGTCATTAGCTGGTGGTGTGCTTGGAACCAGTTCGAATTCAGTTAAACATGCCGGTGCGTTCTCTCTGAGGTGAACCAAGGTGGGGAAAACATGCCTTCTGGGGAGCAGAGCTACACCTACTTGCTTTTTAAATTAGAAATAAAATGAAAACACTCCATATCATACCCAAAATTACAATCTTTCTAAATGTTTAATATTATTTCCTTAAGTAAATATATACAAAGTAACCTATGCTATCGTTTTATCTAGGTCCCAAATATCCGAAATTAGTCATGGAAATTAAATTACATAGAATTTTTCCTATTTCCTAGATTTCTTCCTGTAAGTTATTTATCGCTAGAACCTATTCAAAACTAACATTTACAGTACATTAATGCAGTGTCAGTCATCAGGGAAATGGACATGGATAAACTTACTAATTCTTTTTGGGTCAAGCCTGATGCCACCATTGATATTCTTCTGTTGACCGTTTTTGTTGACGATACCACTTCTGGCTTCTCCCCACTCCCACTTTCTTCCTTCACATTCCACCTAGCAGCACTGGTCGTTCGAGCAGTAGCTGGACTCTTGGCAGATTCTCCAACCTGGAACGGGGGTCCTGTCGATGCAGAGGCTGACGCCGGCACGCTGCAAACAGGAGCTGGCTCTGGGGCTCTGTCTTCATCGGGGTCCGACTCTGGGTCATCGAAGAGTCTGACTCCAGATTCTAGGGAAGGGGGGGTTCCCTCTAAAAGGAAGGGGGGAAGAAGTTTACTTTACATGACAATGAATCTTGAATTCCAAAGTCTAGTCTATGCTAAGAATTAAATAGATAGATCAAGCCCCAACTGCTGGTGTGGTTCAGTGGGTAGGGCCTCGATCCACAAACCGAAATGGTCACTGGTTCCCATCAGGGCACATGCCTGGGTTGCAGACCAGGTCCCATGTTACAGGTGTGCAAGAGGCAACCTATCGATGTTTCTCTCGCACATTGAAGTTTCTCTCCCTCTCTTCCCCTCTCTCTAAAAACAAATAAAATCTTAGGAATAAAAAAAGTAGATCAACTTAGGTAAAAAGAAAAATGGGCGTGCTAATATACTATTGGTGGAGGTGCAATGTGGCTTAACTTTTCTAAATGACTATTTGGCATTATATTCCACAAGTCTTGTGTGTTTACACTTCCAGTCAATAATTCAAGTTTTAGAAATGTATCCTAAGGGAATAAAAGATGCATGTACAAGTTTAGTCAGGGAAATGTCCACTGTAACGTTGTTCATAACAGTCAAGTTTTAGAAACAACCTGAATGTCCAATAATGGGTTGGCACAGCCATTCCGACGGAGCACTCTTCGTCCGTTACGATTAATTACAATAAAACAGCAAAATGCACACACCTACGTTCCCTGCAGCCCTGTTTACAACAGCCAAGAGTGGAAGCAACCCACATGTCTATCAATGGATGAAAGGATAAATAAAATGTGGTATATACATTCCATGGTTTTTAAAAAGCTAAACGAATAGCTTTATATAAAGAAGACAATCCGGTCACATGCTATAAACATGGATGAACCTTGAGGACATTATGCTAAGTGAAAGAAGTCCATCACAACAAGACAAATACTGTACTATTCCACTTATGTGGGGTATTTAAGTATATATGTATATATATAGATAAATATAGATAAATATTTATATAAATATAAACTAATATATAAAAATATATATATTTAACCCTTGCCCAAGTATACATGTATTGCTTTTATAGAGAGAGGAAAGGGAAAGGGGACAGAGAGAAACATTGACGTGAGAGAGAAACATCCCGGGACTAAACTCGAAACCTGACTGTGAGGATGTGCCCTGATTGGGAATCGAACCTGAGACCTTTCAGTGCACAGGCCGCTCTAACCACACCAGCCAGGGCCACTTACATGAGGTATTTAAAGTAGCCAAACTCTGGGCAACCAGCAGAAGGGTGGTTGCTGGGGGACAGGGTAGGGGGGTGGGGAGCTGCTGTGTGATGGGTATAGTTTCAGTTTTGCAAAACGAACAAATTCTAGAGAACAGCTGCACCACAGTGAGAATGCACTTAACAGCACTAAACACTTAAAAGTGGTTAAGATAATAAATTTTGTTAAGTATTTTTTACTGTAATTACAAGTTAAAAAAAAAAAAAGATGCCATTGATTTTGATAGAGTTAGGATTCTATTTTAGAGCCCCAACATGAAAAAAATTTGTAGCTTAGAATCCATGATATGCAATATTATAAGGTATGCTTTCTATAACCTTAGTCATTTATTTTATCTAGTTTAAATATTCCTTTTTTATTACCTATATTATCCAACTGTTTGGCAATTCACATATGGTACTTTATTTAGTGAGGGAAGGGAAAAATAAGAAATATTCAACTTTTGTTTTGTCATCCATGATGGTATCAATTACTTTTTTCTCTTAACATATCATCAGGTATCATTACCCAATTAAAAATAGAAGACCACCCCAGAAACATTGCAGAAAATTTCACTCCACCAGGAAATAAGCACAGCTAAGTACACTGTACGAGATTCCTAAAATGACCCCAATTAAAATGGCCAAATACTGCATTCGGATGACAAAGAGCACCTTTTATGAGAGTGTGCTTTTGAGGATTCATTTAAAATTTTCTTTAGTCATTCAAACTTTGATTTACAAGCCATAAAACACACCATTCATTTAAAGTGGTTTATAAGGCATAACATATATAGTCATTTATATTCATTTATTCAGGAAATAAGAACTTACTTTGGAGATTTGACTCATTTTTCAATCAAGGACAGACCTAAAACTCTATTCTAGGGCTCCAGAACTCTTATCTAACAGTTGAAATAAAATATTTAGAGGACCAGGACTCTCTCGTCTTCAGAAAGTTAAACCAATATAGACAAATTAACAACTGCAATAATTTTCAAGTGAACTTGGATTAACATTCAAGCTGTTTTTTAAAAATGGGTTTAAGTATACCAGATGCATTCATGATATACTAACACCTCTGAAAGATGATTAACCAGAATACCTTTAGGTAAGATTCAGAGTAAAATAAAAGTGTTTTCTCCAACAGAGCAGATGAGATATTACCGAGATCTTGTCTTGACAAATAAGACGGCTCCATGAAATCTTGGGGCCCAGCCTTGGTCCGTTGCTGCTCCTTCACGTCAATACCCTTAACGAGCTCCTTCTGAGATGGGCGGTTTCTGTTCTGAAGATTCTGTGAGTAGCTATGCATATCCCACTTATCATCTAGCAGCTGGGATTTACAAGGGGAAGACCTAGAAAGAATGAAACAAGAACACCATCACCATAGCCTCTGTCAAAAGACTTACACTTTTGGGGCAGCCAAAGCATAAGAGAAACAGCTCATTGTCAGAGGGATACCCAAGCAACTGCCAAAAGTCTGGATTCATGATCCCCAACCTGTCGGGGGTGACAAAGAACACCTCCCCTTAGGATCTCATCTGAGGCAGTAAGTACATTTCCTAGTTGTTTACAAGTAGGTCAGTAAATTTCAGCAAATTAGCTACAGCCACTTCCTCAAATTCATGAGTCCCCATGGATGTGTTAGAATCAGATCTCTCATGAAAGTAGAAAGTTGATTAACTTTGACATCGTTACACTCATTCTTTGTACCCAATTTCAGCACAACTCTAGACTCATCCCCATCTCTTGCCTTTTCAACGGCAAGTCACTCTAAAAACAAGTCAGTCATAAACTATTGTTAGAAGAGTTTATGCACACAGTAATTCCTTTACTCTTTCAGAGTTTAGGACTTTGCTGAATAAAATATTTAACAGATTTATTTTTTAAAAAGATTTTATACTGGCACGTGGCCCACAACCCAGGTACACGCCCTGACCAGGAATCAAACTGGCAACCCTTCGGTTTGCAGGAGGACACCCAACCCACTGAGCCACACCCGTCAGGGTGATATTTAACAGATTTACGGGACCCCAGAGACCAGCCACTTAATTGAATTAAATATTGGGTGTTTACCGTGAGTCAGGCACTAAAACTAAGCCCTGTGGATAAAAGATGAGCAAGACCTAAACTGCGGACCTCAAGTAGTCTAGTGGGAGGAAGTTCAATCAAATGTGTAGGTTCGTTAACAGAAATCTCTTAGGGGAAGGGGGAGGAAGAGCAGAAATATTTGTTCTAAAATTCAATGGGCGGTTAGCTCAACTAGTTAAAGCGTGACAATGAAGTCATCACCTCTAAACGTGGGTTTAATTGCACCTGGACACGAACAATGGTGTGGGGGTTGCCTGAGGGAGCGGAGAGTGCTGGCTGGAGAGGGACAAAGGGGAAAATACTGGGACAAATATAATAGCATAATCAACAAAATATAATAAAAAATACATTTTTAACAATAAAAATAAGTAAATAAACATGGGTGTAGTACCTATGGAAGACAACCTTTTAATTCTGTCTGACACAGGGCCAGGGCCCCAGCCTCAAAAACATGTCCTTGGCCGATCCAAGAGGTTTGGAAAAGATGGCGTGATTAGATTTTTGACAACTTTGCCACGATTATCAGAAAGATAAATACACACACGGTAGGAACTCAAATATGAATTCCTTTTCCTTCCTGGAGCAGTGGACTCTAATGGCTCTGAGACTCTTCCTGAACTATCCAATAGGAATAATAAATAGCCCAGAACTTATCCTTTTACCTTCACGATGCTGTTGTAAAGATCCAATGAGAAAGTAGGTAAAGTATTTTTGAAAAAATATATAAAGTACTATGCAGTCTAATCTCAACAGTGATTTGAATAGACACCCTGAAAGATACTGTGAAGAGTTCCCGGAATAAATCAATACATTAAGGCCCAAACCTTTCCTTTAATTAGGGCGAGGGCTGCCTTGCAGAACTCTACCATCAGCCTCCAGGCTTGTTTACGTTTTAGTTCTGCAAGGACTTCTGACCTCCAGAAGGAACAAATGCATCATACATTTCTCACGGTGTAGCTCAAGCCTTATGTAGATCCAAAAAGCCCGTATGTGATTGTGCAAAAAATCAGCCTAGCCCTGGCTGGCGTGGCTTAGTGGATTAAGCACTGGCCTACAAACCAAAGGGTCACTGGTTCAATTCCTGGTCAGGGCACAGGCCTGGGTAGTGGGCCAGGTCCTAGGTTGGGGGTGTACAGGAGGCAACCAGTCGACGTGTCTCTCACACACACTGATGTTTCTCTCCCTCTCGTTCTCCCTCCCTTCCCGTGTCTCTGAAAATAAATAAATAAAATCTTAAAAAACAAAAACAAAACCAAAAAACTAGAGATAGTAGTATGGTGAAAAATATTTAACAATAAGAGTTCAAGATAAGTAGATGTTGCTTAGATACCACAATCTGACGTTTACCACTTCTTACCTTTCCACTCCTGTTTCTTTGTATTTGCTGGTGGAGCTACCCAGATACTCTTGAACCTTGTCTGCAGAAAGGCTTTCCGGATTGCGACTTACAGGATATTCGCTACTTTTCTCTGACGTTAATACTGTTTTAAAAGAAATGAGAAAACAAAGAAATTTCCTGCTTTATTCCGATGGCGATAATTCAGGTGAGCATATCAGTTTTTTTCAAAAGCAGCAACCCATGACAATCGAATTGGCTTTCATGCAAGTATATCAGACCGAATTTCATAAACACAAGTGACCAGCATGGAACTAAATGGAACTAAAAAATAAATAAAAAGAGCACTTGAAGACTGGGTAAAACAAGGACACCTGAGTCAAGGCTGAAAAAAAAACCCCCACAGATTTATAATTTTTTGGCCCCGAATGATAAGAAAACAAGGATAGGGAATAATTTTTGTTTATCTCGACAGGAAACTAAATTATACTGAAATCCCCTTAGACAACAGGGAAGAGAAAGTACGGGAAAGCGAAGAACATTCCCTTTCCCATCCCTACTGCCTCCACAAAGATTATAAAACGGACGGGAGCGTTTACATGTGTGGGAACACGAGAGGGAAGGTGTCGCATGAAGAAGAAAAACCAGGTAACATTTTGCTTCAGGTTTTCAACTGGTAAGAGAAACAGAACCAACCAACCCCCACCCCCGCCAAAAAGGAAAACCAAGGCGCAGACCCTGAACCCTGGCTGCACGGATCTAACGCGGAAACGGCCCAAGAAAGGAAACAAGACCCGACAGACCCAAGGCGAAGCGCTGAAACACATTCGTGTCACCCTACTTATTTATTAATTCCGCCAAATGTATTACTGTGCCACTGCTTTCTAGGAAGTAGCTTACAGGCAGAAAGATTTAAAAAGCAAAATCAAATTCTTAAAATTACAAACGTCTTCTATCCATTCAAGAGTCACTGATGGCTATTCATTTATTTCGAGCTTTTATTAGAAAAGCTGGAATCCATAAATTGAAGCAGGGACATGTAAACAAAGGGCCGTATTAATTAAACGGTTTTTGAAGACACTGGGTGACCTGGGGGGAAATAGTTATTGATTTCCTGAGTTAATTCTCAGATGCATTATTTATACTTTTCTTTGTGCTCATCTTGCCGGGACCCGTGAGTTTCTAGGAACACGAGAACTCGGCCTCGGAGCTGCCGGCTGCTCAAGGCAATCAGAGTCCACCTAACTATGCAGTTTTTCTTTCATGCGGGTACCCAAAGCTTTTTAATAAGGATATCATTTCCCCCAAATACAGGGTGACAGCTGGTACCGGGCAGTGTGCAGGCTCTAAGGAGTCACCCCACACAGAACCAGCCATCGGGAAGGGTGAGTGGAAGAGGCGCAAGGGCAGGGAGGGGCCTCCGACACACACAGAGGAGAACGTCCCTCCGTCACGTGTGCGCATGCAGCACCGCAGTTCCTCTCTTCGCTACGGTGGGATCGGGCTACGAAGAAAGTATGTTAACCTGAGTTAGAATTCAATTACTCGATGGTACCTAAAAATACGGGGCAAAATTTCTTCTTTTCTTTTCCCTCAGTGAGTATTTCATAAATGCAGGGATCCAGAGCCCAGGCACTGAAACGGCACCAATAGTCCCCCTTAAATCAATTCCTTATCTGAGGATCTTAACATGTTATGTGTTATATTTTTCATGGGTAGGGAATATCAGCCAGACAAAACATTTAATAAATTTACTGACTGCCTATTATGTGCTAATAATAGCACATAATATGTGAAAAGTATTGGGAGACTCAGAGGAAAAGACATCGGGGAAGAAAGGAGATAAGAAGAAATGACAGACTATAAAGCATAGAACCCATAGTGAAATCCAGCTTTAAAAAGCACATACCCCATCCACCCAGTTGATTGAGAACTTCCAGGGGAGGAGCCTAGGAATTTTGAACTAGTGCCTCCAGGAATAAATGGACTATGGGATAAAAAAAAAAGCTCAGATGTGTCTGAAAATCACTTCCGTTATAACGGACTATGATCTTACAAATGGTAATGTTTACTTTGTAAATGACAGGTAATCCAGGAGGAAAAAAACAACAAAGTGCCTGAAATAAAACAACTTTAGCCCTGGCTAGTGTGGCTCAGTGGATTGAGCGCAGGCCTGCAAATCAAAAGGTTGCCAGTTCGACTCCTGTTCAGGGAACATGCCTGGGTTGTGGACCGGGTCCCCAGTTGGGGGCTCGTGAGAGGTAACCACACACTGACGTTTCTCCCTCTCTGTCTCCCCTCCCCCTCTCTAAAAATAAATAAATACAATCTTAAAAAAAAATCTTTACCTATGGAGGGAGGCAAGTATAATTTATAATGGGGAAATAAACAGACGTGCACAGAATTTTTTTTATTGTTTTAGAGAAAGAGGAAGTGGGGGCAGACAGAGAGAGAAAAAAACATTGATTTGTTAATCCACCTATTTATACACTCATTAGTTGATTATTGTATGTGCCCTGACCAGGGATCGAACCCACGACCTTGGTGTATTGTGATGATGCTCTAACCAACTGAGCTACCCAGCCAGTGCTGCACAAAAATATTATGCAGGCTTGAGAATGAGCCTTCCATAAACTGTAGGGCAGATCTATGCTGAGGGCAGGACATTTGAGGTGATGACCCTAGAACAATGAATAAGTTCACTACCAAGGATAAAGTAAAACTTAACAAAAATGTTTTATATAGAGATTCAGAAATTTTCAAAAAGGTTCAAATCCATAATAAAAATGTATGAAAACATGGCATCTATAAAATAAAATAAAAAAAAGAAAGCCACAAAGAAACATTCTGTCTATAGGTCTTCAGGAAAAAATAAACACCCTGCCCCCAAAGAGGAGATAGATTTACACACACAATCAAAGCCAGATAATAACATTTTGTAAGTGGTGCACAAAAATTAAAAGTCTAGCCTGTTTTTAGACCGAAGATGTAAAAGCACCTCAAAGAAGAGAAGTCTATTGGGGCCTAGACTTTGGGATTCACTATCTGGTCTGTGAACTAATAAAGATACAATTACAAAGAAAGTACTTAAGGAAATAGACTTGAACCACTGCCATACTAACAGAGTTTATAACTTCTCATGCATAAGCTACTGTTTCTCCCGAACATGAAAATTCTCCAGGACACACTCCCTGACCAAGACCACAATTCTGAGTAATTAGGAGTTGAGTTCCTAGAAAGACTCAAGAGAAGGCCTTATTGCCCCAAGTAGGACTCGGGGAAGGAAGCAATGATGTGAACACTAAGTTAGCTGGGTAGGCATCACTGAGACAGGAATGAGTAACACCTAGGGAGGTCGCGCCACACCTGCCCATTCTTAACTACCAGCTCCCCGCCATGAAACCCATGACTGTCCCTAACCTCTCATCTACCTGGTTACCTATTTGCCCTGTTTAAAATCCTGCCCAATGTGCTGTTTTCCATAACGCTCTTTCCAATTATACTGGCACCTCGATACTCACTGGCTTCAGAACTCGTCAAACCTGGTACTCGTTGCATTTTGATGAACTGTTTCAGCACTTGGCGCTCGCTCGCCACTGATCACACTCGCCAAAACTCGTATGAGTCACGATGCCACCAGCAAGAGAAAATGCTTCTTCAATCGTCACTCGCTCGCCACTTGTCAGAACGAATTAATGACGAGTACTGAGAGGTACCACTTTCAATATTCAAAATTTCACTTTATTGTCCTTCATTGATGCCACAATTCCTCAGCTCAGTTCTCACTTCTTACAGCAGGGGTGTCAAACTCATTTTCACTGGGAGCCACATCAGCCTTGCAGTTGCCTTCAAAGGGCCAAATGTAATTTGAGGACTGTATACATGTAACTACTCCTTAACTAGGGGCAAGGAACTCGGCGCTGTTGCCAGGTAGAAACGAGGTGCCAGGCCGGATAAAACAAAGTGGAGGGCCGGCGTCGGCCCTCCGGCCTTGCATCTGCCACCTGTGTCTTCTGGAAGCCAGCTCTGATCAACACCGCCTGGTGCTTCCTCCAAATGCTCCTGAGATCCATCTGGCCTTGCTCACAACTACAATGCTGGAGTAAAGCACCTGACTCTGACACATAATTGGGTTTTCTGGGATCAAGATACAGCTCCTGAAGTAAAGAGCATCTCTTCCTATAAACCAGAAGGCACATGGAATAGGGCTTTGTGGTTTGACACCTGTGGTGTAAGAACTATGAGTGGTTTTTTTTGAAAAAGGTAAGCTTTCTAAACTGATGGGGTTACCTATTGCCAATCTCTCCCATTGCACTGTGGGCTCCCCGTCAGACAGTGACGCTGAATGACTCTCTCGGTCTCTCTGAAGGGTATGCTAATTCTAAGCAAGCACGAGAACCATGGAGTGACTCAAAAAATATATGCCGAGCAAAGATCATAAAACGTTCAAGCTAGGTCAACATTTTTCTGGAGATAGAGACTTAGGGAAGGGAAGGATTTTGCTTAAGAGGCACTGGGCCAATATTTCAAACCTTTCTCTGACGTGTTTCGCTCCAGGTTCAGCAGGTCCTCGGACGCACAGGAGTAGGCTATGAGGACAGGGGACCTGTGGCAAGCCTGGCTCTCCTGCTCTAACACAGCTTCCAGGTGGTCCATTTCCTGCTTGATCTTCATCAGGTTATCCTGCATGGTGTCTCTCTGCTGCAAACACACACACACACACACACACACACACACACACAAAAACAACACTGAGAAAGTTACACTCTTCTAGAAACTTGCCAGAGTGCAAGAATGTCATACCAATTAATTTTAGCATGGGAATTAAAATCACCTAGTATGGAATGATAAGTTCTGGCTGAACGACTTTTAATCCGACCATATTCATGCAATTAATGCCCATGAAATTATTTCAGAATGATATTAAAGGAGTAAAAAAAAAAAATCCATCAAACTCTCCCTAATAGACTTGCTTTATTGTGATGTCCTTTTGAAGTTATCACAGCGCTCTCTTTTAAAAGCACAGGAGCAAAAAAAAAATAATTAAGGTGCTTAGACACTTTTGATACTTAAAATTAGCACGACTCTGTTAACATTTTACACAGGCCGTGTTTCAAAGATTTAGTATTGGGGGACTCAGAAGCGATGTGGGTTAGTCCACACAAAAACGTCTGACTTCTGGCTTGTGGGGACACTTCTTTTTCTGGGATTCTTTGAACATTTAGTTTCTAACAGGAAGGACAAAAAGCGAATTCCTGTTTGTTCACTCGATGGCTGTTTGTTGACCATCTATTACACACGTCCGACACCGTCCTAGCGCCGGGGACACAGTCCGCACAGCGCTGCCACTCTGTCTGGCGACTGTACCTAGAGACCTTCACGGAGGAGGACCTGGGAGGGGAGGGACCTGCAGACACAGCTCTAGGAACCCCTGTAAGGAGTTACTGTTTCCAACTCAAGACAAGGGGCTCTTCTTCACATACAGGGCTCATGTCAGAAGGATATCTGATAAATACAAGGTTTTCGATAAGCAAAGTATCTGATGATCAAGGAGATTTACATAACAGACCTTTCTTCCTTACTTTTAAGAGGGAATGTTAATGGGTGCCAGCAAACCCTGGGGAAACACGGATTGTTTCACCCTATTTCTTCTCCTGATGCTTGAAAATGACTTTGCCCCCCACTAAAAACCAGCCATCCGCTTTCTCCTGCTGCACGGAGTTCACAGTTTGCAGGGGGCTTTTACGACTAGAAGACGCATTCCCAGCTCCACCAAGGCTTCCAGCGCTGCCCCGAGCCTGCTAGGCTGCAGAAGCGCCACTGCCACCGTGTGGCGCCTGGGAGTAGTTCCACTGCCAGGCCAAAAGGGCTCCCCTAGGTAAATCTGGACCAAAACCTCGGGTACCTGTAAGCTCTAGAAGCTGCATTAGATACTCCTGGCGTGCCCATCACATCTACCCTCGATGTGGCCATTAAATAGGTTATAAAAATCAGCAAAAATAATAGTGGGAGAATTAGTTATCTGTCCTTTAGTTTTTCCCAAAGGAATTACTTTATAGCTTGGACAATTCCCCTGTAGGCAAATGGACGGATTACACTTGGGAGACCAATACCAAGCTGGTTACCAAGTTTTCTTGATTCTAATTCTTACGTGTTTCTCAAACTAGCCCTACTCTTCCATTTCCAACTCTGCTACTCTGATTTCTATTTTTAATAAAGCTACACTGTGGAAATTCCTTTAAAGCATGTTTATCATGCCTTTCTTCCATAAGGACCCTAGTGGCGGACCACTGCTAAGTGAATGCTTTCTGAAAACTACCTTATCATCACTCATCATAGCCTGCAGGAGGAAGTCCAAATCGCTGAGCATAGCATTCAGAAGGCCCTCCATACCCTCTCATCTTTTATTTCTCTCCCGAAGCGCCCACATGCTCTGTTTTCCAGCCACACAGGACCACTTTGTGCTTCCTGGGCATTTCACACCTTGCGTGCCTTTGCCCGGACTGCTGCCTCCCTTCCCTCTCCACCTGGAGGAGTTCTTCTCATCCTTCAAGGCCCAGTTCGATGACCTCCCTCAGAAGCCCCCACCAACCACACGTCAACAGATGACCCCTTACTACTTCATGCACACGGCTGACGCACGCACAGACCGGGGTGGGACCCGCGGCCCTCCTCTCGCACAGCGGTGCTCTCCTGTTTTTGCTACAGGGCAGGCGGGTTTTGAGAGTTCGGCAGCTAGCAGGGGTGTCCAACCTTGTGGGGTCTCTGGGCCACACACTACATACACAAACATTAACAAAAACGGATGAGCAAAAAGGTTTTAGGTAAACTTATGCTTTCGTGTTGCACCGCATTCATAGCCATCGTGGGCCACGCGTGGCCGGCAGGTCGGACGCCTAGCTTACTCATTAAATTCAGTACGTAGTGTTGGTGAGCGCGGTGGTGTGCAGGAAATAAAGGGCTGCGTGAGTCCCACCTAAACAGGAGACTGTAATCTGACTCGAGCAGACGAGGTACCCCACGCTGTCACACCCCCGACGCTGAGGGAGGACCCAAGCCGGTGTAAGACTGCGGGGGGGCATCATACGCCTGAACGCGGAAGGGACCACCCACGCACCCACGCGTGCTTGTTACCTGAGTGGTCAAAATATCGCTCTGAGAGGACAGCCCTGAAGAGTCTTCAGAGAGGCCTGTTTCACTCTCGCACTCAGATGCCGCTTCATCTGAAATGGTAATAAAAATAGACTCGGATGTAAAAACAGTCAACACTGCAATGTGCTGTAGCCGTTTCTTCCCACTGGCAGGACACATACCGCTTTCCTGTTATAAAAAGTGATTACGCTCCTTGTTTTGGGACACCCGGATTTCCTCCAGAAATCACAACAACAAAAACCAGAAGCAAGCCCACCAGCCGTTTGGGCATTGAGCGATGTTCCAGCTAGGTGAAGGACTTTTAAGGAAAAGCACCTTAGAAGAAACATGCTTAAGGTTGAAGAAGCAGTTACTCTAAATATACTTGGTAACTCCTAAAATGTGCTCCCTCAAAGGACGAACCCCTAGCTCATTTCTATAAAAGCAATACCTAAGTTTGAATCCACACTCCGCTCTTCTCGATTCTCCTCTTCCAGGTCAGGTTCCCCTTCCTCATCATCTGAAACCAGTTCCTTGTCGCTCGGAACTTCCTCGTCTTCAGACTGACGGCTCACTTGCTTACAGTGAGAATCGAACATCAAGAAAGAATCCTGGCTGTCTGTATTAGCGGCAAAATCTTCTGCCACACCGCACTGTGAGGAGAATAAGCTAACAGAACATCCTGCTTCTTCGCTAAGGTGACGCTCCTGGGACGCCTTTGCTGACGTGACCTGGTCACTGCGGTTACTTAAGCTACTCTTTAAAGGTGCTTGGTTCTCCTCTGTTTTCTTAGACGGACCCTCTGCGGCAACAGCGCTGCATCTGGGCGACGCAGAAGGTCTACTGGTGACCTTACCAAACAGTAAGTGCTGGAAGCAGGGCAGCTCCTCGTCCTCACTAGATGTGTCCTCTTCTGAGGATTCGAGTTTCCTGGCCCTTCTTGGGTGACCCCGAGCCAAATGTGGGTGGGCTAAGGGACTGGGGCTCCTTCTGCATTCGTTCGGGGCACTTTTGCTAAAAACAGCAGATCTGTCCTTAATGCCACCTTCAGCAAAGCTGTTATTCTCCTTTACCTTGTCATCCTTTAACAGGTCGTCTAGGGTCTCGGAACAAACCTGAGAAGCGGGACTGCTTCCCAGAGGTTGTTCTAGGTTATCTGAAATTTGACACGGAGAGAAATCTGCATTAACAGCCCGCACTACTCCCCCACCTTCTTGCCTTTTTATGTCAGGATCTTTACAATTACTCAGAGGAAGACTCGGTGTACAGACTTCAGGTGGCATGAGCCCCAGTCTGAGAATGGCACTCAATTTTGACCCTCTGTGTCTGCCTGCCTCTGCTTGAATATTTTCACCACTGGAGCCTACTTCATTGGTACTGCTTGAGCTGCCTTCTTTAACGGTGCTTTCTCTCGTTTTGGTCTGGCTGGTTGTGCCCACCGTACTCTGAATGACGTTCTCATGTCCCACTGCTCTGGCAGGTGACACTGAATGTTCCTCCAACTTTTCCTCTGGCAGGTTTTCTTTACTGACCGTTTTAACAGATGACCTGACGGGAGAAATGGGTGGTATATGATACGGGTTTTGTGAAATTCTGTATTTATTTTCAATAGTGAGTTTCGTTTCCTTGCCTCTGAACGGAGATGACTGACAAGGCCTGGAGCTTCCTTTCAGACTATATTTGGCGTGTGCTCCTGGCTTTCTATCTTTCTCAGAAACCTCAGGAAAGCCTGCCGCTGGGTGAGGTGCCCGCACGTGCTCCGTATTCGATTCCTTCTCTCCCCGATGTTCTTCCTTTTGCCCACATTCAAGAGTGACTTTTGGACTTTGTTTCCTTGTGGGCCTGGAGTGGGAAGAGACGGTTGCATATTCCTTTTCTGGATTTCCTGGATTGGAACCCAGAGCAAATGACTGGCGCTTTGAAACCTTAAATGTATTCTGTAAATACTGTGTATCGAGGTCGCTCTCTTCCATTTCTATGCTCGTCTCCTGAACCTCACAGCTCAGGAGATCCTTCACGCCCTCTGTGTCATTAGAACAATCACGGATACGTTCCTTCGGGTTTCCAGCTGCTGCACACCCACCCACACGTTGATCTGGTGCCGTTTCCGCCTTCCCTGGGGTGTCAGGTGCCAGCAGGGAGACGCTATCCTGAGTGTCACAGTCAGTTTCGGGCACCAGTAAAATGTTGGTACTCTCCGTAGACCTGTCAGTTTGCAAGCTTCTTCCTCCACTGAATATCAGATCTTTGAGGTCTTTGGTGCCTCTAGACACTTGAACTGTTCCCCCTTTCTCTTCTATTTCTCCTCTTTGAAGGTTAGCATCGACAAGTTCTTTAAGTTTAGTAGAACCTGAACCATTAGTAAAAACGCCAGATACGTCTGTTAAATTTAGCTCTGGAAGAGCATCACTGGCGAGACTTTTGTTTATGTGTTCATTTGCCTGGTTACTCTTGTTGGCTCCAGCCGCAGGGTCTGGACCTTCCACGAGCTGAAGCTTTTTGCTCTGTCTGACTGGTATCTGCTCAGAATTTCCTTTCTTCGCCTCTTCGCAGCTAGAACAACTATCAATCTGTAGTTCGGTATGAGTAGGTGAGCTCGGATTTTTACTGACTACGAGTTCCAGTGCATAAAGATGCTTGGGAGCGGTCTTCTTCCTCAGCCTAGTCTTCTTGGGTGCTTTTGAACTGTGGACATTTAATTCTAGTTCCATGTTGCTTATGCTGCTGCTTATAGGCTCAGCTTTAGCTCTGAAAGCAGGTTCTTTCTCCACTGATTCTGTTGGGTTAGAATTCGTCTCATTCTGAACATAATCACCTTCTGTTTCATTCCCGTGGCCATTATTAGTAACGTCCATCGCATGACCATTCTGTTCTGTTCGGTCAGTTCCCTCAATTAACTTCTCAGGCGTCTTTGGAACAACTGTCAACTCTACCTTCTTGATAAAATCCTCTGGGTGAAGGCCCGGGGTAGTTCTCCTTTTGCGCTTCAGTTTATTGGTGAAGGGACGCTCTGTCATCTGAGGTTCTGGAGTGGATGCTCCCGTAGCCAGACTGTCAGTTACGTGGCTCACGTTAGGGAGGCTGGCCTTCCTCCGATAGGTTTTCCCGAATATTTTATCTTCAATATTACTTTCTACTGGTTTGGCGTGGACTCGTTCACTTTCACATAGTAAAGCACCACGAGGCTCAGTGGCCAGTGAGGCGATGCTCTCTGGAGAACCAGGATACCCAACCACTTCATCTGGAACTTCTACTGCATCGGCTACTTCCACATTTGACTCAGGCCTCCCGTCGTGGGAGCCATCGGACGCTGGTGTTTCATCGCGTCTGGAAAACCACTCGTTAACTTTCTGTATGCTACTGTTCCGAGTTATCCAAGGAACATCTTGGGACTCTCCAGGGTGGTCAGAGGAGGGAGATTCTCTTCTCCCGTTCTGGGGATCAGCATTCAACACTGCGCTTTCCTCTGTGCTGGGAGTCTGCCCGTCGCCACATGTTTCTTTACTTTCAGCCCATCTGCTCCGCTGGCTCCTCGCTAAGCCAGGCCGCTTGCTCTGATGGCAGAACTCAGCCTTTCCCACAGCCGTCTGGGCTCCAGTGAGGAGCAAACTGCTGCTCTCACGCTGCAATGAGCCGGCACGAGTACGTGTGCCACGTGGTTCCACATGCAAGTCTGACGCAGAAATGCCCTGAGACTCTTCGGGAAGCTTCTCAGGTGCATGCCTCTTCTCAGGGGTGGTCAAGTCTTGATCACCGGACTGACGACGTTCAGTATTTGTTACGTCCTCAGAAAACTCACAAGCAGCTGTAGGTATACAAAAAGGACAGGTGATTAACAACAAATTATCATGGACAAATATGTACTTCATGAAACTTGGGGGTAGAAATGAAACAACTGGCTAGTTTTAGAGAAACTGTCTTCCTAAGCAACCAAGTATACTGAAAATGTAGCTCAAACTCTTTCACATAATTCCTAGATTCTCATTAGTTCCGCTCAAGATTAGAATTTAAGCTTCAGAATTCTTCCTACTCGTAAGCCACACCTCCTGTTTCTGTAACCTGAACAGTGCAGTAAAAGCAGACTGGGCATCAGACACACTGTACTCTGTCCTATCCCCAGACTCATACACCCTGTATTTAAATACCAGCATGCAAAAGATGAAATAGAAACACATAAATTTAAAGTAAAAGGCAACAACCTGTTACATAGGGCTCTGTTACCACCACATCGGTCTAGTGCCATCGAAATAGACCAGGCTGTACCATAACATCAGAGAAAGAGGGATGTTCTACCTCTGCCAAGAGAGGCTGTGAATTATAAATGTCCTAAATGGTCTTCAGAATAATCTAATTATAGTACTGTATCTACCCACTCTCTCTCCAGTGTCTATTACACGGGGAAGACTTGCCATTACCCTTTTTTGCAGAACTCGAACCGGCGTCAGCCCTGGAACCTTGAGGGGCGATCTGTAACAGGCCGTGATCTCCCACGCTGCAGGGGGAAACAAAGCCTTAATGAGAAACACCAGCTGTGTGCCCCGAGAGCTGTCAGGTGAGCGCAATCAAGTATTTTAGCTCCTTTAGGCAGGTGGCCGTGAGCTGATCAATTTAATTCACTTTTTGAAGCCTGCTCTTTAGTAACTACTAGTCAAAATGAAGGGGTGCAAGACTGACACACAGTCTCAAAAACCAGAGAGCAAGAATGCAGAACACTGCTTTTACGGACGAGCGAATGAGAATCAAAATTTAAATGACAGCCCATTTAAATACAAACCATGACCAAAAGACAGTAAGGCAAAAACAAACAACAAACGTTCCCGCAACACTGAAAAGTGTATCTTAACGAGAAAGCAAGAACAAAGACATCTAAAACAGATGAAGCAGACATCCCAACAGCATGCAAAGAGTGCACCCTTCTGCTACTCTGCCTTCTGTACTTCTTTTTGGGCTAAAAACCACTGGCTCTCAATTGAGAGATTAGGAAAAAGCTATTTGCAAACAAATTCTGATTGGCAATGACATCTTTATAGTTCACACAAGATATTACAGATCTTAAGGTCAAGGAATAATTTCTAAGGAAAGCAATTTGCTGGGTAACACAGTTTGGGGCTGCTTGTAGATTTTTGTATAATTCACATAGGTTAAGTTTGAGGAATAGATAGAACTGAGAAACAGAGGAAGCAAAGAAAAATGGAGTCCTGGAGTCCTGACCAGTGGGTGGCTCAGTTGGTTGGGCGTCATTCCTCAAAGCAAAATCTCGCCAGTTTGATTCCTGGTCAGGGCACATGCCTAGGTTGCAGGTTTGGTCTCCCGTCAGGGTGTGTATGAAAAGCAACTGATTGATGTCTCTCTTTCACATTGAGGTTTCTGTCCCTCTCTTTCTCCCTCCCTCACCCTCTCTCTAAAAATAAATAAATAATAACATCTTAAAAAAATAAAAAGGAGTCCTCAAATATTTTTATCGACCACGATTACCACAGTGTCAATACACTGTAGTGCATGAGGAGCTGAGCGAGCACAGATCAGAACCATCTGCTGGAGTGAGTCTGTGAAGAGCTGTTATTTTAAACAAAAGAATTTAAACAAACACAAAGGGTATTTTCGCAGCTATACAATGAGATGGAAGAAAACGGTGTATTTTAATGCCTTGATTCTAACCTAAAAAAAATATACCAAACCTTAACATTAACAAAATACAAAAACGCCAGCTTCGCAGACGAAGGCTCCCTTTGACTCACCTGTAATAACTTGCCTTATTAACTGTATCCTCAGAAGAATCGGATCCTAAAAAATTCATCAAATACCAAATCAATGAAAGAATTTGTACCGAAAGGTTAAACTTAAAAAAAAAAAAAGAAAGAAACACTTTTTGCAAAACAGATATTAATTCAAGGAGTACTTACTACGCACCCACTATATGACAGGCGCAATGATACATATGTCAGGCAGTACAGAGAAGTAGTTATAAGCACAGGCTCTGAAGCCAGATTTCCTAGGTTGGAATCATGGCCCTGCCACTTACTAGCTTCACTACCTCTCTGTGCCTTAGTCTCCTCATCTGTAAAATAGATGTAATAACAGTAACAACTCATGGGGTTCGTCAGGCCTCTCACGTGAGTTTTACAAGTAAAGTACAACAGGGCCTGGACTACACTAAGTGCCCCTAAATATCGGCTATTATAATTTTGATTATTATTGTGTCACAAAAATAATCAAAATAAAAAATGCGTAAGTCTAGGAACTTGAAAAAGACATACAAATAATTGCCAGAGAATCTGGTGAGTGCTACGGTAAACATATGGTGGCACTTGGCAGCCCAAAGCAGGGCTGCTCTTTCTAATTATAAATATATTCCAAAGGATAAGAAAATTAGAGAAAACTACCTAAACCGAGCTCAGCTCTTCTTAAAAGTCATTCTCGCCCTGGCTGGTGTGGCTCAGTGGACTGAGAGCTGGCCTGTGAACCAAAGGGTCGCTGGTTTGATTCCCAGTCAGGGCACATGCCTGGGTCGTGGGCCAGGTCCCTAGTTGGGCGTGTGTGACAGACAACCACACATTGATGTTTCTAGCCCTCTTTCTCCCTCCCTTCCCCCCTTCTACAAATAAATAAATAAATAAATAAATAAATAAATAAATAAATAAATAAAGTCTTTAAAAAAAAAGTCTTTCTAGTCTAGTACAATTTATGTTGGATCCTTCCAAATGCTGTCACCAACCAATCATACTCTTTCTTATCCATCTTTCCAAAGTACAGTTAAGTCCTCACTTGATATTGTCAATTGTTTCTGCCACTTCAAGCAAATTGTCATATAACAAAACCAACCTTATCCACAGAATAACTGATATAAACAAGAGTTACTGTACTTTCCTCTAACATCTCGTGATGTTATAACAAAACGATGTTGAAAGAAACGTTTTTCAAAGACATGCTGTGTATTTACTTACACATACTTATAACCAGACATCTTTCTTTTGCTGTCTTTATAAAGTAAGGTTCTTCAAGATAAGAGCTTCATCTTTTGCATTATTTATAAATTCACCATAAGGCTAATATTATTTTATTTTCACTTCTCAAAGTTCCCTGCAATTGTGTCAATTATCACCAAGGTTTCCGGTAAAAGTGTAACACAAAGAATCTAGCAACCACTATTCTAAACTTAAGAAATCTGAGACTCTTACCCAGTTCAATGTAGACGGACTTATTCTGAGATTGTACCTGCTGCTTTGTCCTCAGAGATTTCACAATTTCGAGGTTAGACAGTTGGACACCAAGACTGGTTTCCTGCTTAAGCAATAAAAAACAATCAACTATTGACCAGTCCTTTGCTTTTTTTTTCCCCCCCTGCTGAAGAGAAACTCAAGGCTACTGGAAAAACAAAACAAAACAAAAAAAAACAAATAGACCATAATAAACGTGCTAAAATTTATGACACCTGGAAAAATCACTCGGCAAATTACACATCAAAATGTATGTTATGCTCTAATGGTTTGAATATTTTTTCCTCTGTTGTTTTAAACTTTTCTAAACAACATGTATCATCTGTGTAATTTCCTGAAGTATAAGAAAAGAACGTGTCGGGCCCTGCCGGGTAGTTCGGCTGGTTAGGGCATCGTCCCCATACACCAAGGCTATGGTTTCGATCCCCGGTTAGGGCGTGTACGAGAAGCAACCAGTGCATGCATAAATAAGTGGGACAACAAATCGATGTTTCTCTCTCTCTCTCTCTCTCTCTCTATCTCAAATCAATAAATTAAAACAAAAGCGTATTTTGAAGCTGATACTTTATATTACAGTACAGAAAGAGAATAAGATTCATTAGCACACATTTCCAATCACATCTGGTAACAGGGTTAGCAACTAAGATAATTTAAAAAAATACATAAAAACAATAAAAACCCAGCAAACCTAAGTGCATACAGTATAAGAAAGAATATTTTTAAAAACCCAACATTACTCCGAATAAGTTTTGCTTTTTCTTTCTGAGCCTTTCAACATTTACTGAAAAATGAATGCTGGTATCATAACAACTATTATTTCTGAGATCTCCATTATTCATTCATATCAGTAACAACAGAACAAATCACTCATTTTTTTTTTTGACAATTATACCTTTTAAACTGAAGCAATTTTCAATCATAAAAACTGATTTTCTTTTCAGGCAACTGTTCAGAGGAAATAAAATAGATGCACTTCCTCACGCCTGGAAAAGGCCTGGAAAGGGACTGGCAAACTAACTGCACGGCCGGGCTCTCGGCTCCTCTAGCCCAGCCATTAGGACACTTGTCCGGCCACTTACTTTACCATCTGACCTCGTTTACTGACTTCGTATGTAATAAGTCCATGATCATACGCCACATTCACTTCGTATATAATAAGTCCATGATCATACGCCACATTCACTAATTCGCAGTACCTAATAAAGACATTTTACCAGAATAAACAAAAAGGGCTTTACCAAGGTAGGATTCTCAGGCTCACTCTGCCGAAGTCTTAGGGCGCGGTTTCGGTAACCCAAACTTTGGATGATAGAAACTTCCTCCTTTAGATGCTCAGGAGAATTAGTTCCCTTTTTTGAAAAGCTGTAACTATTTGCAACTGTGAATTACAAAGGACAACATTTTTATGCTTGGAAAAATGGATTACTTGTAACCAATCAGAGAACCAGGAGAAATCCTGTGCATGTTCTTTGTTGTATTAAGACAATGCGTGCAAGTTCACTTATAATTTTTAAAATCAACTCTGTTAATTCTATTGCTAGGAAACACACAGATGGTCAAAGTTATTTCTGCTCCTTTTCCCCACCCTGATACTAACAAATTTGCCTATTAATACCATACTTCACTGAATCTAAGGTACCAACAATGTAAAAAGCACCATTATTTTCTATGCCACTAAGAAAACATACAATTGAACAATGACACACTATTGGTGATAAACTGTCTTTAATTTTTAAGACCTTAAAATGTGACAAGTGTGCCCCTTAGGACTGATAAAATGAAATGTGAGACCACTTTATTCTCCACTGGGAAATGATTTAACAACTGGATTACAGGTAGAGAGCTAAAAATAACCCAGACCAGGGGTCCCCAACCCCACCACCCACCTACCAGAATCTGCCTGAGGTCTGCCTTCTGTCTCCGCCCCGCCCCCGGCCCCCTGCACAGCAGGTGAGTGGAGCTGGCTTGAGCTCCGCCTCCTGACCTCCCCCACCCCACCTGAGCCCTGCCTCCTGTCCTGTATCGTCCCCTTCACATTCTGTTCCCTACTCCACACCTCTTTCTTGGAAAAACCTGGTCCCTGTTGCCAAAAAGATTAGAGATACCTGACCTAGACCAAAAGGTGTTATCACCTATTCTTAGAAAATAATTGCGTAAACCACCTCCTGAGTTTCAACAACAGCCGCTTGAGCACTGGGCCCCGGGGCTACGCAACACTTACACTGCAATCCTGTGTCCAGCTCAAACGCCTGAATGACTTTCAACAGCTCTTCAACAAGTTGACTAAATCTTGTACTTTCCTGTAGGCTTCTGAAATTAAATTAATTGAGAGACATACTCAGCGAGCAATTATCAACTTTTTAAGGGCACTAACATAAGGAAAGACATGTAAACTAATTTTAAAAAGATGTGGCAACATTAGAAAAACTATATTCAAAGAACAGAGCTAACAGTGATATCACATAATCAAAACATCGACATCAGCATTTATATATATATGTGTATATATACATTTTTTGCCATTCAGGCCTATCAAAAGCTTGTAACTATCTAAAACAATAATCCGATGACACAGTGGATGTACATCCACTGCACAGAGAATGTACTATTCTTAACATCTGCACCCCACCCACCCAACCCCTCACTTCTAGCTCTGGGGGGTTTCTATCAAATATGGATCACATTATTTCAAAAGCACAGAGAGATGACAATATCCAAAGAAAGAATCTGATTTAGGAAAGTTGTAGGACAATATAATTCATGTATTCCTTTAAATATCTGAGGGACTACTATCTGCCAAACACTGGAAAAATAGTGCTGACTGAGACAAAGCCAGTGACCTAATGGAACTTAAATCCTGGCCAGAATCCTGCCGGGATGCACAATATATGAATACATTGTGTGTATGTAAATAATTAAGTAGCAATTGAGTGTGCAAGGAAGAAAAATAAAAGGATCAGGAGACAATGGGGGCAGGTGGTACAGCCCTACTTTAGATAAGGCTGCAAATTCTTGCACCATTGAAAAGCCTTAGAAAAAGGCAACGAATTACTAATATCTGTAGAAGGTACCATAAAACTTTCAGGAAAATAACTTAAGAAATCGTTTATCCTGTCAGCCATACACCCTTTTACACATTTTCCTACTGAGGAACAGTTCCATAGGAACGCCAGCTAGGGTGTTAAGGAATGTCCACTTTTTCCTGTTGCTTCTAGCCTCCCGTCACCACCCGGTCACACACCTTTTGGTTATATCACTCTTACACAAAGGACACTGTGACGGCCCTTTCTTCTGGTTGAGAAGTTTCAGCATACAAAATCTAGAAATTATGAAGAATAAAAAGAACAATTCAAGTTACTCCTTTTTGTAGAGGGGATATTCAAAAGGCAAAGAGCCATGAAAAAAATAATCTCACAACTGCCATTAAGAGCCATTCTAAAGGTAATGACAGGTGAATTACCACCAATGGCTTTAATCGTTTTTAGATGCTGGATGAGGAAAAAACCAAACTACATAAGCAATGATCTATGAAAACTGAACTTCCATGCATATGGCTGACTGTTTTGAGCAAATAAAACGCATTAAAGAGCTAATAAGGTCTATTTAATAATAATTATTACTTTATGCTGTAAATCAGACACAAATGGTAAGTATTTCAAGTAAAATGATTGTAATCCGTTTAAAAACTCGGCACCTTCCCACGAAGCCGCAGCCATTAGGCAGCGCGGCAGTAGCGCAGCGCCGGGATGCTGCACAGGATGGGCGGAACCGAGAGGCCAGGAACTGGCGGCACAGAATCCAGCGCATCGCACCCACAGCCTGGAGGGTTTAACAATATTGTGCGAACTCTAATTTTGAGTTCCGTGTCCAAGTCTACCCTCGCAGGAAGCAATAAATTAAGAGTTCTAAGTCTAGGCAAAATAAAGATGGGCTGACTCGGATGATATTGGGTGCTCTGCATTGCTGTAGATAGAACTAAGGTTATGGACCAATATGGTCGCCAGTTAAGGGAAATAAGTAACGAGAGTCCCACAGCTTAGCATCCACGTACGTTGCTGGTCCCACCAAACCTTGTCAGTTTCTATAACGAGGTTCTGTTTTCTTGATCAGACCTCTTGTTTGTACTTCAGTTCCAACCATTAAGAATCCACCACGTGCTCTTTACCTGGAAGACTGTGCCTGGGGGCCTTGCCGGGTATTGCAATCCCATGGGGCGTGGCTTTTGTCTCCCAAAGACAAGTCTTACCCCTAACCTTTAGCCTCCAGCGGCTGTAACCCTGCTACTTTTCTTCCCTTATACCCACCACTTGAAATTTCTGCTTACTTTTGCTGCTAGACTCCTGAGGGACTATGTTTGATTTACTTGCTAGATTATCCATCTCTTGCCTACTTCTGGACCTCTGCCATATCAAATGGTTTCTAGACTCCAAAATTCCCTGATATTATGATCTAATGTATTCATTTAGCCATCAAACCCTCCTAATACTAAGTCACCACTTACCTGGATTTCCTTAGTTGACTCTAAGACTTGCTTTATTTGATCTATCTGGTCTTTAGGCCTCAGCCATCCCTGATCTGGCTCCTCTTACTATCCTCCAAATAAGTGTATATGAAGGTCATCATTCCAGAACACTGCTTCTTAAACTTCAATGTGTGTAAGACTCTCCCGGGGAATCTTGTTAAAATGCAGATTCTCATCCAGAAGGTTTAGAGTAGGGCTGAGATTCTTGAAAATTCCCATGTGATATGGTTGCAGCAGGTCCATGAGTCCTACTTTGAGCAGTAAGTTCCTAGACCTGCATTGCCCAATACAGCAGTCACTAGACACCCGTGGCTACTCAGTACTTGTAGTGCGGCTACTCTGAACTAATGTATGCTGTAAGCATAAAAAAACAAAGGCTCTTGAAAACTCATTATAAAAAAAAAGAAAGAAAAAAGAATGTCAGCCCCAGCTGGAATGGCTCAGTGGATTGAGTGCTGGCCTGCAAACCAAAGGGTCGCTAGTTCAACTCCCACTCAGGGCACATGCCTGGGTTGTGGGCCAGGTCCCTAGTGGGGGGAGTGCAAGAGGCAACCACACATTGGTGTTTCTCTCCTTCTCTTTCTCCCTCCTTGCCCCCCTCTCTAGAAATAAATAAATAAATAAATAAATAAATAAAATCTTAAGGGAAAAAAAAAGAATGTCAAGCACATATCTCATTAATATAGTTTATACTGAATTGGTAAAATTTTGGTCACAATTGGGTTAAATATATATAAATATGTAACTATAATATTTAAAAACTTTTTAGTAATGTGGCTACTACAATATTTAAATTACACTCATGGTTCATCTTATATCTCTTTGGACAATGTGGTTCTAGATCTTCCAAAAAATATTACACATTTCAGTTGTTTGGAAACTGTAAGACAATGCATGGATAAACTAAGTAATTTTTTTCTAGACTGGTACTATTATGTTTTTTGTATATATCACGTAAGATTTCAGAACTACAGGCTTACCCCAGTTAACAGCGCTATTTTATTATGAGCAATTAGAATTCATCCTGTGAAAATACCATTAATGCTTGGGACATTTCTCCAGCTTCCTCACATAGAGATCAAAGTGTTATTCCGATTATAAAGGTATTACAGAAGAGGTTCCATGAAAAAGTGGATCTGTCACATGGGAATTACATGATACTTTTAGTTCTAACATAGCACTTAAAATATGGCTGGTTCTTTTGCTTATCATATTCTCCATATTAGGAGTCACAAGCCCTTCTCACTCTCCCCCGGTTGCCCACTTCAATTAACCCTTTCAATCTCAACAGATGTTTTCATCTCCAACTTAACTGAGATCAAATGACCTCAAAATCTTTCTGTAGAATTGTTCTCCTTTAAAAAAAAAAGATTCTAGCCCTGGCTGGCATAGCTCAGTGGATTGAGCGTGGGCTGCGAACCAAAGTATCGCAGGTTCGATTCCCAGCCAGGGTACATGCCTAGGTTGCAGGCCATAACCCCCAGCAACCGCACATTGATGTTTCTCTCTCTCTCTCTATCTCCCTCCTTTCCCTCGCTAAAAATAAATAAAATCTTAAAAAAAAATTTGTTAAAAAAAAAAGATTCTACCCATTTATGTTTAGAGACAGGCGAAAGGAGGGAGAAGAGGAGAGAAACATGGATTGGTTGGGCCCTGGCTGGCAACCTAGGCATGTGCCCCGACAGGGAATTGAACTGGTGACCTTTCAGTTAGGAGACTGACACTCAATCCACTGAGCCACACCAGCCAGGGCACAGAATTATTCTCCTTTTCTTTCATTACTGCTTATGAATAATAACTTTATTTCTCTGCTTATGAATAATAACTTTATTTCTCTTGCACCTATTTTCTTTTTCCAACCCTTTCCACCTCCTCCTGCAAATGCCAGCTCACTTCTGAAGGGCTCCTTCCTGTCCTCACACAACGACTACACATGTATGCATAATTTCTTTTTTTCTAGGCACATTCTACTTTGTTCTCTTTGTATCTTTGCTCATATTATTTCCTCTTCCTGTAATTCCCTTCTTCCACAAGCTCTCAAAGTAATGAATGTCTGTACTTTGATTTTTCCTTTACTCACTATAATACCATGTATTCATCACTCAAGGTGACGGGAAGACACACAGTGTATTTCACAAAGATTCTCATCCAGAAACAGTGAAAGCTCCACATTTAAAAGGTTAATCTTCAGCTATCTGTAACCTTTTAAATACCGTGACTTTTATTTTATTTTATTTTTTAAAAGATTTTGTGCCCTGGCTGGCGTAGCTCAGTGGATTGAGCGCGGGCTGGGAACCAAAGTGTCCCAGGTTCGATTCCCAGCCAGGGCACATACCTGGGTTGCAGACCATGGCCCCCCCCAACTGCACATTGATGTTTCTCTCTCTCTCTCTCTCCCCCCCCCCTTCCCTCTCTAAAAATAAATAAAATCTTTATTTTTCCCTCCCTCCCTTCCCTCCCTCCCTTCCCTCTCTAAAAATAAATAAATAAAATCTTAGAGAGAGAGAGAAACATCAATGTGCGGTTGCTGGGGGCCGTGGCCTGCAACCCAGGTATGTTCCCTGGCTGGGAATCGAACCTGCGACACTTTGGTTTGCAGCCCGCACTCAATCCATTGAGCTATGTCAGCCAGGGCAAATACTGTGACTTTTAAATTTTGTTTCACAAAAGTATCAATCCATGAAGAAACTGGTCCCACACTACAGAGTTTGTGAAACATCCCTCCAGAGGCCACAAAACTGAAAATTGCCAGTAGCAGAGAGGTCAGGCTGTGCTGCCCGGCACCTAGCTGAGGAGCAGGGCCTTGGGGATTGGAAGGGAACTAGTGGGAACATATCTAGGCCAGTGGGGTGACTGGAGAAAGCGGGGAGAGACAGTGGAAACGGGCTCTGGGTCCCTGTGAGGACAGACGAATAGGAAGGGGCCAGAACGCAGACAGAGGAGGGGGCCAGCGAGCTGGCAGACTAGTGCTCAGACCATGTCCCTCCAAAGCGAACAGCTTTCCCTCGGCTGCAGCCGGCCCTCACTGTCCTCAGTACAGATGCTCTTCACTTCTTTAAGTTATGGAAACATGCTAATAACCTGATGAAAATGATGCACTGTGTTCTCCCCAAATTGTACATGCCCATAGTTTTTAATACGAGTACAGCTGAACTTAAAATTGAATATAATTCTAGGACATTCATAAAACCCAACAAATCCCAAGTTAAAAACTCTTCAAATTTAAAAATTCCTGAGAAGATACCTAAGTTGATCACTGAAGTTGTTTCTGGGAGGGAAGAGGAAGGCAGGGATTTGGGGTAAGAAGGGAATTATAGTTTGTGCTAGTAAATACATTACCATGAACATGGCTTGCTTTTTCAATTGGAAAAGAAGAAAAAAAATACCAAAATTAGTTGGCATTCAGGGACAGTCTCAAACCATAGCTTAACATCATGGAAATGAGAAATCCTCTTGTTCCACCAAAATACCTACCAAACTTTTTCTGAAATTCTTCCATCAAGAAACATTTTCATTTCAAAGGGCAAGATTCTTAAAAATGTAAATACAACTTAAATCATTGGTATGAATGAATTTCAGCCTAAATATAAACTGATATCAGATCCTTTGCTATCTTTAAAAGGATTATGAAGCAGACAAATGCTGAACCTTCAAAGGGGTAAAGTGGGCCCCGACTGCTATGGCTCAGTGGGCTGGGTGTTGTCCCACGAACCAAAAGGTCACCAGGTCTATTCCCGGTCAGGGCACATGCTTGTGTTGCAGGCCAGGCCCTGGATTGGGGGCATGTGACAGGCAACTGGTCAATGTTTTTCTCACACATTGTGTTTCTCTCCCTTTTACGTTCCCTTCCTCAGTCTCAAAAATAAATGAATAAGATCTTAAAAAAAGGGGGAAGGGGCACACAGAATGTACAGAAAAGAAAAATTTGCAAGGCTGAAGCACATTTTGTTTATTTCACAATTGCTTGCAATCTGCTTGCACCCATGCACACACAAAAAACCAAACAGCTGTTCCAAGTGAGTTGACGTCCCGCTATGTAAATACGTTCGTATTTACTAGGAACTACGGCTCCAACCAACTTAGGGGGACTTTCTGAGCATCCTCTGAGACAGAATGAAATCAAGTTGGAGATTTCTTTTTTACTTAATTGGAGAAGCTAAAACTTCTATAAAAGAAGGTGTATCCTGTGTTATGAAGAATAAGTACAAGAGCTAATAACGGAGTCACATAAAACATTCAAACTTACTTGCAAAATATGTGGTCACATTTTGTGGAAACAGGCTCTTTGATTAGCTCCAGACTAGAAGGGTAAGGGGAAAAAAGATAAACAAAATGAATGTAGCTCAGTAATTCATTAAAAAATAAATACATTCTTAGTAAAGAAGTTCAACTTTAAGTGGCTGTAACTAAGTCAAGGTAAGGGTTAAGTTAATTCAATAAATGTTTATTAAATGTCTGCTGTGCGAGGAGCCAAAAATACAGCAGAGAATGTGATCCCTAGCCTCATGGAGCTTTCAGACATAAGAACAGGATATATACTACTCTTCTCAATATTCTATATTGTATCTATAGCATTTAAAAGGTTATCCAATACTACTTCACATCAATTAGGTTTCAATGATATACTTTTTTGAGTCATCAGTGGGTGCACATCCTATATCTTAACTAAACTTTAAGCTCCACAAAGACAAAAACTTCTTGTATGCCTTTTAAATTTCTTCATAGCGAAAATTTCAAGCATTTACACAAAAGAAACAGTAAAACGTAAAACAAACTCCCTTGTACCACCCCAGTCTCAACAGTTATCAACTCACAGCCAAAGGTTATTTCGTCCACGGCTGACACCCACACAAGGTCCAGATTGCTTTAAAATAAATCCTAGCCATCATACCGTTTCATCTATAAATATTTAAGAATCTATCTTCAAAAGAGACTTTTTAATTTTTTTTTATTTTTTGAAAGACTTTATGTATTTATTTTTAGACAGGGGGAAGGGAAGGAGAGAGAGAGACATTAATGTGTGGCTGCCTCGCACACGCCCCCACTGACTGGGAATCAAACTGGCGGCCCTTTGACCCGCAGGCCTGCACGCAATCCACTGAGCCACACCAGCCAGGGCTAAAAGACACTTTTTTTAGAATAACCATGAAACATCACTACTTCTAAAAAATAACTTCATTAATATCATTTAATACATAGTTAATGTTCTAATTTTCCTCACTGTCTCATAAAAATTTAACAATGAATTGACCTGTAGAATTTCCCACATTCTGGATTTTGCTGATTGTAACCCTGTGGTGAGTGGTGTTACACATTCCTCTAGCCTCTATTTCCTGTAAACTTAGACCTACAGGCTCAATCAAATTCACGTTCAATTTTTTTGGCAAGAACGGTTTTGGTATTGCATACTTTTATTACATCACTTCAGGAGGTACATAATGTTTCGTTTATGATTACTTTGCAAAAACAAAGCAATAAATACTGAGCCCTGGCTGGGCAGCACAGTTGGCTAGTGTTTTCCCTATACACTAAGGCTGTGTGGGTTTGATCCCCAGTCAGGGCACATACAAGAATCACCAATGAGTGAAGAAATAAGTGGAACAACAAATCAGTGTTTCTCTCCCCCCTCCCCCCACTTCTCTCTAAAATCAATCAATAACTTTTTTAAATACTAACTAAAAATATAAACTCTAGGAAAATATCAAAATTTCAAGAAAAGGAACTATATCACCCAAATTCCCATTCCTACCCACCTATCCACAAAATCGCAAGACCTTCCTGAGGTTACGTCGTTCACTAACATAGAAAGTGTTTACTGAACATCTACTACATGCAAACACTATTCTTGGAGATGGAAACACAGCAGTGAACAAAATAAAGCCTGCCCTTAACAGAACTCCCATTCTAGTTGTGGTGGACAGCTGATTGAGAAATAAACAAGAATGCATGGGAACAGAGCTAAAAAGAAAGATAAAGGTGAGTGGGACGGGGAGTGCAGTGCGTTTGGGGGAACACACACAGGTCAGCAAAGCCTCAGGGAAGGTGACCTTGGTGGACGGCTGAGTAACGTGAGTAAACAAGCTGTGCAACAGTTGGGAAAAGAACGTCCCAGCAGAGGGAGCAGAGAAGAGAGACTCAAGCAGGACCATGCAGGTGTATAGAAAGGCAGTGGTAAGTAATGTGCTAGATGGAATGACCAGCGGAAGGAAGTACCCGAAGAGGTCAGAGAGATAGCTGAGAGCCTGAGCAGCTGGGAGCCTGTTGGCTATTTTAGGTGTTTAGGCCTTCATTCTGAGAGCTTTAGCAACGGACTTTTGGCCAAGTTCAGGCAGGACATCAAACAACAGGTAACCTGTGTTGACAGGGATGTGGTTCTTTTCATTAAATGTTTAGCTTTTTAGAAAAGGGTCACAGGAAAAGCTGGGGGCGCTACCCCTCTTGGAGCACACCTGCCTCTTTCCTGTCCGCTCTAGTCCCCACCCCAGACCCTCTACCGTTGCCTTTCCCGCTCCTAAGCACCGAGGACCCTTCTTCTGCTTCTGTAGCTTTTCCTGAGCCTAGCAGCCCAGCCGGCTCACCTCTGCTACCTCTGTAACTTTCTAAATACACTTTCTGTTATAATTTGAGTTCCTGGCTCTGAAATCTTTCTTTGCCAAACTCAAGGACCAAGGTCCAATTTCACCAACACTGAGGTAACAGATCAGGGACGATTGAACAGTAAAAACAAACTTAGGGAAAAGAGGGATAATGCAGGCAGAAGGCAATCAATAACTATGAAACCAGAACAGGACCCTACTGGGGGCGGAAAAGGAAACAGCATTCGGAAAATGGTCCTGGAAATTAAAATTTAGTAAAAATGGTCCTGGCTGGTATAGCTCAGTGGATTGAGCGCGGGCTGTGAACCAAGGGGTCAGTGGTTCAGTTCCCAGTCATGACACATGCCTGGGTTGCAGGCCAGGTCCCCAGTGGAGATCACATGAGAGGAAACCACATATTGATGTTTTTCTCTTTCTCCCTCCCTTCCCCTCTAAAAAAATAAATAAATAAAATCTTATTTAAAAAAAAAAAAAAAACAGATCCAAAATTAGTTTAAAAAGATAATAATAAAATTTAGTGAAAATGAAAAAATGGATAGAAGTTTTGGAAAATGAAGCAGAAAATATCAAAACTGTCATTTGTACACACGTTAGCCTGACCTCGAAGCCCATGAAAATAAAAGCAAGACTTAAAAAAAAAATAGCTGGGGACAATAGCCTCGTTGTGAAAGGTTTGGTAACACAACTCTTACAATCACGGGGCTTCTGACGCAGGACCAGGATGGAAAAGACAAGATCCCAGTGAGTCAGAAGGCGGTTTCTGCTACCGGATCTCCTTTTCGTCGGTGGAGTAACCTTAGGCCAGGCACTCCACCTGACTGACCCCGAGGCTTCCTGTAAGGAGACTGTCACCCACTCTACCACACTCTGCAGGCTACGCTGAGAACAGAATTATATGCTACTTGGGAAAATGTTCACAACCCGAGATGACCTGGACTAATGTTAGTATTATTACTGGGACTGAATGTGACTAAAAAACAAAAACGTGACAAAGAGAACTCTTGATTTGTTACAAATCACTGCTCCTCAGCTAAGCTAGATATCAAAGACATTCTCGGTAGGAGAAAGTGGAGTTAGCTGGACCAACCACATGGCTTTCGTTCTCACCACTGCCTCCGTTCTGAACATAATTATATTTCAGTACGGTAATCACAAGCCAGACAACACAAACATGCTCTAAACGAACTTTGAACAGATGAAAACTCCAATACGTAAGAGGGTAGAAACTGCTGAAGAAAAAGCTTGAAGAGGGAATGAGAATAAAAAGACAAAAATGCAATGTTCCTCTAACAGGTCCTGATGAGAGTAAATGTTTACTCTAAAAGTGACTCAAATATTTTAAACACTTTTAAACCAATCAGTACTTTAGGTCTACTACATGTCTACATTCTGGGCTTCTAAAATGGAAACATAGTTGAAAAGAGAAGGCAGGTTGGGTTCCAAAAATAACCACCACTACCCAAGATACACATTTTAGAACACTGTTTTGAAAGTCAAAAATTTTATATAATCATAAGTAGGAAGTTACAAAGAACTACCAATTATCAAAAATAAAACACCAGTAGTGACTTAGGGGACAACAGAAGGCATTTTATCTCCAGAGCCCTCAAAAAAGTTGGAAACCTACTCTGCAGCTACCGTAAATAACAGTGTTTCCAGTAATTATTTATTAAGACATAACATCTGGCTGGAATAGCTCAGTGGATTGAGCGTGGGCTGTGAACCAAAGTGTTGTTGCAGGTTCGATTTCCAGTCAGGGTACATGCCTGGGTTGCAGGCCATGACCCCTAGCAACCACACAGTGATGTTTCTCTCTCTATCTTCCTCCCTTCCCTCTTTAAAAATAAATAAATAAAATCTTAAAAAAAAAAAAAAAAAAAGACATAACAGCAAAGTGTACCAGGCCCTGTATTAAAAAAAAAAGGCAAGCCCTGGCTGGCATAGCTCAGTGAATTGAGCGCGGGCTGGGAACCAAAGTGTCCCAGGTTCGATTCCCAGCCAGGGTACATTCCTGGGTTACAGGCCATAACCCCCAGCAACCGCACATTGATGTTCCTCTCCCTCTCCCTTCCCTCCCTAAAAATAAATAAATAAAACCTTAAAAAAAATCTTAAAAAAAAAAAGGCAGTACTTATGATTTCCGTACTAGAATTTTCCATTTAAATAAGTTTAACAATGACTAGAATTCAGTTTTATTAACAGTTTAAAAATTAAGTATAATTCTAATAAAAAACATTTAAAAATATAAGCTGCAAAATATACAATATTTGACTAATATGAAAATTTAGCATTAACTTTCATCTTGCAGCTTTAATTTTTATGTATCTCAGTTTTTTAATTGATGGTTTAATTTCCCATGGAAATGTAAAATTAATGGACCCAAATGCCACACTGTTGAGGACTTTTTGATCACTCTTTGTAATTATGAGTTTCATGACTTTTCAAAAGCAATTTTTCCCACAATTGCCATTTTCTGCTTCTCTGGCTCTGATGTTTCATAAATTAGGCTGTAAATCCCATTTAGCTCTCGTTTTTGTTTGGCTGAAACATTGAGGGGCAAGAGAGAGGACAGTTTCTTATAAATCCTGTACCTCTCTGAAAACACAACTTCCATTTTCTCTCTTTTAAAAAATATTTTATTTATTTATTTTTAGAGAGAGGAAAAGGGAGGAAGAAAGAGAGGGAGAGCCCTGGCTGGAGTGACTCAGTGGATTGAGCACCAGCCTGCAAACCAAAGGGTCGCCAGTTTGATTCCAAGTCAGGGCACATTCCTGGATTGCAGGCCAGGTCCCTGGTAGGGTATTGTGATATGCAACCACACATTGATGTTTCTCTCCCTCTCTTTCTTCCTCCCACTGCTCTAAAAATAAATAAAGAAAATATTTAAAGAGAGAGAGAGAGAGAGAGAGAGAGAGAGAGAGAGAGAGAGAGAGAGAAACACTACTTGTCTCCAGCAGGGGGCCTGGCTCCAGCCCCCCCCCCCAAACGCCCCACAACCTAGCCTTATGTCCTGACTAGGGATCAAACCAATGACCTTCCAGTTCATTTGCAGACTGGCACTGAAACCACTGAGCCATATCAGCCAGGGAACACTTTCTTTAATCTTATTTACTTGACTCCAAATATGATAAACAACTTTCATGAAGCACAAAGGAAAACTTACTTAAATTTACTCTCTTGTGTTCAAGATAAGGAGCAATAGATGCAGCTTTCCAATTTATTTACTGAATGTTACCCATACCCACCAATTATCACCATGTTAAAAACCACTAAACTATCAAAGAACCAATTTAGCGTATTATTTAATATCTTCAACAACTGTTTACCAAGTGGCTACTATATATCCCAGGCACTGTTCTAACTCCTGAGGATATGGAAGTAGACAAATAAAAACCTCTGCCCTCAGGGAGTTTATTATATTCTGTGGGGATAGAGGAAAAAGTTAAATAACTATTATATAATGCCAGACAGTAATAACAGTTATAGAAAAAAATAAAACAGGAAAAGGGCACAAGGGGTGTGTTGATGGTGGGTGGCAATGTTGTAATTTTAAATAAGACTGTCCGAAAATTCCTCTTTGAGGAGGTAGTATTTCGATCAAGATTTGCAAGCCATGCAATTATCACAGGAAGAACATTCCAGGGGAAACAGCAAGCATAAAAACTCAGAGGCAGGCGAATATGTCTCAAGTCTGAAAAACAGTTAGGAGGCCAAAATGACCAGAGTAAAGAGATTAAAAGGGAAAAAGGTAGACAATAATTTTTCTGAATTTTCACCAAGAGACTGAGGTATGGTTTTTTTTGTTTTTGTTTTAAGATTATTTATTTATTTATTTTTAGAGAGGGAAGGGAGGGGGAGAGAGAGAGAGAAACATCGATGTGCGGTTGCTGGGGGTCATGGCCTGCAACCCAGGCATGTGCCCTGACTGGGAATTGAACCTGCGACACTTTGGTTCACAGCCTGCGCTCAATCCACTGAGCTACGCCAGCCAGGGCTCTGAGGTATGGTTTTTAATTTCTTTTGTAGGTTTAAGAGATACCATAGAGATCGTCTAGTCTGCATGATGAGGTTAACCTTGTGGTGTATGGACTCTCTTTGGCAGCCGGTAAAGCTCATGAACCCCCTTCTCAAATGATTTTATTTTATTTATTTTTAAAAGATGTTATTTATTTATTTTCAGAGAGAGGGAGAAAGAAAGAGTAACATGGATGTGCAAGAGAAACATTAATTGGTTGCCTCTTGCACGCCCTCAACCTGGCCCGACCCCAGCATGCACTCTAATTGGGAATCAAACCAGTGACCTTTCAGTTTGCAGTCCAGCTCTCAGTCCACTGAGCCACACCAGCCAGGACTCAAAGCAATGCTTTTAAATGCATAAAGTAAAAAATACTAAATTATATAAGAAACTAATTATATTAAATTACAGTGCTATTCATAGGCCTCCAAGGGTCATGGAGGGTGGGCAAGATAAGAGCTCCTGAACACAGACAAGAAATCTTTTCAGGGTGATGAAAATGTTCTCCGTACCTTGATTTGGTAACACAGATCTTATATACGTGTGCGCATATATATGTTATCATATATGTTATATAAATATGTTCTGATATATAACAATATATACTCATGTTATATAATCAACTCATTGACTTAAGATCTCTGCATTTCACATATTATACTTCAATTTTTAAAAAGCCTGAATATTCTAGTTCCCTTTTTATTTTACTGACGAAGACAAAGGCTCTCTCAGTCAGAGACTTGTGGCTTTGAGGACTTGCGGTATTCTCACTTAAACATACAGGGCTAGTTGGAGCCAAAGGTTCTCCCTAAATCCTACCCACTCACAGACACCAATCACTCCTCATTTTATTCTGCCATTATTAAGTCTGTCCACTCCAAGTGATCAAGCTGGCTTTAAAGCTGGATGGAAAGCCCAAGTGCCACTCACTCCAAACCAGATCCTTGCCCAAATGCAGAACCAGCCAAGACAATGTGCAGACTAAGGAAGACACGAGGCTCTGTGTGTTCAGGAGATAGAGAGGGAGGGGAGGAAAAGTGGAGAAAAAGGAGTCATTTTCTATATTCTTAAAGCCCTTCAGTTAAGAAAAGCAGCAACTTTAATAATAGCCTAATCATTATAATTTTTTTCTTCTTACTATGTAAGGTCAGTTCTATTCATTTGCATAGGGTATAGTCATACCAGGAAGAATCTCAAGTCGATAGAATCTTCTGTTGACTTACCAGATGGGACACTCTAGGATTTTCTGCATAGCACTGAGGACGTTTTGTACCTCTTCAACGCGATCCACACGTAAGTCCATCTCTTCCTTTTACAATGAACTTTAACACGTAAACACAGGTATATATAAATAAATCACTATAAAAACATTAAGAAACAACAACTTAGTTTCATTGTCATTTTTAAACGAGAGAAATTTGAGATTGGAGTGCTTTAAAATCATATCACCCATAGAGCTAATATAGCAAAAGCTTTAATTTGATTTTAAATTCTCCGTTTTTCATTGTAATTAAGACCACTTTAAATTCAGTTTTTCACTTCCTTTTTAATCTCTTCCTTTCTCCAAGCAAGGGAAAGAAAGCCACCATGGGTGACTGGGTGGTGGCCTCAGCTTTCTCCAATTGTCCTGGCTGTTTTCTTTCTCTTGCAAAAAATCCAAATGAACAAAAACAAAAGCAACACCAATCAAGGCTCCCCACCCTTGTCCTTGCCCTGCGTTTCCCACTGGCCTGCACTCAGCTCGGGAGCCTCAGGCACATCCACGCCAGCAGCATCTGTGACTAGTGACGCCCGTCTATTTTCCTCTGGTTTCTTCTCGGAAACGCATTAGAATTCATTTAAGGGCTCTCCCTCCCTCAAAATCCTGTCTCCTCCTCTTCCCAGACACATGCCTGCCCCTATTCTTCCTCAGGGTCCCCTCTGACATATATCGACCCGTCTCTTTACATTGCGGTGCCCCCCCAAGACACATTCCAGCTCCTATCATCAGAATTCGCCGTCTGACACATCCAGCCCCCGCCTTATCCTTGGTGCCTCCCACCACCCCGCGACCCCAAAGTGTTCCCCTCCCCACGATTATCCCATACTCAATATCTTAGGCTTCTCAGGTCCCACCCTCCGCCCTCCCCTGCCAGATATAACACCCATCCTGCAATCCTTCAGAAGTCCCTTCCCCAACTCTCTCCACACCTGTTTCTTGCCTGTCCCCCGGAGCGCCCCTTGGGCCCTCCTCCCTTCCTCAAGGCTCTCTCACCTCTACTCAGGAGCAAAGCGTCTGGGCTTTCCGGGCCCAGGGGCCCAAAGATCTGAAAACCCCCCGGACCCTCCAGAAGTCAGAAAATTCAGCGAGATTACTGTGCGCAGTCGCAGTTTTAATTTATCTGTAATTCCCGCGCTTTACCGTTGCCACGGAAACCGGTCGCTGCGGCCGAGCAAGAGCCTCTCAGAATGCGAGACCAAAACACGTTACGGAAAGGCGGAGCAGAAACAGCCAAGCCTGCCGGGGCTCTCAATTGGTCATCTAGTCTTTCCCCGTGTTACGTAATTAGTTAGAGACGGAAGAGAAGGAATTCTCCCGGAGTTTTCTATTCGGCGCCCTCCCTCTCACCTCTACGCTGCCCGTGGCCGCTTATTACGTCACAGTGATTGCTGCAGTAGGGTCGGAATCGCTGAGGCCCGAATTGAGCGCAAGGTAGTGCCTACACACTCGCAGGAGGTCTCGTTCCCCCACCCCTTCCGCCGCAATGGAAGTCTCCAGTTTAGGTAAATAAAAGGATCTAAGGCAAAAAAAAACTACGATTTCCAGCATGCATTGCGGATCAAACGACCTTCGCCAGAGTGTTCCTTGGAAACTGTAGTCGCATGGAGGGGAGCTTCCGACACTGGAAGCGGGCATGATCCTCAGGGCAGCCCAGTTGATAGATTGAAGAGCTCCGCACGCTTTGCACGTCAACAGATATGGACTGGAATGTTAATGTTTTCGTACCTTGAGAGCGGAGAATAAGCTAAAGAACTTATCAGTCCTAGGGAGACTACAATTCCCATCCATCCTCGCGAGTTTCGGGTAAGGAGCTCTCTAAGGTCAGTGACCTAAGGGAACGCAGCGGGCGCCGAACTTGGGAAGGGGACTTAGGTTCCAACCCACGGCTGCGCATTCGTAGTTCCGCCCCTCGGCCCCAGTATTTGTTATTGTTGTGCAGTTCAGGCTGCTCTTGTCCCGCCCCCGCAAGCGCATTCTCAACCAATCAATAGGGTGGTAATTTTGAGGGACAAGTGGTCCAAGCCAATCATCTTGTCGGAAACTCAGAAACTGGGGACTAGGCCCGGTCTCTATCCGCCATGTTAGATTCACCCCGCAGGGGTAGCAGCAGAGCTGGCAGCAAACGGTCCCTGCAGTGGCCTCAGGCGGCGCCCCCCGTGGGCAGGAAGCTGGTAAGAAAGCTGCTGCGGTTACCTAGGGGTTGGGTCACGTCGCCCTGGGAGGGCTTGGGGAAGTTCAAAGGAGTCGTCCTCTGTAGAAGAGGGGCGACTTTTTCCGCGTCTGGGGGCAGCCGTTCTTTTCAGTGACCGGATGGGAGAGCCGTACTTGGGCTGAGGGGGCGGCTGCCGCCGGAGGGATGGAGGGTCCAGGGCTCCGAACGGCCGGCTGCTGCTGATGGAAGGCTGAGCTTCGCCGGCACAAAGAGGGCCTAGGCAAAGAAAAGGAGCGAGTCCTGAGAGGGTGGTGACACTCTCCGGGACGTGGAGTGCTAGGAAACAATAGCTGGAAGACTAGCATGAAGTCTGCAAGAAGAAGAAAAAAATGACCACGCAGTCTCCTCGCCCCATCCCCCTCCTCTTTTTAAGAACCTCGGGAAATAGTCTCCTTGGTCAGGGACCTCGGGTATTAAAAAGGTACCGTTTTTCTGTTTTGTCGAACACCCAGCTTTCCAGGTCACACATTTTAACGTCAGGGATATCTTGCACAAGCCTCTGGTGGAGACAGTAATCAAAGCTCAGGTTCCCGGGCCTGCTTCGTTAAGGACTTCTGGAATCCTGAAAAAAAAACCAACGTAGAGGAGAAGCTGACTTGTGCCAAGCGAAGGTGAGTCAGGAGCGTGAAGTTATAATAATGCCGTTTAATAAAAGCCAAAGCCTGGGCGCCAGCGTCCTGATTTCATTTGTCTTTAAATCTGCAAGGACAGAGGGGCCCACATAGCTTTGGTGATTCCCAAGATCAACATAATTTGCTCCCGCTGTGAGAATTTTCACGTATAAGCCGAGCGGCAGTTCTTTCCGAAGACCTGGATGCGATCCAGCTAAGCTAGCCTCCCCCACTTCCTGTTTTCTCATCAGCCGACCAGCTGGATGAGCTCCAAAGTATCTAAACTAATTTCCAATGGTGTCATTTGAGAAAGGGGGAGGAAGATTAGTTGTCTCGGGGACTCGGAAAAGTGGGAAGTGTGTGTGTTCCTCGGAAGTTGAAAAGGAAGACTGTTTCCGAGTCCCCGCTTTTGGCAGCCTGATCCAGTCACTTCATTTCCCTGGTGGTTTTGCCTGAGATTCTGGGGAGCTGACAGGGGATTCTTTCCCAGTTGTAAGGACCTCCAGAATGGCGTTCCATGGGACTAGATGTCTGCAGGATTGCTAGAAACCGGTGTTAATGTTTTGGTGGTGAACTTGACTCTAGGTGGAGACAAAGAATGACAAAAAAGAAATTGGGGGATGATTGTTTTTGGATTTAAAAAAAAAAAAAACCCTCGATCCTCAAACCTTCAAGGTCCTTTTTAACGACCTTGTGTTGTTTTGAATTGTTTCACAGGACAGTGCTTACGCTGTGGAAAAAAGAACTATTTTAGGTTCTAAAGACTGATATATCAACTTTTACATTTGAGTAACATTTGCAAAGAACTTGCGCACACGTTTTTGATCCTTGTGATAACATTGTGAGGTTGTCATACTTGTGGGGAAGATTAAATCCTCATTTGGTTGAGGATTTAATCCTAAGCATTCAACCAATCCTAAGTATTGGTTGAATATATGTTTATGCGGTTTACACTCTTTCTAATGTGTTTTCTGTTGCTCTTCCGCTCAGCTCTAGCCCCACAACATGGAACCACAGGTTACGCTGAATGTGACTTTTAAAAATGAAACTCAAAGTTTTTTGGTTTCTGATCCAGAAAATACAACTTGGGCTGATGTCGAAGCTATGGTGAGTGTTAGCTTTTTTAAAAAACATTTTATTTATTTTTAGACAGAAGAGACGGGAGGGAAAAAAAGAGGGAGAGAAACACCAATGTGTGAGAGAAAAAACGCTGATTGGTTGTCTCTTGCACGCCTACAACCCAGGGCTGTGCCCTGACGGGAATTGAACTGACGACCTTTCAGTTTTGGGGGCAATGCCCAGCCCCCTGAGCTTCACCAGTCAGGGCTGTGTTGACTTTGATTGGTTTCTCCATCCTTTAAGCATAGATTCCCCCCCTCCCCAAAAGTAGCTATTTTTAGCAGTGTTGTTTAATAGCTGCAAAGTCATTATAATGATCATTTCTGAGCCTTTTGGAACATTATTTTTGACAAGGATTCAGTATTCATATAGGAGATGTGCTCCAGTAAGGCAACAAATAAATTTCTTTTGAAGAATTGAGAAAGAAAAGGTAAAGTTATTAAGTGAGATAAAACATAGAAAACCTATTAATTTTAGAAACAGTCTGAGGAATGAATTGGTGTGGGCCCCACCCTAACCAGGCCCCAGAGGAGTGTTCTCTTGCCTGAGAGCAAATATGTTCCTGTGGTTTGTAAGCCATTTAAGATAGAACTTACGTTTTGCAGGCCCTGATTCCTTGCTTCGATTGCTAGGGCACAGGTTATTTCAAAATTGAGCAGAAAGAGCTCTTGCTGGTGCTTAGACAGAAGCTCGGGTTTTTTGGGGGGGTTGGGGGGTGCTGGTTTATACTTTCCTTCCTCTTGGTTTGCCCTTTGTACTCTTGTTTGGTTTGCAGTAGTGAATGTTTTACTTCCTGTATAACTATTTATCTAACAAAACCCTTTGGATAAACCTGCTTTTACCTGGTTAGTAAAGACCTTTAACTGCTTGTGTGTTATGGCAAGTAAAAAAGAAAAGAAATCGTGGAGAGACCACAAATTGTAGTCTACTCTAGTCCTCCGTCCTCCAGCAGACAACTTCTTACCCTGTCCTGGACAGATGGTCATCCAGAAAGTCCGGTCTTGTTTGTCAGATGATCTGAAAATCAAATAGTTATTTTTTTCCCTAGTAGTTAAATTAGCTGACAGCTTGCCTTTTTTCTGTATTGTAAATGTTAAGTTACAGAAGTGTAGTATGTGCCCATTATAAGTGGAAGTGAAACAATCCAAAAAGGTTAATATCCCTCCATTGCCCCCTCCCTCCATCCACTGTTCCCACCTCTTTGGGGTAATCAGTGTTAACATCTTGATATGTGTTTACCCACATTTTCCTTGTTCATACAAATGTCGTACTAGGACCATATTGTAAACATTACATTCTGCAGCTTCCTTTTTTTACCCAATAGTTCTCCAAGAATAGATAAGAATCCAAGTTCACTTTTTTAAAAGCATAGATTGTCCACAGTATTATTGTATTATAATTTAACCATCCCTTATTGACAGATTGTTTATGTTTTCTTTTTAATTGAGATATAATTGGCATATTAGTTTCAGGTGTACAGCATAACAATCTATACACATACTGCAGTAAGTCAGTCTAGTTCACATCTATCACCAGACATAGTTACAATTTTTTCAACTGGAAGTTTGTACCATTTGACCACCTTCTACCCTCTGCCTCTGGCAATCACAATGTGTTCTCTGTATGTCCGTGTTTGTTTATTTTTAAGATTCCACATAAGTGAAATCATACATTATTTGCCTTTCTGTATCTGACTACTTCACTTAGCATAATGCCCTCAAAGTCAAAAGTTGTTGTTGTTGTTTAAAAATGTTATTTATTTATTTTTAGAGAGACTGAAAGGGAAGGAGAGAAACATCAATGTGTGGTTGCCTCTCACACAACCCCTACTGGGTACCTGGTCTGCCGGGTACTCAGGCATGTGCCCTAACTGGGAACCAGTGACCCTTTGGTTTGCAGGCCAGTGCTCAATCCACTGAGCCTCACAAACCAGGGCTATTCCCCCACCCCCACCTATAAAATAAACTACAAGGGAGAGCTCTTTGTACATAACTTACGCAGTGTTCTTTAGAATAAAGTTTCCCGAAGTGGGATTAATGGGTCAAAAGACATGTGATGTTAATATTTAATGAATACTGCCAGGTACTTTGCAAAACAGTTGTAGCACGTCACAGAAATATATTATAGTGACCTAAATTTTTGACAACATTGGATGTTTTGGCTTTAATTTTTTTTTTTGTCACTGTTGAGATGACATCTCACTGCTTTAATTTGCATTGCTTTGACTACTATTAAAGTTTAACATTTTTTCATATATGTTAGACATACCTGATTTCTTTTTCTATGACATTTCTGTACACTTTTGCCCACTTTACCTGAGTTGTTAATCTTTTATTAGCAGTTTTGCAAGTGCTCTTCATGTATTGCAGATATTAACCTTTTGTCTGTTTTGAGTTGCAAGTATTTTTCCCAGTCCATTGTTTGTGTTTTGACTTTGTTTATAGTGGGGTTGTTTTTTTTAAGATTTTATTTATTTTTAGAGAGGGCGAGGGAGGGAGAGAAAACATCAGTGTGTGGTTGCCTCTCACAAGCCCTCTACTAGGGACCTGGCCCACAACCCAGACACTGCCCTGGACTAGGAATCGAACTGGCAATCCTTTGGTTCACAGGCCAGTGCTCAGTCCACTGAGCCACACCAGCCAGGGCTATGGTGTTATTTTTAACTGTATGAAATGTTTACTTTTTATGCCCATTCTTTCTTTTATGACATTTAGGTTTCTGTTACAAGCTACCTTTTTGATGTCTTGATCACAGATTGTGTACATTTCATTTGCAGGTAAAAGTGTCATTTGATCTGAACACTATTCAGATAAAATACCTGGATGAGGAAAATGAAGAGGTAAAGAATATTATGGTACCTATTGCCGGCACCCAGAATTAGGGATCTTATCTCTCAGGACTGGTCAGGGGCTCAGAAAGTTCAGAATGCTGTTTACCTCATTTGTATAGTGGTTTAAATATATTGGATAACTGCATGCGCCAAGCTGACTGGTGACATTTGAAATGGAGTTAGAAATGGGGGAACAACGCTGAAGAAGAAAATTTGAGAGAGAGGACTTTTAAACTATATAGTGATCTTAAGTTTAAATATATCACAAGTTGCCACTTCGTTTATAATAATACAAGTAATAATGGCCAACCTTTATCAAGTAGTTAACAGTGTGTCCGTCTAAAAACAGCAGTATGTATAGGTACTTTATTATCATCGCTGTTTACCCGTGAGGAAACCGATGCTCAGAGAGGTTAAGTAACTTGCCCAAAGGCACAAAAGCTTGAAAGCACAGAGAAGGGCTTCAGCCCATACCTTCTGGTTCCAGAGCCCAGGCTCCTAATTACTATATTATGCTGCTGTTTAATGTACCTGAAATAAAAGAGGATAAAGTAGTTAGGCGATGAAGTTTCTTAATTAATAGTTACACGTAGTTCATGGTACTGGAAAAGCTGAACCCCTGACCCGAGATTTTAAACCTGTCCTGGGAGGCTGGTCCTAGAAACGTGCTCAGTTGTGAGAGGGCTGTAATTCACTGTTGCTTTTTTTCCTGTTACAGGTATCCATCAATAGCCAAGGTGAGTCAGAGGCCTTCATCTGTTCACGGGCGTGTGCATTTCCATGTACACTCAGCCTTGCAGTGTTCACTTTAGAGCAGAATTGGGTCGACAGTAAATTGACATTGCACTCCCTCATCCATGGGCATTGGGTTACCTAGCAGATTTCTATTTTAGAGCAGCTTTTGTATATTGGTAGGTGCCTTTCGTTGGCGCCCAAGGACAGCTTTAATGGGAGGTTCTCTTATATTTAAGATGCTAATCTTCTGAAAATATGCCTCCCAGTTCAACACATATAACTTGTTCTCTTGGTGTTGCATTTGTCTGTGATTTGGTGTACCTGTTGATGTCAATTTATGAACAAGTGGTATTCCAGGAGCTGATTTATAAGACGGTGGTTCAGGGGTCGGAGTGTACTTTCCCACTGGAACAATGTTAAATTTCAAGGTTAGGTTCGCAGGATAGCCTCCAAAAGTTTATTTTAACCAGCTGAAATGACAGTATTGACATGAACTTCCCTGAGTCCTGAGCTTCGCTAAGCCTAGTGTGCGGGAACTGGGTAGAGGTTTCCTGACCGGAAACTTCAGTAGCAAAGAGGAATTTTAAGGGGAGAGCTAACCTGCAAGTGGCTTCTGTTTGCAAGGCGATGAGAAGGGAGTTTGTCAGCAAAAACGTAGTAGCTGTTCATATGTAAGGAATGCAAGCTAAGAATTCTTAAAAGTCAGGATTGACTGTACTTAATATAACCTTTTGGGCCGGTGAACAAATGTCACAGTGTGTATTTTTTGTCCCTTTAGGAGAATATGAAGAAGCACTTAAGGTAATGGTTTTTGCATCTTATTTTCAAATAATTTTCAAGTATTATGACTAAAACTTGAACCTGAATTCCATTAGCCATGGGGAGAAACTAATGAATAGAAGCTGAGAAAAACCTATTTTTAGAGAAACTTTGATGAACAGGGCATACCACTCAGCAAAAGGCAGGTCCTAATATAAAGGGTTTTTGTTTTTGTTTTTAATTGGGCTGCTTCAAAGTTTATTTATTTTTAACTTTATTTTTTATTGATTTGAGAGACAGAGAAAGAGAAACACTGATTTGTTGTTTTACTTGTTTATGCATTTATTTGTTGATTCTTGTATATGCTCTCACTGGGGATTGAACCCGCAACCTTGACGTATTGAGACAGTGCTCTAACCAACAGCTATTGGCCAGAGCCCTAATATAAATGTTTTCTTCAGTTATCATTCTATCTCATTTCTGGTCTTGGTGCTACCATTTAAAAATACAAAAAACTCTGGCGCTTTCTGGTTGACATTTTTCATCTTCTTCCTTCACCTTGATCCCCCTATAGAATGTTGCAGTGTAATGTGGAAGGGCTTAAGGTATGAAAAGCACCCAATCACACACAATGTCTTGTTGGTCAGCAATGAACGAGAGCATTCCTCAAGGTCACTTCTTCGAGGTGTGCCAGCAGTTCCTTCATTCCCGCCTTTGTAATTAAGGTTTTTCTTCAAAGTTTGCCTGTGCTCACGGACTTCTAGTCCAAGATTAGGCTATTTTCTATCATCACTTTTGGTCTAGGGGAAAGGCAAGATTTTTTTCACTGGGAGCTGGATTTACCTTTTCTCGTCAAAATTGCTGTCTGGGTGTCACTTGTTTCAGTAGTTTAGCCAATGTCTTCTTGGTTTTTACTCAGAAATCTATATTTACCAGCTAATGTCCTGGTTTTGGATATTCAGACCCTTCCCTAGATTCTTACAGTCAAGATACTCATCTCTGTTAATAATTCCTCATGCTTCATAATCTCCTCACGCCCCAGTTTCACATGGTCTTCCTGTTTCCTCTTTGCTTTTAAGCTGTTCCAGCAGGCTGATCCCCCAGACCCCTTCAATTGTGCACAACTTTTCCTGGTTTTCTTTTATCCTATTATCAGAAGATATCGTAGTTTCATTTTAAATGTCTTCTGAGATCTTCAAAAGTAATACCTTTCCCACAATCACTGTTAGTTTACCTTGTCAGTCAGAAATCTTGGACCTCAGGAGCCTATCTTTTTCCAGGAAGCAAGACTTTATATATAATAGTACTATTTAATACTTAAGGTCCCATGTTTATATTTAGGCACATTTTCTTGAACAATTTTTTTTTTCTATAAGCTTTACCACATTTTACTAAAAGGTTCTCAATTTATGGTCTAAAATGGGATTTGGCAAACTGTACCTAGTGGGCTGGCTATTTTTATAAATTAAGTTTTATTGGAACACAGCCATGTTAATTCCTTATGTATTGTCTGTGGCTGCTTTTCCGCTATAACAGCAGAGTTTTGACAAACTGCGTGGCCTGTAAGCCTAAAATATTTGTTATGTGGCCCTTTAAAAAGTTTGCTGATCCCTGATTTAAATAATATCTTTCAAACTTACTGGCCATGGAATGTTTTAAAATGAAATCTTAAGAAGCCTTGCCCTGGCTGGTGTGGCTCAGTGGACTGAGCCCATGAGCCAAAGGGTCGCTAGTTCGATTCCCAGTCAGGGCACATGCCTGGATTGCAGGCCAGGTCCCCAGTAGGGGGCGTGTGAGAGGCAACCACACATTGACGTTCCTCTCTCTCTTTACCCCTCTGTCTAAAATGAATAAATAATATCTTTAAAAAGAAGAAGAAGCCTACTCTGTGAAATACTGAAGAATAGGTCTTGTCACTGGGTAACAAGTTGAGGAAGCTAAAACCCCTTGGACTTGTAATTTTTGGACATTGGAGTACCTTCATGGAACCTCAAATGCACCTTGAAGTAGAGTTTTCAAAATAGGATTTTTAAGATGTTCTTAAAAAAGGAGTGATCACTCAAACATGGTTTCCAAAATACTATTCTTAGTGGGAAAATAAACACTTCACTATAGGATGTAACTTGAAGTGTCTTGGGTTCTGGTAGTCTAGTCTTGACTTTTTTGAAAAGTTGAGATTAAAATCCATAAAGGAAGACCTACATAAAATTCAATTAAACAGAAAAGTAGTAACCCAGTTAATAAAAAAATCTCACCTAATAAAGTGCTGCACTAAAAACCTGCTTTTGTGTTTTTAATTACAAAACCATTCCTAGTTAACATTCTTGGCAAAGAAACAGCAGGCTGACATGGTGTGTCACTTGATTTAATTAAACAAACATTTCCCAGCATAATTCACCACACCTCTTCTGTTTGGGTGTCATTTTATTAATCATTTTTTAAATTTTTTCAATTATAGTTGACATACATTGTTAGATTAGTTTCAGGTGTACACCCCAGTGATCAGACATTATATAACTTACAAGTGATCATCCTGATAAATCTTGCACCCGTATGACACCATACATAGTTGTTAGAATGTTATTGACTATGTTCCCTATGCTCTACTTATATCCCCATGACTGTTCCATAACAGCACATTGTACTTCCTGGTGTCTTTACCTTGTTCACCCATTCCCCAACCCCCTTCCAGCTGGCAGCTGGCAGAATGTTCTCTGTACCTGGGAGTCTGCTTCTGTTATGCTTGTTTATTTTTTAGATTAAATTGTTGGTAATGTATTTATTGCTATTTGTTGTTTATATTTCTGCCCTTTTTTCCTCTGAAGACCCTTTAACATTTGATATAATATTGGTTTGGTAGTGGACTCCTTTAGTTTTTTCTTGTCTGAGAAATTCTTTATCTGTCCTTCTATCCCTTTTCTTCCCCCCCTTTTCCAGCAAACGGGTTTATTCAGGAACAACAAAGAATTGCCGTTCTGGACATAATGGTCTAATGGTGAACCATACCCAAGTCCAGAAGACAAAGGAGAGGACTGGTTTTGTTTTGTTTTTTTAATTGATTTTAGAGGGAGGGAGAGAGTGGAAGAGAGAGAGAAACATCAATTTCTTGTCCTACTTATTTATACATTCATTGGTTGATATTCTGATGGGGGAACTGGGATTGAACCAGTGATCTTGGTTTATGGGGAGGACACTCCAGCCAAAAAAGATAATGGCCAGGGGAGGACTGTTTTTGAAAGGGGGCTGTTGTAAACAAAGAATTAATTGGAGGGAACTGGGAGTTGGAAGTGTCACAGCTTTTCATTGGCTGAGCTGGAACAGTCTCATTCATTGGTTAAGTAGTTGCTGTGCAGGAAAAAGATCCTCCTTTCTGCTGGAGTGGCAGAGCAGAAAAACTTCCTTTATTTTCCTTGGCCATCTTTAGAATGTTTCTTCTGTCTGGAATTCTCTGCACCCATGCAGGGCTTCAAATATTAACTCGTTCTTTTTCAAAACATGCATTGTCCTTGGATTCTAAGTAATAACTTTGCTGGGTAGAGTAATCTTGGTTGTAGTGCCTTGCTTTTCATCACTTAGAATATTTCTTGCCAGTCTCTTCTGACCTGCAAGGTTTCTGTTGAGAAACCAGCTGACAGTCTTATGAGAACTCCCTTGTAGATAACTAACTGCTTTTGTCTTACTGCCTTTTTTAAGAAAAGCCTCACCTAAGGACATGCTTATTGATCTAGAGAACAGGGAAGGAAGGGAGAGAAATAGCAGTGTGAGAGAGAAACGTCAGTCAGTTGCCTTCTCGGATGTGCCCCAACCAGGGACCAAACCTGCAACCTAGGCATCTGCCCTGATCGAGAGAAGGACCCACAAACCCACAATGCCTTGGTTTATGGGATGGCATTGTAACCAACTGAGCCACATCAGCAAGGGCTCTTGCTGTTTTTAATATTCTCTCTGTCTTTAACTTTTTGCATTTTAATTATGATGTGTCTTAGTATGGGCCTCTTTGGGTTCTTCTTATTTGGGACTCTGTGCTTCCTGGACTTGTGTGCCTGTTTCCTTCACCAAGTTATGGAAGATTTCTGTCATTTTTTCAAATAGGTTTCCAGTTTCTTGCTCTCTCGCTTCTCCTTCTGACACTCCCATGATGCAAATGGTGGTATGCTTGAATTTGTCCTAGAGGCTCCTTACGCTATCCTCATTTTTTTGGATTCCTTTTTCTTTTTGCTGTTCTGATTGGGTGTTTTGGGCTTTAATTTTGATTTTGATTTTGCTTGCTTATCTTCCAAATTTCTGATTTGATCCTCACCTTCATCCTCTCCACTGTTGATTCCTTGTAATGTATTCTTCGTTTCAGTTAATGTGTTCCTCTAGAGTTTTGTTCTATTCTTTTATGTGTGCTGTGTTTCTTTGTTTCCTCATTTTGGCAGCTTCCTTGTGTTTGTTTCTGTGAATTACATAGAGCTGCTATATCTCGCAGGCTTAGTGGAATGGCCTAGTGTAGTAGGTATTCTGTAGGTTCCTGGCTCGGCCACCCTGATCACCCAAGCAGGGCAGTCGAGGTGTTCCCCCCTCCCTGTGAGGGCTGTGTATACCCCCCTCTTGTAGTTGAGCCTTGATTGCTGTTGGCATGTCATCGGAAGGGATTTACCCCCAGGCCAATCACCTATAAAGGTTGGCTGTGACCACCTACCTCTGACCACCATGGAGGATCAGCTGTGTAGGGGCCTACCCCACAGAGCAGGACTTAACCTCAGCCAGGACTCAGGTGCCTGCTGAGTGTGCCCCTTGAAGTTGTCACTGATGGAGGTGGCGGGGTGTGGTACTTCAATGTGGTCTAAAGCTGCCCGCTGTGTGTGCTGGCTCTGGGGCCTTCCAGGAGGTGCAGGCCAAGGTCAGCTGCCACCTGTGTTCTGCCCGGAGCCACCTGACATGAACTACAAAGCGATCTGCAGGTGGCTGCTACCTCTGCTGGGCTTAGAGGTGTCCAGGCGAGGCCAAGCTGTGAACCAAGGCCAGCTGCTACTAGTGCCCAGACTGGGCACTACCCAAGAGGTATGGGGCTCACTGAGGCCAGGTGTGGTTCATTTTAAGAGATTAGGAAAACCTGTAGACTGAGCCATGACATGGCTCGGCTGCTGTTTGTATGGAAAACCCACTGGAAGCAGCTTAGGTGGGCGGGTGGGGCAAACAGTGTGAACCATGTTGATGGAGTCTCAGATATGACCCCTGCCTGCCAGCTGTGTGGGGAGAGGGCGCATCAAAGGAGCAGTGGCCCCCGCAGCACTGCTGTCTGGAAGAAAGCTGCTTGTCTCCTCCAGCTCTCACCCTCGTGCCAGGCTATTCTGTTCCTCCCCGTGTGTCTCTAGTACCTTTCAAACTGCTGCCCTAGTGGTGGAGTTAAGTAAGTCTGTGTGCCCTTAAGTTAAGGGTCTGTGACCCTTTAAGAGGAACTTCCTGGGACTCCAGAAGCCCCGTGTTTCATTCAGCCATATCCCTATTGGTTTTTATAGCCAGAATTTATGGGGATGTCTCTTCCTGGCACTGGAACCCTGGGCTGGTGGGCCTGGTATGGGCCTGGGAGCCCTTGCTCCTCAGTGGGGACCTCTGCTGCCAAGATACCCTTCCCAATTTTTATCTCCCAAACATGGGCCTGGGACCAGCCTGTCTTGGCCTCTCTTACCAGTCTCAGTGAGGCATCTTATTTTTTAAAGATTTTATTTATTTATTTCTAGAGAGAGGGGAAGGAAAGGAAAAAGAGAAGGTGAGAAATCAGTGTGAGAAACATTGGTTGCTACTTGTATGCACCCTGACTAGGGATCAAACCCACAACCCAGGCATGAGCCCTGACTGGGAATCAAGGAGGTAAGCTCTCACTTTGTGGGATGACGCCTGACCAGCTGAGCCATGCTGGTCAGGGCTGGCTGCTGCTTTAATTCCCTAGTTGTAGGAGTTTTCATTCAGCCAGATTTCAGGCAGTGCTGAATGATGGTGGTTCTGTAGCTTAGTTGTAATTGTAATGTTGTTGTGGGAGGAGGCAAGTATTTCATTTACCTACTCCACCATCTTGACCAGAAGTCCTGTTTGAGTGTCTCTGAAATTGCCTTTGGAAAAGAAATCACACAGTGTGTTTCTATTCCATAATGTGTGCTCTCAGATGGCAGTTAAGCAGGGAAACCAACTGCAGATGCAAGTCCACGAAGGCCATCATGTTTTTGATGAAGCCCCAGCCCCAGCCGTAGCAGAAAAACGCCCAGTCTCCAGGGCAGGGAAGAAGCCACTTGCACATTATTCTTCACTGGTGAGAGTCTTGGGAGCAGATATGAAGACCTCAGAGGAACCTGCAGCACAGGTGTGAAGGAAATGGACCTGTCTCTACAATTTTTCTTTTTGATTTGATTTTTTTTATTTTTATTTTCAGAAAGAAGGGGAGGGAGGGAGAAAGAGGGAGAGAAACATCAATCAGTTGCTTTGCGCTCCCAAATGGGGACCTAACCCACAACCCAGGCATGCACCCTAATTGGGAATCAACCTTTTGCTTTGCAGAATGACGCCCAACCAACTAGGCCACACCAGTCGGGGCACCACACTTTTTTTATCCTTAGTGTTTCATTCTCTCTGGTGTAAGATTTGAGCTCTTCAGAAAGATTGGGAGTTATGGTGACCATCTCTGCCTTTTTTTTTTTTTTCTTTTAATTCTCACTCGAGGATATGTTTATTGATTTTCAGAGAGAAACATCAATTTGAGGGAAACATTGATTGGTTGCCTCCCGCACACGCCCCAACTGGGCATCAAACCCGCAACCTGGGCATATGCTCTGACCGAGAATCAAACCCACAATCTTTTGGTGTACGAGACAGTGCTCCAGCCAACTGAGCCACCTGGCCAGGGCTCCGTCTCACTTTGTGAAACTGGTAACAGTGGTGACTTTTGGAGAGGCTGATGAATGGAGTGACACAGAGACTGTTGTCCTCTTATACTCTGTCATGCTGTCATTTGACCAAAAAACTCCAAAACTCACAATAACAACATTTCAGGGAAATTATTTTAAATAGAAAGGAAAAGTAATGTCCAAGATTTTGATTTTGTTTCCTTGTGGCAGTTTCCACTTGCTCCACGTGATGCAGACGAGCCTCAGGACAAGCCCCCGGACTGGTTCACACGCTACCTGGAGACAGTGAGTGTTCCGTGGGGCTTGGGTGTTCGCAGCAACGCATGGGGTGTGGAAGAAGTAGAAGACCAAACCCAAATGACTGCTGCCCTGGTAGCTAATAATTTCCAAACTAGAGTAGTTCCAGTAAAGAAAGCTTTCAACTTTTGCAGTGATATACCAGAAAAAGAGTGCATTTAATTCTAAGGATATAAGGGAGAGGGGCAAATCTCTGTGCTAAAAAGGAAGAAGTTGGAAATTCACTCATCAAAAGGGTTTCTTGATTTTTTTTTTTTTTTGAATCATTTTAGCTGTGGGAGAAACACTTTTTGCTATGTTTCTGTCCATTCATTTAGTAGATATTGGCTGTTTGTTATGTTCTTACATTGTACCACAGGTGGTGAGGTTTCAAGTCTGTTTGTGTCTTCATTGCCTTTTCCCAGTATTGGACTGAGGGGTTTTCCCACCCCACCCCACCCCACCCCAATCTTCTGTTCTGTGTTCTAGTTCAGACAGCAGGTGGTGAAAGAAACTGTTGAGAAGCTTGAACAGAAGTTACATGAGAAGCTTGTCCTCCAGAGCCCGTCCTTGGGTTCCTGTCCCTCGGAGGTCTCAACGCCTATTTCAGAGGAAACACTGTTTTTGCCAGAAAACCAGTTCAACTGGCATATTTCCTGCAGCAGCTGCCAAAGGAGGATCTTTGGTGTGCGCTACCAGTGCAGGTAAGCAGTGACTTGGGAACGAATAGCTACTAATAGACCTTAGAGGGGGCCTTCCTGGCGTTCTGGGTAAGTAATGGAAAACTGCTTGTACCCTTATCTCTGAGCATCAGATATAGCAGCTCTGCATTGGAGACAGCTGTTTTTCAAGAAAAAATAACTGCCCTGACCAGCATGGCTCAGTTGGTTGGAGCGTAGTCCCATAACCCAAAGGTTGCCTGTTCAATTCCCAGTCAGGGCACATGCCTGGGTTGCGGGGCCAAGTCTCTGGTATGGGTGCTCGAGAGGCAACCACACATTGATGTTTCTCTCCCTTTCTTTCTCCCTACCTTCCCCTCTCTATAAAATTAAATAAATAAATGAGGAGTAAAAGAAAAAGCATTTGAATAACTTCAGATTGTTGTGTTCAAGTATGCATTTGAATTAACAGAGCCAGACAAAATTACGTTCCCCAAAACAAAGTTAGATCACCAAAAATTGTCTGTTCTAAATACTTTCATATCTTGTTTCCTCCCATAGATTTTCCTTTGAAATAGATGTAGGTTAAATGTTACTGTACTCGTTTTATTAGTGGGGAAAACTGAGACATGGCATGTTTGGGTGGCGTGCTCAGGTTACCGCCTAGCTGGTAACAGAGCAAATACGGAGGTCTGGTCTCACGTCTCCCCGCCTCAGGTACTTCCCACTGTGCCCTTCTTTCCCCCCTAGTCTCTGCCCCTCTTACAATATCTGTGAAGACTGTGAATCGGGGCCATATGCCCACGACTCCAACCATGTCCTGCTGAAGTTGCGGAGACCTGTTGTGAGCTCCTCGGAACCATTCTCTCACTCGAGGTTCTCTACTCCCCGTCTTCCTGCTGCGCTGGAACAGGCCAGGTAAACCGCATGCACGTGGGACACGTGTTCTCTGTTTGGCCTCTTGGTTCTGGTGACAGGCTGTGAATCACAGAACTGCAGAAACAGACGGTCTGCTATTTCCCGCCCATTTCTAGTTGGTGTGCAATGACGGGGACAGTTACCCAAAGCTAGTGAAAGGGAAATGAGAACTGTAGAAAGAGGTTAAGAAACTAAACTCTATACCTGAAATCTATATAACTTTATTGACCAGTGTCAACCTCCAGTAAGTTCAATTAAAAAAAAACAACAACAAAAACTAAACTAGAAACTGACACTAATGGAGACTGACACTTCAGGTGGCTCAAAATAGCTTCAGGATTTGTGAGGTTGGTTTTTAATACTGTCCTGTGTTCTCTCTCACAGGCTCCAGAAACAGGTTGACAAGAACTTTCTTAAAGCAGAAAAGCAAAGGCTGCGAGCTGAGAAGAAACAGCGCAAAGCAGAGGTCAAGGAACTTAAGAAGCAGCTTAAACTGCGCAGGAAGATTCACCTGTGGAATTCCATCCATGGACTCCAGAGCCCCAGGTCCCCTCTGGGCCGGCCCGAAAGCCTCCTGCAGTCTAACGCCCTGATGTAAGCCCACGGCCCGGGCGGGAGCTGCGGCTCCAGGTCCGGCCCTCTAGGGCTGGAACTTCAGCCAGTTTCTCTCATGTTTATTGGCAGCTCTAACACCCAAACTCTTAAAATTTCTCCTTCTCTGATCCTAACATTTATTTTGACACTTCCTTTGTTGCCTTCCTCAGAAAGATAGAAACCACTAAGGTCCAGAACTGGTGGTGTGACCTCTTTTCACTAGAGGCAATCTGAATTTGAAGCAAAGGGAGCAAATATTTTAAGCCTGACTTGCTGGCTGTTTTATTTATAGATGCTTTTAGTTATTCTCATCATAGCTTTTTGGCTCAAGAATCAGATCTGTCTTCTGTTCGTAAAAAATGTTGTGTTACTTTAAGTCAAATGCATGAGTCCATCCTCAGGAGTCAGAGTCTCAAATTGTGATGCGCGTTACTTAGAACCATCACATCCCACAGCGAGTGACTGAGTGTCCAAATTTCTGTTCAGGCTCCCTTTGCAGCCCTGTGCCCCAGCTACACCAACCCTCAGTGCAGCATTTGTGGATGAGAATTTGCCCGATGGGACTCACCTTCAGCCGGGAACCAAGTTTATCAAACACTGGAGGATGAAAAACACAGGAAGTGTAAAGTGGAGTACAGACACCAAGGTATGTTTCCCACAGAAGTGTAAAGGTGAAGTGGTTTGAAGTGGCCCAGTGCTCAGCTGGCAAGCTTGCTTGCTTTCTCTTGTCACTGTTCATTTCAGCTCAAGTTCATGTGGGGAAACCTAACCATGGCTTCGACGGAAAGGAAGGATGTTTTGGTTCCCTGCTTGAAGGCCGGCCACGTGGGAATTGTGTCTGTGGAGTTTGTTGCCCCGACCTTGGAGGGAACATACACTTCCCATTGGCGTCTCTCTCACAAAGGCCAGCAGTTTGGACCTCGGGTCTGGTGCAGTATCATAGTGGACCCCTTCTGCTCCGCAGAGGGCTCGGATAACATGGAGAAGGGCACGATGAGCCCAAGCAAAACCGATGACCTCACCTGCCAGAAAGAGGTGAGCGTTGGAAGGGGTGACCAGAACTAAAAAAGCCCACTTACAGCTGGTCTTTTCTTCCAGAAATCTAGAAAGGCTAGCTTTACCACCACCGCCCCCCGCCCCCCCGCCCAAAAAAAAAAAAAAAAAAGCTTACGTTGGGTCTAGTCCTCAGCGGGGAGCTTTGCTTGTGTACCCTTAAGATCTGGTGCAGGTGACCCTCCATGCTTTTGTGTCTCTTTGAAATGACGTACTGCCGGCCCCTTCGCCGTGCTGGGTGGGGACAGGAGGGCTGCCTGGCTGGCCTGTGGGGCTGCTGGGCCGATGGCTTTGCTCCCGAACATTCATCTCTCCTGAGCGTCCCTTCTGTGTGTTCCCTAAATACTAATGAAGCCTTGCCCTACTTATTACTTGGTGCAGCTTATTTTTTTTTTTTTAGGCAACTTCCCTGTATTAGTTGGGCATTTTTTTAGAGTGTTTACTATTTAAATTTAGTTACCCGGTGTTAGTGTCCTAGTTTTGACTGTTGTTACTATGGGTAATCTAAGTAGTTGTCATTATGGGAAGCTGGGTGAAAGGGGGTAATAAGTGAATTCTGCACTATTTTTGCAACGTTTCTCTAAAATTACATTGAAACAAAAAGTTTAAAACATGAGATGCAGTATTGTGTGTCAGCTTGCCTCTCTGGAGTTCTGTCAAAGGGGCTAAAATTTGTCCTAATGGTTTTTCTCTGTAGGAAGCTTTCCTTCTGGCTAAAGAAGACCTTCAGCTTGGTGAAGCAGCTGAGCAGACAGAAGGGAAAGGAACCTGCGTCTCACAGAAGACCAAAAATGTTGCCAGCGAGAGGGAGCTCTACATCCCGTCCGTGGACCTCCTAACTGCCCAGGTGGAAGACTGAGCACTTTGCGGGGCGAGGGACAGAAGTACTGGGGAGAGAGTCCTTACCTTGCTGAAGAGAAGGTGGTCTCACCAGAGACACGGTGCCCAGAATTTAGAGGGCTGCCCGCTGTGGTTCAGTCAGGTGCATCGATTGGCAAGGAGATCTGTGGAAACAAGTGCTTAGACTAAATGTCCTTCCGATTGGGAACTCAGTCTTGCGCTTCACCACAGCTTCCCTTTAGTTGCCTCTGCGTTCCTGCCTGTGGGTTCTCCTTCGCCCACGCTGCATTTTCTCTTTCCTGCTGTTCGGTTGTCTGGACATCTGATTCCCATTTAACTCCTTGTTTCCACTTGACTGAGGGGAGGCATGAATTTGAACAAAGTGTAGTCTAGAGTAGTGTGGAGCTCGGTGGCCGGCGAGTCCCATGAAGACAAAACATGGCTCCAGCGTGTACCACCTAATGTTGCCCATTTCCCCCCCAGGACCTGCTGTCCTTTGAGCTGTTGGATATAAACATTGTGCAGGAGTTGGAGAGAGTTCCTCACAACACTCCTGTGGGTAAGAGTGCCCCTCAGTCCACCTTGTGTATGTTATTAACAGACGGAGGAACCGTGGCCTAGGTCTGGGAGTGTTTTGTTCTGAGGAGATAGACGGCGAGGTCCCCGCAGTGTGGCACTGAAACTGGGCCCGTGTGTCTGTTTCCCCTTCTTTCCCTGTGGTCTCGGGCAACAGTTCAAGTCTGTGTAAGTCCTCTCCACCACGAAGGGACTCGCATCTCCATTTTCCTCTAGATGCGTCCCTTCGTTCCTTTATACTCACGTTTCTGTCTTGGATAGGCCTTCCGGACCGAACAACGGTTCATGATCCTTCCTGCACTGATTGATTCACTTGTCTGAGATACTCGCCCAGTGGTCTGGAGAGGTTCTTTACAACAGGTCTTGACACACACCTTGTATCGCAGCCCTGCAGGAAGCAAGAAGCCTGTGAGCTGCTGCTTCTGGGCACTGACTTTTGACGATAATGCCTTTTCTTTGCTGATGGTTCTCCTGTCTTCATTCTCCAGATATGACTCCCTGCATGTCTCCTCTGCCACATGACAGTCCTTTAATAGAGAAGCCGGGCTTGGGGCAGATACAGGAGGAGAGTGAAGGGGCGGGATTTAAAGCACTCTCTGGTAAGGGGTTAAGTATTTCTAAAGTACCTGCACCCTCCCCTTCCACATCGCACCCTGTTTGAACACATACCCTCCTCCCAACCAACCTTACCTGAGTGTGTGAATGGGTTTTCTGTAGCACCTCGGTTTCTAAAGTCTCCTCGCCTTGGCACGGCACAGCTCGCAGCTGTTCCTTGGCCTAGTGTCAGCACGCTGCATGACTGGAGAAAGGGTCTCACACTTTCAACTCAGAGTGTAGACCAGGTTGGTGTCTTTTCAGATCCCGTGGCGTCAGTAAAGGGGAGGGTGGAGAATGCTGCCTCGGCAGAGGAGGCCGAAGAGGACCTGAGCGGAACCCAGTTTGTGTGTGAGACTGTGATCCGATCCCTCACCTTGGACGCCGCCCCAGATCACACCCCGCCCTGCAGACAGAAGTCCCTGCACAGTGAGTGTCTCGAATTCCATTCCGGCACCAGGAGGGTGGCACCTGAGTTGTGACGGTCAGACCAGAGTAGATGGAAGTGCTTTTCTTCACTGAGAGTGGAGGCCTGGTGACCTTCGTCACAGGTCGTGGTGGTTTCCTCAGATTCTACATACTGTTCCTGGCCGTTTTAATTAGTTTCAGGAGCAAAGCAGCCATCATAATTCATTTCTGTGCTCATTCGGGGGTAGAATTACAGCTGCAGGCCACAGAGGAGCAGCAGCTAGTTGTGCTGCCTGGATTATACAGTAAGGAGTCTTCTGTGAGTTGACCAAGCTCCTTAGCAGAGACCTCCATTGGCAGCTGAATGGTCTCCAATCTCCAGTGGCCACAGTCTGGGAAACAGCATAAGCAGGATTACAGAAAGAAGTTTCTGAAAGTTAAATTCTACTATAAGAAATTTCTGGCCCTGGCTGGTATAGCTCGGTGGATTGAGCTCGGGCTGCGAACCAAAGCATCACAGGTTCGATTCCCAATCAGGGCACATGCCTGGGTTGCAGGCCACAGCCCCCCAGCAACTGCACATTGATGTTTCTCTCTCTCTTTCTCCCTCCCTTCCCTCTCTAGAAATAAATAAATAAAATCTTAAAATGTTGCGGGGGGAGATACACTATCCCCCTGTCCTTTCTTTAAAAAAAAAAAAAAAGGCAAGATAAAGTATATAAGCATATAAAAATTTTTAAAAATTTCTTTGTAACAGAAATTTGTAGATATCAGTTGGAAGAACTATGCAAAAATTCAAATTCTAGTGCATCAAAATAATATGGGAAAATACTATTTTTGTTTATTGTAATTAAATTTGACCTATAACTTTAAATATTATTTGTTTCACTTTTGCTTAAAATACATACACACATAACAAATAAGTCTGGAAGGACTTAACACAAAATGTTCACAGTAATATCTCTAGGATTATATGTAGGTACTTCTTTTTTCCTTCATCCATGTTTTGCAAATTTTCCACCATGACTACTCATTAATTTGCAAAGAGGAAGGAAGTGGGCATATAGTCCTACAATACCCACCACCTAACATTTTCTCTTTCTTATAGCACTGCAAGCTAGTCTGTCGGCTGTGACCCCATCTCAGTATACTAAGTGTTCCATGGAGAGGAAAAAGGATGGGGCCTCCTTGTTTTTAAGATTCATGCTTTAAGAGAGTGCCCAGGCGCCTGGTTGTCTCTACCTGCCTTGTTTTCATGGCTTCGGTTCTGTCCCGCTGTGCGTAGGCTTCCGACTTAGAGTGTGGCCATGATAGGGTTCCAGCAACAACCTTCCCTCTGAGCTCCCTTCTCTGGCTTTTATGGTTGTAGCTCACGACCCACAAGGCTTTACCAGATAAGGGGAGCTCCGGGGGCTGTTTTAGCTCACGCCTTAACATTGGTTGCTTTCATCCTTCAGTGAAGTTTGCCTTACCTGAAGAGGGACCACTTGGAGATGAGAAAGAGGAGATGGTCCATATCACTGAGGAAGAAGCTGTTGAGGAGGAGGAGGAGGAAGATGAGCTCAAAGATGAAGTTCAGAGTCAGTCCTCTGCTTCTTCGGAGGACTACATCATCATCCTGCCTGAGTGCTTTGATACCAGCCGGCCCCTGGGGGACTCCATGTACAGCTCCGCGCTCTCGCAGCCAGGCCTGGAGCGAGGAGGGGCTGAAGGCGACCCTGGGGTTGAGGCTGGGCAGGAACCAGTCGAGGCTGGGGAAAGACCCCCTGGAGGGGAAAGCCAGCCCCAGGTGCACAGCATCAATGACATCCTCATGACCTCACAGACTCTGGACACAGTGCCCCTAACCCCAGAGGTGGTGGGGCCTCCACCACAACTATCCAGGTACCATCTATACCCCCCCAGCTGGCTGTTCTTCAGAGGTGAATAAAGAGAGAGGAGTCAACTTGATCTCAAAGCCTGCCCCCCTCCCCCCACCAGCATGGGAAGAGACCGTTTCCCATAGTAAAGTCTGAATTTAGATGAATAAAAGTTGTACTTCCCAGTATTTGTGTATTCTGGAGTCAAAGAAATACTTGTCTTAGTTAATTTAATTACCGAGTAATCGTCTGTCTGTATGTCGTGATCATCGAGGGCCGGGATGTTAGACACAAGCATCCCTGGGCCGGCCCTCCCCGCTCTGTTGACTCGTGGGCGAGGGTAGAAGTCTCTCCTTAACCCAGCAAAGTATACTTAGGAAGTTGAATCTATTATGGAAAGGCAGAGTATACTATAAAACCAGAGAGAGGTTCTTTTTAACGCTCTACCAGATTCTACATCATTGTGCTCTCGTAGGATGGACAGTGGTGGAGCCTTGACTAGAATAAACCATTCCCCCAGGGAGGTGTCTCCCTTTGTCAGCACCAGCTGGTGCCGGGGGAAGTGACGAGCCTGCAGCCGGTCTTTCTAGCTTGACTGTGGCTGAACAGGGAAACCAGAGGGGGAAGGAGCCCTTTTCACCTGGTCCCTGCACTCAGACCTGTGCTCTGGACCAGAAATGTGAAGCCGCTGTGAGGACTTGGGCACGGCTGTGCTTTGTGTACTGTGCCCCTACCGTGACCGCAGGTGCCTTTTCAACTTCCTCTCCATGTTGTGTCTTTCTGAAGGAGCCCTCCTTGTGCCCGGCTTCCTGGCTCCCCAGGAGTGGACTTGCCAGTCACCGTACCAGAAGTTTCTACAGTCCCTGATCCGATCACAGGAGGTAATGTGCAGGCCGGGCTGCAGCTCTTTTCCTACGCTCTTTTTCTGATGGAAACCAGGTAATAGGCACTCTGTGATTCTTGGCAGTTTTTAGAAACTAGCCCTTTCACGCTTTCTGGGCTCCTCTAGCTTAGTAGTTATTGAAGGAGACTTCATAAAGGGTGGCATTGTGCCACAGTAGAAAAACACAGGCTTTGGAGCCAGACCAGTCTAGGTTCCAGCCCCAGCTCCACAGGTCCTCACTGCGTGACCTTGCCGTGGTTTGGCAGGTCTGTAACACCTGCAGGTCTGTTTCCTTATCTACAAAATAAGGAAAATAGCACCTTGAAGTTGTGAGGAGACACTCAGAAGTCACTTCTCACTCTTCCTCAAAAAACAAGAAAGTACTTGACTAATAAATCAGTGTGGTAGGATTACAGAACTTTTCTAATTTAATAAGCAGTCACCTTGCATTGCATTCTGGACAGTTTCTCATTCCTTAAACCACCTGGAAGTTTTCCTAAATATTTTTTTTTTAAAAAAAAGGCTTTAAGCACTAGGATGAGATTGCCTCCTGCCCCAGTGGTAGCCTTGCTGAGCAGTAGAGAACACCAGGCGCTGTGGACGCTGCATCTAACCAACAGCTCTTTTGCTTTTAGAGCCCAGAGTCTCATCAGGACTTGCAAACAGACAGAAGAGCTACGACCACTCAAGGTAACCGGACCTTGTGCAGCCTCTTCTTTAGAAGCAAGCAGATACTCTTGTTGCTTCTGCTTAAACAAGCCTCTCGGAGCATGTGCCGCTCAGAGAGCAGAGGGGGAGAGCCACCATTCCTCCTTGTTCTTACTTCTAGAGCTTGTGGGCAGCACCGAGCAGAGGGCTAAAGCTGATGTTTGGAGTGTTCGCGTTCCACACGGGAAAGGATGCCCTCAAATGCAGCCCACCCTTAGCACCAGAGGCAAAGGCAGGGAGGGCGAGCCCACTGTGCATCTTAGGCACTTCTTAGACACACCTGCCTCTCTTTCCCAGTCATCTCAGAGCCTTATCAAGGCAGGCTCCTCCCTATGGTGTCCACAAAACTTACATTTCCTTTGGGAGGTGTGTCCTCTGAGGCAATGGTTGAGCGGACAGATTGCCGACACCCTGCCGTGCCCTCGCGCACATCAGTGTTTGGCTGGGACTGGGAGCTGGCACGCTCACCAGAGTTGTGAGTTTTCTGCAGTGTCCCGTGTCTTGCCGCAGTGGACACGGGACATCCAGCCAGGATCTGTAGCTATAAAATTGATGGGGAAACAGTTACATTCTTTTTTTACAATTGACTTTTTCTTGAGGAAATCTCGTTTTGAGGATGAGAGCTTCAGGTTATTTTGTAGGAAGGGAATGAATGGTCTGCGTTTCTTCAGGGAGATAATGCCGTTTTCCTCCGCAGGCACCACCACCACGGGAGCGGCATTGCTGGAGGGCTGGTGAAGGGGGCTCTGTCGGTTGCTGCCTCTGCATACAAAGCCTTGTTTGCTGGACCACCAGTCACTGCCCAGGTCAGTGCCTGTTTTATTGTCCTGGACCACATCCAAGTCATCGGTGAGAACGGTGGCTTCTGTCCGGGTTGGAGAGGAGCGTGGCATTGTGTGAAGCATAAGCTAGCTTTAGGGCTAGTCTTCGGTTGACACACGGTTCCTCCTCTTTTCTTACTGTGTGATGTTGGCCTGGTCTGTTGAGGGAGGAAAGGAAAAGGACCTAATGTTTGTTGAGCTATTATGTGTAGAGAGCTTGTCTGGTGCTGGTGCTACCAGATGAACGAGACCCCAGCCCTGCCTGTAGACGGTGGGAAACAGGCGAGGTAAGCAGGCGCTTACAGCAGAGTGTAAGATGCTGTGTTGATGTTCTTGACAGCTGCTGCTGCTCTCAGCCCGGTGTGGGCCGCCGGGCCGGTGCAGGGAAGGCTTCCTGGTAGATGGTGCTCGAACCAAGTTCTAAAGGAAGAAAAGAAGTGTTTGCCAGGAAAGAGAAGTAGGAAGGGCATTGTAGCCTGAGAGGAGCATATAAAAAGACTTGGAAGTGTGAGTCCGGAAGGTGAATGTGGGCTAGGACGAGTAAGAAAAGACAGCTACACAAGCAGATGCTGTGTTAAGTGGTTTGGAGTTTATTTTAACACGAGTGGGAGGAGCCATTGAAGGGTTTTAGGGAAGTAATTAACATGATCAGATATGTTCGTTGTAAAGTTATTCTGGTGTGGAGGCTGGTGGAACTGGGAAGTCTATTTGAGAATCCATGTGTAGGTGGAAAAGAAGGGTAGGAGAGAAGTAGACAGAAATGGCAGAACTTAGAGACTGTGATTAAATGGCTAGAAGTCAAAGTTAATTCCCAAGTTTCTGATTTAGGCAATCAATAGTACCATTCATTAAGAGAGGATGTGCAGGAAGAATATACTTGGGCAGGAGGAAAAGAAAATTAGGTCAGTTTGGGTGGTGCTGAATTTGAGGCACATCCAGGTGGAGTTATCCAGAGTGCAGTTGGGTATGTACATCTGGGTCATGGGCGAGATTTGGCCTGGAGAGAGTCATTTGTATACAGGTTATAGCAGGAGCCATGTGATTGGATGAGATTTTCCAGGAATAATGGGGAAAGCAAGAAGCAGCCTTTAAGGATCATGGAAAGAAGGAGGGGCCCTTCAAAGAAAAGACTGAACTTGGAGGCAAATGAGAAGAGAACTCTGTGCTGGAGCTTAGGAAAGGGAGCCTTAATGAGGAGGACATGGCCAGCAGCGTCAGAAATGTGAACAGGGGGAGAGGACTTGGATGGTGCAAGAATGCCTCGCTTTAAAGTAGCCGGATTGCTCGCCCAACTCGCTCAGTAGCTCAGTTGATTAGAGCATCATCCCTATACAGCAAGGTTGCAGGTTTGATTCCCATTCAGGCCATGTACAAGAATTAACCAATGAATGATTGAATGAATAAGGGGAACAACAAATCAGTGTTTCTCTTTCTCCTTCCTCTCTAAAAATCAATAATTTTTTAAAAAATAGCTGTATCACAAAGGCAAAAAGAGAGTGAAAGCTTGGATATGTAAGTCAGAGGGAAACATTTTTAAAGATGGGCAAGCCAGTAGCGAAGGACATTAACAATCAAGATGAGAGGAGAACTAACAGAAAAAGATTTCTCAGCTAGAGGTAATGAAATACAACGCACGGTACACTTGGGAGGATTGGTTTGGCAAGAAGGATGGATAATTCTGGAATAAGAGGGAAGAAGGGAACAGTGATTTACATGTAGAGAGAAATGACAGAGACTGTGTTTAACTCACATACACACTTTCTTAATACTGTCATAACCCTGCAAAATAGGAAGTATTCTGTAACTCCATTTTCATAAAGAAGGGGAACTGATACTCAGTACAGTTAGTGCATACATGGTAGGAGTCCGGTGTCTCGAGTATCAGGAGGATTTAAGGCGGTTGTGTCTACCACAGCGCTTGGCCCAAAGAGGGAGTAAATGAATGTTAGCTCCCTCTTACCTGGATCGCTTCTATGAAAATAATAATATAACAATTATTAGAATAACAATTAATAGTAACAATTGGAGAGTAAAAATCTAGAAGGTAACCTAGGATGTAATTTTGCAGGCAGTGTTTTGTCCAGCTCTTTTGCATATCTGACTAAATTCCCCATGCCAACTTCCAGTAACAGTCTCTTCTCCTGCTTGTATTTGTCCCATCCTCACAGGCACCTTTGTTTTCATAGGGCTTCCAGAGCTCGTTTGCATCCTTTCCTTCATCTGGCCAGAGAACACTTCCTTCTAAAAGTCCCCTCTGAAGCCTGCTCCTCCCAGCTCTGAGGACAGTCCATTAGTGGCCCGTGGAGAACAACCCTTACCTCCTACAAAACAGGGCCTCCCCGTTCTGCCCCCCAACGGCCTGTCCGTAGCGTGCGGACAGGAGTGCCATTCCCTTGCATCTCACCTAGTATTTCAAATAAGTCTGGGAAGATTAGTATGACTTAAAAGATAAACACATAAATTATATAGAAAATGTTATTCTGCTTTTCTTGACTCCACACAGCCGGTAGTTTCTGAAGACCAGACAGCAGCCCTGATGGCTCATCTCTTTGAAATGGGATTCTGTGACAGGCAGCTGAACCTGAGGCTGCTGAAGAAACACAATTTCAACATCCTGCAGGTTGTGACGGAGCTCCTCCAGGTCAACAACAACGACTGGTACAGCCACCGCTACTGAGGAGTGACCGTGCATTAAATAACCTTGCCTGCTGCTCAGAGACGATCCATATTGTCGTTGGGGTGTGGGGGAGAAGCCCTTGCTTATTTTCAATCTGATGAAGCTGTGTAGAGCCCATCACCAAATTGTCCAGACAGTACCTGTGTGACAGCATTTTCTGGAGCAAATGGAAGACCAGAACGTGTTCTCACTCCAGACATGGGGTGAGCAGTAGGGGGACTGCTTTCCAGTTGATTGGAATAGAGCTCCTTTCTCCATTTCAGTGTGTTGAAGAGTACACCTTGAACTTCCTAGACAACCGTTTTTCTTTCTGCTTGTATTGAAGTTGAGTATTTTTCTTGGTTAACGTGGATGTTTTTATGGGGTTATATGTTAATGTCAGTTTTTCAAAGAAATTAACCCTGAAAGTTGTTTTCAAGAATTACTTAGAATTTCTTTACCCGACCCCAAGCCTTGTAGTTACGTGGTGTGGAAATGATGCCCAGAGCACGACAGGAGTGATTCTCTTCTCTCGCTGTCAGAAAGCCGTTTCCCTGCGAGACGTAGGTGTCGGCACTGCTGTTTTCTGCAGAGCCCGCTGAAGAACTTAAGAATATCCACTCTCTGGGTCTCTGCACTGCAGTGAAAGGGGGAGGTGTATTGGTAGTATGCTACTAATTAAACCGCCAGCACCTTCTGAGCAGTGTCTGTTGTAAGCTTGCATACGTTTTTCTTGTATTTAAGGGAGAAGAAATTAGGTAGTGTGAAATATTTTGCTAATCCTATAGGGGAAAGAAAAAAACTATTAAAGGAAAAGTAAATTTAACAGTCACTTTTTTTTCTTACATCAGAGCAGATCTTATTTACAGCAGCAGGGGGGAAGGGGAGCAGAAGCAGGGGAAAGGGGAAAGGCAAGGCTCCTGTGCTGATCTCAGGAGAGTTTGGAGGTGGGCACGTGGGTGTGCGTGAGGCACAGGAAAGCCCGACAGCACGGCCGCCTGGATGTGTGAGATCTGTTCGAGGGTGCCCATCCCCAGGGAGCTGGGACAGGGAGAGGAGGCTGGTGCTTTGCGAAACCTGGTTGGGGGCAAACACTGGAAGGGTTCTGGTTTAACCCCGGGGTGAGTGGGGAAGAGCTTGCTTCCCGGGGTGCAGGTCGTCACTGTTTTCAGAAGAGTCTCGGCTACAGTTGGTGAAGGAAGAGATTACCAAAAAAAACACTAAAAGATATTTCCATGGAAATGACTTCAAGAAAAACAAGAATCTCATCCCAGCCCAAAGGGGAGGGCAGGGGGAGATACTAAAATAGTGTTATTTAACCTGGTTGGTATTTATAATGAATGATTTTAATTAATCAGCCATAATGATGTTTATTTACATTATAACTCTCGAATGCTAATTAATAAGCTAGGATTCAGAACGCAAGCCAAACGGGCTGTTCATTATTTAAAACGTTTTTCTCCGGGCTTCTGGGTAGAGACTGAGCGGCAGGGTGTGTGTAACTGGGTTGATGGGGGGCGGGACCTGTCTCGGCCTCCTGCGCTGTATTGTCGGGATCCAGGGGGCGCCCGGGTCCGGCCGTCCACCCCGTTGTACTTGTACATAACTGCTGGAAAAAATGGTGAAATAAAGGTTCTTTGAAACTCCCAGCTGGATTGGCTGGTCCTTCCGGAAGCAGCGTCCGGGGCCTGAGCGACCTTTGAAGAGCCGGAGCGTCTCCAGAGAGGGGCGGGCGCCTGTCTGAGGGGGCGGGGCCGGAAGGGCCGGGGCGGGGCTTGCCGAGGCTCCGAGTCAAAGCTCGGGGCACGGCCCGGCTCCCGCAGGCTCTTTCGATTCTGCTGGCAACCGGTTCTGCCCCTGTGTGGCCTAGGGGTAAGGCGCTCCCTTCTTTCTCTTTGGGAGGCAAGGGCCAATGCCCCTTCCGTGCCTCCTAGCCCAGCACACAGGCGCACACGGCAACCACCGCGACTAACGGCCCCTGTGGTGGGACGTGAAATTCCCCCCCTCAATGAAATTTCAGCCTCTCCGTCAGCTCCTCACCCCCACCCCCACCCCGGCATGTGGCCGGCCCCAGAGTAGGGTGGGAAGCAGCTTGGTTCTCTGGGAGGCGAGGGTCGCCGCTGCTCTCCGCTCCCTCCAACGCGATGCATTGGGTCCCCAGGAGTGCCGAAGGGGCCCGGTCGCCCTGGCCAGCCCCAGCCCTGGCTCCTTGGACCGCCCTGCCCAGCAGGCCCTCCTCCCCAACGACACAGTCCCAAATCTGCTCTTGCAGCTGGGAGGAGCCCGGGATCCCAGACCTGAACCAGGTGAGGCTCCCTTTATTTCATTTATTGATATTAGAGAGAGAGAGAAAGGGGGACAGGAAGATAAGAGAAACATCGATTTGTTGTTCCACTTGTTTCTTCATTGGTTGTTTCTTACATGTGCCCTGACTGGGGAATCAAACCCACAACAAGGCAATGCTCTGACCAGCTGAGCTACCCAGCCAGGGCCACTCCCTTTATTTTAGCCTGGGAAGGTCTGAGTGCCGAGGCTCACCTCACCCACTCACTCTGCCACCACTCTTGAGTTTGGGGGGAAAGAACCTGGATTTAACCTTGGCCTTTCCTACTGAAGGGGAGGCCCTGACATTGCAACCACCTGCCCCAAGGCATCTTTGCTACCCCACCTTGAAAAGCAGCGAGGAAGAGGTTTGTGTTCCCTTCCAGGATTGTCTTAGGGTTCTTAGCTGCACCTGTGGCCAACCTCGTCTCCTTTCTCGTGTTTCAGCGAATCTCTGCATTCCTATTAAAGCCTACACCTGTCCAGGCTCAGAAGTGCAAGCTTTCCTCCCCTACCTGGGCTGGGAAGACCTCTTTAGGGTCCTGTTCTTGCCTTGAAAGAAGGGGACTGGACTGACTTCCTTCCCCTGCCCTATCCGGCTTCCTTCCCTTGAAGTAAATGACTGCTCAGCAACTTTCCCAGGGGAAAAAAAAATAAGTGCTCTGCCATTCACTTACAAAAGTCCCTGAAAGTTAGATAACTTCTGCTTTTCTTTTCCTTCCTGTAGACAGATTGAGCTCTCCTACAATAATGAAAGGGGTTGAAATGCATTGCAATTTCTAACTTGAGAGTCCAGTGTAACTGCTCGATTTTCCATACCCTAGCTTCTCCTTAGGCTTGAACTTGGTGAAAAAGTGCTGGAACCCTTGAGAACCTAAAAGAGTAACATTACTCCAGAGTAACGTTCAGCATCAGTGCTAACAAGCTTAGCCCTGAACTTGGTTCTTTCCTTGTTAGCGAGAAAGCCCCCTGGACGATGGGTGAGACGTTCTCCCAGCTGGGCTCCCGGGAGGATGAAAACAAGCCGATTCTACGCCCCGCCGCAGCCGTCGTCAGCAAGGCTGCCAGATGCGCCAGCTTCGTGACTTGTCCCACCTGCCAGGGCAGTGGGGAGATCCCTCGAGGTGAGTGGCTTGAGGCTCTGGAAGTAGCCTGGATCCAGGGAACGCTCTTAGCAGTCAGCTGGCCTCCAGTCAGGTGCCTCCGAGACTCCTTGAATGGGATTGGGTCTCCCAGCTCTTGGTCCCCCAGTTTCAGGCTGGCCAGGGAGATGTGAACCCCTCCTGCCTCCGTGGTGCTCCCTAGCCCCCCGGGGGTTCCCAGCCTCTCTGCTCCCTTAGCAACAGCGTGCCCGAGGGTTCAGGAGGCTACAGATGACTTCTCCAAAGAAGCTTAGGCTCTGATTTGCTGGTGGTTTGCAGAGGTTCTTTGCATCTGTTTATGAAAAGCTCGCTTTCATGCTCGAGATGGCAAAACTGAGCCTGCCAGCTTCAGCGGCACACCCCAGTGCTCCCAGGCCTGCCCCGGGGCAGAGGTGGCGGGCTTCTGCCGCCCGTCCCTCTGTGGGGTTGGGTGGGGGCGGGGGGGGGGGCGCTTCTGGCAGGCAGGCTGGCCCAGGAAACATTTCTCATGGGCGCTTCTTGGCCCTCCCTCTCACTTCTTTCTGCAGAGCTAGAAAAGCAGCTGGTGGCCCTCATCCCCTATGGGGACCAGAGGCTGAAGCCCAGGCACACGTAAGCCCCTCTTCTTGCCCCTCAGCTGCACAGGCCATTGCCCAGGGGGGCTGTTCCTCCTTGTCTCATCTGCCTCTCCCAGTTTTTCTCCATTAGTTCTCCCCTTAAAGAGCCCGAGCCTCATTGGGCCCAGATGTACTCGCCCCGTTTCCATAGATTTTTCCCAACTTAAGCAATCCGGGGCATAAAATGCTACTTGGTGTCCTGCTCACGAGCGTCACTGCCTCCCAGATGGGAGCATGGCTCCCTTTCGAAGACGGAGAGGACCCCTTGACCCCGCGAGTCCTTCCAGGAAGGAGGGTGTAGCCCTGGCTGCAGGTGGTTTGGGGAAGTTCTTTTTCCGAAGAGGTTCCCTTGCTGTGACGGTTCTTGCTGCTCGTTCTCTTCCCAGTAGCCACAGAAAACCAGGTGCTCCCTGTTCCGAGACACCTCAGGACCTCAGAGGCAGCCCCGAGTTCCACGGGGGTCGGGGTCGTGACCCTGATTATCATCCGGGTCCATTTGACATGGGCCCCTAACACGTCTGCCCCGGGTCCTCAGCTTCCACCTGGGAGCCAGCACCCCGCCCTCCCCACAGCTATACCAGAATCTGAACCCAGCAGTGTCCTTCTCGAGATTCTTACAAGGTGCGATTTCTTGAATGCACGTCTCAGTTTTTGAATTAGATAGACAGATGGTGTCCTGTTCTGAATATTCAGAACTCTCAAAGTTCACATGGACTGACTTTTTCCGGTGGTCATAACGAACATATGTTTAGCTTTAGTATTATGTGCTAGGGCCTGGGATTAGTGCTTTTTTCATGCATTAGCTTATATCCAATTCTGTGAGGCAGGTACAGTTATCTCCATGTTACAGACGAGAAAACCGAGGCTTAGGGTTGCTGGGGACTCCAGCGGGCACAGAAAGCCGGGTGTGGAAGCCACGCCGTCCGCCCCCAGTCCTGTGCTCCTGACTGCTCCGGGCCACGTCTGCGTGTAGGCTGGTCCTCTGCATCCGGGGCGCGCTACAATACATTTGGGGGGCAGGGGCAGGGTGCAGAGGAGGGCCTTGCGTATGGGGAGGAGTGTCTGCATGCCCCCTGCCCGAGTCTCCTCCAAGTCTCCTTGGGGTTCAGACTCCCCCCCCCCCCCGCAGGAAGCTGTCCGTGTTCCTGGCGGTGCTCATCTGCCTCGTGACCGCCGCCCTCGTTGTGTTTTTCCTGTTTCCCCGCTCCATCGCCCTGCAGCCCGCGGGCCTCAACTCCTCCACCGTGGCCTTAGATGAGACTGACATCCACCTCAACATAACGGTGGGTGGGCTCCTGCCTGCGTCCCCGGGCTCCGACCCCGCCTTTTCCCAGCAGTATTCCTCTGTGGCCTTCGTCCACTGTTGTGGCCCTGGGCACCCAGAGGGGGGCGGAAAGCTGAGGAAAAGCAGGGGCGGCTCCGACTGTGTAGGATGGAGACTGTCCACAGTGAGGAGTCAGAATCAGGGCCCCAGAAATAAATCACGGGGTGTCGTGGGGGTGGGGTGGCGTGCCTCTGACTCCCTGGGTGGGCGGGCTGAGACTGGGTCCTGAGGCAGCTTAATGTTTTAGTTCAAGGGACCTCTCGCCGTTAAGAGCCCCCTGTGGGGGGTGGGGGGGCGCTCCTAGCACTCAGCAGCTGAAGCTCATCCGGGGGTGGGGCTGGAACTCCACCAGGCTGGGGGTTTTGAAACTGTTTGACTTCCCCTTTGCAAGGACGGCCACCATCACCCTTCCCTTTCCTTGTTTCCATCCACCAGAATGTCTTGAACATCTCCAATAGCAACTACTACCCCGTCACGGTGACCCAGCTCGCCACTGAGGTCCAGCATCTGTCCGTCGTGGTGGGGCGGGTCTCCAGCAGCCTCCTCCTGCACGTCGGCCCTTTGGCCAGTGAACAGGTGACTCCCTCTCCCCGGCCAGCCCTGCCCCCAGGTGTGTGGACGCAAGCCTGTGGCGGTGGGAAGGGGCGGCGGCCAGAGTGGGGGCTCACCTGTGCCTGTTTGGTTGACAGATTTTTTACGGAGTAGCCAGCAAGATCGGGGATGAAAACACATAGTGAGTGTGCCTCGCTCTCTTCTCCCTCGGCCTCTTTTCTGGCTGCAAACCTGGCTTTAACCCCCACCGGATTCCCCAATTGCCTCACAAACCCCGTAGCCAGCTGAAGCTCCTGTGACTCAGGATCCCCACCCTCCGCCTGTTTGGACCTAGATTGTAATGCAAAACAGCCTAGAGTTTGGTTAATCCTTACAATCTGTGACCCTAGGCTCTTTGGCCTGAATTGCTGAGAAGGATGTCTTGTTTTCTGCTGTGGGAGGAGTCTGCCTGGGCCTGGGCCTGGGCCTGGGCCAAGCGGGTGGGCGGGGTCAGAGGAGTGATACTGCAGCAAGGGTGACACACTCACCTTAGGGAGAGGGGACAGGGAACAGGGTGGGGTGGCATTTTGGGCCCCTGATGGACAGGGGCCGAGGAGATGAGGAGGGTGGGACCCTCGGGTCTCTAAGCTTCTGATAGGCTGCTCAGTGTGAAACGCGGTCCAGTGTGCTTCCCTCTCTCTCTCAGCAAAATCTGTAGCTGGCAGAAAATCAATGTCCACCACGTGCTTCTGCACATCCAGTAAGTACTGCTCCGAGCCCAGGTGTCCCCTCTCCAGCTTCTGACTCCATGCTGACTCCCCGGCGCCCCCTTGTGAGAGGAGAGTCGTCCAGGCTGACCCCTTGAGTCTGTTCTTGAGAACAGCAGGTCCAGCTCCTTCTCTAGGCCCCACCTCCTTAATGGGCTGTTGGTGTGGCAGCCACAGAGCTGTCTGGAGCACGGGTGGGGCGGCAACCCCAGAGGCCTCAGCAGAGTGGGGGCCCACAGCAAGGGGGGCGGGTATCCAAGGGAGCCGGCCCACCCTCCCCTGCTAGCGGGGCAGGGCTGGAGCCTGCCTCTCCCTCCCAGGCGCGGCAACCCAGCCTGCTTCCTCTCCAGGGGCACCTTGACCTGCACCTACCTGAGCCATTCGGAGCAGCTGGTCTTCCAGAGCTACGAGTACGTGGACTGCCGGGGGAACAGGTCGGCGCCCCACTCGCTCGCGCCGCACCCGCCGTGACCTGTCTGCTGTCCCCAAACTCCAGGCGCCTGCCAGCCTGGCCCGGATCTCTTGCAGCACCGCGGTGTCTAGCAAAGGACTCTGGTGACTGCTCTGTCCTGCCCTCCCATGCGCCCCCCACTGTCCCCCTGTGGCACAGGAAGTTAACTCCCCACATGCACAGCAGCGGCCTCTGATTGCCACGGTCATGGAGGCCCGGCTCCGCTAGGGGCTGCTGCCGGCCTTTCCCCTCCTGCCGTCTGGAGGAAGGTCTGCGCCAGTGTTTCCTCGGAGGCCCCACAGTGGCCCCTGCCCTGTCCGGTCCGAGCACCTGAGCCGCCCAGCTCCTGTGGCCTGGCCTTTCCTCCTGCCTCGGTGTGAAGAAAGCTTTCGTTTTCTCTGGCTTTAGAAACATGACTTCTTTCCAGGTTCTCCACCTAGTGATAGGGAAGCACCAGGTGGGGGGAGCATTCAGTGCTGTCTCCAGGGTCTCTTAGGGCACACAGGTGCTCTCCTGTGCCTTTTTCCTGGCTGTGGCCGGTGGCAACGTGATGGCGATGGTCTGCTACTCCCTGGGCGCTCGTCCCCTGCCCATCTGCCAGCTGGGTCGGCCAAGGCCCTTTCGTTCTGCGTCCTTCCTGCTTCAAGTCCCTCCCGTTCCTGGGAAGGCAGCCGCAGCCACTCTGCAGCCCAAGCTTCTCTCCATAAAGCAGTTTTATTATTCTCTTCACAGCAGGAGCCGAGGGGGAGGGGAGGGGAGGGAGGCTCCCGACATCCCTGGGGCCCACGTGGGGAAATCAGGCAAAGCCAGAGTTGTTTTTAAAGGTATTTATTGGGGGAAAGAAGTATTTATTGAAGGAGAGCCTGTGCGAGTAGGCGCAGCCAGCCGAGCAGCGGCCTGGCTGCCGTCCCCCGAGAAGGGGGCAGCGGTGGGGCCAGCAGTACCCAGCCAAGAGGCTGGGCTCTGCCACACCAGCACCCGCCGACTGCTGTCGCCGGAGGCGTCTGCTTTCCTTTGGCCATTGGCCGTCTGGAGCGGCTCATCCCGAGGGTTGTGTCCAGACCCCTCCCCCCTCTCTGCTGTCACTCAGCCGAAACTAAGCTCCAGGGACTCCAGGCCCCACGGGGCTCCGAGCAGGGGCGGCTTCCCCTCTCCAGCGGAGCAGAAGTGGTGTTTGCTCACGAAGGTCTTATCAGACAGCGGAGCGATGAGCTTAGGTGGCGGGGAAAGCGGAACTTCGGGAGTAGGATGGATGGAGGGGGGACTGGTGGCAGCCCGGTGGCCGGCTGGCTGGCCAGCCGGGACAGCAGGGGGAAGGAGGCTGTGCTGCGTGTCTCCACGCCTTGAAGTCTAGGCCCCGGGCTCAGGGCGGTGCCGGCCCGAGCACAGGAGTCCTGGAAAGCCAGGCTGGAGCTTCTGCTGAGTGTCCGGCACCAAATGTAAAGATTTATACTGTAGTCAATAAACTGTCCTTAACAATGTTTAGAGAAAAAGTCTCCTGCGAGTGGGAAGGGTTAGGGCTGGTGGACCGGTCCCCCGTGAGCCTGCTCGCCACGCCCCGGTGGGCGCCCAGGCCCCCTCCCCAGCCCGAGCCCCTTCGTGACGTGTCCTGTCTTTCTGGCCTCAGAGGGACGGCTCCCAGGGAGCGTGCTCTCTCTCTCTCTCCCACTGTTTACCTCCAAGGTCGGTCCCTTCTAATTTGACTCCCATTCTGTGTCCCCCAGCCCCCGCCCCTCACCCCCAGCTGCTCCCCGCAGGAAGCACTGCGCCGAGGCGCTGTGAGAACGGGACCAAGGTGTGCTCGCTAGTCCCGGCTGGCAGGGGGGGCCGTCTGGGCCTCGAGCCCCCCGGCTGTCTCCGCTCGTCTGTCCGGCCCCAGAAGAGCCCTGTGCATTTCCGTGGGCGGGTTCCCTCCCTTCCAGGGCCAGGTACCCTGTGCCTGAGGCTGTAGCTCCCCTGCACGCTGAGCGCTGCCTCTCCATTCCTGCCTTTCAACAGCTGAATGCCTCCCATGGGCCAGACGTCCCACTGGACTTGCGGGGGTGGGGTCCCCTGTCTGCCACCTCTTCCTGCTGCTGCCCCCACCTGCTCTGGCCGGAGGCAACCCCTCCTGGCCCGTGGGCTGTATCTCTGGAAGCATCGGCTAGGAGGCAGGCGCGGTGGCTCCTGGCAGAAACACCTGAAGCCCCCACAGAACTATGGAAAACCAAGAAAAAGCCCAGTGGCAGAGCTGTGGACGCGGGAGGCCAAGGCCAGGCTCTCCCACTGGCTCTGCGTAGAGAAGCACGCACTCGCCCTTCATTACCCTCGCCCCCTCTCCAGCCCCCTCGTGGGCCTTCCTGCCCCTGTCCCCTCCTTGCAGGCCCACAGCTGGCCGGTCCCCTTTCCAGCAAGAAATCAATCACATTTCATGCTCAGCTAGCCTCCTATTCCAGAGTGGGTCAGGGCGGGTGGGTTTCGGGGTGGGGATGTTGCTGGGTGATGAGAAGTTGAGGTTGCTTATCTGTTTTGTACTGAGGGCCAGCTGGGTCTCGGGCTCTGTCTCCGGGTCACCATTGCTGTATGTAATTCGTTGACTGAGAAAAGGGAGAGAGAGGAGGCAGAACAGGTTACTTAGCCCTCTCTGAGCTGGCTGGTCTCAGAACAGGAAGCCTTTTGAGACCAGAGGAATCAAAGTGGAATGTGACAGCCCAGCCCTTCTCCTCCTAAAAGGGTTTAGAATGAGCCAGGCTCTAAGCTATGTGCTTTTGATGCCTTCTCTCGTCATTGCCACATGCCAGTCAGTGCTCATGAGCCTCTGTGAAGGAGGGGGCCTTGTCGTTACTGATTTCTGGACGGGGCAGCTGAGGTTCAGAGATGCGGTCACGCTACCGGGGCCTGGCGGCCCCACCTGGGGCCAGCGCCCGCTGCCTCCCGGTCTTGGCTGCCTCCTGCCACCGCTCTGTCCACCCTACTCCGCACTTCCAACAGCCTCCGCAGTTTGCTTTTCTGGCCCCTGTCCTCTCTCCAAACAGACTGTCAGCCCCTCCACGGATGCTTAGTGCTGTGCAACAACCCCTATTCAGACATTTTCAGGGGGTAAGGAACAGGGGAGTGGGCCCTCCGGCAGTGACTTTGAAACAATCGCAGCCCTGACCCGTGTGGCTCCGTCGGCTGAGCATCGACCAGTGAAGTGAAATGTTGCCGGTCTGACTCTCAGTCAGGGCGCATGCCTGGGTTGCAGGTTTGCTCTCTGGTCAGGGTACGTGCGAGAGGCAACGGATGGACGTTTCTCTCCTTCTCTTTCCCCCTCCCCTTCCCTCTCTCTGAAAAATAAAATCTTTAGAAATAACTGCAGCCCCTCCCTGCCTCCCGCCGAGGAAGCCATCTGGACCCCACACGCACGCACGCCCAAGCACCCGCAGACACGCGGCTGCAGTGAGTCTGCCTTGCACGCCCTGTCTCACCGTGTATCCTAGGCACCCCTCGGGCTCGTCCAGGCAGGGTTGGAGTGACTTCCTGAAACCTGACAAAGAAACAAAGCACAGGTTGTACATCTGGCAGTTTCTGACCCTGGCACATGGCAGAGGCAGGTGCTTTACTATGCGACTGGGGGGCAGGTGGCAGCTGCCACCTGGGGCCGGGTACAGCCGGAGCCTGGCCTGGAAGTTCTCGGCAGGGACCTTCGGTGCCCTGCTCCAGGCTCACGGGGCTCAGCGTCTGTGTTGCTAAGCCTACAACTCACATGGCGCCCTCTAGCCACCCTCACCCCGGAGGAAGAGCCAACCGCTTCTCAGCCACCCTCTCCTGACGTCGGCACCCTTCTTCGCAGCGCTAGGCTGGTGCACACCTAGGGAGTGGCCCCCAAGTGAAGGCCAAGGGCGCTGGGGAGAGTCAGAGAGGGTGGGGTAACGTGGACCTGGACTACAGGTCTAGGATAAGGCTTCACATTTACCAGGATCTTGAGGGATTTTCTGTCCTCCTTGGAATATGTTGTTAAAACAGTTGGATTGCCCTCCGTCTAGTTGAGTCCCCACTGAGACAAGCTGGGGGCCGAGGTTTTGGGAATTCTGGCGACCCTGTTTGGAGGTACACTGAAGAAGAGGGCCCTGGACGCTCTGCTGCCTTGGCTGGGGTGATGGCTGCGGCTGTGGCGGTGGCAGTGGCGGCGGCTGTGGCTGAGGCGGTGGCTTTGGCTGTGGCGGCGAGGATAGCTGCTGCTGTGCTGCTGGGGGCGGGTGCTCCTCCTGCTGGGACCCTGGAGGTAGCTTGGCTTGTCTCGGAAGTTGGCATTCCTTCTCTTGGAGTTTCTTCGGTTCCTGTCAGGAAGCACGAAGCTCGGCAAGTGACATCCTTCCCCCTCCCACCCACTGACCCGTCCGCCAGACGCCGGGCGAGCAGGACCACCAAATCCAGGGGGGAGAGGTGTCCCGAGGGTCTCGGCTGGTGTGGCTCAGTGGATTGGGCGCGGGCCTGCAGTCTCAAAAGTTGCAGGTTCTGTTCCAGGTCAGGGCACAGGCCTGGGTTGCGGGTAAGGCCCCCAGTTTGGGGCGTGTGAGAGGCAACCGATGTTTGCCTCATACGCTGGTGTTTCCCTCCCTCTCTTTCTCCTCCCCTTACCCTCTCTCTAAAAGTAAATAAATAAAAATCTTTCAAAACAAAAAAAAAGCACTGTCCAATAGAAATATAATATGTGCCACACGTAATTTTCAATTTTCTCGTAGCAACACAAAGAGTAACAAGAAACAGGTAAAACTAATTTTAGTAATGATTTTATTTCACCTCACACATCCCAACAGATCATCCATAAAAACATTACATCATTTATATTCTTTGTTTTTGTACTGAGTATTCGAAACCCGGCACACATTTTGCACTTAATGGCACATCTTATTTAGGCCACAACCATTCAACAGAAATAATTTAGATTCAGATGTCATCGAATTTCCGGTTGAAAAAGTAGATCCACATATCCAAGTGGTTCCAAACATCAGGTTTTCCTACGTGTTAACTGAGTATTTATGTTAAAATTTCTACTTAAGTGAATTAAGGGTGTCTAAAATCTTCAATTGATTTCCTCAGTCTCACTGGCCACATTTCAAGGGCTCGACAGCACGCACACTGGTGGCCACCCTATTGGACAGTGCAGCTTGACAACCTCCCAGGCCTGGGCTCCCTCTGTCCCCACTAGGGCTCAGCAAAGCCGAGTCATCCCAACACACACACATGAGTTCATCCAACAGCCCTGGCTGGGGTGGCTCAGTGGATTGAGTGCTGGCCTGCGAACCAAAGGGTCACCAGTTCGATTCCCAGTCAGGGCACATGCCTGGGTTGCGGGCCAGATCCCCAGTGCGGGGGGGGGGGGGGGTGAGGAAACCACACATTGATGTTTTTCTCCCTCTCTTTCTCCCTCTCTAAAAATATAAAGTACTCTTAAAAAGAGTTCATCCAAGGGTACACCAAAAGACCTTGCTCTCCTCCCATTCCCTAACCTTCTATGGGGTCTGTCTTCCCTCTCCCATTCCGGGTCCCTGAAGAATGTGACCCCTCTCAGGCACCTGATCTTGCTGTTGCTGTTGCTGTTTGGCCATCAGCCACCTCTTTTGGTCCAAAGCCATCTGCCGCCGGCGGGCCTCCCAGTGGTAAGCACTGCCCATGATGGTGGCGGGGCAGGCGGGCGGCAGAAGGCCCCAGGCAGGGAACAGGGCAGGCACAGCCCCGGATGCTGCCCCTGCCCCCGCCACCTCTGCCACCTCTCACCCCAACCCCACGGCCCGGTGGCTGTGGGTCACCAGAGCCACCTCACAATGTGGCCACTACCACGACAACAGGGCAGGGCCCCCTGCCTAGGGGAGGAGGGGGGTGTTCCTCCCAAGTCTCCCAGGGAACGTCTGTGATGTGCCTTTCTTTCCGGGGCCCTGAGCAGGTAGCAGACGCCTTCCGCCATTAGCTCGGAGTCTCAGGTGGCCCCGAGGACAATCCTGAGGTCGTCTGGCTTTTCTGTCTGGATTCTGTCTCCCACCCTCCCTAGGGTTCCAGCATCTTCACCTGGCCCTCTGCTTTCCCCCTGTCCCCAAGGGTCTCTGGAGTTACCTCCCCCTCAGTCCCCCATCTCCTTCTGTGCTGAGTGAGGGAGAAAGGAAATACCAAGTCCAGGCAACGCTCACAGGAGCCGCCAGGCGGCTGGCTGGGAAGGGCCCGCGTCTCGGGCCCGCCAATGCAGGGCCCCAGGCCGGAGTCCGGTTCCTCCTCTGGCCCTGCAGACCCTGCCTGACCCTTCCGGCCTCTTCCCTCGCCTGCAGAACCAGAAGGGCGGCACTGGCTACCCTCTTCAGAGGACAGGTATTAGGACCGAACGGATCAGTGGACGAGAAATGCACAAGAGGAAGCATTTGTTAAGCTGCAGGTCGGTAGCCCTTATCCCACCTGACCCGTGTCCCCAGTGTGTGGAGCGGCCAGGGGAGGGGATCATTTTCTGTTGCCCGGAAAGCCTCTGGGGACAGGGTCTGGGTAGACTGTGGAGTCACCTCCTACATGTCCACGCCTTTACCCGCGGATACAAATCTCGCTGGGAACAGCAGGGCCTGAGTCTGGCTTCAGGGCCGAGGGCGGGGGAAGGGCAGAGATGGGAAAAGGGACTTCAGGGGCAGCCCCAGCCTCGAACACGGGGTGCAGGGAGCTGCCCTTGAGCCAGAGGACAGGTGGCTGGAGAGTCTGTCCATTCAGGCACCCAGGGCAGTGGGTCAGCTTGGGCTTTGAAGTCAAACAAAGAGTCGGGTTCAGGTTCAGTCCTGGCTGTGTCACGTATGAGCTGGGAGGACTTAGCAGGTCCCTTGGTGTCTCTCAGCCTTTCCCGTGAAGGTCGTGGGAAGACCCCGTGGAAAACACGGAAAGCGCCCGCCCTCACGGTGATGCCAGGCTGTGGCCAGCTGGCAGCTCTACCGAGGGGCCCGTGGGGCCCCGAGTTTTGCCGGATCTCTTTCTTCCTTTGCTAGCACCCAAGGGGGCCATCCGCAACAATAGACCACAAGGGTTTCCAGGTGCAGAAGATGATACTGAGGCTTCTCACTGGACATTGAAACATTTAGATGGAAAATGATAAGAGGAAGAGGAAGGCACTCAACTTCCCAATTAAATGTGGAAAGGAGGAAGCGGGTTCTCGTTTGCATCTCCTCCTCTCTCCTTTCCCTCTTATTCCCCTGCTCTAGAAAGAAGGGGGGCTGGGTCAGGGGACGCTCAAGGTGGGGGAGGTGGCCTGGGCTGCGCTGAGGGAAATGTACCCAAGACTCGGAGCCAGTCCCCAGGCCAGAGGGGGGGTTTCCAGGCGCCCCTGCCAAGATCGGGCCCCTTCTCATCTCCTTCTCTGAGCTCCACTCCAGCATCCCCTGTGCATACCGGGTCCCCCAACCCCACCGCTGTGGGGGGGGGCTCCACCTGCAGCCCCCCCACCCCCACCCCGGCCGCCATGGATGAGAATAAGTCTACCAAGACATGAGAAGGGAAGGAAAGGTGGTGGATCTCTCAAAGGAGAAGGGCCAAGAGCCTTTTCCTCAATGGGCTTTTATTGGGTTCATTTGCACAGGAATGCAGGTAAAGCTCATTAATCATTGTCAGGCTGTAAGGATTAAACAATAGATAACATATAAAGAGCTCTGAGGGCCTATTCTGAGTCAGGGTCAGATAGCTAAAGAGCTATAAAACTTTGAGGAACAAACGCACTTCTTGCTTGGACCCTTATCATTTCATTGAGAGCATTCTAAACAAAGCAGGTTTCACAGGGTTTTACATATTCTTCCCTAGGCCTGATTGCCTGGGGAACCCGCCCTTTCCAGCACAGGGCTGCACCGCCCTCTGTCATTGTTTCAGGCTTAAGTCAGGCAGGAGAAGTAAGGCAGCCAAGAGATTAGGAGACTTCTAGAAGACAGGATGAGGACTCAGGCTTTGTCAAAGCCGAGGGGCAAGGGTCCATCACCCCCTTTTGCTGTAGCCCCCCAAGTCCTTCCTTGGGGGCCTCCCACGTGATCGTGTGCCTGTCTTAGATCGTTCCCCCCTTGGGGAATCTTACCCGTCATTGGCTAACCGACCAAGCTTTTGGGCCGGTTGTGGATGAAGTGAAAGGAGCAGAAGCGGTGCTCCTGCCAGGGAGATAAACTTTGTCTCCTTAGTGACTTCTGGTCCGAAGGTCGCTCACTCAGCCTGAGCCATGGGGGGATTAGAGCTTCTGAAACCAGGCAGGGCGGTTCCCAACACACCGCTGACCTTGGACTCCCCCCCCCATACCCCACCTCATCCAGGATTCTACTCCACATCCCACGCTACCCCTTCCAGTCTGGACTTTAACTGGTATTGGCCCTCAGGGAATTTCCCATGCTGTCACCTAATTGTAGCCACTTGCATTTTAAAAGCAAGCTTGTTATTATTCAAGACCGAGAGAATGGCTCATGGTGGAAGGAACACAGTATAGTTGGAAGCAACGGGCCAGGTAAGTCCTGTGAAGTACCAGCTGCGCTATTTACCAGCTGTGCCAATGGGGTCTGGTTCTTCTCTCTCTCCGATTGGTTTCCTCACCTGCAAAGTGAGGGCGATAATATCTCCATCTTGGAGGTATGGTGATGATTAACGGAAATAGTCCATGTCACGCACAGCGTTCAATAAACCAAGGCTTTTATTATGACAGTATTCCTCAGACTGAAGATGTTATTGATTGTGAGAGACACCAATAGTGTGTGTGTCCCCTGAGCCAGAAAGGAAAACAGAAAGAACAGAAACCAGACTCACTGCCACCTAAACAACCGGCAGTGTTTTCTCTGGACATCGAATGTAAAATGCATCCTGGTTTCTCTTCTTTTTTTAGAAAATTTATTTCCTTTTATATCTAGAGAGAGGGGAAAGGAGGGAGAGAAACATGGATCAGTTGCCTCTTGCACGCGCCCCAACCAGGGACAGAACCCACAACCCAAGCATGTGCTCTGATGGGGACCTGGCAACTTTCCGGTTGTCAGGACTACGCCCAATCAACCGGCGCCCAGCCCAGAGCTGCGCCGGCCAGGGCCATGCTGGTTTCTGAGATACAAAGATGTAAAAAAGATGTGCAACTTGGCGTAGATGAAATCGGGCACCATCATGGAGTATGACCACCTCAGGGGCTCTCCCCAGGATGCCTGGGCTCTAAACCCCTGTCTGTCCAGTGTCTGGATGACCTTGAACTTTCCACCTCAGAAGCTGGGTTTCCTTGTAGGTCAAGTAAGCACAGGACGGATGACTTCAGGCTGCTGGGAGGCACAGACACTCTGAGGGGCGGTGGCTGCCTTTGCTGCTCTCTGCTGCCCCCTGCTGGCCCTGCTGCTGTGAAGAGGGAATTGGTCCCAGCTGAGAGGATGACACAGCGCCCCTAGCGGTGGTGAAGTGCAAGCAAAGGAGCCGAGTGGCCCCCAAACCGGTTGGCATCTTAAACACGGGTCCAGGCTTCCTCACTGTTGCCTTGGCACCAAGGCCTCCAGCCTCTCGACATCAGCCACTGCATAGACGAATCTACCTCCAGAATGTTTGATTAACGCGAATCTCTTTTCTGAAACTCCGTTCTCTCACCTGTTACATGGGAATCATAAAGCCTGACCCACTTTCCTCACAAAATGGATGGGAATAAGGATCCACCCTTAATACAGATGTAAGAGGGCTGTCTAGGAGAAGGGGCCCCTCAGTGCTGTGGGAGGAAGAAGAGAAAGAAGGCTGGGGACTTGGGGATGTCAGCCTCAGCAGCAGTGCCAGCTTCTTCAGAGGTCAAATCAAGCAAATAACACTTTTGGTTTGGGATGTTGAAAGACAATGGGGCGATGTGCCCTGGCCTGGTGGTTCAGTGGGTTGGAGCATTGTCCCCGATGTGCCAGGGTCGTGGGGTCAATCCCTGGTGAGGGCATGTAAGAGTCAGCTGGTGGGAGGGAAGGCAGAGCAATGGGCTGCTGTTTCTCTCTCTCCCGTCTTTGGTCTTTCTGGAGCCAATACATGTTTCTATAGTAAGAAAGAAAGAGCCCTGGCTGGTGTGGCTCAGGGGATTGCGTTATGGCCTGCGAACCAAAAGGTCGCTGGTTTGATTCCCAGTCGGGGTACATGTCTCGACATGCCTGGGTTTCCGGCCAGGTCCCCAGTGGGGGGCACACAAGAGACAACTACTCTTCTCTCCCTCTCTTTCTCCTTCCCTTCCCATCTCTCCCCAAAATAAAATCTTTTTAAATATTTTATTTACTTTTAGAGGGGGAGGGAGGGAGAAAGAGAGAGGGAAACCTCTATGTGTGGTTGCCTCTCATATGCCCCCCACTGGGGACCTGGCTGGAAACCCAGGCATGTGCCCCAACTGGGAATTGAACCGACAGCCTTTTGGTTTGCAGGCCAGTGCTCAATCTACTGAGCCACACCAGCCTGGGCAATGAATAAAATCTTAAAAAAAAAAATCCATTCTTTGTTCCTGTCTGAAGAAATGTTAAGGGAAGCCAATCAATAGCCCTTGGCAACCTAGTTTTTTCTCTGCTTTATTATCCCGTCCACAGCTCTCCTCCCATCCCATAGTTTTGGGAGCCTCCTAGTCACAACTCAAAAAGAAAGAACAACAATTAAGCTCACATGTAATGGGCCCCTTCCTCTTCTCTGTCTGTCACCACCAGAAGATTCCAGAAACTGCTCTGCAGACTGCACAGAGACTTAGAAGATAAGGGTGAGAAAAGAGTGGTGAGAAATTGGGTTCCAGGTACTGATGCGATGTAGTGGGAGTTGAGATCCTGAGAAATGTATTTGCTGCTGCTCCTTCAGACTCCCCTCTTCAGCCATCAGACCCGGTAGCAGAACGCTTCCCAGGTTTGAGTGTATGTGCACCCGCGTTCTCGGAGAGATTGTTGAAAATCAGATTCTGACTCAGTGGGTCTGAGGGCCATGGTTTTGTCGGAGTGTTTTTTTAATTGATTTGAAAGAGAGAGAGAGACATCAATTATTCGTTTCACTCATTTGTGCATTCACTGGTTGCTTCCTGTATGTATGCTTGCTTACTGGCAATCCACCCACAACCTCGGTGTATCAGGGTGACGCTCTAACCAGCGGAGCTAACTGGCCAGGCCAGCTCTGCATTTTTGACCTGCTCCCAGGTGACACCAGTGCTGCCGGTCAATACCATGTTTTGAGCAGCAAGGCTGTAGCAAAATGTCCCACTTTGAAGTCGTTTTAAGGTAAAACAGGCCATATGCCCTGACTGGTACGGTTCAGTGGGTTGGGTGTCCTCCTGCAAACCCGAAGGTCACTGGTTCAATTCCTGGTCAGGACATGTGCCTGGATTGTGGGCCAGGTCCCCAGTTGGAGGTGTGGGAAAGGCAACGAATCAGAGTTTCTCTCCCTCTCTTTCTCCCTCCCTTCCTTTCTCTGCAAAAATAAAATCTTAAAAATGCAGAGCATATGTACCCCTAACTTTGCTGGCTGTTGTTCCCCACTGCGAAGTCAGACAGACTGACCTAGTTCTGTTGCTAGTCATACAAGTGTACATACAAGTGTTTTATTTTTTTAATTTATTTTTAGGGTGGGGGGAGGGATGTTCCCTGACCAGGAATCGAACCGGCGACCCTCTGATTCACAGCCTGAGCTCAACCCACTGAGCTATACCAGCCAGGGGGGAAAGTGTACACTTGGAAAGTGAATACTTTTGTAACTGGGGCAGAGGAGAGAGTGAGCATCTAGGAGAGGGAATTATCACAGAGAAGGAAGAGAAGGTTGGGGGGAAAAAGGCTCTCTCTCTGCAACAAGGTATCCTCAACTAGTTGTGAAAGCGGATGTGATGACAAGAACGTGATGAAGCTGTCCCGGAGGTCAGGATAAAAGTGTGGGGCAGGGCAGCTGCGGGTGAAGAAACACCGGTACAGTGGGATCTAGACCTGAAAGGCTGTCCTCCTCTGCTGGCACGTCGGCCAGCAGCCCTCTGACGCCCCAGACAGAACACGCAGGAGCACCTGGAGCTGTGCGAGGACATCCTTGCCCCCGCAGCACAGAATCCAAAGCAAGCGCTTGTCTGAGCGCACAAACGGAAGGACAGAGGTGGGCTGGGGGAGCCGATTCCAAGCAGCAGCTGTCAGCTTGGGGACCACAAAGACCCATTTTTTTTCAAACCCCAGCTTAGTTTCCCCCAGAGTAACATGGAGAAAACATAATCTACCTCTTAGAATGAGTGTGTGTGTGGTGGTGGGGGGGGTGTAAAAGGGGCCCCTAGGTCCCCTGCTTCTCCCCTACCAGGGGTCCTTTCAGAGGCAGCCCTTCCAAAATCAAGTCCCAGCACCCAGCCAAGGGCTGGGAAGCAGCAGGCGCTGCCCCCTGGTGGACGTGCTTGTCACTGCCCTATTCCCGAAGAAAAGTGGAGGAGCCGGAGGTTAGGCTGGAGAGGTTCCTTTGCCTCCTTCTGGAGTCGTCCTGTCAGACAGAGCCGTTCATGCACGTGGGGGTTGGGGATGGCAACTCCACTCTTTTCAAGTTTTTTTGTGGAGGCGAAATCACATTTGAGTGAACGCTATCTGAGCAGCAAGTCTAATTTCAATGACATTCCCCATACTTTTACCGAGGGCCTCATACCAGGCACAGGCAAGGCCAAGGCAGGAGGAGGCTGCGAGGCGGGGAGGTCACGCAGAGAGAGCTCAGCGGCAGCCATGTCGCAGTCTCCGTGTGGAGGGACCCACGCGGGGACGGATGTCCCGAGTCCATCTGCAGGGGAGCCCGGCCCTCAAGGGCGGCCTTGGCTGGAGGAGGGGACTTGGGCGCTCAGCAAGAAACGGCAGCAAGGAGCCCCGAGAGGGGGAAAATGCCTGGGGAGCCACGGCGAGGGGCGGGGAACAGCCGAGTCAGAGAGAGCAGACACGAGAGGCAGGGGCGACCCCAGCCGGTGACCCCAGCCACGGGCTGCTCCGGGCACTCAGGGCAGGGGCCGGTCCCCAGCGACCTTCGCAGCTTCGCTCAGTCTTTACTCTCTGAGATTTCTCTGCGAAGTCACCGGTGTCGTCCTGCCCACAGTGAGAGCGGGCAGAGCTTCAGGCAGCGGTCCCCAGATGTGCGAGTCCATCAGGATCACCTGGAGGACTTCGCCAAACTCACTCAGGTCGCTGGGCTCCGCTCCCGGAACGTCCTCGTCGCAGGTGGGAACGGCGCGTTTCTAACAAGTTCCCAGGTGATACCGATGCTGCCGGCCCCGGGGCCGCACTCGGACCACCGTCCACGGGGAAGCTGCGTCCCACCCCGGACTTCAGCCTTTCCCGGCGAGCACTTGGGCAAATGACTGTCATGTGTCCCAGCCTCCATCTTTTCCTCTGTAAAGTCTGACGATAATGCCTACCTCACAGGGCCTATTGGGAGAGTAAAATAAGGTAAAATAAGTGAAATACTCAGCAAAGGGCTTGGCATATATAAGCCTTCTATACTCAGTGGCTATTAGGATCATAGTAAATGAGCCACTTGTGGGGTATCTGCCTCGGATCACACACAGAGGGACAGGTAACGGCTGACCACCCGCCGCCACTGCTTTTCCAGCGTCCGTGGGGTGGGGCACCGCTCCTCAACCTTTACTACCTACCCACCCCCTGTGGACCTTGTGAAGTGCAGATCCTGGCTCGGCAGGGGTCAGGGACTGAGCTGTGTCCCGCTGGAGTTCTGCAGCGCGCCCAGCTGGGGGATACGAATTGGGGAGGGGGCGTGGGGGGCAGGGAGAAAAGATAGGAAAAATTATATCTCAGTGCAGTTATTACTTAACATTATATGATAGCTTAGGTGGATTTGGGCTCCATGAGGCCTCCCACCTTCTCAGTCGGAGGCTTCCGGATCAGTAGACTTTTCCTTACCCCAACCCTCTGACGTTCTGAGTTCCGGCCTTTGGAGGTATCGGACCTCGGCTGAGTGACCACCTCTCCTCTCCGCTGTTCTGCCAAGCTGGCCAGACCTGGCCCCTCCCCGTCATCCTGCCTGGTTCCGCCCAGGAGCCTCCTAATAGCTGCTTCTCTGAAGCGGTCTGACCTGGCATCATCGAGTCACTCCAGCGTTTACTGAGCACGTACTACACGCCAGACACTGGGCTGGTATCGATGAGGTCACTGCGCCGAATGACCTCTGATTTCAGCGGGGGAGATCAAGGATCGCCCCCCTAACTCAGAACACGCCCCTCACCGAACGGACACGAAGCTCCTCTCCGGCGGAGGGCCAAGGCGCACACTGGACAGCCCGGGCATTTCTAGCCCCGGCCCTGCGAGTCGCCTAGCAACTTGCCTTTCTTCCGGGCAACTCTCCGCCAAGGGCTCCTTTCCGCAGGCCTGCCTGGCCGCCCAGCCCCGACGCCCTCCCACCTCAGGTCCAACCGGTGCCTACAGAGGTGCCCTTCGGGGATGGTGCGCCCCTACCCCCACCCCTCCTGGGGCAGGAAAGGGCAGGCGTGGGCAGACAGAGGTGGTCCCGCAGGCCAGAGGCTTCCCCAGCAGCCCTGTGAGCCGGGGGATGCGGTTGCGCGGCAGCCCGCAGAGGAATGGAGGTGCAGGGCGAGGTCCCTCCCGGACCGGAGACACCAGGTCACGCTCCCCTGTGCGATCCCGGGACGCACGCAGTGGCAGCCACAGAGCAGGTGCAAACTGAAGCCTCAGTGGAAAGCAAAACGTTTTTTCGAAGCCGGGATATCGGGAGATTTTTTTTTTTTTTTTAAGAAAAGCCCAGAAATCGGCCTAAAGATATACCTATCCGCACATGCACATTGAGGTATGGCGTCTTTGTATGACAGAGGTGGCATCTGAAACGGGGGAGGAGACCGGCCATCCCCTACAGACGCTGGGACAGCTGGGTAGCCGCCCAGAAAAAAAATGGAAGTCAGACCTGCGCCGGAACTCACGTGCCAGGACCCGCACCCGTGCGCGCCCCATCACTGCGTATTCATCCATCCGGTCCTTCAACCAAAAAGGTCCCAAATATCGCGCATATGCCAGGCACCGTTCTCAGCACCGGGGATACACACGTGCACAGACCAGGGTCCCCGCTCGGGAGCCCGCACGCTATTAGGCTAAAAGGCGACGAAGGAATAAACCTATAAAAACGTCAGGTGCCCCGTGCCCTGGAGCAAAACACGCCACGTGGCGGGAAGAGGGGCCCTGCGGGGGGGTGGGGGGCGCTGAGGGAAGACTGAGCGCGGGACCGTAGGCCGGCGGCCCACATCCTCCTTTTCTAGGTGCCGAGGCTGAGCTCCGGAGAGGCGGCCGGCCCGCGGGATCTCCCTCCGTGTTCGGTTCTCACGGGTGGGTGTGTGCTGCGTGCGGGTCAGGTCTCGCTTTTCCTAGTAATGACGCCTACTAATTACTTTCTCCGCTCGTCCTCTCCAGTTTACAGACGACCTACGGGAGGCCGAGGCAAGTAGTGGGTCGCGGGGCTCTGGAGGTTCACAGGGGTGAGGGCCCAGGTCCTGCAAGGCTACGCTCCTAGCCTTAGCCGCCCCACCCGACGGGGCGCCGTTCCCACAGCGGCTGAGCCGAGCCCGAGCCCGAGCCCGGCGCGGCAGGCTCAGCGACACTCGTCTCTCCTGGGGAGCAGGACACACGGTCTCACTCGTCCTCCCTCTCCCTCCCTCCCTTTCTCTCTCTCTGTCGCGGTGCCTTTCTCTAGGCCCCACGCCGTGGGCTTCACGGGCGGATTCCGCCGGTCCCACTAAGCAGCCGTGTGGTTTGGGGCAAGTCGCTTGCCCACTGGGTCTCCACGACTCCCTCTGTAGGTCCGCTTTGCGAGTCTGACACACGCGGGAAGCACTCGGCACAGAGCCTGGCCCAAAGGACAAGTGTTTCCTATCGTATCGCCTACGGGCGACGCGACGCAACACAGGCTCAGCTGTTTCAGTGTCACAGCCCTGACCCTGACACTTCCCTGGAACCTCGTCGGCCACGAGGACCCACATTCCAGACGACTCAACCCAGGCGGCCTCGTGAACTCCATTTACGTTCTCTCCCACAAGGTAGGCATTAAGGTTCCCACCTCTCAGCTGGGGACGCCAAGGCGTCGGGGGGCGGGGGGGGCGAAGGAGTTTTGCCCAAGTGGCCAGCCGACAGAGCAGGGCGTCCTGACGAGCAGGGAGGGAGTCAGCCCTCGCAGGGCCGGATCTCCGGCAATAACTTTTCTCTCTGCAGCCCCTGGCGGGCGAAGCCGGACAGGCGAGTCCTGGGGCTGGCTCGCTCCAGGCCCAGGGAGCCCTCTGGCCTTCACAGCGATGGCCTGCCGGCTTCCTTCGGAGCTAGGACCTCTCTGCTCCGACTCCAGTCCACCGACCGCTGGGATCGCAGGCGCGGCAACCGCCTCGGTCCACCAGTCATTTCGCGTGAGCTGCTGCCAAGCAAGAGCTCGGGCGCAGCCCAGTTTCCGCTCACGTGCACAGTGGTCGTCCGGAGGCGGGGGGAGCGGAGGAGAGCGGAGGAGAGCGACCCGCACGGAAAAGGCGGGGCATGCAAATGAGCACGCGCCGGCAGTTTAGCCAGCGTGCCAAGCGGTTGTAAGAATTCACTCAAAAACGTAGAGAATTGAAAAAAGTCCCCCAGGAGCTAATGTATTCTATGTGCATGTCAAGATACTAGGGAGATGCGACTTCGCTTGAGGGTGACGTGGCTCACCGTGAGTTTAATAGGGGTGGGTGGAGGAGGGTGCTGGCGGGGTAGCGGTGTCCTGCATCGCTTCTCGGCCTTTTGGCTAAGATCAAGTGTAGTATCTGTTCTTATCAGTTTAATATCTGATACGTCCTCTATCCGAGGACATTATATTAAATGGATTTTTGGAGCTGGGAGATGGAATAGGAGCTTGCTCCGTCCACTCCGCGCATCGACCCGGTATTGCAGTACTTCCGGGAACGGTGCACCCCCTCGGGGGACAAAACTTACGGTACCAATAGCAGACCTGCAGGATTCTCACTTTTCCAAGGACTCTCGTTTTTCGGCGTCCGCATGTGCTGTTGTTGCACTTCTTTTCCGGCGTGGGGCGCTCCCCGTTTGCAGAAGTAACTTGTTTCTTGCTTTTGCTGAAGGCCGGTTTGGGCTGCAAGGAACACGTTCGGGCAGGTGTTGGGAGGAGACATGGGTCTAAACGTTGCTCACTCTATCTCTGCGAGGGTGCTTTCACTTTTTAGATAGAGAAGGACTCCTGCCCGCACCCCCGAGCAGAGAAAGGAACAGGTGAGCAGAGCGGCGGGGACGAGCGAGCTAAGTGAGCCGATATCGTTTGACTTGTGACACACAGAGCTGGGCAGAGACCGTGAGAGGGGGGATCCTGAAGCGTGGCGCGACCGTCAAGTGCAGCTTTAAGCCCATTTGTCTGTGCTGTCTCTCATGCGTTCGTGCAAGGAGTATCTATCAAGTGCCACGTAGGTGCGGAGCACCGTCCTAGGTGCTGCGGGACAGAGCAGCGAAATGCCTACCATCAGTGTGAGGAACAAACATTTGCGAACATGCCTCCCTATCTCGGTGTCCATGTCTGTGTCTAGACCTGTGTATCTGTCTATGCCGTGTGGTGATTATGGGTGTCTGCGATTCCTTGGCAGCTGGGAGGAAAAGCCAGGTAAAGTGGGATGTGAGGCAGGAGTGCCCGGGAAGGGGAGGGGAAGAAGAGGAGGAAGACCGTTCACCTCATAGGCCAGGCCACGGAAATTGAGAGAAGACTCGTTCCAGCGCTCGGCCCGGGGGGTGCTGGCACTGGGAAGGGCTCGGGCAACACCTGCGATCGGGCTTTCTGTGCTGCGGGGTGAAATGACCGATTGGGTTTCAGTCTTACGTCCTCGATACCTTCTAGTTTTTCTGAGGTCAAATGTAGATGACACGACGCCCCCCCCCCAACTAAACTGAAGTCCTGTTAGGAAGGAGAACGGGAAAGGTAAGTGCTGACTGGGTAGCCGGCAGTCTTTGCCACAGAGGGGCACGCCCGGAGCACCCCCAGCAGTCCCCTCACTCCTCCCTGGTGTCCTGCCACCCCTGGCCGGATTCCCCCACCTCCCCCCCCCCGGTTCCGGCCAGCAGCCTCCTAACTGGCCATCGTTTATTCACTCAAACGTTGACCGAGCAGCTAGTATATACGCCCGGCACTGGGCTAGTGCTGGGATCTAGAGATAAGTGCTGATGAAGCCCCCGCCCTCCGTGACCTCCGATTTCCGCGAGGGAGATAAAGGATTGCCCCCAAGGGGTGGTGAGTGGTGTGCTTGTACTTGAATTACGCGCGGCCTGGGATGAAATACACGGGTGAGGAAGAGGGGGAGGGAAACGATGTGCGGAGCCCGGGACATGGTTCGCTCACAGAGGCACCGACAGACGACGGTGCTGGAGTTGGAGAGAACCCCTGCAACTGCCCTGCCGGGGTCTTCCCACAGGGCACGCCCCCCTCCCAGACCTTTCGCTCCCCTGACTCACAAGGAGCCTCTCATCCGACAGCGGACCAAATTGCACACGGTACAGTCTGGGCGTTGCTGGCGACTGTCTTGAGACTTGCCTACCGGCTTTTTTTCCTTCGGGAGAACTGTCTGCGCACAGCCCCTTTCTACAGGCCTCTCTTGCCGCGCAGCCCTAATCCCCTTAGGTTCTGTCCTTTCCGTTGGTACCAAAGAGGAGCCCGACCTCCCAGCTGAGGTTCAGAGGCGCGGCAGCCACCGGGTGGAAGAGTCAGCCCGCCGTAGCCACGCCTCCCGGTGGGCGGGCATGCAAATTAAATGGCGGCTCGCCGGAGAAGGACGGTGCCGCAACAGATACAAAATTTCTCTTTAAGTGAGAGAGAATTTAAAAATCGGCACAGAGTTTACTATCTGGTGATGCTACTATGGTGCTGCCAAAGAAGCAAAGGAAGTGAGACCTAGAGTGCCGGTGACCGAGCTCACCACGACTTAAGTAGGGGTGGCAGGACGAGGGTGCCGGCGGGTGCAGAGTAGCCGGCATCGCTTCTCGGCCTTTTGGCTAAGATCAAGTGTAGTATCTGTTCTTATCAGTTTAATATCTGATACGTCCTCTATCCGAGGACAATATATTAAATGGATTTTTGGAGCTGGGAGGTGGAATAGGGGCTTGCTCCGTCCACTCCGCGCATCGACCCGGTATTGCAGTACTTCCGGGAACGGTGCACCCCCTCGGGGGACAAAACCGACTGTGCTAAAAAGTAGAAGTTGCTAGTGTCTCCTGAGAGTTTTGTGGACTGCGTTTTGGGGGTGGTTTTTCGGGAAGAGTTACGTGGTCGCTGCTGTGTTCCCACCTGTGCGTGCATGTGGTCTTTTGCAGTCATTTGCTTAAGTGCTCGTTAGAGAGTGCCTGGGAAGTCAGTCTTGTCACTTCCTTTAGAGAGGACCACAGTGCCCCCTGGCCCCCAGTAGTGTGCTTGGTTTGGGGAGGCCTGGCTCCTGTAGCTGCGTGGTTGGAAGCCACGGAGCCGCATGGGGGAGAGTAGAGGAGGCATTCAATTCGGTTGGGTCGGGTTGGGTCGGGTTGGGTTGAATTGAGGGGGGTGGGGGGAGGTGTGGGAGTTATGTATGTATCCCTCTGTCCCGCGCCTCCACCCCTAACTTTCCCTGCTCCCCTGCCCCCGGCCTTCCGCCCTCTGGGTCTCCTTCTGCCCTTTACTGCGGGCTCTTGGTGAGCACTGAAACAACCCTGCTTGGGGCCCCCGCCAGCGTAAGGCTGCGGGAGAAGTGCCCCCGGAACTGGGGCTCTTGGCCTGGGTTGTGGTGTGGTGTCAGCTGCGGTCCCGTCCAGCGATCTGCCACATGCGGAGGGCATCGGCGGGGTACGGCCTGGGTCTTGTCTCGGGCCATCAAGCAGATGCGGTCGGCCATCTTGGTGGCATACCTCCCACCCGCGACTGTCTGCGCCCGCCGCCATGAGCCTGCTCACATGTCTCATCCCCCCCCCCGTGTCTCAGCCACCAGGACCAATCTCATCACACCCCATCCCAGGTAAAAGCAGGTAACTCGGCTGCTCTTGTCAATGAGTGCTCACTGCCTGACCTTGGGCCTCGATTGATTGATTGATTCATTGATTCATTGATTCATTCACTCATTTTTACATATTTTTTACTTTTAGAGGGAGGGGAGGGAAGGGAGGGAGAAAGAGAGGGAGGGAAACAGCCATGCATGTTGCCGCACACACACCCCTCACTGGGGATCCGGCATGCAACCCAGGCACGTGCCCTGACTGGGAATCGAACCGGTGACCCTTTGGTTCCCAGGCCAGCACTCAATCCACTGAGCCATACCGGCCAGGGCGGGCCTCCGATTTAGATGACGTCCATCCGGTCCCTCGGGGTAGCCCTGACCTCGCTGTGCCCCACCCCTACAGTCCAGGACAATGAGGTCCCACCGATGGATAGGGAAGGGGAAGCCATTACTGCAGATCGACGGCAGCGTTGAGCCACCTTGGCTGCATGCGTCGGCATCTCTTGGCGGCCCACTGAGATCGTGGTGGTGTCCCAGCACCACCACACAGCACCGGAACTCCAGTCGCCGGGCCCGGGCCCAAGCGGGCGCACCTCAGAGCTCTCCAGGGGCCTTGGGGGCTCTCCAGGGTGTCCAGTGAAGCTGCCGCCGCCTCCTCGGGGCTGCTTACTCTGGGCCCACGCCAGTCTTCAACCCGCTCCCGCAAATCCACGCGTGAGTCGGCTCACGGTCACACCACACTGGCTTCGTGTTAACACACCGTGGGCACTCAGTCCCGAGGGGAGGCCTTTGGGCCCGTGTGGACCTACGTTGAGGGCAAGTCCCCCTACCTTCCTGCTTGTGTTGCCCCTCTGCAGTACCACGTACACCCCCTGCCCACCAAATTTGTTGGGGATGTCGAGACTGATGACTGCACACGCACGAAGAGGGTTTGAAAGGTGTGTGACCCAGCACGGGGCTTTCCGGGGGCAGGGGCAGATTTCACAGTGGCCTGGGAGCCAGGAGCAGAGCCCACGCTGGTGTCTTCGGGGAGGTGAGCGGAGGTCCTGGAGCAAGGCGCTCTCAGCAGCTTGCCCAGCTGTAGGGCGGGAGGGGAAGAGGAAGAGGGGAGGCTGCAAAGCTGTCAGCATTCGGCTGTCAAACGTCCCCGCGGAGTCAGACTCTTACCACACCTGCGAGCTGCTTTCTCCTCTGTGAAACAGGGAAATGGGAAGGCACTTTCCTCGGCCACGGTACCTCTCTGTGACCCTGCCTTCCACGATGGACAGTCAACCAACTCCACTGGATCAGAGTCTGATGGCCGACCCACCCCGTCTTGGAACCACAGGCGGTGGGGAGGGTGGAGCCTGTCGAGTAGGCCACGCCTCCTGGGGGCAAAAGGCGGGGCATGCAGATCAGGAATGGCTGTTCTGCGCTGGAATGAGGGACCTGCCAGGGATGTAGGATTTCTGGTTAAAAACGTAGAGTGCAAGAAAGTCTGCACGAGAGTCTGGTGACATCCACAGTCCTGTGGGCGACGCGAAGAAATCAGACACGGAGTGAGGGTTAGGGTTCTCACCGTGAGTTGAATATGCGGGACGCTAGGAGGGTGCCCGCGGAGGCAGAGGAGCCAGCATCGCTTCTCGGCCTTTTGGCTAAGATCAAGTGTAGTATCTGTTCTTATCAGTTTAATATCTGATACGTCCTCTATCCGAGGACATTATATTAAATGGATTTTTGGAGCTGGGAGATGGAATAGGGGCTTGCTCCGTCCACTCCGCGCATCGACCCGGTATTGCAGTACTTCCGGGAACGGTGCACCCCCTCGGGGGAATAAGTTGTTGTCAAATGTCAGCTTTCTGTGGGATTAAGCAGTGACTCCTTCGCTTGCTGTGGCAGGGGGAACTGGTGAGACGGGGAGGGGAGCCTTAGCCCTGCCCAGCATGCCCTCCTAAGCTGTGCAGTGTGTCTGAGTCCTCTCCAGCGTCAGCAGGGGCAGGGAGAGGAGGTGAGCTGTAGTCACATCTGTTTCAGCAGATACTTCTTCCAGAGCCGTTAGTTAACACAAGCATACGGACTATAGGCTCTTGCCCTAACGTGAGGTTTTGAAAGTCCAAGAAGTCATTACTTAGTGCTGTTTTACAACAGCCAAGATATTCTGGCAGTGTGCACGGTGAACCCCTCACCTTCAAGGTCTAGGAGCCTTGGAAGCCTCACTGGAAATTCCTTCTGGGACCTGGCTGGGTAGCTCTGTTGTTACAGCATGGTCCTCAGGCTGATGGGTGGTCCTGGTCAGGCACATACAAGAAGCAATCAATCAATCATTGTATAGATAAGTGCAACAGGACAATTTTTACCCACTGTTAATGTGCAGCTCAAGGGAAGCTGGAAAGTGAGTCTTTATTCCTGGAGGAACATGCAAAATGAACACCAGGTTGTGTTACTGAGATAAGAACTGGCATTCACTGAAAAACATCATTCACACATACAAAGACCTCTATCTGTGTTGGCCTGCCTTGTTATAATATCACCACCTCCTTTTCTTTTTTCTTTAAATATATTTTATTGATTATGCTATTACAATTGTCCTATTACCCCCTTCATTCCCTTCCACCCTCTACACCCACATTCCCCCCCTTTAGTTCATGTCCATGTGTCATAAGTTCTTTAGCTTCTACATTTCCCATACTATTCTTGCCCTCCCCCCATCTATTTTCCACCTACCATCTATGCTACTTATTCTCCATACCTTTCCCCCCTCTCTCCTCCTCCCACTCCCCTGTTGCTAACCCTCCATGTGATCTCCATTTCTGTCACCACCTCCATTTCTTAGTGGTTTAACTGTAGTTCTCAGTTGAGCACACCTCAGAAGTTCTATCAACTGCTCCTATTATATGCAAAAACAGAATAATGGGAACTTCTTACCTGGCTTCATAGCAGTGTGGTGGGTCTCCCCTGTGTCACTGCAGATGAGAATAAAAATGCCCAACTTGTGATCTGCTTGGGGAGGAAAGGTGACCAGTCCCTCAAAGGAGAAAGGTCCTGAACAACTTCTTCCCTGCATTTTTATTGGGTTCAGCTCAGAGATACATAGTGTGCACATAAAACCCATCAACCAGTGTCCAAAAAGCTGCCGTCATGGAAAACTGACATGATTTACAGATAACAGTTGAAGAAACACGGGAATTGTCTGTGGTCAGGGTTGGCTTTAGCTCAAGTGTCTGTTTCATAGCAACAGGGCAGAGCAAAGCTCAAAGTAAACAATGTACACTCTTCTGGCCAGATTTGCCCCGGGAGCCATGTGTTGCAGTACAAGGTCATAGCTGCCTCTAGCATAGTTGTCAGGCTGAGCCAGGAGGGGAGAGCAAAGCAGCCAAGAGACTAGGAGACTTTATAGAAAGACAGAGGACTCAGGCTATGACAAAGCCAAGGGTGAGGGTCTTTCTGCCCCTTCTCTGAAGACCCCTAAGTCCTTCTCTGATGGTCCATCAGACTATGCCTGTCTTAGGTTGCCCCCCACCCCCAGGGTCTTACCAGTCATTGGCTAACCAGTCATCCGCCCAAGCCAGGCAGGGGGAAGGGAGGGAGGCAGCCCCTGCCTCAGAGCCACAATGTTCTGCCTCCTTAGTGGCTCATGTCCCCAAGGCCTTTTCACTCAGCCCTAGCTGTCCCTGGAAGGCTAGAGTCCCTGAAACCAGGCAGGACAGCTCCCAACAGGAGTGGAAAGAATTGCTTCAAGGATGCTGATTACTGCCAATTTTTCAATAAAAACCCCGGCCCTGGCTGGTATGGCTCAAAGGACTGAGTGCTGGACAGTTGATTCTCGGTCAGGGCACATGCTGGGTTATGGGCCATGTCCCCTGGTTGGTGGTTTACAGAAGGTAACAATTGATGTATCTTTTGCACAGTGATGCTTCTCTCCCTCTGTCTCCTTCCCTTCCCCTCTCTCTGAACATACATATCAAAAGGAAATAATTTCAAGGTATAAAACAGCTTTGTGTACAGAGATTCTCTTCCAGGCTATCAGAAATGTCTTGGTAAGTATTGATATAATGTTACATAACCACAAAATAGTAGTTATGAAAACATTATGGTATGAACCTAACTGTAAATGCATATAGGAAATTGTTCTGGAAAAATGTATCAAAAAGAATTTGGAAATAGGAATGACTATTTCCTATTTCCAAATTCTGGGCGACTAATCCCAGACTTGGGACTATGGAATTTTTAGAGAGAGGGGAAGGGAAAGAAAGAGAAATATCAATGGTGTTTGCCTCTCACATGGCCCCACTGGGGACCTGGGCTGCAACCCAGGTATGTGCCCTGACTGGGAATCGAACCAGTGACACCAGCCAGGCAGGACTATGGATTTTTTAAAACTTAAGTAGGGACTTAATTTTTGGGTACTTGCCAAAATAGCACCATGAAGAATTTGAGCTTGCAAAACAGGTCATGCTGGGTTTTTTAAAAAATGTATTTTTTAAAACGATTTTATTTATTTTAGAGAGAGGGTAAGGGAGAGAGAAAGAGAAGGAGAGAAACATGGTGTGTGGTTGCCTCTCACTCACCCCCAGTTGGGGATTGAACCGATGACCCCTTGGTTCACAGGCACAAACTCAATGCACTGACTGATACATCAGGGCGACACTCTAATCAACCACCCAGCCAGAGCCACTTACATTTAAAAACAAAACAAAACAAAACACACACACACAAATGTGTGATATTAAATGACAGCACATTACTTCTAGTTGCCATGTGTCCTTAGGCTACTCTGTGTGGTGACAGTTTCTCAAACTTTTTTGTTTCTTTTGACCTTGCATGACCTTTACAGTATTGAGGAATACTAAAGATATTTCATAGGATGTTTTTACTTTATTTTAGATTTTATTTATCTGCTTTTAGAGAGAGAGAGAGGAAGTGAGGGAGAGAAACATCAATGTGAGGTTGCCTCTCATGCGTCCCCTACTAGGCGTGTACCCAGACTGGGAATCAACCAAAGGGTCACTGGTGCTCCATCTACTGAGCCCCGGCCAGGGCCAGGGCAGGATGTTTTTAATTTCGGATCTGTTTTCTTCGTGGTTATGCTGAAATTATGACTATTTAGGAGGGAGCTCACAGAAGAGAGGTAACATTCTCAACACAACAGGACCATGTATTAAAAACACACATTAGTCCTGGCTTGTTGTTGCACTTATTTACACAATGAATGAATGAATGAATGATTGATTGATTGATTGATTGCTTCTTGTATGTGCCTGACCAGGACCACCCACCAGCCTGAGGACCATGCTGTAACAACAGAGCTACCCAGCCAGGTCCCAGAAGGAATTTCCAGTGAGGCTTCCAAGGCTCCTAGACCTTGAAGGTGAGGGGTTCACCGTGCACACTGCCAGAATATCTTGGCTGTTGTAAAACAGCACTAAGTAATGACTTCTTGGACTTTCAAAACCTCACGTTAGGGCAAGAGCCTATAGTCCGTATGCTTGTGTTAACTAACGGCTCTGGAAGAAGTATCTGCTGAAACAGATGTGACTACAGCTCACCCCCTCTCCCTGCCCCTGCTGACGCTGGAGAGGACTCAGACACACTGCACAGCTTAGGAGGGCATGCTGGGCAAGGCGAAGGCTCCCCTCCCCGTCTCACCAGTTCCCCCTGCCACAGCAAGCGAAGGAGCCACTGCTTAATCCCACAGAAAGCTGACATTTGACAACAACTTATTCCCCCGAGGGGGTGCACCGTTCCCGGAAGTACTGCAATACCGGGTCGATGCGCGGAGTGGACGGAGCAAGCCCCTATTCCATCTCCCAGCTCCAAAAATCCATTTAATATAATGTCCTCGGATAGAGGACGTATCAGATATTAAACTGATAAGAACAGATACTACACTTGATCTTAGCCAAAAGGCCGAGAAGCGACGCTGGCTCCTCTGCCTCCGCGGGCACCCTCCTAGCGTCCCGCATATTCAACTCACGGTGAGAACCCTAACCCTCACTCCGTGTCTGATTTCTTCGCGTCGCCCACAGGACTGTGGATGTCACCAGACTCTCGTGCAGACTTTCTTGCACTCTACGTTTTTAACCAGAAATCCTACATCCCTGGCAGGTCCCTCATTCCAGCGCAGAACAGCCATTCCTGATCTGCATGCCCCGCCTTTTGCCCCCAGGAGGCGTGGCCTACTCGACAGGCTCCACCCTCCCCACCGCCTGTGGTTCCAAGACGGGGTGGGTCGGCCATCAGACTCTGATCCAGTGGAGTTGGTTGACTGTCCATCGTGGAAGGCAGGGTCACAGAGAGGTACCGTGGCCGAGGAAAGTGCCTTCCCATTTCCCTGTTTCACAGAGGAGAAAGCAGCTCGCAGGTGTGGTAAGAGTCTGATTCCGCGGGGACGTTTGACAGCCGAATGCTGACAGCTTTGCAGCCTCCCCTCTTCCTCTTCCCCTCCCGCCCTACAGCTGGGCAAGCTGCTGAGAGCGCCTTGCTCCAGGACCTCCGCTCACCTCCCCGAAGACACCAGCGTGGGCTCTGCTCCTGGCTCCCAGGCCACTGTGAAATCTGCCCCTGCCCCCGGAAAGCCCCGTGCTGGGTCACACACCTTTCAAACCCTCTTGGTGCGTGTGCAGTCATCGGTCTCGACATCCCCAACAAATTTGGTGGGCAGGGGGTGTACGTGGTACTGCAGAGGGGCAACACAAGCAGGAAGGTAGGGGGACTTGCCCTCAACGTAGGTCCACACGGGCCCAAAGGCCTCCCCTCGGGACTGAGTGCCCACGGTGTGTTAACACGAAGCCAGTGTGGTGTGACCGTGAGCCGACTCACGCGTGGATTTGCGGGAGCGGGTTGAAGACTGGCGTGGGCCCAGAGTAAGCAGCCCCGAGGAGGCGGCGGCAGCTTCACTGGACACCCTGGAGAGCCCCAAGGCCCCTGGAGAGCTCTGAGGTGCGCCCGCTTGGGCCCGGGCCCGGCGACTGGAGTTCCGGTGCTGTGTGGTGGTGCTGGGACACCACCACGATCTCAGTGGGCCGCCAAGAGATGCCGACGCATGCAGCCAAGGTGGCTCAACGCTGCCGTCGATCTGCAGTAATGGCTTCCCCTTCCCTATCCATCGGTGGGACCTCATTGTCCTGGACTGTAGGGGTGGGGCAGAGCGAGGTCAGGGCTACCCCGAGGGACCGGATGGACGTCATCTAAATCGGAGGCCCGCCCTGGCCGGTATGGCTCAGTGGATTGAGTGCTGGCCTGGGAACCAAAGGGTCACCGGTTCGATTCCCCAGTCAGGGCACGTGCCTGGGTTGCATGCCGGATCCCCAGTGAGGGGTGTGTGTGCGGCAACATGCATGGCTGTTTCCCTCCCTCTCTTTCTCCCTCCCTTCCCTCCCTTCCCTCCCTTCCCTCCCCTCCCTCTAAAAGTAAAAAATATGTAAAAATGAGTGAATGAATGAATGAATGAATCAATCAATCAATCGAGGCCCAAGGTCAGGCAGTGAGCACTCATTGACAAGGGCAGCCGAGTTACCTGCTTTTACCTGGGATGGGGTGTGATGAGATTGGTCCTGGTGGCTGAGACACGGGGGGGGGGAGGGGGGATGAGACATGTGAGCAGGCTCATGGCGGCGGACGCGTACAGTCGCGGGTGGGAGGTATGCCACCAAGATGGCCGACCGCATCTGCTTGATGGCCTGAGACAAGACCCAGGCCGTGCCCCGCCGATGCCCTCCGCATGTGGCAGATCGCTGGACGGGACCGCAGCTGACACCACACCACAACCCAGGCCAAGAGCCCCAGTTCCGGGGGCACTTCTCCCGCAGCCTTACGCTGGCGGGGGGCCCCGAGCAGGGTTGTTTCAGTGCTCACCAAGAGCCCGCAGTAAGGGGCAGAAGGAGACCCAGAGGGCGGAAGGCCCGGGGGCAGGGGAGCAGGGAAAGTTAGGGGTGGAGGCGCGGGACAGAGGGATACATACATAACTCCCACACCTCCCCCCACCCCCCTCAATTCAACCCAACCCGACCCGACCCGACCCGACCCAACCGAATTGAATGCCTCCTCTACTCTCCCCCATGCGGCTCCGTGGCTTCCAACCACGCAGCTACAGGAGCCAGGCCTCCCCAAACCATGCACACTACTGGGGGCCAGGGGGCACTGTGGTCCTCTCTAAAGGAAGTGACAAGACTGACTTCCCAGGCACTCTCTCTAACGAGCACTTAAGCAAATGACTGCAAAAGACCACATGCACGCACAGGTGGGAACACAGCAGCAACCACGTAACTCTTCCCGAAAAACCACCACCAAAACGCAGTCCAGAAAACTCTCAGGAGATATTAACAACTTCTACTTTTTAGCACAGTCGGTTTTGTCCCCCGAGGGGGTGCACCGTTCCCGGAAGCACTGCAATACCGGGTCGATGCGCGGAGTGGACGGAGCAAGCCCCTATTCCATCTCCCAGCTCCAAAAATCCATTTAATATATTGTCCTCGGATAGAGGACGTATCAGATATTAAACTGATAAGAACAGATACTACACTTGATCTTAGCCAAAAGGCCGAGAAGCGATGCCGCCTGCTCTGCACCCGCCGGCACCCTCGTCCTGCCACCCCTACTTAAGTCATGGTGACCTCGGTCACCGGCACTCTAGGTCTCACTTCCTTTGCTTCTTTGGCAGCACCATAGTAGCATCACCAGATAGTAAACTCTGTGCCGATTTGTAAATTCTCTCTCATTTAAAGAGAAATTTTGTATCTGTTGCGGCACCGTCCTTCTCCGGCGAGCCGCCATTTAATTTGCATGCCCGCCCACCGGGAGGCGTGGCTACGGCGGGCTGACTCTTCCACCCGGTGGCTGCCGCGCCTCTGAACCTCAGCTGGGAGGTCGGGCTCCTCTTTGGTACCAACGGAAAGGACAGAACCTAAGGGGATTAGGGCTGCGCGGCAAGAGAGGCCTGTAGAAAGGGGGCTGTGCGCAGACAGTTCTCCCGAAGGAAAAAAAGCCGGTAGGCAAGTCTCAAGACAGTCGCCAGCAACGCCCAGACTGTACCGTGTGCAATTTGGTCCGCTGTCGGATGAGAGGCTCCTTGTGAGTCAGGGGAGCGAAAGGTCTGGGAGGGGGGCGTGCCCTGTGGGAAGACCCCCGGCAGGGCAGTTGCAGGGGGTTCTCTCCAACTCCAGCACCGTCGTCTGTCGGTGCCTCTGTGAGCGAACCATGTCCCGGGCTCCGCACATCGTTTCCCTCCCCCTCTTCCTCACCCGTGTATTTCATCCCAGGCCGCGCGTAATTCAAGTACAAGCACACCACTCACCACCCCTTGGGGGCAATCCTTTATCTCCCTCGCGGAAATCGGAGGTCACGGAGGGCGGGGGCTTCATCAGCACTTATCTCTAGATCCCAGCACTAGCCCAGTGCCGGGCGTATATACTAGCTGCTCGGTCAACGTTTGAGTGAATAAACGATGGCCAGTTAGGAGGCTGCTGGCCGGAACCGGGGGGAGGTGGGGGGAATCCGGCCAGGGGTGGCAGGACACCAGGGAGGAGTGAGGGGACTGCTGGGGGTGCTCCGGGCGTGCCCCTCTGTGGCAAAGACTGCCGGCTACCCAGTCAGCACTTACCTTTCCCGTTCTCCTTCCTAACAGGACTTCAGTTTAGTTGGGGGGCGTCGTGTCATCTACATTTGACCTCAGAAAAACTAGAAGGTATCGAGGACGTAAGACTGAAACCCAATCGGTCATTTCACCCCGCAGCACAGAAAGCCCGATCGCAGGTGTTGCCCGAGCCCTTCCCAGTGCCAGCACCCCCGGGCCGAGCGCTGGAACGAGTCTTCTCTCAATTTCCGTGGCCTGGCCTATGAGGTGAACGGTCTTCCTCCTCTTCTTCCCCTCCCCTTCCCGGGCACTCCTGCCTCACATCCCACTTTACCTGGCTTTTCCTCCCAGCTGCCAAGGAATCGCAGACACCCATAATCACCACACGGCATAGACAGATACACAGGTCTAGACACAGACATGGACACCGAGATAGGGAGGCATGTTCGCAAATGTTTGTTCCTCACACTGATGGTAGGCATTTCGCTGCTCTGTCCCGCAGCACCTAGGACGGTGCTCCGCACCTACGTGGCACTTGATAGATACTCCTTGCACGAACGCATGAGAGACAGCACAGACAAATGGGCTTAAAGCTGCACTTGACGGTCGCGCCACGCTTCAGGATCCCCCTCTCACGGTCTCTGCCCAGCTCTGTGTGTCACAAGTCAAACGATATCGGCTCACTTAGCTCGCTCGTCCCCGCCGCTCTGCTCACCTGTTCCTTTCTCTGCTCGGGGGTGCGGGCAGGAGTCCTCCTCTATCTAAAAAGTGAAAGCACCCTCGCAGAGATAGAGTGAGCAACGTTTAGACCCATGTCTCCTCCCAACACCTGCCCGAACGTGTTCCTTGCAGCCCAAACCGGCCTTCAGCAAAAGCAAGAAACAAGTTACTTCTGCAAACGGGGAGCGCCCCACGCCGGAAAAGAAGTGCAACAACAGCACATGCGGACGCCGAAAAACGAGAGTCCTTGGAAAAGTGAGAATCCTGCAGGTCTGCTATTGGTACCGTAAGTTTTGTCCCCCGAGGGGGTGCACCGTTCCCGGAAGTACTGCAATACCGGGTCGATGCGCGGAGTGGACGGAGCAAGCTCCTATTCCATCTCCCAGCTCCAAAAATCCATTTAATATAATGTCCTCGGATAGAGGACGTATCAGATATTAAACTGATAAGAACAGATACTACACTTGATCTTAGCCAAAAGGCCGAGAAGCGATGCAGGACACCGCTACCCCGCCAGCACCCTCCTCCACCCACCCCTATTAAACTCACGGTGAGCCACGTCACCCTCAAGCGAAGTCGCATCTCCCTAGTATCTTGACATGCACATAGAATACATTAGCTCCTGGGGGGACTTTTTTCAATTCTCTACGTTTTTGAGTGAATTCTTACAACCGCTTGGCACGCTGGCTAAACTGCCGGCGCGTGCTCATTTGCATGCCCCGCCTTTTCCGTGCGGGTCGCTCTCCTCCGCTCTCCTCCGCTCCCCCCGCCTCCGGACGACCACTGTGCACGTGAGCGGAAACTGGGCTGCGCCCGAGCTCTTGCTTGGCAGCAGCTCACGCGAAATGACTGGTGGACCGAGGCGGTTGCCGCGCCTGCGATCCCAGCGGTCGGTGGACTGGAGTCGGAGCAGAGAGGTCCTAGCTCCGAAGGAAGCCGGCAGGCCATCGCTGTGAAGGCCAGAGGGCTCCCTGGGCCTGGAGCGAGCCAGCCCCAGGACTCGCCTGTCCGGCTTCGCCCGCCAGGGGCTGCAGAGAGAAAAGTTATTGCCGGAGATCCGGCCCTGCGAGGGCTGACTCCCTCCCTGCTCGTCAGGACGCCCTGCTCTGTCGGCTGGCCACTTGGGCAAAACTCCTTCGCCCCCCCCCCCCCCCCCGACGCCTTGGCGTCCCCAGCTGAGAGGTGGGAACCTTAATGCCTACCTTGTGGGAGAGAACGTAAATGGAGTTCACGAGGCCGCCTGGGTTGAGTCGTCTGGAATGTGGGTCCTCGTGGCCGACGAGGTTCCAGGGAAGTGTCAGGGTCAGGGCTGTGACACTGAAACAGCTGAGCCTGTGTTGCGTCGCGTCGCCCGTAGGCGATACGATAGGAAACACTTGTCCTTTGGGCCAGGCTCTGTGCCGAGTGCTTCCCGCGTGTGTCAGACTCGCAAAGCGGACCTACAGAGGGAGTCGTGGAGACCCAGTGGGCAAGCGACTTGCCCCAAACCACACGGCTGCTTAGTGGGACCGGCGGAATCCGCCCGTGAAGCCCACGGCGTGGGGCCTAGAGAAAGGCACCGCGACAGAGAGAGAGAAAGGGAGGGAGGGAGAGGGAGGACGAGTGAGACCGTGTGTCCTGCTCCCCAGGAGAGACGAGTGTCGCTGAGCCTGCCGCGCCGGGCTCGGGCTCGGGCTCGGCTCAGCCGCTGTGGGAACGGCGCCCCGTCGGGTGGGGCGGCTAAGGCTAGGAGCGTAGCCTTGCAGGACCTGGGCCCTCACCCCTGTGAACCTCCAGAGCCCCCGCGACCCACTACTTGCCTCGGCCTCCCGTAGGTCGTCTGTAAACTGGAGAGGACGAGCGGAGAAAGTAATTAGTAGGCGTCATTACTAGGAAAAGCGAGACCTGACCCGCACGCAGCACACACCCACCCGTGAGAACCGAACACGGAGGGAGATCCCGCGGGCCGGTCGCCTCTCCGGAGCTCAGCCTCGGCACCTAGAAAAGGAGGATGTGGGCCGCCGGCCTACGGTCCCGCGCTCAGTCTTCCCTCAGCGCCCCCCACCCCCCGCAGGGCCCCTCTTCCCCGCCACGTGGCGTGTTTTGCTCCAGGGCACGGGGCACCTGACGTTTGTATAGGTTTATTCCTTCGTCGCCTTTTAGCCTAATAGCGTGCGGGCTCCCGAGCGGGGACCCTGGTCTGTGCACGTGCGTATCCCCGGTGCTGAGGACGGTACCTGGCGTATGCGCGATATTTGGGACCTTTTTGGTTGAAGGACCGGATGGATGAATACGCAGTGATGGGGCGCGCACGGGTGCGGGTCCTGGCACGTGAGTTCCGGCGCAGGTCTGCCTTTCATTTTTTTTCTGGGCGGCTACCCAGCTGTCCCAGCGTCTGTAGGGGATGGCCGGTCTCCTCCCCCGTTTCAGATGCCACCTCTGTCATACAAAGACGCCATACCTCAATGTGCATGTGCGGATAGGTATATCTTTAGGCCGATTTCTGAGCTTTTCTTAAAAAAAAAAAATCTCCCGATATCCCGGCATCGAAAAAACGTTTTGCTTTCCACCGAGGCTTCGGTTCGCACCTGCTCTGTGGCTGCCACTGCGTGCGTCCCGGGATCGCACAGGAGAGCGTGACCTGGTGTCTCCGGTCCGGGAGGGACCTCGCCCTGCACCTCCATTCCTCTGCGGGCTGCCGCGCAACCGCATCCCCCGGCTCACAGGGCTGCTGGGGAAGCCTCTGGCCTGCGGGACCACCTCTGTCTGCCCACGCCTGCCCTTTCCTGCCCCAGTAGGGGTGGGGGTAGGGGCGCACCATCCCCGAAGGGCACCTGTGTAGGCACCGGTCGGACCTGAGGTGGGAGGGCGTCGGGGCTGGGCGGCCAGGCAGGCCTGCGGAAAGGAGCCCTTGGCGGAGAGTTGCCCGGAAGAAAGGCAAGTTGCTAGGCGACTCGCAGGGCCGGGGCTAGAAATGCCCGGGCTGTCCAGTGTGCGCCTTGGCCCTCCGCCGTAGAGGAGCTCCGTGTCTGTTCGGTGAGGGGCGTGTTCTGAGTTAGGGGGGCGATCCTTGATCTCCCCCGCTGAAATCAGAGGTCATTCGGCGCAGTGACCTCATCGATACCAGCCCAGTGTCTGGCGTGTAGTACGTGCTCAGTAAACGCTGGAGTGACTCGATGATGCCAGGTCAGACCGCTTCAGAGAAGCGGCTATTAGGAGGCTCCTGGGCGGAACCAGGCAGAATGAGGGGGAGGGGCCAGGTCTGGCCAGCTTGGCAGAACAGCGGAGAGGAGAGGTGGTCACCCAGCCGAGGTCCGATACCTCCAAAGGCCGGAACTCAGAACGTCAGAGGGTTGGGGTAAGGAAAAGTCTACTGATCCGGAAGCCTCCGACTGAGAAGGTGGGAGGCCTCATGGAGCCCAAATCCATCTAAGCTAACATATAATGTTAAGTAATAACTGCACTGAGATATAATTTTTCCTATCTTTTCTCCACGCCCCCCCCCCCATTCGTATCCCCCAGCTGGGCGGGCTGCAGAACTCCAGCGGGACACAGCTCAGTCCGTGACCCCTGCCGAGCCAGGATCTGCACTTCACAAGGTCCACAGGGGGTGGGTGCTAGTAAAGGTTGAGGAGCGGTGCTCCACCCCACGGACGCTGGAAAGGAAATGGCGGCGGGTGGTCAGCCGTTACCTGTCCCTCTGTGTGTGATCCGAGGCAGATACCCCACAAGTGGCTCATTTACTATGATCCTAATAGCCACCGAGTATAGAAGGCTTATATATGCCAAGCCCTTTGCTGAGTATTTCACTTATTTTACCTTATTTTACTCTCCCAATAAGCCCTGTGAGGTAGGCATTATCATCAGACTTTACAGAGGAAGAGATGGAGGCTGGGACACATGACAGTCATTTGCTCAAGTGCTCCCCGGGAAAGGCTGAAGTCCGGGGTGGGACGCAGCTTCCCCGTGGGCGGTGGTCCGAGTGCGGCCCCGGGGCCGGCAGCATCGGTATCACCTGGGAACTTGTTAGAAACGCGCCGTTCCCACCTGCGACGAGGGCGTTCCGGGAGCGGAGCCCAGCGACCTGAGTTTGGCGAAGTCCTCCAGGTGATCCTGATGGACTCGCACATCTGGGGACCGCTGCCTGAAGCTCTGCCCGCTCTCACTGTGGGCAGGACGACACCGGTGACTTCGCAGAGAAATCTCAGAGAGTAAAGACTGAGCGAAGCTGCGAAGGTCGCTGGGGACCGGCCCCTGCCCTGAGTGCCCGGAGCAGCCCGTGGCTGGGGGTCACCGGCTGGGGTCGCCCCCTGCCTCTCGTCTCTGCTCTCTCTGACTCGGCTGTTCCCCGCCCCTCGCCGTGGCTCCCCAGGCATTTTCCCCCTCTCGGGGCTCCTTGCTGCCGTTTCTTGCTGAGCGCCCAAGTCCCCTCCTCCAGCCAAGGCCGCCCTTGAGGGCCGGGCTCCCCTGCAGATGGATGCGGGACATCCGTCCCCGCGTGGGTCCCTCCACACGGAGACTGCGACATGGCTGCCGCTGAGCTCTCTCTGCGTGACCTCCCCGCCTCGCAGCCTCCTCCTGCCTTGGCCTTGCCTGTGCCTGGTATGAAGCCCTCGGTAAAAGTATGGGGAATGTCATTGAAATTAGACTTGCTGCTCAAATAACATTCACTCAAATGTGATTTCGCTTGTACAAAAAAAAAACAACTTGAAAAGAGTGGAGTTGCCATCCCCAACCCCAACGTGCATGAACGGCTCTGTCTGACAGGACGGCTCCAGAAGGGGGCAAAGGAACCTCTCCAGCCCAACCTCCGGCTCCTCCACTTTTCTTCGGGAACCGGGCAGTGACAAGCACGTCCACCAGGGGGCAGCGTCTGCTGCTTCCCAGCCCTTGGCTGGGTGCTGGGACTTGGTTTTGGAAGGGCTGCCTCTGAAAGGACCCCTGGTAGGGGAGAAGCAGGGGACCTAGGGGGCCCCCTTTTACAAACCCCCCCCACCACCACACACACTCATTCTAAGAGGTAGATTATGTTTTCTCCATGTTACTCTGGGGGAAACTAAGCTGGGGTTTGAAAAAAAAAATGGGTCTTTGTGGTCCCCAAGCTGACAGCTGCTGCTTGGAATCGGCTCCCCCAGCCCACCTCTGTCCTTCCGTTTGTGCGCTCAGACAAGCGCTCGCTTCGGGTTCTGTGCTGCGGGGGCAAGGATGTCCTCAGCACTTCCCAGGGGAGCTCGGTCCATTCCCTTTCCCCCCCTCTCCTACTTGGGAGCCTGCACTATTATGGGGAAGGGACCTGGATCCTCTAAGGCCCTTATCACATGGTGAGGAAACCCGGGATCCCAGGGGGAAAGTGGCGTTTCCCGGCCAGTCTACCAGTGAGGGGCAGAACTGGTGATGCCCAGGGTTTCAGCCTGACAGGCTGTGAAGGGGGCCTGTCTCTCCACAGTCATCCCCCCCACCCCAGTCTCTGTTTTTCTCCTCCAAGAATTCCCTCCTCCCCAGTAAAGGCTTGCGTGTTCAGTAATTCTTAGACCTTGCCAAGAATGCTCAATCCAGTATCAATGGAACCCCCAAGGGCTCAAGGATGCCAGACCAGGGAACCAGGGGCGGGTTTTGGGTCCCCTACTCGGGGAACCCCTAGTACAGTTATTCCTTCCCTCCTGCCTCCACAAATCCTTGCAGGATGTCCTGACCGTCCAGTGCGCCAGGCAGGGTGTTGGGCACTAGGGAGCTGTGATGAGAAAAACTAGCTGCTGGGCTCAAGGCTTCGTCGTTGGGGGGGGATGGGGGAGACAGCTCTGAGGAAGAGCAGTGACTGCGCAGCTGGAATCTGACCCAGGTGGGGGAGCCCGCAGGGCATCCCGACCAGTCTGTCCTGTCTAGAATTCTTACTTGGCGCCTTGTCACTTAAACCTGGGTCCTAATGTTACTTACTGGAGAGGCCTGCCTGCATCCCCCCTAAATCTAAAGCAGTCCCCTTCCCCCAGTCACTCTTCAATACATGTGTCTGCTTTCGCTTTCTTTTCCTTGCTGGCTTCAGGTATCGCCACCTGGAATTAGTTTCTTTGTTCATTGGCCGTCTCTGCCTGCTCCCCACTGCAATGGACCCTTTCCGAGGGCAGGCCCCCACCTGTCTCCCGTGGGGCTGTACGCTCAGAGCCTAGAGTCGCGGGTGCCTTGCCTGCAGCAGGCAGCCCACACACGAATGTTCAGTGTACACGTGTGAATGTCTGACTCAGAGAAGCCCCTGACCCAGGGGGAGAGAGAACTGTTCGACTGTTTTCACAGTGACCCCCCAGCGCACCAGGCCTAAGGCTGTGATCTCGTGGTGAGGAAGGGCTGCCGAGCAGGACGCCAGGCCCGCAAATGGCCACTGATGGAGGGAGGCTTCCCGGGGCCAGGGCTGGGGGTGGGGACCGCAGTTCCCATGTAAGGGAGATGCGACCGGGGTGGGTCCACCGGCTGGTGCTGCCCCGGCCAGGCTGGGCCCCTTCCTTCACCCCTGGCCGGCCCCACCTCCTGCTTCCCATTTGTTCACAGACACCTTCCCTGGCAGACACAAAAGGTGAAGGGTGGGGTGGGGTTGCTGGTTTCAGATCCTTTATCAGGTAATCCAGTGACAGTTTCTTTCTTGGGTGTGAGACTGGGGAGCTACAGGAGAAATGTCAAAGAAATCTCCAGAGACTGTTGAAGAAACACAGGATTTTCGACGCGTTCTCAGTTGTTTCTGTATGTTTTTGGCTTCAAAGCCATTGTAACATTTGCTCAAAGCCAAGTGTGGCCAATTTTTAGCTGAATAACCTTGAGTGCATTACCTAAACTTTCTGTGCTTTGGTTCCTTCCTTTTAGAATAACCATACTTATTTCTTGGGTGGAGTTGTGCATTGAAAAAGGAAACATATGCAAGGTTCTGAGACCAGAGCCTGTCAGGCAGTGCCCACTCGCTGGGGGCGTGGCTCACTACCTCCCGGCCTGCTCTGCCGTCCCCTCTCCTGGCTCAGTGCGCTCAGCTCCGCCTGCGGCTGTGCCTTAGCCTCTGCAGCCATCAGCCACCCCCCAAGTGGGGTGGTAACCAGCTAATTTTCTAAGGTTTTAATCTCTTCAGGGACTCAAGGAGGCTTCCAGCATCTTAGAGGCAACCAAGCAGCTAGTTTTGTAGGGGGGGGCGGGGGGGGAAGAAGGAGGTGGGAAGGCAGGCTGGTGCCAAACAGATGGGGAGCTCCTGGGCGGGAAGGGCGAGACCATCTTCGCTATAGCAGTGGCGGTTCCTCCCCTTTTCCCAGTGTCCCTCCAATACAGCCTTTACAAAGTTAATATTGAGTTACACAATAAATGCAACAACCTGGTGCAAATGAAGATATTAGAGTTATGATTTCGTTTTCCTCTCCTCCTTCAATTTTACCTTGTTAACACTGTCGTCCTGTGGGTCGTACTGCTCTGCCCCTTTATGACATCTCTGTAGGGACGCCCATGTTGGATCAGCCTGCAGTGGCTGGGGAGGGGCCTCCCAGCCCTGAGTCCCCCCTACTCTGTCCTACACAGGACTAACTCACTTGTAGAAACCCTTCCAGGAGCTTTCACTGGACACTTTCTCTCCCTTCTCTGAGGTCCTACAAGTCACGATTCACAAAGGCCCAGTACATGTACTGTTCTGCACTCTCGCTGCGTTCCCTGGGTTGACAAAAGAAACACCCAAAGCTGTAGAGAATTTTTATGCGTTTCTGTGAGCCAAAATGGATGACAGTTGCTGGGATGCGAGATCTCAGAATCTCAAGATGATGACGATTTAGCAGTTTCTTTTATGCATTTAAAATTAAACAGGGGAATAAGAAGGATCGATTTCCTGAGGTGGGAGAAAGCAAGGTAGGGATTGCATTACAACCAGGGCACCACAGGAAAATTTAAAACACGTAACACCTGACTGTATATCGGGGCATTGACCTCTTTCCCCTTAGATTGTTAAACAAACAAAACAATAGCAACAAAAATGACAGATGTCAACACAATAGCCATCAGGTGTGAATGAATCAAAATTATATCTACCTTTTTGTCAGATCCGGACAAAATGTATTTTTGGGTGTGCCACAGAATTTTAGTAATTAGTTTATGTGTGCCATGCAGTGAAAAGGTAGAAAGTTTCTGGATTACAGTACATTTAACAGATGTTAAATTTGTTTCAAAGGTATGTTAACCAAGATCCATGAAAGCATTGGACAGGGCTTGCTTAAGGGAAAGAGATACACCCTTCACTGAAAAGTTACATTCGTAGTAGGGTGTGGCTGCTCGCCATGAGCTGCAGTCAGGAACCGGAATTTACCGTCAGACCACCCTGTGAGGTTCCTTTTGGTAGAACCCCTTTCGTCCACACCTGTCAGGGACCAGCCTGGTCCTCCTCACGAGAGCATATGACGTCAGAGGCCAGGGCCCGTGCCTCACACACCCTCCGTATCCCCATCCTCTTTCTGGTTCCTGCAGAGCACACCCTGTGGATCAGGTCGATAAGGAAGAATCCTATCTTTATCTATTGGAACAAGGAAGGCCCTTAGGGGATTTGAGGGCCAACACCTGACCAGCGACTGAAGGGTTTTGTTGGGGTTTTTTTTGGTGGGGGGGGGGGAGCTAAAGGATGCTTGGCCCTACAACCTCACCGATGAGAGAAAGATGAGAAAGATTGTTCCGTGGTCAGGAGCCCAGGTACTGGATTGAGACAGGTGCTTGTTAAGCCTCTTACTATGTATGTGTAACCTTGGACCAGTCATTGAATCCTTTTGAGCTTTCTTCACCTGTAAAACCCAGCAACACCAATCCCTACCTCCAGGGGTGTTGTGAGAATCCAGAAGGCTAACGGGTTTAGACTGTTTCGTGGGGTTCCGGGTTTACACAGATTTGAATATTGAATTAGGAAAAATAAAGGGGAAGACTCGTCAGCAGCCCTGGGGAGAATCTGGCGGAGGAATTTTACACGTGGGTGGAAAACTCCGCCTGAGGGTGGAAGACGCGGTATTATTAAGCTCTACTTCCGCGTTCGTCGCTGCCACACGCGTATTCCTTCTGCCCCTTCTACTATCGATCCCTGATTACTCTCGAGTGTAATACCAAATATTACAATATGGTAGAAAAGATCAATTAAAACGGCCACACATTGAGCAGACGCCCGTCTCTGCGAGGTCGGGGCCGCAGCGCGCACATCTCCACGCCCACTCCGCCGCTGCGGGGCTGCTGATTGGCTTCCGTCGAGTGACGTCACTGGAAGGGTTTTTTAAGCCCGAGCTCCGCACCGCTCGGCGGTGACTGCGCGCTGGGAGCAGCCGTGCAGTCTGGCGTGGCGTTTCGGGTGTCTGTCCCGGAGGGGCGCAGGAGAACGCCGCTGATAGAGGTAACGGGAATGTTCCAGAAGGGCTGAGGCGGCCCCGGTGCGGGGCCTGGGGAGTTGGAGTGGGCCATCGGAGAGGAAGGCTGGCAGAGGACGGTGGCTGGGCGGTGGCAAAAGGGGTCGCGGAGTAAGGAGGGGCGTGCCAGCCACCTGGGGATGTGGAGGGTGTGTGGGAGCAGTCGTCAATCTCCGGTCTCAGCGCCGGCACCCTGAATCTTAATTTAGGGGCGCTGTCCAACCTGCCCCTTCCCGCGAGGACTATCGCCTGGGGAATAGGGGTCGCGGCGTCTGTTGCCGCACCGCAAGTGGGAGAAGAGGCGCTGGAAGCCGACGGTCTGCGGGATCCAGGCCTCACGCTCACCTCAGTGTCCCTGAACTGGGGGTTACTTTAGGTCTCACCGTCCTTGTTAGGACCCGGGGGAGAGGGGAGCGCCTTTGTTACACCTGCAGCTGCTTAAAAAAAAAAAGGAATTTTAACAAGGAAGCATGGGTGGCTGATTTAGGAAAGGATGAAGAAGTCGCACATTTCGTGTTTGTTAAACCTCTTCTCCTTTTCTCTCTCATGAACTTTCCCTGTTCAGATAGCTGAGCTGTGGTCTCCAGAGCCTGTGATTTCAAGGCCATCTTCGTGACTCTGCCGTGAGCCCCAAGACCCTCACCTCAGCTGGAGCTCACTATGGGGAACCACTTGACAGAGATGGCACCCACCACCTCCTTCTTGCCCCAGTTCCAGGCCCTGCACGTCGTGGTCGTCGGGCTGGACTCAGCTGGAAAGACCTCCCTCCTTTACCGACTCAAGTTCAAGGAGTTTGTCCAGAGCGTCCCCACCAAAGGCTTCAACACGGAGAAGATCCGGGTGCCCCTGGGAGGGTCCCGTGGCATCACCTTCCAAGTGTGGGATGTGGGTGGGCAGGAGAAGCTGCGACCACTGTGGCGCTCCTACACCCGCCGGACAGATGGGCTGGTGTTTGTGGTGGACGCGGCTGAGGCGGAGAGGCTGGAGGAAGCTAAAGTGGAGCTGCACCGCATCAGCCGGGCGTCAGACAACCAGGGCGTGCCCGTGTTGGTGCTGGCCAACAAGCAGGATCAGCCCGGGGCACTGAGCGCCTCCGAGGTGGAGAAGAGGCTGGCAGTCCGGGAGCTGGCTGCTGCCACACTCACCCACGTGCAGGGCTGCAGCGCCGTGGACGGGGCGGGTCTGCAGCCGGGCCTGGAGCGCCTGTATGAGATGATTCTCAAGAGGAGGAAAGCGTCCCGGGGAAGCAAGAAGAGACGGTGACCCCCCCGGCCGTCCCCTCCTCACCAGTAGGGGTCTGCATACTTAGACAGCCAGGCAGAGCCTGTGGCCCCTCGCTCAGCCCCAGGCTGCAGGGCCTGTCCACCTAAGCAAAGGACTGAGGAGCACACCAGGCGTCCGGCTTTGGTGTGGCATTGGGGAAGGGGATGTGAGACGGACCCCGTCTCTCCCTGGTCCTCACCTCCGGAGACGCGAGGGCTGCAGAATTGAGGAGGCCTCAGTACAGACTGCAAATCTACCTCGACCTTGTTATTTTTTTTCGGCTTTTTGATGAGATGTGTTTTGGGTCCAAGGAAAGTGGCTTAGAGAATGCATTGGACATAAACGAGAGTGTCTCTGCACCCCTGCCCCCCCAACACACAACTGGGGAGTCCCCCAGGCTGCTTTTCTAGGGATACTGGTCATAATAGTCTTTATTTTTGTGTCTGTGTGAAAGTGCCAAGAACCCCTCCCCACATTTGTAGATCCACAGCCGTTTTATAAGCCATGTGTGTCTTCTGTATCATTAACTATTTTTTAGCATTTATCTGTAAGTTATTAAAGACTGATGATACTATACCTCTAACCGTGGTCTGGCATTTTCTTCCCTCCTTACCTAGCCCCAGGCAGAGTCCACCATTTCTCTGTGGGCAGGGGTGGGGTTTGGGGTCCGGTGGTGAGAACAGCTTCTCTTGAAGCTGAATTTTCCAAGCAAGCCCTCTTCTAAAAACTAGAGTTGAACTTCTCCCCCCAGCGATCAGCTAACCGCTGCTATTTGCGGGGGCGGTTCTCCTTTCTGCTACTTTTCTCCCCGCCCCTCATCCCCTGTCTCTTCCTTGCCACCATACAAGCTGGTCCCTGCAGATTTAACTACAAAATGTGCTGGTCTGAGCAGTTCCTAGGCGTTTGCCCTTGGGGATACCTTCTTAGGTTAAGTCCTCAGAGAGCCGGTCTGTCCCATTCTCCACTGGGATTGGTCTGATTTTGTTTTTTTTTCCAGCCTTTGTTGGGTGGGGGGTGGGGGGGGTGGGGGTGTTCCTGTGAGGATGGAAAGTAATTTCGTCCTGGCCTTAAGCCACCTCAGGTGCTCAACCTGCTGACTGTGCTTACTGGCAGCAACGGCACCCTAGTGCTGGGGAAGCCTGGGCTGGACTGAGCCAGCCTGGCCCTGTGACTAAGCCATTACTCTCCTAAGCTCTGGGAATGGTAGCTACTCCCAGGAGAGGGGCAGTAGTAGCAGCTGTTTGTGCCTGGTGGGTGTGAGGACTGCTGGACAGCCACCCTCTGCCCTCTGGGAGAGGAGGGGGAGGGCACAGGCCGCGGGTCTCAGCAGTGGCAGGCAGATGCTAACGTTGCCAGGGCCCGAGTGAGTGCCCATGCCCCCTCCTCGCCGCCGGCATCGGGGCCAGCTGTGTCTGAGGTAACGCCCATCAGCTCCTCCTAACCGGTGGGAGTAATGAGTACAAACCCAGCGCAATTCTTCCCAGCCCCCAGCCCTGCAGCCACTCTCAGCCTTTGGGCAGATGCGGGATCTCCAGAGCAGGTCCTCCTCACTCCACAATGAGGTGAAAGGACCTGGGGAGGGGGAGAGGTGCTGGCAACCCTATCCTGGTGGTAGTAGGGGGGGGTGGCGGGCTTCCCAAGGGACTTGCTTCTTCCCAGCCAGGCTGGCAGAAGCCAAGTTTTGCTGCCGAGTCAGCCAGTTGAGATTGGCTACCTGCCCTCCCCACCCCCCACCGCCGAGGCTGCCAGGACAGGGGTGAGTGTGCATTGGTCCGGAAGGGTGCCCAGGGTGCCTACTTGACAGAGCTGCTGGGCTGGTTCTGCTGGGGACAGGTGCTGCCCGGCCCCCCTCTGCACAGGCCTGTGACTCACGGCTCCCAGGCCTCGCTACAGCGTCCTCTTCTGCAACCCAGGAGCAGGCTGGGGGGGACCTGGCACGTGCGTTCTCCATTGCTGGTCCTCTAGGGGACTGAGGTGTCTGGATTTGGGAGGGTGCATCCACAGGTCCTTCCCCCTCCCTAGCAGAGGGGCTTCTAAGGTGTCAGCTCTTGGTTCTGGCTCTGCCAAGCCCCCTCTCTATCCAATTAGGACCATGTTCTGCTCCCCCCGGGGAAGGCTCCAGGCCCGGGGGCCACGGTGCACGGAAGACCAGTGGGTGTCCCAGCTCTCCCCCACACCCCTCTGGCCTGACCAGGAGGTGGGGGTGGGGAGTGGCGCACGTGAGAGTGTGATGGAGAAACCAGTTGCCTTGCAGGGTGTGCGGGTAGAGGGGAGCACTGGGGAATTCTAATTAGAAAGCTACATTCTGGCTGGCGTAGGTGGGGAGCTTCAGAATAATCTTACCTTGGTCTGTTCCACCTAGGCGTTCTGCATGTTGAGCTTTGGGGCCAACAGTTGGGGATGGGGATGGGGGTCAGTGCTGGGGGTGGGTTGTAGCCCCCTTGTCCTAGTTTCTTTATTAAATAGTCTTCCTTTGAGCCCCTGAGATGGATGCCGAGGGCAGAGGGTCTCTGGGGGCCAGGAGGGGTGGGTGGGGGTCGGCTGCCTGTGAGGTGAAGCTGAAGGACACCAGTGGGCCCAGAGGTGAGGCCCCCTGCTGAGCTGCCCTTCCCCCCACCTGTCCTCACACAAGTGGGACTATAAGATCCAGATGGAGGGCACTTTCCCTGGGGGCCCTGCCCTTCTCCACCCACTTCTCCTGAGGGCAAAGGTGGTGGTGGTCCCCTTCCCATGCCCCCACCAGGCCTCTCATGCGGGACTTACTCAAGGAAGACAAAAAGCAAAGAGGAAGAAAAGAAGTCCTTAAGGGGGGAAATGACTTGCCCAAGGACACACAGCTCCTTAGCCGTACATCCAGATCCTTCCTCCCAGGCGGGCTCTTTGAACTCCTGGCGCAGACACCAGGGGATAAGAGCCAGGCGGCAAGTCTGGCGGCGTCTCAGAGCTCCGACCTCCCTTTCCCTTCCTCCCTCCAGGCCTTGATTAAAGTGAGGGCCGCTTTCCGCTCCCTCACTCCCCTTCCTGCAGAGTGGGAGTTTTATCTCTGAAGTCCAGTACAGCTCGGGCCTCAAATCTGGCCAGAAGTCCCCACCCTCCTTTCACACTGATCATGTGTCCTTCCAAGTCTTTCTTGAGATGGACGCCCCCACGGGGGCCTGGGGAGCACTGAGCTCCACTGAAGCCCTGACCGCGCACAGGACAGCCTGTTCCCCAGCACACGCTGTGCTGGATGCAGGCCAGTGGGAGGAGGACTGAGTGTAGGCAGTCGGCACGGGGCTGGAAGGGCTGAGCGCTCTGTAGCTGCACGTCATTTCCAAGGCCGTCTGCTGGGCTGGGGCTGGGGAGTTCGTGGGTGGGTGTTACGGGACCTCCTCCCTAGCCAAGCCAGAGAAGGGTGCTTTCCTTCCTTCCTTTTTCAATTCTTCTTTTTTACTTTTCTCTCCCACCCCCACCTGCTTACAAAAGCAATAGATCTTTGATGTGAAAATAATTTAGAAACTTGGAAGATGGAGAACCCCACAATGTAAACTTCAGAGCTAAGCTCAACATCTGAACAGGTTTTTCTATGCAATTCTCCAGATATTTTTTTCTTTGCATATTCACAAAACATAGGTAGATCTAACACACGTGGGATTCTATAAGACACTGCCATACAGTTTTGCTTTTCTATTTTTTTTTCAAACTCTAAAAGAAAGCCTATTTAGGAAGCCACAGAGGTAGAAGTGAGCTGCGGAGGAAATGAGCTCAGGAAATAAGATACAGGGGCAGACGAAGGGGCCCTTGGAGCTCAGGAGAGGAAAGGGTAAAGGTAACGCACCCGGGAGTTGGGGTGGGGGGGGGGTGGGACAGGAAAGGCCAGGGCGTGCCCCTAGGAGGGGAGAGCCTGCTTTTCTCATTTACATTTGGGGTATTATTCAATGTCAGGACATATGGATTTTCCTCATTCATTTTGATGGCTACATGAGATTCCATTGTACAAATGCACCATCATTTATTAATTGAATTCACAGAGTGTCTGCAGTAATGAACTTCCTTGCACACGTGTCTCTGTACGACTGGGGGAAGATGTCCTTTACGAGAAATCCCTAGAAGTGTAACTGTTGTCAAAGGGTATACCTATTCCAGGGTTTCGTAGAGCGTGCCCAAGTGTGTGTTTGTGTAGGTGGAGGAGGTTTGGGTGGGCAGAGAAATGTAGTCGAGGCTCTGCATCCCCAGATTTCAAGGTTTCTTCAAACCAAGGGGCGTGTTGTGTGGGGCAGGCATTATACTGCTCTTGCTTTTGTGGAGGTCAGAAAGAAAATCACCAGCTGGGGCCGGGACGCTCAGGGGTTAGAGCGTTGCCCCAATACCCCAGGACTGTGGTTGGGTTTCGGGTCAGGGAACAAACAAGAAGCAACCAATGAATGCGTCAACAAATCGATGTTTCTCTTTCAAATCAATAAATTAAAAAAAAAAATTTGAGGCTAGTGGGCTGAGCCCTGGCCTGTGAACGAAAGGGTCGCTGATTCGATTCTTGCTCAGGGCACCTGCGTGGATGGATTGCGGGCCAGGTCCCCAGTGCGGGGCATGCGAAAGGTGACCACACACTGATGTTTCTCTCCCTCTCTTTGTCCTTCCCTTCCCTTCTCTCTAAAAATAAATAAATAACATCTTTAAAAAAATTAAAAAAAAATTTTTTTTGAAAAGAAGTAAAATCACCAGCGACTCGGCGGAAGACCTGCAGGCCTGGGGAATGAGCTTGGACTGACTTACCCAGCCCGGAACGGAGCCCCGTCCGGGGCTGCCTGGCCGATGCGGAGGCAGGCAGATGGCGAGGACTCCCTAAGCACCGTCTTCTTGCAGAAGGCAGGCAGCGTGGGCGAAGCAACTCCTAAAATAAACCCCCAGGACTCAGTGGGGCTGGGCCTAGGAGTGCACGACGGGAAGCGAACCAGGAGAACAGACCCGGAGCCTGCAGGAGGGCAGCAGAGGGCCCTGGGCCTCCCCAGGGCGACCCCAGACTGACTAGAGGGGGGGGGCACCCGCACCAACTGCCATAACTTGTGAACTCCTGGAACAGGAAGCAGAAGCCTGAAGTGTCACCTACTTCTGCCCCTGGGGGCTCTTTAGGGCTCCACCTCTGATTAGTTCATTCAGGCTCCCCGCCTAATCCCTGGGCTGGGCCTGTGGCCCTCCAGACCGGGTGGCAGGAGCTGGGGAGGAGGGAGGTTTCTGTTTATTCCTTGAGCACCTCCCGCCCTCTTCCCTTAGATCTGCTGAGGAGATTGGCTTTGGCGGGGGAGGGTAGGAAGGACAGCTGGGTCTTAGAGATTGCTGAAAGTGAGGTTTTGTGCTTTTGATTGTGTTTGTTTTTACAAGATTATCCATTGCTTTTCACTCCAGATGCTGACTCTTATCCGTAGGGAGAGGGAAGGCAGAACTGCTTGCTCACTCTCTGGAACTCTTCCAGTCTCATGGGGGAGGAAGCAAGGAGCCACGAGTCCGACCAGGCAGCACCTCAGAAAGGAACCCCGAAAGCAAGACTTGGCTCTGCCACCAACTTCTGTGACCTTGACCAAGCCATGCCCAGTCTCCTGGCCTCAGTTCACGGTTTATGCTTCTGTAAAGTGAGGGGGTTGAGTGAACAATATCAGATCTTTTCTGGTTCACTTTTGTTGATATATTTATTTTAAAAATGTATGTGTGTGCCCCGGCTGGTGTGGCTCAGTGGATCGAGTGCTGACCTGTGAATTGAAAAGTTGCAGCCCTGGCTGGCATAGCTCAGTGGATTGAGCTCGGGCTGCGAACCAAAGTGTCGCAGGTTCGATTCCCAGTCAGGGCACATGCCTGGGTGGTGGGCCAGGTCCCCGGCTGGGGGTGAGGGAGAGGCAACCAGTTGATGTATCTGTTGCACACTGATGCTTCTCTCCCTCTCTTTGTCCTTCCTTTCCCATATCTCTAAAAGCAAGAAAAAAGTATTCTGGTTAACAAGAGACTTGGAGGACTGAGGGTTTAGGAGCAGTTTCTCCGCCCTACTTGCCGCTCAGGAGAAAGCGCCCAGATCAGAGGTTTGAAATGTACAGCTTCGCTCCTCCCACCCCAGCAGGTACTCACCTGGCCCGGGGTGCTGCCTGGAGTCTGTTTACCACTGCCCTCCCTCGCCTCCTCCCAAGGTCACCCCAGAAGAGTCAATCTGTATCCCCATTCTCTGCCTCCCCCTCCCCCCAGAGGAGCCCAGTGTGGGCAGGTGTTGGGAAGGGACCCCCGAGATTTCGACCTCCGCAGCCGGGTATGGCAGCCACCAGTCACATGTGATGACAGAGCGGGGAACAGGGGGCCGCGCTGACCTGAGACATACCGTGTGCCACACACAACAGAGCTGGAAGACTTAGTACCGAAAAAATGTAAACTATCTTATTCATACTTTTTTAAAAAATTGATTTGCCCTGGCTGGCGTAGCTCAGTGGATTGAGCACGGGCTGCGAACCAAAGTGTCGCAGGTTCGATTCCCAGTCAGGGCACATGCCTGGGTTGCAGGCCACGGCCCCCAGCAACCGCACATTGATATCTGTCTGTCTGTCTGTCTCTCTCTCTCCCTTCCCTCTCTAAAAATAAATAAATTAAATCTTTAAAAAAATTGATTTGAGGGAGAGAAGGAGGGAGAGAGAGACAGACATTTGATTTGTTGTTCCTCTTATTTATGCATTCACTGGTTGATTCTTGCGTGCGCCCTGACTGGGATTAAATCTGCAACCTTAATGTGTGGGATGGACACTCTGATCAACTGAACTACCCAGCCAGGGCATCATTCATTCAAACTTTTAAATATAAATACGTTGAAAGAAAAATTTTCAATCCATTGAGTTAAGTAAAAAACATGTGGTTATCAGAAATTCTGAAATGGCATGTGGCTCACAATTCTGTTTTTATTGACAACTCAGGCCCAGACACTTGGAGGCAAGAGCATCATGGGCAGAAGGACGGGAGGTCCGTGTGGTGTTCTTCTGAAATCAGAAGAGAAACAGCTCGGACTCCAGTGGCCCGGACGGAGGGTGGGGACGGGAATGAAAATCCTGACAGGTCCGCGCACTCGCCTTCCTGAAAAGCTTCCCGAACGGGCGAAGACGTTGCATGTCTTGAACTGTCTCAAAAGACCTTCTCAAACTATGATTCTCAATGATCCAAACCCGATCACTCAGCAGGGGATTTTCCTAGCTTCGGTCAGCATGTTTTTTTCTCTATAAACAGCCATTTAACTGTCTGTTTGATGAGGAGCCCAGGTACCTTGAATCCACAGCAGATTCCTAACAGGTTTTACGCAATGGTTTCTGATCTTCCCTACAACCGACCGCTGAGAGAGTAGCAACAGTGCAGACAGACTGAGGCTTCACCTTCTTGCCCTCCCCTGCTGCCTCCTTCTACTCAACCCACCCTGCGGCCCATGCGGAGGTGCTGGAGGGGGCTCAGGCAGGCAACGCCGAGGGCGAAGAGGCCAGCTGGGGGTCCGCACCATCCACAGACTGGATTATCTGCTTCTGCTGAGGTTGCGCGTCTGTGAGCCGGTGGCCGACCTGCAGACAGGGTGTCCTGGACGAACCACGTTAACTCACAGAAACATGGAGATCTCCAAAAAAGTCTCCCACCTGCTTATCTCCCATCCAGACCATTGATTCAATCAGTCTCTCGTTCTCCCCACGGCCGACACACACACCATCGAGGCACTGGAGTTCAGGAGCCGTCTGTACCCAAGGCCTTCTAGATCTGCCTTCTGAGCCAGGGATGCAGGGGCACGTGACTTACGAGGGCAAGGGCTCAGAGAAGGGGAGCCAGCTGGGGCGGGAGAGGAACAAAGATGAGCTTCCGCAGCTGGAGTCTAATTTTGGTGTGACCTTGGGGGTGGCGGGGGGCAGCTCTGGACGGAGAATGGAACCTAGAAGGGATCCCTCCCTCCAGAGACAGGGAGGCTGGTCTTTTATATCCCCAGCAGTCGGCTAATCGGCTGCTGCTTCTTCAAGTCTCCGGAGAAGGCAGCCAGGAGCCCTTGGAACCAAAACCTAGAGCCAGTGCAAGGGATCTGGGCGGGGCATCAAGGGCATCTCAGGGTGTAGCCGAGAACACAGGAGCCAGCAGACCTGGGCAAGCCAGCGTCCTGATTGCTGCCTTCGTGTGGCAATCCGGGCACACTCTCTCACCCTTGGCCTCAGCCTCAGCCCCAGCCCTTATCTGCTTTTGTCTCGCCTTGTTTCTCCTGCCGTCTGTGTCTTTGTCTCTGGTTCCCAAGATGGACTGGTCTATCCCTCTCTTTTCTGGAGTTTATCTGCAGCTCTGAATGAAGTGCTGAGTTTCTTCCAGAGCGTCCAGGGAGCTGGGGCTACTGAGTCATCCCGGCTGACCTCTTCCCTTGCCCACTGACCTCTTCCCTTGCCCGTGGGGCAGTCGAGCTCCACTGCCCCCCCAGGAAGAAAGCTTTGGTGTCCCAGGGGACATCTGCCCCAAACCTCTGGCGCTCCCCCTTTACTGGGTGTATCCATTCCCACCTCTTCTGGTGGAGAAAGGACAGTTTAGGAGAAATTCATTCTCAGGGCTCGACTTAAACATCACAGGATACATTCTCTGGAAGGGAAGGGCGGCGTCGGGGCTGGCTTCCTTAGAAACATCATCACTGAAAAGATGCCTCCTTTCCAAGCCCCCTCCCAAATTCAAACCGGGGCCGGGGCCGGGGGAGAGGAAGAGATGGTCGTTTCTGCCAGAAGACTGGGGGGATGGGTGGACCGATTTCCGAACCTTCCTTTTCTCTGGCATAGCCCTGTTTATAGAGGTGCCAGAATTCTGAGGCAAAAAGCAAGAGGGAGAACGAGAGCATTCAGAAGGAAAAGGCGTGTGGCTGGCCTTTTACACCCCAGCCCCCACAGCGTGCCCAGCGTCATGCCCTCCGCACTCCCCTCCACGCACACACGCCCTCCTAATTGTTGAAACCAGCGCTGCTGGCTCCAGGGAGGGGAGCGAGGAAGCGACTGTGGACAGGTGTGGGTGGCTACATACCTTGCCTCCTGGGAGGTGACACTTCCACTACACCCCCACAGGCTTCATCCGAACCTCACCCTCACCTTGGCCCCTTGTGGTCAGAGTGGGCAGGAGCTGAGCAGGCCCACTGCTTACCAAGCCCTTGACCTGCCAGCGTATCAAGTGTCTCAAGGACCAGATCTGGGGGAAACTCATCTTCAAGGACAGCGGCAGGGATTGGGCCTGGATTGCTGGGCGGACTCCGGGGATGGTGGAGAGACACAGCCTGGAGGAGGTCGGGAAGCGCTCATTTCCCCTTCCCGGCTGAAGACGGGGTGGGGCCGGGGGCAGGGTTTGGGGTCCGGGCCAGGACAGGGGCTGTGCAGGCCCACAGCGTTTAGCGCCTCTGAATCAGAGAGGGGAATTGTCTGATGGATGCGTTACCGCATTAGGCTGGGGCTGGGCTGGTAATTGCTGTAATTTGTTGATGAATGCCGTCTGCAGCTGGCTCCTGTCCCCACCACAGGCTTCCCTTAGAGCTGCCAGAAGGATCTGCCAGGGGAGGGGGAGCAGAGTTGTCGTGTCCACATGCTTCTCTTGGTCCCCTCTCAGGGAGTTTTTAGGCTAATTGTACCCCTGTCGCCTGAACTCACGCCCAGAGATAACATTTCAGAACAGGCTGGTCTGGGATGCTATGGATTTTTCTTCTTTTTAAGAGAGAAAGAGGGGAAGGGAGGGAGAGAGAAACATCAACATGAGAGAGAAATATCGGTCGGTTGCCTCTTGCGTGTGCCCCGACCAGGGACTGAACCACAACCCAGGCATGGGCCCTGACCGGGAACAGAACCTGTGACCTTTCTGTTTGCAAGACAACACCCACCCAGCTGAGCCACGTCGGGCAGGGTGGGATGCTAGAGATTTTAAAACTCAACTATGTTTAATTTAATTTAGTATTTTCTCATGTATTTTATTTTTTTAAATTTTATTTATTTATTTTTAGAGAGAGGGTAACAGAGGGAGAGAAACAGTGATGTGAGAGAGAAGCACCCATTGGTTGCTTCTCTGTGCGTGCCCCGACAAGGAACGGAACCTGCAACCCAGGCACGTGCCCTGACCAGGAATCTGAACAGCGACCTTCCGCTTTGCCGGACGAGGTCCAACCCACTGAGCCACACTGGTGAGGGCTCTCATTAATTGCATTTATTTATTACTTTTTTATCCTCACCCAAGAACACTTTTCATTGCTTTTTAGAGAGAGGAAGGGAGAGAGAGAACCACTGATTCAAGAGAGAGAAGCATCAGTGGGCTGCCTCCTGCACGCTCCCGGATGAGTGGTCATGTCCCAGACAGGACTGAAGCCGCTACCTTTGGGTGACAGACGACGCTTCAACCAGCTGAGCCAACCTGCCGTGGCTTGGTTACTTCAGAACCTTTAGGAGCCCTGTAGGAAGGAAGACTTTTGAGCCAAAGTACTTATTTATATCTTCTAGTCCCTGCTCCACCTCATTAAAGGGGAAAAAACCACGAGGCAGAATGATGGAGAGAGAAAAATCAGTTTTTCATATATATATTAATTTCAAGTTAAAAAGACTATAGGGACACTAGAAATCATTTAGTCCAATGGTTTTCAAACTCTTTTTAAGAAAGTAATGGGGGCCCTGGCTGGCATAGCTCAGTGGATTGAGCATGGGCTGCGAACCAAAGCGTCACAGGTTCGATTCCCAGTCAGGGTACATGCCTGGGTTGCAGGCCAGGTGCCTCAGCAACCGCTCATTGATGTTTCTCTCTCTCTCTCTTTCTCCCTCCCTTCCCTCTCTAAAAATAAATAAATAAAATCTTAAAAAAAGAGCAGTCATATGTTTAAAAAAGAGAAAGTAATGGGAATGTTTCTTCAAACAAAATCTAACATTGAAGCTCAATGTGTAAAACAAGTCATGACTGATCCAGTTACAGTGGAAGTCGGGGCTTCGAGCCTCCTGGATCGTCCCCCTACTACCTCCTGCCTCAGTGGCCTCCCTATGATATCAGTGAGGCTCAGTTAGGGTGACAAACTCTCCCGGTTTGTCCGGTTTCATTAGTGCAACTCCTGAACCCCAAGAAATCTGTGGACACCGGGCAAACTGGGACAGTCGGCTGCCCTACATTGAATGGAGCACAGAAGAATCACTGATATGCCCCCTCTGATCTGTTGACAAGGACACTGAGGCCCGAGAGGCGATGTGTTTGAGGTTCCACAGAGGGACTCCCCATGCCGAGGAGTAACAGCCTGTACATTGGGGGGCCGGTAACTTGTGTCTCTGCCCTGTCTCCCTGTGCAGCTTCCAACCTCTCTCCCACTTCGAGAACCTTTCCTGTGAAGCCTTCCCTGGTTCCCCTAGAAAGAGTTACGTCCTCTTTCCAAATCCTTTTCTTCGAGCATGTATAAGGCAGCGTCATTTTTATCTTGGGTATTTCTTCCCATTTGGACGGGAAGGCTCTAGGTTCCATGTCTCACTTGTTTCCATAGCCCTCGACACCCAGAGTGCCATCTGGCGTAGACGCCAGGAATTCAGAAGGTGTTTTTAGGTACGTGGATGGTGATCAGGTGAACAGATGGATGGACGTGGAGGGTGGGTGGGTGGAAGGAAGGATGAGCTGGAAGACAGAGGGGTGGGATGGATACGTGGATAGGAAGGTGGATGGGTAGAAAGCTGGGCGCCGTTGGATGCTAAAGGCCTTTGGATGGAACAACCGGGAAGTTTCCAGGCAAGTTCTTCTATCAATTCCCCCTAATACGGCCGTTGTGCTCGAACTTGACTTTTGGAATATCTAACACTCCTGTATTTAGAGGCAAGGACCGAAGCAGCTTCCTAATCCAATCAGAAGTCATTTGAAGTGGTCCTTTTTGGATTGTTTGTGGTACTGCCTTCCTCTATGCCCAGTTATGGTTTAACTACACGGATACAGTATTCGAGGAGAATGCTTCAACTAGGCAGCTGATGGCAGTGACGAATACTGTCTGAAAATAAACCCGTTTAAAAATATCAGACGAGGGAGAGTGTGGGAGGCAAGGAGAGAGCGTGAGCAGTTGGCGAATACAGTCGGCAAGACGACGAGGACTCCGGGGCTGGAAAGGCTGGGTGGAATCCTGGTAGGGTTCCCATGGCCGGGACCGAGAGACAACGAGCCAGACAGTTTTGGAAGCGAGAAGGACATGGCGTTGGCCACATCTGGAAGTAAAACATCACACTCGAGGATTGTTCATACATCCTCTTCGGCCTCCTGTTCCTTCAGCTACAGTTTAATGAGAGGCCATTCAGACCCACGTGTCTGGACAAGCACTTTCACTTCCATTATCTCAGCGCATCGTGCCCCTGGGCAGGAAGGCAGAGTGTGCTCACTCCCAGATGTGCTCACCCCGCCTCTTGGGCGATTCCATCCGCACCCATGGCTTTAACCGCAGCAGCGAAGCTGGCTCCCGGGTCCAGGCCTCTCCTCGAGTTCCACACCCCACCTCCGCCCCGCTGCTGAAGATCTCCCCCTAACTGTCTGCAGGTGCCTTACACTCAAGAGACCTCACACTGAACTCAGTTTTTTTTCCTGTCTTAAACTTTCCCTACGCCCTGGCTGGTGTAGCTCAGTGGATTGAGCGCGGACTGCGAACCAAAGTGTCGCAGGTTCGATTCCCAGTCAGGCCACATGCCTGGGTTGCAGGCCACGGCCCCCAGCAACCGCACATTGATGTTTCTCTCTCTCTCTCTCTCTCTCTCTTTCTCCCTCCCTTCCCTCTCTAAAAGTAAATAAATAAAATCTTTTAAAAATGTCTTCTAAAAAAAAAACCCCAAAACTTTCCCTACCATCCAGATTCCCCATCTCTGTTCGTAGCGACTTTCATCTGACCTAGTGGCCACCCAAGTCAGAACCTGGACATCGTCCTCCTCCCCCTCCTCTCTCCCTGCCCCTTGTGCTGGTCATGTCGCCACATTCAGTGGTTCTCCTCCCTAAACACCTCACAAGTCCCGTGTCTTCCTCTTCCTCCCCGTGGGAACCACCCTAAGCTCAGGTCCCCGCCATGTGTCCCTGGGTCCCACCCCTAGCTCCTTCAGTGGTCTCCTGCTTTCCCATCTTGCACCCCGGGAATCGGATTCTCAAGTGGTTGTCAGACTCATTTTTCCAAAACGCCAGTTGGTTATCTCCTCCTCTTAAAGCCTTCTGATGAAAGCTGACGTGTCGGCATGTGGCCTGACTGGGAATCGAACCTGCGACACTTTGGTTCGCAGCCCGCGCTCAATCCACTGAGCTACACCAGCCAGGGCGTAGGGAAAGTTTAAGACAGTAAAAAAAACTGAGTTCAGTGTGGGGTCTCTTGAGTGTAAGGCACCTGCAGACAGTTAGGGGACAGTTAAAATAACAAACTCCTCAGCATCGGCTACAAAGGCTTCTGAGGCCTGACCGCCCGCCCCTCTTCTGCCCTCCTCACGCCCCTGCTCCCAACCACGGCCTCGCTGGCCGCGCGCTCTCTCCGTCGGCCCCTGCCTTCCCACGGGCTGTTCCCGTAGCCTCAGAATGTCTCTCCTGCTATTGTCACTGATGTCATTCCTCCTCGCTCTTCACGACTCAGAGTGTCGGGTGCCACCTCCTCCAGGCAGACTCTCTGACTACACCTTCCCCTTCGAGTCTGGGTGATGTGCCTCTCCTCTGACCTCTTTATTGTGTCCAGGGCTTGTCTCCTCCCCACCTCTGATTGCACCGCAGTATGGATGCCGGTTCACTTGTGTGCTTCTCCCACCCCAATGCGAGATTTCCCAGGACAGGTATGCTGTCTTTCACGCCTACTTTCCTTGTGCTGAGTGTGCCCAGTAAATGTTTGTTGAATGAATGCATGACCTCCTGTCGTTCTCGATCCTCCATGGACCTTCGATCTCATCCTCCCTCTTGAGGAGGTCAATTCAGGTCAGCTTAAGATCGCACTCAGGATCTGCTGTAGAGATCAGTACATTTTCCTCGCTCCCCCTCCTCTGTCTCTCTCCAGTTTTGCCGGCAGCCACGCCCTTGGCACGGACACAGGGAGCTCAGTCTGTAGAACGTCAGCTGGCAGCGGACAGCCCTTCCCTTCCTCCCTGGCTCTGTCTTCGCTCAGCATAAATCATTTTCCCTTTTTGGGTGTTCGGAGCTCTGATAGCGGAGGGCTGGGTGGGAGGCTGGCAGCACCGAGCTGTCTGCAGGGAGGCGGAGAGGGGAGGCGTGAGAGAGCCCAGAGGGGGAGGGAGGCAGCGCTGTGTGGGCCCTTTGGAGGGAGGAAGAAAACTGAGCTCTTCGCGGCTGCCCCGGGTGGGGCAGCTGGGGTGCGCTTGTCCCCCTCTGCACCCTGGGAGCTGAGATTGTTTCCCTGTTGATACTTAGCCTCCCACACAGTGGTGAGCTTTCTAAGGGAGGAGGAGAGAGATAGAGAGAGAGAGTTAAGGGTGAGGGGAGACACAGAGAAAGAGAGAGAGATTATGGATTTTCAGAAGTGGCCTTGAATAGCCCCTTGCTACCAAACCACTGGGCAGAATCTTGGGGGTCGGGCTACTATTGTTTTGTTTTGGAGAACACGGGCAAAGAGAATCTGTCACGAGTGTCATTCATTCATTCTTTCTTTTTTTCATTCATTCCATTTGTGGGTGATGCCAGATGCTGGGGTGTAGAGATGAACAAGGCTCGGGGCTCAGAGCTCACCGAGGTCTAAGGGGGGATGCGATGCTTCGGTGGGTATGTTACCGCCCAGTGTGGGCTGGGACGGCGGCTGTGAGAGCCAGGGCTTGGTGGGCTGGGAGGACAGGTCACTCTGTCCATGGGAAGGCGTCAGCTAAGAAAGCGACCTTGGCCCTCAGGACACACTTCTGCAGAGTCTCATTCTCACCACTGCCTCAACTTTAGTTCTCAGGGGAAACGCTCTTTAACTCTTCCCGAGGAGAGGAGCAGCGAATGCCGTTGAAAGAGCACTGGATCTGGAGAAGACCACACGGTTATACACCCTGGCTCACCAACTCCCTCCCTCCCACAAATGCCCCGGATCAGAGAGGAGACCTTGAAACATGAGCATTGCTTCTCTGAGCTTCCGTCTTCTCACGGCGATAAGGGAGATATTGGTGAAACCCACCTCCTCGTTCTTCCCCGAGGATGACATGAACTAATGTACATGTGACAATGCTTTGTACACTGTCAGGTGCTTTGCAAACGTGGTCTGTTATTTGTCCTTTCCCCGAGACCCTCATTCAGTCGGCCAGCAGCTACTGAGTGCCCTTTGCTAAGGTCTGACAAGGTCTCTCCGAGGCAGGAGCCTGTTTCATGCACGTGCATGCGTGCGTGCGTGTGTGTGTGTGTGTGTGTGTGTGTGTGTGTGAGTTGCCATAGCGCGCTTTCATCAGGCAGCAGCCATCTGCTGTCTGAAGGGAAGTCCTGGCTTCCCCAGCCCCCAGCCTCCGCCCCAGCTGCCGGCAGGCGGACAGGCGCTCTCCTCTCCCGCCTCTCCCTCGGCCTGTGGGTGCTGGTGCACGGAGGAGGCCGGGGGCGGAGGGTGGGGGTGTGGGGCGCACAGGGCTCACCAGCCTTCGCCACCCTGCCACTGGGACTTCTTCTTTTTCTTTTTAAAAATGTTTTATTTATTTTCAGAGAGAGGGGAAGTGGGGGAGAGACAGAGGGAAAGAAACATTAATGTGTCGTTGCCTCTTGTATGCCCCCAACCAGGGACCTGGCCCGAAACCCTGGCATGTGCCGTGACTGGGAGTTGAACCAGCCACCCTTTGTGAACTGGCAACCTTTTGGTTCAGTTCTCAGGTTGGCGCTCAATCCACTGAGCCACAGGAGCCAGGGTTGCTGCTGCTGCTTCTTCTTTTTTAAAAGATTTTATTTACCAGGACTTCTGTTCCCGGAAGAAGAAGACCCAAAATAAAATCATGGGTGAAGAGCAAGGTCATATGCCAGCCTGTGTCTCTGCAGGCCGTCTGAGCCACATCAGGATGGGAGCTGAATTCATTACTTTGCAATTCCCCCAGGCCCCCACCACCCACATCACAAGCATCCGGGGGAAGCCCAGAGCCCAAGGGCAGGGTGGCAGAGAGAGAGAGAGAGGCCCCGGCCTGGGGGCGAGCGGGAGACTGAAGGTGGCTGCCCCACCGTGGCAGCCACTGTGGTCATCGCCTCCGCAGGCCCCAATCGGCCTCATCATCGCTCCGACGAGTGGCACGTCCTTTGCAGTTTAGAAAGAGCTTTTTCTCTCATTCGAGTCTCACAAGAGCCTGGGAGGCTGTTGCTGGAGAGAGAGAGCAGAGGTGTGGTGTGTGGCCCCTGGAGCCACACAGCCTGCGCTGGGATCCATGCCAATGCTTACTGGCTGCGGGACTGAGCAAACCCCTTACTTTCTCGTCCTCTCTGTTTCCTCATTTACAAAATAGGGATAATATGCCCTGGCTGGTGTGACTCGGTGGACTGAGTGACGGCCTGCGAACCAACAGGTCGCCGGTTCAATTCCCCGTCAGGGCACATGCCAGGGTTGCGGGCCAGGTCCCTGGTGGGAGGCGTGCGAGAGGCAACCACACATTAGTGTTTCTCTCCCTCTCTCTCTCCCTCCCTTCTCTCTCTAAAAATAAATAAATAAAATCTTTTTTAAAATATAGGCATAATAATAGTACCTACTCTATGCGGGTTTTGTAAGGATTTATAGCTTCCTTCCTTAAGGCCTGTCTTCCCCCCTCAGACTGGAAGCTGCAGATGGAAGGGACCTTTGTTTTGTTCGCTGCGTGTCTGGAGCACTTAGGGGAGCGCCCAACACAGAGAGGTTTGCAGGCAAATGTTCGTGAGACACCAAATGCAGGGGGGCTCTGTGATCTAAGGGGTGCCCGGAGAGGGGCCCCACTGGTCACCTTCCCATCAGGAGGCACGGGCCCACGACATAGTGTTACCCCACGAACACGTGGTGGTTCCGGAAGAAACGCCTTCTGCAGAGTGTTCTGCGGTCTGAACGCACTCTCTGCGCCCCCTCGGTCTTTCATGGACTGGCGTGTTCGCTCATGTGCCCGGCTGTCCTTGAGGGCGGCTCCCTGCCAGGCCCCATTCTGGGCGCTGGGCAGAGAGGCCACTTGTGTGGAAAAAAAGGCAGACAGGGTCCTTGCCCGGCACACAGTCTGTGTGCGGGGCAGAGAGGGTCCTGGAGGGGTCCTGTGCTGTGTGGTTGGTGCCAGGACAGAGGGACATGCTGGGGCTTTAGAGTCACACAACCCTCGCATCACTGTTTCCCTGTTTATGGAGAGGTGGGGGCTGTCTGCCCAGCATGGGTCCCCTCAGCTCAGCCTGAGACACCCCTTTTCTGGATTCCCTTTTGGTATTCCTTTTCATGGGCCCAGGGTCAACAGCAGATGGGGAAGCTCTATGAACACCCCACAGGGGGAAACCCAGGCTGGTCACATTCCTGCCGTAACCCTACTGCCCAGACCCCTGTGTCCTCCCCACCCCTCCTGCCGTGAGCCGCCTGCACAGCCAGCCATGCGCTTTCAGCCTTTGCTAATGAAGCGTTACAAAGGGAGGGAGACTTGGAGAGCAGCCCGGCCAACGGGTTCTTTATTCCATCACTTGAGTCATAATACATCTCCAAATTTCCCTTGATTTGGCTAATTCAAGAGATTAAGGCCCAGATGTGATGGAGGCAGGGTTGCCACTAAGTGTCACAAACCCCTCATTTAGCGCCAGCTGATGAGAGACCGTAATTGCCCAGATGGTGGGAAAGCATGATTAGTCCCTCTTTTATGCCAGGCCCCAAGAGAGGTGGGGATTAATCACGGAGCCAGGGTGGGAGGGGCCCGTCTGGCTCATCACTCTCTGTCAGGCCGCGGAGAAGTTCCCCCTGTTGAATAAGCAGCAGAGGAAGCTGGTCCGTCCGCCCTCTGAGCTCCGCTCAGGGCTGGCGACAGCTTAGGATTCCGGCTGACTCTGGCGATACAGCTTTTCCCTCTGCTCCATGCTTTGCTTCCCCTCTTTTCCTGCCACACTTTACTTCTTCACCTCCCACTCACCCCCTTTCAACATGGTTTTACGTTCTTGGCAACACTCTTACCAAGGTCAAGAGTGACCTGCTGCTCGCCAAGACGAATGGCCTCCAGAATCGTCCCCATCTATTTGACCTCCCCGTAATGTTTGACGCTGCTGGTCACTTCTTCCTTCTGGAAAGCCTTTTCTCGGGTCTTCTGGAACTTCCTCCTCCTGCTTTTCTGATCTTTTCTCCTCCAGCCTCGCTTTCCTCCCCCAAGCTAAACATGTGGATGAGATCCCAGTTCTGCATTTTAGGCCTTTGTCTGTTCTTTTGGCAGATGCTCTTGGTCACGTAGTCAACACTCATTCATATTCTCTCTCTCTTTCTCTCTCTCTGTTTTCTTGTTCAGGGAAGATGACCCTCCAGGGGATAAATCATGATTGATCCAAGAAATCATGGTAAACAATTTATCTTTGCCTGTGATTTGTTGAAAGGTAGACCCATGACCTAGTTCTGGCCAGTGGGGCATGCGTCGAGTTTTGCGGGGAGGGGTTTCGGGGAACAAATGTGTGAGGAGAAGCAGCCCTTCCTGCCGTTAACCAAGATGCGAGGCTTTGGTGCCTGGGGCTGCAGCACCCACCTGGGGAGCCTGGGAAGACCAACAGGCTGCCCCCGAGGGATGCTGCCCTGGAGCTGGGAAGGGATTCAGCCGATGAATGCATCAGTCCTGGCCTAGCCCTGTTATTCTTCTTTCTAAGCTGCTGAAAGCATCCCTGACAGATACACTGGGAGGTACCAATGTCTCCCAGGACTTCAACTACCAGCTCTCTGCGGATGCCTCCCAAGTGTGTGTGTTTGATTCAGAACATGTTCACTCATATATCCCTCAAACCTAATGTCTAGAGCAAAAGCTCCTCTGCACATGCTCTCACTCTCGGGCCAAGGAACCTGCCTCCTGCCACCCTGTAGAACGTTATTCACACCTCAGTTCCTCGTCTCACTGTTTGTCTCCCCCTCTAGGGTTCAGACTCCCAGAGGTTTGGAAACGTTCATCTTTGAATCCCCAGTATCGAGTAGAAGCTCATTAGGTTCTAACTGAACATACTAATTTGCAAATGTCCGACGTGTTCAGCTGCAAGTCATACAATACCTAAAGAATAGTAACTTAAAATGTAAAGACATTTAATGCTTTTGCAAAACATGAACTCTGAAGGTAGGTGGTTCCAGGATTAGGTAAACAGCTCAGCAGGGCCAGGGCATTAATCAGAATTTCTGGGATGGTCTTGATTCATGAGCTGAGCATCTCTGAGATTCTTCATGGTTGCACAGCGGTTGCCACAGCTCCAGCATTGCAACATCACATGCTCACACTATAGCCTTCCAATCAGGAAATGAGAATGAGGGCGGGTTGGGGGGCGGATCTTGGTAGCAGCCAAAGGGCTTCACAGTTCACATGCTTCTCCCTTTTGGGGATGCAAATCCTCTTATTATTGGTAGCTAGAACTGTTAAATACTCCCTGGGACCAACCTCTAGCAAGGGGAAGAGGAATTACTACCAGAAATGGCTTAGATCAGTACCAAGTCATCCTTGGTGCCAGGCACATTGCTGTGTGACGAAAGCAGGGTTCCGAATATAGGCAGAAAGGGGGCGTAGCTACGGCATTGGTGATGCTTGCCACGGATGCGCTGTGCTTGCAGCACCCTCGCTGCTTTCTTAGGCGCTTCCACGATTCATGTAGCTCTGTGCCGAGTGAACCCGTGCGGAAACACTCCCTAAATGCTCCACAGCTGAGACTGTGTGCAGTCCTACAACATCGTGAACTTGCCCTCTAGCGGGGCTGCTGCAGGCAATGGTGAGGGTTGTTTGTTACACATGGGGCCAGGGGCAAGGGAGACAAGAGGAGGCCGAAAATCGAATCTGTTTGCCAAGCCACACCCGTGGCATGGGGTTGCGTCTATTTGGAGGGAGGGGCGTCTCCATTCTTACAAAGGCTTCCCTGCTCTCCAGAGAGGCTGGACCACGTGATATACCTACCAGCAGCACGTGAGAATGCCCATGTCTGCACTGTCTCCATTGCTAGGTATTATCACGTTAGAAAATCTTTAACAGTCTCTTATCTGGCCTGCCTGGCTCCAGGCTTTCCCCATGCACTGGCTATCTACTCCCAGATTTATCTTCCCCAGGAGCTCAAGGACTGGTCACGATCTATGACCGTCTCTTACAAATAAGTTAAATCCCTCACTTGGTGTCTGGGGCCTCTCAGGATCTGGCCCTGCCCTATGCTCCCAGCCTAGTTTTTCATTACATTACCAATATTTTCCTGAGCCAACCATGTGCTTATGCTGAAATTCTTCCTTTCTGCTCATTCTTGAAGTCATGGCTCAGGTCCCATCTCCGGCAGAAAATTCCTTGGCCACCCTCGCCTACCCTCTTATCACCTCTGCATTCCTTCAGTTCAGTGGTTCTCAGGCTTGGCTGCGTGCTGGGATCACCTGGGGAGCTTTAGAAAATACCAGCGTTGCCCTGGCCGTGTGGCTCAGTTGTTGGAGTGTCACTCTCTGCCACCTCGCCTATGCCAAAAGGTTGCAGGTTTGATTTCTGGTCAGGGCACGTGCCTATTGATTCCATCCCCGATCAGAGCGCGAATGGGAGGCAACTGAGGCAGCCAATCAATGTTTCTGTCTCTCTTTCTTTCTGACGAGGATTTTAAACAAACAAAAACAAAGACAAAACACAAAAACCAATGCCTGTCTTTCCCCACAGACATTCTGATTTAATCTGGGTGCTGCACTGGGCACTGGGACATTTAGATTCTCTAGGTGACTCTGATGGGCAGGCAGGTTCTAGAACCACCCATTGGAATCACTGGGACTTGTCGCCTTGTGTGTGGGAGGGCTGGCCAGGGGAGCTTTACAATCCAGGTTCCCTGGCTGCACCCCTGCAGGCTCTGATACCAGAATAGTTTAGAGAGCTTCCCAGGTGATTCTGATGTTCAGCTCGATTAAGGTCCACTGTGCTATGCTTACATATTTTTTAAACTTTCTGTGGGGCCAGGCACACAGTAGGTACTTAATAATGTCTAATATTTTCATACATGGACTGATTAAGGAGAAATAGAATGACATGAATGTGTAAATGAGATCTGACAGCTGTAATGTGCCAGGCAAGCATAAAAGTATATTATGGAGCTTATTACCCTTTTAAAGTTCAAGTGTATCCGCGCAGTTTTGAGCTAGGGCTCTGCCTGCTGCTAGTGAGTGCTCGGGAACCGTTGGTTGAACGTGTACGTGGAAGGGAGCGCTTTGTCACGCTGGTGCCACACAGTACTCAGGTGTCACCCTTGGCATGGGGGCTTACCAGTGTCCTGGACTGTGGTGACCCAGTTTGGTTTGGACAATGGGCCTGGAATAGCTAAATTACTAAGGCCTGTCCTTTCAGTTCAGAGGCGAAACCTGTAAAAAACTAACTTCTTTCCTTTCTTCCTCTCTCTCCACTCCTTCCTCTCCCTTACTTCTCCAAGTCTCCAGGTGCAAATGCTGCTTTGGCCCCCTCCAGAACAAAAGGAATCCTCCCCCTTTTCTTTAGAGCAGGGATTTTGCAAAGCAAGGCAAGATTGGGATGGGGTGGCAGATTGGGGGTTGAGGTAGGGGCCAAGAGGGGAGAGTGGGAAAGGGCACTGAAGCCAGCCCAAAGAATGATCTAATTCCCAGTCACTGGTATTTTTTCCTCCTGCCTCTTGTCAATTACAGACGCAACACGTGCTCCCCGTGGACGATGTGGGGAAAAGCCTGTCAGAGACATCCAGACACACCTGCCGCCCACAGCTTCGCCGCCCAGAGAGACCCACTGCTGTGTGAATTTCTTTCATTCTCATACATATGCATAACAAAAATGGTATTTTGCGGTGGTCTGATTTAAAGCAATATTTATTGATCTTGAGAGAGAAAGAGAGAGAGAGAGAGAGAACCAGAGAGAAACATTGATTTGTTAAACCCACACCTTGGTGTATCGGGAAGATGCTCTAACTAGCTGAGCTACCAGGCTGGGGCTGGTGGCCTGATTTTTTATTTTCACTTAACAATATATCATAAACATTTGCCTCTGTCAGGAAATACTCTTTTACAGCAGGGGTTATCAACGTTTTTCTATTAAGGTCAAGTTAGTAAACATTTTAAGTTTTGCAGACCGTAAGGCCTACTGCAAGCACTTAACTGCCGCACTGTAGCGAGAGAGCAGCCCTGGACAACACACGAACAAGCGAGCACGACTGTGTCCCAATGAAACTTGATCTGCAAAAGCAGGAGGCATGTCCCTTCAGCCAGCGGGCGTGGTTTGCCAACTCCTGTTCTGTAGCATTATTTCTGAAGAACTTCCTAGGTTCCCATTGTATGTCTACAGATTTTATTTTCTTCTCTAGAACATTGTCATCTCCATTTAAAAGTATTACCAATATTACTGCAGCTAATTTCTGTATACCCTCTTCCTCCCTCTTGGGGTAAATTCCTAGGAGCGTGAACGCTGGGGTGTGGGATCTGCCTGGTTTTCAGGGTTTGGGACACAAGACGCCCAGGGCCTCACTCTCGAATTCTTGCTGACACTGGGTATTCTAATTCCTTTTGATCTTTGCCAATTTGGCAGTTGTTGTTTTTTTTTTCAGGGCATGACATAGAGGCACTGGTTTTACCCATCCTTTATCTCCAAGGCTGTGGGCATTTGACATCCTGTGAGTCTGCAATAAGGGCCAGTGTTATTAAAACAGATGGGTTGCTCTGGGCTGCTCACAGGTAAGTATGCAATGGAGAGTAAGGCAGGAAGATGGCTGGAATTCCGAAGTTCAATGTCCTTTCTCCCAACCTCCAATCTGAAAGGGAGAGAGATTTTGGAATTTATGTAAAAACATCTTGGTGATTTTGCCTGGGTGAACGAACCCTTGTTTTAAGCGCTGGTCCCTGGGCGATGACCTGTCAGGTCACACAGGGAGTGGTGCCTTGGTGTGGCTTCCAGCCTCGGCTGGCTCTTTAGGAGTTTGATTTGGGAAAATGGACAAGAAAGGCGATTTAAGTTGCTGCCATTGATTCCCAGGATGAATGGCTAAGCAAAGATGCTGATGAATAATTTGCATGTGAGAGGCGGTTTGGGAGTATGGAGAATAGTCCATGATTGCAGATAAACACCACCTGCCATGCTGTCCGCCGCAGCCCCCCTTTTTGCCGGGGAGCGGGGAGAGTGTTCTCCCTGGGCGGAAAAGCTGTTTTCCTTAGCCTGTGCTTTTATGCTAATGCTTGAGAGTCAGACGAGAAAACTGGATTTACAGGAAGTGTAGTTGGTTCCTCTGGGAAGGAGGAAGAGCCGTTTTCCATTGAGGTTCATCTACTTTTGATTCAATTGGATAAGCGGTGGCTTCAGAGACCCTTTCCCAGTCCCCAGAGGTCCCTTGAGCGTGCTCTGTGGACGCCGTCCTGGTTGAAATGCAAATTCTAGGGCTCCAACATCAGACGCAAGGTGGGCCAGAATCCTTAACAAGCGCCCCGGGTGGGTGATCGTATGAACCCTGAGGCAGCGGGTTCTAAACCTAGGTGAGCCTCTTCATCACCTGGAGGGGGTTAAAACTGTAGATGCACAGGCCCCAGTCCCAGGAGGTTCTGATTCCTTGGGTCGGGAATCCTTGAGTGGGAGGGAAGGGGGAAGGATTCTCTCCAGGGATTTTGGGAAGCAGCCAGGTCTGGGAATCACCGTCCTCAGGAGTTGATCAGAGTGGAACACCAGGGAACCCCCTGCTGATTCTACAGAACTTGGAGCAGAGAGGCAGGGGAGGAGGCCGAGAGCCGGGACACCCGGCCCCTTCCTGGGAGCCAGATGAGCATTAGCTCCAGAGCTCAGAGGCCCTTTGAGTCAGCCCCTCCCCGGCTCCCCAGTGGGAACAGCACCGTGCAAGCTGATTTCTGCACTGAGTCTGTCTGTGTCAGCGGAGGCTCGGGGAGAGGGGCCGTCGGAAATGCACCAGACTACACTAAGCAAGCTGAAAATTTCCTTCGAAATTTGATCAGCTCCGTGAACCTGGGCAACTTCCCCTAGCCCCTTCCGTGTGGGCTGTTGATGTGCAAAATGAAGATAACAGTCAGCACTCTAGACATTATGTACAATGTATTAGTGTGACGAGAAATAGAAATAATGAACAGCGCCAGGAAAATGCGTGAAATCACAGACATGCAAATTTAATCCAACTTGAAATGCCACCGTTTCACATAAATGAGTGTGAGGCCTTAACGCCGGTCGAGTTGCAGGGAAATGGATGCACTCAGGGGCGGCCAGGAACCATTGTAAACTGGTGTTCGCCGCTGAGAAAATGGCGTGGAACTTCTTGCCAAGAATCATAAAGATGTCCACACCCACTGACTCAATAATCTCATTTCTGGGAATTATCTGAATAATTAAAACAAGAGCAGAGTTATGTGCGTAAACATACAGGATGGGGCAAAAGTTGGTTTACGGTTGTTCATGTGAAAAACGATCATTAATAAATAATAATAAAAGAATAAACTCTGTTTCACCTGCTCACAACTGTATGTACTGCAGCAAACAACCAAAACACAACAAACCTGGAAATGAGCTAAACATTTTAACCCTTGGGAGATTGTTTAAAATGAGAGTAGATCTATGGAACGGAACGCTACTCAGACTTTCAAAAGATCATTCATTCTGAAAGCTCTGTAGCAATATGGGAAACATTTAGGACCATTAAGTGGAAACAGCAGAACCCTGGTGGCATGCTTTTTAAAAAAAATATTTTATTTATTTATTTTTAGAGAGAAGGGAAGGAGAAAGAGGGAGAGAAACATCAATGTGCGGTTGCCTCTTGGGTTCTCCCTACTGGGGGCCTGGCCCAAAAGCCAGGCATGTGCCCTTACTGGGAATCGAACCAATGACCCTTTGGTTTGAAGCTGGAGCTTAATCCAGCCAGGGCAGAGCCTGAGTAGCATGCTTTTTGGCTATAAGCCTGTACAATGTGAGAGGGTGTGTCGACAGGGACTGGGGGTAACAGGCAAAAGGGTAGTTATGCATGTGGCAGGATTATATGTGCTTTTCTCTTTTACAAAATTAAAAATTTACTCGTTCATTTTTTTTTTTTTCAGAAAAAACATGACTAACTCCTAAACTGTGAAAAGTGTGGTATGTTCGTGAAAGCTTGTTGGAGGTGATGCTACCACGTATGACTCATTTCATCGCTGTCACCCCAGGTGGATAAGACTGCATGCCCTCCTCATTTTTTAAAAAAGATTTGTTTATTTATTTTTAGAGAGGGGAAGGGAAGGAGAAAGAGAGAGAGAGAAGCATCAATGTATAGTTGCTGGGGGACGTGGACTGCAACCCAGGCATGTGCTCTGGCTGGGAATCAAACCTGCGACACTTTGGTTTGCAGCCCGAACCAAATCCACTGAGCTACGCCAGCCAGGGTGCCCTCCTCATTCAATGCGCACCCAGATCCCGGGGAGCTCACTCGCGGTGAGCCCTCTGGGAACCTTCAGGCTCTAGGCACAGCGCGGGTCCTGCTCTCATGGAGTCAATGTGTGCACAGCGTCCTGGGCCATTGCTGGGGGAGGGGGAACTGAAGACCACGGATATTAGGTCTCATGGGCTCACAAAACAGAGAGGCAGACACCTTGAGGGGGTGTCGACTTATCCCAGTGGTTCTCAGCTGGGGCTGGTGCTTTCCCCGGGGGGACAGTTTGATGGTCACGGTGACTAGTGGGTCTATGCTCCTGATGTTTAGGAAGTAGGGCCGAGAGGGTCCTGTACGACACATGATCTGACCAGCTGCGCCCGCGGTGCCCTGGTTGAGAAACGCTGACCAGTCTGTGCCCCCGGCCGGGCCGCTGCCTGCAGGCGTACAGGTCGCCCTCCGCACGACGCTCAAAGGTGTCATCCTCACGGTGGTTAACATGTCGATTCTGAACTCAAATTACCTGCGTTCAGATGCCGGTTGGAAGACCCTGGGCGTGCTGTTTATCTTCCAGGTACTTCACTTTCCTCATTTGTAAAATGGGAATAGTAACAGTAATGTATTTCATAATAATAAGGAGGAGGTAAGAATCATCTCACAGGGTTTTTCTTAGGATTAAATGAGTTAATATGTGTAGAATTTACTTATTTTTTTAGTATTTTTAATTGCATAGAATATTTTATTTCATTAAAAATTAATGAGAAATGTACTTTTTTTAACTCAAATTTCTCTGTCTCCAAGTGATCCAAATCAGGTATTTTTTTTAACCAATTTGAGTATCTACGTATAACTACTGAAAGAATTTAACTACGACTAAATCATTAGTTTGAGCTAAGAGCACAGACTCAAAGGGAAAAGCAGATGCCCTGGGAACAAGGAACAGCTGCGATTCTCCAGTGCGTGAACGTGTACAAGTCCTTCAATGTGAGTAGAATTTAGACCAGTGCCTGGAACACAGTAAATGTTCCATTCACGTTAGATGACGATTATTCTCTGAGATCTAGCTTCTCCATCCACCAGGGTGGCCCCCCCCAGCTTCTACTCCCTGAACTTGACCATATATGCTCGGATTCCGGCTCTCCCCGAGGCTTAACTTTTCCTGATAAACTCCCTTCCTTAAGCTTAGTTGAATTGGTTTCTGTAATCTGTAACTAAAAGTCTTAATAACTAAGGGGGAAAAGACACACCTGCATGGAACAGCTGTGGCTAAAACAAAAGAGCTTTCAATTAAGTGTGAGATTGCTTGGCCTAGGAAGCCCACAAATGTCACAGACAATACCTAATTATAACTGAACAAAATTTTGATTCAAAACACAAGTCACGCCCTGGCTGGCATAGCTCAGTGGATTGAGCTCGGGCTGTGAACCAAAGCATCACAGGTTCGATTCCCAGTCAGGGCACATGCCTGGGTTGCAGGCCAGGTCCCCAGTGGGGCCCATGTGAGAGGCAACCACACATTGATGTTTCTCTCTCTTTCTCCTTCCCTTCCCCTCTCTAAAAATAAATAAAATCTTTAAACAAAACAACCACAAGTCACTAAGCAAATGGACTGCGGCTAGCTCGGCTCTCACTCTGGGTTCTAAGAAAACAGACAGACCACACAGTCAGGACCAGTCCAGACACAGACTGAACAGCCGAGGGAAAGTGACCCTCTCTCTCAAACCACCCCCCCCCACCCACATCTGAAGTTCTGTCCACAGCCCTTCAAGCCTTTGTTTAGCAGGAGGTCCCCTTTGAAGACGTGGATGTCCCTGGGAAGGGTAGCTGGGAGAGCCTGCGACACACTACTGTGAACGTGTTTATTAAGTGGCCTCCTCCTGCCTCCCCCACTTTCCAGCCCCACCCGCCAGTGGGGGCAGCAATGGAGCCTGAGGGGGGTGGGGGAGGCTGAGTGTGGCCGAAGGGATTGCCCTTCAGTCATTAATGGTCTCGGCGATCCCACGTTTACAGAGAGAGCAATGGACTTTAAATAACCGGAAAGAGTGTTCTGATTGGTTTCTGTCCGGCACCGTGAACCTCGGGAATGACTACAGTTGTTCTCTTTGCCAAGGACCAATCTGGTCTGACAGCTCTGAGGTGCAGGAGGGGAGGGGGGCTGGCTTTTGGCTTCCTGGAATTGTCGGTCATCACCCATTTGCTAAGGCAGTGGTTCCTGAATTTTGCTGCAATTAGAATCATCTCGGAAGCTTTAAAAGCTCTCAGTGCTTACTCAGTTTGCACCCAGATCAATAAACTCAGAATGTCTGGTGGGGGGTTCCCAGGCATCAGAAGGTTGTGAAGACCCCCCAGGTGGTTCCGATGAGTAGCTGTCCTGAGCATTTATGGTGTGAGGCACCTTAGGTGACAAAACAGGTGAGAACCTGGTTCCTGCCCTCCAGACACGGCTTACTTTTTTTTTTTTTTTTAATTCTGAGAGTCTGTTTATTAAAGCTGGGGACAGTGAAACAAGGAAGGGCCTAGGACGGAAAAAGCAAAAGGGGAGAGCCCAGGGGCTGCTTTGGCCCACCGGAAGTCAGAGAAAAGAGGGCCTTGGGGGACAGGTTCAGGGGATGAGCCCAGGACGAGCTGTATGTAGCTGCAAGTCTCGAGGGGACCCCCAGAACTTGGGGAGAAAAAGCTCATCTGAGAGAGAGGGAAGAAAGGCATGGGCCTGCTCCCAGGAGGGACAGTGCACAGTGCTTAATTTTGAACATTTCTTCTTCTTTGTCGGTGTATAGTTCTATCTGTTCTTTGTTGATATGATTCCCATACCACAAAATCCACCTTTTTTGTTTAAAGATTTTATTTATTTATTTTTAGAGAGGGAAGGGAAGGGAGGGAGAAAGAGAGAGAGAAACATCAATGTGCGGTTGCTGGGGGCCGTGGCCTGCAACCCAGGCATGTGCCCTGACTGGGAATCGAACCTGCAATGCTTTGGTTCACAGCCCGCGCTCAATCCACTGAGCTACGCCAGCCAGGGCAAAATCCACCCTTTTAAAGTAGATGATTCAGTGGTTTTTAGTGTATTCCCCACGTTGTACCGCCATCGCCACTGCCAGCTGATGGACACTTGGGGGTTTCCACTTGTCGGTTTCCTTGAACAGTGCTGCTGTGAACGCTGGTGTACAGATTTGCGTGCGTGTGGATGCATGTTTTCATTCTCCTGGCATGCAGCTCAGACTGAGATGACTAAATCCTATGGGAACTCCATGTTTAACTTTTGGAGGGACCGCCAGACTGTTTTCCGAAGTGACATTGTGATATTCCTGCCAGTAATATATATGAGGCTTCTAATTTCTTTACATCCTTGCCAATCAGCGAGAGCTCCCTGGAGGAGGTGTCCTTTGAGCGGAGCCTCAAGGACTGGAAGGACTTCTAGACGTTGAGGTGGGTGTGGTGATGAGCTGGAAGCTTGTCTTTGGAACTGTATACTCGGTCCCAAAGCTTATATTTTCCTCTCTCTTCCTTGTTCTGCCTTTTTCCCTCTTCTCATTACACACAGTCTCTTTCTTTCCTTTCCCTTTCTCTCCGTCTTTTCCTTCTCACCCAGCCGAGGCCTGCATGGGCCCCTCTGGTGTCCTTGGCCTTGTGAGGTCACTTACTGCTGGGTTATGAACTGCTGCTTCGAGGCTGCGGGGCCCCCTTTGGTCCCTCAGTGGGGACGCTGCGCCCCACTCCAAAGGAAGCAGGATGCTGTGCGGCGGACTCTCCCCGGCAGCTGGGTGCTGCTGCTCAGGGAGACGTGGATCTGGCGCTGGGCCTCCGCCAGCACAGATCACGGAGCGCGGTTTCCGTGCGGACAGACACGAGGCCTGTGTTGGAACAACAGCTGCACCGGCTCGTGCTTGTTCAGTTAATCGTTTACTGCTGGGGAAATGGGACTTCACTGAGCCACGAGGCGTAGTTTTTGGTGAACTTTGGCAAATCTCTGACGGCTGTTTGTGTAATTTTTTTCCAGGAAGATACTAAAGCTGTCTGAATCTGAATGTCCTGCCTGCTGCACCACACGACCCTTAGGGTCCATTGTATCAACACGGTTGGCTTTGATTTATGTTGATCTGACTGCTTTGGTTTCTCTTTCGAGCTCCCGACCAGAGCGGCGGTGAGTGTGGAAAACGGCTCCGTGAGGAATTACGCTCCGGGTGTCCTTATTCAAGGAAAGCTACCGGCTGCCGTGGGCGTTTTCTGCTTTGTAGGGCTGGGATGTCTTGCAGCAAAACTGCCCCTCTCCCCCCACTGGCCACGGCGTGCGTGTGCGTGTGCGCGCTCAGGACGGGCTCCGTGGGCGTGTGATTTGTGCGGTCAAGCAGGGCCCTGTGTTTAGAAGCACTTTCACTCTTGATTTAAAGCTCTGCTGTTACTGTTTTGAAATTCTTTCCTTTTTTTTAAAGATTTTATTTATTTATTTTTTAGAGAGGGAAGGGAGGGAGAAAGAGAGAGAGAGAGAGAGAGAGACAGAGAGAAACATCAATGTGCGATTGCTGGGGGCCATGGCCTGCAACCCAGGCATGTGCCCTGACTGGGAATCGAACCTACGACACTTTGGTTCGCAGCCCGCGCTCAATCCACTGAGCTAAGCCAGCCAGGATTGTTTGGAAATTCTTAATTTACAAACAAGGGGTCAATGTTTTGTGCTGGGCCCTGAAAATGCTGCATCCGATTCTGTGGGCAGGCTGTGGTTCTTGATGTTGAACTCCACGGTCATGCTGTCCTTTCTCCTGCCTCGAGAACCATCCCAAAACCCTGACTGTTGAAGACCCTCACCCTTGGGGAGGCTGTGGCAACCCCGTCCACGAACCTTCCAGCCCTACCAGCCACAGATCTTTATTTATTTATTTAAATAAAAATGTATTTGAGTCAAACAGAGGATATGCCTGGAAGCAAGATCTCAACAGACTGAGGAAAGACGCTTCCCCAGATAACGTTAAAGAGAGAGTTTGGGTTCACGCGCCCTCTCGGGAGCACGCATGCGCTCTTCCCTTCCCTGTGTTCTTCCCCACAGGCGGCGCCTGCCTTACCCTCGCCCTTCTCTCTCCTGACCTCCGAGGGCCCTCCTTCTGCTTCTGTAACTTGGTTCCCGGGCCTACGCAGCCCAGCCGGCTCACTCCTACTACCTCTGTAATTTTCTCAATACACTTTCCCCTACAATTTGAAAAAACAAACAAACAAAAAAACCCACGTTTTAAACATCAGTAATGTGTGGATATATTTTTAAATTCGGGAGTGTATGTAGTGGCGCCCTGGCTCTCCCCGAGTTTTCTTGCTCTCCTCCGGCAGAAGCAGCACCGCCGCCCCGCGCTGGGCACCGTCCAGAGGGTCTGTGCTTTGGGGAGCGCGTCTGTCCTCACCTCCACGTCTCCTTCTCTTATCAGAGGGCGGGGCAGCTGGCACACTGTTCCGAACCTTCCTCTTTTAGCCTACCATGCATCTTGGAAAATTCCGAACCACCATATTGATCTATGCTGTTATTTATTTATTTATTTGGCAACAATTTTCTGTTGTTTGGATTTACTATAATTTACTTAAGTGTCCTGTTGATGGTCTCTTGGTTTCTGAACTTTTGCTTCTACAAACAGTGTGCTTAGAATTGGGTTGTCAGAGTTACCAAGTTAAAATCCATACTTCTCAGTTAAATTTGAATTTCAGGTAAACAAACTAATATATATATTAGTCCTCTCCTGATGATATGTTTTTATTGATTTTAGAGAGAAAGGAAGGGGGAGAGAGAGAGAGAGAGATCGATGTGAGAGAGAAACATTGATTGGTTACCTCCTGTGCGTGCACTGCCCGGGGATCAAACCCGCAGCCTAGGTATGTGCCCTAACCGGGAATTGAACCTGCAGCATTTTGGTGTACGGAGCGTTGCTCCAACCAACTGAGCGACCTGGCCAGGACAATGAATACTTTTAATATAAGCATGCTTTATTCTTATGTCCCAAGAGGGCAGGTATTGGAGACATAGTTATACTAAAAAATGCATTGTGCTTGTGTGAAATTCAAATGTAACTAAATGCCTGTATCTTATTTTGCAACCCTGTTCTCGGACAGTGTCTGGCTCTGTAAAGATCTATGGAATAAATGAGTAAACGCTTCCTCTCTAGAATGAAGCTTCTGAGGGCAGCTCCTTGGGTACATTTCCTGCTCTACCTACAGCGCTTAACAGATATTTGTTCAATACAGGCATCCTTGTCTTGCTCTTTGCTTTATTGCACCGTACAGATATTATGTTTCTCTTTATAAATTAAAGATAAGCGCCTCCCACCAGCAAAAAGATTAGAACTCGCTGCAGGCTCAGATGATGGTTCAAATATTTTAGCAATAAAATATTTTAAAATTAAGGTATGTACATTTTTTGACATAATGCTATCACACACCTAATACGCTACAGTAGAGTGTAAACATCACTTTTACATGCACTAGGGGACAAAAAAAAAAAAAACGTGTGTGACTTGCTTTATTATGACATTGCTTTCTCTCGATGGTCTGGAGCCAAAACCACCCTGTCCCAGAAGCACACCTGTACGCCGACAGATGCTGCGATGAACGTCCTTGGGAATGCTTCGTCTGGCCCGTGAAAGCCTGTATTTCTGGGATTAATTCATTCGTTTCAAGTTTGATAGATTCTGCCGAATTGCCCTCCGCAGGCCTCTGATGCTTCTTGGCTAAGTCGTCTAATTATATTCCCGCTCATCATCTAAAGTCAGTTAACCCTCGGGGAACTCGCCCCTCGAGGCTGCTCTAAATCGGGGTCAAAGAGGAATCAAAAGTGCCAGCCTCATTAGACCCCCCCCACTTTATGCCTCCTCCATCAATTCATGCCAAGAAATGAAGGACTTTAGATGCAAATGGCAGTGGATAACATCTGGCTCATCAGGGCCCCCGGCTGTCTCAGCTGCCGGGTCCCCCAAGGCGCCGGAGGAGCCCAGGGCCCTGCCAGCTCCTGGTGATGGATGACTTACATTGGCTAGGCTGTCCCCGAGGTGCTCTCGGGTTCATAGTCCACCTGCCTCCCAATCTTTTAATCTGTCAGTGACACAGAACGATTTAATCATTGTAACGAGGCTGTCACTGAGCACACGCTCTGCTGTTTCTGGTGGGAAGGCCTGCTCCACGTTCTCCCTGGCCAGCCGAAGCACGCACGGTCTCCGTTTGCCAGCCATCGAGATCTGGTGTTTGCATGGGTCCGTGTCCCTATTTCACCACTTCCTGTATTTGCTGGTTGACCTTGGACCAGTTACTCAGCCTCTCTGAGCATTAGTTTCCTCTGTAGTCAAAGGGGCTAATGACCCCTACCTGCTACCTCAACAGTCTGTCATGAAATTCAAGACAAAAGTTTATGGGGAAAAAGGTGTGGAAACTGTGAGGTATTCTATAAATATATAATATTTTGAGGTTGAGAGTATGGATGGCAGAGAGCCTTAAGTGGTTCCTGAGTTATCACTACCAGTGTGGCTTCAAAATTTCTCCCTTAAAGGGCAACCACGTGGAAAGTGGGGTTAGGGGCTTGCCCTTTCCAAGAGGATGGGAAACAGTCCATGTCAATCCATAGTCCCCATCACAGCCAGGGAGCAGGGCTGGCTGATTACAGCGATGGGCGAAGCCTCTCCGAGCCCCGCTTTGGTGACCCCACGTCTCTTCCCAGGACTGGGAATTGGGGCCTCTGCCCCTCTGCCCCCCTTTTTCTCTGTGTGCAGCACCCTCTCAAGGCTGTTCATCAGGACACACAGTACCGACTCCTCCAGCCTCCAGTAACCTGCCATTTCCCGACAGGAGTGTCCAATGTAATTTAAATTTGGGCTTCTTCCAAGTTCTCACCTTGGCGCCTCTGGATTGTTGGTGGGTGAGAGCTCTTGCAACTGGAGGAGACACGAAGCCGGTTTCTCAGCACTCCCCAGGGGGAGAGCCTTCCCGGCAGTGGCTGGAAAGCAGAGGGAGCGCTGGGCCCTGGGGCGAGGGAGGAGCTCCATTCTTACCCCACGATGAGTGTGTCCTGACTGCCGAAGTGAAGGTCCCGACCCAGCCTGCCCCAGCCTGCCAGCCAGCTCTGGGTCGCGCCTCTGAACTCTTCTTTTTCCTTCCTCTGAAGTAAAAGGAAAGGTGGCAAATCACTGTGTGCATGAGAGAGAGAGAGAGAGAGAGAGAGAGAGAGAGAGAGAGAGAGAGAGAGAGAGAGAGAGAGAGAGAGAGAGAGAGAGAGAGGGGGGGAGAGAGAGAGAGAGAGAGAGAGAGAGAGAGAGAGAGAGAGAGAGAGAGAGGAAGCCTCACTGCTGACAGGTCCCTGTGAGCTGCAAATTGAGAATAATTTCCACCATCTACTTCCAGTGTCAATTACCCTCCAAAGCATCACCTTGCACCTTGGCAGAGAGGCGGCCCCTGAAGATGCCTTTCTTTGCCAGGTGTGGGCCTGACAGCCTCACACCCAGAGGTGGGAGACACAGCAGAATGCAAGTGGGGCTGTTTAGGCTGCCTGGGAGAGGGATTCCCTGCTCCAGGGAAAACAAACAAATGCAATCAAATCAGATCAAGGCACAGTTTGTCTCACCTGGTCCTGCACCTGGCGGCAGAGTGAATTCTGAGCTCTGACAAAGTGAGAAGTAAAAAAGAAATAATTAATTAAGAAGAAACAGAGCAGAGAAGGGAGAGGTGGCTGAGCACATTGCCTGGGGGTCTCAACTCCCCTCCAGCCCCAGGGAGGGGATGCATCAGGCAGAGGAAGCCTCCGACCTTTGGAGAGGGGTGGCGGCAGCTAGGTTTTCCTCATCTAAACTCTCCCTTTCCTTGGAGTTTGGATTAGGAAGCCGGACAAGTCCCTTTGGGGCTTGTGTTCCAGGCGCAGGAGAAACTGGGGAGCGGAAGAGGGAAGTGGGAACCTTCCCGTGGTCCCATCTCCACGCCCACGCCAAGTGTCCCAGGGTGCCCCTGCCCCAGTCCAGTTTGGAAATGGGGGAATTTGTGTGGATTTTTCCAGGAAGTGTCAGTTCCCTTTTGCTGGGCTTGAGGTCCACTGAACTCTTTTCTCTCCCCGGAAGCCATCTTCCTGCCGCAGGGCCTTTTTATCCGCACCGTGCCTGGCCTGCGGCACATGCTCGCACGTCTTGTTTAAATAAACATTGGTGAAACAGTCACCCCGCTTCATCCTTCCCGGGGCCTTCTGCTGTGGCTATCCAACACTGCCCTGTTTACTTCTGTTTGCTTGTTTGTTGTCTGTCTCTGAAGATTAGAACATCAGCCAGGGCAGAGACGCTTCTGTCTGGTTTTCCGATGTCTGCCGTCAGTGCCTGCAAGAGTGCCTGACATTTAAAGACGCTCAATAAGCCTTTGTTGAATGAATGAACGGCGGATCCTGTTTTTCACAGACAGACGCGTCCAGGGGTGTGGGGGGAAGTAGCCACCTGTCACAGGTGGGTGCAGAGTCCTCACTGCAGTAGCGTTGGAAGAACACAGTTCGCCCCAGAACCACCGTCCTAGCCTTGTGATGGGAGTGCATCACGAGGGCTGGCTTTCCTGGTGCAGGGACTCCCTGACCAACTGGAGTGTTTGAGCGCAGAGGAGGTTCTGAATAACGCGGTTTTCTGGTTAAAGGAGGGCTACGTTGTCTCGGTCCGTGATTCTAGAATTGTACCGTATAGGAAAGGCGATTGATTGGCTGTCTGTTGATCCAGGATCGTGGGCTTGTTTGGGAGCGGTTATGATCAGGATCAGCTGTGATGGCTCCTGGACGGCGACAGTAGACACACAGAGCAAATGTGTGCAGGAGATTTGGCCTAAGCCCCACACGGCACCAGAGGCTAAGCTTGGGCTTTACATTTGGGGGGAACAAAATATCGGCTTGTTCTGCTTTTGTACTTCCAGTTAAAAGGGAAGTATGAAAAAAACCCCGCAACGTTCAGTTGAAGATCCAGGCTGGCTTGTATCTGGTCAACAGAGGTTTCATCACACGTTTGGATTATACTTTGATGTCCCACAACTTTGGATCCGTAATAGGTGACATGTGGCATGCACAGGTGACATGGCAGGCGCTCTCTTGAGTTGTTTACACTAATTAACTCATTACTTTCAGGACAATCCTATGTAAGTACTTATCTCCCTCCTGCAGGGGAGAAGACTGAGGCTCAGAGAGGTTAGGTGACTCGTCCAAGGTCACACAGCCAGAATGCGGCAGGATGGAGAATTTGAATCCAGACTCCAGAACCTACATTATGCTCTTCTGCCTGTGGGGATCAACTTGTCCTGGTTTGCCCAGGACTTTTCTGACTTGGCAAGTCCCACATCCTGGGAACCTCTCAGCCCCAGGCAACCTGGGGTGCTCGGTCACCTTACTTCTGCCTCTCAAAGTCAGCTTTTCAGAGTCAGTTATTCTGTGAGTCATAATGACCTCTAGCCTGTGTGGCCTCCAGTTCACTGATCACTAACAAGACAGGAATTCTAGCCCTGGCTGGCGTAGCTCAGTGGATTGAGCGCGGACTGCAAACCAAAGTGTTGTAGGTTCGATTCCCAGCCAGGGTACATGCCTGGGTTGCAGGCCATGACCCCCAGCAACCGCACATTGATGTTTCTCTCTCTCTCTCTCTCTCTCTCTCTCCCCTCTCTAAAAAAAAAAGACAGGAATTGTGCGAAGGACCTTGTAAGGCTCTCGCTATTCCAGCTGACTGGGGACGATGTGGAGACAGTCTGTGGAGAGGACAAAAACAGAAGCCAAGGAAAATGCTTCCAAGTCAACCGTAAGTACTGACTGAGAGAGAATGGGGTTGGCACAGAGCTGGCTGTGACTGAGGCGAGGACACAACTGGGAATAGCCGCAATGATGGAGGTAATGATGGTGACAGGGGTGTCACCTGTAACACTGGCTGGGTGCCATAGCCAGGTTCTGTGCCAGTCACTCTTCCCGTGTTAACCCATTTAACCCTAAGCCTCATCGTGTGAGGTGGGCACTATTCCCCCACTTTACAGATGGCAACATCGAGGCTCAAGGAGGGTAAATGAGGAGAACCCTTGCAGCCACAGAGGCAGCTGGCCTTCGTGCGGGCAAGGGAATGTGGACCTCTGCCTGTTCTTGGCCCCCCAAAAATATTTAAAAAATTTTAGCCCTGGCTGGCGTAGCTCAGTGGATTGAGCGCGGGCTGTGAACCAAAGCATCGCAGGTTTGATTCCCAGTCAGGACACATACCTGGGTTGCAGGCCACGGCCCCCAGCAACTGCACACTGATGTTTCTCTCTCTCCCTCCCTTCCCTCTCTAAAAAATAAATAAATAAAATCTTAAAAATTTTTTAAAAATATATTTATTGATTTTAGAGAGAGAGGGAGAAACATCGATGTGAGAGACATCAACTGGTTGCCCCCCATTTGTACCCCAACCTAGGATTGAACCCCACAACCCAGGTATGTACCCTGATGGGGAATTGAACTGCCAACTGTTTGGTGTGCGGGACAGCGCTCCAACAAACAGAGCCACCTGTCTGGGTCTCAAAATTAAAAAAAAAATGTTTTTCTACTTATAATTTTTCCAGAATCTTTGAGGACAGAATCATTTTTCCAGACCTGTCATCCGCTCAGATTCAGCCTGGGAATCAGGATAAGGGACTGAGCCCAGCCAGCCCGCTGCCCCTTTCACTCACCGAAAAGGTCACCTTCCTGCAGTCAGTGAACTTCTTGGACGGGCAGAGCTTGCCACACACCCCTGTTTTTTCCGAGCTGGCGAGAGTCAGGCATCTGTTCCGTGACTTAGCTGGACAATGGGATGGTAATTAGTGACTGATTGATAACAGGGCAAGAGTGACCTGGGAGAAGGCGGGGTGCTCCCAGAGCAGCTGTTAGGGTGTCTGTGCCCGGGCCCCTCTGGAAGGATCGCTGTTCCACTTTGTTCACCTTGGTGTGTCATTTTTCTGTCACCCCCAAGGGCTCACAATTCATTTTTATTTGTCCTGGTCCTTTACACATGGCACCCTTCCTGGTGTCCTGCAAAAATCTTTCCTTTTAAAATAGTACTGTGGGCCCTGGCTGGTGTGGTTCAGTGGGTTGAACACCAGCCTGAGTACCAAAGGGTCACCAGTTTGATTCCCAGTCAGGTCATATGCGTGGGTTGCAGGCCAGGTCCCCAGTACGGGGCGCACAAGAGGCAACCACACATAGGTATTTCTCTCCCTCTCTTTTTCCCTCCCTTCTCCTCTGTCTAAAAACAAATAAAATATTTAAAATAGTACTGTGTAATAAGGAGAATAGATCTGTTTAGAGCCAGATGAGCTAGGAAGGACTTTTTATTTTGTTCTGCAGAAGGAGCAGGCCTAATCTGCCAGAAGCCCTGTGGCTGCCCGTGATTCTGCTGTCAGAGAGAATGCACTAAAAAGTGGGGGGAGGGTAGGTTTTTGTTTTTGTTTTATTTTCTTCTTACCACTTGCTTAAAAAAACAACAACAAACAAACTGCGATTTCATGGATTTATGAAGTATGATTAGTAAATGAAGTTGAAAGGAAGGGTAGCTATCTGTATGCATTTAAAAAACTGTGCTAAAATGCACATACATAAAACCTACCACCTTAACTATGTTTAAGTGTGTAGTTCAGTGGCATGAAGTGCATTCACGGTGCTGTGCTGTCTTGCAAAACTGAAACTCTGTATTCATTAAACAGTAACATTCTGTCTCAGCCTCCTCAGTTTCTTCTGACAGTACATTTTAGGAAGATCAGAAAGTACATTAAAAACATGGATTTGTCTCCCTTAGAAGACCCAGGTCTGTGCTCAGCACTGTTCCTAGGAAGCAATGCTTACACAACCACGTGAATCATTCACCTGTAATGAGGTCAAACCACAGAACATTTCCTCCTTACAACTGTGGGCCAGGAGGGGACCTTGGAATCACAATTCGCTAAAGCCTATTAAGTTCAAGGGCAAGCGCACTGGGTAATTAATGGTCCATGCAATAGTCAGATGCTGGGATAACATCATTCCAGAGAGACTGAGGGAGAGAATTTTTAAAAAATAATTAAGAAAATGAAAAATGGTAGGTGCTCCCTTGTAGAAATGTTAAACTGTAGCCCTGGCTGGTGTGGCTCAGTGGGTTGAGTGCTGGCCTGCGAACCAAAAGGCCGCCAGTTTGACTCCCAGTCAAACCCAGGGCACATGCCTGGGTTGCTAAATCCTTAAAAACAAGAATTAAAAATTGGATGGCCATTGCCAAATACTGAAAGATACAAACTTAAGACAACTGCTGACCTCTTGAGAAGCGGACTTAGAGCGCCCTGCCCAGGCAGTCAGTGAGGACCACCCGCGAACCACAGTGCCTGGTGCCCCCAGTGCCCGAGTCCACTGTGGCCGGAGCACTTCTAGCTTTTATCCGCTTTATACAGTCAGCTTGGCCTTCTGATTTCGAAATCGGCTACTTGGGTGAGCATTGATAAGTTCTGTGCAGACCGCTCATCATCCTCAGGGGACCAGTGCAATTTACAAGCCAGTTTCTTCACTCGAAGTTTCAGCTGACCCGCCAAGGGTTGGCCGTTCTAAGAGGCCCCTGTTTGAAAACACTTCCCAACACTTGTCCCCTTTCTCAGTACCTGCTCTTGGTAGAGGTTTTATTATGAATGCCTATTCAATGAATAAGCAACCACAGTGTGATTGAAGGCACACCCTGAAGGCACACTTCCGAGGGCTAAAAGCCGCCGCCAGCCCAAACCCACACCTGGCACTTGGGCCTGCACCCTCAGCCGTTCACTGGACTGCTGGCTGGACGGACCCCCTGAGACCTGGGATAGGTCTGAGTTCTCATTGTCCCCAAAGCCCAGGGGTGCCCCGTGCTGACCCTGGCTGATCTTGCAGAGACAACCCCGAGGAGTAAAGCCTCTCTCTCCCCTTGGGGACTATCCCACTGGTTTCTTCAGGACTGAGTCTCGCTGGAATCTAGCCAGGAATCTGATCGTCCAAGGCGGATTTGAGGAAGAGATTCCCATCCAGCTGACTCAGCCCGCCTGGGGCACAGAAGCATCTGTCAGGTGCTGGGGGCGTCGGAGACAGGGTCTCTCAGGGGCTGCAGGAAGAGTTTCTGCAACTGCAGCTGGAGGAGATTCCCCGAGTGACAGCGGGGCCTCCACCCCCGTTTAAATTTTGATCTATTTTCTGCATACAATTTCTGGTGACGAAGGAATAAAACAATGACAGACCTCAATCATCTTCATGCGTTCAGTGGGAGAAGTACCTTTAAAAAAAAAACAACAACTGTTGGCATGGTCTACATATAGAAGGGTAGGGCAGCCCTGGGTGGCATGGTTCAGTGGACTGAGTGCTGGCCTGCAGACCGAGAGGTCGCTGGTTCGACCCCCAGTGAGGGCACATGTATACCTGGGCTTCAGGCCAGGTCCCTGGTTGGGAGCGTGCAAAAGGAAAGTGATTGATATTTTTTTCCCTCTCTTTCTCCCTCCCCTTGCTTCTCTCTAAAAATAAATAAATAAAACCTTAAAAAAAAGAGCAGGATTTTCACCACCACAGAAAATGTCCTCCTGTCTTCTTGAATTAGCTTCATGACGGCAGCAAAAAAGAGATTGAGGTTGCGTGTCTTATCCATGAATCATTCACTGCTTCCTAAGGTAATCATCCTGTTTTCCTTGAGCATTTGTTTTTATGAAGCCATAGATTTCTGACACAACTTGTTTGAGTAGCAAGACCTTCCTCTTTTTTTTCTTTTTTAAAAATTATATTTTACTGATTATGCTATTACAGATGTCCTGATTTTTTCCCCTTTGGCCCCCCTCCACCCAGCGCCCCCCACTCCCTCAGGCAATGCCCCCCACCCTTGTTCTTATCCATGGGTCCCAGAGTAGCCAGGCCTTTCAATGCTAGAAGATCTCATTTCTAGGGCCAGTGAGCATTGATTTGAAGAACTTTCTACAGGACTGGGGGGCATGACAAGTGCCTCTCTCTTGCAGTGGGGAATTGAGGTCTGTGGATGTGTAATGTGTGAGTTCCAGAGGGGTCGGAATCGCCCAGTTTCACACACAGCTTGTGTAGCGAAGTGCAGAGCAAGACAACTCAAGTGTAAGTGCCTCTTCTGCCGCTTATGAACTGTGTCACGTTGGACAAGTCACTTCATGCCCCTGAGCCGCACATGCTCACTCATCAGATGGTGGCTGAGCATGGGTAGCCCATGCAAGGAACGAATGAGTGGGTTTGTTGAGTACCCGCTCTGCCCATGGCACCGTGGTAGGCGTCTGCACAGCCTTCTTCTCCGTAACATGTGGGTGATACTGCACCTGCTCTCTATCCCTGCAGGGATGCCACGAGACTCAGAACAAGACAATGTGTGGAAAAGTACTTGGGAAGCTGCAAGCAGTATAACCACGCGAAGGCCTGTTACCTTTGCCTTTAATTCAGATTTTCCACTTCCTCTATTTTCGTTGCCCATCCTTCCAAGTCTGTATGAGTTTGCCTGGGTGTGGCCTCATGCGGCTGATTATTCACCATGTCACCCAAATCCAGTACAGACACATAGCTGGGAGTGTAGCATTTCCTCCCAAACCCATACCCTTAGGTGCAGATGTCATCTCGAAATGTAAAACAGCAGAATGCCAGTTTCCCACATGCCGTGGTTAGATTGAGGCTGAATATGCGTGTGAGTCACATGAAGTGGAAGGGCAGGGTTTGGTGACTTTGTGCTGTTCATTCCCATCTGGTTGGAGACAAGATCTGAGCAAGCAGGTGACCTTGGTTTCCTGCAGCAAAAAGAGCATGGGCTGAGGAGTTAGTTAGGCCCTCCAAACCAGACCTCTTTGTCTTTGCTCTTTGTATAAAGACACTTGATTCGGCTTAGGCGAAGAGGAGAATCTGGTGGAAGGATCCTAAGGCATCTAGATTTTGGGGTAACTGAACTCAGAGGCTGAAATGCCCCCCAGGACACTCCACTCTGTCCCCAACCCCATGTATTGGCTTTATGCGTTCAGTTCAGCTTTCTTCCCAGAGGAGGTCGTAGCTTCTGGTAACCCTTGTGTCTCATGCGTCATAACTTTACTATTAGAGAAGTCCTTGTTTCTCCCCTCCATTCCAATTTCAAAAATCCTTGGAGAAGAAGTCTGATTGGCTTGGCTTGGGTCACATGTCTGGTCCTAGACCAATCAACTGTGGCAAGGAATGGGAGCGGGGTTCACATTACAGAGACATAAAGCATTTCCAGAGATTGGGGAATTGACTGTGAGTCTGGAAGCTAACCCACTTAGATAGTTAGTTTGCTTCTCTGAGCCTCAGTTTTCTCATATGTAAAATGGGACGAATGATACCATCCAACACTGCAATAAGGTATATAGCTCTCACATTTTGACACTTTTCATCTCGCCCTTAGATTTAGCTGGTAGTGGGGGCCGAGAAATAATGAGCGGATGAGAAAAACCTTAACTTATTAATACAAAGAAATTTGGTGACATGCAATATTTATTTCACATATCAAACCTGTGTAAAGCAGTTACTTTTAAACCTAGTTTCCTAGGCAAGACCTAAATTCTGGAATTCAGTGTCTAATTAAATAATATCTTTAAAAATGGTAAATGATAAATGAAACTGTGTGAATATTTAAAAATGTAGGCTGATCTGAAGAGTATTATTACAGAACTCACAAAAAGACAAAAAACACTAGTGTAGGCATAAAGTAAAATAATTGTATGTGAAATCTTTTTGTTTTATGTAAACCAGATTTATTTGTTTATTTATTTAGGGATTGACTCTTTTCTAAAAAAAGATTTTATTTATTTATTTTTAGAGAGGGGGAAGGGAGGGAGGAAGAGAGGGAGAGAAACATCAATGTGTGGCTGGCTCTCCTGTGAACCCCATTGGGGACCTGGCCTGCAACCCAGGCATATGCCCTGACTGGGAATCAAACTGGCGACCCTTTGGTTTGCAGCCCGCACTCAATCCACTGAGCTACACCAGCCAGGGCCCAGATTTAAACCTAATAAATGGAAAGGTAACATGTAGAAAATTATAAGGAACAGCTTGTTTTTAATAAATCAGAAAGCTTGCAACTATAATAAATAAATACATTAATAATACAGATCATTATACATGCAATTGATAACATAGAATAGTATGTGCAATTAATAAGTCTTCCTTTTCTATTTGTAGGAGTAGCTGGATGACACCCAAAGAGCACGTTCCCTGTGCTCTGGAGGAAGAAGGGTCTCTCTGTGAGCAGGGGTGACAGTAACCTGAGCGCCGTCTCCTGCGAGGCCAAGGGGATGGTTTCGTGATCACAGGCCCAGCTGGAATGTATAGGTAGCTGTGAGTGACTAGTTCGGGCCATGGCCCCTCTGGGCCATATGGCTGTTAGGAAGAGTTGGGAAACAGAGTACAAGGCTTAAACCAAGCCCGCTCAAATTTGCTTTCGAAAAGCAGCAGCAACTGGAGGCCCATCACGTGAGGCCCGGCCCTGCTGCCTTCCTCCCCACTTCCGTGGATGTTGTAGTTCCCACCTGTGCCCTAGGGTCGGGATGACAATGACTAAAGCATATAGCCATATGCCTAGGTATGTACACAATATATTCTGAGTCTCTTTTTTTCTTACGGCTTAAAAGTCTTTAAAAAAAATTGTGGCCCGGGCTGGTGTGGCTCAGTGGGTTGAGTGCTGGCTTGCAAACAGAAAGGTCACCAGTTCAATTCCCAGTCGGGGCACAAGCCTGGGTTATGGGCCAGGTCGTCAGCTGGGGATGTGCGAGAGGCAATAGATCAATATTTCTCTTGCACACAGATGTTTCTCTCCCTCCCTTCCCTTTAGCTAAAAAATAAAATCTTTTAAAAATATAGTGGGCACAATGCTGGGGAACCCCAGTATCTAAGGAAGCCCCTTTCCTTGTGACTTGTCAAATAAGACAAGTATATTATATTTTATTGTTCTTAGTGTCCTCCTATGTCATGAAGATCCATTTACTATTTTATTAAATGTGGTTGGAACATTAAAAAGATCGTGTGCACATAGACAAAGGTGGCTACAGACATTTGATTTTCCGAGCAGGCCGCACGGCTCAGATATCAACCGTGTTAACCACTGATTTGTTTAAAACAGGCCCAGAGGACTCCACAGTGATTCTCAATTTGAAAAAAATATCTCAGTATTCTAGATGCTTCCTGGCCCATGAAGAATCAGGCAGGCTAGGGCATGTCCGGGTGAAGATTCACATCTAGTTCTCCAAAATATATAAAATGCTTACATTTTATCTTGCATTACGCAGCCACATGGATATAATTGCAGTGCAGGGTATGTCAAAGGCTCAAAATAGCAGAAGACTGATTTAAATTGTAGTTTAGAATTTCTCAAATCACTACCTTTTCCGAAGAACTCTGTGTCCTCCAATGAGAAAATCAGGAAGCGTAGTTTATCATCTGAGTGTGCTGTCGGCACCCTATAGCAGAGCATTTCTAACTAGCCACGTGGCCTTGGCAAGCTGCTTGATTTCTTCGGCTTGAAAAACATTTTTGTACCCACCGCATGCAAAGCTTTGGGATGGACTTCTCTGGGATGACTCAGATATGCCTTCAGGGAAAAGGGTATGCTGAGTAGGGACTTTCAGGAGAAGCTAAGTACAGAATCTGCAATCGTTCTGGAGGCTTAGGGCATATGTAGGAGGATTAGCATGTAGTTTGGTTTAAGTTCACGCGAGAGGTCGGGGAGTTGAGGGGAACTAAGGTTGTTGGGGAGCTATTGATCAGATACAGGTAGAATAAGCGAGGCAGGCATCACAGGAGCTCGGGTGGCTTGAAGAGCAGCATGTCCTTTTTTTTAAAAATTTTATTTTAATTGTTGTTGCAGTACAATTTTCTTTTACTCCCATCCCAGCCCACCCACCCAGCCCTCCCCTCCTCCCTCCCAAGGGCAGCACGTCTTTTAAGCAGCACTAAGGAACATAGCATGGAGAGTTAGTGTGGAAAAAAGAATGATGACTTTGGTTTTAAATATGCTAAATTTTAAGCCCTGGCTGGTGTGGCTCAGTGGATTGAGCACTGGCCTGCGAACCAAAGCGGGTTACCAGTTCGATCCCCAGTTAGGGCACAGGCCTAGGTTGCTGGCCAGGTCCCCAGTAGTGGGTGCATGAGAGGCAACCACACACTGAAGTTTCTCTCCCTCTCTTTCTCCCTCCCTACCCCTCTGTCTAAAAATAAATAAATAAATAAAATCTTTTACAAAGGTAAATATACTCAGTTTAAGATCCTAGCTGGATATCCAGCTGGAGCTTCCAATAGGTAACTGAAATGTGAGATTACAGCTTGGAAAAAGTTCAGGGGCTGGAGATACAGATCTGAGAGTTGTTAGAAATGATAGCTGAACTTGGTTGGTTCTGTATTGATTAGGAGTAGATTCAGCTGATAGAATAGTGGCACCCAAACAAGACAGAAGTGTATTTCTCTGTCACATAACAATTCAGGAGTAAACAGTGTAGGGCTGGTATGATGGCTCTTTGAGGACAGAGACATAGGGTTCTTCCACCTTTCTTTGTGCTCTAACAACCCCAAGGTCATGACCTTGTTCATATGGTCCCAGATGACTCAACATTACCACGTGTGTACCTCCAACTGGTGGGAAGTGGGGAAAATGGGAAAAAGACGTAAGCTGAAAGTATTATAGGACCAGAACCCTAGTCGTTAACTAGACACGTGGCTGCCCAAAATAAAGGTTACATTTGTTGCCTCCTTGGCAGATAACGGCCAATGGGAAATGAGCAAAAGACGTGAGCAACTTCTAGGTTCACTGTATAAACACGTTTTGAATATCAGTGTGTCCTTGCATACAGAGCCAGAGAGCACAGAGTTGTGAAAGCCAGTGAGGGGGAGGGGTCTTCTGAAGGAGGGGTTTCCCAAAGCTACTGACAAGTCAAGGACGGTGAGGGCTAAAGACCTTAGAACGGTGGCCCTCACCCAGGATGATTTTGTCTCCCAGGAGACATCCGGCAATCTCTGGAGACATTTTTGACATTTGGGACAACTAGGGGAGCCAACACTATTGGCATCTAGTAGGTAGAGGCTGGGGGTGCTGATAAACACCCTGCAGTGCATTAGGAAAACCCCCCAGCAGCAAAGAATAACCCCACCCTGAAATGTCGTTATGCTGAAGTTGATAAACCTTGCATTAGGGCAGTGATTCTCAGCCAGTGCGCTGCAACCGGCGTGCTGCAAGACTTTTTAAAACATGCAATACCTGACTACTTACTCACGGCCACTGACCTCTCTTCCCTTAGACTGTCAAAGTAAAAAATGACAACAGCCAACACAACGATAGCTGTCTGGTGGGAACGCCCTGTCTTACATAGGTCATATAATAGAGTTGCATCTTATTGGTCACTTGCATAATAAGGTTGCATCCGATTGGTTAATTTTTGGTACCAGAAATCCTTATACACAAGTATAGGCACCTGATTTTTCTTTTTTAATTTTTTTTTTGGTGTTGAGTTTTATAACCTTTTTAAAAATAAATTTTGGATATTAACCCCTTAGACTGATGGAACTTGGTATCTCTCTGATCAGGAAAATGGTGAGAAGGCCTTCGTTTGTGAAAGGCGTAGTTACATTATAATGCTTCTGTTGTTGTTTTATCAAGTTTATTTGGGGGTAGAGAGCTGTGGGTGGATGGGAAGAGACCAAGGGGAGGGCCGGGCTGTTCTCACCGTGCGGATCTCACTCCATTCCACCTTCACTCCTCCCTGTAGCTTGCTCTGACAGCGCAGCGGCCTTCTCAGACGGACCCACCGTGGCTTCCTACTGGGTTCTGTCCATTGGGGCGCCAGCGGGAGATTGGAAGACCAGAAGAACACAGGGGCATTTTCATATTTTTGGATTCCTGTCAGTGCCCCTAGTGGCCGTGGCAGTGACCGTGCGGTGGGCTGACATGGGCTCGTGCTGAGGCACCTGGGTTCTAGCAGCAGGAGTGACTGTGAGCCAGTGGAAAGCAGGGGCTCTCGTGGCCATGGGCCCGGTCTAGGGTGAAGCTCAGAGCACAGCGCGCTCGTGGGTGTTTCGTTCTGTTCTGTGGTTGGTAAAAAAGGCACAACAGCAGCCCTGGCTGGCGTAGCTCAGTGGATTGAGCGTGGGCTGCAAACCAGAGTGCTGCAGGTTCGATTCCCAGTCAGGGCACATGCCTGGGTTGCAGGCCATGACCCCCAGCAACCTCACATTGATGTTTCTCTCTCTCTGTCTCCCTCCCTTCCCTCTAAAAATAAATAAAATCTTAAAAAAAAAGGCACAACAACATTGACCATCTTAACCATTTGTAAAGTGTATGGTTCAGTCGAGCTAAATATATTCACGCTGTTGTTAAACAGATCTCCAGAACTTCTATCTTGCAAATCCAAAATTCTATAACCATTAGATAGCAAGTCCTCCCAGCCTCCGGTAACTCTCTTATCATTCCACTTCCTGTTTCTATAAATTTGACTGCTTTAGATAAGTAGGCACGTGATTTTTAAAAATTTACATATGGTCATTGTAGACTCTCACAGTTGAAAAAAAATCTTAGAAATAATCTAGCCCAATGTGGCAACTACTTTTTTAAAAAGTCACTTTGGAGTAAAAGGGTAATTACTATTGTTACTACTACTACTACTATTATTATTTTGTAAATCAATAAAAAGCATACTTTTCTTGTCAGACAGCAAAAAATATATTTTCTGCGTGCTGCAGAATTTTAGTAATTCGCTTGCGTGTGCCATGAGATGAAAAAGGCTGAAAGTCGCTGCCTTATGGGATTAGGGCAGCGTGTCCCAAATTTGCTGCACATCAGAGTCGCCTGGGGAGCTTTTAAAACTCCTTCTGCCCAGGTCACACTCAGACCAATTAACTCAGGATCTCTCAGAGAGAGAATTTCGTTCCATTATCTCTTAAATCCCTTCCAACTCAAGACTTTGTGAGAAATCTGAGTGATTAAATACTGCATTTAAATTCAAATTTCCACGGAGCTGACAGCGTGACCCCCATCAATCCTCGTTACATGGGAAGTCCCATTAGGTCCAAGTCCACGGAGGTAGAACAGAATGGGGATTTCTGCCCAGGCTCAGTGGTGAGAACGCTTGATCGATATTGGATCTCTAAATCCTTCAAAGTTTTTTGTATATATTTTATTTACACCGATATTTGAGAGTAGGCATGGGAGTTAGGAAAGATCCTTCCGAGTCACGTACAAGCAAGTATATGACTAAGAAGAAAAAATATCCTTGCCCCACACATACCCATGTGACAAAGGTTTACTCTCAATTCCTCTTTTCTCCTCCCTCAGCCAGTGGGCAATAAAAGAGGGTAAAACGGAGATGTCGTGGAACAAATGACTTTGTTTGAAAGGCAAAACCACAGGCTGGGGTTTATGGGGGGGATGCAGATGGGGCACTAGTGAGGGGCCAAGGAGGCGCTGGTTAGGGGATGCTTTTGGTCACTACGGAGCCAGGCAGGGAACAGGGGCCCCTGAACGCTGTCTCTTTCTGCAGGGCTCTGAAAGCAGGAGCTCAGCACTCTAATTGCCCCATATGCTGGTATTATTTAGTGGCTCAGCTGGGTGGAGCGAACTCTAGGAAGGGATGCATTCATTGTTAGTTACCTCACCAGATTGCTAATTTTCACTCTGGAAGCATAAATCACCATAATTACTGTCATGCAAGATAAGGAGGCACCAGGGCAGCAGCCACAGCCACCGCTGAACCCTTTCTCTGGGGCTCGGCGCCTGGACAGCCGGGAAGGAGCCCCGTGGATTTGCCCTGCCCGGCACTCTCAGATTCGGGGTGGAGGGACGCTCGGCTCGCAAACATTAGAACATTGGAACATTAGAACATTACGCAAACATTAGAACATTAGAACGCAAACATTAGAACATTAGTCCCTCTTTTCTCTGGTCTCTTCCCATCAACACACTTCTTGGTTCAGCTTGTTCTTTCCATCCTTCCTGAGGAAAGCCTTAAAAGTTCCCGAAGCGCTGCTGTGTTGGTGGGGTAGCTACTCTCTGTCTCACCGCTGCACTAATAAACTCTTTCACTTTAAACTCTAAAAAAAAAAAAAAAAGGAAAAAAGTTTCTAAAGAATGACCTCAAAGAGAAACCAGAGGGTACAAAAACACCCCATTTCCAGAGGCGGGGCTAAATGAGAGGAAGGGAGGGAGAAACATTGATGTGAGAGAAAAGCATCAATCCGTTGTCTCCCATATGCACCCCAACCGGGGATCGAACCCACCACCTACATATGTGCCCTGATCAAGAATCAAACCAGCAACCTTTTGGTGGTGCACGGGAATGACACTCCAACCAACTGAGCCACATGGCCAGGACTTTCCAGACATTTTAATGACAGTCCTTAAAATGAGAGAGAAAGGAGGAACTTGACTGGGACATACCCGCACACGCAAAGAAGAAGGAGGAGGAAGAGGAGAAGGAGGAGCAGGAGAAGGAAGAGGAGAAGAAAAAGAAAAAAACAAAAAAGCTATTTGTGGGAGAACATTTTTGGCCCACGATTGGAAAGCTTTAGAGAATTTAGAGCCCAAAGCATCCATTACTGCCGATGGCAGGCTGATGGCTTAAGAAGAAAGGGAATTTGAGGTCAGGGACATTTTGTGCAAAACTGAAGCTGTGCTTGGGCTTTAGAAGATAAGGCAGACAAATAATGGGTTGCAACAGGAGGAACTGGCCTGTGAGATGCCTCTCCCCCCCTCCCCCTCCTCGCAGCTGCCCCAGGGAACAGACCTGATTTGTGCTTTTGTCTTGCAGTCACCGGCCCTTAAGGCCGCAGAGTGATCAGAGGTATAAACACAGCTCTGCGGCCTGCTAGGAGTATGGCCTGCTAGGAGTATGGCCTTTGGAGTATTCTGGTTCTCCCTTGATGCTTTCCTGTCGCCTTTCAGACCCCTACCGATCCTTTCTGGAACTTGCTGCAGTGTCTGGGCACACTGTGGATGTTCAATGTGTGTTTGATGGATTGATTCAGACTGCAGACGAATTGGGAGGAAAAGACGAAGAGTGGAAAAGAAGGAGTGTTCCACCGCTTTGCTTTCCCTGGGTTCTGTCCCTATCAAGCAAGGGACTCAGAGGAGAGGGCTCGGGGCATCATGTCTGCAGGTTGGTCCTCAGGCTCTCCAGCTGGCTCAGGGCCCCAGTGGAGCAGTGAAAAGGGGGCCTTTCTGCACCCTCCTTCTCACCCCCCCCCCCCCCACCAAAGCCTCTCTTCATTAACAACGAGCACAGTGAAGTGACAGTTGCACACTTAGGAGTAAACCATTCTAATGTTGCCTCCCAGAGCAGAAGTATTTCCCCTCGGATCTCAGTTTCACGCCCGCGGAAAAAGCCAGGGTTGTCTTGCTTGCGGCAAAGCCATTTTGTCTGGTGACAGGAAGTCCTGTGATTTTTCTCGCCAGCTTCCCTGAGGATGCCACCTTTCAGCTACACGCACTTAGATTATTTCTGCCCTCCCCCATCCAACCCTGGGCTGCTAATAGTTTCAGTACTTTTTTCTCCCATTCCTACCTCTCAAGCTCTTACCCAACGGCCCAGAGCTAGAAGCAGTCTCTGGAACAGAGCAGAAATAATGCGAGAATTGTGGTTAGGGCTGAACACGTGTTATCAGTCTGGGAAGAAGCATAAAAACAAGGTGCTTGTTACCACAAGGAGGATGGAGGTATATAAGTTCTTATCCATCATGGGTGGTGATGTGGCTAGTGACTAAGCATAGACTATTTGTTTTAATATTTTTTGTGAAGGTAAATTATTTACTGGGAACTGTCAATGGCTGTGTTAAAAGGGCCCCATGAACGCTATCCAAGGAGGGTAATATACTAATAACAGGCAGTTAATGATATCTGGTGTAATTTTAAAAAATATGATATCCACCACCCTGGCTGGCAGAGCTCAGTGGATTGAGCGTGGCCTGAAAACCAAAGCATCGCAGGTTCGATTCCCAGTCAGGGCACATGCCTGGGTTGCAGGCCACAGCCCCAGCAACCGCAAATTGATGTTTCTCTCTCTCTCCCTTCCCTCTCTAAAAATAAATAAATAAAATCTTTAAAAAAAACTGCTCCTCCTTAAAAAAAAATGATATCCAAAGGACAATGAGAAGGCATTGACGTCAGTATCTTCTTTTTAATAATTAAATTTTTTAGAAAATATTTTGTTTATTTATTTTTAGAGCAAGGGGAAGTGAGGGAAAAAGAGGGGGAGAGGAGCACCTATCAGTTGCCCCTCACACGGACCAAACCCACAAACCAGGCATGTGCCCTGTCCAGGCATCGAACCTGCAATCTTTCAGTTTCCAGGGCAACCCCCAACCGACTGAGCCACACCAGTCAGGGCAATGATTCAGCATCTTTCCTGGGGAGAGAGAGTAGTGTTGATGTAAAAGTCATCCAAACCCGCAGAGAATTGTTATGAGTTTATTTGAGCCCAGACTGACAGTTGCCAGGAAACAAGATCTCTAAGTCTCCGGAGAATGACAGTTCTGCTCCTTTTATGCATTTGAAATGAAGGAAGATCACCAGAAGGTGGGAGAAATGAAGGCAGGGATTGGATTAAAGGATTATGTGCCCTCTTGAGGGTGCATGCCTTGGAGGGATGTTCTGGCATTTCGAAGGTGTGTTAACCTAGATGCACAGGAACGCTGGAGAGGGCTGGTTTGAAAACCTTTGGTTAGAGAAACAATAGGCCTGGGGCATGACAACCCACCATAAGCTGCCCAGTTAGGAATTCATAATTTATTACAGCATCCTGGTAGGATTCTATGTGCGCCTGTGTTTAGGCTGTCCAGTGATCAGTACCTATGTATTTATTTGTTTTCCTTTGGCTTCCAAAGAAATTCCATGGTGTTACAAATTCACTTTGGAAAACATGCAGTTAATGGCATATGCAAATAACATTTAATAAATGCTCTGTTAATATTTACCACGGAGATACATATTCAATAATTTTTGAATAATAATTCAAAATTCTTACAGTCTTATACTGTTAATCTTACTTACTACATGTTAGGGTTCTATAGCCTTTTTTTCTTCTTCCCACAGAGCTTTTATTTTTTTATTCTTAAAAAGATTTTATTTTTCCTGGCTGGTGTGGCTTAGTGGATTGAGTGCCAACCTGCAAATCAAAGGGTCACCAGTTCGATTCCCAGTCAGGGCACATGCCTGGGTTGCAGGCCAGGTCCCCAGTAGGCACGTGAGAAGCAACCACACATTAATGTTTCTCTCCTCTTTCTCCCTCCTTTCCCCTCTCTATAAAACAAACAAACAAAACCTTTAAAAAAAGATTTTATGTTTCCTGGCTGGTGTGGCCCAGTGGATTGAGTGCCAGCCTGCTAACCAAAGAGTCAACAGTTCAATTCGCATTCAGGGCACAGGCCTGGGTTGAGGGCCAGGTCCCCAGTGGGGGGCACAGGAGAGGCAACCACACATTGATGTTTCTCTCCTTCTCTTTTTCCCTCCTTTCCCCTCTGTCTCAAATTAAATAAAAATAAGGAGAATTATTTTAAATAAAATATCTTTTATTCAAAAAATATTTTAAATAAAATTTTAAAAAGATTTTATTTTTAATTATTTTTAGAGAGAAGGGAAGGGAGGGAGAAAGAGAGGGAGAGAAACATTGAGATGCCAGAGAAACATCAGTTGGTTGCCTCTTGTCTCCAACCAGGGATCTGGCCCACAACCCAGGCATGTGCCCTGACTGGGAATCAAACTGACCAGCTTTCAGTTTACAAGCCAGCACTCCATCCACTGAGCCACACCAGCCAGGGCGCCACAGAGCTTTTAAAATAAAACAAATGCCAGCATTTTTTTCCCCTTCCAGTTACATATTAGAGGAAAGCAGGATATTAATATAATTTTCTCAAAGTAAAGAAGCACAAAGAAAGGAAGTCAAATGGAATAAGGCTCCAATATCCTAACTCCAAACTGGCACGTTGAGCGTGGAATCACGTGCAGGATTTTCCATCCTATTCATTGGAAACAGGAGGAAGAGAAAGGGGAGGCGTAGGAAGAGGTCAGAGGGTACAGTACTGACCCCTCAGGAACCTAGAAACGTGGAGGTCTTGGAGGCCGTGAAAACTGCTGCTCCAGGGTTTTCTCCTTCTGCTGACGTTTAGTGCATGGGGAAATGCTGGATGAACAAGTGTCCGAGAGCGCAGCAGCACAATGTGGCCTGAAGCTAAAAGCAAAAGGGTTCATTGGCAGGAGGAACGTCAGGGGTCGAGGAGTGGTTTTTACAAGAGAAACCAGGTGGCGTTCTGGGGACTTGAACTGAAGGGACCTGTGGTCGACAAACTTGACAGTGACCATTGTCTCCGTCTTGGGAATGACAGTAACTGTGTCAGGCTCCTCGCATAACTCTCATTTGGTCATCACTTAAACCCAGTCAGAGCGATTTTATCCCAGTTTTTGGAAAAGGAAACTAAGGCCCGAGAGATTAATTTGACCAAGATCACTCGGCTAGATAGTGGGTGTCAGTTTCCCCGCCTGTGAAATGAGTGAATCACAGAACTAGACTCCGTTGCCTGCTGGTTTGTTATAAAGTCGCTTGGGATAGTCCTGAGTCACGAAGAGGCAAATCCTTGGGAATATAGGGATTTGTATTGTAAAGCAACTTTTGCTTTTTCCCCTTGAATTAGGGGTTCCTTTTTCAAGAGTTCAAAAGCGCAGGCGCGGGCGGGTCCCGACCGCTCCCTGGCACCCTTTGTGCAGGCCACGGTCGCCCTCTGCCGACGGAGGGAGGGAGCGCGCTGAGTGGACGTTTCCGGGCGCGAGAGGCCGCCATAAACACGCTGGCCTGTAGAGGGCGCCAGCTGGTGGACAGCGTAACCCACTCGGCCGTCCCTTCCTCAAGCACTTCCGTTCCGATCTCTATTGTTTATCCGGTTTGCTCCCTAGAACTTCCTGGTGTTTTCAATTTACCGTAAACAAAAGGAATGTGCGCCGACCCGGAAATGAAAATGGGGGCAAGGCAGTAGTAGCCCCGAAAGCCGTCAGTACGGAGGAGGGGGGAAGCCGTAGCCATGGCGGTAGCTGTGGCCATGGCAGGGGCCGTAGCCGGGACGGAGATAGGCCCGGCGGAAGAACTCGCCAAACTCGAGTATCTTTCTCTAGTGTCGAAGGTTTGCACCGAGCTGGATAACCACTTGGGGATCAACGACAAGGATCTGGGTGAGCTCGGGGAGGAAGTTCCTGCGCTCTCGGGGTGGGCTTCGAGGCAAGCGGAAGGAGAAGTGGGGTGGAGGGGCTGACTGTGTTTGTCCGAATGAGTCTGTCTCTGTCACAGAGACTTGGGCCGAGGGAACCTGCGGCGGTGGCCTCCGCCTGAGAGCCCTCCAGGCCTAGCTGTCGCTGAAAGAGCGGCCATCGCTGCCTGCTTTTGTTTTCCAGCTTCTGTAACTCTAGATAATTAAACAGAGTTAACAATCACAGCAGCCGCATAATGGTGGCGATGATGATAGTAGACATTTTTCTTGCAGCAGCTGCTTGTTGAGTAACTTTAATGCAAAGTAATCAGTATACCATTGTGGGGTACCTTGGGGCGGCCTGCCCTGCGCCCCGACAGTGCCTGCCTGTGAGGGATGCCGTGCAGATCGTGGGATAATCCGTGTGAAGCACTGAGCCTATAGTACCTGCCATGTAGCACATGGTCAAAAGGTCTTGACTGTTGGCACTGTTGTTACTAACTTATGTCCATGTAGCCTGATGGCATTTGGCCTTCACTTATTGTCATCAAAAAGGTAAAGGCGAATTCCAGCATGGAAATAGTATGATCGGACTAATTTATGTTTGTTATTCATGTTGTTATTTGTTAGGGTTTAGTCTAAATGAAATCATTCAGATCTTCTTGTGAGACTTACAGCTTTTTTTTTTTTAAGATTTTATTTATCTTTAGAGAGAGCGGAAGGGAGAAAGAGGGAAACATCAACCTGTGGTTGCCTCTCACGCGCCCCATACTGGCAACCTGGCCCACAACCCAGGCATGTGCCCTGATTGGAATCGAACTGTTGACCCTTTGGTTCTCAGGCTGGCATTCAATCCACTGAGCCACACCAGCCAGGGTGAAACTTACACTTTGAATCGTATCTCAGCCTATCATAAAATTCACATCTCTCCTGAAAATCTCTTCATTAGTAAATAGCTCTAATATTAGAAGTTTCAAGAACTAGGCAGGTTTGCAGAGAAAAATTTTGGGGTCAAGTTTGTCTTCCACCAACTTGGAGATTGTACCATCCAGCAGGTGCCTAGCCCTCAGGAGTAGGGTCTAGCTCTCCAGAAACTGTAGAAAGCATCCTGCATGTGTGTCCGCACGCACACGCGCGCGCGTGTGTGTACGTACGTTGCATGGGCTTAGGCTTTTGGATATTGTTGCCTTTGGCTAGTGAGCTAGTAGTTTCATGAGAAGAGATTACCATGACTTGGGACAGTAAGGTCTTCAGCCCTTAAATTCACTCAAAGGTCTGGTGAACCATTCAGTAGTTACAGCTCTTCATTTGTAAAAACTAACTAGAACAAGAGTAACTTTTTATTTACCAGATGGGATGTTGCCTGATTGATGAATCGTTCGATAAAGCCAATTGGAGCTTTTAAAAAAATTAACTAGGACATATGTGAATAATCTGTCTTGGTAGTCTAAATTCTCTTCTTCACCTGTACTGGATGGTGGTCTTTGGCTTTTATGACTTTGGATAGCCTAATTAGTTTTGTTTATAACATGCTTGGAACTGATTTTTTTTTTTTTTGCTCAGGTCTCCATTCTTCTTGTCTTAATCCCTTTTCTCATTTGCAGCTGAATTTGTGATCAGTCTTGCCGAGAAAAACACCACCTTTGATACATTTAAGGCTTCCCTCGTGAAAAATGGTGCAGAATTCACGGTACGTCTCTCGGGAGACCCCCATTCTGTTGTAATGTCACTGCTGAATTTTACTTTTGATAGGATTTAATTAGGGTTTTGGTAGAGAAAGGAAATAATTTGTGCATACCAATCAAATGCAACATTAAGTTTGCGATGTTTTTTATTTCTGTATTTTTCAATTACAGTTTACATTCAGTGTTGCTCTGTGTCAGTTTCAGACGTACAGGGGTTTGACTGTCGAGTGTGTAATGTTTTCGTGCCTCCAAACGGTGGTGTCGCTGGATTTCCCGTGACACCCTTCCAGGGAAAGGGAGCAGGCAGGAATAACTTCCCTTCTCTAAAGGATATCCCTTTTCTTCTTGTTTTTAAGTACTGAACTAGGGGCTGACCATTTTTGTTCTGTTTCTTTTTGAAGGATTCCCTTATTAGTAACTTGCTGCGTCTCATACAAACCATGCGGCCTCCAGCAAAGCCTTCTACTAGCAAAGGTGAGCCGAGTTTCCACCTGAGCTTAGCCTCCTGAATGGTTTAGATCGCCAGCGTGCTGTTTGTAGTTTGACGTAAATCTAGTGTCGAAGTTCTTTTGTTAACCATTAAGAATGTTGTGTTTGTTTCCCTTGTAGCAGCTGCTGAACAAGTAAATGTTTGAGTAAATTTTGCAAAAAAATGTTTTTTTAAGTGTCAAACTTAAAATAGAATTATAAGATGTAATCAGCCAAATGAATATCGGTGCACCTACCTGTGCTTGCATAGGTTGTTGAGGATTTTGTAATCAGTGCTTTTTTAGAGAGTTAAAGTATGTTTATAGTAGTACGTACGAGAAAATGAGTAGTGTGTAGAAAAGTTCCATGCTCTGGTTTTAGTTTGATGCAAATATAATGTCAAAGTTCATTTGCTAGTCGCTAAGAATGTTAAATATATATATTTTTTTCTCATTCCTTCATGCTCTTGAATGAAACAAGATCCGGTTGTTAAACCCAAAACTGAGAAAGAAAAGTTGAAGGAACTCTTCCCCGTCCTCTGCCAGCCAGACAACCCCTCTGTTCGGGTACGATGCCCCTTTGGGAGTGTCTGTTACAACTGCACGTTCCCCTCGCCCTTCTCTCAGTCTCATTAGTTACTAGTTTTTTTCTTTTATTAGTTATTAATTTTAGGTTTACCTTTATTGTAACATATTTCTCAAGGCGAAAGTGTGTGGTCACTCTGAGTGCATACGTGTAGGGCAGTGTCGGAGGGTTCAGGGAGTGATGTTTGGGGGAAACGAGGTTAGAATTTGTGGGAAGCAGTGACTGGGGACATGAAATAGGTGTGAAATAAGTTAAGATTCTGGAACAGATACCCAATGTGCGAAGTTAGATATTTTTGCTCCATTTCTTGTTGGAAGTCCGATTTTGGAAATGCTTTGGTTTTTAAATTCCATTTTAGCAAGTACTAATTGGGTATCTGCTATGAGCCAAGCACTGTTCTAAGTACCAGGAATACAGCACTGAAGAAAATAGATTAGAGTTTCTGCCCTCTTGGAGATTATTACGTTCTAGTACTGAGGCGGAGATAGGCAATAAACACAGAAGCTCTAGTAGAGAAGAGACAGTCAATAAACAAATAAGTAAGTATAGAATGTAGCTGATACCAATAAGAACTATGAAAACAATTAAGCAGGGGAAAAGGGAGAAGGAAGTGTGGAGAAAGTTGTTTTTTTTTTTTTTTTAAATATTGTACTTGGTTTTAGAGAGGTGATGGAGGGGAGAAGGAGAGGGAGAGAAATATTGATCAAGTTGCCTCTTGCATGCACCCAGACTGGGAAATGAACCTGCAACTCGGGCACGTGCCCTGACTGGGAATTGAACCACTGACCTTGCGCTTTGCGGGAGGGGAGGCCCAACCAACTGAGACACACTGGCCACAGCGGGAGAGTTGTTTTTTAAAAAATTTTAGCGCCTATATTCTGTTTATAATCATCACCTGCACGCTTTCACAGAAGGGGTGACGTCTGATTTCCTTCCTTCACCTTGCATGAAGGACAGAGGGGATCTGCCGGATGTAGAAATGACTTCCAGGAGCCTTTGTGCATCCCTCTGCCTCTGTCTCAGGCGGTGTTGGGAATCTCCACCCCCTTCTGCTTCCTTCACACAAGTGGGCAGCGATGTGGGGCTGTCAGATTTGTGGCGCCTGAAGTACAGACTCTTTTTTTTTTATTTTTATGAGCGTGCATTTGAAGCAATCTGAGGACAGTGCGGGGAAGTGAGATCCCAGATGCCCCCGAAGCACAGACTCTTGAGTGATGTTTTTGCCCCGTTCTCCTGACTTGGCTGCCTCCCGCCCCTGCAGACCATGCTGGACGAGGACGACGTGAAAGTCGCCGTGAACGTCCTGAAGGCGCTGGAGGCCCTGATGCCCAGTGCAGCCGGCCCGGAGAAGCCGCGGGATGCCGAGCACCGGTTCGTCCTCGCCATCCTGTCCTTTGGGGGTTTGGCGTACTCCCATAGTTGAACTTTGTGGGCCAGCCAAGCACAATTTCAGACTAGTTCACAGAATCCGGACTGGCCATTACCATATTGTTGGATCTCTTTTTTGCTCCCTGTCAAGAGTATTTATGCAGCAAACGCTAAGATGTTCAGAAGGTAGAAGTTTGGGCTCAGTGAGGCTAAATATGTTCATGGCCTCATTCTTTTTTTTTTTTTTTTTAAGATTTTATTTATTGTTAGAGAGGGAAGGGAAGGAGATAGAGAGAGAAACATCAATGTGCGGTTGCTGGGGGTCATGGCCTGCAACCCAGGCATGTACCCTGACTGGGAATAGAACCTGTGACACTTTGGTTGGCAGCCCGCGCTCAATCCACTGAGCTACACCAGCCAGGGCTATATGGCCTCATTCTTTATTGACCTGCAGGATGTCCTAGTTACTGAAACTCTGAATCAGTGTTAAGTCTTAGAAGGCACTTAACCATACTCACGGCACTGTGCTGGGTGCTTGGGGACGCAAAGATGAAATTCGGTGGGTTTCTTTTTTAAACAGGCGTTTCTTGATTTATTAGGGACAAGACAAAGAGGAAGAAGCGGAGTCGCAGTCGAGACCGAGAGCGTGACCGAGAGCGTGACCGTGACCGTGACCGTGACCGAGATCGAGACCGTGATAGAGACCACAAGCGGCGGCACCGGTCCCGCTCTCGGTCACGTTCCAGGACCCGGGAGAGGAACAAAGGGAAGTCTAGGTATCGGTCCAGGAGCAGAAGCCAGAGTCCCCTCAAAGACCGGAAGGACCGAGACAAGTATGGAGAGAGGACCCTGGACAGATGGCGGGACAAGCATGTGGACCGCCCTCCCCCGGAAGAGCCCGCCATCGGGGACATTTACAACGGCAAAGTCACCAGCATCATGCAGTTCGGATGCTTTGTGCAGCTGGAGGGTCTGAGGTAATGGCCGGGGCTGTTCTCCCCACCGGTGACGGGCACCCCTTATCACCGGGGATTTCCACGCTCCAGAACGTTACTGTGGTTAATGACGCTTTAATCACATTGGCCATATCAGGTTATTAGAAACTGACTTCACATATGAAGTATCATAGAGCCATGTATTCTTTCCTCTACCTTCAGGACATCTGCTCTTTTGAGACAGATGGGAATTTGTGGCCATCCCATACCTCCCCCCACCCCCATGTCTTTGGGAAGGGGGGTGGTGATAATATAATGCTTCTCTATTGTTTGGCCACCTCCTTGATACTCTTCTTTTTTAGTTAAGACCATTCCCGTTTGTTCAGGCCCGACCAGGGTGGAGGTCGGTTGGGGGAAAGGTGTTCTGGGCGTGCCCCAAACGTGTCTGCCCTCCCCCAGGAAACGCTGGGAAGGCCTGGTGCACATCTCGGAGCTCCGGCGGGAGGGCCGTGTGGCCAATGTGGCCGACGTGGTGAGCAAAGGCCAGAGAGTCAAGGTCAAAGTGTTGTCCTTCACTGGGACCAAGACCAGCCTGAGCATGAAGGTAGGTGAGGTGTGCAGCCTGGTACCGCATCCGATGGCCTGGGAAACTATATAGAGACAGCAGGTGAGCTGGCTTCGCTGTTTCTGTGCCCTAGGATGTGGACCAAGAGACCGGAGAAGATCTAAACCCAAATCGACGACGAAACCTCGTTGGGGAGACCAATGAGGAGACCTCAATGAGGAATCCGGACAGACCCACTCACCTCTCCCTCGTCAGCGCCCCCGAAGTGGAGGACGACTCCCTGGAGCGCAAGCGCCTCACCCGCATCTCCGACCCGGAGAAGTGGGAGATCAAACAGGTGGGCCCCTTGCTCTCCTGGCCACAGAGCCACGCAGCGCGCGGCACGGTGGCTGAGACAGTGGGCCCTGGGGCCCGATGGCTGGGTGAATCCCGGGCCCTTACTAGCTGTGTGGTTCTGAGCTACGTTACTGCACATCTTTGAGCCTCGGTGCGCTTGCCTGCAAAATCAGCCTTGTGGGGATTAAATGAGTTGACAGAAGTAAAGCTCTTAGGTTAGTGCCTGCATATGGTCACGCTATGTAAATTTTTGTTCCTGTTTTCATCACGCATCAGTAAACCTCCGAATCACAGTGTACTGTGTAGGTACTAGGGCTACAAAGACCGAAGTATCACGGTCCCTGCCTCTGGTGGAGACAAATTGAAACAAACAGTTGTTAAAGCTCACATAGTACATAGTGAGGCATGCGCAGAATGCTGTGGAACCAGGGGAAGGAGCGGAGTTAGCGGATAACCCCTCCTGGGGAAGGGGAACTCGAGCCACGGGCAGCGCGTTGTCCTGCCCCCAGGGGTGGGGGTTTTGATGTTGGGGCTCTGCAGCACTCCGCCACAGGAGGAAAAAACCTTGCTTCCTACACGGAACCTCTGTGTTGACTCTCCTACTGAACAAGTGTTTTGTTTCTAGCAAGTCACAAACAATGCTCTCTGTCCTTTGACTAGATGATTGCGGCCAATGTGCTTTCCAAAGAAGAGTTCCCAGACTTCGATGAGGAGACCGGCATCCTTCCGAAGGTGGACGACGAAGAAGGTAGGTGACCGGCCCTTGGGCGTGGGCGGGCTGATGGGTCGGGAAGACCGTTGGCAAGTTGGGCCATTGGATGAGGTGCTCTGTTTGTGGTTCAGTCCAGTGGTTCTGCGTCACTCACTCCTTGGGCCTCACCTCTCATCTCTCAGAGGACAAGGGTGGTTTCCGTGATGGAAACAAAGAAGCTCACTTTTGTGGCAAACATTTGTGTATAGTTTTGCTGGTTGCTTATACGTTTTCAGGATATAAAAAGTTATATTTTGGGGACTAAATTTGATCTCCTGTCTCTTAGTAATTGTTCTGAAAGTCCCGGATCCACCTTGATTACCTCTTAGTTGCCCTGGAAACAGCTTCTATTTTTTTATTTTTTAAATTTATTTATTTTTTTGTATTGTTTCCATTACCATTTATCCCCCGCCATACCCTCTTTCATCTCCACCCACCCCCCGACCTAGAAACAACTTTTAACTCGGTCCATTACCAATTTTTAAAAATTGTGAAACGAATTCTGTAACGGAACACGTATAATTTATATAACGAACACCTGAAGGAGCGTCCGCACACCCGCCGGGAAGTGGAGCTCCCCAGCGCCTGCAGCCCCTCCGGGCCCCGGATTCGGTCCCTCTCCTTGCCCCTCTGTGTCGGCATCGTCCTGAGTGCCGTGTTAGTCACCGCCTCACTTTGCTTTGGTGGTTCACCCTCTACGTGTTTGTCCCTACACAGTAGTCTGTTTTTGAACTTGATTTTCTTGACTCGTTATCATTTTTTTGATATTTATCCGTGTTGGTTTTATAGTTGTATTTCTTTTGTTTTCATTGCTGTAGAGTGTGACTCTATATAAATTTACCATTATTAATCTATTTTTGATGGGTATCTGGGCTGTGTCTGGTTTTTTTGTTTACCTTTATGAATAATACTATTACAGAGTTCCTCTATTTGTCTCTTACGGCACATGTGCAGGACTTTCTCCTTTTCCTCAGTGTGTAGAAGAATCGCTGGGTGGCAGGAAATGTGGGCATTCAGCTGTACCAGGCAGTCCAAAATGTTCTCTAAAGCCTTTGTGCCAATTTACTTTTCTACTGTGTGAGTGGCTTCCTGTTGCTCCACGTTCTTGCCAGCAGTTGGCATAATCCCACTGTCCAACTTAATTTTTTCTTTGCCGCTGTATTGTGGGTTAAGTGTAAACTCTGTTATTGTTATTACTGATTGATTTTGGAGAGAGAGAGGGAGAGAGACAGAAACACTGAGGTGTTGTTCCGTTTACTTACACATTCATTGGTTGATTCCTGTGTGTGCCCTGACCCGGGACTGAACCTGCAAGCTTGGCGTGTCGGGGCGACACTCTAACCAGCTGAGCCTACCTGGCCAGGGCAGGAGTAAACTCCATAGTGAGGTCGGATGGCAAGTGCCTTCGTGCCATGTGGAGTGTGAGAACGGCGTTTTCCACAGGCTTGCCTTGTTTTGAAAGTAGCTCTGATTAGTTCTTGGGCTGGAGGGTGGGGGGGACAGACGCCTGGGTTATGGTTTCATGTGCATTGCTGTGCTTTTGACCTTGGGAGCCAACGTCGACAAAGATTGCTGGTGCTTGTGGAGATTAACTATTCTGATGAAAGTAATCGGTCCCTTTCTTTTGTTTTTGGCTAACTCTTTTTTGGGGACTTTTAGATGAGGACCTTGAGATCGAGCTGGTCGAGGAAGAGCCCCCGTTCCTGAGGGGGCACACCAAGCAAAGCATGGACATGAGCCCTATCAAAATCGTTAAGGTGAGACACGCCGGGGCTCTAGCCTGGAGTTGTCACGGGAACTGTTTTCTTCGTGTGACGGTTCTGTCTTCCAGAGCAGGCTATTGGACCAGTGTGAGTGGGATTCAGGCCCCAGGAGGCAGCGTTGACTGTTGATCAGGGCCTGGAATGTTTTTGTTTTCAGGAGACACTGACTTTGTTGTTTTTGGCTTTTTAATTATTTTGCTCTCATTTTAGTGTTTTTTGGGAGGAAGCAGTGATAAATGAGTGCTCGATCCCCCATCATGGCTTTCGCCCCAGCCTCAGGGCTTGAACCATCACCCTGCGTGTTCAGGGGCGGTTGGGCAGGGGTCACATGACCAGTTGTTGCCGGCCCCTGAGAGAGCCGTGGCACTGGGTGTTGTGGGGGGCGGAGCTGGGAGAGATGATGGGATTTTAGGTTCGGAAAAGGGGTACCTTAAAGGTGCCCCAGCCCAGCCACCCATTCAGTTCTCACATTCACCCACGTGTCCCTCTGCAGTGTTCCTCCACGTGGTCTCCTGCCTGCCATGGCTGGCAGCAGGGAGTTCACCAGCCCTCAGGGAGACTCGTTCCATCTTCAGGTGGATCCGACCATTGGTTCCTCAGGCGGAACTGAGATCTGTCCTGCTGAATCGTTCCTCTGGTCTTCTTTAGTTCTCAGTCCACGCAGAAGGGTTTTACCCCTTCCCTATACGTCCTGTCTCTCTTGGGGTTCTCCTCTTTAAGCCAACCACCTCGATTCCTTTAGTGATTTATCATTGTCTTCATTCATGTTCTCTGAATTCGCTACAATTTCTTTCTTTCATGTAGTCTGGTAGGTCAGTATGAACTTTTTTGTAGATGGGTCTCATTCTTTAGATTCAGATGGTGTAGCGTCCGCATTTTATTCCTGGACTTTTACCGTGTTCTGAGCTCCGTTCTGACCCTGCTGCCCTGCCCTCTGTGCCCTAGAACCCAGACGGCTCCCTCTCCCAGGCGGCCATGATGCAGAGCGCCCTGGCCAAAGAAAGACGGGAGCTCAAGCAGGCCCAGCGGGAGGCCGAGATGGACTCTATTCCCATGGGACTCAACAAACATTGGGTCGATCCTCTGCCTGATGGTAGGACCCTGGGGGCATGGGGACTTAGAAAAAATCAAATCAACGACATTTCGGTTTGCAGGCCGGCCCTCAATCCACTGATCCACACCCTCCAGGGCTATTTTTAAAACATGTTTAAAGTAAAAAATGTTTTAGTAACCCTGGTCAAATGATTAGACAGGCTGAGTTTTTCTCCTAAGTAACTTAAAAGTCATACAGCTTTGAAACTTCCCTTTTCATAGAATTCTTTGTACAGTAAATATTAACTCCTGGCAGTTATAGTCATAACAAGCATTTTATTAGTTTATGTTAGGCCACTGGGGATACAGCTGTGAATTAGACACCATCCTTGCATTTATGAGACTTACAGTTTAGAGGAGATGATTATATTTGTCAAATAATTACCAAATTACTAAGTCATGAGCAGTGCCGTATGAGGAAACACAGGGAATGTGGCTGCGGTGGGCCAGGTCCCCGGGAAAGCCGAGAACCGGAGACACAGGACTTGGTCTGTTAGAGGGGCCGGGGCAGGGGTTGGGGAGCGTGTTCTCATCTGGGCTGAGGAGGAGTCTGGGCTGGGGCCGGGAGCGGGGAGAGACCACCTGTGTGGCTGCAGTACAGAGAGAGAGGGGTGGGGGGCTGAGGGGTGGGAGGACTTTGTAGGTGGTATTAGGAATTAGGGCTCAATTCCGAAGTTCACTGGGGAACGTTGCAAAGTTCTAAGCAGGGGTGTGGCATGACCAGAGTTGCATTTCCCAAGGATTTTGAGGGTGCACTGTAGAATGGGTTGGAGGTGGCACGTGAGAGAATTAGGAGGCTTTTATCATATTAGTTCAGAGGGGAGAGGATGGTAGCTTGAACCCCGAGCTAACAAGGAGGAGTGTGCTGGAGAAATCCGATTGGTTGGATGTGGAGGAGGGGACGGCAGGGTAGCCTGAGGGCGATACCAAGTTGCTTGTTGCTCTGCAGCGGAAGGCAGGCAGATCGCGGCCAACATGAGGGGCATTGGGATGATGCCCAATGACATTCCCGAGTGGAAGAAGCATGCCTTTGGGGGCAACAAAGCTTCCTATGGAAAGAAGACCCAGATGTCAATCATTGAGCAGAGAGAGAGCCTGCCCATCTACAAACTGAAGGAGCAGTTGGTCCAGGTAAGAAGCCCCGTGTGGTGGGGGGGTCATGGATTTCCTAGAGAAGAGAAGGTAACATATTTTAATTGGAATCCGCTGGACAGGTATGTGTACATTTAAAGTGGTTTTTCCAAAGGGGATAGGGGAAAGAAACCAGAACGTTTCCAAGTACTTTTTAAAAAATGTATATTAGTGTACATTATTCCTATGAGGAAATAAACCTGCTTGAACTGGGGGGCCCTAGAGCAGTTCTGGGTGGACAGTGTCGTGCTGTCCCCTGTACTAGTGGACATGGGGGCCAAGGGCAGCCCTTTGCTGTTACAAACTGTGTAAAAATGAGATGACAGTTGCGGGGAAGGTGCTGGAGATTTGGGACTGACAGTAAAAAGAAATCCTGTGTATCCCTTTTTATTTAGTCCTGTATATGTATTTTATTTATTCTTTTAACTATGTGCATGTAGTACTTAGAAAATTGTATGTGTATATTAGGGAGGTCTGGGTGGTAATTTATGCTTTTAGCATCCTCTTGTTTTTAGGAATTCAAGAAAACCAATGAATTAAAAAAAATAAGTCTGAGTCAGTTGAAAACAGAGAACCATAAAGTTTAACATTTTAAATTTAAGTTATATGTGCAATTAAAATAAAGAGCATTGCCCATAGGAAAATCATTGCTATTTTTTTCAGTGCAAGATCAAAAGTAATTTAAACCCTGGTGGTAATCTTACCACTTGCGGACTGTCGTGTCCCCTTTTTCCCCTGTAGTGTCAGGACATAAGCGTTAATGACTTCATCCAGAGTAGCGCGCGGCAGGTTTGAATCACCATGTCCGTACTCTGTTGCCCTCAGGCCGTCCATGACAACCAGATCCTGATTGTCATCGGAGAGACGGGCTCCGGGAAGACCACGCAGATCACCCAGTACCTGGCGGAGGCGGGCTACACGTCCCGGGGCAAGATCGGGTGCACCCAGCCCCGCAGAGTGGCGGCCATGTCAGTGGCCAAGAGAGTGTCAGAGGAGTTTGGTTGTTGCCTAGGCCAGGAGGTGAGTGGGAAGCGGAGCTGCTCTCTAAGTGCCTGAAGAAAAGGTCAAGGACAGGCTTCTGTCTGCAACATGCTGATAATGGGACCTGTTTCTCCCCTGAGGGGGAGAGGGTTCTCGTTGTCACCCCTGATCTGTTTGGGATCCAGTCCACAGCTGACGTCACCGTGAGGAAATCACTGTACATCTTGGTTAAATCCTTGTCTGTTAAGGTTACGGGTCACGGTCTGACTGGGCTGAAGTCTTGTCTGGTGACTGCGCAGGTGAGGGGTTTGTGTCCGAGGTTCCGCCTTCTGTTCCGCCTCAGGTGGGCTACACCATCCGGTTTGAGGACTGCACCAGCCCCGAGACCGTCATCAAGTACATGACGGACGGCATGCTGCTGCGAGAGTGCCTGATCGACCCCGACCTCACGCAGTACGCGATCATCATGCTGGACGAGGCGCACGAGAGGACGATCCACACCGACGTGCTCTTCGGGTTGCTGAAGAAGGTGACTGGGTGCTCCGGTGGCCCTCCGCGCCCTTGGGAGCTGGGTTCCGGGGCGTGGGCCTGTGCCCCCTTGGGTGGTCCTTGTTAGCAAGCCGCCGCGTTCCTCCCTCAGACGGTTCAGAAGCGGCAGGACATGAAGCTGATCGTCACCTCAGCCACCTTGGACGCAGTGAAGTTTTCCCAGTACTTCTATGAAGCTCCCATCTTCACCATCCCCGGTCGAACATACCCCGTGGAAATACTGTACACGAAGGAGCCCGAGACGGATTATCTGGACGCCAGCTTGATCACGGTCATGCAGATCCATTTAACAGAGCCGCCAGGTAGGGGGCGAGAGCGTGGTCTCCTCCTAGGTCCAAGTCCCAGTGTGGGTATCCTTTTCACTCGGCTTCTTAAACGTGCCTTTAAATAGTGTGTCAGGCTTGCACGCGTGAAACGATGGTGGTGAAAATGCACATAATGGTGTGCAGGGTTTAAATGCACCTATTTAAACATAGACACGAGTGATAAATGAATGGAATAGACATGACAGATGAAAACCTCTGGGTTCATTAGAGGTCGGCATCTGAGTGTACTTTCTGTCATTTGGAGCCTGTTAATGTCACTATGGCCTTTGGATAGAACACACACACACACCCACACACACCCACGAAGTACATCGACGCCCCTGTTCTCTTCTCAGGCGACATCCTCGTCTTCCTGACTGGCCAGGAAGAGATCGACACAGCCTGCGAGATCCTGTATGAGAGAATGAAGTCCCTGGGGCCTGATGTTCCCGAGCTGATTATCCTCCCGGTGTATTCTGCTCTTCCCAGCGAGATGCAGACCCGGATCTTCGACCCGGCCCCACCCGGCAGCAGAAAGGTACCCTGGGCAGAACTGAAGCCCCCTGTGTTTTGAGACCATGCAGTGCGTGCAGCTGGCCCTAACGGGGATGGCTTAGGCGTGCGTGAGTCTTGTTTATTATGTTCTGGAGACTGGTCCGGCCACTGTGTTGAGGAGTGAGGGTTTCGTATGTGACCGCTGCTCCTCTCCTCCCTTCCTTGAGGCGACAGATGTTTTTGAGCGTCATCCAGGCTTTGGAGTAGACTCCAGGGCGGCAGTCTGAGGACCGGCCTCCCTCTGCCTCGAGGCATCCCCAGCGGACAGGCGTGTGATGTGCAGTGTGCAAGTGCGCGGTGGTGCGCTGGCTACCCAGAGGGCAAGCCCCCAACCCAGTCCTCTCAGAGCGAGTGAGGATCCAAGCTAGTCCTGAAGGACGTGTGGTGTTCGTGTAAGCCAGCAGGGCAGGGGCGCGCGTGTTCTGAGTGGACAGAATAGCCTGCGATGGCCGAGAGGTGAGAGGCGGGGGCCGTTTCAGGGACCTGTGCGGCTCCAGGAGCTGGAACTGGCGGCGTGGATATGGCAGGCGATGGGAAAGGAGACAGGTGGGGTTTTTTTAAGTTACAGCTTTACTGAGATATAATTTACATACCACACAATTTACTCCTTTAAAGTATACGATTTAGTGTATTCACGGACTTGTGCCATCATTGATTACCATTATTATTATTAATTAATGATTAACCATTAATCACTACAACTTCAGAACAATTTCATCACCCCGAAAGAAACCCTGTACCCTTCGGCCATCGCTCCCCATTCACCCCTCTGCTCAGCCTCTGGAAACCACCAGTCAACTTTCTGTCTCTCGATTTGCCTCTTCTGAACGTTTCACATAAGTGGGATCATATACATGGGATCCCTGGTAACTAACTTCTCTGACATAGCATGTTTCCCAGGTTCATCCATGTTGTAGCACGTATAAGTACTTCATTTCTTTTTGCTGTCAAATACTGTTCTATTGCAGAATGTGGGTGTACCACATTTTGTCTCTCCATTCATCAGCTGACGGACGTTTGGGTTGTTTCCACGTTTTGGCTGTTATGAATAATGCCGCTGTGGACACTATTTACAAGTGTGTGTGTACCTGTGTTTTCCTTTCCCCGGGCACGGAAGACAGATGGGTCTGAGTAACACTGCAGAGTTAGAGTGGACGGGCGCAGCGGATGTCTGCAGGTGCAGGGGAGGAGGGCAGGAGGGAAGGCAGGCGTGACTCCCAGGTGTCTGGCTCGGGCAGCCGGATGCGAGACGGTGCTGAGGAGGGAGACACGGAGGAGGAGCAGGTCTGGGGGAGGAAGATGGTGATTCCTCTCTGTTCTGTTTCTGATTGACTTCTTTTTGAGAGGGCTTCTGTCGCTCTGCGGCAGGTGGAAGCCCCCCCGGGCCGGGAAGGTGCTGGCACGATGCGAGATGTTCTGGCGTCTCCTAGCAATGCTTTTTCCGAGCAATTGTGTTTTATTAGCTGAACCTCTGGGTGGAAGAGCAGTGGCAGTGCCAAGCTGAGACCAATAATCTTCTAGATCGCACATACTGCCGCACACACACAAACCGTGAAATTCCTCTGCTGCCTCGTGGTTCCTTTTATGATTAGGGAAAAAAAAACAACTCCCTCTTGTTCCACACACACAAACAGCCCATTTTGTAGTCCAGATGTCCCCGTGGGGGAAGAAAAATCTCATTTTGCACTGGCACATGTGATGCCAGGAAGTCCCTGCTTTCCCAGGGTGCTAGAAAATTAAAATTGTAGTAATCAACATTGGATCTAGAAAATGAGGTATGTAGCCATTTGCACCAAATGAAATTGGCTTTGATTGGCCTTTGCTTTTTTCTATTCCACTTTCTCCTCTTAGGTGCGATCCCTTCCCATCCCGCCCCCCTCAAGCTGACCCTTAAGAGGAAGGCACCTCCCCTTCTGCCCATTCGAAGCCAAACCGAGATTGAGTGCTGTCTCGTCCTCTGAAGGAGGAGATAACTAACTGCACGCTCCTTTGGGAAGGTGTTCCAGTTCAGAAGTCCCGTTTCCCACCTCAGGGCTGAACCTGGTTGGCTCAGTCCAGCTGTGTCCCTCGCACCTGCAGGTTGTGATTGCCACCAACATTGCAGAGACGTCGCTGACTATCGATGGCATCTACTACGTGGTGGACCCTGGCTTCGTGAAGCAGAAAGTGTACAATTCCAAGACAGGGATCGACCAGCTCGTGGTGACCCCCATTTCTCAGGTGCGGCAGTTTCTGCTCCCAGCTTTCCTGGGAGTCCTGGTCTGGGCCTTTCGGAAAACCTTTACGGTTTTGTGTTTTGAACTTTGTTGTTTTCAGAGGTGAACTTTTAAGGTACTGGGTGCTTTCATGAGATAAGGAAGATTATTATTATTTTTTAATCTTTAGAATAGTGTTTCAACATTAAAAAACCCCATGAAATTTGAACTTGAAAAAGAGTTTGAATCCTGGCACCATAGATTATCTAACATAGATAGTAAGAACATTAAAAAAAAAAGATTGTATTTATTTATTTATTTTTAGAGAGAGGAGAAGGGAGGGAGAAAGAGAGGGAAACATCAATGTGTGGTTGCCCCTTGAGCACCCCATACAGGGGACCTGGAACCCAACCCAGCCATGTGCTCTGACTTGGAATCGAACTTGCGACCCTTTGGTTCACAGGCTGAATACTCAGTCCACTGAACCATATCAGCCAGGGCAGTAAGAACATATTTTTTAAGCACTGTACTTAGCCAGGGATATTTGAGGTAGTCACAATTCATGAGACAATAATGCGGTTCTTTGGTAGTTATGGAATAATTTTCTGCCTAAATTATATTTACAAATGAATAACCTGATTATCCTTTTTTGAGGGCAGTTTGGCCACAATGTATCAAAAATCTAAAAGATGATCTCCTTAACCTAACAGTTCCAATACATCTGAAAGTTAGAAATGGTTGAATACATATCTAAAGGTGATGTAAAAGAATGTCCACTGAAGCACTGTTTATATTAGAAGAAACCTGGAAAAATTCCCTCGAAAGGGAAGTAGTTTAATAAAACATGGTATATCCTTGCCATGCAGTGTAGTGTGGCGTTAACATGGCGGTGTGTATCTATATTTAATGACACAAACCGTGATATATTTTTTGGAGTTACAGAATAGCAGGCACAGTGTGACCTGCTTCTTGTTTAAAAGTGGGTGGTGTGCACTTGTGCACAGGGCACGTGCACCCGCCTGAGACTGGGAAGCATGTGGTCAGAACGCCAGTTGGTGTTATTTCTTGGTGGTGCTGCTGGTTACTGTGCGGATGGCTGAAGTGCATTTGTTTTCTTTATACTTTTATATATTGTTTAGTATTATTTATAGTACTCAAAGTATTATAAGAGGCATGGATTACTTTCATAATTTATAAAAACCATCACACCCTGGCTGGTGTAGCTCAGTGAATTGCGTGCAGGCCTGGGAACCAAAAGGTTGCTGGTCTGATTCCCAGTCGGCACATGCCTGGGTTGCAGGCCAGGTTCCCAGTAGGGGGCGTGCAAGAGGCAACCACACATTAGTGTTTCTCTCCCTCTCTTTCTCCTTTCCTTCCCCTCTCTCCAAAAATGAAGTAAAAAAAAATTAGGCTATTTTCATTTTGAAATGTAAGTAATAGTAGCTGACATTTGCTGGGTGCCTAAGTGCTAACGCACTTATTATAGGCACTGTCCTAGGTACGTTCACTTACGTGCACTCCTTGAGTTCAGAAGTCCTGTTTCCTGCCCCAGGGCTGCACCTGGTTAGCGTGATCCAGCTGCGCCCCTCTCGTCTGCAGGTCGTGTTGCTCCTGTATGGTAGATTTTATGATCGTCCTCATTGCCCAGGTGAGACTGAGGCACGGAGGGGCTAAGGGTACACAGCTGTGGAGTCAGGGTTTGAATCCGGGCAGGCCGGCCCCAGTGTGTGTGCTCTGCACCACTTCTCGGGTGGTGCGGGCCACTCACGGGGATGGGGGAATTAGCCCCTCTCGCCCTTTCTGATTTGGAGAGACGTCTGTGGGATGCTGTGGCGTCTGCCACCGTGTGTGATTGCTGCCCGCCTTTGTGCGGTAGTGACCTTTCACACTACGTCCTTTGTTTGGAGCTGGCAGAAGAATGTAAATCCTAATACTGTTTGTAAGACAGATGGTGTTGTCAAAAAATGGCTCTCTTCAGTTTGCTATTCAGCGTTTCCTAGCAACCTATGGCTAAGCTACAAATATAATTTTTAAAATTTGATTTAGTTATTTATTTTTAAAAGTTATTTTAAAAAATTTTTATTTATTTTCAGAGAGAGGGGAAAGGGAGGGAGAAAGAGAGGGAGAGAAACATCGATGTGTGGTTGCCTCTCAAGTGCCCCCTACAGGGAACCTGGCCTGCCACCCAGGCTTGTGCCCTGATTGGGAATTGAACCGACGACCCTTTGGTTTGCAGGCCCACACTAAATCCACTGAGCCACACCAGCCAGGGCTATATCATAATGATTTTTTTACAAAATCAATATTATATTGTCTTATAACTTGCTTTTTCACCTATGCGAGTGAACATTTCCTTCTGGTGCTGAGCGCCTCAAACCTGATTTTTAAAACGGCTGCAGTCATCACTGGCACACGATGATGACTGTTTTATTTCGTTCCCGTAAATGTTTGGCTGTAACCGTAGGAATAGCATTTTGTCATCTTGTTTTATGCTTTGTCTTTCACATCATGCCACTCTTATTTTGAGGGCGTATTTCTGTGATCTTCATGATATTTCTTTGTTTTCCTTCTGCATTTGTTTCACTTGAACAAACTCTCCTGGAATGTTGAGTGTTGGAGAGGGAATGGTAATAACCTTGGTAGTCTTGGAAATGGTCCTGAAGGAAGTGAAATAAACCCTATTTCGGGTTTTGCCCGCAGTTAAGTGCCCCTCTTCTAACGGATTTCCTGGGTAAGGCCGTTAGACGGTGGTTAACAGACACGCTCCTTTTATGTGCACCCCCGTAGGCTCAGGCGAAGCAGCGAGCCGGCAGAGCCGGGAGAACGGGCCCGGGGAAGTGTTACCGGCTGTACACAGAACGTGCCTACCGAGACGAGATGCTGACCACCAACGTGCCCGAGATCCAGAGAACCAACCTGGCGAGCACGGTGCTCTCGCTCAAGGTAGAGACCGCTGTCTTCCTGGGATGGGTGGGCGGGGCAGTCCAGTCCCGGGCCTGAGTGGCCTGAGTGAATGAACCTCAGTATTGTGTATGACCCTTGCTCAGTGCTTGAGTGGCCCCGTAGAACCCGGCCCTCGGCGTGAAGTGCAGACGGCTGCGGTCTGGGGCCGAGTCGCATGTCTGCTGCGAGCGCACATGTTTCCTTCCTTACCGCAGTAACCGGCAGAGTGTGTGATCGTGAAAGATTTCGTTAGGAGCGTTTTCTGAAAGGATGCTAGAAAAATCGAATCAGTGCCAAACTGCGGACACACTTCCTTCATCCCTTTGGCTGTCAGATCCGGTTCTGTTCTTTTAGAACGGAAGCAACACTCCCAGCCCACAAACGGTGTCAGCAGAGGTTTCAGACTGGCCCTCTGGGGTCCTGGTTTTCATTCTGAATCACTGCTCTTCCTCTCTCAGTCCCCAGCGAGGACCTTCATTCTCCTTTGGCAGGGGGAGCCGCAGGAGTAATTTTCCAGATGATGGCACACCCCCCTCCCTCCCCGCCCCGCCACTGATGCGCCCCTGGAGCCCGGGCACGTTGCTGGTGCAGCCTGCTCTGCTGTAATTCATTATTCATTCCCTGGGAGGGAGGCCAGAGCAGAGCTCCAGAAGGGAACTCGCTCCCCTCTCTGGAGTGAGGGCAGTGCTCTCAGCTGCGTGTCCTTGGCAGACTCACCTGCTCGGCCCTCTGTTCTGTGTTCTCTCCGGAGGGCTGTTGTTGGTTATCTGTTGCGGAGATAGATGAGATAGCGCAGGTGAAGACACTTGGCACAGGGCTTACTGATTGCGCTCATTCCTTACAGTTATTACTCACACAATGAGCGTTTATTGGACACCTGCTGTGTTTACGGTCACGAGCAGTTTATGGGAGAGACACAGAAAGCTTAGGTCCTACCGCATCATCCTGTGTATACACTTGGATAATGCAACATTCATTTGTTTCTTTTTCTTTTTTTCATCAAATTAGCTAACAAATGTATTGATTGCTTACTTCGTACCAGGCATGCAGATTCCCCTGCATTGTCGTGGTTTTGTTTCTGAGTGTCTCACCATTATGAATGCTCTGAGAGCAGGGACCGTATCTTTGTGATGCTCGTATCCCTGCCGCTGAACATGGTACGTGGGTGGCACTTCCTAGATGCACCGTAGAAATCATGCGTGCTAGGGATAGGGCAAGCTGGTGCATCGTCTTACTTTTTTACATTATGGTAAAATGCACAACACATTGCCATGACTGCCTTTTTGAAATGTTAGTTTGGTGGTGGTAAGGTCATTCTGTGCTGTGCAGCCGTCACCGTTCTGCATTTCCAGAACTTGTCCATCATCCTGAACACAGAGTCTGTACCCATGAAACTAAACGGTCCCCTTCTCCCTCCCTCTAGCCCCTGGTAGTCATCATTTTGCTTTCTGTCTCTGTGAATTTGCCTCATATGAGTGGGGTCAGACAACGTTTGTCCTTTTATATCTGGCTTGTTTAACTTAGCATGATGTTTTCAGGGTTCGTCATGTTGTAGCATCGTGTTAGAATTTCATTATTTTTTAAAAGTGAGTAATGCTCTGTTGTATGTGCATACCATATTTTGTCTACCCATTCATCCATTGATGGATATTTGGGTGGTTTTTACCTTTTGTCCATTGTGAATAATGCCACTGCGAGCACTAGTGTACAAGTGTCTGCTTGAGACCCTGCTTGCAGTTCTTTTGGGTGTGTACGCCCGGAAGTGGGATTGCTGGATAATAGTGGTGATTCTGTGTTTAACTTACAGAGGTATCACCGAATTGTTTTCCATGTTGGCTGCAGTATTTTACATTCCCACCAGCAATATATGAGGATTCCCATTTCTCTGAATCCTTGACAACACGTCTTTTTAAATAACCATCCTAGTGGTGTGGAGTGGTGTCTCATTTGTGGTTTTCATTTGCATTTCCCTGATTACTAGTTGCGTCGAGTATCTCTTCATGTGCTTCTTGGCTATTTTTATATCTTTGTATGTGTATTGATGTCCTTTGCCAATTTTTAAGTTGTCTTTTTTTAAACCCTCACCTGAGGATACGTTTATTGATTTTATTTGTTTACTGATTTTAGGGAGAGGGGAAAGGAGAGAGAGAGAGAGAGAGAGAGGGAGGGAGGGAGGGAGGAAGAGAAACTTGTATCAGTTGTCTCCCATATGCGCCCTGACTGGGAATCAAACCTGCAACCTTGTGGTGAATGATGCTCCAACCAGCTGAGCCCCCTGGCTGGGGCTAATTGTTGTCTTTTTGTTGTCGAACTGAATGTACTATCATTTTGAGGGAGTGTTTTTTAAAGTTTCCTGAGAAAATACGCTCTTTCTACTAGTCTGAGTTTTGCGTGGCCCAGCCCTGGAGGTTGCTGCTTGCCTTGCCGGTGACTTCCCGACTGCAGTTAAAGAAACAGGAAGGAAAGCAACAGGCAGTCTCTCTCCGGGTTAACGCTGGCGAGGCTGACCCTCCCATCCCACGCTTTCTTCCCTTCTGTTCCAGGCCATGGGCATCAATGACCTGCTGTCCTTCGACTTCATGGACGCCCCACCGATGGAGACCTTGATCACAGCCATGGAGCAGCTGTACACCCTGGGCGCACTGGATGACGAGGGCCTGCTTACTCGCCTGGGCCGCAGGGTAGGGGACACGCTTCTGGTGCTTTGGGGAGCTCCCCTGGCCAGTGTTCCCACGCTTTGTTTTGTGCAAAGTCAAGCTCTGAGGCCATGGATAAGTTTTGAGTACAATTCTAGATACCTGTTTTAACCTGGATTTTCTGCTGTCTCTTAAAACTCCTTCTTTACAGAAAAAGACATTTTATCCACAGTCAGTTTGACCTTGGCATGTATTATTGAGTCTGGCCTTAATTTTTAAAAAATTGATTTGAGAGAGAGCGGGGGGGAGGGAGAGAGAAATAATCCGTTTGTTGTTCCACTTATTTTTGCATTCATTGGTTGAGTCTTCTCCGTGACCTGACCAGCGATCAAACCCGCAACCTTGGCCTATTGGGTTGACGCTCTAGCCAGCTGAGCTACCTGGCCAGGGCTAGTTTCATCTTAATTTTAAAAGATGTCTGCAGAATTTCAACCTACACAACAGTAGTTATGTTCTTGGTAACACATGTATCTTTCATTGGGATTTCTTTGGGAAACAAAGAAACAACAACATCTTCTGATAGAGAGGGGCGTCTCACACCATCATGCTTGGGTACGCTTCCTGTGGTGGGTCTGTTGCCCACTCTGACCCGCGTCTCACATGGGCAAGTCCAGCTGGGTCTTGCACAAGGAAGAAACTGTAGTTTCTCCTTCTCCCGCTAGATGGCAGAATTCCCCCTGGAACCAATGCTGTGCAAAATGCTGATCATGTCTGTGCACCTGGGCTGCAGTGAGGAGATGCTGACCATCGTGTCCATGCTGTCTGTGCAGAACGTCTTCTACAGGCCCAAGGTAGGGCGTTCGGGCCCATGCTCAGGTGGGGCTGCGGTCGAGCCGGGTGAGGTCAGCCATTGCCCGGTGCTGGACAGGGCCACGTAGGGCTCCTCGGGACTGCTGGGTGTTCACTAGCAGCTGTCGGGTGGAAAATGACCTTCCCCCACTGTTTGGCAGGACAAACAAGCCCTCGCCGACCAGAAGAAGGCCAAATTCCACCAGACGGAAGGAGACCACCTCACCCTGCTGGCCGTGTACAACTCCTGGAAGAACAACAAGTTCTCCAACCCGTGGTGCTACGAGAACTTCATCCAGGCCCGTTCTCTGCGCCGGGCCCAGGACATCCGCAAGCAGATGCTGGGCATAATGGACAGGTGACGTCTGGTGTCTGCCCTGCATTTCGGTTGCGCTTCCTTGAATGTCGTGTCTCTTCATCTCTGCGTGTACCCGTGGGGCTGTGGACTCCTGTGTAACGCTTTTCCTCCCGCTTTCCCGTCTTTGTTATATTCCTCCCCACGCAAGGGTGCAGCTGAAAACCACTTCAGAAAGTTCCTGAGAGGAAGATGATTTATTGTTGGAAAAAGAAAAACCTTTGCTTACAAGTCTCTGGAACATTATTAGTTCCCCGTCCCTGGGCAGAGCCACCTGCAGCGCGCCTGGGGCTGGCTGTGCGTGGGGGCGCCGTCGCTCCGGCAGGTGGGGCCTCTGGACACACAGTCGTCTCACATCTCGGCCCTCCCTCGATTTCCTTTCCCGGCAGGCACAAGCTGGATGTGGTTTCCTGCGGCAAGTCCACGGTCCGGGTGCAGAAGGCCATCTGCAGCGGTTTCTTCCGCAACGCTGCCAAGAAAGACCCGCAGGAGGGTTACCGGACCCTGATCGACCAGCAGGTGGTCTACATCCACCCTTCCAGCGCGCTCTTCAACCGGCAGCCGGAATGGTAGGCGGGCGGGCCCCGGCCCGGGAGCCGCTCTCTGTAGAGAGGACCTGGGAGTCTGCTGGCCCTCGGTGTTCACGGCTTCCCCCGCCCCCGGCGCTTCCTGTCCCGACATTGCTTGTGTTTCCGGGGCAGCAGAAGCCTGGGTTCGGCACAGTCAGACCCTTTTGAGAGAAATACAATCATGGAAGTGAGAGCTGGGAAGGATCTTAGAGATCATTTAGTGAGGTTGTTTAAAAATTAGTTTTTTCAAGTAGCATTTTAAAAAAGTTGTAATCTTACCTGCCCTAAAGTAAAACTGGTTTAAAACCACTGGGCCGCCGTGGCAAAGGGAAGGGGAGGCGGAGCCCTGCGGGCTTGGCTTTCCCTGTCCCCTCGTGGCAGCCGCGGGGGCTCCCCGGCGCCTCTGCAGGGCCCTGGAGCTCTGGGGGGCAGCCTGAGGAACCACCGCCCCGTTTCACAGAGCAGGAAGCTGAGGTCCAGGGACGAGACGTGGTTGGCTCTGTGTCACTTAACTAGTAGGAAGGAGCCAGAGCCAGGTCCAGAGCGCATCATCCTGACAGCTTTCTGGCGGTTAGAGGTGTGCAGCCTCCCCAGTACTGGAGTGTGGCTGTATGAGGAGAGACTGCAGTCTTTGGGGGTCAGGCAGCAGCAGTAAGAGGGTCAAATGCAAGCCTGGCTGTGGCCCACCGGGGACCAGGGTGCCTGGGGTGGGCCTGTGCCGGAGGCCTGAGCCTGTCTCTGTCCCCCGCAGGGTGGTGTACCATGAGCTGGTGCTGACCACGAAGGAGTACATGCGCGAGGTCACCACCATCGACCCCCGGTGGCTTGTGGAGTTCGCTCCTGCCTTCTTCAAGGTCTCCGACCCGACTAAGCTGAGCAAGCAGAAGAAGCAGCAGCGTCTCGAGCCCTTGTACAATCGCTATGAGGAGCCCAACGCCTGGAGAATATCGCGGGCTTTCCGGCGGCGCTGACGGGCAGGCCCTGCTTGCCTGAGCTGCAGCGGCGGCCCAGGGCTGGGGGCTCACCCTTGGCAGATGCTGACCCTGTGGACACGGCTCTCCAGTGGCCGCGTATCTAATTAACTGGACTCTTTCCTTACTCGATTTGCATTTCTTCCCTCGTGGTAAACTAGAAACAGGGATTTATGCCCGGTTTGAGGAGAGCCTTTTGCCCCCACTACCCTAAGTCACCAGGGCCACCTGGGGCTCCCAGCCAACACAGGGTACGCTGCACCAGCTCCAAGGAGGGCAACTCGTGCAGCCCTGGGACGGGAAACGGGGGTTGCAAGCATCCGACACCTGGACGCACAGACCGATGGGCGTGGTGGGCACCCTGCTGCCCTGCTCGGTTCTCTGGAGGAGGGAGCCCAGGAGCTCGTTGGAAGTTTCAGCCCCGCCTCTGCTCCTGTCCAACCCCTGCACTTTCGACCGACCTCCTGAAAATATTTATTTTCTTAAGGAAACAAAAATGACTTTCCTTGAAGGTTTCTTTTAGCTGAAAGGTTAGGAAATTGGCCTGGGCTCAGGGTGGGGAGGTTCAGTGTCTGTGGCGCTGGTGCGCATGGTGGAGAGTCCGCTGGGACCAGAACCTGGGGCCCCTCTGGGCTGGGAGCTGATGCGCAGCCTGGACCCCCAGTCAACCTCAGCACCTGTGCTGTGCCAGCCCTGCTGCGGTCCTCCCCCGACCAACCACACCCACTGCGCAGGCTCTCGGGGCTGCGCGGGCGCCTGAGCCGTTCCAGATGCCACATGTCCACTGCGGAAGGCTCTCCCTGTCTCTCCCGCCCACCACACTCATCATGTGCAGTGTATCCTATTTCCTTTTGAAACTTGTGAGTAACGACAAAGCTTTTGTTTTGTTTCCCCTGAAGCCCTCACTGGGCTGTAACAAAGGGCGTTTGTGGTCAAAGCCTCCCCTCCCCCGCCCCAAACTGAAAACCAGCATAACGCCGGCTCGTGCTGCCCAGCATCCATGCTCCGGGTCCGCACCAAGTGGTTGGCCCCCAGCATTCCGTTAGGGAGTGACCACCTCCCAGGGCCCCTTTCACCGTGTTTGAGGGGGCTGTTGACCGGGAAGGACAGACAGGTGCTGCCGGGCCGGGTCGTGGGACGGCTGGTGAGCTGTTGGAGACGTGAGGCTGGTTTAGAAGTCCCTGGGGAACTGAGCACACTGTATGCCAGTGGGCTGCACTGCCTCCCCCATGCCCACTCTAGGAAGCTCCGAAATGATGTAAAAACTGGAACCGCCACAGAATTGCACGCCAGACACTGAGACTGTACGACATTCTAGGGAGTGAAGGGATGTGGGCTGTCGTTGGGCAGCGGACACATCACCCCGAAGGCAGTGCAGAGAAGCGAGTGGAGAGGCACACAGGCCGAGGAGTCTGCTGGCTGAGGCCCCTGCCCCTCGTCAGAGCTGAGCGTGCTCCTCGGGAAGCTCAGGCCTGTCACTGAGGGTGGGGTGGGGAGTTTGTGTGCTACCAGTTCAGCCTTCTGGGGAGAAGGCAGTGCAGGGCCGGTGGGGGAAACGGGCGTGGCAGCGGGGCTGGGCACCCGGCCCACCGATCTTAGTTCCAGCCCAGCTCTCCCCAGTTCAGCAACAAACTCGGCTCTGCAGCCTACCTGTCCCTGCTGAGTGACCAGCACCGATGGCGTTGGCATCTGTGAGACCATAGCCCCCAAAGATGGCATTTTTGGCTTTGCACTCAGGTTGAGAAAGGGATGTGTAACAGGGCCCGTCATCTCTCTGGGTTTGCTGCACGGGGAGAAGGGCCCTGGCTCTGTGGGTGTTCCTTGAGCATCTCCCATGGGAGCTGGGGCTACTTCTCCGCTGCAGCAGCACGGTGGGGTCTGACCTGGCAGTCCGTCCGGAGCCGGCACGCGGCCACGTTGCCTAGCCCGCGCAGAAGGGGGCCTCCAGCCAGGGTCGGAGGGCGGGCTCGCCCGCTGCTCCCACACAATGGGGCCCTTGTTTCTCCTTGAACCGGTATTACCCGAGCTTGAGTGACAGCCCAGGAGAGGATGTGGGTCTCACGCAGGGAGCTGGAATCTTCTTGGCCATTAAAGTGTGTTCACTGCACCCCTGCGGGAGCCTAGCTCAGGAGTTTCCTGCCCCGCACATGTGCTGAGTCTGTGCTTGTTTGTGTGTGTGTGTGTGGGGGGGGGGTGCCGTCCCCGTGGGGCGGTTAAGCGCTACTGCTGGGTCAGGCCTCCCGGTTCCAGGTTCCCCGTCGTCCGCTCCGGAGCGCGGTCTGGTTTTGGCTGCCTCTGCTTCAGCCCAGAGAATTCCCTGCGCTGGCTGTTGCGTGCCTCCTCCGAGCGGTGCCCCTCCAAGCCGAAGGCTTTGAACAAAGAGCTGTAAGGAGTGGCTTGTTCATGAACGTGGGAGGGCAGAGGTCGCACGTCTCGGCCCGTGGAGACCTTTTCCGTGATGCTCTCGTGGGCCGGCACTCAGGACCCATTCCCGCCCAGATTTTACACCGTCTCACGGATGGCCTGGCTTTCATGTGGAATTAAATCACAGATATTTTTTAAGACTTGTATTTAACATTGTTCTTTTCCTTGCTCTAAATCGTAAGTGGGTACACCAATGCTTTGTTTAAAGGGGGAAAAAATTAATGTTGCTTTTACTTGTGGGTAGTGGCTGAGAGGCATCGCCTCCTGTGGAGGCTGTCGGGTCTCACATCAGCTTTGGGGGGAAGTGGGGCAGGCATTCGTGAGGGGAGGGCGGCCCCGGCTCGCGTGGCCGTGGCCGTGATTTAACCGGAGAGCGCCTGGCTTCTGGCAAGCTGCGTGCACAGGGGCTGGGGCCACAGCCACCCCCACCTCTAGATGTCACCGCTTTCCCAGCCCTGCCTTTCCCTCTCACCCCCAGAAGCCTGGGCCCCGGGTTCTAGTCTCTCCCAGATCTGGGCAAGGAGAGTCTAGGTTTCTGCTTCCCTTCTCTCCAAAGATCTAGTGTCATTTTCCTGGTGACCAGAGAACCCAGGGCTTGTTCCAGCCTCTCCCTTCACCCTCCTGCCTGGGGATGCCTTTCCCCTCCTCCAGACTCTCTGCAAACTTTCCTCCTCAGCTTGGGCAGAAACAGCAACCCGGAGCCACGGCAGGAGTGCGGGGTGGGTACACAGTTAGGGTGCATGTGGGTGGTGTGGCGCTCGGGAGCAACTGTGGTCACGGAAACCACAGGCCAACCGCTGCCCGAGCAAGCCCCGGAGTCCCCCCGGCTCAGGGATCCACCCCAACCCCTCACCCACACCGGGGGGCAGCTGCCGGAACCATGCTGCAGGTGACCAGCAAGCACTGGGCTAGACTTCAGAGTACCTGGTGTGCGTTAGTCCAGGGTTCGCACACGGTGATTCCGGGACTGGGAAAGGCCATATGATCCCTGAGCCCATGAGTCCGTTTTCCAGAGGGAAAGTCACAGGTGAACTGTCTTCTCACAAGAACCCATTTGTAACCTAAGTGTTGGGGTCAGGCCCCAAACCCTGATCACCTGCCCCAAGGCCCAGCTCCTTCCAACCCCAGGCCTTCTCTCAGTGGCAGCAAAGAGCACACAGGAGAACAGGAGACGCGGGGGCCTTTATTAGGGGCTGGCAGGTGTGGTGGAGGTGGAGGTGACATCCCCAGGCCTGGGCCTAGGAACAGGTAGAGCAAAGGGCCCTCAGAGCAGGCACCCAGCCCTCCTTGGCTCCACCAGCAACCCCGCCCCCACCCCAGGTCCTTCCTCCACCTCCCCCTGCCTCTGGGAACACAGCACCAAGAACCGGCAAGCAAGCAGGACCCTCCGGGGCCGCAGCTTGGAGTGGAGTACAGGATCCAGGCTTCTGCCTCCCCGCCGTGGGAGATCTGGGGAGTTCAATGCAACCCTCTCCACCAGGACAAAGTGGGGGGGGCATTCCTTTTTTGTCCCCCAGAACAAACTCTTATTTTCTGTGTTGGGGGAGAGGGAGTGGGGCTTGGGCCTAGGAAAAGGCCAGAGGTGAGACCCCCAGGAGTTTCTGAGATTCCACCTTTGCACTTGCGTCGTCTCCACTTTTCCTTCCCACGGACTCGGGTGAGCAGCTCAGAGCCAGTGGGGATTTGCTCCAAAGACATCTGTGGATTTCAGAGTGGAGGGTTCCCCCAACCCCAAACTCATCTATATGTACACAGGGCAGCACCCAGGCGGCAGGGGGGCAGCTGCTGGGGGCTAGTAGGAGTAGCCACCCTTGGGGCCAAAGGGCTGGGCAGGGCCAGCCAGCTCTGGGAGGTAGGCGGGGCTCTCGTCCAAGTGGGACAACGGAACTGTGTCCTCCTCACTGACGGGCCTGTCAAACTCGGCCTTGAGAGCGGGACGCTGATTGTCCGGGAAGGCCAGAGAGAAGAGGGCCTCGGGCTCGCACACAAACTTGTACACGTAACGCTCGCCAGCCACCTGCGGGGAGAGAGAGGGGCCGCCGGGTCAGTCTCCCCTCCCGCCCAGGCCCACGGAGGGTTGGGGAAGGGGGCCAGGCACATGTGTGGGGTACGTCTCTCTCCCATACTGGTTCCTCTGAGCAGCCGCCTCCCTTTCCTCTCCGGTTCCCCTCTGATCTCTACCTCCCATGCTTTGGGCTTCGCAGTTAAGGTTCAGCACTCCTTTGGGAACAGAAAAACCTTGGGATTGCCCACAATTTCTTGTCCCTTCTGACTGCTTCATTATCTGCTCCTACAGACTCGCTGGGAATGCTCTTCCGTCCCCTGTCCTCAACACCTTTCCACCTGCCCCCGCCCTCTGGCCCCTGACCCCTTTGCCCCTGACCTTCTGCATGATGCCTTTCTCATAATAGTATCGGAGTGATCGGCTCAGTTTGTCGTAGTTCATGGCTGGCCGGTTCTTCTGGATACCCCAGAGCCTGGCGACCTGGTGGGGGAACAGGAGGGTTTGGGGTTGGCCATGCTAGCTCAGCGGAGGAAAAATGGAGGGGGGGCAGGTCAGAAGGAACACTTGAGATTCTTAGGGTTAACTGCTGAGCTGGCCCTGCAAGGAGGCACCAGCCCACAGACCCGGGTTTGGTAGGAATTCGGGTTAGGTAAAGCCACGGCGATGGTGAAGACACATTCCACTGGTCCCCAGGCGCTCTCATCGCCAGGCCCCAAAGCTGTTGGGAGGAGAGGCGGGGACATCCGAGAGGCCCACCTCCTCGGGCTCAATGAGTTTGAACTCCATCCCCCGGCCTGTCCAGGCAATGAAGTGGGCATTTGTTGGGTCATCCAGCAGGGCCACCAGAAACTGCCACAGCTGCAAGGCACCCCGGCGCTGGTAGGGCGGTCCCTCTCGGAACACTCCAACCCCTTCCTGCTTGATGTCTCCTGGGGATCACAGGGAACGAGGGTGCAGGGTTTGCGCCTTCGGGTCCCCCAGGCAACCCTCCTCCCAGGGGTCTCCCCAGGCCTTTGCTCATGAGATGTCACGCCATTCCCGGGTGACACAGCCAGAGGGCGTGGACAAGACCCCTCGACCCTCTCGTGAACAGTCACTTCTCTGACCTTCAAATTTCTCAGGGACGACACAGACATCGTCTGGGAATGGTCGCCCAGGTTTCTCATAGCCATAGCCTGGAGGAGGAAGTTGGGGGCCACTCAGGTCTGGGGGTTCCCCAACGAGACCCCAGAGTGTCTAGAGGGACTCCTGGCCAGGAGACCCTCCCCTCCATGGCAGAACGCCCTCTCCCAGCTTGGAGGGCTGGGCAGGGAGGACAGGGCCGCCTTACCCACGGTCCCGTCGCCCGGAGGGGGCCCAGGAAAACCCTCCGGGGGAAGGTACATCGAGGCACACCCAGGGACATCTGAGGGGAGAGAGAGAAGGGGGGCGTCACAGGAGGCCGTGGTGGAGATGTGGGCGGCAGGCCTATGCACAAGTAAGAACTTCCTGCCAGCCTGCTTTCTGGTCCTGCTCCCGGCTGCCTGCCTGCCTGCCACCAGTCCCACGGGAAGTTCACCCCGAGTGGGTGTGAGGCTGGAAGCCCCTCAGCTTGGGGGCTGGGCCAGGGGGCAGGGAGGGCAGCAGCTGGGGCTGGGTAAAGCCCTTCCACAAGGCCCAGGATTCCAGGGAGCAGCTGTTTCCTGTGAGTTTAAGGGGAGGCGGGAGGGACAGAGATGAACCTCCGGGGAAAGGGTCCAGTGTCCGGGTCTAAGACTCCCTTGGAATGGGCTAATCTCCGGTCAGCAGGTCAGATTCCCTGCCCAGTATGCATGTGAGGGAGGGGTGAACGGAGGAAAGGAGGGTGTGGGGGGGGTGAGGGGGTGGGGAGGGAAAGAGACTGCATGTATCTGTATCTGGGGGAGAGGCAGTGCACACGGGCCCGGCTTTTTTTCAGGTCTTATAGCAGAGAACATTCCACTCCATCTCATTCCAGTTCCGTAGGATTGAAACCTCCCCAATCCACCTGGAGGCAGTTGCTAGCGTGAAGCCACCCGTTCAAGCTCCAGCCCCTTCGGCCCTACCCCCTCCACTCCCACCTATGAATGAGATGGTGAAACCTGACACCTCCGGGAGGAGGCGGGAGGGTGGGCTCATTCATGCAACCATTTTGTGAATGGAATTCCTGACTCCATTCAGAGGAAGCTGAAGGGGGAGGGGCAGGAGTTCAAGGGCATGTAACATGATCTCCTCCGGTCTACATCCTTTGAAGGTCAGCAGCAAGAGCGTCTCCCTCCGCTTTCCTGCATCTCACTGCCAGACAGGGCTCTCAGGCTTATGCCCGGGGTTGAGGAGAGGTGCACCCTTCTGGTTCTCACTCGGGTAGGTAACCTGGGGGTTTGTGGTTTATTCCCCTGCCCCTGAAAGACTGGGCATCAAAAAAACAACAACAAAAAAGGGAAATTCGAAAGCTCTGGCCAGCTATTCTGAGCCTACTCGAATAGCTGAATTTAGTGTTCTCATGCAAGTTTGCAGAGAAGCTCAAATGTGGGGATGGTAACAATGTAACAAGCCCAGGTTTTCTGGACTCTTCCTGGGATGGCCCTCCCTCTGCACTTGAGGCTTTGAACTGCAGCTATTTATGAATACGGCTGAGGGCATCCCGCTCAGGTCAACGCCAGGTGGAACCCGAATCTACAGCAGTCCCGACTCCGGTACCCAGCGGGGGGCGGGGTCATCCATCAACTTTTAGGCTCCAGCGGGTTGCGGAAACCGCGCGTTAACCCTGATTCCCAAGTGGGAACCAGGAGCCTGGCTGGTTTGGAGTTCATGTTTCTCCTCCTTCAAATCCCTTTGTGTTTTTAAGCGTCTGTGGGGACAGAGGACAACCTACTCATCTTACTCATCTTTGTACCCCCCAACTCCACGCATTCACGCTCTCGGACAGTACTTTGGCCTCCGCGGGTAATTAAACCCCCAAACACCTGCTAAACAGACGCAGAAAGAAATGCCTTCACTTTCCTAGTAAGTCCCAGACTGCTCGAGGGCAAGGACCTACATCCCATTGATCTGAATACAAGTTTGCTGACTGAAAAATGACCCTTCTGTTGCAGCTATGAAGAAAAAGCGAATGGGTTAGATTGATGAACTAGGAAAAGGATAGGAAGGTAAAAAAAAAAACAAACTTTCTGAAAGACGTCCTGGGGGTGATCCCCTGCCACCCCGCCCAGCAACCTCACCCTGCCCCACCCCCGCCCACAGGCAGGGTCTCTTACCCGAGTCATAGGTGAAGTCCGGCTGCTCCTGTTTGATCACCACCCCCGCCCCCGGGTACCTGTGCCCGTTGACCCCACCCTGGCCCACGGCCAGCTGTTCGTACAGGGGGTCAAGGTATTCCTGCTTGAAGCCCTGCTGGGGGTAGGGTGGGCAGGGCTCTGACAGCTGGTGTTGGTAGGGGGCGGGGAGGGGCTCCCGGCCCCCTCCCTGAGAGGATGTGAAGGAGTGGCACATGTCCACGGGCTGCTGGAAGACGGAGCTGGATGAGGTCGGAAGGAGAAGGAAGAGAATATGAGAGTGAGCCTTCCTCGCGCCTGCCACTCCCAGAGCCCGCAGAGTAGACTCCATCCAGCGTGTGTGTGTGTGTGTGTGTGGCGGGGGGGTGTCAATATTCCTTCCTCCACCCCACCTGCACCCACCACGCCAGGGCTCTTAGGGCAGGTGCAACACTCTGGGATTGGGAGAAAACTGCCAACATGTGGGCCCACGTTCCGGGGGTTCTCCTTACCTATGCTCCCCGAGGTACCCATGGCCAGGGTGGGGCTGGGAGGTGCCAGAGGATCTCAGAAAAGTCCGCTGTTCTGCCCGGGGAAAGGGCTGCAGGGGCGACTGTCCGGGGGCACCGGGGGCGGGGGACTTGATGGCGATTTGTCTAGGAGGGTCATAGGCACTGGAGTTGAGGAGGAGACGGGGGTGAGGGGGGCAGAGAAGCCGGGCGAGCATCTTTGAACCCTTCATCCACCCCCAGAGAAGAGAGGGCACAAAGGTGATAGGAGAGGGGAGGCCGCCGGGAAAGGAACGGCACGAGCCAGACTCGGCCCCAAATGAACTCTTCGTCATCTTTCATAAAAGCTGGAACTGGGTGTGGTCGTGAGAACGCCTCTCTGCAGCCCAGAGCCACTGGGTTGGGTGCGACAGGGGCTTCTTTAGTGGAGACAAACCCAGGCCTGGCCTTCATGACACACACCCCCTGAACGCTCCTCTGCTGCGGTTTCCATCCTAACCCCCCAGAGGAAACCCTGAGCTGCACTGCTCCCTGACGGGAGCTCGGAAGTCCTTTCTGTTGTCTACCTTGCATCCCCAACTGCCGCCTCTGCTTGGGAGTGCCTCCTTCCCTCCTCCATCCTGCCCTTCCTGGGGCGCCGGGGCTCACCTGGAATAAAGGCACTGCTCGCCATGATGGTAGGGGAGTGGCGGCTTCCTGCTGCAGGACAGGGCCGGGTCTGCGCGGGGACTCTGGGGCTCCTTCTTGATCCTGGTGGTGGGGCTGTGAAATGCTACTGCGGGGGGTGGGGGGGGGCAGAGCAGGGCCAGAACGTGTCACAGAGGAGGCAGGAAGAGCTTCTAACACCTTCTGCTCTCTGAGGACCAGCTGGGTGACGGGTACAGCCTCACCCCTCTCTGGGTTTCAATTTTTAGAGATTCATAGTCAGACACTTGGAAGAAGTCTGGCTATTTACATTACATCTAGTTTTATACGTCAGGCAGGCGCCCAGTATTAACCAAAGAAACAGTCTAGAGTTAAACATGTAATGCAACCCCCAATCCCTGCCCCCCCAAAACACCTTTGTTTTCCTGAGTGCCCTGGAAATTCCAAGGGGAAGAAGTGTTTTCTTATTTGGGGCTGTAAAGAACCTTTCTCTTTCTGGTTCAGGCTGGCTAGTAGCCCCCTTGCATGTCAGCTGACTGACGCTGTACACATGCTCCTAATTATCTGCGAAGAACACGGGCCTTTCCTGCGGCCCCCGCCGGGTCCAGAAACTCCGGCCACCGGGCAGAGCAGCACGGAGCAGCTGGCTCCGAGCGGACGGTGAGATTCCGTCTCCCTGCCATCGATCGGGTCGAATGCCTGTAATCACCCGTTCTGACATCTGCTGTTTTCCATGATCTGTGCCCTGTTTCACTCCATCGATGAGGGCAGTTGACAGAGCAAAGCATCTGACATTAAAGCAGGACTTTTCAACAGCGGCACTGTTGCCACGTGGGCCAGATCATTGTTGTTGCTGGGGCGGGGGGTGCTATCCTGAGCGTTGTAGGGTGTTTGGCAGCATCGCCGGCCACTCCCCACTGGTGCCAGTAGCACCGCCCTCCAGCTGCGGCGACCCAGCATGTCTGCAGACACTGCCACACCTTGGGGGGATGATGGAGTGGGCAAAACAGCCCCCAAACTGCGTGAAAGTAACTTAGAATGCTAGGATGGGACGGAGCCCCTATTTTAGAAATAAGGACGCGGAGAATCAGAGAGATGAGGTGGGTGCTCCGAGGTCACCCAGCTAGAACGGAGGAAGCCCCCGTTTGAACCAAGGTCTTCATCTCCCGCTTGCTGCCTTGGTCTTTGAGTCCAAACCCAAGAACGGGGTACCCTGCCCTCCAGGGGGGAACCCACCGCTTTCTCTGGGACAGAACAAGGTGATCTTTCGTCACTCTCTGTCCCTATGACTCACTTCCTGCCCTTCCCCACTACCCACCCATCCCCTTTGCCCAGGGCCCGAGACTCACAGTTTTCTGAGTGGAAATCCGGAACAAACTGTTCATCGCTGTCTGGTACCTGAGCTGTGGAGAGAGGTCAAAGGTGAGTCTGGGATGGGAAGCCCTGCGATGGCAGCCCCTGGGAGATACAATTGAGGCAGCCCTGCGGAGGAGCACCGGCCCAGGAAAAGAAACCAGCCTTCCCTGGACACACAGGCAACTGCACGCCAGGTCCTAGTGCCCTCCGGTTCTAGGCTCCGTCAAGACCCCGGAGGGGAGGCTGCACATTCCCAGAACCTGTTGGGGCAGATTCCAGTCTTTTCCCAGATGCTTTGTCTTTATTCTCTCCACTTTTCTGGAGCGAAGGCAGCCCTGCCCCTCCGACTGCACAGAGCTCTCAGAGCCGACAGCAGAGGCACACCTGGGATGGGCAGGCGTCACAGAGAGTGGTTCTGTCGATTTCGAATCCCCTGGGGGAGAGTCTGAATCTAGGCTAAACCCAGGAATCTGCATTTTGTACAACCTCCAGGGTGAAATCTAGAAATCTAGATCCTGGGAGAGGAGATGGGATGGAGAAAAAGAGAAGGTGGTTTGAGAGAAGCGAACAAGAGAAAGGAAGGATGACAATGGCAGAGGAAGAGGCTGGGGACACAGGGAGGCCAGGAGCCTCGTCCTGTCCCTCTGATGCGCAGCCGGGGGAGGAGGGCTCCCTGGGCAGGGGAGTCTGAGGAGCATTCCCAGGGTGCCAGCGCGGGTGGGGCCGGGCTTGGGGCTTAGGCAGCAAAACAAAAATAGAACAGCAGCTCATCCACGGCCTCCAACCTGGATATCCGGGTTGACTTCTGGCCCTGACGCTGGCCTCGCCAGCTCCTTCAGGGGGGGCGCACAGCTGAGCGCCTCCCCTGACCCCAGAGTCTCTGTCCACTCTTGCCCCTCTCTCAGGAATAGATCACAGCAGGAGAGGGGAGGTACCAAGAAAAACGCTGACAGTCCAGGAGGAGAGGAGCTCACAGTGAGGCAGGCGGTCAAGTCCAAGGAGACTGCTCTCAGACCGGACAGCGGGCAGGCTGACGGATTGCATGACCAGAGCTGGGAACGGCGGGTGAGGGGAGGGTCCGAGGAGACGGCGGGAGAACACCCTCCCTGGCCCTAGCCTGTACGGGTGCACGCCGCAAGCCCTGCTGCCTGGCTCCTGGGCAAAGGCTCCACCGTGTCGTCCTTGCCTTTCAGCCACAGTTTCTGGTCGGAACGCTTCCTTCCACTCTCACATCCTATATACAGTCCGTTGTTCTCCACGAAGCCGTCAGGGGGGCCTTTTTCACAACCGAGGTCCAAGCGCCACTCTCCCTGACCTAAAGCACGGACCCCGAACGCCTCCCCTTGGCCTGCAAGGCCCCCCTCAGGGTCAGATGCTGCTTAGCTCTCCGACTCTCCTCTCCCAGCCCCTTATCGCTAAGGAGACCTTATCGCTACAGCTCTGGTCTCCTTTCGGGTCCTTCGAAGCTGGTCAGCTCGATCCCTCTTCCCCAGATCTTCACCTGCCTGTGTTTTTTCTTTCTGGCCACTGATGTCTCAGCTCACTTTGTCACCTCCTCAGAGACCTTCTCTGCCCACCAGACCGAAGTGGTCCCTCCCAGCGCTTTCTCGCATCTCTTTTATGTTTTCCCCAGCACGTATGGCTGCAGGAACTTATTAACCTCTGTTTATATGTTTATGATCCATCTCCTCAACCAGAAAGTTAAGTCTGCTGAGGGCGGGGGCTTTATCAGTCTCGTTGGTTCATCTGGTTGCCGGGTGCCCCAGGCACAGGCTCTGACTCAGAACCGACCCTCAAAGCAGGCGAAGCAGGACTTGTCGACTCTGAATAAACATACAATGACCTCTGTGCTCAGGCTGGTGAGAGCCAGCCAGGTGGGCCCGGGAGCAAGAGCTGAAGAGATCCTAATGAGCTAGCTCTTCCTTCACGCTCAGGGCCCCCCCACCCCCACCAGCACGTCTGTCCGTCTGTCCATCTGCTGGGGAAAGCTTCCCTCCCAAGGGATACTTCAGGCCGTGGCAGGAAAAGTCTTCACCAACCTGCTTTAAGTATCAGAGGTGCCAAGTAGATGTTATAGATTGTTCACTTCTCGACAGAGGGACTGGGGGGAAGGGGTTTAAGAATCGGGAGCCACCAGCAGCTGAAGAACGTGGGAAACTCGAGCACGACACAGTTCTAAAGCGACCAAGCGGATGGGCAGGACGTGAGACCCCTTGGCAAAAACAGAACGTTCGGGAGCCCCACTAGACACAAAGGCAGCCTTGCCCAGCTGCCCCCATGCAGAACCTGGGGACACTGTTGGCACAGGGATTCCCATCCCCGCCCCCCAATCTCATCCCTCTGGTCCGGGGCGGGGTCCAGGTCCAGGTTTGGGAAAACACTCCCCAGGAGGGCAAGGCCCTCATTCCACCATGCCGTGTTCTCTAGCAGGACCACAGGGGCCTCGATGGAGGTCACTGGAGCAGGATGAGCAACATTTCCCTCCCTGCTGCTTAGGCCAGAAGGAGCCCGAGGCGGGGGTGCAGACCACGGGGAGGCTGAGCTCATGGGCCCCCTCTGGGGCTTCATTAACTGCTGCTTTCTACTGAGGTCATGGGCCGGAGGCACCTCCTGCTGGCGTCACCAGCCAGCTCCCAAGACCCTAGAGAGCCCTGGGGGTCATCTTGCCTTTGCTCCCACCTCAGGCCTGAAGGTCTGACCAGAAGCCCCTCTCCTCAGTCCACAGCCCTCCACCCCCGCCAAGAGGTCCTCGTCCCGGGGCCAGGAGAAATCAGTGGAGGAGGCAAAAACGGCTGGGGCATGAACCCCAGTCCCTGGGGGGCTCTGCCCTAGACCACCGGCTTCTCCCAACCGGGCAGGAGAGGGCCTCAGGCGCACGGAAACACAGTTAGCAGAGATGGGAACAGGAACAGGGACACCGCCTGCCGTTCCTGGAGAGCAGGGGAATTTCTAATGCCCATGTTTGGTCTTGAGTGAACGCCACGCTATTTGTTGATGTGGTCGAGCTCTGGCAGCCAAGGCCGTGTGGGAGAGTCTTCCCCCGACTCCATCCCGGCACTAGGGGCGAGTCGGTCTGCCTGAGGGCATGGCAGGTGATGGAGGATAGGAAACGTGCCAAGCCAGCGTCATGCCCAAAGAGAGAGAAAATTTTAGGGAACGTGGCTCTAACGAGGAGGGGAGGGGCGGCAGAAGAGGAGGGGCTTAGGACCTCCCAAGCAGGGCTCCCGAACGGGAAGGTTAAGCCAGCCAAGCAGCTAAGCCCGGCCCAGGTTAGCCACCCACGCCTAGGCCCCATCACCCTCTCCCTTTCCTAGGGTCCCACCGCAGGGGGAAGGGGCCTCTTAAGGAGTCCTAGTGGAGAGACAGGGAGCCACGCTCCAGGGCTTCTGCTCCAGCTTCAGCCCTTACCCCGCCCCAACTCTGGCAGTCTCTGTACTGCAAGGAACCAGCTCTCTATCTATGGAGGGGACAAGAGCCTTCTTGAAGGGAAGGAGACAGAAATATGCAGAAGGAGGTATTGTAGCTAAGAAAGACTAGGGGAGGGGATTAACCTCATGTCTCCCCACCACACGCTGAGGCACAGGCGTGCATACACGCGGATTCGCACACACCCCCATTCCTTTCGCTTCACAGCCGCACACGAGTGAGACACCCCCCATGCACACACCCTCCACGCACGGGGGCTCCTTGGGATACACAAAGACAAAGGGGGAAACCGAAGGGCGAGGAGACCGCAGACCTCGGAGGACTGGGAAGCAGAGGGGAGTGGAGACCCATCCCTCTGCGAATCTCATAAAAGGTAGGGGTCGTTCTCTTTCTAAATAACCCACACTCGTGTGTGTGGGGGGCACCCCGACAGCGTCACAGTGTCGGAGGGCTCAAGGACCCCTGAGACTATTCGCAGGGCTTCTGGGACTCCACGGACCCCAGCCTCACACAAAGGACATACGTGGCCCAGAGTCCACGTTCCTTTCCACCGAAGAGACCCAAGTCATTGTCCCCGAGGGCTTGCCACGAGCCAGGAAAGGAGCGCTGGCCCGGAAGCAGCCCGCCTTCTGCCGTAGCCGGGCACAGCCTGGGTGCAGCCTGCCCCCCGCCTGAGTTTTCCTGCAGCAGCCCGACCCTTTCTCCGGCAGCTCGGCAGACCCCTGGCGCCCGGAACCAGACGTGCCCTCCAGACTCAATTCATCCCCCTCGCTCTGTCCAGAAAACGCCCAGCCCCGAAGATATCAGAACCGCCTGCCCCCACAGAGCCCCACTCACCCCCACCCCCACCCCCAGTGACGCCTGGACACCAGACTCCGCACCCACAATCACACTGACTGCATCCAACCTGGGCACCCCACCCTGAATTTTCCAGAATCCCTCCACCCCCTCGCACACGCTCTACAAGGATCTGCTTCTTATCTCCACGTTGGGGCTTTGGGGAGGGGGGGAATCAACCTGAGGGAGGGCAGCTGGACTCCGGCCCCCATTCCTACTGACGCGCCCCATTCCTGGCAAGTTTCCAAAGAAGCTAGACCCTCCCTGCCACCCCAAAAGTCCCCCTGGGCCGTAGGGGTCACTGACCTGGTGGGAAGAGGCAGGAGAGGAGGCTGGGGTGGTGCTGGGATGGTACAGGGGGACAGGGCCCCGGCAGCTGCATCTGTCTCCGCAGAGAGAGCGAGAAGGAGCGAGCGGCCTCAGCATCCCCCCCTCAGGCCTGGCCATCCATCGCCAGCTGGGAACCTGAGCTGCTCCCTCAGAAGGAAGGAGAGGGAACCGAGGAGATCCCAGCACCCACCCCCGCTCCGTCTTGCGGTCCCCACCCCCACCTCCCCACCCACTGGATTTAAATGTGCAGATGCTCCCAGGGCAGCAGCATGAAATGCACACTTGCTGTCACACCGACACATGCGGATAGACACACGTACGGTCTCTGGACCCCCCACTGCCAAGGGGTGGGGCTTCCAAGGTTGAGAGGCGATGAGAACATTTTCCTCCCGTTCCCATTCCCAACCCAGGCACAAATGGACCAGCTGCTGCCAGAATGCCAACCTCTGAGCCTACCCCTAAAGCACAGCTCCGGGAGCTGCCCGTTGTGGGGAGCGCAGGGACCCTCAGCTGCCAGGCAAGGAGCCTGGCGGCCAGACAGGAATCAGGCGTTGGGAAGGAAGTCTTTGAGAGACCGTGGAAACTGACACCTCCGTGTTCTTCAGCTCCAGCCCAGCTCTGGAACCTCGGAGGCTCCGGGGGAGGGGTGGGGCGGAGGATGGGCGGGCTGGGCATAGCTCTGCTTTTAATTCGGAGCCGGGCACCTCGGACTTGCAGAGTCGGGGAGACGTGCACAACACCCTCGGCACCCCCAGATCCCTCCAGCACCCGAGTAGCCAGTGGACCCTGAATTCCACTTACTGTCTCAAGCACTTGCTCTGTGCTCAACAGTCATTCTGTTAACACAGATTTTTGGGGGACACCACAGTGTTCAAGACAAATCTAGTCTCATTCCGAAGCTCTAATCAGGGGTCTTCCCCTTGTACCCCAAGCTTTTGTAGGGGGTCCCAGTGGAGCTGGGTTGCAGCTTCAAAAACATCACCAAGGATACCCAGGTGGAGGGCCACGGAGATTCTAAGAAAGAGAACCCCTTCCAAAAGGCATTCCTGGTGCGGTTTCTTGGGTTTCAGAGTGTTAAGCGGACCCTAAGATGGGGGGTGTTAACCCTTGCCTCTCAGAGGCCATCAAAACATCATTAGCCTTCTACCTGCAGCCCAGCCAGAGACACCCTCAGGCCCCACCAAAACACACCAATGACTCCAACCAGGAGACCCCCCAGAACACACTTCCCCACTGAGCCAAGGCCCAGCGCCTGACTCCACCTCAGCCAGCTTGCAGCCACAGCTGACGCCCTGGGAAACACGCAGGGGAATGTGCCTGGGGTGGAGGAATACAGGAGGAAAGGAGGAGAGAGGATCGGTTGCCATCAGAATTACAATCAAGGCTATTGGGGGGATGGGGGGGTGCTCTAAGCCATCTGACAAAGTGCTGCAAAAAAAGAATTATTTAAACTTTTGTTGTTCTTTGGCTCAGACAGAAAATTGTTTGGCACTAGTAGCCGGGAAGAACAGAAACCAAGGGTTTAGGTAAAAAAAAATCAATGTTTTGGCAACTCCAGAGGAGAGGCAACAAATTCATTGCTCTTTCTCCTCATCCTCTTCTTCCTCACACCCCTTCTCCCCCAACACACCCCAACACACACCTCTGCCGGGTGGCTGCTGCCCAACAAATTTTGCAAATGAAAATTTCAACCAGGAAAATGGGCCTGGGGCCAAGTTCCATTCAAACAAGCAAATACCCCACACAATGGTCTGATTCATCCCCAGGCCTAGTTACACAAGCCTGGCTCGGGGCAGAGAAAATAAATATCTATATAAGTGTCCACACTGGGCTCTGGGGAGAGCAGAAAGGCTGAGGACTTGGGGAGGGGGCCTCGAAGCGCTTCTTGAGGCCGGCGAGAGAGGAAGTGGGCTAGGCGGAATACCGGGCTAGAGAGCAGCCCCCCCACCCCCCGCCCGCAGTAATAGAAAAGGTCACGAAACTACTCACCTTCCGCGAGCCACGTCTCCTGAAAGTGACTTAGATCCTGGAAGAGATCTGAGGGGTGAATAATGGAATTGGAGGTGAGGTGGAGGTGATGGTGAGAGAGAGAGGGAGCCCCCGTGAGCCCCGTGAGCCCCCTTGGGGTAGCAGGGGCCTAGAATAATCAGAGTCCCTTGGAGGGTGAGTCTTTTTGTCAAAAGGGCGGGGGCTCCAAGATCGGTCCTCCGGGCGTCTGTGGTGAGGAGGGTCGCGGTTAGTTTCCCTGGCTCTTTACCTTCGGAGTCGGGGGGCGGCAGGGAACCGGGGTCCATGAGCTTCCCCTGCGGGACCATCAGCGCTTCGCGCAAGCTCCCATTTCCGGGTGATTTCTGCAGGAAAGGGGAAGAATGCCCCAGAGTCGCCCTGAGGCCGGCTGGCCAAGGGGGTGGGACTGGGTTCCCGGGGTGACTCAGGGGCCGGGCAACCCTGGACCCCTCGAGAATCGCGGGGAAGGGGCCGTGGGGCGGAGTGCAGGGCAGGGGCGGGCGTGGAGGCAGGCGCGGCGCTCACGCTGCAGAAGGTGTAGGGCACTTGCTGGTCCAAGTATCCGCCTTTCATCCTCCGCTCCATCCGGCCGCTCCCTCCGGCCGTAAGTCCCGGGCCCCGCGCGGGGGCAGAGACCTGGGGGCGGGGGAGGGGGGGGGCTGCGTTCGCACACCGTCCTAGGGAGGCAGCGGGGTGGGGGTGGGTAAGGGCGACGGGGAGGGAACCGTCCTCAGGCTCTGGGTCCGACGGCAAAACTTCTCCGACTCACTCAGGCGATGCGGGGGGGTTTCCGCTTGCTGAGCTGAGTGCCGCCGCCACTCCCCTCCCGCCAAGGTAGGTCCCACCTGCTCCTGGGAGTCAGGGTCGCTGTTTCTGCTGCTTTCTGCAGCCCTGCTCTGCCCAGGCTCGGTTACATAAGATGTGTGTGTGTATGTGTGTGCGTGTGTGTGTGTGTGTGTGCGCGCGCGCGCGCGGAGGAGCAGGCGAGGCGCGCACCATTCGCTCGCCCACAACTCCCGCGCCCCCTCCAACTCCGTGTGCCAGCGCCTCCCACCACCCATCCCGGAATCTGCAGACGTGGTGGTGAGAGAGTGTGGGGTGTGTTGGCGGCGAGGCGGGGAATCACGGACACTCTCCCTCCCTTCCCCTCCGGCAGCCTCACCTGAGGCCGCAGTTTCTGCGCGGGAGCCGCGGGCGGGTCCCGAGCTTGCCCCGGGGCCGCAGCGAGGGCCTCGGGGCTAGGCGGGAGCGAGGCGGCCCCGGCCCCAGGTCCCCCGCGCACCAGCTTGTTTTCCGGGCGTCGCGGACAGTTGTGAGCCCGGAGGGGACGCTGATTGGTGCATTTCCTTTGCCTCGGCTCCGACTCTCTCTCCCCAGACCCCCCCACCCTGTTCCCTTTGTTTCATTGACTTTTGTGAATGAAACCCCAGGGCCGGGCACGCCCGCCAATCCGGAGACTCGCTTGGCCAAGCCGCGGGGCGGAGTTTCCCAGCATCGAGGGCCAATCAGAACGCAGGGACTGCTTCCCGGCTTCATTCACTGCTTGGGCTCTCATTCATAAAAAAATAAACTCGTGGCCGAAGTTCATTCAGAAAGAGCTGAGAGAAAAGGAGGGAAGCCGAGGACTGGATGGCTCCTCTGTGGGGCTCGGCAGTAGCCTTGGGTCTGAGGCCCAGCGAGCCCCTCCGGGTGGCGTCTGCACGCGTCTCTGTGCATCTGTTTGTACGTGGGAATGTAAACGTGTCTGTGTGTGCGCCCTGGGCAGAGGCGAGCGAACTTGCGTGCCCAGAGGAACAATAATAACTAGCATTTATGAAGCGCTCCTCTTCCACGTGCTCGTTTCATTCCCATAACCTGGCGAAGTGGCTGTATTGTCTCCATTTTGGAGAGATTGAAAATGAACACTCAGAGCCGGGGGGGAGGGGGTGACTCGGCTGAGGTCACTCAGTCAGCTTCTGGGGTTTCCAGTTCGCCACCTCCCGCGTTCTCCTGTGCGGCCCTTTGAGGCCACAGTTAAATGAATTAAAGCTATGTGACAACAACTAATACACAGTAGGCACTCGATACACGTGAGCTGGCACGGAAGCCAGGCCTTTCCTCAAGGGTCTGTGCTCTGCAGAGCAGTTCTGTGACCCACTTTCTATTGATTGCAGCCGAGGCCCCAGCCTGGACCTCTGCAAGGACAGTTCCCCTCAGCCATCTTTCCTCTTATCCCGAGGGCAAACATAGGATATGAACCAGCAAAAGCCCCAACATCTGAGAGTGGGACTGGTTTCAGTACTAGCCAAAGAGCTGGTCATAGTCTCTGCCACCTCATTTATTCACTTTATTTACTAAACATTTAGTGTGCCAGACACAGTGCTGGGTGCCAGGCAGGCAGCTGTGACCAAGACAAGCACTTGGGAGTTGGGCTGCTTAGTCTGCAGCCCTGGGGACACATAGGACATGAAGTCCCCCCAGGCCTTTTTTTGGAGACAATCCTCTGGGTCTAAGGTCTATGCACTTCTTCGGGGAGAGCCTGACTTTGCTTCCTGCCTGCTTGGAGAAGGAAAAGACACATGCGAGTTCTTTCAGCCGGTCAGCGTCCAAGCAGGGACCGGAACACCCAACCTCTAGCCCCTTCTCGGGCTCATTCCACGAGATCATTCTGGGAAAATGAAATTCAATTTCCTTCTTTTTGCTGCTGAAATATTTTTTAAGGCTCATGTCTACTGCCTCTCTTCTCCGGGAAGCCTTCCTAATAGCCTGAATCAGCCCCTTAAGGACCCACCACATTCTTGCCTATATCTCCGGTGAATATCTTTAATTCACTAGGTCTCTGGCAGAATATCTCTTATTCTGCCTCAGGATATTGTCACCCCTAAGTAAGAAGAGTTCTCCAGGGCCCAGAGATCTCATTTGCCTCTGTAATCCTTCCCCTAGCCTGCTTCTTGCTTATGAGGGTCCCATGAAATACCTGTGTGGTGAATAAGTACAATAAAGACAAAACTAATGGAGCTTAGCAGGAACCCTGCCCGAGGGAGGGGAGACAAGCCCGAGCAGATCCCAGTTTGGGGCTGAATGGAACCCGTTTAGGGAGGAGCTTGTGTCTCGGGGCCAAGAGGAGTGGGGGAGGAGGACAGAGGGTTCTTCCGGGAGGCAGCTCGGATGCCGGCTTCATGACAACGAAGGCAATTCTGGTGGGTCCCAGAACAGGTGCTCCAGTTGGGGACTCTCTAGGGGTTCCCAGCTGGTTCTGAGTTCTTACCTTTTATGGAGAGCTCCTGGCCCCACGGGGGGGGGGGGTGGGTAACTGCTCCACCTCACTCCCCATTTAGGGACCTCCTCTTCCTCCTCTGGCTCAGCGTGCTGCTGAGTGAGAGAAGGTACCAAAGCTGCCGTCGTCGCCGGACCTCCCTTCAGCAACATCCAGACTCGGAACAGGGAGGCCTGCAGGGGGAATGCCCAGTGTCTTCCAGGGCTCTGGGCCGTCGGGAAAGGAAGGAACGAGAGGCTGGAGCCTTCTGTCGGGAGTCACGTCACGAGAACCACCATTCACTTGCCTTGCGCTGTTGCAGGGACTGGCCCCATGGTCACTCGCGTGGCCTGCGCAGCAGTCCTGTGAGGGGTCAGCCCCATTTTACAAAAGAGAAAACCGAGGCCTTCAAAACACTCCTCGGCCCCGAGGGTCCGCTCCACAGACTGAGGACGCCTCAAACAGACTCCCAGGTGCATTTTGAGGGAACTCGGGGCAAGCCAGATGGCGCACAAGCCTGAGCCAGAGAGTACACACGAGTACACACGGACACGCCGGGATTCAGGACGCTCACAGGGTCCCCTGGACACACACAACACACTGCCTGACACCCGCATCGCACCCGAGGTGGGGGCTGCATTGGTCAATGTGCCTTTCCTCTGGTATATTGGAGCTGGACCCTAACCCGTTTCCCAGGAGTCTAAATTATAAAGTGTAAGTGTGGGTTTTAGAAGTGCAGATGCTCACGCCAAGGCAGCCTAGGGCTCAGCTCGGGGAGGTGGAGGAAGGGGAAGCTCACTGAGGCACTTGGATCAGACTGAGAAGCCTTAGGGAAGCAGGCTCTCCCTGGGGGCCTTCGGGTAAGGCAGCGGCAGGGGGCGGGGTGACCTGCAGGCCTGACTGTGAGGGAGGACAGACACGTCTCCGAGGGCCTGGCTTCCTCAATGTCTGGAAGAGCTAAGAGTCCCAAGGCTTAAGGGGTGGGGCTCAGAGGGCAACGGAGGGGCGGGTTGGTAAGGCCAGATGGACGAGACGACAGGGTTAAGTAGCGCCCCCCATAATCCTTTAGTGTCTGCCAGGCTGGACTTCTCCCACGGGAGTGAGCCGGAGAGCGGGGTCAGGGGGTGGGGATGGGGGAACACGGGGGGGTCTTCCCACCCAGCCGGTGAGTCAGGACCGCCGAGAAAAAAAAGTGCGGTCCTTGAACTTCTTTTTGACCTTGTCTCGCAGCCCCACCTTCACATCGCCTCCTCCAAACTGCCGGGGGTCTGAACCCAGGCACCACGGATGTGTGGCTTCCCGAGACAACCGCCTGCATCAGTCAGTGCGTGCGTCTGTGCGTCTGCTGGGATGCAGGTCCATCGGGGTCATCCCAGAGCAGGACGGTGAAGAACCCCTGCTCTAGGTCTTTTGTCACAGACGGCTCTGCAAGATCACAGACTTTGTCAACATCATTGCCTTGAAAATGGGTGGAAAGGTGCCACTTTCGGAGAATGTGCTTGGGAGGAGGGGGGGACATCAGTCTCCTTTATTCCTCTCCGCCTTCCACCTCGCCCCAGATCTCCCTGGAGACTCCACGGAAAAGGGGTCCCTCCCTCTAGGCAGCTGGCCAAGGAGCCTGTCGGGCTAGAAAGGGAAGGTACGGGAAAGCAGGGGTCCTGCTCGGCTCCAGAGGGCACCCCGGCAGAGGAGAGCTGTCTCAGGAGAAACAATGGAGAGATTCGGCCTTGGGTGGAGACTGGGCCTCTCTTTCCTTAGTGTTGTGGGGTGGGGCATCGTCAAGAACCAGGAGGAGACGATTCCCCCAGCCTGACTCCCCAGGCATGTCCTGCTACAGCTGGAGCCAGCAGGCAGGATTTCGAGGTCGGGGTTGTGGCTCCCTCATCAGCGGTGGCAGCTGTGATATTCTCAGGGGCAGAGCAGTGGACACAACGACACCGATTGGCCAAGCCAGTCCTTGGGCAGATCTTCCGATTCCTCCCGGGGAGTCGCCTTTGAGGGGGCTGTACAGGAACTTGTCAGAAACCCAATGAGGAGTGCTGAAATATTTTTTAATTTTTTAAAAAGATTTTATTTATTTATTTTTAGAGAGGGACGGGAGGGAGAAAGAGGAAGAGAGAGAGAGAGAGAAACATCAATGTGCGGTTGCTGGGGGTTGTGGCCTGCAACCCAGGCATGTGCCCTGACTGGGAATCGAACCTGCGACACTTTGGTTCGCAGCCTACGTTCAATCCACTGAGCTACGCCAGCCAGGGGCTTAAAATATTTTTAAACAAGGCTGAGCGAACGTGTCCTCCTTGCTTCTGGAATATTGTTGCAGGAGGAAAGGTTGAGCTTGAAGCTGGGAATAGAGTCGGAGGCCAAAGAGAGACCAAGGGTGCCCCCGAGGAAAGTGACTTTTATTTTTCGAGGGTGCTGGCGACTTCGGCGTTTCGTGTTGGCCGCCTCCAGGACCCACCCCAAATGCAGAGCCACCCCGCCCTGTTCTGTCTCTTCCCCCATCGGTTCGGATTCCGACCCTCTGCTTCTAGACGGAGCACCCCGGCCCAAGGACAGGGCCTCTCTGAAAGCGGCAGGATAGAAGCTTCTGTTTTCCTTTTGGAAAGTTTCTCCTTTCTTTTGACGAGTGACACACGGACAAGTGTCAGTGGACTGAAGGATGACAAGGGAATCGGTGCCAGTTGGGCCGAGTCCAGGATGCTCCGTGTTTTAATTAAGTGCGGGTTTGAATTATGAGGACCACGGCCCCCCCTGGGAGGGGCTCTGCCAAGGGAAGGTGATTTCTTTCTTTACAGATTAAACGCCCGTTTATTCCACTTAATCTCCCTCAGTTCTCTGAGAGTGTCTATATTTGCTTTTGTCATCACGGATAATGGGCGATCCAGCGATGGCCCAGCTCCCTTGGGCGGGCGCAGGGAACCCTGGGCTGGCAGAAGCCTGGGAACTTGACTCATCCTGGACTCTTTTTTCAGGAAAGGGTGGTGGGGGCGGGAATTCCTGTTTTGTTTTGTTTTTTTCTTCTGAGTTTGCTCCCCCTTCCCCCGTCCCCAGCAAAACAGAAACTCTTTCCCCGCTTTTGTCCCTGTCTGTCCCTTCCCCACAATCAACCTCCAACTGTCCCCAAGGCTCTAGGGCTTTCTCTGGGGAGCTGTGGCTGTGGATTTATTTCTCCTGTTGATTCTCATCCATCTTGCTGGCGACCCCAGCCCAGATTTATCGGGTAATTTACAGCCACGGGTGTTAATTTACGGTCTGGGGCCATGGAGCCCGGAGCCCAGGAAACGGATGCTTCTCCCGGGGGAAGATGCTGCTTTCTTTCCACTCCACGGAGACCAAGCTCCTGGGCGGAGAAGAGCGTGGCGGAAAGCAAGGACTTTGCCCAGGGGACACAATTCCTGACCAGAGGAGGACCAGGCATTCCGGATCCCCGCTGTAGTTTCCGAATTACGGTGTTTGCACGCACGCTTTACACTTGGTGGTTTTCCTTAGTTTCTGCAGATAATGTTATCTGATTATACTCTCCCCATATTCCTCCAAGTAGATATTTTTAGTCACATTTTATAGCCCAGCACTCTAAAGTGCGGAGAGCAATTTGCCTTGTGTCACCCAGGGGTGGGGGAGTAGACGGGACCGAACTACTTGCAGATTCCCTTTTCCCGGGCTCCACTCCTCTCCCCGGCAGCTGCTTCTGAGAGCCAAGTGGAGACAAAAGCACATGTTCTTACCAGCCTGGTCCCCGGTCCTCTGGTGTCCTGACCCCACCTGACCTTCTCCTCCCTGACATTTCCTTTTTATGTTCTTCCCCCACCCCACACCACCCCCCTGTCTACAAGTCCCACTTTCCTGTTAAGAAATACCAGTTAGGGTCTTGTTAATTGTGTGTCTTCTTAGGGGGTGGTTCGGCATTTTCTTAAATTGCACATCAGACATGAATGTCTCCCGCAAAGGGAACACTGAAGGGGGGTGGGGGTGGTGGTGGAGCATTTTGCTCCCTAGAAATTGAGAATGTAAAGTATATTTAATTAAAATGATAAATCTGATTTTCAGTTTTGTTTTTACTACTGCTGGAACTAATCTATTTTATGCACGTTTGCAGAAGGCTGCAGCCATCAGCTCGGAGAATATTAGAGCTGTGAGGCACCTGGAGATCTTTCTGGGCCAAACCCTGCATTCTGTAGACAAAGGAACCGAGTGTCAGACTGGGGAAGGGACCCCGCAAGTTCCAGCGATGCGTGAGGGCCTGGATCTTCCCTACTTAAACTCACTGGTGCATCTCAAGGCCAGGCATACATTGGCTCCTCTCTCTTTCAGTGTCTCCTGCTTCCCCCCAACGCCGGGGCAAACCCATGTTTGGAGGGGCTTGGCCTCTGGGGCTCCTCCCACCACCTCCCCATTTGGTACCCAGTTACTTTTCTTTCCTTTTTTTTTAAAGGATTGTAGATATATCGTCTGTATCTTTTTTTAAAAAATATTTTATGTATTTATTTTTAGAGAGGGAAGGGAGGGAGAAAGAGAGAGAGAGAGAAACATCAATGTGCGGTTGCTAGGGGTCATGGCCTGCAACACAGGCATGTGCCCTGACTGGGAATCGAACCTGCGACACTTTGGTTCGCAGCCCGCGCTCAATCCACTGAGCTATGCCAGCCAGGGATCCAGTTACTTTTCTACTTAGTTCCCTCGCTCTGATCTTGTGCAGCTTCCCAGGCTGGATTCTTACTGTGTGCGGATCTCACTGGGCAGATTTCACACTGTATTTGGTTCCGTAGTTTTCTCTGCCTTGCTGCGAGGTGGCAGCCAGGCCTTTGTCTTTCTTTCCCCAGCTCTGTCCGCAGAGCAGAAGCCATGGAATGCACACTTTGTGTTGCTTTTGCTGAAAACACGGTTGTAAATGTTGGGAAACGTTTCTTGGGGAAACGTTTCTTGATTTGAGAAAGGTGAGCCTCTCGAGCATGGTATAAAATTCAGAAGCTGTTTCGTGATGTCTGGTTTTATTGGAACTTCCTAGAGGCAGCCAAGATCATTCAAAGCCGTGTGCATGGCTGGTGCCACAGACCATATATGTTTACACCACAATTACAGATCTCACACGCATGCATCAGCTCCTTCTCCTTTGCTTACACAAATGGTGCGGAACCGAGAGCTCTGTGGCTTGAACAGATCAAGCGCCAAAGGAACTTCATCCCGACAGAGCCTCGCTTCACCGGAGAACACGTCGGTCAGGAAGCAATGTATGCAGCTGGACGGGAACTTCTGGAAGTTGTTCTGGATATATTAGGATGGCTGTCTTCACTCCCTCACCTCCCATACCATTAAAAATAAAGACAATAGAAACCATTGAATACATGAGAGGGTGTCCAGGCAGGATTTTCATCCTGATGACCATTGCCAAAGTGTGTCTCGTAAAAATTGGTGCCTCTACTTGGGTGGAGGCCCGAGTCTGACTGGGGTTACCTGGCGTGGGTTTTGAGAGACAGGCCCAGGCCCAGATCCCGCTTGTGCCTCTGAGCAACTTCGTGACCTGGATGAGCCTCCGTTCCCTCATCCGTGCAATGGGGGGGGGGGGGCGGGTAGGATCTCCCTGGGTTCCTGCTTTCGGTTACCTTGTAGGAGTGAAGGGACTAGAGATACCGTGTTGTCATGCTGAGTTACCAGGAACACCCTCCTTTAAACCTCTCTCTGTGCATGAGTGTGCACACACACGCGGGTCTCTGTGGCCGCCCCTTCCCCTTGCACATCCTCACTTCACTGCCTCCTCCAGTTTTGGCTTCTCCTGCCTTCAGTGTGTGGGGCTGATGTTTGGATGCGGTGTCAGGTCTTGTGGGCAGTGCTGGGCTGGCTTCGGGACCAAAGGCACCCAAGGCAGGAGGGGGGCTGAGTCCCAGTGACCTGAGAACTCCTCTCGGGGAGATCGGTTAGGCGTGGATGCCAGGTGAGGAGAAAGCAGGTTCCCTGGGGGCGGGGGCGGAGAGCTCTTTTTGGCCCGTGCTGACTATCCCGCTGGCCTTCTTCTGCGAGTTGCTACAATCCTGGGGAAGCCTACACAACTGCTCAGCCATGGTTCTGGGGTGCCGGCTTGGAGGCAGTGGCCTCTGTCGTATGCTGGGTGTTGGTGGCCAAGCCCATTAGGATTTATGGGAGGTGGCTTCGAGGCCCCCAGGGTCTAGTCTGCAGTGGCTGTTGGATGTCTAAGCTTCTAGGCACAAGGGCCCCACCTTCTCTGGCAGGGAAGTGGGAGGGTCTAGTTAAAAGGCAGGAGGAGGAGGCTGTCGAGAGCGGAAGGGTTGTGGATCCCATGTTGGTGTGTATACACAGGTCACAATAGTCATTGCTTCTCATTGCCAAGAAGTTAGGAGGCTCAGTAACTTCTCCAGAATGAGGAATCCCCTCTGAGAGACTCTAAGGTTGTGCCTAAGACAGCCGGCGCATTCTGTGGGCGACATCTTTCTGGGGCCTGGGGAGCTGCACAGAGAGAGGAAGACCGCCGTCTCCGTGACCCGCTTTGCATTGGAAATCTTCTTTGTCCGCTTTGGTCCTGACCCCAACTTCAGCTCAGTGTCAGCGAGCGTTTTCTGAAACATGCGTGGTGCGAAAACTTGTTCTCGGGGCCCAGAGGCTCAGCAACGAGTCAGGCTCCATCCCCTTCCCGTGGGACCTGTCTTCCGGCCACGGGATTGTGGGGGTGGGGTGGGGTGGGGAGAAGCTACATGTCCTCAGTGATTCGTGCAAAAGCCAGAGAGGGCTCCCTTTCACGGGTGGCACAGAGACCACGGGTGGCACAGAGACCACGGGTGGCAGCTTTAGTTCCGAAAATCCTTTTCCTTTCATTCTGTTGCTAATGCCATTCCTTCCCCCAAATCTTCTTTGATACACTTATCCCACCAGGGAGCTGCCTACTCTCCCTCAGCTTTCTCAGTGCAAGTCACATAGAACTTCCTTATTCACCGGACGAGGTAAGGTGTCTCTCCGTCATTCTTCCTTGACCTTGCATTAGCATCCTCCGCAGACTTGTTCTGGATCTCCCCTGCCCCTCATCCAGCGCTGGATTAGAAGTTTTTCGGGGGCAGGCTGGGCGGCTCCCTCCTTTTCTGTACTCGCCTCCGTGGTACCCAGCCTGCCCTCCAACAGTCAGGGCCTTGCAGCCTGCCTGCTGAGGCTGAATGGAAGGCAGCTGCTTCGTGCAGCCCCTGGTACGGAGTCTGTGCCCGGGGGGTGCTCTCTGGATGGGTGGGCGCTGGAGCCTCTGCAGCAGGGGCGTCTGGCCGGCGGCCTGCGGGCCACACGCCGCTCAGGGTGGCTATGAATGCGGCCCAACACAGCATCGCAAATTTACTTAAAACATGATGAGATTTTTTTGGTGTGTGATTCCATGTTGCAATGTATTTAATGCGTGGTCCAAGACAACTCATCTTCTTCCAGTGTGGCCCAGAGACACCAAAACTTTGGACACCCTGCCAAAGCGAGGCTCGGGCAACCACGGCCTGTGGGCCACGTCAGGCCTGGGGTCTGTTTCTGTGTGGCCTGCAAGCTACCAAGGGTTCTTACCTTTTGCAATGATTGAAAAAAAAATTTTATATCATGAAAAACCTAAGGAATTCACATTTTAGTGTTCATAAATAGTTTTATTGGCACACAGTCATGCGTTTTGTTTACACATCGTCTATGGTTGTTTTCGCGCTGCAACAGCAAGAGCGACGGTGTGACTCACGGAGCCTGCAGACGCCCTCCCTGGCCTTCGCAGAGAGCGCCCGCCGGGGCCTGCTCCGGAGCGGAGGTGGGGGGCCTGCTGCACACGCAGCCAGCGTCCATGTGGACGGTTAGGCAGGGCCCAGGTATGTCTGGGCAAGTCAGTGGCAAAGGCAGCCCAGGACCCATCTTCCTGGCAGGAACCCTTCCCCGGGGGGCTGAGAGGGACCTTTGGAGGTGTCCCACCCCCGGTCAGGACGGCTGGGAGGTGGGGTGGAGTTAAGTGACAAAGAGGCAGGGGCTTTGGGGTGTGCTTCCGTGTGGCATGGCCTCTGGCTCCAGTGGCCTGCTTCCTCCCAGGGCCCTGGGGGGTGGTGGTGGGGGGGAGACCCGTAGGAGGAGAGAAGGGGGCTCCAGACACACTGAGGTCTCGCCTCCCTGCAGCCTGACTTCTGAATGAGACGCAGGAGGAGGTCCGTGAATCCTCAGGGGAGAGCCCTGCCCATCGCCACAGACTCTGGACCCCAGTCCACAGGGCGGGAAGGGACAGCACATGCCAGGGCGGGCGCAGCCTCCGTGCCGCCGGCGCTGGCTCCGGCCTGCCCTCCGACGCCAACAACGAAAGGGTTTAACCAGCCTGCTTCGTGCTCCCCCTTCCTTCCTGCCCGCATGTGGAGGAGGCAGCCGGGGAGACACGCGGGGAACCTGCCTTGAAGAGCAGCTGAGTCAGAGATGTGAGCGGAAGACCTGGTGCGTCTCCCAGAAGCCCCTGCACCTGGGCGGTGCTGGCCAAGGGGGGAAGGGCCACCCCTGAAGTCAACCCCAGGAGACCATCCTGGGCAGCACCGACAGCACGTCTTTCGAAAGCTTATCCCTGCGGTGCCGCCCCAGTCCCTCTTCATTTGTTCATTCATTCACATGTTCATTCAACACACGTTCGTGGAGTGCCTTTTTGGGGTTGAGCTTACCCGCTGGTGGGGAAGGTTGACATTCTCGGCTCTGAGGAGAAGGCTATGAGTAAGACAGAAGTCACCCACAAAGTGCGCTAGGTGTCAGGCACTGTTCTGAGCCCTGTGCCTGTATAAAATCACCTAATCCTCTCCAAGGGCCGTGGGAGGCTAGAGAGGTACTGTCGTTATCCTCTTATTATCGGTGGGAACGCACAGGCTCAGCGGGGGGAGGGACCTTGGCAGAGCCAGCCTATGCACCCAGGCTTGATTGATTTCAGAAGCCAAAGTCCCGATCACCGCCTGAACTTGGGTCGTCAAAGGCGAGAGAGACCTTCCTTCCTGGGAGGATTGGGGAGGACTTCTTGGAGGAGGTGGTGTGGAGCTGGCACGGCAGTGGGTAGGATTTGGGTGCGGGGCTGTGGGGAGTATCCCAGGCTCAGGGTGTTGGGACCAAAGGCGAGAGTCAGGGAAACACAGGTCAGGTGCATGAAAGCTCCGGGGTGTCACAGCTGGGGGTCGTGGGGAGCCTAAAAACACCTGAGATATTTGCCTTGGAATTTTCTTTTTGGAATCTTGGCTCTGTGGGCTCAGGCCTGATGTCTGTGCCTGCTGTCCATGAAGCTGAATGAGCAAGTTCGGGTCGGCGTGAGAGGAAGAGAGGCTTCTCTCGGCCCCAGCCCGGCTCAGGCCTGCATGCACCAGCAGCCTGGACCGAATTTCCCAGGGCCTGGGCCTGGTCTGGGTGTTGGGATTTCCCCGGTGGAGCCTGGGCTTGCTCTCTCTCCGGCTGACACTCCAGACCCTGCCTGTGAATTCTCCACGGGGCTGTCCCACCGGAGGAAGGGGGAAAGAGGGAAATTTATAAGCACGTGGCTTTCGGCTTCTCCTCAATAGGCTGGACTCGCTGCCCTTGCCGGGATAGAGTGGGGGAAATTCTACTTTCAGGAACCTGGGTGATCAAAGCTGGGGGCCCAGTCAGAGATGTAGCAGCAGACACCTCCCCAAAATGAGCCTCAGGCATCCAGCCTGGGTCGCTGGCACCCACGCCAGGGCTCAGCAAATGCTTGTGAGTGGAGGAAGAAGCTGAGTGCGTGCTGGGGGAGGGGTTTGTCCGCGGAGGTGCGAAACAGGCCTCTGCCTGCCAGGGGCTTCCTGTCTAGCCGTGGGGGGGAGTGGCAGTGTAACGGTATAAAACTGACAACATATTTCGTACTCAAGGTTAAGGCACCCAAGGCAACCCCGGGCGAGGTTGAGGGTGGGGGAGCCACTCCTGGAGGGGGTGTCCCCAGTTCTAGCCCGAAGAGGCTCTGAGCCGCCTGCCCTGCTCAGCAGGGGCTGGTCCTAAAGGTCCTTCTGTGCTGGGCCCCTTGGAGTTCAGGGTGTCGGGTCCTACTTGGTCTCTGCTGTTTCCTGCCCGGGATGGAGACTCCAGGAACGCACTGATAGGACCGTGTTCTCCCTAAGGGGGAGCGGGGCAGCCTTGGTGACTTTGGGTCTTCCACCGGGCCCCCTCCAGGAATGGCAAAGCTTACTTCATCTTCTCAGACACTGCTAGCAAATGAGTTGTGCTTTTTGCTCAAACCCAGTTCCAGCCACTGCATCTGAAGGGGGAAAGATGGCAGCCCTGAGCCCCGCGCTACCGTGTCCCAGGGGTCTCCCTGGTGGGAGGGGTCTGCTCATGCCCTCCAAGTCAGTCACCTTTCCGCAGCCAGGGTAACTGTGGTGGCTCTGATCCCCCACCCCTGCCCCTTCCTGGGTCCGCTCAGGATCTCAGACCCTGGAGGCCTGAAAGGCATTCGGCCCTGACCCTGCCCTACTCCCTCTCCCCTCTCCCCTCTCCCAGGGCAGGCAGCTGTCCCACGGCTGAGTCTCACATCTCTCTGTACTGTCATATGACAACCTGGGGGCTCAGAGAGGTTAGGTGACCTGCCCCAGGTTGCACAGCCAGGAATGGCAGTCGGAGCAGGAACCGCTCTGATCGCCTGCCCGGTGTATTTTCCGTCGCATTGGTGGACTCAGTAGACCGAACCCTGGAGACCTGAAGCCTGTCCCAGACACCCCCATCCCAGAGAGCAGGGGCAGGAGGTGGGGAGTCCTCACCGAGGCCTCCTGCTTCCAGATAATGGACATGGGAACCAGAGCCGGAGAAAGGAAAGTGGAAAGGAAGGGGACTTCTGGGGACAAAGCTTTGTGTTCTCCCCACCTGGAGGCGGGGCATTCTGGCCAAGGCTCCAGCCCGGTGGCTGCTGGTCCAGGATGCCCTCTGCCGCCTGCTGGGGCGGAGTGCAGGTGGGGCCGAGGTGTTCATTTGCGTGGGACCCCTGGAGCCCCATCTTCCAGAGAAAACACCAGGCCAGCGGAGACAGCCAGTAGGTGGTGCCCCGTCTGGGGTCTCAAACTTGAGCAAATGGCAACATTTCTGTTCAGAGCTGGGGTGGGGGTAGGAGTTGGAAGGTAATGTATTAATTAGTTATTTTATTCATTTATTGAGTTCCACGCTAGGCACTGTGCCAGGAGATAGGAATGCATGGTCAATGGCAGCCAAAAATAACAGCGAATGTTTCCAAACTCACCACATATTACTCACTCATTGCACATCACACACACGTGGGGTTCAGAGAAGTTAAGTAACTTTCCCAAAGCCACAGAGCTCGTAAGCGGTGAGGGGAGACAGCTGAGTAATCTCAGTATAGAGCAGGTCTCCCTCCTGAAGGGGTGTGCTCTGAGTGTCTGGGGGGGCTTTAGAGGGGGTCTCTGCTAGCACGAGTGGGGAGGAAGCCCTCACGGAGGGGGCTTGTTAGGACGAGTGAGATTTCATCCGTGGGGGAGAGAAAAAGTTTCCAGGTTCAAAAAGTCGCATTTGCAAAGGTGTGGAAGCCCCATAGGAAACAGTGTCCCAGGGTGGTGGTGAGTTTGGGTACTGAGGGTGGGTCTGGGGACCGTGGACTCTTTGGAGACCACGTTTAAGAGCTTGGGTTGTGGGGAGTCAGGGGTGGCGTGGGGTGGGGTGCGGGGCAGTTCTGACGCATTAGACCTCGGGCGGAGGGAGGGAAGGAGGAAAGGCACTGGCTTGAAACCTTCAGGAGTAGCTCATCCCTGGTGGCCGGCCTCACGCAGCCAGGTACCAGGTACCAGGTACCAGGTACAGAAGGCAGGTGCGTGGCCCTGCTCGTGCAGCGCTGGGAGCAGGCAGGAGGGCGAGCTTCAGAGCTGGGTGCCGCCAGGACCCGTACCCCCAGATCCACGTAGGGCCCGTGTTGTGCAAAGTGCCGCATCTGAGCCCCCCAGGCCCTGGGGGTCCGACCTGTGCTGGCGATGTCCCCATATGATCAGCCAGGACACCTCCTCCCAAGCTCCTGTCGGCCAACGCCACCTGGTCCTGGTGAACACCCGTCATGGCAAAGGCCCAGAGCTGCGCCCTCCCTCTTGCCCTTGTGAAAGGCCGGGCGGCGGTTGGGGTAGGCACATCGTACTCCGTCCCATCCGATCTGAGGTCTGTCGGGTGCTGCCCTTCGGCGCGAGCACCCAGGATGGGCACTCCAGCCCCTGGTGGGCGAGTCGCTCCCTTGGCAGACCCCCTCGGAGGGTCTGGACTGCAAGCAGGCCTCGGCCAACGCCTTCCAGGATGCGGAGCTGCTGCAGACCCGGGGACTGTTTCAGCACCGCGGGGACCAGCTGGCATGGGAAGGGGCACAGGTCTTCTGGGAGTGGGCAGGGGACCCCCGAGTGGCGGAAGCCTTGAGGAGGCTGCCCGGGAAGAGGCCCCCGAGGCAGAGACCCCCGGGCCACTCCCTCCAGCCCGCTGAGATCCCAGAGACCAGCGATCCACTGGCCGACGCACAGAGCGGAGCCGCAGAGGTGGCTCCCAGCGGTCAGTGTCTGAACACTAGGAGGACAAGTGTCAGGACCCCCTGGAACCGGAGGAAGCCAGGCCCCTCCAGCTCCCTCCATTGGGTCAGACTCTGATCCGGGGAAGGGGCTGGGAACGGCAGCATCTTCCCCAGGAAGGGGAAGGGGGAGGAGCCTTGAGGCAGACGGGCCCCAGGTGCACGGCCGGCCTGCGCAGTTCAGAGCAGGCCTGGAGGCGTCACTGAGCTGTACGCTGTGCGGGGCGCATTCTTCACCACGAGAAACGGCCACCGCGCTTGCCTTGGCCCTTGCGTCTCCAGCACTGTGTGCGTGGGCTGCGTGACGTTCCCCGGGGAGTCACGTGATGGGCACTGAGACAGAGTAGTGTCTGGCGACTCCTGTCCAACCTCCCTGCTGTTGTGACCCGCGGTCCAGCAGCCTGTCCTGCACCCCTGCCCCTGCCAGGCCATACAAGGAAACTGCGGTTTAAGTCAGGAAAAAAAATTTGCATAAAGAAAGAGTAGCTCATCCCTGGTCCTGTCCCAAGGCTTATTTATACCTTCCCCCTTCTTGCCACACAAGGCATAAGACATGAAGCCATCATTCAGCCTGGACCAATGGCAGAGGGTTACCAAGTGGCAGATAAAAGCATGTGCTCCGGCTCTCGCTGGTGTGGCTCAGTGGATCGAGCAATGGCCTGTGAACTGGAAGGTCGCAGGTTTGATTCCCAGTCAGGGCACATGCCTGGGTTGCAAGCCAGGTCCCCAGTTGAGGGTGTGTGAGAGGCAACCGATTGATGTTTCTCTTGCACATGTTTCTTTCCTCTTTCTTCTTCCCATCCCCTCTCTCTAAAAAATGAGACCAACTCTTCTTGCTCTGCCACCAAGCAGCCACAGGGACTCGGGCAAGTTAACCTCTTTGCCCCAGTTTCCTCGTCGGTGAAACAGCAGGGATAACAGCGCCGACCTCAGAGAGGTGGGGGAGACACTGGGGAGGAGCACAGTGTCAGGAAGGGTCCAATAAACTTAGTTCTCGTAACCAGCTGCCACCTCCCCTCCCCTCCCCGCCCTGGGTCCCCTCAGCACCTCAGCCCTGACTCTCAGGAATTTTCCAGTCTGATCTAAAGGCCTCCTGTTGCGGATGGATCCCAGCCCTCTGACAGCCTTCCAGGACAGGCGCACGCTCGCCCTCCGTGTTCTCTGCTCCCTACCTCATCCAGCCCCTCTCATCCCAGGCCCTTCCCTCCCTCCACCCCGTGATTATCATAACCCCCCTGCGGCGGCGGGCTTGGCCCCTCCTCCCACGGTCCTTTGAAGTCCTCCGCCAGGTTCCCAGCCCCACACACACTGACTTCTGAGAAAGCGGCTTCCCATCAAATCCTGCCGCCAAAAAGACTCCCCTCTTAGGTATTCCTGCCAACTCCGTTTTATAATCTCCGCGCCGGGGAGGGAGGGCGGTGCAGGCACTTTGTGCGCAGGAAGGAAGCAATTAAATTATTAGCACTTTGAGAAATTAAACGACATAACTTATGGTGGCATAAGTTTAGCAAAAAAAAAAAAAAACCCTTGTAATGTGAGAAAACAATTAAAAAGAATTATATAAGGTTGGGCTCGCTCCTTTATTGCAATAGAGTTAGCAGTTCATTGATTCTCGTCTTGTTATAATGCAGCAGGATGGAGCGGGCTGCCGCGGAGGCAGCGAAGATGCTCAGGAAGCCAGGTGCCCAGCTGGGTCTTGCAAGGGGACACGGAGGAGGAGCTGAAAGGTTTTCCTGGAGGGGGAGGGGGAGGGGGAGGGGAGAGCGGGGTCAGGGACGGATGGAGAGAATGGGCAGACAGCTCCTCTCCATCCAGGCTCCTTCTGCTTGGGTAGAATTGCCCGTTTCCGAATCTCCAGCCCTTTCCCCAGCAGTTCCGCTCCTAGGGATTCATCGGGGGAAACGTTCACATAAGGGGACGTGGGTAAGGGTGATCGCCGAGGCACCTTAAGCGTCCCTTGCTAGGGGACTGGAAAGGTTAAAAAATGGGGTGGCCATGCCACGTAGCACTAGTGGATCTGACGCACACAGAGCCACGTGGCTGCATATTTTTTCATATTATTATTATTTTTTTAATTAAAAAATTTCAATTACAGTTTACATTCAGTGTTATTTTGTATTAGCTTCAGGTGTACCATGGCTTGATCTTAAACACCGAGTGCTTTGTAGCAAGAAAAAATAAAAAGGTAAACTGCACCCAAAAGGAGGGATCTCCCAGACACGGGGAGTGAGGGAAGCAAGACGTGGAAGAGGACCCACTGCAAGATTTCATTTAGCTGAAGTTCAAGACCAAGCTGAACTAAAGGTGGGGGGAGACAGAAGCTGGCATAGTGCTCTAACAGCGGAAGGGGGAAGGGATAGTTTATTGACTGGGAAGAGGCCCAAGGGAAGCTTCTGGGGTGCTGGGAATGTGTTAGATTTTGATCTAGGTGGGGGGAAGAAAACCGAGTTTACACTTAAGACACCGCAATCACACACTTTACTGTAAGCACGTTATCTGTCAACAGGCGAGCACAGAAAGAAAGTGCTGGTGAGGGGCGGGGGGAACAGTAGGAAACGAGGAGATGAGACACAAAACCATTTATGTAAATAAAAAAACACATGGCTATGAAATACCGCGTGGCATTCTGCAAGAACTCAGCAAACAGAAAGACAGATGCAATCACAGGGACTTAGGTGACGGGGATAAAAGAGAATGAATGAATGAATAAAAGCCGAGAGCAGGGCCCTGCCAAGACTAATGATGCTAACAGGCCGTAAACCGAGTATTGGTCAACAACTCCACCCTCCACCTCTGAGTTAGAAGTGTGCGGAAAACCCCTAGTTGACGAACCAGGAGGCCTTTGGGCTGGATGTGCTTTGTGTGGGGTATGGGGGTATTTTGACCTGAGGGGTGGGTGGAGGAGACTCGGGGGCTGATGCCTGCCCAGAGGCACAGGGGGCACCTACCCCACTTCTCGCTGTTTGTCTGCAGTTTGCAGACCTACCTCCCGAGGGGGCCTCGAGTGCAGTGGGGAGACTGGAGTTGCCCGCTACGCTGAGCCCAGACTCCTACTCCTGGGCCCCCTGGCAGCTTTCTTAACTTCCCTGGGCCTCAGCTTCCTTATCTGTTACGTGGGGATGATAAAAAGGGTGCCCACAGGGAGGGTACTTTGGAGTGGGGGTCAGCAAACTTTTGTGTGTTTTTTTAAGATTTTATTTATTTATTTTAGAGAGGGGAAAGGAGGGAGAAAGAGAGGGAGAGAAACATCAATGTGTGGTTGCCTCTCGAGTGCTCCTGACTGCGGACCTGGCCCGTTATACAGGGTTATGCCCTAGACTAGAATCGAACCGGCAGCCGTCTGATTCGTAGGCTGGGATGCAATGCACCGAGTCACACCAGCCAGGGCAGCAAACTTTTTTTTTTTTTTAAGATTTTATTTATTTACTTTTAGAGAGAGGGGAAGGGAGGGAGAAAGAGAGGGAGAGAAACATCAACGTGGAGAGAAACTCTGATTGGTTGCCTCTCACACGCCCCCAGCTGGAGACCTGGACCTCAACCTAGGTGTGTGCCCTGACTGGGAATCAAACCTGCCACCTTTTGATTCACTGGCTGTTGCTCAGTCTACTGAGCTACATCAGCCAGGGCAAACGTTTAACATGAAGAGCCAGATAATAAGTATTTTCAGCTTCGTGGCCCATCAGGTCTTAGTTGCAGCTCCTCTGGAAGCAGTCGTGATGTAAATGAGTGAGCATGGCTGTGTCCCAATAAAACTTTATTTGTGAACACTGAAATTCGAATGTCATAATTTACATGTCACAAAAAGTCTTTTTCGCCCCGAACCATTTAAAACTATGAAAGTGACTCACAGCTTGCAGGGTATGCACAAACAAGGGTGGCGTCTGGACTGGCCCAAGGGCCATAGATTGCTGACCCCTGGCTAGAGGATTCAGTGAGTTGGAGCAATGCTTGGCACATAGTAAGTGCTCAAGAAAATGGAACGATGTTATTACTCTCACGCCCACTGTACAGGTGAGAACGCAGAGGCTCAGAGAGGCGAGATGGCTCACCCGGGGCCAGCGGGGAGTTAGTGGCAGAGCCGGGACTCTCCTGAATCTGTGTCCAGTGTGGCGGTTTTACCCGACTTTAAAAATGCCCCAAATGAGTCCTGGCTGTGGCTCAGTGGATTGAGTGCTGGCCTTTGAACCGAAGGGTCGCGGGTTTGATTCCCAGTTGGGGTACATTCCTGGGTTGTGGTCTGGGTCCCTGGTGGGGGGCATGTGAGAGGCAACCACACAGTGATGTTTCTCTCCCTCTCTTTCTCCCTCCCTTCCCTTTTTTCTGAAAATAAATAAATAAATAATCTTAAAACAAATGCCCCAAATGAGGAGGGTCAGGTTGTACCTTGTGTACCCTTTCCCCGGGGCTCACATCTTGTGTCAAGAAGTCTGGCTTCACTCCGGTGGCTAGTTTCGCCTGGTGGATCCGAGAACCCCTTGCATCCGTGGATGTAAGCCTGTTTTCACTCTTCAGCGGCCCCCCCTCTGCTCCTGCACACTCTTGCTTCCTAGTCTTCTTGTGTCCTGCAGTGTGGATGGTATGAAGTTCTCGATGCAGGTGTTATTATGGGGTGTCCGAGGGAACTTCTGGCTGCATTTGTGTGACATTCAAACCAGGCAGAGCTCACCTGTGCTGAGCTCTCCTGGGAGCCAGGAGAGTGGCTACCCCGGGAAGGAGGCACGCGGGGCCTCTGGGGTTCAGGAAGCGTTCTGCCTCTTGATCTAAGAGCGATCTTTGGGAAAAGGCATCAGACCTACACTCACGATCTGAGCACGTTTCTGGGTGGATGTTCGGCTCCAGTGAACTGCATGTAAAGTAGCTGCAAAGGCACTTGGGCAAAACGAGGAGCTTTCGGGGAGCCTGGTTGCGGGAACAATGCTGACATTGCCCAAGCCCCATGGCTTTGCTGGGCAGCAAAGAGCAAGACTGCAAGAGCTGTGAGGGCGAGACAAGGTTCGCTGGCCCGTCCCTGTCCCTCCCCTGCACACAGAAGGTGCTGGTCTTGCTTCTCCGGGGCACAGGAAATGTGTGAGCCTCTGTGTGTGAGTGGCCGTGTGAACATGTGTGAGTGGGTGTGACTGTGTATGAGTGCGTGTACATGAGCATCTGTGTTACGTGGTGAGAGTGTGTGAATGCGTATGTGTACGCATGGGTGTGATTGTGAGGGTGTGTAATGTAGCGTGTGTATGAACACACAAGGGAGTCTGATTGTGAGTGTCGATATGAGATGTTGGGGTGTGCGTGAGTGTGTGAGCACTACCTTACACAGGGCCCAGAAGCTCTTCTCTCCCTTTGAGTTTAAATTTATTTGAGAGAGAGAGAGGAAGGGAGAGAGAAAGAGAGAAACCTCAATTTGTTATTCCACTTATTGATGCATTTATTGGTTGATTCTTTTTTTTTAAAAGATTTTACTTATTTATTTTTAGAGAGGGGAAGGGAGAGAGAAAAAGAGAGAGAGAGAAACATCAATGTGTGGCTGCCTCTCACTCACCCCTAACTGGTGATCTGGCCTGCAACCCAGGCATGAGCCCTGACTAGGAATCGAACCAGCAACCCTTTGGTTCGCAGGCCAGTGCTCAATCCACTGATCCACACCAGCCAGGGTTATTGGTTGACTCTTGCATGTACCCTGACTGGGGATTGAACCCGCCACCTCTGACTATGGGGACGGCTCTCTCTAGCCAGGGCCTGTCCTCTTTCTCTGGAGTTGAGATTTGGGACCTAACAGTGACCTGTATGTACACACGAGTGTAGCGTGGACCACATGTAAAGGTGCTGGGACTCATCCCTCTGGCGTGAGTGCCTGGTGCACAACCTGCCGCTCCCCCGGAACCGCCCGTCTATGTTTTTAAAACAAGCAGTCCTTGACTGCTGCAGATTTATGCAGAGAAAATGGGTTCTGGTAACCGACAGACCCCTTTTAACCGTGGCTCATGTGGGTGGGTCTCAGGCGCTCTATTTGTGTCTGGAGGGCTTGCAGGAATCCTCTCTGCCATGTGCCAAGCTTTCTGCTCGGGAGAAGAAATTTATTTAAATCAGATGATTTCATTCTCTCATTCACAGGGAGCAAAACACAGATTTTGCGTCACAGGAGCCCGCAGGAGAGAGATGGGGAGAAGGAGGGATAAAGGAGGCGGAAACAGGATGAGTTCAGTGGGAGCTCCCAGAGAACTTCTCTCCACTGGAAGGAGTTTCATGCTTGGACCCAAAGGATAAGGGCTTGTCCTCCTGGCCTTTCTGTCAAAAAGAGCGGATCTCGTTGGCTGAATTTGAGAAAGGGTATTCCTGTCTTTCCACCCAATGTCACCCCCTTGGACGCCCTGCCCACTGAGCTCCTCCACTCCCAGCCTTCAGCAGCAGACCCCTCCCACCGCGGTCCAGCCCTGCCCACTTCTCCCTCCCTCCCTTGAACTTGACTCCTGTAGTTCCGACAGCACACCATGCTGCTGCCTGTTTCTCTCTACTATCTGCAATGCTCTCCTTCAGCCGTGGCCTACCTGGTGAACCCTTATTCGTCCCTGACTCTGCTCAGACGTTGTGTTTTACGAGATGCGTTCCTGACTCCTCTCCCTCGCAAATATCTTGGCTGCATGCTCACCACACGCAGCCGTAATTCTTTACACATGGGTCCTTCTCCCACATTCGGCCACAAGTCCTTCCTGGGTAGAGTCTGTGTCTTGTTTGTCTATGACTCACCGGATCCCGGGGCAATGCTTGCCATGGACGAGATGCTTCCTGCGTGAACGAAAGAGCCCACAAGCAGGGGAGCAGACAGGCTGACCGCCCGGGCCTCGGCTGCAGGCACGTACACAGCCTCTCACTGCGCTACCTCTCCGGTGCTAAAGTCGCCAGGAAAATACGCACCCATGAAAACGCATGCTCCCCACCCCCAACTCGAGGCTGCTCTATTAAAGTTAATTCTTTTTTTTAAAGATTTTACTTATTTATTTTTAGAGAGGGAAGGAAGGGAGAGAAAGAGAGAGAGAGAGACATCAACGTGCGGTTGCTGGGGGCTGTGGCCTGCAACCGAGGCATGTGCCCTGACTGGGAATCGAACCTGCGATGCTTTGGTTTGCAGCCCGCGCTCAATCCACTGAGCTATGCCAGCCAGGGCTATTAAAGTCAATTCTTATTTTGCACAATCGGCACTTCGCTTTCAGGAGGGCTCCGGGCAGCAGCGCCGGGCATTCGGACGGCGTCTACCTGCGTCTAGAGCAGCACGAAATGAGGGCGAGTGGTGGAGGTGGAGGGGCGTTCCGACATGGGGCAGGACCGAGTCGGGGATCTTGGTGCTTTGGGGTCCTGGCAGAGGCGGCTGCTCTGCCTGTGGTCACGGGCTGGGACGGGAACGGGCTCGATCAGTGGCCCAGAAGAGGGAAGGGTCGCAGGAGGCAGCCCGGACAGATGCTCCCTCTACGTGCACGAGTGTCCCCGCAGGCGACCGGCAAGCACTCGTCGCTCTGCGCTCCGAGGTCTGCACTCCAGTGAGAACACGTACACGCCACCTGGCACAGAACAATGAATGAGTGAATGAGTGAATGAATGAAAGGATGGAAGAATTCATTGTATGAATTGGGCACAAGATTTGGCATCCCTGGACTCACTTTTTCTCACCTGTAAGTGGGGGGGAGGTGGCGGTGGCGGTGTTGAATCAGACGGTTCCCGAAGCCTTTCCAGTCCTGCTCCTGCCCCGCTCCCCACTTTGTCTGTTAGTGAGACATGCACTGCACATGCGTAAATAATCTTATTCTCACATCAAATATTAACTTTGCCTTATACCTCTTGGTATCCGGGCTTTTCCCATAGGGGGACGGAGACTCTGGAGTCAGATAACCAAAGGTTTAAGGTTTGAGTTTTCCACTGGCCGATCAGATGATTTCAGGCAGGTCCTGTTAGTGGTCTCCAGTCCTTTATCCTTGAAGGAGGGATAACAATCATCTTACTTATGACTCAGAGTTGTGAGCATCAAGTAAGATAATGAGTTCAAAAGAGTTTTGCAGCCCTGGCTGGTGTGGGTCAGTGGGCTGAGCGCCTGCCTGCGAACCAAAGAGTTGCCGGTTCGATTCCCAGTCAGGGCACACGCCTGGGTTGTGGGCCAGGTCCCCAATAGGGGGCATGTGAGAGGCAACCACACATTGATGTTTCTCTCCCTCTCTTTTTCCTTCCCTTCTCCTCTCTCTAAAAATAAATAAAGAACATCTTTGTTTTAAAAAAAAAAGAGCTTTGCAAGCTGTAAAGATTACTAAGGCATGATCTATGATCGTCCCACACAGGAGGTGCTCAGTCAATGCCCAGTAAATGGGTGACTTTCTGGATTCGCTTCCATCTTCCCTCCAGCTGTGCTGACGTGAACTCTCCTGCGTGCGTGTGTTTCAATGGCCTTTCCCCTGAGGCTGGAGGCAGCGCAACCAGAAGTCCCCCCTCACCCCACAACGCCCACCATCCAAGTGCTCCAACTTCGTCCCTCCCACAAGTCAACAGAGCGCTGTGGGGGGAGGCGGGGGGGGGCGGGAGGGGGAAACAAAGGGGCTGTTAGCAGGTCTGAGCGAGCCGGCTCATCCCTGTGCAAGTCGCCGCGGTGAAACCCAATCGATGCAACCCCTTTTAAGTTGGTTGGATCAGTGACCCAGAAAATCGCTCCCCTGTAGAAAAGGAAATGATAGTCAATAAACTGAAACGTCAATGGGAAAAATCTATTAAAGTGAGTGAGATATCAGGAGACCTCTGGTGTTAACGGAGACCCTTTGGAACGAAGCCACGGAGTGAGAGTGGGTTTTTAACCCTCTCAAGACCGGAGCCGCCCAGCTCCAGCTCAGGCGGCAGCGGAGACGGCAGCTCCCGCGGCCTCGCCGGGCCCAGGCCTCCCCGGGCCCAGGCCTCCCCAAATGGTGTGCAGGAGCCCAGTGCTGTGCTGAGCTCCGGGCTGCTTGCCCCTTCAAGCCCGGCCTGTCCTGTCGGGTGTGTGTGCTCTCTGCTAGCTGGTCAGCAGGTCTGAGGCTCTGTGTGGGCGCCGCCTTTAGAGATGATGCCTCCCTGGACCACAAATAAAAGAGCCGGGGGTCGCTTCTCCCTGAATTACAACAGCGCCCTGACCTGGGTGTGGGAGCCAGAGGGCAGTGCCTGAAACAGGGCCGGGCCTGTGGACACCACCCTGCCCATCAGCAGGGAGTCACTCCTGTGGAGTTTACGAGGAACCGAAAGCCGTCCCCAAGAAACTGGCCTGGCCTGCACACCGCTTCAGCAGCTCCTCAAGCTCTCTGTGATCAAGGAGGTGGGGGGGGGGCGGGGGCCACTGTGGCGGGCTGGCGGGTTTCAGGGTAAAGCTGTGCTGAACCCAGGAAAATATGGGTGCATGTGGGCAGGAGTGTGTGTGTGCTGGTCCTGGGGGTGCCACCCAGCTCACCCCAGGTCCTTGCCCCACACTGTCGTCACCACCAGGGCGAGGCCCTCGTATCGTCCCTGTGTGTGCATGTCTCTGCCGGGCTGGTCCAGGATGTCTCCCTCATAGTATACTCAACAGCTTCAGTGCCTTAGGTAAAGAACGTTTGGATGTGCTGACGAATCACGAATACATGTGTAAGCATTGAAGTTTAAAGGGGGCGTGTTCACGTAGACTGGGGTGAACTGGGCGTGGGCTGCCCAGAGTGGAGGGTGGCAGGGAGTCACACCGTGGCTGTTCTCGGCCTCCACTCCTTTGCCTTTAGACAGGGCCGTTTGCTGGTGAACTCCGAGTCCAGTGACTACACGCATCCTTTGTATGTTATTATTACTGTTACCGCTATTGTTTAAAGTTTGAGTTTTACGGTCTTCTTTTGGAAGACGTAGGGTCATAAGCCATAGTATGTATGCCACCCGGAATCGGCGGAGATATCGATAGTGTCTCGTTCTGTTTCCTGGGCCCATGGGTGGATGTCTATTCTCTAAGAGTCCAAAGCCCACAAGAAGAAGATGAGATTACCGGATGAGACAATCCCCAGACTAGGAGCAAAGGTCGTCCTCGCAGTCCCTTCTTGCGTCTCTCCTGATGAGGCCCACCTGGCTGTGGGGGCAGCCATTCTGCGGTGGAGGTGGTTACATTTGCTGGCGATGGTGAGGGATGCCCTAGTGCGTCTGAGCAGGTAACCGACCAGCAACCCTATGAAAATGTGATTTGCGCAGTGGGGCTCATCCCGTCCCCGAGGCGCAGGAACGCATCAGGAAGAGAGTCGCTTTTCCTGAGCGTAAGAGAACCACGTGGGACTCTGTCTTCATTCCCCACCTCAGGTTGGTCACGGCCTCTGGGAGGTGCTGGGGAGGTTCCTGCTGGCGGTGACAACAAATTGACGAACAGGCCACAGACACAGGGGTCGAGTTCCTGGTTTCTGTGAATTACGGGTTCATGTCACCTCCAGGACCTGCAGGTGTCTCTTTGGTATTTCAGGGAACATTCTGAAAGCTTCTGATGTGTCCCAAGTCTGCACGGTGAGCCCCAAACCTTGGGTGAGGGCCCATCTGCCCCCGTCCCAGGAGCAGGGCAGAGCTGTCTTAGAGACCTCTTTCTCTTCTCCTTCAACTCAGTGACCACCCCCCGCCCCCACAATTTAAGAGGCCTCTGAAAACGGGGCCTGAAACAGCTGAGAAAAATCAACCACTCCTTTCCGAGGAGGACGGCTGCGCTCTGGAGTTCACTGAACTCTGCGTTTCAGGCTAATCTCTTTCTCGCTGTGTGACTTTGGCCAAGTCACATCACCTCTCTGAGCCCCAGACTCTTCCGTAAAACGAAGGCCAATTATGTCTCCTGACAACGCTGTTTTCAGGATCAAACAAGACAATGTGTGTAACACATTGACCACAGTAACTGGCAGAGAGTAGGAGCTTGGAAATGGCAGTCACTTTCCCCTTCCAAGACGGGATTCTATTTGCAATGGTGAGCGGCCTATGATACAAAGTGCAAAGAAAGGTTTTTTTGAAACAAAGCCATTGTTGGTAAGAATGCGAAGAGTGGTCTCCCTTGAGGGACGAGGGTGGGGTGGGTGGGATGCAAGGACCCTTCCCACCTTTGGCGTGGGTGGCTTTGACCTCGGGGCACTCCGTGGAGGAGTCAGCTCGGAGTTGTGTGTTTCTGTCACAAGGGGGCAGTGTTGGCAAACATACCACTTCCCAGGCGCTGCAGAGAGGCCCGAAGTCAGAACAATTTTACTTCCAATTTAAATTATTTTTAGAATGGTGATGCTCTTAAAGATCATGTAATGCCATGGTTCTACACCCTGAGAAATGGAGGCCCAGAGAGGGGAAGAGCTTTCCCCAACACCACAGAGCAGGTCCATGGCAGCGCTGGGTTCATTCCTCCCACACACCTCCGTCGCCCTTCTCTTTCCTATTACTCTTCCACCCAGGGTGGGGGAGAAGCTAGGTGGGCTTGGGAGCCTTTGGTTGTTTTCAGGAGCCCCCACAAGGTTTACGTGGTTACCTGAAATAAATGTAGGGATCCCAGCTTTCCCAAGATTAATTAACATTCTGCACCTCGCTTACCATTAATTAGTATCCTAGTGACAGAGGCGGTGAGGAGGCCATGTCTCCCCTCCTCCCCCTGCAGCAGCCTGGTGTTTTCTTACATCCAGGGTGCGTGGGTGGCCCAGCTCTGGATTAAAAGCACCCGGTCTACCTGTGTTAAAGGCTCCGCCTGCTGTTGTTTTGGCTTCGGCTGCACTTGGGGAGCCAGGTAATGGCCCGACCCTCGTTGGGATACCGGGAGAGGAGGGTTACCCCCGACTGCCAGCTGAGGAAGCCGAGGCTCAGCGTGTGATGTAACTCACCCACGGCCACTCGGGGTTTGCGGATTCCGAGCTTCGGCTCTTTCAGAGCTGGCTCGGTAGGCAGGGTGGGGGAGGACCAGCAGGCCCACCTGTCGCATGTGTCCCGGGACCAGGGGCTTTGTCCTGCCACCGAAAGTCCCTGAGCAGAATGCTCCTTGCAGACTCTTTCTCTCCTCCCCCGCCGCCCCCCTGCCGCTTCCCACGGGCTCCTTTTCAGAGCAGTCACTAGCTGAATAGGTTGCTAGTGGAAATGTGGTTTTCAAATTTGGGAAATCTCCATTAAGTCCTTTTATTTAAGGAGGATGTCATTATCGCGCCTCCCCGAGGACTATTACGGTTCTATTAGGCAAGGCCGCAGACTTCCTAGGTACTGTCTGGGGTCTGATTCCTGGGCCGGCAAATGCAAGACAGGAAGAAGGGGAGGGGGGCGGAGGCAAGAGAGCAGGGGATGGGGAGGGAGGGGAGGAGAAGGAAGAAAGGAGGAGAAAGAAGGGAAAAATGCGGGAGGGGAGGAGAAAGGAGGGAGGAGGGAAAGACAGGCAGAGGGCACACGCCTGTTGGCTCCCCAAGGTGGTGAAGAGAGGCCAAGACCACCCCCCTCCCTGTCCCCCACCCCCGCCCTTCCCGCCCCGGTCCCGGTCCCCTCGGCCACCGGCTCATCTAGTGGGTTCCAGATCACACTGAAGGGGCGATGCCAAGAGCTGCCTTCCCCGTTTTCCCTTCTGAGCAGACAGGGGCTACCGTGGAGTCCGGACAACTCGGGTCTCCTGTCCTCCAGCTAGCTGCTGGTCCGGCCTCGGGCCTGCGCGTTCAGACTGGGGAGGGGCTTCGGTGGAAGCCGGGAGAGAGGAAGGGGATGCCCAGGGAGGGAGAGCCCTTCTGGACGGTGGGACTGCACTCAGGGCGTTGGCCTTCCTGGCCGCTCTGGTGAACGCGCTGCTTTCTGCTGCCTGCCCCTCGGTCTAGAAGGTGAGCTGCGGAAAGCAGGACCTCATCTCTCTGCTCTTCGCTGTCCCCCTGGGCACGGGGCACGGGGCACAGGGCACAGGGCACAGGGCCCAGAGCAGGTGCTCGGTGAGTGTTTGTGGAACCAATCCCAAATGATGGATGAAGAAACCGTTCTGCTGGTTCCCCACCTTCTCCCTTGTCGCGTTCAGAGCAGTCCTCTGGTTTGAATGGATCTTCCCTCTGCTCTCAGCAAAGGCTGGCGATGGATCCTCGATGCCCTCGGGTTACACACACACACACACACACACACACACACACACGCACGCACGCACACAGGCTGGGCAGGGTTTGGGGAGGGAGGGTCTGGAACCGCGTGGCAAGCAGCTGCCACTGGCTTGGCCAGCAGGGAAGAAAAAATGCATCTCCTGGGAACTGCCTGTGAGGGGGTTACCAGCCGCAGGCTGGAAGTGGTTTTAACCTCGGGCAGGAAGGTTGCTGCCCCGAGGACAAACATCCTGGCTGGGAAATCCCCTGACTCAGGGATCCTCGGGGCTTGGCAGCCTCATTCTGTGCCATCCCTGCCTCTCCAGACCTTCCCCTGGCTCTAGGCTTGAGGCCAGCACCACCCCCCCCCATCCTGCCACCCCCCAGGAGCCCCGGTGAGAACTAGCCCAGGGCCCCTGGGGTGCCCCTCCCTCAGAGCTCCTGTGCAGAAGTGATTAATGAGGCTGAGGAAGACTTTCTTCCCAGCTGTGTCAACACCGTCCAGAAGCGGCCCAGCCAGCGGTAGGAATGGCCTCCTCCATGCCTGTTCCCTTCTCACCAGGGGCCCCCTTTGGGGCCTGGGCCTCCCACTGGGCCATCAGAGTCTGCTGGCAGTGATGATGATGATGATGATGATTTTATGATGCTTACAGCACTTGATATTTGCAGAGAGCAATGCCCTCCTTCTTGGCTCCTCCTTCTAGCTGCCGGAGCCAGAGGATCAGGTGTGGTTATCTTTGAGTCACAGGGAGCAACTGGGCTACAGTTCCTAGAGCTTGTATCGCCTCCTCTGTGAAGCCTTGCGGGATCACCCCAGCAGGCTGTGCACATGCCCCTGCCCTCTAGTCACTGCCGGGTATTGTCACCGTGTGGGGAGCACATCTGTTTCCCCGTCTGCTTCCTTCGGGGAGGAGACCGCGTGTTTCCCTGGGTCTTACTCACCCTTGTACCGACGGCCCTCTTCCTCCACATTCCTGTTCTCACAGCAGCCGAGCACGATGCCGGACACCGGCTGTGATAAACACTTACGGAATGAGCAAATGACCCGGAGATCTGGAATGATCTGGAATGATCTGGAATGATCTGGACGCCCAGGGCCCTGGGCTGTGGTTCTGCAGACTGATTCCCTGGTGTCGGAGCTGACCTGGAGCTGGCTCGGTCCTGCCCATGACCGCACATCCTGCCGCTGGCCCCAGCCCATCCCTGGGGGCTTCTCAGAGACGGCCGCCCAGGGAACTCTGCCCGCGCGATGGTGCACTTGTGCTGCCTGGCGGTTGGCGGGGGGTGAGGTGGGGGGGCGGCCAGGAAGCCAGAAGCAGCCACCTGATTTTTTTAAATGAACTTTTTATTTTGGAATAATTTTATATTTATAGAAAAGTTGCAACGATTGTACGAGTTCCTGTACACCCTTTACCCAGTTCCCCCTTGTGTAACCAAGGTGCTTCCGTCAACACTGAGGAACGCACACTGTGCCTTACTAGCAATGAACCTTCAGGCCTCATCCGTCCGCGCCCCACCTGCGTTGCCCATTAACGCCCCTCTTCTGTCCCAGGGTCTAATCCTGGGCACCTCATGGTGGTTGGCCCACGTGATGGTGAGCTTGGTGTTTTACTTTAAAATGTGTGCCAGTGTGGCTTTCTTTCTCATAATCCCTCTGGCTTGATCTTACGTGAGAACAAAAGTTCTTCCTGCCCAATAGTTCAGTAAACGGATGTCAGCGTTGGTTTCTCGCAGCTTCTCAGGCTCTCCTGCACCCCGCTGCGTGCCCGTGGGAGTGAAGGACAGACAGTCTCAGGTTATCTCCTGGAATCGTTAAGCAACGTTAACAACGTTAAGATCTGCTGACTGGGTTGGTGTGGGTGGGCACGGATGGCCTGGGGGTCTGGTGCGAGGTGCTGCCGCCGGGCCTGGGCGGATCCCCGCCTCCAGCCAGTGAACTTGGTGGCAGGAGGTGTGAGCTGCCAGGCCAGCTGCTTCGAGCTGCACCTGCCGACTCCGTGGGGTCGCGCTGTACGGTGGAGGGTTGTGCTGCATGGTGAACCCTGGACTGAAGCAGAAACAAGAAGGGACCCGAGGGCCTGTGAAGAGCAGTCCTGTCCCAAGAAGAAGTCTGAAGACGATCCGGCCGTCCACAGCTGGATCTCTTGTGGGAAGGGAAAATGAGTTGGCAAAGGCGTGATGAAAATGAAACATTGGAAGGACCAGTTACCATCTAAGACTTTTGGCTCCAGAGTTATTATTGTCCCGGAACAGAGTGAAAATAAAGATCTGGGAGTGACCCAAGAAGCATTTGATCTTATGGTTACAGAATCCGGGAAAGAAGTGGCAGAAAAAGTGAGAAACTTCACGAAGAACTTGAACAAAAGATGATGAAATTGCCCTCCTGAAAAAGGAGGATAAAGAGTTGGCAGAACCTGGCTAGTGTAGCTCAGTGGACTGAGCGCGGACTGCGAACCAAAGTGTCACAGGTTCGGTTCCCAGTCAGGGTACATGCCTGGGTTGCAGGCCACGGCCCCCAGCAACCGCACATTCATGTTTCTCTCTCTCTCTCTCTTTCTCCCTCCCTTCCCTCTCTAAAAATAAATAAATAAAATCTTAAAAAAAAGAGTTGGCAGAAGTAGCAGATCACGTACAACGTGCGGTGCATGGCGGACGTCACAGAGAGATTGACAGGAGAACCTCCGGGTGACTTTGAACCACCGACAGTCAGGAGTCTGATTCTGAGGAACCTGGTGAGGATTCTGAAGTGGAAGACTCAGAAATCGATGCACATGCTGAAGAAACAGTATCTTCCTCTGCAGAGGCAAAGCTCTGTGTGTGAGGTTCAGGAATATTTGACTTGAGAACTATACCAGCAAAGTTCACTTCCACTCTAGTTCTTTGTGGCAGAGCAAATAACTACGTGATGCAGACTTAAAATCAAACGTCTGTGTTTGAATCCCGGGACTCGATCGGTGTATTAAAATACAAGCACTGTGTATTTTTAATCTCTGGTGTTTTGTGTGAATAGCAATTTCTCAGACATCAGACACAATTTGTTTAGGGTCAATGTCAGGCTCCTATTGAAAAAAAACCCTGCTGACTGTAGGTCAGAGCTGAGCAAGAAGCAGTGGTCGTTGGTCGGTATAGGGCTGGAGACAGCAGAGGGCAGGGGGAAAGGGCGTGTGTGAGTGTGTTCAGGGGTCTCAGGGTGCTAGCCTGGGGTCTCTGGAGAGCAGAGGCGTGATGTTTGAGCCGTGAGCAGGAGGGTCGGCCCCGAGTCCCTGGGTATCGGTCCCCAGCCTTGGTCTCATCCCCCCACCCCATCTTTCCTTGTGCGCATCCATTTGCAACATCACAGTTGCTCTTGGCTTTGCTTATATTTCTGGTCAGCTGGTGGACTAATTAGAGTTAAGTTTTTAATTAAAATGTTACCGGATGTTCTGTTAATAGCAGAGATGAACATTCCACCTGCTCAGGGGAAGGCAGGAGCTTCCTGTGCAGCTAAGGCTTTGCAGGCTGGAAGGGCTGGCGGGGGGGAAGAAGCTGGAATGCGGGCGGGGCTCTGGGTCAGTTAAGGTCCCTGTGTCTCAGCCCCCTCCACCGAACGGCGCCCCTCCTGGTGCGCAGGTCTCTGACCAGGGTCCACTGAAGTCCTTTTCTGTGCTTCTGGTTTCTAACTCTCTCTGCTCCAAGAGGCGGATGAGCTGGTGGGGCTGTGGGAGAATGTGGGAGGTAAGGTATTTGGAATCCGGCTTTGGAATTGTTCCCGTTTTTGAAAGGATAGCCAGTGAATTCTGGGAGGGCTGTGTATTTTGGTCAGGGGTTGGGTGGGCGTGGGAGGAAAGGGAGGAGGAGACTGGGATGGACAGGAGCCTAAGTGAACGTCACACCCCGGGGACAGCAGGTCCTGCTGGGTGGGCCTGAGGTCAGAGGTCCACGACACACCCTCAGGCTTCCACCCTAGGCCTCCCGAGGCCTGAGGAAGGTCGGCCCCAAGCCGGCAGGCAGGAGAGCACTGGACGCAGGGGTCCCCTGACCCCGCAGACCCCAGTGCATTAAGGGGGCGACTCCTCTCATCTCTGGGTGGGGGGAGACATGACGTGTGTAGGGAGCACGGGGCAGTCGCCACCATCTCCTTCGTAACGATACACTGCGAACCCACTTCCTGGTCTGTGTGTGATAACCTCACAGGTTCGTAGGACTTGGCCACCGCCTTAAAAACCCTTGAATGATGGCTGAAACCTCATCATTTCCCGCCCCCAGTCCTTCCTCCAGTTCAAACCATATCGGCTGGTTTAGGGAGCACAGGTGTGTTGTGCCAGATGGACTTTGGGGTGCTCGTCTCCCGTCCCCCATGCCAGGCTCTGTGGGAAGTGCCAGCGTAAATAGTGGAGGTGTTCTGGGTCCCCGGGTCCCCAACCAAGGCTCCCAGGGATTGGAGCAGGCGTGGGCACGTGAAGACAGGCAGTTACAAACTGGCTAGGACCCAAGGCCTTGCCCGAACCAGGGGCTGGGTCAGTCAGATCCCCGTTTGAACCTCTCCTAGCTGGGAGACGGAAGCTAGGCATGGAGCAGCGCAGGGAGCAGCCGGTGGAGATTCGCGAGGCTGAGGATGAAAAGCCAAAGCCTCATGCAAACGGGAGTTAGAAGGGGGCTTCAGAGACAGAGTGGAGGAAGGAGAGAGGAGACGCTGGGACAGACACCCAGAGAGAGACGGAGCTGCCACGAGATAGGGGTTAAATGCCACTACCTTCTCTGTGGCTTTTCCATGTGCCTCCTGCTTCTAGACCCCGGACTGCATGTGTCCGTGCCACAAACTGCTTGTCTTGCTGTGACTTAAGTGGGTCTCTGTGGCCCAGACGAATGAGCCAGACCAGAATCCAGGTCCGTGTCGCCCGTTCCTGGGAGCTCAGTTCCCTCCTCCCAGCATCCTTAGGACGGTGAGATATTCTGCAGAGCTCTGAGCTGGGACAAGAAGTGTGCTTCTCATGAATGACTTGCACTATGTTTCTGGTGAGTTAGGGGTGAAATAAGTTCCGGGGGCCGGGCTGGGGAACCTAAGCACTCCCTGGGAAATGAGTGTTGACTTTGAAACACCCTGCTGAACAAGGGCCTCCGGGGCTGGGCCTGAGCGTGGGCTCCTGCACAGCCCAGTCGGGATACCACTTCTCTCTCCGTTGCCTCTCCTTTTGATCCTAAATCCTCACTCAAGTTTCTCTCCCTTTACTAGATCTACGCACTTTCTCACTAACTCTAGGCCACATGCACCACCTCCTCTCTCCATTCTGAGACCTTCTTGAAGGAGCTGACCCCTTCCTTGTCTCCCATGAATTCCTAACCCTCTTCCCGCCATTTCATGGAAACAGGTGTGGTCATCTGCGGCTTTCAAGGAGACACAGATTTTGGATGATGCCGAAGTTGCTCTTACTAAAGTCACCCCTGACCTCTTTGTCTTCAGTCTACACTTTGGGTCTGGTTTTCATGTCCTTACTGCTCTGCTGCGTGGAACTCTTTCTCCTCCTTTGCTTCATCAGCCTTCCTGATCCCCCCGATATCACTCCTGCCCCTCCTCCTCCCAGATCTCCTTCATGGCCCCTGGTCTTCCTCATTTCTTTTTTTTTTCTAAAGATTTTATTTATTTATTTTTAGAGATGGAAGGGAGGGAGAAAGAGAGAGACAGAGAGAGAAGCATCAATGTGCGGTTGCTGGGGGTCATGGCCTGCAATCCAGGCATGTACCCTGACTGGGAATCGAACCTGCAACACTTTGGTTTGCAGCCCGCGCTCAATCCACTGAGCTACGCCAGCCAGGGCTGTCTTCCTCATTTCTTTCCACCGTTCTTCTGCTGGCCTCTCATCTCCAACTCTCTTCTCCCTCTAAACCTCCTCTCTGGCTCAGCTTGCCTAAGCCCATATTGTTTACACAGTGCTATCTCCTGCCTAAACTTGTCCCTGTCCCCGGTCATTTCCTCTGAACATCTCCCACTCACTCAGAGTCCAGTCAAAGCGGAGCACATGCTCTGCTCCCCAACGAGCCCCTCCTCCTGTGTTTTCCTATTTTGTTTGCTGGATGCACAAATGCCCAAATCAGAAACCTGGAAACCAGCTTAGACTCTGTCTCACCTTGCACATCCACCTGGTCACCAAGCGGTACAGCTTTTTATCAGAAACACCTTTAACTCCATTCCTGCTTTCCGTCCCCACCATGCAGTCCTGGCTCAGGCCTTTGTCATTTGTCCCTCGGATTGTTGCAAAATACCCTAACTGACTTTTCTATTTCCAGATACTTCGGGCTTCAATCCCTCCTCTTCACGTCTGCCAGCGTTCTCTTTCTAAAAACAGATCGAAAGTGCCATTTTCTGCCTAAAAGCTTCCAATGGCTTCCTATTGCTAATAGAATAAAATCTAAATTTTTATCTCAGCATACAAGGCTTTTCATGGTCTATGCCAAGTTTACCTTACTACCTCCTTCTCCCACCACTGCTTCTCCTGCAGCTTTGCCCAGCCACCCAGGCCTTGCCTGGTTTCTAATCACGCCGCCTCTTTCATGCTCTGCCTTAGCACATACAGGCTGGCTATGGGCTCAGTATCTGTGACCTCCCAAAATTCATGTTGAAATCCCAATCTTCATCTGGGTGCTGTTTAGAGGTGGGGCCTTGGGAGTGATGAGGGCAGTGCCCTTATGACAAGATTAGTGCCCTTTTGCCTTGGCTGGTGTGGTTCAGTGGACCGAGCACTGGCTTGCAAACTGAAAGGTCACTGGTTCGATTCCCAGTCAGGGTACATGCCTGGGCTGTGGGCCGTGTCCCCAGTTGGGGCATGTGAGAGGCAACCACACATTGATGTTTCTCTCCCTCTCTTTCTCCCTCCATTAAAAAGAAAATAAATAAAGTCTTTAAAAAAAGATGATTGCCCTTTTAAATGAAACCCCAGAGAGCTCCCTTGCCCCTTCTGCCACAAAAGGATGCAGTGAAAGCCCTTTATGAATTAGGAAGTGGGTCCTCACCAGACACCAAATCTGCTGACACCTTGATCTTGCACTTCTTGGCCTCCAGAAATGTAAGATATACATTTCTGTTGTTTCTAAGCCACAGACTCTATGGTGTTTTTGTCAGAGCAGCCTGAGAAATCTAAGACAAGACCCTCGTCTGAAAAGCACTAGTCCATCCGTGTGGCACGAATGTGTAAGGAATTCAGGTGCTGCCCTGAAAAACCTTCCCCCAGCATCCCCTAAATAGTTGTCCTCTCTCAATTCTCATAGTTCTTTGTCTCAGAAGAGCACGCATTTCTCCATTTGGCACTTAATTTTCCATGTCTGTTGGACTCTACTAGGTTATAAGGATCTTGAGGCCAAGAAGCGTGTCCGATTCCGCCGATGCCAGGCAGCGTCTGGCACATACAGGTATTTAATGGCTGTCTATTATTGAAGGGATGGATGAATGAACAAACAGTGGATGAATGGTTTTGGTCTGTGTTTGGGCCTAGCTCTCTCTATCTGTGGGTATAAACGGCAGGAGAGGCTAGGGGTTGGGAACACGTTTCTTACGTGCCTGGCAAGTGATGTGGGCTCCAAGTGTTGGTCAAGTAGACGTAGGAAAGGTTCTGGCTTCGGGTTAGATTTCTTTGAAATGAACCCACCCTTGAGCACTCTCTCAGATGAGGCAACCGAGCTGAGAGAGCCCGCACAAGCTTTCCCAGGGGCACGGTCCCGTCAGATTTTCTTTTTTCTTTCTTTTTTTTTTAAAGATTTTATGTATTTATCTTTAGAGAGGGAAGGGAGGGAGAAAGAGAGAGAGAGAGAAACATCAATGTGCGGTTGCTGGGGGCCATGGCCTGCAACCCAGGCATGTGCCCTGACTGGGAATCAAACCTGCGATGCTTTGGTTCTCAGCCCACGCTCAATCCACTGAGCTATGCCAGCCAGGCCGTCAGATTTTCTAAGCGACATGGTACCAGGATCTGTGGGGCCCCTTGGGTCAGGGTTGCTGACCAGATGGAGCCCTCGGCACTCGTAGGTTCAGAGCATCGTCAAGCCAGACTCCTGTGGACGGGTTCTCCAAGGGCAAAGGGTCTTCTCCCTGGGGTTTGTGTTCCAGGGAGGGGCTCCCTGGGGCAGGCCCAGGTCCCTGTAAGGGGGGTGAGCCACTGGCCACAGGCCCAAAATGGAACGGGGCACCCGAAAGATGCAGTCATCAAGAGAAATAAAATCTAACACAGCATTTTTTTAAAAGCAGTAAACTGCCCTGGCTGGCATAGCTCAGTGGATTGAGCACGGGCTGTGAACCAAAGCATCGCAGGTTCGATTCCCAGTCAGGGTACATGCCTGGGTCGCAGGCCACAGCCCCCAGCAACCGCACATTGATGTTTCTCTCTCTCTCTCTCTCTTCCCTCCCTTCCCTCTCTAAAAATAAATAAATAAAATCTTTTTTAAAAAAGCAGTAAACTGTAGCCTATGGGCTGCCCGCTTTTTAAAATAAAGTTTTGTTGGAACCAGGGCTGGGATGAAGGCGAGGTGGAGGAGGCAGGGCATGGAGTAGTAAAGGTTGGATCTTGTCTTGTTTGAAATGTTTGTGTTTTGTTCATTGTGAATTTTTGCATTCGTTTTGACTTAAAATACTGCGTTAAAATATTATCTTGATTTCCAACTTTTGAGGATTCCCTTGGAATTTTGTGCCCCAGGCAAGCACCTCGCTGGCCCCTTAGGGCTTTCGCTCAGTGTGCTGAGAACCCTGGGGTCCGGGATACGGGCAGGGCCGGCCCCCGGGGCTCGCATCCGACTGCTGGGTCCCTCGCCGAGCGCGTCTCGAGCAGGCAGAACGAAGCAGCTGCGAACCTGGATGCTTTCTTTCCTTCTCGGGCTGTGGCATGAGGTTTTGCTCTGGGTCCTTTCAGAAGCTGAGTCTCCCCTCGCTCACTGGTGTTTCACTGTCGAATGGCGCCCGCCACAGGCGGTAATGGACTTGGTAGTCTATTTGTCTTCTGAAGCCTGCTCTTCCTGCCATCCCCACTGCCCTGCCATATACCAGCCTCCGTCTTCTCTTCTGATTGGTCCCCCTGCCGCCAGCCTCACCCCTTTGCACCCCAGCTTCCACAGTGCCACCAGTGTCACCTGCACAAAATGCACATCTGACCTCTGTGCTCCTGGGTGAGCTCTCCAGCACTCTTGGCAAACGTCCCAACCCTCTAAACCAACACCCCCCCGCCCCCGCAAGCCACCCCAGCCCTCGGTTCCTATGTGCGCTCCAGGCACGCCGGACTCTTCCGGATGTGGTGTGTGTGTCCCCCCTTTCTTTCCTGCCTCTTTGTCTGTGCACACATCTTTGGATGGCTGGTCCCCTCTTGTCTGCCTTCTGCACCAGCCCCAGGGATGTCTCTTCTGTGCTCCATGGCTCTCCCCTGCAGACCTCCGTCACCCTGTTGGTTCCTCTGCACCGCAGTTATTTACAGGGCGTGCCCCCAGCCCAACTTGGGGCGGGGGTCATGCCTGTTTTATTTTTCATTTCATTTCATTTCATTTTCTTAGAAGTTTTAAAGAAAAGATTTTATTTATTTTTAGAGAGAGGGAGGAAGAAACACATCGATGCGTGAGAGAAATATCTCGCATGTCCCCAGTCCGGGACCTGACCGGGAACCGAACCGGTGACCTTTTGGTTTGCAGGCTGGCGCTTGACCCTCTGAGCCACACCAGCCAGGGCTCATGCTCGTTTTATATCCCCCCTCCCCTGCCCTATGCTCACACCCTTAGTACGGGAACTGGCACCAAATGGGCTCTGAGTGAACGAATGCCCGAACAGAAGACAGTCTCGTTCGATCCTTTAGAATTTGTGAACAGCTGGCTTTTGAACAGAGCCCTCATCCCCGGTTCCATTCTGGAGTTCATGGCGTCGGGTTTGGAAGGCAGAGGCCCCCGCCCCCCCAGCACTGTGGAGGGCAGACCAGAAGGCCGCTTTGAGAGAGCCGGGCCACTCCAGGGGAGGAAATGAAAACGAAATCGAATGAATTGGTGCTACTCTTGACCCTTGCTTTTTGAGGGTGCTGACATCTGATTAAACAAGCAACAAAAAAGATAGAATCACTTTGCTATCTTTTTTTTTTTCTTTAAGTAAGCGAAAAGAGAAACAGACAAAGACGTTGATTTAAGATAGGGCCCCGGCGTGGGGGCCGAGGGAAACCCGGTGAAGGCTCCTGTCGTTTGGGGTCGGGGGTCACCAGAGCAGCCGCTGCCTGGGGACCGGGCTCAGGGTCTGGACTGATGGAAAAACCTGGCCCAATGCTTTTCCTCAGCGGACCCTTAACCCGCTAACAGGAGCCAGCTGAGCACGCACAAACAGAGGCGCTGCAACCGGCGCAGATCCCAGCTTCCTCTGAAATTTCCAGGCCTCTTTTTTCCTGTCGGATTCCAGACAGATGAAATTTTCCTGGCCCCAGCCCTGTTCCTGGCAGCATCTCCCCTCTGAATCACCATAAATCAGGGCTGGGGGTGAGCAGTGGGATTTTCCTGATTGACAGGTGGCTGCCCTGGTAAAATGGGGGCTCCATTTCCTAGGCTAAAAATAGCTCAGGGTGGAGGGGGGCGCTTCCCTGAGCCCTCTCCATCCCAAGCCCCTGGTCCATACCTGCTTTGGATTTAAAATAGTCCTATCTGTCCGTGATGATTATTTCATCCAGACGGGCTGTGGACGTGCAGATGTGAGCCGCTGGGGGCCCGCAGGGGTCGTAAGCGACACCATTGTGCGCGGGATCACATTGGGGGGCCTGTGCATTCCTCAAAGCCTTCATCATCCGCGAAGCCCCCAATTAATTTCAATACAAACACCGGATTCGGCCGCCCCCGTGCCTTTGCAGCCATAACACATGAGGTCATGCCGTGTTGGTTAACCGAAGGGGTTGCAGGAACGAGGTGTGGGGGGTGGGGGGCTCCCAGGGCCTTGGCGTTTATCTGTCAGACATGGCTGCTCCGGACCCGTCTTCTACCGCGTGGGGTCCACCGCACACCTCGACTCTCTTGCCTTCCTTCTGTCAGAAATTCTGAAATCTTTCATATTTTTTTTTGTCTCTTTCCCCAGCTCCTCTAGCCTAATCTCCCGCCAGGAGGCTGCCAACCCGCCACCCCCGTCGTTCTTTGAAAATACCCAGAGGCCCTCCTCCTCCGTGCCCTTGCACAGAACGGCTTCGTCCACCTGGGCGGCTCTTCACCCCTGCACCTGGCCCCTCGTTCCTGAAGAGTCGCTGCAGGAGTTTCTTCCTCCAGCACTCCATTGGGGCTAAGTGATACCCTCTCTTCAATCCTCTCTCTTCTGTATCCCTAGAGTTCACTGATTCTCAAACACGAGCCTGCATCAGAATTAGAGGAGCTGGTATCAAAAAGGTGGCTGGGCCCGCCCCAGTTTCCCCATCCATAGGTCTGAAGCAGGACCTGCAGATTTGTATTGCTGTCGAGCTCCCTGGAGATACTGCTGCTACTTTATGCTCCCTCCTGGGAGACCACCTCCCCTGATAGGGCTTGTCCTGCCGGGTTGCCATGGCCTGTTTATTTGTCCTTTCCTTTTACCAAGAGGGCTGGGTCTGTGTTTTCATCTCTATAGCTCAGTGCTTAGCTCGGGGCATGGCGCGTGGTGCAGTGAAGGGGTCCCCCGGAGGTTTGTTGATCGAGTGAACTGTGGATAGAGAAGCAACTAGAACCGACTTGCTGGCTGCAGAGCTCGACGGAGGGGAAGAGGGCAGCAGACAGAGCCTGCCCGTGACCTGGCTGCTGTCTTCAACGAGCTGTGGGACAGGAGGGCCGGTCACTGGGGCTCTCAGGGTCACGAGTGGGAATCACGCCAATCAAGGGGAAGGGGTGCAACCCCCTCTCCTGGGAGGTGTCCCAGAAAGTCTGAAACAGGAGGACCATGATTCAGCTGCCAGCCAGAGATGCCGGAAGTAGAAATGGGGAGTCCAGATTTCGGCTTGATTTCCTACTTTGTAGCCCTGTGAGTGCCAGACGATGCAAGGATCCTGGGACCCCGTCCCTTCCCTCGAGCTAGGTCAAAAATCCCAACCACCTTCCCTGTTGCCTTGTGCTCCAGCCACACAGTCAGGCAAGATCTCACCCCTGCCCTCAACTATGAGGACACGCTGTATGTCTTAATCATCTCTGTAGCCACCCCTTCCCCTTCTTCGCTTAGAACGGCGTTTTCTCTAGTTCCTCAAATGCACCATTAGTTTTATACGTCCAAACCTTCGCTCACGCTGTCGCCTCTGCTCAGCACTGCCCTTGTTCCTTCTTTGCTGGTCCACACCCAACTAATCCATTCAAGGCCAAGTCCAAATGGGGCCACCTCTGTGGCCACTCTGATCAGAGTCTCATTGGCTGCCCCGGGCTCCCACATGGCAGCAACATCACGGCCTCTGATGTTAGCTCACATCAGAGGTTTGGTCCCTGCTCCCCATGGGAAGTCTCATTCATTCCTCTACCTCTGTCCCCGGCCCAGGCGGCAGCAGGCACTCAGCCAGGACACCTTCTGCTGGGTTGCGCCTGCTCATCTCCGAGTGTATGCTGATGAGGGGAGGTGGCCTGGGGCGCCACTCACACGTTAATTGCCAGGGCTGCTTGGCTGAGTAAGGGGCTTCCTCTCCCCCGACCCCCATTCCAGTGGTGTCCCTGCCTAGCCACACGCTCAGCTGAAAGGGGCAACAGGTTGGGGGAAGGGGGGAACGGTGCCCGGGGGCTGGTGTGGCCCAGAGGGCAGGGGCTGCGGAGTCCAGTGGGCGAGCTGGAAGCCTGGGCTGCTCTCACCGCCTGGGTCAACTAAAGTTACTTGTAGACATCAAGTCTCAGTTGCTCATTCTGGAAAACGGGGACAATAACCCTCACGTCCAGCGGCCCCGGGAGGAGTAAGGGGAAAAATGGACGCCCGGCTTCGGGCACAGGCCTGGGTGAGGCTGTGTCCTCCTCTCCACCGGTGCTCCCGAGCAGGACCCTTCAGTTCTCTCTTCCTCGGCCCCCGGAGCGGTGGGCTTTCCACAGATCCCCCTCCCCCCTTAACTGTCTCACAGTGACGGTGGGCAGCTGTCTGAGGGGGGAGTCCATCAAGGCTGCAAGCAAGCTGTTTCACCCAGGCTGTTTTCAGCTGGAAAACCAAGCCTCAGACAGGAGGGAGGAAAAATTATTAAAGGATTAAATCCAGAATAATCCTATAAGCCCCAGGAGGCTCAGAAAGCAATAAGCTACAGACTTAAAATCTGATTTGTGAAGTCGTGGGGGCGGTGGGATCGGCAGCCGGGGGAAGGCTGGGGGTGGGTTTCGAGTGCTCGACGCAGGTCGGGTCTTTTCTGAAAAGCAGCCTCATTTTCGCTGCTCGGACCGCTTTCTTGTTTTTGTGTGTGTGTGTGTGTTTTTTTCCCCTCATCTGGTCACGGTGTTTAAATAACAATGAGTGAGCTGCAAGACTGGGGGAATGTTAGCTAAAATTCCATACAGATAAAAATTTAATTAAAACACGCAAGTTGTGCAATTCCATCCCTGTAAAGAGAGATGTGGGGGGCTCTGCCCCAAGCGGACCTTGCTCCCTGGCCCCGGGTTGACACTGGCTTCCCCCCAGGACCCTGACGGAGGACACGCGGCCTGGACGAGCACGTTGCCAGCTGAGTGAGGGGGTGTTAACCAGCCCCTCCTCCACAAGTCTGTCCTGGAGGAAGGAGGTCCCTGGGCGTCCCACTCAAAAAGGCCAGAGCTCGAGTGGGGGGTGTTTTGCAGGACCAGAGCCAGGGCCCTGTGTGTGGGCTGTGGAAGGGACTGCGTACTCTGAGATTTGGGGGCAGGAACTGTGGCTTTCGCATTTCCCCGGCGGAGAGAAGAGCGCAGATCCGGCCACCGGAGGTGGGAGTCTCGAATCCTGATCCTGATGATGTCAGCAACTCGTTGGACCGCTGGGGCGGCTCACGTCTTTGGGGGCCTCGGTTTCCCCGTCTGTAAGGTTGGCTGTTTGGACTAGTTGTCTGGGTTTTGTAAAGTGTGCGTCGAGGAGTCCTGAGGGTTTTCCCTTCGGGAGGGCCTCTCTAAGATCTTCCAAGGTCAGGTCTTCCCCTCCGTCTTGGTACCTTCCCTGCCTCCTTTTGTCTGATTCCCTATAAGATTTTGTTAGAACAGAAGGTTCTGAGGCTGACACTGTTTGAAAGCCTCCCAGGACACTCTGGGTTGGAACAGCGTGTGATCCGCCTTGTAGGGTCTGACTCCAGCCCCATCTGGCAGGGCGCTCCTTCTTCCCGCTCTAGTGGGGGGGGCCCTCCTCCCCCCTTCCCTCCCGTTACCTTCTTTTTCTCTCTCCTGTGTTCTGAGTCATGGAACTCTTTGAGAAGTAGTTGAAAACGAGGAATCCTCTCTCCAGAAAAATACACATAGAAAAAAATATATATATACATTGCCCTGGCTGGGGTAGCTCAGTGGATTGAGCGCCAGCCTGTGAACCAAAGGGTCACTGGTTTGATTCCCGGTCAGGGCACAGGCCTGGGTTGCGGGGCCAGGTCCCCAATTGGGGGTGTGTGAGAGGCAACTGATTCACGTTTTTCTTGCACACTGATATTTCTCTCTCTCTCTTTCTCCCCCTCCCTTCCCCTCTCTAAAAATAAATAAATAAAATCTTAAAAAGAAAGAAACAGGAAAAATGGGCTACGTTGGCTCACTTGACTGGGAAGTTGACAATGGAGTCAGGGCCCCACTGAGCCGCAGGACTCAGGGGGACACCACTCACAGTGTGGCAGCTCTCACACTGGCTCAAGTGGAGCTGGGGACACAAAGGACACCTCGCTCCTCATCCCCCTGTCTCTCTTGACTCGGCCTTTTTTAGTCTTGGCCTTATTCTCCCTCCTGGAGAGGGGCCTCTTCTGCAGGGTTGGGAAGAGGTCCCAAACAGCCCCAGGTCTACCTGACACCAGCTCAGCCACTCAGATTCTGGGGGTGCCCTCATTGATTTGGGCCAGGCCTGGGTCAGGTGCTGCCTGCCGTGGCTGGTGGGCTGCGGTATCACCCAGGCCACACTTCCAGAAACACGGAACTGGGTAAAAGCAATTCTCTATTTTTACCAGACGGTGAAAGGGACAGTAGGAAGATAAAAAACAAATACACACAAACACAGCAACACCAAAACAAAATGAGCAGGCAGTCTGCCTCGCTGGCCCTCGGACCCTCAGCCAGGCTGCCGTACCGTATGAGCTGATCGCAGCGTGAGCGATTTTGCATGCGTGTATGGGAGTCACCAAGAGGGGCTGATTTCCGTGGCTGGGTCAGTCCAGAGCATCAGAGTAGTACCCACAGGGCAGTGAGACCATCCTCAAACGGAACCAGTTTGGAAGACAGTAAAGCTCATGATACACCCTGGCTGGCATAGCTCAGTGGATTGAGTGTGGGCTGTGAACCAAAGCATCGCAGGTTCGATTCCCAGACAGGGCACATGCCTGGGTTGTAGGCCACGGCCCCCAGCAACCGCACATTCATGTTTCTCTCTCTCTCTCTTTCTCCCTCCTTTCCCTCTCTAAAAATAAATAAGTAAATCTTAACAAAAAAAAGCTCATGATAACCAGGAAAGTTGTTAGTCAGATCCCCAAGTCCCTAGCGGAGGGGTGGGGGGTGGGGAGGCCTGGGCAGGGTTCAGGCAGGATGGGGCAGGCGCTGCTTTTACAGAAACTCGCAGAACCAGCTGTCTTAGCTGACATCGGGTCACACACACACGAAGCACTGTGTACAATCCTGGGGAATGCAGGCCCCCCGACACCCACCCAGTGGAGAGCCCCCGTCTTGAACCCTGCCTGCCTCTTTCTCCAGCCTCCACTCTCCTTTCCCACGCTCATGCACGTGCTTCCTCTCGGGCAGCAGATTCCGCGGCCGAGGCCCCGACCTCAACGCTCGGCTCCCCTAACTCCTCCGAGTTGTAATGCCTATGCCCCCGTGGCAGTTTTCTGGACTGCTCTCGACAGACGAGTGGGCGAGCCTGCCTTGTGCATTGGTGTCCATTTTCCTCCCCCTCAGGATGAGGTAGCAACCCCCAGAGACAAGGAGTCCCTCGACTCCCACGCCTCGGTCCCCACTGCTGAGAACCCACCCTTCCGGATGATGTAACCGCTGGCACAGGGCGGCCGCGGGCAGCTCCCGGCAGGGGAGCCTCGGCCCCTGTGGGATTTACGGCTACCTGTGTGTGTCTGGGAGTCTGGCAGCTGCAGAAAGGCTCGGAGGAGCGGTTTTGAGCTTGTCCCAAGGAACTAATGCAAAAGAAGGAAAAGGCGACAGGCAAGAAGGTGTCCGCTGGTACGGCGGTGACACTCATCAGCGAAACCTAAAAGCCCAGTAATGCACATAACCAGCATCTGCCCGGCACCTGCGCCATGACTCCGCCTGGGAGGCGCTTGGCCCAGGTTCACACAACGAACCGGAGGCAGAGCTGGGCTCTAAGCCTGAGCTCTTTCAGCTGCCATCTACCCTCCGTCTGGTCTTACCACTTGCCTCACACAGGCTAGGCTAGCGAGGGGTGCCTTCTATTATCGATCACGGGCTTACTCTCTGCGCCGGGCACCGTACCGGACATGCTGCGTACGTGCTCCCGTCAAATTTCCCCAAAGCCTGGGAGGTGGGCGTCATTGGAAGGATGAGGACGTTGAGGCTCAGAGTGGGTGTGTGATTTGCCCAGTCACAGATGTCCCTTTAGGCTGGGCCTGATTATCCTGACCACTTGCCTGCGGAGTGTTATCCCCAGGAGCCGTGCCTTTCCTCTGGTGCTGCAGCGCCTACTAAGTGCTCAGTCAGTGTTGGTGGTCGTTACGAAAGTACAGAAACTGTGATGCACAGCTGTTTCTGTGGCGCTTCCTGGGCTCTGGCACTCACTCCCGGCCAGGCCTCAGGTTTCTGGAGGGCTGTGGTGGGCCGGGGGCCGGGGGGGGGGGTTGCTGGGAGCAAGGGGAAGCCAAAGAGAGCTGATCTGGTTTTCTTGTTCTGCGCAGCCCGGTGCTGAGCTTCCCCTTGCCCTTACACAGCTGGAGGTGGCCCTGGGACTAAGCCATGGCCAATCCAGTGAAGCAGAAAAGCTACAATACTTTAAACAAATTTTTTTTATTGATTGATTTGAGAGAGAGAGAGAGAGAGGAAGAGTGATTTGTTGTTTCACTAAATAAGTGTATTCATTGGCTGATTCTTGCATGTGCCCTGACCAGGGATCGAACCCACAACGTTGGTGTATCGGCACAACACGCTAACCAACTGAGCTACCGGCCAGGGCCAAGCTACAGGACTTTCTGATGACAGCTGTATGAGGAAGCGGCCAGCCCTCCCCTCCCCTGTCCCCCTTGTCTTGGGCTGGAGGGTGGGGCCACCTGGATGACGAGACCCTAAGGAATGACAGGACAACACGAGGGAAGGAATCTGGGCATCCAGACAAGCTCTGGGCGTTTTCCCCTGGCCGCTTGTCCGTGTCATCGGAGCAAAATGGAGCCCTCTTCTCAGCCGCACGTTTGTCTGTAAGCATCCGAGCTCACACCTTAGCCTATGCACGGTCATTTGTCACCCTCATTGCCGTCCCATTGTCACTCCCCTCCCACCCCCAAAGAAGGCCTCTCAGTCACCCTTTGTCCCCCGTTCACCAAACTCCTTTCCTAAATTTTCCTTAGCAAAACTGAGACAGCATTCATTTTTTGAAAAGAGATTTAAAAAAAGAGAGAGATCTGAAAACAAAGAGAAGTCAAAGCGGAAATCAAACCCGGGGAGCTAGGTGTAAACCAGTTTGGTTTCTGCCCCAGAGACACCTCACCCCACCGCAGCCCGACCAGCACAGGCCCTCAGGGGGTACTGCCCGCAGGGCTGGAGATCTGGAGGCTGCGAAATTTAAACGGATAACCTCAGAAAGTGATAACATTATAAACGTTGCGAACTTTACATACTGGTGGCATGGGCACTGCTTCAGCCACGCGGAAACAAGGGAGCTTCCGGAGGCCCGTTGTCGACAACACCCGCTTTGTGACTCCTGGGTGGACAATCCAAGTCGCTCCCCCCGCCCCGCCCCCCGTGTTTCAGGGCCCGGCCCGAGGCGGCCGGAATGCCAGTTAGAGCTCTGTGTCCTCCTGCCTTAGGTGACTCATTCGTTCCTCACCTCACCTTCAGGATGTCTAACTGGTGCAACTCTGTGGCCGCTGGATGGAGTGTCTCACTCCTCAACCCTCCGACTGCTTCTGTCCCACTAACATCATTTCAATCCTTCCGTCGCCTGCCCCCTCTGGCCCGGGCTCCTGGCTGTGCCGTTTGGCCGAGACCAGGGAAGTTTCCTCTAGTTCCCTGGACCCTCCTCTTCTTACTTCCAGGGTCGGTTCAGAGTGACTTGTGTCAACCCCAGGCCATGCCAGGACTCTGGTGATGAATACCGCAGATAAGCTGTGACCCTGCATTTCCCATAGTCCTTTGGGAATCTGACATTTGTAAATCCCAGTGTCTCACAACTGCTTCATTAATATAATATCCTTTGCTTCCACGGGAAGACAGAGAGGCAGGTAATAGTAAATGGGCATCTGCTGTGACCTATGTATCTTTCCAATTTGCTTTCTTTTCTTTTTTTTTTAATATATTTTATTGATTATGCTATTACAGTTGTCCCATTATCCACCCTTCATTCCCCTCCACCCTGCACACCCTCTCCCACCCACATTCCCCCCTTTAGTTCATGTCCATGTGTCATAAGTTCTTTAGTTTCTACATTTCCCATACTATTCTTGCCCTCCCCCTGTCTATTTTCTACCTACCATCTATGCTGCTTATTCTCCGTAACTTTTCCCCCTCTCTCCTCCTCCCACTCCCCTGTTGCTAATCCTCCATGTGATCTTTATTTCTGTGGTTCTGTTCCTGTTCTAGTTGTTTGCTTAGTTTCTTTTTGTTTTTGTTTTAGGTATGGTTGTTAATAATTGTGAGTTTGCTGTCATTTTACTGTACATGTTTTTTATCTTCTTTTTCTTAGGTGAGTCCCTTTAATATTTCATATAATAAGGGCTCGGTGATGATGAACTCCTTGAACTTGACCTTATCTGAGAAGCACTTTATCTGCCCTTCCATTCTAAATGAAAGCTCTGCTGGATAGAGCAATCTTGGATGTATGTCCTTGTCTTTCATGACTTGGAATACTTCTTTCCAGCCCCCTCTTGCCTACAGGGTCTCTTTTGAGAAATCAGCTGACAGTCTGATGGGAACTCCTTTGTAGGTTACTGTCCCCTTACCTCTCGCTGCTTCTAGGATTCCCTCCTTTTTTACCTTGGCTAATGTAATTCTGATGTGCCTTGGTGTGTTCCTCCTTGGGTCGAACTTCTTTGGGACTCTCTGAGCTTCCTGGACTTCCTGGAAGTCTATTTCCTTTGCCAGATTAGGGAAGTTCTCCTTTATTATTTGTTCAAATAACTTTTCCACTTGTTGCTCTTCCTCTTCCCCTTCCGGTACCTCTATAATTTGGAGGCTGGAATGTTTAAAGCTGTCCTGAAATTTCCTAAGCCTCTCCTCATTTTTTTGAATTCTTGTTTCTTCATTCTTTTCTGTTTGGTTCTTTCTTCCTTCCGGTCCACTCATTGATTTGAGTCCCAGTTTTCTTCCCATCACTATTGGTTCCCTGTGCATTTTCTTTCATTTCACTTAGCATAGCCTTCATTTTTTCATCTAATTTGTGACCAAATTCAACCAATTCTGTGAGCATCTTGATCACCAGTGCTTTGAACTGTGTATCTGATAGTTTGGCTATCTCTTGGTCGCTTAGTTGTATTTGCTGTGGAGCCTTGATCTGGTCTTCCGTTTGGGCCATTTTATTTATTTATTTATTTTTGCCTTGTTGCGCCTGTTACGTTGAAAGGTGGAGCCTTAGGTGTTTACCAAGGCAGGGCAGCCCAGTAGCTGGGTTGTGATGCTGTATGTGGGGGCAGGGTCCAAGAGGGAACAACGGTGCTTGCTCTGCTCTCTGTTGGATTTCAGTCCCTTCCGCTGCTTCCCCCAAGCAAACTGGGCCCTTCTGGTGCTGATTCCCATGTGGGTGGGCTTATGCACATTCCAGGACCCTGTGGATCTCTCCAACGCACTCTCCTGTGAGGCTGGGAATCTCTCCCTGTGCCTCAACCCCCACAGGTGTTTTCAATCAGTGCCCCAAGACTCTATTTCCCAACTCTGGGATCCTGGGCTGGGCGCAGTGCCTTGCCTCACAACTGCCACCTCGCTGGGTCTGCCGGTTTCCACCCCACGCCCAGGGTCCACCTGCTGTGGTCTTGTATGCCCAGGATGCCTTACATGTCCGGTCCCACCGCTCTTTGTGCCTTGACCCTTCTCTGCCTGGCTGCCCGACTCCGCCCCTCCTACCTGTCTGGATGAACGTGTCTATTTTAACTTGTTGGTTGTCCGACTTCCATACAGTTCAATTTTCTATTGGTTCTGGTTGTTATTCTGTTTCTATATTGTTGTCCCTATCTTGGTTGTGCAAGGAGGCCCAGTGTGTCTACCTATGCCTCCATTTTGGCTGGAAGTCCCCCATTTGCTTTCTCATCTAGCTGCCAGATAATATGATAACAGGTGAGACAGCAGTGCCCAGAGAGGTAGAGGGCCTTGTCTAACACCACACAGCCAGTAAGTGGTGGGGCTGGGATTTGAACTGAGGTCTCTCAGACTTCAAAGCCTGGGATCTTCCCTTCACATGGTCTCTAAACAATGCATAGAGACACTGGGTATTGAGGAGGAGTATTTGGTCAAAGATACAAGAAGATAGAAAGGTCACATGAGCGTGGGCTCAGATTATGGAGGAGCAAGATGGAGGAGAGAGACGATGGAGGAGGAAGGTGGCAGACGGACTAGCTGATGGAGGAGGGAGGTGATGGGAGGGTCAAAGGGTTTGTGCTTTGACAAGGGATTTGGGATTCCAAGCCTGGAGCTTATTTTTTTTCCACGCGGTGCCTTGCTGGAAACACCTCACATCCCCTCTCGGGATGAGCTCACTCTTCTGCTGGCACTGCACTCACCTTTCCTCTGGGCCCTGGCCGGGACGCACCAACATTTCTGCAGGAGGAATAAGCAATAACAGGAATCTCATTTTTCTCCCTAAAATAATACCTCTCTGTTCTGCCAGGAAGCAGAGAGCTGTTCCTGCCAGCAGTCCTGCGGGAAGCCCCTTCCCAACCTGGCAGGGTTCGTCTGATGCCGGCTTTGCAGTGGCCCCCAGCGGGCCCGGCAGCCCTCAGGTGACCTTCAGCTCCTTGAGAGCCCCGAAGACATTCTCAGCCCTGGAGGGTCACTCACCTCCATGTCCCCAACCCAGGCTCTCGGGAACAAAAGGACACTGCTTTCACCAGCGTGGGCCACAGGCTCCTGTAGCTTGCGGCTTCCTTGGCACCTCTCTAGGACCTAAGCAATTTCCTACAAGGAAAACATTGTTGGAAAAACCATTTTGAACAGGAAGAATTTAATTTTTCTGCAACAGGCTTTTCCCCCTTTAAAAAAAAAAGGAGTCCTCATTTACCTAAAGGTCTGAACGCCTGGAAATTTCTTCCCTGTGCGCACATTACCCACTTCCTGGCTGCAGAGATGGAAGGACTCTGAGAATTTAGAGGATATTAAACAGATTCATAATGGACCCGGCAGTATAAACATGTCTCAAGTGCAGACAGAAATGCCACAAGTTCCTATTTGGTTTAATGTAAAACATACACCCGCTGTGTCTGCGTTCCCACTCTACAAATAAACAAGGTGAGGGGACGGACTCTGCAACCGTCCCCGGGGAGCCAGGTGCCGTCGTTCCTCGCGGTTTCCAGGCCTCTCCTGCCCACAAACAGCTCGGAAAAGAACGCTTAATGTAGCCTTGCGACCCACTGCCAAAAGGCAGAGCAAATGGGAGAGGCCCGGCCAAATGGTCTGCAGCCGCTCCTCCCCACCCTTGCGGTGATTCCCACCCTTAGGGGCTCCAGGCCCCCGGGAGGGTGTTCCCAGCAGAGTGGTCTGGGCACCGGGAGGCCTGAGTTCAAATCCCACCTCTGCCCCCACTGCCCACAGGCTGTGGGATCCCTGACAAGTGGGGGTGCCTCTCTGCACCCCAGCTGGAACTCTTCATCTGTGAAATGGGGTGACAGTCCCAGACCTGTGTATCTCTCACCATGTGCTGACAAGTGCCCCATGAGACAAGGTGGGTCAGCGCCCTTAATTAAGATGATGTATGAATACGTGATCTCAGGAATAGCCGTTTTCCCATTTTAATTCACAATCAGTCTTTCCTACCATGGATTCTTCCGGACCCAGAGGCGGAGGGACATGCCGCTGTTAGAAAGTGTAAACACGCTGAGGCAGGCTCGTCGGCTCAAGCACCCAAATGATTAATTTGGCCCCGTCACTGGGTTGGGGTGGGAGAAGTCAGTGGTTCCACCAGCGGTTCAGTCAAAACGCACGGCCTGGTGGCTCCGGCACCTGCCGGACAGAGGAGGGCAACGCACGAGGGATTGGAGGGCGGTGCAGCCAGCCTGCCTGGGCCCGGCCGTGAGATGCAGGGCAAACTCCCCGCACCTCCTCTGTCCCCGGTTCTTCATCAGCCGAAGGCTGAGTCATGGAAGGCACCCCAAAGAGGACTGGGAGGATGACGTGACGTCACAGGTGTGATGCGCCTTGGACAGCACTGGCCCCCACACAACTGCTTGGCCACTGTGAGCTATTAGGTGTGTCGGGGGAACTTGGCATTGACAGTGAAAAGTTTCTAGAGAATAAGAGAAATTCTTCAGATCAGAAAACCGAAGCCCTAACTGGGACAGGATCCCCTGAAGGTCACACAAGTTCAACGAGCACGTGACGGACGCTTTCCAGGCACCACGATCGCAGTGACGGGTGTGCAGTTAACACGCATGGATCTTTCCCCTCACTCTGGGCACAGTGTTAAGCGTGTCTTGAACTTGATCTAATGAAGTCCTCCCCACCACTCTGTGAGGCAAACATCATGACCCCCCCTTTTACAGAGGAGTAAACTGAGGCTCAGGGAGGGAAGGGACTTTGCCTGAGCTCGGACAGCTGGTAGCTGGGATCAGCAGAGCTGGGCATAGGTCTGGGATCTCGGAGTTCCGCCTTCTTTGTTCCCAAATGCTCACCGCCCCGCAGCCAGGCCCAGGAGCCTGACTCCCCGATCCTCGGTCCGGACCCCAGCCCTCTTGCCTTCCTCCCCGAGGCCTCTTCCTCCCCACTCCAGGCTCACCGGGTGTGGGGAGTGGGGCAGGACAGCCCCGCGCCCAGCCCGGGGCCTGCCTCTCCTGTTTGGGTGGGCGTCGCCACGTCTTTCCAAATGTCCTCGTCCATTTTTCATTGAGCTTGGAGCACTCCCTGATCCCCGCCACCCCCCACCCCGAGGTTCTTGGCCATGCTCTTGTCTAAGGCTCGAAGGATTCTCTGTCGTCAGACAATAAATTACAAGCCCCTGAGTCTTCCAGAGATGTGGGAAGGGAGCTGCTCAGCAGCACTGAAGCCTGAAGAGACGTTGGCCCCTTCTCAACAGCTCCTGGCGTCCCGCTTCCTCTGTCCACAGAGGCTACTCTCCCACTTCTCTGACCAACTGGCGTGTAAATGAGACACATTCTTCCCAAGGAAAATTTAAAAAGAGAAGAGAATCAGAGGGGGAGGGCAGAAATCACCCAAAGTAATCCCTCTCCTCACCATCACCTTAGAGTTTAGAGCAAAAGGGGGGTCCCTAACCTGAGCGGTCAGCGTCCTCCGACCACACCCCTCTCCATGGGGGCAGGCAGCATGTAGGGCCAAGGGGATGAGCCCACCTGCAGCCAGTGCCCCCTTCCAACCATGCTCGGGGGGACCCGGGACCCAGAAAGTTTCAAGTCTTCTTCCAGGACCTGCACGGGCCTCTGTTCCCAATCCATCCTACCCAGATGCCCCCTGCGTGTGCACCTCTAAGTCCACAGCGGTGTGTGTGAGTGCGTGAGCCGTCAGGGCTGGGCTGCCCTCGGGCATCTGCACCGAGGCCCTTGCTCTGCAGGATGGAGCTGGCGGCGGGAAGAGAGGGGGGCGTGGGCGGTGGGCACGAGAACCAGAGGCCGGCTCCCCCATGTCATGCTGTTCCATGCTGAACTCCAAGGAGTCCAGGGACTCTGAATTTGGACCTGGCCTTCCAGATTGTTACTATAGAATATTTGTCAAGGTTGGAAGGTAAAACACATTTAAGAGCGAAACTTGATTTCTAGCTCGTGTTCGGACACAGGCAGGTGAACAAACGCCTATTCTCGCCCCAGGCACTGCAACTAGGAGGAGGGGGCCTGGTTTGCGAAGCCCCTCTCGCCCCCCCCACTGCCCTGACCTTGTCTGGTCATCACAATAATCCTGTGCGCTGGGTCTGACCGTCTTCACTCACACATGAAGACCCTGAGGCTCAGGGAGATTAAGACGCTCGCCTGAGTCAGCGTAGCTGCGAAGCGGCAGAACTCGGACAGGAAATCAAACCCTCCGAACCTTTGTTTGCCTCGCCCTATTCCCTGGACCCTCTTCCTGCTGCGGGGGGGGGGCCCCTTCTCCTTTAGTGGGTGGTGACTCACTCCCTCACTCCTCTGAGGGTGCCCCGGCCCAGGGGTCAGCCTGGTGGGAGGGGCACACGGAGGCTGGCAGGGTAACAGAACAGACTCACCCCAGCAGAGGAGACGCTACACGGGTCGACGAAGAAGAAGAACGTCTACTTAGAAGAAGGAAATACGAGACCCTTGTCACCTGTCAGGTTGGTGGTTCCAGACAGCTCCTATTTCACAAAACCATAACCTCATCAAGCTCCCCCTGCCCCCTACGGGCTCCCCTCTCCCAACCAACTTAGAGTTTTCCATTGTAGCGACGGGAAGAAATGCGGCTCTAATCCTTTGTTCCATGATTTCATCTCCTTCTCTCTCCCCCACCCCCGGGGACTCCGGGAAAACAGTTGGAGGAGGGAAGATGGGGCAGGGAGGGGGGCCAGCACTCTGTTCACGGTCTGGCCTGGCGGGGGTCATCCTGGGCTTCGGGCAGGAGGGAGGGGAGCTGGAAATCTGGGAGACGTCCACGAGGCCACCCTCTGCAGCTCTCCAGCCCAGCCTGCATCCCTCCACCCCGCTGATTTCACCTCCTTGTCTGTGTCCCAGCGATCCATCTCGAATAGGCTCGCTGCCTGTGTGCAGCCCTCTCCGTTTCTCATGGGATTTTGCAACGGCTGCCTCAGTGACGCCAGCGCTGCCCACCTTGGGCCCGCCCTCCACGCGGCTGCCCGAGTGAGCCACCAGCTCATCCCTCAGGACAAAAAGCCAAGGCTCCCGTGTGGTGCTCAAAGCCCCCCTGTCCTCTCCTGGCTTCCGCTCCAACCTCGGCTGTCACAGCGTCTGCTTGGCACCGCGAGATTCAGCCACCCTGCTATCCATCACCTTCACCCCTCCTAGAAGCCTTCTCTCTCTCTCTCTCTCTCTCTCTCTCTCTCTCTCTCGCTCTCGCTCTCGCTCTCGCTCTGGCTGGACCAACCACTTCTCCCAGGGGCTCCTATAGTCCTTTCTGCTTATCTCTAGCACGTACTTAGCATAAAAAAGAAATCCATTTGTTTCTCACCCACTAAGGCCACTGAGGGAGGGACCTTCTCCACGTTCTCACCTTTTGCTCTCCCAGCCCCTGGCAAAATGGCCCGTCAGTCAGCCCTACCGGCCATCCCATGTGCCTTAGGGAAACTGTCTACTCCCAGTAGGCGAGCAGTCTACCCCCAGCCCCTGGGTCTCTCATTCGCCTTCTCCCGGTTCTCCCTGCTGCCCGACTGGACCCACAACAGAGCCTTTCTGTCCTTCCATCGTAGGTGGCAGATGGAGGGACACACGTCACCTTTTGCTTCCTCCCAAACCAAAATCCCGTGGAAACAAGCCACTTTTTAAAAAGCAAAAACCCACAAGAACAAGGACACAAGAAGAGGAAATAATACATAATAAAAGAAAACAGTCTTACATCAGCCTTGGGGAAAGCTGAGAAGCAGTCAGATTTTCACTGCCCAAATTTTGGGAGCGGTGGCTTTGGGGAACTCAGGAACCTCTGGGGAGATGGGTGGGCGCTCCACTAAAGAAAGCACATGGGTGGGAAACTGGAGAAACGGCCCCAGGCCCCTCCCACACGCTCTGAGGAGCTAAGGCACAGGACTTCCCAGGGCCTTGAATAGGCTGATGGGCAGTGTACCTTGAATCCAGGAGAGGGATCCACAAGGCAGCATTTTATACACATATTTATCCTAAAAAACACTTTCCCCCCACCTTTTACCATCTTGGTGTATCGGGGGCAATGCTTTTTAAAACTCGCCCGTGGCCGGGAGCGCACACAAGAGCTCATTCCAAGTCACGTGGGAGCAAACCTCTCCACTCGGCGCTGCGCAAGTTTACGGAGGGAGCGCAGTGGTATGGCTGCGGTTACGCACGCTGAGAAACGGTCGCCACCATGAGCTTAGCCATTACCCAGGTTTCATAGAGAGGCAAAAAAGGAAGGAAAGAAATGTGTTTTTTCCCCTTGTGATGAGAACTTTTAGGGTCTACTGTCTGCCATGTGCGTGTGTGTGTGTGTGTGTGTGTTCCACGCCGAGGGCTGGCTCCGACTCCTGGCCGCCCTGGGAATAAATGCAGTCTGCACCGTCTTCACAGCCCCGCCCAGCCCCTGTCGACTCGACTCTCGTCTGGGGCTTCCGTCAGGGAGCGAACCCATCCCCCATTCTCATCCTCTTTTCCTGCTGCCTCCCATTTTCCCAGCGTTACCCTCTCTCCCAAAGAACCCACCTTCTCACCATGCGCCCAAAGTGACACAGCCTTAAGTTTAGCCACTTTTGCCACCAGCGACGTTTCAGGCTTCATTTGCTCCAGGACCCACTTGCGGGTCTTTCTGGCGGTTCAGGGAATCACAGCGCTCTCCTCCAGCGCCAGCTTTCACTACGCCAGCGTCAGCGGTGGTCGTCGTGCTGTGCGTATCCACACGCTTAGTATTGGGTCCATCACTGTTTTTAGAAAGAGAGCTCTGAACTGGAGTTCGTGGGGGATCACCCTGAGGCCTGTTCCATATGATCTCTGACCAATACAAGTAGAGTCACCTGTGAGTCTAAATTTTTTAGTGGCCCCATTAAAAAAACACACAACTAAACCGGTGGAATTAATTCTAATAATATATTTTATTGAACACAATATATCGAAAATATCATTTCAATGTGTAAACAATAAAACAAATTATTAACGAGATATCAGGCATTCTTTCTTGGGTACTTAGTCTTTGGATTGATGTGTTTCACACACATGTATCAATCAGACTAGCCGTATTTCAAGGGCTCAGGAGCTGCACGTGGCCAGTGGTAACTCATTGGACAGAGCAATCCATACGGTCCCCCAGGGTCCCTTGTGCAATTGTCAGGGAAAATGGGTTCCCTCAAAGGGAATGACGGGAGGAACACCCCTGGGTCCCCCCTCACCCCGTCTCATGTACCCAGCAACAGGAGCGAACCAGGTCTCTTGGAAGGAGGGGGGAAAGGCAAACATATCTCCCATCTGTTGAGTATTAACCTCTGAACCATTTAGCCAAACACTGGCTTCTCTCGTCATTTGATAAGGTGTATCCAGCAAAGGGAGATGAGGAAACTGGGAGGTTATTCTTTAAAATTACATCAGCAGGGGGTCCGTTTCTGCCGCAGCGCTCGGAGGGTCCCGTCTGGGCCGTCACATCAGCAGCAGCACACTCAGGGACAGATCTGAGTGCTTCCCTCTGCCTGGGCGTCCAGGCATTCACAGCGATATAAAAAAAAAAAAAAAAAGCAAGCAAGAGGGATTTGAAAATAAAGCCCATGCACAGCAGGCTGTCTGCCCTGAGCCCGGGCTGCAGCAAGGGCGATTACGGGGGGAAGGAATGGTTTGTGTCACCGTCACACGGAAATGTCCGACGACTTTTCTGCAGAGACAACACCTCTCAGCCTTCCAGAGACTCTGTGTGCAGACTTCCGGAGCTGTCGGGGACCTCCTCGGCCATCCTGACCGCCCCGTACCCCCTTGAATCAAGTTTCTTGGCGAGATGGGCCAGCGAGCCGTCTAGACAGATGGGGACCTATGCGGTTGGCCAGCCGGCTTCCGCTGGCAGACCTGACCTGTTGAGGGGACGTCAGGCCCTGGGCAGAAGGGCGCGAGCCCAGGATTTGGCTGCTGTCTCGGGTCCAGCCCTCCCTCCTGTCCTTCTCCTGACCTCCCCCTGATGGGAACAGGTTATCAGCTCCCCAGGCCCCCATCCTTCCCTGGCCCCCACCCAGGCTCCTGCGAGGACAGTTGAGCAATGGAGCGAGTCAGGGATCTGTCAGGAATGAATGTCTGTGTGGCACTGAACTACTCCCTCCTCTCCAGGCCTCCGTGTCCTCATGGGTCAAAAGAGCTGGATGAGATGACCTCTGAGATCCTGTCAACTCTGCCCAAGGTGGTGTTCGTTCACGGGATTCCCGCCACGGGGAAGGAGAACGCTTTCTCTGCTTCTCCCAGGGACTCACGGCTGTGCGTCAGAAGCCTTCTCCGCTGTCTTGTCCGGACTTGTCTCCCTCAAGCTTCCGTCCTGGGCTCCAGACCTCCCTCCTTGGGTCCAGAGCCAGTGAGGTCCCACCGGCCTCCTCCCTGGACTCCCTGGTCTTGTATCTCCTACGTCACTTCTTCCCTGGGGAAAGAGCGAGGCAATCCACTCTTCCCGAGCACGGACTGAGCCCAAGCCCTGGGCTGGGCCCTTTCACACACGTCAGCCTATTTGATCTTTGTAGTCAGAACCATGGCCGAGTCTCGCTGCAGATAAGGAAACTGAGGCTCAGAGATGGTGGCTTGGCCAAGCTCCTGCACTAGGAATTGGCAGAGCCAGGATGAAGACCAGGTTGGTTCAACCCTAAAGGCTGGATTCTTTCCATCGCACGTTTGAACACCTTCCCGAGTCACGTAGTCATGGGGTCCTTCCTGAGCAAGGCTCCTGGCTCCTCAAGGGCAGGGGAGGCAGAATGGTGGAGCAGACACTGCGTGGAGTCCTGCTCCAAAGATCTAACCCCGGGGCAGGCAGAGGAGGACCCGGGGAAGTGCTCGAGGCTCAGAAACTGGCTGGGTTGTGGCAATGGCTCACTTGAGGCCAAGGCTTCCTGCGTGTGACTTCACACTGAGTCTGCGCCCCGTCTCAGGTCATGTCCAGCTTGGCTGACCAGCTTGGCTTGCCGGAGAGAGCTCTACAGGAGGCCCTACACAACAGCCCGGGTGACACAACGCAGGGTGACGTCACTGCCAACACAGAGTAGATGCGTGGCATTGGGCAAGTTCCAACAAGCATCTGCATAATGGACGCAAGGTCCCCACCCAGCCCACCAGGCAGCGACAGCGAAAAGACGTCACTGGCTTTGATGTAAAAAACCACATTTTTTTCTTTCTCTCGCACAGTGGTACCTGGCTGAGCACACGCCCGGCAAGGATTTGTCGGATGTATTCGTATCCTAGTCTTCGACTTTGGGCAGCCCGTTAGAGTTTCCTGAACATTTCCACACCTCATATGATTCTTTTACTCTCCCCACAGACCTTTCAGAAAGCAGAACTGCCCTTGATCTTGGCCCTAGTTTATAGAGAGGGAAACTGAGTCCCATCTTTTATGGTTCCCAGCTGGCTGCGGAGTTGGGGTGTTTTTGCTGACAACCTTCTGTCTTCTTGTCATGTGGAGGGGAGAGGCCTGTCGGGGCAGCTCGGCAGCCAGCTGTGGTCCAGATGTGGCGGCCTGGAGGGCCGCAGAGGAGGCGGGTGGGTGGGAACATCCTCCCACTTCCTCCCTGGAAGACAAACGGCTCGGGGGCCACGGGAGGCTCTGAGGCTGTGGCTGGATCGGGAGCCTCCCCGGGGCCTCCGTCGGGTGGGAGCTGCGCTCGTCTCGAAAACAGCTCCGCCATGGGAGCTGGCTACTTGGAAGATGGAATCAGAGGATGCAGGCTCTGCTAGCTGCCTCCCCTTCCCCTGACAACACAGCTCCCTAAATAAGTGTGTTCGGGCCCTGGGGCCTGAGGCCCGTCCTGGTCTCAGCAAAGGCGGGCATGCTAAAAGAGGGCGCCATGTTGGCCAGCTTTCTGTTTGTTTGTTTTGGGGAGACAGCATTCCACACCCTCTCCTCTGGCCATGGAGTGAACACACACATACACTGAAGGGATACACACAATGCACACACTCATGCAACCACACACATGTGTGCAAGCATGCACACACGCACACCTGTGCACACACGTGTATAAACTTGTAGGTACATCCTCACCTCCCAGGAGCAGCCGTGAGTTCCCTCAAGCCCTCAGAGCCCCCTTAAGCCCCCCGCCAGGCAGGAAGGAAGCTGGGTGTCATATATCACTTCCCCCCAAGCAGGCAGTGTCCTCTCTGCCCAAAGCAGGGAGGGGTGGGGGTCGGCCGCCGTGAACTGGTCTCGGGAAGGAGCCCCTCCGGCCCATATTTCACAGACACCCCAGACAGAGCCCGCTGTCAGGAGCGCTGTCTAATTTCCTCCCCTGCCGGCTGGCCCGGATCCCCCCAACAAAGAGGGGCATTGTGTCCCCCTCCCCACCCCTGGCATCTGCTCCTCAGAGATCCGCCCGGGACGCACAGAGGGGATTTGGGGGATGAAGGCGCATCCTGCACTGCAGCCCCCTGAAGGGCCACAAATTCTGGAGCTTAAAGAGCCTGGGCCAGTCTATGGGGTCCCTGAGTCTCCCAGGCCTCGGCCGCCCCAGCAACCCCATCCTCCCAGCAGTCCTCTCGGCCCCTCCGAGGCACCGGAATAGCTCCTCCTTGGGGAAGAGGAGGGTGAGGAAAACATTTGAAGGGTAGTGGCTGACGATGAAGAGACATTTTAAAGGGGACCGGGCCACCCCATCATCTCCCGGAAGAAACACGGCCTCTGCTCTTGGCCTCCCCTTCTGGTGGGGACTTGTGGGTGGCCAGGTCGCCACCAGGGCAGCCGCTGGGAAGAGAGGGCTGTGCCTGGTGTTCCTTGCTCTCGAGTTTTCACAGGTTGGCTATTCTGGGCAGGGCAGGTGGGGTCCGGGGGCAGGCTGAGGGGAGACAGAATGAAGGGAGGGTGGGCTGGCGAGAGAGGTTGAGAGCCGCCGCAAGGCTTCCTGGGAGAATGCTGTCCAGCAGTGTCCTCAGCAGCCTCTTTCTGACTCCATCCGGGGCCACCTCCGAAGTGGCTGTTCCTGTCCCCAGGTGCCAAGCCACTAGGTCAAGATCCCGTGCAGGGTATGTGTGCGCGTTGTGGGGGGGAGAGGACACGTTTAACAACTGCAATCCTGTGCCTAAGGCTTTTGCGTGTGGTCACAATGTGAAAGTAGTTGGGAGTCCTGCTCTGGGCCAATGCATCTGAATCTAGCGTCCTCCAAGCCCTTGACCTTGCCCTGTTGCTGCTCAGCAGTGCTTCTTACCTGGACAGTTTGCTGCTTTGAAAACATTTTGCCCGTAGTGTCTGGTTATCTTTTGTACTCAAGGTAGAACGAGGTGTTAGAGTGCTTTGTTTTTGTACAGCAGGAAACTGGCCCAGAGAGGGTAAGTGAATGGCTTCAAGTCACACAGCAAATGAGTCAGAGAGCTGAAACTGAAACCCAAGGCTCCTCCTCCTTGTTCTGTGATTGTGTTGTCACTGGGTTGTGGACTCTGTGCGAAAGAGAAGAAAACTCTGTAGAACGTGGTGCATTTATTTGTGTGTGTGTGTGTGTGTGAGAGAGAGAGAGAGAGAAAATACCTCACCCTACTGAGGGCCCGCTCTGAGCCAGGACCTGCGCTAGGCGCTCTGCAGACCTGACCCCATTGTCCTGGGGACAGGCTGGCTCTGTCTCCACTCACCATGCCCAGAACTTAACACATAGTTGGCACTCCAGAAATATTTTTGTGGAACGAACGAATGAATAAATCTAACTCCCCCATCGGCCTCGAAATAAAATACAATCTCTACTTTTTAGAAGCATTTTTCAACACATGTTTTGGAGCACCACGGCTTTTGCAGGTCACTGGGGTGAGGAAACTAGGCTCAGAGAAGCTGATTGACTTCACAAAAGCCACACGGTCAGGGCGTGGCAGAGCCTGTGTTGGAACCTCTGCCTGTGAGTCTCTGAAGTCCGTGTGTGTGTGTGTGTGTGTGTGTGTGTGTGTGAGAGAGAGAGAGAGAGAGAGTGTGAGGGTGGTGGGAGCTGGGGGTGGGAAGGTGATAAGGAGCAAGGGTTCCGCCTCCTGCCGTGAAGAATATGTTAAAAGAAAACAATCTGAAAAGAGCGCTTTCCCACCAAGCCGGCGGCGTTCAGCTCGGACAGAGGCCGGCAGCTCTCCAGCCAGGTGCACTGGGTGCTCTAGACGGGATTTGTGTTCCTGCAACACTGGGTTTAAATCATTAAAAAAAAAAAAACACAGCCACAAATAAAACCATCCTTTACAGGCACCGGGGAAGCCTGCTGCTTGATGAAAACCTGCAGCACGTTTGTTCTGTACCGTGAGGAATTCTCTCGCGGAATTCAAATTTGCCCTCCTGGATTTTCTCAAAGCGCAGCACATCGGCTGGGTGGCGGGGGGAAACCGGCCGCCGGGCTCTGGCCAGCGGGAGCGCAGTCTCGGTGGCAGCCGCCCTTCCCGGGGGGCCCTCGGGCCCAGCCGAGCCTGCTCCCTTCCCAGCAACGCTGGAGTTAAGCCCAGCCGTGGGCCCCAGCTCTGGGGACAGGCTGGAGCCCTGAGCCAGCAGCCCCGGTTAGAAAATTAATAAAGAATGAGAAGCTCTCGCAGCCAGGCCCATGGTGAGAGACGAGTTAGGTCATGTCTCTTTCTGTTCATTCGGATATTAGTCCCGACCCTGATGTCACCTTCCAGCTATTAAGCAGCACCCTCAGAGACGTGCGTAAGCTGCTCACAAGCCTCTTATCTGGTCAGGCCCTGGACGCTGTTTCTTTGCAACTGCAGGTCAAAGGGAAGGGACTCATTCAGACTTCAGACAGGGCTCAGGGCTCAGAGGGTGGGGGCGGGGTGTGTGGGGGCGTGAATGACAGAGAATCTTAGTCCTGGGGCCAGAATCAGAGACAGCTTCTTCGGGCTATGGAACTAGGGTATTATTCACTGCCCCCTTTTTTAGGGGTATGGCCTGCCAGACCTGGTGGACTCTAAAGGTCTGGGCTGCTTGAAGCCAGCCAGTCTGACCAGCTTTGGGGCCGGAGCTTCCCCTATGTGGTCCACATGGCCAGCAGTAGGCACTTGTGTCCTGAGAAGCCAGGCAGTGCCACTAACTTAACAAATCCCCCATCCACCCATCCACCGATCCAACCATCCATCCACCCACCTATCCATCCATCCACCCATCCACCCATCCACCCATCCACCCATCCATCCATCCACCCATCCACCCACCCATCCACCCACCCATCCATCCACCCACCCATCCATCCACCCACCCATCCATCCACCCACCCATCCATCCACCCACCCATCCATCCATCCACCCATCCATCCACCCACCCATCCATCCATCCACCCATCCATCCACCCACCCACCCATCCACCCATCCATCCACCCACCCATCCATCCATCCACCCATCCACCCATCCACCCATCCACCCATCCATCCATCCACCCATCCACCCACCCATCCACCCACCCATCCACCCATCCATCCACCCACCCATCCATCCACCCACCCATCCATCCACCCACCCACCCATTCACCCACCCATCTATCCACCCACCCACCCATCCACCCACCCACCCATCCATGCCATAACTATCTATTGAGCACTTACTGTGTGCCAGGCATCAGGTTAGTAGCTGGGAATACAATGCTCAGAGAAATACGTCTCCTTTTCTTCCCTCCAGCGTGTGAAGCAGACCACAAATGAACAAGGGAACAACAGATAGAAGAACTGTAAGTAGTGATAAAGGCCACGAGGGAACACGGATGAGGTGGGAAGGCAGAGCTAGAAGGAGAGCAGTGGCCAGGGATGATGGTGGCATCCAGGAAGGGCATGGATTCGAGATATTTTTGAAGATGTCTATTCTTCAAATTGACCAGTGAGTTGACCAGTGAATTGACCAGAAGCTGACCAGTGGGCCAAGGAACCTGGTGAGGGCCCCGGGCCACGTGGCCCAGAGAGGAGGCAACCCACAATCGCCACATTTGATAGTTGTGAGGGATTAATTGGCACAGGGCCCCCTCCTTGGCTGGAGATTATATAGCGCTTAATGGAAAACATTTCCACTCCGTGGAAGAAAGAAAGCCACCCACCACAGGCTCTCCCGCTTACTGGAGCTGCGGTCCGCTGGGGGTCCAGGAAAGAGTGGATCTCTGTCCGACCCCGCTTCTCTTCTTCGGGTACGAGAGCTGTCGAAAGCCATGCTGCCCGCACAGGGCCCGGCCCCGGCAGGTGGGTAGCGTTCTGAAGCTCTGAGCATCAGCCACTCCCCCGCCCCCACCCAGGCCCTCGGACTTAGAAATGGGTTCTGTACTCCATGCATCTCTTCCTTCGCTCCACCTCCCTCCAAAGGGCAGCCGCCCCCTTGCTCGTCCACGATGCTCTCTCAAGGATGGAGAAACCCACTCCCGGCGAGTTACTGTCTGGGAGTTCTTGGTTGCTGGGGTTCCTCCCACACCACTATTTCTGGGCACAGTCACCGGTTCACATCAGGGAGTCACCAGTGGGGTGGCCTTGCTTCCCTGGTACAGATGTGCACCCCAGCAAAAGCAGAGGGTTTTTACCAGCTTGAGGAGCAACGGGTCCCAGTGACCGTTCACCCGGAGCTGGTGAATCTGACGCCAACGCCGAGGAGTGGGAGGAGCACAGGGAGTGTTTGAGAGAAACTGGAAAACGCTTGATGGATGGGCCAGGACATTTAATCCCCTGACCGGACGGCCCTCAATGTGCCCTGGCGCAAAGCGTAGAGGACATGCCCAGGTTTCTAGTGTGAGTAAATGGGTAGCTTTTTGTGTTGCCATCTACCTACCGTACAGGATTCAGAATGCAGGCCAAGGAGCCTCATCAGGGGAATGGAGACTTTCCCTTCAGGCATTTTGATTTTGCAGTGCCTGGGGTCATCCGGGTAGCAAAGGGCAGTAGGCAGAGGAATATGAAACCTTAAGCTCCCAGATCGGGCCCAGGGGTTCGAATCCCAGAGTCATCGCTGGGGCGGTCGGTTTGCGTGAGGCGGTGAGGCAGCAACAAAGGACCCCCCAAATCCCAGTGGCTTACGAGAGACGTTTATGTCCTCCTTGACATATAGGGTCTGGCAGAAGTAAGGCCCCTTTTTTTTATTACCAACTCTCTCATTACAAAATTGTAAGCATGCAATTCTGTAACATAACAATATCACACTGAAGCGCACCGTATGATATTATAGGTGAAATGTTCAAATTAAAACTATAAATTATCACGCCCCTATTATGACCCTACCAGCCACACTCGAGCAGGCGTAGCACTCAAGCAGGCGTCACTTCTGCCGGACCCTGTAAAAAGGTAATGGGGGTCTGGAGCCCAGGCTCTCGGGGGAACCCGTTTTAGCCAAGTTCAGAGGGCAAAGAGCAACGACAGAGACGCAGGATGGCGCTCACACTTCTCCTTAGACCCGCCCAGCGCTTTTGCTCACTTTCTATTGGCTGGAGCAGGTCACATGGACAAGCCTGGGGTCCAGGAGGCAGGGAGGCATGCCCCCCCCCCCTGCCCCGGCCCCAGGGACAGCACCTGCTGATGGTGGATGGACGGGAAGGAAGAGCACTGGGCCCCATCCCACACTCCACCACCACCACCACTAACCGTCTGTAACACCCTGGGAGTTGCGTTCTGCCTTAGTCATCGCGTCTGTGAGACGGGAACACTGGCAGTGCCTCTTAGAACTGCGCCCCACACCGCGTGCACACGGCATGATGGCAGGTGGCTGGAAGGGAGGAGGGAAGGGAGTTTCAGTTTGGGAAGATGAAGATGTTCCAGAGAGGACAGTGTCCAAGGTTGTACTGCGATGTGAAGGGACTTAATGGCCTAGAACTGTCCACGTGCAATGGTTCCAGTTGTATGTCGTGCGTGTTTTACCACAACGGAAGGGATGCCGGTGGACGGCAGCATCTGGGGAGAGCCCGCAGAGGGGAGGGCGGTGGGCAGAAAGAGACCTCGGGAGCCGGCGGTACGGTGAGAAAGGGCTCTGCGCAGGAGACAGAGAAGGAACATTCCGGACAGCCCAGGCAGACCCAGAGAGGTCGACGCCCTCTGAGGCCACTGGACTCCAGTTAGCAGGGAGTGTTAGAGTACCTGAAGGGTCTGTTTTGCTGGGCTTTGAACCTGAACCTCCCCTTTGGCACCTCGATTTCGGTGGCTCTGCTTTCCTCTGCCAGCTCCCGATGATGTCATTCCTGGTCTCTGCCCACAGCTGGCCCAGACCGCTTCAAATCCCGGCCAGGTCTCCTCTGGGAGATGCCTCCCTCCCTCCCCTCTCCAGCCAGTCCTATTGTGTCGGTTATTGACGCCTCAGTGAGACAAATCTTTCTTGATTAAAAAGTCATAACATAAAGGATATTTTTTTCTGGTGTCATTTTTATTACTATTGAGGTATATTGCTTTACCCTGAAAAACAAAACCTCCAAACTTATATTTTGAAAATTAGGGATGGCGCCCTGGCCATGTGGCTCAGTGGATTGAAGTGTCGTTCTATGCATCGAAGGGTTGCTGGTTCAACTCCCAGCAGGGCACATGCCTAGGTTGTGGGTTCAATCCCTGGTTGGGGTGCCAGGCAACCAATCACCGTTTCTCTCTCGCATTAATGTTTCTCTCCCCCCGCCCCTAAAATCAATGGAAATATGTCCTCAGGTGAGAAGAAAAATTAGATTGGCTAGTTTATGGTCAAGATTCCTTTATTAACAAGAGTTCATCTTTTGTTTACAGAAGTTTGACTGTTTGATTAGCCATAGGGTAGAGGAGCTGAAAGCTAAACTTTTACAAGGAGGGATAAAGACAATGCAGTTGTACATGGGAGAAAGTGTTGTTCTTGTTGTTTGTTTGTTTTTGCAATGGTTACACTCACACCCCCACATTTTAAAGGACCTAAGGGGGGCTCCCTTATTCTAGACAACTTCTTCCCTTTTTCTGTTGCTTCCAGACATTGGCCCACCCCCATGAGAGCATCGGAGGGTTACACTCAGAGCTGAGCTCCTAAGCTCTGCACAGAAGAAGGCTTGGGCACTTCGCTTTGTAACTGATTTTATTTCTCCAAGAGTTTTCTTACTAAGTGACTTGACCTTGCACAGTTAACTTGATGCAATCTTAAGAAAATACATGAAGTATGCCTTAGAAAAAACGACGCATGCTCTAACCGGCATCTCATTTGGCAATCATTTCCCACAACAGTCGTCCTTGGGGATGGGGAGGTGGGGTTCTCTCTACAAGTGAATGATTAAATATACATACAAGAGATGCAAACTCCTGCTGACCTCCCTGTGCGACAGCAGCTGGTGTTGGGAGACAGAGCACTGGGCAGGCAGGGGGTCTCTCCGAGGCTTCGGTTGCCCCAGCCTGTTTGGCCATCGGTCCTGGGGTGTCACCCCAGAGGACGTGGGCAGTCCACGCACGTAAACTTAGCAGTGCCTCCCCCGATAACAGCATCTATGGAACCCATGGGAGGGGCTCAAATGCATCCCGCGGAGAAAGAGCGACTGTTTTGTTGTTTTCTGCCTCCTTTGCAGCCGGAGTCTTTTGAAAGCACAGGACACTGCAGCTGGAGAACCTTCCTCTCCAGGGTTCAGCATTTCTAGGCCTTCACCCAGCAGCCCTAGAACACAGTGGACACTTTCCAGCCCTCGGCTCAATGATGTGAGCCTCTGCATGCTTTTTCAACACAGAAACTGTGGCTTTAAAAGGAAGAGCTGCTCCGTGGCTCTGGGCACCGCTCAGCAGTCCCAGCTGTATTCCTGAATTGGTGTTGAAGACGCAGGTGGTGTCTTGGGTCCATTCTCACCCGCATCCCTCCAACGCCCCCAGCGAAGCCAGTGTGAACGGGGCGGGGCCGACAGGCCTGCAGACACTTGCACCAGCCCGTTTTCCTGTCTGCTCCCAGTGCTAATAAACTTGCCCACCTGACCGCCAGCAAATTTGGAGACAGGGATGGTTTCTGATTTGCAGCAGCTGAATTTCAGTCCTCGACTCTCCTCGCACTGACTTCTCCTGGGGTTTTGGGGACAACTCAGGACCCCCAAACCCTCAGATGTACAGCCGGAAAGGAAAGGTGGTCTAGGTGTGTGCATGTGTGTCTCAGTCACCCTTTTCTTTAGAAGCATTAGCTTTCAGGAGTCACCAGCAGGTCCCAAGGCTCTTCTCCCTGCAAGCCAGGTGGTGTCAGACCTGGAGGAGGCCTGGCAGGTGGCAGGAGGGTGGTGGCAGGAGGTGGCGGCAGCAGCCGAGAGACCCTGAGGAGCAGTGTCCTTGCAGTTGTCCCCCTGGATTCACTCAGGTCCGGTCTGGCCGCTGGAAGATTCCACAAGAACTGTGAGAAGCAAAGGCCCTGGGGAAAGCGCTGCTAAGACAGAGCAATGCTGGACAGAATTTTCTGGAAAACTTCAAGGCTCCCAGGAACGCCGGGCAGCCTCATATCCAAAAGTCACTGCACGATGTGGCGAGGCTGCCCTGGGGTAGGTGGGAGAGGGTGAGGGGACTGGGGTCGGGGGAGCTGGGTGGGGGACCAGTCCTCAGTCTTTTGTTCTCCGTGGAGAATCTCACTCCGAGCCTGGAGAGGCTGCAGAGTCGCCCTCCTCGGGGTCCTGCCCATGAGGGGAGACGGGCTGACCGCCCTTCACACGCTTCCACTTCATCCTGCGGTTCTGGAACCACACTTTGACCTGGCGAAGGAAACAAAGGGGAGGGGTCACTACACCCATCGCCCCAGTGGATGCTCAAGCCAGTCGGGGCACAGCCCCAGGGACCCCACTGCCTGCCCCTCCTCACCCCCCCAAAGGCTCCAGGGACTGAGACCCAAGGGAGGACACACCTATCTGCCCCGAGGTCTGTCTTGTGTCTCCAGATAACAGAAAAAAAGCCCTAGACAGACATGAGAACAGGTTCTACAAGTCCTTCTCCGCTGGCCCCGCCCCCTTTCCCAGGCCCAGAACAGAGGACGCTGGCCTCGCCCTTAGGCACATTGACAAAGTACTGCCCAGCTTCTACCACTCTGGTCTGCACACTGTCTCACCTGAGCTGCAGCATTCCCTGAAGGTAATCAGGGGTTGTGACCTGTTTTACAGGTGGAGACCCATAGAGCGGGGGCGACATGACCCCAATGACCCCAGGGTCACAGGGCTAGCAAGCGGTAAGAAGCGGGGTTTGAATCTAAGTCTGCCAATTCTAAACCCAGTACTGCGGCAGAGCGCTGGCAGCCGAGAGCTGCCAGCTCGTATTAACGCCATTATCATCACGCTCCTGTGCGCACTCTGCGTCAGAGCCTGGGCGTGGGCGGGATGCTCTGCGGGAAAGCCCGAAACAAAGGGCCAGGAAGTTCTTCCGCAGCGCGTGCCCGGGAAACGCCGCCTACCGGAACCACCTGGAGGACGGATTAGAAATGCAGATCCCAGGCCTACACGCTTTATTACTGCAAAGTCGCTCTCTGGAGCTCCAAAATCTGCATTTGAAACAAGCACCTAGGGGATCCCCATGCACACGCAAGTGGGGGAATCACCAGGTCAGGAGCTCCAGTGCTGGCTGCATGTGAGAACGACCTGGGGGACCTTTAAAAACCCTCATGCCTGCACCACACCCCTGTCCCATCAGCCACCCTCCTCAGCCAGGAACATCTCGCCAGGCGATTCTCAGATGCAGCCGCAGTTGAGATCCACTGCATGGGGCAGCGAGAGAAGGAAAAGGAGAAGATTCAGGGAGGGAAGGGAGAGGGGAGGGCCGAGGAAAGGAGCAATGCCCAGAAGAGGAGGGCCCCCCCCCCCCTGGACTCCTACCTGCCTCTCGGAGAGATCCAGGTTCACGGCGATCTCGTATCTCCGCAACCGCGTCAGGTAGTTGTGGTGCGCGAACTCCGCCTCCAGCTCCCGCAGCTGCTCCTTGGTGAACGCTGTCCGCTCCTTGCGGGCCTTGCTGGCTCCCTCCGGTTTCCGTCGGTTCTCCTGGTTGTCTGAGGAGAGGGGGGCCCCCCGAATGGGAAGACATGAGTCTCGAGGGCTTCGGTTCCCTCCATTCTGTCCTCACGCAGGGGGGCAGCCTTTCCCTGTCTCTCTCATTTTCAAAGGATGCTGGGAAAGAACCCACGCTGTCCCTTTACCGTTCCTCCCAGTGTCTTAACCCCCTGAGAACTGGGAGGGTTCTCGGCTCCCAGACTCAGGTGCCAACCTCCTCACCCCTCGCTACTTTTTTGTATCCCCAAAGTGTAAGAAGCTGCCTTTGGCTCTTTAATGACCTCTGCCATGCAGCTCACCACCACCAGCGTCACCCCCCCGCCCCAACTTGACCTTAGGAGTGGGCAGGATGCTCTAAAACAGAGGCTCTCTGTCCTCCGCGACGTCGGCAGCACCTGAGAACTGTCGGCCATGCCAGTCCTGGGGCCTCACTCACCCCACACCAGCTGCATGAGAGACTCTGGGAGCGGGGCCCAGCGATCTGTTCTAACAAGCCCTCCAGGCGATTCGGACTCATGGTCCAGTTTGCAAACCACTGCTCTAAGGCCTGCCGAAAGGGTGTTTTGGCGGCAGCATCAGCAGGGAGCTGGGCAGACTTGCAGGGTCTCAGACCGTCCCTGGTCCCCCTGCCCACTGAGCGGGGGGCCTGCATTTCAGCAAGATCTCTAGGGGGCGGGCTGTGGGCCAGGGTCAAGAAGTGCTGCTTTAAGATTCCTTCCCCCTCTGACACCAGAGGAGTGCGGAAAGTCCATCTATGAAGGGGGCTCCCAGGTGGCCACAGCAGGGGCTCTGCTGTAACTGCTTCCAGGGAGCAGGGAGCAAGCACAGTGCATGTGCCAGTCCCTCCGTCCTGCCGAAAACCCAGCCATAGCCCAGCCGGGTGGGTTCCAGTGCCAGCCCTGTTTCACAGAGCAGAAAGCTGAGCACGGGGCGGTGAAACCAGTGGTCCAAGTTCATCCAAGTGCGATCGGACAGTGAGTGGATGGTGGGGGCAGGACTCGAACCCAGGCAGCTGACTCACACACTGATCCAATGAAGTATATGGAAGAAGGGTTTACAAACTGAAAGCCGTGTACAAACAACCGGCACTGTAAGTAATCTACCTTCACGACTAGGGGTGGAGACCCCGCCCTCTGCACAGTTGACCGAGAGTGGGTGCCACGCGTATGGTGCACCGGGTCGTGACCACTTCCCCTGCAGGCTCCGAAGTGAGGGGAGTCCCTCACTTCCTCCTCCTGATTTTACAGACTTGGAGGCAGGGCCCACAGCCGGGTGCTTTACTGAAAGCCACCCCCACCGCCCCCAGCCTGGTTGGGAGGGCTGTGGGGGAGATGGTCTGTTTCCAGAGGTGAGTCTACACTCACCCGCGGTGGTGGGTACGGCAGGGAGGCGGCCCACACCCCTGGGCAGGCAGCCACAAGACTGGCTGGGGTAGGGGACGAGAGACCCTTCGTGCCAGTTCCCATCTCAGCCCTTCCTTTTCCTGCTTAGTGTTCAGGCCCCTTGCGCGTCAGGTTCCTGATCCTCCCCTCCCCCGCCCCGCCCCCCGCTCCCCGCCCCCCTCCCCCACCGCGTCCGGAGCCCCGGGAGAAGGGCCGGCGTCCCGGTGCGGGGTGGCGCCGTGCCCCTGACGTTTGAAGCGATTGCCCACCGCACGCCCCCGGCGCCCAGTGGAGGAGGGAAGACGAGTGGGCGCCGCCGGGGTCCCGGGAACCGAGAAGGAGGGGGGGCGCCCCCGGGGCTCCCCATGCCCCGATGCCCAAGTGCTGGGGTCGTGGCGCCCTGTAAGGTCGGCCTTCTGCGGGGCGCACAGGGGAGCAGGACAAGCCGCGATCTCTCGCCCCGGGTGCCCGCCTGGCGGCCTCTGGCTCTCGGCTGGAGAGGGCCGGCCCAGACCCTTCCGGAAGCGGGCGCGTGGGCTGGAGTGGAAGGACGCGCAGCCCCAGCCGGGTCCCTCCGGAGTCCTCGGCCTTGGCCGCTGCGGGGCCCCGGAGGGCGGCGGTCATGCAGCGGAACGTCGGCCGCTGGAGCACATCCCGGTCCGCTGGCCGGCCGGCAGGAGGCCGGGAAACCGCTCATTTCCCGCCCCCTCCCGTCCCAGGGCTCAGTGCTGTCCAGCCCCTCCCTTTAACAGCTGAGGGGGCGTCAAACCCTGGATCTCCTTGCTGGAGCCTCTGAGGAAGTCACTGAGCGTCCCTGGGCGGCAGTCACCTCATGGAGAAGTTGGGGAAAATAAAGCACTACCTGCCAGCCAGGGTTATTGGGAAGGTTGGACGAGCTCATGTGCGGAAAATGCTTTTGAAAATTTAAAGTGCTGGAAAAATATAAAGCACAATTCCATTTTATCAAGTGCATGAGACGCCACTGGAGGGGCTGGGTTAGTAACAGCTGGCGGTTCCGAAGGCCTCCGTGTGCTTAGATGAGCTGCGTTAACCCTCCCCACACAACAAGTGGGCGCTATCATCACCCTTCAGCACTGTCCCATGGATCTGTGGTCATTTGACTAACAGCTCTCTCTCTCTTTCCCCAAGGATGTAAGTGCTTTTTCTCACTTGCTACTGCACCTGGCACACAGGGGCTACTTGTTAAATATTTGCTAAATTCTTCTCGCTCTACAGAGGAGGAAGCAGCCTCACAGAGGCCCGGGGCCTTGCCCAGTGTGCTGGGCAACTTTTAGGCGGCAGAACTGAGATTCGAACCCAGGCCCGCCTGACTAGAGCTGAGACCATCCATCCTAGGGTCAGGTTCTCCGTTTTGCGCCAGGCTGGCCAGGGGCTGGAGCTGTACCACGCGCCAGCTGGGCTTATCTCCACCTCCAGGGCTCCCAGGGTGGGGGGCTCACCCTGGTTGATGCCCACACTCACTCACCCCTTCTCCCAGGCGGGCTTTTGTTTAATAGGACCTCCCCTCTGGGGTCCCAGAAAACAACCCCCTGTCCCACCCACATGCAATCCTCCTGGGAGAGACGGGGGAGGTAGGAGGAGAACCCCCTTTGGTTGGTTTTCACCTGGTTGCGTGGGCAGCTGACCACTGTCAACCAAGCCAAGCCACACCCTGTCCACTCTCCTCTCCTGTCTCTAGCTCCCCGATCTAGGTGCTAAGGCCTCAGGACGGGGAAGAAGAGGACAGAGGACAAAGAGTTGTGAGCTGGGAACTGAGTGTTGGAGCCACCGTGTGAGCCTGGGGAAGTCCCCGGGGGGGGGGGGAGGGTGGGAGATGCCAGCACACGGGGAGGACACTTGTCCCTCATCAGCTTCCCAGCGAGGGAAGACCTTCCTTCACTGGTAGAAATGGCAAAAGCGCCAGAAGTACAGGAAGCTAGCTATGAGAACTGAAGTGGAAGTTACTGTTCTCTCTGTTCTGCAACTTTTTCATCAAGCTAGAAAAAAATAAAGACAAACTGTGAGCACTCTCATGCCATTTCTGGCTGGGGGCGTTCAGTCTGCCGGCTCGCAGGCACCGTGCACGCATGTGCACACCTCCTCCGGGACGGCTTGAACCCGAGCACACCTTTGTCGGGGAGCCTCCCTCACTCTCTGAGCCTCAGTTTCCCCATGGAGAGAAGTACGGCATCGGGCTGGGTCTTCTTCCCCTTGGAGAGCTGGCGTCAGAGTCTTTTCCAGAACGCAGCCCTGACGTCCTCTTCTCCTCTTTGGTTGAGAGCCCTTGTCCTTGAACCCGAGGCCCCTAACAGTTTCAAATATTCTTATCTTGGCCCCTGGTTCTTCCCTTCAGTCAGATCTGTGGCCTTGCCAGGTGCTCTGATCCAATCCAAGACTTTCCAAGGTCCTCAGCCCCAGGAGCTTCTCCCTCTGACACGCAGAGCTCACCACCCCACGCTGAGTGCAGGGGAGTTGTGTGTGCAGAGGGGTCTGCGGACCCCTTGACAAGACTGGGCCTTTCTGGCTCCAAGAGAGAGCTCTCTGACCTTGGGCGAGTCTTGTAAGTTCTCCAAGCGTCAGTTTCCTCATTTGCAGAACGGGAGCAGCTGCATCCACTGAGATCAGAAGGCTGCTGAGTGAGACGGTGGGATGAGGCGGGCAAGGTGTGTCTAACACCCGGCGCAACGCCTGGCTCAGTGCTGGGCCTCCCAGAGGCACCGGAAGAGGTTCTGCTGGAGATGATGCTGGAGAGACGATTCATGGCGAAGGTCAGAGGCGATGCCCCTCCAGGCACCACGCCTCCGGAGCCGCGTGCAAGGAAGGCCTTTTAAACATTTTCCCCTTCTCTATTCCTCCTCTGTGTCTCTGCTTGGATCTGTGTCTCTGGCCACCATTGGCCACGATCGTGTCTGCCTTCCCAGGGTCCGTGACTCCCGGCACAGCAACTAAGCATTGATCAGAACCACACATCGGTCCTCTTGGTTTTGCTTCTCCCTCAGGCGCCGTGGGTGCCTCTTCCAGGACCGCAGAGGGAGGCGGCTGGCACCCAGCTGGCCGCCACAGCCCCTGCCCAGCCCCCTGCGTGAGCAGGGCCACGACGGAGCAGGCGGCAGCAGTGCCCAGAGAAATACAAACAGGATGTGTGCGTGATTGCGGTCTCCACACCACCCGAGCGAAATTATTTCATCAATAGCTGTCACTTCTGGCAGGCTTTCCCGAAGTTAACAGACAGCCCTATGGGAGCCACGAGGAAGTTCAGACAGACTCCGGGGACGGTGCCTTTCTGCAGCCCTGTCTCTCTCCCCCCAGCCCTCCCAGCCGTTTTATACACATTTCTCTCCAGGAGATAGGAAGCCAGAGGCCATGTACTCAAAGGACGCTTTGCAGTTGACAATGTGTTTCTTTCCCCCAGAGATAAACTTCGTCTGGGCTTCCACAGTCTACGGAATCACAGAATAGTAGGGCTGGAAGGGGACTCCGAGGGAACCTGAGGTTGCTTTTTTATTTTGCAGGTGAGCCGAGAGTAGGTAAGAGGCTTGCTTAGAGACCACAGCAAGCGAGTGGCAGAGCTGGCCCGGGAACGTGCATTGCCTTGGTGGGAAGCTGTCTCCCCTCACTAGGCTGCTTCCTGTGCTTTCCTCTCGACTATTCTGGGAGCTAGGTAAGGTACACAGTATCCATTAGAAAGATAAGGAAATGCAGACCCAGAGACTAAAGGGCTTGCCAACCGCCACCCACCCCTCCAGGGACCAGTCCAGGGCTGCGGCCACTGCGTTGCACTGCCCTGGGGAGGCCGTGCTCACTGCAGGGCCCGCTAGTGTCTGCATCCAGGCCCAGGCCTGTCTCCCTGCGGCTCCTCAGGGAGGAGCCCTGGGGGCGTGACGTCAGCAGGTGAGGCCGGGACAAAGCCCCTGGAAGCGGTGTCTGGCTTTCTTCCCGGAGCACACCTTTGACGTCCTTGTTAGTTTGATGCTTTCCACTTCAGAGGGAGGAGTCAAAGCCCATCAGGTTAGACAAGACAGGGATGGAGCCAGCCCAAGCCTGGCAGAGTGTGGCTGCTAGCACGTCCCTGGCTTCCTGCAACTGCCAGCCTTCTCAACTGGGCCCCGCTGAACGCCCTGCTTCCCTCTCCCGTAGGTGCCCGAAGAGACATGGTGGGGATCTTGGCCTCTCTGAGGAGCCCAGCAGAGAGGCTGGGGAATGCAGGGCGTGTTTCCTGGGAGAGAAGCAGATTCTTCTGGACTGAAAGCGCCCCGGTGCTACGGCCGTCTTTGCTGAGAGTCCCGGGTGGGGTGGGCGTGAGGGTGGACGGTGGTGAGGGGGAGTGAAGTGGGTGGGGTGATGAGATGGGGACCCGGAAGAGGGGGGCAGAGAAGGGGGAGGGAAGGGGGCAGTGAAATTAAGAGTTGGGGGGCAGCAGCAAGCCGCCCAGACGGGCTGGAGGGAGGCAGGGGGCAGCCCCGGGCTCTGTGGGTGTTTATAAGTTCCAGATGTCGTCCTTAGCTGTCACCAAAGGAAGTGTGGGCTCCAGGACCCAGGCCCCACCACTCACACTATTCCCCCACCATGGTGTTTAAGGAAAACAGGGAAACACATGAAATAGAAAAGGCTAGGGTGGGGGTGGGGGCGGAATGCTGGCCAGAGGCCAGGGAGGCCTGATTCGGTGAGCAGACCGGGCCCTGGGGAAAGGGCTAGCTCTGGGGGTCTGCAGGGGTCTGCCTCCCAGAAAGAAGGGCTGCTCTGCCTCTGGGAGTGTCCCACCTCCCTGGGTCCAGGTGCCCTGATTTATTCCAGTCACAGAAATAGGTGAGCGGGGGTGGGACCCCTGAGCTCCCAGCCTGGCAGGGCAGTAGGCAGGGCTGAGGCGGCCCCTCGCATGCATGAGCTTCTCGCGGCCCACGGGCGCTTCGGACCTTACACCTTAGAAACTGAAACTGGTCCGCGTCCTGCTGCCTCGGTGGAAACTGACTTTCTCCAGAACTTCCAGAATGTGTCTGGATGGGGCCTGCGCAGGCCTGGGCCCAGGGTCTGTGCTGCTGCGTCTGAGTTCAGACCATGGCCAAGGCCTGGGGCCCTGCTTTGGGTCTGTCACAGGAGGAGAAGCAGGAGCTCCAGCCAGCAGTCAGGGGACTCCCAGCAGGAAGGGGGAGTTCCAGTCCTCTCCCGAGCTGGCCACGCCGGAGCCCAGGGCTTCTCCCCCGCTGGGGGTTCCAGGGTTGGAGCTGGGGTGAGAGGGCTGCAGCTGCCGTGCACCCCTGAAACAGCATGCTGTCCAGCTCTGCCGAGCCCCTGGAGCAGGGAGCTGACAGGGGCAGGTGGGCCTGGCCAGGGGCAGGCTGCCACGGCTCCGTCGGGGTTTTGAACATGGGCAACCCGGGAGGCAGCCAGGAGGAGGGAAGCCTTTGATGAGAGAAGGGTGCTCCTTTGTAGCTTTGGGCAACATAGGTCGAGGGGTTACAAAGTGCTGGCTGGGGTCTTCAAGATCTGTGATCTGATCTGGTCCCATGGCAGCCCTGTGAGGTGCTGTCATCCTCGGAGGGGGAGACGGGGGCACACTGAGGGTCAGGAGTTGCCCGAGTCCACACAGCCAGGACGTTGCGGGTCCAGAGCTTAAAATGGGCCTGCCCTGTCAGTGCTGCGGCCCAGCCAGGGGCTGGGGGAGGTCGTGAGGTCACCCAGTGCAGTACTCAGCGCCACTCTGGTGACCCAGGCGACACTCACTGAAGTCTGTTTATTTTGTCGTCACCTCCTTTCCTCCCTCCTCTGTCAAACAGCCCACCTCTTTTTTCTTTTTCTTTTTTAGATTTTTAAAATGTATTTATTTTTAGAGAGAGGGGAAGGGAGGGAGAAAGAGAAGGAGAGAAACATCAATGTGTGGTTGCATCTCGTGCGCCCCCTACTGGGAACCTGGCCTGCAACTCAGGCATGTGCCCTAGACTGGGAATTGAACCGGCGACCCTTTGGTTTGCAGTCCGGCACTCAATCCACTGAGCCACACCAGCCAGGGCGCCTACTTCTTTAAAGACTCATTCCTAAACTGTCTGTGCTTTTAAAATCTCTCTCTCTAGGTGTAAGATAAGGATGTGGGGATTCGCCCCCCCTGAGTGGAGGAGCTCTAATGGCAATGGGACTGGAGAAGATCTGAGGTTGTGCCCACCTTAAGACGCTGCTTTCACCAAAGGGGTTTTAATGGGAACATTTGTGCCACTGCTGAGAACCCTGTCCTTGTCCCTATACACCCTGTTTATGGGCTGATTGTGTCCCTTCTTCCCTCGGAATGTGCCTGTATTTGGAGAGAGAGCCTTTAGAGAAGTGAATGAATTAGAGTGAGCCCTAGTCCAGTCTCGCTGGCATCTGTATAGGAAGACACTGGGGGTGTCCACACACAGAGGAAAAGACCTCACGTGAGAATATGGCAAGAAGATGGCCATTTGCAAGCCAAGGCGAGAAGCCTCAGGAAAAATCAAACCTGCTGACATCTTGATCTTTCACTTCTGGCTTCCAGCACTGTGAGAACATGTCTGTCTGTCATTTCAGCCACGCTGTCTATGGTATTTTGTTGTGACAGCCTGAGCAGACTAAGACACCCCCGAACTCCCCACAGCCAGTGCTGACCACTGGGGAGAGGGAGCAAAGCCACAAGGGGTGCGTGGCAAGGCTGATGCCCTCCCACAGGGGACCTTTCTGTAGTTAGAGAAAGGTTCCCTTTCCTGTAGCCTGGAGAACACAGCCTCACGTCCATGTGACATCAGGGCCCTCTCTGCCCAGCTGTGGCAGCCCCCCTAATTGCTCTGCCATGGTGGGTCCACTTTACTGCACAGCCACAGCAGCTCCATTTGTTTCCCACGGTGGCCCTGGTCCTCGGGACCCCAGTATCCCCTGGGGGATTCCTGCAGAGCCAGCTCAGCCTGCATGTGGCTGTTTATGTGTCTTTCTGACCCCAGCCCTTGCCCTGACCCTGGGCTGGTTTTATGACGGAAGTCTGGCTCTCTGCACACTTTTTCGTGAGTGAGACTGTAAAAGTTCTGATGCATTTTACAGAAGCATATCACACATGGTAGAAACCCTCATGCCGGGTGGCGGAGCCAAGTTCAGAGAAAAGTAAGAAAATGAATGAATGCGCTCTGGATGGCGTAGCTCAGTGGATTGAGCGCAGGCTGCGAACCAAAGCATGGCAGGTTCGATTCCCAGTCAGAGCACATGCCTGGGTTGCAGGCCATGGCCCCCAGCAACCACACATTGATGTTTCTCTCTCTCTTTCTCCTTCCCCTCCCTCTCTAAAAATAAATAAATAAAATCTTTAAAAAATGAATGAATGCATGCTAGGCTGCAATAGAGACTATTGACCAGACGTGGAATGGAGCTCCCCCTGCGTGCACATGTCTCCGTAGATGCTGGGGAGACCGCACAGGTGAACCAGAGATCATTCTGACCCTGCAGACACTTCAGTTTTAGGGAGGAGGTCAGCCATGTGCATCTGTAACTCTGGGTGCAAGGCCAACTGTGGTTTGATGCTAAGATGGAGGCATAAACAAGGCTTGCTTGGTGTATGTGGGGAGGGAGGTCAGGAAAGCATTCTTGGACACTCAACAAACTAGAAATAGAAGGAAATTATCTCAACATAATAAAGGCCTTATATGAAAATCCTATAGCTGACATCATACTCAATGATGAAAAACTGAAAGCTTTTTTTTTCTCTAAGACCAGGAACAAGACAAGGATGCCCCATGTCATCACATCCATTCAGCATAATATTAGGAGTACTAGCCAGAGCAATGAGGCAAGAAAAAAAAAATAAAAAGAAGAAGTAAAATAGTCTCTGTTTACAGATGGCATAATCTTGTATGTGGAAAACCTTACAGATTCCACAAAAAACCTTTTAGAACTGATAAACCAATTCAGCAAAGTTGCAGGGTACAAAATCAACACACGAAAAAATCAGTTGCATTTATATACAGTAGCAATCAACAATCTGAAAAGAAAATTAAGAAAATAATTTACATTTACAATAGCGTCAGATAGAATAAAATACTGAGGAATAAACTTAACCAAGGAGGCAAAAGACTTGTACACTTAAAACTGTAAATCATTGCTGAAAGAAATTAAAGAAGACGAATGGAAAGATATCCTATGCTTATAGATTGGAAGACCTAGTATTGTTAAAAGGGCCCTACAACGCAAAGTGATGTACGGATTCAATGCAACCCCTATCAAAAATCCCAATGTTATTTCTTTTTTGCAAAAATGGGAAAAAATCATCCTAAAATTCATATGGAATCTCAAAGGACCTTGAATAGACAAAACAAATGTGAGAAAGTGAGACGGAGGCCTCATAATTCCTGATTTAAATACATACTGCAAAGCTACAGTCATCAAAACAATATGGTACTGGAATAAAGACAGACATACAGACCAATGAAACAGAATAGATGCCCAGAAGTAAACCCTCTCATGTGTGATCAAGTGATCTTCAGCAGAGGTGGCAAGGCTACACAATGGGGAAAGGACTGTCTTCAGCAAATGGCATTGGGAAAAGTGGATATCCACAGGCAACAGAATGAAGTTAGACCCTTTCCTTCCACTGTATTCAAAAATTAACTCAAAATGGGTTAAAGACCTACACATAGACCTAAAATTATAAAACTCCTAGAAGAAAGCATGGGAGGGAAGCTTCATGACGCTGGGTTTGGCAATAGTTCCTGGGATATGACACTGAAAACATAGGCAACAAAAACAAAACTAGACCAATGGGACCATGTCAAACTTAGAAACTTCTGTGCAGCAAAGGGAACGACCAATAGCATGAAAAGGCAACCTGCAGAATGGGAGAAGGTATTTGCAACCCACCTATCTGATAAAGGGTTACTATCTAGAATATATAAAGTACTCCGACACGTCAACAACAAAAGTCAAACAATCCAACTAAAAACGTGTCAGAAAACATCATCCGTGTCACCAATCATCAGGGAAACGCAAATCAAAACCACACGAAGGGACCCCCTCACACCCATTAGGAGGGCCACCAACAGACACCAGCCAGACAGCCAGCCAACCCGGAAAGTAACAAGTGTTGGTGAGGATGTGGAGAAATGGAAATTCTTGTTTATTGTCGGTAGAATTGCCACATGGCACAGTGGCTATGAGTATGTGAGTTCAGCAAAAAATTAAAAATAGAATCACACGATCCAGCAATCCCACTTCTGGGTAAATAGCCAAGAAAATTCAAAAGTAGGATCTTGAAGACACGCTTGCACACCATGCTTATTGCGGAACTATTCATAATAGCCCAGAGGGGACTCAGGTGCCCTTCCACCAGCAGAGGAAGGGACAGATAAAGGAAATGCACTATATACACACAATGAAATATTATTCCACCTTAAAAAGGAAGGAAATTCTGTTATGATGCTACAACATAAAGGCACCCCAAGGACATTAGGCTAAGTAAAATAAACCAGTCACAAAAAAGACATATTCTGCATTGGATACATTTACAGGAGGTATCCAACGTAGTCAAACACTTAGACACAGAGAGGAGAATGCTGGTTGCCAGGCCTGGGACAAGGGGCAAGGAGGTGGTCGTTCCATGGGTAGAGTTTCTGTTTCATAGGAGGAGAAAGTTCTGGAAAGCGCTTCCACAGCAAGGCCCGTGGAGTTAGGACTGCTGTACCGCGCCCTTAAAAACGTTTGCGATGGCCGATTTTACGTGACGTGTTTTTGACCACGCTAAAAAGAAAAAGGAGATTCCCAATACAAGCTGTCCCATGATCAGAACCTCAGGAGAGCGCCTGTGTGATCCTAAACCGTTTTCAGAAAAATCAGCACGGGTTCTAGTGGATTCCACGATTTGAAACGTCTTCACCATAGCTTTCACTGAAATGATGCCGTATACAAGTGGTGTCATCAATTAAAAAAAAAAAGACAGAATCCTCAAAGAGGGGTGGTTTTCAAGCTGGATGCTGAAATAAGTAGGATGGTAATCGACCAAAGAGTGGGGGGAGGGAAAGCCTGTCCACAAATTGGGCGTGGGCGGGGGCAGGGGCGGTGGAGAAAAGGCCGAGTGTGTTTCTGCAAGGCGGGGTGGCGGGGGGCCAGTGAAGGGGAACAGGTGGGAAAAGGGGCCAGTTTGTGGAGGGTTTTAACCTCCGGCGGAATGAGGGTTCACGTGGCCGGGCGGAGGCAGGCGGAGGTCAGGGCTGGCGGGGGGGGAGAAACGCGGAGGGCTGAGCCGGGGCGGCACGCGTGTGGGCGCTGAGGGGGGAGGGGACAAAGCCCGTCTGGTGTAGGCCGAGGGAGTCCGTGGGAGCCCAGCCGGCGGTGCGGAGCCCAAGCAGCGGGGGGCTCTCCCCGGTGGGCGATCAGATTCACCTGATCACGCGCGACCTTCCCTTGAACCCCGTCAGAAAATCACCGAGAAATCCCTCATCCCCATAAATTACAGACAAGCACGGTAGCAATGACAGATTGGGGGCAACCAGCAGTGGCCTCGCAGCTGTCCCTGCCGGCAGGGGTCTTTAACACCCCGGGGTGAGATAACATCACACTAGCCTCCCAGATCGGTTTTGTGCTGGTGAACTAGCAGAAGGAAGGTCTCAGGGTGGGGGGCCAGGGGCCCCCACTTTCCCCATCATTTACTTGAGCAAAGGAGCCCCACTTCCGGTGGAAGCAGTTGGGGATGGCAAAAGAGGGAAAGGGGAGATCAGGGAACATTCCTCTTGAAACAGACATTCAGTGAGTGACCTTCTGTTACCTGAGGTATCAGCCAGCAGGGCATGCATTCCTGGGGGGCAGCTCACGATGCCCCCCCCACCGTGAGGCCAGGCCCCCCATCCTCCCCAGCAGATCTCTGAGCCCCTAACTGATGACAGTTACATTCTAGGGTCAACGATGACTGTCAGAGGTTCCCACCGCTGGTACCCCAGACTCAGGAATTTCTGAGAGAGTGTGTTTGGCGGATTCCGTTCCGTGTGCCCCATAAACAATAAACGGGGAGACCCGACAGAGGCTGGTTCTGGAAATACGGGCCTCATGTCACTCACAGCCGCTATTTCTGGACTTCACGGACTGGCCACAACGTTCATGTGGATGACTGTGTTTAACCTTTGTGGCACTCCACGTGGAAGGTGCTATTGTTATAGTTTCATTGTATAGCTGGGGAAACCGAGGCTCCCAGAAGTTAAAAAGCCTCCCAAAGTCAGGCCCTCCAAAGTCGAGGTGCGCACGCTGCGACCTGTCTGCTGGACTGGGAAGCTACGGAAAACCCGTGTCTGGTCCCTGCGGGTTCACCTTCCGGGGCTGGCTGAGCGGGGGCCGGGGCGGGTGGGTCAGGGGCTCACGCTGAGTGCAAAGTGCAAGGGGCGCCTCAGACCTCAGTGAATCAAGAGAGATTAATATTGTAACGCAACTTTTACAAAATAAACATTAATGCAAAAACTCCATGGTGAATAAAATAATCAACATTTTAAATAAGAAAGAATCTAGCCAGTGACTCAGGGTTGGTGGGGTGGGGGCGGGGGTCCTTCGTGGGTTGGTCTCTCGGGAGCAGATTCCTGGAGTGGGTGGTGAGCCTAGCCCGCCCCTTGCCCCTCCAGTTAGATCACAAAGGGGGACTCAAAGCAGCCAGCTGGGTAATAAGACTGTCCATGCTGAATGGGGAGCGGGTCTGGAATCCCAGAGAATGAATGAAAGTCAACTTGCTCTGCTGTGCCTCATGTGACTTCTGCCACTGCTGCTGCTCCTGAGTAGGGGGGGGGACCTTGAGGGAGAGCCCACAGCCCCTCGGGGATGGGAACCTCCCCTGACCCGAGGCCGACCCTATGAAGAGAGCAGGAAATTCAGCTGAGAGTGTCCGTGTCCCCTCGGGGCAGCCAGGGGCTTGGCACACAAGGCTACTTCCTAATGAATGTCATGGGCCCCAGGCCAAAAGGGAAGACGTACAAATGAGTCTTGCTGGAGCACGGAATGAGTTTTCCTAAGCCTGTGCCTTCCCAGTGCCTTGGCTCCCGGTTCCCAGAAAAGTGGCTGCAGGCAGCCGAGGAAGGTGTGGGCAGAGAGGGTGGCTGGCCGGCGCCGCAGAGGGGCGAGCTCTCCGACCAGGCTGGGGGCCAAGTCACCGAGAGCTCCTCGGAGAGGAGGAGGGAGGAGTGCCCCGTTCTCGGCAGACCTCCAGCCCGGGCTAGGAATAGTTCAGGGTTTAAGCGGCTGGAAACTTCCAGGGCCCTTCTGCTGGGCAGCCAGGAGAAGGGCTGTGGTCACTATTATCCGTGGTGAGCCCGTGGAGGGGCTTCTTCAAGCGTGTTTCCGAATCTCCCTGTTTCAAAAGGAGGATCGTGCTTGAAAGCGACTGTAGGGTGTAGGTAGGGTTTGGGGTCTGACATTTGGGGGTTTGAGCTTATTTCTAAGGTGATCAACTGTCCCGGTTTGCCCAGGGCTCAGTTGAACCCGCCCCCAGGGGGGTTCCAGGGACGCTGGACTTTCCATGCTAACATCAGAAAAGTCCTGGGGGAGTTGAGATGAGGGGATCCCTCTGTCCAGACCCCTTTCTAGCAGCAACCCCCTCAAACTGCGCCTCTGCTTGTCCACACGTGCAGAACCTGCCGATAAGACCTGCTGGGCTCACAGCGCAAACTGGCGAGACCCAGAGGAGCTGACGCAGGTTGCCTGCCGCCCCTCGAAGGTCCCCGACAGCACGTCCGCTGTCAGGCGGGCATCTGCAGCCTCTCCTCTCTCTCGGTTGGCGCGCTGTTTGCAGGGGCTGGAGTGGGGACGGGCTGAGGCCACCTCACTCACCTCCGCACCCCAGGGCCTTGGCTAGGTAGGGCCTGGCAAGAAGAAGATACTGGGGAAATCTGCACTACACTGAAAGCGCTTTGAGAAGCAAGGCACAGAATGCATGCAGTCCCTGGCTGGCGGGCACTCTCATTTTCTGCCTGCCCCTTAGCCCCGTGAGAAGGCCGTCTGGAGGTCAGACAGACAGACAGACAGACGTTGCCCCCCGGGCAGCTGTCAGGAGAACAGAGCGGGCAGTGAGGGCAGGGGGCATGGCCGAGGTGGGGCCAGGGGAGCAGACAATAGGGGGACAGGCGGCGGGAGAAGCTGGGGAGGGCCGCGTGGGCAATGAGGACACAGCAGGTCCCCACCACAGCGGGGAGATGGGATTTGGCTGGGGTCTTAACAAGAGGGGCAGCCTCATCCTCTCGCCTCTGGGACTCCGGCAGTGAGCTGAGCTGTACCTGCAGTCTGAGCTCCAGTGCTTGCCCTTGGCTGCCTGCCTGCCTCCCCGATTCTCCCCCAAGGCCGGTGATCCCTCTGGAGAGCCTTCTCTGGGGGTCACCCAGACCTCAGCATGCTGAGTGAGCTGCCCTCTCTGGCCTAGGCACAGCCCAGCCAGGCAGGGCGATACCTGGGGGGCTGTCTGCTCCACATGTCAGCACCCCCCCCATTCCTTGCCTCCCCCACCCCAGCCCTCATCCTGCTCCTCTGCCTCTAGGCTCCTGACCCTGCTTGACCACCCAGGCTTCTGGCCTTGGCTGCAGCCCTCTGAACTTCTTTCCCAGCTAATTCCCATGGTGAGCAAACCCCGGGGCTCTGGGGCCAGGATACGGTGGGGAGATGCACGGCCCAGAGGCAGCCTGGGTTCAGGGAAGCGCCTGTCCAGCCCTTACCGGCCCATGCTGGGCTCCTTCCCACACGTCCTCCAAATCTTTGTGGGTCCTGTTTCATTCTCTCGCTGGCACATCCTTCCTGGGGCCCAGGAGGGCTGGGGACACCTAGACCCATCACCCGGGAACCCTAGAACTCTGAGTAAAAGAAACCCCAAAGGTAACTCCTACATTTGAATAGGTCAGATAGTATTGTTTGCAGTGCAGGGCAGTCAGGCTCAGAGAAGGCAAGAAACCTCCCTAAGGTCACACAGTAAAAGAATGGTCAGCTGCTCTTCAGCCACCTACCTGAACTCTCCTTTTTCCGTCTGGTGGACTTCTTCTCCGTCTCATTGGCAGTGCTCCCAGGGACCTCGTAGTCCTCTCCTGGGCCTCCCGTGGTGTCCACCAGGCCTGGGCTGCTGGCCCCCAACTCCCTGGAGCCCCCGGTTGGGCCGGGGTCGAGCCTGCGCCGGGCCTCCGAGACAGGGAAGTGCCAGTCGGGGGGCTGTGGGAAGGCGGGGTGCTGCTCAGTGAAGACCCGCTCCTCCTGGGGCAGGCTGTGGGGGGTGGCCGCCAGGCAGGAGGCCGAGAAGTCGGGGTACGCTGCCGCCGCCGCCGCCGCCACAGGGAAGTCTGGTTTCTGGTGGAAGGAGAACGGGGTGGGCGGGTAGTGGGGTAGCCCCGAGGCCCCGCCGCCTTCCGAGTGGGGATTCCGCAGGCAGCCCCACACCGGGGCTGGTGGGTGGGGGCTCCTCATGCAGCTGCTGGCCAGGGGATCCATCTGCCGTCCGCTGCACACCTCAGTCTTTCAAAGGTCTGATTCGCCCACTGCTTATATTCAAATTTTTTAAAATGCAAAAAAAAAAAAAAAGAAATTAAAGAAGAGGGCAAAATATTCAGCAGAAAGTTCACCCCAGGAACCAAAACAAAAACCAAAACTAAAGTCTCTTTTTCAAGTCCACACACGTGTGGCCGGCTACACGTCTGTGTGCACACACTTATGTCTGGCTTCAGTTCTGGCGTCCTGCTCCCCGGGCACATCAGCCTGCCTACTGGGGTCCCCTGTGTGTGTGCATGTCGCCGATGACACTGAACATTGTCCCTGTCCCAGCCCCGACGCACCAGCTAGTGCAGTGCCCGTCCTGCAGCCCGCAGCGAACGCCTGCCCAGGGCTGGACCGGGGCTGCTGCGGAGACACACTTTTAAATGCTGCGGTGGGGAGAGAGGGACACATTTCTGAAGTGAAATGTGAGAGAGGAGAGGGAGGGGTTAACCCGCACCCACACCATCCCCTCCAACCAAAACCCGAGCAGGCCACGATTAATCATCAGAAACCTTATATGCACATCTAATGGGATTTGCAGATGGAGACTTTTAAAGAAACATTGTCTGTATTTTTTTTTTTTAAGGAGAGAGAGCAGCTCACCCATACAACTTCTTTAATGTGCCTTCTGTAACACTATGAAGTTACTTTTATTGCACTGTTAACGAAATTCCCCAAGTCTTGGATTTGGAAAAAGCCTTAAGTCAGATCCAGAATCCGTCAAGGGCCAGATTCCAGGGAGCGAGCGGAGAGGGGGATAAATGCAAGAGACAAGGGTGCTGATTGCGTTTGATTTAAAGGTCCTTCTGCTGCTGCTTGCGAAAAGGGAGGTGGATTAAAGAAATCTTTTTTTTTTTTTTTTGCAAGTCTTAGCGGCCCACAGGGGTCTGTGGTGTACAGAAAGACATCCTCCAGAAAAAAAATGATTTCTCTCTGCCCAAAGTGACACTCTTACTTTCTCAGTAACTTAAAAAAAAAAACAAACAATCAGATGCTTCCGTCCGTTTCTTAACCCCCAACTTCATGCCAATTAGCTACACGCTTCTCCAGAGGGGTTTCAAGGCATTTTTCTCAGTGACAAAGGAGAGGCTCTTACTTAGAGAAGGTCCTTGAAGTGTCTCCAGGCCTCCCCCACCTGCTCCCTGGCCCCCTAAACTTCACCCACCTGCTTCCCCCTCCCCACCTCCCACCCCAGATGCCAAGCTTCCCATGAGGCCTGGGGCACGGGAACAGGAATCAGGGGTAGTTTCATTCCTGAAGGGGTTCTCCTTGGCACATGGTCACGTGGGCGTCCTGGCCGGTGCCTGTCGCAGGAGGGCCAATTGCCATTTCACCCGGTCGGTCATCCCCTGTGACCTGCTGGTCTCTGTGGAGGGTTAATGCAATTTCTCGAGGGGTGGCATTCCAAGACCACGGACCAGAGCTCCTCTCCCGCGGAATATTTCCACAGCCCAGAGCAGCAGGGTCAGGGCTGAAATGGGTGTGAACTATAATAGTGGTGTCTCTGCTCGCTGGTTCCAAAGGAGTGTAGGGGGGGTCTTAGCTCTGTAGCCTGGGGGCTACACATGCTTTTCATGAAACAGGCTTTTCGTCTTCGGCAATGGGCAGCCGGCGCCTTGTCGGCCACAGGAGGAGACGGGGCCACAGCCTTAAAGCAGGCTCATTTCTCCACTTCGGCCAGGACGTAGCTGTTGCATGCACATTTCTCCTCCGAACCTCTCCACCCTCCTATTATGGGTAAAGGGAGAATTATGGTCACATTTTACAAACGAGGAAGGCGAGGCTCAGGCAGGTAGCGTGAGATGCTGCACATCACACAGCTGGGAACTGGCAGAGCCGGGAGCTGCCCCCAGGTGTGTGGAGCCACTCGGTGCCTGGACTTTGGGCTTGCACAGGTGTGGGTTCAAATGCCGGGTCTGCCACTTGCTTACTGTGTGCCCTGGGACGAGGCGCTTTGCCTCTCTGAGCTTCCGTTTCCTCAGCCAGGATGACAGACCACCCACCCACCCACTGACGACGGCTGACATCCATCCGCGGGTCTTCACACCTCCCAGCGCTCCCCCCCTGGATCCCCGCCAAAGCCCTCTGAGCCCCGTGCTTTACACATTGTCTCCATTTTTTCAGAGGAGGACTCTGAAGCACAGAGAGACTGTGTAACCAGCACGGGGCCACACAGCTGGGAAGTGGAGGCCCCGGGATTCAAACCCGGGCAGCCTGGCCCTGCTGCATCAGAATGCCTATCCCACAGACACTTGAGAAGTTTAAACCAATCGTTTATGTGAGTGGCCGAGTGAGTAATAGATAAATGGGGCTCCCTTCCTAGCCTGTCTCACTCTCCTTAACTTGACCATCTGAGGGGAGACTGTGGGGCTGGGGGGCACTATGGGAATTCTACAGGGACAGCCTGGTAAGGCCCCCAGGGCTCCAGGCTGTGGGGCTCCAGAAAGAATCCCTACGAGGCTGGAAGTTCCTAGGAAAACCCTCCCCAGGCCGGCCCGGCAGGCTGTAACCGGATTCCTGCCCTGGCCTCCTCATTGGGCCCAGGGAGGCCCAGCGGCCTGGCCCTTTGCCCCTGCAAGGGGTAGGCCCGGGGTCACGGCGGGGTGGGCGGAGAGGTCAGGAGGGGCTGTGGGGAGGGGCCCGGGCACCCCAGGACCCCCCTCCCCACCCCAAGCAGCTGCTAGCGTCTGTCAGCCACCCTGCGGGACGCGGCCAGGGGCCGCTGGCCTTTATGTCTTCCTGACAGGCCCCTCTTCTGAGGCCAGGAAAAAACAACAAGGGGCCCTCCCCTCTTGGCAGCCCGTTTGCTAGATGAAGGCCGGGCACCGGCACCTTTAACCTCCTCAAAGTCAGCCTGTCCCTGTCAAGGCCCCCGCGGGCCTGAGAGGCAGAGACGGATGGAAGTGGCTCTTTGTGGAAACAAGGCCCGAGGCCAGGAGGCCAAGGGGAGCGGGGCCTTCAGGAAGGGAGGGGACCCTGTTTCTGGTTGTTACGGGGGGTGGCCGGGGGAGGAAGAGGAAAAGCGTGTGTTGGGAGGAGGGGCCCTGGAGTGGGCAGTTGACGGGGCCGCACCTGAACCGTCCCAGAGAACTTGGAATTTCCCCCATTGGGCACGGCCGGCCCCCTGGCAGTGGGTTCTGGGTGCCGTGCCGTGCACCCCACCCGCCTGTGCCTGGGGCAGCTGCGGGGTGTCGGAGGCGGGACCTGGGGCTGCAGGTAGAAGACTCGGGTTGGGGACAGGGCCATGCGTGGTCTCAGGCAAATCCTGAGCCTTGGTTTCCTCGCTGGCAGGTGGCTGCTCTGCGGGATGTCTGTGCAAAGACTTGGCTGGCTGCAGAGGGTGGTGCAATGCTCTGCTGGCCCCCAGGGCACGGCACGTCCCAGCGGAGGATGAAGATGGCTCATCTTAGTCCCTAAACACCTTCTCCTATGGCCGTATAACAAAAGGTCAAGGTCATGGCCTCGGGAACTGGGAGAGCATGGGTTTAAACCCCAGCTCTGCCATTATAACGAGCTTCATGGCTTTCAGCAACTCGCTTTATCACTTGAGCCTCAGTGTTCTCATCTATACATTGGGGATGCACTTTTTCTTCTCCCCCCACTCAGTCTCTGAGAGAAGTGAGCGAGGCGAGCCTGGTGTACAGTTTTTGGTGACACGAGCCGGGTGGGGCTGAACACGCCTGAGGTTTTCATCCTAAGGGTAGCCCTGTAGAATGTGTGCTCCCTAAGAGGGACAAGACAAAATGATTAGCATTCGCTCAGAAGGCTGACGTGCGAGCCAGACGAGACACCTTTCCCGAGCAAGACCTCGGGGGAGGGGCGGGAGGCTGGCCCGCTTTCAATACGGAGGGGGTCTCCCGGGGCTGGGGTCTGCACTGTCGGGCCTGGCCTCCATGTGGAGTGTGTGTGTCCTCTGCCTCTCAGAAGGCTCTGAAGACGCAGGGTCGCTGCTGCCCTGCTGCCCTCGGGGACTGCGTGAGGCACAGGACCGAGGTGGGGGAACCACTGAATACAGTTCCCATGACTGCCACGGAAGCTCCCTCGGGGTGAGAGAGGTGGGGCCAGGCATTCCGCCCCAGGGAACCAGTGATGGGGTCTCTCTCTACCCTGTCCCGGGGAGTGCTGACGGAACAGGGACCGCTCCCTCAGAGGAATGTCTTCTCTCGCACACGTACATCTTAAACTTCGGGGCTGGCCGTCGCGTGCCCGCTGCCAAGACTATGGGCAGGTGCCTTAACAGCACGATGCACAGAGGGGCCTGCGTTGGAACCTCGGCTTTCAGAAGTCACGTGACCTCGGCTTCCTCATCGGAAAGGCAGAGGCTTGCTGTGCGGACGAGGTGCAGGCACCCAGAAGGGGCTCAGTAAACGTTCACTTTCCAGGGCTTCTGCGTGCGCCTGGCGGAGTCGGGGCAGCCAGGTGAAGCGCAGGAAGTCCAGGTTAGGTACGCTCCACGCAATATTAGGAACACACACTAAAACGCCGTGTGTTGTTGATTGGAAATTTAAATTTATTTGGGTGTCCTCCCTCCTCCTCCTCTCCTCCTCCCCAAATCTGGGAACCCTCATCTGAGGCAAAAGTCGTCTTCCAGATGCAAGACGGCTCAGTTGGGTCTTACCTTCTGGGCCAGGGTGTGTGCACTTTGACAGAAGACTCTGGAAGGCGTCTCCAAAGGAGGCCTTCCAGGGGGAGGTGTGGTATTCAGGCAGGTTTGCAGGAGGAGCCCCAGAAAGGTCTCCTGTGGAGGCCTTTTGAATGAGACAAAGCAGAAGAAAGGAGGGGGGAGGGAGGAAGGGTGTCCAGGTGGAGAGGGCGAGGACAAAGGTGAGAGCCCCTGGGCAGGAAGTGCCGAAAGAGAGGAGGAGGGAGGCCCCCTCCGGTGCGGGCCAGGGAGCCGGCTTGGGAGACTCCCTGCCGTCCACTTCCCGGGGTGCATTGTTGCCGCCCTTGCTTGCGAGGCAGCCGTGCCATTATTGGGCGGGGCGGCGGGGGGGAGGGGGGCAGCTAAGCAGATAGGACAGCAAACTGGGGATTTATGTGGTGTGGGAACAGCTCGGGTTTCCCTCACTGTTTACCCAGCAGTATTTTGTAAAACAGAAGTCAGCGCGAGGGTAACCACAGCTGGGAGTTACTGGCTCTGGCTGCGAGACCAGCCGTGGTGGTGGGGGGGGGGGTCTCCTCCATAGCACTTTGCTCTGCATTAGCTTGGAAGTTGCTCAAGGAATGTGCCCTTCCCCAGCGGGGGTCCAGGTAGAAAGGGTGGGCAGGTCCTAGGCCGCTCTCTCTCCTCCAGGACAAAGGCCAGCACCCCCGAGGGAGCCTGAAGCCTTAGAGGTCACGCAGGCAGGGGTCAGGACCCCACCTGGGGCCAGGCTGGGACACACCAGCTAGGGAAGCCGGCCAGGAGGGAGACGTGATGGCAGAGAGAGGGGGCTCCACCTGCGGCTCCGTGGGGCGGGCCAGTTTCGCCTTGCAAGAACACGGGCGTAGTTTCACCAGATCTTTCTAGATTTTTCAAAGAGCCACGATTCTAGATTTTTATAGGGGCTGTCTCCATTTTTAAACGTTGGCAATGAATTTAAAACACTGTTGCTTAATTAAAAGATGCCGACGGGCATAATCTGGTTCTCGAACCGGCCACCTGCAGTCTCCGCTCCCCTCCAAGGCTACCTGCTCCGACTTTACCGATGACAAAGCTCCGGCCCAGAGAGGCCTAGTGGCTTGCCAGAGGCTGCACAGGCTGCTACTGGGAAAACCATGGGCCCAGGACGCCGGCCCTATGCTCCTTGCCCAGGCTGGCGGTTTTGTTGGCTGAGCCTGGGGGTCTCACCAAACAGTTCTGCAGGTGTTCCCCAAGCAGGTCTCATTTGCACAGACGTGACATTTGCAAACGCCCCCATGACTGACTCGCTTCTGGCAATGGCCCTGAGGGAGTGGGGCTGGCGTTAATCCATTTCCCATAGGTGAGGGGACCCCGAGGCTGGGAAGGGCTGAGGCCTGGTCCTCCAAGAACAGACGGGTGATTTTTCCACCTCCAAACTCTGTCATCCTCGGGGGCGGGGCTGGGGTGGGGTGGGGACAGCCTGAGATGGATCGTAAACTCCTAAAAGGAACCAGAAAATGGATGGATGGGATACTTGGGTAAACGGAATATTCTCCGTAACTGAAAGTTAATTGAAAATCCATAGGTTATCAATTTTCCAAGCAAGGGAATAAAACAGAAGGTATTTCAAAGAGCAATTATGGGAGGCACGGTTTAATCTTTCTTTGATGATTCCGAAGGCATGTCTGTCAGGGGGATGTAATGCTTCGGGGTGTCATTACGAACACCAGTAATTACCGCGTGGAGCTGTGAGGCAAGTCCTCATCAGTTCCCTCCCGGCTGTTTGGGGTGTTCTGATCGCAGCGCAGGGCGGGGAGCGCGCCCACGTTCTGACCGGCTCTCTCCGCCTCGGCCCGTTTCAGGGCGGTGCCCCGGGGAGGAAGCCTGCCAACCTTCGCCTTCTCCTGTCAACCTGGGATGATGCCGACTCCTTCGGTGCTCACCGTAGGAGGTGCTGCTCAACAAAGGGCTGAGGATCACACGGGGTCAGAGCAGGAAGGCATCTCAGGTCATGAAGTGTGTGCACTCGCTTCATTTTACCAGGGAGGAGTCCGAGGCCCAGAGAGGTTAGGGCCCTTGTTGAAGGTCACACAGCAGGGGGTGGGGTGGGGGTGCTGGAATCTGGGGTTTCTGCTTTCTAGACTTTTCCTGAATACCCTACCAAGGCAGAAAAGTCCTGTGGGGAGCAAAAGCTTAACACAGGGTTGCACATGCAAACAGAGATGCACAGGGTCTGTCCAGCCACAGATCTCCCTGGCCTCAGGGCACAGGTGTGCGGACCCCTTAGCTCAGGGCGGGCAGGAACCTGGGCCCAGATAGCTGAGACGGTCTGTGGTTTCATGAATGTCGGAGCATTTTACTACGCGGTAATTTTGAGGGTTCAGGCTCCCAAGGCCTTTCTTCTTTTAATTGAAGAAATAAATAAAGTCCTCTAAGGCACGCCTGGCCGTGGAGAAAGGCAGGTGCAGTGCGCACTCCGAGGACAGCAGCAGCTGGGGAGGACTCCGTGTCACGGAGCAGTCAAGTCCGAAGCAGAGAGCGAGCCGGCCTCGTCGGAGCCCCCGGAGAGGGAGACCGCGAGGGCGCCACACACAAGCGCGTGTCCACGTGTGCACGCCTCGTCCCTACACAGAGCCCACGCATGCGGGCCACACGTTATGTACAAAAGCGAGGAGAAGCTCAGCACACCAGCCCCGCCTGCGTGTTCATGACAGACGCCGCTGTGTGTACGTCCTCGCCGTCACGGCAGAGCCCCTGTCATCCGGGCAGAAAGACCGAAGTGGGGGCAGGCACTCCCAGCCACGCACGCACTGAGCTAGACACGCCAGGGGGCACATCAGGGCAGACGCGTCCCCACACCCCTCTCCCTCTGCATGTGCGAATGCTCCCCCTCACCAGGTGTCGCGAGTTTTATCAGCCCAAACCCACAGACAGAGGGACACAGAGGTGAGCTCTGAAACCCTGGCGTCCCGGCTCTCTGGTCTCCCTCTCGCTCTCGCACGCACGTGTGCACACACACACACACACATGCACACACCGATGCATGCCTTCAGCCTTGGGTTAGTTTTGAGAGCTGCATGGGGGGTTATGTTTTCAAAAGGCAACAGCATTCACTCTGTTGGCTTTCCCCACATCACCGCTCCCACTTTGGGCATCCGAATAGTGAATGCCCCAGGTCTTGGACCATCAAAGCATCTCACGTGCTGGTCAAAGGGTCCTGCCTGATAGTCTGTGGAGGAGCTTTCACCTGCAGGGAGAGGAAGAATAAGGAAAACTGGTGCGAGTGTTGAAAACGGAAACAGTTCAGCATTAGGAGGGACGGGAATACGGGCCCGGGGTCGCCATCTGGTGGTTATCATCAGAACTGCAGCACATTCAGCCTTAAACCCAGGCCTAAGCTTCTGCTCTTCCAGAATGTGTGGACGGGCCTGTGACTCTAGCAGGGAGGAGGAGTGGGGTGCCAAATCCCTGTGGCCTAACCCCTGCAGCCTAACCCCTACAGCCTCACAGCTGCATGTAGACACGGAGGGCGGAGAGAGAGCTATGTCCAGGTTATGAACCCCTCTCCCCCAACACAGCCCCAGGCTCACATCTGCCTCAGCTTCCGTTTTCTGGATGTTAAATGGAAGATAATGGGAAAGTCAGTGGACTGGGGGCGGTCTCCACCCTCTGCTGTTAACAATAGCCAACAAATATTTATTGAGTCCCTACTGCCCGAAGTACTGGAGTGAGTGAAACAGACCAAGTTCCTGCCCTCGTGGAGCTGAGCTCCTAGGGAGGGTGTAAGAGACACACACACACACACACACACACACACACACACACGAAAGCAGGGACCTGTGCCCGTGCTCAGTGCCAGGATGAAACACACGCGGAGCAAGTGGGAGGGAGGTGGTGTGGGTGGGGCTTGTGTTGTCTTAGGCAGCGTGGGCAGCGGTGGCCGCTCCAGTGAGGTGGAGGAGCAGAGCCCTGATGGGAGTGGGGAAGGGAGGGAGCATGCAGAAATTCAGGAGAACAGCACAGGCCAGGAGCACAGCAACGTGGGCAAGTGCACCGATGCGGAGAAGCGCTCGGAGAGCTCAAGGAATGGCGAGGAGGCTGGAACGGGGTGAAGGACGTGGGTGGAGAGAGGTCAACAGTGCAGCGGGGTGGGAGGAGGGGAGCCCAGGGCAGGCGACTGTGTACGTTGTTACCCCATCTTGTTCCGACACGGGCGTGAAGGCAGCCCTCGGTGTCTTCCACGGAGAGCACGCCGTGGTCTCGGCACCACCCTGAGTACTTGGCCGCGTGTTCAACTTGGCAGCAACAAACCCTGGTGCCTCTCTGTGTTTCTTACACAGTCCGGTTCCAGGGAGGAGACGCACTCCCATAGAACAATAGCAAGACATAGAAGACAGCGCAAGGTGTGAGTGCGGAACAGTGTGGCCTCCACAGGCATTTGCAGCCCGGAAGGTCATTCGGGGCTGGAGTGGTCACAGCACTCGTCTTTGGGCACTTGACGGTGTGAGCCTGGCATGGCTGCATGCAGGACAGGGGGCGGGCCATCAGAAGTGGGGACAGTCTGGGCAAAGGATGGCAGGGCGTGAGAAGCGTCACCCTGAGAATAAACATGCCCCCTTTCAGGAAGAACAGAAAGTGCCTCGATCCTTCATTTAATGTGTGATTATTGAGCGAGACACCGTTCCCCAGCTCAGTAACTTACCGACCGGATGAACTTGGGTGAGCCTTGGGCAGCCTGGTGACAACACCACCAGTGACTCTGGTGTACGCATGTGGGGACAGTGGGATGAATGGGTCACAGTGTCTGCCCAGAAAGACTTCGAAGTCCAGAGAGGGGAAGGCGGGAAACCTGTTAGCTCCAGGTAGAGATTCCGGCCCCCTGCTGCGACTGGCTGAGGGCAGTGGGGGGTGTGGAAGGCCGGTCGCCTAGCAGACCAGGGCCGAGGCCCACGCTCCATGACGAGCAGCTAGGCCTGCCTGCCTCTCCTGCAACAGACGTTTCCGAGTAAGCTTGTCCCTCCAAAAGGCATAAAAAGAAACTTCTCAAAACCAGTCTCCTCCATGTACTTCGGGAGCTGACCTCCCGGAGAAAGGATTATAAATGCAAGAGTCTCTCATCAATCTACAAACAGGCACTGAGCACCCACCTAGGAGATCAGAGAAGAGGTCCCTGGCTGGGGACCTCCTGTAGGGGCTCCCTGGGGTGGCCCAGCAGGCTCTCCAGGCAGAGGGCGACTGGGCCAAGGGGGTGGGGAATGGGTGCCTTGGACTGCTGATCAGAGTGGAGAGGTCTCAGGGCCGGGCAGGGCTGGCCTGGGGAGGCCCAGGGAGGGAGGGGCTGGGAAGGATTCAGGAGGCCCAGGGAGGGAGGGAGGTGCGTGAGGAGGTGGTCATGTGTGTCAGGGGGGACAGGAAAGAACCAAGCAGGAATGCGAAGGGAGCGTCCTCGTTGGGCCGAAGGGGAAAGGAACAAAGCAGGCTGTCTGGAGGGCAGGTGCGGTGGAAAGCAAGGGGGGCTACTGCTGGGAGGGTCTTAAGAGCCAGAATGCAGAGTGGGGAACGCCCGCTGAGGAGTCCAGAGGGCACGAGAAGGTGCCGAAGTTGTGTGGGGGGGGCAATGTTTGCACAGGGGCACTGGAGGGGGAAGCGGAAGGAGGCCATTTGGGAATCTGAGAGAGCAGTTTCCTGGGGGGCGGGGGGGCTGCTGCAGGCTGGGGGTGGGGGTGGGGGCAGCAGGAGGCAGAAGGACTGGACTCTGCAGGAGCCTGGAGCGGCCTGTGTCCTGTAAACAGCCCTCTGCACCCCTCAGCAGCTCTGGGTTCAGGCGGTCTCTAGGATTTGCCACTGGGATGCCCCTGAGTTAGCGGAGGCTCCTTAAGTTCCTTGCAGAGGCAGCCACAGACCTTCCAGGTCTGAGGGAGCTTCACATTCGGGTGCGGGGAGCACCCGTATTTGGACAGAGCAGTCCAGCCTGCCCTGAGAATTGTCACTGATCAGGTTTCCGGGGCAGGGTCGCCCCCAGCGGGTGCCCCTATGGCCTCTGACACTTTTTTCACGGTCTCCTTCTCTCCTCTCTTTTGTGACTGGGGGACTCGGAGAAGAAGGTTCAAGGCCTGGCTCCGCCCCTCACTGGCTGTGCGACCAGGGTCAAGCCCTGTAGGGGCTGTTAACCTTCTCTGCAGCCCTCACTTCTCTTGTTTAAACACCTTTGCTCCTCTGACGGGGGGGGGGGGGGGGGTGCCGGGGACCCCCACCCCTTGTGCCTCACTCCTGCCTCAGAGGGGTCAGGCTGCAGTAAAGGGTCAAAGTGAAAGGTCACAGCCATCCTGTGGCTGCTGCTTCCCTGTGGGGAGCAAGGTGCCCCGGTAGCTCCCAGGGAGGCTCTGAGCCCTGAGCAGCCATCCTCCAGAACGCATCTGGGGTGACAGGGGATTTGAATCTTTCCTCTGCCCAAGAAGGTCACTGTGGCAACTGTTCCTGGGGCCCCGGGCCAGGATGAAGTGCCTCCAGCTGCCCACCACTGTGCATGTGTCTGGTCTCTTCCCCACCTGGGGCGTCTGTCCCTGCACTGGAGAAAAGTTTGCACCTGGAACCCCTCCTTGGCTGGAGGAGGCTGGTGAAAGTCCTGGCCATGGGGGTCCTTGCCGCTGCGTCCCAGGCACCCGGATCCTTCCCCAGAGGAGGCCGGAGCTCTGGGGCCTCACCCTGCGGCTCCGTTTTGTCCCTCTCAGAGCAAAGCCCTGCTTCTGGTCATCGGGTTTGATGGCATTGGCAGTGGGGAGGGCACAGAGCAGCCAGGCTCAGGGGACTCGTGACAATTTTTCTGCAGGGAAAAGAGAAGAAAGTGGGGGTGAAAGACAGGCGGGACTGGGAGAGCTGGAAGGGACCCCCGCCTCTGCTGACCACCCCCAACCTCCAAGTTCACCGGCTCTGTGATTTGCCGTTCTTACTTATTAAAGCAGCTGCGTGCACTTGCATTTAATTACGTCTTTCACGTTGACATCAGGGACGTTTCTTAGTCGTGGATCCCAGAAATGACCAGTGTCTGCAGGGCGGTCAACTCTGAGCACCTCGGTTGCTTTGGGCAGCTTTCTAGTGGGCGGTTGCGCCCCTTCCGCTGGATTCTCTGGAGTGTCGGAGGCGACGCCTCTCTTACTCCCACCCACCACTGCCTCCAGGGATCCAGGAGTCTGCGCAAACCAACCCTGTAGGTTCGCCAAGGGGGAAACGGAGGCACTGAGAAACAGAGGCGTTCACTGACCGGCTGGTTCTAGAACCGGACACGCAGGTCGGGAAAAGCACCTCTGCTTATTTGCAGCGGCCTGGAGGTTTGGCCCCCATCTGCCCACAGGTTGTGGCAGCAGGGCAGCCTCCGAGAAAGGAGCCACGGCTGGGCTGGGATGGTCCGGGCTGCAGACGCTGCAGACAAGACCTCCTTTCGAGGCAAGTCCGCGAAGTGCCAGGCTCCAAGGCCTCGGTGAGCCCTCTGCTGGCAGAGTCCAGCACTACAGCCCTTCTGCGCCTCTGCGCAAACACCCCAGAAATCAGCCGGGAGCACCTACCTATCCTACCAGAGCCGTGACCCACCTGGACTCGAGCCCCTCCTTGGTAAGTTTTAGCTGCATGACCCTGGGCAAGCTGACCTCTCAGAGCCCTAACTGTGAAGTAGGGATAATGGTGCTTACCTCTCAGGGTCGGTGTGAGGATTACACAGGAGACCATATGGAAAGCACCCAGCACAGGGCGGGTGTTTTTTTAATGGCGGCTGTTATTTCTAAAGCCGACCTTGCACGTTGGCTGTGAAAGAGACGGGGTCTGAGAAGGCTCCTCACAAAGGTAAAATGATAACCAGCGTTGGTACAAGGCGGCTAGTGCGTTAATAATACTTCCGAGGTGGTGGGCCCTCTGGGGGCTGTCAGGAGCCGTCCTCTGTTTTGGTATGGACACGGGCCTGCTTTCCTTTTCTTTCTGCTGTCCCTGGGGGTCGAAGCTGTGGGGGGTGTGGGGGGAGCATAGCTCCAGCAGGGCAGGTACAACTGCCTCTCCCCTCCTGGGGAGAGTTTGAAGACCAGCCTCCCAGCTGTTAGGGAAGGGCAGCTGTCTGTTGCTAATCATTTGGATTTGGCTTTTAACAGACCGTCCAGCTCTGTTGTGAAAGAAAAGTGAAGGAGCTTTTTTTTTTTGTGGAGGGCCCAGAGGTGTAGAGTGGGACCCCAGGAAAGAACTCGGGGAGGAGGAGGAGCAAAGGCAGTGCTGGGTTTAAGGACAGATCTGGGGCCCCTCTGAGAGTCAGGAAGAGGTGGGTGGTGAGTGGATGGTAGGAAGGACCAGTGAGGACATGGCCAGCGCCATCACCAGCTAGTGGCCACGGCTGAGCCGGTCCTACAGCCTGTGCCCAAGACCCTGTCATTGGAGCACCCAGCCTGCACCCAGGATGGGATGTTTGCTCTGTCTCCATCCGTTTCCTGGACCCCCAGAACCCTAAAGCAAGCCCCTGGACATGGAGGCAGGTGTGGAGGGGGTTCCCACACTTGCACTTGGGAGGAGGGCTGAGGGGAGCACAGGGAGCCCCCTTGCATACAGGTCTCCTGGAGGGTCCTGTTCAAGGACTGAGTCCCCTGGGAGGAAGGGGTCATGTCTTCATCGGAACTGCTCAGCAAGGCAGCCCCAAACCAGGGAGGTCCTGAAACATGTGGGGAGACCGCTAGATGCGGCTGCGAGCGTGGGGAGGGGAAGAAGGAAGAAGACATGGATGGAAGGGGAGAGAGGGAAGGAAGGTGTTTATGGTAATTCTTGGAGGGTGGGGGCGAGGCCAAGCCAACCTGCTGCTCCTTGACAGTTTACCTGGCTGTCTGGGTGGGCAGATGGGGCCCCGCCTCTGCGTGCCTCTGCGTTATGGAGGGAAGAGACTGGCGGATGGCGGGAGACGCTGCAGATGGAAGAAAGGAGGAAGCACGGGACCACTGGCCTGCATATTAATATGATTTAGGAGAGTCACAGGTCACCTGCTCACGACCGGGAGCCACCCTGGAGTGCAGGTCTGCAGCTATTGCTAGACAAAACTGAGTGATGAGATGAAATGGCGCCACTCCTGACCATGAAGTCATGAAGGCCACGGCCGTCGTAAATCTCCGTGTCTGCCATCCCCCTGCCATCCCCTATGGAAGCACAGTCCAGCCGGTGCCAGCTGCCCTGGGGAGGCCCTCATCCGCCCTGGCAGAGCCTCTGAGGACGGGGCAGGCCTCCGCGCCGTGGACGATGAGGGGCCTGAAAGCCACCCTGGACCTTCACTGAGTTTCCTGGGCGACCCAGTTCGTCCCCACCTGGGTCGTGTCTGACCACTTGGGGCAGGTATGTTGACCTTCCTGAATCATGACGTCCGTACCTTAGAATGTGAGCAACAAAACTCCCCGGCCAGGTTGTTTGTGAGGATAAAACAGAATAGTAAGCACAGAGCGCACCCTGGCGCAAATACACCTTATGTCCTCTTCTTGCAGAGCCAGTCCTGTCCGCTCTTCCTCTGGTGTCTGACCCCTGCTGTCTCCTTGGCTAATGCCTGCCCATCCTCAAGGGCCTCCTCCCCAGGGGGGCTTCCTCACGCACCCAGACACGGCTGGTCTCCTGTTTCCTGCTGTGACCGCATGTAGGTCCCTTTGGCATGGTGGCTTCAAGACTGAGAGGCAAAGTGTCTCTGAAGGGCGGAAACAACTGTGATTGCTTTGGGTTTGAGGAACCGGGCAAGGGAGATGGGGGTTAAAGAAGGCCGTGGTAGGGGGCAATCTCACACTGAGAGATTTGGAATTAGGGGAGGTGGGATTATTGGAGTTGGGGATACAGCTCTTCGCCCAGGCCTGCAGATAGGAAGACCCTGCCTGGTCTGCTGCAGATACTAGGCCTGCAATTCTACCCCTGGCCACCAGGTGTCAGTGGTGTCCTTGGGGCAGCTGTATTGAGAGAAGGAGCCCAGGAAACAGCGTGGCTTTTTAAAAAAAAATCAGGTCTCACCCACTGCCATATAAAGTTAGAGTGGCAGTTCTTGCTTCTCCGGCCCTGCCACGCCTTGTGAAGATGTTCGTCGGTGTCCCACTGCCCCGAGAATCTGCGTCAGGACCGTGCACAGCTCTGGCGCTGGCTGCTTCTGCAGCGCTTTCTCCTGCCGTCCGGAAGGCCAGTTGCGAGGCAAATTAGTGGGAGGGACACTCCTTAAATTGGCCCTAATTTTTTTAAAAAGTCCCATCATTCACAGGCCTTGCTACTTTAAAACTAGGACTGTGATAACTACGACATACTTCAAGGTGATGTGTGTTGACATAGTAGCCGAGAAGCTCTGAGCTAGAAACTCTGAGAAGACTGTCCTCTGGGGACAAGCAAACGTGTTTCCAGCCGGGAGGGGGGCGGGGCTGTCAATGTCCGCTCTTCCCAGCTTTCTTTTCAGAGCGGCAGCAGAGCGCAGTGGTTAGAGGCACGGCCCCAGATCCAGGCTGCTCGGGACCAGCGCCCGTCTCTACCACTCACCAGCTCTGAGAACTTGGGCGAGACTTGCCCTGTCTTTGCCTCAGTTTCCTCATCTGTGAAGTGGGAATCACAGCAGTCCTACCTCCGAGGACTGTCGGGAGCATTAAATGAGTTAACACAGCATCTGGTGCTGAACTGGTAGCTACCGCGTGGTGAGGGCTGCCCGAGCATTCTCTGGCTTGTCAGTTTTAGAAAAGGCCCCGACCCACCCACCTTAGTGTTCACTTGCATCGGGTGCTAGGGTGAGAGGTGTTTGGTTTTGTTTAGATCAGACATGGAGAGGTGGGTGGGAAGGGACTGGTCAAAACAGACCTCTCATCCACACAGAGAGGGCTGGCCTTGTGGGTGGGCGACCTGTGCAGGGACACAGGGCCTCGCCTTGGAAGGCCCTGGCACTTAGTTGAAGAGGCCGCTGCCTGCTGTTGCCGTCTTGATATTCTTGACAACGTACGAAGAAGGACCCTGCGTTTTCATTTTGCACTGGGCCCACAAACAATGTAGCAGTTCCCGTTACCAGATGCCTCCGGAGGCAGAAGGCCCCCTGCCTTCCTCCTCGCCTGATCACGCCAGTTCCCTTCTCCCGCCACGGGCCGGCCCTCCGCCCAGGAAATTTGCCCCGGACTGAATCTTTGCCCCCTCCAGCATTTTAATGGAAGACTTCAGCTTATAGCAACGTGGAAAGAATTGTAGGCACTGTGCACCTGCCACCCAGAACATTTCCTACCAAGAAATGCTTTTCTACCAAGAATATTCCCTGCATTTGCTTCACTGCAGGTCCGTGGGCAAGCTTTTGCCGCCTTGTCTTGTGTTCACCTTGGACTCTGTGCTCAGCTCCTGGACTCTCATCTCTTGCTGACCGCTCTAACGCGTCCAGCCCTCCTGTCTGGACCGAGAAAGGTCCCCCAGGCTTTGGGGTCAGACGGAGGCCTGCAGGAAGGGGCATGGTGGGTGAGGTGGGGGAGGCTACCGGGGAAACGCTGGGGACAAAGTGCCAGTGGTTCTGTGGCATGGAGGTCAGGACAGGTTAGGGTGCATTCTAGAAAAACCAGGGCGATGTCATCCTGGAGTTTGTGGACTGAGATTCCTCCTCACAACCATAGTGTTATAAGTTCGCCAAGTGGTTTCTTAACATGGTCTTCCAGCCCTGGCCAGCGTGGCTTGGTTGGTTGGGTGTCGTCCCTCAAGGCTAAAGGTCTCTGGTTCGATTCCACACGTGCCTGGGTTGCAGCCACGTCTCCTCCCCCCGCCCCCCCGGACGTGCAAGAGGCAGCCAACTGATGCTCCTCTCACATGTCGATGTTTCTCTCCCTCTCTTTCTCCTTGCCTTCCCCTCTCTCTAAAAACAAGTAAAATAAAATCTTTTTTTGAAAGACGGTCTTCCAAGCATTCTTTACAATTGGGGTCCAGTGGGCAGACCCCAGCAGCCCTGTGAGGGGGATGGAGGGAGATTCTTCTCTCCACTTTGCAGCTGGGAAACCGAGCCTCGGAGGTGCCCTCACCTCCCCGGCCGGCCGAGGTCCCTGGGCCCCAAGGGGCAGAGCCAGGAGCCACACAGCCAGCTCCTTGGACCCCCACGGACAGTCCTCTTTCTTTTGATCCCAGCGGGGCGGGGGAGGGCAATCGTGTCACATTCCCCTGGGTAATTTGAGGGGGAAAACCCAAAGGAGGAAAAAAGAGGGCGTCTGGGCTGTGATTTAGCCCCCGGGAATGTGGCTGGGCCCGGAGCGATCACATTTCAAAGGGTTAGAACCCCTTTCTCTGCCTTCCCAGCCCGGAGCGCGGAGCATCTCCCTGCCCCTCCCCGCGTCCCCGCCCCCTCCCGAGTGCCGCCGCCGGCGGCTGGGGACACCTGTATTATTGCTAAGGGTTAAAAAGCCCCCGAATCAATAAAACCCAGTAATGAGTGTTGGTACGGCGGAGGCTACAGATAAGCCCCTTCCACTGGGTGAGTTCAATCCCATAAAACAGCTCTCCCCTTTCGATCCTGGCGTTCGTTTGATAGAAAATGTGGAAAATTTTTTAAAAGGTGACTTACTAATTGCCTGTAAAATAAAAGGCAGATGGAAGCTTTATTACAGTTGAAGGAAGTCAGGAATATTAAGGTAAAGTGTCAAATAACAATTGATTTTCCTCAGACATAAAGGGGCGATTTATGGCTTCCTAGTTGCTACAAATGAGAAATTATGTGAAGTTCTGAAAAAGTGCGAGGAGGAATAAAGATTAAGTAGAAGATGAAATCATAGGGATTTCTCTGGGAGGTGACTTCAGTGTCCCTGGGGGCTAGAATGCATGTGGCAGGGGCCCAGGGCTGTGGGGGGCTTGGCTTGGCAGCTTCCAGATGTAGCTGTGAGGTGTCTCCAGGGAGCATGGGAGAACCAGTTCACAGGGATAGGGTTGGAGACTGTGGTGGGTAGGGGCGATTCCAGATTTGGGGGACCCGGGCCCCAGGGAGATGAGTGCTTGGAGGTGGGAATGTAGTCCCTGCTCCCAGCTCGCGGATATGGGGGGATCCAGGGAAGGAGAGGGTGAGGTGCCTTCCCTCTTCCGGCCAGGTGGGACCCGGCCTCCTCCTCACTGGTCCCTGGACGGCAGGGACTGCCCGCCCCGCTCCAGGCCGCGGCACTGCCCAGGGACCTGCGGCGACGTTGCCAGGGCTGGGCTGACTCAGGTGCCGCACTGACAGCCAAAGAGGACTCGCTTCTTGGCTTCTTGGCCGCAGGAACCTGTACTGGGGCTTAACCTTAGCCTGGGGTCTCCGGGGAGCTGACCTGAGACAAGGACGCAAGGGCCAGCTGTCCGTCTGAGTGGCTCACCCAAACTCCCGGGGGAGAGGGGGAAGCGGGGCAGGGAAGGCCGTTTGCAAAGGGTGTTACCCCTGGGGCGTGGACCCCTGGGGCTTGTACCTGCTGGGGACTGGGGGTGGGTGTCGAGGGGGGGAGGGTGTGGGAGCCACACCTCCGAGTGGCCCTGCCCGGAGGGTGAGGGGGCCTGGGTGTTAAAGCACCAACCCGGTCCTGTCGTTGGGGAGCCTGCTGAGTGGTGGGGCGGGGCACTGGCTCTCTGGCCCTCGGACAGTCAGAAATTAGATATTTTGGGCTCCGAGGTGACGGGCCCCAGGGGACACGGCCAGAGCGCCCACAGCCTCTGCCTCTGTGCTTTAGGTCTTTACACTAACCCTCGTGATTGGTCACGTGTGGATCAGCCCCCCCCCCTTTATGGGAGACACGCTGCAGCTGGGAGAGGTTAAACGACTCCCAGCTGGCCTCGGGGGGCCCAGCCAGGAGTGCTGGCCTCCCAGCCCTCCCGCTCCGTGATCTCCGTGCAGTCGGGCGCACCCCGGGGTGCGGGTCCGACCGCACGTTCCTGAGCCCACCCTCAGGACTCGGCCCCGGCCAGGGGGCAGGTATGGGGTATTGGGAATATGCCCCTTTAATAAGCCGCCAGCCAGGCTAGGCGGCCGTTTCTGGTGGCCTCTTTTTCACAACTTTCCACCCTCCCTCCTCCCAGCCGCCAGCCGGGTCTGCTTCCCAGGTGCCCCCCCATCCCCCGCCGCCCTCCCGGGAGCTTTCTGAGCCGCATGTCTGTCCTGTCCAGAGGCACCAGGGACAGGGACGGAGAGAGGAACCCAGACCAGAGCAGGCCCCCGACGAGGCCTAGAGAAGGGGTGGCTCCCTCCTCGGTTCCTGGCCATGAGGGCCGGTGGGGATGGCGGCTGAGAACAGGGGCGGCTGCAGGGGAAATGCCTCGGACAAGGTCACGGTCTCCTCAGCTCCTCAGGGGTAAGGAAATCCTCGAGGGGAGCGGGTGGAAGAGGGGAGGGCGCAGTGGTGGTAACCCTGGCGAGGGGAGCGGCTGCCCCTCCCCAGGCCGGGGTGGGTCAGGTGCGGGAAAGCCGCAGAGGAGGGGACCAGCACTGGGCGGGCACCCTGCTGCCGCCAGCGCCCGTGAGGGAAGAGCAGGTGGGAGACGCGGGCCCGTGGCCTCGGGACAGGAGGAGACCCTGGGCGCCAGGGGTGACCCGGGGTGACCCAGGGTAGGGGCCCCTCTCCCACAGTTTGCAGACGCAGGCAGTGCCGTTGGCGGTGACGAAGCTTGTCTCTAACACTCTGTCACTTTCCTGTTGCTGCTGGGACAAACCTCAGGTCAGCGTCTTCGAGGGGCACAAGCATCTTCCAGTTTGAAGGACAGCGGCCCCACGTCAAGGGGTCAGCGGGCTGCCTTCCTCCTGGAGGCTCTGAGGGAGGGTATGTCTCCTTGCTCCCCTCCCCCAGCCCTGCCAGCTTCTAGAAGCCTCCAGAGTCCCCGGCTCAGGGCCCCATGTCCCTCGGGCCTCCCTCCCCTTTTCCTTCTTAAGGACCCTTCTGACTGTGTTGGGCCCATCGAGGATAATCTCCCCGTCTTGGTATCCCTCGGGCCATCACACTGGGAAGTCTCTTTTGCCGGGTAAGGCAACAGAGTCACACTAGGGCGATCGGGGGACCGGGATGTGGACATCTCTGGGGGTCGGGAAAAGGGGCCCGGGGGGTCCTGTCTCACACCAACCACAGCCGTCTCCGTGACTGTGAGGGTGTCGCCTTTCTGGGCCTCGGTTTACCCACCTGGGCAGTGAAGGTCGGCCCCTCCAGCCCCTTGCGCCTGAATTTCTTAGTCTGGGGCAGCCGGGGGGAGGGGGAGGGGGTAGCCCTGCTCTAATTCCCAGCCTGACAGAGTCCCACAGTGGTGTGTGTGTGCGTGTGTGTGATTTTCTACATTTGGATGTGGGCCTAATCCAATAAATGCTTAGGAGATTTCTATAGAATAGATTAATTTCACTAGAAAAAAAGTATAATTGGCTGATGTTAAGGCTACTGCCCTGACGAATCAGCCTCGGCCGTATATCTGAGAGAGTAAAGACCCGACCCACTCGCACATAAATATGCCATCCGCCCCCCTCCCGCGGGCCCCGGCGGAACACTCCAGGGAGGGTCCCCCGGGTGATTTATTCTTCGTTAATAAGCTCTATGCTATATTAGGATCAGATTTACGGCTCTGTCTTTCCAATATTTCTGACATCTCATCTGCAGAGAATTACAAATGAAATCTGGAAACTTTGCCACTTCTTCCCGCCGGTACCTGGGCCCCGTACCCTGGGTGGCCAGAGGGAGCGGGCGGAATGGGGGGGAGTCCCGAGGCGTGGGGCGCGGAGGCATGTTTCTGGTGGGGAGGAACGTTGAACTTGACTTTGGGTGGCCTGAGGTTTGCAAGGAGCTCAGAACACGAGCGGTTCAGGTCGAAAGGCTATGGACCGCAGCCGCAGCGACATCGGCGGGACCGGTGACATTTCTTAGGGGCTCTTCCGGTTGAAGGGGATCAGGGCGATGAGGGTGCAGGATGAGGGGAAGAATCAGTGAGGAAAATGCTTTCAACACTGCCAACCACGGTGTGGGCTCTGTCGTGGCCGCCGTTTGAAGGACTCACCGGGGCAGCGGGCGGGAGAGTTGGGGGAACCTGTGAGGTGCCAGAGGGTGACTCATATCCCGCCCCTAGACCAGTGGGGACTGAGAAAAAGGACGAATCCAAGGGAAACACTGGGACCAGGAGACAGGCTTTATATGGAAGACGACAGTCACCAGTTAGAGAGCTAGAGAAGGGGCAGGGAGTATCTGCCCTTTGCTGACTCCTGCTGGGTGCCAGAGTAGTGCTGGACAGGTTCCTAACAGGTGGGGAAACCGAGGCAGAGAGAGGTTACATAATTGGCCTAAGATCAGCTGGTCAGTCAGCAGCAGAGCCTGGATTTGAACCCTGGGCAGCCGAACTCCAATGTCTTTCTATTAAAACCAGGTTGCCCAGCTTCGCCTGGGAGCGTGCCACCGTCGGACATTCTCAGGCCCCTCCCTCCGAGGGTCTGTGGGCCTAGGGTCCTCTGCCTCTGTCTGCGGCATCCGTTAGTTATGCTTCATTATGACTCGTGTTCAAATGCCGCGTGGGCGAGAGCTCGTCCCTGGCCGTGAAGCAGCCACGCACAACCAAGTCCAGACACGAACGGCAGTGATGCCAGTAATAGCTGACATTTAACGAGCGCTCACAGGGCCAGGCTCTGGGGGGGTGGGGCGGTGGCGGGGAGCACTTCCTGCAGGTGATGCCATTTCGCTCTCCCCACAACCCGGGAGGATGGGCAGGAGCCTCCCCGTACAGAGGGAGACTAAGTCACAGAGAAGTCACGTGACTTGCCCAGGGTGACGCAGCTTGGGAGACCTGAGACTGAATCCATCTCGTCCTGGGGCTGAGCTCCCCCTGGCATTCCGCTCTTCCCCGTTTCCCGGAGGGTATGTGGCCTGGTTGGCCACTGCCCAGCCGGAGAGTGAGATTTCTCAGCTTTAGGAAGCCCTCGTCCAGTAGAAATGCACCCAGAACTGTGTGCGGGCTAGGGGAGGTTTTCAAATGTGTCCGCACTAAATATCTGTCCTCCAAGCACCTCTCCCTGCACTCTCGTCACTCGGGGTGGGCTGGGAAGCTGCCCCTTGCCAGGTCCTGGGGGTGGGGGGGGGGGAGTCAGAGTCTCTGCCCTCAGGAGGCCTGCAGATGCAGCGCCTGGTGCTCGCTCACACGAGGCTCTGAGCCTCCGCACCACTGACGTTCTGGATTGGACCATTCTGATTGCGGGGGGTCTGCCCTGTGCATTGTAGCACATCCAACAGCGTCCCGGCCTCTGCTCACTAGATGTCAGCACCCCCTACTGTGACCGCCAGGGGTGTTTGCAGACATTGTCAAATGCTCTCAGGAGGCAACATCGACCCCAACTGAGAACCCCTGCCTTAAAGAGAGAGAAAGAGAGAGAAAATCCTTTGTATCCTCTACCCACGGACTAAAGTTTACTGACGTTGATCTAAAATGACTGATTCCACTTCCATAGTAACATTTTTTCTATCAGCTATTTCCTAATAAAGCACAACTCAAATGTAAGGAACAGCTAGATTCCCTTTTGTAAATAATGCCTAAGGGATTTACTTTTGTCGGCTGCCTGGAAAGTTCTGGTGGCTCAGACAGAAGGGAAAGGCCGGTTGGAGGTGCTACAGCAAAGTTCTTCTGACCAGCACAGGTCTGTCCCCCCCTCTGCCCCCCCAAAAGCCGCCTCTGCTTGGGGTTCTCAGCTAGGCTGGACTCAAAAGACAGATTCTCCCCTTCCTCTTCCTGAGTTCTGGTTCTCTAGGTCTGGGGTAAGGCTCTCGTGCCTTTGTGTTTTAAATCTCTATAAATAATTTAGATAGCTGTCCTAGTCTATAATATTTATAATATAATATTTCTCCCCATTCTTCATTGTCCTCCAGAGCTTCCCTGGGGGAATGAAGCCTACAGTTCTACCACTGGCCACTAGATGTCGCTTTTCAGCCACAGTTCCTGGCTGGTGGACTTGCAGGAAAGTAGGTGCCTTCTGCGGAGAGAGAAATATGGCCACAGCTGATGGGCCAAGGCCAGGGCCTCCTGGCTCATTCTCGAAGTACAGCCTCTTTGTGGATGTGAACTGTCCCTGCTCCCTGCCTGGCCCTGCCTCAAACAAGGCCTCTCGGCAGCCGGGAGCTGGGAGCTACCGGCTGAGTGATTGCCAGTCCCTACGGGGCTTGGAGCCACCCAAAGCAGAATGACTAGGGCGGAAAGGGACTTCAGAACATCTCGTGCGGTGGGTTTCAAGCTTTTTAGAAAGCGGTGTGGTCTTGGACAACTTATCAACTCTCTCTGCCTCGGTTTCTTCATCTGTACAATGGGATAAAAATGTATCTTGTGCAGATGGTTGTTGTGAGGACAAAGACAATGAATAAGTGTAAAGCACATGTTAATGTCCTCTGTAAATGGAAGCATTTGTGGTCATAATAGTTTCACATGTGGATAAACTGAGGCCCTTCGGAGGGAAGTGACTTGCTCACGGTCACAGTGAGACGGTGCAGGATCTGGGCTCCTTCTCGGAATGCCTGACTCCCAGCCCATCGCTGTGTTCACTGCTCTGATTCTTACTTCAGAGAAAAGCCAAATCCCTGAAGATAGCACAAAGAATAATAAAAAATGGCTTAAAAAGTTACTTATATTATTTACATTTATATATTTATATTTAGAGAGAGGGGAAGGGAAGGAGGAAGAGAGGGAGAGAAACATTGATGTATGAGAGATACATGGATGGGTTGCCTCTGGAGCGCCCCCTACTGGGGACCTGGCCCACAACCCAGGCATGTGCTCTGACTGGGAATTGAACTGGTGACCCATCGGTTCACAGGCCAGCACTCAATCCACTGAGCCACACCAGCCAGGACCACAAAGATGACTTCTCAATCTACGAGCTCTCCCTGGAGCAGGGAGAAGCCCGACCCTGGCTTGGGGGTGGAGCAGTGAGTTCCCCTTCAGCCTTTCCCTGGCTCACGGGCGAGGACGAGTCCACCTCTGGGGCCCTGAGGAGAAAACAATGGCTGTGCCTCCCAGGAGCGCAGGGAGGATCAGATCAGAACTTCAGGAAGATTCAGGACCCCCTCCGTGTCAACACTCAGCGCGGCCACGGGACCCTCCTGCATCCCTATGAGAGGTGACCCTTCCCAGGAGGCTGGGAGTCCAAGGCTTGGTTGGCGCTGAACTGGGAACCAAGGGACATTGACCTGAATCTAGTTCAGAAGCAACTTTCTGTCTGGTTTTTGTCACACCACCTCCTCACTTGCAAACCGGGGAAGCTGGATGGAATTATTTGGCTCTCACAACCCTTGTGTGCTCCCCAGGTCCTCGTTGGTTTAGCTAGCACAGTCCAGGAAAGGGTTAAGCGGGGGCAGCCCCCTCCCAGGGGTAGCAGCCTCTCTCCTTCTTGGGACAGGAAGGTCAGAGGGGAGGCCAATGCAGGAGGTGGCCTCTCTCAGTGGAAACGATAATATTTACTTCTTGGGCCCACGTCTGTCCCCTCACCCTGACACCGGGCCTGCAGCGCCCTCGTAAAGACGCCGGCGGCGAGGAGCAGGATGGTGGCTCAGGCCCTCTCTGAAATGGATGTGCCGGCTGCACCCCCTCACGGCTGGTCTCATTTGCCTTCTTCATTTTTAGACACATTCCAAACTTTTCAGCAAATTACAGTGTTTGCCAACTGGCCGTCTGGGGCCCAGGAGAGATGCTATTTATAGCGGTGCTGGGACGCTGCCACTCCAGAGCAGCCTGCACGAATCGGGCCAGAGCAGCCGGGAGCGGCGTCCTGGGCCCTGGGGAGAAGTTGGCGCTCCTGGAGCTGGGAGGCAAGGCTGGGCAGCTCACGGCAAAGGCCGCCGGCACATGCCCGCACCTGGGCCCTGGTGTCCGCCCTCCATGCCCTGCATATTGAGGGGGGCTCCTTGGAGGTTCCTGAGAGCCCCCCCCAGAGAGACAGCAATACTGACATGGCCACTGGCCAGAGTCAAGGTTAAGATCACCGTAGATCGGCGCCTGTTCACATTGACCGCTGCCCCATTTCCCTTCCTTCATCACTCACTCACTCGTTTTCCGTGTTTGAGTGCTGGCTCTGGTACCACCCAGGGGTGTCCTGGAGGTGTGAAGTCACCTCTGTGAGCCTTGCTTTTCCCATCTGTGTAGAGGGTGGGCCTGAGCTTGGAGGTTCCTTCTAGACATACGTGCGGGACCCCTGTGGGGAGTCTACTGCACAGCAGGCGCATAATAGATGCGTCTGTGGTCCTGCCTGCCCAGCGCCAGGCACTCAGGCACCCATAGGAGACACGAGGATAAATGGGGTCCTCGTCCTCGAGTGGCTCGAGACCCAGTGCAGGAGGTGGCACGCAGACCGGACCTTTGTCCCGGAAGGCAGCACTCTGTCATATCTGTGCCCGCGTCACAGTTCACAAAGGGTTTTCGTGGCACTTGCTGCCCCCTACGAAGTGTGGCGGGGCCCCTTCTCGTGGGGAAACGCATGAGCATCTCACAGAGGCTGCGGCCAGCGAGGGAGGGCTTCCCGGTGTCTCCTCGGGGCCCTGCATGCTGACAGGCCCTCTTGGGCTTCCCCGACTCTGGGTCTCCCCTCTGGGGGGCTCCCCAGTGTCCATCAACACTCAGTTCTCTTACGTTCTCTCTTCTCTCTTCCCCGTCCCTGGAAGAATTCTCCACTCTCGGAAAAGGCTTCGATTCGGTTGTCTGAGACACGGCTCACGCCCGGAGTGCTGTGGGGTCCCCGGGGCCGGCCTCCTCTGCCGCCGGGGAAACTGAGGTTCATGCCTGCTCTTCTCTGCCGGGAAGGGGGCGTGGGGGCCAGCAGCTGAAGACACTTTTTTTTAAAGGAAAGGGTGCACATATTACTTTTACAAATTTTAAAAAAAGGATATCCTTATCTAAAAGAATATTCAGACACAAAACAAGATATGCTTATATGCCTGGCAACAGCCCATGCCTAACTGAGGCCCTGAGTGGCCCGGCCTGGAGGGAGGGGCAGGAGGGAGCATGGGGGGAGGGTTGAGGCGCCCCGGGGGGCTCTGGGGACTGTAGACTGTGTGAGCACAGGTTTCTGCTGGCCTCCCCTGCTCCTTAGTACCACGGACAGTGCCTTGCACACAGTAGGTCCTCAGTAAACACCTGCTGATCGCTAAGTGAGGCAAAGGCCTGGATGTAAAGTGTGCCTGAGGCCAGGGCAGGGGAGTGGGGGTCCCACTAGGCTGCAGGGGAGGGTGTCCCTGGGGGCAAAGGTAAACTGAGGCCCAACTGGAGGAGCGTTTCAGTGCCAGCCCAGGAGGGGCTTCCTCGCCCCATGGGGAGGAGCGGCAGCCCCAGGCAGGGGCCCAGGAGCAACATCTGAAATCAGCATTTTAGAAAAATGCAGGCAGTAGCCCAGCCGGTGCCAAACTGTGGACTGGAGTGGACTCCAGGAGGGAGGGGCCCCTGAAGCCCCTGGGTTTTAGACAGTCCTCAGAGAGCCCCTCCCCCCGTGATGGGCTCCGCTCAGACCCAGGCCACCAGGGGGACATGTCTAGACAGTGAGGTAATGCCCAGGGTCTCAGGGGCAGGGAGGGGCTGGAGAGCTGGGAGGAGCCTTCCTCACCTTGAGAGACGAGATGGGGCTGGCTGGGAGGAGCAGAAAGGTGAGGGCTGGATGTTGGAGAAGGTCCCGTGGGGGGGGGCAGAGAAGGCAGTGGTGGGGGTGATGGAGTGGGGGGGAGTTCGGGTGGGAAAAGCCACAGAGGCAAGGCGGGGGCACCTCAAAGAAAAGCAGGAGAATGAGGACTGGGAAGGGCCCGGGACATGGCGTGACTGTGGCTTACACTGGTCCTTACAGAAACCAGACGTGGGTGGGGGTCCTCCCCCAGGGGCCCCTCCTGCCCCAGCTCTGCTTTTCCCCGTGTTCTCTGGCTCTCTCAGCAGGCAGCCAGAAACACGTAATACCAGACGAGGGGAATAAAACCCCGAGTCCTTCCCACCGGATCTGTCCCCAGCCCCCTTCTTGAGCGTTCTCCCGCCTCGCCCACTGGGCCCTGGCTGGCTCCCTCTGCTCCAGCCACACAGTCCCGCCCCTACAGAAGCTCATCCCTGCCCCGGGACCTTTGCACTTGCTGTTTCCTCCGCCTGAAGTTCCCCACCGCAGATAACCACACTCCTCACTCCCCGCTTCCGTCAGGCCGCCGCCCCCCCCTTATCAGACGGCCTTCCCGCCGCCCTATCTGCAAGAGCACTCGCCACTCTCTTCCCTTCCCCAGCTCCCGCCCGCCAGTTCCTGTTGCCACCCGACATCGCACCTTCGCCCGCTGGAGTGTTTTTACTCCATCTCTGCCCGTCTCAGTCAGCTACTGCTGAAACAATGCCGCCTAACAAATCATCCCAACGCTCGGGCTTAAGACAACAAGCATCTGTTCTTCTCATTTCCGAGCCCGTGGGCCAGTCAGCCAGGGCACTGCGCTTCCAGGTGGGGGCTCAGGCGCAGGTCTGCTCCAGGTATTTCTGTATTCGCCTGGGACCAGCGGCTTCAGGGCACGTTTCTCAGACAGGGCGGCAGGAACTTAAAAGCCAAGGTGAACCTCACAGCATGTTCAAGGATGCTCGTGACATACCGCTAACGTTTTACTGGCCAGAGAAGTGTCGTGGCCAAGTTCCGTGTCAGCGGAGTGGGGAAGAAGACACGCACCCTATGACAGGTGTGCGAATGTGTGGGTGGGGGCCGGTGGGGTGGGTAGAGGAGTGACGGTTTTCATGACAATAGTCCAAGCAGTCATACCGCCCAGGAGCACGAACACACCAGGAGGCTACAGCTGGGCTCTACCCAGCTGCGTCTCCAGCACCTCGAACATCCTCCATCCACAGCAAGGGTGCAGCAAGCGCTTGCTCAGTGCACACACAGGGGAACCGCTCAGCATTCGGATGATGAGGTCGTCTCCCTCCTGCCAGCATCTGTGCCTGAAAGGCCGGTTGTCTCCCCACCTCTCTAACACGGCTCTCCTGCCCCCACCTCTCTGGGCCCGGGGATCGGGCGCTGCAACTGGAGGTGTGGGCGCCTCTTGTCTCCCTTGGGTTCCCAGTACCTTGGAGAACCTGTGTGCACCCTTCCCCCCCGGGCTCACCTGGACTTGCACCCCCAGGACCCTCTGGAAGAAGCTTCCAGGGCCCCCCCTTGTCATCCCATTTGCCTTTATTCTCTGTGCTGCCCACGACTTCTGCCCGTGTGATCACCTGACTGCGGAGCCCTGGCCAGCAGTGGGGCGGCCACGCCCTGGGGCCGGCTCCCTGAGACCCTGACTGTTGAAGAGTCTGTCAGGCTGGACTGGGGGAAAAAAAAAGGCTGTTATAAAGGGTGGTCTTGGACAACCAGTGAGATTTGAAAATGGACCGTGCTATATATTACATCACAGTATTCTGTTGATATTCAGTTTCCTGGTGTTGAGTGGTCTCCTGAAGATATAGAGAAGAATTGGCCTGAAATATTTAGGGGGAGTGGTCACAATCTCTGTAACTACTCTCCAGTGGCCCAGCGGAATAAAAGAGTACAAATCACAATGTGCACATTATGATGTTAGACACACGTATGTACAGCAAGAAAGAACTAGAGCAAACGTGGCAAAACGTGAGAATGGGTGACTCGAGAAGACAGGCCTGTGGCCGTCAATGATGTTCTTGCAACTTTTCTGTAGGACTGCACATTTTCAAAGTAAGTTTAATAATAAACACAAAAGCGGGCAAGGGGGGCCTTTTAAATCCTCTCCGAGGGAGCTGCCCCCTCGTTTTCTGTCCCCTCCTCTCCTCTCACGCATCCCTCACCCCACTCACGGGCCAGCGTTCCGTTTACTACACATCCCAGCAGTGAGCCCTTGCCCCCTGATTTCGTCCATCACAAATGCGCTCGCTACTCACCACAGGGCAATTTGTGACAGCCTGTGGCTTGCACTGCGAGGAGCACCGTCCAAGTTCACCGCAGCCCCGAGCGGAGACGAGGGTTGGGGCCAGACACTGGGCTGTGGGGGTGGCACGGGCACCCGGGCAGCGCTGCCATCTTCCTGTTTATCAGCCACGAGAGGCTGCAGAGGGCAGCGGGCGCTGCTCCTGCCAGGCCAGCCGGTCAGCTCTGTGCAGCCAGAGCCCGGGGTGCCCTGACTCCTGGGAGCTGAAGCAGATGCTTGGGCCAGCTCTGCTTTAAGTGCCTTATGTGTATGCATTCATTTAATCTGCACCCGAAGCCTGGGAACAGTTGTTGTTACTATTGTTATTACACCCATTTTGTAGACGAGGAAACCAAGTCACAGAGAACTGTTAAGTAACCTCCGCAAAATCACCGGTAAGTGACAGAGTCAGGTCTGACTGGCATGGTCATCACGCCACATTGCTAAGTGTGTTTCATTGACATCTCACGATTAAAAGTCATGAAAAGCAACACTTTCACTGCTGCCTGAATCACCTCCCTGAACCCTGTGTAAAAGCCTCCATTAGCTCCTGCTGCCAATTTATACAGTAGAAATCCTTAACCTGTACAAAGCCCTCTTCCTCTCTGGTTTCCCGTTTCCCTGGTCCCCCTTCTGGTAGCAGCCCTTTCCCCAACAGCAATACATGTAGTTCAGGGGGAGCTGACTCCAGCTTGCTGTGCACCAGACCAATCATGTGACCCAGGACTGGCCAATCAGGTCCCCCAATGCCCCAGCTATAGTGATTGGTTTAGGGAGGGACACATGACCCAGCAGAGCCAATGAGGATCTATTCTGGGACTTTTTTTTTTCTGAACTTGAGAAAAAAAATCTCTCCTAACCGTGCAGTGGTTGAGAGAATGAATGAGAGCCGGGAGTTGCTGGCAGTGATCCTGCTGCTCTTCACAAGTTCTGAATAGTTTTCGCCCTTTCTGATAATTCTAAATCTTCATACTTCCTGGTACTTCCTCTCACCAATAACATCACAGCACTCGAGGGCTTACATGGATTCTCAAACTCTTGGAGTTAAAAGCTGCCTTTTTCTTTGCAGCTTTCCTGGGCTGAGCCTGGCAGCTTTCTAAAGCTGCTTGTGGGGAAACTCTCTGCCTGCCCTTCCTCCCCGGTTTTCTCAGAGTACAGAGTCCCTGCCCCACTCTTCTCCCACAGGGGCAACACAGGAGAGAGTCAGGTCGTGGCTGTAAATGCACAAGCCGCTGGCGGTGCAGCAGAGAAGACGCCAGCGTTGGGGCTGAAGACTCTGGTTAGATCCTAAGCGTTGTCCGCCACGTCAGTTTCGGTTGCCCCACCAGTGAAACGCGTGCTGCCGAAGGTTACATGGGGTGTGGCCTTTGGAAGTGTGGAGCACCAGGCTTCCCGACTGTCGCCTCAACAGAGATATAACTGGGTGTCTTCTTATCCAGGATGTCACTGAGGTTCCGGTCACTGGGAGGTGGGTGGCTGAGTGCAGGTCTGCGCACACGCAGACAAGGTTGCCTCCTGTATCCATGGGGCGTCCACAGCCTTTGCTGACGGCATGTGGACCCCCGATCAGAGTCTGCAGAATGCGTGGGTCCGTGAGAACTGGGTCAGAACACAAACACAGATGCTGTCTCCTTTCGGTTGTTGTTACTCGACGGGACTAGTCTCACTACAGGACTACAGCACAGAACCCAGAAATTCCGGCGTCTGAATAGATGGTGTTTGTGATTCCAAGTGACCTCATCAGGACTCTCTTGTCCCTGGGAGTGCGTGGAAAAGTCACAGGCTTGTGCAAGTTTTCATTCAGCAACGGGAGATTACTCTCCCGGAGGAAAATTTAAAAAGAGGTGGGGACGTAAGTAAAGTCGCGTTTCAATGGAACTGGGAGCTGTGCTGGGTCGCTGTGCCAGTTACATCGGCTGTCACGGACGCCGTGCGTCAGGGCACCCGGAAGTCTAACAGTGTATCCAGAAGGCCTCGGAGGGCATGGGAGCAGGAGAGGTCCGTTGGCTAAAAATGTGAATTAAACCCCAACAGCCTTCCCTGCCCGTCAGCCCCCCGATTCTAGGGACTCTGTCCTCGAATCTCACTGCTTCTCCCACAGGCTGCTGGGAGTCGGAATCCACCCCAACCCCCTCCCCCAGGCCCCAGTCATGGGAAGGGGGGCTCCTGAGCAGCCAGCCAAGCCCCGTTCAGCCTGGACCCAGATTCCCATCCATGGGGTGGTGCGGGCAGTGGCCGGCCGAACAGTGGTAATTACTGTGAGGTGCCGGGCACTCAGGCGGCCCCCAGACCCCCACCTCCCTGTGGGCAGTGAACGGCCCCGGCCCCAGCCTTGGCTAAGACGGTGTCGGCAGGCGGCTGCCCACCCCGTGCTGGGTTCCCAGGCCCCCGGAGCCCTCTTGTAATAGGAGCCGTTTGCCCCATAACCAGTGGGTGACCAGGTTTTTAATCTTGGAGGCCCCTTGGATCTCAGCTGGGAAGTGGGATTTGTCAAATGGGGAGGGGAGAGCCTGTCTGGGAATCCAGAGGGCTTCTCAGGGGAAGGGGGTCGTCCTGGAGCAAAAGGTCTCGGTTCCAGACCAGCCCCTGCCATCCCTCCAGCCTCCCCCAGCCCCTGACAGACGACGGCTCTGCTCCCCATTGTGTTGTCTCCAGCGCAGCTACCCGTGAACAAAAGCCTGAGTTCGAAAGCAGGATGGCTTACTTTGCACTAACTCGGGGGCACATCAACTTGGGGTACGTCTCTGGCACCCCTCCTCCCTCCTTCGAAACTTCCTCTCTGGCCCGCTGCCTGTCAGCGACTGTCCCGCAAAGGTCCCCCACCTGTCCGCTGCAGAAGCCGCCTCCTGGGTGCCAGGAAGGGTGAGAAGCACCCTTGGACCAACACCTGCCTCCTCTCCATCACAACTTGCTGTGGGACCCTGGGCAAGTCATTTCCTCTCTCGGGGCCTCGGCTTCAGCAGGGGGACAGACTCGGAACTTCTTGAAGGCCCCGTTCTGGAGACACGTGACCCCATACAACCCTTGCCAATGACCCTGTGACCTGTCTCCTTTTCTCATTTTGCAGGGCGGAAGACGCTGCCTGGGAGAGCCGAAGCGACAGACTCAGGCCTCACAGCCAGTTGGTCTGGGGCCAGGATCCGGAGCCAGGTGTCTCCGATGCCCCTGCCTCAGCCCTTTCTCCGCCACTGTGACCTCCAGGAGATCCCGAGGATGTCTTCCAGACTAAGGCGGAGAGCTGTGATCACAGCCCCTGGGGCCCCCTGCCTGCCCCGGGGCATTAGGTGCCTGCCCACCCCGGCTCTCTCCTCTGAGATTGCTCCCCCCACCCCCCGAGCATCTTTCCCCAACGTGTACGGTGTGTGCAAGCTGCTCGCAGTTTAGCCTTTGAGCCCCCGTTTCCTCCTCCATAAATCCGGCTTTCAGGGTTGACATGCTCAGATTCCGCCTCCTGGGGGGGTGGGTGCCTTCTGGGGCCATGCCCCAGGAGGCAGAGCCCCGCACTCATGAGGGTGAAAGTATTTCACATCTTCACCAGTTTATTATCATGGGTTCCCCAAGAGAATGGAAGTTGCACAAAGACAGGGGCTTGACCTAATACGTTCACTGTTTTCTCCCCACCACCGAGAACCAGCCCCTGGTTGGCCATGCCCAGCACACATGGCGTTCAGCATGTATCTGTGTGTGTGCATTTCTCAATATGTGGTGAAGCATGAATGAATGACTTTATGATATAACACAGCTACCAGTTCTGGAGTGCTCACTGCGTGCCAGGCACTGCGTCGAGATTCCTAACCACCCCACGAGGAAGGGCAACTGGGATACCCATTCAACAGATCGGAACCCCGAGTCGTGTGGCAGTTAAATAACTTACCCATACCCTATGGTCTGGCTTTCAACCTCTGCGTGTCTGACTCCGGTGCTTGTCAGAATGCTTCATCGACTCAAAAGTGCCTAAAAACCAAGTGGCTCATTTTGACAGAGCGTCTCCAGGTCGTGCTAAGAGCTGGACCTCTGCCGTGCATGGAGCCCCCTGCGTGGCCGGCCCTCTCCCAGGCCTCCTGGCCTTGCCGAGGGGAAAAGCACCGAGGCCCCACGGGAGCCCTGAGCAGGGACTTGCATCTTCTCTCTCTCGTCGGCAGTTGTCCAAGATTGAAAACAAACACTTTAAAATAAAAGCCATATTAAAACCCAAACCCAACTTTCTGCCTTAAAATATTGCGAGCCAGGGGGGCAATTAGCAATTATGCCGTATTTTATTATGAGGAGATGGAATTCTAATTGGACTGATTTGAATTCCACACACCTCCACAGATTGTTTTGGGAATTAAGGTATCAGTTGTATCGGTAATTATGGTTTACCGTGAAATTAACCCCCCACAGAAAGCTGTTAAATTGTCTGTGACGGTGCTTAAATTTAGCCCGGACCCATGTCCTATGAAGACAGAGCGAGTCAATACAAGCCACCCGGAAACCACTGGGAGCCCTGTGCCAGGCGGTAATTAGGGGTTGAGGTTTCCAAAGTTTTACCTGAGACAGCAGGGACAAGCCCTGGGCTGCAGGATGCTCACGTGGAGGGCCGGGGCGGCCCCTCCCCCAGCCCGGATCGGCGTTCCTGGATCCCGCTCCGCTTGGCTGGGCCAGCACCTGAGCCGCAGCAGGCATTCTGGAAGGCGGTGTGCTTTCAGCTGACGGGCGATGCTTTGGCGAGGTGGACCAGCGCGGAAGGAGGCCTAATAGGGCGGTGAGGGACCGCATGTGGCTCAGGGACTTTGCAATCTCACGTATCGGGGACTGAGCCCCTGCTCTGCCATTTGGAAAAGAAACTCAGGAGGGCGGGCCACTTGATTCCCTTGAGCCTCTGTTTCCTCCCTTGACAAGGGGGTGCGTGCCACCTGCCTCGTGCATGGGCTGTCGTGAAGATGAACTCAGACCCGTATGGTGACAACAACCTCTCCAGCGCCCTTGCGGTGTGCCCCTCACATGCACCCGTCTTTCCTCTCCACGACCACCCTGTGAGTCGGGTAGAAGCGCCGAATTGGGAGGATTGTTTGACTGCAAGCCATAAACCTCGGTTCCAGCTGACTTCAGCAAACCTGGAATTTATTGGAAGGGCCGGGGGCACTCACAGAACGGAGAGGAAAGCTGGAGACGAGACTCAGAGCAGACAGGAGCCAGGAAGCATCCGCGGGCGCCAGAAAATTGAACTGCTCATCGCATGCTCCCAGATTCCCCAGTAAAACAAGCCAGCTCTGATCGCCTCACCCCTTCCTGCCCCCCTCACCCCTCCCTGCCCCTCTCATGACCCCGGTTGTATTCTAGAGCCCCCTTGGCCCTACAATGTAGGGCAGCAAGAGGAACTTCCCAAAGGGCAGGCACCTGGATTTCGTATTCCTCAAGACAACACCAGCAGCGGTGAGGGCGAATTGGGGGAATGGATACAGGCAGGATGATTGCTACCCCCCCGTTTTCCAGACCAGGAAACCACGGGTCGGGTAGGAGCTGTTAGCCACTTGCCCCAGCGCACACAGTCAGCAGGGAATGGAGCTGGGACTGAAACGCAGGCGCTCCCAGAAGAGAGCTCCCCTTCCCTCAGCCCCCAGTCCGGACTCCTCCAGCACAGGACCGGGCATCGGCAACTGGGGCTCCGTGGTGGGGTCTTGGGGTCTTGTGCAGATGTCTGCCTCTGGGGAAACTCCCCCCAACTCTGCCGGCGGAGTGGGAAAGCCTCAGGATGGAGGCGCAGCTACCCTCACACGGCCAGATGATTGACGTGAAGACCTTCTCTCTGACCTTTCCATGTGCAAGACACACGGCTGTCCAGGATGAGCTGGGGGTGAAGGCTTGTTGTCAGGACATGGAAGAGCGTAGAGGTTGTCAGATGTTCAGGGGCTGGTTTGATGGGTGAAAGTCCTTCCCTCGCCCCTTCCCTCCATACCATGGCTTTTGCTGTTTCCTCCACGTAGGATGATGTCTCCCCATCAAGGTCTGACAGTCCTACACGCTCCTGAAAGCTGGACCCAAATGCACTGTATCGATGAAGCTTCCCTGACTCCCCAGCTGGGGCCGACTGCTCCTTCCTCCAGCCTCCAAACCCTCCTCAGGGTTTGTTCTCGTTGCCGTGTGTGGCCGAGGGCTTGTTCTCACACCTGCCACCCTGGCAGCGACTCCAAGAGGCCTCACTTAGCTCAGCCCACAGCATCATGTTGGATCCAGGGGAGATGCAACCGAAGACAAAACAGCTCCCGCCCACCCCACAAACACTCAGTTTGTGGATGTCTTTCCTCCCACGATTGTGTGGGTGTCACCCCAGCTGACATCATGGGCCGTGGCGTGAGTTCCCTGGCGACGCTGGAGGAAGCAGGCACTGCATGGGGGACCCCTGGGCTCTGGGAAGACAGACTTGACTCCTACTCCTCTCTAGCTACTCAGGGAATGGGGGCCCCAGCGTCGTCCAAGACGCAGGTCTGGGTGGGTTGGCCGTGTGTCAGCGCGTTCTGGGGGGCCCCAAAGCCCCTCACAGAGTCTCATATATGCTCCCAAGTCTTCCTCCCATGTCTGCGCCATGGGGGAGTGGACAGGAGCTGGCCCTGGCAGAAGGGACTCTGAGGGTGGACGGGAAGGTGGGGGTTTGGGAGTGACCAGTTCAAACATCTGACAGAGAGAACGGAAAGGGTAGGAGAAGGAGTCCGAAATCCAGGAAACCTGCCCTCCCAGAAAGCACCGACACCAAGGAGAGAGCACCCACCCCTCCGCCTCACTTTTCACGTGGACCTCTGCCCCGCCTGGAGCCGCCCACAGGGACCTGTTCTTCTGATCCCCAAGGTCATGGCCTTTGAGTGTGGATAAGAAAGTGCAGCACACATGTTTGATTATCTCCTCCTTTTAAACTTTTAAAAAATATATTTATTCATTTTTAGAGAGAGGGGAAGGGAAGGAGAAAGGGAGGGAGAGAAACATCAATGTGTGGTTGCCTCTCACATGCCCCCTACTGGAGACCTAGCCCGCAACCCAGGCACATGCCCTGACTGGGAATCGAACTGGCGACCCCTTTGACTTGCAGGCTGGTGCTCAACCCACTGAGCCACACCAGCCAGAGCAACTCTTCCTTTTAAAACATAAATTATCAGACATAACGTTTTTGGAAAGCAATTTGGCAATAATACCAAGTGACATAAAAATGTTCATAGCCTTTGGCCCAATAATCTTCCTCCTGGGAATTAATGCTAAGGAAATAATTCATCAGGAAGAAAGAACAATTCTATATCTACAGAGACATTTACTGCCACGTTATTTATGATAGGGAAAGACTGGAGACGTCTTCTCCGGCCAACATAGGGGGATGGTCCCCATTATTAATGGCGCATGCTGTTAATAATATACCTCCAAAGAAGTATTATACCACTAGGAAAATGGTACATTGGAACACGGCATAACAGGAGGCTGTTTAGAAATTAAAAGCGTGTGGGAAAAGGAGCAGAGAACTGTACATATGCCACGATTATCACAAGGCTGACGAGTCTGTGCGTGCGTAGGGGCGAAGCGCCGCCAGAAGCTGGAGAAGTTAAAATAGCCATTGCCTCGCGCGCAGGGGTTGGGAAAGTGGGTGTAACTGTGCTTCAGATGTCCTTCCCCGTGGCTGGAGGGTCCAACTGAGAAGTCATTTTTGTGAAACCGTAATTCGTCACGGCGGGTTTTGGCTTTCTTTATGGCCTCTTGGGAGGCGGCCCGAGAAGCGCACCTCAGACTTGGAAGCCTTGGTCCTTCTTCCTCCGCCACCCTGGCTCCTCAAAGATGCTGCAGCTCCCGAAGCCCCGTTGCGGCGTCTGTCCCTTTGCTCTGAGCTCTCGGTGGCAGACAGAACACTTTGGGGCACTTTTTCATGATCATAATTCAAATTACCTGTTTAAGTCGGTCAAATGAAAAAATAGCAGCTCCGCCCGCACGGGGCCGGCGGGGGCGCCTGGAGCGCCGGGGCGGCTGCCGTGCGCTCTCCGCGGCGGCCAGGCCGGCCGTGAGCTCATTTCCTGGGGCGCGCGCGCCGGGCTATTTCAGCCTGGCGCTGTGCAAACAGGACAATTTACTGCGGCCAAAAGGGGCCCAAATTACAATCGTATCACAGACAAATATCCGCCACGCCAGGCCTCCGGAGGCCAGGGAGGGGCCTCTCTCCCGGCGCAGGGGTCAGGCGGGTCTGAGGGGCTCAGCCCCTCCGGGACGGCGGTCCCGGCTGCGCCCCTGTCCGCGCCTGCCTGTGAGTTGTGCCCGCACCCTGAAGGTGGATCCCTGGAGATCATTCCTAGGTGGTCTCCACTGCGTACACGCCTTGCCTCTTCGGGGGATTCTTCCTGATTTAAGGCCCCCTTTTATTTGGCTGCCTCTCTGCACTTAGGATAAAAGCATCCCCACGTCCAGCCCAGAAACCTCAGTGCCCCTCCCTCACCCTTGGAGAAAAGCCCCGAATCGCCAGCCTGAGGGTCAAAGCGCCCATGTCCTGACCCGGTCCATCAGTCCCAGTTAGCTCCTCCACCGCAGCCCCACCTGCGTGCTCCAGCCACTGAGAACACGCCAGGCTTCTCCACAGTCTCTTGTCCTGCCATTTGCCTTTCCGCTCCGCCTAAATGTTCCGTTTTCTCTGCCCGGAGAGCTCATTCACATTCTTCAAGACCAACTCCTGTGTCACCTCCTCCGCGAAGCCCTCCCTGACTTCCAGGCGGAGTTAGTCCCTTTCCCTTCCTAGCACTGTGCAGAAGTCTATGATGCTTCTCCCGTCCTGTGTATCACTTGCTTGAATGCCTGCGCTACCATGTCCCCTGGTTACAGGGAGTCCCTCCCTCCTCCTCTCTGGCAACGGATGCCAGGTCCCTCACCCATTGGCCTCACTCAGGCTTGGCTGTGTGTCTCGCTCCGGCCAATGAAGTGGGGCATGAGAGTCGGTGGGGAGCAGAAGTTTGCAGAGCTCAGTGTGGTTCCCCATGCTTTGCTTTCTCTCCTTACAGCAGAACAAACACAAAACGCGAAACATCCCAGACACTCAGCCTCCCGGTCAGAGGGAACCCCCAAATCAACACGGCTGAAAGCGCTCTTCAACAAGGACAGGAGAGGCCAGGTGCTGGCGAGGGTGCAGAGAAAAGGGAACCCCGGCGCACTGTCGGTGGGAACCTAAATCAGGGCAGCAGCGGTGGTGGAGAACAGTACGCAGGCGCCTCAAACAGTTAGGAGCAGAACTACGGTGTCCCTCCGCAATCGCGCTTCGGGGTGTATAGCTGAAAGAGATGACGTCACTATCTCGAAGCGCTGTCTGCATGGCCCCTGTTCATAGCAGCCGAGACGTGGGAACAGCCTGAGGGTCCATCGCCAGGCAAGTGGACGAAGAAAACGTGGTGTAGGCCTATGCAACGGAGCATTAGTCAGCGACGAAAAAGGGAAATCGTGCTACGAGCAACAGCGTGGATGGATCTTGAGAGGATTATGCTGAGTGAAGTAAGTGGGACTGAGAAAGACAAATACCGCGTGATCTCTTATATGCGGAACCTAAAAAAGCCAAACTCACAGAAACAGAGAGTGGAATGGCGGTTTCCTGGGGCAAGGAGTTGGGGAGGGTGGGGAGATGCGGTCCCAAGGCTACAAACTTCCGGTTCTAGATGAGTTCTGGGGTTTGATGCCCAGAATGATGACTGCCGTTAGCAATACTGTGTGGGATGCTTGAAAACTGCTAAGAGAATGATCTTAAGTGTTCTCACCACACACACAAATGGTAATTGTGTGAGGCGATACGGGTGTTAATTGACCTTATTGTGTTAATCATTTTGCAGTGTATCTGTGTATCAGATTGTCACATTGTACACCTTAAACTTATACAATGTTACATGTCAATCATACCTCAGTAATGTTGGGGGGAAAGATTGGATATAGGAGGTCTATCCAGAAGGTGTCCTGCCATGTAATATGAGAAACAGAGACATTTACGGAAGAAGATACAAGGTACAAGAAACATGGTAGGTAGGACGATGACACCTCAGTCCCCTTCAAAGTAGGCACCTTGGGACCTCACACAGTTCTCCCAACCACCATCAGCTGCCCCATCGTATTTTCCCAAGTCTCATCAACAGTCTGAAATCTCTTCCCTTTCAAAGGTGATTTTAGTTTTGGGAAAAGCCAGAAGCCACAGGGCGCTGAATCTGGGTTGTGGGGGTTTGAGTCACCTGGGTGATTTGATGCTTTGCCAAAAAACTCTGCACAAGAGGTGATGCATGAGCGGGCACATCGTCGTGATGAAGCCGCCATAGCTGCAACCCACTGAATCATCCGAATCGTTTCCATAGAGGAAGGTTCAAGCTTAGTGCAGAATTCGATGCAGATTCATTGCTCTACTCCCTCAGTCATTCAGAATGTGACAACCACACAGTACACATGCTCACTCAATGGCATTTGCTGCCCCCACTGACTAGTACAGAGAGGTCATCACTGTTCACACATGTGCATTCCAGTCCACTCTCCTTGGCTGCCAGGTTACATCGATGTCACACAAATCATTCTCATTATATTAACAATGGCTAGACTTTTTCTGGACAGACCTCATATATTTTTTTTAATTTAATTTTTTTTAAAGATTTCAAGTGCCCTATAGAACATCCAAGAGAGGCAACTAGAAGGCTAAGGTCATTTCAAAACCTCAAAGCTAAAATCTTTTAGCTCTTCTTTTTAAAAAACGTATTTTATTGATTATGCTATTACAGTTGTCCCATATTTTTCTCCCCTTTATTTCCCTCAACCCTGGACCCCCCCCCCCCCCACCTTGACCTTCATGGCTTGGGAATTTTGGCAACTTCTTAAAGGCCTCCCTTTCCTCATCTAACCTTGGCCACAAAGTCATCCATCCAGCTCTGAGTGATTAAGTCTACGTGTCAGGTCCAGGAGAGCAGAAATGAGTAGGCTGTCTTCAAGGGGACGAGTGTCTATGGGGAACAAAGACCTCTAACAAATTAGAGGACGGTGGTGTGCCAGGGGCCGTAATAGCCGTGTGTGCCAGGGCCCATTGAGAAAATGAAGGGGTGAAACTCCAGCTCTTATGGGAAGCCCAGGAAAGTGCCTGGAAAAGTTAGAGTTGATCTGAGCCTTGAAGGATGAAGAGGAGTCTTCCCACAGAGGAGATGAAACAGTGTCCCGAGGAGCCATACGCTGGGAGTCAAAACTCAGGTCAGTGACATAAACGACCGGGGCAGGCACGAGTGAAGCAGCAGGGACCGGCGGAGGCCGGCGACTAGAAGACCCGCATCCTGCCTCCGGCACCTCCTTCTGCCAGACAGGGAGCCTGCTCTGGATTCAGCCCCCACTCGCCCCATCGGCCAGGTGCCTCTGTGCACAACCTCTGTAGCCTCACACGGTTGCCTAAGCTGGCCATCAACTGTGTATTGCCAAGGCTGAAAAGGAGGACTTAGTGTTTGTTTGTTTTTTGCTGCATCTTGCTTTTTTAAAGAAAAGCCAAAGTGTCGCAGGTTCGATTCCCAGTCAGGGCACATGCCTGGGTTGCAGGCCATGGCCCCCCGCAACTGCACATTGGTGTTTCTCTCTCTCTATCTCCCTCCCTTCCCTCTCTAAAAATAAATAAATACAAAATCTTAAAAAAAAAGAAAAGGCAAAAACTCAAATTTTAATGTAAAATTCTCCAATTCGTCCAATCCTGTGGAGGCCAAACAATATCCAACCTCCGACTGCATCCACCCTCGAGTTCTCCCTTGCAGCCCCAGAGGGAACCAGTTCCCGGACACATTCCACTCTCTCCTTCCCGTGCGCACCGCACACCCAGGCCTTTGCTGACATGCTACAGGGAAAGGCACGGCCACTGATGAGACCCTGTGCGAGCTGCTGCAAAGCCCTGGTAGAAGGACGAGGCTGGCTTTCGTACGGGAGGAGAAAAACGTGGGGCTGTCTGACCGCGGCCACCCGGTCAGACGGAAGGGTACAACTTTAATTTATGGATGTACCCTGTCTTGAGAGCGCCTCCCCTGCCCTCACGGCTGCCCTCACCCCAGCCCCTCCTGTTTTGCTAATGATAAATGACAAGCAGTGGACGTTATTAATTAAACTGCCCCCAGTAGCCGGCGGGAACACTCGAGGCCTCATGCGGACGAGGCATTCAAAGCATTCCTGCTGCCCCCACCCAGGGCGCAGGCCCCGGGCTCTCTCCGGCCCCGGCTGTAGCAGGCCCCGGCGGCCACAACCTCGCACAACGGGCCTTCCCTGGGGACCGTCTGGGCTCCGCTCTGTCAAATGGAAATCACCAACCTGGGCCACACAGTAATTAAACTCCTGTCATTCTTCGGACAAAAAATGTTCCTCCTGGGACATTCCCACAGGCTGCCGCAGGGCCGTCTGGGGCCCGCAAGCTCCCAGCTGATTACCAAGGGATTTTTGAAGTTGGCCTTGACTGGGGATCAAAAGGGGACGGGAGTTCGGGGGGTGAACATGGGGGTGGGAAAGGCCTTAGAATTAAATTTATCACTCGGTTATTCAGCTGGACCCGCCAGTAACGGCGTCCCCACGACAAGATGGGCAGAGAGAGGAAAACAGACCTCAAGGTCACTTTATTCCTATTCTTATCGTCTGTTCACTGGTTTACCCCAGGCACCTGAATAGAGCCTGGCGTATAGTAGGTGTTCGAATGCTGTATTTTTGGACTGTAAGACACACTCCCCACCCCCAGATTTGGGAGGAATAATGGTTGTTAATGCTGCTGCTGAGTTCTGTTTACATTTACATTGGTGAAATACTATGTTATTTATGTCGTTAAATATTTCGCCACATTTTTTGCTTCAAAATTCTTTTCCCTATTTTCCTCCTCTAAAACCTAGGTGTGTCTTACGGTCCGAAAAAAAATTACAGTAAGTATCAATTAAATGATCAGCAGGAGATGGGCTGGTGGCAGTGCTGAAAAGCAGCAGTCAGGAGCAGTGCCCAGTGAACGTTGTAGAACCAGTGGCTTCTAAGTGTTTGTTGCCACAAGACTGTACGTGTGTTGAGGATGAGGCCGGTGTCTTATTCAGTTGACTGTCCTCAGCGCCAGGCACGGTGCCCAGCCCAGGGCCTGCACGCAGTGGTTTCTTAACGGTGTCTGTTGACGTAAGGACTCGGGGGCGGGGGACGGCGGGGGGGAGGGGGGGACCGCAGTCCTTGGCCGGGTCCCGCAGAGCGCCGCTGGGATGTGACCTGTGTGAACTCAGGCAGGCCCTCGAGCGGCGGCAGCAGCAGCAGCGGGGGCAGTGCCAAGGTCAAGAAGCCCAGGGAGCAGACCCACAGTGCATGTCCTAGATGGCAGCCAGACTCTGTGCAGAAAGAAGAAATGAATTTGTTACAATTGGGGATTTCTAAGAAATGCGACTTAATTTCCCTGGGTCTGTCTCTTTGAGACCCCCATGCTGCCTAGCAGCGGAAAACTTAATCGATTTCAGCTGAACTCAGAAATGTCGGATTTAAATTCAATCAGTGGAAGCCAGAGAAGGGATTATGAGGACCCCCCTCACCTGCGTCAGCCAGCACAGGTTCGAAGCTCCTGTCCCCTCCACAGGGCAGATGGGAGGGCCCAGTGTGGACTCCAGCCTCTGCCTCAGACCCCCCCACGCCCCAATGTCAGCCCTTTCGGATTCCAGGGGGAAACCTGTCTTCCTCCTCCCATTGAAGAGGGGAGCTCCAAGTCATGAGCAGGGGAGTCCGATGGGCTGGACGTGAACCCCAGCTCTGCCACTCCCCAGCAGCCGCCCCCAGCAACTTGAATCATCCATAAACCATTTTAAAAACACATCCTTGGAAGGACTCGTAAAGTCCTTAAAGTCCTCAAAAGAAGAGGGGAAACTAGGACCCTAAAAGACGCAAACAGGTGATTAGACAAATACCTCATTAGCTGCAGTGGCGTCAAGCCCATGGTTTCCCTTGGTCCGTGACACTGGGCAAGTTGCTTGTCCATTTCAAACCTCAGTTTGCTCCCCTGGAGAAAGAGGCTAATAAATCCCATTTCCCGGCGGTCGTCGGGACGTTGTAACAGAGCGTGTCTTCGTGCCAGGCAGACGGTAAACATTCGATACAGTCGCCTCCCCTCCCTTCCTGCGCACTGGGACCACACAGAGGCGCCCACTGCCCTGGGCCCCGGCTTTAAGTAGCTTGTGGTCACCGAGAGGCTCCCACACTGGAAGTACACGCATCCCAAATTGATGCCTAACTGTATACTTCCTGGTGGAAACTATATGTCGACTCTAACTTTAGCCCGGGGGAGCTTCATTATTTGTTTCCCTTTCGTGGAAGCTATAATAGAGGGAGAGAAAACCCTTCCTCATGCATTCCAGTTCCTGAATACACCATTTACAATTTTCGGGGATATTATTTAAGCTTATTTTAGTTTTTGGAGTCTCACCATCCCCGTGGGGTGCTCATTTAAGTTCCGGGTAGGCTCTGGGAAGCCTGGAATATCTCGGAGGGAGGGAAGGGGCGTCTTCCCGGTCAGTTACTAGCAGGGTCAGGGGCTTGGCAGGTTCCGGGGCTCAGAAGTCTCCCGGACACCGGCTGAGTGACCCCAGCGTGCGGGCTGTGCTCACCCCAGGCTCTCCTTTTCGTGGCCTGGAGCTCTGGCAGTTGGACTTCCTAGCAAAGCCAATGAGAGGGACCTGCTGGACCTTGGCCTGGCCGGGGGCTACGGCTTCCTCCCTTCTTTCTGGAGATGGCCATAGGTGTTTGCTGCCGGTACCCGCACCCCGCGTGTGAGCACCGACCAGTGACTTCCGTCTGGTTCTCAGAAGGGAACCAGAGGCACCCCCAAAAGGATAAAAACCATCAGCCAGATGGTCAATGTCTACCTCCCTCCCATCCACTTCCTGCCCTAAGTCCTGTTCTGGGGACAAGACCGTCCCTGGCTGTCAATGGGGGGTCCCCGGGAAGGCCCCAGGCTCGCTGAATACCCTCCCAGGAGGACCCCTGCTCCTGGGCCGGCGGCGAGGGCCGTCCTCGCCGCGCAGGGTGGAGTGGGCAGCGCGCTGGGACTCTCCCTCCTTGTTCTGGCTGCAGGTCGTAAACTCCTGTCCTGGAGCTCCACCCCAGAGCCCCCAAAGCTCAGTGTGCAGACGCACCTGCTGTGTTTTTAAAAGCAGGGGATTCTGAGGCAAGTGGGCACTTGCAGACACACTGGTTGCAAAAGCTGCTAGAAACCTGTTCTGAGTTGCTGGGTGTGTTTGAACTGTTAAAATAATAATAATAATAAGCCCTGGCTGGCGTAGCTCATGGATTGAGCGTGGGCTGCGAACCAAAGTGTCGCATGTTCGATTCCCAGCCAGGGTACATGCCTGGGTTGCAGGCTATAACCCCCAGCAACCGCACATTGATGTTTCTCTCTCTCTTTCTCCCTCCCTTCCCTCTCTAAAAATAAAAAAAAATAATAAAATAAACAAATAAATAAATAAAATAAAATAATAAAGTAAAATATAAAATAAAAGTAGGTGCCCCTTAAGAAGGCTGGCTGAGCTAGAAGACTGGTCCCCAGGGAGAGCAGCCTGTGAGCGCAGTAAGAACATGGCAGCTGCTCCTGACGTAGCACCACTATGTGCCGGGCGCTGTTCTAAGCACACAGGACCCACAGCCCCGTGAGGAAGGTGCTCTTCGTGGCCTTGTTGTTCCGACGAGGAAACAGGCACAGAGAGGTTGAGAGGGGTAGACAGGGGCCCAGAGTTACTCGGGGGGCTGGACCCCAGCAGTCTGGCCATAGAATCCCTGCTCCCCAACCCCATGTGGCAGAACAAGCTCAGGAGTTGCTGCCTCTGTTTCAGGAATGGCCTTCTGGACCCTGCGGGAGGGTGAGCGGGGGAGGGCCGTGGGGCCTGGGTGGGTGAAGAGGTGGACCCCGAAGCTGGAGCAGAACTGGGAGCATTTGGAGACCGTGAGGTGTGGTTGGCAGAATGACGCCCCTTCAAAGGTCCACATTCTGATTCCTGCAACCTGGATTATGTCATGGCAAAGGGAACTCTGCAGATGTGATGAAAGATCTTGAGAGGTCGAGAGTATCCTGGATTATCGGGGTGGGCTCAGTGTCATCACAAGGGTCCTTAAGTGTAGGAGAGGGAGGCAGGGGCTGAGGGTCCAAGGGGTGCGATGGGAGAAGGCCTCGGTCAGCCACTGCCGACTCTGACGATGGAAGGGGCCACCAGCGAGGAAGGCAGGCCGCTCTGGAAGCTGGAAGAGGCGTGGAAATGTCTTCTCCACCAGACAGGGCTACCGCCCGCCGGCCCCTTAATTTCAGCCAAGTGAGACCCAGCTTGGACTTCTGACCTCCAGGACTAGGAAGGAATAGATTTGTGTTGTTTTAAGCCCCTAAGTTTATGATAATTTGTGACAGCAGCCACCGGAAATGAATAAAAGGAAGAGAAGAAACTGTCAAGAAAGATTGCGCACTTGGCTTTGCACAGTGGCTGGAAACAGAGGAGAAAACAGGGAGAAGAGGTCCCAGAGTGGGGAGGGCGGGGCAGAAACAGTCTCCTCCCAGGATGCAAAAGGGGTGGGACTTCCAGACGGCTCCGGGAAGTTTGTCTCGTGATGCTTTTCAACATTCAGTAGAAATAAACCAATTTCTGGGCTGTCTTTATGTAAGATGTTTGTTAGGAAAGGATTTTCTTTTCCCCCAAATACTTGCTTCTCTTAGCCTGCCAAATATCCAAGAAAAAACCTGGTGTTCGAATAGCATTAAAAAGCTGATGCCATTCACCTGGTACATGCTCTAAAATGTACACAATGTATCTAGGACGTCTTCATAGTAACAATTAATAGCAACCCGTTGCTAATATGTAACTGCTAACGGGAAACTGAGTGCTTACTCTTTGCCAGGCGCCATACCAGGCAGCTGGCACGTATTGCTTCATTGAAGTTCGCAATGACCTTTGTTAAAGTAGATGCTACTTTGGTTTCCATTTTATAAATGAGAGGCATTATACTGGGGTGCAGCCAACACGGTCAGTTGCCATCAGTCTTTACTCCCTTTTTTTCAAAGATTTTATTTATTTTTTTATTTTTTAAGATTTTATTTATTTAGTTTTAGAGAGGGAAGAGAGGGAGAAAGAAGACAGAGAGAAACATCAATGTGCGGTTGCTGGGGGCCGTGGCCTGCAACCCAGGCATGTGCCCTGACTGGGAATCGAACCTGCGACGCTTTGGTTCGCAGCCCGCGCTCAATCCACTGAGCTACGCCAGCCAGGACTGTTTATTTATTTTTAGAGAAGGGGGAAATAAGGGAGAAAGAGAGGGAGAGAAACATCAATGTGAGAGAGAAATATCAATTGGTTGCCTCTCAAACTGCTCCAACCAGGGATCAAACCTGTAACACAGGCGTGTGCCCCAACTGGGAATCGAACTGGTGACCGTTGGCTTGGAAAGACGATGCCCCACCTACTGAGCCACACGGGTCAGCACCCTTCACTCTTCTTCCTCCTTGCTAAGGACACCCTTCGATGGTGGTCAGGAGTTGGCCTTTGAGTGCAGTGAATTTTAGCTAGTCCAAGTGGCCTTTATTGCTGACTAGAAATAGTTTAACAAATACCCACGCCGTGGCTCCACCTCGGAGCCATCGATCACAGAGCTCTGGAGGGGGCTCAGGGAGTCAGCCGAATCTCTGAGGGGGTTCTCATGTGCCGTCAGGATCCACACCCACTTGTCACAGCCGGCCAGGGCGATTCATGCCTCTCCCTTTGGCCAAGGCGTGGCACGTGAGCCGTTCTGGCGGAGGAAGCGGGAAGTCTGCTTCTGGACGTTGTCCTCTGAAAGTGACGTGCTGCACGGCGGCTGTCTCGGCCCCGTGAACGGGGAGGAGGCGCTGCTGGGCGGCTGAGTTAGCTCCCCAGGAGCCACACGACTTCCAGACTCACCGGGGTACAAGGAATGCCTGCCGTCCTGGTTCAGGACCCAAGTTGGCAAACCACGGCCCAGGGGCCAATCCAGGCCACAGCTTGATTTCATACATAAAGTTTGATTGGCCGACAGCCACGCCATTCACTTACACACGGTCGGCTTGTTGCTTAGTACCACCACATCGGGGGTGAGTTGTGACTGAGGGAGCCCTTACTCTCTGACCCTTCACAAAAAAAGATTGCTACTCCTGGTTTAAGGGTCTTTTGGTGGCTTTTTTTTTTTTTACTACTTGGAGCTGAGGGTATCTGCCGTTTGGGAGTTTGGGAGTTGAGCTTCCCAAATATGGCATTGTGAGGGGTGGCCAGCTTCGCCCTCTTTAAGCCATTTTTCATGAGAGAGTTATCCCAGCACAGTCTTTCAGGGATTTAACAATAGCACCCACGCCCTCCCCCCCGCCCCCCCCCCCCCCCGCCGTGGGGATGCGGGACGCTGTGCAGTCACGCAGGTGGGGGCTGCAGGCGGGCCTGCGCTGACGCCGTGGTTCTGCCACAGAGAACAGTCACTCAAACCCTCTGGCCTTCAACTCTCTTATCGAAAACAGGACAACTATATTTATGTGAAGGATGAGTAGGACTACGGAGGGAATTTCAGGCAAAGGAATCAGTGCTGGCAAAGGCACCGCCCTAGTCCGCCGCGGCTGCCGTAACCAGACACCAGGGACTGGGTGGCCCGCACAGCCGGAGTTCATCTTCTCACAGCTCGGGAGGCCGGAAGGTCTCAGGAAGGTCCAGCCGGGTCCGTGCCTGGTGAGACCCCTCTTCCCGGTTCGCAGGTGGCCACCTTCCTGACCTGTCCTCCCTCGGTGGAGGGGGTGCACACAGGAGGGGGGAGAGAGAGAGACAGAGAGAGAGAGGGAGAGAGACAGAGGGAGACAGTGCAAACTCTCTGACGTCACTTTTTTATTTTAAAGATTATTTATTTATTTAGAGGGAAGGGAGGGAGAAAGAGAGAGAGAGAGAGAGAAACATCAATGTGCAGTTGCTGGGGGTCATGGCCTGCAACCCAGGCCTGTGCCCTGACTGGGAATCGAACCTGAGATACTTTGGTTCGCAGCCCGAGCTCAATCCGCTGAGCTACGCCAGCCAGGGCCCCAACCTCACTTCTGTTAAGGACACTAATCCTGCGGGACCAGGGTCCCACCCTCGTGACCTCATTTAACCTTAATCACTTCCTTAGAGACCCCAGGTCCAAATACTGTCACCTTGGGGGTTAGGGCTTCAACATAGAATTTAAGTGGGAGCGTTGGGGGATGCTGGAGGACAGAACTCAGTCCGTAGAGGACACTGAGGCGGGGAAACTCCGAGCCCGTGCAGAGAACAGCGGGGAGGTCTGTCTGACCTGAGCCGAGGGCGCGTGGAGGGGGTCACGGAGGGTACAGGGGTGCGAGTTGGTTGGGACGTCTTGGGTCCTTGTCCTGGGCCCCTGGGAGGGAGGGCTAACTGCATGGGATTTCCCTGGTGGTAGGAGTAGCTCTGGCTGGCATTCATGATGGGGGGTCCCTGGGACACCCAGAGTTCATGCTCACGAAATGGCTCATGGTGGGCCCTTGGGTGGCTTCAGGTTAGGGGCTGTCTGTCAAAGACTCACCGTGGGATTAGAGGGTCCGGGCTTTGAGCCGGGGGGTGTCAGCCCGGCCTCTGGGGAGGGAAGAGGGCTGGAGATGTGGAGTTCGGTCACCAACTCAGTCAGGGTGCCTTTGTAATAAAACTCAATGAAAACCCTGGGGTTATGAAAATGAAAAAGCATGATCGAGCTTCCTGGGTGGTGAGCACATCGTGTGCGGGGAGGGTACCTATCCTGATTCCATGGGGGGTGGGGCGGGGGGAGGGCAAGGAATCTCTGCATCCTGACCCTGTCAGACAGACCACACCCTACAGATCTCTTCATCGGTCTTGTCCTGATTTGTATCCTTTGTAATAAAAGCATAATTGTAAGCATAGCACTTTCCTGGGTTCTGTGAGTCATTCTAGCAAATTATTAAACCTGAGGGGGTCATGGAAACCCCCAAAGTTAAAGCCAGTTGGTCAGAAGTTCGGGTAACCTGAGGACTGCCCCCCCTTCCCCCTGCAAAACTGTGGCCGGTGTCTAAGGCCAGGGCAGTCTTGTCGGGGACAGTGCCCTTCACCTGTAGCGTCCGCTCTAACTCCAGGCAGTGTAGCCCCGGGTTCACGAATGCCTGATTCAAGAGCGGGCCCTTATTGGGTTGGTGGCTGGGAGTCATAGAAAGTTTATGAGGAGATGAATGATAGGGTTAGTAACTGGGATCCTGGGGGAAATGATCCGGCAGACACCGAGGCCGGCCTGAATTCTCCAAGGCCCAGGCCCCTGTGGGCATGCTGTCTCAACTTTGACATGTAATGCTGGGCACCAAAGATACTCCCTTTCAAAAAATAAAGAGCTACCTGCATGGCAGGTGTGGCTCGGTGGGGGGTTGTCCTGCAAACCGGAAGATCACCGGTTTGATTCCCCGTCACACCCGATGTTTCTCTCCCTTCCTCCTTCCCTTACCCGCTCTCCAAAATAAAAAAATAACAATAAAATTTAAAAATAAATAAAATAAAGAGCAGCTATAAAGCAGTCTGCATGGATTTACAGTTGTGAGTACACAAAACACAGAGTTCATTCTTATATTATTACTTATTAATTATTGTCTTGTTTTCCATATGAACAACTGTAAACCAACTTTTGTCCCACCCTGTATATTGGTGGGGTGGGAGCCAGGGCAGGCCAGCCAAGCAGAGGCAGAAAATGCTCACTCCTGGGAGGGGAAGGTCAGGTGGTTCCTCCTGGCTCACCCTCTGCAGGCATGGAAGTTCAGGAAAAGAATCGTGTGTGTGCACCCAAGCACAGCCGAAGAGAAGCATGTGCTTTCTCTTTTTTTTTGTTTAAAGATTTTTATTTATTTATTTATTTTTAGAGAGGGAAGGGAGGGAGCTAGAGAGAGAGAGAGAGAGAGAGAGAGAGAGAAACATCAATGTGCGGTTGCTGGGGGCCGTGGCCTGCAACCCAGGCATGTGTCCTGACTAGGAATCGAACCTGTGACACTTTGGTTCGCAGCCCGCGCTCAATCCACTGAGCTATGCCAGCCAGGGGTAGAAGAATATGTTTTCTCTTTAAAGCACAAGGGATGTGGCAGCATCCCCTCAGGTGTCTGGGGAAACTGGATTCCCTTCTCTCAGCCTTCCTCGCTCTCCAGCTTACTTCTTTCCTGCAACAGCTAAACCTTGGCACATTCTATTCTGACATTTCTTGCACAGCCCTATAAGCCAGGCACTCGGCTGCGTGCTGCCTCTGATTCTGCCCTCACTGAAACCCTGCCCGGGGTGATGACTTAATCTCTGGGCCCAGTGAGTAGAGCCACAAAGTTCAGATGGATTTTGCAAGACAAAAACCTAAATGTATTTTGTGGCCGCCGATACACATTCTGACTTCACCACATCCGCGGTCATTTAGACCACAAACACAAAAGGTGCTATAAATTTTTTTCCATGCGGTATTTGACTGTTTCTGGCATCATTCATTTCTTGATAAGTCGGCCAGTCAAAACAACCAGGCCAGGTCTGTCACTGGTCCCACCAGCCAGTGCTGGTGTCCTTGCATTACTAACGTGTTAGGTCTTAATTGTTTGCAGCTGTTTCTTCCCGAGAACTCTATTTTCTCATTGACTTTGATGAGGAAAATAATTTGAGAGAGATACTAGTGAAAAAGTTTAATTGCACTAAAAAAAAACAACCCAGCAGCCTTTTTTTCTTAGGATGGTGGTTGACAGGGGCTTAGAAAAATGGGGAGTTATTTTTTAATGGGTATAGAGTTTCAGTTTTACAAGCTAGAAGAGAGTCTGGAGGTAGATGGCAAACTGGGGTCGCACAACAATGTGATTGTACTTAATGCCATGGAACTCTACATTTAAAAAGAGTAAGATGGCAAATTTGATGTTATATGTATTTTACAACAATTAAAAAAATGTAAATGAGTCCTGGCTGGTGTGGCTCAGTAGATTGAGTGCTGGCCTACAAACCAAAGAGTTGCTGGTTCGATTCCCAGTCGGGGCATATGCCTGGATTGCGAGCCAGGTCCCCAGTAGGGGGCGCTCGAGAGGCAACCACACATTGATGTTTCCCTCTCTTTCTCCTTCCCTTTGCCTCTCTAAAAATAAATAAATAAAACCTAAAAAAAAAAAAAAACCTAAATCAATTGACCATACGTGTAGGGGCTTGTAGAATCTTTAAAAAAATAATTTTAAGTACCCTTTGAGATGCACAAAGAATATGCCATCCTGGGTTCAAAATAAGTCACAAGAACACATTTGTAAGTTCCAGACTATGATGGAACTTTCTAGAACTTAAAATTATTTTTTAAAAGCTTCTACAAACCCATGCACTGGATTCATCTAATTTATTCCGAATGTTCATCTGTAAAACCATTCTTAGCTCACAGGCTGTAAAAAAAAAAACAAAAAAAAACCTTTTTTCATTGAAACAAAGACAGAGGGCCTAGCGTATGGTCCCCTCCAAAGTTCTAGCAGCTTCGCTAGTAGTGAGCTGTTGCTTTTGTCTCCACCCTAGTTTTGCCTTCCTTCTTTCTTTTTTTTTTTAATCCTCACCCGAAGATTTTTTTTTAATCGCTTTTTAGAGAGAAAGGAAGGGAGAGAGAGAAACGTCGATGTGAGAGAGAAGCACACATTGGCCTCTGCAGGACCAGTGATCTCCTGTGTGCCCGGACTGGGGCGGGGCCAGGGAAGAAACGTGTGCACCCAACCCGGAGTCGAAACCGCGACCTTTCGGTTATGCTCCTCGGAAGATGCTCCAACCAGCTGAGTCACACCGGCCAGTGCTGCACCCTCATTTGTTTTTCTTTGATCACCTCTCTCCTGTTTCATGCAGTCCTGGTGCAGCTCTCAGCCCCTCCCACCCCGGCCATCAGCGGGAGAGAGCAGCGGTGGCAGAGCTTCCCAGCTGTGGGGCTTGGAGTTAATTCCCGCCTTAAGGATCATGCCACCGTGTCTACCTCGGTCTTGAGGGATTTTTGAGAACCACGCTCCATCTGCCCTGCTCTGAGGCCAGCAGACAGTCTTTGCCGTATCCACTGATCGATTCAGTTTGGTGACATCTAGTCATGACCCTCCCGTCCTGGGCAGATGCGTCTGAAGTGGCCCCAGGGATTACGGATCTGGCTGTTCTCTCTCCAGCAGCAGCACGGCCGCCCCACGGACTCTCTTGCTATAACACATTCATCTGTGCGCCAGAAACGGGACCCTCTCCCAGTCTGTTTGGGCCATGGGGTCGGACAGTGGTGCTTATCTTCTGGGAAACAATCAGGCAATATGAGTAAGAAAGGGCCCCTTCTAGGAAAAAAAAAATCCTAAATACAGAAAACTGTATTTGGGCAAAGATGCCCAGTGTCCAAATTTGGGTACAGGCTCAGTCCGCCAGCAGCGAGTACTACTCAGGATGCAGGAGGTTCCCACGGTCTCAGCCGGGTCGCCTCCAGAGCAGTCCCGTGGTGCCCGACGGCCTCCCTCCCCTCCTTCCTTCCCTAGCACTCTTCTCTTAGAAAGCCAGCCTCATCCCCTTGGGCCAGGAGCCAGCAGATCTGGGCTGTTCCCTGTGAGCTGTGTGCCCGAGTGAACACGACCCCCTGTCTGCATTCCCCCCACCCTCTGAGTGGAGGACCATTGACATGATCAGCCTCGCTGGGTAGGATGGATTCCCACCGTGTCACTCTAATGATTCATGACATTCAAAGACTCCATCTCCAGTAGGGGATGAGGACAGAGAGGGGAGAGGGCCTCACAGGGCTGGCTGGGTTCATGGAGCCAGAACCTGGCCCCAGGATAGGACATGGAGCTCCAACAGCTGTTAAGGAAACCATCTCAATGATCCATCATCTCAATGGCGCAGGCAGCTGTTAAGAGTAATGGTCGTTGCCCCAGCTGGTGTAGCTCAGTGGATTGAGTGCGGGCCTGCAAAGCAAGGGGTAGCTGGCTCCATTCCCAGTCAGGGCACGTGCCTGGGGTTTGGGACCAGGTTCCCAGTAGGGGGCGCTCGAGAGGCAATCACACATTGACGTTTCTCTCCCTCTCTTTCTCCCTTCCTTCCCCTCTAAAAATAAGTGAATAAAATCTTTAAAAAGAAGAATGGTCCTGAAGACTGCAGCAATATGGAAAATGCTTATGCTATCCTGCAGAACAGGTAACTGTATGGACCTACAATACAAACACACGTGCACACACAGGAAACGGACCGGAAGGAGTTACACCTCATGCAAGCCACACTTGTGTTGACTGGGAGGGGTGGGATCGTAGGTGGGTTTATTTACTCTGTATTTTTAAATAAAATAATGACCCAGGTCAGGAGATAATTTAGTCAGCACTTCGTCTGGCAGCCTCCAGGGAGAAGCCCAGAGCATGCCAAATTCCCACCACCAGGCCGCGGAGGTCTGAGAGGGCCAAGAGTCTCCTCCTCCCTCTCCCGGGGCCCTGAGTCAGGGACCTGGGGCCACATTCACTGGGGCACCCGGTGGGGACAATAGGAGCGGATGCCGAAGCTGGCAAAGCCCAGCCACGTGGGGGTCAGCACGCTGGGACGCCGGTCCTGCTTCCAGTGCGTCTTCGAGGTCACCCCAGGCTGCTGCCGCCTCAGCAGCCTGGAGGCCGGCAGCCCCCACCCCACGCTCGTCCATTTCCCCAGCCAGCTGGGCCCAAGGTGCCTCCAGGACACCAGCTTCCCCGCTCACGTGTAGAGGAAGGCATCGTCTCCCTGTCCCAGCTCCCCAGACACGGGCAGCTGTGGCGTGTGCTCTGAGCCCCTCCCGTGGGCCTGACCCGGCCGCTAGCCACGCAGCCCTTCCCAGCCCGTGCCCTTCTCGGCCCTTCTCAGCACTGCTCAGCGTTCCCAGGAGCTTTCCTTGCGGCTGAGGCTTTGCTGGGCCTCTGCGTCCAGGTCGGGACCCCGGCAGGGCCCCGCACCGAAACTCCACGTTGGTCTCCACTGCCTTTTCCAGGAAACATGCAAACTCTCGAGTCCCTTAGTCCGAGCTCAGGGCTTTCAGTAAAAGCAGAAGATGACCTATAATAGGGATTAGGCATATTTTGACAGTGAGTAGTGTTAACAAACGATGGGAAAGTCACTTATTTCTCTATCGGAAGAGGCAGAACTTCCCTCTAGAAAAGTATCAGACTTAATCGGTTAGAAATACATTCTGCCCAGGCAGTCAAGCCAGTGTGATGGAGACTCACTCAAGATATTGGCTGAAAAATGCAGGAGCCTGGGCCCAGCTCCAGAGCCACCAAATCAGCATCTGAGGGATGCCGAAGACAGGGAGTCTGACGTTATTTTTTTAAGATTTTATTTATTTATTTTTAGAGAGGGAAGGGAGGGAGAAAGACAGAGAGAGAGAGAGAGAGAAACATCAATGTGTGGTTGCTGGGGGTTGTGGCCTGCAACCTAGGCATGTGCCCTGACTGGGAATCGAACCCGCGATGCCTGGTTCGCAGCCCGAGCTCAGACCACTGAGCTACGCCAGCCAGGGCAGGGAGTCTGACTTTTTAACAAGCTCCCGGGTCCTTCTGAAGTACAGTAAACCAGTGGTTGAGTAGCTTCCACGCCAGGGCAGCCTGTCCACCCCCTCCCCCGACCCGGGAGTCCTCCCCCACCCCCAGCGTGTGAGCTCCTTGTTGCTAAGATGTTCCGTGACCTGGGGGTGAGGAAGCAGAGGGCAGCCGGAGCCGCAGCTCGGGTGTGTGCCAAGTTCCCTGGGAGCCCAGAGGAGATCGGGCTCTCAGGGAGGAAAGATTTCTCAGGGAGCAGGTCTCCAGGCCGGGATCCTGAGGTCGAAGTAAGGTTGACCAGCTAAATAAGGGAGCAAGGACATTCCGACGGAGGGCATGGCATGGCACGGGCCAGGCACATGGGGAGTATAAATAGACGGGGGATGAGAGGAGGCTGGAGAAATGAATGGGGACAGGAGCCCCTGCTGGTTGGTGTTATTTCAACTTGGTAAACCTGGGAATAACGCTTCCCAGAACCCCCCTCTCCGAATGGGTTTGGGGTGGAGCTGGGCCAAAGAGAAATCTGCAGGAGACTTGGAAGATGCGGCGACACCACGACTCTCCACGGGGCTGTAGCTGTCAGACGCCGGGATGGGCGGAGGCAGGGGTGTCTGGCCCGCTGGCCTTGCTGAGGAATAGCTGTCCAGTGCCCACCGTGGGCGACCAGATGCACTTGATATCTGGAAGGCCTCTGCGAGTCTGACTTGTCGCCCGTGGCAAGACTGGTTAGTGACACTTTCCCTGATCATCCACTCCCCTTGCAGGACGCCATGTCCTCAGCCCCTCCTGCACTGGGAGTGTGTAATGCTTGTAGTGAGCCCCCATTCCCATAGACCCTGCTGCTTCCCGGCTGACCCTGACCAACCTGGTCCTTATCACGGGTCGCTCTTGAAGAGCAGGGAGCACCTTGCCTGTGAGCATCTTCCCCAACACGTACACACACACACACACACACACACACACACACGCACGTGCACACGCACGCACACAGGTGGCTCACTTGGGGTAGACCTCGTAATAGCCAGGAGGGCTGGAGAAGGAGCAGTCCTCGCCCACCCACATGTTAGGAGAGCTGTGCCCTCCCTCAGGCCGCCTGCCAACAGGAGGAGAAGGTGCGTCCAGCCCTTCGGTAGCAGGGCTCCTTCAGGCCTCGGTGCTCTCTAGACGTCTGAGAACTTTTCTATGGCTCCTCCTTCTGGAACCCGTCCTCCTGGCTGGGACCCCGAGGGGCAGGGCGTTTGATTGACATCCTTCTAGCCGGGCTGCTCCTGAATGTCCCAGGATTTTCAAATCGGGGTCTTCTCTCCAACCCTGAGCCTGGCAGCCAGTCGCTGTCCTCACGAAGCCCCCCAGGCTTCCAACAGAGGAAACAGACAGGGCAAACCGGCCATTAAAGGGCACTCTGCGGGGGGCGATATGAGGGACACTGCAGTTTTCCACGAGCATACAGGGACGGGTCCTCGAACAGGCCGGAGGGAGACCCAGAGGGGGCTTCCGGGAGGAAGTGATGTGAGCCCAGGCAAGAGCAGCTGGTGCTACAGGACAGGCTTTTAGGAAGGGCCCAGCTGCATGGAGGCTGCAGGTGGGAGAGGACGTGGGACTTGGGCGAACAGGGAGCTGCCCAGAGAGACACCCAGGAGGTTGCCAGGCAGTGGGAAGAGAAGCAGCTAGAAAGGTGGGAAGTCAGATCAGGTCTAACCCGGGGTCTGGCTGGGGCACACGGGCAGGGATGGGGGGGTGGGGGGGGGCCAGCCCGGTCCCTGATGAGTCGTGCTTAGGAGTGGGCAGCAGGAGCAGACGTGAGGTGACACCAAAGTGACAGACCCTGACAAGGGTTGGGAAAGAGAGCAGCGGGGTCCCGTGTCAGGTGGGGTGGTCACGGGCAGCCCCCGAAGAGGTGACATTTGAGCTGAGGCTGGAAGGCGGAGAGCCCAGGAAGGGCGTCCCCGGCAGAGGGAACAGCATTGCTATGAGTGACGAGCCTGTGCTTTCGAGGAACCACAGGAGGGGCAGCGTGGGTGAACCGGGATGGGTGTGGGGAGCGCGGATGGGACACCAGGCTGGAGAGGGGGTGGGGGCTGGCTGTGCAGAAACTGAGATACTTTAGCCAAGTCCAGGCCAAATGATCCCCCCGGGGCCCTTGCTACCCCGGGTTTCTGTGACATTTTAAGGCGCCAGCCTGGGCACGTCTGTCCGTGAAAGGCTCGGTGACGGTCTGCGTCCATCCCCAGCTCCCCTTTAAGAAGAGCAGGCACCCCGGCGGCCAGGGGACAGGTGACACCCAGGCTCTCATGGAACAGGTGACCCAGAAGATGGCCCTTGATGCCCTGCGAACTGTCTAGCAACATTTTTAGAAAATGTTCCCTTTTAGGTCCAGCTTCTCTTAGCCAAATTATCCAGCGAAAAATAAGTCCCTACAAATAGCGATCATTGGCAAACGAGGAGAGTCATTATCTTAAATTGACGCTGGTTTCTAAGAAAAAAAGAAAAAGAAAAAAAAACACAAAAACAAACCCAGGCCGCTGAGCCAAAACCTCACCCCCAGCACATACGTGAGGCGGGCGACCCACCACCCTCCCTGCCAGTGCGGGGTGGAGAGGGCCTCTGGGCGAGGGGAAGGAAGCAGGCAGGGAGGAAGGAAGGCGAGAGATTAGAGAAGCTGACAGATGTAAATAGCCTCGGAGGAGCCACGCTGTCCCAGCGCTCCTCCCCAGGGAGCCCTTTGTCCTGGGGAATCTGGTTGCCTGAATGAAAAATGATATCATTTATTTCTTTTGTCAGAGCTGAGCTGTTTTCTTCAGACATAGAAATAACCTCACACCGCAACACCAAATTGGTGGCCAAGTGATAGAGGTGGCCGTCATTGGGGCGCTCGATAATGTTCTGGGTAAACAACCATGGACTGGGTTTCTTGGCAGGGGCCCTTCTCCCCTCAACACCGTTGTTGCAAAGTGGCAGGGGGACTCGCAGGAAAGAAATGCTTTTGAAAATGTCCGGGAGCTCTTGCCTGCTGCTGAGCTAGAAAGAAGCCGGACCTCTCATTCCTGCGGCTCAGACCGCTCCCCGCCGGCCGCGCGCCCATTCATTCGGCAGGGGTTATTGCGCACGGACCCTGGCCAAGCCCGTGCCAAGGCACCGGGACTGCCGCTGTGCAGAGGCTGGGGCCTCGCCCTCCGCAGACCCACAGCCCGGAGGGGAGGGAGTCACGGCGGCAGTCGCTGCGCTGCAACGCCGTCTGCACGTGGCGCAGTGGTCTGCTCCCGTGGAAGGGGCAATGTTTGAGGTGAGACTTGAAGATGCCGAACACATCCCGGACCAAAGAAGAAGCGGGGTGAGGGCGGGGGTGTATGTGGCAGATGAAACAATGTGCGAAAGCACAGAGGCTTGAAACTGCCCGGACGTTTTGGAAATTTTTAAAAAATACAATGTTATAGCCCTGGCTGGCGTAGCTCAGTGGATTGAGCGCGGGCTGCGAACCAAAGCATCGCAGGTTCGATTCCCAGTCAGGGTACATGCCTGGGTTGCAGGCCACGGCCCCCAGCAACCGCACATTGATGTTTTTCTCTCTCTCTCTTTCTCCCTCCCTTCCCTCTCTGAAAATAAATAAATAAAATAAAATAAATACAGTGTTATAGAGAATAAAGCGCTAAAGAGGCCACTGGTCGAATGTATAATCTGGCAGAAACCAGGTTATATCCTTGTAAAGGAAAGAGTGTATTATGCTTTAGGTAATAGGGAGCCATGGAGGAATTTTGAGCAGGGAAACGATGTGATTATATTTTTGTACCAGAATATTCACTCCTTTCCACCTTAAAGAGACTCAACCACATGTCATGTCAAGAGACTAATGCAGGAAACATCCTCACAGCATTGCTTGTGGTAGTGAAAACGCTGAGAACGCAACGTCCGCCAGTAGGAAAACGGATACATGAATAAGGGGACAGTGATAAAATATCATCGAATTCAATAGTTAAAAATAATCTGCCCTGGCTGGCGTAGCTCAGTGGATTGAGCGTGGGCTGCAAACCAAAGTGTCGCAGGTTCGATTCCCAGTCAGGGTACATTCAAACACATTGATGTTTCTCTCTCTCTTTCTCCCTCCCTTCCCTCTCTAAAAATAAATGAATAAAATCTTTAAAAAAATAATAATCCGATGTGGCTGGATCTTAAAGACACAACTTTGAGGAAGAACAGGTGCATTTCAGAATATGTGTAGTAGGATGAAGTGCGTGTAAATTTAAAACCACACGTGTGTGTGTGTGTACCAGTCCCAAATAATACACGTGTAGAAACATGGATTGTTGCTTCTGGAGAGGAAGGGAAAGGCATGGGGGCGGGGAGAAATACAGAAAGAATTGTATCTATAATCGTTCTATTATCTTTATATTTAAAAAGAAATAAGGGAGCAAAAGCGCCGAGACATTAAATTTCCTGCATTTAAAAAAATGTTGAGTTTTTTTAAAAAAACAGAGGAAGGTCCGTTGGGTAGTACTGCAGCAGGTGGAAGGGAGGAGGCTGTGGGAAGGCCCCTTGGCACCCCCCCACCCCCACCCCCACAGCTCCTCCCGGATGGAACAGAACTGGGGGCAGGCGGTAGGTGGCCCCCGGAGGGCAATGCATACAGACAGCGCCCCACCTGGGGGGCTGCTTTTGGCCTCTGTGCAGAGCTGAGGTGCAGTCCTGGCCTCTCATTTGGTGTCCCTGGACGACAGAGCGTTTTGCCCAGAACCGGCTGCCTTTCTGATCTGACTTGACGTCTGGGCCGCAGCCTTGTTCACAGTCCCCGGATGCCAGTGCCACGCCTAGATGCCCGCTAACCAAGGAGCAGAACCAGGCGGCGTTCGGCACTCTGGGGATTGTCTGGGGATTGGCAGTGGATGCCGTGACTAGAGCGAACCCGCAGAGGGGAACATGCTTCTATGCTCCAGAGAAGTAAAAACAGATCTTTCCAGAAGGAATTCTAGACTCCCTCTTACCCTTCAGACCTCACTCCCCCGACCCACAGGATAAACACGTGCACCTCGACACAGATCTGTGCGTCCGGGCTGGAGCGCTGCCGGGAGGAACGCCAGCACACCCTGGACCGAGCTACTCCCTGCTTCTCCCCCAGCCTGGATTCTGCGGGCACCCAGCACAGGAAAACGGCAGGCTTTTCTGCAGTTACCTACGGATTTCCTAACGCGTGTCCTAGGAAGAATGCACCTGCCCAATGCCCACAGCCTTACCTGAGCAAACCTGTCATGCACTTTAAGAACAAAGGTGCGCGTGGCTACAAAATTAGTAACATGCAAATTATTCCTCTCTGGGGGCCCTGTGTTCTTTAACATGCAGAGCCAGGAGAACAAAAAGACACTCTCTTACACACGCACTTCCCCACTATAATTATAATTACTACGCTGACTTCCAGGTCTGGGGTTAGCGGCCTTGGCACGAAGACGCCTGAAAGACACCCAAGGCAATTAGTGGTGTTCCTCCCCCACCCCCACCCCGCCCCCAACCTTGCATCTCTTCCAGGCCTGTGCACTTGCTGGTCCCCGTCCTGGCACATGCCTCCCCCAGGCCCTCAGCTTAAATGCCGCCTCCTCAGAGAGGCCTGGCCTGGCTCTCTGTCTGCTCGCCAGCTGTGTTTTGTGTCCCAGAGCTTTGCATTCCTGGGTGTCACGCTCTGCATTTCTTTGTCATCCGCCTGGCCTCCATCTCCCTGCAGGCACAGACCACTAGCTTCGAGAGGCTCCCTAACCACAACCACACTCTTGGGGCCTCGGACGGTGCCTGGCCCACAGCGGGCACTCAGCCAGTATTCGTGGACTGGTGAATGCTTACCCTTCACTTCCTCCCCCATCCATCCTCTCTCTTTCTGCCTACTTCCCCTCCTGCCCATCTTTCCTGCCTCCACCTGAAGCCTGGGGAGGGTCATCCCTCAGGTAGCTATCGGGAAGATGAGGGTTGTTGCCTGGACTCCTTTCTTTCCATCTCCCTTTCCTGCTCTCCCTCCTGGGTACCTGCCTGCTACCTGCAGCTGCCCACGGCCAGCTCTGGTGCATAGGACCCAAGCTCTGGAACCCCGGATGGCTGTAGGGAAATTGGGGATTAGGGGAAGGGGGTCAGGCTGTAAAGAAGGCAGGACTCACTCTCCAAAGAGGAGAACAGAACGTCGTTCAAGGGCCCTTCCAGCACCCACGACCCAGCTCCTTCTTTCCCACGGGAGCCCAGGCCACCATTATGGGGACTCAGCCCCTCCTCCTTTTCGCTCTATGCTTCCTCTCTCCTGCCAGGAGTGACAGTGTCCAACTCTGCCCCTCCCCACCTCCTCTCCTTCCTGACTTCTGCTGCTTCCCTGGGTAAGAAACTCGGCTGGGGAGCGCTCGCTGCACGCCAGGTCCCAGGCTGGCATTGCCCCACCCCCGAGCCTTTCCCTTCACTGCCTCTTCTCCCTGCCACTCTGCATCCCGACTGCTCCGCAGGACCTCGCCCCTGCCTTGCTCCTCTGAAGCCACCCACCCCTTCGGGCCTCCAACACGCTGGTGACAAAAGATCGTATCTGCTCCCCAGGGGCATCTCATGCGCTCATTTTCCACTTGACTCCCCAGCAAGATTATAAACTGCCAGAGGGTAGGAGCTGTGTCTTATCCTCACAGACGCGGTAGAAACTGATTCAGGCAAACAGCTTCTTTGCACAGGTGTCAGCTCCTCCCTTCCCTCCTCCCACCGTCGCCCAGACATCCCCATCCATTCCATCCACTCCTCCCACGAGCGAAGAGACCCCAAATAGGTTAAGCAACAACTATACAACCTCGGTGCATGGGAGGCACCTGCTGTGCGCCGGGTACCTGGAGTGTCCCGTGGGCAGCAACAGACCAGAGTCCCTGCTTTGCTGGGTCTTATCATCTAGGAGGAAGGAAAGATCAATCAGATACTTACATGAACAAATCTATGATTGCATAACTCCCGAGAAAAGTTCTCTGAAGGAAGGGAGCTTTGCTCATGGGAGTGAAGGCGCAGGGGTTTGGACGGGCCCCACTGATCAGGAAGAGCGACATCCATCCGAGAGCGGAAGGATGGACTTGATTGGGCCCGCAGGAAGCGACCCAGACAGAAGGACTGGCACTGGAAATGCTCAGTTGGGCCCCAGTCATCCCCGAGAGACTTGCATCTCTTACTAGTGAAGGACCGTATATAATTTATTGCCCAAACTGGGACATTTCTAAGAGTAAAAGCAGGGGCTGTTAATAATTATGCTGGGCCAATAGGCATCAATGCCTAGGCGAACCCAGTGCATGGTCACACTCATTTCAGAGCGACAATCCCCCTGCCTTCTGCCCTCCCCTCCCCCCAGCCACAACAGGAACGCCAGCTGTTGGCCAGGGCTGCCAGGGAACTGAGCCTGCGCCCTCCCGGAGACAAGGGAGAAGACAGAGGCTGCACCCCAGGATCGAGGCAGGTGGGGCAGAAAGGACCGTGCGGGCCCCAGAGCTGGGACCAAAGATGGGAGCTAGGGCAGGCCTGTGTGGTGGGGGGCTTGTGGGAGGCAGACAGGTGTGGGATTGGCACCAGCTTCCTGTTGCTGTGACAGCGAACTCGGCTGACACACAGGTGGCTTTGCAAGCTCTCTGGCCCTCCCCAGCTGCCCAAGTCCCGCCTTCTTCGAGGAAACAGATTCCTGTGGCTTCCTCCGGTTTCTTTTGCTCTGCCCGCTTGTGCAAAGGTGGCCTGAGTTGTGCTTGGAATGTAGGTAGAGCCCCAGGGACAAGAGTGTATGTGAGTGTGTGTGTGTGTGTGTAAGAGAGAGAGAGACCTGTTTCCCTCCGTCCCTCTGTCTGACTCTCGGACCATTAACACAGCCCCACGTCGGGCTGCACCCCCAGAACCTGCGCTACCCACAGCAGAGCCCCACCCCTCTCAGCGGAGCCCATTGCCCTTTCCGTTTCTGAGCGGCGCCAGGCTCACAGACCCCATGGAGGTAGAATATAACTTTCCAAAAATAACCCCTAGTCCGACCTACAATTTAGCCTTTGGGGTTTTTTTCCCCTCGTGGTAATGGGATTGTAGCCTGGCCTGGTCCCTCCTGGATCTCCGGTCCCCGAAAGCAGACTTTAGGGGTGTCTGGTGTGGGGCATCACTTGGGGTTCCCGGTGCCCCGCACTCCCTCGCGCAGGGCGAGGGCTGCGCGTGCGCTGAGCAGAGGCAGACTGTGTCTGGCCCACGTGACCAGCCGTACCTCCTCGCTGCCCCCCTCCCCACCCCTCAGCCTGTGCGAGAGCCTCGCCCCACCTGTGCACCTCCAAGCTGCACCACCTCTGTGAGGCTTTTTCCCTGCCCTTTATCCCTTGTCCCCACCGCAGAGCCAATCACTCCTGTCTTTGGTTTCAGAACACTTTGTACGGAGCAAGGTGACCCAGTCGTGTGCCCACGTGCCCACCAGGCCCTGGGCAGCTCGCGTGAGTGAGTGTCCTGGGGGCAGGGAACTGAGCTCACAGCCAGCTGTGGGCAAAACATTTAACCCCTTGGTGCCTCCATTTCCTCGGATTCAAACTCTAACCCGGCTCCAGAGCTCGTGTTTCACCCACAGAAGCACCTTTCCTCTGGGAGCTGGAAAACGTCCCCATCGCCCACAGGGGTGCTGGGCTCCGGCGCGCTCTTGCCTTGCACCCAACACCTCGCAGCGCGCACACGGCTTCCCTGCAGGGTCTCACCCAGGCCCCCTGCGGCCTGGAGGCGGAAACACGCTGACGCACAGCGCAGGCTTGGTGGTGCTGCTAACGGATTTAGGAGGCTTCCTCCGGCGTTGAAGTCACCAGGGACGACCTCAGCTTACTTTAGGGGGGTGAGGAAGGCTCTTGGGGTGGGTTACCCCAAGATGGGCTGCACTTGATTTAAAACTTTACAATCGATCATCCCTGCTTATGGCAACTGAAGAGTATTTCTTGAGTCTAACTAGCATCCGGCACTTTCACTAGAGAGGCATACAGCTTGCATTTGGTGAAGAGCTTGGCCGAGCCCCCGTGAGCTGGCCCTGAATGGACGTGGCCTTGTGTCTATCCCAGTACCAAGCAGGGCGTGGCCAGATAACACAGGTGGTCCTTGAATGAAGGTCAAGTGAAAGACAAACTCAGGAGCGAAAGGACGGGTGTGGACAAAGGGGGCCGGACGTCTGAGGAGAGAGGGGTCAGTGGGGACTGGAATATCTCTGGAAGGTTCAGGGAAGAGATGACAAGGAACGGGGACCCCGAAGGAAGAGCAGGCGCTGTTGGGGGTGGTGGGTGGCAAACCAAGGAGGCAGCGGCCGTCAGAAACGCCCGTGGCCACTAGGAGCCGTTAAGGAAGGTTGATGGAGCGGGGGATGGGAATCAGGCAGGTGGAATTCCGCCTTACATGTCAAACTTAGCAGCCTGAACTCGATCCCGGGCAAGGAGGAGCTGCTAAGGGACCTCGAGCAGGGCTGTGACTCACGATAAGAACAGTGTTTTTGGAACAGCGTGAAGGGCAGGCTGCTCGAGGGAGACTCGGCTGAGCTTATTCCGATGACCAGAGTGAAAGGAGGAGGTCTCAGTTTGCAAAGGGAGGGACGAACACGACTCTTCAAAGGAAGGACGTAATTGCCCCAAGGGCCACCATAGTGCAGACCAAGGTGTCACAGTGACCATGGTAACTTTGACAGACGTGACTGTGTGTGGTTAACAAATCGAGACCACAGCCTCTCCGTAACGACTCACTGTCTTTATTAACAATGCCTCTGGATTCTGAAAGAACAGACCAGTACTTCATAAAGCAATATTACTGTTGTCATTCTCTACAAGAAAAACTTTGGCATAAATAACTTAAGTGAGAAAATAAATATGTAACTTAACTCTTTAAAAAAAACCCACAACTTTCCATCTTTCCCGTGGGACGAATTCCACATGAAAGATTGCAAAAGTCGACCAGCCCAGCAAGCTTTCACATGGTGTGCGCGCTTCTTTTTTGTTTTTTTTTCTCTCTTTTAAATCTTTTTTTTAACAATTAGAAACTACCCAGAAAGGGAGAGGTGACTGGAAATGATGTTCAAAAAGGTTTTTGGATGGCAGTTCTCAGGCTTTGCGGCTTCCCAGCGTATGTACAGCACGTATAATTGCTCCCCAGTGATATTATTTGAATGTAAGGTACGCCATCACGTGTAACAGCATCAAAAAGCAATTTTCGACACAGAAGTGTGCCTGGGAGGGGTGGGCAGGAGGAGGGTACCCTGGAGGAATCTGCTGGCCTTGGAGTGGGGGGTGGCTGCTCCCTTGCGCCTGCAAGCCCAGGGTCCTGGGACCTTGAGATTTTCTGCAAAAGGTGGCTTTCACAGACGGCCATAGGGGGAGGAGGGTGCTGTTTTTTGGGAATGGCGGGGGGCATGGTTTCTGTCCTTCCCACCACCCTTGGGACCTTCTCCTTATCTACCCCAGCTGATGGTGTGTCTGCATCCTCTGAGAGGGAGGGGCGGAGGTAGCCGAACACCTGAGGAGGCCAGGCTGGGAAACACCTCCGCCCCTCTCAGGTGTGTGTCAGCCACAGATGGACTCTTCTTTGCCCCTGCGTGGTTTTCATTCACCTTTGGCTGTCAGATCAGAGGTGTATGAGTCCGAATTCTGGACTCGTACCCTGGCAGTGATTCAATCCAACGCTCTCTCCCCGCCCTTTCAACAGGCACCCAAGCCCTCAGCATCACAGGACAGGAGATCCCTTCCGATTCTAATCCCACCCCCACCCGCACTTTACAAACAGAAAGTCAAGGTCCAGAAAGAGAAGCGTGTGTATAGTCCAAGGTCACTCAGCGAGTTAGTGGAAGAGCTGGGACTAGAAACCCTATCTACGGACCCAAGTCCTGTGCTCTGGGCACAGCACGGCACTGTGATTCTGTGATTTATGACGGACAGAGAGGGGGACAGGGATGTCACCTAACTTTCATAACCAGTTCCCAAGACTTCTCACTCCCCACAGCTCCCTCAGACCCCCGGGGGCGGTAAAAGGCTTCCTTTTCTCGCTGCTCTGAAGTGGGACCTGCGAAAATAGGCGCCCCAGTGGGCGGGGCTGCGTGGCTCAGTGTCTGTGACTCTGCTCCCTCCCCCGCCCTGCGGGAACCCTTGACGGCGGGTGGGGACTGTGGGGCTTTGCCGGCGCCCGGGATCCGCAGGACCTGGCTACCTCCTGCGAAGCCAGGCAGGTCGGAGCCCCCTGCCCTAGGTTGCAGGCATTTAAAATGAAATACAAACAATCAAACCGCGCGCAGAGGGCAGAAACCTGGGGCGCCCGGTTCAGGGGCGCCCGCTGGGGAGGCGCGGTGGGCAGGTGGCTCTAGTAGGCGTTCTCCAGCTCGGCCTGGTTGGCTTTGGCGCCCCGGGCACGGGGCCGCGGCTTTCGGCCCTTCTGCGGCCGCGCGGCCTCGGGCCCGAAGTCCTTGAGCTCCGACTGGTTGTGGTAGCGGGTGAGGCGCTTGCACTTGCACGAGGCCACCAGGCGCACCTTGCGCGCGCGCGGCGCCGCGCCACCGGGACACAGCAGCTGCACCCGCTGCGCGCGGTAGCGGTCGGGGATGCAGCGGAAGTCGGGCCCGTTCGGGCGCCACCACTTGCCCCGGCCGATAGCGTTGGGCAGCAGGTGCGCAGGGCCGCACTGGCCGGAGCACACCAGCTCGGTGATCGGCTTGGCGCTGCGGCAGGGCCCGTCGGTCACGTAGCGGGTGAAGTGCAGCTCGCGGCAGCTGTATTCCGACGCGTCTGCCGAGAGAGGCGGCGCGTGAGGGCCGCAGCCCGGCCCAACCACCCCTCTCGGCCCCGGCCCGGCCCCCTCCCTCCACACCACCCCGCCCTTCCCAAGCCTGCCTCTCTCCAGAGGCTTTGCCTTTATGCCCATGGGCATCTATTGTGGGAAGGGGCCAGCTGGTGGAAAGATCTCGCCCTAAAATTTTGGAACCAAAGTGTGTGTGTGTGTTGTTTGTTTTGCTGCGGTTCAGATACCAGCTGCATCACTGTGTGATCCTGGGCAAGCTACTTAACTTCTCTGTGCTTCCCATCTGTAGGATGGATTGTCCTCCGAGTGCAGGGAACACCACCGAGCACACAGTGCGATCTGGACGTCTTGGCCGTGGTTCTTTGCTATTTGTATTCCCTTCCAAGGGGGACCCCTGGGCCAAACTTAAGTCACACCTGTGCCACAGAGTCGCTGGCCATGGCAAGGCTGATGCTACTAGCCACCCAAGTCTCATGGCTCTGGCTGATCCCAAATTCCTTTTCCAGCCACTTGGGAGGGGCGGTGAAAGGAGGAGGGGGTTAATTGAAGGCAATAAATCAGGGCAGCTGCTTGGGAGGAGAGAGCTGGAAGGGGAGGTAGAGAGGAGGAGAAGTCGTTAGGCTTGAAAGGGAGCAAAGGCGGCGTGCCCAGCCCCCTCGTTATCACTGAGGGCAACTGAGGCCCGGAGAGGGAAAAGCATGTGCCTGAGAAGAAGAGCTGGACCCCCGACTCTGCTCCCCCAGGGTCCCAGCACCACTCGGCTCCCCGCCGTGGGTGGAAGCTGCGTGCCCAAGCTGGGCTGGGAGCCTGGGGGTGGGGGAGGAAGGGCTGTTTTTCACTATAACACTTCCCTACCAGAGGGGGACCGGGACCAGACTGAAGACCCACAGGGTCAGCGACCACAGACACTCAGTAAGGACGTGCCATGTGCCAGGCACCCTGCTGGCCACAGCTCTGCTTCGTGCCGTTTGCATGGGCGTCCAATGGTGGCACAGGCTTGCTTCGTGGGTGGGGGGAGATTGGGCTCTGGGGCTTGGCTCCGTCCCCTGAAGTCACCTGGATGGTGTCTTCTAGGGTGGGGTTCAATGGGTGGGAGCTTTTTAAACAGCTGGTCCTCATGAGAGCACCTGTCCACACCCAAGGGTCTCACGGGGGCCATTCCTATATGACATGAAGGGATGAAAAACAGTCCCGAGACCAAAGCCAGAGAGAGGGCAGAGGAGGCCAGGTGGCTGCCCCGGCACTGGAGGGCAAACCCAGCAGGGGAGGTGGGGTTTGCCCCCCACACACACCCCCCGTGGCTGGCCTTCTGGTTTCTGGGCTGGTTTGGCATCCTTGCTCCTGCTCCTGGGCCGCAGGGGTGGTGTGTAGGGGCGGCTTATTTGCCCAGGGAAGGAGGCTTTGGGGCTTTCCAAGAATAGTGCCCCAAGGTCAGGCACTTCCTCTGCACAGGGTGACTCTGTTTTGAGCAAGTGGCTTCCTCGGGGCTTGCGGCCTCCCGTGGGGGCCCAGGGAAGCAGACACCTCATACCTGAGTCCCATCCTTTGAGCTTAGTTGACTTTTCCCGGGTGGTAGTGGGAGCAGGGCACACCTGACCCCCAGAATCCCTCCTCCCAGCTTCCTCTGGAGTTGCCCTTTGCAGAGACCCACGTTCCCAGCTGCTCGTGAGGCAGGGGAGGATGGGATGCAGGAGCCTGGGCAGTGGGCTCCTCTCCCACCTGGACAATGGCCAGAGGGCAAGGAGGCCCACACTCTGAAGTGTCGTCCCAGCCCCTGCCCCCAGCCGTTCCTGCCAGCTGCAGAGCCAGCTGTGCACACTGCCCCCGGGCTTCTCTGTGCAGACCTGACCGGGGCCCAGGTGTGCCCTCCGCTGGGCCACTGACCCTTCTCTGGGGCTGGGCTCCCTCCCCAGGAACGAGGCTCGGCTCGGTCTGAGGTGGGGACCCAGGACGGACGCCAGATTCAGTAGACACCCCTGCACACAGGATGCTGCCTCCTCTCCAGGGCCTGGGCCCAGCTGCCGCCCGCGGCGGAGGCTGACGCTGCGCCTACACTCCCATTCAAGGGCCAGCTCGCCGGACAGGCCACGGGTGAGGGGAGCTGATGGGGTGCTTCTCTGCCATCCCTTTTCCTCCTGCCTTTGGAGGATTTGCTCTGGCTGTCGGTCCCCAAAACCCCACTCGCAACCCCCCAGCAGGGCTGTCCTGGAATTGGATCCAACTGGGCTCTGATCTCAGTTCTTCTATTCACTACCAGATAGATGCCTTAACTTCTGGAGCCTCCATTTCTTCAGCTTCGAACCTGGAGTTCACCTCACGGGGCCCCCACATGGTGGGTCCTCAGGGCACAGGACACGCACAGCCCACGGGGAGCACCCGGCGCCCGGCAGGTACTCCCAACGGGAGGCTGCCCTGCCCCGGTGCTGCTGGCGGCTGGAACTGGCTCTTGGACTCTCAGGAGGGGATTCCTCGAAACCTCCCCCTTTCCCCGCCCCTGAGCCTGTGCCAGTGCTGCGCCCCACCCGCTCCGCCCTGCCCCCCTCGCCGGCTCTCTGCCAGCGCCCTGCCAGCCTCCAGTCTCTTCTCCCAGATGCCAGGACCACACCGGCATGCCGTCCTTCTCCTGCCCCCAAGGCAAGACGGTCTCTCCACCTTCCGCCGGCAGTGCCTGAGGGTCTACCCCGATCTCCAACATGTCCCAAAGGGACCCCCCCACCGGAGGACCCTCACCCTAAAAGTACTCCCTTACACCCCATACCTTTGGTCTCAAAGGGGTGGTGGGGAGGCCTCCCACCGTTCTCCGCCCGGTTCATGGTCTTGTTGTTCTCCGGCTCTGGCGGGGGCTCGGGGAACTCGCCCAGCTCGGGGATGATCTCCGTGGCGTCGTTCTTGAAGGCCTGCCACCCCTGGGGCTCCACCGTGCGGAGGGTCGCGTGCAGCAGCAGGCAGGCGAGACACGGGCCGAGAGAGAGCTGCATGGTGCCAGCTGGAGGAGGGCACCTGGCCTTCCGGTAGCACGGGCTCCAGTCCCCAGCCCGGACTCGTTTGCCTTTTTAAAGCCCCCTCTGCCTCGTGCCAGCCAATGACAGGCTGGGGCAGGGCTGGTCCCATGCTTCCCTCAGCCCAGGGGGAGGGAACAGGGTGTGCTCGGAGTAAGCCCTCTCCAAAGACGTCGTGGCCTTTCCTCCAGCACAGCAAACTCCCACATTGCTGCCGGTGCTCCCAGGTGACCCAGAGAGGGAGGGGGGGCGGCGTGTGAGGCATGCCTGCTGTCCAGCACTTCCCCTGTGCGGGCGGCTGTGGTTTCCAGATATCAACACGAGCCCCAGATCTTAATCTCTACCTCCCTGGGCCCCTCGGGCTTCCACAAGGCAAACTTTAGACCAGCTGAACAAAGCAAGCTGCAGCTCTGAGTCCTGCATAGGGTGGAGCCCAGCCGATGCCGTGCCTCCGGCCAGGTTGATCTGTCCCCCCAACGAATGGCCCTACGGGTGTCAGTTGGGCCCCCACAGACCCAGACAGAGGGAGAAGGATGCTTTTTAAGAAATCTCATGGGTCCTGATTCCACAAGGCTCAGCCTTGATTATCCTGGCCAAGGAAGCCTCTCTTGGCATCTCTGGACGGCGGGAGAGAAAGCCGAGGGCCACCCACTTGGGCAAGGGGGCGGGGATTCTGGCTACCAGGACCGGATGAGCAAGTCAACAGGCTGTGGTGATGGAACTCAAGGAGGAAACCTCAGCTCACGCTCCTCAGACATCCTGCGGCACGTACTTTTGGGGCAGGACACTCAGTGTGTGGCTTGCAGGCTGGGGTCCTAAAGGCAGTCATTTCCCTAGTCAGGCTGCGGGTACCAGTGGAAAGCACAAAGTCCCTTTTCTTACAAATGCCAAGGCCAACATTTTTAGTGCTGACTTTTTTTTTTCCTGGTCTCCCAGCCCATACATTTTTAAACACCACCTTCGAGTCCTAGATGGAAAGTCTTATTGCTGCATACCACGGGGTGCATTCCATGAAGCCATCCCCGGCCCTGCCAGCCACAAAGAGACCCAAAGGAATTGCTAGCTCAGCCCCGGAGCGGGAGGAGGGGCCCGGGAGGGGCGGAGGCGTGGGGCAGGAAGGTTCACACCTGAGGTGCAGGAAAAGGAAGGAGGGCCAGCGGAAGCTTTCATTGCAGGTGGATGGCGGAGGCAGCGGCCGCTCCTGGCCCCGAAGAAGACTGGGAAGAGGGCTGTGGCCCGGGCCCCCTTGGTATTTTCACTGGGCAATGAATCAGCAGGCCCCACCTGCAGAGCCTCTGCGAGGCTCCTGCCACCTGCCTCGACTTGTAAGTCGCTGTGTCCATCTGCGGCCGTCTGTCCCTCCTTCTTTCCATCATCCATCACTCCACACATGAATGCAGCTGCTCTGACAGTTTTACAAGCCAGACAGAAGCCCCTGCAGGAAGGGCCCTCTCTGATGCCTGCTTCCTTCGTCTTTCCTTCCTTCGGGGCAGACGAAAACAGCTGTGGCCATTGTTGGGGGTGATCTATCTCTCCCAGCAGAGCCTGTGTGTTGTGAGAAGCTGGTCCTTCACGCCCCCCCCTCCCCCTGTCTGTGACCCTCTAGCCTCTTCTTCCCTTGCTCTGGAATGTGGACCGTTAACCCTGTTGTGGCCGGACAGCTTACCTTCTTGCCCGGGACTTCGGAGAGGGCCGTTCAGATGCCTGTGGTCCTTGAGTTGATGGGACTGATGCTGGAGCCCCACCTGCTGTTGGAAGCCGCAGGCCCAGCCGCTGAACCGGAGATGTGCAGACCATCCTTGGAACACTTCCGCCACCTGCCGGAGATGCAAGGGGAAGCCAGCTCCTAGAGGCTAGCGAAGGTCAGGATTTTATTTATTTTATTTGAAACAAAAGTACTATTTTAAAAGAGAGAGATGGGAGAATCCAGTAGGCTTGAATCTCTAGATTCTCTCCAAACTTTTGAAATATTCTCTGTCAATGTCTAGCCACGCTTTCCGCAGAACGGCTCAGAGGCAATGTGCTATGAAGCCAACTGCTGTTTCACGTAACGTAAATGCAGCTTTGCTCACCCGGTCCCCACACTTGTCGTCGCTCAGAGCTGACGAGGTCAGCTCCTGGGGTCAGCCCCCCCAGCGCTGGGTCTGACTCTGCTGTGGGTACTTAGGTTATGTCCGATGTCCCCCATCCTGAGTAGGGGGACATCGGACATGCTATTGCCATGCTATTGAACATTCTGTACAAAGAAACTTTTTTAGTTAAACCTTTTTATTTTGAGATTATTGTAAATTTACATGCACTTGTAAGGCATCATACAGAGACAATTCCATGTGCCCCATTTCTCTCCATGGTAATGTCGTGCAAAAGCAGAGTGCAATATCAAAACCAAGACACTGGCATTGACACAGCCCACCAATCTTACTCCGATTTCCCCAGTGTTATCTGCACATGTCTTTGGTGCTATGAAATTGTGTCACATGAGCAGGGTCCAGTACCCACCACACAGGCAAGATAAAGACCAACTCTGTGCCCTGGCTGGCGTAGCTCAGTGGATTGAGCGCAGGCTGTGAACCAAAGCATCGCAGGTTTGATTCCCAGTCAGGGCACATGCCTGGGTTGCAGGCCACGGCCCCCAGCAACCGCACATTGATGTTTCTCTCTCTCTCTTTCTCCCTACCTTCCCTCTCTAAAAATAAATAAATAAAATCTTAAAAAAAGAATATTCCAGTCAATGGTATCTCAGTAAAGCCGAAACCTTTTAAAATAAATAAATAAATAAGCCCTGGCCACATGGCTTGGTTGTTTAGAGCACTGTCCTGTGCACCGAAAGTTTGCGGGTTTGATTCCCAGTCAGAGCACATGTCTAGGTTGTCGGTTCAGTCCTGGTGAGGGTGCAAAGGGGAGGTGGCCAATTGATGTCTCTCTCTCCTCTCCTCTCTCTTTCTCCCCCCTTCTTCTCTAAGTATATCCTCAGGGAAGGATTAAAAAATAATAATAGATTTCTTAACACAGGAAATTCCTAGTACTGGAGGGATGTTCAACAGATATGTACTGTATAAATATAATCATGGAGCCTATCGCTGGCTCAGGAGGGCTAACTTTTAGGTGATTGTTTTAAAAAGAAAAAGCAAGCATAAAAGCAATCAAGGGTGATAAAAACAAAAAAAAAAGAAAGAAAGACCATTTCTTGGTAATATAGGACATTTATTTTGGTTACAGAATTAGTATTTTAACACTGATTTGTGATATAACAGACATTAAACCTCTTTTTTTTAAAAAAAAATCTAATACATTCCCCTTTTCTGTCCAGAAAATTCACACTTTCACAATCAAATTACCCTAAAAGCTGACAGGAGGTAAGTTACACTTCCAACCAATCCATTCTCGCAACCGGAGATGGCCTTGGTTTCCAATCAGGATAAAATCTTGACTTGGAAAGACCATCCTTGTTGCCTCTTTAGTGGTACTTGGCACCGGCTTTATGGCAGAAATTTCCTGTGAGTAAAGCTTATATCTTTATTATGAGAGTGCTTATTTTGATTAAAACATTAGCATCTTAACATTAACTTGTGACACAAAAGGCACCAACATTCATTTCCGAAATCATCCGTCACCCCCTCCCCCCGGTGGAACACAGCGCCACCTGCCGGTCATCGTGTAATTACATCCCCTCTGATTTCCAGGTGGTGTTCAGTTACAAGCGGGGACTCCAAGAACCCTCCAGTGTCAGGGCTAAAGGGACTTCAGAGGTCCTGTTTGGTAGATGGTGAGTTCTGCTCCCCAGATAATCAGAGGGGAATAGACCAGCCTGTGGTATGTGTACTCCTTTACAACAGAGAAGAATCGCTTGGTGCTCTAATTTGGGCATCCTGCTAGTCAAGGAAAGGGACTAGGTCAGCGGAGGGAGTGAGGGCACCCTGAGTTCCTATTTCATCACTTCCCAGGGGCAAAAAGCTGTCCAGAAACAGCTTCCACTCAGCGCTGGGCGTGGGTTGACTCTTACACAATAGAATTCATTTCCTCAAAGGACGAGAGGCTAAATCCCGTGACATGAGTATGGGGTTTCCGAGAATGCAGACTACGGAGAAATCCCAAGTCATGGGCATAAAAGTCGTCCCAAAGTGAAGGCAGTAATTCTCCCACTCACCTCTTCTCCCTCGTACTCCCCACAAACAGGCCTTCAAGAAGAGCTCCTAAGCAGCTGTGGCTATCCTGTGGGGTGACCCCCGCCCGGGCATGGGAGGGGAGGCCCAGACCCACATCCTGAGCCTCTTCCAGAAGTGCAGCAGAGAGCTGCGACTTGGGGATGCTACATGCTTCCTGGAAGAAGAGTCACTCGTCTGACCCAATCCTTTACTTCCTTTTCCTGGAGCAGGGATGGGTGTGTGCCGACTTCGTCCCGCCCCCATCCAGGTCTTTCCTGGGCACCACAGCTTGAATCTTTGTCCTCTGTCCACAAAGCTAAGTGGCCCTTGTGCACACGGGCGGGGTCAAGGGCAGGCGCAAGTGCACCTGGTCACTCCCAGGAGGCGCACTTCTTGAGGAGAAGTGTGGCATGAGAGGAAGAATTCAGCTTCAGGGAGCAGCAAACCTGAAATAATGCCCCAGCTCTGCCGTGAGCTGGGCCATGCCCTTAATCACCCTGAACCCCAGCTCCTTTTTTTTTAAAGGGAACAAGACATGAATCTCTACCAACGAGGGTCACTGCCAAGGTCAAGTCAGACTGAGCAGGAGGGCGATCTGAAAACTGTGAGGTACAGGGTAGAGAACGGCCATTTCACTTGGGTGGCTCCCTCTGGGCAGCCAGCATCTGAAAAAGACGGCAGATCCTGATGCGTTCAGGGCTGCCGTGCTCACAGAGGACGGGGGCATCGGGCCGCATGGCGCTGCCCCCACCGAGACACTGTCACGCCTGCGCGTGAGCCCAGAGGCTCGCCTGCTTCTCCCGGTCCCGGCCCACAGCTCCTGCTCAGCCGAAAAAGGCACATTCCGCACTTCCACGTGTTCATCCTGGCTGAATTTAAATTTAAAACAACTTTAAATATTCAACAAAAGTCCCTGATATTTCATTTTCAGGTAAGACTCCTTTAGAAGCCCTTGCAAGTGATCCTACCACAAACTCGGGGATTCTGGGAGCTTGATATACCCACCAGAACAACGCCCTACATATATTTGGTGCTCAAAAAAAAAAAGCTTAATTTCACAAACTTTTATCAGACGCCTATATGCTAGGCATTGGGGGCACGGCAGAGGACCACCCCTGTGCCATGAGGGAACCTGAAGATGACAGAATTGTATCACTTTCCATGACAACAAATCATGCAAAGCCCTAACAAGACTGTGTCGAGAATAAAAGTCTACATTCTGACAAACGTGCGCGCCCATGTGCGAGCAAGCGCGTTCCAACGTTCTCCTAAAAAAGTCCTTTCTTTCTGTTTGTTTGCTTGTTGGCTCTACCACCAATAACGGCTCCGTTTGGACGCACCGTCGCATTTCATTTCGGCCCCACTGAGTCATTTCTGCTCCCCCGGGGGTCCAGGGTCCTTTCCGGCACCAGAGAGCTGTCAGAAAGGCCTGTAGGTGGGTGGGCTGTGAGCCTGGGACCACTCATCTCCCTGCTCCCCGGCCCCCTGGCTGTGTTTCTGAGACACCGCCCCCCCTCACCCCACACACACCCCCACATACACGCTGTAATTGGCCAACTTCCTCCTCCTGGTCTGAGAATAGCAACGGAGACAAAAAGCAGCTGGCACGAGCAGCCTGGGCTCGCCAACACTATAATTCAGGACGAAACCCTTGTAATTCTCCAAATGGCGGGGCTTTAAATAGGCTGGACTTCAACACCCTGTTTTCTAAAAAGGACACACACGCCGTGCCCAAGGCAGCGCTCCTCGGACCAACCGAGTGACCAGAGCGGTCCCGGGACACGTTCCCGTGGATTTGGAACGCGAGCCTTCCAAGGCCTCGCATTTTAGAAACTCCTGGTTCAGGGGAGACCCCCGGGGGGAGTCTGTGTGCCCACCTGAGGGCCTTGTTGTTCAGGTATCTTTAATCCTAAGGAAATAATTAACATGTGGTCTCTCTGCGGGCATTTCCACCCACGAACAATGGACGGCTACCCCACGCCGGCCGCAGACCCCGGAGCGTCTCTGCCTACGAGCAGGGTGTGGGCGGCTGTGAGGAGCCGGGGGAGACAGACACGGCGGGGGAGAGGGGCCCGAGTTTGCATAGTTCCTTTACAAGGCTTCAGGTGCTGCGGTCCCCACTCAGGAGAGGACCTGGGGATCAGGAGTGGGGGTGGGGGGGGGTGCAGTCAGGAGGGCCCCCTGTGAGCGTCTCAGGCCTTCTGCTTCCACGGACCTGCTGCCCCGGGTCATCCAGAAGCAGGTGCCTTACACGTCTCCCCCTCTGCGGCCCCACCCCAGCGGGGCGGGGTGTCACAACCTGCAGGCACCGGACGCACCAGGGAGCAAAAACGTCCTCCGTAGCAAGCTTCTTTATATGCTCCCCGGGGGGTGAGGAGGCCCAGGGCTGTGTTGGGGCAGATCTGTGGGCGAGTGCCTGGCGGTGCTGGGAGCAGGGTACATCGTGTTTCCTAAACGTGGCAGTTAGGGACGCCTCAGCCAGGGCCTCCCCTGTGCAGCCTCTAGAGAGGAGGCGGTGGGGGGACCCTAGAGTTTCAACTTGCCCTCCTTGACTAGTCTGTCGTTGAGCTGGCAGAGCTGGGCCAGGAAGCCGTCGTTGGGGCCGATCTCACGGTTCTGCCTCACGATGCTCAGGGCAGACTTGACGTCCATCTTCTGCCGCATCATGAGGTACGCAATAACCAGGGTTGGGGAGCGGCTGTAGCCCTCACGGCAGTGGACAAGCACGCGGCCTGGAAGAAACGGGGTGACACGGTGAGCTGGTGCCTCCAGTCGCAGTGTGACTCGAGTCAAAACCCTCCCGGCAAATGCAAACAAGGCGTGAAACGCAAGGCCATCCTGTGCCCACCAGATTGGCTAGAATGAGAAGGGCGGGAAATGCGGAGCTCAGGCGAGTGGGTGGAGCAGCCAGGACTCGGACACGTGGCTGGGGAGGGGCCAAGAGTCCGCACGCCCCTTCGGGTAACGGGGAAGCGGCATCTCCTGAGGCTAACCCCACGCATCCCCTGTGGCCCAGCCACGCCATCCCAGACCCACGCCCGGCAGGAATGCGCACCCACGCTCTCTGAAAGACACGCATCAGGATGTCCCCTGAGCAGCACCATTCCTAACAGCCCCAGTGTGGAGGCTCCGGAGGCCCCTCGACGGCAGAACAGGTACATGACCAGAATGCACACTCCACCAAGCATCGGCAGCCACATGCATGAAATGCCCCGGTAGGAAGTACAGGATCCCACAGAGCAGGAGCGCAGGCGCACTGCGTCTGTGATATCAGGAGCGTGGAGAGGGATGGAGAGTTGGGGGCAGAGGGATCTGAGGCTGGGCTCTCTGGGGTGCTGGTCATGTCTTATTTCTCAATCTGAGGAGCCAGTCCACAGGTGTGTGCGGTGCACTGACCTAAACTCTTGTGATATGCCCATTCATTCTCTGAATGAATCTTGCGTTTCAACCCAAAGCAAAACATGGAAACAACCCAAATGCCTATCAACGGGTGAATGGATACATAAACGGTGGTACATCCAGATGACTAAATACTATTCGGCGTTAAAAAGGTTGAATTACTGACACTTGCAACAACGTGGATGACATGCAAAGGAGCTGTGCCGAGTGAAGAAGGCCAGACCAAAAATGCGAGCACACTGTGCGATTCCAAGTCTATAAAGCTCTGCCGACGCACGGGTGTCTGGTGACAGAGAGCAGATCGGGGGCAGGGCTCAGGAACGGAAGGCAGGGAGGGCGGCAGGGAGAGGTCACGGAGGGACAGAGGAAAATCTGGAGGGGTGATGGAGACGCTCACTAGCTTAGTTATGGCCATGATTTCACAAGTATATACAGGTGTCGAAACTTGGCAGATTGTACTATGTGTGGTTTATTACATGTCAGTTATATATCAACAAAGCAGTTAAAAAATAAAAGGAACACACATGTCAAATACAAAAACAAACCAAGATAAAAAAAAATCAAACACACAAACAAAAGCACCTTGTCGTGGCTCCGCAAATGGGCCACGAGGCTCTGCAGCACCTGGCCCCCACCGGATGTCCTCCCCGCCTCTCCCTCCTCTGCTCCCATCGTTCTACCCCCAAAGCACAGCTCTGTGTTCCCGCTGCCTCCCAAAGCAGGAAGGGGAGTCCTCCACTCTCTGGCCCATTCAGTTTGTGCTCAGTGTACCCTTACTCAGTGAGGCCTTCCTTGCCCCTGCCCCTGCCCCGGCCACGGGACCCTCTGCAGAGGAGCTACCTCACCCCCTGCACCACACTCAGCAAACCCAGGGCTCACACAGCCAGTGGGGAAGGGAAGGGTTCAAAGCCCATCTTCCAGGCCCCACACGAATGCCACCTCTTCTGGGAAGCCTCCCTTGATCACCAGGACTGGAAGGGACTGCTCCCTCCTGAGCGCCCCTGCTCTCCAAAGTGACGGGCCCCTGGCTCCCCTGAGCCCTGCACACTGTGGGAGGCCAGTGAATTACTGCTGATCAACTTTGCTGATCAATTTTAAAACTACTTATATTTGGCATGAGAGCCCACAGAATTCATTTTTGTCACTCATTTGGTAATCCCCTAAAGGGTCCCTGCTATGTGCCCAAGGCTACATCAGGTGCTGGGGGGACAGACGAGACACAGAGGACTCAGCCTGAGGGCAAGCTTCCCGGAAGACAGGACATGAGGACAATGGGCCCAAAGCTAAAGCTCACACCGGGGTCTGCCAGGGGACAGCTCGGGAGAGGCAGGAGGACCTTTCCAGACCGAGGACCTAGCCCACAGAGGCTAAGGCAGGGGGTCACAAAATGTCAGGGTGTGTTCCTAGTTGTACAGGAAGAGGAAACCAAGCCAGAGAGCTCCAAGTGTCCTGAGTGATGGCCGGCCAATATACGAGGGCAGCATCCACCCCGTTACTGGGACCCTCGTTCTCATCCACGGAGGAGCTGGGAACAGCCGGCGTGCAGGGCGGTGACACGCAGGAGGCCATGAAGGACCACAGAAGGGCTGACAGTCAAGTGCGCAGATTCCCCGGGCAATGAAACCTCCCCCCTGGGCCCTGAACGTGAGTCATCCAGGGTCTAATAAACCCTGCGCCCTGGGAATCATCTCAGTGGAGAGGATGCCGGCACGAGCAGCACCCACGTGACCAAGACAGGCTGGTGTCGGGGGGACCAGGCCAATCACACCTCCTCGATGGAGGTCACTTCCCCGGGGAAGGTTCAGGGTGGGGAGGAAGGGAGAGGCTGGAGGCAGCATGGACATCAAGCCAGCTGCCGAGAGAAATCCGCTGGAAGCAGAAAGGGCAGGCGGCCCAGCCTGCGTGGCGACGTCTGCCCTGTGGCCTTCTAGGATATCTCTCCAGATCGCCCTGTCCCGCTGCCAGCACCTCAGCAGGTCTGCTGTAGCCTCACCTTATGCTTGGGAGCAGCGGAGGCATGTCACACCTGACCAGGAGACTTAGCCATAGTGGGCCGTGGTTTGCCAACCCCCAGCCTGAACCAACCGCAGCCGTCTGGTCCCCTGCCAGGCACTCAAATCACCCAACTCCAGCCAGAGAGACGTGAGGGAAATGCCCCTGGGGGCTTTGCGGGGGGTGTTTCACTTGCACTTAAAAAAATGAGAGAAACACAAGGAAGAGACGGCTGCTGCATCTTGTACATTATGTCCTATTGGGAGGCGATACTCGGGAGGCGGTAACCACAATGCTGCAGCCATCTCGGGCCCCTCGGGGGCCTGCCCAGCCCTGAGGGTGGCAGAAGGGACAGGGGGAGAGCACCTGCTCTGAGGCCACCACTGAGCTGTTTCGTCATCCAGCCCGGAGCTCCGTCATGTCAGGGCTCCTTAAATAAATGTTCACTCCTGAAGCTCTTCCAGCTGGCGGGGGGTGGGGGGGCTGGAAATGAACTGTCCGTCAAAGTCACATCAGACACAAAAACCCCCAAGGCTGCCGCTGTGTGCCAGGTTTGTGCCTCTCGTGTGATGCTGGACGGGCAGTGAGAGCGAGACGTGAAGCTCTCAGCCGCTTGCCGCAGGAGACAGGGAACAGCGGGCCATCCAAGAGAAAGCCCAGTCACAACCCCCTCCCGTGGTTTCCTGGACGGCGGGTCCCTTACCATTCTTTTGAGCCAAGGCCTGGTCGATGAAGTCCGCGGCCCTTTCGAAGTAGGCGCTAAGGTTGAACTCTTGCGTGTCATTGGCCTTGATGCCCAGGTAGGTGATGCCGGAGTCCTTGTAGAAGCTGGCGTTGGTGTTGACGTGCATGAAGGACCGGCCCTCGGCGGCGTTCAGGACGTGGGTGATGCCCAGTTTCTGCAGCTTGGGGATGTCTTGAGCCACAGACCTGGACAGGGGACAGCGGCAGGAGGTGCTGAACTGACCAACGGGCAGCCCCAGCGGGAGGAAGATGGAGAAGATTCCAAGCCTCTTGGCAGAGTGAGAAGCCCTCCAAGCTCTGGCCCGGGCCAGAGCTTCTCCGCATCCGATGGCCCGTTTCCCGCTCCAGCTATATCAGCAGCTGCCAGCAGCTGCCCCAAATAGACGGGGCGGGTTCGTGCCTCTGCCTAGAGTGCCCTTGGCCATGGCCGTGCACCCTCTCGTTTTTCACACCCTTTGCAGCGTTTGCTGATTTTCTCCATTGCACTTGGCAGCATGCTCCCTGCACCGTGGTGGCAGTGCACAGGATGTGCTCTGGAGCCGGGCCGGACCCAGCCCTGCCTCTTACCCGGCAACGTTGAGGAAGTCATTTAACCTTTCTGTGACTTGGTTTCCCTGTCTGTCAAACGGGGACAAACACTGTGCCTAACCCCTGGGCTTTGTCAGTGTTAAAAGGGCTATTCGACAGACAGAGCCACACACTGAGTCGGTGCTACTATTTATTCTAACCCTTGTGTTCATTCGTTTCACGTCCGGGCTCCGAGCTCTGGGATGGAGGAACCCCATCTGCCTCCAGTCCACTAGCCCAACGCCGGGTGTGGTGCCTGGCACAGAGCAGGCGCTGAATGAACACTCGGTAAGTCAGTGAAGAAGAATGAGACCGGCATGCCCCGGGCAGCCTCCTTCCTTGGACTATTATGTGCGGCTGTGCCCTCCCACCCCCCGGAGGGAGCCTGCCTGCCACCCACCGTCCACTGGGCACGCCGCTGACGCTCTCCTGGGTGAGTAAACACTCGGGAGCGCCGGCCCCAGCAGGACGATGGGGGTTACAAAACATTCGCTCTGAATGGTCAAAGGGCTCCTTTATTCCCTCTCTCAACAACACCCCAGTTCAAACAGCCGCTTCTGCGTTACCCAACGCCTGGTCCTACGTGATCTCGTTCGCCTGTCACAGTGTCTGTCAGGCCTGGGAGGAAGGACAGAGCTTAAACTCTGGCCTGACAGGACGGCGGAAGGGTGTGCATGCACTCACGTGGGCTGCTGAGAGGCAGAGCTGGGTGAGAGGAGGCCTCCTTTCCCCCGACACCAACCACACGGCTCCTCCGTCTCCCCCCTACTCTGCCTCTCACGCCCACATCACTGCAAATACCAAGACCCAGAAAATGTGGCTCATCCAGTCTCCTCTCCGCCCCTCCGTGAGCCCTGATCAGGAGCCCCGATTTCTTTCAGGGGCTCCTGACAGGTCGGGGAGCACCAGGTACTCGGGCAATCATCCCTGCTGGGCCCTCCACACATGCCTGGCTAAGTCAAGGTCAAATTTGCTCAGAGGGCAAGAATGTCTTTTCTACAGCGGCCGTCAGCACTTGCCTCTCTGGCTTCCAGCAGAGGTTCACAATCTCAGTTTCCACTTGGGAAAGGGTGGCAGCTGAACGTGCCCAACTGCCCAAGGGATCGGGGTTTGCAAAGGGCTCCAAGGGCGCTCGCTGCTTGGGTGGCTGGAGAGGAGGCTGCCCTCAGAACTTCGCAGTTACTAAGGCCTTCGGCTGGGACCCTGGGACTCTACTTGATCTATCCCTACTCACGACACTGCATGCAACGGTAAAGCACCGGCTCCTTTAAGAAAAAATATAAATGAATAAAATAACTGAAGAGTCGCCACCATTCCTCTCCGCCTTCCCTAATGCTAATTCAACATGCAATTGATCCACCATGATCATCTTCCTCCGAGTGAACACTGCGCACTGCCTGATACGCAGGCACTCAATATGGCGAATGAATGATGGCATGGACGAGACAGTCCCCTATGAGGCTGGGGCCTGCCTTTTGGACCCCTTCTGGCTCCTAGATGACCCCCGTTTCTGTGGCAGTCTGTGGCAGAGTAAGCATCAGGTCCTAGTCCAGGACCAGGGGACACAGACAGGGCAAGGCACTGACCTGTCCTCACCATCTCTCAACCACTTGCTTGGTCGCCACTGTCTCTTTCTGCGTAAAACAAGGGGAGTAGTTCCAGCTTTCTAACGTGCGGTCCCTGGGCCCTGGTCTGAGGGCACTGTAACAGGGTCCTCCTGGCTTTTATCCAAGTCCAAAGAGCCCTCCTAAGGCCGTGCAGGGTTGGTAACCTGTTCCGTACCTACGGCTGCTATTTCAGCACCTCTCAGCACAGTTAACTGGTTCTCCTGCTGCTGAGAATTTCTTCCTACAGCAATTTGACTGACAGAAAGTGGGAAAACCAATGGTGAAGAATTCACAAGTGATAAATAATGCATTTCCTGGTCCCGAGAAGGTGGGAGCCTTTTCTAAGTGATGGGTCAGGCCCTTATGGGGTTTATCATGGGATCATTCCAGAATCCATGTAAATCGAACCCCATCTGGAAGGCAGGGGAAGGAGCGAGGAAACCGTGTCCCAGCTCTCTGGATGTCCCCCTCATTTGGGGTATTTCAATTCCCCAGATCCGAACTTGTCCAGCCGAGAAAAGTTCCACGCCCGAACTGTGACGTCAGCCAGTTGCCATGGCAGCGAAGGCAGACATTCCGCGGTGACCTCACTGCAGAACCAGGCAGCTGTCACATGATGCGCGGGCCGGGGACTAGCAGGGCGACAGGGCCACCTGTTTAGTGAACATGGTAGCCCCGACACCGCCCAAGGCCGAGTCCCTAGCTGGCGGCGGCTTCGGGGTGGACGTGGGTCTGGCCGAGCGGCCTCCAAGGTTCAATGCACCCCCCGGAAGGAAAGGACCCTGCGGGGACCCGGCGAGAACCAGCCTCTCCGACCCCCGCGCGGGGGTGGGCGGTGACTCCAGCCCCGGCCCGGCCCCGGCCCGGCCCCGGCCCAGCCCCCGGCCCAGCCCCCGCCCAGCCCCCGCCCAGCCCCCGCCCAGTCCCCACTACAGCCAGGGAGAGGCGAACACGCCCCCGGCTCCCCGCAACCAGCAAATGCCGACGCCCCCTCCCCAGCTCCCGAGGGAGTGGTACGCCCCGGGGAGGGCCCAGCAGAGCCGCGGCTCTGGAGCGGCGACTCACGCGTTGCCCACGTAGATCCTGGGGGTGACCTCGTTGCAGGGCTGGCTCGGGAGGCTGTAGCAGCCGCTGCCATCCGAGAGCAGATCGTTGAGATCTTGCACCGAGAGCTCGTAGGGGCCAGACATGGCGGCGGCCGGGCCCTGCACGCCGGGGCAGCCGACAGCGAGGGGAGAGCGGTCCGGTCAGCTGGGCGGGGGCTCCGGAGCCCGGCCCCGCCCCTCCCCGGCCCGCCCCGCCCCGGAGGCGGATCCACGGTTTGCTCCGCTGCTCCGCTCCGAGCGGAGGGCCGCAAGCACTTTGCTCCCAGGAAGTACGTGCACCCTCCGGGCACCGAGCGAACGAGCGTTCAAAAGACCTCTGGGCCCGTTCCCAGGGATGGAAATGCCACCAAGCTTGCAGTTTGGCAGCGGGGGTGGGGACCCTATCCCAGCCCTAGACAAGACATTTCCTGTGTCACTGTATACGGGGAAGTGTAGTAACTTCATCGGATCGAATGCTGGGCACAATAAGTGTTCCTATTGACTGGGGAGCACCGAATGTAGTTTTGTTTTGTTTTGTTTTGTTTTGTTTTGTTTCAGATTACGGAGACACCGGAGTCTCACTTATGAGTTCTGACTCTCCCTGCTGCAGCCCAGCAGCACTGGCAAGAATCCCGAACGTGTCGAAAAGAATCTCTGCCCCAGCACAGGCCCTGGGAATGACGACGTGCATTTTACAGCCCCCGGGCATTTTCAAGTTTGAGAAGCCCGACTTGGGGCCCATGTCCTTCGACACTCATTGAGAGTCAGCCTGCTGCTTCAAGGCTTGGGCTCTGGGCAAGCCAGCCTTGGCTTTCTGACCCCGGGGAATTCTCGGAGCCTGTTTGTTGGAAAAGAAAAAAGGGGGATGGTGTGGGATACTACTACGAGTTCCTAACTCCTCGGGCTGTTTGGAAGATTAAATGTGACATTTAAAGAAAGAGCCCAGCATTACTAGGGAGCACTGAATCGGCGTTCTCCTCCCTGTCCATCAGCAGACTGGCGGAGCACCTAGGTGCTGCTGCTCCCAGCGCTACTGCGGAGATGAACGCCTCCTTCGCAGACCTTCCGGAACAGCGGGCAGCCCGCTACGAGCCGCGGACTGCCCTCAGCTCTTCGTTTACTGAGATCTTAGGAACAAAGGGCACCGTCTCTGCCCTCCCCCACTGTCACCAAAAGGGCAGAATCACCCACCCCTCCAAAAAGCCAGTGTTGTCCTGGGAATTCAGGAAACCCGCATTCTGAGCCCAGCCCTGCCACGGACTTGGATCCTGAGCGGCTTGCTTGCTGCTCTGGGCTTCCGGTTTCCTCACTTGCAAAGTGAAGAAATTGGATCCGATTATCATTCAGGTCATCGTTCGCCTTCCTGGAAAGCTTATAGTCTCACGCTTTTAGGGGAACCATTGCAGGAGAGCCTACTTAGCTTATAGCCCGAGGTGCGGCTTTCTCTGCCACCCAGCGCCACCCCCCGCCCCGCCCCCACACACCGCACCTCTTCCGGCGGCGGCGGGTGCTGCGGGCATCTGCATTCCAGGCCGGTGAGAATGCTTCCGAGTTCCTCGCCCTTCATCTTGACTTGGGTCTAGGTTAGCTTTCCAAAGAGGAGCCGGAGGACAAGCAGGCATGCTCTGCTGCCGCTGCTCCTCCTCGCCTGAGACCTGTCCCTGATGTCACAACTGGGTAACTATGACAACCCATCCTGGGAGCAGCTAAGCACCTCACAGAGGAGCCTAGCTGCCTCATTTCTGAAGTGGGACTAGGAAGAGAGGATGTACAATTCCCTGGATTACCTAGCCTATCCTGTAATCGTCTCCAATCACAGGCAGACCACAACCTTCAGGAAGAAACTGGACCTTGGCAACTATATATCTCACAAGAATAGGATAGAGATAGGTACGTGGGCAGTTTGGGTGGGGCACTGCCATCGGGGGTTCAGGGAAGGTCCCCCTTAGAGATGCTGACAGTACACTAGACCAGCACATAACTCTTCGATAATGTGGCCTTGGCTGAGCTGGGTCAAGAGGACATTAGCATCAGGGACAGAACTTGCCTTCCACGAGGGAGTTCATTTGGTAGAAATGCTCGCTGAAACTCTTTAAAGCCAACGTAAGCTAGAAAGAGGCTAGGCCGTCAGCACGCAGTAGACAAGCTGGTCCTGGTGGGAGAAGATGGGAGAGGGGCTCTTTCACGGGCTTCGGCGGACAGACAGTCTCTGTACATTTCACTTTTTTCCAACCCCTCCCGTTCTTTTATTTCTTGCTCGAAATTCTTCCAAGACATCCATCTGGGAACTTAAATTCCTGAACTAAGGTCAGAATACGAAATCCTAATGTTTATCGAGCAGGGCTACTGTCTAGTGTGTGAGGTCGTCTGAGGCTGCTGGGCGGACACCGGCGATACAAACTGGCTCTCTCTTATCCTTCCCCAGTGAAACCTACCGTGGACACCAAACCTCCAGCGGCCCACGCACATCACATTTTACAGATGAGAAAACTACAGGTAGTTTTTGCTGTCTGCAGATGCACTTCACGGGTTTTTATCTGTGTCTTAAGGAGCCACCTAACCAAAAGATTCCCCCATTCTCCTCCCCCCCCAGACACATCACCCCCAGTTTCTTCAGCTCTGCCCCCTGTCTCCACTGCGGCCCCTTTTTTAAAGGGCCCTTTCCCACAATCCCGGAAGAGAAGGGTGTTCAACCACGTGTGCCGGAGCACGGTGTAACCATGATGCCACCACGGAGCGGGGGTTGGGGGGGTGCTTTCTCACCAGGGTGAACAAAAGCGAATCGACAAAATCGAACATGAAAACAAGCAGCTGTGCCAGAAAATCGCCAACGCCCATCGCGGCCCTGCCCAGGTGGATTGCTGGAACGAGTATTTTTCCAAGAGGTAGTGTTTCGGTTTTTGTTTTTCCCCTTCGTGTCATTTTTGGAAAGTCAAAAAATGACTTTCCCCTTGTTGAGCTTTAGTGCAAGGTTCTCCCGAGTGGGAGGAATACTGAAGGGCAGTGCTCTTGAGGGATAACCAGAGAGACCGTGTTAAGGAGGATAAAAACTACCAAATATGGGGAACTCCCCTAGCGTTGAAGGGCTTTTATATCATCTCAGAGACTGATTCACAGTCCCGTTCAGACTCTGTCACAGAAGAGCACTGCACGCTTTTGTAAAAACGGTGGACACCGCTGAGACTAGAACACAGCATTCACAAGAATCGGTTCCACAAAGATTTCCTGAGCTCCTGTGTGCTCAGCGCCGGGAACGCAGGGACCAAATAAGATATATGTATATATATTTCCTAACCTCAAAGAACCCAGGTCTGACAGGAGAGACATTCATGTAAAAATGCAATATGGCCAGGGCTACAGAAGTATGTGCAAGGCAGAGAGAAGCATGTGTTGGGGGGAAGGGTCAAGTTGCCTTTCCTGCATCCTTGCACACCTGAAATTGACCTGAAAGCTGAGGGAAGCGAGGGGAAGCAACACTCACCCCCAGCCGGGTGAGATTTATCCACAGGCAAGGCCTTCCCTCATCCCAGAAATCAAACATTCTCAAGTCTCGATTCCCATAATGCCTACAGGGCTTTCGACAAAATGCCACTTTTTGCAAGCTGCACCCCAGAGCCGAGAAGCAGAAGCTTCTGGTGGACAGTGGGACTGAGAACCGCTGACCCACACCTGCCCAGGCCGCACACGTTTCCCGGAGAGCAGTCCGGTTCGGGGGGCAGGCTGGGCCTCGGGGCTCGGCGGGGGCAGCGTGCGGCAGCCTGGGTCTAGGACATCATGATTTCATCACCCCTGTGCCCAGCCAGGAGGAGAATTTTATTTTTTAACCATCTCAGGGTTTTATGGGGGTTTTTTTCCCCCCAGCTTAAACAGAGAAACAAGGAACCGGGACCTAGTGAGAATCACCATGGAAAACCAGGGCATTCTGAAGAGGCTGGGGGACCGCAAACCGCACTACGACCGCAAGTTGTCCGAGGTGGACTGGCAGGCACGTGGGGACCCTGGGATACCCCTGCGCGTGGATAGACTTAGTCTGTGTTTATCGTACGGTCAGTCTCGGGGGGGACCCGTAGGTGGCTGAGGGCTAGATCATGAGAAATACAATAATCAGTCAAAGAAAACCACCCAAAGCAAACCATCCAGGAGCTAAGGACATCTCCTTGGTAACAAAGCCATTATGCATCGGGTTCAGAAAAACATCCAGCACCATCTTCCCTCACCCCTCAATCATCCAGAACAGATGAATGTCCAAGCCAAGAGAGAGCAGGGTGTACGATCCAGAACGTGGTTAATGTGCCTTATTTAGGAATGACCCTTTGAGAAGGGGGGGCACTTGCAATATTTTAAAACCTCCGTACCATGGCTTCGACTGGTAAGACTTTCCTAGCCATGCTTAGAGTTTAAACCTTCAACTTTGCACCAGCACCCTGGCTTTGACATAAACCTTCATTTTTTTTCCTTCAAGAAATCAAGACGCTACATCAGAAATACAACAAGGTACCTTCTCTCCCGAGATAAATAGGTATGTCTTACCCCAGCTACTCTTTACTATAGAACGCGGTGGCCACACTGGATACCAACCCTGAGAACTGTATAGAGGGTGAAGGGCCCAGTTATGAGGGGAATTCGCTCTTCTATAAAATCTATTGGTCATCCATTCAGAGAACTTAGAGGTCTGCCTGTCATTTCTCTCCAATTAAGGAGGAAATGACTGTCTTTTGTCACCGGCTTTGAGGCTTTCCATGAGTCTAAGGGGAAGGGATTGATTCCAAGAAAGATATAAACAGGAGGTCTCATGGCTTTCCTGCTGCGCCAAAGCTACATTACAGGCCTCTGTCCCTACTCAGGAGTACCGTTGCGTTGGCATTTTGTATTACTGAACATTATTAGTAATGAGTGAGTTTGGTTTCCCCCCTCTGGGGAGAAGGATAAATGGATACTCGGGGTTTCCAAAGGATAGTTCTGTGTAATTGATGGTCCTCCATTTCTCTCCGTCTCTTCTCGCTGAATCCAAGGTTACTCACCACGGAAAAGATACAAGAGGAGGCCCTAGGATGTCGTAGCCGCTTAGAATCTCAAAGCACTCCTCAATGGCCGGATGCTCAATCTTAGGGGTGCGACAATAAAGCTTGGAACGTGAAATGAGTCGGTTACATTTCAGGTGCCCGGCGCCTTTAAGTCCCATCCCCAAATGGAGACGGAATGGGGCAGGCAGAAGGGAAGAGGCAACAAGCATTCTCACCTGGGGCTATGAAGTTTTAATGAGAGAAAAAGAGAGGGAGAGAACTTTTTTAAGAAACATTTTGTCACTTTTTAAAAATTTTTACTTATTTATTTTTTGAGAGAGGGAAGGGAGGGAGATAGAGAGAGAGAGAGAGAAACATCAATCTGCAGTTGCTGGGGCCTGTGGCCTGCAACCCAGGCATGTGCCCTGACTGGGAATCGAACCTGCGACACTTTGATTCGCAGCCCGCGCTCAATCCACTGAGCTACGCCAGCCAGGGCTGGGAGAGAACTTTTTAAGACATACACCATCACCGCCACGCTGGGGGAGAGAAAAGGTGGAGTGAAATGATGTGGCCACAAGTTCAGCTCTGTCGAAACGGAAAACGAGAGCGCATAATGACATTTGGGTTCGGACGACACAGAACAAATGCCATGGGGTCCTCCGGGAATGCACGGACCTGGAGAAGAACGCTTTCACCGCGCAGCTTCTGTGACTGCCCGCGCTGGTTCTCAGCCTGACTTATTTTGAAAGACAGTCAATCTTACATGTTCTCATCACACATCAACTTTTTACTGTAAAATAATCAGATTCACAGTTGCACATAAATGTATGGGGCTGGGCATGGGGGGGCACCCTTCACTCAGCTTCCCCCAGGGATAGTAGCATCGGGTGTAACTGGAGCACAGAATCAGACCGGGGCCCCAGCATCGGCGCAATCCATATAGCGTGTACAACACCTCGCCAGTTCCACACGCTCTCATTTTGTGTGTATAGCTCTGTGCAGTTTTTAAAAAATATTTTATTTACTTATTTTTAGAGAGGGAAGGGAGGGAGAAAGAGAGAGAGAGAGAAACATCAATGTGTGGTTGCTGGGGGCCGTCGCCTGCAACCCTAGGCATGTGCCCTGACTGGGAATCGAACCTGCGATGCTTTGGTTCGCAGCCCACGCTCAATCCACTGAGCTACGCCAGCCAGGGCTTAGCTCTGTGCAGTTTGACCACGTGTGTAGCTCTGTGGAACTGCAACCACACTGAAGATCGTTACCTGTACCATTATCCAAAGACTTTATTGTTGCACCCTTCTCAGCCACAGCCACCCTCTCCCTCCCATCCGTCAGTCCTGCCTGGCGATCACAGATCTGTTTTCCATCTCTGTCATTATGTTACGTCACGAGTGTTACATGGATGGGATCATGCAGTGTGTGTCCATTCTTTTGAGACTAGCTTTTTTTCATTCTGTGTCATTTCCTTGAGGTTCGTATGGGCTGTGTGTACCAACAGTTCATTCCTTTTTATTGCTATTATTCCATGGTATGGAAGTACCAAAGTTGACTTAACCATGTGCCCATTGAAGGGCATGGAGTAGTTTTGAGTTTTTTGATTGTTGTGAATAAAACTGCTACAAACACTTGTGCACAGGTGTCTGCATGAAAAGAAGTTTTTTGATTTCTCTGGGATAAACGCCCAAGAGTGCAGTTGCAGGGTTATATGTTAAGTTCATTTAAAAGGGAACTACAAAATTATTTTCCAGAGTAACTACACCATTTTGCATTCCCACCAGCAAAGGGTAACTGATCCAGTGTTTCCACGTGCTCATTAGCATTTGATAGTATCATCATCTCATTTAGCCATTCTAACACATGTGCGGGGACAGCTAGTGTGGTTTAACTTGCATTTCTCTAATCAGTGTAGTTGAACATCTTTCATGGGCTTCTTTGCCACTTGCCTACCCTCTTGGGTCAAATGTCTGTGCGTATCTTTTGCCTATTTTCTGATTGGATTCTTCTTTTTTAAAATACTGATTTTCGAACGTTCTTTATATATTGTAAATACAAGCCCTTTTTTCAGTATATTATTTGCAAAATACTTTCAGCTTGTGATTTGTCTTTTCATCATCCTAACGGGGTCTTTCATAGAGCAAAGCATTTCACTTTGATGACACCCAGTTATCAGTGATGAAGATGCGCTGTATCCTGACTGCACCAACGTCAGAATCTGGTTGGGCATTGTGCTAGTTTTCACACGTGGGAAACCAGGGAAGGGCTACATGGGATCTCTCTGTATGACTTCTTACACACATGTAAGTCTTCAGTCATCTCAATACAAAAAGTTTAAAGAAAAATCAATATGCCCAAATATAAATTCAGCATCGAACTGGTCCCAGCCCATCGCATTGTGAGGAACCAGCATTTTCCAGACACCCAGGTGAGAAACTTGGCGGTCACCTTTGACTTCACTCCCTCTCCTTCATCCCTTCCCCTTCCCTATGTTTTTTTTTTTAAGCTGCCAGTCCTACTTCTCAGTGCCTGTGTGTGTTACTGCCCGTAGTTCAGGAACTTGTGACTAACAACTGGCATTATTAGTGCAAAAATATGCCCCTATCGCTTTCTAAGTTAGCACCTTCTGTCACTTGCCATTCCTTCCAGAATGAGCCATACTTTTAGCATGGCGTGCAAACTCCGTAAACATGGCCCCCGTGACCCTGCCTTTGCAGCCTCCCTCCGTATAAACTCTTCATGTCAAGAAACAGAAACTGAACTGATCTGATTTACGTAGTGAGAGGACTCATTAAAAGAATAATTGTTGAAGCATTTTTATTACCACTGCTTTTAAATCTTTGTCAGGTACATTCTAACATCTGAATTATATCAGCATTGATATCAGATGATTGTCTTATTTAGATTGGGGTTTTCCTGGTTTGGGGTATGATGGGAGAGATTTTCTTTTGCATCCTGGACATTTGGGTTATTATATTAGGGATGTCTTCATCCTATTTGCATCCACCATTTCCCAGGTAAGAATCCTGTTGAGGTGCAGTACATAGGTTCTTGCTGCTTTTATGGGTTTTAGCACCGACGACAGCTCAGTTTTTCTGCGCCTTTGCACTGCGACTCCCATCTACTTTGTGGGGGAGGCATTGCTCCCGCTCAATCCATGCTGATGTCCTCTGTGGTCTGAAGGTGCTCCCCTGGGCTGCATGGTGTCACCGGGTCATCTCCTGCACAGGGGCAGGCACCTGCGTTTCCTCACGCCACTGTGTGGGGACCAGGGCTTCACTGCCACTGCGGATGACTTGGGCCCCCGATGCCCTGGTGTGGAGCTAGGGTTGGGGGTGCCCCACCAGGTCTCTGTTGGGCTTCCCCTTCCCTGTACTTGAGCAAAGAAAGCAAGCCATTCTTTCTCTCCTGCCTACGGCTGGTGGTGGTTCTGGCTGCGGGCCACTCCAGAGCCCAGGCCGGGGTAAATAGAAGACGGAAGAAACAACAAGAACCACCCAGGAAGCTCACCACATTGTTGTTCCTCAAGTTCTCGGTCCCTAGTCAGCCCACCATCTTCTCTGCAACTTTCAGAGTTCTTCCACCACTGTCTTTCGAATAAATTTCCAAGGTATTTCATTATAGTTAGAGGAGGGGAGGAGGAAAGGTGGTTCTCTACCATCTTGTTCTGAAACCTGACTTTGGAAGGAAGCAATGGTTTGAAACTGTATTCTGAGGGCAGGACAAAGTAGAGTAAGAAATTAATTCCCATTGACTCCGCCAGACAAAATGCCTACTGCGTCTGAACCGTGTGGTTCAAGAACGGCTTTGTGCAGATACAGGGTCCGCCACAAATAACGCCCCTCCTTTTAAATCACTAAATCGTAAGCATGTAATTCCGGAATATAACTATCACACTGCAGCACACCATGGGACATTTTAGGGAAAATGTTCATATTAAAACAATAAATTATTACACCCATATGATTACCCTACCAACCACACTCAAGCAAGCGTTACTTCTGTGGGACCCTGCACATGCTGGTCTGCGGTTATTAAGTAAATTGACAAGTGCTATCATTTTTTTTGGATGTACGATCCTATGTTTGGTGGCATAAATGATATAACACTGACAAGTGGGTACAAAATTTTGATGGGCCACTTGGCTTAAAACGTGTGTGCTTTTAAAAACATACTGGTCCAGGCACGATCGGCTAATATTTAACACAGCCGACCACCGCCTGCGATGGATGGATGGCTGCGACGTTCTTAACCCCATCTCCCGCAGGGAGTGGAGTGGGTGGCAGAGAAGGCTGCCAATGTCCGGGTCAAGGATGGCAAACAGGACTGACTTACTGGCTAATTCTGCTGAACTGATACTGGACAGTGTCCTGAAAGACCCAAAGGCAGGGCCTAGATTCTGCAGGAGAGGGCCGTGACCAGCGAGTGCAAGAAGGGGTGAGCACACTGCCTATGCACCCCACCCCCCCACCCACGTCGCATCCCTGACCTGCACCAGTCTGCTAGCGCTCACAAGCTCTGTGGTTGTAGACACAGGCAGAGAACTCACCTGGGTTGGAAAGCTCAAGGGGAAAAACACGGCCCATCTCCAGAGTACGTAATAAGGAGATTTCTCAGTGTGGAGGCCCAGACTGATGGATTTTTGTGGCATTTTTGCCCAGGAGCTCAGAAGGTATAAATGAACAGCTAGAGTGGGAGTTACAGTCGCATTTGCACGCATCCGTCAATATGTATTTGTGAACAGGTGCATTTTTTTCAGCAACACTCTTCTGCTTTTTCCAAACAGCAGAAACCCTTTCTGTCTCCAGGGCCCTCTTCATTCTCCTCTCTCACGTGGTATCAGACAAACAGCCATAGACACAGCTTATCTCGGGGGCGGGAAAAGAGCCACTTGGACAGGATATAAAGCAGGTAATAAAGCACTTCAATGCCTTGCTTCCTAATGTACAGAAGGAGAATTATTACCATTTCCACTGACAGTTATGGGAAAATATCGAGCAGAAAATGTCTGTTGCGTAGTATGAAATGCAAAAAAAAAAAAAAAATCCTCTGGTGCTCAGCCACTGTGTTCCCGCACTGGAGAAAAAACCACCCAGATGGGATCTCCAACCAGCTGCCTCCCTGGGGGATTTTTCACGAGTACTTTTGACGTCCGTGTTTTCTGCCTGAGAACTGACTTTCGATCGCGGCTCTCCTGGGAAATTCGACGTGGTGCGTGCCGCTCTGCCTTCAAGGGGCAGCTGCCCCTCCCGCCCTGCTTCCGTGTGAAACAGCTCAAGACTAGTTTCATGTGAGAAGAGTCCTATGTTCTGTGAGTACAAAAAAGTCCTCGTCCTTTTGCTAGAAAGGTCTAAAAAGCGCGATCTGGTGACGTGAACCTCCCAGGTTGGTGAGCTAGAGAGCTGCAAACGGGTCCTTGTAACAAGGCAAAAACGGAACTTTCTAAACGAGCAGCAAATGTTTCCCCTGGTGTTTCACCTTGAACCCGAACTCCTTTCCTTCTCGTGAGGAAAAGAGCTTGGAAATTCACACATGTAAATATCTAATACTTGTACATGTGCGAGCTTCTAATAATTTTCAGGATTAGAAGCTACAGCCACACTACACATTACAGGAAATTCTAGCCATGAACATATTCCTCACTTATAATCAATTATTTAACGGGCAGCCTCAATGATGGGACCACAAGAAGGATGAAGGCGTATAGGATGGTGACTAATGACCACCTCTGGTATTAGTCTAGGGCTCAAATACCAGAGCTCTGCCATTTACCGTATTGTTAGGACTAGAAGACGCACAGGACCATAAGATGCACCTAGGTTTTAGAGGAGGAAAATAGGAAAAAGATTTTGAAGCAAAAAAATGTGGTAAAATATTTAATAACCTGTGACGCCACTCCACCGCCGCCCATCCCCCCACAGCGAGCCAGGTAAGCTACATTTGGACTATAAGACACAACCCCTTCTCCTTCCAAATTCGGGAGCAGTGCATCTTAGTCTTAGAAATACGGTATTTAAAGCTGTGTGAGCTTGAACGTATTATTTAAATTTTCTTGGTGTTTTTTTTTGTTTTATAATTTTAATTTTTTAAAATTTCCTAAGCCTTGTTTCTTTTACTGTATAATGGATATGATAAAAATCCTATGTTAGGTTCCGAGTCTGTATCAAAGTAATGTACCCAAAGGCCTTAGCACAGCTCCTGGCACAAAATACAGACTTATATACACTGGCTACTAGTAAGAAAATGAAATTCTCTGGGCTAAGATAGCTCCCAAATCCTGTGTGACTGTTTTGTTCAAAGACAGCCCATTAGGCCCACGACTCAGAGCCTATATAGTCTGATTTTCAGTCAGGACTAACATCTTGTGGCTTAGACATAGTTTCAACAAGAGGTCTCATCTGGTTTCCCGGGATCCAGCATGACAGGAGCCCCCGTTATCTGAAGGCAGGAACGGGCAAGGACCAGGACAGCTGTCAGTAACGAGAGGGACACGTGGTGGAACAGATCAAACAAAGCAAGGACCCAATCGTAGGGGCCTGGGCGTACTGAGGGAGAAGACAAGCAGCCTTACCTTCCTCGAGAGTCCCCGAAAACCCCCTTGTACCACAGAACAGCACGGTAGCTCATGCTGACGGTGAAGCGTGCCTCAGCCTCCCGCAGAAGGTCAGTGTGCTCACGATTTAAGGAAGCCGAGAGCCGCTCTTCCAGTGCCAGGCAGGGACTCGCCATCAACGTTTTGGTGCTCGAAGCCAGGGGCACCTCACCAGCATGGGAAAATCCCCTTGGGGTCTGGCTGAGGTGGCTCAGTGGATTGAGTGCCAGCCTGCAAACCGCAGGATCGCTGGTTTGAGTCCCAGTCAGGGCACATGCCTGGGTTTCGGGCCAGGTCCCCAGTAGGGGGCCTGTGAGAAGCAACTGATCAACGCATCTCTCACACATGGGTGTTTCTCTCCCTCTCTTTCTCCCTCCCTTTCCCTTTCTTTAAAAATAAATAAATAAATAAATAAACAAACAAATAAATAAATAAAATCTTTTTTAAAAAAGTCTTTAAAAGCCCTGGCTGGTGTGGCTCTGTGGATTGAGTGCCAGCCTAAAAACCAAAGGGTTGCCGGTTTGATTCCTAGTCGGGGCACATGCGAGAGGCAACCACACATTGATATTTCTCTCCCGTTCTTTCTCCCTTCCTGTCCCCTCTCTAAAAAAAGTAAATAAATGAAATCTTTAAAAACTAAAAGAAATTTTTTAGGTCCTTAAAAAACCCCCTTGGGTGCCCTGGCTGGTGTAGCTCAGTGGATTGAGCGTGGGCTGTGAACCAATGCATCACAGGTTCAATTCCCAGTCAGGGCACATGCCTGGGTTGCAGGCCATGACCCCCAGCAACCGCACATTGGTGTTTCTCTCTTTCTCCCTCCCTTCCCTCTCTAAAAATAAATAAATAAAATCTTTGAAAAAAAAAAACCCTTGGGTAAAACAACCCAATTCCCAACAAAGCTGGGTACAGGCAGTGTCACCCCCTTTCTGCAGCTCACACCGCTGCAAACCGGTACTGTGTAAACTCACCACCCCCGCCCTGAAAAGACAGTGGCTACTTGACTTTGCTACAAACAGTCGGGGTCAACTCGCCTGCGATCCTTTAATGAAGGAAATGTGTGACTCTGTGACATGCCCCTTTTCAACTCTTGCTTTCTGCCCCCAGAGGGGTGTAGTGGAAAACGACATAAAAGCAAAAACAAAACAGGACTTCCCACATCTACTCTTCTTAAGGACGGAGTTCATGGAAAAGTCTGCCCCCTTGCACGCTTGCGATTCCTTGGTGGTGGCGGTGCGGCGGGACTAGGCGGTCGGTCTTCCGGGTCCTCTCCCGCCGGGGTGTTCTGGCACGCAGTTACCTGACCCAGCTAACGGGGACCCAGTGAGCGTCCTTGCTCAGCTTCTCTAAGAGCACTCTGAGCTGGCTGTACGCACTCTGGAGGTCCTCCTTCACCAGCACGGCGTCCACCAGGTGCCCGTAATGCTGGTCTATGAAGGCGGCAGAGGCAGACATCTCTTGCTGCTCCTCATCCTGCAAGGAAAGGGACGCTTAGGGAGCCACAGGGCGGCTCTCCCCACAAATAAGAAACCCACAGCCAGTGTCTTGGGCAGCGTTCTGACCTCGGCTTTTGAAGAGATGAAATGATGGCTATGGCCCGTGAATAACCCACTGTGTACACAACAAACAGAGTGGAGTGGCAATATCCTACCCAACTTCCAAGAAAGTTAATGGGCAACAGACAAAAATCAGTGTTCGGTCATTCATTCACAAAACAGGATCTGTTAACTGAAAGCCATGACACAAAGTGCTTTGGGGGCGGGGAGGGGGGTATAGATTCTATATCTGTGTCAATATCACATTTCCTGTGCACAGGTATTTCCAAAGAAGCGGTGCTATTGCGTTGCACGGCAGTTCAGTTAAATAATCACAGGAAAGATCTATAAATAGTAACAGTATAAAAGTGAAAAAAAAAAACATTTCTGGAATCAAGTGGGAGAAGAGGAAGGTGCATAAAAGAAATCTAATGCCCTCTGAAAACTCCTAACTTCACACGGTAGAGCTCGATTCTTCATTCCTTCATACCAGGGCCAAACCCTAGCACGGGAGACAAAGCAGAGTGAGTTACAGGGCTGGGACAACCCAGGTCAAATTCCCCATTTCCTCAGAGTTCCCGCCTTCTTTCATCAGATTGCTTTCCTGACATTTACCACTGAGGTCTAGGCAGCCAATCACTCTTTCTTTACCAAACCCGCACCATGTTGGCTGCCTAGTTCAAACAACCCTCTAATAAGTGGCATGAAAGCAGACGGCTGACTGGCAATTAGTTTGGTTTAGGGAAGAAAGGAAAGTGGCAGATCCACTCTAAGTAAAACTGCAAAACAAACTTTGTCGCTGGCCTGCACCCACCTCCTTCCTATGTCTTTCCAGTCCCGTGTGGCCTCCTCTCCTCCGCCCCTAGGGGCTCAGCGTTGCGATTCTGCCATGGAGCGGGGTGAGCTGTCCTGCCCCAAAGAGACCCCCCCACAAACTCCTCCTCTTCACTCTCTTGCCAATCAACACCAATTCCTACTTCAGAGAGAGCCCCTGCAGTTTCAGCAGATCCGTTCCAAAGGGCCAGGGAGCAGCTTTTGCACGCTACCGCAAAGACTGCCGGACCTAAGGGAAGGCTGAGGTCATTCCTTCTCCTTACTCCTTTCCCCCAGGAGAGGAAAAACCAGGTGAAACTGAGAGAAGCTTCCCAGGTCTGTGTTGGATCTTGCAGGGCCCCTCTGGTCCTCGAAAGCACTCCGCAGCATCCTGGTGCCGGCCCTGGATCTTCAACGCCCCCACCCCCAGCCCTTGCGCACACATCCCGTAGACCTGTCTGCTGCTGCTGGGCGCCCCCCGCCGCACCCCATCCAGGACTCCAACCATCCATCCTGGAAGCATTTAGCTACCTGAGAAATTACAGAAGGAACATTTCTGCCCACTGAGTACCTCCATCTTCCTGATAAATATCTGCGTCTCGACGGTACTCACATCGCTAAACGGAGTAAAATGTGTGACATTTGTTCTGCAGCCGCAAATCCCCCGAATCGACCTCGAGCACGTGGGAAAGGTTCCCCTCACTCGGCCAGGTACCCCCACGTCGGATTAGCTTACTAGAGCTGAAGTTGGTTTTGATCAAAAACTACTTGGGTTTGTCTTAGGAGTTCAACAGATCCGTGTGGTTGGTCGCACTCAGGGCCCTATTTTCCGGGAGGGTGCTTCTGTGAGGGAGTAGGACCCCCACAAGGCCACCCCGGAATGAATTGTAAGGCACTTCCAGCTGCCTCCCCTTGAACCTTCCGGTCGCTGGACCGAGTCAGTCTGACCAATAGACAACATGGGAAGAGGGTCGTGTGCAGGAGGCAGAGCACCCGTACATAACAGTAACAGGCCCCGTTAGGCCTTCAGAAAAGAAATGATCGACTTTAAACTTACAAGTGGGGCTGCTGTGTCCTCACAAGCCGGGGACATGGGGGACGTCTTCCTTTTCTCCTGAATGGCAGGCTTTACAAATATGACATAGGGTTTGAACTCCGAGGTCCTCAGCTGTCTCAGTGCCTGAGGGAGCAAGTTCGAAAACATTACATCCTTTGAAAATATCTGACAGTGAAACATACTTTCCAAATGCTCAGTACGGGCGTGCTTCATCCCGTGACCTCAGTGGCAAAGTTTCCGACTACATGGCCAGATGACAATGAACTTCAACTGGGCAGATCAAGTGCTCATTGTCTCTCTCTCTCCACTTAGCCTCTGCACTCAGCGGGGCCCGGATGGCCTGCTCGCTGAGAATGCGGAGAACGGAGGGTCGAGAGGCTTGGCTCCAAGGGCGGCCATCTTTCTTGGCTCTGACCCTGCAAGCTCTCAGGAGCCTTCTGACGCCCTTCGCTTCCTGCCCAGTCCTGATGGGTGGGCCGGCAGGATTCAACGCGTATCCACCGAGTCGGACGTCATCACTTGGGACTGCGCTCATGCAGGGTACCTGCTGCTGCAGAGGCCTCCTTAGGCTCCTCAGAGAAAAGGTTTGCTGAGCAAGTGAAGGGACCGAGAGCTCAGAACAAACCACACAGGCTTTAGAAGGTTTTCTACGAGCAAACCGTCCTCTTTTTTTTTTAATGCTGTGTCAGTAGCTTGAAACAACAAGCATTTATTGTTTTTATTTTTTTTAGACTTTTTAATAAAGATTTTATGTATTTATTTTTAGAGAGGGAAGGGAGGGAGAGAGAGAGAGAGAGAGAGAAACATCAATGTGCAGTTGCTAGGGGTCATAGCCTGCAACCCAGGCATGTACCCTGACTGGGAATCGAACCTTCGACACTTTGGTTCGCAGCCCACGCTCAATCCACTGAGCTACACCAGCCAGGGCTGCAAACCATCCTTTTACAGCATTTTTTTTAAGGGCCTCTGTTCGTAAACACGGGTACTAAACTGTTCCATGTGCAATCTGCAGCCAAAACAATAAAATCACTTTCCCAATAAAATCTTGAAATTTAGACTTTTAATTTCCACTACCAACTCCCCGGAAGTCTAAGTTAACGCGGGGTTTTCCTCATCCGTAATGTGCTTTTCGGAGTCTGTTTGAAGCAAACTTCTATAAAATAAAGCCTACAGCTTCCATCATAAAATCAGAGCTCTATTTCTATAGAGGAATAAAAAAAAAAAACCCAGATGAGGTGAAAGCTTAGCAGTCTTTCCCAAAGACAAGGTTAGGAGGACGGCCGAGCCCCTGTCGAGTGCACGGCAGGGAGAGCGTGCGGAACGGAACAAGTGTGTTCGAAGCACTTCACAGGGGCACGTCTCCTTCCCCTTTGCCTTTCAAACTGCTCTCCCAGCCGCCTCCCTCACTGGTTCCCCAAGCCACCGGTCTCCTGGTGCCGGTCAAGGAGGGGTGCCCTGACACCCCCACCTGGGCACTGGCATCTAAGTCCCTGTCACATCACAACTGGCCAGTCGGTGCCACCATCGACGGCACGACTTGCTCCACGCAGAGATTCCTGCCCTGGGTCTCTGGGCTGCCAAGAGGGTCCATGAACGCCCTGTCATGTTAACGCATTTTTCGTGTGTGTACAGAGGTACCTATTTTAGGATGCAAAGCTTTCATTAGATTCTCAGGAAAACCTCAAGACCCTCTCAAGACTCCTCAGGAAAGGGAGACCTCAGGAAATGTTCATATCCAGTGCCCTAAAAACATCTTAGACTGAGGCCCGATATTCTGTAAAACGTACAATCCCCTAGTTTAGACATTCCACGAACAAAACATGCCCAGCTGGCCCAGGAACTCACGTCCGGCTCCACGTCCACCAAACAGACTTTGTTTCTGGCCATCACGGCCTGAATGGCCTCCAGGCTGGTTCCATAAAGGTTCTCCTTATACTCGCCATGCTCCAGGAACCTAGAACGCCACGAGAGGAGGAAGGGCCTTCAGTTCCTGCGCTTGCCCACACATTAGCGCAGACACGTGAGCGGGCTTCCCACGGGGACCCTCTCCCGCCTCCTCCGCAAGCCCTCCCAGCTCCAGTGAAACGCTGGTCCTTGGGCAAGGACCCACCGCCGCACAGAGGGCCCCCTGGGCCACCAGGCAGAGACGTACTTGTTGTGATGTATGTCGGCCTCAAATGCTTGCTTAGAGACAAAGTGATACTCCACCCCGTCCTTCTCATGGCTCCTTCGGGGCCTGGTGGTATCTTTGAAAGAAAGAAGAAGGAAAGCTGGGCAGAGAGAGGTCACCGTGCAGCGGGAGAGACCAGCAGCGCGCCTGTGCCCGTATTCGGAGTTCATTGCTGACTCCTCTATAAACCAACATCTTCCACTCATCCAGGGTCCCTGTGTGAATCCCTGGCTCACGCAGCTCTTTGATGAAGGTGAAGGAGGCCTCCCACTTTGCGGGAGAGGAAACAGAGGTGCAGACCTCTGGCAGAAGGCAACGGAGGCCTCCCACTTGGCAGAGAGGTGAGGCGCCGAGCCAGGGACCCGGAGCTGGCAGGCAGCGGAGGCGAGGTCTGAACTCTCTGTCTCACGCCAAGTGCGCTCCCTCGCCCCCCTGCCAGGCTGCCTCACTGATGCTGCGGCTTTCAGAGAATCACCCACCGAGGAGATCCCTCGCCCTAAACTGTTATTATTCCCTAGTCCTCACTGCTTGGTGAGCGCAGAGGAGGCACAAACACAGATGACTGTGCTGTAGGCTTTTAATTCTCTATTCAGCTGTTCCTCATTTTGAGAAAGGAGACGTGAAGACAGGCAGTCCCTTTACGGACGAGATGCGCTTCGGCGGAGCGGGCTGTCGCTTAGTGTCAGAGCGCAGGGCATTTCCGGTGGGTTCCCACAATGGAACGGCAGTGCGCAAACCCTGCCAGGGGCAAGCAGGTCCTCCACAGAACAAGAGCGCGCACGAAGCGACACGCAGCTTCTTCTTCTGCAGCATTCCGAGAGAAGAGACGGGGTCTCGGAAGACAGTGTTTTCTGGCCCTTGGAGGCCACCCTGGGAGATGCTCTGTGGTCCCCATGGGGGTGTCTTTGGCCAAACTCTGGCAGAGCTGCTGGGGTCGCCTTTCTGGCCACGTCATTCACTTCACCCACTGACTGCATTCTAAAGACCTCAGATGAGTATAGGAGACCCTGCGGGCCCGCCCAGCCCCCAGCTCCGCTTCACCTCCCCCACGTCATCCACACCGGCGGCCCCGGCCCCCAACACTGCTCCGCTAGGCCACACCTTCATCCCTTTGTACAACACACTGTTCCCTCTGGAGAGAGCACTCTCCCTTCTTCTCTGCCTGGAAAACTCCTATTTACTCCTCCAAACCCAGCATAAAGGTCACTGCCTCCAGGAAGCCTTCGCTGATTCCCCCAGTTCTTAAATGCAAGGAGGAAAGTCACCCCTCTGTGTGGTACCTGGAAGCAGGCAGGCCTGACCAGCCAGGTACCCTTGACCGAAGGGATGGATCTGAGGGTTTCAAAGGGTCTATGTGTGAGCAGTTCCACGTCCTGTTTCAGTCCATCCTCTTGGCCCGGAAGGCCGTGGCCCCCTGAAACCCTCCAGAAGGGCCTCCCCAACCCCACAACCCGTCCCCATTCCTGCCATTTCAAGTTGGGCTCTGAAGGGCAATTCTGACAACCCACAGGCTGCGCCATGAGCCCTGAAGCCCAGGGGAATGGCTCTGTAGCCACCCTCCCTCAGAACATTCTGGAAAGATCCCACTGCTGCCACCACAGCATCCCCTCTTGGTGGTCACCGTTGCCAGAGGGACAGACAGAGTGTCCCACAGAAAGGAAAGGGACAGCCGAGGGCAGGAAGAGGCAGGCTGCCGTGCAGCCTGGTGAAGACTGCCCAGGGCAGGCTGCCTGGGTTTGAAGCTTCACTCTGCCACTTAACGCTGTGTGACAGTGGGCAAGTAACTTAACCTCTCTGAGCCTCAGTGTCTTCCTCTGCAGGAGAGGATGATGACAATCTCTCGGGCACAGGGAAGGCCGACCAAGTCACTCACATGAGAGCTCTTGGTGTCGTTCCCAGTGCTCTTCACTCTCCTCTTCCTCATCACACTCAGAACAAGGACCTCCCGCCTGCCAGATGTCAGCATCCCTGGCTGCCTCTAGAGCCAGGAGCCGCCCCGACGGGCCAGATCCAGCTACAAGGGAGCGCCCAGGCAATACTGCTCCCTGGGCTCTCTGGCTTCCCTGCCCTGCCCTCTCACCTGAGCAGAGGGCAGGGGCCACAGGAGTCAGCCTTCTGGAAGAGGAGGCCGGAATGGCCCTCATCGCTGGAGGGCCCTTGGCATTGGGTTGAGGTTGCCACTTCATCTGCAATGTGCTCTAGACTCACCTCCTGTCCCAGGCAGGAACTGGGCAAGTGATCCTCTAGCTCCTGCCTCAGAGGGTCCTAGTGGACCGCTGATCATGGGTCTCACCCATCATGCCTAGGTCCCATGTGTCTGCCTACAGCTGGCAGTGCTTGGCCGTTGCTCAGACCCAAAGTGAGGATGAAGATGGATATGGGGAGTCGAGTCCCCGTGAAATAATTCACGGGTAGGCACCACCGCCACCCCACGCACGTGGGCCCTCTTACGTGGAACGGCAACACCGAAGTGCTGTGGGTTCTCCGCCACCACCTTCTGCTTCAGCTCGTGCAGCCGGGCCCCCAGAGACCCTGGGGAAGGAAGGGGAGGCTGGCCAGGGGCCCTGCTGAGCGCCCTCCCCACCCCTCCAGGGAGGAGACCAGCCCGCTCCCTGGAGACACAGGACGTCACCTACCGATCAGCACCACCAGGCGGGGCCGCTTACTGGGTTGGTGCTGGTACCTGGTCACCTCCTCATAGGTCAGCAGCTCCGGAGACTCAGCTGCCACGGACGCCTTCCCTTCCTGCAGGCTTCCCGGTCTCTCCCTGCGGCCCAGCCGGAAGCTCCTCCGAAGACCAGCTTTGGGGACAGGGCGGAGGATACCATGACATTCGTCCACCTGGCCAGACCTGGAGGTGGCACTGAGGCCCCCTGGCCTCTCCTAAGCTCCTCCTGCCACAGGAAGGGCTTCATCAAGACACACAGTAAGACGGCGGAAGGGTGACCGCCTGGCATCCGAAAACAGGGTTCAAGGTCACTGTTTGACTTGGCATGTGACTGACCTGGAACCGGCTGTCACCTCTCTGAGCCTCAATTTCCTTGTCTGTGAAAAGGAAATGCAATGTGTGGACTGCGTCCTGAGTCGGGGGGAATGATCCATAGGATATCGCTGGGACAATTTGGCGAAGTTTTAATATAGACCTTGTATGAGACAGTAGAATGGATAGGGAATGCATGTTACATCCCCAGAATTTGATGACCGCCCTGGGGTCCTGTGAGAGAGGTCCTTAGGGAGCACATGCCGAGGTATCTAAGGGTGGAGGGACCCGGCGTCTACAACGAGCTCTCACGTGACTCAGGCAAAAATGGAGACACGCAGAAAAAGGAAATGCAACAGCAAACACGGCAAACACAACTAGAGAGTCTGGTGCAGAGCGCACGGGAGTTCTGTGGGCAATGCTTACAGCTAGCTTCCCAGTAAGTCTGAAATTCCTTCAGAACCAGAAGCTAGAAAGACCCTGCCTGTCTCTAAGGTCTTTGAAAGGACTGGCCGATGTGGAAGGAGTGAGGGTACTTCGGAGACGGTAACAGACGGCGTGACTGCACGGCGGTGGCGTGACCACGGGCCAGACTGCAGCCGAGATCACGATAATACGATCAGTGTCAATGCAGGGACCCGTGTCCCTTTCCTGTCAGGGCAGGTCAGCCCCTCCTCTGCTGACAGAGACCGAGCAGAAATGCGGGTCCCACAGGCGGAGCTGCTCTTGAAAGGTCCCCAGGGCTCAGATCACTCTGTCTCTGTCTCTCTCGGACCCAGGAGCCCGTGGCGGGCTGTGCGTGGGGCGGGGAGAGGATCCTGGGGGAAAAGCCCCTGCTACTCACCCACGTAATGCCCTCTGAAGTACCCCTCACAGTCACAGGTCTCTGGGAATCAAACAGAGAGGGACGTCGGTGAGCCATGCTGGACCCAGACCCCAGCCCGGAGGCACCTTGCCCCTGGATGGTCAGGAAGAGCCCTCTGGAATGGTATCTCAGGGGGCTTAGGAGAAATCCCATGTCCTGGCCACCCCAGGAAAACAAACCATTCTGCTCAGCTCCGTTCTCCATGCTTAGGCCCCCAATAGCCTGTGCAAGCCCTAGCGGGGGTTCTGGGCCAGCAGGCCCCACCCCAGGCCCTCTGAGCTAGGGCCAGTGTGGGCAAGGAGGGAAGAGTCACTAGCCCTGCCCCCCTCTGGTCTCTTGCCTCCTACCCAGCCCAGTCACAGCCAGCCCAGCCCAGCCCAGGCCTGGGGAGGCTGAGAGGCTGAGCCCTGTGTGCCAGTTGGGCTGGGAGGGGCTCCGTCCCACCCCCGCTCTGCAGCCTCAAGGAGCAGGCCGGTCCAGCTGGCAGAGCAGGGAGAGGTGTGCAGAGATCAGAGGGGGACAGCCACCCCAGCGTGGGGCGGGGGGAGGGGAAGGACAGGCCCCCTCCAGCGCCAGACATTCCGCAGAAAAGGGGCCTTGTCCGAGCACACGGAGCAAACGCCAGGCCTACCTTTGTCACAAGGCTGATCATCTGCGGTTTGCACAAAAGACAGATGGAACAGCGTTAGTGGAGGGGGACCAGGAGGCCCTGCGGCTGAGAGGCAGCCACGGCCCCGCGTGCCTGAGGAGCCCTCCATCTGTTCCCTGCTCCTCTCCCCTGGCCAACCTGGGACCCGTGCTGCGGTGGTGCGTTACGAAACCAAGACTGGCTCTAATTAGTCTTCCTGTGTGTGTCTCATTAGCAGCCAAAAGAAAGCCAGCTCATCCCTAGTGTAAGCAGCCTCAAGGCCAGTCTGTTCAGCAGCCCTTTCGATGGAGGGCGAGTGGAAAGGAGTGGCGGTGGGCTGTGCCACCGAGCCAGGGGAGCAGCTGACTCCAGCACGCCCGCGGTGGGCAAGCTTCCTCTCCGTGCCCTCGCTGGGGACGCTGGCCGCAGGCCCTGTGAAAATGCCACCCCGGTCCCACTCCCTCGACCTCATGAGCCTCCATTTTGCCATCTTGGGAAAGGAGATGCCCAGACCCCGCCACTTCACGGGGCTGTTGTGACAGATACGAGGCAAAAGGGGTAGGTGGTGGGCGCGCCTTCTAAAAGGGAGAGTGTTGCACGGAGTAGAGGGGGCCGATAAAATACAGAACACTGGGTTAAATCTGAACTTCAGAAAAACATGGGATCGGTGTTTAGGACATATAGACCCCATGCAATATTTGGGACGTACTAAGAAATTGTTTGCTGTTTACATGAAACTCAGATTGCATTGAGCATCCGACCCCTCGCACAGAGGCACCCAGAGGGACCCAGCAGCCACCTCCTTCCCCGCCCCCCAGACCAGAGGCTCCTAAACCTACGGGATCGGAGAGCCCCTTGGATGTGGAGTGGAAGCTGTGGACCTTCTCCCGACGACCAGCCCCTCCCCCACACACGCGCACACACACACACGCGCACACGCACACACACAGAAGTCTGCACGCAACCTCGGGAGAAGTGTTAACATGCTCCCTGGTGCGGTCTATGGGCCCCCAATGCAGAAGCTCCTCTCCGGGGAATAGCTCTCCCCCAACGTACCCCCATTTCGCCTCCTCGTCCCTCCACCCCTGCCCCCCTCCCCACTTTCTCCGAGTTCAAGGACCCTTGGTCCTCCCTCCAGCCCAGAGGCCACTTCTTGGCACAAACCGTCCAAGTCCTAACCCCGGCCCCTCCCCGAAGTGCCATCCTCGCCAGTCTACTCACAGGGGGGCTTCTTGAGGCTCTGGGGACTCGGCAGGGGGCCTGCAGCTCTCCGGTGGCTTAGCCGCCTGCGGACAAGGGGACGGGCAGGCCCGTGAGCTGGGGCACGGACCCGGTCACGGCTGTCTTACCGAACACGTGGAGAAACTGCATGCTGGGTCCCACGGGGGGCACAGCCTCTGCTTCACACTGAGGGGGTCCACGGTTCAGGGGTGCTCGCTGCTTCACAACGGGGGAAAAACTGAGTCTCCTGCTCTGGAAGCAGCTCGCTCAGCACAAGACGGTCACACCCAGGGACCCGGGCCAGTGCCTTGGGTCAGCAGTGGGTCATTCCTTTCCTACACTGACCCTCGAGGAAGGGGGGCCTTGCCATCCCTGAGGAAGCTGGAGAACGAACAGCAGGGCTCCCAGGCAGAGGGGGACAGTGACCCTAATTTAACCTTCTCTCAGTGGGGACCCCGTATTCCCAGTGCGGGTGTTCCCGGAGAGAGGGGCTGCCCAGGTCTCATCTCTGACCTGAGACAACGCCCAGGGCTCTGGAAGGCGTTTGGATTTGCACATTTAAGTGCCGCGGAAGAGCCTCCCCACCACGGCCCGTGAGACAGAACGGCCTGTGCGGGTGGCTCTGAGCCCCGCTGAGGAAGGAGAGCAGCGGTCCTCACGCGGCGGCAGCGCCTCAGAATCACCTGGAACGTCGGTGAGAACGCAGACCTCGGAGCCCGCCGCTGGGGTTTCTGATTCCGCGGGTCTGGGGCAGGGCCCGGGAGTCTGCATTTCCCACAGGTCCTGAGCTGGGGGCCACATGCCAAGGGCCCCTGGAGCGGATGAACGAGGTCTGGGGTTACCGCCTCCCACACCTCAGGGGAGGCGATGCAGTCTTAACCGCCAGCCCCTCCGACCCAGAACTGACACTCTTGGAAACCTATCCTAAGGAAACAGTTTGAACTATGAGGAACGGTCTATGTGCAAGACAATACCGCAGCCTGGCGGCAGTGAAACACTGGAGAAGACTGGCAAGTAGGGAAGGAGTCACTTGGAGGAAGGGTCATACCTAAGTGACTTTAGGTTACTTCCTCCAAGAAGCCTTCCCTGCATACCTGGACGAGGGCCAAACATTTTACTGTGACCTCAAAGAACACTATGCCCTCCTCCCTCGCCCCCCTCACATTTGTACAAAGTATGCGTCCGAACCACGTGTGTGACTTTTCAGCTGAACTACCAGCAGCCCCCTAGGGTGGCTGGCACAGGCCAGCTCCATCCATAGTAAGCGCATTCACGCTGCCCATGAATGAATGCTGTGGCTGCTGATGAAATATTAGAGCCACTGAAATCACACCGTAACTAAGAGGTAGTATGTGGAAAATGCTGATGTCAAAAAGTAGAGTTTAAAAAAAAAAAAGCAAGATCTCAGATTCTACATGCAGCACTCAAGTAAAAAGCACAGAAAGGAAATAAGTTATCCTGTTTAAATTGTGGCAAGACTTTGGGTAATTTTTCTTTTCCTTGTCCACCTCTTCCTTATTTCTGTATTTTTTTTTTTTGCCAACTCTCTGGATGTATTATACCATATACATGAACCTAATAACACAGATTTTCGTGTATCTATTTAAACCTCAGTCATCACCACGCATTCTGGGCCAAGTCTTCTTGTACACACTCAAGTACAATTGGCACTTACCTGGAGGACCAATACAAAGGGAGTCTGCATTTCTCACAGGTCGAGAGTCTGTCATCTGCCGCCTGCACCCCTGCCGCCCCTGAACTGCCCCTCACCACGCGCCCCAGACCCACCTCTCCTGGAACTGCTGGGAGGGGATGAGGCCGGCGCGGAGGTTGGTGTCCCCCACTCGCTTGGCCTGCCACCACGTGGGGTCGTCCTGGCTCACCACCTCCAGGACCTGCCCGCGCTGGAAGGGCAGGCCTGCCTCCTGGCAGGGGATAGCGCGGTCCTCCCGCGGGTCGTAGTGGAAGAGGGCGCGCATGAACACCTGCGGGGGGTGGGGGACGGGCGCGGTGAGGCGCGTGAGGGCCGGCTCGGAGGCCCAGGACGACCGCCGTGCGCGATTCGGAAGAACAAGCAGCCCCAAGAGCAGAACACCGATCAGAAACGCACCACACGTATGTTCTTATGTTCTTCCACCATTTGGGATAGTATAGTCGGGAAACCCCTCAAGAATCAGAAAATGAATGGGGCCCCGTGTCCCAATTTCCTTTTCTAACCGACACGTGTCCCCAGGTACCCGATCTGCCGCCCTTCGCATACCCCACGCGACAGTTAGCCCTGGGACCAAGAAGGAAAGGCAAGCGCCGTCTGTGACTCCCTCCCACGTGACTCTGGCACGCTAGCTGCCCCTCGCGAAGTCAGCAGCCACCCGTTAACCAAGTAAACTAGATGTTCTGGCAAGATCACAAATATCAATAGAACTTCTGTTCCTGATGCCTCGCCCCGTTTCTCTGTGGGTACGTGACCACCCCCACCCTGTGTCCAGTTCGGTCCTGGCTCATCTGCCGCACACTCGGCCGACCCCCACCTCCGCCCTTTGCCCTGGAGTCACCGCCCCTGGAGAAGACGGTGGGAAGACACGCTTCCTCGGTCTTTCCTATAATTCGGTGGCATGGATTTATTTCTATTTGGATTCCATTAGTTTAACAGCAAATAGTTTTTTAAAAAGGCCAGAGGGCTCCTTAGACCAACAGTTTTCAACCTTTTTCATCTCACGGCACACATAAACTAATTACTAAAAGTCTGTGGCATGCCAAAAAAATATATTTTTCCAATCTGACAGAAATAGGTATAATTTTTATTCATCCACAGTGGATGGCTATTGCTGTGTTGGCTGTTGTCATTTTTCCAGTTGACAGTCTAAGGGAAAAGAGGTCAGTGCCCCTGACTAAATAGTCAGATGTTGCATGTTTTAAAAAATTTTTGTGGCATACAAAATGTGTTTGAACATCGCTGCCTTAGACAGATCCAAATCATACTCCTTTATATGCTCGCCAGCAAAGATTCAGTTAGACAACAGGAGGGACTTTCTGACCGGATACTGTGAGGACAGAGACCCTCATCGAGCCGCAGATGTTAGCAGGGTCCCAGGCATTCAGAAGAGAAAAGAATCTTAAATGGCCGACCCAGCCCCAGCCCCAGCTTAAGAAGAAACAGTTAGGAAGGATGGGCTGGGGGGGCAGGAAGACCAAGTTCTCTCCTTGTATCAAGTTCAAGCCTTCGGTAGCTGCAGAGGGGGCCCACGCTACCTTGTCCCAGGAAGAACCACGTCTCATCAGGTAGGAGTCCCTGTTCTGTATACCCTGGGAACCGGTGAAACAGTGCAAAGAAGAAGCAAGCCACAAAAAACATTACTTCTTCCTTTGCTATAGAAAAAACAAAAACACCTGACTTCAAAGACATTGTCCATTCTTAATCCCCATTCATCAAAATATCTACTCTGTGTCGGGTGCGGGAATGCCCCGCCCCCTCTTTCACGCACTGGGTACTGGGAGGCCGGGGCTGGGAGTCAGCTCTCTTGAAAACCTGGCATGCTTCCTTCCATCCACCAATGAAAAGTACGTAATTCATGACGTTCGCCTTTCTGCCCTGGCTTCCAGGGAAGTTCAGATCCAAGTTCACTTGACATCAAACAACGCCCTCTTCCGTCCTCTCTGCCACCCCCTCAGCCCCGGTCCTAGCAGCCTCTCCACTAGACTTTTACGTCAGCCTCTCCACTGGACTTTTACGTCAGCCTCCAACCAGGCCTCCCTGCCTCCCGCCTCCACCCGCTCCGCCCTCCTCCAGGGCGCTACCCGGGAAGCTTTCTAAAACACAACTCTGGGTCCTGGCTGTGGGCCCAGTGGACTGAGCGCCGGCCTGTGAACCAAAGGGTCGATGGTTCAGTTCCCAGTCGGGGCACATGCCTGGGTTGCAGGCCAGGTCCCCAGTAGAGGGTGCACAACAGGCAACCACACATTGATGTTTCTCTCTTTCTCCCTCCCTTCCCTGCCTCTAAAAATAAATAAATAAAATATTTTAAAACACACACACACACACACACACACAACTGTGGTTGCATCACTCCCCTTAAAAAAAAAAAAAGCTTCAAGGTCACTCAGAAGATAGCCAGCCCACCTCCTCCCGCCCCCAGACCCCACCCCAGCGATCTTTCTCACCGACCCCCATACTCCTCTGCAGTCCTTCCTTGGAGCTGCTGTCTAGGTGGACCCCTCTGCCTCTACTTCCCTCCCCTTCCTCCTCCCCCCCAGGGACCTCCCCATCTTGCCTCCCTCCAGCCTCACCTCCTCATGCGGACCCGGGACCTCTCCCACGGCTCCTGCAACTCTGCACAGAGCCCTTCCGCAGCACTTCCCGCAGGACAGCGAAAGACCTGCTCCCCGGGCTCCCCTTCCACGCTAGGAACCCTCAAAGCCCCACATCGACCTGTCGCCAGCATCTGGCAGAGCACACAGCACAGAGGAGGCGCCCAAAAAAGGCAGGCTCCACAAAGAAGGAAACACACGGCAGTTCCTTCATTGGTCCCAAAGCCAGCACACTTGGTACCTCTTCTCCCTCTTTATGGCCCTGATTTTCTATTTCAGTTCAAATGCATTAGTCAGCTAGGTCAAATCCTGTTTCCAAAGAGGCAGGGTACAAATAAATATTCGCGACAGAGTTACAATCTGTCGAGCACGCGTTCCGAGACCAGCTGTATGATCTGTTCCCAAACAACCATCTCCAAGGCTGGGCTGGAGCCCTCCCTCCCCACCCTCCCCACCCCGCCTGCAGCTCCCCTCATACCTTGCTCTCCCTCAAACGGTCCTCCTCCTGGGTGGCTGGGATGATCTTCAGGGTGATGGACCCCTGGGACTGAGCCTGGAAGGGGAGAGGGCACAGGCTGGCCGTCTCCCAGGTCGAACCCCCGTGAGTTCACGTCTTACTTCCCAGGTCTGAGAACTCACGTTCGGGGGAAAGTCAGACCTCACTGCCCCGCTGTGACCCACCCTTCTGTGGTGGCAGCGGCTGAACTGACAAAGCAAAATTCAAAAGCCAAGTACCTGCATTTTTAGACACCGGGACATAAGATCTTAAATGAGAATCCGAGGACAACAGGTGCACCCGATTCGAGCTCTGTGTCCCTCCTGACCTCTCGTGCCCCAAGGGGCTGCCCTTCTTCGCTTCCTCTCGGGTTATTTTGAATGACCTAGCCCAGCTCCCTTCTTCTCCTTCCAACCTGGTGGGGGCTGGCTCCCCATCAGTACGGCCCTCTTTGCTTCCATCTCCCCCAGTGGGCTCTCCAATCACAGGCCACTCCGACCTGCCCCGGGGTTCCCCCTCCCCCTGCCTGACAGAAACCCTGCACCCCGACCTGGGGAGCCCACAAGGAAGAATGCCATCAGCCCACGACAGCGCGTCTCGCCCACTGGTCTCGCTGGCCCTGCGTCCCCCAGAGCACAAGGAGGTGAGCGCCCAGAACCAGGGGAAGGGCGGTGAGACCGGAGGACTTGAAGAGGCTGCCAGCAACCAGGGCCCCTCCAGCGGGGCCTTGAAGAGCCGGCCTCCTCTCTTCATACCTCGCCCGGTGGCTGTCCCCACACCATCAGAAGTTAGCAAGAGGTGTCATGTCAGGGAAGAATGCTGAGGACCCAGAGGACAAGACTGCGATGGGGACTCTCTACGATTTCAGGTTCAGCTTGAGCCCCCAGAATGGACTCAGGGGGCTGTGCCCATCCCAGCCCAGATGTGAAGTGCTATATCCTCCTCCAGATGTTTGCATCCTCGTAACCACCCCTCACAGGATGAGCAGCCATCCCTGGCCTTACCTCCCAGGAAAGGAAACTGAAACTCAGGATGATCTGATGACTGGCCCAAGGTTGCAGAGCCAGAAAGTGGCAGAGGCAGGATTCAAACCCAGGACCCAAAGCCCTTTGCTTGGGTCCTCCTTGGGCTGCAACCTCTTACATTCCTCGACCATTTGGAAGAGGGAACCTTTTTTTTGGGGGGGGGCTCCCAGAAGGACCCTCAGGAGAGGGAGCCGGGGGTCAGGGGGATGGCTGTGCTGGAGGGGGGGTCTGCGAGAGGCAGGTGGACTGGAAGCTCACCTCCTCCTGTCCCCCACCCTGCACCCTGCAGCCCTCCCATAAAAACGGGAAGACTAAGCCCTGGCTGCTGTGGCTTAGTTGGTTGAGCGTCGTCCTACAAAGGGAAGGGTCGCCAGTTCGATTACCAGGGCGGGTACGTGCCTGGGTTGAAGGTCCCCCGTTGGAGGTGTGTGAGAGGCAACCGACTGATGTTTCTCTCACACATCAATGTTTCTCTCCTTCTCTTTCTCCCTCCCTTCCCCTCTCTCTAAAGAATAAATAAAATCTTGAAAATAAAAATAAAAAACCGGGGAGACTGAGCCAAACCCACCCTGGCCCCAGGAAGCGCCACCACCACCACCCCGCGCCCGCGCACGCACACGGGCACGCGCACGCATCACGGACCAGAATCTGGCTGATCTCGTCGGGCCGCTTGTGCAGGACGGTGATCCCGTTCACTTCCCGGAGCTCGTCCCCAACGTGGACCAGGCCTAGGAGACACGGCAGTGACCGTCAGCAAGGAGGGGAGTGTCGGCCCCCAGAGCTCAAAGCTCTGGGCATCGCTGGAACTGGGGTAAACTGAGTCCCTACTGTGTGCTGGGTGACGCGCTCGGCGTCACAGCCTCACGACCACCCAGGAAAATCTCCAGTTTACGAGCTGGCAGCTGAGATCCAGAAGAATTATGCACCTTGCCCGAGGCCCAGCTGCTAAGAAACAACACAGAAAGACCGTGTCCTTTCTGCGGTAACCTCTGCTTCTTTAAACATTGCATTAACTCTTCACCTTCCTGGATTTACGGACACACTCTGAGAATGTCCTTCTCAAATCTGAGCGGGAAGACTAGGGAGCACCAGGGAAGATGTCAGCAAGGGTGTCAAACACACCTGTCTGTTGGCCTCCACCTCAATGACAGCTGTCTCCCCATAGGGGGCCCTATTTGCTACTGAAAGTGGACACTGGCCCAGCAGCATTAGCTCCGCCCAGGAAGTGGCTAGGGGTGCAGGGTCTGGGCCCCACCTAAGACCTACTGGATCAGAGTCGCCTTTAGCAAGATGCTGGGTGCGGGGCGGGGGGGCGCGGTCAGGGGCAGAGTTCCCATGCTCACTCATGTTTGAGAAGCTCTGGTCTAGGGTTCTTCACGTCAATGATCCCCAGGCTTTTGGGGCAGCACCCCCCACCCCAGGAGGCTTGCCTCCGACTCAGTTCTTCCCCACACAGTGATTTGCAACTTCTTCTCCATCCAAATGAACCTGGGACATGAACCGTCCCCTGACGAATAGTGGCAGCTGGGTGGCGGGGAAAGGTGTCGCTGCTCCCCCAAGCCCCGACGGCATGCTCAACTACCATATCCTAGGGCTAAGCCACTGCATGAGTCCTTCCGATGCCCCCAAAGCATTCCATGCCTGAGGGATTTCCAACCAATGGAAATTTCTACCTGGCTTGTGAAAGAAAATTCCAGCCCCACTCCCCAACTCCTAATGCTCCCCGACTCCTAATACATCCCAGACAGGTGACGGGATAGGAGGGTGAAATGAGACCTGTGGCCAAACGGGGGAGGCTGGGGGGTGAGGGCCATCACATTCGCCAGGAGGGCACTGATGTCACTCACCACTGCGGTCTGCTGCGCCGCCTCGCATGATCCTGGCCACCACGACAGCCCCTGAGTGCTCGTCCCGTCGGATGGTGGCGCCCTGCATCAGAGACAGAGCAGGCAGGCTCCTCGGAAGCACCCCCAAACCTCATATTCCGACACTCTGAACCCCAAAGAGCCACCCCATTTCTCCCTCTGTCCCCCACGGGACAACTCAGTGGGGACCTTTCCAACACTAAGGACTCAATGAAACTGACATCTCTCATTAGTATCGTCCAGCATTTTACAGTTTAAACAAAGCACAATAAGGCAGCAATGGCCTTGTTTTAGAGAGGAGGGGCTGGGGCTCGGAGAAGGTGAGCATCCTCAAGGTCACCCAGCTGAGAAGCAGGAAAGCTTTTTGTCATGCTGAATTCAGAGCTTTCTCTATCATATCACAGCCCCTGCCTTTTGCAAAGACATTTAATAACGAGAGTATGTGCCAGCAAATGCTCGTCCTGCCTCCAACCAATCACAGGGTTACCGGGCCTTCTGCTGCCGAAAGGAACCAATTACGCCCCAGCCAGAGCCTGGGGGCCAGGACTTGGTCCACGAAGCACCGAACAGAGAGGTCATCGAGGATGAGAAAGACCTGACGGGCCCTCCATTTCCTGCGCCACGCAGGTTGGGCAGTGGCAGGACAGGGCAGCCGTCAGGTCCAAGAGCCAAGGCCCGGCGTTGGACAGCCCTGGGTTTGAATTCACGCTGCCATGTACTAGAAGCATGCGGCCTTAGCAAAGAGCACCTTATCCTCTCTGGGTCTATTTCTTCTGGGGTGTGAGGTAACACTGAACTCTCGGAGTTGTACCAAGGACCACATCAGGTAATGCACGCAAGGCACTTAGCATAGAACAAGCGCTCCATAAATGCTAACCCTTTATTATCGGATGTACTGCAGACGCACTGGCACAATTATGGACTTCGTTCGTGTCATCTAGTTGACCTACGTAAGATAAATACTGCTGGAAAGAGAGGTCATTAGCTGAGAGCCCTGTGGCTTCTTCCCCCTAGAACTGCGTGCTCTCCAGAGTCTGTGCCCATCCTTTCCCCTCCCCCATCTCAGCGGTGGGGAGGGGGGGTCCTCCTGTCCAGGCTGGTCCCTCTTCCCCTCCCTCCCGCTCCTCCGTCCTCAATGCCCCTTCTCCACTGGCTCCTCCTCCTGGCCCTAAACATTTTTATCAAGTCTCTCCCATCATTAAAAAGCCTGCGTCCCCACCCAGCAGAAGCCGTCTCCCTTCCTTTGGAGCAAGCTTCTTAAAGAAGCAGCGTGAGTGCGTCTGCCCTCTCTGCCTCCTGCCCTCGGAGCCACGAACCCCTGCAACCTCAAATGCACCCGCCAAAGCACCTGGCGACCCACCAGATGCCACCCTCAGTCCTCTGTCCTCTGATCACCCTCCTGTCTGACTCTGGTGCTCACCCCCCCACCCGGGAATTGTCTCTTAGCCTGGGCCCTAGTGACACCTCTTTCCAGTTCTTCCCAAAGACAAATCATCTCCTTTGCCGAGTCCTCCTCTCCCTGCTTTTTAAATGTTGGCGAAAGGGCTGGGATTCAGCCCCGGCCCTCTTCTTGTCTCGCTCTGTACACTCTTCACCCACGAGGTCTTGACCTCTCAGGTGTAACTTGAACCGCTCCTGGAGGCGGGGGGCAGCCAAATTTAGATCTCTGGACACGCACCCCTTGCACCTCCTGGTCATCTCCACTTCCGAGTCACCCAGGCCTCTTGAGTTCAATGAACCCTAAGCCCCTCCTTATTCCGGCCCCAGATGTGGCTGCAGCACCTGCCTGGTCCCAGCAGACACCTGGGGGCATTATCCTGGGGGCCTTCCCGGACTCCTGCCCAACTGAGGCAGCCACGGAGGGACATTTCATTTTATTTCTGAAATATTTCCTGGGTGTCTCTTCCCAGTTCCCACAGGCCTAGGTCAGGTCCCCTTTCTAAACTGCATGGACCTGGCCCCCACCTGCAAACGGGTTTCCTGCTTCCGGCCTCACTCTCCAGGTCCCTCTCTACTCAGCGGCCGGTGTGCTCCTTCCACACCGCAAACCCAGCCGTGCTATTTCGTACTGGAAACCTTCCCGAGGCTCCCCGCTGCCCTGGCGGCCAAGCTCAGTCCCCGCGCGTGGACGGACAGTCAGGTTCTGTATGACCTGCCAGCGCTCTGGCCTCACCCCTGCTGCTCTTACCTCCGACTTGGCATTCTACGTCCACCCCAGGCAGCTCTGAGCTGCCCGAATATGCCATTTACCTTCCCTTGGCTCTGCGCATGCGGTCGACTGTGTGGAATGCCCTTCCTCTCCCTTTTGCTTCTGGAAAACCCTGTTTCTTTTGGGGGGGGGGATTCAGCATGGGCATCACCCCTTCCAGGAAGCCCCCAGTCATGACCTCCTGGGAACCCCCAGAGAGCCAGGAATTAGTCATCTCGGAAGTGCCTGCACCCAACAGGGCGTCGGGCACACAGCAGGGTGCCCGATGCGGCTGCCCACGTTGAAGAGACAGAAACACAGGCAGAGGAGAGATCCCACCCCGGGTGCAGAAGCGGCTCATCTGAGGTCATCCAGTGAAAGCTGAAGATAAAGACTGCCAGCCACGGTGTTCTTCAGGGCAAGCGCTCAATTCTCTGGACTTCCCCTACTTCCCTCCATTTAATAAACAACCTTGTCCCTTTGCTCGGTCAATCAGTGCTGAGCCAGAACCGAAATGATAACCATCTGTCAGCCGAGGAGAAGAATGGCTGCTACCCGTGATTCCGGGTATTCAGAGAAGGGACTGGCATTTCTCTGTCAAGGGCCACATTTTAGGCTTTGGGGGCCACACAACCTTCTTTGCAACGACTCAGTTCTGCCGCTGCCGTGCAAAGAAAGCTGCGGACAAGATGGAAACGAAGAGCATGGCTGTGTGCCAATAAAACTTTATTTACAAAATCTGGCAGAGGGCTGGGTCTGGCCCTTGGACCGGAGTTTGCCAGCTCAGAGCATGGTGGTCAGGGCGGCCCCGGGCAGTTGTGCAGGTTGTTTGTTGGCTGCACACGGGAGCCTGGCCAGGGCTGAGGAGGAAGCGGTGCCTACCCAGAGAAAGGGGTGCCCGGCACACAAAAGCGTTGCAGGGACTAGGGACAACCTGACAAAGCTGCCGTCACTTGCTCCAAAGACTTCAGGAGGGTCCCTTCCTAGTTTTCTGGGTGGAACAGGGAAAGGGTGGGGAAGGGGGGGGTGCTACATACCAGGGGTTCCTTGTTCTTCACCAGGCGGACGATCTTCACTGATTCTTCATCGAAATCTTCCTCGATATTATCAGGCAGAGGGGGCAGAACAGGGTCAAAATTCTTCTGGGCAACCGTGTCGTGGACCACGAGCATGGCCTGCCAGGAAGGCAAGAGGAAGGAAAGGCTGGCCCAGAGCTCCCAGGGCTCCGGGGGGTCTTAGGTTTCACACCAGAGAGGCAACCCCCCCAGACGCGCCAACGGAGGATCCGTCACGCAGAAGTCTCCCGTCCTCAGTCTCACGACGGAACGCTCCCTCCCGCCCGCATCTCAGGAGACACACGCTGCGCGGGTGGGTGGGGACCGCGGCGTGACTACCCTGAGGTGGGGGGTGGACAGCAGCTGGAGCAGCTCCCTCTCGTCGCTGCGCACAGAGGCGGCCTGCAGCTCCTCCATCACCTGCAGGGCGGGCGAAGGGACAGGAGGCCGTGGGTGCTTCCAGCCTGCTGGGAGTCACTGGGCAAAACCCTGCTCCCCGGACCTCAGGCCCGAGGGCCCTCCCAGGAACTGCGGCAGCACCCAAGGGTGCACCAGGCCCTCAGCCACCCCACACTGAAGCTCCCGGGGAAATCACACCAGGGGGAGCTTGGGCAGCTCCACAGAACAACCCTCATGGGTGCTAACTGACAAAGCCCTAACTGGGTGTCACTTGTTTTATGTGGAGCCTCTCGCTTAACTCTTGCAGGGACCTAGATGGAGCGGGCACTGGTATGTTGCCATTTTACAGATGGGGATTTAATGAGAGATTAAATACTTCGCCCAGGGCCGCAAAGCTGGTATGCGGCAGAGCCAGGACTTGAACCTGGGCTTGTCTGGCTCCCTTACCTGTGCCCCCACTACCGCACTGAGAAAACTGGGGCTCAGAGAGCTCAGGTGACTTCAGGTCACAGAGCTCGTAGGACACGCAGCGCTGTGCCTGGGGGCCTGGCAACCTAACATGCTCCCTGTCACATTCCACGGAGGAGAAAGGCATGGAAACCGCACCCACGGGTGGCCCCCTTCCCTCGGCAGGCCACCTCCGGGGCTTAGGTGAGAGTTCATTCAGGTGCTGGACTTCGTAACCAACAGGGCCTGCTCTCCCCAAACCATGCAACAGAGAGGACAGGTCCGCAAGAAATGAGGAAGGGCTCCTTTAAAACACAAGAAGCCGGAGCAGGTAAACGAGGACAGACTGCCAGTTCCTTGCCCCCAGGACTTCGCTCAGGCCGCCCCAAACACGCTGGCCTGTTTGGCCTATTGGTATGGCCAGTCCTCGGCGGTTTGGGAACTGCAGGTCTGATCCAAATGCTCGCACTTCGCAGCCGGAGAAACAGACTTTCTCGGGAACACAGTGAGTAGGCGTCCTCCTGTCTCCATGTCCCCCAGCCCAGTCCAAGGCTCACGAGTTCCTCCCAGACTGTTAGGAGCCCCAGGGAGGAGGAGGGAAGGAGACCCTCTTCACCCTGGGGCTTCCCAAGTCCCAGTGTCCCCTGGCTCAGCAGTGGTGAGGAAGCAATACACGGCGCACCGCGGGATGGGGAAAGGGCTGACACCATATGGAAAGGACTGGGGCTTACGTCCTCAGCCAGGGCCACGGCGCTGTGCAGAACGGGGGTCGGACTCTGCCTCTCGTAATAGCGAAGCTTCTCGTGAATCTGCAAAGACAGCCGATTTCTCGCTGGGGCCTCCCAAGCCAGCTGCCGAGGTTTACCCCTGGACAGCACATGGCCCGCCCCTGGCTGTGGGGCTGCAAACTGCGTCATCCACGGGGCAACATAAGAGAAAACCCTGCACAATGGGCTAATGAAGACCTCCCTGGGGCAGGGGGCCGGCTAGGATGACCACCGCCGGCCCCAGCGAGCTAGGAAGACCCCTAGAAACCCTCCCCAGAGGGGAGGACACAGGGACCTACCTTCATTAAGTAACCGAGGCTTTTCTCACTGAAAACATCCTGCAGGAAGCCCATCTCCTCCTTGTGGTTGGAGTCAGGTCTGAGTTGAGAGGTCAGCAGCGCCAGGGTTTCATGCAAGCCTGAGGGGAGTATAAGGGAAACAAAGTACAGCAAATGCAACGGTACTTCCGTCAGGACCCCCCCTCCGCGGGAACCCCCAGCGCACCCTCCAACAACACTTCAGCCCTATCCTGGGAACACTCTTTTCCCAGGCTCTCGTTCCCAGGGCTTGGAGGCCGGGCAACTCCTGACAGCCAGCGCTGGCAGCGACCTGCTTTCTTTCCAGCCCTGCTGCTGGGCAGGTTCTTGTCTTCAGGGCCCTGGAGGCCCAGCCCCAGGGAGGCACTCACCAGAGTCCTCGGACAGCACCGGCATGTCTGTGCTGGTCAGCTCCCAGGCTCTGCCTGCGGGGCGGTGGGAGGAGAGGGGGAGGGGTGAGGCTCCACTGAGCCCATTCATTCCACAGTGACTACAGGTCTACTGTGTCTGTCCCTGGCCGATATGGGGACCGAGGGGATGGGAACAAACAACTCTCCGCTCACTTTGTTTTCGGGGAGGAGAGAAAACTGGGATTTGCTCTGTGCCCCTGATGCACGAAACATTGTGCTGGGTGATTTCGCACGACATTTTCCTTAATCTGCACAAAGCTCTGAGGAATGAGAACTAACAGTACCATTCCACTGAAAGAAACAGAAGCTTGGAGGAATTCAGTCACTTACGGGCCAGGACCCACTGGCTCCTCTCTGTCCGTGGGTGCTGTCCTCTACAGCAACCCCCTTCTCCTGTGACCTTCTAAGAGGCCTCGATCAAGTCCCTTGCCTGTCACGCCTTCGACAAGTGACTGGCTGAGCCCACAAGCTCCCTCCTTCCCCTCCATCCCTCAAGCCCCAATCCGAAGGGCGCCTCCCCCTAGAACAGAGCACACGGAGGAGGTGGAGAAACGAGAGCGCAGGCGGAGGAGCCTGTCTCAGAAGGCCCCCCAACGCGCTCTGCAGCACGTGGACCTCAGAAAGTCCTCCTTCCGAAGGGGACTAGGAGAGCAATGATTCATTCATTCTGAAAACAGGGGCCAGCCCCCCTGCACGCGAGCACGGTGACACTAAGATGCGGAAGAATGGTACCCGGCCCTCCCGCCGTCGTACACCCCCCACCCCAAGCCGGACTAACCCGCTGGCTCCTCCTAGCTGAGCCCCTCAGCCCTGCTCCCCCCCCCCCAGCGGCCGAGCATAGACTCCAGCTCGCTTTCCGAAGGAACCTGTGGGACGAACAAGGAGCGAGGCTGGGCTAAGGAGAGGAGAAACCTGGGGGACGCCGGCGAGGCGGTGTCGGACGGAGGATGCCGAGCGAAGGAGTAGGGCGCAGCGGGGAGGGAGTGCGGGAGGGAAGGCCGGGGGCCACGGGGAGGGGACGGAGCTGCCCCTTACCCCCAACTGGGGACTCGGTGGGCCGCGAGGCTGCCGTGGGCACGAGGGGCGGGTCTCGCCTCCCGATCCACGCCCCCGCCTGGCCCCTCCCGCCGCGGCCCCAGTCCCTTGTCTGTTCCCTGCGCGGGTTCCTACCTGGGCCCGCCGGAATCTCCGCTCCAGCCTGGGAGCCGCGCGGGGGCCCGGAGCCTCCGCCGCCGCTGGCTCCGCCTTCCCGGCCCCTCCCTGCAGCGGCCGCGCCGGGCGGGGGCGGCGGAGCGGGAGGAGGCGAGGCGCGAGGAGGAGGGAGTAGGGGGCGCCGGAGGGGGAGGAGCGGAGGCCGTCCCCGGCGTCTGGCACCGCTAGCCCTTCGCTCGTCTGCGTTGTAGCCCCTCCCCAGTGCCCTCCCACTCGAGCCCCGAGGAGCCCCCCGCCTGTGTCCCCCCACAGGCCGGGCACGCAGCCAGCCTTCCCTCCCGCCCCCACCGCCCACACATACCCACCCCCAGCGCGCGGCGGGGTGGACGCTTGCTGAACATATAATTAAATTTTGCGAACATTTATGGAGCGCCCTCCAAGTGCCAGGCACTGTGCCAGGGGCTGGGGGTTCAAAAACGGCAGAGACAGAGATCCTGGATTTGAGGGACTCCCAGACCGGGCGGGAGACCTCGCAGAGGCGAGGGCAGCTCGCGGTTAACAATGCAACTCGCTGGAAAAGATTTATCGGTGCACGCTGTCCCCGGGGGTGGGGGGGGCGGGCGGCGAGGAGAGGTGAGGGCGGGAGAAGTTGGGCTGGGGAGACCGCAAGGCTCAGTTCTGCCCCGGTCAGGGAGAGAAGGGACCGAGGCGGGAGTGGGGCGGCTCGTGCGCAGGGACTCGGAAATGGCCCTGACGATCACCGACTTTAATTTTGCTGTCCCTGTGCCTCAGGTACTCCTCAAATCCCTTCGCATCCCATAAACCCCTGAGGTAGAGACCGTTACTACCTCTGCTCTGAGATTGAGGAAACTGAGGCTCAGGGGTGGAAGGCTGTGTATGGGGGAGTGGGCAGGTGGTTGCGAGTGTTGGAGAGTGAGGACTGGGTGAGCCCCTCCCCTCCCCCCAGCAGCAAAGAAAGGGCTGCAGAGGAAATGGGTCCACAACCACCCCGCCCCCGCCCCCAGTAGCCTGCAGTGCATGATGGGGAGGTTGTCGGTGGCAGAGCAGGTCATGATTACGTTTCCCCTCCTTCCTCAAACATCTACACCAGTGCTTCTCCCAATGCAAGGTGCCTATGAATCATCCCGCGGTTGTGCAGCCCTGGAGCCCTGCCAGATTCTGCATTTCTAACAAGCTCCCGGGGGTGGGGGGGCGGGTGGACGTGCCCTGCCTCAGGACCTCACTTGGAGTCAAGAAAGACTACAAGAGGCGCAGTGTTACCTGGGGTGTTCAGTGGTCCATGTCGAGAGCCATCTGATGATTTTTTTTAAAGATTTTATTTATTATTTTCAGAGAGAGGAGAAGGGAGGGAGAAAGAGACGGAGAGAAACATCGATTGGCTGCCTGTTGTTAGACCCCAAAGAGGGACCCAGCGCATAACCCAGGCACATGCCCTGGCAGGGAATCCAACCCCGGATATTTCCGTTTGCAGGCAGGGCTCAATCCCCTGAGCCACACCGGCCAGGGCAAAGGTCAGCCAGGGCAAAGGTCGATAACTGTTGACAAGGGCACCAACACATGACGCTAGGACCACTAGATATTCATGCGCATGCATGGGGGGAGGGGGAGAGGGGACTGAATCCCTACTTTACACCACACAGGAAGTTCAGTTTAAGAGGGACCATGGGCCTAAACATAAACTAAACTGGTAAAGCTTCCAGAAAAAAAAAAAAAAACATAGATCGTCTTCTCAGACTTTCAACAGGCAAACGCTTCTTAGAAAAAACAAAAAGCATAGACCCTAAAAAATTGATAAACGAACTTCATAAAAATTAAAAATTTCTGTTTATCAAGAAACATACCAAGAAAATAAGTAAGCGAGCCAAAGACTGGGAGGAAATATTCATAACAGGTACATCTGACAAAGGACTTGTACCTGCAATAAAGGACTCCTGCAACTAAACAATAGTGATAACCAAAATAAAGAGCGAAAGATGTGAACACGTATCTCCCAAAAGAAGATAAGCCTATGAGAAACCGCCCATCCAATATCGTTTGTCATCAGGGAAATGCACGTGACAGCCACAAGCAGGTATCACCACACACCTACCCTGTGATCCAGCAATCCCACTCCTAGGTATTTATCCAAGAGAAATAAAGCCATCTGTCCACAACACCTGTACGAGAATAGTCAATGCATCTTTATTCATAATTGCCCCAAACAGAAAACAATCCAGATGTTCATCAACAAGTGAATGGATAAGTAAATGTGATATATCTGTACACTGCTACATTCACTCGTCAGCAGAAAGAAACAAACTACTATGAAAGATTGTTCCTCTCATGCAACCGCATGGATGAATGTCAGGTGCATTACACTGAATGAGAGGCAGACATGAAAAATACAGACTGGCCCCGGCTGGTGTGGCTCAGTGGATTGAGTGCGGGCCTGCGAACCAAAGGGTCACCAGTTCAATTCCCAGTTGGGGCACCTGCCTGGGTTCTAGGCCAGGTCCCCAGTAGGGGTCATGAGAGATGCAACCACACATTGAATGATTCCTGGGGTGTGTGACCTTGATGCCGTCACTGCACTCACAGACTTGACTCAGCTGGTCCAGAGACGCAACTTAGTATTCTTACACAAATTATTGGAAGTATTCCAGAAGAGACCGACATGAACAGGCTGATCTCAACAGAGTTGTCAAAGAAACACCAGATAGTTCTGCAGGAGAATTCTACCGAATTAAAAGAACAGTTGTCTTTCACTCTCCCAGAACAACGATTTGCAACCAGTGTGCCACAGGAATTTTTCATACATGCGACACTTGACTAGTCAGGGACACTGACCTCTTTTCCCTTAGATTGTCAATAAAAAAAATGACAGCAGCCAGTACACTAGCCATTGGGTAGAAATGAATCAAAATTATGCCTGTTTATTTTGGGGGTGGGGCAGATGTGTAAAAAATATTTTTTTTGGTATGCAACAGAATTTTAGTAATTAGTTTACGTGTGCCATGAGATGAAAAAGGTTGAAAATCACCGTTCTAGAAATATATAAGTATTCAAAATTCTTTTTATAAAGTAAACATAGCATTGATACTAAAACCTGTCAAAGAAAGCAAAAAAAAAAAAAAATCCTACAAACCAGTCTCACTTATGAAGAAAAATCCTAAAAACTATTTTAGCTGACAATTTCACCAGAATACCAAAAGAATGGTGTAAACACCGTGGTCAAATAGAGTATATTCTAAAAATGGCTTAATATTTGGAAAATAAATGGTTTAATACTTGGAAATCTATTGCTATAACTCTACATAAGGTGATCTATTATAGGATGAAAATTAAAAAGTTAATATGATCTCCATAGATGCTTGAAAAGGCATCCTTGCATGATTTTTTAAATGTCTTTCAAAAATGAAGGTAAATAAAAGATTAAACATAAAGGTACCATAGGGTGTAGCAATCCACCCCTAAATATATACACAAGAGAAATGAAAAAAAAAACACAAAAATTGTACCAAAATATTCAAGTGGTGCAATTTGTAATGACCAAAAGGTAGGAAAAAACTCAAATGTCCATCAATTGATTAGTGGATAAATAAAATAGCGCATAACCATTCAACAACATATTATTTAGCAATAAAAAATGAGGTACTAATACATGACTCAACACAGAAGAACCTCAAGATACTATGCAATGTGAAAAAAATCAGTCACGAAAGACCCCGTATTGTATGATTTCATTAACGTGAAAAAACCAGGATAAGCAAATCTTCAGAGACAGAAGGATCAGTGGTTGCCTAGCCTTGGGGAGTAGAAGTTTCTTTCCGAGGTGATGAACATGTTCTGAGATTAGATTATGGTGACAGCTCTGTGAATATACTAAGAACCATTGAATTGTACACTTGGAATGGATGACTTTTATGGTGTGTAAATTGTATCTCAATAAAGTTGTCATAAAAAGTAAATGGTCTAAATCCTCCAAATAAAAGACAGAGATTGAGCCCTGGCTGATGTAGCCCAGTGGACTGAGCACAGGCTGGGAACCAGGCATCGCAGGTTCGATTCCTAGTCAAGGCACATGCCTGGGTTGCAGGTCATGGCCCCCAGCAACCGCACATTGATGTTTTTCTCTCTCTCTTTCTCCCTTTCTCCTTCCCTTCCCTCTCTAAAAATAAAATTAAAAAAATAAAAGACAGATTGTCAGGTTGATTTTTTTTTTAAAAAGCACAACTTCACCGTGTGCTAGCTACCAGAAACTCACTTTAAACATGAAGATACAGAGATATGAAAAGAAAAAGAATTTTAAAAATGTACCATGGAAATACCAGTGAACAAAGCTGAAGTGACTACATTAATATAGCACAAAACAGACTTCAAAAGAAGAATTACTACCAGGGATAAGCAGAGATATTTCATAAAGAAAAGGGATTGGTTGATCAGGAAGACATTTCAAGCTTAAATGTGCATGGATGCAGTAATTAAACCGCGAGGGGCCTCCCCTCACCAGAACCATTTGTCATCGCTCTGGGGCTGTTGTCTACTGCCAGATGAGAAGAAGTAACAGGTAGAGATACTAGAAGGAGTCAGGTCAGGTGACACATGCTATACCTAGAAATTCAAAAGGATTGACTAAAAATCCAGATGGAAATGATGAGAAAAATTAAATAAGATGGCAGAGTACACTAATACTAAAAATCCAATGACTTTCTTATGGACAAAAATAATTCTAAAGTATAATGAAAAAATTCCAGCCCTGGAGAGAGTAGCTCAGTGGATTGAGCTCGGGCTGCGAACCAAAGTGTCGCAGGTTCGATTCCCAGTCAGGGCACATGCCTGGGTTGCAGGCCACGGCCCCCAGCAACCACACATTGATGTTTCTTTCTCTCTCTCTCTTTCTCCCTCCCTTTCCTCTCTAAAAATAAATAAAATCTTTTAAAAAAGGTCCAAACTAAAATAGCAACCAAGGAATTAAATGCCAAGTTATAAATTTATAGAAAAAGTGAAGGACCCATTGAAATATTGGGGGAGGAGGAACTTTTAAAATGCTACTAAAGGACATACACAATAAACTAACTCAGAAAAAAGGGCGGTTCAATACTGTTAATACGTCAATTCATTCTAAAAAAAAAACCTTCAAACACAATTGAACCCCAATCAAAATATAAAAAGGATTTTCCAGGGAACTTATTAAGTGCTACTAAAATTCATCAGAAGAGTATAAGCATTAATGAATAGCAGGAAAATTCTGAAAAGAACGACCAGGTGGGGTGGGGTGAGCTGTAGGAGATATGAAACATTTTTTTATATGAAAACAATTATTTAAAGGTCGGTGCTGAAGAAACCACCAACAGCTAGACAGAACAAGGTAGAAAGTGCAGAAATGGTCTCCCTGTATAATGTAATTAAACTTTTGATAGAGATGACTATAAATATACACATCGCATTTTTCATAGAGTGTGGCTGGATACTTTCTGCACAGGCTGTATGCACATATATTCATGTAAATGTTGGGGGCAGGATTTACTAAAAAAAATAATGTGGGGACAAGTAGCTTATTTTTTTAAGATTTTATTTATTTATTTTTAGAGAGGGAAGGGAGGGAGATAGAGAGAGAGACATCAATGTGCGGTTGCTGGGGGTCATGGCCTGCAACCCAGGCATGTGCCCTGACTGGGAATAGAACCTGCGATGCTTTGGTTCACAGCCCATGCTCGATCCACTGAGCTACGCCAGCCAGGGCACAAGTAGCTTATTCTTTATGCAAAAAGGGAAATACAGGATCCCTACCTCACTCCTCGCACCAAAATACTCTCCCAGTGGACTTGGGAAGGCCTTTCTAAGCAAAATCTATACCCAGCACTATAAAGACACAGAGGGATGTGTGTGACTAAATGAAATGTAGACACTTTTCTTGACAAAAATATTATTTGTAACATGATATGATATCATATGCACTATGATAAACAGTTCAATTCCTTGATTTAATAGTTCACACATGCTTTAAACAAAAGATGAAAAAAATAGAAAAATGGTCAGGCCCTGGCTGGTGAAGCTCAGTGGATTGAGTGCAGGCTGTGAACCGAAAGGTTGCCAGTTTGATTCCCAGTCAGGGCACAGGCCTGGATTGTGGGCCAAGTTCCCAGTAGGGGGCGTGTGAGAGGCAACCACACACTGATGTTTCACTCCCTCTCTTTCTCCCTCCCTTCCCCTCTCTCTAAAATATATAGGTATAATAAAATTAAAAATTAAAATGAAACTAAATTAAAATTTAATAAAATTTTTAATTAAAAGTTTGGTGACACTTCTTTCACTCTCCTGAAATGCAGTCATAAGTAATATGCCTTCTCACGCTTACTTTTTAAAAATCACAATATAACGCCTGAACTGTAAGTGGGGGGAATAAACTGAAAGGAAAACAACTTGTCACCAAATAACACACATTCCCAAGTGTCACGGCGGAGGCCCTGTGACACTAGAAAACATGAAAGGGTCAGGTGCTTCTCCCTGCTTATAACAAAAGTAAGTTAGAATTTAAGATACCTAAGAAGATCAGAAAGTACTCTGTGTAAGGACAAGACAGAAATGAAAGAACAGAGATAGACTATCAAACACTAGAATAAATAGCATTTTAAAACTGCAACAAACAGATTGTTTTTCAGAGTGGAGACGTGTAATGGGAGTGGGGTCCTGGGGGGGCACCATCCTTACAGGGGTGTCGCCGTGTGAGCCTCCGTCCCTGCCCTGCAGAGCCCCCAGGCACTGAAGTTACACCTGTCTCCCACACCACCAGGTCACACACACACACACACACACACACACACGCACACTCCTCTCCGAGAACCACGGAGCTGTTGCTTCAAATATTAGCCCGCCAAGTGGATACAATTCCAGCTGTATATACACCAAAATGCAAACAGTGGTTTCCTGAGGAAGAACAATCACAGGAAATGTTCCCATTCTTCTGCTCCCCCTTCCCCTTCCCTACCCCTTTCCCCTCTCCGCCTGCTTCTACATGTCTGTGCTGCACAAAGTTGTGCTTACAACCTGTATGAATTTTGCAATTAAATATATATATACACATTTATAAGTGTGTAACAGAGGAATAAATGTGCTCCTTAATGAACACCTTAAATAAGCAGCTTTAGTGGAAAGTCTAATAAGTAAAGATTTCTAAGCAGCGAGGAGCGTACACGATATGTTGAGCTATCGGTGACAACGTGATGTGCTAATATCTGTGATTTTTGTGGGTGACAAAGTCACAGGTGCTGCTAACACTCATAATAGAAGGAATGATACTACTTAAAGGTTAGGGCAAGTCGGTAGCAATATCCCCCACGCCCCCTCCCCAGTCCACGGGCTCCCTGACTGGTAGACACAGACCTTCTGCCTGGGTGTCTGCCTGTGGCCAAGGTTAAGACTTCCTGGAGGGAGCATGGGCTGGGGAGAAGCGCTCGAGTGGGGTTTTCAGGCGGGGAGAGGTAAGGAAAGGGAATGGCAGGGGGCGTCACCCTGGGCTGGGCGGCCTGGGCGGTCTAGGGGTGACCTACAGGGCCCCTCCTCTGCCTTCCTGGTTTTGATCTCCATCTGGAGGAAGCGCAAGCCCCCAGAGGCGTTCCCATTCCCAGTGTGTGCGTGCTCCTGCGCGTCTGGCGCCCACCATGAGGCCCCTCGTCCTGCTGTGGGGCTGCCTCGTGCTCCCAGGTGAGAGGGGCGGAGGGAGGAGTGGAGGAATGTGGGGCTTGGGCCCAAGCTCGCTTGTGGGGCTGCAGGAAGAAGGTCTCTCGAGCCTGCGATCCTACGTTTCCTTTCCTGCCTGCAGCAGCCGGGGTAGCCCTGCCTGATCTTTCCAGGCTCTGCCCGCCCACCCTCAGTCCTTCTGAGCTTCCTCAGCCCCCCGGAGGGGCTAGCACTTGCTGCTTGGGAGCGCAGGGCAGGTGTTGTCCCAGACCTAGGGATTCCAGCGTCTTGGTGGCAGTGCGGCTTTGAGGGAAGCTTTGCCTCTCTCCTTATGTCGCCGCTCTGCGCGGAGCCTGGAGGCAGACAGCGCGTCCCCTGTGCGGTGCCACCCTCGACGCAGCGAATATGTTTTTGACCTTCTTCTCTATCACTCACAACAACCCCAGGAGGTAAAGAATTACTCTGTTTTATCGATTCACAGACTTGCTCTTTTTTTTAACCTTTTACCATCAAAAACCAGGATGCATCTTGTAAGTGATGCCCATTCAACTGACAGTTTTTCAGCAGTATATAAAAGTATCGTGTGTCTTACAGAGGATAGCATCTTAAACCCAATGAGAGTGAGCTCGTAGCATTTACAACAGCCAGGATGGACCCTAGAGGGAGTTACGCTCAGTGAGGTGAGCCCGGCAGAGAAAGAGAAACACCGTCGGGGTTCACGAATCGGTGGGATCTGAGGAGCAAAACAAACACGGCCCGTGGGGAAGGTGGAGGGGCTGAGGACTACACGTTGGTGGCTGCAACGCCGTCACAGGGAGGTGCAGCACGGCGCAGGGAACGCAGTCAATAACGCTGTCAGGACCGCGTGTGGTGTGAGAATTACGCGTGGTGTCAGGTGGGGACTGCCAACGCCCGGGGCGGCGCCTCATAAAGCATATCATTGTCTCACCATCAGGCACCACGCGAGGGTACCTGTGCAAAATCGTACTGAACGTAAGCTGTAATGGAAAAAATTAAAAATAAAATGATGTCTTAAAAAGAGCAAATGACAAAGTGCTTCTTGCAGGGAAGAAAACGTGTCCCCGACAGAGAGAACCAGTATTAATAGGTTGGCTGTGGGTGAATAGTAAAGTATTTTTTTCTTAAAAACAACAAAACAGATGATTCAGTATATCATGAACGCTCAAAATATCATGTACGCTCCTCGCTGCTTAGAAATCTTTAGTTATTAGACTTATGTGTCCTGCCTCTTCACCTGGTGGTATTTTGGAGGCCCATATTTAAATCCGAATCTCCAGCCGCTACCACGGCACCAGGTCCCACCCGTTAGACACCAGGATGACTCCGAAAGTCCAAACCAGGGAGGAAGCCACCACGCCACCCTGCCCCATTTTAGCGGGGGTCCGTTACCCCCGAGACGCAGCCGCCCACGACCAAGTTCTCCCTTCGCGCTGCCCTGCGCGCTGGGGGTGACTTTCCACAGGCAGCAGAACCCCCGGGTCTCGGCCGCAGCAGCGCCTCTCCAGACTCCAGCTGGAGCAGCAGCTCGTTGTAACAGGCCAGCAGGCTGAGGGTTTCCACGGACTCCACAAACAGAAAGGGTTTGGGGTTTTTAAGATTTTATTTATTTACGTTTAGAGAGAGGGAAAGGGAGGGAGAAAGAGAGGGAGAGAAACATCAATGTGAGAGAGGAGCATCGATCAGTTGCCTCTCGCACAGGCCCCCCCACTGGGGACCAATGCCACAACCAAGGCCTGTGCCCTGACCGGGAATTGAACTGGTGACCCTTTGCTTTTGGGGTACAACCCCCAACCAACTGAACCACACCGGTCAGGGAAGACAGGGGATTTTGTGGGTAAACAAATGTGCACCTTTAAGTTATTATGTGTATCACTAAAAATAATTCTTTTCAACGAAAAGCAATGCAATAAGACGTTGTCATCGCCCATAGATGACAGAGAAAACTCAGAGGCCCAGAGAAGTCAAGCAACTTCCCCAAGGTCACACAGCTACTAAGTGGCAGTGCTGGGATTCCAACCCCAGGCTGTCTGAACCTAGAGCTTCCCCACCCACAGCCAGGGTGAGGGAAACAATGATATAGAATTATATTCATTTTCACAACCCTGTCCCAAGGTCGCCTAGTGGGAGTGGGGCGTACCAGCTCTGACAGGGCTGCCCCTGCAAAGTGGGGGGGGCTGAGAAAAACCCACTGGCCTTGACCCTGGTGCTTGAGCCAGGGAATTCCAACCTCCACTTCTGCTGTGGTCTCAGGCTATGGAGCCCTGACGGGCCCGAAGAAGATCAGAGGGTTCGAAGGCGGCACCGTGTCCCTGCTGTGTGCCTACGACAAGAAGCTGAGGGACCACCAGAAGTACTGGTGCAAGAACATCGGGGTCCTCGTCGACCGCTGCTCCACCACTGTCTACACAAGAGCGGATGGCCGGGAGAGTACAGAGGGCAGGATGTCCATCCGGGACAAACCGCAGGAGCTCAGGTTCAACGTGACCCTGAGGGCGCTCACCCTGGAGGACTCGGGAGACTACTTGTGTGGCGTGACAAGACTGGGCTTTGATGTCACTCTCGGGGTCTCTCTGGTCGTCCTTCCAGGTAACGAATGTCCCTCCTACCTGGAGGCTGGGAGGGGCAGGGGGCAAGAGGGAGGGGTGGGTAGGCAGACAGCGGTGGGCCCAGTTTTCCCAACGCAAAGGGCAGAATGCCTCACGGAGGAGGGGTGGCTCCAGGACCCAGGGGGTCACACGGGTCAAACACGCAGCAGCAGCAGCGTTTGGGGCACAACAAGCCTCAGCTGCTCCTTTGCTCTCGCTGCCCGAGATCACACACCACGAGTAGGTGGCAGAGCAGCAGGAAACCCAGACCTGTCCGACGCCGGTCTCAGTGCCTTTCCTGTCTGCCCAGGTGTGGGAGAGAGATTGCGAGATTGCGGAGAGCTGGGGACAAAAGGGACCTCCCACAGAATAAAAAAGATGCCCTCCCTCCTGGGAGTGAGAGAGATTCCGGCGGGTTCCTCAGGCTGGGCCTTTAATCACTGCACCCCAGACCCTCCCCACGGTTCACTCAAGCCACGGCCACACTCACCTCAGCTGCGTGGCCTCGGCTCTTCCTTCTCCCCGCCCCTCCCCTCCCCCAGATCTGGAAGTCCCGCGGACAGGCGTGGGGAGTTCCTGGGAACCAGCCGCAGAGGGGCTTGTTTGGCTCAGGGGACAGCAGGAGGCTGGGGCTGGAGCCACGGGGCTCGGGCTGGGCATGGAGCACCTCTCCGGGTGCCCGGAGCCCCACCTGGGCCTGCTGAGCTTGGAGAAAGAGGCCAGAAGGGTCTCAGGGGAGTGGGCGGCCCCAGTCGGAGAGTCAGCAAGGGTGAGGGAGGCCTTTGTACCCCATTTCACAGATGGGGCAGCTGAGGCTCTGAGAGATGAAGTGACTTGCCCAGGGTGTCACGGCAGGAAGTGGCAGGAAGGGCCAGGTTTCAAAAGCAGGTCACTTCTGGCTTAGCATCTGCTCGTTCCCCTCCTGGCCCCAGCGCTGAGAGCCACCCTGTCCCCAGCCCATCCCCACTGCCAGGTCCCTGGCATCCACGGGGCTTCGTTTTAATTCAGGGAAAGCAAAGACACTCTCAGCAAATGACAGCAGCAGCATCAAACCCACATGGAGCCTCTTCTCCATTAGGTATAAGATTCTCTCACGTCTTCCAGTTCTCAGTACTCAGACCTCGCTCTTGCCCGGCGTGACCAGGTTTTCCCCCGTACGTGAGGCTCTCCTGTTCTTCGTCTTACCCTCCTTTACATGTATTTGTGTGTAACACAGGCATCACTATGTTACCCTCCTGTATAAGAGCCTCCGGGCCTCTCTCCGATGACAGGTGAGATATTGAAAATAATGAAGGCTTCTGCCAGCTGTGTGCTGGCGGCTGTTTAGCGACCGGCTGGCCAACCCCCGGCTGGTAGTGGTTGTTCGTTTCTGCCGCGTAAATGCCCCTGCCATGGCCAATTTCTGGCCACCAACAGTGGAACAACCAGCTTACACATTCCCGAAAGGCTAAAATTAGCTCTCATGAGCCCATGGGAGCGTGTCCGCAGCCCACGGCGTACGGGGACGCGTTGGAAGAATTTGTAGGAGGGTCAGAGCAGGACGTGCGTGGCCTCTGGCATCGCCGGCATTCGTGACCTGGGGGTGCTAGGCCACCCAATAGGACAAGATGAAGGAGTGTAAATACTGGAAAGGAAAGGAAAAAAAACTCTTCATCTGCTGAAGCGTTGATTATTGACAGAGAAAAACTGGAGACCTGGATTAGAATTTAAAAATAACGGGGAAGGCAGAAAGGAGGCGACTGCGGGGAGTCCGGGAGCCCGGAGGGTCCCGGGGCTTTGGCCACACAAGGTGTCTGTCTGCCCACGGCGCTGGGCGCCTGGGCGTTTCACCCTGGAGAAGCCTTTGCCTAGCGGAGGGGCCTTGTAAACAGGTTATTGCCACAAACCGTGTGTTAGCGTCACTGGTGACATGCACAGGGCGCTGCAGGCACACAAAGGACAAAGGACTCGCCCTTCCAGGGAAGGTGTGGTGGGGGAGCTGACTTCTGAGCCCGCGCTCGCAGGACAGAGAGAAGCGTGTCGGGTAGCGATGGACAGGCAGGGCGCACGGAGGAGCAGCCCGCCAAAGGCGTGGGGGAGGCGGGAGCCTCGCTCGCTCGGGTGGGACTGCAGGGCGCCCCCGTAGGGCGGTAGCACTCTGGCGTTTGAGCTTCATGAGTTCCAAGTTTGAAGTTCAGCTTAGGGGCAGTGGGGACTCATCGACTGTTCTTCCGCAGGAAGGGATGGGATCCAGTGTATATTTTAGAGACCGAACTAGCATTGGGCTAGCGGGCAGGAGGGGCAAGGGAAGCTGACGGTCTGGGCTAAGGGGGAGGCCCAGGGGCCTGCAGGAGGGGAAGGCCAGCCGTCTGCTGGAACCTACCAGCCGCGGCTCCAGAGTGGCCGAGGGGAGAAGACAGGATGCTCCGAGAGGAAAGAGGGGTGCAGGGAGAGGGGGACGCTGCTGGCTGCCCCCAAGACAGGAAATCTGGTTCAGAGCAGTGACCCCTGCCTCCCTGAGACCCGCCTTCCCTTTCCTCTAGGTCCCTGCTGCTCTCCCTCCCCCGCCCCTTTCCTCCAGCCTCTTGCTACGAGCCTCCAGCCCAAGGCCAGAGCTTGGCAAACTCAGCCCCCAGCACGGAGTGAGTGAATGGTTTTCCTGCCCCCCTCCCGCCCCTTTGTAGAGAAACAACCAGCCAGCACCTGCCCGGTGCAGACACGGTGCTTGGTGGCCCCCGCCGCCTGGGCGCTGGGCTGCCCACTGAGGACTGAGAGGCTCAGCGGCGCTAGGTCGCTCGCTCAAGGTCACATAGGAGGCAGCAGAGCCAGGAAGCAGACCCAGCCTGCTGGCAAAGCGTGTGTGTTCAGCCCAGGGTCTGAGGAACGAGCAGGAGAGGCTGGGCCTTTTGCCCTGACCTCTGGGTCTGTGACCCTGCCCTGTCGACCCCACGGCTAAGGAGGGAGGTTGAGGTCTACATGGGAGGTAGGAGTGGGCATGCGATGTTGCCATGAAGACTTCCAAGTGAGGCCAGGACTGTGGGGGACAGCAGGAAGCCATCTGCCCAGTGGCCCCTGGACTGGGTCTTGGAGGTGGGAGCGGGGTGCGCCCCTCCACCCAGAGAACAGGCTGCGGGCAGGAAAAGGGGCTGAACACTGTGCACAGGTCGCGGGCATGCCTGAGATAGGGCTCGCTCGCTCAAGGGGCTTATTCTGAAAAGCTGGTCCCGAGGAGGGGAGGGTTCAGGGGTCGAGGCTCGGAGGTCTGGGGGAGCTGGGATTCAAGGGTCAGGGAAGGCACTGAGGCATGCTTTTGGACTTGTAGCTTTTCCTGGTGTCCGCCCGAGAGTCACCACGGCCACGCGGGGGAAGACAAAGGCCGAGGCCTCTCTGCTCACAGGCACATCCCCGTCCGAGCACACAGGAGCGTCTTTGTACTCAGGAACCTCTCCGCACGCAGGGACCCCTCCGCGTGCAGGGACCCCTCCATATGAAGAGACCCCTCCGTATGAAGAGACCTCTCCGTATGAAGAGACGTCTCCTCACAAAGCAACCTCTCCTCATGCAGGGACCGCAGGCCCGTCCACTCACCTGGACTTCATCTCGGCAAATGATGCCAGTCTGCACCGCAGCAGCAGCAGCAGCAGCAGCAGCAGCGCCAAGTCCAGGTGAGGCCCCGCTGACCAAGGTCACCTTTCAGGCCATCACACAACCATAAGGGGCCTTGGAGCAAATAGGAACCTAACACTGCTCTCTCCGGGAGAACACAGCTCCTCGTCATGGCCGCGGCTTGAGGCCCCAGGGCAGATTCAGCGTCAGCCCCCGCCCCACCTGCCCTCTGCAGGGCCCTTGGGCCAGGAGCCCTGTTGCCCTGGAAACGCAGGCCCACCCAGGGAGAAGAGTCCACCTCTCTCCCTGCCCCAGCTTCAGGGCCAACCACCCCGGGTCAGGAGCTCTGGCCTGTACACCTGGCTCTGGGCCCTGTGCCAAGCACGAAAACATGCAACAACGATTTTTTCCTACCCAACTGGGGTCCTCTCCCGAAGGATGGGTTCCTGGGGGTTCCCACACACCCGCACTCGGTCACCGGCGCCCAGGTGACTGCCAGCAAGTGCAGACCCGGCTGAAAGCGTTGCCTGGGGTTGGCAGTGGGGACTGGGGTCCTGTCCTTTGGGACTGGCTGGATGTTTGGTCCCCGGTGCCCTCTGAGGTCCTTGGGAGAGACAAGGGACATGGCTGGGACTCAGAACAAGATGTCATGGTGCACCGCACGCCGTTGGTGTCTGCTGACAGCTACTGGGTGCCTTCCGCAGGGTGTGCCCCATAACGGTCCGCATGTTGGCGCCGGTCCTGGTGCTGCTGGCCCTTCTGCTGATTTCAGGGCTGTGTGCCCTCGGCAGGTGCATCTTCCAGTGGAGGAAGAAAGGTGAGCAAAGGTTGATGGGAGTGGGTTGCAGACCCTCGGCCGGCCGGCCGGGGACCTCGCTGAGACCTGCGGTCCTCCTCCTCCACCACCCAGCAGAAGCCGCGTGGCTCAGCGTGTCTGCTTCTCCCCTCTGCGGGAGCCAAAGGGAGAGCGGGAGTCTCTTGGTTGCCCCCCTCCACCTGGGTGCCTCAGTCACTTCTCGCCCTGTGGACTCCAGACAACCCAGGTGCAGTCTCTGCAGGTCCAGCTCCTCCATATGAGGACTGACTGTAGGGGGGAGGGCGGGCCTGAGGACTTGAACTTGAGCATGATGGACTTTGTGGCCTTGGGCCTCCAGACGTGCTCAGCTTCTTTTGCGCCTGGGCTTCAGACGCCAGGTCTACCTGGCTTTGTCACCTGTGCAGCCTCAGGGAAATCCTCCGACCTCCCTGAGCCCGGGCTCCTCCAGGCCGCAGCTATGCGGCAACAGAAACAGAATACAAACCACATGTGTCACTTAGCATTCTCTAACAGGCACATGGAGAGAAGTCAAAAGAAACCAGTGAAGTTCATGTTTTTTTATAATTTGATGAATGCCTTTTTTTAAGGAATTTTTTAAAAGAGTTTATTTATTTATTTTTAGAGAGAGAAGGGAGGGAGAAAGAGAGAGAGAGAAAGAAACATCAATGTGCGGTTGCTGGGGGCCGTGGCCTGCAACCCAGGCGTGTGCCCTGACTGGGAATCGAACCTGCGATGCTTTGGTTCGCAGCCCGCGCTCAATCCACTGAGCTACGCCAGCCAGGGCTGAAGTTCATTTTAATCATAGACTTTAACACAGCATAACCAAAACACGATCATTTCAACATGGAGACAATATAAAATCATAATGATATCACATTCCACACTCCTTTTTTTCACACTGAGTCTTGGAAACCGGAATAATTGGGAACAGTCACATCCCCAGGGCTCGCTGACCGGGTGCGTCTTGTGGCTGCTGTGCCGGGCAGCGCCACTGATAAACTAACAGGAGCCACCAAGGGCCAGGCACCCTTGGGTGGCTTATATTGCCTTTTTTTTTTCAAGGTAAGTACACATGATTTATTTTCTTAATGGTGCATTTTTATTGCAGTTTTTCCATTGCCATTTACCCCCTTATGCCCTCCTCCACCTCCGCCCCTGTATTGCTGTGACCTCCTCTGACCTCCTCGCTGCGGTGCAGTCAGGAGCTACTTGTGACAAGCGCCCCTGTTACCCCAGGGGAGAAACTGAGGCACAGAGGGGTAAGCGGCTCGCCCTGTGCAGGAAGCCGCGGAGCCAGGAAGTTGTGTGGGGAAGCACTTTGCAAACTGGCAGTGTTGTCCCTACGCAGATGGCCTTGGGAACATCCCGCTCCGGCCCACCCCCACCCCCGCCGGCTCAGTGGCTCCAGGAAAAACGTCAGCTTTGTCCAGGTCCCCAAATCCCCACAGGGCAGTCGGGAACATTCCTGGTCGCAGCCTCAGACCCTCTGAGTCTCTGCCTCTCAAATGGTGTCCCCAGCTTGGCGGCAGCGACATCCCCTGTTAGCCTGTTAGTGAAGCAGACTCACAGCCCAAGGCCGGCCTGACGCATCAGAGCCTGTACTTCAGTAGCGCTCCCTGGGGCCCCGCACGCACACGGAGGTGTAAGGAGCCACGACGTCAGCACGCAGAGCTTCGCTTGCCCTGTCGGTTTCTGGCCCGCACGAAGGGATTTCCATGTACTGATCTCAAAAGGCCTGGTCATTGCCAAGGGGCTGGTCTAGCAGGGGCTTTGCTGCCCAATCGGTCTGCTAACTCCCCTGAGGGAGCTGTGGGGGGGGTGGGCAGTCCTTCTCCGTGGGAGCAGCTGCAGGCTACTCCCAGCTACTCCTGGCCTCAAGGTGCTCCTTCTGGTCTCTTTCAGTTCAACTGGCCAAGGAGACTCAGAAGAATGAGAAGGTCCACCACTCACACTTGGTAAGATGGGAGGCGGGCCAAAGCCCAAGCTCAGACCCTCAGACCCCAAAGGCTTGGAAGTCGGGACTCCTGGGCTCCGCCTCTGCGTCTCCCTACCTGGTCCTCCAGGGCTGATCTCCAGGGACCAGGGACTGCTTCCCTCCTCCAGGGAATCCATGAGCCCCGGGACCAGCCCTTCAGGCTGTGAGCTGACAGCCTGCCCCCTCACCCTGACTTCCCATCAGGGTCCAGGCAGGGTCCTTCCCCTGGCCCCGAGCCCGCCTCCCATCCGCTTTCATAACCAGAGGAGATCAGAGCTGGACCCAGAGTGGGCTTTTGAGGTCATCCAGCGCCACCTTCCTCTAAGGTCGGCGCGCAGGCCCTTCCAGAACGCCAGGGGTTGGTGGGCAGGGGGTGTTAGAAGTACACTCTCCCAAGCAAGCCTCTAGGGGATGGGGCCCAGGAACCTGAGCTTTAAACACTGCCCCCTGGGGACCCTGATGGCGCACCAGGACAGGACAGCTCCAGGCTCTAGTCTGCTTTTGCAGAAGAGGAAACTGAGGTCCAGAGAGGGTCAGAATCTTGCCCAAGGTCACACAGCATGTGGTAGCCCAATGGGGGATAGGACCCAGATTTCTCACCTCCCACCTCTCCTCTTTCCAGAACATTCTAACGTGTTCTCTGAGCTTTTCTTGGCTCTGAGGCACAGGCGGAAGGTGGCGCTCTGGGAACCAGGGGACAGGAGGCATGGGGGACCCTCGCCCATCTTCCTAGGGGAGGGGAACCTGCCCGGAGGTGACCCACTGCCAGGCCCTTCCATGGCCCCTGCAGAGAGAGGCCCTGCCTCCCTTCCCACGTGAGGAGAGGGCTGCAGAACCGTGAGGCCAGGAAACCGAGGCCCCACCTGCCTCTCCCCACTCCCCCTCCCTGAGCTGTTTACTGAGATGCCTCCGCTCCAGTTCCCTCACACGTGGCGGGAGGAAAGGGGCTACTGTTGCCTTCTTTCCTGGCACCAGTGCCAGCGAGGACAAAAGTCACAGGCCTGGTCCCTCCTGGGGGAGGTAGAGGTGGGAACGGTGTCCTGGGCTTGGCGAACCCAGCCGCTATTGTTGTCTCAGGAAGCTCTGCAAGGCCAAAGGTGGCTGACGGGAAGGAGGGAAAGGTCAAAGACATGGACGGGGGCTGTCGCTGGCCACTGTAAGAGCTCAGGCCCCTGGTGATTCATGCTGGGACTCACTCGCACCCAACGCCAGAAGAGGGGCTGGGGTAGGAGGGAGACCCCCCAACGCTGCTGTGGGGAGGCCTCGGGGAGGCTGCGAGGGCCGGCACCAGCCGCATCCCCTGCTCTGCTGCCGTCCAGCACACACACTGGAAGGGCTGCCTGGGTCGCTTGTCCTGCCCCTGCCCCTGCCCCTGCCCCTGTGGGAGGGGCACAGGGCCAGAAGGCAGAGGAGCTGGGGGAGGGGGCAGCCCCTTGTCAGGAGAAGGATGGAACAGGGTCTGCTGAGAGGGTCACAGGCACGACCCTGTGACCATGACCAGTTCAGAACTTGGGCTTTTCCTCGGCTCCTTGCAGATGTTAGCAGGGCCGGAAGGTGGGATTGAGAGGACCGGGGGGTTTCTTGGCCCACAGTCCGGTCAGAGGGAGGAAGACACCCCACTCACTGTGCCAGCGAGCCCCAGGCTCTGTAAACACTCGGAGGGGAGTGTCAGGGGTCAGACCAGCCTTTTCCTTCCCAGGAGAGCTACCGCCAGGAGCTCTCCTCCCTTCCCTCTTTTTCCGGCGTACCTACTGGGCACCGGGGGCTTTGCGTCTGTCCCCGAATCTCTGTAACTTACGCACAGCGAGGTGTCCTTTCCCCCTTTCTTACAGAATAAAAAATAGAGGCTCAGAGAGGGTAAGGAACCTGCCCGCAGTGACCCAGCCTGAAAGAGGCGGAACTGGGGCAACTCACTGCAGCCCGGGGGCCCTGTGGCAACACCCCTCGCGCCTCCGCCTCCCACAGGGGAGCACGAGGGGCTGAGGGACGGAGTCAGCTCCTCGGCCCACGACTCTTCCCCCAGACTCAGGAGAAAGAGCCGTCCTTGGTCCATGAACACAGGATGTCCGTGGCCTCCGGCTCCTGGAATAGCCCAACGGGGAGCGCTGGGGTCAGTCAGATCGGGACTCGACCGCCACACCTCCAGGCTTCCCTGCGTCTGTGCTCCTGTTTTTCTAGTGCCCAGAGCAGGGGCTCCCATATATATATGTATCTTGTGTATTCAACAACCCAGAGAATGCCCCGCGCTTGCCAGAACAGGCCAGTTGTCTACAGGGTGGGTGGCAGGACGGATGATAGACTGAACCCCACACTGGACATGGCGTAGGCTCCAGGCCGCTGCCTGCACGTGCAGCTTGGTCTCTACCCCGTGAGGTTCTTTCCTCGAATTCAGTCGCCCTTGAGTGGGTGGCGCGTCTGTGGCTGCTGGCGGTCTGTGGTCAGCAGTGGCTGGGTGTGAGCCCATCACAAAGCCGTAAACAGGGGGTTACAGGGAAATGGACCTCAGTCCCGCTCAGGAGTCCTCTCTGGTCAGCCGTGTCGTCACCACAGGCAGAGCTGGAGGGAGGAAGACCCTGAGTGACGGTGTTTGTAAAATCCCTTCCTCCTTCTGCCTCCCCCCATACTCTGTCCCCTCAAACCTAACCCCCTCTGCCCCGTCCCCGGGGCCAGGGTACTGATGGCAGCCGGAGGCCCGGTGAGCAGGGAGGGGCGCGGAGACCAGAGAGGTGCACTCCATGCCCTGCCGGAGCGGGGTAGGAAAAGAGCTCGGGCCTGAGGTCAAAGCGTGGCCGGTGGGTACAAGTCCCAGCTTAGTTAGCCACTCGCCACTGTGACACCTGCAAGTTACATAATCTCTCTGAGCCTCAGTTTCCCCACCTGACAGGTAAGTGCGAGAGGAGACACCCCGGGTGGGGGTGGGGCCAAAAGCGGTAGCTCCTTCCTTTGGCTTCAGGGCCCATGAAGCCGGGAGACCCAGGGCCAGGGCGCCGTGGTGCAGCGGTGCCCAGGGCCTCAGCCGGCTCCAGCCGGTGCTCTGCCCAGCCGCTAGGACGAGGGGGCAGGAAGTGGAGGGGGCTGGCACCCCAACCTCAGCACCCCGGGGGGCAGGAGGGTCTGAGTGGGGAGATGGGCTTCCCCTCTCCCTCTGGACCACCCACCTCTCTTCCCTGGGCCCCGGTCTCCCCATCGGATCAAGGAGGGGTTGGTTACTCAAACCGACGCTCTCTGAAGAGTCCCTCCCTGTGCTGTTTGTTATTTGGCGAACCTTTGCGGCGTCCGACATAACTATAATGAGAACAGATGCATCATCCCAGGAGTCCCTAGTTGTTGAGTAATAAAACGTTATCATGAATAAGCATTATGACCTTGAGGGAAAAAATTCTTAGCCCCATTTTACAGCTCAGGAAACTGAGCCCGGGGGAGGCTGAGTGGCTTGCCCAAGGTCACACTGAGACTTAGGAAACTGAACCTAAGGACTCTGAGGTTATGACCCCCGTTCTTCCCCCCTGACCCCTGCTCCCCGCATTTCCCTTCTCTGCCCCGGCTGCCAAGAATGGGCTGTTCTGACTCGAGTCTCTGTCTCAGCCTCTGGGCAAGGGCCAGGTCCCGGAGTACGCCATGGTCAACGCCGTCGAAGCACCCACTGGGCCTGCCGCCAGCCCCCGCACGGAGATCCAGTGCCTAGACCAGGTGCGGGCAGGGTGTCTGGAGACGGGGGTCTGGAGCCACTGAGTCTGGCTCCTCTCTGGCAGCTCGGAATGTGGGGGGAGGCTCTTTCCTCAGCACCCACTCCCCAGACTCTGCTCCCCGCATGCACCCTCCTACCCCATCATAACCACAGGCCTCCACCGACCGGTTGGCTCGGGAGCCAGAACTTGTGACCTTACATCCTCTTTCTCCCCATCCAGAAAGTTCTTCAATGACTTGTTGGGAATCACAGCTGGAAGGGCTCTGGGCTGGCAGGGTTCCAACATCTAAAGCCAGAAACTGACCTGAGGTTCCTTCAGGGCATGGATGGCTTGGGGTGGGGCTGAGTCAAAGCCTGGGGAATGGTGGGGAGACATCATTAGTTCCTGGGTCCCCTCCAGTGGACAGAGGCCTGGAGCTGTGTGGGAAAGGCTGGGGGTGGACCCAGCCACTACTTGGAGACACCCCCGCCCCCCACAACTGGGCTCTGCTTTCAACCCCACCGTTGTCTTTGCAGACTTCAGAGCAAGAGGAAGCCCCGTCCCAGCACCCAGAGGGCGAGGCGCGCCCAGGGCCTCCCCTTCACATGTCTGAGGAGCTCAAGCGCTCCGTGTTCGTCTCGGTCTAGCGGCAGGACGCCCTCCAGGCCAGGCCTGCTGTGAATCTGCGTGGCTGGATTTCGGCTCTCTGGAATAAGCTTTCTGCTGTGGCTTCAGGGTCCACCTGCCAGACCCCAGGGCTCTCCCCGCGCTCCCCAGGCTCTCCCCCTGCACGCCCCAGCCTGACCTGGAAGCCTTTGTCCGCCTGCCCTGGTGGCCTCCCAGCTCCAGCAGAGACTGGGGCCTCGCCTAAATGGTCACATGCCCGGGCAGGGCGTGCAGCCGCTGGGCCCTCACCAGGGCCAGGCAGGGCTCAGGAGACCTGGGCTGAGCTGTGTCTGCTGCAGGCAACCCCCCGGGGCCTGGGTGCCCAGCAACAGGCTCCCCACCCCCGCCCTCCGGTCCCCAGGTCTCCTCCCCTTCTTCCCTGCTCAGACTCGGGAGGAGGGAGCATGCCAAGGTGAGATTGGAAACCGTGCCTGGGGCCAGGCCCAGAACTCTGCATTTCTAACCTGTGCCTAGTGATTTGAGGTGGGGAACCCTGAGGCCTGATGAATAGTCAGGTCCCTCCAGCTTGGAGTGGGTTCATTGCCCATGGAGCTGGTGTGGCGGGGGAGGAGTAGAAAACCACTGGTGTGGGTGGGTGTCTGTAATGGGGGAGGGCCTGGCTGGTGTGGTGCAGTGGATGGAGCCTTGACCTGAGAACCGAAAGGGCACTGGTTCGATTCCCAGTCAGGGCATGTGCCTGGGTTGGGGGCCAGGTCCCTGGCTGGGGCCGTGCATGAAACAGCCTATCAATGTTTCTCTCCCTCTCTTTCTCCCTTCATTCCCCTCTCTCTAAAAATAAATACAAATAGCATATCAGCACTTCCGCATGTTTTTACAAACCTTTTTTATTGTATCCGTGCACTTCCATGTGATTGTTCTCCCACACTAGGTCATTATTTCCTATTGCTTTATAAATAACAGCTGGTGACGAGTCTTTGCACAAGGCTTTATTTGCATTTGGAGATTTTTTTTATTTTTTAAAAGATTTTATTTATTTACTTTTAGAGAGGGGAAGAGAGATAGAAAGAGAGGGAGAGAAACAATGATATGTGAGAGATACATCGATGGGTTGCCTCTCACACACCCCCAACTGGGGACCTGGCCCACAACCCAGGCACGTGCCCTGACTGGGAATCAAACCAGAGACCTTTCTGTTTGCCAGCTGGCACTCAGTCCACTGAGCCACACCAGCCAGGGCCGCATTTGGAGATTTCTTTCTTTTTTTAAATATATTTTATTGATTATGCTATTACAGTTGTCCTATTACCCTCCCTTCATTCCCCACCTCCCTGCACACCCTCTCCCACCCACATTCCCCCCTTTAGTTCATGTGTCATAAGTCCTTTAGCTTCTACATTTCCCATACTATTCTTGCCCTCCCCTGTCTATTTTCTACCTACCATCTATGCTGCTTATTCTCCATACCTTTCCCCCTCTCTCCTCCTCCCACTCCTCTGTTGCTAACCCTCCATGTGATCTCCATTTCTTTGGTTCTGTTCCTGTTCTAGTTGTTTGCTTAGTTTCTTTTTGTTTTTGTTTTAGGTGTGGTTGTTAATAATTGTGAGTTTGCTGTCATTGTACTATACATGTATTTATCATCTTTTTCTTAGATAAGTCCCTTTAACATTTCATAAAATAAGGGCTTGGTGATGATGAACTCCTTTAACTTGACTTTATTTGAGAAGCACTTTCTCTGCCCTTCCATTCTGAATGAAAGCTCTGCTGGATAGAGCAATCTTGGATGTAGGTTCTTGCCTTTCATGACTTGGAATACTTCTTTCTAGCCCCTTCTTGCCTATAAGGTCTCTTTTGAGAAACCAGCTGAGTCTGATGGGAACTCCTTTGTAGGTTACTGTCTCCTTATCTCTTGCTGCTTCTAGGATTCTCTCCTTCGTTTTTACCTTGGCTAATGTAATTATGATGTACCTGGGTATGTTCCTCCTTGGGTCCAATTTCTTTGGGACTCTCTGTGCTTCTTGGACTTTCTTTTGCCAGATTGGGGAAGTTCTCCTTTATTATTTGTTCAAATAAGTTTTCCACTTGTTACTCTTCCTCTTCTCCTTCTGGTACTCCTATAATTCAGATGTTGGAATGTTTAAAGATGTCCTAGAGGTTCCTAAGCCTCTCATTTTTTTGAATTCTTGTTTCTTCATTCTTTTCATATTGTATGTTTTTTTCTTCCTTCTGGTCCACTCCATTGATGTGAGACCCAGCTTTCATTCCACCACTATTGGTGCATTTTTCTTCATTCCACTTATTGTAGCCTTCATTTTTTCATCTAATTTGTGACCAAAATCAACCAATTCTGTGAGCATCCTGATCACCAGTGCTTTAAACTGTGCATCTGATAGGTTGACTATTTCTCAGTTGCTTAAAAGTACTGATTGTGGGGCTTTATTTGTTCTTCTGTTTGAGCCATCTTTTTTTTTCCTTTGGTGTGGTCGTGCCTGTTACATATGAGGAGCAGAGCCTTAGGTGTTCACCAGGGCAGGGTAGCCCAGTCACTGGGTTGTAACACTATATATGGGGGCAGGGTCCGAGAGGGAACAATGGTGCTTGCTCTGCTCTCTGCTGATTTCAGTCCCTTCTGCCACTTCCCCCAAGCAAACTGGACCTTTCTGGTGCCAATTCCCATGTGGGCTGGCTTGTATACCCCGTGGGTCTTTCTAACAACCTCTCCTGTGAGGCTGGGAGTCTCTCCCTGCACCTCAACCCCTAAAAGTGTTTTCAATCAATATCCCAAGGCTCTATTTTCCAGCACTGGGATCCTGGGTTGCTTCACAGTTGCCACTCCTCGGCCAGGGTCTGCCAGCCGCCGCTTGTGCGCTCAGGGTCCGCCCGCTGCGGTCTCGAGAACCCGGGATGCCTTACGTGCCCGGTCCCAACGCTCTCTGCTCTCTGCGCTGGGACCCGCACCCGGCTGCCCGGCCCCGCCCCTCCTACTGGTCTGGAGGAACGTGTCTATTTTAACTGCTTGGTTGTCCGACTTCCATACATTTCCATTTTCTGTCAGTTCTGGTTGTTATTCCACTTCTGAATTGTTGTTGTCCCTATCTTGGTTGTGCGAGGGGGCACAGTGTGTCTACCTATGCCTCCATCTTGGCCAGAAGCTCTGGAGATTTCTTTAAGAAGGATTTGCGTATGTAAAAGTGCCAGGTCATAGGGTGTGAATGTTTTTGAAGTTGCTGATACCCATTGCTAAACGGCTGACAAAAGAACAATTCTGAGATGTCCTAAATTAAATTATAGTGGGCTGGAGAGAAGGCAAGAGTGACAGGAATAATTAACCAATTATTACACTGGTTAACTAATTAGCCAGTTCATCACTGTGGGCCAGCTGACAAGAGACCACTGACACCCCTGAACGCCTGTCGGAGCTGTGCGTCCACCTGCGGGCATCCACCGGCCCACCAGGCCTCGCCCATGACACGGGCAGGAGTCCGCAGGCCTGGGGCCTGCGGCCCATCAAAAGGAGCAAATGACTCTTCCTTCCCCAGAACACGCTCCGGTCACAGACCTGCCCCTGCTTCACCTTATCTGAGCCCCCTTATCTGTAGCCCCTGTAAATTCTTTCCAAACAAATTACATTTCCTCCTTGAAACGTAATATACAAGTGTGCCGTCAACTCCAGGATGGCGCATGTGCTGCCTTCTCCACCCAGCCGCGCTGGTGGAGGTTCAGACTTCACGCTTCCAGACCCAGTCCCTCTCTGGCTAGAAATATGGCCGAAACAAATCCTTTCTTTCTTTCTTTTTCTTCCTTCCTTCCTTCCTTCCTTCCTTTCTTTTTCTTTCTCTCTCTCTTTCTTTCTTCCTTTCTTTCATTTTTTAAAAAAGGCATTCAGCTGTGGACGTTAGGTTTTCTTTGTTGCTGTTTAGCACAGCTGTCTGAAATGCAGAATCAATGTCATTACCAACCAAGGCCTCACAGCCAGCATTTCTGGAAGTTGTCCCCAGCCCTCTGAGACCCATCCCTGGGCGTGTGGCAGGAGAAACTGTAACCTAACCTAACCTAATATATATAGCCCAGCAGGTAGGCTAGCATAGATTAACCTTTTTTTTTTTAAACGCTCACCCGAGGACACATGTATTGATTTCAGAGAGAAAGGGAGACAGACATCTCTCGGTTGCCTCCCATTCGTGCCCCCACCAGGGATCGAACCCAGAAACTTTTGGTGTGCAGCATGAGGCTCCAACCAGCTGAGCCACCCAGCCAGGGCTAGATGAACCTTTGCTGTAGAGTTTGTAACTTTGCCTTGATGTAGTCCTAGAATCTCCCTAGAATGTATAAAGTTTGTATAATGTGTATCCTGTAATTTGCTGAAAGTCTCGCAGAAAGACCAAGAAAGATGTAATTAGCTACAATCCCTTCCATAACAACCGCAGCCGCTGACGCTGAGGATTGCCAGATCGGTTTTTCAGGACCAGGACCGAGATGTAAAGGGCCAGGGGGTGACAGGCTACAGTAGCTTGAAGGACCCTCTAGGCACCCCCTCATGGACTCTCCTCATTACGCCCTCATCATATAATACTAAAATCTCCACCCACGGGGGAGAGTTTCTGCCATTTTTGAACAGGCGGTGTAGATACAACTGTTTCCTGACTGCGCATGCGCTGAAATGTCCCCCCATATACCTGCCGTGATGAAACCCACCTTGACGTTTATGCATGATTCCCCCCAATAAAGATGCATCAAAGCTTTGTTCAGGGGCCCACATTCCAAGAGCAATCAATCCCTGGCCTCTCCCTTGCTTGCTGGCTTCCGATTAAAGATCCTCCTCATACAATCGACTCGGACTTGTCTTTTGCTGGTAACTAAGCATTCAGGCTCAGTGTGGACCAGCAACAAAACCACGCAGGAACGCCCCTGCAGGGAGATCCTAGAGGGCTGGGGCGGGGGGGCTGGGTGTGGGGGGACGGTCCCATGAAGCAAGGGGAACGCACCAGAAGGTGCCAGCCAGTGCCCGAGGCCCCAGGGGAAGGTGAGCACCACTCACCTTCTCCAGGTGAACAGGGAGTCCCCTGCCCAGGTACAGGAGTGTCCATATATTGTGGGGAGGTAGGAAGCAGCAAGTTTCCCATGGTCTCAGGGAGACCCCCCAAAAATTCACCCAGAGCAGACTTCCCTCTTGAGAAATCCCCAAGCAGGAGGCCACTGAGAACTGGGGTCGGCCAGAAGGGACAGAGCCTTCCTCTCCTCTCCTCCTCCCCTGTCACCTAGGGCAGCCGGGTCATCCCAGCCCCGCCCCTTGCCCACTCTGAGACCATGTGCCCACTGAACAGATTGTCTTCTGTGGCTGAGCTCTCTCCAAGGAAACCACGGGATTCCAAGTCTCTGTGGATTTACCACTCAAGTATCCAATGCGCCGACACACGCCCCTAACTCCCAGCACCGCCAGGCAGCTCCCCAGCTCGGCCCTCCCGGCAGGGAAGCAAGACCACGCCCCTACCGGTTGCTCCTCTGCAACCCCGCGCCCCCCCCCCCGCCCCACCCGTGTTCCCACACCTCGGTTTTACTCTGTGCACCGGGATGCTCAGCTCCGCAGTCTTTGTAGACATGTAAGCCTGTTCGCTCCCCTTGGGCAAAGTCCCTGCTCACCCGCCTGAGAGCCAGGGTTTCCGGTCTGGGGACTCGCTGAGAGGTAAGACATCAGGAAAACGTGAGGGAAACATCAAAGAGCTGCTAATGTTTAGTTTTGCAAAATTGGGACTTTGACAAAATAATCATCTGTTTCTTAAAACGAAGGATTTTAATACCAAAAGAGAAAAAAGGAATGACCTAAGCTCTCCCTTCCCTACCCTATGCACTGACCATTGGATTTGATGCCCCTGACCCGCTGAGGGGCACTGAGGAGAGGTTTCCTGGGGTCTTCCAGGGACCCTGGCTCAGAGGGGAAGAGAAGACAGAAGCAGAGAAGGTGGGAAGGAAGCCCCTAAGAGTTCCAGGGGACGTGGCGCGCTTTGGGGCACCTCCCAAGTAAAAAGGAAGGGCTCTTCACCCGCAGCACTTGGAGAATACGGCAGGCGCCCCCCACTGGCAGCCGGGAGCAGCGCCACGGAGCTCTGAGTGCGGGGCCGAGTCTGTGCAGAAGCAGCAGATCTGCGCGTCTTCACCAGGCCACATGGGTTTTCCAATTTATATATATATTAAAAAAAAAAAGCTCGCCAAAGCCCAGAGAAGCAGAGGGACCTGCTGAAGACCACGCAGCAAGTTCCAGGAGAAGCTGAGTGGGTCAGCCATGGAGTCCCCGAGTCTCCCATCCCCATGAATGCTCCCAGACTATACTACTGGATACAGTCATGGAGGAAAAGCACCCTCTGGGGATGGACATTTCAGAAGACTGCACAGAACACAGGACACGTCACTCAGAGCCCGTTCCGGAACCAGCCGCACTGTGCCCCTGCTCGCACCCGCTGCAGCGTCACCCACTCGACCCCAGCCGAAGACAGACAGCCCGGGAGCCTTTGCTTTCACATTTAATCAAAGGAAAAGAAAGAAAACCAGTCAGAGAGAAAGCTCAGGAACCGGATGGCTGAGGGAGGGGGGAAGGGAAGGGCCACCGGGCTCAGACTGCGTGTGGACAGTGGGGGCAGGGGCCTCATTGTCCTGAGGCCCCTCAAATAGAAGCGTCCACAGTGGGAGGAGGAAGGACAGGTCAGAGCTCACCTGGTGGGCACACGTGTCTGTTCCCCGGAGTGGGGCTTATGCAGGGGAGGTGGCCCGCTGCTCAGAGAGGGGTGGACACAGGACAGGGGCCCAGGCCTGCCCCCGGGGAATCACTAGAGGTGACCATGACAGAACAGCATGGACAGTGGAGATTTACCCTAAAGGGCCACGTGCCAACTCCCCTGCAAGGTACCCAGGTCCCCTGACCCCCGTCTGTTGGTCAGAGGGCTTTAGAGGTTAACCAAAGGGGGGCAGGAGGCTGTAATACTGTCCCCTTTGCTACCTCCCCTCCAAAGTCCCCCAAATGAGGTGGGAACTGGCAAAGGCATCATGGCCGCAGGCCCGTGGAACGCCCCATTTTCCTCCAGCTCCCAGAGCCCTCAGGTGAGGGTGAGGGTGAGGGTGATGTAAGAGCTGAACCAAAGGTGAAAAGGAGGCGGACTAAAGGGAAAAGACGGATATAAAGATGGCTGCCTAGTGGAGGCAGAGCTATGCAAATGAGACGGGAGCAGTCTCGACTTTGACGTCTCATTTGCATGTCCCATGCAAACGCAAGGAGATCCCTAATATAATAAATATATTTCTAACTTTGTAATAAATATTCTGTCTCTTCTCCCTCCCTTTCCCTAGGAAGTGGGCACACAGTGGTTCGGGGGCCAGCGTGGGCTGACTCTGCAGCAGACACTGAAGACATTCGGCAGGACGGGGATGCACAGGGGCGGGGGTGGGGGGGCGGCCCCCTGCAAGGACGGGCTCACCCCAGGAAGGACCACAAGGACAAGAGATGTGATGCCCGGGGAAGCTGAGGACAGCATTCCTTTCTTAAAAGGGATTCCCCTATTTTACACAACTGCCCTCCCCAAGGACCAGAGAGTGCCACTTAGGGTCAGGGAACAATAGAACAGCTAGAGGAAGACATGTGGGAGGGCCAGGACTCTAGAATCTGCAAAGAGGGTCTCATAAGACATGGGGACAGATGGGGAACCCTGAAAAAGGGGCCCCAAAGCTTCTCTCCGAAAGCCAAAGCTGCACATACACACACCCATGGCCCAATCCCAGGCAAGGCGTGTCCAGTGGGGGCCATAAACTGCACAGAAACGGTACAGACGGCACCCCCTGGAATCGGGCAACAAGGAGCCTGCCAGAGCACCACACTCCACGCCCTGTGCTCACAAGCTCCCCTCCTCACCCTTTCTCAGCCCCCCAGCCAGCCCTGATGCTAGTGACCCACGCATACCCAGCCAGCGCAAAGACCGAAGTGGACAATGGTCATGGACAGGGAACCCAGATGTGTGCTTGCCCTGGGCCACGGAGAGTCTGGAGCTCTTCGGTCAGTAGCAGCAGTCCCCTGCTTGCGGGGCTCAGCCGCCACGTACCCTGACGGGGCTGGCCCACTCACCCCTCCGGCCTCGCCCTGCAGAGAGCAGAGCTGCCCTGTCAGGGGCGTGTCGGAGAAGCCTGCAGAGAGACTTCGGCAGTGAAAAGCTGTGGATGAGGGAAACACAGGGCAGCATCCACGTGTGGGACTCCACCTGATTCCTCGGGGGCAGAGAGCCATGCTCTTCCCAGGCAGGGACGACTAGCTCGTGCTCTGGCTCCCGCAGCCCCACTGCCCAGGCCTTGCGCTCCCCTGGCCACACAGGAAAAGCCCAAGTCCTGCTCCCAGGACACAGAGGTGGGGGGGGGAGGGGGTCAGGCATGGGGTGGGGGTGGCCAGAGGAGAAGAGGTGAATGGGGAGAGGTGGCAGGGGAAGTATAACTACTGATCACATCACCCCAAAGCAGCTCTTCTCCAGGCTGAGCCTTTTGGAGGTGACTCTGACATAGTCGTGGGCACAGCTTGGCCCTCAGAGAGGAGTACCTGGTGGCCAGTGGGCATCAGGAGGGGGCAGCACCTGGGCACAGAGGTACCCCATGAACACCCACCTCCCTGGCAGTGCTCGCCTCTGCGCCGAAGCCAGACGTGGGGCCGGCTGGGGGCTGCTACCCAGGGGGCCAGAGTGCCAGGAGCTGGAGCTAAGGATCACGGCTGAGGGTCATGGTTGGGGAAGGGGTGGATTCAGTGTCCTGGGTCACAACCCGGAGGGGACAAGGTCCAGTCGGGCAGGCTCAGTACACCCAGCTGACGGGCACCCACTGGGGCTCCGTCCGCAGCTTCTCCATGGCGGACTGGAGCTCACGGAAGGTCCTCTCCAGGTTGCTGTTGACCAGGCTGAGGTCGAAGTAGTGCCCGTAGCCTCTCTGGATGCGGCTGCTCTCCTCCACCGTCCGCCTCAGGTCCGCCTCCTGCCGACACAAGGGGACCTCCCGCCGGTCAGTGTCCCCCGCTGCCCCCCATCTTCAGGGGGGGTCTGCAGCCGGCCCCACCTCGCCTCCTCCCCAAAGCCCAGCCATGGTGGGTGCAGGCTCCCTGGCCACATGTCCCAAGGTGGCTCTCCGGCACCCATGGACAGGCAGGCAGGTGAAAGGAAGGAAGGAAATAGCTTGCAGTAAGCGCCAAATGCAGCACTAACCTCCTTACACCCCAGGTAAGCTCCACGGCAGCTCTGCAAGGCAGGACTAACTATCTCCATTTAGCTGAGGTACAACGGGTCTACACAGCTGGCCAGCATCTACACAGAGTCTGCCTGACTCCAAAGCCAGTGCTCCCTCCAGTCTGATGAGGCACCCGTGCCCAAGCAGCCTGAGAGGCACGTGTCACACCAGGGCAACCCACAGGTGCCCAAGGCAACCCCCGCCCCAGACCCAGCCCAAGCTGGTCAGACAGGGGTGGGAAGGGGACTTGAACACTGACTTAAATGATCCCAGGCATGAGCTTGGGCTGGCCAAGCTGAGTCACAGCAGCACCAGGCGGAGGGGGCATGCGGCAGAGGGGAGCCCAGTGCAAACAGCCTCTGCAAGGCCTGAGCAATGCTGCGATCTGGGCCCTGAGGGCTGCAGTACCAGATATGACCAGCAGAGGGACACCTGAGCTCAGAGCTCTGCAAACCTTAAACTGCTCCAAGGGGTTCTTAGGAGGAGGGGGGGTACCCTGAAGTCTCACAATGCCTGACTCGAAGCCTCTCCTCCCAGCACCACCACCTCCCTAAAGCTAACTCATCCCTCTAGCAGCCCGCCAGCCTCTGTCTCCCTCTCTCCCTTCAGCCTTTCCCACAGCTGTAAACAGCCCTGACCCCACCTAGCCTGCCTCTGCCCCCGGGTCTCCCACTGGCCCTTTGGGCTTCCTTCAGTCAGCACTCTGTCCCAGCAGAGTGGACAGGGCAGTGGGCCTGACAGAAGCTCCTGCACCTCTGGCTTGCTGCGTCCCTGACTCTGTGAGAATCTGAGCCCTTTGCTTCCGTGCTCAGACCGCCATTTCCACAGCCATACAGTGAAAACCTCAAGTCCTCCCTCACCGATACCTTGGGTGGGTGCCTCTCCCCTTCCCCGACATCCCCTTCATCAGCTCTGGCCTGGCCCCTCCCACCCCAGGTAGCCCCCAGACCCCTCCCACCACACCTCGGAGCCCCTCACCGTGAGCTGCTTGGTGGACACCCCACTCTCCAGTGCAGCCCGGTTCATGGCCCGGAGGGTCTCGAAGTCAGGGGCCTCAATGAACACCACATAAGGGACAAACTCGGCTGTCCTCAGCACCTTCACTGCCTGCAGACGGAGCGAAGGGTCAAGGAGTATATCCCCACTTACATCTGGGGTGATGGGGATGGGGACAGGTACCCGGGGTTCTGAGACTTCAGTCCTGGAGACAAATATTAGAGGAGCAGCTGGCAAGTGTGTGGGGATGGGGAGACTGGGGGAGACTAGAGGTGTAGGGGGTCTGGGAGGCTGAAAAAGAGGGTCCAGAGGGGCTTGGTCCCTAGCAGTAGCTGAGGGGCTACATGGGGGTGCTTGGGAGCCACGTGCCTGGAAATACAGGGAGGAGTACTGAGGGGGTCGGAGCACCCCGAGGGGACACCGGGCAGGCTGGGGAAGAGCGGGCCAGGCGGTACCTGGGGGTTGACATCCAGCACGCACACCTTGCCGGCAGCCACCACACCCCGGATGGAATCGATACGTGTGCCATAGAGGTTGCCCTCGTATTCACCATGTTCCAGGTAGCGCCCCGCTCGGATGTCGGCCTCCATCTCCGCTCGGGACACAAAGCTGTAACCCTGGCCTTCCCGCTCTGAATCCTTGGGCCGCCGGGATGTGTCTGCGGGGAGGGAGGGGCCGAGTGAGCACAGGCAGGCCACTGTCCCTCAGACACACCTGTCTACATGTCACACAGGCCTGGGGGTGCGGCCTGCCCTCGCCCTCACCACTGGCGCGCACACGAGACTTTAGACATCGATATCGGGAGACACTGCAGAGGTCACTGCTCCAGCCCAGGACTCACAGATGGGGTGGCCACGCAGCAAGGCCCAGCTGACCTGGGGTCAGCCTTCAGCCTCCTGCCTCCAGGAAGCAGGAGCTTCCACCACCCCAACGGGTTCTGTCCCAAGAAGCCCTGTCTTTCCCAGGCCACACACAGCTCATTGACCTGTTTCACACGGATGCCCAGCTGGGCGTGTAGCAACTAAAACATGAGAGAAGGAAAGGCAGGGCCAGCTCAGCCTGCCCGGCCACAGGCTGAAGGGACAGCTCCCCCAGCCTGCAATTCCCCCACCAACCCTCAGAGGGCGCTTGTCCCACACCTCACACCCAAAAGTGCTACTCGAGGTGGTGCCCCTGTGTATGCCTGTTCAGTGGACCAGAGCTGGCCCCAGGGCATCCCAGATTCCTGCCCCCCACCCAGCAGGGCCCAGCGCCCACTCACAGGGCACTGTGGTGCCATAGCGGTCTGGATCCCACATGATGAGCTTGTTCTTCAGGCTGCGCCGACCCACACCCTGAGCGCCGATCAGCACCAAGGTTTTCCGGCGGAATGGGGGCATGCGGGCCACCTCCTCATAAATGAGCAGCTCGTGGCGGTCAAACTCTGGACACAGGGAGATGGCACTGCTCATCGGGCCGCTCCTCAGGTGAAAGGGGTGGGGCGGGGTTCTCACGGGCCAGGGGCAGCAGGAAGGAACTGGGCGGGGCCTAGGGACAAGACCGGCAGCACCAGAACAAGGAGAGCTTACGCACAGGCGAGGGCAGAGAGGGGACGTGTCATGTTAGGGGGGAGGGGGAGGGGGCCTCCAACACCCACCTGCGTTCTTGGTGGTCAAATACATCATCCGCTTCTTTTTCTTTCCTGAAAGGCTGCCGCAGAGGGTCCCTGGCCATAGAGAGATGGGTGAGGAAGGCCAGGCTGGGACGCAGTCAGATCCCAGATTGGAGGGGGTGGGGGCGGCTTATACCTGAGGTGGGTGTCAGCTCCAGGTCCCGCTTGACAAAGGCTTTCCGCTTCTCCTCCAGAAGCTGGCTCGGGATGAGCCCGGCACTGCCTCCTCCCACGTGGCACGCCTCAAATGGACACGGGCAGAGCTCTGTCTCAGCGAGAGGACCCCTCCCCCTCCCACCACTCCCGGAGAGACTACGCGGGCACCCAGGGCTCACCTGCCACCAGTTGGCATCATCCTGGTTTACAATCTGGAGCAAGTCCCCGGCGTTGAAGCGCAGGCCCGCCTCCTTGCAGGGGATGAGGCTGTCGCGGACCGGGTCATAGTCAAAGTGGCATTTCACAAATACCTGGCCCGGACATCAGGGAAGGGTCAAGGGAAGGAGCAGGGCAAGGCTAGAGTGGGTGTGCCCTCTCCCACCCCCACCCCCACCCCACAGCCCACAGCCACCGTGGGGGGCAGTGTCCTACAGTCCACCCTCTGTCCCTTCCCTCACAAAGGTGAGAGAGGCCCAGGCACTGCCCCTTTAAAGGCGTGATGCCCACAGGCCTGCCCTGCCTCCCCATACCAGCCTCTCTTTGCATCTAGAACGGAAGGACTCAATCAGAGGAATGGGAATCTGCTCAGGCCTGGGGCCCTGGCCCCACCCACGGAGGAGGCGGGATCCCTGGGTAAAGTAGGAAACCCTGACAGCTGATGTGGAATCCCTCCATCCACGCACCCTCATCCCTTGGGGGAAGGGGCCCTGGCAAGCCAATAGGAGAAGTGGGCAGAGCAGCCAGACCTCCACAATCCAACAACCAGGAGGCAGCTGCACGGGACACCCGACAATCTAACTCTGCGCACCCACAGACATGCAGACAGCTACACAGAATGCACTCAGGGGCCACAGGCCTTGAATGCATGCACATCCCTTGCACATGCGCAGGAGCACCCAAGCCCAGGGCAAATGCGCACGTGCACAACAGCTGAAGCCATAGGTGGGCTGGGTCACCTGCCACCCCACCCCCAGCTGCAGGCCCCGCCCCCATCTTGCTTTTCGTTGCTGGTAGAAGAAATCGCTCCCAGCCCGAGGCCTGTGACCCTGACAGGCGTGAGGCTCAGCTACCCCTTGGGCCTTGTGCTGGATGGGGACCTTGGAGGGGGGACTCACCTGGCGGGGCAGATGGGGCTCCTGGTAGCTGGGCAGGATCTTGAGGATGACGCTGCCGCTGGCACTGCGCAGGAGCTCCTGCAGCGCGCGGGGGTCGCTGCCCACGGGCTGCCCGTTCACCTCTTTGATGATGTCACCCACGTGCAACAGGCCTTGCTGAGCCACCATGCCCCCGTGCAGAATGCGCGCGATCACCAGTTCGCCACCCTCCACGCGGAACGTCACTCCCTGGGGGGCGGAGGGTGCGTAAGAGAAGGCCCCAAACGCTCTACGTCAGAATCTTTGAATGGGATCTCCGGCACCCTCCTTTCCACGCCACGCTCCCAGCCCGCCCTCACAGACTCCTCCTCTTCCATCTCTGCCCGATTATTCACTTACAGGAGCGCTAAAGGAGGGAAAGCGGGCGGAATGAAGAGGGTTCTGATACATGTGCGTACGCAGCTCATATGCACGGCGCCTGCGGTTCCTGGGTCTGCACAGGCTGATCCCTGAGCAAAGCTGAACCCACCTTCGTCTGCAGCCCTCTCCAGACCGGGTTTGACCCCTGCTGGGTACTCTCCCTCCCTCCCCCCACCCCATACTCTGCCTCTGGCTCTGCCCGGCACCCTCACCAGATGTTCTCCAGCGGTCTTGCGGATGCCCACCATGCGTACGGCGTCCGGAGGCACGGGCTGGTTGCTGAACGTGGGGTCCAGGCCAGGGCTGGGGGGTGGTGTCTCATAGGTCTTTGAGGCCACAGAGTCGTGCGTCTCCAGGAGAGACTGCAGAGGTGGAGGGAAGAGGAGGGACCGTGGAGCAGCGCCCTGCGGCGGGGCCTTCCCATCTCACCTCCAACTTCCTGCCGCCCCCCCACCCCCTGCCCAGGGTCCTGCCCCGGGTGCCACCCCAGCCGGGAGGAGACCTGAAAGTGGGGCTCCTGGAGGATGCGGGCCAGCTCGGCCGCCGTGCTGCTCTGCTCCGCCAGCTGCGCCAGGTCCCGCAGGATCTCCTGCACCAGCTCCAGGTTGTTGTCCCGCACGGCCTCCAGCTTCGTCTCCTCCAGCCGCTCGTGGGCCTGGAGCGGGGGCGGGAAAGACCAGATGCTTCCGCAGGGCCCGGGCGCCAAACAGCGTCCCCCTGCCCTGCCATCCCCCAGGCATCTCACCACCCCCAAATCCTAATCTTAGACCCTTACATAAAAGGTGGAATACTGTATACACTCTTCCATACCTTGGGGACTGTGTGTGTTTAATTGGTTTAATGTATGACTGGGTTTTTAACTCACACCCTGGAAATCACTTTATGCTACCGCGTGGAGAGATGCTCCTCTATTATTCCTGTTATTTTTTATTCTAATGGCTGCATTTGACTCATTGTACGTTCGGAGTGCCGTCATTGACTCAATCAGCACCCCCACGCGGACAGGTTGTCCTAACGTTCTAACAATGTCTCACGGTTGTGAGCAAAGCTGCCGTGAACGCCGCAGGCACAGCTGCTCCGAGCCTGCGGAGAAGGTAGGCTTTTCAGGTCAACACCCAGAATCCTTGCCGGGTCGAGCAGTAAATACGTCCGCGGTTTTGACAAAGGCCCCTCCGCGGAGCTGGGGCTGCTTTGCCCTCCCACGAGCCCTGGGGGAGAGAGAGAGACTCCCCGGAAGCCTCGCCACCCGAGGTGCGACCAGACCCTGAAACGTTTGCGGATCCCGTGGGCGAGCAGTGATCTCTCCGCGGGCTCACTCTGCATTCTGCTGACTGAGAGGAGCGGAGCATCGCTTCATATGTGTAAGGGCCACGCGTGTGTGGTCTTCTGTGAACTCTCCGTGTCTTCTGCCGATGTTTCTATCGGGTCTTGATTTGTTTTCGTTTCCCATTTTTTAAACGCGCTCTGTGTAAGGAAGATGTGCCCTGTCTCTGTGATATCGCTTGCAGATACTGCCCCCTAGTGGTCATTTGTCTGTTGACTCCGCTTATGGGTTTTTGTCAATGCAAAAAATATATATTTTAATACAGTTAAGTTTATTAATATAGTTTTAAAGATTTTATATATTTATTCTTAGAGAGAGGGGAAGGGAAGGAGAAAGAGAGGGAGAGAAACATCAATGTGTGGTTGCCTCTCACGTGGCCCCCACCGGGGATCTGGCCCACAACCCAGGCATGTGCCCTGACTGGGAATCAAACTGGTGACCCTTTGGTTCGCAATCCGCTCTCAGTCCACTGAGCTACACCAGCCAGGGCAGTTTATTAATACTTTATGCATTTGAATTTTGAGGCATAGTTTTTGAAAAAGGCTTTCCCCCACCGCCACAGATCCATGTTTTCTTCTAGGACATTAGTGTTTATTGTTTCACATTCGGATCTCTGATCTGCTTGGAGTTCATTCTGGTGCACGGTGCGAGCTATGGACCCACTCCCACATCTTTCTGGACGACTCTCCAGGTATCCCACACCATTTGCTAAAAATCCCTAAAGGGGCCCTGGCTGGCGTAGGTCAGTGGATTGAGCTCGGGCTGCGAACCAAAGTATCGCAGGTTCGATTCCCAGTCAGGGCACATGCCTGGGTTGCAGGCCTCGGCCCTCAGCAACCACACATTGATGTTTCTCTCTCTCTCTCTTTCTCCCTCCCTTCCCTCTCTAAAAATAAATAAATAAAATCTTTTTTAAAAATCCCTAAGGGGGGGGTGCAGGGCTGGGTGACAAAGGTAAAGGGATTAAAAAGTACAAATTGGCCTTTACAAAATCGTCATGGGGATGTGAGGTACAGCATAGGGGAGACAGTCAATACTAGAGCTACAACTGTATGATGCCGGGGGGGGGGTACTTGAAATATTGGGGGGATCACGCTGTAAAGTACATGATGGCCTAACAACCACTATGCTGTACACCTGACACTAATACAAAATAATATTGAATGCAAACTGTAATTGAAAATAAAATTTTAAAAAAAGCTTATGAAGCCCTGGCCAGTGTGGCTCAGTTGGTTGGAGCGTCGTCCCATAGACCGAAGGGTCACGAGTTCGATTCCCAGTGAGGGCACATGCCTGGATGGTGGGTTCAGTCCCAGGTCGGGGCGTGGACAAGAGGCAGCCAATTGGTGTTTCTCTCTCACATCGATATTTCTCTCCCTCTCTCTCTCCCTCTCTTCCCCTCACTCTGAAATCAATAAGCATGTCCTCAGGCGAAGATTTAAAAAATGCTCATGAACCAAAAAATCCATAAGAAAATTATTGTTTGATGTTCTATGTGTGCTCATGGTAGTGTGATTACTTTTTAAGGAATCTTTATGTTTTAGCTATACACACTGACATACAGATAAAATTGTATCTGAGATTTGCCTCGGAACAATTCAGGAGAGAGGGAAGTGGGAGGAGATTCGGAGAAAACCAGGTTGTTCCTAAGTTGTTAAATGTTGAAGGGGGACAATGGGTGATGGGGGTTGAGGAAACATTTTTTTTTCATTTCCATAATAGACCCTAGCTGGTATGGCTCAGTACACTGAGTGCCAGCCTGTGAACCAAAGGGCCACCAGTTCAATTCCCAGTCAGGGCACATGCCTGGGTTGCGGGCCAGGTCCCCAGTAGGGGGCGCTCAAGAGGCAACCACACATCGATGTTTCTCTTCCTCTCTTTCTCCTTCCTTTCCCCTCTCTCTAAAAATAAATGAATAAAATCTTTTTTAAAAATTAAAATAAATAAATTTCCATGCTTTTCAAGCCCAAGAGATGGGGAGATTTTAATAACACCTCATGAGGATACTCGGGATTTGGAGAGAGGGACACACAGTGCCCTGCACACAGCAGGTGCTCAGGAAAGGCTAGTTCCTCTCTGTCTTCTCTTCCCCAAACAGGCCAGGGCGCCAGCATCCCACATGGGGAGGCCCGTCGGCCCCACGGGCCCCTGTGCCAGCTCCTCCCAGGCGGGCGGCACTCCAGACTGACCCCCAAAGGCTGGCTGCGCAGAGCGCTCCTGCGGGAAAACAGACAGCCGAAGGGGAAGGAGCAGCCCTCCAAGGCCGCTGTGCCTTGAGGCTCCTCAGAAGGCAGAGGGCGGGGACATGCCCGGAAAGCTTCCTCCAGACCCCATGGGATCCTCAGTCATCTAGCTCAACCCAGCCCACAGAGCTTCCAGGGCCATGCTGGGGTCCAGAGCCCGGGGAACTGGGCTTCCAGAGTGAATACAGGCACACAGGCATGCAAGCCTGTCGCCACAGTGACCCGGGCTGGGCTCTTGCAGGATAAAGGAACTAACACTGGCCCAGGTGACAGGACGTGAGCACACAGGTCACCCGTTTTAGCTTCGGCATCTTCTGCTCCATTGGTGGGGAGGACTCGTTTCCCCAGGAGCCCTCACCTGGCCTCGCGGGAAGCCCAGGCATCTCCCAAGCCACTTACCTCCCACCTTTGATTTCAGGACCCCTCCCCCAGGCCGATCCACTCCTCCTCCGGAGGCTGCCCATGGGCATCTTACCCACAGATACAAACCCTTAGCGCTCCGAGCTCAACCTTCCTGGCCCAGAGGAAACTTTAAACATTTAATCATCCGAACACAAAAGAAACACTATAGCAGGTTCCTCAAAACAGCTGATTGACCAGTGCTGAGAACACCCAATCCGTATCCCAATTCGCAACATACTTTTCTGGGACTTCGGAAACTCAGAATTAAATTCATCATAATCTTGGTTCAAGATATATTCTCATCATTGGTTTGCACATGACTTCCTTTTAGTTAGTTGGTATTAAATTAGATATTTTTGTAACACTGTAACAAGGACCTAAGAACCCACCATTCAAGCCACGAATGAGGATCTTGACACTATCCTGCACCTAACCCTAACCCTAACCCTAACCCTACCCCCCCAACCCCCCAGGGAAACCACCGCCTTGGGTCCCGGTGTTCCCCGCGCTCCAGCTTCCCTTCTTCCCTGGTCTTAGTGCATCTACGTGTTGCCTACACATTCCTAAAGTGACTACTGCTTGTGGCTATTTTTAGCCTTAAAAAGGGGGAATTATGCTATAGATCATCTCTGGGGGTCAGATTTTCTTCACCCAACATTACTTAAATTAATAAAATTTCACTTAAGATTAATTTTTTTCACCTCATATATTTTTTCGGTTAATATTAAAATATTTCACTTACTATTTTTCACCCACTATTACTTTGCTAAAATGTGCTCTCCTTTTTCATATAAAGAGACAACACACAGGGTTGGTGAAAGGAAGCTGGCAGGAATCCACGAGAGTGTGCCTGAGTGTCAGCAGGTAGACTACAAGAAGGTGTGTATAAGGGAGGCTGGGCCCTGGCTGGTGTGGCTCAGTGGATTGAACGCCAGTCTGGGAACCGGAAGGTTGCCGGTTCGATTCCCTGTCAGGGCACAGGTCCGGTTTCAGGTAGCAATCGGGCTCCCCAACTGCTGCTGTTGGGGGCTGGGGAAAGGCAACAGATTGATATTCTCTGCCCCACCCCCATCACCCCACATTGATGTTTCCCTCCCTCTCTTTCTCCCTCCCTTCCTCTCTCTCTGAAAATAAATAACATCTCAAAAAATAAGAACGAAGACCAGCAATTTGAGCACTTACAAGATTGTACCTAAGAGCAGTGTGTCATTGTGACACTCCTCTGAGTTAATGAAGCTACCGTCACCATCGTGACCTGCACATCTCTCTCCACACAAACCGAGGCACACCTGCCTGTGCCCACCCGTGCATTTCACTCAGTAGTATTTTCACGTGACATCAGTTTGCTGTGATTCCTTCCTTTCTCCCACGTCACATTAGTCCACTCATCGTCACTGGCGTGTCACGCTCCGCTGTGTGGCTACACCACATTCCACGCAGCTCCTCACTCTGGGGGAGGCCTCTGGGTCGTCTCAGGTCTTGCCCTGTGCACGATGCTGCTACGAACATTCTCGCCTGTGTCTCCTGGTGCACACGTGAGAGTGTCTCCCAGGACCAGAACCGCTGGGTCATGGGGTATACGCGAGTCTGATGATGAAGCATTGCATTTGCGAAATATGATCCCATTTAAAAGTCACAGCAACCTTATGAGATTAGTAACACTTAAGGTCATTTTCCCAATGAAGTATCTGGACCTTGGATGGGTACAATACATTCCTTAACCGCATACAACTCGGCGTGTGCACCAGGGACCCCAAAGTCCCCTGACTCTCTGAGCTCCCCCCCAGCCGTGGTGTCGCTACTGGGCACCTATTTTTAGACGGCATGTTTGTGGCACAGCACACACTGAGGTGTTAGAGGCACCAGGCTCCACAACCAGCAGCGTAGCTTTGAATTTCCATGGTAATTATTTGTTGAATTCTACTCTGAAAATCATCTTCAGCACAGCCGGGGCTCGAGCTCCCTCCGGACCAGAAGCGCAGCCGGGTTCACAGCTAGTTAATGGCAGAGCCTGTACTTGAACTCAGATCTGCCAGCCAGTGACCTAGCACCGTACGTAAGCCAACTGCAAACGCAGAAACGCCACACTGCCAATTCTTTGAAAGCATTCCGCTCTGCCCTCCCGCTCCAGCCTCTCCGATCTTGGCAGAAGACGGGGAGTTCTCACTGAAGCCCAGGCTCGTAATTAAATCGTTCGAAGACAAGGAAGTGCCAGAGGTCAGTGTGCCGGGGGTAACGCCACTCACCCTTCGATCTGTATCTGGCCCCATGGTTTGCACTGGCCAGTGGGACATCGCCCCATGTGACGCCAGCAGAGGCTCGGAGAGTGCTGGGGATTTGGAGCGTGTCCTCCTTTGCTGCTGATCCTGCCGCTCGAAGAAACCAGGGCCACCACCCTCCTAAAGGGTGAGAGGCCTCCCCATCCGGGACGCTGCAGCCTCCCAGCTGAGACCGCAGACCTGCGAGTGAGGCCATGCCGGAGCTCCCAGCCCCGGCTCAGCAAGCCCAGACCCGAAACCGCCCCCCAACCAAGCCACAGAATCGTGAGAAATAAATCATGATTGGTGCATTCGGGTGGTTTGTCACACAGCAAAGGCTGACTGATAGCCAGGGGGTCCCCACCACCGCGGCCTCTGCTTCTCAGTCCGCTGGTCGGAGTCTCTCCATGACCCCCCCGCCCCGGGCTCTCCTTCTCCTAAGGCCCTGGCGTGCTTTGCCACCTCTCGCACCCTGGCCTCCCCACGGGGGCGGCATCCTCCCTGCGAGCTGCAGTCCAATGGCTGAGACCACGTGGTGACGGCTCTTTGAGGTTTCAAAAGCACCCCCACATCCGTGACCTCCCCACCTCTCCCCACCTGACTCCGAGCTCCTGGCATCATTACCCCCACCTCTCGGAAACAGCCACAGCCCAGAGCTGTCAGGCACACTGCCGTCTCGCAGCCAGCCAGCGAACCTCCCCACTCTCAGCCCCGTGTTCTTGCTTCCTAATCGCTTCACGTGGATGAGTTCATAGGCCTCCCAGCTGGCAGCTGTCCCTGCTGGGAACAGTTCGCCTGATTTCCTCAAGGCCACCTGCCTTGGATTCCTCACCTTGGTCTTGCCTGTTGCTGGAACACCTGCTGCTGGACCCGAGGCCAGTCACCTGCCAGCCGCCTGCCGTCTGCAGCCAAGCCCCTGGGTTTATCGTCTCTCTGGTAGACCTGACTTCGCTCCCGAGCCTTCTCGGATCTCCGGATCTGTCCCACAGGCCCTGCCCCTCCCCGGCCCCAGGGCTAACCAGCCTGGGCCCCTCCCACACTGCGCCACACCCCCAGACAAGAGAGGACAGGCAAGCCCACCTCCCGAAGGGTCAGGGGAGAAGGTTAATGGCTGCCATACGCAGTTCTGCCTTGGCTCTGCTCCTGCGGGTTTCTGGCCCAGGAGAACCACGTTCTCGCAGCTGAATCATGGGTTACAGTACTTTGTCTCTTAGCTTAGACATACATGGCTGTAGATATAATCACTAACAACGGTGACAAGGAGTAAGAAGTAGGTCCCACCATCCAAAGCAAGCCGCGTGGCCAAGCCCAGACTGAAGAGAGGAGATTGCCTTGTGGTGCAAGATGTGATGAAGTTACGTTGCAAAGGGTCACACCTGCCGGGACGGGGACATGACTGAGCTCAGACAGGAGGAGGGCATTTACTCACAGTCTGACACAGCGCCACCGTGGCGGCCTCTCCATTGGGTGTACAGCGAGGGTCCGGGGCCGGGACCCTGCGGGGCTCAGGGAAGGGAGGACAGACTTGGGCTTCGTCAGGAGGAGAACGAACCGTCCAGCGGTCCAGCACGGCAGCCCGAGCTCTGTGCCTGGTGCTCGGCGAGGGCACAGTGAACATTTTTTGACCAGAAGACGGATGACCGAGCGACTGAACGCCGGAGTGGATGCAGGGCAATCCATGCAGCGACCCCACCCCTGGGCAGCTGTCACCTAGATCCCACAAAGCCACGGGAGACGGAGGCTACGGAGGGGACCGTGCTTTGGAGAGGGCTGGCTACGGGACCTTTGAACCCTGAGATCTTGTCATCTGAGTGACTCGCCTTATTTCATTCGCTCTCTCACTGTCGAAGCAAAAGCTAAAGTGACCCAGAGACGATGCGGTCGGATAAATCCAACTCTGAAATCAGCTTTGGAGGGTTACGGATGTTGAGGTGCAAAATGCACATACTCAATTCCATCGCCGAGGGTCCGCCCTGGAGAAACTTTCGCGTGTGCAGAAGCAGGTGGATGCGAGGACGTTCGCACCCTCACGCGGCACTGTCCCTAATAGAGGCAAATCAGCAACAACGTACCTGCCCTTGAGTGTGGGAACCGATAGATAAACACGCCGGGCCCCATCCTCAGAGTGGAGCGCCACGCGGTGATGGAAATGAATCGCTCTGGACCTGTCCCTCTGTCAACAACGACGCTACTCGAGTGAGCTAGAAATCTCAAAAACCCAAGCAGCTGACACTCTCAATCTATTATGTAAAGTTTAAAAACATGTAGCAGGGGCATACCGTTTACATCTAAACACATATATAGGCAAGATAGGCAATTCGGGGATATAACAATCATCGACTTCTAGTCAGTGGGGGTTACCTGCGGGGAGGGAAAGCAGAGGGAAGAAGGAAGAGGGGAGAGGTGTTACCTGTGTTATACTTTTTATTTCTTTTTTAATACAGTTTTTAAGATTTTATTTATTCATTTTTAGAGAGGGAAGGGAGAGAGAAAGAGAGAGAGAGACATCAATGTGCAGTTGCTAGGGGCCGTGGCCTGCAACCCAGGCATGTGCCCTGGCTGGGAATCGAACCTGCGACACTTTGGTTTGCAGCCCGTGCTCAATCCACTGAGCTACACCAGCCAGGGCTGTTCTCTTTTAATGAGTCTTTTACGCACCTGATGCCTGGCCCCTGAACTTGTAAATACATCTGCACAAAATGCCCAACGACAGAGTGATAGGCAGGATGAACTCCGGAGATTCAGTACACAGGCATGCTCACCGCCCTGGCAGTCACCAAAAGGCATCCCCAGAGGCATGTCCCCACAGCCAGCAGCCATGCTTGGGACCACCCCCTTACCTAGAGTCACTCAGATTCACCATGTGGTCATGGATGTGCATGCATACGCCCCTCCAGGGGTCTCCTGTGCCACCTGCCCCATTCCCAGGGCCCTGTGTGGCTAACACCCCATCCCCCAGTGAGCCTCCCCAGACGCACTCCTGAGAGCACCATACCTTGGCCAGGGATCTTACTATGGGACTTTCCATAATGCCCCGAAGGAAGATCAGGTCCAGTTCTGCGGCCCCTGTGGCGTTGGGGAGGGATCCCAAGTTGTCCAAGACTTGCTGCATGGCTGAGGGGAAGGGACAGGCAGTGAGACACACACAGGTGCCAGCTGGGCACAAGAGACCCACACACACCACAAGAGCTCCGCCCCTCCCACCCCGAGTCCCACAGAAGACAGCCCTCACCCAGCAGCGCTTCCCCCCACTGCCAGGCATGGGAATGCCTGGGGCAGAGGCCTTAGCAGGGGGCTCCCTTGGCCTGTCCATAGGCCCTAGGTAATGCCAGCCTGAGCAGGGGGCAGGCTCCAGGCAGCAGGAAGCAGACTCTGATGAGCAAGGGAAGCAGGCATCAGGTTCCAGGTTCCTCCCTGAACCCGAGAACCACAGGCTCCTCACACAACCTCTGGATGAGCTGAAGCCCCGGGACTCCGCCACCTGCACCTGCCGCGCTCAGGAAGGAGAGAGGCGGTGCTGGAGCGAGCCCCTGAGAGCAGGCCTAGAGGCAAGCAGACAGCCACGTAGGAAGCCGGAGCTCGTACAGCCTCCCGTACAAGCCGTGCCACTAACTCAAGTCACTGTCCCTAACTGGCCTTGCCCTTTCCGCCCTGTACAATGGGTGGGTTGGATCAGATGGCGTCTACAGGCCTTTCAGTTTTGACAATGAACTCTAATCATCGAGAAACGAATACAGATCATAGGAAGCCAAAGCTGAGGCCCGGAACTTTGGCAGACCTGGGAACACAGGGACCAGCCTGGAGCCTGGGAGGGCTGTGGGCGCCCGGCGGCAGAAGTCAGACCGAGTCAGCCTGGGTCAGGACATAAGCAAGGACATGAGAACACCTGATGCTTGGTCCCAGCAGTGGCTGCCGAGGCTGAGACCCCAGGTGGGTGTCGTAATCACCCCCCAGCAGAGGGGTGAGCTCCAGCGGTGGCAGGTTCTGGGGGAGGAAAGGAGAAGCAGAGTGTGCCCAGCTGGGGGCAGAGATGGGCAGGGGGTATCATTAATCTGCCACACTGCCACCTACGCCAACATCTGCTTAACAGCTCCCAAGGCATGGAGGAGGAGGGGTGGATACAGTCGCTGGCACCTCTTAGGACTCTTGTCAGTGCCCCCCTCCAGGAAGGAATGGGGATGGGGAGGAGGGGGCGCTGAAACTAGAGCTGGCAGACGCGGTTCAAGGGCTCTGGACCCCCCACCCTCTCCCCCACTCCTTCACCCACCTTTTCCAGAAGCAACACCCTAGCCTGTCCCCCAGACCCTTCCTGCCCAGGCCTGGGCATGGCATTGGTCAGAGACCTGCGAGGCCCTTAGTGGGCTCAGAAAGAGGCCAGGGCATGAACCCTTCCCACTCTGCAGGGCATCCGGGTCCAGCTTCCCCAGCTACCCTCACACACTGACTCCCCAGCCTGCCAGGGGGAGGAAGGACGGAGCCAGGGGAGCTGGCGCCCTCTGCCTGGGACAGCTCCCCGGACGGGCCGTGCTGCCAGGCCCGTACGCTCCCCGAAGCCCGTGCCTAGGGCACACTCTCCAGATGCCCCCGAACCCTGCAGGGCCGGCTTTCCCCTCAGCCCCCCGCCCCGCTTTTCCCTACCTTCCCTCCGGAGGTCCGCTTCCTCAGAGGAGACCAGGGATACATCCTCCAAGGAAGCCCCGCTACCTGGGCTGCACGCCATGGCTGCCCCCCATCCCAGGCCGGCGGCTCAAGGAGTAAGAAACCAACCTTCAATCGGGCTTTGCACCGCCTTCCCAGCCCCGGCGGCGCTGGAGGAGGCGGGACTCGGGCAGCGCCCTCTGCAGGATTAGCCAATAGCAAGGCTCAGCCGCCCTGGCCGCCATCCTGATTGGCCAAAGGCGGGGGCGGTGGGCAAGGGAGAGTCGGAGTCCTACCGCCGGCCGGATCCACTCCCCACCCCTCTGAGTTTCGTACCAGCCAGTGGGAGTGGGGAAGAGGAGGCCGAGAGAGAAGCGGGGGTGGTTACGCGTGCAGCCCCTTCAGGTCTGGGGCGATGCTCAGAGACCATCCCCTCGCAGTCCAGCTGCAGGAAACCCAAGGGGGTGGGGACTTGGCCCCACCTTGTCCCCGCCCTCTGTTCTGAAAGTCAGTCCTCTAATACACGCCCACGCCACCCCCCCACCCCGAGCCCTCCGACCTTTACTCCATGTCCTATCTCCAGTCCCAGTGTCATTTGCAATGACCCCTTCAGGATCGAAGGGAGCCCCCGAGAACGACTCTCAGTCCTTCACCTGGAGCAGTGGCTGGGAAGGGTACCTCAAGCCCTGGGGACCCCGCATCTCCGCTGCAGCTTCTCCCCCTCCCCCATCTCCCATTTTGGCTCCTCCCTTTGGGTGAAAGGTGACCGCAGGGTAGGCAAGTCAGGCATCTTAGAATCAGGGAAGGGAAAACAGGTAAGGGAGCGTTCTTGCAGCAGGGGCAAACAAGGGGAGGCGGGAGGGGAGAGGCAGGGCAGTTACGCCAGCCCAGTGCCTTCATTACTCTCAAACCCTGTACCCTTGAGACCACACCAGGCCCCGCTCATGCCACCAAACAGCAATTCCCTGAGGAGTGGCACCAGGTTGCCATGACAACAGGAGGGATTACACACCAGGACATTAACCCTGGGATGCGGGAGAGATTTAAAGGGACAGCTCCACCTGAAAGCAACCTACATCCCCCCCTGGATTCAAAGAAAGGAGCGAGTCAGGTACCGGCAAGAGAGGGCAAGGCTGCACACCTGGAGACTCCGGGTCCAAGTTCTCTCGGCTCTCAGCCCGTGCCATCACCCACATGTCTCCCAGCCCAACCCCAGTCCTCAGGGAAAGGGCCCCTCCACCTTACTAGAAGTAGAGTTGGGGTATCTCTGCAAGAAGAATACACCCATACCACCCCCCACCCCACCCCCAATGACAAGGATCCTGTTGACTCATGGGGAAGGCTGGGAGAAGGACCATGTAGAGCCCAAGGTTGGGATCCCCCGGGAAGGAAGAGGCAAGGGAGAGGGTGAATCCGGCCTCAGAGGCAGGGGTGAAGAGGTCCCAGGCCTGTAGGAAGTATAGTGGCCCCCAAATGAGAAGGGACAGAACCACCCTGAGATCTTTGAAGCCGGGAGCCGACCCAGCCCCAGGCAAGCACAGAGGGCTGCCTGGAGGAAGGGCTGAGACTCACAGCCTTTCCATACCTCACATCGCCTTTGCACAGAAGAGGCAACGCAAGCTCCAAGAGGTTAAAACACTTGCTCCTGTTCTTCCTTTACTTTTGAGAAGGCAGAAGCAGCCCAGGGAAGCAGGAGCTCCAAGAGTCCTCAGAGGAATTAGGTCCCAGAGCCACACCCCTGGGCTCTACTCCCTGCCCTGTCCCCCACGTCAGCCCCATCTAGGCCCCCATTCAGTGGCCTGCAGCGAGGAAGCCAAACTGCTGGGCCTTCTTCTCTCTCTACACCCCTGCCAGGCACTATTAATGGGTTTACTGGGCAGTCCCAGATTGAGAGGCCTTTAATCACAGGCTCAGGGTTGGGCTTAATTAACCCCTAAGCAGCTTACAGTGGGGCTCAAGCAGGCAGCAGCAGGGGGGCCCCGGGGACCCAGCAGGCTGGACAGGACTGAGCCCTCCAAGGCTGCAGAAGCTAGGGGACATCAGTACAGTCCCTCCATGCTGTGTCTCCAGCCCCACCCTACAGAAAGAAGAGGCTTTTCCTAGGGGACCATGGTGTCACCGTTTAGGTGCTGGCCCACCCAGCAGCCTTCGCTCTTCTGGTTTAGTTCCTCAGAGAGGAGGAACAGTCATTTGAGCCAAATGTGGAGGCCCGGGGCATCTTGCAGAGGCAGCAGCAGGGCCTGGGGAAAGGAGCTGCACGGGATGGAGGGAGCTAGGCCGTGGGAAAGGCGGGCAAATCACAGCAAAATCGGGGCGGTTTCCAGTTGGTAGGGCCTCTAGCCTCTGGCACAGGGAACTTCGCCTGCTGGATCCCTAAATGCACTTCAAGGGTCCAGGAACCCCAGAGTAGAATACAGGCTTTGTGCAGAGAAGCATTGGTCTATGAGGAGCGCCCCAGGCCCAACAAAAGTCAGGACACGGATCTCATCCCCTCACCTCATCTTACAGATGGGGACACCTAGGCCCCAAAAGGGAAGCGATTGGCCCAAGGTCACAGGTTAAGGAGGTAATAACTCAGAGCACAGCATAATAGTCGTGATGGTCCCTCCTGGTAACTCTCACTGGTCTCCCATCAGCCTCTTTGCAAAAGCGGAGACAAGGCTCTGGGAGGTCAAGTAGCTTGCTCCTGAGGCTTCCTGGTTGCCTCTGGGTGGCCATTCCCCTGCCCTACCCCCTCCTACGCAACCAAGTTGAGGCTTCCTGGCTGGTCTGGCATTCTCCACGCACAGCTTCCTGTGCCCCAGCGCACACCCCCATCTCCAGCCTAAGCTGGTCTACTCCACCCGTCTGGTGGGCACCACATCATGGATTTTTTATCCCCGGGATGGGCTACTGTTGCTCCTGCACCCTAGCCACCCTCTAAAGCCCAGCTCGTAGGGGCCACTCTCTCACCAGCCAGGCCTCCTGCCACAGTCCTCCAGCAATAATGAGTGTGCATCGTCTCTGGAGCAGGTGTACCCCTGCCTTGCACAGAGGTGAGTCGTGCTGTGTCTCCAGCCCCACCCTACAGCAGGTGCAGCAGAGCCATAGAAGCTTCCTGAACAAATGGCTGAGTGGCTGGGGGGAGTAGCTGTGTGTTTAGCTAGGCGGGAGTGCCGGACTGCTGCTCCCCTTCCTGCCTGTTAGCCTCTGAACCACTGACACCAACGGACAGCCTCTCCCCCTTCTTACCAGTCTCGGAGTTGGTGGCAGCAACTGGCATGGTGAGGCTGGCAAGGACTCTGAAATGTCTCTCCTGGAGGAGGGGAAAAGGAGGATGAGAAGGTGAAAGGGCAAAGCAATGGGAAAGGAACAAGGAAGGGCCCCTCCCTTGGGACCAGCCTGCAAGGCAGGAAAGAAGACATCGCCCAGAAACCAGTGATCCCACAGTCGGGGGCGGGGTGGGGGGGGGGGACGGGCAGAAACAGCAGATATTTCGTGCCCATTTCTTCAAGGAGGAGGAGACAGAGGGTCAGAGAGAGTAACTGATTTGCCCAAGGTCACAAAGCTAATAAACAGAGCTGCAACGAAAATCCAGTTTTATGACTCTTAACAAAAAATTAAGTGCTTCTGCCTGCCATCTGTCCTTTTTTTTTTCTCTTTTTTTAGAGGGGCTCGATAAGAATACAGAATTTGAGTCAAAAGCAAGAAAGACGGGTGTCCCCAGACTGTCAGCCCCATGAAGTCAAGGACCACCTCTGCTTCATTCGCCGGTGGGCCCGAGGCCCAGCGCACGCAGACGGACACTCCACAGATGTTTGTCCGTCTGCCTGACAGAAGTAATGTCATAACTCCCCAAGGCTCCTCTGGGTTCCTCTTCCCCCCTTTTCCCCTTCTTAGCCCAGAGCTGGGATGAGGACAGCAGGGGGTCTGGGCAGAACCAGGTACGAAGTTTATAGCCCCAGTTCCCATCCCAGGACCCCCAAGCCAGTGCTGGCTCCCCCATTCATCAGGAAAGGGGGTGGGAGGGGTGGGGGCCAACCCCCCCACCATCCTCCCTTTGCCTTCCTGGGCAAATGCTGCAGAAGAAAACCCTAATTCCCAGTTGCCATGACAACAGGAGGCAGTGGCTCACAGCAGGGGTGGGGGAGTGGAGGGCCACAGCCAGCCGTGTCCACTTTGGGGCTGAAAGCCTGCTGCGCCCACCCGGGGCGTAGGGAAGCCCCCACTTCACCTCCCTCCCCCAAAAGGGATTCTCCCCAGAGGGGCTGCTGCCTGATTTTAACGAAATCCTCTCCACTCCCATTCCCCCTGCCCCTCCTGGGCCTGCGCCGCTCACCTGAGCTCAGATGACAGAAATTACAAAGATGGCAGGATGACTCCCCTTGCTCCTGGACCTGCCCCTGAAGGTGTGAGAGAAAGCAGCTCTCAGAGAGAGGAACGCCTCCGCCTCCGGTGAGGCTGGCACCCAGGCTGGGAGACAGGCCAGCCAGCGGCCCCGGTGCCAAGCCCTGCTGTCCCTGTTTCTAGAGAGCAGTGAGGGGGGATCCCTGCCTTCCCCATCCCAGATCCTAACAGCTTGCAACCTGGAGCCTTCTCTCTGGCAACGTTCTCCCTGATGGAGGTACTGACCGAGAGGACTCCAGATGTCCACCTGCCCCAGAGGGTGGAGGGTGGGGAGAGGCAGGGGGAGCCCTGTCCCCAGAAGTCTTGCCCAGCCTGCCTGGGTTTTGCTCCCCGAGGAGTCGGTTCCCACGGCAGCAGCTGGCTCTGCCCCACCCCCACCCAAGCCTCTGAGAGGGCGGGGTCAGGCGGTGCCCACGAGAGCACAGCAGTGCCAGGCAAGCCCGGCTGGCTCCGGGCCAGGGGCCGGGACCCAGGCATCTGGGAACTCGCACCGCGGCTTCCAAAGCCTTGGACCCCTCTCCTCCCTACCTCCAGGTTGTCCACATGGCTCAGGGTCGGCGGCGATGGGGACCAGGGATGAAAAGGAGAGGTTTTCTCCGACCTCCCATCCACCCCTCCATCAATGCAGATACAAAGAGATGTGGAAGAGAAAGGTCTGACAAAGGCGCTTGGAAAACCGACTGGTCGCAGGGAGGGGGAGACAGACTAGGGATGGGGTTCTAGAAGCCCGGTGGATTGCGCGCAGCGACACTCCGAGCGCCCGGGCCCCAAGAGCCCAGCCCTAACACGCTGGGCGCTAGGACCTGGGGGCAGGGGGGCGTGTTGCGAGCCCTCAAAGAAGGCTCTTTGCTCGCGCGCCCGCGGGAGACCGAGGGATGAGGTCACTGACTGGCTGTACCCCTCCCCGGTCTTCACTCTGCCCCCCTTAGTTGACCGAACTTTCTGACCCTGGATCCTTGTTCCTGACACCGATCCCCTCTCGTGTCTCCAAGCCCTAGCCCTGGCCCCTGACCCCGAACCAACCCACCACGGCCTGGGAGGAGGGAGAAGGGACGCGCCCCAGGACCCACTCCCAGGGAAGCCTGAGGCGTTAGCCTCCCAAGAGGATCGGGGAGCCACAGGGTCCCATGCAACCTCTGTTTCGCGCCCCCACCCGCCGGAAGTACTAACAGCGCATTTCTTACGTAATGCCGGGCCCCGAAGTACCCCGAATCTGCACAGCCCCCCGACCCCGCAGAGCTCACCAGCTCGGCGCCCGCTGTCACTTTGGCGCCCTTTACCGCAGGGGCGGGGGCCAGCGTCACCGGCAGTGGGCCCCGGTCCTCCCTGGGAGCACCGAGAAGGGGGGGCAGGAGGTGCGAGAGGAGGAGGAGGGCCTGGGGGAAGGGGCCCGGGGAGCTTGGACCCAAGACTAGGACCCCAAGTGCCGCGCCTGGACGTAGAGGACACAGGGACCCTGCGGTGGGTGCCGGCCCGGGGGCCCGGGTAGCCTACCTGCGTGCAGGGGAGCCCCGGGCTCTCGCGGCTCCAGCGCAGCCGGCGCTCGGCGTTTATTGCTTGTCAATCGCGTTGCCCGGCTCTTAAAGCCGCGAGGCCTCCTCTGCGCGAGGGGGCGGAGACCTGGAGGCGGGGGGGGGGGGGGCGGGAGGATTTGGACGCCGCTGGACCAGCCCACCGACAGCAGTCTTAATGGAGAGGCCGGGAGGTGGCGGTTTGAGAGACATCTCACAGCCCACGATCCCCTGCCCGCTGCCCACTCGGGAAAGCACAAATCGGGACCTGTACCCACTAGTGTCCCTCGTCTCCCAGCGATCCCTTAAAAGGGCGATGGTGAAAGATTACTCCTCCGCTTTCCCTCATCTTGGACCCGCGTACCAGTACTAGGCGTCCCTCGCTTTTCCTCGTTATCCTGCTTCCCAACGGGGAGAGGGAACCGACGGGGTTTAGGGAGGGCTCCGAAGAGCAACGGACCCACCCCACCCCCCAACAGGGCTTCGGGCTCAGGGGCAGCGTTTAAGGACTCACAGGACGCACACCTGGATCCCCGACTCTCTGGGAGAATTTGCAAAGGAGTAGGGGTGGGGGAATGTCTTCCCGGAGGGATTCAAGCTCCTATTTTAATCCTGGACCAGGGAGCTAGGAATACGGAAATAAGTCATTTGATCTCTTTCTTCAGAGTACCATCTGAAGAAGTAAACAAAGGGTTAAACCCAGTTGCCCGCCTACGCCCAGCCTCTGGCTCCACCCCAGACCTGCCAGCGAAAGATACTGTAAGGCTTAGAAATACTAGAGGCTCCTGGTTGACCCCCCATTCGCTCAGTGCTTCGAGCCTTGGGGGCCAGCCACGGCACTTAGGACGCTGGCCTGGGTGTCTCCCCACCCCCTTCACGGGTCCTACAGAATACGCAGGAGTTGTCCCTCATCCTTGTTTAGTGGGCTCCTAGGGGACTTATTCTGAAAACTTGCTTGGAAATCTCAGAAATGAGTTTCATTTGGGAATCCATCTCCGGAGCAGGAGACTGGTCCCCGGGTCCCTGGAAACTAGGCCTGCTCTTGAGCTCCAGAAGGCATGGATTTGTAGATAGGTAAAGGCAAAAGCCATAGAACCTGGCCACGCTCTACTAAAAGCTGTCTCTGCCTTGAATGAGCAAAGAGGAGAGTTAGTGACCCCAGAGGGCAGGGACTGGATTGCAAGCTTTGGTCTCCCACCCAAGAGGCTTCCTGGAGCACGCTGCCTCCCACTCTCCCCTCTGCTTTCAAACCACAAGATCCTCCTAAGTCAACTCGAGAAGAGGTCCCCTTCCCATGATGAAGGCTACTGTCCACTCTCACCTGCCGGTCGCTGGGCAAGGAATCCCTTGGCTGTTTGCATGTGGCTGGAAAGTGGAAGGGTCTTGAATTACTCCAAAACATGAATTACTTCTCAACCCAATAACTATTACCCCCACAGCAACCCATGGCTTCAGTTCCATTCAGGATCTCCAAGCCAAGGTGGGATCCCGGAACCTGGCCCACTAGGGAGGTGGAGCCCAACTCAATATTCTTACCAGCGGCCTCCTCGTGTCAGGCATTCAGCAGCATCTCTCTGTGAAGGGCCTCGTAGCAGGCTAGCCGCTCCCGTCTGTCCAGGACCTTGTAAATTGTTGATTCTCACAACAGCCCCCTGTGAGGCTACAGAGCAGGAGAAACATTTCTGACTGCAGAGTAAGATGTTCCTATTCTGTCCCAGTCAAGGCGCCGGCTGCCGTGATACTGAGTCAGGTAGCAGCTTCGGTGACAGTTTCACTGATTCCCGATTCCTTGGAGCTCACAGCCTGGGGTGGATGGAGGTCGGGAGGGGGGTGTCAGACACCGAAAGCACTTTCTGGTGGTAGAATTGAACGTCTTAACAGAGGTGCAGTAAGAACCAGAAGGTTCTAAGCTGGGCCCAAAGGAATGAGAGTGCTGTTGGTGGGAAATAGGGTATCTGGGAAGTGAAGCCGGTTTGAGGGGTCCGCCGTGCAGGGCAGTTAGGGGCTGCCCGTCCTGGGGGGTTGCGGTAGGGTGGGGGTAGGGAAGTGAGGTCATGAGTACGCCCCCTCTGGGGTCTGTAGTTAGCTCTGTCTTCCTTCCGTCCTCCCCCTAGAGGTCACAAATATGAAGGCAGTGTCTCTGCATCCCCTAAAATCAAGGTTTTCCTCTGGTGGGTGTTCATCCCAGAGCTTTGGGATCGGGGATCAGGGCACAGGGAGAAATAAAACAAGAGTGTGTGTTTCCAGCAGATCCGGTGCTGTATTGAGTAATGTTGCACTTCCAGTAATGGCCAGCAGGGGCCGCCAGCAGCTATCCCGAGTCTATCTTTTCTACCCCCATCCGCTCTGATTCCTCTCCCGAACCCCTGCAACGCACGGGAGTCCTGTTCTGAAAACGTTCTCAGCTTCATCTTAGCCAAAAGGCCGAGAAGCGGCGAAAACTTCTTCTATTGGCTGTACCTCTCAGTAAAAAAAAAAATTTAGAACCTTCAATGCATGTATGTTTATTTTATTTATTATTACACCTGTGCTGTTGAACTAATATGTATACTGAAAAAACATTCACACACAACAACAAAGAATTTTAAATTGGTTACTTTAAAACTACAAATAGAAGTTCCAATGTTTTATTAGTACTCCCCATAGGATTATCTAGGTGCTTCCCCACACTGGAAATCATTTTTCTAAAGGAAAAGTTGCACCTCCCCCCTGAATCCCAGCCTCAACTCGGTACAGGTAGCTCTGCTTCCCCTCCAGGACCAAATAGAACCCCCCCACCAGAGGGCTAGGTGTCCCAACCCCTTGCTCCTCTTACAACCTCATCACAGCCTGAAACCCCTCCGCCACCATCACCACCTCCCACCAGCCACACACCAGCCCGCCTTGTCCCCACACTAGACTGCTGATCTAGAGGATAAAGACTCAACATCTCTCCCAGAAGCAGCCTCCTTGCCCCCCCCGCCACCCTAACCCTAGCCTCCTTGCTCTACTCCACCACAAAACCACAGGGTGGAAAGTTCTAGAACTAGACAATATTGTGTTGAGATCCTGGTTTGGCTACATTGTGTGTGTGTGCCCTAGGCCAGCTACATAACCTCCCCAGCCTCAATTTCTTTTTTTAAAGATTTCATTTATTTATTTTTAGACAGAGGAGAAGGGAGGAAGAAAGAGAGGGACAGACACATCAGTGTGTGGTTGCCTCTCACACGCCCCCTACTGGGGACCTGGCCCACAACCCAGGCATGTGCCCTGACTGGGAATCGAACTGATGACCCTTTGGTCCCCAGGTTGGCACTCAATCCATTGAGCCACATCAGCCAGGGCCCACTGCTTAGATTTACATTCTTCAATTTTCAAAAAGCTTACTCAGAATTCAAAATTGTACCCTGCCATTGTGGGCCACCGCTCTATGCCCTCACCATCATCCGCACCGGAACTGCCACTTGCGAGCACTCTGCCAGGCACAGTCCCAGTCTCTCCCCATGTGTGAATTTATCTGGGCCTCATAACAACTTGTTGACATGGGGAATACCATCACCCCATTTTACAGATGAAGAAACCGGAGCACAGGGAGGTTAAGCAATTTTGCCAAAGCATTATGCTGGTGAGTGGTAGAGCTGGCACTTGACCTCAGGTCGCCTGGCCTCAGGCTCCGCCGTACATGCCGCACCTCGCTTCACAGGTACTATTATCAGCCTCATCTTACAGATGAATAAGCTGAAGGCCAGAGGAGACCGACGACTTGCCCAGGATCACACAGCCAGCAAGTGGCAGAGCTGGGCTTGCTAGGTTAGGGTAGTAAAGAGATTTGCTTAGTTTTCCACCAATTATTCTTTTTTTTAAGATTTTATTTATTTATTTTTAGAGGAGAAGGGAAGGAGAAAGAGAGGGAGAGAAACATCAATATGTGGTTGCCTCTTGCATACCCCATACTGGGGACCTGGCCCACAACCCAGGCATGTGCCCTGACTGGGAATCGAACAAGCGACCCTTTGGTTCACAGGCCCGCGCTCAATCCACCAAGCTATACCAGCCAGTGCCAATTATTCTTTAATTTAAAAAAATATAACACAAAAATGGCTGAACTAAAATAACATTTAAATGTGACTTCATTTAAGAGTATGCATGTAATCATCAGCGTTAAAATATAAACTCCTAGAAACTATTTGTAATCTCACTAATCCTCAGCTCTTACCCAACACAGCTTAATTAATCTCGAATCTATCTAGACTTGATTAAAATGGTTTTACTAATGCGCCCTAAATCTTTTATTAACTTGGCATCAGACGCTGAACTGGAGGACAGCCCAGCAGCTGCCGTGAGCCGCTGGCAGGGACGCCTTCATGCAAGAGCCTCCAGCTTTCAGAGACTGCCTGCCTCCTCCAGTGCCGAAAACATGGCCATTTGGCCTCAGTTTTCTTGTCTGTAAAATGGGAGGTTGGGGCATAGGGACTCGTCTACTAAATTCCCTTCCACCAATCCATGTACCTAAGGAGACAACTTCCCATTCGGTTCATAAAGATCCCTTCTTTCGCCCTGGCTGGTGTAGCTCAGTGGATTGAGCATGGGCTGCGAACCAAAGTGTCGCAGGTTCGATTCCCAGTCAGGGTACATGCCTGGGTTTCAGGCCATGACCCCCAGCAACTGCACATTGATGTTTCTCTCTCTCTCTCTCTCTCTTTCTCCCTCCCTTTCCTCTCTAAAAATAAATAAATAAAATCTTTAAAAAAAAAAGATCCCTTCTTTCCAACAGAGATTTACAAGAGGTGGTCTCTTGGTACTTTTTATTTTTTCTTCTCTAATACTCACCCAAGGATATGTTTTCATTGATTTTAGAGAGAGAGGAAAGGGGGTGGGGGAGAGAGAAAGAAAGAAACAGCGCTGTCAGAGAGAAACATCGATCATTTGCCTCCCCATACGCGCCCTGGCCCGGGGTTAAACCCACAACCCCAGGAATGTGTCCTGACCAAGGATCGAACCCCCAACCTTTTGGTGTATGGGATGACACGCCAACCAACTGAGCCACCCAGTCAAGGCTTGGTAGATAATTCTGAAAATACTGCTCATTCCACTCAATAAGTACCTACTCCCACTCACGTGAACCTCTGAGCGGACAGTGACCGCAGCTCACTGCCACTGTAACTCCGGCACCTGGCGCAGCACCCGCCACCCAGTGAATGCTTCGTCCACACCTGGAGCCGACTCTGGGGGCAGGGCCGCATAACAGTAGCTCGGGAAGCTTTCAGGCGACGCCAGTGTACACTCGAGGCGGGAAAAAGGTGCGTGGACGGGATCATCAGCAGGAGATGCGGCCCGTGGCCCGTGGGTGTTAGACTGCGTGCACTGCTGAGAGCGCCCGAGGCAGCTGTGGACCTAGAAGGCACTCGGGGATGCAGAAGGAGCCGAGGGAACCAGAGCAGAGGGGGATGGGTGGGCCCTCGGACCCAGGGAATGGGAGGAGGCCTCCAAGCGCCGATGGCCCCATCCGTGCCCCTCCGTGCCTGCTCTGAGAAGGGGGCTTCTGTTTAGTGCCCACAGACAGACGTGGAAGCACCGAGAGGCAGGTGACCCAGAAGCCCTGACCACACCCAGCGGGGGGCTTCGAGGTCTCGCAGGCCCTGGCACAGCATCTGGGAGCAGGGACAGAGCTGATGCCGTCAACGGGAGTTAGCTCTGTCCCCCGACTCGGGGAGGCTGTGCTGTCCTTGAAAAGGGCAGTATAAGAACAGCTGATCAACATGTGCGTAACGAAAGGTGTTTCTTTTCATGAATTTGAAATAGCACAGCCTTGGTCTGTCCCGGAAGCCACGTTAGTGAGGATTCGAACTGAATGGGGCTACAGCCAGTTCTGCCCAAGGACACACATTTGGCAGTCGACCCAGCCCAGATGATGTGGTCTGTGCACAGCTGTTTTTCCCTAGAGAGCAGTTTCCTAGCAGCGCGAGTAGTTTGGAGCTGGCTTTCCAAACCGCTGCTATTTATGCCTTTGACAATGTCCTCAACAGCCCCGTTCGCGGTACCCTGGTGGCTGCGGTTCGTGTGCAGGGGAGAAGCAGCGGCGTCAGGAAACGGGCTTCCGTTTCTCCTTCCCAGCATCTGCTCACCCTTCTTGGCTTCCCTCGGCTTCCCATCAACCTCTGTGTGGCGATGCCTCACGTCTGTACTCTTTCCCCTCCTTCTTAAACCTGTTGAGGCGGGCAGCGGGGAATTAGCGTTCTCACTGGTGGGAGTGGTTATAAGACACCAGCTGGGACACCAAGGGGAGGAAGCTGCACAGCAGGCCCAGGCTTCCAGAAGAGGCGGTGCAGGGCGCACAGGCTACCGGTAGGAGACTCTGAAAATGTCCGCCGTGGATCAGCCCAAAGACTGTGTCAAGGCCACGCTCAATTCCAACACCAATTGCCAGTTCAAGGATTCCTAAGGCTCCAAGTGGAGTTGATAATTTTCTAGAAGGACTCACACGACACAGTACAAGCTGTTATGCTAATGGTTATTGTTGATTCCAGGTAAAGGGTACAGCTTAAAGTTAGAAAAAGACAAAAGGAAGGAAGGGAGGGAGGGAGGGAGGAAGAGAAAGGAAGGAAGAAAGAAGAAAGGAAACAAGAAAAGAAGGGAGGGAAGGAGAGGGAGGGAGGAAGATAAAAAGGCATAAATGGCAGAATGCAGGAAAGCTGTCGTCACGAGCCTCCAGTTGTCCTGTCCCAGGAGTTATGGACCACACTGCCTTCCCGGCAATAATAGGTGACAATACGCATGAACGTGGCCAAGCAGGGAAGCTCACGGGGCAGTGGTGTCCAGAGTTTTTCCTGGGGCTCCATCATGGCTGACTGGGCAGTCACATGGGCCTGGCTGTCTCCATCCAGCCCCTCCAGAGGTTGAGGTGATACCATGTGATCCCCCCCATCCCCAGTCTCACTGGTAGACTCCTGGGGTGACCTGAGGTCCCTGGGCAAACAAAACCACTCCTATCAGGTGCAACATTCCACACACTTAGAGATGCTCAGAAGACAAGGGACAAAAGCCAGACCTCTCTCTGGGCAAGGCTAAGTTCTTCACTACAGACATTGCTTTACAGCTGAATAATGTCCCGGTGTACGGGTAGACCGAGTTTTATGTATTCCTTCAACCGTTGGCAGACATGTGGATCCTTTCTGCTGTGATGGCTGACGCTGCTGTGACCACCTGTGTACGAGCGGTTGTGTGGACACGCGTGTTCATTCTCCAGGAGCGGGACTGCTGGGTCTACGGAAACTCTCTGCTGAGGACCTGCCGAAGGAACGGACAGTGTCAAACACTGCAGCTGGCCGACGGGGACCAGAGCCGGCAAGCTGTAAACCTCGGATTAGTCCCCTCCCTCGCTGGCACTCTCTCCAAGGAGGACTTTAAAATGCAAAGGAAGCCATGCGGGCTGTGAGCTGCTCTGCCCGCGGTGGAGGAGTTGGAGGAAATGTGGGCCTCGTCCCTTGAGGCATGATAAAACCACCGAGGAGCCTCTTAGCTGCCAGAGACACCAGAATCATTCCGGCGACTCTGGGCGCCATCGCAAACGCCTCTCAGGCTGCTGAGAAACCCGGCATGCTGGTTGAACGCTGCGGAGGCTTGACAAAACTGAGGTTCTCCGAAACCATGAAAACAAGCCTGTGTAGCTCCACCGAACCTGACTGGGAAGCACTTCTCCGTAGAGGAAGATGAAGATGCTGTGCCAGAAACTGCCTGAGAAGGCCGTGCACTCCAAGTCCGAGACGGCGCTCCCCGCACCCTTGGCTTTTAGACTGTGCAGCTGGGGCATAACGCTGTTTGACGTGCACTCTGTTTGGCATTTGCTGTTTCTCTGCTAAGAACTCTTTTTTGTTTAAGGTTTTATTTATTTATTTATTTTTAGAGATGGTAAGGGAGGGAGGGAGAAAGAGAGAGAGAGAAACATCGACATGTGGTTGCCTCTCTCACAGCCCAGGCATGTGCCCTAGACTGGGAATCGAACCAGTGACCCTTTGATTCTCAGGCCGGCGCTCAACCACTGCGCTACACCCGCCAGGGCCAAGAACTCTTTTTAAATGTGGTTTCTGCGACAGCAGGGATGGACCCGGAGGGTTTTATGCTAAGTGGAATAAGCCACTCAGAGAAGGACAAATACCATGTGGTTTCATTTATATGTGGAATCTAAGGAACAAAATTAACTAACAAACAAAATAGAAACAGACTCAAAGATACGGAGAACAGACTGACAGCTGTCAGAGGGCGGGAGGTTGGGGCGCTGGGTAAAAAAGGTGAAGGGTTAAGCAAAGGAAAAAAACCTCACAGGCACAGACAACAGTGCAGTGGTTACCAGACAGACGGGGAGGTGGGGCGGGTAGCAGGACGTAAAAGGGGGTCCGTGGTGATGGAAGGAGACCTGACCTGGGGTGGTGAACACACACAAGACAATGTACAGATGATGTACTATAGAATCGTATACCTAAAACTTACATGATTGTATTAACCGATGTCACCCCAGTTAATTCAATTTTTAAAAGATTTTAAAAAATAAATAAATAAATGTGGTTTGTTATTGTAGCAATGTTTACAACAAAACTATGCTTGATCAGTTCCATACTGCACATATATTGTATGAAGTTTCTCCTCTCAGTGGGTTTCTTATCTCTATGTGGAATTTCGTATCCGGCCATGTCCTGTAAATAAAGATTACATTCCACTCTTTTCATTACTTAAACGAAAAAAGAAGTGAGGATGGACTTCCGAACTGTCCCTCTCACTTCACAGAATAACATGCTACAACATGTATGAACCTTGCAAACACGGTACGCGAAAGAGGCCAGTCACAAGAGACCCCGCGTCCCGTGGCTGCACGCACATGGAATGTCCGGAACAGACAAGTCTACTCGGAGACGGCGCTGCCGGTTGGCTAGGGCTGGGGGGATGGGAGGCCACCACCAAAGAGTATGCGACCTGTGTATTTAAATGTTTTTTAAAGAACCTTCAGAATGTTCTAAAAGTGATGGCAGCGATGGACGCACAGTCCTGTGAACGTCCCAGAAGCCACTGGATGGCGCACTAAGTGGGTGAATTGTACGGATGTGTATTAGTCTCAAAAAAAAAAAAAAACCAACAAAAAAAAAACGCTTTTGAAGCTACCAGAGAGGGGCTTTATGGCACCCACTGGTGTGTCCCCAGCACCTGCAATCCCTCCGGAGGACAGGTGCTCTGTAAATGCTGTGCAGCAAAGATGTCAAGTGACCCCGGGAACTCAAGCAGGCCCCCGAGGACCGCCAATCCGGAATTTCCCAGGCTACTGCCCTTTGCAAAGACAAGAGCTCTTCCTGGAGTCTCTGAACCCTCCCTCTGCTTCTAGAGGCGAGAGGACAGAGGGCGATGGGTGAGGCCACCAAGAAGATTATTAACGCACTGGGTCCCAGACCTCAGAAGAGCCACCCCCCCCCCGGCTTCCCAAGGGTTCCGGCAATAATAGGGACCCCTCGAGACTCGCAGACTCAAGGGCAGTGAGGAGGGACCCAGGGCTGTCTCCTTCAGGAGAGTCTGGGTCCTGGGGCACCGGGTACTGGACCCGCTCACCCAGCCCAGGAAGGAAGACCCAGGCTCAAGCGCTGACTTTGTCCTTTCTCTGCGAGGCCCCCTCATTCCTCCCCAGGGGCCTTCGGCCCCAGCTGGGTGGGAGGGTGGGGGGATTTGCCCTGCCCTCCCTTAGCCCCCTTCAGAACGAGCAATGAAGTGGAATCCACTCTCCGATTTTACATACTCTGTTTCTCAGGCACGATAGGTCCCCTGTGTTCACTCAGCTGACCCCGGGCACCTCTTCCACCCCAGGCGCTGGGCAGTGTCTGCGGACACGGTTCCCCCTGCTCGCCGGGGGTTCAGTCTGGCACGGGAGCCAGACGTGGGCGTGGCCTGGCAGAAGACACTAGAAATGCCCTCGCAGCCACCTGAGCAGAGCAAGAGCCCCACCCGCCCAGGGCGAGGTGGGGGAGGGGCCCGGGGAGGCCTCACAGATGGGGGTTTGCCAGAAATGGGTCCCCCCCCCCCCCCCGCGGAGCAGAGGAGTAAACGCAGCTCATCCGACGCAGAAGAAATGGCATGAGCCGAGGCCGGCGGTGCGCAAGCGTGGGGGCTGCTCAGACCCCCGGAGCCTCACGGCGGAGGGTCGGACAGGCAGTGAGGCTGGAACAGCGGCCGGAGACGCGGCTGGAGGGGGGGGGGCGCCAACTTCCCGAACGGGGGCGGACACGCAGACTGTGGTCTGTCCTCCCTAGGGAACGAGAGCAAACCGCCCCTACGCCCAGGAGCGCGGAGAAATGTCCGGAACATCGTGCGGCGAGAAGGAAGTCAGGCGGAGAAGGAACACACTGTTCGATGCCATTTAGACCAACTTCTAAAACTGGCAGAACTGATCCGCGGCGACCAGACCAGCAGCTGCCGGGGGCCGGTGGACTGGAAAGGGGCAGGAGGAGGGAGTTCGCTGGGGTGATGGAAATGTTCTGTCCCCACTGTGGGGCGGGTACTTATTTGCCCAAACCTACTCAACTGTGTACTTAAAATGGGCGAATTTTATTGTGTGGAAATTATGAAGTTGATTTAAAAGGTTTTCTTTTAAGGCTGAGGTCAAATTGTTAAGGACTTTAAACGCCAAGCTGAGAACTTCGGGTTCTCACAGCCGAAGCTGCAAGAGGGATACATTACTGGAGCTCTTTCAGGAATGGGGGCGTCAGCATTGAACTCGGGCCTAAGTGGAATAAACGATAGCCTGTTTGTTGGGATTTGGGGTACTCTGGTCCCCAGATCTCTAATTCTATAGACTTTGTACTATGGAATTTAAAAAAATTTTTGCCCTGGCTGGCATAGCTCAGTGGATTGAGGACGGGCTGGGAACCAAAGTGTCGCAGGTTCGATTCCCAGTCAGGGCACATGCCTGGGTTGCAGGCCACGGGCCCCAGCAACCGCACATTGATGTTTCTCTCTCTCTTTCTCCCTCCCTTCCCTCTCTAAAAATAAATAAATAAATAAAACCTTTTAAAAATTTTTTTCACTTTTTTATGAAAACATCAATATGTGGTTGCCTCTCATGTACCCCTACAGGGGACCTGGCCTGCAACCCAGGCATGTGCCCTCTCTGGGAATCAAACCGGCAACCCTTTGGTTCACAGGCTGGCACTCAATCCACTGAGCCACTCCAGCCAGGGCTATGCTATGGGATTTTATCGTAGAAATCTCATTTCTTTTTGTGGAGGCTCCTGGCTCCAGGGAAATGCAGTCCTGGTCTCCCCTGACTACTGAGCCACCCTCTTCACTTCAGCGGCACCGACACGGAGTCCCTCACTCCTTTCCCTGAGATGGAAGTGGGAAACGGGGGGAAAAGAGCTCACCCAGGAGTGGAAGCGCTCACAGGTGTTAATCACCTGCCCTGTGCCAGGAGCTGGCCAAGGACTTCCTCTGCGTCATCACGCTCAGTCCTCACGGCCGTCCATGCTGCAGGTGCAATCAGCTCCGTTTCACAGACGAGGACACAGAGATGATAATGTCCGCTCATCAAGGTCACGCAGCCAGGAAGTGGTCGAGTCAGAATTCCTGCCCAGAAGCCCCTGCTCCTCCTCCTGTGCCCCTTCTGGGGGTGGGATGGGCACGAAAAAGTCTCGACCCACCTTTCATAGCCTTGCCCCAGGAAAGCAGCAATGTCGAGCAGGTACAGGGTCCCTGACGGGCCACACAGCCAAAGCTCTGGCACCTGAAGCAGCCCAGAGCCCAAGTTCGTCATCCAGGCAGCCGAGACCCACCACCCCTCGGAAGGCTCTGCAGTCACCCACCCCGCAGGGGCTCCACAGCAGCTGGGCGGACCAAGATCTCCAGGCTGCCCAGTACAGCCTGCACCTGAAGGCGGGAACCTTCACCTCACCCCCGCCCGGTGCTGGCAAGCCTAAAGGCCAGGACTAAGGGTACCCAGGCCTCACAGGGGCTCAGCAGGGAAGGGAGACGCCCTGGACCCTGCCGGATGGGAAGGCCTGGGCTCTCAGTGTAGCCCCCTCCCACCTCTGAGAGCAGCCTCCGGGATAGCACAGCCCCCTCCCAGCACCGGTGGTGGTTCCTCCTCAGGATCTGCAGACTTGAAGGAAAAGTTACCCTGCTCCCCAGTACCTCCCCGCTCCGCCACCCACGCCTCCGGGCCCCTGGCGGGACGGCTGGAAGTCCCTGTGCCTCCACCCCCACCGTCTCCCTGTTCCCAGCTCCCAGGTTATAACACAGGGGCAGGGGCAGGGTGAGGAGGCCAAGCTGGGGGCGGGCCTGCAAGGGGAAGGGGCATAGATCCGAGGGAATATAAAGGCCTTGGAGGTCCCAGCCAGAGGCCCTGTCGCTGCGCTGCTCTGCACCTGCCCAGCGCCATGGTAATGTCTGGTGGCCCCTGCCAGCTGTCCTCTCCAGGGCCTCGGGGGTGGAGGCTGGCACCAGATGCCCCTCCGCAGGGTGTTAAGGGCATGAAGGATTGAGGTCAGGGCACCCCCCTCTGCCAGTCGGATGGCCAGGGCAGCTGCCGGGTTGTCCTCTCCCTGCCTTGGGTGGACGGGATGAGGGGGGTTTCTGGTCAAGGGCGAGTTGAGTGCCTCAGGGGCTCAGGGCGGGGCGGGGGGGGGGCGGGTCATATCATAGTTACGGGCATCGTGAGATTTGAATTGCTCTGTGTGCCTGGGTGTGCTGGCACGCAGGTCTCCGTGCATGGCTGGGGCTGTGAATGTCGGTGCGTGTCTCTGTGTGAGCAGTCCTTCATCTCACATGTGTTTTTTAGCACCTACCAAGTGCCAGGCACTGTCCTAGGTTCTTGGGACACATCAGTGGACCAGACAGGCACGGAGCCCGGCAGTAATGGTGCTCACGTGGGCGGGGCCCCTTACGAGGGACTGAGGCAACTTAAAGAAGCTTAGGATGTAGGAAGTGAGAAGATGCAATGGGGCGAGGGGGAGGAGCAGAGCAAGATGAAAGGACGGGTTGTGATTTTATTTTATTTGTTTTTAAGGTTTTATTTACTTATTTTTAGAGAGAGGGGAAAGGAGGGAGAAAGAGAGGAGGAGAAACATGGTGAGTGAGAGGCGGATGGGTTGCAATTTTAAGTAGGGGTGTCAGAGGAGGGCCCTCTGGAGGGTGAGCCCAGGCCTGGAGGAGGCGAGGAAGCTGGCCGTGAAGATGTCTGGAGGAAGCGTCTTCAGTCAGAAAACAGCATTTTTTGAGGAGCAGCTGGGGGCAGGAGAGGCTGGAGTGGGGCGAGCAGGGCTATGGAAGAGGTCCGTGAGGTTAGGGGCTGACCGACGGCAGTACTCCGCCCGCTGCCCCCACGTGCCTCGGGGTCCATCCCAGTCCCGGTTTGCCTGGTGCATTGTGCGCGTCATTGCGCAGGTCCAGGGGTGCACCACTGGGCCCGGGCACCTGGATGTCCCTCACGGCGCTCGTGCACCTGTGCACACCCCAGAGGCAGATACCTCCCTGGGTCTGAGCGGTCAGGGCCCCCAGCTCGCCCACCCTCCGAGCATCGGAGGGGCGGGCCTCAACTGACGGCCGGCGGCTCGCTCTGCTCCGTCCCCTCCAGACGCCGGCTCTGCGCTGCGCGTGCGCACTGGCCCTGCTGTGCCTGGTGATGCTGCTGCAGGGGCCGGAGGGGGCCCTGGGGGAGGAGACGCAGCTGCAGCAGCCAGGTGGGCCCAGGGCGGCCTATTGGCTGAGCACCTTCGGCCAGTTCAACAAGTACTTTGGGAAGCTCTTCCACGGCAGGTAGGCGGGCGGAGAGCCGGGGGGAGGGACAAGGCGGGGCGCGGGGAGGGACGGACGCCACCTGCCCCCTACACCCCGCCACTGCGCTCGTGGGCGCCGCCGCACGACCTCTGCTAAGACGTGTTCCCCAGCTCCAAGTCTAAGGACACCAAGAAATCTCAAGACGTTAAAAACCCCAAGAAAACCGTGAACAGCACAAATATCCCATCGGCGAACGCCACGAACCCCCCTCCATCGAACCCCGCGAGATTCCCCCCGCGGAATTCCACGACCCCCCCACCGCGGAACACCACGGAACCCGGACCGCCGATTTCCTCCTAGGGCCCCAGGCCGCACCGGTCAGGGGCCTTGGGACCGGGGGCGGGGGGGGCGGGGAGCAGAGCGGGCGGGAACGAGAGGAAGCCCAGTGAGCTCCCCTCACTGGGGCGAGGAGATACCACAGCCACAGGGTCTTCCTTCTCCTGGCTGGGCTTTGCCTCCAGATGTCCCGCTCAAGTCTCCCCGCTCAAGTCTCCCCGCTCACCGACCCCCTTTATATTATGAGAGGGGCTCTAACTCCCCCCCTCCGTGAAAACAATAAAGAGAAATAGAATGGCTATTGCTGTCGTGACTCATGTGGGCCCTGGACAGGAAGGGCCCCACTCACCTGCCTTCAAGGGAGAGAGGACCCTGGAGCTCCTGCTGAGAAAAAGACCTCAGCTGTGTGGGGGCTTGTGCCTCCTCCCTGCGGCAGGTACACCTCCCCCCCACACACACACCACTACCAGGGGCTCTAACAGAGAGGGAGAACAGGGGGAGAGAATCAGGTTCCAGCCACCTCAAAGGAGGGGCTTCAGCCAGACGCCCACCCCAAGCTTCTCCACAGAGCGGGTCGGCTTCCGAGACAGCCTGGGACGTCAGTGCTGGGACAGGAACCAGCGGCAGCAGCGCCTTCGCCCGCCCCTGATGTGCAGATCCTAAGGGGCTGCCTTTGCCTCCTGGGCCCTCTCAGCCCCACTGGAAGTGAGCAGAGCAGGGGAAGAGGGGGTGGGAGCCCGCCAGGCCTGTCTCTGTGAAGCTGGATGAGGGGGTGGCATTCTCAACTGGGACCTGGCAGGTGGCCCTCGCGGAAGCAGATCCAATTCACACGCAGGTGTGCCCTGAGCGGGGCCCTAATTCCTGACCCTGGGACGTGCCTACACCTCTCCCTACCCAGTACCCACCCCCGGAGCTGCCAGAGAAGATTCTGGGGTGGGACTGCAGCCTCCACCATCCAGACCCAGACTCTGGTCTCCTGCTGCAGCCGGCCCTGCTCCCAGGCAGCCCTTGGACGTAGGAACCAGCCGGAGCCCTGCCTTTGCCTGGAGTCTGCGTCCTCTCCGGTGCTTTGCCTGGTAGGGCCTCACTTTCAGGTCATTGGCTCGCACCAGACACAGCCAGGACTGGAGGGGGAACACACCATGGTGTCATCGCCAGGGGGTCAGTGTGAGACGCTGAGCCCGGGAAAGTGGACCTCTCATCCGCCAAACCCACCAGCCCCATCTCTGTAGGCGGAGCACGTGAGGCAGGCAGGAGGGGCCGCTCCAGGAACCAGAGAAGTTCTCATTCTCTCACTTCTTCCTCCCACCCCTTCCCCCGGGACCATTCCTTGCCCACAGGTGCTCCTCCTTCCCAGTCTTACACACACACACACACACACACACACACCCCACCCCCACCTATGCAGGTGCCTGAGGAGGGAACGGCTGGCAAAGGCCCCTGGGATCCACGGGGACCCCTCAGTGCAGGCTCCCTGGGCGGGACCTCTCTGGAGCCCGCCCAGCGCTGGAGAGTGGAATCCCCAGATCGGCCTCCCCGCTGGAACCCGAATCCCAGCAAAGCCCGCCCCCCACAGCCCGCTGTTTGAATAGCTCCTTTGCCCAGGAGTTCACACCCTTTCAGGACAAGTTATTTCCAAGTTCCTGGCTCTTCAAAGGTATGTCCTGTAGTCACCTAAGTTAGCTGCCTTCCAGAGCCCCTCCCCGGGCCTGTCCCCGCCCACCCACCCCCCACTCCGTGCTTGAAGACGAGCATGTTATCTCTCTGCTCGTCTTTCCAGCGTAGCCGTGGAAACCGCTGGCTGGCTGGTAGCTGCATCACAAGTCTGCCCCTTGCAAGCTCCCATTCACGGCGCGTTTACCTGGGTCAAGGGCCATGCTGAAATTTCCCGCGCATTATATCATGCCGTGCTCGCTACAACCCGTTTCACAGACGCGGAGTCCGGGGCTCAGAGAGGCCATATCCCTGCCCGAGAGCGCACAGGCGGGGAGTGATGGGTCCCTGTTTGGGCCTGGGCCCCTCTGACCCTGACACCGACGCGGGGTCCCTCTGTCGGACTGCCCTCTGCGACAGGACCGCGGACAAACTGCCGGGTCTCCGTGAGCCTTGGCTGCCTCCTCTAGAGCGAGGGTACCAGTTATCACCCTCACGGGGCTGCCGACAGGGCTACACCCCCTGGCACACAGCAGGCTCCTTTTCCCAACAGTCTGCACATGGTGTCATCTCGAGACCCCTCGCCTGCACTGCCTCCCTTCCCCCTTTCCCTCCTGAACCTTTGGCTATTCCTGCCCCCGCCGGAGGTCCACAGAGAGAGGCTGCATTTTTGATTTGCTTTATTTAGCCCGTGTGGGCGCAAGGCACAGGCTTTGGCCAGAGCCTAGGGTGCGGGGGCAGGGTCGGGCTGGCGCGGCCCTGGGAGGGAGGGAGAGGAGGCAGGCGGCGGCATCACACGTCCGTCTGGCTGAGCTCCCTGTGGGGAGAGGGCAGGACATGGCAGCCTGAGCAGGTGGTCCTCACCGCCCAGGAGACCTCAGGCCACCCCTGGGTCCTTGTTCTCCTCCCCCAACCGCTCATGTCACTCACCCCCGCACCCATGTCAGCCCCAAGGAGCCGGCACCCAGGACAGAGGATCAAACCCACCTGGGGGCAGCTCTGTGGGGGGACCCCCACTCCGAGAAGTTCAGGGTGTCTTCTTTGTCTCTTTTCCCGTATCTAGGAGGGGAGAGGCAGCTGGGGCAACCAAGAAGCACTGCGCCAGGCGCCAGACCACCTGCCCCATTCCTGCCCTCGGGCACCACCCTGCCCTCGGCCACAGGGCCGGTGCCTGGTCAGCGGAGAGGTTCTGCTCCCCCAAGAACACGGAAGGGGAAGGGGCTGGGGCCTCCCTCCCGCTCTCTCTCATACACACCTGGGTCTGGTCAGCATGTTGATGTACCTGCGGAGCTCAGCCGCATACTGGGCCATCTGCTCCGGTGTGGCGTTGTCCCCTGGGTACTCTGGCTCCAGCGGGGCCCCACAGGCACCCAGTGGCGGCTGCAGCAGCAAAGCCACGCAGGTAGACAGGAGCAGCAGGGAGAGGCAGCGGCGGGCAGAGGCCATCTGAGGAGCAAGGAGTGGAAGGGGAGGTAGAGGTGGAACAGAGCCCACCCGCCCAGCCCTCGACCCGTCAGCCCAGGGACAAGAGGGCAGAGCAAAGAGCCATTGGACCCGGCCACCCACCCCAAGACCCTGCCCCAGGAAGCACAGATTGCTCCCCCCATGGGCAGCGCAGCGGCCGGAGCTCCGCCGGGGCCGCAGCAGAGCAGAAACGTGCAGCAGAGGAAGTGAGGACGCGGGGCAGGAGGCACAGGACGCACGGCGCCCAAGGCCTGATGGCTCTGAGGAGGCAGGGGTGGCGGATGGGTTGGGGGAGGGTTTGTGGGAGCAAGGGCACTCCTCACCCTCGGGGCAGGGCCCACAGACGGACATCGTGAACCGAAGGACAGAAATCAGGGGCCTGTGGGTCTGCCCCCGACACCCCCCCCTGACCAGGGATGCCGTGCGGATACAGTCACAGTCACACTCCTGGACCCCGATCACTCTCGAGGTCGAAGTCACCCACACCGCTGGCCACACACAAGCACAGTCTTCTAGTCAACTGCTCTTCTAGGTGACAGATGTGACAGGTATAGAGCCAGACCCACGCAGGAGCTCAGGCCTCCGGGAGCCCCCACCCGGCAAAGCACCGAACCTTCCCCCCTCGTCCCAGGCCCCAGCCCCAGGGACTCGGTCCCCCAGAGTCCTCCAGACCTTGGGACGGACTGTGAGCCCCCTTACCCTGAATCCCGAGCAAGTGGGCCCTGGACCGAGCAGGTGCCTGCCTCAGGTGGGGTGGGTCCCCGCTCTCAGCCTGGCCCCTTTATAGTCCTCAGCCCCCCAGAGTCCCCGCCTTCTGTCAGCCTCTCCCGCTCCCCAGCCCTCACCCCTCCTCCCACGGTCTCCCTGGTACCCGCGACGCCAGCCAGCTCCCTGGGGCCAGGGACAGGAGAGGGCCAGGTTGTGAGTGCCAGATGCAGCCGTGTGATGGGTAGAAGTGAGCCTCCCGTGGGCCCCCGTCTGCCTTTGGGCACCAGCGCAGGCTTGGTCCACGGGGGACGGGGCTCGGGGATCTCAGGACGAACGAGAGGTTCTGGCTGCAAGCCCCAGAACAGCCCCCCTCCCGCAAGGACTGACCCAAAGCATCAGAGGAATCTCCTCGGGGCAAAGGGGGGCTGGGGCAGAAGATTGATGCTCTGAGACCCCGCTCTGAGACCAGGGATGAGGGATGGGGACTCGAGACTTCCTTTCCAGCCTGTGGTTAGAACCAGGTGGAAACAGGGCAGATGCCTCAAGTGGCTGGGCAATGCGGCAAGAGGCGGGGCTCCAGGCAAGGGGAAACCCACTCTCTGGCTGGTGGGTGGGAGGCAAAATGAGAATTGAGGTGCCTGGGTTCAGGGAAAATGGGGGTGCCAATTTCTGGTAGCCACTGCAGAGCCCCCATCCGGGGGAGCGATACAAGCCGGCACCACCTGTAAAGCCTTGAATTTTCCCGAGGGCCCCCAGGGCCGTCACCTCACCGAGTCCCGACAACAACCCATTTTACGGACTCAGAAACGAAGGCTCGGAGACATCACTAGTCTGACATAGCTAGTCGGTGGCAGATTCCAGGTGTGAAGTAAAGTCTAACTTCAAAATCGGGACTCTGTTTTGCTAAGTGGGGCTGTCAAAGTTTTGCTATAATTCCCCACTTTTTATCTGAAAAGCGTGAGGCTCACAGCGGGGAAGACACTCACAGCTGTCTCGGACTCGAGTTCTGGCCTAGAATGCAAACCCCACTGATCCCGGCAGCCCCCCACCCCCACCCAGGAGCCTCCACATGCCCCCTGCTCTGTGTCCCTGTCCTGCCCCAGGCCAAGGAGCAGTAGGCGGCTGCTTCCGGTTGACACACAAAAGCCTGAAAAGGGAGCAAAGGACCATTGACCCCTGACCCCCGAGGTCCGGCTGCCCCAGATCAAGACGCCCCGAGCGTGTGTTAGGAGACGAGTCTGCGGAGGGGGTGCGGACCGCTCGCAACACCAAGATAGCGAGGAAACACCGGTGCCCTGCCTATTGCTCTCAGTTCTGACTTCTGCAACACGAACAATAAGTCGCTCCAACCGGCGACTTATTTTCCACGGAGCAAGTATGCAGGTGGTGTGTCTCCGTAAGCCCCTGCCTGTGGCCCTGGGTTCTGACTTGGCGTGTCAAGGGAGGGGAATTAGTGATGGGTCCCAGGTGGGGCCTCCAGCGAGGCAGGCCGAGGCTGCAGCGCGCCACCAGGGGGCGCCAGGCTCCAACCCCAGTTGGAAGGGTCTGCGTTCCCACTGGACTACGGCCTGGTGGGGACCCTTTCTGGCCGCTACCGTCATCAAGCCCTGCCCCAACGGACAGATGGTGGACCTGGGGACTGACTCAAGTGCTGAGGCCATTTATAGTTTTGTAAACAGCTTTGTCACCGCCTAAGAAATGACAGGTACTCCACAGTGTCAACTGCACCTGTAGCTTTCCTTTTTCTTCTTTGCAAACAACAGATTCCTCTTCTGGGTCCTCACACCAGATGTTGTGGCAATCGAGGGGGAGATGTGCTTTCTGAACAGTACGACCACGTCCAGAGCAGCAGGGGTTGAGTCTCGCGCACGCACCTTCGTCGGTCCCCAGGACTGGCCACGGAGCCCCGCTTGGAGAAGGCGCTGAGTACTTACTTGCAGATGGACTAGTGAAAATGACAGTGGTCCCCCCTCCCCGCCCACTCCCATCTCCTCCAGGACAGGGCGGAGGGCCATTGGACAGTGCTGAGGGTGGAGTGAGGGCTGTGAGGACACCAGGAAAGGAACACCCTAGAAAACCCTAGGGTCGTAAGGTCAAGGTGAATGCACGGCCACCAGGGGAATGGGGCTCCCACATAGGAGACTGAAGGAGTTGGGCCAGATCGCGTCCTCCATACCCCCTGTCACAAGAGTGTCTCCAAAGCTCCCATGTGGGTCCCAGGAACATCGTGCGGCAGAGCCCACACGTAGGTGCTGCCCCAGCGACCCCAGCTGAGCTCCCGGCCGGGGGCCAGCAGCACCCGCCAGGGTCGTGAGTGAGCCCTCCTCGACGTCAGCCCAAGGGACCCTTCACACGGTGGCCGCCCCGCCAGCCTCCGTTGCCACTGCGGGAGAGGCGCCAAGCCGCACCTGCTGTCAGTCCCTTCCAGTCCTGACCTACAAAGTCATGAGTAAGATTTAAGGGTTGTGTTAAGCTAAGTTTTAGGGTGACTTGTTATGCGGCGCAGTGCCCAGCACACCTGCCCTTTCCCCGCCCCTCCCTCGCCTGGGGAGGGAACGCTGGGCGGGTGGCAGTGGCCGGCCGTCTGCAGTCCGGACGCTTTCCGAGAGCTGCGCACCCGCCCGCAGGAGAAACCGGAGGAACGCCCCCTGGGGGCTGCTTCCAGACCAGGAGACAGTTCCTAGTGTGCTCATTTGTTCGTTTTGTTCTTTCGAGTCCTCATAAAAGTGAACTATTACGGAATCTGCGTTGCTCTGACTTACTTCCCTTAACATAGCGCGCCCTCGGTCCATCCATGCTGTCCCAAATGGCAAGACTTCGCTCCTCTGACGGCTGAGTCACAGTTCGTTGTGCGCACGAGCCACTTCCTCTTCGCCCACCCGTCTGCTGGCAGGCCCCTCCTGGGTTACTTCCATGTGCTGGCTGTCGGATGCAACGCTGCAGTGAACGTGGGGGGCACATGTCTTTTCAAATCAGTGTTTTGGATTTCTGCAGGTATATACCCAGAAGTGGAATCGCTGGGTCATAAGGTTAGTTCTATGTTTAATTTTTTGAGGGCCCGCCATGCTGTTTTCCACGGTGGCCGCACCAATTTCCAGACCCACCCACAGCGCGCAAAGGTTCCCTTCTCCCCGCACCCTCGCCGACACTTGTCTGATAGGTGCGAGGTGATATCTCACTGTGGCTTTAATTTGCACCTCTCTGAGGACTAGTGACATCGAGCATCTTTCTTCTGTATGTCTTATACTGGCCCTCCGTACCAGACGGGAGGCGTTTGGGGGATGGGAGAAAAGGGGGAAGAGATTAAGAAGTACAAATTGGTAGTTACGGGGCATCATGGGGACTAAAGCCCAGCATAGGGAGCATCGCGCACACGAATGTGCCAACACCCACGGGCTCATTCACCCTCATGCCCCCCACGCGCCCACTCCACACTCTCCGACTCCTCACCCCACACTGTCGCCTGCCCACGGTCCTGGGGGGCCTCTGCCACCGGGGAGGTGGTTGGGTAGGCCAGGCCTGAGTCCAGAAGCAGGCGGCGGCTGTTTGCGCAGCTAAGTACTGTGTACTGAGTGGCTCAGCGGCCGGGCCGGGGCTTATCTCCGTCAACAGGGCGCCCACGAGCCTGCCCGCAGCATCCATTAGCCGCAGCCGCCGGAACCCGGTCCCACCGCACTTATCTGGCCATTACTGATAAGGACCGGAGGGAGCTGGGGGCCCGCCACTCCCCGGCCTCCTACCCCGCCTGATCGCCCCGCAGATCCGGAGAAATGATGGGGTTAGGGGCCCCCCCATCCAGGGGAGGCCGGAAGCCTTTCCAGCGCCTCGCCTCTGCTGTTCATGCTGCTCAGTGGGCCCTCTCCCTGCCGCTCGCTGCCGCCCCCTGCCGCCCCCAGGGCGGTACTGCGGCCGCCCGCCCAGGTGGCTGCACACCTGTTTGTCCCGGCCTCCCCCTGTGCACCCTCGTCTTGACCTGGACTCCCAGCGGGTGGGAGCAGGAGGCTCCTCAGGAATCTGCGAACACTACTACTACCACCCCTTCTACTAATTATAATAATAATAATATCTACCTTGAACGAGGCTTAGCTGAGGCGCAGGGCTGCCAGAGAAGCATTACTATCATCTGATTTCCGGGGCCCGCCAGCTGGTCCCTGACACCTCGACGAGGCGGGCCCTGGTTCCCGTCGTACAGAGCTGAAAGCCTTAGCGCACGGATTTCACCTGGTGCTGTCTGAACCCAGAGCCTCACTGGCCTCCTCCTCAGACACCAGCCGGTTGGCCGGGGGAGGAGACTGAGGCAGAGCTGGTAGGCAGCAGGGAGCCAGACCTCTGTGAAGCCACCTCGGTGCCCTGCCCACCGCATCCGGGTGTCAGGCACCGGCGCGCTCCGAGGTTACAGCAGCGGATGGTCTGAAGTGTAGACCAGCGCCCTGCGGGATCCTTAAACCTCGATTTTGCCCCTCATCAAACCCAGCCTGGCCGCGTGAGGCGGTGGTACCCAGCAGGGCATTGCTGGTTCCTCTTCCAAACTTGCAGAAAAGTGGTTATATGACTTTTATCATGAAAAAGAAAAGACCCTTCTACATACAAAAACAAATGGAAGAAATATAAAGGAAATTTTTATTAATAGAACTACATTGAAATGTAACACTTCTTTAGGCGATGAAAAACTAAGTTAAAAAGCAGGCCTCGAGATTAAGAAAGCATATTCACAACATAGACAGTCAAAAAAGCACAGAGGTCTGGAATACAGGTGGAGCACCTGCAAATCCATAAGAAATGACAGGGATCCCCATTTCAAAAAGGAAGTATAAGACACAAATGACTAATAAATGTGTAAAACATTTATTCCATCTTGCTATTAATCAAAAAGTACAAATTAAACAAAGACCTACTTTTTTTTAAAGATTTTGTTTATTGTTAGAAAGAGGGGAAGGGAGGGAGAAAGAGAGGGAGAGAAACATCAATGTGTGGTTGCCTCTCATGCGCCCCCTACTGGGGACCTGACCAGAAACCCAGGCATGTGACTTGACTGGGAATCGAACCGGCAACCCGTTGGTTCATAGGCCAGCACTCAATCCACTGAGCCACACCAGCCAGGGCAAAGACCTACTTTTTCAAATAAAATGTTTGGCAAAGAGTTTTGTGAATGATAGTGCCATTTATCACCCCCATTTGCCGGGGCCATGGTGAGCCCCTTCTAAAACACTGGCAATGAGACTGTGAGAGGACTTTCGGGGGGGGTGGCAGTTTAGAGCAACGCGTGTGCCCTCTTTTCCCGGGCCCCCATTTCCGGGAGGGAAGCCAGCGGGCACATCCAGAGATCAGCAACAGGACACCCATCTCAGCAGCAAGCAACAATCACACACACACACACACTCGCGAAGGGACACAACACAAATCTTCAAAATGCCAACAACAGAGAAATCACAGTATCTATGAAAGATGCCACTATTTTTGTGGAGTCATTAAAAATTGTGTTTTAGAAAAATGTTAAATGGCATGAAATATTTATGACATATGCTTGCAGGGGAAATATGCATAGTGTGAAAAAAAAAAAGCACATACAGAATGATTCCAAATCTATACATATACGCAGAAATCCTGTAGGGCCCTGGCCGGGTACCTCAGTTGGTTAGAGCGTCATCCCGATACACCAAGGTTGCCAGTTCGATCCCTGGTCAGGGCACATACATAAAGCAACCAGTGAATGCACCGATAAGTGGAACAACACAAGAAATCAATGTTTCTCTCTCTCCCTCCCCATCTTCCTCTCTCATTCTAAAAACTCAATAAATAAAAATTTACCCTGGCTGGCATAGCTCAGTGGATTGAGCACGGGCTGCGAACCAAAGCATCACAGGTTCGATTCCCAGTCAGGGAACATGCCTGGGTTGCAGTCCACAGCCCCCAGCAACTGCACATTGATGTTTCTCTCTCTCTCTTTATCTCCCTTCCTTCCCTCTCTAAAAAGAAAAAAAAAGAAAAAGAAAAAAAATTTAAAAAAAAGAAATCCAGTAGGGATATTTTATACACAAAAATATTAAGAGTAGTTATCTCTTGGGATGGCATTACAAATTATTTTTTTCTTTATATTTTTCTGTAAGTTTTATGCTTTACAGTGAATATTACTTTTATAATCACAAAAGTTTTAATTGAGAAAGTGAAAAATGGACAAGAAAGGAGCCCTGGCTGGTGCGACTCCGCTGGCAGGAGAGTCGCCCTCTGACTGAAGGGGTCAGTTGGGTTCCCGGTCCGGGCACAGGCCGAGGTGGCAGGTCCCATCCCCGGTCGTTGCACAGGTGGTCCCCAGCCCATTGGGCGCATACGGGGACAACCAATCAACGTTCTCTCTCACATCACTGTTTCCCTCTCTCTTCCTTTCTCTCTAAAAGCAATGGGGGAAAAAAAAAGTCCTTGGGTGAAGACAAAAATTAAAAAAAAAAAGAAATGAGTACAAAAAATATGTATAATCTGTAAAGCATTGTTTTGTCTGTCTTTTGGGCAATCTGGGCCAGAGACCCCTGCTTTTGAAGTTTGCTCGGGGAGAGGAGACCTCACTTGCTCCTCTGCGGGGCCCCCAGACTCCCCACAAGCTGCCCCCAGCGGGCCCAGACACAGGAACCTTTGCCGTGGCGCAGGCATCTCGCCCGAGCTCCACCTGCTGCCGCGGCCTTCTTTCCCACCTTCGCTCCGCGAGGCCGGGCTCCGTTCTCCTGGGAGGAACAGGTTCCAGATTCTCCAGGATGAGGCAGCAGAGTGGGGACACCCCCGCAGCCCACAGAGAGAGGTGAGTGTCCAGGTCTCTCTCCTCTGAAGACAGGCCCCGAGCGTACATTCGGGATGGATGGCATCGGGGTGTCTGAGGAGGGGCTGGCTGCCCATCGCTCCTGGTGGTTCGCCCGAGGACTGGCTCGCGTAATTTCTGTGCTGGGTGCACCCCGAGTTCCTACAGTCTTGCGGCCTCAAGGAAAGGCTCATTTGGGGACTGTGGCATGAGAAAGGCCTGCAACTGGAACCCACTGACTTCCAACAAGCCACTTTGCTCTGAGCCTCGGTTTCCTCATCGGTACATGGGAATAAGAATGACACCTTGCAAGGTCACGGGAAGGACCACAGATAATGGGGAACGGACCCAGAGTAGCTGCCCACTAAACCGTACCCAGGCTGCTGCACCCACCCCAGGGGAGCGGCTACGGCTATTCCCAGGGGAGCCCACCTGTTCCTGCCCCCTGTCCAGTCGCCTGCTCACTCGGGAAACTCATGCCCAGCCGCACAGACCACTTTTTGAATCCCAGCTCTGCATGAACCATGGGGAGGGATCAGTGCGGCCAGGCACGCTGCTAAGCATTTCACCTTCAACCTCCACAGCAACCCTATGAGGCCCACATTACTAGCCCCTTTCTGCTGACAAGCAAACTGAGGCTCAGAGAGCAACCTGCCTCCTGGTCCCCCGGTGCCATAGCAGGTAAATGGCAACACCAGGGCCCAAGCTCAGGCATGTCTGGCTCTGGCCTGAGCCCCCATATCCCAGGCTGCCTCGTGGGGCCAGATGCCAGCACATTCCTCCGGCCCCTAGGTCCACGCCTCCTCTGAGGTCAGCACAGGTGTGGGTGGCTGTGGCCCAGAAGCCGCGTCTCTATTCCCGGCATTCCCAGCCTGGGCAGAGCTCTCCCCTCCCCTGCCCTTACTAATTGCACCAGAAGCCTCCTGAGAAAATCAGCCTTCCCTCTCCTCCCACCCCTCCCGCTCTCTGGCTTAATTACTCCTCCTCCTGGCTGTAATGAACGCCTCTGAGCCCCTGAGGCAGAAACTTCAGCGGGAGGAGCAGCACCGTGACTCAGCCCCCTTTCCCCAGGCCCTGTCCTTTGAACCTCGTAGGGGAGCAGCCTCAGCTTCAGCTGCAGAGGGCATGTGTGGGCGAGAGACTCCCAGCCCCTCAACCTCCTGGCCCCGGATGGAAGGCAGACACGAAGGATCTGCTCTAGGTTGGGGGTCCAGCCCCTCAGCCCCTCAGCCCCTCATCCACCAATCTGCCCACAGGCATCGGAATGCCTCCCAGTTTCTCAGCGCCCACAGGGCCGGCACGAGGCTGCTACTCTTTTTTTTATTTTAAGGATTTTATTTATTTATTTTTAGAGAGAAGGGAAGGGAGGGAGAAAGAGAGGGAGAGAAATAGCAATAGCCTCTCACATGCCCCCTACTGGGGACCTGGCCTGAAACCCAAGCATGTGCCCTGACTGGGAATCGAACCAAAGACCCTTTGGTTCTGAGGCCAGCATTCCATCTACTGAGCCACACCGGCCAGGACAGAGGCCACGCCTTCTTTTTCATTCATTCAATCCAATACTCCCTGCTCTGTGGCAGTCCCTGGGAATGTGACAGGGAGCAAGACAGACAAGGCATGTGCACTCTGGGAGCTTATGATCTAGTGAGAACACAGCCCGAAACAAGTGAATGAAAAGATTAAGCCCTGGCTGGCGCAGCTCAGTGGATTGAGTGTGGGCTGCGAACCAGGCATCGCAGGTCCGATTCCCAGTCAGGGCACATGCCTGGGTTGCAGGCCACGGCCCCCAGCAACTGCACATTGATGTCTCTCTCTCTCTCTCTCTCTCTCTCTCTCTCTCTCTCTTTCTCCCTCCCTTCCCTCTCTAAAAATAAATTTTAAAAAATCTTAAAAAAAAAGAAGAGGAGACAAACACAGGGAAGGGAGAGAGCTATGCGACCCTGGGACCGGAGACTGGAGTGGTACATCTGCAGGCCAGCTATGCCCAGGACTGCCAGCGAACACCGAAAGCTGGAAGAGACAAGGAAGGATTCTCTCCTATGAATTTCAGAGGTAGGGTGGCCCTGATGACACCTCGATCTTGGACTTCTAGCCTCCAGAACTGTGAGACAATACATTTCTGTTGTTTTAAGCCACTCAGTCTGTGGTAGGGCAGGAGTAATATAAAATGTTTATCCTGCCCTGGCCTGGGGGCTCAGTTGGTTGGAGCATCATCATGTACACCAAAAGGCTGTGGGTTCGATTCCCGGTCAGGGCACATGCCTAGGTTGCAGGTTTGATCCCCAGTCAGGGTGCATACAAGAGGCAACCAATCTACGTTTCTCTCTCATATGGATGCTTCTCTTTCACCATCTCTCTCTCTCTCTCTCTCTCTCTCTCTCTCTCTCCCCCCCTTCCCTCTCCTTCCCCTCTCTCTCTCAAATCAGTAAACATAGCCTTGGGTGAGGATTCTTTCCCCCAGTGTCTATCTTCCTCTTTCCATCCTGGGGCCCGTGGAGGCTGCTGGGACAGGACTTCTAACATGACAGATACATCTGAAACGCTGTGGTCCGAGGCCATTTTTGCGACATCCCTACAACCAGAGGGAGCGCACAGCTTCTTAAAATAGAAGGTGTTTATGCTTGATTTGAAACTGAATTCTACCTGGGCAAAAGATGTGCTTATGTGTACAAGGCAAAGAGCAGCACAGCGACTCCTGGTGGCAAAGGAGCAAAGCCAGAGCCGTCTCAGGGAGGCGGCTGGCGCCAAGTTCCGAAGTGGCCATCCTGGTGAGGCCGTGGGACACAGAACCCGTGTGATGCTGCCGCCCTCGAACATTTCAACTTATTGAAAAGTAAACAAGTAAAAATGGATGTGTTCTCTTGAACAAATGTTTATGACATTCTGATAAGTGAAAAATCAGGAAAATGAATTGTATGTACATAATAACACAGCTGTGTTTTTTAATGTATAAAAAAGAGTTTGGACATAGACCAAATGCAAATAGTTGCTGTATTATTAGTTTAGGTGGGTTTCGTTTGTCTAGTTTCAGTAATTTTCCCAAATTACTTTTATAGTGAAAAAAATTTTACTTATTTTTGTTGGATTTTCATATTACCATTAAATTCAATAAATCGGTTAATAAGATGTATAAGTTTTGCCTCGGCTGGTGTGGCTCAGTGGATTGAGCGCCAGCCTGGGAACCAAAGAGTAGCCAGTTCAGGTCCCAGTGCGGGCACATGCTGGGTTGCGGGCCAGGTCCCCAGTGGTTGGTGCGCAACAGGCAACCATACATTGATGTTTCTCTCCCTCTCCTCTCCCTCCTTTCGCCTCTCTAAAAATAAATAAATATTTTTTAAAAGTATGTAAGTTTCGAGTGTACAGTATTAGAACACACCATCTGTGTATTGCTTTGTGTGCTCATCACCCAAAGTTCAGTCTCTTTCCATCGCCATGTATCTGGCCCCCTTTGCCCCCTTCCACCCCTCCCCCGGTTTTGTGTATTTATTTATTTAAATGCTATCCTAACTGTGACCACCTGGTCCACTTTCCATTCTCACTGTCAGGCCCCGGGGCTCTTGGCAGAAAGAATATTTTGCAAAAAAATGTGTCTGACTCCTGACCTAATGTATTAATACTATCCATTGAGGCTAAATCTGGTCTTTGAGAAGTTCAATGTAAACCACACCAAAGATATGCCTGGAGGAATAACAGAATTACATATGTAAATGAAATCCACCCTCCCCACCACCACCACCGCTCCCACCCCACCCTCAGTCCATTCCTTATCTTCCAAGAGTCCAGCTAGGATCCGGCCACGCTCCTCAAAATCCTGCAGTGGCTGCCCAGGTCTCCCTAACTGTCACCCAGACCACTGACCTCCACCTACCCTCCGCTTTGCCATACCCCTGCCCTTCCCCCGCCCCACCACACTAAGCCAGGGATGCGACGTTTCTCCCCACGAAGAAGCCGAAACAGGAAGACCACTACAGTGGGAGTGCAAGTCCTCCTCACAGGCAGCCCAAGGCCAGTCTGTGAATGAGGCTTGGACTGGAACCTGCACATTCTGACCCCAGATCAAGGTCAGGGCCACGCCCTATCTAGGGGTACACTCACCCATCACCCTGCCGGCACAGTGTATGCTCCACCGAGTGCCCCGACTGAGGATGCCTGAGGCCCCTCTTCCCGCCTTTGCCCCAAATAAAACCTCCCACTCCCAACACCTTTGCCCTGATTCCCGGCTTAGGCTGCGTCCTCACTCTGACCCCGCCCCCGGGCTGGATTTTCAAGGCAGAGGGCTGGGGTATCCCGATCCAAGAGAGGTGCGCGAAGGTGGGGTGGCCAGAACCCGGGGGAAGGGGTGGTAAGCCGGGGCATGAAGGGACCAGGAGTTGACCCCCACACCAGTCACCCAGAGCACGATCCCACTAGTCTCCCCAGATGAATCTCAGCATTGCCCGCAGACCCCATTCTGCCAGTGGGGATTCACCCGGACCTGGTACCGTGTGGCCGGATCGACGTCGCCCCCTTGTGGCCATAGTTTGCAACTACAACTTTGCCGGCACCCAGTGGCATCGGTCCTCTGCACACTGAGGTCAGAACGAATGGGCAGTTTGGGACCTGGACCTGTGCCCTAAGTTCCCTAATTCCAAGAGGTTATTGACCAAACTACGACAGTTTCCTGAGCCCTGATACCCCACCATCCCCTCCCTACACACGACCTCACCTTGGGACGTGCACTAATATGATTAACCATATGAAATTTCCATTCGTTGCCTGTTAACATGTAAACACACACACACAAACATACAACACACGCACATGAACTCTGCCCCACACCTCATACACACGGACAATACATCAGGCTTTTATTTATTCTATACAGCATGATTGCGAATTGTTACTTACACAGAAAGGACACAAAATCCTTTGAAGTACAATACATCAGGCTTTTATTTATTCTATATAGCATGATTGCGAATTGTTACTTACACAGAAAGGACACAAAAATCCTTTATATATATATATATATATAACACCTGAAAAGACTTGACCCCCAAAGTATCTTGTTCCAAAGGAACATGAATGAGATGAAACACCTCCACACACTCCTCCCCGGGAGCTTCCCGCCACGGGACAGGATTCTACCACCAGCACTAACGACGCCCCCTTAACCGCAAGTCCCGCAGAGCACCCCAACCCCGCACGGCCCTGAAGTTCACGCACACCACGCCCAGCCCAGCTCCACGGCAGCGTCTTCTGCTCCCCTTTCCACCTCCTCCTCGGCCTCAGGTTCACCGGCACATCCTCATATGGAACGCCACCACCTCTAGGGACCCGCCCACATCTCTGCTCGCCTATTTTTGGACTTGATCACATACAGAATCCCCAGGGATCTAGTGAAAATGCAGGTTCTCACTCCGCAGGCCCAGACGGGGCCCCAGACTCCACTTTCTAACCAGGGCCCAGGTGGTGCCACGGACCGACCACACTCGAGTAACCAGCCTCGGCCTCTTTCTCCGACCACAGTCTCCTGGGGAGTTCCATCCGAGAACTCGGGCCGCATCCAAGGCCCCGCCCCCCCCCCCCCGCCAGCCGGCTTCCCCAGCCTGGCCCCCCACCACCCCACCGACTCAAAAGAGCCAGTGATGAGTGAAGCCGATGGCCTTTACTCAGGCTTTGAAGTGGCGACATCGCAGGCTGCCCCCTCCTTCCTGAAACATTTCCACCCGTGTATTCCGGGGGATTCCTGGTGGGCCTCCTTCTCTGGATGCCTCCAGCATCCACCGTGGGCTCCGTGGCAGCTCCTGTGCACATGCAGGGCTGCTGGGAAGCGCCACCTGTGCCCGGAAAGCACTGCATCTTCACTCGTGGAAAACCAGCCTCCTAGGAATTCTGTAATCATGGCCACACCCACTTCCCAGCATTCCCGCGAGAATTAAATAAGTTAATACATGTTGCATGCTTGGGACAGTAACTGAGGAAGAGTTTGCTGTGACTATCTTTAAGATAGTAGCCTTCGCTGAGTACCCCCAACCTCCAGAGATTGTCACCCGGAAGGAAGACCCTTCCTGTCACAGGGTTGTGGACACATTCTTTTACCCACCCACCTACCTACCTACCTGTCTCTTTTCTCTTAATCATCTCTGAGGGAAGGTCTCTATTCAGATGCTCACCTGTCAGCAATCTCTCTCTTACACTTTTAATCTCTTCCTTTGGACAACCCCTGGCCCCCGGCGCCGCCGCCACCACCAGGGTAAGTAGCCAGAGAGAAGCAGAGAGTAGGGAGCCCTCTGCTGGACAAGAAGCTCATAGCACACTTGCAACGGATCGTCTTAAATCGCAGGGCCCCCTCCTCGACCTTGCGCCCCGCTCTCTCTGTGTGTGTGTGCAGTATCTAGGAATATTGCACAGACTTATGCCTTGTAAGAAAACTATGCCTGGAAGAAGCAGACTAACTTTTATTGAGTATTTACCTTATGTCAGACTGAGAACTTGCACATACGGCAATTCTTTGGATTTTCATTTTTAATAGTTTTAACTTAACTTAATTTTTTAAATTTTACTTATTTTTAGAGAGAGGGAAGGAAGGGAGAAAGAGAGGGAGAGAAACACCAATGTGTGGTTGCCTCTTCAGCACCCCCTACTGGGGACCTGGCCCGAAACACAGGCATGTGCCCTAACTGGGAATCGAACCGGCAAACTTTCTGTTCACAGGCCGGTGCTCAATCCACTGAGCCACACTAGCCAAGGCTGGACTGTTTTCATGTTGAAGATGTCCAAACATATGTAAAAGTGAAGAGGCAGTATAATGAATCCCCATAACCCTTCCCCCAGCGGGGGGAGAGGCCCTGCTGACACAGTGATCCAGGGTCACTTGCTGGGCCTGGAGTTAATCATCTACTGGGAATACCCCGGTGCCCCATTGGCTGCCGAGGACCACAGCCCTCTGGGCTAAAGCCCAAGAGTGGGAAGCAGCTCCCCAGCCAGGATCTGCCCCTGCCCCTTCTGGGGAAATGGGGCTGATGCAGAAATGAGTGGGCCCTTGACGAGCCCCCAGGCCGAGGAGAGAGACATCAACCCTGCCCTCAAAGAGCCCTAGTGTGGAGGGAGAGACCACGCTTGCCTTCACAGGGGCCCCAGAGTTGGGAGGAGGCAGGAGGCAGCAGCAGCTGGAGGGAAGGCCTCGGAAGGGGCGCACCATTGGGCGGGAAGGAGTAGAGAAAGACCAGCGCAGGGTCAGAGACCCAGAGAAGCACAGGGAACCCTGAGTGCAGAGGCACAGGGGGGACACAGTGTGGGGGTGGGGAGACAGGGGTGCACCTCTGAGGCTGGAGGCTCTGAGGGCGGGGCAGGGGCTAGAACCACCTCTTCTGGTGGATTCTGGGAAGTGTGCGTGTGTGTTGGGCGGGGCGGGGGAGGAGCAGCAGTAAGGCGGGAAAGGCCCCGGAGGTGGCCCCACAGGGGAGGGGCCCTAGAGGCCCCTGGGCCATTGCCTCACTGCCTGTTGGGACCCAGGCTTTCTAAGTAGGAAGATAAAAAAAAAGTTAGTGGAGGAGGTCACAAAAGCCAGCTCCCCCCGACCCGGCCAAAAGTCTCCTGTGCACGTATGCATGCATGTATGTGTGTTGGCGAGGGGTCCCCAGAAGGGGTCCGTGCAGTCACCCAGCATCCTCTGGGATGCTCGGGAAAGAAACAGCCAGTTTCTTTCTCTCCACTCAGGCACAGCCCCAGGATGCCTGTCACCGAGCGGGGGGCTGGGGGGGGTCGGAGGCACAGACCAGCACACATAAGGAAGCCGTGAGCAGGGGCGGGTGGGAATGTAGGTCTCCGAGGGTCTGGCTGTGACACTAAAGCTGTGCGACCTTGGCCAAGACACCGCCCCTCTACAGTGGTTGTGCCCTCCTCCACAACCACAGAGGGTGGGACTCCATGGAGCAGAGCGTGCCCAGTGCTGGCCACGGACAACTGATGGCCGATGAATCACACCCTGTGAAAGTTTACAAACCCTTTTAAATTCTTGCTTCAGAGCACGGACCTGGAGCAGAACGGCTTTGCTTCCAAGACCAACTCCACTGCTTCCAGCAGAGTGACCCAGGCCCTTACATACTTCTGGGCCTCAGGTTCCTCATCCGTAAAATGGGGATCCTAATACCCATCCTGTGTTACCAACAGAGCAGGTAACCCTGTCCAGCTGGAATTTGATACTATTGTTTTGTGCTTTATCCTCAAGGCTTTCTTCTGTTTGTGGTCGGTGACCCCGCCCTTCTAGTTGCAGTCCTGATATGGATAAAGTCTAAAGAAAATGTTTAATGTAGCCTCAGCTGATGTAACTCAATGGATTGAGCATGGGCTGCAAACCAAAGGGTCACGGGTTCGATTCCCAGTCAGGGCACGTGTCTGGGTTGCAGGCCAGGTCCCTAGTGAGGGCCACGTGAGAGGCAACCACACACTGATGTTTCTCTCCCTCTCTTTCTCCCTCCCTTCTCCTCCCCCTCCCCCTCTAAAAATAAAGTGTTTAACCCCTAATAAGGGGTAATTTAAGGATACGACACCCTTCTTCAAGGTGGTACTCCGGGGCTGGAGCGCTTGAATCAACCTTGTTTGAGCTTGGACCCCTGGGCAGAGGCGCCCCGCCCTCCCGCAGCGCTGCCATCTTACCCCCTCCTCCCCCTCCCCCCTCCTTTCAGTCCCCTCCCTCAGTCCGCGGTGGGGGTGGGGGTAAATGCCACCTGCTCTCTCCTCTTGCTTCAGTCAGAATCCCCTTTAATTTTCCAAAGTCACCCCTGGATCCGCGGAGCCCTTTCTGCAACCCGCCTTGGCAGCAGATTAAAGAAGCTGTCATCCTTTATCTCAGCCATGTGACCCTCGCTAAAGGGAGAGTTCCGTACTCCCCCACCGGGGGGCGGGGGATCCTGTGGGCCCCGCCTCCTGAACCACGGTCCGAACCTCTTCAAACGCACCCAGAGCCAACGGGGGAGCCCCCCGCCACAAGCCAGCCCGGTCCTGCGGCAGGTTAAGAGGCCCCCAGAGCTCTGCACAGACGGTCACTCGTGGTGGGGAGAGCTGGTTTGGTTGTCATGGCGATGATGCAGTTGGCCTGGGCCCTCCGGGCCACTCCCGCGGTCGACAGGCTGTGGAGTTCCGGAGGCACCGCGGGCGCTCGGAGAAGGCTGAGCGGCAGCGTGCGGCGGTGGGCGGCGAGGGGTGCCAGCCCGGGGCGCCGGCTCAGCACGGCCTGGGCGCCCGCCCAGACAGCGCTAGAAGAGGCCGTGGGTGTTGAGGACGATGCCCACTCACCTGCAGATAACAAGCCATTGTGGGCGACACCCCCCGCGCCCCCGGTGCCCCCCGAACCTCCCGGGCCCGCGGGCGGCCGCTCGCTGGTGCAGAGGGACATCCAAGCCTTCCTGAACCAGTGCGGCGCCAGCCCCGGGGAGGCGCGCCACTGGCTCATGCAGTTCCAGACCTCGCACCACCCTGCGGACAAGCCCTTCGCTGTTATCGAGGTGAGAGGACCCCCGCGTCCGCTGTGTCCCCGCGAGGGTGTGGGGGTTGTGGGGCAACCTGTCGCCAGGCAGGCAGGACGGAGAGCAGACGCAGCACAGCGCAACCCGCAAGGGGCTCAAAGGACCCGGGACACCGACAGCGCTCAGGACTGGGCGAGGCTTTGAGCTCTCGCAAAAGTCTAGCGCTGGGCCCGAGCGCGGAGCCTGGGACACTAACCCGCCAAGTGTGAGGCGCTGGAGAACCGGACATGGGCCCAGTTAGGATGACAACTGAGGAACCTGGACAGGAGCCACTTGCGTCACCCCCTCCCCGAAAAATGTCCTAGAGTCCAAGGTCGCGGGGAGGAGCGGAGGGAGGAACACTGGTGTGAGATAAGGGGATGGCAAGACCCAGCGGGGCAAAGGGCGGAGCAGGTGGGTGCCAGTAGCCAGACATGGGGCCTGACTGCTCCCAGGCGGCGTGGGGACACCTAGCGGGCCCCGAGAGCACAGCAGGCGTCGGGGCCAACGACTCACCTTCTGACACGCCCACTCCTCCGCAGGTGGAGGAGGAGGTGCTCAAGTGCCAAGAGGGCGTGTCCAGCCTGGCCTTCGCCTTGGCCTTCCTGCAGCGCATGGACATGAAGCCCTTGGTGGTCCTGGGGCTGCCCACCCCCACGGCGCCCTCAGGCTGCCTTTCCTTCTGGGAGGCCAAGGCTCAGCTCGCCCAGAACTGCAAGGCGCTGGTGGACGAGCTGCGGCACAACGCCGCCACGGCGGTGCCCTTTTTCGGTGGCGGGTCGGTGCTAAGCGCCGCCGAGCCGGCCCCCCACGCCAGGTTAGTGCCCGCCCAGCCCGCGGCGGAGTACTCAGGTCAGAGGACCCCGCCCGTGCTGCCCCACCCCGGCCGGCCTGGAGGGGCCCTCTTGAACACTGCGTCTGGCCCGCAGCTACGGGGGCGTCGTCTCCGTGGAGACCGACCTGCTGCAGTGGTGCCTGGAGTCGGGCAGCATCCCCATCCTTTGCCCCATTGGGGAAACGGCTGCGCGCCGCTCCGTGCTCCTGGACTCGCTGGAGGTGACCGCCGCGCTGGCCAAGGAGCTGCAGCCCACCAAGATCATCTTCCTCAACAACAGGGGCGGCCTGCGCGACAGCAGCCACAAGGTGTGTCCCCCTCCTTTCGGGCCCCGCTCCCCACGACTAGCCGAGCCCCTCTCCAGCCTAGCGGGTCCAGATGGGGTGTCACAGAGAGTGGCACGGCGGGCAGTGCCCAGATCAGAGACCTCTCTGGCCGAGGACTCTGGGAGGAGGTAAGAGTCAAGGGCTCGGCCAGGAGAGGTCCCTCGGGTAGGGTGGTCCAAGGCCAGCTGTGGGCCGGAGGCTCATTCCCAGGCCCCGGACGCAGGTCCTCAGTAACGTGAACCTGCCCGCCGATCTGGACCTGGTGACCAGTGCCAAGTGGGTGAGCCCCAAGGAGCAGCAGCAGATTCGGCTCATCGTGGACGTGCTCAGCCGACTGCCGCACCACTCCTCGGCCGCCATCACCGCGGCCGGCACGCTGCTCACCGAGCTCTTCAGCAACAAAGGTTAAGGAGGCGGGTGGGCGCGGCCGGGTTCCCGGAGTGAGCCCTCGCCCACTGGGGTGGGGGTGGGCTAGGCAGGAGAAGCAGGGGGTAGGGGGGGCCTCCCCTTCAGTAAGACCATAGGGGGACTCCACCTCAAAGGCCTCCAGCTCTTGCTGAACCTGGCGGAGGTGAGCACAGTGCACCAGGCCCGTCGGCCACTTGGATGGAACTAGACAGATGGGCGTGGCTTGGGGCATAGAGGGCGGGGCTTGGGGGGCTGGAACCAAGTGGAACAGACCAGACTAGGAGACGTGGGCGAGTGGTGGGGGGTCGGACCAGGGGAAGTAGGTGGGAGTGCGGGCGGTGGGCTGACCTTCAGGGACAAACTGCCCGGGACACGCATCTCCCTGAGTGCAGGTCACACTCCAGATCTGCGCAGCCCACACAGAGCATTTCACTGGGGAGATCTCCCAACGAGCCCCCGCCCTGTCTTGAACCCCCACTGGGCCACCCAAACGAGGCGAGGATGCGACCTGGCTCTCCAACGAAACTCACCCCTCCCTTCTGTCGCACCCCCAGGGTCCGGGACCCTGTTCAAGAACGTCGAGCGGATGCTGCGGGTGAGCAGCCTGGACAGCCTGGACCAGGGCCGCCTGGTGGACCTGGTCAACGCCAGCTTCGGCAAGAAGCTCCGAGACGACTACCTGGCCTCGCTGCGCCCGCGGCTACGCTCTGTCTACTTCTCTGAAAGGTGAGCCCGGGGGCCTCAGGGGGCCGGGGGCCAAAGGACAGAGCGGGGCACTAAGACCAAGGAGACGTCCCAGCCTGACTCTTCCCGCGGCACCAGGTATAACGCCGCCGCCATCCTGACCACAGAGCCGGTACTGGGGGGCACCCCGTATCTGGACAAGTTCGTGGTGAGCTCCAGCCGCCAGGGGCAGGGCTCCGGCCAGATGCTGTGGGAGTGCCTGCGGCGGGACCTGCGCACGCTCTTCTGGCGCTCCCGAGTGACGAACCCCATCAACCCCTGGTAGGTCCCGCCCCTCCCTGCTCTGGGCTGGGCACCGCCCCCACCCCCAGCCTTCGCCGGCCCCGCCCCGGGGATCCAGCCGCCAGGAAGGCTGCGCGTCCCCTTCCCTCGCTAGCTGTCCTTCCCCACGGAAAGGCCCTGCCCTCTGCAGCCCCGCGTCTCCCAGGACCGACCACACACACAGCCTGAGATTTCCTCAGAGGCAGACCACACAGAACACACTCCGCCGCCCGCGCCCTGCGGCCGTGGATTCCTCGAAGCACACCCCCTCCCCACCGCCACCTCTTTCGGGGTCCCAGAAACCTGATGGTTCGGGCTCTGTGCCATGCCCAACTGCCCACTCTGCTCACTGCATCTCCAGCAGAACCCCCTGCCCTCTCTTTCCGTCAGCCACTATGCCCTCTCCCCCCATTGCCCTGCTAGTGGGCACCGAGCGTTGAACGGGAACCCCTCCTCTGGCTGCAGAGCCAGGGCCCTGTATGGAGCTCAAGAAGAGGGTGCCCTCATTCTAACCACAGCTGTGTGACTCCCGCAAGCTACCTCACTTCTCTGGGCTTTCTCAGCTGCTTCTCTGTGAAAGCCCCCACCACCACCACCAGGCTCTCAGGCGCTGCTGGGAGGGTAAAACCCGACAGCAGACGGCAGCTCCCAGCAGCGTGTCTAGCAGTAGGCGGCCCTCAGTGACGGCCCAGGGGGGGACGGGCACTGGCCCTGCACTGAGAGCCACCGCCACCCTCCCCCCTACCAGGTACTTCAAGCACAGCGACGGCAGCTTCTCCAACAAGCAGTGGATCTTCTTCTGGTTCGGCCTGGCCGACATTCGAGACTCCTACGAGCTGGTCAACCACGCCAAGGGGCTGCCGGACTCCTTCTGCAAGCCGGCTTCCGACCCGGGCAGCTGACCCTGGCCACCAGTCCCGCAGGCCCTGGGGCAGCCGGGGTGGACCAAAAGCCACGTCCGCTGGAAGGGAGCCCGGGCAGCCACGAGCTGGACCTGGTCTGTTGGCTGAGTGCTCCGCATGGAGGAAGCGGCCCCTACTCTCCTCTGCCCAGAGGCGGAGGGCAAAGTGGGATGAGCTCAGGGAAGAGGGTCCACCCAAGACCCCCGCTTGCTCCAAAGCTGCGACCACATGGCCTTCACCTTTCAGTCTAGGGATCTGGGGTAGGGGGCAGGGGCGGGCTGGCCTTCAGGGGTTCTTCTGCTCAGGGCTCACCTGAAGAACAAGTCCGTTTCTGTGGCCTCTGTGCTGTGTTTTGAGGCTTGCTTGCCCCACTATGACCCCTATCCACCTGACATTCCACCACTCGTTTTAATCCCTTTAGGTCTTCCGACTTCTCAGGAGGCTTTGATTAAAGTGCAAACTGCTGTCCGAGAGTTAGCTCACCCTTGAAAGGAGACAAGCAGCGGCCCTCTGGGAGCAAGCTCTCCGGGGCCAGAGAACCTGGGGACTCCCAGAGGGGACAGAAGGGGCCGAACCATGGCCGCTGCGGCCTCATTCGTTCCTCAGTGCAGCCCCCAGAGGGCTCCCCTGCTCCCGAGTTGGGAAACATCCTCCATTCCACACGCCAGAGCAATTTCAGCAGCCCGGCTCCCTTTCAGGCAGGGCCCAGAACCAAGCCCAGACTTGGCCCGGTTCCCCTTGGGCCCCTGGAGGTTGTGTCTCCTTCTCCGTGGGGGCGGAGAGGCCGCAGCCCAAAGCTGGAGGTTTCACTGAACCCTTCTGACCCCTGTCACGTGCCGGGCCCCACACTGGCTGTCGGGGCTACTTCCTGCCAGGAGGTGCATGGACCGGTGGGGAGAGGTTCAATTAATAAGCAGCTGCCACAACGCACCAGGGGCCGGGAAGGAACCAAACCCCAGGAGCTGCCTCTGTCTTCCCTCAGGAGAGGGGTGGGGTTCAGCACACCCCGGGCAGGGGCATCGGGCGGACCTGACCTGGAATCCAGCTCTCCGGCTGGCTCTGCCCTGCGGCTCGAGGCAAGCTGCTACCTTCCCCGAGTCTCCGTTTTCTCATCTGTAAAACGTGAAACCCTTGGACACTCAACGTTAGTTCTCTCCCTCTAGTTGCCCTCTCCAAGGATGTCATCGAAAACAACTGACACCAAAATTGGGGAGGGGAAATAAGCTCCAAGAGGGAGTGAGGTGAGAGACCAAAACAAGGTACTCCGGGGAAGATGAGGCGACCCTCGGAGAGAGAACCGGAGGACTGCGGGAACTCTCGGGGCAGGGGAAAGGCGGGCCTCGGTGGGGGTTAACCGGATCCGGTCTTCCTAGAAACCCAAGAGCAATCCCAGCCAATGGCAGAGTGCCCTGTGAGGAGGAGAACAGAGAAGCAAAGCCAAATGTCTGTATAAAATGTTTATTTTTGGAAGAGTGTGTGGTCTGGTATTTGGGAGGGCACTCGCTCCCACCAGGCCAACCGAGGAACTGGCGGCAGAAGGCGGGAAGCCGGCCGCTGCCCGCCCCACCCCCCACACCTGAGTCGTCTGGGGCCCGCTCTGCTCTCAAGGTGGGTGGCAGCTAGTGCCATGTCTGCCCCTGGCCTATCCTGAGGACCCGTGTGACCTCTGTGGAGCCCAGCCTCTCTGCTCCTCCTGGGCCTGATCCATGTGTCAACACGCATGCTCAGTCTCGGTCTCCAAAAGAGCACTGCAAAGCCCGGCTGCATCGGCCAGGTTCAGGAGGAAGTTTCCCCTTTTGCTCACCGCTGATTCTCAGTCTTCCTTCCTCTGCCTCCCACTCTCAGTACCCCCACCCTCGCCCAGCTGACTCGGTTTTCTGAGGCATGAGGCCCAGGGGAGCAGCTGGCCTCCGCTCTCCTCCTAACAAACAGGAAAAAACAAAAAACAGCCACCACCACCCCCTTGTAAGGCATTATCGTCAGGGCTCCCCTCATGCAGGGCTGAGCCCAGGAGCTGGGGGACAGACCGGCCTGTTGCCAACACATATACATGTACACAGAGCAAAGGATCGAACGAACAAACCAAAGAGCATAAATAAACGTAACCGGGCCAGCCCAAAGGCAGGGTGGCCCTCGGTGGCTCCCCACGCCCGTTTCAGCCTCTCCCTGTGGGACTCAGCCGTCCGTGGCCAGGATGACCGCAGTCCCAAAGATGCCCACACTCTCCCCAAGGAGCTTCATCTGGTTCCAGAACTCGACGCGCCGCGTGTTGTGCCAGTAGGCAACGTTGCCGTCGATGAGCAGCGTGACCGGGGGCAGCAGGACGGCCAGGATCTGGGCAGCCAAGGTCACGTAGTAGCCGGACAGGAAGGCCAGGGCCAGGACGCCGTACAGCACGAAGAACAGCTGGATCGTGAGTTCCCCTCCTGGGAGGTGGTTCAGATACGCCAGCCGGTCCTCCTTGCTGTACTGCAGCGAGTAGGCCTAGAGACACAGCATCTTGTAAGACTGACCGACGGGCTGAGGAGCCCGTCGGAAGCCTGGAGCTCAGCCTCTGCGAGGTGGGCTTCTGACTCCCCTCTCAGAGTCGGGGCTCTCTGAAAGTAAGGCCTGCGCCTTCCCCTCAGACTAGGGGGCTCCATGAAATTAGGGCCTACGTCTCTCCTCTCCCTGGGAGCTCAGAACGTAGGAGGTGTGTCTCCACAGCCAGACTGAGGGTCTCACCTCTGAATCCAGAGCTCTGCATGCAATATGGGACCCAGTAACTAAGAGCAGGCCAAGTAGCCTGATCACGTGTCCCTGCACGCTGGCCTTCCCTAGGGGCACTAAGGAGGACCATAATCGGCTACCCCTAGGCAGCCCCCATCAGCTCTGATTGGTGGAGTCGCAGCTGGGGCCTGAACCCCGCCAAACCTCTCCTCTGTCTCCTCTCCCTCTGGGAGCCAGAGCCATGAGAGGAATGATCCATCTTGTTCTGGCTCCCACGCTTGGGACTGAGTGGCAAGTCCAAACTTTTCTCCTCCTGGTGGCAATAGTATTGGAAGAATGCTGGCCAGGACTCAGGTATTTCCAGGGCCTCTGAGGCCCGGTGCTGGCAGGGGCGAGTCCCAGAGTCAGGCATCAGGACCCACACGCAATACCTTCTTCTTGGCCCACCTCCCTGGGTTCTGCCAAGCACGGGCTCACATTCCACTCCCAGTCAAGCACCTTCAGTCTACAGTCCCCCAACCTACCACGCAGATGAGGTAGATGCCCAGGAAGACCTGGCCAGTGGACTGGAGGGAACGGCTGCGGGGTTTCCGACGGTAGAGCTCCCCGGCGCCGCTGGCCAGCACAAGAAAGCCACCGATGATGGCAACTGTACGTGAGTACATGCGGACCTAGGCCAAGACAAGGAGGACCCCCGTCAGGAACTGCGACTGCCATTGATCTCCTGACTGCCCAGAGCATGGAAGCGTCCTCTCTACACATCCCTTTCCATCTGATGAACCCTCTTACCTTTTCCAGGTGTGGTGGGCAGGCACAGCAGAAACAGACAAGTCTATTTTATCAGAAGTGGCCCAGAGGGGTTAATAAAATTGTCCAAGATCCTACAGAAAGTGGCAGAACCCATATGCCAAGCACTGGCTCCTTCCCGCCCCCAGACCTGCAGGCTGGAATTCCAACGTTCTGTCTGCTCTATGACGTAGTCTGTTCCATAAAAAAACCCCACTGATCTCACTGCCCTGTAGCTGCTCACACTTCTGCCACCCCTACTGGACAGACGGCCCATTCCTTCAAGGGCAGTGCCTTTGTCCAGGCCTGTCTCCAACCCCATGACGCCCGGCACAGGTTCTGTCACATGCAGACTTAAATGTTACACTGGGATTACTTAAATTTCATAAAATCAGATCGTTGGATCAGGCACTCACCGAGGTTCATTTTGCCCCGAGCCTGAGATTACTAAACTAATGGTTGAAAGGGTTCTGGAAACCAGGTGACCTGGGTGCTGGTCCCACCTGTAATGCTGTGGCGTGACTTTAGATAAGTCTGTTTCCCATCTCTGGACCTGTTTCTACAGTCTGAAAGGAAGACTTGTGTGGTCTCTAAGGTCCTTCCATTCGTGCAGTCTGTAAGAATCTCCACACGCCTTGGGCTCCCCAACACCCTAGACAAGTCCTGCCCAGGGCCGAGGCGCTCACCTTCAGCCAGTCCCCGTAGTGTACGTAGCCCCCGATGTAGGCGGCATAGGTGCTAATGGCTAGCTGGAGTGCGGCTCCCAGCGCGAACCAGCGCCGCTTCACTCCGAAGGACATGAAGCTAGCGCACAGCACGGCGGCCCCCATGTCGAAGTACAGGTAGGGCACTGGGATGTCGGGCTTCCTGCACACCGGGAAGGAGTAAGCAACGGGGACAGAATGAAGCGAAAAGAAGAGCGCTGAGATCCCCCGCTGAGTTCCCGCCCACTCCACTGCTCCCCCAAACCAAGACTCCGTCTCACGGCCAGGTCCCCCGGCTCTATGCTCTAAACCCACCTTGCTCTCGACCAGACACCCTAACTCCGAGATCCCAATTCCTCCCAGACCAAGGGACACAACTTCTGAGCCCCATCACCTTCCCCGCCTCACCGCACCCCCGTTCCTGGGACGCGCCGTACTGCCTCCCACCGCCAGGGCCGCTTACCGGCGCGCCTCGGCCCTCTCGGCGTACAGCATGAGTTGGCTGAAGCAGCCCCAGAAGGGGCAACGAGTGAGCAACACCGAGCCCAACTGCATAAGCAGCTGCAGTGTCCACCGTCGCGATCCCACCTTCGATGCCATTTTGGAGAAGGGCAGTCCGCCGCAGCCTCAACCCGGGCGAGAAGGCGGCGCGGGGTTGCAATACGCAACTTCCGGCCTTGGGGAGTTTGCCTCTTGCCCGCTCCGCCCGGAAACAACGCTCTCGTTCTTCAGTTCCGGACTTTAGGTGAACTTGATGTAATGAAATAAACTAGTCTTTGAATGAGGCCAGACCGAGGCCCCAACCCTAACTCCACCGTTACTTTGAGCATGTTGCCTACACTTTCCAAAATTTATCTGTGAAACGCAAATGACATTCACCCGAGGGTTGTTGTGAGGTTTAAATGTGACAATGTTGGTTCTAGCACGTAGTGGGTGCCTACACACTCAAGCCAGAGGAAATCCTCTGCTTCTGTTTAAGTTCAAAGGGGGTTCTCCCGAGAGTTACCTGTAGAGAAGCCTGGTCTTGACCTCCCTTTGCCAAGTCCCCTAAAAAGGAGATCTGGTGTGGACATGTGGGGCATCTCAACTCAGCCAGTTTTCTTCAGCTCCCACACTCCCACTCTGGCACCAGCTACCATCTCTCGTGAGTTTAACTGCAGCGGGTTAAACCCACTGCAGTTAAACCAGCTGGTCCCCCTCACTTCTCCTTTGGCCTCCTCACTTGTGCTCAGCTCCCCTATTTTTTATCGCTGTTATATATTCAGCTGTCTGAATTCTCCCCTACCCTGCCCCAGTCAATCCCCACCCTGTCATCCATGTCCATGGGTTATTCACACTTATTCTTTACCTAGGCCATCCCCTTCCTTTCCTCTCATCCTCCGCCCCTTCCCGCTGGTTCCTGACAGTCTGTGCCTGTTTCCATGCCTCTGGTTCTATTTTGCTCACGTGTTTTGTTCCCTAGGTTCCACTTACAGGTGAGATCGTACGGTATGTCTTTCACCACTGGGCTTATTTCACTTAGCATGTCTCCAGTTCCATCCATCTGCAAAGGGTAGGAGTTCCTTCCTTCTTTCTGCTGAGTAGCATTCCATTGTGTAAACAAACCTCAGCTCCCTTTTTTTGTTTTCACAACTATCAGGAACCTTTCCTTTGAATCCCTAATCACATTGGCACATTTATATATTTGTGATTCTTCTGTTAATGAATAGATTAACACTAGACTGAGCTCCAGGTCAAGGAGTGTCTGGTTTCTGTTTACTACTGTATCCCCGGGGCCTGGTATATACACGATGTGGTCAGGAGACATGTGCTGGATACCGCAAACAAAAAGTGTTGCCACTATGTCTTATTCAGTGTAGTACTTAGTAACTATTTGTTGAATTAAAAAATGGGTAAAAGTTCTGGGTGTTCTGGGATTGCCACTGCAAAGCTGCTCCCACCCATTTTCCTGCACCCCATCCACCATCCTACAACACAAATTCATCTTCCATTACTGACATTAAGACTCTATGAGCACCTGAGGGGTGAACACAGCCATTTGTCCCTCCCGCCACCACCATTCCTCCCACCCCTGAATGGGCAGACAACTGAGTCCCTAAGACTTGTGAGGAACATCCATTTTCCTCTCCCACCGCTCCATCTGTTCTCCCTAATCCGGCTGCATCAGCTTCCCTCTGCAACACTCCCTACCTCTCCAGAGGGCTCCCCAGCTCCCCTGGGGACACTGCTTGCACTGCTTGCACTCTGGCCATGACCACAGCTACAGTCACGGTGACCAGCAGGGTGCCCGTGATACCCACCACAGTGGCTGCCTTGGCCAGAGCCTGGCCCCATACTGCTCAGCACTGCTCCCACCAGCCTTCCAGGTTGAACACAAGTCAAGTTGCCCAAGTTGGCTACATGCAAATGCCAACCAGCTTCCCAAAGGCCCGCTGCAGGTCACAGTCACATACCCAGAGGTTACTGGCCAGCAGCACCAGTGTGCCCACTGCCTGGATGCCTACCATCACCTTGAACTCAAGGGTGCTGCAGCCTGTTGCCTACAAGAGAGTAGGCCCAGCACCTGCAACACTGCAAAGGTTTGGGCTTCCAGTTTGCCAGGCTTGGCAGAGTGGCCAGGCCCACATGCCCAACTTGCTACAGCTGGTTCCCAACCAGCGAGAGCCAGTGCAGGCAGAAGAGGCCCCTGAGCCCAGCTGTGCTCGGCTGAGCCAGCTGGTTGTGGCTCAGGTCAAGCTGTTCCAGGTTTCCCAGGCCCCACAGGCTGCAGGGGCTCAGGGGGCAAGCAGGTTGAGAGGTCTGGGTGGAACAAGAGGCCAGGGTGGCTGAGAAGTCTGGGGGCAGGCAGGCCATCTGGTTGTCCGGCCACTACAGGAAACCCAGACGCCCCAGCGCTCCATCAGCCAGGTCCCACAGGACATGGCGAGAAAGCAGCAGCACCTGCAGTCCCCACAGGCCCTGGAAGGAGCTACCTAACAGGTGGCTCAGCTCCAAGAGCCAGACTCTTGTCAGGAGGCCTGGGGGGCAGACTAAGCAGGTGGAGGCCCCCGCAGTCCACCACATTGCTCACGGCTAGGCAGATACATGGCACTGGGCATGCTGCCCCCCAGGTCCCCAAGCAAGGCTGATGCCACCACGGTGACCATGGCCATTGTGAGGAAGGAGCGGCCATACCTGCCCCATCCTTGCCCCATGACGGGCTGGGGTGAGGGTGGCATCAGGCACTCATGGATGCTGAGACCTCATGCTTCCCTCCTCCACCCAGAACCCTGGGCAAGCATGGCAGCTGGGAGAAAGCAAAAAGACATCGTTCAGGGATCTTATCACTTTCCAGGCCCCCCAGCATGGTCTCAAGGAATCTCCCCACTCCATCCTCCATGATTTTATTTGCTACCCAGGTCTCTGGCAAAAGCCAGCTCAGCTGGAGACCCCACATTCCCCAGCCCCAGCCACCTTTTGTACCCTTCTTCCTACTAGGATGAAAAGCAGTCAGGGAAGATGGTCTGTTTAATCCTCCAGTCCCTTTTTTACTCCAACTTTCCACCCCACCTCACGTATTTCCCACATGAGCCCGGCAGAAATGCTGCCTTTCTGCCTGCAGAATAGAGACCCAACTACATCCTGACATTATCTAGCCACGGAGGTCAAGGCCTCAGGCCTCAGAAGCCCAGTGCACTCACCTGTATTTCTGGCACCACCTACTGAATGCAGCCCCAGCCCAAGAAGGGCAGTGGAAAGAATGTCAGCTCTAGTTACCTGCCCTCCTGACCTCTGGCCAGAGCCCCACCCCCAAAAGCAGGAGTGGGAGATCAGCTGTCAGCGGAGGAAGCCACAGTCCTGAGGGTGGGCATACGACACGGGATGAGGAACTCTCCAAGGCCCTGTGGTCTCATACCCGGAAAGCAGGACCCTGCCCTGTTTTTCTAAGAACAGCCCCTTTCCCCCTTCTGGAGCCCCACACCCTGCTCTGTTTCTCATCAGGATGGCAGCTCCCTTCGGAGCCCACCCTCAAGTCAGGACGGAGTCAGGCGTCTGCCCTCCCATTCTACACCGCCCAGTAAATCTGCCGTCAACTGTAATTCACCTCGGTCCTGTCTAGACACAAAGGGAGGGAAGGCTCTCTCTTGTTCCCACCAGTCCAAAGGTCAGAATACTCCACTCCAGCTTTCAGTGCCCAGCATCTCCCTCTGAAACAGAGGAGGGTCTGGGGCCAGGCACCTGTGCCCAGTGCTTCTGCCCGGCCCTAGGAGGCCAAACGAGTTCCTTTCTGTGTTCCCTACTGTGCTCAGTAGCTCCACCCAGCAAATCCCTTAAAAAAATAATGGCATTCGGAAGAGATTACTAAGGACAAAGCATCTCATCAAAGGCTTCATTTAATCCTCAGCTGAGACCCCTCATTTCATACAGGAGGAAACTGACGCTTGGCAAAGGCAGGGAAGTCGCAAAGTCATACTGCTGGTCAGCGACAGAGGCGGAACTGTCACACCTCAGGCCTGTCTGAATCCAGCCGTGCTCCTAACCACGGAGCACGCTCCAGTGCCCCAGACTGGGCCACCACTCCCGATGCCAGCCAGACACCCGTCTAGGAAGGCACAGTCTATGGACTGTCCCCAGAATGGAAAGAGGAGCTGAACCACCACCAACCCAGGACATGAATCTGAGCCCCTCTGAATTAACTCAAGTGATCTGGTTCCAGCAAACTACACGGGAAAACCTTAAGGAATCACTGCCAATGATCTTTGAGAAAACATTGCAGGCAGAAGGTTGTCAGAGACTTGAGCTCAGCAGAAGTTCCAATTTTCAAGTCGGACAAGAAAGTGTAACAATTTAAAAAAACTCTCTTTAAAAAGCCCTGGCTGGCGTGGCTCAGTGGATTGAGCACAGACTGCGAACCAAAGCATCGCAGGTTCGATTCCCAGCCAGGGTACATTCCTGGGTTGCAGGCCAGAACCCCGAGCAACCGCACATTGATGTTTCTCTCTCTCTCTCTCTCTCTTTATCTCCCTCCCTTCCCTCTCTAAAAATAAATAAATAAAATCTTAAAAAAAAAAAAAAACCTCAAAAAGGGCTCATCGAGCATGCTGTCTGACTAGTTACCTAAAACGATGACCACTAACTAGGTGCCCACGTGACTTCACTAGAAATAAGTTGGTTTCCTTAAAAAAAAATTTTTTTTTAAATCCTCACCTGAGCATACGGTCATTGATTTTAGAGAGGGAGGAGGGGAAAAACACAGATGTGAGAGAGAGACATCCACCAGCTGCCTCCCACACGCGCCCCAACCGGGGATCAAACCCACCACCTTTTGGTGTAGGGCATGGCGTTCCAACCAAGCCACCCAGCCAAGACTTGATTTTCTTTTTTAATAGGGTTACTGGATGGCTGTCATAGACAAACATCTGGATCTTATTAAAGTCTCTCATGGTATCCCTTTGGGAGACAGTTTATAAAAACTGGAACTAATGCAACTGTGAGAAGGATAACTAGCATATTACAGAACCAAGACTTTTAAAAAGCCCTGAATAGACTTGCATTGTTGGCTAAAAAGTTATTTAACGGAAGACAAGGCAGCTCCCAGTCACGCCTGCCAGTTTAGCTAGCTGCTCCTGCGCGCCCCGCCCAAGGCCTGCCGGGAGATGGAAAGGTCCCGAAGGGCGAGGACTAGTGTGCAGGAGACCTGAGCCGTCGGAGCCTCCGTTCCAGAAACGAGCAGCTGCTTGGAGACCGGAAGGGAACAACGCAGCTATCACGTGCTGCTTCTCAAAGCATAAGCTCCTCGTCAGCCAGAGTGCTCCAGCAGGGGCAGTCTGTGGCTGAGGCTACAGAGACATGTAAACTGGGAGACTGGACCATATTCCACACGGGCTCTAAGATCCCTCGTTTCTCAGCGCTGGGGTACTCGCGCTGAGCTTCCGGCAGCACACCTGGGAGGGCCCTGGCACCCGAGGCACACTGTTCACATACCGACCCCGGATATCCTTCCCAGGGCCAGTGCGTGGGGGGTGACAGCAAGACACTTTCAGAGGGGCTAATCGGAACCAGAACTGAAGTGTACTTGATGCCGGCATCCATCTGCGGCGGTGAAGGGCCCATCACTGTAATTACTCCCCCGCAAGTATCCTCAGCTGAAATCCCTGCTCCCTCCATAGAGACCTGATGGACACCCTGGGTGTACCCAGCGATCTCTTTCTGTGTCTGTACCCAGGTCACTCAACACAAGTAACACAAAGTCACACAACGGGCACCTGGCCAGCTACACCCTAAACGCACGAGCACACACCTCTGGAGGAAATCTTAGTACTTTCTCTGACATGTTTACCGAGCCACAGGACACACCCTCACTCACCCTCTCCTCCCTGCCAAACCTACAGACTTGATTGAAAACCTGTTCTCCTTCCTTCCTCTTTTTTTTTTGTTAAGACTTTATTATTTTTAGAGATGGGAAGACAGGGAGAAAGAGAAGGAAACATCCATGTGTGGTTGCCCCTTGAGCACTCCCCACCGGGGCACCTGGCCCGCAACCCAGGCATGTGCCCTGACTGGGAATCGAACTGACGACCCTTTGGTTCGCAGGCCTGCACTCAGTCCTCTGGGCCACACCTTCCTTCCTCTTTACAATGAAGGAAGGGCTCCCTCCTATCAGAGGCCAAAACATCTACTGAGGCCGTGGATCGCATCCCCCATCTTCACGGAGTTGGTGCCAAGGTAACGACTGAACGTGGAGCCCCGGCCCAGTCCTCCGTGAACCCAGGCTCCCGCTCCAGGCCCCAGCTGCCGTCTCCTCTCGAGCGTTCCCTGAGCAAGAAGACAGCGTGGCAAAACAGAACTCGTGGGTTTTCCACAAACCTCCTCCCCTCCCGTGGCTCGTCATCCACCAGTACATCATTCTTAGTTTCTCTTTGCCCGCCACCTCACCCTCACATCCAGTCCCCCAGCAGGCCCACCAGCCCCGAACCCCCCGCTGCCACCACCGCCCCTTGCCCAGACTACCGCTACAGCCTCTTAACTCGAGTCCTTCCCTTCCACTGTAGCCGCCCGACATCAGGTCGAATCCCTGCGCAGCCTAAACCCCCTAACAGCTCCCCACGGTGCAGGAACAGACCCCGGTCCCTACAGTGGCCACAAGGCCCGCAGCCCGTGGCTCCTGCCTCCTCCTCCACCCCGCGGACCAGGCCCTGGCCGCCCATCTTCTGGCAGTTCCTGAACACCCCACGCTCTTGTCCACCGCCACTCTAGCACTTGCTGTTCCTTCTGCGAACTCTTTGCTGGCACCTTGTTCTCCAAATTTCACCTTCAACCACATCTCAGAGGCCATCCCAGAATATCCCCCTTAAAGTAGTACACGCACCTTCCTACAGTAAAGCGTAAGAACTACTTCGAGCCAAAGGGCAGAACAAAGGGGCCGGATGAGAAAAGGAGACCACCCGTGTGCCCCTCCACTGAAGACTCCCCGCCGGAGTCGCCCCAGAACGATTACTGGGGGGAACGGGAGGGGAGGGGAGGGGAGGCTGGCGGGAAGTCACCAGAAATATGCCGTCCCCTCAGCCCGTCGGTTCGGGAAGAATCTGTTCCACTTTAGACTTTTCAACCAAACTGAAAACTAAAAGCATATGGGAAAGGGAGGCCGCAGTCTAACCAGCCTCGGTCCCAGCGGCCGGCGTCTGTCCTGGAGAAACCAGGGGGCCAGCCCGGCTGCTCCCCAAGCTGGGACAAGGTGCTCCTTCCTCCCGCCCCTCCCATGTCCTTTACTGACCCCTTGTCCTCTCCCCAGACTCCACGTCAAGCTTTCTTCTCCACCCAGTCAATACCGGGTCGCTTTTCTCTGGGCTCAGGCGACGCAGTCATCAGTCATCGAACTGCCGCCTTCCAAAGCTCTGCCCCCCGTCTCGTCTCCACGGGGGCGCGCTTGGGAATAACGCAGACACGCACAAGTCATGATCCTCGCCCTGGAGCCTCACAGCTCCCCACTGGGCCGCTAGAGATAGACCCAAACAAGAAACTGTCGTGCAAGCCATACATGCCACGTGACATACGATATAAACAAATTACAGGAATCCCTTTCCCTTGCTGTCAAGGATGACTTAGAATCCAGAGAACGTGCAAGATGGTCCTTAGGTGGCAGATGGAAAATGCCTGCCTTATTCTTTAGTTTCCCCGTAATAAGCCATGCAAGAACGTTAAAAAACCTCGCTGAGACTCGGTAATCCCGCAGCAGTCCGTCACCAGGGGCCGGTAGCCAGCCGCACCCTTTTCGCCTGTAAGGTACTTCATGGTGTCACGTCAGACCCCTCCAGTTTGGGCCCTGCAGGTGGACGATGTCAAGTTTCTTAGAAGGGGACCCTCCGGCACCCAGTCCGCAGCAGCGATGGGAAAACAGACCTAGCACGGAAACAGCGATCGCCTTCCAACAGAGGACCAGTCCCCGCACCCAAACGCTCGCCCCGACCACTGTCCCCACCACCCATCTTGTACACTGTAGCTTCCAGCATTATACGTGCCCACCGTGGTACCCTCCCTGCCCACTGACAGACTCTGTTTCCGTGTGTGGCTGAAAGCCCTCCACTCCCTCCTTAACTGGCATGTCTTATGGGGGAAGAGATTTGGACACACACATTCTTAAGCTTCCAAACTGCCAGGGAGCCTTTACCCTGCACTGGTGGTTCCCAGGCTGGAATCCCTGAACTACCAGTGAAGTGCTTAAGCAATTTTCCGAACACTCAACAGAATTCAGTAACGAGCTCCTCAGACTTGACAGCAGATTCAGTATCAACTCAGTGCGGTGAGGCTGTTCATACCACGTGGACCGGATGCTCGAAACAGCAGGCATGGAGAGGTCATCGGGCGCTGGGGCAGAGAGGGGTGTGTGTGTTGACAGGGACGAGAACGTCTCATGGCTGAGGAGGCGGTGTGTAGCTACCCGGGCGCCGCATCTTTGGTGGGGACCACCGCACCACGCTCTTCAACAGTTCACCGTCCTTTCAGTCCCCCGGGCGGTTTCCGCCACTCACCTGTCTCTTCGGCGCTCCGCCCTAAACCTGGCAAACACACGTGAGCGGCACACACACTGACGGTGTGGAAAGTCACGCAGCAGGACCAGAGCCCGGGAGTGCACAGAGCTGGGGTTTTGTTCCAGCTCTGCCACCATGGGCGGCAGTGGCACCCTCGACAGGTCACTCACCCTGGCGGCACGCACTCCCCTTCTTTCTGCAAAGGGAGTGGTTTTCAAAGCATAATCAAAGCAATTCCTCAGGGACTCCAGGGAAGGGGCAGGGGCGAGAGCTGTGAGAGAGGCGAGAGCGTCAGCCTCACTTAAAATGCCAGCTAAACGGACACTTGTAAAACACAGCTGGAGCCTCGGGAAACCATCTAATCCAATTCCATGTCCACACTGAACCATCTCAGGACGAGGATCACATTTATATTAACACTGGTGGAGTGCCTTGTAAGTATTAGGCATTTAAAATATCTTATTTAGCCCTGGCTGGCGTAGCTCAGTGGATTGAGCGCGGGCTGCAAGCCAAAGCATCGCAGGTGCGATTCCCAGTCAGGGTACATGCCTGGGTTGCAGGCCACGGCTCCCAGCAACCGCACACTGATGTTTCTCTTTCTCCCTCCCTTCCCTCTCTAAAAATAAATAAATAAAATCTAAAAAAAAAAAAAGTAACAATTACCTTTAAAAAAAAATATATCTTATTTAACCCTTCACACCAATTCCAGGAGATGGGTACTAGTTCAGGATTTACAGTCGGGGAAACTAAGGCTGAGACAGGTGAAACGACTTATCTAGTCACAGAGTGACAGAGTGAGGAAACAGAGGTGTAAGGACTTGAACCCAAGCATTTACCTCCAGAGCCTTTGCTCTCCTGCACCCCTCCGCCCGTCTTCCCCATCGCACTCTCTCTGCAACTGCTTCCAGTTCCCCCGCGTCACACCGACTGTAACCAGAGGGTTGAAGCGCTTCCCACCAGAAGGTTACACCCACTGTCTCCCATTCACAGACCCAGAGACCAACAGGCAGGCAGGGACAACACAGGACATGTGACAGAGCGTCCCCCTAACCGCCGTCACTGTTTTAATCGTACCTCTTAGGTCTCCTAGATCTTGCAAGGCCTCTTCTCTTTTCCCTCTCTTCCCTTCTCCAGAAGTCTACGCTTCCACGCAGACTGAATCAAAGGCATGGTACTTTAAACTATGTTCTGGCCAGTGGCAGGTGAGTATGCAAGTCTGCCAGTCTTCTGTCATTTCTCCTCTAACCAGTCTTGTTACAAATGGTCTTCCGCCCTGGCTGGTGTGGCTCAGTGGACTGAGTGCCAGCCTGCAAACGAAAGGGTCACCGGTTTGATTCCCGGTCAGGGCACAGGCCTGGGTTGTAGGCCAGATCCCCAGTAGGGGGCGTGAGAGAGGCAACCACACACTGATGTTTCTTTCCCTTTCTACCTCCCTTCCCCTTCTCTAAAAAGAAATAAATCCTTAAAAAAAAAAAAAAATGGTGCTCTGCATGTACCCGCCCCTTTATCCTCCTACTCCACTCACAACCCCCAGCCCTGGACGCCCTTCCTGAGTCACGCTTTGACCGCACTTCCGGATGACGCCCTCGGGAGCAGAGGAGTGAGGACACAGAGTAGGAAGCGAAGACTCCAAAGGGAAAAGTCAGACCACACACCCACACCCTCAGACCCCCTCCCCGAGGGGCCTCCAAAGCACGCACAAACCCGAGACATGAGTGATGGTTAAAAAAATTTGGGTTTTTATTGTTTTTGCTAAACAATACTAAAAAAAAAAAAAAATTTCATTTTGAAGGCAGGGCTTGAATTATTTAATTTTGATCCATTTATTTAATTAAAAAAAAGGGGGGAAAGAGATCATGGCCAAAAAAATAGTAGTTAACCCCCACCCCACCCCCAAGCTCTAGCCAGTCACAGGAGCATCGCCCACACCCCACGCAGCGCCTGACACCGAGGGCGGCGCACTCCGCCCCAGCGGGCTGCCCTGGAGGCTCGGGGCACCGGGTGCCGATTTTAGCTCTCAGCAGGTTACTCGAACCAGACCAACTGGTGGGCTAAAGTCCAGAATCCTTTCCAGGTTTTCTGCCCACTGGCTGAGCACATACAAACTGTCATAAGCTTGTAAAATCTAAAGGGAGTGGGGACGGGCATCCGAGTGGGAGGCTGGCAGAAGAGAAACAATAGGTGACCCAGCCTTTTTCTGGGCTAGTGACTCTGGTCGGGACAGGTGGACTCCAGGTTCCCGATGAAAGAGTATCATCCCTCAAGGAGGAGTGGAGGTGTGCCGCGCAAACCAGTTTTGCGGCGGAGACTGGAGAAAGGTCAGCTGACTCTCCCTCTCCCGTCCAGGAGACTGGGGAGTGCTGAAGAGGTTCTTCTAGTACCATGAAGACAGATAAAAGGCAGAGGGAGAATCCTGAGCTTTCAGCCAAATGTGAGACTGGCGCACACATGAAAACTGAAAACGAAGAGCCATCAGGAACCCTCAGAGCCAACTCTCATCTGAATACACTGGCTTACAAAGTGCTGCCAGATTCTTGCCGTGAACTAAGTCCAGTTAGTTGCCTGACTACGGGTGGTGGGGAGGGCAATACATTTTTGTTTTCAGAGGGATGAGGTGGGAAGGGTGGCCATGATCTAGTAAAAAGAGACCTGCAAGAAGCAGAAAATATTTAGAGAACATTTTAATATATATTTTCATATATATATTTAAAGTTAAGAAAAATAAAACTAATTCAAGCCATGCCCTGTGCAAAAAAAAGAAAAAGAAAAAAAGAAAAATTTAAAGTGAGACCTGTCTGTTGTTCTAGTCTCAACTGAAGTATCACAGTCAGCTTGTTACTTTTATTTTGGAAAAGATGTAGAAGTTTCTTTCAGAAGTTTCTTGTAGAGGTTTCATTCAGAAGGCAAATGTAGCCACTTATAAAAACAGAATGGCAGGGACAGACTAGGAAAGGAAAGTCAGAGGTGAAAGGGCAGAGCCAGAAAGAAATTTTCAAAAATGAAACTAACAAGATGACCGTTCCAGAGGGGGCTGTGAAAAGGACATGGTGGACCGAAGTCTGTTAGTCAAGTAATGGTTCAACTTTTAAATTATTCTCTTGTTCTTTTTTGTTGGGTGTTTTGTTTGTTCAAGTCTAAGATTTGGAAATGCCGACCCTTTGTTAACAAGAGCCAATGGGAAATACAGGATCCCTTCCCTCCCCCGGCCTGCTTCCGCTGGAGCCACCACCACCGCCTCCTTGGCTGGATGCTGGAAGAGCCCTCCGTGTGTGTGGACTCAGGATGACAGGGCAGCCTCCTTCTGTGGTTGCTGGGCTTGTGAACGCTGCAGTATCTTTTGGCTTTCCACATCTCTAAAATGTTTTTCAACCTGAAAGAGACCAGTCAGCCAAGGTCAGAACAGGAGCCAGGCACGGAGGGCCTCTCAAACAGTCCGTTCCAGGTTTCGATAGCCCCAGCCTGGCAGACCAGCCCCGGGTTACTGGGGTGCCTCTGCCCTGCTGTCTGTGGGCCCTTCCTACAAGGCAGGTGGGGGTCTCCTGTTTCAGTCACATTTTTTGCAGCCTCAGCTAAGACTGGATAAAAGAAGGTGAATCTAAAAACTAAAACAGAAACTGAAGAGAGATTATTACGATTCGAAAATCCCTTTCCCCTCTTCACACAAGTACGGAACACAAAGCTGGTGGGGGATTATAGTCTTAAACTTTTTATATCCACAATATTGGCCTTTCAATGTTTTTCTTTTTTTTTTATAAATGCTACAACTCAATCTAAAAAGGCAGATGCCATATGCAGAGTGGGGGACGCCAGTGGCAACTGATTTATTCCAACCAGCCCTTCCTGAGAAGAATCCAGCCTGAGGTGAGGGGAATTCCAAAAAGCCACACACAGAGGGTCACACTGCAGACGACCACTCACTTTATTCCATACTACCCAGTGGCTCCACCCCTGCAGGAGTGTCCAAGCCACAGCTGCAGAGCAGCGCCCTGCAAGGAGGCAGGGAGGCCGGGAGGCCAAGCAGGGCCTGCAGCTCGCGGCCCTGCCCTGAGGCTGGAGGGCGAAGGCCAAGGAATCACCCTCCACCTAAAGTCTCACGGCTCCTTTACTTACTATTTTGCGTACATGGCTCAGTGCACTCCCCTCTTTGCCTTTACAGTTTTCCACTTGATATGGGGGTGTAATAACAACTTCTTCCATGACTATGATGTTTTTTTCTTGCCATTTACAGTCTTTAATGCTGGAAGGAAAAAAAGAGCAGACGCAAGTTACCTCTTGCGGGCATCCCATACCTCCTGCTGAACCCAAGCTCCCGGCTCACCACTCAGCCAACACTAGTGGCCGGCAGCCCGCAGGGAGGGTGGCCAAGAAACGTTTCCTGGGCACCACCAGCCGGAACAGCGGTGAACCTGGCGCACGTTCACTCTGAGGAAGGCCCGGAAATGTTGCTCTGAAGCATCAGGGGCCATGGGGGAAGGGAGATACACGGGGACTAAATGGGGAAAACGTAGCAAAGATTATATATATTTTTAAAAAAAGCATCAAGGGCCTGGAAAACAATAGCCAACTTGCTAGCAGCCCTAGAAGTCCAAACCCAATTGAGTTCCAGACAAAGAGCCAGGCTCAGGCCACTAGAGTCAACTGAAGTAGCAGGCCAGGGCAGGGGTTGGTAAGCTTTTTATGTAAAATAGGTCAGACAGCAAATATTTTGAGCTTTGAAGGCCATACAATCTCTGCCTCAACTACTAAACTACGCCACTGTCCCTGAAAAGCAGCCACAGAGAACATATAAACAAATAAGCAGATCTAGACTGCTGGCTACGTTTGCCAACCTTCGCCCTAGGGGGAAACTTTTAGGGAAAAACAGGAGAACAAATTCCCCATCAGTCTCCATCATATTGTGATCTGTGCTCTACCCGAAAGGGAAGCCGCTCCCCAAACCGGTCCCTCTGAATTATCAGACAGCTGGACCCTCGCCAGACTGGGAAAACCCACTCCAGCTCGCACTCGGGAGCCCAGGACAGCTGACACTACGGAGGGAGTTCCCTCACATACCTGTAAACGTTCAGATACTCACGCCGTGGCCACAAACGACTCTAATGCCAGCTGCCATCTGTGCACCAGACCCAGGTGGTTAAATAGGGTAACAGAAGGCAGCGGGGGGGAGGGGGGTGTCAAATGTTTCAGTTTTTCAGCAACTAGGGAAGCTAGTGGAGAGTCAAATGACTTCCGCTGTGACAAAACGTCTTTTAGGGGGCGGTAATAGGTGGCCCTCTGCCCTCCCTAACTCCTGTGTCTACCCCAGTGTACAACTGAGAAGAGTAAAACATGAAACTTTTCCTAATAAAATTGCATAAGCTTTTAGAGAAAGGTACAAGATGAAAATAATAAAAGACAAAGAAATCACTAATTCTAAATTAAGGAATACTGGGTCTGGAAGGGACCCTTAGGGGTAATCTAATCCAAAACTAAGTCTTACAGAAGAAACTGCGAAACGGACACGCACGGAGGACAACTTGTCCCTGATCACGCCATTCTTCTGTATGGAATGGCGACGAGCACCCACACCTCTGGGTGCCATGGCACTACCAACACACTGCCCAGCTTCCCTGGTGACTTTCAGGAACACGGCTACCTGAAAGCCCGCCCCCAGAGAGCACGGCCGGGCAGCACACCCCAGGACGAGGGGCCCCTGTGATCCCCCAACTCACGTCTTGTGAATGGTTTGGAAGAGCTGCTGGCCCTCCAGGGAGACGCCAGCACTGATTGCATAGGCCTGGCTCAGTTTCTCCTCCTTCTCTGTCCGTGCTTTGCTGGCAAGCTAGAGAGGGGGAGAGAGCAGAGACTTAGAACATCATTCACCTTTATTCTTCCCAACAGACAGGACCCACATTGAAGAGAGGAGGCCAGAAAACACAGGTCTGGGGTAGATTGTTTTCTCAGCGATCAAAAGTGAAACAAATACACAAGATATCCCTGAACAGTTACTGCTTTTCCTGGCAAAGATTCCTTCCTTCCGATATTTTGAATGCCTACCACGTGCCAGACACTCACTGTGCTGAGCCAGAGATACAGCTCAGAAGGGGGCAGGGGAAACAGACTCTAAACAAAAACACAAACAGGGCAACTTTCCGCAGGGGTGAGGGCTGGACAGAACACAGGGCAGAGCAACGCGGTAAGGGTGTAACTGGGGAGCTACCCGATGGGAAGGGACGGTCAGAGGTAAAAGGTCATACAAACATTTCTGGGAAAGAAGAGGATTAAGACTACTTGTCAGCCACTGTGCTGGAGCCTCGTGTTTAGAAACCCATGTCTGCTGCACCTTCACGAAGCAGGACCTGAGGCTCTGAAGACTCTGCCTTTCCAGCACCATGACCTGTGCTCCCACAGGAGCCAAGACTCAAGTGAACCGAACCGCGGACACTGTCCACCTCCAATCTGAGCAGAACGGCACCCCTGCTCTTCGGAAAAGGGCCTGCGCTCTACCCCACGTCTGTTCTTGAACTGCCCTCTAGTGGAACGACCATGGGCTGATGGAAAGAAACGTAAAACAGGCAATCCCTCCCCACAGGCCTGGGACCCTGTCAAGCCTTTGCTCCTCTAATACGTTTATTTTTTATTTTTTTATTTGTAGACAAAGGAGAAGGGAGGGAGAAAAACATCAATGTGTGGTTGCCTCTGGTGCGCCCACAGCTGGGGACCTGGCTCACAACCCAGGCTTGTGAATCAAACTGGGAATCGAACCAGCGACCCTTTGGTTTGCAGGCTGGCGCTCAACCCACTGAGCCATACCAGCCAGGGCTTCTCTAACACGCTTCTGATCCCCACCCCACACTATTGGTTACTAGAGGTGTGAAGTACAAGTTTGTTTTGAGTGGGAGACAAAACGAATAGGCTGGACAAGATGGTCAAAACGAGAGAGAGAGAGAATGCATCCGAAAGACAAGTGATGTGGAGACTTCCAGACACACGAACAGCTTAGTGTGCTGATGCCGCAGCACGCTAGGGACATGTGCACAAACACACAACCTGTCGTGAAACACCAGCTCCTTCAATACAAAGAGAGGTAACTGTACCTCCAGCGCATCCCCCAAGTACCTAGGTACTTGGAATTCTTAAACATCTGTATTCTGCTTTAACAATGACCTTTCAAACCAGGAACCAAACACCGTTCTACCCGGGAAAAGTAAGCCAAGTGTCTTAACTGCCTGCTGGTAAAATGAAGCACTTTACTGAGGTGTGGGTTTGACTATGAAGATGGAAAAAGGGGGCCCTCCGTCAGGTTCTCAGGGACTGGGGAGTCTGGTCCCTGCCTCTGAACTTCAGAAGGCTGCCTGAGGGAGGAGGGGGTCTGAGCGCGGAAGAGCCAGCCCAGACACACTGTCATCTCGGCCTCCCCAGGCCAGAGAGGGAAGAAAGGCCAAGACTCTGCGGGCGGTCTGAAGCCAGAGCTCCGTGTTCACAAGGTCCCCGGGACGTGCAAACAGACAGAGCGCAGCAGTAAATAGTCTTTCAAGCCCGGTCCTGCCATTTGGCCCCACCAAGCTGCAGCTTCACAGAGGAATAAAAACACAGGGCCGACAGCATTCCTCTGAGCACCGGCGATCCCAAGTGCAGCGAGAAAGCCTTGTGGCTTGAAAGCACTCGCTCTCTACGGAAAAAGAACGGCTGCTGGTGGGTTCTGAGTGGCGACCAGCAAAGCTTCCTCGGTCATCAAGAAAACCCCAGTGACAAGGCGTTTCCCCGAGTCTCCCTTTCCCACTGACCGTGTAGAAAATCCGAAGCCTCCAGGGAAAGAAGGGAAAACGGGAGGACAGCAGAGCTCCCGGGAAGCGCCCGGCGGTCAGGCAGACGTTTACTCGGTGGGCATGCAGGAGGGTCTCACTCTGAGGTCTTTTTAAAAATGTTTATCCCTGAAAACCAAAAACGTCTCCCAATGTTGTGTCAGACAAAGTTCCTCCTGTGAAGCTTGTGTTAACTACATACTCTGGTTACTCAGAGTAAAATATCCTCGTCACCTACACAGTAGGTTAAAAACGTAACATCACCCATTCAGTAAGACAGAAGAGTCAGCTCAGGGAAACCAGGCATTTATGCAGAATGTTTAAGAATGGAACTCACAAATTAAGCCAAAAGAGGGCGGTGAGGGGAGGAGGCTGACAGAGGAGTCACTTTTAAATTTTTGCGAAAGGCAGAATAAAATGGATACAAATCTCAGCCAGAAGTGATTATTTTGGACAGCCTGAATAATAGCAACACAATAGTTACAGGACAATTATTTTAAAATACACCCCTACCCCCCACCCCTGATACCAGTTGCACAATCTCTCCTAACGGCTCTGACAGCAAAACAGAACAGGTCATTCTCCGCATCAGTTCATAGTGCAAACACATTCCCAAAGCTAACTGACATACAGGAGAGCCTTGGCAAACCCGCGGAAATTGGAGTGAGCTCACAGCAGTTCCGTCCGCTCCAACAGCCTCAACGCCCCTCCCTGGACTGCAACTGTGTGCTTCGGGAGGGCCGGGTCTCCCGCAAACCCCGGAACCTCCAGCTGTCAGTTTCCACACTGTATTTTCACAGCGATCTGAAAAATGCTAATATCTTATATTCAACACATCTGCTTTCACTGGGAAGTTGTACAGGGTACATTTCTTCCACAGAGAATCCCATCAACTAGGCGTGGGGAAAATTTCCCTCACAGAAAGAATCGAAAAGTGTTTCTTCTCAAAACTGGGAGGTGAGAGAGAAGAGGGAGATTATCCTGTTCTTTTTAGACATGTTCCCCCAAAACTGATGAAAACGGGGATAAGAGCATGGCCGATGTGGCTCAAGGTCAGAGCGTCCTTCTGCAAACCGAAGGGTCACAGGTTAGATTTCCGGCCAGGGCACACAGCTAGGGTGCGGGTTCGTCCGCAGCTGGTGTGTGCACTAGAGGCAACTGATGGATGTTTCTTCTCCCCACTTCTCTCCCTCCTTTCCCCCTCTCTAAAATCAGTAAGCATGCCCTTGAATGAGGATTAAAAAAAAAAGTGGATAAGCCTCCTTTTGTAAAGCTCAAGTTAGCTGTTACACAGACCTAAATTTCCCCACATTATATTTTAGTAAACAAATGCATATCTATAAAATGGTCGTTATTCCAAGTTAGCAAGTTCACAGTATTGTCAAACTACCAGAAGGAGCCAATAAGCGGCCCTTAGAGAAGAAGGTGGGAAGGGCACCAGGACTGCGATCGTTAAGTTCAGTGACTGCCACCAACTACATCCGTGCTCCAATGCGAACACGTAGGCTGCTGGCCTCTCCTAGTCAAAACTGAAGTACTAACTGTTTAGAATCTCAAAGAATATTAAAGGCACCAACTTCAAGAGGACGACTGACTCAGGCAAACCAAAAAGCACAAACCTACAAACACTTGTTACGAACGTGCATGTGAACCAACCGAAAGGACTGCACAAGACGACCTGTGCGCACCTGCCTCTTCCTTCATTCCGAGTGTTTCCCAGTGGAAACAGTTACTCCCAGCCTACTGACCTGTGCTTCCTCCTGGGGCCATTTTATATGTAGTGCTTGATGTGGGCAAGAGAGAAATGTGCATGAACTTGACACCAAAGCACATCAATATTAAAGGACTTCTAGTCATGCCTGCTGCTGGCCACCCCTTGAGTCAATGAATTAATAAACACCAATGGCACACATCTCTTCCTGTACTAAGCATCGTGGAGTAGAACAGCCACAACAAAATCCAAACCATACACACTTCATCTTGTTAATCAGTCACCAGCTGGGCCATCTTATTTCCACACACCCAGTCCAGGGAAGTCCAGGTGCTGTGGGAAGCCCAGAGGGACTCTTCCTGCAACTATTTAGCAGGCTGTGACAGCTGATACAACAAGGGAAGCAGAGCCTGGGGAGGAACCCACTGGACGTGACCTACTGACTCCGATGAGCCACTCACAGTTTGTCTTCTCTCCGTGCTTGGGCCTTCCAACCAGCTGCCCTCCCCGAGGGGTTAGCGAGCACGGCAGCTGCTGCCCTGGAGCTGCCAGCGCTGCCTGCAAGGCCTGGTGGGGCTCAGGGGTGGCTGCCCAGCACGGCCCAGAATAGCTGCCATGCTAAGGGCCCATGCTGGCTCCAGCTATTTCAATTCTACAGTGCACTCTTGGAAAGCCCTCATCTTTGCAACAAAGCAATCTCTTAAAAAGTGTTTCTTTCACCTACCAATACCTGCAAGTCTTCTAGTTTCCCTAGCTGAAAGCTCTTATATGAAAGTTTCTAAGAAAATACCATTCTTTACAAACCTGGATAGTGGGGAACTCAAAAAACATAGTATCCCACTTGAAGTTGTGCCCTAGAATACATAAAAATAAATGAAAACATTGAATCCAACACCAGATCAGTACAGCCAAAAAGGCCTGGCAGTGAACACTAAAATTCTATGAGCTAGACTTGTTGAGCGAGAGTTACTCCACACTAGGCACAAAGCTACACTTCACATGTGTTAAACATTTTACCAGCCCTGGCTGGTGTGGCTCAGGGGACTGAGTGTCGGCCTGCCAACCCAAAGGTCACCAATTCAATTCTCAGTCAGGGGACACGCCCGGGCTGTGGGCCAGGTCCCCAGTTGGGGGCACAAGAGACAACCAATGTATGTTTCACACATTGATGTTTCCCTCCCTTCCCCCTCTCTGAAAATAAATAAATAAAATCTTAAAAGACAAAACATCTCTGTACAATAATCCTATGAAATGGGGACTAAAACTACTCCTGTGTAATAAATGTAGAAGCCAGGCACAGCTGTTAAGAACTCGCCCAAGTTTACGGAGCCAGGCAAGCAGGAGAGCCGGTCTGAACCCGGTCTGATCCCAGAGGCTGTGTCCTCAGCCCTGCACTCTACTCCAACAGTTCCATCAAAGAGGAATACACCTAAATTATTGTTAAAAATAGTTATCAATTTGAATGCAAAAGAAAAAAACTGTTTTACTCCTCAACCGAGGATATGTTTATTGATTTTAAAGAGAGGGAGGGAGGAAGGGAAAAAGGGAGAAAAACATTGACTGGTTGCCTCCTGTACGTGCCCTGCCCGGGAATCAAACCTGCAACTTCTGGTGCATGGGTTGATGCTCCAGCCAACTGGCCAGGGGGGAAATACTTTTTAAAAAGGAAAATATCTTTTCTTTTTTTCCCCTTGTCACACCACCAATGGAAGCGAAACAACTCGACATGCTGCCACTTCACCCAAAAGTGGCGTTTTTACTTTGCCCCTTCTTGACGGTTCAGTAGGAAAATATCTTAAGACGCAGCTTCCACCTTCTTTATGTCAGTAAATTCTAGCATTTCCATTAATGCTAGAACACAACTGTCTACCTTTCAGTGAAGGGTCCCTTCTGAAAAGGGCCCCAGTCTCACCCTAAATGTCAAGAATATTCTTTATTTCTTTTGTTAAAGGTAATTCACAGCACCCTGGCTGGTGCGGCTCAGTGGATTGAGAGCCGGCCCATGAACCAAAGGGTCGCTGGTTCAATTCCTGGTCAGGGCGCGTGCCTGGGTTGCGGGCCAGGTCCCCAGATGGGGGTGTGCTGGAGGCAACTGCACCTTGATGTTTCTCTCCCTCTCTTTCTTTCTCCCTCCCTTCCCCTCTCTAAAAATAAAATAAACAAAATCTTTATTTTAAAAATAAAAAAGGTAATTCAGAGGAATGTTTTCAAAAGAACACATCCTGTGAGAGAAAGCATTTCGGGTCCAGACTGACGGGCAGTCCCCAGACCCACCATTTTCCGGCGTACAAGACTAGAGGAGGTAAGTCCAGTATCACTCCTGCACAAGGATGCTGAGATGCAGAGCCCCGGCCGGGCGGCTCAGGCGGCTGGAGTGTCATCTCACACACCAAAAGGCTGTGTGCGGGTGAGATCCCCAGCGGGGACACACACGGGAGGCAACCGGTGCTTCTCTCTCACACCATCTCTCCCCCTCCCCCAGTTCCTTTCTCTCTAAAATCAAAAAATATACATCCCCGGGTGAGGATTGTTTTAAAAAAAGTAAAAGAAGATATGCCGAGTACTTTGAGCTACGATGGACAGCTCGAGCCCAGTGGCCAGAGCACCGGCCAGTCTCCGGACTCCAACAACACGAGCCCCGTTGATCCGTTGCAACGCCGCCGTCAGGCACAGACCAGCACCCAGTCGGTCAGTGCTGCAAGCACAGTTCTCTCTTCCACGCGGTTTGAAACAAAAACTAGCTGTCAGCAAAGTCAATAGTTTTTGCTAACTTATTTGCAATGACATCACCAAATGTATTTGCAGCTATAACCGACCTCCTGGGCACCAACAGGGCAATTTCCTAGCTCTGGGACCCTGAACCCAGTACTGGCTCTGTCACTGAGAAAACTGGCTGGGAAGTAAACTGCAATTTGACTGTAACAACCTACCTCTGAAGTGTTCGCTCAAGCCACACAGGGCTACGAGGACAAAGGGAGGTAATGTGGTGAGAGCGCTAGGAAAGCTGTGAAGCACTACACACATACTAGCTGTTGACATCATTCCTATAACATCAGCAGCAGCAGCAAAGAAAGTAGCCTGTGGGTCCTTTCAGGAAAGCACATATAATCCAACCTTCCTGCAGCCAACGAGAGTCGAGTTCTCCCTTCTGGCTTCTCTAAGAGCTGCTAAAGCGGCTGTGAGCCCCACACGGAGCACCTTCTGAAACCCAACCGAAGCACGCACCCTGAAAGACGCCTTGCCTTTGTGCGACCAAACAGGGGCCCCGCTCTCAGAGTGAAGTGTTGATTGTGTTCGCTGACAGTGAAGGAGCCACAGCTACTGCTCCCTGGGCTCTGAAGAGAGCAGGGAAAGCAAAGTAAAACAGAACAGCACCCCCAACCCCCCAAAAAGAGACTACAGCTCAAATCCCTGCCTACCACTCACTAGCTTATATGAGCGAGCCTGAGCCTTAGTCCATCTGGGGCCCATCCTGAAGGGTTATTTTTTTTTAATTTTTATTAATTTTTAGAGAGAGAAAAAAGGGGGAAGGGAGAGAAGGAGACAGAAACACCGATTTGTTGTTCCACTTATTTATGCATTCATTGGTTGATTCTTTTTTTAATATTATGCTATTTTTATTTTTATTTTTTTTAGATTTTATTATTTATTTTTAGAGAGGGAAGGGAGGGAGAAAGAGAGAGAAACATCAATGTCCGGTTGCTGGAGGCCATGGCCTGCAACCCAGGCATGTGCTCTGACTGGGAATCGAACCTGTGACACTTTGGTTCACAGCCCGCACTCAATCCCCTGAGCTACGCCAGCCAGGGCCATCATTGGTTGATTCTTATATGTGCCCTGACTGGGGACGGAACCCACAACCCTGGCGTGTCAGGACGATGCTCTAACCAGCTGAGCTACCTGGCCAGGGCCTGAAAGGTTATTGTTGGGAGCCCAGTGAGGCATACGGCCGACCCTTGAACTACACGAGTTTCAGTTATACACAGGTTTTGTTCAACTGACCCACGCACGCACGCATGCATGCACATGGTTCTGCATATGTGGACGGCCTCTGTAGTTACACCGCATCTTCAACTGCAGGGTAGGCTGCCGCCCCTTGCCCCTTGTTGTTTCAGGGTCAACTATAAAGCACCTGACACCAATAGTGGCACCTCGCTAGTCCTTTCCTCCCTTTTTACAGCAACCTCCAGTTTGGCTCAACGACAGAAAATCAAGTTTCTAAGATGCAGAGATGAACACATTGGGCACCTCCCCGATCAGCTCGATTGATTATATTTAACTCCCCTCCCTTCATCTAATAAATTACCATTTACTCTTCAAGACCCTACCCTGCTGCTACGCCTGAGAAGCCTTCCCTAAAATGCCCACTACTCGGTGCCAAGAGCGCGCAAACAGCAGCCCGTGAGTCAAGTTCAGCCAACCACCCGCTTCAGTTAAGTTTTACGGGAATGACCGTGCCCATCTGTTTACATCTTGTCTGCGGCTACTTTCGCTACAGAGGGAAAGCTGAGTAGTCATGACGGATAGACAATGTAGAGCCCACAAAACCTGAAATATTTACCAAAGAGACCTTCACAGACAAAGTCCGCCGCCCCTGCTCTTCGCTGCCACAGCACCTCGCCCACATCTCCACCAACACCGCACTGCCAGTGTCACCACCAAGATAAATGCTGCCGTCCCTCACCAGTCCCAACAGGCCTGAGGTTCTTAAGGGCAAAGGCAGTGTCTTAATCGCCCTGACATTCCCAGCACCTGGAAGGGAGAGGCCGCGACAGGGAAGGTGGGTGAAAGGAAGAAAACCTGACTGTCAGCGATTCACAGAACTAACAGTTCCCAGGGGTTAAGTGACTAACACGAGGTCTCACGATTCATTAGCAGCCCAGCTATAAAAAGACCCCAGTTCTTCAAACTCCCCACAGTCTACCACACCACACTGTTAGCTCTTGGTGCAGCGTGTAGATCCTTTACATTTCCTAGTTGAGGTAAAATCTGCCTCACTCTCTAGGACAGTTTTGGGTACTAACCTAAGCTAGTCTCCAAATTCCAATGCCAGGACAAGGGCACCATTTGCCCCCGTGCCTGTTCTCTGCCAGGAAAATGAAACCAGCTAAACGTCCCTTTCTCAACACCAAAGAGATGCCACCGCTGACCCGACAGCACAGTCCTTGTCTTGAACTGTCTCCATGTCGGAGACACTGAGGGCAGAGGTGGCTGCGACGACGCACCACGGCACAGCTCTGCCCGAGCACCTGGGCTCAGCAATTTGTCTTTTCAGGAGGACAGCAGCGCTGATGCCACGGTATCGGGACCCCCCAGACCCCATAATACCAAGAAAGCCCTCTTCAGCCCTGACTGGCATGGCTCAGTTGGTTGGGTGTTGTCCCGCAAAGCAAAAGGTCACCAGTTCGATTCCCAGTCAGGGCATGTGCCCAGGTTGAGGGTTTGGTCCCTGTCAGGGTGGATAAAAGAGGCGACAGATCGATGTTTCTCTCCCTCTCTTTCCCTTACCTTCTCTTTAAAAAGACAAATAAAAAAATATTAAAAAAAGAAAGAAAGAAAGCCCTTGCCCTGGCTGGTGGAGCTCAGTGGATTGAGCACTGGCCTGCAAACCCGAAGGTTACAGGTTCAATTCCCAGTCAGGGCACATGCCTAGGTTGTGCGCCAGGTCCCCATGTGAGGGCGTGAGAGGCAATTGATTGATATGTCTCGCACACATCAATATTTCTCTCCTTCTCTTTCTCCTTTCCTTCCCTTTTCTCTAAAAATAAGTAATATCTTTTAAAAAAGAAAAGAAAACAAGCCCTCCTCAGAACCAAATTCTTGACCAAATGAAGGAGATCCCCGACAGGACTTGCAGTACTGGGTTAGCTGGCTGCCACGCACTCCAGCCTGAACTGGGCCATCAGCGCCAGCCTGCAGCACTGTACCCCAACACGGTTCTGTCAGGTTAACCCCAAAGTGTGAATGACACTGCACGTGACCTGCTTCCAAAGGCCAGTGATTTTTAAAATGGCAGCCACCGTACCCCTCGGACTGCCTCTGACACCACCACTACTGAGCAGTGCTGGGCTCGGCCTCTTCGCCCCCACCGAGTCTCCCTCACACTCCTGCGGGGACCAGCCGCCTGCTCAGAGCCAGGTGCAGACCTCACCGGTGGACTCTAACCTGGGAGTGTAGCCTTTATCAAGTGAGATAACAGGTTAATAATGGTTACATGTAACTACCTAAGTGGTATACACTATAGTTTCTAGAAGCCAGAAAATTTTTAACAAAGAAGTCTTGCTTTCACCCTGGCTGGTGTGGCTCAGTGCTTGAGTGCATGCCTGCAAATCAAAGGGTCGCTGGTTCGATTCCCAGTCAGGGCTCACGCCTGGGTTGCAGGCCAGGTCCCCAATGGGGGAGCATGCAGGAGGCAACCATGCATTGATGTTTCTCTCCCTCTCTTCCCCCTCTATAAAAAATGAATAAATAAAATCCTTAAAAACAAATCTTGCTTTCACTAGGCAAGTAATTATTTCCCTTCCTACGTTTACACATAATATGAATACCTCCTACCAGTATCCACACACCTGAACATAAACATACGGTGGCCGGGTTATCTGATTAGCCTCGGTGACAGCTCCATACCTTAGCACAGTAGGGTCAAAACATCCGGTCAAGGGCCTAGCTAACAGGGTAAGTCCATGAACACAGGCCATGATGCAGTGTCTATCAGCTCCCCCAGGAATCTACTCATACTTGAGGATTAATCCTCAAATAACCAGAGTCTCACAGGCTATGCTAAATCTTAGCTTTGAAAGTGGTGGGACTTCCTTCAGTGTGACGTCATACCTAACGGTGAGGTACGGACGTCCATTTCTTTCAAAAGTGAACTCTGTGCCTCTTCCACTTTCTCGGCCTTACTAGGCCCCTCCACGCACTGACCCATCTCCAAATATCATGTTTATCCAAAGGCAGCCAACTCATTCTCCATGACCAGGAACTGCAGATAAGATCTTCGAATCTCTCCCTGGTTCCATCTGATCATTCACTGTATGCTTGTAAGGTTTGAACAAGTAATAAAACAAGACAAGAGGCTGACAGCTCATCTATATATTTCAATTTTCTACGTTTTGTCCTTTTCCTGCCTCCCCAACACACAAATGTCTCCTCCAGAAAGGGCTCTCCAGCTCGGCCAAGTAGTGAGGCTCCCATCTCATACAACGCACTGGATGGGTTTATCTGCACAAACGAACGCATACACTTGTGCTGGCTGTGCCCGCGAGTCCCTCCCTCGGAGTCTCAGCAGAGGCGGGAAGCACAGCCTCCTAGGTTCTGTGACCGCTCACTCTCACCTCCAGCACTCAGGCAAGTGTTCAGCTGCGTCACACCACTGCCCAGGAAATTCAAGTTCATTCTGGACACCAACAAGAAGTCTCTTATTAAAAACATCTTTTAATTATAAGATGTTACATATTAATGGTATCCAATACAACTTTGATTCCCCCCAGTCCTGGGCTGGCAAGTTCCAGTATCTGAATGAATGTGGATCCAGTGCCAGGAAAGGCTGACACAGTAGCAGCACCGACGCTCTCGGCTGCGCTCCCTTCGCTGCACTGCCACCCCTCCCCCCCTCGCCCCTTATTCCATAATTCCAGGAACGCCAGCTGGCTACACACAGCTGACGTGGGAGCAGAGAACTAACACCTGCTAGGTCTAGTCAACTGGACCAATCCTCGTAACAACTCTATGAGACAGGTACTAACATTATCTCCCTTTTCCAGTGAGGAAACTGATGCTCGGCAAGGTTCAATGGCAAAGAAGTGACTTTAAAGACTTGTCTGCGCTGGCTGGTGTGGCTCAGGGGATTGAATGCAGACCTGCAAATCCAAAGGTTTGTGGTTCGATTCCCAGTCAGGGCACATGTCTGGGCTGCGGGCCAGGTCCCCACTTGGGGGCGTGCGAGAGGCAACCAACCGATGTGTTTCTCACACATCAATGTTTTTTCTCCCTCTCTTTCTCGCTTCCTACCCTCTCTAAATAACTAAAATCTTTTTTCTTTAAATTGGAAAAAAAAAAAAAAGACTTATATGCTTGGTTCTAATGTTCTTTCTAATGTTCTTTCCACGCTAGCCCTGACCACACAACAGATGTGTCTCTCAGAAACATTACTCCGGATCACAGGTATTTAGGTGCTCATTTCATGTCACCGAACTACTGCGTAAGCTCCCTGGGCTAAAAACACAGAAACGGGAAACACACAGGACCTTGCCGTCAAATTACCAGACCCGAGTTCAAATCCAGCTCTGTTACTGCCGGTTGTATGACCTCGAGCTAGTGACTCATCCTTTCTGAGCCTCAGTTTACTCTTCTCTAAGATGGCGATGCACCCGCCCCGTAAGAACCACCGCCAGGGTTGAATGAGATGTCTCCGAAGGCTAGCTCGAGGCGTGGCACATGCAGGCATCAGCTCCTGCACCACTGGCCACATAATCCCGCACGAGTCACGTAAACGGGAAGATGACTTTTGCCATGTGTTACACTAAAAGGAAAAGAACACACTCTAAAGACCACAGCATTGCTGTGAGGATGAAATGAGATGTGTCAAAGGTCTTCGTAAACTATGAAGCACTAGAAAAATGTCAGGTATGGCCCCCAGCTTAGCGCAGTGCCTTGCCCAAAAACAGATTGCAGTAAATGTTTGATAAATGCTACATTAAAGAGAATTTTGTTAATGTGGACATGTCCCAAATCATCTTTTTATTTTTAGAGAGGGAAGGGAGGGAGAAAGAGAGAGAGAGAAACATCGATATGCGGTTGCTGGGGGTCATGGCCTACAACCCAGTCATGTACCCTGACTGGGAATCGAACCTACGACACTCTGGTTCGCAGCCTGCGCTCAATCCACTGAGCTACGCCAGCCAGGGCTAAATCATCTTTTTTTTTGTTTTTTAATTTAAAGAGAGAGGGGAAGGAGGAAGGGAGAAAGAGTGGAAGAGAAACATCGATGTGAGAGAGAAACGTGGACCGGTTGCCTCTCACATGCACCCCAACCAGGGACCAAGCCCACAACCTAGGCGTGGGCCCTGACCGAGAATCAAACCAGTGACCTTTCCCTTTGTGAAACCATGCCCCACCCACCAAGCCACACCGGTTCAAGGCCCAAACCATCTTTCCAGAGCCCTGCTAACCTGTGCACATTCTTCATCCCCAGAAAACAAGGGGCGAAGTCGGCTCACAGGAACTTGTTAAGAATCCCCTTAATTCACCCTACCATGAGGACCCTAGGGCTCTCACCCTCAAGCAGTATTTCGGCTTTCCTCATGACAGAGCAAACTAGTAAGGCATGTGGCAAATAAACTGAACCTCACTTATGTTTGGCTTTGGTGTACTTTTGTACTTTTATGCAAATGCTTTTGTCTAACAGTCAGGAAATTTGGAACATTTTAAGAGGTACAATGTTACTGTGGAGAAAATGATATTCAAAACTTCCACCTTATGCAACTCCACTGTCCTCTTCCAAGCTTCCTCTTACATCCCACTGCTGTGGACAGACATAGGACTTCTCAGCCCGCAGTGAACTGCCAACAGAAAGCAAAACAGGCTCATCTCCAACTGCTAGTTCATACCTTCTCTAGTTGGGCTGGAATTTAGTATTTCCTTTAAAAGGCCTTCTCTTCCATTTCCTGCTGGGTCGGAGTAAACAAATACACAGTTTATATCAACAGGTTCAATGAAACAGAGCAATTTACTACGTCAGCAAGATGAGCCGGGGGTGATGGCACCTCCCACCGGAGGTGGAGGTGGCAGACAGCGCTCCCCTCGACTGCGAGCACGGGCAGTGCTCTCTCGGGGATGTCAGGGGGCCTCGGGTCTTTCTCACATGCTTAAACAGTCCTCCATCTTCAAAAACCCAAAGTCCATGCTCTTAAATAGGATGATCTCTTCATGTCATTTAAGCAACACGTTAACAGCTGCCCAGATTAGCCGTTCCCAGTGACAGCCCGGCAGGCTCCTCCGACCCTAAGTGAGGGCCAGGAGGGATCACAAAGCGGCCCCGAAGGCGGGTTTCCGGGGAAAACCCACACGGCTTCCGCACAAACAACTCCACAGATGGAAGAACTGGAAAGAAATCCACAGACAGCCCTCCAACCTAACTTCAGTTTTCAGTGTCTGACTCTTCCCCGTATGCCTTTTTCAAGACTTAGCACGCAGGCCACAATGTTAAGAAAAGTAAAGATTTTTGGCATTCCTCAACCTAGTACTTCCCATTGCTTTCTTGAACAAGGGGATAAACTACTAGCTTACAACAATGCTAGCAAACAAATAAAACTGACAAGAAGAAAGCACAATGATAAAAGCAAAGATGAACTACAAACTAACCACAAACTACAGGGTGTGGTAAAGTAGGTTTCCAGTTGTGAGTACATGAAACAGAGATTATTTTTGCAATATTTACTCATTCTTGTATTATTTTCCATACAAAGAACTGTAACCCTATTTTGCCCCACTCTGTATTCATATGTGAGGTCAAAGGTAAGGGGACACTCTTGATGACCCCAGCGGCCCACTCCAAGCCCCCTCGGATAAAGAGCACACTTGTGGGTCACAGCGCAGACATCAGCATCTTTCGAATTTGGGGAAATCACTTCTCAGGTCACCTTTCCTCTACTAATCACTGAAGGTCATTGATTTAGTGACGGACTTCATATACCACATAAACACCTAGAATAACTTCAAATGTATTTCTCTCAACATACTAGGAATGAACTATTTCACTTGAATCTTTTTAAATCTCTTCAGATAATAAAAGACAACCTAAAGAGTTCCTATACTCTAGAAAGAGGTACCTGACGAAGCCAGGGCTTCAAAAATATTTGTTTCTAAGAATGGGATGTTCTGTCCACAACAGCCTTTAATGTGAAACCCCAGATGCTTCCGAATCTGTCCACAGCCATCACTAAAACACGTGGCATTTCCCTGGAATCTGGAAAGAAGGGAGTTCTGTATCTGAGGTAACCACATTCAGCTAGCCTCAGTTACCATCTATTGTTTCAGCTGCCCAAGTATTTCCTTGCTTTGCTCAATTCTTAGCAAACACACCACTTTCCCGAGACAGGCAAGAGAATATATGTTATGCCCTGGCTGGTGTGGCTCAGTGGATCGAGCACCCGCCTGCAAACTGAAAGGTTGCTGGTTCAACTCCTGGTCATGGCACATGCCCGGGCTGCAGGTCAGGTCCCCAGCTGGGGGCCTGCAAGAGGCAGCTGATCAATATTTCTCTCCCTCTTTCTCCCTCCCTTCCCCTCTCTCTAAAAAATAAATAAATACATAAATAAAATCTTTTTTAAAAAGAGAATACACATTATTAAAAGATTCCTCTGGAGGGAAAAACTTCCACCACACCAATTCAAGAGACTTAAGGAAGGGTAGATGCTACTAAAACTGAAAGCCTAACTTACTCACTCAACAAATATTTATTGAACACCTACTCTGTGCAACACTCTGTATATTCAGTGATAAACAAAACTGGTATAGTTCCCATCCTGACAAAAAAAAATTGATGATAGAAAAAAAGTAAACAAATGATACACAATTATAATTAATTACCAAAAGGCTATGACTAGGGCAACCTTAGGTCCCAATGTGCCCAGGACACACTGATCTATGCTTGTCTCCGTGTAAAATAGACAACGTCCCAGGTTGGACTATAAATGATAGGTCAAAGGATAAGCTAGTATAAGAGAAAATAACGGAGGCAAATTACTTTAGCCTGGGTAAGCAAAGCCTCCTTGGAAGAGGTACCATTTCCCTAAGTCCTGATGGGTGCGGCTCTAGTCGTTTTGGAAGGAAGGTTCCAAGTACAGGAGACAGCAAAGGCTACGAGAAGGCCTGGAGTATTATGATGATTATTATTCAACATGATCTTTGGCTGACAGAACTGAAGAGTCAAAAAAGTGATTTAGGGGTTCCCAGAGATCAATTTCTACATTACAGATTAAAATATCCTAAATCTCTAATTCTGTTAGACCTCAAAATTCAAATGTAAAGAAGCTCCAAGCATAATGAAGTTCCAAGGCAGTGGTTTTGAGATTTTTGTAGGTCATGAATCCCTGAGAATCTGACACTCTTTACCTCCCTCCCTTCCTATACAGATGGGACAAATATATAATCACGTGTGCATACATACACAATCTCAGGAGTTTCACAGGCAACTGCCCTGTCCGACCCCGCCAATTCCAGAAGTTCACTAATAGACTCCAGCTTAAAAGAAAAAAAAAAAAAAAAGCCCCCTTTCACAAAGGACAAAAGCAAGCTCTCAACTCTATTTCTCTGTTTGGGCATTAATAAGGGTATGGGAATCAACCAATGAATGCATGAATGGATCAACAACAAAAATCGATGTTTCTCTCCCCCCCATAACCAATAAAAAAATAAGAAAAAAATTCCTTTAAAAAAAAAAGAGATCAGAAGAAACAATTTTAAGTCAATGAAAAAATGACAATGAATAATGTATGTATTACCAAGAGTCACTAAGACTCAATTTTCCCACCATTTCAGAGAGCCAGACTACCCTCAAGTCCTTACCTTACTAACATTGAGTGAAGCTAGGGGAGGAGGGGTTTCTGTTCGGTCATTAATTATTTCCACTTCTGAAACATACTGTAAGTTTATGAGCAAGATGTCTGCGTGGTTGGGCTTTCCACTGGAAGAGGGACATTCTGGTGAAAAAACAAAGTTAAGGAAAACACGGGCAAGCAGAGCACTGACACACCCCGAAAGGGGCACGGAAAACACAATTCACACGAGGCTTGTGGAGAGGTGTACTGTGAGCAAGAGCGGGGAGCCTTACAAGAATCACACCCTCCCCATGAAATCTCTGCCTGTCACCCTCCTTCTGTTTAACCTCATAATCAAAAGATCTCAAGCTTTTCAAAGCCACATACAATTAAAATTAGAAGCCTCAAAAGGATTTCTGTCACCTTCTCAACCGGTTTTATGGAGAGGCATAATGTGGTTTTAATGCCTTGTGCATACTCTTTGTCTTGAACCTAAGGAACCACACAGAAGAGGCAGTGCTTTCTGCTCTTGGTGCAGTACTCCCTTTATCTGCACAGTGCTCATCGCTTTTTCAGATTTGAGAATCCCCATTTTGCAGAGGAGAAAAATATAGAACTATAGCACTACAAAAGAAACTGACTCAGGTGACCCAGCTAGTTAACCCATTCATTCATTCATTCATTCACTCAATCTCCAACCATGTATTAAGAGCATACTGTATGCCAATTAAAAGCAGACTCATTCCCCATTCCCAAACCCTTCCATCTAAACCATTAATTTAAAAGGTCCAATCTGGTCCAGGTATAAATTCTTGTATTTAAAAAAAAAGCAATTGTTCTTGCTGTATAAGTTTCAGAGGCCATCTCCTAAGCTAGAAATCTACAACTAGTGGTTAAATGAATTAAAATACTTGCCACTCAAATGCAGCAAACTCAGTAGGAAACTTCCTTTTGAAAGACGCTATAAAGGATTACTCCTCCAAAAAAAAATCTAAATAAACCCACTTGTGGCTCAAATAAAAGGGGAAGGGGTGGCCCATTTATTACAACCAGGAAATATTTTGTTTCCAAGACTGAGTTTCCTGGAGTAACTCAGAAATCATTTCCATCCCAAGGAAGCAGGCCACCTTTTCCATTCTATGTATCACTGCTACTTTCAAAAGGGGAGGCTACTTCTATGGAAGAGTCAGGACTCCATGTGCGCTCGGCTGAGCAAGAGAACGTAACTTAACTCTTTCACCTGTAACCCACACATCAACATAAGCCCCTGAAAAACGTGGTCCTCTGTCTGGACCAGTTTTCCAATGTAAACATCCCCCAAACAGCAATTTCCAAATGACTGAGAAACCTAAAATTCAGCACTCCTCGACCCCCATGGCACCACGCATACACACACGAACCAGCAAATCGAGCCCTTATCCCCAGTTCAGATATGAACTCTGCCCTTCAGTTACTCACCCCTCCAAACAGGCAAGGCCCATTTGGTCACCACCCCATCGCCTTTCTTGGACCAAATCCCATCAGTAGACACCCCGATCCTAAACTGCATATTCTTCCCTTGCCCTATTAGCAGTTCCTTACTCTACACACCCCATCCCCACTTGATTTTATCCGCCCCGCTTCCATCCAGGTTCCAACCCCCCTACCCCCTCCCACGACCAGCCCCTCTCCAGATCACTGTGTCCCCTCTCATATCGTTCCCCCTCGAAAAGCCATCGCGTGTCAAGTCCCCCTCCACCCACCGACCCTCGCACGGGGCCCAGCTCCTACAAGGGGGAGGAGGAGACAGGGTCCCCAAAACGGATCGAGGGACCCACGAGAGGGGGAGGGGAGCTCAGGGCCGTGCGCATGCGCTCCGGGCGCCGCGGTGGCCGGTCGCCCCTAGGCCCGGAGAGGGCCCCAGCCGCTGCCGACGTCCCCCACCCTTCCACCACGGCACATACACGCCGGCCCGGCCTCGGGCTCCGCGCACGGAAGGATACTTAAAGCCAGCATTTTGGACTGGTAGTCGAAGGCTACCACCTCGCCCTGCAGCCGCTGCTCCTGGCACGTCCGGCACGACACCTGGCTCCCAACGCTGAAGTACTCGCCCGGAGGAGCCGCCATCTTGGGAGAGCAGCCGCGGCCGGCGGCGGCGGCGGCGGCAGCAGCGGGCGAAAGCCGGGCGCCCAGTGAGCGCCGCGCCGCGACGCACGGCGTGATGACGTCACACGCCGGGGCGTGGCCTGGCGCTGGGTGGGGCGAGAGCCTAGGTGGAATAGGAAGGAAGAGAAAATAAAGGGGACGCTGAATAATTAGCGTCCACTGTACGCTACTGTACCCGCTTGGTAAAGTACTTGTAGGGTCCGTTTTAGAAGTTAAGTAACCTACGTGGAATGAAAAGGTAAAGAAGGAAGGAACTGCAGCCTCCATCACATATATACACGCCTTGACAGAGTTTGCTGAATGAACTCTTTATTTCACATGTGAGGAATCTAAGGTCCAGAACACTTAACACGAAACTTGCCCAAAATGATTATACTTCGTTATAAAATGGTAGAGGAAACTTTTCATTCTGGTTTTTTTTTCTGATCCTATTTCTTTATTCCTTCTGTATTAACACTTACTGAGCATCCTCATTTTACAGGTGAAGAAACTAAGTCTTACAGAGACTAAGCTTATCCAGGGCCTCACAACTAGCAAGGATTTGGTCTCCCTGTTTCCAAAGACGGCGCGGTTTACACTAGACTATATTAGATAATACCTCCTAGAGTAGTTAGGAGGTTAAATGAGGTGAAGTGTATAAATGCATGGCATGTTGTAGGTAGATAAATGACAGGTATTCTATGATCACTCATCACCCTTAGAATTCAGGATGCTTCTCCATCTCACTTCTGTCTTGCCATCTTCTCTAGAAAGCCAGGTAAAGAGCAGGAGTAAGAGGCAGTGGTAGTAACAGGGTGCCTTGGAGCAAGAGTGTGACCCACCCATAGTATATGTAAGTACTATGTAAATTAATTTTTAAGCCCTGTATCACCAATTGCCATCCCTAACCTACCTGTCCTCCACCCCCCATATAGAAATTCTGAAGCATCATGGATGAGTAACAAAAGGTTGACCTTTCTCTAGACCAGAGGGAGGCAAAGAGCCAACCCTGGAACCACTTAACCTGAACAAAGTTCAGAAGTGCCTCCTTGTCCTGCAAGAGACATCAGCTTCCTAATATTGGGTGTATGTTGTTAGCACAATCATTTAGCGGGAATAAACATACTGATCTTTCATACTTGTGTTTATTCAGAGATCTTTCATGTCTGGCCCCCATAACAAGTCATGTGTAAGTGCCACTCCACTTTTTATATGGAATTGTGATTATAGGTTTTCACATATAACTGCCAGGCATGGTTCAGAAAGGCTTCCTGCAGGGAATGAAAAATCCGAGACTTGAAGGAAAAGTAGGGAAACAGAGTGTTCTATGCGAGAGAAACAGCATGTGCCAGGACACCTAAGATGAGAGTCTGGTGATTTCGAGAAATATAGAGTAGCTCCAAAATACTATGAAATGGAGTTTAAAGGTAGTCTGTCAAAGGTGGTCTGGCTAGAACCCAGAGCAAGCTTTCAAGGACAGAAAATTTAGGTTTTAACCCTGACCGGCATGGCTCAGTTGGTTGAGCGCTGTCCCACAAAGCAAAGGGTCGTTAGTCTGATTCCTGGTCACAGCACATGCCTGGGTTGTGGGCTGGGTCCTCGGCCTGGGCGATTGATGTTTCTGTCCCTCTTTCTCCCTTCCTTCCTCTCTCTCTAAAAATAAATAAATAAAATCTTGAAGAAAAAAAGAAAGAAAGAAAATTTAGGCCTTCTCCACTGGGCAATTGAAAAACAATTATCAAGTGCATGAAATGAGATTTACATCCAGCTTGCCTTTCCCACAACTTTTGGATTCATGAAGTTCATCTCTTCCCGAGAAGTATCCAGATTTACATTTTCATTTTCATCCATCCATCAGAAAACTCTCCAAGAACAAAGTTGCTAGAGGGAAGGAACTGAGTAGTCACTTCAGCAGTCTCCTGCCGCACGCCCCTCTGCCTCTGTGCAGGGCCTGGCCCAGAATAGCTGAGGTTTCTGTTTTCTGGGTGTGTTCCTCCGTAAGATTATTCCAAATTTTGTTGGGGTGTGTGCCTTTTTTCTTCCAACACACCTATTATCTCCTGGTTTATCTGCTCCCCAGGGTTTGGGAAGACAAGAGGATGCAAGGAAGGGGACGGGGCAAGCCTAGAACTGGTAGTATGACTTAGGCCGTCCTGTGTGTAAGAATTTGCAAGGCTTTAGGAAAGACTCCTCACAGTCAAAAGGCTTGTCTCTGAGCCTCCAAATCAGTAGTGGATGAATTCGGGTGGGAGAGTTTTGGGCTTGAGGAGGAAGGCACGGGCTGTTCAGTGGTGTGTGTAAATTTAGAGTCCCACTTCAACAATGCGGAATGCCTGGCTCCCCGGTGGAGGAAGTGTCTATAGCCCCCTCTCCAAGAGATCTCAGGATATATTTGGAGGGTAGCAGTCCTGAAGAGGGGGGGTCTGATCTGCAAGGGATCCCGGCCCTGGAAATTACACATCCATCTTCGCTGTAGCAAAGCAGGGACGCTGAGCGTGCTGCAGACGCTGAGGTTACTCCACCTCCTCACCCAGAACAGCGGCAGCAACCACTTCTACGCCCGAAGCCCACGTGCCAGCAACAGCGGCCACGTGGAGATTTGCGGAAACGCCTTCGCAAAGATTTGTCCCCTGCGCTGCCCAGTAGAGGGGAAGCCGAAGAAGGGAACGGAGGAAACGGTACGGTAAGGACCAGGCTCGCGGGAGCCCGAGACAGCCGGGGGCGGGGCGAAGCGAAGGGGGCGGGGCTTGAGCTGGTTGCTGGTGGGAAAGGTGGGGCCTGGGTCTCGCCTAGGTGGGCTTCGGTGGGCAGTGAGTAGTAACATCCTTGTCGCCCGGACTCCTCGGCTTCTATCCTAGAGCAAACCCCTGGGTCGCCATGGAGACCACGCTGGGCGCGGGCATCGCAATGGCAGAGGCGCTACAGAACCAGCTGCCCTGGCTGGAGAAAGTGTGGCTCTGGGTCACCTTTCTGGGCGATCCCAAGAGCCTCTTTCTGTTCTACTTCCCCGCGGCCTACTATGCCTCTCGCCGCGTGGGCATCGCAGTGCTCTGGATCACCCTCGTCACGGAATGGCTCAACCTCGTCTTCAAGTGGTGAGATAGCAAAGCCCTCCTGCATCCTGCTCCCCCACCCTCAAGGGCCCTGAGTTCTGTACAAGCCCCCATCTTCCAGCAGGTGCCTCAAGGGCCTGGATGTCCCTCACCTTCCACCCCCACCCCCACCCCCCAGCAGTGAACCCCATGGCCTTAAGACTTCCCATTTTAGATTCAAACGTCAGACTCCCTACCTAGTCATTAGACCCGTGTTTGTCAAAAGGCCCTTATCAGAAATCACTTAAGGGGTATGTTTAAAATGCAAACTCCACATCCCACCTAAAACATTGATTTACAAACTCCAGCAGAGGGGCTGGGGATCTAAATTTTCACAAGTACCTGTGGTGACTTAAGTAGCCTGTAGTCCTGCTTCTCAGCTGTTTTCATGCATCTGTTCACTCATTCGACACTGTTTTTAAGAAGCATGCTTTATGCCAGGCTTCATGCTATCTGCTAAAGTCAGAGAAGGCTTACAAGTTCCAGTGTGCGCCCCAGAACATGACCATCAGCATAGGGAGCACTTGAAAACTTGCTAGAAATGTAGCATCTCAGGCCCAGGGCCAGAACTACTGTATCAGAATCTGCATTTTAACCAGAACCCCGGGTATTCGCGAGTAAAGTCTGAAAAGCCTGGGGTTCAGGCATTGCCTTCCCCGGAGAATACTTCCTCTTTTCCACTTCATTCACTAGTAGGGTCTTCACACAGACTTAGAAGCCAGCAATGCCAAGCAAGCAAGTGGGGCCCCTGGGGCTTATCTCTCTGCCACCGTGGGTGCACCTCAGCCCCTGTTGCCAGATCCCCAGCCTGGCGGAGGGAAGGGAGGCTCACAGGAGACAGACACATGGGCTGGAATGACTTGCAGAGTTAACCTTCCCTGCTACTCTTCTCTGCAAGACTTGCACCCCTACTGTAAACAGAAAAACAGTTGTCTAAGAATTTGTTTCCAATTGTCCTTTCCTTTGTGTTCTTCCTCCAAGTCTGCATAAGCTTCCTTCTCTAGGGAGCTTCTCTGTTCCCCTAAGAGTCAGTGCCTTAGGTAGACACTCTTAATGCCCCCCACTTGACAAAACCCCCATTCATTGGCAAAGTCTGTATGGAGCACCTGGTTGGGGTGAGACCGGGGCTCAGTTTTTGGTAGAGAGAAGCCGTTCCTTCCGTATTTCCTCCCTGGCACTTGATTTCCTGCCAGCCCCTCTTCCGCTCTCCCACCTCTTCTCCTCCTGGCCAGAGCAGCCTCTTCATTGTGATCTCCCAGGGTCCAGCCACGCACCTCCTAGGCCAGGAGATTTTGAATTTTTTTGTCCTCTTCAGTCCATTCCCCACTCCCGTTTTCAGATGTAAATAGCTTACCTAAGTAGTAATTCAGGTGTAGATCATTCAGGCTGGGAATTCGGGACATGGAGAGAGGGAGAAGCAGGGGGCTCTGGGAGGGGCCCGGGGAGAGGTCCCCGGGCTCTCTGTGGTTTAGAGGGGCAGAGCTGGTCCTGCAGTGGGAAGGGCAAGAGGAGGACTTGTGAGCATCTCAGAGCGTGCGTGCACACACTCACACCCCAACACCAGCCACGATCTCTTACCTCTTTATCGCTTTCTAAAAGGCACGTGTGCTTTCTCCTATTCCAGGGTAAGCATCCACGGCAGTGCGACGGCACAGAATGGGACTGCCCTTCCGGCTCCGCCTTGCAGGCCCTCCAGGGCACGCCCGGTGTTCTTCTGCCCCTCTCCTGTACCCTTGGCCCTGTGTGCGCATAATATCGTCTTGCTTCTGTTCTCTTCTAGGTTTCTCTTTGGGGACAGGCCTTTCTGGTGGGTCCATGAGTCTGGGTACTACAGCCAGGCCCCAGCCCAGGTTCACCAGTTCCCCTCTTCTTGTGAAACTGGTCCAGGTGAGAAGCCTCAAACCTCCCCTTCCCAGTACAGTTAGGATTTGGGTGAGTGTTTCAGAGTACTTTTCAGCCAGGGTGGCCCAGCCTCACAGTTCCCAAAAACGGAGGACAAAGCAACCCCAGGAAGAATGAGTTGAATTCTGGGAGGAGAGCGTCCGTACACACCAGTGTGCCAGCGGCCCAGCCGGTTGAGAGTGGAGCCGGGAGACACAGGTCAAAGGAGAAGCCTGAGAGCAGTGGCCTCAGGGAGAGGGAGCTACAACCCAGTGCCGTGGGAAGGCTCCCTTCCAGCCAGGGGCGGGTGGCTGTGTTGAGCTGCCACCTGGGGCATCTGGGTCCTGCCGCCATCCTCTCACCAGAAGCTTCTCTGTCCCCTACAGGCAGCCCTTCTGGACACTGCATGATCACAGGAGCAGCCCTCTGGCCTATAATGACAGCCATCTCTTCCCAGGTGGCTACTCGAGCCCACAGGTACACCTGGGCCAAGTGGCCCCCACGTACGGGGGGGTGCAGGGGCAGTGAATGGTACCCTGGACCCGAATAAGACCCAGCAACAGGGCAGCTTGGGAGCTGGAATTCTGGGGACCGTGGGCACTTGTGCTGTGGGAAGCCGAGCTGTGTCTGGACATCCCCTGGGCCATTTGCCTCTGTTCTTTGTAGCCGCTGGGTGAGGATGATACCAAGCCTGACCTACTGCACCTTCCTACTGGCTGTTGGTCTGTCCCGGATCTTCCTCTTAGCACATTTCCCTCACCAGGTGTTGGCTGGCCTGATAACTGGTGAGCAACTAGGACAACAGGATGGGCCCAGAGGGTGCTATTGGCAGTGAACCAGTCTAGGATTTTCCCACAGTGCACGCAACCCCAAGGCTTCCCTTACGTCTGTGTTCTGCCAAGTTGCATTGTCGCTCTGAGGGGGTCATGTCCCCAAACTCCTTGAAGCTGCTGTCATCCCACTCCCCCAGGTGCTGTCCTGGGCTGGCTGATGGCCCCCCGGGTGCCCATGGAACGGGAGCTAAGCTTCTACGGGCTAACCTCACTGGCCCTCTTGCTGGGTGCCAGCCTCATCTACTGGACCCTCTTTACACTGGGCCTGGATCTTTCGTGGTAGGTCCTGCCTTGAAGTTTGGGCAGGCGGGGCCTCTCCTGCCTCGCTTTACCTAGCCTAGGGTGGGGGGGGGGGTGTCTCTGGTTCATTGCAGCTAAAAAAAGGACACACTATGTGTTCACAAACACAGACTGTCCTGGGGTCTCAGCAGAACACAGGGGTAGACCCCGAAGGAGGCGAGACGTCTCCTGGCAAAGACTCTTCTCCCCACAGGTCCATCAACCTAGCTTCCAAGTGGTGTGAGCGACCAGAGTGGGTGCACATGGACAGCCGGCCCTTCGCCTCCCTGAGCCGGGACTCAGGGGCCGCCCTGGGTCTGGGCATCGCCCTGCACTCTCCCTGCTACGCCCAAGTCCGGCGAGCATACATGGGGAAGGGCCAGAAGATAGCCTGCCTCGTGCTGGCCGTGGGCCTGCTGGGTCCCCTGGATTGGCTGGGCCACCCGCATCAGATCAGCCTCTTCTACATCTTCCATTTCCTCAAATACACCTTCTGGCCGTGCCTGGTCCTGGCCCTCGTGCCCTGGGTGGTGCTCACGTTCAGCGCCCAAGAAGCCCCACCTGTCCGCTCTTCCTGACTTCGGGTGCCTCCTCCAAAGCCACCACTCCGGGAGGCAGCCCCAACCCCTCCCAGACCCCCGAAAGGCCCTGCTTATCTTGAACTTCCCACTTTTCCCACCACCTGGCTTGGCCCCAAAGAAGGGCCTTCCCTGTGCCAGAAAGGTTGGTCCTCCCTTCCCTTCCAAGTCCCCAAAAGCAAAGACAGCAGCCAGCCCAGTGGGTTCCTACAACACTGTGAGGGGCTGAGTGGCCCCAATAAAGCCCTTGAACACTTCTGGACCTTCTTGCCTGTGCGTGCATCTCCAGTGAACTTGGGTGTGCAGGTAGAATCAATCCTGCCTGTGTGTGTGCAGGTAGAATCCTGGTTGGCTGCCTGTTCTCCATCCCTGCGGCCTTGTTTCCGCAGAGGCAGTGTCAAAGCAAAGGGGAGGGCTACAGGCTCAAGACCTTCAGCCCTGGGTACCATGACGCCTGGGCCATAGGACCGGCCCCGCCCCTATGGTGCTGTGGCTACGTGCAGTGAAACCTTGTCTTTAACCTGCTGGACGGATACTCATGCCCTCCCACCCCCGAGTCCTGTTTCCTTAGTTGGTTAGTTCAGGGGCCAGAGAGGAGTTTTGTGGGGGTTGTATTTGGTTTTTTTTTTTTTGTTTGTTTTTTGGCCAAGAGGGTAAATAAGAATCTCTACTCCATTTGGGAGCCCAGAGAACAGAAACACTGGCCCCAGGAGGCACTGCCAGAAACACATTTATTTATGCAAGGACACACAATGGAATGGGTTACAAAATGCTTAACTGAAAACCATATCCAGGGGGACAAAGCAAGGAGTGGGTTTACATGGGAACCAGACTGGCCACGGGAAGATGGAGGGTAAGGGGTCCGGAGCCGGAGCTCAGCACAGGAGGCCCGACACACCGAGCCCCAGCCCGGCCCCCGGGCGGGGGGGGGCTAGCACGCACTAACAACACATAGGACACAAGCACACGAGGAACCGACGATGGCGGGACTCTTGCCCCTCCCCTGGCTCCCTCAACCCTGCTCAGGCCCCCGTTAGGGTAATAAATATGTAAACAGATTGGCGGGGCCCTAGGGATGGGGCAAAAAAGTGTGTGTGGTGTTGGAAGGAGGAGGGAGGAAGACTCAGCCCCCTAGGAATTGCGTCCCATCTTTGGTTTCCTATAGGCTGGACGGCACTCCCTAGAAGCCTGCGGGCCCCCAGCCCCAGAAACAGGGCTAGGCTAGGCTCCTGGGGAAGAGCAAGGATGGAACCCCCTCCTGCTCTCAGCTCCCTCGGGCTGGTGGCTGGCTAAGGAAGTCCAGGAAGGGAAGCTCCAGCTGAAAGCAGACTCCTGGGTTTCTGGGTTCTGGCCCTGCCCCTTCCACAGCCCCCAGTCTCTCCAGCCCTAGGCTTCAAAGCAAAAGGTCCCAGGAGGGAAGGGGCGAGCCACTGACCCTCCTTGCAGCGTGCTGGGTGACTGGGGAAACCTGGTCCCCAACAGCAGGGGCGCTCTCACCAGCCTGAGGCACCCCCTTGCAGGGACCACTTCCCTGCTCCCGCACCTCCCCAGTCTGTGCCCGCAGAGGGGCAGGGAGGCCAACAGACTAAGGCAGAAAGCGGGCCTTCGTCTGTGGCTCCCCCAGGCCTCTCTGAATCCAGAAGTCCAGCCCCACCGTCTGCAGCCCCCGGGAGGGGAAATAGGCCCTGAGGGGTGTACAGCGAGACAGCCATGCCCACAGAGCTCAGGCCCATATCCTGGGGCACAGGCCTTCCCTCTGGGGCTGAGGCCGGGAGGGAGGAGGAGCAAGAAGTCTGTGCAGAGATGGTGAAGACGACAGAGGGAAAAAAATGATGGGGAATCATCAGGCAGGAGCCCACCTCCCCTCCACTCTAGATCCTAGACCGCAGAGGGACCCTCCAGAACCTCCCCAGGCTAGAGAGGGAAGGAGGGCAAAATTAAGGCAATTCCCCCCAAGTCGGCTGAATCCAAGGCACCGAAATTCCTGTTCCCTCCTCACTTGGGCCAACTCCAGAACCGGGAGGTACTCTCTGGGCCCCCGGGCCCACCTTGAGCTGGCCCAGGCTCCAAAGGGGAAAAGGATGGAATTCAGGAAACTGAGTGTGAGATACAATGTGGGGGAGGGGCTGCGAAGGGCACCCCCACCCCGTACAGAGGGAGCCAACTTCCAGAGCTGAGGCGTGGGCCTCGGGGGAGGGGGCCTGAGGCAGCTTCGAGGAGCAGGAGGGGTGAGGCTGAGAGACCCACACGGCACACGTCGTTGAATGTGTGACTTTTTGTTTTTAATAGAAAAAATAAACAAAATCACAATGATGAAGCCCAGAGGGATGGGGGCCAGGGTATCACAGGGCAGGCTCCTGCTCCATAGGCTCCTCTGCTGGCCTGTGGGGACAAGCACAGGGACGGGCGTTGAGTGGGTTCCCCAGCTCGGACGAGGGCAGCGAGGCGGTGGGGGGCGGGAACCTCACCTGGGGCTGTGCTCCCTGGCTGCAGCAGCCTGGGCCTGCTCGGCCCCCACCGACAGCAAGGCCATGGCGCTCACAGTCTCAGCCTCCTCCGCCTCACCCGCCTGGGCCTCCCGCAGGGAACGACCCAGGCCGGCGGCAAACCTCTGCACGCAACTCCAGTGTTTGCCTGCGGGTGCGACAGGCGCAGGGGGTCAGAGAGGACAGGAACCCCTGTGTGTAGGTGCCCGCCCCCTCGGCAAGGTCTGAGCCCCTCCACCTGTCCCCACACACTCTGGATCTCGATGACTTTCTCTAGCGTGGCCACTGCGTTGACGTTGGGCTTCTGCTGTAAGACTGTCTCGTCCAAGGGCTGGAGCTGGCGAGGGAAAGAGGAGAAGGGGCTTCGGGTGGGGAACGGGTGGTGCCTGCCGCTCTGCCCACCTCGTTCAGCCTCGGACACCTCGAGACAGGAGGAACCCAACTGAGAGAGCCCTCCCTGCCCCCCAGCTACCCTCAGGACTCAGGACGACCTTCCCAGGGACCCTCGGTGCTGCCGGACCAAGGAAGGGGCCCTCCCCCACAGCCTCTGGTCTACTGGTCCCCCCCGCCCCCCCCCCACCTCTCCCTGCACCCCTCACCTCCACGCTGAGCAGGGCTGAGACACAGGCCTCAGAGGCATCACAGATGGCGGTCAAGTCGTGGCCTCCCTCCAGGGCCAGCACCACCCGGCCCCCCGCCAAAGTCATCAGCTGCCTGGTCAGGTGGCCAAAACCTTTAGGGATGAGTAAGGGGAGGTTAAATGGTTAAAAGAAAATCAATTAGAGAAGATAAAAAAGGAAAAAATTAGAATCAAGAAGTGGGACAAACAGCACAAAATAAGGTGATAAATTTAAACTCAAATGTGTATATATATTCATAATAAGTTTAAGGTCAATGAACTAAATGCTCCATCAAAGACAGAACATTAACAGACTAGCTAAAAAAAAAAAATCTAGCTAAAAAAAAAAAAAAAAGCAATTACGTGTTTTATAAGGCATACCACTAAAACAGGAGGCACCACAAGCTCCATCCGTGACACTCCGGGAGGAGACACAGCCTCCGCTACCCCCAGCACCCTTTCCTCACTAGCCCCTCAAGGCCAAGGTTGGCAGAGGGAGCGGGGTGGGGGGGGGGGCACTGCCGGGGTGATTCCAAGTCTAGGGCCTGCCCCAGCTGTGCTTCTACCTGTGCGGGGTCCGTCTGCGACCGCTTCACGCCCCCACTCAACCCCGTCCTTCCTGTCCCACAGCCTCCCTTAATCCCTCAGCAGGCTCACATCTGGCGGTGACAGAGTAGCCACCCAGCGGAGACAGGTGTCCCTCAACAGCATCAAACCCGGCGGAGACTAGGACCATGTCAGGTGAGAACTCGTGGGCAATGGGCATCACCACTGTCCTGCAAAGGGAGGGGCCCAAGCTGACCCTGGCAGGAGGCTGAGCCAGGCCGAGCCCCACTGTGTCCCCCCCCGAGACAACCCCCTCCACCTACACCAAACTGAACGGCTCTACCCTCCCCGAGGCAGGGGCTCCCCCCTCCCCGGCCCCTCTCGGTCCCCACCTGAAGGCTGTTAGGTATTCCACGTCTCCGATGGGGGGGTCCACACCTCCCGTCCACGCCACGTTCACATTGTACCCCACGCCCGGCCCTCCGCCAACCTGGCAGCATGGTAGGGGAGGGGTTACTCTCACTGCCCGGGGGGATCCCAGACGTCGCCCTGCTCTCAGCCCTGCCTCCAGCCCTCACTCCACTGACCTCTGCTCTGCGTGGAGGGGCAGCTGCCGGCACGCTCCTCCCACCAGGAGCCCAGACTCCCCGGGTCCCAGCACCACGAAGGGCCTGCAGAACCTCCTGCCACGTCTCTGCCACCTCCCCGCGGGGCCCCATACTGCAGCCTAGCAGCGGTACCTCTTCGGGAGCCCCCGAGCCTGGAAAGAAGTTCCCGTTGTCGTAGCGGTGCAGGGAGATGTAGAGCACGGAGGGGTCGTTGTAGAACGCCTGCTGGGTGCCATTGCCGTGGTGGATGTCCTGGCGCGGCAAGTGACAGCATCGTTTAGCATCGGGAAACGGCACAGGCTCTGGCCCAAAGGCCAAAACTCCACTTGTCTCCCACCCCCACCGCCGCCCCACCGTGGGCTCTGGGGGTGCAGCGCACCACTAGCTGCGGGGCATGTGTTCTGCCCACAACAGCACCACCCCACGCTTCTCTAACCAGGGTCTGCGCAAGGAAGACAGAGCCGTGGCACGAAGCTGGCAACCCGCCCCAGAGCCCGTCCCACGACAGGAGGGAGGGCAGCGTTCAGGCCAGTGAAGGAACCGAAAACAGGTATGTTCGGAAGGAAAATCCGAACATCAACGCGAGTTTTTAAGCCAAAGTTGGGCTTCAAAGAGATTTCATCCTCGAGGAGGATGAGGACTGCTCCTGGCCACGCCCCCGGCTCCCGGGGAGGGGCGGAGGAGTGGGTCCTGCCCCCTCTGCCAGGAGAGGCAGGCCTGGGAAGCGCCACGCAGGAGCGAGAGCAGGAGCAAGAGCAGACGTGTCAGGGCCAAGAGGCCTGATCGGAAGCCCAGTGCGAACAGCCCGAGCTGAGCGACCTCCGTCTGGAAAGTCACCCAACCCCTCAGTGTCTCCGTTTACAGAAACGGACGTCCTGATTCTTCCTACGCAAGGTGGCTGTGAGCAGCAGTGCACGTCCGGACACGCACTCGGCCCCCAGCGGAACATGGCTCTAGCAACGGTGGTACTGGCCTCGACCGTTCAAGGGAGGAAGCCCCCTCAGCGTCTTGAGGCGGCAAGGTGGGCGCCAAGGTGGACTGGGGGCTAAAACCACTTTTGGGCCTCCTAGTGAGGAGGGTCCCCGCCCCCGCCAGCCGTGGAAGCGGAGGGCGGGGCTAACGCTCCAGGAGGAGGGTGTAAGGTAAGCGATCAGGCCCGGCCCCCATGAGGGCACCTGAAGAAGAGGGTGCAAGGCTGGGTGGGGGCTTCCCGAAGGCTGACCCTGGCCCCAGCAGCCCCCGCTTACCCAGTCCACGATGAGAACCTTGCCCACATTCAGCTTCTGCTGCAAGAGTTTGGTTGTGATGGCTACGGAGTTGAAGAAGCAGAATCCCCTGGAGGGAGGGAAGAGAAAAGGGCAGGGAGGTGAGCCTCGGCGGCGGTTTGCTCAGTGAGCAAGACACACGCAGCACCTGGCCGAGCGGGAGGAGGGGGGAGGAGGGGGGAGGGTGGCGGTCCTGTGCAGGGCCGGGTGGCACTCACATGGCTGTGGATTCCTCAGCGTGGTGTCCTGGGGGCCGGATGATGGCAAACCCATTCTGAAGAGGCACAGACAGAGGTACAGAGACGTAAGACAGGCAGGCGAGGTGGTCACAGAAGGGTGGACGCCAAAAGAGAGAAGCAGGAGCCAGGCGGGAAAGAGAACACAGATCAGAAGCACGTATCACACACACGCCTACAGCAATGCCAGCCGTGGGCCCCATGGACACACAGGCCGACCCGTCCCTGGCCCTGAGACACCCACGAGAGCCCCAAGCATTATGGAACTTCGTCAGTCCCTCTTTACCCCTCGTCCCCCAGCTGCCCGGAACTGTCACCTCCTCCTGACTCTGGCACCTGAGAACTGAGGTGGCAAAGGCCTGTGCCTTACTGAGGGGAAAGCTAAGGCTGCCCCGCCCTCCCCTCCTCGGGGTGCAGGACCAGCCCAAGCGGTGCCGAGGCCCCTTGCACAGGCTCACCTTGAGCTCTCCAGCCGCCACTTTGAAAGCCAGCTCCACCAGGCAGCCCACCGCCATGCGCACGGCACTGGAGGAGTGCATCTCATTCCATACAGTGTCACTGTCCACCTGCAGGGGCAGGAGAGCAGGCTTCAGAGTGCCCCCTGCGGGGGAAGGGCAAGCATGGGGGCAGGCACCTGGACAGCCAGCCAGCCAGCCAGCGGCTGTGCTGGGGCAGGAGACCAGGAGCCAGCACTGGGAGAGCCAGCCATCCACCCACCCCCACAGGCAGGCACCCTGCTCACCCCGATGCCCCCACAAGGCAGCACGGCGTACATCTTCTGGCTGATGGGGCCTGCGGGGAAGAGAAACAGCAGTTCTGGAAGCTGGCTCCACTACCGGGGCTGCAGGTTGGATCTGCAGAGGGCAGTGAGCTCAGTCACAGAAAAAGACGACAAGCCCAAGCGCAGGACAGGCTTCTGCAGCCCACGGAAGTTGGGAGATGTCTGTCCCTTGTTCTGGGCAGACGGCAGGGAGGAAGGGTCAGGACTGGTTGGGGAGAAGAGCAGAACACACCCAAACACCAAGCCTGACTCGTCCCCTTCCATCCTGCAATGCACCCCAGCAGTACGCTCTGATCGTATCACAGTCTATGTGGAGGGCGCCCCCTGGAGGTGCGTAACGTGGGACCATGCCAACTCTGCCAGGGGACGACCTGTGCTCATCGGGACCCCTCTCCCCGCCTGGCTAGGCAGTCCTCTTGACGGCCTCCGATCCCACCCCGGCAGCGGACGGGGACCGGCCCGCACCCCGCCCGCCAGCCTGCCGACTCACCGAGCAGCTTCTTGCTGTCCAGCTTCTGTCGGTTGAGGGGGCTGGTCCCGTAGAGCAGGGTGTGGTACTCGGAGTGCACCGTCTGAATCTCGTCCAGCGTGGCTTTGCGCCCCCGGATCCGCTGGCAGGGGAGATCAGGAGAAGGGCGACCTTGGAGGGCCAGCTCTCCCTGACACAAAGACCCTCTCTCGGCACCCCAGCCATGGCACGCAGAACCACTTCCGGCCTCAGGAGAGCCAAAGGTTTTGGAGAAAGCATGCCCTGGCCGCCCGGGGACCCCAGGGCAGGACCCCTCCCCCATTCCACTGGGGACTGTGGTGGACACGGGCTCCAAAGGACAGACCTCGGAGGTGGCTGGGGAGACGGGCCCTGAGGTCAAGGGTTGACCAGAGACACAGGGAGAGGCCTCACCAACAGGGAGACACAGAGGCCTCAGCGGGGTCTGAGTCGGGCGGGGGCTGGAGGAAGGAGGGGCTCCCTTACCTCACACTTGCTGAGCAGGCCAGTTTCCTGCAGCCGCGACCAGATGCTCTGGATCCGGCCGGCATGCTCGGGGTGCACGTGCGTGTTCCCACACATGCACTGGTGCTTCAACATGAACGTGTCGTAGACCACGCCTGAGCCGGAGACACGCCCGTCAGCCAGCTCTGCTCTGGGCTGCGCCACAGCCGCAACCCCCCGAGGACTTCCCCGAGCTCTTCTCCCAGCCCGCCCAGGCCCCGCACCTCCTCAGGGCCGCCCCAGCCACCCTCCACCTGCCCCTCTTCTCTCCGGAAATTTCTTCCTACGTTGCTGCCTGTCCCAACCTCCCCGGCTCCTCAAGACTCGACCAGGCTGCCGGGGACACCCCCGCTGGTCTTGATCTCCGCCCCCCGAGCCCCCCACGCTGTACCCTCACAGCACATCCCCCTTTCCTCGCTCCTGCCGCAGCCACGGTGCGCTGCGCCCCCACCCCCGCTGCCCCCCATGAGATGAAACCATCCTCAGGCATCTGCGGCCCCCTCAGAGCCCAGCACAGGGCAGCTTTACATGCGCGAGCTTTCTGGAGTGGACAGAGCCCTCACTCTTAACCTCCCAGGGAGGAAGGGGAAGCTAGAAGGGCAGGTCCCAACTGAGACAGTGAGCTTCCCCACCCACTGGAGGCCCGGGGGGGGTGGTACAAAACCAGGTGGTCCCTCAGCAGTGCTGGACGAGGGCTCTGGGAAGGATGCCGCCCGCGCCACGACAGGTGGCTGTGGGGCACAGGAAGAGGACGAAGGCCTGTTCTCCCTCCCTTCTGGGCGCTCTGGGGGGCCCTGGCCATCCCTTAAGGGCAGGGACCCTGTCTCTTCACGACTCCCACCAGACTCCATGCCACGCACAGGCCCCTGGCACACAGTGGAGGGACAGCCGGAAGTGGCGGGGCTTACCTGTGGTGAAGAGGTGCTTGGTGAGTTGGTCTGGGGGGCTCTTCACGCCCCCAGGAGCAGCAGGTGAGGACTGGGTTCGGCCCAGGGCCTGGTGGGGCACAGTGGACAGGCTGAGGGGCGCCTGGTACACCTGCAGGGGCTGCAGCTGCTGGGCGTCTGAGAACACCTAGGGGGGCGGGGGGGAGTGCGAGGGGGCCTGGGTGAGGGAGGGCAGGTGTCCAGCCCTTCCAGGCTTCCTCTTCCCCCCCTCCCTGCTCTGGGAACAGAAGCCATTCCAGCCTTTGATGTCTCCACCCCTGAGGCGATGGGGAGGGATGGGGGGACAACTCTGAGTCATGCCAGAGTAGCACTGAGGTAAGAGGGACGGGGGTGTGGGAGGGGATGGGATGAGTCAGGCCCGGAGGGCTCAGCTGTGTCCGCAATGAATGGAGTGCGTGCTAGGCTCATAGGCTCAGGGCAGACTGTAGTAACAGTAGCGGGGGGGCGGGGGGGTGTGTGCGCACACACGCACACATGCACGCACCGGGACCAACGCACAACCCACCCTACGCAGGCAGAAACGCAGACACAGCCACACACACACAGTGCGCGCATGCGAGCAGACAGGCGGGGGCAGTCACAGACGCGGGGAGGGGTGGCAGACTGGTGCTGACAGACAGCTCCGGGACCGGCGGCAGCAGCAGCAGCGCCCGCCCTTTCACAGCCCCTGGTCTCTCTCCCGCTCCCCTTCTGCTCTCTTCAGAGAGCTGCCCCAGCACACGCAGGCAGTGCAGGCTGGGGAGAGGGAGAGGCAAAGGCGGGAAGGGGGGGGCGAGGACAGAGGGGTAGGGCTCGAGGGCTGGGGGAGGGGGCACCTTTTTGTAACCAGCACTGGACTCCTCCAAGTCGGGTCCCTCCTCCGCGCCACTCTCGCCCTGCTCGTTCTTGACCTGGATGCAGTCCTCTTCCTCCTCCTCCTCCTCTTCCTCCTCCCCTTCCTCCTCCTCCTCCAGGTCTTCCTGCGTGCTCTCGCTCTCCGTGGAGCCTTCCCGGGGTATGGCGAGGGCTCCCTCCGCCAGCAAGGCCTCCTGCTGCTCCGTCAGCTCCTCCTCTATCTCCTCGGGGTGGGTGGTGGGCTGTCGTGGCAGCTCCCCAGCCTTCGTGAGGATCTGAGAGCAGAGCAGAGGGGGCGCATCAGCTGGGGGGGGGGGGCACAGCCATGCAGCCTGTGGCCCAGGAAAGTCAACCCTTCCCTCCCCTCCCCCTGCAGCTACCCAGCCCCTACAGAGTTATGTAAATTAGAAGAAGGCAAGGTGGCTCCTCTGAGCAGATGCGCAGGCATGGGGGGAACGGCCTGGGGGGTCAGCCCCATCTCCCCTCCCGCCAGCCTGGTCCTGCCCCCAGCACAGCCCTGCACATTTATCTGCTTCTCCCAGCACACCTTGCCCAGCTGCAGCTGCTGCTGCTTCTGCTTCTCCAGGAACTGCTGGTGCTGCTGCTGCATGACCAGCTGCTGCAGGGCCTGGGGGCTCTGGGGCAGCGGTGAGGACTGAGTGCGGCTCAGGGGCCGGTGCCTCGGGAGTTTGCCCACCGTCCGCATGCTGGTAGCCACTCGTTCGCCCGTCACCAGTGGGGACTGCCCGTGGAGCGGCACTGTGGGGTGCAGAAAGGGGAGGAGCAGCCATCATTATCGAGCTCCCCGCATCCCACCCCAAGACTCTGTCCCTCCTAAAACACTACCACCTACCCACGAAAAACCATGGAGGGGCCTGGAGCACCCTGTCCCCAAACTTCAGCCCCCTTCTTCCTCCACCCCATTAGCAGACAGTCTCACAACTCAGAGCCACCGCCTTCAGGAAGCCTTCCTGGATTCTCCATTCTCTCCCTTCAGTTCACTTCTATTTGCACATACAGTCTTAGGCCCTCCACGTGAGTGGAGAGGGACCAGTTCTCTCCAATTACGACCAGACCTCCCTGATCATGGACACGGGCCCCACTATGCTGGGGAGCCTAGGAGCCAGGATCATGTGCCTTTCAAGCAGAACCTCTCCCAATGCCACCGGCTACTTAAGGGCTGGCTGTCCACAGTGGTGCTGTCCCATCCCACAGCCGCCAGCCACATGTGGCTACAGAGACCTGGCACTGTGGCCTGTCCAAACTGAGATGTCCTCAGTGAGAAACACACATTTTACGACAGTGCGAGACACTAAGTTGAATACCTCACTGATAACTCTTTATATATTGATCATACATTGAAATGGTAATATTCTAGAGACAGAATTAAATATGTTATTAAATTTAATTTCACCTGTTCCTTTTTACACGTTTCAACGTGGCTACTAAAAAGCTTTAAATTATACGTGTGGCTCGGACAGCGCTGCCCCGGAACGTGAGCCCCGTCCCAGCGGCAGATGCCGCGGGGAGCAGCGCCTGGCACGCTGCAGGCGGGAGCTCACTGCATGACGGGCCTGCCTTGAGCCCCAGCGGGGCGGGGGGCTCGCCGCCCTCCCCTGCTCCGCGCCTGCCCACTCACCAGCGATGAGCGTGCTCTGCTGCCGGGCCTGCTCCAGCAGCAGCACGTGCTGCAGCAAGGAGGCGTGCCCGTGGGGGCTCGTGTCGCCCTCCAGGGCCACGCCCAGCAGGCAGCCAGGGATAGAGGATGTGCTCATGAACTTGCCAGTCAGTGCGCCGCCCTGCCGCAGGGACTGGAGGGCCTGCCTCTCGGCCTCCTGCTGTGTCGACAGTTTGGGGGAGGCCTGGGAGAGAGAGGGGAGACAGGTGAGGGAGGGGCCCACGTTGCCCCCAGTCCTCCCAACCTTGGACCCGCATCCCTCAACGACCCTCTGGCCACCTTCCAGCTCTGGGGTGGGCCACCTGATCTCTCTCGGGGCCTCGGGGGGACAAAAGCTCCAGCTGGGGACGGCCAGGACCACAGGACCCAACACCAGAGAGAAGACAGGGCATGTGCCCATACTCACAGTGAGGTGCGAGTTGGTGACAGTGACCGTGGCCTGCAGCCCTAGGGAGATGTTGGGCAGAGAGGGAGACGTGTAGAGGCTGAACTGGTTGGGGGAGCTCTCCAGAGGGAGGGCCCGGTGCTGGGGGAGCATCTGGGGAGCAGTCAGGAGAGACAGGTGTGAGCACAGGCAAAGGGGGGCCACCCCGGGGCCGAGACTGAGGGCTCAGAAAGGTGCCCTGCTCTCCATTCCCAGCCCCGCCTGGGGGGATGGGCTATGCATCACAGCCCTTTCAGGGGCCCCGTGGGGCACACCCACTCCAGGGCGACAGGCCACCCAGGCTGCCTGTGTGGAACAGATGGCCCTGCCGGGCACTCTCAAGCAAGACAAGACCGGAAGGAGCCGCAGTCCTCCTTCCCAGGGAAAAGGAACAGCCCTGGCCCTCCCCCGTGCCCCGGCAGCCCTGTACCTCGGTGGGGATGTTGGGGACTGAGCCAGTAAAGCCGTTCTCAGCGATGGTGCTGTGGGAGCTGTTGGGAGAGCTGGGGCCGGAGCCGGGCGCGCTGTTGCACACCGAGGACACTATGGGAGAGGCGGCTGTCAGCCGGGCCCGCCTCCAGCAGCCTCTGCCCCCCCCCCCCCAGAACAGGGGCAGCAGAGGAGTCCTTACCCCCAGGCCCGGTGCCTGTGATCTCAACAGCTCTCTTTTTAAAGGTGCTGATGACAGTCCCATCCTTGCGGCGCAGGAGGGGACTGCTTCTCCGCTCGGCCACCTTCTGCTTTAGCCTCGAACGCACCTTCAAGTTGGGTTCAGAGGCTAGGGAGAAGGTAGCCAGGGCTTAGACACGTGCACACAAGCGGGCACACCGCAGCCCGGCCCCTCCACACACCCACCTCCGCCTCCCAGGGCTGGGCACACACTCACCTGTTTTGCGGAGGGGGAAGTCGTCACGGCTGTCGTAGGGCCCAAGCAAAGGCAGTTTGTAGGAGGGAGGCGTCCCAGGGGGGCCACTCTGGGGAGGGGAACTCTGGTCCAAAGAAGCGTGGTGGGCTCCCCTGGCGGGGTGGGGACAGAGGCAGAGACAAGTCTAAGTTATCTCGCAGCCAGCTAGACCTGCCACCCAGCAGTCTACACTTATGAAATACCCACTACATGGAGGGATTAAAACATGGGTCCGGAGGAGAGCAGGGAGGCGAGAAACCAGGAGTGGGATTTCCTGGGAGACTGCAGGGCCCACATATGGTGTCAGGCCGGGAGCCCCTGTCCAGCCTACGGGCAGGAAACCCCTGGGCAGGGCACCTCTGGGACCCGCGCCCGCCAAGGGCCGTTCGTTACCAGCATTTGGGATGCTGCGGGAGGGAATGGTTGAGGCCGCCTGGCGTGGGCTCCTTTGACTTCGACAGGAGGAACTCCTGGAGCCTCAGCTTCACCTCAGTGCTGGCGATGGCACCTGCAAAATGGGGAGTAGTTGACCTGGGTGCCTGCGGCCACAGCCCGACTGGGGGGTTGGGGAGGAGTCCTGGCTGGCCCCAGGTGACCCCAGGCCTTACTCTCTTTGCTCTTCTCCTTGTTCCGCAGAATGAGCAGCTGCTGCTCTAGCCGCTGCTTCTCCAGCTCCTCCTGCCGCTGCTGCTCCCGCTGCCGCTGCTGCTCCAGCTCCTGCTGCCTTTTGGCTGCCAACATCTGCTGCTGCTGCAGAGGCAAGAGGGGGGGAAGGACGGGGAGACAGGGTGAGCGGGTCCGGGCGGGGGTCAAAGGTCTGGGTGGCCCCCCCACGCCCCCCTTGCTCACCTTGAGGTGCTTCTGCAGCTGGACCTCATGCTGCCGTGTCAGGTGGTCATGCTGTTTCTGAAACTCAGCGAATAGGAGCTGCTTTTGCAGCTGCTGCTGCTGCTTGAGCGCCAGGAGCTCCTGCTGCAGCTGCTGCTCCCGCAGCGCAGGGTCCACGGGACCTGCCAGAGCGCCCCGCAGCTCCACGGGGCTGGGGCTGCCTCCGCCCCCGCCCCCCATTGAGCTGGGCATGGCTCCTGGCAACACCGGCTTCACCTCCACTGTGGGGAGAAGAGACAGAAACGGGTCAGGAGGCCCCAGCCAGCTAGCTCCGTTGGTTAGGGCATCATCCCGATACGTCAAGGTTGTAGGCACGATCCCCGGTCAGGGCACATACAGGGAACCACCAGTAAATGCATAAATAAGTGGAACAACAAAGTGGTCTCTCTCTCATTCACCCCTTTCCTCTCTCTCTCTTAAATCAATAAATATTTTTTTACTTTATTTTTTAGAGAAAGGGGAAGAGAAGGAGAGGGAAAGGAACATCAATGTGTGGTTGCCCCTCACATGCCCCCAACTGGGGACCTGGCCCACAACCCAGGCATGTGCCCTGATGGGGAATCGAACCGGCAACCCTTTGGTTACAGGCCCATGCTCAATCCTCAGAGCTACACCAGCCAGGGCAATACATTTTTGTAATGTTTTGTTTTGTTTTTCTAAAGGGACCAGGAGGCCTGATCCCAGGCCCCACTAGGCCTTGGCAGCCATGTGGCGCGCACAGAGCTACCGGGCAGAACTGTCAGACTACAAGGGAGCAGAGAGGTGGGAAATCAAATCCCTCGCTCTGGGTGCACCGCCCTCTGCCTTAATTAGAGGAGGTCAAAGCCATGGACTTCAATAGGAAAAGACGCGTAAGTGTGAAGCACAGTACCTGAGAGACTGGAAGTGCTCAACGCACAATATTGTCACGTGTGGCAACCACACATTGTCATTGACAGTAAACGCCACTGGGCGTTTACATGGATTACTTTACTGATGGGGGAAACTGAGGTTCGTGAGGTTAAAGTAACATAACCAAAGACGAACAGGCGGTGACCAATGAAGCAGGGTGCGAATCCCAACCCTGTGCTTTCAGCCACTGTCCCTGCCGTGCCCCCTCCTCCCCCACCTCTCGCCACCACACACTCCCTGCCAAGAAGCCCGTACTAGAGGAGAAAATGAGGCACGGAAGTTGGTTCTAGAATTGATGGGGCTGGCAGCCGCGGCCCTCAGTCAACTCCGGAGATGCCTTTGGGGACCCTCCAGACACCCCCACCCCCTCCCATTTTCTCTTCCCCACGCCCAACAAGGGCAGAGCCAAACGGAGAGGCTGTGGAAATGGGGGGTGGGGTGGGAGCAGGAGGCCTCAGGGAAAGGGGGTGCAGGGCTGCACCAAACCAGGGACAGGAGGGGGCTGGGAGTCAGACTCGCTTCCTTTGCTGGATTATCTCCTTTCAACAGTTTTATTGTAATTACCCTGCAAATGCCGCTATATATAGAGTGAGCCAAACAGCAGCTGTGCCTGAGGGGAGGAGGGAATGAGAGAATGGGAGGATAGGAGGGCACGCATGGAGAGGAGGTGGGAGGAGGAGACAGGAAAGGAAAGGGAATCAGACAGGAAGAAGGGTAACAGCAAGAGGGGGCTGGAGCTGAGGCTGATCGCTCCGAACTCCAGGCCCAGGGGCAACCCACTGGGAAGGGGAGAGGGGTCAAGGGGCCTACTGGGCCCCAAGGCCTTAGGTCCAGACGCCCATGTGGACAATGGGCTGACAGGCCCCAGTAAGTGGCACAAGATCCCAACGGGAGGGAGAGGTCTCGACCTCCTGATCCCAACGCTCTGTCCTCTGATCACAGAACGTCACTTCCCACCACGGCTCTGTGGTCACCAGGGCAAACACCACACCGGCGAGGAGCCCCAAACCCAGCCCACACCGCACAAAGCCTCCTGACGCCAGCAGGAAGGGGAAGGCCGGCTACCCGCTGCCTGGGAAGGAGGAAGTGAGAGAGGCAAGGCCGGCCCGTTTGTTTCTTTCCCAGTTCTTTTTCCAAAGAAAGCCCTCACTCTCCTCACGCCAGCCCAGGGAGGCCTCGGGGAGCTGGGGACAGCCCTGTGGCAAGGGCCCACTCCAGCGCAAGCCTGGAGAAGAAAGGGCCCCAGCACCCTGAGGGTCTCCTGCCCTCGTGAGCAGCAGGCCTTGGTCCAGGCCCCCCACCGCCCCCGCCCCCCCCGCCCAGGAGTCCACAGAGAGCAGGGCGGGGGCGATGGGCTGAGCTAAGGGAGGCTCCCACACCCTGTGCAATCTCCCACACCCTGTGCAATCTCCGGGCCTAGATCTCTCCAGGGAGCCCGCACTGAAAAAGCGCCACCGCCACGGGGGCAGCAGGGGCTAGGTGTGCAGAAGGCCAAGGCCGTGCTACCCTCCTGCCTGAATATGGCCTCGAGGACCCGCTGGGGGCAGGGTGGTAAAGACCGAGCAGAATGTCTGTCTCAGTTCCCACCAGCCCCCTCTCCCCGCAGCCCTGCTGGGCACATTCCTCTGTGGTTCGCCCGCCAGCCACACTGACGACTCTGCGGCCAGGAGGCCAGAGCCACATCTGCAGGAGTGGCCAGATGTGGCCGAGAGGGTGGAGCCACACACGCACACGCTCTCGCTCTCTCTTCCCCCTCCCCTTGTCTTCCCCTTACTCTCTCTCTCTCATCTGCTTCTGCTCCTGACCCATGTTCTATCCCGGCACCAGGAAACTGCAAAGGGCCTTTCCGGAGGTGATCAGCACCATCCAGGGTGCAAAGCAGGGTGGCGGCAAAGAACCAGCAGCCAGTCTTGGGTCTCCCCAAGCCCTGGAAATGCTCATCAAGGCCCCAAGCTGGCTGGACAGTTATCTGTTCCTAGGAAAGCCCGGCTTGGCCCGAGGCACTGCCATCGCCCAGCCAAGAGGTGGACAGGCTTCAGCCTGCTGCTCCCAGCCGGTGCCAGCCAGCCTGCCCACCCAGGGAAGGGCAGGGGCCCGAGCACTCCCGGTTCCCAGCAGGTAATCCTGCTCAGGACGGAGCTGCCCCCAGCAGAGCTGGCTTCCCTCGCAGGAACGCTGCAGAGAGGGCACGGGTTCAGGAGAGGGGAATCTCCCACCAGGGCTCCCTCACAGCTGCCACCACCACCGAGATGCTGGGCTCTGCACAGCGGTGAGGACCGCAGCCCAATGGGGTGCAGGTGGTGGGGCAGCCAGTGGGCTCCACCACACACCGCTGTTCCCGCATAAGCACTTGAAGCTCAGGCGACTGGAGAGTATTAACCTGCAGGCCCTTGTGGGGTCTGGGCAGGAGGCAGCCAGGGGTCTCCCAGGTAGTAACCTGGCTCCAGCCAAGACAGAAGGGGCTGCAGCTGAGCAGCTGGAGTCAGAGAGAGGGTGGGGGGAAAGCACCGAGCCCTGAACATAGCCTGCTGGGCACGAAACCTAGAGCCTGACTGGCCTCGCCACCACCCCACCTCCAAGGCTCTGCCCCTTCTGCCAGCTCTGCACGAGCAGCGCACGTGGAAGCAGCTGCCACCAGAACCAACACCTGGAAGGGGACATGGGTGTGTCGTGAGAGGAGGTCCTTGGTTGATCACCTCCTGGCGGACCAAGAAAGGTGGGAGAACCTCTGGAGAGGGAAGAGAGTGGGCAGAAGGACACTGTTCCTTAGGAGGACAGGCCGGGAATCTGCTAGCAAGGAGACCCCTGAAAGGCCAGGAGAGGGGTCACGGGGAAGAGCAAGGCCCCGGGTCCTCCCTTGACCCCCATACCTCCTACTGGCGGAGAGCTGTAGGCAATAATAGAGTATACGCCAGACAGCCACCACCGCAATCTCCTACGGGGCCAGAGGGAAGCATCACCTGCCCTGCTCCAGACTCTGCTCCTTCCCGGGGACTGTGACCCTTCCTCCTGGCAGTGGTGGCCTTAAGGACAAGCAGCAACACTATCTTGTCCTCTGGCCTTTGGCAGGGGTGACCAACACCGCCCCCGTGGAGAGGCCCAGCCCACGTGGCTGAGTGGGCAGAGCTGAGTACACTTCTGGTCGTCAGCGACCCCACACACACCAGGCTCTGCCTCAGGAGGAGCCTCCCCGTCCAGCTTACAGGCACCGCTGGGCCGTGACGACACCTTTCTTCCCTTCCAGCGGGGCGTCCCACCCCTGCGCAAACCCCCTTCGTCAGCGGGGGCTCCCCCAGCAGATTCCTCGGGCAGCACAACCGGGGATGGCCCAGATCCTTGGGGGGGGACGGGTAATGCAGCCGCTCACAGGGTGACTGTTGGGACAACTGCCACAGAGCCCTAGGCTGCAGAGCATCCAGACAGAGGGACACGGTCCCCAGGCACACAAGCGGCTCTGGGACACAACACTCGAGTTTCGGCAGCACCTTTTTGGGAGGAATGGTTCAGGGCCCAGCTTTCCTCCTGCTCTGAACACACCACAAGACACGTTCCGGCTGCAAGCCCTCTCCTGGAGAAGTCACCGCCTCTGGGGTCCCTGTGACCCCAACATCGGCAGCAGGGAAACGGCACCTTCGGTCCCCCCGAAGAAGCCCCGGCGGGAACGGGCCGCACAGCGTGCGGGCCTGCCCAGCAGACGTCAACAGCTCAACAGGCGGCTCCGAAAGGCCCTGCTCCCGGGAGCCACGGGCCACGGGAGCCTGGGGAGGAAGGGGACCGAGGGTGCGCAGGCATGAGGGAGGCGTGCATCGGGCCGTCTGAAACGGCCACAGAGAACAAGAACGAGGCCTTTGCTGAGAAGCCCTGGGTCTGAGGAGCCACCCCGACAAAACTGGGGAGAGGTCTGTACAAAGAGCTTCTGAGAGGACCTGTGTCAGCCCCCTCGTTACGCAGACAAAGAAAGCAAGCCCCTTAGGCTCCTGTGCAGGAGATCCACCCAGCTACGTAGCAGGGACTCGAACCCAGGCTCCCAGCTAGGCAGGCTGCCTGTACACACTGGCCTGTGCAGCGTGGCTCCAGCGCCAGCGCCCCAGGCGCCGGGCACACAGCAGGCCCGGGGAGCTGGCCCCTCGGGAGAGCAACAGGCGGGCAGCCCACCATGGCGTGCAGCCTCTTCTCCAGGCACTGATGCCCTCCGGAGCAGGCCGGGGAGTCAGCGGCTTCCTTAAATGTCTAATGACCTCATTCTGCCCCTCTGGAGAATGGGAAAGGGCTCTTGTCCCTTCCCGGGTCTTGAGGGATTTTGGAAGGAGGCAGGGAGCAGCAGTTCAGGCCGCTCCCCATGACGCCGATCACCCCTCCCCTCCGAGGCCGGGTTCCCAGGGTCTATTTCTGTGCTGCCGCACGACGAGCGAGGCCGGCTGGGGCTCGACAGGTGCCGCCTCAGCCCGGGCAGCGTTTCCGCACGTGCGCGCTGGGCACGGCTCTCACCTAGCGGCGCTCACGCTGTCTCGCGTGTCGCACACATCACATCACATCATGGATGACCGCGAGGGCTCTGGAGCACGCACGAGAGAACCAGGGTTCGGGTCAGGCTCGGCCACCGCCTGGGGACAAGGGACCGAGCACCTCCCTGAGCTCCGCGCAGGCATCTGTGAAATGGGAGTGAGAAGGGCACCTACCTCCCAGAGCTGTCCAGCTCAGGAGAGAGCACGCGCGCGGAGCGGCTCGGCACAGGGCCTGGGGGAATCTCAAGAGGTGCTAGTCAGGGCCAGCGTTAATGGCTCCTGACGTTTCCTGGACCCCTTTGGCGGTCCACTGAGGCCTGTGGACCACTTCTCAGAATGTTTCTAAAGTGAATGAAATAAAACACTTAGAATTACGTGGCGCCAAGTTCACAGACCGCCTGAATCTTAGGCAAGTCAGGCTCAGACCTCTGCCACAGTGAGGCCTCAGGTCTCGGGTTTCAGACTGTCCCCACGTCGCACTACGGACCCGTGCCCATCAAAGCCTTTCCTGCGGACCCCACACGGCAGAAGCGGGAGTGGCCAGCAGCTGGATCCCGGGGCTGCAGAAAGTATCTGTGGGAACAGACTCCTCCCGAAGGTGGCTCTTCCAGGCCTTCTCTCCTGCCTCGCTACCTCCAAGAAAGGCCGCTCTGTCCTCCGCGGCTCAGCCCATGGGGGTGGAACCCCTCCCAGCCCTCAGAGGCATCCCTCAGCACAGAGGAGCACAAGCGCTGAGCCCTGCTCTCAGGGCCCCCGTTCCAAGCAGCCAGAAAGTGTCCCCCGTTATCTAGCCTTCCTGCGCCCACTGCAGGCCACACCTCCCTCCCCAGTTCTACTCCACATCTTCCTGGGCCCCTCTCCTTGCCAGGCAGAAGCCACGTGCAACGGACTTCAGAAACTCTTCGAACGTTAGTGCGGGAAGCGCCTGCAAACCAGCAAAACTTAACCTCCCCAGTTGACGGAGGCGGCCCGTACGGCCGGAGACAGAAAAGGTGTGTCCGAAGTCACCTGGAAAGAAGGCGCAGGAGCCAGCCGAGGCTTAACACCGGCTCTCTGGTGCGCTCTCTCTCTGCCTCCCACTAACAAACAGGAGAAGCCTCGTGGGCCACTCCTGAGTTTAAAGAGCGATGGAGCGAGGAGCCGAACTCAGTACTAAAGATCCAGAGATCTCAGGGCCCCCAAACACCACAGCCCAGGGGCACAGGGGAGAAGGGAGCCATGTGGGCAGACTCCCAGAAGCCGAGAGCCAGACTGTGTCTCTGAACGACCTTAAGCCTCAGGGGTACAGAGCCCAAGCGGAAGGCACAGTCTCCCGCTGGTGAGGACAGAGTTCGGCGGCGATCCTGGGCTGCTACATGGAGGAGAAACAGACTCCCGGCCTTTTCCAGGAAACACTTGGGCACCAAGCTCGAGGCAATTATTAAAAGGCACACTAACCATTCAAAGCCTGCAGCTGTTGCTGGGACTGTTCGCTCCACACCTGGGGTGGACAACAGGGGCCTCAGGGCATAACCCAGCCGTGAACGTCCAGCAGGGCAGCCTGCCCACCTGCCCACCTGGCCGCTTGCCACAATCCCCCGCGCTGGCAGGGGTTTAGCCACCTGCTCCCCGGCATCTCAGGACAACATCCTTCCTCTCCAGACTGCCAGGCTAGAAGCTGCGTTCGACTCTGCCTGGGGTAACAACCTCCCTCCCTTTCCACTAGGCCCTTCTCCCAAGACTCCTAAAGCCCACCGAGGTCTCCCAGGGATGCTGGTGACATCCACTGGCAGGCTGGTAGGCCCCACGACCACTGTCCACACGGCCTTTGCTCAAGCACGTTCTGAGCCTGCCGCCATCAGAATCACCCGAGATAGGCCACAAGGCTGGTTTCTGGGCTGCCCGACGGCACCCGAACCTGGAGGTGGGGGGCAAGGCTTGGGAACCTGCATGTTACTATGTTGCTTTGGTCATTCTGATGCAACTGAGAATTTGAGAACGACTTTCTCGCAGAGTCCCAGGCCCGGCTACACTCAATTTGGCTGCCAACCTGACAGCCGTTACAGCTGTGTGTGGACACAGCTAATCTGATTTCCTGTCTGGCAGCTGTGCAGCGAGGAAGGGACAGCTGAGGGTCTCAGAAACACGAGGCGGGGAGGTAGGAGGGGAGGGGCCAGGGGAGGCTGTCTGAACGGGACAGGGTGTGCGGCTCTGTTTCTGAGCCCCCTTCTCCCACTGGCCAACATCCCTGCAGGAAGGGAAGCAGCTGACCAAGTGGTCCCCAGTATTTATAGAAAACAGTCTCCTCTCGGGAACCTCAGGAGCCTTGCCAAGGCCAGATCGGTCTCTGTTCTCTAGGAGCACGAACTTGGGCGGTGCAAAGACAGGCCCACCGCATAAAGTTGTGCGGGCTGCGCACCGGCAAGGGCACCTGATTGCAAGGGCAGATTGGGGACCCAGGGGCTAAGCCATGCACTCTGGCACGAGAATGGATCCACCTGAAAGAAGGGCCACGTTTTAAAATTTGCACGAAGGAGCTCTGGTGCGTGTCAGCAGCGGCCCTACACAGAGACCCGAGTCCAAATCCCAGCCGTCGCTTACTCTGTGACTGCGGACGAATTCCTTAACCTCTCTGATCCCTCTCAATTATAAAAACATGGCTATTAATATCTTCCTAGAAGAGATAAGGGAAGCACCTGACGCCCTGTCACTTAATACACTGTAATGTTAGTTCCCTTCCCACCAGAGTCTCACCTGGGCTGCCCACCCCACACCCCCATGCCTCCACACCCACACACCCGGCCAAGCCCGGAATGGTCTGAAGAATGTGAACGAGGACATCCGGGGAAACCCCAACACCAAACCCACGCCCCGTGGCTCTTCTGAATGTCCCAATACCCACAGGACCCCTTCCTGGCACTGGCGGGTGCACGCCCTCCCTCGCTGGGGAAGGGGAATTCTCTTGGTGCCTGCTCACGCGCCCTGCGTGTTGCCCAAGGATCGGCTCTGCCCCGTCCAGGCCGGAAGGGACTCCGGGGCCCACAGGAGGTTGGCAGGGGATCTCCCAGCACTGGGTCCTGGGGAATTTCACCCCGGAGTTCAAGTTCCCAGGCTCCCCAAGCTGGGACCAGGCCTAGATGAGGGGGTGCCCACTGTGTACTAGGCCGGTAAAGAGGAGCCCTTAAGGAAGACCTGGGATGTCACTAGACCTAGGAACCTAAGCTGTCATCTGTCCCCCTCCTCAAACAGGAACAGGAGAGAGCACCCCGCATCCCTCAGGGGCTCCGCCTGCCACAGCTCTGGCTCACTCACTAGAGCAACTCACCAATCGGTCTGTTCTCCCGGAGGGCCAAGCCCCAGAGCAGAGCCGAGGAACCCTGCCATCAGCCCTGGGTCCCAGCCCCGCGGCATCACCCACTCACCCCTGTGCTGGGCACTGTGCTAACACAGGGACATGGCCAAGAACGAGACAGCCCAGAGCGCAAAGGACTCCCCTCAAATGGGGCTCCGCACTTGTTGCTGGAGAAGGCAGAGTCCAGCCCAGAAAGGCCCTGTTCCCCAAGCTCCCGCGCTGCAGAGGACTGGGACACGCACTGCCCAAAAAGCGTCCCTAGACACCTGCTTTTTTAGCCACAGGCTCTTGCATCCTGTCTGGAAACCGATCAAGAGATTTGGGGGGGGGGGGGGGAGACCAAGCTGCCAGAGCCCTCATGGCCATGTTTATCCGGGGTGGATTTTTTTTTAACCCAAAGGTTAAAGTGTTTCTATTTGAAACATCTATTTACATTCCAGAGTCAAAAAAAAAAAAAAACACACAAGGCAGCCCAGCTCCCGGCCTATATCTGTCCCCAGCCGCGTCACAGACACAGCATCAGAGCTGCACAGGGGGACATTCTTAGCCCTCTCCCCGAGCCGCTGAGGTGACTCATGTCTCCCTCCTGCCAGCATGGACCACGCCGCCGCTCAGAAGGCTCGGCAGTGTGTGTGCTGGGCGCGTGTGGGGAGGCAGGGATCTGCAGAGAGAGACTGGCTGGGGGGCTCCACGCAGGCACAGGTAGCCTTAGGGAGATGGGGATGGTGGGGTTCCCTCCTGTAAGGATCCCGGGGTTCAACTTGAAACAGGGTGAGAGAACACACTGAGGAGGCCGGGAACAGCGGGGACAGGGCGGGACGGGTGGACCGATGTGGCCTCTGCCAAACGGGGCAGAGCTGCCCCCAAGCAGATGTCCTGCAGACTCACCCCTCTGCTTCCCGAGAGACCACCTTGACTCCTAGAGGCTTGGGGGTAAGGGTCAGTGGACAGGGTCTTGAGCTGGAGAGCTGCGGACTCCACTAGACCAGGGCTGGACCAACCCCCGGTGTTTACACTCCCTCCCTGGGGAGGCGGCGGGCTCTGCCCCTATCCTAGAAGCCGGCACGGGCACCCCTGCCCGGGCAGGTGGCAGGCCTTGTTCCAAGGGTTTTCCAAATCTACCCAAAACGTTTATTTACCCTCTGACACATCCCGGTTCAGCTGCAACCTTATCCCCGGATGGTTGAAAGCCAAATCACAGCTCCCACCTTCCGATTCAAACCTTGGGACCCACACCCACGAACTCAGAGGCAAAGACACCCCGTACACACACTCTGCCGCCCACACCCAAGTGCCAAGCCACTGCCAGGAGGGGCCAAGCGGGCACGGGTCCAGCAGGCCCCTCCCTCGAGGAAGCATCCTGTGGTGCCGGCCTGGTGGGAAGGCTGTGCCAGGAAGGCCTGATGCTGCCAACAGGTTCCTGGGAGGGAGGGAGGGAGTGGCCCAGCTCTGGGGGACCCCACCTCCAGCCGAGAGCCAAAACAGTCCCTGCTTAGAAGGCGGCAGGGCTGGGGGGCTCCAGCCTGTATGAAGACCCCTCTTCGCCCCCCGTGAGATGGGAGCACACCAAGGCCTAGGGGCAGGAGAGACACGGGGGAGCGAAGACCTAAGGCAGCAAAGGCCCCCCGACATCCCGGCTGCCCGCCTCTGCCTAACTCTGCCACGGATGCACGGGCCCCCTCCCCAGGTGCCTTATTCCCAGGGGACTCCTGACTGGGGACCCGCAGAAATCACAGCACCGGACCCTCTGCTCCTCAGAAACCAGCCAGAGGCGCTAAGGCAGCTTTTACTCAAATGAGCACTCAGCTGCGGCTTCTTCCCCTGCCCAGACCTGGGGGGGTTGGGGGGGGGGGCAGCCTGGAGGCAGGTCCCTGACCCACTTCCCCCTCTCTGACCACGGTGCCAGCTGGGCCAGGATCCTCTAGCAATCAGCCCCCAGCAGCAATGCCCACCCTGCCGGCGGGGCTTGAAGGGACGTAGCACAGTGCAGCTGAAGGGAGGGCAGGAAAACCCACCTCGGTGAGCGTGGCTCCCTGACTGCCCATGTTCTCAACACAAAGCCCCCCCGAGAGGTCTAAGCGAGACCCCACCTGGGTGAGTCTCAGAGCCAGCCGCTCGGCCCCTGGGAGAGGACGCCCCACGGCAGAGGGCAGGCGGGGACACGGAGGCACTTACCTGCCACAGGGATGCCGTGCAGAGTGGTCCGAGGCAGGATTTCCAGGGGTGGGTCCCGGCCTGACATCCCATCTGCTGAGAAACAGGATTCCGTCTCATAGATGGTCTGCAGCATCTCCACGAGCCCCTGCGCCTTGGGCACCAGCAGCATGCCAGGGAGGGGGCCGCCCGAGGCGGGAGCCGGCCAGAGGGAAGGTGGTCGGGCTGGCCCTCACTGCTCAGGCACTCCCGCGGGCCACTGCTGCCGGGACCCACGCTCGGGGAGGTGCCTCATCCGGCCTGGGCACTCCTGGCGGCAGGAAGAGCCAGGAGGCCCCGGAGCTACGGGCCCAGCTCAGCCCCGGAGGGGCATCGGACAAGCGGCCTGTCCCCAGCTCTCAGGAGCTGGAGTATGGCTGAGCACTCAGGGGACAGGAAGGGAAGCTCAGCAGGCAGGCGGGCTCTCTGTGTTCCCTCCCAGCCCTGGGTGACAGCTATGGAACCGGCTCCCTGCTCCTCCTTCCCGAATGAGCCGCCGGCAGCTGGCAGGAGACTGAAATAGCAGTTGGGGGAGGGCCCTGTCTATAAATAGGTGGAGCATGCTCAGGGAGCCGCCGGCTGGCTGCCAGGAGCCCAGGCCTGGCGGAGGCCCCATGGGGGGAGGCGCGTTCCACCCCAGGAGGAAGCGCCAGGCAGGGGGATGGGAACAGGGGAGGGCTTGCACTCAAGGCCAAGGCCACGGAGCCCGGTGGCCAGAGGCTGGGCTGGGGAAGGGTACCACCGGAGCGCCCGCCCGTCTGAGAGTGGCTCTGGCCCCGCTCTTGGCAGGTGAGAGGCTGGGGGCCAAAAAGCAATTCCACCCTCTACCTTCCAGTTCACATCCAGGGCAGGTACGGAACAGGAAGGGCCCTCTAAGAGGATGGCAGACAGGGCCACCTGGCCTAACCCTGCATCTTCCTTGGAGTCCTTCTAAGGGCCGGAAGGGCGTTTATTTCACTTGTGCTCTCCCTCAGAGCTGCAAGGTGCCTGCCTCTCCGCCACCTCGACCAGCAGAGACACAGCAGGGCAGCAGCTAAATGGCAACCTACTGGGGCATCACCTCCAGGGGCTGCTCAGCTTCCTTCCAGGGGACAGCAGACCCTTCCTGGACAGGACGCAGCCCGGCCCAGGGAAGGGGACCCAGCAGCACCTGCCCACTCTCAGAGCGCAGGTAGTTCTTCCCCGGCGTTGTGCCGGGTGTAACGCTAACAGCAGCGCACGCAGCAACTTATTCATTCCGCACGATGACCTCAGAGGGTAGATGCGGGCCGGGAAGCTGAGAGACGAAGTCACTCGCCCTTGGTCACAGCACTGCTCGCGTGGTAGGGCTGGGATGTCTCAGCTCTAACCACCACGGACCACTGCCTCCTGAGCGAGGGAGCGCGGGAAGCGGCCCCAGGGTTCCCGGCAACACCCGCACAGGAGCAGACTTGAGGATGGAGCCCCTCTGAGAAGAATCAAGGGGCTGCCAGCATCCCGTTCTTCCCGACCAGCCCCAGACCTGGGAGGACAGCTCCTGTTCTGGGGTGCTCCTGGGACCCAGGGCTGGTGCCCCACGAGAACTGGTGACACCCACCTACCCTGCCCACCGCTGCCCCGTCCCTTTCCTCAGGTTGTGCCTCCCACTGGTACCAAGATCCCACTTGGCCCCCTGACCTTACTGGAGCCTTTTAATAGCTTGGTTATTCCTGGGTCTGCGTCCCCCTCCCCCTTCCTGATGTCACAGTTGCTATTTTGGAGCCCCCTCCTGGCCCCTTCTTGCCCCTAACTCCAGGCATGGAGCCAGGGACACCTGTCCTCTCCCTGGACTGGATGACCTCACCCTCTTGTCGGGAGTCGCAGGAGCTGGCCAACCAAGGACACAGCAGCGACGGCCCCTGAAGCCCATCGTCCTAGTCAGCATCTGGCCGCCCAGGACGGCAGGGGCGCCTCCCGCCCGCAGGTGGAGGAGCACGCAGACAGGGGAGGCGGCAGAGGTGGGCATTCCCAGGCCACAGACTGGCTGCAAGATGTGCATTTGGAGGCAAGGGGCGAACAGGACCTAAACGAGTATCCGGGGCCTCAGCTCCTTAGCCAAGGCTGACTCTAGAAAACACGGTGATGGGGCGGGGCCCTCCCAGGGGTCTGAAGCTGGTAGGCACCTCAGGGTGGGGCTGGGGATCTCGTTCACCACCCCTGACCCCTACACCTCATCCCGGCCAAGCAGGCTCTCTCCAAAGGAGGGCAAGTGAAGGGCAAGGTCCCCTCAGTGGGGTGATGGGCAGCAGACTCGGGGAGCCCAGAAAGCCAGGGGGAGCAGCCCCTCCCAGCCCAGGACTCCACCCACCCACGCTGGGAGCAACCGGAAGGGCTGGCTGGCCCTGTCCGGGCTCTCTCCGCCCGCCCCGGGCACAGGAGAGCACGGCAGAGAGCCCCGCTCTGGGAGAGAGGAAGTCACCAGTTACAATGACTCAAAGCAGGGCCCCCAGAACCTTGAGTGGCCAGGAACCTAAGCGAAGCGCTCTCTGCCCGGGGAAGATAAAAGCGCCCAGGAGACTAGGCACCCAGAAGTGGCCAGAGCCCGGGGCGTGGGACAGTTCTCAGCACTGTTACGGTTTCTAGTAACAGCAAGAAGCGGGAAACGAAGCAGCAGATGCAGCCAGACAACCCTCAGCGCGGTTCCTGAAATCCTCTGGGGCACTAAGACGGGCAGCCCGGGCTGGGGACAAGCGGTTTTTTTTTTCTCACTTCTGAGATTCGACTGATGCAACAAGATCTTCCTAATGCCTCACCTCATCCTCCCTGCTCCACAGCCCCCATCCTCACGGCTCCTGTCTCCCAGGACCCCTACCCGACCCGCAGCCCCACATGCCGCCCTACAAACCCCACGGGGCACCCGCCAAGCATGGGGTGCACGACCCTCATTTGGAGCCAGCACCATCCCCTCAGAACCACAATGACCTTGCTCTCTGTCCCTTGGAGGCTGGGGTCAGGCCTCCTGACCCCTTACACCTGCAGGAGGGGAAATCACACCTGGCTCCCTGGGCTCCTCCGGGCTCCCCCTTCCTGAGTCCCAGTGGCTGGGGTGGGGCTAACCAGAAGGAAGGAAGCAACGTCTGCTCTGTGCACAGTACAACGAAAGCCAAGGGCTGGCCCAGGGCACCCCAGACGGAGTGTGGGGTACCGGCTTCCCTGGGGTCCCGGAGACATCGGGCCTGCCCACCCTCCACCAGGCCTCTCCTGTCCTTTGACCCAGTCACGCTGGGGCCTGCTGGCATCGCCTCGGTGCTGCCGTCCGCCTGGCCCCACGCTAGGTGCTGGCTGCTGAACCCTCTCGTTTGGAACTAAGTCCAGCAAAAACATGAACACCTACTTTGGCATCTTCCACATCCCCTCGGGGTTGACCCTGCCTCCTCCTGCCATCCCATTCTAAGCCTGCAACCCCTTGGCAACGATGGAGCAGGGAAGAGAGGAAGTGGAGCAGACCCCAGCGCACGGTGAGCGCAGAGGTGAGGTGAGCCGGAGGCACCTACGGGGAGAAGGGACACTAGGCGCCCCCTTCCCGAAGCCCCCACCCCACACCGGCCCTGACCCACTTTCTCCTCCTCGGGGCCACCTGCCCGCCTTCCCCAGGGGCGCAGAGGCAGAGGCTGAGCTGGAGACTGGGAGGCAGGACGCCGAGGTTCCTGGCTCCACCCCACGCCCATGCCCCAGTTTCTCTGGTCACCCAGAAAGGAGGGGGCAGCTGCCCTCCCTCCCTCCCCCCCCTGGGAGAGGGAAGGAGAGAAAGTGTGGGGCGCGTTGGGAGGTGCTGGGCAGGCAGGTGTTGTCATGAAGCTCGTCTCCCTCCCACGCTGGGAACGAGGAAGCTGGCCGCCTCCTCCCGGAGCCCCGTCGCCATCCAGGCTGGCTTGCACAGCGGGCCTCGCTCCTGCCCTCTCCTCCGGGCAGCGGCACAGAGGACAGGGCAGTGGCCAGAGCCGGCCGAGGCTCTGACCGAGTCGGGCCAAACCCAGGCAGGGGACCGATTCTGCCGGTCCTTCGACACCACGGGGGGGAAGCGGAAGTGATCGGTTCCAGGAAAATAAAGAAAGCCTCACTCCTCGAGCCCCCTTTTGCCTGAAGAGAAGCCGGACGCCAGGCAGTGCCCCCCTCCCACCCAGAGAAGCAGGCAGCACCACCCCCCCGCCACCCCGGGCTCTGCCTGCACCCAGGACCAGAAAAGAGGCAAATCAGGTCAAACGCTGGCGCTGGGCCCAGCCTGGTGGTAAGTCGATCAAGCTCCCACACCCCAAGGAGGAGGGGTCAGCCCCAGAAGCAAATTGCCCCAAGGCCCTGCCTGCCACCCCTCACCCAGAACCCAGAACCCAGAACTCTCTCGCTAACCTGTCTGCTCTGAGGATGGGGGTGAGGCACCTCCTACTTTTCGCCGCAGGCCAAGCTCCTGGCCTGAGAGAAATTTGGGGAAACCCAAGAACAGTGCTAGCCCACGTCCGAAGGAAAGAGGAACGCGTCTTCGGGGATTCGGGAGGGGGTGGGAGCACCCGGGCCCTGCAGACCAACCGTGCTCCTCATGCCCACCTCTCCCCCACCCCCCGCCCCCGCCCCCCGCCCCCGTGGTCCCTAGCTCTCCCTGGGCCTCTGTGCACGGTGTCCACAGGGGAAGTAGACACCTACACGCTTTAGCTGCAATTCGTGGTTTCGTTTGACTTCCGTGGGGTCCAAAGGCTCGTGGTATCCAAGCTTCTGCCTGGCTCGGGGCACCCCCGGCCCCAGCCCCAATGCCGCCCTGAGCTCTGGGAATGGCAGACGCTGGGCACCTTGACAAGGATGAGCGCTGTAGAGGTGGCCATCCCCAGAGCAGCTCTCACTCCACAGGTGGGACAGCCAGTCCCGGAGCCCCAGGAAAACTCGGAGGGAAAAGGCTTCAGCAGAGTGCCCTCAAGCACTGATCCCAGCTGAGGCCTCTCCACAGTCCTAGAATGAGGTCTTGGGTCTCTGGCCCCCTCCTCAGCCCTCCCTCCCGAACACCGGAGGACAGCATCTCCCCCTACTGGGGGGAGTGGGAAAGCCGGCTAGGCAGGCGCAGCCAAGCCTACAGACCCCGCTCAGGAGGGCCCTCCGGACAAGACTCAGCGGTGCTCCCAGCTCCCAGGCCGCCAGCCTCCCGCGCTGGTGGGCGCCTTCAGCTACGGCCTGCTAACACTCCTGCTAACCCTTGCAGATGTGACTGCACAGGGAACCAGGACCAACAGCATCTGGAAAGGCCACCCGGTGACCTCACCAACCCAAGGCTGATTATTTTAGCCTTTTTTTTTTAAAAGAATAAAACCCCAAAACTTGGAAATGTCCTTCCAAAGCCACCAATGAATGCCTCTGGGCAGCTTCTGCCCCCTTGGCCCTGGCTCCGACCCCAGCCCTGGCGTGACTGGAGGTGGCTCTGGGACAGGTGAGCACGGCGGCTCAGAGGAAAGAGGCAGCTGGCACTACTGCGGGGACGCCAGTCCTGCTAGGGGGCGGCGCCCTGCTGAGATGGGCGAGGGAGTGATGAGAACCCCCCAGGCCTCTCCTCTCAGAGGAGGAAGCAGGAAGTCGGAGCCCCATGGCCCACCTTCCAGATCTCTCCACGTCTGACACCTGGCAGGGCCCCCACAGCTTGAATGAAGGGGAGGGCAGAGGCGGGGGGGCGGGATCTGGGAGGGAAACACAACCCTCGCAGGAGGGGGCTCATCGGGTTTCGGGAGCCCAGCCTTCTCCAGCTGGCCCTCTGCTCTGCCTGCAGCCCGTGCCCTGGTCACATGATGCCGGAAGGGAAGGGGGAGGGGCTCGGCCTTGACCAACACCGATGGCACCAAGCCAAACAATCCCACCAGCTTCCAGCGCCCCCGAGTCTGCTGCACCCCCAGGATCCTGCCGAGGGCCTCTCCCACATGTGGCCAGCACCAGGTCCAGCACACCGACAAAGGGGAAGGAGGCGAGAAGGGGCCCGCGCTGCTCCCCCGATGCCGCCTGTCTCTCCTGCAAACGGGTTTGCATCTCCAGGCCCCGGTTTCCCTAACTCTGCAAGAAGGAAAAACACCCTCCACCCCTACGGAGAGAGATGTGGGCGCTCGGACAGGCTGTTGAGCAAGAGGGACTCTGACCCTTTAAGGCTGCACAGAAGGACACAGCCAAGGCAGTTATTACTGTGACCACAGTGACCCGTGACCCTTCTGGGAAACTCCAGCTCTGGGGGGGTCCAGCTCAGGCCACTTGGACACATCCTCATGGGCATACACCCAGACACACCCACACACGGAGCGGCCTGGAATCCCACCCAGGGACTATTTCTGGCAGCCTGAGGCAGGCTCCGAAGAGCAGAGAGGGATGGGAAATCTCAGAGTCCAAGACCCCAGATCAGGAATCCACCACGTGCAGGGCCCCGCAGGAGAAGGGGCAGTAGACCTGACTCAAAGGAGAAAGCCGAGACCCCTCCACCTGCATGTCACTGCACCCCCACCCCTACAGCACATGCCCCCAACACAGACCAAGGCCAAAGACCCCGCAAACCTCTGCTAGACACAAGTACGGGGCACAGAGCGACACGCCACCAGGAAGAGAGGCAGCACCACAAAAAGGAACCTCAGCACTCAGCTATTGTCGAGAACTTCTTCCAGTATCACTGCTACCCGCCACTGGCCCTGGGGCTGCCCAGAGACTCAGGGACCCACACGTCCTCTCAGGGCCGGCATGGGGACAGAGTTGGACCCACGCCCCCAAGGGCCAGTCCAGACTGTTGCTGACCCATCAGTTCTCGGGTGCCCCCTGTGGTCAGTAACTCCAGGCTCACGTCTGTCCTCCTCTCACGAGGCTTCTCCACTCCTGACCCCCTGGTTCCCTTGCAGCTCAGACTGGCCGGGCTCTCTGACCGCACGCACAGGCCGCTGCGGCCAAAGCCACCCCAGGGTGCCCTTCTCCAGCCTCCCAGCTCTTACCCGACTCGGTGGGAGAGTTCATGCCGGCTCTGGGCCTGCAGGAAGCTGGCGCTGGGGGCCGGGACGGGAGGGGACGGAGCTGCGATGATGTCGAGAGAGACAGACGATAACAGACAGACGGACGGGACGGGAGCCCGGGGCCGCTGTGCCTCTAACGCCCATCCGAGGCCATGCTTCCGGGCGAGGCAGTCAGGCACTCAGGACGGCATCCCTGCGGAGAGAGGGAGCAGGGTCAGCACCCGACTCAGGAGTCTCGGAGCTTGTTCGCTTCCACCTGGTGAAGAGGGGGGTAGGGCTGAGTGCCTAGGGGCACTGGGGGGGTCCAGGATGGGACCGAACCCCGGTCTCTTCTCTTTCGAACCGGTAAGGCCGCCAGCCCTCAGGGGAAGGGAAATGGCTACAGCAGTGACACCTCTACAAACTCCTTTTCAGGTGACAGTGCCTACTGCCAGGTGGAGAGACCTGACAGACCCCCAGAGGTGCCCACGTGGGGCTGAAGGCACACACAGAAGAGAGTGTAAGGAGGCTTCTCAACTCTGCCCACCGTGGTGGGGAGACGCAGGGCTGACCCGGGGTCCCCGGCCGAAGGGAAGGGAGAGACTGGGACCCCAGCAGCCTGAGTTGGGACTCGCAGGTTGAGTGACATCTCCCTACTCTTTGGTCCTTGCGCCACCGACTCTCGAAATGTGATGTGCTTCTACCTCGGTCTCCCCCTTTTCCCAGGCGGCCAGGGAAAAGAGGGCAACGCTCTCCGACCCACGACCCATGCTGTTCCCAGGAATCTGGAAAGGCAGAGACATTCACCCCACGTCCAGCGCCCCCCAGACTTGCATCCAGGGCCCAAGCCCAGGGCTTCCTGGGTGTTGTATAGGTTCTGCCCTCTGGAAGGTCTGAAATCTGGCCAGGGCTCTGCCTGCCAGATTATGGGTCCAAGCAGAAAAAGGCAACCAGACCAAAGGCCCAGAGGCAGGCCTGCCAAGGCCAGCGTAGTAACAGAGGATGGATGTCCCAATGTTAAAAGCCCATGAGGACCTATCAGGGTGGCTCGACGGATCGGAGAACTGTTTCATACACCAAAAGGTTGTGGGTTCTATTCCCCGTCAGGGCATACACCTAGGTTGCAGGTTTGATCCCCGGTCGGGGCACATATGGGAAACAACCTACTGATGTTTCTCTCTCTCTCTCTCTCTCCGTCTTTCTCTCCCCCGGCCCCGCCTCCGCCTCCCCCTCTTTCTTTCTCTCCCCCCACCCCCCTCCCTAGCCCACCTTTCTCTAAAATCAAGGTACATATCCTTGGGTGAGGATTAAAAACAAAAGACCGCAAGTTTGCCAACCTATCCCCACTCCTCCCAGAGCTGGTCCTCAAGCCTCATACTACGCATGCACCCACCTGGGCCCATCCCTAAACAGCCCACGAGCCACCCCAGACATGATCTCATTCATTTTCTTGCAAATGAAAGGAAGCCCAACACTCGGTGAAAGTGAGGCGGCAGAAAGCAATCAGATGAGGCTGAGAGACACTGGGTGTTTAAGCCCGAACTGCACTCCCCCAGCGAGGAACAGGCAAGGAGCTCTGTCCCCGGATAGCCCCACCTCCTGGCAAGACGACTTCTCAGTAAGCCTTGAATTCTCATCACGGATTCCCAGGGGTGAGGTCCGTATGGAGCCGAGTAGCCTGGGAGTCGGCCATGGCGGGGACACAAGGACACACGCACGTACGCACACACTAGGGAAACCTCGAGTCTCCAAACGCCTACTGTGCCCCTTGCCCTTGCCCACAGGCTTTGGACTCTACAGCTGGAGAAAGGCGCCCTCAGACTGGGGAGGTGGGAGGGAGCAGAGCGAAGGGACCAGACGGCTCCGGCTCCGACAGACACGGGTGTGGGGCAAGGACAAAAGAGGCTGTGCAGGGCTGGGGCCAAGCTCAGGAATGCAGCAGGTGGGGCTGCTGGTGCCCTGGCGGGGCCAGCGTGGGCAGGCAGCTCTGCCCGTGCCCACCCGGGGCTGGCGCCCAGTCCCGCTCACACCCTTTCCCGTGGGCTGGGGAACACAGCTTCAGAAATTCCCACGATTCCCAGCAGCCCAAGTGGCCCAACCCATCTGCCTCGTAAAAGACACCTCCACAGCAGGATGCTCAGAAGGGGCAGAGCCTCGGAGGTGTACGCACACCGTGTCAGTACCAGGTCCTGAGCCCCCACAGTCCTTCCGCCCCTGGGGAGGACAGGAAAGGAAGGGTTTCTAGAACTCCCGAGGGCTCGGGACTTTTCCCCCGCCCTGAAGGACGCAGCAGAGCCCTGCGCCCGGTCCACCTGCGGAGCGTCTGCCAGTCCCCGCGCCGAGCCTCCCTGGTGCACAGGGGCCTCCAGCGGGGAACAAAGCGGCATTCACTGTCTGGCCAGGACAGGCACCGATTCTTGTCTGGGGTGGAGCGTGAAGTGGGGACCGGGGCAGCGTGATGGTCAACACCAGGGCTCTTTGGTCCCCGCTCTGCTAGAGAAAAATCACTGCTGGCCACTGTTGTAGGAGGGTCTCGTCGGGCAGCCTGGGGACAAGGAGCAGTGTGGCTCCGGGATCACAGACCAGTGAGCAGCCCAGCTTCCTTGACATCATAGGCAGGCAGGTGCCGCGACCCTGTCGCCACCCTGTCAGCTCTCTCAGTCAGACCCGTCCCACCCCAGAATCCAAACCCATCTACGACCTCCAGCCAGGAGGCATGAGAGGCAAGCATCTGCCCCTGCAAGCTCATGGCTAAGCCAGGGGAGTTAGGGCAAAAACCCTAAGGGGGACCCCTCCCACCCCATTCACGAGTAACAAGACTCTGGCAGAGGGTGGGAGGAGCAGGGTGGGCAAGTGAGGGACACTGGGCAGTGAAATGCCCCAGAGACCACAAGTTCACAGTGCTGCCCTGCAGGGATCTTGTCCCCCAAAGAGCCCCCTCGGGGTTCCTGGGGAGCCAGGTGTCCCCCTGAGGGTTTCTCTGGTCCCTGGACTCCAGCATCACCTGCCAGCCTTCTCCTGACACACCAGCTCTGGCCCTGCTAGAGGCAGGCCCGAGGTCTGAGCACTGTGGCCGGGGTCCCCTCCCCGGGTCCCAGGCGGCCAGGCCAACTGTCTGCACCGAATCCTGTGAACCTGAGATTGCCCCCAGTCTGAGACCGGCACTCAAAGGTCGCCCCAGAAAGCTATGAGCCCAGACACCCCATCCCGAGGCACAAAGGCCCTCTCCTCTGGACTCCTCCTGACTGCAGCCACGGGAGACCATTTTCCCGAGCCTCCGAGAGCTCCCGTCGCCTCGGACCTTCCCCAAGCTGGGCCACCAGGAGCTTGGGGTGACCAGAGCCACGAGGGGTGGCTGACTCGGGTGCCTAGGCCCCACACTAAGAGAAGGGGGAGGGCAACGGAGGAGGGAAAAAGGCACCAGGCTAACAAATTCATTTTTGCAATCGGCCCGTTTCTGTTTGTCTGCTGAGACGCAGCTCCAGGCATCTGCACAAACCAGATGGAGGAGGCTGCTATTTCTAGAAAAAAAAAAAGGGGGGGGGGGTTGAGAGGGAAAGGAGGGAGGAGGCAGAGGCAGAGGGCAGAAGACCCGGTCTGTTTGCCCTAAAACCTCAGGCAGAAGGACACCCCCTCCCCAGCACTACCACACAGGGTCCCCATTCAAGAGAGGGCTGAGGCCAGGACTGGGGTGAGGTGGGGTGGGGAAGAAGAAAGGCAGAGAAAGTTTAATTAGCCAAAGTCAGCTACAGGCTACAATAGGCCCCCTCACAGGCTGCATCAGGTTTTCATTCATGAGCAAGCGACAGTGCTCCAAAAATGCCAAGAACCGCCCCCCCCTTGCAGTCTCTCCCCAACCCCCCCACCAACAGGAGTGCGTCCTCTAGCAGGCTGGCTGAGCTGATGCCGTGTTCCAGACATCCCTCCTCAAAGGGATGTGAGTAGGAAGAATTAATTATTAAAGAGCAGCTGGTACTTCGGCACCGACTGTACTCCCCCCCAGCTCCCAGAGCTGGTCCCCCGCCCCCCTCGTGCAGAAACACAAACTACCTCCCCATCCCCAGGCCCCATTTCTAAACACACAGCTAAGATGCCACCCCTAGAGAAGGGAAAGCAAACCTTTGTTTCTGCAGCTACTTGGAGGGGGTGGGGCATGTGATACTGCTGCACCCCCCCCAACTGCCTCCAAATTACGGGATCCAGCCACAGAGGAGGAAATGTTGGGGGGGGGGGGCGGGGAGGGAAAACCGGCACAGAACTAACACGCCGTTCATCCTTGCCCCCAAGTAACTTGCACCTGGTATCTGTGTCTCTGGTCCCTGGCAAGCATACGTTTCCAGGACGGAGTGGAGACACTGGGGGCCCCTCCTCTAAACCAGAGACACCCCTGCCTGGCTTGTCAAGACTTAGCCCAGATCCAAGTCCAAGGGGGACAGAGCAAAGAGAGGCTTCAAGAGGAGGGGCTGGAGAAAACGAAGATCTCCCCAAGCTGTGTTTAGGAGGGAGAGGAAGGGGGGAGGGCTGGGATGGAGAAGCAGGCAGCCCCCAACATGGCTCACCCACCATCCCCAGCCCAGCATCTCAACAGCTGGCACAGGCTGGGGTGAGGGGGGGGGCTGGTGCCTGGAACACAGACTGAGGACCCTGCCTGCCTATCTCCTGTGAACCTGAACAGGCCCAGGGCAAGACCCAGCCCCCAGCTCAAGTCCTGCAAGGCAGTCTGGTCAGGAGTCCCTCTGGCCCAGACTCCCGGATCTCCCATCCACTGCCTCCTTTTGTTCCTGTGATCTGGCTCCATCCTCCCCTCCCAGCTGGACCTTCAACCCAATCACCACCATCACCAACCCCAACCGCCAAACCTAACGCCAAGCCCCAGAAGAAGAGTGGGCACTGTCAGAATCTCTCAAGCACTGCCCCCCAAAGGCCACTGCAACTACTACCCATCACACCATCTCCAAAGGCCCACAGTGGGGGTAGATGGTCACCTCCTCCCCGAAATGGGGCACCCCCACCTTCCCTTCTTCTCTCCCCTCACCAACCACACTCCCAGATTAATTACTTATCATCTAGCCAGTTCTCATTTCCCCAGGGCCCCAGAGAAGGGTGCGGTAGGGAAGCAGCCTACCCCCCCAGTTAAAAGACACAGGCAGTATTACCGCCTCCATGAGATCCAGACCCAGGATGAAAAATGGGGGGCATCTACCCGAGACAAGAAGCGGGGAGCTTGCATCTCCTAGCTCGCTCGCTTTCTCGCTTTCTCTTTCTCTCCCTCTCTCTCCCTCTCTCTCTGGCTCCAGGGTGTCAGACGGAAGAAGAGGGTGGGAACAAACGCAATAACGCCTCACGGGGGAGGGGGTGAGAATAATGGGAGAAGAAGTAAGGTGAGCCCGCAGGTCCCCTCCTCATGCACGAAACTCTTAGGACACAAAATGAAAAATGGGTCCTTGGGTACGGGTAGAAGCGCTGTGGAGCGGGCAGCGCCCCTCATCTCAGAGTACCAAGAAAGGGCTGTCCTGAGAAGAGGAGTCTGCAGAGAATCCGGGTGCAGGGTTCAAATCGCTCTGCAACGCAACATGCGCCACTCGGGAGGGAACAAATCAGACAGCCCCGGCTGTGTCCCAGCCGTTTGGGAGTGCGGGTCCCGGGAAAGCGGGCCCCTCCCTTACCTGCAGGAAAGTGCCCCTGCAAAGGAGGAGCGGGGAGGGGCGCGCGCAGTAACCCCGAAGCCCGGCTCCCGAGCTGGCGATGCTCCCGGGGGGGGCACCGGCCGGCACCGGGAGCCTGGAGGAAGGAAGGGGGGCGCGGGGCGCAGGGCGCGGAGCGCGCGCTGGGCGCCCGCAGGCAGCGATGGCAGGAGGGTGCGCCGCCTCGCGTCCCGGGGGCCCGAGGGAGGTAGGATACGGGGTGGTGGGGTGTGCTCACCCCCTGTGGCTGGAGCTTCGGCTTCGCGGGGGGCGGCGACAGCAGCGGCGGCGGCAGCAGCGGCAGCGCCTCCCCGACGGCTCCTCCATCTTTGCGGCGGCTCCTCCGGCTCCGCTCGCCGCCGCCACCAACAACAACATTCGGAGACGTCACTCCCGTCACGTGACCCGACCCGGAGCTAAAAATAGACCCAGACCCCCCCCCCCTCCACTCCGCTTCTGCCGCCACCAACCCCTCCTCTCCCTCGAGGCCCTCCCCGCGGGGCGGGGCCAGCAGCACCACCCTGACAGCTTCTTAAAGGGCTGGTACCCAGCAAAGGGCTGGGCTGGGGAGGGGGTGGAAAGCTAGGGATATGAGCCCAGCGAATAGTCCTGGAGGGAGTGCTGTAGGCGGTTTGGTCTGACTGCCCGGGCTCAGCCTTTGGGACGCTCGATTTTCCTCCTCGCGTTTCCTCGACTTCCTTTTCAAACCGTAGATGGTGCAATCCTCGCCTGCCTGAGCGTCTTCCTAACACGCCCTGCCGCGGTGGGGGAGGGGAACAGGGGGACGGATTCCTAAGGGCTGGGAGGGCTGCAGAGGCCCCAGCCTAGATGCCAGGCTGGAGGTGGATAACTGGGACAGGTCTTGAGCTCGGAGCGCACATACCACCTCCGTGCCAGGGAATGAAAAGTCTGGGAAAAGCCAGGGTATGGTTGTAACAATCCAAGGCCTTCAAAAGGAGCACTTCCGGTCTTCGACTTTGGTGTCCTCTTCATCCACAGTTCCCCTAAGAACACAGTGTATGTGTGATGACACCTAAACAATTTGTCAATGACCCAGTAATCCCACTAACAAGGATTTATTCTAAGGAAATAAACACTGATGTGTTCAAAAATAAGTATGGGCCCTGGCTGGTGTGGCTCAGTGGATTGAGCACCAGCCTGTGAACCAAAGGATCGCAGGTTCAATTCCCAGTCAGGGCACATGCTTGGGTTGCGACGGGTCCGGTGAGGTGGGGGTGAGAGGCAACCACACGGCCATGTTTCTCTCCCTCTCTTTCTCCCTCCCTTCCCCTCTGTCTAAAAATAAATAAATAGATTTTTTGACAAAAAAAATGAGTATGGAAGGAAAGAGATTGTTTATAATGATGTGAAAAGTTGGAAACAACGTAAGTATCCATCAGTAGGATATTGGCAAATAAACGGGCACACTTACTCAGTGGAATGCCATCCAGATATTTAAAATGATACCATCTATATTCACCTGAAAAGATGCTTATGATATATTGCTTTCTTGAAAATCAGGAATCAAACAAGTACTACAGAGTTGCTCCATTGACGTAAACAACAAACTAGATCCATCTGTCTGACTATGCCTGTGTAGAAAAAGCCAGAAAAATACATACCAAAATATTTACGTTTGTTTTTCTTCTTTATCTTTTCCTGTATGTCAGAAGTTTTGCAACTATCTGTATTACTTATCTAATCAGAGAAAGTGAATGACATACATAAATGTTTCTGGTATAAATGATACAGGTTCTTTCTACAAAGTATCTCATGAATCAGTTCCCACTGACAAGTCTCCAGCCGCACCCCTTGTACTAAGCCAAATTATCCCTCACTATCTGCCTCCCCAATTAGTCCCCTCCCTGCACCCATCCTAGCCTTCTCCCCAAACTAGAGTGGCCTTTTTTAGAACACGGAGCTAATCAAGAGAGAGTTTAAAACCTTTCCCATTTTCTCACTGAAATCTGCATCTGGCCCAGAAAAGTGGTTTTCAAACTTTCAGTTTCTTACAAATGACCTCAGGAGTTTGTTCAAAATGTTAATTCCTGAACCTTACCTTCAGAGATTACTTTATATATGCTTTTATTGATCCTGATAACAATTTGTAAATATGCAAATTTGCATTTACTATTTATGGTTCAGTGTTTATCTCTGTTAACACTAAAGAAAAAAATATTTTATTTATTTATTTTTTTTTTTTTAGAGAGGGAAAGGGAAGGGAGAAAGAGAGGGAACTATCAATGTGTGATTGCCTCTCCAGCACCCCCCACTGGGAACCAGGCCCACAACCCAGGCATGTGCTCTGACTGGGAATTTAACCAATGACCCTTTGGTTCACAGTCTAGTGCTCAATCCACTAAGCCACACCAGCCAGGGCCCTGTAAGCTTCTTGAATGCAGAACCCACACATTTCCACCCAACACAGTACCTGGGGGAAAAAAACAATGAATACTTATTAAATGAAACGAATGAGTGTTAAAATACTAAGCCAGAACAAGCACTTTTTGGCTGGACAATGAATTCTGAGCAGAAAGCCTGCCCCCACAAAGCTATCCCGTGTCACCCCAAGACAAGGGTGCCCCTGCCTCTGTCCTGTAGCGAGGTATCACCCATTGCAGCTACTTTTATAGAACCTATGTTGGCTCTCATTGTTGGTTGGGTTGGGTTGGGATTTTGCTGTCTCAGTGCTTATGTTTTGCCTCCTCAAGCAGAGTACGAGCCACCTGAGAAAAGAGATAAGATCACATTTCTTGTTGCCTTTCCAGCTCCCAGCACATCACTTCACACAGAGCAGGTACTCGGTGAAGGCTTGCGGACGCTGAAGGCTGGAATTTCTTCTCTCCAGATCTCAGAACGTGAGTGAAGAATCTCTCCATCTGGTATGACAATATGTCAAAAACCGTCTCACGGAACACCTCCGCGAGGCGCGTTCCATCCCCTAGATGAAGGGACTGAATAACTTGCCCAAAGTCACTGAAGTTCATGTAAGCAAAAACGGGATTCAAACCCCGGTCTCCCTGTACCCCAAACGCAAGGAACGGGGCCTGGCGGAGATAGGCTCCCAAGCCCAGCACTCTAGCCCGCTTCTCTGGAGGTCCCTGAGATTATCACCTTGGGCCCCAGCGGTCAAATGTCTTAGAATTTAATAGAATTCTCCATATGAGGCCCTGACAAGCCCTCAGATATCCCCTTCTCAGGTACATTGGGGTTAGATAATTCCGCATTTATTCTGCATCTTTCCTGAGTATCTGTAGTAGGCGCTGGGAATATAGAAATGAATCTGGCTTTCAGGAACTTGAAAGTTCCTCGCAGAGAATAAAACGTCTTTTGTTATGAGTCCACAGGGTAAGCCCTTAGTAGAACCATTCACCACGGAAACAGGGGTCATGGGACTGTCTGGTTAACCGCTGCCTCAGTTTCCCCGTGTAGAACTTCTGCCCCTGGGACCCAGCGGTGAATTTGGCTTCTTGGTCAAAGAAAATCAATGGTGGAGGAGAGCCAGGCATTGAACCTGGCAGGTTGGCAGCGCTGTTGGACAATGAGAAGGAGGCATCAAGGCTGGCGAGGACCACGAGGAGTGGTGAGCAATGCTGCTCGGGGCTTTGGGAGCTGCTACTCCTGCGTGGAACCATGAGAAGTGTCCTGGCCGGTACTCGGAGCAGGAGGGAGAGCCACATTCCTCTGTGCTTCGTGGACACGGCTGTACTGACAGTTAACTTCCGTCTCCTCCACACCTGCTCTCACTGACCCCGGGGCTTTGCCCTCAAAAGTGAGCATCACCCTGGGGAACAGACAGGGTGCCCACTTCCAACGAGTCCTCCCTCACCTTCAGACTCTCACCCCAAGTTTCCCCTGGGGTGGAAACCCTCAGATCCACGGGCAGGATTCCAGAAGCTCTGGGATGCTCTGGCCAGAGTGGTGCGGCCCACATTTCTGGTCTCTGGGGGGCCAATACTTAAGTGGCCCTGCCGGCCTCCCAAGAGTGCCTGGGATGGAAACGGTCCAGTTCTGCCTAAATACAGCCTCGGGCAGAAAATAATGCAGAACAAGGAAGGACTGAGCTGATAAACCCAAGTAATAAGCGTTCACTAGATAGCTATGAAAGGAAATAAACATTCTTGAAAGCTTTCACAGTTACCAAGGGCAACTTGTACATAAGGCACCTTGTTCCTGTTCCATGCGGCAAGAATGTATTGGGCAAACCCAGAAGTTATGGAGCCAGCTGGGGCCTGCGGCTTGGTGTAGCGACGCCACTGTTGAGGAGGCACCTGTGAGCTCCAAGCCCCGAGGAGGGGTCAGAGGTCTCGGGCTGGAGGTGTCCTGACGTCTGCATCAGCTTGGGTGCAGGGTTGGTGGGCCGTAGGGATGGTGGCGCTTGCAGGGAGAACTCTGGGCTCTCAGAGTCTCAGTTTAGGGTGGGTGAAGCGTCGTACTGTACGTGGAAGTCTGCTGGTGCCACTTCTTACCTGTGTGGTTTTGTTAAATTGCATAATCTCGGGCATCTCATTTTGCATACCTGGAGAATAGGGATGATAGTACTTCCCTTATAAGTCTGTGGTGAGAGCTGTATGACAAAGCACAGAAACCCCCACAGCACTTAGCACAAAACCAGGCACAGCAATAAATGCTCGTTAATGCTGCTACAAAAAAGAAAGAGAGAAAAGTTATGAGGCCAGTACAACGCTAGGTACTGTGGGGGCTGCAATGAATGAATGAATGAATGAATGAATGAAGAAAACAGGGCAGGAGGTGAGAAAAGCTGGGTCTTAGGATCAGCTACATCCCTGTGTCTCGTTTGATGAGTCATTTCCTCTCTGGAACTTGGCATCTTTATCTGGGAAACAGGACTAGGACTTCCAGTCTCTGAGGTCCCTTTCCGTTCTGACACCCATGAATTCCCAATCAGTGTGAGGGCAGAGGTGACCACATCCAGCATAATACTAGGATTCAAAGTCTAAGCTGGGTCTTGATTTCCTCAAGATGCGTTAAGGTCTGGTCCTGCCCTTGGGCTTCTCATAACGTGCTCAGGAGCCGGAGAAGAGTTTATTTCAGGGAAAACAGCTCATGTGCCCAAGGCCCAAAGCAAAGGCCTGTCTTGGAGAACTGAGTTATGCAGAGCGTATAACTCAGGATGCCCGAATCTGGCCCAGGCATCCCTGTGTGACCTTGGACAAGTGCTCTCCTTTCTCTGGGCCCGTTGTGCACCTGTAGAATGAGAGGGTTGGCTGGGATTTCCTTCCTTCCGGCTGGAGACGGTTCCGGAGGGTCCCACAGGCAAAGATGGGAAGGAGGGGTGGCAAAACTGTCCCTCCTCCCCTCTCTCTCCGCCCTTCCTCCTTGCCCCCTTGTCCTCTGTGCCTAGGGCAGAAGCAAACTGGTCCCGGGCCACCGTCCAGCAGGGTCACCGCGGACTGACCGAGACGTTTGGGAGAAGACAACGGGCAGCCTCCTAGGCAAGCCTCCGGCCCTCGGAGCGCCCTTCATCTTCCTCACCTGTAAAGTGGTGAGATTGGATGGACGGCTTCTGGAGATTTTCCTAGCTCTGACAACTAACAATTCAAGAGTTGTCGCTCAATACATCAATCAATAATCAATCAATAACAAAAACCGGAGGGCCTGCCTGGAGAGGGGGGCCTCAGCCAACCCTCACTTGACAGCCTCCCCTGCCCCCGGGCCCTTCCGTGCCTTCCCAGGCCCCCGAGCTCCTGCGTTCTGGGTCAGAGACTGGGAGCAGGCTACTGTCTCTGCCCTCAGCAACGGCCAACCTTTGGGGAAAACCAGCGTCATAGCTTCTAGAACCGCCTGTGAATTTCTTTAAAAATGGAGACGGTTCTGTCCCTGGCCAGTGTGGCTCACTTGGTTGGAACATCGTCCAGTAAATCGAAAGGGCGGAGGTTCAGTCCCAGTCAGGGCATGCGCCTGGGCTGCAGGTTCAGTGCCCAGTTGAGGCGCATGGGAGAGGCAACCGATTTCACACCAATGTGTCTCTCCCGGTTTGCTTCTCTTCCCCTCTCTCTTAGAAAGAAAATCCTGAAAGAAAACCTTTTCTGGGTGCAGCTGCCACCATTTTTCTTGGTGCCTAAAAAGGGACAGAGAGAGAGAGAGAAGAAAGCTGCCTGTCCCCTGGCCTATAGTCCCACATCAACCAAGAGCCCCTCATAGCAGCCAGCTACCTCCTGAAGGACAGCAGGTGGCCAGAGGGCCAGGGACAGAGGTGGGACCCCAGGACAAAGCTTCTCAGCTCAGCTCCCCACCCAGGACATGGAGTGGGCCCCCTGCAGCCCTCTCACCCCTCTGGCAGCAAGAAGAGCGGGGGTCCAGAGGGGATAACAGAAGAGGGAGCCTCTTCTCTTCCCCCGCCTCCCTGCCGGGACCTGGCACTGAGGCCCAGGACTTCCTGGGCCGGAGGGGACTCCTGCCCGCCTGCCTGCCGGGGAGCCCAGGCCACGGGAACACGGCAGTGCGAGCCAGCACAGCTATGGCCCGTCCCGTCCCACTTGTCCGCAGGTTCCTTCAGGGTGGCTTTTCTGAGCAGAACATGCATGCAGGGGGACAGGGGGTGCAAACAACGCACCTGCCCTCTGGGAGATCGTACCCCTATAGACCCGGCAGAGCCCCAGGAAGCAGGGTGGAGTGGCGGGGAAGGAGGGAGCCTGGGAGACTCAGGCCAACTCGACCCACAGACGCTCAGGCAAGTCACTTCCCCTCTCTGAGCCTCAGTGTCCCCACTTCCCCTCCCTCACTGGAGGGCTGTACTGTGTGGTTCTGGAAGGCCGCCCTCTCCCTGAAATCACGAGATCACAGAGAACATGGTGCAGGGTGATTTCAGGGAGGGGCCTGGACTAGAGCTTCTCGAAAATCGGCCCGACTGCTTTTCTTCCCGCAGCAGCCCTCGACTGACATTTTGCTCGCCTTTCTTCAGAGACATTCATTAGGCACCTTCTTTCTGAAAGGCCACACCACCCATACTGTCGTTCGCACAGTTCTACTAAGAACATATCACGTGCTCCAATTTATAAGGAGGCGGAGGTCCAGGAAGGTTAACCAGTGAGTAAGTGGCTGGGCCAGGGCAGAACCCAGGCTGGCTCCCTGGGCGCCAGGGGAGGTCTCCCCAAGTGTGAGGAGTCTCCCCCAAACAGACAGAGGCAACCATGTCACCATGTCTTTGTTCTGGGAACTCTCTGAGGGCCAAGGACCCCCAGACAGGAAGTCCTCCGTTCCTGTGTCTAGAAAGCACATCCCATCACTCTTAGGCATCAGGATCTGTGGCACCTCCATGGGGAAATTTCCAGAGTTCGTGACTTTTTAAGCTTCTATTATTTATTTTATACTCATATTAAAAATTACCCCTTACCTGCAAATCAAATTTAAGTGTGTATCTGTATCTTGTCTGCCATCCCTATCCCCAGACCTTGAGGTCAGGCTGGAAGACGGACTCAATGGCAGGCAGCCCGCCCAGCAAATGGCTTTTGCTAAGAGTTTTTATACAACTTTAGGTAGAATTTACATAACATAAACTTTACCCATTTTGAGTGTACAATTCAACATTCTTTATTAAATTCACCAAGTCATACAACCATCACACAATCCAGTTTTAAAACATTTTGTCATGACAATATAATGCCTATTTACAGTTAATTCTCATTATCATCTCTACAAATGGCTTTTTAAAACATTTGATAAACTATTTTTTCCCACTGTAAAAAAGTCACAAATTCTTAGTGTAGAAATTCTAGAAGTGAGGGTGGGGGGGAAATCTGAGAACTACAAAGAAAAAAATAAAATCACTTCTAAATCTATAATCCAATCAGAACAATTATTAATAATTAGGTAAATACTTTTCTAATTTTTTTCCCATACTCATATTTTTTTCAAGAAAAACTGTATTAGCCCTGGCTGCTGTGGCTCAGTGGGTTGAGCACCAGCCTGCAAACCAAAGGGTCACCAGTTTGATGCCCAGTCAGGGCACAGGCCTGGGCTGTGGGCCAGATCCCCAGGGAGGGGGTGTGCAAGAGGCAACCACACATTGATGTTTCTCTCCCTTTCTTTCTGTTTCCCTTCCTCTCTCTCAACCCAGGCACATGCCCTGACTGGGAATCAAACCAGCAACCCCTTGGTTCGCAGGCGGGTACTCAATCCACTGAGCCACAGTAGCCAAGGCCAATTTTTCACCATTGTAAATAATGCTGCAATGCACATTATTGTAGCTAAATCTTTGCCCACATCAATAATTATTTTCCGAGGATAAATCCTTAGGGGGGTCCACGCGTTTTTAAGGGACATCGCCATGGGGCCCAGTGGTCCAAGTCAGAATCCGCCCCTAAACTTCAGCCCAAGAGAAGAAGGCTGACGGATAGGGAGCAGGGGTCCGGGGAAAGGAGGGCAGAGGGGAGGAGCTACCGGGCTCTGAAGACTGTCCGATACAGGGAGACGCTGCGTGGGACCTCCGTGGGAAACACGGGGATATTTGAGCCCCTCCAAACCCGCTCCTCGCCACCAGCCACAGGGGCTCCAGGCAGCAGTTTCGTCAACTCCTTCCCTGCTGCCCCATGTTTGTCTTTTTTTTTTTTTTTTTTTACTTTGAGAGAGGGCGGAGGGAGAGAGGGAGGGAGAGAAACATCGATGTGTGAGAGAAACATTGATTGGTTGCCTCTCACACGCCCCCAGCTGGGGACCTGCCCGCGATCCCTGGCTTGTGCGCTGACTGGGAATGAACCAGCAACCATTTGGTCTGCAGGCCCGCTCTCAATCCACTGAGCCCCGGCGGCCAGGGCGCTGTGTTTGTCTTGATGCTCCTCCAAGCAAGCTGGATGCCAGCTCTGGAGATCCAGCCTCTTCCAAAGGCAGCCGGTGGCACTCCACCAGGGGTCGAGCCTCCCTGCCCCCACATCCCAGCCTTGGGGGAAGACCAACTCCGGGATGCTTGGGGGGGGCGGGGGGCGGGGAGGGGGGGATTGGATTGGGGGTGTAGCTCTTGAGATGACTCACATGCCACCGGAGGGGAGAAATGGACTGGGGGATGAATGGATTGCAAACCAGAGGGAGGGGTTGAGGAGAGGAGCTTTGATGCCTTGATTCGCTCGCGTCAGTTTCTTCAACATCTGCAGTGCGTGGGGTTGAGCGATCCCACTGGGGGGTTGGAGGGGAGGGCTGGGTGGCTGGCTGACGCTTGCTTCCCGCCTGCTGGGTCGGCCCAAGCGATTCATGAATGACTCACCTTATTGTCAGGCTGATTCACTGTTCGCCTGGGGACTTGGGGAGGAAGGAGGCGGATGGCCCCCTCTGTACATCTCACACGTGCGCTCACACGCGCACACATGAGTGGGCGGGGCTCCAGCGGGTCCATTTATCTGCTGAGGTCAGGACATCTTAGCTGTGTTTCCCTATTAAGAGGGAGGGGGATGTACACCACTGGTCTGTAGAGAACAAATGTGAGGTTTCTGTCTGTCATTGAGTGTGGCTATTTCCATTCGAGTTAATTAAAATTAAATACAATGAACACTCCGTTCTTCAGTCGCTCTCACCGGACACATTTCCAGGGCTCAGTAGCCACTTGTGACTACTGGCTGCTCTGTTGGACAGTGAAGACAGAAAATATTTTCACCCACGCAGAAAGTTCCGTCCCACAGTGCTGCTCTACCCAGCCTTCGCACACACACAAAGCCACACAAAGAGACAAGCCTTTCCCCACCCACGTACACTCAGACCCCCACCCTGGTATGCAGCACACAACACACATTTCATTCCACACACATTTCACACACTCACTCAACATGCACCATCCACCCACCAGCAAAACCCCGTAAGATTCTCAGTGTGTGTGCAGCCACGGCAGTGTATGCCGCTTTCTAAACCAAGGCGAATGTCAAGGGAAATGCATAAACACATCCATCAGCGCACCGACTCCTCACACACAACAATTGGTATGATAAAAATACAAATCGGGGCAAAATGCATTTGCAGATATGCTGAAATAGATACAAACTCAAGCCATGTGGCTCCCATAACAAATCTCAGCACACGTTTGCAAATTCAAGCGGGGGGCGGGGACAGGAAGCCCCATTGTTGAGCCCCTGCCCACGTGCCCCGGAGTTGGCCACTTCCATGCATTAATCCATTTCGTCTCATAGCAGTCCTTTGAGAAAGGTGTATTATTCCATTTTCATAGATGAGACAACTAAGGTTCAGAGAGGTAAAGTAACTTATCCAAGGTCACACAACCTGTTAGCAGCGGGGTCAAACATGGACCCAGATTTGTCTAACTCCACAGCCAATGGAGAACGCTGTTTACACACACACACACACACACACACACACGCCAGGTGCACTCTCCTTTGTACTTAAGAAGTTGAGTCTCAGCCCTGGCTGGCGTAGCTCAGTGGATTGAGCGCGGGCTGGGAACCAAAGTGTCCCAGGTTCGATTCCCAGCCAGGGTACATGCATGGGTTGCAGGCCATAACCCCCAGCAACCGCACATTGATGTTTCTCTCTCTCTCTGTATCTCCCTCCCTTCCCTCTCTAAAAATAAATAAATAAAATCTTAAAAAAAAACCACTTTGTTAAAGAAGTTGAGTCTCCTCAGCCAGCCACTGCAGGTGTTCGCAGAAGGGAGCATGGAGTTAGTTGCCAAGACTCATTTGCACTCCCTCCTGACAAATGACATGAAGTCATTCAACAAATGCTTGCTGAGTGGGGTGTCTTCCATGCTCCAGGTCCAGTGCCGAGTGCTCATGCACGAAAGTGAAGAGCCACAGTCACTGCCCTGAAGGGGTTCAAAGCCCAGCAAGGAGGTGTGAAGGAAACCTGAAGACAGTACAGGGCACATTAGAAACCCAAGTTATGCCTCAATTGCAGGAAACCAAGGAGAAGGAAACCCGAGTCTGCCCAGGGCAGTTAAAGCTTCTTAGAAGAGGCAGCCTGGGAACTAGGGCTTGAGGAATGGGTGAGGTGGAGAGAGGCTGTCGTTGACTGGGAGGCTGGTCGAGGCTGAGATAGGGTAGCGAAGCAGATGCGTGTTAGAAAGAATGGACAGAAGGGAAGAGAGCCTTGGGATTAGGGAGACCATGCAGGAGGCCACGGCACCCATCCAGGCAGGACAGAGTAAGGCATCTGCACGAAATGAGGGGTGAAGGGGTCCGGTGTCTTCTGGTCCTGAAACAAAGCAAGGCGACTGACTCCTGATCCACGAACATGTAATGAGATCCATACATTCTCTCTCAGGACGAGGCACATGCTGTTTTGCACTGAATTACAGGGAACTTACACTTCTTGAATCCCCAGGTTAAGAACCCAGTTCCCTGGAATTATAAGAGGCAAAATGACATAGTGGTTAAGCCTGTGGATGCCAGAGCCAGACTGCCTGGTTAACCGTCTCGGCTCTACCACCTGCTAGTTACGGGCGCTCGGGCAAGACAGGGACGCTTCCCTCCTCTGAGAGGCAGACGTGACCTGGCGCCTCCTTCGAAGCCTGTTGCAATGATCCAGTAAGTTGGCACCTGTAAAGTACTCGGGATCCGGCCTGGAACACAGGAGGAGCTCAGGAGTAGTGGCTGCTATTATTCTAGGTTACATCACAGGACTGTCGAGACCCTCTCATTACACTCACTCCCCTCTGTGCCCCCCGTCACAGCGGACGATCTAGTGACTCTGGCGTGCGTCCTCCTGCCCAGGCCCAGGCCCCGGCACCCACCTCTCCCTTTCCCTGAACTCACTCCTTCCTTTTTATTTGTTTTTTATTTGCTAGATTTAAAACAAAATTATTTATTCTTAGAAAGAGGGGAAGGGAGGGAGAAAGAGCGGTAGAGAAACACTGATGTGTGTGCCCTGACCCAGATCGAATTGGCGACCTTTTTGCTTTGTGGGCCAATGCCCAACCAACTGAGCCACACCGGTCAGGGCTCCTTTTTATTTAATTGTTTATCCCTGCCTGAGGACATTGTAAACGGGGGTGGGGTGCTGGGATTCTATCCCCCAATTTAGAAGCACACACAGAGGCCTTGAGGGGGTTCCTACCTCGGATGAGAGTTAGGAGTCCAGGTTCCCTTTCCCACTGCCATTTGGGCCTCTGTTCTGACACATGACAAGTAAACTGGTCCACATGGAGCTATGACAGAAGTCATAGGCTGCCCAAGGTAAAACCAGGCTGGGCCGCCCTGGGGAAGATTCAGGGCTGGCTCTGATTGGATGGTTAAGAACTGGAATCAGTGACCTTCCTCTTGCCTCCTGAGCCCTCAAAACTACGCAGCCCTAGCTGTCATCCTGACTAGCCCTGTGGTGACAAGCAGAAAGAGAAACCGACATTAGACTGAGGGTTATTAACCACAGCAGGCTTCAGTGACAAAAGCTGGCCTTCCCAGCTCACTAGGCCCCTGCCCAGCTCTCTGCACGACTCTCCTGGACTCTCTCTTTTTTTAAGATTTTATTTATTTATTTTTAGAGAGGGAAGGGAGGGAGGTAGACAAAGAGAGAGAAACATCAATGTGTGGTTGCTGGGGGCTGTGGCCTGCAACCCAGGCATGTACCCTTACTGGGAATCGAACCTTCAACACTTTGGTTGGCAGCTCGCGCTCAATCCACTGAGCTACGCCAGCCAGGGCTGGACTCTGTCTTTTGATCTGTGTCTCCCTGACTTGTGAACTTCAGGGAACGAGTAGTCATTCACTTCTCTATCCCCAGCGTCAAGCACTGTGCCCAATACATACCAGCCATTGTGTTGTTCAATAACTCTATAGTGCATTTTTGTGCTAAGTTGCTGGGGATACAAACTTGAATGAGCCAGGTAAGGTCCCTTCCTTCGGGGAGCTCATGTTCTAGTGAGAAAGACACACGGTAAAGTGCTGAAAAAGAAATAGTGATGGGGGAGGGTGTTAGTTGCGAGAATGGATGACAGGGAAGAGCCGAGATCTAAACAGAAACACGAAGGCTGAAGAGTCGGACTATGGACGCTTTTGCTTAATAAATGTGTTGCAAAATAGAGGGATGGACTGATGTATGAATGGATGAGAGCTGAACAGACAAACCAACGGGGTGGATTCTGGTGTGAATGAGAGCCCCGCTCAAGCCCACAGTGCCTAGTGTGCTTAACACAAGAGAGGAGGGTGGGCAGAATTGGGCGTAGAGGGCCCAAATCGTCAAACTTGCTCTCATTGGACCGCGGGTAGAACCAGCCGTCCGGTCCAAGCGGCCGCTAGGGGGCGACCGGGAGCTCACCAGTTTCCCTTTAAGGCCTGGGCGGAAGACTGGCGGATGAAGAGCCTTTGTGTCGGCTGGATAAAAATAGAGCCGCCCCTTTAAGAGGGCGGAGACGCCGGAGTGGCGGCGGCTTCGAAAGCGGCCTACCGCACCCGCCGTCAGCTTAACTACGACCCTGTTGCTACCCGCCTGGGTCGCAGGGACCTCTGCGACCTCGCCTCAGAGCCCGGCCAAGTCTGAGTCCCTGGCGACCACTCGAGTTGGGGCCTGTCCGACTAACCCTCTAACCGAAGCCCACCCGCCGTCACCATGGTAATGCCGCGCCCGGGGCGGCCTGGCCTCTGGGTCTCCGGGCCCGGGAACTGCCTTCTAGGTTCCAGCCCCTCACCCGGGCGAGCAGCAGGGCGGGTGTAGGGTTTGGGTGAGAGTTCAGCGAGGTCGGGAGACCTGGGCGCGAGTCACGTTCTTGGCAGGGACGCCTCGCAGACCCTAGGAAGCCTCTCCCCACCCACCTCCCTCTGGGCCTCCGTTTCTTCCCCGATCTCCTGTTCCGGTGCAATCGCACGTCATTCCGCCTGAGCCCGACCCTCTCCCCCCAACCCGTCCGTCTGAGCCTTGGACTTTGGGGGTTAGGTACCCCTAAATGCACCTCTTGCTCTGGGGTTAGGCACAACCCTTGGCTGTGAGTTTGACACACACCTCTCAGAGCTGGCCACGGCAGCCTTGCTGCCTCCGAAGGAAGGAACTGGGGACGTGCGCATCCCACCTTCCTGGGGCCCTAGCCTTTGGGCATGGGGTTAGATAGAAGGAAGCCCCTGGCTTGGCTCTCAGGAACAAGGCCACTGTGCTAGCTAGACTTGCTTGGATTATATTTGATAAAGGTCCCTCAGGCCAGACCTTTGTTGCAAAACCTTTATGCCCATTGGCGCAGCGCTGAGAGTAAAGAATGACCCATGCTGCCCTTGGCAGCCTTTCCTTTGCCCCTTCGCTCCTCTTCCAAGATTAGTGCAGATGGACCTGACTGGATTATTTTAGGGAGAAAGGATTTGAAATCATCTAAGTCTCTAAGCGAATCCCATCTCTTTGCACCCCTTACTCCTCCCCCAACACTAGCAAAACAAACAAACAAACAAACCCCGAACAGTACATTCGTTGGCCTCGTTAGAACTGGGAAGCAGAGTGAGGACAGAATGTACTTGCAAACGGCATTTCTTCTCCTCCAACCTCAGTTGTTTTGTTTACCTTCCAGGCATGCAGTTTGCAGAAGCTGTTTGCTGTGGAAGAGGAGTTTGAGGATGAGGTAAGGACGTGTTGGTGAACCCAGGAGGTCTTAAGATGTAAATGCCCGGGCCTGAAACATTTTGAAACAATTTCCCCATTTCCTTTTGACTTGATGTGAGCATTGTTTTTGGTCTGTGAGAGGTTGAGGAATGATGAGAAATGTAAACCTATCGAACTGTCTTCCAAACCAGTAAAAAGCCAGAGAGGCAAGCTGCCTGATTGTCATACCTTTAAACGATAAGGGCCATCACCTGGAAGCTGTGTCTGTGGGTGACTTGATTCACCTTCTCGATGACGCACGTGAGGGAGGGAGAGTGGAAAGCCAGGGACCACACAACTGCGGGAGGGCAGGAGGCCTGGGGTCACCAAGGACAAATGACTTCATTCTCCAGTCTTCCGTGTTCTCTCCTGCCATATGCGAGGCATTCTTCTGCCTCCGATGTTCTTTCCTGCCCTGTTTCTCCTCAGACGACGAGGGGTTAGAGTAGACCTGAAGCTGGCACGTGAGAGTCACCCCTGCTGAGGTCCTGCCACACGCCAGTGAACTCATCATTTCTGGGGAGGGACCCAGGCAGGGATATTTCTGACCTCTGGGTGCAGCCAGAGACTAGTGAACCCTGAATGAGTGATCACCATGGCTCTCTTCCCACATAGATACAAAGGATATAGTTTCTTTTGGGGGCCAAAAATGGCCACCTCAAATCCTTTTCACAAAGAAGTAAGATTTCAGTGAGGAAAGCCTAGAAAGGTAAATTAACCTGCTTAAAGAATAAAGCAAGGGTGGGGATATAAAGGGACTAAAAAAAAATAAAATAAAGCACCAACAGTCAGGATGGGGTCTCGGTCCCCTGACTTGGCCCCCCCTCTAACACACATGGAAACTACTGAACTGCATTTATAGAACAAAATTGCTCTATTTTATTGATGACAAGCCATTCAAACCTACTTTTCGTCTCTTGGCTCTTTGCTTTTCAAAAACCACATTTAGAATTTGTCCAGATGCCTAACTTGTGCTGAGTACGATGGTGAATGCTGCACTGAGGGCCCTCCTGGCGGCCCCAGCACCCTCCCCTCTTCCTCGGAGGCTTTGGGAACAGGAGGCTCGAAGGGGGAAAACAGCCTTTGTCAGACCCCTTGAGAAAACCAGCCCATTCATGGAGGTCCTGAGACATAGTGACCAGGGCACATAGAGCTTCGGGTGCCGGTTCTGTGGAGTGACTTAACCTGTCTGAGTCTTCGTTTCTGCATCCAAACAACAGGAATAATAACAGTGCCTATTCATAGGGCCAGTGTGAGAATTCATTGAGAGAATTCTGGTAAAATGTTTACCTGGTACCTGCCACCCAGTGAGATTTCGAACGTTAGATGTTTTTCTTACCCCTTAGGGACTCAACTGTTATTTTTACAAATAACACAAAACAGCCAGCTTTGTCAAGGAGCTGTGTCCTTGACTTTGCCCTTTAGCTTTCAAGATGTGTGACGGTTACAGGCTGAAAAGCGGCTGTTAAAGGACCCTCTTGGATCTCACTGGGGGGTGGTACCACTGCCAGGCTCGTCGTGAGACGAAGAGAGAAGGACTCAGACAGCTCAAGTTTCTGTTCCATACCCAGTCCCCCCCCCCCCACCCCTTCCCAAGTCAGTGGCATCGTGTCTACAAGCGAGCTGTTCCCGAGAAAAGGGATTCATCAACCCCCAGGGTCATCAGGATTTGATTGTTGCAGTAATTCTGATACCATTATTATTATTATTATTATTATTATTATTATTGCTGCTAACGCCTAACGTAGTGCTGGAGTTTGCTGCCCTCCTGATGACACGCAAAGCCGGAAGAAACCTTTCCCTAGCGCAGACAATCCAGCGCGGCGGCAGGGCGTGGGGGCCCTGGGGACCTTCCTGTCAGTTAAATCAGCAGTTCTGAGTCAAAAACACCCTCGGAGCAGGTCTGTTGCTCTTGAAGGTGTCAATCTCACCTTGCTTCCCAACTGGAATCCATACTTAATTTAACTTGCCTGAAAAGCTATATTTAACTTCTGCCTATTAAGCCTCTCTGTCTTACGGAGGGTGTGTGTGTCTGTCTGCGTGCATGCGCGCTGGGGGTGAGGAGTGGGCTGAGGACAAGCAGCATGACCAGCTGGACACCGAAAAGGTAGTCTTCTTGTGACCGTGGGTGATTGGTTTGACCCCTCGGTGCCCTGGCACATTTGCTTCTCCTGCTGCTCCCCTGACTAGCCCCACTGCCCACCCCCCACCTCCCAGCCCCCACTCGAGATTCAGTAAAGACAGAGAAGCTACTTGAAGACTTAGCCTAGGAGTATTTCTCACAGAAGCCTGCTGGTGGGCTCATGGGCAAGGTCAAAGGAGGTGAGACTCCACCATTGCTTCTCATGTATTGGTTTCTTGCTTGTGTACATCCGCACATGGGCACACACCACATGCCTGAAACAGCTAAGCAGAGCTTAACTTCCCACCGTCTCTGCTTCTTTGCAGGATTTCTTGTCCGCTGTGGAGGATGCAGAGAACCAGTTTGCTGGCTCGGGACCTGTGAATGCTGGATGCCTCAGACCCGTCCCTTCCCGGGCACCAGGGACGGCGCAGACACAGTCTTCCCGGCCGCTGCCGTCACGTCCCACTGCGTCTTCAGAGGCTTCGGGCCTGCCAAGCCTGGGACTCTGTCTTCCACCCTCCAGCATGCTCAGGGCCACCAGGGGTCCGCCTTCCACGGCAACAGGCCCCCTGAGGCCCGTCTCAGCTGCCGGCAGCTGGACGGGCAGTCCGAGGAGAGCGACACTGACAGAAGCGCTCAAAGAGCCAGCGAGACCCCCATCCTCAGCCTCTCGCTCCCTGCTTCCCTCTGAGAGCAAACAGCAGGGGGCTGGTAGCTTCGAGGGGCCTGAACACGATGAATTTGACGAGGTCCTGGCCAGCATGGAGCTGGAAGGGCCTGGCATGGAGCTGGACCTTGGAGCTAACAGTGAGGCCACTGGAGTTCTACCCACCGGGCAGCGGGAAGACGTCACATTGGCTAAAAAGGCTCGCGTAGCCGGTCCGAGCAGATCTTGCCAAAAGGGGCCCATGCCTGCCACCCACGTGACGGGTATCACGGCAGCCCAGGACCAGTCTCCAGATCCTCTTGTCTACTGCGGGTCCCCGCAGCCCCACGTGAGACCTGGGGCCGTGGGGAACCTTCCTGTCCCCGCTGCCTCGACAGTTCCTGCTCAGCAGCCCCGCTGGGAAGCCTGTTCCCCACTTCGAGGAGCCCCGCCTCTTCCAGCTGCTGGAAGGCCCCTTCAGAGTAGCCCTCAAAACCGTGCCCCCTGTCAGTCATTCCAGTCTCCAAAGGCCCACTTAAGTGGCCAACCCAGTTTTCCACGAACTCCCAACTCAAACTATTCTACTCCCTCCAGGGCTGTCTCTGGGTTTTTCCCTCGGGGGCCCTTACAACCCCGAGCTCCAGCGTCTTCTGTTGAGTCTCCTGTCAGCACCCCCAAGGGCCCTCACTCCCCCCTGGCTCCCCAAGCAGCTCTGCAGACGCCCATAGTCACCAACCACCTGGTACAGCTGGTCACTGCCGCCAGCCGCACACCCCAGCAGCCGCCGCGCACCGCCACCCGCGCCAAAGCACGCCGCTTCCCGGGCCCAGCAGGGATCCTACCTCACCAAGTGAGTGGCAGCTTCTCCCTGGCGGAAGCCAGGGCCATCTGGGATGTTCGGGGGGCAAAGGGAAGAAGCAGGGTTCCAGCACTGCCTGGTGTCCGAAAGTCTTCCCTCCTTGGGGAAATGAAGGGAGGAAGTGCAGAGGGGGAGGGTCTTCGAATCTGTGGAAGAATCAAAAGAAGGGGGGAGGAAGAATCGAATGCCTGAGAAACCGCACAGGAGAGGGGTGCTTAACTTCACAGTCTTCATACATTTGTTGCACACGCTACTGTCTGCTAGCACCAAGGCAGGAATGTTCACTGGTATCCGCTAAGGTGGGCAGTTTACTTGGAACTGAGAATACAGATTAGAATAGCAATAGTTCCTGTCTTAAGGAGCTTCTAGTAGAAGAAGCAGGTGCAAACAAATGATCATATTTGAAATGCACAGTGTGAGAGAGGTCATTTCCTGGGTGCTGAGAGGCCCTGGGCTCCTTGGGCTTGCCGAGCGGGCTTTGGATGGACACGTGGGAGGTTAACAGGTGCGGGTGTCGCAAGGCTGGACTCGGTGGGAAGGCAGGGAGAGCACGTGCAGAGGCACAGGGGCCTAAGAGCAGGGTGCTCTCAGAGCCGCCGCACCGTTCACTGTGACTGCTGTGTAGAGTCCTCGTGGGGAGGCTGGGGCCGTGCTGGGAGCTTGGATCCCAGCAGACTGTGGCAGGTGCACCCCTTTCCTAGCATTTTCAAGGTGTTTGAAACAGTTTCTCCCTGTTAGTTGCTCTTCCCTAGCTCTTTGAGAGAAATCCGAGGAGGCCACTTACACTGGTCCTGGGCTGGGTCTCTGTAGGGGAGGGCTAGGTCCCTGAGCAGGGGCCTGGCAGAAGCTGCCCTTCCGCGTGTCTATTCGGGTCACTGCCCACTTCGGGAAGCTCTGGGTTTTGCTCCCGGGCCAGCTCCAGCTTCCTCACATTCCCAAAACGATCCCCAAAGCGTCTTTTTTTAAGCCACCAGCAAGCTCCTGAGACTTTGTTAGGAGAGATGTAATATGTGTTAATTGTCCCTGATAGTTTCCTGAGCTCATTACGTAACCCAGACAAGAGGCTGCGCTTGTAAATAACAGCCGCTCTCACCTTCTCCTCTCCCCCCTTGCAGCGCAGTGCGAGAAACCTGGAGGAGATCATGGTTTCCACGCCCCACACGCCGACTCACGGGGCTCTGGCTAAATTCCAGGCGGAGGTAACTAGTTCTGTGCAAGTGTTAACGTCCTGGGTGTCACTGAAGAGCGAGGGGCATGCCTACGTGCCTGAGGAGTTAAGACTCAGAGTCGGCGCTACACTAGGCCTGTTCCCTGGGGTCAGGCACCAACCAGATGGCACACGGGGAAGGCAATTTGGGGATTTGGGAAGGTGGCGATTTTGCTGGCATGAAGTGAAGCCTATCCGGATGCCAGCCAGGCGATGACCAGTCCATGAGCCGGCCTTCTGTCCCATCTAAGGAAGGCCCAGCTACCTCCACCTATCCTTGGGAGAAGAGTGTATTCAGTGTTAGGGACTTGTATCTCAGGCGCCCTTCTCAGGTTCCTGGGAATCAAGCTGGGAGGGATCTGCCTTCAGCTGACCTGCAGCGGGTTTGTTTCCAGCGGGTGAGACGCAGCCTCCCCGCCCCCCTGCTGCCCCCCCTCCTGGGGGGGCCCCCATCCCTCCCCCCATTCTGGCTGACCCGCTCCGCCCTCAGGCCCACTGTTGCTTCTAATTCGCTCTAGCAGTTTTTCTCTATGCTGCAGCTCCGCCCGCCCACCGGTCCCCTTCAGGTCCAAAGCGGTAAATATACTCAACTGAATCAAAGCACTTTCTGATAATTTGAAGGGTAACAATGAAAGCCAGGGGCATCCCAAATAGAGTACGACTGGCTTCACCATACGGGGCACTGCACAAGCCCGTAAGCGTGTGTGCGGGCTCCCCAGCCCTGAGACTGTCCAAGTCTCATACAGGAAAGGAGCGTGGCTAGCTTTTTGCTGCTGTGATGTAATTACAGTCAGGACCTGACTTAAAATAAAAGAAAACGAAGGGTACCTTTGCTATCGCTGCCAAGTGCGACGTCATGTGATACACGGCAAGACCTCACTCGCCATTTTCTGGTCTTGGAGAGAAATGAGAGGAAACGGCGGCCGCCCCGCCGCCGCGCATGCGCCCTTCCCCTTGCACGCCTCCCCCCGCCCCCCGCCCCCCGGGCGCGGTCGGGGCAAGGCGCACCCGGTCATGAAGGCTCCCCTCTGCCCTGTGGTGCCAGGTTGGCACCGGTTCCCCGGCGTCGGTGGAGGACGATTTCGGGCGAGGGCCCTGGCTGACCATGAAGTACGCCCTGGGCCTGGACGAGAGAGACCCCGCCTGCTTCCTCTGCACCTACAGCGTCATCATGGTGCTGCGGAAGGTAAGGGTGCTGGGTGCTGAGACTGGAAAGGAAGCCCGTTTTTGTCCTTTTCACCAACCCTCTGCCCTCCTCCACCTTAGGAGTGGGGCTTCCGTTTGCCCTCTGACTGCAGGCCTTTTTCTGAACGGCAGCGTGAAGTCCCTGTGGGGTATCTTCCACTCGCCCACCTGTCCACTGCTATCCGCAGTGCTGGGCACAGGCCGAGGAGTAGCTGTGTTGTGGGCCCTGGGTGGGGGAGGGGGGAGTAAGCACACTGCTGTCCTTAGAGTTCCGCAGAGGTCAGGGGTCATGGGCAGACACATGTCAGTACACGTGCTAACACATCCTTGCCCGTGGCCTGCTGTTCAGGGCTCTATTTATGTAGAGCGCTCTGTACAAATACACAGACACAGAAGAAAGGAGGCAGGGGAGCGAGCTGCAGGTCTGCCTGAAGAAGGTCAGGTGAACCCCTGAAACTGCCTCGTTGCCCTCCACAAAGGACAGTTGTTGTCACACCTGTACTCTGCCCCCCTACCTCTCAGTTTGCCCTGGAACATGTGGGACACTTACAGCTGGGACACAGCTGGCTCAGCAAACGCCTCTCCTTGCAAGCAGGCAGCCCTGAAGCAGCTTCCCGGGAACAAGGTCCCCAGCATGGCAGTGATGATCAAGTCCCTGACTCGGAGCACGAGGGACGCCAGCGCGGTCTTCAAGGACCCCACGGGTGAGGGGTTAGGTCCTGGGGGTATCTGATGAGGGGCCTTCGCCGCAGGCAGGAGATGAGGGGTCACCCTCTCTGTTGGTGGTTGGCAACATTGAACCAGTGAGCAGCCCACTTCCCAGCCAGGGCCCTAACCCGTCACTGTGCTGCCCTTGACCCTGAGACTGATGGGCCGTGTGGTATTTGCAGGAGAGATGCAGGGCACAGTGCATAGGTCGCTGCTTGAGACGCACCAGAATGAGTTGAAGCCTGGCTCAGTGCTGCTGCTAAAGCAGGTACAGGGAGCTGCTCTCCGCCCCTGGTGCCCCAGAGGAGGCCCCCCGAGCTGTGTGTGTGGCTTCTTCCCTCCCAGTGCCCAGGCGGGGAGCGGCTGGGCTGGTGCTGGGCCCTGGCTTCCTGGAGCCGAGCAGAGACCTGAACCTGTCCTCGGGGGGTGAGGGTTGTGCTGGGCGGGTAGGAGGGGGTGTGTGGTGAGTGGCCCTACTCTGACTCCAGGGCTGAGGCGGGAGCGATTTGTGTGGCCCTGGTGCAGAGGCCACCAAGGGAGAAACAGGTCGGGACAGGTGGCCGTGGAGCGGCACCCGGTGCTTCATCAGGACACTGTTCTCCCCTTCCTTGAGTCCAGATTGGGGTGTTTTCTCCTTCGCTCCGAAACCACTACCTCAACGTGACGCCCAACAACCTGGTGCGCGTTTACGGCCCGGATTCTGGGGAGGGGAGCTCCCTCCGGCCACCTCAGCCCCTCCCCAAGGTAAGGGGAGCAGGTGGAATGGGGACAGCTAGTGCCCCTTTCTGCCTGGGTCTCCCGACTCCTTCCCCTCCTCCACCCCGATCGGAGGAGATACCTTCGGAGGCAGGGCCGCCTCCTCCTGTCCCCAGTCCAGCTGCCTGCCAGATGGCGCGGTAATAGGACCTAGAGGAACAGCCGGCTTCCGGGCGATCCCTGAGAGTCTGATGGCAGGCTCGAACACTGGAGAGGATGGGAGTCATTTGAGAACTAACCAAGTGAGGGTCCATGGGGGGGGTGGCCCTCAGCAAGTGACCGAGGGTCAGAGCTACCACAGGCAGCAGGGCAGAGAGCAGTGAGCTGCGAATGGCCTGCCCGGTGGGCCAGCACTTGCTCTTCGTCCTTGCTGAGCGAGGGGATCCCCACACAGAACCCAGGTGGGGACAACCCCCTGGGAAATGAGGGAACCTGGGCTTCCAGGCAGCTCCGCTCCGGGGCGCAGGTGCAAAGCTTGGGCTGGGCTTGGCAGACAGCATCTCCCCTGTGGCCACCCCGCCCCACCCGTCCCGGGATCCTGGGCTGGGCTCGTGGCCTGGCCTGGGGGGCAGGAGACCTGGGTCATATTCTCCCTCTGCCAGTACTTTGTAAGGTGACCTTGGCAAGTCCGGCCCCCTCCCCAGCTGTCGCTTCGTCTAGAAAGCGAGTGGGTAGAGCCGACGACCTCAAGTCTGGCTACACGCCTAGCTCTAACTTGCTACTTCCATTTCCTGCATCTTTCTGCTTACGCTTCCACATTCCCCCACAAGCACGCCGCTTCAAAAAAATCATCTTGATTAATTTCGAGTCATTCATACTCACAGAAAAAAATTGAAATGGTACAGAATAAAGGGAAACGTGAAACTTAACCTCTCCACTCCTATTTCCCAGAGCTAAACATGGTTAATGGTTTAGTTACTTACTTTAATTACCTGTCTGTATATTAGCTAGTTTGGGGATTATTGATGCTAAATCTTTTTCAAACAATTTATCGCCCTGGCTGGTGTAGCTCAGTGGATTGAGTGCCGGCCTGAGAACCAAAGGGTCCACAGTTTGATTCCAATCAGGGCACATGCCTGGGTTGTGGGCCAGGTCCCCAGTAGGGGGCGCCTGAGAGGCAACCACACATTGATGTTTCTCTCCCTCCATTCCCCTTTCTGAAAATAAATAAAATCGTTAAAAAATTATTTACTGATTTAGAGAGAGGAAGGTGGGGAGAAAGAGAAACAGAAAAAGAAACATCAGTTTGTTGTTCATTGATGCATTCATTCGTTGATTCTTGTATCTGTCCTGACTGGAGTTCGAACCCGCAACCTTGGCATTATCAGGATGAAGCTCTAACCAACTGAGCTACCCAGCCTGGGCAACAGCTAATTTTTAATCCCAGGCTAACTCCTCAACATATTTCTGAATGGCCCCTTTACTCTTTCCTCCAGTTACATAGATTCCCTAAAATACCAGATAAAAGTAGAATTAGGGGGAAGAAAAACCAGCCAAAAGATTTTGTATTTGTAATTATCTGCTGTTTTGGGTGTCTAGTGTTTCAGCTCCCTGCCTGCAGCGTGGGCCTAGGTAGCTGGTCCCTGTCACACTCCTCCGTCCTGTCTTTGCCGAGCCCCCGCCTATTCCTTTGAGGTTGTCGGGGGGGGGGGGCATACTGTCCAGAGGGGCTTGGGGGCACAGGCATCGGTAACCAGATCCTCTGTCCCCAGGACCCAGGTGGCTTCCACGGCAGCCTCCAGCCTGACACTGTGGAGCCCGGGAAAGACCACGGAACAGCACAGAACCCAGAGGCAAGGACACTCCCCGAAGAACTCCCAGAAGCAGGTAAGGCAGTCAGACCACTCAGGAGCAAAAGAAATTCTCCTTCTGTCCTGGCTGGTGTGGCTCAGTGGATTGAGTGCCAGCCTGTGAACCTAAAGGTCACCGGTTCGATTCCCAGTCAGGGCACATGCCTGGGTTGTGGGCCAGGTCCCCAGTTGGGGGCACACAAGAGGCAACCAATCAGTGTCTCTCTTGCACATTGCTGTTTCTCTCCCTCTCTCCCTCACTTCCCCTCTCTCTAAAAATGAAGTGTTTTAAAAATTAAAAAAGAAAAGGCAATTCTCCTTCTATTTCCTCTTGACTTTCTCAGCCAGATTCTTCTGGCTGCATCTTGTTCCCCCCATGAACCTTGGATCTTATGGAGTGTTACAGAAATCGGGCGTGGGCTCTCCTCTGGTGGAGCTGCAGGCCGCACACTGATTAACAGTGTCATAGGGGCTGCGCCAGCGTGTGCTCCACTGGCCTCCCCTCCCCCACATCCAGGCCCTGCGCCGGGAGCCACAGGGAGGAGGTGGGTGTTCCCGTCCCGACTGAGCTCCGAGGCCCCCCAGGCAGCGCTGGGGGGTCAGATGTCCACGTGGTTGGGGCAGCACCAGGGTGTGGATCTGAGAGGCCCGAGCACGGAGGTCCTGAGGGAGGACCAGCTGGTGCCTGAGGAGGCAGCACTGCCCAGGTGAAGCCGGCACACTCCAGGTCTTGTCCTGCGCCTTTGGGTTCCGTAAATTCAACCCTGTCTGGCCCCCAGTTCCTGGGATTGTGGGTAGGCATCTCCACATTGAGCATATTCACAGTAGACCAGGTGGTAAACCACAAAGCCCTTTTATTTATATCCTGTGGAAAAGTGTCCCTTGTGCTGGAGTCTTCTCCGGAAGCTTGCGCTCTCTCCTTGTCAGTGAGCTTGACGACAAGCGAAGCCGTGGTCACACGGCTGCCGGGGGTCACGGACCAGGAGGGAAGATACTCCTCCCTGTCCCAGGTTCCTGACCGCTCATTTCCCTTCATTTAATGTAGTGTTTCTCCAAACAGTCACAATGTAGCTAGTGAGGGGCAACTGTTTTCCTTATAATCCTTATCATCGAATTCCAGTCCTCTCTCCTGAGAACAGTTGCTGGTCGCCCCCATTAAGTTTCGAGGGCCCCCAGGCTGACCCTGTCCGAGCAGCACGGTTTGTCGGTTTGTCGAGGGCGCTGTGCAGACTGGGAGCTCGGCCCTGCAGGTGTCGCTCAGTCCGAGTGACTCCTGTGCGGCCTGATCCCACCCACGGGACGGGAGGTTCTGTTAGAAGCTGTGGCTGTGGCATCAGATGGAGCCTAAGGATGCTCGCCCAAGCGAGAGGTCTGACCCCGTGAAACCCTGCTCTTTCCGGTGGAGTGGGGTTGTGACAGGAGCTGCCACCAGCGGCCCTGTGAAGGGGTGCCGTGAGACACAAACCAAGCGGCGAGTGTAACGTGTGTGGCGGCCCTGCGGCCAGCACAGAGCAGGCGCCCAGTGTTAGCTGCGGCTGTTAACAATGACAGGAGCACGGGGATTCCTGAGCTCAGCTTGGCTTCCAAATTCTCAGACATAAGACCCCGCCCGAAGACCAGCCAGGAACAGTTTTATTCCCTACGCCCACAGGGGCACTCTGGGGGAGGGGATGATGTCTCCCACTCTGGGTGAGAAGCCGGATTCACGCACTGTGGGATTCTGGATGCACCTCACGGCTTCCCCAGCCTTGTTTCTCCTGCCACCGGGTGAGAGGGTTGCACCGCGGGCCTCTGCAGGCACGGTGCCTGCAGATGGAGAGAGAGGAACCACTGAGGTCCAAGGGGAGGCTCTTCGCAGAACAGCCCTGGCGTTTTGCCCCTGCCTCCTGTCATGTGTGCGTCTGCAGGGAGCAGAGGGAAGACGGGGGTCAGGCCAGCGGCAGGCCTATCGGCCCAGCCACTGCTGCCCTGGGAGAGCCACTTCCTGCCAGTGCTGCCGGCCCAGGCCCCCCTCAAAGGCAGGAGCCTTAGACTGGAGTCCTGCGCAGCCCTGACGTTGTCACTCAGTCTGCCCCCGCCCCCCGTCCCCCCTGCAGATGACCTGGATGGGCTCCTGAGTGAGCTCCCCGAGGACTTCTTCTGTGGGAGCAGCAGCTGGGACCGCCTCCAGGCGGGGCACCCTCCCTGAGCAGGCGGGGCTCTGGTTGTGTCCGATCACGCCCACGCGGGAGGAAGACAGCGCGATTGGAGAACAAGCAACGCTCGGGGCTTCTGAGGCTGCTCCCACCCTGGATGCTGCCCCCACCCTGGATGCTGCCCCCGAGAAGACCCTCGTCCCTTGGAATCCGCACCACTGTCACGGGGGTCTCCTTCGGCATTCCGGAACTCAGCCCAAGGCTGTCCCCCAGGCCCTGGGGCGCGGTGTTCTCCTGTCAACCGCGGGGGGGCACTGCTGTCCCGCCTCATCTTGACTTCAGAGGACACTGGGCCTGGTCCCCCTACCCCCCAGCCCCTGCACAGCTGGGAGCCGGAGGACCCACACCACAGCATGGCGATCTGTCCCTGAGGACGGGGAGGGACGCACTCAGACTGCCTTCCACTTTGTCTCTTGAGGCCTGCAGCTGCCCAGTTTGCCTGTGTCCGAGGCCCACGGGTGTGGGGCAGGGGCGTGGCGAGGCCGCCTTGCTCTGAAATAAAGCGGCTGCCCCGCTTCACCTGCTCCCCTCTCCGTCCTTGCTGCTCCTCGCCCTGTCCGCCCTGCCGGTGGCGCCTTGACCACACAGAGCCAGGCCACTCCTCTCTTTCTCTTTAATAATTTTTTTCTTTTAGACAGTTTTATATTCATAGAGCTATTACAAAGATATCACAGGGAGTTCCCGTAGTACCCCATGCCCAGTCTCCCGCCTTACCACCATCTCACATCGCGATGGGAGCCTGGTCACGATTCGAGAACCGGCGTTGCTCCATGACTATTAACTGAACTCCAGGCGTCATTCAGATGTTCCCAGTCTTCTCCAGCTGCCCCGCCTCTGTCCCAAGACCCCACGTCACATGTGGTCCTCGTGCCTCTTTAGGCTCTTCTTGGCTGTCGCTTTGTCCCGGACTCTCCTCGTCTGGGGCCCTGACAGCTTTGAAGAGTGCGGCTCAGGCACGTGATCGGGGCCCCTCTACTGCAGTTTATCTGCTGGTTGTTGGTTTTTTTTTCATGCTTAGACTGGGGTTGAATGTTTCGGGAGGAAGACCACGGAAGGAAGGTGCTCTTCTCATCACATCGTGTCCAGGGCTGACGTTGGCTGTGATCGCCTAGCTGAGACGGGGTCGTCAGGGCTCCCCACTGTGACTGTGAAGCTGTCCTCCTCCCTCCCCGCACCGTCCTCTTTGGGGGAGTCACTGTGTGCAGTCTACACGAAAGACGGGGGGCTACATTCCCCCTCCTTAATGGAAGAACATTCACATAGGCTATTTGGGGTTCTTTGCACGGGACATTGCCTATTCCCCAATTTTTAATTTTTTTAAAGATTTTATTTATTTTTAGAGAGGGAAGGGAGGGAGATAGAGAGAAACATCAATGTGCGGTCGCTGGGGGTCATGACCTGCAACCCAGGCATGTATCCTGACTGGGAATCGAACCTGTGACACTTTGGTTCGCCGGCTGGTGCTCAATCCACTCAGCCACAGCAGCCAGGGCTCCTTCATTTTTTATTTCTTCATTTATATCAGTATGGATTCGTGGGTATTTATGCTTTCAGTTAAACTCTAATACTTTATTTATTTTATTGCCAAGCGACTCTTGGTCGCTGTCACTCCTCTATACCACCTTTCAGACCAGAGTTGGACAAGGGGCCTGGGTGGGGTGTAAGAGGTCTGATAATACCATGCGGGCAACGTCCTCCTTTTCTGGAAGGAAGGGAAAGAAGGGAGATCCTCTCAGCTCGTGGATGAGGGGGTGTGGGTTAAGACCCTCGTCTGGTCACCAGCCTCCCCTGCTTCTGCCTGTCTTCACCGAGCAGCTGTGGGTCGGGGCCTCTCCCGGGCTTGGCACTGGTCCGGCGTAGGCGCTGACCTCCCTTTTCCCAAAGAGAGACAATCCCGGGGGTCCACCTCCAGGCTGAAGCGAAGAAGCTACAGGAGCTCCATGCTCCGCCCGCTGCAGGTTGCAGCAGGGCCCTGTTCTAGAAGGCTTTTGGGTTCGAAGCCCGGGAGCAAGAAAAGGGCTAGTTCACCAGCACCCTCACCCTCCGTGTCCCATTTGGCCTTCCAACCCGAGCAGACCATGTGCTTCTTTCTCTTCTACCTGCCTCGAACTCCCCAGCTCCGCCTTTGTAGCGTAGATCGGGGCCATGTGGTCCCCTGCACCCAACCCACGGCATTCCCCTGGCCTGCAGGGCCCTTTCCCATTCAACCCCCTTGATCCCCATTCTCCACTGCTCTCCCACCCACGGGCTAACCAGGCCCGACCCTGCTTAGCGTCGGAGATCAGAGGAGACCAGGTGCGTCCGGGGCGGTGTGGCCGTGGACTGGTCTGCACTGCTGCCAGTCCTGACGGATGCCCTGGTCTCTCTCTGGCGGTGTGCTGCATTGCCCCACGGGCCCCGGGCTCCGGGAAGCCAGGCTGGGTGTCCAGTCACCTGGCGCCGCTGCCAGTAGAACTGGGGTCCCCGTGGGCTCGAGTGGGGGTTGGAGTCAAGGCCTCGGGAAGTTAACACTAAGGACGGCTTTTCTGCCCTCAGGAAGTTAAGGCCAAGGACAGAAGACAGAACACATGGTCTCTCTGGGGACTGAGCTGTAGGCAGAGCCCCCTCCGGCCTGGGGGACAAAAGGTGACACACAGGACGGGGAGAGGAGCACAGTCTCGGGCCCCACACGCTGTGCCTATTGTGTGCCTCAGGAGGGAGGGGACGCCCACCCCAGCTCGCCAGCTCCCAGCCCTGGGAACCTGGCTGTGGGTGCTCAGCCAGGCCGTTGGCGGGGCAATTAAAACACCGAACGGGTTCCAACAGGGTTAATCACTGCTGCGTGCATAGAGGCGCCTTTCTCTGAGGATCCTTGGCTGCGCATGACCTCATCCCTCCTCTGGGCTCCCCCACCCTGGAACACCACGGGAGAAGAGCTGCCGCACAGCAGGGTGAGGGCAGTGCGGAAACGGCCCCGGGCAGCTGCCACCCACTTGGGCAGGCAGATGAGTGTTTGCCTTGGCAGAGACCGGAGGCCCTGGGTCAAAGCACTACACCTAAGAGGTGAGGCTGCTCTGCGCCCAGTGCCCCTAAATGCCACGTGCCCTCAAGACCTACTGTGCGCCAGGCCATGCTGGGACCAGAGACTTAACTGAATACATACAGAGCCCCCTCTGGAGCCCACACCCCACACAGCGCGGCGGGCTGTCGCCTGCAGGACCCTGGGACAGGTGCTTTACAAAGTACATGCGCTGGGAGTGGCTGGAGCGGGGAGGGTGGGGGGCCTAGGGCTGCTGCAGGGGTGTCTTCCAGAGGCGGTGACCTTTGAGGGGGACTTTGAGGAACAAGTCTGAAGCAAATTCCAAGCAGAGGGAACGGCAGGGCAGGGCAGGGCGGGGCGAGGAGCCACGGCGAGAATGGTGCGTGACAGGAGGCCGAACCAGGGACCCGGGGCTGCTGCGTTCGAGAGGGGAGGTATCTGACGTCAGCAGGAGTTTCCAAGCTGGGAATTCAGCATTTCAGTGAGATCATTCCATTTAGGCAGTGTTGTGGGGGTGGGGTGGGGGGAGGGCAGAGGGAGGAACACCAGGTAGGAGGCTGGGCTGGTCCGAGTGGAAACTGTCGAGGTGGTGACGGAGAGTGCGGGCCTGGGAGCTGGGGCAGGCTTGTGTGCGGGCCCAGGGGCAGGGAGAAGTCGGGGATCCCCGGGCAGGGGCTGCTGCAGAGCCTGGAGGGGAGGGCGTACAGGGGCAGAGGAGCCCGGCAGAGCCTCCACGGCTGAGGGACGCAGACCAGCCACTGCAGCCAAGGCAGGATGGGGCTGGGCCCGTCCCGTGGGGCCACTCACCCGCACGCTGAGTGAGCTCCCTGGCTGGGAGAGCTTCAGAAGCACGAGCGGGCGTCCCTCCCGCCTCCCCTTCCCTGGCTGGGCAGCCACGCCAGCTCAAGTTATTTCACGGCCTCATTCCTCCCCCTAGAGGCTCCTGGGAGCACAGCAGCTTTCTCCCGAGTGCACCGGTGCCTGGCTTATAGGTCTCCTTGGTGGGAAGACCCCAGAGTTGCAAGGTCAAGCCCTTGGTCCTCAGGCAGGCCCGAGAGCCCTTTTAAGGGAGCTGGGCTCAGGTGGAGGTGGGGCACTCCCTGGAAGTGGTATCTAGAGACCGTGTTGCCTTGCTCGGAGCGGGAGGAGAGGCTCACAACCATCTTCGCCCTCAGGTGGCCACAGAGGCTAGAGCCCAAGTGCACCACCGTCTGCGGAGCCAGGCCACAGGGGTCCCAGTCCTGGCTCCCCCCCTCACAAGCTGTGACCTTGAGCTGGCAGTTTTACCTTGTTAAGCCTTAGTTCCTCATCAGTAAACAGACATAAAGCCACCCATCTTAGAGGTGTTCAAGTGTGATTCTATACTTTATTGTCAACACCAAGTTGACTGTTGACCTGGGTGAGCCAGGAAGTATGGCGAACAAGTAAGGATGGATACAAAAGTGATTTAAGCCCCGGCTGGTGTGGCTCAGTGGATTGAGCACTGGCCTGTGAAACAAAGGGTCATAGGTTCGATTCCCAGTCAGGGCACATGCCTGGGTTGCTGGCCAGGTCCCCAGTGGGGGACACGTGAGAGGCAACCACACATTAATGTTTCTCTGCCTCTTTCTCCCTTCCCTTCTGTCTAAAAATAAAATAAACACCCTGGCTGGCGTAGCTCAGTGGATTGAGCGCGGGCTGCGAACCAAAGTGTCGCAGGTTCGATTCCCAGTCTGGGCGCCATGCCTGAGTTGCAGGCCATGACCCCCAGCAACCGCACATTGATGTCTCTCTCTCTCTCTCTCTCTCTCTCTCTCTTTCTCCCTACCTTCCCTCTCTAAAAATAAATAAATAAAATCTTTAAAAAAATAAATAAACATAAAAAAAGTTTTTTAAAGCGAGTTAAATATTGTTAAACCCTGTGTGTACGTGTGCAGAGCTCTTGCTATTACCGCAGATGCTGGGAAGAGCTGTCTCTACCTGCCCTTCTCTCCAGGGCTGGACTCCGCCCTCCAGCCAACATCGGAGAGGCTGGGGACTCCTCCGGCTCTTCCTCTCTGCCCTGTCCATCTTCCTGACTGACAGCTTCACTCACCTCAGACCTGCCAACCAGGGTGCTGACTCCTGAGAAGTGGGAGGACAGGGACCCTGCGGTGCAGAGATGGCCTCATCTGAGGGCCTGCTGCCCAATTGGACCGCATCAGCGGGGGCCGGGGCTGGCCCTACCCCTGGGCGGGTGCGGGGTGGGCCCAACACCTTCTCTGCACCAGGACCAGGGCTGCGGGCAAACGTGTTTACCAGAGAGCGAGGAGCCTATTTATAGCCTCAGCTGCCGCTCTCCCTGGATCACGGGCAAGGGGGCAGGGTGGCTCCTCAGAACAAGGGTGGTAGTCACCAGGCTCTGCCCAGCTGCCACTGGCCGGGTCCCTGCACCCCTTCCCATGGCCAGAGAGCCCTTCCCCTCTACCTCTTCCTCCCTGCGCTCTCTCCGCCTGCAGCGCGAGTGGCGGGAGTGGGAGGAGCGGCGCCGGGCAGCAGCCCAGCGGTGGTGCCGGGGTCCGAGGTGTCCCCCGAGTTCCAGGGCCCGGCTCACTAGGCCCCGCCACTCTTGCCGAGACCCGGCGGTCCACAGCGCCCTTTTCTCTGGCGACCTGCAACAGGTCCAAGCCTTGTTCCAAGATGAAGAGGCCGCCAACATGATTGTGGAGACTGTGAGCGACCAGCTGGCCTGGTCGCCGGAACAGGGTAGGGAGCGGCAGGCGGGGGCGGAGGGGGAGGGAGAGGGCAGAGGCGAGGGTGGGCGGGGAGAGGGGGAACATCTCAGCCCCGTCCCCTCTCCCTCCGGAACACGAACCACACCGTTTCTTCCCACCGCCCACGCCGCCTCCCTCCTGAACGGAGAGGACGCATGGGCAGCGGCTCGTCCGTTTCATGAGAATTAAAGCTACATTAACGTGCTATATTAACTACATAGGAACACAGTTATATTCTAACGCAACTTTTCTATGAACATATATCCACACATGAATATTTTTTCTTCCACAGAAATACTATAATCAATATGCTATTTTATAACCTGATTTTCCTTTCATGTAACATATGTCAATAACCATAAGTAAGCATACTATTTTATATAAGGGCCATAAATTCTGCTGTGTGGGGTATGCCGTGATTTATATAACTAGGCCCCCAGGTAGATTGGGGGCCTAGATGGGGCTCCTTTTTCAAAGACTATTTTAAGTTGCAATATGATGAACGTCTCTGAGTACTCGCCAGCTGATTTCCTTAGGATCTGTTCTGACCAGAGGATCTGTCCATGTAAACCAAAGACCTCAATTCGCCTTGCCCCATTTAGTTGACAAGAGACTGCCTCCAACCCCACCCCTGGGCTTGGGGGTTCGAAATCCTGGGAGAGCGTATGTTTTTACTGTCACCACAAGCTCCGAGTTCCTGCTTGTCTTCAACTACTAGAGGTGTGACCCTGCCCGCCCGAGACATCCTGGTCTCGTCCTGCGGCACGTCCATCATCTCTCAAGCGGCCCTTGGCCTTATTTCCATTCTAATAATAAATAAAACGTGCTCTACCCAAGAATTAGGAACCCCAGGACTTGGCCACGATGTGAACAACGCACAGTTGGATACTAGGCATCCACGCCCTTTCAAAGGGTCCTCTGCTGTTACCACAATTTGGGTTCAAGGCCAGCGTCAGGGTGGTACCCTCTCACCACTCTTCCTTCCCCTCCCCCACCTCTCACTCCCTCCTTCCAGCACCCCCCCTGCCGCCCCCCCCCCAGCAGCGTCCTAGAACTCCAAACTCAGGCACCGTCCGTCATCTCCGCTCACTGGCTGCTTCCGAGCTCAGCTCCAGGACCCCCTGTTCATAACTCTCCCCATCCCTGACGGAACCGAAAGAGGCAAGAGCTCCATCAGCAGCTCAAAGACCCGGAGGTTTCCTGAACGGGATTCCCCTTCCTCAGTTGCCCTTACAGTTTTCACGAGCAACTCATTTTGTTTCTGTGACTCACATGGTGTGTTTTGTTCCAGATGGACAAACTGTTCTAAAAGTCTGTTCCGATTCCCACTCCCAAATCAGGGTTTGGATGAGCCCCTTCCACAGGCACAGCCTGGCACAGAGTCTGTGCTCAGCCAGGAGTGCAGAGGGAAAGCCAGCATCAGCCGGTCCTGCGGCCGGCCCTGCCCGTGGGCCTCACCGCCCCCCGCACGCTGTCTGCTCTCCGCAGGGTTCTGGGTGCTGACCCCCAAGACCAAGCAGACCGTGCCCCTCACTATCGCTGCGGCCCGAGGTTACACCGCCTGCGCCCGCCACCTCATCCGGCAGGGAGCTGAGCTGGATGCCCGGGTCGGGGGCCGGGCAGCCCTGCACGAGGCGTGTGCCCAGGCCCAGTCTGACTGCGTGCGGCTGCTGCTGACCTTTGGCGCCAAGGCCAATGTGTTGTCGGAGGAAGGCACAACTCCCTTGCACCTCTGCACAGCCCCCGGGTCCTTGCAGTAAGTGCCCGGGGCACAGAGGCTGTGTGTGTGTGTGTGTATGTGTGCGTGTCCGCAGCTCACATGGCCAGGAGAAGGGAGAAGCACCCCTCATTCTCACGTCCTCACAACAACCTGGGAGACAAAACCGAGGCTCAGCAAGGTTTAGTGGTTCATCCAAGGTCACATCAGCGAAGACCAGAAGGCAGGAGCCCTGTTGCTTTTTGGGAAAACCCTGTTCCAACTACAGTCTCTTATCCCCTGTGAGCGCTTCATAGGCAAACTCCTAGCTGTTTTGAGGTAGGCATCAAGAAATATCTAGCCCTGGTTGTTATGGCTCAGTGGACTGAGCGCTGGCCTGCGAACTGGAAGGTCGTGGGTTCAATTCCCAGTCAGGGCACACACCTGGGTCATGGGCCAGGTCCCCCGTTGGGGACCTGTGAGAGGCAACTGATCAATGTTTCTCTCACACATCAGCGTTTCTCTCTCCTTCTCCCTCCCTTCCCTTCTTTCTAAAAAAAGTAATAAAATCTTACTTACGGACAAATATCCTTGCTGAGCACAAATTTTCTAAAAAGAGCAAGATGTAGCATGGTGTTTCCCGAACTGAGTGTGAAGCCCCACACAACTCTCACTCCCAGCCTTTTCTCTCTCTCCTCCCACCTTCTTAAGGTCAGCGCTCCCTCAGGCCCCCTGTGGGGTGGTCCTCGAGCTTTTGTAAATCAGGCCCACAGACAGGGCTGTCCCTGGTAAGGATCCATTCACTCCTGGGGGATCCCCCAGAGCCCCCATGCTGGGAGCCTCGCCCTGCTTTAATCTAGATCAGGGATGGAACGAAGCCATCCAAGTTTTTCTTTCGGCCCTTTCTTTTTTGCTTGTTGTTTCTTTCTTCTGTTATTTTTTATTTTGTTCTCTCTCCGCCCACCCCACCACTCCCAGCCCTGTCTTGAGTCCTTAGGGCCACGTGGTACACTTTGCAGAATTTACCCCCTTCTTTTTTTTTTTTTTTTTAAGAATGTACCTTTTTAAGTGACATGAAACTAGTTGCACTTACTGAAATCCTAACTGCATCATTTAAATTTAGTCCTTGGAAACAAAAATGAGCCCGTGATGAGAACTGACCGAGGGAATGCATTCAGGGGCTATGGGGGCCTGGCCGCTGCTCAGGGCTTGGTCCCTGGGCAAAGTGCCTCCTGGGCGCGTGCACTGCAGGACAGCAGAGATCCGGCCCCGCGGGGGCAGGACACGCGGTCGTCGGGGGTTGCTGGGCCCGCTTCTGAGTCCCAGTGACTGACTGGCCTTCTGGCTTCTTAACTCTCCACTCCTCTTAGTTCAGTGTCGTCATTAATTCAGTTGGTTATGTTCGGCCTCCCCCACGGTGGTTAAGGACGAATACTTGCTTCTGCTGTGTTCTGGCCTAGAACTTTTCCAGGAACTTGAAGCCTGTGAAAAACACGTGCTTCCTAAAATCTCCTTTTTGTCGCTTGGTTTTGTTTGTTGTCTTTAGCGGAGAGTGGAGTAGGGGGGTCCCCAAGTGACTTCTTTTGTTGGAGTGGGTGTGGCTTGTCTGAAAGGTGGTCTTCGAGTGCAGAGGCAGGAAGAAGATATTAGGACTTCTTTTAGTTTTCTGTGTTTCCTAGTGTACACGCCAGTGGGTTTTCAGTTGTGTGTGTGTGTGTGTGTGTGCTGTCAAAATGTTAGGAGACAGCCCTGACGGGTGTGGCTCAGCCGGCTGGGTATCGTCCCACAAATCAAAAGGTCGCCTGTCCGATTCCTGGTCAGAGCCCATCTCAGGGTCGGGGGTTCAGTCTCAGTCGGGGCATTTAGGAGAGGCTGCCCTTGACTGAGGTTTCTTGCATGCATGTTCCTCACCCTCTTCCTCCCTCCCCTCTCTCTAAAAATAAGTAAATACATAAAACCTTTAAAAAATGTTGAGACAAATGATTCGGGACCAGACCCTGGGGTCCCAGTGGGACTGGGGCGTCAGGTGAGACTCTGGGAAGGACTGTCTGAGGCAGTGAGTACTGATTCCGGTGCAGCCACTAACTGGCTGTGTGTCCCTGGCTGCACTGTGACCTTTCTGGGTGGAAGTTTTTCAAGTGAAACCTGAAGATGCTGCTGGTGACTTTTACGGGGCCTTTCAGCTCTTCTGCCTGTCCCGGGGCTTCTGTGAGTCAGAGGCAGCCAACCGGACTCGCCTCCAGGTGCAGGGGAGGGGCAGAACGGGGGTCACGGATGGCTTCAGGCTGCGGGGCTCCCGGGCCAGGCTTTGGTTTCTCAGGCTTTGGCACGGCCCCTTGTGACCTGCCCCCAGGTGTGCCAAGCTGCTGTTGGAGGCGGGAGCTACCGTGAATGCCGCAGCGAGGGACAGCGAGGTGACACCCCTGCACGTGGTGGCCGCACGGGGCCTGGAGGAGCACGTGGCTCTCTACTTGGAGCACGGGGCCGACGTGGGCCTGCGCACCAGCCAGGGTGAGACGGCTCTGAACGCGGCGTGTGCTGCGGCCGAGGGCCCGGGCACTGGCCGGAAGTACCAGGCTGCAGTGCGCCGGCTCCTGGAGGCCGGGGCTGATGCCCGGGTGGCCGGGCACAAGCGCCACACACCGCTGCACAACGCCTGTGCCAACGGCTGCGGGGCCTTGGCCGAGCTGCTGCTGCGCCACGGGGCCTGCGCGGAAGTGCCCAATGCGGCAGGCCACACGCCCATGGACTGCGCGCTGCAGGCTGTCCAGGACGTTCCTAATTGGGAGCCCGAGGTCCTCTTCTCGGCACTTCTGGACTACGGGGCCCAGCCAGCGCACCATGAGGTGCGTAGGGAGAGCCTGTAAATGGAGGCCCCAGATGGGTAGGGGGAGCCTGCCTATGGAATTGGCCGACCGCCGGGTGAAGGGGGAGGGGTCAAGAGTCTCAGGGCGCACCCTATATGGCCAGAAGTCTGGCCCCATCTTGGGAAGGGCCAGTGACAGCTATGGGTGAAGGCATCGAAGGGCAAAAAGAGGTCCCAAGGAAACTAGCCGGGACCAGGAGGTTGTGGAGCACCCTGGGAGATGGGGCAAACCGAGGGATGGAAAATAGGAGAGACTCATGCCCCCAGCTGGGAGAGGCATGATGCTGTGAGTCCCTCTTCTGGTTCCCAGATGCTGAAACACTGTGCCAACTTTCCTCGGGCCCTGGAAGTCCTGCTTAATGCCTACCCTTGTGTGCCGTCCGGTGACACGTGGGTGGAGGCCGTGCTCCCAGAGCTGTGGCAGGTATGTCCGCCCCAGGGGCACAGACCTGTGCCAGGCACTGGGGGAGATGGAAAGGAAGACCGGGCCTGGGCCTATCCCTCCGGGATGGGCTCCCTGGAGGGCGCAGCAGGAGGGCCCCTGGGCGGGAGGAGGACAGCAGAGCGAAACCCCTGGGTCCTAGGCTCCCCTCATCCCCTAGCAGCTCAGAACCACCTCCCGTCCCACACACCTCTCTGGCCTGCATCAGCACATTTCTCGGGCACCTCCGACTCGGCGGGCACTTGGACTCTTTGGAGTGGGGTGGGTGCGGACATGGCGGAGACGGGGCTTCGCAGTGTGGTCCCAGCTGTCTGGCTCGGAGTCTTGAGTCCAAATTTTACATGTTGCAAAACCCTAGGGCCCTACCACTAGGTGGCCCCCAGTTGGAAGGGCAGACTCAAGGGTATTGGGCCATCTGACCCTGTTCCACTCCTGCCTAGGAGCACGAAGCCTTCTACAGCTCGGCTCTGAGCATGGCGAACCAGCCAAGGCGCCTGCAGCACCTGGCCCGGCTGGCTGTGCGCGCTCAGCTGGGGAACCGCTGCCGCCAGGCTGCCGCCTGCCTCCCCCTGCCGCAGCTCCTCAGGGACTACCTGCTGCTTCGTGTGGAGGGGCACATCCAGTGAGCGCCACGCCAGGCTGCTCCCACAGCTCATCCCGCTGTCTTCATCCGCCGCATCCCTCAACCCTAGAGAACAGGTCGCTGGCCCTCTGCATTCCCTCCCGGGCCAGCTCCTCCCTCCGCTGGCTGCCTGAGCCAACTGCTGACCTCTAGCCTGACCTAAGCTTCGGCTCCACTCCGACGGGAAGGTCTGCAGACTCAGCCTTCACCCACCTCTTCTTTGCCTAAGTGGGTGATGGCCCCTCCAGCCACCCGGGCCCCAGGCCAGGGGGTGGTGATCCGTGTTGCACCCCCATCCTCTGCCACCTGTATATCTGCTCAGGTTCCTGAAGGGTGACAGACTCTGCCTCTAGCTGAACTGCTGTTGCCATTGCATTGCCATTGTCATTTGAAGGGAGGACCTTATGGACTGATCTTGAAACCCATGCTCTCTTCCCCCCCCCCCAAGATTTTATTTATTTATTTATTTTTTTAGAGAGAGGAAAAGGGAGAAAGAGAGGGAGAGAAACATCAATCGGTTGGTCAAACCAGGGGCCTGGCCCACAACTCAGGAATGTGCCCTAACTGGCAGTTGAACTGGTGACCTTCCGGTCCGTAGGCTGGCACTCAGTCCTCTGGGCCACACCAGCGTGAAACCCATGCTCTTAAAACCCTCTGTTTCCAGGCAATCCCCCTCCTTGGTATACCCTTCATTTTTTTTTTTCTAATCCTGGCTGGAGCTGATATTATCCCTAAGACAGCTCACTAGCACGATCTGCCCAACCTAGCAGGCAACCTTCCCTGGTGTCAGACCTAATTAAGAGCCTGTGTCTGCCTCAAGTAGGCTGAGCCTGGCACCGCATTCCTTGCACGGGCATTTCAGTCAATGGCGGTGGAGGGAGGAATAAATGCAGGACGCCCGGACCCGTTTCCGGCTGTGCTGCCCCTCCCCTACCCCAACGTGTGGTGTCTTAAACAGTGGTCACCGCACGTGTGAGCTCTGAGGGCCTGTGACAGGAGGACCAGCCACCAGCTGTCCCCTCTTTCTCTCTCGCTTCCTCCTCTGGGTTTCAGAGTCAAATGCACCACCATTCATCTTTTTTTTTTTAAGATTTTATTTATTTATTTTTAGAGAGAGAGGAAAAGAGAGGGAGAGAACCATCGATGTATGAGAGATACGTCAATCCATCGCCTCTCACACGCCCCCTAATGGGCACCTGGCCTGCAATCCAGGCATGTGCCCTGACTGGGAACTGAACCAGCAACCTTTCAGTTCGCAGGCCAATGCTCAATCCACTGAGCCACACCAGCCAGGGTCACCATTCATCTTTAAGAGGAAGCTTTTCAAGCCAAGCTAGTTTTTATGATCGCAAATAAATGATCGATGCACAGTACCGATGTGTGGATATTGTTGGGCTGACACGTGACTGAGATGCCTATCACTCCTTGTTTATTCCCCCCACGTTGTCCTCTTCTACAGTCCCCAAGTTGTCTTCTGCATGGAGCAACTGTTACTCTTGTGAGAGCGGAACGGGTGTAAGAGCAACACGAGGCCCCTCCCAGCCCCTGAACCTGTAGTGCCCACCTCAGGAGGGAAGTGAGGAGGGGCTCCCAACAGCCTGCACTCGTGTCCTTTCGCTGAGGGACCCTGGGACCCCCGTGCCATGACCACGTGGAGCCCTGGGGTGGCCTCCTGCCGCTGTGGCCGGCTGCCCCTCCCCCACCCCGTGGAGCTGCATCTGCAGAGATGCGCTTTGACCAACACGGAGACAGGCTTATACCTCCCTAGGCAGAGCAGCAACCTCTCCTTTCGGGACGTTGTCACTTCAGTTTCACAGAGCCAGAGGCCCGAGAGGAGAGCGGGAAAGCCTCCCCAGTCCTGGGCCCAACCAAACTGGGGGCCTCCCTCCCAGGGAGGGCGCTGAGTGGTCTGCCCCCTCTCTGCAGGCTCACCCCCGCGAGCTCGGCCTTTTCTGCCATATTTACAACCACAACAAGATACCCGTTTAGAGAATACAAAAGACACACGTGATTATGTACATTATTGGGCGCTAGGAGAAGATTTTCCAGTGGAAGAGCATAAAAGAAAAGATTAGATCTGGAAACAGAAGAAGTTTAGATTTGGTGTTATAGAAACACCGAATCATTAACACATGTACAAGGCAAAAAATACTGAAAAATGTGGTACAGCTAAAAGATGTTATTCCCTTGATCTGTGAAGGCAGGAATGGTATCTGCTTGTTTATTGGAATCCTCCCCTGAGGACGTTTTTATTGATTTTAGAGAGAGAGGAAGTGGGGGGACAGAGGATCAGGGATCGGCTGCCTCCCATACACGCCCAGACCGGCGACTGAACTTGTAAACCAGGTGCGTGCCTTAGCTAGGATCGAACCCGCAGACTTTTGATGCACAGGACAACGCTCCAACCAACTGAGCCACCAGGCCAGGGCAGGAATAGCCTCTGTTTCATCGCCATTGTTGACTTGGTGCCTCTACAGCGGTGACTGGCAGAGAACAGACACTCCAATATCTAAGTGAATGCTGGTCAATGCCACCGGCATTGAAGTACATCGGGGAAGTACATATGAAAACAGCAACATGATATTCCACTAGATTAAAGGAAATTTTAAAGATTGATAATATGCAAGGCCTGTGAGGATATGGAGAAATATGTTCTTGCACATCCTATCGGTGGGAAAGGAAGCGGCTTCTTTAGTGGGCAATTTAACAGCACCCTTAAGCACTGCTCCCACTTACACAAAAGGCTGGTGCATATGGGAATCTCATCCCAGCATTCCTTGCAACCACTCGGTGAGTGGGAGGGGGTACACAAGTCCATGCTATGAAACACTATTCAGCCCTTGCACAGGGTAGTGCCCTCAGCAGGAAAGAACTGGGGAGGGATTCCAAGGGAATCGCATGCCTATTGCTTTGGAAAAATTTTCAAGACTATTGCTAAGGAGGAAAAAACCAGGCCGGAATCCAATACGTACAGCAACAACAAAAGAAAACATGACACAACAAACCCCATCATTGTCGAGGAACAGGAAACGACCAGGAAGGCGGGTGCGCACCCAAAAGTTCTCCCTCTGGGCAGGGGGCGGGGACTGTGCCAGTGGGGCTTGTAACGGTCTGTATTTGAATTTTTTACTGAAGGGTACCCATGGATTCCTGTGAAATAAAAAAATAAATAAATAAGGGAAGAAAAGGCAAAAGGCCGAAAGAGTTAATTTACAAATTAGCTCTTTTATGAAATAAAAATATGAAATATGAAAAATGTTCAAACTCACTGGTAGTCCAATTAATGCAAATTAAAGGAGCAAACACTTGTTGCCTATTGCAACAATTTCCAACCTTTTTCATCTCCTGGCACAGATAAACTAATTACTAAAATTCTGCAGCACGCCAGAAAATATATTTTTTGCCAATCTGACAAAAAATATAGGTATATATTTGATTCATTCACACCAGATGGCTATTGTTGTGTTGGCTGCTGTCGTTTTTTTATTTGACAGTCTAAGGGAAAAGGGGACAGTGTCCCTGACTACACAGTCAGGTGCTGCACGTTTTATAAATTCTTGCAGCACGTGGGTTGAAAATCTCTGGCCTGTCGATTCGGCAAACATGAAACAACAAGTAGTGGTTAGGAAAGGAGCACTTTTTGTGTCTTAAATTTTCTTTAAAGATTTTTAATTTATTTTTAGAGAGAGGGGAAGGGAGGGAGAGAAACATCGATGTGTGGTTGCCTCTTGCGTGCCCCCTACTGGGACCTGGACTGCAACCCAGGCATGTGCCCTGACTAGGAATCGAACCAGTGACCCTTTGATTCACAGTCTGGTGCTCAGTCCACTGAGCCACACCAGCCAGGCTTCAAATTTTTACATTTGACAAATTTGACATATCACAATTTGTAAATCTGAGATGTGCAGTGTGTTACTTTGATGCATTTATATATAGTAACGTGATTGCCACTGAAGGAATATTTATCATATTGCATCATTGTAGTACAATAGTATAAACTATATTCATTACACTGTGCATAGAGTAGCTTCTTCATTACACATTACAAGTTTGTACCCTAAACACCACCCCCTCAAGCACTTTTCGTTTTCTAAGAAAACAGATTTACTGTGGACATATTTAGTGAAGGCAGCATCCCAGAATTTCTAAGTACATTCTATTCTATAGCCGTCTTGACTGCACACAAAGGTGTAAAAACACCTAAGTTCAGCAGTTTAAGAAAAATAATCTCATAAGCTACATTATGAATAATGTCCTATGGAGTTAAGATCCATGAAAATACTCGGGTAATTATTATTATATTTAAAAGAACCAGTTTTGCCCTGGCTGGTGTGACTCAGTGGATTGACTGCCGGCCTGAGAACCAAAGGGTCGAGGCTGGTTGGGTTCCCAGTCAGGGCACATGCCTGGGTTGCAACCAAGGTCCCCAGTAGGGGGCGTGTGAAAGGCAACCACACACTGATGTTTCTCTCCCTCTCTTTGTCTCACCTTCCCCTCTCTCTAAAAATAAATAAATAAAATCGGTTTTTTTTTTTAAGTTAAAAAAAAAAAAGTAGAAGAACCAGTTTGGGGCAGTAATATAGTCCCAGCTGTAAAATTATTTCCTCTTGAGAAAAACACCCAACCTCAAACCGAAGCCTGAAAGTCCCACTTTCAAAATACCACTAACTGCATCTTGTCCTTTGTTGTACAAACTCACAAAAGCATATCTCTTGTCAGACTCAACTTCCACTATTTCCAACCCTTCATCCCAGCGGCTGAGCATTCCAAGACTATCTCATCCCCAGCCAATCCTTCCTTCTTCCGTCCATTTTCCTCCCTCTTAAGACTACAGCTGAGTAGCAGGTGAGGGAATTCTCTCAACTTCCCAGTCTATTCCCCCAACTTCTCTGAATCCATCCATCATTCATTTAATAAATCTTTAACAAGTACCTGATGCATGCAGGCACTGGAATACATTTGGGGAATATTGGAATAATAAAAGAAAAAACAAGAAAAAAAGAGACTTCCGGCTCTGGCTGGGGTAGTAGCTCAGTGGAGTGAGCATGGGCCTGTGAACCAAAGGGTCACCTGTTTGATTCCCAGGCAGGGCACAAGCCTGGGTAGCGGGCCAGGTCCCCAGTAGGGGGCACGCGAGAAGCAACCACACATTGATGTTTTCCTCTTTTTCCTTCCCTTCCCCTCTCTAAAAAGAATAAAATCGTAAAAAATGTCATATAAATATATAGAACATTTTCTAGCATATAATAAACTCAAAAGGATTAAGTGGTTCAACTTATTGATTTATTCATTTCCTCAAATATTTGAGAGGCCTTGAACCTACTATTCTCTCTCCGTGTGGAACCCTGCTTGGTAAATCCCTACTCATTCTTCAAAATCCTGTTTACTGTGCTATGATGTGCCCCACTTATGTCATTCTAAATAAAAACACTAAGCTTTAAACCCCCAAAGTACATATATGCAGAAATTAAAACAATACCTTCAATCTCAAAAACATATTGTTGATCAAAAGAAACCACACAAAAAAATTGAAAAGAGCAACTCAAACAGATACTTGTACATCAGTGTTCATAGCCACTTACTCACAATAACCCAAAGGTGGAAAGAACACAAATGTCTATTAACAGGTGAATGGAGAAAGAAAATGTGGTATATACATGTAATGGAATACTAGTCAGCCTTAAAAAGGAATAAAGTTGGATATGGGCTACGACATGAATGACCCTTGGAAATATACGCTCAGTGAAAGGAGCCAGACACAAAAAGACAAACATCGTGTGATTCCACTTACATGAGAACCTAGAACAGAGGTGGGAGGAGGATTGGGTATAGGAAATGGACAGTGTGCTGGGTGCACAACGTTGCGAATGTACCTCATGCTACTGAATTAGCCACTTAAGATGGTTCAAGGACTTATGCATATTTTACCATAATAAAACGACTTAAAAAGAAAAAAGCTAGACACCAAAGAGTACATACTTTTTGATTCCATTTATACAAAGTACAGCAACAGAGATTTCTAATATATGGTGACAGACGTCAGAATAGTGAATACCAGCTTTGGTCGGGTAGCTCAGTTGGCTAGGGCATCGTCCAGATAGGCCAAGGCTGTGGGTTTGATGCCCCATCGGCATATGCAACAATCAACCAATGAATGCATAAATAAGTAGAACAACAAATCAATGTTTCTCTCTCTCAAATCAGTAAAAAAAAATTTTTTTAAATAATGACCATTCTGTAAATTAGTGACTGAAAGAGGACAAGAAGAGGAGTAGTTATGGGTCATTTACTATTGCTTGATTCGACTGCTGGTTCTACCGGTGTGTTCCTTTGGCGAAAACCACCGAGCTCTTCGCTTACGAGTTTGCCCGTCTGCATCATTCCTACTTCAATCAACAGTTCACCAGAAAACAATAAAACCCCAGCACATCTCTAGAAAAGAATTGAATGCAAAAATGTGGATAAGTTCTCAGAAGCTGAGCCTTCTGGGGGAAGCTCCTGCTTTTCTCGTGCTCTAAACCTGCGCTGAATCTGTACCTTCTTTGAAATGCTTTCTTGCATAATTTACCCCAGTACCACACCACCTGGGGCCGCATTCCCGGAGCACCGCATAGTGACTAAATTGTCTCCCTGTTTGTCTCCCTACTATCCTTGAATTCTTGGAAGTCAGAGAGACCAGTCCTTACTGACCCAACTAACCTGGAGCAGTAATAATCCTATCACACCAGGCGGTTGCAGCGAGGCCGGAAGCACAAGGCTGGAAAGATGGAAGTGCTGCTGGAGTTCTGCCCAACTGTACTCAGCCGTTCGATCTTCTAGACCCGATGCCACGCCCCCTTTAAAGCACCTCCCCCAACTCCCTTCTGGCCCTGCCCCTCAACCCTGAGCTCCTCGGACCCCGCCTACTAGGCGTGGCCCTCCCCGGGAGACGCAGGATCCCGCCAACAGCGACTCCGCCCCTCCTTCCGCTGACAAACCTGTCCCTTTTAAAGAATACGTTTACGTCAGCCCGCCTTACGTAGCTTTGCATCATCAGTGCAAGGCGCGGAGGCGGGACTTCCTGTCTCTGGCTCTAACAGCTTCCTGGAGAAGCCGGAAGAGATTGGACCCTGGGCAGAATCGGGGGTAGCCAGCCCCTTCTTCGGCCCCTACGGAAAGGTGAGTCCATGGGCCGTCCTGGCGAAGTCAAAACACTTAGTCTGGCCGTTTCAGGTGAGGACCTCTTTCCCTATTGAGACGTAGTACCGGTCAAGCCCCTCTTAATTTCCCATGACTCCCCGCGTACTCAAGCACCGCCCACAGGCTCCTGGCCCCGCCCCGAAGTTTGAGGGGTGTGGATGGTTTGTGACCCCCCTCACCCGATCCTACCCCTCCACGACTGGGGGAAGTGGGCTTGTGCACGGCGGCTGGCACCGGGCAACGTTTCGGCTCGGGTGGGCCCACGGACCCCCTTCTGCAGAGCCGCGAGAATAGGACCGCCCCAAAGCGGAGCCTTCGTCTCAGAAAAGGCAGGGGACACCACCTCACCGCGCGGTCTGGGTCGCTCAGAGGCCGAGGGGAGAGCGAAGGCCTCTGAGGCGGGAGCCCTGAGGTCCGGCCCGGCCCCCGGCCCACGAAAGTTCCCTGTGTCTGTGTCTCTGCATTTCTCTTCTGCTCGCCGCAGTTTCCTTTTCTGTAAATCGGGGTTAATGACATTAACCTCCTTACCATCCGGGGTTAGTTGTGGGAGTGGTAAGTAATTGCTACCACTTATTTATCGAGCAATTGCAATGTGCCAGGCACTCTGCTAAGTATTTCGCTTCGATGATTTCCCGGCATCTTCAAAACAACCTTATGAGGTAGGTACCATTTTTCTCCCCATTTTATTGATGAGAAAGCTGAGGCTCCGAGGCAAAGCTGTCCGAGGTTACAGAGCTAGAAAGAGGCAAGACGAGGATTACAAGGGTTTTTTTTTTTTTTCCTGACTCCAGGACCCATGTACTACATAAGGATGTGGAAACTAGGCAGATTTTGATAGGTTCCACAAACATTCTCTGAACAGCTAACTCCAGCATCATGCTGGGCACTACAGTACATAGAGAAATACACGTGATCCTTGTCTCACAGGAGTCGAGGAGAGGGAGAAGGACAGGTAGATGAATATAATGAAGTTTTATAGTTGCTGTGAGAATAGTCTGGTAATGATAATCATTAGACTGGATTTGCCCAGGGACAGCAGTGAAAGCAGCAAATTCTCCAAGGGACAGGGTAGGCACTCCAAGGAGCAAGCTGGGATCCTTGCCTTTCTAAGAAACTGCTGCGGGAGAACCTGCACAGTACAAAAGGAGAGACGGAGCTATGCACTGTGACAGCTATTTTGGGAGCCTTCCAAACGCGTTCCACTCAGGTGGTGGTTTTTTAGTTGGGAACCTATACTGACCCAGGAGGGCAGCGTGCCTGGTGCCTGGCCTACTTTGCTCCCCAGAGCTTGCCAGGAGGGCTTGAGAGGAGGCAGACACAGTGTCTGCTGCTGACCTCTACCGGGCCTCTGGGGTGTTCGGACTCTTGTCCCTTTGGGGAGATCTGACTCTGCTTTGGATGATAAATTAATTTTCTTTGGCTCTTGACATCTGGATCTAGATATGTGACCATGAATGAGACAGTTTTCAATGAGACGGTCTGGCAAGAGTGCTTGCACTCTACCTCCGAAAGTGCCCCAGAATAAACTACTATGGGCTTTTTGATCTCTCTGAGGCCACCTTGGGGGCTCCTGAAAGGGGTGTAGCTGCTTCACCAAGTGATAGAAGTCCAGGCGAAACTCAGGGCTCAAAGGAGCAGATGTTTTTCCCCACCTACTGAAAAAGCAACAAACAGTTGCACCAGCAACACAACTGTAAGGTTTTCCTAATAGCCCATGCTCACTGCGGGGCAGGAATGTGAGAGGGCAAGGGTGTGGAGCCTGGAAGAGTTTTACCATAGAGGTAGAGGGCAAGTCATCAGCTTTAGGTTTGGGGTTCGGGGTTAGAAAGGTCTGTTTCCCCTTCTGCAGGACAGTGGACTCCGTTTTCTTTCAGGGCTGGGTCAGTTAGAGCCTAAACAAACTTGAAATCAGGTTGCAACCCCAGAGGCCCTATTGATGTTATCCCCCTTTGTTCCTGCAGTGTGGACCCGGTCAACAGCCAGGCCATGGAACTCTCTGATGTCACCCTTATTGAGGGTGTGGGTAATGAGGTGACTGTGGTGGCAGGTGTGGTGGTGCTGATTCTAGCCTTGGTCCTAGCTTGGCTCTCCACCTATGTAGCAGACAGCAGTAGCAACCAGCTCCTGGGCGCTATTGTGTCAGCTGGCGACACATCCGTCCTCCACCTGGGGCATGTGGACCATCTGGTGGCGGGCCAAGGCACCCCAGAGCCAACTGAACTCCCACATCCATCAGAGGGTAATGATGAGAAGGCTGAAGAGGCTGGAGAAGGTGGAGACCCCACAGCGGAGCCGGGAGCTAGGGGTGGCGTTGAGCCCAGCCTTGAGCATCTGCTTGACATCCAAGGCCTGCCCAAGAGACACGTGGGCCCAGAGAGCAGCGGTCCACAAGCTCCGCTGAGATCTGAGGATAGCGCCTCCCTGCCTCCCAGCCCCGGCCTCATCAATGTACGGCTCAAATTCCTCAATGACACCGAGGAGCTGGCTGTGGCCAGGCCAGAAGATACTGTGGGTACCCTAAAGAGGTGAGTGAGCTGGAAGCGGGGAGGCTGCTCATACTGCATGTCCCTGGCTTTTGGTTGCCTCAGAGGAGGCTGGCATAGACAGGGGGGCAACTCGGAACTGTCAGGTCCCCATCCTATCTGGAATGGGTGAGGTTTCCTTAAAACCACCAATTTTTTTGCCCCATTGCCTTGCTTTGTTGGTTCAGGCCTGTTTTCCCTTCTCTTTCATCCTTACAGCAAATACTTCCCTGGACAAGAGAGCCAGATGAAACTGATCTACCAGGGCCGCCTGCTGCAGGACCCAGCCCGAACGCTGCGTTCCCTGAACATTACCGACAACTGTGTGATTCACTGCCACCGCTCACCCCCGGGGTCAGCTGTTCCAGGCCCCTCGGCCTCCCTGGCCCCCTCGTCAGCCACTGAGTCCCCCAGCCTTGGTGTCAGTGTGGGCAGCCTCATGGTGCCTGTGTTTGTGGTGCTGTTGGGTGTGGTCTGGTACTTTCGTATCAATTACCGCCAGTTCTTCACAGCACCTGCCACTGTCTCCCTGGTGGGGGTCACCGTCTTCTTCAGCTTCCTAGTATTTGGGATGTATGGACGATAAGGACATAGGGAGAAAATGAAAGGCCTGGTCTTCCTCCTTTATGGCCTCCCGTTTCCTGGTCAGACCAGGGCCCAAGGGCCTGGGAGGGAAGGGTGGAAAGGATACGGTGGGTCCTCTTCAGCCCCTTCACGTCCGCAAGGGTACAGACATCTCTCCTGCGTAAGCACAACTCAGGTAGAAACGAGGATGTCATCTTTCTTCACATTTAGGGTCCTGAAGTTCAGAGCCACGCCAGTGGCCAAGCTCAGTGGGGTGGGGAGCCTGGGCTCTGAGGGTTCTCTCCTGCCTGTGACCCTAGCTCTTCCCATTGTCCTGCATGTCTGCTCCTGGGCGCCCAGGGCCACCTGCCTGCCAGGGCAGCTCAGTATGGCCCCCGCGTATTTCTGCAGGGAATGCGGAGTATCTCTCAATTCCTTAGTGGAATATCCATCTTTTGAGACTAAAATTGCACGGACAGGAACGAAGGTGGTGCCAGCTTGCTCTGTGTGGCACCTCGCTGCCTCTCCCTCTACCCCTTTAGCAGGAATAGGGTGTCCATGTTCTGGACCGTTTCCAGTGTTCCCCCTTTTTTCAAAGCACTTTTTTTCCCCCTTAATAGTCCTTTAGAGCGCGCCGTCAGGAAGGGGATTGAGGCACAAAGCCAAGCCCCCAGCATTGGGAGAAGCCAGGCCACAGCTGCTGCTACCCTAGGCCTAAGGCTGTATGCAAGAAATGGCTCTGGCTCTTGGCCAGTGGCCGAGCTCCGAGAAGTGTGGAGTACAGAGCGCTGTGCCCCTGGCCCTTGCCTCTGGGGGGTCTTGGGTGGGGGGTGGGGCAGTGCCTATGACTGAATAAAGTTCCATTTTGTGGCTGTGGAGCCTCCTGTGATATTAAGAGAGTGGCTTTACCCCCAGCAACATGGTAATGAGGGTGGGTAGGCCCCGCTACCAATGGGAGATGCAATTTATTTACACCAGCAGCCATGGGGGCAGGGAAAATACACAGCGTTTACAAAGTTAGCTACCTGTACAAGATGGATTACATATGCAAAAATAAAAATCTCAAGACCACAGGACAGCGTGAGCCCCACCCCCCCTCCCCCAATGACCCCAGCATGCGGTAATGCCAGGCGGGTGGCCCCTGGGCATGCGGGGGGGAGTGATGCATGGAAGGAAAAGCCACCGGCCATGGAAATTAGTACAGAACCCCCCCCACACACACTCAGACACATGATAGGATACAGGGTGGACGACACCTAGCCAGGTTGGGAAGGATGGGAATTGAAACCCACACAGCCTGCTGTTAGAGGGAGGGGAGTGGGGGAGCTCCTAGCCCCTGTTAAACTACATGGTAGGGGGGCATACTCTCCCAGGAAGGAAAGGGATTTGTTCCCTCAGGGTCCCTGCTGGACCAAGCCCACCTCTTACCCAGCCTGGGCAGGGGGCTCTGCCCTGAGGGCGGGCCGAGGAACAATGGGGAAGTGGATGTGGACAAACCAGTTCCCAAACTACTTCCCACTTCTCCCTCCTCCAACCAGAAGGGGGAAAGGGAGAGGCCAGAAGGGAAAGGGTGTATTAGGGCCTGAACTGCAGCTGCCTCTCAGAAGGAAGAATGGCCCCTGGCCTTCCTCCCTTCACCTTCAACCTACTTCCAAGAGGTCTTCTGGAAGCAGGCTGGAGACGGGCTGAGATCCTCCTCTCCCTCTGGCTTCCCCTCAGAGGGAGAAGACTATGGAGGTTCAAGAACAGAGGAGCCCAGGCCCCAGGATTTATTCTAACTCCTGCCAAAATCTGTTTGGCTTTTTAAAAAATAATCACAATTCTTGGGTTAAAAACCAATTTGCAACCAGACTTCAGCCACAAGCAGAACCACCCCAGGGGGAGGCCGGGGTTCCAGACAGGGCGCTACAACCCCATCCCCGTTGTTCCCTTAACCCTCTAGGACCCCTAACCCAAATCGGTCCAACCAGTCCTGGGTACTCGCTACCCAATGTGGGGTAACTCCTCCTGAGAGGAGGGCAGGGGACACATCCAGCAAACGCCAGAGAACTTGGCTTAGGGTCAGCTCCACCCATGACAGTCAGCTCTGCTCCCAGCCCCGACTGCATTCCTCCAGCTCGGCTCCTGGGAGTGATGGTGCCCACGTGGAGGTGGGACGGTACATCTCTTCGGGATGTAGACCAGGCAGGTGGGCGCACTGGCATGACAGTCCAGAGGGGCGACGCCTAGACACGCCACCCCTTCCCCTCCACCGGTGACCCAGAGCACGGAGAGCGCCCTCTCTTCCCACCCTACTCCTAGCAAAGGGGAAGAGGTAAAAGATCAGGATTTTCCTCTGAGCCCCAAACCACAAGTACAGAATAAATAACTTAAAAGCGGCTAAGGAAGGGGAAACAGGGCAGGCTTCGGAGGCAGGAGCATCGAGAGAGGAACTGAAGCTGGTCAAGGTGAAAGAGGGGGGTGGCAAGCAGCAGTTGGGAACATGGGCCGCCCTGGAAGGGCAGGGGGGCAGGGTAGGCAGGAGGAACATGGGGCCACCCCAGGAGGGTGAGGCTGAGCCCCTTCCTGGGGCAGGGAATGAGGTAAGAAAACATTTCAAATAAAGCAGCACCGTTCCCTCTCACCTTGGGGCCCCACTCCTCGCCAGCCCTGGGTCAGGGAGAAAAGGTAGGGGGAGTCATTATTTGATACACAGCTCCCTCTTCCTACCCTCCCCTAACCCGTTCTTGAAGCTGTAGAGGCCGGAGGCCCTTTCCTGGCACCCAACAAAAGGACAGCTCCTGCTGCCGACGAGGCCCATGGGGACTGAGGGGAAAGGGCTGCCCCTGTGAGGGGCAGGGAAGGCGGCGGCAGTTCTGGATGCCTACCTCAGCAGACAGCTCGCGGTGCCTGCCTGCCCCTGGGACTTGGGGCGTTCGATAGGATTCTGCACACAGACAGGACACGCCCAGCCCTGCCCCTCAGCTCCAAGCACCTGACCCATTCACATTGCTGAGGGCGGCTGGGGGAGGCCCCCTCCAGGCTCAGCTTCTAACCCACAGCCTCCCGGGTAGCCATAATGCTCCTCGGCAGGGCTTAGTCCAGTTCCTGGGGCGGGGGGCAGGCAGTGCCCTGGCAGAGTGCCCAGGTCAGGCCCCTGGCCTAGCTGGACATCCAGTAACTCAGAATAAATATGAAAACCGCCTCCCCACCAAACTTATGTCCAAGGCATAGTATGTCCAGGTCTGAGTCCTGCATGCCGAGGGGTCGTACTCCGTCGCAGAGGACCCTGACACCCCCCAGGGGCGCGTAATTGGATCCTCTGCCTGCCTGGCCCACCAAGCTTCTCAAGCCCAGACCCCCAGCAGCCGTCCATGTGCCAGGTTATGCCACCTGGGTGGGGGTCGGGAGAGAGGGCTCTGCTCAGCCAAAGGCTTTCCCTTGCACCCGAGTCAGTTGATGTCATCGTAGATGCTGGGCGTCGGGGGTGCCGGTGGCTTTGGCTTTTTCTTCTTGTTGGAGCCTAGGCCGGAGGCAGTCCCTACCAGGCTCAGATGGGATTTCTTTTTCTTCGTTTTCCGTGACTCAGAGCTGTTGGTACCTGGAGAGAAAGACGCGCAAGGGGTGAGGGCAAGGCGGTGGCCGGAGAACGCAAGGCGCCCCCCGCTCCTTCGCTTCGGGCCCCGCGGGGTCACCTACCTAGACCCCATCCCTGATTCTCGCTCGTCTTGGAGGAGCCTGAATCGGAGGGCGAGAGATCAGAGGAGCCGTCCCACTGCAGCCGGCTGATCAGGGCCTGGCTGTCAGTCATGTCGAAGCTGTCGTTATCCAGGGAACTCTCCACCTCTGGAAGGACGCTGGGAAGGGGAGGGGCCAGAGAAGGGCTTTACCGACGCCGATCATCCTCCCAACCTTTCACAACCCACCACCCTCCTTGCAGGTCCCTTACGCTGAGGGTCCCAGGAAGTAAATCCGCACGGCTCGCCGCTGCTCATCTGTGTGCTGGGGGCAGCGCAGGGACCTGGAGGGGAGAGAACGATCGGACCCTGACAAGGCAGAAGGGTCTGAGGAACTCAAGTGAAGCCCCTCCCCTCGGCAGAGATGGAAGGGATAGACAAGAGGGAAGGGATGAACGGAGAGTCCCTAGATTAAAGGGGAGTCCCACTGCTCAAGTCTGGGGTACTCCTGACCCACGCCCAGGGCGAGTGTGCAGGACGGCCCCCTCGCCCCCTTTCTAGATTCTGAACTCACCTTGTGCACATCTTCTTGGTGTGTTCAGAAATCACCCCACATTGCTGGAAGAGGAATATAAGCTGAAAGGGGGGATGGAAGGGAACCTACTCTAGACACTAAATGTTTCCTTCTGTAGAATTCGAGATTGCACAAGCACAAAGGGTTCCAACGTGTCCAGAGCAGAAAGTCCCAGACCACCCCTGGCCAGGAACCCTCGTTCCAGAGAGAGAACTACACGGCCCTGACTGCTACAGCACCAGCCTCCTCTCTTTCAGAGCCTTGCCCACTGCCGGTGGCTCCACCCCACCCCCAGAGGCCTCCCTTTCCCTGGTCCCTCACCGTGGTGAGCAGGCTACGAAGCTCCTCAGGTCCCAGGGTCTCATAGCTGATCCCAGTCGAGTTGTTATACTGGGGGAGAACCAGAGGGAGAGGTTAGAGCAGCCCCAGCCAAAGGAAGGAGGGTAGGGACGGGATGGAGAACCAGTCCCTCTCAGTCCAGTAAGTGAGGATGCCTTAAGACGTCCCAGCAGACCCTAGCAGGTGTGGGTCAGTGGATTGGGCGCCAGCCTGTGAACCAAAAGGGGGCTGGTTCGATTCCCAGTCAGGGCCCATGTCTGGGTTGTGGGCTGGGTCCCACTTGGGGGTGTGCGAGAGGCAACAGATTGATGTTTCTTTCACACATCGATGTTTTTCTCACTCTTTCTCCCTCCCTCCCCTTCTCTCTAAAAATAAATAAAATCTTAAAAAACAAAAACAAAAACAAAAAACCCAAAAACTTCTCAGCAGTTTTCCAATGCAAGACCTAAACACCCCATCGAGTGCTTCTGGCTGTCTGTATTCTGACCCCCCGCCCCCTCTTCTCAATCCCACCCAACCCACCACAAGGAAAATGAGGCGGGACCTAAGAGGGGCAGCCCCTACTCACTCACCTTAAAAGGATCCGAATTGCTAAGTTCCCCTGAAGAAGAAAAAAGAAGGGGAAGGGTGTTTGATGCAGAGGTACAGACAGAGAACCCTGAAAATAACCAGAGAGGAAGTGGGGGTGACAGAAGGATCACAGGCCCTCCCTCGATACCCCTGTCCCCCAAGCCTCCCCCCCTCCCCCCAGCAACGAGTCCCAGAAAACACAGCTAGAATCACTCCCGTTATTCCAGCCCCACTTACCATTTTTGTGTTTTAAAGACTTGGATCTTCGAGGGGAATTGGGGTTCTGGAATGGGAGATACCATAGCTTTGGAGAAAGGGTAACGATAAGGGGGAGCCGAGAACCCAGGGAAGGAAAAAAGATTTGACAAAGAAACATCCTCAAATTCCTCCTCTTTTTACCCACATCCACCTCCCCCACCCCCCTCCCCAGGCCTCTGCTGCCCTCCTGCCCACCACAGACACCCTCGTCCCCAAAACCCAGAGGCACCCAATGACCTCAGACTTCAGTCAAGATACTTGAGGACTCCCTGCCCAAAGGGGAGGGTGTCTGTCCTTCGCCCAAATTTCCCTGATGCTTGCCCCGGCTCTCACCTTGTCTGATTTTCTCTTCTTGGCTGTGTAGGACAAAAGCATAAAGGGCAGGGTCACTTTAAGTTCCCACTCTGATCTAAGAGCACCGAAAGAAAAGTACAAAGCTACATCTCCCCCCCCACCCGCCGCCTTCAAGATAACTTGTGCTCGTTAACATACCCAATTCCTGCTGGCCCGCCTCCCCCCAGTGCCCCCCAGCATTCCCCAGGTCCCCAAACACCTTTCTTCTCTGAGCCATAGGACCAGTCGTTGTCATTGATGTCATCATTATCCTCTTGGTCACTCTCAGACTTGTTCATACTGTTGCTGTTGGCAATCCTGACAAGAGGAGGGGAGGAAAAAGGCCCCGGCTGCCACCTCTCTCCTGCCCCCACACAGGGGAACATCTGGGGCCAAGCACGACCCACCCCGCGTGTCCTACACATGCCCCCAGGGGACCACACCACGGTACAAACGGCAAAAGACAAGCAGCTCTGGCTCTAGCGGGGGCGAAGCCCTCACCGGCGGTTGGCAATTCGGCTGCTGTTCCGACCCATTCCTAGGCACTTCTCCAGGTGGGGAGCAAAGCGGGAAGCGGCAATGCTGCGGCTGCAATTGGGGCAAACACACTCCTTGCTCTTCCACTGGTTGAAAACCTGTCCAAAGATGTCCAACCCCGGCTGGTCCACGATCTCTGGGGACAGGAGAGGCGTGGCAATCAGGGTGAGCAGGGGACCCTCATTCCGTCCCCACCTGTGCCCCATGGCCTCACGGGAGCTCCAGGCTCTACATCTGGAGGCGCTTCCCGAGGAGGAGCCTCCAAGCGCGACCAGGGCAGGGCCAGACTGCCCTCCTTCAGGCCTGAAGCTCACCAAAGTCCTTCATGCTATCAGGATCCGTGTCGTCCAGGAAGAAGTAGCCACACTTGACAGCCCGGTGTACCTCAAAGCAGAATCCCAAACAGGAATCCTCAACCAGGTCGGCGTATATCTCCTGAGCGATGGCCTGGGTGCGGGGGAGAACGTCCACGGTCACCAGGGTCACAGCCGCCCGGGACTGAAAGCAACTCTCATCAACCAGATCTCCAGCTAACTGGCCCTGGCCAAACATAATGCTTCCTTTGCCACTTCCCCCATCTTGACTTTGCCTTCTTTCTTCTTCTTGATCCTTGGGCCTTTTCATCTGGTCCTATTCCCTTTAAGGAATCAGGCTGACTACCCAAATTCCTCTTTGGTGTGGATGCCAGATTTAGCGACGTTGAGACATCAAGAGAAAGAACTGGAGGCACACGTGGGGGAGCCCTCACCTCTAGTTTGCTGTTATCCAGGCCAGACAAAGACATTTCCTCCATTTTCATTTGTAAACTCTTGTGGAGACGGCGCTCTGACTGCTCATAGCACAGCGGGCGGCAACACGGCTGCACACAGGGGGGTGGGGGTGTTGGGATGAGTCCAAGGCACCTCTAAACCCCGCCACCTCCCCTCCGCACCTCACTGCCCAGAGCTTCTCCTGGCATCGGGATATACCCCTCCCTCAGGCCTAGGCTCACTAAGTCTGGATGGTCCTTCAGGGCCTGAAAGCCAAAGATGGCCTAGTCCTCCCCAGGCCTTAACCCGGGCCCTGGACTCTACTGCCAACCAGAGCCTGGGTTTATAGGAGGCAGCAGCTCACCCCAGGTCCCCAAAACTCAAACCCCTCTTTGATACCCATGGTGCAATGCAGCAGGGGGAGGAGAAGGAACTCTAAGGCCCCACAGGGTGTGGCAAAGAACTGCACAGACTCCTAAATACAGCCCCCCCCTTTCCTAGGCTCTCCTCAGAGTCACCTCTGCTTTCAGCCAGGATGTCCACTTGGGGGGGTACTGCTACCAGAAGTAGGAATGGCCCTAGGACCCTACAACCTTCACCCCACTGTCCTCCCTTGAAATAAGCCTGCCACTCCAGGAGGGGAGTGGAGTCCACAGAACCCTAAAGGGGCATTTCCAGTCACCGTGAGCAAGAGGGGGCAGAGCCCGGTAGGACGGCATGCCAGGAGTGGGCACTCCCCTTACCTGTTCTTCTCTTAGATAACCACCCTCCCTCCCTCAGGACCTGCCCGGAAGTCTCTCCAAGAGCCCCAAAGTCCAGGAATCCCCACCAAAGGATTCAAAAACAGCGCCCACAGTCCGGGGCCCCTCTGAACGGTGGGTACGAGTTTAAGGAGCAGCCGGCCTAGAGTGGGGTGGGGACTGACAAATGAGCCAGGGGCACTGGGGAAGGTAGGAGGCCGGGCCTCGGCTCTTCCCCCGTCCCTGCGGCACTGCTGCTGCATCATACCGACTGGGGGGAGGAGAGCCGAGCCGCCGGAGGCCGGCGCCGGTCCGGGACAGACCGACCCTTAGAGAGTGGGCAGAGTGGGACGCGTCCCGGTCCCTCTCGTTCCCCACCCGCCGACAGCCCCGGCCGGCCGGGGAGAGGAGTCCGGGAGGGTGTCTCTATTGTCCCGGGGGCTGGGGCCTGGCTCCCTAACAAAGGCCCCGCGCCCCCTCCCCGGTCGGCCCTGCCCCGCCCAGGGGGGGGGACCCAGACAGGGGGAGAGCGGGGGCCCCCGGCCGGGCCGGGAAGCCGGGGGAAGCCGGGCGTTTCCGCGTCGGCCCGGGGGGAGGGGAAGGGGCGCTGACCCAGACCTGGGGGGAGGGGGCCCAAGCCCCGCCTTGGGCCCCGCCCCCCGCCCCCCGCAGGCCCCTCCCCCGTCCGTCTCCGTCCCGTACTCACCCCGCCCGGGGGGCCGCGCCGGGGCCCGGCGGCCTCTCAGGGCCGCGTCCTCCGGCGGCGGCGGCGGCGGCGGCTGCTCCGGAGCCCCATGTCCGTCGGTCCGTCCTCGCCTCTCCCCAGGGCCCGGGGCCCGGGGCCGGGGGGTCGGGGCGCCCCCCCGCCTCGCCGCTTCACCGGGCGGCCATGGCCCCTTCCCCTCCCTTCTCGTCCCGTCGCCGCCTCCTCCTCCTCACCTCACCCCGCCCGCGCGCAGTCCGCGCGCCGTCCGCGCGTCCCTCCCCCCGCCCCCCACTCCAGCCCGCCTCTCCCGGGCGGGGGGTGCGGCGCGAGCCCGGAGCGCGCGCGCGTGCCGCGAGCGAAGGATGGATGGATGGAGCTAGCGAGAGCGCGAGCGTGCGCGCGCGCGCCCCTCTCCCCCTCCCTCCGCGCGGGCTCGAGGCCAAGCGCGAGCGCGCTCCAACCTCCTCCTCTTCCTCCTCCCGCCCCTCTTCAACACCCCGCCCCCGCCCTCCCTTCCTCTTCCTTCTTTCGCTTTCGCGCGCCCAGCGACGGCTCGCGCCTGCTAGAAGGGCCCGAGCGCGTGCATCTGCCCCGCGGCCGCAGCTCGGCAGCATTTGCTCCAGGGGGCGGGGACCGAGCGGGGAGGAGGGGCGCCACGCCACGCCGCCGGCCAAAGTACCGGCGGATGGGGACGGGGGCGGGGATATGGGCGGGGTCTTGGGGAGCCATCTCAGCCAATCGTCGCCTCGCCTCGGTCCGGCAGGCCCAATAGAATGGTGGTGGGCGTGGCGGCGTTCAAGGTGAGGTGCGCGGTGCGTTGGGGGGCGGAGACATTGAGCCGTCCCGGCCGGCTCCGGGGCGGGGGCAGCGGGTGGCGTCTAAAGAGAGCGCCGGCTCGTAGCCGAGCCTGGGACGTCTTCCGGCCCAGGTTCCCCCGCCCTTCCCTCGGGGCTCCCGGCTCTCCCCCTCCCCAACCCCTCCACCGCGACGTTTATCCTGAAGCGTGCAGCCACTTCTGGAAGAGGCTAGAGTTAAAGTGGGGCGCAGTTAGCACCCCACGGCAAAAGAATCTGTGGAGCTCAAGGGGCTCGTCTGAACCTCCGTTCCCCATTTCTGGACGGGTGTTAGCCCGCTCCAGGCCTGTGAACCCACACACGCCCGAGATGAGGGTCCTCCGCCGAGGGCGGATGCCGAACTGTGCCCTTCTGAGCTGAGCGTCCTCCCCGCCCTCATCCTAATTTAGATCCCACACCTGCTCGCCTTTCCTGCTTCCGGAACTCACGCTGGACCGCCCCCCTGCCCCCACCTCTTAGAGAGACTGCCTGGCACCGGCCAGACCCTTCCCCCGACTTAGTGACTCTCCTGAGTGTGCCCATATCCGCCCGCTCTCACAGTCCCCCTTTACATTTTGGAGGAAAGGGCCTCCCCAGCCGCAACGGATGCCTAGACTGGGACTTCCATCTCGGTTGGTTTGTGCCTGGAGTCCTGGAATGGGTGTATGACAGCCCTCTCCCTTCAGAAGATAAGATTAAACGGGGAGGAAAGTCTTGAGTCATATACTTAGGGACTACTGTTGGCTCTTTAATCTTTAGCAAACATTTCTAGAGTACATAGTACTATGTGGTTAAGACCAGGAATCAGATCTGAATTTAATCTGTGGACTTGACAAATGAACTTGGGCAAATGGGCTCTGTCACCTCAGTTTCCTCTATTGTCCCTGGGTATGATCGTACCTATGTCCTTAGGTTGTTTCGAGGATTGATAAGTCAGTGCATGTGAAACTCAGCTCAGTCCGCATGCCTGGGAAATCTTAGCTGTCGTTCTTATGGAGCTCTGTAAGAATTCTTATCCGTGCTGGAATGCAAACATGAAATATGACAATTGTACTTCCCCAAGTTCACAATTTACGGTGTAGACAGACTTGTAGGAAAGTAATTGCCAAACCAGGTGATAAAAGCAGGAGAGACATACATAGGAGACAGGTGGCTAGGATAAGAGTTGGTCAGGAAAGACTTCTTGTAGTGGGAGATGAACCAGGTCAGGGTAAGCTAAGAAGGCACTCGACATCCCAAACAGCCAGCTTCAGAACATGGATCAGTCTGGGGATTGGCTGGAACATAGAAATGGGTGGGGAAGCAGCAGGAGGTGAGTAGGTCAGACTACACAGGACTAAGGGTATGCTGAGGAATTTGTGGACTTTAAACCTATACGCCATGAGAAGTCTTCAAGGTAATCATTTGAACAGACGCATTTTAAGTAGATCACTCAGGAATGTGAAGTCTGGGTACAACCTTAGGAGCAGTAGGTTTTTATTTTTTATTTATTTTTCTTATTATTTTTTTTAATCCTCACCTGAGGATATGCTTACTGATGAGAGAGAGAGAGAGACAGAGAGAGAGACAGAGAGACAGAGAGACAGAGAGAGACAGACATGTGCCTTGACTGGGAATCCAGCCCCCAAACTTTCGGTGTTTGGGATGATGCTCCAACTGAGCCAACCAGCCAGCACGGAGGCAGCAGCTTTTTACCATCGATTTGAGGTGTTTGGGGTAAAGGAGAGAGACAGACCCTGAAAACTACCTTTAACCAAGATGGGGAACTCCGAGATGCGAGGATACAGAATGACACGCTTCATTTGGGGCTATGTTGGAGTTACTGTAGGATCAGCTGGTGGAGATTCGCAGAAGTAGTTGAACTTGGGTCCAGAGTAAAGGAGTGAGGCCAGGCCTTCAGGTACCGGCACAGCATGAATCCGGAATTCTCCACTCCATTGATCTGTTTCTAAATATGCGCAGTAAATCCTGCCCTAAGGAATTTACACATACGCAGGAAGCCTTCCTGTCTCCTCCCTGTTTGCCTAAATGCTTTGTTACTTACCCACCTGTGGCCACCCTCAGACCAAATTCCTTTACAACTGGGTTGTACAATTCATTCAGCGCTTGGCTTGGGCTGCTCTGTGGTGGTGACCTCTTTGGGCACATGCCCAGTGTCCACAGTTATCACCAGTCAATAAACACTAAGGACTGCACTTATTTTAGGCTCGGGGTGAGGCTCTGGGGTTACAGAGAGACATACTTGTCCTAGTGGAACTTAACAGCCTCCTGATGTGACGACATCCAGGTCATTGAAGAAACAAATGGCATGGAGATATTTTTGTCAGGGAATGAGGGGAGGGTTCCCTGGAGGAAGTGATATTTTATTTTATTTATTTATTTGAGAGAGAAAGAGAGAAACATTGATGAGTTGTTCCACTTACTCATGCATTCATTAGTTGATTCTGGATATGTCCTGACTGGGTATCGAACCCACAATCTTGGCATATTGGGACGATACTCTAACCAACTGAGCTACTCAGCCAAGGCCAGGAAGTGATCTTTTAAGTGGAGCCCCAAATGAAGCTAGTGGAGAGATGAAGAGGAATATTTTAGGCAGAGGGAACTGTTATATATATACATACACACACACACACACACACAGAATGTGTACAGGCCCGGGAGGAAGTGGTATGTTTGAGACATGGATCACTGGTGTGGCTGGAATTGGGACAGAGAAGCAAGCAGGGTCAACAGATCCCCCAGGGCCTTGCAAGCCATGCTTATTCATTCATTCAACAAATATTTGTTGCATGTCAAATGTAAAACAGGCAGTTTTATTGGGACTATTGTAATGAACAGCAGATAAGGTGTCTTCTGCTTGGGGAGCTGGAAAATACACAAATACACAAATACATAAACAAGGAGCTGTAGAAGGAGGCCTCTTTAGAGAGGGTGGGAAGTGACAGTCCTGTTTGGGAGGTGACATTTGAGCTGAGGCCTGAAAAAAACCCAGCTATGTATCGAGTTGGGGGCATAGCATTTTGGGCAGAGAAAACAAGTGCAAAGGCCCTGTGGTGGGCATGCTTGGGGACCGGAAGAGAGATCCCTTGGCTGGATAACGGGGAGTGGTTAGGAAGCGTGAGGTGAAAGAGAGAGAAGGAAAGAAGGGCCAGACCTTGTAGGGTCATGGTGAGTAAGACATGGTAAATTATCAAGTACAGAAATAATCAGATTTGTTTTTACCAGACCATTTGGGTTGCTATGTGCAGAACGGACTGTAGGGGGCAAGAGTGCAAACAGGGAAGTGGAACTTTAGGTCGTCTTGGCAGAAGTTGAGCAATGGCGTGGCCTTGAATAGGACAGGGATGGCAGTAGTGAAGGAGGGTAGACAGAGGTCAGAGAGACACAGGAAGTAGAATGGACAGGTCTAGGTCAAGGAATAAATGTGGACGTGGAGAGAGCAGTCAATGCTGAAACCCTGGTTTCTAGACTGAATAACTGGATGGTTGGTGATCACTTTGCATCTTGAGGTGTGATACCTGCAAGATGTGCAGGAGGATACACAGACATCTATACAGGTCTGTGACTTGGAAGAGTGGTATCTATAAATACCGCCTGTTGGGATGCTCACCTATGGTGGTAACTGGAGGTTCGCTGACTGACGTGAGCAGTTAGGACAGGATGAGAAGGAGCTGATACAAGCAGAGTAGACCAAGAAGTCAAGAGACAGACAAGTACCCACTGGATGTAATGATGAACATGTTATTGATGTTAGAGACCCTTCAGGGGAGTGGTGAGTGACAGGTGAGGAAATGGGACCATGAGGGGCAATGAGTTTTCCAGAAGCTTCACCAAGAATAGGAAAGGGGCGTGGGGTTGAGACAAGAGCCCTTGGACAGGGCCTGGGTCTTCAGCCCTCGGTGACTCCAGGGACCCAGCCAAGGCCCGTACAGGGAAGGCTCTCCTCCTCAACAGCGGAGAGCGAGTCATCAAAGCCCATCAGACGTCTGGGTGGAGTGAGGAAAGTCACTCCTAACCGTGGGTGAGGCTGAGGACTCCAAGTAGGAGGGTTACCCCAGCTGCCCATTATAAGCCCCGTTACGACCATGGTGAAAGCCTGAACCTAATGGTTCATCACCCTCATTTCCCAGGGCCATGGCCGCTGGGAGTGAATATCATTTGTTTGTTCTCCTGCCAGTCCGCAGTGGTCTGACAACCCAGGGCAAACGCCCTGAAATGAGGAAGTACACGGACAGCAGTAGCACAGGGCAATAGGAAGGTAGGTTGCCTATGGAATCTTTAGGGAAGAGGAAGATGGTTCTAGAGAAAAGAGGCTTCAAGGGTGTTTCCACACTGAACATGATTCCAGTGACCACACAGCAGCCAGACCTTTGTTTTTCACTTTATTGTACAAAAAAAGGGAAAACAAAACTTCCACAGTTGGCTTTAAGCTTAGGCAGACACCTCTAAGCCACTCCCCCTCCCATGATACAAATTCAAGTTGTGGTTGTTGTTGAAACCTACAAAAACACTCCTTAAATATTAGAAAAAAAAGGGGGGGCGGGGCAGGAGTCCTCCCACCCCAGCCATCCCAACCCAGTGCCAAAATGCACTCAAGAGTGACCTCTTACAGCACCAACACCCCCATCCCCACAGCCCTGTTTGTACTGTAAGAATTGAATTTCAATTTTTAAAACGGGGAAAAAAAGCGCCCCCTTCAAAGTTGCTTTTAGATGAAAACACGTTCCACTAAAACACAACAGCTCAGGGGCATTCAAACAGGGCATGGGGTTCTTTGCAGGGGCTCTGGGTAAGAAATAGAACCTATGAAGCCCTGTGCCTAATTCCAGGATAGGGACAAAGGGAGGGCAGCGGGAGTGGGGAGTGTCCCTCCCGCGCTCCCCCAACCCCCAGCACCACATCCAAGGCAGAGTGTTGGCCTGCCTTTGGGAGCAGGATCTACCTCTCTTACCCCGACTCCTAGGCGGGTTTCCCACTCTTCCCCCATCTCTTGGCTTTCACTCAGACGGGGAAGGTGGAAAAGCACAGAGCCCCCATGAAATAGGTCAGTGACATGATTGGGAGGGGGAAAAAAAAAGCCAAAATTTAATCAAAAACAAAACAACAACAAAAAATTAAATCCACAAGACAAGGTGGCTTGGCTTAAAAGTCTAGGAATCAGGGTGCCAAAAATCTCAGGGCGGCTGGGAGGGATCACAGAGAGGGCTGCAAAAGCTGGTTTTGCAGCCCTCTCCCCCAGCTGTGGGTCTGGGGGGTGGAAGGGAGCAGACCTGAGAAATCAAAGGAAATGGGGGCAGGGGAGCTGGAGGATACTCAGGAAAGGCAGGAGGGGTAAGAGCTTGCAAGACATCTATCTCTTGAAGCCTAGGTTCTGAGCCTTGGGTGGCCAGGCGACCCCCCGCCCCCCGGATGAAAGTGGGAGGCCGTTCCCACCAAACACAAGCTTTCCGTTTCGCCTGGTCTGTCCCCCTCCCCGCAGTCCTACTGGATGTCGGAGACCAGCAGCAGCTCGGTCATATGGCCCCGGCAGAGGGAAACTGGTAGGAAGCATCAGAGTGGCTTTGGCACCTCCCCCCCCCAAATTGAATCAGAGATTAGGCAAAGCAGAGGATGTGGAGAAAGGGGCCATCCATCCCAGCCTTCCCAGCCTCAGCCTTCCCCACCAGGGTCAATGTCTCCCTGGCCCTCACCAACCCTTTTACCAGATTCACGGACTGACATGGGCTCCCCCCGTCTCTTGCACACACACACACTTATTCATATTCATGTGCCTTTGCACACATCCACAGGTGCACCCATGCTATGTACAGGACACGCGCGCGCACACACACACTTTTCCATACGTATCAAGTTTTTAAAAAGTCCCAAACCTATCCCCCTAAACCCTCCCTCTCCCAGAAATGACAACAGAGACGGCAGCCGAGATCGGTAGGAAACGTCTCGTTGACAGCTCAGAGCTTAAAAAAAAAATATATACACATATATAAAAAACACCTCTGCCCCTCCCCCCACGAGTGGGTCCAGGTAGCTCCTTCCTGCAGGGGGCAGGGGAGAGGGCTGCGGGGCAGTGCCTGTTTTCTCTTAGGCACCCGCCCTCCTTTCCCCATGTTTCCTGCCTCCAGTTCCAAGTAGGTATCCAGGCAGCAAGCCCCTCTGGGAAGGGAGGGGTCCTCCCCCAAGCTCCCACCCCCCCTTAGGTTGGGCTGCAGGGGTAGAGGGCCTCACTGAACTCTTTGGGACCCCCACCCCACTCCCAGGTCCATTGTCCATGCCGGAACCGCAAGTGCAGAAGGGGGGGGGGCGGTCCAGTCCAGTGGCGGCTCAGTCTGATGGTGGCACTCGCTGGAGGTCCCCAGGGCTGATGTCTCTGAGGCTGCAGAGTGTGGGCCTGGGCTCCTCCGGCCCCTCCCCCCACCGTATTTTGTTTAAAAAAGAAAGAAAGAAAGAAAAAAGTGGGGGAGGGCAGGGGACAGAACAAAGGGGAGAAACAAAGGCGGTCAGTTGGAGAGGAGAGCCCCGGGTGGGGCCGAGTCTCAGTTGGAGTCCGAGTCTGAGGTGTCCCCCGAGGAGGAGGAGCTGGAGCTGCTGCCCTCGGACTCGTTGTCTTCGTCCTCGTCATCGTCCTCGTCGTCATCCTCATCTTCATCATCCTCCTCGTTCTGGGGAGGGGGTGAGACATGCGCCATCACCGGGCGGCCCCACCCGGCCCGGCCCTCCCCTCCCCTCCCCTCCCGGTCTCGCCCGCCCGCCCCACCTCGTCTCCCTCCTCGCTCTCGTCCTCGCTGCTGGACTCCGAGGAGTCCCCGCCATCCTCCGACGAGTCCCCGTTCTCGTCGTCGTCGTCTTCTTCGTCCTCGTCCTCTTCGTCCTCATCCTCGTCCTCATCCTCCTCGGACTCCTGGGAGGGGCAGAGGGACATCAGGAGTCTGGGTCACACCCCTGCAGGCACCGAGGACCCCCGCCCCTCGGGAAGGACTCCTTACGGATTTGGACTGCAGGGTAGTCCGGCTGGACTTGGGGTTTGGGCCTCGCAGCTTGGTCATGCTCTTACGCTTCTGCAGGAGAGACGCAGACAGAGGGAGAGCCCGGGAGTGGCAGACGCACCCCATCACCCCTGACCCCCAGCGCCATCCTGCCCCCAGACTTACGTTGGAGATGTACTCTTTATAGGCTGCACGGTCTTGGGGAGACAGACTCTGGGGGAGACAAAGGAGGAGGTGAGGGCTGGAACACCACCCTAACTACTGCCGACCACAGGCCAGGCAGCGGGCCCAGCATTCATCACTGCCCGTTTTTATACCCTTTCTGGTCTCCCTCCACCTTGGGTCTCTGCAGAGAAACCCTGGCACCTGAGGACCACGCTCCACTATTTCTACTTAGGATGCCCTGAATTCTTCCTGCGTACCCTGTCACAAGACTTATTATTCATGTCCTCCCTATTATTTTACTCAAATCAAAACTCCACAGTCAGGGCCTTCCCCAACTCACGAAAGTCCCCATGACGACACCCCCTGCTCCAAAGCCAGGTGGCATCTGGAGCCACTGACGAGGCTGTCTGGGGCTCACCAAGCTTCTGGAATACCGAAAGCCTGCTACTTCCCTGGGTCATCAGCCGACCTGTCTGGATGGCTGGTGGAGGGACATAAGTGACTCCATTTTACAGATCTGACCGCTAAGCCAAGGCACAGAAGGGGGCCAAGGCAGAATCCAGGAGGGGTCCCTCGGTCCCAAATGGGAAGGAAAAGGCACTCTGATTTGGGTATTTCGACTTAACTAGCTGTATAGCCCTAGATAAGTTACTTAACCTCCCCTGAACCTTGGTCCCCTTGTCTTTGATAGAAACCGTCACCCTTCAGGATTGTTGAGACACTGAGTGTAACCATGAATACGGACCAGCCAGCGTGACGCCTCCCCCTTCCCGGGGTTCCCTGCCGTCTCACCTTGACCCAGAGGTCCAGGTGCACTTTGTACTGCTTCTGCTGCTCCTCGGCCAGCTTTTTGTAGTGCTCCTTCTGGCTCTGGGAGATGCGCTGCCAGCGGCTGCCGATCTCCACCATGCGCTCCTTCAGTGGCAGGTGGTTCAGCTCCCCGTTGGACAGCAGCTCCTGGGAGAACTTCTGGTAACCGTTCCTGGGAGGCGGGGGTGGTACCGGGGGGCGCGGTCAGGATCCCATCCAAGCAGCCCTCGTGCCCTCCCCTCCTCACCCCCAGGGTGGGCTCCAGACTCACATGGGAGGCTTCTTGGGTTCTCCCTGGAACTTCATCTTCTTGGATGAGTTCGCAGCAGCTGGGGGTGCCCGCATCTCACTCAGCTCTCTCTGTGGGGAAAGCCGGGATGGTCACACCCACCCTGTCTCCACCTCCCAACATGCTCCCCAGCTCGCCCCACGCTGTCACTGCCTCAGCGGGCCCTCTGTTCACGTGCCAGGGAGGAGGAGGAGGACAACGAGCCAGGGAGCAACTTCTCCACAATTCACACCTGTGTCGGGCACTGCCATTCGAAAGTGCCTTCACGGTTACAAACGTCACGTCCACTTGCTGACGTGTGACTGAGGCTCACAGAGGGATGTCAGGAGACTTTTTCTGGGTCACACAGCCAAGGCTGGGACTTCCGGCTCCAAGCCCCATGCAGGGAAGAAAGCCGCACACCCACGAGGGGGCTCCCAAGTTTTAAGTGGAGGAAGCTGGCCCCAGCTCCGCCCCGCCCCGCCCTGCCCCGCCCCACTGCACCACACTAACCAGCAGCCCGTCCCACCTCGTATCGTTTTTGGTCTTCAGCCGCCTTCTTAATCCACATGAGTTTCTCCTTCTTTTCCATGTTGTTCCAGGTCATCTCCATGGCTTTCAAGGCCTTCCCCCGATCATTCTGGGAAGAGACGGGGGTGTCAGCCGTGGGAGGAGCGTCACGTGGGGCCGGAGAAGGCCCGTGTGGACGGGCTGCGGAACCACCCCTTTCCCACTCCCCACTACCTTAAAGCGGGCCAGGTAGTCACCGATGACGCTCTGTTGCCAGATCTCCTCCGCTCTCTTGGGTGACTCAGGAAGTTTGCCCCGTTCCTCGCGCTCCCCGCCCGGCTTCCTCTCCGACTGAGCCTTCAACGCGGCTTCCCGGGCCTTGTACTTGGCCTGCAGACATGGCACCAGGCGTCAGCCTCCCGGCCACCCCCAGGGGGCGCGCGTTCCCCATCCAGCCGTTGAAGGCTCCCCACCGCTGCGAGGGTGGGAAGAGCGGAGCAGAGCCGGCTGGTGCAAGACTCCTCCGGCCCCAGGCGCAGCCCCGCCCACCCGCGCTGCTCCCCAGGGAGCCAACAGCCCTCAGCTGGCTGACAGCTTCCCGCCTTCCGGCTTGCTGGGCTCCCAGCCCCAGCATCTGAGCCCAGGCACCAGCGTGGCCCACACAGGGCAGGGGTGGAGGTGCGGCCAGCCCTTTGGGAAGCAGCGGCCCACAGCTCAGACGCGCAGCCAGGACCCCGGTCTGGCCAGCCTGACCTTCTTCTTCTCTGACAAGTCGTTCCACATGCGCGCCAGCAGGCGGGTCAGCTCGCTTTCCGAGAGCTCTGGCCGTTCCTCCTGCAGCTGCCGCCGCTTCTCCTCGGAGAAGATGAACATGGCTGACACCGGCCTCTTCGGCTTCTCTGAGCTGCCCTGTAGAAGTGCAGGAGAGGTCAGAGCCCTCCGAGTGTCGACAGGGAGCCCGCCTTCCCCAGCCCCACCGGCTCAGGGGTGCTCCCTGCCCACCTTGCCCCCTTCCTGGGAGGGCTTCTTGGAGGCTGGGCTGGTGGTTTGCTTCTTGTTGATGTTCAACATCTTTTCTTCCCCCAAGACCCGCTGCTGCTCCTCCTCTGGCAAGCTCTGGCGGGGGGAGAAGAGGCGGCATGGGGCTGCAGGCCGGGCCCCAGGCTGCTCTCAGGCTGTCCTAAGGGCCCTGCCACCAATCCCGAGGCTTCCTCGCTCTGCCCACTGCCTCACCCACTCACCTCCAGAAAACGGAGCAGTTCCACCTCATAATCTTTCTTTTTCTGGGGGAAGGAAGGGGAGTCAGGGTCAGTCAGGGGGCAGGCGCATTGGAGCCCCCTGTGCTCGGGGACGGGAGCCCCCAGCAAGCCTTCGGGAGCCAGGCCAGGGGCCCGTCTCCCCCCACGGATGGCCGGCAGAAGGCCTACGTTTTATCTGCTGATTTACCCAGACGTTGGACCCAGCACGACACTGCACTCGAAGGAGATGCCCAAGGGGCCAGATCTCGTGCTCCAGTCCCCCGAGGGTCTCCAGCGGCCCTCCCTCTCCAGGGGTAGTTCCCGCCACAGCTCACCTGGTCGCACTTCTTGTGGTAGGCGTCCTTCTCCTTCTGGGAGAGCAGCTTCCACTGCTGGCTGCACAGCACCATGCGCTCCGTGCTGGGCACGTCCTTCATGTTGGCCATCAGCTCCGCGCAGTACAGCGAATAGCTGTTCCTATCAGGACCGCAGAAACGGGAGAGCATCCCCGTGAGTGACAGGGTGGCCCAGGGCGGCAGCCTCCTCACTCCCAGCGCCTGGGCCGAGGTCCCTCACCAGCCGGCTCTCCTCCTGCCCACTCGCCCGCCCGCCCACCCACCCCAAGGCAGCGCTCACGGAGGTGGCTTGGTGGGTCGCCCATCAAACTTGTCCTTGAGCTGGCGTTCGGCCTTGGTGAGGGTGGACTTGGTGATGCCCTCCTCACTGATGTTCAGCTCGGGGTGCTTCTGGATATAGTCACGCATAATCTCCTGCAGAGTGAGGTGGGGGGACGGAGGGCAACGGGGTGTGGGGTTAGCCGGGGCCAGGAAGGGGGGAGAGCCGCTGGGAAGGGGAGGCAGGGAGCGAAGCTGGGGGGTGGCCGTGTGTCTGCTGTGTCACACGAGAAGTGCCCTGCCCTGCCCTAGCCTGAGATCTCCTGGTGGGGGAGGGGGGACACGGGAGAGGTAGGGGCAGAGGTGAGGGGCCCAAAAGGCCCCTGCCTCAGTGGAGGGATGGGGGGTGACTGCCTCCTGCGGAGTGCGGAGGCCACCGAGTCAGAGGGCAGAGGCTCATGAAGAGCCGGATGGGGAGGAGCGCAGCGGAAGCCTAACCTCGTACTCCTTCCGCTGCTCCAGGGCCTTATGAATCCATTTCAGCCTCTTTTTGTCCGAGAGCTGAGACCACTGCTTCCCCAGGGAGTCCTTCACCTCCTTCGTAGTGGCCTGCAAACCAAAAGCCGTCAGACACACACAGGCAGCCAGGAGCAGGGGGAAGGGAGGGGTTGGGGGGTGGGGGGGCACAGAGGCCCCCGCCCCCTCAGGCCACAGGAGGTCACAGGAGTGTCCCCCACAGGCCAGGAGGGGAAGGCAGAGAGGCGGGGGGTCCCGCCTGGGTGCAAGGGCAGGCTCAGACACACACACGCACGCACACGCTTGCACGCCAGCTGGCCCAGGCCCTGTCCATGCAGCCCACCCCTGGGGAGGGGCCTCCTCTCCTGCTCCATGCCCAGCCGACCTGATGCGGCTCCCCCCTTGCCCCCGCCATGTGCCCTCTGCCCCCGCCCCTTGGCCAGGCACTCACATCTGGCCGAACTTTGAGATACACCTTCTTCTCGTGGGTGTACCACAGCTGCTGGGGGGTTTTGGGCTTCTCGGGGATGTCAGACTTCTTCGCATTCTGGATTAAATCGGGGTGATCCTCCCTAGCCAGGGTGTGAGGAGCGACAGTCAGCAGGCGGTGGAGAGCCTGTCAGGGCAGACCCAGCTAGCTGCCCCACCCGCCAAGGCTCCTGGGCCCGTCAGCTGGGGACTAGTGGGACAGCGGTTGCCTGACTGTCCCTGCCCTTGAGCCCGGCCCACTAGGGCTTACACATGACCCATCCACCTGCCATGCCTCACAGATGGCCGTGCCTCACGGCTCCGGTCGGTGCTACCCTGTCCTGCCACACCCAGTGCCCTGTGGCCCTCCGCTGGGCTCCACTGCCTTACCTGAACCGGGCCAGGTTTCGCTCGAACTCCTGTTTCTCCCTCTGGAAGTCCTGAATATATTTCATCTGGGGGGAGGAGGGGATGGGGTCACCAACAACCCAAGGCTGGAGCTACGAAAGCCACCGTGTCCTCCTTGCTAGCTACTCTGCCTCCCAGTTGGTGACATGGACGGACGGAAGATGGCGCAGGCACACGCTAGGGAGGCTGGCCTGCCTTCCAGTGGGTGGGGCTCGACAGTGACTCAGGTTAGCGGGAGCTCCAGGAGTCTCCCAAAACACATCCTACGTCCTATTCCCACCTTTTAAGATAGGAAGAGAGTCCTAGAGTGGGGACGTGACATTACCCAGCCACACAGGACACAGTGACAGGGCTGGGACTCCCCCTAGACCTCGCAACTCTCTCCATGAAGAGTCAGGAGGCGCAGGACTGGCCCCCATCGCCCCCTCCTCCGATGTCTGTGGCAGGTGATATCGGCCTGCCCCCTAAGAGGTGGCCCACAGAGCCGGGGACAGGCCGAGTCCTGCCTCCAAGGCATGACTGGGGTATTAAAGGGACCCCACAGTGAATTCTTCCAATGCAAGTCATATCTTAATGGCTGTCTCCTGAAGTGTGACATTCCCCCCATTTACTACGTCCGGGTCCCCGGCTGTCCTTCAAAATTCTGACACCAGCCCCCTTCACTCCTCAGCTATCCCTTCCCCTCTGCCCCTTCCATTCGTCTGGTTCTTCCCTGCGATCACCGCCTGACTGCTCCCTGCATCTCTCCTACCTCTTCCCAGCCTCTCCGCTTCCTGCCCAGTGTCTTTTCCTTCCTCACCCACCGCCCGCCCCAACTCGCGCACAGCACCCGCCTCTCCTTTCTGCCTGTTCCCAGATTCACGGGCAGCCCTGGAAGGGGCCAGGGGCTCGCGGTGATGGAGCCCAACCCCTGCCTCTCACAGAAGAGACACCGGCGCAGGGAGAAAGGCCCCCTTTCCCCTGAGGGTCCCGCAGAAAACTGAGAGCGGAGCTCAGCCTGCTCAGCCCCAGCCCCCCTTGCACACACCACTGCCCTTGGAGCTGAAAGGCACCGCAGGGCGCAGGCTCAGCCTCCACACCTCCTCAGTGCGATCAGACCGGGCCAGAGCAGGTGACTTACCGAAGGTCACGGTGACTGGGTGGGAGTCACGACAGGCCCAAGTCTCACGTCCCCTAAGCCAACACTCCGCCTACCCTACCACAGTTCCTTATGCCCCTCCCTGGTCCTCAACTCTCTGCCTCTCCCCCCCATCCCATGGGTGACTGGGTGTCATCTGTATATTCAGTTCTTCGATATCCTCATTAAAGGGTCAGAGTAGCTCCAGCAATTCAGGCTCCTGCTCGGCTTGGGCAGCAGTTGCAGACGCCTGGTTTTAACCCAGCTGAGCCTGCAACCAGGGTGCACCATCCACGCCAAGGGCCACTCACAGGGCAGCGGCTGGCGCCACCCCCAGAGAACCGGCTGTAGACAACTCTGTTGTCTCATTCCTTCTGTGGTCCCTCATCGCCTCTCCCTGGCTCCACGTCCGCCACTTAGCATCTCGTCCTTGTGTCCATCTCACTCCCTACCCCATCTCCCTTGAGTCCCAGCTGCAGGCTCCTCCAGGGCTCTGCTGCCTATCTCTTTGAGGGACTGCTGGACCTCACTGTACTTGACTATCCGTCCCTGCCTGGGAGGTCAGGGCAACCTCCGAGCGAGGTTAACAGCCTCCAAAGGTCTGAAATAGCATGAGGCCGCCAGGGATGATGTGTATCCTCGGGCGCACATGTGCACAGGGAAGGAAGCCCACCTAAACTGAACGTAAACGTAGCAGTGAGAAGAGCACTGGATAGGGAGTCCAGAGCCATTACACCCGGGGTCCTGCTCTGGCATGATTAGTTGTGGGACCCGAGACAAGATACCCTCCTGCACCCCAGTTCCTTGCTCACAAAATTGGGATACCCTGTTCTCCTGGGGTTGCCTTTACGCTGCGCAGGCCTCACAGTGAGGTCGCGTCCATGGGGGCGGGGCTGTATAAAAGAACCCTGAGGGCTGTGGTTGGTCCCAGCACCTGCTGGCCTCAGCCTGGGCTCCACCTGGGACAGTGCCTGTATTTGACGGTGTGCAGACCTGGGAGTGTGGCTGCCCCAGACCCTACTCCGCTCTGCTGACCCACTCACGTCCCTGCTGCCAAGTCCCTCCGTCCGAGCCCCCTCCCCTGCCCCCAAGAGCTGACCCACACGACGCCAGCTGCTCCCAGCCTTCCCCTCCCCCCACCTGAAGCCCCCCTCCCCCCACCTTCTTCTTCTCGGGGAGTTCCTTGTATTTCTTGGACAGAATCTTGGTCAGGTCCAGGTTGCTCATCTCAGGGTGAAGTTTCGCATACTTGGCCCGCTTCTCCATGAAGAAGCGGAAATAAGGGGTCAGGGGCTTCTTTGGGAAGTCCGGGTGTTTCTGGAAGGAGGGGCAAGGATACGGTAAAGGTCAAACGGCATCCATTCTTTGGACTGGTCCTCTCCTGCCCCGCGTGCTCCTCCTCCTGGAAACTCACCTTGAGTTTTTTGCCTTTGTACGGATTTTTGACATGTTCCTGAGCATCGAGGATCAATTCTGTCAATGTGCGGAACTTTCGCACCTGGAGGGAGAAGGGAGGTGAGCGAAAGGGAAAGTTCAGGACAGGGGACACGACCTGGGAGCAGACCCCCACTTGCCAACGGGTCTCCTCGACTTCCCACTAGACTGAATGTGTTGGAAGAGGAGGGTAGAGGCCAACAGCCACACCCCTGAGGGAGCCCCCGACATCCGGGCGGACGCCCAGCCGCTGGCCCGCGCCTACTGCAGAGGCCCAGGCAGCCAGACACACCAAAGGACGGCAGCAGGGTGACCCCCTGACCTCAATGTGGTTGTCCATGCCAGCACCTCATTCAATCCCCAGAACAGCTCAGGCGACAGGAGCTCCAAGATGGTAAGGGTTCAAGGCCACAGAGCTAGAAAGTGGCAGAACTGAGAACTCTAGGCCAGTGCTGTCAACCGTGCCACCTCCAAAAATGCACAAAAGCGACCACATGAGCACCTCGCCCGGGCTCTTTCTTCCTGTTTATAGACTTCTGTTTCATCTCCCCCACCAGGAAGGTTAAGACAGGGGTCCGTGGAGAGGTGAGTTCCTAAGTGTCAGGAAGGGAGGGGGGGATGCCAGTTACCTCGTTAGAAATCTCCACCCATTTGAGCTTGCACATGTCTCCAGAAAAGTCTTTAAATGCTACTTTTTCCCAGTCCATGTGTGACTCAGTGGTTTTGAACTTGGAGCTATCATTGGACGGCAGGTTGTTCTTCATGCATTCGAGCAAAGTCAGCATGTCTTCCTGGGACCAGCGGTCTGGGGACGGGTAAGAAAGGCGATCGTGCCTGGCTCTTTCTACCCCTCCGCCTGTTCCCCAGTCCCTCTGTGCTTAACCCTTCCTCCCCAGAGCACCCCACTCCCTGGTTACTTCCCACCTAAAGACACAACGAAACACGGCCTAAGCCTAAGGAGAAACGGTGGCCTTATGAATCATGGCAGGGTCTGCAGCCTGGACAGTACCGTACCTAGAAAGCCAGGGTTGACTGTGAGGTGCTATTTACTGCAGGGAAGGGGAGGAAATGAAGCTTCTGTGATTTGGAGCCCTGTGGGAAGGCAGCTAGCTTATCAGGGAAGGGCGGGAAGCACGGAGGCAACATTTCTAAATGTGTCGCCAAGTTCAAGCCTAAGTTGGAGGTAGATACCCTAAGTGTTCAACAACTGAGGATGGGTTGTGGGCTGTAAGGAGAACCAAGGTAGATGCTGCTCTCCAGCACAGCTGAAAGCTAAACTAACATTACAGACATGGGTGTTCCAGCTCTCTCCTGGCCCCTTGAGGAAGACCAGAGGAGCATTTGGGGCATGGAAGTAAAATTTAATAGAAATGGTTCTTTCATTTCTGTACAGGAAAGCTGCAAGGCTAGGCAGGTGGGCAAAAGCTCTCAGGGCCCGGCTCCAGGGAGAACCTCCAGAATTCTGAGTTGTCTTCTCAGCCCGATTCCCCATCCAAACAACAAAAAAGGTGGCCTGGACCAGCTCCTTCCAGCCACGGAAACACAGCTCCAGTGAGGAGTCTCTGGAGGGCGACTAGCCCGGAAGGGGAGCCGAGAGAACAGCTCTCCAAGGCCAGCAGTCAGAAGGGCTCCTCATTTGCATTTATATCTGGTAACCTGGGCCAGGGTTTCCGTAGGGCAGGTCACAGAAACCCATAATCCTCTCTTTTCAATGGCCCACAGGCCTTGCCAGATGCTCTGCTTCATCCTACTCCTGCCCGCATCCTCTCTGGATCCCTGCTGGGTGGCGTGGGGTCTAGTTATGTACAAAACTCCTTTGGCTTGTGATCCCAAACCACCGATAAACACTTTCCAACTATCTCACCAAAAACCTTGTCCTCTTAGTAATAAAAACCTCTGAAAATCCTTCTCAACCCATCTCTTCTGCTTCCTCCACATTTCTCATCCTTCCTCCCATTGCAGGACACTGGGGGAGGAGACACCCGGGGGGGGCTGACTGGGAACCTCAGAAAGAAGGCTTGTAGGGGCCTCCTCTCTCTCTCTCTCATGCAGTGGGGAATGGAACGTGAAAACTACAAGGCCTAATAATTTGGATCGAGCCAACCCCCCAGTGTGAGGGATGCTTGATTCTTAAAGGCACCCTCCCCCAGAGAATGCAGACTGGAGAAAACCCTTTAGAAGGGGAGTGGGTCCTGCAGACAGCCATGTGGGAAAGCAAATTTAAGTTAAAGAGGGCTGAGGGTGGGGGCTCCTACCTTGGCCTTTGGGGGCGGCCATTTCCAGGTCTGTGGGGCAGTCAGCTTCTCCGTTCATTCTCCACCCGTCCAGCCACTTCCTCGTTCACGCTGGCCGGGACACCCGGGTTCAAAGCCACCTCACCCTTTAGAAGAGATACCAGTCTCTACTCAGGCAGGCAGGGAGGTGAAAGACTTTCTATTCCTCCCCCCCAGAGGGGAGGGGGCAAAAGTCCCCACTCGCAGAGAGACCCTGTCAGGACCCTAGTAGGTTTCATAGGAGGGTGGGTGTGAAAGAACTCTCCTCCTTTTCCTTCTAACCCCTTCCCCCAGGCCCTTGCAGCCCGGCTTGGCGGCTTGCGCCCTCCCCTGCCCACGCGAGAGACTGCTCCCAGCTACCGCGTGCAGCTAGCGCCCGCCCTCCACTCTCCTTCCCCCACCCCAGCCAAAAACCTCCTCCTCCCCTTTGCGCCCGCCTGGGGGAGGCCCCAGGCTAGAGGGCGGGGGAGGAGGAAGGGCGGGTAAAGGGCGCGCGCCGCCGCGGAAGCGGGCACGCGCCGCAGTCTCCTCCTCCCGCCTCCCCCCGCGGCCGGTTCCCCCCGCCTCCGCAACCCGGCGGGGACCCGGACGCAGCGCAGCCGCCGCCGGCCTCGGAGTGCAGCGGCCGCACCGCCCCCGGGGACCGGATCCGGATTCCCGCCGCCCCCCCCTTCGGGCTCCTGACGCCGTCCCTGCCCGGCTGGGCAGGCAAGCAGCCGGAGAAAAGCGGCCTGCCCCCCGCCCCCGAGCCACCCACCCCGGCCAGAGGGGCCGCCACCGCCCAGCCACCCCGACGCGCAAGGAGGAACCCGGCGCAGAGGCGCGACCACGGCGGGAACCGCCGCCTCCTCCCCCAAGCTTGCGGCCCAGCCCCGCCGGCGCCCCCGCCCCGGCCTCCGGGGAGCGGAGCCAAGGAGAGGGCGGGAGGACGGCGGCCCGGAGGCGGGGGCGCAGCGCTCACCGGCCCCGCCGCCCCCTCCGGCAGCCGGCGAGAACTGCGCCTGCCGGCTCGGAGAAGCGCGGCCTCCTCCGATCGCGGCCCGGGCTCGGCTCGGGCCTCGCTTCCTGCCCTCCCCTCCCCCGGTTCTCAGCGTCCTCTCCAGTGCCCTGGTCCTCCCCCGCCCAGTCCTCGGCCCGGAGGTCGCTCCGGGCATCCACCTCATCCGCTGTTCGCTCCCCGCTGCCCGGCCCTGATCGCGGATGCGTCCCAAGCCGCGGTTACCCGGCGCAGCGCGGCGTCCGGGCTTCCCGCTCCGGCGGCTCCCTCCCCGGTTCTGAGCGGCGGCGCCCTCCCCCGCTCGGCCGGGCACAGCCGCAGCTCCCTCCCGCGGTGGCAGCGGCTCCTCCTCCGGGCGCGGCGGCGGCGCTGGGGCGGCGGCTGCTGCTGCTGCTGTGGCGGCGGCTGTGGCTGCTGCCTGCTGCTCCTCGCGGCGAAAAGCACAAAGCACAGCGCCCTCCGCCTGCAGGCAGCCCGCCCGCCGCCCGCCCGCCGGCCCCGGCCTCAGTTCGCACACCCCCCGCCGCCGCCGCAGCCTCCGCCGCCGGAGCGGGGAGGAGGAGGGAGGAGGAGGAGCGGGAGGGGGGCGGGAGAAGCGGGGCAGCGAGCGCGTCCTTCCCCGTGGAGCGCACACCGACCCCCGGGGAGCGAGCGCCAGCCCGCCCGCCTCGCCGGCTCCGCTCCCTCCCACAGCCTGCCCGGGCGGGCTCCGCGGGGGGCAGTTGGGAGGAGGGGCGGGAGCTGGGGGGACCCGGGCGGCCGAGGCGGAGGGAAGGAAGGAGGGGAGGGGTGGTGGTGGTGGTGGCGGCGGCTGCTGCTGCCGCCGCCGCCGGGGAGGGGGGGCCGAGGCAGGGAGACACGCAGCCGCCCGGATGGCGGAGCTCGGAGCCGGGGCGGGCGCGGAGAGCTACCTCGCCAGACCCGCGGGAGAACTGGCATGCTTGGCCGGCAAGGGAGGCATGCCGCGAGGTGCGGCCGCAGAGAGGGTGCCTGGAGGGCCCCCCGGCGGCCGGAGAGGCTTAGGGGGTGCCCGGGGCTCTCCCCCAAGTCCTCCCAGCTCAGATTCTGGCTTCCACGCCAGCCCTCGTCCGCTCCCTTCTCCTGCCTCCCGGAGCGGGCAGTCCGCGCCCACCCTCACCCCCGGAGCGTGGCCACCAGCTTGGGGCGCACGCATGCCAATCGCGGCGCCAGGCTTCGGCGCTTTCCTCGCGGTTCCCTCTCTGCCGAGCAACGCACACCCGAAACTTTATTTTTAAAAAAAAACCACCAACCAAAACCCTAAAAAATGCTCTTCCTGTAAATTAAAAGGAAAAAAAAAAAAACCTCCTTTGCTTCTTACACCCTACAAAGGGCGAGGAAAAGACGGGCTCCGGCAGAGGAGCCTCTCTGGGAGCCGGTTCAATCCAGCCCGGCATGTCTCCCCAGGCCTGCCCGGGCGCATGGAGATCGGCGCCGCTGCCACTCGCAGTAACCCCTCTCCCCCGAAATCCACGGCACCGGGGTTCACTTACCGAGCGTGTGAATGAGAGCGCGGGCCAGGGGCACCTAGGGGTGCGGCAGGCCGAAGAGCCGAGCCGCAGCTCCCCCGCAGCCGATGCTGGGGCAGCGAGTTGCCAGACAAAGCCCGAGATGGCGAAGCGGAGCGACGGCTAATGGCGAGCCCCACGCGCCGCGCTCCGCCCGCCCCGCTCCGCCCGCCCGCCCGCCTCGGCGCAGCGCGGCGCCGCTCCGAGCGCTCGACCGTCAGAACCGCCTCGGCGCCACCGCCTCCCGGGCCACCCTGGCCTCGCCTGGCCCCTCCGCCTCCTCCGAGAGGCTCAGCCTCACCCTTTCCCTCCCACCGCGCTGGGGGCCGCACGAAAATAAAAAGAAAAATGCTTTTCTTTTCCTTTTTTTTTTTTTCTTTTGGCAGGGCGGGCGTGTTGAGACTTTTGGGTTTTTTGCCCCCAGCTCGCACTCACCTGCGGAGCCGTCGGGAGGGCTGGGGGTGGGGGCTCGCGGGGCTGGAGCCGGCGAGCGCGGGTTGAAAGCTAGCCAAGCTCTGCAGCGCCCGACCCGGGCGTATACGCCGCCGCCAGTCCCCGCAGAGAAATCGTCCTCCTACCCCCGCCTCCATCGCTCTGCGTTTCTCTTCCAATCAGCCGGTCGCTTGGCGGCTCCTCCATTCTCCGGCCAAGCCCGCTGCCTAGAGCGAGCTCCACTCCATCTGCTCGCCCAGCTCCTCGCTCCCCCGCCGGGGCTGACGAGGCGATGTGGGGCCGGAGGGGGATTTGCGAGGGAACCTGCCTGCTTCCCGCTCCCATTGCTCCCTCCCCGCTGCCTCCTGCCTCCTGCTTCTCTCCTGCGTCTTTCCAACTCTCCCCTGTCGCCACTGGTGTGTGTCTGAGTGTGTGCGCGTTTTTTTTTTTTTTATTGCTCTTTGCTTTTGCAACCCTGAAGCCAAAGCGGGGGGGTGGGGGAGGAGAGCAAAGGGAGGGGGGTGTTACAAAAAGAAAAAAAGAAAGAAAGAAGCTCTTAGATTCGCAACACATGGAAAAACCGGGGGAGCACCCCGCTTCGTCCGATCTCGGTGCCCGGGAGGGCCTTCCGGGTTTGGGAGCGGGCCTGTCGTCGTCCTCGGTGCCCCTAACCTCCGCCGGGTGTAGGATCCGAGGAGTCCGAGCAAAAAGTTCTCCCCCTGAGCCGTATGAAGGGGTGTCAGAGTGGGAGTTGGGATTTCTCGAGAAGCGGCAGCCATCCCTCGTACCCAGGCTTCGTTAGCTGGGCCGGGGTAGGGGTGGAGAGCAAAATCCCGGTGGGTTTTCGGAAGGGGCTTCCCTTGGCGGGCGAAGTCGGAGTCAGGAGACCAGGCTTCGCACATCTCCCCCTCGGTCTCTGCCTCCGGTCCCCTTCCAGCTCCCCCTTTAATTTTTTTTTTTTCTCTCTCCTTTAATCTAATTTCTTCCAACTCCACCTTTGTTGTTAACCGGCGTCACGCGGGGATCAGCCAATCCCCGTCACGCAATCAGCTTGTCAAAAAGGCTTGGCCAGCCCTGGGAAAGCAGGCCACGGACGCGGCCCCCACCTCGTCCTTCACCCCACCCCGACCGGTGGCGGGGAGCCTTGAGGGGAGCCTGGCACCCCGGCCTCTCCGCCCAAGCTGCAGCGGAGCAGGCTTCGCGTAGGCCTCCCGCACTCCAGCGTCCTGCGGGCCGGGTATCGAAAGCCCTGGGCGGGGTCCACGATCCACCCGCCCACTGCCGTCGGCTGTGGTAGTCTCAGGCTCTCCGGTGGAGAGGAAGGTTTATCGGGACGCAGGGAGCCAGGAGACAGCCTAAAGAACGCCTTCTCCAAACAGGCGCGCCTGCGGTTTCGGCCGTCGCTCCGGGGGCAGCCATTGCTCCCGCTCCCAGGCCGCCGGCCTCCCACACCAGCACGGCTCCTGCCCACATCTCCGCCAGCTGGGTCACCGGCCCCTTTGACTCTCCCCTGTCGCACAGCTTTCTCCATGCTCACAAAACCGCCTCGCTGCTGTTGTAATTCCTCTGGTCTCCTGGGAGAGATGAGATTCCTTTCCCAGGACTTGCACAGCTCACATCTGCCACGTTTCACAAACGGAGAAAAACCCTGTCAAGATCCAGTGTGTCCAGATTTTTCAGTGGGCCGGGCCTGTAGGAGAGGCGGATTTACCTTAATGCTAATGCAGCTCATTTGCAGGGTGCTCCAAGGCCCTGTACTTACTTTTGACTCATCGTTCCGTATTTTTGTTAGCTACTCGCCCCCCCCCGCCCCAGGCCTGGATTTTTTTTTTTTTTTTAAACAAGTTTCAGCCCCAGAAACCCAGTTCTGCTCTTGGAACGTACAGGATGTAGGAACAGGCCATCTCATGGGGACTATCTTGTTTTGACTGGGAAACAACAAAAGATTCGAAATGAGAAGTCCCAGCTTCCCAGCGTCCCAGCGTCCCAGCTTCCCCTCCTTGCTAGTAGTGTGTGAGTTTTGATCAAGTCCCGTAACCTCACCTGATTCCAGTTTCCTTTTCTGTCAGACTAGAAGAGCAATACCACGTTCTTTGCTTTCCTCACCAGGGTTGGAGGGTCAAGCGAAATGATACATGAAAAACTGTAAAAGTCTTCACAATGTCACTTGCCACAATTACAGGGGGAGAAACTTTGACCCCAAGACATGTTCAAGTCTTCCACACACAGATCTGGAGTCCAGGTGTCCTGGCTTCTGGCCCTGAACTTCTTGGCCGGGCCAAAGGGCCTTTCGGTAAAGCCCTTTGGCATAAAACAGGATGAACATGAAGCATAAGAATGATTATTATTGACTTTTCATTCCTTGGGCAGCAAAAATCATGGCTGGCACTCTTCCCACTTGGAAACCCATTGGCTTGTTTTACATCTATTGTGTCTCTGGAGAGGTCAGAAGTCTAGGACTTGGGCTCTGGGCCAGAGCATGAGGGAATATGCCCTTGGTCCTTTTTCTTTGCCTCCTCTCCCAGTTCATTCTTCCCCGCCTTCGAGTTTTCTGCCCTGTGCCTTGCTTGGAGCAGAGCCTCAGCATTCCACAGCCCCAGCTCCGGCTGGTGACAAGGCATAATCCTAGGTACGGGCTCTCAGCCTTTCCCTGGGTTGCCAGTATTCCGGCACCAGCTCACATAAAACCCCTGGTGTGCCTGGAATGCGTTAACCAAAGTGTCTTTTCCATTGTTCGTGGAGTAATTTAAGATGGTGTACAGCCGAACATATTATTTTCAAAGTTATGTATTTTAATGTGTTTGGAAATGTTCTGTTTTTATTTTTTATTTTTAAGAATTTATTTATTGATTTTTAGAGAGAAGGGGAAGGGAAGGAGAAAGAGAGGGAAACATCAATGTGTGGTTGCCTCTCACGCATGCCCCCACCAGGGACCCGGCCTGCAACTCAGGCATGTGCACTGAATGGGACTAGAGCCGGTGACCCTTTGGTTCACAGGCCCTCGCTCAGTCCACTGAGCTACACCAGCCAGGGCTGAAATGTCCTATTTTTAAATTTTTATTTAAGATAGTGACATAAAGACTTCTTGTTGTCTCTTTATTTGGGGGGTAGGGGAAGCTACTGTCTCTTAATTATTTGTATTTTTTTTAAATTGAGGTACCGGTATTCAGATGTAGATATAGGTAAATAAGTATACACATCTTAAGTGTACAGCTTGATGAATTAACATACGTGTCATTCATGTATTTATAATGTAACCACCACCTGATCAAGATATTGAACACTTCTAGCATCTAGCAAGCTTGATGCAAAGTCAATATTCCCCTCCAAATGTCATCAGTATTCAGAGCTCATTTGCCATAAAGAAGTTTAGCTTGTTTTTGCTGTTCATGTGCATAGAATCACACTGTGTATACTCTTACATCTGACCTCTCACTCAACATTATGTCTGAGACATCATGTTACATCTAGTTCATTCTTTTTCATTGCTATGTAGTATTCCATTGTATAAGTATACCACTATTTATGCTTTCTATTGCTTTTTTCAGTGTTCACATTTTTAATATATTTTCAGTGTTCACATTTTTAATATATTTTATTTATTTTTAGAGAAAGGGAGGGAGAGAAACATCAATGTGTGGTTGCCTCTCGCACACCCCTAACTGGGGACCTGGCCCACAACCCAGGCATGTGTCCTGACTGAGAATCGAACTGGCAACCCTTTGGTTCACAGGCCGGCACTCAATCCACTGAGCCACACCAGCCTGGGCCCAGTGTTCACATTTTTATTGAGTGGTATAAAATATATGTGTCTGACATTGTTACTTTCTTTTATTAAAAAAATACTGTATTTATTTTTATACAGAGGGCAAGGGAGGGAGAAGGACAGGGAGAGAAACAGCAATGTGTGGTTGTCTGTCATGCGCCCCCTACTGGGGACCTGGTCCTCACCTAGGCAAGTTCCCTGATCAGGGAATTGAACCTCTGACCCTTTGGTTTGCATGTTGGCGCTCAACCCACAGAGCCACACCAGCCAGATCTTAATGTTGTTACTTTCATTTGCAGATAGCAGAGTTGGGAAGCAAAAAACCTTTTTATGATTTTATTTATTTAGAGAGAGGGGAAGGTAGGGAGAAAGAGAGGGAGAGAAATATCAGCGTGTGGTTGCTTCTCACACGCCCCCTACTGGGGACCTGGCCTGCAACCCAGGCATGTGCCCTGACTGGGAACCCAACCATTGACCCTTTGGTTCATAGCCAGGGCTCAATCCACTGAGCTACACCAGCCAAGGCATGTACTTGATTTTTTTAATCAAGATTATCTGTCATCAAATTACTCACATCCAGGCTTCTGCAGGTCTGGAGTTTTCTTCCCACTGGATGAGAGTATGCAGTGGGAATTCAGTCAATAACATTTTATTTTATTTATTTATTTATTATTTTTAAAAGATTTTATTTATTTATTTTTAGAGAGAGGGGAAAGGAGGAGAAAGAGAGGGAGAGAAATATCGATTGGTTGCCTCTCCAGTGCCCCCAATTGGGCACCTAGCCCACAACCCAGGCATGTACCCTAACTGGGAATCGAACTGGCGACCCTTTGGTTCACAGGCCAGCAATCAATCCAGTGAGCCACACCAGCCAGGGCCAATTGATAACATTTTATTAAAAAAAAAAAAATGAATCAGCATAGGCAAGCTGTCTTAGCCTTCAGGATTTCTAGATTTCGGCCCTGGAGGAAGTCAGGATCTGTCCGAGGGCTGGGTCCTCAGATATTCTTCTAGTCCTCAAAAATGGAATCCTTTATTTTCTCATACTCTAATTTCAGGGACACTTTATTCATGTTTAGTTTCTTTTTTTTTTTCTAATTCAGGATCAATTTTAATCTTCACAGCATCATAACAGATGTGTGAAAATTCACAAAGGCGGAAAGAACCTCCACCGATCAACAACACGGGGACCCTGTAATGGAGGGTCTCGTTCTTGCGCGAGGTGCGCGTTGCCGCGTGTAAACAGGTTTTAACCTCAGACCTGCCTGGACACCCAGCCAAGCGGGCCCAGCACGGCCTCCCGAATCTCGGCGGCCCAAGTTCTCTCCCAGACAGGACATCCTAGGCTCCGCTCCTTTCCTTTCCCTTTCTGTTTTTAATGGGCATTTGTGCTGTTTCCATTTTTTTTTTTAACTATTATGAATAAAGTTGTTGCACACATTCTTGCGCCTGTGTTCATTCATTCCTTCTAGGTATATTTCCAGGGGTGGAATTCCTGGACTAGGCTATAAATATATTGAGCATTAATTGCCAAATGGTATTGCCAGTGTTTCTGGGTTTTGACCATTAGAATAAGTGTGTAGCCCTGGCTGGTGTGGCTCAGTGGACTGGGTCCAGACCTGAGAACCAAAGGGTCACTGGTTCGATTCCCAGTCAGGGCTCATGCCTGAGTTTCAGGCCAGGTTCCCAGTGCCGGGCTCGTGAGAGGCAACCACACACTGATGTTTCTCTCCCTCTCTCCTTCTCTTCCCTTCCCTCTAAAAATAAATAAAATAAAATCTTTAATAAAAAATAAATAAAAAGCATAATATGTCAAAAATGTTGCTTATAAAAATAAGTGTGTAGTAATACCTCACTGTTTTAATTTGCAATTCTTTAATGGCTTATATGTTGAATATCTTTTCATTGCTTAGTTGTCATATATATATATATATATATATATATATATATATCTTGTTTTAAAGATTTTATTTATTTTTAGATAGAAAGGGAAGGAGAAAGAAAGGGGGAGAAACATCAAAGTGTGGTTGCCTCCCATGTGCCCCTTGCTGGGGACCTGGCCCACAACCCAGGCATGTGCCCTGACTGGGAATCGAACCCATGACCCTTTGCTTCTTAAGCCAGCACTCAATCCACTGAGCCATACCAGCCACGGCCATACGTACATCTTTTCGGGTGAGATATCTGTACAGATCTTTGTCCCATTTATCAATCAGGTTTTCTTTTGTTGTTGTTGAGTTTTTAAGAGTTCTTTGTATAATATGGATAATAATCCCGTATCAGATGTGTGTTTTGCAAATGTTTTCTCCCAGTCTGTGGCTTGTCTTCTCATTCTCTTGAAATTTTGTCTTTTCCAAAGCAGAAGTGTTTGTGTTTTTTTTTTTAATTTTAATAAAGTCCAGTTTGTCAATTATATACCAGCAGGTCATGCCATTGGTTTTGTATGTCAAAAGTCACTCCCACCCTGACCGGTGTGGCTCAGCTGGTTGGGCACCACCCTGCCAAGCAAAGGTCTCATTTGATTCCCGGGTCACATAGGAGAGGCAACTGATCGACATGTCTCTCGCACACTGATGTTTCTCTCCCTCTCTGTCTCCCATCCTTCCCCTCGCTCTAAAAATAAATAAATAAAATCTTAAAATAAATAAAAATTAAAAAGTCACTGCTATACCCAAGATCATCTAGGGTATGATGGGTTTCTCCCATGCTATATTTTCGTTTTATAGTTTTGTGATTTAGGTCTATGATCCATTTTGAGTTAGGTTTTTTTGTGTGTGAAGGATAGAAGATCTATGTCTAGATTAATTTGCACATCAATGTCCAATTGTTACAGCACCACTGGTTGAAATAACTATCTTTGCTCCATGGTATTGCCTTTGCTCCTTTGTTGAAACTTAGCTTCACTTTTAGAGCATAATATCTCAGGGTACGCAGGTCTAGGTTGGTTGATTTCTTTCTCTCAATACTTTAGATACTTTTCTTTCTCGGTCTTATTGAATGTAATTCTTATCTTTGCTCCTTTGTAGATAAGGAGTTTTTTCCCCTCTGGCTTCTGTTAAGATTTTTTCTTTTCCTTTTTTTTTTTTAAAGATTTTATTTATTTTTATTTTTAGGGAGGGAAGAGGGGAGAGAGAGAGAGAGAGAGAGAGAGAGAAACATCAATGCATCAATGTGCGGTTGCTGGGGTTTATGGCCTGCAACCCAGGAATGTACCCTGGCTGGGAATCGAACCTGGGACACTTTGGTTCCCAGCCCGCGCTCAATCCACTGAGCTATGCCAGCCAGGAGATTTTTTCTTTACCTTGAATTTTCTGGAGTTTGAATATGAAAAATCCTAAGTGTAGGATTTTTTATTTGTTTGTTTGTTTGTTTGTTTGTTTATTGTTTGCTTGTTTCTTTGGAGTTCGCTGAGTTTCCTGGATCTGGGTCAGATTAATATCTGTCTGATATTAATTTGGGAAATTCTCAGCCATTGTTTCTTCAAGCATTGCTTTTCTTTTTCCTCCTTCTCCTCGTGGTATTTCCACTACGTGTCTGTCACACCTTTTGTAGTTGTCCCACAGTCCTCAGATGTTCTGTTCTGCTTCGTTTTGTTTTCCTCTCTCTCCCTTTCAGACATGGCTTTCTTTGCTTTTCAGTTTTGAAAATTTCCTTTGTCGTATCTTCAAGCTCGGAGGTTTTTCCTCAGCCATGTTGTCTACTTATGAGCTCACCAAGGCATTCATCATTTGTCACAGTGTTTTTTTTAAGTATATCTTATTGATTATGGTATTACAGTTGTCTCATTTTTTTTCTCCCCTTTATTCCCCTCTGCCCTGTACTCCCCCTTGGACCAGAATCCCCGCCCCCCCCTTAGTTTCCATGTCCCTGGGTCATACACACAAGTTCTTTGGCTTCTCTATTTCCCATACTATTCTTAACCTCCTCTGCCTATTTTGTGCCTGTCAATTATACTTCTTATTCCCTGTACCTTCCCCCCCATTCTCCCCCCGCCTCCTCTGTGATGCCCCACTGATAACCCTCCATGTGATCTCCATTTCTGTGATTCTGTTCCTGTTCTAGTTGTTTGCTTAGTTTTTGTTTTTTAGGTTCAGTTGTTGATAGTTGTGAGTTTGTTGTCATTGTATTGTTCGTGGTTTTTTATATTCTTTTTCCTAGATAATCCCCTTTAACATTTCACACAACCAGGGGTTGGTGATGATGAACGCTTTTAACTTGACCTTCTATGGGAAGCATGTTACAGTGTTTTTGATCTCTAGCATTTCTTTTTTATTCTTTCCTTGAATTTTCATCTTTCTGGTTACATCACCCACCTGATCCTACATGCCACCTCCTTCTTCTATTAAATCCCTTAGTGTATTCATCATCATGGAAAACCCCTGGTCTGTTAATTCCAACATTCCTGATCACATCTGACCATAGTTCTGGTGCTTATTCTGCCTCTTCAAACTGTGTCTTCTCCCTGTTAGCGTGCTTTCTAATTACTTGTTGGAAGGCAGATACGCAGTCCTGGGTAAAGGGACTGTGGTAAGTAGGTCTCTAGTACTGTGGGGGTAAGGTGTGGGGGTGGGGAGGCATTCTCTACTCCTACGATTGGGTCTCAGCCTTTGGATGAGCCTTTCTCCTCGACTGTGACCTTCACCAGTGCTTCTCAGCTTTCTTCCCCCCTCAGGTGGGACAGGATGGACGTAAGGGCCTGGAGTTGGATATTTCCCTTTCTGGTTGGATTTGGACCTGATAAAACCCCAGCAGGTTAGGCTCTGGTAAAACTGTTTCTCCTGAGGGCAAGCCTTGTTAAAAAGAACAGAATGCGGCCCTGGCTGGAGTAGCTCAGTGGATTGAGCGCGGGCTGCGAACCAAAGTGTCGCAGGTTCAATTCCCAGTCAGGGTACGTGCCTGGGTTGCAGGCCATGACCCCCCAGCAACCGCACATTGGGAAAAAAAAAAAAAGAACAGAATGCTCTGCCATATTGTAAAAAAAAAAAAAATCCCCTTCTGCCTGTCAGAAGCACGAAGGGATTTTTCTGATATTCATAGTGAGGATGCGGTAGAGCTCTTGGAGATAAAATTCACAAAAGTTTGGGGCCCCTCTATGACTGGGTCCCCCTCGAGTTTTGTGGGTTTTTTAAAGTTTATTTTATTTTTTAAGGAATTTATTTTATTTTTTTATTTTTAGAGAGAGGGGAAAGATGGGAGAAAGAGAGGGAGAGAAATACCAATGTGTGAGAGATACACTGATTGGTTGCCTCTCGCATGCCCCCCACTAGGGACCTGGCCCACAACCCAGGCATGTGCCCTGACTGGGAATCGAACAGGTGACCTTTCAGTTCGCAGGCTGGCACTCAATCCACTGAGCCACATCAGCCAGGGCTATTCTATTTTTCTAGGGAGAGGGGGAGGGAGGGAGAAAGAGAGGGAGAGAAACATCGATTTGGTTGCTTCTCCTGGCTGGGAATGGAAACCTCGACATTCTGCTTTGCAGGACGAGGCCCAAACAAAGGAACCACACCTGTCGGGGCCCCCTTGGAGTTCTTAACTCTCAGACATGTCCACACTAACCCTCCAGCGGTGCGTCAGTCACAGTTCAGGCTTTCCTACCCCAGCGCCGGCTCCACTGCGGGTTTCTGCCCATGGGAGTGGTGATCTCTGTGCCTGGCTGGCTCTCCCTCATTCGAGGGGCAGCAGTCTGCCCTGTGAGCTCGCGGCTCTGACAGCTCTTAAGAAGACATGTTGGTTTTCCCGTTTGTTCAGCTTTCTGCTTGTTTGTAGGATGGAGTGAAGACCTCTAGGCTTCTTACTTGCCTGACCAGAACCGGAACTCCTCTATTCCTTTTGGTTGTTCTCTTTGTTTTTGTTTTCTTTTTCCCCTTGCTATATGACTTTATTTAATTTCTATAGTAACATATATACAACATAATGTTCACCATCTTAACCATTTTAAGTGCACCGTTCCATGGTATTAAGTAGATTCATAATGTGCTACGTTCACCTTGTAAAACGAAAGCTCTATGCCCATTAAACAATAACTGCCAAGCCCTGGCTGCTATGGCGCAGTGGATTGAGTGCGGGCTGTGAACCAAAAGGTCGCCAGTTCAGTTCCCAGTCAGGGCACATGCCTGGGTTGAAGGCCAGGTCCCCACTAGGGGGCGTGTGAGAGGCAACCACACCACACATTGATGTTTCCCTTTTTCCCTTCCCCTCTCTCTAAAGATAAATAAATAAAACTCTTAAAAAAACAAAATAAAACAATAACTCCCATTCCTCCTCCCTGTAGCCCCAGGCAACCACCATTCTACTTTCTGTCTCTATAGTTTTTTACTGTTCTAAGTACTTCGTGTAAGTGGAGTCATATTTTGTCTGTTTGTGACTGGCTAATTTCACTGAACATAATGTTCTTAAGGTTCATCCATATTGTACTATATGTCAAAATGTCCTTCCCTTTTAAGGCTAAATAATATTTCATTGGATGGATATACAACATTTTGCTTATCTACCCATCCATCAGTGGACACTTGGATTGCTTCCATATTTTAGCTCTTGTGAATAATGCTGCTGTGAACACGGGTACATAACTATCTCTTTAAGACCCTTCTTTCAGTTCCTTAGGGTACATAAGCTTTCAGTGGTTGATAGTTGTGAATTTGTTGCCCTTTTAATGTTCATAGTTTTGATCTTCGTTTTCTTAAATAAGTCCCTTTAACCTTTCATGTTATAATGGCTTGGTGGTGATGGACTCCTTTAGCTTTGCCTTATCTGGGAAGCACTTTATCTGACCTTCCTTTCTAAATGGTAGCTTTGCCGGACAAAGTAACCTAGGTTGGAGGTCCTTGTTTTTCATTACTTTGAATACTTCTTGCCCATCCCTTCTTGCCTGAAAAGTTCCTTTTGAGAAATCAGCTGACAGTCTAATGGGAACTCCCCTGTAGGTCACTCTCGGGTTTTCCCTTGCTGCTTGTAAGATTCTCTCTTTATCTATAACCTTTGACATTTTAATTATGATGTGTCTTGGTGTGGGTCTCTTTGGGTCCAACTTGTTTGGGACCCTCTGTGCTTCTTGGACTTGTACAGCTTCCTGGACTTGTATGTCTATTTCTTTTACCACATTAGGGAAGTTTCCTTCCATTATTTTTTCAAGTAAGTTTTCAATTTCTTCCTCTTCCTCTTCTCCCGGCACCCCTATAATTAGGATGCTGGTACATTTAAACTTATCCCGAGGTTCCTACGCCCATCTTCATTTTTTGAAATCTTTTTTCTTCCTGTTGTTCTTTTTTTTTAAGGATTTTATTTATTTATCTGACAGTTCTGGTTGTTATTTGTTTTTGCGATATAGTTGTAGTTTTCTCCGTGGTTGTGTGAGGAGGTCAAGTTTGTCCACCTATGCCTCCATCTTGACTGGAAGTCTGAAATCTTTCTTATTTTCTAACCTATGGTAATTATTTAATACTACATACCCTCTGTGCACTGATTGATAGCTTATTATAAATTTTGACATGTTTTTATCTTCATTCAGTTCAAAATGTTTTCTAATTTCCTTTATGGCTTCACCTTTGATTTGTGAGTTATCTAAAAGTGCTTTGCTTAGTTTCCAAATATTTAGACATTTTCCAGGTGGCTTCCTGATATTGGTGTCTGTTTAATTCTGTTGTGAACTTAGAGTATAGTTTCCATGATCTCATTTCTTTCGTATTTGCTAAGGTTTGTTTTATGGCCCACAGTATGGTGTGTTTTGATGAGTGATCCGTGTACAGTTGAAGGGAATGTGTATTTTGCTATTGTTGGTTGGAATGTTCTATGAATATAAATTAGGCCAAATAGGTTGATAATGCTCTTCAAGTGTTCTATAGCCTTAATAATTTTTTTGTCTATTTGTTCTATGGATTATGAGAGAGTGACTGTCGTTTCCTGCCATGATTGTGGGTTTATCTATATCTGTTTCCAGTTCTATTCGTTTTTGCTCTCTATGTACTTGAAACTCTGTTAAAAAGGATATATGCCCTACTAAAATACATATTTAAATTAGTGTTACATATACATAAATCTGGAGGAATATCCTCTAAATTATGGATAGTGGTTCCTGGGAGGGCATGGTTACTGGAGGCTTTTAGTCTCTGTTAAATATTTCCATAATTTCAAGGTGTTTTATAATATACATATGTCCTTTTTGAAATTTGAACATATAAAGACATGTTTTATAGGAAAGAGAGAGATGGCTGCATGCCTATGAATGTGTCCTCTCAGCCTGCAGAGCATTCTCTGGCTCGTCTTGGGAAAAGGTCAGCTGGCCGCTCTCTCCCTGTCCTGTTCCTGCCAAGTTCCCAGACCATGGCGTACACCTCCTGCTTCTGCTTCCTTACCAGCCCTTCCTGCCTCGCCTCCTGTCACCTGGCGTTGGGCCCAGGTGCCTGGGATAGAAACAACTTTCTCTTAAAAAAAAATCTATCCTCACCCGAGGACATTTTTTTCATTGCTTTTTAAGAGGGTGAGGAGACAGAGGGAAAGAGAGAAACATTGATTGGTTGCCTTCTACTATGCACCCCTACTAGGGATCAAACCCCACAACCCAGGCATGTGCCCTGATAAGGAATCGAACCAGCAACCCTTCATGAAGTCTGTGGGATGACATCCAACCAATTAAGCCACACCAGTCAGGGCTCTTTCTTTCTGTTTTTGAAAAAATATTTTATTTATATTTATTTATTTATTTTAAATATTTTATTTATTTATTTTTAGAGAGGGAAGGGAGGGAGAGAGAGAGAGAGAGAGAGAGAGAGAGGGAGAGAAACATCAATGTGCAGTTGCTGGGAGCCGTGGCCTGCAACCCAGGCATGTGCCCTGACTGGGAATCGAACCTGCGACACTTTGGTTCGCAGCCCGCGATCAATCCACTGAGCTACGCCAGCCAGGGCTATTTATTTATTTTTAATTACTGCCGTTTGTACAACTAAGTCTTTTTTTTTTTTAAGATTTTATTTATTTATTTTTAGAGAGTGTAGGGAGGGAGATAGAGAGAGAGAGAGAAACATCAATGTGCGGTTGCTGGGGGCCATGGCCTGCAACCCAGGCATGTGCCCTGACTGGGAATCAAACCTGTGACACTTTGGTTCACAGTCCTCACTCAATCCACTGAGCTACGCCAGCCAGGGGTTATTTATATTTATTTTTAGAGAGAGGGGAAGAGAGGAAGAGAAACATTGCTGTGAGATGTCTGCCTCACCGGGGACCAGCCAGGGACCAAATCTGAAACCCAGGCATGTACCCTGATGAGGAATCAAACTAGTGACATTTTGCTTCTCATCATGACACCCGACCAACTGAGCCACATCGGTTAGGGCAAGAAACACCTTTCTAAAGTCACCGTGTAGCCTGCCAACCCAGCAGGCTCTTCCCCACCTCATTTGACTTTGCTGAGCAATTTCATCCACTTTATCCCCAGGACATTTCTGGGATGTTTTCCATTTCCCAAACCCTTATTCCCTCAGGTCACTCCCCTCTCTCGTCACTAGGCTGGCTCTTCCTTTACCCTCAGGAGTCAAAGCCAATGTCTCTGTCTCCAGGAATCCTTGCCTGACCCCCTCCCCGTTCTGCTCCCACCACTCCCTGTGGCAGAGTAATGACTCCTGTTGAACACCTGACTCCCGTGCTGACTTGCAGTCCTATGACGGTAGGGACTTATGTCCACCTGCCTGCTATTGACTCCCTCACAGGCAGATCCCCATTTTGCCTCCTTGCAGCCAATCCCTCCTGTATACCGCTCCCAAGTGAATCATTTCATGTTCAAGAACCTGCAATGACTCCCTAGTGCCTACTGAATCAAGTCCGAACTCTTGCCCTTGGGTATATTTAATTACATCGATAGGACAGGTTTCTGTTCAGTGAGGGAGACAAAGTTAAGAGCAAGGAGACACATTGGGAGAACACTCTTGTGGAGTTTAAGATCAACAAAGGACAGAATCTTCCAGGATCTCTTGTAAATCTACATCCAAACGTCATCAACCTCAATTAAATATGACCAAATAATATGAAAAGATGATATCAGAGTAAATCTGAAAGAATAATCAGCAATGCAGAAATGCTTAAACTCTTTAGTCATCAGAGAAATACAAGTTCAGCGATAATGAGACAATACCTCGGTCAGATTAGCAAAAATCAGACATCCAGATAATGTCACTCATATGAGAATATAGGAATCTGCTGCACTGCCCGTGGGAGCGTGGACTGGTGCAGGCATTGCAGAAAGAGGGATGGCTGTATCTAGTCAAATGGAGACAGAAGTATTTATATCCTATGACCTAGTAAATCCACTCCTGGCTCCTAGGTATACAACCCAAAGACATTCTTACCAGGTCAGTTTGAGGACGGCACTGCAGCATCATTTGTGGAAGGGGAGTGACCGTGGTGGATGTCCCTCCCTGGACGAGTGGAGAGGCCAGAGGTGGGGGATGCCCCACAGAGAACCACGCAGCAGTTAAAGCAATGCCACGTTCACAGAGCAGCCTGGCCGGCTAAAGCCACAGGGCTGGGAGAACAGGGGGCCCGCAGAGCAAGGCCTGCACCACAATGGTGATAATATACAGAAATACAAAGGAACACACACAGTACAAACCAACTGTAAGGAGACATTTTGAGAAATGTGATTATAAATTGAATATTAGGTATTATTGCTAATTTTGTTGAGTGCGATGATGGTATTGCAGTTAGGTAAGAAAGAAAATGGTCAGTGTTGGCGGGCATGCATAGCTGAAAAATATAGAAGTAAAATGGGATGATGTACAGGAAGGACTTTAACATATTTAGTTCAGTGAAGGGAAAAATGAGAAAGATGAAACAAACATATTTTAGGCAAAGATTTCAGCAAAACTTCAAGGCAAAATCCTGGTAATTATTGAGTCTGAGAGTTGAGTATATCAGGGTTTATTGTACTATTGTTTCTACTTTGGTGCATGTATTAAACTTTTATAATAAATTTAAAACAATATTCATGATAAATATTTTCAAGAACATGTTCACACAAGAAGATGAACATTAGTGGACTTCCAGGCAAGATAGAGGCGTAGGCAGACACACTGTGCCTCCTTGCACAACCGAGAGAAGGACAACAACAAATTTAAAAACAAAAAACAACCAGAACTGATAGAAAATCAAACTGTATGGAAGTCCGACAACCAAGGAGTTAAAGAAGACATATTCATCCAGACCGGTAGGAAGGGCTTAGATGGGGAGCCAGGCATCCAGGACTCACGGGAAGGCGGTGGCTGGTCCCACATTTGCTGCAGATAAACCAGGAGGAACAACTGGGGAGCGAGACAGGCCACACAACCCAGGGCTCCAGCACAGGGAAATAAAGCCTCAAAGCCTCTGACTGAAAACAGCTGTGGGGGTTGAGGTGATGGTAGAAACTCCCAGCCTCACAGGAGAGTTCATTGGAGAGACCCACAGGGTCCTAGAACATACACAAACCCACCCACCCGGGAATCAGCACTGGAAGGGTCCAATTTGCTTGTGGGTAGTGGCGAGAGTGACTGAAAGCCACCAGACAGTTGAGCAAGCCACACCGTTCCCTCTCAGACCCCTCCTCCACATACAGAGTCACAACGCAGGGAGGTGGGTTGCCCTGCCCTAGCAAATACATAAGGCTCCACCCCTTATATGTCATAACAGGTGCTCCAAGACAAAAAAGCATGGCCCAAATGAAAGAACAGATCAATGCTCCAGAAAAAATACAACTAAGCAATGAAGAGATAGCCAACCTATCAGATGCAGAGTTCAAAACACTGGTAATCAGGATGCTCGCAGAAATGATTGAGTATGGTTGCAAAATATAGGAAAAAGTGAAGGCTATGAAAAGTGAAATAAAGGGAACCAACAGTGAAGGGAAGGAAACCGGGACTAAAATAAACAGTTTGGGCCAGAAGGAAGAAATAAACATTCAACCACAACAGAATGAAGAAACAAGAATTCAAAAATATGAGGAGAGGATTAGGAACCTCCAGGACAACATTAAGTGTTCCAACATCCAAATCATAGGGGTGCCAGAAGGAGAACAGGAAGAGGAAGAAATTGAAAACTTATTTGAAAAAATAATGAAGCAGAACTTCCCCAATCTGGCAAAGGAAATAGACTTCCAGGAAGTCCAGGAAGCTCAGAAAGTCCCAAAGAAGTTGGACCCAAAGAAGCACACACCAAAGCACATCATAATTACATTACCCAAGATTAAAGAGGAGAGAATCTTAAAAGCAGCAAGGAAAAGGAGACAGTTACTTACAAAGGAGTTCCCATAAAACTATCAGCTGATTTCTCAAAAGAAACCTTACAGGCAAGAAGGGGCTGGAAAGAAGTATTCAAAGTCATGAAAGGCAAGGACCTACAACCTAGAATACTCTACCCAGCAAAGCTTTCATTTAGAGTGGAAAGGCAGATAAAGTGCTTCCCAGATAAGGTCAAGTTAAAGGAGTTCATCATCACCAAGCCCTTCATATACAAAATGCTAGAAGGACTTTTCTAAGAAAAAGACTAAGCAAACAACTAAAACAGGAACAGAATCACAGAAATGGAGATCACATGGAGGGTTATCAGTGGGGTGGGGAGATGAATGGGGGAAAAGGTACAGGGAACAAGTAGCATAAAAGGCATGTAAAAAGTAGATGGGGGGAGGTTAAGAATAGTATAGGAAATGTAGACGCCAAAGAACTTATATGTATGACTCACAGACATGAACTAAGGGGGGGGATGTGGGTGGGAGGGGGTGTGCAGGGGAATAAAGGGGGGGAATGGGACAACTGTAATAGCATAATCAATAAAATATATTTAAAAAGAAGATGAACATTAAACATGTTTGAGTCATTGTCTATGGAGGGGTACAAAATAGAAGTAGGAAATCAGGACAAAGGGAAGGAAGGAAGGAAGGAAGGAAGGAAGGAAGGAAGGAAGGAAGACATTAATGCTCAGTGATGATTGCTCCAAACTGAGGAGAATGACAAACTTTACCCTCTACACCTAAAGCCCAAAAGAAGAGGGATAAGTTGATACCATCTATAATTCTACCACGGTGGTACTTTAATTTTCTTCTGTCGAAGCCTCTAACCTTCACTCCTGGGCACACTATACTTTTCTGCATAGCTGTCCCCATGATGGGTACACTGCTCTGTGCCTTGCTTAAGTAACAGGGATGAACTTTTCGTTCACCCAGTGCCGGTCTGGGGCTAGGAACTCTGGGTCTCTAATCTCATTATCTGCGTTTTACAGATGTGGAAAACTGAGGTCAGAGAGGAGGTTCTTTGTCCGCTTCCTACTAAACCACAAAGCTGGAATTCCGAACCCCTTGGCCGCAAACCCTTTGGCTTCCAACTCGCTTGGCCTCAGACACCCAGCTTGATTGCACCAAGGGGGTCCAACAGCTTCTTCATCATCATCATCATCATCATTATTTTAAAGAACCGCCTGTGGTCCATTATATTGATGTGGGGTTATTTAGTAACTGCTCTTCTATTTGTGAGAATTTGCATTCTTTCTAGGATTTTGCTTCATAGATAGTCCTGCAAAAAAAAACCAAAAAACTATCTTCAGGTTTAGAGCTCTCTGCTCCTGTTGAACGATTCCCTCACGGGGAGTGTGGTTAGCTGGTGCTCACCTCGAAGCGTGGATCTCATTATGGCAGTGACTTTAGGCTGAGGGAGTTTCCATGAGAGGAAATGCAAGGAGAGGGGGCCATGCATCTGTGCGGGGGCCAGGAAATGCAGCAGGAGTGAGGCCCCTGGCCAGGCAGGAAGTCAGATCCTGATTGACTTCTGTGGTCGTCACATTTTTCTACTGCTTTTCTGGTTCAAGGTTGGGAATGGGGTACTCCAGACTGGGCTGGTGCCGTGGGACGCAGTGCGAAGCTGCTGTGTGTGGGAGGTGGGTGGCTGGGATTGCCTGGGGCTCCGGCAGCCTCGAGTCCTTGGCCACTGGCCTGGCCAGCCTGGGAGGGGTCAGCTGGGGATAGGCAGCAAGTAAATATAGATCCAGGGAAGGAAGCCAGGCAGGCCGGCCCTGCACCAACCTCTTGCTGGGAGGCTGGGGCGGGCGGGGAGGGAGGATGTCCTGGCATCTTCTTCACCAGTCCTGGTTGACACCTGGCCCAGCAGCTCCCTGGCATTGCTGAAAGTGTCTGGGGACGGTGGGCAGGTGTGGCGGGGACAGAGTCTCCAAGGGGATCAGAGTGGGGGTTAGTGGGAAGCCGGTCAAGAGATGTTGTTCCTGTGTGACTGACAGCCAATCACATTTCCTCTCTGCTGATCCCTCTCGGGGAAGTTGCCAGGCTTGAAGAGTCGGGGCTGAGGAATGAGGGACGGACTCGTGGAAGGGATGTGTGGTCCACAGTCCAAGGGGCAGGGACCGGGCCTCCTTACGGTCCCTCTCCCACCCCGGGGCTCTTGCTTCTTCTGGAGAGATGTCTTGATGTAAATTTATTTTCCCTTGCCCTCTGCCCCTCACTCTGGGCTGGCCCTCTCTGTCCCTTGAGCTTGGGGGCCACCAGACCTGTCCGTCCCCAGCTCCAGAGTCACCCCCTAGCCTGGCTGTCCTTGCACCCCGCCCCCAGGGCTGCAGCCCTGCACCAGCTACACACCATACATACTGTGTCCACCTGGTCCAGCCAAGACCCCTCAGACCCCTGACTCCGGGAGGCGAATTCCAGCAAGGTGGTCACTCCACCACCTATGCATTTATTGGCAAAACCTGTTCCCAGGCATTGAGAGCAAGGGTGCTTGCAGAATGGGGTGGGTGACTTCCTTTTCCAGTGGGCAAGGTGCAGAGAGTCGGAGGGGACAGAGACATCCCAGGCAGAATGACAAAACCAGCAGCTAACATTTATTGAGCTCTTCCTCTGGGGCCTGAGGCTAGGCTTTGTCCTATGACAACCCTAGAGATCGGTATGGTTACCATTCAGGTCACAGAAGTGGAGAAAGTGAAGTGCTGGGAGGCAGCCGTCAGCCTCCAGGGATGTACCCAAGGGCTTTCCATCAGGAGTGTAAAGCCTCCTTTCTTTCCTGCCACACCTCGGATCTCGGTTTCAACCATCTCTTACTGCTTCCAGTTCTCTCAACTCTTTATACATATATATTAAAGATTTTATTTATTTATTTTTAGAGAGAGGGGAGGGGAGGGGAGGGGAGGGAGGAAGAGAGAGAAACACCCATGTGTGGTTGACTCTCGTGCGCCCCCTACTGGGGACCTGGCCTGCATCCCAGGCATGTGCCCTGACTGGGAATAAAACAGGTGACCCTTTGGTTTGCGGGCCAGCATTCAGTCCACTGAGCCACACCAGCCAGGGCATATTTTTGTTGTTGTTTTTTTTAAATAGATTCTGCCCATATTCTGCAGGACCCACTGTCTCCTACCCCAGTTGATAAATCTGGGTTCTCCTCAAGATTCGGCTTGGGTGGGGTTGGGGGCAGCGGGTCTCTAATGGCGGGTCTCTAATGGCGGGTCTGGGTGTGCGTGAAGCCCAAGTACAAGTATAATGATAGCTCTGAGAAAATACACAATAAATTACAAACTTCCCTCCCTCCTCCCACCCCACCTCCTTCCTCCCCCGCCCCCCATCCTAATCTAGAGCAGACTAAGGGTTGTGCGTCACTCCCCACTCCTGGGCAGGGCCTTGCCTCAGTCACCTCTGCGTCCACAGGGCCGAGGGGTTCAGTAAATGCTTGTGGAATGAATGCGTAAGTGAATGAATGAGAGCACTGGGGTAGGGAGCAAGGAAGTGGGAGCCCTGATTCCCACCCCTGGGTGTCTCCCCTTGCCCCCCCCACCTTATCCTTCCCAGGACTCCTTTCTCCGCTGCAGAGAAAAGGGTCCCTCGGTAGGGGGTGGGGGCAGAGGAGGGGAAGGGACAGCCTCGGGGCATCGCTAAGCACGGGGGGGGCCGGGGGGGGGGCGGCGCGGATGACTGAAGCGGAGCACACAGATCTCTGGCCTCGGGATCAGGAGACCGGGGTTCAAACCCCAGCTGTGTGGCTCGGGAGCTGTGTGGCCTTGGGCAGGCTTGACAAAGAATGATGGCTACAGCCTGACAGTCCTCTCAGAGTTTAAGGAGCCCTTTGTTCGCATTTATCTTTAGTCCTCAGCATCCACCCTGTAATGGGGGAACTACTATCCAATGCCCATTTTGCAGAAGAGGAGGCAGAGGCCGGAGAGGTTAAGGGACTTGCCCTAGGCCACACAGCCAGCGGGGAACTTGAACCCACCCTCCCCACGCCCTGCCTCACGAGCGCCCCCGGCTGTGCCATGAGGAAGTGGAGCCCAGATCTAAGTCTCCCAGCAGGGAGTTCCCATGTGGCAGTGCGGCAGCAGGGGGCGCTGTAATGTGAATGCCCTCATGTGGGCTCTACTGGCCATGTCCAGCCAGAAAAGCCAGCCTAGCCATTGTGGAAGGTTTCCTAGACACCCCAGCCTTCCCCTACCCACAGCCGTGGGGCCTCAGCTGCTGCCCCAGGGGGGGCCCTGGGAGTCTATGCGTTGCCCCCAAACTTCTGCGTTTCCCGAGAGAGCGGAGCGGTGGAGTGGCGGGGAGGTCCAGTGCCCAGGTCCTCCTCTCACACGGGCATGGGCACCTCGTCGTATTCATCCCGACCTTCCTCCTCATCAAAGCTTGGCTTGGCATCGTCAGCGTCCAGCTGGAGAGCGGGATGGGAAGGAGACAGGGTGAGCGGCCCAGGGGCCAGAGGAGCCCCACCCTGGCACCAGGAGGTACCTCTGGAGTTAGGAAAGGCCTGGCTTTCTTTGAACCTTGGATGAGTCCTGCCCGACAGCCCCTAAGTCTGGTCAACAAGAGAGATTCCCACAGGGTGGGGAGCCCCTGGGGATCTGATGCCCTCTGAAGGCGTGGACCTGCAGAGTGTGGGCAGGGGACTCCTTCACCAAGGCCGCCCCACAGGGACCTGCGTCACGTCTTAGGAGAATTCTACTGGAGGAGCGACTCTTCCAAAGTGATTTGGAAGACCGCAGGCCCAGCCACCCAGTGGCTGGGACAGCTCATGTGGAACACACCCTGGGTGCCTCTCAACCCTTTCAGCAACCCTGAAGCGACCCCTTTTACAGGTGAGCAAACCCAAGGCACAGAGGAATGAGGCCACTAGTTCCAGGTCTTACGCTAGGACACGGCAGTGCCAGGATTTGAACCCAGACCCCAGATCCAGACCTGAAACACACTGCCCTCTGCCTTCCTTAGTTCCGAGACCCACGCCCTCTGATGCGCCCTCCCGGTGCCAGCTCTGGAGCCCTGCCTGCCAGCTCCTGCTCTCTCTGCACCCTCCCTCCCACCCCAGGCCTCGGGGGTGGAGGTGGGGAGCGGCCACTCACACACTGGAGCTCCAGGTTCCGGAAGATGAGTGGCAGCAGGAAGCGGCGCAGGGGCACCGTGAGGATGAGGATGAAGGGCAGGGCCAGGGAGGTGCTCTGGAAGGATTTCACCGCCCACAGCACCACCAGGCAGATGATCTGGATGCCCGTGAACAAGTGCATGCGCCAGGTCTTTACCTGTGGGCCCAGGCTGGGGTCATCGCCTGCCCTGCCCAGGCACCCAGGACCCCCACCCCACCCGGGGCTGGGCACCCGGAGGGCCCTGTACCCGCTTGACGTAGGGCGCGTCCGGATGGTACTTGGGTGGCTTGAAGAGAAGCAAGATGCGGTCAAAGAGCTGGATGCCACTGAGGGACGTGACTCCCATGTAGAGGAAGATGCCAAACAGCACGGCCAGGGGGATGAGGGACAGGATGGGCCCCATGAGGATGGACAGGCCTGCGGGGAGAACCAGGAGGAGGCGCTATAATGTGAATGCCCTCATGTGTGCTCTACTGGCCATGTCCAGCCAGAAAAGCCAGTCCACCCATTGTGGAAGGTTTCCTAGACCCCCCTATCCTTCCCCCACCCACAGCCGTGGGGCCTCAGCTGCTGCCCCAGGGGGGCCCTGGGAGTCCACCGGCAGGGTCCAGGGAATGAAACCATGGGTGCCATGTGGAGCCCTTTCTCTGGATCCTTTTAACTGACACTACCCTGTTTTCCAGACGAGGAAACAGAGAGGTGAAGGAACTTGCCTGAGGCCACACAGCTAGTCACCTGCAGAGCAGGGAGTCAAGCTCCAGCCTGCCTAACTTCAAAGCCGACTCCTTTAACCTAGGAGGGGCCCCGGAGGTCAGAAAAGCCCACATTTTTTCTTGCCCCAGCCCAGAATGCCTCCATCACCCTCCACTGGCTAACACCAACTTCGCCTCCTATAAGAAACAACCCTCCCCTCCCCATCGGCAATCACGGAGCTGCCCACAGCAAGCCCAGCTGGGCTCTCGGCCTCTGTAGGCTCAGATCACCCCCCACCACCATGGCCCTCTGCCCTCTGCTTCCCTGGCCCCACACTATGCCCGGGGCCCTGCCCTTTGCATCAGTTGCAGAGCGGCTGAGCTAGGGAGCCCCCAGGGCCACCTAATGAACCCTCTAATGGAGCAGAAAGGGAAACTGAGACCCAGAGACAAGAAGGGATATCGAATTAGCAGCAGGGCAGGGCAGACCCACAGGTCACTGAACTTCTGTCTAGACAGCGCTTCAGGAATGGAAGAGGCCCTCCCCTCCTCCCCTGCTCAGACGCCCATCTCTGGGTGTTTCCTCCCGAATTCCATCACGTGAATAACACACCGGGGAGATGAGGGCAGCAGGCAGGTCAGGGGGGCTGCAGGGGGCCGGATCCTAAGGGGCAGGTGCTGGAGGCCAGGGGCAGGGACGGGAGTGGTGGCGGGTGTGGCCAGCCCTCACTCACCCACAAGCACAGAGACCAGGAGCCCGCTGATCCGCTGCTCCTTGACCTCCTGGATCTGCGATGCAGCCCCCGGAGTGCTGGCCTTGCCCATGACGGTGAGGGCGTTGGCGTGGGTGACAGAACGCACAGTGGTGGCGCTGAGCCAGGGCATCCCGAAGATAGCGGCCACCCCGCCCATGCTCATGACCAGCAGCAGGTCCAGGTGGAAGCCGGAGCCCTTGATCAGCTTGCGCTCCGGTTTGCTGATGATCAGCCTGGGGGTGTGGGGGTCAGGGGTGAGCGGGGGCTCTCCCTCCCCCGCCCTCTCAGCTCCCCACTTCCTTCCATCGACTTGAGTTTCTTGGCACCTCAGTTTATCCCTCTGTGCCCATCTCCCTTGGAGTTCCTCGCTCCCTTCCTTCCCACCCCCGTCTTGAGAATCCAGACTCTAAGAGCAGACATGCCCTCAGGCATCACCTGGAGTGTCCACAGGAGGATTTGCTCTGAAGCTAACGGAGTGTCGGCTGTGGGGAGCATCCCTGGTACGGGCCCCTTCTAAGACCTGCCCCCTTATTCTGTCGTTTTCATGTTGTGTTTCCTTCTTTCAAAGGCCTCCCCAAATGACACATTGTCAGGTCCCTGCCCCTGCCCGTCCATCATTCTTGCGAATAGGGAGGGCCTCGCGTTCTGCTGGGACTAATTAGCGTCAGCCCTCGGTGCCTTGCCTGCCTGCAACCTGCCCCTTTCTCTCTGCCTCGGACTCTCTGGGCCCAGCCCCCACGCGGGCTCTTACGTGGTGATCTGGGACTCGAGGAAGATGAGGATGAAGACCAGAAGTGCGGGCAGAGCGGAGGCGAACATCATCCAGATGGGGAACTCGGAGTACAAGCCCAGCGGGTGGATGACCCAGCCCCGGGCGGAGGAGTTGGACACCTTGAGGCCCGAAGGCACGCTGAGTTTCTGCAGGAGGGGGGCGCTCGTCAGAACCCTGGGACGGAGGGGCGGGGGGCCAGGGAAGGACGGGGGGAGACGGAGTCCTGGGCCCTTGGGAGCTCACTTATACTGCACACCCACTTTGTCCCCAGTCCCTACACTAAGCCTTTTTTGGACATCTTGTTCCCAGCGTCATAGATGAGAAGACAGTGTCGGAGAGGTTATGGGGCTTGCTTTTTGTCACGCCACTATGTGGTGGCGGAGTGAGACTCATGTTCAGGGCTGCCTGGCACCAGAGCAGGTTCTTTCCCGCTGCCCTGGGTGAAGCCATGGAGGGGGGCAAAATGACCTGGGCCCTTGCTGCAGCCCGGGGGTCCCGCAGGGCTGTGGGGAGGATATGGGGCTTCCAGGGGAGGTGGGCAGGGGTAGGGGTAGTTCTAGCGGGCATCGGCTCTGGGAAAGCCGTCCTGGGGAAGGAGCAAGCTGGAGAAACGACATGAGGGTGGAAGCCAAGGGTCACCTGGGTGTAGGTGTCCTTGATGAAGAAATCCACAATGACCATGATCAGGATGGAGATGGGAACCCCGAAGTCGCCGATGACCCGTCGCAGCTGCGGGCAGGTGGAGGAACCGGGGGTTAGTGCCCAGGTGCTCCCTGCCTCCCACTTGCCCGTGCTCCCGCCCTGTCTTCACCCAGGGGCCCTGCTCTTCCCAGGGGGGTTGTCAACAGGGTGCCCTGTTCTGTACCTCAGTGTGCTTACCTCCTGGCCTCTCCCTTTGGACCTGCCCTACCCCTGGCCCCCCAGCCTCTCCACCCCCTTGCAAGCACCGTCCGTCCACGGCCCGCTATTGGGTTCTCAGCCTGGGAGTGCTGAGGAACCGAGACGGGCTTGCCCGAAGAGTGAGACCCTGGACGAGGAGGGGGCCGGGGAGGCTTGGAATTGGGAAGGAGAATCTAGGGTAAGGAGGGAAGCTAACGGCATTGGGAAATGGGGGGTGCTTCCGACTGAGAGAGGGCAGTGCAGGCAAGGGCAGGTGGAGATCACAGGCTGACCTTGCCGGGGAAGTAGGAGCTGTTCTTGAACTTGCGCAGCGTCATGGCGAAGAAGAAGGTGCCGGCCATAAGCACGAGGGAGAGGAGGGCTGTGTTGGGCAGGGCAGCCTGAGGTTTGGGCTCTATCGTCACGTTGTGGATGTAATTCTTCTGCAGCGGGTGGTCCTGGAAGATCTGCAGCAGAAAACCAAGGCATCCTGTTCCCTTCACCCATCCATCCTCCGTCCATCCTCCATCTACCCATCTGTCGTCCATCCACCTATCTTCTGCCTCAACCGACGTGGCTACAGAGGGGCAATGGGATTCTACAGCTTGGTTTCCAGGAGTGAGGACCAGCTAGGCTTGGGTGGGGTGGGCCGTGAAGGCAATGAGTGTGTGTGTGTGTGTATGTGTGTGTGAGTGAGTGTGATCACCCAGGGCCCGGGAGACGTGCGAAGGCTGCAGCGCAGGGCTTCAGGGCCTTGGGAAGACGCACCAACCAGCAGAGTCAGGGGCAGACAAACAGTGTCTGCCCTTCCTCCACATAAAGCGCAGACACAGTATAAGGTGGCGGCACTGAGGGGGCAGGGTGTGTCCTCCGCAGGACCCATGGTTCTTGGGGGCGTGTGCAGGGGAGGAAGGGGACTTCAGCAGAGCCTCAGTCACCCCCGCCGCCCCAGCACACACGCAGCTCCCCATTTGCTCCTCACACACACGCTTACCCATTAGTCAGTCTGCGTGTGGTTGTGAGCATGGACATGTCACTGCATGAGGCTGTGAGCATAGACATGTCACTCTGCATGTGGTTGTGAGCATGGATGTGTCTCTCTGCGTGTGGTTGTGAACACGGACATGTGTGCACAGAGGGGCCTCTCATGCACGGTCATACTGCCTAGTCACGGAAAGAGTACAGTGGCAGGTGTCAACATGTGCGTGGTCACAGTCACATACCGTGAAAACACGGCCACGCAAAAGCCATGCAGAAGACATGTGCACAGTCTGTGCTCAGTCTCACGTGGAAGAACCCCCGTGTTCGTTCCCACGCCCGCCCACCTTGATCAGCTTCACGAACGTCTCATAGATGAAGATGAGGGAGATGAGGAAGGAGAAGATCTCCTGGGTGTAGCGGGAGATGAAGCGGACCAGGAAGCTGCCCTCGAAGGCCACCACCAGCACCACGAACAGGATGAGCCAAAAGCCAATCCACACACGACCCACGAGGTACTCCAGGCCGTTCCTGTCGCAGAACTGCAAGTGTCAGAGGGAGCTGGGGTCAGACAGAGGGACCCTGCGCTGTGCATCCGGAGGGGCGGGGTGGGGCGGGGCGGGGCGGGGCGGGGCCCGGGGCGGAGCCCCGGGCGGGGCCGGAACGGAGCTACCGAGAAGAAGGCTTCCTCGAACACCAGCAGAGGCCCTGAGAAGCCCACCACAAGCAGGGGCTGAGCCGCCAGCAGGGCGAAAAGGATGCCCTGCGCCGCGGTGGAGATGAGCAGCTCCGACACGCCCATCTGGTTCTGGGTCTTCTCTCCTGTGGGTAGAAGTCACGGCAGGGTCAAGGTCGGGAGATCGTGTCCATGGGCCAGGGGAGCATGTCAGGGCCGGCTGACGCAGGGGTCCGGGGTGTCAGACTGGAGCGGAAGTCAGGGCCCATGCAGAGGCCAGAGGCTCTGAGGACGCGGGGGGCGAGCGGAGGCACTGACCCAGAAGGCCGCCAAAGGTGATGGAAGGCGACAGGGCGGCAAAGTAGATGAAGATGACAGCAGCCAGCACCTGGGGGCTGAGGGCGTCCGTGATGTCACTCAGGTAGCGAGGGTAGCGACGCTTTATGTCACGCACCAGGCCCCCGAAGAGAAAGCCTGTCCGCTGCAGAGGGTCATCTGGGCCACCAGGCACCCCTGGACCCCCATTTAAATCTGTAGTGAAGGACAGGAACGTGGTCACAGGGGGTCACAAGGGGAGGAGTGAGGAGAGGGGCGACGAGGGAGTATCACCTGGTGGGAATGGAGTGGCCGAGGGGGCTGGGTGGCATGGGGGAGGGAGAAGGGGCCCCAGGGTATCTGATGGGAAGAGGGGACCCAGGGGCTCACAGGGGGGTGGGCACGGGCGTCTGAGGGTCTGTGGGGCTCAGACAGCCTCCGGCTGGGCAGGACAGGTACCTAGGCCCTTGTAGAAGCCGGGGTCCGGCTTGGCGGGGCTGGGCAGGTAGCGCCTGCGCAGCAGCTCCCTCTGCACGGGCACCAGGCTGAGCAGGGCCTGCTCCGAGGGTGCATCTGAGGGGGGCAGCACCAGGCTGCAGTCCAGGAAGCCCTCCAGCGAGCGCACCAGCTCTCCCCGACCCTTCGCCAGGTACGCGTCCATGCGGAACACCTGGGGGCCGGAGAGGGGGTCAGGGCAGCCCGCACCTGCTGGGTGGAAGGGACCCAGGAGTCCACGGCCAGGGCTCCCCCCCAGCACCTCTCGCCCAGGTCCTTGGGGCTAGGAACCGCTTCGCTTGCCTGCCTCCTTCACCGTCCGCTCTGAGAGGGTGTGGGGAGGCAGGCGGGCCCCGAGTGAGGAAAGGAGGAAGAACTATAAAGCAAACCGGGTGGCTTGCAGCCGACCAGACGCAGCCAGAGCAGACCAGGCCGTACCAGGCCAGGATAGACCAGGGAGGTCCGTGTGGACCATGGTGGGCCAGAGGAGGCCGGGCCAGACCGGGCAGGGCTGGGCCCGGTTACTCGGGTCGGGCAGGTCAGAAGCAGCTGTATTAGACTGAATGGGCCAAACTGGTGACGCTCAAGTGCCCAGGGCCAGCCCAGACTGGAGAGTGGGTCTTCACTGCCACCCAGCTCCCGGCAGCCCCCCCCGCCCCCCTCGGAGCCCTCGCCGGCGCCTCCTCACCCTCTCCGACATGAGGGTGGCAGCGGCCCGGCCGAGCTGGCTGTAGTCCGTGTGAGGGGCCTCGGGCCCCAGCAGCACGAGCAGGAAGCGCACGGGCACCGGCAGCTCCACCGCGTCCTCCAGCTCTGTGGGCTCCCGCAGCCGCACGAAGCCCAGCACCGGCCGCTCCAGGAAGGCGGCTCGGCCTGTGGGACAGGACAGGGTGGGGGACACGGTGCCGTCAGGCCGGGCTGCTGCTGGGGCCCAGGAACAGGGAGAGGGGCAGCAGGGGGTGTACAGGGGTGAGTGGGTAGGGGGCACCACTGCTCACCCACTAGCACCAGGGTGGCCTCTGAGTCCGGGGGGATCTTTTCCAAAATTCCCGATGGAGAGCGGCCTTCAGTGCCCCTCTCTCCCTGTTGGAAGGAGGGTGGTAAGGGGGACATCCAGCCCCCTCCTCTCTCATTTCTAACCACGTCCAGGTGTAGGCTTGCCGCCTCCCTGCACACAGCCCTCGCACGGCCTCACCTGTTCACAGAAGAGCTGAGTTTCCAGCGAGGGTTGCTGGGGGAGCAGAGGCTCTGAGGGGTCCCCGGAACGCGTCAGGACCGTGGGCTTCACACCCCCTAGGGCCTCGAGGTCTCCGGCGTGGCTGCAGGAGACAGAGGGGACGCGGGCTGAGTGGGCTGAGCTCGTGGGCTCTTAGTGGAGCACTGCCGGTGGGAGGGACCAGCTAGGGCTTTCCAGGGACCAGGCTGCAGGGTCCCCGGGGCAGGGGAGGCAGCTTCTTCGGGAGGTCGTAGCGGAGGCAGGCGCGTGGCCTCCGTCTGGAATGACTAGGTGGAGCCAGAAGGATGAATGGAAGGGAGGGGCTGGAGAGTCTGCCCTCCTGGGAACCAGTGGTCCCCAAATCTAAGCATGGAGACACGGCCGCCCCTCAAGAGGTGTCAGAGGCAGGAGCTGCCCTGGAAGAAAAGTGGGCCCCGACCTGGCGGGCAGGGCAGCACGGGGACTCCCAGGGGGAGCTCGGGGCTGGTGGGCCAGGGAAGCGGGCCCTTTGGGAGTGGAGCCCAGGTCCGGGCAGGCAGGGGCACCTGTGTTTGAGCAGCAGGACCCGGAGCAGCTCGTCTCGGTCCTGAGGCCGGATCTGCTCCTCGTAGATAAACCCGTCCAGCAGCTGGTTGGCCACTCCAGCCAGGGAGGTCTCCGGCAGATCCAGGAGGACGGTCCCTGCAGACCGTGGAAGGGTCAGCTGGATCGTGGCCCTCCTCCTCCTAGCAAGCTTCCCGTGCCGTGCGGGGGTCGCAGAGGGGCCCCACAGGGCTCACCCTTGGCGAAGGCTCTCTGCAGCTCCAGGAGGCTCCAGAAGGTGAGGTAAGACAGGTGTGGGCGGCCCCAGGCCCCGTCCCCGCCGAGGTTCTCCTCCAGCCGCACCCAGCGCGCAGCCTCCATCCACCGAAGCTCCTGGTTCTTCTCGTCCATCACCAGTTCATGCAGCTCCACGTAGACCTGCGGCCCCGCAGACCCGAATCAGCCCGTCACCGGGCTCAGGGCCGGGCTATGGGGAGACCGGCAGCCCAGGGCCCCGTGGGCACTCAGCAGGCTCTGAGGGATGTCTGTAGGAGGTCTGGGGCCCCGGAGCATTTGGGGGCAGATCCCCAGCTCAGAGGGACATCGGAGCTCCAGCCTGGAGTGTGAGTGAGATGGGAAATGTGGGGAGACGCCTGTGGGTCCCAGAGGTGCGGCCCGGCCCGCGCTTCCGGCTCTGTTCCCCAGCCTCCCTGAGCTGACTCCCCAAGCCCAGACTCCACTTCAGGGGAATTTGGGGAACCTCGGGACCAAAATGGGTGTGGGGCGGGCACTTCAAAGGGAAAGGAGAGGGAAACCTTTGGGTCACTGGGCCGCCTCCTGCCTCTAGGAGTTTTGAGTAAGAATGTCGTTCAGCTTGTTCTTGGGTTTCTTTGGGGCCAGGTGGCCACTCTCAAGGGCTTAGCTGAGGGCAGGGCAAATGTCCTAACCAGCAAGACGGTCTGGGGGCCCAGCAAGGATATGGGGGGCCTGGGCAGAGGGGAGCATTATTCACTTCAGCACTCCCCAGGGAGCTCCTGACCGCCCAGCCAGGGCCACAGGGCTTGCGGACTCCGACCTCCGTGGACCAGTTTCTCTCTGCCCTGCGAACTCCTTCCTCCGTGGACGGGGGCCCGGGTCTCCCTGAGCGATGGGGCTGACCTCTTCTCTCCCGCCGGTTTCCCAGGACCCCCACTCCTTCTCGGTCTGTCTGTGGCCTGTTTGAAGCCGTGCCCACCCTTGCCCCCCCTGGTAGGATGGTGGGTCCCAAGGGCCGCACAGGGAGGAGGCTGGGGGGAGGCGGGGGTCCTCACCTCGTGGGTGCCTGGCTGCACGGTGGTGTGGTAGTCTACGGTGGTCGGCGGCTCGGTGAGGTGCGCTGGAAACCCAGGGGCTGGTCAGTGCTGCCCGGAGACAGTCCTGTGCCCCCCGCCATCAGCCTCAGAAGCCAGTGCCGCATAATGTCCGGCTGGGACCCTTGTGCCCTCCACCCACCCCTGCCACCCGGTGGCTGTGGCTCCCCACGCCTGTCCTTGGCTCAGCCTGGCTCTGTCACCCCACGCCTAGCACTGTGAGGACCCTGGGGCTCATCCTCAGTGACCCACAGGAGGGTCGTCTCCAAGGCGATTGGAGAGACCTGAGTGGCAATTTTCAGGGTTTTCTTAGGGTCTCCTCCCCCTCTTGCCACCTTCTGGGACCAGTTTCCTTCCCTCTCACCTGCCTCAACAATCCTGCCAGCCCACAGCTTCTCCCCGCCTCCAAGCTGAGCTCTAGGCACCAGGGTGGGGTCTGCCCTTATATTGCCCGCATGCCCCCCCACCCCAGACCGCATTCCCAGAGGGGCCTCTTATCTTCAATACCAACTGCCTGCACTTAAGTCCTGTTGACAGTAAATAGGTGCCTGCCTGGGGCTCCCCAACTAAGACCTTGGACAGGCAGAGGAAGGTTTCCTGATATCTCTCTGCTCTGGGGGTTCCCCCAAAGCCCCTCATTTTTCAGGACCTCTGGACCCCCAAACAGAGCAATGTCCCCAGAACAAGGCCAGTGCCTGGCCTAGAAGCCAGCGTTGGATGGGCATGGTGGCACGTGGGCTCCTGGCACGTGGGCTCCATTGTCCCAGACAGGCCTGGCTGCCCCTCATGACTCTGAGGGGCATGGTGACGGTGACGGGTGACTGGTCCTGCCCACTGCCCCCGTCCCCTCCTGTGATCATTTCAAACAAAACTCTGTTTATGCTCCAATCAGCCAGGATTGTCGGAAAACTGCCCTGGGGCTGGGGCAGTGGGGAGGGAGTTCAGAGAAGGGGGGAGGACAGGTTCCCCCAATGTCCCTGCCTGGGGCTCAGCACCTCACCCCAGCGGAGAGGGCAATGCGGCTCACCTTCAGGCTCCTCCACCTGGGGTGCAGGCATGCCTGGGTCTTCATACTCCTCCTCCTCTAGAATCTCTTCTAGCCCCTCTTCGTAATCCTCCTGCGGGAAGTGGCCATCAGGGCGCGGCTGTGAGGGGCTCCCCGAGTCCCCAGGAAGGTAGGAGTTTGGGGCCAGGTGCCCAGCGCCCCCAGGAGGAGCCCAGCAGACGCCAGGAGAGACTCACCCGCAAATCCCCCATGGTGCTGTCCCGACCGTCCGACTGTTCTCAGGGATCTGAGCCCCCAGCATAACCCGCACCGCGGGTGCCTGCAGGGAAGGCACAGGCCGAGTGAGGTGCAGGGCATTTCGGGGTCTCCTGGTCCTCCCCAGAGGGGGCTGCATTTGAGTGGAGGGGGAACCCAGGTGTTGGGAGACAGTGGGGTCAGAGGAAGGAGGTATGGGTGGAGGGCATGAGCCATCAAACTGGGGAAGGGAGGGGGCCCTGCTCTGGGGTGAGGGTTGGGTAAGTGCTGGCCATGGGGGTGCCCCAGAGCCTATGCGTGAGATTGTCCCCACTGCTCAGAGCTTGCCCCTCGAAGATCCTGACCGTGTATGTTTTTGCTCCCTCTTCTGTCCCTTCCCGCCCCGTCTCCCCAGGTTTCCCTGCCTCTTCCATCTTTCTTCTCTTTCTTCCTTCTCTGGCCTTGCTTCTGCCTGGGCCTCAGGTCCTGGAATTCTCATGGGTGCTGCTGAACCTTAGGCCGTAGAAGTCCTCCCGCCCATGGGGCTGGCACTCTGGCCTGCTCCCCACCTGGGAGGTGGAATGGTCAGAGGGCCCCCCAGAACCAGAGAACCCAGAGATTCCGGCTGCCTCTCTGCTACTGCCTGGCCGAACAGCCTTGGGCACGCCCAGACTCTGTCTAGGTCAGCGATTTGCAAACTTTTTCATTTCACGGCACGCATAAACTAATAACTAAAATTCTGTGGCGCACCAAAAATATATGTTTTGCCGAAGTGACAAAGAAAATCAGGCATGATTCTGATTCATTCACAGCGGATGGCTATTGTTGTGCCCCCCGCGGTCATTTTTTATTTGACAGTCTGAGGGCAAAAGCCTGAGCCCCCGACTGCACAGTCAGGTGCTGCATGCTTTCAAACGTCTAGCGGGCACCCGCGTGCTATGGCCCAGCGGTTGAAAATCGCTGCTCTGCGGTCTCCGTCATTCCATCTGTCTGACAAGAGGGCCTTCCTCCCGGGGTTCTGAGAAGACGGGAGAATGGAGGTGCCTTGTGCTCCTCCAGGGCCTTAGAAAGTGCACCGGTGGCCCAGATTGCTGCCGCCGCCACCACGCCCAGCCGCCCTCCAGCCGCAGGCCGTGCTCTGCCCCACGCTGATAAGAGCCTGCTCCCTGGCGGCTGCCCTGCCTCTGGACGCGCTCCGAACACCTGGCGGGCCGGCCAACCGGGGCAAGGTCAGATAAGGGTCTGGAGGGGCATCTGGAGCCCCGAAGGTGGAGCGCAGCTGGAAGGGGCTTGGTGGCGAGGGGTGCGGTGACCAGATGACAGAGAGGGCTCCCGGGTGGCACGGCGCCACCTTTGTGTAATCGCCCCTCGGCTGCGCCGAGCTGTGCAGACTTATCTCCCACAACCCCAGCCGCTCTGGGAAGCACGCAATGTCATTAGCCACGTTTCACAGGTTCAGAGAGGTTTACCTGCTTCGGTTCCCTCGTGGGGGCGTATCAGAGACAAAATTAAAGCCTGGCCTCGCTGACTCTAGCTCTGTCTCTAACCATTAGACTGAGTTTCCCCCAGAAGAGAAAACAGCTATTAGCTGGTTTAGAGTTAGTGAGTAAGAGCATGGGCTCTCTGGGTTCAAATCCTAGCCTGCCATTTACTAACTGTGTGACTGTGTGACCTAGGACAAGGGACTCAACCTCTCTGTGCTTTAGTTTTCTCATCTATAAAATGGGGTAAAAGCCCTGGCTGGTGTAGCTCAGTGGATTGAGCGCGGGCTGCGAACCAAAGTGTTGCAGGTTCGATTCCCAGTCAGGGCACATGCCTGGGTTGCAGGCCATGGCCCCCAGCAACCGCACATTGATGTTTCTCTCTCTCTCTCTCTCCCTCCCTTCCCTCTCTAAAAATAAATAAATAAAATCTTTTTAAAAATGGGGTAATAATAGCCCTGGCTGTTGTAGCTCAGTGGACTGAGCGCCAGCCTGTGAGCCAGGGGGTCGCTGGTTCGATTCCCAGTCAGGGCACAGGCCTGGGTTGCCGGCTGGGTCCCTGGTGGGGCGCGGGTGTGTGAGAGGCAACCACACATTGACGTTTCTCTTTCCTCTTTCTCCCTCCCTTCCCCCCTGTCTAAAAATAAATAAATAAAATCTTTTTTTTTAAATGGGGTGATGATAATATCTGCCTCGTAGGCTGCGACAGCCCGAATTCCGTGTGCACAAAGCATTTGAAACAGCGCCTGCGCGGAAGGAGCTCCATGTAAATGCGTGCTGGCACTGCGGTTACTCCTGGGTATGGAAGTCAGACGTGCTGCCCTCCTCCCCTTCGCTTTCCCAGTTCCCCTAGAATTGGCGGAGGTGCATGGAGATCCTCGGTGGTAGGGGAGTCATTTCCCCCCCAAACACTCCCTAGAGCGGGGACAGTGGTCTCCCTGGTAGACTCCCTGAAATGACCCGATGGGAGAAGTGCCAGCTGACAACTTTTCTTTTTTCAGGTTTTATTTATTTTTAGAAAGAGGGGAAGGGAGGGAGAACAACTAGGGACCTGGCCTGCAACCCAGGCATGTGTCCTGACCGGGAATCGAACCAATGACCCTTTGGTTCTCAGTCCAGCGCTCAATCCACTGAGCCACACCAGCCAGGGCAACAACTTTTCCCCTAAGAGCATGATGAAGGGGTCTTGGGATCCCCATACATGGGGGAAAGAGGGGGCTGGGGGGTGAGACCGGAGTCTGCGGGGTCTGTGGGAGCCTGCCAGGGCCCCAGACTCCCTTTTCCACACCAGTCCCACACACCTCTGTTGCCACGTGCCAGGCTCTTTCTCCTCATACCAGCCAGTTTTCTTAATATCAGCCAGCCCGCTTACCCCAACGGCAGGTGCCAATGGGCCTGTGCCCTTAGGGGCAACAACCCACACTGCAATGTTCTCACCATACCCACCTGCGCCCCCCTTGGAGGTCAGAGCACCTGGGCCCACTTGGGCAAAGGTTTAGGATGGGCACCTGTAGACCCCTCACGACAGGCACCACAGGACCAGCCCCAGCCCCTCCCAGCCCCGCTCACCTGCTCACGAGCCTTGGGGTCCCTCCAGGAACTCCTGCAGCTGCGGTGCCCTCTGCGACCAGCCCAGCCGAGCTCACACCTGCTCCAGCAGCGCCAGGTTCTCGCTCCTTCGCCCCAGGGGCAGCTTGCAAACCCCTGACTCATGCCCCCGCCTCCTAATCTGCCCGCCCCACGGGCCACGGGAGCCCCTTCTCACCGCCCCCCCCGCCCTGCTCCCACTGGGTGCCCAGTAAACAGAGTTATCTCTCACACACATCTGGACAGCTGTGAGTCTGGCCCACCCCACCCCAGCCGGCCCGCCCCCGACGCCTCCCCCCCCCCCCCCCCGGCCCCTAGGATTCCCCTGGGCTTGCTTTGTGGACTAAGGTTTGATGGCTGGGTTCTCAGAGCTCCCGGCTGCCGGCAGGTCTGGCCCCAGCCCGTGGATGCTGCTCTCCTGCCTCTGTCCATCCTCACTGTGGCCAGGCCCCTCTGCTCGGGCCCCGAGCGGCACCGGCACCTTCTCCCCTCTCCTCTCTCGGTGTCCCCCCTCAGGACTCGCTCTTCCCCTGCAGCCTTGCCCATGGGGCACCTGCTCAGTGCTCACAGGGCCCAGGCAGCCCCCTCCCCTTCTTGCTCCGGACGAGGGTGCCCTGGCCGCCCCCTGCCCAAGACACCAGCTGGTTCCAAAGAGCTGGCCCCCGGGCGTTAAGACGCTGCCATTCAGTCAACCTGAAACAATGTCAGGTCAACAAAACAACCTGCCCCACACAGGAGCGCGGCGCTCACAAAGCCGCAATGTCTGGGCACACTGGCTCCTCTGTCCGCCGCCCGCCCGAGCAGCCCGCATTCTCGGCCCACGCTGTGCCCCTCCCCACACTCCCCCAGCGGGGCAGTCTCTGCTCCTGGGGGTACTGGGGCTGGTCTCCTCTTCCCGGGCTTCGGTTGCTAAACAGGCACCGACGGAAGGAGGAGTGCAGATCGGCAAGGAAGGAGCGAGTTTGAAAGCAGACAGCAAGGGGGTTTTGTGGACGCGGCTCAGGGCAGTGGAGGCAGGAAATTATCCCAGCCCGGCCCTGCTGCTGGCAGGCTGTGGGACCCCGGGCAAGCGCCTGTCCCTCTCTGTTCTTCAGTGTCCTCACCTATAAAGAGAACGGTTCTGTGGCTGCCCGCTTGGGGGTTCTCTGCTTTGGATCCCAAACGCAGACACTCAGAGACAGGGACAGAGGGATGGGCATACCCAGCAATTCCACAGTCATCTCCTGCGTCTCCGCCACAAGCCCGCACTGCCGAGCGCTGGCAGAGAGAGAAGGGCAGGGACCCACCGGAGCTGGATCCTCCTGCTGATGGGGCTTCCTTTCTGGGCGCTGGGCTGGGGGCTTGCCCTGGTGCTCACACTTAACCCTTCCGGCCTCCCCGTTTAGCAGAGGAGGCCACTAATGCAGCAGAGAGGCAGAGTGGGTTCCCAGGGAGAAGGGGAACCAATGAACAGGGACCCCCCCCCCCCGTAGTGGGCACTGTGCCCAGCAGTGGACACGCGTTCTCTCTCGGAGCTCTCCAAATGCTTCTGAGCAAGGTGCTGCTTGTTGCTGTTCGTTTCCCCTCACGGGTGAGGACACGAGGGCGGGAAGGTAGGTGACGCCCCAGGGTCCTGGGCCGGTGCAGCCTGAGCTGGAACTCGGGGCTTCAGTCCGCCTCACGCAGAGCCCTGAGCTCCCTGCTCCAGGTTGGTGCTGGCTCTTGCTGCTGGTGGACTCTCTGGGCTGCTTCCTGTGGTCTTTGGCAACCAATGCCAAGGGACAGCCCCGCTCTCCTGCCACAGCCCCGAGAGGGCCCAGGCGCCCCTCTGCCTGCCGCAGGTACCCACCCTGGGTCACGCCTGCCCCTGCTCACGCCCCTTCTTCTGTTCCACCAAGGTGCCAGAGCCGTTCCTCTCGTTCCTCTCATCTCTCCCCGTCCTACGTAGGTGCTCCTCCCAATGTCCCCCAGGGGCCTCCTTCTCGCTGTTCAGGGCTCAGATCAAATGTTGCCCCCCAAAACGCCATCTTTGACCAGCCATTTAGAAATAACTTCCAGCCACTCTATCCCTGGAAAATCGGGGGGCGCTGTGTGTACGAGAAAACCCAAAATCTTAGAGGCTTAAGCAAGACCGGAGTTTATTTCCTTTTGATGTAAAGGTCTGGAGATAGGAGATCCCAGGCTGGTAATGGCATCCCGCAGTGCCAGCGACCCTCCCAGCTACCCCTGTCTTGTGGCACCTCCAGCAGCGGCCTCTGTCTTCTTGGCTCAGCATGGCTGCTTGAGCTTCGGCCATCGCCTCTGCATTCCAGCCAGCAGGAAGGAAAAAGGGTTCAAGAAAGACGTGCCCTCTCTCTCAGAACCCTTCTCAGAGGTTTCTTCTGTGCGTATCCCACGAGTGAGGACCTAGTCACTAGGCTATGTTTAGCTTCAAGGGAGACTGGGAAATGTAGTCCTTACTCAGAGTTCTAGTGCACAGGAAGTAGAGGAGAATGGAAATGAGAAGGATGCCTAGGAATCTCAGCCAGATTCTCATCACCTGCTAAAACCTCTTCTTTTTCCTACCAGCCAATAGCTTCCTACTTAACTATTTATTTATTCCTCTCTCGCTGCACTAGAACGTGAACTCCACGCTAGCCTCGTCCGTCACTGCATCTCCAGGGCCTAGTGCGGTGCCTGGCACAGGGCGGGCTTCGAATTTTTACCGAATGAATAATTGAATGATTCCCCGCAATCATTACTTGAGCAATGCGTGCCATTCCCATTTTACAGATGGGGAAAACGAGGCTCAGGGAGATTAAGTAATTGGCCTAAAGCCACACAGGAGGCCGTAGGGCCAATACTTGAACCTTGCTCTCTAAGGCACCAGTGTTCTTCCGACTCTTCCCACTGCAGGCAGGCTCCCCTGATCTCTCAGCTCCCCGTGGACCAAGTCAGAAGCCAGAAAACCATCACCTGGAGTCTGCTACCGCCATTTCCCTGGGAGATGCCATGTTGGGTTCTCACGATGTCCTGCCTTTAGCTCCTAATGGGACCAATGTCAGAAATGGTTGTTTGGACACCCTGGCTGGCATAGCTCAGTGGATTGAGCGCGGGCTGCAAACCAAAGCATCGCAGGTTCGATTCCCAGCCAGGGCACATGCCTGGGTTGCAGGCCACACCCCCCAGCAACCGCACATTGATGTTTTTCTCTCTCTCTCTTTCTCCCTTCCTTCCCTCTCTAAAAATAAATAAAATAAAATCTTAAAAAAAAAAGAAATGGTTGTTTGGGACAAGTTTCTGGGACCCTTCTGCAAATCGCTAGGTAAGGATGTTACATAGAATCCATGAAACAAATGTCTCCTGGAATTAAGCAGTAGGATGACGTCTGGAACTTCAGATGAGCTGATAGGTTTCTTCATTTCAGACAGGGGAGGGCTACTTCTCATTGGCTTTTCCCTTTTCCCTTTGCTGCCAGGAAACTCAGAATTTGAAGTGAGTGCCCAGAGGCAGCCTCAAATTCTGGAGAAGTGCTGTAGTGGATAGACTGTGTGTGATTTGGAACCAGGGGGCCTGAACTTGAGCTTCAGCCAGTGCTCTGTGTGAGCAAGACGTTTAAATTTCCCTGAACCTTAAACTCATGGTCGTAACCCCAAGGCTATTAGAAGGATTAAGTGAGCTAAGACATGGGAAAACTCTCTAATAAGGACTAGATGGCGAAGAGAAGGTCAGCTCTTGGTGTAAGCATTAACAGGGAACACTCAGCTAGCTAAGGCTAAACGGCAGCGTCTCCGGGAATTCTCTGATGAGAGTGAAGTAGTCAGGGAAGGCTTCAAGGAGGAGGCATCTTGAAAGACAAGTGAAATCCACTGGTGTGGAACATTTGCCAGTCCCCTGTCCCCTGCAGTGGTAACCTCTGAGGCCACTTCCAGTTTCCAACAAAGCCAGCCCTGTCCCCATCTTTCCACCCTTTTGGGTACTATCTCATCAGCCCTCACTAGTCCCACAGTCTGTCAGCTGCTGTCTGCGGGTGGAGAAGCACCGTCCACAGGTGGAGAGAACAGCTCTAGGATGGCTCACACGTCTCCAGAGACCTCAGGGTTTCAAAACGAGGCAGAGTTTAGTCTTGGAAGGATCCTCAGCCTGGGGCGGGGGGGGGGGGGCCGGGCAAAATCTCTTCCCCATTAACTTAACAACCTCTGACCCTCTGCTTCCTCTTCCGTACAGAAAGACTTAATCACATGGCCCAAAGACCACCCTTAACAAGGTAAACCATCTTTACGGACAGACTGGCCTTGGTTAACCCTCACAACACTTGAAGAAAAAGGGACACAGAGCCCTGGCTGGGTGGCCCGGTTTGTTGGAGCATCGTCCTGCGCGCGCGCGCGCACGCACACACACACACACACACACACACACACACACACGATCCTGAGTTCATCAGGGTGCATACTGGAGGCAACTGATTAATGTTTCTCTATCACATTGATGTTCCTCTCTCTCTCTCTCTCTCTCTCTCTCCCCACACACACATACCCTCCCCCGTTTCCTCTCTTTCTAAAACCAATAAATATGCCCTCGGGCAAGGAAAAGAAAGGGGAACACGAAAGTGACACAACATCACAGCACAGAGGTCATGCAGCGCAGAGGTCACGCAGCACATGAGCAGGGGTGCTGGCCAGCAAGCAGCCAGGACACAAAGCTCGGGTAGGGGCGGGGAGGGAAAACTTCAAGGAAATGGCTCCTCCCAGTCAGTGACAGCTGGAGGTCACGCTGGCCGGAGGGAGCCAGGCACCCGAGGGACTCCCAGCTGGGGCTGGGGCGGGGCCGCGAGCGGACCGGAAAACCCCAGTGCACTAGACTGCCAGGGGCCTGGGGCGTGGGCTGGACTGGCGGGGACGGCCACCACGCTCTCCACTACTTGCTGCCCAGGTGGCCCTGGGTGCGGGCCTGCACAGGAGAGCCCTCCCCGTGACAGGACCTGCAGGGAAGGCGGAGAACCTGCAGGGGTGGGGATGTGAGCAGGGAGGGGACCCACACCTGGGGCCTCTGTGTGAGGACCCGTGGGGAGAGGTCCCCCGTCCCACTGTTGTTAGGGCCGCAGGGGACCACGCTCCTGTGCCAGGAGCCCACTGAGGACACTCCCTGCCCCACCCCCAGCTGCTCCAGGCAGCCTCAGGGTCAAGTCCACAGTCCTCCTTCTGACCTACTTTCTGCCAACCCCAGGCCTGGCCTCCGGGTCTGTGGCCTTGATCCCAGGCCCTGCCCTACTGGCCCCAGTGTCCGCACTTGTCCTTCACCTGGCTAAACGTTTACAATCGAGCCCAGTCCTCCCCCAGTCCGGCCACCTCCCCTGCAGCTGGCTCGCCACCCAGCACAGCTCTCTCTCGGATTGCGGGGCTCCTCCCCACCCCCAGTCCTTCTCCCGTTCCCTGTTCTTCCCTCCCCCAGGGGGCCCCTCACGGGCTCAGTCACCCCCTGCTTCCCGCGGGTAAAGAAGGGACCCTTAGGAGTGTGAGCCTGATGTGCCTGCCTGTCGGGACAGCTGCTGTTGCTTCAGGGGGAGGGGAGGGTGGCGGTCTCCCGCTTCCCTCCTCCCTCTGCCTTGCCCCGGCTTGTCTCTCACAGGCATCCCCCGGGATTTCTCTCTGCCCCCTCCTCAGGGCAGATGGGTCTCCTCGTCAGTTCGGGCCACCCCTCCCAGCTCAGCAGGGCCCTTCTCCCCACACCCCTTCCAGAAGAGGGATGGATGATTCCCCTGGAAAAGGGCTGATCCTCAGGACAGCCCCTCCCTCGGGACGCTCCATCCCTTCTGGGTCCCTCCTATCTGCTGAGCCAGATATTTGGGGCCTTGGGGTGACAGCTGATGGCAGGGTCTGTCTGAGGGCTGGGCCTATGGGTGTGTCCCCCGCTGCGTGTGTGTGTGTGTGTGTGTGTGTGTGTGTGTGAGAGAGAGAGAGAGAGAGAGAGAGAAAGAGAGAGAGAGAGAGAGAAAGCTGTGGTTAAGCCACTGGCTTCAGATCAAAGCAGCTGTGTCTGGCCACTTACTAGCTGTGTGACCTTGAGTAAGTCCCTGAAGTCTTTAAAGATTTAATTTATTTTTACAGGGAGGGAGAGAGAGAGAGAGAAACATGGAGAGGCACCAATGGGGGACACGGAACTGTGAACCCACAACCCAGGCATGTGCCCTGACAGGGAATCAAACCGGTGACCTTTTGCTTTGCGGAAAGACACCCAACCACCTGAGCCACACGAATCAGGGCTCCCTGGTGTCTTTAAAGTCAGGGATTCCTCATCTGTGAACCCCGGCCTCCAGCAGAGGTTGCGCCAGTATTGTACAGGAGGCCCTCAGCTCAGCGCCAGGCCCTGCAGTAACTAGCAGCCGTTGCCACAGTTAGGAGGAAACCCCAGTCAGTGTGGGGGTCTCTTGAGGGAGACCGTCACGTGCTGGACCCTGAGGTCTGGTGCCCCCAACAGGTCGGGGTAAGTAGCCCAAAGGCCTGGCTGACGGGGAAGGGAAGGACCCCTGGGTCCCCAAACCCCTGACTCCAGCTTCCCCTCCTTTGTGGACCGTCCCAATCAGGGGACCTTGAACCGCCCACACCCAATTCCAGCAGGAACGTTGAACTCCGAGGAGAACTCTGTCCCTCCCGCGTGCTTCTGCTCCCTGACGGGGAGGACAACCAGACTCCGGCAGACTCGGCTCAAAAACTCAGCGTTCCCCTAAGAGCCTGGGGGAGGGCAGGGAGTCCCCAAGTCCAGGCTCCCTTATGACCACTCCTTGTTTCTTTTTGAATAGACCTGGTGCAGCCAATCAGGAGCTGGAGCCTCAGCTCTGCCCCAGCACTAGCTCATTTCAACTGGTGCCTGGCCTGTGGTGCCAAGGGGCCTGGCCTGTGGTGCTGGGGGGCCCCGGGTGGGGTGGGGTGGGGAGTAGGGAGCAGTTTCTGCAGGGCCCAGACCCTTATCTCAGGATCCAGGGCTGTCAGCTGGGAGACTTGGAAGGGAACAACATTAACCCATCTCGCCTTGGAGAAAACCACTGGGTCTGCTATCTTTTGGATAACTGGAGGAAACGGGGTTTCTTAAGGCTCAACTTGGAGACGAAGGGGAAGTTAGTCCATGTGCTCATTCAAGTAGCTCCACGACATTTATTCTGCACCTGCTGATGTGTCAGGCAGGCACTGAGCTGGGTGCTTGGGGATACAGAAGCCCAAACCCCAGGCCAAAGGGCCTGAGAGCCTCCGAGTCTGGGGCAGAGCGCACAGCGGAGTCCTGGGACTGCGCGGAGGAAGGCAGTAGCCCACAACCTGGGGGAGCTTCACGTGCACCAAGTCACGCATCACCCTGGCCAGTGAACCCCAGAGTGAGCGGGGATTCCCTCCCGTGATTGAGCAAAGAAGTGCACAGGTGCTCTCGCGGCACCGTACGTAGGAGGTGTATCCGTGAAGAGGATGGAGCCGGCAGCTCGGTGGACCCCGCCAACCCTCCTCCATCTGAGACGAGTCGGCCTGCAGGGCAGACGCCAAGGACCGCCAGCACCTGTAACACACAGGCCCCTCCTCCTGCGGCCTCATCTGTGCGGCAAACCCCCAACCTTGCACGACCTCAGCGCGAGCGTGTCTCCTCACACCTGGGACTCCGCTGCTGAAGGACATTGCTTAGGTCAAAGGAAATAAGGTTCCCAGGATGACAGTGGCTTCTGTGTCCTGGGGTAGCAAAGAAAACCAGCAAAGGCGTCAGGGGCGTGCTCCCGTCCTTCCGTCCAGCGGGACAGTCGGAGCATCGGGAAGAGAAGGGTGATTAGGCGGACCTGATGTAAGACAGGTGTGGAAAGCGGGAGGGGGACGCAGGAGGGAATGTCCGGAGGGTCACAGGTGATTCTGACCAGGCACAGGCCTCTGCATACAAAGTGGCATCCTTGTGCCCGAGGGGGCAGAAAACGAAGGTAAAAATCTGGGCCGGGACAGGAGTGATCCCTCCACACGGTGGCTGTATGTTCTCCCTCCTCGTTGCAAGGAAGCCTCCGTCTGCCCGATGCCCAGACACAGTACGTTTGCAACCCATTTTATTTGGGGATGTTTTGCTCATTGGTTAAGGTGTTTAAAGTGTTCAGAGAAATCAGCCCTGTTTTCACCGTGGTGTGTAACTGTAGCGGCGTCTTCCTGGCCCAGGTGACTGAGTTCAACACTTAACCAAAGGCGTGACCTCAGCAGGCAAGCTGCAACACCTCTCGGCTTCAGTCTTCTCATGCAAAATAGGAACCAGGTGATAATAATAGCAGCCCCTTCTCGACGTGGAGAGGATTAGTGAAGGGATGCTCGGAAGCTCAGCGCAGAGTAACCACAACATTGAATGTTACCTCTTTTCACTGTCATTGTTTTGGTAATTCATGTTAAAAATGTTTGGAGGAATTCAATGTCTCAGTGTCTTATTTGGGTGCATATTAGATGTTTATTTTTTAAAGTAATATCAGTTATTGAATAGATGCAGGAGGCTGATCAACTGAACAGGAAAGCAAGCACAGTTAGAGGGGGAGGATTCCTCTCCATCAGCCAAGGCCTCTGCACTTGGAAAACTTGAATAAATCGCCTCTCCTCCCCCAGCTCCTGTTGTCTGCAGTGACGCCACCCGACCTCCAGGGGGCCCAGGCTGTTCCAGGCAAAGCCCTACCTGCCTTGAGCGCCCCGCCCCGCCCCGCCCCGCCCCGCACCAGGACTGCACACACCACTTCCGGTCTGCCTGCGGGTTTTCCCCAATTCCCTCCCTCTCCCTCTACTTGCTCCTCCCCCACAGCCCTGAGGAGCTACCCCATTAAAATAATCAATCTGCACCAAACCTGAGTGACGACCCTGCTCTCCTCCTCACAGCTCAGCTCCTCAGTGGGCAGTGCTCTCTCCTCTTTCCCACCTTCCATTCTCTCCTCTGCGCAAGACAACCCCGCTCTCCCCCGTCTCCCCTTGCCACCGATAACCCATCAGTTGCCAAATTTTTTGGACACTCCCCAGATCCTCAGCTGGATGTCTCTGTTGCCTTTGACACAGGCAGCCTCTCCCTTCTTGGAACCGTCTGCTCTGGCTCCACGGCTAATCTCTCCGAAGGTTTCTTCTCTATCTTCTTGGCTGGCTCGTCTTCCTGCTATCGCCTCCCCCCAGGTCGCTGCTCCCCCAAGTGTGTCTTTTCTCAGCTATCTTCTCCCTCCAGTCCGCAGACTCTCATAACTTGGCCCTCTTCCAAGGTGCCCTATCTGAGCCCATGACGCCCCGGTCCACCCCCATTGCTCGAGCCAGAAACGGGGAGTGACCGAAAAACTTCCACCTTATCTGGCCAACCACCAAGACGCTGTCCACTCACTTCCCTGTAACTGAGGACCTTTCTAAAGCCCAAATCAGAGCCCGTCACTCCTTGCTAATGTTCCAATCCCATAGCTCTGTCTGATTTTGAGTTTCGTTTTTTTCTCTTCACTCCCTCCACTTACATACTAACCTACATGTATGATTTGTATGATTTGCACAGGACATGGTGCATAGTAGGTGTTCAGTAAGTGTTTTGACTGCGTAAGCTGAAAGGTAAAAGTTAGAAGATGAGGAAATATGCATCGGACTGTTGCAGCTCCAATGGCCAAAGCAAAGGGCAATCCTGAAAAGGGAGTCACGTGGAGAAAAAGCTCCAGAAATAGGTGTCACAGTGAGCTCCAGGCTGTGGTTGGATACTGAGCCACACATGCGAGGGGGTGCCCGCGTCTGAGAGAGTCAGTGGCGTGCTGTGAGCTGAAGAACTGCCGGCGCTCACTGAGGGCTGGTACATAGTCAAGTTTTGACGACCCAGAGTGGAGAATCTTTGTTAAAAAATACCCAGGGCCCTCAGTAATGGCCTCAGAAAGTAACACATTAGTAGCAGGACTATTATAGCCTTAAAGGCAAAGACCTTCCCTAACACCTAAGAAATGAGCCTCATGTGAATTAAGTTTGTTGTGAATAAGTTGAGCAATCGCCTGTTAGACCAAAGTCTAGCATTTTGGAAAACGGCCGAATCCAGCACCTTGAGTCTTACGGCAAGTCACGGGCTGGGAGAAAAGTCTGCAACCCACACTGCCCCAGAATGTTTTACTTTGTTATGTTTCATAAAAGACTTGTATTTAGAATATATAAAGAACTCCTACAACTCAGTGATCAAAAAGACAAACAGCACAATAAAAAAAAATTGGCAAAAGACTTGAACACACACTTCACCAAAGAAAATATACAAATGGTTAATAAGCTCACAAAAAACTCAACATTAACCTGGCTGGCGTAGCTCAGTGGATTGAGCGCGGGATGCGAACCAAAACATCGCAGGTTTGATTCCCAGTCAGGGCACATGCCTGGGTTGCAGGCCACGGCCCCCAGCAACTGCAGATTGATGTTTCTCTCTCTCTTTCTCCCTCCATTCCCTCTCTAAAAATAAATAAATAAAATCTTAAAATATATATATATATTTCTAAAAAAAACCCCTCAACATTACTAGTCATCAAAGAAGTGCATGCTAAGTCTTCAGTGACTTATCATCACATGCTTGTGAAATGGCTAGGATGCAAAAAGATTGAGAACACCAAGTGTTGGCAAGGAGGTGGGGCATTGGAAATCTGACCCATTTGTACACTGGGCAAACGGTACAAGCACTTTGGAAAGTGGTTTGGCAGTTTCTGGAAAGTTAATCATATACTTGCCCTGACCGTCATGGCTCAGTTGGTCGAGGGCCATTCCACACAGTGAAAGGTCTCAGGTTTGACCCTCTGGCAGGATGCATGCCTGGGTAGCAGCCGGTCCCCGGCTGGGGCACACTGGAGAGGTTGCTGATCCATGTTTCTCTCCCTCTCTTTCTCCCTCCTGTCCCCTTTCTCTAAAAATGAATAAATAAAATCTTAAAAAAAATAAAATTAATCGTATACTTGTCCTATGACTCATGGATTCACTCCTAGGTATTTATCTAAGGGAAATGAAATATACATTCACAAAAACACTGAATGAGAATGTTCATGGACATTTTTTTCATAATAGCCCCAAACTGGTAACAGCTCAAATGTCTATAAACAGGAGAATGAACAGACAAATAATGGCATACTTCTCATCGATAAAAATAAACAAATTACTTATACATGCTACAATATCAATGAATCTCAAAAATACTATGCTGAATGAAAAAACGCCACAGAGCATTTATTGTACAATGCCACTGATATGTAGTTTTTGAATAGAAAAAGTAATCTATAGTTGTAAAAATCAGGTCACTGGTTGCCTCTGGGGCAGTGGGGACTGGTTAGGAAGAGGCGTAGGAGAGCTTCCTGGGGGGTGGGGGGTGGAAATGTCTCACTTCACGGGTGGGATACTCGAGTGCATATATGTGTTAAATTATTGAACAGCACACTTAAAATTAAAAAAAAATTGCTCTATGTAGGCCCTGGCTGGTGTAGCTCAGTGGATTGAGCACAGGCTGCAAACCAAAGCATCGCAGGTTCGATTCTCAGTCAGGGTACATGCCTGGGTTGCGGGCCAGGTCCCCAGTGGGGGCCACGTGAGAGGCAACCACACATTGATGTTTCTCTCCTTCCCTTTTTCCCTCCCTTACTGTCTCTAAAAATAAATAAATAAAATATTTTTAAAGATTGCTCTATGCAAACTGTATCTCAAGGAGGAAGAACTATACTGAGGTAGCACCACATACCCACTGGAACGGCTAAAATTGAAAAGAATAAAAATCCTGAATGTCGGCTAGCACGGGAAGCAATGGGGCCTCTCGTGCAGGGACGGTGGGGGTGTAAAACGGCACGGCCACTTTGGAAGCTTGGAAGTTTCTTATAAACTTAAACACATACTTCTCGTATTCCACTGCTAGGTATTAACAGCAATTCTAGTTCTAGGCAGTTACCCACAAGAAATGAAAATATTTGATTACACAAAAATGTGTATAATAACACTGATAGGAGCTGTAGCCATGACAGCGAACAGAGTGTGAAAAACAAACAGGACGCCCATCAGACAGGACTGGACAGACAGAACGTGGCCCGTCCACACGATGGACTACGACGCGGCAGTAACGAGTGATGATGACTCAGCAGCACGTGGGACAACAGGGAGGAGTTTCCAAGATGTTGTGCAGACTAAAAGAAGCCAGACACCAGATAATATGATTCCATTTCCATGAAATTCTTAAAAAGGCGAGTCCCCAGGGACAGAAAATAGACACATGGTGGCCTGGGGTCAGAGGTGGGGCTGGGATGGATAGGGAAGAGACACAAAGGACCTTTTCTGGTGACGGGGAATGCCCCGTCTTGACTGCAGGTGGATGCACTCGTCAAAACCCATTGACTTGCACAACTAACATGGATGTGTTTGTCGTGTGTACATTGTACTTCAATAATGTTGATTTTTCAAAATGGAGGAGCCAATGAACAGAATAAAAAACATGGGAATAAAAGTAAATAGAAGAGCCTTCGCTGATGTGGCTCAGTGGACTGAGCACGGGTCTGCGAACCAAAGGGTCTCCAGTTTGATTCCCAGCCAGGGCACATGTCAGAGGCAACCACACATTGATGTTTCTCTCCCTCTCTTTCTCCTTGCATTCCCCTTTCTCTAAATAAATAAATAAAATCTTAAAAATAAATAGAATACCTGAATTGTCTAAAACTATAAAAGAAATTGTCCCCTGGCTGGCGTAGCTCAGTGGATTGAGCGCGGGCTGGGAACCAAAGTGTCCCAGGTTCGATTCCCAGCCAGGGTACATTCCTGGGTTGCAGGCCAGAACCCCCAGCAACCGCACATTGATGTTTCTCTCTCTCTCTCTCTCTATCTCTCTATCTCCCTCCCTTCCCTCTCTAAAAAATAAATAAATAAAAAATCTTAAAAAAAAAGATATTCAAGTTTCTAAAAAAAAAAAAAAAAAAGAAATTGCATCAGTAGTCCAAGATATTCCCACAAAGCAAGTTCCATGACCAGAGAGCTTCATCATTAAATTCAATCACACATTCAAGGAACAAATACTTGCAAATATTCACAAATTATTCCAGGGTACAGAAAAAGAGGGGATACTCCTTTACTCACTTAACACCAAACCTGGCATAAATGGTACAGGAAAGAGAAATAACAGATCGATCTCACTCACAAACATACATTTTAAAATCCTGAGTAAGTGAAACATCAGCAAACTGAAATCAGTAAGGGTTGAATGATAGAGTACATCATGACCCAGCTGGATTTTCCCAGAAACGGAGCTTGATCGAAACAGAAAGATCAAGTCATGTGATCCTCCACTTGAACATGAATGAAGAATAATAATCAGCCCTGGCTGGCATAGCTCAGTGGATTGAGTGAGGGCTTCGAACCAAAGATCGCGAGTTCGATTCCCAGTCAGGGCACATGCCTGGGTTGCAGGCCATGGCCCCCAGTAACCACACATTGATGTTTCTCTCTCTCTCTTTCTCCCTCCCTTCCCTCTCTAAAAATATATAAATAAAATATTTTTTAAAAGATAGATTTCTTTAAAAAAAGAATAATAATCATATATTGATCTCCAAAACAAACAAACAAAAAAGCATTTGATAAAATTAACACTTAGAGCAAACTAAGAACAGAAGAGGACTTCTATAGCCTGATAAGGGATATCTGTAAAACACCTCTAGCAAACATCACACTTAATATTGAAATCTTTTCTTCTCAGGACAGACACAGGACAAGGATGCTTGATTTGGTGAGGAGGAAACAAACCTGTTATTTGCAAATGAACTAATTGTATAGCAAGAAAAAACAAAAGAAGATACGGATAAATTATTTCAATTTATAAAAGTGTTTAATGCATGAGTAAAATGAACTTAAAATTAATTGCACAAACAACCCAATTTGAAAAAAAAATGGTTAAAGGACTTGAATAGACATTTCTGCAAAGGTTTGCAAGTGGTCAATGAACACATGAAAAAATGCTCAGTATCATTAGTCGTTGGAGAAATGCAAATCAAAACCACAAAGAGATGCCACTTTGCATGTTCTGGGATGGCTGTTATAAAAAATAGAAAATTCCAAGTGGTGCTGAGGCTGTGGAGGAATCAGAACACTTGTGAATTACTGATAGGCATGCAAAATGGTTCAGCCACTGCAGAAACAGTCTGTTCCTTCAAATGTTAAACACAGAATGACCCCATGACACAGCGATTCCAAAGAACTGAAAACATGGATTTAAACAGATCCCTGTACACAAGGCTTCACAGCAGTGTGCTGAAGGGTGATGAGAATGTTTTTGAAAAAGACAGTGGTGAGGGTTGCATAACACTGGGAATGCAATTAATGTCACTGAGTTGTACACTTTAAAATGGTTAAAATGGTAAATTTTGCCCTGGCGGGCGTAGCTCAGTGGATTCAGCGCTGGCTGCGAGCCAGGCATCGCAGGTGCGATTCCCAGTCAGGGCACATGCCTGGGTTGCAGGCCACGGCCCCCAGAAACCACACATTGATGTTTCTCTCTCTCTCTCTCCCTTCCCTCTCTAAAAATAAATAAATAAAATTTTTAAAAAGGTAAATTTTATGTTCCGTAAGTTTAAACACAACATCAATTGCTTAACTATATCAGCAACAATTAGACAATTTTTTTGAACAAGACACCTTTTAAAATTGCACAAAATGTATAAATAACCGAGGCTAAATCCAACAAAACATGTATAAGACTTCTCTGGAGAAAATGATAAAATTATGGCAAATTTTAAAGACAAGGTAAAAAAAGAGAGAGAGAGATGTATTGTATTAAAAGATTGGAAGACTCAGAATTATAAAGATGTCAAATCTATCCAAATTAAGCTCTAAATTCAATGTAATCATAATTCCAATATAAATCCTATTAAAGTTAGTTTGTTTTTGTTGCACTTGTGAAGCGAATTCTAAAATTATTATGGAAATGCAAGGGGCCAAGAAAAAAAAAGACACCGGTAAAGAAGACAAGATGGGAGGACTCGCCCCTACCAGTCAGCAAGGCATTACAAATTTTTTTTAAGATTTTATTTATTTATTTTTAGAGAGGGAAAGAAGGGAGAAAGAGAGAGAGAGAGAAAAACATCAATGTGCAGTTGCTGGGGGCCGTGGCCTGCAACCCAGGCATGTGCCCTGACTGGGAATCGAACCTGTGATGCTTTGGTTCCCAGCCCGCGCTCCATCCACTGAACTGCGCCAGCCAGGGCGAATTACAGACTTTAAAGTAAAATAACATTATAAAACCCTTGCAAGGTAATATAAGAAAATACACCATAACCTCAAGCTAGGAAAATTTTCTTTTTTAAAAAATTTTTTCATTGATTGATTTTGAGAGAGAGAAAGAGATGGCTTCGTTGCTCCACGTACTAATGCGTTCGTGGGTTGATTCTTGCGTGTGCCCCGACCAAAGGTTGAACCCACAACCTTGGAGAGTTTGGACGACACTCCAACCATCTGAGCCAGCCAGCCCTGGCAGGAAAGATTTCTTGAAGAAGAGACAAAAACAGTGATATGTCACTACATTAAGATTAAGAATTTTTGTTCATGAAAAGATACCATAAAGAGGACCCAATGGCAAGCCACAGAATGTGAGAAGATAATTTGTAGCACATATAAGTGACAAAAGATACAAAGCAACGAAAAACCAATGCGAGAGCCCTGGCGGGGTAGCTGGGTTGAAGCATCATCCGGTATCCCAAAAGGCTGCGGGTCTGAACCCTGGGTTTGAACCTGGGCTTCGTTTGGATCCCCAACTGACGGGGGCATGGGAGGCAACTAATCCATTTCCCTCTCCCTCTCTCTCTCTTTCTCCCTCTCTCTACCCAATCGATGAACATATCCTCAGGTGAGTTTTTTAAAAAGTCCAAGAGAAAAGAAGCAAAGTGCTCTGGACAGGAACTGCATCGCAGAGAAAACCCCAGTGACCAACAGGCACGTGAAAATGCTCAGCTTCATGGACGAGCACGGAAATGCCAACTAGAATGCGGTGCGGAACAGCAATACTCACGGTCAGGGACCGAGGAGGTGGAAGCGTAGCTCTGTAAGATTCTAACCCTTTTTTCTTCACCGAATGAATGGCCACAGATGAGATGTCAGGGGGGTGTCCATCTGTTCTAGGAAAACTGCTGCATCACCTGGCACAGCAGCTAAAGCGGGGCTTTCGCTTGCTCAGGTCCACACCGTCTGGTTTCCGCCAAGGGTCGGACTGATGAGTGGAATGGAGACGTAACCGAGACCCCGACTGCTGTGTCCTTTGTGGGTGCCTATATTAACTATATTCCACCTGGGAAGGGGATGCCTTCTGAGTCACTGTCTTGGCAAGGGTAGGGACAGTTTCCACTCCTCCATTCCTACTCTAATAGCTCTTTTATCCTCACCCAAGGATATGTTCAGTGGAGAGAGAGAGAGAGAGGGAGAGAGAGAGATCAGTTGCCTCCCATACACGCCCTGACTGGGGATTGAACCCACAACCTAGGCATGTGCCCTGACCAGGACGACACTCTAAGCAGCTGAGCAGCCTGGCCAGAGCTAACGGCTCTTATTTTAGGAAATAAAATAACCAAGGTGAGCGTACTGCTGACCGTTCTGCAATAGTACTACCGGTCTATTGCAATTATGAACCCAGGGACCAGGGAAACACCTACCAGGTGGGTATGTGGGCCTCTCACGCCCACTGTGGGGTGGACTTGGGCCAGTCTCTTTTCATCACCTGGCCCCATTCTGATACATGTTCTTTTTTTTAATGAAAATCACTTTATTTTGTTTATTTTTTAAAAAAGATTTTATTTATTTATTTTTAGAGAGGGAAGGGAGGGAGATAGATAGAGAGAGAGAGAGAGAAACATCAATGTGCGGTTGCTGGGGGTTATGGCCTGCAACCCAGGCATGTACCCCGGCTGGGAATCGAACCTGGGACACTTTGGTTCCCAGCCTGCGCTCAATCCACTGAGCTATGCCAGCCAGGCTGATACATGTTCTTAATGGAATCGCTGGTCCCCTAGGATCAGCGTCAGCTCAGACCCTGCATCCAAAGCCTTGAAACATCCGAGCATCCCCCTTCCTCCGTGCACAGCTGCTCTGACAAAGGCTGTGAGTACCTATGGGGAAGGAGCAAAATAATCACTGTGACATAAGCTTTGCAACTTTTTCCTGAAGGCAACTGGCCTCCCCTTCAATCAATGGGCTTTGCAGCCAAAAAAAAAAAAAAAAAGTTTGGCCTGGATACTGGATGAAGGACCATGATTTTCCTTTGCAGTGGTGACATCAGTCCGCTGCTCACTCATTCTCGCTCCTTTTTTCCTGCTCTGTAAGTCAAGAAATGCCCTCACTGTCGGTCCACCGACCTAGAAAGCCATGGTCTGTTGGCCGTCACACCACATCCCAGCTTGCCCTTTGGTCTTCCTCCCATTACAGGGGCTACGTCCAGCATGGCTGTGGCGACTGAGTGGTGGCTGAGGCTGGACCTGGCCTCTGCCCTGAGCTCCTGTCACCCCCACTGACTCTTGGAAGTCCGGTTCCGCAGCAGCTTCTGCCCCACCGATCCGGGGCAGCAGAGAAGGGCCGCTAAGGAGCTGCAAATGGGGCCGGGGGGCTCCGACAAACTAGTTTCTTATCACTTTCTTGAAGGAGTTGCCCCTGGGCCCGCATGAGAAACACAGTCGGCTGGAGGGTCCCCTGCTCCTCTGTAGTAATAATTTCATCCTGGTGTGCCCACCCCTCGGAGCCTGTGGACCCCTTTCCCAGGGCTCTGCCGAGGAAGTTCCGGTATCTCCACCTCATTGGCTCTAGTGCGTACTTTTTTCCTAAACTTTGAAGATCTATTTGTATTGAAATGTCACACGCTGTACACGAGGTCTGTCCGGAAAGTATCCAGCCATGCATCAGACAAAGAGACATTTACTGAGGGAGATACAAGAAACACGGCACGCAGGACAGTGACGCCTCAGTCCCCTTCACAGTAGGCACCTTGGGACCTCGCACAGTTCTCCCAGTTGCCATCAGCTGCCCTGTCGTATTTTCCTGAGTCTCACTGATGGTGTGAAATCTCTTCCCTTTCAAAGGTGATTTTAGTTTTGGGAAAAGTCAGAAGTCAAAGGGCACCGAGCCTGGGCTGGAGGGTGGCTGAGTCACCTGGGTGATTTGATGTTTTGTCAAAGAACTGCACAAGACGTGATGCATGAGCCGGTGCCTTGTTGTGATGAAGCTGCCCATCACCAGCTGCCCGTAGCTGTGGCCTTCTGACTCACCCGAACAGTTTCCATGGAGGAGTGTTCAAGCTTAATGCAAAACTTGATGCAGATTTGTTGCTCTACTTGCTCAGTCATTTTTAATGCAACAGCCACACAGTACACATGCTCACTCAACAGTGTCTACCGCTCCCACTGACTAGTACAGTGAAGTCATCATTGTTCACGCATGTGCATTCCAGTCCGCTCTCCTTGGCTGCCAGGTTATATGATGTCGGGCAAACCATTCTCCTTATATTAATAATGCCTGGACCTTTCCCAGACTACACACACACACACACACACACACACACACACCCCTCACCCGATGACATGTTTTCATTGCCTTTAGGACAAGAGGAAGGGAGAGAGAGAAACATCAATGCTAGAGAGAAACATCAATTGGCTGCCTCCTGCGTGTGCTCAGACCTCAGATCATCCGTGCCTGGGAACGGGACTGAACCCGAGACCTAGGCATAATCCTGTCCAGGAATTGAACTTGCAGCCCTTTAGTTATGGGACCATACTCCAACCAACTGAGCCACATCAGCCAGGGCTAAACTATATTTTTATTCCTGGTCATGCAGATGATAAAACTATAAAGAAAGTCAAGGAAATGATTATCACGAAAGCCAGGACAGTGGTTATCTGTTGGCAGATGAATTAAGATGAGATCTGGGGGTTACATAGGGAGGTCCTGGGTGTTGACAATGTTCTTTTCTCGATCTCTGAGGTGACGACACAAGTGTTTGCTTTGTCAATGTTCTTTAAACCGCACATTAGTGTTTTGTGTGTTCTTTTGTGCATAAGATAAATCTTGCGATTGAAAAGCCAAAGAACATCATGATTGCCACGGGCCGAGAGTCTGGAGGCAGGAGGATGCTAGGAAGGGCTTCTAGAGATGAGGCAAGAGGGAAAAGGCAACCGAGGGACAGGGAAAACCAAGCCCGAGGCCCCGGAAGCCAAGAACTGAGGTTGAAGCTCAGTGAACATAAGAGAAGGGCCAGGATCCAGGACCTTCTCCCCAGCACCCAGGGAGTCAGACAACAGCTGGGAAGTTCTCTGTAGGCCTTGCATCTCCATCTCCTCTGTCTGTGCTGACAGAGGGCCGCTGCCTGCTGGGCGTGTTCAGATGCGGGTGCCCATCTGAACCAACGTGGGGATGTTGCCCATCCATGAGCAGAGTAGCCTGAATCCTCGTTGGGCAGAGTTGGCGAGTGGTTGAGAGCTGAGCGCTGGGACGGACATTCCTGAGGCCAGCCGGAGAGGAGTGGAGCCCCTTTAATCAACACGAAAAGGCTTTCCGTGGAAGCCCGGGCTGTCCGCAGGTGACAGAGAACAGGCGGATCGGGGAACGGGGCACGATGGAGCAGGGAAGCCAGGCTGCGCCTCCATGCCCCGCCCCCTCCCGTGAAAGATGCAACCACTTCTGCGGGAACCTCCTCAGCTTCCCAGAGAGGGTTGATGGCACCGCGCAGCAACGTTGTCGGCGGGGAGCTTAACCAGAAGCCAGACGCCCCTAGGGTGGGGTGAGCGTGTGAGACTCCGAGGGGAAGCAGTCTTGACACTGCTGGGAACCCGCGCAGAGCCCGGGCCCTTAGCTGTCTGTGTACGCCCCACTCACTGTCCTGAGAGGTTCCGGGCGCTCGGCTCCCACGGCTGACTCTGGATTCCCATCCCCCACCCCCGGAGCCGTAGACTCCACTGGCTGCCGCAGCCAGGTCGATCCTGAGCCCAGACAGATACGCAGTTTCTCTGACAGCTCCTTGGCCTCCTGAGTCAGCAGTGCAGGGCCCCCTGCCCTCTCTGGACACAGACCTGGCCCCGGTCTTGCTAAGAAGGTGGGGGTTGTGCCGGGGTGAGGGTACAGGAGATGAGGACCTCCATTCCTCAGGCAGCCGGGGGAGAAATCTGAGCTAGACACCGCTGAGCACAGGTCAGAAACAGGACAGGAGAGGTGCCGGAGCTCGGAGATGCAAGGCGGGGGGTCCCGGGCTCTGGGTGTGGGGGTAGAGCACAGTCCAGACGCTCCCTCTCACTCCTTCCAATCCCTGCCTCTTGTAGGGTCCCCCTCCGCCCTCCCTGGGGCCCTAGTCTTCTTCCCTCCCCTCCAAATCCTGAACCCTCTGCGGATTGGTCCCCGACTTTCTGGGGGCGGGGCCCCAGGGCCCTGACGTCACTGGCTGAGGTGGGGCGGGCGACTAGGGGAGGGGGTGACGGCCTCGGCTCAGCACCTCGGAGAGCTCCCTCCCCGGCCTTGTTTTGCTCCGGAATCACCGCCTGGGGAGGGAGCCAAGGGGCCGGGCACCCCGGTGCAGTGGCAGTGGGGATGGCCGTAGAGGGGACGAGGGGCCCCGACGGGCAAAGGGCCCAGCTGTGACCCGGCGGGGGCTGGGGGCCCGGGCACCAGGAGGGGCAAGGGGCAGCTGGCAGCGGCAGCAGTGGCTGCACATCTGGATGGAAGCGAGCTTTGTCCAGACCATCATGGCTCTGGGGCTGTCCTCAAAGAAAGCGTCTTCCCGCAATGTGGCCGTGGAGCGTAGGAACCTGATTACCGTGTGCAGGTGGGCTCCGTGGGCGGGAGGGGGTGGGGTGGTCGGGGAGAAGCGTGGGGTCGGGCTTTGGAAGCCGGGATGTGCGTGCCGGCGGGAGGATGCACAGCAGCCTTGGAGAAAAGGGAGGCGGCGTAGGGTTAAGAGGAGCTGGTGCAAAGGGCCAGGCCGGGGATGGGTTTGAAGGTCTGTTCTCTACCCTTCTAGGCCAGGCCAGGCCCATGGCCAGCCCGAGGCCTGGAAGGTGAGGGGTGTTTAATTGGTACTGCAGCTTCCTGTGAGAACCAGGAAGTGACATTGTGCGTGCGGGGGAGGGGCGGTGATGGCTGGCTCCCGTGCGGGGGGCGGGCAGGCAGTGGGCCTAGGAGAACTGATGGGGCAGGGGCATGATCACCCCCTAGCATACCCTCGCTCCTCCTCGACAGCCCAGCCTGTCTGGAGTGGGGCTTTTCTGGAAGGCTTGCCAATGCTCAAACCCTGAAGCAGGAATGGTGCCCTCCCTCTGTATGTGACAGAGTCAACCGGGCTGGTGGGCAAGGACCCTGATCTCATCCAGTGCAGGGTGAGGGGCGCTGCCCCTGCCGTGGGGAGGACTGAGGGCCTGGCCAAAGAAACCTGGGTCTCCTTGGTCCCAGGGGGAGGAGACTGGGAGGGCAGGCCCATGCCCCTGTGGGTGGGGCTGTTGCAGTGTTGGGAAGATTCCCCTGCTTTCTTGGGGCCCCCCAAGGTAATGTTCCCACCTCAGCCCTGCAGAGACTCACCCTCCCTTCCCTGCTCTGAAGCCAGGAACGGTCACTTGCTCAGCCTCTACTTCAGCCCCCACTATACTCCTCTCTCCCTCTAGGGGCCCCGTGCCAGCTGCCTTCTCCACCTGCAATCCCCCCCCCACACACACACACCACCTCTGAGGGCAGGGAGCTCCCAGTACGCATCTCAGTTGTCTTCCCTTGCCAGCCCCGCCTGCCTGCACCCCGCAATCCATGCCCACCTGATGCCCTGCCTACTGGGTCTTATGGCTCCTTCCAGGTTCCTGGGCACACACCCAGCCACACTCGAGTGGTGCCTGCCTCCCACCACTGTGCCCCGAGTGCCTAGCACAGTGCGGTGCACATCCGTAAAAATGCCCGAAATGTTACAGAAGGGATGAGTGCCGAGGGCCGGCCACCACCTCCGCCCTCACGCCCCAACTGCCAGTGCGGTGTAGACCAAAGATTGCTGCCTTGGGCCCAGATGGCCCTAGGTTCAAGCTCTTACTTCCCCAGTTATCAGCTGGGCAACCTTGGCGAAGTTTCCTCCTCATTCCCGGCCTTGGGTGCCTCATCATCCCCATTACAGATGTACCAGCCGCGCCAAGGAGTGGTAATGATCTAATCCACGCGGGAGCCTGGCCCAGGGCCTGGCTCACAACATACTCTGCCCCGATGATGCCCCTCCTGCCCCTCTCCTCCCCCTTGACCTCCGAGCTTCCTCTTCTTTCTCTGGCCAGCCAGGGCAGCTGGGCCGCTCATGCATGTGGGGAAGGAGGGAACGCCCCTTGGCCTGGGCTGCAGGAGCAGAGGTGCTGGTGCGTGGAAAGTGAACTGAGAGCCGCAGTGTGAGAGATAGGTTTGCGGGGGTTCAGGGGGCATCACAAAGGCTCAGAAACCCCTTGGGTTTCGGCTGCCTCATCATTGTCACATGGTTCGCTCCAGCTCCCAGAACAGTTCCCTTCAGCAGGTTGAAGGCTCCCCTGGGCCATGGCCTGCCTGTCTCCATGGTAACCTGCAGCAGTCGCTGCGCCTCCTACCAGGGAGCACACCATGGGGCTCCCCGGGGCGATGCCCAGCTCGGCAGCACCCCTGAGGACAAATGGCAGATGGCAGCCGCTCCGAAACCAGCCCCAGGCTCCCACTGCGGTCTGACCCAGATGACCAGAACCAGTCGTCAGGGTGGGAGCCGGGGAGCCGCATAGTGAAGCCCAGATAACGTCCCAACCTCCCCGTTCACGGCCCAGCTCCTCCCCGCCCCGGCCTGTGCGCACTCGCCTTCTCCCAGTCCTGCCTGGGATCTGAACCGGAGTTTAACGGGGCGTGTACTATTATTCCTGTTTGTGCCTCAGACAACGGGCCTCTGAGGGATTAAATGACTTGTCCGAAGCCACACAGGTGTCACAAGGAAAGAGGACGGAGTCCACCAGGCTGCCGCCCCCTCGTGCGGTCCCAACTCTGGCCCGGCTCGGATCCCAGGCCAGACCAACTCTAAGCCCAGAGGGAAGGGAGGGAGGCCCTTGGACTTAGCTGTGCCAGGGGCCTGAGAGCCAGGGAGGCCAGTGCCCCAGGGCTGGAGCCTGCAGAGTGGAGGCCAGAGGGGGCAGGGGCTGCTCAAGTCCTTGGGAATTTGACAACCGCCAGGAGGCCACAAGGTGCAGTAGAAGGAGCAAGGGCTTTGGAATCAGACATATCTGCTTGCATCCTGACAAGCTGCAGTGACGTGACTCTGAGCAAATCCGTCCACCCCTTATCTGGGAAATGAGGGTGCTGGTGATAATAGGAGGAACTACCTCCCGCCCGGGGCTGTCGTAAGGATGGGCGAGACCATACCTGCTGGGCACACTACAGGGCTCGATAAGCTTGGGGGGGAAAGGCAGTTCCAAGCAACCCCCGCATCTGCTCTGCCACCCACGATAGGGCAATCATGGGACACTGGGCGCCTGCTCCCTTTGTCTCTGAGAAGCCGGATGTCAGGGCCCCCAAGGCCCCTTTCCCAGATCTGCCGCCAGTGCTCGCCCCCACCCAGCGCGTCTGTCAGACCCACACCCCGCACTCCCCCAGCCCAGCTCTGCACCGCCTGGCTCCGGGCAGCTGGTGTGTAGGCGGCCAAGCTGGGAAGGAGACGGGGGAAGGGGGGCCGCCGGTGTGCTGAGAGCCCACCTGGCCACCACGCATGCCCACGCCCCATGTGCTTGCTGCCAGCTCACAGGCCCTGGCACAGGTGACCCTCCACCCCAGGAGGGACTGCAGGTTGTTCCAGCAAGAGCAGAAGATGGCTCAGGGCATGGGTGCAAACCAGCTTCTAACTCCTGCCAAGCCCCAACCCACACGCAGAGAGGATGCGGCTCAGAGGGTGGGCCAGGAGGGGCGGCTCTGGGCGCCGGGACTTTCTGCCTGTTGTTTCATGCCCTCTAGTGCTTGGTTCCCGAGGCTTCCTTTCTCTGGCTGTTGCATTTCCTGCCACCCACTTTGTCAGTTTCCCACCTGCCACCCTAGCGCTCCCCCCTCACAGCGCCTCTGTGGTCGCTATATTCTCACCTGTCCCCAACCTGTTTGCCCCTGCCACCCCGCCACCAACCATGTCCTTCATGACTTCTCTGCCCTCTGTCCCTTTCTCTGCCTGGCGCCCTTCCCCTGCCATCATCTCCCCACAACCTGCCTTCTCCCCTGACACCCCACTGCCCCCCGCCCGCCCCCCAGGTTCTCTGTGAAAACCCTGCTGGAGAAGTACACGGCGGAGCCCATTGACGACTCGTCTGAGGAGTTTGTGAACTTTGCAGCCATCTTGGAGCAGATCCTCAGCCACCGTTTCAAAGGTGGGCCCAGATTCCTGCCCCTCACCACACGGCCCTCCCAGCACCCACCTTCAGCTCCCAGCCACCCCGCTCTGATCTACTCTGTGGCTTTCTGAACCCCAATACTGACCCCGGTCCCAATTCTGGTTCACTCACAGAAGCTCACACACAGAGCTGGGAAGAGGGGAAGGGGTCTTCTGGACATGCGGTTATATGCTGGCGTGCCCTTTGTGCACGTGTGTGTGTGTGTACACGTTTGGGGTAGGCTGTATGTACATATGTATGTATGTGGCTTATACATATGCATGTATGTGCCCTATTACACGGACCCTCTCCAAACTCCCTTGTTTGCTGAGCCCCCTCCCTGCCCTGGCTCAGCCTGTGCCCCAGCAGGTCCGGTGAGCTGGTTCAGCTCGGACGGGCAGCGGGGCTTCTGGGACTACATCCGGCTGGCCTGCAGCAAAGTGCCCAACAACTGCGTGGGCAGCATCGAGAACATGGAGAACATCAGCACAGCCCGCGCCAAGGTGGGTGGCCCGCAGGGGGCGGGGCAGCGCCCCCCCATCCCCTCCCCCCGCTCTGGGCGCAGGGGAACTGCCTGCTTCTCGGCCCTCACCCTTGCCACGGGGACTGGGGAGAAGAGCCACAGGAGGTTCGGACCCCATAGTGTGCACCTGGGTCCCTTTCAGGGCGGCAGGTAAAGGTGAGTGTGCTTTCCAGGGCCGGGCGTGGATCCGGGTGGCACTGATGGAGAAGCGCATGTCCGAGTACATCACCACGGCTCTGCGGGACACCCGGACCACCAGGTCAGGCCCCCTCAGTCGGCTCAGGCCCCAGGCGCCAGGGTACCTGTTCACTGCCTAAGCATACTCCACCCTTAAGTTCCTGCAGCAACCTCCCCTAGCTGGACTACAATTCCCAGCATGCACCACTAGCTTTCCTTTCCTCCAGACAGTCCAGTCCAGACCATGGTCCTCAAGCACACCTTTGGCACCACCATCACCTGTTCCAGGTCAAACTCATTATCTGCCATCATTTCCCAGTACCAGTCTCACTCCCAGCTCTGCATTCAGACACACACCTGGACACGACGACGCACCATTTTACGTGACGTGCTGGCCCTGTTCCAGGACTCCAGCACGCAGCCCCGCCCGCCCCCAGAGAGCGGCAGCAGCGAGTGCGCGCCTGCGGCCCACCCGCACAGCCCCCACGTGCAGCCTCATTCCCGCACTCTGTCCGCAGGCAGGGCCACAGCCAGGAGGGGCCCCGGGGCGGGGGGACCAGTGTGTTTCTGGGTTTCAAGGATCGGGTGACCCAGTACTGGGGGGAAGGGGTGGTTCAGAGGATTGAGGAGAGTCTAGTCTCCGGGGGAACATTCTAGCAGGTGGGAGACACAGGTGCTGTTCCCAGCGGGCCCCAGGCCAAGGGAGACACAGGACCCACACCTGAGGGGCGAGCAAGAAGCAGATACCTCTTCCCTCTGGGAAACATGTGTCATAAGCCAACAAGACAGGCCCTGAGGGATGGGGGCCTCTGGGAGGACGCTGCACCATCAGTACCCCCCTCCCACCCCGGCCCCTACAGACGCTTCTATGACTCCGGCGCCATCATGCTGAGGGAGGAAGCCACGGTCCTCACCGGGATGCTGATAGGACTGAGCGCCATAGACTTCAGGTGGGGTCTGGGTGTCCCCCCGCGAATGTCCTCACCCCCATCCCCTCATGCCCACCCTAACCCTGTGGGCTCTCTGCCCCCAGCTTCTGCCTAAAGGGCGAGGTGCTGGACGGGAAGACCCCCGTGGTCATCGATTACACGCCCTACCTAAAGTTCACCCAGAGGTAAGAAGCCCGATTTTTTTTGCGGCGGGTGCGGGCAGGCTCCCGCTCGGAGGGGCGTGGATGGCGGCAGGGAACTGGCTGGGCAGGCGCGGTGGGGGGCGGGGGCAGCCCGGGGGGGGGGGCCGCGTGGGACGCCGCGCGAGGCGGCCGGTGCCCACTGCTCCCTCCCGCCAGCTACGACTACCTGACCGACGAGGAGGAGCGGCACAGCGCGGAGAGCAGCACGAGCGAGGACAACTCGCCGGAGCACCCGTACTTGCCGCTCGTCACCGACGAGGACAGTTGGTACAGCAAGTGGCACAAGATGGAACAGAAGTTCCGCATCGTCTACGCGCAGAAGGTGTGCGCCGCGCGGCGCGGGGGACCGGCCGCCGGGAGGGCAAACGGGGGGGCGGGGCGGGCCGGCCCGGCCGGCTGCCGGGACCCTCCTCCCGCCGCCTGGGCTGAGCCCCCGCTCCGCAGGGCTACCTGGAGGAGCTCGTGCGTCTGCGCGAGTCGCAGCTGAAGGACCTGGAGGCGGAGAACCGGAGGCTGCAGCTGCAACTGGAGGAGGCGGCCGCGCAGAACCAGCGCGAGAAGCGGGAGCTGGAAGGCGTGATTCTGGAGCTGCAGGAGCAGCTGTGAGCGCGCCCTGACCCCCGCCACCCCCGACGGCTTCGCCCCCGCTGACTGTAACCTCGCCTTTCCTGATACCCGCACCCAACTCAACCGGCCGCCAGTGCCAAACCACTGACCCCATCACCTCTACCCTGAGATCCCACCGGTGACCTTCAATCTGTAACATTATCCTCAACTAACATTCTGGGATCCCTCCCAAACCCACTCCCCACTTCCTCCTCAACTATCCACCATCAGCTAGAACAGCCATCCAGCATTACTCCAGGGACCCCAACATTCTCACAAGGACCTCTGTTACTCGGAGATGATCAACGTGATTGAATTATTTCCCTGATCTGCTACTTATGCCGACTGACTGTCATCACCCATGGTGACCCCTGACCTTTCCCCACCAATTTTTCCATCAGCCAATGACCTCCCAGCATGATGCCCCAAGCACTGCCCCCCATTACATTTCTGGGGTCCTACACTATTCTCTACTGGCACCCACATCCTCTGACTCCCTCTGGCCCCAACGTGAGCGCACCAATCCCCGTCACCTCCCTGACCCCCAGAATCTGCCCCACTGATCCTCCACACTGTCCCCCTTTCTGCTACCCAGGTTTCAATCCTAACCCCTCCCCTCCCCCCTTGCTGAGATCCCCTTCCCTACTTCCGCTCCCTCCTCTAGCCAGCCTGACCCCACCGTCCCCATCCCAGGACAGGTCTGATCCCTGGTGACCACGCTCCCCTGGCCCAGGGTTCCAAGGAGATCACCACCCCCCTGGTCAACCAATGGCCCTCCCTGGGGACGCTCCATAGGGCGGAGGGTGTCAGCGACCCCAAGCGCTACCGCAGGTAAGCACATCCAGGCCCGTCTGGGCCTGAGCGAGGGCTCCTCCTAGGGGAGGGGGGCTGGGGGGCGGTGAGCCTCTGCCTGTACCCCTGCTCTCCGCTCTGCCGCAGACACAGTTTCATGAGCACGGAGCCGCTGTCAGCCGAAGCCAGTCTGAGCTCCGACTCCCAGCGCCTGGGAGAGGGCAAGCAGGACGAGGAGCCCTGGGGCCCCATCGGTGAGCCCCCAATCCAGCACCCAGCCTCCCTGCAGGAAGGGCTCTGGCCAGGCCCTGGACATTGCCCTCGGCCCTCCTAGAGAGGCCGGCGCAGCAGTGAAGAGCGTGGCTGGGGTGTCAGGCAGACCCTGGTGCAAACCCCAGCTGGGCCTCCTCTGGCCCTCCTCACCTGTGGAACGGGGGTGTTGATTCAAGTGTCCGCCGGTGTTGGCATGCAGCGAGGGCTTAATGGCTTTCTGGTAACAAGACATCCCCGAGGGGTTCAGATTCCCAGGGAGTTCTCTGCCTCATTTGCTCGTATCTCATGCGCTCTGTGAACCACCTGCCTGACCCTTGTTTCCCCCTTTTCTTTGGCTGCCAGGAAGCTCAGAGCCAAATTAGTGGCTCCCTTCACGCGAGTGTCCCGGACTCCAGCGCATGCACTTTGTGTTGCCCGCCCCGTGGCCGCACCTGGGTTCCCCACCCTAGTTTTCCTGGTGCCCGGACCTCCTGTCTTTTCTTTCCAAAAACCCTCCTGTGCCGGACGACCCTAGATCCTAAGACAAAGGCGGGCCTTGGACAAGGGACCCTGCCACACTGTTTGTGATTGTCCGTGTGTCTGTCTCCTCACCAGACTGTGAGCTCCTTGGGGGCAAGGACTGTGTCTCGTCCGCTCTCTGTACCCCCAGTGCTTGGAACAGAGCGAGTGCTCACTGTCGTGTTTAATAAACGGACAAAGAGAGAGGATGAACCTCAGGGGGAGACAGAGACAGAAACTGACGATTACAATAGTGTCCCCAGCTCTGCATGGCTCGGGCAGGCGCTCGTTGAGGTTAATTAAAATGCAAATGCCGCGGGAATGAGGAAAGTCTCCTGGCGGCGGGGGAGGGGAGACCCGAGGGGCAATCCCTTCCCAGCCTGAGCCCACCCCGCACCACACACATGCACACACGCAGACTGGTTGGTCTGGCCTCACCCCCGCTCTCTCCCCAGGGAAGGACCCCACGCCCTCCATGCTGGGCCTCTGCGGCTCCCTGGCCTCCATCCCCAGCTGCAAGTCCCTGGCGAGCTTCAAATCCAACGAGTGCCTGGTGAGCGACAGCCCCGAGGGCAGCCCCGCGCTGAGCCCCAGCTGAAGTGCGGGCCACGCCGGCCCCGCCTGCCGGGGGCGCCGATGCCTGCCATCTTTTCTGAGCGCCCCAGTCCAGGCCTCCCTTCCGGAGAACGCTGCCTGCCCAGCCGGGGGTCCTTTTCTTCTGGTTTTAGCTTCCTGCCTGGGGAAGCCAGGACTGCCGAGGGACAAGGGTCTGGCAGTTAGGTGGGGCTGTGCAAACCACAGGGAACCAACCCTTGGGGAAGCTTGTTCCATTCTTCTGGTGATCGGAGCCTGGCTGGCTCCCTCCTGGGACTCCCCTTTTCCACCCCCCTCACCCGCCTCGGGAACTCGTGGCCCAGCCTCAGCACCTCCATCTCCCCCACCTGTCCGTCTGTCCCTGTACTCACCCCCTGGAGTCACTTCTCCCTCGGCCCCCAGGGCAGGGGCTCCGAGGGGATCGGGCAAATAAAAGCCAGAGGACTGCGGGAAGCCTGTCTGTGGGGGCGGGGACAGGGCCCTGTCCGGAGGTTAGCAGACCACGGCCCAGCCCGTGCTGGCACCCATAACCGACCTGACGTTGGGTGTTGTGTCGTGTGACAGAACCGATCAGGGGTGAGTGACTTCTGTACGAACTGTGCTGAGCGTTAGGTACACCCAGAACAGGACCAAGACGCGTGAGCACCCCTTCACCCCGAACTTGCTCGATTCCAGGTAGCGAAAAAACTGAACATCCTGGGATGCAGGGCGGGGGGTATAGGATGGAGGAGGCGGACCCTGCTAGGACCCTCTCCCTCCCACCCCATCATCCTGAGCGATCCTGCTTTGGCCCAAAGTTGCCGACACTTCCACAAGGCCAAAGCCTGGCAGTGAACAACCCTCCCTCCTCCGTCATCACTCCGAGCGCCCTCGGGGACAGAGGTCTCACCATCTCTCACCCCGGTCCTAACACTGCAGGGATACTGCCTGCTGAGCATCGCCCCCCGCCACCCCCCAACTCTGGGTCCTCACTAAAGTGGTGGCGGCAGGGTCCTCTACATGGGCATCACCTGGGCAGCCAGGGCCGACACCAAGGCCCCTCCCAGGCCTCCTGTGGGCAGAGCACCCACAAGCCCCCTCCCCCCAACGCCACCGCCCCGCAGTCACAGGCACTGGAGAGGAGTTCATCATCTTTACACTCACAGAACAGGGCGGGCCGGCCACAATACACACAGGGAAATGGGCGAGGGGGGCAGGTAACAGATTTGGTCTTGAACTTGAAAGGGGAGGGTGGAAGAGTGATGATCCCTGGGGCCTGGGACCGGCAGGAAGGCTGCCTGAGGCAGGCGTGGTGTGCCCGAAGGGGCAAGGTTCGAGAGAGGGAAGAAATGAGGCCCCTTCCCTGAGGACAAGGCACTTGGCTCAGTCTCCGCCCGCCCCGCCCCCATCCCTGGAGGAGCCGGGCCCCACCCCCTGGCTCCCCTCACGGGCCCAGAGGCTGCTCCAGGTTGAGCCTCTGAAAGAAGCTCTTGCCCAGCTCATAGGTGCTGATCATGATGGCGCAGGACGGGGCGGCCTTGATGATCCTTGGGAGGAAGCCTGCGGCGGGAGGGCAAGGCTGGGGTCAGAGGGCGGGTCCCAGGGAGCCTACCTCCACCAGGGCCGGGCACACACAGGGACACTCACCTGCGAAGAGCCCCCTGGTGCCAGACTCGGCCCGGATCCTCCGCAGCAGCAGCCAGGTGGAATCAGCGCGCGGGGGCGACACTGCAGACAGAAAGCCGGGCCCAGTGAGACCCCACCTGGACCCCCACGTGCGCCCGCGCACCAGCCAACCCCCTCACCTTTCACTGCCTCCACGGCTCCCAGCGCGACCTGGCGTTGAGTCTTCGCCACATCGAAGGGCAGAGTCAGGGTGGCCGCCACCTGGTGGGGCGGGGAGAGGGTTCACCTCCATTCCCGGGCCCCCATCCCTCGCATCCAGCCAGGGTCTGCCAGCCTTATCACCGGGGAGCGCGAGCTTGCTTCCCGACAGGCAGCTGACGCACCACCACGCAAGGAGACCTCTGCAAGCCTCACCCTCAGCCCCGGCAACTCACCGTCCCTGAGATGCCGCCAGCCACAAAGCTGATGCCCACGGACGTCTGGTCCTTCGGCCTGAGCCCACTCAGCCAGCTCTTCATCAGCTCGTAGTTGAACCAGTACAAGGCTTGTGGGCGCAGAGTACACTTATTAGACGCGGGGAAGGCAGAGGGGTGGGTCCACACCATCCGTCTTCCACCGAACGATACCATGACAACCGCTCCCTCCCAATTAAGAGGCCTTCCTGCTACACACCAGTCTCTCTAACGGGCTCTCTGAAGGAATTATCTCATGAAAACCTGGGCAAGTACCCTGTTTGCTGAGCCCATTTCACAGGTGAGCTAGTCAGGGCTCAGAGAAGTTAAGTGGCTTCATGATCAGTGATACCAGAGTTGGGACCTGGCTGTAGACCTCTCGTGCATCCTCCGAGGGCTGCCTGAACCCACCACCCCAGCACCCCTGGTGCCCACCTGAGAAGGGCACATCCCGGAGAGCGGTGGGGCCCCAGCCCAGCCACAGAGAGCGCCAGCCGCCCTGAGCCATGGCGGCCCGGACGCAGGCACCCAGCTCCCGGTATGACACGTGCTGAGCCTGCAGCTTCGTCCGCACCAGCTCCAGGGGGCTGATCACAGTCACGGTGCCCACTGCGGGGAACAGTGGGGAAGGGGTCAGCTCGCAGGTCCCGCCCCAGGGTCTGGGAGCCCAAGACACCTCCCTACCCCCTGGCAGGTGAAGAGTGAAGCTGGGAGCGAGGACTGAGCTCAGGTGGGGCGGGGAGGGGCAGTCCAAGGGAGACCAAGGGCCCAGGGCTGCGCTCACAGCGGGCCAGAGCCCCAGCCACCATGGGCGCGTAGAAGTCGGAGGTCAGGGCTCGACTGCACAGGAAGGCCTTGAGCTGGTCGTAGGCGGTGAAGTAGACGGCGGTGGCTGGCACAGTCATCACCCTGGGGGGTGAACACAGATGTCAGCTGGGACTCCCAAACCTCCCAGGCCCCCGCTGCCCCGCCCAGCCGGCCAGCAGGGGAGCACGACATCAGCAGGGCACACGGGAAGACCACAGGCAGGCCCAGGGCACTCACAGGGTGGCGGGGAGGCCGCTCCACAGGGTCCTGGTGCCCTCGTGTCTCACGATCTTCACAAAGGCATCCTGGCCAAGAGGACATCGGCCCAGGCAGGAAGGATGGACACGAAAAAGGCCCATGAGGGGCTGGCCTAGGCTGGGACCTGGCCTGATGCCCGCGCCTCTGCCCACAGCCCTGGGGCCTGCAGGGAGGCGGTGGCACCGTGGGCCTTCACGCATGCGACTCCCGATCTGCCTCCAGGGAGACCCCTGTTCACCTCCACAACCCCATGGAGGCATGACCTCTGCGGGGAACCCTTTCCCAAATAACACTGGCTGCCCCCCCCCCCCCCGACTCTGGACGCTTTGCAGTATCTATTCTTTCCCGGGTCTGCTGCCCAAGCCATCTGGATCCCTCGGGGATGCTGCCAGACCCACAGCCACTCCTCACCATGGTGCCGGTGAAGCGGGTGGGGTCCTGAAACCAGGTGGCGCAGCGGGCACCGTTTGGGCACAAATACAGAGGCTCCAGCACCCCATTGCAGTACAGGAGGCACTTCCCTGTGGGTTGGAGAGAGGCGGGCACTGCGGAAGGGGGGGAAGCATGAGCATGCCATGGCTCTGGAAGGCCCGCGGAGGCCAGGGTCCCTAGGCGAACCTTCTCATGCGTGACAGAGGGCTGGCTGATTGACACATGGAAGCCCATCCATCAGCCCGTCCTAGCCAAGGCTGTGGGACTCCCAGGAGCCCAGGGAGGGGGACTGGGACATGCCCTCCCAAGACCCTCACAGGCTCCCCGTGGCCCGGGGCACTTACATTTGGCGTAAGAGAGGCTCCAGAATCTGGTGGGGGGCTTCAGCTCTAAAACACAAGACAGGCCCCCAAGTCAGGAGAGCCTGGCACCTGCCCCAGGAATCTCATCGCTCTGAGACTGTTTTGCCTGGTACCACCCTCTACGGGCTCCAGGGTCGTACACTCACCGCTGGGCACTGAGGGGCGTTGAGACTGCAGGCGAACCTTCACCACGTCCAGTGGCGTCACTGCGGGAGAGGGCAGGTCCGCAGACTCCTTTTAAGACTCCACTCCTGACCCCTCCAATCTCTGATCTGCCCCGGTCCCCAGCTGCCCACCCCACCTCCCAGGGTCTTACTGAAGAGAGAGGTGACCACAGCCCCAGCACCCGAGGCCACCATTTGCTGGAGGGGGCTAATGCCCCCAGGATCCTGATCAGCCATCTTGTAGCTCCAAGTCTGAAAAAAACAAACAAACAAACAAAAAAAAAACCCAAAACCCAAAGCTCAGTCACCAACCAAAACCAGTGATTGGGGGAAACTGAGGCAAGGCTCTTTCTGACCACTCTGAACCCTCACCCCACTCATTGAGTATGATGAGTTCATTGAGTATGATGAGTTCAGCTGACCCTCACAATGACCTTTTACAGGAGGTACTGTTATCTCCACTTTGCCAACGGAGGTCTCTCTGTGGCTCAGAGAGATGAGGCGACCTTCCCAAGGTCACTTTGGGAGTAGTAAGGCAGGAAGCTGAGCCAGTCGTCGGTTGGTTAACCGGCAATCATGGCTCGCTCCCATTTCCTCATCGGATCCACACAGGCTTACTGTTCAGTCCTCAGCGAGGGTGCCCAGTTTGGCCCCAGGGGCCCAAAGATCAAAAACGCTTCAGCCACCCCTCTGCACCCCGCTCCCCATTCCAACACCCCGCCCTGGGACGGGCACAAGCAAGCCCAGAGTCACCGAACGTGGAGAGAAGTGGGATTGGGCAATGCGGGTATGGGTAAACAGATCTGCCGGCGCCTAAGGGTCCGCCCGCCTCTTCGGACGGCAGACCGGGCTCCCAGCCCGGGGTTAGCAGAGGGAACAATCGCTCTGCTCTCTCTCCCCAAAATTACACGCCGAGGGACTCGACCGAGAGAGCAAGAAGTAGGGATAGGGAGGCAGGGTCTCTTCTCGTCGCTCGGCTACACTCCCTGCCTCTGCCGCGCGCGAAAGGAGCGCCGAGTGGAGGCGCCTCGATCGACTCAACGGCCCGCAACTCCGCGCCCCCAGCCCAGCCCTGGCTCGGGATCCCCGAGACGCCCAGACCCCCGACTCCGGCTGTAGTCCCTAGCCCGCCCCTCAGCCCGGTCCCGCCCTACCCACCTGGCTCTAGGTCGGTACTCGTGCGGCGCGGGGCCCGGGGCCGGGCGGGCCCATCAGGGCTCCGCAGCCGGTGCGGGGTCCGCGCGCGCTCGCTCGCTTAGCTGCAAGGCTGACTAGAAAGGCCGCGGAGCAGGTTCGGCCCCCGGAAAACGCGACGAGGCCCCGCCCCCCAAGGACCGACTGGTCGCACGCCCGGAGTGACGCCGGCCCCGCCCACTCGAGGCCACCCCTGGGAACCGCCGGTCCCTTTTCCCTAAGCAGCCGGTATCCCGCCGGGCCCGCGCGCCAAGGTCACAGGTCCCCACGTTGCGCGTGACTTGTCGGCAGCACTGCATTGACAGCGTATTTTCAGGACTCCCACTAGTCCCTCCTGCGGCGCAGCGCTGCGCCGGGAACCCCAGCGCTCCCACTGACTTGCCAGCCTAGCGTGTGTAAATGCACTCTTTCTCCCTTCCTCAGTGGCCTAGTCTGCGTGGCGGCGGCGGGTTGAATCAATTCCAAAGCCACGGAAGGTCAGAAAATGATGCCTAACATTTACCCGCCGGGCTGGGTTTTTACAACTTCACGGGGGCCGCATCAACCAGGAATTATCCCCATTTTACAGATAATCTGATGGGACTCAGCTCCAAAAACACTTGACAAATTGTAGCGTGCGCGCGCGCGCGCGCTGGTAAGCAGCGAGGTTACACGAGTTTTAGCCGAAGCTAGGCAGGCTGGACGGAGAGGAAAGGCTGGCCCGGAAACCGGGAGCTCCGAGTTCAACCTGGCTTAACCTGGGCTCGGTCCCACCTCCGCGTGACCTTGGGCATTTCCGCACCGCTCTGGACCTCGGAGTCCTCGGCACAAGAGAGGATCAGTAGGGGAAAAGGGGACTGACATTTGTGTGTTGGCTAGTCTCACACCATTCTTTCTTCTAAGCCTCAAAACTTTTAGAAGTAGATTATTATTCACCCCACTCAATGGAAGGGAAACTGAGGCTCGAAGTTAAGAGCTCAGAATTGGAACCGGCCAGGTACTTCCCCCTGCCTCCCCGGGTGACAGCTGGGCTTAAATCCTACGCTGACGTCTCTGATCCGCCTCCTCATTTCACATTTCTCTCCTGGGCAGCCCCGCCGCCGAGTCCTCACTACCTGCCTTAACTTTAAAACTTTTGTGCAGCCTTGATATTTGTTCGAGCGGGGCGGGGGGGGGGAACGTGGTGCGAGCCTGCGCCTTTAAGAAGGGTAGGCAGCGATTTTTGACGTAAGTCGCCTCCCCGCCCCTCACGCTCAGATGCGACCCCTTCCGGAACTAGAGCAGCCCAGACTTTCTGCGCATGCTCCTCTAGCACGTGGCCGCCATGGGGCCTACCGTGAGCTTTCCCTGAGAAAAGGCGTTGCGACTTCCTACCGCCGGGAAGCCCGTATCAGGGGGCGTGGAGAGTGCGATCTGTGACCGTTGAAGTGGCAGCCTGTCTACAGCGCCAGAAAGAAGGCGCCTTTTCCATTTCCTTCCCAAACCAAGCTGAGGTCTGAAATAATACAAAATCATGTTATAAACTGTTGGTTCAGGCGAAAACCCAGCTTCTACTAAGGACTTTTACGACTCAGTTATGGTTTACCTGAACGGTTTCACAGCCTACCAGCCAAGAGACTGCTCTCTCCACGTTACAGAGGAGGCAGCTGAGGTCCTTTCCTGCAATGGTTCGAATGGAAAGCAGAACCCAGGTTTCTCCCATGCAACTTCCCAGTTACAAACGAAAAAACCGGAGACCCCAGAGATCAAACAGCACCGAAGTCACCCAAAAGAAAGAGCCAGAATTGAAACCCCACCTGCCTGAGTCCGGAGGGGCTCCCACCCCACCCCATTCTCAACCCAGGGCTCCCATCCCTGCAGAGCGACCTGCTCACCTGTTCCATCCAGCCAGGCCTGGGGCCCCAAGAACTCCAAGAAATACAGGGCTGTGCGGGGCAGCGCCGCTTACCTGCCTCAAGACAGGAGCAGTGGGGGGCAGGGACCTCTCTCTGTGTTCCTCCTGCCACAGCTGTGCCACCTCTAGCAGGTCTCTTAACGCCTAATAAGCCTCGGTTTCCCCACTTATAAAACGAGCTGATGAGGATAATAATGCACCCACCTCTCGGGAATTGTGTGAGGGTTTAATGAATTAATAACTGTAAAGTGCTTAGGCCATTGGCAAGCACTCAATGACGACGACGACGACGACTACTACTACTATTACTATTATTGATTGCTGTCCAGAACCTGTGGCACAGGAAGTTCTGGAAAGGGCCTTTAGAGCCACCAGGTTCTGTTTCTGGTCCTATCTGTACCTCCAAATGCAAGCACGGGTAGTTATAACTCCTTACAGCCCTTCCTCCCAGAGCCAAGTTCACACAGCTGCCAAGTAGCAGAGCCAGGAATCAAACCTGGTGACCTCTGAGCCTCAGCCCCCCCCACAGTAGAATGTGGGATTTTGATTTCAGTCCTGGTTTTCTTCTTGCAATAGGATGCCTTTGAGATTTGTCCCTACACCTCAGTTTCCTCATCTGAAAGTAAAGATGATGTCACCTGTCCTGCATAACTTACAAACTCTTGACTACGGTCATGTTTGTAAAAACTAGGAAAAGAGTCAGTACAGAATTCCGTGGCCCCTATCAGGGACCTGCAGCTAAGCAGATCACTGTTCTTGCCTTCCCCGACAGGTAGATGCTTCGAGACTGAGAAACCTTGAGGCATCGTCGGTGTGACCAAAGTCCAGTGCGGTGGTGGCAGTCTGGGCAGGCAGGAGAGGTGATCTGTGGGCAACAAGACACCACGAGCCAGTGGAGGCATCTCCCAAGGATGGTCGTGGTGGCTGCAGGGTGCAGCAGCAGCCTTGAGGTGCCCACGAAGCTCTAGAGCCCTGGCTAGACGTGCCTTCCCAGAGGAGCAAGCCTGGAGCCCTGAGGAGGAGACAGCCACTGTCCTGGCTGACCTGGCCACAGTTCCCACTGACCGCACACCCAGGGGTCCTTCCAGTGTCATCACTCGACCCCATGTGGCCATCACCGCCTTCCTCATTAGATGGGAAAACAAACTCCTTTCAACTATAAAAGGGGAGGGAATGGCACCAGCCCCAGGGGTTGTAGTGCGAACTGATGGACCAGTCCTTGCCCAGCACTGGGAGAGCAACACAAACAGAAGGTGATTTATTGAAGCTGAATTCTTGCGGGGCCAGCCCTGGGGCAGGGCCAGTGTCCCCTCCAGCTTGCAACCTAGGGCTTAACAAGATATTTTGGGGGCTGAAGTGAGGTTCAGATCCCTCCTGTGGACCCCATCAATGCCTTTGAGTTTATGGCCAGCACTGTCCCCACCTACGGCTGCCTTCCTGGGGGCAGGGCCAGGGGCTTGGGAACCACCAAGGCCAAGAGGAGAAATTGGGACTCCAGGCTTATAGTTAAAAGCCAAGTCAGGTCTTTGTTTGGACCCTGAAGGCAGGGAGCGGGGCGAGGTGTAGAAGACCGTACTGGGACAACTGGACAAAACCGAATGAGGCTGGTACAGTAGACATTAATTTACCGATGTTAAACTTCTTATCACCACACTGTGGTTTTGTAGGAAAACGTCCGTGTTCTTCGGAAATGCACACTGAAGTGTTTAGGGGTGGACGTCTGCAACTTCGTCTCAAGTGGTTCAGAAAAAAAAAAAATAATGCCAATGTAGCAAAGTGTGAACTGGTGAGTCCAGGTGAAGGGTATATGGGTGATCGTGGCGCCATTCTTGCACTTTTTCTGAAGTCTTTAAAGTTTTCAGAGCAACAAGTTGATGGGGAAAGGGATTTCCCCCTTTGAAATACGTGTGTACAGGGTGCGGCAAAAGTGAATGGACGGTTGTTCATACGGCAAATACCGTAATAACTAAGAAATGATAATACAAGAATAAACTCTGTTTAAGGTACTTGCAACTGTAAACCTACTTTTGCCCCATGCTGTATTACTTACAGAATCAGAAGAGCAACAAAACTGTCTTTTTTGAAGGTTAAAAAAAATTACTAAATGTAATAGCCAGGATCAACCTATCTAGGAAAAGGCCTTCCTACCTTTCCTTTGTCCATGGCCTGAGAAGGTGGGTGGGGAGTTTCTGGAGACCCAAGGCTTTACTGGGGCACCCTGGGTGTGGTCTGAGGAGGTGGCTCTCAGAGGGGAAGGGTCCCGTTAAGATTTCTCAGAACTGACATTGTACCCCACTGCAGGCTGACTCCCAGAGCTCTGGGGACAGCCCTCTCCTGCTCTGCTGGGGGAGAGTAGACTAGTCCATCCGCCTGGAAGGCAGTGTTTGGCCGTAACTCCCAAAATTCCAACTGCCCAAATGCTGTGACCCAGCCCGGCCTTTCTCAGAATTCCTCCACCCGTCGGCTTACACGCGTGCGAAATGACCTTTATTGTAGCCTTGCTGGTAACAGCAGAACGCTATGGAGGGGGGACTGCATGACAGTCCCTTCGTATGACGGAATACCACGCAGCCTTGAGAGGGATGCAAATCTCCACAGCGCGATGTGCAACAATCTCGAAGGTAGAGTTAATTCAAAAAGCAGAGCGCTGGAGACGGCGCCAGGCAGCTGTTCTCGACTGGAGCGCCAGCGCCCCCTAGGGGACAATTCGGAAATTAATGATGTCGTTTGTAGCGGTCGAAAGATCAGGACCCCTGGCATCTGACCCATGGCAGGACAGCGATGTTAAATATCCATTCTATAACGTGTAGGACGGTTGGACACATCAAGGAATTGTCCCGTACACCGCTCAACTTTCCCCTGTATTTCTGGGCAATGACACAGGTGAGAAGCCTGTTCACGACCTGACCTGGAAGCTAGCTCCATTCCACCCACATCCCTTTGTTTTAAATGGTTTTAAAATACATTGAATTTTCCAGGAATAAAACTGCCATGAAATCCTAGGGAAGATTTTTCTTTGTCTCCATTAAAACTTTATTGTCCAGCAGTGAGCTAGACAGAGGAGGGCAAAGGGGGAAAATTTGCGACAACTGTAATAGAATAAACAGGAATAAAAAATAAATAAATGAGCCCTGGCTGGTGTGACTCAGTGGATTGAGCATCGGCCTGAGAACTAAAGGGTTGCAGGTTCGATTCCCAGTTGGGGCACATGCCTGGGCTGCGGGCTGGGTACCCAGTTGGGGGCATGCAGTAGGCAACCAGTCAGTGTTTCTCTCCCTCTCTTTCTCCTTCCCTCCCCACTCTCCAAAAATAAATGAATAAAATCTTTAAAAATGTATAAACGAATAACAAGTTTAAAAAAAACTTTATCAAGGCTCCTTCTCAATTTGAAAACATTGTGTCCCCATGACCGCCTGGCTCATGCGACTGAGCTGCTAACACGACACGCCAACACACGTCCCCGAGTGTGGTTCTGGTTTCCACACCAGTGATTCATGTGCATTCGCAAGCTGCTGTTCCCACGTGGGGTTCAGCCTGAACTTTCACACACAGAAATACATACTATGTTTTTCTACGGTACTTTCTTTTCATTTTCCTCTATATCACCTTATACAGTATATACTACGTGTAAAATACTTCATATATATATTATATGTACAGGTATTACATGCTTACTATATGAAGTTTATATAGATTTCTAAAAATATTATGCATAGGAACATTATATTGTGCATGAATCTCATTTCTGAAAATTTCTTAGAGGAAAGTTACAAAATATATGCGTTCCTTGGTAAGGGCCGTGTGAGCTCAGCGAGCACCAGCTAGTGCCACGCAGTGTCCTTGCCCCTCAGGGGTGCAGGGTTTGCTTCTTAGTTCGACCGAGGCTGCCCAGAGAGTGTGAGCCACCTGCCCAGTGTGGCCGTGTCAAGGCTGAGGCCTGGTCACGGTGACCCACACTGAGGAGCAGCCCTCCCAGCTGGGCCGAGACCAAAGGCTTGGCCTGTCTCTGTCTGTCTCTGCCCTTTTCTCTCTCTTTTGATTTACTGCGCATTTCTCTCTCTCTCTCTCTCTCTTTTTTTTTTCCTTTTTCGTTTTTGAGTGTTTTGTGTGTGCCGAATACTGTTGTCGACACTTGGAGGCAGCGGCGAACAAGCCACACCAGGTCCGCGCTCACACTCTGTAGTGCAAGAAACACCAACGGATGAGTAAATAAGACACTGTCACACAGCCACGACACCTCTGAGGACAGCAGAACAGGTCACGTGACAGAGAAGGCCTGGGACCGCCTAGAGAAAGGAGGAAGGAGTGGGGCAGGGATTACCGCTGGAGATTAGCTCAAGGTGAAGGCCGAGGCAGGGAGGAGCAGGCTGGGATGAAAGGAAGTACTTGGCCGCGGCGCGCGAGGTCCCAGTAACTTACACGGAGAGAATATCGTGCCGGTTACAAACCCAGGCCCTCGGCCAGACCTGGATTCAGCTGCTGGCTTCGCGCCTTTTTCACTGCGTGACCTCAGCGAAGTTGCTCAACCTCTCCGGGTCTCGCTCCTTTCATTGTAAGACACGTGTAATCACGGTACTTACCTGGCCACAGACCCTGGCGCGCTGTGAATCTTAGACTTTAGCAGGACCCCCTTTTTTAAACACAGAAACCAGAGCGAATTAAAGCCTCCTGAAGTGCATTTAAGCACCGATTTCCTTGCTGACTTGTTGGGGGAAACGGTCAGCTTTCTGGGCCTTGGTTTCTTCATCTTTAAAGTGGAAATGCGAGTATTTCTGGTCCTACTTCCCCCTCAAGAGCTCTAGGTGTAGACAGATGGAAAGTTCCAAAACCGGGAAAGGGCGCCCGGAGGGCAGTTTCTTCTTCTCCTCCCCCTCTCCTGGCAGCTGCCTCCTCGGCTGCCCCTCAGGCTCCTGGAGAGGATGGCGCCCTGACCTCTCTGAGCTGCTGCGCGGGGAAGGCAGTCTCCTCACCTAGGCCCCGGCCAGTGCTTCAGAGCCAGGCCGTCCGATCAACCAGAGGAACCCCTTCCATGTCCTCATCGGGACTCCTCTCGTTTCCCACGTGCCCGTTTACAAGGTCCTAAGTCACCCGTCGGAGGAGCCTCACATCACTGCCCGGAGGGGGTGCGGGAGTCACTTGCTGCGCACGTCTCACAGACGGGGAAGCGGACCTGTCTACGTGACGCGGGGCAGGTATCTCTGGGGCCCTAGGGCGCCTGCATGGAGAAGGGCCAGGAGAGGTCAAGGTGGGCTGGGCGGGCTGGGGTGGAGGACGGGGCCGAGCCAGCATTCGGTAGAGCCTCGTGTTGTGAGCAAAAGGTCCGGGGGCTGATGGGCTCGGGCTCTGCTGCCAACACTACTGCTCAGTAGCTGGGAGACAAGGCCCTGGGGTCTCCTGCATCTGGGAAAGGGGGACAGTGCCCTGCGGTGTGGTTAGGAGGACTCGGCGACGTGTGCAGACTGGGCTTGCGACACGACGTTCTGATTCAGCTCACTGACATCCTGGCTCAAGCGATTAACTAGTAGTTCCCGCAGCCCCCGCCTGCTGCCCTTCCTGTCCTGTCCATTGCGCAACCTGTCTGCCGCTGCCCTTGACAAAAGCTGGCTCCAACTTCTGGAGTCCACCAGCAAGGCAGCCACAGTCTCCCTCCCCCCCCCCCCGGGGTCACAGCTGCCCTCCAGGGGTTCTCAAGGTCAGAAAGGGGTACAGTACTTCATCGCAGTCCTGGCTGTGTGTCTGAGTAGGTTGGAGTCTCCTCCCACTGTCGGGAAGGTTGTGGGTTTGATCGCTAGTTGGGGCTTAGGAGAAGGCAACCGGTCCATGTGTTTCTCTCTCTCGCCACCCCCCACCCCCGCCCAAAAGCAATGAAAAAATATCCTCGAGTGAGGACCAAAAGCAAAACCAAAAACAATTACTTCAGTAAGCCAAAGTCACCCGGCAGGAAAGAGGCGGAGCTGGAATTTGAGGTCAGCAGGCAATGATGCAGCCCCCCCCCAGCCCACCGCCCAGGTTTCCAGGGAAGAGTTGACTCCCCTTCTCTGCCACCTGCCACCTGCTTGTCCTGGAGGCCACTCTGGCTTCTGGGAGACGCGCTGGGGTCAGTGTTTGCTCCCACTGGGAAGTTCTTCAGATCACCCACTGCTCTCAGAATATAGGAAACCAAAACCAGGCCCTGGCCGGCGTGGCTCGGTTGGCTGGAGTACTGTCCCCTGGCCAGAGGGTCGTGGGTATGGTTCTGGGTCAGGGCGCATACCTAGGCTGTGGGTTTGATCCCAGGCACCTGCATTCCCTGGGCTCGTCCAGGTGTGTATGCTCCCCAGGGGCGTGTACGGGAGGCGACCCATTGATGCTGCTTTCTCACATTAGTTTCTCTCTCTTCCTTCCTCTCTCTCTAAAAAACAAACAGTGAAAAAATGTCCTCTGGTGAAGATAACAAACAAACAAACGAAACTCCCCAGAACTTGAACCCAGTGATGTGCTGTCTGTCTCTCTCCTGTAGGGGGCAGATGCTCCCACGTCTGGGTAGGAGAAGTGAGCCCAACACATCCTTCCAGGTACCCATCCCCCACCGCCCTGACCCTACCGCTGAGGGACTGGTTCCCCTTCTTCCACCTTTGCCTTTGTCCAGCTGAGGGGCCCTGGTGGTCCTGGTGTGAGGGGTGCCCTGCACGGGAGTCTGCAATGGGCCAGGTGCAAGTCGCCCCAAGATGGACAGAATTCTGGACCCCAGGCCAGCAGAATGGGAAGTCACACGGGGGATCCAGGTGGGGTGGGGGGACATAGAGGCCAGGGGTAGGGAGGAGAGGGCAAGGTGGGCTGAGGGGCAGGTGGGCAGTCTCCCCGGTTAAGGGCTGTGTGTGCGGTGGGTTGCTGAAAGACCCCCAGGGGAGGGGCCCCCACAAGGGTGGTGTCTTCACTACACCTGTGTGTGCGCTTGTCCCGGGTCCTGTGCTAGCGGCTCTGCGGGCATGAGCTCATTCCGTGGACGGGAGGCCTCGCCGCCGATGTCCTCAGTGTACAAATCAGGACAATGAGGCAGGCAGGACAAGTCAAACCACACAGCTTGTAAGAGGAGGGGGCCGAGAGGAGTGTTCTCACTAGCACCAGGTTACTGGTTGCATAGGAGGTGGTTCAGCCAGATGACAGGCCCTCAGACCTGCACCTCAGATCTCTGCGGCTACCAATGCTTCTTCCCAGGGGGAGACCTGGGGCTGAGGACCCTGGGCCAGAGGATCCGTTAAGGCCCCTCCAGCCAGGGCGTCTGCAGAGCCAAGCAAACCAGTTCCCTCCCGGGGTTCCTCTGACCTCCTTACCCTTCCCCACTCACCCCTCCCCCACCCTTCATTCCACAACCCACAGCTGCATTGAAAGATATCACCCAGCATCACTCTCCCTGCGGAGAGACGTGGTCCTGCCCCCAGGGCCCAGTGGAGTGGCAGCTGCTCACTGTAGACTCTGAGCCTCCCAGCTGGCAGGGAGCAAGCGAGTGCTCACCCATTGTGCAGATGAACACACTGAGGCCAAAGGCGAATCTAGAATTCTCGTCCAGGCCCTGGCCAGGTAGCTCAGTTGGTTAGAGCATCATCCCCAAATGCTAAGGTTGTGGGTTCCATCTCCGGTCAGGGCACATGTAAGAATCAACCAGTGAATGCATACATAAGTGGAACAACAAATCGCTGTTTCTCTCTTCCCCTCTAAAATCAATAATTTTTTTTAAAAAGCATTAAAAAAAATCAATTTTTTTTTAAAAAGCATTCTCATCTGCACGCCAGTTTACAGATGCAAGGGAAATTCGCAGAAGCAGCTGTCACAGGACTGGAAAGCGGCTGCCTAGAGTCGGAAGTGAGAGAGGGCAGAGTACTACTTTGTGTTCTAATTCGACTGAAATTTGCATGTTCCACTCTGGTAAAATTGTAACTAATTACAAAGCAACAACAAGGAAAGTGGCCTGCCCAATGGCGGCTGGAAAAGCTCAGGCCCATGCTGGGACAGGACTTGACTTTACCCAGCAAGCACCTCTGTTGCCAAACACCCCTCCACAGCCTCTGGCCAGGGCACTGGCCTGTTTCTGACTCCCCTCCCCCACCCCCACCCCCAGCAGACAGCCCCGAGGGCCGGGCGGAGCCGGCAGGCAGCGATCAGCCGCCTGAGGAACTGGGGCAACAGTTGCTCACTGCGAGGTGACTCAGGCAGGAAGGGGACAAGTCAGTACAAGGGAGGGAGAGGCCGTTTTCTAAGCCCCAGCTCCAGCCCTAGTCTTCAGGGCCGCCAGACTGAACGAGTAAAAACACAAGACATCCAGTTAAATTTGAATTTGAGATACACAATGAATATATTTTTAAAGATTTTATTTATTTATTTTTAGAGAGAGGGGAAGGGAGGGAGAAAAAGGGAGAGAAACATCAATGTGTGGTTCCCTCTCACATGCCCCCAACTGGGGAGCAGGCCCGAAACCCAGACCTGTGCTGTGACTGGGAATTGAACCAGCGACCCTTTGGTTCACAGGCCAGCACTCAATGTACTGAGCCACACCAGCCAGTGTGCATAATGCATAATTTTTAAGTGCAAATATGTCTCGCATATTACATGAGATACTCTTATACTAAAGAACATAGTTTCTAATCTGAAATTCAAATTTAACTGGGCATCTTATGTTTTATCTGACAACTCAAGATCTCAGGGGGAAAGGCCCACCTCCCCTCCCCCCCAGGCAGCCGACTCTTCTATGGGGGCAGAACAATAGTTCTGAACGAAGAAAACCCTGAAGGGGCGATTGGAAGAAACAGGGAGAGGCTGAGAGAAGCGGAAGGAAGAAGAGAGACCATCACCTCTGAAAGCAACCCAGGGACTGCCCGGGAAGAACCTCGTAGCCAGAGGGACACCTCTAGGGGCATCACCACAGGCTCCGGAGTGGGACCTCCTGTCACTTGTGGTGCCTCAATCCAGCTCAGGGCCGGCATCTACAGCCCAGTCCTGAGGGCCAGCCGGGGTTGCAGCAGGAATTGAAATGGACCAGAAGAACACATGCAAGTTTTTAAGCAAGGGGGGTGGGGGGCCGGGCGGCAGGTATGTGAAATGCAGAAGTCACAGAGGAAAAGACTGCTAGAAAAGGAAGAGGATTGATTGCTAGATTTCAGACGACACAACAGCAACACAATTTCCGACGACAAAGTGACCATACACAAAGAGGAAAGGCAAAGGACACCTGCGACAGTGTGACACGCGGAACGTAGAAAGAGTTCCCACCCTTCGACAAGAAAAAGACAAACTCGGTAGAAAAATGAACAAAGAATAGTAAGGGAGTTTTATCTGTCAACGTGGAGGGTGTTTTTGGATGAGATTTCACATTTAAATGGATGAATTTTGGCTACCGCATATTGCCCACCATAATGTGGGTGGGCCCTTTCCAACCAGCGGAAGGCCTGGAGGGCAGAAACAGGCCGGCGCCTCCAAGTCCCGGGCGCTCCCTCAGGCCTTTGGGCTCTATCCACTCCGCTCTCCTGAGCCCCCCCAGCCTGCCGGCTCACACTGCAGAGTCGGGACTTGCTGGCCTCCGTGTCACGTGGGCCAGTTCATTTTCGTAAGTCTCTTTCTATGTGCACAGCAACTGGTTTCGTTTCCCTGGAGAACCCTGCCTGATACAGACACGAACAGGAAGTTCATAGGAGAAATATACCAGCAGAGTAAGCTGGGCACGGATGCTCAGCTTCCCTAGAGATCAAGGAGATGCAAATACAATAACCATAGACTGTCTTCTGTCACAAGACTGGCAAAAAAACAAATATTAAAGTGGCATATCTAATGTCGGTGAGTATACGGGAAATATGTTCCTCCAAATACCATGCCTGGGCGTGTAAAGTAGAAAAATGTTAAGGTATTTTGGCATGGATATTTCAAATGAGCATCAATGTTACATTCAGGGATTCAACCCCCAGGCAGTGCATTCAGGCACATAGTCACAAATATTCATTGCATACTTATTTGTAACTTTATTTATTTATTTTTAGAAAGAGGGGAAGTGAGAGAGAAAGAGAGGGGAAGAACCATTGATGTGTAAGGGGAACGTGGATTGGTTGCCTCCCCCACATCCCCACCGGGAATCAAACCGGTGATGCTTTGGTGTGCAGGCCTGTGCTCAACCCACTGAGCCACACCAGCCAAGGCTCATTTATTTGTAACTTTAAAGAGTTGGAAGCACATAAAAGCTCATCACAGGAGACTGGTTAAGTAAACTGTGTAACGTTTATAGCATGAAATGCTTGGCAACTGTCAAAAGAAACTACTAAGTAACTGGAAAAACATCCCACGTTCATGTTAAGACGGCAACACACACCCAGACTGACCTACGGGTTCAGTGCACCACCTATCAAAATCTCAGCTGTCTTCTTGGCACAAACTGACCCTAAAGTTCACATGGAAATTTGAGGGATTCAGAATAACCAAAAAAAATCTTGGAAAAGAAGTTGGAGGGCTCCCACGTCTCCCAACGTCAAAACTTGCTACAAAGTATGGTAATCAAGACAGTGTGGTGCTGCCTTTCAGGACAGGCACACAGATTAGTGGGATAGAATTGAGAGTCCCGAAAGAAACCCTCACAATTACAGTCAACTGATTTTGTCAAAACTAAACATCGCAAAGCCTGGCCAAAGGGAGCTGCTGGGGCGCGGAGAATAGAGCAAATGGGGATGGACCTTTTGATGTCAGATCTCTTTGTGACTGAACATTTGCTTCTTTTTTGCCTCCCTGATCTCAGAAGGATTCTCCCTCCTTAGAAGCAAAAAGCAGAGGGAAAGAGATTCCTGAGCTGGAGGGTGTAAGGACACTGAGGGGTTTCTTGAGGAACAGGGAGAGTTTCTGCAGTCCTTGGGGCGGGGCGGGGGGGGGGGGGCTGTACCTTCTCCACAGAAGTGGAGGGTCACTGCAGGCGCTTTGACAAGCTGTTTAGTAAATGTATTTCACATTTCTCTGCTAGAGTAATCGGAGTGGTTACCTATGATTGCAATTTTTCTGAATGCTCAGGTTCATACCTTGGCTACTAATTACTATCCTGTGAGTTCTGCCCACATGGGCCACCAAGTCCTCCAGGACTGCTTGTCCCTGAGGTCAATATCCCCAGGATGCTGATTTCTTCTGACTCAGTGTAGTTGTGACTAACAGGTTCTCTTACTGATTTGCCTGACACTCTATTTTTTAAAAAGATTTTATTTATTTATTTTCAGAGAGGGAAGGGAGGGAGAAAGAGAGATCGAGAGAAACATCAATGTGCGGTTGCTGGGGGCCGTGGCCTGTAACCCAGGCATGTGCCCTGACTGAGAATCGAACCTGTGACACTTCAGTTCGCAGCCCCCTGCTCAATCCACTGAGCTACGCCAGCCAGGGCCTCCTGACACTCTATTAAAAGCTGTGCATGTGCATACACACTGGTGGTTGATCAGTGGAAGCCTAACTGATACCCCCTTGCTTCAGGATACACAGGAAGGTAAATTTAATGCACGAATATCGCCGGCGTTCGTAAAGGTCCCGATTCTCAGCAGGAGCCGAATCCACTGCCCGCACCCTCACTAGCCCCAGGCTGCGCATCACTGCCCCACAATTAATTCCTCCACTCCTGCCCTCCTCAGACTTGGATTTCCCCGACCCCTAGCCTCACCCTCAGCTCAAGCTCTTTGCTTAGCTGTCCATCCCTTCCTCCGAGGCCCAGCACCAGGCTTTCTCCGGGCCTCCCTTCTCTCCCGGGGCGCCTCCCATCACCCTCTCTGCCTGGGCCAGGCCCTCTGGCGCTGGGCAGTGTGGCTCCTATTGTTGGCTGATCTGTGTAGTACATTTTTCTCTCCTCACCAGCCATGTGAATTCCTGGAAGGCAGCGCCGTCGGAAACTACAAAGTCACTTCCACTTTGCACCCATCCCCTGCCCGGCCTTGTACCAGGCACCCAGCAGCTCCTCAAACCCCGCTACACTGAACTTGGCATCCAATCCTTGCCCGAGGCTACCCTTTCCATCTGGTTCCCTTATGCTCTTTCCAACACCACCAGTCCCGCCGCTTCTCCACCCTCTCCCACCGGCGTTAGAATCCTCCCAGACTCAACTCAAAAGGTGCCCCCAAGCTGGAATTAAATCTCTTCTTCCAGCCTAGAGCTAAGCTACTATCTTTTTCCTGCACGCATCCACGCACTTGGCGCACGACCATGTACCTTACAGAAGGATCTCTGAGGGCTATTTATCCTTGGCCTCACAACTCTCCTTCCAGCCAGAGTTTAATGTGAGTTTGTTGAATAGAACAGAAACAGGATGCGCAAGTGTCTCAGATCCCAAAGCGGACATCCTGCAAACGCTCTCGAACGCACCCTCCGAGGGGCCGCTCCGCTCCGGGCAGGCGCGGCCCCACCTCCAGCAAACTATCAGGCGCCCTCACACGGCAGGGAGCAAGCCGGGGCATCCATCACATGATTCTCCAATCACATGATCCCTAGAAATGGGGGTGGGGGGGGAGAGCGAGGCTGGGAGGGAGGAAAGTGAATTGAGTAGAAAAGCCTCACATTATTCCAGGATGGCCCCGCCTCTACGCCGACGAGTAGCCAACGGGAGCGCGACAGCCCGAACGCCTGGCCAATGGAAGCCGAGGTGGGTGGGCCATTGCGCTGCGAGGCCCCAGGTCGGTGAGCGGCGGAGCGGCGGCCACCCGGGGATCGCGGAGCAGGACGCACGTAAGGGGGTAGGTCGCACCGATCTCTCGCTTGCTCCTTCCCAAGGCTCCGGCCGCGGGCGTGTGGGAGCTTGAGGTTCCCAAGGAGTTGCATTCGGAAGGCTAGGGAAGACTCGCTTAGAGAACCTTCTTGGGCGTTTGCGACGCACTGGAGGGAGTTTTATGGAGGGTGGGAATAAACTGAATGGCAGCGACCCCCTCTCCCTTTACCCTCTAGTAGTCCCCGGAAGCTGCAGCCCCTTCCCCCTAAGCAGGGACCATCTGTTTTTGAGCCGGCTCCGCACCTCCTTCTGGTGGTGGTGGTGGTGGTGGTGGTTGTAGTAGGGTAGGTAGGTAGGTAGTGCCCGCGGCGGCTGGGAGAGGGAGAGGCGCCCCCCTGATCCCGGAGCTCGGAGGGCGGCAAGTGGGACTTGAGACCCTGGCCTCCTCAGAGGACTTGGAAGTGGTTGCGCCTGGCTTTTTCCTTACTTCCTCTCCTGCGGGGTGGGACAAGCCAACTTCCGCCTCTCCCAGCCACTTTTTTCCTGCTCACTCGCCTAGCTGCTGGGTTGGTTCACCTTTTGGGAATCTCTTGCTTCTGACACTCAGAGTTTGAAGGTGCCACCTAGTGGCAGATGACAGAGCTGGGGGGCTCGAAGAGGCTCCCGTCTTTCCGTCTCTGTCACGGCAGTGTGAATGGGGTGGGGTAGAGGGAGAGAGGCCGCCACTCAAAACCCTCCTAAGAGAAACTGGGTCCCCACCTCTTCCATCCCTGGCCCTGACTTTGTGTGTGCTCGCATGTATATTCAGTTACACGCATACACTAGACTTCCTAACCTCAGGATACCCAGGAAGGAAAATAAACAAATACATCACTAGGGCGCTGAACAGTCCGAGCTACATACGGTCAGGCACCCCTTCTGGCCTAAGCCAACAAGTGGGTGGGGCCGGCTGTACACGCCTTGCCTGGGAGCCATGAGTGTGGAGAAATGAGAGCGGCGGAGGCCCAGGACCAGCCTTCTTCACCCTTACTTGGCCTCCTGGCAATGGTCTTTGGGCCGTGGAGGGAGCACCGAGACAGGGGGCGGCTTCTCAGGCTCCCACAATCAGTGCTGGCAGTTCTAGGACTAGGAGCCAAGTGCAGTACCCAAGTGCAGTTCTGCTGCCCATGTGTCTGCCCTGCCTGGTCCTCCTGCCCAGGAAACGCTTCTGTCCCCCTCCTCGGCTGGGACCCTAGGCCTCTAGGCGCTTGGGGGTGTGGTCCATTCCCAGTACTGTCCATTTCGCCCCATGCCAAATGAACCCAGTGTACTGTGCTCTGGAGCCATCAAAGCCTGTCATCCTCGTGACGTAACATATGAGTGTGTTACTGAACCTCTCTGAGCCTCAGTGTGCTCCTTTGAAAGTAAAGGTAATAATTACTACTTTGGATGGCGGGTGCAAAGAAGGAGAATGAATTAGAGTGTTTAAAGTGGCTGTCAGTAGGCTCAGCGAACGTTACTGTTTCTGTGCCCCCAGGCGGGGTCGCGTCTCCCGGGCCGGCCCTGTGGAACTAGTGGGGCTGGCCGAGCTCGGAGGAAAGTTGTCTGGGGTGTGAAACTGCACCCTCACCCCGCCCCAGACCGAGGCGGGTTCCTTCTGCTGACGCCAGAGCGACCGCTGAGCACGCTCTTGTAGTTTCTCTTCATGTGCCCCGAGTTTCGGCTCCCGGACGGTGGGGGGTGGGGGGGGCAGGGGAGGAGGGGCGTGTGTTTGGGGAGTCTGAAGGGCCCTGGTGGTGTCGGGGGCCCTTAGAACACGGTGTCTCAAAGGCTGACCCTGCCTGTGTGTCCATCCCCCTTGGTGGGGAGGGGACGGTCAGCGAGCAGATGGTGGCAGACCTCTGGGGAGGGACGCCCAGACTCCGCTGACCGCTCTGCTTCCCTTTTCTCAACTTTCTCAACCTCGCGGTTTCCCATGCTGTCATGTGACGGCCCCTGTTCCCCCGACAGGCCTTAGCAGGGTGCAGGTGTGAGCACGGTACTGGGCGAGGAGGCATGCGGAGGGGCTAGCTGGGGAAGCGAAACCCTGGCTCTTGCTCAGAAGCGACTCCATCCTCACCCCCCAGCCGTCTCCTCTCACGGCTGCTGATGCCTCCCCCTACCCCCTAGAACACAGGGGGGCCCCTGCTCCCACAGATCAGACCCACAAAACCCACAAATCTCCCTGCCTCTTGCATGATCACATCTCTCCACGCTCACCCACAGAGACTCAGGTGCTAGGCCATGTGCTGGGGACACAGATTCACACATACCCATGTCAGCGTTCACGCTCATGGGTGCACACATGCCAGTGCCTGTGTGATAGACACAGGACACGTAGGAAGCTGAGTCACAGGCTGCGTGTCTTGCTCCCTCCCTGGACAAGGGTTGTGGGGGAGGCCCAGGTAGGCTGGAGGGAGACCGGCACGGACTTAACACCAGTTGCCAAATGCCTCTTGGTATTTTGCAGGTGGACCATGTGGGCCCTAGTGAGCTTGGCGGCCGCAGTGACAGGGCTGGTGGCTGGAACGCAGTGCCCAGATGGTCAGCTCTGCCCTGTGGCCTGCTGCTTGGACCCAGGAGGAGCCAGCTACAGCTGCTGCAGTCCCGTGCCAGTGAGTGCCCTCAGCCCGGGCGAGAGCTGGCGGCTGGGGTTTCCCGAAAGGTCATTTGGGTGGGATGGAAGGAGGGGCCAGACTCTGGTCCTTTGGTTTATCCTCCCCTCCCTTCCCAGGACACGTGGCCGCCAGCGCGCAGCAGACCTCTGGGCGGACCCTGCCAGATCGATGCCCACTGCTCTCCTGGCTACTCCTGCCTCCTCACTGTCTCGGGGACCTCCAGCTGCTGCCCGTTCCCAGAGGTGAGGCTAACAGTAGCTCCATGGAGGGGCTCAGGTCTGTGTTTGCGCGTTTCCCGCACTCTTCTATCCCCGGGTCAAAGGGCCTGGTCAACACGGGTGTCTCTGTGTCCCACAGGCCGTGTCCTGCGGGGATGGCCGCCACTGCTGCCCGCGGGGCTTCCATTGCAGCGCCGATGGGCAGTCCTGCTTCCAAAGATCAGGTGTAGTGGGGTGGGGGTGGGTGGTAGCAGACGGGCGGCATGTAGAGCCGCAGCACGCAGGGTCCCAGCTGGCTGGGTGACCCTGATCCCTGCTCTTGTGCCCTCATTCCTGGGGGCAGCTGTACTGGGCAAGTGGACAGAGGGCCAGCACTGCGGCTGGGAGGGGCAGGAGAGAATGCAAGACCCCAGGCTTGGGCCAGGCATTGGTGGGAGCGAGGAGAGGCCTAGCCGAGCTGGTTTTGGGCCAGCCCAGGCAGTGGATGCCCCGCCCTGTGCCAGACTGCTGAGGGGAGGCGGGGCTTGTGGGAGACGGGAGAGCACGGAGCCTGGGAGGGCACTGAACCTAGTGGCAGCCCCCCGTCCCCTGGAGCTGGGTCTGCAGGCCCTGGTGCCGGCAGCTCCTTGAGTGACGGGAGCAGTGACCTTCGCCACCTGGGCTGATGGAAACCCGGGTCACCCCATCCACAGATGCCAACCCTGTGGGTGCCGTCCGGTGCCCCGACAGCCGTTTCGAGTGCCCCAACTCCTCCACGTGCTGCGCTATGCCTGACGGCTCCTGGGGATGCTGTCCCATGCCCCAGGTACAGGTTTGGGAAGATGGGGGGCAGCAGGGGCGAATTAAGGGGCTGGAAGGGGTGAAGAGAGAGTTAGGATCATCTCTTCTCAGGCTTCTTGCTGCGAAGACAAGGTGCACTGCTGCCCCCACGGCACCTCCTGTGACCTGGCCCATGCCCGCTGCCTCACCACCGCGGGCACCCACCCCCTGGCAAAGAAGATCCCCGCACGGAGGACCAATAGAACAGGTGAGGAGGTGGGAGAGAATCGGGTTGGAGGTGGGGAGTGAGGAGAGGCTGGCTCCTAGCTGCGGGAAGTTCTCCCACACCCTGGCTACCCCTCCCACCTCTCTCCCCTTCCAGGGATCCTGTGCCCAGACGGACGGTCCCTGTGCCCTGATGATTCCACCTGCTGTGAGCTCCCTAGTGGGCAGTACGGCTGCTGCCCGATACCTAATGTAAGTGCGGGGCTACAGCCATTTGGGCCATGTGCCCACAGCCACCTAGCCCGGACATCTACCTTGCAGGGACTTCTGGGGAGGGAGGTTGGCTGACAGGTTGCTGGGAGTCCTGGCTGCTCAGGACTTATGCCACCCCCTAGTGGGGGATTGGGGTAGTGCCAGCTGTCAGCCCGGCTGCTCCAAGGGCTCAATTGAGATGGGAAGTCCCAAAGACGCGCCCCTGCCTCCACCCAGGCCATCTGCTGCTCCGACCACCTGCACTGCTGCCCTGAGGGCACCGTGTGCGACCTGGTCCTGAGTAAGTGCTTCTCCAAGGACAACGCTACGGACCTGCTCACCAAGCTGCCGGCACACACAGGTACCAGCGGCGGGCCGCAGACTTCCACCTGCGCCACGAGGTGGCTCTCCACCAGGCTGTCCCGAGAGCAGATGGGGGGGGGGCTGATGGCTGCATGGAGGGGCCAGGGCAGGTGCAGCCCCCTTTCCTCCACGGCAGACCTCGCCTCGTGATCCCTGCTGGGGGTGGCCCTCCATCCTCGACATCGGGTTCTGGCTGTGGGGTCGGCAGAGGGCGGGCACGGAGGGGGTCCCTGGGGCCGCCGCTGACCTGCCCGCCCTGCCCGACCCCCAGTGCAGGAGGTGAAGTGCGACGGGGAGGTGAGCTGCCCGGATGACTACACCTGCTGCCGCCTCCAGTCCGGGGCCTGGGGCTGCTGCCCTTTTGTCCAGGTGCCCAGGAGCGGTGGGCGGGCTGGGCCGGGCAGAGGGTGGCAGCCAGCTAGGCCCCTGTGCCCACTGTCCTTTCTCTGCCCGCCCTAGGCCGTATGCTGTGAGGACCACGTGCACTGCTGCCCAGCCGGGTTTAAGTGTAACAAAGGGAAGGGCACCTGTGAAGAGGAAGGCCGCCAGCTGTCCTGGGTGGAGCAGGCCCCAGCCCGCCTCAGCCCGTCACTCCCCCGTGCCGCAGAGAGGGATGTCCCCTGTGACAACACCACCAGCTGCCCTCCCTTCAATACCTGCTGTCGACTCTTGTCTGGAGAATGGGGCTGCTGTCCTGTCCCAGAGGTGCATGGTTAGGAGGGTCGCATTGCGGGGACAGTGCCCCGGCCTGGGCAGGGGGCCAGACTTCCGTTACCTGCTCTCTGCCTCGCCCACAGTGGCACCGCAGCTCTCAGACCCGACCTCACTGGAGGAACTGAGCAGGAGAGGCGGCGGGGCGGGGGGGTAGGGGTTCCATCCCACGTAGTATGGCTTCTTAGACTGCTCTTTCTGTCCCCGTCCCGCCCCAGGCTACCTGCTGCTTGGACCACCAGCACTGCTGCCCCCAGGGCTACACGTGCGTGGCTGGGGGGCAGTGTCAGAAGGGGAATAAGGTGGTGGCTGGACTGGAGAAGAGGCCTGCCCGCCGCACTTCCTTGGCCCAGCCCAGGGCCATGGGCTGTGACCAGCACACCAGCTGCCCAGTGGGGCAGACCTGCTGCCTGAGCCTGGGCGGGGGCTGGGCCTGCTGCCAGCTGCCCCACGTGAGTGCCCACCTGCCTGTCCCTGGAGAGGGGAGCCGAGTCCCGGGGGAATGGGAGGGGGAGCAAGAGCATAATGCCACTCTGTCCCTGCAGGCCGTGTGCTGTGAGGACCGCCAGCACTGCTGCCCGGCTGGGTACACCTGCAACGTGAAGGCCCGAACCTGTGAGAAGGAGGTGGATGCTGCCCACCGTGCTATCCACCTGACCCTCGGCCCTCCTGTGGGAGTGGGGAATGTGCAGTGTGGGGAGGGGCGCTTCTGCCACGACAACCAGACCTGCTGCCGAGACAGCCGAGGAGGCTGGGCCTGCTGTCCCTTTCCCCAGGTTAGTGCCACCCCCTGCCCTGGGGCTGGGTATGCGGCTAGGCCAGGTCCAGCTGTGTCTTAACTCTCATACCCTCTGACCCTCAGGGCGTCTGCTGTGCAGATCAGCGCCACTGCTGTCCTCTTGGCTTCCACTGTGGGAACAAGGGCACCAAGTGTTTACGCAGGAAGACCATGCGCTGGGACACTCCTTTGAGGAACCCGGCCCCCAGACCACTGCTGTGAGGGGAGATTGAGGACTGAAGACACTCTATAGCCCTCGGGACCCTGCTCACAGGGTACCCACTGCTCAGGCCTCCCCAGCACCTCTCCCCCACCAAACTCTCCTGAACCGCCCCCCAGTCTGAGTCCTCCCATCATCCTGAGAGGTGGGGCCTGGGTCTAAGGCCTTCCCTATACACGGGGACAGGAGGGAGGCAAAGCCACATCACAAGCTGCCATCCCTTCCCCCAACCTCTGTGATCCTGTGGCCAGGTGCTCTCTCCTATCCACAGGTGTGTGTGCGTATGTGTGTATGTGCTCTAATAAAGTTTGTACACTTTCTTAACTGTCTGATTTGACCACCCTCCCTGCCTTTCCCAGGAGCCCTGAGCAAGGGCCCCCACCCAGCACCCATGTTCCCTCCGCCCCACAGAGACACACACACAGTTAATCTCACCAGTTATATTTGCTGCCGCCCACACTGATCCCATCACATTAACTCCTGTTCCCCAGAGCCGCCCCAGCCACCAGCCAAGGTGACTTGGTAGCTCGGGCGTGGGCTAGTCGGCAAGCAGCACCCCTCCCCTCCCAGGGGTCGACAGAATGCCCTCTCCCTTCCCAGCCCTCACACTAGCCGCTGAGGCCTGGTTGCCCCTCCTGCTTTCCCACAATAGAACTTTCTATGTACAGCCACGTTTATACAGGCACTGCTTCCCCCCACCCAGCCCTCCTCCCCAGGACCTCCCAATGGGGGTCTGACTCCTCCCACCGCCCTCTTGGAGACAGACATGGGGCCCCCCCGAAGACGTTCATTACCCAGCACATACCACCGGACAGCTCCGCAGGCCCCAGGGTACCTTTCAAGGCCCCGGGCTAAGAGCGAGTACCCCCACTACCTCCTGGGGCACGCACCCTGGGGACGGGCCCCGGCGGACGGGGCGGAGCCCGCCCGGGAGGCGGCGCCAGGCCGGGAGGGGGCGCTACTTGACGTTGAACACCATCAGCGGCCGCTCCTCCCGCCGCTGCCAAGGGCTCTTCTTGTCGGCCCCCTCGTCTCCCACCTCCGCCCCCAGCTCGTCCTCCGGGCTGGTGAGCGAGTCGCGGCGCAGCTCGCTGGCGCTGCTGCGGGAACTGTCCCCGCGGCTGCGGCCCCGACCTCGGGGTACCGTGGCCGCCCGGCCTTCGGGCGCCGCCACCTCGTCCAGCAGCGGTGTCAGCGAGTTGTCCTCCGGGGAGCAGAGGCCCGTGCGGCTCTCGCTGCTGCTGGGCTCCGTGTCCTCGCTGAGCGCCAGGCGCGGAGGTGCGGGTGGTGGTGGTGGCGGCGGCGGCGGCGGCGGCGGCGGGGGGGCGGCCGTCGGGGCGCGCTCCCGCTCCTCGCGCAGGGGCCGCCGGCGCGCAGGCCGCGCCTCGTGCACGTCGACGCCCGAGTCCAGGCTGGCATCCGTGCTCCGCCCGCCGCCCGCCTGCAGGTCGATGTAGGAGTGGCGTACCTGCGAGTTGGAGCGGCCATCGAGGGACACAAACCAGGCGCGTGGGTGCGGCTTCACACCCAGTTCGAGCAGCTTCTTCTCCGTCAGGGCCTGCAGCTCCCCGTTGAGTTGTGCCATGGTGGACTCGTTGAACAGCACCGGGATGGTGACCGAGCCGCTGACCGGCGCCGAGCGCCCGCCCCCCCAGCCCTCGCCGCCGCCACCGCCGCTGCCCTCGCCTCCCGCGCCCGAGTGGCCCTGCATCAGTGGGCGCTGGGGGTCGGGCTGGGGAAAAGGGCGCGCTGGGCCGGGGGTCGTGCCCTCGGGCGGGACGGGCTCGTCGCCCGCCCCAGCGGCTCCCGCGTCGCCACCCAGGCGCACGTAGTGCGCGGGTATCACCAGGGTTGGCATGACGTTGCGGTAGACACTGTCCTTGAGGTGGTCGATGGAGCCGCAGAAGATGAGCTGCCCGGCCTGGCTGAGCGACGGCGGCCGGGCCAGCTGGTCCACCGACTGAGACAGCAGGAAGTCGGGGGTCTTGCTCTCGGCCGCCCCCTTGTGGCTCAGGTAGTGCTCGAAGGGCGGCGGCGGCGAGGGCGGCTCAGGCAGGAACGCCGTGGCCCCAGAGGGTCCCCGCCGGTACTCCTCTAGGCCTGGCTCCAGCCCGCCAGGACCCTCCGCGGAGCGGGCGCCCTTAAGCCCGGCGCCCTCACCCCCGCGGGCACCTGCAGGCTCGGCGGCCGGGCGGCAGGCAGAGCGCGGCTTGGCGCGGAAGAAGTCATCCCGGGAGGTGGCCAAGTCGCGGGAGCTGGAGAAGGCGGAGTGTAGGGGGCCTGGAGGTGGAGCCTCGGGATCCCCCGACGGGGTGGGCTCCAGGGGTCCCCCACAGATGAGGTGGAGCTGGGACATCGAGGTGGCCTGGTCTCGTTTGTTGCCGTCAGAGGGCCCGGAGAGCTGCAGCTTGCGGTGCTGTTGTCTGGGCTTGAGGCAACGCCTCCTGGAAAGGAGGGGACAGACGGAGGCCCTTAAAGGTGTAATGTCAGAGCAGCTCCCTAACCCCCGCAGCTCCCAATCCCCCTCAACATGAGGGACTGACATAGTTGGAGAGGTCTGGACAATGCCTGGGACTCAGAAAGCAGGGAAGGAAGGAAGGAAGGGGAAAGGAACAAAAGAAAAACTCCTGGGAGAGGTTTGTGGAAAGAGCCTGCCCATCTGCAGGAGGTCCAGCCAGCAGCTGTGCCCACTTGGGTCCCTCTCCAGTAAATTGCCTTCACATGTAGGAGGCACAGTGAGGACCTGGGAGGAGCCCCTAAGCCTGAGGTCCCGTGGGCGAGAGAGCCGGGCTGGCGGAAGCAGCTGCAGGTCGTCTGGGGAGGGGCCTGGCCTGCAGCTCCCACCTGCCCTCTCCCACTTCTCTCAAGCCACCAGTGTTTTCAGTCTGCATGTGCATGTGCCCTGCTTTCCGGTCAGTGCCTTGAGAGTCAGACTATGTCTTGATGCATTTTGGGGGCCCCAGTGCCCAACACAAGGCCAAGCACGGAGCAGGCCTCCGTCTGCACAGGATGGGAGAACGTGGGGGCCTAGGTGGCACTCACCGGCAATAGTAGATGAGCAGACATAGCAGAATGAGCACCAGCAGGGCCAGGGCTGCCAGGATGGTGAGCAGGAAGATGGTATGGTAGGTGCCGATGTCCTGGATGCCCGATGTGATGGTGACCAGCCCTGTGCCAGGCGAGGGCTTAGCGTCCCAGGTGCGGATGCCCTTCCTGCCTTTCAGAAGGAGTCCACTCTCCCAGCCTCCCCTTCCCCCACAGCCCCCCATCGCTCCTCCCTGCCCCACTTTCTCACCAGCTGTGGGGGAAGCCATGGCAGCCGCCCAGTACCCCAGCTGGGGGGAGACGAAGGTCCAGTAGAGCTGCCGGCCTTCCTTGCGGATCACACCAGTGCCGTTGCGCACCCACAGCCCTGGGAGAGGCAGGGGTCGCGTCAGGCTCAGGGTGCCCCCGTCTAAAGTCTCTGTCCCCCCACTCCAGGCCCAGCAACCAACCCCCGGAGACACTCACCACTCTTGGGATCAAACCTCCAGGCTGGAATGCTGGTGCCCACAGCAAGGGCACGAGGCTCCGAGGGCACAGGCAGCGACAGGTGAATGGGGCCTGAGAGCGGCACTTCCGTCCCATTGCCTGTCAGCAGGTGCACGCTCACGGCAGCCAGGGGCATCAGCTCCAGCCAGGAGCCATTGCCTGGGGGAAGGGGACACAGAGCTGAGGGCCGAATTCTCTGCGGGGGAACATCTCTCCCGTGCGTGGCAGCCAGCGTACCTGAACCGGAGGCCTCGGTGCCCAGGAAGGCAGGGAAAGCCCGCATTTCCTGCTGGGTGCTGGCAGGAGTGAGCGAGGCCCACAGCTGGCTGTAGGTGGAGCTGACGGGCAGGCGGGCAGCCCGCCGCTGGAACTGCACCCAGGGCTGGGACCGGGCACCTGGATGGAGAGAGGAGGAGCCGCCGTTGCTCAGGGACCAGAGCAGAAAGCAAGTGTCTGAGACAGGGAGCCACCGGGTCAGGCCACGTGGGAGGCCGGTGGGGGTGGTGGTGGGTGACTTGGGGAGAGAAGTGGGGGTCATAGAACGTTAGTTTGGAAGGGACATGGCTCAGAAATCCAGTCCTAGCTGTGTGACCCCGAGCAAGTTACTTGCTCTCTGAGACCGTGTCCTTATTAACCTATAAAGTGATGAGGTTCCTCAAACGACTCTTGCCTACCATGTGGCAGGCACTGTGTTAGGTGCTGAGGACAGGAAAATGAGTAAGACACAGGCCACCATCCCCTGCCTTCGAGCCCGCAGTCTAGTGTGGTGCGGTCCACCGGGGTACCCACTGGCCCTTTTCTGCTGTGATGGACGCGTTCTCCGTCTGGGTTATCCATGATGGTGCCCAACAGGCACGTGTGGCCATTCAGCACTTAACATGTGACTAGTGTAATGTGACTGAGGAACTGGGTTTACTTTTAATTTTTTAAAATGTAATGAATTTTAAATGTATTTACATTTAAACAGCTGCACGTGGCTACTCAGCTGTGGCATTAGAGAGCCTGGGTGGTGGGTGCACTTTGTGTGTCTGCCTGTCTTGGGGTGTGGGGGGTGTAACACTGAACTTGGACACAATCCGGGAACAGCTAACGCGCGTCAGGCTCTGACAGGCTGGGCGCTGTTCCAAGCAGCCCCTATAATTGAAACTGCTGCAATCAGCACAACAGCCCCTGACTTGGGGCCCTTTACCATTGACCCCAGTGTAGAGGTCCAGAAGTGGAGGCGGGACTGTTCGGTGACTTGCCCAAGGTCATGGTGCTGGAGCCTGACTGAGGCCCAGGCACCCACCATCCCATCCTGCCTCGTTCCTACAACAGAGGGGTGCAGGGTGCCAGGGGCGTCTGGCCCTGTGGCACCTTGCAGGATGAGCAAGACAGCCAGGAAAGACAGCGGGAAGGGACTTCCAGGAGGACTGCGGGGAGAAAGGCCTGGGGACACCGGGCAGCGTGCTGGCTGGGGGCCTGCAGCGAGGCTGTGGCAGGCCAGGCCCCAGAAGCCGGGGCTTTACACTGAAGCAGCAGGAGCTCTGGGGGGGCTTTAAGCTAGGGGGCAAAGAAGGGTCCCTTTGGCACTTTAGTAGCCTCCAAAGAAATTTTAGAAGCCTCCGGTTTAGGACCAGAGAGACGGTGGTGAGCAAAGGAGGAATTTGAGGACGAGGGCTCGAGCTGAGAGCATTAACTCAGGACGGGCTTCTCTAGAGGGGGGACAGCTCCAAAACCCAGTGCGGCTCCCTAGGACTAGCCAGGGCGGGGGTCCCCCCTCGGCCAGGCTTCATGGGCCGGGCCGCACCAGGCGCCCCTCCGGCAACGCCAGAGCAGAGCAGAGCAGCCCCTTCCGCGCCTGCACCCGCAAGACTGCCCCAGGCCTTCCTCCCCGGGGAAGGTGCCTTTGCTCCCGCTTCAGCTCCCAAGCGCATCCCGGCCCCAGCGCCCTTCACCGAGCTCTCCTGCCCTGCAGCACCCACTGGGCAGGGTTTTCGCAGTATTGAGCGCAGCTGCCCTCTGCTCACTCCGCTGTTCTGCCTGCTCTGTATTCAGTAATTATTCCAGGGCCTGTGACGATCTGTCTGTGTGTCTTCCTCCTTGACCGTGAACTCCACAGGCAGGGAGTGGGCCCTTTCTCCCTTACCATCGCTCCCCACACCTGACCCAGGGCCAGGCCCGGCCCAGGCACAGCAGTAAGTCTCAGCTGAGTGAGGCTGAGAGCTCGCGGGGTCACTGGGGCCGCTGCAGGGCTGCATCGGTGTTCAGTGCCTTGGAATGACCCTCTGGTGTCCCCGAACATGGCCAGGCACCAGGGAGATGCACACCAAGGATGGGGAGACCCACTGAAGACAAAGGTGGCAGGGAGCGGGAGTGCTCATGGCAGGAGTGGAGGGGGGACAGAAACCAACGAGAAGCCCCAACAGCAATAAACACTGACTGACCACCTCCCGTGCTGTTTTTTTGTTTGCTCGGTAATATTTGACCCTTCCCTCAATTTGATGATGTCGATACTATCAATACCCACATCTTAGATGGACAGATGAACAAACTGAGGCTCAGAGGTTCAGTGACTTGCCCAGGGGCACCCAGCTAGGCTGGGAGAGCACCGCTCCCTAGACCCGGGTCGGGGGTGAGGAGGGGGAGCGGCGGGGGGGCTGGGGGAGCCTTACCAGGAGAGCCCAGGAGGATGTGCACCAGGTCCTCATAGAGGATGAGGGTGGCGGGCCGCTCCGGGAGCAGGTAGAGGCTGACGGACGCGTACACTGCGGGAGGGGCGGCCCGTCAGCTCCAGAGAAAGCCCCTCCCACCACCCGAGTCCCAGTGACGTCACCCTCCCTCAGTTCCCTCCACATACCCCAGCCCAGGCAGCAGCTGCCGGAAAGCCTGCCCCTCTGCCCCCCAGGGCTATCTTGGGAAGGGGCTGATGGGGTCAGCTGCCGTCCCCCCCTCCACCTGCCCCTGCACTCACAGGGCAGCTTGTCAACGCGCCAGGGCACGGAGTTGGTAAGGAAGCCGGAGCGGGCAGCAGTGACCAGCACCCAGGTGCCCAAGCGGTAACTGAGGGGCAGCGTGGCCACCCCCTCCGAGTCCGTGGTGCCGGCGGCCAGCAGCATGCGGTTCCCGAACACATCCACCGAGGCCCGGTCCAAAGGCACCAGCTCCCCGCTCACGTACACCTGCACCTTGATCAGGATCTCTGCGGACAGGACGGGCGCGGGGCGGGGGGCGGTGAGGAGGCGGAAGAGAGAACCGAGGGGAGCCCCGAGATCAGAAGAGGAGAGGACCGCGGGCGGGGAGCAGCTTTGTGTCCAAGCCCAGACAAGATGTTATAAAAGCCGGCATGTCGCGGAGCCCTCACACTTCACATCAGCCTCTGTGAAGGCGGGGGGCACTACTACCATCGAGTCTAACACGCGCGCTTTTCCACATTTGCACATTTCTGAACCCCGGCTATGCCTAGGGTCGAAGATGTCATAACTATAACCGGCAGCATTTCTTAATTGGTGCATGAAATAATGGTCCATCTTCCAGTCAATGGTGTATTAGACTTGCTAAAACAGGCCCGCAGCCCATTTTACAGATAAAGAAACTGAGGCGCAAAGAATTTATATACTTGTACTACATTTCAGTGGGAGATCTGGGAACCAAACCTGGGAGTTGACCTCTAGGCCCAAATTCTTACCCACTGAGCCCTGCAGGCTTGTGTCAGGGAGTAGGGAGGGAAGGGAGGCTTTCTTGAGGAAGAATGAGTCAGCCCTGGCTGGTGTGACTCATGGATTCGGCCCTGGCCCGCGGTGCAAAAGGTCACTGGTTCAATTCCTAGTCAGGACACACGCCTGGGTGGCCGGCCAGGTCCCCAGTGCGGGTGTGTGAGAGGCAACCACACATTCACGTTTCTCTCCCTCTCTTTCTCCGTCCCTTCCCCTCTGTCTAAAAATACAGACATACAGACATACAGACATACATACATCTTTAAAAATAAGTGAAGAACCAGGGGCTGCAAGTAGGAGAGGTCAGGATTCAGCCATTTGGAAGAGAGGGTGGGGCGCTTGGCCAGAGTTTGGGTTCTCAGGAAAAAACTAAGACGGGGACAGTAGGGAATTGGTCATTCCCTTCATCCAGCCTCTTCCTGGAGCCCTTTCCACGAACCTGTGTCCCTTCAGATTTAGGGGTTCATCCCAACCCGGAAGCCCAAACGAGTACCTCCTGACCCCTCCTCCTCCAGGGTACTGCCAGCCCCCTCCAGGCTGGTCAGCTACAAGTCAGTCACCATGGCAACATCCTCTTTCCTCCCAAGAGATGGGCAGGGAGCTGGGGCCCTGGCAAGGGGAAAGGGAGGGGGAGGGGAGTGACCCAGGCCCGAGGAAACTGGTGTGGAGGGTGCTGGGAAGGGAAGTCCTAGTCCTTTGCTTTCCAGCCAAACCTGCCCTTAGCGCATAGAGGGCCTAGTGGGTGGGAGCCTGCAAGGTGTCCCCATCTCAGATGGGGTGACAGGGGGCGGGGGGGGGGGAGAACCCAGGCCCAGAGTTGTTCTCACGCGTTCCCTGGACAGCCGCTCCGATGCAGCGCACACTCTACCCCTTCCCACTCAGCGCAGCCCCACCCTCAAGATCACGCCTCGTCCCCCCCTTGTGCCAGTCTCAGAGGAGGCGTCATGTTTGGAAGGGTACAGAAACCTAACTGGGCGCCCCAGGAGGCAGGTGAGGAGTGGGCTGGGTGCTGGGTGCAAACCCGGGGAGTCCGGGCACAGAGGAAAGAGCCGGGCACCGAGGGGCTCAGGGCCACAGGGCACGGGGCGGTCAGGGGGCCTCGTGGCTGGAGTCGGATACTCAACAGTGGCAGGTGTCTTATCTCAAGCTTCCAACCCCAGGGCCCGGGCCAGCGCCACGCCTGCCCCTGGCATCCCATCCAGCTGTTCCTGAACCCAGCACCCCGTCCCTTCCCAGGCCAAAGCCCAGCACTGTGGGGCGGGTGGATGCCCTCCACCCGCTCCTGCTCTCTGCTCTCTCTTTCTCCAGGGAACTGGCAGCCTCCCCTCCGCCACGCCCGCCCCGCCCCCCCGGGGGCCCCCAGTAGGAATTCTGAGAAGCTAGAGGGGGCTGGCGACTCCCTACCCCCACCCCAGGCTCAGAGCAGCTGGATGGAGCAGCTGGGAAGAGGGAACCCAGGCTCGTGGACTATGGTCATTTAAGGGAATGCCTCGGATTCGAGGGCCAGCTCCTTAGAAAAGGGCAGAGAGCCCCGGGATCAAACCGGGTGGGCAGGTAAGGCCCGGAGGAGTGGTGCCCGGCGGAGCGGGGGAGGTGCAGGTGCCTAGCCGGCTTCTACCCCCGTCCCCTCACTGGGGCTTCCAGCCAGCAGACTGGGAGAGCCCCGATCCGAGCTCTGTTCCAGCCAGTTCCCTGGGCCCCCTTCTTCGGGGTGCAGGACCTGGGAAAGGTTTTCTGAGCACCGAGGGCCCATGCCTAGCCATCAAGGCTCGTCTGGTCTGCGCCCTCGAGTGCAGGGAAGGCTGAGGCCACAGGAGACCCTCCCCGTGCCTCAAAGCCTGACATTCCACGCAGTATCCGCTTCTCCTGGCCGCAGCCCTGCCTCATTCCAGGCGGAAATCCGACCCCCTCCCTTCATCCGGACCCCACTTCCCTCATCGAGTGCTCCCACCCGGCTTTTCCTGCCAGCTTCTTGGTGGGGAGGTGAGGAGCGGAGAGCCACCGGTCGGGGGTCAGACAGGGAGGGGGCCCAGGGACTGGAGAGGGGACAGCAGGAGCTGGGTGGTGGGGCAGGAGGCTAGAAGCGGGGTGCGGGCCTGGAGTGGGTTGAGAACCCAAGCGAGGGAGGGAGCCGTGGTCTAGCTCTTCCACCCTCTCCCGCAGCAGAAGCCGACCCCACCCCCACCTCACACACCCACCTGGGCCCGGTGAGGCGCTGGGAGGGTCGCCTCCACTGCGATGGAGAAGTGAGGTGAGGAGGGGGTGATCTGGGAGCAGACTGGGGACAGGGGTGGCCGGAGGCCTGCTGGACAGGACCCAGGCACCTGCCTTCCCAGCCCGCACTGCCCACCACCAGCTAGCCAGTTCGGCATGGCTCCGCCACCCCAGCCCTGCCATGCGCCAAGCTGGGAATCACAATGTACCCCTTTTTCAGAGCCCCCCCCGACTGCAGCCCCTTCTCCTTAATTGGCTGAGCAGCGTTTCTTAGGTGCACCCCAAAACCTGAACCTGAGGGGCCGGCTGGAGGCTGTCAGGCTCCAAGGCGGAGAAACCCCATTCGAACAGTCAATCCGCCCACAGCCTCACCCACTCCCCCTTCTCCCCTCCCTCCGTCAGACCCAGCTCTAGGCGCCCAGCCCCCGTCAGGGCCCAGGGTGGCAGCCGATGCTGCGCCCCCACCCAGCCGCGTTCTGGAGCGAGGAACCCGCAGGGGGCTGCGGAGCGGGCGCCCGCCCCAGCCCGCCCCTGGGCGGGTGTCTACGGCAGACAATGGCTCAGGCAGCAGCGCCTCGCGGACCGGGAGGGAGAAAAACAAGGCAGGAGGGGGCGGCGGCGCAGAGCCTGGGGACCCCCACCCTCCCCATTTGTGTCTCCCCGAGACCCCCTCCCCGGCGGTCCCCCTCTCGCCTGTAAGCGCCGGACCCAGGTCGCTTATCTCCCCCACCCAAATCCGGGGAATAGAATAGCCCCCAGTTCACGAGCGCCGCCAAGAGGAGGCTGGCGGGCGGAGGCCCGGTGGGGGTGGGGGTGGGGGTGGGGGGCGCAGGCCCGCGATCGCTGCCCCCACCCCGTCCGAGACTCACCCTGCGGGCTGGGGGGCTCCGGCGGCGACTTGCCGGGAGCCCGGGAGGCGCCGCCGAGCAGCAGCCCCAGCAGCGGTAGTAGCCGGGCCAGGACGCTGGGGCCACTCGGCGGCGGCATCGCGGGGCTCGGCCCAGCCCTAGCGGCCCATGGCTTCCGCCCGGCCCCGCTCCGCCGACCCCGCTCAGCCCCAGCTCCGCGCCGCGCCGCTCGGGCTCCCGCTCTGGCTGCGGCGGCCGCTCAGTGCGATTGTCTCCGCCCGGAGCCGCGCCAGCGCCCCCTGCAGGCGGCGTCCCACCCCCGGGGCCTCCGGGCACCGCCCCCTCACCGCCCCGCTCCGCCCGCAGCCCACTGGCCCTGCCAGAGCTCAGCCCACCCCGCAGCCACCATCCTGCGCTCCCACATTCAGAGCTGCAAAGGAGTGTAGCGAGGAGGGTCCAATCTCCACGGTGCTTGGAGTTCTGGAGTCCCCGAAATCTGGTGCAAAATTTGGGGTGAGGGAAATGGCTATTGCTTGCAACATAGTCAAAGGGGTGGGTACCGTCATAAGGGTCTCCAAAAAGTGTAAGAACTGCCCTGATTTACTGCTCCCTTTTCTCCGCACAAACATTAGGGCAGTGCTGGGGAGATAAGGCCCAGCCCCCTGGGAGTCAGTCCCAGGTTCTTGTCTAGCTCTTGCGTCTTGTTAAGCTATGACCTTACTTTAAAGTGAGAATTGTAATCTCTACCTCGTGGGGGCTGTTGTAGCAAGGAAATGAGATAATGACGCACAGGGTGTAACACATCCCTGACCCGGTGCTATCGTTGGCCCAGGTAGTAAGATCCATTGATGGGTTATCATAATGGTCAGGAAGTCCTGGAGGTGGAAACAGCCGGTCTCCCCACCTGAGAATCACCGGTTGGTCCCACTGGTTCTGGTTCACTGATGACCATCTAAGTCTCTTCCTTCTTCCTCGGCCATCAAGCCCATGTTTGAAGACAGCTACTGATCTGTCCTCTAGTCCCAGCCAAGCTCTTTCCTTCCAGATTCTGGTTGTCATCACTCCTCCGCTTCTGGGTGGCCAAATCCTCATCTAATCTGGCGTCCCTCTCCTGGTTCTCGCCGGCTTGTTACCCTTTCTTTCTCAACATGCAGTGCCCTGCAGGGGCCTGGATACCTAGGGCAAGGACCTCAGCCATGCAGGCCTCTCTTCTGGTGCTTCTCTCCTGGCTGAGTCTTCGGAAATAAGGGAACCTTGTTTTCGGATTGTGGACCAAAACCAGCAAACTTTTTCTTTCTTCCCTCCCTCCCTCCCTCCCTCCTGTCTTCCGTTCTGCCTGTCCTCCTTTCCTTTCTTCTGTTCCTCCTCCCCACATAAATTTCCACCTCACCAGATTTCCCAGTCCTATTCTTATGTAACCAAAATTTTGGAACCTCAGCACAGGATTTAGCGCTCGTCCCTGGTGAATTTCATCTTGTTGGTTACAACCCAATTTTACAATCTGTTAAGGCTGCCTGGAAGGAATCTGCCTCAGCCACCCATTGTCCCGGAGCTCCCTCCAGGCCAGCAGCCATCACCCGCAGGATGGAGGGACTCGTGACCGTGCCGAGCCGCCCAGGGTTAGGATGGAGCTTTGGGACACCCCCGTAGAGATATCCTTCAGCTGTACCAAAACTGTTCAGTTTTCAATCCAAGTCTCTTCCATCCAGCTGACGTCTCTGTCTTGTGTACAAGGACAAATGCCAAATGCTTTGCTGGGTGGGGACAAACTGAGGCTGTCCAACTGTAATGGTGGTGGGGGAGGGTGGGTTTGGCTGGTGTTCAAGGATCATGGCTTCATCTTTTCCTAAAAATATGCAGTCACCCGACTAGAAACCTGTTCTGGAACTTGCCATGCATGGGTGTCAAATTGTTCTGTTCTGTTCCGAATTGACCTTTTCCCCTCCAGGTAGCAGCTCTTGTGAGGGAAGCCTGCCCCTTTGTGGCCTCCCCTGACACTTAGCGTCCAGCCCAAAGTCCTCCCCTGGGTCACAGGCGCTGCCTGCCCGCCCTGCCCCCCAACCTCATCCCCCGACTCCTTACGGGTCTCTGGCCCCTGGGCCTCTGTGCTTCTGCACGAACTCGCCAAGCCTGCCCCCGCTTCAGGGCCTTTCACCGGCTGCTCTTTCCGTCCAGGATGCTGGGGCCTGCAGCCGCTGGCTCGTTCACCCGCTTCTCTGCTCACCTCACCGGAGGGGCCTTCCCTGACCACAGCCTGAAATGTCAGCCCGCTGCCGACACCTGCGTAATTCTGTCGCTAGCTCCCTACCCTCATTTCCATTCCCACCACTGAGCACCGCTGACTAGACACTTATTTATTTTTTTTAAAGATTTTATTTATTTATTTTTAGAGAGGGAAGGGAGGGAGAAAGAGAGAGAGAGAGAGAGAGAAACATCAATGTGCAGTTGCTGGGGGCCATGGCCTGCAACCCAGGTATGTGGCCTGACTGGGAATTGAACCTGCGACACTTCGGTTCGCAGCCCACGCTCAATTCACTGAGCTACGCCAGCCAGGGCTGACACTTATTTATTGTTTGACTCTTTGCTCCTGGTTGGGAGGGGACTCCACGAGGGCAGGGACTTCTGTTGTTGCTCAGATGCATCCCAGCACTGGAACGGTACCAGGCGCAGGGTAGGTGCTCAACGTTTATGGAACCCATGCGTCAACAAATCTCTGGGTGGCTGCAGGTGCCTCCCCCACCCGCTGCTCTCTCCTGACTCCAGTCTCAGTGGGGAGAGGACTGTCTCCCGCTCCCAGTCGTCCTGGGAGCCTCCTGCCGGCGCCCTCTTTCCTCACTGAAGGACCCTTCTCCTCGGCGGGGAGAAGGAGCAAAAGCAACAGCGACGCCTCCCTGACGCCGTCTCCCTCCGGATGGGGCTCCGTCAGCCTCCCTCGGCCCCTCCTCGCGCGGAACACAGCTTTGAAGGCCTTTTTAATGGGAGTGGGGAGAGTGTGTTCTTTTCTTGACATTTATCTCTTCAAAATCACTTTTAAAAATACTCTTTAAAGCTGCCCTCCAAGGACCCTGCCTGCCTTCTCTGCCCCGCCCCCCCAGGCCATTCTCAGAAGCGTCCGTCCCCCCAGTCTCACCCGGAGGCTCTGCCACCCTCTCCCTCTGGTTCCACCCCCACCTTCCACTCCCCGACGCTCCTCAAAGACAGTAATTTGTCATCGTTGCCCCGGCCGAGATGCTCTCTGCTCGCATTTCTACCAGCCCCAGACCCCTCCTCCAAACATCACCCTGGCCCCCCGTCCTGCGCTGACCCCGAGAGGACATGGCACACGGGGGTTGGGGCTGCCTCTTTATTAGACAGAAGGACCGGGGGTGGGGGGTGGCCCAGCTCTGGTGGGAAGGAGAGGGCAGCCGGAGGCCTCCACGGAACAGCTCCGACCCACGGGCAAGCAGAGCGGGGGACACGCGGGGAAGAGGGGGCACACGGGCATCGCGCCCAGCCTTCCTGCTGCGACAGGTCACGGGCCGGACCATCACTCCTCCTCCTCCTCGTCGTCTTCTTCCAGAGGTGGCCGCTTCCGCTTGAAGAAGCCGAGCTGGGAGTGCACAGGGCCAGGGACAGGTTACAAAAACAGTCCTTGGGCCCCTGAGCAGCTGGAGGAAGTCAGCCCGCCAGGGAGCAGCCGGCCGGGCGGGCGGTGCTCCCCCGCCCGGACCAGCACAAAACGTGGACCCCATGTCCGCACGAAAGAAGGCCTTTCCCCATACTGAGATAATACCCGTAACATTTTTTAAAAAATATTTTGCAGCCCTGGCTGGCGTAGCTCAGTGGATTGAGCTCGGGCTGGGAACCAAAGTGTCCCAGGTTCGATTCCCAGCCAGGGTACATTCCTGGGTTGCAGGCCATAACCCCCAGCAACCGCACATTGATGTTTCTCTCTCTCTCTCTCTCTCTCTCTCTCTCTCCATCTCCCTCCCTTCCCTCTCTAAAAAATAAAAAATAAATAAATAAATAAGTATTAAAAAAAATATTTTGCTTTTCCTTCTCTGGATTTTTGCTGAATACCGATGATTATGTCTCCCTCCAACTCAAGCATATGGTGATAGATATTTGATTATTATACGTCGGATGTCTGGTTTTCCCTAGAAGCACCGAGCTTCCCTGGGCTTGGGCACTAGAGCACGTCCGGGAGCAGCCCACGTGTTCTCCAGGCGCGGAGGAGGAGCGACCCCTCCCGGCCGCAAGGAGCAGGGAGCAGGGCCTGCCTCGGACCTGGGTCTCCCGCCTCAGCTGGGACAAAGGACAGGGCAGGGAGGAAGGGAACCCTGTCACCACAGCAGCCAGGGAGCTCCTGAAGGCGGGGCGCATGCCCTGTGACCCCTCCTCTCAGGGGCGAAGGGTCTAAAGGACGAAGAACTCCAGGTGCCACTTCTCGCAGGGTTTCGTGCCTGGAAGGCGTCCCCTGGAGAATGACAGTCTAACAGTGGCGATGTGGGCCGGACGGGCTCTGGGTCACCCACTTGGGCCACTGTCTCTCTCTCTGCCTCCCTGTGAGGGAGGGCGCGGCCGGGTCCGAGCCCGCCTAGGGACCCCGTCGTCCTCTACCCCTTACCTTCCACATGGCCAAGACCAGGAGCGTGAGCAGCAGCAGGCCAGCCAGCACGCCCACCAGCACCCACCAGGTGGGAATGTCCCTCTCCTCCAGCGCCCGGAGCAGCTGCGTCTGCACCTGCGCACAGAGCCGCGCGTGTCCTCTGCCACCTTGACGGTTCCCTTTCCCCAGAACTCAGACCCGTGGGTGGGATGGGCACGCCAAGCCCAGCCACCTACCAGCCTCGCCCCTTAGACCCAGGGAGGCCCGCCCCCATTTCTGCTGGACGCGGGCGGGATGGGCCGTGGGACTCGTCTCCCTGACAACGTTCTGCCGCACTCACCAGAGCTTCCCCACCGGGCAGGCTGAGGGCAGGCACGGCGTAGGGAAGGGAGGTGACATTGAACCAGGCGTGCGACTGCAGCACAAACTGATCCAGTGGCCTCTGGAAGGGGTGCGGGGTGGGGGGGGGGGGGGGTAAGGGATTCACACAGGCCTGTTTGTTGCAGGAGTCCCAGCCCCAGGCTTACCCCTGGGGAGCCCTGACCCTGGCCTAAACCCGTCCCTTCCAAAGCAAACTCCCCTTGCCAATAAACAATTAATTAATAATGAAAAAACAAAAACAACAACAAAAAAGAAAACAAAGTAAACCTTGGCCTTCTGTGTCTTTCCGCTCCCTACAGCCCCGCCTCCCCCCAGGGCACCCTCGGTCCCCGCGTCCAGGAGGCCCCGCCCCCGGGCCCCGCCCCTCACGTCGCGTCGCACCTGGCGGAGGCTGGGCAGCCACAGGAAGGCCTGCACCGTGACCATGGCCCGCTGCCCGCGCGCCATCTCCTGCAGCTCGCATTGCACCACGGTACAGGGCGCCGAGTCGCAGCTCTGAGGGGACGTGCTCTTAGTCCCCAGCCCCTCTGGACCGTCACCCCATCACGCCGGGACCCCACACAGAGGGAGAGGGGGAAGCCGGGGGAGGGGGAGCGGTCAAGACCAGCACAGTCCTCAGAATTCACTTGGACCAAAGTGGCTAACGGGAGGCCCGCATCGCTCTTCTGGCCCCTGCCCCTACTTCCCCGCCCCTCGGCACCCTGGGCCCCAGGGAGGAGAGACCCCACGGAGACCGCAGAGCCCGCTCACCACAAGAACTGGCTGCTTGGGCCCTGGCAGGGAAGCCTGCCTGCGATCCCGCTTGTGATAGCCCGGGTGAATGGGGGTGGGGGTGGGGGTGGGCAGCCCCAAGTCCAGCTGCAGAGGCAAAGAGGCTGTCAGGGCGTATGCTCTGCCCATGTCCCGGCCCTCCCAGAGGGACCCTGGCTGCCTGGCGCGGGACTCACCCGCAGCTCCCTCTTCCACCCGGGCTCTCACCTTGAGGGGGTTGGGAGAGGGCTGTGGGGTGCACTGAAGACCCCCCTGGAGCTGTACACCCAGGATGTAGAGCAGGTCGGACGGCTGGGATTGGCCGGGGAGGCGGAGGGTGAGATAGAGGCCATGGACGGTCCCAGGGCCATTGTTGTAGAGCTGGCGGAGTGGGTGGCGGCAGCGTATTAGGTGGCTCTAGTGCCCAGACTGCAGCTCCTGGGACCCTCCCACTCCGGGCTGGGGCCCAGGGGCCCCTCCCTACCTCATACGTGTGCTCCACTTTGGGGCCCCAGCTGTCTGAGCTGTTCGCTCTGTTGCCTTCTTCTGCCGCCATCACCAGGGAGGCCGGAAAAGAGCTCCTGCAGGGGTCCGAGCCCCCAAAGTTAGCTCGATCAGCTGACTTGCCCGTGGGGGTTCTCCCAGGACCCCTCGGACGAAGGGTCTCTGCCCGCCTCCTCCCTTATCAATGCTCCGGGCACCTCACCCTCGAAGCTCCACCTGGGCCTCCGCCCGGACTGGCACATCCAGCCGCACAGTCTCACTGTTTGGATTCTGGCTGTTCTTGCTGGAGGGGAGGGGAGGGGATGAGGAGAGGCCGGTCAGGGGCACCAGCCCCGTGAGCATCAGGACTCCGGGGGCACAGCCAGAACTTCAGAGGTCTCTCAGAAAGGGCTAACTCCACACACAGTGCGCCACACCACAGTCTGGCCCGGGAGAGAACTTCTTGGGCTCCAAGACTCAGACACAGGGAGAAAGGGAACAGGGAAGTGTGAAGAGCAGGGACCCCAGAAGACTCTTCTGTGTGCAGGGCACCCGAGCGTCTCCGCATCCGGTGCTCCCCCGTCCGGTACCTCCTGATCTGCAGCCAGAAGGACACGTGCTCCCCAGCCTCTTCCAGGTTCCCCACACTGACCAACATGGTGATCCCCATCTGGGAAACCGGGAGAGCCAAAGTCACCGCCCACGTGCTTACTCTGGACATTGAATGTGGCCCCCAGGCCTCATCCTCCAAGGCCACCAGCGTCCTTACGTCCATCTTACTCAGAAGCCCGCGCGGAGAGGGAGGTTCGCTCACCCAAGAACACACAGCTAGGCAGTGTGAGGGCCAGGGTTCCAGCCCAGGGCTTTCCCACTCTACACCCAGCCCCTCACACCTGGCTGACTGCGAGACCATGGGGGAGGGGACTGGCACCCCGGGCCTGGTGGCCTCACCCGGATGTTCTTCATGGGGTTGCCCAGCTCACACAGCACGACCTTGGTCTCATTCTCCTTCTTCTGGTTACAGATAAGTCTCTCAAAGCCCTTGGAGGGGGTAGTTTTGAGAAAGAAGGTAGTTACAGAGCAGCCCATGTGTGTTGAAGTTCCTTGGGCAGTCCGGGACAGACTGCCGCGCCGCGCCGGGCTGGGGGCAGGGCTCTTGGGGCTGGGAATTCAAGGGGCGGTCACACTCTCTTTTATGCATTACTCTAGCGCTCTGTTACTTGTTATGATGTTTGGAAGTAAAAAACACAAGACATTACACAGACTGTAATCCCCGTGTTATAAACAACATCAACAAAGTAACTAACTAACTAAATACGTGTGATGCCTACATAACTATCTGTCCATGCTGAGAAAAAAGATGGAAAGGAAACCCATTGAGAGTTAACGGGTTCCTATTAACATTTAGTTGCTGAGCCATTTTGGACTTGGGTTTTATAATAAAGTTCTTAATTTTAGGGCCATTTGCAAGCACTCCTCTTCCAATTTTTTTTAAAAATACAGTTTTTACAGCAAAGCGTGAGACAAGTAGGGGCTCTCCGCGGGGGAGAAGGCTCCCACGCCTCTCACATCCCCAGGAACGCCTCCTGGGCGTGGGGCTCTCACCTCCACGTCGCTGAGGGCCCTCATGTAGTGGGCACCCAGGGGCAGGTGCACGGCCAGCTCGGCCTCATAGGCCCCCTCCCCCTCGTTGGCTGCGTCTATCTTTAGCTCCAGCACGTTATCGGCTCCAATGAGGAGCGGGGAGCCCTTCCTGTGGGGAGAAAGGAGGAGGAGGCCTGGTCCAGGCCCAGAGTCTGGGAGGAGGACAGGGGCTGAGGACAGCGGGTTGGCCTACGACGTCCCAGGTTGGGAGGAGGTGACATCAGAGACAGCTGGGCCGGGGGGAGGATAGATGGGGTGGGGGGGTCTCCTCACACGCTGGCCGAGAGCTGAAGCTGGGGCACACACAGGTCGTCTTCCCCGCAGTCCAGGACGATGCGGGTCTGCAGAGGGCGCACCGAGGGAGTGGGTGAGTGGGGGCATGGGAAATGAGGGGGTTAGGAGATCAGAGGATGAAAGGAGCGTGGAGAGGACCTCAGGGTTTGGGGCTTGGCGGCAGGGTACGGGACAATGTTGTGGTGTAAGTGGTGACATCAGGGTTTATGGGTTTATATCCGAGTTTAGAGGTGACACCAACACTTGGGGTTTAGGGGACACTGAGGTTTTGGGGTTTTCATTAGGGTTTACAGTGACAGCAAAATTTAGAGGTGACATTGAGGTTTTGGGGTTCACATTACAACTTGGTTACAACTAACCCTAACCCTTCCTTTCCGGTCGGGGTCCTGCACCCACCTGCCCGGCCCGTTCCTGCCCACCCTCACCTGCTCCTGGACAAGGGTGTCCCCATGCAGCACGACAGCAGGGGCTAGTCCGTCCTTCGCAGGTGCCAGGGACACGTTGACGCTGAGCACGATGGGGCTCAGCTTGTCCCGGAAGTCGGCTTCATCCTAAGGAGGGGACGAGAACCGGGCTGTCTTGCTGTCACGCACCCTGCCGCTGACGACCCCTCGACTCGCAGCCCCCGGCCCACATGCCCCCGGGCTGAGTGGACAGGCTCGCACAGCCTGCCCACCCCCGGCCCGCGCGTACACGCAGGAAGGCTTTGATGTCATGGCAGATGGATCTTTGTCTGCCCCCCAGGTTTAGGTGCAGGGTGGCGCCCGCCTGTTGGGAGTTCAGCAGCAGCACCCGCCGGCCCTGGCGGGGCTTTAGCCGGTCCAGCTGCAGCTCAGCATTCAGGCCTGACGGGGGGGGGGGCGGGGGGGGGACAGGAAGCGTCAGGGTCTCCCCGGCCGGCCTCCAAGGGAGCCAAGGTCCGCCTCCCTCCTGTGCCCACCGAGCCACTCACTCAGCTCCTGAGGAATATTGTACCCGGTGACTCCTACACACATCTGGATTCCAAAGCTGCAAAGATGTGAGTGGGGCTCAGGGGTCAGGGCCCCCGACGCCCCAGATCCTGCCTGGCCCATGCCCTCTGTCTCCTCACCAGCTCACTGACGTCTGGGTCTGGGGCAGGACACAATCCTTCACAGCAGGGTTCAGCGAATCTTGTACCGTCAGCTGGACAGTGGCCATCACCACTGGCTGAGCTCTGGTGGGATGGGGGGGGCTTGCCACTGTGGCCCCTTCTGGCCTGTTCTTGTCCCTCCCCCGCCGGTGGACCCAGTGCTCACCTGTACACGGCCACCTTGTCAGCCCCGTAGGCTCCCACCAGTAAGTCTGTAGGTATTGGGGGATGGGGTCAGAATCAGAGGTTAGAGAGGGCATGATGTCGTCTTCTTCCCGGGAGTTCCCCAAACCATCTCCCCCGCTGGAGGTTTGACCTGGCCCTCCCCGGCATTCCGGCCCCGCGGCGGACAGGTTGGAGCTGCCAGTGGGGCACCAGGTCAGGCACCGCACGGCCCCTGGCCGGGTCTCCCAGCATCTCCAGCTAATGCTCAAGGGCCCTTCCTATTATTTAGCTGGAAGCAGTCCAGGGCACCTGGGTATCCATTGTCATCGATGTCTGTGGCACCTCGCAGGGAGAAGCCGAAGCCAGAGCCCGTGGGGAAGGGGCTGTCCAGGACTTGGGAGGGGCGCGAGCTAAGCCCCTCACTCTGGCCCAGGAACACCAGCACTTGGCCCCGACCACTGGGACCCCCGTAGGGGGCAGCCACCGCAACATCTGGGGGGGACAACAAAAGGAGTGTCTGTTTGTTTTCCAGTCTCTCTAGGTGGCCCTGTAAAACTTTCAGGGGGTCCTACTCCGGGCAGACCCCGGGGCGCCAGGAGGGGGGCGGAAAGGTCTGGGTCAGGGAGGCAGCTGTGCTGCCCCCCAGGAGCTCACAGCTGGGTCAGAGAGAGAGCCACTGAGTGGGGTCGTTATAAAAACAATGACGGCCCTCACTAGGCGTTGGGGAAAACACACGGATGTGATTTCATTTCAGCCTGAATATTAAGCATCATTATTCCCATTTTAGATGAGAAAACTGAGTCCCAGAAGACTAAGTAACCAAGCCCCATTAAACACTGACCGCCTCTCCCTTAGGGACCGCCACCCCACCCTGCTCGCCCCATGCACGGCCAGAGCCACGGCGCGGGCTAGTCATCACCGACTCTGAAGTTCCCTCTTAAAAATGTGTTATTCATCAGAATGATTAATCTTCATCTCATTAATGTGTAGGAGTTTTCCGCATGTGTCAGGGATCAAGACCTTTGATCTATATTTTGTAACTCTTTCTCTTCTGTACAGATATTTCTTTAAAAATATTGATTGCTTTTTTTTCTGACCAAGTTACCCAGAATTTCCCCAAATCAAACACCCTGACTACAGTTGTCTGCCCAGGCCCCAGGCCTCCACTCTCTTCTGATCTTTGGCTTTCCCATCTTTTCTGTTTTTTCATTTATTTTTAGAGAGAGGGGAAGAAGGGAGGGAGGAAGAGAGGGGAAAAAAACACCAGTGTGAGAGGGACACATCAGTCGCCTCTCATGTGCTTCGCACTGGGGACCTGGCCCGAAACCCAGGCATGTGCCCTGACTGGGAATCGAACTGGCAAACCTTCGTTCTCTGGAACGACACCCCACCCACTGAGCCACACTGGTCAGGGCCGACTTCCTCACCTCCACTTTATCTCCTGAACAGTTGATCGCCCTTGCCATGTCCCCAGCCATCTTGCCCCACTGCCAGTTTGGGGCAAGCCTGGCCAGACCCCCCCAGAGCAGGTACCATGAACCTGACCTCCAGCCCTCACTGGGCACTGCCCAGCAGCCCCACGGGGTCAGAGCATTGGTCTGCTCAGCACCTTTCAGACATTCTCCATTCTGTCAAGCTCCCAGCACCCCACTTCCTTCTCAAAGAAGAGCAGCCCAAGGGTTGTGTTATAATTTCACTCCTACTTTCCCCCCCTTTCCTCATCTGCTCTTGGAATAGGTGTCCCTCCTTTACCCTGGGCTTAGCACCCTACCCCCCACCCTCAGGCATTGAAGGGACCCTCCTCCAACTCATTCCCCCCCGCCATTTCCCCACAAGATCATTTTCCTTCACATTCAACCTGCTCCATATTCTTTGAAATTAAAATACCCACCCCCTTGACCCTCACCTTCTTTCAGTAATCACCGTTTCTCTTTCACAGGCCAGTTTAAAGGGCTGTCCACACTGGCTGCCTCCAGTGCTTCACTCACCCCATTCATCCTACCCCACGCGCTCTGGCCCCTGTCCCTTACACAGCCTGCATCAGTCCTCGTCGCCGTCGCCAAGGACCTCCTTGTCGTTAAGGACCACGGCTATTTCTCCAGCCCCATCTAATCGTACCTCTCAGAAATATCTGGAGTCGTTAAACTCCTTCCTTCTGCTGAGAGCCCTCTCTTCCTTTGAGTTTTGAGCCATCAGGTCTCCTGTGTCCTTTCCTACCCTACTGGGTCCTCCGTCCTCCCTTCCACACTCAGTTCCGCTGTGAGTTCCCTAATGCTCTCGCTCCACTGGCTCCGCCCTGGGCCTCTCCTCTCTTCGCAGGCTCCCAGGGGCTCCTCCTCCCTCCCCCAGGCCCTAGCTCCCACTCAGACCTCCCGGGTGGAAGTGGGGGAGGCCACATGCACCTGCTCTCTGGCTGTGTCTGCCCGATGTGGGGAAGTCCTTCAAGATCAAACAGGTCCAGAGCGGGGCTGCTGATGCCACCTCCCCGGACCTGCTGCCCAGCCTGAGTTCCAGGCAGTAAAGGCCACCACGCCCCACTGAACTCCTCTGCCGCCCACCCACTCCTCTGCCTGGACTAACGCAAACAGATTCTAACTGGTCCCCTTTAACTTTCCCTGCTTAAAGCTCTCCCTGGCTCCTGCTGTCCTCAGGTCACACCCATGGTCTTTATTGAGGCTGTTTGCCCCTCGCAGCGGGGAACCCCTCTCTTCCCTTACCGTTGTAGCCATCCCGGTTGAGGTCGCCCAGGGGTGCGATGGCTGAGCCAAATCGCCCATAGAGCTGCGTGCCGGTCAGCAGGAGGCTGGGGGTGCCCAGAGCCTGGGAGCCCCGAGGCTGCAGGAACAAGTACACACGCCCCACCTCGGCCAGCTTGCGGTCGGAGCGCCTGTCCATGTACAGCGGCGCCCCCACCAGCAGGTCGTGCCTCCTGCAGGCCGGACGCGTGGTTAGTGGGACAGACCAGGGGGTTGCTGAAGGCGAGGACCACATGTCGCCCATCCTCACCCTCCCCACTCTCGAGAGCGAGGGCTAGGAAAGGAGGAGACTCAACCGGGTAGGGCTGGGGCGCACCCTCCTCACCCGTCCCCGTTGACGTCAGTGACGGCCACCGAGTGCCCGAAATACGAAGCCACCTGCAGAAAGACAAGGCGCACCTTAATTCCCGCCCCCCAGACCCACTCCCCTGTCTTAGAAATCGACCCCCCGCGTCCCCGTGGAATAGTCTAGGGTCCCAATCCCTCAGCCTGGGCCACCCCATCGGGAACCGGCCCTCACCTGCTCTCCCTGCAGCCGGTGCAGCGGTCGGTAGTCCGAGTACAAAACTTCCACCTGCGCGGACAACGCCCGTGAGCTCGTCCGCCCAGGCAGCCGCTCGCTCGGGGCGAAAAAGGGCAGAGGGGTGGCGGGGCGGGGGCTCGGACTTAAGAGCAGGGTCAGGGGCTGCAGAATGCCGAATGGCGGGGCAGGGGGGCACTCACGGCTCCCAGGGTCCAGCTCCAGGCGGGGGCACCGAAGACATACTCTGAGGAGAACCGAATGAGGTTCTTCGAACCTTCCTGGCTCCCGCCCACCATTCCGCACCCGGGAGAGACTTGAGTGCGAGGCTCGCGGGTGCTCCCCCCGGGCTGGGCTCCCCAACCCCTGTCCCCAGGTGGATTTCTTGCCTGTAGTGTTGAGATTCCCGTCGAACTCGCCGACGGCTACCGAATACCCTGAAGACACGGCGCGAGTTAGTTTTTCTGCGAGAGCAAAGCTGGGAGGGGGCGGAGGGCGGAGCAGGAGGAAACTAGGACATCACCCAGTTTAAACCCTGCGTTATGTAGACAGCAGAGCGAAGGCCACCGCGAGGCCAAGACCTGCGGGACAGGCGGGGTAGGGCACGTGGGAGCTGGGCGGTCTGCGGGAGAAGCTGCGGGAGCAGAGGATGAGGGCGCCTTGGGTGCTGGGGCTCGCCAGCCGGAGCCGGCAAGGGGGCGCTCCAGCAGGGGGCGGGGCGGGCGGGGCGACCGAGCGCTGGGAATCCCCTGCGGGCGGTGCCGGGGTTACCCCGGTAGCTGTCGAAGTACTCTGGGTGGCTGGAGTCGAAGGTGAAGCGCTGGGTGCGCACGTGCCACAAGAGGGTGCCGGTGCGGTAACTCGAGAAGATGTCTGCTATTGGAGCCTGCACCAGGAGACCTAGGGTGCGAGGGTCAGTGGGTGTGGGGGCCCAGACTCCTGGGGTCTCCCCAGGCCTGGAGTAGAGGGGAGGGAGTTGTAGGGATGGGCACGTACCTAAGAAAAAATAGCCGCCAGGGGCCCCAAGCACCAGGTCTCCAGCCTGAAAAGGAAGCCCTGGAGGTGAGCGGGGACCCCGTCTGGGAGCCGCCCTCACGACGTTTGGGCTCGCTACTTGCCTCGGTGACCACGGCGCTGAAGCCCGCTTCGCAGTAGCGCCTGTCTTCCCCTAGAGGAGGCACGGGGGAGGGTCAGAGGAGAGGCGGACCCGGAGGCGTACCCTGAGCCGGGGGCAGGGCCTGGGCGGGGCCTGGGCGGGGCCATGTGTAGTATAGGGGCGGGGCCTTGAGTCCGCCGGCTGGCGGCGGTGTTGCTAGGAGCTGGGGAGTCGAGCGCGGGATGGGAAGCGGGGCCAGCGGGCGCCGCGAGAAGGTTCAGAAAAAGAGCCTGGCTCCGCGGCCGCGAGTGGGCGGGGCCAAAACGGAGAGCGGAGCTCACAGTGTCTGTTCGCCAGGTAAACCCGGCTCATGGTGTTGGCCCGACAGGGCGAGAACTCAAAGCGGTCGGCCTTCTGGAGGTGAGCTAAGAAGCAGCCACCTACGGGTGTCTTCTCCGCCTCCTCGGTCTCCTCTAGGACGTTCCAGTGCTGCCAGGGGGCGCAGGCCTGCGGCAGGCCCACAGAAGAGTGAGGAAGAGGGGGGACTTGGGTTTCTGCCTCCCTCCCCCCCGACAAGTCTCTGCCCCCTATTACTCCCCATGCCCCCGTCCCGCAGTGCCCACCACAATGTTGTCGTTCCAGCTGACGACGGACGCCCCCAATCCTTGCCCGGCCTTGAAGGTTTGGAAAGTTTGGGAGTCTACTTTTCGGGTCTCATCATCTGGAGGGCACAAGGCAGGGCGGGGTGTTGAAGCCCGGCTGTCCACGCTCCCTCTCACCCCTCATTGCCTGGTACTCACCAAGGTTGAAGGACAGGGGGGAACACTGGCCGCCCTCGGCCCTCCAGGGGCACGTGAACACGCCGCCCGTCTCCTCTTGGTTGCGACCCAGGGTCCGCGGGGCGCCCACCACGATGGCCACGCTGCGTAGGAGAGCTGCGTGAACATCGCGCAGACTCCGGATGCCCCACGCCCCAGTGCCCCGTGCTGGGAGCATCGCCCGGAAGGGCAGCGCACCTGGGGCGACGCTGTATCGTATTTCCTCAAAGAGACTTCCCCGACCATGCAGGCCAATCTTTTCATTTTAGGGCCCCTGAAACCGAGGCTCCCAGCGAGGGTGAATCACATGCCCAAAGAAACCCAGCAAGTTAGGGGAAAGCTGGAACTATACCCGTTTGGTTTGATATGAATACGAGAGGCTTATATCCTTGCTGAGAAAGACCTCCCAAGCTCTGAACCCACCTACACTCCCCATCGCCCCCACCTCCAAAAGCCAGGGGTTTACATGATCCCTAGAACGTTAAACTCTTATCAGATGCGTTCTTGAGAGCTAGTTCCAATTAAGCATTAGAGAAGCTAGTGGGCAACTCGAAAGCGGAAGGTAAAGTGCTAATACTGGTGAGGACCCTAGTTTAGATTTAGGTTCGAACCACAGCTCTGCCATATGTAAACTGGGGACAATACCAACCAATCAATGCTGTCAGGATAAGTAAATGCTTGAGGGAAATTCAGCATGGTACCAGCCAAATAACTCATAGCAAGTGCTCAGAAAGTGCAGAGATTATATATACATAATATATATATATATATATATATATGTATATGTGTGTGTGTATATATATATATATATATATATATATATATATATATATTTGGCATACAGGATGCTTGTTAAGTGGCACCAACATCTGTGGTAAGGAAGGGAAAGAAGCAAGAAAGGCTAGAGGAAGGAGTTGAGTTTAGATTCAAGTCCAGTGACAGCCATGGGCCATATGGCCACACGAACACCCCGGGAGCCCTGGAGCTAGAAGGACCCCTCAGAGCTCCCCAGAGTTGATGTGAGAGGGTGGGACCCTTACACCTCTCTCCTCCTTCCACAGTCCTCTTTGATCCATTAGTGCTGGGTCACATTGGGAAGAGGACTTGACTTTGGGGCAGGTGGCTTTCTTCAGCGGAGCAAATTCACCCAGGGGCTGACACTGGGGTGCTGCCTGCCACTGCCACTGCCCGAAGCTGGGGCGCACAGTGTCCGCCTCTGTGAGTAACCAGCTCAGCGTAGTTACCGTGAAGAGGAGGAGCGGGATTCTAACCTTGGCAGTGTGATCTCACAGCCTGCGTTTTCCTAACCACTGATGCTCTTATTGCTTCTTTTCCAATATCTAGAATTTTGATGGGGATGAGGGAAATGGAGTAGAAAAGCAAGGTGGGTCACAATTTTACAGTTTTGCAAGTCAATTTAAGGCACGTGCACTCCTCTCTGTGTTTTGAGGGGATGAGGGTGGAATGGGTCATACAACTGACCCATGGAGGGAAAAACAAGGTACCAACTTTTGCTGTGCCTTTGTTTTTGCTGTCGTTTCACTGCCCATCTCCCCACTGGTGTGCTTCTCTGATACTCTCGCCTGAGCAGGCCCCTCCCCAGTAGTCTTAACAAGAACTTAGTCCAAATAGACCCTGGAAGTCACTTTCCTCGACCTCTACCACACATGGGGGACTCGAGGCTTACAGAAGTAGTGATAGTGGGCGAATCCTCTCTTCCCACAGCCAAACTTCCCCCGGGGCTTACCTGCTGTGGCAGTCCTTGCAGAAGTCCAGTGAAAACCCAAAGTGGCTGCCATTGGGGCCTGTGTAGAAGGTGAGCTGCTTTGGGTCCAAGTTCAAGGCCAAGGCTGGAGGGGCAGCACTGGGTCCCAAGAGCATCTGTACCCACTCCAGAAGCCAGAGGGCACGAAGTGGATGCAAAGCTCTGGCCATTATCCTTCTCCCACAGCCTCCTTGGCAGGAATGGGCTAACCCCTTCCTCTTCCTTTCAGTTCCCACCACAGGAAGTCCTTTCTTATCAAACTGGAACCCACTTACTGAGCAGTAGGCAGAGCAGAGGGCCCTGGACCCGTATGGTTTCTCGGACTGGCAGGAAGGGAAAGGGGCGAGGCCATCCTGGGGGTGGATGCTGATGGCTGAAAGCCGTGACTCCTCCCTTTTCCTGAGTAGTTTATCACCAGGTCTTGCTGCCTCTGCCTCTCCTCTATGTCTCTGGGAGCTTCACACCATTTCCACTACCACCATGCCGGCGTGAGCCATCAACACTTTCTGCTAGGGATAGTTAACACCATGAGCTAACTGGTCCGTACACCTGCACTCTGGACCCCAGTCCTGCAGTTCCTCCTCCTCCCGCACAGCTGCCCCACTGAACCATGGGGCACACTGTGGCTTGGCCCGAGGTGGGGGAAGGAGTAAGGAAGCTGCTGCCTTCTGATAAAACCTGGGCTGTGGATCATTTTGAATAAGGCACCTATCCACTTCCTTTTATGGCCTTGGGCAGCTTCCTCCTCCATCTCGGGCCAAGTCTCAGCGTGGTCACAGCTGTCAGCCAGGGCTGGGAACGGATCGTGGTCCAAAGGGGAAGAGAGAGATGGGGGATCAAGTGGAGTCCGTCCAGGGTTTTCTGGCTCCCAGGCTTTGCGATTATGGGCCTCACTCTTTCTGGTGACAGAGCTCTTATCCCAACATCAAGAATTGATTCTAGTGGGGTCACTGCCAAGGGGAAGCCTTCCCTGACTCTTCAGGCTGGCATCCTGGGTTTAACTCGCTGTTTGGTCGCGGCCTGTTCACTGAATTGCATCCACGAATCCCCGGAGAGCAAGGTACTTTCTGCAGCCTGGGGCCCAGCCAAGAGTGCAACACGTAGCGGGTATTGCGGACAGCGAAGGGAAGTGCACACCGAGCTGGGAGATGCAAACACGGGGTCCCGCCGTGGAAAGAGAAGGAATTTTGAGCAGAAAGGCAAGGTCACGCCTTTGGTGGATGAGAGGAAGAGGAACGCCAAGTCTTACTGCCACGGCACGTCTCCCCCAAAGAGCGGGCTCCCAAGAAGGAAAGTTGAGACCTGCTGGGGGCACAGGCACGAGGCCACATCCTCCTTCTGCTGTTTTCTCATCAGCTTGACCATCTCATCCTGCCCAAACCCCGCGCCATCCGGGAACCCCTGCAGCTCCTCCCTCCCTCTAATTCACCGCCTCAGCACACAGCTCAAAATCCTACACCTTACTAGGTTCAAGTTCCTTAAGGAACTTCCAACGTCAGGGCCTCCTGCACTGCTGACTTCACAGCGCCAGGATCATGGCAGGCATGCAACGCATCTATCAGGATGAGTACTTAACTCAGTCTTCCACTTACCTTCCAGCTTCCCACCACCTCAGTGGGGTGGTATTGTAACTACTAAGGTATACTGCATAGCCCCAAATGAAACTCACATTTCATTAATATTTTTAATAAGTACTTATTCTGCTCAAGGCACCGATAAGTGCCTTATTAAGGATCTTTAAAATAAACAGTCCAGAGGAAGACACGAACACACACCTGTAGCAGAGGAACAGTAAAGGGTGCCTGGACAAGGAGAGAGATTATGTCTAGCTGAAATTGTTTTTAGTATGTGCTCCTCAAAACCACCCTACGAAGAAGGTACTAACATGCCCATTTCATAAATCCTGAAACCGTGGCACAGAGTATTAGGTAAATTGCTTGAGTTTACACAACCAGTGGGTGGACTCAAACACGTTTGTACTTGAACTCATGTTCTTAACCATTGTACTGTTACCTTTTGTCAGAGAATGGAGGGGTTCGAGGCAGTCTCTAGGCAGAGAGGCAGAACACAGAGGTCAATTACGGGGAAGGGCAAATAGCTGACTCAGGACAGGGCGGACTGGGGCATTAAAGTGGAGTGGAAAGCTGGGGTCAAATAACTGGAGGTCCTTGAGTGCTTTATAAAGAAACTTGAGCTTTAATCTGCAGGAGACAAAGAATCGTAAGGATTTCTAAAGTCAGAGAGTAAGAGATACATTGATGAATCGTGCTACAGTTTGGACAATTACACTGGCGGCCTGTGGATAGAAGGAACTGGAAAAGGCAGGACTTAGTGGGGAGACCAGAGAGCAACTGCAACCGTCTTGGTTGAAGGTGGCGAGGCAGGAATGAGAGACAACAGCGGTGATTGCACCACCGGCAACTGGATGCGGTGGGTAAATGTCAAGTAATTTGAAGCTTTGGTGCCTCGTTGGCCGGTTGGACCGCGGCACCAGTCACTAAAATTGGAAACAGGTGGAGCGCCCGAACTGGGAGTGGAAGGAGCTTGGTATGCAGGAAGGATTCCGCTCCTCTGCCAGCTCCTGTGGAGCCTGAGCGGGGCTCACCTCCCTTCCAGGACGGCAGGCAGAGCGCTGCTGCGGACACACGGCTGCCGCTTGGCCACCCACCCCATCAGCGGCCTGAGGCCTAGAACCCCTCAGTGAATTCAAAGTTCTGTTAAGGCTTCATTAAGTCAGCAATTATTGAATGTTTACTGTGTGCCTGGCACTGACGTAGATACAAAGAAAAATCCTTCATCATCTTCGGTTCCCTTTCTAAGTCCTGATGCATCATCCTCAGTCAATGGTATCTTACTTCGTATCTTTCTCGGGCATATAATCAAAACGTTTACTATGTGTTCCATTCCGTAAAACACTCTCAGGGGATTCAGAAAGAAAAGGCGGGGAAGCGTAACCATCAGTTCCTATCCTCTCAGAACTTGGAATTTTATTGGGAAGCAGTGAATACCAAATGAACTGCAGTCAGATTCTGAGAAGCCAGTAAGACAGGGGACAGGGAATTATATCCTAGAGTCAGGGAGGTCAGCCAGGAAATGCTGCCAAAATTCAGACATGCGTCGATAAGGGGAAGGCGAAGGTGTCTCGGGCAAGAAAGAATGGAAATGCTGGACGGCTGGACTGGACACTGAGTGCAGGACAGGGAGCCCGTCCACGGTACGAGCCCAGGTGGCAGAGGCAGGCGGCGGCATGTGCCTTCCCACAGGGCGTGCGCTACAGGCCAGTCTGCTGCTTTCACGGGCACCTTTGCCTGCTCAGGAAATCCATTCTTTTCTTTCTAGGAAGGAATCTTGCTATTTTAGAGAAATAGGCAGATCTCAGCATCCAACCCAAGGTTCAGGTTGAATAGCTTCTCTTCAGTTAAGGGGAGGACACAGGTATTGTGAGAGTAGTTAAGAAACAGACGTCTATTATACTGGTCCTTCCTTTCAGGCTGAGGAAGAGAAACGAATTTATTACTATAAATCTATGGTTAGCTCTGGGTGCTAACCTTTCCCTTTTGTGAAAATTGTTTGATTCTGTACACTTTTATCAGCTCAGTCAGAAGTAGTATTTTCTTTTACTATTCTATTAATTATTAGCTCTCAAGCACTGTATTATTATTATAAGGTTGAGAATAATTCAAAACTGACTCTGGTATACAGAACTACACCTGGAGGGCAAAGGCCGGGCAGATAACTTGTAATCCCACTGTCCTAAAGCTTACTCAAAATCCTAAAAGTCAAAGCCAGGAATTCCAAACCATTTATTTAGGGAACACTTACATTCTATTACACACAGATTACATATCTATCATGAGGTAAAGGTAGAAAAAGAAAACTCTTGTGGGAAAGAGTGGAAAGAAGGTGCACATTCCAAGGATGAGAAACTTTATTATACTTCCTCCCACGACATAACCTGTCCCCTCCACTTGGGCAGCCTGAGCTCCGAGTGGCACAATTCCAAACGTCATCAGCACCTGGTTCACGGGAGTCTCCTCCTCGATCACTTCAGACGAGGTGAGATGTTATTTGCAACCCGTAATTCCATCCCTTCCCAGCTTGAGCGGGTGGGGCAACAATCACAAGAGACTCTACTAAGTTTCCACAAATCATTGGTTTATTAGAAAGTTCCTTTCCCTAATTGTACAGCGTATATATCTCTATCATATGTGATAAAGTTAAATACAATCTTTTATGCTTATAAGGAAGGATAGGCTACTTTGTTTTTCTTTCTTTATGTTTTAAAATCACTATTCTGAGAGTTAACGCAAACTGCCCCCAGGAGGGTAGAGGCAGCCAGAGTATGGCTCAATCTACAAGCTAATGGGAAGCAGCACAAAAATGGTAATACTGTATTATTTAAATTATTTACATGGGCTGAGAGCAAAGAAAAATTAGTCCCTTCACTTCAAAGACATGATTTCATTTTTCCAGTGCTAGTTATCCAAACAGCGCTGCTTCTGAGTCACACAGGAGCACTGAAAAAGTGGGAGGGCCAGTCGAGACCCTTGTTTGCCCAGCACTTGCTTCTCATGAACTCAAAACCTTTTTCTTTTTGGGAATTTGAGAAACCGAACAGCAGGCTCTATTTTCCCTGTAGGTCACAACCCAACCATCCTAGTCACAGCAACGGGTCGGGAGTCGCCGAACAGGGAACTGCTAACTCCGCTGAGGACGAGACCTGCAAGTTAAACACCTGTGGGCCCTTGTGTTCATAGGTCTGGGCGCCTGGGTGAAAGGCAAGAGGAGGGAGAGGAATTGAGGTGCAACTTCCCCTGGTAGGTGTCATGATGTCACAGAAGAGAAAAAAAGGAATCTTCACTGCTTAAATTAAGCTGGGCTGAAGGCATGAAAACCATGAAGCAAAAGAATTTGCAGTATCTACAAACGTGCTCACCTCCCACCAAAAAAAAGGAAGAAAACTGTCTCAACTCTAGCATCCCCCAGTCCACTTCTACTTGTTTCTAGCCAACCCAAAAGGCACATTAAAAAAAAAATTGTCAGAGGAGGCTAAGTACTAGGAAGGCAAACGGACCGCCTGGAACAAGGCACCCAGGGAACCCCTCATCACTCTGAATCCGCTTTCAGATAAAGCTCTTGAATGTCCTCCTCCTCCGGGGGCCCCACCTGGTTCTCTGTCCGGAACAGCAGAGCACATGAGGGAGGCTGTCATAACCGAGTGTCCTCCCCACGCCCCCGCTGACTGATGCCCATTCGTTAAAAAACCCCAGTGCTGGGGGGCACCATTTAATGCAAGTTAGTGAACCTTTTGTCCCCGCAAAAATGTTAAACAATGTTCCTTTCTTGTTTTAACATTTTTATAGTTCGTAACTTCAAAAAAATACATGAGTTTGATAAAATATACATGCTTAGTCATTTTTGCATCTAGCAGAAAACAAATACTTTATTTCTTGTTTCCATTTTATAACCTTTAGTTTCTTAATCCAACTAGGGCAAACATATTTACACAAAGCCACCAGAACAAGGATCACTTAAAGAGCTGGATGTAAAAAATATTATTGCAGTATACTACAAATATGGAACCTTTTTTATGAGCTACAAAAAGCAGCATTTACGTTTATAGAGTTCAGTGCAATTTTTTTTACATTAAAAAAATCCTATAAATTAAGAAGGAAACATCAACATGACAGAAGAAACACACCCTCAGACACACGAGCTCCTCTCTGGGGAAGCACAGGGGCGAGGCTCCATCCGCACGCACGCACGGCCTGTCGCCGCGGCAGGGTCTCCTTTCCGGGGTGTGCCGGTGTCTCTCCGGGAGCGAGGGGCAGGAGGACAACAGTGCCAAACGTGTGGCTCTCTATGTGGGGAGTGGGTGGAGGAACAGCCCGAGTCGCATCTGATTCCAGGTCAGACTCCCTTTCCAACTCACCCGGATAACACAAAGTCACCAAGGGGCGGTCAAAGAGAACGGAAAGGCGGGATCAGAAGGACAACCCGCTGGCCAGAGAGGAGGAAAACGGTTTAAAACTTATAGAAGGGAAGAGCAGAGGTTAAAAAGGAGAGGGAGGAGGGGCGCATCTAAACCCGACGGTTTGGAGATGTTGCTGCAGAGGGGTGCGCAGTACTGACTGGGGCTCCCTAGCTCAGAAACACAGGAGGGACAGAGGGGAAAACAAATCCCTGATAGTGAACCCAAAGCAAACCTCAAATCTAAAACCAGCCCTGCAAGCCAAAACTCGACTCTTTGGCTACCAGACACTGCCCGTCCCAGCTTCTGCTTGCTGGCATGAATGGCTCGACAACCCCAAGGGAAGACTTACGGGCCACTCTCCCTGGTCCTACCTGGGCTCTCACCCCCCAACTCATGTGCCATGGCTGGGAGGGTGCTGCAGGTCTTGACCTGAGAAGATGGGGTGCAGTAGTGGGTGAAGGTGGAGAGCAGTAGCAGCTGCTGCAGCAGGCCGGGGGGCAAGGAGGGTGGGGTAGAGGGCGGCGTGTGGGACAGGGTGGAAGGTGAAGGGTCCGGGATGAATGGCTGAGGCAGGAATGATGTGGATGGGATGGCTAGCGAGAAAGGTGGCAGGGTGGCCAGGGATGATTGAGTGGGTGAGGTGGGACAAAGAAATGGGGGTCAAGTGCGGCTGGGGGATATGATGGACTTGCGCAAGTGGCTGGGGATGAGGGTGGGGATGAATGCCAATGGCGGCGGCAGCTGCTGCGGCATGATGTTGTAGGATAGCGTGCTGGACAGTTGTGATGGAGGTGGCGGAGGCTGTGGCCGGCTGCTGAATATGGATGGGCTGCAGGGCTGGAGTGGCTGGGGCCAGGGCAGCAGAAGCTGGAAAGGCCTTCACTTGCTTGGCCAGAAGCTGCTGCTGGATGTGCTGCTGCGCGGCCTGCTGGAGCTTGCTGTACTTCTCCATCTCCTCAGGGGTGAAGGTGATGGGCTGGCTCTCCAGCGGGGCCAGGGAGGCGTCCTCAGCCCCATCCGCTGACTCAATACTAGGCTCCCCACTGGGAGGCGCGTAACTGGGGAAGTGCTCAAGTTCTGGCACCATGGGCAGCAAGGTAGATTCCACAGGGCCTGGTTGACTGCCACTATCCAGGGACTCTAGGGTGTCCCCGTCACTGGGGTCAGGGAGGTAGTTATGGGACATGGCTGGGTCCCCAGAATAGCAATCAGAGTGCACTGGGGTGCCTAGTGGAGCCACAGGATGATCAGCAGTACCTTCTTCAGACTTTGGCTCTTCTGGAGGGGGTTCTGATAAGGGGCCAGCTGCTTCCTCTGGGGGGAACTGATGTCCAAAGGGGGCATCACTGTTCCCCGGAGGCCCTTCTTCTGTCTCTGACTGTTCTTGCTCTTCTCCCCTTTCTAAGCCAGACTCTTCACATTTCTTAGTGTTGGGCTTTCGAGTGGCCGGGAGCTTCCCTATCAGTGGAAGGACAGGCTTATTGCCAAGAGAGGGAGGGAGCTTGGGCCCAAAGTACCCTTGTGGGGGGTCCTTAAGCTTGAGACCAGCTTTATTAGGGGTGGCCAGCACCTCCTCATTCATACTGGGTTTCCTATCCACTTTCCTGGACTGGATCTTCTCCAGTAGCAGTTTGGCCGTAAGGGAGTTCTTATCTTCAGGGCTGCAGTCACCCTCTGACCCCCTTCCTGCACCGACACTGCTGTTTTGAGACGGCGGGCCCGTTCCTTTACCGTCACCTCCTCTGCCATCTTCCTTCTTCTCAGGACCCTCCCCCCGGCCTGACCGAAAGTAATGAGGAGACTGGGAGCGGTAGATTTTGGAGCGAATGAAGTCTCGACGACCAGAACGCCTCTCCTCGGGGCTCTCGTGACCCCACGATCCCTTCCTGGAGCCTGACCTCTGGGAAGGGCTTCTGGTGCTGCGGCTGCGGTCGCGGCTGTAGCTCCGGCTCCGCTGCCAGCTGTGGGCCGTGGTGCTGCGGCTCCTCCGTTTGCTCCGGCTGCGGCTGCAACTGCTGCTGCGGCTGCGGCCTCGGGACCGGGAGCGCTCTCTGGTGTGGCTCCGGGACCGGCTCCGGGACTGGCTGCAGCTGAGGCTGTAGTCGTCATCGGAAGAGGAGTATTTGTGCCGTTTGGACCGGTGCTTGGAGTTGGTGTAGTCTGAGTCGTCAGAGTCATGGGAGCGCTTCGAGTGCCTTCGCGAGCGGTCACTGTAGTCACTGTAGCTGTCGTCGGAGTAACTGTGCTGTCTGCTGTAGCAGCTCTGGTCTGAGGACGCGTCTGAGCTGCTCGAGTAGGAGCGCCGAGAGGACCGGCGTGAGGAATGATGCCGGTCGGATCGTGAGCGGCTATGGGAGTGCTCGCTGCCCGAGTCTTCCTCCTCCTCTTCCTCCTCACTGTACTGGGACGGAGACTTCTGGTGCGGCCGGCGTGACGAAACACCGTCACTGTCCTCATCTCCGCTGCTGGGTCGGCTCCGGTGACTGGACCGGCTGGCCCGTTTGGTGCCAGCTCTCCGCTGGCAGGACGACGCCGGGGGTTCGCCCTTGTGTTTCCTCCCACCGTGATCCTGGGCGCTCCCGCCGCCGCTGCCGCCGCCGCCGCCGCCGCCCTCGTCTTTCTTGCCACTGCTCCCCTCCTCGCCCGGGAGGGACCTCCGCTGGGAATCGTCGGGGGCTCGCCGCCGCCTCCTCGGCGGCGCGGGGCTCCCGCTCCCAGGGGGCTCCGGTTTGGGTCCCCGTTCGGAATCTGCCTGGGCTGACTTATTCTTCTTCCGTTTCCGTTTCTTGCGCTTCTTAGACTTCTCCCCAGACTCAGCCTTAGAGCTTTTCTCTTCCGGATCGGCCTTGTGTTTCCGTTTGTGTTTGTTGGATTTTTTGTGCTTCTTTTTCTTTTTGTGTCGGTGGGACTTGCCAGAGCGCTCCTTCTTGCTAGGAAGGCTCCTCCCGGTGTCTTCTGTTTCCGAGCCGTGGCTGCCACCCGGCTCCGCTTTATTCTGGCTGACACAGCCAGACCCTGAAGCAGGCGCATCCACTCTGTCTCCTGAGGAATGTTCTATGTTTTCTCCTCCTTCCTTGCTTTTATTTGGCTCACCAGGGTCAAGGCCTTGGGGATGGTCCTTGGAGGAACCTCCTGGGTCTTTTGGTTTTTCTGTCCCTTTAGCTCTGGCATCTTTGTTCCTTGAAAGTTTAAAGTCAAAGTATAAAGGGTTACAACTGTACGAAATGGAGGGTTCTGCCTTGGTGAAAATTAATAGTTCCGATGGCCACTGGAGGGCGGTGCTTTCATCTTTGCTCAGAACTGGAAAGAAGGGACCAGTAGGATGTTTGGGTCCCTCATGGCTTTCTTTCCCTGCTGAGGCGGCCTGGGAGGTTTCTTTACAAGGGTTGGACTCACACATCTGGGTCTCTGAAGCCTTCTGACTCTGACTCTCTGAACTCTGCTCACTTACATCCCCCCCTGAGGCCTTCTTTGTTTCAGCTTTGCTTCCAGGTTCTGAGGGCTCGGCCACACCAGTTTCTGTCTGCTGCGGGGAGACTTCACTAACTGGCTTTTCTGCTCCTTGGCTCGCGGCCACCTTGATGAAGCCTTTAGGCTTGGGAGAATTGCTTTTTTTGCTCTCCAAGGCATTCTTTGGGTGAGTACTGTTATCACCTTCCATTTGTTCACTGGCTCTCATAAAGAGGAGGAAGGGAAAATTGGGTTTCACTTTGCAGTGTGCTGGGGGGATGTAGTGATAATACTCTGGCTCTGTGGCCCCAGCCCCTTCCTCTCGCTTCATTCTTTTTAGCTTAGATAAAGTGGAAGCAAGGGACCCTCCATCCTGAGGGTCTTCGTCCTCTTTTTTACCATCGAGATTGCCACCACCATCCGAGTCTCCCACCTTCTGTAGGACCTGGTCAGAACCCTTCTCGTCAGCTTTTGTTCCATCTTCAGAGGGCCCTTCCTCCGCGAGGTCCTTGAAAACGGATGCTATTGATTCGAGTTTGACAGGAGCCTTCTTGGCAAAAGAAAATGACACTCCCAATTTTTGCAACGGAGTACCCAGATTATTCTTAATGCCAAAGCTGACGCCCTGGGAGACTAACCCAGGAGCCTGTGCCGGTCCAGTGGTATTAGCGACCTGCACCGCAGTGAAAGGGCCTCCTTTATCCGCGGGGAATTCAGATCCCGGGCCACAAGCGGCAGCGGCACTGACGCCGCTGTTCATTACTGATTCATCTTTATCATCGTCTCCACCTTCTTCATCTACAGCCACCGTGGTTGGCCTGAACATAGGACCACTTCCAGGCGCGCTACACAATGGTTTAGAGAAACAAAAAACAAAAAAACAGGTTTAGGAGTACATTTCATTACTTCTCATCAAATACTTACCTCCTGTTCTACTGCCCTTCACAGGCAGGTCTGAAGGCCCCCAATTGGCAGCCACCCCCCAGCCCTGTACCGATGAAGGGGACGCCCTCAGTGCAGTCCGGCAACGGCTCACGCCACTGATCTGTCGGGCTACATTTTCAAAACTAGACATTCACAGCTATTTTTTCCTAAGGTGTCTAAATTAAAATACTTAATCATTACCATATGGTACAGTCTACCCATCCTGTATCCATGTTCATTTCTTCTTGTATCATCTTAACCATCAGCATGCTATCAAATGTATGGCTGAAAGTCTATTCACAAAGATTCTGTTCAGCTAAAAACCAAAACAAACAAAAAACGCCCCCAAACCCCTCTAATTTCTTCTGCTTTCAAATTTCATATATTTTAAAAAATACCATTTCTGAAATTGTTATTCTATCACAGTTTCCCCTCAAATTTCTTTTTTAAAAATGTACATATTCTCTGAGCTTAACACAGTCAGAAATCTGCACCGTGCTACTCTCCGACAGTCTGTGATCAGTACGCCTGGGAAACCGAGTCTGTGCCTGTCTCCTAGGCACCCCACCCAAGCACGTGTTTTGGTTTTGTGATTCTTTCCAGGCATCCCATCCAGTGGTCATGATACCACTGAGGACTGTCTCAGCTCTGACCACAGAACACTGAGGAGCCCCAAAGCCAGTGTTTTAAACCCTGGTTCCACCTGAGATCAGTACGGCGTGTGAACTATGAAGGTATCTACCTATCAAGGCAAACTGAGGAACGAAGGGGATTAGATATCTTTTGGGTCGAGGTCCTCATACCTGAACTCCAGCTACTAGCCAACTCAGGGTCAAGTGTATTTGGATGCTGTGGCATCCCTTGCTCTCCGAACTGCTATTGGAAGACGGGAACCTAACCGAGTTGGACAGTGAGATACTTACACTGTGCCATGAAACCTACCCCACAGCAAAGAAACCGTCACACTGAATAAAAAGGGGACTTATTTGATCTTTTGCTCAGTCTCTGCCATGCTACTTCATGTTACTGGGGGGTCACGCACTATTCTCAGGACAGTGAAACGACTGATGAGGGTTCACAACCTTTTATTCTCCCCAGGGATTATGTGGTCGTCTTCTGTTTGTTTATGGAACAGAACTAAACGTCATCTCTGAAGAAAAACATGTATTAAAATATGTCCTGAACTAGATGGTGGCCTTTTATATACTTTTTAAGGAGGTACCCTTGCAACATGCCCAAGAGGAATGCGCTTACTACATAAAGAGACGCCAAAGAAGGAATCTACAGACGGTTTAACCCAACACGAGAGCTGATAGTTTAACTCTGTTTCAAAAGTTACGTTCTACGTGTTCTCTCCCTTCCTTCTGCCTCCAAAAACACAAGAGAAGTTAATAGGCAAAAAAGGATCAAGAGGCAAAAATAAACCTAGTAAGTCCAGGAACCTGGAAACTCTGACCCCAACTGGGCTGTAAACTTTTAATAAACACAATCAGTTTCTCTTTTGATTGTAACGGGTTCCTTCCTTTGGTCCTGGCCAGCCATTAAAAACAAACCTCCTTATTTTTTTTTAATCCTCGCCTGAGGATACGTATATTGGTTTTAGAGAACAGGAAGACAGAAAGAAACATTGATGTGAGAGAGAAATATCGACTGGTTGCCTCTTGTACACACCCTAACTGGGGATCGAACCTGCAGCCTTTTGGTGTACAGGATGAAGCTCCAACCAACTGAACCACCCAGCCAGGGTGGGCCTAGTTCTTCTGACTGGAGTGTATACTTCATGAATCCTCAGATGCCCAAAGACTGGGTCTCTAAAGTCTAGCTGCTTAGAAATAAAGCCCTAGGTGGAATAAATTCCACCTTAGGGAAAATATCAGCCCCAAATTGTTAACTGAGAACCACAAAGGAACATTAAAAAGAACGTTCAAGAAGGCAGGAACCTTAGAGAATTCCCTAGGTTTCAGGGTGGTTAGTACTAACTGTATAGTCCTTAAAAGGCAACTGGAATACTTGAATCTGCGTCCCAGTACTTTTTAGCTATAAAACTGTAATATATAGGCTTTTCTACAAAGAATATTGGAGATAGGAGCAATTAACAGCTCCATAATTTATTGAACATCTTCTATGTACTAAGCATCTAATAATCACTTTTTTATGTAATAACTTAATCACTATTCACAACAACTATAAGGAGTAGACTTTTATTACCATCTCCATCTTATAGATAAGACAACATAGAGATTAGATAATTTAAGGTCATACAGACTGTAGGATGTGCCCTCAGAAAAACATTCTTTTTTTTATTTTTAGAGAGAGAAAATGAGAGAAAGAGAAGGAGAGAAACATCAACGTGTGTTCACCTCTCGCTTGCCCTCTACTGGGGACCTGGCCCACAACCCAGGCATGTCCCTAACTGGGAATAGAACCGGTGACATTTTGGTTCGCTGGCCAACACTCTCAATTCACTGAGCCACACCAGCCAGGGCCAAAGGAGCATATTAATCAGTGTATTATACTCCAAGTGTAGATATGCTTTTAGGTTGAAAGAAGGATCTATTAAAAATTTAAAGATCATTATTCTTAAACTATAATCTTAAAACTTAAGGGTTACAATTATCTGTAGACCCTCTGAGAAGAAATATCCTCACCATTCAGCTTGTTTTCTTTGCTCTGCCAACTCATGGAGGCGCCGGAGAGCTTTTTCCTGCTTCTTCTCATCCTTGCGGGATCTTGAAGAAACATTTCGAGCAAACTCTCTCTGCTTGAGATCTTTCAATCTCTGGGGTAAGAGAAGAAGTGAACAGAGGGGTGGGTGATTTAGAATACCTTGGGGATTCTGAAAGCAAGGCTTTTAAAATTTACCCTCAATCAGTGGTTATTATAACAGTGCTAGCATAGACTACATTGTTATGCTCTCTTCTGGTAACTGAAAACACAATGGCTGATTACTCTGGGTACACATTTGGAGTGCCTGCCTTTCTAATGAGGATAGCATACCATATGCTTTATTGGTCAAACTTAAATGATGTCAGAAGCAACAAGCAAATTTTAAAACACTAGGAGGAGAGAAAAGGGACTATTTAATCACCTGCTCTTCTAGGATGCAAAACTAGACAAACAGAACATGAGATAAATTGTAATAACACAAGCCAAAGAACAGAAAGGGGTTAAGCTAGTACAGAAAATTACCCAGGCATTAAGATCTTAAAAAGCAATGTACAGCTTACATGGGGAAGTTATTTGAATCAGAACCAATAGAAAGCATACTGTTATTTCACCATAAAAAGGTGCTATTATTTCTTTTCAGCATAAACAGTTCCCCTGCAACTATCCAACAAACCGCCTTCCAATGCTAGCATGTTCAGAGCTCACCAGTCTGACCACAGTTCACCTGGTCAGTCTGCTGAAACGAGACAGCAGTACGTATAGCTTTTCACTGCTTCCTGATCCTGAGAGGAACATCCAGGGGATGAGGAGGAGAACAGAGATAAGTCAAAGAATTTATTACTTAAAACCCTAATAAAAGGATGGGTCTTTTATTGTCAGAAGTTATTATATAAATTTCCTTAAAACAAAACAACAACAGTACTATGACACACTACTGACAGGGTCCAGACATATCTAGCTGCAGTGAAGACAGAAGTAAAATTATTTCAACATACTACAATAATATAAAAAACAAATAAAACAAACCCAAAACACACACATTATCCTATGTTCTTACAACAGCACTGGGAAAAAGAATTTGACCCAATATAAAGTGGACATTGCTTTGTGGAAGGGTATGATGTTCAACAGACAGAGGAATTTTCTTATCTAGTATTTATGAAATGTGTTTGGAGTATTTCTGAATTGGGGGGGGGGATGGAAAGACACACACAAAAAAGATATACAGCTAAAGACACTAGTAGAAAAACTCACTCTTGTGATCTGGGCTCCCAAATTAGAAGGATTTGCTTTCAATACATCAGCTGAAAATGTCACATCACAAAGAAAAAAAAGTAAAAATAAAACAAGAGTGGAAGAGAAAAAAAATAAAGCAAGCATTACTACACAAGCTCTCTTAGTGAATCTGTAAACTATTATACTGAACAATCAGGGACAAAGCCATCAACTCTAAAAGTGTTGGGGGAAGAAGCACCTGTACAACATACATATGTACACACACACACACACACACACACACACAAACACAGTGATAATCCCTGTGTTAAGTGGATAAGTGGAAGCACTACGTTTTTTTTTTTTTTTTTCCAGGAAAAATGGTTATAGAACTTTAGGGAAGATCACTGCTGTCTAAAAGCCATTAGTCTTATTTTCATTTACCTTTATTTTGGGGATGTTCGAGTAACCAACAGCTGGCAAAATTGTTTTACTGAGGCTTGCTGCCCAGGATTATAATTTTTAAAAAAAGATTTTACTTATTTTTATTTTAAAATATTTTACTTATTCACCTTTAGAGAGAGAGAGGAAGGGAGGGAGAAAGAGTGGGAGAGAAACCAACCGGGGACCTGGCCCGCAACCCAGGCATGTGCCCTCACTGGGAATCGGACTGGCGACCTTTTGGTTCACAGGCCAGCACTCAATCCACTGAGCCACACCAGCCAGGGGGGGAAAAAAAGATTTCATTTATTTTTAGAGAGAGGGAAATGGAGGGGGAAAGAGAGGGACAGAAATATTAATCAGTTGTCTCACCAGGAAGGGCTAGAATTATAATTTTTATAAAAACTACTTTAAGATGGAAGATCAATTATTTTAAATAAATATGGATTCTAATTTCCTCCTTCTGAAGAAAATAAAAGAGATAAAGGGCCTGTCAGGACTATTAGATGATTACGGTAGGCCACAAATCTAGTCTTATTTTTTATTTTTAGTTCTGCCCCAAACACTTAGCAGGCTCTCTAGCCAAGATTCAAATGGAGTGTATGCTTTTCTCACATCTGCTGCCTTCTCTCAGCCACCCAATAAGCCTGGAAAAATCTCCCTGTGTCCAGTCATTCCCTTCCCTCTTACAAATATTTTGTCACTTTTAGGAGTTATTTCCCAAACTACAGGACACTGTTTAAAGAATGAACACTATCGAAGTCTGGCGTTTCCAGAAAAAGTCAGACATTAAGCTTCCCAATCACTCAACAAGCCACTTGGTGCGACCTTGGAGTCGAAGGGATAAGACTATGCCCACGTCATCCTGAAGATCATCTATGTCCAACTCCTACCACCACGTAGCAGGAGGTGGGGAGTGAACAAAATGAGATGCTGTCAATAAAACAAATGCAAATTGTAGCCCCTTCTATGCAAAGTTATCCTGGTTCTATACAGGGTGCAGCAAATACCCACAACACCTTTACTAACTTTATTTGAGATCTCTTTCAGATAAAGGCATTTTGATGATAAAAATGAATTTCTAACTCAAAGCCTCTCCTTTCTACTCAAGGTCAAACTAAATTATCCTTGCAATGTCTCTACTGATCTCTCATAAGATAGGATTTTCTTCTTTCTGAACTGTCGAACTAGCACTTCGAGACAACTCATCTAGCAAACATCATATTTTGCTGACTATACTTTATTATAAAGTTTCAGGTCAGAAAACTTGGATTCAAGTCCATTAATTACTAGCCAAATGGTTTCGCCTCTTTGAGCCCCAGTTCCCTCATCAGAAAAAGAGGGCTATCTAGCCACAGAGTTATGAGAAAATAAATGTAAAGCACTCAGAATGGTGAAGCTGTTCCACACTGCCTCTTCCCCCACATCTTTACTTGAGGGAAGGACTAGGTTTACCGTTATAAGAAACTCTTCAGTGCATGGAGCAATACTAAGACTCTAATACGTGTGAATGGTTGATGAATAATTTGGCTTAAACATTGGATCCTTAACTTTCCCCCATATGAATTTTTATCATTTATAGAAAAATTTGATTAGGAAATATTTTCATATCTCTACTAGGGACATATTCAAGTTATATAATAATATGGTTTTCCTAGCTATTACTACTCTCAAATAGTAAGGAGTTTCATTCTTTAGATAAATCAAAAAGTCTAAAAGGCCCCTTACTTCTAGACAGAATTGGGCCAAATGCCAAAAAAAGATCCTGATCAGGAACTTCTCAATTTCCTATCTAAAAAGTAATTTTTATAAAAACGTACCAGACCCTAATTCACAGTCAGGTTTTCTGAAGTTCCCTGTTTTATTCCGAAAGGCTACCAAACCTGCCTCCTTTGTCACTGAGTATCAGTATGAAATTCTCTCTGATTTGTACCTTTTCTTTCCTTTTAAGTTCTAAAGAGAACACAACTTTAGACAACTTCTTCTAGGTGAGACTCAAGAAGCAACACACTTGTCTACTAGAGACAGAACTCATGCAAGAAGAACAAAATTATACATGTACCGACAATCCAAAACTCTTTTCAAAGGCTGAGCAAATTCCATGTCATGCACAAAAATCCCAGTTAGACTCCAAACTGGGACACGGTCTTATCTGAACGGTGTAATTGATCACTTAAGCTTATTCCAAAGCCAATAATACATGCCCTTATCTCTGAAAATTATAAAGTATGCTAATAAATTCGCTTACTTATTGAACTATTACTAAAAAGTTAAGCCAAATAACACATTTTTAGCTGGAAAATATTTGATTTACTAAAAAGCACACTAAACCCCATTCAAATGAAGAGGTTTCAAGATCCTGTTTTCCCAAGAAACCAATAATATGCTTCCAAAAAGATACACATTTGTGGTATAGAATACAAAGTAAGTAACATTTCTCAGTGATTCTGAATCACATGGTAGCTGGGGTTTCCATTAAATCTCTCAAAAGACCAGCAGAGGGAAGGCCTTAACAAACAAGCCACCGTCCCCATCCACATAAACTATGGCTATTTGGGCTGAAGATCACTTCAAATGTAAATGACATCCCTGTTCTTACACCACAGCTAAATAGCACTGCACTGGCAGAATAAAACATCTACTCCAGAAACAAACTCCTGCTCCACTATGCAACTGTAAACAAATTAAACCAGGAAAATGAATCTGGTACGTCTTCCCCAGGTTTTTAATGTGAATGATAAATTTGCCCAGATCATCAATAATGTGAAGTTGGCATCAATAACGCCAACAGTAAAGAATGGCACTGGTTAAGCTGAAAACGAATGACAGACACCTCTATATAGCTTTCCCTGACAAAATCCTAAGGGTCTGAGTCTAATAAAATATTTTGTTATCTTTTGGTGCTATTCTATTCTTACTGCCTCCATCAAAAGAAAATTTGATGCTACAAGTTTGTTTGTTGAGTATACTTTACTAGGAATAAACCTTTCTCAAATATTTTATATCTGTTATCTCAATTTAAGAAACAAAAACTATTATTTCCATGTGAAAAAACAGGTAGAACATAGGCAGAGTATTTCCTATTGCCATTAAAAATCTTATGTTCTAATATTTACTCAACTCTAAAGATAAAACCTAATTTTGTCTCTTTAGGGTCGAAAGATTATCCATGGGCTCTTTTCTCTTACTAGATGATGACCCCACTCTCCCAGAACAGGGCCCTCCTTTTAACTAGCCTTGCGACACACACACCACTGTCTACAGCACAAGAGATGCTCAATAACCACTTATCAAATGTTTCGGGGGCAAGAAGAGGAGGGTCATCTCCTCTTGGAACACGTACAATGGACAAAGATAAGGTGAGGGGAAGGACGGAATGTGGGAGGTGGGGTGGGTAGAGCAGGGGAGAGAATGGGGGGAAAATAGGGACAACTGTAACTGAACAACAATCAAAAAAATCCACGCACACAAAAAATTAATCGAACTGGTTTCAGTTTTAAAATGAGTTGTTGGGAGAGGAAACACATACATATACTTTTATATGTTATTTCTTGTTATGAACAGAGATGAGAAATAATGAGTAAAGAAGGGGTGGCTGTATGTACCTCAATCTCTTTTTCTGGCTAAGCATAACCTGACTTTTCTGAACCTCAACCACTCTTTCCTCTACGTTAACAATCCTGCACACCCCAAATCCGTGGCCTCATCTCCCCAGTTTCCTACTTCGCTCTTATAGTGTAACATTAATGTGGATTTCCTCTCCCAAACGGGAGTAATCATACTGTAGTTGTTACTTATCCAGGTTATCCTGATTCAAGTCTGTTTGATGCTTCTGGATGAATCCATCCAGGACATCACCATGTCTGATGAGGGAGGAAAAGACCAGGAGAGAACAAAGTCTCAGCATTTAAAAAGTATTCTGAGAAGGAAGATCCTACTTAAATGGTTAAGGAAGTCCAAGTTACAGGATAGTAGATGTAAATTCTTTCTTTAGCACATGAATATTGTTAAGTAATGAAAATGAATTTTATTCTGTAACACAAAAACCCAATGTTTGGTAACACAAAAAACTAAACACGAACACTGATTATAAATACTAGAAAAAATCAGAGGGAAAGAGGAAAGTATACATTCTTTTTGCTGGCAAAGAGCAGTACTAATTAGTCATTTATGACAATACTTACCTTTTATGCCCAATTATTTTGTAACACAATACATATTAATATCATTTGGTAAATATCAAATTAATGTCATAAAATCACTGTGTAATGCTTGCTTTGTTATGTTAAAAAATTCAGCAAAAGGCCTTAAAAGCATGGTATATTCTTTAGTACCAGATATACCTGCTATAAGGGATTTTACACAGATGTACAGTCACCATCACCACTAAAATTTAAGGTGGAAAATGAAGTTTTAAAAATAATTTCATTGAAATATAATGCACATAACCATAAATGAACAGATTTGAAGTGTAAAATTTGCTGGGCATAGTACATTCAGCGAGTTATGCCACCGTCACCACTATCTAATTTAGAACATTTCCGTTTTCCCTAATGCGGCCTTAGCAGTCACTCCCCATTTCCCCTTCCCACCCATTCCCTGGAAACCTAACCGACGTTCTCTGTGGATCTGCTTGTCCTGGACTTTTCATATCCACTAAAACACACACCATGGGGGTCTTTGTGACCGGCTTCCTTCACACAGCATAATATTCTCAAGGCTTGTGCGTGGTGTGTTTATCAGTAAGCCGTTCCTTTTTCCTGCTGAATAAAATCCCACTGTAGGGATATATCGCTTTGTTTGTCCTCTCATCAGCTGATGAGTATTTAGGTTGCTTCCACTTTTACTATGAATAATGCAGCTGTGGACAATCTTGTGAAGTTTTTGTGTGGACATATATTTTCATTTCTGTTGGACAGAAACTGGTCATATGGCAACTCTGTTCTTTAACATTCTGAGGAACAGCCAAATTGTTTTCCAGAGGGGATACATAATTTACAGCCCCAATAGCAATGCGGGAGAGTTTCCATTTCCTCATATTCTCTCCAACACCTGTTAATACAGCTTTTTAATTTTAGCCACCCTAGTACGATAGGTGTGAAATGGTATGCTGTTGTGGTTTTGTGGATGAGTTTTAGGCTAACCCTCTAGGTCGCACCTGAAGGCAAAGGTTTGCCCTCTATGTAACATTGGATGGATCATGAGAGTCACTTGGGTCCAAAGCAAATGCACCAGGAGCACCCCAGTTCAGAGCTCTTTTCAGAAAAGCACTGCCACTCACAAACTTTATTCCTTAAGCTGCTTTAACTTTTCAAATCACCACTACAGTGTAATACTGTGATAAATACAAGTAGACAGCAGGTCCTTTAATAATGCCATTTCATTATAATACTAGTAAGAAAAGAAAAACTGATTCCTGGGCTGGGCCACTGCCTGCAGTTTGCACGTGCTCCCATGTCTACGTGGATTTTCCTCTAGGTACTCCAGTTTCCTCCCGCATACCAAAGATGAGCTGGTGTCTCTACACACTGCCCCAGCCTGAGTGAGGGCGCGTGTGTGTGGGGTGCGCACTGCGATGGAAGGGCATCCTGTCCAGAGTGGGTGCCAGCCGTGCTCCCTGAACTGCCAGGAGAGGCTCTGACCACCCTCAACCCAGGCTGGAAAATAATTATCTTGTTTTTATTAATCTTTCTTAAATGTTTGTATAGCTCACACTTATTTCAATGTTTAATATTAGAAGTATTTGGGGTCTTTATTTAGAAGTTTGGTGGTATTTCTGTGACCAGAAATATGCTGCAGGAACTTAGCTTGTTTCTATCAATCAGCCTATGGTAAAATCGGCTTCATTACATGTTGTTCTGTTTCAAGTTACAGTTTCCGAGAGCCTGTGGACAATGTCAGTAAGTGAGGACTTACTTCACAGGGCAGAAAAGGGCTTGAAAACTGCAGAACATAAATAAGGTTACTCGAGTTTGGATTGTGTGCCAAGATGAAGAGTCAGAAATACACAGTAAGAGAATACAGAGTTTATCAGCAACCTTAGCTCTCAAAAGGTCTGTTTAGGGTTTCCTCTGCTCACAAGCAAGATGGCTTTCCTAAACAGACACAGAGTTCTCCAAGGTTATCGAGGATGTCGATGTAAGAAGTCTATTCCCAACATAGCAGAGGTGGTGAGTAGGTAAGACTGAACAGGTGAAAAACCTTAAAACATGCTCAACTTTACGGAGACCTGGCCAAAGGATGGCAATTCTCTTATTAAGCAAACAAGTCCCAAAGAAATGGCATCCACAGTAGTACAAGGTATCACCGAACCTAAAACTTGCATCTCTGACACAGGTTATTAAAATAAAACTATAATGTGTTCAAGTTGTAAGATGTATACCCCTCTTCACGACTGCTTTTCAAAGCATAACCTCTTCAGAGGTGAATTGTGCTGGTTAAACCAACATTCATGAAGTTTTGGGATTTGTAAGTACTTTATGATATTCTTATTTCACATCTGTAAAATAAATTAAGGTTTTCTAAATATAAACATTCCACCAAGCCCCAAAGTATAGAGTACCTATGGAGTATCTTCATGTGTATGATTTTAGTGGTTTCGCTTCTTAGAAGGGTCATTTTAAAAAAATTTTAGCCCTAAAATTATCTTCTCTCACCTTGTTCTAATTTACTGAGTTCTGTGTTTCCTCCCATTGAATATCAAAGTAGCACTGAAAACAGGAACCCAGTCCACATTTGTTACAATCTGCAGTGGCTTGCCAGACATCCAGTTGGTTTTGAGGTGCCAAGCATACAGAGGATCAAATGCAGTAAATTATCTTGAGAGGGAAAAATCCAACCATTAAACAATGAAACTTCAAGTGGAAAGTGACCACTCCACACTTGAATGAAATCCGTAAGTGGTCATTCCTTCCATCACCATGGAATTTCTCAGAGAACACTTAAAGTCAGAAGTTATTTCATTTTTGAGTATTAAGGAAAACTATAATTTTTGTTCCTTGGTAAGATACATTACTGGGTACTGAAACAGTCAACTAAAAGTAAGCAATGCTATCAAAAAGTAATTGTAACAGTGTAGACAAAGTTAACTGAATCATATAATAATAGAGTCTATTCTGTACAATTTAGGATAGACAAGTTACTGATGGTTGCTACAGGTTTAATCTGTTTTAGTTCAGCTATTTAAAGCTCAGGAAACCATTGCTTTTACAGCTAAAACAAACCTAGGTATTAAGTGAGTCTTCAGTCTTTTCTAAAAACGTAAAGAAGCCAGAGGTTTTCATACTGAATCCATCTGCAGAAAGAAGGGGCAGTCTGAAAACATTCTTTCCTCTGATTACGATATTGATTCCACAAGTTAAAGAAATTTCTCAAAGCTGCTTTACGATACCAGATTTTGATAACTGGATCTGACTACCACAGATGGTCCTGAAACTACAAGGAAGCTGGACCCAATAAGGCAACTTTTCAGCGTGCTACTTCCCCAGGATCAATCAGAACCTGTGGGAGCCTGTGCGGAGAGGAGGGAAGGGCTAGGACTGGGTCCCAAACTCAAAGGTTCAGAGGAGTTTCTGTCGGCAGGCGACGTGATGAGCCAACACAGGCTGACGCGAGAGAAAGGGCGAAGTGGAAACAGCAGCTAAGTGGAGAGTGAGCGCATGTGCATGCCTTTTAAGAGATGGCAACTATTCACCTCTAGCCACCTGTTACTAATGTTCAGATATTTTAATTTTTCAAGATGAGCCACAGCCTGAATTACATAAAATCTCATTTTTAAAAACTGGGAATGGAAATTAAAGGGGAAAAATCTAACATCACAAAGGCCACAAAAAAGAGCTGTGGGACAATCTGGTTTATGTACTAGAGGCTGGTGGGTGAGGAGGCCCCTAGTGGCATAAATAAAAGAGAGTAAGATTAGAAAAATCCCGAGTAGGTAACAAGGCACCAAGAAAGAAAAGGCACCAAGAAAGAAAAACAAAACAACAACAAAAATAAGGCACTGACTGTTACTGGGCTGCTAAAAATTTACCTCTGGGGAAAAAAATGTTTTCTGAAGTTTAAAATTTAGGACATCTGCAAAGCTAAAATTAAATAAATAAATAAATAAATAAATGGTTTCCACTGTCATATCAATTAGTATGCAGGCTTAAAAAAAAGAACTTTAAAAAACATCCTCACCCAAGGATATGTTCATTGGTTTTAGAGAGAGGGGAGGGGAGAGAGGGAGATAAACACCAATGTGAGAAACATCAATCAGTTACCTCGTGTATGCGTCCTGACCAGGGATTGAACCCACAACCCTTTGGTGCATAGGACGTTGCTCCAACCAACTGAGCCACCTGGCCAGGGCAGCAGACATATTTTAAAAGATATGCAAAAATAAAGAAACAGGGAGGTAGCAATGGAAAAATATTTAGTTTCAAAGTCAACTTGAACTTACAACTAAGCCAACAGTGGTAGAAGATGGACACTAACACTTACTGAGCACTCAGGCATCTCAGAACCAACTTACAATGTAAAAAGGAATCACTGGGTCATCTCTTGAGGAATGATAAGGCATGCATTTGAAGATCTCAAAATGTATTGAAATGATTACTTAAAAAAATATATTTTATTTATTTACTTTGGAGAGGGGAGGGGAGGGAGAAAGAGAGGGAGAGAAACATCAATGTATGGTTGCTTCTCATGTGGCCCCTACTGGGATCTGGCCCACAACCCAGGCACGTGCCCTGACTGGGAATCAAACTGGTGACCCTTTGATTAGCAGGCCCACACTCAATCTGTTGAGCCACAGCAGCCAGGGCTGAAACGATTACTTTAAAACAAGGGTTAAACTGCTGAAAAAAGTCAAAATGTCTAACGAGCTTTTTCATTTTTGAAGATCAAACTGGGTCTTGATATTTGTGTATTAATAACTTGCTTCACAAAATATCTTAGGAAATTTGAGGAAAAACTAGTGGATAGTGAGGGGGAAAAAATCACCATAAACGAGGGTGACTCCATAGGCCCTGAGAGATTATTTGTGTTTAATGAAGATAAGTGCACGTTCAGAATCCTGCTGTACTAGTAGTTTACCAAACTTAATAAATTATTTTTCTGAAAAATTTTAATAGTGAAAATTTGATGGGAGATGCAAACTAGGGATTACTAACAGGGTTGAATGTACTTACCTATTATCTCAGATTCATAATAATCCTGTGTGCCTTCCTGGAAGACAAGACAGGGTGGCTTTATGATTTTAGAGCATAAATGTGGAAAATGGTAGGTCCATCTGTATGGTGTAAGTTCATGTCCATCAAAGAGGAATAAAAAATGGGACCTACCTCCTCTTAGGGGTTACTTAGCTATGTTGTATCATGGTCAATTAAAGGCTCTTCAGAAATTCTAAGTGAAGGGAAGAGTGTAACTATACAAAAAGTTAGTGTTGTGCATTTTTCTGTTTATATATTTATAGTATTCTGTCTCAAGATTCTACCATTTGCATTAGAGAACAGTATAAAGAAAGATGAAAAAGCCTATATGGAAACCAAATTAAAAATATGTCTCCCAAAACAAAGTAACAAATTCATACTACACTGGTTTCTAATAGTTAAGAGGTGCTTTTGATCAAGGTGGAAAAATAAGCTAATGAGCATTGGCAAGCGTTAATTATACCAGCTAAAAATTCTTTTCCCAGATCAGGGATCACAGATATGTTTTCTGTTAATGAGTAAGGTAGTCCATGAATCCTCTATAGGAAACCCTAATTTTGTATTTTCATGATAATCTAAAAAAAAAAATGAATATTTAAGATCATCTAGATTAACACTGTAAATGTTTACAACATAACTGGGGAGTTAAAATGACAGTGATTTGTTTGTACCAAGCAAAGACTAAATGATATTGCAGTATCATCTGTATGTGAAAGTTTGCAGTTGTCCTAAAAGTACAGGCTTTCTCAGCCTCAGCACTACTGACTGACATTTGGGCCGAGCAACGTGCCTGCAAGGAGCTTTCCGTGCACTGAAAACTGTTCAACAGCGCCCTTGGCCTCCGCGCACTAGATGCCAGTAGCTCTATCCCCCTGGAGCTGTGATAATCAAAAATGTCTCCAGACATTGTCAAGTATCCCCTGGGGGACAACATCTCCCCAGAGGACCACCTCAATGGGAAAAGTGGTGAGAGAATCGGGTCAAATCGAAGTGCACAGGAGAACAAACATATCAAATTCAAATGAACCAGAGCTGTAACAATTTCTACCTCTCTCAAGTTGAAAGAAACATCACTAAAACATTGTCTTCCATCACATTAATGTTGTCAATGTGAATTTTATTAGTTCTGTATTTAATTGTGAATCTGTTTTGCTTAGACTTTTTCCCACCTTAAAAAGCAAGTGTACAAACATTCAAATTTGAATTACATTTTTCCTGGTTTATTCTTTTATAATTAAAACTTTACTCAAGAGACTTCTCATCAACTAAAAATAAAACCTTTCTAAATGTCCTTTTGGTCCATAAAGTTTCTTCTGGACTCTTAAACTAATCACAGAGCTTAACTGGAGAAATTTTCAAGAACCCAAAAAGTTGAGTATATACTTAGATGTAAAATGTCTTTGTTAATTCCATAAAAAATTAACCTGAAAATCTGAATTATATACACACTGAAAAGCTAGAAAAGTTACTGAATAAGTATATTCATCTATTCATTGTTGCATTATTCTTTCTCGGCAGATGGTTCTCAGAAGGGTAAGGTAACTGCCAATATGTCTTGTCCACATACATCACAGGCGGCAGACACAAGGCCTGCGGGCCAAGTCCGGCCCTCCACCTTGTTGCTACCCAGCGGCAGTGCCGAGCTCTCGCTTAACTGTTAAGGAGCAGGTACATTTACACAGTCCCAAAATTACATTCAGCCCTTTGAAGACAACCTCGAGGCTTATATGGCCCAGGGTGAAAGTGAGTTTGATTCCCCTGATATATATGATCTCTCAATTTCTCTTTTTCAAATCAGGCAGAACTGACCTTATATTAAAATAATGTACAAGAAGTTGAAAAGCTGTCTTAAATAAAACTCAAGAAGTGAAAGAATCTTAAATTGGTTAGGTGTGGATGAACTCGGAAGAGATTATTGTATAAAGTATACTACTACAGGCAGCTTAAAAATGACCTCTGTGGTAGTAAAAGTAAAGCTTAGTCAAAGCCTTCCTTTTTCCAACGCTCTGAAATCTTTCACTGGTTGAAAAATAAAGCTAAGCGAAGGTTAAAAAAATGTTGGTTTAACGGGACCAGCTTAAGAGAGCATTCCAAGCAATGCCCACAGATCTTACAAGTTTAACAAATACCCTTTTTTGGGTGTATTTGTTAAGTCTGCTGAAGTCACCCAATATCAAATGGCTCAAAATTCTTTAATGAGCCAGAACTCTGCAACAGATTTAAAGATTAATTTCCTCCTTTAAAAATCCCTCAGTCTTTGTTGCCTTCGCTATGCCAGTAACTAGTTAAGGTACAACCCCCTCACCCCCTAAATTAATGAAGGAAAAAAAAAAAGACTGTGAAGAATGTGTAATTCATTTTACAGCAAGCTCTTCAACATTTGGCATCAGAGTTTTTTTGTTAAAGTTAAGATAGCATATCATTTTATTTTCCTTCTCAAGATTTATCTACCTTCCAAGGGTGTAACAAAGTGACTTACTGGTAGGAAAGAGCAGCTAATAAAGCATGAATTCTTCTATACAGAAGATGGGATGGCCAGTCTGGGACAACTCAAGTTTAACATGTTCAGAAAGGGGAGAAAGAAAAACAAAGTTCCTGGTGATCCTCAGTTGAATTACCAAATCAAATACAAATTGAGAAACCACTCAAACCAAAATTTTATGCAAGATTTATGAAGCTCACAATTCTCCACTCTACATAAAATGCTGGAAGGGCAGGCAAGGGGGGTTGGTCTATGGCAGGACTTCTGTCACTGAAAAAAAGTCAAGTAAGTCAGATAGATGACTTCATATAAAAACCTTCAGATACAAGAAACCAAAATCATCGAGTTTTTTGGATCCACTCAAAATTCAATAGTTATAACAACAAGTAAGGTATCTTTTAGTTTGTTAGCAAATAACTATTCCTCACCTGCTTGTGCGCGTGATCATAGGAGTTGATATGGTTGTCAAATTCCTGATGTTTCTGATACTGCTTATCGCAGAGTTCGCAGTAAAAGTTGGCTCTGAGGTCTTCCAGTGCTTTGGCAATTGCCTTCTCTTTATCAACATAATCCTGCAAGGAACCACAAAATAAAAACAAAAAATGAACTGGGTAGAATTTTAAGTGAATGTTGTAAAAAAGTAGTCTTACCTGAAGAGAGGTTAAATAAAAATACGCACCTAGACACCCTTTAGTGAAACTAGAAGGTACCAAAGACAGTGAAATCATAAAACTACCCAGAAAAAAAAATCACCCAGAATCAGACCGAGAGCAGACTGAAAAGCAACAACAGAAGGTGGAGGACAGTGTGCTTCGGTGTGCTAAAACATACATTTTCATTTGTATACCAAATAAAAGTATTTTTCACAAACGATGAAATGAAGGCACTTCCATACAAAAAAATTTTATCACCAATAGTTCTAGATTTTTTCTCCCCTTCTTTCTCCCTCCCTTCTCCTCTCTAAAAATAAAATCTTAACAAGACAAAAAAAAAAAAAAAAGTCCAACTACTTGCTGATTGCAAGCGATCCCCCTAAAACATGAGGGCTCAGAAAGTTCAAAGTTAAAGAGATAAAGACAGAAAAAGACATGCCAGGCAAATACCCAGAGAAAGCTGGACTAACATTATATTCAACTTTTAGACATTATTGAGGCCAGTTACGGAGTTACTTGAGATTACTCTCTGAGTAAGCTCCACTGCTAATTTCAAACCGCCAACACAGATATATGTGGGTTATTCACCGGTTTTAATGAGGGTCTGGCACAACACTGTAGGGCTGAACCAAGAGATGGTCCAGTATGCCTCAGCAGTCCCACTTAAAAACTAGACATCAAAATACATCTTAAAACAAGCTCAGTATATTCACCTGAAGCAAGCAGAGCAGAAGGAGAAGGGGAAAGACATGATGAATGATTTGCACACTGCCAGTCCTTTACAGCAGCGTAGCTGCACCGTTCTCACAACGAGCAGCTCTGTTTAGTTAAAATACCTGAAGAGAAGTCTCATATCAAAGGCTTCTTAAATTGGCCTTTCTTCCCCTCAGTATTATAACTTTTGGGACACTTTCAAAGCAGCTTTAGCACCTACCATCTCTCTTACCATTTTGCACATGAGCTCCTTTGTCAGCAACAAATGGTTGCTGTATTTTGTAGAATGCCAGTAAAGGACTATTTCAGATGAATTTATTAAAACTAAAAAGTGAATATATAGCACATCATTATTTTTGCTATATTCAATCATTATGATCATTTCCTCTAAATATCCTGGGCCGTTTCATGTTGTCTGGCTGTTAAGCAACTTGTTGGTATTCTTCCTCATCAGTGCTGGTTTCCCCCCAAGATAGAAATCCGAAAGCTCACTTTCCCAACCTCTCTTACAACTAGGACGCAGGCATGTGATCTGTCCTCTTCCGGCCCGAGGCATCTACACTGGACATTGACCCCAAAGTGAGCAGTATGGAGTAGCAGGCACCAAGCAGAACCCGTCTTCTAGCAATGGTGACTGTAGAAGCGTATCTTAATTCTATCTTGGTTTTTACTTAATTCTGCAAGAAAATTTTTCTGATAGTATTTCTACAGATTTAGAAGATTTACTCTTCCCCCCCAAAAATCAAAACACACACACAACCTAATTAAATTTTGATTATAAGAGATTCCTTAGCCTGGCCAGGTGGCTCAGTCAGTTGGAACATTGTCCCGGGCACCAAAAGGTTGTGGGTTCAATCCCCAGTTGAGGCATATACGGGAGGCAACTGATCAATGTTTTTCACACTGATGTCTCTTTCTCCTCTTCTCCATTCTCCTCTCTCTAGTCTCAATAAACATACCCTCAGGTAAGGACTGAGGATTAAAAAAAGAGAGATTCCTCACTGCATCTCAGGCCTTTCAATGGAAATCACATTTCTTTTTCCTAAAGTACTTTTCTAAAAAATTAAAAAAAATTTAATCGTCTTTTATTGTTTATGTTATTACAGTTGTCCCCATTTTTCTCCCTCTGTCCCCTCCTCCATAATCCCTCAGGCAATCCCCACAATGTTGTCCACGACCATGGGTCATGCATATATGTTCTTGGGCTACTCTATTCCCTATGCTGTCCTTTCCATGCCCACGACTATTCTGTAACCACCAACGTGTACTCCTTAATCCCTCCCACTTTCTCCCTCATCCCCCGCATCGGGCAACCACCAAAACATTTTGTATCTATCATTCTGTTTCTGTTCTCCTTGTTTATTTTGTTTTGTAGACTCAATAGTTGATAGATATGTATTTATTATCATTTTATTGTTCATAGTTTTGATCTTTTTCTTAAATAAGTCCCTTTAACACTTCAAATAATACTGGTTTGGTGGTGATCGACTTGAGCTTTTTCTTGTCTGGGAAACTTTTTATCTGTCCTTCATTTCTAAATGATAGCTTTGCTGGGTAGAGTAATCATGGTTGTAGGTCCTTGCTTTTCATCACTTTGAATATTTCTTGCCAGTCTCCTTTAGCCTGCAAAGTTTCTTTTGAGAAATCAGCTGACAGTCTTATTTATGAGAACTCCTCTGTAGGTAACTAATTTCTTTTCTCTTGCTGCTTTTAAGATTCTCTCATTGTATTTAACCCTTGGCATTTTGATTATGATGTGTCTTGGAGTGGGCCTCTTTGGGATCGTCCTGGTTAGGAGACTGCAGTTCCTGCGCTTGTATGTCTATTTCCCTCACCAGGTTAGGGAAGTTTTCTGGTTTGTTTGTTTTTTTCCCAAATAGGTTTCCAATTTCTTGCTCTTTCTCTTCTCCTTCTGGAACCCTCATGAAGTAATTGTTGGTACGCTTAAAGTTGTCCCAGAGGCACCTTACACTGTCCTCATTTTTCTGGATTCTTTTTTTCTTCTTGCTGTTCTGATTGGTTGTTTTTTGCTTCCTTATATTCTAAATTGCTGTTTTGAATCTCAGCTTTATCCACTCTACTGTTGGTACCATGTAAATTGTTCTTTATTTCAATTAGTGTACCCTTCGATCCTGACTGAATCTCTTTTATGCTGTTGAAGTCCTAAGTTTCTTGAACATTCTTATAACCAGTGTTTTGAACATTGCATCTTCCTCACTAAGTTTGAACATTCTTATAACCAGTGTTTTGAACATTGCATCTTTTGAACATTGCAGAGTTTTGAACTCTGCATCTAGCAGATTGCTTGTCTCCATTTCTTTTCGTTCTTTTTCTGGAGTTTTGTTCTGTTCTTTCATTTGGGCCACATTTCTTTGTCTCCTCATTTTAACAGCCTCCCTGAGTTTGTTTCTATGTATTAGGTAGAGCTGCTATGTCCCTCAGGCTTGAGAGGATGGCCTAATGTAGCAGCTGTCCTATAGGGTCCAGTGGCATAGCCTTCTCTATTGTCCAAACTGGGTACTCGAGAAGCACCCACCATGTGGGCTATGTACCCCCTCTTGTTGTAGTTGAACTTTGATTACTGTTTGGTATACCCAAGGTCAGCAACCACCTGTGTTCTGTCCAGGACCATAAAGTGTAAACTACAAAGTGATCTGCAAATGGCTGCTACTTGTGCTGGGTCCAGGGCACCTTAGTGAGTGGTATGGGGCTTGCTGAAGCCAGGTGCTGCTTGTTTGAGAATTTAGGAAAACTGAAGCATGGGTCAGGACAAGCCGTTTGTATGGAAAAGCCACTGAAACAGCTTGGGCAGGCCTGAAAATTGGGCGGGGAAGGGCTTCAGGGAATCACTAGAGTGGGGCAAACAATGTGAGCCAGGCTGATGGGAGTGTGATGCCCGCCTGCAGGCTCTGTGTGGCGAGGGCGCAAAAAGGAACAATGGCCTCTGCCAGCCCTTCCGTCTGGAGAAGCCGCCCCCCCACACGCCCCTCACCCTGATACAGGACAATTCAGTTCCTTTCCATCGGTCTCTGATGCCTTTCAATCTGCTGCCCTGGTGCTGGAGCTCAGAGGGAGTGAGTCCGAGTAAGTCTGTGCACAGGCCCTTAAAGGGGCTGCTGGGACTCCAGCAGTTTCTGTTGTCCAGAGCTTCAATCCCTGCTGATTTTTACAGCCAAAAGTTGTGGAGATGTAACTGCCTGGCACTGGAACTCTGGGCTGGGACCCCTTGCTCCTGATAAACCCCTACTGATTTCTACCTGCCTCATGGGTGTGGGGCCAGCCCACTCTATGTCTCCTTCCCTCCTACCAGTCTCAATGTGGGTCATTCTTTAATTCCACGGTTGTAGGACTTCCATTAAGCTCAATTTCTCATGGTTCTGAATGACTGTTCTATAGTTTAGTTGTAATTTGGACGTGGTTGTGTGAGGAGGGGGAACTGTGTTTACCTACACCACCACCATCTTGGCCAGAAGCCTCGTAGAAATTCCTTTTGGGAGTCTTTTAGAGGCAAACAAATGTTTTTATGTAAAAATCGACCCATTTTTATCTTTACTCTTAAGATATTTTTGCTGAATGTACAATTCTAGGTTGATAGTTGTTTGCTCTGAGCACATTCAAGATTCCATTTGAGCCCACTAAAAGTCTTTTTACTTTGACAGTTTATGGTTTTACCAGAATGTATCTATGCGTAGATTTTTTTTTTTAAATCTTGCTTGAGATTCATTAGGCTCCCTGAATCTGTGAGTTGCACCTTCCATCCATTCTGGAATCTTCCCTTTGAACACTGCCTCTGCCCTATTCTTTTTCTCTCTTTCTGGAACTCTGCTTATTCTTCATTATCTATCTCTTCACCGTTCTCACATATTTTCCATTTCTTTCTTGCTCCCCGCCTCCACTTTTTGCAGCATTGTGGATATTTCTTCAGTTGTATTATAATTTAATATTCTGCCTTGTATAACCTGCTATTAAAGCCTCTCATTGAGGTTTTATATGGCCTCTTGCCCTTTACTCATAATCCTTTTTATTTCTTTAAATACATTAAATTTGCTTCTAATACTGTATTTTTCCTTTCTCCCTGGCCAATTGAATCCATTCCTGCAACTTTAAAATCATCAGTACGCAGACACTTCCCAAACTCGTATGTCTTACTGATACCAATTCCCCTCTTATGGCCCAGATTTGAAGATTTTGGTGGTTATTTTTATTGGACATGGCAAATTTCCACATTACCACATTATCTTACTCACCACAGCCCCATAACAGGCTCTGACAGCCGGTAAGGCCAAATCTTTCTCTCTCACGCTCTAAGACTGCTTTGACTATGCCTGGCCCTTTATACTTCCAAATAAATTTTGAAATAAGCTTGTCAAATTCCATACAAAATCCTGTTGGGATTTTGACTTGACTGCATTAAACATATAGAAAATTTCAGGGAAAACAGATTTCTTCATAATATTAAGTCTTCTAATTCATGAACAAATTATTAAAAATCTCTTTTTATTCATTATTCTTTAATATCTCTCAGTGTTTCTGAAGTCTTATACATCATGTAATCTTCATTTTGTAACTCGTTGCTCTACAGACACATAAACTGAAATTTATTATTTTGCATCTAGCATCCTGCTAAACTGTTGTTTAATTTATCTGTATATTGTTTTAGATGTCTTTTTATATACTCATACCTACAAACAAAAACACTTTTGTCTCTTCCTTTCACCTCTTATATAATCTTTATTTGTTTGTTTCTGTCTGTACACCTTACCATGCTTAGGACCTCCAGCACAACATTTAATAGAAACAGTGACAGCAGGCATCCTTGTTATGTCTCTTCATCTCAAAACCAGAGCTTTCAACTTAAAAAAAAATTTTTTTTAGCAGATTTTATTTACTTTAGTTTTTAGAGAGGGGAGAAGAGAGGAAAACAGAGGTAGAGAAACATCAATGTGTGGTTGCCTCTCGCACGTCCCAAACTGGGGACCTGGCCAGCAACCCAGGCATGTGCCCTGACGGAATCAAACTGGTGACCCTTTGATTCACAGGCTGGCACTCAATCACTGAGCCACACCAGCCGGGGCTCAACTTTTTAATATTAAGTATGATGTCTTCTACATGGTTTTTAAAGGCATTTCAATCTGGTTAAGGAAAGTCCTTTCTTTATCAGGTTGGATAAGACTATTCATCATGAATGAGTGCTGAGTTTCATATAATGCTTTTATTTTTTTCATCTATTGAGATAATCATATTTTCCCCCTTTAATCTCTCACTCTTTTAAAAAAAAGATTTTATTTATTTATTTTTAGAGAGAGGAGAAGGGAGAGAGAAAAAGGAAGAGAAACATCAATGTGTGGTTGCTTCTCAAATACACCCTACTGGGGACCTGGTCTGCAACCCAGGCATGTGCCCTGACTAGGAATCGAACCAGTGACCCCTTGGTTTGCAGGCTGGAACTCAACCCACTAAACCACACCAGCCAGGGCTAAAGTGGGTATTATTATGTCTGTAGTTTTTTCAGAGGCAATAAATAAGAAAGTTCAGAAGCTCGAGATCTACTACTAATTACAACCAAACGTTAAACAAATGCTGTTAACAGAGATCCTTTTCATCGGAAATATCTCAGTGTGAGCACCCCCTACACAAAGAAAGGCTTCATTTCAGTACCTTGTACTTCTGTCTCAACTCCTCCGTGTCTTCTTTTTCCACTTCTAGGACACGGCGCCGTTCGGTAGCATCTTCAGCATAATCGAGCTTAACAAAAATAGATATAATTAATCTTAATTCCTAAAGTACTCCCAATTAGCTATTTTAAAAGTCACTTGCATAACTAGTCCTGTATGAAAATAAAACCCTGTATCTGCTCAGCAACCTCTTGCCTTATTGTCACCCCACAGAGAAAATAGCACGCAGAAAAGTTCATTAATCTTTTCACACTGGTGGTTCCCAACAGGCACATTTTCTGATGATGACAGACTTTAATTCAATGTTCAATGCCAAAGAATTAGGAGTAAATGGAGAAAACACTTTAGGCAGTGAAAAGAAGATAACACTGATGACAGCTGTGCACATCTCTATAGGCATAAAGCTTCTACCACAACGAATGTTTTAAGAGTTGGGCAACACTGCCTACTGCAACAAATAGGGTCTGGGTTTAAGCCTTATCTTACCTCATGGCATAACCTTGGGCAAACCACTCCATTTCTTTACACCTCGGTTGAAACAGTTATTATTTGCCATCTACCTGCCTCAAAGGCAGCACTAAATAAAAATGTAAAATATATTTTTAAATTTCCAAAGAAGATATTAAAACTATATTCTATCTAATCAATATATTCTTGCACTGGCATCTGAGTTTGAGTTAATATCTATTTTAAATACCCCATAAAACAAGTGAGCTGATGAAATCAATTTACCTCCATTTCCATGCGACCCATGCCCATGACGTCATACTTGACAACAATCGGAATGGGGTCAGTTCTCCCTGTAACAGGAACACACAATCAGGGTAAGATGCAAACCTACGCTGCCGGCTCACTTTACACATTAGGTTTGGGTGGTTAGAGATCTTGCCTTGGAGTGCAGAGACCAGAAAGCTACAGTGAACCAAACACAAGCCATTCTCACAGCTTACAGCCAAGCCTACCTCGCCCAGTTAAGCCCAACTATCCACCTTGACTGTCTTTCCAGAGAGGATAATTCCAGGTTACATGGCAAAATTAAATAAGTAATGCAAAGCATTTCTAAGCTATGGCACCAGAAGGTTTAAAATAACTTTTCATCAAGAAATTACTTCACTTACTGTCCACTGACATCCTCCCATACACTCTTTTAAAATGGGGAATAAACATCTCATCTGACATACTTAAATCTGAAAAGCATAGTTTCAAACATGATACAAGAAAACTCTAACTACAACTCAGTATGCTCAATATTATTTTGTTTTCAAAAGATGCTTTACAGTTAAGCAGGGCTATGAAAAACTTAAATAAAAAGCAACAGTTAGTTGCCCTTAGAAACCAAGGATGGTGTTTCTTTTGAACTGGTGCTCTGAGGTCCCATTTTCCAGAGTGGATTTAACACTGACTGTAGTCATCGGTAAGCTGTGAAAAGGACTAGTTGCGAAGAAAATTGACTTTAAACTAATCAATCTATGCTGGAGATTTTAAAAAATGTATATTTAATCCACTCATAACCAGCCAAACAAAGCAAAATGGGGCAGACAAGCACTTTACTACCACAGCTGTTTTACATCACAACTTGCGCTGTTTATTGTGATGTAAGCCCACTGGTAAGAGGACTTACCTTATCCGATGTACACCTTTAGTGAAAAAACACAATGTTTACTTCCCTCATCACTTCACTCAGGCTGGTGTAAACAATTGTTTTTTGTTTGTTTTGTTTTTGTTTTTGTTATACACACATATATATTATACCTTTGGGCTAAAAGTTGAGCTTTGTCAGGATAAATCTGAGGTATCACCAAAACCAAATTAAAAACAGTAACAACAAATGCCATGATCATGACTAGGTTTGGTCCTGGAGAAAAAAGAAGAAACTTTTCAACGTGACTGGCAACCACTCGTATGTAGTTGCTCTGTATTTGTGGGATTACTTTTCATCTTTAAAAAATAATGAAAAACTAATCCAGAAGTTTACTTATCACCAATATCCCACTACTTTATAAGCAATAAGTAAAGATATAATTAGGAATAATTATTATAGTGAAAAAAACTTTAAGTAAATAAAGAACATCTCATGCCAGAAAAAAAAATACAGCCTTCTCTCAGGTACTATCAAAGACTGCCAGTTAAACGAAATGAAAATGCATTCCTATCTTATGCCCAATGGTATAATAAATAAGCAGTGACTGCAATCTTTAGCAAAAGGACCAAATTAAGACAGGTTATAAAAATGACTTCCTAGGTGCAATATCACTTTCATAACGTCTCAATCAGGGATTTACTGGTAAAAACAAATGGTCCAATGAAAGAATTGAAAAATAATGACAAAGGAATTTACTTTTTTTGTTGTTTTGGTATCTTTTTTTTAGTCTATCAGAATTTGTTATGCAAAAATTAAGGAAGTTTTGGTACAAATTCATTACCTCTGTAAACCCCTGTTTACAAACTCTGCATTAGTACTTTTGCCTTCTAAGGCAGTCAAAGTTTGTTTTAATTTATTTAAAAATTGCAGTAGCAAGTGCTAGTGCCCATTACATTGTGGGGAAATCAAGTTTTTGACAGTATTAGAATTTAATGTTTTAACTGATTTTTTTTTGTAGTTCTAACACAAACAGATACATCTCTCCTTAACATTACCCTTTAATGAACGAGGATCAGACAAGTTGCATAAGGAAAGGAAAGGAAAATGAAAAAAGACCAAGCAGAAGGATGAAGGCTACAACAGAGAAAGTAAGCCTAACATATTGGTGCACTGATGACAAAAGGAGTAATTCAGTCTGAAAATAAAAAATTACCACTGCTAAGTTTACCATCACCACAACAAGTCCAGGGTCATAATGCTGTAAAAAAGAAACACCATCTGTTAGGCAGAAACCATCAGGGCAGGGAACAGGCCTTCTAGCAGGCAGACAGGATTGGGTAAAGTAACAATTGGACTTTGTCCCTCCCCCAATTTCAGCTGGGGACAGAGGAAGGGCACTTGGTGCTACAGCAGTTATTTTCATACGAGTTGGACCAGGGTGTGAGGTTTTTGTACTGCTACTTGAGAATATAAACAACGCCCTCTTTAATAATGCAGGGGATGGGAGAAGGCATTAGTTCAAAGTGAGAGAACTAGCTCTAGCTTCCTATCAGTATTCGGGGCCCAAGGTGGGACTTTTCCTTAAAGAAATAACATCAAAGACAGATCGACTGGACAGTGATCAAATCATTTGCTTCATTGAAAGAACTCTAAGAGGATTTGAGGGGCAGGAGGGGAGTCATCAAGACCTTCTTAAATATATATATATATATATACACATATATATATAATAAGTAAAAGGTCTAGAAAATAACCACAGATCTTCAGTGCCTGGAAAACTATGTGCATTTGAGTTCTGTTCCGAACGGATACAACTCTTGAATCAGCTTTCCTTAGCACCTTGTTGTCTTTTGACGAAGCCGCCTTTCAAGGCCTGCACATAACAAAGCCAAGCTTTGAACCAGACCAGGAACTCCAGAGAAAGTGGCATCAAAAGGCCTGTCACAATTAAGTTACTCCATTCATAGATAACCGATAAAAAATGAACAGTTTGGCTTTAAAATCAATCTGCAAGTAACATTACAAAACATATTCCCACCCTGGCTGCTGTGGCTCAGTGGACTGGGTGACAGCCTGTGAACCAAGTGGTCTCTGGTTCGATTTCCAGTCAGGGCTCACACTCGGGATACAGACCAGGCCCCCAGATGGGGGTGTGCAAGAGGCAACCAATGGATATATCCCTCCCACACTGATGTTTCCTTTTCTCCCTCCCTCCCCACCTCTCTCTAAAAATAAATAAATACAATCTTTAAAAAATATATTTTAAAAATCCCTTTAATTTATTCATTTGTGATCAATGATAAATCCTATCACACAAAATACCACTGTGAAACATCTGAATAACAACTTGGAGTGATGAATTTCCAAAAGGTAGGTAGTAACAGAATGTTTGCTAATAGGATACTCTCTAGAAAACTTAACTTTTTAAAATAAATTGAACTCTATGCAGGTTCCCTATTTCTCAGTTTCTTTTAGGGAGCAAATATTTCTTAAAATTAAGAACTTTTTGTTTATTTCACTCCAAAGAAGGCAACTTCAACCAAAATACTACTTTCCTTAAAAAAAAAAAAGTCCTCCTCAGCCAAAGAATGACTGTATTTTGCCATGCATAATGCACTTCCGTGTATAATACGCACCCACGGTTCAGTGTGCATTCATTATACACGGGATCATCGCACCCATTATTATACCTGTGTATAATGCGCACCCTTATTTCTCCCTAAAACATTTGGGCAAAAAAGTGCCCATTATACACGGCAAAATACAGCAGATACTATGACTATGATTGGACCAACTAAAGAAGGGAAAGGCAAAAAGGAAACATCAAATTTGGAATTCACCAATTGTGAATTCAGATGATGAGGGAAAAAAACTGATATTCATATTGTAAAATCAAAACTTTAGACACATATCAAATTATATTGTACCTGAAACTAACATATTGTATGTTAATTACACCTCAATAAAAAAATTTGAAGAGAAACTTTAAGTGATGTTTCACTGACAACAAGAATTGTACTTTCTGTATTTTAAGAGGCAGTTTTACTTCTGCAATGACAAAAATGCTACAATGTTCAAATATGCGTCTCTTGCAAAAATGTGAAGGTATTACAACTTCATAACTGGAGAATAAGGCCAAATACAAAAATCCATTGATTGCCTACAGTCACTCTGTTCCTGAGAACAATTCCCTCATGAATCAGTTTCAATTTTAAATCAGTTCAGGAAATACCAATCTACAAAACTGGCCCAAAGAATTAGATGGTAGAGAAATACCTTTTTTTGAGATATACTAGGTTTAGAGACAAAAATCCAGGAATAGAACAATTGGGATAAACATATTAAAGAACCACCAAAATCTGGTAATCACCTGACTTCAGAAATGGAAGGCACATGACTTTTCGTAGAAATAAATTAGAAATGAAGAAGCTTCCAAAGTGATCAACGTAAGAACATTAATTTACCTCTACTGCCTTTCCCCTTCCTGAGGTTCATTCAACAATAAATGTTTACTGAGTTGCTACTACCTATCAGGCACTGTTGGAAGGCAGTGGGCATATGGTAATGGTCAAAACGAAGCCCTACATTCCAGGAATTATTTATAATTAGAAAAAATAATCTTACCACTTTCTGGCATGAGCGGGGGGAAAAACAGAACATTTGTGGAGTCAAAGCTTAAAAATGTCTGAAGTTGCCCTTTAAAGATATCTAACATTGTTTTCAAAGGCTAACCTTATGTAGCAAAAGGAAATATAAAAACCATCAAAAAGTAAAAAAACTTACTTCCAAAAGGCCATTAAACTGATAAAGACCAAGAACCTGACAAAACATCTTTAAATCTATTTCTTACTTTAAGCAACTCAAATACACATGTGAAAATCATGAATATAAAATTACTATTTTTGTATTTTGCATGACTATTTTCTGATTTACAGAGCTATCCAAAAATAGGTTTCTTTTTTTTTTCTTTTTTTTTTAAAGGTTTTATTTATTTATTTTTAGGGAGGGAGAGAGAGAGACAGAGAGAGAGAGAGAGACAGACAGAGAGAGAGAGAGAGACATCAATGTGCGGTTGCTGGGGGTTATGGCCTGCAACCCAGGAATGTACCCTGGCTGGGAATCGAACCTGGGACACTTTGGTTCCCAGCCCGCACTCAATCCACTGAGCTATGCCAGCCAGGGCCAAAAATAGGTTTCTATAGTAAGCTATATGTTAGTGCACTTAAATATAATTTCATTTATTAAAATGATGATTACAGCACCTGGCTGGTGTAGCTCAGTGGACTGAGCGTGGGCTGCGAACCAAAGTGTCACAGGTTTGATTCCCAGTCAGGGCACATGCCTGGGTTGCAGGCCATGACCCCCAGCAACCACCGCACACTGATGTCTCTGTCTCTCTCTCTCTCTGTCTCTCTCTCTCTCTCTCTCTCCCCCTTCCCTCTCTAAAAAATAAATAAATAAAATCTAAAAAAAAAGAAAAAAGAAAAAAAAAGATGATTACAGCCCTGCCCAGTTAGTTGTGTCTCAGTTAGTTGGAGCGTTATCCTGTAACTGAAAGGTTGAGGGTTTGATTTCCGGTCAGGGGACAAGCCTAGGTGGCAGGTTTGACCCCCCACATCTGGGCACACGCAGGAGGCAGTGATTGATGTTCCTCTCTCACACAGATGCTTCTCTCTCACACCCTTTTCTCTGTGTCTAAAATGAAAAAAATGTCCTTGGGTGAGGATTAAAAAATATTTTTTAAATGATGATTACATACCATTTTGAGAAACAGTTACTTAGTAAAAAATGGTACATCTATTTCCAAATCAAAGCTTCACTTTTGCAAACCTCTCCTGAAACTGTTAGTCTTCATAGCATACAAACAATAATTACTTTTAGCATCACTGAGGTATTTTTTCTTAGTAACTGCAACATATGCTACCTTTCCGTAAACCCTAACTGGAAATATCAAGCACATTAATTATTCCCTATAGTTTCTAGTTAAGGGGAAAACAAAAAAAGACTTCCAATTCAAAACAGAATTCACATTCTCCAGTACTGCAGAAACTAACTATATTCTTGCCATAGCCTGTTCAGCCATCTTATACAACAACTAGATTAATCTGATTTCCAAATACAGGCGTTTTGTAATGGCACAATGTAACTGTGGACTAAAGGAATCTCCATCCTTCCATCTTTCCAAAGCATCAGAGCTGGCTTCCCAAATAAGGAAGTTCAATAGGAAGTTGTATTTTTACTCCAGTAAGATTGTTTTGGCTAAAAATTGTATCAATTCACTGTAGCCTGTCATTATGCTAAGATAAATTTATTTTTTAAATGGAAAAAACAACTTAAGTACAATTTCAGGGTAAGTAATCCAAACCATGAGATTTAGGGGAAAAGAAAAACAATGTTATGTCTGGTGTTTAATGTTTTTCTTCCTCTTTCTTCCTCCCTTTCTTTCTCTCTCTCTAAAAATAAATAAATAAAATATCTGGGGGAGTTATATATACAGTGGCCAGTTCTGTGGTATAATAATAGGACAATGAAATGCTTCCTTAGAGTTATTTTCTGTTACTATCTGTTAAGTTTCCCATCACAACACTGAGAATTTTGTACTATTCCATGATCTCTCTGTAACTCAAAAAAGACTTCACAGCTTCAGTTAACTGTTCCTCTTCTACTTTCCACAATAACCCTTTCCCTCAATTCATTTTTAAGTATTTTCTTTCTATATACTCGTATTTCTAGGGGGCCCCTAAAAAAGCTGGGATATAAAATCTTAGTTCTGTAGTAAGAGATAATCTCTAAACACTTGTGTGTCTTTGGACAGAGCCCATCTTAGTAGCCTCCCCTTAAAAACGGAGGTACTATCCTTATTTTCAGAACTGTCATGCAGATCAAAAGAGGTAACACACAGAAGGTGCTTTGTAAACCATAAATTACTATATAGGAAGTTGTTAAACTCTAACCCAATCATCTCCTTAAGACTTCAAAAAATTAAAAATTAACTTGTTTTCCTTTCATTTCCAGATTTGGCATTTTTTAAAATAAATACCTTAAAATGAAAGATACTCTAAAACAGAAGCTGTGATAATTTTTAATTTTTTAATTATATTCTTTTTTTTAGATTTTATTTATTTATTTTTAGAGAGGGAAGGGAGGGAGAAAGAGAGACAGACAGATCAATTTGCAGTTGCTGGGGGCCACAGCCTGCAACCCAGGCACGTGCCCTGACTGGGAATCGAACCTGCAGTGCTTTGGTTTGCAGCCCGTGCTAAATCCACTGAGCTACGCCAGTCAGGGCTATTTCTAATGTTTTACGTAAAATTTGGTGATAATGAAACAACCCTATGGATAGATGAAGGGAATTATTATCTAAGATCAATAACCAAGTACTATCCAAAAACCCTTCCCATATATCATTCCATTAACAAAATGAAAACTAATGAGTCTGAGAGGCAATGTTACATAAATATTAAATACAAACCAGGAGAATGAACTTAAAAAGGCATTAATTTTATTAAGAACTTCTCCAAATTAAATATACAGTACAAATCATCTAAGAAAATAAGCCTAAGCAAAGCAAAACAAATTAAAACATTATCAAAATGCTTACTATTTTACTATTATCACCACCTGGAGGAGGACCACAGCACCTATGTATGTAAATAGGAAGTATTAAGTGTGGTATGTCAAATTTATACTAGATTAAGTCTATGTAGAATGTCACAGTAAATTCAGAAAGTCAAATAGAGTGAAATCTTGAAAATCCCTTATTTCCTTTCAAGTCTCTGCTAAGAGCCCAGAGATCTTAGGTCATTCCTAGAAATTTTCTTTTTCACTTCTTATAGTCCGTGATTCCAAACAGCTTTCAAAGTACTTACCTCTTCTCAGTTATGTTTTATCAAATATTAGTTAATTAGTGAACTTTTTTCTTTTTAAAAAGATTTTATTTATTTATTTTTAGAGAGAGTGGAAGGGAAGGAGAAAGAAAGGGAAACATCAATGTGTGGTTGCCTCTTGCACACCCCCCCACCAGGGACCTGGCCCACAACCTAGGCATGTGCCCCGACTGAGAATTGAACTGGCGACCCTTTGGTTTGCAGCCCGTGCTCAATCCGCTGAGCTACACCAGTCAGGGCTTAACTAGTGAATTTTTATGTATTTAATTATTTCCATCTGATTAGACTATTCTACTTACAAAGAGATCACTAACACCATACACCCTATATTGCTCATTTTTGAAGTTTCTTGAACACTCTACTTTCTTGCCTAAGAAACAGTTTCTATATAAACCAGCTTCATTTTAATCATCCAAATTAACCTATAACAAGGCAGGAAAAATATAAATCAAGCTAAGGATAAGGCTACAAAAAAATAACAAATAGTATTAGACTAATTCAGACCAAAAATCACTAACACATTTTGGATGAGCAAAAGAACCAACTATCAACCCTACTTGCTATAATAAAGGTAATTTTCTTAAAAGTCTATTTTATTCATATGGTTAAAGCAAATTATGTGGGAAGCTTGCTTAAAATGTTAATTTCCTAAACCACACTCTAGACCTGCTGAGTTGTGCTGGCTGGGAATCCACATTTTTAACAAGCACCCACGGTGATTCTGCTGCTTCACGAATGGAAACAGCATTGGAGCAGAGGTCTAAAGACTTGTGTTATAAACATAGCTCCTATCCTCAGAGGTTTTGATCATGAATAAACACTTAAGTTTCTCAATTTATTAAGTGGCATCATTTCCCACTCTACATGTTGGAGAGGAAAGGAAGATAGGATGTAGATATAAAACTTACATATATGTATCACCATGTTTAATTCCCCAAACACACCCCAGATCTTTTAAAAATGTGGGTATACCTAAGGGTATAGCAAGGTCACACTGCTTACTAGCAGCAGAGCTCAAATTTAAACCCAGATCAAATTTCTAATGAGGTCATAAAGTGGTAACCTGTGTGTCAAATACAGGTTTTCTTTTGTTTATCCCTAAATACCTTAAACTTTGAGCCAATATTTATCAATTGGAAAGTTTCACACACACACAAAAAAAATCTGATTTCTGGTTTCGAGAAGCTCTGACAAGACGTAAGACAATACACGTACTCCTACAGGGCAACAATGAGCAGGAGCTAGCTCACACTCCTTCCCACTGTCTCACACTCAGTGGGCTTCAACTGTGTGTTACCACCTGGCCCCAACAGGTGTCTGATTTGCAACTCCAATTCCAAAGTCTATTTCTTCGCTCCTTCCTTCTGAACTCCCACTGGATTTTCTCTGTAACTCTCATTTGGTAGCCAGATTTTGTTTCCAAACGCTGCTCACAATGCCACCATAGCCTACAGACCAAGTACTTGAACACAAAAATAAATGGGAATACCTACTCTCAAGGAACTTAAAGCAATTTGTCAATTAAATATTCAGATTGGCACTGACCACTGTGGCTCAATTGGCTGGGGATCATCCTGTAAAACAAAAGGTCACCACACCGGTTCAATCCCTGGTCAGGGCACAAGCCTGATTTGCAGGATCAAGTCCTGGGTTGGCAGGGGAGCATATGAGACAACCAATGAATGTGTCTCTCTTACATCAATGTTTCCCTACCTTTCTTCCTCCCTTCTCCCTAAAAATCAATAAATAAATTGTGAATAAATATTTACATTGACCGCATAATTTTAGGCATGGAAGGAACACATAAAAGTATAAAATATGGTCTCTAGCCTCAAGAAAACTTCCAAGTTTTACAGTTGTTAAAAATGCAAGACTTGGAAACTAGCAAGTAACCCCAAAGGGCAGGAATGATGTCTTACCTACTCTGCTTATGGCTTATGATATTTACAGTTGATACAACTAAAATATATTACTGGCTCAATAAATATTTGTTGTCTTGTTGATTAAACCGTATACACAGGATGAGATATGAAACAATATAAGACCCCATACTTATTTTTTTAACTTTTGAAATATTTTAATAAACACTAAGAGAGAACAAAAGCTGAATAGGGGAAATTCAAGTACAAAAATAAACCCACCTTACAAAGTACAATTTTATATCCTGCCACAGATAATTTCGTTTCCAAGTCAGCATGCCCTATTTCCCACTCTATCAAGCCACAAGATATCTGCACTGTAGCCTCAAGAGCTGGCACTCTTTGTAAAAACCCTGCACGGGTCAAAATAATTTTAAATGTTACCAAAAAGCATCCTGAAGAGATCAGGTTTAAATGTTAAAAGATGTTGGAGCCCTAAAATAAAGGACTGAAAGTTAGCAGTACACTAGTAAACACAAAGAACTTACACAGCCATAAGCCTGGAAATTCTATGCAGTGACTAGTCTATGCTAGGCGTCATTATCATTTTCACTAGAGCAATGAGGCTTTTTTGGGTGGTTACTTATAGCAAAGGCTCAGTACAATTACAAAAACCTGCCATGAGTTACCTCAATATGCCGTAAATGTGGCTATATTCTAGGTCAAATCATGTGGTTATGTAAAAGAAACCAGCACAATGCCTGTACACTGTTGAATCTGACGCTACAAAATAAAGAGCCATTTGTAACACAATTAAACTTGGCCCTTAAAGTTGCAACAGAATAAGAGATTCATTCATTTCGAAGGGTGAAGACACTGTACTAGCCATTCAAAACAGATAGGCTCTGCACAGCAATGGGAATTTAACACTACTGCAATGTACACTTAAAAAATGGTTAAGATGGTAATTTTACAATGTGTTTTTTATAACTAAAAAAATAAAAAATGGGCTTCAATTTTGTCTTGTATTTTAAATGAATAATGAATTTGTGTGTTAAGTGCTTAGCTATACCTGTTACCACGGAGATGGAGATAAACTATGAATAAAACCTAATTCCTCTTTTCTTAAATTCACTCCCTGCCTGTCTGCAGGTCTAGATGTACTTTAAAGTCTCTGACGCTTACAATGAAAAAATGCTGGGATTCAAACAGATTGGCTAGTCCCTAAGAAGTATCCCCCAAATTCTACTTCTGTGTGCCTGAAGAGATTAACATTAACAATGATCCCAGGCACCACTGAATAAGAAAAAGATATTTCAAGTAGCAGGGAAAGATTTGTCTTCAGATTTTCTTCTGAGCCGTCATCTCCATTCAGTTCAACCCCACACTGACAACTATGCAAACCACAGGAACAAATTCTACAGTCATTTCTACTTCAGTTCTGATTACCCTACCTGCCCCTGGACTATTACAAAATCTGTGGTTTATGCTATACAAACTGCTCTTTATTGCATTTTTATATTGTTTGCAATGAGTTCTTGTGCTACTGGAAAAACAAATTTAATGGTAATCAAATTCTTTTATATTCCCAAAAGAATAGGTTATTACTAACAAATATTAATTTGAAATATTTATCAAACATCTGTTTTGTGTCGTCACTAGGTAGAATTTGTAGAAGTGTAACTTAAATAACAAAGCCTATACACTCTAGTTTCTCGTCAAATTACATAAACCTTTCACTCAAAAAGGAAAGGTTTTAAACACAGAAAGGTTCTACCCCAGACCTCCTCCTCGTGTTCTCTTCACTCAGTGTACAACCTGTTTTTCACATTCTGGTCGGCATTTTAACGAAAATTTTTTTAGCATTTTTAAATAAAATAGGTTTTCTTATAAAACACACTTTTTACTTTGTGTTCCTTTCCTGTTTACATTTGGTCCTACTTTAAAATACCAGCGTTTCTATATGGAAGAATGAGAAGGTTCTATAAATCTACTAACAAAGTCATGACACAGTTCTTTGTTTCCTTAACTCACAGTCTGAGATTTTCTACTCACTAAATTACTCAAGAAATAAATTGAAATTCTGTGTGTTCTATTTTCTATGAAGCCCCAACCACACCTTTAAAAAAAATTTTTTTTAGAGAGAGGGGAAGGGAGGGAGAAAGAGAGGGAGAGAAACGTCATTGTGTGGTTGCCTCTCACATGCCCTCCATTGGGTGCCTGGCCCACGACCGAGGCATGTGCCCTGACTGGGAATCGAACTGGCAACCCTTTGGTTCGCAGGTCAGCACTCAATTCACTGAGTCACACCAGTCAGGGCACCCTCTGCTGTACCTCTACCTTCACAATTTTGAAGTCATTATACTGCATTACATTTATTTGTTACATTTGTCTCCCTATTAGACACGAGCCTGTGGAGGGCAGAGGGTATATATGCATCCTTGAACTCTTTTAAAAAAAATTATTTTTTTAGAGACATAAGGGAGGGAAAAAGAGAGTGAGAGAAACATCAATTGGTAGCCTCTCACATGCACCCCAACCAGGAACTGAACCTGCAACCCAGGCATGTACCCTGAATGGGAGTCGAACCGGTGACCTTTCACTGTGTGGTATGACACCTAACCAATGAACCACACACCAGTCAGGGCATCCTCGAACTTTTATGACTTAATACAGAGCTGGCACATTCTAAGGATTCAGTAAATGTATGCAGGGGAAAAAAAGGCAACAGCAACAACAGATATACATGTAAAATGAATAGCAATTATAACTTAAGAGTTTATAGTCTAATGAAGGTTAAGAGACACATAAACACAAATTATACAAGGTAGAACATTAAAAATGCCACAAGAAACAAAGTATAAGAAAAAATAAGGGAGGGAATTACAGTATTTTCTTTTTCCCTAGAGACCAATTACCAACCACCCCTAAAAATGAGGCCAAGGTTCTTACTATTCAATCTAGCCTAAGTTTCCAGTAAATATATACAAATCTATATTAATCACGTAGAATATATACAATCACTTCAAGTGCCCTAAGATAAAATATCACAAAGTTATCTCCAATTTTGGGGGCCAGAATAACTACTGTATATTTCAATTCTGAAATACCTGCATTTCTCAACACCATCACATCCTTCTAGAAGACAGATTTTATATCCTCACAGAATTATTAATTACAGCACAGGTTTTGGCACCATTATTCCACCCCTTATTTGTTGTAAGTACCTGGGCCGAGGATTGCTTAGGAAGTCAATTTCCTCATCTGTAAAATAGGAATGATACCTAGATAATCCACGTGCAAACACGAAGTAAACATTTAATAACTTCTTCTTACAAAGGATTAACACTAAACCCAGGAAACATGGGCTTGCTAGTTAGATACATAAACTGACTGCACGAGGGGGACCTCTCCCCAGAAAAACAGAATTATCTTGTGGAGGGCGGGCTGCTTGTAGTACAGGCTTTCCCTGTTAGGTTAGTGATCTAAGGAACCTGTGTCGGTGTGCCAGCTGGCGTTGTTGTGAGAGGCTGCATTAGGTTTCAGTGATTTTTTTTTTTGGAATACTCTTCCACTGCATTGCCTGTTTCACTTTGGGTGATTGACCAGTGTACCTGCTCACACCACGCTGAGTGTTCAGCAGTTTCTGACTAGAAACAACATGACCCCTGTGCTCCTCCCTCCCTATTTACCTGATTTCGCCCACAGTGACTTTTTTTTGTTTCCCTGGGTGAAATAAAAGTCCTCAAAAGTAAACGTTCTGCCAATACAGAAGAGGTGAAACAAAAAACAGCAGAAGCACTAAAAGGCATAAAAATTGACAGGGTCAAACACTGTTTTGAGCAGTGCCCTGCACTCCATAGGTGCCCTGCAACAAATGGAGAATACTTTGAAGGTGACTGAAGTTTTAACATGTAAGAATAAATTTTAAAAAATTTTATATAAAGAAATACTGTTTTTTGGGGGGGTCCCACCTCTTAAATGTGCTTCATGGTTGATCTGCATTATCATCCTTTGTATTTATACCTTCCTTTCCATTTCCATTGCTATCACTCTATTCTAGGACCTCAACTCATACTCAAACAACTTCCTAAATGGTTTTCCATCTTCATTTTCAGACATATTTTGACTAGACTAGTATTTAACTTCTACTGCAAATGTCCTGGTTGGTATACTCAAAAGAACAGATCACAAATCAGAAGATCTGGGACTGATTTCAGCATTGTCACTAGCATATGCTGGAATCCTAAACCTAACATTCTTCATCTGTAAAACAAATTTTGATTAAATTATCTTTATCATCTCTTGCTATATAGTCTACCTCTCCTGCTCTGGCTGGGTAGCTCAGTTGGTTAGAGCTTAGAGCATCACCCCAATATGCCAAGGTTGCGGGTTTGATCCTCAGTCAGGGCACATACAAGAATCAAGCAATAAATGCATAATTAGGTGGAACAGCAAACTGCTGTCTCTCTTTTTAAAATAAATAGAAAATTAAAAAATTAAAGTCTATAACTCTCCTCTGATCAGAAACTGCCCCTGGCTTATAAAAAATAGAATTCCAAATTGGAAGAGCATTAAAGCCTTGCACACTCAGTGTGGTAGTTAACAGCATGGGTTTTAGAGTCAGAAAAACCAAAATCTGAATTCTTTTTTTATGTATATTTTATTGATTATGCTGTTACAGTTGTTCCCATTTTCCCCCTTTGTTTCCCTCCCCCAGTGCCCCCTTTCCCTCCAGCAATGCCTCCCACCCAGTTCATGTCCATGGGTTGTGCGTGTTAAGTTCTTTGGCTTCTCCATTTCCTATGCTATTCTTAACTTGCCCCTGTCCATTCTGTTCCTACCATTCATGCTTCTTGATCCCTACACCACTTCCCCCTTTCTTTCCCTTCCCCCTCCCAGTTGATAACCCTCCAAATAATACCTGTATCTATGATTCGGTTCCTGTTCTAGTTGTTTGCTTAGTTTCTTTTCGTTTTTATGTTTTTAGATTCAGTTGTTGATAGTTGTTATTTTAATGTTCATAGTTTTGATTTTTTTTTTTCTTAAATAAGTCCCTTTAACATTTCATATACTAATGGTTTGGTGATGATGAAATCCTTTAGTTTTTTTTCATATCTGGGAAGCTCTTTATCTGCTCTTTGATTCTAAACAGCTTTGCTGGGTAGAGCAATCTTGGCTGTAGGTTCCTGCTTTTCATGACTTTGAATATTTCTTGCCAATCCCTTCTAGCCTACTAAGTTTCTTTTGAGAAATCAGCTGACAGTCTAATGGGAACTTCCCGGTAGGTCACTCTCTGTTTTTCTCTTGTCGCTTGTAAGATTCTCTCTTTATCTATAGCCTTTGGCATTTTAATTATGATGTGGCTTGGCGTGGGTCTCTTTGGGTCCGACTTGATGGGGACTCTCTGTGCTTCCCGGACTTGCGTATCTATTTCCTTTACCAAATTGGGGAACTTTTCTTTCATTATTTTTTCAAATAGGTTTCCAATTTCTTCTTTCTCTTCTCCTTCTGGCATCCCCTATGATGCAAATGTTGGACCTCTTGAAGTTGTCCCAGAGGCTGCTTATATTGCCCTCATTTTTTTTTATTATTTTTTTCTTCTTTTTATTCTGATTGGTTGTTTTTTGCTTTCTCACATTCCAAATCATTGATTTTATTCTTGGCTTCATCCACTCTATTGTTGTTTCCCTGTAAAGTGTTCTTAATTTCAATTAGTGAATCCTTTGTTTCTGATTTTTTTTTTATGCTGCTGAGGTCCTCACTAAGTTCCTTGAGCATCCTTATAACAAGTGTTTTTGAACTCTGCATCTGATAGATTATCTCCATTTCGTTTAGCTCTCTTTTTTTTTTTTTTGGAGTTTTGAGCTGTTCTTTCATTTGGGCCATGTTTCTTTGTCTCCTCATTTTGGGAGCTTCCTTGTCTTTATTTCTTTGTATTAAGTATTCCACATCTTGGTAGTGTGGCCTAATGTAGTAGATACACTATAGGGTCCACTGGCACAGCCTCCCCTATCACCCTAGCTGGGTACTCGAGTTATACCCTTTTGTGTGGGCTGAGTACACCCTCCTCTTGTAGTTGAGCCTTGCTTGCTGTTGGAAGATCAATGGGAGGGATTTACTCAGGCCAGTCAGCTGCAAGGATTGGCTGTGACCACTTACCACCAACATCTGCCCTGTGGAGGATCAGATGTGCAGGAGCAGGGTGGTGGTGCTATGAAGTGGCTTAGAGCTGTCCAGTGAGTGCTTTGGCCCTGGGGTTTCCTGGGTGGTGCAGGCCAAGGTCAGCTCCCACCTGTGTTTTGCTCAGGCCACCCTTCCTGAGCTATAAAGCAATATAAGAAGGCTGCTACTTTTACTGGGCTTGGATATTCCCAGGCAAAGCCAAGGTGTCAAACTAATCTGGCTGGTGCTAGTGCCCTGTCTGGAGCTCACTGAGGCCAGCTGTTGCTTGTTTGATAAAATTTAGGAAGATGTGAAACATGAGACAAGACCAGTTACTCATATGGAAAAGCAGCTTGGGTGGGACGGAGTCTCTAAGGATCTCCAAGATGGGTCAACCTGTTACCCAGGTTGATGGAGTCTCAAATATGGCACCAGCCTGCCAGCTCTGTAGCTCTGCAGGGGGAGGGCTCATAAAAGGGACAATAGCCTCTGCCTGCCTCAATGCCAGACACTTCAGCCTCTCCTAGTATGCCACTGTACCCTTCAAGCTGCCACCCCAGCACTAGAGCTCAGAGGGAGTGAATCTGAGTAGGTGAGTCCATGTGTGGGTTTTTTAAGAGGAAATGCTTGGGGCTCCAGAAGTTTCTTCCATTGATTCAATTGCTACTGGTCTTGCAGCCAGAAGTTGTGGGTACTTATCTTGCTGGCACTGGAACATTTGGCTGGGAAGCCTGGTGTGGGCCTGTGACTCCTCACTCCCAACATATCCCTTCCGGATTTTTTTCTACCACACGTGGGTGAGAGACCAGCCTGTTCTGTGTCTGCGCCCCTCCTATCAATCTCAATGGATGTGAGATTTAACTCCTTATCTGTCAGACGAGTTTCCACTTAACTCGATTTCTGACATTTCTGAGTGATGGTTGTTCAATTTTAGTTATAATTCTGATGTGGTTGTGCAAAGGGGCGAGCCATGTTTGTCTATGCCACCATTGTAAAATTTGAGTTCTGATACTGTTACCTACTGATTGTTTATTCTTGGGCAACTTACTAGACTTCTCTAAATCTCAGTTTCTTTTTCTGCAAAATGGGAACAGTAATTATCTCACATCTGTTCTAAGATTAAATGAGATGTTAAGCGCTTAGTACATAGTAAATACTCAATAAGTACTAGATTTGTGCCTATTCAAACCAACTTCCCATTACTGCCTTCTAGTTATGGTTTCCAAACTACTCCTGGAGACACAGAACTCTACTTCAACCAAAGTAACTGTGGTAGCTCTTTCCTTTTATATGTTAAGGTTCAACATTAAAAAAATATTTTGGAAGGTTCTTCTGCCAAAAAATAAATGTATAAAATCCACTGCCCTAAGGGCATTCTCTCATCCAGCCAGCCATGCTCTTTGCAAATACAATTACCTTGTATTTGGTAACACCTATTACTCCTCCCTCCTTAACACTCAACTGTGAAGTCTTCCCTAGTCATCACTCCTGAGCCCCTTAACACACACTCGAGTTGATTAAGACTTCCCATTCAAATTATGAAAATTCATTTCCAAAAAGCAAATAGTCAACAGTAGCACACCTCTCCCCAAAGATTCCTATACAATGAGAACCCCTCATAACCAGGTGCAGAAGTACTGCACAATGACTCCCATCATTTCTGAGGTAGTGTACACTTCACATCTGCAAAGAATGAACAGTAGCCTTTGAATATGAGGGAGAAAAAAGGTGAAAGAAGCCGGCTGGTTTCCAACCAGCAAGAACTTGGAAAAATAGTACTATTTTATTTATATCCAAATGATTAGTATATTAAAAGAAAAAATAAATGCAATGGAAACTCTATGACATCCATTTCCCACAGCTTGATCTCAACCTGAGAAATGGCTTTTCTGCTTAGAGAGCCACAGGAAACCTCTGCTTACATTTTATGTTTTATGTGAAGTGTGTTCCTTTTTCTTTCTACTACTATATAGACTCCAACTGCAGAGAAAAAGAGCCAAGGCAAGAACCAGTTTTGGGGAAAATGTGTGTGTATATGGGGGGGGGGGGTGGCGGCAATAGCACAATTAAACTGTGCTGTTGAATGGTTCCCCTATTTATAATACTGAAGCCACAGTGGAACACCACTAAATGAGATGACGCATACCCTGCTACTATGTATTTCTTTTATTCCACCCACCCATTACCTCCATCAAAAAAATCTAAAACAGGTTGAGCCGTAGACAATATCTTTGAACAGAAAGTATTCATGACACAGAAGCTTAATCTTACAAATTATTAGTTTAATAGTAACTTAAAATACAGGTATAGGAAAAACAGACTATTCTAGGAGGGGGAAAGCAGATGGTAAAAAAAACAAAACAAAACAAAAACCCAAACACTTTTTTAAGAAGGACAACAAATATATTCAGGCACAAGATCTGCATCAGAAACATTGTTTTCTTTCTTTCTTTCTTTTTGTACATTTAAAAAACTTACCCTGAAGAGATTTTCCCAATCCCTGGCCCAGCTTCCACCCATGTTTCTGGAGTAAGCGATGTCCAATATTATCCTGACAGACAGAACAGAGAGACAAACCAAAAATATTCCGATAATATATTCTTCCCTTCCTAGTGACATATAAACAGGTGATGAGCAAGAGATAAGTCTACATATATGCATGCAAAAAAGGTGCTAATAGTAGGGTAAATGTATCCAATAAAGGGACATTAATGTAAAAAGAAATGCTGGCTAGTATTTTATATGGAAAGAATATAGAGGGTGAGGGTCCTTTCTGATGGTGTGCTGGGCAACTTTTGTACATAACATTTTAAAAAGGAGAAAAAGGGGAAGGGGAAAAGAAGGAAGAATACATTTATGAAGTTTTAAACTAACATTAAAAAAGCATAAAAATCAAGGTACTTATACAATCATATCCACCACCTAGACAGCACCACTTTAAGATTTTTTTTAAAAGAAGATCTACATTGTGTTTAGTTATATTGTTTATGTGTCAGGCTTTCATGATACAAAGTAAGTTGTCAGTGTAAGACTGCCCCACCACTAGAAATGAAAACACAATCAGAGCAAAATCCAGGCTAGACTTGATTGGTTTTTAAATATATATAAAATATAAATATTTAACTAGCATGCAGCCAATATTAAACTGAAAAAACAGTGAGGTTAGTAAAACAAGAAATTAAACTGATTAAACAGAAAAATAAAATGAGCTCAAGCACAGACTGAGTGATGCATTTCAACATGTAATCTAACAAAAATGCTAAAATGTTAGAATGAAACAGGCCTAGCAATAAGTTAACAGTAAAGAACCATTAGTGCATGTAGGGGGAAAAAACCAATATACATAATGTCTCATCTTCCTAGGAGCACACTGGAAAGGGTATTTCAATGTAAATTGTATGAAAAGACACCAGAAACAACAATTAAATGTCAGCTTTCGTGTAAGGAGTCACAATCTTAGAAACCTCTGCATACCTTTGTCCCATTCTTTGCTTTTTTACTAATACTGTCCAGTACAGAAACAAAGCTAAAATAACCTTTAACTGTATCAGATAAAATGATGCTACTTATCCAAAGGAAGGCATTTAAAAATTATAAACAAGTGTTCTATATGTATTAAAATTTATTTTACAGTGCTAATCTGGTATCACCATTCGAAAATAATTTTGTATTTCCCAAAATCAATTTAAAAGCTAACAAAACCATAAAACTTTGTATAAAAATAGAACATCTCATATGAAACTGTTTTTTACCTTTTATTTAGCTCCATACCAATAATAAAACGCTCTTTGGAGCAATAGAGGAAAGAAAAAAGTTATTTTACTGTTACTTTCTCTGACAGAAAGTTAGAGGTGGAAGGTTAACCTTCCCCAATGTTCTGTTTTTGTTTTGTTTTGTTTTGTTTTTTAAAGGACAGTTTTCTTCTACAAGTTTATGACCTCATACAAACTGGAAAACTGAGCTGAGTAGCTGAGTACTTCATTGATGGGGAGAAAGAGGTCAGCAGGCTTTTTAAAAAATAAAAATGAAGCAAAAGATAATGAAAAACTTGTTTCTAAAACAAAAGATACTACTGTTTCAAATATATGTATGTGTGTGAGTATATGTATATACACCTACATACACATACATATGCACATACAATATCATTATGGTACAAAAAAGGTCACTGGAAATTTTTTGCTAGGAACGGAAAGAATCAGAAAATGCTATGATTATATGTGATGCCAGGTGATGACTTCTGCATTATTATACATCACAAATACTTGATCTAACTCTGCTGCCTCTTCTTCCCCTCTCTCCTCCCAAAAGCATCCCCTTTACCAGTACTAAGTACTTAAATATTTATAAATAACCTCACCGCAATAAATAAATAAATAAATAAATAAATAAATAAATAAATAAATAAATAAATGCCTTAATGCAAGCAATGCCAGCAGAGAATGAAAAGGTGCAGAGGCCTTTAGTACACTACTAGGAAAATACACTTACCTGCACATACCACCCTTATTAACTCCTACAACTGAGTAACTACAGACAGGACCAAGAAAGCAGAATGACTCCAAGATTATGTGGTTGATTAAATAATTGTTTAATTTTTTAATAGACTACTGTTGTAAGTGTACTTGGCACAGAGATTTATGGTATTAAACCCTGCTGACAAAAATTGCTGCCCCCTTTTTTATTTAAGAATACTCAATCTTTGGCTAAGTGGAGATGAGACATTATGCTGACCGTGTTATATTATGAATGCACTAAAATAAACAGACAGATGAAGCAGTATGCTATTTCCAAAAGCAGTGCAAGTGGAGTGAAAGCATTTCCATACGAACCTGGCTTTAAAAACTGGGCTGTCAAAAGAACAGTTAAATGTAACACAAAGTAAGAAACTGTCCATTCACTAATGGTCGTTTTTTTTGTCTTGTTTTCAATTCACTGCTTGCAATTAATGTATTTACTAAAGAGTGAAAGCATAAGTAAATTCACGAGTCAAGACCAGCTGAGAGGTTCAAGAGCAGCGTGTTGTGACTGACAACAGTGAAAGGAAAAGCAAATGTTAAAGGGAGAGGGAGAAAAAAGAAAAATTTAGAGTTATACACATTAGCACCACTTTTACAAAACCACTCAAGATGGCTGTCACCTTCTCAAAAAAGCTACTGATGCAAAATGGCAGTGGCCTTTCTCTTCTAAAACTTTAGGTGAAAACTGTTCTTTAATTAAATCTACTTTCCCAAGTGTGAACAGGGGATGAATTGTCAGGAACTATATTAAAATCATGAACATGCCACTCTATGTCCTTGTGATTATAACAAAGGCAACATAAACAGTAGACAGAAACCCCAGAACCTCCTGTTCACCAGCCTCCTAGACTAAGTGAATGACTGACAGGGGAGATCTGGACCCTCCCTAGCATCCCAGACTACCTGCTTTTGGAGGAATAAAGGCAGCTCTGTAAAGGGCTAGTATTCAACACGGCCCCTTTTCCTACTAAAAAAGAAAAGTTTTACAAACACCTGTCAAAAATCCAATAGGTTTAAGGATGATGGATACCACAAGGAAGGCACACCAAAATACCTTCTACAAAGCAGAGCAAAGCAGACTTGTCTACCTCTGAAATGATCAAAATGTTCATTGAACGTTCACTGTGAAACAATAAGGGATTCAATCACCAGCCTGTGAAAATAATGAACCTACTCTTCTCTCTGTTTAGGGTTGTGGCTTTGCCAATTATTTTCATTAATATTATTTATAGCCCAAATAGGTAATCTAGACATAGCAAGAGCAGTGAGCACTAAATTAACTTCTAAAATAGTAACAACTACTATTTCAGTCACTGTAATAGTTGATAAATTATCTTTGTTTTTTATTTTTTTTTAAGATTTTATTTACTTATTTTTAGAGAGGTGGAGATCAAACCCACAAGCCAGACTGAGAATCTAAAGAGCAACCCGTTGCTTTGCAGGACAGCGCCTAACCCACTGAGCTACACTGGTCAGGGCTTCAGGTTTTTATTTTTAAACAGAATATAAAATTTGGTGTTTAAGTATAATCTTGTAGGACCAAAAAAATAGGAAAATTTTCCCTTTTTAAGCACAGTCTGGTTTATGACTGAGGGGCACAAGAGCCTAATTTAAATGCACATGGAAGAACTACAGGAAAATACTAATTGTAAAATAATTGACAAAGCAACTGAATTTTTACCCAAGGATGGTAGGCAAAAAGCTGGTTTTCCAAAACCTGTTAGTTCCTGTCTATGCCCAAAACTCCAAAATGGTGGCAGGGCGGCACTTTCTTTGGTTAGGCATGAAGTTCTTCTTAATTCTGGTTAAACTATGAAGCTGAGCTGAAAATCCAAACTATTTTTACCTAAGTTACCTCAGTTAGCTTTTAAAACATTTTTTTTCTAGTTCAAAAATTAAATGCATGATAAAATGCTACATTTTTATCTTTTGTTCCCCTGTAATATCTGTATGAAACTATAATTTTAAGTAAGATTTTTAAAAGAAGGTATATTATGAACTACCAACATGCTGAAAACACATCAGCAAAATTTTAAAATTTAAAAAAAATGTAAAAAAACATTATTAACTGTTTCAGTCATCCCTCAACATTTCTATTTATTAAATATCAGGGAGATATTTGGCCAGGAAATTTTGCTCTGCTGCATAAAGCTGTATACCATTCAGAGTAACGACAATCATTTTGGCAACAGCACCACCAATCTGTATAATGCGAGTCTGCCAAAAACACGGATAAAAATTTACTTTATTGTGTGGGGTTTATTCAAAGTTTTAGAATAGCAATTATGTCTCAAGAGAAACTGTACTACAATTATGTCAATGACTGAATTAATATTAATTCAACATTGAATTTTTAGTTGACAGCCACGTTCAATTTATACCACTTAGTCTATATTCAACAGTGACAAAAATGGTTAAGTCTCTTGAGTGGATTGTAAGCTTTGCTGATTGTGTATTAAAGACTCTATAAGCAAAAACCAAATGCTACTAAGGTGAACCCATGCAAACAAGTTGTAAAAATTCCCAAAACAAAAAATCTATATAGCTCACTACAGATGACACAATGAAGACTAGAGAGAAAACCATATAGTAATGCTACACCATTCAGCTCCAAGAAGCACGTTATTTATAGTGCAGTCCGCATATGGTCACTGCTAAATGTCAAATCGGCAGTCTTACAGGGTTACAGTTTGGAACTAGTGGAGTCCACAGATCTAAACAGATAGGTTAGAGGACAAAACCCAATTACACGTAGACTTCTAAATCCTTAGTGAACAAAGTGAACATCAGCAACTGGAGTTTGAAAACTTACATTAATTTTTAAAGCCTGCCTGGTCAACCTGACAACTATATAAAGGCAGGATTTTAATCAGTCAGGTAGAACAGAGACCAACTACTAGTTCATGGGTACTTTTACTTCCAACTGCAACAATGACAACATAGTTTATGTCTATGATGCAGGCATTCTGCTCCATGTACACCTTAGAATCACTCATTTGATTTCTTGTCTTCTTTCTTTGGTAAGGGTCAGATAAAACTATATATTCTAAATCACACCAATCAATTCTTAAAACTATGGTGCAATCCTAGACTGGGCAATCCATGGCTTTAGATTAAGTTTTGTTTTGTAAATATTTTATCTTTAAGTATGTGAAGGTCATAATTATTATAGTTGGGACCTAAAAATCCCATAAAGCAATAACTTAAAATTCAAGTTCTATAAAGTTTTTTGTAATAAGGGTAAAATGTTAACACTTTCCACCTTCTCTTTAATTCGTATATTCAAATTGTCTAGTGATTCTTTCATAATTTTCTTAGAATGGTATTTTATTCTTGACCAGAAATTTTACTGAAAGATACTTAAATATATCTTTATAACAAAGACTATGAAATACTTTACAAATGCTAGATTTTTAAGTGTTTTCAACATTTCCTGATTGAAATTAAAATACCTATATCATCTAACAAATGTAAGCTTCAGGAGTTTACTAAAAGCATAATGCATTATTGCATCTTGTATCTCATTTACCACCTTGCTGGTCTGCAACAAATTTACCCTATTACAAAACAAAAGACCTTAATCCTATACTCACAATAACCTTTCAAACAGGTAAATTCTTGGCACAAACCTGTGCAGAGACTTCCACGGTTACCAGCTGCTGCAGATTACCTTTGTTAAATAAAAAAAAAATGACTAGACCTTTAGCTCCTGCAATGATCTGTAGACTCCCAAAGCTGCATATTTCCAGCCACTTTTGAGTTGCATGCTGTAGCAAAACAGTCAGCACCTCTCATAGATATTGCTGCAGAGAAAGACTTTAATTCAGCAGAGACTCTTTCTGTGTGTTTGAAGCAACTATTTCCCACCTTAGAACAAGACAGCTCAATATAGCCAGCCAGTCATAAAACTAATATACACCTACTTGGTGGGCATTCCTTAGGTTATTAGGTTCTTTTTTTGCAAGGGAGGGGGTTGGGGATACCAAACTACTTACTTTAATGCAAATCATTTTAAGAGTGTCTTAAAAAACTTTAAATTTATCCCCAAATTTGGTAACAGAAATAAAATACCCCCAACTAGTATGTCCCACTTCTATCTAATGTGAGGTAAGCTATGAAGCTCCTCCTCCTATCTAAATTACCGCAGCACAAATAATGCATATATTTATATATTTCAGGAATAAATTTATAAGTATAATTTAGTAATATGTATCTCTGAGCATATGCTTATTTAAAAATTAAATATACAGCCTGAGTGCCTTATCATTTGCCATTTTAAGTGGGGAAGATAATACTATTCAATAAATGGGACAGAGCAATTCCATTGCTACCCATTGGCATTACTCAAAAATGATTTTTCAGTCAGACTGTCTTCTGAGAGTGTTCTCCCTGTGACGTATGCTGGGGAAAATCCTGGACAGTGTGGGAGGAAAAAGAGCACTAGTCTCACGTGCCAAAGGAATGTTCAGAAAAAACCCTTAAAATTAGCTCTCAAAGAAGGCATGTTTTATATAACTTAATTTAGTGCTTTTTAAAAATCTTTGTTGATTATAGTGATAATAAATACTAGGGTGCAAACTTAGTCTAATTAAATTTTCTGTATTAAGTCAGAGTACCCACAGAGGCTAATATTCTTATAGCCTAAGAATATTAAACCATGTACCTTGTAGAATATGGTACGTGGACCTTGCTTCTGACAGTTCTGTTCTTAAACTTTGATCACCCCTAAAACCATTTAAATTAAATTAGAGCAATGAAATTATTTTTCAAGTACAAGGTAACTGAGCTAGTTAGCCTACAGATTTCACTGTAAAATTCTGCTTTGTGGTAATTCCCAAGATGATACAGAACAAAGCAAAAACTTCAGTGATTTTTTTAACTGAGCAAAATGGGCTTGGCATTTATCCTTAAGTCAAAACGAGACTGGGCTCTCAGCACATCAGATGTGAATTCTCCCTCTGCAGCATTATCACATGCGTCATCAATTACTGCCATGCCTAAGTCTAGCATCATGCCAGCACGTTAAGACAGAAGGTACTATATGCAGTGTTCACTGGACCAGAAGAACAGAAATAAGAAGGGAAAGTGGGGGAGAAAGAAACCCTAGAGAAGAAATTAAAAAAAAAAGGCAGACCGTGCAATACAAACCAGATCATGGCTGCTTATCTAATATGGGCCAACTGCTGTGGAAGAAAAATGTCGAACACCCCAAGTTGTGTAAATTTCTGTAAACATCTAAACACACACACAAACACACAACACCAACCTAATTAGGAACATAAATATATGTTGATCCTTTACTATATTACAGTTGTGAAAATAAAAGCTAAAGTTAAATATCTGTACTCTCTAAACTGCCTCATTTTCCTGAGAGAGGGGAAGAAGCTAGTGTTTCTTAAAGGGGGAGAAGAGATGTCTTGACTGTTATATAAAGATTAAGATTCCCTCTTTGATCATTTTTCACTCAAACTCAAATAACTCACTGAAACCCTTATTAAATTATGTACACTTAAGCACAAATATTAAATACTGACAATACTGACAAGTTTAGACATTTTAACAATGGACTGTGTAATCTGAAAATAAAGGGGTTTTCAAAATAAAAACAATGTTCAAAAATGAAGATTTGAAAAAAAATTAAGTCAGAAAAATAAATCTCCTTTTTGTATTGCTTTGTATCAATATCCAAAACTAAACTATGTAAAGAGATAGAAAGAAAGAAAGAATCAACTTTTGACAAAACCCAGACATCTCTTAAACTATGGAAACCAAATTTACAATGTTTTCACAAGAGTCTGGTAAATAAAACGTGTTAGTCCTTAACTCTTCCTATGGATTGTATGAACGTGTTGCCCAGGAAAAGTGAAGCTTTTAAAGGATCAAAATACATTTTACTCCTTTATTCAATTTATAAAAATGCTAAACTTTTAACCTGCTATCTGTAACAGAATGGGCCAAAATGAATTTTTTTTCTAAAAATTCTAAATTTCTAGATTTTTCAGACTAATATCCCAACATACTGAATATTAGATTATATCCCAAACTCTATTTGATTACTGTCAGGCATGCAAGAAAATAGCTCTAGACTGTACTGAAAGTTGGAAGTTTAACTTCATTCACATCGAGTGTCACACGAACACTACCTAACTAGCTAGCTATGACCCAAAATTAAGCGGTGATCATCTTACCGATTCAATAGGCTTGTCAAGTGATGCTTGTTCAATTTCCAAATGTCCTTCTTCATACTGATCAAAGTGATTACCCTGAAAAAATAAGACTACAGTTATTTTTTCAAAAGCAATCAATCAAGGGGCTATTTTTAACTTTTCACACTTTTGTAATAGACAACCAAAACTGTGCCACAAATTCAGACTTCTAAAAAATCTTAACAATTTATTAGGAATCTAGTAATGTGACCCCTTCTTAAGACAAATATTGAGATGACCAACTAAAACACTACCAATCATTGGGATATTATAGCCTTCTCAGACCGGCTATGTTAGGGAGACTCCAGAATCTTAAAACCAATGGACTATATTACGTTTTACTTTTCATAAACAATCTTGTACTAAAGAATAATGTCATAGTAATAAGAACACCACAAATAAAATTTATAATACTGTTTGATGTTGGTAGCACTGCTTTTAACTGAAACTGCTAGAACATTGCATTTTAAATAATCAAGATTTAACTCCCAAGATTCAAGGGATTTAAAAACACAACCTCTTGACACAGAATCCCCAAACACAGCTATTTCTCAAACAATTTGCCAAGCGAGATAAGCATGCCTGTACGTATTTGACCATACCCTGGGGCAAGCTATCACTACAACTAGAATCAAAAAGTTCAACTGAAGATAGGTGCAGTCAACTAGAAGTTCTCTCTAACTCTGGTTTTTTCCTGATCTCCCTGCTCCACTAAAAGGAAGAACTAGTAATTTGGCTTTATATCAGAATATCAATTTTCTGGTCCCCTACTTGTTACAAAGTAAAGGGCATGAGGATTTGAGTCTTAATTGATTTGAATTAAAAGACCAGACTTCAGTCTAGCCTAAACTGATTCAGTGTGTGGAGTGGTATGACAATATGAATGTTAATCTAACAAAAAGATACTTTGCTTTTTCAAGGTAAACTTTTAGTTGCATAAATAAACTTTAACCATAGAGAGCTCTAACATAACTTGCCATAAATATATGCTTACTTCCTTCTCTCATCAGGCTATGAAGTCCTTTAGGACAAGAACGGAGTCTTGTTTACCTCTTACAACCCCCAAGATTTAATACAGTGGCTAAATATTTAGAGAACAATAAAAGAATTGTTAAAATTGTGCTAAAATTGTGTGGTAGTGATGAAAAAGTTCTGGAACTACATAGTGCTGATGATAATGATCCTAAAACACTGTCAGTGTACTTACTGCCACTAAACTGTACACTTTAAAAGAGTTAAAATGGTAAATTTTATGTGCATTTTACCACTATAAAATATTAAAAAATAAAATTGTGTGGTAAATCTTTCTAAAAGAAGAAAGGAGTAACAGGACAGAGATAGATTTTTCAAAGACTAAAAAAGCAAATCTTAAAAATCAAAATAGGAGTTAAGAGAAGGTATTCCAATATGGAGGAAAAGCAATAATCAACAAACACTAAAAAATTGGGGGGAAAAAAGCTATCAATCCTGAAAGTCTGTATTAATTTAATCTCCAACATTTTGTTAAGTAATCTTTTAAAAAATTACACCTGCCTCTTGTCATTTTAACTTCTGCAACAGTTAAAAGATTAAGTTATTTAAGGTGTTAACTGCAAAGTACCTCTCAATTCCTACATGATAAACATTCAATACTTACATTAACTTAAACCTCATAATACCACAGAGCACCAATGTCCAGCCAAATCTCATAATTCTCTTTTCGCTCTACAGCTCTATATAATTTTTAAAAAGATTTTATTTTTTATTTTTGGAGAGAGGGGAAGAAGGGAGGAAGAGAGGGAGAGAAACAACAATGTGCGAGAGAAACATCGATTAATTGCCTCTTTTAAGACCTGCCCTGCAACCCAGGCATGTGCCCTGATAGGGCTCTGTATGATTTAATGATAAAAGAATCTCATCCCACCAATTGGGAATTATTTTTATTTTTAAAGTAATTTAGCCTTTAAAATATTTAATTTAGGACAACTATGCTTTAAATTTAAAAAAATACTGTCCAAAAATTTGTAACTATCTAAGATGATTTAACCTCTAGCACCAGCTTCGTATATATTATTCTAGAGCCGTCTATGCATGTTTTTTATTTTATTTTGATGTGCAGATCTATAAATTTTAATACATATAGATTCATTTAACCACCATAATGTATTTACAGAAAGGATTTAAACTTTTTCAATGCTTAACCCTGGCTGGTGGGTGTGACTCGGTGGGTTTGAGCACCAGCCTGTGAACCAAAGGGTCACTGGTTGGATTCCCAGTCAGGGCACATGTCTGGGTATCCACCCAGGTCCCCTGCTGGGGGCATGGGAGAGGCAACCAACGGATGTTTCTCTGGAATATTAATTAGCGTTTCTCTCCCTCTCCTTCTCCCCCTTCCCTTCTTTCTGAAAATCAATAAATAAAATCTTTTTTAAAAGCTTACTCAATTAATTGTAAGTAAAGAAGCTCAAATTCCAAACCCAAACTGCAGTAATTTCAAAGTTCATGCTCTTTCTCTTAAGCTACTTTGTGACTTTCTTTTTTTTCCAGAAAGAAAAGGCAAAAGGGAACACTGGGAGAAGAATATCATATTTTCCATAGCTATTACAGATTTAAAATGCAGATGATATTCACTGTAGCATTTCTCTAATATATATATAAAAGTAGAAACAAATGTACAAGAGGGGAAGAATTTAAGACTATTTTATTAATGCAACTCTTAGGAGTCATTAAAAAAGTTTTGAAACTGTATAAAATATGTTAATTTTAAGTTAAATACAAGGGGAAAAATAAAAAAGTAGTTCATTGATTCTAACTGTGTAAGACTATGTGGACAAGAACTAAGCAAGAGGTATTCTGCAAATGTAACAGGAACTGATAAACGTATCTGAAGAAAAATATCTAATAAACATCTAAAGTTTATTTTTTTTCAAAATGTAAGTATCTGTTAATTTTAGTGACAGCTGACTTTAACAGCCTGAGAAATATTCCACAAATAACCATAACTAACTTAGTGAACTGAGAGATTACTTCTCACTTACGAGTATCTGTTTGATCTGTATAATAAACCAACACTCGAAAAGTAGAAACACTAGTTTATACTGTTCACTTTTTAAAGAATACACCCTTTTAAACACTAGGAACCACAATACCCAGTAACAAAGAATAACACCTACCAACAAACAACAACAAAAAAGGGTATTTTTCAAACAAGTAAAATGATCACATCTTCCATCATTTCAGTTCTTTAAACTAGTTACCAATTGTAAGTCCTGATTTTATTGCTAACTTGCTGTACCACTGCATACAAATCATGTTATATTTCTCATCCATTGTATATTCATTTATAAAATGAAGGATTTGATCTAGACACTCTTTTATATTATTTCTTGGTCTAAAATTGCATAAATTTGCAGATTTAAACTAAATTAAATTTTCCCTATAGAAAATGGCTAATTGACTAAAATTTGTTAATGCAAAAACATAAATACCTCCCTGTCTGGGTAGCTCAGTTGGCTGGAATGTCGTTCTGATATACCAAAACTGCGAATTCATCCCAGGTCAGGGCACATACAAGAGCAACCAATGAATGCATAAATAAGTGGAACAACAAATCAATGTCTCTCTCTCTCTCATCAATAAATAAAAATAAAAATAATAAATACCATCAAATCCCACAAAAGCAGATAAAGCATAAAACACTTTTCATCTGCCACCAAAATAAATGTAGCCTCATCTAATGACATGGAAACCAAGTAAAAGCAAACAACAAACTAGGCAATTTTGTGTTTGGTGATGATTTTTTAGATCAATACCAAAGGCATGATCCATGAAAGAAATTGATAAACTGGACTTAAAACTTCTGTTCTTCCATAACAGTGTCTTCCATAGACACTGTTAAGAGAGAAGACAAGCTACAGACTGGAAGATAATATTTGCAAAAGACACATCTGATAAAAGACTATTATCTAAAATATACAAAGAACTCTTAAAATTAAACAAAAACACAATTAAAAATTTCAGATCTGAAGTGACACCTCACCGAAGAGATACGCAGATGGCAAATCAGTGTATGAAAAGATGCTCGACATCATTTATCATTTGGGAATTGCAAATTAAAATGAAATACCACTACATATTAGGATGGCTAAAAACCAAAACACTAACAACGTCAAATGCTGACAAGGATGTGGGAGCAACAGGAATTCTCATTCATTGCTGGTACGAAGGCAAAATAGTACAAACCCCTTTGGAAGACAGTTTGGGAGTTTCTTACAAAATTAAACATACTCTTACCATATGACCCACCAGTTGCATTCCTTGGTATTTACTCAAACGAGTTAAAAATTATGTCTACACAAAATCTTGCACACAATGTGTACAGCAGCTTTATTTGTAATCACTAAAACTTAGAAGTAACCAAGATATGTTTCAAAAAAATTAACTGTGATACATCCAAACAATGAAATACTATTCAGTGCTAAAAAGAAATGAGCTATCAGCCCTGGCTGGTACGGCTCAGTGGATTGAGTGCCAGCCTGTGAACCAAAAAGTTGCCAGTTCAATTCTCAATCAGGGCACATGCCTTGATTACCTGCCAAGTCCCCATTGGGGGGTGTGCGCAGGAAAAATGAGCTACCACAAAAAGACATGGAGGAGCCTTGAATAGTTACTACTAAGTGAAAAAAGCCAGTATGAAATGGTTACATGCTATATGATTCCAAATACAAGGCTTGGCAAAAGTAGGTTCACAGTTGTTGAGTATGCATTAACAGTTTACTCTTGTATTATTTGATTACACCTTTAAAACTACTTTTGCCCACCCCTGTATATAACGTTCTGGAAAAGCATGAAACTGAGAAGAGGAGGGTGGTTCAGTGGTTACCAGGGGGGAAGAAGAGAAGAACAGGTACAGCGCAGGAGATTTTTAGGGCAGTGAAACTATTATGTATGATACTATAATGGTGTGTACGTATCATTATACTATATTTGTCAAAACCCACAGAACCACACCAAGAGTGAAACCTAATGTAAACTAGGACCTTGGCCGATAATAATGTCAGTGTTAATGTCAGTTGGTTATCTCTTGTAAAAAATGTACCAACCTGGTACAAAATGTTGACAGTGGGGGGAGGCTCTGTTAATGAAGAGGAAAATGGGTATATGGAAACTATACTTATAGCTTAATTTTGCTGTGAATCTAAAACTGCTCTAGGCCCTGGCTGGGTAGCTCAGTTAGTTAAGAGTATCAACCTGATATACCACGCCAGGTTCAATCCCCATTCAGGGCACATGCAAGAATCAACCAACAAATGCATAAATAAGTGAAACAACAAATCACTGTTTCCCTAAAAATCAATCAATCAATACATACGTAAAACTGCTCTAAAATATAGCCTATATGTATTTTTAACCCTCACCTGAGGATACATTTATTGATGGGGGGGTGGAGAGAGAGAGAGAAACAGCGATGATCAGCTGCCTTCTGCCCCCCATCATGGACCTAACCCGCAAGCTAGGTGTGTGCCCTGACCAGAACAGAATCTGCAACCTTTCAGTGAGTGGGATGATGCGCTAACCAACTGAGCCACACTGGCCAGGGCTAAATCTATATATTTTTTAAAAATAAACAACAAAAAGATAACGTTAATAAATTGAATAACCCCCAGTCAGTATTTCTAAAGCATTTCTTCCAAACAATGTCCATTTAAAAACTTTACAAGGCTGTAAAACTGATAATAATATCTAAGAAACAAAGCAAAGGTAGTAGGGCTTTCTTTCACTTTTTACTTTCTTATGATGTAACGTGAACTATTTATTTACTTACTTATTTATAGAGGAGGGGGAAGGGAGGGAGAGAAATATCCGTATGAGAGGAAACATCAATTAGTTGCCTTCCACATGCATTCCAACCAGACTGAGCCTGCAACCCAGGCACCAACCCTGACTAGGAATTGAACCCTCAACCTTCTGCTTTTTGAGATGCCACCCAACCAACTGAGCCACACAGGCCAGGCCAGGGCTGATATGACCTGAACAATATCTACTTTTATATTGGTTTTTAAAAATACATTTTAGACCTGGCTGGTGTAGCTCAGTGGATTGAGTGTGGGCTGCGAACCAGGCATCGCAGGTTCGATTCCCAGTCAGGGTGCATGCCTAGGTTGCAGGCCATAGCCCCCAGTAACCGCATATTGATCTGTCTCTGTCTCTCTCCCCCTTCCCTCTCTAAAAATAAATAAATAAAATCTCAAAAAAAAAACAAACCCATTTTAATGAAGGGAGGCACAATATTCTAAAAAAATTAAAGAAATTGTTAGCACAAAGTTTCCTTTCTTGTGACGAGGATATTAGACTAGGTAACATATCTACATATAAGATTAAAGTTCTACTTAGAAGTTCAGTCTAACAAAATATCTGGGGAAGAGTATTTTACAAAACACACTTTAAAGGCATAATTTGTGAACAGTGCAAATAACCTTTAAAAAGACTAAAAAATTAGGGGGCAAGAGCAAGGCTGTGGAACTAGTCTTTACAGTGGTTAACTTAAAAAAAAAAAAGAATCTTGTGTGAACCAGCTTCTGTTTTTATGTTAGACTAACATAAAAGGACATGTTGGTCTAACCCAACACATAATATTCACTCATTTTCTGCCATCTCCTAGAACTTTGTTGGCAGAAGACATATAGATGAAGAAAGAGTGCCTAGACTTAAGGAACACGCCTCATGGAGGAAGAAACAGGTAAACAGATGTTTACAAACAGATTAAGTGCCACGACAGAACAGAGGTGTAAATGAAGAGCTGGGGAAGCACAGACTGGAAGTGTGAGGCAAGACTTCAGAGGGGAAGTGAACTTCAGAGGGGAAGTGAACTGGGTCTTAGCCAGGTGCACGAGAGAAAGAAGTATGGGTAGAAGAGTACAGGGCTGGCTGTACAGGCAGAGGGTTCATTCTCTGGTCTATTATGTACACTGCAGCTTAGTCGAGTGGCATAAGATTTGTTTTCTACGCCCTGGCTGGCGTAGCTCAGTGGATTGAGTGCGGGCTGTGAACCAAAGCATGGCAGGTTTGATTCCCAGCCAGGGTACATGCCTGGGTTGCAGGCCATGACCCCCAGCAACCACACATTGATGTTTCTCTCTCTCTCTTTCTCCCTCCCTTCCCTCTCTAAAAATAAAATAAATAAATTTTTTAAAAAAGATTTGTTTTCTACAACTGTCAGGATTTTTTTTTTAAGGGGGGGTTCAGAATGTATGGAAAACAAAGGGGGAAATTCATGGAGAAGATCAAAGCAATGGAAATTTAAAGGGAACTGCCTTAAAGATTAGATAGTTCCTTCCTCAAAAAAAGAGAAGAATTAAGCTCATTTGGTTAGAGCATCACCCTGACACACCAAGATTGCAGGTTTGATCCCCAGTCAGGGCATATACAAGAACCAACCAAATGAATGCATATATAAGTAGAATAACAAATTGATGCTTCTCTCTCTCACACATTCAAATACATAAATAAATAAGTGAACGAATGAATGAACGATTGAATGAAGCATCCCTGGTTATCACAAAAGACACAGACAGAGAAAATATTACAGATTAGAGACAAAGAATAACTAAATGCAATCAATGTGGAATCCTAGATGGGATCCTGGAACAGAAAAAAGGCATTAGAAGAAAAAGTGGTAAAATTCCAATAAATGTACCAAATTTTATTTCCTAGTGTTGATAATTATATTAGGTTATTGTATAGATACTGTACTAGGGGAAGTTAGGTGAGCGGTATACCAAAACTCTCTGTACTATTTTTGCAACTATACTATAAATTTAAAATTAAAATTAAAAAAGCCTTTTAGTTATGGAATAATCTCCATTCATATTATTAAGAGAAAAACCAAAGTGCTGAAAAATGTGTTTGCATGCTACCTTTTGGAAAGGAAAGCATGCTTAATTATATATTATAAATCTCTGAGAGAACAAACATGTGATTAGAAACAGTGGTTGCTTTTGAGAAGGTTAAGTGCTTTACTTTTTTACTCTGAATCCATGTGCCCCTTTTGAATGCTGTACTAGAAGAGAAATAAAGAAATGAAAAGAGGCAAGAAGGAATAAATATAAAATGTGATTTCAAACACCGAGGGCACAGGGTATAGAAGTAGTGGGGGTAGCAAGTAATAAATATTTTATTTCTTGTGTCTCTCCCCTCCTCCCATTTTTTTCCAAGTCATTCTGATGAACTTAGACCTAAGGAGATCATTCCTTCCAAAAATAGTAATGTATCTGATTATCTAAAGGCCTCAGCAGGGATTTAAATAGAAGTATTTTTTTCTCCTTTACCCTTCTTTCAAAACCTCATTTATATCTCTCAACTCCCATTAGAGCTAGGATGATCACATAAATAAGTCATATAAATCAGGGCACTTGGAGAGTAAATCGGAGTGGTAATAGTAACTATGCCAGGACAAAAGCCATAAACTGGAACATATGGTTAGTCTAGTAAAATCTCACAGATTCCACCCTAGAGCATTCCTAAAATCGAGCCCTACCTTTTTGCACCTGGCTCTATTAAACTGCATACTGTAGGCGTTCCTGTCTCTCTCTACTCCAGATCTCTCCAACCAATATTTATCTTTTGTACTGTATTTACCATTATTTCTTTAGAGATGAGAGATGGCTTACTGTCACTAAGTGGATCTATTAATCATAATCCTATGTCACAACTCAAGTAACATACTTGCTTATAGTCTGGACTTTCTAAATTCAAAACATGATGCTGGTACTACCTTCCATGGACAAAAAAAAATGTAGGTGTGTACAGCAGATAGAGCCGTACTGGATAGCTTCCATCTATGAACAAAACCCGTCCTCCTCTGTGGCCAAATAAATGACAGACTTCATCCCCGTCCCCTTCTCCCTTACTCATTCCAAACAGACTAAGTGTACTATTATCCTAACCAATTCAGAAAAATGCCTCTGGAGGAAAAACCTCCCCAAGAAGAGATGGACATTCTGGGAAATTACTGGTGTCATTTTATTTGGATAGTTAAAATTTATGTCAATTTAGAAAGTGGACAGGAACACCACTGTGGTCAATTCCTCAAAAACCCTAATTTTTCACTATTGTTTTCATAATCATACAGTCTTATTAACAACTTCCAGTATATTATTATAAAAACCAAAGACCTCTGAAGCCACAGAAATAAATCACCATTACCATCTGTCAGCTATATAACCTTGGGCAAATAACCAAACCTCGCACTAGGCCTAGCCCTGTTTCCCCTGCTATAAAATCTAGATGATTACACTACAGTATTACTGCATAGGCTGTGAGGTTTCAAGAGGTACAAAGTAATGCATTATTATTTTAAATATTTTATTTATTTTTTAGAGAGAGAGAAGGGAAGGAGAAAGTGAGGGACAGAAATACCAGTCAATTGCCTCTTCCATGCCCCCAACCAGAAACCTGGCCCACAACCCAGGCATGTGCCCTGACTGGGAACTGAACCAACAACCTTTCAGTTCACAGTCTGGCATTCAAACCATTGAGCCGCACAAGCCAGGACAAATTATTATTTTAAAGCACTGTTGAGGCGAGTCAATAACCCAGAAGAATAAACTCAGTTATTAAATTTAATTATTATATGTAAATTAGTAGGAAAAATAACTTGCTAGCAATCTCAGCAAATAACTTAAGAACTTGAAAACACACTGGGTCATGAGTATGAGCATAGCACACACTTGTCTAAAAATACACATACACCTGTTTGACACATCAAATTTTCTGGATAATTAGACTAGAAGAAACGGTTGGTTTTCAAAAAAGCATTACATTGAAAAATTAGTAATTTTTAAATTAGTAATTTTTAACCCCACAGGAAAAATCAACCTTTTTTTCCCCCCCAAAAAATATATGGAAGCACAGCAAACAATTCTTGAGGCATTCAAAAACGACAGGGAGACAGTAGTTAAGAATTCCTCTGGAACCCAGAGTACTGCATATTATTTCTTACACTACTGGCTGGTATGACAGAGCTCTATGCAGACATTTAGCAAGACTTCTGTCCAAGTCCACATAGAAACAAGTGTATGTATGTAAACCTGTATCACACAAAAGGAAATCCACAACTAAAAGATGACTGCTGTAGTATACACAATATACGATAAAGTGAGATTATAACTATAACACAACCTCCGCACTTGAAATATTCCTCCATTGGCTTCATAGGGTATCACAGAAATAGCTCAACCTAGATAGCCCACAGCACAGCAGGAAGCTGAGCCTCCAGTGTGGGCATTCTCCTCCGCCTCTCCAAAGCCTACGTACTTGTCTTTACTTAACCATTAATTAAAATATCTCCGCAACTTCAAGCAACCTCAAGAACTCATTCAAAGAGTTCTAAGTCCAGTGAGGTGAGATAAATGATAAGAAAGTATACATAGTAGAATAGGTAAAACAGCACAGTGGTTAAAGGCTGAAACTGCCCCAAACTACCTAAAAGCCATCTTTTCAACGAGCTATGTGAACAGGATTAAGTTTTTCATTTGTAAAATGGGTAAAATGGAACCTACCTTACTGGGGGATTACATGACATAACAGTGCATAACACAGCTCCTAACAGAGTAAGCACTCTGTGTTGTTAGCTAGTACAAGTGCTATTACTGAAATATGGCCAAAGTGCTGTGGCAACACAGAAAATGAAGCAACTAACTCTGCTTAGGGAAGGTGTCAGCAATAACATCAAACTGAGTCTTGAAAAATAAGTAGGAGAAATTCCAGACAGGTAGGAACCTATGTGAAAACAATAATTAAAGAGACTAACTGATCCAGATCGCAGAAACTGCAGGATGGCAGGGCGAGGGGAAAAGAGATATGCCTGTTACAAGGGCGTCAGATGCTTAAGAGTCTTCCCATTAGCCAAGCTAGTGAGTTTGGACCTTTAGACCATCAGGAACCACAGGAAAAGTCACATTTTAGGAGAAAAGTCACATTTTAGGAGAGCTCAAAGTTCAAATCTGAGTTTACTAACTGTGTGGCCTCAATTTCTCCAAACCTATTTTCTCATCTATAAAATGAGGGATACCACCATCTGGTTTGGAAGATTATTTCCATTAAATATCTCCAAATGCCTTAACATGGGGCCTGGCATGCCAAACATACTCAACAAAAAGAAGCTGACAATTATCACCACTAGCTATCACAGCAGTCAACTTTTGATGTTGATATTAGTCGAGGATAAATTTATAGTACCCTAATTTGACAGTCTCCAGGAAGTACCATACTCCTCTCCTGGCTACTTTTTTTACTAGAATGAATGAGCAAAATAGACTGATTCTATTCTTTTTTCTTATCCTTTATGATGCAATGCTAACAAATGGGCACACAACACATGTTTGGGAAATGGAATGGAATTGTTTGGAAGACCTATATAGAGCAAAAAGGCTGACAAGAAGCCATAAACAATCCATTAAACTGGGATGTTCCTGGGAAAAATATGTAATATTTAATGATAAGCATATTAACTATGTCCTACCAGTTAGTTAATTGGTGAAAAATACTGCCAGGCATTAAAGAGACACAACGTTACATTCTGTAGACAATACCAGCACTTATCTCCTGGAAAAGAAGCCAATGCATATACCAGGGCAGAAAGAACACTACAAAAGAAATCATAAGATTAAAGTTCAAAACCCAGCTCTATACTAGGTAAAATAATGTATTGGGACTCAGCTCCCTCATCTATAAAATGAGTTACTATCTATTCTACTTACGTCACTGAATTAGTGGAAGAATTAGACAAGAACATACATAAGAGCACTTATTAAACCATAACAGCACAAAACTATAATATTACCATTCTAATATCCAGGTTAGATGATTTTACAGCATCCTGGTGCCTCAGCTCCTTAACATCCTTTTCTTTAATGATCTTGTCCCTTCTCCCTTAGCCATTCCACTCTCATGACCATTACCAACATTCTCAAGCCTTCCATAATCTCTATTTTAAACACTGTGCTCTCCAACCACAACCTTCTATCCTTCCAGTTTCTTTCCTCGAATACCTCGATTCTTAAAACCCACTGGAACCTACAATCCACTGATCCAACTTTTCACTCCACAGGCTATATCCCTCAACCCCAAAGGTCCTCACTTACCTTCCAGCCAAGTTTAAAATCACATAATCACTCTGTTGTACACATCGTCCCCCTTGTCCCCACTCTGCTTAACGGAGACTGGTTATCACAGCTTTAACTGTATGTATAGCACATCTAACACAACTGTACCTGAATTAATGTTCCCTGAAGGAAAACTGCTTTGAAGTCCATCCCCGTTTAAACACCTTAAATAGCTAGTGCACTCCTGTTTAAAGCATTAAAATAAAACGTACTTTTGTAGCTCTGGCTTTCACTTTTTCCCCTATTACCAACAATTATTCATTGTCCTAAAAATTTTTTTTTTGCTTGTTCCCCTTCTATACTCTTGCCCTGGCTATTTTCTCCAACCGAATGCCTCTTATTCTTGTCCATTTCAAGGACGCACTCCCATCATCTCTCAAAATCAGATTAAATGCTTATTTCTTCATAAGGCATGCCCAATTAACTCACTTTAAGGGTTCCCCCCTTTCCTTAGAGTTTTGCATTTATTGACTATAGTAGTCATCTGATAATCATGCTGGCCTTATGAGTGATAAACTAAATATTGTTATTTTTTGCTACCTCTCCATCTAGAACAAAGCTCCTTGAAAAACACTTCTTAACCAACTTTTCCCACAGACATACACATACTTATTAGTACAACTACGACTCAAATAGTTTAACGGTCTTTTAAAAAATTAGTTTATCTCTAGAAAATCTCAAAGTAAATATATCCTTTGTTATTTCCTGTGCAGATGATACCCTAAAATATTATTAAACCAATTAAATTTTCAACCACTTTTGATTTATCGTTTAAGATACTTCATATTACGCATAGCAACAAGGAAAATTACTGATCCCACAGCATATAATCCACAAGCATCAGCCTTAGCTTCTTCTGTAGTTGAACCCTAGGGTATGAATTCATTTCTTGGTTTTTGGTCAATACTGCCTACCAAAAGGGTAAAGAACGTTACGTGAGACCCAAGTACTGACTTTTCTAACAATCACTTAAAATGTCAGCCACAAAACATGGTCAATGACTTTTTTCTATTTCAACTTTATTATTTTTCTTAACTTCACCCAAGGACATTTTTTCATTGCTTCTAGAGAGAGAAGGTAGGGGGTGGGGGACAGACACAGAGACAGACATCCATGGGCTGCCTCCAATTCACGCCCCAGCATGTGCCCTGACCAGGGACTGATGTTACCACCAACTGAGCCATGCTGGCCAGGGCTCTATATTTCAACTTTAAACCTGTAGAGCTGTTTTTCATTTTTATTCTACAAAATACAGAGTTAAGTTGAAATTCCTCTTTGAAATCAACATAATTGCCAGCCACAGAGTGGCAAGGATGACAATAAATAATTGATACCTTGTGAGATGAGACCAAATGTACTATTACAAAGAGTGTTTCTGGTTGCTTTAGTGACTCACGATGAAAGATTTATCTGACTTCAACATTGTCAGTAAAAATAAGAATTAGGGCAAATAGGAAACTTACGTTTTGGCCCCGATTTTCATTTCTTACTACCTATATCACATACTAAAACATTATGTGCTATTAACCTATGTTTAATGCCAAAGCAACTTTGGCTATTTTTCTTCAATACAATCCTAAATTATGTAAAAAATACTGAATGTATTTGTTAAATCCCAAAGAAATCATTTAGTGTAAGCATGACAAGACACTACTTTGTCTTTCAGACTGAGCATATTTTAATTTTTTGCATTGACTCATACAATATGCATTAAGCACACTTGATTAGGCTTCCACAGTTAAAGGGACAATTCACTTCTCATAACTGGAAAATCATTACAACATCTTCTGGTATTCACTGCAATATCAAATCAATGACTTCTTTCAGTGCTTGTGGTGGTCATTTGTAATTCCTTTGGTAATTACCATGAGTCAGCTTTCACTTAATACTAAATGGCAATGCTAACATGAAAAGAGGATTAATGCCAGACATACAAACAAGCAACAGTGCCAAGCTGTTTCAGGGAAAGAATTTTAATAGAATTCAAGAACTGGATGTCTACCTCAAGCTGGAATCCATTTTCATTAATAAAATATTAGAAACTTATTAAATCACAAGAACAAAGATGAAACCTCTACATGGATTTCAAATCCATAATTCAAGATCTCATGAACTTCTGCTTCTGCTTTCCTTTTCAGAAAATGGTAATTTTGACCACATCAAGAAAACTGTCCTTTTATTCATTTTATCATGTACCCAAATGGACAGAAATTACATGGAAACGTGCCTCAGCTATGAAGCTGCACAATCAGGATAGCTAATTACATATGCGTTGTTTTTTATTTATTTTTTAAATTTGTTTCATGCTTTTTTCAATGTAGGTCACAAATTTTAGTTATGTAGCTTATCATAAAGACCAAGAAAATGTGGTCAAAGAATCTCTCTGCAGTACATGCATAAATTACAAGGAAAGCCTACAACAGGACATCTCTTTTCCTATAATGTCGATAGCACTAGGACAGCCCTGTAGCAATCAGCCTAATAGTCTCTATGTTTGTTTGAGACTAATCTCCCAAGCCTGCTTTGAAAACCAATAAGCACACCATGAAGTGAAGCCCTATGAGCACAGTCACTGTCATTCCCATTCTCCCTTCAATATAACTTCTTTATATTCTTCTCTGTGATGTTGTTCCTTGATACATCCCATGTTTTTAAGTACCTTTTACCTTAAATATATAACCTTACCCTTCAAATCACCCCCAGGGAGCCTTACCCTATGCTAACCTTATTTGGTCACTCTTGATCCCCTGAGATTATAGTAACCAATAATTTTCAACTTATTAATAACAATAACTCATCTTCAGTATTTTGAAATCTGTACAGCCTTGGCTGGATCCAATACTTTCCGCCTACCGTAGTATGAATGTGAAAGAGAATAGTAATGATTTTGCATAAATTCCATGATCTCAATCAACGCTGACATTGATTTTCATTGCTAGTAGCATCTCTCTCTTCCAGACAATGGGAGAGAGATCCAGAAAAGAGAGATCAGAACACCTGCCCACGTGTCATCTCTAGCATGCTCGCATTAGAATGCCAACTCAGTATTACACAGTACCATACATTAAACACAGTAACATGCTTCTGTGACCTAAGTATTTTTAAATTGTAAACATCCTCATTTAATGGTCTCAAATAAGATTTATCTGAGGGTCACATCCTAGTATCATACATGAAACACAAGGAAGAATCCTACAAACACCTTACATAAAAGTAGTACATGACTTGCTTATTGCTATTTACCATTATGATTACTTATATAAATTACGGAAAATTCTTGGGTAATTTTTATATTTTTATTATGACCTTTATTGATAATATGTCTCTCTCATTACTTTATCAGTAATTATCATCATAGCTCCTTTTCAACAGTAGTCTAATGCAGAATGCATCTGGAACAAGATAGAATGAGAGGCTCCTTCATATCACCGGTCTGCTGTAGGTACACGAACTGAAGAACATTTCCTCGCCAGTATTCAGCTGCATCACCATCAATGGCTGCGCAGTCACTAAATGCTGAGCTGTATATTTAATACCTTACAGTTGTACAGCACTGCACAAATAAAACTTTCTTTAGTGAATCTATTACTCAAAGTGTTGAATATGTCTAGATCTTAAATTCTAGTATATATTTTCCATTACTTTGTGTAACATAACATTTCAATCTGTGAACAAATATGACTTAATCTGGTAAATGTAAGCCAAAGTCATGTCTCATTCAGAAACTGAGGACAGATTCTTAAAGGAGTAGTTGAAACTCTCAAAGTATTTAAAAAAAAAACAAACATACCACGAGCCTAGATCACAAAGATTTCCAGAGATAAAATACCACTTAAAAAGGCTACACAAAAGAATGTCTAAACTAAAACAACAGTTAACAATATACCCTCTGTAACAGTGTCATTGTCAGAGCCTCCCTAGAAGCCTTTGGGAAACCAACAAGAAACAGATCTGAGCAACACAGAACATGTTGAGTAAAAAAAACTAACTGTACCACCACTCTAAAAGCTTATTTATTCTTTGTGACCTATACATTTTCCTCCATAGTTGATGACTCAATACGTTATATGAAATATTTAATTGCCAGTAGAGATAATGGTCCTGAGCACAGGTTCAAGAGATAAGCCAAAGTCTGAATCCAGGGTCTGTCATTTACCAACTTCGGGTCCTTGGTCAAGTTGTTTACCTCTGTGCTTCAGCTCTCTCACTAGAAAATGTAACAGTACCCATCTCACGGAGTTATTGTGGAGGTGGAGACAATACACATAAAGTCTGTAGAATAGTACCTGTTCATTATTACAATAAAGTTACCAAAAAACTTTTAAAACCAATGTGCTTATTAACCAATGTCAACCTGATAAATTTAATTTTAAAAAAAGCTTAAATGTATATCCCTGATCATGATTACTCTGTATATTCGTCAGTGCTTCCAGTGGCATACCACAGTCAGGCTCCTCACTATACTCTACAAAAACACCTTTGAAACTTCAGGGTATTCACAAAATCTAACAGTGAACCCACCTCTGACTCCACACTAAGTTCAAGACAACATGATGTTGTCTCCAAAATTTGCACTTGATGGTAAATTGGCAAAGAAAACGATAGCCACCTAGAACTTACCAGAGAAGAGGCATGGAAAAATTTCCAATACTATAAGATCTCTTTAAAGCAACAGGATCTATGTACTGTGTTTTGGAAACCTACTCTGGATTTGTTTTCAAGTGGACTGAGTGACTTCACCTTGTTTATCATTTAAAAGCCTAAAAGGAGGCCACATTTCATTTTGCATAACCTGACCTTGAAAAACGTTTGACATACTACCTGCAGAGGCATCCTATTACATTTCCTCTCCAATAACTTAAGACAAAGGACATCATTAATGAAAATCAACCTATACTTTGCTCTTTAGTAAAACATCCAGAAAAATACTATGCCTTCTTAGAAATGTTAGCACAGTAACTTATAAAAGTTTTAACATCTTATAATTGTCTAAAATGTTTCATTCCCAGTACCCTACTTACCCATCCATAATACTAGGACACCTTTAAAAAAAAATCAAAAAGCCATTTCCCTGGCTGATTCCATACAGTAGTAATTGGCTATTCCAACATAAAAGGAGAAAATAAACTTCAATATACATATACATATATATATATATGTATATATATATAAAATCTTCAAGGGACTACCAAACAACTGAAAACAGGTTTTACATAAGCTGACAGCAGCATCAGGAAAGAAAGGCATCTCACTTGAAAAGGTGGAGGCTTTCTCAATTTCTTCAGGTGACAGGCAGCACTCATACTCTGCTACCCAGTTTTCAAAATCTTCTTTCAAGACCCTAAGTCCTGCTTTTGTCCGTTCAAGCCTGCTGAAATTCTGTAATGGACAACCATTTTCCCTCAAAACTTAATTGTTCACGTTATCTACTTTCAATTTTACTAGGTCACCTTGAAAGTCTCTCCTCTGAAAGCAGTTGCGGATTTTAGTTATCCACATGTCTCTTTAAAAATTACCAATAGACCCCATACATCTTGCAGCCTAGTCGTGTTTTATGGTGCTAGCTGAAGAGCAATTTTTCTCAGGAAGCAAACTGCAAACACGAACTGCTTCAAACTTCCCTGGACCTGCATTATATCCTTAAACACCTTGAGATCCCGTCCTGTGCTGCAGCTCGCTGCACAGCAGGCGCATGGTCACAAGGCTTTCCCACGGCCCCCAGGATCTCCTACGGCTGCAAAACTTCTCGTAAGTGTCCTATACACTAGACTGTTCGGTGTTGGTTTAACCTGTCTACTTACCAACCCAGTCATCCCAGGCAATTCAAACCCTTCAAACGGCCTTCCGAAACATATCTAGAATATTCCCGTATCACTTTGAGGAAGATCTGCAGCAGGACAGAAACTAGAGTTCTGAGGATCATCCCCTGACCCAAATTGCTGTTGCCAGGATATGCGGTAGTAATGCAGTGGTTTCTTTGAGACTCTGAGGATGTATTTTATCCTAGAAATAGCCAATCTCCACTAAATCCCTACTAACTGCCGAGATTTCTGCGATAACAACGCTCAACGGGAATTAAACAGCCTAAAGACAAGAAATTCTAATTTGCCTCTTTTCCCCTCAATAATGCTTGCAATTACAAAGGCATTTTTTAATTTGCAACTAAGGGAGAAAAAATCAAGCGTTGCCACAAGTTATCTCAGGCTTGGAAAAGTCCATAATCACTCTGTTTCTTACAAATCTTCTTTCGAGATAATATTTGGGCGAAGCTCGCATCGAGGATAGTAACTTTCTATTTTTCAAGCCCAGTTAACGGCCTAATACTAACGACAAAACATTGAGGCACCGAGAAATTTCAATGTTTGCCTAACCAAGAAGGCATCTAATAACTAAAGCATTCTTTTCCGGGTGAAGAATTGGAAAAACAGACAATGAAAGGAATTTATTAGAGCGAAGTACGAGGGAGGACCGCACCGCCCCCCGCCCCCCAGAAGAGTCTTGCAAGCAAAACTCGGGGGTTCGGAGGCCACGGTCCAGCGACACTCGCCCCAACCCTTCCCGACCCAACCCTCTTTTCCCCGGGGAGCCAGCCCTGCGCCTCCACCGGCCGGGCAGACCCAGGGGAGCACAGCCCCACCAGCGGCCAGGCCGGGGCTCCGAAACCCGAAGCCCAAGTAGGCCGACGCCGCAAACCGGCGGCCTGAGTCCAAGAGGTAAGAGAATATGGGGTAGGAAGGGATGCGGCCTCGTCTCAAGCCGGGAGGCCCCCGGAGGAATCGGAGGCAGAGAGGAGCGAGCCGGTTCGTAAGCCAGAGCAGAATCTGGACCGCAAGACAGCCGGGACAGGGCAGGAGGAGGCTGCGGCTCGGCCAGCGCCTTCCCCGGATCTCCGGCGCCGCCCGTGTTTACCTGAAAGTCTCGGTCCTCGTTGAAGCGGGAGAAGCGGTCCGCCATTTTGCCGCCTTCACTCCTCTCCGAACGACGCTCCCCGGTTCGCTCCTTCCCTCCCGCGACACCCGCTTCCTCGCTCCCCTCCCCTCTTCCCCGCCTCCTCCCACGCCCACCCAGCGCGCAGGCGGGGGAGGGAAGAAGCGAGAAGGCGCGTCCTGACCGGAGCCCCGGAGGCGCACGCGCCTTTCGGCCCCAGAGGCGGAACCTTCCCCTCGCCCCGCCAGCGCCGCGCACCACCCAGGGCGACCCCGGCTCCCGCGCGTGCGCACTCGCGCCGGCGCGCAGCAAGCGCTTCCGGAGAGAAAAGTCGTGGTGGACGCCGCACGCACGGGTCCCGGTGTTTTCCATCTGATCGCGTCCCTGGGTATATGTTTTATGACCCTCTTTCTTCCCTGTGTTCGCAGAAGCCCCTGCTCTGCTTTCTTCGTCAAAGTAGCACCATAATGTAGTGGCTGCAAGCGCGGATTTTGGAGTGACCGCTTAGTGTGGAACCTCGGTTCTCCTTGAGGATTAAAACGGTGAACGAGACAGGAAAAAGAACTTTCATAGAGCTCACAGTCCAATGAATATCAGATAAATAAAAAAATAATCACACGACTCTGCTACAGAAAGTGAAACTAGGTGCAGTGATGAGAGGGACCTCTAAAACGACCTTTTTTAACCCGAGGAACAGCAAGGGGCCCATGCTTTGGAGCAGAGGAAGCATTAAAACCAAAGACCCAATGACCGCTAAAAACCTGGCATTCTCAAGCGGTCATTCGAGAGAAGTTACTTCTCTAGAGACCAAAGTTGATCCAAATGAATAAAAGTTGTCTGGGCTTCAGTTTCCTTCTTATAAAATCAGCAACTAGAACTTGGTAATCTCTACTGCCTGTGCCTAGCACTAATTTTGTATGGGTTATGAGTCAAAAGTTTTCCACTTTATGGCCTTCCTGAAGACCCCACCCAGCCCTCTTGTTCCCTTAGCCAAAATACATAAAACACAGGAGGGGTAGCAGGACTTCCCTGCTTTGGAAAAGAGTAGCTGACAGAAATCACACAATGGAAAAATGGCTCTCACTTATTCTGAGAGAGTCAAATGCAATGTAATTTTTTGGAGGAAGGGTGTGTATGTTCTACTTTGTTACCCTCTGCCTCACCCAAGCCCAAGCAGAATACAGTTCTAAGTGGCAGAAAGAGCTCCCTACCTAAGGAGAGACAACACAGAATTTATACATTGTAAAGAGACTTGAGGGTAAACGTGGCAGATTGAATGATGTGGCTACACACGACACAATTACCCATTCTCCCTCTACCAGCCCCACTGAAATGACAGTAAAAGAATAAGGACAGCCCTGGCTGTGTGGCTCAGTGGATTGAGCACCTGCCTGTGAACCGTCAGGGTCGCTGGTTCGATTTCCAATCAAGGCACATGCCTGGGTTGCTGGCCAGGTCCCCAGTGGGGGGCCCCCGCAAGAGGCAACAACCACACATTGATGTTTTTCTCCCTCTCTTTCTCCCACCCTTCACCTCTGTCTAAAAATAAATAAATAAAATCTTTAAAAAACAAAAAATATCACCCCCCCCAAAAAAAAAAGAAGGGCATAAATTCATATAGACAAAGAGACCTCAAGAAGCGACAATAGCAGACAAGAGATGTCAATATGTCAACGTTTTGGGAGCTGGAGAGCATAGATAAGTGGAAATGGCTTTAGGAGGATGGAGAAAGTGAAGTTCTGGAGTGGGGAAGCCAGGAAACAAGTTGAACAATGCTGAGGTGTACCAGAAAGGCTCAGGAATTGGGATTATCAGGTACCACTGAAGGTGAGCGTGTGGATGGGCTGAACACAGGAGGGGTGGTTACAAGGCAGTTTAGAGAGCAGTAAGACTCTAAACCCCTCCCCCAGCCAACTTAGTTCTCCTTTGGGAGGGCTAAGTCATGGGACTCACACATCTGGCACAGCTAAGGAAGGAGATACCACGCCAAAAATGAAGATTTGGTAACAACCAACATTGTGGCCAAAGAGTGGGGCTTCTCCAGCAAGAGACCCCAGGATCCCTCTCCAGGAAATGGCTTTGTGGGGAAAAACATATACCTAAAAATTAGAGCAAATTAGAGTGGGGTCTCCCCTATATAAGGGTCATGTTCCTGCTCAAATAGCCCACAGAAGGGTCCCCCATTCAGGAAGCCCCATCCCCACAGAGCTCCCACTCAGCTGTTAGTTGTGTAGGAGTGGCTGCCAAAGATTACCAGACACGTGGAGGAAACCTGTAACAAGAAAGATAAAGACACCCCCACCCCAAAACAAAACAAACAGAAAAAGGAACTGAGAGGAACCAGAGATAATGGAAGCAGCGAAAGAAACCATCCAAAAATTATAATCAGTGTTCATGAAGCTGTAAGGCCACACCAGGAAACAAGGAACCACATCAGGGAGCATGGCATGGCGAAAGAAAAAAAAAAGAATATTCAGATATTAAGAAGTAACATTTGGAAGTTAAAATTTCTCAAGCAGAAATGAAAAAATTCAGTAGAAAAGTTAGAAAATAAAGTGGTGGAAATCGACCAGAAAACAGTAAAAATGTGGGCCAAGCCACCATCGCGTTCTCCTTAATTATTGCAATAGCTGCTAAGTGTTCTGCTTCCGCCATGACCCCCCCCCCACCCACCACGCTCCAGAAAGGAGCTGTGGGGACTGTGTGAAAAGGCCCATCAGGTTGCACCAGTCTCCTGCTCAAAGCCTCCAGGGGCCTCCCCTGTCATTCACGGGGTAACATCCACCTACCACGATCTCACCTTTCAGATCTCATTTTATTTTATTATCTTTCTCAGGCCTCATTTTCCTCTCTGGCCCCTGCTTCCCACCTCCCTGGGCACACCAACCTCCTTACTTTACCTGCGTCTATGGGCCTGTTCCTGCATCAGCTGGCCCTACTTAGTGGCGTGTGTGTGTGTACTGTTCTTTCTCCCTATCATTCATTCCCAGATATCCACCTTGTTGCCCCTTCATCTTCTAGTCTTTATTCAAATGTCGGTGTCTAAGTAAGATCTTCCCTGATGACCCTACTTAAAATGACAGAGTCCTGCCTTCTGAATGCCCTAGCCTCTTTCCCTAATTTCATTTTTGTAGCACTTATTACTTTCTAAAATGTAATAAGAACTCCATGAGAACAGAGATTTCTTTTCTCCATTTTGTTCTCTTCTATAGCCCCAGCACCTAGAATAAGGAATGGCACTTGGTAGGCACTGAAGAAGAATATGTTGAATGGATGAGCGGTAAAATGGGAAATAACAGATGAGAAAATGTGTGTGTCAATCTGACATGTGAGCAGTAGGATTTCCAGAAAGGATGGGGGAAATGGAAGGAAGAACGTGCTAAAGAAACAATGTGAAACATTTTCTAGTACTAGGGGCCTGAGTTTCCTAATTGAGAGGGCCCAGCACAATGAATTAAAAATAACCTGCTGCCAGGTACAGCAGGGCGGAACTCCAGGACACGTGAGTTGAAGAGAAGGTCCTGATGGTTTCTGAAGACGAAAAATAGGTCATGAATAAAGAACCAGGGAACTGGAGCGATGTCAGACTTCTCCAAAACACCAGAGGGGAGGAGGACGAGGAGAAACGCCCTGCAAATCTTAAGAAGGGATGGTTTCCAAGCTAGAAATCTATATCCAGTCAACCATTCATCCACTGTGACAGAGACAAATGATATTTTTGACCTGCAAGCACTCAAAAAAAAAATTCCCCACAAACTCCTTCTCTGGAAGCCACTAGAGGATGTTCTACAGCCAAACAAAGGAGAGAGACGAGCAAAGGGAGACTGGAGATCCAGGAGGCAGAGACAACCTGACAGAGTGGCGCAGAGACCTCCCAGGGTGGCTGGCAGAGACGCTGCAGGGTGACGGCTGTGCCGCGGGCCTCACGTGATCCGGTCCAGACGAGAACAGAAGGACACGGGAGGACAGATGCCCCAGGAAGGCTGTGGGCAAGCCAGAAAGAACTCCGATGGAGTATCTAGTAGGTTTGAAAGAGAGTCACACTTCTCTAAAATGTGTGTGTGTGTGGAGGGGGCGTCAGGGATACGAATACGGAAAACTAAGCAAATGAAAAACAAAAGATCATTCACTTCGTGAAGGAAAGCTGTATGAAAAATGCAATCATATGCCCTGGCTGGCGTAGCTCAGTGGATTGAGCGCGGGCTGCGAACCAAAGTGTTGCAGGTTCGATTCCCAGTCAGGGCACAGGCCTGGGTTGCAGGCCAGGTCCCCCAGCAACCGCACATTGATGTTTTTCTCTCTCTGTCTATCTTCCTCCCTTCCCTCTCTAAAAATAAATAAATGAAAAAAAAAAGAAAAATGCAATCATACTAAGCCTACTAGGCAACATAGTTTAACTGTGAATAATATTTATAAGCACAATGATGTAAAGACCAAATATTGATCTAATAGAAATATTTTATAAAAGTATACTGTGTGGATGTGGGAGAGGGAGAATGATTTGAGAGATCTAAATCTTCTTTCATAATAGGAATTCAATAGATAATGTCTACATTTAAAAAAAATTTTATTTATTTAATTTTAGAGAGAGGGGAAGGGAAGGAGAGAGGGAGAGAAACACCACTGCGAGAGATACATTGATCTGTTGCCTCTTGCGCCCCCAACTGGGGATCTGCCCCGCAACCCAGGCATGTGCCCTGACTGGGAATTGAACCTGCGACCCTTCCATTCACAGGCCGGCACTCAATTCACTGAACCACACCAGCCAGGGCACTGAGGCATACCATCCAGGGCAGTCTACATTTTTTTTTAATCCAATATTGGGGGTATATGGAGACAACTGTACTTGAACAACAATACAAAAATAAATAAAAACTTCAAAAAATCAAATATTAGTATGCACATATTCAATATGATTTAGAAATAAGAAATAGCTGGAAATAAGTATGATTAAAAATAAGGAAGAGTGAGCTAAAAAACGTTGAAAGTCGTTGGCTCCAAGTAACAAGAATTGGCAGTGAGAAGAACTAGGGAAAGACTATAGAATTGCCATTTTTATTCTGGACGCCCCCTCCCGTCACCCTCACCCAAAGTCAGACTCTTGGCAGCCAAATGGCAGGAGGGGGACCGACTCTGACTCTCTAGCCTGCTCAAGTGTCGGGTCAGTGAGCGCACAGACGGCTGTGCAAGAGATGAAAAATATTTTTCCTCTAGCCCTGGCTGGCATAGCTCAGTGGATTGAGCACGGGCTGCGAACCAAAGCATCGCAGGTTCGATTCCCAGTCAGGGTACATGGCTGGGTTGCAGGCCACATCCCCCAGCAATTGCACATTGATGTTTCTCTCTCTCTCATCTCCCTCCCTTCCTTCTCTAAAAATAAATAAATAAAATCTTTAAAAAAATCAAAATCAGTTTAAAATAAATTTTTTTCCTCTACCCTTGTAAATTCTCAACTGGGGCCCCTGTAACAAAAGACAGATTAACAAGAGAAAGGCATGCAAATTTCCTTAATAGCAGTTTTAAGTGATGTGGGAGCCTTCCTAGGGAAAGGAAGATCTGAAGAAACGGTTAGACCCGGGCAGGTGTACGCGAGGTTGGATAAAGAGATGGGAGCTGCGGAAAGCTATGACGAGGCCAGGAACACGAGCTGAGTGTAGTAAACTGGGGAAAGGGAGCGAGTCCTGCTCACTCCGTGTTCCTCTCCGTGTTCCTCAGCCTTCAGCGGTAAGGACGCCCTGTCCTGCCTGGTGTCGGGAAGGCACCTCTCACTGGAAGGTTTTATGACCTGCTGCAGGGGAAGGTCGGACAGTCCTCCCTGCACAGGCCATTTTTTAAACGCCTTCAGCTTGAAAGACGCCATATGTCGCACTGCCATATTTGGAGGGAACGGGTTCTGACCCCCTGTCGGCTGGAATCGGCACCTCTTGGAAGGCACAGCGGGTGGCCTTTTTATTTTTATCTTTTGAACGTTGTCAGGGGCGGGCGGGGGAGATAATTTGCTTATCTGTGAAATCAGACTTTTGCTCCTTTCTCCTCATAAAGAGAGGCAGTTTGGGTAGTGAAACCAAGAGCTGTGACTGTTTGGGGGCCTGGTGGACCTAGCTCTGTCTCCTGGGGAGTCCGGGGTACAACAACGCAAAGGACAGCCAGCCCCCCGTAGCCACGTGCTACGTGAGGGGGCTGTCCTCGTGCTCCTCCCGTGGGCCCCACCCCATGCTCCATCAGGGAAAAGTAAGAACACCTCGTCTGTTCATCTCGAACTTTCTCTGGTAATCCCAACAATACTGCGAAGTAGCTGTCACTGTTATCACAGCCGTGTTGTGGAAGACAGCAGGGAGTCTCAGGCAGGCGGAGTCACTGGGCCAAAGTCACACGGATTGAAGAGTTGGAACCACAGCCCTGGGTGCGTCCCCTCTCCTCGCTGCCGCTCTGAAACTAGCGACAGTGGCATTTACTAAACGTGTAGCATTTACATATAGTGTGTGGGTGTCCTTTCATTTAATTTGGAAATAATCCAAACAGCTGGTAGAATAATGATCCTCCCGGGACAGATGAAGCAGAAAGGCTCAGAGAGGTCAAAGAAAGTGCTCATGGTCACAGAGCCAATGAGATTCGAACATGGTCCGGCCACCCCTGCTCACCCAGCAGAAAGACAGGAACTTCAGTGTGTGCATGGGGATAGAATGAAGGAGAGGGCAGGGGAGGAGCCCTACACTGTCAGAATGCCCGAAGTCGTTCAAGTGCAATTCAGAGTGAGGCAGCCTAGGAAGAAGCTGGGAACATTCCTGGGCAAGTGGAATGGGGAAACTGAGGCAAGAAATTAAACAAGGCCAGACAGTTTGAGTCACTTGCAGCCCGCTGGTGAGTCACAGGGACTTATCTTCCCTCATCAAGGACGCTGGAGAGTGTGTGGTTCATGCCTCTCCTCCCTCACGGAGGCACACGTAGCTTAAATCTCCCTGGTCCGGGAAACAGGACAGAGACCTAATTCATGTCCTTTGTGCCAGCTAAACCCAAGGACGGATGAAGTCAGGGGGCCCAATAACAAAAAACCCATTAAAATCCAAACTCAAGATAAAAGTAAAACATCATAGCGGACCAAAGAAGATTCCCCAAACCCCCTCCGTGCTCATTTTGATGCATCAGCATATTAAAAATACGGGAAGCTAATGAGTATTCTGCTAAAACCCTCCCCGAAGATTCTCGCTCACGGAAATGAAGATAAAAAGCCCTCAGAACAAAGACACAGCCCAGGCTCACCATGGAGCACACCCGTGGCCCCTTCTCACGCGTGAACTCTTCATTTCCTCCTAAACTCTGACGGCCTCAGAGAGACCTACAGCCAGGGAAGGAGTGGGCAGCAGCAGCTCCACCCGGGCTGGCCCCAGGACGCTGTGCCCAGGGCCACCTTTTTCTCTGACTGCCAGGGGCACTACCAGCAGCCCTGTCTTAGCTCACTCTGTTCTGCCAACTTTTCTAGGGAGCCAAAGCGGGCCCGCCTAGGCTCCCTCCCATTAATGACTTCTTCCACCCTAAGCCTTTCCTTTGGTTCACTGTCCCCAGCTTTAATAAACATACTCTCGAAATCACCTGGATGTGCGTTGTGAAATCTTTTCTACACAGAGTCAAGAACCCGCACACTACAGGCCGGCCTGAGGCAGACACGCTCCAGACTGGTGCCTATTTGATAACAAGGAAAAAAGAAAAAAAAACAAAACAAAAACAAAACCCTGGCTGGCGTAGCTCAGTGAATTGAGCGCGGGCTGCAAACCAAAGCATTGCAGGTTCAATTCCCAGTCAGGGCACATGGCTGGGTTGCAGGCCATGGCCCTCAGCAACCACACATTGATGTTTCTCTCTCTCTCTTTCTCCCTCCCTTCCCTCTCTAAAAATAAATAAATAAAATCTTAAAAAAAAAAAAAGAAAAAGAAAAAACCTTGCCGGCCATAGGACTCCCCTGTGGCTGGTGTCCACTATGCTACACCAACTTCCTGGAGTGCATTCTTCAGCATATCCTTTCCTTTGCTCATCAAATATTCATCATGTGCCTGGTTTGAAGCAGCCCTGCTCTAAGCGCTGGAGAGTATGACAGACAGGACAGGTCCCTCCCCGAGGGGATTGGGGGACAAGAAACAATACCCAAGCAAACACACGACATTATTCCAGATGCGGCCAGGTGCTGGGAAGGTGATGTGATTGAGAGTGAAGGGGTAAAGAGGAACTGGTGAGGCTGCTTTAAAACTCAGCCACCATCAGGTGACACCTCTGGAAGAGGTGACATTTGAGCTGAGAGCAGGGCGCTAGAAACTGGGGCAGACGGTGCCAGGCAGGGGCCCAGGCGTGCCGCACAGGACTCTGTACTCAGAACTCTACGCTTGTTTCAATGCCCACTCTCTTCTTTGGCGTACTTCTCTTGGCACGTGGTATCATATATGAAGTTGAAGGTCATTGTAACCAATTCAAAAAACAAAAACAACAAAAACTATTTGGAGCCGAGAGTGGTTAGGAGAGTGGATTGAGAGCGCGGGCCAGGTGGCTCCCTTGCTTGGAGCGTCCTCCCAGACACCAAAAGGTTGTGGGTTTGATCCTAGGTCAGGGCACATAAGGGGACAACCAAGCAATGCTTCTCTCTCTCTCCCCCTTCCCTCTCTCCCTTCTTCTCACTCTAAAATCAATAAACACATTCTCTGGTGAAGATTTTTTTTTAAAGTTTTTTTAAAAAGCAGGGGTGGGGTGGGGTGGGGTGGGGTGGGGTGGGGCGGGGCGGAGAGCATTTCAGCAGGTGGTACAAAAAGGGCAAAGAAACGACACTGCGCCGGAAACTGGACTTTGGTGGGGATTGCCTAGGGCGAGGCCAAGTGGAAGAGGGGACCGGGAGAAGAGGTTGTTTACTGTACTCTATTTTGGGCATTGGAGACTAAAAGGAGGTCCAACTTGAGGCAATCACATTCCTCTGTGCCCTGCTGGGTCCCGCCTGAACCCAGCAAGCGCACGCACAGCTCTCGAGGCTGCAATGAGAATGCGTGTGCTGCCACCTACCGTCGCGCGAAGGCAATGCAATGGCCTTCGGGACTCCTCACCTGCCCCAAGCATAGCTCACAAACGGGGTTTCCAGGCGGGAAGCTCCCTCTCCCAGCAGCCTGCAGCTATGGGAAGGAGGTCCGTTGGGCACAGTAGGGGTCTAACGCAGCAGTGTTGGGGGAATGGATCTTAACCTGCACCCCCAAGTGCCTGGTCAGACACCAGAAAGTGCTTCAAACCTACTGAACCCAAACCTCCCCTGTCCCCACTAAACCCTCTGATTTGCCGGGAGTTGGAACCACCGTTTGGGGCTATCCTCACCTCCCCTGAGCTGATCAATCTAGTGTAGGAGACAATGAATCAACCCTTAAGTTATTGACGAGTTAACAACGCAAGAGAAGGTCCAGTGGCTGCCACTGAATGAGAGAGGGTCAGTTCTAGTTCTGGGGCAGGAAAGCCCAACCAGGGCAGGAAGAGGAAGGGCTAGGGGGAAAGCTGGAACTGGAGGAAGTCCCTGGAGAATGGCTCTGATCTGGGGAGCCGGGAAGGGAAGAATATACACCGAGCAGAGGGAATGAGGAGGATGTTAGCACATGGTCTGCGGGTAGTTTTTATCGTGCGCTCTACTACCAGTCAACGTAAAACGTATAATTACGTTTCCCACATGCAATGTGTCAGGACTGCCATTTCCCAGGATGATGGGCTAAGTTGTTCAGGCTAACTTTCCCACCCAAAACAACCACAAATGCTGCATAAAAGACTTTTTCATATCTCTTTAACAATGTCACAGAGTTTTGGCAAGAGAGTTATGAGTTTCCAGGGCAAAGCCTAAGGGACAGCAGATCCCAGGAAGGCATTGGAACACAGAGCAGAAGCAATGGCCTAGAATGCAGAACAGAGCGGGGAAAGGAGAAAAAGAGAGTGAGAGACATTGAAAAGGTCTAACATAGTTTAGCCAGAATTCTAAAGGAGATGACAGGAGAATGTGACAACAGGAAGATTTGAAAAATAATGGCCGAGAATTTTCCAGTACGGATGAGGCTTCAATCCACAGGCTCTAGAAGCCCAAAGAATCCCAAGCAGCATACATAAAATAGAACCCACAGGGAGATACATCACAATGAACATTCAAAATGCCAAATGTAGAAAGGAAATCTTAACAACAACCTTCTCAACAGCAATAATAGAGACCAGGAGACAGTGGAATGGTATCTTGAACGTGCTGGGGAAAACAAACAAACTTCTGATGTCGAGTTCAAGAGTGAATTTTTCAAACAAGTGAAAACTAAGAAAGCTGGCCATCCGCAGTGCCTCAGTGAAGACATTCTACAGGATGCAAATTCAGAGAGAAAGAGAGTGGTCCCAGACGGAAGGCCTGAGATGCGGGAAGGGATGAGGACTACACACGTGTGCACAGCAGCATTAGTTACAACAGCCAAAAGGCAGAAGTAACCCAAGTGTCCAATAGCAGATGGATGGACAACCAAAATGTGGTCCATCCTTACAGCGTGATATTATTCAGCCATAAGTAGGGATGAGGAACTGATACACGCTATGACGTGGATGAACCTCAACAACATTGTGTTAAATTAAAGAAGCCAGACACGAAAGGCCACATATCGTGTGATTCCATTTATGCAAAATGCAGAACAGGCAAACCCATAGGGACAAAAAGTAGGTTGGCGGTTGCCAGAGACGAGGGGGAGAAAGACATGCGAGTGACTGCTAATGAGTAAAGGATTTCTTTTTAGGGTGATAAAAATGTTATGGAATTAAATAGTTGTGATTGTTGTACAACCATGTGAATATACTAAAAACTCTTGAATTGTACACTTAAAATGGCAAATTTATCAATAAAAATAATTTTAAAAAGAAGTGAGGAGTAAAAGATATGTACATAAATCTAAACAAGTGTTGACTATAGAAACAATAATAATAATGTCCAGTGAGACTAACAAAAGAATTAACATGTACAACATAAATGGTAAATGAAGGGAAAGTCACCTATGGGTCAGACTAAGGAGCTGGCCGTGGATGCCAAGAGCAATGGAAAGTCACTGAAGCCCTGGCTGGCGTAGCTCAGTGGATTGAGTGCGGACTGGGAACCAAAGTGTCCCAGGTTCGATTCCCAGTCAGGGTACATGCCTGGGTTGCAGGCCATGACCCCCAGCAACCTCACATTGATGTTTCTCTCTCTCTCTATCTCCCTCCCTTCCCTCTCTAAAAATAAATAAATAAAATCTTTAAAAAAAAAGAAAGTCACTGAAAAGTTTTCAGGAGTAGACGGCATGCCCATTCCAGCTGCTGTGCAAAATGGATGGAAAAGGACATGAAAGTAGCAGGCAGCCACCCTGGAGATGTCACTGCCACACCCTGAGGAGTGGTGGGCAGACATAAGAACGAATGGAGGAGATGGGGTATGGGGACGTGAGAAGGCAGGAGTCCAGGAGATGGAGAGGCAGAGGTCCACGCACTTGCCAAGATCCTGAGAGCTGGGGACTGAGCCAAGGCTGACACCAGACCGGGGTCTTTTTCCCAACTGTTTGAGAGGTGCTGTCCCCAAGAGGAAACAAGATAAGAACCAGACAGTCTGAAGCCAGGTGGACCAGATTTGGTACCCTCAGCCTGCAGGTGACAGTTGAAACGACAAGAGGCTGAGTTCTCTGGGGAATGAGTATGACAGAAAGATGGGAACCCTGAAATATACATGAACTAGCATGTGGATGAGGAGCCAGCAAGAAGCAGAGTGGGAGGGCTTCTTGCAGAGCCATGGACATACCACCAGCTTTACCAGCATGGCCCTGAGCTCTACCTACCCTCTCTGAGTCTTAGCATCTTTGGTGAGTAGACTTTTTTTTTTTTTAAGATTTTATTTATTTATTTTTAGGGAGGGAAGGGAGGGAGATAGAGAGAGAGAGAGAAACATCAATGTGCGGTTGCTGGGGGTCATGGCCTGCAACCCAGGCATGTACCCTGATTGGTAATTGAACCTGGGACACTTTGGTTCCCAGCCCGCGCTCAAGCCACTGAGCTACGCCAGCCAGGGCTCATGAGTAGACTTTTAAGATGCTCCCATCTCCTGGAGTTCACTTTCCAGTATTGTGGGCAGAACCCACAACTTGCTTCTAACTTCAGAGAATATGGCAAAGTGGATGGGATATCACTCCCAGCTCTGGAGTGAGTTGCTGGCTTGGTGACGCAAGTGGCTATGTTAGGTGTGAAGGCCAGTTTTAAGTGTCAACTTGGCTAGGCTATAATGCCCAGTTATTCGATCACACCCTTATCTAGGCGTTGCTGTGGAAGTATTTGGTGGGCATGGTTAATATCTAAAATCAGTTGACCATTATTTTATTCTCATTTAGGAGAGGGAGGTGGGTGAGAGAAAGAGAGAGAGACATCAATGTGAGTGAGAAATACCAATTGGCCGCCTCCTGCATGCACCCCAACTGGGGACTGAGAATCAAGCCTGCAGCCCAGGCATGTGCCCTGACCGGGAACCAAACCAGCGATCTTTGGGTTACGGAATGACCCTCCAACCGACAATGCCATGCTGGCCAGGGACAATCAGTTGACTTTAGGTAAAGGAGGTTATTCTCAGTAATGTGGGTAAAGGTCATACTTGCCGGCCCGTACAATTGTGTAAGCCAATTTCTTGGAATAAATATCTTCTCTCACACACACACACACACACACACACACCCTACTGGTGCTTTTTATCCAGGGGACCCTGACTGATACAAGGAGAAAACCCGGGTGGAAAGGAACTGCCTTCAGCTAACAGCCTGCAAGAAGCCGAGACCCTCAGACCTGGCAGGAAATAGACTCTGCCAATAATCTGATTAAATTTGGAAACATTTCTTCTCCAGTCGAATGCCCAGATAAGAACACCTTGACTGTGGCCACGTGAGAGCTTGAGCAGAGGGCGCACTGACCCAAGCCTGGGCTTCTTTTTTTCTTTCCCGGGTTTATGCAGAAATAACTGACATACATCAATGAATAAGTTTAAGCCATACAGCTTGATGGTTTGATTGACATATACTGTGAAATGATTACCACCAGAGTTTCAGTTAACATCCATCTTCTCATACAGATACAACATAAAGAAAAGAAAGAAAGCCCTGGCTGGCATAGCTCAGTGGATTGAGTGCAGGCTGCGAACCAAAGTGTCGCAGGTTCGATTCCCAGTCAGAGTACATGCCTGGGTTGCAGGCCATGACCCCCAGCAACCGCACATTGATGTCTCTCTCTCTCTCTCTCTTTCTCCCTCCTTTCCCTCTCTAAAAATAAATAAATAAAATCTTAAAAAAGAAAAAAAAAAAAGAAAACCACTTTCTCCATGTGCCGGGAATGACCGGGCTTCTAACTTACAGAAACTGTGAGATAATAAATGTGTGTTGTTTTAAGCCGTTAAATCTGTGGTCATGTGTTACGTAGCCATAGAAAATGAATACACCTGATCATCTGTAAACGGCCGTCATCTTACAGGGTCATTCCCGGACTCCAGGGAGATCACCCAGCAGCGTGCTCCGCACACTGCCTGCCATGGACTTAGTGCATAAAGAAATTAACGAGGGTTAGACCAGATTTTTTAAAAAAGATCTCGTTGGCCAGTGTTCAGTGAATCAGAAGCAGAACTAGAAAGGTCTATGTGCAAGGAGCGCCCGGACGCAACGTCTCTCACTTAAGGGGGAAGTGGCCTTGATCATCCCAGAGAAGCGGTAGGTGGCGCGATGGTTCAGTGCACACACTCCGCCGCCAGAGGGCGCAGTTGAGTCTGGCTCCGGCATCTGTCCTCTGTGTCTCATTAGGCAGGTGATGATGTAAAGTTCTCTGTGCCTCAGTTCCTCATCCACAAAATAATAGTACCTGGCACATAGTAGGGATACATAAGCATTAGCTATTACTACTACTACTACTACTGTTATTACTGTTGCTTTTGTTATTATTTGCCTCTAACTCACAGAACTATAACTCCATAGGACTGTGATGTAAAATTAATACAGTAAACATGTATCTATGCCAACTGAGCAAAATAAAGATGATCCAATAGGCCATTATACTTCAGGGACTGCTCATTTCACATAAACTTCCTCATTCTTGTCAAGGGACTTTGATTGTGCGATGTTCTCAGAACTGTGCTGAGATGAGGGAGGTCTGTATCTGGCACAGAACTTTCCCTGCACAGAATTCGGTCACTCCCGTCCTCAACCACAGCACCACTCACTTTTCCTGCTGCCCCAGGTCTCTAAATCCAGCAGAGGGCGCTGCAGCCTCAAAATGTGGCTCTCAGACCCTTCTCTCGAGGAGACCCACCCCTAGGTAAGGGAGGGAGGAAGGGTACTTGCAAAGGCCGTTGGTCCCAGCCAGTCTCTTTCTCCACGCACTCTACAAACTCCTATCACCCGTCTCTGCCTGGTCTTCCAAACCTCACCCTGCTCCGTAAGGCCTTTTGTGATGTTTCCAGGGCTTTAGACCTCCCTACTTTGAACGCCAGAAGCTTCATGTCAGCCATGAATCATCGCAGCCTTATGCAGCTCTGTTGCTGTTTCCCAAGTCCGTGGCAGCACATCTGCAAACCCGGAGCTTCCTGCCAGCCAGCCACCCACAGCCTCTCGCTCTCAGTCCTGTTCCAACTTCTCCAGACAAAACTCGCTAACTCCGCCCAGCCTATTTCGCCTTGATGTGCGGCAGAGCAAAGAACCATTTCTTTCATTCAGTCTTTCACTAATTTGGGGGGGGCCGAGGTTAACATCACACAGAGATGAAAACATGCTCACCTTTACTGAGCACCTACTGTGTGCCAGCTGTTCTTCTAAGCACTTTCCTTGCAACAATCCTCTGGTGCTTGTTAGATCAATTTTTATCCATGAGACAGTTAAGGCACAGAGTGGTTAAGCGACATATCTAAGGGCACAGCTAGTAGTTGAGCTAGTATCCAAGATCAAGCAGTCTGGTTTCAGTAACTGGACTTTTTAAACAAGATGCTATCCAGACTCTTACTGTAGACCCGGGCCTCCATTCCTGATCTCAATACAGTGCTCTCTGATATGGCGACCACCAGCCACGTGGCTGCTGAGCACAGGACTGACCCCAACTGAGTTGCGCTGTAAGTGTAAAATACACACTAAATTCCAAACGCTTCATTTGAGGATAAGATTTTGGCCCTACTGAGTTAAATCACATATATTATTCAAATTAATTTCACCTATTTCTTTTTACTTTTTAAAAATGTGGCTACTAGGCCTCGGCTGGTGTGGCTCAGTGGACTGAGTGCCGGCCTGTGCACCTAAGGGTCGCTGGTTCGAGTCCCAGTCAGGGAACATGCCTCGGTTGTGGGCCAGGTCCCCAGTAGGGGGTGTGTGAGAGGCAGCCACACATTGATATTTCCCTCCTTCTCTTTCTCCTTTCCTTCCACTCTCTCTAAAAATATATAAATACAAAATCTTTAAAATGTGGCTACTAGAATATTTTAAGTGGCATAAGTGGCTCACCTTCTATTTTGGTGGGGCAGAGTCCTAGGAGCCCTCAGCCCAGTGAAAGGATAAATGGGACCTCAACTAATTCTAAAACAAGGGAAAATGCGGGTTGTGTCCTGAAAAGTGAGAACAAAGCGGCCCAGGAAACCAGGGACGTTTCACCGTGGAAGCAATTTCGAGTCAGACTTCCAAAGGTCTGTAGGGTTTGGCTCTGGAGAGAAAAGCAATGGGGGCAGCAGAGACCAAAGCGGCAAAGAGGGAGCCCCCAAGTCAACCAGAGAGGCTGGGGCATCTAGTGCTCCCAGGACAAGGAGAGGGGGCCAGCCTGGTAAACCTCTAGAGTTGGGGGACTTTGCCTGTGGGGCCAAAGGCCCTCAGCAGGATGGAGCTCCAGACACCCAAGGTTAGGAAGGGCCTGAAGGACTGGGGAAACTGCCAGCGAGAGGCTCCAGCAGGGATAGGAGAGGGGGCAGGAAGCGAGTGGCAGGCCCTGCCTCCTCCTTCCTCCACCCCAGGTTCTCCCCCCTCCCCAGGTCCTCCCTCCTTGCCGCTCCAGGAGGGGAGTGCAGCGAACAAACTCCTTTAAGGAGGCTGGCTTGTGGGAGGATGGCTCTTGAGGAGAATTTCCTGCCTTTGGCTCACAACTGCTTCCTGCCCAGAGCTCCAGCACTTGACCCCCATTAAATTCCTTCCTCCCAGGGGAGGCAGGTGACCATGAGGGCCTCACAGGCTTTGCAGGTCCAGAGACCCAAGCACGTGAGCAGCTGAAGAAGGCGGGATCCCAGGTGCCCAGATACCCAGCAGCCGCCGGCCCTTCTGAGGACCAGGAATCCAGGCAGAACAGGGAAACCCTCCTTAGACGGGTCTCAGAGGCAAGAGGAGAGCAGCCCTGCATCTCTCCCCGGGGCCAGGACCTCACTTTCCTTTTGGCCCGTCTATCTCCCTGGGCCCCTCAGCTCTGGGTGGAAAGTCACATCCCTTCTTCATTTATGGGGCATTTTTTTTTTCTTTCCAAACAGAGGTTAGGGGTTTCTGAAGGGAAAGCGGTGGGGGAGGGGGTTATGGGCAAATTCCACAGGAAACAAAGCTGAGGGATTCCTTCTCCAGAACCACCTGGGGCCTCCATCCGATCTCAGTTTCCTCCCTGGTCCTGGTGTGAGGCTCTCAGGATGCGAGGTTTGAGAGCCCATTGGAGGTTAGTAAAAGGGTCAGGTACTTGTTTCGTGTCCCATGCCGTGCTCCACGTCCGCCTGGGCAGTGGAACATTAATACTGAAAAGGGGAGAGGGCTACCCCAAAGAACCCAGTTCATCGCAGCTCATCCATGAACCTCCCGCTCTGCCGGTAACTCACCCTTGTCCTCTTCCTTTCATAAACCGGGAAGACCCCCTAGGAGATGCCCCCTCCCGCCAACCACTGTACCAACCAGGAACCCCCAGCTCCTCCAGACAGAAGCTGCACTGGAGAGGGGAGACTCCCTTAGTCCCTTAAGTAACCTTGCCTCGTCACGTGATCACCAGCGGAACCAGGGTTGGAGGTATCTCACCCCCCCACACACATACACTTTAAAGCTGAGACAGACTCCCATTAGAGTATGAGCTCTTCTCTCCCAGGTATGCTCACTCTCCTCCACGGGGAAAGGAAATCCAGGTGGCTGTAAGGAAGTGAGCAGACGTTGCGGGATATCCCCACTCCTTGCAGGCCGGGGAGCCCCCTCTTACCTAGGGCTCCCCCTACTGGCGACAGAAAAAGCCTACCAGAGACTTTGGGCGCGAAGGAGGAAACAAGTAATTGGGGATAAAGAGGTGGGAGACCTCTCCCCTCTCCCTCCTTCACTTGTACCCTGACCTCCTCTTCCCTGCAGAGACCAGACGCCAGGGGCTGGGTTGCGGGAGCCTAAAAGGGGCCCTGAGACTCTGTCTCTGAGTCTTTATTTTCCAGTCTGCACCATCCGGACTGCAGCAGCAAGGGCTGGGCCAGCCAGGGGACAAGGGAGTCCTGACTTTACGGCCTCCTCTCCCCCCTCACCACCCATGCCCCGCACCACCAGCTCACCCTCTCCTTGTGCTCAAATCTCTCAAAACTTCTCTTCCTGCCACCTCTCCCCTCCTACTGACCCAAAGCGAAGCCTAATGTTGAGCATTAGGGGGGTGGGGGAGTGGGGAGGAGGGGGCAAGTGGGAAGAGCAGAAGGAAGAGGCAGTGCGGGTTGAGGAGGGGGGTCCCCCAGCCTAGGCCACCCCACCCCCACCCTTGGTTTGGCCCCTCTGGAGGCTTCAGTCTTTGGACAATTCCAACGACGCCAACACACCAGTTTGAGAGCTGGGGATGGGGCAGGGGAGCCCAGGCCCAGAGCCTGGGTTTCAGAGGTGAGGGCGCTTGTCCCCCTCAACCCCGTGGGTTGCAAAGAATTGCTAATTGCAACTAAACGAGGCCTCAGTGTGGGGGAAGGGGCAGTCTCTCGGCTGTCAGGGGCTACCGCCTCTTTGAGTGCCCGGGCAAGGCCAGGCCAGCCTGCTCTTCTCATGTAAAGCAGCTTTTTGTCTGGGGGAGCCAGGGCTGGGGCCAGGGGCTGGGGAAGGGGCCCAAGCCATTAGCAAGCTTCTTGTTCCCCAGAAAGGGAGAAGGGTGCCGAGGCCTCCTCGGAGTGAGGACGACTCCCTCCTCCATTCTCAAGCTTTTTATGGTGGGGCTTGATGGGGTGCTTCCCAGCGGGAGGGAGTGGGCCCGGGATCCCAGCACCCCCATGCCGGGCTGTGGGAAAAAACCGAGCACAAAGAAGGGGGCTGGCCCGGCTGAGCTGGGAGACAGGGCAGCTCCGATCCGGCGATGCCCCGAGCTAGAAGTACCCATCTCCAGAGCCCCTGGTCCCCAGGGAACGGCCCCAGTGGCCACGTGTACCTTGTCTGGTCAGCTCGGCCCCCTTTCTGGCTTCCTCATCCATTCTGCCAACCTGTGAACCTTTCGTACTATGGGGAGCGGGAAGGGGCTGGAGGATCTACGTTGGCTTCCTGCCTGAGCCCAGCCGGGCAGGAGAAGGAATCAGACTTCAGGAGGAATCCTCGAAACGTAGGAAGAATGCTTTCAGACCCTGGAGCCCCATCACTTTTTCAAGACTAGAGAGTCTTGCCTTCTCATTTGGATGCCCCATTGTATGAGTTTCTATAAACTTGGACAAGAAATGACATAACCTATTGAGTCTTCGTTTTTTCATCTATAAAATGGGGGCAATGGTATCATGCTCTTCAAGTCCTTGTGTAGATATAAAGAGATGCAAAGCACCCCACAGGGCAGGCCCTGCTTCTCAGTATCTTTCCCTGGGAACATCCATCCACACACACACACACACACTCACACACTCTCCAGGGATGATGGCACGTCACACTCCTAGAGCACGTTACAGTGTCCAGAATGCATGTCAGCTCTTCACAATATGCGAAGTGGAACAGATTTTTTTTTCTTTTGGTGAAATCAAAATTCAGAGGGGAGCCCTGGCTGGTGTGGCTCAGTGGCTTGAGCACCAGACTGCGACCCAAAGAGTCGCTGGTTCGATTCCCAGTCAGGGCACAGGCCTGGGTTGCAGGACAGGTCCCCAGTTGGGCAGTGCATGAGGGGCAACCACACACTGATGTTTCTCTCCCTCTATTTCCCCCTCCTTTCCCCTCTCTAAAAATAAATTTAAAAATATTTTTATTTTTTTAAGATTTTATTTACTTTTTATTTTTTAGAGAGGGAGAAAGAGAGAGAAACATCAATGTGTGGTTGCTGGGGGCCGTGGCCTGCAACCTAGGCATGTACCCTGACTGGGAATCGAACCTGCGACACTCTGGTTCGCAGCCCACGCTCAATCCACTGAACTATGCCAGCCAGGGCTTAAAATATTTTTTAAAAATTCAGAGGGGAAGTCAGAGCCTCTGGCTCCTCCGCCAGTGCTCATCCCACGCCGTCTGGTGGTCTTAGAGAGCCCATCTCTCAGATTAAACAATGGAGGCCAGGGCCAGAGTGAAACCCGGGCTGGCTGCCGTAGTCCAAGCACCACTCAGGGTTTCTCACTTGCACAGCTTGCTTGTCTTGGTGGCCACCTGGGCCACTCCCCTAAATGGGTGTTTGTGTGAACACGTAGGACCATGTGGCTCCCCTCATTCTGTTCCACACTGGGGTCCCCGAAAAGCGGAGGGCTGGCTGGAGGTGGGAAGAGTTGTCCACTCCCCACTCACCCTGGGAACCTCAGAGAGGAAACTCTCTCTGGGGGGGCAGCAAGGAGACACAGGTGAAATAGCCGGGCAGTCAGTTTGCTCCCTCCTCCCTTTTCCTACCAGCAGTTTGCTAGTTCGTCCAGGAGTGTCTCTCCCCCTTCCTATTCCCCTCTATTTCGGGGACTCCGTGGTACCTCCTCATCCCAGTATGTCACCCCGGCTGGGCCCCTTGGCCAGGTGGAGAGGACTGACCACCCCTCCCACTTCCCCGCCCCTTCCCGCCTGCCAGACACCCAGGGGCTCCTGATCCCAGAGGGCCTTTGGCCAAGGGGCGCTGGCTTGGGGCCAGTGCCTTTCTCACAGCCCGGCTCCCTCCCCACAGGCCCCTAATCCATCTCACCCAGCAGGAAGCCAGTAAGCTGCCTTTTCAGCAGCCTTCCCCAGCCCGCTGCGGGCTCTGTGCCTTTCTATACTACCCTTGGCAGGAGCTGTGTTATACAAGCTGGGGGAGCAGCCCCCGCAAAGAGGTCATCGCGCCTAAGGCGGCTTCCAGCTCCAGCAGCCTCTCCTCCCTGGTCACCTCCCCAGGGCTTCCCCTTCTGACATGCCGCCTGGCCATCCGCGGGCACCAACAGCCCTGGCTAACTCAGATCAGAGCCCCAAGCTGGGCCCAGGTGGGGGTAGGGATTCTAGCGGGACAGCGGGCAGGAGGCCAGAGTCTGGGGAAGTGTGGCAGGCAGGAGGGGGCCCCTCTGGCTCCTTGCCTTCGGTCACTTTGGCTGGGCTCTCCATCTTTTCTCTCACTCCAGCCCCTGCCCCCCCCGCTCCTCAGAGCTCACGCACAGCCTTCCCAGACTCGCTGATGCAGCCCAGACGGAGGGCCGGAGGAGCCCGGCTCCGGCAGGGGCTGCAGACCCTTCCTGGCCCACCGCAACCGACCACTTCAGATGCGCAGAGAGAGAGAAGCCAAGGAGTGGGGGGTGAAGGGGGGACTGACTGGATTCTTTCTCTCCTGCTGGGTTATATTTGGGTGACTACTTGTCACTGCTGGGCTGGGGAATTCACAGCTTAGATTATTTTAGGACAGGCTTGATTTCAACCCCACGGTCCCATGGTCCCTGCAAGTTCGCTTCCGCTGGTTCTGATTTTTGGCTAAGAAAATGGGGTCCTTCCGTGGCCTAGTCCCTACCCTGTCCCCAGTCCTTCCCTTCCCTCCCTCTCCAGGAAAAGAGTCCCCCCACCTAGGCCCCTTCTCCCCCAGCCCACACCCCAGCCCTGCCCCTTGGTCTCCGCTCCGGGAAGCCAGCCCGTTGCCGGCTTGGAGCGGTTAGAGGAGAATTGGGGGTGCCTCTGGGAGGTCTGTTTGTAGTTCAGATTCTTCTCATTCCAGGCTCAGCAGGCTCTCTCTAAGGGAAGGGCTCGGGATGGGGGTGGGGGGGGGGAATCCTTGGGGCACCAGCTGCTGGGAAGGAAAGCTTCCTGGAGAGAGGAGAGGAGTGTGTTTTCTGCTTCTCCCAGGGACTCCCATGCACAAGGTAGGACCCGCCTCTCCCAGTTCCACCCTTGGGGCCCGCCCAGAAGCGGCCTCCACATGGAGTCCCCTCCCAACAAAAGCAGAGATTCAAAGGGCTCAGCGAAGGTCCTCACCTCTTTTTGCTTCCTAAGGAGTCAGCTCCTCTCCTTTTGGGATGCTTAGAGATGTTTAAAAGAATTGCGGGGGCGGGGGGGGGGTATCAAAAGAGAGATGCCTGGAGAGTGATGGGTCAGTCCCAGCTCTAAACGGGCCTCTTGGCTCTGTCCCCAAAACAGAAGTCCCCTGGTAGATTTTGACTTGCCCCCAGCATTTACATAGGTATCCCTCTGTACTGCCAGCTCTGAGGCTGCAGAATTCCTCACCGGTTCATCTGAGGGGCCGAGCCTTAGGGAGAAGCTTCCCGAACCCCTCAGGTGTTAGACGTGTGACGTCTGCCCCAGTTTCCCTGGAACACCTCCACTGCAGCTGCCTCTGCCTGTGCTAGAGAGAGGAGGAAAAGCCCATGCAAGACTAGTTCGCGTGTCTATGAAGCGAAGGGACTTTTCACTTACTGCTTCATCCGACCGCCCCCCCCCCACCCTTTGAAGGGGGGAGGCTGGCATCCGCACCTGAGAGACAAGGATCTGAGCTTCCAAGGGCATGGTGACCTGCCCAGGGGGACGCAGTGAAGAGGCCGGGACCCGGGGTGCAGACCTCCTCCAGGTGTGGAGGCCAGCGCTCTGCCCCAGCACGCTGCTGCCTCACAGGCAGGGGCCTGGCACAAATGACGCCCCTGTTTTGTTTTGTTTTGTTTTTATTACAAAATCCTAAGCATGTCATTCTGTAACATAACAACATCACACTCAAGGACACCACAGGACATGTTAGGTGAAATGTTCAGGTTAGAACCATACATTATGACGGCCATATTGTTTCCCTACCAACCACACTCGAGCAGGCGTTACTTCTGCCGGACCCTGTAAGTTGGTCTGCTTCCCTCCTATGCCTGTGTTTAGGGCTCTGGGTGACCTCTGGTTAACGTTCTACTTCCAGGTTACAGTAGCATGCACCACCCTAAGCTTCCCTTCCCAAAGTAATCGGCCCTACAAGTCTATTTACTAATTCAATTCTCACTTCAAAGGGGGCAAGGCAGATTTAGTGGACCCATTCTGCAGATGGAGAAACTGATACTCAGAGAAGCTAAATGACTCACTGAAGGTCAGAGAGCTCGTAAGTACTGAGGCCAGGACCCACGCACTTAGATCTCCTTGGTCCACTTCGTGGGTTCTCCCCGTGATGTTCAATTTGATTTTCCCTTCACACCCTCTCATACTGGCAATTAAATATGGTTTTAAGGACCCGGATAATCTTAGCTAAACTGGAGGCCTGAAACTTGGAGTTCAGGGATCTGGATTGCTCATTTCTCCTCCTCAGAGCTTAGCTTCTCCCATTCCTAAGTGTGGGTCCCAGAGGTGGGCAAAGCAACCAGGGCAAGGGAGTCAGGCTGGGTGTCCAGGGAAGGGTGCTTAGGAGTCTCTAGACTACCCAACCTAGGACCCTGCCCTACTTGTAGAGGGCATTGATTCACTCAACAAGTGTTTACTGAGCACCTGTTATATACCACTATATATACCTACTACATAGGCACTACGGTGTGCACGCGCACTAAGACACAGCCCCTGCCCTCAAGAGACCATCGTGTTGAGAGTGGGGGTTGTTAGATATACATAAATAACTAACACATACCAAATGCTAAATGCCAGAAGCATGAACCCAGACAAAGGAGGGTGGGAACGGGATCAGGGAAGCACCTCAAAGAAGGGGCCTTAAAAGATTTACAGTGGGCCCTGGCTGGTGTGGCTCAGTGGACTGAGCGTCAACCTGTGAACCAAAGGGTCGCTGGTTCGATTCCCAGTGAGGACACAAGCTTGGGTTGTGGGCTAGGCCCCCAGTAGGGGGCGAGCAAGAGGCAACCACGCGTTGATGTTTCTCTCCCTCTCTTCCTCCCTCCCTCCCCCTCTCTCTAAAAATAAATAAATAAGTAAAATCTTTAAATAGAAAGAGAAAGGCCCGCTGGGCCAAAGACATGGAGTATGAAAGTGCCCAGTATTCTGTTCTAGTTCATGGGTAAGGTCAGGATTTGGGGCAAGAAGGAAAAACCCTTCTAGGTGTTTTATGCAGAAGGATGTTTAATTACTTTTTTTAAAGAGATTTTATTTATTTATTTTTAGAGAGGGAAGGGGGGGAGAGAGAGAGAGAGAGAGAGAGAGAGACATCAATGTGTGGTTGCTGGGGGTTATGGCCTGCAACCCAGGAATGTACCCTGGCTGGGAATCGAACCTGGGACACTTTGGTTCCCAGCCCGCGCTCAATCCACTGAGCTATGCCAGCCAGGGTTTGGATGTTTAATTACTTAATGAAGGTGCTATGGACTAAATCATGCCCCCCTCCCCATTCATATGTTGCAGCTCTGATCCTCAGTTTGAGTGTATTCAGAGACAGGGCTTTTAGGAGGTAATTTAGGTTCAATGAGGTCATAAAGGTGGAGTCCCAATCCCATAGGTCTGGTGGCCTTACAAGAAGAGGAAGGGAAAAAGATTTCTCTTTCTACACCCCGTTCCCAAGGAAAGGCGGTGCGAGCACACAGAGAGAAGACAGCTGTCAGCGCTCCGGGAAGAGCGCCCTCACCCTGGACTCTCGGCCTCCAGAACTGAGGCAGTAAGTGTCGGCTGCGCAGGCCACTCAGTCGATGGTATGTTTCCCCCACAGCCTGAGCAGACTAAGCCGACAGGGACCCAGGTGCTTGCAAAACCGTTGGACAGACTCGAGGAGCAGACTTTATAATGAAGCCACAGAAAGGACCCTCCAGTAGGAGCTACCACCTCTGCTGCAATCCGGTAGCAGGAATCAGGAGGCTGCCGCTGGGACCAAGGTCAAGGATGCAACCCCGAAGCCCCATGGGAATGGGTACCCTCACAGAGACTGGACGCCGGGTGCTGCTGCCGGGCAAAACCCCATTCCGGGACCTCGTCTCCCGGCAGAAATAGCCAGAGCGGCGAGAGCATAGCCTCACCTCCCTTCCACCGTCCAAGTCTCAAATGAGTGGTGCCCTTTTCATCTAGAATTCTAGCCGCTAGAGAGGCTGAGAGACGAGGTGCTGGGACCTCCAACTTCTGCAATAGAGGAAGGCCCCTAGAAGGAAGTGGGAGGGACAAAGTCTATCTTGTCCACCAGTCTGGTGAGTGTGGAGGTTCGTGCTGGAAAGATACGTTGGGGTTTGAGTTTGAAGGGCAGTTGAGTGGGTCTGGAGTAGGGGACAGCGAGGACTGGGCAGCTGCCAGGATTAACCAGAGCTCTGAAAGCTAATTGAGCGGTCTAGAAAGCAGATAGCCCATAGCGTGTGTATAAGAATCACTGGCGTGGCTCAGGGGATTGAGCACTGGCCTGTGACCCCAGAGGTCACCAGTTCGATTCCCAGTCAGGACACGTGCCTGGGGGCCAGGTCCTCAGCTGGGGGCATGCGAGAGGCAACCAACTGATGTTTCTCTCCCTCTCTTTGTCCCTCACTTCCCATCTTTCTAAATATAAATAAATCAAGTCATTAAAAAAAATCACTTGGGGATTCTAAATTCCGATCGTTGGGAGGGCCCAGGAGTTTGTATCCATAACAGGTGAGCCCTGCCCGGCACCGCTTCTCCCACGGTTCTGATGCTTGAACCCTGGGCTCTGAAGAACACGGTCCTGGGGTAGGAATTCACTTAGCGTTGTGAGCTCTGAAATGGTTTGATGTGTGGGGGCCACGTGCCAAACTGGTCCCTTCTTCTCCTTCCTGAGAGCTAGTCCTGAAGGTTGCGCAATTGCAGCCTGAAAAATACGAGTGAGGTCGGGGTGCAGGGGGAGGAGGCTGTGCCTGGAACTGGGGAGTCCAGGGATTTTAACCCCCACCCCCTCACTGAGGGCTAGAGGTTTGGTCAGCAACACACACGAACACTGTCTTCAGTCACCACCCACCTTCTTCTCTACCCGGGCCCTGGCACTGGCCTGCAGGGCCCTTTGATGATCGCCCAGTTCCCACTGGAGCCCACCTTACACGTTGAGGGGTCTGACAGAGAAGTGGCAAGGTGAATGAGAAACGGGGGACAGGAGAGGAACAGAGGAGAGAGGGGGCGCCCCAGTCCAAAACGGCCTGGAGCCCCCGCCCAGTGTGGTCCATGGCGCGCACTAAATTTCAGCGCAAGATAACCTATTAAAATAGATGTTCATTTTCTTTCTCAGTCATGTCCTTGGCTCTTTCTCTCTCTTTTCCTGGCTCCCAACCTCCAGTTCTGAGGGGAAGGCCACAGACTGATGAAGAGGTCCTGGCCTCCTCTCGATACCCCAGCCACGCATCTCGGGGGAAGGGGGTCTCTCGGAGCCACAGCAGGGCTGAGATGGTGAGGCCAGGCTGCCTGGGCAGAGCGGCCTTCCTCCTTCCCAGGGGTCTCCTCTCACACCCAGCTCCTGAAACCCAGGGCCCCCTTTAGAAGCATCTGCAGCCCCGCTTAGACAGGGTCCCCCAGGCCTTGCTGCCCCGGGCTGATTCTCCCAGGACAAAAACAGGCTTTCAGCCTGGGGGAGGGAGTCGGCCTCCCCACCCCCCATTAACACCACAAAGTCCAGGGACGAAGGGGGAGTGGGCAGGGCTGGGGTGGGGGGGATGGTGGTTAGAGAGCCAGGTCGTTGCTAGTAAATCAAAGTTGGTTTCCCAGATGGAGCTGCAGCCGCTTTGATTTCTCAAGTCGCCCCCCCTCCCCCTCAGCTCCCCTCACCCCCAGCTCCATGGTTTCAATTCCTCCCTGAAAAGCAGTGGGGCCTCCTTTCAAACCAGCCCAGCTCCTCCAACTCCCAACAACAGCTTAAGTTACAGGAAAGAGAAAGGGGAGGGGGTGAGGTAGCCCAGCCTAGAGGAAAAGGAGAGAACTTCTGGGAGAAGCCAGGGGGACGAGGAGGAGTGGGAAGAAAGAGAGAGAGGGAGAGGAGGGGAGGAGGATAGATGGAGAGAAAGGCCGAGTTAGGAGATGGGGTGCGGCCCTGCTGGAGCAGGAGGGGAGCCCCAGCTGGAAGGCAAACCTGTCCCAGCCCTCCTTGCCCAGTGAGCACCCCCACACTCACCACTCCTGGAGGCCCCTCCCCGCCTACCAGTCTACGATTCAAGCTCTCCCATTCCTCTGCTCTTGGCAGTAGGTTCTAGAAGGTTCCAGGAGGCAAAATACTTGACTGACTCCCAGGGATGTTGATTTCTTGGCCCGAGAAGGCACACACACCCCTAAAAACCTCACTACCCAAACTCAGCACTGGCGTTTCAGCTTTGTTTTCTCCTCCTCCAGTCTGCGCCAGCAGCCCACACCTTGCTTTTGCTCTGCCCAGGCCTGGGCTAATTAAAGTCTTTAATTAATAGATCATCTGTTATATCACTTCAATCCTTTTATGGCTCATTTTGGCATCCAGAGACCTCGGGGAAGGGTGCTGGAGAGATAACAATTGTGCCCCCGCTAACGCCCCCTCTGGCCTCCGAGCCAGGGGCAGCCCCGGGACTTGGCAGGGGGGTGGGCCCCCCCCCCCACCCCGAGGTGCACTGAAGGCGGCCTACTACAGCGGGCAGGAAGTGGGGGCTCCGAGAGTCCTAGACCTGATTTTTCTGCCGCCAATTCTAAGGGCCTTCTTGCAGAGAGCTAAACAGAGGATGGGGTTCAGGGAGAGGGAGTGCGGTGCCTCGCCCCAAGGTGGATCCCAGGTCTCGGTGGCCAGGCTCCGGGAGAGAGCAGGAAAGGGAGCATTCTCACAGAGCAGAGAAATGCCTTGTGGGTTGGGGGAGGGGTGGCCGGCTAGATTCTCTGAAGGCTCAAGCCTGCTTTCCACCAAGTACCTAAGGCCCACCCCATTGAGAAGAGACTGTTTTGCTATTGAAAGAATAAAACCTTTGAGGGGTTTCAAAGGATCTGAGATCATGTTCTCTTCCTCACTTCTCCCCATGCCAGATCCGCACACCCCTTCCCCTTCGCAAGGGAGGGACCTCGGTGCTTTGGGAAGGGAAGAATGCTGACCTGCAGCTGAGGGAACAAAGAGAGGACCCGTAACTCTACCAAGGAGGATGGTTTCTCCGGAGGAAAGGGGGTTCAACGGGAGAGAAGCGAGGGGACAAGGCCACACGCGATTACCTAAACGCGCCCCCTTGGCAAAGTGAAAGGCCAGCGACAGGGGGATTCTTGCATAAGAGCGGGGAGCCTTGGGCAGAGGCCCCAGATTCCTTCGTCCTGAGACGTTCCCGGCGCTCTCTGAGCGTTCCTGTGCTGTGCTGGGTATCGCGACACGGTGTCAGCGGAGTCACCTGTAACCCTCAAGTCTTTCACCTTGTCCGGGTGACGTCAAGCAAGGACAGGTTCAACGTCCAAACACATTCTCACAGTCCCCCACGTCAATCAACGTTTTTCTGATTCTCTTATACTGCTAAGGGAGCGGAAGTCATGGAAGGAAAAATGTCTCGCCCCGGGCCACTCAGCAGGTGTGGGCGGAGCCAGGCCTGCAGCCTGGGCATTCTGAGCCTCAGCCCAGGTTCCTTTTTGCTCTGCTCCTGCAGACCCTCTCGTGCAGTGGAGTCTGTGGCGTCTTTACAGGGAGCACTCAGCAGTTAACCCGGACATCGGATCTGTAAGCCCAGAGATGACAGCAGCGTCTCAGGATTTGGGGGAGAAGTGGCGTTGGCACTGTGCACTGGGGACACTCAGGCTCCCAGGCTCCCAGCCCCCAGCGGGACCCCAAGACCAACCAGAAATGTTTCTCAGGGAGGAGCAGCTGCCTGAGTCGCCAGAAAACGGTTGCTCCCGCTACACTCTAAGCTCCCTGAAGCTGGAGCCTAGGTCTCTGCTGACTTTGTCTGCTCTGCATATAGTAGGTACTCAATAATTTATTGGATAAGGTAATAATTATCATTTACCAAACTTTCAGCTTAGGATCAGATCAAGTGAGTGCTACACACTATATCATTTAATTCTCACAATGGGAACAAAGTGAATAAAAATTTTGACCTGAGGCGTGCAGGCCAGGAATAACAAGCCTTGTGACATTCTATTCTGGCCCTACCGCTCCATTCATTTCATCCGCCATGCCCTTGCACATGCTGTTCCCTCTGTCCAGAATGCCTTTCCCTGTCCTGAGATGATGGGTTCATGTTTCCATACCTAGGGCCTTTCACATAGGATCTGATACTTGCTGGCTTCTCTTTCCCTTATCCTGCTCTTACTCCTCATTCCGACCACACAGGCCTCTGCTACCCTCCCCCACTCAGAGTCCCACCCCCACTATGCTTTTCCAGCACCACGGCCTTTCTCTTCACAGCACTGAAACCTGTGGCAATTTTACATCCATTTAAGTGATCAGTGGTCATGTGATGAATGCTTCTCCCACTAGAATACAAGCTCCATGGAACAGGGGTCAGAGCTGGCGGTCAACATGTATTTGTTAAGTGCAGAAAAGCACACAGTCCTCATAGGCATTAGGGGCTGTGTGGTGCATGGGACAGAACATAGTTTTAAGAGCCAAGCAGGCTGGCTTTAAATCTTAGTTCTGCCACTTACTATGTGACCTCAAGAAAGTGGCCAAATTTCACCTGAGGTCGAACTCTACATCCATAGCCCTGACTGGTGTGGCTCAATCAATGGGTTGGACGTCTTCCCACAAACTGAAAGTTCAAGTTTGATTCCAGTCAGGGCAGATGCCTGGGTTGTGGGCCAGGTGCCTTGTGGTGGGGGCTGTTGGAGAGGCAACCCATCGTTGTTTCTCTCCCTCTCTTCCTCCCTTCCCCTTCTCTATAAAAATAAATAAATAAAATGTTTTAAAAAAATTCATCATCCGCCCTGGCTGGCGTAGCTCAGTGGATTGAGCACGGGCTTCGAACCAAAGCATTGCAGGTTCGATTCCCAGTCAGGGCACATGCCTGGGTTGCAGGCCACAGCCCCCAGCAACCGCACATTGATGTTTCTCTCTCTCTCTCTCTTTCTCCCTCCCTTCCCTCTCTAAAAATAAATAAATAAAATCTTTTAAAAAAATTAATCATCCATAAACAAAATGCCATACCTACTTTGTAGACATACACATAATGTATGTGCGGTACTTAGTAGGAGTTCAAGAAATGGTAGCACTCACCCTAGGTACCCAAGGATGCTTGCTGATTGCATAGTAATTCATGTAACTTCTTGTTTTGAAAGGTGCTTGTGGATTATTAGGACATTTATCTTTTTCATTCAGAAATTACATTGGACATGTAGTCTCCTATTTTAAAAATCTGTTGGGTTACTCCCACTTTACAGATGGGGAAACATTCAAAGAAGTGAAATGACCGTTCCAAGGTCACCCTGCTAGGGATAGTTAAGGAACAGGTCCAGGTCAATGCTCGAGCTGATTAAAAAGGAAAAATCAGAGCTAAGCGCTCCATCTACCAAAGGACATCATGAAACCTTCCAATGGCGAGTCTGTTAGTTCCCTTTAGTGGCAGACCCGCTTTCATCAAAGGGCAGGTTGGTGGAGTGGGAAGTGCTATGGGCAGGCCCGTAGTCTGGACATGCAGGTTCTGGTCCTGTCCCCCCTCAGTCCCCTCACATGAAGGATAAGAGTAATCCTGAGATAGCTTGTATCCTTACTTCATGTAAAAATGCTAGATAAGCCCTGGCTGGCGTAGCTCAGAGGATTGAGTGTGGGCTGCAAACCAGGCATCATCGCAGGTTCAATTCCCAGTCAGGGCACATGCCTAGGTTGCAGGCCATGGCCCCCAACAACCGCACATTGATGTTTCTCTCCCTCTCTCTAAAAATAAATAAATAAAATATTTTTTAAATGCTAGATAAATATGAGATCTTCATAGAATCACTTTCAGACACTGGAAGGGCAGGGATGCTGCCATTTTTCTCTGTATTCCCTACGACCTACCACTGTGGTTTGAAATCAGAAAGCCCCATACAAGTGCGCTGAAGGAACAACAGGTAGACTGAGTGAATGAGACAATCTCTTATTTCTTTTCTCCAGCTCCAGCTCCCCCTTTACCTTGGGAGTGGCTGGGGAAGGATGTCACTCAAGCCCCGGCCTTAGGGCAGGAAAACAAGTCTGTTACGGAAGGAAGTTGAAGATGCTGCATTTCCATGGGAGATTTGCTCTCCATTTCCTACTTGGAGTATAGGAGCTATCTGATTCACTTTTGTTGTCACCGCTCAGCTCTGAGGCTTGGCACCAGCTCTCAAGACGCCCTGGAGGATGTACAGGAGGAGAGGAGATCTGAAGGAGCAGCACCCCGGCCTTAGCTCGGGCCAGGTGGAGCGGGAGACTGCACCTTTCCCATTCCCAGATGGCTCCCGAACAAACAAAATCCTGGTTTTGAAGGAAAACGTTTTTCCTAAAGTAACAAAAAGGCAACTTCTCCAGGATAGAACCTGAGAAATCTGTACTGCATATTATTCAATCAGGGGGGAAAAAAAATCAAATCCTGTCAAATGTGGATCCATTGTATGTACCCACTCAGAATTTTCTTTCTTTCTTCCTACTCTTTCCTTCCTATTTTTTTTCCTTTACCTTTTTTGTTGTTTTGTTTTTAAGTCAACCCTTTTCTAGACTGGTGCACGAAACAGCTCACCAAGCTGGGAGGATTTGGCCCATACTGAGAAGCAAAGGGGTTTTCTAAACTCAATTTTCTTTCTTCTTTTTAAGTGACCCCCCCTTCCCTTGGGAGAGACAATAGAAATAATTGATCCATCATCCAGTATCAGGCCCCAGAGATTTACATGCAAATCCCCCCTCTCCTCCCCAGACCCCCCACCCCTCATATTTAAAATCCAAGAAGAGAGAAAAAAAAAAAAGAAAGAAAGAAAACCCTTTTAAACTAGCAGGAACCCTGCTGGCCACTCACCCCGAACCAGGTGAGAGATAGGAGGGGGTGATAATCCACAACCCCCAGCCTCTCCCCTCGCCACTCACACCACCATTTTCTGGTGTGGAATCACTTAAGATTTGGGTAAAATGCTCCCCTCTCCCAGGAGACGATATCTGGAAGCTTTTTAGGGGGCGGAGGCAGAGCTGGGGAGAGAAGAGTAAAATTCCCCCAAACGGCCTAAGAAAGTCATCTCTTCACTCAACACTGCCCGTCACCCTCCACCCCCCACCATTAACCTTCGATTAAGACCTCCTCGTTATGGCAACTAAACTTTACTTTGCATAATTAAGATTTGCCTCGGAAGAAGGGGGAGGGAGAAGCCGTAGCTCCCGGCCATTCTACTTCACCTCACCTCCTCCCACCCCCGCCCCAGCCCTCCAGCTCTGGGCCTCTAAGTTCCTGAGTTTTCTCACTTTGAGGTGCCACCAACACAAAGAACCATAATGGGCTCCTTTGTGCTCGCTACGGGGCAATTACGCCCCGGAGTCCAGGCCCCTTTAAGAGCCTCTTAAAGAGACAGGCTCTCATTTTTCAGAGGGTTCTTTAGGAGTGTGTGCAGGGGAGGGGCGAGGCAAACTCCTGGGGCTCTGCACACAGAGTGCAGTGAAACTTTTGTCTGGACTACATGAGAAGGGGCTAAGATAAAAAGTCTTTGTTACCAGTTAGCTTTTTAAAAAGTGCCTCTTTAAAAAAAATTTTTTTTTTGACTTGAGATTTTTCACTTGATCTGAAAAATTGGGCTGGAATAGGTGGGGTTCGAGGAGCTGGGGCGGAGGCCGAGGTTTAAAGAGGCCCTACCCTGGAGAGCACCTTGCCCCCCCCCCCGGGAGAAAAGTGACCCAGGTCTTAGCAGTTTGGGTCCGCCACAGGGCTGGGGGATGAGTGCCTACGGATTTGGTCTCCGCGACTCGGGAGGAACCCTGTCCTGGGCAAACAGCCCTCAATACAAGAATAGCATGTCTCTTTAAAAAGCAAAAGGAGGGGGGGAAAGTTTTGTTGGCATCTGGTTTCTGATCTCATTATATCGTGGCCGACCAATCCAGCCCTCGGGGCTGGTCCTCGGGTTTAAATCTGATTGGCCGAGAGCACATTTTGGGATGGTGCTTAGAGCTCGACGGGGCGGTTTCAAGGCTCCCTTTTTTGGGGGGCTGAGGGGAGGGCGGGGCTGCCGGCGGGGGCCCCCTTGAAACCGACTAATTGGGATCGGAGAGGCCGAGGTGAGGGCTGGAGGAAGGCACAAAGGAGTCGCTGGGCGGAGAAGGGAGGGGAGAGGCGAGAGGAGGAGGAAGAAGAGGAGAGAGAGCAAGCGGCGCGCGGTGTCCTCGGCTGCTCAGTCCGATTGAGACGAGCTTGCGGGCAGGCGCGCCGCCCCCTCCCCCGCCCGGCCTCCCCAACTCCGCGGCCGCGAGCAAAGTTTGCAGAGAGGCGCGGGAGGCGGCAGCCGCGGTGAGGCGGCGGCGGGGAAGGCGCGCGGTCTCCGGACTGGGGGCGGGGGCGGGGGGCCGCCCGGGAGCTGGGTGGGGGGCGGCGGCCAGCATGCGGCCCCGCAGCGCCCTGCCCCGCCTGCTGCTGCCGCTGCTGCTGCTGCCCGCCGCGGGGCCGGCCCAGTTCCACGGAGAGAAGGGTATCTCCATTCCGGACCACGGCTTCTGCCAGCCCATCTCCATCCCGCTGTGCACGGACATTGCCTACAACCAGACCATTATGCCCAACCTTCTGGGCCATACGAACCAGGAGGACGCGGGCCTGGAGGTACACCAGTTCTACCCGTTGGTGAAAGTGCAGTGCTCGCCCGAACTGCGCTTCTTCTTGTGTTCCATGTACGCGCCCGTGTGCACGGTGCTGGAGCAGGCCATCCCGCCGTGCCGCTCCATTTGCGAGCGCGCACGCCAGGGCTGCGAGGCGCTCATGAACAAGTTCGGTTTCCAGTGGCCAGAACGTCTGCGCTGCGAGCACTTCCCGCGCCACGGTGCGGAGCAGATCTGCGTGGGCCAGAACCACTCGGAGGACGGCGCGCCGGCGCTCCTCACCACTGCGCCGCCACCCGGCCTGCAGCCGGGTGCTGGGGGTACCCCCGGCGGCCCGGGCGGCGGAGGCTCGCCCCCGCGCTACGCCACGCTGGAACACCCGTTTCATTGCCCGCGCGTGCTCAAGGTGCCGTCCTATCTCAGCTACAAGTTCCTGGGCGAGCGCGACTGCGCGGCGCCCTGCGAGCCGGCGCGGCCCGACGGCTCCATGTTCTTCTCCCAGGAGGAGACGCGTTTCGCGCGCCTCTGGATCCTCACCTGGTCCGTGCTGTGCTGCGCCTCCACTTTCTTCACCGTTACTACATACCTGGTGGACATGCAGCGCTTCCGCTACCCCGAGCGGCCCATCATCTTTCTGTCCGGCTGCTACACGATGGTGTCCGTGGCTTACATCGCGGGCTTCGTGCTCCAGGAACGCGTGGTGTGCAACGAGCGCTTCTCCGAGGACGGCTACCGCACGGTGGTTCAGGGCACCAAGAAGGAGGGCTGCACCATCCTCTTCATGATGCTCTACTTCTTCAGCATGGCCAGCTCCATCTGGTGGGTCATCCTGTCGCTCACCTGGTTCCTGGCGGCGGGCATGAAGTGGGGCCACGAGGCCATCGAGGCCAACTCGCAGTACTTTCATCTGGCCGCGTGGGCCGTGCCGGCGGTCAAGACAATCACGATCCTGGCCATGGGCCAGATTGACGGCGACCTGCTGAGCGGCGTGTGCTTCGTGGGCCTCAATAGCCTGGACCCGCTGCGGGGCTTCGTGCTGGCGCCGCTCTTCGTGTACCTGTTCATCGGCACGTCCTTCCTCCTGGCCGGCTTCGTGTCCCTGTTCCGCATCCGCACCATCATGAAGCACGACGGCACCAAGACCGAGAAGCTGGAGCGGCTCATGGTGCGCATCGGCGTCTTCTCGGTGCTCTACACCGTGCCGGCCACCATCGTCATCGCCTGCTACTTCTACGAGCAGGCCTTCCGAGAGCACTGGGAGCGCTCGTGGGTGAGCCAGCACTGCAAGAGCCTGGCCATCCCGTGCCCAGCGCACTACACGCCGCGCATGTCCCCCGACTTCACCGTCTACATGATCAAATACCTCATGACGCTCATCGTGGGCATCACGTCGGGCTTCTGGATCTGGTCCGGCAAGACGCTGCACTCGTGGAGGAAGTTCTACACGCGTCTCACCAACAGCCGGCACGGAGAGACCACCGTGTGAGCGGGTGTCCCCGGGCCCGGGCCGCACCGCGCTTCCCTCCGCCCCGGGTTGGGGGGGGAGGGGCGCTCCTACAGACTCCTTATTTTATTTTTTTAAATAAAGAACAATCGAAACCATTTCTTTTTTTTTTTTTAGGTCGCTTTTTAAAGATAACTCTGCCCAACACCCCCACCAGGTTTGTAATTAAAACTATAAATAGTCTTTGTAAATTTAATTATATATTTTCTATTTAAAAGAAAAAAGGGGGGAAAAAAAAGCGACGGGCGCCAGGGCTGAGGCCTGGGGGATGGGGGGGGGGAGTTGAGGGAGCTTTTGCCTTTCTTCAGCGCCCTTTCCAACACCACGCCCCACTTCGGTTAGGAGTTTTTGGTGCTTTGGCAGGGCCGAGCCCGCTGGAGGAGGTGTTGGCTGGTTTGTTACATTTGACCTCTAAAGCCAAACTGGTGAGCCTTTCCTCTGACGCTGGGCCTGGGGAAGCTGGTGGATATTTTTGAACAAGACTTGGATTCTTGTTTTATTTCCCTTCCCTTCTTTCTGTCCGCACTTGTCTTCTCTCCTTCCCTTGATCTTTGTTAGAACCTTCCCCCCGGAGATGAAGACGTGGAAAAAAAAAAAACAAACCCACGGGTGGGGTGGTGAGGAGAGGAGAGGGCGGGAGCGTCGGCCCACTCCTCTGCAGACGGGAGGATCTTTCTCCTCCTGAACTTTTCTCCTGTTCAGCTCGCCGCCCCGAGCGCTGGGAGTGCTTTGTGAAGTGTGTTTTGAAAGTAACCTCCCTCCCCCACACACTACCTTGAATACCGATCCTGACCCCTGACCACATGTCTAGGGGGAGTGTTATTAGCTTGCAAATGTTGGGGTTTGCTGATGCCCTGTATCCTTCCCCTAATTTCCGCCGAAGCTTGCACCCCAATCCCACCCCCACCAACCGAATAGCGCCTGTGGCATTCATTCAGGTTAGGCCTTGGTGGGGTGGTTTGTGTCTTACGTGTGGGTTTTTGTTGTTGTTTAGGGCTTTTTTTTTTCTTTTCTCGAAAAGCAATAAAATAGGGTTGGGTTGGAGGGAGGGGACAGATGGGTTGGTGGGGGTTTTTGTTTTCCTTTGACAAAAGACTGGTTTATTTTCAAACTTGTCCAGAAAGGGGGGTGGGGTGGGGAAAGGTGGGTTCCTTGCTTTGGAAGAAGGCTCTGGGCAGGCTCTTTGTGACTGTGGGGGCGGGGCTGAGTGTTTACATGACATTCTATAGCACAAGATTGATAGGATGTTTATAACAGCTGTTTCTTATCTTCCTCCTACCCCCCCACAAATAAAAGTCAAGACTTTTTCTTAAAGTATCTTTGACACTGGTATGAGAATTGCAGTTTCCAATACACATCATCTCCCTCACCTATTTGGGATATTTTAGAATTTTAATTCTACAGAATTGATTTGAGGACCCAGGGCGGGCGGGCCGGACACTTCTGCCACCGAACTCAGTTTTTCACCATTTCCTGTTTCTTGATAATAGTGCAAATTAAAAGCTCATAATCATAATAATAAAGTACATTTAATTATCTTCTAGAGATCTAGGCCTTTAATTGTATTTAACAGGGTTGTAACATTTTATTAGTTGAAGCAAACCACACCCCCCTCCTTCCCTCTCCCCCCAGCTGTTCCTTTGGGGATGGGGTAGAGCAGAGGTTCCTTGCTCCAGACCTTGCTTTTTTAGCTCCGTGGGGATGGGGGAAAGTGTGCCTCGCCACCCTTTGTTGGCAGTCTTTGGGACAGGGGAGAAAGTAAGTCAGAACCCCTACTTCCAAGTGTTTGCGTGTGTTAGTTTATGTTGGGGGAGGGGATCTGGAAATGTTTGGTGGTAATTGAAGTCATATGTGGGGCTTTGTTTGGAATTGTATGAAGTCTGAGGGTTTCAGCAGAGCCCCTTTCCCAAAATATATAACCTTCCCCCAGATCATTTGTGCCGGTGGCCAACATGGTCCGTTAAAACTAGCCGTTCCTCAAATGATGATACGTGTGAAGTCCCAACCTTAAGATTCCCTCAACTGTCAGAAGTAGGCGGGTCAAGTGTCACAAGGCTTAGGCTCCATTTGTTGCAGGACTCTGCTAGAAAGGAACCCCGCGAGAGCTGCAGGAAAGAGTTAAATTACAAACAAATTGTGAGTGCCTCTCCTGGAAAGAACGGGAAAGCCTGTGAATGGGGGTGTGGGGTGTAGATTTTCCAGGGGCTGGATGGAACCCAGTGGCAGGGGGAGTGCTGGAGTGCTGGTTGAAGATGTGGGGAGGAACCTCCCAAGGGCCCAGCACCCCAGCTCTGTGTGCTCCTAGGTGTACTTGTCAGTGGCGCCCGTGCAGTCGGCCGAGGGAGATGGTAGATGAGCAGCAGTGACCTCTTCCTTCCCCGAGTGGTGGTGGGAGGGAGAGAATTTTGGTGAAGATTGTTCTTCTCAACCCCCTCCCTTAAAGTCTCCGGTCACCAGAGGGGAAGTGGGCCCAAGAAAACTGGGGTGGGGGGAGCTTTATGGTGGTGGCAGGATAGATGACACTTGCCTCTGGGACAGGAAGGGCCTTCTACACGTCCTCCCCCTCTCCAAAGGGTAGCCTAGGGCTGGACGTCCTCCCCCTCTCCAAAGGGTAGCCTAGGGCTGGATGGCCTTACCGAAAGGGAGCCCTCTCCGTGGCTGCTTTCACTGTGCTAATGAAACAGCTCTTCGAAGAGGGGAGGTAGGTGTTAGTGAGCCCATGGTGTGGGGGGTTTAGGGGAGAAAGTGCCTGGAGCTCACTCACCGGAGCTCACTGCCACACCTGGACATGGGTCTCTCCTCTCTTGTATGGAAAACTCAGTTTAAACATACGGGCTTGGAGATCTGCAGAAGCAGACCTCTCGGTCGCCCTACGGGGAAGTTGTAAGTAGATTGGTACCTCCCTTCGGAAGAGAGAGGCTTTGGTGGAGGGTCAAGGGCCCAGAAAGAAACGTCTTCACCTGAGGCCTGGAGCCTGGGACAGGTCTCAGACCAAAGCTGCTCTCCACCTGACCTCCCGTCCTCACCCCACCCACACAGGGGCAAGGCTGCCGGTGCCCAAGATTCAGGACATCTCTCCTCCTGACCCCTCCCTCACTGATCAGACTTTGGCTTTTCCTCCCGCCCTCCTCTGACTCCCCTCCTGAAAAAATAGTTCCATGAGTTACAAACTCTTTGTCCTTTAAGAGCCAATCCCAGAAAAGGACAGTCAAGTTTTCCAAAACAAAATTCTTCTGAATGTCCCCAAAGAGTGAGGACCAGTAGGATCTGGAGCTGCTGACGTCTGGATTATTTCAAAAGCCTCTCCAAGAGGGTGTTGGGGACCCCAGATCTGGGCTGGGTTCTGGAAGTGGGGTCTTTCCCAGGGTGCACGAGGCCTGCGTCTGGCTAGGGGAGACTGGCCCAAGCCCCTGCCACCTCCTGGGCGTCTCCCCTCAGATCATCTCACTGCTCAGGTCGTAGGGCCCTTTCCTATTCTGGATGCACCTGCCTCTCCTCTAAATGGGTTTTAGACTGGGGACCACTGACTCCTCTGAAAACCTGAAAAGCCTTTGGACCTGGGAAGTTCATGGTCAGACCCCCATGAACATACGATTTTGCATTAGACTTTTGGGGGGGTTTATGGACCCTCTAGCTGTGCCCCCCATTCCATGCCCTGCCCCCCCAGCTAGTTTTCCAATACCTGGTTTAGATAGTTCCCAGTCCTGATTACTGGGTATCTTCACTTCTCCAAGGGGCAGCTTTTACTTTCTCAAGACTCTAGTGTCCCCGGTCTCGAATCACCTCTGCCATGGAAAAGGTGTGGCGAAGGGAAAACCATCCAGTCTACAAAACCAGGTACACCCCACACCAGATTCTTCACTCCCTCCTGTTTCTCTTGCAGGGCACAGGTTCTCTAGATGCAGAGGGGATGAATGTGCAATACCTTTGTAGCGGAGAGAGAAAAGTAGGAGAAAGAAACATACAGACCGGCCATGTGTAGGGTACAGGCTTTGGCAGAGTACAGTGCCCGGCTCTGAGCCCCAGCTGTCACCTGTAAAAAGGCCACAGTAACTGTCCTGCAAGGCTGTTGTGATGCTTAGATCAGAGGGTGCGTGTACAGAGCCAGCACATAGTAGAAGCTCAACAAATGGTAGCACTCTTCCAGTTACTTAGGATAAATTCCTCACAATACAGTAGAATCCTTGGATCAAAGGATGTGCATTTCTGGAGGATTTTTTAAACCTATCGTTACTGGCAGTTTTAGCAGAATAGAAGGATGTTTTGTGCTCGCCGTTTTTCTACCGGACGCAGGGTGCCAGCGCACAGTCTGGAGGTTCCTCGGGGTGGTGGTGGGCAGTGATTTGTCTCCCTCTCTGCTCTGATTAGGACCGAAATGTCTTGCCCGCCTGAGTGAGCGGGGCACGCAGGTGGGCGGGCTCTCGCTCCAGCTGGCTTTGAAGCCGGCTAATTAGGGCTAGGGCTGTCACAGCTGGCTTCCCCAGCGCACACCGGCCCCCCCGCTCTGCGCGTCCTCAGACTCACAGCCCGAGCGCCCCGCCCTGGCTGCCTAGCCTTCCCCTGCAGACTCGCCGCTTCTCCCGGACACACGGGAAAGGCTGAGATTGGAGGCCTGGGGAAAAGACAAGATGGGACTTGGGACATGAAACGAGCTCCGAGACCATTGACTGGTTTAGAGAGGACCGCCCATGGCCCTGGGCCCCCTCCTTGTTCCTAATGAAGCCTGGAGAGGAGCCGGCCCCGGGCCCGGGGGCTGAGCCCTGGGTCCTTTGTTTGAAAGCCAAGCTTTCTGAAGGCTCCAGCCTCCCAACCTGGCCCTTGTAATTAGCCCCAATCAGAGTGTTTACGTCGGGGCCTCGTGCGGAACTCAGAGCCCCGTGATTTCATTCCAGACCTGGGGGGAGAGGGGAGGGGAAGGGATTTGTGTGGGGACATGAAAAAAGGAGGCTGGGGATGAGGGAGACCTGGGTGAGGGGAGGGGCGGAGGTCAGGGGTGGGGGACGGTGGGGGCGGGGGGAGCAGGACAACCACTCTCCATGTGTCCATTCCAGGGGTCAGGACCCCTTCCAGGTTAGCTGGTGCCCTGGCATCCTGACCCTGGCCGAGCCTGCATGCCTTCTGGACAGGCTCTGTGGGTGGGTGGGCTTGTGCCAATCGGAAATGGCTTGGATATAATTAACCCAGCTAATCACCAGCCTTCGCCTGGTGCAGGGGAGGGGAGAGCCATGAGCCAGGGCTCCCCCAGAAAGCTCCAGTGTCTCTATTCTTCCTCCTCTGGCTGGGGCCTAGGACGTGCCAGGCTCTGCGGCTGATGAAAATGGAGGAGTCAGAGGGTGGGCAGGGAAGTGAGGGTGCTTCGTATTCATCTCTGGCATCACCCTCGACAGGAAATGTGGCAGGAGGGAGTGGGCCTGAAGTGGCCGGGCTGGGGTGGGGGTGGGAGGTGGCAACAGGAATTGTGGCAGGGAGGGAGAGGACTCCCAGCCACTGCTCCCAGGTGGCAATGGGTGTGTCCCAGACTCAAAGGGCATGTCCCTCTGGGTCCAGGCTTCCCAGGGAAGTCTCTGGGGGAGGAAGGGGGCTTTTAGGGAATTCTGGATGTTGGGTTTAGTGTCCTGTCCTGTGGCTGGGGAGGGGGGCAGAGTGTGGGGTCTAAGCTTCTAACAGTCTTTCTTAAAACACTGCAAGGCTTCCAAGGAGTGTTCCTCTTCACTCAGCACATAAAGCTTTCCAAGATCTGGATCTCGCTTCTAGCTTTCTAGACTCACTTCCCAGCATCCTTCCCTACACGCCTATGTGCCAGCCTCAGGAACTCTTAGGTTTCCAGAGCAACCATGTTCCATGACTTGGCGCATACTGTTCCTGCAGCCCTAATGCCCTTTCCCTCCCCTAGCCCGGATATTAGCTACGACTGTGGCAGAACTCACCCGAGGTCGGGCGGCCCCTCTGTAGACAGCCACATCCTAGGCCAATCTCATTCCCACATTGTGTCCTGTCTGGCCACAGCATATCCCATTATTTGTTAGTTATCCACCTCCTTTCTTAACTGTGAGTCTATACGTCATCTTTTTTTTTTTTTAAGATTTCATTTATTTATTTTTTAGAGAGGGAAGGGAGGGAGAAAGAGAGGGAGAGAGAAACATCAATGTGTGGTTGCTGGGGGCCATGGCCTGCAACCCAGGCATGTGCCCTGGCTGGGAATGGAACCTGCGACACTTTGGTTCGCAGCCCGAGCTCATATACTTCATCTTTTATCTCTCTCCCTGAGCCCAGCGATATGCCTGGCACGTAGTAGGTACCCAAGATCACAGGCTCTGGAGCCAGACCACCAGGCTTGAGTCCTGTCTCAGCCCTTCGCCAGCTATTGACTTTGGGCAAGCTAATGACCCCCTCTGTGCATTATCCGTAAATGGGAAAAGTAATTATACTTACCTTGCAAGACTGGTTTAACGATTAAACAAATTTAAGTAAAATGTTTAAAGCAGTGGCTGGCACATAGTAAGTGCTTAATAAATGCTGGTTAAGCTTATTCGTTTCTGTGTTGGATCTGTAGGTGTATATTTAGTGCTTCCCACAGCTCAGGAACTTGCTAAGCGGTAGAGGTGCACAAACTCAACCCCTGCCCACAACCAACTGCATCCAGTTTGTGGAATGAATGAATGGATAAGTATTAGGTGTGGTACCTTCTGAGTTTGTTTGGCATGTGTTTTGTTAAACAAGCTTGCTAAGTACGTGTTTGAGAATGTGTCCAGGCTCAAACAGGGAGTCCTGATGTATCTATTTGGATAGTGTAAAACAAGGAATGATATTGGAGATGCTCCCTTATAAATTTGAAATGTTATCTGGTGCCCTGGCTGGCCTAGCTCATGGATTGAGCTCGGGCTGCAAACCAAAGCATCGCAGGTTCGATTCCCAGTCAGGGTACATGCCTGGGTTGCAGGCCATGACCCCCAGCAACCGCACATTGATGTTTCTCTCTCTCTAGCTCCCTCCCTTCCCTCTCTAAACATAAATAAATAAGATCTTTAAAAAAAAAAAGAAATGTTATCTGGTGTTTGGAGCATGTGGGGGAAATTGTCCCGGAAGCCTCCTACTCAATCTTCCCTGTTAGTGAGAATGTTAAAGAATTTTTTTTCCTAGAAGGCAGAAAATTACTCTCATGCAAATACACAATGAACACATCGCATGTTTCATGTAACTCCTTCATTAACGTAGAAACCAGTGAGACGTTCAAAGAGAACACGAAGAATAGAAACATAGCTAGGCCATCGAGAATGCCACGGTAAACTTGCTTAATGTAAAACTAGGTGCTAGCCACTGGGCAGTAATCAACTGCATCTGCACCAGGTACAGTTCATATTTTTATCAGCAAAAATCGCGTTGATGATCAGTTGTCTGGGCTTTAAAACAACTGAGCGATAATAAAACTCAGAGATAACCTGCAAGGGCACACAGTCTTCTTTCTGACCTTTTTAAATTCTTGAAGAGTTTTCCTTGATAAGTTCTGAACTCAGATACCTCGAGATGACCAGCGTCATCCACCCCTTCGGATCTAAGAGCTTGAGTACCAGTAGGAAGTTCCGTTCTGTCCAGAGAAAGCTGGAAATCCTCCAGGCCGTGCCCCCGCGCCACCCCCCCCAGCTGGCACAGCCTTGGGCCACCGTTCTTCCCCATCCTTAACTCTCTGGCTCCTTTCTCCCTGGTCTTCCTCTTTTCTTTCTTTTATTTTTTAAAAGATTTTTATTTACTTATTTTTAGAGAGGGGAAGAGAGAAAGAAAGAGAGGGAGAGAAACATCAATGTGCTGTTGCCTCTTGCACATCCCCAATTGGGGACCCATCCTGAAACCCAGGCATGTGCCCTGACTGGGAATCGAACCAGAGACCCTTTGGTTTGTAGACTGGCACTCAATCCACTGAGCCACACCAGCCAGGGCTGTGTCCCTCTTTTCCATCCCACCACTCACATCCTTTCTAATTGTGAAGCCAACTCATTCACCTCCTACATGGTAGAGATCATTTATTGATACTTTCTACATGCTAGACACTGTGCTAAGTACCGTGCATGCATAATAGCATTTAACATTCAAAAGAGCTATGAAATGAGTTCTATCTCTGCCTCAGATTACAGCACGTTAAAGTAACTGGAGTTCACGGAGGCAGCTGTTCCAAGGGTGTCTAGCTCACCAGTCAGAGGGGAACAAAAGCAATCAGACTCTTAACCACAATACCAGACCTTCATGTGGCGTCATTGCTCAGGCCAACTGTAATACGTGGTAGTGGCTTCCTGGAGAACTGTGTTCAGATGGATTCTGAGGCATCTGCTTGGTTTAGTGAGAACTAGTGCTAGAATCCCCTAGTGATGTCCGTCGTGGTCACAGAATCAAAAAGAATGTCAAGGTTGGCAAGCACACTAGACATTTGTTGGCTGGCTTTATTTTATATTGCCTCCTGCATCATTTCCTGGACATTTTTTTTTACATTCTTTTTTTTTTTAAGATTTTATTTATTTTTAGAGAGAGAGGAAGGGAGGGAGAAAGAGAGGGAAACATCAGTGTGTGGTTGCCTCTCACACATCCCCTATTGGGGTCCTGGCCCACAACCCAGACATGTGCCCTGACTGGGAATCGAACGGGAAACCCTTTGCTTTGTGGTCTGGCATTCAGTCCACTGAGCCACACCAGCCAGGGCTTCTTTTTACATTCTATTTTTTAAGATTTTATTTATTGATTTTTAGAGAGGGAAGGGAGGGAGAAAGAAAGAGAGAAACATCAATGTGCTGTTGCTGGGGGTCATGGCCTGCAACCCAGGCATGTGCCCTGACTGGGAATCGAACCTGCAATGCTTTGGTTCACAGCCCGCGCTCAATCCACTGAGCTACGTCAGCCAGGGCTGTTTTTTTGCATTCTTGATGGCAGCCTCTCCCTTTAAGGTCTGAGCCCAGAGCCCTCAGTGTCTGAATCTTAATGCCAGTTTTCGAGGACTTTGCTACTCAAAGTGTGATTCCATCTGCTTTCTGCCCTACCCCACCCACCCCAACAGTCCCATCACCTTGTGCTTGTTAGAAAAGCAGAATCTTGGGTCTGACCTTGTACCTGACTCAGAAGCTGCATTTTAACAAGATTCCCAGAGGATTTGCCTGTACATTCCAGTGTGAGAAGCGCTGGTCCAGGGGACTTCTGTCTCACAGGTACCCATTCCTACCTCAGCAGCCAGAATCATCTTCTTTCCAAGAGGGTGCTGGCTCGGGCCCAGGTCTGAATATTCCCGATAGGCCCTAACACTGAACCCGGCAGGACCAGGTGGGTTTACAGAATATTTCAATTGAGACATGAAGTCTTTAAGACACCCTCCCCAACGCTGATAAAACCTTGCAGGATTCTCTGACTTTCCCCACTAGGAGTTAAGGGCCTCTGGGGATGCTGGCCACGTTGCTATAGCTCAGCATCACGTCTTTTCCTGTTTTCTGAGTCTCTACAGACTCTCCCCGGGGCCTCGAGAGTCCAGCCCAAACGATCCACCCTAGCCTTTGAGACCTTTGCCCTTCTCACAGCGGGTCTGGGGAGCTGGGGTGGAGTTGGGGTGGAGCTAGACAACACGGAGATATGAAGGAGAAACAGTTGTTGATTCTGGGAGTAATAGCTTCTCATTTAATCGTTGACTCGCCCCTGGTATTGTTGAGAACCGTTCTGTGCCAGGCCCTGGGGATACAGCCATGAATAGAGCATGGTCTCCACCCTGGAAGAAAGGGGACGTGTAAGCAGATAATCGGAATATCGTGTGATACAAGAGGCAGACGCTGGGATTGTCGGGGACAAGACAAGGGCGTTCCATACAGAGGGAGCACCCCGGGCAAAGCCATGGAATGGGACGGTACGACCAGAGAACAGCGAGGAGAGCGCGCTTGAGACGCGGAACGAGTGCGAAGGAGAGCGGCGGGGCTGGTCTAAGTGAGGATTTGGGCTGATCCCCAGCAAAAATTAAATCTCACGCTGGCTTGGCCCTGCGGCGCATGTCGGGGCCAGACCTGCCTGCTTTCAACACCAGATCTCATTTCTTTAGTGGCTTGAGCCAATCAGAATCAGGAGACATTTACACACACACACACACACACACACACACACACCAAAGGACATGTTAAAGCCAAGCGTTAGTGGGTTTTGGACCTACGCCCTCTCCCCAATCAACGACTAACTGGATTCCATCCCTACCAACACCTCCTTCCCGCTCACACCAATAGGAGCGGGACTGGTTGGTGAAGTTTAACTTCCTGGGAAACAATTCTAGGGCAGGACTTTGGGTCTCCCTAACTTGAGACGTGACTAACTTGAGACATGAGAAGCTTGGCTACATGTATGTACCAGATCTGACTGTGCCTCCGTGGGTGTATGGATGGGTAGACATGTGTGTGAGCACATGCGCCCCTCCAGAGACGTGTGTGAATCGGTTGCCTTGAAGTCTCAGGAGATAGAGTCCCAGTTCCTTGTCAGAGAAAGAGGGATAGACTGTCCCATGGATGCCCCTCTGGAATTCATATGAGAAACTTCCTCGAGGCTCAGAAAATGAGGTGGCTTTAACGCATTACTTCAACTTCTCTCACATTTCCTATTGAGAGGTAGGTCTGTGTTATCGCCCCTGGAATTGGGGCTACTTTGACCAGTAGGATATGGTGGAAGTGATGCTCTGTGGCTTCCATGTCTGGGCCACCAAAGCCCATGCAGCGTCAACCTCGTTCAGTGGAACCCTTGCCCTTCGAGCTGCCTGAGCTGCCATGTGAGAGGTCAGACTACCCTGAGGCCGCCATGCTAGAGAGGCCACTCGTAGGTGCTCTGGTTAATGGTTTTAGCTGAATCCAGCCATTTAGCCATTCCCGTTAACACGCCAGACGTGTGGATGGAATCATCCCGAATCCTCCAGACCAGGCCATCCATTCGCCGAATCCTCAGATATCCTCAGTCTTGCCTGTGGAACAAAAGGACCACCCGCTCAAGCCCCACCCAAATCCCTGAGCCATAAAACTGTGGGCTACAATAAACTGGCTGTTGTTTTAAGCTACTGAATGTTAGGATATGTTGTTATCAGTGATAGACAACTGAAATGAGTGGAACTAGGAATAGTTAAGTTTAAGAAGGACTTGCTATGTATCTGGCGCTGTTCTAAGTTGTTGACATGTATGAACTCATCGATCCCAAAGAAGAGGATGCAGCAGCTAGAGCAGGGAAGTCATTTTTTCTAGGAAACAGCCTAACAGGGTGATCGCTTGAACTCGGGCAATCTAACACCAGAGCCCGTGCCCTAAACCCTTCCCTTAGACTGTGGAACAATAGAGAGTAAAAGGATCTTTTTCAAAAAAAGATTTTATCTATTTATTTTTAGAGAGAAGGGGAGGCAGGGAGGAAGAGAGGGATGTGTGATCAGCTGCCTATCCACTACCTCTCGCAGGCCCCCAACTGGGGACGTGCACACAACCCAGGCGTGTGCCCTGACTAGGAATCGAACTGGTGACCTTTCGGTTCAAGGCCAGCACTCAGTCCACTGAACCACACAATCCAGTGCTAAATGTTTGCTATTGAAAACTACTAAGTTTTAGGGTCATTCTTTACCTAGCAATAGATAGCTAATACACTGCATTTTGAGGAAAGTTGGGGGGTATAAAGAATGTATACATCAAGTAAGAAATAAATATAAGAAAACCCTTTTCTCAACCCATTTATCCATTTGTTCACTGGTTCTTTCAACATGCTTTTATGCCCCAGGGATACAAAGACTAATGATGCCATTGCTGACACTGAGGAGCTTTCAGTCTAGTGGGAGATGCAAACTTGTAAATGGGTTATTAAAATTTTAGTGAAGAAATGCTAATGGAGGAAGGTTCAAGATGCCAGAGCAGCACAAAAGAGGAATAAAATAATTCTGCCTGCTGGAGATAGGAGTAAAACTTCACAGAGAGGATATTCAACTTGGGTTCTGAAGAATGACTAGGAGTTTGCCAGGCACACAATGGGAGGAAGGGCGTTCCAGGTGGGAGGAGCTGCGTGTACACAGCCTGAGCGGCTAAGAAAGCCTGATGTGCCTGGGGACTTACAGGACATCCCATTGGTTGGATCTCAGAGCACTAGGTTGCAGGGGAGGCTGTCAAGGTAGGCTGACCATGCAGTCGAGGTGCTTCTGGCTTCTATCCCAGTGAAAATAAAGAGGAGGTGGTTTTTAAGCCCATGAGTGTATAGTAAGATTTGTATTTTAGAAAGAGAACTCTGGGGGCAATATGGCGGTTTGCTGGGGAGAGGAGGCAGGAATCAGAGAGTTTGGGTGGGATGCTAATTCCGATCCAAGGAAGGAAAATAAGGCCTGGAGCAAGCACTTGTCTGTCAAATCAGAAAGAAGGTGAAGGAAGAGGGAGCTTGAGGCAGTTTCCAGCTGGGATGATTGGGTGGATGATGAGGCATTTACCAGTGGAAGAAATTTAAAAAAAAAATGCAGGTATGAGAGTGAATAATTATCTATTAGTCAGGATCATGTAGATTATGCTACATGTAACAGGTAATCTCAAAATCTCACTGGCTTAACAAAACAGTGCTTTTTATAAAAAAAGATTTTATTTATTTATTTTTTTTAGAGGGTGAAGGGAGTGGAGGGGGGAGAGAGAGAGAGAGAGAAAAACATAAATGTGCAGTTGCTGGAGACCATGGCCTGCAACCCAGGCATGTGCCCTGACTGGGAATTGAACCTGCAATGCTTTGGTTCACAGCCCGAGCTCAATCCACTGAGCTACACCAGCCAGGGCCAAAACAGTGCTTTGTTTTCTCACTCATATTACAAATCCCATGTGGCCAAGAGGGGTCTCTGCTCCATGCCACCACCCAGGGAGCCAAGGTGACAGAGGCTCCACCGTCTGGGAGCTGCGCCATTTAGAACACACGGCTACTTCAGGCACCTCCTCAGTTACACAGGAAGAGGAAGGAGATGCTAGACTGTTGTGTGGGGACTTTTTACTGCTCCATCCCAGTGACAACACGCTCACAGTTCATCAGCCAGAACCAGCCTCGTGGCCTCTCCTAACTACAGAGGGTTGACAAGTGCAAGGGCGCCGTGGCATGCTTAGTGGACGTGATGGTCTCTGCCACAGGGAGGTAATAAACGCAGTTCTGAACGCATTTACTTTGAGGAGGAGGTGATACCCAGTGGGCCGTCGGAAATGTTCAGATGAGAGTCGGGGACTTGAGATGTAGGTCGGGAACGTGAGCACTGTTCTGGTCCTTGCCTGCCGGAGGACTGACGCTCCAGACAGGGGGAGAAACAGACACAAACAGCTATTACCTACAAGACGTCAGGTTATGTGCTATTTGGTTACCAGCAAAGTGCCATGAGAAGAAAGATGGAGGCGCAGTGAATCCCATGAGCGTGGGTAGGAGTCCAGTCCCATAAGCAAAGAGCAGTGACAGAGGACCTGTCCGTGGAGTGGTACCCCCATACAGGTACAGAAAACATGGAAGCAGCGAAGGATGGCGGATTTGGGCAGAGGACACAAGGCACAGGAGGTAAGTCTAGAAGGGTGGGCAGACTGGGGGCAGATAGTGGAAAATCAGCGTAGACTTCGGGAAGGGGCAGGTAGACGTGTAAAGAATGTGTGGGTAAATTGTTTCCATTACTTTCCTACCAGATTCCATACACATACGTGTGTGTACACACACACACACCTGTGGCTGCCCAGATCCCAGTTCTATGCCTCAGCCCTAGACTCTACGTGATTTACCGCTGTTACCAACTAGGCAATTTACCTAAATTTCTAACCACACATGACTCTCCTTCCTTCCTTCCTTCCTTCCTTCCTTCCTTCCTTTCTTCCTTCTTCCTTCCTGCCTTCCTTTCTTTCTATTTCCTTTTTTTCTTTCTCCTTTCTTGTTGAGATATAACAGAGTAAAATGCATGAAGTGTATTTTCAGTCCAGATCAGTGAATTTTTTCCCTGTGTCTACATTCATGTAAACACCACGTCCATGAAGATACAGGACACTTCCTTCCTGCCGTCTTCCCGTGAACACTGGCCTGGAGGTAGCCACTCTTCTGACTCCTATCACTGCCGATTAAGTTTGCCTGTGCTAGAACCTCTGGAAATGGAATAATATAATATGCCCTTGTTCGTATCTCATGTCTGTGAGACCCATCCACCTGGACGGGTCCTGGCCACATCCTGAGCTGCTCCACTTTGAAACCAACTTCTCTTCCTTCTTGTCCTCTCTCCCTTTCGTTCCTCCACCAGGCACAGGTGCCCGGGAAACAGCAGAGAGCACTCGGGCTAAACCCCAGCTGCATGGGCCACGGACGACTTCCTGGAGGACACAGCTAAGCTGAGCTCCGAAAAATAGAGTGTTGTGAGCCTGTGTTGCTTGTGCAGAAATGGCAAGGCAAGAGAGAAAGTGGTGCTTTCAGGGAACTGCAAGAAGTTCAACGTTCTGCTCCGCCGGAACACAGAGTGCAAAGTGGGAAGAGATGAGGCCGCAGGGCCAGGCAGGGCAGAGGGTGAAGGACCCTGTAACCTCCATTAAGGCGTTCACACTTCATCCTGGGGGCCCTGGGCCATCGTGGAGGGGGTTCCAGTAGATAAGTGAGTCAGCGAGGATTTGGCTTATTTTATATATCATTACATTTTCTTATAACGTGAAACTTTTAAAAAAATATTTTATTTACTTTTAAAGAGGGAAGGGAGGGAGAAAGAGAAAGAGAGAGAAACATCAATGTGCAGTTGCTGGGGGCTGTGGCCTGCAACCCAGGCATGTGCCCTGACTGGGAATCGAACCTGTGATGCTTTGGTTTGCAGCCCACGCTCAATCCACTGAGCTACGCCAGCCAGGGCTTATATCACTACATTTAATTGTGAGTCTACTTTAAGAGATGGTTGAGTTTTTAGAAAGGTACACATGTGGTAAGAAAGGGCACATCATGAATCACAGTCTCCTTGGTCCTCCTGTCCCCACCCACCAGCTCCCTGTACATGTGGCTTTTAGAATGACGACTCCGGTGCTTGCTTCGGCCGCTTAAAGACTAAAAAAAAAAAAAAGGCAAAGTAGAACAATCACTCAGGCTGCAGCGTGGAAAGCAGCATGGTGGTGAAGCAAGAGTGGAAACAGGAGACTTGTTAGAAAGCCAGTGAGCACTCCAGGTAAGAGAGGATGGCAGCCACCCAGGGGGGAAGATCTCAGAGTCATCAAGGAAGCAGAAACACTAGAACTTGGGCACCGATTAGCCCTGGGGCATGAAAGAGAAAGGGGTTAAGGATGCCATCTCAGGGAGGACAGTGCCCTTTGGGGAGCCAAGGGGGAACCGGAGTGGAGAGAATGTGGCGGATGGCCTACAAAACTAGCCACCAGCAAAGCCTTCCCTGTCCTTGCGTCCGTTTCTCTCTCTGTTTTCGAATCTGGGCGGCCTTGTGACTTGCTCTAACGAATAGGATGCAACAAGATCGATGTCCTACAGCTCAGGTCTGGGCCTTAAGAGGCCTGGCCCAGCTTCCACTTGTGCCCTCTTGGAAGCCAGCCACCACGTAGAGAAGCAAGAGAGGCACGCTCTGGAGGACGACGAGAGACTCTGCCCAGAAAGGGAGGCCCAGCCAGCCCCCGGCTCTTGCAGCCGTGCCCTGGGAGGCGCCAGACTCTTGAACGCTCCAGGACCCGCAGAGCTGCCCGGGCTTCAGCCAACACCACAGGGAGCGGAGGCAAGCTGTCCACACCAAACGCTGCCCAAACCGCAGAATCATGAGCGAGTGAAAGACTGTTCTTATTTTAGGCCGCTCAGGTTTGGGGTGGACTGTTTCTCAACACGCAAGCAAAGGAGATAGGGAGGAGTGAAGAGGAGATGCTGGAAGTTCAGTTTCTTGCCCGTCTCTGCCTTAGAGATCCATGCCAGGGACTGCTGCTTTTCTGTTTTTCAGTTCTCAAGTCCCCACTCTCTCTGCTGAACACCTGCATCTTCGCAACCCAGAGCTGCTTCCGCCTGGGAGGTTCGGGTGTCCTTGTCTGCTGTTTTTGCAGCGCCCACATCAAGCTCTGAAATCCGATTGCAAGTTGGTTTCTGTTTCCTTGAGTCAGCCTGGGGTTGGCTGGTTCCAGTTCTACCTACCTCCTGTCCTAGGGAAGGAATTTTTATAATTTCTTTCTGACCTCATAGCCCTGGGGGAAATGTTATTTCTTTGAATTCCTCAGTTTCTAATTCAGGACTGAAGATAAAGTAGCTGTTCGCTAAGTGCTAAATGAATAACGAAGAAGGTTCGCTTGGAGAAAATCCTCGATTGAGTCCGTTTCCTAAGTTCCTGCCGCCAGCCAAAACCCTTTTGTTTCTCCATTTATGCAAGGAGAAGGCCTCACTTCGCCCTCTCTCTCCAGCTCCTGAACGGGTCTGTAGCTGGGGGTGGAGCACAGGGTGGAGATATACGGTAATGATGAGTTCAAGGGCACAGACACCAGCAGAGTGCCATCCCCCACCCCCGGGCCTCCATGGAGAAATGGCAGGGCCCACGAGGAAGCGAGTGATGCGCCATGGGCAGGGGATTGACCAGGCGAAGACCAGAAAGGTCTGTATGTATTCTTCTGCAGGGGCCTGGGGTCGGGGAGAGGGTGTGTCTTTGCTGCATGTACATGAAGGAACTGGGGTGATGACCCTCTTCTCCCCGAACACCGGACTGCCGTCGAGAACTCAGCCAACTGGGAGAATCCGGTGTTATTTGACTCTATATCTAGAGTTCTCAGCCTCCCCACGAAGTGGGGTTCCCTAGGGCAGGGACCACCCGCCTTCCTCAGAATTGCCCCTCCAGAGCCAGGAGACCTGGCGACGCTCCTCGAAGTTCCTGTTGACCGCTCTTTGTGACCTGCCCGGAGTCCGTTTCCCCCCTGTGCCCCCAAACCAGCTCTGCTCACAGTGGAATCTAAGAAGGGCCTCAGGGGAGGCTAGCCCAGCCTTCTCATCTCAGGAGAAGGAAACCAAGGCCCAGGTCAGGGAAGTCACTTGTCCAAAGTCCCCAGCTGGTTCATGAGGCCAGAACCCACATTTCCAAACTCCCGAGTAGGTGCCCTGTGCTGCCGACCCAGCCTGCTGCAGGGCTGGGCCTCACCGCCTCCCTGTGCTCTTCCCAGCGCCTCTCGAACATGCGCCCATGGCAGGGGCAGTGCCAGCAGGGCGGTGGGGGGACAGGCCGCCAGCAGAGCGGTGGGGGGACGGGCCACCAGCAGGCAGCCTTTCCTGGTGAGTGTGGGACTTGCAGGATCTCTGAACACCAGAGGCTGGTGTGCGTGTGTTCACACACGCTCATCCGCTTCCCGACACCATCAAGAGGCGCCCCTTAACACTACAGCCCATGCTGGGGCACCGAGACTCAGGAGCACACAGACAGCCACACACACCTCTGCTAGAGTTACCTACACTCCCCAGCAGCCCCCGCCCCGACAAAGGGACCCCGGCACACACACAGGCCCCAGGACCCCTCAGGGCCTGGCCTCAGCCCTCGGTGTCCCACAAAACTAGCCTAACTGGTGGCGCCTGGGCAAGCACACCTGAGTGACCCGTCCTGGCCCTTGATCCAGAGTTGGAAAAGGGAAGACAGACAGGTTCGGAGCTGTCATCACCGCAGCGCACCTTTGTCCTCTCGGGGCTCCTGCCGCTGGGCCCCCACCCAGTGTCTGTCCCTGAGTGGGTGATGGGAGGGTGAGGACCCCACTTATTTCCTGTTCCGTTGCCACCCCCTCCCCCTGCTTGATGCGAATCTGTATGAATGAAGCTCCCGCCAGGGTGCAGATTCCGTCCGAGACACAGCTGGGCCTCTCACAACACGAGGGGAGAAGTTTATCTTTCCTCCCACGTCGGTCCTGTCACCTCCTCCCAGGCACTGCCAGCCAAGGGCACTGCCTGGTGAGACAAATTAGGGAAGGCTGAACCGGGCCCTGGTTCCTCCTGCTAGGAGTGTGAGTGGTGCTGGTGGAGGGCCGGGCGGTGGAGCAGTGGGGGGGTGGGGGGTGGGGAGAGGCAGGTAGGGCAGGAACTGAGATGCCCCTCCTGAGTTTGCTCACCTTCTCCCTTCTACTCTCCTCCCCGACCCTACACCACCCCCAGCTCCAGCCATCCCAATGCCCCCCCACCTCTGGAAAAGCTGAATTGGGATTCGATCCCCAGGCAGTTGCCCGAGTTCCAGGAGTTCCGGAGCAGCTGTCCCAGGCTTGGGGGGGAGGGGGCCAGGAATGCTGGGGCTGAGGCCTGGGCCGCCCCAGACAGAGCCGGCTCTGAATTCTGGGAATGTTTGTGCAGCTGGAGCCCATTAGGGGAGGGAGCCGGGGCCGCTTATTAATCCCAGCCTTGTTCCCCGGGAGGGGCCAGGGCCCTGCACAGGAGTGGAGGGGCCCGGGGCTCTGCTACGGGAGGCCAGGCCGCAGCCCTTAGCCCCCTGCTTGGTTGAGTCTCAGACAGGAGCTTGGAGATCTTGGGGCCCTGCACCTTGCTTGCATGGTGCATGCATGTGGGGGGAGGCGGGGGTGTGGGCACATGTCGGGAGCCCATAGGGGCACAGTGAGGTTTGACAGAAGTGCTCCTACCTGGGGAGACAGGAGGCACACAGTGGGCCTGGGAGGGGATGCTGGGTACCGCTCGGGGACTCTCACCTGTCTCCACCCCCACCCCTGCTGGCAAACTAGCTAGAAGGAGAGGAGGAGGAGGGGAGGGGTTCCTGTTGCCTCAAGTGCTTGAATACGTGCACAGAGAGGGCTGAGGAGCGAGCATGGGGGCCACCGCATAGGTCACATCCTGCAGCGGCAACAAGGGACACCATTAACAGAGACTCTCATGTGAGGAGCACCCCCTGAGCTGGTACAGGGCGCGGCCTGCTCAGCCACATGCAGGGCCACGGGTGTGGAGGGTCTGGCAGCCTGGGCTGGCTCCCAGCTAGCACCGCTATAGGATGCGGTACCAAGGGTGGTGCACTGAAGCAAAAAAAAGGGGGCCCGGCATGGTGTTTCAGCTCCACTGACTCGCTGTGGGGTCTTGGGCACATTTCTTAACCTCGCTGAGCCTTACTTCCTTTCCCCACACGTCGGGATGGGGCCTGTCCCATGCCGCTTACAAGGCTGTTGTACTGAGGGTGCTCCTTCATCTGTCTGTGTATCCATCCATCCATCTATCCATCCACCCCACAGACTTGAAATGGCTACTGTATGCCATCAGCTCTGCTGGGTACTGGGTCCACGGAAGTGAGTAAGGACCCTGACCATCAGGATGCGGTCCTTAACAGGGCAGGGTGGGGCAGGGCAGGGTGGGGTCTGCCACCTGCACAGATACAGTGTAAACGTGCAAAGTGCTCTAACTCTGCGTCATAGAGAGTGGAGAAGGAAACGCATCCTGTTACACGTGTGTTCTTGGGTGGGTGACCCCTCTGTAGAGGCGCCCACTATCCTGTAAGGCCCAGAACAGTGTGGGAGGAGGTTGCAGGAGGGTCCTCAGGGACAGAGCCCAGGTTCTCTTGCTCAGGCCCTGCGCTTGCTCAGACCCTGCCTGCCATGTCTCCGGCTGGGGGCTGGGGGCTGGGGGCTGGGGCTGCTGGATGCTCAGGGTGGTAATACCAAAGAGGTTCCCGAATGAGCTTTACTAGGACTTTGGGAGCTGTGACAAAAAATCCCAACGCCTTCTCTGGGGGACAGAGAGGAAGGCTCTACTAGACTAATTCCTGAGTGAGAGAGAGAGAGAAAGAGCGAGTATGCGCTTTGATGCCCTTACAGAACCACAGTCTCAACTCTTCAGGGCGATGGTGCGGAGGGCTAGGGCAAGGGAGAGGGCGAAGGTCAGTGAGGGGCAGTACCCTGGGGAACTCTGGACAGGGGTCACCTGCCCCAGCCTTTCCCAGGGGCCTTGGCCAAGGGAGGCCTCTCCTCCCATCCTCATTCCCCACGAGACTCCCTCACTGCGCAGGGCCTCCCGCTTAGGTGGGGCGAGCTCCCTTCAGCACTTCAGAGAAGTCCCTAGGACGACAGGAACCGCAGATCAGCGCAGCTGGTAATGACTGTGAGAAAAAGTCTGGAATCTTGGGATGGGCAAGGCATGGGAGCAGCTGTCGGAGGATTCTCAAGTCACGCCCGCTGTGCTGCTGGCCATTTCGGGCACAGTCTCCAAACCGAGTGCTCCTTGTGCAAGGAAGGGCCTTGCCCTCTTAGGTCCTTGGCCCCCTGGCTCAGGGACTAACACCAGCGCTGTCTCTGTTGAAGGGAATTGCAGAGGTGAGGAGGAGGCCCGCGAAAATTCTGGAGGCTCAGTGTCTGCTTTTCGGGGATCCCCGTTTCATAAGGGAGATGGCCCCTGCCCCCAGGGAGCTCCTATCCTTGCAGGAGGGAGACATCATTTGTCCTCTAGAAATGCCTTGTCTGATGGTAGAGACATCACTGCTGTCCTTGGGAGACCGTCCGTCTGAAGGTAAACGCAGGACTCCTGAGACAACAAAACACGGCCAGGGAGTGAATACGAGATGCCCTAGGAACGGAGTATCAAGAGCGGTAGAGTGTGTGATGGGGGAAGATATGCAGAGTTAACTCAAGAAAGCTCCTGGAGGAAGACCCCAGGTAGTGAAGTGGACGCCAGCCGGAAGGTCGGGGGAGAGCACTGTTCTGTGCACGGATGTCCTGACTCTCTCCCCCGCTCCGGGAAAAGGTTGTCAAATGTCCACACTGCACTAGTTGACCGCTAAGATCCCTTCCAGCTCTAACAGCCTAGACTTCCTGGCCCCAGCCCTCTCAGCCCTGCTTCCTCTCCCTCGGAGCCTCCCCCACCCCTGCCCTTCCTTCAGCCTTCCATTTGGTCTCTCCTGGGGCAGGTGGTCCAGCCAGCTGCTCGGCCTCTGTGGCGAGGAGATCCCACCCACGGTGTGGAATGGTGTTCCGTGGGGATGGGCTGTGACCTGAGGGGCTGACAGCTGGGTTTGGGGCTCAGGCTGGGGGAAGTGGGGTGAGAGCATGGCTTGTGGCCGCTTTCCCCAAAACCCTCGAGGAGGAGAGGTTTGTGAGGAAGGAGAGAAGGGTTCAGTGGGTGTCATGGGTTCGGGCTGCGGTGGGTCCGGGTCCCTTGTGGAGGTCTGGGAGGGGCCGTCAGGGAAGAACGGGTTGAACTCCACTTCCCCTGCGCTGGGGGATACTGGGGCTAGAGGTGGGCCAGGCGGGATGGTGCCTGCAGCTGCTGGGTGTGCTTGTTGTGAGGGAGATGTGGGGGGGGGGTGTGGATTGCACAGGACAGCTGGGTCTGCCAGGAAGCCCCGCCTGACACCCCTCCAGAGACACTTCCCCTCCTCCACCCCACACACATGGGCTGAGATGGGGGGGTCCTCTCCACCCACCCAGAACAAGAGGCCAGACAGAGACTGGGAAGAGATTAGAGAGGGGGTTGGGCCTAAGGAGCTGTGTTATTTTCATCGCCGTGCCCTTTCATCAGAAAGGCTTCCGCGGAAGACACGGGGTCACGTGGAAGAGCTGGCGCGGGGCGATGGCTGGGTGACAGCACAGGGGGCTCGGCGCCTGTCACCGCTGCTTCAGCCTGGAGCGCCCCCCACCAACTTTGCCCTCTGAACTCTGGTTCTGAAACGTGAGCAGGGCCTGAGTGAGACTCACCTGGAGGGCTTGTCAAAAGCACCTTGCCACGAAGGCCACCTCACTTCGGAGGCCCTGATTCAGCAGGTCAAGGGTGAAGGTTGAGAACTCGAATTTCCAACAAGTTCCTAGGTGGTGCGGATGCACCTGGCCCACAGGCCACAGTCTGAGTTGCACCCTACCCCTTCCCTCTCCTCTTCTCGCTCAGCTGTCTCAGCCCTCTCCCAGCCCCTGCCTGGCCCCCAACCCCCAACCCACCGCACAGGGCACCCCAGCAGCTGGGGCCTGAGCACAGGGCTGGGTGGCAGAGGGCCAGGGTCAGGTTCTCCAGGACGAAAGGGTGTGAGGCTGGGCTCAGCCTGGCCCAGGCCCTGGAAACCTACCGAGGTGATTTTTCTATTGTCTCTTTTCCCATCCTCCCCAGTGCAGTGACCTTCAACCTGTGGGGACCCTGGGAATTCACAAGTGGACTAAGCATCCTCTGTAGGTAGAAATCTCCCACTGTCTCCCAGGTCTGCGTGCTGTTGTTTTTCAAATATGTGTGGATGGCGCTGTGGTGGAAAAAAAACAACACATAAAATCCTTTAAAAGTCTTAATAAAGGAATGCTTTCTTTACTTTAAAAATTATAACATATATTGGCGTTTTGTCCAGCCAAATGATCCTTAATGCAGCCTGTGAGAGGGGGTATGGCTTGGTCCAAGCTGCTGCTGCAGCCTCAGCTCGGCTCCCTCTCCGTCCTCCCCACAGAGGCCTTATTTCAAGAACACAAATGGACGTCACTCCCTCTGGCCTCAGGGCCTTTGCACGTGCGGTTCTCTCTGCCTCCAGCAACCCAGTGATCTGTCTCTCTTCACACCCACCCCCTCTACTCTTTGGCCTGGGAAACTGTTATTTCCCCCTCAAACCTAAGCTAATCTCTTTCTTGGTGAATGTTTCCTGCCTCTCTGACCATATTCATTCTGATATATGTATGTGTATATATATATATATTTTTCCCCCTCTCTGCTGCCCTCAGTGTTGTTTTAATCGTACATTATATACGTGGCTTTGATCGATGCTGATTCCCTGTCAGTCTGAAATTTCAGTGGGCACAGCCCGTTGGTTTCTCCCACTTATCACCCACCTTTAAAAAAAAAAGTAGTTCATTTGTTATTGTATTTTTTCCATTAACATTTATCCCCCATAGCCTCTTCCACCTCCGTCCCCTCCTCCGGCGATCACCGCACTGTTATTGCCCCCCTTGGCCCCTCAAGAGCCAGCCACCGCGCCGCTGACCAGTGCAGCCAGTCAGCCAACGGACCCGTGGAAGATCCAGCGGCTTGCAGCCAATCTGGCGGTGAAAGACCATAGTCTTTTAAGAACCACCTGTACACAGGGATGGCTGCTCACTGGGGTTTCTGACCACCTGTTCTCATAGGTGGACCCTGACTTCAGCTCTTCCAGCGGAGGTGAGAGAGAAGCAGGTTACTTGCAGGCAGCCAGAGTCATGGGAGTGGGGAGGAAGGAAAAAACTGGGGGGAGAAGGGAGGGAAGAAAGCGAGGAGGAGAGATGGAAAGGAGAAAAAAGGGTCTGAAGACAAAGCCCCTTAGGACAAAGTGAAAGGAAGAGAATTTCCAGAGATCGGGCTGGGGTCATAGGGTGGGGTCAAAGGGTGTCATTTGACTGCTTTGCTTGTGACCTCCTCCAGCAGCTCAGCCACCTTCTTCCCTCTCCCCCCAGCCCCAGCCCCCGCCCCCTCCGCCCCAGGAACTGGGCTCGTTTATTTTCCTTGGGCCGGCTTCCTGAAAGGGGAGCCTGGCTTTCCTGACACATGAAAAGTGTCTCAGACTGCCGTCTGACCCTTCCTGCAGAGCCCCGGCCCCAGGGAGTTGGTCTGACACGCAGTCACACACGTGGGCGCACACACATATCCTGGCACATGGCACGCACATGCACCCAGGGGCCCCAGGGGGCGTCTGGGAGCTGTGTGACCACAAACATGTCTGCCTCCGGGCGCCCCTCACGTGTAGATAAGATGTAAGGCGCGTCCACCCCAAGCACACCCCCGCACGAGGACCTGGTACCTGTGCTTGTATGCTCAACACATAACCTCCCCCGTGTACATGTGAACCATTATTTCAGACACTCAGCTGTGCCCCTTTCCATGTACTCTTCGCTGTACCATTGGTGGCAAGAAGAGTTCGAGGGATGGACACGTGGTGTGACCGGCGGGGTGAGTGGCTGGCGTGGCCCAGAGCCAGCCGCAGCAGCTTCTTCCTGAGGCAGAGCAGGAGCTGGCCAGAGAGACCACCCGCCGTGCTGGTGTGGGTCCTCCCCCTGCCTGTGGGTGGGAGGTGGGGTGTCTGTGTCCTCAGGGCCCCCCATCTGTGCTTCCAGTTGGAAGGGAGCTCTCTCCTGTACACACACTTCATTTGCCTGCCCTCATTGCCCAGCCTCCAAACGCACCCTGCTGGACCCAGGCTCTCTGCCCTCCGAGACCAGCCTCCTCAAGCAGTGCGGAGCTCAGAGGCTGCTCTGCCCGCTCCCCAGGCACGGGGCTGTGCGATGATAGTAAGCTTGGCCTCCACTACATACCCCTTGCCAGGTATTTCGTGCACGATATTTTATTGAAGACTTCCAGCAAACCTTTGAAGAGACTTCTACTCTTCCGTTAGGGATGGGGAAACTGAGGCATCAGGGGGTAGAAACTTGCCTCTTTCACAGAGCTAATGAGGTCAAGGGCTGAAATTTGGTCTGAGGTCTATCAGCCACCCAAGTCCATGGTCTTAAACACTACACCCCCCCCCCGCCCCCAACTTCCCTTGCTGTAAAAATACCCACCTCAAAAGCTTTCGGAGAAGAAATTGAATTAAGTTTTGTAACATGGTCTAGCACGGTGCCTGGAGCACAGGGGGGCATTTGAAAACCCGGTTTTCTCTTCTCTGGGTTCCTGTGTGGAGAAAAGGGGGGTGGGTAGCACTCCCCTGACCAGCAGGTGGGGGCCTCAGCAGCAAGGAGTGAGGTGGGCAGGGTAAGCAAAGAGGCAAAAGTGGAGCATCCCCTTCCAACCCTGCCTGGGCCCCAGCTGACACCACTTTAACCTCTGGAGCCAGATCCTAATGGGAAGCCAAAGGAAAGAATGATCATCGCTCAGACCCCCAACACTCACCCGCACCAACCCACCCACTGTTGGGGTGATGAGGCTGAGAAGGACAAGGAACCTCCCCACCCACTGCCCGTCCTCCTTCTCTCTGACACCCCCCCAGAAAAAGGGAGGCATTCCCAGACTCCCAGACAGAGGGAGGAAGGGGAGGGGTGGGGTGGAGGGGGAGGAAGGACCGCCACACACTGAAGTCTTTGTGGGACTCCCAAGCGTGGAGGTGGAAACACTTCATATATCAAGCATGTTTGTCCCTCCCTGGGGAAGGTGGGGCAAGAGGGAGGGAGGACAGGGTGGAGGCCGGGCCATCGGCAAGGGCCTGAAATAGGAACCACCAGTGTGTAACCTGAGTCGGCGGAGAGGGGCTGCCCAGAACCTCGCTTGCTTGAGGACTGACCTGTTCTTGGCTTCTGGGATTCCCACTCGGAGGCGTCGACTTTCCTTCTCCGGGCCCCTGTTCGCTTTGCAGAAACACACCCCCCAGTCACTTCTCCCAGACGGACGCTGTGCTCTTCCCACCGGCTCCACAGCTTCCTTCCCTGCCCCCCACTCCTGCTCAGGCCCCGGCCTGCCCCTCGGTCTTCTTCCCCCGGCCCCCAACTGTAAGTCCTGGCCCCTTCCAAGCCCTGTCCTTCTGAGCCTATGAGACCCCAGGCCGCCATCCCTCCGGGAACTCCCATTCTCTTCACCCTTGGCCTTGCCTCCTTCTCCCAAAGCCGTCCAGGGTCCCAGCTCAGTCTCTCAAAGTCTTAACGGGTTCCCCGCCTCCGTTCCTGACTCATGGCCTGGCCCAGCCAATGCAGTAACAGGGGTGCTGGGGCTGCACTGAGAACCACCATCTCAGTGACCTTGTAATGAATAGGACTGTGATAGTTTTGCAAAAGTTACTGGTGTTCATCTGCTTATTCAAGAGGCATTGACAAAGGGCCTGCTGAATGCCAGATTCTCTGCTAGATGCCGGAGCTCATAGTTGGTAAGTATTGGCCTTAGGCTCGAGGCAAGAGGGCCCCCTGTTCTGGGAGCCTCCAGACGCTCCCCACCCCACACCGCAACGAGTCCATGGGAGGTTCCTACCCAGAGCCCACCCGGCCCCCTCCACTTTCCCTGCCAGTACCGTGCTCTGGGTTCCTGGCTGAGGGTGCTGTGGAGCCATAGTGGAGTCTGAGCAAAAAAGAAATCAGTAATACTGATCCTGTCTTTCTGACACATTTTGATATTTTGCTTCTTATGGATCTTTTGCATTAATTTTTTGGCTCTTAAAATATTGCATGAAAATATGATTTATCTATATATTTCTAAGTGTTTTGGCAGGCCTAAAATTTTGCACCGGACTTGAGGGTCTCACTGGCCCCCAGATTCCCAACCTAAAGTGTCCCCATGCTGTGTCCAAGGGCTGCAGAGCTCTCAGCCCACCCGTCCTCCCAAGGGCAGGCCAAGTGCGAGCGTGCAACCCTCAGGGCTGAGGGGAAGCACTCAGGGGGTGGCGGCCGTTTTCCGGGTAGGCGGGGCTTGCACCTGTGGGCTGGGGAGCTGGCCTCACCTGAGCAGAGCAGAAAGGAGCAGTTGGTGGCAAGAGAAAGGGGGTAGGTGACAGGATGGGGTGGCGCCGCCTCATTCCAGGGCGAGACTCCCAAGTCATTACGGAAGTAGGTGCGTCAACCTAAGAGGCTAGGATAGATCTTATTTAACATTTCTTCCCTTGATTTATAACTTTTAAATACTTAGAAATTTCGCTTGTGGCCTTCTATTTGTATTCGTGCCCCAAGCCCCACACACGTGCAGGGCAGGCCGGCTCGCAGGGATGGCGAGCGGGAAGGCAGAGGGTACCAGGAGGGAGCAGGCAAGTCTGATTGGCTCACCGCCGTGGAGTCCCCGCCTTCGCTCCTGCTCCTCCCACTGCCAGTCCCTACCTATCCCTTCATGCTCTTCTCCTCCCCACATCAAATTTTCGGGGGTCCCTGCTGCCCTTGGGGGCCTCTCCTTTCTCCAAATGGTGACATACACCACCAGCACCGCTTCCTGGATCCCCTCACCCACACTGCCTGGCAACAGCCCTCCAGAAACTTGTTTTCTGCTGTTTTCTAACTTGTAGTGTGCGTGTGCGTGTTTGTGTGTGCTGCCACGCCCAAGGAGCCGCATTATCAGTGTTTTAATAGCACGGGTGATGTATTGCTTTATTCTTTCAGTTTCCTGCAGGGCCAGGCTCGGAAAAGAATGGGTCTGAAACTAGCCAGAGGCCGGGCGTGGGTGCTGGCCCCGCCCCTTATTAGTTATAGGATCTCGAGCACGTGAGCCTCTCTGCGTCTCGGATTTCTCGTGTATAAAACAGGATAATAAGGCCGACTTGGCAGGGTGTTGCGAACATGAAAGGTAATATATATAAAGGGCCCGACAAAGTAAGCAGTCAATAAAACGTTAACTATAATAATTATATTATCACACATACTATATTCATATAGCGTTTACATTTATGATGTGTCTGCTATTATATCGTTAATATAACAGTTATAATTATGTATCATTAAAGGCATTACATAAATCCAGCGATTGAATGGGACAGTCAGGAGGCCTGAGGAACCTAAGAGAAGGGCAATGGAGCCTTTCCCACTTGAGGCTTCTCTTGACCGGGAGAGACGGACGAGGCCCGAAACTGCACGGCTTCGGTAAGGGGATCCCTGGAACCCGTGGTTCCTCCCTCGGCATTTGGCATAGGCATGAGCAACGCAGGGCTCAGAATTAATCCTTCCACGTGGCTGGAGCCACTTGACCCTGGGTACTTCATTTAGCCACACCAGCCGTGCCCTTGGCACAACCCCGTCCCTGCCTCAGGAGCAGAGGCAGCTGTGCACCAGGCACCCCCTCCATCTGCTGCAGGGTTGGCCGGTATCCCCAAGTGGTTCCTCTGACCTGGCATACCCCCGCAGCGCCTGCCTCGGAGAAACCACGGGAACCCGGGGCTGCGGGAACAGGCGACACTAGATCCCAGCTCCCAGGACCACCCACCCTGGCCTCCTCCCCTAGGATTATTAAAAACATATTCCTAGGGATTAGCAACTATGCCAGGGATGTTGATCACTACACCCCTCATCCAATCAATGGTTTTAATCACCAGCTGCAGCCACATTAACATGACTAACTAATGAGCAGTCTGCCAAGGCAGGGTGGACATTGGGTGAGGGGTTGGGGGGGAGGGGGAGGCACCTCCTGTAGGACGGAGCCAAGGGGCCACCCTGGGAGAGAGTGACTTAAAACTGCATCCCCCAGAATCAGGAGACCAGCTTCTTGGGGCATGAAGACACGGGCTTGAGGATGGGGAGCTTGTGTCCAGGCATTCTGAATTAGCATGCCCTGGGGGAACCCTCAGTTGAGTTCCCCGTGGGAGGGCCCCCAGAGCGGGGCGCCCACCTGTGCCTGGCCCCGTTTCTAAACTGAAGCCCCCTGTAAAGCCCTGCCTCCTGGCTCCAAGTGTGCCCAACAGTGGAGGACGTTGAGACTCAGAGCCTTGCCCCCTGTCCCATGGCAGGCGGGATAGCTTACGTCCACGCCCAGCCTCACCTCCATCTCTCTGGGAACTTGAGAGAGCATGGGCACTTAGGAAGGCAGGGAGGGCACAGCTCAGGAAGACAACGGGAGAAGCAAACAGAGGCAGATGAGTTGGTGGAGGGAGAGGGGAAGGGTTGAGGACAGCCCGGAGACCCCTCTGGCTCTTCGGAACCCCTAGGAAAGAAGGAAGTCAGCCCAGAGAGGACTCTGTCTTAAAAGAAAGAGCATTGTTGGTGTCTGTTGCATTCGACAGCTGATTACCAAAGACCTGGCTGTATTATCGATCCCTTCTCTTTCTATCTTTCTTTCGGTCTATTACTTCTTTCTCTCTATTCCTCTCTCTCTCCCCCCCCCCCCCCCCCGCCGCCACCGTCACTTCCCTGCATCTCTTTCCTTCCTTGGTTCTGGCTCTAGCAAATGGCTAAGGCCTGAAGTTGGCTTTCTCTTCACCCAGTGCAGATTCCCCCCTATGCCCGGAGACTCCTGGGAGCTCTGCCTCCACCCAAGCCAACAGCTCTGCATCGTTCCTCTCTGCCCCCACGAAAACAGCTTCTCCATCCACCTCACCTGGACAGGACATTTCTTCTCAACAGGCACACCCCGTGCTAGGCACTGGAGAACACGTCCCAGGAGGAAGGAACCCACTAGAACTTGCAGGATCAGAAGTAAGAAAAGTACATTTCCAGAGTAACATGGGCCTTAATGCGAGTGGGAATAGCTGAGTACACATTCAGCCAATCAGATTTCAGAATGGAAGAAGGGGTGGGGGAGTGTAGAAGGAGCTGGGGTCCAGCCCAGCACAGAGGGGCAGAGATTGGGAGCTGAAGGGTGGAGAGCTGTCCACCTGGACCGAGCCCATGGGCTCTAAGATGAGGGCTGGTGTCGGGGAAGGGAGACGTGGCAAAGATTGACCCCTGAAGCCAAACTGAAATGCGTGGCATAAATTTGCGGGGAATGGAGGCTCCTCGGTGGGGTCCTGGGCAAAGGAAAAGGCAGTCTCCCTTTTTGTGCCCCTGTGTACCAGGTAGAAGCAAGCTTGGGAACCATAATGTCCTGGGGCAGTTGTCATGGAAACTGTCCTGTCACCTTCTCCCCAGGCCAATTTGATGTCTCCAAAACCCAAGGGCCCCCGCAGCCCCTCCTGCCCCACCCTGCACAGCCGGTGACAGCAGAACTGTCTCTGAAATAAACACCATATAAGAACAACAGCCCCCAGAAACTCCAAAGGGGCTTTGATGTTGGGGCCAAGGGTTTTGACTAAACAAACTGGAAGCGATTTAGGCCAGAGAATGCTGGCGGCGGAGCGCCCAGGCGGCTGCACTGGGGAATGGAGTCGGGCCACCAGGAGCTAGTGGAGGACTGCATCCTCCCCACCCCTGAACCAGCCACCCCGGGACTTCAGACACCAGCCCAGAGAGGAGAGGGCGTATGCATCTCCCCGGCTTCCCTCCTTCCTTCTGCCAGAGGGGCCGGGCCATTTAAGGACACCACGTCCGCCCAGGGAATGCTGGGCTGTGAAGCCAACTGGTAGGCAAACCCTGTCTTCGCCTTCTCTCCGCCTTTCAGCCTACAGAGCACACATCCGCTGCCCTCCACTTCTACCAAGTTCTCCACCCCAGCCGATCCTTATTTCAATGTCTTTACAAAGGACAATTAGGCCAGGCCGGATAGCTCAGTTGGTTAGGACACTGTCCCCATACACCAAGGTCATGGGTTTGATTCCCGGTCAGGGCTCTTACAAGAATAAACCAATGAATGCATAAGTGGGTGGAACAACAAATTGAAGTTTCTCTCTCTCTCTCTCCCCCTTTAAGTCAGTTTTTTTAAAAGATTTTATTTATTTACTTTTAGAGAGGGAAGGGAGGGAGAAAGAGAGAGAGAAGCATCAATGTGCGGTTGCTGAGGGCTGTGGCCTGCAACCCAGGCATGTGCTCTGACTGGGAATCGAACCTGCAACACTTTGGTTCGCAGCCTGCACTCAATCCACTGAGCTACGCCTGCCAGGTAAATCAGTTTTTTAAAGAAGGAAAAATGAATAACTAACTCTGGGAGTGAATCTCACCCGGTATGGAATGTTCTCGGCCCCGCCACCACCACCTGACTCCAGCACTGAGAGTGAAAGTTTAATCCCTGGAACATCATGAATTCCCTCCCTCGAGGGAGGCTTCCAAGAGGGCAGGAACTGTGTCCTGTTCATTGCCACTATCCAGCCTAGTGCCTGATGCAGACGGGTGTCCGGGTACGTTTGCTGAATGAACAAATGGACAATCCCTTGGGGGAACCATGGAGGGTTAAAGTCCTTCCTTTATCATAAACCTCAGTTTCCTCTGCAGAACGCGAATACCCACTCATACGTGGTTTCGTATACGCACACATACATACACACGTTGGTACGAAACGTAGGTACGGGGAGTGCCAAGCACACGGTGGACCATGCAGCAGGCCCACAATGGCGGGCTTAAGTGTTGTCATGATTTAGGCTACTGCCCAGCTGGTCTGTATCTTATTTGTAGCAAAAAAAAAGATCCTGCATTTGGAAACGTGCACAGAGGGGCTTAGGAGAAAGGGGCCTGACTCCCCTTCCAGGGAGGCCGTTCAGGCAGGAGGGCAACAGCGGCTCCGGCCCTGCCTGGCCTCAGGAGTGTGGAGAAAGCCGAACCCCCCTGGAAGTGCATGGCGCCTTTCTCCATGAGGGAGGCGGGGATACCCCCTAAAAGAGACCCTCGCCCTGTAAGAAGGTCCCCCTTCTGGCTGTGCTCCGGCTGTTTCTACCCCTCAAATCCTCTCCGTGAAGGCATCTGCCTTCCTGTCTTTTATTTTTTAAATCTTAATTACTGTTTTACATGTAATCACCAAGTCTTGAGTAATAAGATCCTGACAGGCCTGGGGAGCTCTCCCCGGCTGGACCGCCTCTCACAAAGGAACAAAACAAAAAAACAAAACGAGGGAGCCGCTCCCGGTGGCCCAGACACGTGCTTACACACTTTCTTACACACACACATGCATGCACAGAGTTCCATACACTAACGGAGAAGTACCGGGAACGTGGCGAGCCACACACACACACACGCACACACTCAGACGCACGCACACACTCAGACGCACGCACACTCGGCACTCACAAAGAAAGCGGGCGCGCACAGGCTCACAGGAGGCCCGACGACTGCACTTCCAGCCTCACCTCCCAACCCGAGCCCGAAAATCTGTCTCCAATTATCTGGCCCGTGTTGGGAGCAACAGGAAATCCAGAGCTGCCTCTGTCTTCTGGGGGAGATGCCAGGATTTCGGCCATTTCTCCTTCATTGGAAAACAAAAGCCTTCTGGCCTTGCCTGCTTCTCCCTGCTTCCAAGTCAGCTGGGGCTAGGAGGGTGTGGGTGGGGGTGGGTGGCGGGTGTAAACCAAACCTAAGAACAGCCTGACGGGCCAGGGAAAGGGGCCAGGGGGTCTCCGCACCTGGAGCATGTGCCTTTTCCACTCCCCCCAAGCACTGAACAGGGCAGTCGCTTAGGTTGAGGACAGAGGCCCACATCGGGGACCTCAGAATCCATACTGACCCTAGACATCAGCCTCATGGGGTGACAATGCGGCACCGCGGGACAACCACCAGACTTATCATCAGAAGACCTGGGCCGGGGGTCTGGGTCTGCAGTGAGCCAGCCACCAGGGAGTCCACTTCCCAGAGAGAACCTCGCTCAGAAAACCAGAGCGGTATCAGCAGCTCTGCCCTACAGTCCGGTGCTGAGTGGTGAGCTGGTCCACGCACCTATGTCACGGGGAAAAGTGACCACACAGGTGTCGTTATTGACTAGGGGGTCATGTCCCAAGCTGTGCAAGTGGCTAATGTCCCTACAAAATAGGAACCTCTCCTTTCTCCTCCAGAGGCACCCGGCTATGCTCACAGAAAAGACTATTTCGAGAAACCTGGGCCCGCTTCTTCACCCCTCCTCCCTTAGGAGATGGGGCGGTCCCCACCATCCTGGTGCCTCCCCACACCACCACGCCTACTGCCTGTGCCCCTCCCGTTATCCGGAGACCATGGAAGTGGCTCGGGGTAGCGGGCAGGCCCGTGGACTCGGCGGTCTTCCATGTTTTTAAGGACATTCAACCCAGGGGCAGCTTCCCCGAATTCAGCGCAACTGTAACTTCCCCAGACAATGGGCGCCCTCTGCTTGGCTTTGTCTCGAGAAAGTTAGGAATCGTGACCAAATACGTGTGATGGCTCCCACAAGGGCTTGAAGGAATGAGCTTCTGAAGGAATCGTGGGCACAACCCCAATCCATCCCAAACTCCTTTGGCACTTTGCAGGATGTGCCGTTGGGCACGTATTGCCCTGTGAAATAGTCTTTCATTGTTTCCGTGTGAGTTCCTCCCACAGACTGGGAGTTCCCGGAGACCACGCTCTGCCGCCCCCTCTAGACAGGGAGTTCTGGGTCACTCTCTCAACACTCCAGGCCCGCCAGGGCAGAAGCACGCGGGGAGAGTGGGCTGGGCTGGGCTGGAGCTGCACAGGGGACCATTCCGCAGCCTCTCAGGCCTCTGCACGGAGAAGCCTGTTGGAGATCTGGACTTCAGCGAGCACTCCATACAGAGGAAACCCCAGCCAACTGAGTGCGATGGAAAAGGAAGATTCTGCCCCACCCTGCTGTCTCCCTTAGGTTACGAAAGATCTGATGGAGTAATGTCCTGGACGGGAAACAGAGTGATAGGGAGAAACCGGAGGGAGGAGGAGGAGGAGGAGAGGGCAATGAGAAGAAAGAGGCATGTGAGTGAGTGTCACAGCCTCAAGGAACAGCCTCGAACAGGGGAAGAGAACAATGAGAGCGCCCCTTAGGGGACCTGCTTGATTGTCGCTGGCTAACTCCAGACCCGGGGGAGCTGGGTCCCCACAGCTAGTCAGCAGGGCCCAGCTCTCTGGCGGGGTCAGGAGCTGAGACAGCTCCCTCTTCTCTCTTGGGAAGCACAGGGAGGATACCTTTCCTTCTCCCATCCGGCTCCCAGCACCTGACCTTTTAACGTGTGGGATTCTCATGCGGGGTCAAGGGGTGCAGCACAGCCCAGTTCAGCAATTAAGAGGTCCCAACTCGTCTTGCCCACCCTGGCCCTTGGAGGATTGCTCAGAGGGTCCACCCACAGCCGGCATGGCCCTCCTTTGAAGGCCCGGCCGAGAGGTTCAGCTTTCCAGACTGCCGCGGAGTGAGTCACGGTCTAACAATGTGATCGGGCGAGTGCTGCAGCTCCCGGCGGCCGGGCCTGCCCACTGCCGCCTGCCGCCTGCCGCCGCCTGGGTTCTCACTGCGCGTTCCTCCGCGCTTCCAAAATGTGGGGATCCGGCCGGTGGCTTTTCTGGGCACTCCCCTCCGTCCCCAGATCCAGCCATCACTTTCCGTGTAGCTGGTCTAACGGGGACACCCAGCCAAAGAGATGGGCCGGACGTGGAAAATGCTGGAAATATGGGGCAACTTTTCCAGCATTTGAGTCAAGACTCTCAGGGAGTTAAGAACTGGGGTGGGAGAAGGGGGGCAGCAGTCTCTGTGGCAAAGAAGGCTGGATGGGTATGGTGCTCTGTAATAAAGATTAAGGGTATATACTAAAAACCATTGAATGGTTTACAGTTTAAAAGAGCGAACTTTATGGTGTGTATTATATATATATGTATAAAATAAAGCTGGCTTTTCTTTTTAATGAATGCCCAAGTGGGAGGTAGGTGAGTCTGTCCCCAGAGGGGGGAGGTAATTAATGCTTGCTATGCCGAGTGGGTGAGGGGATGGATAAGACGGTGAGAAGGCTCCGTCTGCCTCCAGGTTCAAGTGGATCTGAATTTGTCAGCCCTACTATGAGCCTCCCACTTGCATGCCGGATGCCCTGAAACGCCACCACGCAAGGGACCCCTCCTGCCAACCCGGCTTACCAGCAACCTCGAGGTCCACCCACGGCAACATAACCTCATTTCGGGCACGCTATGTCCTCATTTTTTTGTTCTGTGCTCTTACTCTCACTTTTAATTTATGCCGTGTTACATCTTGTATATTCTCTTAAGCCTCCGTAAGCCCACTGCACAACAGACGGGATATAAACAACCTTTTAAAAATGCAACTTGCAAAACACTCTCATGTACATTTTGTTTTTCATTTGGTCCTCTGAACAGCCCGCGTGGAAGGTGGAAACGATGAAGCTATTTCTATTTTTAGGCTGAGAGAGATTAAGGGACTCGGTCAAGGTCATATGGCTTTTGAATGGTGGAGTAAGAACTAAAACCCGGGCTTTTGAATTCCAAGGTACCATTCTTGCCTCCGCAGAAGGCACCTGAAGAAAGCCCTGAGGAAGGACCGGGTTGTCTTCCTCCAGCTTTGCCAGTGCTCACGTCACCGCCCAGTAATGCAGACAGGCCTTTCAACAGAGCAGTGTCTGTGCTCATCTGCTGGTGCGGGAAAAGACCAGGGCCTCAGGGGAAGGAGAGAAACGGCTTCCCATCTCCCATCCCAAGAAGGCAAAGCGAATACACACTCCTCTTGCCAGTCAGTTAGATACACGACCAAGTCACTTCCCCTCCACAGGGAACAGGTACCCTTTCTCCGCAGCCTGAGGCACAGGTTCCCATTGTCCTTTGCAGGGTTTGGATAGGGGATAGAAGGTGCGGTCATCGCCTGACTTTAGGAGCGGGTGGTGACTCTGAGTTGAGGGGAGACCTCTGGAGAGATGGCTATAGCAGTCTTGGTGACACGTCCCCAACTATTTCTCCTACTCAGAGGGGGAAAGGCTGCAGCAAGAAGAGGCTCCTCGGACTTCAGAGCGCCCCATGAACAAACATTGACCAACAGTAGGCAGGCCACACGAAGACAGAGCAGACCTGCGTCCCGGAGAAACAAAAGCCAAGTCTGGGGAGAGAGGAAAGGTTCTATCCTGCTGGGGGGGGTCTGACCAGGAGTCTTTAGGAGCTATTACATTTGAGAAGGACCCAGAAAGACATGTAAACTTGATTTTCTTTCTTCTCTTTATAAATGGATTACCCTAGTTTTTCAACAAAGGGTACAGCGGGAAGAGGGAGAGAAGAAGACATCAGAGATGGAAGGGTGGAGGCAAAGGGAGCGAAGAGGAGGGTGTTCCAGGCCCGGGAGGCCCAGCACCAACAAAGGCGCGGGGTGGAGTGTGGGCACACTCGAGAAAGCGTTGAGTAATTCGGTTTCGCTGGAGCATGAGGTAGTGGAAGAAAGAACCGAAAAGGTAGACGGGAGCCGTATCACCACAGAGGCCCTTAAATTCCGAGCTAAGGAATTTGCACTTCATTTAGGAGGCCACAGGGAACCTCCACGGCGACTGGATTAGAAGTGTGCTTTAGGAGGACAAGGCCGGCAGCCTTGCACGGGATAAACCGGAGGTCCCCTTACAAGTGGCTACAGAACGATACAGGCCTCCACAAGGATGCTGTCTTGGGAACTGTTAGGCGGGAAGATCTTCAAAATTCCCATATGATGATTCCCCGCTCTATTCTGAGATATACAAGCACGAACAAAGAGGAAAGCCATGAGCTCCAGACGAGCTGATTTATAGCGTAGGGAGAAAGCAGGTGAAGGAGAAGCTAGCCTACCGCAGGGTCAAGGTCTCTGGGACTGCCCAGGAAGGGGGCTTTGAGGAACTGCTCAGAAGGTTCCCACCATAGGAGAGAACTTAAATGCTAACTCACGTCTTCCCTACTGTCATCTCATCATACTGCATTTTCCATTTAGCTGGCACCCAGTCTGAGGAAGTTTCAGCCAGACAGTCAGGAAGCGAACAGCATCCACTGAACACCAACAAGGGCCCCAGTTCCCGCTCTGTGCCCACCTTCCTACCACCCCAGAAGGGCTAGGATAAGAACACTGAAGCACCAGCCCTGGCTGGCGTAGCTCAGTGGATTGAGCACGGGCTGCGAACCAAAGTGTCGCGGGTTCGATTCCCAGTCAGGGTACATGTCTGAGTTGCAGGCCATGACCCCCAGCAACCGCACATTGATGTTTCTCTCTCTTTCTCCCTCCCTTCTCTAAAAATAAATAAATAAAATCTTAAAAGAAAAAAAACACTGAAGCACCAAGGGACTCATTGGACCGGGTGTGTCTGAGAAGCCCAACGCCTGGGGGTAACTCTGACCTCCACACATGTACCCCACCTGTCAGCTTTTCTTAATTGGGTTACAGGAATTAATCTGGTGAAACAGAGGAGAGGCAAGAAACCACATTCTCCTCACTCCTAAGCCTTTAAAGCAGAGGTCAAGCGAGGTCGCCCCCGCTTGACCTGGTGAGGATGGCCAAACAAGGATAATGGCTTCTTGGGGGAATGATAAGGCTGGCGCGTACACGGCAGGCAGGAAGTCGGTGACAGTCAGACCGGGGACGGAGGGAGGAGGATGCCCCAACGTGGTGCCTGGCACCTAGGGGGCACCCCCTAATTAATTGTTCACAGATTACGGGAATGAGTCTCAGAGGTCAGGGGGCACTCAAATGAAGAGAAACCAGTGGAAACTGCAGTGAGAACTTGTCTTGCAGCTACGGGATAGGCAAAGATGAAAAGGCTGGATGAGACCCCGTGTCAGTGGGGACGTAGGAAGCAGACGTTTGCACGCCCTGCTGCACAGCGTATGGGTGGCCTCTGCGCCAGGCGGCTGAGCAATATCGATCAGCACGACAAATGTGTGTAATTTGCAGGCAAGAGATTTCGCGTCTGGAAATTTATTCTGCGGGTGCACACAGGTGCGCAGCGGCCTGTAGATGGTGCTTTTATTTGCAGATTTGCTTGTGATTGTTCAATATGAAAAAGACTAGGGGACTGGTAAATTGATTGTGATTTAACCGTTCAATTAAATATTTATGGACGATGATACGGACTGATCAGCAAGATCAATTACCTCAGAGAACTAGAGGAAGACAAATAGTGTGTTTAGTATAGTACCATTTGTGTGAACAATAGAAACGACGTGTGTGTGCATGCGTGTGTGTGTGCTGCCATTTGTGTGGGGGAAAATAACAGGTATGCTTATATAAGCATAGACTATCTCTAGAATGAAACACTATAAAACCTTTTGGGTTTGCCCTTACGTTGGAAAACTGGGTAGCTGGGGAGCAGGTACATTGTGTCCTCATTTGTACCTTTAAAGTTTTATACCGTATACAAGTCGTATTGACTGAGGCTTTTTTAATATAAAGAAATTAAAGAGAGAAATGTCAGGAAGGACTACGCAGTTCCTGTGTGCTGGTCTGCAGCACCCCCTGCTGTTCGTGAGCACACACTGCACAAAGTGGGCGCAGACGGACAAAGCAGGAGATTCTTAGAGGGAACCCTGGGGCCTCATAAAGAAAGAGAGGAAGGAAGAGCCAACAACCTCGGAGCTGGAGGAGACTTAGAAAGAACAGGATGTGCCCTGCAGCATCTGAGGTGTAACAGAAGGGGCACAGGGAACGGGCAGCCTGGGGTTCAAGTCTTGATTCTGACCTTGGGGACTGTGTGCTCTTAGACATAAGATCCTCTTAATAAGTCTCAGTTCTTGCCCTATAAATTGGGCTAATAATGTCTACCCTTAGGGTTGTTGTGAAGATCAAATAAGGTACGAAAATGTGAACAGTGCTTTAGAATTGGAAAAGTGCTGTAAACATGTTAGGGGATTATTTTTAACTAGCTTCCCTCGTTTTACGAGGTAATAGGTAGAACAGGACAGTGATGAAGGCAGGGCTTCCGTGGCCAGAGCTGCTGGGGTCTGAAGCCCAGCTCCACAACCCACTGGCTGGAGTAATCCGGGGTAAATTACTTAATTTGGAGACCTTCGGGGGTTTTTTCCCCGTATGTGAAATAAGGTTAACAACATTTACATAGGGTTCTGGTGACAGTTCAGTGCATAAATACATATAAAGCCTTTGGCATAGTGACTGGCACACTTTAAATGCTATGTACACATCTGCTAGTATTGATTTCTTGTGATACAACCAATGCTATGTACCTTAGGTAGATGCTTGATAAATGCTAACAAGCCTTACCATTTATAGCTGAATAAATTGAGGCTCGGGGAGGCATGTGACTTGCCTGGGCCACCCAACTGAGTAGTGATCATTCCACTTGCTGAGTGCCCTAGGCACCTCTGGGACACAAGCACACTGGAGGCCAGGGCATTCCCAGGTGAGGGCGGAGCTCTTCATTCCTGTGACCGGAATTAAAGCTGGACTACATGCAGGAGGCGGAAGGGGGGGTCCGTGAGGAAGAGAAGTTTTAGTGGGAGGACGATGTGGAGAAGAACAGGGCTTGTGGGGACACAAAGGGCATACTGTGTCAGGGTCTATAAGAATTTAGCAAAGGGATGAGATGGGGCACTAATGGGAAACTCAGTGGGAATTAGGGGTACAGGACACTAGGAGAACTTTAGGGGAGAGGATGGGAGATTTGCAGCCAAGTTCTGGGGAGCATAGGAACTGAGAAGATGATGACAATTATCATCCTCACATGAATGCATATTATATTTCCTGAGAAAAGCAACATGAATATGGTGCAGTGGGAAGAGCACTAACAAGTGCTTATTGAGCATTTACTATGTGCCAGGCGAGAAACCAAGCAGACAGAGTTTAAAAAGACTGCTGTTTGCTAAGTGGGTGCCCTTAGACAGATGGCTAAACCTTCTGAGTCTCTGTTTTCACAACAAGTATAGTAATACTTGCCTGGCAGGACTCTCATGGAAAACAAAGTTAGGCAGTAATAAATGTGAAGTATGTATACACTCAGGGGTGTCCAACCCGTGGCCCTTGGGCCGCATGGGGCCCAGGATGGCTATGACTGCGGCCCAACACAAAATCATAAATTTACTTAAAACCCTTTTTTTTTGCTCATCAGTTTGGCTAGTGTTTGTGTATTTAACGAGTGGCCCAAAACAACTCTTCTTCTTCCAGTGCTGCCCAGAGATGCTGAAAGGTTGGACATCCGGGCCAGTAACTGGTATCCTGTGGGTACTCACGCATCTTAGGTGAGCCAGGTGCTGCGAGAGATACAAGATGCCTGACATGGGAACCCCATTGCCAAGAGGCTTGGTGTCTGGTTAGAGAAACGGGACAGATGGGTCAAAGATTTTGAAAACAAAACAAGGTGAGGAATGTTGAGAATCAAAGAGGTGAAAGAGCTTGCCAATGGTCACAGTTAGCAAGTGGAACAATCACATTTCAAACCCAGAACTCTGACCACAAAATCCACACAAAGGGACTGACATTAGAAATACCAGGCTAGGGAAATCTGTGTTTCACTCACACTCACTTGTTCATTCAGTTAGTGTTTACTGAGTGTTTACTATGGACTAGGCATTGTGCCAAGTGCTACCTGGGCTACTGTGAATGAAACAGACATGATCTCTGCCCTAATGGAGCTTTATGGCTTGGAAGGCTGCACAATTTTAAAATAAATTGCAGCCAAATAAATTCTATGAAGGAAACAAAAAGAGGGGGTGCTATGACAGAGAATAATGCAGGACCTAAGTAGATGGGGGAGTCATCAAAAGCCTCTCTGAGAAAGTCACATTACAGCTGAAGACTGGACTTCCAGTCAAGATGGCGGCATAGGCAGACGTGGCTCGCCTCTTTGCACAACCACATCAAAATTACAACTAAAATATAGAACAAGCATCACTCAGAACTATCAGAAATTACGTTGAATGGAATCTGACAAATACGGAATTAAAGAAACCACATCCATCCAGACTGGTAGGAGGGGCACAGACTCTGAACAGTCTGGTCCCTCACCCGTGTGTGGCAGCTAAAAATTCTGAAGGGATATCCTGGGAGAGAGGAATTTCAGCCCCACACCAGGCCCCCAGCCCAGGGTGCCAGTGCCAGGAAGATAAGTCCGCACAACTTTTGGCTGCAAAAACCAGAGGTGATTGAGTCAGTGAAAGAAACTTCTGGAGCCCCAATCAGTGCCTCTTAGAGAACCCACACACGGACTCACCTGCTCATACTCACTCCCTCTGAACTTCAGTACAGGTAGCAGCTTGAAAAGCACCAGTGGTATACAGGATGAAACTGAAGTGTCTGGCATCAAGGCGAGCAGAGGCCATTGTCCTTTTTCTAAATTCTCTCCCCCACAGAGCTGGCAAGCCAGCGCCATATCTGAAGCTCCATCAACCTGGCTAACCCTGTTTGACCTGCCTCGGAGATCCCCAGTGACTCTGCCCCACCCAATTTATAGGCTCACCCAAGCTGCTTTCTCTACGAATGGCTGGTCTTGGCTCATACTTCACAGCTTTCTAAATCCTCTCAAATAAGCAACAGCTGGCCTCAGTGAGCCCCAGGCCCGGCACTAGCAGCAGCCAGTCTAGATTCACAGCTTGGCTTCACCTGGGAATCTCCGAGCCCAGCACAATTAGCAGCATTCTCAATTGCTTTATAGCTCAGGCAGGGTGGCCCAGGCAAAACACAAGTGGGGGCTGACCTTGGCCTGTACCACCCAGGAAACCCCAAGGCCATCACACCTAGTGGACAGCTACAGACCACATTGGAGCACCACCACCTTGCCCCCACACAGCAGATCCTCCACAGAGGGCTGAGGTTGGTGGTCAGTGGTCACGGCCAATCCTTACAGCTGACTGGCCTGGGTAAATCTCTCCCACTGATCTGCCAATAGTAAGCAAAGCTCAACTACAAGAGGAGGGTGTACTCAGCCCACATGCAGGGCGTACCTCGAGTACCCAGCTAGGGTGACAGGGGAGGCTGTGCGCCTGGACCATACAGGACACCTACTACACTAGGGCACATTACTAAGACACAGAGTGAAGGCAGCTCTACCTATTATATAGAAACAAATACAGGGAGGCCGCCAAAGTGAGGAGACAAAGAAACATGGCTCAAATGAAAGAACAGCTCAAAACTCCAGAAAAGGAGCTAAATGAAATGGAGATAAGGAATCTAATAGATGCAGAGTTCAAAATACTGGCTGTAAGGATGCTCCAGGAGCTTAGTTAGTGAGGACCTGAACGGCATAAGAAAGATCCAGTCAGAAATGAAGCATTCACTAATTGCGATAAATAACAGTTTGTAGGGAAACAATAGTAAAATGGAAAAAGCTGAGAATCAAATCAGTGATAGGGAACATAAAGAAGGAAAAAAAAAAGTCAATCAGAACAACAACAAAAAAGAATAAAAAAAAATGAGGGTCATATAATCAGCCTTTGGGACACCTTCAAGAAGCCTAATACTTGTATCATGGGGGTGCCAGAAGAAGAAGAGAAAGAGCAAGAAATCAGAAATGTATCTGAATAAATAATGAAAGAAAACTTTCCTAATTTGGTAAAGAAAATAGACATGCAAGTCCAGGAAGCTCAGAGATTCCCGAACAAGATGGATGCAAAGAGGCCCACTCCAAGACACATCAAAATTAAAATGCCAAAGTTTAAAGATGAAGAGAGAATCTAAAAGCAGCAAGAGAAAAGCAGTTACCTACAGGGGAGTTCCCATAAGACTGTCAGCTGATTTATCAAAAGAAACTTAGTAGGCTAGAAGGGATTGGCAAGATATATTCAAAGTGAAGAAAAGCAGGAACCTACAGCCAAGATTGCTCTACCCAGCAAAGCTATTGTTTAGTATCAAAGGGCAGATAAACAGCTTCCCAGACATGAAAAAACCTAAAGGATTTCATCATCACCAAACCATTAGTATATGAAATGTTAAAGGGACTTATTTAAGAAAAAGAAGAAGTCAATAATATGAACAATAACATGGCAAAAATACATATCTATCAACAATTGAATCTAAAAAACAAAATAAGCAAACAAGAAGAACAGAGAATCATGGATGTGGAGAGCATTTTGATGGCTGCCAGATGGGAGGGGGATGTGGGGGAATGGATGAAGAGGTGAGAGGATTAGGAAGTATGATAGGTAGTTACAGAATAGCCACGGGGATGTAAAGTACAGCAGAGGAAATGGAGTAGCCAGAGAATTTATACCCATGACCCATGGACAAGGACAATGGTGGGGGATTGCCTGAGGGAGTGGGGGTTGCTGGGTGGAGGGGGTGCAAAGGGGGAAAAGTCAGGACAACTGTAATAGCATAATCAATAAAATATAAAAAATAAATAAAATGGTTAATAAACATTTTTTTAAAAAGCCGAAGCCTGAAGAATGAGGAGGATTGGTGTGTGTACAAAGGAGACAGAGTCCTGAGCAAGGAGAATATTCCAGGTAAGAGAAATAGAAAGCTTTAATGAGGAAACTAAAGATCACGTGAAGGAGTCTTATGAAGGTGAAAGGCGCCGAGGTCAGGCTGGAGGAGTAACACCGGCTGCACCACGCAGACCCATGTGCACCACATTAGAAACTTCAGATTGGATCCTAAGCTCAACGAGAAACCAATGAAGGGTTTTTTTTTTAAGATTTTATTTATTTATTTATTTTAGAGAGGGAAGGGAGGAAGAAAGAGAGAGAGAGAGAAACATCAATGTGTGGTTGCTGGGGGCCATGGCCTGCAACCCAGGCATGTGCCCTGACTGGGAATCGAACCTGTGATGCTTTGGTTCACAGCCCGCGCCCAATCCACTGAGCTACGCTAGCTAGGGCCAATGAGGGGTTTTTAAGGGAAGAGATCCGATCCCACTGATGGCTGAGAAAGGTCATTCTGGGATGCAGTGTGGAACAGGGTTGCTGTGGCAACAGGTGGAGGTGGCAGCAAACCGCAGTCATCCCAGAAGGCTGATGATGGCTTGGACTGGGGTGGATGGAAATAAGTACAGGGTGGGCAAAAGTAGGTTTACAGTTGTGAGTTTATTCTTGGGTTGTTATTTATTCACTATTGGGTTACTTTCCCTATGAACAACTGTAAACCTACTTTTGCCCCACCCTGTACATCTTCAGAGTAGCAGTGTGAGGTCTTGATGCCATACTGGATGGAAGGAGGATAAGGAGGGTTGGTTGTCTAGGTTGACTCTGAGGTCAGGAAATGCCATTTCTACGACGAGACAGACTGAGGAAAGAGCAGACTGGGGGCAGCAGGGGGGAGATCAGGCATTAATAGCAATGGGAGCAAAGAGAGGCTGTCATGTAAATGTACTTTGACAATATTCAATTCTATTATAAAAGATCAATGAGATTGTAGTTTGTAAAATGTGGGTGAAACTTTTAAAGGTGTGCCTTAGCTGGTGTGGCTCAGTGGACCGGGCATCAGCCTGCAGACCAGGTCGCTGGTTCGATTACTGGTCAGGGCACATGCCTGGGTTACAGGCCAGGTCCCCATTTGGGGGCGTGCAGGAGGCAACCAGTTGATGTTTCCCTCTTTGTCCCTACCTCCCCTCTCCCTAAAAATAAATAAATAAAATATTTTTAAAGAAACTTTAAAAAAAAACACTTGATTTATTTTTAGAGAGGGGAAGGGAGGGAGAAAGAAAGGAAGAGAAACATCAATGTGTGGTTGGTTGTCCCTCACGTGTCCTTCACTGGGGACCCGGCCCGCAACCCTGGCATGTGCCCCGACCAGAATCAAACCAGGGATCCTTTGGTTCCTAGCCCATGCTCAATCCATGGGCCAGCCAGGCTAAAAACGAAACTTTTAAAGATGTTTTAAGTATAGATCAGTAGCTAGTAAGCAAAATGTTCTTTCAACCCAGTCAAAGGTCAGAGGATATGTTAAATCGTCATTTAACTACTAGTAGTCATAAGAAGTGTTAAGCAAGTAGAGCATGTGTGTGTTAAATACAGATAGGAAGAACCAAGAGATGCCTAATTTTCACAGGGTACCTGGGTACCATAGTCATGGCGCACTAAACACAAGACAGGTACAAAATATTCATGATATCCTGACCATGCATAAGATACATGAGGCACTAAATATACCAAAGGCACTAATATGCAGGGTAAAGTAAATATGTATGAGCACTCAGTATTCATGAGTTTTTACTTTGATTCTTTGGTGATAGCTATTCCAGCCCCTTGTACACTCTGTCAAAGATGTACAAATATACTCATGACTATTCAGTAGGCTGATTAGTGAGTTGCAGTGGTGGCATAAAAGATAAATAAAAGATATGCACCAGCAAACTTGTTCCTATGCCTGTCTGAAAAAGCAAGTGTATGTCACCTTCCATCTGTGGGTCCTCTTGCTATGGGTAACCTCTGGTCCTTGCAATATCATCAGCAGAAAAGGCTGACGCAGCAGAGACAAATACAGAACACATGAACATCACATACCCCAAATTCAGGGAGTGGGGCCCTTGATCCTGCTTACACCCTAACTTAGGCGGTGAAGTAGTCCCATCCCTTTTCCCTTGTTTCCTGCCATATTAAATTGATCGTAATAAACCATGTAATTTGAGCATTTCCCAATTAGGGCCACACCCGTCTCAGGGTGTGGGTTCCTTATACGTTGATAGTGGTTTTATTAATATCTTATCTTTTGCCTGGTCAGGGGTGTCTTCAGGGCTCACAGAAATAACCATGAGAATACATTCTTTAAAAAAAAAAGATTTTATTTATTTATTTTTAGAGAGGGAAGGGAGGGAGAAAGAGACAGAGAAAGAAACATCAATGTGTGGTTGCTGGAGGCTATGGCCTGCAACCCAGGCATGTGCCCTGACTGGGAATCGAACCTGCGACACTTTGGCTTGCAGCCCACACTCAATCCACTGAGCTATGCCAGCCAGGCGAGAACACGTTCTTGGTATTTATCCCCATGCCGATCTGAGTCCAAGGATCACTGATGTGGTCAATCCTTTGGGAACATAATCAGCTTGTGTACCTCCTAGGGTGCGGAGGCAGGGAAGAGGTTGGGGAAGAGACAAGGTTTGGAGATATCCAGGTTCGTGGGTTCACTGAAAGATATTCTAAATGACCAGTGCAAGCTCCTTGTTTCTCAGGCCTGAGGTATGCCTCCATGCAAGTAAGACAATGTGAGGCTTTAAAGGGGGCTAATGAGGACTTTGTGGGAGCCACGTCTTCCCCCATCTACACCCTACCAATGAAGCATCAAGCTCTCTCTGCATTCCCTGAGAAGAGAAGAAAAACAATGCAAACTGACCTACTTTGTAATGTTTTCAAAGGGTTCTTCAATTCGTTCATATTCATTTGTTCTTTTATCGAATCATTAGAGTATAAGAACCTGAGCACAGAGTAGATGTCCCTTTAGAGTGTTTTCAGACTTTTAAAAACCACAACCCATAGCAAGAAGGATATTTTACATACAGCTGTGGTCACATATACTTACATAAGTGTAAAAGTGAAACAAAAGAGTGTAAAAGTGAAACAAAATTTCTCAAGACAATACTAACCCTTCCCACCAGCCATGCACTCTGATCCTCTCTATTCCATTCTGTCCTTTTTTTAAAATGATGATTACATCTCACTAACTGATTTCACAATTACTAACGGGATACAACTTGCAGTTTGAAAACTGCTAATGAGCGCGTGAAAGGCATAAAGATGAAAAAGCTGGGTTTGAGTCCCAGCTCAGCCATTTGCTGTGTGGCCTCAGGCAAATTACGTGGTCTCACTGGGCCTCATTTTTTTAAAGATTTTATTTATTTATTTTTTAGAGAGGGGAAGGGAAGGAGAAGAGAGGGAGAGAAACATCAATGTGTGGTTGCCTCTTGCAAGCCCCCAATGGGGACCTGGCCTGCAACCCAGACATGTGCCCTGACTGAGAATTGAACCTGCAACCCTTTGGTTCGCAGGACCATGCTCAATCCACCGAGCTACACCAGCTAGGGCACTGGGCCTCATTTTTAATAATTTATCTGGAAAATGAGAAAATTGGACTTAACCAATTCCCAACCTTCCTTCCAACATTTAGATATGTATTTTTAAGAATTAGGAAAGATCCCCAAGAACAAAGATGTTATAAGAGACCGAGGCTAAGATCATCTACCCCCTCACATTCCCAGTTACTGTGCAAGGATGTAAAAGTTGGCCAGTGAAGAAGACCGACAGGAAAAAAAATGGATTCACTTGAAATAAGTTGCTGGAGGAGAGCTCTACGACTCCCTGCACCACCAGAAGGACAAACAAGTGGGCCGTAGAGCAGATCAAGCCTGAAATGTCGCTGGAGGCAAAAATGACCAAACAAAAGCTTCTCCCAGTTCAGGCCCCTGTGAGAAGGCGGGTTCTTTGGAAAAGACGGTGATGCTGGGAAAAACAAAGGCAGCGGAAACGAGGAAGAAAATAGGGGATGGATTCGCTTGGTAACGGAAGCCACAAACGTGAGTCTCAGGAGCTGAGCAGGGCTGTGAGGACAGGACACTGTGGATGTCACTCACTCAAAGGGTCACCAGGAGTCATAGCTGACTCAACAGCAGATAAGACGACACTCCTAACGCTGCAACATGCACTCCCTCCCCCCCGAGTACTCTCTTACAGAGCACCCAGGGCTGGGTCTCTGTCACTACTGGCTGAATGACTATGTCCTCTAGGAGACCGGGCTGTTAAAGGACCATCTAATAAAAATAGTTATTGATGTTAGTTATTTTAATATTCCCTTGAAGGAAAAGTCTTATAGACATTTCACAAAGTGTTGGCCCACTTGACCATAATTTGGTCATTATCATCACTTATTATTACCTCTTCAAATTCTTTATTACACAGTTACATAATAATAATGTCTTAATAGTTTACAACAAACTTTAACCATGATGTCACAAAAACTTCATAAGCAGGTAGGAAACATGCTATCATATTTTTAGAAAAAAAAATTCAAAAAAACTCATTTTTTAACAAATGAGGAAGTTTATTTATTTATTTGTTTATTTTTACTTCAGAGAGAGGGAAATTTTGGAGTATTTTTACTCCATTGAGGGAGAAAGAAAGGGAGAGAAATATCGGTCGGTTTTCTCTCACACACCTGGGCTGGGAACAGAACCCACAACCTGGACATGCACCCTAAGCATAGACCGGGAATGGAACTGGCAACCTTTTGCATTGTGGGATGACGCCCAACCAACTGAGCCACACCAGTCAGGGCGAGATGAGGACATTTAGTAGGACTAAATGTCTTGTCCAGTCGCAAAGGTCACAAGAGATGCTAATTGGCACTGCTGCACCAGGAACCCCAGCCTTCCACTTCCACACCCAGGGCCTCTGTCCTGTGAGAACCCAGACCCAGGACCAGGCCATCCCAGAGGTCACCTGTCTTTCTGCAGCTGTGAGGGGAAGCTGGGCTGGGTATGCCCGACTGAGTCAGGTTTGCTGAAACACCCCAGCCCTGCCGTGCTATACTTCAAAGCTCATCTGGTCTCTGTCCTACTTTAAAATGTGAATCTCTTCGAGGGAAAGCCAGTCCAGGTGTTTCTGATTTGTCTACGCTTAATTTCTCCAAATAGTGCTCTCTGGCATCCTTGAGCTTCATACCTTTTCTAGAAGACAGGAAATGTCTTTCGGATGCCAAGTGTGTGTGGACTGGGAAGAGATGGAGCTCTCAGGCACCTGCTGGGATCCTTCCCATTAGGAAAATAATGTCTCCCATCTTTACAGCAGAGCCGACGCCCAGCTTTCACTCCATTTACCAGCCAAGGTGACAGTTGTAATACCTGGGCCAGCCATCATGGGACTCCCTCCAGAATATAGAACATAATAAAGCAAAGAATGAACTTGATCCTTAATAGCTTGGCCAGGACATAATGTGAGGTCACATGTGAGAGAAGCAGTGATTCTTTGTTGCTTCGTGACTGTCCTAAGCACATACCTCAGCAGGAGACCTCAGATGTTCCCTCTAGGCAAAGGTATAATAATGAAAGTAAAAATATGACCTGGGGTAACATGATGGGTATCCCTTCATAGAGAGAAAATATGAAGAAAATATAGCACAGTGGAACTGCTGTGTAGTCAGGCAAACCTGGGTCCAAAGCTTTGGCCTGACATAAGCCTAGGGACTTCAGGCAAGTTACTTAACCTCTGTGAATATCATCAGCAAACCCCAACCCCCAAAAACTATTTCAAGAATTAAACAGAAGATAATGTGTATGGCAGGACAATTAATAGACACTTAATAAATGGCAGCTAGTAGTATTATAGTATCTGAAAGTAATATGCCATATGTTGAATTCCCTCTGTATTCCCATTTAAATCGAGCTCTAGGCAGTCTCCTGACACCCTGCTGAGTTCAGTATGGAAGTTTTGGTAACAATCAATCAAAAATAATTTAATAAGAATGGGACGGTGTAAAGCCGGTGCCAGATGCTGTAGGGCAGACTGAAGAAAAGCAAAAAAAGTAGGTTTACAAGGTTGTTGAAGAGAAACAACACAAGTCACGGATACTTGAGAGAAATCACAAAGCAACTTAGCATCTGATTAACGGAATCCAAGCTGAGTCTTGGGCCACTGGGGATGCAGAAGCGAGCTTGGGAGATACGGAGGCATGCTGGAGCACCGATGGCCTTGATCAGGAGAGCCTTCTCCATGATTCTTTTTTTTTAAAGCTTTTAATTTATTTATTAGAGAGGGAAGGGAGGGATAGAGAGAGAGAGAGAGAGAGAGAGAGAGAGATCAATGTGCGGTTGCTGGGGGTCATGGCCTGCAACCCAGGCATGTGCCCTGACTAGGAATCGAACCCGAGACACCTTGGTTCACAGCCCGAGCCCAATCCACCAAGCTATGCCAGCCAAGGCTGATTCTTTTTTTTTTTTTAAGATTCTATTTGTTTATTTTTTAGAGAGGTAAAGGGAGGTAGAAAGAGGGACAGAAACATCAGTGTGTGGTTGCCTCTCATGCACCCCCAACTGGGGACCAGGCCTGCAACCCAGGCATGTGCCCCGACAGGGGAGTGAACCAGTGACCTTTTGGTTGGCAGGCTGGTGCTCAGTCTTCCGAGCCGCACGCAGCAGGGCTATATTGTAATTTTGTGAGAAAGAAAAATTATTAACAAGTCTTCAGGAAACAATTTTAATTATATATTGTTATCCGAGCCCAGTCTCATCTCCTCTATAGCCTCCATGTTATGTAATAATTATAAGAGTTCAGAGTCTATTCTGAGAGCACTGTAAGAGGTTGAATCAAAACATTTATGGTATGGTTATCATAATTCTACTATTGGGTGTTTTATTCTGTTCTAATTACATAAATGTTTGCTAATGCATCTATGGTACATACAACTTCCATTTGACCAACATGTGGAATACATTGGAATACTTCATTTCTTGTTCATTCTGATTAAGTGGGAGTTCAATGAGTCGCTCTTGCTTCTGAGGAATTCGACAAGTTTTCATTTCTGGCAATTCAGTAACATTACTCAATCTTTGAATGAGGAGGCTAGGGATTATCATCTCTAGGTGATAGGTGGAGAGGTGGAATCAGAACCATGTCGAGTTGGAAGGAGCTTTAAAGGTTGGCTAATCAGACCCTTTATTTTACAAATGAGAAAAGTAAAACCCAGAGAAGACAAGGGCCAGAAGTTTGGAGATTATCTGGACAAGAGCTGGAATAAGCCCTGGCTGACATAGCTCAGTGGATTGAGCGCGGGCTGGGAACCAAAGTGTCCCAGGTTCGATTCCCAGCCAGGGTACATTCCTGGGTTGCAGGCCAGAAACCCCAGCAACCGCACATTGATGTTTCTCTCTCTCTCTCTCCCTTCCTTTCCCTCCCTTCCCTCTCTAAAAATAAATAAATAAAATCTTTAAAAAAAAAAAAGAGCTGGAATAAAACCACTTGATCCTCAGCTTATTTTCCAACAGAAACCTCCCAACAGATTTGCTCCTCTTGGCGCCCAATATTTAAGATGAGCTGCATGTGAAAAGCCAGGCTTGTTTAGGGTTCACCTACGGGATAGGTGGTTCCTGTCTCTTCCCAACCCCAGCCTAGGGCCTAAATTCAACCCAACTATAGAATCTAATGACAGGGGTCTGGAGGAGAGCGTTCTTTTTTTTTTTTAAGATTTTATTTATTTATTTTTAGAGAGGGAAGGGAGGGAGAGAGAGAGAGAGAGAGAGAAACATCAATGTGTGGTTGCTGGGGGTCATGGCCTGCAACCCAGGCATGTGCCCTGACTGGGAGTCGAACCTGCGACACTTTGGTTCACAGCTTGTGCTCAATCCACTGAGCTACGCCAGCCAGGGTGAGGAGAGCATTCTTAAATGAACAGAGATTCAAGACCCCACCTCAGCGGTGACAATGAAGTACAGTCGAAATGGGGAGCAACAGCTCTCAATGAGGCCAGTTTTAATCCTTAAAATTTGCATCATCACAATGTTCGAGGAGCTTGCCTACAAACTAGCTCATATTGGAAAGTTAAAGAGTCCTAAGCATCATCAGTAGAGCAAGGAAGAAAGGAATGAAAAACGTGACGTATATGGTGTGAGGGTGGGTGTGGGGTGGTTGGGACGGAGAACTCCAGACCGGTGCGATCTCTTCAGGAATGATACTCTAGGTAGAAGGAACAGGTTAAGGAAGGAAAGCCAGAAAGAGCACTGTTGCCAAGAACTGTTATCAATTAACATTCTGGAAACCACAGCCATACTTCTCTTCTTTGGGGATCCTATAAAATGAGACCGTAAAGATTCATTGAGCCAGCGAGGCTGTGGCTGCATGCTGGTGCGGGTGGTAGGGAATAAGGACCAAGAGGCTCACAAAGGGGTCCAGATGTCTGCTCCACCGAAGTGGAAAAACCATCACAGCGGTGTTCACAAGATCTCTGGCAGGACAAGTCGCCGCAGAAGCCAGCTAAACTAGCTGAGGGTAGGCATGAGGTGCTCAGAGAGAGAGGGGTGGGGAGAGAGAGTTTTAATTCAAGAGGTGTCGCTGAGTTGTGAAAGAAACGGCCAGCCCTAAGTCAGAGGCTCACCTCGCAATCTGATGGCAATGTCAGTCCTGGGTTCTCTTGTTCTCTGAGAATGGAGGCCCTACCTCTGGAGAAAAAAAAGCTATTGAACACCTCTGTTCCCTTTTGCTGGGTCCATGAGTTTCTTCTGCAGTTGTAGGAAGGCGAGAACATTTTGGGTTTGCCTCTTTGTAGCTTCAATAACGCGTAGGTCAAATGTTGTAACCCCCAAATTCTACTGATAGGATTGGAGCAAGTTGGACCTAAAAGCTAAGTAAGCAAAGGTTAAGAACAAAGATATGGGCAAGTTAGAAGCAGGGTCCTCCCAGGGAGTTTGTGGCAGCTGACAGTCTAGAACTGTCCATGTAAAGGGCCAGATAGTAAGTATTTCTGACTTGCAGGCTATGGAGTCCTTGTCACGGACACTCTTCTGCCATTGTGGAGCAAAAGCAACCACAGACAATACGTAAATAAATGAGTGTGCTCAATGTCCCAATGAAAGTTTACTTATGGACAATGAAGCTTGAATTTCATGTGATTTTCACATATTACATAATATCATTCTTTTGTTTTTTGTGTACATGCATTTTATTATATTTTATTGATTATGCTATTACAGTTGTCCTGATTTTTACCCCTTTGCCCCCCCATCCACCCAGCAACCCCCACTCCCTCAGGCAATCCCCCCCCATTGTTCATGCCCATGGGTCACGTGTATATGTTTTTTGGCTACTCCATTTCCTCTACTGTACTTTACATCCCCGTGCCTACTCTGTAACTACCTATTCATACTTCTTAATCTCCCCTCCTCTTCACCCTTTCCCCCACAGTCCCCTCCCATCTGGCAACCATCAAAACGCTCTCCGTATCCATGATTCTGTCTCTGTTCTTCTTGTATGCTTATTTTGTTTTTTAGATTCAATTGTTGATAGATATGTATTTTTGCCATTTTATTGTTCATAGTTTTGATCTTCTTTTTCTTTTCTTTTTTTAAATAAGATTTTATTTATTTATTTTTAGAGAGGAAGGGAGGGAGACAGAGAGAGAGAGAAACATCAATGTGCGGTTGCTGGGGGCCGTGGCCTGCAACCCAGGCATGTACCCTGACTGGGAATCAAACCTGCAACACTTTGGTTCGCAGCCTGCGCTCAATCCACTGATCTTCTTTTTCTTAAATAAGTCCCTTTAACATTTCATGTAATAATGGTTTGGTGATGATGAACTCCTTTTAGTTTTTTTCATGTCTGGGAAGCTTTTTATCTGCCCTTTGATACTAAACAATAGCTTTGCTGGGTAGAGCAATCTTAGCTGTGAGTCCCTTCTTTTCATGACTTTGAATATTTCTTGCCAATCTCTTCTAGCCTGCAAAGTTTCTTTTGAGAAATCAGCTGTTGAACATCATTCTTTTGTAAAAATTATTTTCAACCATTAAAAAATTTAAACTATTCTTCGTTCATGGGCCATAAAAAAACAGTAGGCCATATCTGGCCTGCAGACTATAGCTTGCAGACTCATGGTCTAGAATAATGTTGTCCAACAGAACTATAATGAGAGCCACATACGTGACTTAACATTTTCCTAGTAACCTCTTGTAAAAGATAAAAAGAAACAGGTGACATCAATGTTAATAATATATTTTATTTAACCCAATATATCCCAAAATACTATAATTTCAATATGTTTCAATATAAAAATTACTAATGAGACATTTTATCCTCTTTTTTTGTACTAAGTCTTCAAAATCCAGAGTGTATTTTACCCTGAGAGCACATCTCAATTCGTCCTTGCCATGTTCCGGGAGCTCCATTGCTGCCATGTCGGACAGTGCCGGTCTAGAACAGTGTTTGCAAACTTTAGTTTGCATCCGAATCACCTGGAGGGCTGTTAAAATACAGATTATTGGGCCCCAGAGCTTCTCATTTAGTAGGTTTGGGCAACCTTGCATTTCTAACGAGTTCCTGGGTGGTATTGGTGCTATTGGTCTGGGGACCACGCTCCGAGAAACACTTATCTGTAAGGTGGGGTAGAAAGAAAGTAGAGAAGCAGGAATATGTAAAACCAAGAGCTAAAAGACTGAATACCAGACATTGAGATACCGTCATACACCTAATAGAATGGCCACAGTTAAAAGCACTGACAACACCGGATGCCGGTGAGGATGGGGAGCAACGGGAACTCTCCTTCATTGCTGGCGGGAGTGCAAAACGACATGGGCACTTTGGGAGACGGGTTAGCAGATCCTTACAAACCTAGACATGCTTTTACCATGCAACCCAGTGATCACACTCCTTGGCATTTACCCAATGGAGTTGAAGACACGTTTACACAAAAAGCTGCACATGGGTGTTTACAGCAGAAAGTAATTGCCAAAAGTTAGAAGCACCCAACATGTCCTTCAGTAGGTGAATGGGTAAAGAAACGGGTACATCCCGCCATGAAATAGCATCCAGTACTAAGAAGAAATGGGCTTTGAAACCGTGAAGAGACATGGAGAGACCTGAAGTGTATATTACTAAGTGAAGGAGGCCAATATGAAAAGGCTACAACTACATGACCTGCTGAAAAAGGCAAAATATGGACACAGTAAAAAGACCAGTGATGACCAGGGGTTAGGAGGGAGGAAGGGGTAAATAGGTGGATCACAGAGGGGTTTTAGGACAGTGAGACTACTCTGTGTGATACTGTAATGGTAGATACATGTCATTATATATTTGTCAAAACCCATAGAATGTACAGCACCAGGAGTTAACCCTTATGTAAACGATGGATTTTGGGTGATAATGATGTGTGAGTGCAGGTTCATTGATTGTAACACATATACCACTCTGGTGCAGGATGCTAATATTGGGGTAGGCTGTGTATTTTTGGGAGCAGGGAATGAGGAACTCTGCATTTCAGCATCTTCCAGTTAATTTTGCTATGAACCTAAAACTGCTCTGAAAAACAGTCTATGAGAGAGAGAGAGAGAGAGAGAGAGATGAGACAGAGAGAGAGAGAGAGAGAGAGAGAGAGAGAGAGAGAGAGAGATGAGAGAAAGACAGACAGAGACAGAGAACCAGATTATTAAGTCAGAAAAACAGTAAGACTCCAGAGGTAAAGACCTTGAGACAGAGGTAGGGCCTTGCAACTGGGGAAACCTCCCTCGTGCTGCCCTCCAAAGCAAGAGTCAAAGAAATAGCTTCTTTTTTCCTCTTCAAGGAAAGAGTCAAGCTTCTCCAGATTTCAATTTTGCTGGTGTCCTGAGGAAAGACAGGGCTGGAGAACCCTGCGTAAGTAGGGGCCAGCTCAGAATGTGAGCAGTTTTTAAAAGCATTTGCAATGGAACAACTGCCTCCTAAGTCTGACAAACTCCAGTAAAGATGCCCAAGCCTCTTCTTATGCAACACAATGATCTACAAAACAACCCCACTTCCAGGTGAAACCCGTAAGTATGTCTTCTCACGGGACCTTAGACTGCAGAAATAGGAAATGAGACAGATAAAATAATATAGAAACTGGGACTGCTCAAAGATTGCAATAATTATGTGGGCTGTGCATTTTCAGGAAGATTCTATAAATCCAGACTCTATTTCCTCCCTTAAGGGTATATAATCAACCAATTTGGAAACCACGTCTTTCGTGAACGTCCTTTGATTGCCCTTTGGAAGAAAGCTTGTTTGCAGCTGTCCATTACAACATGCAAAGCTTTAATGCATCTTTAAAAACAGGTCCCCTCATAAGTCCTTGAACTCTGTGACCTAAAGTAAAACTCTGGATCTTTTTTTTTTTTTAAAGAAACTGTTTTCTAGTCCATTGGTGTCAGAAGATCCTTCATTATATAGTTTGGGGATCTCTCAAATTCAGGAGAAACTTAAAGGTCTAAAGAAAATCTGTAAACACATCTTTTTAAGGTGTCTTTTTCTGGTGGTACTCTTCTATGAACCTTTCCTAACATCTGGTACCAATCAGACACTGAGAAATAGAAAACTCAGTTTCGGAGGGCAATGAAACAGAGATATTCAGAACTCTTCACTTTACAAAGCAAACGCTAGTTCAATGTCTAATTCACCTATTTAAATATCAAATAGAATCCCATTAAAATCAATTCAAGAAATGTTATCCTTAGGAAAATATCAAAATGGAAAAAGGTGAGAAAGAACATTAATTCCGACCTTTGCAGGGATAGAAGGGTTTGCCATAGGAAAAGCACAATATTGTCTTTAATAAATAATTAACTCAAGTATATCTCCCCCCACCCCCCACCCCACCCCCAAGCAGAAACGTTTACTCAGCAAAGGTAAATACATAAATCTGTCAGGATTTCATCTCAAACTAAGTAGAAACCTGCACGTTTCCTGGAGCACAGGTGAAGAGACAGTGACCTGGAACCCCATCCAGCCAGAAGGGGAAAAGCAGAAACAAGTAAAAGAAACCTTGTCTGGTAGCCAAGTTAATTTCAGAAAGAATAATTAAAGGAATTTAGTCCCTCAAGTCAGAGGAGCCTGTGAAGAATTGCAAATTTGAATCACAGAGGTGTGCAGCCCATTCAAGTCATGGGACCACTAGTCCTTTCGGAAACTGGAAAAATAATTTGCTTAATACAGATGTGAGCATGTATATAACAATCCTGCGACAATTTAATTATATATTGACTGGGAATGATATGATTGCTTCCTATGGAGGGTTAATTCAGAGTTCTCTCTTTGGCACTGAGGTTGTGTCCATAATACACCTTAACCCTACACAACTTTCAGAAATAAGTGCTTATTTAAATTTAAGTTTTACTTGGGAGAAAAATGAAATACTATTTATCACTCAAAACTGTTAAAGTGTAAAAAATACTTTATTAATGTAACTTCATTAAGGTACCACATTGTGCATTGTCTTGCAGAGTTAAAAAAAAAAAGAAGAAAAGAAAAAGAGAGAGAGAAAGGGGGAAAAAGAAAGAAAGAAGAAAAAGAAGTTAGCCTTTATAAATATACTTTAGAGGAGAAAGTCTGCATTCTGCACTAAGTTTTCAGGATGAATAGGTTTAAATTGCTCCCATTTCCATCAAACAATGTTCTTAGATAAATATCTTTCTTTAAAAATCCAATCATAAGTTTAGATTCATTTAAATATCCCCAAAATAGCAAGACAAAAAAAAACCCAGTTTGTTACTTAAGGGCACCATCACTCTGAGTTGAGTTGAGGTTACTGAAATGTGATCAACCTTATATAAAAATCTTTCTCGGTTGCTCTTATAGAGGGCCATTCAATGAATAGAAAAATAAGGTCACCATTTCCCAAAAAAACTTTAAATTCAGATGAAGGCAAAGGAGACATAAAAGAATTATTTGAGAATTTCAAGCTCCTTCTCACTTTAATCTGAGGTTTGTCCATACCTTTGGGTAAGACTGTGAAACCCACTCACCTTTCAATGTACACGTTCAACAATAGATACATTCCAAAAAAGGAATACAAGAGCTGAAAGAAGAACTAACTATGTATTAAATACTTGCTCCATAACCAAAATGTTACCTTTATTAATGTATTCACATGAGTTCAATGTTGTGTTAAATTTTCCTATAATCTTCATTTCCCAAACAAACCATGCCAATACTAAATGAGATGGTATGACCACAAAACAATGACCAGAAGACTTGAATAGTTCTCCAACATCATTAGCCATAAGAAAATACAAAACAAAACCCCAAGGAGGTGCTGCATCACACCCCCTAGAATGGCTATTGTGTCTTCAAGGAATGAAAATAACAAATGTTGGTGAGGATATGGAAAAACTGAAACCCTGGTGCTTTGCTGGCCGTGATGTAAAATGGTGCGATGCTGTGAAAAACAGTTTGGCGTTCCTCAAAAGGTCAAGCAGAATTACCATGTGACCCAGCAATTCCATTTGTATATGGAATATGTCCAAGAGAATTGAAAAAAAAAGAAAGAAAACCAAGCAGATACTTCTACACTAATGTCCATAGCGGCATTATTCACAACATTGAAAAGGCAGAAACAATCCAAATTTCCATCAGCTGATGAATGGATAACCAAATGTGGCATATACACACAGTGGAATATTATTCAACCATAAAAAGGAATGAAGTTCTGACACATGCAACAGCATGGATGAAACTTGATATTACGCAAATGAAATAAGATAACCACAAAAGGAGAAATATTGTATGATTCCTCTTATAGGAGGTGCCTAGAATAGACAAGTTCATAGTGACTAGAGGTTACCAGGGGTTGAGGGTAGGGGAAATGGGGAATTATTGTTTATTAGGCACAGAGTTTCTGTTTGGGATAGTAAAACAAATTATGGAAATGGATAGTGATGATAGTTGCACAATATTGTGAATCTACTAGATGCCAATGAACTGTACACTTGAAACTGATTAAAATGGAAAATCTTATGTATATCTTAGAATAAAAAACACATAAAAAGATTCATAGTTTTTCAAATTGTTCTGGGTACTATGAGAGAGAGAGAGGCAGAGAAAACAGTAAGTTCTCAAGGAAACAAGAGGAAATGAGCTCCATCTCTGCAACTTGAAGGGTGAGGTAGGACAAATCACGTCACTAGGTCCACTTCCTAAAATCAAAACTGAGACCTGAAATAACCATCAGGACAATATGGGCCAACAACCCTTGTCGCCCCTACCCTATTTCTAGTTTGTGCCTGAGTTAAAAGAACCTCTTCCACTTAACAGAGTGCTTCTCAAGTTTTTGTTTTATTTTCTTATTTTTAGAGAGAGGGAAAGGAGAAGGAAGGAGGGAGGGAGGGGGAGAGAGAGAGAGAGAGAGACATCGATTTGTTGTTTTGCCGCTTATTTACGCACTCGTTGGTTGGTTCTTACATGCGCCCTGACCAGGGATGGAACCCACGACCTTGACATATGGGGACAATGTTCCAACCAACCGAGCGGCCCAGGCAAATATAAACACCCTAAAGGTGTTTATCATGTTTACTTTGATCATCTTCCATATTTCAACTCGCACAATTTTTTTCAGCATTATCTGGGGACAAAACCTTGCATTTTCCTGAAATACCACATCCCCAAATGGGACTGCCAAAGTAAATGGCTTGTTCTGTGCAGATCAAAGTGAACTCTGTTGAAGAGTTACATTAACAGCCAAAAGCCATCACCGCCACTGCAGCCCGGGACCCACGACAGGCGTCCCTCGGAAGAGGGTTTCCCGACACCACCCAGCTATACAAACGGGCATAGCTCTATTATTCCCCGGGAGGTTCCAAAGGATTCTAGGAGTTGGAGGGGCCCAAGGGGCAAAAATAAAATGTCGGCACCAGGTGGGCAGCAGACACGTTTACGATCATAAAGCAGTTGCCGCACGATCTTTCAAATCTTTCCACCACTTCCCTCGCTCATCTCATCCAGCTAAAACCGCATTCCGGCTCCTCCGATGCTCCGCCCCTTTGCCGCCCTACTAGCCAATCCTGGGGCCGGTGCTTGTGGGCCCGGGCCAATCCTGAACCCGTTTACTCTAAGCGGGAAAGGCTCAAAAGCTGCGAGAGAACGAGGGCGGCTAACCGCCCCGTCCCGGCCCTGTCTCTGGGGGGTGGAGGGTAACAGGTTCTGGGGGCGGCTGCCCATTGGCTGGGGAGCGGGCCAATGAGGGGGTGTGAGGCGGGGGGCGGGTCTCACAGGAGGGGGCTAGCCGGGGCCGGCTGGTGCCGGGTCGCGAGCCGGGGTCGGCGATGTAACGGCCTCTCCCCCAGACCCTCCTCCCCGCTCCGATCCCCCCACCCACAGACCCGCTCCAGGCAGCGCCGGGGGCGGTGGTGGCGGCAGCAGCGGGTGCGGGCTGAGGGAGCCGGGCCTCGACGCCCCCCCTCGCCCCGGGGCCCCAGGAGCCGTGCCGAGTCCCGGAGGGGCTGGGGGGCCCATGGAGGTGAGAGGCGGACCCCGCGGGCGGCCCCCTCACCCCCCAGGCCTCGGGGAGGGACTCGAGGTGACCGGTGGGGACGGTCAGGGTCTGGGTGGCGGCCAGACGTGGAGGACGGCGGCGGTGAGGAGCGGCTGAGGGGCGGCCGCGGGGCGGGAGGGGCGGCCGGGGGCGCGGAGCCCCGACGGGATGGGACCGGCCGGGCCGGGCGGGGGCTGGCCGGGCGGGGGCTGGCGGCGCGGCTGACGGGACGGGTGGCCGGTGGCGGGAGGCGGCCGCCGCCGCCGCGGTCTTCGCGTCGGGCCGGGCCCGCGGACGGCGGGGCTGAGGGAATCCCGGGGGAAGCGCGAGCGCGGGGCCCCGCGTGCGTGTCCTCGGCGGGGCTTCGCCCTCAGGCGAGGCGGACGGCGGCGAGGGGCCGTCTGGGCTTCGCCCCGCGTGACGCCTGTGTCGCGTTTCCTGTCCCCTGCGTGCAGCCCAAGGTGGCGTTCCGCGGAGGTGCGAGCCGCTGCCTGAACCTGTGCGCCGCCGACGCGGGCGGCCGACTAACGGATGTGTTCAACGGCGTGATGCTGCCCGGCGCCGCGGCCTTCTACGACTGCTACAAACCGCAGGTGCTCCGCGGCGCCGCCGCCGGGGCGGGGGCGGGCCGGGCCGGGCGCCGGGCGGGGTCGCGCGGGGCCGCCTTCGGGGCGGACGGGACGGTCGCCACGGCGGCGCCGGCGCTGCGCTCTGGGAGCCGGTCGGGGACGCGGACGGGGCTCGGGCCAGAAGGAACGCCCGCGGGAGGGCGGTCGGTGGGGACGCCGTGCGGGTGTCATAGTTTATGGTCTCCCGTGGTTTTATGTAGTTGTAATCTGGGCATTGGACCTAAAATGCCCTGCCGTGTGCTCGAGCGCGAAGTGCTGGTGGGTTGGCAATAAAAGCGTTTGTAATTTTAAACGGGGGCGTTATTTGTGCCGGACCGCGCGCGCGCGCGCGCGTGTGTGTGTAACTGATTCTTGTTTTCATCTTGTCCTCAATGATGTTGGGAAATGTAAGAAAATCCACACTTAGTGGCCTCAAATATTTTTCTCGTTTAAACATGTAAGTCTGTCCAAACATACTTTTGAGAATTTAAAGGTGAAATTATTGTCTGGCTTGAACGATGCCTTACATTACGTGCTACCTTTTACCTCACCTAACATATTTAATTTTGTTAGTCATTAAATTAGTCTTAAGGTAATGTAAGTTATTTTCATTTAAGATTATTTAAGCAGGACATCAGTGTTGATATTGTTATGTTTCTGATATAATAATATCCTGAAGTAAATTATTTAATCCCCACCACAGCCTCATAAAATACTACGCTCACTGTGCTGACTGAGAGAGTGAGGCCCAAACGGAAGTTACGGAACAGGGAGCTTGATCTGTGCCCAAATGGCACAGCCCACGTGGGAGCCAGGTCTCCTCACTGCCGAGACCGGCGTTCCACCACTCTCTCTGGTGGTTCCGTCCCTGCTAAAATTTGGATTTATTTTCAGTTAGTTTTAAGTATGTCAAGGATATAAGTAGTCCGTTTGCAATTAACCTAGGTCTAATTAATATGCCAACCCCAACCATTTGCATATTTAATGTCTGTAAATGTTTTAAGTGAAAAGGATCCAGAAATTTAAAGTATAATTATGTCTGAATCCACCACATTACTTTAATTGCTTATTTTATCCTGGAATATAAAATTTAAATCAATCTTTTAAAAGGACCTAATTTTCTAATACTCAAAACTTAAAAATGTGAAGTAAAAATGAAAAATAAGTAAATAAAATAAATAATAGAAATGTGAAGTATACTTGAAAGTATATTCCCAAAATATATTTAGTTTCCAGTACCCTTTACCTTGTTTGATACTACATAATCTGAAAATGCTCCTTTTGTTTAAGCAATTGTTTTAAAAAGATGAACAATTGTTTATATCACTTTGGATACTTCACATCTAAAAGAGAGTTAAGGTAGGCCTATAATAAAAACTTCAGAACTAAAAGAATAAAATTATGAAGGTTCTAAAGACAAAAGTCTTTATAAAAGTTACTAACATCTGGAAAGGTAGTTTTTAGTGGTACTCTTAGCAAATATTCTTCTGTGCCTTAGTTTCCTCAGCTTCAGAAGAGTCGTCATGATGTAAATAAGATTATGTATAGATTTCAAATAGTCATCACAACCAGAATTTAAACAAATGGTTGTAAAATATTTGAGATTCTTGAAGATGGATGATTGAAAGGTATTGATTTTCAAAACTTTATCTTTTTATTTTTTTCTCCCCCCACCCCGTATTGTTTTAAAGATGTTATTTACTTATTTTCAGAGAAGGGAAGGAAGGGAGAAAGAGTGGAAGAGAAACTTGAATGTGTGGTTGTCTATCACATGCTCCCCACCAGGACCTGGCCCACAACACACGCATGTGCCCTGACTGGGAATCGAACTGGTGACCCTTGGGTTCACAGGCAGCACTCAGTCCACTGAGCCGCACCAGCCAGAGCTAATTTTCATATTTTATTGGTGTAGCATAAGCTCAGTATTGTATGTTTAAAATGTTTTACAATTATGTCTATGAATAAGAACAAAAATTGAGGAATACTTTGATTTAACTATGTCTTCTGTTGAGATTAAGAGAATAAAAGTAATTAGAAATTTTTTTAGCTAAGGTTATATTCCCTATTTGTAAGTACAGGGTGGAGCAAAAGTAGGTTTACAGCTGTTTGTATGGAAAGTAATACAATAATAAATTGTAATACTGCAAAAATAAACTGTGTTTAGTGTACTTACAACTGTAAACCTACTTTTGCTCCATGTTGTATACAAAAACATTTGTACAGTGTTCTATCTGGATACTTGTAGTCATTACATCTCAGGTTTTAGTAGTTCCTTATTTGAAGAGTTAAAAATTCTGAACCTACACTTTCAGACTTCTTTAAAGAAGCATTTTCTAGAATAAAACACATCTAAATGTTTAATCTTTAATATTTATTAAACTCATTCTAGTATTTCAAATTATTTTCACTGCTCCTCAATCCTTTTTTGCAAGGAGACAGGATTTTAAGTCATTAAAATCTTAAAATTCAAACTTTTTACCTTATTTAGTCAAAGTTCATTATAGAAATGTTCACCAGAAAAAGAAAATTAACTGGTATTTTTCTTCTAATTATAATAATACCTTTTTTTTAGATTTTATTTTTTAGAGTGAGGAGAAGGAAGGGAGGAGAGGGAAAGAAACACCTATATAACAGAGAAACCCTGATCTGACCAGGGACTGAACCTGCAATCCAGGCATGTGCCCTGACTGGGAATCAAACTGGCAACCTTGCACTTTGTGGAACGATGCCCAACCACCTAAGCCACACCAGTTAGGGCTAATTGTTGTAAAACCTTTAAAATTTCTGAAGAGACCATAATATTTTTATATCATCTCATTCTTGTATCTCTTGAAAGTAGAAACAAGACTGAAAATTAAAGATACTGTTTGAAAAAGCCCTAGAATAAGAGTAACAAGGCCTTCCATTGGGTTTTAGTTTTGTCACCTGTGGGCTCAGTAACTTGTGGCCTTAGTTTTCTCATTTTTAAAATAGAATACCCAGTCCTGACCCATGTGGCTTAGCTGGTTAGGCATTGACCTGCAAAGCAAAAGGTCACAGGTTCAATTCCTGGTTAGGGCACATGCCTGGGTTGCAGGTTTGGTCCCCATTTGGGGCACGTAGGTGAAGCAGCTGATTGATGTTTCTCTCTCACATTGATTTTTCTCTCCCTCTCTCCCTCCCTTCTCTCTCAAAATAAATAAAATCTTTTAAAAAATAAAATAGAATATCATGTCACAAGATTAAATACAATAACGTATTGAAATTTGTTTGAAACTACATAAATGTACATTCACTTTTTTTAAAAAATTAAGGGCATTAAGACTGAGTTTTGTAAATGTTTTATGAAAAATAACATTGCTAGTGTTCACATTACGTTCATCTGTTCAAAAAATGAAAACTGCAATAATGGTAGGTGTTTTTACTAGTTATAAGCAATAACTACTCCCAGGGGTTAGGTTAGATCTGCCAAATGCTTCTTTTTGTAAGAAAAAAAAATTATTGGAATACAGCCACATCCATTTGTTTATATATCATCTATCTATGGTTTCTATAGGGACCCTAATGGTCAGCAAACCCTAGTATTTATTATCTGACCTTTTACAGAAAAAATATGCTAATCCCTAGAGTAAGGTAAGCTTAAATGGCTGTCTATATTTGATTTTGTCTCCCAAATGTTATGCATGTTATTTCCTCCCATTTCTTATGACCCCACTAATATTCTATAATAAATGTAGTTTTGATGTGTCTGATCCACGAGCATTTCTTTAAAATTGCAGAGTGAAGACAATGTTGACCTAAGGCAGACCTATACTCCACTTTCTTCATCAACAGAATATGCAAGTTCTGTAGATTCTTCACTTTTCTATGCACCATGGTCTACCTATGGAGATGATGTTAAGCAGCCTTCTAATTCTCAGATTAATGTAAAGAACAGGTAAATTAATAAATTATATTTCTCAAGCTAAATGAAGTGTTAAGTTTGATTACACGGTAACCCAGTCGTATTAATTAGCTTTTTGTTCCTTATGTCAGCATTTTAATTCTGTTTTTAATTTTTGTTATGGCATAATTTTATGTTTACAGTGCTTTTAGGAAACCCTAAATTGGGCATATGTATAATTATATATAATTTTTAGCTTATTACTGTTTTTTATTCATTAGAGACACCTTTAATGAGTAAATCTTAAGTTCCTGTTATGAAAGATATATATGAGTTACAACTTTTAGATCTCTTTCTTCATTCAATTCTAAATTTCCAGTAATTTTTTCCTTCACCAAGTACACAATAAACATGATTTATAAGATACTTTTAATTCTTTTTCTGTGTAATTCTACAAGTAAGGGACTACTCTATACCAGATCCTCTCCTAGTGGAGATATTAGCATTAACATGGCAAATACTATCCCTGCCTTTATACATTTTACAATACTAATGATGATGACAACTGCCAGGCACTGCAAGTATAGTGAGGCTGAAAAGAGGTAAGATATTATGGAAGCCTATTGCAAAGAAAAGCCTAGGGAGTGACATCTACCTTTATTTTAATTATATGTAAGGGAGCATTTGATAGAAGTTGATACATCTTTAGTTTAAGCAGAAAATAATTATTTAAAAAATCTTATTAAAAATTGTTAAAATTTGTGGTAAATTCTCTATAAAATAGTGATTTTATTAGATTATGTAATATATAATTCTATTAAAAATTTAAAAAATATTTTTTAACTTGTAGCTGTTCATTGAAAAAAATAAGGTTTTCCAGGTCCTGGCCAGATAGCTCAGTTGGTTAGAGCATCGTCCCCATACCCCAAGGTTGTGAATTTTATCCCCTGTCAGGGCACATATAAGAATCAACCAAAGAATGCATAATTAAATAGGAAACAAATCAGTGTTTCTCTCTCTCTCTCTCTCTCTCTCTCTCTCTCTCTCTCTCTCTCTCTCTCTCTCTCCCCCCTCTCTAAAATCAATAAATTTTTTTAAAAGACTTTATAAAAATGTATAAAGAAAAGCAGAAGTCCACCTTAAACCTGCTTTCCCACCTCCCAATAACAACTACTAACAGTTTGGTATATATAACATAACATATATACTAATATTATATAAAAACTTTATACTGAGTATTTATGAAATAACATGATGTAGTGGAAAAAGACCATTTGTTTAGCAAGTAAAATTTTGGCAAATCATATATCCTTGCAAAATACAAGTTTCTTTTTTCTAAAGATTTATTTATTTTCAGAGAGAGGGAAAGGGAGGGAGAAGAGAGGAAGAGAAACATGTGTGGGAGAAGTATCAGTTGGTTGCCTCTCACATGTTCCCAACTGGGGACCTGGCCCACAACCCAGGCATGTGCCCTGACTAGGAATTGAACCAGCAGCCTTTTGGTTTGCAGGCCAGTGCTCAATCCACTGAGCCACACAAGCCAGGCACAAGTTTCTCAATATCTCAAATGATCAATCATTTAGCAGTTTAATATCTCAACTTGCCCATCCTATGTTATGAAGATCAATGAAATGTTTGAATGTTATGCAAATGTAAGGTACTTTTTATTTCTAAAATGTCCTAACACTATTAAAAGTTAAAAACAACATATGAGAAAACAAGAAGTTATAATTTAAAACATGTTAGTTCTAGGAACAAATTACCCAAACTCCATAGGAGGTAGAAAGACACAAATTTTTCATCTCCTTATCATTTTTACATTTTGTATTATTTAGACAGTGTTAGTCACCAGGTTGAATATCAGGTACATGGAAATCCAGTCACCTTTTTGGCAAGGATTTAGAGAGCCCCTAGGTCTATTACATTTAAGGGGCAACTGCAGTATTGCTGGGGTATCTAGGATGATCACATCACATTTTACTTTATAATCCAACAGTTAGTATAAAGAGACACAAAAATAGAACAACAGGTTCATATTTTCAAATCACAAATCAAAAGTCTGAGCAAGTGTTGATGGAAGGATGTAAAATGGGACTGGACTTCCTTTCAGGAGCAGCCACAGTACCAAGCATCATAGGTCAGAGATTTATATTTTGGTCACCTATAATAAATAGCATGTGTTTTGGAGAAATAAAAGGTAAGCATACATTGTGAACTAGACGTAGGACTTGAAATGAAGGAAAAATGTTTACGTAGCGTAGACAATAAGCTAAAGTGAAAATTATTGAGTTCCTGTTCCCTTTTTATTTGAAATTATGGTGTATATTTAATCCAAATATTTTGTAGAAAACAATGGTAGGATAAGTCTGGAAATAGAAATCAATATGTTGTCTTTCAGTGTGAGTAAAATAATTTACATGTGATATTCATTTATTTTTAGGATTCAGACAGAAAGAAATGACTATGGCAGTGAAACAGACTTATATGGACTTGTATCTAACATTTTGGAAGAACAAGATAAGTCCCAGTCATATTTTGCTGATGGGTTAGTATATCATATAAGTTTCATAGTATATAGTAAGCTTTTAAATTCACATACAGAATGGGGTAAAAGTAGGTTTATAGTTATGAGTACATGAAGTTTATTCTTGTTATTATTTATTATTGTATTATTTTCCAAACAAACAGCTGTAACCCTACTTTTGCCTCACCCTGTATACTAAGTTATCCTATTCATTAACTTTTATTTTTTCTTAATAGAGGATCATCTGACAGTAGACATCTTAATTCAAATACTTGTTTTTAGGAGCCTAGATTTTGTTGAGGTCTATGCATATAGTTGAAAGTTTCACTCTAAGATTTATTTTTTTAAAAAGATTTTATTTATTTATTTTTAGAGAGTGAGGAAGGAAGGAAGAAAGGGAGAGAAACATCAATGTGTGGCTGCCTCTTGCATGCCCCTCACTGGGGACCTGGCCTACAACCACCCAGGCATTTGCCCCAACTGGGAATCAAACCGACAAACCCCTCGCTGAATCCACTGAGCCACACCAGCCAAGCTCTAGGGTTTAATTTGCTATTAAGAACTTTCAATTGGAAAATTATTCTTTCATAATTTAGAGCTATTTCCTTTGAGTTCATGAGCTAAAATTTGGCGTAAAGAATATAAATTCCAAGGAGGTTTTATACATATATCCCAAAGAATAAAACTGTAACCTCTGCTATGCAGAAATCCATGTGGATTTTATTCATTTGGTAAAAAACCATTTAAATATACATTAATTGTTTTATTTGTGTGTGAAATCCATATTACCCAAATGTTCTATTTCATAAATAGGGAAGTATGCAGCACACATGTAACCAATGAAAAATATTTTAATTTCAGTAATAGTTTCAGCAAGACATCTTTTTCATTGAAAAAATTGTGGTCAATATCACTTGTATTATGTAGTAACTAATTAAAGGAAAAACTGACTTTGTTTTCTGCTTACTATAGATAAAATATTTATGTAAGACCATGCAGTCATCAGCCTCAGACCTTATTATTTAATGCCTTTTGGGAAAGTATAGTGAAGATATATTAAGATTAAAATACATATTTTTATAGCATATAGCACATTTCAAGCAATAGAGAATTTTTTTAATGTAATGGTAGCTTATAAGGCAAAGTTGGAAAGGATTAGAAAATGGTGAGGTGGGGCAAGATAAATGTTTTTGAAAACTTTTCCTACCTTCCCCACTGAGAATATAAAGTCTTAAAACCTAAATTGTAATTAAATATATTTACTTGTTCTAGGACCTGCTCCTCCAATTTAAAGTCAGTTTGGCCAGTGAACACAAGATTTGCAGATCACCATGACCTGTTAACAGAAACCAAAAGGCCAGTAGATACAGCCATCTCTCAGCAAGCTTTTTATAGTGGTGAATCTGTGTCAGCAGTGGAAAAGCAATACCTGCATAATAGTAATTTCACGCCACAACAAAAAATAGATGAACTTTATCATGGATTTACTGGTTTAGACCTTGAAGACCAATGGATGTACTCCTCTCGAAATGATCATTCTAATTGTTACAATGTTCAGACAAATGATACAGCTAAAACAACATTCCAAGAATATCCATTTATCAAAAACTGTTTTACACCACAAGCTGGCCTGTCTGACATCATGAAAGAATCGGGACTTGATACTTACCCTTATGGAAGAGAGAAAATGTGTGTTAAAAGTCTTGAAGCACCATTACAGCAAAAAAGGGCAGAGATATTTCTTTCCCAGTTTAATAGATACAATGAAAATGCAGATTATTGTAGATACCCAGAATATGCTCATTCTAATAAGGCTAAGCTTAATAAGTGTTCAAATTTTAGTGTCCAAGATGGTAAAAAATTAGCCAGTGGCACACCTGAACCACCAACTGTAGAAGCAGACACCTACACAAAGTTATTTCAGGTTAAACCAGCAAATCAGAAAAAAATGGAAGAGAAAATACCTGACCAGCAGAATTTCACATTTCCAAAAACTACACCACATCTGACAGAAAAACAGTTTGTGAAGGAAGCAGCATTCACTGCTGATTTTGGCTTAAAATCAGAATATGGACTAAAACCTCATACAGTTTGTCCAGCTAATAATGATTTTGCTAACGTCACAGAAAAGCAACAGTTTGCTAAAGTTGACCCCTCAAATTCCGAATATTTTAAAACAGTGAATTTATTATCAAACTCAGCAACATCTTCAGGAGGTATCAACTTAAATAGGCCAAATTGGATGAATGTCCACACAAAAAATAACACTTCTATTCCTTATCGAAATCAAGGTAACTTGATGAAATTAAGTCATTTAAGTGCAGCTTCAAAAGGTTCTAACCATTCTTCAGATTTCCCCCAACTATCATCCACAAATTTAACTCCAAATGGCAATTTGTTTCAGAAGTATTGCCAAGAGAACCCTTCAGCATTTTCTAGTTTTGATTTCAATTATAATGGTGCAGAAAGAATTCAATCTGTCAATCACATGGAAGGACTGACAAAGACTGTGGAAGAAAATCTCTTTGAATTTGTTACCGATAAAAAAATAAAGCAGCCAAACGGATTTTGTGATAACTATTCAGCTCAGCAGTATGGGATCATTGAGAATGTAAACAAACATAATTTTCAAGCTAAGCCCCAGAGTGGACATTATGATCCTGAGGAGGTTCCAAAGCATTTAGATGGCTTACCTCAAAATACATACCAAGATCTTTTGGAGGCACAGAGTCATTTTAATAGCCACAGACAGGGAAGTGGAGACAACAATATTAATAGTCGTGCAAATCGCACACAGGCGTCATGCTTTTCTAATTATATGATGGGAGATTTAAGGCATAATCAGAGTTTTCAACAACTTGGTTCAAATGGGTTTCCCCTAAGATCTACCCACCCATTTGGCCATTCAGTTGTTCCACTGTTGGATTCTTATGATTTGTTTTCTTATGATGACTTAAGCCATTTATACCCTTATTTTAATGATATGATGTATGGTGATAATTCCTTTTCTGGTTTTGTGCCAACTTTTGGATTTCAAAGACCAATTAAAACTCGTAGTGGACCAGCCAGTGAACTTCATATTCGTCTAGAAGAGTGCTATGAACAATGGAGAGCATTAGAAAAGGAGAGAAAAAAGGTAACACAAAGCTATCCATTTAAGAGTGACTTAGTATATCCCCTCTGCCTATCCTCATTTTGTTCACCTTAGTGTATTTTGAGTACCTGCCTTATTTCAAAGTTAATTCTTCTCTAATGGACAGTATTTGTTAAGTCCATGACTATAAGGAGTTAATTAGTTGACTTAAAGACTATAAAAGCTTGGGGTTTGGTGGGTAGGGATGGGTGGATGGGCCAGGATGGGAGTGAAAGAACTGTACTTGAACAATTAAAATTTTTAAAAAATTAAACTTGGGGTTAAAAAATTGTACTTATGTAAAGTTTATTTTGCCAGTGAAGTAGACTTTTCTCTTAACAGGTTAAAAGTTAATTTCTTTGACTTTTTAAAGTATTAAACTATGGAGTGCTCAGGTATTTTATTTGCATTAAGTATGAGAGAAAAACACTATGGTTTGTATTTGCTGCCTTTTGATACCAAAACAATTATTATTTAAAGGAGTAATTTTTAATTTATTGCTTAGGCCTAAGAGAAATATTACAGTTGAATCATATTTAGAAAAATATGATTATATAATTATATTTTTTACAGACTGAATTGGCCCTTGCCAAAAATTACCCAGGAAAAAAAGTGTCCAGTACTAACAATACTCCAATTCCAAGGCTGACTTCCAACCCATCTAGAGTTGATCGCTTAATTGTGGATGAACTTCGAGAACAAGCCAGAGTAAGCTGTAAAAAATTCCAATAGTGGACTTTTAAATTGCCCAATAGATTTTTTTTATCTTTACCTGAGGACATTATTATTTTTTTTCATTGCTTTTAAAGAGGAAAGGAGGGAGGGAGGGAGGGAGGGAGAGAGAGAGAAAACATATGGTAACACCCTGACCAGGGACTGAAGCAGCAGCTTTTCAGTTTACTGAACGAAGTTCCAACCACCTGAGCCGCACTGGCCAGTGCTAAATTTTTAAAACATTTCAGCAAGTTAGAATTCTAAAGGATTTTTAAGTCGCATTTATGTATAACACTCTGAAGTATATTCTTTTCCATGTTTGGTCCTAGAGCTATGATTAATATTTGGGAAAGAGAAAGTGGCCCCATTCAATTACCTTAAAAATAGGTTTAGTAATTTAATAGGTTCCTGTTCAAACCCAAATTGGCTTTGGAGCTAATCCTCAATAGAATAAATTTTTTTCAAAGCAAAAACCATTTTGAGTATTATTTATAGGGAAAGTCCCATTTCCTAGTCACAGACTTTGTTTTCTAGCTTGACGAGCAAGTTGTGCTTGCATTATATAGGATAGTAAATTAATAGGGAATTATAAATATTTCATTTTCTTAACACTGCACTGTTAAGTTATTCAACAAAAAGTATATACAGCAGTATATTAAATATTGATAAACTGAAGTATGTAGGTAAGCATAATTTTATGAAATAGCCATGTTTTGGGAAAGTAGTATATCACTGCAAATAAAATGTATAGATCCCTGACTGGTGTAGCTCAGTGGTTGAGTGCTGGCTTGTGAATACAGGGGTCTCCAATCTGATTCCCATTCTGGGGTGCATGCCTGGGTTGCAGGCCAGGTCCCCATTGGAAGGCGATCACACATTAAAGGAAAAAAAAGTGTACAGAATACTGATATTAAGTCTTTTTGTAATTTAATAAATGATTATTCCTATTATCTCTCTTGTAATTTCAGGATTTTCTAATCAGCTTTAATAGAGTATGGTACATTTTTTTCTTTTTTGACCTTCCTCTCTTAAAAAGTTAGAATTTTCCAAGTAAAATTTGATGAGGATTCTTGAGAAAAAGCATGCAGTGAAATAGGTTGCTTCTATGATTGAATAAAAGCCATTTTAGGAATTAGACAAATCAACATAAGAGTCTATTTTATTGAATATCATCAGTTCCATACTTTTACCATGTTGTTTTTAAAATACAGATATGAATTATTTCAGGGGAAAAGATTTATTTTACCTAGCTTTCAGCCTTGGTCAGTTGAGATTCTTTTATCAAATTTGTACAATGGAATTTATCAATGGTGTAGTCAGATACAGACATGGATTACAGCTAGATGTTGTTAATAAAAACTTCAGGTTTTTATTATGTTTTCTTAAAACTATTCCAAGTTAAAATTCCTTTTTCTCAGTTATACACTTCTCAGCAATAAATCAAAGGATTGCAAACTGAGTATTAAGAAATACACTTTACCAGCTTTGGAATGTGTCACATTAAATTATAAGGTCATTTTTATAGCTGTCATAATAATTTTATCTATATTTAGCAACATTAGATCAATAATACACAAAGGGCAAAAATATTTTCACATGTACTCTTTTCTAGTTTGCTACTTTATACAATTCTGAAAAGAACTCTTTTAAAAAGTCTATTAAGCCCTGGCTGGTGTGGCTCAGTGGATTGAGCACTGGTCTGTGAACTGAAAGGTTGCCAGTTCAATCTCCAGTCAGGGGCACATGCCTGGGTTGTGGGGTTTGTAAGAGTCAAATGATTGATGTATTTCTCACACACTAATCTTTTTCTCCCTCCCTTCCCGTGTCTCTAAAAATAAATAAAATCTTTTTTTTTAAAGTTTATTAAAAAATCACCAGTGCAGCCCTGGCCACATGGCTGAGTTGGTTGGAGTGTCATCTCATACACCAAAGATTAACGGTTAGATCCTGGTCAGGGCACATACCTAGGGTGCAGGTTCCATCCCCAGTTGGGGCACGAGTGGGAGGCAACCGATCACGACAATTTTCTCTCCCCCAACCCGTTTGTCTCTCTCTAAAATCAATAAGCATATCCTTGGTTGTTTCTCACTCACATCCATGTTTCTCTCTCCCCTTCTCTCTCCCTTAAATAAATGGAATTTATTTATTTAAAAATATATTTACTCTTACATGTTTAAACTTCAGTCACATTCAAAGTACTCTCCATTTGATGCAATACCCCTATCAACGTTTTTTCCACTGCTCCAACCAGTTTTTGAACTTGTCAATTTTGATGACTTTTAGTGCTTCTGCTTTTTGTTTCACCTCTTCCACATTGGCAAAACGTTTCCTTTCAAGATTGGGTGAATAGGGAGGGTGGGACAACGGGGGTCATCCCATTTTTTGGTCAGAAACTGCTGAACACTCAACGTGGTGTGGGCAGGTGCACTGGTAAATCACCCCTCATAAAATGGGCAAACACGTTGAGTCTTCAAATAAATTCTCTGAAACAGAATGCAGTCTCTCACAATTCCAGCTGGTACACTGATACAGATGGGTTCCTAGAGCACTAACCTAACCAGGAAAGCCTGTGCTACAAGGGGCCTGCCCTCCCAAAGATAATTGTGTTTTTTTCCTTTCTGGGACCACCCCCCCTTCTACCTGGTAGCTCAGTTGGTTAGAGAGAGCATCATCCCAATATGCCAAGGTTGCAGATTCAATCTGTCAGGGCACCTACAAGAAGCAACCAGTGAATGCATGAATAAGTGAAAACAACAAAACTGATATTTCTCTATTGCTACTTTCTCAAAAAAAAAAAAAAAAGGTACAATAGACTGACTTTCTATTTGCCCCCAACATGGTGTCAGGACACAATAAGCATTCAATTATTTGACTATTATTGCTTTCTACTTCACTGAAGATTTGTTTTTACGTAAATTGATGACAGGCAATGTGGTTACAAGCCTTATCAAATTTTAAAATCTTTCCCTCAGGTTGTAACTTTACTAGGCAAAATGGAACGCCTTCGAAGCTCTCCCCTTCATGCCAATATCTCTACCGCTCTTGATAGACACTTGGAATCCATTCACATTGTACAGTCACGCAGAAAGGATGAAATTGTTAATGCTTCAAATCGGCAAAAGCAAGGAGTTCCTAGATGCCAGGATGACAGAGGTACAAATATTAATGTGTATTCTTTTTTTAAATTTAATTTTTAGAGGGGAAGGGAAGAAGAAAGAGGGATAGCAACATCAATGTAAGAAACATCGATAGGCTGCCTTCCATACTGGCTGCCTTCCCTGTGCACCCCCATCTGGGGACCAAACCCGCAAATCAGGCATGTGCCCTGACCAGGAATTGAACTGGTGGCCCCTCATTTGCAGAATGACACCCAACCAACCGAGCCACACAGGTCAGGTCTGCATATCCTTTTCATAAGGCAGTGAGTTAGTTTGAATGTTAATAAAATCAGATTCTAAAATTAAAAGGTTGGATTTCTAAGATTTACACTTTATCTAGAGAATAAATTGGTAAATGATGCCCACATAATCTACTCCAAAAGTACCTTGCTCTGTTTAATTACAATTCTATCAAAGTCTGTGTTCTACCCAAAGCGTAGACATACGGGTCAGAAATATAGTGTCAGTACTGTACTTTTAAATGTTAAGAACTTTGATTAGCTCAGTCAATACCTGTCCTAAAAATGTTTGATCATTTAGCAGCACAGCACTGGGCTCTAAGAGTTAAGGAAAATTTTAACCGTGTTTAATGTCAACTGACTATTTCCTTTACAGATGTTTTTGCCCTTGCTTCAGCAATTAAAGAGATGTGCGTGGCTACTCGGAAGGCTCGCACTACTCTGTGGTGTGCACTGCAGATGACCTTGCCAAAAACAGCCAACACAGCTGGCCAAACAGATGTGGAAAAAGCTTTACAAGATATAGTCAACTATGAAGATAAAGTCCGAGAAAGCATAAATAGTAGCAATCCAATGAATCAGAGAGGTGATGCAAACAAACATTAAGAAAATGCCAGCAGAAAGAAAAAGCTGATAAGTCAATGTATCAAGACATGCTCAACAATTTTAATGAACTTGTCAAACTTGAAAATTCCAATGCATTTTCTTTCAGATTTAGAGTTAATACCTTAATGAAGTCTAACTTCTATTTAAAAATCTATTTAGAATGAATCAGATATAGTTTAAAGTGAACTCAGTTTAAGTTGCCTACTCTAGGAGTTGAGTAGTCAAAGATGAGTTTAAGTAAATTAAATATTTCCTAACAGCCAAGTATTGCTTAAACCCATTCTGCAGTGCAGGTAAATGCAAATGTGAAATTCTTCTAGAAGATGTTTCACTTAGGTCTGCCTTAGTAAGTATAATTCCAAATAATGAATCCAAATGACTGTGACCCAATTATGGCTACAGTCTAGTAACCAAGACAAGTTTTGATTGTGATATAAAAGTGTTTTCCTCACAAAACTGGATAATACCTAGGAAACAAAGGAAAACAAGAATGAACCCAATATTCATGTAAAATTTTAATATTTAAAACACTACCATATTTATAATTTGAAATCTTAGTGCCTAAGTTTGAGGAGGGAAATGCATCTGATTCTCCTAAATTAGTGATAAAAGTACCAGTATAAAAAACCATGCAAGTTACTGAATATAAAACCTGTTCAAATCATTTGTGTATATCCTTAAAATTTAATTATACTATCAATTATTAAATACTTCCAATTTTAAAGTATTTAAATTGAATTGAAACAAAACATTTCCTTTATCTGGATCTTTTAGATTTGATGCACAGTAACTAAAATAATGACTATTGTCTTAATACCCTTAGTTGGCTGCCTTTTATGAGGGTATCACGAAGTTTTAAAATGTATTTTTTAAGGTTAATCTTTAGTTTAGTTTGCAATTGGTTAGTGTATATTTTGTGTAGTTGTGTTCATTAGTTAGCTTCTGTATTTTTTTTAAAAAAGTGCTCTTGAAAGCTTGGCTTTTTCTGTTTCTCATCACTTAATATCTTTGTATGGAACCCAAGTAATTTATTCATTAATATGAAATGTTGATATTATGTGACTCAGATCTTGGGTTTTTACATTTCTAGCATGAGTTAAACTATGATATAATGTACTTATGAAATTTAATTGAACTATTCTTGACTATAAACACTGATGTTTTAAATGTTGGTGTTTTTCCTAGTTTTAGAAATCCTGGTATAAAAAAAGAGTGTAATCACACCACATAAATTTTCTTTAGATGATGTGCGGAAGAAACTGATTGAGAATTCAGGAGTAACTGTGGGGAGAAACATTTTGATCACTGATATGCCTTAGAACTACCAAATGAATTACATTGAAGGTAGTCAAATAAAATTGATCACCCCACTAGTCACTGCATAGAAAGTGGTTAAGTTTGACATAAGACATGTTGGATGTTATAAAAAACAAATATTGTACTAATTTAGTCTCTCAAAGCAAAATAAATTATTTTGTTGAAAATATCTGGTTTTGTTTTTTACATTTGTCAGAAAACCAATCAAATTTCATTTAACTGATAAAAACTGGTGCTAAGTTTTAAATTTCATTACTATTAATACATAATAATGTTGGTAGATAAACCAGTGCCATTCAGGTATCTTTGGATATAAACTTCCTACTTCAAAAATGAAATTTTGCTCTGCCTTTATGCTAATCCAGGCAAGCTAGGGTAAAAATTCTGGGGAAGCTTTTACATGACAGTGGTCAGAAATGAAACATTAGTCCATTAACAAAAACCAAACACAAAAATTCTTTGAAATTTTGTGTGTCACCCTGTAGATAATTCTCCAATTAGTTGGTTGCCCCTTTCTATGGAGTGTGCTCTAATGGATGGTTCTTATGTATTGCACTTCTCAATTACAACCTATGGAAACAATATAAACTTACCACACAAGACTTACAGTGAAACTGAAAAACTAATGCTCCCGTCATTTCTAATCCAAAATAATTTGGTCTACTCAATTTTTAATTAAAAAGCATTTTATATAAAGGGGGTTGAAAACTACCTTGAATTATGTCAGTGTTCTTCCCATTTCAATAATCTGTTACTGTAAATTTTAGGTTGAGAATTAATGTTATGTCTGAAATCCCAAATCTGCCTTAAAGTGTCAATCATACCACACATGATACAGTTGTTCAAAATTTTCCCTTTGCAATACTGCACATTTTAGACATAAAGGATTTAGTAGCACTCAAGTTAAGTGAATAACCTTACTCAAAGCCAAATTAGCTGGTTCTTTTTTTCTGTTTAAACATTAATTCAAGTGTATACTTAACATACATAATAGAGTCCCAGGAGAAAAAATTGACTGTTAGAGCAGATTAAAACAAGTAGCCTTGAGGGGGTCCATCGTTATAACCCAACTCTGCTTCAGAGACTCAAATCAAGGTGAGAATAAACCAAAAATCCAAAATAAAGATTTTACTAAAAGACTCATATGGTATGTGTAGACAGACTGTTGCTACAGCCACATAAAGCTCTAAGACTCCAATGGTACTTCAATGGACTTCAAAGCCAATTTACTGAATTTCCAAAAAACAAGGTAATCTTTCTAATACCCAACCTCACAGAAAGGAAAACTGAGGCAGACAATTTATGGATTTCAGGGAGAAGTTCTACTGGTAGAAGAGATTATTAGGGCTAAGCAAAACAAAGCATCAAGTAAAATTCAACACATTGCTAAGTGACTATCCACACCAAATCCATTTCCATGGGTAGCTGGAAGGAATCAAAATAACCAGAAGACACTGATTTAAATAAAGTTTATTTCTTAAAAAGGTGGTTTTTAAAATTTTGCCAATGCCACAGTTATAGGAGTGTACAGAGGTAACACGTTTTATCCTTAACCATGCTGCTTTTTACCTTCTGCACAAAGGTTAAAACTTTTGTTCATCTCCACGGTATAAAAGAGATCAGCAACCTTTCTCTTCAGAGGGCCAGGTACTAAATATTTTAGGCTTTATGAGCCACATAAGGTCTCTGGTCACGATCTTTAACAATCCATTAAAAACGTAAAAGCCATTGTTCACTTGTACCGTACAAAAACGGACTGGGCCAAATTTGTCTTGCAGGCAGTAATTTGCTGACCGCTGGTATAAAATATCTACTTTGTCTTGTCAGAGGAATTGCTCTCTTCGGGCTTCTTGACAGTCTGCTGCCTGAAGAAGAGAAAGGCCTTATTTAAAAACTGAATGTAGCTTGTAACAAAGGTAGAAATGGAGAGTTCCTGCTCACTTTGGACTCTCCCAAGCCAATTTCCCATTCACTCATTCAATGAATTTGTTGAGCACCTACTATGTACACTCTTAAATACCTTTGTGTGAGCAGAGATTTCCAGTGTTTCTTCCTTAGAAGGTGGTTCCTCCACTTTCTCTAAACCTGTAATTATCAGGTCTTCATACTCAAACGTTTTCGGGCAAACCAGGATTAAAATCTGTACTAGCAATCAAGAGGAATCTAACAATGATATCCTTGCACACAATACTGATACGTCCTTCTTAAAATCACAACCTAGATGAGGAAAAATGTAACTATCTCTACTTTAAAAAGATACTTCCTTTCCTCCCATAGGCTGAACACTTCTTTAAAAAAAGTTCTCAAATCTAGAATATCCCTCAAATAATTCCTTCTCTTTTTCCTAGTTTGCTGCCATGTAACATATCTGGATCCGGGCAGGGCTCCTCATTAGCTTTCTGTTTGAGTCTGAAAACAATACATTTAGAGGTGAATAGTACTTCCGGAGCAATTTATACTCCCACATCTCATCTCAGGGAAGGAGTGGTCAGTCATGAGTCCGTTCCTTCAGAATACTCCAGCTGTTTCTCCAAGGTGAGGGCAGACTTGAAAGCGGCCAAAAGCAGCGCAGGACTTCGGCACTAAAATATAAACGTCGCCCCCATTCCAGGTCTTTGGTACAGGTATCCACGACAATCCGATTAGCCACACGACAGAGACATGGCACATTTTGTGATCAGCAGTGTTTGTGATTTTCCTTGTAACCACGTAAACAAAAGGGGAAACCCCTGGGGAAACCCCTGCGCAGAGTTCTCTCATTTCTCTTAAACACACGCGTGCACCACCAGCTCTCCCTCCGACCGTCAGTTCACGAGGAGAAAGCGAGGAGTTGATTCAGGTTACCGCTTTCGCTCCCCTCTTTGTGTCCTTTTCTTTTCCTTTTCCTTGCGCTCCTGCTTGGCTAGTTTGTCCCTCTCCCTCTGCAGCTTGTCCTGTTCCTTCTTCCTTTGGGACTCATCCCGAAGCAAGTCCCGCTCCAGTTTGCGGGCATTGAGGACGTCTTCCACGTTGGTGTTTCGGAACAGAACTACAAGGAGTTAAGGAGTTAGGGTCGGGCTAAGTCGCACAGGGCCAGCTATCACTCGCTCTCTCCATTCTCGCTGTCCATTCTCTACAGGCTGAGTATCTATTCCTAATTTTAAAAAGAAAAGAATCCTTACGTTTATCTTTGGTCTAACGGGAAACCCTAAAACTACCATTACACGTTAATGTGTAATGGTAGAATAAATCTCGGAATAAAAATCTCATTCACACTTATCTAATCAGTTAATGAAAATAAAATTTCATTCTAGAATAAGTGTTTCTATCATTCAATGCCAGAATATTGTTGGAGTATCTACCCTAGTTTTAGTGAACAGAGTATTCATATAAGTGGCAAAATTTTTAGGTGCTTGGCACTGTTTAAAATGCTTGAAAGAGTAAAATCAGTTGTTTAATCTTACTATATCAATTCGTTTTCCTAGACCACTAAAGCTTTAGTGAAACCATGTTCTAGTAACAACAAACTCTGAATTTATCAAATAGTAAATTTAGACAGAAAATACCAGCCAAAAACTTTACCCCCCCATTTCTTATGACTTTGAAAACATAACCTGTTCCTACCCCACGAGCTCCTCTCCACCCTTAAAGCACAGCTTTCTGCTGCTTTCAAATGTCCTCCTGAAATAAGCCCCTCCCCCAGATAAGCTACCATATTTCTCACCTTTATGAAGGGGGACTTCTAAATCCACTTTTTCTGGGAAGCTTCTCCTAAGTGATTCTGTTGGTAGGGGCTTTCCTCAGCACCTATGTTTCAATCTGTCCACGCAGGGGTGGGCAAATGCAGGTTTACAGTTGTAATACAAATAATACAATAATACAAGGATAAGCTGTTTTGTATACGCACAACTGTAAACCTACTTTTGCCCACCCCTGCATTGTCAGCCTCAAAGTACTCTGTTCTCTTTCAAACAAATTGTAAGGTCTGGGAGGACAAAGAACAAAGCTTCAGTGCTATTGCAACTGCTTCCACGGTGCTGGGAACCCCGGAGCTGCACCCAGAGAGCACGGATTTTTATTTTCCCTTCGAAACCCCTCCTCTAAGCTAACCCCTTTACAGTACATGTTAACGTGTCTTCTCTGGGGAAAGCTCTGGCGCGGCTGACCACTTAGGGCTGTCCTCGACACGGGGCTCGCAGTGCTGGCCGGACAGGAGTCCGCGAGGTAAAAGGAGCCCAGGGCAATGACAGCAACACGAAAACTGATCCTCGAGAGGATTCTGCGGGGAAGGACAGGGGGATGGACACAGAGAAGGATACGTTTGTCAGAACCAATGTTCATTGTGGTGGCACCTGAGTCACCCTTCTCCTCCGCTTCGGTAAGCGATGTTAAGGAAAGCCGGATGGAAACCCAAGCTGGCGCATCCAAACCCAACAGCGGAGAACGGTCAATAGACGGGCGGGTAGGAGAGGCACAGTGAACAGGAGGACGCTGTCAGGGGTGCGGCGGCGCACCCAGGGGAGTCATCCTCAGCAGTCTCAACTCGGGGAAGAGTGTTCGGAGCTTCCGTGAGATCCTCGCCCCTTGGGGGCTACAACGAACCTGAAGCTGGTCCCGGGGAACTGCCACGTTACCTGGAAGCCGGGGGGTGGTGAGAGGACCTCGAAAACAGCGGTTCGAGAAGGGAGGGTCCCGGAACGCCCGGGGCACTTGTCAGACACGCACAGGCCCGGGCCTCATGCCGGATGCACGGAACCAGGACTCCGGGAGCCGGAGCCCAGCAGTCTGTGCTCTAGCAAGTCCCCCCGAGAACGACTGCTGAAAACACTCTTTTCTAGCCCAAGAAATGAGATTTCCTGATGGGAACCATAGCTCTGCCAACCCCGGCAAGAAAAACCATGAGGAAAACCTACAAGAGAAGTTGGTCCGAAAGAGCCCAAGCATGCTTTTCTGAACTCCTCCGACAGCTGACATCTCTGATGTGATGCCCAGTCCGCCCAAGGGGGCGCCGTCAACTGAGCGTTTCCCAAACCAATGTCACAGTCGCAAGGACCCAACCTGCTCCCACCGGCAACATTTTCTGTCTACCCAGGCCCCACTCAAGTGCCAGATTTATCCTGGTGTTATTTGGGGGTTCAGTCTCACTTTTAATTATGTGGTCCATGGAATATTTTTTTAAATATATTTAAAACGAAATATATATAAAGCAGACTCAAACGAAATGGCTCCAAATTTGGGAATCCTTCACCCGAACATATCCAGGTTCTAATCCCGGTTTTGCCACTGGTTATATGAATGTTTCTAATCACCGATTCATCTCGTAGTGCCTCAACTTCCTTGTAAACTGGGACAGGATACAGAGATGCATGACACGCGACACGGTGCTGCACTGAAAGGTAAAGAACCTCAGCTGCGCCTTATTTTCTAAAAACGCAACGTACATGGTCTATTATTGAGGCACTGTTTGTTTCACACGGAAGTTTTCGGGAACATTCTTGATCACGTGTTGAAAATGTAAGTCCAGCACCAACTACTCCAACAGCATTCCTCACACCCCCAGAGCACTGCCATTTTAGAGGACATTAAGCTACAGGGCGGAGGGAGTGGCTACTTCCCCAAGCTCGCCGTAAACCAGCCAATGCCTCTGGCTTGAGCCCCCGGAAACGGAGCGGAGGCTCTGAAAAGGATATTCCTCTTCATCTGTCACGTCGGCATACTGGGCCAGGAGGGCAGCTTTTCTCTGCTTCTCCTCTTCCGACACCAACCTGGGCTTCACCACAATCTGCGCCTGTTTCTCAATGAGGGTGGCAATGGCCTGCACTTCGTCTGGGCGGCGGTGGAAGGGGAGAGAGGGACAGCAAGGCTGTATGTGAGGAAAAGCAAGCGCACGGGACCACTCGCCCACCCCGGCAGCGTTCGGAGCAGAGGCCACAGCACCCGCAGGCTCCTCGGAGCCCTGGGCTCCAGAGGAGGTGCCGGCGGCAAAGGCAAGAGCGTGCCACGCGGGCCGGGCTCTAGGCCTCGTATCCGTCTTCACTCAGAGCAGCCCTGCTTTTACTTGTTTTACGCACTGAAGTTCCGCTGCTTTCAGAAAGAGAGGTGGAAAAGCACTGCATTAGAACTGCAGAAAATTAAGCCTCCGAACATGCAACTTTCTCCCCTTTCAACCCAGAAACCTAAGAAGGACTCTAGAATCCACTTACACTGGTCCCTTTAGTGTTGATAATTATACCAAGTGAAATTCTTAGATTATTTTTTTTAAAGATTTTATTTATTGCCCTGGCTGGAGTAGCTCAGTGGATTGAGCTCGGGCTGCGAACCAAAGTGTCGCAGGTTCAATTCCCAGTCAGGGCACATGCCTGGGTTGCAGGCCACAGCCCCCCACAACTGCACATTGATGCTTCTCTCTTTCTCCCTCCCTTCCCTCTCTAAAAATAAATAAATAAAATCTAAAAATAATAGAAAGGGGAAGGGGAGGAGAAAGACAGGGAGAGGAACATCAATGTGTGGTTGCCTCTCAATAACCCCCCACCGGGGACTTGGCCCGCAACCCAGGCACGTGCCCTGACCGGGAATGGAACTGGCAACTCTTTGGTTCATGGGCCAGCGCTCAATGCACTGAGCCACACCAGCCAGGGCAAAATTCTTAGATTATTTTAAAATAAAACCAGCTATTTAGTTCTCCATTCTCAAAGAAAAAGGCAATAGTGTCAAGTAGTGGTTCTCATGCCTGGCTACATATTAGAATCATCTGGGGTAGGGTTTTTTTTTCTTTTTCAATTTTTGTCGAGGATATGTTTATTGACTTTAAAGAGAGAGGAAAGGACAGAAAGAGAGAGAAAAACATTGATCAGCCACCTCCTGAATGCACCCTGACCAGGGATCGAACCCGCAACCTTTTCCTATATGGGATGATGTTCCAACCAACCGAGTCACCTGGATCTCACCAATACCTGGGCCTCCACCCCAAAGATGTTTATATAACTGGCCCATGATCTGGCCCAGGTACTAGCATTGTTAAAAGCAAATCAAATGATGCTAAAATAGACTCTATTTTAAGTCTGGCTTTAGTGAGTTGAGTTTTCTGCATCCTAATGGTGAGTATATTCACTTACTTCTCTTTCCTTTTAAAGGGTGAAGGGTTTAGCTGACCAAAGCAAAAAACCAATCATAATTTGTGTTATGAAATGAGAGTATAAAAAAAGCAGAAGGTGAGAAAGGACAGTTAACCCTAAACCTGCAATACAAGTCTACAAAGGGCAGTGGAAAGTGGACGAAAAAGAAAAAAGCAAAACCCACAATGGAGATAACTGTGGTCAGCTGAAGTGAAAGAGTCAAAAGGAAAAGGGAAATCAACATTGAGTTAAAAAGTTAAAGCTGCTGGGTGTCTGCCAGCTTAAATCGTTTTAGGGAAAATGAACATTCGACAACGAAAACAAAAAACTCCCCGACAGCTACACAGGAAAGGTTACTGGAAAAGGCAACGGAGGTTCGACGTCAGAACTCCAACTGTACCTTCTCGTTTCACTTTGGTGACCACATTCTGAGTTTCTGACCATCGTTCCACAATCTCCTTGCAGATGTTAAGAAGGGAATCTTCTTCCTGGTTGGGAAAGTAGACCAATTACTTCCTTTCCTGGAGAACCCTGAACGTGCACAAAGCCTATGCGGCGGGCGCAGGCAGCGATGAGAAGAAACCACAAGGAGGGTTGGGAGCCACGGGACAGAGCGTATGTTTCTCTTCTGAGGCTCTGGACACTGAAGTAATCCTGTGTGTGAGCCCCAGGACCCACACCTGCTAGGTCAAGGGCACCTACTCCATCCTGCCAAGATCCAGGGGAAAGGGTTCCCGCCACCTCAGAGCCATTTTCCTCATTTTTTTGGAGCAAAAACCTGTTGCCAAAGTCAAAAACCCTTCTCCTCTGGGAAATCTTGGCCAATACACTCGACTCAGTCCATCTACTAAGGTTTATCACTTTCATGCCAAGAGACTGTTAACAGTCTAACTCGAATTCGTGCCTGTGTTTAGCAAGACATAGGGTTCCAAATGACAACACCATGAAGAAAACAGGTCAAGGAGTTGGTACCACTGGGGACCTAAGGTACTTCAACTTCTTTTTCAGAGTCTTTAGAAACTTCCCAGCTGAAAACAAAAACTAACTTAAATTTCTGGCCCCCTACTCTTTATATCCTACAATGTCAGGGTCCAAGGGAAAAAAAATTGTTCCACTGGGTTGTTTCCACTGAACTTACGAGCTGCATCACAAGCTGTGGTAAGGCTTTCCCAAATATAGGTCAATCTCACCAGAGCCTGCTGTGGGGACCCTTGCCAGGAGGTCCTGCGACAGCTGCACTAGTGTTACATTTCAACCATGTGCCCAATGGATAAACTACCCTTCCACCACGTAACTATTAGTGGAAATGAGGGCAGCAAAAAGGAGCAGGAAAAGGGGACAATTTGGTGACTTACTACTTAAACAAAGATTAAAGTACACGTTTCTGAATTCTCAAATCTGGCTCTAGGAGGCTAAGTGCTAAGTTTATCTTCCTCCTTAAAAACTCTGATCTCTTATTTCTACTCCTACTCGACCCCCCTACACACACACACACACACACACACACACACACACACAAACAATGATTACTCCATTTCTAAATACTTATAAAGGAAAAAGCACAGTATCAGGTTCAGTTCTGCCCAGGCATGTAAAGACCTGTAGGGCGAACTTACCCATTTTGGACTTCTACCTCCAAAATAGGAACGGACAGGCTTTTGTCATGGGACAGTCTGGGCACTGCCTCCTAAAGGACACAAACATCCCAGAGCACTTGATTCCCGCCCCCCCCGAACACTGTCAACGGATGGGAATGAAACTGGTCGTTTGACCTTTATGATAAAATTCTCATTTAGACATTTCAGCGCCATCCACAGGCATCCGCGAGAGCCTCTTCCCCAAGAATAAGCGAAAGCCAGTCCTCTCCATGCAACCTACGAACCTTTCTGGTTCCCCTTCCCCACGGCCCAGAACTCAGATCATTCCTCTCCCAGCTGATACCACTAATCCTCCGGGACGCTGAGAAGGGGAACGGGGGTACAAAGCGTTGACAGGAACTGGCAAGAGGCTAAAGAAATGAGTTCGGGCTTCTCACCAGGAAAGCAGAGAGAATACCCTGCAGAGCGTCCAGTTTCTCTTCTTCCTCCTCCTCCTGCAGAACACCCAAAATGTAGGCACCATAAACAGCTCGGTCCACTCCCAGCGCCTCCAACCGTCCATCTAGCCACGAGCCAAAGCCGCTGCCCTCGCCATCGCCTTCGCCGGAGGAAGGTGCATCCACTTCACTGGGCGCCGCCATCTTGGGGTCAGGGTCCTGCCAGCCCCTAGGGCGCCTACCGCAGTGCCTGACGGGCCGCGCCGCGGACCCACTGCGCAAGCTCAGAGAGGAAACTCACGCCCCGGCGCGGCGGACGTAGAACCCCGAAGACCTACGGGACTTTACAGGTGTTTTATAACTGCTGAGTTGAGCGCATCTTGACGTCCGCTCGGTCACGTGGTCTCTCAGAATCCTGGCAGACCTTGTTTACAGTTGGGAAAGTTCAGAGAGCTTCAGCGTCTTGGCCAAAGTCACGCGCCAAATAACTAAACAGGACTGGAACTCAACCTCTGTTCTAGCAATTCCGCCCACCTCATTGAGCTGCCCTTCAGTGCACAGCCCACACAGCTTTCAAGTGGGAACCTGTTGACTGTGCCTGGAGTACCCACTCACCTTTCTGAGCTCCTTCCCTAACAGTACTCCAATTTCAGGAAACTGTCCCTGATTCCCTGCCATCTGTGTTAAGACCACTTCATGTGTTGCGATTGCTTCTCTGCACTTAGCGTGATGTGTTTAACGCACGGCCCCCCACACAGTAGTAAGTGCTCAGTAAGTGAACAGGCAACCTCAAGTCATGTATTTTCAGTCACTCAACATTACACAGGAATATCTTTGAGAGCTGTCTTTATCCTTTGCCAGACACTGTGCTAAGAGTGCTAAGAGTTTATACTCTGCTAAGAGTTTTTGATGCATTATCTCTTGTAACCTTTCCAACAACCCTATAAGGAGATGCTTTTATTGTCCACCTGCCTACTGAATAAGGAACCTGAGGGAGAGTCGCACAACAGGGAACCTCACCAGAGGCAGGGGCTCGAGGATAGCAGCCAGAGCCTCTGCTAATTGCAAAACACCCGGATCTGGGCTGAAATGAGTCACCCAAGCACTTGGGTTGGCTTTCCCTGAGCTACAGAGGAGGCTGGCAGGTCGTTGGCGTGACTCCTTCATTCGCTAGGTATTTATTGATTATCCACAGCAGCTCATTGCCCTTAGGTACTGAAAAAACAAAAAGAAGTATCACAGAATCTCTGCCCTCAAAGCTTCTTCAGTCCAGTGGGAACAGACATGTTTAAACCAATAATGACAATATAGTGAGGTGAATGTGTTAATGGAGCCTTTTCTACTGGAGGTTGCAGCAGGATACTTAGAAGCAGACGAGGATAAATTTGCCTCTTGGAGTGAGGTTGGAAGCTGTGAAAGTGAGGGACCCAGAAAGGCTTCCTGTTGGAGATGGGAGATGATGCTTGCGCTTTTTTGAAGAATAGGGAAGAGTTCTTTAAGCTGAAAGACTGGAAGAGAATGGAGGCAGATCCAGATGCCGGGAGCTGCGTGCAAAGGTTTTTCAGGGGGCCTCCGGAGACTCATAATATCATTGTAAAAATAGTTTTAACCTCAAGGAACCTTCTGAGAAGGCTGAGCCTCACTTCGAGAACGTTCGACTAAATGATGACACAGTAACAAATGAAGCCAAAATCTAAGTAGCTTACAGGGTTTGTGTCTCGCTCATGCTACAGATCCACCGTGAGCTGCCCATGGTTGTGTTCCACGTCATCTTCACTAAGGACCCGAGGTTGGCAGGGCAGCCTCCAGCTAGGACATTGCCAGTCAGTGCGAAAAGGGAAAAGAACTCGGTAAACCATCCTGACTTTTAAAACTTGTGTTTTTATAGTGTCATTTTTTTTTTTTCCATCAGCCAAAGCAAGTCACAAGGCCAAGTCTCAGGGCTGAGATGTATAATGTTCTGCAGGGAGAGGCCCCACTGGAAGAAATACCAAGTATCTCCAACCAATAAACAGCCAAGAGAGAAAGCGGAGCGGAAAATGAAGGGGGTTGGGAAGGATTTACAGAGTAATATTGCCCTCCTAGGGCCACCGTAGTTCAATCTTGCAGCTACTATTCTGTTGTTCTAGGGGCGGAGCCGAGAGGAAATTTAAACCGAAGCCGCGGCCGAGAGCGTTTAGAAAGTGAGTCTCTAGTTACAGAGCAGCTGCTAGGGCTCGGGATTCCGAAGGAGCTCATGGAGTCCGCGGATGCGATACGGCGGCCTTGAGGAAGGACTACGGAGACCAAGAAAGAGGCTAGGATCTGAGGGAGCAGGGAAAAGGGTACGGATGCCGGGAAGGGGAGAAGGGGTAAGAAGGAAAGCAGAGAGGGGTCTAAGAGTTTAAGAGAGGATAACGGGGTCGGGAAGTGGACACAGGTATCGGGGAGCGAATAGATGCAGAAGCTGGGGACGGTAGAGGGACCAGGAGGAGTCACAGGAGTCGAGGGGACAGAGATCTGAAGGGGATGGAAGGACTAAGGACAAAGCCTGGAAGGTGGCGCGGAAGTCGAGATGGGGTACGGCTAGGGATGGAGTTGAGTCTTAGCTGTACTTGGTAGCCGCGTTGGGGATTGTGCAGGATTTGGGAGGCGGCGGGGAGAGGATGGTGGGAGGTCGGAGGCTTGTGAAGGTGATTCACCTGTTTTGTCCTTTTTCAGGCGACGATTGCCCTGAGCTGGAGAGTTCAATGGCTGAGAGTGGTCTCCGGGCTCCGGACCTTGGTAGGTAGCGGGTCAGAACTAGGGATGGGAGGTCCAAGTTGCTACCCCTGCCCCAGAGCCTCTTGGGATGAGACGCGGAGAAATGTTAGCCCTGTTGGGGTTTTCCGATTGTTAGTGGTTTTGTGTGTGAGTGTGGCGCGTGTTGATGGATGTCATGGATCATTTAGGAATTCGCGGTAGAGGTTCGAACAAGAGCTTTCAGTATGATATTACGAATAAGATTGGCAAACAGATGGGAAGTCGGGGCTGTGTAACCATATTAACCTTATGCTCAAGGTTATATTTATTATAAATATTAAGTTTATGGATCGGCACCCCCCCACCCAATTATATTAGCATTTTGGCACCTAGTTACTTCCCTCAGCACTGTCCTCCCCTGACTTCTAGTATCTTCTAGATTTAGTCCTGAAATGCCCCAGACACGGTATTTGGTTGTTGCCTTTCAGAGAGTAAAACACTTTGCGAGTTAATCACTCTTCTTGCCTGTGTCTTGATGCTTTCTTCTGATACATCGCTCTTGTTTCTGGAGAACTTTCTCCACGAGTGTTTTCAAAAGGGAGCTTTATGTGACAAACTTTCTGAGGCTTATTAAGATTCTTGAGTCAAAGTGTTTTTCCCTTAATACTTTGAAAAATAACAGTAGTTCCTTCACACAATGTCCTATTTGTGACTCATTTTATTAGCACTAATCGAAAGGATTATAAGATCAAATACATTATATTCAAAGTATACAAAATGTTAATATAGTATCATTAACATGTAATTTAATTAAATGTAAAATTTTTAATTGTGGAAATGGTTTTCCTTGGCTTTGAAGACCTGTTCCATCTTCTTTGAGCTTCCAGTGCACTGTGCAAAGTCTGACATTGTAAACATTTCTAGCCTCCCTCACCCCCACCCCAAAACATCGCAGGGCCAGACTGCTCTGTGGGAATCACCCCACCCCCCCATTGGGCATGACTGCTCTCTAGCAACAATATTATTAACAATAATGTTAGCAATATTAGTGCTCCTATTGTTATATTATTTTCTATCATTTTTGCTTCCAAATTAGTCATCATTATTATTGTTTTATACAGTCAATGATTATTTATATTTATACACACTTTTTACCAATTTGTTTTAGCATTTCAGTCCCTCCTCTGGGCTAAGTTTCCTTCTTTCCAGTGTGCGCCTCTTCGGAGTCCTTCAGTAGTAATTGGTTGGCGATGAATTGTCTGGGCTATTGTTTGCTTTAAAAATGTCTTTATTTTACCCTCAATCTTGAATAATCCCTTAGTCAAGTCTAAAATTCTAAGTTGACATTTCTTTTCTTGCATTTTAAATAATTTATTTTAGCCCTGGCTGGTGTGGCTCAGTGGATTGAGGGTCAGCCTGCAGACCTTTGGCCTGTGAACTGAAAGGCCACCAGTTCGGTTCCCGGTCAGGGCACATGTCTGGGTTGCGGGCCAGGTCCCCCAGTGGGGGGTGTGCGAGAGGCACGCACACATCGATGTTTCTCCCACACATTGATGTGTCTCTCCCTATCTTTCTCCCTCCCCTTCCCCTCTCCCTAAAAATAAAAATAAATAAATCTTTAAAAAATAATAATTTATTCTAATAAAATGGAAGTATTCACTAATTTCAATCCTTGGCGTCTCTATCTGGTCATCCATTTTGGAGTTCTCAGGGGTCTCGTTCTGCCATCTCTTCCTTCCGCCGACTCTCACCCACGGCGGTTTGTTTCCTCCCTGCGTCTTGTGGCGTGGGCGTGGGAGCTAATATTTGACGATGCTTTATCAGAGGAAATGCTGGGGCCCGTGGTTGGGGCTGTCTGTCTCTGGAGCAGTTTTGCCTTTGATTCTCTGAGGTGTGCTGAGTGCGACTAGCTGGGGTTACTTTCCGCATTGATTTCTGTTCCGTGGCGGCAGCAGTGGGTTCTCGGACCACATAAGTGGCGTGAATGTGAACTCCAGACTCCCGGGAGGCCTGTGGTTCCACGTTTGCGGGAAGACTTGCCTTCTCCAGAGCCCAGGCTACGATGCACAGTAATGTCTCCTCGGTCGGATGGATCGTTTTCTGGTTTATCTTTCCTCTAGATTCATGCAAGAGTTCTCCATCCTTTTCTTGACCCACTACTCCTATTTTTATGTTTCCAGTATCCTTCCTTGTCTTTTTGAGGATGTTTGTTATGCTTTAAAATTATTCTTTCTGTCCAGTCCCTTATTTATGGCAGATAAATAACCTCTATGAGAGAAAGCATCTTGCTTTCTTCAAGTGCATATTTTCTTCTAAGCTAACGTTCCCTTGAGACTATTAGCTGCTCTGATGGATACTGTATGTGCTCCTGGAAGGAAGACACAGACGCTCAGGCCCTAACTTATGCCCCTCCATTGAGTTTAGGGACTGGGGGGTGGAGAGAAGAGGAAAACCACCCCAAGGCAGGAACACTGGTCTCGAATTCCTGTTTGTACGCCCAGGGCCCGTCCAGGCGGACCACGCAGAGGCCGTGGGTGAAGGCGGCCGGACTTACAGGCCGCTCTCTTCCCGCAGACTCCTCACTTCGTTCCTCTTTGTTGTTGTCTTCCAGGGGCGCGGCGGCTAAGAGCGTCCAGTTGTCTGGGAACATGCCGGAAGAGCTCACTAGACGCTGGGAGGCGGCAGCCCTTTTCCGGAAAGTCCTTTTACTTGGATCTGCCCGCTGGCAAGAACCTGCAGTTTCTGACGGGGGCCATCCAGCAGCTGGGCGGGGTACGTGACCCGCGTCTCTCCTGCGACACCACGCGCCCTCGAGGGTTGTAGGGCAGGAGCCGGACAGGGATCACATCCGTGTCCTCCAGGTGTCGTCAGTGGTACCGCTGCCCTTTTCCAAAGCAATTTCGAGTGTGAACCATATTTTAAAACAGTGAATTTTTTTTTCCTAATTAGAAAAATAATCTCTCTTTATTCTAGAAATTTTGGAGAACATGGAACTGCTGCAAGTGACAACCGTCATTTTGATGTATTTATTTTTGTCTGGACTCTTCTCTCTTCTTTCTTTTTGTTTTCTTTTTCTGAATATTTTATTTATTTTTACTTTTTTTAAGGTTTTATTTATTTGTATTTAGAGAGGGGAAGGGAGGGAGAGAGGAAGAGAAACATCAGTGTGCGGTTGCCTCTTGTGCGCCCCCTACTGGGGATCTGGCCTGCAACCCAGCCATGTGCCCTGACTGGGAATCGAAACTGTGACCGTTTGGTTCTCAGCCCGCGCTCAGTCCGCTGAGCTACACCAGCCAGGGTTATTTATTTATTTTTAGAGAGAGGGGAAGAGAGGGAGAAAAGAGAGAGAGACATCAATGTGTGGATGCCTCTTGTACGCCCCCTACTGAGGACCTGGCCTACAACCCAGGCATGTGCCCTGACTGGGAATTGAACCAGAGACCCCTTGGTTCACAGGCTGGCACGGCACTCAATCCGCTGAGTCACACCAGCCAGGGCTGTTTTCTTTCACAGCTTTGTTGAGATACAATTCACACATTTAAAATGAACAATCTGGCACTAGCTGGGTGGCTCAGTTGGTTAGAGAGTCATCCTGATACGCCACGGTTTCAGGTTCAATCCCTATCAGGGCACACGCAAGAATCACCCGATGAATGCATCGGTGGGTGGAACAGCAAATCAATGTTTCTCTCTCTTCTCCTCTGTCTCTAAAGTCAATAAATAAAAGTTTAAAATAAAATAAAGTGAACAGTTCAGTGATTTTGAGTATATTCACAGAGATGTCCAAGTGTGATTACACAGTCAATGTTAGAACATTTTTTTTTTAAGATTTTATTTATTTATTTTTAGAGAGGGAAGGGAGGGAGATAGAGAGAGAGAGAGAGACAGAGAAACTTCAATGTGCGGTTGCTGGGGGTTATGGCCTGCAACCCAGGCATGTACCCTGGCTGGGAATCGAACCTGGAACACTTTGGTTCCCAGCCCGTGCTCAATCCACTGAGCTACACCAGCCAGGGCTAATGTTAGAACATTTTTGTTACCCCCCGCAGAAAGCAACTCAGACCCATGTCAGTCAGTCAGTCCCGGTAAAGCATTCGCCGTGTTTGAGTCCTTGAAAATATTTTTAAAGTGGTGTGTGTCAACCCGCACTTCTAGTGAGGGTTGGCCTGGGCATCTCTTGTGGTCAGGAAATAGGACGCTAGTGCCCAGCCCGGAGGAGGGGGGTCCCTGGGAAGCCGCTTGAGGCGGCTCAGGGTGCAGAAGCCCCTTGCAGTCAGACGAACAAGAACCCTGGGGTGCAGAGACCCAGCCGTGGGGACCGGCAGAATAGCAGCCTGACACCCAAACTGGCCCCAAGATGCATTGGAACTTTTAGTTTTTTCTGTCCTTTAGCCTTCGCTGTATAAAAATCCACCACAGAATTTGGACTTAAGTCGAGCTGTTTCTCATGATTCTCTGGATTGGCTGGGGGGCTTCCCTCACGGCTGCGTTCTGCTGGAGGGTCCTCTGGGCCGGGAGGACCAAGCTGACCTTGCTCTCAAATCTGGGGGATCTCGTTCGTTCTGTGCGAAGCTCCTGAACGCACAGGGTCTGTGTGTGCACTGTCACCGTGTGCCCCGTGGTCTCAGGGCGGCTTCCCAGAGGCGAAAGGAGAAGCCACAGGGCCTCTTGGGGCCTAGGCTCTAGGACTCACACACATTATTTTCGCCATCCTGTTGCACAAACAGAACTCCGTTCAAGGGGATGGAAGATTAGGTCTCCACCTCCTCACAGAAGGAACAGCAAAGACATTGCCGATGAGTAGGTGTGCTGGGATGGGGGGGCATGCAGCCGTGAGACCACTTACCAGATTCACAGAGGACCGTCCCCGCCCCACTCCCACGGTCTCTAGCGTCTGCTTTCGCCACATTACAGAAGGTAGACAGAGGTTCTCCTTTAAGCCACAACTTTAAAGATTTCTTTTAAATTGTAACAAAATGTATGTAGCGTAAAATAGGCCGTTTGAACCATCGTTAAGCGTGCAGGTCACTGGCATTAATTCCATTCACACTGTGGGGTGGCCATAAACACGTTTCTGTTTCCAGGACTTTTGTCCCCCCAAACAGAAACTCCATCGCCATCGAGCGATCACGGCCCACGGCCCTGCCCTGCAGTCCCTGTGTCTCTGTGAGCCGGCCGACTCCGGACGCTGCAGAGCCGTGGGGGTCACTGTCATTGTCCTTGGGTTTGCAGCTCCTTTCACTGAGCGAGTTTGTAAGATTCGTCCACGTCGCAGCACGCAGTAAAACTTTGTTTTCGTGGCCAAATTGTATCCCATTACACAGACATACCACGTTTTGCTTACCTGTTTTTCTGCTGGTGGACACTCGGGGGGTGTCCACGTTTTGGCTGTGGTGAGTAATGCTGCGTGCGGTGAGCGTTGGTGCACAAGTGTCTGTTTAAGTCCCTGTTTTTCACTCTTTTGGGGACATATACTTCAGTGCCAGGTGCCTCACCTAGTCACACATGAGAGATGTCGTGCATCCTTATTTCCGGTGGTGTGCTCGGGCTAGGTAGGACCGGCTCACAGGAGCCAACTGTTAGCATCTCTGTCCAAGTCCACGTTCGGTGACGTCATGCTGGTGGCTTGAAATCAGCCGTCATGGGAATATTTACCCCACAGACGCGAGCAAATGCCACACAGCAGGGATTCCGCCCCCAACCCCAGAGAGTCCGTCATTAAACGGTTGCCGGCTCACCACCGCTTGTTTCCGTCTTTTCTTCTTCCCACAAACGTGCGTTGAGGGCCACTGTTCCTCGGGCACTGTGCCGGGCGCGTGGGACACAGAGGGGAGCCAGACCCTCTCAGTGCCCGTGAGGGGCATGCAGGCAAGGGAGCAGATAGCTCTGCGGCTGAGTCGTCGCCAAGACCCTCTTTGGTTTCATAGTTTAGGCGCCTTGTAATAGTGTAGCCAGGGTCGCAGATGCAGGGTCTGGACATCTCAGTGTATCTTCCCAGAAAAATTGTGGCTTCGCTCAGCTGCCCTTTCACCCTCTCCGGTCCCTTCAGTGTCTTGGCACTGTCGCTCCGCGCAGACTCAAGCTGGTCAGATAAATCAGAGCCTGTGGCCTCCTGCTGGGTTGGAGCGGCAGCCCTGGAGACAAGACCCTGCGTCCACATATATATATATAAACCCTATTATGTTTCAGGGTGATGTCTGCTTGGGGGCCCAGTGCAGAACTGCATTTGGTCTATTTAAAGACATCGATTCTGGAACTTCTGGCAGCTGAGATTTCCTTCTCCAGCCTCTTGGTATCGATGATTCTTCATCTGCCTTTTGCTGCTCAGCCACCCCTGTGGTCTGGTTTCAGGTAATTGAGGGCTTTCTGAGCAAAGAAGTGAGTTACATCGTGTCCGGCCGCCGGGAGGCGAAGGCGGAAAGCTGTGGGACGAGGCGCAGAGGCTGCTCCAGCCCCGGTGAGGTCGCCGGGGACGCGCCGTCCAGGGCCGGTCCGCCGGCCAGCTACCCCGGGCCTCCACGGAAACCCGCGGACTCGGTGAGAATCCCATGGGGCAGGAAGGGTGTCTTCCCTGCACCAAGAAAGTGAGCTTCAAGCAGCCCTTCGAGGCAGCTCTGGTTTTAGTTTCATCTGGTTTAATTTCTCGTCGGAGTTCAGGGGCTGGAAGTATTTTTTCCCAGCTCCTGGTTCATCTCACGGCGTGCTTTCCCCACGCAGTTCCTTTCATGATGCTTTGTCCCTCTGTGTGGGCCTGCAGAGTCAGAGGTGCAGAAACAGCAGGAAGGTCCTGTGTAAACCAGACAGGGCTCGTTGACATTGGCCTAGACGTACCTGCTGGGGGGTGCAGAGACTCACAAAGGGAGGTCTTAGAACATCTGTAACCCTTGACCTCTGGTGAATTCAGAATGCCCTTCTCCACCAGGGCGCAGGCCGCAGTGTCCTGTGGGTGACGTGAACTTGGGTGTGGCTTCACCTTTACCTCCGAAGGGCTCTGTAGGCTCCCATTGCAGCCGCTCCTGGGCTGTCCTTGCTCCCTGCTCCCCGAGACCTGACACCATCCTGGCCCAGCCCGCTGTGAACACCTGTTCGTGCACAGGTGGTCTGCCGGCAGGCCTCATTGCGCCCCCCTTCCTGGCAGGTGCCGATGAGCCGGGGCCAGGAGCTGCTGCAGAAGGCCATCAGAAACCAGGTGAGCTGCGGGTGCTGAGGGTCTTCGGAAGTACAAGGGACCCCCAGACACCGCCGGGAGCTGTGTAGGTCCACTTCAACGTGGACTTTTTTTCAATAAATAACCTATCCTGTTTTTGACTCACGGTTTGGAACCCATGGATGTGGAGAGCTGGCTATATTCATTGATCTATGCCATCTTTTTTTTTGTTTTAATTTTTTAAAAGGTTTTATTTATTTATTCTTAGAGAGAGGGAAGAGGAGGGAGGATAAGAGTGAGAAACATCAGTGTGCGGGAGAAACAGCCATCGGCTGCCTCTCGCACGTCCTGCACCGGGGACCTGGCCCACAACGCGGGCATGTGCCCTGACTGGGAATCGAGCCGGCGACCTTCCGGCCTGCAGGCTGGCGCTCAGTCCACAGAGCCACGCCGGCCAGGGCTGATCTGTGCCACCTCATATAGGGACGTGAGCGTCTGCGGATGCTGGTATCTGCAGGAGGTCCTGGAGAAGCTCCCTCATGGGTACCAAGGAACACCAAGTTTTTGGAGAGCCAGAAGTCACATGTGGATTTTCAGCTGCGCAGGGGCTGGCACCCCGACTCCCCGTGTTGTTCAGGGCCGGCTGCACTGACATAACACACAGCCTGTGAGGTGTACCATCATTTCCGTCTCATGAATGGGGAATGGGCTTCGGAAGTTCAGTCACTTGTCCAGAGTCACCCAGGGCATCAGTGGTAGGGCGAGGACTGGACTCCCTGAGGTCTCCTCCCCAGAGTCTCCCGAGGGATCCTGGGGGGATGCCGTGGGACACGTCCGCTCTGCCCAAAGCCAGACTCTGTGAGTCTTTTAAAGGTAGCCGTTCATCCCCTGTGTGAGAACCCGGAACATTCAGGTTCAACGGCAGGAGGAGGAACTGAGGTGATCCCGTGAGAGGACCCATTAAAGTGGCATTGAGCCCTGGCTGGTGTGGCTCAGTGGATTGAGTGTGGGCCTGCAAACCAAAGGGTCGCCGGTTCAATTCCCACTCAGGGCACATGTCTGGGTTGCAGACCTGGCCCCCAACTGGGGTGAGAGCAACCACACATGGATGTTTCTCTCCCTCTCTTTCTCCTTCCCTTCCCCTGTCTCTAAAAATAAAATCTTTACAAATAAAAACTAAAAAAATAAATAAAGTGGCCTCAAGACAGGCGCATTGGCCGTGACGAGGGAGGCGGGTGCCCGCGGGGCGGGAGCAGTCCGCGGCGGCGTGGCTTCCTGCCGGGTGACAGTGACCGTCACTGGTGTTCAGCACGCGCGGCGTGCTCAGAGCCTTCCTCCCGGAGGCCCTCCCGGCAGGCAGCTCTCGTACGAGCAGGTGCTCCTTCCCGGGCACACGGCGGCCAGGACACAGGGTACCGGTAGACCAGCAGTCCGTCCCCTCCGGATGTGGCCAGCCCACGTGGAGCACAGGGTCTCCCCGAGGGTTGGGGTAGACCCTCCCCGAGACACACCTCCGTGTGGGTGCCCCAGAACTCCCAGAAGCCAGGACAGCCTGTCCGCTGGGTGTTCGGGCCTTGTGGCGCCTCACGCTCCGCCCCCCCCCCTTCCCGCCCCGGCTCTGCTGCTTCTTTCCAGGGGAGCAGCAGCAGCGTCCTGACCAACGCCCGCTCCTGGGGAGTGAGGATCCTGCGTGTGGACGGTACCGTTTCTGCCCGGGGCCCCCGGGGCCAGGGGAGGGAGAGCTGGTGCCTGACCAGGAACGCGCCCTTTTAGAGGGGCCGTAGTTGCGGGAGCTGGCTGGGGGCGGGCGCACGCGGTGGCCGTGCAGACCCCCCGAAGGTGGGAGGGGTGCAGACCAGCAGCCAGGGCAGCAGAGCGCATGTGCCGGAAGGCGCAGTCCTGTCTAACGCATGCGCAGCCGCGCTCCTCAGGCTAGCGTGATGATCTCGTTGTGTAAGTTAGGAAATTCCCCTCACATCCATGACCACGTATCGGGCATTCACTGTGTTCTGGGACTTACCTCGGGTGATTCCCACTGCGGTCCTCTGCCTGTCGTACAGTGAGCAGACTGCGCCTCAGAGGGATTAAGTAAATTGTCCAGTCTCCCCGGGAGCGAGGAGCGTGACCCACATTCCAGCCTAGTTGGGCCCAACCAAACTCCATGTGAATTCTTTTCTATAAGGCTGCCTCACACGATTGCCACCTTTTTGCAGGCTGTGATAAATTTACACTGGGACAGCTGCCCCGGATAGGCCGCCAGTGAACGGCCCCCATACCTAGCTCCGCTTCCCGTTGGGTTTTCTCTGATCCTGGAGGGTGGCGGGTCCAGATCCGGGCTCGGACCTGCCAGGGGGGACAGAGAACGGTGCGTGGGAAGGTCCTCGTCGGGGAGGCGGGGGTTCCATCGTCACCAGAAAGTCGGCTATTTCTGACTCGATCCAATTCCCCTCCCTCCTGCGTGTTAGAGAAGCCGCCGCATGTACGGCCCCCGCTGGGCTTCCCCGCCAAGGGTGCATCTGAGTAACTCGGGTGGCCCGGTCGCCCCCACAGAAGCACCTCCTCAGAAGGGCATGCAAGCCCTTCGTGAGCCAAAGCCAATTTGTGCTCAGGAGTCGTGTTCAGTGCCACCAAAGAGCAGGAAGCCAGCTCAGGCCCTTTTCCAGGGATGCAGGACCCTGCCGTTTATTCGGTCATCAGTAGGTGCAGAGGTGACGCACAGCCAGAAGGTGGCAGGCAAGGTTGGTGTGATCCAACGTGCCGTGCCTGGCGAGACCCTTAGTGCCCCAGCCCCGGGAGAGGGCTGCGCCCGGGAAGTGAGGAGCGGGAGCCTTGAGCCCCAGCCCTCCGGTTTCTCCGCAGAAATGATGATGTGCGTGCAGCAGCTCTCTTTGGATGTCTTGCGGCTGAAGACACGAGGGCCAGAGAAGCCCGAGGTAGGTCGTCCCGCCGAACCGAAGGGAAGCGGGCGGTTTGCAGACTGTGAAGTCTGTGGCAACGTCAGTAAATCTGTGCGCCGCCCAAGCCTCCTGTTCCGGGCCGGCCTGGAACAAGTAAGAGGAGCGCAGCCTCTCAGCAAGCTCGTCCCTGGCGTGCATGGCCTGCCCACCCTTCCCGGCGCCACCTGCCATCTCCGAGGTGCGCTGAGGCACGCACTGCCACGCGGGCCGTGGACAGTCCTGGCCTGGATGAAACGTACATGTCTGTGGCCTGCTGGCCAGGCTGCCGTCCTGGGACGTCTCTTGGCCCGGGAATGAGCGTGCAGAGCGAGAGGTGGGGCCTGCGGTGGGGGGGCGGGGTTTGAAATAGCTGCCGTATTCCAGATTCTGGTCTGGCTTTTCCTTCCGTTGCTGGAGTTAGTTAGCACTGCGCGTGTCGCCTGGAGAGGAGCCCGTGCTGATTTAAAGCCACGGTGCTCTCGCCACAGTGCTTTCTCGTCCGAGGAAGGGCCGAGCCCTGCGGGTCCGCACAGGAGCGGGACGCGGAGTGGCAGCAAACCGCCTGACGGTGCACTGGGCCTGAGTACCCCTCACCCTACACCCTGGGGTGCAGGGGGCTTTGCTGCTGCTGCTAAATAGGTTTGCACTGTCACAATTAGGAAAGGTGCACAGTGACAGTCCCTCCTCTCCAGCCTCTGTTCCCCAGCCGCCGAGCTCCCTCCCTGAGAAGAGCAGAGGGAGCGCTTCCTCAGGCAGCCTTCCAGGACTGCACGCACTCACAGCAGAGTGTGAAAATTCCCCCTTTCGTGCACATGCGCAGTATCATTGCTTGACTTGGTTCACTTGATGATCTCTTCTTTAGATACTTGGGGGTCTTCTGGAGTGGGTTCTGGGTACAGTGCCCGATATGCTCAGGGATGTCGGGGGCGTCTTTTGGGGGGTCTTTGCCCCGGAGCATGGCCTGGGGGAGGATCTGGGAGTCGTGGTTCACCGGCTCCTTCATCTTGCCCCATCCCCACCTCTGCTCAGGTCTTCTTTCCATTTACTTTTTAATACCAGCTTTGTTTGACCTTGGCCTACATGTTGGTTTTGACCAACAGTCAGGGTCCGTGAGGTAGGGCACAGGGAAGCAAAAGGCGCTGCCCTCCCTGCTGTCCCGCACCCTGACCTGGAACGGCCTTGTGCCCTGACAGCCTCGTATTGACTAGCTGCCCCTTCGGAGAGCACCCGCTGTTTCAGGCCTGCGAGCTGCCCCCACCCACGGGTGCCACCTCCGAGCAGGTGGTGCGTGCTCCTCACATCACAGGCGGCGCAGCTCCACTTTCCACCCTCCCGGGCCCCTGGGGCTCTGCGGCTCTGGCCGCCGCTCCAGCCTGCACGCCCTCCACAGTCAGCCTGAGTGAGACTCACACACAATGCTCACCCCTCGCCGCGTCCCTGGGGAGGCGGAGGGAGCCTCTGTGCTCAGGTCAGATCTAGCTCGGGGGCGGCTGCCACCGGGAAGCAAAGTGGGGCAGACTCACAGCGGCACAGCTCACCGGCCCGCTTCCTCGACCCCCCTGGCTCCCTCACATCCTTAACCTATTTTCCCTTTCCATTTAGGGAACACGTCCAGCCGAGTCAAGAACGCGGAGAGGTCAGTGTGGTACCTTTTCTTCATCTAATTGCCATCCCTCCCTTCCTAAACGCTTCCCCACGACTCCCTCTGTGCCAGCATCTGCTCGCTTTTCTGCGGCAGGAAGCGGGGCCAGGTTGTGTGATCCCGTCGTCGTGTTCCCAGGGCCTGGGCTCTGCAGAGGACAGTGGCGGGAGAGGGGCGGCCCTGAGCGAGTCCAGAGCTGCTGGGCTGGGGCTTCTCCTCACAGCCAAGACCCCAGGTGGTCCCGCTGGCTCCCGAGTCCTCAGGCCGTTCCTGGCCACCGACTGAAATCCCGCATCCTTTTCCCTCTGACTCAGGAGCAGTTTGGAGTGGGCAGCCGAACAGCTGCCTACCACTTTGGGAAATGCCAGGCTCCCCGAAACTGACAAACAGGCAGATTGACAGGCCCGGCTCCCGGCTTCTCTTGGCCGGCAGGAGAGTTTCTCCCCCTGGAGCTTCTCCCAAAGATGCTCTTTAGGTGGCATTTATCCCTGCACCAGCGGAAGCTAAGAAAAGTCACTTGGCACCGCCCGTGTTCGAAATGCAAGGAAACCTATGGGGGACTTGATTTAATAACTGTCTCAGTTAATTAGACAAAGGATCGCCCCAAAAAGTAATTAATGGGAACTGCCTGTGTGCAAGCAGAGAGTCTGCTTTTTTCCGCTTGGGTCCTGGTGGCTCCCTCGAACGGGCCCAGAGCTGTGAGACGCCAGCCTCTTTGGAGATGGTGGCTGTCACTTCTGCCCAGGCCGGCAGCCCCTTTGGCGGGACCTCTGGCCTCCATGGGAGGGTAGAAATGGTTCTTAAGGCCTAACAGATTTTGTACCCTGTGCCAGTAACTCTCTAGGGGACGAATCTCTTGATTAATTGACTCCAAATTTGTCCTTGAAGAACCCCTTTGCCCTATTTTCTGGGGGGGCACCAGATTTCACCTTTGATGTTTTTTTGTTTTTTTTTACCATCCTTCTACTAAGATCTCTAAACACTCTTTAGCTCTCTCCCTCTCTGCTCCACCCCCCCCCCCCAACAAAACAAAACAAAACAAACCCAGGGTCTTCGTGGAAAATTCTGCCCAGGAGTAGTTCCAGGGCCCCTCGGCATTCTGAGACACCAGGAGCCAAGGTCTGGGAAGGAGCTTGTAGCAGAGACCAGCAGGGGCTGGGTTCCTCCCGCTCAGCGCTCAGCGCCGTTTCTGCCCGTCAGTGGACGGCCTCCAACGCCCGCGTGCAGGAGGGGCCGCCGCTCTAGGACCCCAGGCACCTGGCAGCCTCTCCCCCCGACGGCGGAACCCTTTCTGGGTGGCTTACCTCTGCCAAGCGCCCACCTGGGGACCACGTGCGTCCCAGCTCTGAGAAGCTCTTAGGCCTTGGCAGGCCCTCGCCGCCCTGAGCGTTTCCCGTGTGTGCAGTGCGGGCCCCGCGCCGGGCAGACGGGGAGCTGACGGTGCACGCTTCCTTTCCAGTGGCCAGACTGAAGGCACCGTTCCTCAAAATCGAAGACGAGAGCCGGTGAGTGGGGCCTCCTCCCTCTCCTCTCACCCCCACCAGGCCCCCACAGAGGAGGGGTCCTAAGCTGATGTGGGGTCGTGGAGCCCCCCCAGCCCCGTAGCTTTGTCTCCCCAGAAGCCGCTTTCTCACCCCGGCGTGGAGAAGCCTCGCACAGACCGGGAGGAGGCGCCCCTGAGGGCGGCGTGGCCTGCCTGGCACTCACCCGGGCCACGAGTCGGAGGCTGACGATCCCGGGTGTGATCGCCTCCTGTTAGCACTCTGCTCTGATGAGCCCATGAAGCCCCCGTGCGGGCTCGTTCTCGCCCCACGCTCGCTCCTCGCGGTGCGCTGACACCTGTTGTCGAGCCGCTGCTGGACCCGGAGCGGAGCCAGCGCAGCGGTCTTGGCTGCAGTGAGAGTGCTGGGGTGCTGCCGGGGCCCCCTCGCGCCCGGGGAAGCCCTCCTGTTGTGCCGGGCAGGGCCCCCCTCTGGTACGTGTCCTCGTGGCAGCCCTCGATGGGAAAGAGGCCACCCCCCTTCCTCGTGGGGAGACCGAGGTCAGAGAAATTAGGAACTCGCACCTGCCGCCTCACTAAGGAAGCTTAGCTGGGGCTGGAGCCCAGGTGCGGTCACCGTCCCGCCTGGCGCCCTCTCCGCTGTGCCCCGCGCACCCTTCGATCTGGAACAGCAGGGAGGCCGTGTCGATGATCCCCTGGTGAGCTCTTAGCCACCTGGGTCACCACCGACTCTCCAGTGCGCACCAGATCAAAAGGCCACGTGAATCTATAATTATCTCAGAAGGTTTTTGAAAAGAGAGAAGGCCCCTGTGTACCCAGCAGGGAGCCCGGGGACCGGAGTGTTCTGGCCCCGCGCCCTCACACGGGGCAGCCTAAGGACCCAGCCCGTGAGCCCGGCATTCTGCCCGCCCTCCAGGTGGCCCCGAGTTGCCTTCTCCGTCCCTGCACACAGTGCAGAGTTGGCTTTGGTGGCCCAGAAATGAGCGTCAAGAGCACAGGGACGGCGACGAGGTGCTGCCCCCTCCAGTTCCGGTGGGATGGAGCGCGTGTCCGTCCATCGCAGCCTCGTTCCATCCAGTTAAATACACGCAGGCGTGACGCATGCGCACGCGGCGGCCGAGCGAGCCCGCCCGTGCCTCCGGGGCTCCCCCTGCAGGCGGCAGGCACAGGTGACGCCACTGTCACCAGAGCGGGGCACGCGTACTTGTGTGCCCCTAACGTGAGAGGCAGCAGAAGAGATTCAAGTGGCACTGGGGTTTCCGGTGATATTTTTGTGCTGTTCTGAAACATGCCTTCCAAGCCTGATAGCCTTACCGTCCTCAACATTCCAGCCTTCTAAACAGGAACAAAGAAACACTGAAGAGAAAGAAGTGGGGTACCGGCGCTGTGGAGGGCACCCCGTTCTGTTCAGGGATCCAGGAAATTTGTTAACTCATTCCTGAGGCCACAGGGCTCTCGCTGAGCCACCCAGGAACCCATGGCCCGCGCCCCCCCCCCCGCCCCCCGCCTCCCGGCGCTGGAGCACAGGCCATGACACCAAACACGGCGGTGGGGGGCGGGGGAGCCCACAGTGACACCACAGCGTGTGCCGAGTGTCCGCACATCCTCAGACCTGGCTCCGAGCTCGCACGTGAGCAAGCTGGGACCCACCACCCAACCGGCTCAGTCCGGGTCCCACTCTGCAGAGCCCTCACGGCGCCCTCCTCTGCCCAGAAGCCTCCGCTTCAGAGGGGGCGAGGGCGCACAGGAGCAGCCCAGGGCAAACGTGGTGCTTGTCATGGAGCAGGACAAGCACTGCTCTGGTTTAAACACCCTTCCATTTAGACTCTGCGGGGCTGGAGTCCTCAGAGGTTGATTCAGGGTCAAGAAACAACATGGAAGTGTGGGGGGAACAAGATCAGGAGTTGGGAGACAGGGCTTCTGGTCTGGCCTCGGCCACAGACTGGCCGTGAGCCCTTGGGTGAGTTCCAGAACCCTTAGGGCTTTCCTGACCCGTGTTTCATTCCGCTCCGGGTAGCTGCAGGACTCGGGCGAAGCAGTGAGTCCAGACAGGCTTGAGGAGCCCCGGAGAGCTTAAGTATGAGCTTCACCTCGTAGGGCTGATGGGAGTTTTGTGTCCGAACCCGGAAGGTGCGTGGGCAAGAGTCCACTCTCAGGGTTGGAACTCGAGGGGGTTGGGCTGGCCCCCCCCCCTTCCTCCTCCTCTTCCTTCCGCACGATAGTCAAAGTGGAAGTTTTCTGTGTTTCAGGAAGTTTCGTCCTTTCCACCATCAGTTTAAATCCTTTCCAGAAATTTCTTTTCTGGGACCCAAAGACGCAAGTCCCTTTGAGGCCCCGACGACCCCGGGCAGCTCACACCGCACCAGGTGGGTCTTTCTGGTCCCTGCGTAACAAGGGCTGGTCACAGGCCCGAGTCCTTGCCCCAGGGGCCTGCTGGTCGGATCGGGGATGGCCATGTGTCATCTCCGTATGCGAAGTCTGTTCTGGGAACTTAGCCCAGAGAAGAGGGGAGGAGTGTTCATCCGTTTCGTTTGCTGTTCTCCGTTCGCACTGAAGAATTTGACCTGTGTCCAGAGGACAGTCGTCTTGTTTCTGGAACTCGGATTTATAGACCGCGTTCATCAGAGTCCCCTGGGGTCCCCTTAAAAATGCAGGGCCCTGGCCCTGGCCCTGGCCGGGTGGCTTGGCTGGGGCCTCACCCACACGTACCCCGAAAGGTTGCAGGTCCAGTTAGTCCCCTGCTGGGGTGCCCACAGGGGGTGGCTGATGCAAGTTTCTCTCTCATATTGATGTTTCTCTCCCATTGGCATTTCTCTTTCTCCCTTATTCTCTCTTCAAGATCAATAGACATCCTTGGGTGAGGGTATTTTTTAAATGCCAGTTCCTGGACTCCACGTCACAGGTACAGCATCACAGTGTCTGGTGACGGAGCCCCAGAAGCTGCAGCCGCCCGAGCTCCCTGGGTGGCTGGGTGCACAGCGGCACTTGAGGCCTGCGGGCTAAAGACAGGGAGTAACTGAGGGGCAGGGGACCTTAGTTATCTGGGCGCCGTGTGGCCTGATGTGGCTTGTGGGCTTGTTGGCGTTCCCACTCTGCAGACGTGTGACACGGGAACCTTCACTCACCCAAGCGCAGAAGGAATGCGGCTCAGCTGAGAAGCTGATGCCTTCATGGGCCCCTTCTAAGCTCCGGACCACACGGTTAGTCCACAGACCAGGAGAACAGGGCAGCGCAGAGTCGGCCATGAGATTCACGGCGGGTCCCCCGGCAGAGGATCAGGAAGTAGCGCGAGTGGGAGGAAAACCAGCGGGGGGGGCGTGGCAACAGGGGGGAGGGGAGGATGAGAGAGCCGGCCAGGGGCCCGCAGCCTCAGGCTGCAGGCCATGCTGCACCTTGCATGGCCTTGGAGTCGCAGAGGGGGTAAGGGGAAGGTGGGGACGCAGTGAAGCTGGGGCGTCTGCACATGAGGAGAATGGAGGATGTTGGCCAGGGTTCCGTGTGCATGTACAATCAGCGGCAGGAGAGGTTTAATTTTTTTTTAATTTAAAAGTTATCACTTTGGCTCAAAATTCAAGCATTACAAAGGGTTTAAGGCCTCCCGCACCCGCTCTCTAATCTCCAGGCCACAGGCCTCCGTCCTGTCACACAGAGAGCACCGTGCGATCAGCTGGGCCGGGCCCTGCTCTCACTGCTCACTGTATCTCAGATCCCTTTCCTGTTGGTACCTAGGAGCGTCCTGACTCCCTTGCGTGGCTGCAGGGCACTCCGTGGCATGGATTTCCTGTACTCACCCAGTCTCCTACTGATGGATGGCGGAGATTATTTTCAGTCTTTTGTCGTTACAAAGAAAGCTGCAGTGAATAGTCTTGTTCAAGTGTGTTTGTGGAATAAATTCCTAAAAGGGAAAATACTAGGTCAAAGGGTGCCTGCATTTCTAATTTGGCAGCCAAATGGCTTTTCACGGAGGCGCCGCCAGCAAACACTGGCCCACCCCCTCGGGTCCTGCTGAGAGCTGTGGGGCTCCCCAGCCTCGGCCGGCCGGCCTGCTAGACGGAGAGCCCTCTCTCGGTGTAATTGGCATCTTCGTTCTCTCTCACTGCGAACGAGGTTCTGTCTGCGTTGTCTGGTCATCTGAGTTTCTCTCTTCGGGTGTCGATCCCTTTCCTGGGGGCTCGTAAGGGGCCCTTCACCAGGAGGAGGATGAGCCTTTCTCTGTGGTGTAGCTGTATATACCACCGCCCCACCCCCATTGGTGGTTTCTCGTTTAACTTTGCTTGTTTTCTGTGAGGCGTACGTTTTAAAAAGCTGCGTGTAGTTTTCCCGTTTGGGGAGCGTTTTGTGCCCCACTTAGAAAGCAGACTGTTGGATGCGTTGAGTTTGCTTGGACGGCCTAGGAGCCAGGGCCTGCAGGCTGTTGGAAGTCCAGGACTGCAGCTCAAATGAGGAGTCAGGTCTGAGAGAGAGAGATTCGCAAGCCCTCGGTGACGGTGACGGGGCAGCTCTGCAGGGGACACGTGAGCATGAGGGAGGGGACAGGTGAGGTGGAGGGGGTCCAGGGCGGCACAGTCCCCTCACTGCTGTTGAGGCCTTTTCCCCTTCCTGGAGCAGGTCAGACGAAGGTGGTGGGTGTGGGTAGGAGCGCAGGGCTGGACTGCCCTTCCAAGGAGTCCCGCCGCCACCCACCGCCACGCGTTCTCGCCTGTGGTTCGAGGTGTATGGGTGGAGAAAGGACGGAGCTGAGACAGGGTGTCCGCGTGGGATGTCCCGTCTTGTTGCCTCTCCTGCCGCCCTTGGACACCTGGTGCCGGGTGTGGGGGGGGCCTGCCTGTGCCTACCCAGCTCCGTGGCCGTTTCGGTCCGTCCCCACCCCGGCCCGAGCTCCAGGCCCTAGAGCAGCAGTTCCGCTCGGAGGGGCCCAAGAGTGACCGCTCTCTCCCACCCTGTTTTCCCCCCAGAGAGCCCAAGGGCCAGGAGGCAGGCCGGTGGCCCACCGCCCGCGCCGCACGCAGGAGGAGGAAGGGGTACTGCGAGTGCTGCCGCGAGGCCTTCGAGGAGCTCCACGGGGTGAGCCCCTCCCGCCGAGCGCTCTCTGGGACTGCCCCAGAGGGCCTTTCCCTCGCAGGCTCTCCCTGGCGCCCTGCGCCGGCCTTGCCTAACGTCCTGTGCCCCCTCTCGCCCGGGCAGCATCTCCAGAGTGCCCAGCACCGGGGCTTTGCCCGAGAAGCCCACCCGTACGCAGAAGTCGATCGCATCATCGCCCAGCTCAGCCACAGCTTCGTGGACGTCCCCTTCCAGGCCCACCTCCCCAGGTGAGCGCCCGGGCACCGCCCTGCCCAGGGTGGTGGGCGTGGCCAGGCTTCCCTCCTCCAGCTGCTGCTGCTGCCCTCTCTAGGTGGTCGGGGGGCGGAGCCCTCAGGTCCACCTGCAGGAGCCAGGCTGTGACATTTTTCTCACCTTTCTTCCCACCCCCCCCACCCCCCCCCCACCCCCCGTCACCGTCACCTTCTATTTTGTTCACTTTAGAGATGCAGGGGGGCGGAGGGGGAAGGCCCTCCACTTGTGGCTTTAGCCAATTGGAACCGGACCCCGAGTGGGGCGCCCCTCCCTTCCTGACACTTGGGCGTGGCCACGGTGGTGGGGGCGGGGAGAACCTTCCGCAGTTGTACTTACTCCTTGGTCACGTGTCTGGTCATTGCTGCCTGTCTGGCCTTCCAGAAGTGTGCAGGGGGGACTCCTGGGTCCCTTCCAGGCAGGTGAAGAGCCAGGTCTTTCGGCCCCTCTGGAAGTCGCCCCCGGGAAGCAGGGTTGTGGGTGCATCGGTGGAATTCCGGGGCTCTGAGCTTCTGTCCAGGCGCTGTGGCTTCACCTCTCGGCCGGTCTCCGCCGCGGGTCCCGCTTCCCCAGCCCAGCGTGGGCCGCCCGGCTCCGCTGCTTCCTCCGGCCGCCCAAGGGCACAGCCTCCTCCGTGCAGTTATTAAATGGAACAGCCTCTAACCTGTCCCTCTGGCCAGCCCTGACCGCAGGCCGCAGAGCCGAGAGGCGCAGACGGCACTGGCCCCCGCCGCGGGGTCGGACCCGAAGAGCAGGCGTTTCATGGGGCCCCGGAGGCGGCGGGTCTCCTCAGCACCCGACGACCCGCAAGGGCAGCACCATGCGTGTCCCCAGGCCCACCCCGCCCTCTGCCCGGCCCAGCAGGCTCTCAGCGTCCTGTCTGCTTTGTTGTGGAGCCCTGTGGCCCAAAGGGTGTTTCTGTCCCCACAGGCAGCCAGGCTCCCCAGCTTCGGATCGTGACCTCCTGTGTCCTGAGACGCTGTCTCCCAGCCAGCCCGCCTGTGGCGGGGCAACATCTCCCAGGACGAGGGAGGAAGAGGACCACCAGGCCCCAGGCAGCCCGGGACAGGATGGGGTGGCGGGCAGCGAGAAAGCACCAGCTGACTGTGTGGGGGCCGGTGCGGGGCCTGGACCACCAGCAAGCGGCCGAGACCTGGGGGCGTCCGCTGACACCACCGTGGACTCCCCAGGGACACTGGTGTCCGGGAGCCCGACTTGCCAGTGCCTTCCGACCAGCTGCGGTTTCGAGGACCTCTCCTCTGGCCCGGACCCAGCGCCTGTTGGCCACAAGCGGAAGGCTCAGTCCCCCGGTGGCAGTGCCAAGAGGCGGCCAGGGGTCTCCTGGCCACAGGCCTCATTCTTTGCCCCGAGAACCCTCAGCCCCTGTGGCACCTGGACAGCCGATGGCAGGCAGCTCTTCTCCCTTCCCCTTCCAGGCCAGGAGTCCAGCCCTCTGGCCTCCGTCCTGCCCTTGTGCCCCCCACAGACCAGCCTCTCCCTCCCGGACCCCTTTCCCTGGCAGCGCACAGACAGGCCGGCTGAGCTCTGGGCCACACCGGCCCCCTGGCCTGGGGGAGGGTGCTCCCCGGGTTCTGAGGATTCGGAGTGCGCAGCCCCTAGCCCTGTCTCTCAGCAGACTGACCGGCCTCCCAGCTGCTCTGCAGCTGCAGGCCAGCTGGCAGCCCACCTGCACTCAGCTGCCGCGGGCACATAGCCCCCAGGGAGGGCTGGGGAGAGGAGAGCCAGGCTACTCCTCTCCCCAGCCCTCTGCTGGCCTCCTGCCTCCTCATCTCCTGGCACCAGCAGCAAACTGCTCTCGTGCGCCACTCAGGGCATGAAGCTCTTCTTGGGGCCAGAGCTCTGGCTGGAGGGCCAGGTGTGGAGATACCAGCTGTACCTGGCCCAGTGCTGCACACCAAAGGCCAGGGTGGAACAGACACAGAGGAGGCGCCCCAGGGCCTCTCCAGCACAGCCAGAAGGAGCCTGGGGCCAGGCCTTTGAAGTCCAAGTGAACAGCTGTGGCCATGGCCAAGCTCTGGGCTGGACAGACCCGGTCCTCCCGCCCACCCGGGCTTCAGGTGAAACCCAGGGAGCCTGGGCTTAGGGACCGCCCTCTCCTACCCCCGCCTCCAGCCGAGTTCCTGGCTGGGCAGGGATCTGCGATGGACTTCTCCAGCCATGGCCAGCCGCCTGCTTGCCAGGAGGCAGAGGCAAGCTTGGCACAGGAAGTGATTACAGAGAAGCTGGAGCCACGGGAACCCTGGCCTGGCTTCCTGTCCCTCCGCAGGCACTTGCCTCTCTGCAGAGCCCAGGGTTGGTTAGCGCTCCCCACCCCCACCCCAGCCTCCTTTCGCACAAGCATGTGGCTCTCCCCTGCCTTCTGCGATGCCTGTGTGCGTCCCCTCCCCCAGCCCCCCACGCTGTGCACACAGATCCTCGGGAACATATGAAGCAGAGGAGGGGCTCGGCGGCTGCACTCACAGGGCTCCCTCCCCCTGCACTCAGTGGGGGGCCCAGCACTGACCTTGCCCCCCGGAGCCCAAGATGTGGCCAGGTCCCCGTCTGGGGACAGACCCCTCTCTGCTCTTTCCTGCATCTGGGCTGCCCACCTGGGGCTCTGTTCCAGGGTCAGCAGCTCCCCAGCCAACTCCTCCATCATCCTCTTCGCTCCCCCCTCCCTCCCTCCCTCCCTCCCTGAGGACCTCCCCCCATTTCCCTCCGCCAAGCCATTAATCCGGAGACAGAGATGGGTTTGCTATCGATTCTTGAGCCACTTTTTTTTCTTTATTACATTTTGTACTGTGGTTCTTCTCACCCTTCCCTGCCTCTGTGTGTTTGTCTCTTTAAATGTGGAAGCCACCAGAAAGCCTGGTGCTATTCTGTTCCCGTTTTGGAGGCAGAAAGGGGGGCCTGGCTGCGGGTGAGGACCTGAGCTGTTAGTTTGGAAATAGAGCAACTGTGCGCACAGCCCTCGCGGAGGTCGTGTTTGGCCTTTTTATGCTATTCCTGTTAAACTTCACAATTAATCTTGCTTCGGGAACTGTAAATAAATTTGTTAATAACAAATAGCAAAGAGATGGGGCTGGGAAACAGAGGGCCAGGCCTTCCCCTGCCCCCCAGTGACCCGAGGCCATGCTGAGGGCCCAGAGGACGTGGACGGAACAGCTGTCCAGCAGGACAGAGCCTCCTGCGAGCGAGGGAACCTGTGTGAGTGCACCCCACCCGGAGGCCTGGCCCCTGAGGGCCGAGGGCAGCTGGGGCTACGTCTGTCCAGTCTCGGGGCACTTGCCTGGCTCTGCCGTCGGTGGAGCGGTCTGCTGTGGAGGACGTGCTCACCACCCACTGCATAGGAAGTGCCTTTGCCCTTATTCAGACCCTGCTGAGGTCCCTGTCCCCTCCCCCAGGGCCCAGACAGTGGCTTCCTTCTGGTCCCTGGTGTGACACACGGGGATGCCTCGTCCCCAGGGCCTTCCCCACGATGCTGCTCTGGACGAGATGTTGCCCCACCTCTGTCTCAGACCTCGTCTCCCATGCCCTTGCGTGCTGCCGACCCCGACCCACGCCAGGTTCTGGCACCCTGGTCGCCATCTGCCCAGGACCTCACATCCAACTCTGTGGCCTTCCCCTCCCATCTCAACGATTTTGACCTTGAACGTCATATCTCAGCCAGGTCTCAATTCCAGCCTCCAGGACACAAATTTAGAGGGGACCCAGGGCAGAGGGGTGCTACTTGACATACTGGGCCCCTCGGTGGCTCCTTGACATGGGGACTGTCCTTGTACTCCCTCATTCTCAGCCAATGACCTTGACCCAGACTCAGCAAGCACCGCCTCACCCTGCTCTCAGTTTCTCTCCCACACCCGACTCAGAGGAAGCAGTGTCCTTTCCCCCTCCCCCTAGTCAGGCTGTACCCGTGCGAGCCAGCCACTCCGGCCAGCCCTGCTGACCTCAGGTTCGCCACCCTGTCTTCGCTCTGCCGGACAGCTCCAGCCTGGAAGACGCTCGCATCGACTCGGGAGCTTGAGGAACGCTCCCTCCTGCTCTCAGCTGCGTCTTGGTCTGCAGCCACGGCCTCCTTGTCTGCACGGCCTTCCCCCCACGCCTCCATCGTGGAAACTGCCGCAGTTGGCCATCCCAAGGTCCCCGGCTAACCTGCTAGTTTCCAGAGTCAGGTTCCTGTTCTCCTTTCCTACCTCCTTGAAACCTGGCTCCCACTCCCAGTGGCCCCAGATCAGCCTGGTCCCCCTTGTCCTTAGCAAGTGCACGTGCTCGTGCGGCAGGGGCCTGAGGTGGCCGCCCCGGGTCGCTCCCAGGGCTCTAATGAGCCCTCCGCCCTCACTGCTTCCCCAGAGGAGGGTCTGGGCCCTTCGTCCCCACCCCCACCCCCCCACCGGACCCTGGCTCTTTCACTTCTCCGAGTTTGACCTGGATCAGTAGCTCCACCCCTGGCCTCCTGCTGAGTCCTCATCTTGGCCGATGGTGCTGGCAGGAAGGCGGGAGATCTGGCCACCACCCCAACCCACACTGGGACTCTGCGGGAGTCCCTTCACCACTCTGAGCCTCAGTTTCCCTGCCTAAGTGAGGAGCTTGGACGAGATGATCCCAAAGGTCCTTCTTCCCAATAATAAGATGCTGTGACCTCCCACAAAGTCCCTGTGCCCTTCCCGTCCCACTGTGGCCACCAGCCAGCTACCGAGGACCTCACCCCTGGTCTGAGACTGGCTCCCGCTCCATCACGTCCTTCCCGCAGTCTCCAGCTCCCGCCCCTTTGGCTGCTCCGACCAGTCCCAGGTCCCCCCATCACGCTCCCTGCTGGCTGTCCTCCCTGTACACCCACCCCGCTCCCTGGTGGTCTGTGCCGTGACCCCCCACCGCACCCCCTCCAGCCAGGCTGACCCCCTTGCCTCTGGGCACCGTGAGTCCTGCTGCCGGTCCCTGACCTGGAATGCCCCTGGCCAAGAACGAGAAAGCCCACTCTTCAGGTTTATGTCCCATAGTCTCCATGAACCCTGCAGTGCAAGCCTTTGAGCCGGAGAGGCCTGAGTTCAAATCTGAGCCCTGCCACTTTGTGATCCCAGGCAAACCCCTGAAACTTGGTTTTCTCGCCTCGGTTCCACACCAACCCAGCCCGGACCCCGGGTGGGACCCTGGGGGGAAGGACGGACTGAGAGGCAGGAAGAACTGGGGGGACGGCAGGCCCCAGGCCTCCTGGGGGCGGGAGCTCCTTGGGGGGACTGGGGACCAGAGCCTAACGGCTCCCTCAGCAGCAGTGACCCTGCAGGTGACAGCATGACAGAAACAGGGGCCACCAGCCTCTATGTAGAGTTCCCAGGCCTCCTCTTGGGGGAAACAAGCAAGGGGTCAGAGGGGCCAAAGGAGCCCCCCGTCACAGTGGGGTTGGGGGGATTCCCCCAGGGACCCCTGGTTTGGGGAGAGGCGGTCCCCACGGCCCCCAACCTCAGGAGGGAAGGTGGGTGAAGGAATCAGGCTTCCGGCTTGGGGGACTCATGCGGCTTGGAGCAGGGGTGACGTGGAAGACAAGATGGGGGTCTGGGGTGCGGGTGGGGGGTGGCCAGGGGAGGGCCAAGATGCCTGGCTGGGCCTGCCTAGAACTGGGGAGCCCAGGAAAATAAGCTGCTCTTGGGGGCCACGGGCCACAAGACTGAGCCTCCCCCAGAGCCAGCCCAGAATGCCACCAGAGGAAAGTCACTCTGGGGGGTCCAGGAAGGTCTCCCCAACAAGGAGCCCGAGGAGCCAGGGCCATGGAAGTGGTAGGAACGTGTCTCGGCCTTGGAGGCCCAGAGCACAGCGGGCTTGCAGTGTGGTCCTGGGCCTGTGGGAGGAGGGCACCTAGACTGCCCCAGGCCCAGGGTCCTCCGCTGTGAAGTGACAACCCCACCTGTCCTTCTGGGAGGCACACGGGGTCAGGGCTCAGTGGCCTGGCCCTGGCACAAGGCACACCCCTCGCCCTGGCGGTGTGTGCGTGGGGAGGGGCTGGGCTCGATGGGCCAGTCTCCTCTAGGTCCAAGACAGAAGGCAGAGGCGGGGACGGGGGTGGCCAGAGAGGGAGGGACCCTGGAGTGTGGAACCCTCACTGACCAGCTGGCTGTGTGACCCTGGGGAGCTAGAACGGCCTCTCGGAGCCTCAGTTTCCCCACCTGTAAACTGAGAAGCACAATCTCTCCCTCCTGGGTGATTGTGGATTACCAGGGAGTGTCACACAGTAGGTCCTCAACCCTGAGAGCTCCCTTATCCCTAAGAGGTTTCCAAGAAGTTTCCAGAGTGAAGGGACAATGGGCTCAGCCTTGCTGGGCATCTGGGTCTGAAGGGGCAGGTGGTTGGAAGAGGGGCATCACCACTCCCAGCGCTGATGTCAGTGTCTCCTGGGCCTGAAATAGGGCGGGGGCGGCACCACCAGCTGCAGGCAGCTTCCCCGTTCCTGGTGGTGGAGGCCCTGGGTCCCCGGGGGCAGAGGACCCAGGAAGGGGTTCCCTTCCTCTGCTCCTGTTCCTCAGTGACCTGTGTCTCCCAGGGTGCGTTCAAGGAGTCTCTGGCTTTGGGTACAGGTCAGGGTGGGGGCCTTCCCAGTAGTGCCCGCTCTCTGCCACCTCCCCACCCCATCTCCGGTCTCCGGATCCTGGGGTCCCTTGCAGGGGTCAGAGATCCAAGCCCCTAGTCTGGGCATCCGTGCTGACCGGGGACCTGGTAGCTAGGCTGCGGTGCAGGGGCAGCTCCAAAGGCAGCTGGGAGGCAGGTGGTTTGCAGGCAGGGCAACCTGTTCGGCCCACAGAGGGAAATCTAGGGGGCTCCACAGGTATCCACTGCTCCTCAAAGATTTGGGCCGGCGAGGGGGGGGCAGAAATGGAGCACTCTGACACTGCGTAACTGACCTGGCTAGTTAACGTGATGTTTAGGGGAGAGGATTGCAATGCCCTGGTGAGGGACCAAGGCGCCCAGAGAGGGGAGGCCACCCTGTCCTGGTGGCTCGGTGACAGCAAGCCCTGCATCCCTGCTCTGGAGGCAGAGGCACCTGCGGCCAGCTAGAGCCTGTGGGATGGAAAGGGAACTGGACGGGGGGGGCGGTATGGGAGGGCTCCGCAGTGCCCTGCTCTGCGAGGAGGTGGAGGGATCCCAAAGGCCCCCGGCGGGATTTTAGCCAAATGAGCCTCTGCCCTCAGTCCAGTCCCTGACTTTTCTGGCTCCAAAAGCCTTCGGTTAACAGGGGATTAGCGGGGTTTCCCGGCTATGTCCGCTGGAAGCCGCCTCCTGGGTCCAACGCTCTAGGGGTGAACCTGGTCCGGGGCAGCCACGCCCCCGCACCTCGATCCCGCGGGTGCCCAGACTGGCAGTCACCGGGTCAGAGCTCGGGGGTCCCTGTGCACCCCGCTTCTCTCCCCCCTACAACTCTGCTGGACCTCCGAGCAAGGGGTGGCCGAGGAGGGGGTCGCGGGAGGGGGACCGGCGCGACCGGCCCCGCACCTGCCGAGGAAGGCCGCCGAGGAGGTGCGAGAAGGCCGGCCCCGGGGCGGCGCCTCTTTTGTCCTCCAGTCTCGGCGGCCCGGGCCCTGCCCGGCTGGGGAGGCCCCGGGGGGCGGGGGCGGGCCCTCGGCTCACGTGCTCGCCGCTCCGCTCTTAACCCGGCCCGCCGCCCCGCCGGGATGGCCGCGGCCGGAGCGCGCTGAGCCGGGCGCCCTCCCCGCCGCCGCCGCCGCCGCCGCCAGCCTCGCCCCGCACCGGGCCGGCGCCCCCGCCCGCGGCTCCGCAGCCCGCGCCCCCGCCCGCGTCCCGCCTCCGCCCGCGCCGAGCCGCTCAGCCGCAGCCCCCGGACCCGGAGGATTATGAACGAGCCATGAGGCGGCTGCGGCGCTGGGCGGTCGCGGCGCTGCTGCTGCTGCTGCCGCCGCCGCTGCTCCCCGCGCCCGGTGAGTGACCCCCGCCCGCCCGGAGCCCCTTCCCCGCCCCCGCCCCGGGGTTTTGCGGCGGTTTCTGCTGCAGCCACATTTCCCTGCAGTGCTCGGGGTGACAGCCGGTCTAGGGTGCAGGAGGGTGGGGGCGGGGGAGGAGGGAGGGTGCGGACACCCACCTGTCCCCATCTGGCCCGCCGCTCCTCGGCCATCCCCCTGCCGCGGGCCGGCGGACTCTGCAGGTCTCTGCGGTTTGGGGGGGCAGTCGTGACAGTTGGGCAGAAGTGAAGCAAGCTGCCGGCCCCCTCCCCATCCCATCGGACGCCTCCCCCTGCAGGGCACCGTCTCTTTCCCCTCAAAACCCCCAGGGCCCCAAGAGCCACGCCGGAGTAGGGGGTGGGGGTGCCCATTCCATTCCCAAGTCTCCAGCCCAACGGTGGGCATCTGCCTCCAGCTATGGCCTTGTCTCCCCAGGTCTTGGGACCCGGGGTCCTGCTGGAGCCCTGCGTTGGAGGGTCTCACCCCAGCTGTGGGGCCCGGAGGCCCCTGAGGTCACAGAGCCCAGCCGTCTGGTCGGGGAGAGCTCCGGGGGAGAGGTCCGAAAGCAGCAGCTGGACACCAGGGTCCGCCAGGAGCCCCCCCGGGGCCCGGTGAGTGGAGCTCGGTGGGGAGGCCAGGGGGCTGGAGCAGGCCTCCAAGGAGCCCGTGGCAGGCCAGGGGCAGCCAGGGTCTGGGCGCCTCCGGGCAGCTGGCTCCTGGTGCTTCCCCTTTTCTACCATGGGCTGGCTACCCAGTGGGTGCTGGAGCCCACTGGTGGGAGCACACACCTGCCCTGCTCCAGGGCCCCTGCATCATCGCGGGGATCCCCTGCCCTCAGCAGGCTGAAACGCCCAAGGCTCCGTCCAGTCTCAGTGAGCCTTCTGCCGGCCCCCACTCCTGTCCTGCCAAAGCCGGGGTTTTACCCGAGACAGGGCTGGGGTAGGGCAGTGAGGGGAGGGAGAGCGGCTGAGCGCCCAGCCAGGGGTTAGGGATTCTGGGTCCCTGCCATAGCCACCCATCGTGGGCCTTTGTGGAACAGCTTAGTGCTTGCTCCTGCCTCAGTTTCCCCCTTGCACCGATCAGCTTGTTGTTCTCCTTCCTGTCCCCGCTGAGGATGGGGCCTTGGGAAAAGGTTCCAGGCCCCCAGCGCACCCACAAATGCCACCACCCCCTGTCCCTTTCAGGTGCCAGGCCCCTCCTACCTCCCAGAGGAAGGTTGGGAATGAAGGAGATTAATTGCAATTAATAATTAATTAATATCATGTGAATAATAATCACCCAGATGGAATATTCATTCAGCACGCCTCAGCTCTCCAGGAGCTGGAAGTTGAAAGTTAGCCAGGCCAACGGGGGCGGCGCAGGGCGGGATGGGGAGGGCCTGGCAGGGGCAGGTGGGAGGCGCGGAGCAGAGACGGGGAGGAGGAGGAGGCTGGGGAGTTTGGGCCGCAGAGGACTTGGAGGACTTGCAGCGGTGGGGGGTCTTGGGCTGGGCAGAGGAGGGAAGGAGGGAAACAGAGGCCAGCGCCGTGGACATCTGTCAGACTGGCATCTGGCCCTGCCTAATGTACTTGGTTAAAAGCCCTGGGGGGGGGGCGGGGGCTGTGGTGGGGGGGGGACTCGGGAAATGGGATGGAGCAGGAGGGCAGCATGCATAATAGATGGACCGTTGCTCAGGGCCGTGCAGGGGGAGGGGTGGCTAATGGTCCTGAGCAGGCAGGCCTGGGGGCGGGCGGGCGGAGGCTGCTCAGCACCTGCCCAGGCTGCCTGGGAGATGGGAGGTGGGCAATGGGGATGGTCCCAGGGCCAGGCAGCAGGCGTCCTGGTCGGGCGTGCCCATTCGTGCCCTGACTCTCTTCCCTACTGTCCCCCTTCCTGTGAACTGTGCACCCCAAGGCTGCGTTGGCTGGGAGTTGACTTTGGGGCCTGACTGCCAGGACCCCCGTCTGGTGCGTTAGGGGGTGTCCAGTAGGATGGTGGAGCCGTGCTGCCGACGGGGTCAGAGGCCAGAGGGCAGGGGGCGCCGAGGGCCAGGCAGGGAGGAAGGGTGGGCGCCCCTTCAGCGTAGCCCACCTGAAGGGGGGCTGCTGGGGTGCAGTGGTGCCTGGGGCAGTGCAGTGGGAGCTGTGTGGGTGCAGCTGGGCTGGGTGGGCTGACCCCCCACAGAGGAGGGGGAGTCTCTTTTGGTGTCGTTCTGCTGGGTGAGTGGGTGGCGTGTGTGATGCGTGTGAGTGACAGAGTCCGGATGTGCCCAAGGGGGTGTCTGAGGAGGTGGGGGCGGAAGGGTCCGTGGGTCTGGGAGGCGGTGGTCCCCTCCAGGGTGGGGGTCTCTCCGGGATTGAGCCTCCCCAGTTACTCCACTGCAACCCCCCTGGGGACTCACTCATAGGCTGGCCTTATCTGCACCTCAGTTTCCCCCCAGGTGGAATTCCCACAACTCTGTAAAGCAGGGAACTTTCGTGTGCCCATTTTGCAGATGAGCAAACTGTGGCTCAGAAAAGTTAAGTAACTCTCTCAAAGTCAGGTCAGACCTTAAACAGTGGAATAATTGTTTCCAAGACCAGGTTCTTCCCACTGCCTCCAGGGACTCTGGATTCTGGAGCAGGGGGCAGGTCCCCAGCCTCACCCAGTGCGAGGTGGAAGGGCAAGGGAGACAGAAAGGCACGTCCAGGAGAATGTTCCCCCGACCAGGAGACCAGAAGGAGACGGTGCTGCCCTCTACCTCCCCTTGGCCCTTCTCCCTGGGGCGCTGCGGGCTCAGACCCTCAGGGCTGACAGCGGAGACAGAGCAGACGATGCCCCGCCTTGGCGCTGTGGGGCTTTGTCTGAAGTTATTGCTCTGGTGTAGGACCTCAGGCCGAGCCAGGCGGTGGGTCAGCCGCAGGACGCCCCTCTGCTGTGGGCCACTCGGCGAGGCCAGGGCACACACTGACTGGCGGGGCGGCATGGTGGGGCCCGGGGGTATTGACCCACTCTGGCCTTGGGCCGGTCAGGGCGCCCTTCTGAGCCCGTCCTAAAATCAGGACGATGATAACCACCTCAGGCCACCCACTGCAGGAGGTGGTGACACGGAAGGGCTTGGTGCGTGAGGACTCCTGGCCTGTGTGTGAGGGGACCGAGAGGGAAGGTGGCAGGAAGGAGAAGACGTTGGAAAAGTGACAGTGCGCTGGGGTACCCGGCTGGGGCAGGCGCTGTTCTGCCTCTCCGTGTGTGAGTTCATTTCATTCTCATCACGGCCCCAGGAGGTGGGGCTGCTACTGCTCCCGTTTCACAGGTGGGGAAACAGGCACAGAGAGGTGAAGCAACTACCCCAGGTCACACAGCACTTAAATAGCAGAGCGAAGAGTGATACCCTGAGAAGCATCCTAAACCAGGCCCAGGAGACAGACCCTCAGCTGGGCAGGCTAGGGGAGGGGACCTCGGCCACTGGGCTGAGCTCCTGGGAGAGCCGCCCAGACCAGCACTCCCTGGAGACGCCACCCTGGAAGCCCTCGGTTGAGGACGTGCGCTTGTGTCTTCGTCCTGCAGAGGAGTGGGGGACAGTTGGGTGAGACTCAGTCCCCAGCCCTTGCAAGACGGCAGTCGGGGGCAGGGAGCCACAGGCTCTTTGCTGGGAGCCCTAGCACCCCACTAGGGCCAAGGCCACGCCGTGGTCTCTGCAGCGCCGTCCCGAGACTGGAGGCAGGAGGGTGTCCTAGGAGGGGCCGATGGCTGGGCGCCAGGGCCAGGGCCAGTGCTGGGCTCAGCTCGGGCGGGCGAGGGCTGTGAGCCGAGCTGTGCCGTGCCGGGAGGCGGGGCAGAGGGAGAGCGCGCGCCGGAGGCCGAAACCCTTCTGTGTGAAAGGCTGTGTGTGCGGCTTTGCGGCGGGACAGCCTCAGGGGGTCCCAGCTCCACTGCTTCTGGAGGAGGAGTGGCCTGGGCAAGCCTTGGGTGCCTCCGAACCCCACCTTCCCCACCGGTAAAATGGGGATAATAGCCATCTCCGCTCTGCCGGCTGCTGTGAGGGTCAGAGGAACGGACGGGCGCACAGGTGCCCCACCTGGGGCCTGGCGAGAGCAGGTGTTCAGCGTGTGTGAGGCCCGCACCCCCTCCTCACTGGGGGGCCAGGTGCCCGCGTAGGGGCCGGTGTCAGAAACAGGAGCCAGGGTGTCCGGGGGTTACCTGTCAGGCTCTGGGCAGAGTTCAGGGCGGCCACGGGGGCAGGGGTCTTGCTTCCCCAGCCAGACCCCACCCAGCCTGTGGTCTTGACCTTTGTGAGCACCCCTGCTGGCAGCCTGGAGGGAACCAGCTGCCCAGCGTCAGTCTTCAGAGGGACTCATGACCCGATCAAAAAGGTGACTGCCCTCAAAAACCGAACTCAAACCCAGTATCGGAAATTCAGCCACAGCCCTGGCCAAGTAGCTCAGCTGGTTATAGAGCGCTGTCCCGATACACCGGGCTTGTGGGTTCGAGCCCCAGTCAGGCAGGGCACCCACAAGAATCAACAAACGAGCCGCATTAGTAAGCGGAACAACCCATCAGTTTCTCTTTCTGTCCGTCTCTCTTCCCCCCTCCCTCTAAAATCAATAAAGAAAGAGTGAGTGACAGCAGGGAAAAAAAGAGAAAACAGAAATCCATCTAGTTCTTCCCTCTGGGACCCCCCGCACCCTGACAGTGAGCGGGGCCTCGCTGCACCTTGGGGGGCGTAGCTGCCGTTCTCCCAGGTGGGCTTCTCTGGCGCCTCCCCACCTGCCGCCGCCCAGCTCACGCGGTTCTCCCAGGTCCTCAAAGCCCTGCTCAGCCTATATATATGCTTATATACTTTCTCCCTTCCCTTTGTTGTTATCACTAATCCTCGCGAGAATAACACATTAGAAAGGGCTGTCATGTAATCCTCACAACAACCGTAGGTCACAGATGGGGAAACTGAGGCTCGGAGAGCTTGAGCAGCTCACTGAGGCCTTCGGACGCCTCTGCTTTCAACACGAGCGTGGGGCCCTGGCAGCGAAAAGGCCAGTGTAGCCGGGTTCCGGGAGACACGCCCGTGGCTGCTCGCGGGAGAAGCGGAATCAGGGTGTGGAGAGCGGGCTGGTGGCCGGGCGTGGGGGGTCCTGCAGCCCCTGAGGGTTGGCGGGGGCAGGCTTTATGGAAGAGGGTGGGGAGGCGGAGGCCCTGGCAGGAGGTGGAGGTCCGGAGGAGGGGTTCAGGGTGACTCTCTGGGGACGGCGCCTGGGTGTTCGGGTTGTCTAGGGCACTGGGGACCCTCAGCACCTTTGTCTCCCTCTCCCCAGGGCTGGTTCTGTCGGTCTGGGGTGGGGCCCGGCCTCTGTGTTTGTTCCCTTGGAACTTCAGCGGGACCTCTGCCTCCGTCCTCTGCACCCTGTATGTGGCCAGGTCGGACACGGGGACACCTCAGGGAGGCCGTGGTCCCTCCAGCCAGGTGGCCGCAGCGGCCGTGGGAGACACCGACTGCAGCCCACGAGGGAGGCGTGGCGCTGCCCCTCCCCAGCGTGGCCCTGGGCCGGTCACCTCCAAGTGTCTGTCCCTGCGCCTCCGCCTGGCACTGGTAAAATGAGCGCCAGACGTCCCGGGCAGGGCGAGATCAAATGAGCCGGGGGCACGTGAAGGCCGGGTGGCCCGGGGACAAGAGAGCGAGGAACAAGAGCAGGGCACGGGGTCGGGGCCCAGCCGGCCAGTCTCCAGCTGCGCTGAGCCGGGTGGTGCGGAGGAGGGCGGGTGACAGGGGACAGGAGGGGCTCCCGAGGGAAGGGCTGAGAGGTAATGGGAGAAGTCAGGGGCAGGTCAGGGGCAGGAGCAGTTTGGCTTTGCTGAAACCTGGGCCTGGAGCTGGGCCGGGGAGTCTCAGGACCCTGGCGCCCCCAGGAGGCCCCTGCCCAGGTACCGGGAGTGGCGCATAGAGATCCTGGGGACTGAGGCGGGCCTGCCTGGTCTCTCCCATCCTTCAGACAGGGGACACTCCCCTGTATTCCCGCCCCCCCCACGGCCTCCTACTTGGGCCGGGCCGGGCAAACCCGCCCAGCGATTTGGTCTCCTTCCTCTTCCTCCTACCACCGCTGGTAGGGGCAGGCAGCAATGAGGCCGGAGAGGACCTGGTGTTCGCCCCCCATCCGTTTGGGCCTCCCTCAGAGGGGAGAGGCCGGATGGGTGAGCTCACTCCCTTCCGAGTGGAGAAGACTCTGCCAGTGCCAGGGCCAGCCGGGCCGGAACTCTCCAGGCCCCGGACGACCCCCGCCACACACGCCAGCCTCACCGCCTTGCACCTGGGCTCAGCTTGTCGTTTTCCCCGGGACAGTCTGCGGCGCAGCGAGGTTGCTGGGCCATCCCTGCCTGCGGCTGCCCGGCCTGGGAGGGAAACCAGGGCAAGGAGCCTGGACAGGCGGCTCCTCCGGGTGGCCAGCGTGGGGGCGGGAGGAACAAGCAGGATCCGACCTGAGGGCAGGGGAGTGCAGAGGTGGGCGGGCAGAGAGCTCAAACCCGGGAGTGGAGGGGAGCGGGATGGTCCGGGCCAGTGGGGAGGAGGGGGAAGCAGTGACTTGGCCCTGACTTTCTGTTGCAAGCCTGATCCGTGTTTTTTAGGGGCTGAGCACGGAGCTCGGAACCTCCATCCGCCCGGCAGCGGGGAGGGGGCAAGTCAGTGTTGTCGAGGCGCGGAGGGCTGCTGACCCAGGCTCCGGCCCTTTGCCCCTCTCCTGGGGCCTCGTAGGGACACCTGGCCATTTCCGTCTTCCCTCACCTTTGGGGGAGGAAGGCCCCGGAAGCTGGTCTGCTAGGCTTGAATCCCAGCTCTTCCACTTTTTAGCTACGTGGCCTTGGGCAGGTTTGTAGCTCTGTGCCTCAGTTTCCCATCTGTCTACAAGGATCACAGCAGCACCCACCCCACTGGGTTGTTGTGAAGGTCAAATGTGATGAACCTGTGAAGCGTGAGAGCAGTGCCGGCCCATACAAGCGCTCGGGGGAAACCCAGGTGGCGCTGAGGACGGCGGCGAGCACGGGGCTATGGGATCCCGTGACCTCGGGCCTCCCTTCCACTCTGCCACCTGCTCCCCCCAAAGGAAGGGCACAGATTCTCGCATCCGTACGGCCCAGCGGCGGGACCCTCATGGAGGGGCCTGGGTTCCGTCTTCTCAAACGGAGCGAAGGACACTCCGGCGCCTGCCAGGCTGTTGCCGACCTTTTGCAGGAGCGGAGGCTTGGAGTGGAGGGATGTGGTTGCCGAGAAGGACAACACCCCGCTCGACCCGAACTCTCCTGCCCCTTCTTCTCTTGGGTGGCTTTCCCCAGAGGCGCAATAGCTTCAGGTCCGGAGTCCCTACCACCCCGCACAGCAGCTGGGTGCCCAGGCCGTCCGGGGCGGCCATCTTGCTCAGCCCAGTGCGTTGTCATGACAACTCGGAGCCTCCCAGCCCCACTGCAAAGGCCCCCTCTGAAAAATTTATCAGGAAAACTTCCGTGTTTAAAAATTAACCACGGGATTGAAATATTAAAGATGAGCTACTTTGGGCGAGGCAGAGGGCAATGGACTTGGGGATAGAGGAGCCAAGTTCTTTCATCCTGACCAGTTGGCATCTGCCCATCACCCCGGCTCCCAGGGCAGCCCCCCCCCCCCCGTCAACTCCAGCCCACCCCACCCCTGTCTGCCAAGTCTGAGGGGCCTCCAAGGAAAGGGGGGGGGTGAGACAGGGAGGAAGGCCCCTGCTTCAGCAGTTCCCAGGGTCACGCTGCACCCAGCCCCTGTCTACCCCTTTTCCCGTGATGCTTCCGAGGGCCTCCCTGCAGTCCACCCGAGGGTGCGCTGGCCCTGCCCGCAGCGGGAGGGCCTGGCCTGAGCAGTCGGCAGGCCAAGCTGCCCCCCTCCATCCCGGAGGCTCCCGGAGGCCGCCCCAGAGGGGGTGGGCTGGCATCTGCCCCTGAGCTGCTCACCGTGCCTGCACCCAGAGGGCAGGGCGGGCTGTGCCCCGGTGGGCGCACTCCTGCCCCTACTCCCAGGAAAGGAACAGGGTGTCACATGACGCATCTTCCGAGCTAATCCATGGTCCTCATGGCTGCTGGACTGTGCCCTCCCTCCCGTCCCTGTGCTACTCTGTTCTGGGGTTCCCCGGGTCCCACCTTCAGGCTTCCCCAGGTTGACTGACCCTCCTTCTGCCCTCTCCCCACCCCCAGCCCGTCCACCTGGCCCAGGTGAGTTTCGTCATCCCAGCCTTCAACTCCAACTTCACTCTGGACCTGGAGCTGAACCAGTGAGTGTGGCCTTGAGCCCGGAGGGAAGGGCTGCTGGCGGTGGGCGAGACAGGGCCTAGGCTGGGCTGCTGGAGGGGCAGACTGCGGGGGGCGGGGCAGAGGATCGGCCTCTCGGCCCAGGGGACCCAAGCGTGACCCAGTCCCACGACTGGCCTGTCCTTCTGCTGCCCACTCTGTTTCAGTCACCTCCTGTCCTCGAAGTACGTGGAGCGCCATTTCAGCCGGGAGGGGACCACGCAGCATAGCACCGTGAGTGCCTCTGGGAGGGGCCAGGGAGGTGGGGTGAAGGGGCAGCAGGCCATGGGAGGTGGGGCCTGGGGTGTCCCTTACACTTGGGGTGGGCCTGCCCTGCAGGACCCTCCCTGACTCCCCACCTCGGAGGTTTTGGGGGTCGGAGTTGGAGCGGCATGTCAGAGGGTGTGCGGTGCCCTGAGCTCCCTTGTCCATCTCCAGGGCCCTGACCCCAGCCAGCTCCCGGCTGGGCACAGAGGCAGCCAAGCACCGTGACCGCTCCCGGGCCCAGACATTCCGGGAGGGGGCAGTCGGGGAAACACCCTCTTACTCAGCACGAAGACCCTGGGCATTCCTGGCCGCCTAGGATAGCAGGGTCCCTGCCCTAGAGGCCCAGCGGCCCAGCAAGGATGAATGAGTGTCTATAAATAGCCTCGCCCCTCCCCCAGGCTGTTCAGTAACTGGAGCACAAGTAATTCTGCAGAAAGCAGGGGGAGGGGCTGCCGGTCCCCTCCAACCCAGGAGCGGGGGCCAGGAGAACACACAGCACGTGTCCTGGGGCGGTCCGAGGAGGCAGCGGTGTCTGTGAACACACTGCCTGTGACGTTGTGTGTGCGTGTTTGGGGTGAGTCCATAGCATTCATCTAATTAAGTGAGATCATCCGTGGTGAAGTGCTTGGAACAGTGCACGACACATAGTAGGTACTACATGAATGCTAGTTACTCTTCTCAAAGGAGTCTGGGGCCCCTGCATCAGCCCCAACAAATGGCTAAGAACCGCTGGTGGAGTCCAACTTCCTCCCTTCGGAGGTGAGGGGAAGGAGGCCCGCAGAGGGCCAGGAGATGGCCCGGGGTGAGACAGCGGGTTGGGGGCACGCCCCCGCGTAGAGCCGGGCTGTAGAGACCCGCGCGCGCCCAGGACCGCAGCCCCCGCACTCAGGGGGCACCTCCAGCGGCCCGCATCCGTCTTCCCGCCTCCGTGCCAGCGCAGGGGGCACGCCCACTTACATCCCGCTCCTCCAGGGGGCTGGAGACCACTGCTACTACCAGGGGAAGCTCCGAGGGAACCCCCGCTCCTTTGCCGCTCTCTCCACCTGCCAGGGGCTGCAGTGAGTACGGGGAGGGCGGGGCAGCCTGAAAAAGCCTCGGACCCTGGGGCCTGGGGACCGTGGGGAGCCGCGCCTCTCTCTCCGCAGCGGGGTCTTCTCCGATGGGGACTTCACCTACATCGTGGAGCCCAGGGAGATGGCTGAGCCTCGGGAAGCCCCCCAGGTGAGCCTCCACTGTTCCCCCTGACAGCGCCATCACATTCCTCCCGATGGCTGTCCCCACCCCCTCCTCCTGCCTTGGTAACCTCAGCCTCACTGCCCTCAGTGACCCCAGCTCTGGTTCCCTCCCCCGGTGCCCCCCAGCTCCTGTGTCCCCCAGGTGACCTCCCCCTGGGCTCCAGTGTCCTTGGCCCCTGTCCCCCTGGGTGCCCCCAGGTCTTGACCCTGGAATCTGAGCATCTGGGAGATCGGATCCGACACGGGAGCTCTGGCCAGTTCTGGGTCACTCGGAGGTGGGGTTGGGGACGGGCCGGGGCGGTCTCCTCCCACCCCCACCCCCCCCCACCCCCCAGCTGGGCTCGGCGCAGACCTGTCAGCCTTGCAAGAACTATGTTTTCCTCCTGGTTGCAGGGACCCCTCCCCCACCTCGTTTACCGGACCTCTCTGCTCCCAGCCCCCGCCAGATGCAGGGAGCCAGGTAACGGGGGAAGAGCGGGGCTGGGGAGGGGCCTGGCTGTGCCTCCCCTCACCTGTCCCTTCCTCCAGACTGCCTGTTCGCTGCCCCTGCCCGCTCTGCTCCTCCGAACCGGCCGAGGCTGAGAAGGAAAAGGCAGGTACGGGGCCCGCACAGACCTCGGGCTGCAGGGACCTCAGGCCGTGGTCCAGAGCAGGAGGACACCCCTGCCCCTGGCTGGGGCAAAGGAGAGCTCAGGCTGATCTGGCTGGGGACCGGGGAACCATCTCTGGGAGGAAGCCCCCCACCCCGCTCTCTAATGCCAGTGTCCACACACGTCCCCGTGGGGGGTCTAACAGGGGCTGCCTGCCCTTATTATACCCAGGATGGGGAGGGGTATCCCCACCAGTGGGGTCTGGCACTCTCCCTGGCTGGAGTCCAGCCCCCTAAGTCTGTGCATGGCTTGGCCATGACGCCAGGCACGGAGGGGACTGATTCCAGGTGCCCACCCCCTGCCAGGTCCGCCGGGGCCACCCCACGGTGCACAGTGAGACCAAGTATGTGGAGCTGATCGTGATCAACGACCACCAGCTGGTAAGTGCCCAGGCTGGGGCGACTCCGGGAGGCAGGGCCGGAAGCAGCCCCGCCCCCACCCACTCTTCCTGCAGTTTGAGCAGATGCGGCAGTCGGTGGTCCTCACCAGCAACTTCGCCAAGTCTGTGGTGAACCTGGCAGATGTGGTGAGCAAGCCTCCCCCTCCTGTTCCCTGTCGCCCCACACTCCCCGCCCGGCTGCGCACATCCTTGGGGGGACTCCCCCCACTTCCTGGAGGCACAGACCAGAGCCCGTCTCCTGCCCTATCCCCCCACACCCACTCCCACCCTCCAGCTTTCTCCCCACCTTCTCCCGTCTGGGCCCAGATGTACAAGGAGCAGCTCAATACCCGGATAGTGCTGGTTGCCATGGAAACGTGGGCAGATGGGGACAAGATCCAGGTGCAGGATGACCTCCTGGAGACCCTGGCCCGGCTCATGGTCTATAGGCGGGAGGGCCTGCCTGAGCCCAGCGATGCCACCCACCTCTTCTCGTGAGTCCCCCACCCCACGCGTCCCGCCAGCCTGTGCTGGTGGCCGCAGTGCTCAGGGTTCCGGAGCACCTGCTCTGTGCCAGGTGCCCTCGCAGGGTTCGGGGCTGGTGGGGCTCGTCTTGCACCTGCCCCAGCCACTTGCGACAGGCTGGCCATCCTCCCCTGTGTCTTAGGCCAGTGCCCCTTTTCCCCACCTCCGGTCCCCTGTGCCTTCAGCTCTGCCCATCACCTCCCCTTCGCTCCCTCTTCCCTTTTCCGACTGTCCCAGCACCCCTTCCCGGCGGGACAAAAAGTCCAACAGTAGGTCCCTGCAATTAGAGATGATCTAGTAGGAACCTCTTATGTGGTTTGCGGGCAAACAGACCCAAAGAGGGGAAGGGGCTTGCCTGAGATCACACAGGCTGACGTGAAGTGGGGGCTCCTTCCTACTCACCTCCCCAAGGAAGGACTCCGGTAGGGGAGGCTCCTCGTCTCCCTGGGGAGGGGAGCCACCACGGGTAGGACAGGAGGTTTTCCTGACAGCCCTCTCCCGTCCAGGGGCAGGACTTTCCAGAGCACCAGCAGCGGGGCTGCCTACGTGGGAGGCATCTGCTCTCTGTCCAGGGGCGGGGGCGTGAATGAGGTGAGCAGTGTGGGGACACCGCTAGAGCGGGGTTGGGGTGGGGGAGGGAGAGGGGCTCCTCAGGGCATGAGCCCTGTGCCTTTTGGAGGGATGCAGACATCCTTGCGCTCCATCTTCCTCACCCCAAGTACGACAACATGGGCGCCATGGCGGTGACGCTGGCCCAGACGCTGGGGCAGAACCTGGGCATGATGTGGAACAAACACCGGAGCTCAGCAGGTATCCGCGGCGATCCCACGTGGCCCCGCAACCAGCCTAGACCCACACCCAGCAGCTCCAGGAGTGAAGAGGGTGTCCGTGGCGGGGGCGGGGGGGGGGCAGTCGCCCACCCTCTCTTACGTACACCTGGCTCACCTCTCAGGGGACTGCAAGTGTCCGGACAGCTGGCTGGGCTGCATCATGGAGGACACGGGGTGAGTTTGGGCAGACAAACCAGAGGAAAGCCTTGTGCGAGGAGAGTCCCAGAGTGAGTACTGGTGACAGACTGGACCTGGTGGCCTCGAGAGGTCCAGCTGTTGGAACCACTCAGGATTCCAAGAAACCCAGTTTTCTGCAGTACACTGCGCAGGGAGACCCAGATTCCTCCGCTCAGCATCAAAACTGAGCAGACTGTAGTGCACATTGCCGCCGCTGGGCGCCGCCAAAGCCTCGCTTGGAGGCACCTTCGCTCCTAGTCACTCCAACCTCTCACTCCTGGAGTCCCGAGGTTGCAGAAAAGGGACAGGAGGGACCTCCCCCGCCCACTCAGGCGGGAGGATCGCTGTGCAGTCTCCGAACATATAGATCCTCAGCCTCCCCCAGAGGGTGGGCGAGTCCCCAGTGCGGCCTATCCTCAATCTTTAGAAGGGGCCTAGAAAGTGGGCTGGCCGGAAGGGCGCGGCCGGGGCCCAGCGGCATCGCCTCCTTATCCCTGCCCAGGTTCTACCTGCCCCGCAAGTTCTCGCGCTGCAGCATCGACGAGTACAATCAGTTTCTGCAGGAGGGCGGCGGGAGCTGCCTCTTCAACAAGCCCCTCAAGGTACCAGCCCAAGGGCGGGTAACGTGGGAACGAGGCTTGGGTCGCGACCCGGTCAGACTCCCGACATCCCTTCCCTGTCCAGCTCCTGGACCCCCCTGAGTGTGGAAACGGCTTCGTGGAGGCGGGGGAGGAGTGCGACTGCGGCTCTGTGCAGGTGAGCGACCGGCGCCAGGTGCGAGGCCCGGGACGCGGGGGTGGGTGAGGGGGCGGGCCTACGTGGGAGGGTCCGGGCTCCCCCGCCTCCCTCCCCGTCTCGCCGCGTCCCTCAGGAGTGCAGCCGAGCGGGCGGGAACTGCTGCAAGAAATGCACCCTGACTCACGACGCCATGTGCAGCGACGGGCTGTGCTGTCGCCGTTGCAAGGTGAGGGGGAGGGGCGGAACCAGGAGGGACCTAGCTGCTGACCATCTGATCAAGAGCGGGGCTTAGAAAGGAGCCGCAGCTGGAGCCTTAGCAAATTTGAAGGGGCGGGGCTTGGCGCGAAGAACGCGCCAATGGGGGAGGAAAGGGCGGGACCTGCGGGGCCTATTGAAGGCGGGGCCAGGAGGAGCGGGGCGGGGCACCTGCGGGGAAGCGGTGGGCGGGGCGGAACCGTGAGCGAGCCTGGGGGCGCGGCCGAAGGGACCGGAGAGCGCCGGGTCCGAGGTCCCTGGCTGAGCCCTGAAACGCATCCCTTCCTCAGTACGAGCCGCGGGGTGTGTCCTGTCGAGAGGCCGTGAACGAGTGCGACATCGCGGAGACCTGCACCGGCGACTCGAGTCAGGTCCGTCCGGCCTGGCCGCTCTGCAGAACCCCGGGCGGGGCAACCCCCGTCCCTACCGTTTTGGCTGTGCCGGGTGACCACTGTTCTTAGCGCCCCTCCGCTCTGCTGCCGGCGTCGCCGCCGCCGCTCATTAACCCGTTTCCTCACCTGAGAAAGGGGTTGGTCGTGCCTCCTGGCTCTGCTCCTTCAGCCTTGTTTGTAGTCTCGTCGGTGTTCCCAGCCCCTGGCATGGTCCCGGTGCGTGCTAGGAATGGGAAAAGATGATAATAGTTAACATCTTTCAAGTCCTTCTTACGTGCCAGGCATTTGATTTTCCCAGCCCTGTGAAGTCAGTGCAGGGAGGCTGGAGAGAGAGGCTTTGGGCCTGGTCGACCTGCGTGGTCTGAGTTCCAAGGCAGGTCTTTGCTCCTGACATGGAGGAGCCCTGAACACTAGCCCCCACTTGGGGGGCGTTAGGCCGCCCCTTCTTCCCTCCTTGGGGCCAGCCTCACGTCTCAGGCCTGGGGCCACTCTGCTCAGCCCGCCCCTCTCTCTGCAGTGCCCCCCGAACCTGCATAAGCTGGACGGCTACTACTGTGATCAGGAGCAGGTATGGCGGTGTTGGGGGCGCCTCCCTCTTCTGCCTCAGTACAGTGTGTTGTCTCCACCGCGACCACTGACGTGCCGGTCCCTTTTGTCTCCCTTTTGTCCCTTAGGGCCGCTGCTATGGGGGTCGCTGCAAAACCCGGGACCGGCAGTGCCAAGCCCTTTGGGGCCACGGTGAGTCTGGCTGGGAGTGGAAGAAGGGGCTCTGGAGGACCCGGAATCCACCATCTGGGGAGGGGGCAGGTTCTGGCTAAATGTGCGGCTCTCCAGCCTCTCAGGGACCCAGAGGGCCTGGGGGTCAGCCGGAACGGTGGAGGTGCAGGCTTAAGGTCCTGGGGTGGGTTCTGGGGTGACGCCTCACATCACCTTTCTGCAGCGGCTGCTGATCGCTTCTGCTACGAGAAGCTGAATGTGGAGGGGACAGAGCGTGGGAACTGCGGGCGCAAGGGGTCAGGCTGGATCCAGTGCAATAAGCAGTGAGTGCTGGTTGAGCCTCCCCAGCCCTGGGGCCTGGGGTTTTTTTTTTCTTTTTTCTTTTTTTTTTTTCGGAGATGGAGCTGTAATTTCTTCTAGGGTGTGCCTGTGAGTCTCAATGGGAGAATGTGTAAAAAAAAAATCAGAGTGTGAGGAGAAGGCAAATTCAAGTTTACTAGTTGGGTCAGAGGTCAGACTCAGGGCCCACTGTCTCTGTTCTGCCCCAACAGGGATGTGCTCTGTGGCTTCCTCCTCTGCGTCAATATCTCTGGAGCTCCTCGGCTGGGGGACCTGGGAGGGGACATCAGCAGTGTCACATTCTACCACCAGGGCAAGGAGCTGGACTGCAGGTGTTGGCTGGGACCATGGCGGGGGAAGGGGAGGTGGCAACTGTGACGGGGTGGGGGGCATGGGCGGAGGCTGGCTATGCTGTCTCCCCAGGGGTGGCCACGTGCAGCTGGCCGACGGCTCAGACCTGAGCTACGTGGAGGACGGCACGGCCTGTGGGCCCAACATGCTGTGCCTGGACCATCGCTGCCTGCCGGCCTCCGCCTTCAACTTCAGCACCTGCCCGGGCAGCGGGGAGCGCCGCATCTGCTCCCACCACGGGGTGGGTGCCTGGAACCCCGGGGATGGCGGGAGGGGCTTACAAGAGGGGACAGAGCCCTGCTTGCCTTGACCGCGGCCCCCCACCTCCAGGTCTGCAGCAACGAAGGGAAGTGCATCTGTCAGCCAGACTGGACGGGCAAAGACTGCGCCATCCACAACCCCCTGCCCACGTCTCCGCCCACCGGGGAGACAGAGAAGTACAAGGGTGAGGCCGCTGCTGCCCGGGGAGGGGTCTGTCTTCTTGCCTTGCCCTGCCTGTCCCGGCCAACCAAGCCCCGCCCTCCTCCCCAGGTCCCAGTGGCACCAACATCATCATCGGCTCCATCGCTGGAGCCGTCCTGGTTGCAGCCATCGTCCTGGGCGGCACGGGCTGGGGATTTAAGTAAGAGACACTCACGCCATGCCCCTTCCCCCCCACCTGTGTCCTGGGGCTTCTCAGAACCCCAGGCCATCAGAGCTGAGGGGCTTTTCTGAGAGGTTAGCTAAACCGGAGGTCGCAGGTCACGGGCCAGGCCAGCCATGCCACAGGCCTTGTTTTAACATTTTTTTTAAAGATTTTATTTATTTATTTTTAGAGGGAGAAGGGAGGGAGAGAGAGAAAGAGAAACATCAATGTGCGGTTGCTGGGGGTCATGGCCTGCAACCCAGCCATGTACCTTGAACTGGGAATCGAACCTTTGATGCTTTGGTTCGCAGCCCGTGCTCAATCCACTGAGCTATGCCAGCCAGGGCCTGTTTTAACATTTAAAAAAAATTAGTTGCTTACACTTTAAAGACCCAGAGACTTTACATTAACAATGCTGATTTTCCGCGTCTTGTCTGTAAAGTGAGACAGCGGGGCTCCGCGGTGCCTCATTGTGATCCAGACTGAGGGGGGTGAGCAGGGCGGCGCCCTGGGTGCGCCCTCTCTAGCCCCACCCAGCCGTGGTGCTCCGGGTGCCTGAGTCTCGGGCTCTGGAGCCGGTCTAAAACCCTCGGTGTGCTAAGGAGGGACCCGAGGCCCGGGGTCACACAGTGAGTTAGCTACAGAGTCCCAGGTATCTGTCCCTGGGCCTGGCATCGGTGTCCAGGACCCAGGGCCCCTGGCCCGTCTCTGGGGCAAGGGGTCTCACGGGAGCTCTCGGCCCCTCCCGGAGAGCAGGTCACAGATGGTTTCTTGTTCTCTCTCTGCCCACCCTCTCCTTGGCTCCTGAAGAAACATCAGGCGAGGAAGGTATGACCCGACCCAGCAGGGGGCAGTGTGATGCCTGCCACCTCATCCCTCCCACTGTCCGTCTCCATCTCATTTGTCACCTCGCATTCTGTGGATGGGACCTAAGGGCTGGCTCCCCTGCCCCGCGGTGCTGATGTCACCACAGGGGTGGGAGAACCCACTCCCGGAGGGAAGTCCTCAGCCACTGCCTCTGGCCCACCCATCCGCTCAGGCGTGGTCTGTTTGCTCCCATCCCTCCCACGTCCCTCCTTCACCCAGATCAGTCCTGGCCCTATCCCGGCCCCCCGGCCCCCACCCCCGGGAAGGGAGCCTCCCTCTGCATCCCATTTGTTTCGTCTGTCACGTCACTGCTGTCTGCCTTTGCACCAGATCCCCTCCCTGGCCAGCCTGTGACTGGCTGTCTCCAGGGCGCCGCACTTGCCTGGGGCCCAGCTTGGAGGGGTCTTCCTCTGGGCCCTGCCTCCTGTGCTGCCCCGATGTCCCCTCTCCCTTCCAGGTCTGGAGGGGCCTAAGTGCCACACCCCTCCCTCCAAGCCTGGCACCCACGTCTCCGCCCGGCACCGGGAAGCTGCCCCCGCCCAGCCGTGGAGGGAGGCACCGTTGCACTGTCTTCCAGGCCCAAGCCTTCCCACTCCCGGCCCCACAGGGGTTTGGTTAGGGGGCTGCGGCCCTGCCCTTCATACCACCAGGGTGGACCAGGCCTGGGGCATTTCCCTCACGGGCCCCCACCCGACCTCACGCGGCTTTGGCCTTGTACACCAACTCTCTTCTGTGTGAATGTAGCGTCCATCATCACAGTGGTGGGGGGAGGGGGGGAGGGGTGCCCCCGGGGGCGTGGCCTAGGGGGGCCCTTCCTCCAAACCAGCAGCTGGGACAGGGTTCCGGCTCTCTGGGCCTTCGGGAGAGGGGGCTGAGATCAAACTTTTTTAAAAACTGAATCTTAACCTATGAATGTAACTCTGGGGGTGCTGGGCCCGGGCAGTCGTGGGACGTTTTGGCCATCTGTGGGCGGGGCTGGAGGAACGAACTGAGGCGTGGCCCTCCCCTGGGAGGACTACACCTGGATGGAAGCTTCTCTGGGAACACTGACGCCCCCAGCTGGGCGGGGCCGCGCCCTCCCAGCCCTGCTGAGGCCGGGGAGCAGCGTGAGCGCCGACCCAAACCAAAGCTGCCTGCTCCACGCCCGAGCCCGGATTACGGGCGCGGCGACCCCACGTCCCAGATTGTCTTCAATTCAAAGTGGCCATCCTGCCGTCCCTGCCAGGACGCATGCATTTGGGGGTCTAGAAAATGCAGCCCCTTAAATAAAGTGGCACCTCCCCCCTTTCAAGAAGGGCGATTCTGGGACCGACTCAGGGTTTAGGTGCCCCCTGGCACGGCCTAGTGGCCCCAGGCTGGGCCACCTTTTTCCGTGAGGACTTTCCCACGTAGCGGAGGCCTGAGGTGGCCCAGTGCCTGGAGGGTCGGGAGTTCTGCCTGTGATGTGCATGAGGAGGTAGGAAAAGGCGGGTCTCATGGGTGGTCTTCAGCTTCTAGAAAAGTCCTCAAGGCCCCGTCAAACCCTCTCCGCCCCTTACCCCCACCCCAGGGCCGAGTAGCAAGTTTACAGTTGTTTCCCCCTCATGTCCGCGGGTCCCCACTGCAGCGGAGGCTGAGGGAGACTGGTGGAGGCCGGGCACACTTCCTCAGTCCTCCGGCAAACAGCCCTGCCCGCGGCCTCCCCCCCCTCCCCCATCCCTGCTCGGGACAGGGGGGCTCTGGCTCCTTGACCGCTGAAGACCAGCTGGCAGGGGCATGATGGGGGTGTAGCTACCTATGGATGAAAGCCACAAACGGAGCCCCCTTCCGGGGGACCCCCACCCAGACTCAGCAGGGATTTCTGAATACCCCAGGGCCTTCTGAGCGGCCTGTGTTAGTCCCCCTGCTCCTGGGACAACTTGGAGGAGGAATCATGGAGGAGGAGGCTCCCCATTTATCTGCACCCCCCCCCTCAGGGCAAACTGGGGACTGAGACCCATTGACACCCTCTAGGGTGACTGGATACGTTACAGTGGGGTCCTCAGGACTGAGCTTCAGCTGGCACTGCCCTAGCGAGGGGGTGGGTGGAGTACCCCTCTGGCCTGCCCTGCTCCACCAGCACCCCGAACTGGGGCAGGGGCAGGGGCGGGAGGGCGAGGGCTGGGTTTTGAACTATCGCTGTGATACCTTAAGGCACCCTCTGAGGGTGCACACGTGCGCACAGGTGGCGACGCGTCTGGCACAAGCATTTGGATCCACGCCTCTGCACAAGTGTGAACACCCCTGCACACACGGACGTGGCTGTGTGTGCGCACGTGGGGTGGGGTGGGGTGGGGTATGGAGAACCTACGACGTCGTGTGACCAGGCCACGCGGCTCCCAGCCACCCGCGTCCTCCTGCCCAGACCCTGGCAGTGCCCGGGGGTGACTGGAGGCTGCACCGGCCTGGGCCTAGAACTGGCTCCATATTGCATCCTGTATATATGTCATCAAGGCTCGGGGTGGGGAGGCAGGGACAGAACACCAATTAAAGATCAAGTCTGGGGGCTCACGCCAGCCTGTGTCTCTCCTTTGTGTCAGTGGCCGCACTGTGATAGGGCGGGGGGACCCTTCCCTGTCCTCCCTGGCCCTGGAAGGTGCGTGGTGATGGGTGATGACGGGCGGGGGGGGGGGGGGAGGGTGGGCCCTGAAGGCAGGAAGTGAGCCCCTGGGGGCTGGGGGGCTGGGAGGCAGGGTGGAGTTTTCCACTGGGAGCCAGGAAACAGACACGGGCTGGGTGGAGGGTCTGGCTCTTCTGCTGCCTCCGCTCTCCTAACGAAGATCACTGCCCTCCAGGTTCAAAGCAGAGCAGAGGGAGGGGGAGCGCATTGGAAAGCCTCTAACCCAAGGCAGGAAACTCCACTTCCCTTTTATGGCTGAAGCGGGAGAGGCCTGTGCTCACCTAAACCCCCAAACCTGGTCCTCAGGGCAGAGCGCTCTTGGGCCCCAGGGAGTTTGTTCTCGCCCCACCACCTCGGCTGCCTGCTGCGGCCCCTGCGAGGCTGAGAGCTCCCCCCACCCCCTGGGGCCCTGTCTGAGCCAGATAGGTATGATTCTTATTTAGATTTTTCTGAGTGGCTGACAAGCTTACTTTTGAGTTTTACACAGTAGACATTGGAAATAGCAATGTGCGTGGTGCTGAGGTGGGCAGAAGCCCAGCCCCCTGCCACGTCCAGGTCACCGCAGGGCAGGACCGGCCAGGCCAGGCCGGCTCCCCAGTCGTTGAGGCAGGACCCTGCCAGGTGTGACGATGGGCAGCCAGCGTCACTGGTCACTGCTGCCCTGCAGGGCCAGGCTGTGTCGGGGGACAGCACTGGAGCCCCAGCTGACCTCAGGACTCCTTTCCACCCCCAGCACGGAAGCGCCTTCTAGGGCTGGCTGGGAACTCCTGGGTTCACGGAGGGCCGCCCACAGGGAGTCACTGCCCAGTGGCCGTGGATCAGCTCCACTGGTCCTGAACCTCAAGGCCACCACAGCTTCCCTGTCACTTGCAGAACCTGGCCCCACCGAGACTGCTGGGTGTGACACCACAGTGACCATCATCAGGACAGGGTCCTTCCAAAGGGAAGTCCGAGTCCACGCGAGTTCCTCGGGCCTCTCCCGCCACGGCACACCCAGCTCCGGCCGTGCGCCCCACTGCCCGAGTGGGGACAGGCCCGCTGCAGGCGTCCTGGCGCCCGCAGGCCCAGGGGCTGCTCCGGCACTCTCCACGCTCAGCACACGCTCACGGCGGACTTGAGAGCGCCCCGCAGCGAAGGCAGGCCCGGCGCTCAGGCCCGGGACCGCGCCAGGCATACCTCCACCTCTTGGAGTGGCCTCCAAGGGGGCCTCGCCGTCCTCACTCCCTTAGTGGCCTTACTCCAGTGGCAGAAATGCACTGAAAAGCCAAATCTGTCACTGCCCTTCAAGTCCCCAGAGGCTGGTCCTGGAGGCTGGCACCAACCAGAAGCCCCTCCCAACCACGCCGCCCCACCTGGCACCCCGACACACACAAGGGAAAAGGGTTCCCTCCCAGAGGTCCCCCAGTCCAACCCCAGCCCTCTCACGCGGAGGGCAGCGAAGCCTTCTCCGTGTCCTTTCTTTCTCTGCCACACCCCCAGGTGTCTGCTGGGTGCAGAGAGGCAGGCTGTCCCACAGGGGCGCCCTGCCCCCCAGCTCAGCACGCGCCGTCTGACCGGGCATGGCCTCTCCCTGGCCGGGCAGAGCAGGGTCACAGAGGGGCTGGGGTGGTGGCACTGTCCAGGAGCAGACAGACATGTACCGGTCTTATCTTTTCCTCCAGACCACTTTGGGCCTGGGGCCGTGTGGCTCTGGGAGTCCTGCTAGCTCCAGGGGAGACAATGAGAGAGGTGAGGACAGGGAATGAGGGGCGGAAGGGTGGGGAGGAGATACCAGGAGCAAGAAATAGCAGCGGCGGGCAAGGCGCTGGGGAGAGTGAGCCGCTGGGAGCTCCGGGGTCACGGCCATGTCCTCCACGGCCAGGACCGCATTTCAAGTGCCCACGGCCACGTGCGGCCGGTGGCTGCCGTATCGGAGAGCGAGGTCAAGACGGCAACGATGCTGTTAAGTGGCAACACTTAAACCCGAGAAACGGAAACGGGGCAGAAGAAAGGAAACAAACTACAGCAAAAAGCACTTGGATGGGCGGCAGCAGACAAGACTCGCTAAAGGCAGAGGGGATCTGCGTGCACGTTTCTGGAAGGTCAGCGAGGAGCTAGGATGGCTTTGGCAGTCACAACGCTAACGGCTACACGTCAGTGAGCATTGTGACTCAAGCTATCGCCATCGTGTCCTTGAGGGTCCTAAGATGTGGTTCCAGCCTGGAGGCCAGTCTTGGAGGCGACTCCGGGAACGTGCACTGGCGGTCCTCGGGAAGGGCAGAGGTGCTCCAAGGGCCCACGGCCACCTGGACCTTTGGGAGGGAAGCATCTCCCGGCTTCGTGAGGTCGACGGGCCCACAGAGTCGTGGGTAATGACATCCCCTGTGCAGAGCCCTGGCGAGAGCCTTCCACCCGATCCCACTCTGCGTCCTGGGTCCGCTGTTTATAAGGGGACACGGTGCCCTCAGTCCACCCCTGGCATGCTGACACATCGCCGCGCTTGGCCGCCCTTTGCTCTCTGTGCAAAGCTCTTCATGCGGTCTGTCTGACTGTGCACAGAGACCCATCCCTGGGGGGAGGGACAAGGGCAGCAGTGTCCAGGATACTCACTGGCTCCGTGCCATCTCAGGGACAGCCCGGGCCGCTGGGCTCCACTGTGGAGTCCCCACTGCCTTCCCTTTTTTTTTTTTTTTTTATTAACTTGAGAGAGAGACATCAATTTGTTGTTCCATTCATTTATGCATTCACTGCTTTCTGCATGTGCTTTGACCGGGGATAGAACCCACAACCTTAAGGTGTTGAGATGGCACTCTAATCAACTGAGCTGCCCAGCCAGGGCCCCGCTGACTTCTTGGGCAAAGCTTCGGTTGGGCTCCAAAGTCGTAACTGCCCCACCCCCGCCCCGGCCCCTCGTGCACAGTCCTGGCTTCCAGCCACCTGAACCCCTGCCCACTTGGCAGCCTACAGCCGCCCTGACAAGTGTCTAACCAGCTGCCAATCTCTATTCTCCTCAGGAACCGTCTGCTTCTCCCTGGCAGCTGTAGTGCCCACTTGGGTTTAAAAATAAACTCACTGTCTGCCTTTCTCCAGCCTGACCCTGTAACTGCCCCCCGGGTCGAGCCTGACCCTGGCTGCCTCTGAAAACAAGATGCCACCGTCACTCCAGAGGCCACTGCCGGGAACGTATCCCCGCATCTCCTCCACTGAGGACAGACTGTCGGGAGTTCATCCCAGGGAACTTCGTTTCGTCACGAGGCCCCGGTCACCTCTAATCTGAGGGTCATTCCTCGGTGGAGGATTTAAGCCCAGGAGTGGGGTAGTGGGAGGCAGGGCCCGCCTTAGGGAGAGAGAGAGACTCCCAGGGTCGCCCAGACTGATGTCATTACAAAATCCTAGTCTCCAACCCTAACTCACAGCAACCCCGTTGCTCATAGCAACGGTGCAGGCGCACCTGCCACCTGCATCTACCTGGTGGGCGTGCCTCCTGCTCCTGCCATTTAAGTCTGCCTTCACCCAGACACCCAGACACCCCTCCCCTCCGACGTCACACGCAGTCTGAAACTCTACTGTTAAGGCCACACTGGGCCCGGCCTTCATTCTCACCGTGCTCTTGGGTCCTCCTCCCGACCCTGTCCACCTTCTGAGGACATCGTCCTGCCACTCACCAGTCCCCTCCCCCGCTACCTTTGCCTTCCCGTAACCCAAGGCCTTTCCAGCCTTAAACACAAAAACAAACACCACCCTCTGGCCAGCAGCCCACACGTCTTTATAGCCACCTTTCTTGGTAGAATAGCTGCTCCCTCCACTGCATCCCATCCATCACGCATCCCGTTCTTGGAGCAAACGCCTGGGATCGCCCCCTCCAAAGCCACCTGCTTTTCCTCCCCATCCCCTGGTTCCTGGTCAGCCCCGCTCCTCCGGGGGCTCCTGTCCAGTCCCCCCTCAAGCCTGGAGCTCTGGCTCACCAGTCTGACCCCCACTTGCGCCTCCGGGTCACTCCAGGCCCATCTTCCCTTTTTGGTCCCAACCTTGGGAAAGTCCTCCAGTCCCTTGAAGGCTCTCGTCCTTGGACCTCCCGCCCACTTACGAGTTCACCCCTCACTTTATCTGGCCAACACCCTCCAGGTCTCCATTTCTGTCGCTTTGTTTCAGAGAGCCAGGCCGGAGGACTCTCCAGCCCCATAGGCTGCGGCAGCACGGGGAAAGGGGGCCGAGGCTGCCTTTTCCAGGGTCATGTCCCAGCCAGTCGTCTGGCGCCTGCGACGTTCGTGGTGCTTCATACATGTTTGTTGAAGGGACAGTGGCAGTGCCAGCCAGCGACTCACGCAGGCTGAACGGGTGTGTGCTGCACTAGGAGGAATGAAATGGAACGTGAAAACCGCACCTGAAGATCCAGACTGGCCCACAGCTGTTCCGAGTGCCTGAGGATGAGCCGGAATCGGAGTGATATGCTGGGTGTGGGCGCGGAAGCTTCATTGGGGGACACACCCCGCGGCCTGCGCCACCGCCGAACTTCCGTCCCGCGGCCCGGCAGGAAGGAAGGAACGGACACGTCACGCTTCCGGCGCCCAGGGAGGCACCTCGGCCTCTGAGGCCATGGGACGCAGGGCCCCTAGGCAAGGCGAGCTTCCCACGGCCCGGCACGGACCAAAACCAGCAGCGCGGACGATCCTCACGCTCGCCAAATGCGCCAGGGCCATAACCAGCGCCTTCACCGGTAAGGAAAGCCAGCCTCACAGGACGCGTCTCCTTGAACTACGTTGCTTCTAACACTCATCTGCCACTTATATGTAAAGGTCTTTTCTGCAACTAGATGTCACCTGAGGTCTTGCTTTCTATGGGTTTGCATCTTCTGCGGAGCCTTTCCGTAGAACCTTTGTGCGGGACCATCCACCGCGCCCTAACCACCGAACACGGGTGAGGGCGCCCACGCACCGCCGGTCCCGCGGCCCAGAGAGGGGAGGGCAGAGCTCGGAGGCAGAACAGGCCCGCTGCTCCCGACACGAGAGCCAGCCACCCTTCAAAGGACTTTTATGGGTTCTTCCCTTTTCAGAGTATTTCATAAATGTCAACTATTTATAGTGTTTACTTACTGAAATACTTGCCCAGAACCCCGGGCACTTACGAAAGAATAAGAGGTAAAGAGACAGTCCTGATGATCAGTGTTGCTGAAAGCGGGTGGAGACCAGACCCCTGTTTACCCAGAAGAGACTGCAGAATCCAAGAGATGGTCCTAAGAAAGTATCCACTTCTCACTTGGTTCTTCCTGCAAAGCCCCCAGTCCATGTGGCTTCTGTGGAAATGCCTACAATCATGGGAACCACACTAGCTCAAAAAGCAACAGATCCATCAGAAAACTTAAAACCGTAACCAAGCCCCGCCTCCCGACAAGTCCTAGAGCAGGTGTGTGACAACCACTGCTATTTCTCAGAGCGAGTCTTCGCTTGCTCGGCTGCACGGGCCCTCATAAACCATTCCCCTTGGAGGCGCCCGAGCCTACCCACGTTCCTCCTAAATCACGACGCCCAGACACCGGGAGGACAGCCCGTATGCCATGCCCTGCACGGCGGGAGCCCAGCGCCTTCCCCAGCGAGGAAACCTTGTTTCTACGGGAACAAAACTGCGCTTTGATCAGACCTCATTGGGAATGCGTATTTCATTGGCCTTCCTCTTGCCATGATTTGGCTTAAATGTATAGATATTAAATCTGAGAATATTCTTTGAAAGCTAGATTTAACGCAGTTTTTAGGAAGACGCCAAAACTACATGTCAATCCTTGTTCAGAGCATTTATTACATGAAAATGCTAGATATGACCACCAAGGCGAGACTGCCTAAGACCCACCATTAAGCATCTGCATGGTCTTTTCCTTTTGGTACGTGGGGCAGATTCGCTTCTGTGCAGCGAGCTCTCTTGTTCTCTCGAGAACATGGGGCCGTGGCGAGGCCACCGTGTTACCGGCAGCCGGAAGTGTGAAACTGAAGGCATCCACAGCTGTGCCGTCTGCTTAAGTGGTCATTACGAAGCGAAAGTGGTGGCAGGAAGACCACCCCAAGATGCAGTAAGTGAAAAACAGTTGGGGAGAAAAACTGTTGGGAAGGGGTATTTACTTTTTATCCACTTAAGATATATCGGTGGTTTTAGTTCTTAAGATGTGCATGTGTATTACTTTCTTAAATATCAACGAGAATTATCTAAGTGTGGAAGTTGCAGACCATTTTTATTTCCTGCCTGCCTACCTTCCTGGGTTTAAAGATGGATACATGCATGTGTGCTTTTAAAGGAGAGACAACGGTAACATTGACTTTCTAGGGACCGGGCAATTGTTGATGTAGTTTGTTTGCTATTTTCTGAGTTATCCAGGTTTTTTATAAGGAGCACGTAATAATACCTTTATAACCAGAAAAAAGTCATTAAAATAAAATAGGCCAAAAAAACCCCCAACAAACCAGCAGGCAGTGGTAACTGTGTTTACAAAGAGGCACCAGTCATTGACTTGCGCCCTGAAAAAGGGCACGTTTGTTGCCTATAAACTAGGCCCCGTAAAGTTAAGAACTTAGAAAAAGCTTTAGAGCACTTACATTTCATTGTTTGTGGTCTGTGTTATAATGCATCAGCTGTGCTCATGGAAAGTTATTGCATGTGCACTCTCAGTAGGCATTCCCATCAAACCTCTGTGTTCCCTCGAGAACAATTAAGTTTAAGTAAGTTCTCTCCTTTTGGTGCCTCTGATTTTGGATTTGGGGTCCTGCAGCCTGCTGTTACTAAAGATAGCTGTAATTCTGTTACATAAATGCTTTGCTAAGCAAAAGCAGACATCGATATGCTTGTATGTACATAAATATTTCTGAAAAGAAATGTTAAACAGTGATTACCTCTGATGAATGGAAATAATATGAGGATTTTCACTTTTTAATATCCTTTAGTATTGACAAAAATTCTTTATTTTGTTTTAGTAAGTTTATTCATTTTTAATTGTGCTAAAAAAACAAAACTTACCCTCTTAATGATGTTTAGGTGTTCAGTTCAATAGTGCTATCTTCACATTTATATTACAGATTTCCAGAACTTTTCCATCTTGCAAAATGGAAACTCTACATCAACAACTTATCAACAACTCATTTCCCTAACTCCCAGCAATCACCATTCCACTCTCCATTCTTTGATTTTTCATGACGGTAAATATCGTGTGTAAGTGGAACCCTGCAGCCTTTGTCCTTTTGTGACTGGCCTGTTTCATTTAGTGCAATGTCCTCCAGACTCGTCCCTGGGACAGGCCTTTCTTCGTAAGGCCGAATCCAGTCCACTGTATGTATGTAATCTATCTTCTTTATCCACTCACCTGCCCTCATAGGTGAGTCGCTTCCACTTCTTGGCTACGGTGTATTCCCTATGCTGTAATAAACACGGGTGTGGAAACACCTCTGTGAGATTCTGCATTGGGTCATTTTGGATACATACCCAGAAGTGGAACTGATAGATTAATAAGATTTTTATAAAGTAGTTTGGCTGCTCACCTGAGTTTGGGCTGGCAGGGCTATTAAATTGCTACTGATGAAATTATAGAACCAGAGAACTGCCACAGACAGGGAAGGCTGAAAAGCGTTCCTCCTTGCACGACTTCTTACTCTTCCTGCAGCAACACAGAGACCCTGCATGTAGTTTCTGCTCATCGTTTCCCTAGTAACTGACTGAAGCCTCTTCCCTCCTCTGTGACGAGGCCTCCAAACACAGGTCCGAGCTGAACCAACTGTTTATTTGCTAAAATAAACAACCGGGTAGGGTTGCCGATGCTAGCAAATACAAGTGCAGGAGGCTCAGTTAAATTTGAGTTTTGGATAAACAACACATTTTCAAACCATCAGTATGTTCCATGCAATATATAACAAGTATTCCCTGGCATTCCAGTTTAATCAGGCGGCCTGTGTCTTATCTGGCAACCCCAAGTCAAGGGCCGTGGGCCCCTGCCCAGGACATCTATTCTAGGCCAGCCTAGGTGGACCTGTTCACAGCCTCCTCCAGCAGTGCCTAGCTGTGCTGCTGCATTTCTCACCTCCCCCCGACTCACCGCACAGAAACAGCCCCCAACCCCGCCCTGACGCATACCCTTAGCTTGCATCTACCCTTTCTTCTCCCTGCAATTCCCCAGGATCTCAGCCCCCTCCTCAGAAGGGCTGGCTCAAATGGCCACTCGCTGCCTAAGGGCAGTAAGTCCCCACCCCACACTTTTTTTTTTTTAAGATTTTATTTATTTATTTTTAGAGAGGGAAGGGAGGGAGATAGAGAGAGAGAGAAACATCAATGTGCGGTTGCTGGGGGCCGTGGTCTGCAACCCAGGTATGTGGCCTGACTGGGAATTGAACCTGCGACACTTTGGTCCGCAGCCCGCGCTCAATCCACTGAGCTACGCCAGCCAGTGCCACACTGTCTTTTAAATCAACAAGCCCCAGAAGCACACTACTGGAATGGAAGGGCACAGTCACAAGCAGGTCTAAACCATCACGGGCTCCAGCGCTGCAGACCCTTGCTCGATCATTTCCCTCTCTGAACATGAAGTAAGCAATCCACTGGCAATCGGCACTTACCCTGTCCCCAGGGCTTTTTGCCATTAAAAGCGTCTTAAGGAGCCCAATCCCCGTGCAGACCACTCTGAGGTCACAGCCTGTCACCACTCTCAGCAGCACCTGGGGCCAGGTCTAACGGGTCTCTGCCTGCTGGGCAGACAGCGGAGCTGCAGCAGGCTTCAAAAAAAAGGGGGGGCGGGGGGAGGACAGGCCAAAGGAGCTCCCTGTCAGTGTTCTTCAATGTCCCCAGTGGAAAGATACATTTTCACTTCCACAGGACTACACACACTAAAAATAAAACCAGAGAGAGCTACCCAGCTCTGTGTCAGTTTTCCCCACGGTCAGGTCCCATTCAGGTCACTGGTTATGCTCGAGAACCGGTGATGAACAGTCGCTCGGTTCCGCTGTGCCCGGAGCTGCAGGCTGCCGGCCAGCCCGTGCCCTCTGCGCGGGGCCGCGGGCGGAGCAGACAGGGTGCTGGGGGAGACATTGCGGCCCCGGGTGCAGGAGAAACCCGGTCAGCTCTTCCTCGGGGCGCCGGCAGTGGGCTTCCTCTTCTCTGACAGCGTGTCAAGGGCAGGGCAAGGAAATGCGGAGCCACTTCCTCAGGGACTGAGAGGGCAGGAGAGAAGACCAGCTGACAGCCAACTTTGTCACCATGTCATCATCTCTTTTCCCGATTCTGAGTCACTTCCCAGTTCCTCAAACGAGACATTTCTAAGGAATGACACGGACATGTTCACGTACAAGGTGTGTGGTTCCTTTTGCATGGGCTCAGTCTCAGTCATAAACCGGGCGTCCTGACCCTCCCGAAGTCCTGGTGACTCCAGGCAGCCGCCAGTCATCCTGAGCCAGCAGAGAGGGTGACATCCCTGGGCCACGTCAGTCTAGCCCTCCTGGAAACACAGGAAATCACCACCTCCCTGCCTTTTACTCCAGCTCACGTTTCCTGTGATTCCCAAACCTTAGCATACGGAAGAATGACCGAGAGAGAACATTTGGGTGGTACGCTTACTCGCTACCTTCCGGTGATGGTTAGTTACTCAACTAGACACTAAAAAAGGGTGCATTTCACTGCATGTAAATTATAATAAAAACCTTTTTAAAAATCACCTACAGAACTCGTTAGCTCTGACTGTGTAGGCCTGAGATGGGCCCAGTGAACCTACAATGTGATGGGCACTCCCTGCTGTTCCTTACACTGGGGGTCCAACGGTCTCCTTCAGAGAAAATGCTGTGGGACCAGCGAGGCCCACCCAGCAGAGACCCACCTCGCCCTCCACGGGAAAGCCGCACGAACAGGTGCACCTGCACCCTCATCTCAGAGCAGAGGACGCTGGACTGAGCCACTGAGCAATGGCTGCGCACACCTGGACTCTGCTCTGAGCTCCGCTTCAACCTCCTGTTCTGCCCCCCCCACCTCAGTGCAACAGGCTTCCGGTCTAACCGAGGCAGGCAGACCCTGTACTGTCTAGTAACGTAAGCCATGAAAACGTAGAAGTACTGTTTTAAATTCTATGTAGCAAAGAAAACATTTTATCTTTGATGCCAACACCTATTCGAGGTATTAATAATCCCTGTTTTGATGGTAAATCTGACCAAAAGCGCACTTTTAGAACTAGCAGTGACATAACTGCTCCCACAGCTTTCAAGCAGCTCGGTTTACTACCAAATATGGCTGGCTACCCGGCTTAGCACCCGAGCTGTGCTGCTGAGGGTGGGCCCTCTGCGTGACCTTCAGTCCGCTGTTCCGGCCTGGGGGAACAGAGGGTACTGTTGCAGTAAATGCGACCCTTTCCCACACCTGTCTTTGCTCAGAAGGTAGAGGAGAGTGACCGAGACTGGCCTATGGCAGTGGGGAGCACCCCTCCCGGAAGGCACTCCTCTCGAGAACCAAAGGGAGCCAGACCCAGGTGTGTTACCTGTTTCTGTGCTTAGGCCTCAGACTCCCCCTCCTCCCGCGCAAGGCCACCTACCCTCCCCAGATCAGGATGCCATAAATACACCGACCCACGGGGCTGCAGCAACCCCAGAATTCTAATCCAGCTGTGACAAAAAGGCATCTTGCCCTGGCTGGTGTGGCTCAGTGGATGGACGGCTGGCCTGTAAAACCGAAAGATCACTGGTTCGATTCCCAGTCAGGGTGCATTTCTGGGTTGTGGGCCAGGTGCCTGGTTGGGGGCATTGGAGAGGCAACGGATCCATGTTTCTCTCCCTCTTTCTTTGTCCCTCCCTTCCTCACTCTCTAAAAATAAATAAAACCTTACAAAAAAAAAAAAAGGCATCTCAACCTCAAACCTCTCAGTTTTCCTGCTCACACATTTGCAGTGACATCAACTTCCAGGTGAATGAACGTACAGGAACAGGGTTTTGTTTCAGGATTTCTGGGTAAACCACTAAGGTCTTGGGTACCATTTTAGACAAACAATAGGGTAATATCCTCAATGTGACATTTCCTGGCAACGGAGTTTTCAAGCTTGGGAAAAGATGCACAGACCACAGATGAATCTTCTAAACTGTATTTGGAACTGACAAAACATTTGGAACTGACAGAAATCTTTCTGGAGACAAAGCCCTGAGCACAGGGTCTGTCTCCAGCCACAGAGTTCAACATCAACTGTACAGACAAAAGTAGCAACGAGGGATCTTTGGCACTGGAAGGGGTAACCCTTAGCTGCTCATACAACACCCAAACTGTACACCAGGTATTAGATTGATTGCTGGTTAATAGTTGAATTTTACATTTAAATTACCTTAAAAAGTTGGAAGGCCCAGCTAAGTTTTTCAGTATCAATATCCTAACCACGTGTAACACTTAGCACCCGAGGCAGAGACTTCTGTAAGAGATTTAAAGAAAACATAACGAGTACAATAAAGAGAAAGAACTTCCAATCTCAAAAGCATGTAGCCAAGTGTTTTTGTTGATCCAGCAAGCCCACACTGAAACGCAGAACTCTTACTGCTGTAATTTCTGCAGAAATTTTACACAGGGGTAGGACTTTCTTCTGTCTGAACTCCTGGATTTTGGAATGCTATGGATCACACAAAACCCAAACCGATCCGACATCATCACTCAAAACCACAACTGCACTGGTGACAACATATAAAATCTTCTAAATGCTCCATGATGTGTGGCCAGAATGAGTGACAAACATGTAATTCAACTTAATGATTCTAATATCTGATGGTGACTGTGAACCGTTCCAGATTCATGATCTGTAGGTGAGTTGCAATTTTGTTTCCAAACTCTAAACAGTATAGGTGAAGGACTTTATTATTTTCAGGTGTTAAAGCTCTTCATGCGATTACATGATTTTATTTTTTTAAGATTTTATTTTTAGACAGAAGGGAAGGGAGGAAGAGAGAGGGAGAAAAACATCAATGTGTGGTTGCCTCTTGCACACCCCGCACTGGAGACCTGGCCTGCAACCCAGGCATGTGCCCTGACTGGGAATCGAACCGGCGACCCTTTGATTCGCAGGCCGATGCTCAATCTACTGAGCCACACCAGCCAGGGCTACATGATTTTATAAAGACAAAATTAATCTAATACTGGGACCTTTCTATTAAAATGAACAGCAATGGTTTATCTTTGACTTCAGGTAATTTTCTTCAGCCAGGAAAGATTCCCTTTAGAAAAAGGCATTTCTTGAATTAAGTTCAAGTATAACATATTTGCCTTTTACTGAATGCTGGCTGGCCAAAAGTTATCTTGAACTGTATGTTATTTTTAGAAGTGTCCTGTTCCTTAGATCAGACAGAAAACACAGAGACAGATATTCATAAGCTTAAGGATAAAGCACAGGTATGGCTAATAGGAGTAACATTTAATTCCCTTCTCGGTACAAACCGCTCAGAGCAAGCAGGTTGCTCTGAACCATCACGGACCCCTGTGACCACGAGCACTGAAGGACACTTCGCTACCAACCATCACAGTTCTTCCAACTTTGTTTTCTGAAGCTCCGAGCTGAAGACAAATGACCAGCAGTAGTTCGTCTTTTAATACCTTTTACCACGGGCCTGGTCTCACTGCTTCGTACCACTCCTGAGAGGTAAGTGGCTCCCGAGACTTGGAAAAGTAAACTGCCTAACTTCATACCAAGAAGAAATGACAGAATTAAGGTACCTAATGATGTTTTTTTTTCCCCCTTTAAAGATACAGGTGTCCTTCTAAACGACATGTAGGAGTTCTGATATTCAGAAACATTTTAGAAGGCAAAGTTCATTTTTATCAAAATGATCTATAGACAGAAATGATTCATCAAGGAAAATCCCCAGAAAAGCTGACTTCGAATGAAGCAACACACTTGTGGTTTTAAATGAAATAATGAAACAGGCAAAACTAAGTCACTGAGCAAACTCCAAGCCACAAAACGTACATTTCTTTAGGAGGAAATGTTCTCTAATTTCCCCCTGAAATTTGAAGGAAAAAAAAAAAAAGGTCTGTTCATTTTACAACTCTCTCTGAATAACAGATTTTAGGGAAGAGGAGCAGAGCACACACCACAGCTAAATAAACCCACCAGCGCACTAAAGTGTATAAACACGGTATCAGCACCCTGGTTCTAGTATGTGAAGAACTCAACACTCAGCTTCTGGTCAGAGACGTAAATGCCACATGACAGAGCACGTCTGTCTTACACAGCAATTCAAAGGAACAGGATTTTGATAGGAAAAAAAATGCTGGGAGGCTTTTTATCCAAGTATCTGACAGTTCCAGAACAAAAGCTGGAATATTTTTATAGATTCCATGTAGACCCAATCAAAGGGTTAAGCTAGACACGGACAAGGCCATTTTCTTTTTTAAATATTTTATTTCTTTTTAGAGAGAGGGGAAGAGATAGAGAGGGACAGAAACATTGATGTGTGGTTGCCTCTCATATGCCCCCTACTAGGGACCCGGCCTGCAACCCAGGCATGTGCCCTAACCGGGAATCAAACCAGTGACCCTTTGGTTCACAGGCCGGTGCTCAATCCACTGAGCTACACCAGCCAGGGCTGACAAGGCCATTTTCTTACTATAGGCTCACAGATGTCATTAGGTGAAAATCTGGCAGACTCTCATGTTCCAAGGCTGAAGGAAATATATACTAAGAAAGCAGTGAGAATTGCGAAACCCATGTCACAGTGAAAACTTCAGTGAGAGAATAAGATTTTTAAATGTGTGTGCACTTGTGACGTGATTTAGGGTATCTTTCCACGTACTCTCAGAAGGTGAACAATCATCCGGACACCAAGGACAACACTGGCATCAGAACCCGCCGAGGCGGAACACCAGGGGCACTGCGTGTGAAACCGAGGGGACGCTTCTGGCGCCGAGCGTCTGCCTGGAATTTCTGCCGCACTCCTTCCTTTTCCATCACTCCCAAGTCCCCACCTTCCCGCAGGCAAAGCCACGCTGGCCTCCTCCAGGCTCTGACGACATGGATGTGAGTGTATGTGAATTCTCTGTCTCTCAATGAACAAATCTGCTTGAAGCTATAGTGACGTAAGAATTAACAGGCAGTTCTTTAGCTTAGCTAGGCTTACATGTTTAAAATCTTGCTTGTATTCTTAGAATTATGTAATTTCTTTATTCAACATTTGGTTTGAAGGAAACAGTGCATGTCTATTAATTATGCAGGATACATACAAACTTTCCAAAATTTCCCCGGCAGTCTCATCTGAGCTTATTTTTTGCTGAAGATGTTTAGAGATGCTGAGGAACTTCTCTAGGTCAAAATTTACAGATTTAAAAAAAAAAAAAAGCAACAGCAACAGCAGCAAAATAAAGGTAAATGCATGGCTAGAAAAATAAGCTTAAATTTTCCTGAGTTTCTTTTGTTTGAAGGTGGGAGTGAGAGAAACACAATGGAGAACAACAAAGAAACAAAGAAAAACAACTCCACAAAGGTGCTGTTCTACGATTCTCCTAGATAATGGACAACTGGTGCTTTAAAATCAAGACAGAAGGAAATAGTATTTTTGGAATTTCCAAGTCAGAAGAGGCCTGAGATAGTTCCCGCTGGGAAAGAGTGGGACGCCCAGAATGAGCGCTCCCTGGGGAGGCAGGAGCCCCGCCCCTTCGGCCCCTACCAAGCTCTGCCCGGCAGCGGCTCATAAACCGCAAGACAAACGACGTGAGCGTGGAGGGCAGGGCTCTCCGACACAATACAGGATTAAAAAAGGCAATAAAATATCGCAAAGTGTGAGTGTTATTGAACCATTAATGTTCGTCACTGACAAAGAGATATGCTTACTAATGTATTTGTGGGGAATAAACACTGAAATTCTCTTTAGGTCTATTTATAGAAAAAAAATCCCTGGTCTGACTGGTCTTCCAGGCAGAAACCTACATTGGCAGAAGTATGAAAATTATAACAATCCCACAGTCAATTATAAAAAAGAAGGAATTTGAACTCAGGCCTTCTGCCACACGCAGCACAAGAAGCTCTGGGCATTCTTAGCTTACGAGGAAATGTTTGTATTTCTTTCTTTCTTTTTTTTTTTTTTAAGATTTTATTTATTTATTTATTTTTTTAGAGAGGGAAGTGAGGAAGAAAGAGAGACAGAGAGAAACATCAATGGGCGGTTGCTGGGGGCCGTGGTCTGCAACCCAGGTATGTGGCCTGACTGGGAATCGAACCTGCGACACTTTGGTTCGCAGCCTGCGCTCAAGCCACTGAGCTATGCCAGCCAGGGCTGAAATGTTTGTATTTCTAACATTAACGTATAAAGGAAATACCATCGCCAGTTTCTTAAGAAACTAGAGAGATGCAGGTTTCTTCCGGATAGAGATTTAAGGCAGATCAAGCAGGTCCACGACTAAACATCCCATCACGGCTCATTTTCCAAGCGTGGCTTTGCTTTGTGATAGAGGAATCTTAATAATTCTAAACAAGGTCTCCACATTGCTATAACACTTAAATTATACACACACCATCAAAACAGGTACTGGCAATGCTTGATATTTAAAGGAAATCCTCAGTGAAGAATTTGTCTCCTTTGAAAATACAAACAGGTTTTCAAAGACCCGATACAACTCTGGGCACATGAATGAGATGCAAAGATTCCTCAAGTAAAGAAGGCAAGGTCTCAACCCCCTACTGTGGATTTACTTTCTGAGACTGGAAACTGAGTTTCTCCTCCTCACGTATTTGAAACCATCCCTGCAACACAAGAGGCACTTTCCATCAGGTGTAGCATCTGCTAAAACTTGAAACCCAGAGTAGAATTTGTTGAACAAAGTAAGAACACTGGCCTAATAGGCATTACCTTGGGATTTTTTTCCCCTTTAATATAAAAGGTATAACTACAGTGGTCCAATGTACACGTACAAAAAAAAGTTCTCATACTAAAAAAAAAAAATACCGTAATACTGTACATACAAAAACCGTTCAACAAGAATGATTTAAATATATCTGTTCCTTTCCGGATCTGGAAGACACAGAGGTGAAGTTCTGTCACCGTGTTATTGCCGGAACGCGCCTGGAACACGCGCCCAGGAGCACTATGCTTCCCTTCTTTCCCCCGGCCCAGCCCTGCCTTCAGAGTCCCCTGAGCTCGCGCCACAAGCCAACAGCATCCCTGAAGATGACCGGAGCCAAATGTTTACTCAATGGAAGTCATTATTCAGTGAGCCGCTGCTTACTATCAACTATGAAAAGCACAAGTTTCAAGCCCAGCCAAGATTAAATCCAGACGGAGGTCTTCCCATTCCCTGATTTGCTACTTGCGCTGCTTTTGTTGGACCCGGCTTTAGACCCCGCTTTGGCTTTTTTTTCCCGGGCAACGTGGGGGTTGTTTTGGTGGCTGTAGGCCTGGATCGCTAGGTCCAGGCGTTCCTGAGCCATTCTGATCTCCCGCTGCAGAGTCTCCAGGTCCGCTGGGAGCTGCTCCTCATGGCTGCCGTACTGTTGTTCCTGGGCGATGTTGGCTTTGTTTTGCTTGTAGGCGATCTTAGCGTTGGACAGTTCGGTGTACTGGATCTGATCCGGTTTGACAGCAATGTTATAGCCAGGGGGAGCAGATGGCGTATTCCAAGTGAAAGGGTAATTATAAACACCCGGGTCTTCCAGTTCCCTCCTTTTACTGTGTAGTGAGTCTCGGATGGTCCCAAATCCCAAATGAAGCATCTCCCAAATGTTAAGCAACAGGCAAAGGCCTGTAACACCGTACATTATCAGAAGGAAGATGGTCTTTTCAGTGGGTCTGGAGATAAAGCAGTCTATCTTGTGAGGGCAAGGGACTCTGCTGCACACGTAAGACGGGTGGACTTGGAAGCCATAGAGAAAATACTGCCCTATCAGAAAGCCCACCTCAAACACGGTCCTCGCCAGCAGCTGCAGCACGTAGATCTTCATGAGGCCGTCCTCCCGGATTCGCCGTCGGCCATCATGCTTGGGTTTAGGCTGGTTCTGCTCTTTATTTTCTTTCTCACTTTCTAACTCCATTTCCGGGTACATCATGGGATCCTCTTCGTGGTCCTCTTCTGTCTCTTCCAGAGCCCGGTGCTGCTTCCAACGCATCGCGTAGGGTTTGCTCCGGGCCGCCTTCTTGTCCGCTTCACCATGCTCCATCTTGGCGATCTTATGAATGGCGTAGCCCAGGTACATCACCGAGGGGGTCGCCACCAGGATGATCTGGAACACCCAGAAGCGCACGTGGGAGAGAGGCGCGAAGGCGTCGTAGCAGACATTCTCGCAGCCCGGCTGCTCCGTGTTGCACACGAACTTGCTTTGCTCGTCGTAGTAGATGGACTCCCCGCCCACGGCTGTGAGGACGATCCGGAAGACGATCAGGACAGTGAGCCAGATCTTCCCCACAAACGTGGAGTGGTTGTGAATCTCCTCGAGCAGGCGAGTCAGGAAGCTCCAGCTCATGGTGCCGGAACTGGCGCGCCCTGATAAACATGGAAAAATACCAAAGGAAACATCAACGAATATTAAGATTTTAACAATGAAATGTTTTACTGATATCTCTAGGAACTTTTTTTCTGCATGCTTGAAATCTAACTTCAAGGCTCATGCTAGAATGATTGTGAAAATAAGTAGCGTCTCACTCTACTACCCTTGGGTAGGACAATTCACCTCAGTCCATTAGCACTTGTTTAGGTGACCAAATTAGAAAGTCGAGTTTGCTCTGATGTCTTCCCTAGTTTAAAAGGTAAAACTGTAGCTATCACTTTAGATATATTTTTCAGACACCGTATACTAGATTCTTTACACAACAATTATTTGATAATGCCTTCAAAACTTTGTGAGATACAGATAAAAAATAAGAAAATATTTGGTCCAGCCTCGGCAGGTGTGGCTCAGTGGATTGAGTGCCGGCCTGCTAACCAAAGGGTCACCGGTTCGATTCCCAGTCAGGCAGACTGGGCATGCCTGGGAATTCCCAGTCAGGGCACAGCCTGGGTTGCAGGACAGGTCCCCAGTGTGGGGTGCACAAAAGGCAACCACACACTGATATTTTTTCTTCCCTCTTTCACTCTTCCTTCCTCCCACTCTAAAAATAATTAAAATCTCAAAAAAAAAAAAGAAAGAAAGAAAGAAAAAGGAAAAAAAGTAAGTAAATAGTCCAATTATGATAAGACTACCACATAATGGAGACACTTAGGCTAGACTCCACTGTGAAGAAGTACCTTATTAGGAAACTTAAATTTTAGACTTGGTGACAAAGTATTAAAAATAATTAAAAAGGTTCTGACTGGTGTGGCTCAGTGGATTGGGGTGTTGCCCCACAAACCAAAAGGCTGCCCATTCGATTCCCAGTCAGGGCACACGCCTGGGTTTCGGGCCAGGCCTTCAATTCGGAGTGTGTGAGAAACAACCACACATTGATGTTTCTTCCCACCCCTCTAAAAATAAATGTTTAAAAATAATAAAAACGGCCCTGGCCAAGTGGCTTAGTTGGCTGGAGCACTGTCCCATACACCAAAAGGTCAAGGGTTCGATCCCCATGCAGGGTGTATACAGGAGGCAACTGATCGATGTTTCTCTCTCACTTTGTTTCTCTCTCTAAAAATCAATAAAAACATATCCTGAAGTGAGGACTTAAAAAAAAAAAAAAAAAAAAAGCACCCTGGCCAGGTACCTCAGTTGGTTAGAGAATTATCCCAATATGCAAAGGCTGAAGGTTTGATCCCTGGTCAGGGCACATACAAGAATCAATCAATCAATACACAAATAAGTGGAACAACAAACTAATGTCTGCCTCTTTCTCGCCCCTTTCTCTCTCTAAAAACACTCAATTAACAAAATAATAATTTAAAAGATTCTGTATTACATTTAGAGTGAATGTTAAAAAAAATCTGCAAATTGAACTGTGAGGACACTAAATCCAATCAATAGGCAAATACATTTAAAATAGCATTTTGAAGGACAGTTTTATTCTGAGGTTCTCAGAACTATGTCCAGAATCCTGGTAAAAACCATCTAAATAAGGCAGCTTTTAAAAAATCCCTAATGTTATCCGTGACATTAAATACACCCAGCTTTTCTCCTCTCTCCCAATTTGCTTCTGCAGATTGTAGGCGGTTATCAGCACCATCGAAGAAGTTTAAACACACTTTACCTGTTGTCCGGAACTTCTGCTATCCAAAATTTTCTTACAGAAATGATGTCTTGCTTACAACTTTTCCAGATTCCCTCTGGAAAGGGGGAAAAGAAAAGAGACAACATAAGCTTCCTCCTACAGAAAACAATGGATCACTAACATGTCATTTTCAGGAAGAAACAAAGTTTTCTGTGTACCACAGGAATCAATCAGCATGAGACAGAAACAGGCTTGAGCTTGAATATCACTGTCTTCTCCCCCTGACACATGTGGCGGGAGGAACTTCACAGCAGAGACCCAAAGAATCTTAAGACATTGTAGTCTAAGACAATACGACAGGAAGATGAGTCACTCATGAAAATCGAAGCAGATGAACTCATGCATCTATAGGAAAAAGCCAAAGCGGAAAAATGTCAACAAATTTAAACTGGGTCACCAAAGGCCTTGCGAAAGGGCTCACCCCATGCGCTCTGTTCCCGCTCTGTCCCTGGAGCAGCCAACACTTCTCGCTGGGGAGTGAGCGGCCAACGAGGAGCAGGCTGTTGAGCTAAAACACCCAACAGCTGGTTCTCAGTCACTGGGACACCCATGTCCCACCGGAGGTAGGAGGTGATTCACATATTCAACTGCTCACAGAAAGAAAACAGCTGCATCTGTATTGTAGTTAAAAAAAAAAAAAAATAACAAAACTCAGCCCTGGCTGGTGTGGCCCAGTGGACTGAGTGCCAGCCTAGGAACCAAAGGGTCACCGGTTCAATTCCCAGTCAGGGCACATGCCTGGGCTGCAGGCCAGATCTCCAGCAGGGGATGCTCGAGAGGCAACCACACACTGATGTTTCTCTTCCCTCTCTTTTTCTCTCCCTTCCCCGCTCTAAAAATAAATTTTTAAAAAATCTTAAAAAAAAAAAAAAATCCAAGACAAATTATTGCTCATTATCAAGGTCTGCCAGCTTTGCAAAGCTATGTCCAAGATCCACCATTCGATGCCGACTTTGTTCATTTATTAACTTAGTGAATAAAATTTAAACAATTCCTAAGTGTCATGTGCTCACAGTAATGTAAAAATATTTTGGGTGGGGTAAGGGGAAGGAAAAAACCCAAAACAATGTTCAAAAGGCCAATGGAAAAAAAATAGAAAGAAAGAAGTGCAGCACCTACATCACGTGTCAAGACTCACAAACCATCCTGACCACGCAAATTTCACCACAGGACTTCAGCCGCTCCCATCTGAGTCCCCGCTGTCCGGCTGAGCTCCCCACTCCCCACTCACTGACTACACACACGTTATAAACCACAAAACAAGTATGTAACACGCAACCATTAAATGGTGATCGTAAATCAGGCTTTCGAAACTCCATCCTTCTTCTCACACTCGTGAGTTCAGACTCAGCTTTGCCCCACCGGCCACATCTACGGCACTTCCCAAGCCTGCAACTCGATTCGCTCCAGAGCGCCATGAAAGTACGACCATCACCTGCTTAGAAGAGTCATCTATCTCTATACTTCCATCCATACCACAGGTATCTTTTAAAATAATTATTGCTATGCAAGAATTTCTCAACGGTCCAGCATCTCATTTGTGGGGAGGAGAAATGGGCAACAAGCCCTTCAAGGCTTATGGACGTCATAAAGTAGCCATTTAAACACATCCGAAAGCACACACCATGTACCAGTTACGTTGTAGGCCTGGAAAGTGCTAACCCCTAGAGCCGGATTCTCCACGGCCGGGCACTCCTGAGAGCCACAGCACCCTACATCCGTATCTGGGGCACAAAGGATGTGTTCAGGAACTCAGCGCCGGCATAAAACGGGGGAGGACAACTTTCTTTCTAAGGTAACCATGGACTTCCTAAACTCAGCGGCATGGCCGCCACTGCTTCTCTCTCCTGAGCAGTCAGTCAGTCAGTGGGTTTTCCTTTCACACTCTTCTTTCTCCCCTTTGCAAGCATTGAGAGAATGGTTTACACACCACAGAGTGTATTTCCAACAGGATGGTGGGGGAAAATGGGGGGGCGGGGCAGGACAGTGAAAAGAAGAGGGTGGGGGGGAATTGAGTAGAATGGTGGGTTCTGGAATTAACATTTCTAAGCAGAACTTGTCACTGCCAAGTGTGGTCTCATTGTGTTCCTGCTCCACTAATGCACCAAACTTTTTTTTTTTGGCACTCTGCTATCAGAAGCCTTATGATTCAGGACATATTTTTCTCTGGCTTCCAAACAAACTTGGTAATAGAGCAGGGAGAGAAGAATGTGCGATTAACCTGTAAATGGCTCTTATGAAAAAAACTAGAAACCAGTTGCATACTCCATCTATGAACAGAAAATGACATGGGAACATATCCCAGGTGCTGGCCAGAGATGGGGGAATGAATGCCAAACACCCCACTATTTAGGAACGCCCCAACTAACTTATGTGTACTTTTATACTTAAAATTTTCTTGAATATATCCTTTAAGCTTTGACTGAATTTATCTACAAATTCTAGTTAAGTGATATTATTAAGTCCAAGAAATGCAAACCTGCGTGGCTCTTGTGTTGTACTGTTAGCTGACGTTCTAAGAGGGTCCTAGCAATTGACAATGCCGGGCAACATATTATTACGATTTCACTTCAAACTCATCAGCAGTTTGATATACTACTAGTATTTCAGAATTATGTCAATTTGTATGTTTTTTTAAAAGAGGTATTTATTTTTTAGAGAGAGGGGAAGGGAGGGAGAGAGAGGAAGAGAAACATCGATGTGCAAGAGGAACACAGGTCAACCAACCGCCTCTCACACGCCCCCAGCCAGGTACCCGGCCCACAATGCAGGCCTGTGCCCTGACCAGGAACCGAAATGGGCTGTGGGACCACGCCCAACCCACTAAGCCACACCAGCCGGGGTTCCATTTGTTATGTTTTTAATACAAGAGGATACACATCCTCCATATTTCCCCCTCACTGTGGACTAGGTTCTATCCCTTTGCTCATTTATCTGCAAAATGTAGTCTTAATACAGACATTAACCATTTGACATTTAATATAAACACCTCATTTTATTGTCTTCAGATTTTATTATTTTATATAGTCATATCAATTTCTTGAATAAGTTTAACATGGGGAAAGTTACTCTTTCAAGAATAGCTTTAAAAATCTTTATCATAAATATATATTTTTTAATTTAAATTTTCAATTACAGTTTACATCCAATATTATATTAGTTTCAGGGGTATGGTATAGTTGTTAGACATTTCTATAAAGTGATCTCCCTGATAATTTAAGTAGGATGGCTTTTTAAGTAAGGAACACTGCAATTCACTGTAGCCCATAATTCAAATGGACTCTCTCTCTCTCTCTCTCTCTCTCTCACACACACACACACACACACACACACACAACAAATATTGGAGAAAATCATGTTTCCTTAAATAACATTTATTGGACAGAAATCAAATGTGTTACTTTTAGTCAATTTTCCTAACAACTAAATTTACAAATCTTGTTTGTCTTGAACTAGAAAACAAAATTAAAAGTTAGCTGGCAGTGGGGAGGGGGTCTGGGGGAGGGTACAGGGACTGAGCGAAAAAGAAGGAGCTCACGGACACGGAGGGCAGCGTGCAGAGTGCTGAGGGGAGGGAGCGCAGAGGAGTGTGCGGCGGGGTAAGTGGGACGGGCGGAGACTTGACCTGGGGTGGTGAGACACAGTGTGCCGATGAGGTGTTGCAGAACTGTGTGCCTGAAACCTGTATTTTTTTTTAAAGATTTATTTTTAGAGAGATGGGAAGGGAGGGAGAAAGACAGGGAGAGAAACACTGGTGTGTGACAGATACATTGATGGGTTGCCTCTTGTGCACCCCCTACTGGGGACCTGGCCTGCAACCCAGGCATGTGCCCCGACTCGGAATCAAACCGGAGACCCTTTGGTTCGCAGGCTGGCACTCGATCCTCTGAGCCACACCAGCCAGGGCTGAAATCTCTGTAATTTTGCTGGCCAGTGCTACCTCAGTAAATTCGATTAAAAAACAGGTGGGGGGGGGGGGATTAGCTGGCATCAACATGGTGATAAATTATGTAATCCCCTCCCAAATTCCTTATATCTGAAGAGTTTTTTGTCAGTTACGCCCTAACAGGACCAAGTCAAAGTCACTGCATTTTTCTGTAAAACAGAACTCAACTGGATTTTGAAGATTAAGTGTACATTATTTGGATTCTCTCAGGAGGCAGATTATATAATTAGGTCGATTTTTAAATTAAAGAAATGAGGTCCAGAAAGCTTAAAAAATTTGCCTAAGGTTATCCCGTTATTAAGTGATTAAGCCAGAATCTGAAATGAGCCAGTCCTGCTCCAGGATCTGGGCTCTTGACCACTAGTAAGGAATTACATTACAGACGGAACCATGTATCGGTTCCAGATGAACACAGAAGAGGGGCCTTATGCCTTTTTTTGGATAAAAACTAAATAACAAAATAAGCTTGCGAAGATCAAAGGGAGAAATTTCAGAGTTTAAGATCTTATCATGCAAAATTAGAATTGGAAAAACAAACCACTCAAATCCAAATACTGTAGAACTCCAAGGTTTCCTGGTAGCCAGGAGGGAAGAATAAAAGTAGAAAAATGGTATCTTGAAGCAAAAATGACTTAGTGAAGAAGAATAACTCATTTAGCACCGAGAACAGGGACTAGAGCACTTAGTGAATGCAGTCCAGGGGACGCCGAGGCTGGGATGTCAGTACTCGTTAGCAGGGGGTGCAGATGGTGCACACCCGAGGCGCCCAGAGCTCTGCCTGGCCTCCAGGCAGACCCCGTCCGCTGTCCCCCTTACTGCCAGTGCTGCTGCCGCTTCAAAAGACGTAGGAAAGCCAGAGGAAGTCATCCTCAGCAAGCCAGCACTACAAGAAATGTTGAAAGAAGTGTTTCAGGCAGAAGAAAAGTGACATCAGATGGAAATGTTAATCCATACAAATGAATAAAAAACACGTAACTAGAAAAGACATGATATATTCTTTTTTTTTTAAAGATTTTATTTATTTTTAGGGAGGGAAGGGGGGAGAGAGAGAGAGAGAGAGAGAGAGAGAGAGAGAGGAACATCAATGTGCGGTTGCTGGGGGTTATGGCCTGCAACCCAGGAATGTACCCTGGCTGGGAATCGAACCTGGTACACTTTGGTTCCCAGCCCGTGCTCAATCCACTGAGCTACGCCAGCCAGGGCGACATGATATATTCTTATTTTAAAATATTTCCTGAAAGGTAACTGGCCATTTAAAGAAAAAAAGATGACAGTTTGTGGGGTTCAGATCCCATTTTTAATGTATACTTCTTTGAGGCAGAGGTAAAAGCATGAACCAGCAGCACCACAGAGGCCGAGGGTGAGGAAGTGGAAATATACCGCGGTCGTCGCACTGCACAAGGAGTGGTCTATGCTCTCACACAGCCTGGTGAGATGAACACAGTAAGCCCTCAATCAACCACTAACATAACAAAACAATGGCACAGCTACTACACTAGCGAAGAGGGTAACATGGATTCACAAAAACAGATGAAGCAAAGACAAAGCAAACAGGAAGATGGCGGACTTCAACCCAGCCACATCGACAACCACGTTACCTGTAAATGGTCTGAACACGCCAATTAAGGGGCAGATATTGTCAGATTTGATTAAATAAACAAGATCCAACTATTATATGCTGTCTATCAGAAATCCATTTGACTGTAAATAGAGAGCCAGAAAGAGAATAAAAGCAAAAATGAGGAAAGATGTAACATGCTAACAATAATCAAAAGAAAGCTGGAGGCCCTGGCTGGTGTGGCTCAGTGAACTGAGCACCGGCCTGTGAACCAAGGGGTCGCAGGTTCGATTCCCAGTCAGGGCACATGCCTGGGTTGCAGGCCAGGCCCCCAGTGGGGGTCACATCAGAGGCAACCCCACATTGATGTTTCTTTCCCTCTCTAATAAAATCTTTAAAAAAAAGAAAGCTGGAATAACTATATTATTATCAGACAGAACTGATTTTAGAACAAGGAATAGTACCTGAAATAAAGAAGGTCCTTTTATTATGATAACTATTCAACAGGACATAAAATTCCTAAATGTTTATATACATATTAACAGAGCTTCAAAAGAGATTAAGCAAAAACTGATTAAACTAAGAGAATAGACAAACCCACAATTAACAATTGGAAATTTCAATACCCCTCATGCAATAATGCATAGAATAGAGAAAAAACAGTAAACATATAAAAGACAAACAATCTTATCAACTTCTTCAAGTAAACTGACCTTTAGAGTGCACTCCACCCAAGAACAGAACTCACAGTTTTTTCAAGGACACAGAGAACATTTATTGAGCTACACTATATTCTGGGCCAAGTCTTTTATATTTAAAATGATTCAAATCATACAAAATATGTGCTTTGATTACAATGAAATTAAATTTAATAATCATAAAATTTAGCGATCTTCCCTTAGTCTTTCTTATCACTGAAAAAAGTCATCTCCATATGGATCTCCTTATGGAATCTGTTCCCAAGAGAACCCATTTTCTTTTCTTCTGCCCCACCCCCAAACCTGCCTCCTATTAACATTATCAATCAACAGCACTAACTCCTTAAAGAAAGCAATCCCTACTTTCCCTGTAAACAGACAATGAAAATGAGCACTATGTCGGGTGCTCATTTATTTTAATCCTCACAAAAGCTTATCTTTTAAATGAGAAACAGGCTCAGAAAAGTTAAGGAACTTGGTCCAAGTCAGAGCTGCTGGCACAGGTTGGTCCACCAGGTTGAACTCCAATGTCTTCTGTTTTTGCTCTGCTACACTCCCTTAACTCAAATGCCCACAAGCCGGCAACTTGCAAGCATTACGGCTTCACGATGCTCTTACACACACACATCGTGTGCGTCTGAATCTGGGCATCTGTCATGTCTGAGGAACTGAAAACTACCTAAGTGACTAATCATCGATGACGAGTGGAGAGTCAACTATGATACATCCTCCTGATGGAACAGTACACGTACCATGCCAACATGCCTTCATCCCAAACTACCCCGCCACTGATAACTTCTACACCGCCAAATTCAACGGTCAATTCTCCTAGTCAACCTTTTAAGCCATATTTAATACAACTAATTACTCCTTCCTCCCTGAAACACTTCTTTTTTTCACTTGGCCTCCCTGATACTATACTCTCTGTTGGCTGTTATTGGTCAGTTTCTATTTCAGTCTCATTCATCCTTTTCTGAACTCAGAAATACACACACTGACTTTTATCCTAGTTTACCTACCTTCCTTTTCAGTGTTCTTTGCTGGTTCCTCCACCAGAACTCCAGCTGTAAAAGATACCCCGTTTACTCCAACATTTCCCTTGAACTTCAGACCTAAAATTCAACGGCGACTCTTTGTCTTCTCTTGGATGTTCATTAGGCATCTGAAATTTAGCAAACCCCAAAGCAACCCTCCCACCCTCCAAAGACCTACTGGATCTTCAGCAGGCCCAGCCTCAGTAAGTGATTCCGCCACTTAATGCCGTTTCTCTGAGCAGCCCTTCAAGTCAGACTCACTCCTTGGCCAAATTACCAGCAACTCCTGTTCGCTCTGTGTTCCAAATACACCCACGGTCCAACCACTTCTCAGGCCCTCCACTGCTGCCGTTCGGATCCAGGCCATCTTGCCCTCTAACCAAGATTAATGGAAAAGCAGCAATCTAACCAGTCCTCTAGGTTATGTCCCCTCCTTCTCAAGTCTATTATTCTCCAACAAGCAACCAGTGTAAAGCTTCTAGCAAGTTAAGTCAGATCATGTCCCTCTTCTGCTCAAAACTTTCTGGGAATAAAACCTAAAATCTTTCTTCCCACAATCTATCCACAATGCCCTTTACCATACAGCCGCCAGTGGCTTTCTGGTCTCATCTCCTTCCCTTCTCCCTCTTGCTCCCTCTTGCATCCTCACTCTTCTTCTGATCATAGCACCTATGCTCTGCTTTTACCTCAAGACATCTGCACGTGCTATTTTCACTGCTTTGAGTACTTTTTTTCCCCTCCATGTATTGGCAGGACTCTCTCCTCCATTCAAGCCTTTGCTCAAAGGTCACTTTCTTATTGAGATTTTCGCCAAGCTCACTTCCCTCTAAAGTAACATATGTCATTATCTAGGCACTCACTCAGCTTAACATTTCTTTATAGCACACTTAACCCTCACATATATAATTTTTATTTTATAACTTTCTTTATAGAACATAAGACCTTTGAGGACACGGTTTTGTTTTTGTATCCCCAGTATGTAAAACCACAGCCTGACAAATGGTGGTAGGTTCTCAAGAGTATTTGTTCAATAAATACATTCAAAAATTTAGAAAAAAATGTTCATGACCTATTAACTAATATGGGATACAAAACAGAATTATCCTAATTTTGTGAAAATAAAACTTACACATTTAAGAACCCTAGCAGAAAAACATAAAGTTAAAAAAAAAACCTTAAAGGCTATAAACCAATACCGACTCTCCTTTCTCCCTTCTTTAGTTTATCTCCTACATCTCCTGCCAACAGAATTCTCTCCCTAAATGATCTGTGTTACTCCTTTGCCTCTAGTGCAGAAAGCAAGCAAGCAAGCCACTAGTGGGAGGTGAATCCTCAAAGCAGTGGGGCAAAAATGGACTTTTTCATTAAGTGTTTTTGAGCAATAGGATAACTAGCTGGGGAAAAAGATAAAAGGGGAGCCCTGGCCAGTGTGGCTCAGTTAGTTGGTTATAGCATCATCCCATAAAACAAAGGTCACAGGTTCAATTCCTTGTCAGGGCACATGCCTAGATTGCGGGTTTGGTCCCTGTTTGGGGCCCGCATATGAGAGGCAACCAATCAATGTTTCTATCTACATCATGGTTTCTCTCCCTCTCTCCAAAATCAATAAACATGTCCTTGGGTGAGGATAAAAAAAAAAAGATAAAAGGAGAATTCATATCTCACATTAGATATCTGGATAATCCCCATATAGATAAACTATTTAAACATAGAAACTAAAACCATAAAATCATTAGAACAAAACATAGCTGACATCTGCTATAACTCTGGAAATGGGAGGAAAAAAAATAAATGAGTACCAAAAAAGTGTCTCTGTGGTTAAAACAAAAAAATACATTGTAAGTAATTATTGAAAAATAATGGATTGGAGGGAAGGTTTTTGATTAATTATTTTACAGTCAAAGAACTAATCTCCCAAATAGAGAGAGTAAAACAAAAACAAAAACAAAAAACTAGCCATGGCTAGTGTGGCTCAGTGGATTGAGTGCCAGCCTGCGAACTGAAAGGTTGCTGGTTCAATTCCCAGTTAGGGCACGTGCCTGGGTTGTAGGCCAGGTCCCCAACTGGGGCTGTGCGAGAGGAAACCGACTGATGTATCTCTCACACATCAATGTTTCTTCCCTCCCTACTCCACTCTTTCTAAAAATAAGTAAAATCTTTAGACATAAAAAGTTCTAGAATTAGCAGTGACAGTCACACAACCTTGTAAAATATACTACATACCACTGAATTATACACTTTAAAAAGATAAATTTTAAGCCATGTGAATTATATCTCAATAATAAAACTACTATGGGATACAAGGCTCTCCAATCACACTGGCAAAAACCCGTGAGCTCGGGAGGCTGTGGAGAAACAAACACTCTCACACAATGCTAATGGAATGGTTCCAGCTCTGATGGCAATCTGGTACCAGCTCACAAAACTACAAACGCATCTGTCCCCTGACCTAGCAGTCCCGCTTTTGGGACTAATCACACGATAGCACTGTTTCTAGGAACAACACAAGCGTCCCCATTGAAGGAATGACTAAATGCACTATCGTCTACTTAAACAGAATTTCATGTGGCGGTAAAAAAATGAGGAGCATTCTAAGATACTCAGAACACTTAAGTGGTAAAAATAGGAAGGTATATGTAAATGTATATAGTATGTGCCTTTTACATAAGGAGGAAAAAAATATGTAGTTTTGCTCGGACTTCTATAACAAGGATACATTTAAAAAATGAAAGCAAGTAGTGGAGGTGACTAAGGAGGATGGGGTAGGACCAAGACTTGATTATGTATCTTTTTACATTGTCATTTTTTTTAATCAAATGAATCTATTATCTTTTCAAAGAAAATACCCCTAAAGACATTCCATACCCCATAAAGTCTGCTTGAAATTTATAGAAACTCTGCCCTGGCTGGTGTGGCTCAGTGGATTGAGTGCTGGCTTGCAAACCAAAGGGTCACCAGTTCGATTCCCAGTCAGGGCACGTTCCTGGGTTTTGGGCCAAGTCCTCAGCAGCAGTGTGAGAGAGGCAACCATACATTGATGTCGCTCTCCCTCTCTTTCTCCCTCCTTTTCCCTCTCCAAAAGTAAATAAACAAAATCTTAAAAAAGAAAGAAAGAAAGAAATTTATAAAAACTCTTTTTGTGCCCTGACTGGTGTAGCTCAGTTGTCCGGGCCCTGTCTCACAGACAAAAAGGTCGCCAAGTTCAATTCCTGGGTTGTGGGGCCAGGTCCCTGGTTTGAGGCATTTGAAAGGCAACCAAGTGATGTTTCTCTCTCACATCAATGTTTTTCTCCCTCTCTTTCCCATTCTCTAAAAAATAAATAAAATCTAAAAAAAAAAATCTTTTTGTGCCCAGCCAGCATGGCTCAGTTGGTTGGAGCATTGTCCCATAAACTAAAAGATCATGGGTTCAATTCCTGGTGAGGGCACACCTCTAGGCTGCGGATTCCATCCCCCGTGGGGTGCACACAAGAGGCAACTGATTGTTTCTCTCTCACACTGATGTTTCTCTCCCTCTCTCTCTTTCCCCCTCCCCCCCCCTAAAATCAGTAAGTGTGTCCTCAGTGAGATTTTTTTTTTTAAGATTTTATTTACTTATTTTTCTAGAGGGAAAGGGAGGGTGACAGAAAGGGAGACAAACACCAATGTGTGGCTGCCTCTCACACGCCCCCTACTGGCGACTTGGTCCACAACTCAGGCATGTGCCCTGACTGCGATTCAAACTGGTGACCCTTTGCTTGACAGTCTGGTGCTCAATCCACTGAGCCACACCAGCCAGGGCCTTGGTGAGAATTTTTCAAAAAATCCTTTTGTGAACTTTTTAAAGTTAATATAAATACTTAAATTTTATTTATAAAAAATTATTTTATTAAAAATGTTCTTCGTTTTACTTCAAAATTTTAAAAATGTATCTACATCAATTTACACATACATTTTCACACATGCAATTGCTGTTTCCCTCCAGTCACCGCAGCTCCCCTGCACGTCGTCCCGGTTTGCTCCCTCACTTCATTCATGCTCTCCTCAGATGTCACCTCCTGCAGTGAGCCTTCCCCGCCACCTGCCCACAATGCTGTCCCTCCCTCACTCTGCACCCTTCCCCTGCCTTTTGCTTTAAGAGCACTTAACATTACTGAACACATTTTTTACTTGTTAATGTGTCCATTATCTGTCACCCAATAAAATTTAAGCAAGGGCTTTGTTCCTGAATCCCTGGCACTCAGAACAACTATTCACTGAGTGGTTTAATACATTTGAATCTCCGCTCATTGATTTTTTCCTGCTTTAAATCATCTTTCCACTACTTCCCACCTGGGAAAACTTTGGTCCTTTAAAATCGAGCCCAAAGGTCAGCTCAAGTGTCCCTGACCTCCTCAATTAATCTCCTCCCCAGAAAGTCCATAGTAATTTTTCATTCCACCAATATCAGGCCTCCCTTGACAGAATCAAGGTTAGTGGCACTGGTTTCCCCTGCTGGGATACGAGTTCCTTGAGAGGAAACTCCATGTTTTTCAGGATTCTCTGAGCCCCTAGCACTCAGCGTGCTGCCCAGGACACAGCACAGCACTCAGTGAATGTGCGCTATATTGAACAGCAGGCCTGAATGAGTCTGTAGGGAGTCAAAAATATAAAACATGCATGTTCACTACTACTTCATACTTCAGGACAAAGTACAACGAACAGGATAAAAGTACAAAACGTGAAAATGCTCAGAGAAGGGAAAGAGACGAATTCCTATGAATTAAAAAAGCACAAGCTGTCAATTACACCTCCATAAAGCTGGGGGGGGGAGTATAAGCTTACTGCAGAAGACATGTGGGTCTCTGATGGATGGGCATGGCTTCTGCAGGCAGAGCCGGGGCGGGAAGAAGCAAGGCAGACGGAGAAAATGGGATGAGGAAAAGCTGCACAGGAAGGCTCTCAGACTGGGACATGATGGAGGCTGAACAGGGGAGCCAGGGATCAGTTTGCACAGAGCTTTAGCACACCATGGAACCTCAAATTAAAGCATGTAACACATGGACAAAACCAAAGGGGAGGGTGGAAGCAAGGGAGGGAGGTGGGTTTGGCCAGGGGGAAAATGCAGACAACTGTAATTGAACAACAATAAAATAATTTTAAAAAATAAAGTAAACAATAAAGCATGTAAAGTGATGGTGAGTAGACCTTCCTTAGATGTGGTCCACAGACCGTGTTCATCAGAATTACCCAGAATGCATGCTGAACGCCAATTCCCAGGTCCTACTCACCCAGCTCCCACCCCGCAGGCCGCTGAACCAGAATTTAACCCACATGTGATTAGACGCTACAGCTGTTTATGATGATTTGCTAGAATAATTATAACTTTGTACACATCCCTAAGTATAGATTTAGGAAAAATTCCTAAAGGATTGCTGGGTCAAGTTATATGAATTGTGAAAAAAAATTTGTATGTGTTAAGAAAAGGCTGACTATCCATCATCTCTACAAATTCTAACCCTGTGGATATGTATTACCAATCACACCTCCAAACAGCTATGAACTGTGTATATCCCCACCATCAGAGTATGAGTATGGGGATTTCCTCACTTCCGCACCAATGGCTTTAATATATTTTTTAAGAAACAAAGCTTGGGATAATCTGATTTTAAATTCTAAGAAATTTTAGACTATTACTGATCATTAGGAAAATATTTAAACTCTAAGAAGTTTTAGACCATGACTAATCATTAGAAAATGCCAAAACAAAATAAAACCCACATTAATATTTTAAAAAGAACAAAAGAAAGAAAATAAATGCTGACAAAACTATCAAAAAAATTGGAATCCCTGATGTGCATTGCTGGTGGGAATGTAAAATGGTGCAGCCACTGTAGAAAATGGTATGGTTACAATTTCCTCAAAATATCAAATATAGAATTAGCATATGGTCCAGCAGTTCTACTTCTGGATATATACCTGAAAGAAACAAAAGCAGGGACACTGACATGTATTCACACACCCATGCTCATAGCAACATTATCCACAACAGCTAAAAGACCAAAGCAACTTTTCAATCTTTTGTCCAGTGCCAGATGAACAGATAAATGTGATATACACCTAAGAGGTCTGTGCAGAAACAGTCCAGCCATCGTTAACGTAACAGTTTGTGTGACATTGATGTAACCTGGCAGCCAAGGTGAGTAGACTGGAACGCACATGTGTGAACAATGATGACTTCACTGGACACCATTGAGTGAGCATGTGTACTGTGTGGCTGTCACATTCAAGATGACCAAGTATGGCAATGAAAATGCATCAAATGTTGCGTTAAGCTTGAACATTCCTCCACAGAAACAATCTGGATGAGTCAGAAGGCCGCAGCTATGGGCCACTGGTGACTGGCAGCTTCATCACATGTCCACTCATGCATCACATCTCCTGCAGAGTTTTTTTGGTGAAACATCAAATCACCCAGGTGACTCAGCACCCCCTACAACCCAGATTTGGCACCCTGTGACTTCTGGCTTTAGTTCCAAAAACTAAAATCACCTTGGAAAGGGAAGAGATTTCAGATCTTCGATGAGATTCAGGAAAACCCAGCAGGGGATGGCGACTAGGGGAACTGGGAAGGGAAGAGATTTCAGATCTTCGATGAGATTCAGGAAAATCCAGCAGGGGACGGCGACTAGGGGAACTGTGTGAGGTCCCAAGGTGCCTACTTTGAAGGGAACTGAGGTGTCATTGTTCTATGTACAATGTTTCTTGTTTCTTCAATAAATGTCTCTATTTTTCATATTACATGGCTGGATACCTTGTGGACAGACCTCATACAATGGATTATTACTCAGCCTTTTAAGGAAGAAAATACTGGCACATGCTTCAACATGGGTGAATCTTGAAGTGAAGACATTATGCTAACTGAACGCAGGTAATAATAAATATACGAGTCCACTCACACGAAGCTCGGAGGAAGGGGGAGTTAGTTCAATGGGCACAGTTTCAGTTGGGAGGATAGAAAAGCTCTGGAGACCAATGTGGTGACGGCTGCACAACAATGTAATGTACTTGGTGCCAGTAAACTAAATACTTGAAAATGGTAAATTTTGTTATGTATATTTTACAATAAAAAAAGTTTTAGGCTAAAATTCATTAATGCAATTAGTATTTACCTCCCATTAAGAAGGTTGCAATCTAGAAGTTTGTAAGAAATTTTACTTACTAAAAACAATAGTTGTATTCCAGAGGTATTCAATGTCCAATTATACGTGGCATGCAACGGAAGACTAGAGAAAGGTAACTGAATTCATCTGTTAAACACATGTTATACTGTAGTGACCCTACAGGGAAATACTTTACTTTCCAGTTTATCTGATTCATTTTTTCCAATCCAGAAATACTGCTTTCACACATATGTTTGGAAAAGTCTAACAGACTCATGTAAAAAACAAAAAACAAAACAACAAAAACACCTCCCTGAGGGTTTCAGATCAACAACTAAAGAACCCAGAACTTGTCTCCCGTCGTCACACTTTAAAGCCCACTAAACTATAATAATCAGGAAATTAAAAATTTCAAAATAAGTAGTGCTATTCCAAATGTTTTGCAAATGCAACAATCAAATCCAAATGGGTCAGGTCCAAGTTTAAAGTTCCTTCTAATTAAAAAAACAACAACAAACCTAAAACCTACAACAGGTAGACTGTATATTTAAACCATATTTTAAAATCTTGATTTCTTTTATTTAAAATAATCCAGGATGAACTAAATTAATCTTCCAAAAGAGTGGTCCCTAACCTTGAGTTCTGTGAAGCCACCAGAGCAGGCACTGAAGTAGGAGCCAGAAGATTCCGAACAGGTGCTTTGGGACTAAGTCATGTCCATGTCTCATTTGGGAAATAACCTGCAAGGGTGTCCAACCCGCAGCCCGCGGGCCAGATACAGCCCAGGGTGGCCATGAATGTGGCCCGACACAAAACCATAAGTTTACTTAGAAATTATGAGATTTTTTTGTTTTCATTGGTGTTTGTGTATTTAATGTGTGGCCCAAGACAACTCTTCTTCCAGGGTGGCCCAGAGACACCAAAAGGTTGGCCACCCCTCAATCGTATTAGATGATTTCTAAGATCCCTTCTATTAACATTTGATGAAAATCACTTCCTGCAGAGTATGATTCATCAAACCACCAACAGATTTTGTGCAAATAGGCAACGTAACGGCAGTGAAATTAAATAACAGTAAGACATCAAATTTTCAAGAAGGCATTTCCCAGTCATCCCAGAAAAGCAGCAGTCAGACTAAAAAGTCTCAATAGTGACTTCCCACGATTCCAAAGTACTAACTCCCTGGACCTCCCAGATCATGAGCTGAGCAATCCGCTAAGAATGGTGCTAGTGACTCACTCTCCTGAATAAGACTGCTTTATGTGCAGAGACAAGGAATCAATGAAAGGGTTTACAATGAAGTTTTGTTTAACTGGAACATTTTAAGTGGAAGTTAATTCTGCATGAGCGATAATAGATGTTTAATAACTAGCTAGTGACAATTTCTAAGCAAAGCATTATGTCAGCTAACTAGCAAACAGTAATTTATGTATTACAAACACAAAAACAACTTGTTTTTCCAAAGAGCTCTTGGCTACGGACAATATTTGAGAAACACAAAATATACTTCATTGTCAATCAAATATAAAACCTAATGGAAAGAAAGTAGTTTGAAATCTGGGCTCTATTAAACAAAAAGGAAACAGAATACGGTATATTGTGGGTTGAGGTGCCAATTTGTGCTGGCAAAAAGCCGTTCCGTTTGAACATAAGCACCACCAGAAACCAGCTGGGGAAGCGTGGGGAACCTGGGATGCTGCGTTCACTCACAGCGCAGCACCAGCGGCCCTGTGCTCATGCGCAAGGACAGTGCTGGCACACTTGTCCAACACTAAGCCTAGGCCCACCCGACCGTCCGAACACTCATCAGTGTAGGAAAGCAAGTATACTAAGACAATGTAAGACAAATGTATAATAATGCCAGTATGACGAGGCTCACACTACAAAACTTGCACCAAACGCTGCCACACATGGGTAGCAGGGGTGGTCTGCTGTAATCTTTCTAGAAGGCACTGTGGTCACAGTTACCAAGGACTTCGGGACGTTTATATGCTTTGATCAGTAATTCCGCATCTAGCAATTCATCCCAAATAAATGCCCCCCAAAATAGTTGTACGTAATTTATTATATAACCTGTATAGTTAAGTGTTGTACAACAATTCTAAATCTTGTTTTAGAACTGAGATCATAAAATTCAGGTGACATCCACAATTATTAATAATGTCTATAATTATGTAGAGACAAAAGGCAGATTAGTGGCTGCCTAGAGATGTGAGGGGTGTCGGGGGATAGGGAATGATTGCTAATGGGTACTAAATCTCTTTTTGGGGTAACAAAAATATTCTAAAATTAGATTGTGGTGATGGCTACATAACGCTGTGGATATACCAGAAACATTGAACTGTCTTCTTTAAATAAACAGGTGACCTGTATGGTATGAATTAAATCTCAATAAAGCTGTTTAAGACATCTGTAAAACGTCCAGATAGCAGTGAGGTAATGCAAGTGACTGAAACAGGAAAATGGGGCCTGGAGAATACAAGCACTGACTAAAGGACAGGGATGGCAGGGGCACTGCTTAGGGGCTACAGCTGTGGGAGTTACCATATTGTCATAGCTTTCAAAAGAAGTCTTCAACCTGGACTTTTATGTGAAGTGTGACTTTTTTTTTTTTTGGCAAATTTTTTGTCAAAGTCTAAAATATGTACAGAGCCCTGGCCACATAGCTCATTTGGTTAGAACATTGTCCTAATCAAACGCAAAAGGTTGCAGGTTAGATCCTAGGGTAGGGCACATAAAACAGGCAACTAATGAGTGCATAAATAAGCAGAACAACCACGTCCCCCCGCAATCAATCAATCAAAATAAAATTTAATTTTTAAATTAAAACAAATTATTTATTATCTATTTTATTTTTAGACAGAGGGGAAGGGAGGGAGAAAGAGAGAGGGAGAGAAACCTCAATGTGTGGTTGCCTCTTATGCACCCTCCAGCAGGGACCTGGCCTGCAACCCAGACATGTGCCCTGACTGGGAATCAAACCATGGACCCTGTGGTTTGCAGGCTGGTGCTCAACCCACTGAGCTATACTAGTCAGGGCTGAATGGCTTTTTTAAATCCTCACCTGGGGACATGCCTGTTGATTTTAAAGGGAGAAAGGAAGGAGGGGAGAGGGAGGTGGGGAGGAGGGGGAGAGAAAGATGAGAAACATGGATCAGTTGGTTGCCGCTTGCACCCGCCACAATTTGGGACCGAACCCTCGGCCCCTTGGTGAATGGGACAATGATGCTCCAATCAACTGAGCCATACCTGTCAGTCTAAAAATAAAACTAATACCAGAAATGTACATAAATCTAAGTGTACAGTTCAATGAATTTTCACAAGCTGAACACGCCCATGTAACCAGCACTGAAATCAAGAACAAAATACCACCAGCCATCCAGAGCCACAATCATGCCCTTTAGACCCAAGAGACACCACCACCCACACCTCTAACAGCACAGACTAATTCAGCCCAGGGCCAACTCTGGCGCTAGACTTTTCTGACAATGCTTTGTTGCGGGAGACTGTCCTGCGTACTGTAGGTTGTTCTGCAGCAACCCTGGCCTCTTCCAGTTGTGACAACCAAACATGTATCCCGACACTGCCAAATGTCCCTGGGGAACAACATTACACTCCACTGGCACCCACTGATACAACCTGTATTTGAACTTTATATAAATGGAATCGTACAGAATAGACTCTCTTATACTGGAGTCATAGAGAATATACAATTTGGTGTGTGACTTCTTTTGTTCGACATCGATTGAGTCACCATCTCTGTTACTTCTTTAGTTCTGCTCTGTTCATTTGCTTTATTGTACTGCCATTCTGTGAATATATCACAATTTATCCATTCACTATCGACTGGTATTTGAGCAGTTTCCAGTTTGGGGCAATTATGAGTAATGCGACTATGAACATTCCACATATGCCTTCTGGTGAGCATATGTGTGCATTTCTGTTGTATACCTAAAAGCAGAATTGCTAGTAACAAGGTGTGCTGTCTCAGCTTGAGCAGATTAGTACTTTTCCAAAGGGGGTTGTATCAACTTATACTCCTACCTTTAATTTTCATGTTGACAACTAATAGAAAAAATACATTTTAATAACACTGAGCTAAAGACCTTACTGGCTGAATAAAACCTGCCAACTTCTAACCTGTTTTAAAAGAATAGTGCGTTACATGGAAAAATGCTTATTGTAGTAAAAAGACAAAAACAAGCAAGCAGGCAAACAAAGAACCCCAATAAAATTTTGTGCCTGAGTAGAAATACACCAATATTAACTAACAATGGCTTACGGGCAATTTCTCTGTTACTTGCTTTTCAGTATATTCTACAACGCAATAACTCTGTAATAATGGAGTTGGCAAAGCTTTACTGTGCAGCAAAAGCCCCGAGAGAAATGTAAAAGTAGGTCAGGGTACAAATTTCATAATGTTTGCATACATTTCTAAAGACCTAAGTAAGTAATGGATACATCACGGAAAGTGTTAACTGTCTCACAGAACCTTTGGTACAGTTACTACACACACCCCCGCCCCCGCTTGAGGGAGGCCAAGAAACAGCTTCCATATACAATTTCCAGATTAAAGTACAGATGGTGAGTCTAGAGGGTAATTCTTAATTTGTAAGGACACAGCCAAAAGACAGTGCTCTTGACACGATGTCTCATACAGCAGCTTAGTGTCACAGTGCTGCTCTTCTCATTTCTTAGTGTAACACGGTCCGAAAGCAACGCAGAAAACTGATATACCCAGTATTTCCTTGAAATAGATAACTGTTCCCATCACTACCTGCTGGTCAGCAGGTGTTTGACATTCAGTATTTTGGAAAGAGTTACCTTCATTTTATAAACTGGTTATTAAAACAGCCACCAAAAACTTCCCATTCTCCACTACAAGTGAGTTCTAGTAAATGTTTCCTGGACATGTGAAAATGTTACAAAACTCATACTCCTTCCCTAACCACTCCACTTCGTTTTCTCTCCTTCATATCAAGGACTCTTCCGTTGGCGTAAGAATATGTGGTTCCTTCAAATTTCTCACTGAACTAGTAACTACAATTAACTCGTAATAAAAATAAATCTATTCAGTAGAACGCTTTGCAAGCTATAAATTTTCCTCCCAGGACATATTTCAAATCATAAATACACTTTTCCATCTTCTTTTCTAAGTTCAAGTAGAATAGGGTACACATGCAACAAAAGAACTGAGACACTCCCCCCAACTCCTAATCATTCTCCCAAACTCACAGGAAAGCTTTCCTTCGAAGCGAATCTGAGAAGGGCACGTGCCTGCACTGCCCCCCCCCCCCTAACACAAAGCTGTCACAGGGAGTGGCGTGAACCTGGACTACTGGGTTAGAATGGGAGGTCAAAGCAAGCTACTTGATTTAGACGCCCAAACAACAAACTCCCTTTCAGAAAGCACTACATTGCCACTCTCACTAAAACATTTCCTATATAAATCTAAATAGGCTAGTCTATCTGGTCTTTTGAAAATAGAATCCAAGAACTAACATCTCTGACATTATAAGCTTAAAAACTCCTCTATTAAGGAAAAAAACACCTTTACCATCCAAATCTTCCACAAACAGACTTACAGTTTCAAAGGTTCACACACTATTAGTTGTAAAAGAAACATTAGAGATTGCGTAGGCTAGTAGTCCCCAACTTTTAGAGCCTAAGAACCTTTATGTAAATTGCAAAAGACGTGTCCGGAGCCCTATATAATAGCAGTTATATGTTTAGTATCTGTCCTTGGAGAAAACACAAAGATAAAACTCTCCCATAAACTGGTAAAGTTTTAAAATAAATCTATAGTTTATTTATCATAAACTACATATACATTTGAAAAGGTCACACACATTAGTAAGAAATTACTTATAGCTCATAGATAAAACCTGCGTGGATTTTAAAGTTATCTTTCAACTACTTGGCCGCAGTGGCTCACTGTCTGACGCCCCAGTGTGAGACTGACGTCCCTATTCTACTGAAGAGCATATCAAACACCACGATTATTTCCCTTCAACTAGTTTGCTGTAGACCCTAGAATACAACCTAAAGACCTAATGATATTTTTGCTATACTGTGTGTATTCAGGGTTTTATTATAAGACCACACAGAAAGTCACTGAAGAAGTTGGCAGTGATGTACAAGCAATATAAATACAACTGAAGAAAAATAATAGATGAAATACTCAGGAAGGAGTCTAACAAAAAATGCACAGAATTTAAATGAAGAATACTTAAAAAACAGCACCAAAGAACACAAAAGACTTAAATGCTTGTTCTTGGACCCAGCAGTCATCACAAGGTATTAGTTCTCCCTAAATTCATCTACAATGTAATGCAATCTTGGTTTCTCAAAATGCCAGTAGGATCTCTTTGGAGTCAGACAAACTGATTCTAAATTGAATGTGAAAAAACAAATACTAAGAATGGCTGGAAATTTTCTGAAAGAGTAACAAGGTCATACAAGCTCCTCTGCATGTATCATAAAAGCTATACAAATGATAAAAGGTGGAACTGGCAAAAAGGTTTACAGATCAATGGAATGGAACAGAAAAGAAAGTCCCGAAGATCCAAATATATCTGGGAATTTCACGTAATGATAAAGGTGGCATTGCAAACCAATGGAAAACAGATGGAATATTCAATAAGTGATACTGAACTACTACTATGGGTAGCCATCTGGGAAAAATTAAAAATAAAGTTGGAGCCCTGACCAGTGTGGCTCAGTGGGTTGAGTGCCAGCCTGTGATTCCCAGTCAGGGCACACGCCTGGGTCGCCGGCCAGGTCCCCACTTGGGGGCGTGCTAGAGGCAACCAGTTGATCTATCAATCACACATCAATGTTTCTCCCTCCCTTCCCCCCTCTCTAAAATAAATGAATAAAATCTAAAAAGCACCCTAAAATAGGGTACAATGAAGAAGGTCTAGGTTTGGAGCCAAGATCAAAAGCTCAGTCTGGGCAGCTCAATTCAAAGCACCGAGTACGTAAGGCAGAGATGATGGACAGACAGCCGGGAAAAATTGGGGAGCATTCCAAACACATGTGATACCTGAAGCCACAGCACAGATAAGACTAGAGTGGGAAAGAGAGGAAGACTCAGAACCAAGACTTCAGGAACAACAAGGAAAGAGCTATCGGAAGAGCAGCAGGTTGGAGAAGCCTGAGGGACACCCAGAGCACAAGGAGGGAAATGAGAGCCCAGAAGAACAGAGTATTTCAAGGAGGACATTTTTGAAACTAAATAAACATCCACTCTGGATGTGCAATTAGAAAACAAAGGCCCAAGAATGAATCAAAGAGAATTCCCTAAAAACACAGAGTCCGGATCTACTTCTACTCTGAACGTTCCCAAAAGAAAGAACTCAGTTAAGTAACAGTAAATTCAGTCGAAACTGATAAGTCCTACAAAAATGTAGATAAAAAATAAATCTTTGTTTAGCGGTCAGAGGATACGGACAGGGATGTGTGAACTGTATGCCATTTTGCAGAGAGAAAACATCAACGCTTACTCTGAAATCCTACACTTTTTTAAATCTCAAAGATGTTAGATTATTTCCAGGTTGCTAAACCTTTTTAGCATGTTAAACTGTAGCACTTTCAGAGCAAAAATCAAATAGTATTCATCTCTGAACCTTAAGCATCTAGTTCAGTGCCTAAATTAAGTACTCGACTAAAAGAGAACAATAAAGAAAAGTTCGCTGAATGAAAACTGTGGGCACCAGAACACTTTTGTCCAAAGTGTGCTGGTGCTACAGCAACACGGCCTCAAAAAACACCACTCACTCCACAGAACACTTCATTTCTTTAGAAATAGAATGCTATGTGCAGAGATCTCATCCTTGTCTTAGGGGCGGGGGGTGGCGGGCCGTTGGGAGGACCTCTGGGCAACACATTCCACAGGTCTGAATGATAAACCCAAGTGCTGTCAGCCAGTGCAGTATCTGCAAAACTCAAGGGCGTACTCCACTGTGCCAGCCAGTATTGAATGTCTGCTCATTCATTCCTGGGAGATGTAGAAAATAGCAATGCTGAGACTTAACAGACTAGGTCCTTCCTTCCACACAAACTCAGCTAATTAAACTCATCAGTGGCGGCAGGATGATTGAAACACAACTGTTGGCACTCAGCTGGTATTAAGTTCAGACATGTTTCCTAACTTTCAGGTTAATGTTATTAGCTAAAATCTACCTTCTCATATGTGTTCTCAAAAGAATGGTCTACAAAAGCAAAAAACCAACAAACAAAACCCCCAAAAAGTAATCTCATCCTTTCTTTGACTAACTTTATATCAGATATTTTGGAGGGAAGCCACACATTTCTATGCTGCAGGAAAAGCATGAGTTTGGAAATAAGAATCATACCTCCAGTTGCACTGAACTATCCAGATGAATGATGATGATAATGATGATGATGATGATGATGATGAAAGGAACCCATCAAATTTATTTTGAAGCATGAACTCCAAATTAAAAAGTTGGAACTTATTACTTTGCACTCAGGCATGCAGCAAACTGAGTATTTATGGAGAAAACAAAGCTCTGGATTTTAATGACATATTCCGTATTCTAGGATCCCAATTTGAATTGATTGGTGAGCCTAGGGGCGGGGGAGGGGGAGGGGAGGCTAATCAGAGGCAGCCTCTGTATCTCTTCCTTTGGCTAATTTATTCAAACATGAAATATGAATAAAAATAATTATTACGGAGTAACAGGATTTATAAGTAGGGTTGTTATGTTCGATATGGTAACTTTTTAAACCCTTTGGATTAAAAGCTAAAACTCAATTCTACCTCCGTGAACTGAATAGCAGAAAGCTACCTTGCTCCTTTTAAAGAAAACTAGTGGAGGCTACCTAGCCCAAGCAGAAAAGCAATTCTCAAGTCACACAACCCCAAAAAAAAACTAAAGGTATTGACTTTTAGAAAGGATGTTTATAATGCTTTGGAGAAATGCACAACAGTTTACAAGACAAATAGCAAATAATATTAAACAGCAACAAATCAGGACAGAAAATAAACGAACTTCCATACAACTTGCCTGTCTTCTCTCCAAAATGTCCTTTGCCCACAGCACTGTTCACAGAGATCTGGCCAACATTAAGACACAGATTTGCTTAGCAGAGCTTTTCACCTTTTACCCGGAATAGTTATTTCGCGTTTTTTTAGATCCTGCCATTACATAGCACTTAAGAAATCCAAAGCAACTACAACTCTATGCTAAATGCCAAAAAATACAACCAGAAAACCCCAGCAAACAGGAAGACAATTCAAAATATTTCTAGCCAAGAGCCCTGTAATGAAGTTCTTGTCGTTGTGGTTTTTTTTACATTCTTAATCTGAATAGTAATACCTAAACACTCTTTGGGGGTGAGGGTGGGAGATAAAGGATTTGACCCCTAAATTACATTTCTAATCCCCCTTTCTACAGATATTAATGTGCTCGAGATACGCCGTTCTCCGTTTATCAAGGAATTAAAATTCATTTGTAGTTTGATTTTTTGCAGCGCTCTCCCATGTACTCACTTGAACGCATACACGACACGCAGGTGTGACGATGTCAGACTTACCAGGCACACAACATAACGCCCACCCAGAACTTACTCTGACTTGGTTTATCCGACTACGCAAGGCATCGTCTTGATGCTAGCAAAACAAAGCGTCTGCACCACTGCCACTTCTCAATGAACAGAAATTCCTGCAAACGGTAACAGCAAACTCACCCATTTCTCAAAGAAAGAGAAATCCCCATCTTAGAAACAATCGCAAAAAAAAAAAAAGGAAAAAAAAAAAAACCCACAACAACTTCTAAACCGCACATTCACATCAATGTTTTCAACTCAAAGCTCCAAACGCTGCGGCCAACCACACAACCGCCCACAATCACAGCGTTAGCGCCTTCTCTTCGATTTTGAATCTGGAGCCGGAAGGGGAAAAAACAAAACCCAGAAGAGTCGTCCAAACTTTCACCAAATGGGAGGAAATCATTTGAAGTTAAGGAAATGTGTTCAACGAGAGTCAACTGTCCCATTTCCCCGCCCCCGCCCCTTCCAGCGCCTGCACCGAATCCTCCCTGCAACATCGGCGGGAGGCGGGAGTGCTGGCGGCGAGATGCTCCAGGGGAGTCCAACGTACCCCGGGCGCCGGAAGAAATGTCAGGGGCCGGGCGTCGGAGACAAAGACCAGCCCGCCCAGCGCCCGGCGCGGTCCTGCGCCCCTAACCGCCCGGCGGAGTTGGGAGCACGGCCAAAGCGCCGCCGAAGTGCGCGCCCGGGGTCCCCCCGGCCCCCCTCCCGCCGCCGCAGCGCTGGCCCACCCCCGAGCCGTTTCCCTCCCAATTTGGAAACCGCGCGCCCGGGACAAAGCGGGAGGGCGCGCCGGACGCGACGGCGGGCCGCGGGTGGCGATGCCCCTCCGTGCCCGGCGGCGGGGACCACTCGGCGGCGCCCCCCCGTCCCTCCTCCCCCAAGCCCTCCTCTTCCCCGGCGCCCCGTCCCTCGCGGCCCCTCTCCCGCCTCCCACAAGTTCTCCCGTCCCCACCCGGAGCCCGCCCCTCGCCCGCGTTTCTTCAGCCGGCCCAGCGGTCGCCCCTCACCGGGCGGCGGGATCCCCCGGAGCCGCCTCCTCCGCCGGGCCTCAGCCCGTCCCGCCGGCCGCCGCCTCATGTGCCCCGCGCTGCCATCGCCTTCGCCACCACCCTCGCTTCTCCTCCTCTTCGGCTTCGGCTTCGGCCGCCGCCGCCGCCGCAGCCTTCGCCTCAGTCTCCTGCCGAGGCCGGAGCCGCTCCCGCCGCCGCCCGGACCCGCGGGGAGGCGCCTGCGCACTACGCGCCGCGATGGGGGCGGGGGCGTCCCGCCGCGGCCTGGGAGCGGGGGGCGTGCGGCACGTGGCGCTCGGGTGGGAGGGGGCGTCCCAGAGCGCGCCCGCGGGGGCGCGAGCGCCTAACTTTACGCGGTCGGGGCTGCGCGCGCTCCCGGGCGATCCGGGGCACGGTGGAGGCGCGGCGCGCGTGTAGCTCCCACCCGCGTGAGTTCTGCGCGGTGGACGCAGATCTCTCTGAGTCAGTACATTCCAACAGCTTGATTCCCAGGACCGGAGTGCCCCGTGGCAGGGCCTCCCTCGGAGCGGGCGGCTAACGGCGCAGTGAGGACACGCCCTTACCTGGCTATTCTGGGTGGGTCCAACTAGTCCCGGAGTCGTCCTCTGCGCTCCGCTAGGGCCCTGGTCCGGTGTACCCCAAGATGCTGATGTCCCTTTCTGGGTTCTGCTCTGAAGTTATTCGAGAATCCTACGAGCCCTTGGTAGGCTTACCATTCTAGCTCCTTTGATTAGTGGCTTCTAGAGGCGTTTCTAGATACGTTTGAAGTCCTAGACCTCTCGGATTAACGAGACCCTAATAGGCCACTTCCTCTTAACTCCTTGCATCCCAGCAGTCTAAAGACTTCTAAAAGTTTCTATGCACAGGAATCTCCAGTCTTGAACAGCCTGGTGAGAATCTGAAAATTCCTTAAATACTTGAAGTAGCGTGAGTCAGTGCACAACAAGAAGACGTACCAAGGAGATGATGGGGAAGTACTCTGCACAGTGCCTGCCAACTCTCACCCTCCGGAGTCATCTCGTTTGACCAGCTCTATACAAGAGGATAAGCTTTTATTTCACCCGTTTAACCAGAGAGGAGATTAAGCTCTAACGAATGAGGTTCAACACCCCCCCACCACCTACACCCGGAAAGCGGGGTCCAGCCCTGACAGCTAGCCCAGAGGTTGAAAAACTTAAGGGCTAGGCACCTGGCCCACTAACAAAGTTTTGTTTGGCCAGTACAGTGTTTTCCAAAAATATGAATAAACGGACAAATTTTTAAAAAACTATTTCTGGCTTCTCACTAAAATGTCAAAAAATGTGTTCACTTTGAGTCTCTGTATTCAAGTGGCGGCTACTTCCGAGTAACATCCGTTTATCCAGGGCAGGTGCTGTCCCCATTCAGCTGCTTGGGCTCTGTGCTTAAGTTCTCTTCCCGCTCCCCACCCCCTGCACCCCCTCTTCTTGCCACGCCCCAGTCCGGTCCCCAATCATCACATTTCCTCTACAAATGTATTCAAAATGACAGGTTATGAAGACTGAATTTATGAAAATTTAAATAAAGAACACGTTAGTTAAAGTAGCACAGGTGACACATCATTGTACATGCTGATGGAAATGTTAAACCTCACATATTGCTAAAAGCAAGTACAAATTGGTACAAATCGCTTTGGAAAACGGGCACTATCTACTAACGCTGAATCTGCGGAAGGATACACTATGACTCCATGGGAATTCCACAGAAATGTGTATAAATGTTCACCAAAATACTTATACTAAAGTGTTTTTTTTTCTTTTTTCTTTTTGGAAGCCCCACCCCCCTAGGAGTATTAATAGCAGCACTATTTGTAGAAGCCAAAAAAACTGGAAACCACAAAACCCACCAACTATAGAAAGGATAGATAAATTGCATTATATTCACACAATGGTACATTACACAGCAATGAGAATGAACAATCACAATGGCACACGGTAAGACAGGTGAATCTCACAAAACCTTCCATTTATGTAAGTTCAAAAACAGGCAAAACGAACGTGAGCTGTTAGAAGCAAGGGTAGTAGTTAACCCAACAGAAGAATAGTTACTGGAAAAGGGCATGAGAACTGTTTAGGGGCTGGTCCTGTTCTGTTAATCCGGATGCTGAATACACAGGCGTGTTCAGCTGCCACATCTGAGCTACGCACTTTTGTGGGGCATATTAGGACTTCGGTAAAAATCTTTGCCCTGACTGGTGCAGCTCAGTGGATTGAGTGCGGGCCTGCGAACCAAAGAATCATGGTTTGGTTCCCAGTCAGGGCACATGCCTGGGTTGCGGGCCAGTTCCCAGTGGGGGGATGCACGAGAGGCAACCATCCATTGATATTTCTCTCCCTCTCTCCTTCCCTTCCCCTCTAAAGATAAATAAATGAAAAATTTTTAAAAATCTTTAACGTGGTGTTAAAGCATTTGATTATGTATGTGTGCATATAGCATATATGTATATAAAGAATATATATAAGCAAATGTACAGGGTTTACAGTTGTATGTGAAACTGTTTATTTTTGTATTATGAATTGTTGTCTTATTTTCCATACAAACAGTGGTAAATCTACTTTTGCCCCACCCTGTAGCATGTATTATTTATGTGCATAATTAATATAGAATTAATGTTTATTAAAGATTTTCTCATAAATTCGTAGATAAATCTGCGGGGGAAGGCTTCCCACCTTTTAGCACTGGCCACTGGTCATGGAGGTTGAGAACACCACACTTTTTGCATCTGTAAATTAACGGGTAAATGTGGTGCCAGCTTTCCTGGGGGAATATGACTACCCAAATTTAGGTATGAATGGGGGTCTGTCCGCCCGAATTCTTATCTTGCTCCAGACTCCATTTGGTCATTCTGTTGTAAAACAAATACGTGACAGGAGGCAGTTAATTAAAATTGGGGCAATTTCCAAAGTTATTTATGGGCTTTTACTGTAAGCATCAGGGACTCCCTCCTAAAATAGATAGTAACCAGAGGTAGGCCATTAACCGAAGTTGTTTTATGGGCTCTTTCTTTGGGCACGGGGGACCCTCTCCCACATTCAGGCCTTGGGATGAAAGCACAGTTTCAAGGCTTTCTTTCTTGCTAATATAGTGTTTCTTGTGATATTGAAACACCTGGCGATATTATCAGAACAGGCTTAGGACTGCTGAGTTAGCATGTGAGACTCGTCTCCTTCCTCCTCCCTGCCTCAGTTTACTATTTATTCTATCTAATTGGTAAAAGGTGTTTCCTGGCAACCAGGGTGCTAAATGCTGGCCAGTGAGTTCTGCAGTCTCAGAGTTCTTCCTATGCTGTCTCCTGCTTCATAATTACAGGCGGGAAACCAAGGCCAGAAACCTGAGCCAGAGGATCTCCAGACCGGGCAGTCACCAGGGGCCAGAGCAAACCAGGGTGGCTGCTAGAATGGGCGCTCCTGGAAGGGAGGGCCACAGCACACACCCCGGCTTCCAGAGCAGGGTCCAGCACAGCAGAGCTGCTTAGAAAATAGGTGCAGAATGAATGAGTGAAGGGAGGCTTGTCCTTCCCAGCACAAAGGGGCTACGAGGGGGAAGAAAAAGAAGCCTCAAGTTTCACACAGGGAAATGGGGCTGGTTTCCAGCCCCTGGCAGGGAGGGGCGGAGCCCAGTGCTGTGAGAACATCACTGTATTCACATGGGGCCCAGGCAGAAAAAGATCAAAACCCAATTTGAGAACTTTGAGAGTCGCCCTGGGGCTCTGCGGTTTGGGAACTGTAAGGTCAGCTTGAAGACTGCAGTGTGTCACTATTTCCATGACACATTTTCCAGGGTCTCCACTTGGCTGGTAAACTCAGAACAAATTCTTCTGTGCTGGGGGATGGGCGCAGAGGCCCAGAGAGGTGGGATTGGAGAAAGCTCCCTGCCAGCCCCAAACAGGCTGATAATAAGAATTGTTAAAGAAGCTCTTGCCGACTGTACTAACAGCAGGGCGTGGGTATTAGTAACGCAACTCCTCCCTCATAATCCCCAGCAGTTTCAGCTAACCTGGCGGGACACATTATACTGCTTCTCCCTGCCACAGGATGTTGGCTGAAGCAGATTTTTTTGTTGTCATTTTTTTTTTTTGAATAGGTAACACAAGAAGGAGCGGTAAGGTGAGCCCCCACCAGTGTTTCCCAGAGCCTGGTTAGCACTTTCTTGTATATTAACGTTGAATTTTAAACCACGATCAGTCTACTTGCAAATGAGGAACAGGTGAAGTCCGGGCCGGAGTTGGGGGTGAGACTAAGACAGGAGAGTGGGAAGCCAGGACAAATCCCTTGGGGAGCAGAATCGGGAAACTGAGACGGATGGCTGAGCACACCGGCTTCGCAATGTGCAGCCAGGTGCACACGGCCACGGGGCAGAAGGCCTGGCAGGGGGCACAACTGGGAGAACAAGGACCTCACCCCCAGGGCAACCTTTCCTCCCTGGAGGCCACATCCAGGCCTCAGGGCGTTTCAGCTCCAGGCCCGGAAAAGCAGCAAAACCAGGTGGGCGGTGCCAGAAGCAAGTGCAATGACTAACGACCCCCTGCCTGTCACTGACCAATCAGGGGAGACCAGGACCCTGAAAGGGCGCACCTGGAGATCTGATGAATATTCTACTGGAAACCCTCCCCTGAGACCTCCCCTCAGATTCCCGTAAGAAAAAGATAAAAGCCTTAAGAAAAAGGACCCAGGGCACACGTCCTCTCCCTCTGGGGAGCAGCCTGAGCCATTTCCTTTCCCTTCTTCTTCCCCCACTTCTTTCCCCTCAAACACGTGTCTCCTAAACTCTAAGGCAACCGGCAGCTGGCAGCTTGTCCCGGGCTCATCCCCTGAACCTGCCCCCGGAGGCCTCTTTTCTCTGCCTTCCCAGCGAGCTAAGGCAGCCCCCGACCTCCGCCCTCCTGTTACTTCTCCCGTGCTCGGCCCTTCCTTGTGTCACTGTCCCCAGCTTTAGTAAATGCACCCGCCCAGCCACCTGGAGTCCTGTTGCGAAGTCTTTCCTACACGAAGTCAAGCACCCACACACTACAGCTGGCCCTAGGCAGGCCGGCTCAGGCCTCCTGTCCAGTAACAGGAAGAAAGGTGTAGGAGGGGGATGAAGAGACCTGCTCTGGGACTCCCAACCGGCAAGGACATCTGGACAGGCCCACACACCGTGCCCTGGCCCGGGACCCACTCTACCTTGGTGGCAGGCAGGGGAGCAGGTGCACGGTCCCGGAACGGCTGGAAGCCCTGGCTTCAGAGGCTTGCTCTGCCTAGCTGTTTGTACTTGTCTACTGGAATTTCTAAGATGGTGTGAGAAAGAGATGATGAAATGCACATGAAATCGCATTATTAATAGTTAGGGTTAATTTTTTATTGTCCTGTGGTAGGTCGTGGTCATCATCATTGGTTGGATAGCTGGGCTGTTTACCTGTGGGATCTGGCTAAGCAATTAAACTCGCTGAGCCTTGCTTCCCTCACTCGTAAGATGGGCGTGATGACATCTAAGGGTCAGGGCTGCTGTGAGGATTAAATAAGATACGCAAAGTGCCTGAACCTCATACACTGTCAAGGCAACAGTCCCTTTCCCTAGTGGGCGGCAGAGGAAGCTGGGTGTATGTGGATGTTCCAAAGCCCCCAACACGAGGACCTTAGCAAAACATTACAAATCCCCGCATCGCGCACGTGTCATCTGAGACAGTGGTTTCTACTGCTGTCCTTTCGCAGCTCGGAACCATTCCTTCACAAGACAGGGTTCTATACCATCGGAATGGCTGCAGTCTGATTCGGCCTTCTAATTCCCACTATCAACACCCGCTTAGAAGTTTTCCAAATATGTGGCAGTCTCCCCAGAAAGATTAGTGGGTCCCAACAGCATTTTTCTGGCCCCAGGCCGGTGGCTCTTGGGGCTGTCCTTGGACAATTGCCGTAAGGTCCTTGGAACTCAGCGTCTGTTTTCAGGAGGGGTTGCTAAACCCTCCCCAACTCAGGCGCCTACTAGGGGCTGCCTCAGCCCAGCCCCATGGTCTGGAAACTTCCACTGCCCCTACCTGTTCCTGGTACCCCACTCTCTGCCTCTCTGGGCCCGAGGTACTACTAAGGGGCTTAATGTTTTCTTCTCTGGGACACCCCCAGCCCTTTAGCCTGGGTCCTTCCCACTCCAGCCCAACTCAGAGCACCCCCTGTTCCTCGTCCAATTCACTCTCCACCATCCCCTCACTCACAGCCCTCCATAGCTCGAGGCAAAGGCTGCAGGTCCCTCCCTTCCATTTCCTTCCCTCAATTCCCTTGGGCTATATATAGCACAGCTGCGCCTTAGATTGTGTGGAGCTTCAAGTCCCAGCCCCCCCCTCCCCTCCCCTTTTCCTCCCCCAACACACGAGGGAGCCTGAAGCTGCTGGCTAAGGTAGGGAAGCCCAGCAAGAGGTGGCAGTAGGGGGCGTTTCAGAGGGACAGGAAAGGGTGGGCTGCACTGGGGACCACCCAGAGTCTGTCGTCAGGGACTTTCCACTTCTCCTCCAGCCTGCTAACCGTGCCCTGCCACTTGCTCTTTCTGAAGGAAGAGGAACAGGCGGAGTGTGCTGGGAATTCTCACCATCATCTCACTTAACCATTAGGATGATCCTGTGGGTGCCTGCTGTCTCCAGTTCACCGACGGTGTAGACTCGGAGAGGTCAAGCGGTAGAAGGGCGAGCATGTAGAGGGTGGGTGGTCAAGCAGCTAACTGACCCACGTCTGACACCAGCCCACACCCGGGACCCCCTGCCCGCCAGCCTCATTCGGTCAAAGCCTGCAAACTAGAATTTCTGTTCGTGGGATCTGACCTGGAAGGAAGAAGTTTACTGAGCAAATTACTCCTGTAGAAGTGCTGGAAACAAAATAATGATTAAAGACTTGGCACATTAACAAAAAAATGTTATCATAATTTTATCTTACATGTTGACTAAAGCAAGACTCTCTGGAAGTCTGTTCCTTAGAAGATCTGTGTGTCTTCCAAATGTGTTTTGGAAATAAAAAGCAATTTTCTCCCATTTCAGGACTTCCCCTTCACTGTACAGTCTGTGATAGTGAGACTGGATTTCAGGAAAGGTGACCTGGACCTTTTTCTCTACGTCGCTCCCTGGGACCTGGGGCGAGACATCTAACCCAAGCCTCAGTGTTTCATCAGTGAAATGGGAAGAGCAATAGTAACAGTGCTGACTTCATAGCTATTGTAAGGATTATTCAGTGAATAAAATAATCTACTGAATGCAGCGAGCACACTTTCGGCTCTTAGGTGCTCTGTAAATCATAGCAACTATTATTCTTTTCTCAGTTCAGCGCTGGGCTGCTGTGGAGCATCGACATGATCTCAGCAGGGAGACGCTGAACTTCACCCTCCAGCAGGGATGCCCAACCTGTGGCCTGTGGGCTGCGTGCAGCCCAGGATGGCTGTGAATGCAGCCCAGCACGAAACCATAAATTTACTTAAAACATGATGAGATTTTTGTGTGTGTGTGATTACGTGCCGCAATGTATTTAATGTGTGGCCCAAGACAGCTCTTCCTCCAGTGTGATGCAGAGACGCCAAAAGGTTGGACACCCCTGCCAGAGCTTAGTTCCTGTTTTCTGAAGGGCTTGGAGTTGATCTGGATTCTTGCCCTGTCTCATCCAGACATTTCTTACCCTCCCCCCCCCGCCCCACCTCTGGGCTAGATCATCCATCTCCCGAGAATTCAGGCCACTATTGGGACCGGGAGAGGCAGCAGGGGAGAGTGTGTGAATGGCTGGGAGGAGAGTTCCCAGGGACACTGGGGACACGTGAAGGCCTTGGGGAGTTGCCGTGACCCTGGGTCTCATCCTGGAGCAGTGAGTGCTGGGGAGAGAAAAGAGAGACATCAGCTGCTGGACGGGTTTCCAGTGCTGAAAAGCCCCTTCTGGACCGACGCATGGGGCTGAGGGTAACTGAGGGAAGGAGCAAAGGCCCGGGACGGAGTGGGACTCTCCAGAGTGCATCGCAATCTTTCTCCACTTGCTTGGCCAGAAGATACTTTTCCTAATTGAGTGGCATGATCGATTGGCATTCCTAAGCTTCAGTATCAATCTGGCGAGGCTTTCAGCCTGGCCAGCCTCCTGGAAAGCGGCTCCAGGAGCACAGACTTTGGCGCCAGCCAGACCTGGGTTCAGATCAGGCACTGCTGTTTCCTAGGTGTCTATCCTTGGACAAATCCGATAGCCTCTCGGAAGCTCAGTTCCCTCATCTCTAAACAAACAGCTACTTGCCCTGGCTGGTGTGGCTCAGTGGATTGAGTGTCGGCCTGCGAACCAAAGGGTTGGTGGTTCGATTCCCAGTCAGGGCACACCCCCAGCACGGGTACACATGAGAGGCAACTACACATTGATGGTTCTCTCCCTTTCTTTCTCCCTACCCTCCCCTCTCTCTGAAAATAAATAAATAAAATCTTTAAACAAACAGCTGCTTACCATGGAGCATAGTACAGAGGTTGCAATGCAAGTGTCTAGAACAGAATAGGCACTAACGCTGGTCATTGTCACCTCTGTAACCTGAGTGAGCGTTACCCGCAGGTGGTGTGAAGACCCCTAGAGATGCGAGGGAAGTCCCGGTTGTTCCAAACTCCTGAACAAATCTCCTTGGTCCAGAAAGCATCCTTGAAGGCATCAAGACAAGACCAGAGAGCCTGCCTCCCACAGTTGGAACATTTTCTTTCCAGCCCACATTGTTCATAAGAATATTTGAGGCACTATACTTCATGGGAGAACCCCGGATCCCTGCCCATCCTTGCCTCTATGTTCCCATCTCAGTTCTCCAGACTGAGTCCACCGTTGACCCAGCCATTCATGTCCATGCAAATTAAAAGATTAAACCTGCGTCAGGGCTCCTTTCCATGTGGTCTTCCCTTGCTCTCCAGTGCCTGGAGGCCAGCCTGAAACTCAGCAGACGTGGGGTTAAGACCAATGCCCTGACCTATCTCCTCCCCTCTCCATTCCCGACTTCAAAGTCTCCATAAAGCCGGCTGCTTCTTCTCCGACCCCAGAGGGGCAGCTTCATCATCAGCTCTTGGCCGGTTCAACAGACGCTGAGCCCTGGCCTGGCGGTTTGCAGTCCACTTCCTAGCCATTTCCCGCGGTAAGCACCAGCGTGCTGAGGGCCCGTAGGGAAAGGGGGAGCAAGCAGGTATCAAAGTGGCCTCAAGCAGGGCGTTTGTTTCGTGGTTAGATTTAGAAGGCAGCCCACAGGCGAGAACCCCGGGGCTGGGACGCTGTCTAGTTTGCAATCAGAGCAGACATTTGCAGGGGTTAGCGAGTAGAGCAATAGGGGTCACCAGCCCAGGGATGGCGGCAGGGGGTTGCTACATGCAAAGACACTGGCAAGAGATGGACCTGGAAATGGGAACAACTCAGGGACCAGAGTTTGTTCCGTGAGCATTCATGTGCAAAACCCAAGCTAAAAGCATACACAAATCCATGTCTGATTGCTCTGCTCGCTGGCTCCGGTGATTGGGCAGCCATCTCTGAGCCTGGGATGGCTCTGGCTCCCTGGGGCCAGATCCTGCTCTGTAGCTCCCTCAGGAGCAACTGTCACCAACTCAAGGCCAGTTGGGGGTGGGGGGGTCCCAAGGTTCAAAGCCTTTTCCTCCCACCCTCGCCTGTGGATTTTTCCAGCTGGTTTTTTTTTTTTTTTTGGCCCAAGGATGACACTCACAGGGGTGCAGATTGGGGAGGGGGAAGCAGGGAAAACGGTGAAGTCAGAACAGGCTGGGGAAGAGGCCGATGTTCGGGAGACGGGGAAACGGCGCCAGAGGTCCAGCGTCTGCGAGGGGACACCTGGGCTACCGTTTCAGGCAGCGGCATGGTGAGGGTCTCGGGGGGGAGGGCAGCTTTCTCTTCTCCACCCCTACACTGAGGAACGCTGCAGTTCTGATTGTGGGGCGCCTCCTTCTAGGGCTGGGCTGAGGCCTAGGTACCCCGGCTGCTGGCCTCGGGGAGGGGGGCAGGATCATGTCTGCTGACAAAGGCTGGCCGGCGCCCCCCGAAGGCGAGGACAGCGTGTCTGAGAAGCTCCTGAGGAAGACCAGGGAGTCTCCCCTGGTGCCTATAGGTGAGTGGGAGAGGAAGGAATGGGGAGAGGCGTGGGGTGGGGGGCTTCTTTTAGAGAACACCCCTCCAAGTCCTTCCAAAGAGTGAAGCAGAGCACTCAAGGGGTCCCACGCACTGAACAGTCAATAGCCAGGAGTGAGCCAACAGCAGAGGTGTCCAGGGGACAAAGGGACACCCCCCCACAATGAAATGAGGAGGTCTGGCTGGGTGGAGGTGGCGGCCAAGTGGGTGCCTGGGATTTGGGGAAACGTGGGGCACCAACACCAGTGTCCGGGAGGGGGGAGGAAGGGGCAGTTTGGGACCCCCCAGGGCTTTCTTCCTGAAGGTGCTGGGGAAGCAGGAAAACGGCTGCACCAGGATGCCCAGAGCAGAGCTGACGGGGGGAGGAGAGTCATGATGATGGGCTGTGTATGGGAGAGGGGCACCACCAGCAGGGGCAGCCACTTTGAAAATGCCCCCCAGAGGAACCAAATAACTGCCCCAACAACCCTTGAAACTGCACCAAAGCAGCTGTTCATCCAGGTGCCCGGTCTGCCTAGTGAGGTGTATCTCTCATCAAGAGTGATGCGCTTCGTGGATGAGGCCCAGGTCACGTTTTCCGACTACAGGCCTAGGAGGCTGCCTGGTGGTGGCGGCCTACAGGATTTACCGGCTGAAGGCTCGGGGCTCCACCAGGATGTCCATACACCTGATTCACACCCGCGTGGCGGCACAGGCCTGCGCGGTGGGCGCGATCATGCTGGGTGAGTGGGGCCCCGGGAGGATGAACGGGAGCGGAGTCCTGATAGTCAAGGGACCACGATTTCAGTCCCTGCTCCCTGTGCAAGGCTCCGTGTCAAGCCCTTGGTGACACCGCCATGCCGAGACATTTTCAGGGGTCCCTGGTTAATCTCCTGTCCCAGGCCCGTGGGCACAGTGTGCAGTCTGGGTCATGGCAAGTGTGTCCCAGAGGTGAGAAAAAACTGCAGCAGAACCCAGGCTGAGTCTCTCTTCCTCTGTGGGTCACCAGAGCCAGAGATGAAAATAACTAGACAGCTGCGTGACAGGGGACAAACCCTTTTCTCCCATCCTTGGTTTCCCCGAGTGTAACGTAATAACCGTCCCTGGCTTGCCTACCGCCCAGGTTGCTCAGATAGAAATGCACTTGACATGCTTTGTGAGCTGTCGAACGGGTTGCTTCCCCAGGCTGTGCGGTCAGGCGCTTATAGTAACCGGGGAGCCCTGGGGCACAGAGACGAGAGAGCAGGCTGGACTCTCCAGGGGCCAGCTGGAGCCAGACCACGGGGACTCTGCTCCGCTGTCACTCCTCCCTGGAACACCTGGGAGGGTCAGAGGGTGGGTGAAACTTGCAACGCCAAGGGGCATTTTCCCGTCTCCCTCACGCAGGTGCCATGTACACCATGTTCAGAGATTACATCAAGAGAACAGCGCAGGATGCGGGGGAAAAGTAGGTTCCCATGGCCCAGGGCAGTCAGACCCTCCCATCGACCCCTGCCATGTTCCTAATAAAGGAGTTTTGCAGAAAATCGACAAGTCTCTTGTTCACCTGGGGGAGGGCAGAGAAAGGGGTCGGCAGTGGCTGGAAGGGGAACCTTAGAGCAAAGGGTTGGAAATCAGAGCGTTCTGGCCCCGCCTCCAGGGCGACAGGGACTCTGGGGGGAGGGGTGGGGAGAAGGCAGGTGCAGCAGACCGCCCAGGCCGGCTCAGGTCCCACCCCGGGAAGCACGGCAGAGGGCGCGGGCCGCCGCAAGTGGGAGCGGGGCAGCGAACAGGCCTCCGTGCTCACGGGGACACTGCATCAAGAGGCGGAAGCGCGGCTCGCCATGGGGCCGCCTCCCCGGGGACCCGGCAGGAAGAGGGCTGCAGCTGGGAGCGGAGTCAGGGAAACCTCGGGGGAGAGGGCAGGGCTTCAGAGCCCCAGCACCGGGACGAGGCTACGCCGGAGGAAAGGGGGCGGAGGGCGGGATGAAAGGAACGGGGAAAAGCAGAGGTCAGAATGTTCTGTTTACTTATAAACCATGGCTGAGGTCAAACTTGTAAAAAAAAAAAAAAATTCCATGTAAATGCCGAGGCGAGGGCCTCTTGGGGTTGGGGTTGAACACTGTCCGTCCCCTTCCCCTTCCCGGAGCCCGAGCTCCTCTCTGTCCCCTGGGCACGGAGCCAGGCAGACACCAGAGAGAGAGGACCAGGAGGCACCTTCCGCCTCCCTCACTGGGGCCTGGGTTGGAGGCTCCTGGGTGCTCAAGACGGCTACAGCAGCTCCAGACACTGACAACACGGACTCCAGTCGCTCGAGGTCCTAGCTTCCAGTCCAGGAGGCAGCTCCTGCGGGGAGTGGGGGCTGCTGGGAGCCCAGCCCTCACATGGGGTAATTGAGCACAACATCCTGCTTGGCGAGCTCCAGCAACATGGGGTCGTCGAAGAACTTGCTGATGCTCACGTCCTCACTCAGGCCCTGCGGAGGGTGGGGCGGGCACGAGGGTGAGCCCCGTGGTGTGTGGACGCGCTGGGGGCCCCCGGGAGCTGCGGCTGGGCGGGAGGATGGTCGGGGGTGGAATGCCAGCAAGCTTCTTTTAGGGGCCCTGCTTAATTTCGGGCACTGTCACCGAGGAGCAGGTCCTTCCTCTCCAAACAGCCCGGGTCCCAGGCCTGTGCAGAATGCACCCCTACGGTCCAGTGAACTGCTCCTCGTCTTTGGGAGAAGCGCCCGAAAGGCAGCAGCAAAGAGAGGGAAAGCGCTTGCTGGAAGCCCCTGGGGCGGGGGGTGGGGGGTCTGAGGGCACACACCTTCCGGCGCCGGGTTTTGATCATGAATTCTCGGGCCAGGTGAGGGGCCGGCTGTGGCTCCAAGGGGCGAATGACGATGCTCTTGTCCAGGGGATCGCCAGGAACAATCTGAAAGGCAAAGGGGTCTCAGGGCGCCCAGGCAGGCCGCCTGCAGTGCATTGGGGCTCGGAAGCAGGACTCTTCTCCAGGAGGCTGGAAAGTCTCAGTCCGGACTTGGGAGGGGACAGATCAGCGGGGCTGGTCTCGCATGGGGCGGGGGGGAGGCCAGGTCGGCCAGCCCGCACCACCGTCTTACCTGCCAGTGGTGGAAGACGGACAAGGAAAAGGCCTGCCCCTGGGTGTGAGTCCGCAGGTCAGTCTCGAAGCCAAAGGAGTCGATGGCTGGGATGAAAGCTTTGATGGTGTAGAGAGGGGAGCCCGGGATGGGCGCGTCCTGGGTCACGTGTCCCCTGAGGCAGAACAGCAAAGGCTGAGTCCCTAGTCCCACAGAGGTGAGCGCAGAACAGCAATCTGCCCGCAAACGGGAATCACCATCAGAGACAGGGTAACTGCGGATGCACCACGGGAGGCAGGAAGGGCTGGGCCTCCCGGTCTAACTCCTTATGGAGGTCCCAGAGGGCAGCACCCTCTGGGCTGGATGGGCACACCAAAGGGCAAGGTTTCACAGGCGTTCTCACCACTGACCCCCTGCAGTACTCCCCCCAGGAGCTCTCTCAGGGTGGGTGTCCAATAAGGAATCTCAAATTTTAATCCGCAGGAAATCTGGGGATTTCCTCATTCCTGTTCCACTTTCTTCTGAAAACTCAGCTCGTCAGGTTTCAGGAGCAGAGAGAGTGGGAGGCGGGTCCCTGCAAGGTAGCCGCGTGACTTCCCGCTCTGCGCTTCCTGTCCTTGCACTCCCCAGCGTGCCTGGGGCTGCTCACCTGCGCCTGGCCAGGACGGTATACACGGCGGAGACGCAGTCTGCAGGGGCCTGGACCTCCACAAAGTAGTAAGGCTCCATCAGGCGAGGGGTGGCCTGAAACAGCAGCGAGAGCGGGTCCCTCAGCTGGGGGAAGGCTGTGGACCCAGTGCCCTGAGGCCGCAGAGCCCTCCCGGCTCACGCACCATGAGGAAGGCGGAGTAGACCACTCTCCTGGCCGTGGGGATGATCTGGCCCCCGCCCCGGTGCAGCGGCTCCTGGGCGACCACAGCGTCTAGGATCTTAAACTTGACATTTCGAATCACTGAAAAGGAGAAGGGGCGGCCGATTTAAGGAGTGGTTCTGGGTTCTGGTGCTAATCGAGGGCCCACGGCCAGAGCAGCAGGAGCCTCTTGAAGCTCTAAAGCTGTCTCTCAGCCACGAAAGGGAAGGCACCCGAGCACTTTGCAAATGGGTGCTCTGATGGGGTGCGCGCGGCCTACAGCAAAGAGGACCGAGGCCAGGCGTGTGCGCGCTCATCTCAGGCCGTGCTCGGACACGCAGAGCCTTCCCAGAAGTTTACGGGCTTCCTTTATAGACATCCGATTATTTCGGGATGTAGAGTAAGTTCCAGGAATTGCGTTATTTTGTTCCAATGAGTCCAGTTCTGCTCTATGAACCGCTCCAATCCCATCCTCCTCTCCACCCACCTCCTCAAACACGTTCCTTCTCAGGAATGAGGAACAAACGTCGATCTAGAAATGACTTCGTTTGCAGGGCGTGCCAAGTGGCAGCAGCAGGCTCGGGAGGGACAGAGGGAGGAAGCTGGCCCGGGACACGGGACGGCCCCACGTGCCCCGAGCTGCTTCTCCCGCTGGGTCCCAGAGAGGGGCCCACCCACCCAGGTCCTGTCCCCGGGGCGCAAGGGCCCCAGAGGACGAAGGCAGGGGAGGGGGAGAGACTGGCAGACTCACACTCATCACAGAGGGGTCCTTCCCTGGTTCCCCACTGGAAGCCCTGGACTATGCTGTCCTTCACCGAGCCAAGAAGAGCCTTGTCCACCTGCACAGAACACAGGAGTCCTTTAGTAGTGACCCTGGCGACAGCCAAAGAGTTTAGAGGGAGGGGAAGGCAGGCACACTGGCAAGAGGACATTCTCCTCCACCAGAAGACACGCAATACTTTCAGGGGAAAGAAAGAACACTCCGCAGTCTCTCCACTGGAGCCACGAGACCCCCCTGTGGCACCCATCAGCTCCGCTGTACCTCAGAGGGCAGGGTGTCGTCCACCAGGATGTTGGGCCCCGTGGCGTCAGGGCCGAAGGCCCAGATGGAACGGGCAGCTAGCAGATCCCAGTCGTACTTGGTCTGGAAGAACTCTCCCAGCTTCTTCCTGGGGAGGAGGAGACGACGGGGGCTCGGCCAGCTCTGTGACTGCGGGCACCCGGGGCCACGGGCCCGCCCACCCCGCGCCCAGGACTAGAGCGGTGCTACTTTCTCTGGGGGAAGCGTGGCATCGGGGACCCCGTGGGTACGCGGCGGCGCCCCGCCCCGCTGCCCCGGCGCCCGAGCTGTGTTCTCGCCTGTTCCACGTGATCTGGACCACCTCGTTCTCGATGTCTTCAGCCAGGCCCTTCTCCAGGGGCTCGGCAATCATGGTGATCTTGTTTCTGGTCAGAAAGGAAACGAGTCATGAGCCGGGCGGGTGGGACGAACAGAAGGGCCGTTCCTAAGAAAAGGGGGACGACGGGAACACAGCTAAGGCAGTGACATTAGCGAAAGCCACAGGGGCCGGATCGAGCCAGAAGGGCCGACCTTCCGTCTTCCGTCACCCGAACCTACCACTGCATAAAAAGTAAGGTTTGGGGCGGCATTCCAGATGGCCGTGCTGCAGAGCGAGGGTGGGGGGAATGGCTGCAAGGCACCTCGAAGGAGAAAGTCCGGCACAGGGTCTCCCAGGATTGTGCCCACGGGCGCACGGGTCAGAGGCCTGGGCTGCATGCGCCTCCTGAGCACCCGCACCCCAAGGCTGCGGGGTCTGTCTCCACAGAGCCCGCGATGGTGGTGGAGTTGGTGGGGAGGGGAGGGTGTCTTCTGGCAGTCCAAGGGACACCGTGACCCCAGCTTACTTTCTTTTCTAAAAGTTATTTTTTAAATCCTCACCTGAGGATACGTTTCTTGATTTTAGACAGAAAGGAAGGGACAGAGAGGAGAAACGTCGATGCGAGAGAAACACATCGGTTGCCCACCGTCTGTGCCCCAACTGGGGACTGAACCCACGGCTCAGGTACGTGCCCTGGCCGGGAACTGAACCCGCAACCTTTCGGAGTACGGCACGGCGCACCAACCACGCCGCCCAGCCAGGCTCCAAGCTTACTTCTTATTGGGCGTTTCTGCAAAGCACTTGAGGGAGGATGTTTCTACCACCGTCTCACAGAAGGTAACAACGGGATCAGCAACCTGGGAAACCAGACAAGGTATTAGGCGAGGTCCTGTTTTGGGCGAGAAGGACGACCTTCTGCCAGAGGGAATTCCGGGGGCCCCCTGCCACTGTCTCCGTGAGCCACCCTAGTCTTAATCGGCACCAGTGACACATGAAATCGCAAGCTGACAGTCCCTGAAAGTCACCATCACTAAGAAACCTGAGAAAATGTCGTGTGGTGCAGCACTTGTGTTCTGGAGCCAAGAGTGTACGAGGGTCGAGTTCGGATTTAAACATAGCTCCCCAAGGTGTCTCTCAGCATCCGTGCAGCCGGGCCACCGCTGTTCACGGAACACCTCCGTGGGTCTGTCAGAGGTGGCGCCGAGACGGGCCGCGGAGGACCCGTGCTGCTCTGCTCTCAGCCCGAGGCGTCTGGGCAGCACAGCCCCGCCCTGAAGCTCCCGCGTGGGCCGTGCCCAGGGAGCCCGGCTTCTCCTGCAGTGCCAGTCCACGCACATTCACGGGCGAGTCCGGGAGGGGTGCCCGAGGGTGCTCGTTCCCACCACCAAAGGGCCTCAGAGAAAGCGTGAGTCTCCACTGGGAGGCGGAGGCCACGTGCACGGGCCTCAGTTGAACTGAGGGGCTACGTCAGGACCTGACAGCGAACCCAGGAGAGCCGGCCCCACTCTCTCCTGGAAACCGTCCTCCCTGAGCCCCAGTCACCACAGATGGGTTAACTGTCCAACTTTTCCTTTTTTAAACAAATGACCAAGAATAACTTTGGCTTGGGAGCCTTGACTTTAAATATACAACATTGAGAAGAACCTTGCAGAAGGGGGCAAACCAGATCTCAAATACCTTCCCATTTAGGGAGCAACAGATCACGCTTTTCCGAAACAGATCCTCGGCAGCGGGATGCCCCTCTCCCCCGGGGCCCTCCGGGGGAGTCCAGGTTTTTTGGGTGCTTGTGGAATCAGGTCTGGAGCCGGGAGCCCGGCCCCTGGCCAGGCTGTCACTCGGGGGGCCGCCGCTTTACCTTGATGTCGATCTCTGAGTACATCTTCCGCAGGTCATGCATCACGCAGTCCAGGTACAGCTCCCCGGTCCCCAGAATCACGTGCTCGCCAGACTCTTCCACCTGGAACACAGCAGCCCTGGGGTCCCAGCCTGGATTCTCCTGTGCCCGCAGCAGCAGAGCTAAACGGAATCAAGGCTGGAGCCCGGGAGGGGGTGCCTGAGTCCACTGTCTGGTTCCAGCCTCTTCAACAAGGATCAGTGGAGGGTTCGTCCTCGAGACGTCCGGATCACTGAGCACAGTGCTACTGGGTATGAGGTCACCGCTTTTGACAATAATTTATTTTTAGAGAGGAGAGAGGGACGGAAACATCAAGGTATGGTTGCCTCTCACACGCCCTCAACTGGGGACCTGGCCAGCAACCCAGGCACGTGCCCTGACTGGGAATCAAACTGGCGACCTTTGGGTCCACAGGCCCATGCTCAGTCCACTGAGCCACACCAGGCAGGGGAATCACAAATTTTTTTTAAAAAGATTTTATCTAAACACTGATGTGAGAAACACTGACCTGTGGCTACTGACAGGGTCTGAACCCGCAACCCAGGCTGGTGCCCTGACTGGCGATCGAGCCAGGGACCTTCTGCCTCAGGGGAAGAGGCTCAACCACCTAAGCCACATCTGTCAGGGTGTGAGGTCACTGTCTTTATCCCCACCTTAGCCATTTAGGGAAACCCCTGCCCTGTGTCTGCAGACACACGCTGACCCTTGAGCCCCGGCCGACTCCTCGAAGGAGTGCTCGTGGGCGAGAGAGTAGAAGGGACAGAGTGACTCACTCCCCCTCTGTATTTTCTGGAAAATTAGTTCGAAGCATACCCTCCAAGAGACATCCTTTTCCTGTCTAGGCACGAGTGAAAGAGGCGCACACATGTGTGCGCCAGCCCCACCCCCAGCTCATCCACATGATGGCGACAGGCGTCAGTCCTGGTGCAGGCTGCTGGAAGCAGCGGTCAGACGCCCGATGGACACAAAGACCACTAAGTGGGGGCGAGCGGGGGCGTGGCAGCGTCGCAGGCCGCGGGCCCACCTTGGTGGTGAGGGACGGGTAGCTCTTGTTGACTTTGCGCAGCCCGTCCAGCATCTTGGGCAGCTCGGAGGGGTTGACCGGCTCCACGGCGATCTTGATGACAGACGTGGTATTGAACTTCAGGGGCCGGAAAATCTGAGCCTGAGATCCGAAAGGCACAGGAGTGAGAACCCCCAGCCCGGCAGGCACACGAGTGCAAAGGCAAGAGAGACGCTGAGGGCCTGCGCCGGGGCAGAGTCCCTTCTAGCCAGGGCCACGGGGCTGCCCGGAGGCAACCCGAAGGGCCCCTCGTTCCCACGTGTTTCGGCAGAACAAAGAGAGAGGGGAAAGACTAAAAGGCACCCCTCCTGATCCCCAGCACCGGAGCAGAGCACGGGGCAACTCCACAGGGTCAGATCTAGAGAGCTGAGCCTGTGCTGAGGTTGGGAACCAGCAAGTGGCAGCGACTCCGGCCGAGTCCCCCGCCAGGCCAGCTGCTGCTCACTGCTCACACGTGTCGTGGTTCCTGTGACCCTCTCTCTGGCTTAAGCCAGTTCAGCTGCCTCTTCGGAAACTCTACCTCCTCGTTGCCTCGGGGTTCAGTTATGGTCGCCGTCTTCACAATCGGTTGATCGACACCTTCGATCAGCACCCAGTTGCCGGCAGGAACTCGGTTCACCTCGATGTGGTACCTGGAGCAACAGCCAAGGAGCAGCACTGACCCGGGGGCAGAGGGTTCATTCCAGAAAAATGTCCTCGGCACAGACTGCGTGCCAGGCCCGGGGCCGGAAGCAGGGGCCAGCCAAACAGATTCGTTCTATAGCAGGGAAGGGATGCTATAAACAGTCCCATGACCACACCCACGTACAGTCACAGAGTGCTAAGCGTCCGGAAAGGAAGCGCGAAGGGTCAGAGGACAGGACGGGAAAACCTAGTTCCGGGTGGACATCGGCGGGAAGCAAGCTGCTCCCAAAGGCGCAGAACACGTGGTGATGCCGGAGGCATCCCAGAGCGCACTGCGGCTCTCCCGGCTCTGCCTCTCCTGCCTTCCAGCGACCGGGCGGGGCGGGGGGGCGGTCTGGAGGAGGGAGGGGGGCCTTCGGCGGGACCCAGCGGCCGCGTGAGGGACAGGACAGCCCGGTTCTGTTTCCCGGCGGAGATGCCGCACTTGGGAGCCGACAAGCAGCCCCGAGGCCCAAGCTACATATTTTTTTCTGCAGATGGGATTGCTGCAGGGATCCATCAGTCTCCCCTGCTGGTCAGAGAATAGTCAGTGGAGACTGGGAAACAGTTTCTTTTGGGGCAAAACCATGACAGTGATGACTTAAGGAGCACAGAAGAGGAAGAGGGGATCGGGGCGAGGAGCAGCGGAAAAGCCACCACAGACGTGCGCATGCGCCGTCCACGTGCAGAGTCCGGCGGCAAGCCAACAGCTCTGCTGGGGGAGGTCCCTCCGCCCCAGGGGAGGGAGCCAGGCAGCTGCCGTGTTCCCGGGGAGAACCGCCCCTTCCAGCCGCTTGGGGCAGTTCCAGCACAGAGGACAAGTCAGGCCCTTAGAGGCCCCGGGGAGCAGTACCTGGCCACAGAGACCCAGAGGCGGCCCACGGTGCATATCTGGGAGTCCTCCTCATCCTCCAGGGTGTAGTTCTCCCCCAGCACCTTCACAGGCTGCCCGGCATGGATGGTGCCGCTCAGCACCCGGCCGAAGGCGTGAAACTGAACTCCATCGTCTGTGCTGTACATCTTGGTCGTGTGGCACATCAGGGGGCCCTGGGGGAGGGGACAGAAAGCAGCCTCAACCACACACACTCTGCAGGCAGGTCCCACTGTTCCCGCCCCACCTCAGAGCAATGACATGCGCCCCGTGAGGAGGCAGCCCCGACCTCGAGGACAGAGGAGATGATCTCCTGGGAAAATTCCAACCACGCTCTCCCCCGCTAATAAATAGACGTCCAAGGAATATGTGACAAAAATAAAACCACTGATTGAGCGCGGGCTGCAAACCAAAGCATTGCAGGTTCGATTCTCAGTCAGGGCACATGCCTGGGTTGCAGGCCACAGCGCCCAGCAACCACACATTGATGTTTCTCTCTCTCTTTCTCCCTCCCTTCCCTCTCTAAAAATAAATAAATAAAATCTTAAAAAAAAAAAAACAAACCACCAACAAAAAAACCCTACTTTTTTTTTGGTGGGGAGATGAAGGCAACAGGGAAGAAAAGCAGGTTTAAGATAGGAGACTGAAATCGTTAATTTGCAAGTTTACAAGATCGACTTGCCCCCAATTTGCTCCAAAGACGTAACTCGCAATTCTCACCCGGCTGTGCGCTTGTGCAAGACAGACCACAGGAGGAACGGCTGGGAGGGCTTTTTGAAAGCCAGGACTGACTACATTAGCAATCATTTGCTGAACCTTTACTCCCTGGCAGGCACCATAATACTTTCTTAACCTTATTTAATCCCCGTGATGACCACACACACACCATTACCCTCCCTTTATGGACCAAGACCCTGTGGCTCAGAAGGACTGAACAATGTCCCCAGGATAACACCACTAGTGGTGGTACCATCTGGCTCCAAATCCCGGCCTGCCTGACGGCTCAGGGGGAGGGGCCTGCACGGAAGGGGCGGGACCGTGTTACTCCTGCAACCAGAAAAAGGTGTCTCCGCCCAGGAGGGGAGAAATCGGAGAGCCGGGGAGCCACGTTCCCTTACGTCAGGGTCGCAGTCGCTCATGGCCTCGCCGAGGTCGGAGTCCACGCCACCCGTGTAGGTGTGCTCGATCTTGGGCTTGGCGCCCACCTTGGGGGAAGGGATGTGCTGCACGCACATGTCCACGAAGCCTGGGGAGGATGAGAAAGCCGTTACCCTCCGCCCTCGCAGGGGGGTGCAAGCGTTGACTTCCCCATCCGCTCACGAGGGCCAGAGAGCAGAAAGTGAGAGGCCTGACTTCCTGCTCTAAAAGCCACGACACGGTGACTCTAGGGGGAAGTGATACCCTGTTTCCTGGGAGTGTGCTGCTGCCGAAAGGCCGGAGTCACACTGATGCCAGGGGGAAGTGATACCCTGTTTCCTGGGAGTATGCTGCTGCCGAAAGGCCGGAGTCACACTGATGCCAGGAAGGGCAAGAGGCTAGTCTCAGTGGCTCCTTGGAACCCGGCACAAACTTTCAAGCATCTCTACCAACCCATGACCTTTCACTGAATGTAAGCACTTGCTGGGCACTCACGTGAAACTATGTAAGCACCCCATGTCCTCCCTAGATCTGCTGAGAACAATCCTAGAAGGGACTCCTCCCTTCCTAAGAGCCGATAAGCTGTACAAGAGAAAACCTTCCTTAGCACCTTGGGGTAGGTGTCTCGGAACGAAGTACTGATGCTACGCACTTTGGAGACGCAGATGCCTACAACCCCCTCGACTCCCGAGTAAGAGACTGCTGAGGGGGTCCTTGGACGACGCCTTGTCCTCTCCTTCATGTCGCAGACGAGACATTAGAGCACAGAAGAACTGGGTGGCCGGCCCAGGGTCAGCCCACGGAAAGGCCAGGACTGAGACTCTGGCCTTTTCTCCACCAGGCCAGGGCCCGTTGTCCTGTGTCACCTGCCTCCTCTGTAACTAAAATACGGGAGAGACAAGCTCAGGAGAAAGAGAAACCTGAGTCTACAACCTGCCTCCCAGGTGCTGGCCTGGTGCTTTTCCCACTGATTCAAACCACCCGCGAGTCCGCCTTCCTGACTGCCCCTGGCAAAAACACAGGACCGCAGAATCTGCTCCCCCATTTCCTCTACTTGCATGCTCCTCCTGGTAGGGGAATTTAATTGCCTTTGTTTCCCAAGACAGGATTCTTGGTACCATCCACTAAGGAAAGCAGCTAGGAAAAAACCCAGGTGCTCTGTGCCCCGACCTGTGGTTTATTCGCAGTCGACTTCCGCCAAAGAGCCTCAGATCCCTGGCCACCACCGTGGGTCAGGGAAAAGCCCCTCATCATGAGTGGCAGGGAGTAATGACAGGGGGCTGCGAGCTCTGTATTACCTGTGAACTCGCCGAAGAACTTTTTGCAGACCAGTCTGAGCAGGGGACGGATGTTCAGCTTCAGCTCCTCCTTGGTCAGATGGATGCCAAGCTCATCGAGGGTCCTCGGGAGGCTGGTGTCCACGTCGCCCACAACCTGTGACGGCACCAGACATCACATCAGCTGCAGTGACAGCTACGGAGGACAAGGGAAGGCCAATGGGCAGTCTGGAAGTTCACTGCACTAGGCTTTCATCTACGGGGAGAGCTTCTGGCAAGGACAACTCAGTTCCAAGGAGATCTTTGGTCCCTACCCTGCAAACCAAGCCTGGGCGAAGCAGGCTTGGTAAATGCCCACACCAGGCAATAAACCTGGCACTCGCCGATGGCCTGCTGTCAGTGCTGCCCCCTAGTGTCTGAAAAGCGGTATCTCATCCCACTCAGGCAATCCCTTAGCCTTCCCTATTTAGAGACTCCTCGGATTTAGAGGATCACTGACTGCACTGGAGGGAACCAAAAAAGGTCACCTGGCAGCCCATCCACTGTCAGGGCAGGGCCGAGCCAAATCGCCCTCGGCAGACTGCAGGTCTCTGCCGAGACAGATTCTGTAAATTTCTTTTATTACTCCGTCCCAGTCTGGCACAAGATACTAAGTAGTTTTTAGCACTAATAAATTTTAACACGTTATTTTGTCTTGCTGCTATGGTTTCTCATTTTAAAGTTGGACTAGCCACACGCATTATGTGTATATGCGTGTGTTCACGGGGCACAGTACTTAGTCAACACTTGCATATTTTACAATTGTCTTAAGAGAAAAGTCCAAATGAGAATTCTTGTACAGCCCTGGCTGGTGTGGCTCAGTGGACTGAGTGCCGGCCTGCAAACCAAAGGGTCACCAGTTCGATTCCCAGTCAGGGCACATGCCTGGGTTGCAGGCCAGGTTCCCAGTGTGGGGCGGGTGCGTGAGGGGCAACCACACATTGATGTTTCTTTTCCTCTTTTTCCCTCCTTTCCCCCATGTCTAAAAATAAATAAATAAAATCTTAAAAATAAATCTGGTACAACATCACTACTCTTGGGTCTGCCTTTTAGGAGCACAAATTCATACAGATACAACATGATGTGCTTCTCTTGGGAGCAACCTCTCTGTGGACCACATCTGTGCCACCGTCGGATGCACCTTGTTCGATCCTCAACCATCACGTACCGACATGCCCAGAGTAGTCATCGAAACCAAGGCCACTCTGCCATTCTTTTAACGGCTACAAAACACTGCATTGTATGAGATGCACCGTCATTCCTTCAGTCAGATTCTCACCGATGAACGCTTCCTTTCACACGTTCCCCCCCCTCTCAGTTCAACAGCACTTAGAGGACGGCAGTGTTCCAGATCCAGAGGACCGGCGACCAACCATCTCCATTCTCACAACACACACTGAGCAGGTCTAGGGGCAGGGGGACGGCCAAGTTCATCCTGTGCTTGTCAGAAGGACAGACTTACACCGGGTGGCCCAACACCCTTACCTGAGCGAGGATCTTATAAAGGGGCTCCAAGATAAACTCCACGAAGCTCCTCTGGGAGCTGCTGGTGGGGGCCTTTTTGGTAAACTTCCGCCTAAAGAGAAACAGGAGAGTTGCGGGCGATCCAGAAGGAAGAAGGCCGTGTCGCCGACCGCCTGGGTGGACTTGCTAAGCCCGTACCTAACACCCCCGGACTCCTGTGAGGGCACGTGGTCCCGCCTCCCACGGACACCCGCCCTGAGCTGTGGAAACCTCGGGAGAAGCGGCCGCTCGCCCTGTCAGAGTCCACGACAGCTGCTCACTCGGAGGAGGAGGGACGGTAGTTCATGACCAAGAAAAAAGGTTTTAATCTTCGGAACTCTTCCCCTCCTTGTCCTCCCTTACTGGGACACTGGATGGCCCCTCAAGCGTCACTTCCCACACCTGACTCACGTCTTGGGGTTGAAGTAGATGTCACCCCAGAGTCTTTTAGCAAACTCCTGGTAGTTAATGTCACCTGTAAGAGAAGCCCAACAATCATAAGCTACTTGGCAGACTGCTGTTCAACGGTCTCTTTCAGGTGCCACGAGGGGTTTGCAGCTGAGGAACTCAAGCACCTTTGTTTCCAAGGCCTGGACGTTTCCTGCCACCCAGGCAGGCAGACGAGGACAGAGACGCAAAGGGCAAGGCTGGCCGCAAGCTGCCAAGGCTGTGCTGGAGCCACAACGAGCCCCGGGAGCACCCTCAGTCCAGCGAGCTCAGGCCGGGGCCACGGACGAGGCCGCCGCTCTCATTGCTCCTTTGCCAGAACAGCTCAGCCGCCTGCACGCTGTCCTCTGCCTGCACCCGAGCCCCGTCCCCCCAGAAGTGGAACGTAAGGGCTCCCTCCCTCTCCTGACCCACCCCCGACCCACCGAAGCGCTATGCCGCGGCCAGCGTGGGCGACCTCCCAGCCGCAGTGTCACGCTAAGGCTCTGACCAGCCCCAAGCTTCCAGAAGGCAGACACCTAGCCTTCTGGGCAGAAAACACCACAGCCAACCTTTGTCTCATCTTTGACTAATTAATATTTCTAGTGTCACTGCAGCTGCGAATCCTGGTCCGACTGAACCGAGCAATTGTGGCTTTTAAAGTTCAAGACCTTCCGAGCCAAGAACTCCTGTAACATTCAAACAGATCACTGGTAACACCAACTATCTCGTGGGTACTTCTGCCCAGAGCACAGACCAGTCTCTCCCGCTCGAGATGACATAGGGGGGATCCATCACCTCCTCCCTGAAGCCCCACCGCCCTTGAGACTCTCCTCTCTCCTTCAGTGGGGCTGCCGCGGGCACTTCATCCGGGCTCAACATCTTTCTCTTCCCGCTTCGTGAATCCGGAAACTGTCCCTCCCCTGTGACCCGCCCGCCCTGTCTCCTACACACCTGCTACTGCACTCCTGTGATACGCAGGCTGTACTACAGCCACTGGACGGAGCTGCCTGAGCCCTCGCGAGGACCAGGCCAATAGGAGGATGTCCAACAGGAGGAATGAAGGCTTCCTGAAACAATGAGCGACCCTCTCTCCACTTCACTTCCTCCTCCCCAGCCTCACAGGTGACACTGATCCCATGTCCACGGTCCTGGGCCTGAACCCTGTCCTGAGTGCCTGAACAGGTGCCCCTTCCTTCACGTCTTCCTGCCTCTGGTCCATCTCCCATCAGGTCTGCACATACTAGCCCACCCCAATACTTGGTATTTAATAGCTCCGAAGTGCTGACAGGTAAAGTCTAAGGTCCTTTATCCGGCACTCCAAACCCTCCTCAGTGTGGTCCCGGCCCAGCCTGCCGGAACTCTTCTCCTTGGTGGGACTGCCGCTGCCACTGAGTGGGCCGGGCCATAGGCCAATACCACCTGCCTCCGCGCCTCCTGCCCAACCCTCTTCCCTCCTCTCCACCCGTTTCGGCCCCACGTCTGTCCTTCCAGCAGCCTTCGGCCACGGGAGCGGACCCCCCTTCTGAACCCCTCAGCCCCACCTGCCTACAGCAGCTCCCTGGAACGCAGCCCGCACTGCCGTCCACTGCTCTGGGGACCGTGTACCCACTGGACGAAGTGCCTAGAAGGCAGAGGAACTGCCTTCTTTTCACCAGGCTTGGCTGCACTTCTAGTAAGAGGACCTGGTATCAGTTTTGGCGGTGTGCTGCGATGGAGAGGGAAAGCACCGAAGTAGATTCTAGTTCCAGCCCCATCAGTAACCTCTGGGCATGGTTCTCCCATTGGTAAAATGAAGGGGAAATCTCAGTGGTCTCGGAGACACCCCCCAGAGCTGACTTTAGGAGTCGGGATGTGGCTTTTTGTGACGGTAATGCTGGCGCCCGCAGACGGCTCCCCGGAACAGCGGGCTGAGCGGAGGAGTCATGGTCCCCCTTGAGGCGCAGGGCCATTTTCAGAGATCATGAATGTGTTATCATTACAGAAAAGGTCTTGGATTTTGCTTTATGTACCGATAAAAAAAAACATTCAGAAACCTATAAACTGGAAACCAAGATGAGTTCACTTGTCCACCTATCCATTTTTTTAAAGAATCATCTGGAAACAGTGAAACTATATGTCTAATGATGAGAAAATGGTTAAATTATAGAACAAGTATACAGTGGACCACTGTTATTACATAAAATACTTGTTATAAATTTTAATAAAACAGGCAAATTGTTATGCTCCAATGCTTATGACTATTTATCCTGTTATTACATATTTATACATATTCATAAAATGTGATCTCATTTACATAACACACTAAACAGAGAAAGAAAGAAATTTAACAAAACGTTTGTGCCCTGGCTGGGTGGCTCAACTGGTTGGAGCGTTGCACAGTGAAATGTTGCAGGTTTGATTCCCGGTCAGGGCGCACACCTAAGGTTGCGGGTTCAATCCCTGGCTGGGGCGTGTATGGGAGGCAACCGATAGATGTTTCTCTCTCCCTCTTCCTCTCTCTCTGAAATCAACACACATATCCTCGAGCGAGGATTTAAAAAAGATGTTTGTAATGGTCATGGCTAATGAGGTTATGGGTGAATTCTGCTTTCTACACTAGATTTTACTTCGTTTTCCACTTTCCTGCAATAAGAATGCAGTAAATATATATGCACGTATTCCAAGAAAGAAACAGAAGACCAAGTGTCATTTGCCCGTCTTTCCCACGGCAGCGTGCACACGTGCCCGCCCTGGGCACGAGGCAGGGCAGCTGACTGGCGGGACGGAAGCCCCGGGGCCCCAGCGCCCAGCAGCCGAGGCTCCTCGCGGAGCCCGTTTCTCAGCTCCAGAAACGGGGTGACAGCGACCCCTCTAATGAAGTGCAGTGTCTGACACAGGTCCTGGGGAGGCACAGCGGTGGAGCGGAGCGCGGGAGCCTCCGAGACGGGAAGGGGCCCCGGCACGTGATGCCCAGGCTCTGGGGACCTGCGCAGCCACCCGCCCGGGCGCCCCAGCGGAGGCCCGTCGGCGCGGACTGCCGACCCGACCCGGGGTTCTCAGGTGGGCCCTCGCAATCCCTGCCGGCCTCAAGACGGCGGAAAGGACAGCTACTTCTAAGGAGGGAGACGCCATCTCTGAGGAGGAGATCTGGAGGGGCTGTGTGAGCACGGGTAACTCGCTTTTGACAGAATTTACCTCGCTCTAGGCGAGAGCCTAATTCCTCAAATGAGCTCTCGCTTCATCTTTTTCCTCCTTGTCACCTTGACTGTTCGGTTGTTAGAAACCACTCAGTCTGAAGAGAGGGTCTAGAGACCCAAGAGAGCCCCCCGGTGTGAGACAAACAGCTGATAAAATGCCCCTCCCCAACTGGGGACTCTGGCAAGACGCCAACTGCTCAGGCGTCGGCAGGAAGGGCGCCGTGACTCCGGGGAAGCTGGCGAGACAGACTGCCAGCCAGAGCTTACCAAACGTGTCGGCGTAGATCTTGGCAAAGGAGCCCAGCGTGAAGCAGATGCTGTACTGGGAGCTGGAGAAGCAGACGTTGCCCAGGAGCGGGGACAGGATCAGGTTCTCGTCGGTGGAGTACATGCTGAAACAGAGACAGGCGTGAGGAGCGCACAGCCCGGCGGATGTGCCGCCGCCGAGGGCCGAGGGCCGAGGGCCAAGGGCAGGGGCTCGACATCGCAGCCTCGCTCCAGCCCTCGCCCTCGGCCGGGGCTTACATAACACAGTCAGCTCTGCCAACAGCCTGGTCCAAGAAAGTGACATGATGAAGTCGTTCCCCGATTCCCAGTAACAAGCTGACTTCCCAGAGCTGGGAGCAGCCCACATGACCTTGGAGAAGTTAACTGCACTGGACAGACAAGGGGCAACTTGGAGGACAGAGACAAAGGTCTCAGAACACAGGAAGTGCATCTAATGTGATCGGAGAGAAATATGTTCTGGAGAAATCTCAATTTTACAAACACAGACATAAAACATCAGTATAAGTGATTACATAAATGAGTAAAAGAGCCCTGGCTGGTGTGGCTCAGTGGATTGAGCACCTGCCTGTGAACCAAAGGGTCGCCAGTTCGATTCCCAATCAGGGAACATGGCTGGGTTGCAGGCCAAGTCCCCAGTAGGGGGCGTGCAAGAGGCAACCACGCATTGATGTTTCTCTTCCTCTTTCTCCCTCCCTTTCCATAAATAAATAAAATCTTAAAAAAAGAAAGAAAGAAAAAGTACCTTTGCTCCCTAATCCCACCACCCTACTCTTCTTTATTCTGTTTTGTTTGGCTTGTTTTTCAAATCTGTGTTAAAACTTTGTACCTCAAAAGCCATGGGAATTCAGCACCCCAAGTTCACTCACTTATAGGAAAACCAGTTACACCCAGGGATCAGATTCACAGCCCAAACCTTACTATACAATGTTTTGTGGATTTTCTTAATCTAGAAATAAAAGTACTGGCTTATAAAAAACAGTCGCCCACCTCACTCTACCCCACTCTCAAGTTATGCCCCCCAGAGGCAACTGATTTCAATTCTTTGAGAGCTGCTTTTAGAGCATTTACCTCCGTATTTCTAAGTAACGTTTATGTTGCTATTTACCGTGTAGAGGTTGAGAAATCACGTCCTATTTTGGTGGACCAGGATCAAGCCCTACCCCACCCCACCCCATCTCCTTTCTGAAGAACTGCATCATTTCATACTTTGGATTCCTGATGTTGTACTGGGCTCTGGTCATCCTCAGTCCTTCTGGAGACAGGGAGGGGCAACCCCTGTTGAGAATCAGGGCTGCGAAGCAAAGAAACTCCTGGACATGAACCTGTCTCCGGCCACGTAGGTGCTGCCCCCAGCCCTCAACTGCCGGAGTGTTCTCTCAGTAAAGCGGTCTCTCCCCAGGCCCTTTGAAGGGCCTCCAGAAGGCATCTAGCACATTCTTCAGCCTACAGATAAAACTATCTTAAAGACATATTTAATCTGCCCTGGCTGGTGTGGCTCAGTGGACTGAGTGCTGGTCTATGAACCAAAGGGTTGCTGGTTTGATTCCCAGTCAGGGCACATGCCTGGGTTGTGGGCCAGGTCCCCAGTGGGGGGCGTGAGAGGCAACCACACACTGATGTTTCTCTCCCTCTCTTTCTCTCTCCCTTCTCCTGTCTAAAAATAAATAAAATCCTAAAAAAAAAAGACATACTTAATCTGTTCTTCAAAGCCACCTTAATACTGTATTCTGAAGTCTCCCACGACCGTCACTCACACTTACTAATGTAAGCTCTTGTAAACCTATCTTGTAAAGGAACCATATCCAGAAACAACAGCCAAGAAACAGTTCCCCCATTTCCTTAGTGCTAATAAGATAACAGCAGCTAGCATTATCCAATGATCAGTCACTGCTAGTCACTAAGTGTGTTACAGCAGATACCTATTTAATTTGTTGTAACACCTCACTATGCAAATATTATCATCATCCCCTTTTTACAGAGGCAGAAACTGAGGCTCTACAAGCTTAAGTAATCTGCTCACCTTCACGTGGTCGCTGTGAGGTGAACCTGAGACTTGATTCTGGAGCCCCCGGCACTGACCACAGCACTAACGTGAAGACGTGTGCACAGCCGGTTAAGGCAGAAAGCAAAGGAGGTCAAGGCTGCGGAATCAGTCCCAGAAGAGCCATGGAAGGAGCCTCTAGCCCTGCCCAGCAAGCCCATCAATGCATGCCAAGAGATCAGAGTTGCCCCCAGAGTTCAAGGTCAAGACTTATATAAACTAGAGTCCCCGAGGACGCCGCCAGGTTCCTTATACCTTATCAGTCCGTTGACCTCATCCACAATGTGACGCAGCTTGTAGTAAGCATCAGTCGGGGGCAGCTTGAGCTCCAGGATCAGTCGGTCAATCTTGTTGATGCACACGGTGACCGCCAGCCTTTCCTGCACCGCGTGCTTGATCAGCCGCTCCGTGTTCAGCATCACCTGGGACACGCAGGTGGCGACAGCAGGGAGGGTGGAAGAGGCCAGAGCAAAGTCAACGAGGGCGCTGCTTGAAAATGCAAGGTCTGAGGAAAGGAGGACCTGGGGGAGTGGACTGTCGGGTGGCCACAGAGGGTGTCCTGCCCAAAGGCAGATTCAGGAACTTTGCGAGGGCACCTCGCAGGACTGAGGAACGAGTAAGCACAGTGCCGACGTGGGGAGCCAGGCTCCTCCGCGACAGAGAGGGGACAGATGGGAACTAGGAAGAACCTACAGCACCAAAATGGAGTAGCAGGAACCAGGAGACACTAATGGTTTCTTCCTTGTGTGTGTGTTAATCGTTTTTAAATATATGTGAGTAAAAATAGTTATAGATATGTATGGGTATATATTGTCTGTATTCAGTGAAAGGACCCAGCAGCAATGAACGTATCCTGATCGTTTCTGAATACCAGTCCCTACTACAAGGAGCCAGAGTTCCTTGGAGAAATGGCTGATTCCAGGATTGGGGCAGGGAAGGTACAAGATGAGTCGAGAACGTCTTTTTGTGCCTAAGAGTAAGGAAGTAATAAAAAGAAAAAATAGGCCCTGGCTGGTGTGGCTCAGTGGAGTGAGTGCTGGCCTGAGAACCCAAGGATGGCTGGATTGATTCCCAGTCAGGGCACATGCCTGGGTGGCAGGCCAGGTCCCCCGCCGGGGAAGCGTGAGAGACAACCACACAGTGATGTTTCTCTCCCCCTCTTTCTCCAAAAATAAGTAAGTAAATAAATAAAATCTTAAAAAAGTATATTGTATCAATGTTAAATTCCCTGAGTTTGGTAACTATACGATGGTTATGTACACGAATGCCTTTGTTCTTAGGAACTATATTCAGAAATATTTTACTTTCAAATGGTTCAAGAGGAGAATACACACGTGTGTACATGCACAGAAAGAACTACAAAGCAGCCTTGGCTGGTGTGGCTCAGGGGACTGAGTGCTGGCCTGTGAAACAAAGGGTCGCCGGTTCGATTCCCAGTCAGGACATGTGCCTGGGTTACAGGCCAGTTCCCCAGTACCGGGTGTGTGAGAGGCAACCATACATTAATGTTTCTCTCTCTCCCTTCCTGTGTCTCTAAAAATAAATACATACAATCTAAAAAAAAAATTATTACAAAGCAAGTGAGGATGAGTTCTTTGTACTTACAACTTTTCAGTAAGTCTGAAATTATTCCAAAACAGTCCATTTTAAAAAGGCAACTCTGGCTCCCTCTGCTGGCTATCTCACTAATGGCAACACGAATTAGGCTAGCCAAATTACCTAACATAAAAGACACCATGGCCTTTTAACTCCAATCTCTCTTGACATTAGAAAAACTCATTAACATTTCAAATCCATTTATATGAATATACTCTCCTCCTTTCCTTTTATTTACATTTGTCATCTTATCTTTGTGTTTTCTGAATGGCAATGTGTCCTATCATTCACTTTGAGCTTCACTGGGCAGGGAGGGAGGAACTCATATTCAGAATTAATTTTGAACTTCATTTGCGACCTTAATTTTCCATCAAATGGGAGCCCGAATCCCACAGATTTTCACGCTCTCCAGCTCCCAGCCTGCTCAGTGCTGTGGGCAATGTGTGGGGCAAACCAAACGAGGAGGAGGGGGGAATCCAGACTCACGCCCTCCGGTTCCCAGCCTGCTCAGTGCTGTGGGCAATGTGTGGGGCAAACTGAAGGGGGGGGGGGGTGGGGAATCCAGACTCACGCCCTCCGCAGCATCGATGAAAAGGACCACTCCGTCCGAGATGCGCAAGCCAGCCGTGACCTCGTCAGAAAAATTCACATGTCCTGCAAAGCAAGTATCAACTAAGTCACCATTTGCATTTGCATGGTGGCAACAACTGGCAGGTGGTCTGCGGGGTACGCACGGCAGGTGAGCCCCCAGTAGCCCTTTCCCTTCCTTCCACGGCTCACTGTGGTGCATGAAATTCCACCACTGGTCACACTCTTAGATTAGACTTTTATTCAGGAGGTCCCCACACATAAAAAGAAGGACGTTTCTACCTAGGAGGGCATAACATATTCACGCTCAGAGACCAGCTTAGTCTAATCAGGAGGAAGCAGGGTTCCGGGGGACGGAAGACAATCTGGAGGCAGGAGAAAGAGGCAGAGGCAGGCCTGGAGCACGGGAGAGGGTCCCTGGCCACGTGCTGCCGGCGGGGGCAGGGCTGACGGGTAGGAGGGCACCAGGAAGGAAGGCCAATCCGTCAGAAGCCAAATTTCCTGACTTAAACCTCAGCCCAACTCGGTCTTCTCCAACAGATAAAGAGCCCGCCGCAGGGCAAGGCACGCTGCTCCCAGGGGACACTGAGTGGCGCCGGCAGCTGGTGTGCTGTCCCGAACGTCTCCTTCGAAAGACTGAGTGCCCGCGGCAGGGGGCCACGTCTGACCCACCTTTGTTACCATACGTCTAGCCTGGGGCCTGACACGGGTGCGAGGGAACAAGCGAGTGAAGATTCCCTGCAATGTAGGTATTCCGGAGCAGAGCGGGGAGCACCACGGGAGGCCTGGAGCACCACAGTGCTCGCTGACGCACCAGTCAGATGCAGAGGAGACAGGGTCGAGGAATGTCCTACCCGGGGTGTCCATTATGTTGAAGAGGTAAGATTTCCCTTTGGTGTCTGGCAAAACCACTGTCACCGGAGTGCTTTTGATGCCAACGCCTCTCTGAAAGTCACAAAGAGACAGAGGTCAAGGCTCCTCCCCGTGCGGGAGGGGTCTGTTCTGCTCTCGGAGGAGCTCGCCAGCTGCTAGGAAATCACACTGACGCCTCTCCTTGCAGTGGGTGGGGTCTGCAGCTGGGCCTCTACCCAGAAGGACCTTGAAGACAAAATATCTTTTTTTTTTTTAAAGCCCATGTTCATTTCTTTCTTTTTTTTTTTAAGATTTTATTTATTTATTTATTTTTAGAGAGAGGGAAGGGAGGGAGGGAGGGAGAGAGAGAGAGAAACATCAACGTGCAGTTGCTGGGGGTTATGGCCTGCAACCCAGGAATATACCCTGGCTGGGAATCGAACCTGGGACACTTTGGTTCCCAGCCCGCGCTCAATCCACTGAGCTACGCCAGCCAGGGCTAAGACAAAATATCTTAAACAGCATTTTTGGGGGGGGGGGGATTGGTTCAAATATAAAAAAGTAAAAGTGAACAAGCAAGCAAAGCAGTATTAAAACTTTAATGAGGATCAAGGGTCCTAAAGTCTCGTCCTCCTCACACACTGGAAATGAAAACAGTAACCGAGCATCATGTAGGCAAAAAGAAACAATCCGGGGGCACTTGAGGATAAAAAAGTTATAAAAACTGTAACAGGGAGTAATTACGAAACTCTAGTCAAACAACTATATTAAGAAACAACAGAAGCTAATGTTTGTTGATTGTTTATCACATGTTGGCACCATTCAAAGCCTCCTTAGTTCACCATATTTACATTTATTTACTTGGCCTGAGACAGAAATAAAGAGGGGGCCCTGACTGGTGTGGCTCAGTGGGTTGGGCGTTATCCCGCAAACGAAAGGTGGCCGGTTCGATTCCCAGTCAGAGCACATGCCTGGGCTGCGGGCCAGGCCCCCATTTGGAGGCATGTGACAGGCAACTGATCGATGTTTCAGAGGGGCAAAGAGAAAGGTTTAGAGGAGAGGAATAAAGACCCAGATGGAAACAAAGAAAGACCCACCAGCAGGAGGGGGAAAAGCAGAGATGTAGGCTCACTGCTCTACGCAAAAAGAGGACACAGACAGTCGAACCCGTCTGAAAGGCAAGCTACTCCTGGAAAGTGACTGTCTTATGAGGCCGTCTTACAGATTTTAAGCATGGTGTCATTTAAAAAATCACGCGGAAAGCCCTGGCTGGCGTAGCTCAGTGGATTGAGCTCGGGCTTGCGAACCAAAGTGTTGCAGGTTCGATTCCCAGTCAGGGTACATTTCTGGGTTGCAGGCCATAACCCCCAGCAACCGCACATTGATGTTTCTCTCTCTCTCTCTCTCTCTCTCTCTCTCTCTCTCTCTCTCTCTCTCTCTCTCTCTCTCTCTCCCTCCTTCCCTCTCCAAAAATAAATAAATAAAATCTTAAAAAAAAAAATCATGCAGAGCTTCTGCATAACTTAGAGTATTTGCCCTCCTGGGCCACATTCAGTTCAGTCGAGGACAGAGGGTCCTCCCTTTACCCTACAGCTTGCCTCCCCAGCTCCCTCCGGAGTCACAGATCATGGGGTGACGGGTAGAAGCAGGGAGACAGAAAGGCCGGAGTGAGAGGGGGATGCGGCAGGGACCAGAGTGCTCTCACAGAGGCTCGCTACGCTCCCAGCAGAACTGCTACCGCCGGGCCTGCTGCAGCCACCGCTGGGTTCCCCAGGCACACTCACCTCCTGTTCTGTGAAGAGGATGTCAGTGTAGCACAGCTAAGGAAAGAAAGGACCATCGTTAGCGCCTGAATTCAGACTTCCCTCCCACACAACCATCAATCACTTTCCCCCACCCCCTCGCCTCCCAACTCAAGGGTTTCTGCCTCGGGAGGAGAACAGATTGAAGAGCTCGGGGGTCCCCGCAGAAATTCCAGACAATGAGATGGGGGCCTTCCCGGACGGAAAATGCTCCCGGCTGTGCGTTTTTGGGGGCGGGGGCGGTCATCGAGGACTAGGAGCGGCTGGAGCGCTAAATTACATCCAACGTGCCCCGCTCTCAGAGCGGTAAAGGGAGACAGATGCGGCCTCCAGCGAGGCCCCACGTGTCAGAACAGTCAATCCGGCGGAGACGGAACAATTATTGCGCTGAGACTTGCAGCCACTCTTGGCCTCATTCACAGGCATTTGGATTTATCACGGAAACAACAAGGGCCAATTGTGTTACATTTATAGAGGAAGCTTTTAATACCATGACAGGAAAGAACAGGCTATAAAAGTCGAGACGCATCAGAACGGAGGGAGGATCCCAAGTGCATACGAGACCACACAAAAACACCCCAGGTTAACATTCTTCATGCCCCGGAGAAAGTTGTAATTATTTTCTCAAAAGCTATTAATAAAGATTACAATTGCAAAGCAGCACTCTGTAGGTGTCATTATTTATAATGACAAAGAAAGCCGAAGGAAGGGGTGGACGAGAGGCACGCCCCTGCATATTCTGAACGAATGGTTCCTAAACGCTCAACCCCATTTCTACTTACATCCTGGTCGTAGCGCTTTCTGATTTCCGGGTGGGTCTGCTCTATTAAACAATCGACAAAACACGTCTGAAAGGAAACGGGAGGTTAAGACCTGCCAACCACAGAGGAAAGCCTATTCCACCCTCACCCCCAGCTCCCAACCCACCACATCGTTTAGGGGTACAGAGAGCAGGGAGAGAATGGGGAGGGCTACGGGGTCAGCAAAAAAATAAAATAAAATAACACTGAAGCCACAGGATTATTTTCAAATGAAAGATGCAGTCTTTCTTCGACGAGCATCCCCAGGGAAATGAAAACATATAAAATCGCAGTAAAGCTCAATTTTCCCTCGTCTGTCCAGCTGCCAGCACAAGGCTCAGGCGCACAAGTGGCTTACTAACAGGCTCCCCCCACTGCTGAGGACAAGCTAGAATTCCACAGCAAGGTTTCACGACAGGCATGGAGGTCCCCAGAGTCCGAAGGTCTAGCCTCCCGGGCTCAAACCCCAACCTGTGACTCCGAGGGCCGGAGAAAAGGGCAGGAGCGAGGAGAGGCCCCGTTCCGAGTCCCAGAAGCTCTCTCACCTTGCCGTGATGGAGATGGCCGCAGAGGGTCACGTTTCTGATGAGCTCCGAGTTATCCATCAGATCTGCCAAAAAACTGAGAGGAGAAAGGAAACGAGAAAACGGACTTTGGCAAAAGTTTTCGCACGGGCAGAGGTGTAGAAGTGTTGCAGGTATTTTCAGTTGTTCAGGAACAACTTTCAGACCCACGAGAGAACGCTCAGAGGCAGATGTGGGTTTCTGCGTCTGTGCAGTTCTGGGAATGGAACAGACTTATCCACGATGGTGACGCAATCTGTGAAATGTCACAAGGATTTCAACAGTAAAATGATGAGATTTAAAAAGCAAGGGGATCCTTGCTTTTTGGGATCTTCTCTTTGAAACTGTCAGAGCTAGTTAACAAAAGTGTTATCTCATTAACAGTGCTGCCCTGGCTGGTGTGGCTCAATGGATTGAGCACCGGCCCTCGAACCGAAAGGTTGTTGGTTCGATTCCCGGTCAGGGCACATGCCTGGGTTGCAGGCTAGGCCCACAGTTAGGGGTGTGCAAAAGGCAACCAATGGATGTTTCTCTCACACATTGATGTTTCTCTCCCTCTCTCCTTCCCTTCCCCCTCTCTAAAAATAAACACATAAAATTAAAAAAAAAAAAAAGAAAGAAGGAAAGAAAGAAAACCAATGCCAAGTAGAGGACTTCCATCTTTTTTTTTTTTAAATAAAGTCTTTTCTTTTTTTTTTCTTTCTTTTTTTTTTTAAGATTTTTAATTTATTTTATTTTTAGGGAGGGCAGGGAGGGAGGGAGGGAGAGAGAGAGAGAGAGAGAGAGAGAGAGAAACATCAATGTGCGGTTGCTGGGGGTTGTGGCCTGCAACCCAGGAATGTACCCTGGCTGGGAATCGAACCTGGGACACTTTGGTTCCCAGCCCGCGTCAATCCACTGAGCTACGCCAGCCAGGGCTGAGGACTTCCATTTTGATCAAAACCAGCCCTGTCTTTCGCGCTTATCAGCCACATTACTTATGACACGTAGCCTTCAGATGACTTTGACTCTTCAAAAAAAAAAAAAAAAATCTAGTCAGCTTTCACAGATTGGAGATTTTTTAAAAAAATCACCATTGAGAACAGAAAGGAAATAAAGCAATTTCTGAAGATAACTGAAAAGCTGTTTCAAAAATGCCTGTCTGGGCAGCTCAATTGGCCAGAGTGTCGTCCCGATACACCAAGGCCGCGGGTGCGGGTCGCTCCCTGGGCGGGGCGCACACAGGCAGCAACCGGTGCATGCATCAACGCGGCCAACAGTAAATCGTCATCTCTCCCTCGTCCTTTCTCTCTCTAAAACCAATGAATGAAGTGTTTGTTTACAACAAACCAACCAAACACGTCTACAGGATGGCGGATGAGCTCAGCGCGAGACAAGGACCCCACTCTTTCAGGCACACACGCTAACCACGTGGCTGGGAAAAGTTCCATCATCTAATAGTAGGTCAGAAGCACTTGGACTCATGAGGGCCCTACAAATGCATTTCATCAGTTTCTGTATTTTCCCCAAACAGTGGGAAGGGTCTAGACCATTCTACACACACAGAACTGGGCAAACGCAAGCTAATAGTTGTTTCTATGGAAAACACAGTAAGTAATCAACAATAATACAAGGATAAACTCTGTTTTGCGTACTCGTGACTGTGAACTTGCTCTTGCCCCACCCTGTGCATCCACCTACTCGTGTGCTCCTTCTCAACACAAAATTGTTATGCTCCCAAACTACTTAGCAATTTTGGTCAAAATAGGCTCGGGTGGTCCAATACTGACAACTGTAACACTTGGCACTCGCTGTCCGAAAGGCTGGCTGTCAATACCAAGCTGAAGGTTCGGAAGAAGAGGAAACAGCCAAGAGCTGGATGCAAGTGAAGAGAAGTCACCACTGAAACCCCAAATGTCCTAGCAACCACATAAACTGAAGGGAAATCTTGGCAAATTGTAGGGAGAGATTTTGCTTATGCAATTCACTGGCTACTTCAACCACAAACCACCTCCTACACCCCCATAAAAATAATGAACCCACATTATTTATGAAGAGAGGCCGAGAGACATTATAACTTACTCCATTTCATACACGGTGACAGGTAATGTCTGCTCCATCAGAGTGAATTTCTTGGTTTTCACCGGCTTAATGATAGGTTCTGGGGGGGAAAAAAGATTATTGATGTGCGGGTAGGCAGAAAACATAAAAATACAGAGCTCTATCCCATCAGGCCGGGCTTTCAGAATGCGTGATACACGACACCAGTTTATGTTACCCTCAAGGACCACTCGGGTGTTGAGAAAGCTCCGGGAGTACTGTCTCGTAGAAGACAGTCAAGGACCTTGAACCGTGCACTGAGCTGGACTGTTTCATGGGAGAAAGGGAGGGGGACTGGATATGGGTTGAGGTCAATGTCAATTCCAAACTTCTCCTCGTATTTACAAAATGCAACGACTTAGAAGATAAACATCGTGAGGACCCGGTAAAGGAGTCGGGATTATTTGGAACAGTCTTGGAGCACCTCAACTGATGTTAGATAAATAAAGAAGTAACTCTTCTTTCCTCAGGACAAAGCCATGCGTTTTACTGCCCATTAAAACATGGTTGACTGAATCCCACACCAGAAACAGCACCGACAAACTGGTCAATTCATTCCCTGAACTCTCCACTCCGCCCATGGCTGTGACACGGAGTGTCCCGGTTTCCCCATCGCCTCGCACGACCCCGGGCGCCCCCGGCTGACCTGTGAGGGGCTGAGTGTCCTCCTCCTGGACGATGGTCTCCACCTCGGGGCCGTACACCTCCTCGGCCGTGGGGTAGTACTTCTTGTCCTCGTGCAGCACCACCTCCATCCCCGGGGGGTCCTCGTCGTGCTCGCCCGCGTCGTCATCATCGTCGTCGTCATCCATCTGCGAGGGAGGGAGGGAGGAAGGCTCCGTAAGGGACGTCACATGAGTTAAGAGCGGGGACTTCGCACGTGTGACAGCTTCTGCTTTTGAGCTCCGTGCCGGAGCAGCGGGCCGGGGCCCACTCGCGCGTGATCCTGCACGGAGAGGAGACGGCACGCTACGGCCCCGGGAGGGGGCTCTCCTCATTCAAACTCGCCCCTGGCTAAATGCGGGCCACGGGTCACGAGCGAATCGAGACTGGACAAATGGCTTATCGCAACACACCCTCTCAAGGGAAAAAATAACTCCTTCCACGAGCAGAAACCAGGAAGCAGAGGGAGAAACTGGGAATAAGTCCAGGCCCTTAAGTTTTTCACTTAGAGTCACAGAATTGTTTCCAAAAAATACTTTTCTGACAAAAATAACAGGTGTCGGGGAGGATGTGGAGAAACCGAAACCCTCACATGCTGCTGGAGGGAATGTAAAATGGTGCGGGCACTTTGTTAAACACCGCCCTGGCTGGTGTGGCTCAGTGGATTGAGTGCGGGCCTGTGAACCAAAGGGTCGCTGGTTCGATTTCCAACCAGGGCACATGCCTGGGTTGTGGGCCAGGTCCCCAGTAGGGGGCGCGTGAGAGGCAACCACACACTGATGTTTCCCTATCTTTCTCCTTCCCTTCCTCTCTCTCTAAAAATAAATAAATAAAGTCTTTAAATGTTAAACACCGAGTTGCCATGTGACCCAGCAATTCCATTCCTAGGTACACAAATGAAAACTCACGTTCACACAAAAACGCGTAAACAAATGCTCACAGCGGCCCTGTTTGTGACGGCCAAAAGTGCAAACAACCCAAACGTCCGTCAGCTGATGACCAGACAAACGACACGCGGTGCCTCCGCAGGACGGAATGCTATCTGCAGTAAAAAGAAATACCTATCCATGCTGCAATGCTGGTAGATCTTGAAGACATTTCACTGAGTGAAAGGAACCAGATGCAGGGCGCCCGACGCCGATGGCGCCCAGGCTGAGAAACGGCCTCACTGGCTCTGGGCAGAGGAGTAATGTGACCATCAGACTTGCTTTAAAAAGATTCCCTCTGGTTCCCGGACTGAGAATATACTGGACGGAGGGAGATTAGCTAGCCATCCGTCCAGTTTCCTCCCGCCCCATGCTGCTGAGTGTATTTGGAATCTAAGTGTAGGATTTCAGGTAGTAATTTCCAACTACCTGCAATTATTTCTACCTGAGTGTCCTAACAGTAGCTCGAGCCTGACAAGTCTAAGATAAAACTAAACCAGCATCTCTTTATCGCCTCCCTCCATCTGCCACAACCAGTGTTCACCGGGGCGTCCAGCTCCCCCCATCCAAACCGGGGGCCAGACCTGCACCTCTGCACTCCTCCGCTGCGGTGGGTTCTGTAGGCCTCCCGGCCCTCCCTGCACTACCAGGAGGGCCCCAGCATCTCACTCGGATCCTGTCACGCCTCCCTCCCAGTTCTCCGTTCAAGGCCTTCCTCGGTCTGCCCCCCGCACCCTGCCTCGCACCCACAGCCATCCTGCAGCGACGGTGCATCCGCAGTCAGGGCAGAAATCCTTTCCTCTTAGCACCCTTCTCGGGGCCCCTGCTCACTGCACTCCTTTCTGGCCTCCAGTAAAACCCTATGTATCCCTCCACTGTTACATACCTCCAGTAAAGAATGTTTTCAAGTATCTGTGCATCCCCTGTGGACTAGGAGGCCGCAGGAACTCTTACCCTGCTAGGAGTATGAACCGGCGCAGCCACGCCAAAGAGTAATCTGACGGGACTTAGTCCAGACAGATGAACAAAGTATATGCACATGAAGTATGTATATATACACATATGTACACACACATACGTGTGTGTATGTAATGCATGTGCATGTGTGTGTGCGCATGTATATGACCCTATGATCAGCAACTCTGCCCTTGGGAATCTAACCCAAAGAAACGTCCACATGGTGCAGAAAAGCGGGAACACCCACTGCGGCATTATCTGTGCCGCGGGAGGGCTGACGGCAGGTTCCCCAGGTGCCCGTCACCAAGGAACACACATACCGGAGAGATCGGATGCCTCAGACTGAGACACCCACCCGGCAACAGAGGTGGGTCCCAAAACGCATCACTTGTCCCACGCTGAGTGGGCAAAAGTAGGAAACAGAACGATGCAGACAGCATGACTCCATTGACCTTAACGTGCACGCACAATGCAACTATACAAACAAAAACACACATACATTAGATCAATTACTATGGCGACAGGTATGAGAACGAGATAAAGAGGAACAGGTTCACTGAACACGAGCAGAGCCTTGCACAAGCAACAATGTGGTGGGTGAGCTGGAGAGAGATGAACTTGACCTTCTGCACCGAGGTGGAAGCGTCCGTGCACGGCCTAACCATTCTATTCCGTTGTCGTTAACGGTGTTAGTGAGATGCAATTCACGTTCCATGTAATTCACCAACTTTACGTGCACAATTCAATGGTTGTTAGGATACTCAGAGTTGTGCAACCATCACCACGATCAATTTTAGATCATATTTATCACCCGAAAAGAAACTCGGTACCCTTCAGCCACCATTCCCCAACTCCACACCCTGACCCAGACAACCGCTAGTTATTCTACCTTCTGTCTCTACAGACGCCTCCCATTCTTCAGGGTCGCTGTGAATGCGGCTTCCTCAGCTACCTTTCTGGGTTTTCCCAGGCAGGACTAATCCCTCCTCAGATCCCGTTACCATGGATATCAGTTAATATGCCTTAAATGGCACTCGTCCTTCGCTGCCCCGTATCACGGGCACTGCTCGGTGTACTTCTTCTGCCCTGGGAAGCACTAGGCTCCTGGGGGCAGGGACAGTGCCCTGCTTCTCTCTGCATCGTGATTCCTTGCAAATAGTAAGAGCTCTATAGATATTTAATGAACAAATTGTTGGGCTTTATTTAGCCTGGAATTCAAGTTTGTTGCGATCATTTTGAATTTAGATTCCATTACCCAATATATTAGCTTATGTGATGTGCAAATTGTATAAACTTCTCTATCTTCACTTAAGTCATTGACAAAAAGGTCAACCCTGGCTGGTGTAGCTCAGTGGATTGAGCGCAGGCCTGCAAACCAAAGCACTGCCGGTTTGATTCCCAGTCAAGGCACATGCCTGGGTTGTGGGCCAGGTCTCCAGTACGGGATGTGCTAGAGGAAGCCATATATTGATGTTTCACTCCCTCTCTTTCTCCCTCCCTTCCCCATCTCTCTAAAATAAATAAAATCTTAAAAAAAAAAAAAAAAAAAAAGGTCAAAAAGGATGGGACCGAGCACAGATGCCTGGGGCATGTCATAAGAGCTCTGGCAGTGACCCATTAATCCAAACACTTTCGCTACCACTGTTCAGTGGCTGTGACCTCTTTTCGTATTAGGACCCAGCCCATATCCTCCCCACAAGACTATCAGGAGGCACAGCGGCCATCTCAGGACGGGGAGTGGAGTAGGAACCGAGCAATACTTCCCGTCCGTTTGGTGCGAATGGGAATGTGTGCATGAATCACTTGTATAACAAAAATGATCTCTTTAGAATATTTTTACAAAGAAAATAGTTGGTTTATAAGAAAAAATAAGACATCGAATGCCTTGCCCAAATCAAGACGCATGATATCCACAGCATACCCTTAACTTGTACCTCAATCTCGTCACTGCAAAAAGGAAAATTAAAACAAAACACTTATACAAGCTTCCTAAGTGTTCGCTGTCCTGTTTTAAAAACCCCTTCCATAATTTTCACCACAGCTGCGTATCACACTAGCTGCAGTTTCTGAGATGCAGTGCCTCACCTCCGTCTTTGAAAAGTAGGACGAGTCGCCTGATTAACCTCCTGGTGCCACAGCCAGTGTCCCGTTCCTTAAAGATGACCGCGGTGGCTTTCAGCTAACCTCTGCAAGGCCTCCCACCGGCCCACCCAGGACCGACGCACCTGGGCCTGGAGCCCTGGATGCAGCTAAGGCTGCAAGATGCTCTCTCCACTCCACTTCGGTGGCTTCAGTGTCCTTTCTCCAGCGTCTATTCTACTTTCTCTAGTTCAAAGGACATTTTCCCTGCTGGAAAAGGCAGATGGCAGCCGGGACATTTGTTCTGCTTCCCTGATGTTTTGTCACTGTCCCACCCCCACTGATGAGCAGTGGGCCCGTTGACTTCTTGCTCTGAACATGGCTAAAACATACGAGCCACCTTTGGCGTCTCCGCAAGCCTCTGACCATTCTGGACTTCATCCCCCACAGCCCTCCCGAAGGGGAGTTGTAGGCGTCTGCGCCTTCGCTTTCTATTGCTTTTATTCATCTTTCAAAATCTGAGCTTATGGGAAAGTTCCCGGTGCAGCTGCGGTTGGAAAAGGTCACTGTCTCTTATTTCCTTTTGGAACTCCAGTGGCTAAGGTCCTAGGTTAGGTGCAGTAGAAGACCCCAGTAAGTCACATTATATTTTATTTATCCCCTCCTGAGGGCACTTTTTTCACTGCTTCTAGAGAGAAAGGAAGGGTGGGGGAGAGGGAGAGAGGGAAGGAGGGAAGTGGGGGAGAGAGGGAGAGAGAAGGAGAGGGGGAGAGAGGGAGGGGGAGGGAAGGAGGGAGGGGGGGAGAAACATTGACTTGGCTGCCTTTTCATATGTGCTCCAGCTGGGGATCAAACCTGCAACCTGGGTATGTGTCCTGACCAGGAATCGAACCGGTGGCCCTTCTGTCTACAGGATGACGCTCCAACCAACTGAGCCGCATCGATCAGGGCAATGAGTCATATTACAAACAGGGCAAAGTTAGAGATATACACAGGTTTCATGAGAACACGGAGGAATCAGTACTTTATCGCTTTTTTAAAAAAAAAGAAAGAGAAGAAAAAAGCAATGATTTGTCTTACCTCATCAAGATCTTTGGTCTCTCTGCCCAATTCATCATCATCTTCATCAGAATCTAGCTCCGGGCCAATGTAATTCCCAAACTCATCATACAAGTCGGTATCCATGGTGCTGGAATTTAAGAGGAGGAGTCAGGTTCTGGCACGGTCATAGGGCCTCCGTGTCACGGCCCCGCCTGTCCAGGCTGACAGTCGGCCAGACCCCTTCCCACGTCGCCTCTGCAATCACCCCGACTTACTGGCCACTCCCCACGGCCCTGTGCTCTCCCCTCCCCTCTCCCCTACTCACTGTCTCTGTTGACGCACTCTTTTTTTTGTAATACTGAAGAAATGTAAAATACCTTACTACCAGAAGGTCTCAAAATCAGTACAAATAGCTTTCTTTTTCCTAAATCATCTGAACACACACTGCGGACACCAGGCCTCGTCAGCACCCAAGACTTCGGTGCGGGCGCCGGCACACGGCCCTCCAGCTAAGAAAGCCTTTCACACTTTCAAAGAGTAGAAAACGCGAAAGGATGCTATTTGATGATCTAGGGAAATTACATGAAATTCAAATTTCAACGTCTACAAAAACAGCCACATGGGAACACAGCCCTGCTCCTTCATTCATATCGTCTATGGCTGCTTTCGCACTGCATCAGCAGAGCTGCGCAGCTGCCACTGGGCCCATATGGCCCAGAAAGCCTAAAATATTTTACTACAGAAAAGGCCTGCCAACTGTTGCGTTAGTGTGTGTGGTTCTGACAAACAGGAACATCTCCCTACGTAATCGTCACACAACCATCAAAATCGGAGAACTGGACACATCACTACCACCTAATCCACAGACCCCGAGCCTCACGAACTGTCCTGATGGTGTCCGGCAGAGCCAAGGACCCAGCCTGGGGCTGCACGACGGCATTCCGCTGTCATGTCTTCAGTCTCTTTCCCTCTGGAGCAGTTCCTCGGTCTTTCCTCGACTTTCAGGACGTGACACTTTTGAAGATTACAGGCTAGCGAGTTTGTAGAATGTCCCTTAACTTGGGTGTGTCTGGTGTTCCCCCACGATTAGGTTAAGGTTATGCATTTCTGGCAGGAATATCACAGAAGTGATGCTGTGTTCTTTCTAGTACATCTCCTACCAGGTGGTACATAATTTTAGTTTTTTAAAGAGAGAGGAACGGAGAAAGAGAAACATTGATGTAAGAGAGAAACACCAATTGGTTGCCTCCCATACGCTTGTATGCACCTGGACCGGGGATCAAACCCACAACCTAGGTATGCACCCTGACCGGGAATTGAACCTGCAACCCTTTGGTTACAGGATGATGCTCCAACGAAGCCACACTGGCGAGGGCAGTACGTGATTTTAATTTGTCCCCTCAGTGGGGATGTTACCTTAATCACTTGATTACACTGGTGGCTGCCAGGCTTTTCTACTGTAAAGTTACTTGTGTTCTCTTTGTAATTGGCACGTATTTTGTGGGTTTTCTCTACTGCAATTCCTGAAATTCTATTTGAACTACAAATGTCACCTCTTTCAAGCTTTCCTAGATCCCCAGTTTCCCATTCCCCTATGCTGCTGCAGCCTTCTGCACCTTTATCAGCACGTAATCATTCTGCACAGCAGTTAACTGTGCTAATCACCATCACCAACAACTCTATAGCTCACCAGTCATAAACAACACAGCGAAGCATGGGCTAAGGGCCTGGGCTCTGGAGCTGGAAAACTTGGATGTGAATCCTAACTTTGTCACTTCATAGCTGTGCAACTTCAGGTATGTTGCTTCTCCTCTCTAAACCTGTTTCGGCAGCTGGAAAATGGAGTGAACAATTTGCACTGCATGAAAGAGTATGAGCATTAAATAAAATAGTCTGTGTAAAGAATTTATCAGAGTCCTAGGCTCAATAAATGTTAGCTAACGTTATTTTTTGGCCACTCTTGACCCCCGGGACCCTATGTGCCATGTGCATCAGTAGGCACTATTAAATATAAATGGATGGGATGTTTAATTTTGAGAGACTGTTATTTCTTGCCCTAGGTTAATCCTTCTGCCTCCTTCGATGCAACCTGTTGAGTGCTGATTGTAGATAAAAGACAGAATTACCAGCTCCACGGACTAATAACTAATGAGAGACCAATTGGGTGCAATTGGTTACCTTCTTGTACATACCCCAAACAGGGAACAAACCTGCAACCTGGGTATATTCTGTGACCGGGACTTGAACTTGAGACCCTTTTAGTCTATGAGACAACCCTCCAACCAACTGAGCCACACCAGCCAGGGTCCTGTAACTCTCAACATGAACAGAGATTCCTTTCACTTCCAAAGGGCTGTCACATTTCACTCCCCCAAGATCTATAAACTGACTGCAGACATTTTTATATAAGGCTGTTCATGGGACAAACTAAGGTAGTCTCTGCTTCAGGGTCCTTGTACGCGCTATTCTCCTCTAAAATGCTCTTCTTTTGGGTTATTTATATCTCGTTCTTTTGTTTCACTCAGGTCTCTATAGAGGTGCCACGTTTTCTGAGAAACCTTCATCCGTCACTCTAAAAAAGTCGCCCTCACACTCTCCAACCCCACGTTCGCTGTTTCACCGTTATTAATATTTACCACTAGCTGAAGTACATCGATCAATGTGTTTACTGTCATCTCCCCCAACCACAATTTAAACAAGGACTCTATTCCGCCCCCCACAGACACACACACACTTAGAACAGTGCCTGGCACAATACAGGGCCTCAATACGTATTTGTTGAATGGATGAATGAATGACTCCAATAAGGCACAGAGAACATAGCTGACTCGCCCACAGTCTCACAGAGCTAGTACCTTTCGGTACCGCACCTCACTGCAACTCCCCGCTATAAGGCGGGCTCTCCAAGGAATGCAGAATAAGGATTGAGGAAGCTTAGCAGAACAGTGAAAGAATAACCCCAGCCCAAGGAAAGGATTTTACGGATGGACAGCAACGAAGGAATCCCGGAATCCTGGAATCCTGAAATGGGGGGGGCGGGTCTTTCATTCCCTTTCCCGCTCCACACCTCAATTTACCCACGTGTAAAGTGAAAGAGGCAAATAGTATAGAAAGCCTCTCCCAGATCTGACGTTACTTAATTGCCCATCCCACCGTAGCAACTTTCCCATGCCGTGGGCCCGCGGCAGCCCAGCTCACCTCGCCCCTGCTCAGCCCAAAGCTCCAGGTAGGCCAACGGAGACCGCCTTCCGCCCCACGCAGCCGCACCGCCTGCGCCCGGTGTCCGGAAGGACCCCGCAGACGCCGCAGTCGCGTTTCTGCCGCGGAGGACAGCCCTCTGCCGGAGGACCAGCTCGGAGCAATGGCGGCCGCGGACACAGGACGGGCGAGGTGGAGTTGTGGGCCCCCAACCGAGCCGTGGGCCGCTCCAAAGAGAGTGAGGCCTGACGAGTATAGAGTCTGATCAGGCGCCTCCGGACCACACTGCAAGGGGGCCTTCGGGCCGATCACGTGGGCAGGGAGGTGGAGTAGTTGCTAGGCAACCAAAGCCGCTGGTTGTGGTCTACGGTGAGCAGTTCTGTACCCGAGTTATCTGGCAATCTCGGAAGAAAGCGAGGGAACCAAGGGCAGGGCTGTTGGGGCGACGGTCGGGGGGCAAGAGGGTTAGTTCTGTTTATTCAGAACAGGACAGAAACCAGAACATCTCAGTTCAATTCCTGGTCAGTCCAGCCCCCTTCTCGGTGTTCAGCTTACGCACATCGGGGTGGCGGGGGAGGGATATAGGCTTGCTGGCGGACACCCTGCTGACCTGCCTGTTGATGATGACTCCGCCGCAGCATCTAGCTCGCTGCACGGGCATCTGAGGTTCCACGGGGTCTCACGGCGCGTAAAAGCCAGAGCCAAGACTGGAGCCCACATACATGATCTCCCTGTCGAACAGGTCCCTCAGCGTCAGATACGCGCTGGCTGCAGAACTAAAGAGGTCGCTCAAGTGCCGCTCGCTGTGTGGAAAAGTGACGGGGACTGAATCCTGAGATCCAAATGTTCTCTCATCTAAAGCACTGATGTTAAAATATTTCTAGAGACAGAGAAAAAAATAAAGACATGGCTCCATACGGAAAGTCAGGACTCGTATTTTATTTTCAGTGACAATGAATCTTAAGCGAATCCTCAATGTGTAACTCTATAGAGAACTAGGTTTTTGTAAACACACCCCCCCCCCGACCCAAGATGAATGACAAGTTATCCCGAGTGTTTTGGGTCATTTTGTGGGCTAGCAAAGAATCCAGGCGCCCTCTCCTTCCTCTGTTATTGACCTTCCACTTGGGTCCATTCCCTTTGTCTTCCCAGGCACAGGCCATGGAGAGGAATGACATCATTGACTTCAAGGCTTTGGAGAAAGAGCTGCAGGCTGCACTCACCGCTGATGAGAAGTACCAGCGTGAGAACGCTGCCAAGCTACGGGCAATGGAGCAGAGGGTGGCTTCCTATGAGGAGTTCAGGTTGGCTTCATGTCATTTTTCTCAGGCTCTCCAATTATGGTGGACTGTGGCGGATAAGAGCCCATGCTTTAGAGCCGGACAATTCTGGGCTCAGTCCTGGTCCTGCCCTCTGCAACCTGTGTGATCTAATGCAAGTCATTGAATCTCTCTGAGCCTTCGTTCCTCATCCTTAAAAGAGAGTAGCCAGTGCTGTGATTGAATGAGTTATTACATGGAAGACTTCTGAGCACAATGTCTGGGGCATGGGGAGTGCTTAAAAGCCACCAGCTATTGTTGCTGCTGTTAATTATTTTTATTATTGTCACACTGACCGGCCAACAGGCTCGGCCTGTATCATGCTAAGTCCAGCTACCCCACAGTTGCAGACAGCATTGGGTCTATCCCTTAATCCCTGCCCTTTGCCCACAGGGGTATTGTCCTGGCATCACATCTGAGGCCACTGGAGCGGAAAGACAAGATTGGAGGAAAGAGGACGGCACCCTGGAACTGTCACACTACTCAGGGAACATCCTTCCAGGATGAAACCACTGCCATCTCCCCGGTAGGTGAGGCCCAGCAGGACACCACCCTAAACCGCCAGTCCCGTTTTCTTACGACACATACCATTTCCTCATTTCTCATGTTAAGCCAACAGAGGCAGGTTTCTGCCTCTGTCCCAGAAAAAAAAGCAACATCTGATGGTGAGGGTGAGTGCGATCGCACAGAACCAACAGGAAGCTGTGCGAGGCAGGTCCCTGGCTGTCAGCCCTTTGACTTGCATTCACAGACAGAGTTGGCTTGCTCTGGGTTCTCTGGTTTATAGTACAATGGCCCTGAGCCGGTGCTGGGAGGGAGACCCAGCCTGTCGGATCCTTAACGCTCACCTTGAGTTCTTTCTCTCTTCCCGAGATTTTCAGTCGCCCCTTCTGCCCTGCTTAGAGCAAACCCTGACTTCCTCTCACGTTCATCAGTAGGAAAATCCTGGTACAACTGAAAAGCTCAAATCATGACCTGGGTTCTTTAGGACCCTCTCCCACCTGAACATGAGACCCACACAGACCAGAGCCTTCCCAGTCCTCAGAGAGCAGTAGCAGCTGAGCCAAGATGAAATCCCACAGGCTCCCCTCACTCTTGCGGTCACAGAGCAGCTGGAAGAGCTCTGGATTCCCTTTTCCTCTTTTGTGGCCTAGGAGAAAACACCACTGCAGCCAGAGACCTCAGCAGAGTTCTACCGGGACTGGCGGCGATACTGGCGGAGCGGGCCGGAGCGCTATCAGGCCCTGCTGCAGCTTGGAGGTCCCAAGCTGGGCCAGCTCTTCCAGACGGACGTGGGGTTTGGACTTCTCGGGGAGCTGCTGGTGGCACTGGCTGATCATGTGAGGCCAGCTGACCGGCTGGCGGTGCTGGGGATCCTGCGCAGCCTGGCCAGCACCGGGCGCTTTGCCCTGAACCTGAGCCTGATGAGCTGCGCAGAGAGATCGAGCTGCAGAGACTTGTTTCAGAAGCTGCAGGCCATGGGCACCCCCGCACCCGAGAAGGAGGGTCTCAGCCAGGGGGAGCAGGGTCTGGAGGGGCAGCCTGGTGGGCACCAGGAGGAGGAGAGGCTCCTACAGGAGCTGCTAGAGCTGTACCAAGTGGATTTTTAGGTCCAGTTATCTTTAGAGCGCCCCCCAGTGGTCACTGGAGACTCGGGTCCATGGCCCTGGGGGCTCTGCAGGACTGGAATAAGAGACCACACCCACGTCCCTTCTCAACTTAGAATCTTCAGAGCAAAAGCTGGAACCGAATCTTCCCCTCTTCTCCATCCCCTTCAATGGCTCCATATTCTGACCTGTGTAGATCCACAGGGTGGCCAGGGGCCCAGGAAGTCAAAAGAGCTTTGCTTCCCGCCCTTAGGGTCTGCCACGCCTGTGGCTCATCACCCTCGGAAACGGGCAAGTGCCCAACCAAATGCCGGCTACTCTAGTGACAGTCTCCGCCCCCCAAAAAGGGAAAAAACAAAATCATTCCTCCTCCACGGTAAACAAATACTGGCTATCTCCATAGCTCTTAACAAGAATATTTACAACGCAAAACCAGTGAATGGCCATTTAATGGATATTTGAAAGGGTCAAATGTTACCTTATTTGAGGGGCAGTATTTTCCCCGGGGACTGAGTTCCTGGGCAGGCTGGGTGTGGGAAAGCCCCGGGCCATCAGGGTGGGTCTGGGCGGCCTCCCCGGCTCTTTCCAATGGCCAGATGGGGAAGGCGGCGGGCTTCCGTCGACCCCTGGCTGACCAAAAGGGAGACCTCTCCGCTCCGCAGGCAGGGCGAGGTCGGGAGCTCGGAGGAAGGGTTTCCCTGTCCAGCTCCTAGGCCCTTGCTTCCGGTTCCAGTTCCTCCTGACCCATTCTTGGGGGAGCGCCAGTGTTCTAGAAAGGGGAGGGAGAGCCAGGTTCTAGAATGGCCTTTCCTGGAGATCACATCTGTCACCTGAGAAGGGCATCTTGTGCATCAGCTGGGAATAAGCGGCCTCACCTTTGGCTGTTTTCCCTGCAGATTGTTGCTTCTTTTCTTGGCGGCGCAGTCCTTTCCTCATAAAGATGCCGCTCCCGGCCGTGATTTCTAGAAGTTCCATGGGCCTTTAGTGTCCTGGTTTCCCCTTGGCCCTTCTGGCCCTTCCCTGCCTCTGGCATGAACCTGGCCCGTGCCGCTGTGCTCCTGTGGGCGTGGGGGAGTCTGCAGGCCTTTGAAATCGTGGAGAAGGAGGACATTTTCCAGAGGACCCCCTGCCCCGCTTTCCTGATGTTCGACAACGCGGCCTACCTGGCCGACATGAGCTTCGAGCTGCCCTGCCACTGTAAGCCTGAGGAGGTCCCGGCCGTGGTCTGGTACTACCAGAAGCACCTGGGCAGCAGCCACACCACCGTCCTGACGGACTTCGACGGGCGCGTGCTGACCGAGGCCGCCCACGTGCGGGCGGGCAGTGCCCTGCTGGCCCGCTTCAGCATCCGCATGTTCAGCCTGTTGGTTTTCCGGGCCCAGCCTGAGGACTCGGGCTTGTACTTCTGCGGCACGCGCAAGGGGGACTACTTCTACGCCTACGACGTGGACGTCCAGAGCAGTGAGGGAATGGTGGCCACCTTCAGGGACCTGGGCCAGGAACCCTTTGCCGACGAGTACCGCGGGAGCCTCCATGTCTTCACCACCTTCTGGGAGTGGACCCCCTGTGACCGCTGCGGGGTGCGTGGGGAGCAGTGGCGCATTGGGCTCTGCTACCTGCAGAGCCCGGACCTCTCCCCACGCTTCCGCAAGACTCTGCCAGACGTGGTGTCCTGCGGCTCACGGGCCGTGCCAAGGAAGCTTAGGGCCCAGGCCCAGGCCCACACGCCCGAGCTGCTGGTTCAGAGCTGCACGGTGCCCTGCCAGAATGCGACGACGGCCCACAGGGGCATGATGGCCATTTTCAACTACCTGTCCAAAGCGGGCAGCCGGCCCTGGGTGCCCCAGGTGCCCATTCAGTACCACCAGCAGAGGCTGGGCCACGGACTCATCGTGTCCTGTCCGGGCGCCCGGCCAGAGCACGCTGTGGCCTGGGACAAGGACCGCCAGGGCTTGTATCGCACGCAGTACCTGAAGGGCGTCAACAGGTCCATGAGGGTGTTCATCGACCACGGCAACCACCTGCACATCCGCTTCACCCAGCTGGACGACAGGGGCACCTACTACTGCTGGCGGCAAGGCGTGCGGGTCGCTGGGTTCCGACTGGGCGTGACCTCGCGGGGGCACTACAAGGTCTCGTTCTCAGACCCCGAGGTCCGCTCCGCCGTGGAGCTCACCTTAATAGGGTACCTGCTCATCACGGCGGTCTTCGTCACCATTCACCTTTGTCGTGGCTGCTGCTACTTGTTTCGCTGCTGGCCCAGCTTCTCTCCCTAGGCGCTCTCCCCGCCCCCCATCCCTGAAGACCCGTGTGCTCAAGTGTGTGTGTCTTCAATGATCCCAGATGATGCCTCTGGGTCGGCACCCTGGGCTGGGACGGGGGGCAAGGGCGTGGGGACACATTTGTTAGTTACAACCTGCTCCCCGTGTTCTGGGGCGCATCTGGAACCTGACCCGGGAAGTGGGGAAGCCTGAGGCGGGTGGGGGATGGGGACCGAGGCTGGGACGGACGCAGCCCGCGGGCACGTCCTCCGACTTCAGCAGCTCATGGAAGGAAGGAGGGAGCCTAATGTGTATCAAATGGCCTATTTGGTATTAAACCGTGTTTGAGGTGCTTTATTTTCTCATCTTCGAGGATTGCCAAGTAGGCGCTGGTTGAATGGGGGGTAGCAGGGGGAGGAAGGAAGAGAAAGAGTGGGGGGGCACTCACAGACGCTCTCTCCGCCTTCCTCCCAGTCTTGTCCTTGGACTGGCTGGTAGAAACGGCAGGTGTGGGAGGAAAGGGAGACTAGAACAGGGGAAATGGGTGAGGAAAACAGAGGTCAAATTCAGGGACTTCCTGAGAAACTGTACGCATGCTGGGGGCTGGGGGGGTGAGAAGAGGGGCTCAGAACAAGTGTGGGGGCCCCAGGACTGTTACAGAGGAGCAAGGTCGGAGGTGGGATTTGTCATGTGGCTGCTGCTGGTAGTGGGGGGCGGGGTTGAGCTCTGGAGAGGATCAGCGGCAGGAAACAAGTTGGGTCTCCTCCCAGGCAACTTGCTGCCCCCTTCCGCCAGCCCCAGCTTCTCCTGAACAGACCAGAGTCCACTCCGGGGAGACACAGCAGGTGGTTTTATTAACCTCGGTACCTACAGGCAGCAGTGGGGCCGCGAGCGTTAGCGTCAGCGGGTGGCGGTGGGGGGGGGGTCAGGGAAAGGGCACTAAGCCTTGGGAAGAGGGAGAGATTCCCACTTCTCCCTCCCTGCGGCCTTAGAGGGAAGAGGGGGACCCTGGAGTGAGGCCTTGCAGTCCCATTTCTGGGTGCAGATAATCCCATGCCCCCCCCCCCCACCCAGTCCTCCCGTGGGAAGCAGAGCGGACGCTCTGGGTGAAAGTGTCTCTCACCCCCCACCCCCCACCAGGCTGTAGGAACACGGACTAGGGGCTTCACTCTGCTCATGCCTGTCTCCAGAATTACAGAACGGAGTGCTACCTAAAATGCTGGGGTACACTTTGTATTTGAGTAAGAGGGGACACAGGGTCCTTGGCTTAGGGAAAAGCGTTAGGCCACTGTGGGGTGCACAGAGGCAGAGCTAGGAGGCTGGCTTCCCCCAGCAGGCTCTCCTGGGGGTGGGGGGCAGCAGCAGCAGCAGGGGCTCAGGGGCTTGGGTGGACAGGGATCGTGCAGCAAGGAAGGGGCCTTCAGAACTGGGACAGGGTGTGCCCTGCCCCTGGGGACAGCGGCCCCTTTCTCTCCTGTTTCAGTATCTTCAAGAGGATGAGTCACGTCCTGGGTTCCCATGACCCAGAGGCCAAGTGTGACTGGTCACCCACCACCCCAACTCTGATGTCTGGCATCGTCCCACTGCCACCCACTGCCACCTCCACCATCTCTACCTGCTGTCCATCCCCCCCCCCCCGCCACCACAGCCACATACGGGAAGTCCTCCTGGGTTTGACCTCTCTGTACTGACACTTAGGGGCCAGGCAGTGCCCCCCTCACTCTTTCCCAGCACCTTTTCCCTCTCACTTCTCCTGAGATCCCCTAGTGCTGAGAATTGAGCTCCCACCTGCCCACATGGCAGCTCTGTGGGGCTGAGACTTTGAGTCATCGCTCAGGAGGCCCCTCTGGAATCTGGGCAGGCCAGGAATTCTGTCTGCTGAGGACTCCAGGTGGCAGGATACCCCTGCCGACTCTCACACTGGCCAGGGTCCCTCTAGATTAAGAGGAGCCTCGGGCCAGGGCTGCCTCGCCTGCGGGGACTTCCTCTTCCTGTCTCCGAGTGTCGGTTTTCTCCCAGCAGCCCGAGGAAACTCAAAGACCCACTTCCCAGATAGCCCAGAGACCTCCAGCGCTGGCAACAGTTGCCATGGCAACTGGGATTAGGATATGGAGGGTGATTTATTAGGTCTCCAGGCCCTCCCCAACTTCTCTCTTCCCTCCTAATTCTAGCGCAAGCTCTGGCTGTGCCCCTCCAGGCTGCCCCCGTGGGGCGAGTGCCCTGTTAGGTCGAGTGGCTGGGAGTGGGCTGGGTGCCGCCTGTCAAGCCTAGTGCTGATGGATCCTAGGGCAAAAGCTGGCAGAGAGCCATAGTGAGGGAGGGGGCAGCTGCGGTGAGGGGGCGGGACTCAGGTCTGGGGGAGTTGGCTATCGGAGGAGGGGCAAGTATCCTGTCTCCTACTGAAGGCTCCTCCCACTTTGGGGCAGGAGCCGTCAAGTGGTTGCCGCCTCACATCACATCCTTGTGCTCCTGCTTGGACTCCTTAATGACCTGCAAGGGGCAGAGAAGTTGCACGGTGCCACCGTTAGGAGCTCACACCGACCCTGGGGCCACCGCTGCCAGGCTCTGGGACCTCCAGGCTCTGGGACCGCCAGGCTCTGGGACCTTGAGCAAGCCCCCAGCCTCCCTGGGCCTTTGTTTTCAAAGAAAGCAACTAGAACTCTCTCCTGCCGAGGGAAAATTAGCCAGTGCTGGGGCTGGTGTGGTGGGGAATGGGTTATGCTGAATCCGCTTTTCCCGTTCCTCTGGCAGGTTCCCGTAACCTAGCTGGGTGTGGAAAGTTGGGAGCAAAAACTTCTAACTTTACATTTTCCCTCCCCCCCTGCCCCCAGGGCTTGCATTGGGGCTACCTAAGCCAAGATAGAAAGGGGGGACAGCCCGAGTCAGGACCCTATCCAGTGGCCCGGGCATCCAGGCTCCCCTTAAACTGTCGGTGGAGGGGCCGAGGAACTGACTTACATCCAGGTTCCTTCCCCTCTTCCAGAGCCTCCCCGGGGAGCTATCAAGACCCTTCTATGTGCCAGTTCAGGCTTTATGCCAGAGCCTGGCCCCAGGAATTCCCGGGGGCAGCCAGAGCCCGACGGGGCCCAACCTCGGGTCTCCTCTCCTCACCTCTCCATCCCGCATCTCCACCGTCTTCACCACGATGTTCCTTTTGAGGTGGCCCTCGGACGTGGACTTGGTGTCCAGGCTAGTTTCTGTGGGCACGAAGAGAGGAGGCCTTCTGTGGGCTCTCGGGGCGCTAGGCGTCCTCTGCCACCCTGGCTCCCTGTCACACCCAGGTCATGAGTGGGAACGCCCACGCGACCGGGCAGGGAGGGCCTCGGCTCCTTCAGAGGGACTGGCAACCCCAAGTCCCCACTGTGTTGGGCACGTCCTGGCTACTCTGCCCACCGCCCTGCTGCTCTCCTGGCCTGGCTGCATTTCGGTCCCTCCGCAAGCCCTTGCCTTGGCACCTAGCTGTCTGACAACCCAGCACTAGGCCGAGGGAGGAGCCCCTGAGCTTTGAAATCGGGCAGGCCAGAATCCGAGTCCCAGCGCAGCCACTAACCAGCCACACGACTGTGGGCAAGTCAGTTTGCCTCTCTCAGCCTCAGTTTCCTCATCTGCAAAACGGGGGTGCTGGAACCTACGGCTCTAGGTGGGAGTGAGGAGTTAGTTGAATGAAATAACGTATGTGAAATGACTGCCTCAGTGCATGTGGGTCCCTTTCCTGTCCCCCTTCCCCTTCCCTACTTCTTTCTCCCTGCCGCTTCTCTAGGCGTTAGTGACCCTTTACCGTCTGGGACTTGGCAGCATCGCCTCTGGCCGCCCCCCCGCCCCCCCCCCCCCCCCGTTAACCCGTGTGATGCTGCACTCAGCCCCGGGACACACACATCCAGTACTCCTGAACTTCTAGGCCAGCAGAAGAGCTGATAATCATCTCAGGGCCACATACAAGTAAGCAGTAATTTAGTTTATCCCCCCCTCAGAGAGAAAAATATAACATGTCAACCTCACTAATATTTAAAATTAACAGCAGGGAATGTAAACGTTTATTCGCTACGAGAGCCGCAGTCCAAGGGGAAATAATCCTCTGGGCTGAATCAGCATCAAGCCGAGCCGCGGAGCCTCGGGGCCAGACGGAGCCAGCAGAAGAGGCGAGGCCGAGGCCAGCACTCGCCCGAGGCCCCGCAGCACCGCCTCTGAGCACCGGAGGACGTAACAGCCCGGACGCCGGCCAGCTCTGCTCCTTGAACCTACATCCGCCCCTGCTCCGGGTCCTGGGCGGGGCACTGAGGGTGCTAGGGAGAAGACACAGGCTGGCCTGTCGGGGACACCCGGGAGGACAGAGCCCGAGAGGAGGACGGGGGACGGGGACTTGGGGGGGCTCCCTCCCTGCCAAGGGGAGAGAAGCACCGTGTCTGCGACGCAGGCGGCTAACCGAGAGCCAGCGGGGCTCCGTTTACAATCTGGTGAGCCTGAATTGGAATAACTTGTACTGTGAGGCTTTTGAGATGTCTTGTGACCTTGTGACCTTCCCCTTCTTTGGTGCTTTTGCCCCCTGCAGTGACAAGCAGTTAAAAAAAAAAACACATAAAACACTCAGATGAGCAGAGCTTGCTCAGGGATCTGTGGACAGGTTGAGGCCCTCATCCAATTCTGTGGCAGAATGGGGTATGGGGACAGAAGAGGGCCACAGGGCAGAGCAGGGCAGGGGTGGCTGCGAGCCCCACCTGAAGTGGCCCGGGATGGTGTCGTCTGGCCAGAAGCTCTGCGGTGAATCAGGAAAGCCCTCAGGGAGAGCCCCAGGCCCTTTTGGCCCAGAGCAGCAGCCCCCAGGCCTGGGGGAGGGGCAGTAGTAACCCAGCACCCCGGGCACACGGCCCCCCCCTCTACTGACCTCGGATCTGCAGGTTGGAGAAGGTCTGCACGGGAATGGTGATGCTGAAAGACAGCAGAGGGAGGGGGTGACCGGGCTGCCCGGGGACACCCCAGGCCAGGTCCCGGCTCGGGGTTGTCGTGAGGAGCACACTTCCTAACTTTCCGCAGCAGCCAGCAAGCCGGGGCTCCAGGAGCACGCAGGGGGCTTGGGCGTTACCGGCGAACATGCCCATCGGATGGGAAGTCTGGGCTTGGAAGACGGCCGAGGGGAGGGGAGAGCGGCAAAGCAAGTTCTAAGGGGGCAGAAAAGCGAGGTCTGGGGAAAAGAAGTCCAATTTTGTCGGGATGGTGGGGGATGAGGCTTTCGGGTTAGGGGAGGTGACCCAAGTCCTTGCTCTGGGACCTAATCAGCATTGGTTGAATTGAATCCATTCATTCGTTCCTTCGTTCATTCATCAAGCATTCATTGAATACCTACTGTGCGTTAGGCAGCACTGTGCTGGGCCCTGGGGTAGCAGGGGGCTGGACACAGGCTGAATAAGTCCCTTAAGGGAACCAAGCGACGCTAGGGAGGAGCAGCAGGGCGGATTCCCCAGCTCCGCGGTCAGCGCTCACCGGTTCTCCTCGCCCTCCAGCAGCTTCCTGTAGGTGGCGATCTCGATGTCCAGCGCCAGCTTGATGTTGAGCAGGTCCTGGTACTCTTGCAGGTGATGCGCCATCTCGTCCTTGAGGGTCTGCCCCTCCTCCTCCAGCCGGGCCAGGGCCTCCTGGTAACTCGCGGCCTCCCGCGCATGGCGCTCCTCCTGCTCCCGCATCTGCCTCTCCAGGGACTCGTTCTGCAGGATGGAGCGAGTCTGTCCCTGGAGGTGCCTTCACGCCCCCGGACCGGACCTACTCGAGGGTGCTTTGAGGCCCCGCCTCCAGTCCTGGGGTCGCCCTGGGCCCTTCTCCTGCAGCATTCCCTGTGACGGCCTGTCCCCCCGCCTCCCTCCGCTGGCCATACCCAGCCTACCACCCCGTCCACCCCCCTCGGGCTCTGCTCAGCTCACCGTGCCCCGTAGGGACTCCAGGTCGCAGGTCAGAGCCTGCAGCTGGCGCCGGTAGTCATTGGCCTCGTGCTTGGCCTGGCGGAGCAGCTCCGCATTGCGGGCAGCAGCGTCTGTCAGGTCCGCAAACTGTTAACAAACGGGGAGAGGGAGGGCCCTACGCTGAGGGGCGGGCGCAGCGGCACCTGGGGAGCTGCGTGGGAAGGGGCGGCCTCTGGGAAGTCAGGGGGGTGGGCAGGACACCAGGGTTGGGGGCCAGGTCACCCGGGACAGTGGCTCTGGGTGGGATTATTCCCAGCAACAGTGACCCATGGATAGGGGACACAGAAGCCACTGCTGTGTCTTCAGACACCATATTTGGGTGCCCATCCCATCTCCCTGGTCAGACATGTCTCTGTCACCTGGGCAGTGCCCGGCACGCAGTAGATGCCCAGTAACCCAGAACACGGGTGGCAGAGGCAGCAAGAGGCAGGCTGCCCGGTGAGATGGCTAGGGTTGGAAATCTAGCTGGACTGCTGAGAAGCTGTGTGACTTTGAGCAAATTAGTTAACCTCTCTGGACTTCAGTTCTCTGATCTGTCAAAGAACAGCACCGGCTTCACAGTAAGAAAATCTACGCAGAGCACGAGGCCCGGCACACAACAGGGCTGTCTAGTGGTGGTAGTAGTAGTAGTAGTAGTAATAGCAATAAGTTCTTGTTGGAAGTAATATTGTCTGTATTTCCCTGGGCAAGTCACCTCACTGCGCTCGTGGGTGTCAGCCACCCAGAGAGGATCCTCTCCCAGTTTCCTTCCCACTCCTTTCCTGATTCTCTTGTATGGAGCCGGGAGGGCTGCCTGGAGGAGGCAGGCTGGCCCACAGGGCTACCTTGGACCGGTACCACTCCTCTGCCTCGTGCATGTTGCTGGACGCCACTGCCTCATACTGGGTGCGGATCTCTCGCAGGGCCGCCGTGAGGTCCGGCTTGGCCACGTCCAGCTCCACGTGGACCTGCTGCCGGGCCAGCTGCTCCTGGAGCTCCCGCACCTCCTGACCAGGGGACGAAAGGGGATAGCAGGGCTCAGAGCCACGGCCGCCGTGGCGGGGTTGCCCATACCGTCATGCCCTCTTCCGCCTGGTTGTCGGACACCGACGCTGGCTAAGGGGAGCAAGACGGTCCCTAGCTGGTGGAACTGCGTGGCCCAGGCTGGGGAGGCAGTGGAGAGTTTGGGGGCCTCATGGCATCCTCCCCGGCTTGGATGTGCAGGGGCACTGAACATGTGCCTGTATCCTTACAAGGGGGCATCTGAGTCCCTGTGTGTGTGCGTGTGCCCGCGGGTTCCCGGGTTCCATGGGGTCACGTATGCTGAGTCCATGACCTGAGGTCAGAGCTCATGGGATCTTCCTCGTTATGAGTGGTTCTCAGTGAAGCGGAGACAGAAGGCAGAAGGAACGGGGTCAGGGAGACTGAGTGTGCGACTTGGGCAAGCTCTCGGACCTCTCTGGGCATCAGCAGCCTCTGTGAACGGGGGTAATGCTGAAGGGTTTCCCATCTCACAGGGCTGTCGCAAGGAAAAAGGAGGCGACAAGGTTTTGTGGCTCTCATTCAGTGACATCTCTCTGCTTCTGTCTCACTCAGTTTCTCTCTCTCTCTCTCTCCCCCCCTCTCTGTTCCCGTCTCTGAGTGGCCTTCCCTCCCTCTGTCCTGGCTTTACCTCCTCGTGGACCTTCCTCAGGAACCGGATTTCCTCCTCCAGAGACTCGATCTTCCTCTCCAGGTCCAGCCGGGCCAGGGTGGCCTCATCTGCCTCCTACGGCGGGAAGGAGGCAAGGGGTCACTCCGACACCAGGCTCTTCCTCTCCCCAGCCTTTTCTGGTCCCCCCTTCTGGGGCTGGGGGCACAGCAGATCACTTGGGAGGGCTGGTCTTGGGGGCTGTGTCTGGGTGGGCTGCCATCAACCCTTCCCCCCGCCCGACACACCCCACCAACCCCTCCATCCCCCCCAACCTGTCGATAGGTGGCAAGGTTGTTCTCGGCCTCCAGCCTCAGGTTGGTTTCGTCCTGGAGCCTGGAGTGGGGGGGACACACTCCTGTGCCTGCGCTCTTCTCAGGACCCGTGGAGCCCTGTCCCAGGTGGCTGCTGGAGAGACTCCTCCCACCGGGACCCCCGGACTAACAGAGGGGAGGGGTGAGAGGAAAGACCTGGCCCCAGGGCAATGCGAGCCTTTGTTTTGACTCAATACTAAGCTGCCTTATCAGGGTCGCTGTCGCCTCCTGCTCACGCAGGTGCTTCTGCCAACGCGCATTCACTGCTACATGCGCACACACACACCCTCCTGCACCTGAGGGCGCGTGCCCAGCTGGCTCAGCAAAGCACCATGCCCCCGGGATTTCCTCTGGCCTTTGGAAATGGGTTTTATTAAGATCTCTGCTTCACAGCTGTGCAAGCTGACGTGCCTTGAATGGGAGCATAAGCTGGTGATAGACAGAGTCACCTGTGCTCTGAAACCAGGGTGCCCTGCTCTTCCCCCCACTCCCCAGGCCTCCCAGTGCACACCAAACTCCCCTTCCAATCCTTCCGTTATACAGACCTAGGCTCAGGGTAGGTGAGCTCCCTGCCCGAGGTCACAGGGCCCCACAGTGTATAAAACACACAGACCCTCTCTGCTGGGGTCACTGGCTGCTCTGGCCCAGACTTTCCCAGTGGGAGGTGCGGAGGGTACCCTTTCTTCCTGGTGGGAGGTCTTTGGAACACAGATCCCTGAGACTCTGGGCCTTCTCCCAGCCCCTCCCAACATTTGGGGGGGCCAGGGACAGCCCTCCCTCCCCATAGGTGTGGAAACCAGTGAGCAGGGAGGCAGGGTCCCCCCAGCCCAATTCCCTGCAAGCTTGTGGGCACTTCCTCTTGGGGGTTCAGTCCTCCCTGCTCCGGAGGCCCCTCTCCCAGGCCCTTACTTCTGCCTCAGGGTGCCCAGGTCCTGGGCCAGATTGTCCCTCTCGACCTCGAGCCGAGCGGTGCCGGCAGTGAGGTGATCCAGCCGCAGCCGCAGCTCCCGCAGCTCAGCCTGGTAGACGTCGGCCAGCTTGGTGGGCTCCTTGGCCCGCAGCTGGTTCAGCTCCGCGGCCAGGGCCTTGTTCTGCTGCTCCAGGAAGCGCACCTTCTCGATGTAGCTGGCGAAGCGGTCGTTGAGCTCCATCATCTCTGCCCGCTCACTGGCCCGAGTCTCCTTGAAGTCAGCATTGAGGGCCCCGGCGAGGGAGAAGTCCACCCTGGCTGGGAGCGGGGGTGGCATTCGAGCCAGGGAGAGGCGGAAGCCGGGACCCAGGCCCAGCCGGCGGCCGGGACTCAGGCCCCCAGACACCGTCTCGAAGGAGGAGACATAGGAGCGGCGGGCAGCTGAGGCGACCCTTTTCCTCTCCATCCTGGCTGGGCTCTGCTCGCTCCTGGGATCCTGGGATGTGAGGGCTTTATGGAGGAGTGAGCAGGCCCTGCACCACCCGGAGTGTCCCTGGAAACACCCCCTGGCATAGCCTGAGGGGGCGGGACTGGGCTGCAGCCCAGCCACGGGGAGAGCGCCTCTCACCCCACTGAGGTCATTGTGCCCAGAGGCAGGGCCTCCTCCGGTGCCAGCGCCAGTCTGGCCACAGACGGAGGTGCTGGTGGGCAGTGCCTGGGGCCGGATGCTGGGGCCGAGGCCCGATCACTGGCCCAGGAGACCCTCTCTCTAGGAAGGTGGGTCCAGAAAGGGAGGTGAGCCCTGACTGGTGTGGCTCAGTTGGGAATCGTCTGACAAAGCCAAAGGTTGCTGGTTCGACTCCCGGTCAGGGCACATGCCTGGGCTGCCGGTTCAGTCCCTGGTCAGGGAGCATGCGAGAGGCAACCGATGATGTTTCTCTCTCACATTGATGCTTCCCTCTTTCTGTCCCTTCCTCCCCTCCCTTCTCTCTAAAAAAATATAAATAAATAAACATTTTAAAAAAATTTTTTAAAGATTTTATTTATTTATTTTTTAGAGAGGGAAGGGAGGGAGAAAGAGAGAGAGAGAGAGAGAGAGACATCAACGTGCAGTTGCTGGGGGTCATGGCCTGCAACCCAGGCATGTGCCCTGACTGGGAATCAAACCTGCGACACTTTGGTTCGCAGCCCAAGCTCAATCCACTGAGCTATGCCAGCCAGGGGATAAATAAATATTTTTTAAAAAAGAAAGAAAGGAAAGGCTGGACCAGGTGACCTGTGACCTGCCTTCTAACTGTCAGGTCCCATAACCCAGGCGTCCCATCAGTCGGCCCTCGTCCTGCAGGTGCTGGGCATTGGACAGAGAACAAAATGGCCCCAGAGCCTTGAGGAACAGCCTACATTGTAGCTTCCTGCCGAGCCCACGTCCCAGTAGATTGCTGGAGTCCTTCCCTCTGAACACAGCACCTGATTTCTGCTCTCTCCTCGTCCTTGGGGTTCTGGGGCTGCAGGCTGGACTGGACTCTAGCCCTTCGTCTGCTGGGTGGATCGAGGCCTTTAGCAGCGAGGAGACGACTAAAGGAACCTGGCAGGGCGAGAAGGGGCAGGCCCCGCACTCTGTGGCGCCGTCCCTGGACCACTCTCAGGCCCCTGCCTCAGCCGCACCGGGCTCCCCCTTGCGTGCCCAGCCTCCCTGCACCCCTCCCGGAGCCCGGGGCCTGACAGCTCCACAAAGCAGTTATGAATGAGCTGGCTGTCCCTTCTCCCAATTTTGTTTCTGCAGTACCCTGTTTCCCTGGCCACCCCTCACCTCATTCTCACCCTGGAGATTTATCTCCTCCGAGTTCCCACACAGTAGGTTGAGAAGTTGGGAAAGGCCTCTGGGGATGGGTGGGTTTGGGAACCCGTGAACCTTGCTTCCAAACTGGGAGCCTGGGGCCTGCACCCCGTTGCTCCTTGAGACTTCAAAGCCATCCGCTCCTTTTACTCTGGCCCTGAAGGGCCAGTGCCCCGACCAGGACCCCCGGCCATCTGTGTCCATGGACTTCTGGGAAGGGGCAGCCTTCCTCTGCCCACCCCTACTCTGCCCCCTGCCCATGCCTGGGCCTCTGGTCCCTTTTCCCGGGCACTGGCTGAATGGACCCTTGTTCTCCTCCGCCGGTGAGGGCGCCACACAGTGGGGGCGGCCCCCAGGGGGCTGTGCTGTTTTCGTTCCAGGGTGTCAGGCCGTTAGGAGGGGCACAGCCCAAGCCCCCCCTGCTCAAAGAGCTTCTCAGAAAGCATCTGATGGGGGCTGGAGTGCGGCGGGGAGCAGGCTCGGTGCCCACCCCCGGCCATTGTGTCCGTGCCAAGGTGAGTCATTCAGTGGGCACGAGGGGAAGGCCCTGGGGGGTGGCCAGCCCAGCGCTGCCCGGTCTCCAGCCTGAAGACGAGGCCTGGCCGCTCCCCCCTCCCCAGCTCTCCCAGGAGGCTCAGGCCCCTGCGCTCCAGCCCAGGCAATGCCCTTAGCCCGTGCTGGAGACGGTGCTTTTCATCCGGGCACGTTATGGGGTTGCCCCTGTAAGTTCCAGCACAGAGAGAGGAGGGGAGAGTCTCTCCATCTTAGCCACTTCTGACCCCAGAGCCTAGGCCATTTCGTGGGGAGGGAATCCTGAAGACGGGGTGCTCAGTGACTGTTGGCCTTGTTGTGGGTGGGATGGCTGGGGAAGGACAAAGCTCGTGAAAAGAAGAGCAAGACCGGGGACAAAACCTTGTCCCAGCTCTCCTCTCCGTGGCCAACAGTGACCGTTTTCCAGCTTCCAGGCAAGTCCCAGTGCGCGGTCTCCGATTCTTGTTCAAGAGAAGTCTGGTCGAGGCACCACGCAGCCCTGAGGGGAACAGACCTAATGATTGCTCATCCGTCAGTGACGCCCAGTGACTTGTACCTGCGTGTGTGTGTGAGACGCAGGTGCGTTTCAGCAGCAGCAGGTGGAGGATCCACCTTCCCTCCCTCCGGTCCCCTCCCGCGGCCCCCATCACAGACCCAGGCCTCTTGCTCCATCTTCGAGTCCCCCGTGGCTCTCAGACCCATCCCCGCACCCAGGCCGTCCCCAAGGTCGCCCACACAGAGAATCAGCACGGGAGACGGGCTCGGTCATGGTTGTGCGCCCAACTCACGGCGTTTGTATTGTGCAGTCCTTGTAGAAAGAGCAGGAAACCCAGATACACGCATATGCAAATCTGAATTAGCTCTAATTTGGCCACCTGGAGATTCCCCTCCCCCCGCCCCCCCCCCCGTACAAATTCATGTTTTCACAAGGGAGCTCATGCTGCACAAATTATTTTGTAATTTGCTTTTTTTTTAACTCAACAATATGTTGTGAACATCTTTCCATATCAATAAATATTTGTTTACATCATCATTTTAACAGCTACATGGTTTTCCTCTGTATGCATTGATTTTACCCAGCCCTCCTGTTAATTATGTTCTCTCTCTCTCTGTCTTTCTCTCTCGGTTTCTCTCTGTTCTAGGTTACACTGTGATGCATGTCTGCCCCGGGCAGACAGAGCTCTCAGCCTCCACTGCTACCTGCACCCCCTGGCCTGGCTCAGCCCTCACCCGCACGGCGCTTCCTCTCCTGCTACCCTGACCATCGGGCCTCAATGTCTGCAGCCTCAGGCCGAGCCCCAGGCCCACTTCTTCCCTAGACAGCAGAAAGCTGTGGGCCGGGGAGGGGATGCCTGGGTGCCCCTCCTCGGGGGCCTACTGCCAAGCCGGGCCGCTTCCCGTCAAGGTAGAGATAAGATGACCTCCTGCCCAGGCTGGCGTACGTAGCTCAGTGGATTGAGCTTGGGCTGCGAACCAAAGCATTGCAGGTTCCATTCCCAGTCAGGGCACATGCCTGGGTTGCAGGCCCTGACCTCCAGCAACCACACATTGATGTTTCTCTCTCTCTCTTTCTCCTTCCCTTCCCTCTCTAAAAATAAATAAATAAAATCTTAAAAAAAAACAACAACGATGACCTCCTACCCCAGGGGCCCCCTCCCCTGCGTCAGAACCCGCCAGGGTGCCCATCTGCCGACAGGCCCAAGCGCCTCTCCGGACAGACCGACGCCGCATCTGGCCCTGGCCCACCCATGAGGTGCCTAGTGTTCTCCAGGTTCGCCAGCCTCCAATTCCAGGGGCTGGTTTGAGTCCGACTGCTGCTGCTGGCTCTGCCTGAGCCCCCGACCCTCTCCCCGTGCCTGGCACAGCCTGGTGGGCAGCAGGCGTGGGTGGGATGAAGAGAACATGGCTGTCCCTGGGGGACTCCTCGTGCGCCCCTCAGTCTGCCCATCCCCTGTTGCGTCCCTGAGGAAGGGAGCTGAGCCATCGTGGCCACTAGATGGCAGTGCTCAACTGCCCGGGCTCTGTCTGCCTTGGCGGGTGGGAGGGCCACAGCCGGTGGGAGGCAGGGAGAACACCAGACTCAGGGGTAGGCAGGCTTGTCCAAACCCAAACTGGTATCACCCCGAGGCCTCAACCCTTTATTTTCTGGGGTTGCCTCTGACCACCACAGCAATGCCCTCTGGGGGAAAGAGAGAGGCTGTGGCCCCTCAATAGCTGTATGACGTTGGCCGACTTCAGGAACCTTCTCCTGAGTCTCCATTTCCACATTTATAGAATGCGGGCTAGCAACACTTACAAGGTGGCTATGAGGATTAAATCAGTGGACACCTGATGCGGCAGGCGCTTGACATGTCGTAGCTCCCATTTAATGACACCTACTGTGTGTTTCCTGTCTCCAAGTTAGCTGGTGCATTAGAGATGGGGTGGGCCCAGAGTGGGTGCTGGGCCCCCTGGGGGGTGGGGTGGGGGTGTAGGCCGCATGTCCTGTAGGCAGTTACCTGGCATTGTGGACCGGACGCAGGGGGCAGCAGCCAGGGAGGAGAGGGTGGGGGGCCGCACCATGTGTCCCTAGACCACTGGTTGTTCGTGGCTCAGGCCTTGCGAGGGCCCACATGTGAGTCGTCTCCACCTGCCCCGGAGGAACTCAGCGTAGAGGCTGGTCCCAGCCTGCTCTCTCTCCGCTCTGCCCCCTCCACCCCTGCCCTTCCCCAGCCCCAGACCAGAGGCCCCAACCCCCTCTGGTTTGAGGAGCTCTTGGGGTATCATCTCCCTCAGCTGTGGTCCGTCTCTCCGATACCTCATCCTGTGGACGGGGGCTTCCCGGTGCTGGGACCTGTGTTTCACCAGACTGGGACCACCCCAAGGATAAGGTCTGCTTGCCCCTTCAGACTAAGGCCCCCCACCCCGGGACGGGGGCCACCGCTTCCCCTCGGACGGAACTCCCTGATAAGAGAGCCCGTGGGTCGCACCGTCAGCGGGATGCCCGCTGGGGGCAGGGGTTGTCTCCTTCCAGCGGGAGGGCAGCTGCCCCAGGCAGGGTGGGCTCCTGCCGCCCCAGCCCGTGCCCCGCCAGCCAGCCAGCCTCTGCCGGTTAGAAGCGCCAAACTTCTATGGCTGCAAAAGGGTTCCTGGCTGAACCCCAGTTTCCTCCCCCTTTCGCTTCCCTGTCCCGTCCTGGCATGCAGTCACCTCCACAGGCCCCTGTGCCAGGCTGCCTCGCTGGGGCTGATAAGCTCGGGCCCTTTCCTTCCCCTCTTCTTCCCCCACCAACCCGGGCCCCACTCCAGCCTCCCCTCCACCCCGCCTCTCAGCCTCTCGCCCTGAGACCCGCTTTTTAATTGCTTTCCCAGATCTGCTCTGCTCCCCGCTCCCCTCCATCTCCCTGCCTGACTGCGTCCCTCCTCGAGGGTGAGAGGCGGGGACCAGATGTGTCCCTGGCGGGAGGACGGGGCTGGCGGGCAGCCTGTTGTTTCCAATTCAGTGGTCCTCCGCATGGACAGGCTGAACCAGGAAATGGCAGTGGGAGAGCTGGCAAACACAGCTAGTCTCTAGGGCCCCTCCACCCAGGGTGACTTTGGCCCTCCTGGACCCGAAACCTCCATCCCAAACGCTCCTGGGGGCCTCTCCACAAAAAAACCACGGAGGAGGGGAAGACAGCCATGAACTAGATTTTGTCTGGGAACCAGGATCCCCCCAAACTTAGCCAAGAGCCAGAGAGACATTCCTGGGGACAAAGGGGCAAGGGTCCAGGAGGCAGGACTCTTGAGTTAGCAGCTGCTCCCCGGGTGGTGATGAGGTCCCCTGTGGGGGGCCATGCTGGTGACTGGGGGTGAGGACGCCCAGAGGAGAAAGCCCAGTCCCCTCCCCTTGACAGGCCCCAACACTGATGGGGGGTTGACCTACACCCAGGTGACAGGGGCAGGTGCTATTCTGACAGCTGCACGAAAGGACCGCGTCATGTTCTCTGAGTCTGAAACCCCCGGCCCTGAGCCTGGCTCTGTGAGGGGGGCAGGAGTCTGTACCCTAGAGCGGGGTCCGGACCTGAGCTGTGGGCCTGAGGTGGGTGCGAAGGGCCTGGAGGACAGCACTTCTAAACCCCTGGAGGCCGAGTTAGGGGCTTGGCACAGACCACCCAGGCGGAAGAGGCAGGGTGAAGCGGGGAGGGGGCCTCAGAGCAGGCTGGGCCCGTGGTACACGGGGGAGCCATCGATTGCCCAGTCTTACAGACAGCTCTCTCTCTCTCTCTGTAAGAACAGTCCCATCTCAGACTCCCGTCCCCGCCCACGGAGGTCAGCTGAGAGCTGTCAGCTCACGCCCGCCTCGGCCCCGGCCAGCTCCCAGGGGACGGGGACCAGCCAGGCTGCCTGCTGGCCAGCGGGCACTCTCAGCCCGACCTCCTGTGATTGAGGGCGGGAGCCACACGCGCTTAACTCCATCGGCAGAGTCTCCGTGCATTTAATGGGTCACCCGAGAGCACATGCTGCACCACGGAGCCACGAATGTTTGCCGAGCGAATGCCCATCTGCAGAACATGCTTGTCTGGATTGACCTCTTATTCCCCTTGCACAAGCTGCCCCCGGCTCAAGTGAATTGTCTGTCGCATGCAGCGGCCCCTCTCGTGCGAAGCTTGCCCCCTGGCCCTAGTTGCCAGCTGCCTTGCCCTGTGCCTGCTGCCTCTGCACTTGCAGGGGCGATGGTGATGATCCAATGAGGTAATATATGTGAGGGCCTCGGGAAAGGGGAAGTTATTCAATTTGAATCCAACCAGCACTCAGCAAGGCCTCCTGAGGTCACGGTAGCACGCCAGGCTGCTGGGGGCCACAGATGGGAAGCTGTGACTGCTTCTGTGGGAATCACGGTACACAGGGGGGAAAAAAAAACCTCATTAAGACTAATCGGAGAGGAGGAAACCCCAGGCGTGCAGGAAGAAAGGATGTCTGTTCACTGCTTAAGGGAAGCAGCTGGGTGCCATGCAGAAGACGAGACCTCGGTTCGAATCCCGGCACTGCCGCTCGCTGTCTACCCCTGGGCATGTTTTGTTTGACGTCTTGAGTCTGCTTCCTTGTTAGACCTCGCAGGATCGAGAACTTCCATGAGGACGCCCGCAGCTGGTGAGAGCTCAGGGCTCTGCTTTGCGTCCTACCCACGCCTCCGAAGAGCCGTCAGAACCGAGCGCGGGGAGAGGCTGCTCCTGCGGAACAGCGAGGCCTCATTTGAAATCAGCAGCACTATTCACACACCTCTCCCGATGTGTTAGCTACCTTCAGCAAGTTTGCCTTCAGGAGCGAGTTGCCGCAGACTCCCGTCATTTGGTTTACGCCGTTCACGCACTCAGGCGGCCACGTCTTCCTGGACACAGGTAACCTCGTGCTGCCCTGTCACCACCCAAGGGAGTGGAGAGGAAAGCCACCAACGGAGGTGGGAAGTGGGGCCTTGTGGGGGGCAAGCGGGAGGAAGGTCGCCCTCGGTTCAAGCCTGTCGGGACTGAGCCCGGAGCCTCACCCGAGACCTGGGGACCACTGACCCTAACCCCGACGGACCGCAGGACTCTGTAACCCACGCCCACGCCACGGGAGGACAGACCCGAGGCTGCAGGAGAGGCAGAGGGAAATGTGTTCTGGCCTCAGAAGTGTCCTGAGGTCTTAAAGAGTGTGCAGGTGAGACAGGGAAGGTGCATGGCCATCCTACCTGGGTGCACGGGGAGAAACACACACTGCGGACAGAGACGGGTTACCAGTTATTGTAATAAAAATATATACCCATATCTACATGTACAGATGTGGAGGTAAAGGATCAGAGGATATAAACCCACACGTATTCACAGCTTTTCGATCTAGGTGGTAGTATTAAGGCTGAGTTTCCCTTTCTTCTTTACACTTCTTTTTACACTGAGTGTGCAGCCTGTTCACACTAGAGCACAAACAATGAAGCCCTCTCCGTTTGGACATCAAGGCGCCACCATCACCTGCATCACCACCAGGGCTGCGGCTTCTGCTCCAGGCTGGGGGGGTGGGGCTGGAGATGTCCCCGTCTCAGAAACCAGTGGGGGGGCAAGCTGGAGCTCCCCGAAGGCCCTCTCCTCATCCTCACCCTCCTCCACGATCATCCCTGTGCACAGCCCTTTGTTAGACTGGGGGCGGGGACAGAGCCCCCAGCCAGCTGCCTGCAGGGAGGGTGTTATAAGCTGGTGGGGGGGACGATGGACGGCAGCACCCTTTAAAACAGCAACACGTTAACAGTCTCCAGTGTATACATACACGCTGAGAAGCTGAGTGTAACAAGAGGTTAACAAAGAGGGCGAGTGGCGGAATGAACGCCTGGCAGGCAAGTGTTACAAAGGGAGAGGGTGTTGGCACTAATTGCTCCCCGCGCTGAGGAGGGCAGCGCTGAGGAGGGCAGGCCGGGGCTCCCGATGCAGGCAGCTCCAGGAGCCAAGAGGGGACAGCAGTCAGGACACCTTGGCGACGCAGTTCCCGGCCGACAGCACTCCTCTGACCCTCGTCTGTTCCCTCTGGCTCCTCAGGTTGCCGGAGCCGGAGCCGGAGCCGGAGCCCTGGGCACCGAAGGGCAGCTCTGCGGGCCAGTTGCAGGGGGCGGGGAGGGGGGAGAACAGTGAGGCTCCGTCCCGCCGTTCTCCTCCACCCTGTCTCCCATCTCTCTCATCAGGGCCCCTGAGATGCTTGCGAACACCCCCAGGCCCTCGGGCCTCAGCCCACCTTGTCCCTTCCTACTTCCCTTTTCACCTGTCATGGTGGCCCAGACCATCCCTGTCCCCAGTGCCAGTCACCTGGGGTTGCAAGGGCCTCGGCTGGCCTCTTCAAGGTGCTGCTGGGGAGGCGGGCGATGCGGCTGCGGCGGGACACTGAGGAACTGAGGAGAGACAGGAGGAAGGTGGCAAGGTCACAGCCGTGCCCCTGGGCTGCAGGCGGGCGTGGGTGGGTGGACCCACAGCCTGGCCTCCAGCACCAACAAGTACTTCTGAGTCCAGATCTGAGGGTGGGAGGGGTGGGGACAGGGAGTTTCATGGGGTTCGGGAAGGAAGGGGGGTGAGGGGGTGGGTAGTTCCTTCCCTGGATTAACCAGTGGACACTGACTGTCCCCCTCCTGAAGAGGGTCCCTTGGCCTTGAACCAAAGAAGGGAGATGCCCTTCACCTCTAGCGCAATTCTCTACTCGCAAGGACCGGGGGAACCTCAGCCAGACCACCGGCGCTGGCCTTGCTCACGGGGCTCGAGCCCGCTCCTGGCTGCAAGGGGTCCAGAGGTATTCGGGGGGCCTGCCGTGGGCCCAGGCGTCCACTCCCCCCTGCAGCCCCCCAGCCTCACCTCACGACGCACCTCTTCTTGCAGGCTGAGGTCTTCGGGAAGGAGGACGCCGGCCTGGGGTCCTTCACGGTGAACAGGGGCGCAGGGCCACTGGGGGAGGAAGAAGGATGGAGGGAGGCAGGTCAGGAGGGAACCGGAAAAGGGTGCCAGCAACTCCTCCCTCCAGCTCCAGCTCGGGCGGTGGGAGGTTCGCCAGGATGGCCTCTGGGGCTTCCTCCTGCTAAGGGGTGATTCTCCTCCTGCCTCACTTGGCCTGAGCGGACAGCCGAGGGATAGGCCCATTCTGGGAGAACGTCCAGGTGTCCGTTTCTGCTGTGTCCAGGGAGCCAGAGTTCAGACAGTGTCCCCCGTCCACCTGCCCACCTGGCGCTGGTTACTGAGAGGTGGCTCGGGCCACGGGAGAAGTGGGGGTGTGGTGGGCAGCCTGCCGCCTGTGGCCTCCCAAGTCCAGGTCAGACTGCCCCTTGTTCTTGGCCTTGGACTTTCCTGAGATGGTCGCTGTTTCCCTGACCTGACACGTGGGTGGAAGGTGGGGTGGAAAGTGGGGGAAGAGCTTCATCTTCTCACTGAGAAATGCCAAATAGAGTTCTCTGAGGATCCCCCCATCCCCGTTCCGGATGCTAGGCCAGAGGGCAACGTCTGGGGGCAGCCATGGCAGATAGAGCTCCTTCCCACTGGGACACAGAACCTTAACTGGAGCAAAGGACCCAAGTGACGCAGAGGAACAGGGAGGGCTGGATGGCCCTCTTGAATTTCTGCTCCCTGCTGACCTTTCCCCAAGTGAGGGTCCCATTTGCAGCTCCTCATGGGCCTGCCAGAAACCAGCCCAGCGCTGGCGGCTAAGAGCTAGAGAGACAAGGCAGGGCCCCTGAGAGCAGCAATGATCAGACCGTGGGAAAGAGACAGCTCATGTCTAGCTGGGCTCCAAGAGCTGGGCTGTCTTCCACTCCTCTGGGCAGCATCTCTGTCCCTCCCTGACCCCTGACCTCTGCTGGGAGGGCTGGGAGGAAGGCAGGAAGGGGGCCCACCTGGGGATGAAGGGCTGGTCCAGCCTGTTCGGGGGGACGTTTTCCCAGCCAGCACGCTCGTGGAAACCCAGCTTTGAGAGAGGCTCCTCGGACAGATCGGACAGATCGAAGGTGGTGTTGAGGTCCCGAGCAGGCAGGGCCAGAGGGGTGGAGCAGTTCTGCAGAGCAGAGGAGCCCAGAGGCACCCGCCTTTTGATGACTGTGGCTGGGCAGAAGCGAGGGGAGGGGCCGGGAGAGGAGGCCCTCCCCGCCTTGGGGGGGGTGGGTCCGAAGGAAGGCTGAGCCTCGGGCAGGGACCCCCTCCTCAAGCAGGGCAGGAAGGACTGGCGCTGGGGCCCAGGCTTTGGGGCCGGGGCACCGTCTTGCTCCGAGGGGCTCAGCCTCTTCCTTCTCTTCTTCTGCTTGGGCTGCAGAGACGCCTGGGCTGCGGTGCTGTCGGGCCCCGGGGAGACCCCCAGGCTGTGCAGGAGGCCACTCTGTTGCCTTGCCATGGTCCGCGTCACAGGGCCAGAGTATCCTGGAGACCCTGGGTGTGGAGAAGGAGGGTACTGAGAGAAGATCAGGGACTGAGCAGAAGGAAGGAACATTTCTAGAATGTGGGGAGAGAGACACGGGAAACACGCAGGAGTCCTCAGCTCCCCAGTTCTGTGGTGACTCCTGGGTCCCTCAGTGTGCCCCACAGTCCCAGGGGTCCTGTTCCAGCGTCGAGGACCCAGCGAACCCTTGGCACCAGCTGGGCTTTGGAGTCGGCACCAGCAGGCAGAGGCAGGGCAGGGGCGAGACTCACTTGACTCTGAACACAGCTCCTGAGCCAGAGGTGGCCCCCCGGCGGGGCCCTTGGGAGCTCCCGAGGCCTCTGTTTCCGGCCCCGTTTTCTCCTCCCCGTGCACCAGCTGCTGCAGGGTCTGAAACTCGGCGATCATGTCGGGGGTCAGGAGGTTGGCTGCTTGGAGCATAGAGTACTGCCGCCCGGCCAGGCGCAGCACCTTCAGCACCAGCCTGGAACAGAGGGAAGGAAGGAGTTCCCGGTCCTACCCAGCCCCACTGGCCGGGGTCCTCTCTGCCACGCCCGGGGCCCCGCTGCCCCAGGTGCGGCGAGGAGCACTCGTGGGCTGGTCTGCCCGCCTTCCCAGCACGGCTCCTGCTCTGCGGTGCCCTTGCTGAATGAAGACCGGGGCTGGCAGAGATGGCCACAGGCCATGGGGGGGTGGGGGGCAGTTTCCCCAGTAGACGTGCCTCCCGACCACGGCAGTGACCGGGCAAGTAGGAACAGGGCTCCAAGTGGCCTCAGATGCAGAAGGTCCGAGTGTCCTCTCAGCGCCGCCACCTGTTAGTGCTGCGATCTTGGCAACGACAGGCTCAAGTCTGACGGCCAGCCTGCCAGCTCGAACGCCCCTTCCGACACCTCCCGACCGCTGGGCCTGGATCGCCGCCCACCCTCAGTCTCCACGTCCTTTAAATGGGGTGACAAGTGCACCCACCTCGCCGGGCGGCTGGGCAGATGGAAGGAGTTATTTTACAGAGAGCGTTTAAACAGTGTACCCGGCACACAGTGAGCGCTATCAGGTTAGCTGACTGTCGCTTTCTGTAAAACGGAAATAAGGCCGCCCACCCGGTGAGGATGAGAGGAGATTGAGTAAGACGGGCTGCGTGCCCTCGGTTCCGAGAGGACCCTCAGAAGCGCCGTCTGGCGCGTGGCGGGGATCCGGAAAGAGCCCGTGTGAGTCGGCGCACCCTGCGCAGGCCGGGGGAGCGGCTCTTTCAGGGAAATTATGAGGATAATGCGATTATCGATGCTGTAAATTTAGATTCTAATAAAGCAAATTTCCTTCCTGTCAGGAACACCTACGATAAAGGGAAAAACACAATTATCTCGGTGGGGATTATTCACGGCCGCTAATCTGTCCCCAGGTAGCACACTCGCCTACCTGCCCGGCACCTCGGAGCCCCCTCCTCTGCCCTCCCTGTGCGCACAGGGAGCCCGGGCTCATTTTCTAAAGCGGCCTCCAGGCCTTTTCAAAAGACGACAGGGTATAAATGAAAAGGGACACAGCAGAAACTCATTCCACATCGGCCGAGACTCACACGGAAAGACCAGACCGAGAGGGAGGGTGGGCGTTGAAGGCAAAGGCGCTGGCCTGGAGGTCAGGGGGCCGGGTGGGTGTGGCCCCGCCTCCCTCCCGTGGGTTGCGTGGCCCTGGGCAATGGCCCTAGGACCCATCTGACAAAAGGAGACTCGGTCCACACCAGGGATTCTCAAACTGGGTTTGGAGAAGCCCATCCGAGGACATTTTCAGTGCAGCAGCCCTGCTTTATCTGTTCTCCACGTTAGACTGCAGCCCAAGTTCATTGGAAGAAAGGACTTGGCAGAAAAAAAATTTTTTTCTGAAAACGACTGAACTGGAAAAATCTAAGATTGCCTCAGTGCCCTGGTGGTCTCGGATTTTTGAAGTCTAAAGCCAAAGAGAAATTATTTTCCATTATCTGGTTGTTAGGGTGTTTCCAAGGATGGAGATGATCTAGAATGTTCTGCGTCCCCTAATACTTAGGGTTTTCGGTCGGATTTCATTAGCGCTTCAGCTCAAAGAAGCAGGGAGAATAATTAGGGTTGTGATCCCTCAGATCATAGCCAAGACGGAAGCAACTTGTCAGAGGCCACAAGACGAGAAGCACAGCAGAAATGAGAACGCTGGTGTCCCCCGTCCTTGCAACAGAGGACACCGGGCAAGGAACCCCTGAGTCATGAGGGGGACCCCGTGGTTGTTCCCTGGGCTCCGAGGGGACACCCCGCCAGCGCATCCCCGCCACGGCTGGGCCCCAGGGAGTTGGCAGCAGGAGACAGATAATCAGCCTCTGATTATTCAGGCTGCAGCATTTTTGCTGAGTTGGGGCCAGACACTCTCCAGCAAGAAATAAAATTAAACAGGCCCTTCTGTCCAGAAGCTTTAAATACACCGCCTCGTGCGAAGCGTGCTGGGGAGGGCGGCACGGGGTCGGCAGCCGCAGAGCTAAGTGGCCGGGGATTTATGTGCTGGGGACCACGGGAAAGAATGCCAGCAGCACCTCTCTGGAGAGCACAGAAAGAATGGCCCAAAATCCATTTCTCTCTGGCCGCGGGGGGTGGTGTGTGTTTACTTCGGAGGAGAAACAGCTACGGTCGATCTGTCGTTGAAGACACAGCGGTGAACACCAGACTCAGGAGGTCTGTCCCTTCCTCGGCCCCCCCCCTTCTCCGGGCTGCACCCCCGCCCCCAGGATGCGCAGCTTGGCCCTCGGACTGGAAAGGGAAGCGCCAGCCCAGGTGGCCTGTTTTGCCTCCCTTCTGCTGGGCTGCTGGCTATGTGGAGGAGTAAATGGAAAGAGGATAAATAAACAGAGTAGGCGATAATATCAAGTTGTTAAAAGCAGAAAATGGCCCTGGCCGGGTGGCTCAGTTGGTTGGAGCCTCGTCCCATACACCGAAATGTTGCAGGTTCGATCCCTAGTCAGGGCATGTACAGAAGGCAACTGATCAATGCTTCTCTCTCACATGGATGCTTCCTCCTCTCTCTCTCCCTCTCTCTCCTTCTCCCTCTCTCTCTCTCTCTCTCTTCCTTCCTCTCTCTCTCAAATCAAGTAAAAAGAAAAATATCCTCAGGTAAGGATTTAAAAAAAAAAAGCAGATAATGGACGATGATGAGAAAGACTTGATTCTTAACTAGAACAGAACCGGAACTTTTGCAACTGGGTACCAACTCCCGCCCCAGGAAGCTGGAACCCATCACCTCCCTCCTTGGACCCCAGAGAAGAGTAAGACACCTACTGCTTGAAATGGTCCTCCTCCAGGTTCTGTGGTGACAGGCGGCCCCCGACACCAGGGGACCCCGGCAGTGACCGTCGGAGGCTCTGCTCTGGCACCGGGACTGGAACCTAAAAAGGAAGGACGTCACAGGTAGGAGGCCCAGGATGACCTGCCTCCCTGTGTAAGCGGCTTCTAAAATCCTTCCCTCCTCCGAGAGTGGGCGTCACAGCGCCTGGATGGCTAGGCTCTTGTAGGGGTTCTTCCTGCAGTCCCATCCTCCCTCCCTGGGCCCCCGTGGTAACATGCCCCCCCCACTCCCAGACACTCTGGGTCTGACAGAGTAGCTCTCCTTCCTGCACGGCATCTGAAAGCCTCCCAGTGGCTAGGACGCGACATCCGGTAGAGAACCTGGGACTGCAGGGACCCCATGAGTTGGAAAGGGCACTTCTTCTAACATGCCACCAGCTCTAAGTCCTACCTCCACAGCTGGGCCTTTGTCCTTGTCCTCCGGGGGCAGCTCCTGGTCCGAAGAGTTCCCTTCCTCGACCCTGCCCGCCTGGGCCTCTGGCCCCGGGCTCTCCTCTGCAGGGACTGCAGGCTCTGGGCGGAGCTCCGGGGTGCAGGGCTGGCTGGGGAGGAGGGATGGTGGGGAGGAGCTGGAAAGGCTAAGGGGGGGAAACGAGGGGTTTTAGGGGTGGGAAGTCGGGGCAGGTGGGGGAAAGCAGGAAGGGGGCAGGCGCAACAGAGCCCACGAGGATGGCTGCTTGGGTAACAAGTGGGCAGTGGCTGGGGGTGGGGGCAGGGAGGAGGGGCCAGAAATTTTCTGGTTTAGGAAACAACGACGCCCGTCTCTGAACCGTATCTACTTTTGAATAGCAGATGGTGCTTACACGGGCTGGGGTGTCATTTGCTCATGTGACACAAGGTATTCTCAGTGCCAGTCAGTGTGCTGGGCACTAGGTGGGGACCCTAGCCCTAGGTGTCAGGACAGAAGCAAGGAGTCCTGTCTGGCTCTCCGGAAGCTGGAGAGGGGGGCGTCCCTGGCTGAGCTGAAGGGTGGGGTAGGTGTGGGCCACAGAACTCACAGTTGTTGCGGAGGGCCCGACGTGGGGGGCTGTGGGAGGTCCTGGGCCCCCGCCTCGTACACACGGAGCTTCTCCCTCAGGGTGGCCACCTGGAACCGAAACAGCCGGTCCTTCGGAGCCCCAGGTGAGCACAGGAGGTGGGAGCTGCCCCAGCCCCAGGCCCAGAACCCTGGCCACACCCCAAGGTTCCTGTCCCTTGCTCTCCTGCCTCCCAGCCACGCTCCGCAGGTGGGCTCCTCACCTCAGCCTGGAGCTGCTGGCAGATGGTGGCGTACTGGCTGATGTGACAATCCAGGCTGACCACATTGCTCTTCAGCTGCGATGGGGACACGGGGCAGAGATGTCTCTTCACTCAGAGTAGCTTTAAGCACCCGCGACCAAAGGCCGGGCATTGCACTAGGCACCTCACTCATGTTCTCGTGAGTCAGGCTCACACCTGGGGACAGCCCTGGGAGGGCCGGTGCCTTGCCTGAGGCCACAGCACAGGCAGAGGTGGCCTTTGAACCCAAGAACCCTGACTGACTGCCTAATACACTCCCGCCAGGCCGGGGGCTTTCCCGCCGCAGCCGGCTCCCCGGAGGAGGCAGAGGCAGGGAAAGCAGAGCAGCTCTGCCCTCGTGTGCGGTCCATGCCGCTGTTCCCACTGCTTTGCTGCTAAAATCAAGTCTGAAAGTGATCGCTGGAAGAGATCACTCCGCCACCCCCTCCTGTCGCCTCCCTCTTGAGGCGATTCTGCCTCAGTGAACCAGTGCTGTATTTTACTCTTTTTCCGAGACTTGGAGACCACCCTGCCCCTCCCCCATCTGGAGTCTCCCCAAGCACAGGCGCCCTGCCACTGCCACCACAATATCCCTGAGGACAGAGGCTGGGAAATGCCTTCCCTCCGCCCGTGGGAACACGCGCTCCAGGCACCCGGGCATGTCCGTGGGTTCTGCCCCTCCCCCTCCCAGCCTGCAGCCCCCCCACACCAGGCGGGCACACACCGAGAGCTTGATCTCCTTGGCGCGGTCGGCATACTTGAGGGTGTTGTAAGTGTCCTCGTACGTCAGGCCGGAGGGGCTGACGGCAGCGATCATCACCGTGCGGCAGTTGCCCCCGAGGGAGTCCTTGAGCAGGCGGGTCAGTTTGCTGTCCCGGTAAGGCACGTGAGACTTGCGACCCTGGGGGGGAGCGGGGGGCAGCGAGCAGGCCTGGGGTGAGGTGGCTGGACCAGACAGACGCGTGCTGGAACCTGGCAGCCTCGGGCCCCGGGCTGCAAGGAGGGACCCGTAGCTTTGGGCGCTCGGTGGCCGTCCCGTGGGCACCCTGAGCCTGTGCGGCCTTACCTTCGCGTCAGCCAGCGCGTTGAGGACGTTGATGAGGGCCAGCAGAGAGCGGTTGATGTTGGCGCCCTCCCGCAGCCGCTCCCCCTTGGCGTGGGTGCTGGATGCCCGCTCCGAGCCAGCCAGGTCGATCAGGCTCATCTTGGCCACCCGGAGGGCCTGGGTCAGACCTGGAAGCCGGTCCTGCTGCTTCACGAAGATCTGCGGGCGGAGGGCGGCGGGGGTGAGCCGGCACCGGGCATCCGCAGCCCCCTCTGCAGGCTCCGAGCCCCCGCCCCCTCACCTGGAAGATGGCATGGGAGCGGGAGGACGTGGCGTTGGCGTCGGTGGGGTGCTGCGTGCGGTTACGGTTCCCCCTGGTCAGCATCTCCAGCAGCTGCTCGGCCGAGGCTGGCTACGGAGGAGAAGACGGGGAAGGGAGCTGTGGCTTCCCCTGCCCGGACCACCCCCTCCCCCCGCCCCAACAGCAGGGCTGCTCCGCAGAACCCATGTCACCGGCGCTGCCGTGGGACTCAGGGCGTCCCTGAACTGCCCGGTGAGGGACCCTGGAGGACCAATGAGGCGGCTTGCGCCACCGACCCGAGCCACGCACCTGGTGGAAGGAAAGTCCTTGCACTACCACCCCCTTGTCGGGGTCCTCACGGATGGCGAGGGGTCCCTTGGGCTCCAGGAGGTCGTGGATCTGCTCATTGTACACCTGAGGAGAACGGAAGCGAGGGAGAGAGATCTGAGGGGCAGAGCCCGCCGGGAAACCTCCGCTCGAGGGGCTGGGAAGGCTGAGCTGCTGAGCTGCTGGGGCGGGGGGGGAACGTGACCAGACACCACCACACATGAGAGGCACTTTGCAGGATGATGTTAAGTGACAAGAGCAGGTTTCCTTCTCCTGCAGTGTCTCTCTGAGCTGTTTCTGTCCTCTGGGCTCTTGCTGGGCCCCCACCTTCCCCCCTTCCTACCACCCTCGCCCACTACTTGCTCCTCGCCCCTCCCTTTGGAGGTGCTCCTGAGAATGAGGGGTGGGGCCGCCCAGGCCCAGGAGGGGACAGCCTACCTCCTGGTAGCTGACGAGCACCTCGAATCGTTTCTCCTCCTGGCAGGCCTCCAGCCGCCTGTACAGTTCCACAGTGGTCAGGTACATGATGCCGGGGTCCCCCTCTGCTCCCAGCATGGTGTGCGTCTTCCCCGCCCCGGTGGCCCCGTAGGCAAATACTGCAGGGGACAGAGTGGGGAGCAGGGTGGCGGCAGGGCCAGACCCGCCTTGTCTAGTGACTCCCTCTGTGCACTTCCACCCAGCTTGCCCTTCTCTCTCCAGGCCCCTTCCTGTGCCTTCTGCCGGCACAGTCCCACTGCTCCAGCCTGCCCCCGCATCCCCTGCATTTGCCCTGCAGCCTGAGTTCTCCACATCTGTGTCCCGGCTTTCCCACAGGTCTTCGGATTCTGGGGCAAGGGGGTCTCTGTGAAGGCTGAGGTGTCTCCCTTCCTCTGGGATGCCTTCTCCTGCCTAGGTAGCTCCTCTGTTGAGGGCCCATGGCTCTTCCCCTCCCCATTCCCTCACCTCAGTCTATGAGCACACACCTGTGGGTGTGATTGCAACTACTGTCTTCTTCCCCCGTAGACTGTAAGCATCAAGAGGGCGGAGACCATATCTGTCTGATCTGCTGCTGTATCCTGAGACCCAGGAGAGTGTCTCCCACACCGAGGGGAATGAATGGGGGACCCACAGAGGATGCAAGGGCCAGAGGCCTCCTCAACAAGCGCCCAGCCAAGGGGACGGTGGGCACCTGGCAAGAGACACGTAATAGCGTGAGAAGAAGCTGTTGTCCAGAGCCTCACCCGAGCAGTTGTAGCCCTGGAGGAAGCTGTCCAGGATGCTGTGGGTGGTGTGCTGGAACACGTCCTGTTGGGTGGCCATCTCCCCAAAGACCCGGTCGAAGACAAACGTCAGGTCTTTGCCCTTCTTCTTGGGGCCGTCGTGGACACTGCCCCACTTCAGGCCAAGGAAGGCCCCTTCGGGCTCCTCAGGGTCAAACACCAGCACCCGCTCGTCCACCACCTGAATCACAGGCCGCCGCTGGCTCTCCAGCTCCCGTGGGGTGGGGGGCCGCACCCGAACCACAACCTGCACCTTGCTGTCCTCCACCGCCATCACCATGGCAACACCTGGGCAGAGACACAATGGATATGAGGACTAGCCTGACCCTAGGACGGCGCAGGGGCCCCCGCAGCCGAACACTCAAGACCTCCTCCCACCCCCACCCTGACAGCCGATCTCTGTTTTATACTGTAAGAGAGTAAGAATATTGGTGCCAGCACCAATTATTAATAAATATCTCTTTCTCGCTTGAAATACCACGTTTGTCATGTCTGAATGACTATTTTTTTCAGAGGCCTATTACCGGGCTCTCTGTTATGTCCCACTAATCTCTCTGCTCCTGCGTTAATGCCACGCTATTTCCATCCCATCCTTTACCGTGTGCTTTCCGTCTAGTAAGGCAAGACCCCTCCCCCCAACTAGTCTTTTTTGTGTGTGATTTTCTTGGTTATTCTCAGACATTTATTATACTATTCAACTCTTAAGAAAATATTTTTTAAAGATTTTATTTATTTATTTTTAGAGAGGGAAGGGAGAAAGAGAGAGAAACATCAATGTGTAGTTGCTGGGGGTCATGGCCTGCAACCCAGGCATGTACCCTGACTGGGAATCGAACCTGCGACACTTTGGTTCACAGCCCGCACTCAATCCACTGAGCTATGCCAGACAGGGAAGAAAATATTTTTAAAAAATATTTTATTTCTTTGGAGAGGGAGGGGAAGGGTGGGAGAGAAACATCAATGTGTGGTTGCCTCTCATGCGCCCCCTACTGGGGACCTGGCCGGAAACCCAGGCATGTGCCCTGACTGGGAATGGAACCGGTGACCCTTTGGTTTGCAGGCTGGTGCTCAATCCACTGAGCCACACCAGCCAGGGCAGACTCTTAAGAAATTTTTTTATCAATTCCATTCCCAATCCAGAACATCTCTATCTCCTACAAAACCTTTATTGGAATTATAATTGGGATTGTATTACATGTACATATTTATTTTATATTAAACCTTTTCATGCAAAAACATGGCTATTGCCTTTTTATTTGTTCAGATTTTTTTATGTTCTTCAATAAGATTTTTATAGTTTTCTTTCTCTTCAGATAGGTTCTGCACCTGCCCTTTTAATATAATTCCCACGTACTTTATAGGTTTAATCACTCTTATGAATGCAACAACTTTCCCCATCCCCATTTCCAGGTGGTAATTGCTAGCAGAGAAACACTACCACCCTCAAACTCTCTTATTAATTCCAATTTTTTAATTTAACTTATTTTTAAAATATTTGTTTATTTTTACAGAGAAGGGAAGAGAGGGAGAGAAATATCAATGTGTGGTTGCCTCTCACGTGGCCCCCACTGGGGACCTGACCCACAGGACCTGGCCCACAACCCAGGCATGTGTCCTAGACTGGGAATCGAACTGCAGACCCTTTGGTTCTCAGCCCATTCTCAATCCATTGAGCTATACCAGCCAGGACCCAATTTTTTTTTTAAATTAGGGCTTATCGGATCGTCTCAGTATGCAATTATATATCAGAAAAGAAAAATAATTTTTTACCTTTTTCTCTGTATTTATACCAAATATTTTATTTCTTATCTGTTGCAATCTCTAGAATGAGTTTGAATAATAACGATGACAATGGGCATCCCTGTCCTGTTCTCGATTTGAAAGGAAAGGGCTTTGGTGCTTCACTACTGAGGAACTAGTTTGGCATCTACAGTCACTATCACACTATTAATTCCTTCTATTCTTATTTTACTTCGAATTGTTACTAGGAAGGTCTAAAATTTTACCTAATGCTCTTTCAGCGCCTCCTGACATGTGTTTCTTCCCCTTTATTTTGTTGATGTGGTTAATTATTTGATAGTATTCCTGGTATTAAACCAACCATGCAGTCTTAGAAAAAAATCCTACCCTGACCATATTGAAATTTTTAATTTTTAAATGGTCAAATGTGTCAGGTTTTCTCTTATGGTTTTTATGTCATATTTGAGAAGACTTTCCTTCCCCAAGGTAGTAAACACTTTTATATTTTTGCCTGTTACTCGTTCTTTTTTAAATTTAGGTCTCTATACAGATAGAATCTATTTTATCGTGAATGATGTGAGGTTTTTAAATTTCCAAATGGTAAGCAATCATCTCAAGATCATTTATTAAATCGTATATCCTTTCTCCACCAATTTCAAATGCCACATTTAATAGAACCCCTATCCCCTGACTGGTGTGGCTCAGTGGGTTGGGTGTCGTCCCACAAACTTAAAAGTCATCGGTTCGATTCCCAGTCACGGTATGTGCCTGGGTTGCCATGTTGGGGGCCAGGTCCCCAGCTGGAGGCGTGTGAGAGGCAACCAGTCAATTTTTTTTCTCATGCATCGATGTTTCCCTCTCTTCTCCTCTCTCTAAAATAAATAAATAAAATCTTTAAATTGTCCTATAAACATGAACTTGTTTTTAGATTCTCTATTCTGTTCTGCTGATGTGCCTGTTCCTTTTGCAGGAACTCACTGTTGGAATTGCTGTGATTCTATCACCTCATCTCATTTTTCTTTTTCATGGTTGTTCTTGGGCATCTTGTCTGGTATAAGACTTTTTAGAATCAGTTTACAGAATTCTATGAAAAATCCTGCAAAGGTTTTAATTGGGAGTACTTTGAATTATAGATCAACATGAGGAGGATTGGCATCTTTATAATATCAAGTCTTCCCATCTAGTATCTCTTTTCATTATTCACAACTTTACAATCCTCAGTAAAATTTGATAGTTTTCTTCACTTGAGTTTTGTATATTTCTTGATAGGCTTATTACTAGTTATTGTATAGTCTTTATTATATTGTGAATAGGCTCTTTTTATTTATTTTTTTAAGATTTTATTTTTTTTTTATTTTTAGAGAGAGGGGAAGGGAGGGAGAAAGATGGAGAGAAACATTGATGGGCGAGAGACACATAGATCAGTTGCCTCTTGCACGCCCCCAAATGGGGACCTGACTGCAACCCAGGCATGTGCCCTGACTGGGAATCGAACCAGCAACCTTTTGGTCCACAGGCCGGCACTCAATCCACTAAGACATACCAGTCAGGGCAAATAGGTTCTTTTAAAAATTGCATTGTCTACTTCATTTTTGCCAGCACATGGGAAAGCTACCGATTTCTGCATGCAGATCTTGTATCTGGCCACGTTACTGAACTCCTTTATTACTTCCAATAGACTGTCATTGATTCTCGTAGGTTTTTCAATTAAATGATGGGATAGTTTGCAAATAATGACAGTTCCTTTCCATTTTTAGCTCTTCTATATTTAGCTCCTTCCCCTGCCCTATCCATCAGGAATGGGCATTAAATTTTATCAGATGCTTTTTTGGCACTGGCTGGGATGATCACACAGTGCTTCTCCTTTAACACATTTGTGCAGAGGGCGAGCTGGGCAGGTTTCCTGGCGTTGACCTAGCGATAACCGCAAACACTGATTTGCTCATTCCTGCTTGCAGTGACCTCGGACCTCTGTCCTTGCTTTTTCCATTTCTCCTCCAAGCCAGCCTCCCAAGGCTAGAGATGGAATTTTTGGAATGCAGGCATCACAGACCTCCTGGAAAAGTTCGCCCCAACCCCAGGGATATATTAACAGAGGTCAGGGACAGAGGCTGCTCCTGGGGGGCAGGAATGGACAAGTGCTTTCTCAGGCAAGACCAAGTCCCGCTGACAGGACCAAGGTCATTCAGAAAAAAAAAAAAAAGTAGAATTTCTATCTAATACTTCAGCAAACAACTCATGTTTTGTTTTGGGAATGAAGTAGCATTCAGCTGATTTGACACTCCTGTCCCCCACGTCCAAACTGAATTTCTCCCTACACAAAACAAGATCTCAACCAATAATAATCTTTTTACACGTGTATAATTTTTGTCTTGTTCCAGCAACCGGGCTGCAACTGCGTGCCCGCCCTATGAGGGGCTGCCTCAAGCACCTGGCGAGCATGATCTCCTTTCCTTTCCGTCACAACCCCGCAAGACAGACACTATTGTCACGCTCATTTTTCAATGGGGAACTGGAGACGGAGACGGAGAGCAACTTGCCCGAGATCCCAGTGCTGGCGATGAAGCCTGGTTCCAACCCAGGCAGCCCGACTGCAGAGCCCGCGCACTGCCTTACACTGAATGATACCATGTATTACGCTTTCATGCTCACATTGCTGTAACAGTCCCGTATGTTTTCTAATAATCATCATCTCTTTTATGTAACTGGCATAATGTAGTCTGCAAACACTTTCAGATGTATGGACTGGACCTAATTTTCAGCGCAGAGAAGGCTCCTGTCTCCCCCCGAAGCATTCCCCCCATCCCCAGGGAACCAGCCTCTTCTGGGGCCCGGCACCCTCTGGGGGGAGGCGGAGGGTGCCGGGCCCCGCAGTCTGGGCCTACACTGGCTGACTTTGATGCAGTCCCAGCTCCCCACGGGGAAGATTTCAGCTGAGGAGGAGCGACAGAACCGCCTACCATTCTGAGCAGGAAATTAAAAAGGGCACTGGCAAGCAGCGTCTGTGTAACCTTTACAGTCCTCTCCTCTCCACTTCCTGAGGGCCAGTGAGGCAGACTGTTTGCCTAATGAGATGTTTTCCTTCTTCCTGAAACAGCTCAGGGGGCACAGGGTGGGGGCAGGGGGTGACACATGGCAAGGCTGCAGCTAGGATGCCTGGGTCCTGGTCCCTGCTCCGTATCTGACTGGCAGGAGCTCTTCCCACCAGCCACATCACATCGATGCGCCAGCTCGCCTGCTTGGAGAGCCAGAGAGAACAGCTACAGATCTGCTCCCACCCCAGGGGGATGGGGAGATTAATGAGAGAACGTTTGTCAAGTTTGCTTTGATCCTCAGTTGGAAAGAGCATTTTAGCCCAAAGTACGAGGGAGATGATTCTTTAATAAGATCTTCAGGGTTCTGAGCCAGCCACAGCCACGTCCTGTTTCTGACCCAGGGCAGCTCATTAAAACCCAGAGGCTAGTTCGCTGCTGAGCTGGGGCTGGGGAGCCAAGATTGGGTTGTTTTCAGGAGCGCCTCCTCTGCCCATCCTCAGAGGACAGGTGGCAGAAGACCAAGTGCTTCGGAAGCTCCTGGAGCAGAATTTCTGAGGCCTTGAGGAGATCTGCCTACAGACATTGGGCGCTGGGAAGGCAAGCGGGGCCTAGACCTTGGAGGTGCTGTTTTTCTAGGGATTGCTGTAGTCCCCTTTGTCACGCCTTCACAGCCCTCACGCACCTGTGTCTCTTGTCTTTAGGCTCCAAGAGAGCAGGACCCTCTTCTGACACAGTCTGTGCACCCCGGATGCCCAGGCACCAGATGCAGCATGCGGTAAAGGCTGCATGGTATTTGTCCCACGGCTGAGTAATGGCCAGAGAAGAGCAGAGTCTGAATCCAAAAGCCTAAAAGTAATTACTACTACAGCTAACATTTATCGAGTGCTTACTATGTATCAGGCCCTAGGCTAAGAGCCTTACAAATGGTGTCATTTAACTTTCACATGAGATTTACAATCTCATTCCACAGTTACATCCCTACTCTCCAAGGAAAACTGAAGCTCAGGAAGGAACTCGTCACTTGGATGGTAACTAACAAGGCCAGAACTTGACCTTGTCCCGACTGTAAGCAGAGGCATTGCTGTTTGTATTAAGCTAGTCTGCCCTGTAGCTGGGGTTTTGTGGCTCCTACCTCTCCTTAGCCTGGTACCTATAGGGCAACGCCCAAATACCACCTCTGTCTATGGTTGGTCGCTTAGAGGAGATTGTTGTGTTTTTTAAATAGACAATCATAAGGTTGTAACTGATGACAGTTTTGCTTACTACTAGTTTCATCTTTTTTATATCTCTTGTCTTATACTTATGGCCAGGAGCTCTGGTACAATATCGAATAAAGGCAGCAAAGGGAGCAACCTCATTTCTTTGTTTATTTTACAAGGAATGCTCCTATTTTTCGCTTGTTGTTGGTTTAAGAAAATTTACCTCTATTTCTAGTTTACCAAATTTTTCAAAAATCATGAATGGGTACAGAATTTTATTGAAATGTATTTTTGTGCCCAGTGGGACATGCTTTCTCCTCTAATCTGTGATTATGCAAATTGTATTAGTAGATTTTCTAATGTTAAGTCATTCTCACATTCCTGGGATAAACCCCAATTTGGTGATAATGTATTCTTTAAATACACATTGCTGGCTTCTGATTGTTCATATATATTTTTAAAGATTTTATTTATTCATTTTTAGAGAGGGGAAGGGAGGGAGAAAGAGAGGGAGAGAAACATCAATGTGTGGTCACTTCTCATATGCCCCCCACCAGGGACCTGGCCCGCAACCCAGGCAGGTGCCCTGACTGGGAATCGAACCAGTGACCCTTTGATTCACAGGTCAGTGCTCAATTCCCTGAGCCACACCAGCTAAGGTTGATTATTCATATTTTACTTAAGACTTTTACAACTACATTTATAGAAGAGATTAGATGGGCTTATAATTTCCTTTGTCTCATTTTTGGTATCACAAAATAAACAGGACTTTTTTAAAAGGGAAGATTTGCATAAGATTAGAATAATTTCTTCCAATTGCTTATAAATTTCTGGTAGAGTTCAGTGGGGTTTTTTGGTGGGTGTGACAGTACATTTTAAACTAATTTAATTTCTTCAATGGTCTAAGCTAGGTCTGTTAAAAATTTCCAGAACTTCTTAAATCAGATTTGGTAAGTTGTTTTTTCCTAGAAAATTGTCCAAAAGCATTGTTAAAAAGTGTGTTCCATTGAAGTCTTTCTCTCTCTCTTTTACTTTCTCAGTGACTAAAGTTATGTCTCTATTTTCATGTTTGAGGGCATTTTCTATGTTTTTTTTCTTTATTGTTAGGGATTTGGCTTTTTTATTAGTCTTTTTAAAGATATAGATTTTGGCTAAGTTAATCCACGATTATGTAGTAAAATTCTACTTCATTAATTTCTGCTCTTAATGCCTTTTTATTGTCTACACATTTATTCTGTTGTTCTATCTTATTAAAGTAGTATATTTGCCTCACTAACTTTCAGCTTTTTTAAAAAAAAAGTTAAAATGTAAGCAGTTAAGACTATAAATTACCCTCGAAATATTGCTTTGCCTGCATCCTACAAGTTTCATAAATGGCATTATCACTGTTCCATACTAATTATCTTTTAATTACAATTATGATATCCTATTTAACTGAGTTAAGCAGGTTTTTTAAAAAAAAGATCTATGCCAGCCAGAGAGACAAATACCACATGATTTCACTTGTCTGCAGAATCTAATGGACAAAACAGAAACAGAGGCACAATGGACACATGGAACAGACTGTCAGCTGTCAGAAGGGAGGGGGGTCAAGGGACTAGAGGAAAGAAAGTAGAGGGACTAAGAATAAAAATTAAAAAATATATAAAAACACATAGACACACACAATAGTTATGGTGAGCAAGAGGGGAAGAGAGGCGGGAGGTAGGTGGCGTTGGGCAAAGGAGCGGGGGAACTGGGACAGAAACAGACTTTGCTTGGGACAATAGGCACATAACGCAGTGTGCAAATAACGTTTTGAAACCCGTATGATTTTGTAAACCAATGTCACCCCAATAAATTCAATTTAAAAAAAGATCTAGCCCTGGCTGGTGTGGCTCAGTGGACTGAGTGCCAGCCTGTGCACCTAAGGGTCGCCGGTTCGATTCCCAGTCAGGGCACATGCCTGGGTTGTGGGCCAGGTCCCCAGTAGAGGGTGCTCAAGAGGCAACCACACATTAATGATTTTCTCCCTCTCTTTCTCCCTCCTTTCCCCTCTCTAAAAATCAATCAATCAATCTTTTTAAAAAATCTAAAATATGGGCCTGTTTTAATTTCTCTTTTCTATTTTTAACCTAATTGCTTGTGGAAAGAGAATCTAGTTTGATGTCTGATCGTTGTTTTGAATTGCTTTGTGGTCAGATAGAGGAAATTTTTATAAATACTTCTAAAAATATGCTACTTGTATATTTTTTAAAAAAAGCTCACCCAAGGGTATGTTTATCAATTTTAGAGAGAGTGGACAGGAGAGAGAGAAAGAGAAAAACATCCATGTGAGAGAGAAACATGGACCAGAAACCAAACCCACAACCTTTTGGTGTAAGAGCGGATGCTCCAACAAATTGAACCACCTGGCCAGGGCTATTTGTACACTTAAAAAAAAAAAAAAGGTATAAAGCCCTGGCTGGCGTAGCTCAGTGGATTGAGTGCAGGCTGTGAACCAAAGTGTCTCAGGTTCGATTCCCAGTTGGGGTACATGCCTGGGTTGCAGGCCATGACCCCCAGCAACTGCACATTGATGTCTCTCTCTCTCTCTTTCTCTCTCTCTCTCTATCTCCCTCCCTTCCCTCTCTAAAAATAAATAAATAAAATCTTTTAAAAACAAGGTATAAATAGAGGTGGGTTGGACAATATAAAGACCGACAAATTGAGACATCTTAAACTATCTGAGGGTGGAGTAAGTTAATAATGAAGTAGGCAGAGGTGGACTGCCTGTGTCAGCAGCTGAAGCACGGGATGTGGTGAGGGAGAGGAAATAGAACAGGAACAAGACTGAAGAAGTAGTGTAACGCAGAGGAGAAGCTCATTCAGAAAAACTCTGTAGACTTTCTCCTTTTAAGTAGTGATTCCCAATCTGTAAAATGTAAATATTAGTATCTATCCCATAGGATTGTTGTGGGGATTAAACATGGTAGGTGCTCAAAAATGTTAGCTATCATTACGGGATTAATATGACAAACATTTTCCCATGATGCCAGATTGTTGTATTTTGCTGTATATAATGCGTACTTTCTGCCCAAATTTTTTGAGGGGAAAAATAAGGATGTGCATTATACAATGGTAATACTAAGGGTGCACATTATACATGGGAGCGCATTATACAGGGCAAAATAGGCAATGTCTTCAGTAAAACCCCCTATGTTTCCCATGTCAGAGACCGGGCAGTAGCTTTTCCAAGTTACTCGCTACCTTAAAGGGTCAAAGCTAAGAGGAGGCATCCTAGGAGCTGTAGCAGAAGGCATGTTTTTCTGCCATACAGGTATTCTTTCATTCCTTCCTTTATTCAATCAAATATTGACGGAGTGCCCAGTAACTAAGTTCATTCTGACACAGCTCTGCCATCAGTTCTGCATGGATGTGTGGAGAGGGTCTTAGCTACTCCACACAGATGCGCAGGGGGTCCCAGGTCTCCAGACCTAGTGTCCAGGAAGACCCAATGCTTCCTTACACACAAGCAGGAGGGTGTTTCACAGACCGGATGCGCAGAGGGCCCAGCCCAGTGCAGGGTGCGGACGCACTCCAGATCCGTTACAAACGAGCAGAGGGGTCGCGATCTCCCGCGCAGATGTGTAAGGAAGCGCCCTGATTCCCACACCTCCCCTGCCTGTTCCAAGGAGACCACGCAGACCCTGGGTGGTCTCCACGTTGCACTTTATTGTCTCGCACTACAGAGGTCGGGCTGGCACTGCCACCTTCAGCGTTTGGGACTGAGCGTCCTAGACCTGAGCGTAGGAGCCCGCAGGAGCGCTTACCCTTCGTCGATTCCCAGCCGCTGGTGTCGCCGCTCGCAGCCGGGTCCCTCCGCCGCAGACAGGAGCCCGAGACCACGGGAAAGAGTGCCCCACACCCTCCCTTCACCACGCCAACCTCCGCCCGCGCCACGCTTTCAAATTTGCCGGATTGACTCATCCGCGCTTCTCATTGGTCGCCGCCTGGATCGCTGATTGGCTGTTTCCTAAGTAACAAAGCACAGCCCTGACGTGGTAGGCACTGGCAACAGTGCGCTTGCGCGTTTCCTTGAACTGCTAAGTGGAGGTTTTGAAGCTGCTTTCAAGGCTGGGCGGACCGGACTGATTGGCAGAAACAAGCACGGGATTGGGGTCCGGGGGTGCCACGGCCCGTCGCTGTCGTCCCTGGGATTGGACTCATCACCGATTGCAGCAACCAGACATCAAATCCGTTTCCAAACCTACTTTTTCTGTGGGCATCCGCTTATCTAAGAAGGGATTTTTAGCCACTGCTCATGGTCTCTTCTCTGCATGCGACCATCCCAAGAATGAATTTCGCGAGTAGCCTTGATGTGGAAAAGCCAGCAGGGCAGAGAATGACGACTCCACCGTTTGGCTTTGAGCGTGTTCGGAATACCAGGGACAGAGTGTTGAATATGAGGGTCGGCCCCTTAGGGCATCGCTGGGCAGCCCTGTGTCGGTCCTCACAGCAGCTCGCCTCTTGGATCCTGGTGGGCCAACCGCATGCTGATTTCCGACATCAAGGTTGTGAGCCTCGAAGAGAATCCTGGGGCCAGCTTCCACTCACTAGCGGCCGAGTCACTAATTAGTGTTGAGATTGTGGAAGTCACTTCTGCTCTCTGAGTGTTCAGTTTACTCATCTATAAAATAGGGCAAATATCCTGCCCTTCCTACTCACCCAGAGGAGCATGGATAAGACAGTCCTCCAACCGCCCCCCCCCCCCCCCACACATGTAAAGGGACAGCTCTCTATGAATCGGATTGGGATGACATAGGTGATGGCTGCCAGTGGCCAGGTGCCCACCACATTCATGATCTTGATCTGTCCCTACACACGAGCAAGTCTGAGGCATGCAAGAAAGAGTAGGAGGTGAAATTCCTTTGGAGGACCTGCCATCAAGATAGTAGAGTCACTATTTAAAACCTGGTTCATTTGGCCCGATCTCTTCATTCACCTGCGTGGACCTCACTTGCCCTCTCTGTACAACGGGCTAACACTGCAGGTTGGGTGAGAATGAAATGAGAAAACTATGCAAAGATCTATTATTGTAAAGCTACAAGAAAACCAAGGTGTTCTTGCCTTCTCCATCACTCAAGGGAAATGAAACTATTAAAGAATGGCTTCCGGAGGTTTGGGAGTGTGGTGGAGGGCTTGGGGTCCCCAGGAACCTCCAGGGGAACAGGTGCCTCTTGTGTCCTGCTGCAAGCCAGGCCTTGCCCTGGTCCGGTTCTGGTTCCGACAGTTAGCTGGAGGAGGTAGGTGAGTCTGGGTGAAGGCAGTAAGCAGAGACCGACTCTGTTCTCAGGGGGAAGTGGCAGGCAAATTGAGGTCTGAAGGAGGCATGGAGCTCTTTTGGCAAAGGGAGCTGTTTCTTGGCTCTCAGAAGCCCAAGGGAAAGACTTTTGCAAGTGAGTCAGCTGAGCCCGGGATGCTGAGATGCCTCGGGAGGGCCTGGCTGGGCCCACTTTAAACTGATAAGAATGGATACTACACTTGATCTTAGCCAATAGGCCGGGAAGCGATTGGGCCCACTTTAGTAGACACAAAGGGAAAAGCCTTGGGTTCCACACTCCAGGTGTTGATAAGAGGAGATTGATCTGGCACTGGCCCAGCAAGAATGCCAAGGTTTAAAACCCAGACATGAGGGCCAGGCGCAGAATTTTTGCCTTGTTTGGTGGCAAAAGATGTTTCCAGGCCGATATGAGTGGGAGTGTGAAAAGCAACGGTCTCTATGCTCTTGTGAGCTGTGTGGATGTCTCACTTTTTGTAACGGACGAGACCACCAACCCCAAATGCTCAAAGGAGGCAGAGGGAGGCACATTCTTTCCCCTGCACCCTCATCACTGCACACGCTTTGCACTTAGGTACGGCATTAGCTGCTTCAGATATAGACTAATTTTAAAAGGACCTTGAACCACATCCAAGTCATCGTTCTTGTCATCATTAAATGTGAGCCAGACTTTAAGATCTGGCCTAGCACAAGCCAAGCACTATGAAGATGGGAAAGCTTGCACTGAGTTTATCAACAAGGAGGTCACAGGTGGCCTTGGCAAGAGCGGCTTCAGAGGAGCGGCAACAGCCAGAGTGAAACCAGCCAGGGTAAAAAAAAAAAGATTAGGCGAGATTTACATGATGATGGGAAGGAGCTGATCCAGAGTGAGCAGTTGAAGATTAATAGAGGGGTGTGGTTATCAGTTAAATGAAGTCCCCAAAGAAGGCGAGAGGTGAGTGGTCAACCATCTCCGTTTGCCCAGCGGGGACTGATGGGTTTAACAGAATGTGGGACTTTCAGTTTTAAAACCAGTCCCAGCCCTGGTTGGTGTGGTTCAGTGGACTGAGTGCCGGCCTTTGAATTGAAGTGGTTGGATTCCCAGCCAAGGCACATGCCTGGGTTTCGGGCCAGATCCCCAGTCGGGGGCGTGTGAGAGGCAACCGACAGATGTACCTCTTGCACATCGATGTTTCTCTCCCTCTTTCTCCCTCCTTCCCTCTTTCTCTAGAAATAAACAGTCCTGCCCTGGCTGGTGTAGCTCAGTGGATTGAGCACAGGTCTGCAAACCAAAGCATCACCGGTTTGGTTTCTAGTCAGGGCACGTGCCTGGGTTGCAGGCCATATCCCCAGTATGGGGTGTGCTCGAGGCAAGCATACATTGATGTTTCACTCCCTCTCTTTCTCCCTCCCTTCCCCATCTCTCTAAAATAAATAAATAAAATCTTTAAAAAAAAATAAACAAACAGTCTTGGGCAAACAAGGATAGATTTGATTGGTCATTCTGGTGAGAGAGCATGGATGAGCAGTATAGTATCAGTCTGGACTCTGGAAGGGGACCCAGCTCCTCCAAGGAGGCAAAGAAAGAGGAGAGGGGCACAGATGCAGGGAAGTCTGTGGATTTTACAGTGGAGGTTGATGAAATCTCCTTTTCGTAGTGTCTCATTTCCCTGGGAGGTAGGAGATAGAATCACCCGTTGAAGAGTCAGCTTCACACTCCATCTGCTGTCTTTGCCGCTGGGCCAGAACAGAATAGGTACTCACTAAAATCAGCCGAAGGAATCAACAAATGTGAATGGGATGAGGGACTGATGTTGCAGGGTTTGGGCGCTCCTAGGAGCAGACTCTGAGACGGAGGTAAGCATGCAGGAAGTTTACTGGAGAATGCTCTTAGAATTAACACCCGTGGAAGAGAAGAAAAGGAAGTGTGATTGGGCGTAGCTGGGAGCTCTGAAGGGGGAAGGTTTTTCAGAGTTATCCTGAGTTTAAACCCCATGTCGATCAGTCATTGGAAACAGGCATCCTGAGAAAGGGGCAGGACGTCTGGCTCACAGAGGCGATCCCTGGAGGGGGCTGGTAGCCGAGAGCCATCTGCTGGCAGCATTCCCAGCAGCTGGGAGAATAGTTCCTCAGTCCTGGCGGAGACCTGGCCAGGGCATCGCAGCATCCATCACAGGATGTGGAAGTTTTTGGAGAGTGTGAGAAGTCTGAAATAGCTGCTGTTGTGGTAGTACAATGGTTATTGTATGACAGGCACATTAGGTACTGAGTGAGCCATTGTCCTACTTGGAGGAAGCACTCAGGATGGCCTTGAAGACAGCAAGTTGGTGACTGCTGGGGCAGTCCAGGAAGGCTGCTTGGAAGAGCAGGCAAGGAACCTGAGCTTTTAATAATGAGCAGGTGCTCTGCAGGCAGCTGAAGTAGCCTAGGGCCCAGCAGACCCAACCCTGGCTCTGGGCAGGGGGGCATAGGTCTGTAACTCCCCTGGCCTAGGCAGCTGTCCTAGTCTGGGCTGGGGTTCCTCACTCAGGGAACAAAGGGACCTGTGTCCCGGGTCGGGGGGAGGGGGGAGCTGGAGAGGAACCCTTGAATTTGCTCTTCACCATCTGGCAAAAGACAGGAGCCCCACCCCTGCACAAGCTGCCCAAGAGCAGACTTTGTAGGAAGGGGTGTGTCTGGAGACTTAGGGGAGGAAAGACTGATTTGGCTGGGAGGGAGTGAGATTTGGCAACTTCCTCTGCCCTAGGGCGTGGCCAGTCAAAAGGGCTGTTCCCAGTAAGGGTAAGCCCTGAGATCTTGGGTAAGTTAATTGGACTCTCTGTATCTCAGTTTTTCTCATCCAAAAAATGGGCATGACAATAACAACTGCCTTGTGGGATCATTGTGAGGTTTCAGTGGAATAGTACAAGGTACATCAACTGTTGTTGTAACTTAGCTGTTGATACAGAGATGACAGCACATGGTGTTCCTCCATCTCCACTGTTCGCTAAGCCCTCGGACAAGAACAGAGAAAACCCTTGGCTGCCAGGGTGTTGTAGAACCTTTCCAAACATGATGGAAGTAAAAAATGCAAGTGTCCACTTAGTCCAGCTCCCTCAGAAATAACCAGCTCCTCTCAGCAGTCTGGGAAGCCTTCCCTGCCCCTCTGATAGCATCATGTCCTTGACGTACCTGTGTGATCGCTGTGGGCACCTGGAAGCTCGGGGTGGTTTCTTACCACCTCGGGATCCCCCACGCCAAGCCAGAGCCCGGTGTGTGTGCTGCAGGTGTTATTAACACTGACGTGAAGCTGACCAAACAGAGACAGGATCAGATGGGTGGGCCAGGGTCTCAGGCGTGTCCCATGCTGTCACTCCAGGCTGGAGGCCACGGAGCAGAATGGTGGGGGGAATCCACACTGGAGACTGGACTCAGGGTATTCCATTCTTAATACTTAGCTCCACATCCTGGGTACCCCAAACCAGCCCCTCTTCTGCCGCCCCGCATTCTCTGTGGGGTCACCAGGGCAGGAGAACAACCAGGTGTCTTCATCCTCTGTGATGGTCATTATCACCATCCTAGGCATCTAAGTGCAGCCAAGAATTTTAAAGATTTTATTTATTTACTTTTAGAGACAGAGGGAGGGAGGGAGAAAGAGAGGAGAGAAACATCAATGTGTGGGAGATACACTGATTGGTTGCCTCCAGCACGCCCCCAACTGGGGACCAGGTCGGCAACCCAGGCATGTGCCCTGACTGGGAATCGAACAGGCGACCTTTCGGTTCTCAGGCTGGCACTCAGTCCACTGAGCCACACCTGCCAGGGCGCCAAAAGAATTTTAAATCGTGGGACTCAAGAGACTTGGGTTGTAATAATAAAAACGCATTTGCATTTTGCCTTATAATTTACAAACAGGTCCTCACCCACTGCCTCACCACAGCCTTCACGTAAATATATTTTTGTTATCTGGCTCCACTTTATAGATGGGGAAACGGGGGCTCAGAGAGGCGTCTTTTCCCGAAACACCGAGCATGGCCCGGACCTGCGTGCTTCCGACTCAGCTCCTCGTGCATCCAGCGGGCCCTGCTGTCTCTCGTTGTAGGTATCCTGCCGCCTCTCTGCGTTCCCGTTCTTCCAGCTGTGCAACGGGAGTTCCCCCTTTGTGGCTCTGGTGGATGGGACAGATGGGTCACATGTGGAGAGTATGGGGGGGGCAGGCGGCCCTCTGGACCTTTTTCGTCCAGCCCCCCCAGCTTCCGCCTCTCTGTAACCCTGCCACCTCTCCCGGTTCCAAACACGTGCAGGCAGTTCACTCCCACTCCATTTATCACCTCATTTGTAGTATTTTAAGGCTTCTTACCTGGAAAGGAGTGAGGAGCTCGCACTTCCAGTTCCGGTTTTCAAATATACCGTCATTGCTTGTGAAAATCACCTTATTAACAGCATCTAACCTGCTACAGCCTGTGGGGGCACGCAGATAAATAAGTGCAGAGGGAACCAGGGCAGGGGAAACAGCGCTCTAGACCCCTGCGATTTTCTCCCGGCCCTGGGCGATCCTGGGACTGCTGTCAGGGTCAGTAGAACTTGCTGCGTGGAGCCCGGAGTAGCCGTGGGGCTCCCGCCTTCTCTGGGGCTCGCTTCCTGCCTGTCCCTCTGCTGCTCCGAGATCCTCCCAGAAACAGCCCCCGTGCCTCCGCAGCTCCCCTGTCTCCTGGATGCTTGTCCGGGATTGATTCTCTGGGCAGCTCCCCCTCCGAGCAGTAAATGAAATATTGGTTACCAGGAGTGAGGCAGGAGGCAATTAACCCCTAGACCTCACCATGGTAGATGTGTTTGTAGCAAGCTGAAGTGGCGAGAGCCCGGCGCACCTGCCTGGCTTTCCTGCAAAGTCATCCAATTAGGGCAGTCCCCAGCCGTGGGCTCTTCTACCCCTCTGGTCCCCATGACCCCAGAAACCGGGGCAGCACCAGCACCTAGGGCTGGCAACGGCCGGGGCACCGGGTGGCCCGCCGTTCTTTGTGTGGGCGAGCTCCAGGGCCTCCTCCATCCTCACACCCCCCTGGCGGGGACATTATTCATTAATTAATCACGCATCTTCCTAAAACGGAGGCGGCCTGGGGAGGTTTCTTCCTTCCTTTCTCCAGAGTAGGGTCACCATTCTACCTGTGCCATCTCCTTTCTACTACCCAGCCAGCTCTGTGCTCTGGAATGTTCCTGTTCCAGGAAGGTCCCTGAGGAGGAGCGGGGGACACATTCCCTACTTTCAGGGAACTTCCAGTCTGAGAGGAACACAGTGCCCGTGCTCAGAGAGCCCCCGGTTGGATTAGGGGGCACAGCCTATTCTTGGGGGAACCCCCAGTTCCAGGGCCTGGCCTCCGAAAGCCCTAGTTTAATAGAAAAAGTATAATGTCTACCCTCAGAGCCACTGAGAGAAAAGCTACAGTCTGCACCCAGGAACCCCCTCCCTCAATCCCCATTCTCAGTGGAGATACATTACCCTCAACTCACTGAAAAAACACTGCTTTGAGGACCCCCACTCTGAGGGAGGACGCAGAGACCTTGCCTTCAAGAAGCTTCCCATTCTGATGGTGGAACACAGTCCTTGACCTTGGGTGTCCCAGGTCTGAGGGGGGAAAGAAAAGCAGACTTGGCCCTGGGGGAGCCCCTGTCTGATGGAGAAGACATGTCCCCAACAGGTCTCCTTGCAGCTAGGATGCTGCTCAAGTGACAGGCAGCTGACGACAGGCACTGCTGGATACTTCTGGTGTCCTGCACAGAAAGAGACCGTCCTTGGCTTCAGTCCAGCCCCAGCTGTGCCACCAACTTGCTGCAGGACCATGGGCAAGTCACGAATTTTCTTCAGACCATGACGCCCTCATCTGCAAAACGGACACCTCTGGCTCATCTCTCAAAATGACCGAAGGATCGTCCAGTCACCAGAAAGAAAAGAAAGCCAACCAGCCAGCCAAGCCAGCTAGGCACTCCCTACAGAAATGATTAACATGCTCTTTATCGTAGCAGAGGTTCTAGACCAGTGCCTGTGGTCCCTGGGGAGGACCGGGGTGCCCCCAGGTGTGGTGGCCGCGTAATTCTGGACTAATGTGGCCATTAAAAAACCACAGGGAGCCGTGGGCAGCACCCGGGGGCTGGGGGCGGGGGAGTGCTGTCTAATCTAATCACTCTTTGCAAGAAAATTCTCGTTCCAGCCCGATCCGCCAGGGGTTTTATTGGGTTTGTGGGGACCTGTGGATTTCAATCTCCAGACCCCACAGGGAAGGAACAAGTATTAAGCTAATTTTATTAAATGGCCACAGCTGGCAGTAGGGGGAAGCAGGGGAGAGAAGGGAGGATAAAGAAAGTCATTCAAGTCTACCGGCCATGACAAGGGCCCATACATGGAGCCCGACTGGAAGGGAGGCCGCCCCTCTGTCCTGTCTCTCCAGCTGAGCCGGCGGGATGGGGGGTGGGGGAGGCCAGATGGGACCTTTCCCTCAATGTAGAGCCTTGGGATTCTCCAAAAGGCTGCCCCTACGGCCGCCTCCCAGGGCAAATGCTTGTAAATACTCCAAGCTGCCGCAGGGCAGGGGTGGGGGCGAAGGGCTGAATGTGAGGGGGAGGGCGACCGAGCTCGCTGCCTTCCTTCCTCAGTTTTGTTTGGGAGACCCCAGATCCTTATGAAATACCCTGTACTGGGTGAGAGCATGGTCTTTGGTTCAAATACTGGCATTTGCCTCTTCCTAGCTCTGCGGCCTCGGCAAATGGTTTAACCTCCCCAAGCCTTAGTTTCCTCATCATTTCAGATAAAGTAACTGTATCCATTAAAGGGCACGAGAGCATGTCCTCACAATCCCTCCCCTACCACACACACACACACACACACACACACCCATGAGGCATTTATACAATTCTTGCATGGTGTCTCATACAGAGTGGGTGCTCTCTAGATATCAGCAAGTGCTATTTAGAAATGCCCCAACTGTGTGACTGTCACAGCCCCAGTTACAGGAAGCGAGGGAGGCAGTGGCAGGGTGAAGAGGGTTAGTGTGTCGTCTCCAAGGAGCAGGGCTTCTCGGACCCAAGTGCAACCCCCAGGACTCAGGGACCGCCGCGATGAGCAAGTATTTAACTGCTGGAAGAAGGGTGCAGTCTACTCATCCAGCCTCCCAGGGCTCTGGGGAGACTCGAGGTGACATACCTGAAAGCATTTCTGCAAACTTTAAAGTGCCGTATAAATAATAAAAGCTATTTTTATGGAGCACATACATGTGTGTATCTCTTTAATCCTCAGTCAGGTCGGGTAGGTCACCTGCATTTTATAGATGAGGCCCAGAAGTGAAGTGCTTGGGCCCAAGTCAACCGGCTTTCGGTGAGCCTGTCACTAACCCAGAACTGAGTCGGAGAGGAGCGACTTGCCCAGGATCACAGATGGCGGCACAGTGGCTGAGAACCTGCGTCTCTCAGCCTACACTTTGCTGTGCCTTTGGGGTGCTGGCGCCACTTTCAAGGATGAGAAAATGGAACTTACCGACCGTGGAGGGGGAGGGTGTTATTGGGCGGCCCCCTGTTTCAGCTGCCCAGGCTTGTTTAGGCTGCTGTGGGCACTGGGACCCTTGGACCCTGGAGCAGCTCTGACTGGGGCCCCCCCTCCCCCAGATCCTTGGGTAGCTCCCGGCAGACGCCTCCCAAGGTGTGGAGGAGGGCGGGGTCATGTTCCCCTCCTGCAACTCCTTCTCAGGGCACAGACCGAAATCCAGCGGGGTGGAAGTGTTTTTATTATAGCTTTGGTCAGACAGGGCGCGACTGGGGACCGGCTTTAGGGGGTGCTGAGGAGCTGTCCAGCTCCCATCCCACCCCTTCCCCAGGCAGCGCCACCCCAGAGCCGGAGCGAGAGGAAGCCGGCGCCTCTGAGCGCGGGAAGCCTTGCTTGGGCCGTCCGCAGGCTTGGGCGGGCTGGCGGGAAGGGTGGGCAGTAAACAGTCCTATTATACAAATATACAGCGCAGGCCGGGGAGGAGCGGTCGACGCCGCCTGCCTCCTCGGGACCACCAGGACGGAGCGCATGGGGCCGGGCTCTGCCGCCCGGCAGGTAGTGAGGACGGGCCGGGGCATCTTATCCGGGGAGGGCCGGCAGCCGGGCCAGGCAGCGAAGAGGTGGGCGGGGGTGGGTGATCCTCTGCCCGGCAGCATGGACGGGGAGCCCCGGGGGGTGGTCGGGACGCGGGGAGCTCAGTCGGAGTAGATGATGAAGCCGGAGAACGTGCTGTATTTGTTGCTGTTGCCGCCGTGCGCTTTTCCTCCGTCGAGCTTGATGAAGACCTCGTCGCCCGCGTCCAGGTGCAGGATCACGCTGTTGCTGGCGTAGTCGTAGTTCTGGTCTGCGTCCTGCGCAATGGCGCTGGCCCGCACCTGGGGGGAGGCGGGGGACAGGGGAGGAGGGATGTGCGCCGGGGGTCGGGGGAAGAGGGAGGGAGGTGGGGTCACAGAGGGAGGGGAGCCGTCAGGGCTGAGGCAACGACAGGGGAGGCCCTGGAGGCTCCAAAAGCCCCACCTCCAGCCCCATCAGGGCTCTCAGCCTGCTTCTTTCCCATCATCCCCACCCCCCTTTTCCAATCCTAACTTGCGTTTCAGGTGATTACAGGGGAGCCCTGGATTTCTAGGGCTGCTGCCATCTGAACTGGGGGTCAAGGTGGAGTCTGCTTCCTGGACTTCTCTGGGTCTCAGCATCCGGCCTGCTGAGAATTTCAGCAATGCCTCCAGGACGGCTCCACCTGGACCCTCTCCTCGCAGAGAGGAGTTCTCTGCATCCCCAAGGATGGAAGGCCCTTCTTCCTCATCATTCCTTCCTCTCTGCACTCACTGGAAGGACACCTTGCCTTTCAGCCACAGCCACCTGCTCTCACGTCCGAGGACGGACACAGGGCACACCTTGGCCCCATTCGTCAGGGGACTGGACCGCTGCCAGGCTGCCGGTAAGCAACCACCTTGCTACCATGGCCTAAAATTTGGACTCCTTGTCTGAAGTTCATTCTGGAGTCTGTCACACCAGAGCAGCGAGACGGAAGGCCTGGTGATTATTCCCCCTCTGAAGGCTCGGACTGGGCCCGGCGCTCACCTCCGAGGAGCTGCAGCAGCCCTACCTGTGACAACTACCCCACTCTAACAGGAGTTTTGACTCCTGTCTCGGCCAGCGGTGGCGCAAAGAAAGTAGGTGGGAAGAAGGAAATCCTTACATCCCTCTGTGGCCCTCAGTCTGGCCTGATATCCTTGCTGGTCCTTGTTTTGATGGAGGAGGGGAGGGTTAGGTAGGACAATGGGGCGAGGGGGCACCAGCGTTTGGGTCTGAAGCTTGCCACCCTCACTTGTGTAGGCTCTGACTGTAATCAAAAGATATCGAAGGCGGGCCGTAGTTGACAAATTTCCTCCAGGCATTCCACTTCCACGGCTGAGGCAACGGCAAGGCCTCCATCCCAGGACCTGGGGCGTCTCCAGGATATCCTGGGTGGTCCATGGGACGACCGGGGCCATCTCCAAAGTTCTGGCTTGTGTTGTGGGGAAGCTGCACTGAGTGGGGTTCACTCAGCCAGGCTTCTCAACAGCCCCACTCCCTCTGGCCTCCGCATTCCTAAAAACAGCTACCCCAAGGGCTGACAGTCTGAGCTGTACCAATCCAAATTAGGGGAGGGGCCCACCTTCCCCGGCTGGAGGTAGAACTGCAGGTCAGCTGTGCGGAAGCTGCTGACTCAGCGGCCGTGCTGCAACAGGAGGACCCCACGTATTCGCAGGCAGACTGCCACTTAGAGCCCAGATCCCTCCAGCCGTCTTCTCTCCCCTCAGCCTCGTCTTCCCCAACCCGGGGAGGCACTGTCTGGGGGTGCTTAGCTGGGAAAACTCAGGGTCCATGTAAAGGTGGGGGAGATAGCAAACGAGGGGGAGACCTCGTTTGTCAAGATGTTCAGTTTCCTCTGTTTAGAAAATGGATGGAGAAGATCCTGCCTCACCACTGCCACCTTTAAAAAGCCTTTTGATGGCGGAGAGAATTTTTAATCTTGTTGGGGCTTTGAGCTACTAGGCAGGAGCTCAAAGCCAGCAGCCAACTTCTGTATTGTTCCCTGGGCCCTAATCGCGGTAGTATTTATTATTACGCATGCATTTCATTATCGTCGCTAATAAATTACTACTAATAACAATTATTTTTATTACCCAGATTAATTTAGCCTTAACTCATTAAAACAGTGTGCTTGTTAATAGTGAAACCCATTAGAATACAGTCATCTGTCATCGGGAATCTCCTGGAGATGTGACAGGCATCAGAACTGTTATGGTTATGTTTATTATTTATTCATCACCATGATCGTTGCTGTGATTATCCTAATTATCCATGGAGGCAGGGGGAATTTATGCCCTCCCTCCCGCTTAGATGGGGCGGGATCCAGGAATGGAACCCAGGGGTTCTGTTTCTCTGCCCCAGACTGGGAACAGCTGAGGCACCGGCTCCTCCTGAGGACCAGGGGACAGTTTGGGGAATTGAGGTTGCTATGGAAGCTGGAAAGCAAGTCTGGGACTTGTCAGGAGGGGGCGCTGTAGAATCACCTCTTCAAGGGCTACCAGGAAGGGAAACTGAGGCAGTGGTCTGACCAGGGGCCTGGAAGGGTGAGGGAGAACCCAGGAAATGCGTCCTTGCCCCCAGGTCATCGCCGGGGTCTTGGAAGTTCAGGTGTGCCTCCCAAAGGCAGCTAGCCTCATCTGCAGGGGACATACATTCACTGGGTCCCCACTGTGCCAGGCGCTGTGCCCTGTGCCATCTGAAAGGCATCAGAGGCCCGAGAGGAGAGCTGGTGGCCCCTCTTCCACTATCGGGCGAGAAGCTGATCTCCAGTTAGGTCTTTATACCACAGCCCTCAACGTATACACCCCACCACCTCTCCCCTCACTCAGACTCACCTCTAAGCCCCTGCCCATTTGCTACACTCACCTTCTCATAGGCCCCAGCCTGCCCCCACACAGCCCCCACCCCTCCAGCCCAATTTATCGATTTCATGTTCTCCTCGACCCATCTGTGTATCTTAGAGGCAGCTGCAGGGGGCTCACCCCACCCAGCGTACCAGCCCCAGCAAAGAGTCACTTCCCCTGGCTCCTCAGGTCCCCATGTCCTAGTAACTACAGCTTGGTGCCATCAGGCTGTGCGGTGGTGACTCAGAGCTACCCCTGGGGAGAGGGGCCTGTGGGACTCAGACAAGGACACACAGGGGCTGCAGCACCGGGCAGGAAGGTAGTGACTTCCCTCCTTTCCATCTTGTCCAAGGAAGGGCCAGAGCACAGACGCACCTCTGCCTTCCTGAAGAAATCCTGGAGGCCTCTCTGTAGGAGGGGGCCAGGAAGAAAAGCACAGAGCCCATGGCTGCCCCTGGTCTTGAAAGCATGGAAGGTGCAAGCTCCCCTCTTCTGTTCCCATCCATTGCCCAGCCCTGTCGCCTTTTCCTCGGCTCCCTTGAATGTCCTCTTCTGCCTCGGAGCCAGTTGTTCCCTACCTTGACCTTTTTTTTCTCTCTAGCCATGCCCCTTCAACTTGGGGGCCCAGGTTCACCATCCTCTTCCCCAACCAGGTTGGTCTGAGCCGGGGCAGGTTTCACCATATCACTCCCTCCAGCCAATGAATGCACTGGGGGACAAGAGCTGCCAGTTGGGCCTCCAGCCCTCCTCTAACGCAGTAATCACTGGGGTACGTTACTGCGCAGTCACTTCTGTCTCCCCTGCACAGACCACGGGGTCCTGGAGGGCAAGCATGTCGAACCCCTGGAGCCAAGCCCCGAACCTAGCTCCTGGTGGGGGCTCAACACGAATAGGTGGAATGATCAGTGAGATGAAATGAGTCTCTTGGATAATCTGGAAGGAGAAGTCACCAAGGATGTGGGAGAGGGGGACATTCACCACACTCTTTGTCTTTTTTGGGGGGAGGGGAGGGAGTGGTCCGAGTAACTGTTACAATGCTGGGTTTTGAAACCCCCAGTTAAAGCCACCTCCTTTCTTCCACTGGCCTGTATGGTTCTGCCTCCTGGTCAGGCTCCTGCCAAAGCCCTGCCCCTGCTGGGAGGGACAGAAGAGGCTTTTGAGTCTGTCTCACCTCCCAGTGACTTACGCAGACGCCCCTGCCCCAAGCCAGTGCCCCTGCCCTAAGCACACACCGTGTGTGGGGCCTCCTCTCGCCTCACCTGGGTGGCCCTGCTGCAACCTCCTGGGGTGACTCGGGGTCCAGAGCCCACTGGTGGTCTGGTGACCACTTACCTCCCTCTCCAGACAAGCGAAGCCCCCAGCCCTCTGAAACCTCAGCTCGGTGCCAGGCCAAACTTTTTTGGGGGAAAGAAAGAAATTCCATTGATGAAGGTGACATTGCTGCATCCCTTATTTGTGATTAATAAGGGGAGTCGTGGAGCTGTCTGCAGAGTGAGCCCTGGCAGGGCACTGGGGCCTTCCTTTTGGTCAGGAACCAAGGACAAAGAGGAGAGATCCGGGAAGCCTGACAGACACAGGTGGGAGAGAGACACCCGAAGAACAGGGGGTGGGTGGGGGAGTGGAGTTAAACCCAGGAGAGGGACGCTAAAAACCCAGGGAGAGACAGATAGGACTGGTGGACACAAGAAAGAGACAGGCACAAGAGACAGAGAGATAGAAAAAAGAGGCAGGGGAGGGGCGGAAACCAGAGAAAGAAGCAGGCAGTGGGGAGAGAAGGGGGGGCACTACTTACAAGCCCCTGGTGGGCCAGCTTTTTGCTGACTCCCACCCCCAAGCCAGGGTCTGCCTCAGGGTGATGCTGTCAAGGGAAGGGTTGCAACGGAGCCTTGGGTCTCAGTTGCAGGAGGTTCCTTCCAAACTCCTACCAGCCTAGCTTTCCTTATGGCCTGAGCAGGTCCCCTTTTCCCACAGAAATTCTGGGCCTGAGGGCCTCCCCCAGAGTCCCCCAGGCCACAGGGATCTGGAAGCACTGGGGAGGGAGGGGTTGCCAAAAGGGAAGGGAGCTGGGCAAAACTGTGGCCATGGGGCAGGGCTGGGACGAAACTGGCCCTGGGGTAGCAGTTCCAAGAAGAGCACCTCGCACGCACTGCAGGTCCTTGTACCAAAGACCCTGCATGCTTGACACCTTCCAGCTGTGATCTCTGGGGTGGGGACAGGGAACTAAGAGCGTTCCCGCACACTCCAGGAGTCAGGAGTTGCTGCTGGGAAACCAAGGGGAGAGGGAGTTTTCACCTCTTTGCCCAGCCTCAGGAGGAAAAACTTTGCTCCGCCCCCAGGCCACATTCTTGCTCCGGGGTTTTTACACAGTGACCAGGGGCCCGGCAGTTCTGGATTTTGAAAAGGGTGTCAGATCGGCCCAGTGATCCCTTTCCAAGGGAGGGGGGTGTATTGCAGCTAAGGCTTTGCGCACCAGGCTCCCTTTGCCTTAGTGACCAAAACATCTACAGTCCGCCTTCTCGGCTGGCTGGCGAGCATAGCCATGCACCTGGGAGCCCACAGGCGCTGAGGCTGCCTTCTCAAATCTCGCCCCCCATCCCGCCCCCCACCCCAATGCCCCGCTGGTGTCATCCAGACTCCCAGCTCTCAGTTGCCTTTTCCCAAGGGCCAAGCCCCCAAGGGCCAGTCTGCGCTCCCGGGAGTCCTCCGCTCCCACTAGTTAGATTTATCTCCCGCATTTCCATGCCGCGCGGGTGCCCAGCAGCAGCGTCTGCCTTGGAGTCGGCGCCCAGGAATTGAGGAGCCAGCCCGGACCGTCCCCCGCATGCGACGCCCGAAGCCGGGCTGCTGTAGTGTTTTCGCCTGCGCCGGCCGGCTCCGACCGGGTACCCATATGCCTCGGGCTCCTTGCGTTCCCTGCCCCGAGGCCAACCCCGTGCCCCCGCTGGGCCCACCTGGCCGTTCTTGCAGAGGTCAGCCCACATACTGGTGCCGTCGCCGCCGCGCATGAGGACGTGGTAGGTGAAAAAGTAGGTGCCGGGAATGTTGCACGTAAACTTGCCGCTGGTCGCGTCGTAGTTGTTGCCTAGGTTGGTGACCACGTCGTCGAACTTGAGCACCTCGTAACCCTCGTGAGGGTTCTTGAGGCCGGCGTAGAAGGCCACACGCGGCACCGTGGTGTAGGTGGCGGTGCTGATGGCGCCACTGCCCCCGGCTCCCGGCAACCCCGGAGGGCCGGTCTTGCCCGGCTCACCTTTCTCCCCTGGCGGCCCTACAGGGCCTGGAGGACCCGGGTCCCCGGGGGGTCCGGGGGGTCCAGGTTTGCCTGTGCGGCCCGGCTTCCCCTGGGGGCCCTGCACCAGCGTGGAGGGCGGGGGCGCGCCGCTCTGCTCGCTCAGGGCGTCGCCGCCGTCGGGCCGCACGCCGGCGCCGGGGCCCCGCGCGGGGTAGGGGTCGCACACCATGCGGCAGGTGCCTAGCATCTCATAGTGGCCGTCCGGTCCGCCCGAGCTCACCAGCACGGGAATGAGCACCACCAGCACCAGCAGCATCACCACGCCCGCGGCGGCCGCCAGCAGAGTCTTCCGGCCGGCGCGGAGCCTGGGGAGAGCCGGGCCACCCGGCCGCGCCGTCGGGGTAATGGTGCCGGCGGGCGGGAGGCGCGGGCGGGGAGCCCGCGCTCAAGGGCGGTCCGGCGGGGCTGCGGGCATGGGGCCGGACCCGGGGCGCCGCGCTGCGCTGGATGCGCTGCCGAGGCCGGCCGCCGGGTCCTGCCTCGCGCCTCCCTCCCGCTGCGCGGCCGGACTGAGCGCGGCAGCCGCAGCCTCCCGCCTAGCTCCTCCCGCCTCCCAGCGTGGGGGCCACCGCCCCCTCCTTCCCGCCCCGCCCCTCCCGCCCGCTTCGCTCGACTCAGCGCCCGCGATGGGTGGGGCTGAAGGCGGAGCCAGCGTCTAATTGGGCCGCGGGCGGTAGGGCCACGCCCACCTAGAGGGGGCGGGGGGTAAGGGGCGGTACCGCGGAGGGGGAGGACCAGAGGCTGGAGAGGCAGGGAGAGTGAGGGAGCGAGCTGAGGAGGGGGCGTGAGTCTGAGAAGAGGTTCCCTTAGGGAAGGGGAGAGGAGGGACCAGAGAGCGCGTGGAAGAGAGGGCCCCCGGGACAGTTAGAGCCGAGGGAGACTGTGAGAGGAGAGGCCTCGAGGGTCGGTTACGAGAAAAACCAAGAGAGACAGAAAGACGCGAAAGGGGCCACGGTCTGCAGGAGGCGGAGGCGAGGGGGGCACAAAGAAAGAGATTGAGGGGAGGACGGAGAGGGGAACAGAAGGGACGAGAGAGAGGGTTACGAGAGGGGGAACCAGAGGAGGAGGCAAAAGGAGGGTGGGGAGGGGCCATTCCGCACTCAGGACTCGAAGACCGCCATCCGGGAGACCCAGGGGACAGCCTGCCTGTCGGAGTAACCAGCGGGCTCCCGAATACTAACAGCAGCCGCCCCCTCCTCTTTTCTGGCCCCTGGCTGTTCCCGGACCCGCCTTCCCCGCCGAGAGGGGCAGAATCTTCTCCCCTCCTCCCCTCCTCCCCTCCTTTGACCCTTCCTCACCGAGCTCCAGGCGAGACCAGGCTGCTTTATCCTGGGGGGCGGGGGCGGGGGCGGGGGCGGCGCGCCTCCATCCTCCTCTGATCATTTTCCTTATCTTTTGTAGGCAGGGAGAACTGGGGGCGCTAAGAAAGTGGGCACCTCACATTATTTCTTCACTCCGACCAGTACCAATATGTCCAGCCTCTCAGTGGGAAGGTTGAGCAACACCCAGCCCCTCCTCCCCAGCCCAGCCTTCTCAGCAGCCCCCTAATTCTTCTCCCCATCAGGTTGTGGGAGACAATTTTCCTCCTCAAGTGCAGGAAAGTGTTTAGGTTGCATAAACTGAAATGTGTCTGCTTCCATAAAAATATTTGTCACATTATTTGAGGCCCAGCTCACGCTGCTTCGCTGCTCCTCCTCCGCCCTCCTTTATCCAGCCCACCAGGGCGGGCTCTGCCTTTTTTGGAGGTCTCTGGCCACTGCTAAAGGATGATCCTCCGGCCTCTTTCCTTTCTCCTGAGAGGTCCCCTCCCAGTTCACACTCCACCCCTGCTGACCTGACACCGGGTCCTTATGATGCCCTGGCTCCTGCTACTCGCTACTCGAGGCTGAGATGGCTCAGCCTCACCCGGAGCTGGGTGGGCGAAAGGGACAGCAGGATACCAAGTGGGGGGCTGTGACTGAGGACCTCCCAAGCACTGATGGCTGATCCCAGGTTACAGTGACACCCACGGCCAAGGAGGGAGCTAAAACAATCCAGCAGGTAGCATTCATTCAGGCCTTACTGTGTGTGTGCCAGGCCCCGTGTTGAACGCCGTAGGTGTGCGGTCACACTGGATCCCTCACACCAATCCGAAGAGATGAAATCCATCGTTTTTCTCATTTTACAGGAGCTCTGGCAAATCAAGAGATTGCCATAAGTCACACAACTAGTAAGTGGTAGAGTCGGGATTCAAACCCTCAGCCTGGCTCCGTGCTCTTCCAGTCTCCACCTCTTTACGTCCCCAGGCGCTGTTCACTGCCCAAAGGGAGGAAGGTGTCAAGTGCAGGGGGCGGGGCGCTCCAGGCAGCTAGCGCCCCCCAGGCTCGGGAATGATAGTCCTCAGCTCTCGGCTGTCAGTAGGGCGCCCGGTCCCCCGCTGCGGCCTCCCCCAATAGGAGTCGCCGAAGAGCGACAGCGCTGGTGACCCGAGGGACAAGTGCGCGCGGTTATTCGCATATGATTTGTATACCCCGCACCCCCTTGGTTCGCACGCAAACAGGTCCCTCCTCCGTTTTGCCGCTGGGGCTCGTCCGCCATCCCCCCCCCCCGCCCGCCGCCCCGCGAAGCCCTCCCAGAGTCCGCTTGAGAAACCGCGGCGGGCCGCCCGAGGCCGAGGAGGGGCGGGAGCACCCACCGCCCGCGCCCGCCCGGGCGTCCAAGGCGGCCCGCCCCCCGCCCAGGAAGGACGCCTGCTCCCCTGGCGCGGTGTGGCGTCTCTGTCAGCCCAGCCGGATTCTCCCCGCTTCGCTGGAGTGGAAAATAACGGCTTCAAACTTTGCAGAGAGGAGCTGGTGCCAGCACTTTAATTAACAGCCATCTTGGCCTGTGAGCCTGGGCCAGTGGCCCGCGTCTCCCGGGCTCGCCCGGCCCTGCCCGGGTCCCACCCAGGTCCCGAAGGCCGTGCACCCTCGCCGCGGCGTCGGGCGCCTCTTTCCGAGGGAGATGAGGGTCTGGCTGATGGGGGCGGGTGCTGCCTGGGCGGCGGGAGGGGGGGGGCGGGGGAAGGGGGGAGGGGACTGTTCTTCCCAGCTTAATACCTAAGGACCCCCAAGCACTCTCAGAAACCAACCCACCCCAAACTCTCTCAGCCTGGCGGTTGAAGATTCTAGAATCAGAGACCGGCGGGGCGTACCCATGCCAGCTGCTGGTTTTACGCTAGTCGTTAACCTGCAGCGCCTCAAGTGTTGTGCTCTGGAAAAAGGGTTGCGAGGATTAAATGAGATATAACGAATGGAAAGCGCGGGGCTCGGTGTATGACCCTTGTAATGTACCCAGTAAATGGTGGCTAAGAACATTATTCCACCTCAAGGCTAAGAAGCCCGTCCAGCACTTCAGGCCTCCGGTCTTCTTGGGTCTTCTGGTCCTGCCTTCTTCCCACAGACTGCTGTGCTTGGCGCTAGCAGGAGAGGACAATGGCCTCTCCTTCAAGGTGCAGAGGCAGGACTAGATGCGTGAGGAAGGGACCCTGGAATTCTGGTTCCCAAGCCTCTTCCTCGAGAGAGAAAGAGAGAGAGAGAGAGAGAGAGAGAGAGAGAGAGAGAGAGAGAGAGAGAGAGAGAGAGAAACATTAATGTGCGGTTGCTGGGGGCCATGGCCTGCAACCCAGGCATGTGCCCTGACTGGGAATCGAACCTGCGATACTTTGGTTCGCAGCCCACACTCAATCTGCTGAGCTATGCCAGCCAGCCAGGGCTAGGGATCCAGGTTTTCAGAAAGGGGAAAAGGTGAGCCAGGAGGGAGGGCAGGGCAGCGCTCTCTGTAGCGAGGATGCGCGAGTGCTGGGGGCCGAAGGTGCAGCTCTGCTTCTCCCCTGGTGAGTGGGAACCCCCCTCACTCCTAAAGCCCCATTGCTCCAGGGGTGGGGAGAGGGCACGGGTCATTTAGGGGGTGTGGAGGGGGCAAGAAAGTGGGTAAGTTCTGCATTGATGTATGCCTGACTTTAGGAAGCTGGGCGGCTCTTCTGTGGTGCCCTGGGGTTCTTTGCACGAATGTGAGTGGGTGTGAATGTGTCAGACTGTGTTCGTGTTCGTGTGTGTCTGGGTTGGTGAGTGGTGAAAGGGCGCGCTGTGCCCTGAGTCATCCGCTGGCAAATCCGCATTCATCTGTTCACTCAGTAAACATTTACTGAAAACACCTAGTGAGGCTTTGCCAGGTGGTGGCGGCGGCGGAGTGTCCAAAAATAAGTTAGACGTAAGCAGTACCCCCCCGAGGAGCTCACTCTTTGGCAGGGATCACAGAAAGGAAGGAATGTTAGATACTCTGATCATTATTGCAGCTAGTATTATTTTTTTAACGCTTACTAAGTACAAGATCTTGTTCTAAAGCACTTGATGTGGATTATCTCATTTAAACCGACCAACCTGTTATTAGCATGGACTTGAAACTATTGCACGGCTTATGCCATTTGACATGAGTAACCCCAGGAGGGAGGCACTCTTACTTTCCCATTGTATAGCTGAGGAAACTAAGTCTTGGGTAGAGGTTTGTCGTGAGTGTAATGGAGCACAGCTGGAACACGCCCTGCTCAAAGGATTCCAGGAAGATGTTACAGGGAAGGTGTCATCTTCCCACTTACCTATCCATTCACCCATCCACCTTCCATCCATTCTATAAACCAATAGTAAGTGACCGTCCACCATGTTGTTAGTATCGCAGGACACAGTGTTGATCATGAAGAGACTTCTGACCTCATGTGGTTTACAGACGATGGCCGGAACCTGGGCGATTCAACAAGCAGCCGCTGTCTAGATTGACAAGTAAGCTGCTTGGGCATGTGTGGGGTGCTGTGGTAGCACTCGGCTGTGTTGCCTGAATTCATCTGGAGGCAGGGAATCGTGGGGGGCTTCCCAGAGGAGGTGATATTTAAGTTAAACCCTGACGGAAGGATGACAAGGTAAAGAGGCTGGCCACCAGAGGTGGAGGAGAGGGGGAGGGAGGGAGGGCAGATTATTTCCGGCAGAGGGAACAGCATGTGCTAAGAACAAGTTTGCGGTGCCTTATGGGCTGTGACAAAGAATGTATCATTTATCCTGAAGGCAATTAGAAACTACTGAAGGGTGTGGAGTGAGTGATACAATCAGATTTTTCAGATTAGAAAGATCACTCTGGCGACGGCGGGGAGCAGGGATTAAAATCGAGTAAGAGCGTCGTAAGGAGAAGAGGCTGGAGGCAACGGCAGTGGTCCAGGCAGGAGCTGATAGTCTCCTGATCTGGATGGGGTGAGGGTGGGCGGGGGACTTCCAGGTTTCTGGAAAGATCTTGAAGTGTTTATGAAATGAATTAAGGATGAATGAACGTTGTTGCTTTTTCCTGGGTACCGGTATGTGCCAGGCACGTGACATGCTCCATTTCATTTAATCCTCACTGGATGTCTAAGAAATAAGTGTGTTGAAAATGAGGAGGCTGAGGCTCAGAGAGGTTAAGTAACCTGCCCAGATGGCACAGCTAGGGAGAAGGAGAGTCAGGATTAAATACCAGGTCTGTCGGACCTCAGACTGGGGCTCTTTACCATGTGGCCCAGCAGGCACATACCCAGCTTGGAAAGCGAGGGAAGGGAGAAAAAAAGCTTGAGTCAAGGCCAGAAGTATAAAAGGCATTTTTATTTTTTGGTTTTAGTTTTTGACAGCGGTCTACAGCTCTGGCTTGGGCGGGATGGAGAGCTGGGCACCAAGAGGCAGAGGCTGGCCCTCAAGCCCCCGTTAGGCTACCAACTTCCCGTGTGTGTTTGGGGAAGTCTCGTCACACCGAAGGGCTTCTGTTTCTTCCTCTGGCTGGAGAACTGTCCAGGGCGGCTCTGAAAGGCTGTGATTTTGTGTTAAAGAAAACTCTCCACTGACATCCATTCAAATATCTTAAATCCCTTGATGACATTTAAATCCAGGCACTTCTCAGTCCTCCAAGGAGAAAGCCTCCGTAATTTCAGCCCCCTTCAGGGTGGGGGGGGGTGGCATTTGGGCAGAAAGAGCGGGAGAACGGAAGTTGCGTTGTGCTTTGCCATGGGGGGCCCGGTCACACCGCAGTGAGCCGAACCGGGCTGGGACTCAGAACCCCTGAGTCTGGCCAGGTCTCAGAGGTTAGTGAGGAACCCTCTTCAAAAGCCCGTCCCCCGGCCCCCATATACTAAGGTAGAGAGTGGGGTCAGGGGGCAGAGCCCAAGTATCCAGGTCATAAGCAGATTTTCTCATGCTCCCTCACCACAAAACTCTGGGCCTTGTGCCTGGTGGTCCCAGAGTGATGCCCGGCTCTGGGCCGCCTCCTCCCCACCCCCTCTGACCTACAGCTGTCGGCCACCCATCCCAAATTCAGCTCCAGGGAGGCAGCCCCATAAAGGCCCCTGCTGTGGGAGGGGAGACCTCATGGAAGGGGCCTTCTCCCCTCAGCCAAGCCTGCATCTCCCAGCCGCATGTATAAGTAATGAGGCTCCGCAGTCCCAACAGGAACCAATATAATGGCGGGAGCATGGGGTCAGCCTGTGAGACAGATAGCAGGATGCGGGAGTGACAGGCGGTGCAATTATGCTGAGCCTCCTGCAAAGGCGCAAAGAGAGACGCCCGCCCGGCCAGCAAGCTCTCCAGCCCCCTCTCACAGGCCTTGACTGTTCCAGATACCCTAGCCCCCAGCCCCAACTTCTGTGCAAGATGGGGGAAGGCAGGGAGGCAGAAGGAGCAATGGGAAGAGGGGAGCGGAAGAGGGACTTTGGCTGGCCGGCAGCAGCTGGTTTTCCTGGGTTCTGGGGACTGTACCCCCACCCGCATCTGCAGATGGGGGCACCCTGGAGAAAGCCACCTTTCCCCCAGGATAACAAGGAATGCTTTGTTCTTTGTTGGAAGGTCCGTCCTCCCTAGGAAAGAAAAATCTTTTCTTACATTCCCACCCCAGGAGAACTACAACTTAGGGTCTAGAAAGGTCTCAGAGTCCCCTCCTTCCACAGACGGGGAAACCAAGGCTCAGAGAGGGCAAACGGCTTGTCCAAGGTCGTAGTCCTGTCTGAGGCAGAGCCAAATGGGAGCCCTGGGGGTTCTTGTCAGGCCTCCACCGGTGGGGGTCAGGGGGCAAGGGGAAGACCAGCTGACTGCTCGCCCCAGTGCTAGGTGGTCCCCACAGACCCTCTGAAGTGGTAGTGGGGCAGGGGGTGCTCAGAGAGTTCTCACAGCCAGGTGTGGGGGTTACAACTCCAGCAGCCGCAGTATTCTGGGAGAGCTCAGGTCAACTGGGGTTGTGGGCGGCCCCACCCTCCATTCTGTGTTCAGAGAGAGGTCTTGCAGCGCTTTAGCTCCGTGCGTTTGAGGACAGCAGTGACTGAGAGATATCTCGGAGGTGACAGAGCAGAGGGGCTTAGTGATTGTTCATCGAACCACCCCTGAGCAGGGCCAGCTTCACGGAGGCGCAGCCCGCGCAGCGGCAAAGGCCCCGTGCTCAGGAGGGATCTGTGCTTGGTGCAACACTCTGCTCTCCCGGCCTTGAAATCCTTAACAATTTTGGAACAAAGGACTTCACGTTTTCATTTCATGGCGGGCCCCGTAAACGGTGTAGCCGGTCCTGTCCCGGAACGAGAGATATGGTTTGTTCTCGGAGGGGCTCTCCTGGTCCCACCCTGCCCCAGCCTCACCCCAAGATGCCCCCAGAGGACGGGAGCACAGAGCTGGGAGATGCTGGACTCGAATGGGCTTCCTGGGGGTCCCCATCCTGTAATGGCTGACTGCATGTGTGGGCGCGGGGGAACTTGGCTGCTCATTCCTGTCAACCTGGATCTCAGCCACAGGCCTGCCCTTTGCCTCTGTGTCCATCTGGGTGCTTACCGCCGACCTAGGCCAGGGGTGTGCCTGTAGGGGGTGCCGGGCCACAGGACTCCCAGTCTCAGCTGGAGTGCCCCATCACTGGAGAGCCATCACTGGCCCCTCTGCCTACTCTCCCCCCCCCCCCCGCTAGGGGCAGGAGGGGCTGGCGCAGGGGTGGGGTGGAAGGCTTAATTAGCAGCCCCAGCCAGGCAGCAGGCGGTGGGCACAGAGCAGGCTGACTTTTCCTGCTATAGATCTGCTCTCCGGGAGAGGTCCTAGCCGGCTGGCTTAGGCTTTGGCTGGGCTATTTTAGGAATATTCTTAACTCTTCCTGCACCACTGCCATGACCGGACCTCTCTTGCCGAGCACACGCAAGCTTCAGGCTGCGCTCCTGATCCCTCCTCCCAGCCCTGCTCTTCCTCTCTGGCAGCTGAGAAGGTCACAGTTTTCTCGGGAGTGGGGCCAGTTGCCTGTCACCAAGGCAAGTTCCCATCTCAGGTCTTCTGAGCCCCTTTTTTGGGCCCTGTCCTGTGCCCCCTCCCCGCCCCACATCAGAGCTCTGGACTGAGATGAGCAGATGTGAGCGTCGCCCCAGCCCCTTCCTTCCAGCTTATGAAGTTGGGGAGTTAGCTCTTACCCCTCGCAGTGAAAGCAGCTAGCCCAGGCCCCCAGAAGGACATGGAAAAGCACAGCCCTGCCCCCCACCCTCTGGCAGAGCAGCGGCCCCCATCTGCCTGACTTGGAGGCCCCCGTTAGAGCGTCCACCCAAGTAGCCAGAGCCCCACAATGTCATGGGGTTCCCTCTCCCTGTTTTAGGCAGAGGGAACCCCATCTTCTCAGACAAATCTAGGCCAGGATAGAGGCATCACATGTGCAAGGCCAAGGGGTGTCCCACTGGGGGTCGGGAGGGTCCAACATGAATAAATCTGAAACTCTAGGCAGGATAGGGGGAAAGATCCCCGCTGGCTTGGTGTCCGGGGTTTCTGTGTGCAAGCTGGGCCTGCCCGAGCTGGGAGGCCCAGGACCCCAGGACCCCAGGACCCTGGTGCCATCCCTCAGGCACACGCCTTTGGGAGCTGGGAGTTGGAAGCTGCCACCAAGTGCTACTGGAAAACTTAACCGATGACTCCACAGAAATGCCCAGCTGCTGGAGGTGTGCCTGACACCGAGGTGTGGGCACTCGGTACAGCGGATCAATAATCAATAATTAATCTCTGTCTGAGAAGGTTCACCAGGTGGCCTGGGCCACAGTGTTGATGGACCAGGACAAGGGAGCCCTTCCCCCAGGTTCCACCTAACTCCCCCTCCTCCAGGTTTCCCCAACCAGCCCAGCTCCAGCAGCGACAGGGTCGGCTGGGGGAAGAGGGTGAAGCCAGGTGAAAATGCTTTAGTTCCCTGGGGAGTTACAGAGGGGGCTCTTGCAGCGGAGGTCCCTGGGCGGCAAGTCCCCCACTCTCCAGTTTAAGAAGACTCAGACGGACTTAGCAAGGTGTCCTGGGGAAGATTTTGCATTCAGGGAGACAGTACCCTCTAGGGACTAAGGGAGAATTCTCAGTGTCTTTTAAAAAGTAAGAAGGCCCCTCCCTGCACCCCTAATTGAGAGACGTGCTCAGAGGCAAGAGGCTGGCTAGGAAGGGTGCCCGTCCCCATCGGGCAGGGACGGGGCAGGTTTCCCAGGCAGAGGCAGGGATGAGGGGCTTTCTGGCCCCACGGTTTCCACGAGGACACGCTGGGGAACACAGGCCAACCTTGGGCCACACGAGGTGCCAAACCCAGGCATCCTGGCCCCTGCCTCTCCGGTGCAGCCTCGCCTTTTGTTCCCTCCCCCCCCACTCCCCCGTCTTCCCTCCCCATCAGCTTCCCGGCATGGAGCCCCAGCTGGCGGAGGGTGTCTTGCTCCTCGGCAGCTGGGATTTGTAAATATTTATAGGAACACGGAACACATCAGTAGCTGACAGGCCCCAGGAGCGGACGGGGCCCTGCCCAGAGCTCAGCAGCTTCGTTCTCCCTTCCCCACAACCTGACCTGATTTGGGGAGCCCAGGATGACAGAGACGGGGGTAATCACGCAGGGTGTGGGGCTGGCAGGCTCCACATTCAAAAACGCGAGCTCCAAGGATGTGTGTGTCCCTCTGCTCCGCCTCCACCCTCAGTCACGCACATCCTTCCACCCCCAACCACCTCACACCCCGGTGCCACACTGACCCTGCCCTCATACACCTTCTTTCAACACTCGTGTACAGTCACTGTCACACTCATGCATGTGTACACACGTTTTCTAACTTCCACATCCACACCGATGCTCACTCTCACGCTCACACCCTTTGCACACACGCCGGTTCACTCGCAAACCCACTGGAGCCCCAGGTCCCTGCCACTCCCCACAGGTCCTAATCCCAGGTCTGGGAGGCAGCCTCCCGTGTCCTGTCTGAGGCGGTGTGTGGGGTGGGGGAGCAGGAGGGAGTTCACACTGAGGTCAGGGGGTAAGGAAGGGGGGGGAGGAAAGAGTGGACGGAGGGGTGGACCAAGAGCTGTTCGGAGCTTACAGCAGCCCAGGACAGAAGCGAGGCAGAGACAAAGGAAAGGCAAGAAAATGGAGACTGACAAGAGTCAAGGCAGATGGAGCAGGAGCTGGGGACAGAGGGACCCCCCCGCCCCGACACTGAAAAGCTGTCACGTTGCTGCTCCAGTGGCCTGGGAGACCAGCAGCAACCCCGCAGATGGAGCCTCTCCCCTCTGGATCTTGTCACTGCGGCTTTGCTTTGCCGCTTGGGCAGCCGGGAGTGGTGACAAGCAGGGAAGACAGTGCCCAGGGCAGCTGGCTGTTGGGCCCTGGCACCGCTGACGACTCACCCATCAGTACCCATCTCGTCACCCACAGGGGCCCAGATGAGACCAGTGGCCAGCCTGGCAGCCAGGGCTCCCAGAGCCACAGCAGGGGCAGAGAGGCAACTGAACCGTGCTATGCTTACCGAGCAGTGCTCACCAGACCTGGCCCAGACCCCTGGCCTCTGGAGCTGGCCTTGGGAACCATGGGCTCCCTCCTTGCTCCCAGACACCCGGGACCCACGAGGCATGGCCCAGAACCAGCGCATGCGGCAGGGCTCGAGGAGGGGGTTGGGGAAGAAAACTGCTGTGAGAAACCAAACACGTTTTGGCATAAACTTTTTATTTCATCTCCTGTACTATGCACAAGAAGGAGGTCCCCGCACCCTGTCTCCCCGGATGCAGAGTTAAGGAGTCGTTCTCCTCCCCTGAGCTCTGGCTCAGGGTGTCGTCTTGGAGTGCCAATCAGTTTGTGCTCTGCAATCTGGGAACAGCCATTTCTATGAAATCGGAAAGGCAAACAAATAACAATGATCACAAGCAGGGGAAATTGCACCGACTGCTGTTTTCCTATTCACTTGTTTGTTGTAAGTCGGTGCGGCTTTCTACCCGTGTCCTGATTGATTCATGCTCTCACAGGTCCATTCATGAATTTACTCAACAGCCCTCACTCAGCCAGGTGCCGACCCCGTGCCGCGTCCTGGGTGCCGGTGCAAAAGCCAGACGAGGTTCTCACCTGCACAGTGATAAGAGTGGCTGGAACCTGGCTGGTGTAGCTCAGTGGATTGAGCGCAGTCTGCGAACCAAAGGGTCGCCAGTTCGATTCCCAGTCAGGGCACATGCCTGGGTTGCGGGCCAGGTCCCCAGTGGTGGACCACATGAGAGGCAACCACACATTGATGTTTCTGTCTCTCTCCCCCTGGGGCACAGGGAAGCACCATGTGGGTGCCCTGCTGGGGATCCGGATGTCCTGCTCCTGCAGCTAGATGCTCGAAACTGGCACAGACGCCTTCTCCTGTCCCAGGATCAACACTTCCTGCTGCCCCGTCTCCTGCCTCCGCAGGTCCGCCCTCCCAGGCAACCAGGCGCTCTGAGAGTGGTGGGAAGCGTGTGAGTGTGAAACTGGAATCTCAGCTTGGATGCTTACTGGCTGGTGACCTCCAGCAAATCATTCATCTTTCCAAGTCATAGTTTCCTTCTCTGTTAAAGAGCACTAACTGGCCCTGGCTGGGGAGGCTCAGTGGCTTGAATGCCAGCCTGCACACTGAAAGGTCGCCAGTTCAATTCCCAGTCAGGGCACACGCCTGGGTTGTGGACCAGGTTCCCAGTTGGGGGTGTGTGAGAGGCAACCACACATTGATGTTTCTCTCCCTCTCTCCCTTCTTTTCCTTCTCTCTAAAAATGAATAAATAAAATCCTTAAATTAAAAAAAATGCAGTAACTAATACCCATCACAGCAGTACCATCAGCATCAAATGGGGTTAAGTATGTAAAGATGGTGCCTAGCACATAGTAGGGCCTCAACCGATGCCAGCCCCTTCCCTGCCCCTTTGCCCAAGGTATACACTGAATCTCTCCTCCCCGGCACAGGGAGAAAGCTTGGGGGCAATTTGGGGGTGCAGGAGGACTCGGCATTCCATACACCATGAATCTGCTTCATGTCGTTCTCCCAAGAAGTCTGGTTTTGCTCTGCGGGGAGCCTCTTATTGGGGAGGCAGAGGGTGGCGAGGTCTGGCTTTGCCTCCTGGACCACGTGGACATTCCAGAGGAACATGCCCTTTCTTCACCGTTTCCTTACCCTGTCTGTGGCTCTCAAGTTTAGAAAAGCACTAGTGTGTGTGTGTGTGTGTGTGTGTGTGTGTGTGTGTTGGTCGTGAGGTGGTGATGATAGCGATTAGGATGGAGATGACAGCGGTGGTGACGGAGGTGATGGTGATGGTGGGGGTGGTGACGGTGATGGTGGTGGTGCTGGCGGGGGTGGCTGCGATGGCGCAGCTGACGATGGTACTGGAGGTAGTGGAGGTGGGAATGGTGGCAGGAACTCATTTCAGAACCCAGTGCTCACGTTTTGGGCGCTGGAAGAGAACTCGGTTCCAGGTAATCCCCCTGGGAACCCCCTACGTGGTGAGCCCTGCGAGGCTTGCTTTATTTCCACGGCAACCCACGGGGACCGTTGTCTCCTCTTGCAGATGAGGACACTGAGGGCAGAGACGACAAGGGACCTGGCTCAAGCTCGTAAGACATGGGGGGCACTTCAACCCCGGGTCCTTTGACTCCTAGCCCCGTGTTTCTTCTCTGTGCCGTGAAGCCACCCACATGTCTCAGCAGGGGACACGGCGGCCCGTGGAGGTTCGTGGATCTGCCTGCATCGTGCAGCGGTTTGAAGCAGAGCCTGGGCGTTTTCTCTGCACTTCTAGGTCTCGGCAGCCCCCCCATCCCCGGGGCGGGGTCTCGCTGGGGAGAACACCAGTGCGTGGCCCCTCGCAGCCCTTCCGGAAGCCTGGAGCCCAGGCCTTTTCAGGCCCCTGCGGCAGGCTCTGTATCTGCTGTCCTGACCCTGCACACTGTCAACTCCAGTCTCCTCCTCCAGCCTCAGAGTGAGAGTGACAGACACCCAGCTGCCGCCTGACCCTTTGCACTTGGCGTCCCGCCCCCAGGTCCCTGGGCCTGCGCACCACGCTGCAGCAGCTCTGACTGGCGCCCAGACGGAGAGGCAGGGGCTGGCACCCTCTACCCTCATCCCCGTCTGAGCGCTGAGATGGTGAGAAGGGAGTCTCGTCATCTTGGTCTCTTCATCCTTTTCTGGTCCCCATCTTAGTCTCTCACTCAAAACGATGATGAGCTCCACCTTGGCCCCCCCACCCCCGCCAGGAGTGAGTGAAAAAGGGGAGAGCGGAGAAAGAATTGCGCCCGGCTGCGTGTCGTGTCGCCTACAGACTTCCTCCGCCAGGAAGGCTCCCAGACGCATCCCACATGGCTCCACCCTCTCTGACCCCTCCTGCTGTCCCTTCATCTCCAACCACATGCCTGCCTCTGAGTCCGAGTCCTGGTGACGATGATGGTGGAGGCGGTGGAGGTGGTAATGGTACTCGGGGATAGAAATGGTGGTGATGGTAGTGACAGGGGTGGAGGCGGTCAAGATCAAGCAGTAGTAATGAGCCCTGGCCGGGTGGCTCGGTTGGTTGGAGCATCATCCCGTACACCAAAAGGCTGTGGGTTCAGTTTCTGATCAGGGCACACACTTAGGTTGTGGGTTTGATCCCTGGTTGGGGCGCATACAAGAGGCAACCAGTAGACGTTTCTCTCTCACATCGATGTTTCTCTCTCTCCCCCTTTGCCTCTCTCTCTCCCTTCCCCTCCCAAAAGTCAGTAATAAAAGGTATCCTAGGGTGAAGATGAGTAGTACTGGAGGTGATGGTGATGTTGGTGATGGTGGAGGTGGTAGTGATGGTGGTGGGGACCATATCTGTTGGACGATCAGAGTAAGGCAGGCCCCCCCGGAGGGAGAAAGGTTGACTGGTCACTTCCTTCCTCTACATCTTCTCCTGTCTCTTTACTTACAGCTACTGTGTATTGAGTGCCACCCATAACTCAGGTGTGTGCTCGGCACTTTATATGTGATAACTCATGTGACCCTCCCAGCAGTCCTATGAGGCAGGTACTGATGTTTTAGAGATGACACAGCTGAGGCACAGAGAGGTTAAGTCACTTGCCCAAGGTCACACAGCTAGCAAATAGCAGAGGCGAGACTCAGCCACATCCCCACACCACAGTCCTGACGCCTGCCCTCTACGTCTGCCACCTGCGCACAGCGCTATGCAGGAAAGAGAGCTGTCCCGTGTGTGTGTGTGCATGTGCGTGTGGGGGTGTCTTTAGGGGACCCCCCTCTCATGGGGTTTCCATGGTCAGGCCCGGCCACTCGGACTGTCTTCCTGCCTCCACCTCTCTCAGGAGCTCTGACAAGGAAGACGAGGACTGTGGGTGTGGGGAATGGGCTCCATTCCACCAGGTGAAGGTCACAGAATTTGGGGGTGTGGGGGTGCTCTGCCTGACCCTGCGGGGCCCTTATCCCGGTGCCTGGCCAGGGCCCCTGCCCTTGGGAGTTCCTTTCCGCCAGCCGCCCCCCTCCCAGGATCTCATTATACCCCTAAGAGAAACTGACAGCCTCAATATCTTACTTTGCAAATATAGTTTATTCCTTCAATAAAGCCGCCTGCACAGGGGAATGTTTAAGTCTGCTCTCCCCCGAGATCCACATTTGAATTTCTAAAGTCTTTAGTTGGCTCCTCCAATGGGGCAGCTGGGTAATGAAAACGCAGCGGCTTATAGCAGGGGATTCATTTCCTGTCCGGTCTGATCTCAGCGGCCAGCGCCAGTGGGCCAGCCGCTGGAAGAGCCGCCGGCTACCTGGCTGCTGGGGAGCAGAGGGGCAGGGAAGCCTTGACCTGGGACCCACAGGCTCTCCATGCCCAGGGGCCCTAGACACCCTCCCTCGGGCCAGGTGCTCCCCCAGAGGCCCAGCCCACCAACCCCTGGGGGTGCGGCCTCCTCCCACGTTGGACGCCCTCACTCCAGGGCAGCCTCTATCCCAGGACCCCATGAGAGCCTCTAATTAAAGGACCGGCACACCCCTCAGGGACTCATTAGGCCCGCTGTGCAGAGAACATTTAATCATTGCTCAGAGCATCGATTGGAAAATCAATTTCTTTGTCTCTGCGAATGCGCGCGCGGTGCTGGAGGAGTGGGGGGAGCGCTGACCTCCTTCTGCTGCCATGTAAAGTGCTGCACATTTAATCAGGGGACAGAAATCAATTAGCCACTTACGAGGTTGGCTTTAGTTACCGAGTCGGCAGGGCCCGCGCCCCAGCTCAGCCACTCACTGACGGGTGAGTCTCCTCGCACTGCGCGTGGCAGGCCGCTCCCAGTCGTCCCACCTGCTCTCCGGGGGGCCCCCTCCCCATGCTGGGCACCTGTCACCTGGACAGGACCCTCAGAACCTCAGTGAAGTCCTGGGAAGGCCCCCCAAGCCCTAAGCTCACAGTCGCAGCCTCCCTGGATGGCCCCCTGCCCCAGACTCTGAGAAGCCACGTGGGACTCAGCAGAGGCCCCTGCAAACCTCCGCTGTGCTTCCTGCTGGTTTCCGTGAGGTCTGGGAGGCTTCTTAGTCGCAAAATGGGAATAACGATAGTACCCACCTTGCCAGAGTGGGGTGGAAACTCGGTGGTGTCATCTAAAGTGCCTACAAAAGAGGTGAAGTTCAAGGTAGAGAACCTGGCACTCACGCAGGTGGGATGGTCCTTCCTCCCGGCCCCATGGTCAGCCAAGTCAGACAAGGGACAGGGTGGGTGTGAGCTGGGGGCTCCGGCATCTTGCTCCCCTCCCCCTCACGACAGGGAAGGCGGGCCCAGCGCCCCCATCACCTGTCCCATTTCCCCATGGCCTCTTGGGGGCTTGACTCTGAGTCACCTCTGCACCCATCCCCCCGCTTCCTGTCTGTGCGCCCCTGCCTAGCCACACCTTCTGGCTGCTCCTTCACCTGCGAGGATGCGCCCCCCCGTGCCCCCAGGCCCACCCACACAGCTCCAGGGGTGCAGGCTCCCCAGTGACCTGTCACGCACCCAGAGTTACACACACCCGATTGATTACACAGAGTTGTGTGCAGTCTGCACGCCCCGTCACACACGCCTGGCAGACTCTCCCCTTCGGTTACAGTCTCGGGGCTCCCGGGCCTCCCGGCACTAGCGCACAGCCCCTTCTTGACACGCACAGCCCCCCCACTGCGGCTCAGGGGCGCCCACACCCGAGCCCGGTGTCCCACGCGGGGGCTCATCCAGGCTCGCCCGTGGCCCCCGCCGCCGCCACCGCTGAGCTGCACGCCCGTGGCACACGCACTCACATGCGCGCACATGCGCGCGCACGCCCGCTCTGTAATAATATTAGACATGCCATTTCTTCTGCGTGACAGTTCCAGTGGAGATGCTCAGAGCTGTCACTTGGATGAAAAATAATGCATAATCCTCGTCTTCCTTCCTTCCCTTCCCTTTCTTTCTTCCCTGTTTAATGAGCTCCTAAAAATATTCCTCGCTGTCTCGCCGAGGCTGTGGGCTAAGTGTGAGTCAAGCCTCCCTCCCCCCTCCCGCCCCCGTTCCTTCCCTCGGCCCCCGAGTGGGCCGCCGGATGAGGGGTCACAGCCGGGCTCGGGCTCGGCCATGCCAGGCCGGGCAGAAACAGGGCTCTCCCCCAGGCCTTCGAAGACCTCTGGTTGCTGCCCCTCCTCTACCCTGGCTGGCCCACCCGAGCTGGGGATGAGGAGGCAGGTGAGGGCCTGGTGGGAGCAGGAAGAAGGGTGGAGGCCCTCCTCAGGTTCCTGACCCCCCGCGGCAATCCCCTCCACTCCTGATCGGCCCTGCAGGAGCCGCCCCGTGCATCATCCTCCCACTGCAGAGGGGGTCAACCCAGGTCCCTTCCTCACCTCTGTGCGCACCTGTGCTTCCTGCTGCCTCCCCGACTCAGAGAAGGAGGGCCTCCCTAGCCCGCCGGATTTTACTAGACAGCTCTGCTGGGGGAACTGCAATGGTCACAGACAGCTTCCTCCAAATGATCCTGCAAGCCCCAGATCAGGGTCACCTCCTCCCTGAAGCCTCCCTGATTCACACAGAGGTAGCTGTTTGTTCACCGTACATATGGGCACACTTTAATATTAAATTTCCTGAGGAGAGGCAATCACACGTCACACCTGTTGGGACTTTTGTCTCTCTGTGGGACTCTCCGCCCTGTGTTTTGTTTCCTTATTTACATGTGTCACTCCCACTGTATCCGAGCTCCTTAGGCTGGGAAACCAGCTTGCCTCCTTGGATGGATGGATGGATGGATGGATGGATGGGTGGATGGATGGGTGGATGGATGGATGGGTGGATGGGTGGATGGGTGGATGGATGGATGGGAGGTGATACAGAGGGAAGAGCTCGTGGTCATGAGTCAGAGGCCTAAATGTTCACCAGTTTCCGTGACATTCACTGTGACTCTGGGCAGCCAGCAGCCCCTCGCTGGGCCCTCGCTTCCCCATCTGCAAGGAGGGAGGGCTGGGCCAGGTGGTGTCTGGGGTCTGCTGCGGCCCCCCCCCCCCTACCGGCAGTCCTCTCTCTGCCGTTCTCCACCCCGTCGGAGGGAATAAACTCGTCTGCAGCCTCTAGCGTCCCGTCCTACCATGTGTGAGGGGCTGGGGTATGGAGATGAACTCGGCACAGCGACCGGGGCCTTTATTTTCCCAACCTTTCCTCTGCCTCCCACCTGTCCCGTATCTACTTCTTTGCTCCGTTCTCCTTGATTCCTCTCCCCTGCCTTCCTTTTGTCCTGTGTGTCTTCTCTTGCTTTTGCTGTCTGGCATCCTACCCGTCAGTAGCTCAGAGCAAGTGCCCTCCCCACCTCCCTCCCTCAGCCTTCCCTCCCCCCACCCCACCAGCTTCGGGAGCCCCCCTCTCCACGGGCCTCCCCATCTCCTCCCAGCAGCTCCAGTCCCGAAAGGTTAAGCTAATAGCAACTCCTTCCCCATCAGCTGCTCTTGTTTGCTCTACATAATTGCAGGAAAGTGGGCTGGGAGGTGGGTTCACTGAATGATAGTGGGTGTGTAGGGAGGGGGCTGCGCAGCCTCATCCCCGGGAGGGGGGCCGGGGAGGGGGAGCACAGAGGTGGGGTGGTAGGCTGCGTGGGGGCTGACCCCATGGGAATTGGGCAGAAGGCCCAGCTGCTGCACAGTTGCCCGGAGAATGGGGAGTGGGGTCTGGAGAAGAGCTGTCAGACATTCCTACTCCTGGGAAGGAAGTAGCAATAATGGCCCTCAGTGACAATTTTCAAGCGTGTAGCCTGTGCCAGGTCCCATCCCAAGCAGTTGACTGGCCTTATCTCATGATCTTCACACTAGCCTCAAGATGCAGGTTTAGGGCTTATGCCCATTTTACAGAAAACTGAGGCTTCACGAGGTAAAATCACTTCCTGAGGTCACACGTTGTTCAGCGGCGGGGCTTCAGAGGGAATCTGCTCTTACTCACTCCTTGTGCTCAGAGGTCAGCGTTTGCAAGGACCCGGGAGGCTGTGAGGTCCAACCACCTCGTCGCCCAGAGGAACAGGGGGAAAGGGGTCTGTCCAAAGTCCCAGAGCACGTTAGTGCCACAGCCGGGCCGAGGGTTCGGGTCTGATGCGGCGAGAGGGCTTTGCTCCCTCAGAGACTCCCCGTATCTGGGGTGCTTGGGTGGGGGGCGGCGGGGTAGACACGACAGGCTGTGGGGGTGGAGGGCACGGAGCCCAGTGGGCAGGTGGTCACGGTGGAGGGGGAACACCTCTTCTCCCTGCCCGGGAGCGGCAGCTCCGGGCTCCTGCCGGTGTGAGTGTCTTCAATAATTCATTCGGGACAGAGCGGAGCCCGGAGCAGCGAGGGGAGGTAGGGTGGGGAATGTCACAGCCAGTGGCAGCCAATTCAGGCCAGCACCAGCACCAGCACCAGCACGTAGGAGGCAGGAAGTCAGCATGTCTGTGTCCTCAGGCCAAGCCCTCTCAGCTGCAGACCTGGGACCCGAGCTGGCCTCCACGTCCCTGCCTCCCGTCTCCGGTCTGGGGCACCGGATGTCTGCTCCAGTTGGGACAACCTGCCCCTTGGTTTCCTCTCAAGGGGTGGATACTCTTGGGGAAGGCAGTCTTTCCCCTTGTAGACCTGGGGGCTCCACAAGGCAGCGGCTGTGTCTGTACCCCCAGATCGGGGCACCCAGGGCAGAGACCAATCCTCTCCCGTCAGATCACCCCTCTTCCAGCCTCCCCCCTGTGATCACAGGGCCCCAGAAGCTCGAACTTGGGCTCCATCCGGAGCCATCCCCGCCCCCACCTCACAGCAGTCCGTAAGACCGGCCCTTCCTGGCTTCCACCTGGGCGCCCACCAGCCTCCCCCTGGGCGCCCACCAGCCTCCCCCCGCAGTGACCTGCTGGGACGGACGGACGGACACAGCTCTGCCCCCGTTTCCGCTCTTCCCTCTGCCTGGCCCCTTAGTGCCCGTCGGCACAGCAGCCAGTCCCCGCCCCTGCCCTGCGTGCTGAGCATCCGTGTGCCCCTGGCTGGTCACAGCCACTTCCCACCGTTCACACCACTGTCGGGGTCCCTGCTGACAGTCCAGGAGCGGGGTGGTGAGAGGGGGTGACTGAGAGGCCGTCTTTCTCGAGAGAGGGGTCTTCCAAACTCTGCGTGGACACTCTCCGTCCAGGGCACTCGGCGTCCCCGGAAGCAGGGAGGCTCTCATGGAAAAGGGCACGCTTTCTGGAGAAGCCGTTCTCGCTGGAAGCCAAAATTCATCTCCTGTGACTGCCCCATGCGAGCCTGATGCTTTCCGCACACTGGCCGGCGGGTGTCCAGCTGTCCCAGAGCGAGGAGGCTCCGGTCCAGAGCGGCAGCCGGCAGCCGGCAGCCCCCAGCTCCCAGCCCCCAGCCTCCAGCCCGCAGCCCCCAGCCCTCAGCCCACCACGGGCCCCCGACACCCACACCTGCAGCTCGTTGCCCGCCCTGGCGCTCGCCCCCACCTCTCATCAGCACTGGAGGGGGCTGCCGGGCTGGGCGCGGTGAGCAGATGGTCTCGTTTGTATTCTGAGTGGCCAAGCGGGACGGTGGCTTTCTCCGTGAGAACCCCGTCCTGTCTCCCAATTCCATCTTTATCACAACTCCCCCAAGCAGTACCAACAATGGGGATCAATCCGTCAGTGTGCATCCTCCGCTTGGGGCCCACAGTCCCTGTGGGGCTTTGCTGCACCCCAAGCATTTCAGCTCCCTGCCCACCCCCGGCCCATGCCCCATGCATCACTGCTAGGGACCTGGCCCTGCCTCCCCATCTGCCACCGCACCCCAAAAGGCCAAGTCCTAGGGCAGCTTCGCTTTGGCTGAATGTAGCCTGGGAGCAGAGGAATCCCTGGGGCAGGACACCGAGGACTGTTTCTGAGCTCAGAATTGCTTTTTAAAAAAAATATTTATTTTTTTAGAGAGAGGGGAGGGAGGGGAGGGAGAAAGAGAAACATCAAGGTGTGGGTGCCTCGAGTATGCCCCCTGCTGGGGAACCTGGTCTACAACCCAGGCGTGTGCTCTGACTGGGAATCGAACTGGTGACCCTTTGGTTCGCAGGCCAGCACTCAGTCCACTGAGCCACACCAGCCAGGGCTGCTTGAGTCTTATGAAGCGCCACGCAGGGTGGGAGAAAGGTTGCCACGCTTTCAGGGTGTGGGAACTGATCACTTTATCCCAGCCTCCAAATACTGACTACTCAGCCTCTTCCTCTTAGTGTTGACTAGCCAAGTGACCATGTGCAGCGGTACTGACCGCCCACCACTCCAGCTCCAACCTCCCAGCACTGATGGCCCATGCCCAGCCGTCAAATGTCAACGACCTATCACTGACCAGCACCCCGACAGCACAATGGCAATACGCTAATACACCCTCTCAATACTGCTCACCCGTCACCAGCATCTCTACGCCAGCATACAGAAACGACCCTCGCTACAGATCCTCCCAACCTGGCCACCCCGGATGAATCACCCCAAACCACCCTCTGCTGGACATCTGAGATTCCGCCCAACCAGGAGCCCCCTCCTCAGTCACAGTCACCTGTCGCTGTCTGCCGGGCCCTGTGCAACCCCTCAGCTGTCTGCTGGCCACAGCTGGACTGCCCTGCCCCTGCCCGGGCACTAACCTGGATTTCCACCGGCTCCTGGGACCTGTCTGCTCAGCCAGCGGAGGAGCCGCTGGCTCCCCAGTCTCCCCCCTCTCCACCTGACCAGGCCGAGGACTCATGCGGCCGGTACCGCCCCGCGGAGTGGGGTTTGCCTGGGGAGGGCCTTCCTCACCGTCCCAGGGCTGTTCTGGAAGAAGCCGCGCTGCTGCTCGCTGGCCGCCTCCATCAGCCCCCTCCCCCCACCCAGACGGGGGCGTTAGTTACTAGCAGTGACGGTTGTGAAGGGTCCAGGCTCCGGGCTGGGTTGGTCTCACAGGGACGCCTCAAGACTGCTGCCTTTGACGTGGCAGTGGGTGGAAGGCGGTGCCTCTCCCTGCCCGGTCCCCTCCGGGAGCCAGGGTTCAAGGTGAAGTCGTCAAGAGAGGCTCCGAGAGGGGGCAGGGGATAGGACGGACTGGGACTACGGGCCCAGTGACGGGAGGACACTCTGTCCCTGCGCGCCCTGGCCCAGCCCTCCTGGCCTAAGGGGCGGGAGGCGCTGTGCCCACCCGCACTCTCTATGGGGCCCGCCCGGGGACCTGCACGGCCGGCTGTGACCGCTTGCCTGCGCCAACCTTGGAGCCGGGGGCCGGTGACCCCACACTCCAGGTGGGAAACTGGCTCCTGGATTTGACCCTGACATGTGTGTCCATGATCAAGTTTCCCCATAATTCCAACAGGGGGCGCTGCTGCTCCAGCTGCCCTGAGCGGGGACTCTCCGGGCCCCTCCCCTCCTTGCAGGAGGGGTTGGCCAAGCTTGTTGGCCAAGACTTCCGGATTCTGGACCCTGTCTCTGCTCTCTAGCCCCACCTTGGGGATCCAAGGAGAGTTACCATCTGCCCAGAGGGTGGTCGGGAGGACCCTCACACCAGGGCATGAAGGGAGAATGGGCTCAGGGGCTGGAAAGCTGTCCAGGGCCCTCTGGCTTGGACAGAGGACAGATCGGGGGAAGCACAGGGCTCTGGGAGGTGAAGGAATTGGAGGTGAAGGGGATGGGAGGCAGCCTGGAAGCTGAGACACCTTTCATCCCTCCTACCTGCCACCCCCAGAGCACAGGGCAGAAACTCTCAGAGTGATGGTGTAAGGACCACCCATCCTCACTAGAACGTCCTGAGCGGGTGGGAAGGAGACAAGGTTCTGCTGAGGTTCCTTGCGGTGGCAGGTGTCTCGGAGGCTGTGCGTCTAAGGCTGACCCGGCGGCAGCCACGGGCCGTGAAGTCTACGGCAGCAGCGAGGATGACAGGGATGGTTAAGACAGGGCTCCTGGTGGACAGGCCCTTGCTGTCCAGTGGAGGAGGTGGGACTGTCACCCAAGAAACCATGGGACACCTGGAGCATTCACGGAGCCTTCCCTTGTGGACATTCACACGCATTCACACACGCGCGCATGCACACACTCAAGGAGACGGCTCGAGTGTGCGGTGGCTGGATGGGACAGACCACAGGAGGTCACGCCCAGAAGGCTGTCGACAGCCGGGAGGGAGTTAGTCCGGATCTCAGCATCGCACAGGGTGTGGGTTCCCGGAGAGGAGGGGGAGAAGGCATTCCACGCAGAGGGAACCGCCTGTGGGAAACAGGGAGGGGAGAGTGTGGGGGCCCGGGAGACAGGCGCCAGCCCCGAGGAGCCGAGAGCGCAGGTGGGATGGGGAGGAGGCTGACGAGGGGGTGGTCAGCGACCTCTGTTTCAGGGCATGAGGGGTGTGTTCTGATCCCCAGATCTGAGTATACGGTGTGATTGGCTGTGCGTGCTTAAGCACCTGATGGGGCAGGGTGCTTTAGATCCGGGTCACCTTGGGAAAGCAGGTGTTTTGAGTAGCTGGGCCTTTTCCTCTCGTGTTTTTCCCAGTTGCAGGCCAATCAGTTAGATTCTGGGGTCATCTTCCGGGAACCTGCCTCCCCAGGGGCAGAAGGATTGAGGGCAACACTTCCCCGGGACCTTGGTTTAGCCCCTGGCACCCCTGAGGCACAGCCACCCTGGTGTCCTGCCTCCTGATTTTGCCCTCTTGCCCTAGGCTCTAGTTAAAACCCAACCCCATTCCTGCTGGTCCCGGGGCTGCCCCCAGCAGGACAGAAATCAATGTGCAATTTGCTATTTGTAGATATCCTTTCCCTGCCGATCCCTGACACCAGAGGGTCCTGACCAAGGGCCCTGCCTCTGTCCTCAGTCAGAGGACCTGGAACTCTGCCCAGCCACGGGGGGAGCCTGGCAGTGGGGTGGGGGCGGGGCAGAGGGAAGGCACGTGTCACAGCCCAGAGGACCCTGCAGAGGCCAGAGATAATCCTCTACCTGGATAAGATCTTTAAAAAAAAAAAGCAAGCCCTGGCTGGCGTAGCTCAGTGGATTGAGCACAGGCTGAGAACCAAAGTGTCGCAGGTTCGATTCTCAGTCAGGGTACATACCTGGGTTGCAGGCCATGACCCCCAGCAACCACACATTGATGTTTCTCTCTCTCTTTCTCCCTCTCTTTCTCCCTCCCTTCCCTCTCTAAAAATAAATAAATAAAATCTTAAAAAAATAAAAACAAAGGTTTTATTTTATTTATTTGTTTTTGGAGAGGGAAACATCCATGTGTGGTTGCCTCTCACGCGCCCCCTACTGGGCAGGCTGGCACTCAACCCACTGAGCCGCACCAGCCAGGGTGGGAATGTGTATTTTCAAGAAAGACCTCCAAGGAATTCAAAGAGCATTGGTGCAAGTATTGCTGGGAATTCACAGCATTAGCTGCTGTCAGCCTCCCTTCCACTCGTGTAGCCTTATTTACCTTTTCTTTGCCTCAGTGGCCTCATCTGTGAAATGAAGGCAATAATAGCTTTGGCCTCCTACGGGAGGATTAACAGAGCATGGGGTTTAAGTCGAAGCCTAGCATCGGATAGGCACTCCATAAGTGATTGCTGATCACAGTAGCTGAGTAAGCCAGCCCCAGAGCACAGGCCTTCCCCAGGGGACCCTGGGTAGGTGAGCCTGGTCCCTGTCCCCTCCCACTGCACTCTGGGGGCCGTGACCTATCATCTCCTGGCTGGTGGGTGAGAGAGGCTTCTCAGGAGGGTATGCGAGCGTGGGCTGGACCCCCAGGGGTGGAGGAAAACCAGACTTGGACTCCCTAGGGGCTTGGACCTGCCAGCCAGGTTGCTGCTGGAGGAAGCTGTCAGATGCTTTCCATCGGAGGGGTCTGGGAGGGGCCCCAGCGAGAGCTTAGGCACCCCCAGGTGGTGAGTTCCTCCTGTTACAGGGAAAGCCACAGAGAGCCCGGGGTATGGGGTGGGGGGAGGGTGATCAGGCAGAGGGAAGCTGGATGCTCCCTCCTGCTGGAGGCAGGTGATCAATGTCAGCCCCACAGCCCCACCCCTTCCTGAAAGGGGCTGGAGGTGACCACTACTCACCTGACACTCGGGAGACCCAGGGCATAAACAGTTCCAGGAGTGGATTTCAGCTCAGCCTACCTGGGTGTCTTTTTTTCTACTGTGTTGAAGTATAATTTACATACAATAATATGCTCACATTTTCAGTGTTCAGTGTGATGGGTTTTGACAAATTTATACACACACATAAGCACCGCTAAATCAGGACACAGAACAGCTTCATCATCCCCAAAGGCTCCCTCGCGCCCCTTCCCCGTCGATCCCCACCCTTCCCCCCCGGGCCCCAGGCAACCACCGATCTGCCTTCTGTCACTACGGGTTAGCTCTGTCTGCTCTGGAGTGTCACGGAAACGCGTCTGTGTGACATGTACTCTGGAAATGCTCCTCGCTTTCCAGAAAGGGATCCATCCGCGCTGTTGTTTTGTCAGTGTACAACGCTTTAGCGCTGGGGAGGGTCCCATCGTGTGACCACGTGACCGTCTGGCCCACGGTCGACGGGCGCCTGCGTCGTTTCCCGGTTTGGGCCGCTGTGGACAGAGCTGCTATGAATACGTGTGCACAAGTCTTTACGTGAAAATATGCTTTTTTTTTTTCTCTTTCTTGGGGAAATAAGCTAAGAGGGGAATGACTGGATCCGCTGGCGAGGGTGTGTCTCATCGACCCGCTGTTTCCTGAAGCAGCTGCATCGCCGTGCATTTCCACGGCCGGTGTGTGAGAGTTCCCGTGGCTCCCCGGCCTCGCCAGCCCTTCGCTCGGTCAGCCTTCTCGCGAGCGTGTCGTGGGAATCGTGGTTTTACTTTGCGTTTCCCTGATAATGAAGGATGTTGAGTACCTTTTTCATAGGCATATTGGCCATTCTATATTTTCCTTCCAAAATCTAAAGATAGATTTTTGTCTGCTTATTATCGAGCGGTGCGAGGAGTTCGCTGGATACTAGCCCTTTGCCGGATACGTGGACGGCAAGTTCGCCCCCCAGGCTTGCCTTGTTATCTCCGTAGCTGTCTAGACCTTGACTCTGCTTGCTCCTCGAGTGCAGTCTGGAGTGAGTTACTGAGTCTTTCTGACTCCTGGTTTCCTCTTCAGCAAACGGGGAGAATGGTAGATCCCACACAGAGGTGGCATGACATTGAACTCAGTTCACGTCTGTAAAGTGCCTGAACCAAGCAGAGGTCCTCGACTCACGGTGGCCAGTACTGCTGGTATTCTCGGAGAGTTTGCGGCCTTTCCTTCCCCCCTCCTGGATCTGGGCCTGATGGAGTGACCTCTCTGTCATGGTCATCTGGCTCCCGAGGTCCCATGGGTAGCCAAGGCAGGGGCGGGATGGGGGTGGGATGGCCAGTGCCATCATTCTGTGTGACGCTGGGCCTCTAAGTCATCCTGGCTATTGGCCAGACACACAGATTTGGGGACCACAGGGGCTGGGCCCAGGGGTCCCCCCCCTGAAGCTTCAGAGGGAGGAAAAGCATCTCTGGGGACCCACAACTCCCACCTGGTGGACCCACAATTGTGATTGCACACCCACAGTCCCTTAGTTTCCAAATCTACACAAGCACACGCGTGCCATCCCGTCAGACCCCCCCCTGCCACCTGCACAAATTCAGACATTCACACCAAAAGCGAAACGCAGTGAGCACCTACTCCCAACCCCCGCTGCCACTGATCAAGAGTGGCAGGCTCGCTGGCCAGACCATGTATAATTCAGAGATTTGGCCCAAAATAGTTCTCTTCGGGCTCAGCCTCCTGGATAGGGGAGGCGGGCCAGCGAGAGCAGCAGAAGGAGTGGGGACAGTGACCTCAGCCCCCAGGAAGATCCCAGAGCCTGCTTCTCGCTCCAGGGGTCTGGGCGGAGCCTGGGGAGAGTGGGGAGCTTGAAGAGCCCCCTGTAGGGCTCCCCGCCACGTGGAGGGGCCCCTTTGTCTCCTTTCCCCACTCACATCCCCACATCCACCCACCTGGAGAGACAGGGGCCCCTGAGGGGCGGCTGGGAGAGCCACCAGGTGAGCTGCCCCGGCCGTGTCAGGCCGCTGCCACCTCCCGGGGCCCGGAGGCCCCACCCGCATGTCTCTGGCTCCCTGACACTCCCACGGGCCCCGGTGAGAGGGACGCTGCTCGGTCCTCCGGCGTCTTTGTCCCGGGCCTCCCGTCTCCATCTCACCAATCCATTAGTTAAGTCCACAAATATTTACTGAGCACTCACCCGGACGAGGCTGGGTCGCAGGACAGCGGAGGGCACTCGGGCTGTGTGGACAGAGGCTCACAGCTTGCTGAGGAGGCAGGACATTCACAGAAAGGACAAGCACCGGTCAAGGGAGGGACAGGCCGCAGGGGTCACGGGCAAGGGCTACAGGGAGGCTTCCTGCCGAAGGCCTGCCTTGACCAGGGGCCTGCCTGGGTGGAGGGTGTTACTCGGGGAGAGAGACAGCAGGAGGGGGTGGTGTGAGCTGGGTGAGGGGCTGGGAGGGACGAGGCTGTCTGGGTGTTAATAATACTGGCTGGTGGAAGTGGGGGTCATGTGAGGGCGTCACGGGTCTGGCCTGGTGTGTCCTCCATCCTTCCACAGTCAATAAGACAGAGACTTCGCCATATTCAATCCCCGGGGGTCCCCACCGAGGTTCTCCCCCTCATGGTGGTAACTGCGCTGCCTTCAGTCAGCCTGTGTGGGTTCACATCAGGACGTCGCTGCTGCATCGTCCCATGACCTTGGGTAAGTGACTTACCTGTACCTGTCTCCTCACTTGTTCAGTGGTGTTAATAGTAGTCGCTACCTCACGGCCTGGTTGAAGAGATCCGTGAGAAAGGCGCTTGCGGCCCTTAGCCTTGCAGCCATCCTGAGGGCCTCCCACGTTCTCCCCCACACCGCACACAGAGAGAAGGATTATCTTCAGCAGAAAACGAGAGGGCTTCCTGGCAGAGGAAGGCTTTGAGGGAGGATTTGATTCGTGGTACCTGACTGCAGTCACCTAGCGGCAAAGGGCCGCTGCCCGCAGTGGTGTGGGGGCCGCGTCCCGTGGCACCCAACACTCCCACGATGCCACGGGAGTCCCAGGGGCCTTGATTCCGCTTTGCTGTGGTTTCGCCCTGAACAGTCGGTGTATGGGTTGCGTTGACCCGAAGTTCTGGTGGGGCCCTTCCTCCTTTCTGCCTCTGTCCCCCCACCCATCGCTTTGGGCCCCTGTCCCCACCCCTCCATCACTCCCTGCCTCCACCTCTCTTAGTTTTGCTCATTTTGTCTTTCCCGAGTCTCATCCGCCCTCCCTCCCTTCTCCCAAGTCTCAAGTTGTGATCCCATCTTTCCTCTCCCTCCTTTGCTCTCCAGGGGCCTCGCTCAAAGACTCTGCACTCTCTTCCTGGGACTGGAGGCACCTGGGGTGGGGGTGGGGGTGGGGGGGTCCCTGCCCCCGAGGGGCCCACCCCTGGCCAGCCATATCCATCAGGGCTTCCTTCAGAGGGAGGGAGACATCAATGACTCTGCTCCCAGCCTCGCGAGTGCTGCTAATATTAGCCCGGGAAGGCAGCTCACTGATGGATTAGGAGAAATTAAGGATTCAAATTCTGTAATTTGAATCGGAGGGCCTTGCTTGCTGACAGCTCATACTTCCCCAGAAATTAATGAGTGAAGGAGGGACGGGCGGGATGGCAGCGCCGGCTTTCCTCTGTGACAACATCATCTCCCCCGTGATCCGTGATCTGTGCCTTTGAAACCCCCCTCCCCGAGCAGGCACCTGCCTGGAGGGCCGGGGTCCTGTTTGTCAGCAGATCTCGTCCCCAGACCCTCGTGGGTCCCAGAAATTCCAGGGCTCCGGGCTCCGGGCTCCTCACGCCCAGCAGAACCCGGGCTCCGGCCGGCTTGGCGTTCCCGCTCAGGGAGAGGCGAGGGGAGGCTGGGACGGGCAGGCTGCACGTGGGGCAGGGCAACCCTGGCCTCCTGCCCACCCCGGCTGTGGGCAGCCAGCACGCGTCTGACCCTGTCTTCTCTGGACCCCGGTCTGTGAAATGGACATAATAACCGCCCCCCACCTTGGGGGTGTTGTGAGGTGCAAGGTGCAAAGGATGGTTACGGTCTCCCCCTCTCCCTCCCTGCCTCTTCTCTCTGTGCATCTCCGTTGTGCTGCGGACCTTCAGGATGCCCGGCAAGGTCCCCACAGCCAAACCACGCCCCGACCTCCACCGGGGCTTTGCCCTAGTGCGACGGAGGGCTCCTGGTCTCATTTCTTCACCATCTTTTCTGCCAAGCCTCGAAGTTCCAGGTTATCCCAGCAAGGGGGTGTCCTGTCTCTCAGACCAGTTGCCAGCTTCCCCAAGGCCACATGCACTGGCCCTGTGCCTGGCACTCAGTAGGTACCCAATAATTAATAAACAGATTTAATCAACACCTTCTATTCCCTTCGTGCCTGCCTCACTGTCCCCCAGCCCATGCCCTCCAGGTGCCCCGTAAATGCTGGCTGCTGATGGGCAGGCGCCAGAGTCTGCCAGGGCCCGGCCAGGCCCCCCCGGGGTCCCCATGCCTGTGTCCTGGTGGGCAGGTGCAGGGGGCATGCTCACACCTGCTGTGGGTAGCCCCCCAGGGCACCTTCTCTGAAATGGCATCTTTTAAGCAATTTTCTAAAGTGTTGTTGGCACAGGGTTTGTGAGGGTGACTTCACCTTTGGGACACACCCTGCCCCCCCCACCGCCCTCCCGCCCCAGTCCTGGGCTCACTCTGTCTACTCGGCACCTGGCTGAACCCTGGCTCAGGGGTGAGGAGGGACATCCTTAGCGGGCGGGGCAGACAGGTGCCGCAAGGCTGGGAGCCCACAGGTCCTCACAGGAGTGGCCACCGAGGAGGTGGAGCCGGACTTCCTCCAGCCTCGCGAGAGCCAGGGTACACGGGGAACCAACGGAAATGGCTCCCTTCGGAGCTGGAAGGGGCCTCAGGACCAACTGGCTCTTTGACATCTGGGGAAACTGAGGCTCAGAAAGACCCATTGGCCGTTACATCCCAACTGTTTGTCCAGCAGGGAGAAGGCTGGCAGGGTGATCCCCAGAGCAGATAACACCAGATCCCTCGAGAAGGCTCTGCAGAGTTCTGGAAAATCAGATGCTCTTTCCAGTTCTGCTTCCTCGGGCTAGTGTCTGAGCAAAGGTTTTCTCCCAGGTGGGCTGGGGCTAGAGGCTGAGGAGGGAGAGTGGCAGAAAAACAGCTTTTTAAGTGACTCAGAGCTGCGTTGGGCAGGAAACACGGCCACTGGAATCCTGTCCAACCCCCTCCCTGCCTCCCCCCTCCCCCCTCCATCATTCTTCCCCACCCTGCTTTCCTGGGAAGCCACCCAGTCGGTGTCCCTTTCCCCGCTGAGGCTCGCCCGGATCCAGGCTGACCCCGAGGGAGGGGGCGCTCGGGGGAGTGACTCAGAAGCACCCACTGCCCTTGGAGGCTCAGGGGCTGGCGGGCTCCTGCCTCACGTCCCCGTGCCGGCCCTGCGGCCCCCGGGCCCTCCGGTGCCCGGATCGCCTTTTCCCAGATTCAATTAAAACGGTGTTGGGAGCAAGGCTGCAATAATCACATAATCATTTTCTCCGGGAAAGTCACTGGCTGGAGCTCGATGTGAAAGCCGGGCTGGAAATTGAATCTGAGGGGCAGCGGCGGGGGGCAAGGGGCCGGGGTGGCGGCAGCCCTTCAGGGGTCGGGCGTTCCCTGTGTGGGCAGTGGGGGTGCCACAGCCCCCATGCCCACTGTCCATCACCACCTCCCTCAGGCCCTCAGGTCACACACGTCTTGGGGGCTGCAGGGCTCCCAGGCCACGGGGAATGGGGTGGGGGTGGGGGGACAACAGGCCCAGAGCCCTAGTGCCCTCAGACTTTCTCAAGTCACAGAGCTAACCCGCCCGGAGGGGTTGAGCAAAGCTGGGACTCCAACTAGGCCTTCTTTTTCTTTTTCTTTTCTTAAGCTTTTGTTTATTTATTTTTAGACAGAGTGGAAGGAAAGCGGGGGCGTGGGGAGAGGGAGAAAAACATCAGTGTGAGAGAGAAACATGGAGTAGTTGCCCCTTGCACGCCCCCCAACCGTGGGCCTGCAACCCGGGCCTGCGCCCCGACCGGGAACAGAACTGGCGACCTTTCGCTTTGCGGTACGACGCTCAGCCCACTGAGCCACACCGGTCAGGGCCAGCTCTCGTAACTCTGCAGCCAGCGCTCTGTCTCCACCCCAGGGCTCCTGTCTCCCGCGAGGGAAGCCTAGTACCCACAGCTTCACCCTCTCCTAGTCCCTGCCCACCCTCTCCCGTCCTGTCCTGTCCACCCCCCCCATCTCCTGCAGTTCCCTGGGTGGGTCCCCCCGCATTCCCCGCATGCAGTGGGAGCCCTGTGCTCCCCGAACTGAGATGCCCATGCTGGGTCGCACTGTCCTCTGCGGTGTCCTTCCTCCGAGCGCTAGCCTGGGGATCAGAATATCTGCCGCGTGTGGTGGCTCGCTCACTTCTTCCTTCTTTCTGATCTCCAGCAAAGATTCCCTGTGTCCTTATTTCACGTGAGGACCCGAGGGACAGACAGAGCAGCAGCGGCCCTCGGGTCCCCGTGGCAGATAGGGGACCCGACCACCGAGTCAGCTTCAGAGAAGGGCCCTCACCTGCGTGTGGCCGGGGCGGGGGGGGGGCAGGGGGGAGGGCTTCTGAGCGCGCTCCAAGCCGAGGCCTCGGAGCCGAGGACGGGTGGGTGTGTTTCCCCAAGGGGAGCTCGAAGGCTGGGAAGCAAGGCGCAGCCGAGTGTGGTGTAGGGCGAGCTGAGGTCTCCATTTCCTCGACTCGAGAACGGACTCCCGGCTCCGGCGGCCTCACGGGATTCCGGGGACCGACGGATGTGGCTGTGCTCTGAGAGACGGAACATTCTTCTGTTCAGCCGAGCATTGGGAACGGAGGGCGCTGGTCCTCCACCCGAACCAGGGGGCAGAGTCTGAGGGGCCGTGGGTCGGTGGGCAGGGCTGGGGGGAGGTGGGAGGAACAGGAACACAGGATTTGCTCTGCGGACCCCTCGTGGTTCCTTGGGACTGGGCGCCAGTGACCCCGCATGGGGGTGCCTTGACCACCAGACTGGGTGTGTGTGTGTGTGGGTGGGGGGGGACTACGGAGTGGGCAGCTGCTGGCAGGGCTAAGCCTGGCCCCTGTGGCCAGCGTCCAGCTTCCACATAACATACCTTCTGGGCTCGGGCACGCCCTGAGAGTCAAGGTGAGATTCTGACGGGACCTACTCCCCTCCCTGCACCTCCCAGCCAATCAGTACCTGGTCTGCCCTCCCTGCCTTCAGCGGGGACTCTGGAACGGACTGGCTGGCTAAGAGAGAAGCCCCTCTTCCAGCCTGGCAGAACCGCCCACCCCCAAGGGGGCTCTGGAGGAGACCTAGCCATGGGCAGGCTTCGGGTCTCCCTCTCGGGTGGCACCAACCACTGGGCATCCGGCCCCTTGGGCCCTGCTCAGCCCATGCGTGTGGCCCCAGTGCCCTTCCTGGCACAGCTGGCCTGGTCAGCAGCTGCAGGGGTGAGTCACAGCTCTCATTAGAGCTTAATTAATCAATTGAGTTAATCAGACAGCTGGGATGTGCTGTGGTTGCAGATGGGGTCAGGAGAGAGAGAGAGAGAGAGCCAAAGCATGAAGGGCCAGGTCGGGGGGCCTGGGGCTGCGGGGGCCGAGGCTGGTGGCAGAGCGCGGTGGGCTGGCGAGAAAGCAGGGTGCTGGCCAGGGCCACACCTGAGGTCCCTGGAAAGGAGGGCGAATGGGCTCAGCGAAGGCCCACGATGGGCCCTTCTGAGAGCGACCTTTGCTGGGGGCCGGAAGCAGGGCCTCGGGAAGGAGAAAGCAGAACCTCTTCCACCCCTGGCTTCCTCTCTTGTTTTGCTTTTTAAAGATGATTTATTTATTTATTTATTTATTTATTTATTTTTAGAGAGAAGCGAAGTGGGGAGAGGGAGAGAAAAATCAATGTGCAAGAGATACATCGGTCGGTTGCCTCTTGCACGCCCCTAACTGGGGACCTGGCCCGAAACTCGGGCGTGTTCCCGCCCTGATTGGGAATCGAACCAGCGACCTTTGGACTCGCAGGCCAGCACTCGATCCGCTAAGCCACACCAGCCAGGGCTTCTCTCTCATTGTTTGTCTGGTCACATGTGTCTCTGGAAGCTGTCTGAAATCCTTATTTGAGTGGAGTAGGGGGAAAGAGAGAAAAGAAACCCAAAAAGGTGTGTCCTCACATTCCCCGTGATTCCAGTGATGGAGGAAACCAGACGTCTCCTGGGACTGCGGACAGAGACCCAGACCCAGAGACAGGAGAGACCTCGTCTCTCCGGGTGAGTGGCTCGGGCTCTGGACATCTGGGCGGGGGGATGGGCAAGGGCCGGAAGGACCGGAGCCAAGGTTGGGCGGGAGTCCAGGAAGAACACGGGGAGGCTGGGAGTACTTGAGCGTAGTTTACACTGTGATTTGCAAAATGTTGTTTCATCTGTTTTTTCTTACACCTGACCTTGGAATTTACTTGGAGGGGGGTAGGGTCGGGGTGTGGACAGGACAGGACAGGACAGGACAGGACGTGTGAGGGTGGGAAATGTATTCAGAGAGGACTCGTGGACATGGACACACCCGCCACAGACCCTTCCCTCCAGGGGCTTACAGTTCCCACAGGGCGACAAGCTAAGTGCAGTCTCGAGTGACCCAGAGCCTGAGGCTATAAGAAATAAGGGGACAGACATGCAAGGAATTATGGGAGATGGACTCAAGGAGGGCAGTTTTTGAGGAGGCCGTGAAAGCCTTCACAGAGGGGGTGCATGTGAGCCAGGCCTTGCAGATGGGTAGGATTAAAATTTTTTTAAAATTGATTTGAGAGAGAGAGAGTGGAGAATACGTGTACATATGCAGGTAAGTGTATATGTATTTGGGGGGGTGTATATATGTGTGTGTGTTTGTGAGCATGTGTGTGTCTGGAGCAGCGGTTCTTGCTCTTTAAGGAGTCACAGATGCCTCTGAGCCTTGACAAAAGCTTAGACCCCCAGCTTAGAAAAATTCTCGTTCTCAGGGGGCACAACACCCGCAACGACGGAGAGCAGGAGGTGTGTTCACAGATCTTCTGGAGCCCGTCGATGGACCTCCTAGCGCTCAGATCTCTTAAAGCCCCAGCTCTCCCCGAGCTGAAGAGTTTTGCAAAATCTGTGACTGAGGGCTCACCGCGGTTCCCAGGACCTGGCAGGTGTGCTGAGGGCACGAGATCCTGGGCTTGGTGCCTCTCCCCACACCCTTCTCCTGGCGGGACAGTTCCGCAGCCAGAACAGGGTTGGGGGGGGGATTGTGGGTAATAGCAGCTAAAGCCACTTGGGCCCAGGCGCGAGAGTTCCAGGATGCCAGGCCCCTTCCTTCCCTGGCTCCCAGCACCAGCAGAAAGCGTTGGCCCAGCCCTGGGAGGTCTGCGTCCCTGTCAGCACCAAGAGTCTTTCGCCTTGCTCAGAAATAGGCTGCCCTGGCTGGTGTGGCTCAGTGGATTGAGCTCGGGCTGAAAACCAAAGTGTCGCAGGTTTGATTCCCAGTCAGGGCACATGCCTGGGTTGCAGGCCATGACCCCCAGCAACTGCACATTGATGTTTCTCTCTCTCTCTCTCTCTTTCTCCCTCCCTTCCCTCTCTAAAAATAAATAAATAAAATCTTTAAAAAAAAAAAGAAAGGGGAGTGTCCACCCCGGGTCCTGCCCAGCAGAACTAGGGACCTACAGTGGGCCCGTGGAGGGACCGTCACGACCATCAGTCGGCCTCCCCCCGGGGAGTCTCCAGCGGGGCATCGTGGGCCCCTTGAGTTGACGAAATTCACCCCGCACACAAAGGGACGCTCTGCCTTGAATTCCACAGGGGCACACTTTGCCCTCTGCCTCCAGGGTCCCCTCCCTGCTGCCAGAGAGGCAGAAGCCCCTTGCCTGTGGGCGACCGATTCCAGATCTCTGCTGGCCCAGCACGGTAGCCAGGCAGCACCCACGGCAACCGAACCCTTGGAATGTGGCTAGTGCCACATGTGAAACTGACGGTATTTTAAACATACTGATTACATTTAAAAATAAATTCAATTCCCCTGTTTCTTGTACTTTTTTGATGTGGCTACCCGAACCCTTAACAGCGCGTGTGTGGCGGGCACTAAATTTCCATTGGACAGAACCGCTCTAGGCAGCAGCGGCCCCGCCCCCTGTGCGGTGTTGGGTGCTCAAACCTCACAAAACCTCTGAGATGAAACTGAATGTCAACCGCAATTGAAAAAAAAAAAGTGAACTTTGTGAGATGAGAGGAATGGGGGTTACGAGCCTTCATGCTGCAGATAAGGAAGGTGGGACTCTGGGAGGTCGAGTGACTTGGTCAGACTGGAGGGGTGGAGGCCGGGTTTTCCTGACTGCGGAATGGAGACCACCTTCCAAGGCGATCCAAGAGATGCCCCTTTCTCCACACACTGGTGCTGAGCCGCTCAGCTCCCCCGGCCCCTGCCACAGCCCCTCTCCCCTTCGCCCGCTCTGGGAACCTGCTGGAAACTACCCCCGACAACCCCGTTGAGACATGGCCCTTGGCCCTCCGCTAAGACCAGAGCCTAGTCAAAGCCGGTGCCCTTGTCCTGCCGGGACAAGGACGCTCCTTTGTACCTGCCGCCCTTCATGTGGGTGCCCAGGGCAAAAGAAGCAATGGCCGCTGCTCCCGGGGACAACCCCCGCCCCATCCTCAGCCTGGGCTCCACCCCTTAAGCCTCCTGTGTATACAGGAGTACGTTCAATGAGGCTAAAGGATTGTTTCTTTAATTTCCACCCCCCCCTTGCCGTCCTTCGTCCCTGGAACACGATAAAAATACCCAGCATTGATCTTCTTTTCTTCCCCTTCTGCCAGGGTAATGTTTACCCAGGTGTCAATCAGGAGAAGAATTTGGCTTCCTAATTTCTCTTCCCCTCCCCGGGGGCTGCGTGTCTCCCTGCCTCACATGGACACTGAGCTGGAATCAAGGTTACTAATAATCCCCTAGCACACACAGACACTGAGAGCACATATATTAAAGTCACATATTGATTTATATTTTCAGGTCCCTCTGCCTTTCTGCCCGGCCTCAGCCTTTCTCTCTGCCAAGGAGAAAAAAGAATTACACAGCTATATTTATCACCAAGATGGTTCGTGTAAAGAGCATTGTGTCCGAAGGTAATGCCCACCCTCTCCGCCCTCTTCGGGGATATTTTTTAGAACGAGTGTGGCATTGCCTATTCATAAGCATTTATCTTTTGTTGTCCGTTCTTTAACTTTTCTGTGAAGAAAGTGGTGAGAGATTTAAGGCAGACTGTTGGAAGGACTTTCTGACCTGACAAACGGTGCCTGCCACCCCCAAGGAGGCTGGTGGGGTTGTCTTGCCAGCAGAGGTACTCCTGTTGTCGGTGGGGGTCAGGCTGGGTAGGAAGCTGTGTAGAAGGTGGGGCAATGGGCTCATTCACTTTTAGAGGTTCCCCGCCAGTTCACACAGGTCCTCAGGATTCGTGGCTCGCTGCCCATGGTCCCATTCCACAGCTGGGAAAACCAAGAGGCTGAGGAGTGAGTGCACTTCCCCCTGGAGCTCCGTATTCCACATCAGCCCTGACATTCCGTCTAGACTCTGAGCTTGTTGGGAAAAAACCAGACGCTTTCCTCCAGGCCTGGGCGGCTCCTGCCCTGAGGAGTGGAGATGGGGCACAGTTGTCTGGGAGCAGGTGGTGGTGGTGGCGGAGGCCAGGAGGAAGCCAGTGCGGAGATTCTTGTTCTTTAAGGTGAGACGGGGGAGGAAGGGCTCTCGGAGCTCTGAGCTCAGAACGCCTGCCACTCTGCCGGCCGAGCTGCTATTTAAAAATGCCAAACTGTTTGACTCTGGTTCCCTCAAGAGGCCCGGGGGATGGAAGCAATGTTGAGCGTGGAGACCCACCTGCGAACTCTCACCACCTTCTGAATGCCTCCCGGTGAGTGTCCTTCCCACTCACATACCTCAGCTCCTTTATTATTCATAGCTGCTCTGGGAGGCAGAGGGTGTCGGCCCCATTTTACACATGGGAAAGCTGAGTTTCAAGAACCCGCCCAGCCTCACAGGGCTGGGCCAAGGCAAGCCTCCGCCACCGCCGGGTTTCCTGATCCCCCTGCTGGGCGCTCAGCCTCACTGCTGCGGCAGAGGCAGGCTACGGCGGCCTCCGGGGCCCTGCAGCCTCCCTCCCTGGCCCCGCCTGTGGCCCTGGCCCTGGGCTCACCTCCAGGCCCAGCTGACTCTCCATCCTTGGTTCCAAGGCTCCTCTTCTGGTGGTGCCCAGACTCGCCGGGGGATCCTGACCCCGTCCTGCTGCCTTCCCAGCCTCTGCCAGGCACGCTGGGCGGCCGCCGGGCTGGCTGCCCGCTGCCTTCCCTTTGGTGCGTTCCAGTAACTTGACTGAGTTGCTTCCAACCAGGGTCCCTCACTTCATTGTGGAACCTACTTTACCCCGTGGCCAGGACTGAGAACTGACCTCTGTGGGCGCCACTCTGTGCCACCCAGGGCAGGGCGCTGTCCTGCCCGTTTCTGACCCCACAACAGCCCTGCAAGGGAAAGGCAGAGCCCCGGATTTTACCGACGAGAAAACCGAGGCCGGGGAGCACAAGGGACTTTTCCTACGTCACCCAGAGGGCAAAAGGTGTTACAGAGATTCCGTCAAGTCCGTGTGACCCAAAATCCCACAGTCCTGGCTTTGGAGCTCACTCCCACCGCCGGGCTGTTCCCCTCAAACAGTGCTGGTGAGGGCCACGGAGGGCGGGGGGTGGGGGCGGGGGTGCCAGACAGCTCAGGGCGCGGCATGAATCAGCAACGAGGACCCTCCCGGATAACTTTTCCCATTGAAAATCTGTTTCCCTCGCAGCCACGGGTGATGTATGGCTGGAGCTGATGAGAAACGTGCAGCGGAATGGAGGCAGGCAGCGCGGGCGCCCGGGCAGCCTGGCGTGGGCGGGCGGGGGGGGGCAGCGCGGCATTGAGATTCCGCGGGACGCGGAGGGGGCGGAGGGGGGCGGGGCGGCGCAAGCCCTGACGCGGGCCGGGTAATTGATCTGGAGGTGCCAATTTGCAGCAACTAAATATTTGGTTTCTGCCTCTGCCTGCTCCGCACTCTGCTCAAACAAACTTCAATTAAAAGTGAAAAGGGAGGGACGCTGGGTGGGGGGTTTCGGCGGGCCCGGTTCCCTGCGGCCTGATCGATGGCGTGGAGCCTGCGGGTTGCGGAGCGCTGCGGCGCGGGGGCGGGGGACCGTCATCGGCCAGGGTGGGGAGGCGGTGCGGGGCTGGCGCCCTGGTCCGGATCAACGGGCGCCCGGTGCGCCCGGCCCAAGAGAAGCAGCACTTCGAGCCTGGGGCAGTGGCTTAACCTTAGTTGGCGGAGCAGAGGTGCCCACTGTGTGCTGGGAGGGGGACACAGGTAGCGCTAGCCGACACCCCCACTCCAGACGGCCAGCCCTGTGTGCAGGAAGCGGGGAAGGAGCAAGCCCAGGGCGCTGCACCCCCTCTCCCAACGCGCCCACTACAGGAACTTTGATGGCGGCCTTGCCCTTCACTGAGCGGCCCTCCGAGCGCTGCAGGGTGCCCAGGGCCCCGGGTGCTGAGATCCACCCCCCTTCTTGTCTGCTTTCAAGCGGACGGGAAGATTCCAGGAAGAGATTAGTCTACACCGGGGTTGGCAAAAGCCATGAGGGTGAGTGGCACCCGGGCTCCACCCCTGGAGGGGTCTGAGGGGACAGTCTGGGATTGGGGGAGGGGCGGTGAGATCCTGGGGACTGGGGGAGGGGCGGTGAGATCCTAGGGACTGGGGAGGGGGCCTAGAGACGTGGCTGCAGCCCGGAGCAGGAGAAGGGATCTTGGGGTCACGGTTGCCTCTTTTTGGGCTTCAAGACACAGAAACGATACTCACTCACTGGGTGAAGTCAGTGCACAGGGAAACGACTGTCCCTTGAGAACCCTCCAGTACTCTGAGGGAGAGGCCCCAGGACTGGGGAAGGGAGCTGAACGCTGGTGCAGGGAAGCCGGGGCATCTCAGGGTCTGCTGGGCGGGCAGCTCGGTGGGTAGTTAGGACAGTTCTGAGAAGGATATGATGAGGGGTGGGGGAGGGCACGAGGCATCCAGGTGCAGACAGACAGGAAGTGGAGGGGTTTCATGAGGGTGGGAGTTGGGAAACGAGGCCGAAGGGCTGGGATGGTGAGTCAGGAGGCCGCTGTTTCCTCTCATGCCTCTGTGCCCACGGGCTGGAGTGAAAGAATGGCTTCCACGCTCACCCCCGCGCCACGGGAGGCTGCCGCCGGTGCACTCAGCTGCAGGCTGCAGCCCCTTCCTTCCCTCTCCCCCTTCGACCCGCTCTGCCCTCCCCCAGGGTCCCCTTGGTCCAGGGCCGGGTGTGGCAGCGCAGGTCATGCCCCAGAGTGCCCCAGCCTCCAGGTGATCGGACAGCCCTGCACAGCTCCTCTGGACCAGGGAGGCCTGAGGGCGCCCCCGTTCCAAACACAGGGCTCTGGGGGAGACTGGTCTCCCCTTTCTGCCCCCCTTCTACTTCCAGCGGTTGCCTCACAACCCCCCAACCTTCCTCACCAGCCCGCAGCCCCCACTTGTCTCTCTCTTTGTTGCTTGGGGCACCGGTTCGTCATCACAGGGAAGCTGGATCCGGGAGCCTCCCCGTCCACCACGACTCTCCCTCCCAGCTCCTCCCAGGGGCTGCCGCCTCGTTCCCGGCCTCAAGCCCCTTCCCAGCCTGCGAGCCGGGCGCCTGCTCCCTCACTTTCCCATCCTCCTTCCCGCCCTCCCCCCAGGCGCGGAGCTGTGGAGCAGAATGATTTCCTGTAATTGGCCAGCAATCTGGCTGCCCGACTTGTTCTATCGACATGCTGGTTAGCTGGAAATTGTATTGGAATCTGAGCGACAGGGCGGGGAGGGGCGGGTGGGGAGCAAAGAGAAGAGGCTCTTTGGGCCTCGGCTGGGTGCAGCCTCAGGTCCGTGGGTGGGACGGAGGAGCCACAGCCACACCACCCCTTTCTGGGAGGAGCAGGAATGCAGCCCACAGGGCTTCGTCCCTTCACTTTGCTCTTTCTCTCTCACCATCTCTGAGGTGGGGGCGGGGGGCGGGTGAGGGGGGTCTCCCCCACCCACCCCTCTGTGCCCTTTTGCCAGTCATCACTGCCACCCCATTCATTCCCACTCCAGGTTGTAGGACTGGTTCCTCCTGACCTGCAGTGTCTTAGCAAGAACTAGTGGTGGTGCCCAGCAGGCACGGCTCTCCCTCGCATCCGATTTCCAGCTACGGACGCTCATCATGGAGTGTCCCTAACTTCCCCCTGCCTGTCCCCAAGCAAAGAGAGGCTAGACACCCAGAGAGGTGAGTACTAGAGAGACAGGGTGTCACTACTGGGAGCAGTGCAGGCAGTGGGAGCACTGTATTGGGCGTCCAGGAGCTCTGGACCCCATGGATCAGCCTCTGAGCCTTTGCAAAATTCTAGCTCGGCCTCCTTCACAGAACCGGGAGATTTCAAGTGGATCACCACGTGAGCACGCTTTGTAAACTGTAAAGCTCTGAGAATTATCCTAGGACCAGTTGGGCCGGACGGGGGAGGAAGGCTGGCGTGGGGTGGTTTCAGGGCCTGCCTGCCCACTTTGTCCCCCGCAAAAGTCCAGTCTGCCTGCCACCCCACTGGAGTGTCCACTGCTCCACATCCGTGTCGGGGTGGTCAGGCCCCGAGTGGAGAACGGAGCGCAGTGCCCAAGCACGAGGCTGCAGGGTGAGAGGGTGGAGGCCCGGGGTCTCTCGTCCTGGGAAGGGGGGTGGGTAGGGCAGGATGGGGACACCACCCTCTGCCCCGCAGTGCTGGGTGAGCAACACGGCTTAGCGCCGGGGGGCCAGGCAGCCTGCACCCTTCCCCCAGCCGCTCGGTGGGGGATCCGAGGAGGCTCAGCCAAGAGGGAAGCAGCAGGACGCCACAGGGACTGAATAACCATTTCAACAGCTCCCACCACAGAGGTCGGACCCCCAGCCCGGGTGGGTGCTGCCACCTGCTGGCCAGAAGGGACGACGCCCTAGAGGGCGCGGGGCTGGGGCTCCCGTAGCAGCTTGGCGCTCGCTGCTCCCGGGGCTTCGCAGCCCCACAGGGGGCCTACCCATGGCGCCCCGCCCGGCGGGAAAGTCGGCCTTCTTCTAAGCCCGCCTTGGGCCACCGAGCCTGGGAAAGGGAGGCGGTGAGGAAGGCGGCCTGAGGAGGCAGAACGGGAGCTCCGGGGGACCGGGGCACCTGGGAGCGCAGGATCCCGATTTGGCCGTCCTCTGGCATTCTTGCGCCAGACACGGCAGACTGGGTCAGGAGAGAAATTCCTTGGACTTCTACCGTCTGCAGAAGGTTTTTACTGTCCTGCACGAGGTCCTTTGACGTGAGTGTCACGATGCCCACCTGGTGGAGGAAACGGGGGCCGGGACGCAATCCCAGATCTGCCGCTGCCGGGAGGGAGCTCGGGGGTGCAGTGGGCAGAACCCTGAAGCCTGGCTGACCCGAATCAGGTCCCCCCCAGCTCCCTGGGCCTGGGGCTGGAAGAACCGATGTTATGTCTCCTCTAGGGCAGCGATGTCCAGCTCTTCATCTCATGGAATGCACAGATTACTAAAATTCTCTGGCACACCAAAATACATTTTTTTGTCAACCTGACTAAAATTGGTTGTCATTTTTATGATTCATTCATACCAGACAAATTATTGTGTTGGCTGTTGCCATTTTCTCATTTGACCATCTAAGGGAAAAAAGGTCAGTGTCCCTGACTAAAACAGTCAGGTATTTATTTGCACGTTTTAAAAATTCTGGCAGCGCACCAGGGGAAAGCCGCTGCTCTGGGGTGTTACACACCCAGCAAAGTATCTGACACACCACAGGCATCCGTGAGGCCCTTTTCTCAGTGACTAGGGTAATAGGATGCCCTGTCACCTCAATGGGGGGCCATACCTTTCTTCCTTTCACCCTGCTCGCCAGGTCCTGCTAAACCTGGGAAGCAGCGGCCGGCCTTTCTGGTCCTGCCCTGGCCCCACCCCGAGGCCCACCCCAGGCCGGCACAGTCTTTGCACCTGGGGCTTGCAGGGAGTTAACGATCTGGTCTCTGAGGCACGTGAGCAGCTCTGGGAAAGGGGGCACTAACTACGGCCACCACAGCACTCACATCTGTCACACTCACTTCTGGCTTTAATAGGCTGCTGGCCACAGGACCGCCACATCAGCGCGTCTGCCGGCTCTGGGGGCGGGAGCTGGTGTCAGCCCTGGTCTAATTGGGCTGCGGAAGGAAGATGGACTACACGGGCGTGATGCTGCCCCAGCGCCTCCACCCGCCTCTCACAGGGGCACCTGCAACTCAGGGAGCCCGGGCTTCAGTGCGGGAGGAGGCCAAGTCTGCGGACTCGAATTGGTCCGCGGTGCTGGGGGAACAGCGGCAGCGCCAGGCCCTCCAGATCAACACACTTTATTATTAAGCACCGACGGCGATGCATGCTCTGCACCGGGAACAGACATAAATAAGACAGTCCCTGCCCTCAACGGGCGTCCAGTCTAGTGAGAGAGACCAGACCAGCGGTTTGGGGCTGATTTACTACACTGCGGACTCAGATAGAACAGGGGGACGGTGGTATCCCAGAGCACCTAGCCCAGCCTGGGGCTTCAGACCGTGCCTGAGCTGGGAGTCAGCCAGTCACAGGAGGGGAGAAAAGGGAAGAGCGTGGTGAAGGCACGGAGGTCAGAAACAGTCCGATGCACGTGGACTACCTACCAAGAGTTCAGGGCTAGGAGTCCGTGGAGGGGAAGGCAGAGAGGGTGGGAGGTGGCGAGCAGGGCGAGGGGAGTGCCGGACAAACGCCGAGGTGGGACAGGGGGTCCTCCCAGAAGGGGCCCGGCCTCTGCCCACCACTGCATCACCCGCAGGGAATCTCACTGTACCCTGGCCAAGGGCGTCAACCTAGGGAAGAGTCGGGTTTGGGGGTGGTAGCCCGTGGTCCAAAATGATCTGCCATGATTCACGAAGGAGGTTTTGCCCACAGTGGGGCGTGTGCTAGAGAGGGTCCAGGCCCAGGGAGCCTCCGGCTTTAAACACTGACGAGGGCCAGACAGACGTTACCCCCGCCCACGTGCAACAGTTTCCCATGATTGCTTCCATGCCTCATCGCGGACACTGTTCCATAGGTGGGCCCAGAGCGAGGGGTCCCGGGGAAGGTGAGAAGGTGGGAAGGAGTATCTACCGACAGCTGTCTCTTGGCCTCAAGAGAGAATGTGCTCCGAGAAAGGGGCAGCCCAGTGCAGGGCTCCAGCCGAGAGAGAGAGAGAGAGAGAGAGAGAGAGAGAGAGAGAGAGAGAGAGAGAGAGAGAAGGAGAAAGAGAGTGTGTTGAGGGGGTGAGTGGAAACGGGAGGCATTCGTCACCTAGCTTCAGCCTCCGAGGACACTGAGGCTGGGGCTCCCTGCCCCGCCCTGCCGTGCCCTGCCCAGCTAGGGGGAAGGCAGGAGGTAGCGGGTGAGCAGGTAGAGGAGGCTGGCGATGCCGGCCAGGCCTGTGAGGACCCCAAGCCGCAGCGGCAGGTACTCCAGAGAGCGCTCCAGCTCGGCGTGCAGAAGGATGACCTGGCGTTTGGTGATGCTCCACTCGCCCGAGTTGTCCAGGACGTGGCGGGCCATGCGGGCTTTGTCCTTCAGGGGCAGCTGCGCGTTGATGCGAGCCTCCGCGTCCTCGCGGTTCAGGTTGTTCCGCCGCATCAGCCGCGCCAGCTGTGTATCCCGGTCACTGCAGACAGGGCAAAAGGGCTCATCAGGTTTTGGACGCCCCAGCCTCCTCCGCCCCAGCAAGTTACAGGGGTGGGCATCCCCTTCTCTCAAACCAATTTAGGGTCCCACAGCAGGGAGGGAAGCCTGCTCCCACCTCACCCTGCTCTTGGAGGCCCCGGTAGCACGACGGGCTCAATGTGCAGGGGAGGCGGGGAGGCTGCAGAAGCCGCTTCCTGCCAGCTGGGAACTGTGCCTGGCCCCCAGACTGGAGACTTCCCAGTTACAGGACGGGAGGGTTTGATCGCCCGGAATCAGCTACACTCTGGATCCCTGGGTGCCTGACCTTTACCCAAAAAGGCCTGTGCCTGTAAGCTGCGTGCTGCCTGCACGCTCCCAGGGGCCCGGGGCCGCCGCATCAGAAACAGATTCCTGGGCCGCAAAGACCCTCTCCTGGCCTCCCCACTCTCACGTTTTAGAGCAAAAGGGTCATGATGAAATGGTGGCTGCTGTGCTTGAGGCCACCAATGAGGAGGGACAGGCAAGCCCCAGGATGCTTCTAGGGGAGCAAGGACTTGAGAACGGGGTCCCCTCGGTCCTGGGACAGGAGAAAGCCCTCCCCGCCCGAACGCTGAGCAACCCCCAGTCTCCCAGTTCCAAAGGAACCTCAAAGGGCGCCCCTTGGGCCCACTCCGGTATCACCGCCCGGGCCCTTCCTCTGGGAACTCCCTGTCCCGTCTACGTCCAGAGGAACTGCCCGCTGCGCTCCAGGACAGGGTCATGTCTAACTTTCCTCCAGCTCCGTGACCACCTAAGCCCCTCAATGGGAACAAGGGGAAAGGGCGGCAGGCGCCACTTTCTGCCATCGGGGCCCCTCTGCTTTGCTGCTGGGCCTGAGATTTCCCAGGTGTACGATGGAACGATAGATCCCTACCACCTGGTCCTCTTTAGGTGTGGCCTACACCTGAGGGACTCCTGGGATGTAAAGACAGACCTTCTAAAGGACAGACATAACCTGAACACCAGCTAGTTCCATTTCAGAACAAAATGCTGCGGAAAATCATTTCTGGCTGGCTAATCAGGGGAGACCTTTCAGAAGAGATGGCATTAGAAACGTGAGTAGGACTTCTGATTCCCTTTGTTACAGCGACAGCGTGCTGTGACGGCCACGGGCCAATCCCTGCCCGGCCGAGACAAGAACTGTCTCCAGCCTTAGGAACACCTCCGGCCTGGGGCTGGGGGAGCGGGCTGAGGGCGGAGGTGGCGCAGGGCTGCCCAAGGGTGCACTCCTCCGAGGGTGCAGCCTCGACCAGAGGGCCTCCGGGCTGCGCAGGCAGAGCGCTCCACCGGCCTTCCTGGGGCTCAGAAACAGGCCCGTGTGGCTGCTTAAAGCTTTGATGCTACTTATGGTAATGAGATTTTTAAAGATTTATTCATTCAAGCCCTGGCTGGCGTAGCTCAGTGGATTGAGTGCGGGCTGCGAACCAAAGTGTCCCAGGTTCGATTCCCAGCCAGGGTACATGCCTGGGTGGCAGGCCATAACCCCCAGCAACCGCACATTGATGTCTGTCTGTCTGTCTGTCTCTCCCTTCCTTCCTTCTCTAAAAATAAATAAAATCTTAAAAAAAAATATTTATTCATTCATTTCTAAGAGAGAGGAGGGGAGGAAGAGAAACATCCACATGTGAGAAAAACATTGATCGGTTGCCTCTCGCATGCCCCCAACCAGGCGGGGACCTGGCCCAAAACCCAGGCATGCGCCCTGACTGGGAATCGAACCAGAGACCTTTCAGTGTGCAGGCTGGCACTCAACCCACTGCAGGACACCAGCCAAGGCGGTAATGAGATTTTTATCAATCGCTTATTCCATAATTAGCACATTCCTCGAAAATACGAATTATCACATTTTGGTCTAATCATGCTTTAGTAAATGCCCCGTGTCATTTCAAAGGCACCGGGGGCAGTGCGCCAGTTACAGGAGCCCACGAGGAGAACCTCACTTCTGTCCAGTGCGGATCCCTTTTATGATGGGCGAATCCTCACTCACTCATGTCTCTGGCATCCCCCTGGAGTCACATACCCACACGTGCCAAAAGTGGGGAGAAAAACAGCAACCAGGACTTTGGCAAAGGTTCTCTGGCTGGTGGGCGGGGCTGGAGGGTCTGCCAGAGAAGGGGCAGATCCACGCAGCCCCACGCACGCATCTGCCGGGAGCCACGGCTCTCTGTGCCCCTGGCCACAGGCGGGCCTCGAGGGAGAGGGCCGGAAGGGGGAGGCGTGGGGTACGGGGGGACCGCAGATGCAGCCTGTTCCCTTCTGTCCTCTCCCCTCCACTCAAGACCCATTTTTCTGTCTGCATCCCTTGTTTCCAACTGCACTCAGACTCTGAAGACTCCAGGGCCAAGAGAATTCCAAGTCTTCACGGAGCGTGCTTGGCCTCAGGTCACAGTCTTTCACAAGCGGGGAACAAAGAACCCTGAGAGGCCGCAGTTTTACACGGAGACACGTGGGGCCGAGCGGGAGCCACAGGAAAGCCTGAATCTCTAGCCAGGCTCGGCAGACTAGGGCAGACTAGGTCGGTGTTTTTCTCTAGTCCTCACCTGAGGGCATTTTTAAATTGATGTGAGAGAGAGAGGAAGGGGAGGGAGGGGGAAGAAGGGGGAGGGAGGGAGAGAGAGGGAGAGAAGGGGAGAAACAGAGAGAAGGGGAGAAAGAGAGAGAGAGAGGGGGAGAGAGAGAGAGAAAGAGAGAGACAGAGGGAGGGGGGAGAGGGGGAGAGGGGGAGAGAGAAATCAAGAAATCGCCCCGACTGGGGCCGGGACCCACGGCCTTTCGGTCTAAGGGATGATGCTCCAACTGAGCCACACCAGGGCCAGACTGGGTTTTATTTTGTTTTAAAGATTTTATTTATTTTTAGAGGGAGGAAAAGAGGGAGAGAAACATTAGTGTGTGGCTGCCCCTTATGCGCCTCCTGCTGGGGACCTGGCCTGCAACCCAGGCATGTGCCCTGACTGGGAATCGAACCTGCGACCCTTTGGTTCGCAGGCAGGCGCTCAGCCCACTGAGCCACACCAGCCAGGGCCCGACTAGGTTTTAAATGACAGTTTATGACGGGGAGCTGGGGGGCAGGGCAGTGCTCAGGGCCCTGTGCGCCCGGGCCCCGTCTCCAGAGCGCCGGAAACCTCCCCTGCACCGTCTCCTGAGAGCCGCCAGCGCCACCTCTGAGCCTGCCGCGCTCGTGGGCGGCACCCGGGGAGCTTCCGGGAGGCAGACACACTGGTCCACGCTCTCACCCCGCTGGGACTGGGACTCATGTGCTCTGACAGTCTGATCCCCCTCTGTCAACCCTGGCTTCTGGTTTGCTCCATGCCCTCGGGGACTCCGAGAACAAAGTCCCTTCCTTAGCTGGGCTCTGACAGTCCCTCCCTGCAACCTTCCGTCCATAGGCGTTGCCAGCGGGAGACCCTGGACAAATTCGGTTACCTCTCCATCGGCCTGCCCCCCAATTTTCCCTTCTCTAGCTCAGGAGTATCAACCAATGACCGGAACACCTCATGTGGAAAGGTAAATTCGGCGAAGTAATAACAAGCGTGGAGCTGCCTGCAAAGCTGAGCAGTGCCAGAGCAGGGAGGGGGACCCAGCGAGTACAACACAGCAGCCCAGGGCAGGGCCGGGCAGGGCATCCGGGGCAGTGCCTCCAACAGCCAGCAGGCGGAGCCCTTCCCAAGCACTAGGGAAGCCTGGGGGTCGTCCCTTTCCACACCTGCACGGGGGCATATCTGGACGGGGCAGAGGGGGTGGTTTCTGCAGGCTCTGGGTGCTGCTGCCCCGACCCCCCCGTGCTTCCTGGCTGCCCTGTGGGGACAGGGCACAGCGGTGCGCGCCCTTTCTCAGGTGCGCGCCTTACTTCAGGGGTGGTCCTCTCCAGCCTGCCCAGCCAGCGAGTGCCGCTCACTCACCAGTAGACGACCACCGTGTGCTTCATGTATTTAAGCAGTTTCTTGGTCTCAAACAGCAGGGGGATATCCAGAATCACGTAGCGGTACCCTGGGGAAAAGCCGGGAAAGCCACAAGGTCAAGTCTGTGAGTGCAGTGAGGACTTAATCATGTGTTGGGCACGGGAGCAGAGTCGAGGCCACTGTCCCCACCCACTGAAAGCTCCCAGCGGAGGGGCAGACCTCCCCAGGGTAGGTGTGATTCCAACGCCAGGCAGAGGAGATTGCTGCAGAAAGCCCTGTTGGACTGGAGGAGCAGGTCAGGCCTTGTACAAGAAATGTCATTTCTACCGGCCTTGCAAGGCAGGCAGGCAGGACTCCTGACACCTGAAAACGAGTGGGTGAAAGGCAGGGTTTCAGGAACGGGGACCGGCGAGGTCCTACCGCTCTGGCTGAAGTGGGGGCCCTGGGCAGTGTGAGGTGAAACTGGTGAGCTGGGCAGGGGAGGCACAGAGCACTGAGTTCACCTTGACCTTGAACCCAAAGAGTTATTTCTTTCTTTTCTTTTAATTAGTTAATTTTTAGAGAGAGAGAGAGAAACATCAATGTGTGGTTGCCTCCCACGCATCCCCCCACTGGGGACCTGGCCCACAACCCAGGCACGTGCCCTAAGAATCGAACCGGCGACCCTTTGGTTTGCAGTCCGGCACTCAATCCACTGAGTCACCCAGCTAGGGCGAGAGTTGTTATTTCTGAGCAGGGGAATGACACAGCCCAAACTGTAGGAGACTGAGAAGAGTTTCCAGGAGTGAGGGCCCTTTCTGCCCTACCGCACCCACCTTTGCTTAAAAAAAAAAAAAAAAAAAGTCTCTCTCAAGAGCCAGTCCAAGCCCAAGCCCGACTCCCTGCTGGAGAAGAGTCCCGTTGGGCTGTCTGCACCAGCTCTCCACGAGGGGCTCCCATGGGTGGCAGCGGCAGCCGCAGCCCCAGCAGGAAAGCGCTGCTGCTTGGACAAGTGTGGGGGTGCCGTGGTCAGCATGACCGATACCAAACCACACTGGGGTCAGAGCGCTGGCCGCCCCCGCACGCGCTGTGAGCGGGCACATCCCTGGGCGGCCCGCCCGGGACTGCCGTGGGCCCCGCTCCCGGTTCCCTGACTGCCGGCGACCCCGAGCAGGTGCAGCCAGGCCGGCGGGGTCCCGGAGCAGGAGGAGGAAGGAGCGAGCGCCGCCCACGCCCAGGGACCCTGCCGGTCTGGCCTGGGTGGTGTCCACTGCCAACTCTCGGCCGCAGACCCAGACACACACGACACCGGCTCCAAGAGAGTCCCAGTGGAACGGGTGCCCTCGGTGATGCGGGGAACAGAGGTGCCAGCCCGAGCGGCGGGGTCCCCTGCTCCCCAGAACCTGTCGCCGAGGAAGCCTTCCGCTGAGCGAGGGGTCGAGAGAATGCGCCCTGACGACAACGACGACGGGCCTGGGCTTGCGGCCCCCATGTTCTCACCTGTGACTCGGGCCCCTGACAAGCCCCCTCCGTGCGAGTGAGGGCAAGGACTGCCTGCTGCCCAGGAGCACGGGTGGGGGGGGGGGGGACACGGACGGGACTGCATGGGTGAAGCCGGGCAGCCCACGCGCCGCCCCTCGCCCAGACCCTCACTAGGTGCTCCGTAAACGACGGTCGTTATTGCTGCTGGTCCCCGAGGAGGGAGCCTGCAGTGCCGGCACCCCTGCTCCCCCCACCCCCCCCAAACTCGGCGGTGCAGGGGCCAGGGCCGCATCCTCCCGGGGCCGCTTATCTCTCCTCCCGGCTCCGCTCCCGCCCCCTCCTCTGCCCTCACTGTCCTTTCTCCCGGCCCCTCTCGGGAGCCCGTGGCCAGCTCTTTGGTTCACCGGCAAAGGGTATTCGGCTGTCACATTCCTCCTGCCTGATAAGCTCTGCCAACTATCCCGACTCTATTAAGACATCCGTCTGCCTACACAGAGACCTCCCCAACAGCTGGTGATCTTATCTGACGTTTGATTATACCGACTCTGACAGTTGTATTTGTTCCAGTCATCAGGGAGAAACTGGGATTGTGGAAGCCACAGCTGTCGCCCCCATTTTTCACCTTATCGAGCTGAAAAGAGCTTGCTGGCTTTTATTTAAGTGGCGGTGGCTGGAGAGAGGGGAGGCTGGGCGGGCGACACTGCGGGAGAACTTTGGAGCGGTGACATTATCTGATGTTTAATTTCATACCGGGAGAGCCACGGTCGCCTCGAAGCCCTGCAGAGGTGCTTGCCGCTGGCCTGGGAGTGCGTGCGAAAGGGCGGGAGTGGAAGGCAGAAGGCTCTGCTCCCGGGCGGGCGGGGGGCAGGAGGGGCTTCTGGCACAGATACAAGGGGCAGGACAAAGGAGGAATCTACACTCTCCTTGAGGGAGGGAGCCCTGGGGAGGGAGGGAGCCCGGAGGCGCGGTGCTGAGACGCAGAGGAAAGCGTCCGGCAGGGAGGGTGCCTGGAGCCAGCCTCCACCCTGGCCAGAGCTGGGGGGAGGGGGGAGGGGGAAGGGGGGTCCCCGCATCATGGATGTCTATCAAGTCACCTCTCTCCATCTGGCGGAAGGGTCTGGCCAGAGCGGGTGGGGTTCCCCACTCTCTCTCTGAGAGCTTGGCACCCGAGGAAATAGGGGGTTTGGCCAGGACCGCAGAGCAAAAGCCCGAAGAAAGCCCAGAAGCCGTGCTCGTCCCCCCCCAGCAAGGAGAGGCTCAGCATCAGAGCGGAAGGAGGGGAGGCGAGCAGCCGGGCCTTCCATTCTGAGGCCCGGGCCGGAGGCCGCGCACACCCAAGGCTGCAGGGGCCCTCGGCCGGCCTCCCACCGGGCCCAGGCCACTGCCCTCCCCCAACCACTGCGGTGACGGGCCCCGTCATGGACAGTGACAGGTCAGCCCTGCCCAACGCCGTCCCGAGGAACAGGACCTGGACTGTGGCGCACGGCTTGGGAAGGGCAATGGCTGCAGAAGGTTCCTGCCAACTGACCGCAGACCCCAGCTGTTCACACTCTCCCCTTCGTGCAGCCCCGGCAAGGCCCCTGGCTGCCCCTGCGCGAGCCAGGCTGACTCCCCACTGAGCCCTGTCCGCGAACTCACCGTCCTGGGCGGCTCGACCAGCCAGACATGACTCTGACTGTGGTCTCTAGGTGTGGGGTGACGGACACTCACTGACGCGGACTCTCAGTCCCCCGACAATTCTGCAAGGCTGGCATTAGCAGCCTCACTACGCACGTGGGGACACGGACAGAGGGGTCTGGTGCCTGACGAGGTCCAAGAGTGAGAAGCTGTGAGGGCCAGGCCACAAACTCAGGTCCTGCAACCCCGTTCCCTACCAGCTGTTATCACTCCCACCCCTACTAGGAAAAGCACCTTACTTCCTGAGGATCACGGCCCAAAAGCCTCAAGTGTCTGTTCTCAATAAACTGTCAACCTCCTTGAAGAGTTGAGTGATACGTGCTTCTTTCTCTTGGGGCTGGTGAGACTCTGCGTGGGGGTGGGGGCAGGGGCCAACGAACCGTGTGAACTCTGTAGCCTGGCTGCCCAGCTCCCCGTCCACCCCCCGCCGGCCGTTCGGCAGAGAAGGGCCCTGGCCCTGGAAGGAGAGGGCTTTGCCCACCCCCGTCTTACCCCGAAGGAAGTACTTGAAGGTCTCCTTCATCATTTCCTTGCGGATCTCAGGGTGGGTGATGGTGTTGAGCAGATGTCGCCGGTCAGGCTGGTTAAATATCAGGTCCCCCAGGACCTTGCGGTTAATGTCACCGTTCTCCAGCAAGACCTCGGTGCCGAAGGCCTCCACGATGCGCCGGTGGGCGAGGCATCCCGGCTGGACAACTGTGGCGTGAGGAGGAGGCCGGGTCACTCTGCAGCCTCCCGGCCGGCCAGAGGACCCCAAGGGACTAGAAGCAAAAGGACAGAGGGACCCAGGGGCGCTCCTCTCAGTTGAAACGGAAATGGAACGAGGGGAGGGGAGGGGAAGCGGTTCAGGAAGAGAGCAGAGCGCACAGAGCCCCTCCCGTCGGTCATGGGGTGAAGTGAAGGAGGGAGACGTCGAATGGGAGGCGGCAGCAAAGAGCTGGACAGGCACGGGGCCGGGGGCATCAGACAGGGCGCAAAGGAAAGCCTTCCCACGCTCTGGGGCCTCGGGAGGCCTCACGAAAGCGGGGGAGTGGCCTCCTCTTCCTCGGGGAGACCTTAGAAAAGGAAGCACGGGCAGCCGCACACCCAAGCCCACGGCCTGACACCCCCCCCCCCCGACTGACCTTGCCGGGCGATGACGTCGACGTCGACCACCGCGCACCCCAGCTGCTGGAACACCTGGATCACGGAGCTCTTGCCTGAGGCGATGCCCCCCGTCAGGCCCACCAGGAACATCTTCCCAGGGAAAGGTGGTCAGGGAGACGGAGACCCAAAAGTTGGACAGTCCCTGGAGCAGGGCGGGCTCAGCCAACCAGGACGGGCCGCCGCAGGAACGCCAGGAGGACCTGCCGGTCGGACAAGAGCAGGCCCGATCAGTGCTGGGGAGTAAGGCAGAGGAAGGGCAGGGAGGCGGCACGGCCGGGCGGTCAAGGCCAGAGCCTGGGGAGCGCTGGGTCCATCCTGGAACAGAACACTCTCTCAGGAAAGGCCTCCAGCATTCTTTTAGAAACACCCATGCTGCCCTGGCCAGTGTGGCTCAGTGGATTCAGTGCCGGCCTGCAAACCACATGTCACCGGTTCGATTCCCAGTCAGGGCACATGCCTGGGTCACGGGCCAGGTCCCCAGTTGGGGGTGCGTGAGAGGCAACTGGTTAATGTTTCTCTCTCTCTTTTCCTTCCTTCCCCCTCTCTACAAATAAAATGTTAAAAAAAAAGATTTAATGTATTTATTTCAGACAGAGGGGAAAGCAGAGAGAAGGAGAGGAAGAGAAACAAAGTATGTGGTTGCCTCTTGCGCCTCAGACTGGAGACCTGGCCTGGCCCCCAACACAGGCATGAGCCCAACCGGGGAGTCTGGCTCACAGGCCAGCGCTCAATCCACTGAGCCACACGAGCCAGGGAAAATAAGTAAAATGTTAAAAAAGAAAAAACAAACAAAAAAAACCCCACTCGTAAAGAAGGCACACTAAGGCAGCCGGAACTCAGCAAGGTGCTGAGGAGGCAGAAGAGGTAAGGTGCCGTAAAGCAGAGCGTGCTTTCAGGAGGAGGCAGGAACGGACGCGGGCACGCTTCCATAGCAAGGGGACACCTGTCCCTCTGGTGAACCCGAGGCACTTTCCAGATGCCCACGGAAGCCACTCGCCCTCGCCAGCCTCCACGTCCTAGTGCGGGACACGGAGGCCCACAGGAAGACACGGCCTGCCCGGCCCACCGACGACCGGCATTAGGACTGAGCGGCTCGTCTTGAACAAGACGAGTAATCCCCCCCTCGTCAACCCAGAAGCGGGTCAGATGGGAGCCGAAATAGCTGGGGCGGGGTAGGCAGGGGGAACTCTGAGCCTGGTGCAACTTGTGGTTCTTGGACGGCGGCAGCAGCACAGCACAAAAGTCAGGTGCACACAGGTCAGGCGTACAAAGGTCAGGCACACGGACCTCTTCAAAGCCAGCTCCCCACTCACATGCTGTGCAACCCCAGGCAAGTCACCTCCTCTCCAAATCTCACTTTTCTCATCCTTAAGATGGGGATGACTGAATCTGCCTCATTCACAGGCTGTTGTGCAGACAGAGTGGGAAAATGCCCATGAAGTTCTTGGTGCACTGCCTGACCCAGCAAGGGAAGTGAGGGTGGAGGTAGGGGTGGAAGGAGGGAGCAGTCAGATTGCAAGAGAAAAAGATTTTTATGAAGTTATGTCCCCATTCCTGAAACCGAGACTATCCAACAGATTTTCTTTTCAACTCAGGTTGCATTACCTGGAGTAAACAGGGTTAGCATATCTTGAACTTTGCTCCCAGACTGAAAGAAATTTAAATGGAAGGCCAGGTCTTCCCATCCTTCCTCCGGCATCAAACCACGTCTCCAGGAGCTTGAAATCTGCCACAGGACCTTGTTGTCATCGTTGTTGCTAAGGAGCAGGTTTACTGTCCTAAACTACACTCTTCTAGAGCTCACACTGACATGACTTTGCTCCCGAGGCCACACCAAATGACGGGGGGAGGCAGCGGTTCAGATGTGAGCTGAGTGGATGGGTGGCCTAGAGCAGCGGAGGGACCACCCCTCAAGGTTTGGACTTGCCCAAGCTCATTCTCACCCGGGGAAGCCGGGGGCGGAGTGGGGAAAATATCCATCGGCTTCACCGTCCAAACAGAGACACCTAACTAAGTTATTAGCCCATTTACAAAGCACGGCTTCTTGCTCTGAGACTGGAGGCATCCCCAGGTGGTCCCCCCACTCCAGCTTAAAAAAAAGGAAGAGTTAAGGATAGGGTTCATCTGTCCAAAAGAAAAAATCATCTACTCTGCTGAAGTTTGCCATGGAGAAATCAGCAACAGTGTATTTGTTTATTTATTTATTATTTAAATTGATTTGAGGGAGGGGGAAGGGGGAGGGAGAGGAGGGGAGAGAGGGAGAGAGAAACACTGACTTATTGTTTCATTCATTTGTTGGTTCCTGTACTATCCTGACCAGGATTCAAACCTGCAACCCTTGAGCATCAGGACAACGCTCCAACCAGCTAAGCTACACGGCCAGGGTCTCTAGCAACAGAACTTTTCATTCCAGCTCCTTCCTGCTGTCTCCACATCAACGAGTCTGCTGCTACTCTTTTGCTGAGGCCCAATCTGGAACAACGGGAGTGGGACTTGAGAACAGGGTGTAAAGGGGCAAAGGCCAGTCCTCGTCCGGGCCCCAACCTCTCAACAGGGAAAGCAGGGCACTGTCACGGGCCCGTGGGGCTTTGCTAGAGTTGGCTGACAGGGCCTGGGGGGCCGTGTGGCTAAGACGTCACCCCCTGCCCACCCCCGGGACCAGGACACTCTCGAGACCTGCTGAGCCAGAACCCTGCGGATGGAGGCGCTCAGGCAGTTGTGCCACGACCACGGCTTGGGGCCGACTCCAACTCTTCCCTCACGGCAGCAGCGCTGCAGCTCGGAGAGGGGAAGGCACTTGGCCGGAGTCGCGGCTGTGAGCGGGGCCTGGATGGAATATAAGGCCCCCAACTCCGAGTCTAGACCCTGCCTTTCTGCACTGGGGAATGAAAACTAATTTACCTTTAGAACAGGACAAATAGGACAGGCAAATCAGTTCAGAGCCCAAGGAAAACGATCCTTGAGCACAACGGGATCCCCCAGCAGAACAAAGGTGGGGTCCCCCCGCAGGAGCAAACAGGGCACGGAGGAAAATCCAGGCTCAGTGCTGCCCCAGGCTCCGGGGGTAACCTAATGCGTGTCTTCCCTTCCGTGCGCCCTGCACGACCACCTGCGGACACAGACCAACAGCTGCTTGGCCTCCGCCGGGAGGGCCAAGGGGACGGAGCAGCACGGGTCCAGGGAGGCCCAGGGCCCCTGCTCACAGCGGCTGGACAAGCAACAGCTGCTCCCGTCCAGCAAGCCCTCCATAGCTCATTCCCTCCCCCACCTGCTGACCGAGCTCCTCTGGGCTTCGCAGCACGATGCCAGGGACCTCCCGAGCAATCGAAGGACGACACAGGTCTCGCCCCTCAACGGAACTGGAGAGACAGGCAGTAACAAGTGAAACCCGCTGACAGGTGAGCAAGAGGAGTCACCTGGTACTATTCCCGGGCCCGGGGGTGTGTGTGTGGTTTGTCCACCGATCTGCCCAGGAGGGAGCTACCACCAGCAAGAGCCCGGTGTCCCTCATAGCTTACCAAGAAGAAAACAAAGGCTTAGGTTCCAAGCTGCCTCCAAGCCCCACCCTACCCTGTCCCCACAGCTCCTCCCGAGGCACCCGTGGAGAGGTGGCCGCCTCTGCTAACCTTCCACGACCCTTTTCCTGCTCGGGCTCGAAAATCATCTCTCCAGAATCTGTTCCCTTCTCCTCGTTCTACCGCCATTTCCACACAGGCACTCCTATGCCCGGCTCTGATCTGAGCCTAGGAAACTCCAGAAAAGGTTCAGAAGCTCAGGCTGCGCCCCGGCCCACCGAATCCGAATCTAGGGTGGGACCTCGCACCCCAGCCAGCCAAGCACCGGAACCCCTGCTAAAAGGGGAAGTCATGGGCTGGAAGTGGAGAGACCTGGGTCCCAGTCTCTGAACTGGGCCACAGAGCTTCCTGCAGGACGTGGCCTCCCCAGCCTGGCCCAGGGTGGCAAGGTTGGGGTGAGCTGAGCCCCAAACATCTGCCCTTCTCTGAGCCTTGGTCTCCGCACCCATAAGCGAGGGAGGGACTGGACTTCCAGGGCTAATACCAGCATCAGCTCCTAGGGGAGGTAGAGTCACACTGGTGCCCTCTTTCTTGGAAAGTGCTCTTCCCAGAGCAATCAACAAGTGCTCGCTGGAGTAACCAAAGAATGGCATGGCCTTGGGGGCCCAGGAATCTCCCCACCAGCACCCAAAGGTGTTCAGAGAACTGGCTTGGCTGCGGGAGGAAGGACAACACCGAGCCCCGTGGTCAGAAAGAAAAGCTGATGCCCGGCGCAAGAAGAATGGCAGCCGTATTCCAGAGCCCTCCCCAGGCCTGGGATTCATCGGCCAAGCTGGGGCTCCAACCCCAGGGAGCCACGTGCAGTCCTTTCTCTCCCCTCATTCTCCACGTGCGGGGAGGGGCAGCAGGGCGCAAAGAAAGGGAAGGACTGGAGCCAGAAGCAGCATCTAGACTGTGAAGCTGGGCCCTCTGAATGAGCCCCTCCAAACTGCCTTTCGGGTTTCACCCCTTGGGCCCCAACAGCCTGGAGGAGACAAAGAAAACCCTTTCAGGGAAGAATGGTCTTTCTTAGAATCTCCCCTGGCCATGTTTCTTAGGGGAAAGCAAGAGTGGACGTGCCACGGGCTTCCAGACAAGCGCCCTGCCGCGCACCGTCTGCGGAGATCTACCCGCTAAGCGGAGCCACCAGCACCTCACGCCCCGCCCTCTGCAGTCTCCTGTGCCCTGACCCCCGGTCCCTGCCTGTTTCTCCCAAGGCAGCCGTGGTCTGGGCTTAAAGGACACCTGATCACGTCCCTCTCCTACGTAAAACCTTCACTGCGTTCTTCCTCCTCCACCTAGCCCCTCCCGGAGGTCTCTGGGCCCCACGTGACATGCCCTAAATCACTCCTGTGCTTGTCATGCACCTGCCTTCTGTCCCTGAAGGGGCAGGCTCTTTCGTCCCCCAGAGCCCCCTGCCCCCCACACTCACCATCCGGCTAACTCGCTTCGTTCCTTCCACCTGTCCGGCCCCAGAAACTGTTCAAAACAAGAGCGCCCGCCCCCCACAAAGCTTCTACCCTTCCGCCCAGGAGGGGTGGGAGGTGGTGCTAATGTGCGGGGGAGGGGAGGGGATGGGCGCCTCAGACGAGGGACAGGGGTCGCTCTCTGAGTGAGGCCCTAGAAGCGGCAGCGAGCAAGCCACGGCCCCTTCCAGGGCAGCCGCATCCTCCCTCCCTCCCGCCCAGACCAGGCCCCGACACCTCCCACCTCCTTTCTTTCCCGGGCACCCATCAGACTTTGCACACTGATAATACTTGTGTCACCGTTTCCAACACGGTGTATAAAACCAGCTCCGCGAGGCCACGAGCTGTGTCTGTTCTGCACCCCTTTGTCTCCAGCACCCAGCACAGCGTCCGCCGTCTGTGTGCCGCCTACCAGGTGAGAGACACTGGTTACGTTACCGCGCCTTTCTGCAGTTCAGGCTCTTCATCTGGGAGACGGAGCTCATGGCACCTACTCTCGGCTGCCGTGAAAAATAAATGGGTTAATACACGCCAAGTGCCTAGAACGGCACCTGGCACACTCTAAGCACTCAACCAATGTTCCCCATTAGCTCCGAGAGGGTGTTTGAGAACTACGGTAGAACGAATGACGGATGCCCAAGGAAGGAGAAGGGAAACACCTGGGTCACGTTCTCCTCTCCGGGGCACAGGGGAGGCCGGAAGCAAACCCCCGGCCTGCTCCTTCTCCCTGCAGTCCGGGCTGCTCGCTGCCAGTGAGTCCCTCCTGGGGGGCAGGGAAGGGAACCACACACAGAACCAGAACAAGGAATCAGCATTTGAATGGATCCTCTTTCTTTGCCCTCTTGGGACTTAGGTTGGAAGTGGTTCTGTGGCTTTGCACCCCCCGCAGCAGCACACACCTGTGGGCGCAGGAGCCGGGCCTGGCTCCCTCATTAGCCGGCGGCTGCCCTTCCTCCTCCTCCACGGCCTCTCAGGATCTCATACTGGGCACGTCTGACCAGCCCAGTGCTTCTCCTCTGAACTGCACTCCAAATGGGGGAGGTAGCCATTTTGCGCCAATGATCAATATAATCATTCATGAACAGAGTCACTCCCTGCCTTGGGACCCAATTATTTTCTTGTGGAAGCAGTGGTTGCAAAAATATATTGTTTTCCAGTTAACTAGTAAGCGCTATTTTTAGCTATGATCTCCCCACTCCTAATCCTGTATTATTGGTGAGAGGCTGCTGTTTAAACCCACGACCACGTCCCCTCGTCTGCTAAGTTTATTAAAAGTCACCCCCCTCTCCAGACTGCCCATTACTCGAAGGTGCTGGCAGGCAGTCTTCCTCTCCCTTCTCCCCTTGCCCACAGAGGGGCAGGGGAGGGACAGGTCTTTCTTCTGGAGCCCTCGGCGAGCACACACCAGCACGCCAGGGAGTGCTCGCAGGTGAGCGGGGAGGCTCACTGGCCGGACTACTATGCTACTATGCTGGCAGCATCAATACCGCAAAAGGGTCAAAGGGAATGCCATCTCTCAGGAGCTCTGAAGCCATCATCGGGGCCTTGGCTGCCACCTCAGCTCCATCCCTTGGACAGCCGTATGGCCTTGGGCAGCATGCCAGCACTGTGGGCTTCCGTGAACGTGCGTGTAAGATGGGATCAACCGTGACTACTCGCAGGGGTTTTGTCCAGAGCAAATGAGGTAACACACGTAACGGTCCCCTCATCTTCTGCAGCTCAGTGTGTGGTCGGTCTCTGAAGTCAACTCCATTTCCCCAAGTAACACCTCCATCCTTTCAATTGCTCAGGCCAAAAATGTGCGTGTCCTCCCGGCTCCTCCCTCAAACCCATCAGTGCCCCCGCCAGCTCTGCTCCCACCTTCACAACCAGGTCGGGCTGCCAGCCTGGTGCCACCTACCACTGCCATCTCGCTCCTGGATTGCTGCAGTAGCCTCTGCTCCCAACAGTTTGTTCATAAAACAGCAGCTGAGCTACTGTGACCCTTTAAAAAGGCAAGTCTGATCATGTGACTGCTATGCTCAAATCCCTCCAGTGGGTCCCCTATCATCACTCGGAGCACAAGCTAAGTCCTTCCAAGGTCCTATGGGGGCTTCGTGACAGCCGTGGGGACTTCCTCTGCAGGCATCTCCCGCCACTCTCCCCCTCCAGCGTGCCCCTCCTGACGCGCCAGCCGCCTTACTGCTCCCTGACCGTGCTGGTGCACGCCCACCTTGGGCCTGTGGACACGCTGTTCCCTCCGCGTGGAAAGCCCTTCCCCCAGGGGCCTGCGTGGCCAACCCCCTCCTGTGCCCCACTGTCACCACACCAGAGACTGTCCTGAACATATCAAACAGCACCCCCACTTTTCTCCTTTCTCCTTGTGTTCCACTTTTCCTCACAGCACCTCAGTTCCCCTCTGCCCAACACACTGAGCACCTGCACTTATTTACTGGAATCGGCCTCTCTCCCCAGAACCCGGGCACAGCTGCAGCCAAGGTGCTCAAAACAGGGCCTGCAAGTAGCAAGCCCTCGAAAGACCTGTTGAATACGTAAAGCCTGGAGCAAAATTTCCAGCTAATAGGTAGGCAGGAACTCAACATTCATTATTTTAATATATGGTTAGAAAACCCACTATGAGAATCGCAAAATCTTTTCACATCACTTCCCACCCACGCCTCCCTGGGCTGACAGTATCCTGGGCTCACAGATAAGGAAACTGAGGCAGAGTGCCTGGGAAGGTATACTTCCCACCAGGCAGGAACCAGAACAGCCACGCACGGAGTGCTCTCCATGTGTCGGGGACGTCCTTGACGCCACCTAATCAACAGAACCACCAATGAAGCCAGTTCTTCGATGTATTCCCATTCTAAAAGTGAAGAGACGCAAGTTCAAAGAAGTTAGGGATTTGCCCACAGTAGTTCCAGGTGGCCCTCATACCGGGGAATGAGAAGCCGGGATGCACTGAGATGTTGCAAGGGGCACAAATGCACAGCTTAAAAGGAATCAATTTCAACTCAGTTCCACACCTTCTTCCTATGGGAACAGACCAGCCATGGTTTTTGCCTGTAGGCTCTCCTTTCCCAGGCTCCCCATTCCTACTTACCCACCTCCTGCTGCTTCCAAAAAAAGGGGGGGGGGACATAACTACCCCCCCTAGGGCAAATCTTACTAAGGTGCTTTGTCCCACTGTGCAAAATACCCCTGGCCCCACACAGGGACAATTCAAAACATCAGTATTCAGGCAGAGACTGTGACTGCCTAGAGTGACGATGTCATAAATCCTCCTGCTGAGTCAGGTGGTTTCCAAACCTTTGCTTTCAATCAAGTTAAAGGAGGACCTAAAAACTGCCAGCTGACAAGTTGTTAATAAATGATTTCAATGATAGATCACTGTGATTTTTCTGGCCCATAACTCAGAAGGTGTCCAAAGAATTGAGTAATACTGCCACGGCAAAATGCCTTTAATTCCTGTGTATTTATTTACATGAACCAACTTTGTCTATGTGTACAGCTACAGAGTAAAAAAGTGGTGCTGATTCCAGCAAATACATACGCGTGAATGCGTGAACTAAAACAAGAAGTTCCACTCAGCGTAGGAAGAGAAGCATTTCATAGAAAACTTTTTATGCTTAAAAATGATCAAAACTAGTAATAGATTTGTTTTGATCAACTGTGTATTTTAAATTCTAAAACTCAATCTCAAGGAATATGTTTGCTATGACCACAACACAATTTTCAAAAATGTTTTAATTTTTGTAAGTATTTGTGTTGCAGATTAGTAGGGCGACAAATGAAAGGCTTTCAAGCCTAAAATCTATTCTACTAGAAAATATTCTATGGAGGAAATAAAGTGGAAATATGAGTTCAAGGGTGAAAAAGGAACAATGTAAACCTTCAAATGTTAAATAAAAACTGATCCATGGATTCCCCCCCCCTCCCAAAGAATGAGGGAAATCAAATCACTCTGGTGTTTAGGTTCCACTGAAGATTCCTGATGTAACAGTTCTATTTTTCAAATGTCAATATTTACAATTAACTGCAAGTCATGTCCTTTACAACTACTGAAACCTTCAGAGAAAAATTTTAGCTACCTAGAAAGGTGTAAGCGGGTAGTTTTCAAAACAAAGTCAAGTCCCCACCCCACCCCAGCATGCCTGCCTTCAGCTGTGAGCCCTAATATTTTCTTCTAATGGTCCAGGCAGAGAAAGGCTCTGAACCCTGGAAACATTGTATCCAAGGCAAATTCCGACTGCTCTAGATAGAAGAGGATTTGGTGGGAATTCAGGGCCCTGCTAAGATAAAACCACCCAAACTGGCCTGTCCACTTTCTCTTCATCTGCCGGCTCTCTCCAGCACTCCACCGGTTTTCCGGCCTGGGCTTGCAATCGCCAAATCAATCTGATTTGTTTACGTAAAATCAGCCCCCCCATCCCATATTCAAAGTCTCCCATTTCCTGAAGTTTAAAACTAGGACTTAATGTGAACATTAATTTGGGTGATGATTTCCCCATAAGTGGCCATAAGTGAGGTAGAAAGAAAAATATTTTAAAACTTCATGAACAAAGTCAACGCAAAAAAAAAAAAAAAAAAAAGTCCACGCCAGAGGTGCTAACGCCTCCATTCGGGAAGCTGGGAAAGGACGAGAGGCTGGCGGTTTGGCCGCCCTCTTCCTAGTCGCCAAGGGCGGGGGGGGTCTTCACTAAAACTTTGCAAGCAGTCTAGCCTGGGGGGGGCGGGAAGCGGAGGGGAGCCCGTTCTAAGAGCGAAGATGACCACTCAGCAAAACAGCACAGAACTTTGCATCCATGTGAACATTACCCGGAGACAGGTATCATTCTCATTTTTTTCAGATGAGTAAATTCAGAGTCGGAATGGTGCCCAAAGTCAGAGAACGGGGAAGGGCAGAGACTGGATTCAAAAATCAAGTTTAGGAATGACCAGAAAGCTCTACAATAAAATGGCTCTGGTCTGAAACTGGGTTTGAACCCACGTTTTGCGCCTCTTTCTGCTTGTAAACCTTTCTCCGCAGCTGTGAAACAGGGAAAAATAACACCCTGCTTAGCAGGGTTGCTGCTGTCAAGGCGGTGAGCCGTAGATGTAAAAGAGATCCAATGGCTGCTACATAGTAGGTGCTCAATAAATTGTAACCAAGGCTTGAAAAAAAAGGCGCGTACTCTAGACCCCACCACGACTGGGGCGCCCAGGGCCCGGCCCAGCAGCGGGACGCAGGCCAAGCGCGGGAGAAAACAAAGCAACCCCCGGGGCCGCCCGCCGGCCCGCCCACTTCCCGGGGCTCGGGCGCTATCACCCACACGCCCACGCGGCGCGCTACCTACCCGGGGCCTCTGACCCGACCTGGGCCGCCGCCGCTCTTCCAATCTTAGGAACGCTTACTGAATGACTACCGTGGGCAGGCGGGGCTTCGGGAGCACGCGCACCGGAAGTCCTGTCGGCGGAAGGGGCGGGACCTCTGGCAGCTGGGCGTGGTCGGGTAACAGTAATCCGAGACCTGGCCAGAGTGCGGACCTTGGAGTAATTCCTCCCTCGAAGCCAGAGGCTTCCCACGCGGGAAGCTAGGGGGCGACTTGGAGTGCACTAGCTTCAGGTCCAGGCCTGGCCATCGTTGGCTGCGCGGCCTCAGGCAAAGGTAATGAAAGCTATGGTCGTTAACCGAGCCCCCCTTACCTGGCAGATCCTAAGAGCCTACAGATTACCTACCGATTCTGTAGGAATCATCTCATTGAATTTCAACAGCCCTTGAGATGGATACTGTTACCATCCCCATGTTACACAAGAGGAAACTGATAATTTACAAATTAATCAGTTCGCTCAGTCTTACAAAGTCAGTTGGCTGCAGAACTCAGATTCTGTTCATAGAAGTCTATCAAGTCATTTAACGTCTCATCCCGTCTCCCGTAATAAACCGAGTAATTGCTGAGTCACTTGTTGAAAACAGTGGAAATACAGAAGCCCCCCTTTATCCGCGGTTTTGCTTCCGTGGTTTCAGTTGCCCATGGGCAACCTCAGTCTAAAAAGTATTAAAGGAAAAATTCCAGAAATAAATAATTCATGTTTTAAATTGCATGCCTGTAAGTAACGTGATGAAATCTCACGTCCTGCTCCATCCCACCCAGGTTGTGAATTATCCCTTTATAGTTTATCCACACTATCTACATGTAAGGCACTTAGTAGCCAACTCAGTATCAGATCAACCGTCATAGTATCACAGTGTTTGTGTTCACGTAATCCTTCTTTGTTTTTTTGCAGTGGAGAAATATTGGCTATTTTATTCTAAATGACACCATCCAGGAGAATGGGAAGCTAATGTTCAAAAGCCCAAAACTCCCCAGTGGTATATAGGTTGCAAATTATAAAGGGCAACAATCACAAGACACCTTAGGATAGGGGTTTGGGGTCATGTTGGGAGCTGATCAGTCTTAAGTAAGGGTAATAAATCATTCCTTTGGGTCTGGAGAACAGTTCTGACAGCTGTTCCAATGTTCCTCTGTCTGGTTTCATGGTAAAGTAGCCAGGGGTCATCCCACCTTAGGGCACAGGAGCTGAAACATAATTTAGGCCAAGATGTTATCTGTAGCCCTGGCTGGTGTGACTCAGTGGATTGAGTGCCAGCCTGAAAACCAAAAGGCCGCCAGTTTGATTCCCAGTCAAGGCACAAGCCTGGGTGGTGAGCCAGGTCCCCAGTGTGGGGGCGGGGGGTGGTGGTGCAAGAGCCAACCGCACATTGAAGTTTCTCTTCCTTTCCCGTCTCTCTAAAAATAAATAAGTAAAATCTTTTTTAAAAAGATGTTATCTTCAGCCTGACAGAGGTCTGGCCCTTGTGACCATTAGTCAGATCCAGGCACTGTCTTTTGCGGCCTAGGGGGTTGCTGATCAATCCCAGGGAAAGGCTAAATTTCTAAGGGGCATTGAGAGAGAGAGATAAGTGATTTCTAGAGCTATGATTTAAAGCTAAAATTAATCAGGTTTCAGGTTTGTCTAGTATGGAGCTGATCTGTTACTTCAAATGTTTAAAAGCTAGCACAAGGGTCAGAGCATGAGGAAGCTGAGGTGAAGCCATCAACTAGGATAGAGGAGGTGGTCTATCCTGGAATAGCGGAGGATCTCAGCTCTTCCTCTGCGGCAGCCTCACCACTGAGGTCTCTGCCGTCTGGCTTGCAGTTCAGTGATGCCCGCTGACTCCCACCTACGCCCTGTGCACCAGGCACTGAGCGTATTCCACATTCCCCCTTTGCTCCCAACTTGAGCTGTCTTTCTGCTTTGTCAGAGGATGTTCTTCAACTTTTATCTCCACATTTGTTTCCGTCTTAGATTTATAATAGAACCTATTCAATTTTCATTATCTGTTCTTTTGCCAAAATTTCCCAGTCATCTCTTAATTGGGTGAAACTTGACCCCTAGTAGAATCCTCAGCAAGAGTTCTTGAATAGAAAATGTCTTGAGAGCCCTGGCTGGCATAGTTCAGTGGATTGAGCGCGGGCTGAGAACCAAAGTGTCACAGGTTCGATTCCCAGTCAGGGTACGTGCCTGGGTTGCAGGCCACGGCCCCCAGCAACCGCACATTGATGTTTCTCTCTCTTTCTCTTTCTCTCTCCCTTCTCTCTCTAAAAAATAAATAAATAAAATCTTAAAAAGAAAAAAAATGTCTTGAGTTCTGAAAGTTTTAAACTGAAATTCTTAGCTCCGATTTTTTACTGGAGTCTTTAAAAATGTTTCTTCACTATGATCTTGTTGGTAGTCGATGCCACCTGATTTTCATTTTTTAAATAAGTTTTTATTTTTCAATTACGGTTTAAGTACAATATATTAGTTTCAGGTGTTCAACCCATATAAACGGTTAGACATTGACATAAATGATGAAGTGCTCACCCTGATAAATCTAGTACCCATCTGACACCATAATATTTAATAATTACTTAATAATGGCCCCAAAGCCCGAGAGTAGTGATGCTGGCCATTCAGATACACCAAAGAGAAGCTGTAAAGTGTTTCCTTTAAGCGAGAAGGTGTGTTACGTACAAGAAAAAACGTAGTGTTCTGGTGCTCTCTGAGGTTTCAGGCATCCGCTGGGAAGTGTCCCCCACAGATAAGGGGGGGCTACTACACATAAAAGCATCTGATGGTGCCTCACATACAGTAGGTGGTCCTTAATGAACTCCTGCCCTGACTCCTTTCCCTCTACCTAAACTGCACTTCTGTGCTCTGCTTCCTTTACGATAGGAATCATGTCTACCTTCACCCTCAGTATCCCCAGTGCCTAGCACAGTGCCCAGCGTGGTGGGGAGGGGCCCAACACACTGAGGAATGAAGTGATTCGACATCTTCCTCTGCTCACTTCAGTTACTGAGACCTTTCTCCTCGAAATCAACAGCACGGGCAGCACCACCCACTAAACAGGACTGCACCCCATGATCACAGGGCCCATTGGGTCCAAACACCTTTTCGGTGTTGGACTCCCCTCCACGTCATGGTTCCCGTCTGTGCTTGGATGCGTCCAGTGTTGGGAGGGAACCCCCTCGATGATTTTGGAGACCACTTCGTGCTGTCTTCGAAGTCCAGCCCTGTCAGAAAGCTCTGCCTTAGACCTTCCCTAGTTCTGACCCACGGGGCCCCGCGGAACAATTCTAACACCTGCCCCACAGAACCAGATGGAGCGGCTCGGCCCCCTCCCTGCATCACACAGCTCACACATAACCGAGGTGCGTGGTTCCGAACCTCTTCCCTGCTCCAGGCGTATCAGAGGGATACCCCGATTCCCATCGGTACTAGTGGGGGTTCCGTCTTCTCAGGAGGCATCCTCGTGGTCCAGTCTGTCCACGGCAGCTGCACGCGGCTCTGGGGCGGCCCCAGAGCTAAGGCTGCAGGGCTGCTGCGGGCGCTGCCACCACCGGGACCTTCTCAGCTGGCACACAGAGCCTCCATCAGTCGGGCCGCAACAGTGAACCCTGAGCTGGCTGTAGCTGCTCCCACGATCGCACTGCACCCTGACAATGACCTGCGTCTCGGTCACCTCTGTGTCCTGGGCCTCTAGCGTGATGCCCAGAATAGAGTGCTGCCCCCAGTGGCACGTGATGCGCAACCCTCTGCATCCAGGAGGGATGACTTCTTTGACTCCTGGTTCTTATAATTAAACTTACTTTTCGGATGTTTACTTTAAATAAATATTAATGTGCAATTAAACTTACACTGTACCTTACAAATACCATTAATATTTATCCTTTATTAAACAGCTTCAAAAAAAAAAAAACTCCTAAAGGTTGTCACCAACTAGAAGATAAAGTCCAAACTCCTCAGCCTGAAACCTAAGGCCTTCTATAACTCGGCCCCCGATCTCCGTGGATGTCTCCCCACGTTCCCCTTGGGAAAGGCCGAGGAGGATGGGAATCTAGTTTTTGCACCAGACTTCTTGCTCAAACATCGGGGTCGAGTCTGGACTCACGCTAAGTAGCCGTGAAACTTGGGGCAAACCATCGGACTCACTGTTTTCTCGTCGTAAAACAGGACTAACACCTGCCCTGCTCACTGCGGAGGGTCGGACAAGGCAGCTGGCGTCAGGGGTCACACAAGACCGTGCGTTAGTGCACGTTGTGGGCAGTGCAGCCTCGTGCAAACATCAGGGGCGACTACACGGTGTTCCGGCCTCGACCCTTTGCTTGCATCATTTCTGTCCGCTGAAGGTTCTACCCCTTCTTTCCCACCACTCACTCACTCACACACACACTCACACATTAATTAATCCAACAAAGACGGAGGGCCCACGGGGTGCTGGGTCAAGGGATTCAGGGGTGAGGAAAATCGTCTGTTCTCTGCCCCCACAGAACATAGGGTCTTGTGGGGGGAAATGGTTACAAACAAAAGTAAAGCTGTGACTTAAGCGTAGGAGCGGGTCCACAGGACCTGCCCTCAGAGACTATAATGGAGGGTCCAGCAATTAAGCTGCCTCCAAGGCCACGTTCAAAGTCTGCTTTCTCCAGGAAGCCTTTCCTGACAATGCTGCCCCAGAGAGCTGTGCCCCTTGCCCTGCCCCCAATTTCAATGAACTCATCTATCTAGCTCATTTCAGCATATCCCATCAGGCCTTGTTACAATACTTCCTTTTCAAGTGAGCCTGGTTGTCAGGATTTCACTGTAAGTGAAATTCTATGTCCCAGAATTCCCCTCTGGGCAGGGAAGGCGTGGCACACTCTCTCGCACAGGACAGGACAGCACGAGCAGAAGGCGGGACCCACTGTGCTCCAGGCTCAGGTGGCAGGGGATGTCATAGGAAGGAAGGGTACCCGGCCCGAAAACAAGCTGCAACAGAGACAGGACACCGCCGAAGACCATCCCCCCCCCCCCACTCATCTCGTGCCTGAGCCCACCAGCCCTGTTCTTCTTCAGAGGAGAAAAACTCTTGCCTAGGACATCCCGTCAGCTCCCTAGAGCACCATCTTCCTCCAACAAAAACGGGACCGTATCTGTCCCCAGCTAACAATCGTCCATGGTCCTAAGTCTTCAGGACGACGCCTGAACTCCTCAGCGTGGCACCCACGTGCCCTCAGGGTCTGATTTCTGGATACTCTCCAGCCTCAGCATCCAAAACGCTCCTCACCTGAAGCCCCAGTTGCAGCGTTCTTTTGCAGCGCCTCGAAAGCACCTTACGCTCAGGCAGACGGACTTTGCAGACCATCAGCCTAGAATATCCACTCCAGTTCGTCTGCTTTCCCTACGAAAACTCAGCTGTCTTTTCCTCCAGCACCCCTTTCTCCACATTAGGAGTCCCTCCTGCTACCTCCTGTGCCCCCCACTCTCCTACACACTCTTCTGTAACAGTCTGGGCACTGACCGACTCAGGGAATGGAGCCAGGGTGGGGACTGTGTTGTTCTAGCCCCGTTCTCCCGGTTCCGATGCTACGAGAGAGTTTTCCTCTGATTATTAACAGTAGTAATGCTGACTTCCTGGGAAGGGAAGTGATTCACAGGTATTGTGGGTCCCAGACACTTGATGAAGAGTTTTGTGTGCACTGTCTCGTTTTACAGATGACAGTATTCAGGCTCAGAGAGGTTCAATGACTTGCCTAAGGTCACTCATTAGGCAAAGGCAGAGCCAAGATTTGGAACCCAGGCAGCTCTCAGAATCACTCTAACCTACTGCGCCCAGGAACTACCGTGACGGGATAATGGAGGTGCCCTCACTAGGAGCCGATTCTTCCAGAATCTGCAGAGTTTCACAGGCGCATCCCTCCTTCTTACAACGCTCCTGCCAGAACAGGTGGGTAAGAGGTGGCTGGGGGACTCCTCAGAGCTAGGTGGGGGAATCCCGCTATTCTAGTGTGATGACATGCTCAGAAAGCTGGGAATGTTCACCTTGGAAAAAAATAAGAATTTTAGGGAAGCAGCTATTAACTGTAGAAAATGTAACAACTACCTACAAGGACATAGAATTATATGTTTCTACATAACCCCATAAAGCAGAACTTGGCCAATTTTCCACCAAGAAGAGCTGTCTGAAAGAGGAAGGCTGTCTTTTAGGAGGGAGTGGGGAAGGACACATATGAGAACTCTTGAAACCCCAAGAGAGCATTCATAGACCAAATGTAGGAAACTCTACATTGCACTGTGACTGTGAGCCCAACAACAAACTCAGGCACCAAAATCACATATGGTGATACTCAGTTACCAAGTGGTCATTAAATAAAAAAGTCACATACATTCATTTTTAAAAACAAAAAGTTTACATTTTATTGCAGAGACATCATGGATCCTACAACATTTGAGAAGATTCTAACCTGAAAAATCCTAAGAGAGAGGGAATGAGAGCCTCTCTTAGATCCCTTCCAATTCTGAGCTTCTCAGCGGTGCTGCATTCCAGGACTTTGGCCTTGTATTTGCATTCTGAGCTCAGTTAGGGTCCCACTGCCTGCTTGCTTGCCTGCCTGCCTCCCAGGAAAGGCTCACCACGGAGCAACGCCGGCTCAGTTTGCAGCAGCCACGCAAGGCAGACTGCCTCACTCAAGCTTCGAACCACGAGAATGGCAGAGTCCACAGAAACCAGCACCTTTATTCCTGCTGTCACGTGTCATTAGCCTTCATGTAACCTCTGTGTGTCTGTGAGAAAGGAAAACGCAGGTCTGGAAACTAGAACACCAGATGTTCTAGTTCTGGTTCTGCAACTAGATATCATTGCGATTTTTTTTCCCCCAAGCACAATTTTCTTCAAGTCCCATTCCCTACCTACTTCACAAGGTCACATGAGCTACAATAGGCGAAACTAACACATGGAAAGCTTTACTATGATCACCTCTGACCTCCTCCACTTGCCCGCAGCTGCAGGTAAGGAGGCAGGTAAGGAGTGTGGGGGATGGCTCTCAGCCTGAGCAGGTGTCTTTGACTGCCTTCCAAAGTCAAAGATAAATAATTGGAGATTACCTGATTTGAATCATATTTACTTCCACTCTGGCCACTGACATAAAAACTAAGAGTTGACAATACTTAGCTCTGTTTTATTTGTTTCCTTGAGGCAGAGGGGAGCTGTTTCTTACCATGGTGAACGTTTTTCCAAAGCAAAGATCATTTCCCTTTTTGGCCAAGAAGTTCTCTGAGGTTAAGAAGTTCCTTCCCTCATCACCCACTGCAACCCAACCTGAACAGGAAACTTCCTAGAACTGGAACCACGTCTTGGGGCTGTCTCCTCAAAACTCACGGTATCAGAGCACACTTTCGATTTTCAGCAGAAGCTGTGTTTCCCTGGGTTGCAAACTATTCATCTGAATCAAGTTTCTAAACAACCAAACAAAACTCAGGTGTGATTAGTCAATCACAGGGTGAGACCCAGGAGGCTGAAGCATTCAATCAGGGCTAAAAACAGATTAAGACGTTGCAATTACCTTCTAATTCCTGGTTTCCCCGGGTAGATGTATGAGACGATGGAATTTTTGTAGTGGTAAGGAATTAAGCAGGCCTAAGGGCAGATTAAGATTCATATACTGATCCTGTCACTTATTAGCTATGTGACTGCAATTTACCAACTAATCTGAGCCACGTTTCTTCGTCTGTAAAAAAAAAAAAAGGAACAGAGCCCACATGCTAGGTTTGTTGAGAAGATTAAAAAAGAAGCTCGAAAATCTTTACCACAGAGCCTGGTATATAAGGGCTCATTTAAGAGTAATAGTGGAGGGCTGCCGCGGAGAATGAAAGCAGCGCTGTGCGCGGAAGAGCTTCGTGGACCGATACCTGGAGGTCCAGAAGAGGGTAGGCTTGACGGGGCAGTCAAGTCTCCCGGGTCTGAATCAGGGCTCCGCACACCACCATCCACCATCTCGCGGGAGGCCTTAAGGAAGGCGGCCAGGAGCCAACCTGGGTTCTTGCAGGAAAGCCCCTCTAAGAAGGCCTGATGCATTCAGGCTGCCGGTGGGACACGCCCCCGGGTCTCAGGCTCTCTTACTTACCCGGAAATGCTAACAGTTCTTAACGGCAGTCAATAACGGCTCACCTACGGCCCAGGCACTAGCAAGGGCAGGCTGAGGTCAAAGCTCGGATTTTGGAGCCTCCACGGACGAAACCCAAAACGAGCATGGAACTACAAATCCCAGCATGCTATACGATTCACGGGGTCGCAAGGGTTAGCCTTTAAAGCGCGGCGGAACGCACCGGGCTTCCGAGCGCCGCGGGACCCCGACCCAAGACAGCCTCCCCTCGTAATTTCTGGGTATTGTAGTCCATCTTGTTCCGGTTTCCCGGGAATGAGCCGCGCCTACTTACGGCTCTCTTCGCCACAAAAACTACAAAACCCAGAATATAGCGCCAGTTTCCCTCGTCCAATAGGAGCCCCCCATGTAGCGAGGCTTGGAGGCCGGCCCTCGGAACAGAAGATGGCGGACGAGAGTGAGACAGCAGTGAAGTCGCCGGCCCCTCCGCGGCCGCAGATGATGGAAGGGAACGGAAACGGCCATGAGCACTGCAGCGACTGCGAGAACGAGGAGGACAACAGCTACAACCGGGGGTAAGGAGATTCTCGGAGTTCAATTCCTGTCCAGCTTCCCACAACCTGGTTCTCTGGGGTGCGGGGAAGTCACCGGGAGCTTAGTGTAACCCCGCCCCCATATTCTCATTGGCTGAGACATTGAGATCCTGCCCGGTGATTGGTGTTTGTCCTTGTCGTTTACCAGAGGTGGATGCCTAGTATATTAAGGGCCGGAGACATTCAATACTTTTATTATATAAAAGTTCTTCTGTGTGCGCTTCAGGCTCGTCCTGGGAAAAGAGCCTGTAGGATGGTGGTTTTAGATGGCACAACACAGGTCAGTATAACAGTACAGTTCAAAGGGAATGTTAACTTAGAGAGGTATTGTGCGAACAACGTGACCAGCAGTAAATGAGTAATAAAACGTTTCGCTGCAGTTCATCTTCAATGAGGAAATTCAGGCTATACAAACCATAATTATATTGTAAAATGTTGCTACCAGAGGATCTCAAGGTTTAAACTCACCTTATAAACCCTGCGTAATTACTATATGATAATGTTTCGAGGTATACAGTGCCTGTTGCTCCAAATCCATGTTTCCTGAACAATAGATAATTAGGTCTTCCAGCATATTGCTTCTGTTAAGTTTGCAAAGTAGCCTCAAGCTGCAAGAAATTGAGCGATGATACTTCTTGGAGCGTGTTTGGAGGTGGGTTTAGCACTGCATCTCCTGTACTATAGGGTGTTGCCTACTAGTAACTATTTGTTCCTTCCGCAGCAAAAATGTTTCGAGTGTTCGAGTGCTGAGCTCTGTTCCCAAATCAGTTTTCACTCTTGTGAGCCACACCCTATCATTCCTCTTTCTTCACATTGTTACAGTGGCTGAAGCTGGCGCTCACTTTCTCTATATGTGTTTTTTTTAAAGGTAAGGTCAGGAGAGACTGTTTTGTATGTATAACCTCTGCCCCGAATCTGTGGTCTGATTTTTGTAGCCATCTTGTCATTTGCGGTATTAATGGTATTCTGGAGGTAAGGTAGGGTTGAGACCTTTGGATAAACTTTCTAAAAAATCCTGCTGTCTTGTAGAGATGGGAGGACATAGGATTATTAAAGCGGTTTATAATCTTCCAGTGATGAACTCTTAGGTTAAAAGATCTTTTATGTCCTGGCTGGCGTAGCTCAGTGGATTGAGTGCAGGCTGCAAACCAAAGCATTGCAAGTTCAATTCCCAGTCAGGGCCCATGCCTGGGTTGCAGGCCACGGCCCCCAGCAACCGCACATTGATGTTTCTCTCTCTCTCTCCCTCCCTCTCTCTCTCTCTCTCTCTCTCTCTCTCTCTCCCCCCTCCCTCCCTCTCTCTCTCTCTCTCTCTCTCTCCCTCCCCCCCTTCCCTCTCTAAAAATAAATAAATAAAAAATTTAAAAAAGATCTTTTATGTTAATTAAAAAATTAATTTATTTTTTAATTTATTGATAGAGAAAGAAACATCCATTTGCTTTTCTAGTTATTTATGCATTCATTGGTTCATTCTTCTGTGTGCCCCAGGGAGATTAAACTGGCAACCTTGGCACATTGGCAGGACACTCTGATGGGAAGGTAGAGGAAAAGGAAGCTTGTCAAATTTGATTTCATGAGACTATGTTGTTTTGGTGTAAGTCACAACAGGTTTAATGCGGTAAAAGCCTAATTGTGAAGTTTGAAATTCCTAAGAAGGAAAAAACTGAGAAAGAGGAAGTAGGAGGAAGAGGAAGAAGGGAAAGTGTAGCCCTTCTGAATAGAGATCCCAGTCATAAATGGGAGTTGTTGAATTAGAAAGTCATTTCAGAAGTGAAAGTCCAGTTTCTTTGCTCTTTGTGTAGTTTTTTCTCCTGCTAAGCTGTTCTGACTAGTGTCTGTAGCTCTGTAATGGGTTCTGTTCTCTATAACCTGTGAATCATTTTGCAGAACTGCGTGGCAGAAAGTTCTGTTTTATTAAAGTACAACAACGTGGTAACCTTAGAAAACTGAAGGCGTTTCTTTTTTCAGTGATTTTTGTTTTGTGTGTGGTCGTGGTCTGGGTGAGCAGACCCTGAATCTGAGGGTCTTTCTGATAAAGGAGTTCGGAGGTGGCAGGTGGGAAACGGAGGACCCAGCCTAGAGTGCAGAGTCTAGTCCTGGCACTTAGGTCCCGAAGGGGAGTCGGCATGTTTCCATTGGTTGTCGGGGCACAGGGTGCTGGGGAGAAGCTGCGTGGCATGGTGGGGAGGCGCACACTGGGGAGTCATTCAAAGCCTGGTTCTGACACTGAGCAGTCCTGTGACCTTGGGAGAGTTGCTCAGCCTTCAGTTGTAGGGATTAAGTGAGATAAAGTCTGGAATGCAGTCTTCCCCTCCCTCCTAGTCTGTCTTCCGCTCTTCCCTGTCCTCCTCCCAACTCGCCTCCCTGCCCTTGTCACAGGCAGTGTGCTTCGGAGCTTCTGTCATGACACTAGTTCAGTGACACGGGGGTCCAGTCCTTGCCTCACCTGGCTGTAAGGTGCCTGAGAAGAGGGTGCATGTCTTTGCAATGCCTGGTACTTAGTTTGCATTAACAAGTGCTCGCTGGCTGGTTGAATGGCCAGTGTTAAAGTTCTTAGCCCAATGTTAGTGGAGTTTCATTTCTCCTCACCAGGGGGAAGGATGTCAGATTTTTCCTATACACTTTCTTTCCCCAAATAAATCTCATTGTAAACCTTACTACAGTTTTTGTGAAATACGTACAGAAATCAAAGATCCTTGAGTTTACTGTGGTATTCCAGTTTTCCACTGCATTTTGGCTTCTTGAACATTTTCTTGTCTTGTATTATTCGAAATGTTTTCAGAAAATGTTTTGAGTTCAATGAGAGCATCTCCTTTTGATGCGAATGACTCTCGAGTATAATAGGCAATTAGCTAATGATAGTCCAAACCAACCCTTACTCTCTCAGGCTTTTCTTTCAGGGTGGGCTCCCAGTGCTTTGTGCTAACGAAATGAGCTGCGTCCGTGCCCTGGAATAATAGAAAATGCAGCTGTGCCAGCTCCTTAGGTTCCTTCCTGTGTCTAAGTTTGGTTCTTGGCTTTTCTTGTCATGCGTTTCTCCCCTGACCAAACATTGGGTGAGTCTACATTTCATATGCGTGTGAGAACATAGGTGTGCACATGCGCACATACATAGCACGTGTGTGTATCGATGCGTCCGTCTGCAGTGTTTGTGTCAGCTGCTGTTTTAAAAATTCGCTCAGCAGAGGAAAGGAGCAGCATTTTCGCCGCGGTCACCTGCCTGACGTGGTCAGTCCCTGACAACTGAGAGGAGAGGCAGGCTGAGGTGACTTGTATGCCACATCCTCCTGCAGCTCCTGCTTCACCTGTCGGGTTTAATTTGCTTGCTTGTTTTCTGTGAAAGGCTTTCCAAGAAGTATCAACTACGGAATAAACCTTGTCAGCTGGCAGATTGTTTTTAACCTCTCTCTGTGGGGCTTGGTCTTATGACTTCCCCTGGCAAAGATTGTATCAGTCGGTTGGGGTGCACCCGGGAAAACAAGCTGCAGGGGGCATTCCAGGGAGAGGGGCTGACATGGGGGTGGTTGGCCAGGTGGTGGGGGCCGGTCATCTTGTTACTGGAGGTGTTGGCTGCGAGGTGGCACCAGTTGTTACCAGAGAGGTTGGACCTTGGTTTGTGAGTTTGGCGAAGAAAACATTCAGACTCAGGAATTCATATTGTGAGGGAAAATTACAGAGGTGGTAGAAGGGGGCCAGCTGGGCTGCGTAGGCTCGGGAAACAAGCTGCAGAAGCAGAAGGAGGGCCGCGGAGCTCTGGAGGGAGGACAGCGGAGATAACGCTTCATGGGGAAGGGGAGGGGGAAGGAGAGGTGCGGGCGTGTTCCCGGAGGGAGAGTGCACTCAGCTGGTGGGTTTTAATTTTTTAAATATTTTATTTATTTATTTTTAGAGATAGAGGAAGGGAGGGATACAGACGGAGAGAAACTGTGTGGTGTGCGTGCGTGTACAAGAAAAACAGATCAGCTGCTTCTCACATGCCCCCAACCAGGGACCTGGCCGGCGGCCCAGGCCTGTGCCCTGACTGGGAATCAAACCGGCAGCCTTTTGGTTTACAGTCTGGTGTTCAACCCACTGAGCCACCAGCCGGGGCAGATTTTAATTTTGGAGTACCAAATAGGTGGAATTTATCTGAGTGTTTGGAACAGGAAAGAACCTTTAAGCTATTTTGTTCCTGGGATTCTTTTGGAGTCTGTTTTGCCGTGTCGTGCACACTGTTGAGAAGCTGCTAAGCCCCGGGACAAGAACCCTTTGGGAAGGGGTGTCTGCTTTCCACCCCGCTCCCGTACTCACCCATGGGGGTGGGTTCAGATGTGTCATGACAAGTCTTCCTCACTTCCCAATCATGAGTTACTATCCCTTATGAATAAACTTAAGGGAAAAGGAAGGTCTTTTTGAAAGGAATTCCATAGGCTATCCTTATTTGCTTTTTTTTTTCTTATTGTTCATATTCTCCACGAGTGGTTCTTTACCTATTTATTTGATGGCTTATGGCTGCATCTAGCTCTTGGCAAGAAGAAACCTTTTTAGTTTCTTTTTCTTAATCTCTCCCTTCAGCTTTGGTTTTTCAAAACTAGATCAAAGCAGAAATGAAAAGAGAAACCTCATCACTGATATCAAATAAGCGTTCTAATTTTATTTCCCAATTAAGTGGCAATTAAAAAGAAACTAATCAAGAGCTGCTTCAAAGAGAAGAGACTGGAAAGCAGAAGAAATGAAAAATAAATGAGAGCCTATTTCGGGGAGACCGCTGCTCACAACTAACCAGTTTTGCTGATTTGCCACATTGTTTGATGGGCTCGCTCCAGAACTTCCCAGCTTTACTGAGTCTGCAGTTAACCCTTCCCCTGCGGGGTCTGTCGCGTTTGGGACCATAGATTCAGTCACTTTGGGAGGATGACTCTTTAGTTATCCCGTCCTCTTTAACTGTTTTTTGTTTTTTGTTTTTTTTTTTAAACCTGCCCTGCTAGCCTCTCTTCTAATTCCTCAAGGAAGGTGCTTTTGTGGTGGTTGCATTTAAGGCACACAAAACATGGTGTTTTCTATGGAGAGTGCACACACAGAGAAACTAAAATTCTTCAACAGGGCTAGTCCTTCGCAATTTTTTCTCCTGCTGCTGACTCTCAGAGGCCTCTGAAGAGGATTCGCTGTTAAGTGTCCAGTAAACGTTATCTCTTGTCTCTCGCTGCTGTTACGGTGCACGGGGCACGCGGACACTGTGCTCGGCCCTGTGCGTGGATTGTCTCCGCTCGCCTTCCGTGGTAATTGGTTTAGCTTTTGCAGCGAGGCTTGGGATTTGCATCCCCACCTCTCCCTTGGACACCCTGAAGGACCCATTCTGGATTTAGAAATTTCTCTTCCCTGCTGTGATTGACCCGTTCATCCTGACTCAGTGAGAGCGTGAGTTTTGTCTTCGGATGTATTCTGTCACCCGTGGACTTCCCCTGACTGGGGCGCCAGTTGGTGATGGATGTGGCTGGCCCCTTTAAACTCTCCTTGATGGACCAATACCTATTTCAGGGGTCATTCTACGGTGTGAAATTGCTGTCAGCATTGAGACTTTTTCAAAAAATTACTGAAAGATGGTCTCCGAGTAGCATTTGATTTGACCTGAGTTGTCAGTGTACAGTCCGGCTCCCCACGCCAACCCAGAGGATGTGGTGTTCACATTTCTGTCTCGTTCCTGTTCTGTTGAGTATTGTCAGAGCTTCTGTGGCCCTTAAAAAAAACCACAAAAAGTGTTTTCTTCCACGACAGGAATTGCCTTTTTCACCCTCAGAACTGTAGCTAACTACCCAGGAGGGTGGAGGGTGGGAGTGAACGCAGTCTTCTGTGATCCCTTCCCACCCATATCTGCGGTTCTTCTCACAGGCCCCTAGGGTGCCTTGGTGGCTGTACGAAAGTGTTTTCATTTCCCCTGCCATGAGGGTTCACAAGCAGGATTTTCTGTGAATAACTGGTGGGTAGGAGTTTGCAGAGTGTGCACGAAGTGCGATCCTGCGGCCACAGCAGGAGGGCGGATAGGCCACTGGTGCCGATTCACGCCCCGTGGCTCCTACCTGGGCACCCCTGCAAGTGCCACTGCGATCGTCCTACCTGGGCCTGCCGCGTGCTGACGGGACTGCTGTTGAACGCGTGCACCTCGTGAGTGAGCTGATCTGCAGAAGGATGTCTTGGTGTCTGAAAGAACCAAAAGGATATTAGAGGCTAGAATTTACTTAGTAAGCTTCTGGAAATTTTGAGTTTTAGCCCAAAGAATTGCTTTCCAGTTTTTAGGAGTAGAAAATGAGTGACTGAAAAAGGTGAATTTTATTTTCTGAACTCTTTTTTTCTGTTAATCTCATGATCAAAGATAAACCTGTGGTCTGTGTTTAAGACATCAGAACCATTTGATGTAGTTGCAGTGGAGGGAGGAGAGAGCAAATAAGAAAATTGATGAGAAAGCTGCTAATTTGAAATCTTAACCCAGTAGTTCAAAAGGACACGGCTTGTCCTGTGGAAACATCACTAAAGATGTTTTCTGACCCTCTTTTAAGCTCCAGCTTTTCAGAGTTTTATTTTAGTCTGTTATACCTGTGAAGCATCCTTCTAGCCCGGGTTTATTGAACTCTCTTCTTTAAAAAATGTTATTGAACTCTTTCACAGAGTTTTTTAATTTCCTGATTAGAGAGAGCGGGAGGAGAGAGAAACATCGATTGTTTTTTCCATATTTATTGGACTCTTTAAAAAATCCTTATTGATTGACTAGAGAGAGGAAGGGAGAGAAATATCAATTTGTTGTTTCATTTATTCTTGCATTGATTGGTTGTTTCTTGTGTGTGCCCTGACTGGGGATCGAACCCGCAACCACTCCAGCCCCAGAGCTAACTGGCCAGGGCTTGTTGAACTCGTAACTGTGTGCTCAACTCAACTGGAGATGCTGTGGGAAACGGCCGTATAACATGCGGTCCCTACGCTTAGGAAATTTTCATCTCACTGAGAGCCAGGAAGCAGCACGTTATTATATATATATAAAGTATTAAATTACTTGGGAGACCATAATCTTAAACCAGGCAGACATCAAGGAGAGCTAGAGTAAGCAGGGGAGGAGGCTTTCTGTTTAATAAAATGTGGCTCGCTCTCCTCGTTGCCTTCCGTGCTCTCCTGATACATTTGTTTGGGGCCCTGCGGGTGAACAGTGTTCTTCCGGCTCTGGAGACGCCCAGGTGAACTCGCAGGGGGAGTGAGGCTGTCGTGGTGGGAGCAACGGGCCAAGTCTGCGGGGGTCGACCGCTTCCCCCCCGGGTGCTGTTGGGTAGTTGGCAACCAGTTTGCCTCACGCCTTGGGTCTCGGTTTCCTCTTCTAGGGACAGTGGGTTAAGCCAGATGGCGCTAAGGTTTCTCGCAGCTCTGGGGGTTTAGCGCGCACAGTAGCAGCTTGTGGTCCCTCGGCCACGCACCTGCGAGTGGACCTGGTCATCCAGGGGCGCTGAGGGGAGGCCCGCGCTGCGACCCTCGCTGCTCAGGTCTGGGAGTTTGCTGCTCCTGTTGCTCGTCGTCCGCTTGCCCTTCCCTCCCGCCTGCTTCCAGACCCTGGCCCTGTGTTCTGTTTCTAGGAAGGAATGCTGGAATTTCGTTCCCACCTCCTTCCCCAACCCTCACTTGCTATCAGAGCGCCATAGGGTTTCTTCTTCTGTGTTCGAAGTTAGACTATTTTGGCCTTCATTTAAAAAATGACATTTCTTCATCGCTTTTCTTCCATTTCTAGGGCTGTCATTCTGCTCATTTATCCCACATTCACTAGGTGGTTCGTTGATGACTTGGGTTGATCAACTTCACTTCAGAATGTAATTCCCAAATTTTTAAGGCAAACACCCACCTCCCTTTCGATTGCATGCACACATCAATCCCTACCCCACTCCCCCAAAAAGAAGGCAAATTTCACTAATTCCCTGCTCATTTGTTTGGAATCAAATGAACCAAAGTTGGATTTTGATTTGCTGTATTCCAAGGTATGTTAAGGTAACTAGCAGGCTTGGAGAACTGGAGAGATTTGTGTCAATTTGCAGAATCTCAGAATGCCCTGTGACAGCTACCCAGTGAGTATGGACTTAATGTCCCTTTAAAAATTATGTTGAGCCCTGGCTGGTGTGGCTCAGTGGACTGTGCGCCAGCCTGTGAACCAAAGGGTTGCTGGTTTAATTCCCAGTCAGGTCACATGCCTGGGTTGCGGGCCAGGTCCCTAGTAGGGGGCGTTTAACAGGCAACCACGCATTGATGTTTCTCTCCCTCTCTTTCTCCCTCCCTTCCCCTCTGTCTAAAAATAAATAAATAAATAAAATCTTTTTTAAAAATTTTAAAAAATGATGTCGAATTCTTAGAGAAGGGCTAGCCTGGCTTCTGTGGAACCTCAGTTTTGAGAACCCCTTCTGAGAACCTCAGTTTTGGTTCTCCCCAAATCCAGATTGAGGTCATTCTTTTGTGAAATGATGCTGGCTTCCTAATGCTTCTTGAAAACCTACTCTCAAGGTCTCTGAGCTTGGTTCCTTGTGAATAATTACAATCACCTTAAAAGCTGACCCGAGTGGACTCCTCGGAAGCCCCATCTCTGAGTCTGTTGGGGGTGTTCACTGTAAGACCGTGGGAGGCTCATCATGTGTTCGCATGGGTGTGGCTCAGCACCTGGTAGCTCAGCAAAGACGACTTGAAAAGAACTTCCCTTTGTTCTTGGGCTGTCTCTGGGCTTGGTGTGCGAGCTGGAACGGGGCTGCTTCAGTGGCTGCGTGTGCAGCGTGAAGCCAGAACAAGGAAACGGTTTTAGTTTGGGTCTTGAACTTTGGCAGGTACTTGTACTAATAACTCATTAAAAAGAGCCAGAGTTCAGCTCAAGATCCTCCCATCAGAATGGGGTTGTTGAGGAGTGTTTCCTCTGAATGGTTTTTTAGTGATTTTGCGCACTCGTGAAGACGTCTTAGGTTGAAGGAAGTGACGTTTTCTCTTTCCCTCATGTGAACTGTATTTAATGGGTATCCTGTTGATCAATATATAACAGTGTTCACCTTGACCTTCTTGGTTCTTTTTTCCATAGAATTATAACGATTCTTATGGTAATTCACATCCAGGGACCAGAGAATGCATTCCATAAGCTGAAATGATAAAGGATTTATAAATTGTATCAACAGTGGGATGCTGGTTTGTCTCCAAACGTCAGCCAATTTTTAAACCTTGTAATGCTGCTTATAATCCCGAGATCAAAGCGAGAATGTCTCTGGAATAAGAAAACCACGTAGAGTTGTCATAGGCTACAAATGGGCCTGTGTGTGATAACAAAATTGAGTTATTAAGAGAAAAAATTATCTTCAGGGCGTAAATGACTTACGGTTCAGTGCCTATTCTTTTTATGCCCTTGGGGGCTTTGCTGCATGTCTGATTTTAAGGAGTTCACCTTAAAATCCCCTTCACCCCTCTGAATTGTTATCAGTTTTTTCCACGTTGTGCCTTCTATGTCTCATTAATATACTTTGGAGGAGGGTGCACTTGCACATGGACTTCATGACCTTACGTTTGCACTAAACGAGCCTCCAGCTTTCCCTGGATCTCCCTGGTTTCACAGTCTGTGCATCAGGGATCCGATGAGGGGCCTGGCCAGGTGGGCGCAGGCAGTTACTCCCAAGCAGGAGGGGGACAGGGTGGGTGAGCTGGACTGGACCTCAGTGTCATGGCCCAGGGAGACGTTGGGCTTTCAGGCATGGGAGGGACACGTGGTGAGTCCTGTTTCCACAGAGGGGAGTCTCGCAGCTGTAAGTCCCACGGACGTGGTTCTGGACGTTGCAGGAAGGTTGGGAAGTCAAAGAGATCCAGGAAATAGGGGAGGTGACTTTAGCCCACGTGTAAGGTCACGAAGTCTGGGTGTGAGTGCTCTGCCGGGGTGAGGAAGAGAGCAGCCTGGAGATACCGTGCAGCAGGGAGAGGCAGCGCGTGGCCGCAGGCTGCCTTCTCCTCGCACGGCGTGGCGCGGTAGTTAGTGTGCACAGTCACCCCGGTCATCGTGAGACCGTGACGGCTCTCTGAATTACAAAGTGAGGTTTCAGTGGTGTTTACCACAATGTGTGGAAAAGGTATTTTATACTGTCTCAATCCTTTGACACTTGGTTACCCAGATCTATGGCCAGGACAGTGCTCTGAGCTTAGCCGGTCCTGCAGATGAAGGTTCACGGTCCTCTCAGATTGGACTCCGGACTTGAGAAGCTATAAAATACACAGGAGACAACTACGGTTTGTAAATTGTACTTGTCAGTAACGGTGCATCTGAACTTGACAGAACAACCAAGTTTCTTGTGTATAAAGTTCAGCCATTGAAGTGTTTGGGGTGAGAGATGTAATGCCTGTAACTTACTGTGAAATACATTGACTGAGGTGGATGAATGAATGGAGGGATAGGTGGACTGACATGTGATAAAATAAATATAGCAAAAGAACCTAGGTTAATTGCAGAATCCAAGTGGAGACGTGAGTATTTACCGTAAAATTCAACTCTTGAATGTTTGAAAACTTTTATAATAAAATGATGGGGGGCACCTCTGCTGTTTGTTCTGCAGACTGTAAAGACATGTCAGGTGCCTTCACGTTTTGTCTCAGACAATCCAGTGAAGATGACATCAGCCTCATTTTACAGGTGAGAAAACTAAGGTGCAGAAACATTGAATAATAAGCTTGAGGCCACTCAGCTAGTGGGATGAGCTGAGCCTGGAACCGAGGTCCCCTGATGAAGGAGAGACTGTGTTGGGGTAAAAATAACGCCCAGGCCCCATTGGTGATCATCTTTGGAGCCAGGCTCGGAGAAGCAGCCTGTTCAGAGAGGCGTGTGAGTCACCCGCCGCCACTCCTGGCACGCGGACGCGCCGAATCTGCCCACCTCCCTGCTGATTTCTTCGCCGGGTTCTTGTTCTAAAGCACGACTAGCACATCTGAGTGGGTCAGGACGATCTCTGAGTTGCTGACGTGTTACAGAAAGAAATCAGACTGAAGAGACTATGTATGCCTTCACATTAACTCCAATTACAAGTAATTTACTCTTTTTCTTTTTTTTTTTTTAAGTCCCTAACCTTACATATTTCCAGCTGCTCTGGCCCAGGAATACATCTTTATTCAAAAGATGTGAAATCCCCTGGCTGGCGTAGCTCAGTGGATTGAGCGCAGGCTGCGAACCAAAGCATTGCAGGTTTGATTCCCAGTCAGGGCACATGCCTGGGTTGCAGGCCACGGCCCCCAGCAACCACACATTGATGTTTCTCTCTCTCTCCTTCTCCCTCCTTTCCCTCTCTTAAAAAAGAAAAGGAAAAAAAGATGTGAAATCCAGAAAACATGCAGCTATCTGCAGAAGAAAAAACATTACAATAGCTAATTCATAAACGTTTTGGAAAAAACTAAATTCATTAAGCTGAATACTTCTGCAGGCTGTGCAGAGTGAGCGTGGGGCCAGAGCTCCCCACCTGAGGCCTCCTGGCTCTCCGAGGCCGCCTCTAGGTCCCCACGACCGGAGTGCCAGCAGTGGCTCGCCACCACCTGGGTTTCCTTCCCGGATGTCTCACTCGCACAGATCAGCAGGCAGAGCCCTCCTTGGATGAGCTCCCCCAAAGTGGGACAGGTCCAAAGTGTGCCCTCTGGTCCGGGAATCCCGAGTGGGTGCCTGCCCCTTTAACAGGTTTTCATGTCTAGGGGACCCCAGCTCTAAGGAACAGGAGAGAGAGAGACAGACCAGAGTGCTCTGAGGGAGAGAACACTCCAGAAAGAAGACCCAGTTAGGTGAAATGTTTGCTGTGCAGTAACCCCAAGTGGGACTTGGAAATGCGAGCAGAAACCTCAGAACGTGGGTTCAGCCCTCAGGTGGTGGGTCACTCGGATCCCTTTCAAAAGCCCTCCTCTGCGCGTGTCCTCACACAGAGCTTTGTTTTCCCTTAGCGCCCACTTCCTCTCCTCACCCCCCAACACACAGACGCTGCCTCTTCCCGTCCAGAGGAAACTCGGATCATCTCCCGAGCTCTGCCCCCCATGTCACTGGGAAGTGTCTGGGAAGTGCCGGAAGTGATCTGGGGCACCCCGGCCCCCCCACAGGAGCTGGCCGTGAGAGCTCCTCTGCAGGCTGCTGCCACCCCGGGCTCTCGCCACAACGATGGGCCCACTCGTGGGCTCCCAGGCTGTGCTTGTGCTTGACGCCTTCCCCACAGTCCGCCCCGGAAGGGCGCTGTTAGAGCAGACCTGCTGGTGACTGAGGAGAAGAGGGGGTGAAGCAGAGGCCACAGTCGGGGCGAGTGGTGCCTCTCCCCTCTGCGTGCGCCTGTGGACAGCCAGCAGAGGGGTGCAGGCAAAACCAGTGCTGCAGCTGGGGCAGCTGGAGGGCTTTGCACCTGCACGCCTGTGCTGGTAGGCGGCCAGCAGGTAGGGCTAAGTCAGGGCCTGGGTATGGCTTTTCCCCAGTGGGAGCCTGCTTGTGGGGGGTCCGGGGAGCCTCTGGCAGAAGTGTCGCCCACCATCAGCAGGAGTAGGGCTTTCCACCTGTGGGGACGAATTACACGAGAGACGGGCCTGACCCTGGTCACAGGGAAGGGCTGGTCCCCAGAGTGAACCCACGTGTGGTTGGCCAGGAGGGAGGGGTAGCTGAAGTCGTAGTCACGCAAGAGCAGGTGGTCTTCAGGGTGGCGTGCCCTTGAGCCAGGCGTGATGGAGCTCCACCTAGAGTCCCAGTGGAGCTCTGGGCAGATGGCTTTGTGATTGGGGCCAGCTGGCGTGCCGGGTGGCGGCCACTGCTCGAGGGACACTCCCATGGTTCATCTCCTTTTGTCTGGGCTCTTCTTCAGCCCTTCTTTCTCCTCCGTCCCGTCCCTGGGTCCCGGGACCTTCCCCTCACCTCTGCCGGCAGCTGCGGGGCTCTCACCCTCTGGATCCTGGGGCTCCCGCCTTCCACTTCTCCCACCCAAGAAAGAGCAGGCTTGGGGCCTGAAAATCCCAGAGGGAACCCAGATGAGAAGCTGGACCCCACAGCGTAAGAGTCCAGTAGATGATGATGATTTTTGACTTTTTCGTGGGAGAGTTCCAAGGAGGATGGCAGAGCGACATCAGTCATTACTCCCAGGCTGACACTGCCCGCTTCCGTCTGCGGTAGCGGGAGCTGGCGACGGCGGTGGTTAGGGGAGCGGGCCGCGGGGTGAACCTGAACATTCGTCAGTCAGGTGGAGAAATCCCAGAATCGGAACTGCTGTCCTAAAATCAACAAGAGCCAGAAGAACCATTTGGGAGCAAATGCATTGAAAATGTCAGAGAATCAGTATAACGCATGATTGGTCTCTCAGTAAAGATACTGAGACACAACACAGAAGCAGTAAGAAACGGTAGGAAACGTTAATGTGGCCAAGGACCTTTCTGCTGCACTCAGTGGCTGTGTCACAGAGAAGGAAAAGGGCACGAGGAGGCCCCCATCACCACGCTCGCTCGCTCGCTTGCTGCGCGTGAGCTCTGTGGCGGGGTGTCTGGATGCTTCACTTCCGCCGAGATTCCTGGTGCTGGGTCCTGCCCGTGGTGCTCGCCCGGTCTCGGCGGGCCCACAGTCGTCCTCAGTCCTGCAGGCCTGCTCTAGGCGTTCCTCCGGACCGGTGGGCGGTTTTGCCCGCAGAGCAGAGCTGCGTTAAATCGCCTGTTCCCCTGTTGCCCCCCTTTCCGGTACTGCCTGGCGCTTTGGGTCCAGCTGGGGAAACTCGTTAAACCTGGGGCACTGGGAGGCTGGGAGTGCGTGTGGGGAAGGGTTTCCACAAAGACCACTCTTGGCTGTCATCCTTTTATTTCGCTTTATCGTATTTTTTACATTGGTTTGGGGTGGGCATGGATTTGTGTTCCACCGTTCGTGCATTCACTGGTCGATTCTTCGTCTGTGCCCTGACAGGGATGGAACCTGCGACCCCGGGGGGTCGGGACGCCCTGTCACCCTGCTAAACTTGGGGCCCTAAGGGTGTATCGGTGGTGTGAGTGCCCTGGTAACGGTTGTCATTTGTCTGGTGCCAGCAGCCTGGGAATCTGAAGAAAATAAACGTATAAATAGGAACATTCCTTTCACACAATTACGACATTCCCTGCACAGCGCTCCCTCCCTGGGAGCTCCTGGGAGTCGGGGGGAAGCCGTGTCTTCTGGTGTCCCCCACACGCCCCTCTGGGGACCTGGGTTCGTTCTCTCGTCGGCTTCTGCAGCCAGCAGGCGTGATGCAGGAAGGTCTGGCTCTGCCCAGAAACTTCTTTGTCAGTGCAGCTCAAAGCAGATGATTTTTTAACACATTCTGCATTGGTGTTTCCTTGTTTTACAGTGGTTTGAGTCCAGCCAATGACACTGGAGCCAAAAAGAAGAAAAAGAAACAGAAAAAGAAGAAAGAGAAAGGCAGCGAGACAGACTCAGCCCAGGATCAGCCTGTAAAGGTAACGAGGAGGCTCTGTGTGCTCGTGGCTGAGAGTCGATTTCTCACGTGAGAGCCTTAGGGAGTGCATGTGTAGGGGCAGCTTGGATCGACAGTCCCCACGGGCACTACTTCAAGGTTGGAGGCGTTGCCGCCCTCTGTCCCCCTAAGCCCAGGTGACGAATCTGTTCTTACACCTCAAGACACGGCAGGTCAGACACTCGCTCCCAAGCACGGTGTCCCCTGAGTGTGCGCAGGCCCACCCCTGCAGGTGGTGCTGCGTGAGGGGCCAGACGGAGAGGTGAGTGACTGCGCTGTGCAGTCCCGTGGCCTGGGGCCGCGGTTCCCAGCCCTTCGTCTCACGCCCCCTCCCTGTGGGAGCACAGGCCTGTTCTGGGTAAGGCGGACCCACAGGTATTGCTTGAGTTCCTTTACTGCAGTGTGAGTCTTTGTCACGAAAACCCTGGGTCTCCGAGAGAGTCACTGACCCACCCCAGTGTGTGACCTAGGACTCATAGACCTGAAACCCAGAGGCATGGGTAAGGGTTGTTTTGTTTTGTAAATAAAACTACATTAAAAAGAAAGAAAGCCTTTTATTTCAGGTAAGCACTGTCCTCTTTAAAGCAGGCCCTGGGGGAAGTTTAAAACATACCCACAATTCCTTTTTCCGCATTGCCTCCCGAGCAGTTTGTAAGCCGCACAAGAAAATCGGTCTCATTCTAGGTCCATACACTTGGCTTCATGCTCCAGCTTCAGTCTTCTTATGGAGATAGATGGGGCTTGAAGTAGCTTTTACTTTTGTCAACATCAAATCCCCTGTGAAAAAACTACCACCCTCACTGACCGCAGTGTTGGCTGGGTTCTTGCCAGGCCGGTATCCCTACAACGGTATTAAAATGAGAGTCTTTCCATTTTAAAGATGAGAGAGGTGGCCCACCCAGGTCTCTAGTCCGGAGTTCTAGTCCAGCTCGTGCTCTGGCTTGACGGATTTTTGTTTGGTCGGTCTTCTGTTTGTCTGCGGGCGGGCGTTGGGTCGTCCGGGGGAGTTTGAGCTCGATCCTGTATCAGAATGGTTCCCTTTGAAACGAGAAAATTTTGACAGTACTATTTACATAGCTCTTTCATTTTCCTTTTATAAGAGTGATGAAGTTCATTGTAGAGAATGTGGGGGGGAAACTTATCAAGAGGAAGAAAACTAAAATCAGCTGTAATCCTCTGGACGAAAAAGGGGCGCCACATTAAACCTGACACGCTCAGGGGAGGCCTGCATGGTGGGCCTCCCAGACTCAGACCCAAGTGACTCCACAGGAGGGTCCGAAGTGAAAACTTCCTAGCAAAAAGCAGGTCACAGCGAGTAGTCAGGTCCAAGGCCAGTGTCTCCCTGACAAGGTCGGTCTTTACCTTAACTGAGCCTTTTGTCTTTTTGCATCTAGATAACAATGGAAAAAATACCACCATTATTGACCGCAGGGTGGGCTAGGTTCTTGCCAGGCACCTCAGTGTCCCTCCAACGGTATTAAACCTTCGGGACGTCAGGGTGGTTTCACTCCACGCCCTCCCCACCCTTCCCCTCCCAGCCCTCACTGTACCAGAGCAGAGACCACAAGACCCCTCATTGTTGTTGTGGGTTTTATTGCTAACTGTCGTATACCCACAAATGTAAAAGAAGTGTGTGACTTTTCGTTTTACTTTTTATCCAGTCCCAGAGATTTCCCTGCTTTGCCTTCCCTGCGTCCCTAATCTAATTATGAATGGATTTCCTGTAACCCCATATGCTTCCTCCTCTGATTGTAATGTATCGAATAAGGTGCAGACCTGCTTTCTCTGGGGCACTTTCTCCGTTGAGATTTTGTTCCTTGCCCATTGTCCTCCGTTTGGCTCAGATGAACTCATAAAAATTCTCTACAGGCTTAAACATTTATTATGTCGACAGTCCTGCCTCCCAGGAGTCAGCAGTGTAAACATACTGGTTTATAACCTTCCTTCCCTTCATGATTTAACCAAAAAAAAAAAAAAAGAAGAAGAAGAAGTAAGGTATTGGAAAAAATTACGCATTTTTAAAAAAATTATGCATCTTTTATAATCATAAGCCTGACATGAGACCCAGAAGCCGTAAAGAAAACTTGACAAATTTAAACTTCTCTGTAAAAGTCAAAAGATAAACAGTAAACAGGGAAAATATTTGTAATACATGAGTCAGTCAATTTAAAGTAATGAAATAAGTTGGCAGTTCACAAAGAAAAAATATAAATGCTCAGTGTATGAAAAGATGATTAAATTCACAATGAAAGAAATGAAAACTAAAGCAATAATTTTTTTCCTCCTAGATTGGCAGAGATTAAGATTTGGCAAATCTAATGATAAGAGTCTGGAGAAACACATGCTCTCATAACACTATTTGTTGGTTTATTAACCACCAATTATAATTTCAAATGTGCGTATCTGTTGAGCCAGCAAGCCTCCTTTCTTAGACCTTATCCTGCAGGAGTTCATGTCCAAGTGAACAAAAATCGATGGACGAAGTTCACTGCAGCGTGTCTGCAACACTGAAGAACGAAACCGCCAAAATGCCCGTTGCTGGGGGTTGGCTACATACTCTGCGGCCCACGCACAGCGGTTAAGATGGGCAAGTGCGTGTGGCCACATGGAAAGGTCTCTCAGACACAGTGTTTGAAGAGGAGCAGCTTGTGTGTGTGTTTGGAACTTGCAAGCAAAAACATCTGAAATTATATCTGCCTCTTCTCTCTCTACTTCCCATATTAAGACAGTTGATGACAAGGATTATATTTGAGGGATGGGATTTTTTTTTTTTACCTTTTATGAGTATTATACTTTTCTGCATCGTTTGGAACTTTGCACTGAGCACGTAGTACGTCTGCCGTCACATCACAAGAAGGGGACAGACCCTGTAGGGAGCACCCACGTCATGGTGCTCTCTCCAGCTGTTGCAGCACGTGACTGGCCTCTGGGATCAGAACAGGAACCATTCCCCTGTGATTGATCAGAAATGCTTGTTAACAGAGTGGGCCTTTTCTCTCCCCAACTTTGTCCAGATGAACTCTTTGCCAGCGGAGAGGATCCAGGAAATACAGAAGGCCATCGAACTGTTTTCAGTGGGCCAGGGACCTGCCAAAACAATGGAGGAGGCTAGCAAGAGAAGCTACCAGTTCTGGGATACACAGCCCGTCCCCAAGCTGGGTATGTATGCGCTCTCTTCCCCAGTCACGGGGGCAGGGGCAAGGGGCGGGTCGTAGCTGTGCCGAGGGCTCCTCACTGAGTTTGTGGGGGAGGACAGTAGAGTCCTGGGGTGCCTTGGTTGTTTTTAGAGAATAGTCTTTTTTTTTTTTTTTTTTTTTTTAGGTTTTATTCATTTATTTTTAGAGAAAGGGAGAGAAACATCAACATGTGGTTGCCTCTCACATGCCCCCCAGCTGGGTGCCTGGCCCACAACCCAGGCATGCGCCCTGACTGGGAATTGAACCGGTGACCCTTTGGTTCACTCACTCCACTGCGCCACACCAGCCATGGCTAGAGGGTAGTCTTAAAAGTGCAGCGTAGGAAAGGCTATTGTTCAGGGACCTTTTCTCTGCACGGTAGCACACACTGATTCTAACACATAATGATTCTTTCGGCCCATCATCATTCAGTATAAATCTACGAAGAAAAATGATGCATTGGCACATGACAAGTGGGGATGTCTGCCCAGGGGTGTATCTTTTCACACAGATTTTGTAAAGAGACTGTCTTGTTTATCTGGGCAAATGTTGACTCCTGGAATGGCCAAGTCCCCAGTCTCTTCCCTTAGTCTCTTGCCAGTGCACCCTTACTAAATGCAAAGGAATTTGACATTTGGCTTAGCAGCGATGGTTCAACAGCTGGAATACCGTATGTAGGTTTGGTTGCCACCCCTAAGAAAGCGATAATGAACTCTTAAAGGCTGGGACAGGCAAAAAATCTGAAAGAATCTCAGAAGGGACTGGACGTAGCGGAGTTGGAGATGCCTCCTGGGACGGAGCCCCAGCTAACCTGGGCAGCTCACTTTGGGGGGTCCTGCTGACGCAGTTCCAGGAGCCACAGCTCCTGGCTCTGGACCCCCCGAGAGCCCCGCTCCCATTTTCTGTGACTGGGAAGGTTAGCACGTTGGAAGAATGCGTGTTCCGGCACCAACTGTGAGTGACTGTCAGGATGTGCATGTTACTGCTCCCGTCCAGAAACAGTGTGACTGGACAGTGTATTTGGTGGAGGAGAAGGAGGGGAGCAGGGCCAAAGACTGGTGAGGGACAGCTGTGCCCGAGGAGGTTCGTCTCCAGAGGTGGGGCGTATGCAGCACAGAGCCTCGCTACTAAAGTGTGGTCTCAGGCCAGCAGGGTGGCATTGCTTGAGGGCTTGTAGAGTGCAGACTCTTAGGCCCCGCTCCAGGTCTTTGGAATCAGAACCTGCAGGGGATTTGTGTCCACTGAAAGTTTCAGGAGCTCTGCTGTAGAGCTGTGCAGTTCTTGGACAGCTTAGTCGCAATCCAGAGATAAGCTGAGGTGCGTCCCCTGCAGGCAAAACACTGCCTGGAGCGCTATGAGCCGTGAATCAGCAAGCAGGCAGGCACTATTCCAGAACCCTGTCCCCAACCCATTGACCCTGTCTCTCTCGGGCTGCCCCAGGCACCTAGGTCCCAGGCCCACCAGCTAAGCCCTCCAGCAAGGCTTTGGGTCACAGTAATGCTGCTCCTTGGGCGTTACTAGTAGCAGGGCCCAGTGACCTCTCCCTCTAAAGGGGGCAGAAAGAATGCAGAGCCACACGCTGTGTCTCTGAGTGAAATGCATGGAGATTCATTTTTTGGTGACTGGCAGACATCTTAGTCCAGTTCTCAGATGGGGTTTGGTTTTATTTTTCATTGGAAATTTGCAAGTGGGTAGCTTAGCCCCATTTTTTTACAGACAGCGGGACTTGGCGATGAGGTGAGTTAGGTGATGGGTTTCTGTTCCTCTTCAGTCCAGTTACTCTTTGTTCTTCGCCTCGGTTTCTCCACTTGTCCTTGTAGAAGGTGCGGCTGTTCTGTTTTCAGCAGGTGGAGAGAGAGCCACGTGCTTGCTCACGGGGGCCCGGCACACTCGGGAGGTGCAGTGGGCCCAGTGCTGTTCGTGCCGCACGTGCCTGCGGTGCACGTGTGTGGACGAGCCCGCGCCCCGAGCGTCTCATCGGTCCGCCTTTCAGGCCCTCGGCCCGTCACGGAGGGTGCAGGGCTCCTCTGTGGCCGCGAGCCGCCGGCAGAGAGCGCCGCGGTTCAGCTGCCCGCTGGGCTGCGTGGCCGAGGTGCCTCCCTCGTTCTGCTCCAGAGTGCCCCCGGGGCTGTGTGATTTGTGGCTCCTTGCTTTATGTTTTCCACTGAAATGGGGCTAATGGTTTTAAAATACAGGCATTTCCAGTGGAACTGTGTTTTTAGCACTGCCACCTTGCTGCGAGAGTTGTAATTAGATTGTATTCCACTGAAGAGACCCAGAATTCTTTAGAAATTGAAAGTCATCCTAAATGCCCCATTAAAGGCTTTCTAAACAGCAAGTGTTTTGGGCTATGGAACAGTTCTGTGTGCTCCCAGGTAAAGTTTATACCTCCTTTTTCAGATCATGCCGCTGTGCTTTTTAAGTCACCTGTGTCCGTTTCCTGTGCCAGCTCTTGCCACGGAACTGGCGTGCTCTAGATTCCATGAACAGGTGGTGCAGGAGAGAAGGGGAATGCTTGTCGCACGCGGTGCCGGTCCTGTGACCAGCCCTGATGACAAGGGTTGGCCTGGAGATGATTGTAATGCAGCCAGCTGTGCGCCACATAGTAACCTTCTGATCAGCAGCAGGTCACGTGTGCGGCGGTGGGTCCATGAGACTGTGAGGGGCTGAAAAAGTTCCCACCCCCAAGTGGCATCGCCGCATGGCGAGTGCGGCTGCTCCTGTGCTGCCTCTTGTGTAAAGTGTAGTGCGTGCGGCTGCGTGTAGCGTGTGCAGCTGCGTGTAGTGCCTGATACTTGATGGTGGAGATAAATATCAGTGCTGCCGATTTCTGTGTTTACTGTACTGTGTATGGTTGGTTATTTGAGAGTATACTCTATCTATTTATTTATTTATTTATTTTTAGAGAGGGAAGGGAGGGAGAGAGAGAGAGACAGAGACAGACAGACATCAATGTGCTGTTGCTGGGGGCTGTGGCCTGCAACCCAGGCATGTGCCCTGACTGGGAATCGAACCTGCGACACTTTGGTTCGCAGCCCGCACTCAATCCACTGAGCTATGCCAACTCTATTTATTTAAAAGATTGTTTGCTCTGAAATGGTTCGCCGCATTACGCTGACAGTAGCCTCATACGTCTAGTGTTTACATCTCGATTCCGTCGTTTTCTCTGGTGCCTGACCTAATGCCGAGTGGTTTTGTGCAGCAACGTGCCGTATGGGCTGGTGGCTTAGGGACAGCGGGCTGTGCCCTGGAGCCTCAGCGTGTAGGAGGTGACACCGTCTGGGTCTGTGCAGTTGCAGAGCTCTGTGCTGTTTGCACGAAGACGCGGTCACCCAGTGACACCTTTCTTAGCAGGTGTCCTTGTCATCGGTGGTGGTGCCTGTGCGGTGGGGAAGCCGCCGGTATCCCGGCCGTGGAACTCACTTAGGAAGACAATAGTAAAAGATTCTGAAGTTAAATGTGTTTTGGAAGAGGTGCAAGTTCAGTATATGACAGGGAACAGACTAGCACCTACATGAGGTGACAGTAGCGATCCTTGGTGCTTTCCAGGGTCTAGCCTTTGGCTTTGTAGGCTCAAAAAATTTTACATGGTTGTGAATTGGAAGCGGATTCACTTAATATTAAACTGCTTTGCTTTATGAGTAAATTAAAAGGTCAGTTTCTAAACGAAGCAAGAAAATGTCACCTCTGTCCCAAGCAAACCTTCGAGGGGCCAGATTGCGGTGGGTAGCCAGCCGCTCCCCTGCTGTGTGTCCCCGTTGTTGCCTGTAGTTTCCAGGTTGTGACCCTTCGAGTATTGGTGATCTCCCGTTTCTTGCATATTTCCCCAGAAGACGGTACACCTTGTGCGGGTGGGGACCCTGTGTTTCCTCCTGGCTGTATTCTAGTGCGCGATGTCGGGTGCACCTCGGTGACCAGTAAACGTCCCTGAGTGAGAGAGAGTTGGGTGATCAGTGCCGGTGGCCTGTCCCCAGCTCACAGCCTCAGGTCACCATTCTGCTCCTGGGAGGGTCTAGAGCTGCCCATCGCACGTAGGGACGATACGCTTGGGCCAGGAGTCTGAAAGCCAGTCAGCGTGAGCTCAGCGTCTGGTGCAGACAGTGCCCTGTGTTAGGGGTGGGTGGTGTGCTGAGTGGGTCCTTCCTGAAGACTCCGTTTTCAGAGTGTACTAAACACTGCATTCTTCCAAGTGTGAACAGCAGCGAGCTCTGGATTATAGAAACGGAATAACACCAATGGCCAAATCTAAGTGATTGAGTCGTCTAGCATTTATCAGATGAGTCTGATTTGCCTGGGGGTGGGAGCTGGGGCTGTATCTTCTGAGCACCCCCAAGCACCGCCCACGCACCCCGCAGAGGAGGGGTGCCAGAGCCTAACTTCCCGGCAGTGTTGGGAGGACTCGGTGATTCAGCCCAAATGTGCTCTCAGACTCTGCAGAGTCTGGCGGCAGCCGGGAACCGGCCCACGGTGCTGAAAGCTAAGGCTGGTGGGGCCAAGACCCAGCCTGGCGCCTAGATGCCGCCGTCTGGTCCGGGAATGGGCCCAGGACATCATCGTTGCTGCTGACACAGAAGCAGCCTTGTTGCAGCTCCTTACAAGTCCATCTGGGTCAACGGGCCAGGGCCATGGCAGCACTGCTCGCCCCAGCCAGGAGGCAGGAAGCCAGATCAGTCAGCTGTCACTCGGTAACCAGAGGGAGATGTAAGAGGATTTCCAACCACCCAGCCGCCTTGGACCCCAGTGATTGTTCTGAAGTTTTGCCGTGAATTGGCCCTCAGTTAGGGGCCAAGGGTAGCTGGAGAGACGGTCTGCAGTTGCCAGGCACAGGGTGTTCTTCGGGGTGGGGGGGGCTCCTGGGGCTGGGCAGCGAGGCTCATGGCTGTGCTGTTCTTCCAGGAGAAGTGGTCAACACGCACGGCCCCGTGGAGCCTGACAAGGACAACATCCGCCAGGAGCCCTACACGCTGCCCCAGGGCTTCACCTGGGACGCCCTGGACCTGGGGGACCGTGGCGTGGTGAGTAGGCCGGGGCCCCCCTCTCACGGGGAGCCCTGCAGTCACACAGAGACAGCTCCTACCCGGGCCTTCTTCCCGGGCTCTCTGCAGAGCTGAGCCAGACAGCTCGGAGCTGACGCCCGCGTGGCTTGCCCCTGGGGCCTGCCCGCGCCTTTGCAGAGATGGCCCTGGGCTTCCCTCTGCAGCCCCTCGAGGTGGATACCCTCCTCTCACGCTTTCATTCTTCCTGTTCGTTCGTTCACTCCCTTGTCTTAACGAGGGAGTGGTTGGTTGCTTGGGTGACATTCTTGGTCGTCTGCCACTCTGTGTGCCTAAGTCTGCCGTTCTGCCCCGTGATGGCTCAGCTTTCTGCTCCAGCCAGGGTGCTCCTTCCGGAAGAGTCCCTGCCATGCTCGTATGGCTAGGGTCCTGAGATCAAACGTGGTTTCGGTAGTTGGCCCTGTCCTCCGGCAGACCCGGGGCCCCGGGGTAGTGGGGTCGGCCCGTCCGGCAGAACGCCTCTGAGGCAGCGCCTGTCTCTCTGCAGCTGAAAGAACTGTACACCCTTCTGAATGAGAACTATGTGGAAGATGACGACAACATGTTTCGGTTTGATTACTCCCCGGAGTTTCTTTTGTGGTGAGTTGTGAGGGCTTTCTCACAGCTCTCCGCCGAGGCAGAGCAGACCCACCACGGGGCGTTGGAGTTTGTACCCCCCGAGCCAGCCTTTGAGTGGCACGTGGGTGTGTGACTTCTGAGCTCCCGCGTCTGGAGCAGACTTGCTCCCAGTGGGGCTTGGACTAGAGACCTTACTTAAGACAGAATGAGTGGGTGAGGGGGCTTTGTGGAATTGTTACCCAGGAGAAGAGATCACCTGGTATACAGTGATTTTATGTAAGAAGGGAAGGAGAGGCAAAAGCCACTCAGTTTTGTTTGTTTTTTTAATTAGAAGAGCCCTTTTCCACGCAGTTCCAGAATATGCTCAGTTGTGTGAGGCCGGCCTTGCCCGGCTGAGCCGTCCGTCCTCCTGGGCCGCCTCACTCAGTGTCTGGAAAGGCGGAGGCTCGCGGCTGGAATGCAGAGGGCTGCCCGGTGCGGGCGGGTGGGCAGTGCTCCGGGGGCTCCCCGGTCGGCTCCCAGCCAACCACGGGACCCTCTGGACTCGGAGCCAGGGCGGCCTGTCCTCTGGCCTGAGCTGTCGGACTGAGGGAGCGTAAAGAGACTGGGTCGGGCACGAAACCCCAGTGTGGCAGGCAGCCTTGCGTTGGAGGGTGAGTCGGCCACGAGGGCTGAGCGGCGAGAAGGGGCTGTGGCTCAGTTCCGTCTGTGTCCGGGCGGCGTGTCCCTCGAGAGAGTCCAGGTGCTCACCCCAGGGAGGCGGGAGCAGGAGTTAGCACCGCCCTCAGCTCTGCGGGTCCTGAGCAGCCACAACTCGTGTCTGTTCCAGGGCCCTCCGGCCGCCGGGCTGGCTCCCGCAGTGGCACTGCGGGGTCCGGGTGGTCGCGAGTCGGAAGCTGGTCGGGTTCATCAGCGCCATCCCAGCAAACATCCACATCTACGACACGTAAGCACCAGCACCGCCTCCCAACCCCCACGTCCCCACCGTCCTGCTCAGGCTGGGGGGCGGGCGGGGGAGAAAAACAGGCACACGTGCCTTCCCCGAAAGGAAGAGGGACGGCCCTGTGAAGGGAGGGGCCTCGGGCCCCGGGAGTGGACGCTCGTAGTAGGAACCGCCCGTTCCACTCTGAGTCGTTGCTGGTTCTCTCGTCTGGGCGCTGGGCTGGAAGAGGGCCATGCAGATGGCCAGTCCACTCAGCGTTCACTGTCGTACCAGCTACATGTCGATGCACTTGAGTGGCTTCAGCGATAGGCTGGAGCCGGTGTGACTCTCACTGAGGGGGTGACGGGCCTTGGAGCTCCTCCTTCTCCCTGAAAGCACCAGAGCCGCCTCCCATGGCCTTCTGGGTTCGTGGGCCGTGGGTTCCTGTTGGTGTCAAACCCTCGCAGTCCTAGAGTAGCCCTTGACTCTGAGTCTCCCTGCCTGCCAAAGGTGGGACTCCCGCAGCCTGCTGCCGCAGCATCGTCAGGGAGATGCTGGCGGTGCCTTCAGACAAGCAGCTTGCTTGAGTCCCACTTGACCCTGGAGGGAGGGTCTGTGTTGGGGAGGCAGCGGCTCTGCGCCCGGTGGAGCACTGACCGCCGAGAGTAGGTGGTGGCAGAGCACCTGCCCCGGCTGGAGGCCCGTCCCTGCGCGGGTGGCGGGGCGTACTTGCAGGGGCTGCCTCACCTGTTGAAAGCCTCGTCACTTTTCTTTTCTCCCTCTTTAGGGAGAAAAAGATGGTGGAGATCAACTTCCTGTGTGTCCACAAGAAGCTGCGCTCCAAGAGGGTGGCTCCAGTCCTGATCCGTGAGATCACCCGGCGGGTCCATCTGGAGGGCATTTTCCAAGCCGTTTACACTGCCGGAGTGGTGTTACCAAAGCCTGTGGGCACCTGCAGGTAGCCGTCCCTCCCTGCAAGGCCCCGGAATGCTAGGCGGCTGCTCTGGGCGAGGGGCCGCATCACTGTCCGTCTGTCACGGCTCTGCCTCCGCCCAGCGCTTGGCGAGAGCGTGTTGCTTCTCCGGTGTTGGTGTAGGACCAGAGGGGCTGTGGGTGCCCCCTGGAGCCAGGGAGGGAGCGTGGAGAGGGGAGGAGTTTGTGGGAACAGCAGACTGGGACGTGCGTGCCCTGTCCGAGAGGGTCAGTCTGCCAGTGTTTGTTTTAGGGTAAGCCCAAATCTGGATTTTCATGGTAAATGTGCGACAGTTTCAGCGGTTGGCTCAGGTTTGTTTTGAGTGTTGTGTGGGCCCAGGAGAGCGTGTCCGATCCCTGTGTGACCCAGGGAGAACCTCTGACTCAGAGAGCTGTTTGAAACAATCACAGTCTGTACCTCGGGAACTTCAGAAGAGAAAGCGGCAGACAAACACCGCAGAGGAGGGAGGAGGGGGGTGAACACTCACGGAGAACAGTGCTGCTTTTCCATGGACTTGATTCCAGGAGCAGGGGGAGTGCTCTTCCCAGACAGCTCCTGTGACGGGAGGTGTTTGCAGCCGAGAAGTAAACACGGGGAGAAAGGAGATCCAGGAAGAGCTCTGGCAGCTGCGTGTTCTCGGCAGCCAGCGGCCTGGTGGGGTGATTGGGGTTGGAGAGCTGGGCACTGCTGCTGGCTCAAGAGACGGGTCTCTCGCGCCACCTGCTGGCCATCTGGTGGCCATTGTCCTCTTAATGGCACTTGCCAGAATCCTCTGAGGACAGTGCGTTTTGTGGCCCCACAGGTACTGGCATCGGTCCCTGAACCCACGAAAGCTGATTGAAGTGAAGTTCTCCCACCTGAGCAGGAACATGACCATGCAGCGCACCATGAAGCTCTACCGGCTGCCAGAGGCCAGTGGCGCCCGGGGGCGGGGCGGGGGTGTGGTGCAGGGAAGGGAAGGGAGCGGCCCTTTGAGTGGGTGAGGGGGCGCAAAACTGGCTCGCCCCGTGTTCTCCAGATTCCCAGACTTTCCATTTCCGTTGCTTCTGTTGTTTGTAATAAGGGTTTCTAGTTTGACCTTCTCGGTTCCCCTGCACCTGCAGCTGGGCTACTTTTCTGTCCTTGTGGATGGGCCGAGAGGATACCTCTCCCCTGCACTTGCAGCCTAAGTGAGCCTGAGGAGGGACGTGAAGCCGCTCACTGGGTGGCACTACATCCCAGGGCCCCCTGTAAATCAGCCACAGGGTTTCTGCCGCTCCCTCGGCCGCGCCAGGGGAAGGACGGATGACCCGGGCTCATGAGAGAGGCTCAGACTCCAACCCCAGCCCCTTCCAGACTTTGCCGTTGAAGGACTGGCCACCTGCAGTGAGCTGGTTCCTGTTCCGGGCCTCGGTTTGCCTAGTTTCCCAACAAAACATGCTCCACGTTCCCCAGCTGCCCCTGGTTTCGGCGTCCTGATGGGTCCTCGGATTGCTTCTCTTCCCTTGGACCTCCCGCAGGGGGACCACTGAGTTACTGGGCGCCTGCTTATCGGGGGGCTGGACTCCTCCGCCACCCAGCCGGTCACTCCCCCTGGGGTCGGGCTAATCCACCAGTGGATTGGGGTCATCAGCGTCCCGTTTTGAGGGACCCCTGCAGCGCAGTTAGACACTGCCCCAGTGAAAAGAGATTCAAGGGGCCGTGGTGGGTGTCATCTTTCTGTTCTTACGACAGCTTTGCCCTGATTCCTAGGCAGGCGGAGATCATTCTTAAGGTGCGTAGCAACCAAAGAATAAAGAACGTCTCTGGATCTCTCTGCCTGTGGGTGCAGACCCCCAGCATGGCTGCGTTGTCAGGCCAGGATTTGAGGTGTCACTGTGGGAGCTGCCGTGTAGAAACAAGTCAGTAAGCGTTCCCTAGAGACATCAGGATTAGCAAGGAATTTTGGCAGCGAGAGGTCCTAGAAGTGCTGTTCTGAAAGCAGTTCCTACGCAGGGAAGCAGTTACATCAGGCAGTGGCTGAGGGGCGAAGGCTTAACTGCCCCATTTTCAGATGTCCTGGCCCCACCTTTGCAGATTGCGCCTTTGGGGATGCTCTCCCAGCCCCAGTGCTTCTTTCAGGGCACCACACAGCTTTGTTCCGCTGAAGCACTCCCTAAGAAAAGCTGTGGGCTGGGATTCCGGTTTGAGATTAAGTCCCGGGAGTTTGGTGCTTCCCTTCTGAATTTAACCTGCATGAATGTCCTGCCGAGGAACTGCTTGCACAGGGGGGTCCAGGTGGGCAAGGGGAGCGCCCAGTGCCGGTGTGCTGGCCCGGGGACTCCACAGCGCCTGCAACTGGGAGCCCGTCCCAGGTGCTCTGAGTCTGCAGGGGAGGGGCCGGTGCAGCACGAGACCAGCGGTGCTGTGGGTGCAGTGGGAGAAGCTGGGGAGGGCTCAGAGGGCAGTCAGGAACGGCTTTGCTGCAGCCCAGGAGCAGCGCTGGGGTGCATTCATTTTTAGACAGGGGAAGGGAGAGAGAAAGAGGGGGGGAGAAACGTCAATGTGTGGTTGCCTCTCACACGCCCCCTACTGGGGATCTGGCCTGCAACCCAGGCCTGTGCCCTGATGGGAATCGAACCGGCGACCCTTTGATTCGCAGGCCAGCACTCAATCCACTGAGCCACACCAGCCAGAGTAGGCCAGGTGCTTCTTTGTTCTAGCGACTCTCCTGGGCACGTAGGATGTTCTAACAGCATCCCAGCTTCTGGATGCCAGCAGCACATTTTGTGACAACTAGAAATGTCTTCCGATGTTACCAAATGTCCTCTGGGGGCAAGAGGCACAGTCAGAACAGCCAGCCGGTCCGGGTGGAAGGTCTTGTGCTCTGTGTTGAGTTTGGAACGGGGAGGGGTGGGGGGGGGGTCATGTTTCTTAGGAAGACGGGGTGAGCTGTATGGGTAAGAAGTCGAAGCAACAGCCTTAACTAGGAGGGAAGGGCCGAAAGACACTGGAGAGGCAGGCTTTGTGCCTGATGGACATGGGGGAGAGGGCGTCGCCAAGGGTGACCAAGGAGTCTGTCCTGAGGGCCTGGGCTGATCTAGGGTTGGGTAGGAGGGGGTCGGCGGGAAGTTTGTGGTGCTCCCAGGACCCGAGAGGAGCTGAGATGCTCGCAGTCAGCAGTGCGTCTGACGCGGCCTTTGTCTCCCTTGCAGTCTCCCAAGACCCCTGGCCTGCGACCCATGGAGAAGAAGGACATTCCAGTAGTGCATCAGCTCCTCACCCGGTACCTGAAGCAGTTCCACCTGACGCCGGTCATGAGCCAGGAGGAGGTGCAGCACTGGTTCTACCCCCAGGAGAACATCATCGACACGTTCGTGGTGGAGGTGAGCGGGGGCGGGGGGGCATCCTCAGGCGGCTGGGTTTCTAGGCTCAGTGACTGCGGAACCAGTCGGTGGGAGTGTGGGCGCCCCAGGCTCCCTTGACCACCCGTGCGTGACCCTCCCTAAATCAGAGAGCGGAGTTGTAGTTCGCATTTGCTAAAATGATGCCCTCAGGAGTTAGTGTGGGCCCTTCTCCTTCCCCGCGCCCCGTTCCCCATTGGTGACCAGAGAACAGAGCTCCTCTTAGGTGAGCCTGCAGCCCCTGCCTGTCCCGGCTCGCGGTGGTGCTGGCCGAGCATTTGGGTCACAGCTTGGGGGACTGTGAACTGCAAGGTGTCCCTGGCAACGCTCAGGCCAGGAAAGACGGCGGATGGATCCAGCCCACAGCCTGGCCGGGACTTTCCTCCTGGCTCTGTCCTCAAGTGCCCCGGGCGGTGTGTTTTCCCCTCCCTGCGTACTCTGTTCCAGTCTCCGTCCGCTCTTGCGGGGGGCACCCGTAGGTGGTGTGAGAGCAAGAGGAAATACTTTGTTCCCAGACTGCAGGACTTTTGTGCCTGCGTGACATTGCTTCCTTTCTTTGTCTTCCCTTTCAGAACGCAAACGGTGAGGTGACAGACTTCCTGAGCTTTTATACGCTTCCCTCCACCATCATGAACCATCCGACCCACAAGAGTCTAAAGGCTGCTTATTCTTTCTACAACGTTCACACCCAGACCCCTCTTCTAGACCTCATGAGTGACGCCCTTGTTCTCGCCAAAATGGTGAGGGGCGGATCGGAGGGAGGGCCGGGGCACCCGTGGGCAGGGGCAGGGGCAGCGGAGTGGCGGTGAGCACAGCTCAGGGCGGCAGCTGCCAGGGGCTGGGGGCTGAGAGCCCGCCATGCCTCCTGCTCCCCTCCGGGAGGACCCAGCAGGTTTCAGCAGCGAGAAGCTAGGAGGGAGCAGGGAGCATCCGTGTGAGGTGAAGGCATTGAACTCCTCCTGATTTATTTCAGTGAGTTTCGTTCTCACGGGAGGCGCTGCCAAAGGAGCCTGAATAGCCAGGCCTGCTCGGGCAGGAAAGGGGTTCTCCTTGCGACTCCCCCCACATGGGAATGGGGAGATTGGTCTCTGTCGTGGTGAGTCATTGGAGCTGCTGACCGGAGAGCGCGGGGGAGGGTCCAGGCGTCTCTCACTCAGCGAGGTCACCTCCAGTCAGCCCTCCACCACGGGTGCCGCCCGTAGTGAGCCCACCCACCCACCGTGGGCCGGCCAGGCGACGGACACTCCCGTCCCTGCCCTGGGAGCGCTTCAGATCAAAGTGGCCAGATGGAGGAGGCACCTTCCCACGGCCTCAGAGCCGGCAGGCGTATCAGGTGTCGTGAGGTCACAGGGTGTGCGCCCAAGGCCTGAGAGTTGGGTGTCCAGGGAGTGAGAACAGCGCAAGTGCCAATAAGAGCAGCGCAAGCGCTGATAGGAGCAGCTTCTCCGAGAAGGGGGTTCGGGCTCGGTCTGCAGAGAGGACTGTGCAGGCTACTGGAGTGTCTCGGGGACTCAGCAAGGAGCGGCGGGAGCAGGGGCCTGGACAGGTGTGCTTGGAGGGGCACTACGGAGAGGCCAGGCAGGGTGGCCGCGAGCGCCCTGAGAGCCGTCACTAGCGAGCGGGCCCTGGCGGGAGCTGGGATTTAACGTGAAGGCAGCCAGAGCTTCGCAAGGGAGATGGCTCTCTGGCCGTCTCTAGAGCGTTCTGGCAGGACAGAAAAGGGCAGGGGATGAGGCAGCCCTGACCTCTCATCACCGGCTCTCGCTCCCTGCCGCCCCGCAGAAAGGGTTTGACGTGTTCAATGCACTGGATCTCATGGAGAACAAAACCTTCTTGGAGAAGCTCAAGTTTGGCATAGGGGACGGCAACCTGCAGTATTATCTCTACAATTGGAAGTGCCCCAGCATGGGCGCAGAGAAGGTGGGTAAGCAGCTGGGCCCACCCCGTCGGGAGTTGGTGGGGCAAAGACAGGGCCCCAGGTCGGGGATCCCGCATCAGCCTGGGCCCTGGTTAGCGGGTGTTTGGGCCCCCCCCCCCCAAGTCCCCTCCCTCTGATGGCCAGACGAGCAGGGTCGGCGCTGCCCTTTTAGTGGCCGGTGTGAGGGTGGCAGAGGGGTGAGCTCCAGGGCTACCCAGAACCATGCAGGCCGAGTTGCCTACAGTTAGCCGGGAAGTTTAGAGTTCAAGGTTTGAAGACCTTTTCCCCTGCTGGGCTGCTGGACCCCCGCCAGCCCTTCCTCCACCGGCTCCCAAGGGAGCCTGGGGCCGTGGGCGTGGTCGGCAGTTGCAGAGTAACTGCCTGCTGGGGGGAGGCCCGGTGCCGCTGCGGCTCTCCCTGTGGGGTGCGGTGAGTGCTTGAGGCCTGGAGTGGAGGCTGGCTGTGCCTCTGCTCACACGGCCCGGGGCGCTCTGTGGGCTGGCGTCTGGCCCTTCGGGTCGGAGTGGGGCAGTGGGAGAGGCTCCAAGCTCCTGTCACTCAACCCCGCCCCTCCCCATTGGCTCTCCTAGGTTGGGCTGGTGTTACAGTAACCAGTTGCCAGTGAGATTCTGGATAAAGCCACTGAGAATTCCAGCTGGGAATGGAACCCCACCACTTGTTGGTCCAATTTTCACAAACGTGAGAATCCCTGGCAAAGGGAACAGAAGCGAACCGGCTTTACCAAACAGCCACTGGATTTGACAGTTGTGTTGTGACGGCCGCGGGCTGCGCGATGCCACCTCGGCCGTGTCTCTGGTCGCCCTGTTTTCCAGTTAATCACACCCTCACGCAGCCGCGATCAAGGGAATGCAGCTGCTGGGAACTGGCTCGTGATTGGCATATTATGGAGTTAACGGGTGAATAATAAAAGTATATATATTATATATATAAATATTTTAAACATCTTTCCTGTTCCAAATGTACAAGGACGTTTGGTCTCCAGTGAAAAGCTGAATCCAGGTCACTCCTCAAAGTCAGAATCAAGGACAGTGCCGTACGCACACATTGGTACAGCGACTTCCGTCCTCCTGAGAGCAGGCACTGGCGCTTCTTGGGGGAGCAGGAGAAAGAGGATGCGGGGCGTCTACCCGGTTCCCCTTCCGAATCGGCTGCACTGGTTGGCTTCGAGAGCGCGGGGTACGGTGGAGGGACTGCGCCAAGCTTCGGGGCGGGGCGGGGGGGGCGGTGCTCAGATCTCGCAGACCACAGGCGCCGGCGTCCTGGGTGGGGCCGGCCCTACTCAGGCTCGCCCGCAGGCCCTGGGCGTGTCCCGCACTCGGAAGCCGGGCGCTGCGGCGCCCTGGGGACGCAGAGTCTGTTGAGTCCCTCCCTCCATCCTCTTGGCCTGCTCCCTGGCGGAAGTCCTGCCGACTCTCCAGCCAGCTGTTGCCAATCTTATGGTCACGGGCACCCTGAGAGACTGTTTTTCCACTCCCACGGGTGACTGGCACCTTGAAGGGGACTTTTGACCTCCTTGTAGCATTTGGGACCTTGAGGAGACCATGTCAGTGCAATCCCTGGTTAGCTCGTCTTCGAGCAGAGAGCCAGCACCCTGGCGGCCCTGGGGCTGGCTGGGCAGGGGCGGCGTGGGGCCGATCCCAGGCGCCTTCGGCCACCAGTCCCTGGCTTGTGCCTTCCAACCCACTGGCCACCGCTTGTCCAAGACACACAGAGTTCGAGGAACGGTGGTTACGCCAGTCTGGACTTGGCAACAGAAATGGTTCTGTGTTGCCATGGTCCCAGCATGACTTTCACGGAGGCTGTTTGGTGGGTTTTGTGGTGGTGGTGGTGGTGGTGGTGACGTTTATGGATGCTGCCAGGTTCCCCGCCACGGGTGGGGCCCCCAGGCACGTGGCCGTGCAGGCACCCCCCGTTTGTGCCCAGCCCAGTGTTGGGGAGGGTCGGGCCGTGGAATTGTCAGCAGCCCGAGTCCTGGCTTCTGTGTGACTTGTGCTGTGGGAGAAAGTGAGTGGGTGGGCTGCGTGGCCTGGGGCTTTCCTGGCTGCTTTCGCCTCCCGGCTGCTTGCAGGGGAGAGGAAGTCGTAGCCGGGCGGCCGGGCTCGGCCTGGCCTCCTCACTGAAGCCAGGCCCCGCAGGCCAGCAGAGCCCGGTTTCAGGCTGTGGGTTTCGGTGAGGTTCGCCAGAGGCTAGTTCTGCGGCCCGGCCCGGACTCCCAGCGAGGCCTGCAGGGCCTCCCTTCTGTCGTCCCTGTGCTGCAACCTGCGGGCACCAAAGATCACGGCTGACCTTCGACTCCTTGACTCCAAGATACCCAGACCAAAGAAGCTGCTGTTCTTAGCAAGAGACTCACCGCATTCCGCAGACAGGAGGAGTCGGAGAGGCCGGGGCTCACCTTCCAGCCTTGCAGGTGTCAGGCCCAGCGCCCCGAGTCACCCAGCGGCTCGCCCTGTTCGGGCTTGAAGGGTATCAGAGAACAATGAGCCCGCCTCTTGGCTGCCTTGGGCAGGACCTGGGACTTGGAAACACTCCCTGGCAGAGGCTCGGTCAGCTCTGGGCCAAGCCCCAGCCTGCACTGCCTGTGTAGTGCGGGGTGCTCGACCGCCCCTGGAGCGACCTTGGCCTCGGTGGGCCCAGGTCACGGGATGGAAACTGCGAGGCCCGTGGCTGCTCCGGAAGAAGCAGGTCTCCTGGAAAGGTCTCGGTGTCCCCTCCAGAGCCGCGCGGCCTGCTCCTTGGACTCTGTTGTTCGTGGTGGGGACCCTGCCCCACCCTCAGCATCACCCCCGGGTCTTTGGGGGTTGGCTCGGCAGCGGCTGCGTCAGCCTCCTCTTTGTCCACACAGCCCTTGGGTTCTTCACTCAGCCCCTTGCAGGACTTCAGGTCAGAGCACTCGGAGAGAGCCATCGTTTGGGGTTCAGGGCCTCCCCACAAGGAGCCTTGACTGGGGCAGGGCAGTGCAGCTGTGGCTGGTAGAACCAAACAAGGGAAGGACCCGGGGCCTCCTCCCCCAGGGACCTGCCCCGGGCGGCTACTGTTGGGCAGCCTCCTGGGTGCGGCCCTTTTTCTGTGCCACCAGTGCTCCGTGCTGGCGCCGGGCGGGTGGACTCCCGTGTGTCTGAATGTTATTTCCTGCCTTTGGATTGACTGCATTTGACCCCTGACGCCGAGACCAGTTCCCACGGCCTCCCATCTCTGCTGGGAGAGGCCTGGGCTCTGGACGGAGGTCTGTGTGGGGCTTGTTTCCCGACCCACGCCCAATTCCGTAGATGCTGACCTCTGGCTTGGAGGCTGGCCCACACCCAGCCACTTGGGGCCCTGCCTGCACCTCCCTTCTGATTGCCATCCCCCCCCCCAACCCCACCCCCGCCCTTACTCCCTGGCTCACTGAGGCCCGAGGCTGCGTGACCCAGTGGTCTTGAATTCTTTGCTCAGAGATGACCAGCATTTAGCCAACCCAAGGGGTGGCCCAAAGGCCTGGGCAGCTTCAGGGCAAAGTGGTCTAGAAGCAGGGGGGAGGTGCTGCCTGGCCAGGGGAGGGGGCTGGGAGTGTGTCTCTGGCCCGGCCCACCTGCCCCGACAGGAGACCGAGGCCGGGGCTCTGCCCTGCTGCCGAGTGAACGCAGCAGCCCGGCCGGCGGGCTGCCCCCAGGAGCCTTAGTGGGGCAGCTGCGTTCAGTTCAAGAACATCGACTGCAGGCAGGTGCGGCGTCTGGGACGGGGAAGCTTCACCTTTCTGTCTTGGCTTTTCTCTGGGCTGCGGGCGGGGCATCCATTTCCAGGGTGGGGGAGGAATTGCCTTGTCCGCTCGATACATCTCACTTGTTTCTAATAAAGGAAGCAGCTGAATAAACCCCTCTGCCCTCCTGGTTTTCCTCTGCACGGCAGGTGGGGCGGGGGGAGGCTGGAGGGCCCCCTCCCTGAGAGTGAGCGTCCTGCAGGGAAAGGCCCTTCTTGTGGCCGCAGCACCTGGCCGCTCCTGAAGACGCTGGGCGAGGCCCTCGGGGCAGACTGGGCGCCGTTCCCCAAACCCCTGCCCACCGCCGAGGGGCCAGTACTGACCCAGCCTCTCGGCGGCCGGGCTCTGTGCCCGCGCCGGGCACCGTGGCAGAGGCGCCAGTCCCGGGCCGGGCTTCCGCAGCCGGGGGATCCGCCCCCTCGGTCCGGGACGGGCGCCGCCCTGCACTTGTTCAGATGCCACATCTCCCCCAGGGCCAGGGGTCCGGCGGGTCTGTGGAGCCACCGGGGCCGCTCCCAACGCCGCAGGCCAGCCGGCCCACGGCCCGCCTGCGGGAGGGCCCCAGGCTCTGCTGGGGACTGCCCGCTCCCTGCTGTCTTCCTCTGGGACTTCGGAACTTTTAAAAACTTTTTAAAATATGTTTTTAATACATACAATATTTTATCCTCACTGAGGACATGCTTATTGATTTTAGGGAGGGGAGGGGAGGGGAGGGAGGCATCAGTGAGGGGGAGAAAAACACTGGTTGGTTACCTCACAGGAGGCCTGACTGGGCACAGACACCTGCGGCTTCGGTTTGCAGGGCAATGCCCCTCGCAGGTGAGCCCCGCCCAGGTGGGCCCCGCCGGCCAACCAGGCCGCCTCTGGGACTGTTGATGCTGTCCCTGACCCTGTGCTCCTTCCAGACCCCGTGGCTGGTGCCTCTGAGCCCCCTTCCGGGGAACCTGGGCCCTGAGCTGCAGCCCGAGAGGGCACCACCTGTGTGGGGAGCTGCCGTCCAGCTCTGCCCTTGTCCCGGGTCAGTGTGTTGCCTGACAGGACCCAAGGGGGCAGGGCTCCACGTTTAACCCTAGAAAAACACCTCTCTGCCCGTCTTCTCTGGATTCTGTCACCCGGTGTCTCCGGGGCTCCGGCTGCTCGCGTCTTGGGAGGCGGCGGGGCAGGCACGGCCTTCAGGCCTGCATCTGAAAGGCTGCTTGGCTTGGGGGAGGCAAGCTCCGGTTTCTGGAGTCTGTCTGCCCTGCCCAGTCCGGAGAGTCAGGGGCCTGCCCCCAGCCTGCAGGGCCGTGAGAGCTCTGTCCCAGCCGAAGGCCGTCCAGCCGCCTCCCCACGGGAGGCCCCTCCGAGGGTTGGCGCGGGCAGCTCGTGGTGGGTGTCCTCCGTCTGCGACGCTGGCGGCAGCGTTAAGCTGAGAGGGCTGGGGGCTATTTTGAGCCATGGGGTCTCCAGCACCCCCAGTCGTCTTAGACGAACTCACACCCGCTTGTGTGGAAGGGCCCGAGGGGCTCCAGCCCGTCCCTCCTCATGGGCCTGGCTGTGGCCTCAGGTGCTTGGGGTGGCAGTGGTGAAGGAAATTTCCTTCTTTGTTTTTAAAAATAGTCCTGTTCTCCTGTCCTCTCCAGGACGCTTCTGTGTCACGAACTAAAACCTACTTCTTGGTGTCCCCAGGGCACCCAGCCTCTGCTCCTCTCTGGCTTCAACGAGAGAAGCGAGCTCAGGTGAGGCACTTACGTCCTGCTCCCAGGTCTTCTGGCTCCTGGCGGGAGCAGGCCTGGCTCTGGGTGGGCCACAGTGTGGGTGGGCTGAGGTCTCGAGCTGGGGCCCCCCCCAGGGCTGCGGGGCAGAGGTCAACCACCGGCTCTGCAGGAGGGGCTGCGGCAGAGCCTGCCCGGCAGGCGAAGTGGCAGGCTGGGTGGGCTGGTCCTCCCACCGCCCAGGGGAGAAGGCCTCCGCGGTGGGCGGCATGCAGACTGGTGTCCGCAGGCAGGTCCCCGAGGTGGGTCTGTCGGGCCTTCAGGAGCGCTGGACTCGGATATGGACGAAGAGCGTGGCTGGGGACAGGGAGGCCCCGTCCTTGGAGAGCAGGTGGATGTGACGGTACCCTGCGGGGAGAGTGGCCGGGCGTCAGGTCTGCCGCCCACCACCCTGCAGGGCTGTGCAGGGTGCGGCCCCCGCCCCCCCCCCCCCACTGGGGGCTGGGTCCTGGCTTGGGGGGACTCCTGAACGGCTCTCACGGGAAACTCGAAGCCCCGAGGCCCAGGCGCCTGTTCCTCCTTCATGCCCACCCTCCCCACCAACCTGGCTTCAGGCTGCTGAGAGGCAGTGTGAACTGGCCCACAAAGTCGTTGGGGGACGTGGTGTCGTAATCTTCGACCACGAACCGCACCAGCGCCAGCTCTGGCACCCGCAGCTGGAACTGCAGGGTCTGCCCCCAGCGGGGGTTGAAGCCTGGGGCGAAGACGGGTTTGGCGGTCAGAGCCGGCGGCCCCGCCCAGCATCCTCCGCGGCCTGCCCCTCCCCCTCCCCCACCAGCAGGCCCACTCACCGTTGTTGAGCACGTAGGTGGTTTCCTTGCGCGCGCAGTCCATGGGCACCCCGTGGATCTCAATGCGCACCAGGGGGTCCACGATGGAGCTGGGCTTCTCTGCGTTCAGCTTGGGCAGCTGCTGTGCGGTCAGCACCTGCGGAGAAGGGGGCGGGGTGGGCTTCAGCATGGCCTCCGCTGTTTCCCTGTTTGCCCTCAGCACCCACCCAGGCCTCCAACCGCCCTCCCGCCGCTTCAGGCCGGCGCCCCGAGGACGAGGGCCTCCGGAGCCAGCTCCGAGCCCAGTGCAGGGCGCGGCCCAGGCTGCCAACCTGCACGGTGAGAGTAGTTCTTGGGGGCCCCGGGCTCTCGGGGTCGAAGTCCGTGTCGGGCTGCCGCAGGCACTGGGGTTTCAGGACGTAGCCACACTGCCCGTTGACGAGGAAGCGCCCGGCGTTGAGGTCCATCTCGTAGCCAGGCGTCTGGAAGTTCAGGGCCACTGTGGGCACAGCGGGGTCAGGACAGGGGCTCTTCTTAGTGGCCCTCTCACTGACTGCCCAGTTTCAGGAGCCTCGCTGCGGTCTCCCGCAGACAGACCGCACGCAGAGGACTCAGTTCCTGTCTAAGGAGGACCCCTGGGCCCTACTGTCTGGGGAGTGCTGCCCCCCCACACACACCGTGGTGTGGCCAGGGGGTCCAGCCCCACGGCCAGCTGGTATCACTTGAGGCTGGAATGAGGGACTGAGTGGGGCGCCCTGGAGAAGCGCCCAGAGCCCAGGCCTGAGGTTTCGATGCCTACGCAAGGGGACCACACTGCCCCCCAATCCCCCACTTGGGGGGCTCAGCATGGGATCACATGTGTGCAGGTGTGTGCCGAGGGGGCATGTGAGGTGTGGGGAGCCTGCTCATGATTTTTTAAAAATTTATTTTTAGAAGGGAAGGGAGGGAGAAAGAGAGGGAGAGACACATTGACCAGCTGCCCGCGGCCTCTCACACGCCCCCAGCTGGGGACGTGGCCTGTGCCCCGACCAGGAATCGAACTGGCAACCTTGCGGTTTGCAGGCTGGTGCTCAATCCAAGAGCCACACCAGCCAGGGCCCTGCTCACAGTTCTTTAGTAATTGTTATCATCAACAAAACACTCTTGGCCCTGGCCTGGCAGCTCGGTTGGTTAGAGCACTGTCCCAATACACCACGGTTGCGGGTTCAATTCCCCACCAGGGCACATGCAAGAATCAAGCAATAAATGAATAAATAAGTGGAACAACAGATTGATAGTTCTCTCTCCCTTCCTGTCTCTCTAAAATCAGTCAATAAAATTTTTTTTAAAAAACACCTTTTCCACCTGGAAAGCTGCGTGGCCCTATCCCTGCGGGGGGCTGCCCCACACCCCGGAGGCCGCCCACAGAGCATCGGCCCGCCCGCGCGCCGCCCTGCAGCCGCACGCACCCAGCTGGCAGCCCGAGTTCCACATCTCCTGGGGGCTGTAGTTGGCCGAGTTCATCCGAAGCCCCAGCGGGTAGACACGGGTCAGCTGGTGGGTGTTGTGCCTGACGAGGCTGTTCCCTGGGGGGAAGTCCGGGTGCGATTGTTACAGGCTCCTGGGGTGTCCCTCACCTGGAAGGCCTGTGACCCCTCCCCCAGTGCGGACAGCTGGGAACGGCCGAGTTCCCATCCCTGGCTTGCCCTGCTCCAGCTCCTCCTCTCTGACCCGGGGGTGGGGGAGCCTCCTGAGGAGGCTGCTGAGTCCAGGGAGGGGCCGGTCCGCCTCCTGCTCTCTGACTCAGCGCCCGGAACACTGGGCTCCAGGCTGACACCCCTCGGCTCTCGTCACTCACCCACACACGCCCTCTGGCCCACCGCTTCCCGGACCCTCCCTGTGCGCCGTGCCCCGGGCCTTTGTGCAACCCAGCCACCCTGCTGCTTCCTCGTCCTTCCTGCCAGGTGTCTTCTCCGCCACGACTTGTCGGGAATCTTCCCCTGATCTCACCCCCTTCTGCTGCACCCCCGCAGGCACTATCGTGGCCCCACTGCCCCCCTGCATCGTAATCACCCAGCGACTCTGGCGCCACCACTAGGCCGTGCGCCTGGGGAGGGCAGACAGCAGGCTCCCAGCTCCCTGGGCCGTCTCCCCGCCACGCCTGCCGGGCCTGGTGCTGGCCACGTGCTGCGCACCCGGCCCCTCTCTGGTGTCCCCCTGACCTCTTGACTGCCCCAGACCCTCTCAATTTCCTTCCCGACCATCGTCAGGAATCCCCAGCTCCTACCCGCCTCTCGGATGAGCTTCTTGGCCTTGCGCTCGCTGAGGGAGCTGACGTGGCGGGGCTGGGGCGGCACGGGGGCCGGGCTCAGGGTCCGCAGGCGGGCGGCACAGCAGTACACCACCAAGGCCGACAGCTCCGGGGAGATCTGCTTGGCCTGGGGGACGGGCCTCTCACTCAGGGGGCGTCCTCCTTCCTTCCCTCCCCTGCCCCCCGCCCCAGGCCCTGCCGCAGTCTGGGGCCGTCCAGCCCACCCCACTCACCCCTGGCTTCTGTTCCACGGCCTCCATCCCCTCTTCTTCCTCCTCCTCTTCCTCGTCCTCCTCCCGGTCGGAGAGAACCCGACCGTCCTCGGCCTGAGCAGCTGGCAGCTTCTTCCCCTTCACCAGGACCCGGCCCTTCAGCTGCTGTAGAGACCAACAGGGGAGGATTCAGGCCTCTCGCCCCGGTGTCGGCCGGCTGGTCGGCCATTCGGCCACCCCAGTGTGCGAGGCTGGCTGGGGGTGAGAGGCCAGAAAAGAGACACAAAGGTGGGTGGTTTCTAATAGAAAAAAAAATAAAAAGGGGAAATGGTTAAGGAGGTCCCAGCAAGCATCAGAATACCGCACAGCAGCCAGTGACATGGGGGAGGCAAGTGGGGAAGAGAAGTCGCCCTCTTCAAACGAGACCTCACGCGAAGGAAGAAGTGCAGAACGTGGGGTCGCGTGGTCTTCCTCGTGTGACATTTGAAAGGGGAGGGGGCTGTGGGCCGGGGTGCTTATGCGTGGGAACCTCTGGAGGAGACCACGAGAAGCTGCTGAGGGTGGTCGCTCCCCGTGAAACACGATGGGGGTGAGTTCGAGTGGAAGAAAACTCCTTTTCCTTTGCATATGCTCGTGTATAGCTTTTTTTTTTTACCATATGTATGTTTTTTATATAATAAAAAATTATACACCCAAGCCCTGGCTGGTGTAGCTTAGTGGATTGAGTGTGGGCTGTGAACCAAAGTGTCGCAGGTTCAATTCCCAGTCAGGGCACATGCCTGGGTTGCAGGCCATGACCCCCAGCAACCGCACATTGATGTTTCTCTCTCTCTTTCTCCCTCCCTTCCCCCTCTAAAAACAAATGAACTCTTAAAAAAAAATTATACACCCAGAAGGTGAATCAACATTTTTTACATACTTGAGATTCGGAGTGAGAGGAGAGGTTTCTCAGCAGCCAGAAAAGGATAAGTGTCCTGAGGGGGGCAGATAAAATGCCTGGGGTTTGGGAGGGGAGGAGGCAGGACCGCCTCCGGCCAGAATGTGGGGCTGTGTCTAAGGCCCCAGGAAGAGGCTGGGATTCTAAGCAGGTGGTGCCTGCAAGCCCAGGTGGCTGGGAAGGGAGCTCCAGGTGCAGATGGTGTCAACCAGGGACTAGGCGGCGGACTGGCTGAGCTCGCAGGGACTCTGTGGGCGGCAGCCGGGCAGAGCAGGGGGGTGAGGGCCAGGTCACGGAAGGCCTTGAAGGCCAGGTGAGAGGTTGGGGGGGGGGGTTGGTCTAGTCCAAGTTGGAGGGCGGGAAACTGCTAAGACCCTGAAGCAGCAGATGTCTGATGAAGGGAGGGGCAGGGGAAGGCAGAGAGGGGGAGGGGCCGGACCCAGGGAGCTGGCAGGAGCAGGGTGGACGCTGGACTGCAGACAGACCCTTCCCCGCCTACGCTGGGGCTCTGGGAGCCTCACCTCCGGGGAGGGCAGCTCTTCAGGATTTTGGGCGTCCAGGGCCTGCGTCACCAGCATGTCCCCCAGGATGGTGCGGAGGTGGCGAGCCATGACAGCCTGCTGCTCCAGCCCACAGTGGTTCTCAAGGGACAGGATGACGGGGTATGGGGACAGCTGTTGGGGGGAGAAGCCCCAGCTCAGAGTCCCTCACGCCTCTCCCCCTCCCAGCACAACCAGACCCCCTGCGACATGCAACCCCCACCCCCCGGCAGGACAGGCGGGGAAGGCCGGGCTCTGGAGAACCCTCGGTCGGGGGCCAGGGGGGAGGGACGACGACTGAGTCAGCGGGACGTGGGACACACGCTGGGGTCGGTGTGTTCCTGGAGGGGCAGAGGTCAGGTATGGGGCCTCGGGAAGGGGTGGGCTGCCTGGGAGGCTGAGGGCGGCTGCAGGAATGGTTTTCTCTTCTAAACGCTCTTTCCACGGCCATGACATTGACCATGTCACACTGTCCCCCCAGTTCGTTTGTTGGCAGTAAGATTTGTGCAGCTCTACCAAAACGGCAGTTTTCCGTCGGCGCCGCGCTGCGTTTCTCTGACGGCCTGCTCTCTGGGAGCGATGCCCGAACCGTCCTTCCCTCCCCCAAGGGCTGCCTCTGGAGATCGTGGGATTTTAAACATTTCCTGGGCAGGAGGGTGGGAGAAGCAAGCCCCTCGCTCAGCTGTGTTCCGCCCCGCTGGCCGGCCGCTCGGGCGGTGCCTGGGGAGCGGGCGGTTCCCCGCGCGGAGGGTTCCTCTGCAAGGACGCAGGCGGCCGGGCTCACCGAGAAGGCGTGGTCACGCACGACCTGGACCACGTCCCGGAAGAGGATCTTGGAGGTGAGCGTGTGGCCGTGGTAGATGATGGGCTCCCCTCCCGGGCCCTCCCAGCAGTCCAGCTCCACGCAGCGGCACCCCTGGGCGAAGGCCCTGCAGACAGACGGACGGACAGACAGACAGGCAAGGCGTCACGCGGATGTGGATGGCACAGAGGCGGGGCGCAGGCTGAGCCCGGTGGGCTGTGCCCGGCGGGGGCTGAGCCCCGCCTCCCCACCCAGCTGGGCCCCCAGGAGTGCTCACGGCTTCCATCCCCCGACTAGGTACCTCACGTAGGCCTCGGTGCTGCTGGGCCCCCCGATCTGGGAGTCGGTCAGATAGGTGTTGTGCGAGGAGGAGATGAAGTAGTGCGCGAGGGGCTGGCCCATGTCCTGGAACACGCACGTGTGGGCCGGGTCCAGGGCAGCCCCCTCGGGCGACAGCAGGTACATCATGAAGCCGTCCAGCGTCATCAGCTCGTGCTGCTTGGCTGCAGGGACGCGCAGAAGACGGCGTCAGGCCCCAATGGGGGGGGACCCCGCACCCACCCCCACCCCCACCCCTAAATGCCCCCAGAGTTCACTGCACTTGGTAATTACGGGCTCCTGTCTGCTGACTGGACTCGACAAAGTTACCCCACTTCATCTCTAGCCGAGCCCCGGGAAGCAGGTACGTTAATATGCCATTTTACGGATGTGGCGGCGGAGTCTGGAGGAGGCGGGACAACTTCCCGCGACGGCACCCACGGCCAGGGACAGCGGAGCCCACTCGGCGCGGCCCGTGGCCCGCCCGCCGGACGCCCACCTGTCTCGTTGAGCTCATGGGTCTGGATGAGCCGCCGCGCGCGGGCCAGCGTGGCGCCGTCCTCGCCCTGGTCCTCCAGGAACTCCAGCAGCTCCGGGGCGCTGAGCACGCGGTCCTCGCCCGAGTACCGGTGGAAGATCTCCTCCAGCTCCGGGCGCTTCAGCAGCCGCAGCAGGAACTCCTCGATCTCGGTCCCCTCCAGCCGCTCGTTGTTGGAGCGGTCACACTCCTGGGAAACGGGGGGGGAGAAGCTCAGAGGAGGGGACACCCCGGGAAAGCCGGCCTGCACTGGCGCGCCCGGCATCTACCTCGGCCGGGGAGGTGGGGGGGTCCCCCGCCTCACAGGTGGGCCACCTGAGGGCTAGCGAGGCTCTGGTCTTGCTCAAGCACACGCAGCTGGTGACTCGCAGGGTCGGGGTGCTAAGGGCGGTCCCCCGGGTTCAGCGCCTATCCCTCCGTACCGGGACCTAACCCGAGCATCCAGGTGCGGGAGGAGGAACGGTGACCCGGGGGCAGGCCCGAGCCCCAGGCCACAGCTCCCCCTTGGGTGTGCACACATGACCACCCTCACACCCCACAGTCACACCCGGGGTCCACGAGCAGCCCCAGGGCCAGGGAGGGTCCACGTGGAGCTGCTGGACCGGGGGGAGGGGCGGTACAGGTGTCACAGGCTGGTCACACAGTCAACATGCACACGGGGGCCTGCCAGGTGCTCTGACTGGGCCAGGGACGCAGGGCCCGAGCTGTGCGCCCCGTCTGCACGGCCACAGGTGTGGAGATGCCGCACGGGCCACAGTGGGGTGGGGGGGGGCCGTGCACACACGTGCCTGGGAGCCGGCTCCTCCCTTTGCTCCCGGGGGGAAGTCACACACGGTCACCCGTGCAAAGGGTGTGCTGTGGACTTAGAGGAAGGAAAACTACGGCTTCACTGCTCACTTGGGAGGGGCGGGGAGGACCCCGGGCCCCTCTGCCCTGGGGGCCTGCCTGACAGGACGGAGAGAAGCTGGGCCAGCGCTGCCTCCATAGCCTCAGGCCAGGGTCAGAGGGTAAGTGGGCCCAGCTGTGGCCTTTCTGCTGGGAGGGGCCTTCCCTCTCTCCACAAAAGCTGGGTGGAGAGGACAGCTAATGGCTCAGAGGACCGGGCCCCGCCCCCCAGAGCAGAGGTCAGAGGCCACAGCGGTGGCAGGGCCCACCTTGAAGAGGCGGTAGGCGTACATGTCGTTCATGTCCACGTTGAGCATCCTGAGCAGGCTCTTGATCTCCTTGAAGCTCATCTTGCTGTCCTGATTGGAGTCCGCCCGGTGCAGGTAGGAGTGGATCCAGGTGTGGGTGCTCAGGAAATAACCAGCAACAGCTGACGGGAACTGGCAGGCGTGTCTCCCCCACCTGGCTTTGGGGGCTTTCCGGGGCGGGGCCGTGGGCGGCCTGCGCACGGCAGCGGGCTGTCCTCCGCGGGACTGGGGCTCCTCAGAGCCGGGAGGCGCGTCACCGCCCTTAGTTTTGCAGACAAGGGGCCAGGGACTCCGGCTCAGGCTGTGGGCCTCCGAGGGGCAGGGCATACCTCCCCGCGGCTGGGGTCCCCAGGGACGGGCTGGCCCCACCCCCACTCTCCAGGGCAGGATATTGATCCAGGCGCTCGCGCTGGCTCATGGCGTCCAGGCGTGTGCGCAGCTTGGCCAAGCCGCGCACCCAGCGCTGCGCCTCCTCGGCCGTGGGCGCCACCAGGTCCAGGTTCTTGCGTCGGCCCTTGAAGGCGATGGTGAGGCAGCGCTCGGGCGCGAAGGCACCCCCGAAGCGCCGCAGGCCCTCGGACTGGTGCCCCTCGCGGACGGCCTCGATGTGCTGCACGAAGACTGCGGGGAGGGGCGGCCGGGTCAGGCGGCGGCCTGGCAGGGCACTGTCCCGCCCGGGCACTGTCCCTAGCCCACCCGGTGCCCGCCCCACCCAACTCACAGATGTGCTGCGACGGCGCATGCGGGACGCGCCGCTGGAACCACACACTCAGGCCGTCCTCCTGCAGCCGGTACAGCCGCTCCTTCTGCCACGTCCGCGAGCGGATCTTGCAGAGCCGGGAGCCCCGCAGCATGGCGTGCACGTCCTCATCCTCCGTCAGGCCTGGGGGCGCGGGACCGGGGCATTAGCGCCGGGCCCCCCAGCCAGGACCTCCTGCCAGGCTTCCCCCCGTGGGAGCTGTGGCCTCCCTCCCTGAGCCTCTTCAAACCCACACAGGACTCTCTCTCCTTAGTGGAACGTGCCCTCAATACCGGGTTTCACCCGAGGCTTGGTGCGCCCCACCCAGGTTCCCCTGGGAGGTGTGCCAGTCACAGGCCGTTCCCGGCAGCAGCAGCCCCAGGAGGCCCTCAAAGCGGAACCACCCCTCTGGCCGGTCGTGGGCCTCGGGCTGCGCGGTCGTCCTCTCTGCCGCCCTCCTCCAGGGCGGCCTCCGGCCTCCAAGCCCAGCATCTGTGACCTCCTCACAGGATGTGAATCCCTGACCACCAGCAAGAAAGCAGCCTCCTTATCTAACCTAGATCTCTCTCGCTGCAACCCAAGCTCCTCACCGCTGCTTCCCCAAGGAGAAGGGACGGCAGAGGCCACGCTGGCTCCAGGATCACAGATCAAAGCCTCCAGGACCTGCCTCGGCTGACCAGAGGCCGCTCTCCCGCTGTCCTCTTGGTGCCCCGGTGGGGCCCCGCTGAAAACACCGTCTCCTGTGACCGCCGGCGTCTGCCCAGCCACCGTCACCACCCCTCTGCCCACGTGTGCTCTCTGGCCACAGTGTCCGCCTTCCCTAACAAAGCGAAGTGCTTACAACGCACCTACGGCGCACGCCCCGGGCCCTGCTCGTGTGTTAACACGCGAGGAAACAGGCAGGGAAGCTCCCGCCACCGGCTGGGGTTCTAAGGCACCGACGCAAGTGGTGGGAACAGGCTGCAGGCCCCGGAGGTCGGCTGCAGAGCACACGCCCCTGGGCACCGCACGGGACCCCTACCCCTCTGCTCCTACCGCCCCCTTCTCCCCTGCCCCACCCGCCCCTGGGCAGACGGGCAGGGAAGAGCAGCATTTAATTAGTTGTTTACTTTATATTACATTTATTCTAATTAAAAAAAAGTGCACCCATTTCTCCTACCCACCCCAACCACCAGCCCCACCCCCCTCAGGGAACCACCAATCTGCTCTTTGTATCCTGAGCTTGATTGTTTATTTTATTTATTTAGTTTTAGATTGCACAGATCAGAGAGACCACGTGGGTATTTGTCCTGCTCTGTCTGACGTGTGACACTCAGCACAGCGCCCTCCAGGTCCAGCCATGTTGGGGCGAAGGGCCAGAGTTCGTTCTTTTTCGTGGCTGAGACCGTGTACCGTAGACATACACCACATTTGTGTGTGCACTTCTCTCAGCGGACACTTAGTTTGCACCTTGGCTATTGTAAATAATGCTGCCACAGGTACAGGGGCGCATCTGTCTTTCTGAGTTCGTGTTTTCATTTCCTTTGGATAAATACCCAGAGGTGTGAACGCTGGATCGTCGTAGGACAGTTCTTTTAGTTGTTCCCAGGAAACTGCACACTGTTCTCCACAGGGGCTGCTCCAGCTCCCGCTCCCACCAACACCAAGTTCCCCTCTCCCTGCGTCCTCGCCGATACTTGTCGTTTCTCGTCTTTTGGATGACAGTCCCCCTCCCAGGCGGGAGGCGAGATTCTGGTTTTGGTTGGCGTTTGCCTGGTGGTCAGGGACGCTGAGCTGCTTTGCACGGACCTGATGGCCAACTGTGCGTCTTCTTTGGGAAAATGCCCAGTCAGATCTTTTGCCCAGTTTTAAATTAGATTGTCCGTTTATTTATTTATATTTTTTGCTATGGAGTTGTTGGAGTTTTTCAAATATATTTTAGATAATAGCCCCTTATCAGATAAATGACCTGTAAATATTTTAGAAGGAGCAGAATTTCCATGCAGCCTTCTGGGGAGTCAAGTCCTAACTCACTTCCCAGGAGCGCAGCCTTGGTGGCACCAACCTGTGACCGTTCTAAGCCTCTTGTTCTCCATTCGTTCGCCGGAGACCACAGTAGTGCCTGCTGCAAAATCCGAAACCCGGCCAGGGTGCTGCCCGCCCTGCTTGGGCCCGCCTCTGCGGGGGCCGGAACCGCAGGTCTAGGCGTCTGGGGACAACTGTGGGAGCCCGGCGAACCCTGGGGCCCACACCCTGTGGGAGGAGGTGGGCAGCCGGAGGTGGACGAGGGCCCAGAATTTTCAGAGAACCAAAATCTGGGTTTGTAGTGAGGCCTCCTCCTTTTTCAAGGTTCACAACTGAATCAAATTGAAACAACGAAAACCCCAAAACACCACTGTGTGGGCCTCTTGTCCTCCCTTTATTTCAACGAGCCCCCCCAAACTGGGTTTGGTGTAGGCTGTGTGCCCCAAGGCCCCTGCGTGCCCGGCTGTGGACCCTGGAATCGGGTCTGAATCCCTGGGCCCTCCTCTCCCTCCCCCTCCCCCCCTCTACCCCCCCCCCTCTCTCTCTCTCTCTCTCTCTCTCTCTCTCGTGCTTCGAAGTACCCTCCCTCTTCTGCTCCTCAAGGTCCAGGGCAGATACGACCTCCTCCAGGAAGTCTTAACAGCATGTTTTGCTTTAATTAAAACAAACAGACATCCCGCCTACACTGTCATTTCAGGGGGCTTGCATAAACTCAAGGGCAGGGATGAGACCGAGGCCCTCGCCCCAGCGCACGCCCGAGAGCCAGGCCCGCAGCCCGTGCTCTGACAGGGGCGGTGGAAGGACAGACAGCTGTGGGTACTGAGAGCACCGCCCCCAGCCCTGCCCCTTCTGGCCGAGTTCAGAGCTGCGGCCTCGTGGGTCCGGGTTCTCAGCCCCAGCTGTGCCTCACTATCACCTGTGAGAGGCCGCAGAGCCCACGGGCCCGAGATTCTCATCAAGCGGGAGTGGGCGGGGGCCTGAGCACCTGTGTGTTTAAAAATCCACCCTGAGACTCTGAGGGCAATCGGGGTATCGGGGGCAGGAGAAGTCTGCCATCCTTAGGAGGCTGAGGTCCCCCCTGAGGCCAGCCTGTGGCCCCAGTGGCTCCAAGGGGGTTTCTCAGGGTTTAGACCGTGGCCCTCTGGACGCGTCAGTGCCCACTCGGTGCCCCCTAGCCGGGAAGGGCAGGTGGCATGTAGCACACACCAGGCCAAGAGGCTCAGCGGGCCCTCAGACCCCCATCCCCACATCTGGGCAACCTCTGAATTCTCTCCTCCTGAGACACAGTGCCGGGGGGGGGGGGGGGGCAGGATGGTCAGGGGAACCTGCCACTGGGCCCAGCGCCCTGCCCTGCCCCTCCTCAGCTGCAAGGAAAGGGCGCTCATCTCCGTGACTACCAGACTCTGCAGCTGCAGCCCCTCCCCGACCCCGCCAGCCCTCCGAGGCAAAGCCCAAAGGCTGGAGGGCAGGTTGGAAGGGAGGGGCGCACAGTGAGTGACTAAGGCCAGAAATGGAGCTGAGTCACCGGGGCCTGCTGTGTCCAGAGCTGTCTGCAAACAGGACCGGAGACGGGGCAGCCCGAACTCTCTACCAGCGCCCCCGCTGGGACACGTTCCCACGCTGAGGAGGCCCCTGCTTCTGGCCTCGGCCCAGCCGCCCCATGGAGCTGCAGTCTGTCCACCCAACAGCCGCTGGCCCCCGGGCCACACCGCCTCTTGGGCCACACCGTCCCTCAGTGGAAAAGCCAAACAGAATGAGGGTGTAGGGCCGGGCTGGGCCCGGTGCTGAGTCTGCTTCCCATTGCTTGAGCCTCTGAACCGTGGGGTAGTGAGGGGCGTGGGGTGGCAGACAAAAGGGGCGGGACCAACAGCGGTGAGGGGGTGCCCCAGGTCTGGGCAGAGATGCCGGGAAGGGCCTGGCTCTCTGCCCAGCTGCCCAGTAAACCTTCGCAGGTCCCGCCAAGCCCGAACCCAGGCGTCTCCTCCACCTCATTCCTACCTGCTCCAAGCAGGCGCACGAGCGGCCCGCCTCCTGTGATTTCTGGGGGCTCTCTGTCCCTCCGTGTCCCCCTGGATGCTGGGCTGGCAGCACCATGGCTGCCTGGACCGAGCAGGCGGGGGACAGATTGTGACATGACAGCAGGAACAATGAGGACAGACAATGGCCGGAGTGTGGAAACCAGCCGGGTGTCCGCTGACGAACAGACAAGCATTGTCCATACAGTGGAATATTATTCCAACATAAAGGGAGCGAAATATGACCTAAGCTGCAAGGATGAACCTCGAGAACATCATGTTGGCCCTGGCTGGGAAGCTCGCTGGGTCAGAGCATCGTCCCAACACGCCAAGGCAGCGGGTTCAATCCCCGGTCAGGGCGCACACACAAGAAGCCACCAGTGAATGCACGAGTAAGCGGAGCAACAAATCAACGCCTTTCTCTCTCTCTCTCCCCTCCCCCCTCCCCCCACCTTCCCCTTCTCTCTAAAATCAATACATAAAAACATAAAATAACAAAACAAAACATGATGCTAAGGGAAATAGGCCAGACCCAAAATGACACACGTTGTACGATTCCATTTACATGAGGCACCTACAATGGTCAGAGTCATAGAGACAAATCGGATGTCACTTATACTTCAATTAAAAAAACACCCGAGGCAGAAAGTGGACTGGAGGCCCAGGGGCCGTGGGACGGAAGGAACAGGGAGTTACTGCTGGATGATTGCGCGTTTCTGTTTAGGGCGACAGAGAAGTTTCTAGGCTAGATATCACACCGTTGTGAACTGTAAATAATGCCACCGAAAAAGCCACTTAAAAGTGGTTCCCATGACCAATTGTATATTATATACCTATTTCAACACGATGTTTAAAGAGCCCTGATGTGCTATGTCAGAGCCCACTGCACACGCTGAGTGGGTGAATGCGCAGTGTGAGGACTCCGCAGAGAAGTCGAAGAGGCGTGGAGTGGCCGACCCGTCCCGGGGCGGGGCGAGGAGGAGCCGGAATGCCCGAGAGCCGGGGCCGCCTGACCCCAGTGAGGGCCCCAGTGAGCTAAAGCGCATAAACACTCCATCCAGGGCCTGGCCCACAGCGGGCTCCCGGTAAACGAGCACAAAGAACGAAGCCGGGCCGCGGCCCGGGAGGGGCGGGGGGCCCAGGTGTGTCCCACCACGTCTGTCCCCCTCGGCCCCGCGGCCTCCAGCCGGCCCCTTCCCTTCCTTCCCAGCGCAGACAGAGGGCAGGGTGCAGAGAGCAGGGTGTGGGAGGAGTGGTAGGTTTCCGGTGAGAGTGTGTGCAGGGTGGTGTGTGCATACAGGGTGTGTGCCCTGGTGTGTGTGTGTGTGTGTGTGTGTGTGTGTGTATGTGTGTGTATGGGGCTGGCGGGCGGGAGGAAGATGGGTCGGCCCGGGAAGGAAAACAGACCGTGTGTGTGCGCGCGCCAGTGCACACTCAGGAAGCGCACACGGGGCTCCAGCAGGAATGTGAGACGCGCAGGGAACCGCGGCAGCCGACAGCTTCATGCCAATGGGGGAAGGGGAGACAGAGCAGCTTTTCCTGGCGGCTGGGGCCACGGGGCTCTGGAGGGGACACACAAGGGCGAGGGGCCCCAGACATCTTCCCAGCCAAATCCTCTAGCCCACAGGCAGCCCCGGCACGGGCACCGCAGGCACCGAGCGTGCCCCCCTGGCCCCCGCTTGCTGCCACACCCAGGGCGAGAGCCCAGCAGAGCTCCGCGCCAGAGTCCACAACATTCCTCGGAGAATCAAAATAGCGAGGAAAGGCGGGTGGCGCTACCCCTGCCCCTGGGCCAGGCACGGTGACAGGAAGCTGGCAGCACCCTGCCTGGCGGGCCTGGAACAGGCGTGGGGCTGGTTTGGGGGCTGAGGTGGTGGGCGGGGACTCGCCAGAGCTGAAGAAGGAGAAGAGGCTGAGGTGGGGGGGAGGGGGTCACAAGGCAGGGCACAGTCAGCCCCCCTGCAGTCCTGCCTGGAACGCTCCTGCCCAGCCAAGAGGGACGCCCTGACCGCCCCCCGCTCCAGCCCACCAGGCCAGGCACCCACCAGCACGGGGGGCCGCTCTGCAGACCCCCACCTGCCAGCCAGGACAGCCCCACTCACCCCGCAGCAGACACCCTGGGCAGCCCATCGGCGGACCCTTCTGCCCTGTGGCACCGGCCGTGCGTGCAGGCCGGGGAGGGCGGGGAGCGGGCTCCTGCCCACTCAGGGCTCTGCTCACTGGGCGGATTAGGGACAGGGACAGGGTGGGGGCGGGCGGAGCTCCCAGTCAGAAAGGGGTTCTGGGAGACGGGGTTGTCAGATAAAAGTCAGGGTGCCCGGCTAAAGGCGAATTTCCAATAAGCCCCGAAGCCTATTTTAGTATAAGTTGTCCCAAATCACTCGTTTATTTGAAATTCCCATTTAACAGGGCATCCTGTATTTCATTTGGTGAGCCTATGAGGGCACCCCTGGGGGCTGGCGGGGCCCTCCCCGGGAAAACTCGCTCATCCATTCATCGCGTTCGGGGTCTGGCCTCTGGGCCGGACTGCCTGGGCTCACGTCCCCCCTCAGCCACTTCCCGGCTCAGAACCTCTCTGAACCCCAGTCTCCTCACGTGTGAGACGAGGCTCATCCCATCGCCTCCCTCACGAGATCCTGAGTGTTGAATGAGCTAACGTGCGCCACGCCTCGGCCCAGCGTTGCAAAGGTGCGGATTGGTATCCCTGCATTCTGGCAGTGGAGAGACACCATGGAAATCTAGGCTTCGGCGGCCGGCGGGCAGGCAGGCAGGGCAGGCAGAGGCTGCGTGGCCTGGAGCCAGCGACTGCACCCCTCACCTCGAGCTTCTCCTCTGTGGGGCGAGGACAGCGGCAGTGCCTTCCCCTCGGGGCCGACGCTGCCGGGATTACGCCCCACCTGGGCTGATGCGGCCTCAGCACCTGGCCGACCTATGGCAGGTGCTCTCGGGGCTCTTCTCCCCCCTCTTCGGCTGTGCCCTCGCTTCCCGGGGGGTGGGGGGCGGTGGGCCGAGGCGGCAGCCATCGTGGGGCAGGGACAGGAGAGGGACCCCGGGCTCCACAACTGACTCCCACTCAGCGGAGGTGGCCCTGCCCCCCTCCTCCCCCTCGTCCTGGTTCTCCCAGTGTGGTCCTAAAGGCCCTTGGTTTTTCAGGCCCCCCCGCGCCTCTAACCTCTGAGCCACTCCCTGACCAAGTATCTATCTCTCCTGACCTGATCTGAAATAAAATACGTTCTGTTAGCCTAAGGGGTGTGGCCACGGCCATGAGGGTCATCTCGGGATTACCGTGGAGGTGAGTCGGGGCCTGGGTGTGGACGGGCCGAGGGCGTGGGCCCCGGACACCTGGGCTTCCTGGTCGCCCTGTCCCGAGACTCAGTGGGGCCGGGGAAGGGGCATTCCCCCCACACACTGGACATTCCTCTCTGAGCAGTCACGCAGCAGGACACGGCAGTGGCGAGGAGGCAGGGTGGCCAGGTGACATTCTGACACCCACACAGTGTGACGGTGTCACAGTGACGGTGTCCCGTGCCGTCTTACACAGCCTGGGCTCGGCTGCAATTATTCGTTTACACGTGACTCCTGCCACTGAGCTGTGCGCCCCCTGAGGGCAGGGCACTGTTATTCGTCCCCGAGGCCCCAGCCCCTGGCCCTGCCCCGGTGCCCTGATGGGGCTGAGCAAGCGGGGGCAGAATGGAGAGGCAGACAGGTGTGCAGGCCCGCCCCTCTGCCCGCCCCCAGCAGCCAGAGCCTGTGGGAGTGGCTGGCCCCTCTGGCTCTCTTCAGTGGCACTTCAACTCCCCACGGCCTTCCCCGTCTCCCCAGGCCACCACGGCTCCTCCGCCCAGAGGACGGAGGACACTGACACCCGCCGGAGACACCTGTCCAATCCCGCCGACTGCAGGGTCCAGCCCAGTTTAAATCCTAGGTGGTCCTGGAATCCGTGTCCGCTGCACCAGCCCAAGTCTGCCTGCCCAGCTCACCCTCAGCCTCCCTCCTACGGGTCTCTCCGTCTCAGCCCTCCCTGTCTCACCCCTGCCTTCATCCAACCCAGCCCTGCTGGGCACAGCTCCTGCCCTCCAGAGACAGCCCCTGTAAGGAGGGGCCTTGAGATCGGGCCCTCCCTGCCTCTCCCCTTTTGCCTCACCCCGGTCTCTGGCTCTTGGGTGCAGCCAGAGCCCTCGCTGCTTCCTCAGCACCTCACTTGCCCCTCCCCTTCCTAGTCGCCTGTCTTTGCTTCATTGTCTGACCCCCTTCCTGGTACTCAGGTCTCCAAGGGCCAGGGCTGTGCCTGTCCTATTCGTCGCTGAACCCCCAGGGCAGAGCATACGACAGGCACTCAATGAGTGTTTGTTGAATGCATGCCTGACTGATGGAGGGAGGGCGGAGATCACGTCCTACGTCTTCACGAGGAGAATGCCAGTCATGTTGGTAGAACATAGGGCTCAATAAACTCAATGGAATGAGTGACAGGAAGTTGCAGTAAGAAAAGCTGGGCAAGCCCTGGCTGGCGTAGCTCAGTGGATTGAGCGTGGGCTGCGAACCAAAGTGTCGCAGGTTCGATTCCCAGTCAGGGCACATGCCTGGGTTGCAGGCCACGGCCCCCAGCAACCGCACATTGATGTTTTTCTCTCTCTCTCTTTCTCCCTCCCTTCCCTCTCTAAAAATAAATAAATAAAATCTTAAAAAAAAGAAAAGAAAAGGGGGGTAGAGCACAGTAGCACAAAGAAGGCAAGACTGGCAATTGGGACGTCTGAATTCTGCTCCCGATTCACGCCGGTCTCCCGGGCAGCCCTGCCCGCCTGCCCCTTCCACTCCCCCCACCCCGTGTCTGTGTCTCCATCATTCACTGTTCTCCCAACGGCGGTTCTGACCCACCAGTGTCACAGCACTTCACCTTTGACAAAGTACTCACACCTGTGCTGCCGTCTCTCAAGCCACCTGACCACCTAGGCAGCCCCCCGCTTTCCCAGACGCGGAGGGGACCAGGCGCCGTGTGGAGTAACACTGCCTGCGGGCCAGCCTCTGCCTCTTACTAGCTGTGGGGTTGTACACAAATGCCTCAACTTCTCTGAGCCGGTGTCCTCGTCTGCGACACGGGGACTGTACCCTCTACCTGTCGGGAAGGTGAAGACTGGACGACACCACACGTGGAACTACCTACCCAGTGCTGCCTGTCTCTGGAAGATGCTCAATAAGCCACAGTTCTGTTCCCTTCCCCCAGGGGTTCTCCCCAAACCTGAGATGGGAACTCTGGCTTTCCGAGACAGTGTTCTCACCGGTTAGAACAGTCCCACCAGCGCTGTGCTGCTGCTGCTGCTGCAACCCCTCTGGGGGCTGCCAGGTTGGAGGGCTGGCTTGAGAGGTCAGTCTCGTCCACGACCCTTAGGCCCTTCTAAGGGCGGCCAAGAACCCGGGGTGCCCTGGGACCCTCGCAGACCCCGGAAGGCGAGGGGCGTTGGAAAGGTGGCCGCCCCAAGCCTGTCTCCCTCTCCCCTCTCCGGCCCTCAGGGACCCCCAATCGGCACCCCTCGCCCAGGCTCTCACTCCAGCACGCCCCGCGGCCGCCTCCTGGTGGGAAACAAAGGCCATACCGGGCGCCAAGCCTGGGCCTGGGGACCGCGGGTGGCCGCAGGTGCGACCCCCAGATGGAATGATTCGGGCTTTGCACACTTCGCCACGACCCCCTACAGCCTGGGAAGCCCCCTAGCGGCTCGCCGGAACGCTCCGCCCCCCGCCCCGCCCCCCAGGTCTGCGCCGTGGGAGACAGTCCGTGCCCACCCGAGCCGCCCCCTCCGGTCACTGACCCATCTTCTTCAGCGCTCGAAGCCCGGGCCTCTTGGTGCCGCCGTCCTGGGGCGCCGGCGGGGACGGGAGCACGACGGACGCTGCGACCTGGGCCGGCCCCGGGGGCTCCCGGCGCCGGCAGCTCCTCCAGCGGCTCCTCCAGTGGCCGCACAGCATGCCTCGGCGGGGGCCGGGGCCGAGGCCGGGGCCGGGCCCTGTGTCTACGCGCTGGGACAGGGCAGCGGGGGCGCCGCTCCGGCCCGGCCCGGGCTCTGCGCGGTTCCAGTCGAGGAAACTTAGCGGCGCCGGGAGGGAGTCGGAAGGAGTAGGTGTCGGGAGGAGGGAGAATAGAAAGGACGAGGTTCTGGGAAGGAGGGACACAGAGGGAGGGGGCGGGGCGGAGGATCGAGCAAGGGAGGTGCGAGGGGAGGGGGCGGGGACTCCAGGCCCAGAAGGGGTCGGGGGAGGGGGCCCACCCGAGTCGGCCCCCTTCCCCCGAGTCTCCGTTTTCCGCCCCTGCTCGTGACTCCCCATTTGCCAAGCGGATCCCAGCCTCGTCGGTGACCGGAACCTCCATTAGGGGCACCGGAGGAGGGGACGAGGGTCGTCCTCCCGCACAGACACCTTTCCCGGGGCCCCGAACTCAGCACAGACTCAGGACTCCTCCCCACCTTCCCCAGTCCCACCCGGAGGCCTCAGAAGGGAGCCAGGGGGAAGACGGGGTCTCCAGGGCGACTCGTCCCGGGTCAAGGGTACTGGGTCCCGGAAAGCCGATAGGGCCCTGGGAGCAGAGCCGGGCGGGAGGGCAGCCCGAACCGGAGGAGCTGGGGAGCGGGAAGTGGTGGGTGGGTGGGGGCGCAGGAGGGCTCATGCTGTGACCTCCTAGGATTAACCCTCTCAGCGCCCGGCCAGTGGCCGACCCCTCGGTTGTAGGAGTCTCGAGAGGTGGACTGGTCTGGAGTCTACAGTCGTTGGCAGAACTGGGTTCTGGGGTTCGAGGCTTGTGTGTGTGTGGGGGGGGCGGGGGGTTGACACCCTCACCGGGACCTTAATCGTCCCGGGACAGCCGCTGCACTCTGCATACATGTCAGTAACATCAACCCACGGTGGAGCGTCGAGTGCGGATTCTAGTGACAGCGTCCAGTATGCACTTACTGCATGTAAAACCACTCGCGCACTTGTGCATGAAGGGTAGGATGGACAGGTGACTGCATGTGCGCGCACGTCTGCGTTGTCCATTGAACGTGCTCTGGCTCGGGGGCGAAGACCTGGTCGCCCGCTGCCACTCCCCGCGGCCATTCCGCAGCGGCCCAGAGCGTGACATCGGCACATAGATTTACTAACTTTTTGCCTCAGGTTCCGCCCTATTTTTAAATATCCTGGACTCAGATTCCACATGCTGGTTTGGGTCCCCGTCCCTCTCTGGATATTCTTTCTGGGATGTCAAGTGTTCGCCTCTGCACTTTTGATCCTGCAATTCCTCCCTCCAGAATGACCTTCCTCATTCTTCTCCTGGCTTAAGCCTTCCGAAACAGCCCCGAGGCCCCTGCTCCAGAACTCCAGACGCCGGGACAGGACTCCCTATTGTATCCACAGCTACTGGTGTCTGAAGAGACCTGGGCTCAGCTGACAGACGTGATTCCACCAGGGGGCGCGAATGCTCCGCGTTATTTCAGTAAGTCCACCAGGAGGCGCTTCCGCCCGCCTCTGGCAGCGCAGGGCAGGATTCGGCCCGCCTGATTGGGAGAGGCGCAGCTAACTATTTGCATAATCTTGAAAGGGCCTCGCTGAGTGGCTGGGGTGTAAAAGCCGAATCTAAGATGGGCTCTCTCATTGGCTTAAATTCCCCTTCGCCCCGCGTCCCCATCCCGGCCACACTGGGCCGGGAGGTCAGTAGGAAGCTTTCGGCTAGTGGCGAGAAAGGACCCAGGGTACGGGCAGGGGGCTCTGCGGGGTGAGTGCCGGGCTGCCGGGCCGGGGTGCGGAGGCCGGGGTGGGAGGACTGTTCGCCCACCTGACTCCTCTTGGCTCGCCCATTCCCTTGTCTAGGAGTTGGAGATGATTTAAAGGGGCACTGAGACCCCTTACCACCTACTTCTCTACCCAGCCGCCGAGGACGGCGCTACCCACCCCAGCCGTACCAACGCTGCCTTGGGGTAGAAAAAGGAGTCTCCAGGCACAGCTTCTGACCTCCACGGGTATCTCAGGCCTCTCAAGAGCTTAGTTTGCCCCTCTGGAAAGTGGATCAGTGGCTTACGGAGGTGCATGCCGGGGTGGACTCTGGAGGTCTGCTCACATAGAGGCTTGTTCTTGCAGAGTTGCTCAAAAGTAGGGCCTCGGTGCTCAGAGCAGCTGGGAATGGGTACCAAGAATGAAATCCCAGAACCGGAGTGCCAGGAACAGTTCCAGGCCGCGGTCAGAGTCATTCAGAACCTGCCTAAGAACAGTGATGGTGAGGGCACCGGGACCTGCATTGGGGGGTCAAGGTGGCTGGGGTCTGCCTCCCAGGAGGTTCTCATCCCTCCAGTTTTTGCGGACAAGTCTCTGCCTGGGTCACTCGGTGGGTCCCCTCTGCCTCCTGCGCCTGGTAGAACGCTTACCATCTCTGCCCTCTCCTAGGGTGGCTCTCCCCCCCACCTCCATCCTCTTGGAGCTGGGGGTGATGCTCTGCCCTCCACTTCCCAACTTCCTGCCCAGGCTATTACCGCCCCTCCTATGAAGAGATGCTTCGATTCTACAGCTACTACAAGCAGGCTACCATGGGGCCCTGCCAGGTTCCCCGGCCTGGGTTCTGGGACCCCATTGGACGATATAAGTGGTGAGCTCCCTACTGGCTGGGCAAACAAGCCTCAGCTGTCAACCAGCTTCTCATAGCTCTCTGCCCTCAGGGATGCTTGGAACAGCCTGGGCAAGATGAGCAGGGAGGAGGCCATGTCCGCCTACATCGCTGAGATGAAGGTGGTGGCACAGAAGGTAGGGAGGGACACGCTGTGGGCTCCTCTCTGTCCCTAAGCTCCCAGCTAGGTGGCCTGCCCCTCGTCCTTCCAGTGCTGCTCCCATTATGTTTCCTGACGTGGGCCCCGGGTTGGAATTACCACCTTCATGCTGTCCCCTCAGCCCTGTCTCTGGCCTCTGACCGGGCACAAGGTGGAGGGTAAGCTGGCAGGAGCAGGGTGGAGGGGCCCAGCTCAAAGGGACAGGGGGCAGGGGTGAAGGGGCTAGCTACTCCCTCAGTATACCTTATTCCCCACAGGTGATTGACACAGTGCCACTGGGTGAGGTGGCGGACGACATTTTCAGTTACTTTGAGCCCCTGTACCGGCTGATCCCTGACATGCCAAGGCCCCCAGAAACCTTCCTGAGAAGGGTAACAGGTCAGGCCCCAGAATGGGAGCTCCACAAGTGCTGAGTGAACTGTCACAGGTTCAGGCTGAAGGGGCTGCTTAGCTGGAGGGGGATCCGGGGGCAGAGGGCTTCAGGTGATCTCCCTGTAAGGACCCCAGCCACTGCCCGAGATGGAGCGGGTTTCAGGCAGAGTCCGTGTCTAATGGGAAACCGAGGTCTGATCTCACTGGGAGGTGCCAGCCTTTTACCACCTGCATCCTTGGGTGCTGTGTCTGTGCAGGTTGGAAAGAGCAGGTACTGAATGGAGATGCTGGCGTTGCCCCAGAGCCTCCCTGCCTCCTCAAGGAACCAGCAACCCCAAGCCCAGGTCAGTGGCTGGGCAGGAGGGGCAGAGGGCCAAATGCAGGCCAGGGTTGGGGAGACCTCCAGGTAGGTGAAAGGGAGGCTGGGTGCTATGCTGTGCCCCTCACACTGCACGCCCACAGACAGAGAACTCCTATGCTCCAGGGGAAGCCAGGGGGAAGGTTCTGGAACTCCTGTTCCAGGGCCTCGTATCTGGGACCCATCTGTGCCTCTTGCAACAGTATCTCTATTGCCTCTGCCCAGTGCTTCGCTCCTCCCCTCCCTCCATAGCCTCCCTCTTGTCGCTAACCTCCCTACGCCCTCCCTAGAGTCTCCGCCACCCAGGGACCTGGACTCTGAGGTTTTCTGTGATTCTTTGGAGCAGCTGGAGCCTGAGCTGGTGAGCTAACCCCTTGTCCCCTCCTTCCCCTCCCTACTGCACCCCAGTTGCTCTCACTGCTCCCTTGGGACCTTGTAACTCACCTTGCCAGGTCTGGGCAGAGCAGAAGGGCGCCCCTGGAGGAGAGCCCGACAACAGAGACAGCCCCGTGCCCCCAACAGAGAAAGGTGAGCCACTGCTTGACCCTTAACCCCCTTCTGCCCTTCCCCATGGTTCTAGTGCCCCAGGCCTCCCCCTGGCTGCCCTCTTGGGGCAGAGATGAAAGTCCAGCTCGGCACTGGAGAGAGCAGCCTCTGCCCAGGAAGGGTTGCCAAACAGCCAGATGCCAGCCTGGATGGGCAAAGTCCTTGCCCCCCCTCCTCTTGCTGAGGGCCCTCAGTCAGGAGCCATCAGGCCCTGAGTAAGGGCAGCTGGGGCAGGAGGGGTTAGCCCCACCCACAGCTATGGGTGCACGGCTTTGGGAGTCATTCTCTTTCTCTGGGCCTCCTGTTTGGGACTCTCAAAGGACAACAGTGACTTCTGCCCTGTCCCTTTCTATAGTTTCCAGTGTGCCATGTCCCATAAAGGGCACTTTTCATAAATATTCTTTTGAACCAGCAGCCCTGTGAAGGGGATGACAAGGTCTCCTAATCTTCAGATGACAAAATGAGGCTCAGAAAAGTTACTGACTTGCCCAAAGTGGCACAGCTACCCTTGGTGGCCGGTTACTCAGCCATGCGGACGGGCTCTACCAAAGTCACACTTGGTACAAAGGGTGGTGCCCTGCTCTCAACTTTCTCCTGGGCTGGCCCCCGCCTGCCCCCACCCTCCCCTAGCTGAGTTCCTCCTGAGTCCTCCTCCTTACGTGTCTGCTCTCCACAGAGGGGCTGAAAGGCAGCCTGCCCGGGCCCCAGGAATTGGACACGTGGCTGGTGGGGACAGTCCGAGCACTGCAGGAGAGCATGCGGGACGTCCAGGGGAGGCTGCAGAGCCTGGAGAGCATGCCTGGCCCCACGCAGGTGAGCCCCTCTCCCCCAAGACCCAGGGCAAGGTTGGGGCAGAGCTCCGAAGGCCTCTCTTCCGGGCTCTTCTTCCAGCCACTTCTCTGAACCCACACCTCCACCTGCCCACGCTTGCCTCCTCTGGAGAACCGTGTAACTCTCCAGCAGGGAGCTCAGGCATCTGAAGTGCTTCCTCCTGGGAGAGTGGGGAAGCACGACCCACCCCGCCCTTTGCCTGCCCTGCCTCCTGCCCTGCCTCCCTTTGCCTGAAGAGACACTGAGCAGGGGAACTGATTCCAACAGGATGTGTCTGCTCTTTGCATTGGGGCTGGGGGCCCCTGTTGCTCCTCAGTTAGGACTTCTGTTCCCAGATTTAGGGTTTACCCCCAAACAATTCAGCCCTTACATCCCTTACTCCCTCCCCTCAACCAATCCCCAAGATCCGTTTGCCCCTTATACCTCAGCCTCTCGCATTTCTGAAGTCCCGGCTGTGTGCTAAATACCATTAGTTGCATTAGCTCACGTACTTCACAAAACGACCCTAGGAAACAGATGTGCATTTCCCTGTTACTGAGGAGGAAACTCAGGCTCTGAGAGGCTGAGTGACCGACCTGGCGGCACACAGCCTGGAAGAAGCTCACAGAGCTGCTGTGCGGGTTAGATGAGGTCATGCATATAGGTGCTTCTCCAGTGCCTCCTGGAATGTGGTTCATTGTTATTATTAGCATTATTAGCAGCATTAAGTGACAGAGCTGTACTAGTATTAGTAGCATTAAGTGATAGGTCCTAGGTTTCTCTCCGTCCAAAACTGACACCCACCACCACCTCTGAGTGGGTCTGTTCTCGAGGAGCCTGGGGTGGTGGGGGCAGGCGAGGGCTGAGTTGCTGGACAAGGGGGTCACTTGGGTGACCCCTGGTACCCCTGGCACAAGGAGTATCAACGAAGGTGACAGGAATTTCCTTACATCTACGGTGGCTAACATTTCAATGCCCCCTTCCCTGGCTTTTTAAAAATTTTGTGTACCTTTTCCTAATTGTATATGCTGACAGCTTTAAAGATTTCCACCCTGAAATACTTGGGTCTGCATCTCTAGAAATAAGAACACTCCACTACCTCATTTTATCACACTGCGTGCCTTCATGCCATCACTTGGCCAGTCCAAACCTCAGTCTCTCCCCTTCCAGCTGCTCTGTCTGTCCGTCCAGCCCAGGAGCACATGCTGCAGCTGGTTCCTGTCCTTTCAAGACCCCTGTAGTCCAGACCAGTCCATGTTCCTTGCTGTCGACTTGCTGATGAGACTCAGCCAGTGGTCCTGTAGAGATGTCTCATTTTTGGGGGGCTGCCTGCATCCTGGTGTCTAGTTCACATGACCAGGTTTCATGAGAGGTGAGGTCCTTCACACCAGGGGATGCGTATCCGGATGTACGCCCATGAGGGATTCTAACGTGGACCACTCCCATGGACGAGGGCTGACAGTCTCACCCCACCACTGTGAAGCTGTTTTGCTCGTGGAAGAGGAGCCAGGGAAGGTCCGGCTCCCTGTCCAGCCCGTTTCTCACATGGGCTTGGACAACACTTGATAGGCAATCCTTGTCTAAATCAATAATTTATTTAGTGGTTGCCAAGGGAGTTTACTTTTAAATTCTTTTATTCCTTTAAAACTTATTAGCTGTTATTTTCAAGTAGTTGCCTTGATCGAGGATTTCCCTGAAATACAGTGTCTTATGAAAAAGCAGAATAAGTGCTTAATCCTCTTTAATTCTCTTTAAAGTAAGGAGTTGCTTTAACAGCCTCAGTGGTGACAAATCTCCAACCTGCCCCCTCTTTGGGTGTCAGTGCGGACTCACGGATTTCACACTCAGTGTTTCAGGCAGCCCCAGCCACCCTTCTTTTCGGTGCTCAGATTGTCACAGCTCTGGTCCGAGGAGACCCTTCGGGTTGGGGCCTGTCGTGACCTCGCTCATGCCTAAAAGCTTCCTTGCTTTCTGGCACAAGATGTCCCACATTCACCTCTGCCTTTCCTGCCCCAGACCTGGAACCAGCCACTTCTCCAAGGAGCCCTGGCTCCTTTGAGCAAAGAATATTTAGAGACTGAAATCGGAGCACTCAGATCCTCATTTGAAATATGCGGCACATCCTTTACAATGCGGGGTCTCAGGCCACACCAGCAGGGCCACTGCTCTGCGGCCCAGAGGAGACAGCCCAGAAGTCAGTCCTCCACCCCACCCCCCTGCAGCCCCTCCCTCTTCCAGCCCTCTGGGCACCTGGACTGTCCTGGAAGGAGGACATGGGAGTGAGTGGAGCTAATCTGTCAGGGACACACCAGGAACCCCAGGATCCCTTCCCTTCTAGTGGTGCGGATATGGGGGTAGGGGCTTCTCTGACCCAGTCCTCACAATCTTGAGGAAGTGGAAGCTCCCACTGAGTTCTGCAATCGGGTTCCTAAGGAGGGCCCAGTCAGTGCTGAGGCATGGGCTGGCCCCTGACTCCCTCCCTCCCTCCCTCTCGACAGCAGAGGCCCCCATCCGGTGCTCGGCCTTGGCCCCTCAGGCTCTCTGGTACTACGCTGCTCTTCTTCCTCCTGTGGCCCTTCATTGTCCAGTGGCTCGTCAGACAGTTTCGGACCCAGAAGAGGTGACTCTCAATGAAGGAGTCTCCGCAGCCAACAGAGGAGGCCGAGTCCCGTTCGGCCGTGCCCTGAGCCTCGCTGGGTTTAGGAGAACCACATTAATCCCCGCCCCCACACCACCACCACCAATCAGTGTTTGCCTTGGCACCCCACCCCTACTGGGGGAGGAACAAATAAGACCCCACCTTCCTCCCCCCCCCCCCCCACCGTAGCTTCGCTGGGATGCTTCTCCCCGCCCCCAACCCATCCCAGTTTTCCCTGGAAGGTTGCTTTTGCGGTGCACTTCTTGGGTTCTGGGTTGGCCTGTGACTCAGGGGCGGGGCTGCCGTGCCTCAGCCTCTGCCCTCCCCTCCCCACCCCCTAGGTCACCTGACTCCTCTACCCCAGCCTCTCTCTGTGGAGGCTTAGTTCTTGGGCAAGTTGGGACTTGGGCTGGGTCCTGGGATTGGTTGGCTGGGAGGCTTCGGGAGGGAGGCCAGGAGGCCCCGCCAAGCTGGGGGAAGGCAAGGGAAACAGGCCCCAGGGGAGGGGCGTGAGCTCCGTGTGCTAGCCTGCCTCTCCCCACACACACTCAGGACATCTTCGCGGAAGATTCGCTTACACATGAACGTTTCACTAAATAAAATAAAACCTTAATCTTCTGTCGTCAACGAAGTGAAGCAGAAATCGAGTCTGGAGCGCGCGAGGCACAGTCTCTTCCCCCCCATCCCTACCCCTTCGGACAGCACAAGACGCTACTGGTTGGTGTTTCTAAGGGAGGAAAACTGTCGCTCCTCTGTGGCCAAGTTTAGGAAACACAGAGCCCGAGGTCTTGAGAAAAGGCGGAAGCAGAGGAGAGGGGGGTGTCACCAGAGGGGGGGAGCTGGGGCTTTGTGGGGAGGGGCACAAGCCACACCCACCACAGGGTCCCGGCCAAGGGCTCAGCCCTACCCGCCCCTCCCTGTCCACCGCCCTGCGGGCCCTGGCGTTGCTCTGTCAGCACCGCAACACTGGGACGTCTCCCTGCTCCCCGCATTGAGCTTAGGGTTGGGGTCCCGACATCCTGGCCACAGAAGTACCCATTGCTCCCCCCTCAGCTGCTCGCTCCCGGTGCCCCCTTCCTGTGAACCCCATAGGGAAGGGACATTTCCCAGGGAACTTTCTGGAAGGTGAAGACCAAGCGGGAGCCTCCCCACGCTCCTGGCCTTCGGGGAAGGGAGCTGGGAGCCCCAGTCGGGAGGGCCAGAGCGCCTGTGTGGGCACAGACCTTTGGGTGATGCTGTCTGCTCGAGTACTGAATTTTCCTCACTGCCTGGCAACCCTGGCCTTCCTCTGGCCAGCACCAGCCCTGCTGTCTAGGCTGTGTTGGCGCCGCAGAGGCCACTGGCCAGGGTCTCTACCTGTGGAGGGCTGCAGCAGCCTTGAGCCCCCTGTAGCTGCCACCACCTGGGACCCAGGGCCTTTGTGCCCCGGGGTGAGAAAGAGGCAGTTCTGAAGGCCCTTCCTTGGAGATCCTTAAACTCCTGAGTTATCTGGGTCAACCCCTGTCCCTGCCAACTCTCCCAGGCTCGGCCATCACTTCCAGGCTTGGAAGCCGGCACTCTTTGATCCTCGCTCCTTTTCTCAAGGCGGCAACCCCCAGAACAGGCACGAGGCCCTGTGGCTCCACAGTTGGCCCCGTGTTACGAGCAACAGCAAGGCAGCGAGGCAGGGACCAGAGTGGTGCCAGGGAGGCAGGTGTGGGGCAGAAGCCAGCTCCACCCCTAGCGCACCCTAGTTGGATGACTTCCGCAGGACTCAGGCCCTGGGTTATCTTGTTGGCAAAATAAGGATGGTGATGTCTTTATGGTAAGGCAGTTCTGTGTTTAAAATGACCGGGGCATCCAAAATACCGGGCAAAGGGTAAAACACAGCTAACAGTAAGGTGCCTGACCTCCCTTTTGATAGAATTCTGGAATTCCACAACCTAGTAGTCTGGGCACCCCTCCCAGTGTGCCAAGTGAGCCCACACAGCTGAACCCCGTCCAGTAAACCGAGGCTGGGCTCAGCGGCACCTTCCAAAGCCCTGACTGAGAGTACACACTAGTCCTCTGGAGTCTGAAAACTCGGTGACAGACTGGAGGCCCAACTTCCAGGGTGAGGGGCAGCTCTTGCTCCTTCCTAAGGAACCATGTGTTTGACTGATGAAGCAGCACAGAAGGCAGACTGTTCAGATGGGCTGGAGTTCTCGGGAGCTCAGGGGAAACAGGCTGGGATGGTCAATTTAACACGTCTGGCTGTACCCCAGGGCCACTCCTGCGTGCCATCTCCTTTGGGGCCCCCCCCCCCCACCACTTTCTCACAGAACCAGTCCTGAATTCTCAGACTAGTCCTTTCTTTGGACATGATGCTTGCTCTTCATAAAATGCCTCTCCTTCATACCACTTTGCCCGAAAACGATTCAGCCTTCAGAGACAGCCATAAGTTACTTCCCCTTCAAACCTGTACGCAATTCCCAACTCCTAAGCAGCTTGGCTCACAAACCCTACTGGACTTTTGTCACTCGCCATTTTGGCTCACTGTGATTTGATGGCCTCTCTACACAGTCCATGAACAGCAAGGATGACATTACTGGTCCCTCCTTTTTTTTTTTTTTTTAAAGATTAAAAAAAAAATTATTTCTAGAAAGAGGGGAAGGGAGAATAGGAGAGAGGTATCAATGTGTGGATGCCTCTCGCATGCCCCCAGCTGGGGACCCGGCCCACAACCCAGGCACATGCCCTGACTGGGAATGGAATAGGTGACCCTTTGGTTCACAGGCTGGCAGCCAATCCACTGAGCCACGCCAGGCAGGGCATACCCTCCTCACAAATCTTTGTAAATGAAGGAGTAAGGGCCTGACTTAGGCTGAAGCTGTTAGGAATGTAAAGGAACTAAATGCAGAGTTCTTGAGAAAGAAGGGAATTTTGTGTTTGTGACTGCAAGAAAAATGGCACAGGAGGTCACAAAGACCTTCACACTAGCCAGAGTTGCCACTTAATTGTCATGTGATCTTGCACAAGTCACTTAGTTCCTATGAATCTTAGAAACTTATCTCTAAAATGGAGACAGTAATTCCGACCCTGCCTGGGCAACAGTGGAATGCAGTTGGAACGTCAGCCCTTGCTATTCAGGAAGAAATAAGAATGGGTCAATACGAATGTGGCAAAAAGGAGAAGTTAAGATTAAACCGGATTTTAGGCCTAAGTGATTAGGTCCAAAGGTTTGGGCTATTCCCAGGCTCTGTCCCTTGAGCAGATGCTTGGAATCTGCAAATTTTTCTCAAGAACAAGTTGTTTCTCTCTCCCCCTGAGTCTACCCCACAGTCATGAGCCAAAATCTCCTGCCCCCGTTTCTGGGCAAGGCCTCCTCCTTACTCTCTGGTTCTGCTTCCCTCCCGCTGTTGCCCAGTGATGAGGAAGAGCCTCTGTGGGTGATATCCCCTTCTCTCTTTCTCTCTGTTAGCCAGGAGCGATTATTTAAATTCATTATTAATTTCAAGCCCCTCCCCAAATACAAGGTTCACTGGAGCGACTTCCCTGTCCATCTCAGGTAATGCTCCAGGTGGGATTGGAAATGAACAGACCAAGACATCCCTAAGAGGCCATTTTCTTCGATGGAAGCTGAGGCCCTTGGGTGTCGCCTTCCCGCCTCGGGCTCCCAGGGAACTCCAGTCGCACACCCCCCGCTTCCTGGTTTCCGGCCCAGGAGAGAGGCTCAGTCGCGGCCCACCATTTTGCACTGATCCCTGGGGCGGCCGCGAGCCTAGGCTACATATGGCTGGACTCGGTCATTTTCGCCCATAGGTCTGGAGGCCAGTGTGAGGGTGGACGTCACTCAGGACTCGAACCTGCTTTCTCATCTTCTGAGGCCTAGTCCGAGATTGATTGCTAACAGTCACACTATCCCTTTAAGGCGGCACTTTTTATTCCTCATTTGTTTACTTCTTCATGCGCTTTTCCCTATTTCACAAAATATATTCAAATATCCGTCCGCAAACGTCAGTCCCAGGCACTAACCACACACTTTGAAACCATTTCTGTAATATTAAGAATCGAGAGTTACCGTCCCTGTGCCAACATATCTCTTTATTAGATTTAATTTTTTTTTCCATTTTAGGGACTACTTTTTAGGAATAAACCATTTTTTGTTATAGTTAACAAATGTTTATGACTTTCAGAACCCTTCCACTGAGAACAGAAAACGATAACAGGCTTTAAGACGCACCTTTTCATGAAAATATTCTGTGCGGGCCTTCTTAGATCATGGAATCTTCTCGTATTCCTGAAGGATAATGGTATGGTCCAGAACCCGCCCCATCTTCTCTGTGATTGGCATTCCTTCCTCCGCGATACTTGTGACTCTAAGCCAATGGTCGCTCACGTTTCTCCAGCGAGGGCTAAGGGATGGAGGAAGGTGGCCTGGAAGTCGCCCCCCACGCGTTCTGAGATTGGCTACGTCGCACGGCGCGCGAGGACGGCGGGCCCAAAAGATGGGAACTACGAGTCCCAGCTTCCTGCAATGGGGACCCCGTTACGCATGCGCATAGGCGGGGCGGACAAGCGTCTATATAAAAGTGGCGCAGAGGGCTGGGAGACAGCAGTTGGAAGTTGGCAGGTGGAGAGGCAGGTTGGGAGGGGAAGTTGGGGAAGGAGGCGGAAGAGGAGCTGTGGGAAGGGGGAGGGAGGAAAAGAGGAGGAGGTGGAGAACTGAGCTGAGCAGAGCATCGAGCCAAAGGGGAGATGAGTTTGTCTGTCCTCGGATGAGGCTCCGGCCCGGCCTAAGGAACTGGAAGCTCGGGTTGGAGCGACACCCGTGGAAGTGGGAGGAGGTGGCTCTGGGACCTTAACCCCTTGTGGGCTCTGCGGCAGGGGATTTAACCCTTTGTGGATCCAGCCCCTCGGAGGCAGCGTCATCGGGTCGTTTTAACCCTTTCGGGGCTGGGTTTAACCCATTGGACTTGACCTCATCTTCTAGCCCAGCAATCCCTCCTTCGTGGGGGCACTCTGAGGCGAGGCTTGAGGCGGACCCTCTCCATACATTACGTACTGTTCTGCTGCTGCACCCCCTTGGACCTGCTAGCTGGCCGCGCTGTGGCGTTTAACCCTTTACTGTCTTGAGCTCCCCCAAGTTGCATTTGGAGTTTGCTGACAGGACTGGCTAAAGGCATCACTGCGGGAATTACCGAAGTGGACTCTGTGTTGGACATTTTTTGAAAGAAAAGAAAAGCCTCTTTTTTCCTCAAGGACTTCCAGCCAAAATTCTTCAAACTTCAAGAAAAGGACTCTGTTAGCCATGGCCGAGCCACTATTGCCGAAATATCAGCACCAGCCTCCAACCAGCAACTGCACAGGTGCTGATGATGCTGTCCAAGAAGAGCGGAACCCCGATCGCCCCCCAGACGCTGAGGAGCGGGTGCCAGCGGACAACAGTAGGTGGCAATCGAGAGCGTCCCCCCAGTCGGATGGCCGTCCAGGGCAGGAGGGGGAAGGGAGCCTGGAACCCCATTCGCCTGTGCAGACCCAGGTCTGTCCAGAAGCTGACTGCCCGGGAGCGGACGAAAGGGGTCAGAATGGAGACGAGTTGTCCGCTGGCGGAGCACCCCTGCTGGCAGCAGGAGGGGAACCCAGGCCTGAGGCCGAACAGCTCGCCCAGCCTTGTCATGACTCCGAGGCCAACAAGTTGGGGGCTCCTGCCGCTGGGGGTGAGGAGTCGTGGAAACAGCAGCAGAGACAGCTAGGCAAGAAAAAACATAGGAGACGCCCCTCCAAGAAGAAGCGGCATTGGAAACCATACTACAAGCTGACCTGGGAGGAGAAGAGAAAGTTTGACGAGAAACAGAGCCTGCGAGCTTCGAGGATTCGAGCCGAGATGTTCGCCAAGGGCCAGCCGGTCGCTCCCTATAACACCACGCAGTTCCTCATGGATGATCACGACCAGGAGGAGCCGGATCTGAAAACCGGCTTCTACCCCAAGCGGGCCGCCGCCAAATCCGACGATACCAGCGATGAAGAGTTCATGGAAGAGGCCGGAGAAGAGGATGGGGGCAGCGACGGGATGGGAGGAGACGGCAGCGAGTTTCTGCAGCGGGACTTCTCGGAGACTTACGAGCGGTACCACGCGGAGAGTCTGCAGAATATGAGCAAGCAGGAGCTCATCAGGGAGTACCTGGAGCTGGAGAAGTGCCTCTCGCGCATGGAGGACGAGAATAACCGCCTGCGGCTGGAAAGTAAGCGGCTGGGTGGTGACGACGCGCGTGTGCGGGAGCTGGAGCTGGAGCTGGACCGACTGCGCGCCGAGAACCTCCAGTTGCTGTCGGAGAACGAACGGCACCGACAGCAGGAGCGAGGACCGCCGTCCAAGTTTGGAGACTAGACTGCAACTTTTTGGGGGGGAGGGGGCAAAGGGGACTTTTTACAGTGATGGAATGTACCATTATATCCATGTGTATATAAGACAGTGGACCTTTTTATTATGACACATAATCAGAAAATGCCCTGGCTTTGGTTGGTTTGGTAAATCTAGCTATGATGTAGCTTGCGTAATTTCTCCTGTTCTTTAATTATGTGAAACTGAGGGATGCTTTACTTTTCCTTTTAGATTTTCTTTTGTGTGTGAGTAATTTGACCAAGTTATAATGCATTTTGTTAAAAATTCTCCTTAAACAGAGCTATAAGGTGGCCAAATCTGAGAACCATTAAATTCATTCTAGTTATAATAAATTTAATATTCGTTAATGTTACATAGTTTTAAGTGTGATTTCTAGAGCTAATAAAATATAGTACTGACTTATGCGACTGCATTTGGAGGGGATAAAGAAATAAAATTTGTTAAGTTTGGGAAAAAATCTTTAATGGAAGACTTTTAAATCTGTAGTTTCTACTTGAATGGGTTTTAGTGTGCTACAATATACAGTTCAGGCAAATATAAAGATTTAAATAGCTTCAAACTGAAGTGTGCTTGCTTCTAGTGCCTTGGGTTTTTTTCTTGATGTTGGAGAAATAAACCAGTGTTGGGTGTTTGGGGAACAGAGTGGCTCCAATCAGTAGCTTAAAATTTCTGTTTCTCAATAGCCATTCAAGAGTCTTAACAAAAATGTAAATCTAACTTGGCAGTTTGTTAGACAACTAACAGCCTCATTTCATTCCTACAAGTAGGTTTTTAGTAATATCCCCCTCCCCACTTGAGGCAGGAAGGAGTTTCTGGATGCCTGGAAGAGGCTCTTGGTAAACCTACTGCTTAGCACAAGCAATAGTTGGGTAACTTTGTGGGGCAACTCTTTACATTATGTTTAGACTAGGGGACATTGGATTTGTGGAGGAAATAGCTGTTTGGGGCATTCCAAGGACATACCCTAACTATCCAATATTGGTGTTCCCTATACCAAAAAAGAACAGGAGCTGTTCACCTTTCCATGAAGGTCAAGTTAGAAATGCCCCTTTACTGCAAATCAAACTTAGTTTCTGGTAGAGCTAAATTAACTCCTTGGGGGCAGAGTGGTGACCCTGCACATACTCCCCATATAGCTGCTATTCTGTCTCCTAAACGGTGCTGATGGCAGCAGATTTTGAATAGTTCTAGTCTTGAAAATGCATCGAGGCCCTGGGAATTAATTTCTGCCCCCAAAATCAAAATAAGAAATTACAAGGCTCTTCCCTCCTGTCACCATGGATAGATACCTCTGCCCATCTTCACCTGACCTGTTTCCTTAGGGCAATTGCATTACTCAAATCTTTAGCACAGGAGTTCCTTAACTTGGGGTCCACAAACCCCACAAAATTACATATAGACTCATGTTACATGTACACTTATCTGGGGAAAGGGTTCCAAAGAATCATGAGACTGTCAAATTTGCAGGTTAAAAAAACCCTGCAGAGAAAGGGAAAAAAGCCTCCCATTGAAAAGCTTCCTTTTGCAGCTAAATGAAAGAGGTGAGTGGAATGCTCCTTATGATGCAAAAGGAGCATACACAAATCAATGAATCAAAGGAAATTGATGGTCAAGCCTGGCCCTCAAAGCTGGATTGAGCTAGCCTTTTTCTGGCAGATGGTTCACTGGAGACAATGTATGATCAGTTTTTTCTTTGGCCTAAAAATGACATTAAATGTCTAATTTGAAAGTTTTCTTCGTGTTTTTAATATTCCTTCTATGACATCATGCAGTAGTCCCAGAAACCTGGTTGCTAGGTGGAAAAGCAGCAACACTGCCCTCTGGCTTCACAGTGCAGAGCAGAACCCTCATTTTGATTGCACTAGGATGCAGCAGTGTTAACCTGTGATGCTTTCAGAACCTCAGTAAGTATTTTGTTTCCCTTACATGTTTCCCTTGGAGAGACTCTATGTACATTTTACTCCTAGGTGACAAATGCAGTGCTGTTTTTAAAAAATACAAATATTTCGTTTTAAGTAACTCATAAATTATTTTACCTTGAGCTATAAACTTTCTGGATTCTGCTTTCAAAAGGATTGGCATTTTACTATATTTATTACATTTATCTCCTTTGAATGATGCGGTTTATGTGAAATGAGTTTCCATCAACACTTCTATGTTGAAACACTTGATTAGCATACTGCTCTCAGGGCAGAACACTGAACTACCAGGGGGTTGTGATGACAAATGATCCTGAAGTCCACGCTAGCCTTTCACTGAAATGCTCCCTGCCAAACATTTCAACTGAGTTGCACAAAAGACCATACTCACACATTAGCAATTTCAGTTTGTTCCCTTTTTAATACTAGGGCCTGGGTATCAAGCCAAGGCATAACGCTTCCCAAACTTTGAGACAGCTTGTTGAACAGCTAGTAATTCTTTGAGTAAGGAAAACTTTTCCAAGGCTAGCCTGTAACATAAAAAGGGCTCTCAGGAGACAGGTCCCTTTAGATTTCAGTTTGGAGAGAAAAAGTCAGGGAGTCCCAGTCTGGTTTAGTTCTGAAAAACAGACCAGGTATCTCTAAAGAGAGGAAACATCATAAAAAAATTACACCAAACTAGAGGTCAAAGAAGCAGGGTCCCAGGCATACCTCTAACATACTAGTAGTGGCAATCCTGGACACATCTCTCCAACTCTGAGTGTCATTCTTCATCAGCTAAATGGAGCTATGCCTACTTTACATAAGGATTAAACAAGATAGTATAAAGTGTGCTACACATGCATACAGCAGCTTCCCATTTGATCAGTATTTTTAAATTTTCACTTCATCCAGGATTTATAAAAATGTTATATAAATTTAAAAAAATGCTTTGCTTGGGGAAGTGCAAATAAATACATTTTATCCTAATGGCTTCATAAGAGAAACCAGGGTGAATCTAAGAAGTTAAAAAAAAAATCCACAACCCAAGAATTTGCTATCAGAGAGTAAAGAACCAGCTATACCCCTGGCTGGATTTCTCCGCTGGTTGGAGCACCATCCCATGCACCAAAAGGCTGTGGTTTGGTCCCAGGTCAGGGCACAAACCTAGGCTGCCGGTTCAATCCCCTGTCCGGGCATCTATGGGAGGCAACCAATCAATGTTTCTCTCTCCCTCCTTTCCTCTCTAAAATCAATAAAAAAACAATCTCAGGTGTGGAATAAAAACAATAAAATGGACCATATTTAGTCAAACATTAGGTAATATGTTACAGGTGTCCCTCTGGCCACCTACATGCAGAACAGCTGGCAACCAATATTCATAACAGTTTGATAGGAAAGTTGGTTAAAGATAGTACTTGTACCTAGTTAGGTACCCTTGCACGTGTGTGGGTTTTTGGTTTTTAATTTTTTAAGATTTTATTTATTTATTTTTAGAGGGAGGGGAAGGGAAGAAGAGAGGGAAACATCAATATGTGGTTGCCTCTTGCGTGCCCCCAGCCGGGGGCCTGGCCTACAACCCAGGCATGTGCCTGATGGGCAACTGAACTGGCAACCCTCTGGCTTTGGTTTGCAGGCCAGCGCTCAGTCCCTTGAGCCACACCAGACAGGGCAGTTTGGGGGTTTTTTAAATAAATTTTTTCACATTTGACAAGATCACTGGAATAAAATTCCACTTTACTATTCTTACATAAAGTGTAAATTATTGATGCTAGGATGAAAAGTAATTTTTAAAAGAGAGTATCAAATTCAGGATCTGAACACAGTGGGGCCTGCTGACCAAACTGTAGTAGTCATACTTTGCAAGTGGAACAAAATCTGTGGTCTAGCAGGCAAAGAATCAATCTTTGCCAGCTGTCGTTGAATTTGGAAAGCTGACCACCTCATTCTCTCTCTTGTTGAAAAAAACAAAGCCTGGGTTTAGACAGATCAATGCTGTAGCTCTCACAAATCCTCTGGACTAAACTTTTTTTTTTTTAGGGACAGTTCAATTATTAAAATTCTTTCAAATGGTTGAGATGCTACAGGAAACTCTCAGTCTTTTGAAATAGTGTGATCATTCAATACAGCACCAAGAGGAGTTAACATTGGCTTACATAGTCTTTTTTTCAAGAGCAAACATTCAGAAGGGAATTGTAAACACTCGTCTGAAGTCGTATTCTACTTGACATATTCACTGACTCTGTGTGAAGTGTTAAAAAGCCCTGGGTCTGTGGTGAGCAAAAAGTATATCCCTGAAGGAAAATGTGGGAGCTTTACAGTACTCCGAGCAAAAAAATTTCAGAAAATGATAGCTACTCTTGTAAGCTACTCAGATGAACTTGTCCTAACCTCCACAGTCAGCGGAGGTTAATTTGAACTTCTGAAACCTGCTCCAAACATTCAATTCTGCATATATGGATAACTCTAGTACAACTTTCAGGCAAGGGCAGAAGACCAAATTGGAGGATGGAGAAGAATGTCTGAGAAGTTAGTTCCACCCTCCTCTCTAGTTACTACTGAAGGTGTACTTAATAGTAAACATTTAAACAACTTAGACAAAAGATAGAAAAGAATGGTAAAAGCTAAATACAAAGAATAAAAAATTGTGGAAATCAAATAGTTCAGAAGCAAGCACCTTCACCCTGAAGAGGACTCCTACAAAGAATCAATGAATCCTGCACACAAATAGCCACTAGTCCCCAAGAGTGGGCTGTCAGGCAGATGTAAAATGTCCAGAACTTCATAGTAACAACTACTTGGTACCCTGACAGCCTGACCCTCCTTCAGCCTGTCCGAATGGGCACACTCTGTACTGCCAGGGGCACATTTCAGTAGGGCAGGCCTCCCAACTACCCCAAATAACCTTTGAAGTGTAAGTTCTAAAGTGCCCAAATAACAAAGTTATAGGGGGTTAGACAGCTACTGAAGATTACTCTTCAAGGTATTTATGAGGGAGGCAGCACTGATTCCATTTTCAAATTAGGAAACTGAGGCATACCCAATAAACTCAATAAAAAAATAAATGTAAAAAAAGGAAGCTCAGGCATATACAATACAGTCTTGTAGAATTTGTCATAAACTGTAAAGCAACTTGTTTGAAAGAGGAGGAGGGAGTCAAAGGTCTGGTTGAACATTAGATGAGTAGACTCAGCAACAGAAGTTTGGCCTAATCTTCAGGTTTTGGCCTCCTGCCAAGCCGACCAAGTCAGTGGCAGCACACACAGAAACAGAACTTGGAGTTCCCGACCTCCAATCCTATGTTTTGTTCCGTCAACGAACTTGCTTTATTCCCAACTTTTCTTATTGAGGAGTGGAAAGCTTATTGGCCAACTTTAAAGAGGATAAGCTTTCATTTTTATGAGTAACAAATTTCTGTCCCTGGTATGCTCCACTTAGTAACATCCAAAGGTTTAATGGAGGGTGAATCACAAGAGTCTGGGATTCTCCTCCATTAAATTCTTGACAATCTCCAGACTCCCCTTTTTAGCTCCTATGACTATTTAACTTAACTCCTACCAAGTTAGTGTCAACTTTTCCTAACTTAAATCTGCTCATCTTGAAGAACAGTGTAAAGTGAACATGACGTTAAGCCAAGTCAACCTACACTACAAATTGAGTGTACTAGTTCCATTTCGGACTAAGTGGTTCAAATTTTGGATTAAGAACCAGTCGATGGTGATCATATCTCCACAATCCAGTTCTAAGACTGCCTCTGAAAATACTCGGTGGGTGGGGAAATAGTTAAAGCTACAGAACTGTGACTCTCACAACTTTTTAAAAATTTCCTTTATTAATAGGAGGCACAAGGATTCAGTTCTGAAGAACCTTTCAATGTTCTTTCTACTGAGGCCAAAGGCCCAGAAATGACCTATCTGTAACTGGCACTGGGACTCACTGTAAGGTATCTTCTGCCTGGCAGGGGAGCTCGGTTAAGAAGGAGCCTCATCCTGACACGCCAAGGTTGTGGGTTCCACCCCCAGTCAGGGGACAGACACACACGAGCCAACAAGGTACCCTCTCAAAGACAAAGTTCACTGCTCAGTCACTCCCCTAACTTCAGAATCTACCTATATGTATTTTTAAATGACATTTTTGCAGAATTAAGCTACCCGTGAGCTATAAATCTCCCTGAATTGAGATTCCCAGCAGTAGGACACACGGTAGTTTAATCTGTAATTCAAAAAAGACTTTCACATCAAACATCAATCTTTAAGAAGCTACTACAGCTGTACTGCCAGGCTATTTTCTTCAGAGCGGGTCTCCCCTACCTCCAAACTGCAATTTCTGCTTGGGCAGCATCTAGGATCTACAGAAGAGTGTTTTGTTTTGTTTTTTTAAATTACTTGAAATTTCAAAATAGAGGTTTCCTAGTAACAATGCACTAGTGGCAAAATATTCCCCCATTTAGTTTAGTTTGTGGGAGAAAAGTTCTTCAAAACTGGAAAGAATTTGTAGTCTTATAAAGATTACAGTGGAATTCGTTCGTTTTTTTCCCCTCCAGGAGGGCAGACATTCCTCCAAAAGTTTAGGGAGAAGTTATGGCTCAGATTTCAAAATGCAAACAGATGTTCCTGAAGCATCCGAAACGGGCCCCTCCCCTTTTACTCCCAGAGCCATGGCAACTCTGAAGTTATTTTGTGTCCCGACCCTGTAAAGGGCAAACACCCATACCCCTTCGGTGTCACCTTTCAAGACAAGTGGGACAGCACACTTTTCGGAGTTTCCCAAAGTGGCTGGCAACGTGCGAGCTCAGGTCGTTCAGAGAATGGGCGCTGATGGGATGAACCCTGAGGACCAGCGTGCTCAGAGATCTCCAGGCATCGGGCTCGTGGAGGTTCCCACGTGCCCCTACCTTGCTGGTCCCAGGGGAAATTAGAAGTTGTCACAGTAGGAGGAAGGCTGTTTCGCAGCCTGGGCCGCGGGACAGCCTTGGCGTATGGAGGAGGCGGGGGATGGTGGTGGGTGCACCGGGATGTCTCGGAGTCTCCACCTGACTGCCAGGCGAGAGAGACGCGCGGCCAGTGCCGCGACCTCCACCCTCCCCCGCGGCCCATCTTTGGAATCTGGCCTCTTCCCCACCTCGCCCGTCGAAGTTGGGGAGGGGTTCCCGCTACGCTGGGCCTCGCCGCCATACCCAGGCCGAATGGGGTTGGGAAAAGAACTTCGCAGAGCTGGGCCGCATGATCTACGCCCCAGTGGGAAGAGAGCCGAAGAGAACCGTTTCACTCGGCCTCTCCCTAACTGGGGTCTCGGGAAATACGCGGTAATTACCCAAGAACCCCGCCCTCTGTGAGAGGCGAGGCTGCGGGGCTGCCGGGACGGTTTGAGGACCAGGCCCTGCCGGGGAGACGCCAACCTTCACCCCCCCCTTAGGCCCCCGGTCCCACTTCCCGCCGTCTCCCGGCGTCGCCACTTCAGGCAGCCCACTCGGCCCGGCCTCTCCCCACGCCCGGACCACCCCCCACGGGGTGCTCTCACTGTGCAGCGAGTCCCTCCGCTGCCTCCTCCCAGCCCAAAATGGCGGCGGCGGCAGCCACAGAGCCTTCTCGTCGCCTTCCTCTAGAATTGAGGATCCCTCCGCGCCCACAGCCCCTCCCCTCTCAGCCGGATCTATTTTCTGCCTAGTAAAGATTAACGCCATCAATGAACTCTTTAATTGAGCTTGGAAGGCGGATTCCGATTGTGCTTCCGCCAGCAGACGTTGACAAAACTGCCTTATTGGCAGGCGAGCTGACCAATCAAAACAGGCAGAGGAGACCGCGGGACAACTCCCGCGTAAGGGTAGTTGGGTTTTGAAGTACCCGGCAGAGCTGTTGACGTGACAGAATGTGGGTTCTCCTTCCAAGGGCAGGAGAACTACAATCCCCAGCAGGCACCGCGCTGTCAGGCCGTTCCCTTCCCCCCAACCTTAGTGCCTGAGCGGCTTGACCAGACAGCTGCTGCAACTGCATGCAGCAAGAGGTAGGGCTGAGGCGTTGGGAATTGCACAGACAGGCGATTGCACAGAAAGGCACACGGGTGTAGTCGTGTGTATAGCCCTTGGCAGCAAATAGGTCAGTTCCGCCTTTGCAAAACCTCTTTCCCGGACCATTTCCTCTCTTCCAAGGACTCCATCCTTATCCCAGTTGGGTTTCCCTCCCAGCTGCATGTCATGTGAAGATCTCGTCCCCTTTCCCTCCGTGTCCCGTCCTGAGAGGAAGGAGGGCGGCAGGCCAGGCCCCGTGTGTGGAAGAAAAGGCCTCAAGTCCCAGACTCAGCCCAGGCCCCAGACATGTTTCCTGAGGCACCGACGACTTCTGGAGCCCAGCCTGGGGAGGAGTTGGGGGCTGCAGTGAAGGCTGAGGCCTCGGGAAAGGACCCCCCCTTTTGTGGGAGCCACAGACCCAGTCCACTCCGAGCCTCTCCAGGCCGTTGCCGTGCGGACTTGGTTGGCCTCCGAGGCCGTCTCCTCTCCCACGTTGGTTGCTGGGGGAACAAAGCTCAGTCCCACCTTCCCCGGAGCCAGCCTGGGCCTCGGTGACTTCCAGGAAACAGTACAGGGTGTGAGCCTGGCCCTGGGGCCTGGGAAGCAGGACTGGGGAGATGGCTTCTTAATCCCCATTCGGCCCCCCGGCGGGCCGGAGGTGTGAAAAGCGGGGCGTGGAGGCGGCCCTCGGGGCCCTCCTTGGAGAGGGAGGGTGTGCAGGTCGGTCCGGGGCCACAAAATGGCTGCCGCTGCCTCGGTGAGAAGTTGCCGGGCAGCCGGTCTTCCTGCCATTTCTCCTTTGGCGCTTAGGTTTCTGTTGTTGTTTAAAGCAGGTGTCACTAGTGAAAGGCATCTGCTGAGAGATCTGGAGCCGAAGAAGGTGGGCACTGGGAAGCAGACCGACCGTCATACCGAGTCAGCAGCAGCCCTGGAGGAGGCCAAGGTAAGCCTCGCCCTTCCAACCCCCCCGAGTGCCCCGTGCGCGGAGCCTGCTGCCCGGGATCCCAGCTTCTTATCTCAGATGTGTTGGCAGATTTGGAAAACCAGTATTTTTTCAATGAGTCCCTACTATGTGCTGGGCAATATTCCAGATGCTGAGTCTGTGCCGTCTCATGATATCCTAGTAGCCCTTCAAGGTTGGACACTTCTTATTTCCATGTCACAGACGGTACGGTTCTGAGGGCTGAAATACCTTTTCTAGAATGTGCAGCCAGCAAGCAGCAGATCCGGGGGTTAAACTTAGGGCCTTCCGACAGCAGAACCCTGCCTGGTGTTTTGTCCAGGCTGAGAACCAGGTTATAGCAGGTAAAAGAGTCTCAACAATTGGTTCCGAATTTGGGTTGGGGTGGGCTATAGGGTATCACCCAGGACAGACGGAGAGACAGGTTGTATCAGGCCCTCAGAATGTCACCTTCTGATCGGGCAGCAGGAGCCCGGACCCTCCTGGCCTGTGCTAGTGCTCACTGCTGCCACCTTGCCCATTCTTCTCCCCTAGTCCACAACTCCCTGTGGGTGACGAGGGAGCTCAGCTGCTCTGACTCACCCTGCCCAGCCACTTCCAGTGTTTCCTGGATTTATTTAATTTGGACTCGATGGCGTGCCAGGGCTAGAAGATTCAGAGAGGGCACATAGCATGCCCGCAGTTAGTGGTCACGGTCGTGGAGGGGCAGGCCTTTAGGAGGGAGGCAGCATGTGGGGCCGAGGGCCGTGCTGGCTTGGGTGAGGGGCAAGACCGTTAGGGGCATTTGCTGACGGTGGGGAGCAGGTGAATTGCAGAGCACCCAGAACCAAGCCACTCTGCCTCAGAGTTCCCACGGGCAGTGGCCCGCCCCTTCCCGTGTGGGGCAGATCTCCGTCTCCTGTGGCCGAAAACATCGATGGAGACAAGGCCGGTCTCCCTTAACTGATGGTCTCCCTGCAGGTGAAGTAACAACACAACACAGGCACTCCAACATACCTCCTTTCCCCTGCAGTTCCCTCCATGGTCTCCAAAACCCACGTAACACACCTCCAGCTCTTACAGAGCTGCATGCACCCCCAGTACGTGCCCTATACTTGTATGGAGCCAGGCTCAGATGTCTCTGAACCGGGCTGTGCACCATGAGACAACGTACCAGTGGTAGTGGTTATTATTAGAATTCCCCAAACCACAAACTTAGAGCAATTCATTCCCCACTCCCCACTCAGCACTCCCACCCTCACCATGACAGATAACCAGATGCCCCGAACGCACACTCTCTTGACGGAATCCTTTGCACCTCTGAGATAAGTTCTAGAATTCTCTCAGCTGCAGACTGGAGATTGACCTTTCTTCTCCCTAGTTAGATCTTCTTTCGTGCTCGTCGTGTAGACGGATGGGAGCGACTTCTGCCCGGAATAAACACACTCCATCTTCTTCACCCTCGAATGACAGGAGAGCCTTGGGTTCCAGTATCTTTTGGATCCCCCTCTCTTATGGGCTTTATGTCATTTCACGTCTGTTTATTAAGCACTTACGTTGGGCCATGTACAGGGAGGGACGCAGTGGTGAACTGAACAGGCAAGACACGTTCTTATAGGAGGAAGTCAGATGGTAAATTGGAATGTACTAGTGCAACGTGGGATGCTAATTTTCACGTGATAGGGAGTTAGTGGGGAGGGGAGATTGGGGGGCTACTTTAGACAGGGCGTCAGGGAGGGCCGTTCTGAAGAGGTAACATTGGAACAAAGGAGGAAGGATGAAAGAGTTAGCTATCTAAATATCTGGAAGCAGGATCAGCTACATAATTTGTGGGGCTCAGTGCAAAGCGCACTTTATTCTAAAAGTAAGAAGAAGTTCAAGCCCTGGCTGGTGTGGCTCAGTAGACTGAGCGTTGAGAGTGCCAGCCTGAGAACCAAAGGTTACTGGTTTGATTCCCAGTCGGGTCACATGCCTAGGCCAGATCCCTCGTTGGGGTGTGCGAGGCAACCAGTCGATGTCTCTCTCCCTTTCTTTCTCCCTCCCTCCCCCTGTCTCTGAAAATAAGTAAGTGAAATGTTTCAAAAAAAGATTTTTCAAGGCATGACAGCCGAGTGTTAAGCAAAGCATGGGGCCTTTCTGATGGGGAGGAGCATCGAAGTTACAAAGTGAATGCACAGGTGAAATTTCTGCTCTCCTTGTGAGTTTGCTTGGGGCGTGTTGGGGACAGACAGTAGACAGGTAAGCGATAAACAAATGAGTGGTCGCAGAAGGGCGAGAGCTAGAGAGGGACAAGCAGCAGGGTGGGAGAAGGTCAGTTTTAGGTGGGGATGGGGGTGTGGAGGGGGCACGGAAGGTGTCCGCCACCAGGGAACGACTGGCCGTGACCCATCCTCCCTCATGTTCTGTCTTTAGACCACTGGCTCGTCTGGGAGCCCAGAAACACCCCCTGAGCCTCATGACCCTGGCAGTTCCCTGCCCCTGACACCCCAGATGGAGAGTCACTCAGAGGAGGAAGATCATGGTGGCCCGGGCCAGAACGGTAGGGGTCCTGGGGCCCACAGCCCAAGGAGCTACTCAGTGGAGGCGGTGCTGAGCCGGAAGAAGCACCGCCGGCGGCCTTCCAAGCGCAAGCGGCACTGGCGGCCCTACCTGGAGCTGAGCTGGGCCGAGAAGCAACAGCGAGATGAGAGGCAGAGCCAGAGGGCCTCCCGGGTCCGAGAGGAGATGTTCGCCAAGGGCCAGCCTGTGGCGCCCTACAACACCACCCAGTTCCTGATGGATGACCGAGACCCCGAGGAGCCTGACCTGGATGTGCCCCGGGGGGCCTCCCACCCAGGCTCCAGTGGGGAGAGTGAAGCTGGGGACAGCGACGGGCGGGGCCAAGTTCACGGCGAGTTCCAGCAGAGGGATTTCTCCGAGGCCTACGAGCGCTACCACACGGAGAGCCTGCAGGGCCGCAGCAAGCAGGAGCTGGTGCAAGACTACCTGGACCTGGAGCGGAGGCTGTCCCAGGCCGAGGAGGAGACGAGGAGGCTGCAGCAGCTGCAGCGGTGCGCCAGCCGGCAGTCCTGTCGCCTGGTGGAGGAGCTGGCCGCCGAGGTCGAGAGGCTCCGGACGGAGAACCAGCGGCTTCGGCGGGAGAATGAGATGTGGCGCCGCGAGGGCAGCCTCGGCGGTGGTGGCGGCGGGGAGCCGGGCACCTAGGAGTCCCCCCCGGCCAGGGTTGCCCACGCGGACAGTTCCGTTTCCCACGCGCTCAGGCCGGCTGGGTCTCCGGGGCGGCGGGGGGCCAGTGTAAACCGCTGCGGGCACCCTGCACTCCCTGAGAACAGCCTGACTTCCACCTCGTCATTTCCACAGTTTGTTCTTTGATGTCATCTTATTTTTCACAAAGAAAATAAATGGTTTTGATGAAATCTGATGTAAGTGGCTGGGATTGATTTCACGGGGGCTCTGAAGTTCAAAGCACCTTCATTCCACATAGGTTCGGGACGTGGGGCCCCAGGGCCCCCTTGCCCCAGGCCCCCAGGCCGGGGAGGACAGCAGGCGTCTGCGCTGGGGACCTGTCAAGATCTCCAGGATGCCCCTGGCCAGTGTGGCTCAGTTGGTTGGAGTACTACTCTGTAAACTGAAGGGTTGTGGGTTTGACCCCCAGTCTGGGCTCATACGGGAAGGCAACCGGTTGATGCTTCTCTCTCGTACTAATGTTTGCATCCATGTCTCTCTCTCTTTCTGTCTCAGAGAAATGAAAAAATATCCTTGGGTGAAGATTAAAAAAAAAAGGTCTTCAGGATGCCTGAGTTCTGCTGTGTGTCAGGGACCGTCAGACTACTCTTAAGGTTTTGTAGAGGGGGGGTGCAGAGGTGAGAGGGGGCTCAGGTAGGAGCCCCTGCCTTCAGATGGAACTTGACTTAAGATGCCAGATCACTGGGAGGAGCTGAGACTTTGGGGAAGGCCCAGGGTTTTTTCCCCCAGTCTCTGTATTCTCCCCATCTTCCCGTAGTTAGGGGACTGGGCTAGATGAGGTCTGGGTGCCTTGTGTCTCCTTGTCCTTGACCGCCCCCAACCCCCCACATCTCCTAGCTAGGGGTTGGGCAGGAGGGTAGTCATTCATTTGCCCCCTTACCTCCTGGAAGGGCACTGACAAGTAAGCACTCAAGGGACATTTTCTCTTAATGGAAAATCCGTCCAACAGGCAGAGCGGGGCAGTGAGTCAATCCTGAGCAGAGCCGGTGGCCTGGCCTGTCTGGGGCCCTCCGTGCACCTGCGCACCCTGCTCCAGCCTAGACGCCTGTGTGGTTAATTCCCCCCGAGGGGAGCCCCTCATCCGCCTGTGCCTGAGAGAGCTGAGTCAGCCTGGGCCGTGCAGGTGCCACCAACATCCCAGCAGTACTGGGCTCCGGGACAAGCTCACACTTGGGCCCGCCCTTCTGCAGACGCCAGTGCCTCTTCCATCGCCCTCCCCAGGTGTAGCCCACAGAACGTCAGGCTGCGGTGCTGGAGGAGGAAGTCGGTCAGATCACCAGTGAGCCTGTGCTGACGCTGCCACCGTGCCCGGGGCGGGGTGGAGGCCTGGCTTAGCCCATTCCAGGAAAGCTCATCGCGACAGGCTACGCCGAGCAAGAGAAGGGCTCGGGCCTGGGACCTGCCCGGTGGAAATGTTGATGAAGCCTGTGTGTTTGCCAGGACAGCTTTCGTGTCTGCCCCGCCACACCCAGGCCTCAGCAGCACCTCCTCCGTCGAAGCCAGGCGAAAACAGCTTCTAGGAAGGGACGGGTTTCAAGAGAACACCATCTCCCTTTCCTGTGGGGTCTGCCCCTGGGACCCTGGCGGAGGGTTTTAGCCCCCCCATTCGAGTCATCAGCTCCGTCAGGAGGAACCAGAGAAATGATTGTCCCCACTTTGCAGGTGGGGAGCCCAAAGCCCAGAGAGGGAGTGGCTTTGGGGGGGCTCCAGGAATGCAAAGCAGAGGCCTGCCTTCACCTGTGGGGTGCCAGCCAGGGATCCACAGGCCCCTGGGCAGGCTGGGCAGCCTCTCTGCTGCTGCATTCCTCAGCTGGAGCCTGGGGGAGGGGGAGGGGGGCCATGGGCCAGGAGGAAGGCAGTTTACCTGGAGGGGTGTGAGTGTGTGTGTGTGTGTTGTGTGAGTAGAAGGGAAGGGAAGATTCCAGAGGGCTGCTGGAGTAAGGGGGATGGGTGTGGGTGTTGGGGGATGGGCGTGGGGGTGTGTCAGGAGGTGGCTCGGGCCAGTGCGTCCCTGAGTAGGCGAGAGCTTCACACGGGAGGGGACAGGTGAGAAGTTCAGCCCTTCTTGGCCTAGAAGCTTGAGGAGCCTGGAGACAGAAAAGTTGCCGGCTGGCCCTCCCCACCCCCAACACACACACACACACACACACACACACACACACACACACACACGCAGTGGCTGAAGGGCTCTAGGTCAGGGCTGTATCCAGGTGGGTGACTATCCCCAAGGCTGGTGGGGGCAGGACGGGGTAAGAAGAAAACAAAGGAGAAGGGCGTGAGCTGGGAACTGGTCGGGGTGCTGAGAGAGATTAGTGAAGAGTCAGTGTCACCTCTTCCCACTTCTGGTTCCCTGACCTCAGTGCCCCAGTCCCCGCCCTGCGGAGCTGGGGGGTTTTCGGGCTCAGTCCGGGGGAGAGGCAGCTCAGCTACCCGCAGTGGCCAGGCCCGGGTTCATTTTGCTTCCCTCCCTGCTCCCCGCAATCCCCTGCCCCCCCTTGCCCTCTCCCCTGCCTGGCCCTGAGGGCTGCGGGGCTCCCTACCCACCACAGTGATATAGGCTCCAACTGGCAGCCCCCCGCCTCGAGCACACGTTCCCCCTTCAGCGGGGAAGAGGGGCTTGGACTACTCCCCTCTCCCCCCCCACCCAGCCTTTCCAGAGCAGATGCCCAGTGCCTGCCTTCTCTGGTGTTCATCTGCTTTCCAGGACCTTCGTAGTCCCCTGGGCCAGGGCCGGGAGGCCCAGAGACGCAGATAGCTCGCAGGGTGATTGCAGAAAAGCTTCCCGCCAGCCCCAAGTACTCTAGCCTAGGGTCCTCCCTTCTTTCCCACCCAAGACTCCCCGCCCCCAGGTGGAAACTCCTGTGTTCAGTGGGCAGACCGTGCCTTCAATGGGGTCAGGGAATGAGGAGAGGTCGTAGGGTGGGCAGAGGAGCTGAGGGGACAGGAAGAAGTGGGGAAGGGGGTTTGAGGTGAAGGAATTCAATACGATAAAAGAGGGTGGCCAGGTCCCATTGCCTCTTGGGTGCAGGCGAGGATGACACTGTCCCTTTAAGTGGGGGTGCCAGCCAATGCCCTCCCCCAGCCAACCCAATCCGTGGGCACACTGAGCATGTGCAGGAGCTGTGCAAGCAGAGGGGAGGGAAGTGGGGGGATAGATTCCGGAGGGAACTCCTCACCCCACTACTTCCTGTAGCTGCCCCACTCTCCTTCCTGGGTCTGACAAAGGAGCCATGGTGCTCCTCCAATCCCTTCCCCCTCCCAGACCCCCGTGAGTGCTGCCCTCTAGGGGCGCTGGGGCCTGCGAGGGGAGATGGGCAGGCCGGCTCTGCCCTGGGAATTCTCGGGCAGCCCCCTCGCTGCCCAGGGGTGGCACGGGAGCTCAGCCCTGTGACATCCTGGCTCCCCTAGTGTGGGCGGTGGGTAATCTCCCTACGGCTTAACACATTCGATTTCATTCCACCGGTGCCAGAGGCTTAGAAGATGCATGTGCCCGTGATGACTCTCTGGTCTGGAAATTAGAAACAGCTACAAAGATGAGGTCCCCGCACCGCCCACCCCCCGCCCCCAGGAGCTTCCAGTCTATAACGCCCGTCCGAGAGGAAGCGAACAGCTCGTGGAGGATGGGTGAAGACTGCCAGGCCCGCCCGGCCTCCGGCCTCAGCGCCCCCTTCCCCTGCCCCCCCTCACTTGGCACCTGCCCACTCTTCTCAGTCCTTCACTCTCTTGGCCACGGGGACCCTTCTTTCTGATGGAGATGAGTTTCACCTCGCGTGGAATTCACCATTTTAACGTGAACCATTCTGGGGCAGTTAGTTCCTTGACCATGGGCCCGACTGCCGCCACCCTAGCACCCCAAAAGGAAACCCCACCCCTACGAAGCAGCTGCTCCCCATTCCTGCCTTTCTCCAGCCCAGGCAGCCCCCCACTGTCTGCCTTTGGGCTCTGTGAATTTCCTTCTCCTGGATATTCTGGGGGTAGAGCCAGGAGCGGGGGACTGGTCTCTCGTGGCCCGCAAAAACGCAGATCTCCCAGGGCCAAAGCGGAGGGAGGGAGCACCAGACGGGCAGTCTTGCGGCCTGGGATGGGACCTGCTTCTGCCTCTAACTCAGGCCCCTCCTCAACTCCTTTGTTCGAGGGGCTGGGGGCTTCGGGCCAGTCCGGGATCCTGGGCCCTCCAGGGCCTCCCCCTGGCCAGGGGACTTCTGTCTGGGATTGTGTTACCTGGCCTGAAAAATGTAACGCCTGCCTCCGTGGTCCTCTCGGCTCACCCCTGCCAGGTCCAGCCAGTCAAGGTGGCCCCAGGCACATGTCTCGGGGTTTGGGGTCAGAGGCCTGAGATGAAGAAACTTGGGCTTAGAGAGGTTGAGAAACGTGCCCAGGGCCACACACGGCCTGTAGCAACCGGTTCTGATGTCATTTGAGCTCTTGACGGCCTCGGTGCCTCTGGTCTTCCAGGAGATAAGTTCAGGATTTAGCCCAGGTGTTGGCTGTCTAGGAGGCGCTGGCCAATGGACGCCGTCATAAATTTTACTACTTTTGGGACATTGCGTAACCGTCAAGTGAGTGGCTCCCTTCCAGGGTGGTTTGTGGGAATCCCTCTCGCCCCACCTTCCCTTATCTTTTGGAGAGAGTTTCCACTTTGCCCTCTGTACTGGCCTCCCTAGAATGACAGCTTCTGTGGCGGGCGGAGGGGCTGCTTGGAGCTGAACCCTTGTGGCAGGTGGGTGTGGGAAGCGTGGCTCCTCTTCCCCCAAAGAAGGGGATGTTATTTGTTGCCTTCACCTGGGGCTCAGTTCTCCCATTTCGCTACGGCTGAATGTTCACCCCTGCCCCCCACTGCCCCCCCCAAACAGGCCTCTGTGGACCCAGGGACTGGAGGGGCCCGAACAGGCTTTGCCTGGCAGGGGGACAGGCTGAGAAGCAGCAGCTGCTCCCAGTTGGCCACCACCGTGAACTGGCTGCCTGCGGGCATGGACATTCCAGAAACCACCTGTCCCAGAGATGCCCCCCCAGGCCCCACCCAAGATGGGGTGCCTGGCCATCCCTCCAGGCCTCCCGCCCCAGAACAGCCAGGGTGGGCCCCTCTCCTGCTTCGTCCTCACCCCAGTGACCCCGAGAGGAAGTTCCCAAGGAGACTACGTAGCGAGGAGCACAGTGAGAGCCACGTGGACTTCCAGAGCCGACCTCTGCCTCAGCCCCTCATTCCACAAAGAAGGAAGGGCAGGGGGGTCTCCTTGGGCCCGTAGTCTTCTGTGGCTCCTACTCCTTCCAGCCCCCTCCCTGGGGTTCTCCTTGGGCCCACGCACCCCCGGAGGAGCCGCTGGACTCCTTTATCACAGTGTGAGGACACGGGGGGCACTGCAGCCTCCCTCGCGATAGCAAGCCCTGGAGCCAAGCCCTGCGGCAGTCGGCTGTGGGGGGGGGGGGCTGGCTCCCTCCCTCACCATCGGGCCTTGGGCCCCACAGTCCTTTCTGGCTAGCAGCCCTTTCTCCCTCTGCTCCTCGGTCCCGGCCTCAGCCATTTCCCTCTTAGGCCTTTGAAACAGAGGATCTTTTTTCTCTAAGCCCCTGGCCCAACTGCTCTCAATTGTTACTGGCGTCAGCTGTGTTTGTAGCCACAGGCCTCAGCCTCTCCTTGGAGGTACCCCGCTCCCAGGACCCCTCTGAACAACTCCAGCTTCCCTGGCCTCCCTGGGCAACGCTCCTCAGCTGCCTCCCCACCTCTGGGCTCCCCCTCTGGGCTCCAGATGCTTGAGGACTTTTTTTTGTAACCCCCCAAATGGCTACACGAGTGTGGTCCTGATACTGTTGAAGAATTCTTTTTGCGGTGATTTGAAATTTGATGTTTGTGATGAACTCCCTTCACACAGGCATTTGTGAGTTTTCTGTTCTGCCGGTTCTCTCTCACTGATGGATACAATGATTACACTCTAAAAATTATTACAGCTGCATAATGTGCTCTAATGTCTGATAGCTCTATTCTCTCTCCCAACTCTTCTTTTACTAAAGACTACTGGGTATTCTTGGATTTAAACTTCTTCTAGGGTACATGTAAAAGCGGCTTGTCCAGATCCTTTCCCGAAAAGTCTATCATTATGTTACCAGACGGGGGGGCCTGAGCCGGCCTGCCTAGGGCCAGCTGTAGTGGGTGGGTGCTTGACTTCGTGTAGGAAAGACTTCGCAACAGGACTCCAGGGGGCTGTGCGGGTGCATGTACTAAAGCTGGGGACAGCGACACAAGGAAGGGCCGAGCACGGGAGAAGTAACAGGAGGGCGTAGGTCAGGGGCTGCCTTAGCTCGCTGGGAAGGCAGAGAAAAGAGGCCTCCGGGGGCAGGTTCAGGGGATGAGCCCGGGACAAGCTGCCAGCTGCCGGTTGCCTTAGAGTTTAGGAGACCCGTGCCTGTGGGGAAAGAAGTGGGGGAAGAAGAAGGGAAAGGAAATGGCTCGGGCTGCTCCCCAGAGGGAGAGGGTGTGAGTGGGCCCTGGGTCCTTTGTCTGGAGATTTCTTATCTCTTTTTTTGCAGGCAGGAATCTTAAGGGAGGGCTCTCTGGGGGGGGAGCAGTTTCAGTAGAACATTCTTCAGTTATGCCCTTTCGGCAGAACATTCCTCAGGTGTGTCCTTTCAGGGTCGTGGGCTCCCTTGATTGGTCAGTGACAAGGCAGGGTCTTTAGTCATTGCAGCTAGTACTGGCGTCACCCACCCGGTTTTGCTGCTTTTCAGGGCCTGGAGCGGACACACGACTGAGGCCCGAGATGGTATCTCCGGGAGGAGGAAAGGTCAGGGGAGGAAAGGTTACCCTGGGGGGGAGGTTCTTGTTTTCCCGGTTTTGCCCCCCCTCCCCCGTGGGACGCTTCCAGGGAGGTGGGGGGTGGTGCTTCAGCCTGGGGACCATCTGCACTAGGCTGTGAATTCCGCAGCCACTGTGTCCGCTGACTCAGTTTCCCTATTCCACTCGCCAAGGAGTTTTCCCCAGCTTCTGACTACCCTGTCTCATTTCCACCTTTACACAGGTGTGTGGCGTGTGTGGCGTGGGCTCCGACTCCTGGTGAATGCGTGCCGTCCACCCTGTCCTGTCCTCACAGCCCCGCCCGGCTCCCATGGACTCACGCCGGGGTGAGGGGGGGGCTGCTTTCACGGAGTCGGTGCGTCTCACGGTCCGTCTTCCTCTTTCCCGCGGCCTTCTGCTTTTCCAGCATCCCTGTCTTTTCCAAAGAGCCTGCCTCTCATGACGTGCCTGATCCAGGACAGCTGTTAGCTTTGTCATCTTTGCCTCCAGCGACGTTTCAGGCTTAATTTGCCCTAAAACCCACTTGTTTGTCTTTCTGGCAGGCCGGGGTACCCTAGAGCTCTCCTCCAACACCATCTTTCAAATGAATCTTTTCTTTCCTGTCGGCCTTCTTCATGGTCTAATTTTCACATCCGTACGTAGTGATGGGGAATAGGAGGGTGCAGGTGATCTTAGCTGGGTCTCTAATCACTTATCTTTGCTTTTTAGCTGCGTGTAAATACGTAGATAGTTAGCTGTGCAGGTGTGGACAGAAATACAGGTATGTTGAAAGGAAGCATGGGAAAGATTTCTAGATGTTACCTAATTTGATACTTTAGGCTGGATTCAATATCCTTCTAAGTCTGTGCTCTGTCTTGTATCTGAAACTGTTTTTAAGGGCAGTTGAATGGCATCGAGTCCATTCACATTGTGGTGCCACCGTCACCCCCACCCAGCTCGGCACGCTTTTCTTTTCATCTTTCCAAGCTGAGACTCTGCACGCATGTAACTTCCCGGCCCTCCTCCCCCAGGCCCTGGCAGCCGCCATTCTTCTTTTCTAGGAGCCTTTTGATACAATTGCATCCCTGCTGCTTTCCATCCAGCTGGAGTGCAGGTTCTCTCTCTTTGCAGAAATCCTTTGTCCAGTAAATTATTGCTTCTCAACTTGACTGCCTATTGGAATGACCTAGGGAAGATTTTTTAAAGTTCTGATGTCTGGGTGTCACCCCCAGAAATTCTGATTTCATTCTTCTGGGGTGTAGCCTGGGCACTGGAGTTTTTAAGGCTCCCCAAGGGGTGCTCCTGTGCGGCCAGGGCCGAGACCCAGGGTTCTAACTGTTCCAAATGTTCTCTCTGTCCAGCGTGTGTGGCCCGGGGTCCCACGTGTGGGGTGCCACTCCTCCGCCCACATCCCTAGGAGGACTCCCAGATGGCATGACCTCTAGTGTGCCGCTGCCAGACGGGGGAGTCAGGGTGTTCGAGGAGCCTTGGTGGCCAGACCAGGGGACGGGCAGAGCCCACGTTAAAGAGGAAGGAAGAGTATCTGCCAACCAGCTGAGGGTCACACGGTCTCCGGAGACTCCCGACCCCCATCCCTGGTTGTACCAGGCTTCTGTGAGGAAAGGCAGGAGATAAGACCGAAAAATGCTGAGGGCATTTTGGAACTCCGCCTGGCAAAGAGCTGTTGCTTCATGACGGCGGCAGCACCCCCCCACCACACACACAGTGTGAGCGGCGGGATGACGGCTTCTGCCCGTCTGCCCAGGGGGCCTCCCACTGGGAGTCTACCCGGACTGCCTGCTGCTGGCATCTGTCTGTGTGCAAGCGCTGGGTGCGAGTCTGCAAGGTTTTCCAGAACCAAATGCTAGTTTTGCTTCCTTGTCGAGTGCCTTCGTGATGGTCCCCTGTCCTGTTTCTTCTCGCACACCCAGTGGGGAGGTAGGAGGGGAGGGGGCTCCTTGGAGGCTAGGGCAGGGAGCGTGCTCCAGAGCCATCTGGGCTTCTGCAGTATAGATTAAGAGCACAGATTCTGCCCTGGCTGGTGTGGTTCAGTGGTTTGAGTGCCAGCCTGCGAACCAAAGGGTCGCCGGTTCGATTCTCAGTTCGGCACACGCCTGGGTTGTGGTCCAGGTCCCCAGTAGGGGGAGTGTGAGAGGCAACCACATGCTGATGATTCTCTCCCTCTCTTTCTCTCTTCCTTCCCTTCTCTAAAAATAAATTTTAAAAGTCTTAAAAAAAAAAAAGAAAGAGCACAGATTCTGGCATGGGACTACCCAGGCTCACACCCTGTCTGCTGTATTCTGCCCACTGCTGCTCCCCATGCCCCGCACGGCAGGACAGGCACCTTCCCCGTGGTCTGCCTGCACACACGTCCTCCGTCACTGTCGAAGATGCCGCGCGTCCATGCGGTCACCAAGAGCGCCATCTGTAAACTTCCAGGGCTGCCGTAACAAAGTCCCAGGGGCTGGGTGGCTTCAGAATGTCTTGTTCCACAGTTCTGGAGGCTGGGAGTCTGCAATCCAAGTGTGGGCAGGGCCATGCACCCTCTGACACCTACAGGGGAAGGAGCCTTCTTTGCCTCTCTTAGCTTCGGGCGGTTTGCTGGCAGTCTTTGGCATCCCTTGGTTGAGAGGGGTATCGCTCTAATTCTCCATCTTCCTTCTCTTGTGTATTTGTCTCCATGTCAAATTTGCCCTTTTGATTTATTTATTAAAGATTTTACTTATTTATTTTTAGAGAGGGGAAGGGAGAGAGAGAAACATCAATGTGTGAGAGAAATATCGGTCAGTTGCCTCTCACATGCCCACTACTGGGGACCTAGCCTGTGACGCAGGCTTGTGCCCTGGCTGGGAATCGAACTGGCGACCTTTCAGTTTGCAGGCCAGCACTCAATCCACTGAGCCACTGCAGTGAGGGCAAAGTTGCCCTTTTTATAAGGACACTACTCCTATTTGACTAGAACCCACCCTTGAACTTGATTGCCTATACAAAGACCCTATTTCCAAATAAGTTTACATTCTGAGGTATTGGGGGTTAGAGCTTCACTGTATCTATTTTTGGTTGAGGGGGATACAATTCCGTCCACACCATGGGGTGTCCGTGCTGCGCCTGGCACTGTTCTAGATCCCGGGGGCATGCCCGCGCACTCGGTGGACACAGCCTCTGCCCTCACGGAGCCTGCACTCTCTCCCAGTCTTCAAACCTGTAGCTCCTCATTTAACGCCAGCTCTTGCTTAGGAGTCACTCTCAGCTTTCATTCACATGAGTTTGTTCGGATGATATGATGAGGTCCTCATTCGCAGATAGGGAGGCTGGGTTTGGGAGAAGCGAAGTGACTTGCTCAGGGTCACGTGACTAGTGGGTACTAGCAAGTGATAACAATATTCAGCACTTGTTAGGTACCAACCTCGGGCAAGCTTTACATGCTTCATCTCATCCGATCCCCACAGGCATTTTTCAGGGTGAGGACACTGCGGCCAGTTGCTCAACGTCTTGAGGCTAACAAAAGACCGCACTGGGACTTGACCCCAGTGGCCTAGTTTCAGCATCTGTGCTCTGGGCCCCCACCGCATAGCTTAGCTTACTACAGGGAGACACGGCCTTGCGGCTTTGTCTGCGGTTCTCCACTCTGTACCTGCAAGTCCGAGCTGATTACTCAACGGGCCCTCCAGGCCCAGCAGAGAACCACCTCTTGGTTCTATTTGTCCAACCTCTCTAAAGCTCTTTCTCCCTTCCTTCTTCCTTCCTGCCCCTCTCACTCTGGACAGAGTTGCCTTTTCCTTTGTAAAGATTTTATTTATTTATTTTTAGACGGAGTGGAAGGGAGGGAGAGAGAGAGGGAGAGAAACCTCTATGTGTGGTTGCCTCTAGTGCACCCCCTACTGGGGACCTGGCCCGCAACTGAGGCCCTGACTGGGAATCGAACTGGCGATCCTTTGATTTGCCAGTGGGCGCTCAACCCACTGAGCCACGCCAGCCAGGGCCAGAGTTGCTTTTTCAAGTGTTTAATTTATTCTGCGATATCACAGACATAAAACAAGCACCCACGTACCCACCGCTCAGTTTGAGAAATAACAACACTGTTATTGTTGTTGAAGCCCCAGCGCCCTGTCACTCCCCAATGGCATTTCACACCCTAGAGGGGTCCCAGACTGTGACAACCATTTCCATGCATCTTCTGAAACACCGAGGTGCTTTTGACTGACAGTAAGGAATTTTTGAACTTGATTCTTTTCAAAAAATGTTTTATTGATTGATTTTAGAGAGAGAAACATTGACTCGTTATTCCACTTATTCATGCATTCATTGGTTGCTTCTCGTCTGTCGAACCCGCAACCTTGGCGTACGGGGATGACACTCTAACCAACCAAGCTACCAGGCCAGGGCTGAGCTTGATTCTTGACAAGGAAACAGACCCGGAGCTGGGGATCGAGGTGGAGGCGTACCTTGAATGGAATCTATTTTGAAAATATATTATGATGAAATATTTCAGACACAGAAAGGCATACAGAATAATGGAATGAGCCGCCTGCTTAAGAAAGAAAACATTAAACGTGTTCCCCAGGGTTCTCCTCCCCGATCGCATCCTCTCACAGTTGAACCACCCACCTGAGTTTGGGGCTCATCGCTTGGGATGAATCTCGGGGGAGGCCCAGGGCTGTGCAGCCCGGGCGGAGGTGGGAAAAGGTGTAACTGACAGAGAGAGCAGCAGGGCGGAGAGAGGAGTCAGTGTGGGCGGGGCTACTGGGCACGGCTGGCAACCTGGGGACCTGCGGGGCCGGGGAGGTTTGGGGCGGTTTGGGGCGGTAGGTAAGCGGCCAGCCCCGCTCCCCCGTCACCTCTGTCACTCCAGCACCTAACACAGTGGGTGGCACAAATGAGCTTTATTCAATATTAAACCGATAAACGAGTGAACAGATAACCGTTTAATTGATTTCACCCTTCCTTGGTGGGGCCGGGGTGCTGGCGACGCGAGGAACCGAAAGTCTGAACAAGAGTGATTTTGAAGAGAATCGTTATTTTATTATCATGAGGTACAGTACACCACTAACTTCATTGGTGTTGCCACACAGGGGAGACCTTGTTTTGATTTATTTTGTAATTTATTGATTTTTAGAGAGAAAGACTGATTTGTTATTCCACTTATCTATGCATTGATTGATTGATTTTTTTAAAGATTTTATTTATTTATTTTTAGAGAAGGAAGGAAGGGAGAAAGAGAGAAAGAGAGAGAGAGAGACATCAATGTGCGGTTGCTGAGGGTCTTGGCCTGCAACCCAGGCATGTGCCCTGATTGGGAATCGAACCTGCGACACTTTGGTTCGCAGCCGACGCTCAATCCACTGAGCTACACCAGCCAGGGCTTGCTTCTTTTTTTTAAAAAAAAGATTTTGCTTTATTTGTTTTTAGAGAGAAGGGAAGGGAGGGAGAAAGAGAGGGAGAGAAACATCAGTGTGTGGTTGCCTCTCACATGGCCCCCACTGGGGACCTGGCCTGCAACCCAGGCATGTGCCCTAATTGGGAATCAAACCTACAACCCTTTGTTTTGCAGCCCATGTCAATCCACTGAGCTACACCAGCCAGGCCATTGTTTGATTCTTGTACGAGCCCTGACCAGGGATGGAACCCCCAACCTTGGTGCATGGGGATGACGCTCTAACCGACTGAGCTACCTGTTAACAACGTGTGTCAGTAAGAATGAGAAGCTGCTCTGCAGGCGGGTGTCAGATGATGGGATGGATGACCAGCGGGCTTCTCCCAGCTTCAGCCGCCAGCAGTGTCGTTCACCAGTGTCCCTGGCTCTGATGGCAGGTATGCAAATAATCAGCTTCCTACAGAAGCGGGACCAATTTCCCCCTCTTAAAAACAGTCCTCCCTGGCTGGCGTAGCTCAGTGGATTGAGCGTGGGCTGCGAACCAAAGTGTCGCAGGTTCGATTCCCAGTCAGGGTACATGCCTGGGTTGCAGGCCATAACCCCCAGCAACCACAGATTGATGTTTCTCTCTCTCTCTCTCTTCCTCCCTCCCTTCCCTCTCTAAAAATAAATAAATAAAACCTTAAAAAAAAACCAAAACAGTTCCCAAAGCCTACGTGTTCCCTCTCGTGTGTTCACTCTTTGGCTAGCTCTGCTTAGGGCTGTGGAGGCAGCCCCTCGTTTGCATTCCCAGAAGCCCCTCTCAGAGCCAGGCATGCTTCGGTGGGTTCTGAGTGGTGAGAAGAGCTTTTCTCAGAGCCTGCATTCCACGCCGGGCCTAACAAACAGATAAAAGGCGCCTGCAATTAGTGGCAATTCTTTGCAAAGAATTAATGGGCTGGAGGCTGTTTATCCCCTTGCACCAAATATGCCCCGCAATCCTGTCTGACCCCACCTCGGCTTTCCTAGCCCGGGAAGCACACAAATGCACTCATAGAAGAAAGATAAATGAATTGAGCTATTTTATAAATATATCTTCAAGGACTTTGGATAAAGAGCAAGTTATTAAAAGGTTTGATGGTATGATTTGTAGACATGGAGGCCACCACATTCTGCATTTGCAGAGTTCTGTTTCATGAGGTCATTTGGTTCCTTCTCTGTGCCCTGTCATTTAGTTCAGACACAAAGAGCGTAGAGTGAGGCCGGGGCCTTCATCACTGCTGCCCCTCCCCAATGGTCACACCTAAGGCAGGGTGGGGAGCAGGGCGTGCGCTGTGCCCTGGACTTGGGATTTGGCGTGGGAAGACCTAACGTGGAACCCCGGCTCCGCTATGTTTACCGGCGGAGCACCAGGCACTGAGTTTGTGCTGGAAAAGCAAAGATGAAAGACCCAATTTCTCTCCTATCCCCTTTTTAAAAAAGGTTTTACATATTTATCTTTAGAGAGAGGGGAAGAGCACTGGATTGACCTGGGTCTTTGTAGAAGTCAGCTTAGAGTAATAGCGCCCGTCTCCGGTGGTCCTCCTGAGGATTTAAGGTGCTGGTGTTAGGTAAAGTTGTGGTACCTTGCACAGAGCTGGTATTCAGTGAGGGCTTGTTGGAGGAATTAGTGTACATATAGAAATGGGATGTCCTGGCTGGTGTGGCTCAGTGGATTGAGCACCGGCCCATGAACTAAAAGGACGCTAGTTCGATTCCCAGTCAGGGCACATGCCCAGGGTTGCTGGCCAGGTCTCCAGTTGGGGGCACTCGAGAGGCACATTGATGCTTGTCTCCCTCTCTTTCCTCTTTCCTTCCCCTCATAAATAAAATCTTAAAAAAAGGAAGAAAGAAATGGGGAAAGGAATGGGAGAACTACATACAATTATGGCCCTTCCTGGAGTCAGGGGGATGGACAGAGTGACCTTTCATTCTGGGAGGTCCAGGAGCGAGCTGAACTAGAGGGCCAGCTTCCCCCTCCCAGGGAGGGAAGGTGGCCCCACCCCACCCCACTGCACCCCAGCCCAGCTCACTCGACTGCACAGGGGCTGTGTGAACGACCCCTTTCTACACAGGAAGAAATAATACCCCAGGGCATCTCCCCACCCCCTTCAGCACCCTGTCATCCTCGTCCCGTCTCCATTCTGATCCCGGGACCCAGCAGAAAGGACAGGAGTCTGGGAGCAACAAGTTTTACAGAAAGGCTCTGGCCCGCTGGGGAGGGGCAGAGGTGCGTGTTTGTTTAGAAGGCCTGGTGCAGCTCAAAAGGTTTACAAAGAGGAGGAGGAAGAGGGGGAGGCGGAGTAAAGGGGGCGGGAAAGAAAAGGGGAGGATTTATGTGCTACTCTGATGAGAGGGCCAAGGACCGAGGCCTCTTCCTGCTTATGCTGTCCCCTCCTCCACCAGGCGTCTGGCAGGGGAATTGCCTTGGGGTATCCAAGAAAAGGGACGGAGTGCGGAAAAGCTGAGGACCTGGGAGTGGGAATCTAGACCCCGGCAAGGATGAGCGAGGATGCTTACAGACCCTGGTGGGCTGGGTTCTGAAAGACACCCCACAGGCCCGAGGCACAGTGCCAGGTTCCGCGGAGCCTCGGCCAAGCGCCGCCAGAGCTGGCTCAACAGCGGCACCTGCTGGCCAGGGCGCTCCCTGCGGGGCGGGGCTTCCCCCCGCCCGCCCGCCCGCCCACCCCCTCCCTCCACCCCTGCCCCAGCCTTCCGCACCCGAGGAGCCCAACGGGTGAATCACTCTGGCGCGGCTCTAACTGCTAGATCAGAAAATGTCGGTGGCGGAGGAATGTCCCCAAGTGGCAGGCCTCGGCCCTTCCGGTCGCCACCTGTTTCCCTAATTTTGCCCTGTACACCCAGGACACCGGCCGATGGTCCGCCCTGGGCCAGTCCGGGGCTGCACTGGGGGAAGAGCAGGAATCAAGGTCACCAACTTCAGGAGGTTCTTAGTCTGGGTAGAGTTTTTTTTTTTCTTTTTAAACTTTTTTTGAAAAAAAAAGATTACAGAAGAGTTACAAGAACGATGCAAAGATCTTCCATATACCCCTTATCCAGATTCAACACTTGGTTCAAGTTTTGTCCTATTTGTGCACTCTCTCTATATTTAAAAATAAAGAATACATAAATATATTTTTCCCGATCTGAGGGGACGTGGCAGCCATCAAGCCCATGTTGCCTGTAAGTGCTCCAGTGGGTGTTTCCGGAGAACAAGGACACTCTCTTGCATAACCAGTCGACATTTCAACTTCGGGGAATTTAACATTGGTACAATACCTTTATGTGATCTGGCAACATTCCAGTCTTATCACTGACTCAGGGAGGGTCCTTTAAGAGTACTGTTTCCTTCTGATGTGGGATTTGGACCGGGATCACAGTTTGCATTTAATTATTATGTTTCTTGAGGCTTCTTTAATCTGGAGCGATTTCTCATCTGTTTCATCTTTCATGACATTTTTTTCAGAGTGGAGACCCCCTTTCTTCTTTTTTTTTTTTTAATCCTCACCTGAGGACATTTTTTTTTTTCATTGCTTTTAGAGAGAGAGAGAGAAATCCATCCATTGACTCCCATAGACAGTCAGGGGATTGAACCCACAACCTAGGCATGTGCCCTGACTGGGAATTGAACCTGCAACCTTTTGGTTACAGGACAGTGCTCCAACCAGCTGAGCCACATGAGCCAGGGCCCTTCTTTGTTCTCTTGAGCGCTCCAGGTTTTGGTTTTGCCTGGTGTTTCCTTGCGCATGAATCCAGGCTGTACATCTTTGGTGGGAATATTGCATAAGTGACATTATATTCCTGGGGTGGGATTCTTCGCCTTAAGAGTTCATGGGGCTCCTGAACCTCTAAGGATTAATCCCTGAGTTTTCTGTAAAAACTGTAGTCAGATTTTCAACACGGGTTGCAAATAGCACCATTAACTTTGTGTTTTCTCTCTGCTGATGGCGGCTTAGGCTCTGCCTCTCAGCTTCTCCCATTCTCTTCCTCCTGCCACCAAATTTGCCGATGAAATCCAGCGCCCCCTGTTGAAAGCATTAGTCTTTTTGGAGGCCATTAGGGACAGCCTAATGCCCGACTCAGTCGTCCTCAGAGTCCTTACCCTCTTGACCTCCTCTCAGAGCACGGGGCTGGTCCTTCTCCTTGAAACCTCCCCAGGGGCCAGGCTGCTCCCCCAGTCTCCCCCCCATCCTCCCTCACCAGCAAATGGCTGGATGCTGGCTGGTGCCTGCTGGCTGCTCTGGGAGTGCCTTGCAGGAGGTGGTTTGTCTCGGAAAAGCCGCAGGTCCTGGTCTTTCTTTTGCCCTCCCCACACCTGAGTGGAGACACCCTCCCAGTTCCTGCCCTCAGATGGGACTGGCTTCTAGTGGCTTCCACGTCCCCTCTCTCCTTCACCAATTCAGGAGGGCTGTCTTAATCTCCACCCTCTGGTCAGGACTGATCTAAGCGGATACCCCTCAGATCCCAGGGACCACAAATAGAACTGTTGACGTCTCCCCTCAGCCTGTAACTCTCCCTTTGTCCTTGTCCCCGTAGTGACCCACCATCTCTCTGTCACCCGCACCCCAAACATGAGCTGTTTCTCGCCCTCACATCAAAGCTGTGTCTTCCCTTCCAAAGATCACGCCCTTCTTTCCCCTTGCTTCTCTTTCCTGGCCTGTGTTTTGTTTCAAAATCTCTACGTGGTCTTCAGTTCTTCTTTCTGATGCCCTCAGCTGACCGTGGCCCTCCTGCCCCCTCACCCTGCCAGTCACCGGGCTCAGATCTCATACACTTACTTCCCAGGACCTTGAGGGCTGGGCCTTGGATGCTTCCAGACTCCTAGCCTGTCCCTCTAGCCCCACGCCCCTTGTTCCGGGCATTCCAAATCTGTCGTGTGTCTCCCAGCAGGTCATTGCCGCCGGACCTTTCTGTTTGAATGGCCATTCACATTCTTTTCCCCACTCCCTTCTGCTAATTTGGTCAAATTCTCAAATGTCCTCCTCTCTACTTCCTGTCATCCTCAGGCCGCTCTGGCTGTACCCCTGAGCAAGAGGGGCCCAGGGCTGGCCTCCTCCGGCTGTAGCCGCCCCACAGGGCAGTGAGTCGGCCGGAAGCCCTGGCTCACTTTCTCGACCAGTGCTGTCCACTAGGACTTTCTACAATCACAGAAATGTTCTCCATTTGCACCGGCCAATATGGCGGCCAGTAGCCGCGAGCCACACATGGCTATTGAGCGCTTGAAATGTGGCTCAGTGGGAATGAAACTGAATTTTTAATTTTATTTGATTTTTAAGTAGTTCAAATCAAAATTTAAATAGCTATATAGCTACATGTGACTCGTGGCTACCCTACTGGACAGCAGGGCCTGCGTGGGCTGTGTCCCAGGAGTATCCTCCTACGGGCAGACTGCAACGCTGACGTGCATAGCCCTAGGGGTGCAGGTAGGTAAGTGTGCGCTTGTGTGGTGTGGATAGAGCGTGGATATGTGGCCTGGTGTGTGTGTGTGTGTGTGTGTGTGAGACTGTGGCCCCTCCTAGGGACAGAGCTGGGGGTGGGAGAAGAAGGCGGCACAATTCCTGAACTGTCATGTTCCAGTTCAGAGTCCTAGACCTTTTTATGTGAACCTGGCTTTCTGGGTCCTCTTGAAGGTACCTCTGCCAGGGTAAGGATAGAATTTGTCCTTGTGGGTATGACTTATGACTTTTAAATATTTCAGTGAATTGTAAGCTGGGCTCCAGCGGACTTCTAGCCTTGGGCCTGCAAACATGAGGAGTGGGGGTGGAGTTAGTGTGTCCCCCCATGGCCCCTGTGACGCCCCGAACCTCCCCTCATGCCCACGTTCTAGGCTGTGAGCTTTTCCCTGCGGGCCCAAGTCTGATTTCCTCTATTTCCCCAGGGCCCGGGAGGCTGTCGGCCCACCGTGAGCTGTCACTGTGACGACAAAGGTGACGAGCGGAGAAGTGTGGCTGCTGGCTCCAAGCCTTGTCCTGATCTTGGCTCCGTCACCGTGGCTCTGGGCTGGCTGGCCGGCCAGGAAGGAGGCCTTGGAAAACTGACTGTCCCTCATCAGCCAGGGCCAGTAGGGAGAGCTGGGCCCCTAGACCTGGGCCCTTGTCCCTGCTCTGCCATTTTTGTGACCTTGGATGAGTCATTTAACCTTCCTGAACCTGGGTTTCCTCATCTGTAAAAAAAAAAAAAAAAAAAATGGAGTTAATGACACCCACCTCAGCCCGTTGCCACGGGGATCAAAGGGAGCGAGACTCGCATAGGCACGATGCCTGGGACTTAGCAGGTCTTCCCTAAGGGCGCCTTCTGTCAGCATCCATTACACGCCTACTGTGTGTCAGGCGCTGTGCTCTGTCCCCCACTGTGGGTGCCCCCTACAGCAGAGGATAGGCCGGGGCACTCGCAGGGGCTCCCGCAGCCTGCCCTCTCCTCTCGGCTCGGCGGCCCTGGGCGCCTGGGAGCCCCATTCCGGTGGCCCCTGGTTGGACGAGACCGTCTACCTTGCTGTGTGTGGGCTTCAGGGCCTGGACACAAAAGACCGTGCTTTTCATTTCCGGCTGGGTTAGCAGAGCTGCTTAAGAAGGACGGATGGGGCCCTGGCTGGCGTAGCTCAGTGGATTGAGCTAGGGCTGTGAACCAAAGCATCGCAGGTTCGATTCCCAGTCAGGGCACATGCCTGGGTTGCAGGCCACAGCCCCCAGAAACCACACATTGATGTTTCTCTCTCTCTTCTCCCTCCCTTCCCTCTCTAAAAATAAATAAACAAAATCTTAAAAAAAAAAAAAGAAGGACGGATGGACAGGCAGACCAACGAAGGTAACAGCTGTTGCTCGTGGCCTCTCGGCTCAGCCAGGCACCCCAGAGCTTGAGAGGGGACCCGATGCCTCCTCGGCGGAATGTTAAGGTATTACGACAGCTTACCCCGAAATTTAGATTTAGCGTTAACCGCAGAGCTCATCCCCACCTCCCTCGGCTGTCCCCTTACGGTCAAGAAAAGCAGGAGGGCCAACTGGGACATGAGTCCGGCTGTGCCCCTTTCTGACTGGGTGACTTGGGTCACCCCATCATGAGCGGCCTCCGTGGCCTCATTAGGAGAATGGGGCCCGAACTACCCCCAACTCATGGGGCGGTGGTTCGTGTCTCATCCTTCGGGTCCCCCTCCCAGCCTGTTACCCAGACTCAGTCCTTCAGTCTTTTCCCCTTTGACCTCAGAACTGACTGCCGCCAAGTCTGTCTCACAGACACGCCTCCCACCGCCCACAGGCTACTGGGGCATCTTCCTCACCGTCATCATCATCTTCATCATCGTCATCACCACCTCTTCCACTTTAGGGCACTGTGTGCTAAGAACTTTATACGTAGTATTTTTTTGAAATTCTGTTCTAGATATTTTCTAATTTGTATTAGGAATTCTTCAACCCATGAGGTTTTTAGAAGTACATTTTGATGTTTTCAAATGCCTGGGGTTGTCTTTTTGATTGTTGGTTTCTGTTTAATTCTGTTGCTCTCCGATAATGAGGTCGGCATGATTTTAAAAAATGCTGGTGCAAATTTGCCTTATGGTCTGTTGGGTGGTCACTTTTGTAAACGTGTGCCAGAAAACAAGAATGTGTTTGTCCATTATTGACTAGAGCATTCAACATATTCAATGGGATTAAGCTTGTCAATTGTATCGTTTAAATCTTCTATAATACATCCTGACTGAATTTTTTTTTTTTATCTGTTTAAACTACCAATTCCAGAGGGAGGAGACTTAAATCTCCCTCTGCGTTGGCGGACTGGCCTATTTTTTTCCCCACTATTTCTGCTTTACTGTTCTGAAGTCATGTTATTGGGCGCATACAGCTGCAGAATGGTTATCTCTTCCTGATAAGTTGAGGCAGGGAAGAACCCCACCATCTCTCTTTGTGGGTGGATTTTTTCTCACGTTTGCCCAAGGGTATCGCCTTCGGGCACCTTCGACTTTTGTGACAGGCGGGCTGCCTTCGATCCAGCCTCCTGCCGTCTAAAGAGCCAGGTATTTGCCCTGGCTGGCATAGCTCAGTGGATTGAGTGTGGGCTGAGAACCAAAGCATCGCAGGTTCGATTCCCAGTCAGGGCACATGCCTGGGTTGCAGGCCACAGCCCCCAGCAACCGCACATTGATGTCTCTCTCTCTCTCTCTCTCTTTCTTCTTCCCTTCCTTCTCTAAAAATAAATAAATAAAATCTTTAAAAAGTTAAAAAAAAAAAAGAGCCAGGTTTTGCCTCGTTCCTCACTGGGTCTGTGCGTCTGGGAGTTTTTCTTTTCGTGCCAGCTCAGCCTTGCACTGAAAATAACACACACACATTTTGTCTTTTGTCGAGCATTTTTAGCTGTTTTGTATCAGAAGGGTTTCTCTGGAAATAGAGTCCACCTAATTGCTAGAAAGAGAAGTTTCTGCTAAGCCCTTGACATGCAATTTTATTTACTATTAAAAACAGTTCCATGATATCCTATCCCAATTTTTTTCAGAATGAGGAAACTGAGGCCCGGAGGCTCTATGGCTGGGTTCGGAGGCTGGCTCCGACATTGACCAGCCGCGTGGCCTTGGGAGACCGGACACTCGAGTGGGTACGGAGGTCAGGGAGCATGGCAACGAGGTCTGGCTTGCAGGGCTGATGCCCGGCTGCAAAGGACACGTGGAAGGTGCCTGCCTCTGCCCCTGCTACACCCGGTGCTGGTACTTGGAAGACATCAGTGACCGTTGGTGTCTACAGGGAAGGGACATGTGCCTGGTGCTGGGGACGTGTCCTCTCTTCGCGGAGAGGTGTTGACAAGGGTAGCTCAAGCGTCTGCTTGAGAGTTACTGGGGAGACCATAACAGACACATCTCTTGACCACGCCTCCCGTGAGATTCTGATTCAGATGCATGGCCGGGTTTGGGCACCTGTGTCACCCGAGGTGTGGGTCATGGAGAGTTGTCCATGCCGTTCCCGTGGGCTGCCCTCTGGTGGGTTATGGAGAGGAGGTGTAGGAGGGTTCCCGCCCTCACCTACCACAAGCTGCCAGGAAGAGGGATAGAGCAGCCCTCCTTGGTTAGGCAGCAAGTAGCTTGCTTTTATTTTACTGTAACTTTTTTTTTTTACTTATTTTTAGAGAGGGAAGGGAGGGAGAAAGAGAGAGAGAGAAACATCAATGTGCGGTTGCTGGGGGCTGTGGCCTGCAACCCAGGCATGTGCCCTGACTGGTAATAGAACCTGTGATGCTTTTGTTCGCAGCCCGAGCTCAATCCACTGAGCTACGCCAGCCAGGGTTATTTTACTGTAACTTTTGAACGGGTAATACATGCATATGGCTGAAAACTCACAATGGTATAGGAAGAAATGGGTTGAGAAGTCTCGCTCCCTCTGCCACCTTGTCTACCTGTTTCCCCAGCACCTCACAGGTTACCACGTCCACTACTTTCTCTGTGCAAAGGGAAACAAATGTCCACACTTATTTTCACCTCCTTCTATACCCAGTGCCGAGATGAGGCCCGTTTCTGGGATGCGGGAGAACACAGTGTGAGCCGTCCTGGGAATGTGAGTGTGAGCTGAGTGTGAATGTCCTGAACACTGTGAGTGTGAGCCGTCCTGGGAATGCCAGGCCTCCAGCCTTAGACCTTGAACCCTGGGAGGCCCCTGCCAGAGGAGGGCTTTCCGGTTTAGGGCCGAGGCTTGACCAGGGCCTGGGGACGAGCGTGGCCCTTAAGCGCAGGCTCCCTGCTTAAACCTGCCCGTCCGCTCTCCCTCCTGCGGACCCGCCAACACGCAGCCTTGTGCTGCTTCATTCAGTACTTCAGTCCTGCGCGGGGCACGCAGGGACGGAAAAGCCGACACAGTCCCTGCCTCGCAGAAAGACAGAGACAGATCCTCACTTGCCTTGTGACAAAGACTTCCAAAGAGGCCGCACCGAAGATCGGAAGGCTTGCCGGTGCCCTCTGTCAGAGGGGGTGAGGGGAAACGGGCAGTGTCATCCCTCGCGGGGGGCTGCAAACTGGTGAAAACTTCCTGGAGGGCAGTTCCGTGAAAACCTTTCCAAGATTTAAAAGCTCACCACCTTCCCAGCAATGTCATGTTTCTACACTTGTCTTGTGGATACGCCCGTACGTGCACGCACACGGATGTGCCGAGACAGGTTCGCCAGGCAGCGGGGTGTCCGCAAGGAGGGGAGGGTGAGAGCAACTGCGGCACAGCCACATGCTGGGGGGCCGTGCGAGGGCGCGGGTTGTGTGAAGGCAGACAGGTGCTTAAGTGAAAATAGAAGGTGCACAGTGCGGAACGTGTGCTCTCACTTGTGTCCAACACACACACACACACACTGCTTGCATACACCCAAACTGTCTCTGGAAAGACGCATTAAAACTGTTTTTCTCTTTAACTGTGCACGTGTATTACCTTGTATTTTTATTTTTAAAGAGGCATCAGCTCTTTAAAAATAAATGGTGAGCAGGAAGGAGATTCCTGGAGAAACCTGCTCAGTCACCTAACCTCGGAGTGCAGCCAGTGACTGCACAATCCCTGCATTGGAGGTGACAAGGCGACAACAGTCTGGAAATGTCACCCACGCTGTGACTCCATCTTCACCACTGGAGGCCTCGCCCTATCTTGGCTGCCATACTGCCTGTGCCCAGCAGGGGGAAGCACAGACCCACCAAAGCATTGGTTCCAAACTTCACCAAGCCTCCCTTCTAGAATTTCCTCCTCTGTGGACCCCCATTGATAAGATGTGTTCTGCCAAGCCAACTACATTTCTTAGGTCATGATTGATTAAGTCCTCCCCCTCCTTTTTTTTTTTTTTTGTAACTCACAGTTCCGATCAGCACAAGGGAGGGACAGTGTAGGCCTGATGGGCTGGATGTGCTCCACACTCGAGGTCCTGCTTAGCCCAGCCTGATTTCCACCACTCCAGGGGCGAGGGGTGGTCGGCCAGGGCCTGCACACCCCCAGGTGTTGAGGGCGCAGGCTGGCAACCGTGCATCAGAGGCTCCTGCCCCGCTCGGGTCTCCAGCTGCGGGCACAGCTCCTGCCCTTCTCCAGAGGAGGGAAGCGCTAGCACCTGGCACCGCAGGCTTGACGGGCAGCAGCCCCTGGCCCAGACATGTTTACAGTCTGTCCCTCGCCAGGCTGCGAGCTGCCCAGGGGGGACAGGGACTCTTCTCATCTGCCACAGAACCTCCGGGAGTGAGCACAGTGCTGGGCACACAGCTGGGGCTAAGTAAAAATGTGTTGTTGGACGGAAAGAGACGGCCATCCAGGAGATTAGGGACCAAGTTCTTTAAAAGAAAGAAAGTGGGGGTGGGGAAAGAGGTGCTAGTTAGTCTCAAGGGCAAGAACCCAAGGGCAGCCCTGGCTGGCGTAGCTCAGTGGGTTGAGCACGGGCTGCAAACCAAAGCATCCGCAGGTTCAATTCCCAGTCAGGGCACATGCCTGGGTTGCAGGCCACAGCCCCCAGCAACTGCACATTGATGTTTCTCTCTCTCTCTCTTTCTCCCTCCTTCCCTCTCTAAAAAATAAATAAGTAAAATCTTTTAAAATGGCAATAAACACATATGTATCAATAATCATTAAAAAAAAAAAAGAACCCAAGGGCAAGATGCTGGTCTGTTGTAGGCCAGAGGTGAGGGCGGTGGACACCTCCCTGCAGAATGGGTCACCTCCTTTGCGTGCCCAAGGAAAGTTCTGCTTAGCCTTGCCTTACGGGTGCCTGGCTGGGACAGGAAATCTGTGACTGCGCCTGCCACCCGTCTGAGGAGCTGATGAATGAATGACCTTGGTGGAAGAGAGGTTTACATCAGGGTGACCTGGGTGGGGGAAGGGCTGGCTCATTCCAGGGCCTTTATTAAAATTAGTTCGTTAATTTCCCAGCTCCTGTTTACATTCTTGTCAGGGTTTTTAATTTGAGAGGGAGGGCAGAAAGAAGAAGAAGCTGTAAGCGGAGGGGGCACTTACGGCCGCTGGCCTGGCCTAGAGAAAGTCCAGGGCTCATTAACGGGCACCCCCTCCTCCATGCCTTGGTCGTGCAAGGAGGAACCAACTGGGGATCCCCACAAATGAAATGGGGCACGAGGGGAGCCACCGAAAGAGAATGGCTTCAAGTTCAGCCTGGAGATGGTGTCCAGACCTGGGGGTCTACACCCCCTAGTACTCTCTCATCCTCTGGTCCATCCGAAGAGAGAGGGACAGCGGGGCGCCGGGGCAGCGGCTCCAGGGCAGTGTAGGGTTTGAGGGTGAACAGAGAGGAGGCCTGTTTCTGCGTTTTATTGGCTGCATGTCCTTGGACAAGTCCCTTAACCCCTCTGAGCCTCAGTTTCCCCATCTCGACGATGAGCATGCCAATTCTGTCTCCCGTGGTCATCGTCAGGATTGATGAAAGAAGACCTCTGGAAATATTCCTGTGATTGCCAGACCCCAGAGATGGTTATTCTGCACGATGAGAGGTCACCTCAGGTCCCTGGAGATGACAGCGTCAAGGAGATATCCCCCCCCCCGCCCCCCACCCCGCAATGCCTGCTCCTTTCCCAGCCTGCAGGCTTTAACGTTCCGTTCCCAGCCCCCACGCTCCTCCTGGAGCCTGCCCTGGTGGTCCTCAGATTCTGGAATTCTGCCTTTTTCCATTCTAAAACCACCGCGGATGCCGGCACAGGCGCAGAGTTGGCCCAGGGTGGGACAGGTCGCGGGGGTGGGGGGTCTCCGCCAGACGGTGTCTGAGCCTTGCTGTGGGGTTCTCATCTGCAGATGGTTCCCGCTGGTTCTCTGCTCTTCTCTGGGCTAAACAGAGGAGAGAAACAAGGGGTGGGGGACCTGGAAGGGGGTTCCCACCTTCTCATTCAGGAACCCGAGAGGGGGACTCAGCCCTTACGCCCCAGGGCCGCCCTTGGTGCTCCCAACTCTCCACTCAGAGGTTTGCCTCCTCCGGCCCCCAGCCGTGACCCCATTCGCCCAGACCCCGCCGATTCCCCGGCTCTGAGCGAGGGAGAGCCTGCGGTTCTAGGACCCGGAGGCGCTGCCTTACGCGCCACCGCCTCTGCCTAGCCTCCGTCGCCTCCCGCTCCGGCAGGTGAAGCGGCACCGGCCGCCCCCTCTGCGGCAGGTGAACCGGGTCGGCAGCCCCCTCCCTGCCGCGCCATGGCTGCGGCGGACCCCTGGCCGGCACCCCGCGTCCGCCCCCTCCCTCCAGCCCGCCCCCATGGGGCTGGGTGCGTAGCGGCGGAGGCGAAACGCGGTTTGCGCGCAAGGGGAGCGATAGCAGAAGTTAGAGACTCGCCGAGGGGGGAGCCCGCGCCGCAGCTTCCTGCCCCCGGCCCAGCCCTCTGTCCCCGGCGGCCTGCTGCCTGACTTCCTCCCCCCACCCCGCAGCTCGCTGCCCCGCCGCTCGGACGGGCCACCGCGATGGGACGCCGCGCCCCGGCCCCTGCGCGCCGCTGAGCCGAGCTCCCGCATCGCCGAGCCCCCACCGCAGCTGCCAGCCGTTGCTCACCTCGCCCCCCAGGCCTGGAGCCTTGTCCTCCGCCCCCCGGAAAGCTGGATTTCCGTGGCTGGAAGCGCCTGGCCGGCTGGGTGGGGACCACCATGGGCAACGCGGCCGGCAGCGCGGAGCCGCCCGCAGGCTCCGCCGCACCAGCACCCAAGCAGCCCGCTGCACCCAAGCAGCCGATGCCCGCGGCCGGAGAGCTGGAGGAAAGGTTTAACCGGGTCCTGGTGAGTGTGACCTGCCGCGCTCAGGGCACGGGTGGGGGGTGGCCGGAGCTCTGCACGCGTCCCCGCCCCCGGGGGCTCAGGGACCGCTTGGAGATCCTCGGCCCAGTGGCCGCCCTCCACTGGGTGGGACTGTCAGTTGGCTCCTTTCAGAGTGACTTAGCACTCTCCCCCAAAAAAACTTTCTTCTTCAGTCACCCAGTCTCCCTCCCGAAGACACCCTGTCCCCCTCCCCCGGCGCTCTTGGGTCTAAACTAAAGGTATCAGGAAAAATGTCCTGTGAGGAAGTTGGGAGCACGCTAGGAAAGGGGTTCCCGGGACACCTCTTTCCCCACCGCACACGCAGGCCCAGACACCAGGTGCGGGTCTGGGGCGGCTGCTGGTGTCTCAGGGTCAAAGATGGAAGGGGTCACATTTTAACCTCCGGGGAGCCAGAGGCGAGCTGAGGTGTTTGGTCCTGATTCGTGTGTCTGTGCAGAGGCTGCTGGGAGCTGGGCTGTCAGACCCTGCGGGGGGCACATCTGTGTTTCTAAATCCCTGCGTCCAGGAGAGGTTGCCTGTGGGTCCTTATCTTGGGCATCTCCTCCTGCCCGCGGAAGGGATTAAGGTCAGGAAGGGCGGGGTCAGGATGGGGTGCCCACGGTGGCCCGGTGCGGAGCAAAAGCCTGGAAGCACCCCACTCTGCCCTCTGTCACCTGCCCGCCACCGCCCCCCCCCCAGGAACTGGGGGGCTTGGGGACTGGGCCACTGGGGAGGGAACCCCCAGCTCAGGCTGAGCCCAGAGGCGCTCAGGACGCGTTTGGTGGTCGGCAGCTCCTGAGCCAAGCCAGGGTCCCCCGAGACCTGGTGGTGGTGGGAGGCAGCAGTGAGGAGCAAGGCCACTCCTTCTCACTTCCCTTTCCCCACCTCAGCCCTGGCCCAGGCTCCCCTCTCCAACTCCTGGCCTGGCGGCCTGTCCGCTGTCAGCCCCCTTGCTGGACGCCGGCTGACAGGCGAGGGAGGCCGTGCGTTCCCCCCCGGGGGCGGGGGCGCGCTTCCCAGGCGGAGCAGGCTGGCACTGCGGGTCCCGGGCTGGGGGGGGCCCAGAGAGGCTTGGGCCGCAGAGCGGTGCTGGCTGGTGGGGTGCTCGGTGCTCATCCCCTCTCCCTCCTTGACATCATTTCCCTCCCCTGGCCCGTAGGCCGGCTTGCCAGGTCCTCCGCACCGCCCCGCCCCTCCGAACAGTTCCTGGATTTCTTGGCTGCCGCCCCCTCCCAGGAGAAGGGCTAGGAGGAGTTTGGAGGAGCTCCGGGGCGGGGTCTGGTCTATCCTTGGGAAGGCGTTTTGCTTGGCTAGGGGAGAGGGAGGGACTCTGAGGGACACTTCTCGCCAGGCCAGGCCCCTGATTCCCCGTCTTGTCTCCGCACGTGCTCCCCCTTCCCCAAACCCATGGCCTGGCAGAGCCCAGTTGAGCTGAGCACATGGGGAGGGGGGTCAATGAAGACAGACCGAGTCTGGGGGCCGTCTGGGGAGCCTGAGCTGCTGGTGGGTCCCTGGACTTCAGTCCACGTGATGGGGGGGACCCGGGTCTGCCTTTGCCCCCAGTGTGTATCTGTGGATGGCAGTGGGACCGGCTTTCGGGGTGAGGTCCAGGCCTCCTTGTTCCCCACACCGACGAGGAGGAGCCCTGTGAATAATTCAGACCAGTGGAAAATCCAAAAGTCAAATGGCGAGGCTCTGATGCATGTGCAGGGCTTGATTGCTCTGCTGGCGTTTTGGCCTTTGCTGCCATTGGCTGAGTCTGACACTGAATGCCACTGGGAGTCCCTAAGTAACAGGGTGTGGAGGGTGGAGGCCCCGAGATGGGTCTTAGAGGGTGTCCTGGTGGGGAAAGGGCGGTGGCTGGGTGCAAATCTAGAGCAGCGCCACCCGCACCCTCAGGAGTCCTGCTGTGTTTACACCTCTCCTTCTTCCTGGGGAGGGGTCAGCCTGTGCCTCGTCCAGTACAGGCGCGCTCGCTGGGCTAATTGGCTCTTCTCCCTTCCCACCCCGGGGGGGCAGGAGCTCCACAGTGGGGGCGACAGCCTCGCTCCTTCCTAGGGGCTGCCCGGGGCTAAAGATCTGGTTAGACCCACCGGCCTGGCAATGAGTATTGCAGGGTACGCCGTCACAGGGGCGCCGCCTCCGAGGCCGGAGCGGGTTCCTGTCCTTCCTGACTGTCTGTGAGGAGGAGAACCTCAGGCTGCTGAGAGTGAGGGGCCCCCTCCTCCAGAGACCCCCGGTCTTGATGGGAGAAGCACACCCCTTGGGGTCTAGTCACTGGGCCCCAGGGAACCTCTTCCTTGCACTTAAGCTCTGCCCTTTCACCCCTGGTAGGGAGTTGGACCCTAAAACCCTGAACCACTTCACTGCTCCCGGCTCTGGGGCCCACCTTGTGGGTGGGTGGGAGGTGCCCCCGTCATGGCCCACAGTAAGAAAAGAGATGAGGGGCCTCACTCTCCTTTTCCCCATGGGCAGCTTTTCTCCCAGGGGTGGCTGCTGGGGGCTACTTTCTTAAGAAGGTTGTAAGGGAGAGAGAGGGGTGCCCCTGCTTAAAAGGCGGGTGGGGAAGAGAGAGCAGGTTGAGCCAGGGTTTCCGGCTGCTGCCTTAGCAACAGCGGAGAAGCGATGGCTGCCCAGCCACTTGGGCCTGTTGCAATGGTGGGAAACCAGCCCGCCACGCTCTGCAGTCTCGCCTCTCCTACGCCAGGCCCCGGGCTCCGCGTCTTCCAGCCCCTGCGGGCCTTCCCCGGCCGGGGTGAGGGTTTGGGATGGCGAGGCACTCTTGCCAGGCCTGCGAGAGGGGGCCATGCCTTTGGTCAGGCGTCGGACACTCCTGGTCTGCCCAGGCAGGGAGGAGCCTGTCCTTGGGGTGGTGGGATCCGGGGGAGGTGCTCAGGATGCTGGGATGCTGTGCTGAAGGCCCAGATGCTGTGCTGCTGGTACCCAGGAGGAGGCGGAACCCGTCGGAGAAGAATTTGCCTGATGGGGCCTCATGCCCTGGAGTAGTGCCCTTAGCATGTGCCTAGGGTCACGGGCACTTGGCCAGGCTGTGTGGGGAGGTCAGGACCACCCCAAGCAGGGTGCGGAGGCTGGGGTCCTGCTTTCAGCTGGGCCCCTTCCACTCCGGGGCCAGATGGAGATCTCCAGTGTGTTGGCCTGTGACAGAGGCGCCGTCTCCTTGACCAGCTCCCTTGGGTGGGGCCCATGAAGCATGTGGGCATGTAGCTGATGGGGGGGTCGCTCAGGCCCTGTGACCACCCCCCCTCCCTGGGGTGTCTCACAGAAGATCCCAACATAGTTGTGGCCATGCGGTCAGATGTCAGGCTGGGCAGAGGCTGTGGGCTCACATTCCCAGCAGGCAGGGCTGGCACAGGCTGACCCTGGAGCCCAGGGACGTGGTGGGCATGATTCACGGTGGGTGACGTCTGGGGCCGGTTGGCAGAGAGCTCGGTGAGACGGGCAGGAGCAGGTGGGGCTGCTCTTGGGGCCGCCTCTGCATTCTTCCCAGGAACATGGAGACCTGGGGGGTGCCTTGGCCCCTCCCCGCCTCTGCCCTGCTACTCATGGGAAGGGCAGAGCAGCTTCCTGGGCTGAGGGGGTCATGGCGCTTGGGGGTGGAATTTTGTCTTTGCCGCTCTGAGCTTCAGTTCTCCTCGTGGGTAAGAGGAGAATGACAGCGGCCTTCTGGGGTGGTTGGAGGGATGGAGCAGAGTTACGGGGCTGACGGAGCGCTTGCACAATGCCTGAGAGGGAGCAGGTGCTCGGTCAACAGTCTCCACCCTGAGGAAGGCAGGCGAGGATGAGGGGGTGAAGAGGGAGTGGGTCTGGTCCTCTGAGTCTCCGAGCTTTTCCAGGTGGAAGAGCCCGCTCTGCCTCTCCCCCCGCCCCCATCCCAAGACCAACCCAGGCTGCTGTCTTTAGCCCTCAGGGGCCAGGCTGCCCTCCCTGCCATCACGCAGGTTAGGAGCAGTGGGGCCTCCACTGAAAACTGGCTGATGGCCGGAAACCACGAGAGGGAGGGCCCACCTCTGCCGGAGGGTGGGGCAGCGGTGGCGCTAACGGTAGCTGGTAGCTGTGTGCACATGCGGAGGGGGTGGGGAGGCCTCCACTTCCCTCTGAGAGAGGGTGTGCTGGGTGGGGGGGTTCCCCAGTGAGTAAGAGCTCTGTGTGGGCAACAACAGGAAGCACAGGGTGCTGGGTGGCAGGAAGTGGGGCTGGCTGTTCCTGGTTCCTCCGACGGGGGAATGGGGCCAAGCTGTCTACAGAAGACCCTGGGGCGTCAGGACCCACATTTTCCCATAGTCCTCAGTGCTCCTTCTTCTGAGGAAAGCGAATCTCCTTACCGGCTTGCCAGCCAGGTCACCTTGAGCAAGCCACTTAATCTCTCCGTGCCTCAGTTTCCCGTTTGTGAAGTGGGCATCGTCACAGCATCGATTCCGTAGGCTTGTTGTTGAGGTTTAAATGAGCCCACGGATGTGAGGCACTTAGAACTGAACCTCGTCGTGCAGAGTGTTTTGGGAGAATGTACAATGTCGCTGCGCTCCTACCAGCCTGGCTTTGTGGGCCGTCCCTCTGCCCTGACTCCCGGCCTGCCTGCCCCTTGTCCCTGCTCTGGGAACCTTTGAACCCCTGTGGGAGGAGCTGCTAGCTTTGGGGGGTTCTCAGCCCCTGATTCTAGGCCCAGGTTACCCAAAAAGCTTCTCCTGTAAGCCTGGGATTTTTTGTAAGAGCCCCTGAAAATCTCTCTGCCGGAATTTTTGACAGTGGATTGTGTTTGGAGACAGGCTGAGAGCTCAGAAGCCCAGGTGGAAGCCAGAGAGATGCGGGTGGGGGGAGGTGGATGGGGAAGTGGGGACTGGGGGGGGGCAGGGCCACTGCGAGGCTCGTCAGGCTGTGGAACAACTGCTGCAGAGCTGGCCCGAGACCGGGTTTGGTACCCAAGTTCAAGAGCATCTGAGGCTGGAAGGGCGGGCGTCAAGGGGAGAGAGGGTGGGTAGGTGGATCAGAATGAGTCTCAGGTCAAATGAAAGTGAAACTGGAGGGTGTGGCTGTGTCCTGATGTAGCCAGAGCCCTTTCAGTCCCCAGGGACACCCCCTGATGTCAACACTGGGAGGGGCACGGTGCAAACCTTGCCAGGGGCTGGTCTTGGGTGCGTGAGGCTGGAGGCCCCTCCGGCACCCGGAGAGGGAGGGGCCGGGAAGGAGGAGACCTCTCCCCACACGTTCTAATGGAATCATTGGGAACTCAGGCCCTTTCCTTAGCTGTGCACTAGGAGGTGAATCCTCCTTCTCCTCCTGACCCAAAGCATGAAGGGCAGCTGGGAAAGGGGACTGAAGGGTTTGTCCATTCTTGGCCAAGCCCTGGTGGCGGGTCTGTTCCATCTGGATGTTCTCACCAACTTCCACTCGCCACACGACCCCTCCCCTTGGCGTCATAGATGAACTCCCCCCGCCCCCAACCTGTGAAGTGCCTCCTTACTCTAGTGCATCACCAAAGGGTGTTATTATTGGGCCAGAACGTGGCTTCTCATGGGGTGTTCCCGGGAGCTCTGTGAGTCTATGGGGCGGCAGGGAAGTGTGCCCACTTTATGGGCTCAAAGGAGGAAGCTGAGGCTCAAAGAGCGGAGAAGCTATAGGGCGGGTGGGCCCAGAGCTGGGTCTCATGTTGTAGCTGCCCCTTGCCCCTTGCCCCTGGCAGGAGGCAAGTCCCGCACGCCTGGGCCCCGCTGCCCTCTCCGGCTCCGTCGGAACCCGGTCGGCCAGATCCCTGCTTGTCCCCCAGCGCCCAGCCCAGGGGTGCCGCCTCCTCCCGAGGGCCTGGGGTCTGGGGGTCTGCTCTGGCTTTTCAGGACGGCCTCACCCCACTCAGAGTGGCATCCACTGGCCCCACTCCCGCTCCCTAGGGTGCCAGTCTCCTCGGTGGGCACGACCGAAGAACAGCTGCTAATTAGCGCTCAGCGCTGTCAGAGCTATTTCTGATTTCGGAGCCTAAATTTAGCCTGACTGGCAGGCTGGTATGCAGGCCCGGGGGCCTGAGGAGGCCCAGGTGGGGAAGGGGCGGAGGGGCGCCCTGTCCTCCACCGCTGCCGGGACAGGTGTGTCGGCTCCGCCAGAGGCTCCCCCTCCCCACTAGTAGCCAGGGGCCCGTCTTGGACCAGGGTGCTGGTTCAGAGTCAGCTCTGGGCTGGAGGCCCACCCAGCTCCCCTCTCTCCGGTTTCATAGCCCCGGGCAGGCCACCAGTCTGCGCCTGCACCTGTAAGACGGGAATACTAACGGCAGACTGACAGTGCCGGTGAGGGTGGCGAGGGTGCGTGGTGGCATTGGAGCGGGGGCAGGGCTCGGAGCAAAGCTGGCTCCTGCCATTGTTGGGGTCATCGCTGTGGCCGGTTGCTGCCTCTAGAAGTGCCACTGGGGTCACCCCAGGAACCAAAGAGTTCCCTGGGGTAGGCGAGGGCCCAGAAGTTCCCACGTCAGGACATGGCTCTCCCCTGTAAGGCGCAGCCACCCCACACTTCCCCCACCACTGCCTTCCTCTTCCCCGGTTCTGGCCTCGGCTCCAGTTTCCCTGTTGCTGCCTCCCTCTCTCCCTGCTTCCTCCTGCCCCCTCAGCCGTGCTTCTGTGCTTCCCGCCTGGGCCCTGCCCCACCCTGCGCCTCTGTGGGGTGGGGATGGATGAGGAGGGGCGGGCGTGGTGGGGGAGAGGAGAGAATGGTACCAGGGAGCCCTCCCTGGCCTGCAGGACCCTCCCCGAGGCCCCTGCCTGGAGGACCCCTCCTGAGCGGCAGTGGGAGCCGCGCTGGCTGGTTTGGGGTTGGGGGCCGTAACAGATGAGACAGCGGCCGTTTCCTCAGTCGGGGCTCACTTTCACAATCACAGTGGGGCGAGGAATGACGTATCCCCATGCCCAGCTATGCCAGGGCCAGGGCGGCGGGGTGGGGGCTGGTAGAAGGGCGGTTTCACCTCTCCACTGGAACCCCAGACAGAAAGCTTGGGCAATGGGGGTTGAGAGCGCCCAGCTTCCTGTCTGGGGCTGACCAAAGGCAGTGATTTTGGGGGTGAGGTCTGGCCAGAGACCCGGACCAGGCTCAGCACCCCGGAGAGGAAGCTGGCTGAGGAGGCTCAGATGGGAGTGGCCCCCCCGCACCCCGTTCTAGCTGGGGCCTTTTCTCTTGGGGCAGTGTGAGCGGGTGGGTGGGGGGCTTCCTCTTGCATCCCCCCCCCCCGGAGACTTAGAGCTCCTTGAGGGCAAGGAATGTCTTTTGGGGGTCTGGCACATAGTAGGTCCTCACTAAGCTGGGGGTTTACTGAATGGGGTGACTCAGCACGGTCTCCTGGGTCTGTTGGGAAGACACGCTAAGTCCTGGGGGCCCAGAGGGCTGACGACGCCCGCGATTCCGCAGCCCGAGGCGGGGCCCTGCGCGTGCCCCTGTGTGTGTCCTGTGGGTGAGAAGGTCAACAGGGACACCGCGCCCCTGTCACATGCTGCCTGGGGAGGACCCAGGCAGGGCGTCGCTGACGACGCTTAGCCCCCGAGGGGAGTCCCAGCGGGCCGCCGGCACCACAGACCCAGCACGCGGTCAGCTCCCCCCACGCCCTGCGGCGGGGGACCTTTCCCTGGAATTTCCCCGCCCCTGCCCCGGTAGCCATGATGCACCTGCCTGGAACTCCCTGCCCCTCTGACCTCAGCATCGAGGCCTGTGCCTGCCTCCTGCCTTCCAGAAGTGACGGCATGTGAGGGGCTACAGGGGGGCGGGGAAGAAGAAGGCAGCTGTCTGCCATGGCTGCCGGAAGTGTTCTTTTTTTTTTATTATATTTTATTGATTATGCTATTACAGTTGTCCCAATTCCCCCCCTTGGCCCTCCGCCACCCAGCACCCCCCACTCCCTCAAGCCAGTTCCACGCCATTGTTCTCGTGGGTATAGGTTCTCTGGCCACTCCACTTCCTCTACTGCGCTTGACATCCCCGTGGCTGTTCTGTAACTGTCTACTTGTACTGCTTGGTTTTTCTTTTTTAAGATTTTATTTATTTATTTTTAGAGAGGGAAGGGAGGGAGAAAGAGAGAGAGAAAGAAACATCAATGTGCGGTTGCTGGGGGCCGTGGCCTGCAACCCAGGCATGCGCCCTGACTGGGAATCGAACCTGCAATGCTTTGGTTTGCAGCCCGCGCTCAATCCACTGAGCTACGTCAGCCAGGGCTTTTTTTTTTTACTACTGCTTTTTAAAAAAGGATTTTATTTATTTTATTTTTAGAGAGAGGGGAAGTGAGGAAGAAAGAGAGGGAGAGAAATATCAAAGTGTGGTTGCCTCTTGAGAACCCCCACGGGGGACCTGGCCCACAACCCAGGCATGTGCCCTGACTGGGAGTCGAACTGGCGACCCCTTGGTCCGCAGCCCATGCTCAACCCACTGATCTATACCAGCCAGGGCCTACTTGGACTTCTTAATCTCCTCACCTCTTCACCCATTCTCCTGTGCCCTCTCCCATCTGGCAACCCTCTGGCAACTAACTTCTTCTTCTTTTTTAAACAAAATTTAAAAAAAGATTTTATTTATTTATTTTTTAGAGGGGAAGGGAGAGAGAAAGAGACAGAGAGAAACACCAATGTGCGGTTGCTGGGGGTCATGTCCTGCAACCCAGGCACGTGCCCTGACTGGGAATCGAACCTGCGACACTTTGGTTCGAAGCCCGCGCTCAATCCACTGAGCTATGCCAGCCAGGGCTTGGGAACTAACTTCTCTTCCGTGAGAAGTTTCCTGGTGTTTGTGAGACACTGGTGCTCTGGGCCAGGAGTGTGTGCGGTTGGTGCCTGGTTGCAAATGGCCCCCCTGTTCGCTTCTCACCCAAATGGGAGAAAAGAAGATACCCCCTTATCGCACACGGGGAGATGAGCCCAGAAGTGCCCGAGGCCCCAGGAAGTTAGGCTGAGAGCCCACCCCCTGCCCGCATGGCAGGGGTGCCGGGGAGGAAGTGTGGGGAGCTGGAGCTCAGGCCTGGAGGCGGGCACACTCGGACTCACATCCCTGCCCCTTTCTAGATGTCCAGCCTAGGGCAAGGGCTCCACCTCTGTGCCTCAGTCTTCCCATTGGCTAATGCTGCCTACCTCCCAGGGTGAGGGTGACAGGAGTTCATGTGAATGACAGACCTACTTAGGGGGCTGTTCCCTGAAGATGCCCTGTGCCACCCCCACCCCCTTTGGGGGCCCCAGGCTCAGGGTCTTCACCTTGTCCTCCCCTCCCCAGAACTGCATGAACTTGCCCCCGGACAAGGTCCAGCTGCTGAGCCAGTACGACAATGAGAAGAAGTGGGAGCTCATCTGTGACCAGGTGGGTGCCGGGGCCCTTCCACCACCGGGACTCCCTGCCCTGGGCAGGCTGGGGCTGGCAGGACAGGGGCGCTGCCAGGCCACTCGTTGGACCAGGACCCTGCCCAGAGGCCCGTACAGCATCTGGGGAGGGTCCCGGGGTGCTGCGGGCATCTGCAGGACCCTGGAATCCCCCTTTCTTGGACGTGGGCCTCCCCGGGGGCCTTATGAATCCCGAGCAGGGCTGGCTCTGTCCTCTGAGGAGCTGGCGGGGGCTGCGGAGCTTCCCGGAGCAGCCTCTGTCAGCCCCTCGGCTCTGGGTGGGGGGACAGAGGGTGTAAGCCCGGCGTTGGACATTGTCGCCTGACCCCAGGGGAGGTGGGCAGGATCCCTGTCTTCCTTTGACCTCGGGTCCAGAGGAGCTGCCCTCAACAAGCAGCTCGCCAAGGCCAACCAGTTACCAAGCGGTGTGGCAGGGACTAGAACCCCCGTATGAGGTGCCGGGGCTCGCCACCTTCCCAGCTCACTGGCGGCCCCTGCCCTTCCAGCTTTTAGGGCTGCTGTCCATGGTAGCAGGAGGACCCCTCCCACTGCCGGGGCAGGGAGGGATCTTGTTGCGGTACTGATTTAGGATGGAGGGAGGCTGGCCTGTGGCGGTGGAGGCTGGGGTGGGAGTAGGGAGCAGGGAGTCTCCCCTGGGAGTGGGCTGGCTCGGCCTGCAGCAGCTGCTAATGGATGGGAGGAGCTGGCAGGGCAGGCGTCTGGGGGTGGGGGCAGGGAAAGGGCTGGGCCTTGGGGAGAGGGTGGGGAGCTGCCACCAGAGGCTTGGAGGCTGTAGGAGGGGCTCCTGCCACTGGGCCTGGCCTCTCAGGTTGGAGCTCAAAGGCATGGGAGAGGTGGGGGGTGGGGAGCTGGGCAGATCTGAGGGGTCTAGGTCGGGAGGGACGGGAGCCGCTCAGGGTGGGAGGCCTTGAATGCGGCCCCTCCTCTTTGTGTGGCTGCTGGAGCGCTGGGTGGGGCCGGGGAGTCGGGGCACAGGAGGTGAGCACACACAGGTGCCTGCCGTCCCCGGTGAATGGAGGGCCGAGGTCCTGTCCTGGGGAAGGGGCCGCCCACCTGCGGAGGGCCTGGGCCCGTCCTAGAGTTCCTCTGCCCAGTGCTCCCAGCTGGGGGTTGGGTGTGGCCAGGGTGGGCGGGGGTGGGAGGGTGCCCCCTACTGGCCTGTCTGAGTCCCCTTCTCCCAGGGTGGGGTGTATGGCTGGCCTGACCTCTTTGTACTGCACCCCAAGGCTGTGCATGGCCGTGGCCTGTGAGGCCACAGCGGGAAGGAAAGGCCAGGCCTGGGGCCGGGGTCTTTTAAAGTGGCCTGGATGGTTGGCTATGCCTTTGGTATGTCACAGGGGTCTCTAGCAGCCTGGGACTTCGGGTCACAGCCAAGAATGGGACACTCCCTAGCCCAGCTCCCAGGGACAAGGGCTGGTCACTTGCCCTGGCTGGTTCCCTGTACACCCCCCCTCAATCTCCCCAGGAGCGGTTTCAAGTCAAGAACCCCCCCGCAGCCTACATCCAGAAGCTGAAGAGCTACCTGGAAACTGGTGGGGTCAGCCGAAAGGTAGCAGCGGATTGGATGTCCAACCTGGGGGTACACGTCTCCCCCTTTTTCTCTGTCCCTCTCCCCTGCCCCTTCCAAGCTCTGGGCTGCCGGAGTAACTGTGTATAAACTCTCCTGTGGTTGTGTGAGTGCACGTGAGTGTGAGTGTGTGTTCACAGGGGCCTGAGAGTGCCCTGGGCAGGCACTCACACAGGTTCCTCTGCATAGCCTGTGTGTGCTTACATGGGCACACGTGTGTGTACTTGTGTAGGTGTGTGCCCTGTGTGTCTGTGCATGTGTGTGCTCTGTTGTCCACATAGGGATGCGTGTGTACCGAGTCCACCTACGGGGTGCGTGTGTGCCCCATGCACCTCTGTATGGACATGTGGGCACCTTTTCTGTGCGTGCCCAGGGTGCTTGTGTCTGGATGTGCGTGTGTGTGTGCCTGGGGTGTTTGTGTTTGAACGTGTGTGTGCCCTGTGTCCCTGAGTACAGCTGTGTGTGCTGCATGTCTGTGTATGGGTGTGTGTGTGTGTGTGTACCCTGCGTGTGCACGGGGGAGTAGGGGTAGCCTAGGAGTGCTGACTGTCGGGCAGGTGTGTGGAGGTGGTGGTGGTGGGTGAAAGGCCAGGTGTGGGGGGAGGGCTGGCTGCTGCCTCGGGGAGTGGTGGGCCCGTGAGAGGCTGGGCTCCACCCACTAGACTCCCCTGTTCTCGGCCCCCAGTTTAAGAGGCGAGTTCAGGAGTCCACTCAGGTGCTGCGGGAGCTGGAGATCTCCCTGAGGACAAACCACATCGGGTGAGCCGGGGCTCCCTCTGCAGGGCCCGGGAGTTCCCTCTTCCTCCAGGCAGTCCCTGGGGCGTCCCTTGCCGATCCCCTGCTCTGCACCCACAATGCCTCTGGACCACCTCCAGGGGAGGGTGTCCAGGACAGCTGCCCCGCCTCCTCTCCTACCCACCCCTGGAGGCGTTGGCTGGACTGTGCGTCTTGCCTGAGCCCCTAGCAACCCCAGGCATCGCTGGGTCTACGACGGGGGCTGCTTGGTGTCTTCCCCGGAGTGGGGGTGGGGCAGTGCACTCAGGGCCCTTGCCTGTTCTGGGTGCCCACTCTGGGCGGGACCTCCTTCCTGGCTGGAACTCAGGGAGCCCTTGCCCCGCAGGTGGGTGCAGGAGTTCCTCAACGAGGAGAACCGTGGCCTGGATGTGCTCCTTGAGTACCTGGCCTTTGCCCAGTGCTCTGTCGCGTAAGTCCCCCGCCCTGGCCCTCCTGCTGCTCCTTGGAGTCTTGGTCCATCCCTGCGCCTTGCCATTCCTCTGGTCCCTTGCACACAGTGCAGCCAAAGCCTACCCTGGAACCTGCACTCGGCCTTGAACGATGCCTCTTCCTGCAGGCCTGCGTGAATAGGGAGGGGTGTATCTTGGGGTGGCCAGCTGGGACGGGGTGTCTCACCCTTCTGTTCCCCATTCCTTCTCCCCCCACTACGCCCAGCATAGCGCCAAGAACACAGCCTCCTCCTCCTCCTGCCCCCGGTCTCTCCCACAGAACTGCCCCGTCCCTCGTCCCCCCACTCCTCTCCTCAGTGCCCGCGCAGCGCTGGCCTCCAACCCCTCCCTGACCCCCAGGTACGACATGGAGAGCACAGACAACGGCACCCCCAGCTCAGAGAAGAGCAAGCCCCTGGATCAGTCCGTGGAAGATCTCACCAAGGGCTCCCCGCCACCCTTGGCGTCGCAGCCCAAGAGTCGCCACCTGACCATCAAGTATGTGGGTCCTGTGGTGGGGTGATGGGGAGAGTGGAGAAGTCACCCCTAGACTGCTGCACCCAGACAGCTTCCCTCTGGGCCCTTGGGGATGCGGGGAGGGGTAGGCTGGCACTGGGGATCAGAGTAAGGGCCTCGGACATAGCTTGGGACGTGGGTGTGTTAATACGCCTTCAGGGGTGGGCATGCAGAGGCTGGAATCTGGGTGGGCCTGGAATAAGGAAGGGGTTTCTGGGTCAGTGGGACCCCTCTTATCCCCATCTAACCTCAATTTTATTCCATGCGGCCTCCAGGTGCCCCCCTTCTCCCCGGTACGTAGCTGCCTGGGGGCAGGTGCATGCCTGGTGGACTCCCGGGTGGTGGGATAGGGCGAGGCCTTCGACGGATGCCCCTGGGTTTAGCTGCTGGGGATATAGGTCATCCCCCCCAACTTGGGGCCTCCTGTTGGGCAGTGGGGAGAGGGAAGGAGACGGCCCTGGGGCCTCAGGTGGATGCTCAGCTTCCTCTCTTTCTCCTTTGGGTCTGGGGGACTAACTTCACTGAAGACCCAAACGCTCACAACATGTTTCTTCATTCATTCATTCATTCATTCATTCATTTATTCATTCATTGAGTAAGCATTCTTTAACATTTACAACGTATCAGGCATGGTAGCAGGGGCTCAGGAGACTGGGGACCCTGCCCTCGGGGCTCCCTGGTCTCGTAGGGGACAGTGTGTGCCAGGATGTCGTGGGGGTGTGACTGGGAGCTCTGAGAACGGAGGTGGCCCCTGCCTGGGGCATCAGGAAGGCTTCCCAGAAGAGATGGCACGGGAACCATGTGTTAGGATGAGGGCTTTACAGCCAGTGACGGGGGCAGGGGAGGGCACTCCAGGGCAGGCAGAGGGAAGAGCGTGAGCAGAGACTCGGAGGCGGAGCTGAGCAATGGTGAGGGAAGCGGATGAGGCGGGCAGGGGCCTCCCAGGGTGGGGCATGTGCCAGAGCTGTCGGAGGACCTGGCGTGGCCATCACAATTGGCAAGGCCTGCCACGGTGAAAAAAATCACCTTTTTTTTCATTTTTTCAAAAAATTTTTAAAGATTTTATTTATTTATTTTTAGAGAGGGAAGGGAGGGAGATAGAGAGAGAGAAACATCAATGTGCAGTTGCTGGGGGTTATGGCCTGCAATCCAGGCATGTGCCCTGGCTGGGAATCGAACCTGCGACACTTTGGTTCGCAGCCTGTGCTCAATCCACTGAGCTACTCCAGCCAGGGCCATTTTTTCAATTTTTAAAGAAGATTTTACTTATTTACTTTTAGAGGGGAAGGGAGGGAGAAAGAGAGGGAAAGAAACATCACTGTGTGGTTGCCTCTCACACGGCCCTACTGGGGACCTGGCCTGCAACTCAGGCCTGTGCCCTGACTGGGAATCGAACCAGTGACCCCTTTGCTTCCCAGGCCAGCACTCAATCCACGGAGCCACACCAGCCAGGGCAAAATCATGATTTCTAGTAGAGAGTTATCAAACACACATAAAGCACCCACTCTGTGCCGGGCACTGCCCTGAGCACATACCACAGTCCCAGTGACTCTATCAGGGAGGTGCTATTATTATCATCCCTGTTTTAAAAATGAGGAAACTGAGGCACAGGGGGATTCAGCAACTTGGCCAGTCAGTGGGGAGCTGGGATTTGAAGCAAGGCAGTCAGAATTCAGAGTCCGACTCCCAAGATGGAAGAAGATAAACCCATGGCGCCGGAAGCGCAAGCGCCCCCTTGTGGAGGGCATTTCTGCGGCGGTTCCCAAGTGTTGACTGGCTTTTCTTATTGGCTTTCTGTGCCACGAGCACAGTCTGAAGGCCATGCTGCCGTTAAGGGTCTTTGCTTTCCCGATCCCCTGCTCGCAGCCTCCCCTGCATGCCAGCCCCAGGCCTCGGGACTGAGGACGCCTTCCTGCCCTCAGCCAGCCCTCTGAGCGGGGGTGGGGGCACTGGGAAGCTGGGTTTGGGGCTCTGACCCCTGCCGCCTCCTCCGCACCCCACCCAGGTTGACCCCGGGCCACAGCAGGAAGACCCTGCGGAACTCCCGCATCGTCAGCCAGAAGGATGACGTCCACGTGTGCATCATGTGCTTGCGGGCCATCATGAACTACCAGGTGGGTCGGCCGGGCCGGTTCCCGCCAGGGCCGCCCATGCCGCTGAGGTTCCAGGACCACCTGTGCCCCGACCCTGTCCCCCACGGGAGAACCTGGGCAACTGGGCTGTTGGCTCAGGGTCTTGAGGCTGACAGTAGTCTTGAGGGGAAGCCCAGATTTCTGGCCCTCCCTGCTCAGGTCCCCTGGAGCACCCCAGACATGACGGGGAGTCTGGGTGTGTGCCTTACGTGGGGACCTAAGCATACCCACCTAGAAAGGCCGGCCACCAGGCCCACAGGGAGAACAGCCCTGGGTCATGTCATCAGGAGGAGTGGTTAGTGAGGCTGGGCCTCCCTCCCTCAGCCAGTCTTGGAGGACTCACTATGCGCAGGGGCTGAGTCCTGGCACTGACTTTTGAACAAAGGTATTTAAAAAGAGGCACCAGGCTTTGGCCGCCTCAGAAGAGCTTGTGGGTGGAGATAAAGAGCTCCCTGATCTTGAGGGCAGTTAGAGACCAGAGCGGCATGGTGCTGGTGGGCCCAGCGGGTCTGGGCAGGAGGGTGCTGGCAGTCCTGGGGGTCCTGCCTGGAGCTGCTGACCTCTCCCCTGTCCCCAGTCTGGCTTCAGCCTCGTCATGACCCATCCAGCCTGTGTCAACGAGATCGCTCTGAGTCTCAACAACAAGAACCCCAGGTGAGGTCCGGGCCCCTAACCTTCTCCGTATCCAGATTCTCCTGCTACTTAACCCCTTGCCTCCTCTGCCCCCCCCCCCCCCGCCCCCCATTCTCAGGACTGCTGCTCCGGCTCATTCCACCCCGCCCATCAGCTTCCCTGTCCGCGGCGGGCCAGACCCCCGCACACCCTTGCTGCGGGGCCTGCTGCTCTCGAGGGACAACCTGCCCTTGTCTCCCCAGAACCAAGGCTCTGGTGCTGGAGCTGCTAGCGGCTGTGTGCCTGGTGCGGGGAGGGCACGACATCATCCTTGCAGCCTTTGACAACTTCAAGGAGGTACTGGGGGCCCCGCCCAAAGATGTCCTTGTTCTCTAGTGTTGCTCAGAGCCCCGAGGCTGGCAGTTGTGACCTCTGCTGGGGAACACAGGGTAGGGGGCAATCTGGGGTGGGGAAGCTCCGAAGAGAAGGTGCAGATTCATATGGGGCGACAGGGACAGTTACGGACATCTGCTGACCCTCAGCCTATTCAGATCTAAGCTGAACTTGACCTATACATGTCACAGCTGCTGACTCTGGTTAACTGGCTCACAAGAAGGAAATGCTTGCGAGTACGATGCAGAAGTCAGCACACAGTGTTTGTTCCTTCAATGAGTTTACCGAGCGCCTCCTGTGTGTCAGCACAGACCGGGCCCTTGACATACACTGGTGATCGGTGAACAAAAGAAATAAGGCAGGGACCCCGGCCAGTGTGGCTCAGTTGGCTGGGAGTTGTCCTGCAAACTGAAAGGTCGCCGGTTCGATTCCAGGTTGGGGCACAAGCCTGGGCTGCGGTTGGGGCGTGTGTGGAAGGCAACCGGTAGATGATTTTTCCCTCCCTCTCTCCCTCTCACGCGCATTGATGTTTCTCTCCTCTTTCTCCCTGCCTTTCCCTCTCTCAAATCAAACATTAAAATTAAGTTTTAAAAATTTTTGAAAAAGAAGAAATAAGGCAGGGAAAGACAGATAAACGACAACAGGATAAATGAGCCAGCTGCATGTTAGAAAGTGATGAATACTGTGGGGGGAAAGTCAGGGCTGCTGTGGGGGGAGAGGAGCAGGTCGCGGGGTGGGCACGGAAGCCTCCGTGAGCAGGCGAGCTCGGAGCACAGCTGTGCAGGAAGTGAGGGACTCAGCGTGGTGGCCCTTGCAAGGGAGAGCACACCAGACAGCTGGGTCAGCAGTGAGGACCCCCGAGGGGGGACACGCCACACGCCAGTGTGGCCAGAGGGGAGGGAGTAAGGCGCGGGGAGGGCTGGGAGAGACGGACAGAAAGTGGAGGTTTGGAGCAGAAGAGGGATGCGGCCTTAGGTTTAACTGGAGAGGAGCCTTTAGGGGCTGGAGGGTGGCAGCTGGAAGGTGGCTCAGGCGGTGGGGGGCCACTGGGCCCTCAGTGACAGCCATTCTCCCACCCAGGTGTGTGGGGAGCAGCACCGCTTTGAAAAGCTGATGGAATACTTCCGGAACGAAGATAGCAACATCGACTTCATGGTGAGCTCAGGGGCCTCGCCTGGGCTGGAGTATCCGCCCCGTGAAGTGTGGGGGCTGGTGGCTGGTGGGGGAGGGGTGGCTGTGATGTCAGAGAGGGGGCGGCTGGAGGCGGGTGAGGCGGGTGACGTCGGGGAGAAATGCGTAGGGACCAAGCTGGGTTAGTGGAGTGAGAGGTGCACGGAGGGAGGGGACTTGGGAGGTAATGGAAGGCAGGAGGCACTGAGGACCCCCCACCCGGAGGATCACAGACCTGCTCATGTCTCCCACCCCCCAGGTAGCCTGCATGCAATTCATCAACATTGTGGTGCACTCAGTGGAGAACATGAACTTCCGTGTCTTCCTACAATATGAGTTTACCCACCTGGGCCTGGACTTGTACTTGGAGGTGAGCCCTGCACTCCCCCTCAGACCAAACCATCTGCCCATTGCAGAGTATCGCTCAGTGGTTGGCAGCATGGGTGTTGGGGTCAGGCAGACCTGGGTTCAAATCCTGGCTCTGCCACTCCCTAGCCCATGTGACTTTGGATAGGTCTCTTCTCTCTGAGCCTCAGTTTTCCCCATCTGTAAAATAGGAGAATCTTAGAGATAATGATGATTCTCAGTAGGACGGTGTCTGCCACATAACAGCCACCCAGCCCATGGAGCCAGGCGCTGGAGCAGGCCCTAGGTGGCCCCAGTCTGGCTCCGGGAGCACGTAAAGGGGGGTGCAGAGACGCCGGGCAGACGTGAGAGCGGGCTCACCCTGGGCGGGTCCCGGTCGTGGAGGCACTCTTTGCCCTGCGGAAGGCGGCAGAAGGGCTTGGCGCTTCCCGGCCTGAGCGGAGACGCTCTATCTTTCCTCTCTATTGCCTCTGGGAGGCTTCCTAGAGGGGCAGAGCCTTCGGGATTGGATTTGCTTTATTTATTTACATTTAAAAAATTACCGTTATTCTATTACAGTTGTCTCAGTTTTTCCCCTTTGCCCTCCTCTGCCCAGCCGACCTCCTCTCACAGTCAGTCCCTACTCTGTTGTCCATGTGCAAGGGTCACTCCTACGGGTGTTTTGACTGATCCCTTCCCCTTCTTCCCCCCCCCCCCCCCATTATTCCCTTCCCCCTTCCCCTCGGGCAGCTGTCAGTCTGTTCCATGTTTCCAAGTCTCTGGTTCTAGTTTGCTGGTTAATTTGTTTTGTTCATGAGGTTCCTCTTATAAGTGAGATCCTACGGTGTTTGTCTTTCACTGCCTGGCTTATTTCACTTGGCATAACAGTCTCCAGTTCCAATTATGCTGTCACAAAAGGCAGGAATTCCTTCTTTCTTCCTGCTGCATAATATCCATTGTGTAAAGGTACCTCAGTTTTTTAATCTACTCATTTGCTGATGGGCACTTAGGCTGTTTCCAGCACGTGGCTACTGTAAATAGTGCTGCTATGAACATAGGGGTGCATGGGTTCTTTTGAATTGGTGATTTTTAGGATACATTCCCAGCAGTGGAATTGCTGGGTCAAAAAGCAGTTCCATTTTTAGTTTTCTGAGGAAATTCCACACTGTTTTCCACAGTGGCTGCCCCAGTCTGCACTCCTACCAACAGGGCACTAGGGTTCCCTTTTCTCCACATCCTCTCCAACATTTGTTGTTTGTTGATTTATTAATGATGGCCATTCTGACAGGTGGGAGGTGATACTGTGGCTTTAATTTGCCTCTCTGATGGCCAGTGATGCTGAGCATCTTTTCATATGTCTGTGGGCCCTCTGTACGTCCTTCTTGGAGATGTGTCTATTCAGGTCCTTTGCCCATTTTTTAATTGGATTGTTTGTCTTCCTGGTGTTGAATTGTGTGAGTTCTTCACATATTTTGGAGACCAAACCATTGTCCGATGTATCATGGGCAAATATGTTCTCCCATGCAGCCGGTTCCCTGGGACTGGATGTGTTAAAGCCAGGATTCACAGCAAGCTAGGGCACTGTATCTACACAGTGGAATAGTATTCAGCCATGAAGAGGGATGAAATACTGAGACATTCTACAACATGAATGAGCCTTGAAAACTTTATGATAAGTGAAAGAAGCCAGACACCAACACCCCATAGTGAATGATTCTTTTATATAAAATGTCCAGAGTAGGCAAGCCCCTAGAGACAGCAGATCAATGGTTGCCACGGGTGGGGGAGGAGGGAATGGGGAGTCACTGCTGATGGAGACAGTGCTTCCTGGTGGGGCGCTGAGAATGTTCTGGAATTGGATAGTGATGGTTGTGCAACCTTGTGAATATACTAAAAACTACTGAACTGTACAGTTTAAAGTACTGAGTTTTGGTCTATGAAATTCTATCTCCATAAAAAATAAGGGAGGGGGAAAAAAGCCGGCTAGGGCTCAGGCCCCTTCCTGCGGCTCTGGCGGCACAGGGAGGTGCTGGAAGGGCCCCCCTCCCCGCACCAAGCCTCACCCGCCCTTCCATCTGGGAGACAGAGGCTGCGGCTCACGGAGAGCGACAAGCTGCAGGTGCAGATCCAGGCCTACCTGGACAACGTCTTCGACGTGGGCGTGCTGCTGGAGGACACTGAGACCAAGAATGCTGTGCTGGAGCACATGGAGGAGCTGCAGGAGCAGGTGACCCTGGTGAGCGCTGCCCCTGACCTCGGCGCAGAACCCAGTGGGCCCACGGGGCCCCACACTGGCATCAGGCACCGGGCCCGACACTGGCATGCCCACCTGGGTTTGACCTTGAACGTAAATCCTAAATCCTCTGGGCGTCTTTCTCAGTGAGTGTTCACGGAGCCCCCGCCCTGTGCTGGACCTCTGAGGCCCTGTGCTGGACCTCTGAGGAAGGCGGGCCCCCTCCTCTCCTAGTGTGCTTGGGCCTGCCTCCGCCCATCAGTGGTACCTTGGATTCCCCTCCTGAGAGAGCTTTAGTGTCCTCAGTGCCTCATCCATTTGGGCTCAAGTGCCAAGCTCGGCCCACCCGCATCTGGGCTGAGCGCGTCAGGAGGCCTCCCCCAGCCGGCGAGGCGTGTCTGAGGCCTCCCCCTCACTGGTGGTGACAGTGCCCAGCAGCGGGTGGGAACTCACCATGTGTCGGGTGCCACAGCTGACAGAGCGGCTTCGGGACGCGGAGAACGAATCCATGGCCAAGATCGCGGAGCTGGAAAAGCAGCTAAGCCAGGCCCGAAAGGAGCTGGAGACCCTGCGGGTGAGGCTGGGGGGCAAGGGTCGGGCCGGGGGTGACATGGGCTCCCAAGGACAGACCAGTTGGGAGCTTCTAGGCTTGATACCTCCCTCCACTCCGGCAAGACGATGAGGCTCCGTGCCAGGCCCGTGGACGGGCACTGACCCCTCCCCGCCCCGGGCTTGCAGGAGCGCTACAGCGAATCCACTGCCATGGGCGTTTCCAGGCGTCCGTCTGAGCCTGAGAAAGTGCCTGCCGCTGCCCCGGCGAGGCCCTCGGCCCTAGAGCTGAAGGTGGAGGAGCTGGAGGAGAAGGGGTTAATCCGTATCCTGCGGGGGCCTGGGGATGCAGTCTCCATCGAGATCCTCCCAGTCACTGTGGCAACGCCAAGCGGCAGCGACGCCCCAACTCTGGAAGTGCCCCCCAGTTCCCCCAGCCCAGGTGAGCAGGAGCGCCCAGCTGGGTGGGGTAGGGTGGGGGAACCAGGGCCTGGAGAGGGAGCCTAAGGCCACCACCTGCAAGAAGACTTGGGGAAAATAGGTTTGGGCTGTGGGCGCTGCTCAGATAGGTGTAGGTGGGCAGGAAACGGGACCAGTGCGCATGCCTGTAGTGAGGAGGCGGAGACAAGACCACCCAAGGCAAGAAGTTGACACCTCCCTCTCGTTCTCCCCTTTCTCTGTACGCCCGCCCACCTGCAGCAGAGACGGTTCCTGAGGCAGCAGCCCCGCCCCCACCACCCCCGTTGCCTGGCCAACTCTCCCAGCCGGAAGCCCCACTCGGGGTGCCCCCATTGGCCCCGCCCCTCCCAGGCGGCGCGGAGCCCCCGCCACCTCCACCGCTGCCCGGCCTATCGCCCCCGCCGCCGCCGCCGCCGCCACCACCACCGCCTCCTGGCACAGATGGGCTGGTGCCTCCGCCACCGCCACCGCCTCCGGGAGGCCCCCCTGATGCCGTTGGAGGGCCCAGCCCAGAAACGGACACCGGTGAGTGGACCACCCAGGGCTGGCAGTAGAAGGAGGCTGGGGCCCTGGCCTTAGTGTCCTCAGGACTCTCCCACTACCTCCTGCCGGCCCTGCCAGCCCTTGCTGGGCCCTGGTGCCCTCCGGTCACCCCACCCTCTGCAGCCCCAGCACTCACCATTCCCTCCTGGTCCCAGGGATGAAGGCCAAGAAACCGATCCAGACCAAGTTCCGAATGCCACTCTTAAACTGGGTGGCCCTGAAACCCAACCAGATCACGGGCACCGTCTTCACTGAGCTCAATGATGAGAAGGTGCTGCAGGTGCGTATGGCCTCGCTTGTTGCCGGGGTGGGCACCAGACGGGGGGGGGGGGACTTGCCTGACCGTGCTGGGCGCTCAGAGTGGTCACCTCATTTTACATTGAGGACACGGAGCCCAGGGATGGGCAGTAGCCAAACCGGATTAGCGAATCTAGGAGGCAGTGCGTCCCGGCCCCCGCGGAGGCTTTCCCTTTCCTCCCCGCGGAGGGGCGCCTCCCTCCTCCGCGTCTGGCCCGTCTCTCCTCCTTGCGGTCCCCTCCACCATCTTCCCACAAACAACCCGGGCTTCAGCCCTTCCAAAGTCCACTTTGTTTTTCAAAAGGCACGTGTTCCCTGGCCTCCAAGCCATTGCTCAGGCTGTTCCCTCTGCCCGGAATGCCCTTCCTTTCCCTTGTTTGCCCCTGGCCAATTTAGCTCTTCTTTCAGCTATAACTGCTTGGACTCTGGGTCCCCTGGGTTGGGTACTGCTTCTCCTCCTCCTCAGTGCTCCCTGTGCTTCCCCTGTACGCCCGGCCCATCAGGGCCTGCAGTCAGGCTGAGCTACTGGTTTGTTTCTCTGCCAGCGGCCAGGGCAGGGCAGGGGAGGTGGCTCTAGTACCGAGCATGGTGCTCAGCCAGGAATGTACAAGACCCCAGCCCACCCAGCCCTGCTTCCCGTCCCTGCGCCCTCAGGAGCTGGACATGAGTGACTTCGAGGAGCAGTTCAAGACTAAGTCCCAAGGTCCCAGCCTGGACCTCGGCGCTCTCAAGAGTAAAGCAGCCCAGAAGGCCCCCAGCAAGGCCACACTCATCGAGGCCAACCGGGCGAAGAATCTGGCCATCACCCTGCGCAAGGGCAACCTGGGGGCTGACCGCATCTGCCAGGCCATCGAGACGTGAGTGCCGTGGGCTTGTGGGCACCCCGGCCCTTCCGCTAGTCCAAGGCTGTAAAAGAGCCCCAGTTGTGGGCCAGAGCTCACCAAGCTTTATATCAACCCCGGTCAGGGACTAGGGTGGGGAACCTTATTCCCATTTTCAGGCCGAGAAACTGAGGCTGTACTATGAGGTCATGCCCAGATAGAGATGTTCCCATTCCCTCCCTGCCTCCTTGCCCAGCTGTAGGCACTCAGGCTCAGGCGTTTCAGCTGGACATCCGCCACTGATGGATGATGGGGGTCCCAGGCTTCCCAGTTGCCAACTTCCCTTGACTCCTAGCTCTTGTTCCCTGAAGCTGCTGGCAAATAGCAAGTCCTGAAGATCATTTATCCAGTCAAGGAAGGGGAGGGGAATCTGGTGGGTGTGGAGCAACACCTCCCCCTCGGCCTCCAGGTACGACCTCCAGACCCTCGGCTTGGACTTCCTGGAGCTGCTGACCCGCTTCCTGCCCACGGAGTATGAGCGCAGCCTCATCGCCCGCTTCGAGAAGGAGCAGCGGCCAATGGAGGAGCTGTCAGAGGAGGATCGCTTCATGCTGCGCTTCAGCCGCATCCCGCGCCTGCCAGAGCGCATGACCACGCTAACCTTCCTGGGCAACTTCCCGGATACCATCCAGCTGCTCATGCCGGTGTGGGCGGGGCAGGCAGAGTGGTGTGGGCGTGGCCTGGGTTGAGGATGGGGAGGAGCCTGCCCCAAGGCGGGGCTCCAGGATGGCATTTGAGTGCGCATGAGCCTCCTAAGGGCTAGCTCCTATACAGCCCCAGCTGACTTCGCCTCCCCATTCCCTCCCCCAGCAACTGAATGCCGTCATTGCAGCCTCGATGTCCATTAAGTCCTCTGACAAACTCCGCCAGATCCTGGAGGTGAGTGAGAGCCCAGGGCAAGAGGGCCCTGGGAGGTAGGGTCGGCCCTGACCCCTTGCCTGTTCTGGGAGGTTAGAGGGAGACTCGAGCCCCGCCTTGCACATCTAGGACGCAACAAATATAATGTTCCCACCTCTCACATACAGGCTCAGGGTCGGGGTGGAGGCCATGTACAGGGTGGGGGGAAAAGAATAATCTCTCAGAGTTTATTCTTGCATTACTTATTTTATTCAAAAGTGGATACAGCTGTAAACCTACTTTTGCCGCGCCCCGTAGACACCTCAGACTCTGCCCGAGGGCTCAGCCCCTCTGGGGGTTACTGTGTAATCAGCAGAGCACCCACACCTGCTCGGTGGGGTCCAGGGAACCGGTAGAAATGACTGTTAGAGAGGTGGCGACCCCGCAGCCTAGGAGGACACCTTGGCAGCGCAGCTTTGGGTGGGAATAGCAGTAGATAAAATCGGGCGTGCCATGGTGTTCGCTGTGCATGTGCCAAACATGAACACATGCATGTACGTGTGTCACGGACCAGAGGGGTCCAGGGAGGACTGCAGTGAGGGCTGAGTTGGGGGCGTGCACTTGGTGCCCCAGGGCGTTTCTCAGCCCAGCCCCGCCCCGCCCCCTGCTGAGCTCTCCCGCCTCTCCTAGATCGTCCTGGCCTTCGGCAACTACATGAACAGCAGCAAGCGTGGGGCGGCCTACGGCTTCCGGCTCCAGAGTCTGGATGCGGTGAGGGGAGAGAGAAGGGGTTCCTTGGCTTGGGCGATGGGGGAGGAGGGCGGGTGGCCTGTGGCTTATAAAAGGTCCTTGTGCAGCTGCTGGAGATGAAGTCGACTGACCGAAAGCAGACACTGCTGCACTACCTGGTGAAGGTCATCGCTGAGAAGTACCCACAGCTCACAGGCTTCTACAGCGAACTGCACTTCCTGGACAAAGCAGGCTCAGGTAGGGGTGGGTTGTACCCCACCCACCACCACTCTCGTCCTTGGGAGGGGCTCGGCCCTGGGGATTGATGTGGGGTCGGGAGAAAGCAAGGGGACCGCAGGATGTAAATGCTTGGGAGTGCTGCCTCTCTGATTCCCCGCCCCTCTGCTGCCCCGCCCCGCCCCGCCCCCGCAGTGTCCCTGGACAGCGTCCTAGGCGATGTGCGCGCCCTGCAAAGGGGCATGGAGTTGACCCAGCGGGAGTTCGTGCGGCAAGATGACTGCTTGGTGCTCAAGGAGTTCCTGAGGGCCAACTCGCCCACCATGGACAAGCTGCTGGCAGACAGCAAGACAGCTCAGGTGGGCTGGGGCCGGCCGGGCCCTGGAGGTGGGGAGGGTGGGGGTACGCTATGAAAGGTGGGGTGCGCTACCTAGGTGGGGTTGAGTAACCAAGGCTTGGAGCGGCGTGGCCACAGCTGGGACACTTTGGGGGGTGGAGTAGGAAGGAGGGGCCACCTGCCAGGAGAAGCAGAGATGGAGTGGCTGGTGTGTTCATGGAGGGGAGGTGTGCGTACAGAGCTGTGGTCAGGCGTCAGGGGTCCCTACTGATGGGGCCGACGGGCTGTGTCTGCAGGAGGCCTACGAGTCTGTGGTGGAGTACTTCGGGGAGAACCCCAAGACCACGTCCCCCTCCATGTTCTTTTCCCTCTTCAGCCGCTTCGTCAAGGCCTACAAGGTATGTGTGTCCAGGAGGGCAGGCCGGCACCACTGCAGGGCGCTGCAGCCTGTCCAGGCGGGCAGAGGGAGGGGGGAGTGAGGGAGACCTCGGCTCATGGAGACCTGCCGTGGCCCCTCAGAAAGCCGAGCAGGAGGTGGAGCAGTGGAAGAAAGAAGCTGCAGCTCAGGAGGCAGGCACTGAGACCCCCGGCAGAGGGGAGCCCCCAGCACCCAAGGTAGGCAGCTGCCCCTGAGCTCAGTCCTGGGATGCGGGGGGTGCCTGGTGTCCTCACCCTAAAGACCTGGCTAGGCGCCTGGGATGGGAATGGGTTCCTTCTGCTCCAGCCAGCAGTGGGGGTTGGCTCTGGGGGACAAGATGGGGTTTGGTGGTGTGGTGGGGAGGGGACCCTGAAACTGCAGCTACGTGCTCTCCCCACCCCCCCAGTCCCCGCCCAAGGTCCGGCGGCAACAGATGGACCTCATCTCTGAGCTGAAGCGGAGGCAGCAGAAGGAGCCACTCATCTACGAGAGCGACCGTGACGGGGCCATTGAAGACATCATCACAGGTGAGGGCCTGGCCGCGGCCGGCGCGCACGTGGTCTGTCGTCCTCCTGTGCTTCCTCCGTCCACCCCCCCAACCCTGGGGGTCTGGCTGCCTCACTGCCTCTTTGCTACTTCTTCTGTCTTTCTCCTCCCCCCCTCCTCCCTCCTGACCCTCCTCAGTGCTCAAGACAGTGCCCTTCACGGCGCGCACTGGCAAGCGGACGTCCAGGCTCCTCTGTGAGGCCAGCCTGGGAGAGGAGCTCCCCCTCTAGCTCTCAGGTACCTGGGTGGCCTGGTCTCTGAGTCCAGTGGCTTAGCAACGAGGGCCCCTGTGGGGCACTGAGGCCTGTTGCGGTCCCCTGCCGTGGCCATGCATGCTGGGGTGTGTCTGAGGGGGTCTGGTCAACATAAACAGGAGCCCTCCTCAACGTGCACAACCCGGGTCCCTAGAAGGGTAAGGCCTGTGCCCCCGAGCGGTGGTCCCCACCTCGGGCAGACTCCTTCCGGAAGGGTGAATGCGCCGTCTCCTCTCCGCCAGATCTCCGGAACCAGCCCTACATCCGCACAGACACAGGCCGCCGCAGCGCTCGCCGGCGACCGCCCGGACCCCCGATGCAGGTCACCTCGGACCTTTCGCTGTAGCTGCTGTTTCCGCAGATGGACTTTGGGGGTGGGGGAGGGGGCTCGCCGCGGCACAAGGAAGGGGGTCCTCAGCTCGGCTGGGCCGGGCAACCCCTCTGCCACTGTCCCCTGCCGCGGGCCCACCTCAAATGGGCCCTCGCACCCTCATCTTGCTACAGGGGACAGGATCACTGGCCCCTCCCCCCAAATGCTGCTTGCAGCACCCCTGTCCCCCCAATAGCCATACTGTACTTAGCCTCAGCGGGAGACTGGCCCGTAACTTATAAAGTGCAACCTCGCCCCCACCCGGCCTCCGGGGACTCTCCACGGAACTTATTTTTATACAAGATTAATAAAGATGTTTGCAAAAGATCTGCATCCGCTCTGCGCGCCCCGCGACATGCCAGCCTGTTTCATCCAGCAAATGCTTTACTTGTACCAGTTCTTCGCAGCAGGTATCTGCAAACAGGCTGGCGAAGGGGAACAGGGCTGCTTTTGCACTAGAGTTGGCGGGGAGGGGGCCAGCTTCCAGCGGCGCGTCTCCTCTACTGGCTGGTTCGAGAACCCTGCGGGAGCTGGAGGGTTCAGCCAGTTATTTGGGTTGGACACGCTGGGTTAGCTCTCCCTCAGTCCGCCTTAGTGCCTACCCCTTCCTACTTCTACGGTTCCGCTTCCTACCGCCCCTTATCTGCATGGCCCGCCCCTGCCTGCTAGCCCCGCCCCCAACCGTGCAAACACGTGCTCGCCCGCAGCCCCGCCCCCACCCCTCCCTCGTGCTTCCACCTGGGTCGCGCTGCCTCTGGTGAGTCCTGGGCCAGGGGTGTCCGGAGGTGTACCACTTGGGAAATCGCACTTCGGAGCTCGGAGCCAACTTAGGTATCTGAGAGTAAGGGCTGTAGGAACCTGGGGTGGGGAAGCCAGTAAGAGAGAAAGGAGGGGCCAGTCCTAAGAATGGGGCCTGAGGGAGAGTCCCCACTCGTGCGGGTGCCCCCAGCCCCACCAAGGGGTGCACCCGCTTTGTGCAGTCCGTGCAGCAGGCTCGCCAGCTGGGCGTGAGAAAGGCCGCTGATCCGCTCGGCCTGGCAATAGAAGTTGAGGCCGCGGTGGCTGCGCTCTGGGCAGCCTTGGTCCCTCGACCTGCCCCTGCAGCCGAGGGTCAGCGGCAGGGCCTGCTGGTTCTTGGAGTAATAGCTGGAAGGGGAAAAGTGGAGCAGCCGCCTCAGACACCGCCTCCACACCCCCCTACCCCCCGCATTCCCCGCAGCCCCATCTCACAGGTGGGGAACCAAAGCAGGGCTGGGCGCCACTTGGGCGTGGCCTGGGGTTCGTTGGGGCCCAGGACACTGACCCAGAGTTCAGGGCTCCCCTCTCTGGGGCAGGTGCATCAGGGAACCCCTGCATGGGGCAGAGGGTGCTTCCCACGATCCTGGGCCCTGGGGCTGGATACATGGGTGCCCACCTCATCACCTCCCGCACTGACTTGTAGGGCACAAAGCCCAGCCTCGTCAGCTTGCACAGCGTCTCCAGGAAGAGGGTCTGCAGGCCTTGGGGGTCCCAGACCTGGATGTCTTTCACTTGGCCTGGTGTCCAAGGACATGGGGGAGGGTGAGGGGGAGCCACCCAGGGGCCGGGCCCATCCATCCGCGCCACCAGCCCCACCATTCACCCAAGTACTGAGCGAGGCGGTGGCTGTTGGTGAAGACACCCAGGAAGTCTTCGAAGCCTACAGTTCCGTCACCTGGGAAGAGAGAGGAGGGGGTGCTGTGGGTGCCTGCCCCTGCCGCAGGCCTACACTGTATAAGCGTTAGGGACTGGCCGGAAGTTCCAGCCATTAGCGAAGCCAAGTGTCAACCCTGGCATTGAAAGGAGAGGCCACGGTGACCTCGGAGACATAGCCCTTGCCGGCGGGAAGTCCCAGGCCAGAATGAGGATTAGCACAGCAGAAGTGTCTAGAGGTTATGGGGTAGGCACGTCGATCAGGGCAGGCTTCCTGGAAGAAGAGACTTTAAAACAGGACCAGGCTAGGGATTCTGTGGGCAAGGGAGGTGTTCTCCAGGGGGGCTAGAGACGGGAGAGGGAGAGAGGGCAGAGGATGGGGGACCCACCATCCAAGTCTGCCTGCCGCAGGGCCTCGCGTATCTCCCAGGGGCTCAGGTGGATGCCGGCGGCACGCAGGGCGGCTCGCAGGCTGTGCACGCCCACGCTGCCCGTCCGACTGGAACTGAACAGCTCGAAGATATCCTGGAACGCTGCGGGCAGGGAGAGGGGCAGCAACAAGGTGCGCCGCACCCCTAGGAACCCTGAGACCTGTCCCCCCAGCTCAGAGCGGACTGAGGACTTGGGTCATTCCAACCCCCTGGGCATTATCGCTTCTACTACAAAGAACCACCGTGGCTGCTGTGTTGACAGCTTGGTGCCCATTCAGTTTTCTTGCTCCAAACTCATGTGTGGACATGTTTGTCTGAAAATCAGTCAAAACTCATGTCCAAGGTCACACCACCAGCAGGGGCCATGCTGGGCTTTGGGCTCCAGCAGTCTGAGTCTGGTCACGGGGCAAAAATGCTGGCACCTGGCATGCCGCGGGCACAGACAATGCCTATTTAAAAATTGTATTTATTTAGAGGGAAGGGAGGGAGAAAGAGAGGGAGAGAAACATGGATGTGTGAGGGATATATCGATTGGCTGCCTCTCGCACGCCCCCAACGGGGAACCTGGTCCACAACCTGGCATGTGCCCTGACTGGGAATCGAACCAGCGACCTTTTACTTTGCAGGTCGGTGCTCACTCCGCTGAGCCACGCCAGCCAGTGGACAGAAAATTATCGATGAATAAAATGATTCTGCTTTGCAGGACCCCTACCAATATCAAGGCATGATCTTTGGGGGGGCACTGGGGTCCTCAAATGTCAAAGGGTTTCTTCTATCCCAGCTTCTACAACCCCAGACCCAAGGGGTGTTGGGGACTCAGGTTCCTTTTTTTTCCATCATTTCTCCCAATATTCCTTTTTCCCTTCCTTCTTCCATCCTGTTCATCCATCCATTCATCCATCCACCTGCCATCCAAATACCTTCCTGTTCACCAATGCGTCCCTCCCTTCATCCTCATGCCACACACACACACACACACACACACACACACACACACACCAGTGAACCCTGGGGTTGTAGAGACGAGCAAATTAGACCCGCACAGAGGGAAGGCTACAACACAACTGCTGTTTTCCTTGGTGATCCCAGCCTCTGGGCAGGCAACCCCTCGTAGGTCTACTCTGAGCTGCCCACATTTTCCTCCCTGCTCCCAGCCATGGGGCCCTCACCTGACAGCTGCTGGGGTGTCAGTGGTGGCAGGTTCCTGGCTGCAAAGCTGCTTCTGAGAAAGAGGTTGGAAGGGCCTTCGCACCTGCTGCAGGGCGGTGCCGGGGCCAGGCAGGCCTTTCCCCAAACCCAGCACCCCGTGCCTGGCCTCCAGCCCCTGTCCTCACCTCTGAGACCCGGCATGTGAGCCTGACCCTATCAAATGGGCCGCGGCCAGGTCTTTGAACTCCTTGGACTTCCGTGAAGCCTGCTCGGTCCCCATGGCCGCGGCAGCCGCTGGCTCTCTCTGGGTCAGCGGGGCCATGTACTGCAGCGGCCTCCCGTTGTGCGTCCTGTCGGCCTGCCCCTCTCCCGGGTCTCGCGTGAGCAGTTTTTGAGGCTTTGGTGGAGGCCTTGGAGGCGGGGAGAAGACACTCCCCACTAGATTGCTAAGATTCCAGGGGACCCAGGACCAGGCTTCCTCCCAGGACCCCCCACGTCCGCCGTGTGCACCCACAGTCCTCTGTCCAGGGGCTTCAGGGGGGACAGTGGCTTATAGTAGTCGTGGGCCCTCCCCTAGCCCTAGTCACCTGTGCATTCTCTGTGCCCCCAGGACTCTCCTGGTCTTCTGCCCTCTGCTACCTGAAAGGCAGAGCCACGGGCTCGAAGGCTGGTCCAGTGCCCCAGGCCCGGAGCGCCCAGGATGGCTTTGCGGTGGATTTTAAGATCTTTTGGCAGTGGCGCCCTCTCCCCCTCAACTCTCTGCCGGGCAACCTGCTGCTTTACTCTTTTGAGTTTCTGACTCTCTTAAGGTGTCTGAATGTGCACCGCCACTCTGGAAGCTAAGGCAGGAGGCAGAGGCCCCGGGGGGAGAAAGCAGCCAGCCCCCCCCCGAGTCCTGAAGTCAGGGTGTGGGAGGGTGGGGTCCAGCCCCAGGTGGGCTGTGGCCTGTCTTACCACAGCTGCCCTGGGAGGAAAGGGTTCCTTTCTCCCAACGGTCAAATCCACAACCACAGGAGAAGAATAGTTCGTGAAGATGGGTCCCAACAGCTGGATGGCACCTCTGGCCCAGCCCGTCCTGGACACTCACCCTGCATGTCCTCCTTGTCCCTCCTTCCAGCCGCCTGCCCCTTTCTCCTGTAGCCCCTAGCCCATGCTTAACTGACCACCCCTTCCTCACTCCCCTCTCCCAGCCCCCTCTCAAGGCGGACCAGGCTCTTGAGGCCCCGCAAGGCTGGGCTGCCACTGGACAGGGCGCCTGGGCGTAGGCTGGCCCTCGAGGTCGGCCACGGCACTGCCACCCCCTCTCCCTCCCTGACTTCTGTCCTCACGCCCATGGCCAGCCCTGCACTCAGAATTCCCTTCCCTCCTTTGCGGCCATCTCTCTCCTCTCCCAGAATGCTCTCCGCATGGTCCACCTTCCCTTGACCTGGGGAGGCTTGTGCACTTTGTGTGCGTGTTTAGTACCTGTCTGTGTTGGTGTGCGTTTGTGTGCATGGCATGTAATGTATGGAGCGTGCTCTGCGTGTGGATGTGTGACGTGAGTGCCCGTCAGTATGACGTTCCGGTCAGCTGATGGCGTGTGCGCACACGCACGTGTGTCTGGGTTGCAAGCTCTTATTGCTATCCCGCGTGGCTCTGCCCTGCATTTCGAGGTGACTCCAACTCAATGGCCCTGGAGGGCCATTCCTCCAGTTTCATTCTTTCCCTGCTTCCAGCCCCTGGATCCTGCCCCTCCCCCTGCCAAACCTTCCCCATGGGGAGAAAGAAGCAAGGAGAAAGAACTCCCTTCAGGCTTGCCTTCTAGCTTGCCCCGCCCCCCCCCCCAGGAGACGCTCTCCTCTCCGCAGAGGACTGAAAGCCCTGTTTTGTAACCTAAGAGAGTGCAGCCTCACAGAGGGCCCCGAGTCCTCCGCAGCCTGGACTGCACCAGTCACGAGCCTGTTGCTGGTGTGAACATCTGGGCAGGAGTGTGTGTGAGGTGGAGCAAACAGGGCTGGTGGAGCCCTCGGGGGCAGGTGGGGCCGGTGGGGCCGGGGTAGCTAAAAAATGGGGTGGGGCATCCCTAAAAAACTGCAACCGGGACTCGGCTGCCAGGTGAGCTCACTGGCCCGAGAGGGTCTGCACCGAACGTCTCAGTCGGGGGCCAGCACTGGAGGCTTTATTGGTCTCGTCTAGTTATTTCTCTGGGGAAGAGGGGGACGACAGCTTAAAATGGATTTTCAGCAATAATGGACTCCCTTTCTTGGTTCCTGGCCCCGGGCTGCAATGCAAAAGAGAGAGTGTCACGTGGGCCCCGGTGGGAGGGCCGGGGAGAGGGGATGAGCCCCGAGGCCACTCCGGGGAGGGCACGAGGGGAAGAGGACCTAGTCCCGTTGCGCCCTGATGGGCAGCTGGCATCTGCCGGCTGCATCCATCACTGGGAAGCAAGGAGTGCTGGAGGACCCTCTTCCCTCTTCTGCCGCGCGATGGGCATGTCCTGGGCCCGGGCTGGAGCCACCAGGTCCTCAGCTGGGCAGACACGAGCGTGAGCATTTCCAGGCAAGGGGAGGCCATCTGTCCTCTGGGTGAGAAGCCTCCTAATGGCCTATTGGCTTAGCGTGGCCCTCCCCATTTTGAACCCAGCTCCCTGCCCGAGCCCTGGAGCGCTCACTCTCCATGGTCCCCAGGTCGCCTCTGGCCCTGGCCTTGGCAGAGCGCCTCAGTCCACTGGAACCTAGTTTCCGCCAGCCTTTATGAGGTCACTGAGGTTGAGAATCAGAGCTCACTCCACCCCCAACCCAGCAGCCCCTCATCCCACTACTCCCCACCCACAGGTTCCCGGCACAGCCTCCTCTTGCGGGGAGCCGAGTGCCAGCCTCGCTTACTCTTTCCTGTCTCTCGTCGGTGGAGAGGACGTGACTGGGGTCTGGAGGAACGTCACTTTCCCTTCAATGATGGCCTTCTGGGACCCCAGCTTGCTCAAGTCAAGGTGAAGGGGCAATTCGTTCTTGTCTTTCTGCTTGCACACTTTCTTTGGCTCCCCGGCTTCCAGCAGTTTCTCTGGTGGCTCCCTTAGCAACTCAGGGGGCTTTTCCTGCTCTGGCTCCTCCTTGGCACAAGGGGTGGCACTCTCCACCGAGGGCGGCGGCGCTGGACAGGGCTCCATGGACTTCTGCTGGGGACCTTTCATCACGTATTCCAAACTGGACAGGTCCACCTTGCTGGAGGACGCTATGGCCAGGGAAGTGGCCAAGTTGACCACATCCTGCAGGCTGATGACCGGTGGGAGACTGGAGGAGGAGTGGGTGCTCGACGGCAGGCTGGAGCCGGTGTCTGGAAGCTCTGGCTGGGTGCTGGGGTTCTGGAGCGGCTTCTCGGAGCACAGGGCGTCCTTGGAGACCGACTCCTGGTTCAGGGGGCTGATGCTCTTCTCACTCAGCTGCCTGCTGGTCTCCCGCTGCAGGTTCTGTTCTGAGGCCTGAGTGACCTTGTCTGCCCAGAAGAGGTGCTTGGAGGTCTGCACGTGGATGGAGTTATGGGAGGGGGTGGCTGGTTCCTCCTCCACAGGAGTTGGGTAGCCCAGCTGGTGGGTGTCGTCCTCCAGCGGCTCCTCCATGTAGGGGTGGATGGGCTCTACTCTGTACCTCTCTTCCTCCAGGTCTTCGTTGCCGGCCTCCAAGTTGGAGCTCAGCTTGGCCTCAGGCTTGAGCATGGGTGCCAGGCACCACTCCAGCGGTGGCACAGCCTCTGCCTCCTCCTCTTCCTCCTCCTCCTCCTCCAGCTCTGTGTCCAGGTCCATCTTATGTGGGGGCTCCAGCTCTAGTAATTTGTCCTCCTGCTGAAAAGTTTCAGCTGAAAGCTGAGGAGGCCCCTGCCCCTCAGGTCCTCCCTGACACCAGCTCCCTGCTCTGCCCTCCCCCCCCCCCCCGCCTACCCCACCCCCACCCACCACCGCTCACTTCCTTCCCCACACTTGCTTCTTTGCAGAGACCTGCCTGGGGCAGGAAGGCAGTGTGAGCCTGTGTGTGTGTGTGTGTGTGTGTGTGAGAGAGAGAGAGACAGAGAGTGCACATGACAACATTGGCCTTGTACTAGGGTCCCAGAATTGCCAAGAGTAGGGGCTGGTCACAGAGTATAAGGAAGATGGGCTTGGCCTCAAAGAACCCTGCCCCTGGCCTACCATCCCCCCCATAAGAGGTGGCCCCGCCCACCAATACCTCTGGCTCATATTCCCTCTGTCCCAGCTGGAACTGGCGTTGGTTTAAGTCAATCCTAAGACAGAAGGAGACAGAGTAGGTAACAGGGCCCTATGGGGTTGGGGGCTGGCTTCAGGGGGAAGGGGGCCTCTGGGGCCCACGAGGTCCCCTGCCTTACACAGGAGCTGGCAAGATGCCCCCCTCCCAGCTTATGTACCGTCCCCACCCCAAGAGCTCTGGAGTTGTGTTCTCAAACTGCAGTGAGTTTGCAAAGTGCACGGAGAGCTTGCCAGGTCACTTCCCTCCCCGCGAGGAGGGGTGCAGCTGGCTGGAGGTGAGGGCCAGGAATCTTCACTTCCGTTGGTTGTTCCAGGGACTGCATGCAGCTCACTCGGGGAACCGGGGAACTGGGGCCCAGACAGTGGCTCCTCGCAGAAGGAAAAGCCCAGAGCCCCGCCCCCCCACCCTGGCCCCCAGCCTGCTCCGCAGATGTGCGTGTGGAGGGGGGTGTAGGTCAGTTTTCGTTGAGAGTGCGCTGGCATCTTGGTCCTTGTCTTCAGTGCTCAGCCGTGTAACCCCCTCTGCTTCCTCAGCAGCCCTCCCACCCCCAACTTGGATGGCTCGGTGCTCAGAGCAAGGTGGACCGAAGGGGTCGGGTCCCATCCACGTCCCCGGGTGTGTCCCTCTACTCCTCTGTCTTCCTCCAAGGTCGGTGGCTGCAGGCAGAAGCTGGAGCGGATGGCACCCCTTGCCCCCACCATGGCCTTGGGGCCTGGATACTACCGTTGGGGAGATTTTGAAAACAGGCAAGATGGAGGGAGATCCTGGGTTGGGGGGACATGAAAACTTGGCAGTGGTGGGGGGCGGTAAGGGTTGGTGGTCCTGGAAGGTGGGGAAGAGGTCTGTCGATGATGGGGGGCTGGTTCTCACTGTGTGTCTATAATGTCCACTGAGTCCTTGGTACAGCAGGGAAATCCATTGGCACCTGGCGGAGAGAAGGAGATGAGGGCAGGGGAGCGACGTTGGGAGGGGGGGCGCGGGGACCGATCCCTGAGGGGTTCTGGAGCCCAGGCTGGTGGGGATGCTTCAGCCACCCCGTCCCTCCCTCCCTGTCCCTCCCCTTAAACCACGTGCCGTTCCGTCTCCCATCGTAACCCTCGTTTCCTCGCTGTCCCTAGCCAGTGTCACCAGTCCAGTCCTCCGTGTCTGTCCCCCTCCACTCTTCACACTGGCCCGTGCTGGCCCTCCACACAGGTGAGTGCTAGCGGTGCTCACTCCCATTTACTGAGTGCTACTAACTCAGACACTGTGATGGGCACTTTCGGTGCTTCATCTCATTGATTCCACACACAAAAAAGAGGTTTGCTTCCCAAGATCCTTCAGTGCATCATTCAGGAAGTCAGCACTGGAGTGCAGACTGGATCCAGGAAGCGCAGCCGCCCTGCCCTGCGTGCTGTCCCATCCCAGAGCCCGGAGCTGTGTGGGGTTCCCTGTCATGCCCTCGTGACGCTTGCTTGCCTCCCCACATGCCTGCTCCTCTGTCCCCTTCTCCACTTTCTCTGGCCGGGCTTCAGATCTGCCACTCACCCCGGCCCCTCCCGTCCTGAAGTCCAACCTCCCTTTCACTGGCTTCTCACCCCCGTCACCCTGGGGTCAGCCAGGGTTCCCACCCCCAGGTGCTTGTTCTGAGGTGGTGCTGACACGGGTCTGGTGATTTGTGAGCCTGTGCAATCCCTCCACAGAGGGGTCTGACTCCCTAGGAGGCCTCCCCACCCCAGGTCTGCCCTTGGAATCTTGCATCTCTCGTGCTTCGGTGGTGCGAGGCACCAGGCTGTCCCATTCTTTGCTTCCCAGGGGAGTGGACAGAGGTTGATAGTGAGGTCATCATGGCAATGAGCAAGCCGGGTCCCCGAGAGGCCGGAGCGTGGCAGGAAGTGACAGTCTTGGCTCTGGCTGAGAAGAATTGCTCCCGGGATAATATTAGGAGGATCGGAATGTGCTGTGGCCTCTTCCTGGAGATGCAGAAGCTGAGGAGGACCCTTGCTTGGCTGGTCCTAGGGCCGGGATAGGGTGCGTCCGTGTTCAGCCTGGGCCTCGGGATCCTGGATCCGCTGGCTGGTCGCTGGGCTAGGAGAGTGTGCGCGCCACCGTGGACGGGCAGCCACCTCCTCGATCCCTGAGACGACCACGTTCCCTTGGCTTTCTCCCCACCTGACTCTTCATATCCAACTCTACCAAGTGCCGCTCCTCCCCGCGCTTCCGACTGGCCTCGCAGCCTTCCTTGCTTGTTTACAGAGTTTCCCTGGCAATGGGATCAACATCCGCAGCCTTACCCCTCCCATAAACAGTGACGGGGTGTGGACCGGAGAACTAATTATGGTGTGGGCCTCCCAGCGGCACCAGGGGTTGGAGACAAAAGCTTGGGGCTGACGAAACTTGGGGCTTCTGTGACATTCTGCCGTACGCGAAGCGATTCCGATTTCCGATTGCTGGCTGCTAGTCTGCAGAAATGTACTGATCTTGTATCTCACAGCCGTCCTAAAATCCTGTTAGTTCTAGTTTTATTTATTTATTTTTTTTACCGATTCCAGAAGGTTTTCTACATGAACAGTAATGTGTGTGACTCAAGACTGTTTTACTTCTTCCTTTCCAATCTGGATGTCTCCTCATTTCCTTTTCTTGCCTTATTGAACAGTCTCCAGCGCAACGTGGGATGGAGCAGAGGGAAGGCATCTTGATTCGTGCCTGAGCTCCGGGAGCACCGTCAAGTATAGCATTAATGGTAGTTTTCCTCACAGGTGACTTTTATTGGGTAGACAATGTTTCCTTCTTAGTTTATTTAGCTTTGAATTAGGAAGCGATGTTGGATTGTTTGATTTTTCTTTTTTTTAATAAAAAAAACTTTTAAAGATTTTATTTATTCACTTTTTTAGAGAGGGAAGGGAGGGAGAAAGAGAGAGAGAGAAACATCAATGTGCGGTTGTTGGGGGTTGTGGCCCGCAACCTAGGCGTGTGCCATGACTGGGAATCGAACCTGCGACACTTTGATTCACAACCCGAGCTCAATCCACTGAGCTATGCCAGCCAGGGCTGATGATTTTTCTACATTACTTAGATGATCATGTGGTTTTAATTTTATATTCTGTTAACATTGCAGGTCATATATGTTAACATATGAGTACGTTCACATGTTATTCTGTTCATAATCCTTTTTGTGGTAAACTATATTGATTTTTAACAAATATCAAATCAATCTTGTGTTCCTGGAATAAACCTTATTAGATCCTTTTATACACTGTTAAATTTGATTTGCTAACTTATTTTTAGAATTTTCACATACACGTTCACGAGGTATTCTAGTGTGTCATTTTCTTTTCCTGTAATGTCTCTGTCGGGATTTGTGATATTAGATTAATGAGGGTCTCATAGAATGAATTGAGAAGTATTCCCTCTTCAGTTTTCTGCGTTTGTGTAAAATTGGTGTCCTTTTCCTCTTTGTTTGGTAGAATTCACGAGTGGAATTTGTGAACCTGTGCCTGGACTTTCCTTGGAGAAGATTAATTACAAATTCAACTTTCAAAAATAGATACAGGGCATAGCCCTGGCTCAGTGGATTGAGCTCGGGCTGCGAACCAAAGTGTCGCAGGTTCAATTCCCAGCCAGGATACATGCCTGGCTTGCAGGCCATAACCCCCAGCAACCGCACATTGATGTTTCTCTCTCTTTCTCCCTCCCTTCCCTCTCTAAAAATAAATAAATAAAATCTTTTAAAAAAATAGATACAGGGCTATTCAGTCCCTGTATTTTTTTTTTACTGTGGTAAATATATATAACATAAAATTTGCCCATTTAAACAATTTTTTTGTTTTATCCTCACCTGAGGACATTTTTTCATTGCTTTTAGAGAGAGAGAGGAAGGGAAGGGGGGTGGGGAGAGGGGGGGAGGGAGGGGGGAAGAGAGGCTCCCTGGCCAGAGGCCCAGCTGAGCAGTCTCCTCTCTCTGGAACCCCCTTGTGTCCTGACGTGAAGGTGCTCAGGACTCACCTCTTCCTGGAGCCCTTCTGGACTCCACCTGGGCTAGGGGCTCCTCTTCCAGTGACCACGCCCCCTCACGACCCCTGCAGACCTCCATCTGAGTGCATGGCCTCCTGCTGACCCTCAGTTAGAGGTGTGTTACTCACCTTGCACCTCTGGCCCCGTCACAGAGTCTGGCACAAGGTGATGCTCAGCAGAAGTTTGTGCGAAGACATGAGCACTTCCTCTCTCTCGCCTCGCCAAACCCTGCGGTCAAGTTCACCCCGTGTGCCCAGACTGCAGGGTGGCCAATGCGGTTCTGCATGCCCGGCCCATCTTCCTTCGCAATCTCTCCTCTCTTTACCTCCCCTTCCTCCTCATTCACCCGTCATCCTATCGCCCAGATTAGAAACCCGGGTCGCCTGTGACCCCACCTCCCTCCTGACCTCCCTCCTGCGGATGCTGACCTTGTGCACCGGCTCTTCTGCACCCCCGCTGCCGCCCTCCGCACCTCCCACCTCCAGAGGCAACGCAGGCCCAGGCCTTGCTCCCTGCCGGCACTCAGTGCTGAGTGCTTTGCACACAGCTGGTCCTTAGAGTGCTCTTCTGTGTCCTTGGGTGTCTCGAGGGGCCTCCTGAACTGGGCTTCCTTTTTTTTTTTTTTTGTTCCTCAGGCCTGGCCTGCTGGACAGCTGTGGCCTGACGGCGGCTGCCAAGAGCAGCTGCTTGCCCTTCCTTTTCGCCTTCCTCTGTTTCTTCACCCACGTTCACGACACTTAGACTTATCGAAGCGGTTTGTCTGCGGGTGATGTCAGCTGCTCTTCCCTTGCCAACGGCCTGAGCGCTCCACCAAACAACTGTTTCTCGTTTATTGCCCTGGGACACTTTTGTGCAGGGTCTTTATCCAACATTAAAATGAGTGGAACACCTCTCCTCTCCCTGGTGTTTTCGCCTTTCATCATAGTAACTTTTCCAACCTTGCCACACTTGGCAAACGCCCCCCGGGGCTCGGTCCCTGCTGGTCGGGGGAGGGTGCACGTCGGATATGTACGTACTCCGTGCTTTCACGTGGGGCTGACACACCTCTCGTGTCTTCAGGCGGAGTGGCTGGAGCTCTCAAGAGCATGAGCTCCCTGCTCAGCTGGGGCTCAACCCTGACTATTCCTTGCGTGTCTCGCAGCGGCCTGGGCCTTGGTGTCGGGGTCGTGGGTGCTCGGAAGGGCCAGGCGCCGCAGAGGAGGAGGAAGCTGCAGCTGCGCCTCTTCCTGGTTCTCCTCCGGCCCGGGAGCTGGAGGTGGGCCCGGAGGCAGGCGCTATCGCTGACCTACATTTAACTTGGAGTCGGCCCCTCTGACCCGGGGCCTGGCCCCTGGCCGGCGCGGGAGTAAGCCCTGAAGGAGGTGCAGTAAATGTGGTATACGTTTGTCATCCCCAAAATTTGGGAGAGGGGATCAGCTGCTCTCGGGTTGGTGGTTTTTCACACGTTTTTATAAATGCTGGCCTGTGTATGTCTTCCGCGGGGAGAGCAGGTCCTAGTTTCAGCAGGGATCGGAGCACCCATGATTAGAAACAGGGGTGGGGTGGGGTGGTAGGGGAGACCCAGGGCCTCGAGGGGCAAACGTCTTCGTTACTTGGTTCAGAGAAGAGTGCAAAGCACAGCAGAGGTGCTCAGCGGACATACGTTGAAGTGGGTTGCTTTTTTGCTTTCTGCAAAATTTCCAAGTGTCAGCCAGGGACGACTGGACGTGATTTTAGCGGTTATCTGAAGTTTGGATAATTCATGAGTTGTTTCCCCGGGCACAAGGCCACTACTCTTTAGGCGTGCCAGGAACCCCTGGGCAAGAGCCCTCTGTATCTGCGGCCTTAATCCCAAGCTGTGCCTCCGTGCCCGTGCACACGCACGCTCGTGCACCGCGGAGGGCCGAGGCTAGGCGTGGGAGTTAGGGCAGCAGCCGCCCCTGCAGGGACCGCGAGCGCTTTCGCTGGAGTCACCCTTCCTCAGGCGCCAGGGGCTGGAGGAGCGGGGGCAGGGGCCGGAGGCCGAATCCCCGCCCCCTCCGCGCCCCGCCCCCTCCCTTTCACCTTTTCCCGCCTGGTCCCTGCCCCCGCCGTCCCTCCGCGCCCCTCCCTGCCGCGCGCCCGCCCGCTCCCACCTGTCACCCCCATGCTGACCGAGGCGGCTCTGTGCGGGAGGTGTGGAGAGGGGTGGTGGCTGGTGCCTCTCTGCCTCCAGTTGTGCCCTTTGGTTGGGGACAGCGAGGGGAGGTGGAGATGCGGGGGCGCCCGCGTCTGTGATGTCGCCGCCTCTGTGACGTCTCTACAGCAAGTCCCGCCGGCTGGGCCCAGCGCTTAGGATTTCCGGCGGCGCTTGGGTGGCAGCGGCCTCTGGGGGGCAACCTCCGGGGAGGGCGGCCCCACTTGGCTCAGCAGCTGGAGCCCCTCTCTGGAGACCCCTCTCAGCGGCTCTCGCTCCTCTGCAGCCAGCGCGGTGCGGTGGGGACCGCGGCCCGGCTAAGCCGGGGCTCTTCTGGGCGGGTCCTTGCACCTCCCCTGGGCGCACTGGCACAAAGCCGCTGCCCTTTCCGTGTGCCCAGGACCCCTCGGAGAACCCACTGAACCTCCGGCATTTACCCCAAGGTGTGCATGCAGGTCCCCGTGTGCACGCGTACACACACACACACACACACACACACACATACACGTGTACGGCTTCAGGGGGTGTGGAGCCAGATGACACAGGCACCCCCCCGCCTCAGGCCTGTGTCCGGTGACCAAGGTACCCACTCTGAGAAGCCATCTCTGACCGAATGCAGGCATGCAGGAGGGGGCTGGAAGGGCTGGGAGTCCAGGTCTACTCCTCTCGGGTCAGTGCCCTGGAGGCCTGGCCTCAGGGACGGGGCAGTGGGTGGGGCAGGCCCTTTCTGGACATGCATGGGCCCCACTGTCCAGGCCTGGTCAGTGCCCGGGCCTTCTCTCCGTGGTCGTGTTCCTGCCCTCGGCCTGGCAGTGTCGGGCAGGGACGTCCCTGCTGCCGCCGGCCAGGTGGGGCATCTTGCCCGACTGGTCTGAGTGGGTAGCTCAGAGGTGGGACTGGACGCACCCACTGGGAGTGTGGGAAAAGCAGCCCCAGTCGAGGGTTGAAAACTGCCAGTGCCCCCAACAAGGGGCAGATCTGACACGGTGCCAGCGTGAAGGTCAAGGGAAGCAGCTGCTGGGATCGGAGTCTCGGCCAGCGGGCGGACGAGAGTGGAGGCAGCCACGGCCCAAATACATGTCATTAACCGAACTTTATTGCTTACAGAACTTGATTGCTTACAGAACTTGATTGCTTACAGAGGTCTCTGCAACTCCAGCCCCGCGGCGGCAGGGCTGCAGTTCTTCCCGGGGTGCTGGGGGCCGGGGCCTTTCCCTGGGGAGCGGCGTGGCTCCACGGGGACAGCTGGACAGAAGGCACCTTGGCAAGTCACGGGGTCAAGCTCTTCCCAAGGAGGACTCTCGCAGGCCCCTTCACCCACAACAATTCACAGTTGATTAATGCTACATGAGTCTCAATCAGCTTCCCCCTCCCCCAGATATAAGGCTGGACTGGGGCAACAGAGAGGAATGGAGGTGGGGGGGGGCTTCCTCTCAAAGAGATTGGGATATTTGGGTCACATGTGTGGAGACGGGTCAAGACGGGTCCCTGCACCCCATCTCCTAGTCTGCCTGCGGTCACGCAGAACCACAGACCCGCCCTCTGGGAGGGCGGCCAAGAAAGTGCTTTGAGGTCATCAGAGTGCAAAGTGCAGCTGGCAGCGCCCCTGTGACCAGGGGCAGGGTAGGGTCAGTGAGGGCCCGATGCCCGGGCTGTGGCTTAGGAAGCTGGCATGCAAGATGTGGAAGACCATGGCTCGGGGAGCAGCAGCGCCCCCACCTGCTGCTCTCTCTCCCGGGGGTCTGCCCTGTCCGCAGACGCCTCCCGTCGGGAGGTCCCAGGCCACTCGCCCCTCGCTTTCACAGATGAGGGGACTGAGTGCCAGAGAGTCAGGGGCGTGTCCCTGGGGACTGAGAACTGTGTCACTCAAACACCTGCTTTGGCCCCTCGCTGATGCTGAGTCCAGCGCAGGACCTGTGTCGCAACGCCACGGCCAGTGTGGCGTCCGCTCCCAGGGAGACGTCCCGGGGTCAGGCGTTCCCCCCGCCCCGCCCCAACTTTGTCGGACAGTTCTTGGGTCTAAAAGGGGCGGATGGCCAGGCAAGGCCAGGAAGGGGGGTCAGAGGGCCCCCTCTTTGTCCAAGGGTAGGCACTCCCACTGCCTGGCCCTGTTCCGACCCAGGGTGCAGGTCTTTCGACCCCGACACACTCACACCTGCCTGGGGGCCTAGGGGCTCGCCTGCCCCTCCCCCACCCGAGCCGGAACCTGCTCTCCCCTGACTGCCGGTGGTAAGCGGTCACTGACGCAAAGGGGTCAGGCCAGGCTCTTCAGACCAGGGCGGAGAAGACCCTCTCCGTTCCCTGTGGGAAGAGGCCTCCTGCCTTCCTCCTCCTCCTCCTCCTGCTCACACGGGCACGGGGTGTTCTCCCGGTGGGTGAGGCAGGACACGGGCGGGGAATCCCGGGAGGCGTGTTGCCGGTGCCCGCTTTGTCCCCGGTCCCACTGCCCGGGTCCCTGGGAGCAGCCCGAGCCCGAGTCTCGGCGGCAGCACTGGGCACCGAGGGTGGCCGCTGCTGGCTGAGTGGAGCCGGTGGCGCAGGACTGGGCTAGGGTCTGTTCTCCAGCTGGCCGTGCTTGACCCTCCAGCTCCAGGCGAAGCTGCCATCTGGGGCCAGGGTGCATTGCAGGTCGATGCCCGAGTCTGGCACCTCCATGTCGTAGCGTACAGGCTGCCCGTCCTTGGTCACCAAGCTGAAGGCTGCAGCTGGGATCTGGGGCAGAGCAGAGCAGTGGGCCTGAGACGGTGGCCTGGAGCCCGCTGGGAGGACGGAGAAGCTGCCCGGAAGCACAGAGCCGCTGGCCTCGCCCAGCACGGGGAGAGGCCTCCCTCCAGACAAGCAGGCAGCCCCGAGGGCATCCTCCGCCTTCCACCTGGGCCAAGCGGGGGTCCCGAGAACCCCTCAGTTACCACGGCCGGTCTTGCCCTGAGCCCCGGGGGACACCCAAGGCCAACTGGTGTCTACGGGCCCATTTCTACTTCAGACACCTTCCTCTAGGAGGGCTGGGCCAGGTGCCCTGGCTTCTGGGACTCCGTCCCCGAGCGTGTACCTGCCCCTTACCTGGCTGCTGATGCCGGTCGCGATGTCTCCCACCTTGACCCGGTGGAACTCTCGGATGTGCAGGTGCTCGCCATTGAGAGACTGTATTTGGACTTTCACGCCTAGAAGACAAGCGCGGGGCCGGTCAGGAGAGCAGCCACCGGCTCTCCAGGGAGCCCCGAGCCGAGGGAAGCGGCCGGTGGCAGGGAGGCTGCACAGATGCTGTGGCCGAGGTGACGTGCCCGCTGGCCCTTCCAGCCACTTCCCTGTCCGCCCCAGAATGTGGCCTGCGCACAAAGCAGGCGCTAAGGTTAGCTTCTGTGGGGAAGTAGCACCCCAGGGTGCACACACAGCAGAAAGGAACTGGAGAAAAAGGTTCTTAAATTAGACTGCAGGCAACTTAAGAGTGCGATGTTCCCTGAGCTGGCGCGGCCGCCGGCCTGCTGGCGCGGCCGCCGGCCTGCTGGCGCGGGCCTGAGGCCCTGAGTCACGCCGGCCCTGGGGAGGGCCGTGGAGCTGTGAGCTGATGAAACCCTCGTTCTCTTGGAATCACAGCAGAACTTATGCAACCGAGCTTGAAAACTAAGTTCTGTGCATGTATGTTCCTTCTCCACTTCTGCCTCCAAATCCCAGAGCAGGATCCCAGCAAACTTGTGGCCGACTTCCTGATTTGAATGCTTGTCCCTTCGGAAGGTGCTCATTGCTCAGTTTCTTGACTGTCGGCCAAGACTCTTGACTCCCGACCTCGGACACCATCGGCAGCCCTCGGGGGCCGCGGTCCCTCCGCCCCGCCAGGAAAGGACCATCAGGCCCTTTGCTCTAAATGGCTCAATGGCCAGGTTCTTCAAGTTCTGGCTGCCAGATGCCTCCCCCTCCCTGCCCCATGTGCCAGAGGAAGGGAGGGAGACGGAAACCCCTCAGGCTCCCCAGCCCCGGGTGGACCAGGTGCTGGGGGCTGCCGAGCAGGTGGGGGTCGGACCGTACCATTGAAATAGCTCGGAGTGTCGGTGGGCCGGCCCCGGGCCAGCACCATGTTCCAGCTGGAGCTGCGGGCCTCGGGCTGGCTGCTCCAGGAGTGCACGCCGGAGCTCAGGGTGTCTCGCGAGCTCTGGGAGGCCTTCGACGGGTTCTGGAACAACAAGGGTGGCCAGACTCAGGCCCTGGGCTCTGGCCTTGGTCTGCTTTCGGGCAAAGGGGCCCTGGGTTCGCCCCTGCGGTGAGGGACTGCTCTTGTCCTAGGCTGGTGCAGGGCTCTGCTGGGTACTTTCGGGGCTAAGCAGGGAGCTGAGGTCAGGAGGGGCCCCGGGAACCAGAAGAGGGTGAGGAGTGTTTCTGTGGGGACCGAGACCCAAGTGTCCCTCCCCAGCATCCCCAGTAGCCACACCGTCCCTTCGTTCCCAGGTGTGCCGGAGACGGAGATGGGCCGTCTCACTCGGAGAAACCCAAACTCCCCGCCTCAGTGAGGACCCCTCCTTCCGCTCTGTGCCCCGCTCTGTGCCCTGCTCCATGCCCCGGCGCTTGGCCCATGGCTGACTCACCTTTTCACTGTCGTCTGACAGGGAGAGACTGTCCACGCTGAGGCACGAGAGGATCTGCTCCTGTTCCTCCAGAGAGAAGGGCTGGGACAGGCTGTTCAGAAATAATTCTGCAGAAAAAAGCGGAAGATGCCATGAAAAACGGGGAGGGTCCGGCTGTGTTGTCAGGGCTCCTCCTGCGCAGGCGGGTGGGTGGTGGGCGCGGATCCCCGGGGAAGGAGCTGGGAGAGAACCCACGCTGGCTGGGACACTGGCTGGGACGAGGAGGAAGCCCAGGCCGTGGCGGGGCCCAGAGACCTGGGGACCCCGAGGCCGCCGCGCCCGCACCTATTTCCAGCTGCTGCAGCTCCTGCTCCGGGAAGGTCGCCCTCCGTTCCGGCGAGCTGGGGTTTTTGGCGGGGGCTGGGTCCAGGGAGGACAGAGGCAAGGGCTCCCACATCCCGGACTCCTCCTTGCCCCACGTCAGGCTCGGACACTTGTTTCTCTCAGGGGGGTCTGGAGGTAGCGGAGGTTGGAGCTTGGGGGCCCCGCCTGTGGTGTCCTCGGCTGGCTGGGGCCCCCAGGCGTCCGGGGGCAGCTCCCCCGGCTGGGCTGGAAGGACCTGGTCAGAGCGGGCCGGGCTTGGTGGCGGGCGGGCGTGCTGCGAGGGCGGACGGCCGGGCTCTCTGCAGTCCCCCTTCCAGGGGCTCTTCAGATCCCCCACTGGAAAACAGAGAGTAGCACGGTGAGGGGGGTGGGCCGCGCAGGCTCCGCTGGACCGGGGGGCCCTTCCTGAGCCGCCGGGAAGGGCTCTCGCCTCGCTGAGGGACACACCCGGGAGGAGGCCTGTTCCCTTCCCTTCGGTGGCCTCCCATGCTGGGAGCAGGATGGGACTCCTGGTCTCCGTTCCACTTTCCTCCTGGGTCACGGCAGCAAGTTGAAACGTGACAGAGTGGGCTCCAGAGAAGGACTTTGTTACTATCCACAGTCAGGGGAAGATGTAAAAACTGTTCCGGGGTAACACCAACTCAGGGCTCCCCCCTAAAGGCCCGTTTCTCTGGAGGGGGCGGCAGACAGCCCCCCAGCCCATCCTCATAACTTGTGTTTATGGTTGGGGTCGGGGGTGGCAGTCTTCTCTCTCCACCCCCGTAAGCACCGTCTCTCCCCTGCCCACCTGCCAGGTAACGTTCCGTTACGTTCAATGTGCCGTTCTGGGGTTGATCTTGTTCTTGCAAAGTGTTTGTCATTTCTATGTATCTATCTTTTTTTTTAATTAAGAAAGAAGGCGTTGTGGTGCAGGCCTTGCTCTGCGGGCCCCCTGTTCTCCCAGCCCTGTGGCTTTAGCCAGCCAGGCTGCTCTGTGAACATGGCGTTGCTTTAGCTGCTGCGTGGTTCTCTGTGGGGCATCCCCCACCCCTGGCCTCTCCACTCCTCCAGGGGGGTCGGGACGCCCACCGCCCACGCTCTCCTGCCGCAAACGACGCTGCGGTGCCTGTCCTCCGCGAACCCCCGTGTGGGTCTGGTGGGAATTCCTTTGGCGGGTGCCCCTGAGTGGAGTGTGGCTCCCAGGCCGTCGGATGTCTGCCCCAGTGCTGGGGCCCAGGCTGTGGTGGGGTGCCCTCAGCAGAGCCGGGGGCTCCTGTCCCGCCCCCCGCACGCTCCCAACACTTGGTGCTGCCAACTTCCGGGTCCCCCCCCTCAAACGGCCAGAGAGTGACAGCTGGCTTTGCTGAACATTCTCTGATCCCTAATGAGTGGGAGCCCCTTTCGGGGTGACCCCGGTCCCCCCATCTCCTGGGCGCGCTGCCTCTGCACGGTACGACGCACTTCCGTTCGCTTCGCCTCGGTCTTGCCGACCAGCCTGAAGCTGGGTCATCGCCGTGTTCTACACGGGGAAACTGAGGCTCGGACAGGTCGACACCTTGACCGTGACCACCGCGCTACCCCCGCAGGCTCTCGGGCCCCTCCGCCGGCGCGGGGCTCTCACCGTGCTGCAGCGCCAGGCTGACCTTCCGCCACAGCTCCACCGCAGACGCGCGGCGGACCGGCTCTTTCCTCAGCCCCTCCTCCAGGGCCTGCGCGGTGAGAGGGGCGCAAGAGGGCGGGATCTCCCGCACGGGCGGGGGCTCGCTGGCAATCTGGGGGGCAAAAGGCAACCTGTGAGGCCCGCCTCCCCTCGCTTCCCCGCAGCCAGCTTTCTCTTCTTGCTTCTCCCTGCTGCCCCCGCCCCGCGGCGCTGCGGTTGGTCACAAGGACTGGAGGGGCCTGGGGGGGAGAGGGGGCTGGGCCTTTTCCCAGAAGAGGGAGAAAGGGGGCGAGGGAGGACTGGCCCGGGTCAGGCAGCGGGTCGCCCAGGACCTCCAGGCCCAGCCTGTGAGGGGGCAGGCAGAGGGGGCCCAGGTGTGGACCTGCCAGGAACTCAGGGAGCCCCCTCACCCGGGCTCTGCCCTTGGGCCCTCAGATTTGGGTGGCACGGATTTTAGTCAGGGTCCCACGTTTGTGATAAGGCCTCTTCCTGCCCCCCTGCTCCCACCTGCCGCCGCTGAAGAGCCGCTAAAGTGCCAGGCCACCTCGAGCCTGCCGCTGGGGCCCGGGGCCCCGCCGGCTGTCCCTGCGGCTGTGTCGGGTGCCGCCACTGACCTTGAGGCAGAGCGGCCCTCGGAAGTACCGGGTCCAGGGGTGGCAGCCGTTGAGCATGTGCAGCATCATGCAGCAGCTGCTCCACACGTCCACCTTGGCGCCGCAGGGCTGGCCCGTCACCACCTCCGGGGCCATGTGCGTCTCCGTGCCGGGGATGTAGTCCCCTGTGGGGGCGAGCGAGGCGGGAGAGTCCCCAGTGGCCTCTGAGAGGCGAGAGCTTGGACAGCAACCACCCCAGTCCGCTCCTGAGACGCCTTGAACCTGTCTCTGATCAAGTGCTTTAAGCAGAGACAGAGCCTCGGCCTCGAAGCTGCTGGGGGCGAGCCGCGTCGGGGGCTCTGCTGGGGGCCGGCGCGAAGAACACAGCCTCCGCGTGTGGGCTCTGCCCTTGGGGCCGAACCCTCGCGGGGCTTTTTAAAAATGAGGAGGGGCCCGGACACTCAACGTGAGGTTGCAGAAGACTAGTTAACGGGACTGTGTTCCTGAAATTTTAGTAAGTGGAAAAAAAAAAAATAGAAAACGTATGTGCGTGAAAGACTAGAAGATTGATACCAGATGTCAACGGTATTGTTTTCTGGTGATCTGTATTTTAGTTTTCATTTTTGCTTGGCTCCACTTTCCGCAACCATGTTAGAAAAGAACTTATTTTTGTAACAAGAAAAAACCAAGTTACTTGGTTAAAGTGGGGGGCAGGTGTCCACCCCCCAACTCGCACCTTCGGAATGACCGCCACAGCCCATTCCCGACAAACCACCACGTCGAAAGGGTGGTTCTTCCTTTCGCCAAAATGAAATAATTTTACGCCTCATGCTACACACGAGAAAAGCAGGGCGAAAGATTGGGTTATAATGGCCTCGACTAGGGACAGAAAACAAAAGACCTGGAAGGAATTATCTGAAATATTCATGATTATCTCTCTGGGCAAGAGGAATGGCGAGAATCCTTTTTTTTTCTTTCCCTTCCATACCACTTAACTCAGTAGTTGCCAAAGATCTTACGTTGGGTGTGGATTATTTTGATGATTAGAAAAACCTGACTGAAAAACAGGTATTTCTCCAGCTAGAGCCCAGGCCTTTGCACCCCCGGAAACGGAGCTCTCAGGGGTGCGGAAGGCTGAGGTCCCAGGCTGGGAGCGCAGCTCCCCCAGAAAGGCTGGGCACGAGGGATGGAGCCATGGCAGCCCCTGGGAGAGGACCTGGGGCCCAGGGCGAGCACGCAGCCTCTCCGTTCTTCTGCGCGAGGCGAGCATCAGAAATGAGCCGCCGACAGGCACGACCGCATGTAAGCCTAACGACCAAAGCCTCACAGGGCAGCCCAGGTGGCTGGGGGCTGACGTGCACGCACTGGTGGACAGAGAGTGCCCGCGTCGCTGCTTGCTGGTGTGGGAGGCACAGGAGAAGACACGGGGCTAATGCTTACGGAGGCTACTGGCTATCGTCCTGGGGAGCGGGGGGAGCTTACCTGTGAGCAAGGAGTTCTCCAGGCCATCGGGTGGAAGGCACACGGCGTGGCCGAAGTCGCAGAGGGCTGCTCGGCTCCCGTCGCTGGACAGGAGCACGTTGTCAGCTGCCAGGCCGCCCAGGGAAGAGGAGGAACAGGTGAGTCACGGCCCCGGCCCGCCCTGGACTTCCAGTGAGGCAATTTTCTGGCTGACCCTACGAGGCAGCTGCTGCTTCTGATTAGTTTCATTAGTCACGGAGGAAGGGGGGGGGGGGGCGCGTCAGTTCAGGCTCGAGGCAGGCAGCAGGCAGGAGTTCCGAACGCGATGGCTCAGGAGCAGAGTTCACTCCCAGGGACGCTGCCACTCAGCTCTGCTGCCCCTGCCCCACCCCACCCCAGCGGTCACCGGTGGGTAGGAGCTCGACCTGCAGTTCCCCGTGGGCCCCACCCCTGTGGGCAGCGGCGGTGCCGGGCTGAGGGCTAAGAGAACAGTTCCCACCGGCACACCCCTCGCAGCCTGCCCCTGCAGACGGCTGGCAGGTGGTCGGGCAGGAAGTCAGGCAGGACGGGAGAGGAGGCAGCCTGCTGGGGGGCGAGGCCTCACCTTTGACATCGCCGTGCAGAATCCTGCGGGTGTGTAGGTACTCCAGCCCTTCCAGGGCCTGGCCCAGGTAGTAGAGGGCTCGGTCCTCCGGCAGACAGCCCTTCTGCTTTATGAGCTGGCCCAGGGAGCCACCTAGGAGACCAACGGCCAGGCTGTACACGGGGCTCTTCCAGGCCTCCAAGCCGAGGGCAAGGGCCTTGGAAAAGCAGGTTGCGGAAAAGCAAGCCTTTCCCGCCAATGTCACAGAGCCAAGAGGTTAAGTTAAAAATGGATCGACTGGGGACCCAGGTCAACCTGGGCAAGACTTGGGGAAACCCTTGGCTCCGAATTTTGCAGGAGAGAGCGTGGGACCTAGCTCCTTACCTTCCAGCAGCTCCATGAAGATGTTGACCCAAGGCCCCTCCTTCACCGCTCCATACAGAGGGACGATTCTGGGCGAAGCCAGCCCTGCACACGACGTCAGCTCCTCGGCCCGAAACATGTCGACTCGCACCTGGAGGGGGGGCCCAGAGGTGGCTGTGAGTCAGGGGGAGGGGCCGGGGCCGGCTCCCCACACAGACACTGCTGGGCCCACAGGACCCTCAGAGGCCAAGCTGCGCACGCCTGGGGACAGGGGCAACTCCCAGGACTTGACCAGAGTTCTGCAGGGCTGACCTGTACGAAACCACGAAACCCTGCAGTCCTCATCTAGGCTCCTGCATGCTGCCCACCCTCAGATCCGCCAAACACAGACTTTTCTTTCCCTCGACACAAATGTCTGGGCATTCCCAGGACACGGGACATCTGGTTCATCAACAGCCACAGCGACTTGTCTGATGCTGGGTTTCTGATGGGTCTAGCGCCCGAGTTTGAAGCTGCCAAGATTCTGGCTCTGTCAATGCCTCAGAATCCTCAGCACCCTTCTCCTCCGACTGTCTCTTTCCTTTGAGGACTAAACCGTTCATGTAGACGGTGTAGTGCTGTTTGTTCAATTTGCAGCGGTTTCTCCAACATCCGGGCACAGGACAGGCCGCTAGGGAGGGGTGTGGCCAAGGACCCTCCCGCCGCGGAACGGCAGGCCTGGGAACATCCACTCCTCTTTGCAGCGACCAGTATGGAACGGCGGGAAGAAACAGACCCTGGGTGCCGACATCCTGGGCGGAGACCCTGGCGGAGCCACTTCTAAAAGGAGATCAATTCTCCTAAGCTATGTATTTCCATAAGTGAAAGGTGGGCGCAATGGGATCTTCACTCCTGGGCAGAGTGAAGATTTGACAGGGTGATAACCAGCACCGGGCCTGGCACCCAGCGGGTGCTCCCGAAATGCTCGCTTCCCACCCCCTCCCTCCAATTCGAAGAAGAGCAGCTTATTAAACGCTTAGATTTCCTAAACGGACTTGTTCTTCCTGGCCGCTGGAGGGTTCTCAGGTTCGCCTTAAGAGGTGCCACCAGGGGGCGCCAGTGGCAGCAAAACCAGCCTGGAAGAAATTAGTCAGGACCTGGCCGTTTTCTTTGGAGACCTGCTGACTTGGCAAACAGGAGCTCTGCGATGTGGGGTTTGGGACTTTTGCCTATCAGTGGAAAATGTCTCTCTTCTGGTTACGTAAAGAGTATCTGGTTTTGCTAATCAATTCGAGTGAACTTTGACTCTTTGTCAGTGTTTCCAGCTCTGAATCGGAGTTGGAACTAGTTTACCAACGGGACTTGCATTAGCAAATGTCTGTAACCTTAACTGCTCCCAAACTGTTAGCCGAAGCGCCTTGGGGCACCCCGGAGAACGCAGGCGGGCGCGCCGGGATATTTTTACTTTTGAGGGCAACAGCAGAGGTGTACATCCGCGGGACACCGTGTCAGCGGCTCGCAGGAGCTAGTTCCCTTTCAACACTAGACGCGCTGCATTCTTTTTGATGATGTATCTTGATGAAGCTCGATTTTTGGAGGTGGTTGTGATAAACACTTCAGACAGATCACGTGGAGTGGTGGAGTGGAAACGAAGGTGATGACCGTGTCCGATCTGATTTCAAAGCTTGAGAAGCTGTGCCGTTCCCAGTAAGGAGGATACCCCGTTAGTAATTATGGTGGTTTAAGAACAGAAGAGGGAATTTGCCTTCGACTCACGTGCATTGTTATTCAGATGGCTACTAAGTTGTTAGGATAAAGACACTACTTGACCCAATGACTTAATAAATGGAACTGTTAGGTACTTGGCCTGGGGGCGCCATGAAAAAATTATGAGCCATTATGAGCTGGGAACCAAGAAAGTTTGGGAACCTCTGCCTTAACTTTCAAGAGATCCATGAGTCCTCTAGAGTGGTCTGGCAACGTTTTAAAAACGTTCCCCCTCACCCAACCAAAGGGGGTTGAGGGAGACTCTTCAGAACACAAGGTGTTTTGGAACTCGGGGCAGCTCTGGCTCCGGGAGAGAAGTTGAAAGGGCGTCTGACGGAGCAAGGTGGGGGTGGGGGCGGGGGCACAGGCTGTGCAGCCCCGCCAGCTGCCCGCCCCTCTGGCCCGCTCCCCTCTCTCTCTGGTCTTCAGTGTCCTCGTCTGCAAAGTGAGGGGCTGGCCTGCGATAAGGGTGTTACTGAGAACGGACGGGGAATGCACACTTAGCCCCTGCCAGATCGCTGGTTATTTTACATCTTACAGTAGTAGCCCGTGAGGCGATACTGTGTCCACAGGGCAGGTGCTTGGGAGCTGCTGGCCGTACTTGGCCACGGTCACACTGTCCCGAGTCTGGGGCGGAGTCAAAAGGAGACCCCAGAACTCTGTGCTTGGGAGCCGGATGTTCTCAAGTGGACAGTTCTTAATGCTCTTGGGGCCGCAGACGCCTCTGAAGATCTGGTACATGACACGGGCCCTTCCGCATCAAAACTGTGTGTGCATCCACACGTGTCACACACACACGTGCACACGCACATGCTTCAGAATGAAGTTCCGGGGGTTCCTGGGTCCTGCGATCCATCCACAGACGCGGTGGAGCTCTTCCGCACGGCTCGTTGAAAGGCGCGAGTGCAATGCACACGCGCCAGGGAGGAAGTCTGTCCATGACGCACTTTTATACGAGAAAAGCAGGCACGGAACAACCCCTGGGTGCCATCTCCTTTTAAGAAAGGACACAACTGCACGTTTATAGCAAATCTAGACACAGATTTAGATCTGTGCATAACAAATCTAAAAAGGTTTATGTCAGAGAATGGGATCGGGGAACGGAGACTTCTGCTTTTTGGGTGTCATTTGAATTCTTTTATACAGTGAGCCTGTGTTTACTTGCAATTACAAGGACCAAACAAAACCTAAAACAAACAAACAAAAAACCCTCTACATTAACCCTGGACTCGTGACCAATCAGCATCTGACCTGGGGCCACGGGCGCTCTGGAAGGAGGACCAAGGAAGTATGGTCCTCGCCGTGTACTGGACCCTCCCCAGGGAGCGTTGGCAGGTGCACAGGCTTGCTCTGACCCTAGATGCAGCCTGACCTCTGACCCCTGCCCGCCCACCCCCAGCTCCCCACCCCACCCACCCTGCCCCCTCAGCAGGGAACTGTTTCTCAGGCTTTCCAGCTGAACATCCTGAAAGACCCTACTGCCTGCCCTACCCCCCTCCCCCGAGAGAAAGGAAAGGAGGGGCTGTGGGCCCAGCCACGGGCAGCGTGTGAGCTGCCCACAAGCCATCCCCACTGAGACCCTGGGCAGCGGGAGAGTCCCAAGAATGGATGCCCTGGTGGGCCCAGCGGAAGCGCAGAGCTGATGGGCTGGGGGGGCGGGGCAGTGCTCGGAGCTTGCCTTGCCGCCCCGGGGAAGGTGAGAAACGGAGCCTGTGTCCTCTTCCACTATGTCGGGGCTGTTTACCCCGTTGCCTGGGACCCGGAACTCTAGCAGGGGAACAGCTGAGAAGCCGGGTGACTAAGCTCCCCAGCACTGGCCGCTCATCTCCGGGGCGCTTCACACCCTCCGCCCGCCTCCCCAGAGGGACAGCTGGGCCTTCTCCGGTGGTGGCCCGGGGAGGGAGCCGCAGCTGAGCAGGCCAGGCACATGGGCCTGGCACCCACCCCAGGGGAAGAGGATCCACGCTGGCGAGGACTCCGTGCAGGTTTCGGTCAGTGGGGGGGTCAGCGAAGGTGGAGCTTGATTATCTGACACAGTGTGTCTGAAGTTTGGGGTAATACCTGCGGATAGTCCCCGCTCCGCCCCCATCACCCCGGGGCTCAGACTCCAGAGCTCTCAACGTTCTGGCCCATGTGCGAGCGGGGGAGCCGGGCTCATTAACAGCACAGTTTGTGCTTCACCCCTTAAAGCCACAGGCACCCGGACAGCGGCAGAGCTGATGTCCTCTCTGCCCAGGGCCTGGTCTGCTGTGTGGTGCCTTTGCACTCGGGGACCAGGAGATCCTCGACGAAAGCCACTTGAGAGCAGGTCCTTGTCTGGGCTGGGTTATTTCACCTTGCCGAGGGGCCCAGGGAACGGCCCACGGAAAGGGCTCTGACTTCCAGCTTCGGAGGTCCTGGACGCTGGCTTCGGGCCAGGGCCAGGTGGCGCCCAGGCAGGGCGAGCTGAGAGTCTGAGGGCGGGGAGGAGGTGGCAGAGGGGGGGCAGGGCCGGCACCCCCCAGGCCTGTGGGTCTGAGTGGGACTCGACAGGAGAGGCCTCAGTTCCCGGCCGGCTGTGTGGCTTTGGGCAAAAGGCACGTGACCACCCTGGCTGGTGTAACTCAGTGGATTGAGCGCAGGCTGTGAACCAAAGTGTCGCAGGTTCGATTCCCAGTCAGGGCACATGCCTGGGTTGCAGGCCACGGCCCCCAGCAACTGCACATTCATGTTTCTCTCTCTTTCTCTTTCTCCCTCCCTTCCCTCTCTAAAAATTAAAAAAAAAAAGGCACATGACCCTCTCTGGTCCCCAATTCTAACACCGGGGAGATGAGGGAGGGGAGAGGTGATTCATACCTCTTCTGTCTCTCATCGAATTCCTAGGACCACAGGTCCTTCTCCCCACCTTCCCTGAAATGTGGTTCCAAGGTGGACTCTAGTCACACCAGCCGGGGTCTCTTGCTATGTCTCACTTCCCCATGTCGACCGTCTCCCAGGACGGATCGGACCAAGGCAACGGGAGGCAGAGCCCGGCCTCGAACCCGACTGGACTCCCCACACGCAGGGCCTCCTCCGGGAGGCCCCTGTTAGGTGGAGGCTTTTGCCCTTACCTGCTGGTCCAGGTGTGGGGTGACCCCACCGTGTGGCCCCATGTGAATAACGCTCCGCCCACCTCCCGGGTTCACTCGCCCCTGGCTTAGCCTCAGGAGCGGCCCAGGCTGCACGCACCCTCCAGTCCCCTCTCAGGGACACACAGACCCAGCTCAGCTCCCGGGCTGGGACACGTGGCTGAAGCGGACCCAGGGGCTGCTGGGACAGCCAGGCTCGGTCAGCGAGTCAGACCCTGGGCCACCCTGGGACTGTGCTTGAGGGAAAGCAGAGGGAACGCGCAGGCAGGCCGCCTGGCTCGCCCTGCAGCCCTGGGGCGCCAGCGATCTGTCTGGCGTACCTTCTTGACGGCGCACTGGAAGCCGGTCTGCTTGTCCTCCATCCTGTGCACCTCCCCGAAGGAGCCTCGGCCCAGGCAGGGCTGGCGCGTGGCCCAGTGGACCTCCTCCCGGTACTCGTAATCCACCGGCTTCAGCTTCTGGAGTGGGCAGGAGAGAGGCCGGTCTCAGTGGCCGGGGCCATGGAGGGACGCAGAGTCACAGCAGGGAGGGCTCTGCGGTGGCAAGTGGTCCTCGCCGGGCTGCTGGGCTGAGCCCTCACCGCCACAGGCACCGCCGAGCAGCGGGGCTGGGAGGGGCTCGTCCTTCTGGGGTGATGTGAAGAAGGCCGAGGCAAATGAGGGCCTCCCGTACCGCCCGAGGCAAGGCTGGTCCTTGTGATGGAAAGCCTCCCAGACTCGTGGGTGTGGGACGGAAATGGAATTGCCAACAACTTGACAATGAAAAAATACAACTCAGCCCTGGCTGGTGTAGCTCAGTGGATTGAGCGCGGGCTGTGAACCAAAGCATCGCAGGTTCGATTCCCAGTCAGGGCACATGCCTGGGTTGCAGGCCATGACCCCCAGCAACTGCACATTGATGTTTCTCTCTCTCTTTCTCCCTCCCCTCGCTAAAAAAAATAAAAATAAATAAAATATTTTAAAAAAAGAGTTTCCTTTTAATAAAAAAAAAAGGAAAAAAAAAAAAGAAAAAATACAACTCAGTAGCTAAGGGGTAAAAGAAACGGAAGGACAGAGAAGGGGCGGGCGCCCAGGGACAGTGTCCGAGATGGATGGCATAAAGCTCAGAAATATAAATGTGCAAAAGCCATTTGAAGTTCCAAACTTTTTTAACTAGAGAAAGAGAGAGGGAGAGGGAGGGGGGGAGAGAGAGAGAGAGAGAACTGGAGTAGGAGAACGAGAGACAAAAGGGGAGAGAAGGAAGTAGTGGAGGGGCAAAATCCTCCCGTTTCTTATCAGGGTCACTGGGGAAGTTCTGAGGTTGCTGCTTGCTGGTTCCTGTTTCTCGGCGTGTGTGTGATCCATGCAACACACACACACACACACACACACACACACACTTTGGCAACAGTGAAGAACCAAACAGAAATGAAAACAGAAATAGCTAAAAAGACAGAAAAAGGGAGCCTGGAGGGTGAGTGGGGGATTGCTGCTCGTCATCAATGACGAGTCATTGGCTGTGATTTCATTTTTAACCACGTGCATGAATGATTTTGATAAAGAGGAAAATCATCCCGCTAACGGGGGTGACCTTGACAGTGGGCCTGCTGGGTTTCCAGCGATGCCCCTTCTCCCATGGCAACCCCTCGACGCCCGACTCCCAACTGCTGCCCCGGAGCCAGGACTTGGTGGTAGGGGTCCGTGGGCGTGTGTTTGGGGGTGGTCATTTACCTCCGTGAGTAGGACCCCCTCACTGTCTTCGGCTTTGGGGCTGGGCTCCGGGGGCCTGGAGCCCTGCGCCGTCCAGGTCTTGGCCAGGCTGGCCAGGCTGTGGGGCTGCCCGGAACTCACGCTGCCCTGCAGAGCGTGCACCAGGTACTCCTCCACAGAAGACTGCTCGTGAGGGCCGCGGGGAGGGCAGCCGGGCTCCAGGGGTGGGCTGGGCAGGGGCTTCTGACTGTCGACATAGGCCAGTTTGCCCAGGGGTGGGCTGGGCAGGGGCTGCTGGCCGTCCACGCCGGCCAGCTTGCTCAGGAAGGACTCCAGGCGGTGAGGTTTCCAGGGCTGGAGAGGGTGGAACGGGAAGGGGCCGGGAAGTCTGCCGTAGGGGAAGGGGTGAGCGGGCCGGGGCAGCGGGCCCGCGTCCTGCGGGTGGTGGAGCTTCCACACATGGCTCAGACACTGCAAGGGGCTGATCAGCTTGTGGAGTTCCGACCGAGGCAGCGCCGGACGCAGCCCCTCCCCGAGTTTCTTAAAACAGAGTTGGCCGACACCCGGCTCCTTCGGCGGCTTGGTGAACTGGGGGGCGCTCCTAATATACGAGGTGCCAAGGGGGGACTCGTCCTCCTGCGGGGAGAACACGGGTGTGGGTGAGGGCACAGGGCCAGGGCACAGGCGCCGCCCCCGAGGCCCCAGGGGAGCCGGGTCCGGGAGTGATGACGGGTCTCACCTGCACGGGCACCGTGCAGCTCTCCTGCTCGGGGGTCCTGGGCAGGGGTCTGGCCAAGGCCGCTCCCGCCGGAGCCAGGGGCTTCGAGCTCTTCTTCTTGCGTTTCTTCCGGGCTTTGCTGCGGCGCTTCCCCTTCCAGCACACACGGGCCATTTTGCCTTCAGTCGCGTGGGCCACATTGTTGGGGATCTGATCGAGGCTCTCAGACTGGCTGTCAGAAAGGCGACAGACAAGCATTTTGAGAGCGAGGAGGTGGGAAGGCACAACCGCTGAGATGACTGTGCTTGGCGTCGTAGACAAACCCCAGCTTACTTGGTACCAGTGGGAACATGGGAACATCCCTAAAACCCCAGGAACCTCAGTTTTCTCATTTATAAAATGGGCGCAGTATTTTCTGCCACGGAGGTGGAGAGGTTTAAAGAAACAGCTCATTTCAAAAGCCTACCTCAGTGCCTGGGCCCCGAGGTGAGCTTCCAGTGAACAATACTAGGACCGTGGCCGCACGCATGCCACTCTTCCAGACACACACCTATTCCTGCTCTCCACGCTGGGCTGCCCCTGGAGGTCCCAGAAGGTGGCGTGTGACTCCGAGGGTCACACTCCACGGTGGGCATTCCTAGCTGTGACTGACAAGAGTTTATTTCTGCCCTGGCTGGCGTAGCTCAGTGGATTGAGCACGGGCTGCGAACCAACGTGTTGCCGCAGGTTCGATTCCCAGTCAGGGTACATGCCTGGGTTGCAGGCCACAGCCCCCAGCAACTGCACATTGATGTTTCTCTCTCTCTCTCTCTTCCTCTCTTCCCTCTCTAAAAATAAATAAATAAAATCAAAAAAAAAAAAGACTAAATGATTCTTTGAAAAAAAAAAAAAAAGAGTTTGTTTCTGTCACCTCCAGAAGAAGGGACAGTCAAGGGCGGTCACCTCTGGTACCTGGTGGCCATCAGAGTGCGAGGAGCCACAGAAACAAAGACATTCTGCCTGAGTGGCCGGGCACTAGGGGAGCCTGGCCTTCTCCGATGGCCCGGGGCTCACCGCCGGCACCATGGGGGGTGTCACCCGGCTCTTACCCCTGCCTGGTCTGACCACGGCCTTGCTGCCCTGCCCTGGCCTCGTCGCAGGCAGACTCCCCCAGGCCTGGGAGCTGCTAGAGGCCTACACACTTCCTTGGGGTAGCTGAAAGAAGGGGGTCCCTCGCAGACCCCCGGCCCTGGGCAAAGGGCATCTGGGGCAGCGTGAGGAACCTGACCAAACACGGAGCATTTCAGGTCCGAGGGTGGCAGCCCACCCCACAGCTTTTTTTTTTTTAAATCACTAGCAGTTTCCAAATTCCAATGATAAAAAAAAGTCCTCCTCGCAGTAGAGGAGGAAGCTGTTTCCAGGTTCAGCTTTCAGTGGCCAAGAGTCCTCCTCGGGGGGCCAAGGAGCCTGGGAACGGGCCGGGCCCTGCTTGGCCTCCGTCCTACAGGGCCGCGGAGCCGTGAGTCTGCCCGTCCCGCCTGTTTGCAAACGCTCATCCCTCCCGGGGCGTGCCTCGCAGGGGAAAAGACACAGCAGGTTTCTCCCACAGTTCTAGGGGCCCCTCTGGGCCTGCGCTCGCGGTCACACACCAGCGAGAAAGCGCCCCGTGTTCCCAGCACCCCCCCTCACTGATGGGAAACGAGGGGGAGCAGCGAGGAGGACTCCGAGGAGAACGAAAATAAAACGTCAAGCTGATGGGACCCAGAGGCAGTCATCCACACGCTGTGAAAGGCTTTTGAAAAGCTTATTTGGCCGAGAGAGAGCAGCTCAGCCAGGAGAGGCTGGGCGGGTGCCAGGGCTGAGCCACAGGTGCTGAGGGCGGGAGCCGGGGCCGGGACGGGCTTGGGGGGGCCTCGGGGGGGAGGGTGCCGGCTCAGGTCCCCGTGTCCCCCGCAAGCTCACCTCCTTACCTGTACTGTTTTGACCCCGCGATGAAGATCCGTTCGGAAAAGGTGGGGCTGAACTCTTGGCTGTTCTCACCTTTGGAGAAAAGAAAGAGGGCCGTTGGACAAACAAGCAGGAGGGAGAAGAGAAGGAGCGGGAATTCAGCATTTAGGGGAGGGGCGTTTTGCAGACGCTGGCCCGCCTGGGCCACCCCTCCCCCGCCTCCGCAGGCCACCTCCGGACAGGTGGCTCACCCCCTCACCCACACCGGCCCCTCTAGCGGGCTGTCTCATTCCCTCTCCCAGTCTGAGGGTCACACCTACAATGTGGGGTCCCGGGGCGCCCACCTCGCTTCCTTCACTGTGAAACTTCAGTGAGACGGTCCCTACGGAACCCTCAGCACAGGGCTCGGCACACGTGACAGCTCGAAAAATGTACGCTATTATTCATATATTTACATACACGTGCATGTGTGTGTGCACGGCAGTCAGTATAGTCTGCCGCTCGCTCCACTTCAGGTTTTATTCTCTTATCTCCTCAAACACCAGGCAGATGGCCGTGGAAGGCGAGAAGGATGTATGTGGGCAAATGCCAGCACAAGCTGCCTGTCTTCACCCCAAGAAACCTCGTGGACTGGGGAGGAGGGGAGACTCCCGGCCCACCCCCACCCCGCAGCCCTCCCGGGGGCCTCTCAGGCCCTGGGGGCGGCCACCATTTGGAGCCGTTCTGAGGCCTGTGAGCTGTGAGTGGACGCAGGGAGGGCCAGGCCCCGCCCCCGCCCCGCCCCGTGCCCCGCCCCCCGGCCGGCCCTGAGCAGGTGCCCATTCTTTGGGGTGGGGCCGCGGGGAGGTGGAAGAGAATCAAGCCCCACAGGGGCTTTCCAGGAGACCTGGCCTTTCCTGTCGGGGCCTCTTCGGGGATGCTCACCTGCCCGAGGCCACAGCAGAGGGCTAAGGGCCTGCTCCATGATCCGGCAGCGAGTCCCCGGACCCGTGAAGCCCCCTACTGCCTCCGCCCAGCCCTGGTCCCTGCTCTGGTCGCCGTGGGCAAAAGCCCCCACTGCCGCGTCTCCCGTCTTCGGTTTCCCTCCCCAGCGCTGCCACAGCCCCCGCTTCCACACTCGTTCTCGGCTCAACCCCCACCCGCTGCGTCCCGTGAGAATCACACCGAGTGCTCCCCCTGATCTCCCTCTGTCGTGGGGGTCCCCAAACCGCACCTGTGCCACCCACCCTTGCACGACGACTGCACCCATCTGCAGGCCCCCCCTCCCCCCGCCCCGCCGGGCCCCCTTACATTCGGCCTGGGCGATGATGGAGATGGCGGCCGGCCCCCCCTTGGAGCCTTCCTTGGCTGTGCCCTTGGTGATCACGTCGTTCAGGATCTCCCACTTCCCGCAGAACACGGGGCTCTTCTCCACGGCCTCCAGCTTGTTGGCCGGGCTCTGCTTCTTCCCCGCGGTCTGGGACTTCTCCTTGGCCTTGGCGAGCTCCTTCTTCTGCCCGACCGCCGAGCCAGGAGCGCCTGGGCAGGCCATCTCCATCACTGCCATCTCCCAGGCTCACGTTCGCCCTGCGGGAGAGAGCGAGCACAGAGCAGGTCACTCACCCCAAGGGGCCTGGGGCTGGCTTGGCTTGGAGGAGAAAAGCAGGGGGGACATGGGGCTTGGCCCATTTACACCGCACGTGTTTATCCTCCAAACGTCCCAAGCGGCAGAGAAGTCCACCCCTCAGCACCCCTACACTGCCCCGTGAGCTGTGACCCCCAGTCGGACAGCGCACCTCCACAGACAGACCCTTCCGCGCGCCCGGAAGGGGGCGTCCGGGCCACTTCCTCCGACAGCCATGGCGCTAACAGCGGGGTTGGTTCCCTCTGGCCTTTGTAAATAATGGCTGGATCTCCTGTTGTTTGTGTCATGGCCAAGTTTGCTTCCCCAGAAGAGGGTGGCGGATCCTGTATTCCAGAACCATTAGTCACTGCACTGACCGCCCCAGCCTTGCCTCCTTGGAGGACATGTCCCCACGGTCCCCAGTGGCTTTGCTCCAGCAGGAGAGAAGAAAGGGTTTGTTCCCCAGCAGGAGGGAGGTCTATGTGTGTGTGTGTGCGTGTGCGTGTGCGCACGCATATATGTATATATATGAAATCTAACGAAGTCTAGAAATCAACAGCCAACGGCAGCACCAGCCCTCGGCTCCTGTCCCCAGAAGCATCTGTCGGTGGCTCCCCAGACGGAGCTGAATGGAAGATCATGCTTCCTCCTGCACCGTCCAGTCTCATTTGCTGGAAACCTCTCCTGGGCATCATTTTTCTTTCGGGCAACAGTAGTGGTGGGATGTATATGCGAGCCTCCAACGCCGACTTGCACCTCTAGAACCGTGAGGACAGAGCCCAGGAATTCACCTCTCTCTGGGCCCCGTCTCCACCGGCCCCGTGTGTCACCGGGGAGCCGCAGGGTGGCCCGGTGTGGTGACAGTCTGTGCCGATGGCTCATGGACGAGAACTGCCACGCGGTGGAACAGCACCGGCCTGGGACTGTGGCCACCTGGGAACCTTTCCAGAGGCTGAGACCGTGAACTCCCAGAAGCCCCAGAAGGCACCGCATGTAAACAGGTCTTTCCTAAGTGCTCTCTGGCCCTGGCCAGTGTGACTCGGTTGTTTGGAGCATTGTCCTGTGTACCGAAGGTCGTAGGTTCAATTCCCCACCAGGGCACACACCTAGGATCTACAGGAGGGAAACGATGAATGTTTCTTTCTCTTTCCCTTTCCCTTCTCTCTCAAATCAGTGCATGTATCCTCTGGCAATGATTAAAAACATGTGCTCTCTGGTGGCCGTCTGGTCCTAGAGCCGTTACTAACAGCTGCCGCCTCCCCAGCTGTAGCTGCACTTATCCCGAATCTCGGGTCACGCCTCTGCGGGCTCGTGGGGCGGAAAGGCAGACCACGTGAATGCGGCCGAACCTCTAACGCCCCTGGCCCTTCCTCCCGTCAAGCTTAAGTGAGACAGTGGGAAGCTGGGACACATTAGGCTGAACCCTTCCTGCGGACGCCGCCTCACCACGGCGGCGGCTACGAAGGACTGAGCCAGCCTTGGGGGGCGGCGGGGGATGAGGGCGGTAGTCTGGGGGGGGTGTGTGGGTCACGACTGCTGCGGTCCTCACACCCGTGTCGCCTCGGGCCTCCTTGCTCCGAACTCAGAGTGGCTCCAGCTCTCAGTGCAGACGGACACCCCGGTTTGGTCCCACGGGCTGGGTGCCGAGGAGGCTCAGGGGGTGGGTGACCTCACTGTTACTTGATGGCCTTAGCGAGTCCGGGGAGTGCTCTGACTTCAGTTAGACAGGCGCCCTCTGAGGCAGGCTGTTTGCCTTGTAACCACCCTCGCTTCCCACCCCACACCTCCTTGAGCCCTTCGACTTCCAAAAAGGAATTGTTTACAGTGCCTCCTGCCCTTCCCAGGTTCTTCACTGAGATCTTATAAACAAACCAAACCTCCAGACCCAATAGCCTCAGAGGTCTGCGTACGGGAGCCTCCACGTTACTCTAACGTCCTCATTTTCATGTGAAGAAACAGGCCTAACTTGGCAGTGACTTGCCCAAGGGCACCCAGACGGTGTGTGGCAGGGCAGGGCCGGGACCTAGAACCCCAGCTCTTGGCTGTGCAGCCTGCTCCCCAAGTCTCTTGGCTGCAGGCAAACACAAGGGGGGAGATCCTAGTCCTCCCTGGCCAGGGGGCCCCCGAGGGCACTGAGGGGTGCAGACGAGATAGCTGAGGTCGGCTGAGTGAAGGAAGCAAGGGTAAGCTTCAGGACAGGATGACCCTGAGCCTGGGGGATGGAGAGAGAGTTCCATCGGATGGGGGAGAGAAACGAGGCCAGATGGTCAGTGGCGGTTCTGAGGGTGCCCAGCTGTTGGAGGTCTGGCTGTGCGGGGCTCACCCTGAGTGAGGGCTCAACTGGAGAGGCTGTGGGGGACCCTCTCACTCACTGCAGCCACCCTGTCTCCTTGGCGGTTAGATGGGCCACCGACCAGGGTCCCCGATGCTCCTCCCTCCACGAGCAGGTCAGCTCCCCTGCCCTGGAGAAGCCGAGGTGGAGGCAGCCGCGCTCAGGGCCCCTGCACTGAGTTCCCCAGTGACTCATCCAACAGCCCGGCCGGCAGAGAGAGGAACAAGAAGGCTGTTGAAAAGCTAAGGCAGCAGCTGGCAGCTGAATCTGTGAAGGGCACAGGGAAAACGGGCTGACCCTCACCTCCCAGGGGCACAACAAAATCACGGCCCAGGGACTGGAGAGCTGTTTCTGTGGCTGCCTTTCCTGGGCCACATGACCATGACTCAGGCCCTCATCGACAGACTCCAAGTTCAAGAGGCTATTCTCGGGACACTCCGGCCTCACAGCAATTCTTTCTCACTCCCTCTCTCTCTCTCTCTCTCTCTCTCTCACACACACACACACACACACACACACACACCCACACACACACTGGCTCCTCCCCTCCTCCCCTGCTTCTACTGCTTCTGTTCCCCACTTCTTTTTTTTTGTTTTAAAGATTTTATTTACTTACTTTTAGAGAGGGAAGGGAGGGACAGAGAGAGAGAGAGAAACATCAAAGTGCGGTTGCTGGGGGTCGTGGCCTGCAACCCAGGCATGTGCCCTGACTGGGAATCGAACCCGCGACACTTTGGTTCGCAGCCCGCGCTCAATCCACTGAGCTATGCCAGCCAGGGCTGTTCCCCACTTCTGTACTGGTTCTGATCTGCAAAAGCAGGTTCTGCGTTATGCCTGGGACTGCTGGCCAGGGGGCCTTCCCAGCCCTGGGTTTTGGTCCCTGGCTTGTCAGCCCAGCCCTCAGCCCCGCAGCTCTTCCGCCCCTTCCCTCCCCTGCAGCTTGTGGGCAGTGAGGGCTGAGTGGGAGCCAGCTGTGCCTCTGCCTTTGAAGGCAGAACAAAATCCCGACCCATCACTCAGCCTGGACTCTCTCCCCGGCTCCACTCGCGCCCTGAATGCTCTATCGGAGCTGAGGACACATGTGAGCGGTAGCAACGGCCAAATCCCCTCGGCCCAGCCACCGGGGCTTGAGAACAGAAGTGGAAGGGAAAGGGGTGGAACTCGTTCAGCATGCTCTCGGCGCCTGACGCATGTCCACTGCCTGCTTTCTCTGCCGTGGCTCCTCGGCCAGCCCCTGGGGGAGTCTGGGGGTCGGAACGACTGGGGAGGGAACAGGCCCACCCTTGGGCGGGTTTGTACGACAGGCTTGCTGCGGACGGGGCTCCTGGACCCTGAGACGCAAACCTGGCTCCCTCCCAGGGTGCTCAAGTCTTCTGTCCAAGAGGCGGAGTCTCTAATGGGCATTCGAGGGTGGCTTCAGGGTGGTCTGTGAACCCCAGAACTACACAGTTTGAACTTTCTTCCCGGGGAAGAGGTCCATAGCTTCTGTCATGTTCTGCAAGGGTCTGACATTCCCTGGGCGGACGGCTGCTGTAATCCCCCCGCAAGGGCGAGGGCGAGGGCTAGGTGCCTGCTGCCGGCTCTGCTCTCCCGCCCCGAGGAAGGGGGCACGTGGCTAAGGCGGCAGTCTCCAGCCTGCCTGCGAGTAGGGACGGCCACGGGAGCTCTGCACAGGCGCTCACCCGGGATGCACTGGCTCCTCGGCGGCTGGGCACCGGGCCCAGAATCTGTTCTTTTTACAAGTTCTCAGGATGATTCTGATTCCAGGGGGTCAGGGATTTCCATCTCACCCCTCTCTGCACTGTAAGGCTGCACTGTCCGACATGACAGCCACTAGCCCCATAGAGCTGTTTACCCTTAAATCAATTCAAATGCAAGAAAATCTAAGAATCTGTTAGCGTCGCTGCTATGCTGCACGGTGCAGCTGGAGGACACCTCCATCTCTGTGGAAGGTTCTACGGGAAGTTGTGCCCTAAGCTACGACATCCATGTTTTCTCGACAGAAAAAATTTCCATTCCCAGGATTCTGAGACGGGAATGGGGTTCGGATTCAACACATTTTTAACTAACTAGAGGGCACAAAAATAATGTTTGAAACGTCATCTTCAGTGTTGAGAACCCTTCTCAAATGTATCATGTTTCACTTCTCTGTTTTAGTGTGTACAGTAAAAACACCCGACTAGGAACCAGGAGGTAAGCGTTTTAGCCTTGGCAAGTTTAAACAAGCAAACAAACAAAAACAAAAACCAACCAAACAAAAAGAAACCAATGGGACCCTTTTTGTCCAAGGAAATCGTACCTCCACTCCAGATATACAGAAGAGCTAGAAGCATGCAACTGACACGTAACTCACAGTAGAGTCAGCCGCTCTGCTACAGAAGGTGGGCGGGGGTCATCCATACTTAGCTTCCCTGCACCCACTGAGGCCCTCTGTGGGCTCCTCGGTTTCCAAGGAAAAGAGTTTGCAAACCAGTGGCCCAGGAAATCTCCCGAGGCTCCTTCTAGTTCCCCAAATGCCACTGGTTGTCCCAGTTATTGGAGGGCCGGATGACTCCAACTCAGAATGATAACTGTCAATATTTGCTGAGCACCTACTGTTATGAATTTCCTTTTCCGATGTGAAGACCGAGGCTTAGGGGAGCTCAGTGACCCACCAAAACAGTCATACGGTCGGTCACAAGGGCCAGAGGCGGGCTGACCCCACGCTGCTGCCCCTCGAGCCCGCACCCCAGACCTCAGGAGGCCCCCAGTTTGTCCTCTTCGAGTCTTTGGAGTTGTTTTGAGAACGAAATGAGGTAGAGTACAGAAACGCCGACCAGCCTGCCTGGCCGGTAGGAACGCTCAATGAGAGTTTACCCCTTCACCCTTCGCCGGGCCCACCAATGCCACCACTGAGACAATGGGACTCCTCCGTTTCCTGCAGTCAAGGGGTGCAGGCCCGCTTACGCCATTCAACACACTGAGCCCCGGTTCTCCGTATGGAAAGGAGGTAAACATCTCCATCTCACGAGGTCAGCTTGAAAAGGTCCACTGAGGGGCCAGGGCAGACCAGGGCAAATCCCTCTCATGACTGTTTCATCTGGAAGTAAAATCTGTCCCTCTCTGAATGCCCAGAGGGGACAAATAGCAGAAGTAGAATGACTCAACTTCCTTAATAAGATATTAGTTGAAAACTAATCTTATTCTGATGCTTCCTCTTTTAAGCCCCAGCTTGCCTGGCCACTAGGCCACACTGGGCCAGCCTCTGCCTATCAAGAACCAGGGGCTGTTCAGGAAGGGGAACCAAGGGCCAGAGTAAGCCAGGGGGAGCTGGCCTGGCAGGGCAGTCATCCGGCCGGGCAGGCCCAGCCCCGGCTCCCTCTCAGCCCGCTCCCCGCCCCCCCCCCGCCCCGAACCCTTTCCCCAACTTCCGTTCCAGCCAGGCTGCTCCTTTCATTGGCCCTCATGGCGCAGCAGCAATGGGCGGGCGGGCCTCCGATGCCTGACCTCTGCTCACCCTGCCGCTCCCACGGAGAATGCCTTCTTTCTTTATTACTATTTGTCCGCGTCTCGCCTATGCTTTACAACCCGTCTCATCAGTGCAGCTGTTCATGGTGGGCCCTGCGTGCATTCAGCCAGCGTTCACTGAGTGTCTGTGGGGGGCCGGGGACGGTGACAACCACGACCAGCCACCAGACGTCTCCTGTGTGCGGGGCATGTGCTCCGTGCTTTACCTCCATTGCCCATGAACCTCCCAGCAGCCCGGCAAGGCTGGGGATATTATTCCCATTTGACAGGTGAGGAAACTAAGTTTCCAAGCTATAAGTTACCTGCAGAAGTAAACGAAGCCCATGTATACAGCTAGAGAGTCTACCGTGGGGTTATGGCTAAAGCCAGGACATGCCTGGCCCTTTCCCCTGGGACTCAAGGATCCTCAGTTCCTTTCTAGGATCAAAGCTTGTTGGCAGGGGCACCTGGAACCACCGGGAACTGAGCACTATTACTACCCATGTGGACATTACTACCCTCATTTTACCCATAAAACCTACCCACCGTTGGTAACAGTTTCTTAGCCTGTGGACATGCAAGAGTTAAAAATGAGGGCTTTCAGGCCTGGCTGCTGTAGCTCAGTGGATTGAGCGTGGGCTGTGAACCAAAGCATCGCAGGTTCGATTCCCAGTCAGGGTACATGCCTGGGTTGCAGGCCACAGCCCCCAGCAACCGCACATTGATGTTTCTCTCTCTCTTTCTCCCTCCCTTCCCTCTCTAAAAATAAATAAATAAAATCTTTAAAAAAATGAGGGCTTTCATCAGTAAGGGCGGAATTGGCCCAAAATTGGTCAGATTGCTAGTTGGCGCACACTGGCGCCTGCCCCTGGAGTGTTACGATTTTTAATTTCATTAGCTTTACCAGGCCGTTTCATTTTCTTAAAATGATTAGAAAGAAACTCATACACAACGCACACGTACGAACAGGAGTTCCAGGAAAGACGGCGCTACCTTCATCGAAAGAATCACTGAGAATGTCATCCCAATAACTTCAAGAAAAAGGTTAGAAAAGAAAAGAAAAGAAAGAAAGAAGGAAAGAACCACTGAAGGATGTGCTTTGACGAGCAGAGAAATAAACCAGAGAGGAAATGGAATGCAAGAAACAATGGTAGGCTCAGGGATCAATACGATATGCCTGCCGGCCAGTTTAATTAACAATTGAATGTTTAAACAAATTAGTTGGAACCATTTTAAAACACTAAGTTCCAGACCATATAAGTAAGGCGGAAGGGTGGAGCCGGTTGTTCCATCCCTAAAGAGTGATAAGAGCCTTGTCTCTAGGTGGAATTTACATATCAAAATGTTTCTACCTTGTTAGGAAAAAATCATAGTTACATACCTATGTTAAAATTTAAGAGTAACTGCGTGAATAGAAATTCAATTGAGAGTTTCCAAACCAGAGGGGTAAAGAAGGAAAAAACAGAAAACTTGATCGCACTAACAAAGTGAAGGAGAAGAAGAAAAGAGAAGCAAAGAAAAAAACAGTGGGTATAAAAGGCAACACAAGTTGAAGCCCTGGCTGGTGTAGCTCAGTGGATTGAGCTCAGGCTGCGAACCAACGCATCGCAGGTTCAATTCCCAGTCAGGGCACATGCTTGGGTTGCAGGCCACGGCCCCCAGCAACCGCACATTGATGTTTCTCTCTCTCTCTCTTTCTCCCTTCTTTCCCTCTCTAAAAATAAATAAAATTAAAAAAAAAAAAGGCAACACAAGTTGAGGTGGCATGAGTCAGCTGAAATAGTAACACATCATGGATCTGGACAGACAGGAATAGATTAAGCCCATCTATCCAAACAGACAATCAGCTAGGATTTTAGAAGACCCAGCTAGCTGGTGACTACAAGAGACAAAACACAATTATACAGAAAGGCTGAAAATAAAAGATGGAAAGAGATATCGAGGTCAATACAAAAACGTGCGACATTGATATCAGACAAAATATTTAAGACGAAAAGATGTAACAATCACTTATATGCACACCCAATAAAAGGCCTCAAAACCCAGAGACTGGTGTCGGGCTGAGACTTCGCGGAGGAGCGCGGTCTTGGCTTCAGAGTGTCCCATCGCGGGGCAGAGACCTGCAGGCTCTCGTAACACAGCATTCTTTGGGCATGCGCTGGGTCTGCTGGGGCCGCGCCCTGTGCTGAGCCCGGGGGTACACGGAGGAAGAAGACGCAGTCCCCTTGAGAACCTTACAGTGGACTGGGGGGCTGGAAGAGACCCGCAGTCAGACAGCCACAGCACAGTATAGCAATGCAGCAACAGAACCAGACACACAGCAGATGCAGTGGGAACACACACCTAGCCCAGCCTGGTGGGTGTCAGGAAAAGCTTCCTGAAAGCAGCTGATGATGCGCATGCTGGGTCTCGAGAGCAGGCAAAAACTTCCCAAGAAAAAGAAGAGGTATTTCAGGGAGAGAGAATGGCCGACGTTGAGGCGCAGTGAGTCTGGGCGGCGAGTCACGAACAGCTTCAAGTCACTGCTGGGCAGCTGAGGTCAGGAAGCCGCAGAGATGAGGCTGCAGATGGGGCTGGCGTACCAGAGAGTGGAAGTGTGCTTGGTCCTGATACACCCACAGGGGTCAAGTTCTCAGGAGAGAGAGAGAGAGAGGGGTGTAATTCAGGGGCAGATTTCAGATGGAGGAGGCGCCTATGGGGTAGGGGCCATGGCCATGGTGGGGCATTAAACGAAAACCCTGCCCTTGGGACAGAATCTCCCCCCACCTCCCTGGCCGGGCTGGCATCCAAGAGGCTTAACTCTTTCCCGCAGGTGGAGAGACCCAGTGGGCACTGGGACCCAGATGCGGAGGAAGGAGCGCTCCTTGGAAACCGCCTCACTTGCCAGCTTGAGGCCTGCCTCCCAGGAGAGCGATTTCTGCACAAGCACTTCCCATTAAGGAGGCTATGAGATGTGAATGTGCATTCATCATTAAAATCCTCCAGATCGATCGCAGAAGAGAAAACGCATTGCCCACAAAAACGCGGTCTCGCTGCCTATTCCGTAGGTCGAACCGCCTGGTTACTGAAATGTATGGGAAGAAATTTATGAGCCGGTGTCAATTCCCACCGTGCCTGTCAGCACCGGCCAGCCCCTCCCTCGCAGGGATCCTGTGGCGGATGGGCCCCTCCAAACAATTAAGGCAATCCTCTGCCATCTCTTCTATTAGCCCAGGTTTTACCCACTTCTAGCTTCTCCCCCACACCCTCCCACCCCACTCGGATGCTGAGCCGATCTTTAGATCACGTCCTGGAGATAACCTCGAGGACATCTATTGACTGCACCGCTCACGGGCCCAGTCCCAAGTCTGTGGTCTGCAACGCCGGACCGCTCCTTCCCCAAACACGAGGTTTGGCTCTGGCCACTGTGATCTTCCCACACCCCACCGGCGACTCAGATCACCGGGGCTCTGGAGGAGCGTGCTGTGTGGGCCGCCCTGCCCGTCGTCCTGCCTGTCCTCCGCAAGCGAAGCTGAGGCTTCCACCTCCAGGAAGTCCTCCCAACAGCTCCACCGCCCGGGCTCCTTTTCGACTGCGTACAGCCCTGGGTGTCCTCCCTTTTGTCACCCTCACCCTGGCCCTTAATCACACCCGTCCTCCCTTTAATCCTCACGGGAAATAATGCCCTTGAAAGAGCTCTGGAGAAGATAAGGCTTTACCCTGAGAGAAGATGGCCATTTCTGTGCGCACAACTCAGTTCTGCCATCTAGGTACGGAGCAAACAGTGGTATGGAAAAAGACGCACAGAGATGTTCAGTGTTTTCTTTTTTTTTATAACAATAAAAATCTGGAAAAAATGTCTAATTTTAGGGGAAGGATAATTATTAAGTAAATCCTGTTACATCCACTAAAATTGAGTATAAACAATTTTTAACTATGTGGAGAAATGTTAGTAGGGTACAACGTTAATGGGAAAAGGGTACAGAATTGTAACTCAAGTGCGACCCCGCCTATCCTGTGTCCGTGTGTTGTAGCCACATTTAAAAGATGCCGACACCTCCCGCGGACACACAGCAACGCAATGCTCCTCTCTTGGAGGTGTTGTTGTTCTTCAGACTTTTAAACCTTTTCCACATTTTTGTTTCAGTGAGCGTGTATTCCCTTTCTAAATGTTAATTTTTTTCTCCGCAGATGTTTCCACGTGGTTCAGAAACACAGAAAGGACACACAGGGATAAGCCTAAGTCCTTTCAACCCTTCTCCCATTCTTCTGAGGAGATCTCTGTTGCCAGTTTCTTGTAAGTATATTTCTCCAGAGAAGTTCTCCGGATGATACTTTTATAGTGAAGGGGGAAAAAAAAAGCTGTAACTAAAAAGGTGCCTCTAAGTATGGGATAAGAATTTAGGAGGCGCTGGTCTACCTTTGTGAATGGGCCTTAATAAGCAGGTGACGGCTGTCCCCCTTGCTCCGCTCCCCCCCCCCCCCACACACACACAGGAAACCTCAGCAGAATCGCAGGGGCTGGCTCACAGGATCTGGCAGCAGGGGCCACTGAGACAGAAGGCTGGGGACCAGCAAGCTCATCCCTCTGGCTCTGGCTGTCATTTCACTACCTTTCTTGTTCTCCCCTGGGGACAGCGGGCTTGATCAGTTATGCCTCAAAGAGTAGGAAGGTGGTCAAAGGTGGCCCTGTCAGCTGTCCTTGATTCTGACGGCCACTGCCTCCCCGCTGTCATTTCTCACCACCCACTGACGCGTGCACACAGTGGTGATGGGCCTGGGCCAGTGCTGGGCAGCAGAAATGCTTGTGGGCACGCGTGGCCCCGCAAAGAGTGGGAAACGGCGGAACTGGACCCGAGAGAGAGCCACCCGCTCCGCCCCTGGGTGCTTACGACATCAACAGGTGGGATCTGAGGGCTGGTCCCAGTCGGGAAAACTGGGAGGGGCAAGTTTCTTTGGCCAGTCTCTTCTACCTTCCGTGTATAATAGCTGACCCTGCTTTTAAACAAACTTCGTTTCCAAACGCAAAAGTAATACCTGCTCACTGTAAAAATTTAAACAGTACAAAAGTAGATGGAGGAAAAAAAAAAAATCCTTGCACCGCTCCCTCCTCCCCACAACATAAGACACACTAAAGTTTGGTAAGAACCTTTTGGTTCCATTACCATACATATACAAACATAGAGCCTGGGACTATTCACGAGATTATACACACATAATATTCTATAGTTCTGGGTGGTAAATTCCTGGAATCGAGATTGCTGGGTGACCCTTTTCTCAGTGGGTTCTCGCTTCTCTTTCTACATGTCGGGGCGCAGGCAGCGTGCATCAATCAAAAGCAGGAGGTCTCCAAACATTACATTGGCTATTTGCTAGAAAGCTATCCTTGCCCTCAAGGTGCTTACAGTCCAGTTGGGGGAAATGTTGGTGGCTGGATAAGTAAATAATAAAGGAATCACAAAGTGATCTCGGGATGAGAGGACCCTAGAAGTCATTTATGCCAACATATCCCTTAACAGTCCCGAGGGATGACCATCCAGCTATGTAACGGGATGGGCCTGAAGTCTGAAGGTCTCGTTCAAGTCTTAGTCTCTCAACATTCTGCTGTGTGACCGCAGGCAAGTCACGAATCTGACTCAACTGTCTCTTCTGCTGAACGGGGACCCTGAAACCTACACAGAAGCATTTAGCAGGACAATTACACGTAAGAGACAACGTTTACACGCCCGATGCAGTGGCCGGCACGTGCACAGTGGGCGCCCTGTACACATCAGCAGAACCTCCAGAGAGGCGGAAGCTGTCCTCCAATAAATAGCCCTTTGAAAGCCCTCACCTGTGCAAAGCTGAAATGCACCCCCCAGCCCCGCTTCCAGCCAGAGGCCCTTGGGTCAGAAGGAAGATCTGGACCAAACAGAAGAAGAAGGAGGCGAGAAACCGGAGAGCAGAGGCACAGAAACGGTCAGGAAGAAAAGGACAGCCCCGGAAGGAGAATGTTCTTGGACGAATGCCGCACACGCCACCCAGCTCCCTCGCCACGGGCAGCGCCTTGGCTGTCCCGGGCTGAGGGATGACCCGCCGGCGCACGGTGAGCCGGGACCTAGAATTCCTTGGCAGCCAGAACTGAAATTAGTTGTCCTGTGCACATCTGTGGGTGTTTTTGGCCATCTGCTGCTCTGTGTGTACACAGTTCCATGCTGGTTGTCAATAATAATAAAACTAATAATGACAGCTCTCATTGGTTGCTATGAATTAGGTCATGCAGGCATTATTTCTTGAATCCCCACAATAACTCTGTGGGCAAGGCACGGATATTATTCCCTTGATACAGAGGAAAACTCTGAGGCTCAGTAGGTCAAGTGATTTGGCCAAGATCACAATGCAAGGAAGTGCCAGGCACAGGAATTGCACACGGGACTCTCATGTTAAAGCTCATACTCTCAGCCACGGCGCTGTAGCCACTTTCGAACGATCTAAGGCTTAAAAGCTGGGACCCCGTGCAGACGACGCTGCCAAAAGCCAAAGGTCTGTTAGTGAGAAACCCAGGGACTGACCCAAGAGGAAGCATCTTAATCAGGAAGCATACACGCAGCCAGCCTGTGTTCTGGGAAAAGCAACTTGAAGACGGCACTGGGGAGCGAGGGCTCTGGGCCGGACAGGCAGGGGGCCTCTGTTCGCAGGCCGGCACTCAGTCCACTGAGCCACACCAGCCAGGGCGGGGTTTTTTCTTGTTGTTGTTCTTTTTTTTTTTAATAGCAAAGCCTTGAGTATCAGTTACTAGCTTCATAAATACGGTCAGTACTTGGTCTCCAGGCCCCTGATTTGGGCATCATATAAGCTTTAAAAGAAAAGCGTGACAATAGCATTTTTCATTTAACTTTTAAATCCTTTGCACAAGGACAGCCAATGGCACCTAGGAAAATGCCAGCGGGACATCACGGATCCACAGAGACAGGTATGCGGTGGGGTGCAGGAGAATGGGGGAGCACACAGTAGGAAGGAAAACATCCAACCATAGAACTTCATTTCATATGATAAGCAACAAAGAATTTGTTTTAAAGATTTTATTTATTTGTTTTTAGAGAGGGAAGGGAGGGAGAAAGAGAGAGAGAGAAACATCAATGTGCGGTTGCTGGGGGCCGTGGCCTGCAACCCAGGCATGTGCCCTGACTGGGAATCGAACCTGCGATGCTTTGGTTTGCAGCCCGTGCTCAATCCACTGAGCTATGCCAGCCAGGGCAGCAACAAAGAATTTTTAATGTATGTTAGATAAAAACTGTCCAGTGTCACCGAAATCTACAGATTGGGGCTTTTTGTGTTGACTGAATGTTCCGGGCTGCAATGTGTACTGGTCACTAATGACCAGAGTCCCAAGATCACAGTGCCACAGACTGCCCTGAACGTGACATAGAGTTAGCCAGACACAACCAGCCTTCTTCGATGAGTCAAAACACACTTCTGGATCGCACCAGCCTGGAGTCATCATTACGAGCAGTGTTTGGTTGTGAAAAATCACTCCCCTTATGTAACCTTTCCGACTGGCTTCTGAGCAAGGAGCAGCTCCTGGGGCTACGGCCCGTGCACGGCAACCCGACCACTCCCCTCCTCTCCCGGTCGGTTGGCAACTCCGGTTTTCCCGGGTGGGAACGGCCTGGAGCACAGTCAGTCTCTCCCTGTGTTCAGAGGAGATGGAGAGAGACAGGCCCAGCCTTCCTGTAAGGGAGGAGGCTTCAAGTTCATTGTAGTCACTGGTGACTGGTCCCGAAATTGAGGAACTAGTTTGAGGAACTTCAGAACAAACAAAAAGCCCAAACACCTCGGCCTTCCACAGAAGGCTCCTGACACTCAGGGGCAAATGCAAGGAGGCGCAGGGTTCAGCTCGGCCCTGGGGCAGTGGCGCCCTGACCGAGGAGGCCTCCTTTCGGGGGCTGCCCCCCACACCCTTGGCCGGACTTGGCCCGAGGACATACGCAGCAGGGGTGCCTTTGACACGTCCCTTTGCAATTGAGGTCCACCCTCTTGTCCACCCCCCCCCCCCAAGGGAGGAAGGGCTTGGGGCCTGTGGCATGACGGAACAGTTCCAGAGGATCTCAGACCAATTCCTCGGTAAAAGGGGAGGGGCCGTGAAACAGCCTGTGGTTCTCTCACCCCCCCTCGGGCCAGCGGGGCCTGGGAGGGGGGAATGTGGCTTCTGGCCTCGCACTGTCACTCCACGACAAAGCTTAGCCAGCGGCCACCACGCTGCAGGTGCTGCGCTCATCATCAGAGCAGACGTGTCCGTGACCACGGCAGACCGGGTCCTCGCCCTCACGGAGCTCTCGCTGCCATCCCGGAGAGGCCCTCCCAGAGGGCCGGACCCATCGCTAAGAAGCCCTGTCAGGGCTCGGGCCTCGGCCCAGGAATCCGCCCCAGCGGCACCGAACCACGGGATGGGCCAGTCCGGTGGCTGCCCTCCCTACCCGAGGCTGGGAGGTTGGGAGGCTGGGGCCAGTCGGCCCTGTCTTTAGCAGCTGGACACTCATGCTCCGCCCCTGCTCTGAACTACGTTGAAGCACGTTCCTACCCACAGTGCCACACCGCTGCACACGACCCCTTTCCCCCAGAGTGCTGAAGTTTCCAGATTGTTCTCAAGCTCCCATTCCAAGCGGCACCAGGCCCCAAGGTGAGCGAAATGCTGAGGGCGTTCCTGCCCCAACACCCTCAGGGCGGGGAGGGGGTGCTCTCCCCTCTGAGGAGTTCCGTGGGTGACAGTTCATGCTGGGTCAAGCTGGAAACGGGGGTCGGGGTTGGGGGGGCATCGGGCGTGGCGCCCCCAGTCGCAGCTCACAACTCGGCACGTGGAACCTGTCTGCTTCCACTCCACCTGCCCCCCGCAGCCACAGTGGGCTCCTCGAGGGCAGCACCCCGCCGTCCCCATCTTCACACTCAAGCCCCCCGCAGAGCCAGCCACGTCTGATACGCCTGACAAGTGCGCGTCCAACCGGAGAGTGGCCGACACGCTCCGGGGAAACGGGAGTGCCGTGGGCTCCGGGCGCCGGGCTGGCCTGGGAGCGAGCGCCCGGACTGTCCCGTCCTCACCTGGAGGAGAGCTGGGGGGGACGAAGCCAGCTCCGTGTGTACGGTGTCACAGCACGACGTGCTGTGACTGCACCCCAGCAAGGAGGCCTCGTGCAAGCTGGCTACGCAGCCCCCCTTGTCCTGCCGTTTCCCACGGGCTGACCGAGACACCTAGTCATTCCCACGTCCCGGAGAAACGACCCTTCGGAGCCGAGCGACGTCCGTCCGCGCTCAGAGGTGGACACACGTGCGCCAGGTGGGAGGCAGCACACAGATCTCTGCCTTTGACGTTCACCTCTGCAAAGCCATTTCCGCCTCTCCAAGTTCAGCATTGGTCAGCTGGGACCATTGAGCCCGGCCGGGCTCGAGGAAATTGGTTCATCCAACTGGCTTCTTGGGCCAAAGGGATCTATTGCTAATCTCTGTTGGCAAAAGTGTCCTCGCTGGAGGCTGGCTAAGCCCCCATTTCTTCCCAAGCCTCCCAGCCATCCCTGGTAGTGACCAGTGGATGCGTGCATTCTACTGGCCCGGGAAAAGAAAATGTCACTGTCAGCAGGTGGGTGGGAGGTGGCCCTCAGATACAACAGCTCTTTGTACTCGCAGGGGCCACCATCCAGATATGACATCATGCTTTGCCCGCAGGACAAGTCTCTTCACTGGCAGGACCTGGAGGGATCTCGCCGGGATGACGCTGACCCCTCTGGCCCTTCTGGCCACCTGCACGCCACTGGCCAATGTCTGCCTCACAGGCCAAAGACACAGAAGAGCTTCCCGGGGCCAGTGGGTTGTGCCCTGGCAGTCAGTCATTCACAGCCACCGAACGCCCACTTTAGGTTAGGCACTGCTTGGCAAAGTAGGAGAGTGCCCTACAGGTGTGGGTAACCTTTGAGACTTCCGGGTAACCCTGCCCAGGATTGTGTTTTCTTATCAACCTTGACCTTCTTTTAGTTACATGAACTTCACGGTACAAGACAGTGCCAAATAAATAGCTTTCTGTTTACTTTTTCTGAGCCCCAGAGCAGCTGCTGCCCTGACTCCGCCCTTCCCAGGTCTGCCAGAACTTGCAGAAAGGCCTGGAGTGATGGGGTCAGGGTGGGGGAACCAAGGAGGAACAAAACGCAATTCCTCTGTCCCATGGCAGCGCGGCACGGTGAAAACAGCCTGGACTTTACTCACTTTTAGTCATTAACTGGCTTTGGGCAACTCATGGGGTTTCCTTGGGTCACCATTTTCTCTCTAGTGAAAAAAAAACAGGAGCATGCAACCAGCAATTAGCACGTCCAGCCTGTGATTCTAATAGCACTTCTTTGGCAGAGAACTCAAGGCCCGATGTCGTGTAGCCATTCCTGCCCGGAGTGCCTGCTGGTTTGGTGGGTGCAGGCTGCTGGCGTGTGAACCTGGGGCCGGGAGAAGCTTGCTGACCACTCGGGAGGTGAGGCTGGTTCTCTCCCTGCGGTTTCAGTAAAGCGGAGCCCGCTCGGCGGGTGACCCTGGGCGTTGATCACAGGTGTCCCCGGCTACCAGCCTTTCAAGCTCGACAATGACTGCCCGGGTCTAGAACACAGTCTGAGCGAATTCTTTGCCTTGATGGACACTGGTCACGGCTTTAGTGGTGAGAGGGTCGGCAGAAGCCGCGGCAGCCGGACACAGTGGTGAGAGGGATGGATGGCCGGGCGGTCCTGAGGCTCCTTTTTGAGCCCACACGGCGGCTCCGGAAGGGCAGAGGTGGTGGCGGGCTTGGAGTCCCACAGTTTCCAGACATGCAGGGTGTGATCCAGTCTTCCCCGTTCCTGGAGCCCAGCGGAGCCTCCGACGCAGGTGCTGGACAGCAAGGTCTTTTACACCGGAGCTTGGTCTGTGCCTCTCTGCTCTTTGCCCAGGGGCTCTCCCGCTGCGTGGGGTCAGAGCTCCCCCGTCCTGCTTCTCGGCTGACTGTCACGGGAAGCAGGTCATCTCCACCCACGAGGTGGCTGGACTCCGGAGGGCACTGAGACTCCTGATCCGGGCTCCGTGCCCTGGATTCATCTCCCTGCCACAGTGGGTGGGCCCCGCGAGTCCACCTAGGCTCCCGGGTCCCTGCCTGCGATGCCCTTGGCCTGAAATGAACATGATCTTTGGCAGAGAACTTCTCCACCGGGTCTGCTCAGGACTTCCTCTGCGACTGTGTTCTGTGCACACACCGCCTGTCACCTCCACCCCTGCAGCGGTGACTCACCTTCCAGAGAAAGTACTCTGCTCACCTAAGCAAAGCTGCCTGGAAAATGACGACGGCACCTAGCAGATGCAGCCTGTGGGGCCAAACAGCCACCGAGCCCGGCTGCAGACACACTCTGCCTCTTCCCTGCAGCCGGAAGTCAAGTGCGGCCCTGCCACTCCGGGCCTGCTGGTTTCATTTTCATCTGAACATGATGCTTGACATCCGGTAATCTATTTTTTCTAAAAACTAGGTTCACTTTAGAAATGACTCTTGGGCCATCGAGACAGCTTCCCCAGGAGAAAACAAAATGTTATTTAAAGGGAACATCAGCCTGGTGGGAGCCTATATTTTTGTGTCATAGTAAAAAGGGGGGGGATAATTTACAATGTAATGGGAAGCTGCCTCCCCCCACCCCTTGGGTGATTTAAAGGGAACTCTCCACGTCTCTGACTACAGATCCAGGGCCCCCCAGAGATGGCACACCAGTCAGAAGTCGACGGAGGCGTATTTATAAGAGGAAAGGGTGGTGAGCTGGGGGTGCCACGTGGTTGTGGGAACCCTGCCCCACAGAACCAAAGTTGCCTCCCAGGCCCCCGAACAAAGAGGAAGGAGTCCTGGCCGACTTATCTTTCTACACAGCATTTTCCTTTTCCACCCCCCGGGGTTAAGGTTGGGACCCACCGCACCGCATGGAGGACTCGAGGAAGGCCTGGCAGGGCCCAGCTCTGCCTGTGGCTCAGAGGCCTGGGCGGGCCGAGGGTGGCCAGGATTCAGAGTCACCAACGCTGACCAGGCAGAGCCTGGCTCAGTCGGGGGGTAGTGAGGGCAACGTGCAGTGTAAGATAGGGAGACCCCAAAAGCTAAAGCTTCTGGACGGGAGAAACGTCCCCCTGGAGGTGCTACTGAGAAAATGACTCTGCCTTGTCAGGCAGTCTGACCCACGCTGACATCATCTTACAGAAAACGGGGCTCGTCGATGATGTGGTAACTGGCAACTGCGACTACTGCTATTACTACTGCTACTGTCACCGGCATTGTTTACGGCAGACAACAGCACCGCTGATGACAGCTCTCCTGCTCTGTGGCTTACAGTACGCTGGGCGCCGAGCGCGGCGCTGAGCAGACACCCTCCCATTCTCCACTCACAACAGCCCGAGGAAGCGTTTCCGATTCCACGTACAGAGGAGGCACCCCATGCTTCCGGGAGCGAAGTGACCTGCCTGAGGTCACAGGGATAGTGGCAGACCTGGACCGGACCCAGGTCTGCCTGCCCTGACAGCCCGGACCCCCACACTGGACACGGCGACCTCGTGGACCTGCCCCGCGGCTTTGGGGAAATCGCTTCCCCACTCTGCCCCAAGGTCCGCACCTGTAAGACGGGGGCCAGCAGATCCACCCAGAGGAGGTGCTGTTCCTCTGCTAGCATTTTTGATAATTATGGATGGATATTGATGAATACTTAATGACACATATTACTATTAAATAATACTTGCTGACATAAATAGATAAAGAAGCTACCCTGACTTAGTTACTTCCAAAATGGACACGTTTTGGGGAGAAAAACAATTGATCCCTGCACGAGTTAGAAAAAGCAACAAACTAGGTGTCAAGAATCGCGAGTTTAGATTCTGAGCGTAACACTGATTTCCTGAGTAATTTCATCCACTTTATTTTTTTCTTTCCAGGCTTTACTCCACTGCCTTTCCTTATATGAATATCCTGAGGCCGTACAAAAAATAGCTACAAAGTACCATGATTCTTGATGCCATATAATTTCAAGGGATTTCATTGGAGGGCAAGGGGTTCAAGGACACCAAATAGCAAGAAGGGGAGAGAATCAGTCAAGCCAGAATCCAGGGAAGGGCGCCCAGGCCACCGAGGAAAAATGACTCGTCTCCACACTGTCACTCGGGTGGCTAGGCCAGCCCACAACCGAGGGCTTGCATCCAGCACACCTCAGGGTCTTGCTCAGCTCCGCCGAAATGGTCTGCCGCACAATTTGCCCTGCGTTTGGCCTTCCATTTCTAATCTGCTGCTTTCGACATTTCAGTCAGCGTTGCCAAGGCCGTGCGAAGCCTTCACCCAGGCCTCACTGCGATTGCTCACCCTCTCCCCCGAAGGTGCTCCCGCCCACTCCTTTCCCTCGGTGTGCAGAGGCCAGAGGGGCTGGCGGGCCCTGAGAGACCCCCCAAACCCGCTCACATGGACTCGTGCCCCTCCCCACCCGTGGCACACCGGTGCCATCAGAAGTGCCCATCATGCTCAGATGTTTCCAGTTTAACTGAAATACTAAAATGGGACAAACAGGAAGCATCAGACACAACTGCGGTAGTGACTTATTAATCATGAAAGCAGAATTTTAGTTGCATTTTAACCTTTTGCCAGGAAAAAAAAAAAACCAGCCCTGAGATGATGAAAGCCGTTGGTACAAATATGCTGCCGACATGTGTACAAGCTGACTTTTACTTTTAATTTAGAACTGAATTTGGTTCTAATGTTTCTGAACGATCCACCCGGAAAGACATCCATCAGGTCGGCCCACGTGAACCTGTCAGCTCTTCGTCACGGCAGCCGGGCCTGTTGGGAAAGCTCACGGGCTGCTGTCCGCTGAGACAGGAAAAAAATAGGAAATTCAGAGTGACCTCACAGGCCAAAGCGATAGGACACTCTTAAGAGGGTGCCAACGGTGAAGAAAACAACCCGGGAGGTAGGTTTACCTCGTTCACGTCTCTACAGATCTCCCACCACACCCCGGCCACGACGAACTGTTATCACACACGAAAAAAATCACAACAGTGGCTTGGAGCTGGACGGCCAATCAGGGCAAGCCTGCTTCTCGACATTAAATGATATACAAACACTCCAAGCATATCACAAAGAAGTCAGTGTTCAACAGGAGAACCAAAATGAGGAAGCAAACCTCCATCTGCTGAGGCGAAACGGCCAACCAGACATTTTTGTTTAATAGATGAAGGCTCTTCTGGCAAGGTCTCTTGTCTGCGTTGCCCCTCCCACGAACTCTAACAGACAATACCAGGGGCTAAAAAGCCCCTTTAAAACTGCTCCTTATAGTCTTAAAAAACAGAAGATGACCTGAAGTTTAGCAACGGATTGCCGCCTGATTCACAAAAGTGCTAGGATGCATACCTGGATACGTATTTCTAAACTTCAAGTCAGAGACTATTACTTTTATTTTGAGAACCCATGAGGAGTTCACCCCACCCTTCAAAATAAATGAGGACGTACCTAAAGGTGTCTGAGAAACTCACAGGTTTGCCATCGCTGCACCAAAGGAGCTGACTTCGACGTCACTTACAAAACACCAAGAGTAAATCCAAACGCATCATAAGCAAGACGAGCACTTGACCACCCTTCTCCCACGTTAAGGGCATAATTCCACACCAAACACTCCCCCACTCTTTTCTGCATCTCAGTGCCAGGTTGTGGCCCTGGTCCAAGGTGAGGAGCCCCGGGAAGACTCCGGTGGCCTAGGCATGAGTCCTCACCCTAAGTCCCAGCTATGAGGCTTTAGACAAGATATATACCACCGCCCTCCTCAGGTGCCTTACCTATAAAACAAGACAAGGCTGTCTATCTTATCACACATACACGGCTGAAGGAAAAAGGAGGTTACAGGTATGAAGAGACGAAGTCAGAAACACATCACTAATGGTAAGATACCATCTCCTTCTAATCTTTCAGAACAACCATGTTTCTAGCCAAGGGGTTTTCAACATTTTTCCTGGAATAAACTTCAGACTGCTATTTTGAATTAGGCTCCACCTCTCATCATTTCAGTGCACTTGCTTTTTGAGTTCTTAATCAAGTCACCAGTGTTCACTCTCTCCATTGAACAAAAACGGATTTCTTTACTCCATTCATCCTCTTTCCCGCCCATACTCATTCCCCATTCCGTCATTTAGGACTGAGAGCAACATGTTAACTTTAATAAGGAAGGAAACGCTTTAAAAAAAAATTACCCAGCACCAAGGAGGCTCCTTGGGCAGGTGGGACTCTGCACCGTGCAAGCAGCCTTTTTCTGCCTGGTGCCCGGTGGCTGCAGGTTGCTAGGGGCCGCAGCGGGCTTCTAAGATGGAAATATATTTGAGCCGACAGATAAAGTCCCAAGTGGAGTGGCCAGAAGAATTACAGAGGAGTCAGGGGAAGCAGGAGGATGCTGCGGGTGGCCAGCGTGCTCCGCTGTACGCCAAGGGCAGGCTCTGCTCCGTCTCCCCGCCTCGGGGTGTGTGACCCGAGAACTTCCCAGGGAAGGCCAGAGCGTTTCACTGACAGGGCAGGTGGGAGGACGCATGTACAGGGCGCACTTGTCCATTAAACACCTTCGGCCCCGAGCCGAGAGGAGCCCCCAGGGAACGAAGCAGGAGGCGCAGGCCTGGCGGTGGGGGCAGCCGAGCACTGAGGAATCGGGATGTTGGGAAGGGGAAGCAGGGCGCCCCCGCGCGCGCTTCTGGCGACCGTGTCGCCCGCGGGGGTGCGGGGCGAGCACGGCGCGAGACAGTGGCCCTGACAGCGTGCGTGAGGGCGCGCCGGCGGGGAGACCCTAGGGCTGAGGGCCCGCGCGCGAGTGGACTCGTTCGATCGGCCGCGCCGCTGACCCCACGATTCTGGGGTGGCGAGCCAGGCCGCATTCCGGTCCCGGGCTGAGGGGCTACCCATCCCCGGTGCTCCCCACTCCGAGACTCGGGATCCCGCTCAGTCACCTACCAGCCGAGCGCCGATCTCTTCCAAGCAGCGACTGTCGCGCTCCCTCGCCCACGATCTCTCGCTGCCTGTCGCCGACGGCTGTACTCTGGGCCCACGGTCGTCCCGCCCCACGATCGCCCCGCCCCGCCCTGGCCTCGGGCCCCACCCCTTTATCCTCTTCCCGACCGCCCCCGGGCCACGCCTCCCCTGGCGGCGGCAAATTTGCCTTCGTTTGTGCCTCCTACCTTTGGCCGCACCTCGACCCTTGGGCACGCCCACTTGCCAATCTAACCAATAAACTGGCACGTTTCAGTCCCGTCGTACCGCCCCTAGCAACGATTGGTTAATGAGACCTCGCTTCCAGAAATGGGCACTATTTCCGGACAATGTTTATAGTAAAGACATTGCTGGCCAGCCAGATTGACAGGCGGAGGCGGCCGGGGTTTGGTCTAACCACACTGGCGCTCTTGCCTTCTGGCAGTTTTTTTTACGGGTTGCGTTCTTCTGGAGGTTACGGGAAGTAAGAATCACTGCGCATGCGTGGGCACTCCCAACCTTGGACTTCAGTTACCTTGGAGACAGCGCGGCGTTCTCTCTGCCGGGCCAAATTCCCCCTCTTTGCTCGAGGCCTTGCCGGCTAAGGCAGGTGGGACGGAGGGGTGGGCGCGTGGAAAGTGGTGGTGGTGGTTGGGAACATTTTTATTGAATACTTACTCGGTGCTCAGCGCTGTAGAGTCCTTGAGCACTAGTAAGACAGGTTCTAGTTCCTGCCCTCGAGAAGTGTGGGGAGCCAAGGGCCTACACAGGTCAGGCCTAAGTGTTGAAACCCAAATCTGATGAGAGCCGGTGGATGGCGTGGTGCAACCCCTTCCCACAGTCAGAGAAGCAGCGTGGTGCTAGCACTGCGCCAAACATCTCCTCGGTGGGTTCGCAGGTTACAGAGCCAGAAGAAAGACTATAGCTTGACGTGAAGTGTGACTATGCACCAAGGTGTCAACAGTGTTTGTTTTTTTTCCAGAATATGGCAGTGGGGGCAAGGGGGGCAGTTAAGGAAAGTATGGATATTTTTTCTGTTTAAATATTTGCTCATCTGTATTTTCAATAGCCTGTATTTTATTTGTAATACAGAAAAACACCCCAAACTTTATAAGTTTGCAAAATGTAAAAGGTATACCCGCCCTTGGCTCCATCAGTGGTCCACACAGCAGGCAAGTGTGGTAACTGGCTTAGCAGTGGGGGCAGGTACGCCCCACCCAGACCTGGGAGTAAGGTATGCCCTCAGCACAGCTCTCTTCAGGCGGTTCTCAGTAGTTCACAGCCTATTTCCGGAGATCTGCATACGACAGATGTCTCCCTTGTTGGGGAGCAGGGAAGACCATTCATTTAGGGAGGGGTCGAAACCTCACAACTAAGGGCCTCACCCACTCTCTCACTCATGCTGTCCTTTGTTCGGCTGGCCCAACGGTTTTTTAAATTTGAATTTGAACGGCTGAGGGCAGAGCCTGCAGTTTCCCCCCTAGCCCCCGCCCCTGTTGTCTTACACCCAATATTTAACTTTCTGTCCTCTGTCTGACCCCTGGAGCATTCCGGGTTGTGGCCCTGGTAGAGCCTTGCTTCGGAGCTGAACAGTCTCTGGCGCATAAGCTGGCTGTGCTATTGATTGGCTTGCAAGATGGTAGGCAAGAAAGCTGGTGGCTCCTCAAGCTCCTTTCAGCTCCAGGGGTTTTCATTTCAGTGACTCAGGGAGAGGTGGAGCTTGGCCAGATAGCAGGTTACAGGTTGGTATCAGCAAGCCCGGATGTCGAGCTTGCCTCCTCTACCACCTGTTTGCCCCTGGGCACACCACTTCTCAGGAAAGACCTGGGCACAGGTCCAGAGTCTGCAGATGCTCCCTGGCTCGCCTTTGCCTTTTCCCTCTATCACCCATGCCTCCTTTAGGACACCCAGTGCCCACACACTTAACCATCTTCTCTTGACACTTCTCTGGGTCCCTGCCTGCCCACATCCACCTTATCAAGATCATCTGCCCTTAAATCTGTTTGTTAACACTAGTGTGTATTAGTGGGAGAGAGTGAATGTGATGACTCAGAACTGCAGCTCCCAAGAAGGAATTTCACAGCAGGCTGTAGGGGAGGAAGAAACCACTGCAGACTAGTGAGGAAGGGAGTACAGGGTAACAAAGCTCTCATAATTTCAGCTCTTTTTCTCAGGCCTTTCCAAACCCCACCACATGTGGGGTGAGGTGAGAAACAACAGCCCAACACCCACTCTGAGTGGGCACCATGGAATCTCTGAGCCTCGAAACGCTTGCCCCTTCTGGAAGGAGAGCTTCAGAGCAAAGTTACTTCCTCCCAGTCCAGCCAGCTCAGTCACAGACAACCTGAGGAGGCTTCCAGCCCTGAGTCACTTGTGCAGCTTCAGCTCCCCTTGAAGTAGAAATCAATGGGCACTTACTGGCTGACTCACACCTGGAGCAGCGATCCAGGTTCTCCTCAAGGGAGCATTCCCACGTCCCACCTCAGTGGTTCAAGTCTGAATATAGAAGGGGAAGACTGTCTCCTTCCAAAAAGAAAAGCAGCGTCTGTTTTTTGAGAGCTTACGAGAAAGAAACCAGACACTTCTAAGTGCTTTTTGTGCATAATGCCTGAATAGTCACTCTGGTCCAGGGTTTTCCACCCTGGCGCTATTGACACTTTGGATTGGATACATTTTGTAGCAGGGGTGGGGGTAGCTCTCGTATACATCATCTGGCCTCTGCTCACCAGATGCCATCACCCCTCCAAACCCAGTTGTGACAACAAAACGTGTCTCCAGACATTGCCAAATGTCCCCAAGGGAGCAAAACTGCCCTCGGTTGAGAGCCCTTGCCATCTGACCCCACCGAGTAGGTGCTGTTACTATCGTCCCCACTCCACAAGATGAGCAAACTGAGGCTCCTCAGAGAGAAGTAACTTTCCAAAGGTCATTTTGCTGCAACAGAAGACCTGGGATTCCAACTAGGTGTGACCCCAGGGTCCCTGCTGTCCTACGTACAGGATTCTACAGAGGGACTTTGGGTCTCAAGGAGCCAACTGCCATCGGTTCTGTAGAACAGTGACGAAGTGTGAGTAAATTTTGTGCATCAGCGAGAGAATGCTACCCTGGGGACAATTTTCCTTTTTCTGTTTGCTTTAGAGGAAAAGAAATTACATGCTGGTTTTTACTGCCCAAGCACAGTTCCCAGTGTCTGCCCATGTTTCGTGAGAGAGTGGCTCGTAAACCGTCTGAGTGTCTGTGGCCCGCAGGCCCCAAATTCCTGTGAGCTCCCGATGTTACACTTGAGAAGGACTCAGACGTGAGGCTGAGTGAGCTCAGAAACGGCTGGGGGGGGCATGCTCCTGAAGGAGATGCAGTTTTATGTCCCCCCTCAGGGGCTTCCCTGAGGCTGCAGCTAGGAGACTGTCACTGTCCTCCCCAGCTTGGACCCGGCGCACTGTCACCACCCGGTCTGGAGGGGCGGGGGCTGGGGGCAGGAGAGAAAATGGCTTCAGGCACTGGTGTCCTGGAGCTCTCTTCCCACTCTGCAAGCCGTGACAGTTTCGTGCTGGTAGCTCGACATCGAAAATGATGGGAGTATTTGTACCCCAGAAATGAGCAAACAGTATACACCGGGGCTGCCCACCCTCAACTGCGATGTTACACATTTACCCGCATACCGCTGCACACGGACTCTGGACCCTGGCTGTCCCCCGATGTGGGGGAGAAGAGGAGGTGCCAATCTCTGCCAAGGGTGGCGTTGCCAGGATGGGGGTCTCCGTGGGGGCACTTGGCAAAATCGACCTTACCCAGACCCGGTCCTAGACACACCTGTCTGAGACCCTTCCCAACTTGGAAGCCTTCTTAGGGAGCCCTGGGTGAAGACTTGACTCGGATTCCTCCCACTTCCTGATTGGTTATCCCCTTCTAGCTCATCTCTCTGCCTCCAGTCTCCTCTCGTGCCACCCTCCGCCCTCCTGGTGGATTTCATCCTCCCAAGAGACCACTTAGGTGATATGTTCCACCCCCAGTTTCCCCACAGCTGCCCCCCTTTAGCTTCTTCCTCTCAACCCCCAAGTGTGACCAAGTCTCTGCAGCCTGAAAACAGACAAATAAAGAAAGAATCCTCCCTCCGTCCCGGCTTTCCCTGACACTGTTGGCCCAACCTCTGTCCCCTCTCCGCTCCCAGACTTCTCGGTTCCCCTTGTGTCTGTTTCACCTGCCACTTGCATGTTCCCCTCACAGTCTGGTTTCTGCCCACCGCTCCTTCCCTCCATGGACACCCACTGATTGCCTCCTGGTCAGGTGACCTCATCTCAGCTCTCAGCTGCCGTCAGCCACAAACGTGATGCTTCGGGCACCTACCATGTCAGGCCCTGGGGAGGGGGGTGTGGAACCTTCAGACCAGTCCCTGCCCTTTGGGGGCTTCCACTGTCGGGGGGGGGTGGACCTTGAATAAGTGGCTACGAGAACTTAAGTCACTTCAGGTGATGAGGGGATGGGTAGAGTGTCCTGTATCGGGCAGGCTCCCCCCCGCCCCATGGAGGCAGAACTCACTCTGAGTTTTTATACGTGGAATTCGTTTTTTTTACATTTTTATTTATTTATTTTTTAAGATTTTTATTTATTTCTTTTTAGAGAGGGAAGTAGAGAGAGAGAGAGAGAGAGAGAGAGAGAGAGAGACATCAATGTGCGGTTGCTGGGGGCTGTGGCCTGCAACCCAGGCATGTGCCCTGACTGGGAATCTAACCTGCGACACTTTGGTTCGCAGCCCGCGCTCCATCCACTGAGCTATGCCAGCCAGGGCTGGAATTAGTTTTTAAAGGGTGAACAGTAATAGTTCTTTTTCTTTTTCTCTTTAAGGATTTAAAAAAAAATCCTCACCTAAGGATATGTTTTATTGACTTTCGAGAGAGAGGAAAAGGGAAGGAGAGAAATATCGATGTGAAGAGAGAGAGACATCAATTGGTTGCCTCCTGTACCCCCAACCTAGGCATGTGCCCTGACTGGGGATGGAACCCGCAACCTTTGCTGTGTGGGATGATGCTCCAACCCACTGAGCCACCCAGCCAGGGCCATCCATGGAATCTGATGCAAGGATTGGTCACACAGAGGATGGAAGAGCCGAGAAGCTCAGCAGGAGGGGATGGCAACATAACCAGGAGTCCCCTACTTCCCTAGGGTGGAGGGACTTCAGGGGGAAGCACTGTCGTCAGTGGGTGGAGGCAGGGGTCACCTGGAAGTAACTGGAGCCACCGAGGAGGCACAGTGATGTCCATAGACACCACTCAAGACCAAGAGGGCTGAAGATGCTCCTTTCCTTCCACCCCCTGGTCTCATGCCCGAGTTTCTCATTGGCCCGGGAGGCTGCAGGGGGTGGTCACCCGCAGTACAGAGCAGAGCAGAGCAGAGACAGTAGGACCGATGGGAGGGTACACGACCCAGGACTAGCACAGTGTGGGGTAGGAGAGGGTAACGGGATGGGGACTAACCTGGTGGAGAGGGCTCGGAGAAGGCCTGGAAGGGGAAGGGGAGAGCTGGAGGGGAAAAGATTCTCCGCGGTCACTGGCACTTTTTACTGAATGTATTTGGGTGACATTGGTTAATAAAGTAATACAGGTTTCAAGTATATAATTCTATAATACATCATCTGTATATTGTATTGTGTGTGTATATGTGTGTTTTAAGATTTTATTTATTTATTTATTAAAAGATTTTATTTATTTATTTTTACAGAGGGAAGGGAGGGAGAAAGAGAGAGAAAGAGAAAGGGGGAGAGAGAGAGAGAGAGAGAAACATCAATGTGCGGTTGTTGGGAGCTGTGGCCTGCAACCCAGGCATGTGCCCTGACTGGGAATCGAACCTGTGACACTTTGGTTCACAGCCCGAGCACAATCCACTGAGCTACGCCAGCCAGGGCTTGTATGTTGTATTGTGTTTTTTTAAGACTATTGTTTAGAGCTGTGTTAGGTTCACACTGAAGTCGAGCAGAATGTACAGAGATTCCCCATAAGCCCCCATGCCCCCTCCCATACACAGCCGCTCCCACTACCAACATCCCCCACTGGAGCGATTCCTTTGTTACAAATGATGAACCTGCATCGACCTATTGTATCACCCCAAGTTCATGGCTCACATTAGGGTTCACAAACGTATGATGACATGTAGCCAGCATCATAGTGTCACACAGAGTATTTTCACTGCCCTGAAACTCCTCTGCGCTCTGCCTATTCATTCCTCCCTCCCCTCTCAACCCGGGGCAGCCAAAGGGCTTTTTACTGCCTTCGCAGGGATAACTAAACTGTGATCCATCCAGACGATGAAATGTTATTCAGTGCTAAAAATAAATGAGCTGTAAAGCCATGAAAAGACAGGGAGGAATCTTAAAGGCACATTTCTAAGTGGAGGAAGCCAATCTGAAAAGGCTGCATACTGTACGATTCCAACCGTATGGCATTCCGGAAAAGGCAAAACTATGGACACGGTGAAAAGATTGCTGACGTTTTGGAACAATCCTCTTCCTGACGCTTTGGAGAAAGTGTGTTTTCTGTTTCTGTTTTTTTTTTTTTTCTCTCTCTCATTCTTAAAGACTGAGGCACTCCCCAGATTTCAATCCCAGCCCCCCCCTTCTCTGCACATTCTCCCTAACAGTTCTCATCCCCCCCCGACTACCTCTAATCATTCAGCATACATGAGTCAAATACCGATTATGTGCCAGGTGCCTGATTAGATCCCGGCGACAGAGAGACATGAGTGAGTCACGAGGCCTGCTCTCAAGGAAGGCGATGGACAAGGTTTCAATGCAACGTGGGGGGTAGAAGGAAGCCCTGGGTGAGGTAAGAACACATATGAATGATCAAAGAAGGCTGCCTGGAGGAGGTGATGCCCAAGCTGACTGCTGCCAGGTACACTAGCAGTAAGCCAGATGAATGAGGCAGGAGGGACATTCCAGCAAAAGAAATAAAATGGGAAAAATGCAGCCCTTGGCTGGCGTAGCTCAGTGGATTGAGCTCAGGCTGCGAACCAAAGTATCGCAGGTTCGATTCCTAGTCAGGGCACATGCCTGGGTTGCAGGCCACAGCCCCCAGCAACCACGCATTGATGTTTCTCTCTCTCTTTCTCTCCCTTTCTCTTTCTCTCTCTTTCTCCCTCCCTTCCCTCTCTAAAATTAAAATAAATAAATAAATAAATAAATAAATAAAATCTTTTTAAAAAATGGGAAAAATGCATGGAGACAAGGGACACGCGAGGTCTGTGCTGAAAAAGTCCAGCCCTCTTCATATAACAAGAACGTTTTGTGTGACATCAATGTAACCTGGCGGCCAAGGAGAGTGGACTGGAATGCGCACGTGTAAACAATGACAACTTCACCATAGTAGTCAGTGGTGACGGCAGTTGAGTGAACAGGTGTACTGTGTGGCCGTTGCATTCAAAGTGAGCAAATAGAGCGACGACTCTGCATCGAATTTTGTGTGAAGCTTGAACACTCCTCCAGGGAAACTATTCGGATGATTCAGTACGTTTGGGGGACGATGCAATGGGTGCAGCTCAAATAAAAGTGTGACACACGCTTCAGAGATGGTTGAGAATCTGTTGAAAAAAGTGATCCACATTCTGGAAGGCCTGCAACAAGCAGAACACCTGAGAACGTTGAGCGTGTACCGGCTGCAGTCAGCAAAGATCGGTGAGGGCGGAAGAAGCTGTGCTACGTGTGATTTTGACGCAATATCCGGGCAAGAAACATGTGGCAAAATTTGTTCTGTGACTTCCGCTACCAGAGCATAAGGAACATTCTGCTGCAGTTGCTAATGACTCCATTCAAACCACGACCAACGAACCAGATTACCTCGAGACGGTCAAAACCGGAGATGAGTGGTGTCTCTACGGCTCTGGTCTGGCTACGAAGACCCAGGAGTCCCAGTGGAAGTCGCCTGGTTCTCCAGGACCGAAGACGGCGCAGCGAAGGCATGGCAAAATCGCAGCAAGATTAAGACCAAGTTAACTGAGGTTTTTGGTTGGGAAGCTGTGGTCCATCACAAGTACACCCCTCCAGGCCGAACAATTAGTGAGGAGCACTAACTACGTCAGTGTTCTTTGTCGGTTGCAATAGGACGAAAACGGCTGCAGCTGTGGGCAGCTGGTGACGGGCAGCTTCATCACCACAGCGTACCGGCTCATGCATCGCGTCTTGTGCAGAGATTTTTGGCAAAACATCAAATCACCAGTCACCCACGTGACTCACCCCTGCCTACAGCCCAGATCTGGTGCCCTGCAACTTCTGGCTTTTCTCAAAACTAAAATCACCTTTTGAAAGGGAAGAGATTTCAGACCATCGATGAGATTCAGGAAAATATGACGGGGCAGCTGATGGCGATTGGGAGAACGGTGTGAGGTCCCTACTTTGAAGGGGACTGAGGTGTCATTGTCTTGTGTACAATTGTTTCTTGTATCTTCTTCAGTTAGTGTGTCTGTTTTTCCTATTACAGGGCTGGGTGCCTCCTGGACATTTGGGGGAATTGGGAGGAAAAGACAAGGGACGGAGTAGGAGAGGTCCTCAGGCTGGCCCTGCAGGATCGTGGAGGGCCTTGCAGTCCGTACGTAGTAGACCAAATGGGGGAAGGACAAGTAACCTTTCTAAACTGGAGCTCTAGAGACACTTCTCTGCAGTGTGAATGGGTTGTGCGTGAGGGCAGGGGTGCAGGCTACAGTTTAGGAGGACAGCTGTGAGGCTTTGCAGCAAACCAGGTGACAGGTGACGGAGGCTGCACTGGGGCAGCGCAAGGGGCTGGGGTGCCAGCGTAGATTAGCAGAACACAGAGAGATTCAGAAACGAGAAAATAAGGCAGATGACAGGGCATGGATGGAGGCCGGGAGGGGCGGGTCTGGGCTGCCGCTGCTGAGGTCAAGCACCATCTAGGGAGAGAGGTTTGGAAAGAAGAGAAGTGTCAGCTTTGGACACAGTGTATCCTTCTGGGCTGTTGACAAATCAACACTCTCCTCTCTGACCTCCAATCTGAATTCTGAACTAGAATTCCCAGGGTAAAGCATTTCCACTTCTAGCCACCTGCCATCTCCAGCACCACGCAGTCCCCCAGGCGTGTTCCTCGCCCACCTCCCTCTGTGACAGACATCACCGTGGGGCCCAGGGGGCCTCACTGACTCCTTGCGCCATCTCCCCCAAGCCGTGTTGATCCCAGCCCGGAGCACCCTTTGCGTCTGTGGCCCCCTGGGTCTCCCCTTTCTGCCAGCACCTGCGTGGTGTCTCACCGTTTCCTCTTGCTTCCTGTCCTTTCCATTCCAGTCCTTCCTGTTCTGTTCGTCACCCCCTCGCTCCAGACTTTCAGGGCTCCGCACTGCCTGCTGATACATGCAGGCTTGCTGTCTGGCTCTCAAGGCCCTGGCACAGTCCAGCACCGACTTACTCCTTGCTCTCGCTTTTCACGGCCTCCCTGCAGACGCCCTTCTGTACTGACTACTCACCATTGCCTCGGACCGCCGCGCATTGTACATCCAGACCACAGGCTGGATGTGGGCCACAGGCAGGCTCCATGAACTGCCTGCCCTGTTTCTCTTAACAAGCAGTAGGCACCTTGTGGGCAGCTTATAATCATCGCATGGTGAGTTGGTGTTTGGTGTTGAACTGAATTGGCTAAAAAAAAACCATTCCTCCGATCGAGAGCCTACCGTAGCTTCCTATTGCTAAACACTGCAGAAGCCTGCTCCTGTGGCTTCCCAGGTTTCGCCTTAGGCATCTAGCCTTGAGCTCCCACTGTTTCCCCAAATACGTCCCACGCTCAGTTTCAACTCTATGCTAGAAGTGTGAAAGATTTGTAAGTGAATAAAATACATCTTCCTTGCCTTCCCTTCCCTTGCTACTAGAAGGATGAGCTATGCATACTAATAGCTAATATAAAACTAGCAGTCGGATTTTGTTTGTATCGGTAACCTGTGCAGTGTTAAATGCTTCCCCAGACTCCCTTGCAGCTAGAGTGGCCACGTGACAAAATTCTTCCCAGCGAGATGTGCATGGAAGTCCTGGGTGGGGCTTCAGGAAAAACTTGCTGAAGAGGGCCAGCCCAGCTGGCACATGCCCTTTTGTTTGATCATCCTCCTCAGTGTGGAATGCGGACCCGATGCCAGGAGGTGTGGTGGCCAGTTTTGGAACCTGGAATGATCGCCTCATTCTGTGCAGGCAGAGCAGAAAGCTAGATGGGCTCAGGGCCCCTGCTGGCCTTGCGAAACCGGGATACCACCAGGGACTGCCCACGCCCAGCCTCCGGCGACATCATGAATGCACTGCCGCTGGGTTCCTGTAACATGCAATGCTGACTGGTACGGGGAGATGTGTAAAATTTATATAACCTGAGAATTCCCAACAGTGAAGAATGGTCCCAGAATGAAGTCACACTGTATCATGCCTTAATATGTAAATGAGCTTTTGATTATGAAGGATTGTGGAATGTGTGGAAACCAGGTCGGTTGAGAGCGCCACTCCTATTTTCTAAGGAACCTCACCTGGAGAAAGCTGTGGAAAAAGATGAATGACTTCATGGGCTGGGGAGAATGCCAGAAATGTCATCCAAGGACTACGTGACTTCCTTGCCGATGGGCCGTGACACTTCTTTGTGGATGGGCCGATCAGGACCAAGATGTTTTTACCCAGTGACGATCCCAGATGCTCAGATTAGGAAGAGGGAAAACCCAGGTGTTCAAAGGCAGAGATTAGAACAGATGTCAGTCTGGGCTGTCGTAAGATCTGTGTCATCCTTACCGCTTCCCTGCGAACCACAGATTCCCCGGGGGGGGCATGTGGTCCCCCGTGGAGCACAGGCAACACACGGAGGTCCCCAGCACTAAATACTCTGGAGCTCGTGCAGAGAAAGTTGTTGTCTCTCCAGTTCTTTCCTTTCACGTGGTGCATTCCTGGAAGAGTCGTTGTGTGCGTCTGCGCGCATTTCGGGAGAGTGCGCTTCTCCCACCTGTGGCCTCGTTGCTCCTCTTTGAGGGCAACTGTGCTTACTAGCTTCTTGGGTATTTTTCCAGATAGGTTTTATGCATTTACAAACACATAAATTCATAGAACCTCTTTTTAAAAATTACTAGAAGCACGCTATACACAGTTTCTTTGTACCTTGCTTCTTTTACTTTGCATACTAGCGAGTTCCCATGCAGTACACATAAAGCCGCCTCACCCTCCTCCATCGTGCGGCTGGTACACAGCTTACCTGGTCCCCTGCTGATGGGGCTTACCTGATTCCAACCACTTCCTGTCGTAAGAATTGTTGCAGAAAATATCCTTGTACCTATAATCATTTTGAATATTAATTCACCTGTGCACCCGACAAATATTTACTGGGCCACTGTCACTCGGCAGGCCAGCTCTAGGCACCGGGGATGGAGCAGTGAACACAACAGACCTTGCACCGCGGGGTTCCCACAGAAGAAAACCCTGGAAGCAGGTCAGCAGGTCCGGCTTCAGTCCTTCTAATGAAGTCAAGAGGAGGCTCTCACTTTGCTGAGGAAGTCTCGCGATGTTAGGGCCAAGGTCCTTGACACCTCTCTCGACCTCCTGGTAATCTCTTTAAGGTAGACTGCTCGGGTCAGGATTAGAATCTCTTGCGGGCCACGGGGCCCAGCTAGAGTTTAATAACAACGTTTGGTTTTTACTGGATTTATTTTGACATAGCAAGTGATACTGATGTTCCACCTAATGTAGCATCAGAATACAAAGTTTCCATTCAACGTGTGAATGGAAAGGTTCTTTTCAAGATAATTTAAGTTAAAAGAAAGTGTGAGTCTCCCTGGCTGATGTGGTTCAGCAGATGGGGTGCTGGTCGGCGAACCCCAATACCGCAGGTCCGGGCACATGCCTGGGCTCTGGGCTGGGTCCCCGGTTGGGGGCGGTTGGGGGCGTGCCAGAGGCCACTGATCCCCGATCGATGTTTCTCTCGCTCCGCGGGTTGGGTGTTTCCCTCTCTCCATTCCTTTCCCTCCACCTAAATAAAAATAAATAAATAAATAAAATAAATAAATAAAATCTGAAGAAGAAAAAATGTGAGTCAGTTTAAGGAATGTTACGTAAATAATAACACAGGAGGAATTTGGAGGTGGAAAATACCCAGGGGCTGATATTCAGATGACTGAGGCCAGGAAACTGCTGGTGTAAACAGAGCCGGCAGACAAGGGGCGCCCCTTTATCCCGTAGCTGATCTTCATTTTTGTCTCCTCACTCATCTTTGGCATTGAAATAAGTCTCGCCTCGATATTTCTTCCTAGGCGGCTTGTTATTTGTCATTGATTATTTTTTATTTGCTTGATAATTCTGTTGCTTCCATTTCACCGAGTTTTGGATCCTGAGAGGGATTTTTTGTTTATTAATGAACTGTTATCAGTAAGTATTCTCTCGGAAAATCTCTTTCTCCTGAATTCCCCGGATGCCCCAGCCTCTTTGTCATCCTCGCTGGCTCCTTGGAGGTACTTGGGTCCGCCTCTGCCAGGAGCGTTCGTTCAGGCAGCAGCCTTAGTCAGATGGTCATAGTCTGGCTGGGGCTTGCTCAGTGATTCTCTGAAAATATAACGTGATGAAACGGCCAAGCCCAAGTAGGTGTTCAAGGAGATTCCAAAGCCGGAACCTTCTGAACGGTCCTAACCGCCACCAGTGGGCCTGTAATTAACCCGCAGCTCGTTAGCTGAAGACAACGAGCTTGGTGGTGGGATAGATGAGTGCTTTTCTTACATGGGTGCTTTGTGCCAAGTGGGTGGTGGTAAGTTGTTAGTACGGCTTGTCAGCTGTGGTCAGAGGGTCAGGGGTTGCCTCAAGGCCACAGGCAGAGAACGTCCGTGGTAGGACGTAAGGAGGGCCCAGGATCCAAAGCAGGGGGACTGTTGGGGTCGGGGCAAGCAGAGCTGTAGGCACCAAAGATGCCTCTGGGTGCTTGGACGTGAGAAACAGTGAAAAGTAAGGCCATCCATTAGCAGTTAAATTTTCAAGCTTTGAAATCTGACGGCGTTTAACCATGAGTCAGCTATTGAGGACTTACCGTGTATCAGGCACCAATGTTTTTAAAAAGATTTCATTTATTTATTTTTAGAGAGGGAAGGGAGGGAGATAGAGAGAGAGAGAAACATCAATGTGCAGTTGCTGGGGGTCATGGCCTGCAACCCAGGCATGTACCCTGGCTGGGAATCGAACCTGCAACACTTTGGTTCACAGCTCATGCTCAATCCACTGAGCTATGCCAGCCAGGGCCAGGCACCAATTTAAGAATTTTTTTTAAGGATTTTATTTGTTTTTAGAGAGCAGGGAAGGAAGGGAGAAAGAGAGGGAGAGAAACATTGATGTGTAAAAGATATATCGATTGGTTGCCTCTCACATGCCCCCCACTGGGGACCTGGCTGGCAACCCAGACGTGTGCCCTGACTGGGAATCAAACCATTACCTTTTGGTTCGCAGGCTGGCACTCAGTCCACTGAGCCACGCCAGCCAGGGCTTAAGAATTTTTCAAGTACGAACTCAGTAGTTCTCAACCTGTTTGGCTCACTCCTAAAATTTTGGGGAGACCCCCAAAGAGCTTTTGTTTCTGTGGATTATACCTGGCAGTGTGATATTTAATGGGGGAGAAATCCTGATTTGTAGCATTTGCCGACTCCCAAGGTGTAAACACTTCTACTGTGGTCAATTTCAAGGTTCCGACCTGACATCATGCAATGTGAAGTGTGAAGGGAGATGCCCAGTCAGCTCTCCCAAGCTGGTGCAAGCTGACTCCATCCAGTACACTGCTGGAGCATTTATCGATATTTAAGGTATGAGAAGTTAACACTGAGAAAATGAAAAAATATACATTCATTAGAAATACCAATAACAAACCCATTACATGTTAGTATAAATAACAACCTGTGTGAAAATAACTATATTTTCCAACATAAAAAATATTTAGTTAAAAAAGATGACTTTTTAGGCCTTGGCCAAGTAGCTCAGTTGGTTAGAGTGTTGTCCCGATACACCAAGGTTGTGGGTTCAACCCCCAGTCAAGGTACATGCAAGAAGCAACCAATGAATGCAACAACAAAATAAGTGGAACAACAAATCACTATTTCTCTCTCTTACTTCCTCTAAAATCAATCAATAAAAAATTTTAAGGGACTTTTAAAAATATACGTTTGCAACCCCCTTTAATATCTAGTTTAATTAAAGACAGCTGGATTCATACATCTTCTGCATTCAGTCTGTTGTGATGTTACACATCGTGTAGTCTGTGGGTAGCACTGTGGAGCAATAAAGGTGAATAATGTCTTACTATTACTATGAAAATAGCTTTGACCTTATGGACACCCAGAAAGCGTCCTGGGGACTTCTAGGGGTCCCTGCACCACATGTTGAGAATTGCTTTACTAATGCATTTAATTTTCCAAACAGCCCAAAGAGGTCAGTTTCTAATTATCCTGATTTTACAGATGGGGAAACTGAGGCACGGGGCAATTAAGTAACTCACTCAAGGGCACTTAGCTCGAAAGTGGCCATTGGAATCCCAAGTCAGTCTATTGAGATGGGGACTGAGTTGGTGACTGTCACTTACTAAATGTGTGATCTGGGGGGGGGGGGAGCGGGGAGTCAGCCTCTCTGAGCTTGAGTCACTGCCATTTGGTTAACCCATTAACATCCCCTGGGCTGGATTAGACTTGACTTCCTCTGTGATGGGCTCCTTACCTGGGCACCCTTAGCATTCTCTCTCTTTTCCTGCCCACGGGGCACCATATCCCACGCGACTGTGGCAGTGTTTACGCGTTCCCTTCAGACTCTGCGCTCCGTGAGGGCAGACGCCACATCTGCCATAATTACCATCGTCTCACTGGGGTCCGGAACAGGTGCTGGGAAACCTTTGCTGGAGAAAGAAAGGCATTAAATAAATGCAGGTGGCGGGCTGCAGTCCATCCTCCTCCGAGTTCCCTGTGGCTCCGGGAAGGGAGCGAGGGGCAAGGACAGTGCAGGAGGAGGGCACTGCGGTGCACTTGTGTCCACTTGTCCAAGCCTGTCACATCGCTGTGATCGCGGAATTGATCACACACTAAGAAAAGCCTCCTCCTAAATTCTGCAAAGCGTTCCGATCATCTTTTTGCCTGGAGTCACTTCTACTCAATGTGCCTGACCCCTTGGCCCGGAGATATTCAGTTTAGCAGTCCCTCCAGATAGACTTCATCCTTCTAGAAAATTCCGCACCTCCCCCTGTGCTGCTGAGGGGGTAGGGTGGGGGAGCTCTCTGCTTTTCCTTTATATCCTGGGCTTTGTAAGTTGTCAGCAACTTCCCGACCCTTTTCTAGAAGAGTTAAACCTCTGTGTCTCGTCACCTCTAGCAGGGGGCAAGCGTGAAAGAGAGGTGTTGCTCTTGTCCAGGTGGCCCACACCACCGGGCACCTAATTAATGGCTGCACCTCTGAGGCTGGGACCCTGGGGAGAAAGCGGCCTGGCAGGTGGGGAGAGTCAGATGGGGGCCGTCTCCATGGCCTGAAGCCACTGAGCTTCCTCTTTCGCTCTCCCTACGGTCCTTTCCAGCAGTGACCTTCTAGGATTCTCAGAAGCCCCCGCCGAGGAGAAGTGTGATTGCGGGGGAGGGAAGGAGGTAGCTCAGAGGCGATCAGCCAGGATTCTGCCTGGAAGGTCATGAGGCTGACCTCCGGCACCAGAAACCTTTAACAAGATGCAAAAAGGAACTGAGAAAACAGCCAGGAGCGGGCTCGGCTTGGAGTTCCTGGAATTCTGCTTCGTGTGTGAGCTTCCAGCGGCAGCCACAGCACAGCACCGCGGACAACAGGAGATGAGGACGGGAAGTGAGAGGGTGGGTGGAGCTGTGACAGACGGGCCTGACAGCTCTCCCAGGCACTGCCAGCCCCGCAGGCTGGCTCCGGGTTTCCTCTGGGAGCTGACCTGGGTCTGCCCAGGACCTCACCCACGAGGGGGGGGGCGGCTGCCTGCCCACTGAACCAGAGGCCAGCCGGCTCACTGCGCCAGGTCCTCTTCCCACCCAAGCTCTCTCTCTGCCCACCTGGTCCAGAGCAGGCAACCAAAGGGAGGCTGTTATCTCCAGAAGGCCATCTTTAAAACATGACCCTTACCCAGGAAGGAACACATGATCCCACGCCCATTTTAATGATTTGCTAGTTGTCATCCCGGAGGGCACTGCGGCCTGGCATGGGCCACGGGACTGATGGATTTCAGTTTGGGGGGGAGGGCGGTGGTGGCGGAGGAGGAGAGAGCAGGAAAAGCAATGCAGTCGGGGTGGGGGTGGGGTCCTTAAGGATGAGGTGCATACTGGGATCAGAATTGTTCCCCAAGTTTGCAGACAACTCAGGGACCCCATTTCCTCCCTCCACCCAACATCGGCGTGGGTGATCTTGCTAAAAATAGAAATCAAGGGTAGCCTTGGTGTCTTCTTCTCACACCGCATCACAAGAGCCATTCACATGCCTGTCCCATCCAGCCTGAGAGCTCCTAGAGGACAGAAGGTTGGGGTGTATGTGCTCCCCTCTGTATCCCTGAGTCCTGCACTGGGTCTGGCACACGGGGAGGGTCCAATAAGCATTACATGAATGAATGAATGAATGAGTGAATGAGGAACAAAGCTGTAAGTGTGGAGACTGCAGTCAGGCCTGGGATGTTGTTGAGAGGAGGCAATACAGCCAGAAGGAGCTAAAAGCAAAGGCGGATTGGGGAGGGGAGTGGGTGCACGGTACATACATACGGTTGCTGCTTTGTTTTAAGGGCTTAGAGCAGCTACCTCCTCCTCCCTCCCCTCCCCTCCCCTCCCCTCCCCAACAGCTGCCCTGGTCTCTAAACATTGAGATAAGGTGGTTAATCTACCCATTCAACAAATATTTATTGAGCGCCTGCCGTGACAAGCCCTGGGTTCTGAATAACTAGAAAGGAGACAGACCTACACGTTCGCCTGCCTCCGTCGAGTGCCAATAAATAGGTCATTCCAATGAGCTGTGGCAAGCTCTGTGAGGCCTCACGGAGCTGGGGCAACTGGATCATCTGTGATCGTAATGGAGATGCTTTTGAGACTTAAAGCGATAGTTGCAGGTTGAGTTCTCCAGGAAGCAGATTCTGAGAATGAGACTGCGTGCAGAAGAATCATGAGGACCGGCACCCGTGGACAGGAAGGGACGGAAGCCAGACTGGACAGAGGGAGAGCTTGAGGTGTGACTCAGCCTTCACGCAGGCCTCCGTCAACCCCACGTCAACCCCACGGGGGAGCCCTGAGCTGAGACGGCCCTTCAGCCTCGCCTGCAGCGGGGCAAGGGGGGCCTGGCTCTCCTACCACCGCGGTGATCCCTTGTTGGCTACTGGCTGCCTCTGGCAGGAGGTGTGACCTTGGGTGAGGCTGTTTTCTCCAGTCCCCAAAGAGGGCTGACAGCTGAAGGCGACTTCTGGCAGCACTCCTGACAGCTGGGGATTTGGGTGGTGCCCCGCAGCATGTGCCACCGGGGCGCTGGTGACAGCCACGGGCAGCCCGTCGGTGTAAACCAGGCTGTCCCAGGTGCCCACAGCCGGAGCACCTGCTGGGCCTTTCGGCTGGAACCCTGGGCCAGCGCGGGGTGCGTAAGGCTCTGGGTGACAGGAACAAGTTCAAGGCTAGTTCAGTCTGCAACCTTTCCATCAATCTCTCTCCTCCTTTCTCACCCACTTCCTTTGCTTTTCAGGACTCGATGTGGCCTTCGCATGCATTGCTTCATCCCCTGCATATGCTTATCCTGTCATTTAATTTGCAGCGACGTGGGTGTAATGATAACCTTATCCCCACATCCAAGCGATCAGGGAGTCCTCTCACTGTTACCTCCAAAACAGCCCCAAACATTCCTCTCCCTGCCCTCACCACCCCCACCCGGCGCACACCACCCCTGCCTCTCTCCTAACTGCTGGCGTGGATTTGGTTGTGAACCTAAGTGGCCCACGGCGTGAAGCTGCTGAGAAGACGGGTGACAATATGAATGACAACAAGAAGGACAACAAAAAGAGAACCCTGGAGGAGCCCCAGGTGGAGCACACGCACTAAAAGTCTCCAGGGGGGCCAAGTCTGAGGTGCAAAATATCAGCGCGTGACCTTCGTGTTCAGGCTCTTGTGTCTCAGGGATAAACGGAGAGGCGGGAGGGACAGTGGTTAGTGGCGTGGCCCCTGAGGTCAGACTGTCCAAAGGCCAGCTTCTTGATTTCTGTCTTAGTGTCCTTCTCTGTCAAACCGGGTGGTGATAACAGAACTATTGCAGAGGGTTGTTAGGAGAAGTAATAAGTCACACGGGTACGACATTCAGGTCGGTGCCGGGGGCACGCAGGAAGTGCTCGTCCGGGGCTGGCCGGCGGCTTGAGGAGCTGCTGCTACCTTGGTCCGCATTCAGCCCGGCGGAGGTGGTGGTTGTCGGCGCCCCTTCCAGTCCCTGTCTTCTTTCCGTTCCTGTCTCTAACGCCCTCGGCCCCACTCCCACATGAAGTCACGTATCCATTCGACAAGTATGTATCAGGTGCCTACCCGTGGACCGCGCACTGATCTCTTGTTTGATTCTTCTACACCCCACAAGTCCCCGAGCTGGTGAACAGGCTGCCCCGCGCTTGCTTTTGCCAGAGTTCGGGGGCTCCGTCCCCTGCACTTTCCTGTTGACGCTCAGGGTCACCTGGTGGAAGGCCAGCTTCTGTGGGGCTCAGCTACCCCTCTCCTACCTTTTGGACCTTGCTCTTGAACTCCAAAGGGCTCAGCGGGAGAGGAGGCCCTTTGCGGCATGGAACCTGCCCTCTCTCATGTGGCTGCGTTCGCCACGCGGTTCTGACCTTGGCCGTGGCCTTCTGTACTCCTGGCCTCTGCCTCCTCCTCTTGGGTGTCCCTCCCAATCACAGGAAGGCCCTGGAAAGAATGAGGGAGATGGAAACCAGACAGAGCAGGGGGCGGGGCAAGCGGAAGACAGGAGTGAGGCCAAGTGAGACGAGGGGAGACGGAAGGGAAGAAGGGGGAGAGGGTGTTGGTGCTGGTGCCCTCATCCCTGTAACCTCTCCCTGAGCTCAGTACTGTTGTCACCCCCGTTTCAAAGGGGCGGGAGTCAAAGGCGAAGATGGCTTATGAAACTCACCCAGAGCCTTATGGCTCATCAATGGCAGAGCTGACATTCAAACTCAAAGGCGCCCTGGAAGGAGAAGGGTGCAAAAGTCCCAAAGGGGCCCCGGCCGGCGTGGCTCAGTTGGTTGTGGACCTAAGGGTTGCAGGTTTGATTCCTGGTCAGGGCACATACCCAGGTTGCGGGTTGATCCCTGGGTGCGGTGTGTACAGGAAGGCAACCGATGGATGTTTCTCTCTCACATCTCTCCCTCTCCCTCTCTCTCTCTCTCTGCCTCTTTCCTCCCTTCCTCTCTTTGAAAGCAGTGAATATAAAAGTCCCAAAGGGGCATTCTGAGGGCAGGTGCCTGGCATGTACCAGGTAGGCAAGGAACAGTGTTGAGTGGACAGTGGTGTCGGGGGTAGGGGCTGGAGGCTACACACCGGCTCTTTACAGATCCCTGGTGTCCGTTGGCACCAGCCAGCGAAGCCTCTGATCTCCCCGCCCAGCAATTCCTCGGCCGCCTTGGCCAGAGGGAGGCCTAGACTCACCAGTCCTGTGTCGGCTCTGCCTACACCATGCGTGCGAGGAGGAGGTGGCTGCTGTGTGGGCACAGCTCGACACCGGCCGCTTCCCAGCCCTGGGACCTGACGCGAGGAGGCACTCGGGCTCACTTTCCTCCATCGCAACACGGGAGCAGTAGTTCCCGTGGCGTGGGGTCGAGGTGAAGGGGAAATCGCACAGAGGGCAGAGCCCCGCAAGGCAGGGGGGTGAGAAACAGACAGTTATCATTACGGGCCCTGGTCACCAGCTCTACTGCTCCCTGCTCAGCCTCCCTTGGACCCCCAAGCAGGTGGGCCGGCACTGCAGAACCCCCCTCCCTGTTTCACAGGTGAGCAAACAGAAGCCCAGGAGGTCAGAGAGGAAAAGGAGGAGGCCCTGCCGGGTTGTGTAGGGGGCCCGTGAGGGTGTTAGGAAGAGGGGACCCCCTCCGGGTCCTGGCGCCCACGGCTGCCAGCCTGCCCGCCCCTCCTCCCTCTGCTTCAGAGCCCATCCGCGTGGCTGGGATCTGTTGGCCCATGTCTGGTCCCCATGTCCCTTTGCAGCAGCAGCAGCAGCAGCAGCAGCAGCCTGACCTCGTCCACTTGGAAAAAAAAAAAAAAAACAGGAAGCTGGGTTCTGCCAGGAATGGGAACACGCCCTTCCTCGGCCCTGGGCCGCGAGGACACCGCCGTGGCGGGGGGGCTCTCGGGAGGGACATGGGGCAGGGCGTGGGGAGGGGCTCTGCAGGCCAAGCCGGGGTGGCCTGGGCCCCGCTGCCTTGCTGAGGCGTTTGGCCTTCTAGGCTGGGTCTGCTCTGGCCTGGCCTTGCTGGGCCCCCCAGGGGCCAGCGGGACTCAGCCAGGCGGGAGGTCTGGACGAGGAACCCCTCGCCTTCCTCTCCTGTGTGGGGACCGAATCACATAAGACTTTTGCCTTTGTAGACCTTTTCCTCCATAAAAAATATTGCACAGCCGCATGGGTATAAAGATGAATGTCATCCAAGCTGGATTCATGATTATGTACTCATTTTTATTTCATTCGGTTTCTCTTTTGATTAAAAAAAAAATTAAAACGAAAACATTGTCCTGGGCCTCTAAAAGGACTCCTAGGGCTTTCCCGCCCCGCAGAAGCCGTGCCCCCCACCCCGCAGAAGCCGTGCCCCCCACCCCACGGCCACCTCTCACAGGGACTGGCGCTCAGCTGGGAGAGGGGAGAGGCTGGCCTAGGCCAGGAGTAAAACCTCACCGAGCCTCAGCTTCCCCTTTTGTGGAACGAAAGCATCTGATTCTTGATGCTCTTGCGAGATGACCCTGTAGAAAGTATTTGGTCCAGAGCCTGCCCTGCAGGGTCCTTATTGTTTTCATAGCCCACGGGAGACCACAGCAGCTGCGAGGTACCAAGCATTGGGTTTGGGGACCCCCTCAGGGCTCCTACATCTTTTTTTTATATTTAATCCTCATCCAAGGATGTGTTTATTGATTTTAGAGAGAGAGGGAGGACGAGCGAGAGAACAAAACGTCGATGTGAGAGAGAAACACGGTTGGTTGCCCCCCCATCCGGCGTGCGCCCTGACTAGGGACTGAACCCACAACCTAGGTATGCGCCGTGACCAGGATTCGGACCCGCGAATGCTGTGGTGTACAGAACGGCACTTCAACCGACTGAGCCACCAGCCAGGGTGGGTTTCTGCATCTTTAACTTTTTCCTCTTCTCTTGGACCCGCAGCGTCAGGCTGAAGGCAACGATAAACTGATGAATTGTGCTGGTCCAGCCCACAAGCTAGTTTCACGCCACCACCTTCTCAGGCCCCTAAGGAGGGTCTTATGTGATTGTCCACCCTGTTTGCTTTGAGAGGATACTGGCCATCAGAGAGGCTGGGCACCTTGTACAAGGTCACACAGCTGGGCACCTTGTGCGAGGGACAGGGCTGGGGTAAGCGTTTTGATCTGACACCCCATAAGTGCAACGGGTCTCTAGCTGTCCCCACAGGGGTCCCGGCGGAGGACTCCGTGCCCTGCTGGGTGCCCTGCACCCCTCCCCACTTCCTGTGCTCCCACCCCCTTCCCTGGCCATCGCCTCCCCAGCGGCGCAGGTTACACTCCTCCTGGGTGCAGAACTCAGGGAGGACGGTGGCTCAGGAGAAGGGCTGTATTGGATTCAGAGTTTGGAGTCATCTTTAATTTTAAACCTTTCACTGGCAAATAATGCGCTATCTTTAGATACACATCATCTCCCAGGTAGACATGTACTGAGAAGCTGGTACTCACGTCATTCCAGGGACGAAGACGCAGGCCCCAGAGGAAGAGGTCCACGCCCACAAATACCGTTTAAACACAAAAAGGAACTCCTATGGAACGTCCAGAGGACTCTTTGTAAACACCTTGAAGGAGGCACTGACTTTCCAGCTGGCAGGGATGGTTTGGGTTAAGGTTGTTATTTTAGTGATGTTTCTGATTAAGATCTCCTGCCTCCTCTGGCCGAATTACGCCATGCTAGGCTGTTGTAATTTTGGTATCTCCTAAAAATCTGAGCTGGGGCTGAATAACAAATGGGCTCCTCGGCCCTGCAACCATGGGCTCTGAGGGCTGGTGGCCTGAGATGTCACTGGTCTAGGGTCTCCTTTGCCAGAGGAGGAGGATGGTGTGGGTGGGTGGGTGGGGGGATGGGTCAACCAGCTGGTACATGCTGAGACTGACAGTGAATCCTCTTGCTGGGAGCTGGTCTTTTAATGATGACCCAGATCTAATCCTGTCACTGCTCTTCCCGAAACGCTCAGGGGTCATCTCCGGCTCTCCTAATAGAGGGGGAGGCTGGGCAGCCTGCCCAGGCCCGGCAGGGTAAGGCCCCTGCCGGCTGGAACCGGGCTGATCTGTTCTCTAGCTCTCACTTGCTCGCTTCCCACCACTGTGGTCAAAGCCGGTCCTGCTGCCCATGACTCCCCATCCCAGCCTCCCGTCGGCCCCCTTCACAGCCCTCTGCATCTGGAAATGACTCATTCATTCACACGCACAGAAGTCTGAGTGGAGTCTTTGAACAGAGCCCTGCTATGCTGCAAACTCCGCGAGGGCGTGACAGGTCCCGCCCTGCTCACCACTGTACACCCAGCGCCCGGCTCAGTGCCCAGCCCATGAGAGGCACCCAGGAAATGCTTGTTGAAGCCTTGATTTCATTGAAGCGTACGACAGTAATCCATAATGATGATTTCAACACACATTTACTGGAAGACAGGCTTAGGGGTCTCGGAGACGGGGGTTTGAGTTCCATTCCAGGTTTGTCATCTTCCGCGTGCAGGTGATAACTGCACCTGGGTCGCTAGGCAACTGCGGAGAAAAGGAGGCGATGCGCAGAAACGGCTGGCAGGGCAGAGCACGCACTGCAGGGACACGCGCTGCTAGGACGAAGATTTCCTCTTGTGACCGGGATGAGCGAGGGCGAGGGCCCAGGACCCAGTGCACGAGGTCCCACGGCTTTGTCTCCGTAGAGGGTGGACACTCATCGCCACCAGCACAGCGGTTCCATCCCTTGTCGTCTCGTCTGACTGAGAATGGTGGTGTTTACTGTCCTGGATGCGGCTGTAGGTTAGAATCAAAAAGGAGGTTTTTTTTTTTTAGATTTTAGTTATTTATTTTTTAGAGAGGGAAGGGAGAAAGAGGGAGAGAGAGAGAAACATTAATGTGCGGTTGCTGGGGGTCATGGCCTGCAACCCAGGCATGTATCCTGACTGGGAATTGAACCTGCGACATTTTGGTTCGCAGCCCGCGCTCAATCCACTGAGCTACGCCAGCCAAGGTCAAAGGGGAGTTTTTAAAAAAGTCCTAATGATACCTAATTTCAGCCCCAGAGATTCTAATGCAATTGATCTGGGGCGTGGCCTAGACATCAGGACTTTTATTATTATTATTTTGTTATTTTTAAATCCTCCCCTGAGGACATGCTTATTGATTTTTGAGAAAGAAGGAGGGGGGAGGGAGGGAGAGAGAAAGACAGAGAGAGAGAGAGAGAGAGAGAGAGAGAGAGAGAGAGAGAGACACTGATGTGAGAGAAAGAACATTGATTGGTTGCCTCCAGAACACACCCTGACCTCCGCCCAAACCTGCAACCTGGGCGTGTTCCCTGACCAGGAATTGAACCTGCAGCCTTTCAGTGTACGGGACAAGGCTCCACCCAACAGAGCCATCCCTCCAGGGCTGGACAGCAGGACTCTTAAATGACCCCCAGGTGATTCTGCAGCGCAGCCAAGGGTGAGCCCTACTTCAGCCGTTACTACTTCTGGGGCCTCCCCACTTCTCCCCACTTTCTTCTCACCTGCCTGAAATCCACTTGGCGTGGCACAATGAAGACACGTGACTCAACATGCAAAGGACTACTGAACAGAGAAATGGCTGAATCTCCTTCCCACACACGCTCCCTCAGTCAGCCTTGGGGTTCTTTTCTGCCTTCTCAGCAGGAAGGGATTAGAGCAGAGGAGAGGGGCTGGGTCCTGGGAGTGGGGGAGGGGAAGGGAGATAGGACCCGGGGTCTGGAGACCCATGTCCTCACCTCAGCTTTGCCACTGTGTAACTGTGGACAGCCCCCTCTCTCCCCAACCTGGGTCTCAGTTCCCAGTCCATGAAGTGACCTTCCTTTGACAGCCAGCCTCCTAGAGCGAGGGTTGTCCCACAGTCCTTGAGAACAGGCCTGCTGGCCGGCGATCCTAAAACCTATACACATGCAGCTCCCTGGGACTCTAGCTTGCCTGGCTCTCTGAAATTTGTTTAACAACATCGAGTTATAATAAAACTGAATTCCCAGAAGACATCACCGCATTTTTGAAGTTATGAAACAACTCTTCAGTAAATTTATGAGGTGCTGACAAGCAGAGGCTGGGAGGGATCAGCTTTTTATTGCAAAGACGAGAATTTTCTATAGTCAGTGGGGGGCTCATCCGGAGCTGGATGTTGGCTGAGAGTAAAAACGCTTCCCCTTTTCAGCAGGTCACTGTGGAGTCACTGTAATAACTTTTTTATAGAAGTTGTTTAAAGGGAATCCTATTCTTGTTCCTGCGGTCACCATTTAATTGACGAGATTTTTATAGTTCTTGGAAGAAAGAAAATGGAAATTCCAAGGAAACGACAGGAGTCCTTTCAAACACATGCAATGAGACACAGGAATGAGTAGGACCGAGGTAGGGCTGGAACCAGCCTGGAGGGTGGGCCCGGGTAGACAGCCCTGGGCCACACTGTGGGCTTTCAGATTGTCTCCCAAGGCCGGGGCTGAGGGCCCCCCAGCTACGAAACCCAGTCAGGTCACGATGGTTGCACAAATCCCAGCCATCTAGCGCCAGCCCAGTCAGGCCCAAGTCCAGCTCTTGAATGTTAGAACTTGAACATTTGAGGTCAAACTCTGTTGGACCAGAAAGAAAAGGGTGTTTGGAAAAGGACAGACTTTTTCCAGAAACTCTCTGGCACAGAGCCCCTAACCCCCAGTTCAAGGATGGGGGCACAGCCAAAGCAAGGCAACCTCACAAAGACTCCTCAGATACACTGGGAGAACTTTCTAGATGAAATCCACTCAGTCACCTCAAAAGACGCATGGGCTGAGTCTCCCTGTGCCTCGCACTGGGTCAGGTGCTCAGATCAGATTTAGGGTAAGTAAGCTGGACATCAGACCTGTGCTCTTTCTGTGAAGGAGTCAAGGAATTCTGTATCCCGGGCACTATGAATTCAGACTGGGGGTTGAGGGGTTGCAGAAGACCTGCCCCTGTTCTGAGGGGTTCACAGTCCAGAGGGGAGACAGACAACAGACCTGCTGGACTACCCTGCTGCCCTGGGGCTGTCCTCCACCTGGACAGACCCTGGCTCTTGGTTCCACTCATAACAATCCTTAAGCATCTACATCCCACTGGCTGCCTGACGGGCTATCTGGTCGACCCAGACTCCAAATAATAATTTATCTTGATTATTGAGGTTTTTTTGGCAACTCCTGAAGTTTTACTTGGGAGGTAAATGCCTAACTCATCAAACCCCTAATTGAGACAGACCTCTGACTGATGGCCACGCAGATGCAAGCAGCTGCAGGCTAGAGGGGCGAGTTCTTGGAGCAAAGCCCCGTGCGAGTGTACAGGGACATCTGAGTAATGGTGAGGACAGTGTTTACCGAAGTGCTCTGTGAAACCTCGCTCCTATGAGGGGTTCCTCCCAAAAGAAAAGATTTTGTGGACAACTGTGTCTGAGAAATGGTGCATACTCTAACTTCCCATTTAGATATGTCCGATGGACACACATCGAAGGCTCTGAGACCCCTGCATGAGAAAAACATGACTTTTCTAGCCTATCATCTGTGGCTACTTCTGGGTCAGCTCAGGCGAGTTATCAATGTTTCCTAGAGTGAAATGACAAGGCCCTTATCTCAGCATCTCTGGGGGGTGCTCGTCAGAAACACAGAGGCCCAGCCCTGCTACAGGCTTTCTGAGTCAGTCTCTGGGCCCACGACCCGGGACTCGGCTCTGAACAAGGTCCCAGTTCACTGTGATTCATGTTCCAGCTGAGAGCTTCAGATGAATCTTCTCTGACCTTGGCTTTTCCTCAGAATGTAAAGATCAAGACCTAAATTTGACCAAAATATTAGTCAACAAGAAACCTAGACACTGCCCAATTGATTCTATGACACCAGAATCACCATGATAACAAAACCAGGCAAAGACATCACAAACAGAGAAAACTATGAACCAGGATATCGATGTAGTGAACATGGACACACAAATCCTCAACAAAATACCAGCACACCAAATCCAGCACCATATCCAAAGGATTAGACACCATGACCAGGTAAGATTTACCCTAGAACTGTGAGGTTGGATTAGCATTTAAAAATCAATGAATATAGCATACTGTATCAACAGAATAAAAGACAAAGACTATGATTATCTCAATACCTCTGCAAGAAGCAATTGACAACATCCAACATACCTTCATGCTAAAAACACTCAAACTAGGGATAGTAAAGAAAGTCTTCAACGTGATTAAAGGCATTTTTAACCAAAGGTAACACACTTAAGGGGGACAGAGTCAGTGATTTCCCTCTAAGATCAGGAATAAACAAAATAAGCATGTCTACTCCTGTCACTTCTATTCCACATTGTACCCAGCGAAGAGCAGAAAGGTAACCGCTGGGGGCTGGGAGAGGGAAAGATGGGTAGTCGCTGTTCAATGGGCGTAAAGTTTCAGTTACACAAGATGAGTAAGTTCTAGAACTCTGCTGTGCAACACAGTGACTGTGGCTAACAAGACTGTATTGTGCACTTTATAAAATATTTTAAGAGGGTAGGTCTCATGTTAAAACTTTTTTTTTGCCACCAAATCCCCCCCCCCAAAAAAAAGGACATGAAGAAACCTTTTGGAGGAGATGGATATATTTATTACTTTGATCATGGTGATAGTTTCAGAGGTTATGTATATGTAAAATCCATCTAATTGTACACATTAAATATCTGCAGTTTTTTATCCCCCCTGAAGTTTTTGTATATTAATTATATCAGTAAATTATGTGTATCAGTCCTTTGTCAGATATGTTTTATAAATATTTTATTCCAGTCTGAGGATTACTGTAATTTTCTTTTTTTCTTTAATTTTATTTTAATTGTTGTTCATGTAATTTTCTTAATGGCATATGTTGATGAGCAGAAGTTTTGAATTTTTTCCTTTTGAGAAGTTTTTAATTTTTATGAAGTCCAGTGTATCAACCTGTATCAGATAAGTATTCAAAATAGTTATTGCGTTCTAGGATCTACTTAAGATATCTTTGCCCACCCCCAGGTCCCAAAGATATTCTCTTGTTTTTGTCTAGAAGCTTTATGGTTTTAGCTTTTGATTAATGTCTATGATCCATCTCAAATCAACTTTGTGAATGATGTGAGGGGTTAAAGTTTATTTTATTCTGTATGGGTATTCTGTTGTTTTAGCACCATTCATTGAAGAGACTTTCATTTTCCCATTACATTGCTTTGGTGACATTATAAAAAAATCAAATGACTGTTTAATTGCAGGTCTATTTCTGGGTCCTCTGTTCTACTCTATTGATCTACTTGTTTATCTGTTTTAAAAATACATTTTATTGATTATGCTATTACAGTTGTCCCATTTCCCCCATTTACTCCTCTCTGCCTTGCACACCACCTCCCACTCTCATTCCCCCCTTTAGTTCATGTCCATGGGTCATACATATAAGTTTTTTTGCTTCTCCATTTCCTACACTATTCTTAACCTCCCCCTGTCTATTTTCTACCTACCATTTATACTACTTATTCCCTGTACCTTTTCCCCCCTCTCCTCCTCCCACTCCCCCAATAATAACCCTCCATGTGATTTCTATTTCTGTGATTCTGTTCCTGTTCTAGTTGTTTGCTTAGTTTTTGTTTTCGGGGTTTTTTTTTTAGGTTCAGTTGTTAATAGCTGGGAATTTATTGTCATTTTGCTGTTCATATTTTTTATCTTCTTTTTATTAGATACATTAACATTTAACATTTCATATAATAAAGGCTTGGTGATGATGAACTCCTTTATTTTGACCTTATCTGAGAAGCACTTTATCTGCCCTTCCATTCTAAATGAAAGCCTTGCTGAATGGAGCAATCTGGGATGTAGGTCCTTGCCTTTCATGACTTGGAATACTTCTTTCCAGCCCCTTCTTGTCTATAAGGTTTCTCTTGAGAAATCAGCTGATAGTCTTATGGGAAATCTGTTGTGGATGACTGTCTCCTTGTTTCTTGCTGCTTTTAAGATTCTCTCCTTATCTTTAATCTTGGGTAATGTAATAATGATATGCCTTGGTGTGTGCTTTCTTGGGTCCAACTTCTTTGGGACTCTCCGAGCTTCCTGGACTTCCTGGAAGTCTATTTCCTTTGCCAGATTGGGGAAGTTCTCCATTACTTTTTCAAATAAATTTTCAGTTTCTTGCTCTTCCTCTTCTCCTTCTGGTACCCCTATAATTCGGATGTTGGAATGTTTAAAGTTGTCCTGGAGGTTCCTAACACTCTCCTCATAGTTTTGAATTCTCGTTTCTTCATTCTGTTCTGGTTGACTGTTTATTTCTTCCTTCTGGTACAAACCATTGATTTGAGTCCTGGTTTCCTTTCTGTCACTGTTGGTTCCCTGTACATTTTTCTTTATTTCACTTTTCATAGCCTTCACTTTTTCCTCTATTTTGTGACCATACTCAACCAATCCTGTGAACATCCTGATTACCAGCGTTTTGAACTGTGCATCTGATAGGTTGGCTAGCTCTTTGTCGCTTAGTTGTATTTTTTCTTGAGCTTTCATCTGTTCTTTCATTTGGGCCATAATTTTTGTCTTGGAGCACCTGTTACGCAGTAAGGGGTGGAGCTTTAAGTATTTGCCAGGGCGGGGCAACCCATGTGGCTGTGTTGTGGCACTGTGTGTGGGGGGAGGGGTCAGAGAGGGAAAAACGCCACTTGCTCCTCTCTCTGCTGACTTTCAGTCACTTCCCCCACTTCCCACAAGCAAATTGGGCCCTTCTAGTGCTGATTCCTGTGTGGGTGGGTTTGTGTATGTTCTAGGACCCTGTGGGTCTCTCCAACAAATGCTCCTGTGGGGCTTGTACTTTCTCCTACTGCTTCAATCCCCACGGGTGTTTTCAACCAGAGGTTTGAGGCTTTATTTCCTAGCACTGGGACCCTGGGTTGCACGGGCAGTCTTGCTCCCCAGTTGTTCCTCCTGGTTTATCTGCACTCAAATGTGGGACCACCTGGTCCGCCAGCTGCTGCCTTGCTTTGAGTCCTCTCTGCCTGGCTGCCCATCTCTGCTCCTCCTAGTAGTCTGGATGAATGTTTCTTCTTTAACTCCTTGGTTGTTGGACTTCTATACAGTTTGATTTTCTGTCAGTTCTGGTTGTTTTTGTTTTTAAATTTGTTGTTGTCCTTCTTTTGGCTGTGCAACGAAGCATAGCATGTCTAACTATGCCTCCATCTTGGCCGGAAGTGTTCATCCTTTTGATAGTGACACAATGTCTTGATTGCTATAGACTTATGATAAGTCATGAAATCAGGTGAGGTAAATTCTCCAATTTTGTTCTTCTTTCTCAAGATGATGTGGATGCTCTAGGTCCTTCGCATTTTCATAAAATTTTAGAATCAACGTGCCAGTTTCTTCAAAGGCATCTGCTGGGATTATGCTTGAAACTGAGTTGCATCTAAAGATCATTTTGGAGAGAACTGACATCTTGACAATGTTGAGTCTTCCAAGCTGTGAACATACCTCCCCATTCCCCTAGGTCTTCTTGACTTTCTCTCAGCAATATCTTGTAGTCTTCAGTACAGAGGTTTTACCCATATTTTGTGAATCTCTCCTAAGTATTTCACATTTTTATGCTATTGCAAATAAAATTCTTTTTCAAATTTTATTTATAGCTGGCAGCAGAGCTGAATGCCAGAACAGTGACAGACAAGACAGCCCATCAGGGGACCCTACATGTGGGGAAGAGGGGATGGGGGAGGTGCCACTTATTTGCAGGCAATTGCAGTGGGTCTGAGAGGGTCAAATATCACGTGGCCATGTGATGGGAGGGAGCTTAGGTACACAACATAGTCTGGAAAACAGACTTTTTTTCCTCTGTTCTGTTCCTGAGAAGGGACGTCCTTCCTCAACATTCTCCCAGGAAGGGAAGGCGGGGCAGTGCCAAGGGGCCTTGGGCAAACACTCCTGTGACCCTCCTCTCCAACCTCCAGAACTGCGTCATTCAACCAGGGGTCTGGGATTAGTGGGTCCCTCTGTGGACAAGTACGCTGGCCTTGGTGGTGTAGGTGGCAAATTTGCTCTCTGTGCAAGAAGCTGCCATAGCCTCTGCTCCTTAGCTGGCTTAGCCAGCAGGAAGGAGAAGGAGGCTGAAACACCTAGGATTTACTCTGCTAAAAGCTTCACGGCCAAACCCCGGGGCTGGCTGGCTGCTCTCCCTTACTGACCGCCACCTCAATGGTTTCTCCAGCTGTGCTTTACCCTGTCACCCCACCCAGGGATAGAGTCAGTTGCCCACACCTCTCACAAGGGCCAAAACTTGCAACTCATGCTCTGAGGAGAGATTCTCAAGAAGTAGAAAATTGGACAAGCCCAAACACCACCCACCCTGAGTCCATCCCTATTTCGTCAGGAAGAATGTGCGTGGTGAGAGTGGGAGGAGGAAGGCTGGAAGCTCCTTGTTTAGGCAACTGGGCAGTGTATGGGGTGGGGGTGGGGGGACAGCACCACTGGGCACTGCCACCCCTCTCTACTTCCCACAATGATCCCAAAGTCCCTTCAAAGAAAGATGTACCCACTATGCTTTAAGATGCTGCTGCTTGCTGTAACAAGTGAACCTCCAAATACATTGGGTTTATTTTTTTCTCATCCGGGTACCAGTTCATAGCAGCCATGCCTGGTCTGCAGGTGGCGTTCTCCCACACAGCTGTTTAGAGACCAGGTGTTTTGCCTTTGAGGCTCTACCATGCCCTGGTCTAACTGGCATCCTTGGCACACGCATCTGGTCAGAGAGGAAAGAAATCCCGTGGAAAGCAGAACTGCTTCTCGAAACCCTTGGCGTAGAAGTGGCACATATATTTTGCTCACATCCTACTGGCAAAAACCTGTCATGAGGCCACATTTAGATGCAAGGGAGCCTGGGAAATATGGCTCTCTTGATGGCCAGTGACAACTTGACCCTGCAGAGGAGAGCTCAGGTCCCCGCCACTGATTCCTGCTGGGTTCCAACCAGTTCTGTGACCAGGCTGGATCGTACCCAACCTGGGTTTCTCTTGGTTTCCTCTGTCTCTGAAGTTGCTTTCCAATCCACTCCACTCAGCCGCCTCCCGTTCCCCCGCTTTCTAGATAGGTGCCAAAATGTGACCTCCTCTGAGAAACCTTTTCAGAGACTTTAATAGCCACGCTGAGGCCTTTCATGCTCTGGGTGCCTTGTTTGCCATAAAGATGAGCCGGAGCCACATTCAGGAGCAGGTCTTCCCCGTTTCTCATCTCTGCTCACAGCGTTTAACACCTTCCACTGAGCCAAGACTTCCTCCCCACGGTCAACACTGAGCCTTGGGATAAACACGCTGGGAGAGGGGCAGGATTCGCACACCCTGCGGGGCCTCCTAGAGGGGAGGGAGGGAGAGCCAGGGGGCCCTGGGCTGAGTAGGGAAGAGGGCCAGCTGTGGAAAGGGAGAGCTATGGGGCTCACACAAGATTTGCTGATGGCTCAGCTCTATTTTTCGATCCTATGTTGAGTATCTTTGGCTTTTTTCCAAACCAAATGAGACTAATCAAATAGTGTCCATTTATTATGTGCCTAGCAGCAGTAAGCACGTTTTATGAGCATTGCCTTTAACAAATATTTTTAAAATTTATTTTCAATTATTTTTAGAGAGAGAGAGAGGAAAGCTGGGTGAGGATGGGGGAAGAGATTTGTTGTTCCGCTTATTTATGCATTCATTGATTTATTCTTGTATGTGCCCTGACCAGGGATTGAACTCGCAACCTTGGTATATCAGGACAACGCTCTAACCAACTGAGCTACTGGGCCAGGGCTATGAGCATTATCTGATCAACCTTCCCTAATGCGATAGGGGCTTTTACTTTATCTCCACTTTGCAGATGAGGAAAGTTAGCCTCAGAAATGAGCTTCCTCAAGGTCACATAGCTAATGAGTAGAAGAATTTGGATTTGAATCTGGATTTCCAACTTCAAAGTCTTCTAGGTCCTCTGTCCCTATGTCTCCCTCTTCCCTGGGACACCCTGTGAGGCAGAGGCACCAAGTGCTGGCTGAACAGCCATGTGCTCCTCCAGCCTTCCTTGCAAGTCACCTTGGGGCCACGTGATGAACTCTGACCAGTGGACGAAAGTGGCATATGTCATTGCTGGACCAAAGCATTTCAGTGCTGGAGGCCAGCCCCCTTGTCCTTTAGTGGAGACTGTAAACGGAGGAGCCTCTAGAAGACAGTAGTCTGGTTCCCCGGGGTCATGGCACAGAAGACAGCTGCCCTGCAGCAGCTGCTTTGTGTGAGTGAGAACTACACCTCTGTTGGGTTAGGCTGCTGAGATCTGGAGATCCATGTGTTACCACAGCAGACTACATGGACTGATAACACGGCAGAAGAGGGTAGCGTACGTAGCACCGTCTCACCAGTTAGCTCCTGAGAAGGTCGTGTCCCTCAGACCCTCAGCTTTGTGAACTGCACAGTGCCCCAGTGTGAGGGTGGCTGCCCAAGGGCGAGCTGCCGGACGGGAGGATACCGAAGGTCGTCCCGAGCGCCCCGAGCCGTGGTTCTTCCTCCGCCAGGCATCGGGCTTCTCCCTGCTGCCGGTTTCCAAAGCTGCTTCACTTTGGCACAAGCCGTCTGTCTCCACCCCCTGCAGACAGCTTCCAGAAGCCCAGGCCCAGACGCCCCTGGCCCTCATCCAGGTGCCGGCCAAAGTGCCTGGAAGTCTCCTGGAGCCTCACATTGTCTTTCAGATGTGTCCCCGGGGATGCAGCGCTCTCGTAATCCAGGAAATCACCGAAACTCTGCACCCGTCTCCGCTCTCCCGGCCCCTGGCAGCCACCGCTCCACTCTCTGGTTCTGTGAATTCGACCACTCGGGGCACCTCGTGTGAGTGGGGTCGTGCAGTGTTTGCCCCTTTATCTTTGACTTCTTTCGCACAGCACAGTGTCCTCAAAGTTCATCCATATTGTAGCATGTGTCAGAATTTCCTCCCTTTTTAGGGAATGATATTCCAGTGTATTGAGGTCTGTCAGGAAAAATCCAGCCATGGTTAATGTCATGAGGACCGGGCAGCCGAGGAGAGTGCACTGGAATGCGCGTGTGTGAACCACGATGACTTCACTGTTCCCGGCCGGTGGGGGTGGGAGGCGCCGTTGAGTGAGCATGTGCACTGTGTGGCCGTCACATTCAAAGTGAGCAGCGTTATTTACAACAGCCAAGAGCTGGAAACAGCCTAAGTACCCCTCAGTAAATGAGTGGATCAAACAACTATGGTACATTTACACGATGGCATGCTAAGCAGCAGAAAGAAAGAAGGAGCTCCTACCCTTTGCAACAGCATGGATGGAACTGGAGAGCATTATGCGAAGCGAAATAAGCCAGTCGATGCAAAAGAAATACCATATGATCTCACCTACAGGAGGAACCTAGGGAACAGAAACAAATGAATGGGCACAATAGAACCAGAGGCAGGGCCACATGGGAGAGCCTGACAGTGGTCAGAGTGGGGTGCGGGGGAGGAGGGGGGTGATGGTGGAAAGAAGGGGAAGGGGCTAGTCAAAGAACGTGCACGAATGGCCCGTGGACATGGGCAACAGGGTGGGGACTGACTGTGGGAGTCGGGGACGGACTGGGTGGAGGAAGAGCCAAAGGGAAAAATTGGGACAATGATAATAGAACAATAAAATATTTTTTTAAAATAAATAAATGTAGTCATTTTAAAAGCAAAAAAAAAAATGACTGAGCAGAACAAAGAATCTGCATCAGATTTGGCCTAAGCTTGAACGTTCATTCCTCCGTGGAAACTATTTGGATGATTCACAAGCCCGCAGCTGTGGGCAACTGGTGATTGGCAGCTTCATCACCACAGCGCGCCAGCTCATGCATCACGTCTCCTGCAGAGCTTTGTGGTGAAGCTCCAATCACCCAGGTGACTCAGCCGCCTTACAGCCCAGATTTGGCGCCCTGCGACTCCTGGCTTTTCCCAAAGCTAAAGTCACCTTTGAAAGGGAAGAGATTCCAGACCGTCGGTGAGATTCAGGAAAACATGAGGAGGCAGCTGATGGCAGCTAGGAGAACCGTGTGAGGTCCCAGGTGCCTGCTTTGAAGGGGACTGAGGTGTCATTGTCCTGCTTGCCATGTTTCCTTTACCTTGTATCTTCCGTAAATGTCTCTATTTTTCATATTACACAGCTGGAGACCTCTGGATGGACTTCGTGTACCACATTTTGTTCATCTCTTCCTCCGTGGACACCTTGCTTCCACCTTGTTACTGTAGTGAAGAATGTGGCAATGACTATGGAGATGCAAATATTTCTCTGAGGTCCTTGCATCTTTACATTTTAAAATCATATGAATGCAAAAATTTATTAATGTATTATTTGACAAAATAATAAATTAAAATTTCAGAGGGCGAACTATAAATCAACAGAAATGGGAGTTGTACTATTTCCTCCTGCATCCCTTCTGGAAGCCCCTGAACTGTCAGTCTTACATTTGCCTGGGGTGTCTTCTTCCCCCACCCCCACACCCCATCCTGTGCTGGTGGGGCAACAGCCAGCTGCTGGGACAGGCAGGGGTCCACAGAGAGGGTCTTTCTTAGTGCCAGGCAGTGGCTCGGCATAGCCTTGCCCTTGTCTGCCCGCCGCCCACCCCTGCCAGAAGATTGGCCGGGACACATTCCTAAACTTGGCCTGTTGCACCGTCGGCGGTGACTCTGGGCCAGACTGCTCAGGAACACCCGCCTCGTCCTGGGGCTCACAGCTGCCGGTTTTTCTGTTCGGAAACTCCTTTGCCGCCTCTGCTGCAACCAGCCCGGTCCCCTCCCTGGTCCCCCGCATGCGGGGAAGGTGGGCAGGGAAGCCTCGGGACAAACACCCTCTCAGGGGGCGCAGTGCGTGAAAGGCTCTACCTTCCTTTATCCCCAGCTCCGGAACCCCAAAACATCTGAAAACTCAAAGTACAGAAGGGCAAAGCATGGCCTGAACTGACAGAGACTAAAGTATAGTCTTTATTTATCTCGCTGAGTGTGTACCCCGTATGTCCGTGCCGGCTTCCAGGGAGCTGTTCCAGGTCCCCTGGAGGTGCCGCATCACACACAATCCAGGCATTGAATTTGCTTTCTAAAATCTGAAAAATTCCGGCCCTGGCCCTGGAGCTCAGCTGCTTAGAGCATCATCCCGATACACCCAAGTTGCAGGTTCAGCCCCCCGTCAGGTCACATACGAGAATCAATGATTGCGTGAATGAGTGAAATAACCGATCAATGTTTTCCCCTCCCCTTCCTCTGTCTCTCATATCAATCAATAAAATTTTTTTTTAATCTGAAAAATTCTGAATTCCAAAACCCAGCTGGCCCCCAGGATTTTAGGTGGCCGAAGTTTCCAAATAAGAAACCCGACTGGGAATCTGTGTTGTGTGTCCATTTTATGGAGCAGAGTCAGGACCCAGAGAGGTCAGTCACAGCCGGGCGTGGGCTGGCGGGTCTACCAACAGAGCTGGCATCTCCCTAGCTCACCCCCCGCCAGAAACCCCCACCCTCTCCGTCCCATCTCCTCTCCTGACCCTCCCCTGGGGAGCTCTTCCTGTCCCACCAGCCGAAGCTATAGCCCTTCTTAGCAAACGGCCGTTCCCTGGTGAGTCCCAGAGTCCAGCCCGATGCCTGCCATCTATGGGGCTTTTGTTGCGAGGCCGGAAGGACAGCGATTGATGGCTGATTGGAGGCGGCAACTACTCGGGACCCAGGCTTGGTCTGGCGGTTTTCTAGATGAGTGACATTGAACTTACCCCTCTATGCCTCAGTTCCCTCATCCATAAAGGGGCATTGTAATGCTAATACCCCTCCTATAGGGTTGGGGTGAGGGTTAGAGAATGTGGCCGGCTAGGTACAACGCAGGAGGCCCATCCCGTATGGGACGTGCTTATGCTAAAACATTATTCGTTGAAGTTCTGATATAACTGAGTGTTCCATATTTTTATTTGCCAAATCTGGCAACTTGATCCCGGCACAGAGTTAGTCCCCAGGAGATGTTCGCTGGTGTATTAATAATAAATGTTGAACAACCAAGAGGCTTATTATCATCGTATTTATAGACACCTAACCTTCCGTGCATGATGAAAACTGCTTCAAAAGCATTCATTCGTTCATTCATTCATTCACTTAACAGTTGTTTATTGGGCGCCTACTGTATGCAAGTCAGAGTTCCAAGCTTTGGGGATAAAGCAGTGAACCAGGCCGGGCCCCTGCCCTCATGAAGCTTCCGGTTTGTCAAGGAAGGTGAGTATCACACACCAATTACCCAAAATGGTTAATAAGCATTGTGACAAGCCCCAGGGAGAACTCCTGGCTCCAAGGACAGTCCACGATGGGGACCTGGGCTGCTCTGGGCTGGGTCCTAAGTCTCGAATTTTCCAGCTCCTCCCTCACACCCCTGCTCTCAGTGTCCCTCCTGGTGGGTGGCTGGACGGTGGTGCTGATGGAGACGGGCTTAGCGAGGATGCTCCTGATCCCTGGGAGTGGGGGGCTGACGTGACCAGCGGTGCCCCGCGGCGCTGCAGGCCCCCCTAAGCTATCCGCACTCTCTCCCCATGCTCCCTGTGCGTGGGAGGAGCTGGGAGGCGGCAGGTCTAGTTGCAGACTCAGCCTGAGGTCAAGACGGATCTGGGCTGAATCCATGCCCTCATTTTTAGGAACATCCTCCCGTGTGCTTGTCCACGGAGCGGGCTCAGGGTGGGGGTTAAGAGCACGGGCTTGGGGTAAATGGTGTCTCTGGAGGCTGCGATGATCAGCTGGTGACGTCAGGCGAAGGAAGCGCCTTAAAGATCAACTGAGCTGACATTTGATGGAGGAGGAAACTGAACACTCGGAGAGGGAAGTGATGTTTGAAGGTCACACAGATCTGTCCTGGTGGAGCTACCACCAAAACCCAGGCTGATTCTCAGGCTAGCCAGAGTCCCTGCCCGTCCCCTTCCCCCTCCCCCCGCCGCACACACTGGTGCTGAAGAAGGGCCCTGTGACTTCACGCCCTCCCCCCCGCCGCCGCTGGGAATCCCCGAAAGGGGTCACCTGGGAGTCCAGAGCACCCCTTCTCCCCACATCCCCCAGGCAGGTTTCGGTGTGTTTTCACGCCCCTGACCAGGGCCTCCCGGTCTCTGCCTGCAGCTCTGACCAGGGCAGCCACTGACAGCCAACCTCAAACAACTGATGAGAAAGCTGGCCCTGAAAAAGTTTCACTTCCCAAGTTTCACTGCGGCGGCAGCATTCTGGGCAGTGATGTCTGACGCCCTTCATGCTCCCTCCCGGCTCCTTGCAAAAACCCTGAGGGGTTTGGCTGGTGACCCCTGCGGGCTCACTGAGTGCAGGACGCTCCTCCGCCCTTCTCTCCAGGGTGAGACACCGGTTTGGGTCCCCAGCCCCGGAGAGGGGGCCCCCTGAACACGCACACCCTAGCCCCCAGACCCAGCCACCCAGCCTGGCGGTCCCAGTCCTGTGCGCGCTCAGGCTGAGATGTCCGTAAGGGATAGGACAGGGCTTCCACCTTCTTAGTGTCGCTCCTCTCTGTCCCCGCTCCACGGCCGCCTCTGCTGGCTCAGCGAGGACTCCTCCCTGTCTCTCCTGGCTGCCTGGCCTCCCGCGAAGTGCTGTGGCCTGGTGTGTGGACTCTGCCACCAGGCATCCCGAGTTCCTCTTCCGGTGCCACCGCCCGTAGCCGTGTGTGGCAGTTCGAAAACCTACCTGCCGAGTCTTTGCCGCTTTCCCCTTTGAGAAGTGGGGTCTGTGTCTTCTCTCCTGGAAGCTAAGCTAACCTTATAGAATATGGTGACAACAGCGTATGGCAGAAGTGTTGCGATGTGACTCCCAAAGGTGCATCTTCAGGACAGTCAGCGTCCTTCAAGTTCTCTAGGGACACTCACTGCTGGAGCCTCGAGTGGCCAGGTGAACAGCTCCAGGCCGCCGTGTTGTGAGGAAGCCAGGTAACCATGCACGGGTGCCTGGCCAACAGTCCCAGCCAAGGTTTATGCCGACAGCCGACGTCAACGGCAGACGGCGAGGGATGCTTCATGTACAGAGAAACGGATGAGCCAGGGGCTCCTGCTAGGGATGCTGGGAACTTCTCAGCCAGGTCCCACTAACAGATGACACCTTGGCTGGCCCCAAATCTGGCCTATGGGCTCAGAACCTCAGTGTTGTCGGGGTCTCCAGAGGTGGATGGAGTGAGGGGACCAGACCCCGCTACTCCCTGGGTTCCCAATGATGCTAGCACCCTCATTCCTCCGGGCTCCAGCCCAGACAGAGCGCTCTCCTAGTCCCCAGATCGGAAGGGGTCAGTGGTCTGGACTGGTAAGCCACACCAGCTCTGTTTCCTTTACTTCTTTGCTTATTATTTAGCTCTCTCTATGGAGGCAGGAGCTCACAGGAGTTTATCCGGGTGGTAATCTGCGTCTCAGCACTCACAGCAATGGCCGGCACGCAGCGGGGACTCAGTAACGTTCCCCTAATAAGTAAATGAGTGGACAGGCGGATGGTTAGTCTGTCTCTGTGCGGCCAGGCCAGCGGCAGAGGAGGCATCGCCGCTCCCCCCTCTGTGCCGTGGGCGCCGCGGCGGGGCCCAGTGGTCGGGGGTGTTGGGGGATGTCTTGAGAGGACAGACTAGTTTTCCTGCCCAGTGTGTCGCTAGCACTCGGGTGAGGGTTGCGGGGACTGTCACCATGGTCAGTGGCCGCCAGGCCTCTGGTGGAGTCCCCTCTGAGCAGAGGGCATGTTCAGGCTTCCTGAGCCCTTGGCCCAGGCTCTGTGAGGACTCCCAACCTACAGGCAGGTGTGGGCTTCTGACCTCCCAAGCAGCCGAGGCACCCCCTTGGGGCCCCCATAGCTCTGCCCTCTCTCCGCTGCTGTGTGCACTCCAGTTCCCACTCTGGTGCACGGAGCACCCGCTGGTCTGTGAAACTCCAGGGTTCGGGACCGGGCCTCGCCCCCTGCACCCCAGGTTCAGCCCCGCTCCTTCCTGGTGCTGGGAGTGGATGACGAGGGGATTGAGTTGGTCGGAGCTCCCTCTGAAACCGCCGGATACCCTTCCATCTGTCAGATTTTTGATGCCAAACACCAGAGCCCAGCTCCGTCACACCATAGGATCACTGTTCGGTGACAGCCAAGATGGAAGGTCGCAGGGCCAGTTTCTCCCCGCTTCCCTCCCAGAGCCCCGAGGGAGCTCGCCAGGAGAAGACGGTGGCAGTGTCACATGGGTCCCACCTGCACGCACAGAACAGGCAGCTGCAGCTCTCTGGGGGGCACCTGCTTTTCCGCAGCAAGCATGGTAGGGAGACTGTGGGGGGGCCTGCTGGCTAGGCCAGCGCCCCCCCCGACATCTGCCCCCAACCCTCCTCGTGGTTGAAGAGTCTTTCTGTGGCATTAGGTAGCCCCTTTCTGGTGCCCACTGAGATTATCTGCAGGGCGAGGAGACGGGCCTGCCCTCCCTGGACCCCTCACGTACTTGCAAGCAAGTCTGCTGGGGCTCCGGGCCCCAGGCGGGGAGGGGCCCCTCCCTCCAGAGTGGGCTGGGTCGGGGGGCGGTTAGTGCTGCTGCCTGGAGAGACAGCCAGGTTAGAAGCCCCAGCGCTGGCAGTTTGGGGGGTGGGGTGGGGGGAGTCTGAGGCAGTTCTAGAAACTCTAGCTAACCTGTGCTAAAAGCTAGTTAATGTCTCACTGTCTCTGGGACCCTCCCCTCCCGCCACAGCGCCCTCTAAGGCCCATGGTCTCCGCCTCCTTCTCTTCCCTGCTCGTCCCACTCGTCCCTGCGGCCCGTCTGCCCCCTGCGGCTGGTTGGGAGGTCTGCCAAGTGTGGCCTCAGCTCGGCTCACCTCCCTTCCAGGCGTCTCCCTCCGCTCCTCTGCAGCCCTTCTGGAGCTCCGGGGCCCTCCGGGCTTGCCCCGCCCCCTGGCCTTGGTGGACAGTTCCCAGCAACCCTTGCAAGAAGAGGCGTCTCAGGGCCAGGAGGTGGAAGGGGCTGTCCTCCCTGTTCCCGATGCATTTTCCAGACCATTCCTTCTCCTTCAAACGCAGCACGTTTGAAACGCTCAAGGACCAGCTCTGCCACCCAAGATTGGCAGCCGCCACCTCCCAGCCGCTCCCTTCCCCATGCCGGGCGGGGCTTCGTCGCCCTCGCTCCCTGTGACTCCAGCATCTGCGGGGATGCTCCGGCAGCAGCCTGGCCTCCTTGCATCCAGACATTACTGTCTCCACTCCACCCAGCTGCCCACTCTCAGGGTCACACCCTAGCTAGACCTCGTCCTCATTGCTGACGGTCCCATCCTGAGTTTCCACCCTGACCAGCTCACTCCCTCCCAGGAAGGCTCCTTCGGAAACTCCCCCCAGTGGCTCGCCCACTTTCTCCCCCACCATCACTGCTCCCCCCATTTCCATTTCCTTTCTCTCCTTCCCACCTTGGAGTCCACTTTTGTTTATTCTCTTGCAACAGCCCTGAGACTCTTGTGCCCTGCTCCCATCGTCACCCTGTCCTGGCCGACCACAGACAGAACGGATCGGGCGAGGGGGGGAAGGGAGAGAGACCTGCGCAGGACTTAAGACATTTCTGGCCAGGGTGGTCGGGAGTGGGGGGTGAGGGGGCGCAGTGTTCTGGGATGGAGAGAAGGAGGTTTGGAGCAGAAACCGAGGCTTCCGGCAGTTGGGTCTGACAGTGTGACCCGCCCCCACGTTGGAAGTCAAGGCAGACACCGCGCCTTGGCCCCGTGGCCGTGGTAGAACACTGTTCAGAGCCCATCGGCTCACCGCCTTGAAACCTTCCCGAGCACCTCGCTGTAGAACTCCTCCGAATGCCTACTGGCTTTCCCAGTCTGGCTGCTGGCTTCCTCTTCTGCCCCGCCCCTTCCACCCCGCACTTCACCCCTGGAACCGGTCAGTTCCCCAGCTACAAGGAGCACCCCCTCTGGCCCTCCAGCGCCCCGGGCGCTGCTCCACCGCAGCGCCTTTGCGCTTGCTGCGCACCAGCCTGCCGTGCTCTTTCCACGGCTGGTGGGATGTCATCTTCTCGGGTGTCAGGTTCTCAGAGACCTTTCCCTGCCGTGCGTTCAGTGTGGCCCGTAGCTCCCCGCAGGTCGCTCCCCGTCACGTCACCCTGTTTGTCACATTGTTCACGTGACATATCATCTAAGATTACCTTGTTGGTTTGTCTGTGAGCTTCTTCTTCCCCACCCCCCAGAGAAGGGGGCCTCGTTTGTCCCGCCTGCTTTACGTCCCTGGCAGCTGGCGCACACGAAGCACGCGACACACACTTGTTCTGTGTGTGACTAAGGGAGCGGGTGGTTGGGTGGGCGGGTTCCTTTCTCTGGGGTTGCTGCGAGGATGAGCTGCCATACCGGGTGGGGAATCACTCTGCAGGCTGGCCCATGCTGCACTTGGGAGGTGTTTGGCTTCACTGCCACGCTTGGCACATAGTAGGTACTCAGTCAGTGCTGATGAAGGAACTGAGACGACAGGAGGCAGGACTCAGGGGGCGAAGGAAGTGTAGACAAAGTGCCAGGGGCGGTGGGCCTCCTTACAGGAAGGGGACGGGTCCGCTGTCCTGTCCTGCCTGCCCCACCCCTGCCAGTCCCCGCCTGTCCCGTCCCGGCTGCGTCTCCTTCTCCTCGCGTGTCCCGTCGTCTCCTACCTCCAGCCCTTTGTTCACGCAGTACCTCCCTCTCAGGAGGCCTTCTGAAGGCATCCCTCACAACTCATCCCTCACAACTTAGCTGAGCTCTGACCCCATTCCTCCACGGATGGTAACTGCACCCCTTCTCTGGGCCTGCCACTGCCCCGGATGTCTTGGTGCTGGGGAAGCAGCTGGGGACAAGGAGCAAGATTCCTGCCCTCAAGGACCTTCCATTCTGTGGGTGGGACAGAGAACACAGCATCAGCCATCAAAATGTTAACCTCCTCCAGGAAGCCTTCCCTGACCTCCCCCCTCCAAACCTGGTGCCTCTTCTCCGACTGCCTTCGGGGCCCTGTGCTCCTCCCCAGGTACACGCACTGCCCTGGACTGTGAACTCCTGTCTGCATCTGTCTCCGTGTAGGAGCTAGGAAGGCTGGGACTCCCGCCTATTCTGCCCCACCCCGACCAGCACGAGGCTGGCACTTAGTAACTGCACCTTTGGCTGAAAAGCCGAGGCACCCTATTTGGGGCTGAGGAGCTGGCAAGGGCAGAGCCCTGGCGCTGTGTAGGCCCCTGCATAATCGGGGAGACATGGGGTACAGGAGGGTGGGGTGCAGTGGCATGCTGGTTGGCACCAGATTTTGGTGCACAGGGTTCATAGGGGGCTCTACAGCACTTGCCTTGCCAAGGGAATGTGTCCCGATGTACCGAACCACCGAGGGCGCCATGGACCCAGCCACATGTGCAGTCACATCTGAACAAGTTGCCCCGCTCTCCCCACTGCCATCCCGATGACATAAAGGTTTAAGACAAAGTGTCCTTGTCACACACAGCCAATGCCTGGCTTAGGGAACCTGTTAAACTACCAAGAGGCTGAGGAGACATGGGAGGCGCTCGCATGGGTGACCTATCCATATAGGGCCCTAAAGGGAACTGGGACGACTTGGGGGCATCCCTAACCTTTGAGGCTGACGTCATGGCGCTAACCGCTGAGCCACAGCACGTCCCGTGGTGCCAGTTCTCCAGAGAGGCGAGCGAGGTCCCTCCTGCAGGGCTGCCTGTCTGAGAGTCTTACGAGCGTGGAAAAGGAACCAGCCCCCCTTCCCCAGAAACTGCTGGGAAAGTGGAACCATTTGAAGAGCTGTTCATGCCTTCCTTTGGCAGGTACATATCGAGAGCCTTCTCCTGTAAGCAAATGCCAACCCCTAAAGGAACAGCAAACCGTAGAAACCGCAACTCTTCATGGGTAAATGGCCCAGAGGAGGTGGGGTGTACCTCATGAGGGGCGGGGCACCTAATGGGAGGAGGTGCCTAAGCTGGGCATTGAAGGATGGGCAGTGTGATGGTCAAGTGGAAGGGCATTCTGGGGTGGGGGGACAACCTGCACAGACACTTGGGGTGCAAAAACGTGTGAACAGGCAGGGCTTGTCCAGGGCACAGCAGGCAGCTGAGTGTGGTGGCTTTGTTCGCCAAGTCCACCCTCTGTGCCCAGTGCCGGGCCACTTCCTTCCACGGATCAAGCCCGTGGCAAAGCTCAGGATAGAACTCAGGTTTGCACTCAGGTTCACAGGAATCCCGAATCTGGGCTCCTAACCGTCACGCTGAACTGCCCTGCAACACGGTGCCAGACCCGAGGAGCCAGGGACGGCCGTCTGGACTTGACTGTGGAGGGCAGAGTGCCCCGGACCCCTGCCGTGTGCACTCGGCCTTCAAGAGACCTGTCATGGCCCTGGCTGGTGTGGCTCAGCTGGTTGGAGCGTCACCCCACAAACCAAAAGGTCGCAGGTTTGATTCCCAGTCAGGCCACAGGCCTGGGTTGTGGGTTTGCACTGATGTTTCTCTCCTTCTCTCCCTCCCTTCCCTTCTCTCTAAAATCTATAAGTGTGACCCGGGGTGAGGATAAAAAAAGAGAGAGAGAGAGAGAGAGAGAGAGATCCACATGTTCTCAGACTCCCATTTTCTTAACACTTGTCTTTAAATGTTTTACTTTTTAAAAATTTAAATTCAAGTACTTTTTCTTGATGTGTAACATACATACGAAGAAGTACACAAATCAATTCATTTTCACTCATGCAACAAATGGTCACTTTTCAGCCAGGTCAGAAACACAATCATTAGGAGCCCCCCAGCAGCTGGCCCGGTGCCTCCTCCAGGTACAGTCCCACTTGCACCCCGTCTCTGAGTCGTGACAGCATAGGTCGGTTTTATTTGCCTCTGAACTTCATGCAAATGGAACCAGAAAAACTGTTCTTTCTTGTGTCTGGCTCGACACTTGCATGGTTTAATGTGTCCATTCCCACTTTGACACAGTGTTCCCGTCTGTGAATACACCGGGGTGTGTTTGTGCATTCTACTGCTGACGTGGGGATTGCTCTTGATGTTTGGCTCTCGGGAAGAAAGCTCCTATGGCTACGCATGTACGTAACTCCTGGTGAGCGCACGCACTCGTTTCTGCTGGAACCACACTCGGCCGTTGAACTCCTGGGTCTGGGGTGGGGCAGGTATGCTCAGCGTCGGTAGACAGGGCTGGCTTCTCAAAGCATTTCTTACAAATGACACCCTCACTACCAGTGGATCCGAGTTTCAGTTACTCCACATCCTTGTGAACCTCTGACACTGGAAGTTTTTATTCTTGATCCTGGTGGGTGTACAAGAATATCAAATGGTGGTTTCAATTCACATTTCTCTGGTAACTAATGTAATTGAGCACCTTTTATCTGTTTCCTGCCGCTTATATGTGTCCTCTTTTTGTGAACTGCTGACGTTTTTTGCTCATTTTTCTACTTGATTTTAACATTTCTTTTGATTTTTCCTAGTGATACATAAGACTTCTCTTCTATATTCTGGATGTGAGTCCTTTGACGGACATATGATTTGCAGTATCTTTTGCCAAATAAATGTACTTTATGGACCATCATTACTATAACCAAAACACCAACATCACACACCATAGATAGTGGGTGACTGGAAAATAAATAAAATAAGATGATGTTACTACGTTCTAGCTAATTCCCTTGGGGCTGACAGCAGGCCAGAGTCCTGATTCCAGCGAAGAGATGAGCCAGTGGAAAAGAAGTGTTAACATGCAACTGCAAGGGGCGTGGCTGCCATGAAGGTTTCACTCGGGGCTGACACAATGAGACTGATGCTTTAGAAAGCTCATTCAGTCGGCCGTGCGGATAAACGCAAAAGTAGAGGCGAGGAAGTCCCGTTAAGGGCAGTTGTGCAGGCCCAGGTGCTGCCTGGGGTCTAAGTCAGGGGGATGTGCCAGGGACCGGGGTGGGTGTGGGAACTGGGAGGACGGGAGGCAGAATCTGGCCAGTGTGGTGTCTGGGTGGTAATGTGAAGAGAGTAAAAGCTGATGTCTGAGTGGATGGTGGGGTTTCTGAACTGGAGGACCGAGAGGAGAGAGGCAGCCAAGCCCAGAGAAGCGAATTGTGGGGAGGGAGGAAATGACGATATGACTCGGGGATGTGTGGGATTTGAACTGTTCCCTGGACCTCAGAGGGAGAGTCTCCCGTTCGTTCATCTCATAAATATTGATGGAGGGTGGCCGGGTGCCAGGGGCGCAGCAGCCGATCGTACAGATAAAATTCCTGCTCCGATGGAGCGTGACTGGGGGAAGGTGACTAGTTGGAGAGACACATAAGGACAGGGAGGGCGTGCATGGCACTTGGGGCTTGGGGCTGTGAGGTGGCCTGGGGCCCTTTAGGGCAAGGGCAGCAGGGACAGCTGTCAGTGGGGGTGAGCCTGCCTGGGGAGAGAGCCTGGCGGGGGGGGGGGCATGGAATGCCACAGAAAACCAGCCAGGAGTAATCACGGGGCGGCGGGGGGGTGGGCGGTGGAGGGCACAAGCAGGCGCAGGAAGAGGGCTGCAAAGATCCCACAGCTGACACGTTCATTCACTTGCTCAAACTTGGGGGTAAAGCCCTAGGGAATGAGAGATGAATGAGAAGTCTCTGGCCAGGCAGATGTGCCAGCTACAAATTCCTAGGCAAGGCTGCATGAAAAAGATTCCATCGTGGAAGTTCAGACAACATATTGTGGGGGCACTGAGGACGGGAACTCCCACCTTTGAACCTATTCTGTGCTTGGCACTGGGGAAGGCCTCTGGGAGGAGTGGATATGCGGGTAGTGAATAGGCGAATAGGCTCAAGGGCCCTGGACAGAGGGGGACTGGCTTGAGCAAGGACACGGAGCTGGGAAGTCGCTGGGTGCGGTCTGGCAGAGGGGCAGCTGAGCATCCCCAAGCTCCTGGGGACCAGAAGCCCGGGAGGGGTTGAGATCAAGCCAAGAGAGTGGGTTGAATTTGGAAGGAGAGGAGGCCAGCGTGGGTTTGGAGGAGAGTGCCTGCCACGCGGCATTGTTCCCCCCAGTGGGCCCTGGGAATGCTGCAGTGGGGCGTCTCTCGCCACCCCTAAGGTTAGCAGCCGCCCGCGCCCAGCAGAGCCCACTCCGCTGGCTTCACAAACGCCAGCCCCACACAGCCCAGCGCCAGCTGGGTAAGCCCTGAATCAGTGGGCGGCCGCGTGCAGGAACGTGCGGCGGCTCAGGAGGCACGTGAGAGGGGGATACGCAGCGTGGAGACGGAGAGGTGGTTAGCACATGCTCAGAGAGGCCTTGGGAGCATTCTCTTGGGAGAAGTGGGCAAGGAACTCAAGGCTGTTCGTTATCAGAGGTGAGGAAGTTTGGAGGGGGCAGAGGTGCCAAGGCCCAGCCTGGCGGCCTGGGCTCAGAGAGACTCTCGCTGAGCGGGAGCACGGGTGTGGGGGAGGGCTGGCTGGCGGGCTCTCCCCTGCACCATGCCTGCCCACCTCCTCCCGGTCCAGGCCTCAGCTTGCCTCCTCCCCACTACCCGTCGTCAGCCTCAGCCCTCAGCCGTGGAGCTCAGGGCTGCCCTGCGACCTCTGGGGCTGGGCCCCGGAGGAGGGACAAGACTCCAGAATTCTCTTGGTTCACCCGCACCGCGGGCCCAAAACTCCCTGGAACCCTCCCAGTAGTTTGAGAATACTCCCTGGGACAAAAGACCTCTGGCGCCCTCTACTGGCAGTTCTGCGTCAACAATCCAATCGCTCCGTCCCGTGGCCAACCCGTAGTAGGGCTTGAACATCTCTGGGGTCACTCTACAGGGGTAGGGAGGTAGTGCAGAGGCCAGCCAGGACCGAGGCCTGGCTTGGGATATTTACTTGGATTCCTAATGGGTCTCCCTCCCGCCCTCCCTCCTCCACTCACATCTGGGAGAATCTCTTTAAAAGCAAGTAAGGAACTATGATACCCACATCGGCTTGAATGGAACTTAAGGGCCTTCTGCTGAGTGCAGAAAGCCAATCTCAAAAGGTACATATTTTATGATTCCATTTTTAGGACATTCTTCAAATGTCACGATTAGAGAGATGGAGCTAAGGCAAGGTTGTCAGGCATGAGGAAAGGGGAAAGAGAATGTGACTAGAAAGAGGCAGTGTAAGGGGTTTCTTTTAAGGAGGTGGAACAATTCTCTCTCTCTCTCTTTTAGATTTTATTTATTTATTTTTAGAGAAGGAAGGGAGGGAGAAAGAGAGAGAGAGGGAAACATCAATGTGCAGTTGCTGGGGGCTGTGGCCTGCAACCCCAGGTATGTGCCCTGACTGGGAATCGAACCTGCGACGCTTTGGTTCACAGCCCGAGCTCAATCCACTGAGCTACGCCAGCCAGGGCAATTCTCTCTTTTTCAAAAAAATATTTTATGTATTTATTTTTAGAGAGAGGGGAAAAAAAGAAGAGAGGGAAACATCAATATGTGGTTGCCTCTTGCACGCCCCCTACTGGGGACCTGGCCTGCAAGCCAGGCATGTGCCCTGACTGGGAATCAAATTTGTGACCCTTTGGTTCATAGGCTGGCACTCAACCCACTGAGCCACACCAGCCAGCGTCCATTCTCTATTGTAACTGTGGTGGTAGGTATATAAATCTATGCGTGCGACAAAATGCCATGGACTCAAAGGCAAAGACAGGCAAAGAATGAGTGCATGCCAAAAATGGCGAAACCAGGAAGGTCTGAAGTCTAGTTCAATGTATGGCGCCATTACTTCCCTGGTTTTCATAATGCACTACAGTTTTGTAAACTGCCACCACCAGGGAGGCTCGGTGATGGGCACACGGGCCTCTCGGTACTATTTATGCAACTTCTTTTTTAAAAGTTTTTATTAATTTTGGGGTGAAACTGGTTAATAAAATTATATAGGTCTCAGGTGTACAATTCTATAATGCATCATCTGTATAGTGTATTGTGTGTTCACCACCCCAGATCAAGTCTCCTCCCATCACCAGTGATTTCCCTTTATTCATTCCCCCAGCCTCCTTCCCCTCTGGTAACCACCACGTGGTCGTCTGTGTCTATGAGGGTTTTTTTTCTTAATCCCTTCACCTTAATCCCTTTCTTAATCCCTTTCACCTAACCACCCCCCACCCCCCCGACAGCTGTCAATCTGTTCTCTGCGTCTGTGAGTCTGTTTCTATTTTGTTTGCTAATTTATTTTGTTCATTAGATTCCACATATAGGCGAAGTCATAGGGTCTGATGGGCTTACTTCACTTAGCATAATATTCTCCAGGTCCTCCATGCTGTAGCAAAGGGTACGATTTTCTTCATTTTACAGCTGAGTAGTATTCCATGGTGTAAATGTGCCACAGGTGTTTTATCCACTCATCTACTGATGGGCACCTGGGATGCTTCCAAATCTCGGCTATTGTAAATAGCGCTGCTATGAACATAGGGGTGTACATCGTCTTTGGAATCAGTGTTTTGGGTTTCTTTGGATATGTACCCAGAAGTGGAATTGCTGGGTTATAAAGCAGTTCCATTTTTAATTTTTTGAGGAAACTCCATACCGTTTTCCACAGCGGCTGCACCAGTCTGCATTCCCACTGACAGTGCACCTGGGTTCCCTTTTCCACATCCTCACCCGCACTTGTTTGCTGATTTATTGATGATGGCCATTCTGACAGGTGCGAGGTGATATCTCATTGTGGTTTTAATTTGCATCTCTCTGATGATTAGTGATGTTGGGCATTTTTTCATATGTCTATTGCCCATGTGTATGTCCTCTTTGGAGAAGTGTCTATTCACGTCCTTTGCTCAATTTTTAATTGGATTGTTTGTTGTTTTGGTATTGAGTTGTATAAGTTCTTTATGAATTGTGGATATTAACCTTTTATCAGATGTGTCATTAGTGAAAATGTTCTCCTGTTCAGTGGGTTGTCTTTTCATTTTGTTGGTGATTTCCTTTGCTGTGCAAACATTTTGTTTAATGTAGTCCTATTTGTTTAATTTTTCTTTTATTTCCCTTGCCCCAGGAGCTATATCAGAATATTCTATGAGAAATGTCTGAGATTTTACTCCCTATGTTTTCTTCTAGGATTTTTATAATTTAGAGTTTTACATTCAAGTCTTTCACCCATTTTGAGTTTATTCTTTTTTTAATAATAATTGATTGACTTCTGTCTGAGTTTTTTTATTTTAAATAATTTTATTTATTTATTTTCAGAGAGGGAAGGGAGGGAGAAAGAGAGAGAGAGAGAAACATCAATGTGCGGTTGCTGGGGGTCATGGCCTGCAACCCAGGCATGTGCCCTGACTGGGAATCGAACCTGTGATGCTTTGGTTCAGCAGCCCGAGCTCAATCCACTGAGCTACGCCAGCCAGGGTCATTTTGAGTTTATTCTTGTGTGTGGTATAAGAAGGTGGTCTGGCTTCTTTTTCTTTTCTTTTCTGTTTTTTTTTGCATATATCTGTTCAATTTTCCCAACACCATTTATTGAATAGACTCTCTTTACCCCATTTAATGCTCTTGCCTCTTTGTCAAGAATTAATTGATCATAAAGGCGTGGGGTTAGTTCTGGGCTCTCTGTTCTGCTCCTTTGACCTGTATGTCTGTTTTTAGGCCAGAATCATGCTGTTTTGATTACTATGACCTTGTAGCATAGTTTGATACCAGGTAATATGATTCATCCAACTTTGTTTTTCTTTCTAAAGATTTCTGGGGTTATTCAGGGTCTTTTGTGGTTCCATATGCATTTTTGGAATATTTGTTTTAGTTCTGTGAAATACACCAATAATATATTGATAGTAATTGCATTGAATCTATAGATTGCTTTGGGTAGTATGAACATTTTAATGATGTTAATTCTTCCTGTGCATGAACATGGCATATACTTCCACTTATTTGCTTTTCCTTTATTTTCTTCAGTGTCTTATAATTATTTGAGTACAGACCTTTTACATTCTTGGTTAAATTTATTCCTAGGTATTTCATTTTAGATGCAATTGTAAATGGGATTGTTTTCTTATTCCCCCCCCCCGCCCTTTTTTAAGACTATTTATTTTGATCTGGCTGGCATAGCTCAGTGGATTGAGCGCAGGCTGCGAACCAAAGTGTCACAGGTTCAATTCCCAGTCAGGGCACATGCCTGGGTTGCAGGCCATGGCCCCCAGCAACCGCACATTGATGTCTCTCTCTCTCTCTCTCTTTCTCCCTCCTTTCCCTCTCTAAAAATGAATAAATAAAATCTTAAAAAAAAAGACTATTTATTTCATAGAAAGGGGAAGGGAGGAGAAAGAGAGGAAGAGAAATATTGATGTGCGAGAGAAACATCGATCGGCTGCCTCTCTGACATCCTCAGCTGGGGCCCTGGCCCGAAACACAGGCACGTGCCCTGACCGGGAATACATCTGGTGACCTTTTGCTTTGCTGGATGACACCCAGCCCACTGAGCCACACCGGTCAGGCCTCTTAGTTTCCCTTTCTGATAGTTCATTATTGGTGTCCAAAAATGCAACTGACTGCTGGATATTTATTTGGTATCCTGCTGCTTTACTGAATTCATTGATCAGTTCTAGTAGTTTTTTGGTGGAATCTTTAGGGTTCTGCAGATATAGTATCATGTCACCTGCTATGTGACTTCTTATGAGTCAATAACTCTTTCACAATAAAAAGTTGATGGAAAGGCCGTGGCTGGTGTGACTCAGTGGATTGAGTGCCGGCCTGCAAACTGAGAGTCTCTGGCTTGATTCCCAGTCAGGGCACATGCCTGGCCTGTGGCCAGGTCCCCAGTTGGGGGCCTGTGAGAGGCAACCCAATCAATGTTTCTCTCCTTCTCTTTCCCCCTTCCTTCCCCCACCCCTCTTAAAAAATATTGTGAAAATTAAGCCCTGGCTGGTGTAGCTCAGTGGATTGAGCGCGGGCTGGGAACCAAAGTGTCCCAGGTTCGATTCCCAGCCAGGGTACATTCCTGGGTTGCAGGCCATAACCCCCAGCAACTGCACATTGATGTTTCTCTCCCTCTCTCTTTCTCTCTCTCTCTCTCTCTCTCTCTCCCTCTCTCTCTCCCCCTCCCTCCTTTCCCTCCCTAAAAATAAATAAATAAAATCTTTAAAAATTTTGTGAAAATTAAAAAAAAAATAACACACCTGGCCATATCATCCACCTGCTCACCTGTACTCAGTCGCATCCCGGGGGCTGCAGAGGGTCAAGTCCGTGAACAGAAACCTGCCAGCTTCTCTCATAACCCAAACCCTCTTCTGCGGCTCCCCACAGGAGACTCCCCTGGGGGCGGGCTGGGACAGGGGCCTGGATATCACAGCCCCAATTCCTCCTGGCAGGGCCTCCTCCCTCGGTGGTCCCAGTGGGTATTGTCCTGCACTGGCCTGAGGGGGGCACTCATCCATCTCTGATGTGCTGGTGCCAAAACGGACTAAGAGCCCCACCTTTAGCATTACCCAGGCTCAGGTGAAAGTCTTGAAGACAGGCTGGTCTGGACCTCTGGGAAACAGTCCCAGGCCAGTGTGCTGCTCTGCCCACCAGGTATTCTGGCTGCACCCTGGGGGGTCCTCCAGGACACGTTGGCATCTGGCTCCCACCTGTTTCACCACAGGGGCTGTCTCACCCCAGGACCCAGGACCCAGCACTCTCCGGGCCTGAGGAACGAAGACTGGAGAGACTTTACGAACATCCCTGCCCCAGGCTCTGGGCCACGTATACTGCACACGTCTCCTTTTATCACTGTAAGAGGTCTCGGAGGTAAGTGCGCATGTCCTAACACTGAGCGGACACTTCCCAAGACATCCCTGCCCAGGGATCATCCTGCCTGCTGTCCTGACGACCCGTGGGTGCCACAGCACCCCATTTATTGTGGCACACGAGGCCCTGCACACGCTGCCCCCGTCTGGCCTTCCCTGCATCACCTCACACCCACGAGCACTGGATTTCTGGGTCCTAATCACAAGGGTCTTAGAGTTTGCTCTCCCCACAGATCTTCCTGCCTCTGAGCCTTTGCGCATTCTGTTCCCTCTGACTATACACTCTTCCCCTAATTCCTTCATTCTTCAGTGCTCGGCTCAATGTAGCTTCTGCAGAGGCATCTCAGATCCCTGGGGGACAGTCATAGCCCAGGGACACAGCTTCAGCAGTGCTTTTTCCTAGCTCTGCTCTGAATGTAATCAAGTAGTTTAGTGTTTAGTATATGTCCAGTTCTCAGCCTTAGGCCTGGATTGAGGGGGTCCCTGCCCTGTCATGGGTCCCCCTACTGGACTTCTCTGTGCCTCTCCCCACAGGAGGAGGAAACGGCAGGGGCTCTCTTAGAGTCCAGGCCCTTTCCTTTAGACCATACTCCTGATACGTGGTGTCCCAGAATCCCCTGCCCAAACGGCCCCAGGCCCATCCCCTGGAGGGGGGACCGCGTGGAGTGGCCCAGGGGAAGGAGGTTGCAGGGAGTGTGGCAGTTTGTACTCGTGGGCAGCAGTGTCCACATAGGTGCAGGACGGGTCTGCGGGGGGGAAGACACAGGGGGCAGGCTGAGAGCAGGGCCAGCTCTTCTCATGCCGCCGCGTTCAGGCTCGGAACTTGGAAGACTTGAAGTTTACATTAGAACCTGGCCTTCCAGGTCAGTATAAAAGAATAGTTGTCGCCCTGGCTGGTGTGGCTCAGTGGATTGAGTGCCAGCCTGCGAACCAAAGGGTCACTGATTCAATTCCCAGTCAGGGCACATGCCTGGGATGCTGGCCAGGCGCCCAGTAGGGGGCGCTCGAGAAGCAACCATCCATTTCCATTTCTCTCCCTCTCTCCTTCCCTTCCCCTTTCTCTAAAAATAATCTTTTTTTTTTTTAAAGAAAGTATATTCGTCAAAGTAGGAGAATGGAACATATTTTATTGAACAGTTGTTATCTTGATTTATAACTTTACAGTATTTTTCGACATACGTGGCCTCCACTTGTAACTTTGCCCAAGCCCCACTGGCATTCGGGGTGGACTTGGGCCAGCCTCACCCGCCGGGCCCTGCACCCCACCGGGGAGGCACCGTGCAGTCCCCGGGCCCCAGAGCACGGTGCCTGGCGCAGAAGAGCAGGTAATAAATATTGGCCGTGAGAGACAAACGGGATCATCCAAGTAAGACGCTTGGCGTGGCGCAAGTGTCAATAAATAGGAAGTATTATTGCTGGTTGAAGAAGTGAACAGGGTGGGCGGGCAGGGGGGCTGAGGCCCGTAAACGGAGGAGGTTTGTGTATGAGGGAAGGCGGGCTGCTGACCCCGGGGTCCACGCTTCCTTTACGGAGGTTGTGCTCCTTCCCCCCACCCTGCAGGCCCCTCCCAGCTCACATCACAAGGTAAGCACCAGGTGGGCCTACTTGACAGCAGGTACTGAGAGGGACCGGGGCTTCAGCTGGTGCAATCCCCCCCCACCAAGGAAAAACAGCTGGGTAGGTTTCCTCTTCGCCTTCGGGTACCTCCCCAGGCTCAGGGAGAACCCACCCAGCTCCGTTTCTTTTGCTTTACCCATAGGCCCATGCTGTGGTTGGGGGGAGGGGGAGCCGATAGGATCGGTTTTACCCTAACACCAGACTGTGCTCTGCTGTCAGAGGCGCTTGAGATGGGAGTCAGATCGCCTGCCGGACCCTGAACAAGTTCGTCACTCTGCCTCCGCAAGCCTCAGTTTCCTCATCTGCAAAACGGGCTTTTGTGTGGAAATGGTGCGTGTCAGGTGGTCGGTGCCGGGCCCACATTTAGTGAATGGGAAGAGCCCTTGCACGGAACGCAAGTGGGTCAAGGAGGGCGGCTTCCCAGAGCCCCAAACAGGAAAGCAAATGAAAAGGGTCCACAGGCGGCCAGGGGGAGGGCTGGGCAGGAGCTCATGCGTGGGGCCCGCGGGAAGCAGGTTCGGCGCCCGCGCGGGAGGTCTGCTGGGCACAGTGCCAGCCCACAGGGTCCCTGTTAAGGCCTCAAGCCCGAAGAAGCCAGGAAGCCCCTCACCCAAATGCCTCTTCCCAGCGTGGGGCTTGGGCCATCCCAGAGACCAGCCATCACCCCCGCATTCCCGCACACGCACAGTAGGTGGCGCTGTAATAAAGACCAGAACCCAACTAACCCCAACACAGGAGCGGTAAGGGGGGCGGTGTGGGGGGGGGGGATCACATTTTGTGAACTTCCCACCCAAGGGTCGCCCTACCCTCAGAGCCGAGGGGTGCAGAATCCCCAGCGGCCTGTGGACCGACGGGAGGTTGAAGGTCTCAGAAATGTCCAGCCGCGTGGCAGGGCTGACGTGGCTACGCCCAGTCCCAGGCCCGCAGGGCCCGCCGCGGGGTCAGTGCGGTGGGAAGATCTCTGAGCACTGCTGCAGGATGAGTTCCACCACCTGGTTCTGGAACACCATGGTCATGGGCATGCTGGTTTCCTCCGTCTCCGGCCGCAGCAACGTGGGCCCGAAGACTATGGCCACGCTCTGCACCGACATGCGGTTCTGTTCTCCGTGCTCGATCACCCTGCAGCGGGGGTGGGGGGGGTGGGGGGTGGAGCGGAGTCAGGGCTCAGAGCTGCGGGAGCCTGATAGTGGGGGGGTGGGGGGGGAGGGGTTCCCGCCAGTGCCTGCCTCCCCATTCCCGCCGCGCGCCTGCGCGCTCACCGGCACAGATGCTGGAAGAGGAGTCGCAGCGTGTCGTGGTTGGGGGCGGGCAGCGAGCGCACCAGGTCACGCACACAGCGGCTGCGCTTGGCCTGGTCCTGCAGCTCTGGGTGGGGAAGGGGAGAGTGGGCTCGGCGAGGGGCACGGATGGGGCCGACTCCCAGGGTGCGTGTGGGCCCTGCCCGAGGCAGGCCGCCGCACTCCTGCCCGCCCACCCACTCAGCCACCCAGCCACCCAGCCTGCCTTCCCCGGCACTCACTGATGGCCGCGATGAACTGGGGGAAGTGCGAGAAGGGGAAGAGGGGCTCGGGCAGCTCTCGAAAGAAGAGCTTCAGGGCGCCGGTGATAACGTGGACGTCCTCCCAGCGTCCGTCGTCCAGGTCCAGACGCTCGTCTGCGGCAAGGGGGGAGGGAGGAAGAGGAAGTCAACACCCCTTCACGCCTTCAGGGCCTGGAGCAGGGGCTGGGGACGGTCCTCACCGTGGTCCACCCTGTAACGCAGCTTCTGGATAGTCGCCAGGTTCCCGCTGATGCGGTACAGCCCGTCGATGTCCAGCCCTGAGGAAAGGGAGGCGCTGAGCCCGGCTTTGGTGGGATGGGGCCAAAGTCCGTGCTACGATTCCCACCCGGGAGCCCCCGGTCTTTTCCTCTCCCCCCTGCCCCCCACCCCGGGGTCTCCATCATGGGGCCCTGGAAGGAGGCCGTCAGGCGCCCCGAGTGCCCGCCCAGCACGCCGCCTACGTGCCTACGTACCGCGGGCCTCGACCGTGCGGATGCACTGCTGCACGAAGCGCGGCACCGGGCTCCGCTCGCGCTCACACAGCGTGGCCAGCGCGCAGCCGAACACCTGGTCTGGGGGAGAGGCTCGTCAGCCCCCGCCGCCCTCCCCAGGCCCGCCGGCGCCGCCCCGCTCTCTCCCGGCCCCTCCGGTACCTTTGATGTAGCCCTTGTCCCGCAGCGACTGCAGGGTAGGCCGCCTGAGCAGGAACTTGCGGAGCTTGTACCGGACCTTGCTCAGGTCGCTGTCTTGGCCCCCAGGGCTCAGGGCGGGCCCAGCTGCCACAGGGAATGCAGGGGTGAGTCAGTTGGGGGCTCCCCGGTGGCCCAGTAGGTCCCCTCCATGTCGTCACCCCCCCCCCAAGGTGCCCTCTGCCCTCCCACCCCTCCATCCCCGCGCACACCTGCTCCCGACCGCGCCTCATCCTCCCGCCAGCTTCCCAGGCGCTCCCTGGACCCGAAGTCCAAGCCGCTGTTCTCGCTTTCCTCCTCCGGGGGCAGGTCTGCGGACTAGAATCGCATGGCTTTAGAGGCAGAGCCTGGGGGGCCAGCCCAGGTCTTTCTGAGGTGGGGTGAGGGGCCCAAGTGCCCTCGCAGTGGGCCTGGTGACCCCCCCACCCCGCAGGGTTCACTCTTCCCTTGACGAGGGTTAACTCCCCTCGCCTCCACCAGGGAACCGCAGAGCATTCACGTTCCTTGGCTGTGCGGAGCTCTTCAGGTGCTGAGGCACAGTCTGACTCTGTTCTGCCCTTCCCATCTCCCAGGCCCTGCCCCCGTTTCCCGCATTTTCCAAGCAAACTCTGCACGCACGCACTCCACTGGGCGAGCAATGCTCAGTCCGTGGCTCCCAGTCCTGAGCTTGCAGTTCCAGCGGGGGCCTGAGCCAACGACTCCCCCATCTGGACTCCTGCCCCTACTACTGCTGCTACTACTACTACTAGGGCCACAGGTTGCGCCCAGTGTGGGTCCCAGGGCAGGCGGGGCTGGGAAGCCCCCGGGGTGGTTTCCAGGTGCACAGCTGCCAGCGTGGCCTGTCCCATCTCTCCTTATGCAATGGGAAGTGGTAGACTCGCCCACTCAACCCTTTAACATGTCATCTTCCGGTTTCAGCCTGTCATTCCCGCCTGAAGCTATTTCTCAGGTGTTTCCTTTTCCTCCCGCCTCCCTTGAAATGGGGTATTCCTCCAGGACGTGCCGCCAGCCCCACCTGGAGAGTAGGCCAACCCCGGGGGCTGGTTCACATACTTAAGAAAGGCTGTTTCCTCAGCAGCCCTCCTGCCATCCGGCCATAAGGGGCGGGGGGGTGGGGGGCGCTGCATCTGCAGGGAGGGGCATTACCCACTGGTGCCATGGAGCTCCCAGAGCCTGCGTAGAGGACCCCACCCGCTGTGGGCACAGCTGCCCTGCGTGATGGCCAGCCACCCCCTCCCCACCAGCCCTGGAGGCCCCAGGCTCCGCTCACCAGTTCCTGGATGCCCTGGGCAATGGCCTTGTGCCAGGTGCTGATGATGGCCTCCGAGTTGTGCTGGATCAGGTACTCTGAGCCGTCCCGGCTCCGCAGCTGGAGAGACACAAGTCACTCAGTCACCTCGGGTTCCCCGGGTCTGTTCCTGTCCCCAGGAACTCAGAGCTAACGCAGTAAGGGCCTCACCCCAGGCCAAGGTATTCCAGCTCATTAAAGGCAGTAGGTGACAGCGTCCCACTCTCCACCCTGGGTGACACATCCTTTTACAGCCGCTTCATCGAGAAGAGTAATTGCCAGGGGAGGGAGGGGGAGGTGGAGGGGGTATGGGGGGATACACGGTGGTGGAAGGAGGCTGGACTTGGGGTGATGAACACACAACACAGTGTACAGATGATGTGTCGTGGAATCGTGTACCTGAAACTTGTATAATTTTGTTAACCAGTGTGTCACGCCAATAAATTCAATAAAAAGAAAAAAATAAAAATAAAAAGAAGCCTGGCTGGTGTGGCTCAGTGGATTGAGTGCGGGCCTGCAAACCAAAGGGTCGCTGGTTCGATTCCCAGTCAGGGCACACGCCTGGGTTGCAGGCCAGGTCCCTGGTGGGGGGCGCACATGAGGCAACCACACATGGATGTTTCTCTCCCTCTCTTTCTTCCTTCCTTCCCCCTTCTCTAAAAATAAAATAAAATCTTAAAAAAAAAAAACAAAATAACAACAACAACAACAACAACAACATGCTTGAGGGGAAAATGTTCTGACTACTCAAAGCTCTTTCTGACCAGCAGGCTCGGGGGTGGCAACCCACTTACTCCTGCTCACTCCCAGCAAAGGCGCCCGTGGTTGGGAGGGGCCCGGGAGCTGGGGGGAGCGCGGCCCTCCCCGCGGGTCTGCTGGCTGCTCCACCCCGAGCACAGGCCACAGTCCCCCTCACGGAGCCCGAAGTCTAGATTCCCAAAGCCGCTGTCTTGTCCTGCGGAGCAGTGAGCAGGGATCGACAGCCAGGCGGTCCGCCGTTGAGTGGCCTTGTCCCCTAACAAATCTCCGAAGAACAGGGTGAGGCGGCCAGCAGCCGGACTAGGTCTCTCATCAGCCTGCGGCTCTGAGGACCCAGCGTGCGAGGCTAACGTGAAGGTTTGGTTTCGGCAGCTCACGGCAACGCTGCCCTTGGGGTCCACCGAGAGCCAGCGTCAGCAGACACCGCCTCAGACCACAGGGCGCGGCTTCCCACATCACAGAGGGCTGTGTTCTGGCTGCCCACCTTGAAAACGTAGACTTTGTGCTATTTAAATAATTTTTAAAATTAAAAAATACCCTGGCTGGCATAGCTCAGTGGATTGAGCTCGGGCTGTGAACCAAAGTGTCGCAGGTTCGATTCCCAGTCAGGGCACATGCCTGGGTTGCAGGCCACGGCCCCCAGCAACTATACATTGATGTTTCTCTCTCTCTCTCTCTCTCTCTCTCTCCCTCCCTTCCATCTCTAAAAATAAGTAAATAAAATCTTTTAAAAATCTTAAAAAATAAATTAAAAAATAATAAAGGAAAGAAGACCTGCACGCTCCGCCCCATCCCCACGCCCACACGGACTAGAGAACCCTCAGCGGGTGGCTAGCAGAGCCCCACTGTCCACGCGGACGGAACCCGGCCTGTCGCCCCGGAGAATGGTCTCACAACACTTCTAACGCAGCCAGTGTTTGGGGCAGCTGTCTCAAAACAATCAGCTCACGTTGGAGAGTTTCATACAGGAGACAGAGCTATGTAGTGACATAGCAACGCATTCCACAGAACCTTCGTCCTGTTGAATGGACAGGCAAGCTGAGCTGCCTTTGGAAGGCTGTTATTTGAGTTTTCTGTGGCCCTGGGGTGACGGAGCGGAGCTGCCCTGGAGACCTGGCCGTACTAGGGAAGGGCGGGGGGCTGTCTGTTGAGAAACGTCCCAGAGCTGCCTGCAGGCTGCCCCTGAGCAGAGGAAGGACAGCCACCCGCCCGCCAGGAAGCAGGGGGGCTCCCCGACTTCCACTCAAGACGGCCAGCCTTCCCCTCAGCTTGAGCAGCTTCCGAGAGTGCCATCTGCTTCCCGTCCTTGCCAGAGAGGACGACTCAGAAGCGTGTACTCTGGAAATGGCATCAAAACCCCTGCCGGAGAGGTGACATCTACAGAGCCCTGCTGGGAGGGTGTCTCCCTGGGTCAGAGAAGGAATGGGCCTGGCACAAGGGACGTCCTTCCTTCAGCCGGCGCCTGCGGCGGACACTGCTGGTTCACCGCAGCGCTCTGCCCTGCTGAGCCCGCGGAAGCCCCCGGACCTGCTGATCGGAGCAGCCGGGGGGAGGAAACCAGTTCTCCAGCCCTGCCCCGTGGACACCCCACACCCAACAGAGCTCTGTGAGTCATCGAAAGCTACGCCCTCGAGCTCCTTGCAGAGTTACCTTCTCGGCCGAGAAGGAAGGCCGTGATCTCGGCTTTCATCGTGCTACCTGAAGCGGACCCAAGAGTCCCGCACTAAACTAGAATGGAGCTGCACACTAAAATTTTTTTTTCAAGAGCTAAGGGTTAGAAAACAAGCTTCGATTTCCCTCAAAAGCTGGGCGGGTTCCCTCCACCCCCACCCCCAATGAGTAATAAGAGTCGCGTAACTAACCGCCATTCTCTTTTTGCTTTGGCTACCAGGAAACCTGGAGCTAAGTTTTTTCAACAGCAACAACCTTAGCACCTGTGCTTCATCTGCCCCCTAATCCCTCTCCACGTTGACCCCTTCCTCCAATGGTTCTGCCTGGCCCTGCCTTTTCAGCGGGTTTCACCAGCTCACCATATGTTCTTGTTGTGAGCTGTCTCAAAACTTTTGGGGATGGAAGTGAAAGTGAAGGGAGTATAAAAACAAGACAAGGATAAGGACACAAGGACACAAGAACAATGAAGTGTGTGACACTGTGAGGGTCCTTGCCTGGACCCCACCTGGACCCTCTCTGCTTGCTGGCAGAGACACAGAAATGTGTCCACCGCCCTGGCTTACTCAGGGAACACGGTCCAGCAAGGAGCTGAGCTCTAACCAGCCAGCGCATGCTCCCCAGCCGGTCAGAGTGAGCAGCCGGGGCACTGGAGCCCACCCCCCCGCCCCCGTCCATCCCAGGCCAGGCCAGCTGAGCTGAGGGCTCCCTACTGGCCACGACGGAGTTTCGTCCCCCAGGCACCCCTGTTTCTCATCACCTTCCGAAGCCAAGGGTGAGCTCAGCTCCTGGAGAGGAAACTGCAGAGCCCTCGGTGCCAGAGCTGCTGTGACAGATCCCTAAGGTGGGGGCGCCTTTGGCTTTGAGCCTGAGGATTCCAGCCCCGCTCTCCCCAGGTGCCCCTGCTTGGGGCTTGCCTCGTTTGAGTCCTAAGCCCTCAGCAAGCCCCCTCCCTGTCTCCCCACCCCCACGACTCACCTCCAGCACATTCTTCTTGCTGGATTTGTCTTTGGGGGCCCAGGAGAGAGAGGCCCCCTTCAGGTCCACCGTGTACTCGGGGGTAGAGACCTTAGAAGGCTGCCTCTGCGGGAGGGAAAGGAAGGGCGAGGGGGTCCTCAGCTCAGACAGAGCCGCCTCAGCACCCTGGCTCCAGCCCACCAGGCTCCCTTGGCTCCACCGACGGAATGGGGACACAGCTCTAGGGGACGTGGACCCAGGGATTCCCGTGACCCGGAGATCCTGGGACTTCCTAACCACAGAGCCTGCGGGGTGGCTGGTCCTTCGCTGCCTGCCCCCCGGGGAGAGGAAAGGACAAAGGTACGCAGCCCCCATTCCTGCGAGCAGGGCACCCAGTCCCCAGCTGCCTGCCCGCCAGGCTGGAGCCGTCCACCCTCCAGGTGGGCGGTGAATCTGCTGTTGTCCCCCCCTGCCAAAGGCCCAGCTTCCTGGACAGTCAGGCTCCGCTGTCTCAGACTTGGGGGAGTCAGGAGCAGATGGGGTGATCCCTGCCTTGGGGGCCCGGGCCTCACCAGGCCGACTGCGGTTGAGGACTTGGAGTCCTTGAAGAATGTCAGGACGCCGCCTTCCAGCACGGTCCAGGAGGTGCTCCAGTGCTTCTTCCTGGGTGGGGGCGGGGGGGGCAGGGCTTGGATTGGGCCCTGGGCCGCTGAGGCCCCCTTCCTGTCCCCAGGCGCAGGATGCAGAGCTGAAGAACACAGCTTGGGACACCCAACTCTCAGAGGCGGATTCCTTTGGTCTCTCCAGCCTCAGTGCCCACACAGGGCCCCTTGTACCGTTGCTATGAGGATTAATGGCGCCTGGCACAGGCGCAGTACTCAGCGAAGGTCTTCACCAAGGCCCACCCTGCCCTGCTGTGGGGTATGGACGGACTCTCACCGGACCCGCTTTCCCTTGTCCACCGTCTTGGTGCGGTGCAGCACGCCCGCCTTGTCCAGGGTCTTGATCTTAGAGAGAGGAGCGGAAAGAGGAGGCGGCTGAGGGGGTGAGCCCTGGGGGGCAGATGCTGGTCCCCCCCTCAGCCAGCTGTGCACCACGGGCTGGGCCCGGGTCTCCCCTGAGCCCTCTTCCCTGCCCGTGGCGGAGGGATTTCCTCCCAGCTCCCAGCCTGGCCCGACTCTGGGCCTGGGACGGCCCGGGTCCGGGTTCATTCAGCCCAGGCTGGCGCTGGGGCCCATGGGGGAGACACGCCTGGCCCAGTTCCAGACCGCGGCGCCTCCAGAACCCCCCTATTTCTTCGGTGGGGTCCTACCGGGCCTCCATGCCCCTTCCCTTACTTTCTCCTCAGGAGGGCTGGCCTGGGCTGGGGTCTCACTGTCCTGGCTAGATTTGAGGATGCTTCGAGGGGCGGGCACTGGGACCTGGGGAGAAAGACACTGTCAGATAGAACCCTCTCCTCTCCCCCTAGGACTCCCCCTTCTCCAGGCGGTTACCTGGGGCAGGTCCCACTGAACGGAGGCGTCGGTCGGGTTGTAGAAGTAGGGTTTCCCATGTTGGTCCTCCAGCTTCACCCACTTTGGGGAGAGGGAGGGTCAGGGCTGCCAGCTGGCCCCGTGGAAGGGGAGGAAAAGGTTCCCCCTAACCAGAGCCCAGCATAGACCCAAGGAGTCTGGAAGGACCGATGTAGGTGACTCAGGAGCTGCCATGTGGTGTTAAGGGGAGCTACGAGTGAGGAAGCAAGGGCTGGAGGTATGTCCCGGAGGCTCTGTGAGCCCACTCGTCTGTTGCCCCTACCTGCTCTTGGGTGAAGTGGTTGGTGTAGACCGTCTTCCCTTCCGAGTTCACGTGGCAAGACCAGCCAGGGGGCGTGGGCAAGGGAGAGGCGGGCCCGGGCTCACTTAAGGAGCCGGGAGGAGAATAGTCCTCCTCGGGGTAACTGGTCAGTAACTCAGGGTAGTCCGTCTCCGGGGTGGGAGGCTGGAGGGAGGAGAAGACCCTCAGAGAGGCAGGCCCTCAGCTCCAGCCCCACCCACCACTGGCCAGGCCCCGCCCCTCCAGACGTGGCCCCGCCCCTCCACCCCACGTTCCCCGGGCTGTGGGGAGGAGGCGGGGTCAGAGGCCTTAAGGACGAGCCCCGCCCACCCAGGTCAGGTCCCGCCCCTCACCCTCTGGTCCTTGGGGCTGCCGGGGCTCAGGCCTGGCTGCATCTTCAGCTCGTCCTGGTCCTCGTCTTCGGGCTCGTCCTCCCACACCGTGTCGCCCGTCAGCGGGTTGTAGAAGAACACCCTGCGGCTCTCCTCATCCCAGTACTGGCCCCACTCGGCCTCGAGGCTCTCGCGGCTGCCCAGCGAGGATGGGGAGGTGGCCGGGCTGGCGGCGCCTTCGGCGGCCTCGAACGGCGATTCCCAGGTCGTCACGCCCGTGTCCGGGTTGTAGTAGTAGGGCCGCCCGGTGTCCGCGTCCGTGTGCGTCTCCCACACCGGGCCGGGGCGGGGGGCCGCGGGGGCGCCGGGTGGGGTGGGCGGACGCTGCCTCTCTACGTTCGCGTACACGGGCTCTGGGGCTTCATCCACCTGTGCGGGACGGAAGGAGACGCCGGGTCAGCTCCAGGGTCACGCAGTCCGGACCAGGCCCCTTGCCCCCGGGGCGACCTTCAGCAAATCACACATTTTCCTGCCTCAGGTCCCCTGCTGCAAGATATCTGCCTGCCCTTGCGGAAATCGTAGTGGAGAGAGAATGAGGAACTGGTCTTGAAAAGTGCTTTGTAACGTGTGAAATGCCCCAGATGCGTGGGACAATGCCATGGATTATGTATCAGTAAAGTATCGATGAAGGAATTCTCCCAGCTGCGCACACGCAGGGGCGGGTCCTGGGATCCCGGGCCGGGCGGGGGGCAGAGAGGCGCCGCCTTCGAGCACAGCTTCCTGCACCGGTTTGAGTTCCAGGGCACAACTCTTTCTTTCCTGCTTCTCCACCTCAAGTTTTAATTTTATTGATTCACGAAACAATTTAAAAACTACCCGCATTCTTTGATCCAATCATTCGACTATTTATATTAGTTTAAACCTTTTTTTATATATTTTTATCCACAGGTTCATGGGTTTCACACCCCCTTTATCTGTAGTGTCCCATATTTTCGTACATTTTTATGTTCTGCTTTCTTCGCTGTTGTTTTTTACACATTTCCCAATGCGGCTGCAGTCACCTTAACTTTTTTTCCCCGTCCCCTTTCACGTGGGCCCAGCGCCCACTGCGGAGCTCTGCAACCCCTCCCCTTTCTTCCTGGCTGGGAAATCTCTGGGACCGGACTCAGTGCGGCCTCTGGATTTGGGGCTAGAACTCACCGGATGTGACGTTTTCAGGCCTCTGAATGAGTTCCAGGCAAGGGAAAGAGAGCAGAGCCAGACAGAAGGGAGGAAGGAGGGGCAAAGAGAGGTGAACCCTTCTTTTTCCAACTCCCCACCACCCTCCCTGCCTCCAGCTGCCCCCAGAAAGGACAGTGAGGTGGATTGGAGGATTCAATCACACGGAATACAAGCCTGGTTATGCTTAACACCCTCCGGGGCCCCTGCAGATGGCAGGGCAAAGTCTAAGGAGCCTTTTACAGGGCACCAGAAGCCACCCATCACCTGCCTATCTTGCACTTTATTTCCTGCCACTCCTTGCCCCTGCACTTGAACTTTAAGCTCCAGTAGCCCCGCCCCCAGGCTCTCTGCTTTGTTTCCTACAGGCCTCAGCTCTATCACAGCCTGCCCAGGCCCGTCTCCACCCCTTCCTCACCTGGCTGACTTTCCTAGTCCTTCCTTCCTTAAGACTCAGCTCAAGGGTCAGGTTTGAGACCTTTCCGGAGATTTCTCCCGTGTGCCAACCACAGCCTTGCGCCCTCGGTCCCCCAGAGGGACAGAGAGCTACACTATCAAAACTTAGGCAGCAGAATAGCGCATGATTAATACTGTTTTTTTTTAATTTATAAAATGCTACAAGGGAATAGAAGATTTCAAGATGGTAAACTCAGCCTAATTCCAATATTGTGTTTTTAGAAACCCTCCAAAATGCTGACTAATCCAGGTCGTTTATGGGCAGGGTAATGATAGGCATTGCGCTTTTTTTGTTTTGTTTTGTTTTGTTTTAAGTTTTTCTGCAGCCTCAACGTTTTGTACAATAAACTTTTTTTTTTAAGCCACAGAAGTTTCTCTGTTGCCGTGACACCTTCACTTAGCTGTGCACGCCTCAAGAGGGGAGGCCTGTCCTGCTCAAGGGGGGCTCTCCCTGAGCCTCAGACAGGCGCCTGCAAACACACGCATTTGTCCAGCAGAGATTCGCCTGCTCTGCCCCAGGCACTGGCTTGGGAATGCAGCAGCGAAGAGATGGACACGAGGCCCCGGCTGGCTAGCTTAGTCTGTTAGAGCGTCATCTCGATATGCCAAGGTTACAGGTTCGATCCCCAGTCAGGGCCCATACATGAAACGACCAATGAATGCGTGGAAAGGGGGAACAACAAAGTGACATTTCTTTCTCTAAAAATTAAATAAATATTTTTTAGAGAGGTGACGAGAGAGAGAGAGAGAGAGAGAGAGAGAAACATTGATGTGTGGTTGCCTCTCAAGTGCCCCCTTTTAGGGACCTGGCCTGCAATCCAGGCATGTGCCCTGACTGGGAATAGAACCACACTAAATAAATAAATCAATAAATAAACAGACAAATAAAGAAATAGAAATGGACATGAATCCCTGCCCTAGCGACCTGCACGTATATGCAAATGGTGGGGGGCTGGGAGGAAGCAGGGTGATAAGTAAACTGCACAGTATGTCCATGAGGATTGCTGCTAACAAAAAGCCCCAAACACCCCTGAACAGGAAGGCGTGGCAGCCTCACACGGGGATGTACGGCAGGTCCCAGGCATGTGGCGGGCAGGAAGAGCTGGGCACACCAGTCCAGCGGCTCCTCGCTCCTCTCCCTGACCGCACGAGCTCTCATGTGGCCGAGACAACCCTCCGTCCCACTTCTCCTTTCTCTCCGCCCACCACCGCAGTCCTGTGGCATCCTGTATTCCAACCACACCAGCTCCCACGCAAAGGCACTTTCCTTTTGCTCCGGCCATGCCCTCCGCCTGGAACTGCCCGCTCTCATCCCCTGCCTACCCGAACGCCGCTCCTCCCCTGGAGCTCGGCTCACGGGCCTCACCAGGCGAGGCCTGCTCCCTCCAGAGAAAAGTCTGACCCAAAAGGACAAAGCCAGCCCCACTTGCGACAGTGGCACCGTTTGCTGGGCAGGCCTATGGCTTTGTTAAACACGACTGCCATTTTACTCTTCTGAGCTTCTGTCCCCAGGACTGGACAGTACTGGAAGCAAGAACAGCACTCACAGCCACAGATGGAAGATAACGTTGGACCAAACTGCAGCCTCGTGTTCCCGCTCCCCAACAGCCTGCGGGTCCCACAACAGCAGCCCCCCCTCCGCCCCAACCTTTTTTAATCTAATTATAATCCAATAAAAGCTCAAAGACCCTACCCCTCAAGGCTGGTGTATCTTTCCACGCCATGCCCCTCTCCTTTCTTGGAGAGTGAATAAAACCTTATTCTTGACATTTTCTTCTCCTTGTGAGTGTTTTGTAAAAATTTTTATCTATTTATTTTTAGTTCGCAGGCCAGGGCTCAATCCACTATGCCACACCAGCCAGGGCCAATTCATTTATTTTTAGACAGAGGGGAAAGGAGGGAGAGAGAAAGAGAAACATCAGTGTGTGGCTGCCTCTGGCACACTCCCCACTGGGGACCTGGTCCACAACCCAGGCACGTGCCCTGACTGGGAATCAAACCAGCGACCCGTTGGTTTGCAGGCCAGTGCTCAATCCACTGAGCCACGCCAGCCAGAGCTCCTTGTGAGTTCTTTCACAGCCCGCATTACCGGCAACCTTAACATGACCTGCTGTGACTCTGGCCCGCTAGGGCCTGATGGCATTCTGCCTTGGTGGTCAGTTCACTGGTTCACTGTCCACCCACCTGCCTCCCTTCTCTGCCCCTAAAAGGCAGGAGGTTCTTGAGAGCAAGACTCAGAATGACCGAACTGACCCCAGTCACCCACAGTGGGCGGCCTGGTGCGGCTCCACCGAGAGCACTTGCTGCCTGAGTACACGAATCATCTCCATGCCCGACTCCAGGGACCAACAGACACCCCCGACATGACGGGAGAGACTGGGGTTAGCTCTGAGCAGGGTCTTCCTGGAAATGAGGGTTCGGGCACAGGGGCAGGAGACTCCCGGGGACGACAGGATGGAGGCAGTAGAGGAAGGTGGATGGCCAGACCCGCCTGCACTGCTCCCCGCTGGACCCACTGAGGCAGTCAGTGGTCTTGCCCATCCCTGAGAGAGGAGCTGGAAGGGTGCATGGGCCGTGGACTGGCTAAGGGAGGAGCCAGGCTCTTTGGAACGGGCATTTGCTCCTGGCCAGGCTGCTGGCCCTGGCCCTGAGGCCACGAGGAGCCCCAGGCTGGTCGGGCTGATGGGAGTCTCGCACAAGGAACACTCCCAGCGGGCACGGAGGAGGTTTGGAAAGCAGGAGTTCAGGCCTCCAGGGCCGCAGGCCCGTTGTGAGGAAGGGAAGAGGCAGAAGCACATTGCGGGGCACCCCAGTGCAGATCAGAGGTTAAATGGGGGCAGGACAGTGCTCCCCTCGGAGGAGGAACTTTCTCTGGGTTGCGGCTGCCCCAGGAGGTAACGAGGGGCCTTCACTGGAGGTGAGTAAGCAGAATCCCACCCCCTGTGAGGGAACTGGACTGCAGCAATGCTGATGCCCCTGCAAATTCTAGAACTCCCCCCAGAGCCCCTCATGGCTAAGACAGAGGTTCCTCTCTTTCCTGGCAGAGCCTCGGCCTGGGTGGGACTGGCTCCTGGAAGCCAGGCGGGGCCCACGCCTCACACCCTCTGCCTTCAAGGGGGAGCCTGCCCGAGACAGGGCGGGGCCTGACGCCCCTCACCCCTGACTCCGGGAGCCCCAAGGAGACCCAGGTGCAGCCCATCCAGAGGGGCTTGACTAGGGCACCAAGGGCTCCCGGGCCCAGACACAGGCGTGGTACAGACACGGGGGGTACCCAGGGGGAAAGAGGAACTGTCCTCCCGCCTCGGGCAAGAAGACAGAGCTGAGAGCGGCCGGCTCTCACCACACTCGGCTTCCCAGCCCCCAGCACTCCTCTGGTTTCCCATTCCCACCCACGAGCAGGTGGCAGGTGCCTCCCCCCGACCTCCCCACCCCGGCTGCTCGCTGCCTCTTGGCCGCCTTGTGCGGCCCCGCTCAGGCAGGCCAGGCCTCAGAGCAGGAAAGAGGGACGGAGGAGGGTTCCCAAATACTCCGGGAGACTCCCTGCTCCAAACCCCAGCTCCCCAGCTCCCGACAGGCCAGGGGACGGAGGTCCACTGCTGGCCCCTGGACCCCACAGGCCGCTCTGCTGTCCCTACCAGAGGCCAAGTTCAGCCCCGAATGCCAGCGTGCCCTACCTGCCCCCGCGGGGCTCGGCTCTGCCTCCGGGTCAGCTTGGCAATGATATCCACCATCCTGTTCCCTCTGAGCGGCGGGGATGCTGTCCTGGGAAGGCCTTGGGGGTGGAGCCACGGGGCACAAGCCCCGGCGGGCACAGGGCAACAGGGAAACAAGAAGTTGCTTCGAGATGGTGGGAGGCCGAGCCTCCAGCTCATTTCCTGTCAGGGCTGCGGAAGTGCTGCTGCCGGGGGCCGAGGCGGCCTGTGATGGGGTGCTGGGGGGTGCAGGGGTTTTGCCCAGGTCACAGGGGTTGTTATGTGCCCCGGGGGCACCACTGGCCGCCCCGCTCGGCGCTCCGATTTCCCGTGCGCTCTAAATCCCAGACCCCCAGACACGGCCCCTGAGCAGGCTCCACAGGCGGGTGGCGCTGGAGCCCTGGGCCTGGGAAGGGGGCGGCTGCACAGACGGGAACAAGCACGGGGACAGCCGGGTGCCGGGGCCTGAGCTGGCAGACAGGACAGTCAGTGGCCGTCACCTCCCCCGAGGCCCAGGGAGGGTGTGATGGGAAAGAGGAAGTTTGGGCGTCTCAAAGAGGAAGGGGTTTTGGGCAGACATGGTATCAGAAGAAACCGGTCTCTGGACCCCTCCAGCCACGTGAAGGAAGGGAAGGAGTCTGACCACATCACCATCCACCCGCCTGACCGCCCGGGCCCGCCGCCTTCAGCCTCCACTGCCCCGCCACACACACCCCACCCCCAGGGTGCCCGTGCCCCTCCCCCACCCTCCAAGGACCCAGAGAAGGGGGGACAGGACCCAGCGCCCAAACCCTACTCTGAGAGCTTCCTCCTGGCCTCTCCTCCCTTGACCCTCCCCTGCAGGTGGGCACACAGGCCCTGCTCGTGCACAGCACAGTGGACGCCGCGTGTCGTCCGTGAGAAGCTGCAGCCGTTCCTCTAACCCCCCTGGGGGCCACCTTGTCTTCACCGGTCCCCTCAGGGGTGCTCCCGCCCTAGCCCCAAGGGCCAGGCAGCACCTGCGCACCCACCTGCCAGCCCGAGGGCTCCCCCACCCTCCCACCCAGGACCCCAGACTTCTCATCTCTCACTCTCCCACTCCAGTAACCTTCCCCCCCGCCCGTGTCCCCCAGGCCTTTCCTCGCCTGCACCCACTACTACGGGCTCGGGGCAGGGACACCCAAGTAAACTAGCCATGGATTTGGGATGAGGGACACTTGGGGGACCACAACCAGAGCAAGTCTGGGGTCTATGCTCTGCTCTGCCTTCCAAAGCTCCCCTACAGTCACAGGTTCGATTCCCAGTCAGGGCACATGTGTGGGTAGTGGGGCCAGGTGCCCAGTGGGGGCGTGTGAGAAGCCATCGATCAATATTTCTCTCACACACGTTGATGCTTCTCACCCTCTGGTTCTCCCTCCCTTCACCTCTCTCTAAAAATAAATAAATAAAATCTTCAAAAAAAGGGGAAAAACCTCCCTTACAATCTCCTGTGCCCCGACTCTGAACCCCAGAAGCAGACTAATCTCTTCCACTGAGGTTTTCACACACAGAACACACCACACTGCCCCACCCCGAGGGTCAGGGAACACACACACACACACACACACACACACACACACACACACATCACCAAGGCTGAGGGAGCCAAGCCCAGGACCGGGCACAGCTGTGAATTCCGGAGCAGCCAGAAACTCTGAGCCACCAGGGAGGGACTGGGCTCGGGGAGGGGAGAGAGCAGGGCAGGAGGCGTGGGGACCCGGGGCCTTCAGCTCCGCCCTGCGAGTGGAATTGGGAAGCGGGGACCAGGAGTGACAGCGTGGGGAGGGGGGGCTGGGACCACACGAAAAGGCAGCCAGGACCCCACTGCCGCTCTTCCCCAGGAAGAGGTCTGGCGCATGTGCCCTGCGGCCTCCCGGCGAGCGCGCTCTGGGCCCCACACTGCAGGGACAGGGCCCAAACCACACAGCTCTGCTTGCTCTTGGTCACTGAGGTCGGTTCCTCGGGTCTCCTGCGCCGGCTTCCCCTACCCAGCGAGAGGAGGTAGTGACCACAGTGGCTCCCCAGTGGGGTCCTCTTCCCTCAACTGCACCCCCCCAGTCTTGAGACATACACGGTGGGGGAGGGGACAGAACAAGCCAGCTGCATGTCACCCGTCTCTCAAGCCCTCTGCCCTCACCCCTCCCTCAGAACCCTCGCAGGGGCTTTCAGGTGCAGCCAAACAATCCTCCCAGCTCCCGGGGCCCAGAGGCAGAAGAAATACCCACGGGCCCTGGCCCGCAGCCTGGGGTCTAGCTCAGGGACCCGGGGAGGAGACAGGACCTCCTTGGCTGACCCTGAGCCTGCTGGGCACCCTCCGGGCTGGGCCAGGATGAGGGAGAGGGAGAACGGACGGCGACCTTTGCCTCCAGGAGCTCGGCGAGCACACGGGACTGATGGGGCACCCGCCCCTCCCCTGAGCAGAGTCCAGGCCTCACTGCGAATCCGCCCCAGCTCTAGTGACTGACGTGTCCACCTACACGGTGTGGTGGGGGGGCTGGGGGCCACCCGCAGGCCCTGGATCCTCAAGCCTCGGAACACTAGGGGAGCCGCACAAGCCCGAGAGCCTGATGTCCCCGGTCCCGGCCGGGGCCTGGGCAACGCATGTTGTGTCTGGCAAGGCCACCGTGGCTCAGGGTGATCTTATCACGGGCGAAGCGTGAGATTCCAAACACAACGGCCTGTGGCGAGCCTTTTCTCTCGGGTTAGGGCAGACGCTTTATGCAATTAGAAGGAAAAAAGGACGGAGCAGGAGTCCAGAGACCTGCAGTCCAGAGACCTGGCTTCTTGCGTGCACTGCCTCCGCTTCCCTCTGGACACCCCCTTGCAGCTCCTGGCCTCGGTGTCTTTGTCCGCGCAATGGGCTGTCACGCTCTCCTCCCTCACAGGGCCCGTCTCTGTGAAAGAGCCGAGCTGGCAGGCACCTGCGTTCCCACACCCGCCGGGAGGACTTGGGGAGGAGGGCCGGCCGGCTGCACTTCTGCTTTCCTGGCTCTGGGTTTGGGTGCCCTTGACCGTGCTGCAGCCTTTCGGTGACTTCATGGGGCTGCCTGTTCGGCCTGCTCCTCCGGGGTGGGCGGACCCTGGGGTGGAGCCCCTTCAAGGCCCCCGGCGCTCTGAGTAAGGCGAGCAGACACGGGGAGCCTCCCGCTGCTGGGCCGGGAGGAGTCAGAAACGCCCGTCAAGGAAACCGCCTTCCAGCAGAGGCTGTGGTTCTGAGCCAGCCTCGGGGGGTGGGAGGGTGTGATGGTGGCGGTCGCCTAATGCCCACTCCCTCAAACATATCTGCACCCACGCCCCCCGCCCCCCGCCCAGCCGTGTCCCCTCCCTCCCTTCACGGAGGGCCCGGGGTGCTCCTGTCCCAGCCCACCTCCTGGGCCTGGGGCACCTCATTGCCTCTCGCTTGCCCAAAAGCTTGCCTCACCTCTGATCTGTCCCTCTGGCATTGCAACCAATGCAAGGTCTCTCCATCTCGAGAAGGGAAAGTGTACCCCGGGACCCAGCTTTCCCTTCCTCCTTCTCAAACCCGCCTTCTTGAAGGAGCGTGTGTGTGCTCCGCTGTCGCGCTGGCCACTCGCTCAACGCCCCCCCCACCCCCAGCCGGCTGCTCTGGTCTGCCACAACTTCCTCGAGGCCAAATTTGGTCCTGGTGCGGCCTGGCTGGCTCCTCTCCGGTCCTTGTGCTCATTACAACCCTCTCCCTGCCACACAGCCTCAGACGCGGCCCCGTGCTCGGTCCGCTTTCTCTTCCCCTGTCCGCTGCTTCTCCGCTCTTCTCTTCGGGCCTGGGGTCCTCGCTCCTCGGCACCCCCCCCCCGCCCCACCTCCCCGTGCGCTGGTGTCGCTCATCTTTGCTTCTCACCCCACCGCCCCGGGGAAGCTGCTCAACCAACCTCATTAGGTCGACGACTCTCAACCTCACCTCCAGGTTCCGAAATCCAACGGCCCGCCCGACGTCAGCGCGGCACTGAAAAGCCGTCTCAGACTGAGTCTGTTCCCGGGCCCCGCTTTCCCCCATCCCGGCATCCCCTCTGGGGTGCGAACAGAGACCCGGAGTCGTCCTTGACTCCTGCGTGCCCCTGAGCCCTGGTGACCTGACCTGCCCCAGCCTCTCTGACACACCTGTCCCCAGGTGACGAGGGCTGGAGGAACGTGGGCACACTGCCAGGAGGAAGCAAACATTCCAATCCAAAACAGACGTTTCTGCAGCGGGCTGGCCCGGGGCTCTTTCACAGGCCGCTGTCAGGGCAGCAGGACAGGGAGGAGCCGTCGAGCGAGATTTGAGAGACAAAGAAATGCGCTGCCCGGCCCTTCACCGGCCCCCCCCCCCGCCCCCCGCCAGAAGAACCAGCCGCAAGGGGCTTGTTTTAGGGCAAGCGAGGAAATCTGACTACAGCCTGAATCTTAGAAAGGAGTTAATGTTAATGTTAGTTAGATGTAACAATGGTATTGTGGCTGTGGAGAAAAGTGTCATTTTTAAGAAATGCATGCCGCCCTGGCTGGTGTGGCTCAGTGGATTGAGCGTGGGCTGCAAACCAAAGGGTCGCCGGTTCGATTCCCAGCCAGGGCACATGCCTGGGTTGCAGGCCACGGCCCCCAGCAACCGCACATTGATGTTTCTCTCTCTCTCTCTCTTTCTCCCTCCCTTCCCTCTCTAAAAATAAATAAATAAAATCTTTAAAAAATAAGAGAAAAAAAACTCTTAAACTTTTTTTTATTTTGCAATGATTCCCTATCCTCAGCATTACTGCTCTACGAGTAGTAACATTATTCACTAATGATTTCTTTTCTGGAACAGACTGGCCCTCCCAGTCCGGCCCTACCCCCCACCTGCCACAGACAGAGTGCTTTCTCTCCTCTCACCAATGGGGCCCGGAGTTCCAGGAATACGGCCGCTTGAGCAGGTCCTGTTTCCCCTCCCCTCCCCTCCCCCTCCCTCCCCCTCCCCTCCCCTCCCTCCCCTCCCCTCCCTCCCTCCCCTCCCTCCCCTCCCCTCACCTCCCCCCCCCTCCCAACTGCTATGCTCCACTGCCCGAGTCCAGCACGGTGGGCAGGCCTGGCCGGGAGAGGTCCGAGTGCCCGAGACTTGGAAGGCCCCAGGGCAGACCGGTCCGCCGTGGGACGTTAGGGGGAAGGCAGGGTACCCCTCGTGCCCGACCCCCTTCCCCTGGGAGCGGACGGGGAGCCAGGCAGCGGGCTAAACACTCTCTACCCTTCGGGCTGGGGCCACCAAGGAGGTGGACACGGGCAGAATCCCTGCTGGCGTCTCAGACTGCGGGGGTGGCAGAGCACGACAGACCCATCAGTGGGGGCCATCGCCCCTTCTCTGCCCCAGGGCCCCTCTCCAGGCGAGAGCTCCAGCAACTCAACCCCAGTCCCCGTGAGCAGACACACGCAAAGTCCACGCCTCGCGCAGCCCAGGGGCCGAGGGAGGCGAACAGAACCACCTGACCAGCCACGGCTGTCAGGCCCCGATAAGGCTGGGGCCCGGGACGGGCTAGAGATGCCATCACTGGTCACGGCCGAAAGAGGAACTTGTCCATAAGGGCTGACGGGACAACTGGGGGGCCGTCCGGAAACAAATCATTAAAAGTGGGTGTCCGTCTCACTCTGCCCGCTCAGCTCTACTGCACCCCCACCAAAGGACCGACGAGTCAGGTTCGGAGAGTGAAGCCATAAAAATACTCAAAGAAGGAAACATGAAGAAAATTCTATATATATCTATATTTTTAAAAGGCCTTTATGACTATGGCTCAAAATCTAAAAGCCATGAAATAAGTGGTTCACACAGTCCATTATATAAATCATTTCAGGAGAACGAGTGTGGCTGAAACACACTGTTAGCAAAGTCAGATGACAAACTTGGCAGGGGGGTGACAACTCCTGTCATAGACAAAGGTGCATTTCGCCAGCACAGACACACTTCCTGAGAAAACCGGTAAGGGAAAGACGGATAACTCCATAGAAAAATAGGCAAAGGATATGAACGGATCATTTGCAGAGAAAGTCCTTAAATACACGAAAATACATATCCAAGCTCCCTTAAGATAATATATTTTCAGCATTACTCGTAAGAGCCAAAGACTGGATACAGACCGAGGGTCCAGGAGCGGCAGCCCTGTTGAATGAAGTGTGATACATTTCAACAATGGAAAACCTCCTGGCCATCAGGAAGGAGACAGATACACTGTATCCACAATCTCCAAGCTACATTGTTAATCCCAAAAAGCAAAAAACAAACAAACAAACAAACAAACAAAATGTAGGACCATGCCTACTGCCTACTACCCTTGTGTAAGACAAACAGAAAATCAAGAAAACACACACTCACACTAGTTTGTATCTGTATAGAGAAAACCAGGGAGAATAGAGACAGAATTAGCAAAAGCGGTGACTCCGGAGCTGACGGAGAACCGGGCATGGAGGCAGGGGAGTGTGTGAGAATGTTTACCACGTATTTGAAGAGATTGCTTTGGTTTTTAAAAACCATGTTAAGTATACAGTTTGACAAAATGTGAGACTATTAGCAGGAGAGAGAGGCTACAAAATACAATTACAACTTGAACAAATAAGAACTCGTAAGAAGATTCAAGTGAAGTACCGAAGGGGGGGAAGGACTACAGTATTTTGCCGTGTATACTCTGCACTTTTTTGCCCAAATTTCTGAGGGAAGAGTAAGGGTGCGTATTATACATGGGTAGGACTAATTCCATATCTACGCGTTTTCAATTCTTCTATTATTGCTTATGCATTAAAAGCATAACTCTAAAAAGCAATATCTGTATGTAATATAACACCCTGGAATATGATACTCCGTTTTGTTTCTAAGTGTAAATAAATAAAAATTGAATTAAAAAATTAAAATGAAAGATTTTCTTCCTGAAAGTCTGAGCCAAAAATTTGGGTGCTTATTATATATGGGAGTGTATACGTGGCAAAATACAGCACTTTAGAACTTAAAATATATCACATCCTACTAATGGAAGGGAAAGCTGGGCACTCCTGAGGTTCAAATCTGTGCCCTGGAAGATCAAGCAGAAGAAATATCTTAGGCCTCTGGGCAAAAGTACATAGAGAAAAAAATAAAGAGGGAAAAGATAAGAAATTGGGAGGATCCAGTCAAGAGAATGAACATGCAAATAATTTTAAAAAACGGAAAGAAAAAATAATCAGCCCTGGCTGGTGTGGCTCAGTGGATGGAACGCCGGCCTGCGAACCAACAGGTCGCTGGTTCGATTCCCAGTCAGGGCACGTGCCTGGCTCACAGGCCAGGTCCCCCATTGGGGGCGTGCAAGAAGCAGCCAATCCACACCGATATTTCTCTCCCTCTCCTTCTCTTCATCTAAAATTAATTAATTAATTAACAGAAACAATAATCATGCAGCAAAGAGATTTCTCTGAACTGAAAAGAAGAAGTCTATAGGCTGACTGGTTTTGTGACTTTCAGACAGGAGTGCCAAGAAAAAGAATCCCCATCCCCGCACGTCCTTGCTTCCTGAGGATCCCCAGGGAAACGCAGAAGCGGAGAATGGAGTGGGAAGGGTAGCAGGACAACAGACCAACAGGGGGAGAAACAGAGAGGCGACAGCAGCCGCACTGAGGGAAAAAGGAAAACTACAGGTCACGTACAGCGCGTGTCAGTTGCTGAACTAAATGTGAACAAATTGAACTAGACCCTGCATATAAAAAATACACTTTACCTGGCTGGCGTAGCTCAGTGGATTGAGCACGGGCTTTGAACCAAAGCATCGCAGGTTCGATTCCCAGTCAGGGCACATGCCTGGGTTGCAGGCCACGGACCCCAGCGACCGCTCATTGATGTTTCTCTCTCTCTCTCTTTCTCCCTCCCTTCCCTCTCTAAAAATGAATAAATAAAATATTTGAAAAAAAGAATGCAGGCTTAAAACACACACACACACACACACACACACACACACACACACAACATCGATTCCCGTCGATGAGAAAAAAATGTCTGCCACTGAAAAAGCACCAGGTCCAGAGGGTTCCACAGTGGGGGCTGCACTCACCTCTGACCTCACGGCCCTGGCCAGGGGGCGATCTCAGGTTTCCCTTTGGCTAGTGAGATCCTGGGGGGGGGGTGCTCCTCCCAAGCACCCCCACCCCCACGCACACGCAGTACTTTGTAGATGCAGAAGCCAGCCCAGATCGTAACTGTTAGTTTGCTTGCCAGTACCTCCTCCTGGACAGAGAGCTACCCGAGGGCAGGGGCCGTGCCTTATTCTTTATGGCCTCCCGGTGCCCAGGGCGGCGCCTGCCATTTACCAAATCAGTGAGAACGGTGACTGAAAAATTACGGCGTAATTATCGGCACGCCACCGCGTCCCTGTATCTGTAAAACTCCCTACACATGGGAAAGCAGAACAGAAAAAAAACCCCAAACCCAAAATGCTGACAGTCATTAGACTATAATTTCCCCCCATTAGCCAAATATTTGTCATGGGATTAAACTCTTTTTGCAGAGGGAACAGCTATTTACAAATTCAGACCAGGCCAGGGGCCCTCCACGGGTGCAGAGGGGGAGGGGTGACGGCTGGGGGCATCTCCTGGGCCGAAGCCCCGCCCCCGACAGACACGGAGCGCAGGACAGGGACCCCCGCCCCGCTCCCCGGCGGGCCTCCTGGCGGACCAGCGCCCCCAGGACCCCAGAGCCGGGCCTGCACAGAAGCGGCCCGCGGGCCTCACCAGGCCTCTGCAGCCGCTCTGGAAATCCCCTCAACCCCACGGTCCTTTCTCAATTTGGAAACAGCCTCCAAAGTTTAGCAGGATGTCCCTGGGACCCAGCCTTGGCGGCCCCATTTCTCTGTACACCAACCAACATCAACTGTCCCCTTGTTCTCCACACCCCAGTGTGGGGCCCTGACCACACCTGACCACCAGCCACCACAGTCGTGATGACGGTCTCCTCTGCCCCGGCCCCGGGCTCTGGGCCCGGGCCACGACCAGCCATTGGGGCTGCCCGGCCCCTCCCAGTGCTGGTCTCAGCTCCAGGAAGGGCAGGGAGAGCGAGCTTAGGCTGGGGCAGCTGCCGAGGCTCAGGAAGCGGGGAGGCAGGTGGACTTGGACTGGGTGCAGCCTCAGGAGGCCCGGACCCGAAGGGAACCAGAGGCTGAGAAGGTGCAGCTGCGGCCCAGGCGTGGGGGAGACCACCCGGAGGACACGGGGGCTGCCCTCGGCCCGCAGGGTGAGAGGTGCTTCTTTCTCGCCTTGCGAGCTGTGGGTGGGGAGGGCTCTTCCTGGTCCTGGCCAGGAATGTGGGGTGAGGATGGGAGGGGACTCCCCGACAACCTGCTCTTTCAGGAGCCAGGACCCAGGCTGGGCAGTGGAGATCCCTGGTCAGCCTGGGGCGGCACATGAGTCACGGGGCAAATGGTCAGGCCAGCTGTGAACAAACCAGTTGGGCAGCCGCCCTGGAGGTGGGCTGCCCTGGGTGGAGAGAGCCGTTGCGAGGAGCGGGGCACACAAGGGGACTCACTGGACCCTCCTCCTGGGCTCAGCCCCCTGCTCTCACCAGCCCCCCTCCCTTAAATGAAGGCTGCCCGGCTGCCCCCAAAGGAGGATCCAGGAGGACCTGTCCAAGGCCAGTTCTTCTGTGTCAAGAGCTGCCCGGGGAGTTTGCTCCGGGGAGGGAGGGGGGATGCTAGGCAGGCCTGGGACCCGGAGGGGAGGGGAGGGCTGGGCGGCTCCCAGGAAGTCCCTGGGTGGGTTTTAGCCTGGGGCAGGGAAAGCCCAGTGCGGTGCGAGCCAGGGAGGGTGGCGGGGCAGGGGGAGAGAGTGGGGAAACTGTCCTCTCCCCCGGGGTCCCAGCTCCACTTGAAGGTGAGGGGTCACTCACAGTTCCCGGCAGAGGAGACAGAAGCCAGGGCCCTGGGGCTCCTTCCAGTCCAGGCCGCCTCCTCAGGTGAGGTGCCTCCTGGGCGGTTTGCATAAGAAGCCTCGGAGGCCAGGGCCGTAACTCTTTCCTCCCTGCGGCCAATGCCCAGGCGGCGGGGGCGGGCTGCAGTCCAGATGGCAGGCCTGGGCGGGGACGGTGACCTCACCCTGAAATGCCCCAGTCAGGAGGGCCCCTTGGCCAGGGCTGGGCCCCGAGCCACAGAGGAGGAGTCTCGGGCCCCCTCCTCCCCAGGTTTCCCTGGGCTCCTGGAGCACCTCCTTGCAGGGGGGCGGGGGTGGGGGAGGGGGCAGCTTGCTGGGGCTTACCTCCCCGGTCTTCCACCTCTCCCTCCTCAGAAGCAGGGGCTTCTGCCCTCCCCTGGGACCTCTCACTGCCCCCCAGCCCCCTCGGGTGCAGAAAGCGAGGTGAGGATTTAGAATGCATGCCCCTTTCCCTGCAGCCCATGCCAGGGCTGGGCACGCACACGCACAGAACATTCAGAAAACGGAACGCCTCTCTGCCCACGGCTTGTACTGTCCTTGCTGAGGGGAACAGGGTGGCCAGTCCTGAAGGCCACCCGCTGAGACAGAGCCTGGTGGCCAGAGTGGGGTTTGGGGCCAGGAGGGCTGAAACTGACCTGAGTGCTGCCACCTCCTGGCTGTGTGGCTTCCAGCCAGTCACTGAACCTCTCTGAACTTCCATTTGTACGGGGGCAAAAGGGGTGGCACCTGTGCCTGCCTTCCGAAGTGCTGGGCAGAGGAGCCTTGGAGCGAGGGCCCACAGGACCACGTGGCGTCTCACTCTGCTTTGTGTCCCCAGTGTCCAGCACAGTGCCCAGCACACGCCAGGGGTTCGTCATGCGCTAGCTGAGACTGTCAAATGCTGTTTGCTGCCGTGGCTCCGTTCTTCTGGGGGTGGGGGGCATGGCGGGGGGATCCCTGCCTCTGACAACTGTCCCGCCCTCCACACCTCCCTCATTCTTTGCTCAGTGGTCCACCGACTGGACGCTGACTCCCACCCTCTGCAACAACCCTGTGTCACCTCCTCTTAACACGCTTGTCCTCCCCACCCTCTCCGCTCGGTGGCCCCTGCCTCTCTCCTTTCTCCCGGGACCCACATCATCCACTACCTCCCCACCCCCCTCAGCCACCCCCTCCCAGCTCCTGCCCATTGTCTTAGGTTCGGGGGAGTCTCCACCCCTGACCTCCACCGGCCTCTGGCTGCGCGGTGTCTGTGCTCTCCCTGCCAAGCTTCTGAGAGCCGTCCGCACTCTCAGTCCACATCCTCGCCTTCGTTCCTCAGCCTCCTCGCCTTCAGCAACTCCCTGGACTAGCTCCTGATAAGGAGGCCACCAACTTCTGGTGGCCTCTTCCGATAAACGTTTAATGGCTTTTATCTAACTTCCCCTTTCTTCGGCCTCAGCGTCTGGGCCGGCTCCCTCCTGGTTTTCCTCCTCGTTCCCTGCCGGTTTCTTCCTCTCAGGCTCCTCCCGCCTCCCTTTGTCACCCAGAGTGGTGGCTGCCCCAGGCACCCCTGCTCCCCTGCCCACACCGCCTCCACACCCTTGGCTTCACCGTCACACACCGAACACCTTCCCTCGGCCAGCCGGCTGCCTCCTGACCCAGCCCAGCGGGGCCAGAGTGGTTGCTTCAGCCTCACTACCCACTCCTCTCCTCCCCATCGTCCCCCTGCGCCCCCCACAGTATGTCAGCCGGGAGACTGGAGCTCATCTTGATGTCCCTCACACCCTCCCCAGCCTGGGGGCTACCCGGTCCTGCGGAGTCTGCCTCCTAAATCTCCTGTCATCTCCGAGCATCCAGGACACCACAGAGGTCCTCCTCCATTCTCAAAGCCCCTGCGACACGGGTCTTTTCCCAGCCCCTCTCCCTTTTCTGCTGAGAGCCTCCCAAGGCCTTCAGGATAAAGCCCACACTCCTGGCCAGGCACTCCCCATGCCCATCTGAGCCTCCATTCCTGACCCCAGCTGCACAGGGTGGGGGGGCTTGCAAGGCCCCCCCCCCCCAAAGTGCCACCTCTCACACCTCCACCTCTGCCCATGCACTTGAGCGTAGCTGGATCCCAGATGGCCTGTGCCATGCCGGACTGAGGCATCTGTCCCCTCCTGACATCCTCCTGTCCCAGATGGTGGGCCCCCCTGGCCCCGGGCCGGGGCTATGCCTCAGTCACCTTTAGATCTAAAGGCTCACCTGGTGTTTGGTAGGTGTTCAGTCAATTCACGATGAGTGAACAAGCGAATGAAGGAAAAGGAGAAAACCTGCTTCTCCTGTCTCCTCCAAGAAGAAAAGGGGCAGCCCTGCCCTGACCAGTGTGGCTCAGCTGGGTGGGCCTTGTCCCGCAAAGCGAAAGGTCACGGTTTGATTCCTGGTCAGGGCACGTGCCCGGGTTGCAGGTGTGGTCCCCAGTCGGGGAGCAGACAGGAAGCAACTGAACGAGAGGCGACCTACCGACACTTCTCTCCCTCTCTTTCTCCCTCTCTTCCCCTCTCTCTAAAAGTAAGTAAGTAAATATCTTAGAAAGAAAGAAAACAGGCAAGCTCACCTTTCAGCAAATCCCTTCTTTAAATGCTGCCTGGAACAACTACAGGCAGAGTGGAACTTCCTTCCCAGGGGGAAAACAAACTCCCCGCCCCTGGACTTTGCTGGGGATGGGGTGTGCGGTCACAGGGGGTGTGATTTACACCCATCACACAAGGAGGAAACGGAACCAGAGATGCTAAACCGCTTGCTGAGGTCACACAGTGAACTAGGGCCAGAAGTGGGACCAGACAGAGCCTCTTCGCCAGTACCTGGGTCTCTGGCAGGTGCTCACCCCTGCCCTCCCTCAACATACCCCTGCGGCTGCGCGGAGCCTGCGGAAGGAGGGGCAGAGACACCGCCGCACAGTGACTGTGGCTGCTGGGGCGATTTCTCAGGAGGTACCCGGATTTGGGGTCTTCTCCCCCTCCTTCTGCCACCCTGGTCCTGGGCGCTGGGATGAGCAGAGTCCCGGCTCGCGGGGAAGGGAGCTCGGCAGCTCCTCTGCCCTAGTCAACAACACACTCCCGCACACGCTCTGGGCGGGACGCGGGGGTGCAGAGGGGCAGGGAGTCCTCCACCTCGAAGGGGGCGCAACTCAGAGAAACGGATGCCCCGCCATCAGCAGGGCAGAGAACGTGGAGGCTCAGGAGGGCGCCGCCAGGAGTCTGCCCAGAAAACGGAGGGGCGCCGGGAGAAAAAGCGCTGGCATTCAGCTATCTAGCCCAGAGAAGCTGTCTGGAGGGCGTCAAGGGCGCAGGCAACAGGACCCTCCTTCCCCCACCCCCACTCGCATCCCGCAGCCCGGTCGCCACCCGCCAGGTGCTGTTCCGCAAGCTGGCCACAAGGGGGCGGGCTGCCCCCTGCAGAAAGCGGGGCGAAGGCGGCGCAGACCCAGAGGAAAGGATGCTAAGCGGGACCCCAGCCGCTCTTGGCGGACCGCCCACTACGTGCCAGGTGCGTCCACGCCTCGCGACATAGAAGGCTGTCAACAGCTTTAATCCTTAGGTATTCTCTTATGTTTACACACAATGACACTGGGGCTGAGGGGTGATGACTCGCCGGCCGGTGACTCAGCAGAGTCAAATTAGCATTCCTGCAGCCTCAACTCCTGAGCTCTGTGCGCTGCAGCCGGATGGGTGGAAGGCAGGCCCAGGGGCGTGCGGACGGTGCCTCCTTCCTCTGGGCGTCCCAGACTCAGTCCTGGCACTCGGAGGACCCGATGTTTATTGAAATGACACCAAATACCAAGGAAGAAACCATAGCCTCACAAGCATTAAGGGTCACTCAGCCATCTCCCCCGCCCCTCTCTGGGCTAAAGGAAAAACTGAGACCCCGAGAGAGGAAGCGAATGGACCATCGTCCACACAGCTGGTGGCAGATGTCTGTGTATTCCCCTCCGCTCCCCTCCCTGCAAAAGTCCCCAAGTTCAAGATGCCAGCGCCGCCCGCACAATCGTGAGGGATGTCACAGTTTTTAAAACGTGCTGTTTTCGAGTTCCCAAATGAACCTAACTGGATTCTGACGCGGAGGGGGGGAAAAGAAAACCCCAGTATGACTGGACTTCTTTCCGAAACAAGCCCGTCAGCCTCAAGCTTTCTGTTTGTTTGTTTTTTAAAGAGGGAACTGAAATGTGAGAGGCAGCCAAAAAAGGGAAGCAGAATCCTGACTTCCATATCCATGATCTCGTCCGACACCCCCTCGCCTGCAAGCTCCTGCGAGGAAGGCGATGCACGGAGCTCCGGCTACAAGTCCGCAACCCGCTGTTTCATGCCCGCTGCGTTTCGGAATGGTGCGGATCTTAGAATGGCAACACGGCGCACGCAAGGTGGCGCGACGCTCCCGGCAAGGCCTGCCTGGGTCAGCGCCCTATAATCAAGCTCATTTGTAGCAAACCCTGAACACTCCCACTAAATGGAATAAATAAAGACCCCCAATGGCCTCCCATGAGTTCAAGTCAAATTTTGCCATCAATTTTGTCATGGAGATACCTTTGGGCTTCGGGAAACTTTGGGGGGATTTTGGAATTTCTGATAAGAGATTGTGAGCCTTGTACCCCTCGTTTCGTGGTTGAGGAAAGCGAGGCTCGGTGTGAGGGAGTTCGGCCAAAGCCCGCGCGGACCCTGCTGAGGCTGGGTCTGTCCGGACGCTAAGCCACGTGGGTCTCCTCGCGCACCCGCTCAGAGCTGGCGCAGCCCCCTCCCGCGCTCCCCCCACCACCCCGCCTCCGGCTCCCCGCGACCAACCTGCTCCGGGCGCTCCTCCCGCGGCGGTGCGCGCACGTCGTCGATGGCCTCGTACAAGTTCTCAGAGTCGCTGCGCGCCAGGGGTCGCGGGCACACCCAGGAGCCCGCCACGCTGCAGGCCTTGAAGCGGCCGGCGCTCCCGAGGAGGCCGGCAGGGGGCGCGGCGCCGGCACGCGCCAGGTCGTCCAGGGACTGCGCGGGCCGCACGCGCGCCGCGGGCCGTGTGTACAGGCAGGTGGGCTGGCCGGGCGCCAGGCTCTTGCGCTGGGTCCCGGCGCCGCGCTGCGCAGGGCCGCACAGGGAGCCCGCACGGCCCCGGGGCTCGGCGGGCACGCCGTCGCGGGCTCCGGGCACCGGCGCGCTCACGAAGCGGTAGTCATAAACCAGCGGTTCCGGGGCTGCCGGGCCTGGGTGGGCCGCGGGCGGCGCCGGGGCGGTGGCAGGGTCGCCGATCGCCGGCAGCTCGCGCACGTACTGCGCGGGCAGGTAGAAGGGGCGTCCGTCGGGCTCGCGCCGCACGTGCCACCAGTGCTCCGTGCTGCGGCGCAGCAGCTTGTAGCGCTCGTTGGGTTGGATGGCGACGCGGCCCCCGTCCTTGCCGGTGTACTCGAAGGGGTGCTCCACCAGCACGTACACATCCCCCTCGACGTCCGCCGCCATCGCCGCCGCAGCCTTTCCCTGTGGACAGCAAGGAGGAGGGGCACGGAGGTCAAGGCCACGAAGCCAGGAAGTGCACACACTTCGGGGGACGGAAGACCTGGGTTCGAGCGTCCTTGCTGCGCTCGTCGTGCGCGTTCTGGCCTCAGTTTTCCTATCTCGGAAACGGGAGACTCCGATAAACTCTCTTAGGCTCTCGTTCTCACTCCCAGTGATAGAATTAGGGCAAGCCTTTCCTTCTGCAGTGCTGATTTTAAGATTTGAGCCTGGATTCAACTCCTTGATGGGGAGACGGAGAGGCTAATACTGGGACTTGGTTCAGAGATAGAGTAATGATGTTCAACCTTTTTCATCTCATGGCACACATAAACTAATCACTAAAATTCTACAGCACAACAAAAATATATTTTTTGGCCGGTCTGCAAACAATTTGCTCTAGTTTTGATTTATTCACATCGGATGGCTATTGTTGTGTTGGCTGTTGTCATTTTTTTTTTAATCTGACAGACTAAGGGAAAAGAGGTCAGTGCCCCTGACTATAAACAGTCAGGTATTGCATATTTTAAAAATTCGTGCAGCACACCAGGGGGCCTCTTGGGCCGCACTAGTTGAAAATCGCTGAGATAAAGTGATTGCCCGAGGTCAAGCCGACGCCACAGTTTGCCGGAGAGTTTTTGGACCGGGCCTCAGTTTCTCCGTCTGTGAAGGGGGAAGAACAGCTCATTCCCTACACCCCGCCCGGTCCTGCCGCCTCCAGAGCTCAGGGAATGCGCGTCCGCAGCGCCACTCTGGCCGCTCAACCCCTGGGAGTGTCCCTGCTCCGCTTAGTCCCAGAGCCTTGCCCGGGACGGCCTAGACTGCCAAGGCCGCGGAACCGGTTCTCTCGGTTTCTCTTTCCTTCTCCAGCGGCTGTGCCGCGGACGTGAACCCGGCGTCTGGCCCGCCCAGACCGGCCCGCACCGCCCCTGCCCTCCGGCTCCCAGCTCCCACCTCCACCTCCGGAGAAAGGCGTGGCCCTCGCCGCCAGTCGGCCCTGCCTGCGCTGAGATCTGTACGTCTCCCCCACGAGAGCGGCCCCTAGAATATGCACTTTGTGGCGGTGACTACTCGCGCGTGGTCTCCAGGGGTCCCCACAGCTCTCCTGGAGGGATCACCACAGTCCCCACCCACCCTGAGCTGGTTCAGCCTGGCCTCCGAGCCTGCCTGTGTCCTTTCATCAGTGCGATGAGTCGGGGACCTGCTCGGGAGGCGGCTGGTCCCTCCAAGCCTTCCACACTGACCACACCTCCGGCCCCACCAAGGTGGCCCCCCCGGGACCAGCAGCCGGGAGCCTGGCTGCTTGCTGAGGGTGAGGGAACCCCACAGAGGGGGGCCGCAGGGCCCTCCTTTACTTTGTCAAGGGTTCCTCGAAGGGGCCAGCGGCGTACAGTGAGTCACAGGCACTCTGGGCCTCGGAGGCGGGGTCAGAGAGCTGCCCAGGACACCCCTTCTGGCCACCTTCCCCTGACCTTCCGCGGCTCACTCACGTTGGCAGGCGGGACTTCGGGAGCCCATGGGCTGGATGGGCCGAGCCGGCAGATGGGTGCAGGTTAGGCTCCTGCCATCTCGTCGGGCCGGTGTTCAAGGGCCAGGCCGCGGAGGGTGCGGGTGGCAGGAGCTGGCGGAGGGGACAAAGAGGCAGAGGTGTGCTTTGCAGGGCCGTCCCCAAGCCCCGAAGCAGCGGCGTCTCGGAGAGAACCGAGGGGGAGCGTGAGTCTGTCGGTGCCGGCGGGGACGCTGGAAGCCGGGCCCGGCGCTAGGGAAAGCGCGAGGGAGGAACGGGGGCGCGGAGGGCAGCGACCGAAGGGGCGCTGGCGGGTCCCGAGCAGAAAAGGTGGAGTCCCGCCCCCGCCCCGCCCCGCCCCCACCCTCTCAGGCCCGGGTCAGTCGTCCACGAGCCTCTGCGCGTCCCACGGACAGCAGGTCCCGGGCGCGTCCTCCGGCCGGGGCGTTCCCAGGCGTAGCGAGGCCACTTGCGCTCTGAATCACCAACTACGAGCCCTTTCCAGCCCGATTGCCGGCACTACCCGCGCCGGGCCCAGCCCCCGCCCTCCCCAGACGCTTTTTCGGCGCAGCTCGGCGGGGCCGGGAACGACTCGCAGCGAAGTTACCCCCAGGGACGCCCACCAGGACGCAGGGGCCTGGGCTGCGTGGGGAGGGGCCCGGGCCTGGGCTCCTTTCCCGACTGCCAGGGGGGAATGCGGGCAGCCGGGAGGACCTCTGGAGCGCGGGGACGGACCTGTCGCCAGGAGGTGCCCCGCTGCCACTGCCCCGGCGACGCGAGCCGCAGCGGCGCCAACGCCTGCTTCGGCGCTGGGCCCCTCCATTCCCCGGGCACAGGGCCACCCTTTTTTCCCCGGTCCTCCGTGGGGAGGAGACCGTCCCGCGCGGCATCCTCCCGGGCCCGCGCAGCTCCGGTACGGAGAGGAGCGGGAGCGCGATGGTCCCGGGGGAAGGACCCGCCGCCTGCGGCGCCCCACTCCTACCCCCCACCAGGTCCGGCCCGGCTTTGGCACCTCGGGGTGTCCACTCGCTAGCCTGGCCTCCACTTGTCCCGGCAGGGCGCGCGTGGGCTCGGCGTCCGGCGCTCCCTCCTCCACCGCCCGGCTACCGCGCTGCCGGGTTTCCTGTTCAACAATACAGCGAGGGAGGCACCAGCCGAGAGCACCAGGCTGAACTTCCTCCCGGGCTGGGGCTGGGGCTGGGCTGCGGCCGCCGGAGACAATCCCCGGAGTCCTGGCTTCCTGTCCCCTCTGGGCTGGGCCAGCGCCGCAGGAGCCCGGACGCCGCCCCCTCCCCCTGCACGTCCCCGGGAGGTCGGGCCGCACCTGGCTGTCTCCTGGGAGCTGGAGGTGGCAGGACCAGGGTGGCGGGATGAAGGGCAAGGGAGCCTCCTCACCAGCTTCGGCCCAGATTTCCCTCCCACTGCTTGACACCCCCCCCCCCCCGCCCGCCAGGACCCCCTCCCCCCAACACACACACTTCCTCCTTGATCCTGGTCACAGAGGAGGGCCACCCTCCAACCTGTCTGCAGGGCAAGATCCGAGCTAGCTCCTGGGGCTAGGCTCCAGATCCTCATCTTATCTCGGCATCTGTTTTCTTTCCTGTAAACTGGGGACGGTAACACCTACTTCACAGGATTGTCGGGAAGATTAAATGAGATGCACTAAGAATCATGTGTGACTGTTATCACATTGTCATGATCAGAACACACAATGTATTGAGTTACGATGATCACTACTTTTGAAATGAGATGGGCCATCCTCCTCCTTGGGGTTGGATGGAGGTCTCCGAACCCCCCTCCCCCAAACCGCCCTCCTTTCGGCTGGGCGGGGAGGGGAGAAACAAGCGACCCTTGGCTGAGGGGGAAGATGCTGTGTCCAGAGGTAAGGCCGGGCCTCTTGCCCCTGGTCCCCTGGTGGGCCTGCCTCCCCCCAGCCCTCCACCCAGGTTTCTCGGGTGTCTCCCGAGCCGGCCCTGGAGGGAGGTGAGGCCCCTGAAGGCAGCTGGGCTCCTTGGGATGGGGAGCCGGTGCCTCCACGCGAGCTGGAAGGACAGAAAACTGCAGTCCTAAATGTTGTCTCCCCAGCCCCTTTCTCCTGCAGCCCCATGTTCCTGCAAATGAGTGTTTCCTTCGTCTGTCCTCACAGTGGGGGCAGTGGTGGGCTTCACCCTGCGGGGGGCGGGGGGGGGCACCCTCAGGCTTCTCCTGGACCTTCGGAGGAAGGTCTGCACCCAAGCGAAAGCCACCGTGAGCCCTCACGCCACGAGCCCCGGCCCCGAATGGTGGGGGGGGGCAAGGGGCTGCTCAAACAGCCTGTCCTTCCTGAGCCCCTTCTCTCTCAGTCCAGTGGGAAGCACGGGCCTGAGGCTCCAGGTGTTCCAGCGTCTGGGGCCTGGGCTCTGACATTTACGGCGCAGGAAAGAGGCGATGGTGGTAGAATTTCAGGCATCCGTGGTGGTGGAATTTCAGGCATCAGCCGCAGTTGTTACCTGTGCCTGTACGTGGAGTAAACCTCCCGAAGGCCCTGAACTCTGACCCCACGGGGGCTCTGCCTCCTCAGAGCGAGGGCGGGGTCTGTACCGAGCCTGGTACTGCCCCTCTCCTCCTCGCCCCCTGCCCCCTGCCAGCACACACGCCCCCTGCTTACCAATGTTTGCCCCTCCCCCCAGAGACGTACAGGAGAGTGGAGGCCCTGTCTGAGTGGCCGTGGATGGCCCAGGGTCTCCCCCCATCAGCAGCAGCATTAGGATTCAGAAGCCAAACCAGAGATTAGAAATATCAGGTCTTTACTGCAAAATCATTCAAAAAAATCACACAGCAGCAGTTCCTTCAGTACATTGCAAAGCACTTCTCAGGGCTGGGGCCCCGCGCTGCAGAGAGTTTATTGCATAAAATGACATGTTAAAAAGAGTGAGGTTCACGTCAGCTTTCCATTGGAAGTGAGGGGGGAAAGGTCAGCTCGTTGGAAAGCATCGGCGGCTTTGGGCGATGGCAGGGGGTCCGTGCTAATGCTACTGATCTCTGGGAGGGTGCGGGTGGCGTGGGGCTGAAGTGAGTGGCTCCCAGGCCTCACGGCTGCCGCCTCCCAGGGCACGCTCTGGAGCACGGAATATCCTCGCGGGCCCCAGGAGACAGGGCCAGGCACAGGCGGCGCCGCCCACCCGGGGCCTGAGGCGATCCGGGCTCCGGCCAGGCTGGGTCCGCAGGGGAGCATTAATGCCACTGTGAGTGGGTGGGACGAGGAGAGGGGACCCGCCTTCCGGTTCTGGAGGCTTTGGTGCCCTGGGTACAGGTGTGCGCCTGCTTCCGAGAGGGGACAGAGGCTCTGCGGCGGCAGCCCCGCCCCCAGCTGCCGAGCACTTCCTCTGCCCTATTGCACAATTCATCCCGCTCCTCAGAGCTGGGCAGGTGACTCAGCAGCTGCACCACCCCAAGCGAGAGGTGGGAGTAGGTTCATCCCTTGGCGGTGGCAGGCGGGTCTCCACCTGAGGCCTCCAGTCTCAGGCTGTGCGTGCCAGGTGGCCAGAGGACCCCAGGCCTGAGGGGAGCCTACTGGGCTCCGGAGAGGTGGGGCAGAGGGAGGCAGCAGAGAAATCACACCCAGATTCCCCCGAGCCCCGAGGGTTTAAGTATCACTTGGAAACAATTCCAGACTCCCACCTGCCCCGACCTCTTCAGTGGTGACCGCGCTACAGCCCAACGCTCCAGTCTCCAGCAGCACAGCCCCAGCCCCGCCTGGGCCAGTCCAGCGAGGCTGGGGGAACTCATGGCTTTGTAAACCGAGGTGCGGCGCCCTTCTTCCTCGGACCTTCTCCCGCAGGTCCCTGCGCGTCCCGGGCGCAGGGCTGGCACTCTTCGGGGGAGGACGGGTCGCTGCTCCACCGCGTGCGTGAGGCTCGTCCTCAGCCTGAGCTCACGGCCTTCTCTGTGGGTGCAGCCTGCCTCCGTCCCGGCAGGGGCCAGCAGGTGGGGGTGGGTCCCTGGGGTGTCTGCAGCAGCACCCTGAGGTGCGTGTGCAGGGTAGGAGTGAGGAGGGCAGGCACGGGGCTGAGGGGCAGGTGAGATGACGACCCTTCCCCACACCGAGGAAGGGAGGCGCAAAGTGCTGACAGTGCTGGTCCTGAGTCCCCCCTCCCCCTGCAGGGACCCAAGTCCAGGGCACAGAGGAAGACGCTGGGCTCCTCGGGTGGGCAGGGTGGGGGTGGGGAGTAGAGAGGGAGAGCACGAGGGGGGTCATCAGGTCTGACCCCGCCCGCCTGGCCCGTTTGGCACGTTGCATTGCAGCTCTGGCGGCCAGCGGCTGGGGAGGGTGAAGGAAAGGCACCCGGTCCGGCTGGCCCAGGTGTGGCTGGCTGGCCAGGCCACACACCTGTCCGCAGACCAGGCCTGAGCGGCACCTGCGCGTTTGCTTAAGGTGAGGATGCCTGGATTTCCTGGGTGACTGGTGAAGGTTAAGAATAAAAAAATATTTTCTGTTGAAATATGAAGGGGGGGAAAAAACCCACCTTAAAAAACTAGACCTTTTTAATCAGGAATGTGAATTTGAAGATGTGTCCCAAGTCTCGTCCCCCTCGTGTGAATGGCCCTGACGGATGCGCCACCTCAGTGCGGTCAGCCGGAGCCTGGTTAGTGCAAAGCCCCCGGCCCAGCACCCCAGACACGGGGGTTCTGCTGGCGCCCCCACCTCCCAGAGCAGGAGAGCAAGCGTCATCCAGGGCTCCCTCCAGCAGGCTCGTGCTCTGGTCGCACCTGAGTCTCCCTGACAAGGGAGGCAGCTGTGACACCTGGAGGGAGCGCCCAGGCCTGGGACGGCTGAGCTGAGGCCTCCCCGAGGCCTCTGGGGGTGGCGGGCAGGAGACTGGGTTAGGCGAGAGTGTCCTGCTCCTGGTACTTGCGCCGGCGGGCACAGCGCGGGCAGCCCTTCACCACGGCCTGGCACGTCTGGTGGAAGACGGTCTTGCACTCGCCGCACCTGGGAGAAAGGGGCAAGTGTGGCCTGTCACGGTGGGTGGGCGGTAGGCTGGCCAGTGCCCCCGGACAGGGTCCCACCCCCCGGCCCTCGGGCGCTGCCTCTCCGCCCAGTGACAGAGGATCCTGCAGTCAAGCTTCCCCAAGGTCACGGATGGAAGCCCGCTGGCGCCCTCCGTTTCATTTCTAAATACATGCAGCGGAGACTCACTGAGTGACTCCTCGCCTGCGTCTGAGCCACCGCAGTGAGGAGGACTCAGCCCCACTCTGTTCGGGGCTGAGTCTGGGCCGGGGGACACCTACTGGAAAGGAATTAACGTGCCCGCCAGTTCAGCTTTCCACCCCCGCGTGGGCCGGAATGGAGGTTTTGCTGGATGGATGTGTCCATCTGGAGGCTTCTGATAACGAGTGGTGACCGGGGACAAGAATGACCACGATGGGAGCAGAGGCAGCACCAGGGGTCGCCCACGGGGCCTGCTCCATGCCAGGCCGTGTCCACCACGGCAGGGCAGTAACTCCTTTGGTGCCTCAACCCATTCACAGATGACAAAACTGAGGCCCAGGAAGGCACCCTTGCCCCTGGCAAGCCAACAGTGTCCTGTGAGGGCTGGACTTGTGCCCAAGCTGGATGGGGGCTGGCTGTGCCTGCCCCGGGCATCAGCCGCTCTGGACGAGCCACCACCGTGCGGCGCTGGCCCGGAGAGGGTGTTAAGTGTGTTCGAGCACAGTGGAATGCTGGGGTGAGCGGCGGGTAGGAAGGGGGTGGGGAGGCCGCCGAGTGTCCTCCATACCTGACCGTGGTGTCGAACTCGAAGGGGAAGATGATGTCATGGTGGCGGCAGATCTGGCAGATGAAGCCGCGCTGGGTGCAGAGGTCGCAGTGGTAGACGTGCTGGGAGGCGAACTCGATCAGGGCCTTGAGGAACCCTTCGTACGTCCCTTCCGAGACCTGTCAGGGCACATGCGGGCCGCCGGGCCTTTCAGGGAGCTGCACGGAGGCCAAGGTCACCTGCAGAGCGTGGCTGCTGCGGCTCCTGGCGCCCCGCCCACAACACTCCTACCCCGACAGCGGCGTCACTCCGCGTGGGCACGATGCCCTCCCCAGATGGAGGTGAGCAACCCGGGCATCCAGCGCTGGTGCCCACGGGGGCAGCAGGACTGACAGACAAAACCCCAATCCGCTCCTCCCCTCCTCGAGGACGGGGGTGACTCAAACTCTCGCCCCTGTGACTTTGGCCTTCGCCGCAGTGCCTGCTTGTTGCAGGGGGCTGGGGGCCCGCTCGCTGCCCCGGGACACAGGGATGGCAGGCCGCCCGCCCCGAGGCTCTGAGAAGCCGAGGGCGGCTGCCTGGGTGCAGGGAACGCAGGCCACGCCGCCCCCTCTCCGTTTTGGATTTCTCCAGGTTCGGGGTCCCACTAGAGAGGTCTGGTGGGGGACAACTCTCTCACCTGCTGTAGGTCAGCGACACTGTACTTGTGGGGAGACTCCAGGAGGTAATTCCTGTGGCTGAGCCTGCAAAGAAAACACAGGGGTCCTTGAGAGGGGTTCCCGAGCCCGGCCGACCTGCGTTTGTTTTCGTCCCCGGCATTGACGACCAGACCAGCCGGGCACCCACACCTGCCGCCTGGGCGGGGCGGTGGCCACGAGCACAGCCCGCCAGCCAGGGCTGGACCAACTCGCCGCTGAGACCTCAGGCTGGTTCCTCACCTGCCCCTGAGCCTCAGGTTTCCTCACCTGAGAAATGGAGCTGTTCTGAGGATTAAATAATTTATTTCGAGTGCCTGGCACAGTGCCTAGCCCACAGTAAACAAAGAGTAATCACCTACTACAGTTGGTAAACTTCTGCCGCGTAATTGAGATTTGCCAAGAGAACTTAAATGTTCTCACCAAAAAAGTATTTATGAATAGCTCTGGCTAGTGTGGCTCAGTGGAGTGAGCGCCGACCTGCAAACCAAAAGGTCGCTGGTTCACTTCCCAGTCGGGGCACATGCCTGGGTTGCGGGCCGGGTCCCCAGTGGGGGGTGTGCGAGAGGCAACCGATCCATGTTTCTCTCCCTCCCTGCACCCCTCTGAAAATAAATAAATAAAATCTTTTAAAAACATTTTTAAAACATTTATGCATAAATAAATAAGTAAATAAGGTGATGAAAGTGCTCATTAACCAGACCGGAGGATCCCTTCGCGATGCGTCCATACAGCTAATCATCGCGCTGCACGCTTCAAATACCCGACCCTTTTATTTGTCAGTTATATCCCGGCAAGGCTACAATTATGTTTTAAAATGGAACGGCACAGAACAAATAAAGCAAACATCTATGAAAATGATGGTACGGAAGAGGCCGAGGGACGCTGGCGGCTGGTCCCGGGACCCAGGCTGAGGCTCGCGCGTGTTCACACGCATGCGCACTCGCTCGGTCCTCGCAGTGGCTCCTGGGGCCAGCGCTGCGAGAACCAGCGCCCCCTATGGGACGGCGAGGACGCGGGGAGCACAGAGATCAGATGCCGGCCGGGGAGGGGTGGGGCGGGCATCCGAACGCAGGAGTTTGCCCGCAGAGCCCGCGTCCACCCGGGGAGTGCCTGTCCATCTGTGGTCATTGCTGCCACCACCGCTCGTCAGGGGCGGAAATGCACCAGCCGTGGCTCCTGCCCTCCTCCTGCAGCCCCTGGCCTCGCCGAGGGACAGGCATTCAAGCATCTGGTTTCAGTGCTAGTGAGAGGCACCGAGGCCTGCCCCAAGCACCGCAGCAGATCCCATTTCGGAGGCGGGGCGGGGAGACAGAGGGTGAGGTTCAGCCACCAGCTGGGCTCTGGTTTCTGCCCGGAGAGCGCATGGCAGAGATCCCGAGAGTTACATCCTGCAGGACGGGGAGGAAACACCTGCAGGCGGCACCCCCCACCCCACCCCTGTACAAAGCTGGCCCGGCCCCCTGTGTGTGTGCTGCTGGGGCTCTGGGGACAAGGCTCCAAGTCTGAGGAAGCTTGGAAACCTGCCCCAGGGGGCTCTGAACACCCAGGGTCAGGATGGGGCCAGGCCCTGGGGTGTCTGCAGTGGGAGCTCGGCCTCAGTGACGGTCCAGGGGGAGCCCACTCCAGGCCGGAGACGGCAGGTCCCGCCAGGCGGCCAGGCAGGCTACGTGGTGTTCTGGGGGGCGAGGTCGCTGCCGGCCGGACGCTCGGCTCGCTATGCTGGTCTCCCCAGGAAAACCCCGGCTTTCTGGGAACAGGAAGCCCCCATTTATCACCAGGAAGGCCAGGGGGGCGGGGACCGCACAGCCTGTCCCTGAGCTGGCAGGAAAGGTGGGGCTGATTTGGCTGGAGAGTCACGTCTGTCATCCGCCCTCTGCTCACGGTCGTGGAGGCCCGGGGGCCAGGTCCGGGCCGCGCCTGTGAGCTGCTGCATCCGGGCCCGTCACACTCAGAGGCCTGACAACTGAGGCAGGAGGAGCTCCCTTTGCCGGTGGGAGCCCCGGGCTGGGCCCTCGGAGAGAACAGGGGTCCCACGTCCAAGACCCGCCTGTTCTCCCTCTGCCTTGCATGACTCCGTCCAGGCCACCTCGCCTCTCGGGCTGGTGGCTGCTGCTGCTGCAAACTGTCTTTTCTAAACGCCTGACGGGAATGCGACAGTCCCTTGCTCAAAACCCTCCGGCAGCTCCCCAGTGTGGGTGGGATAAACCCCAAACGCCTCTGGTCGGCACACAGGGCCGTCCAGGCCTGGCCGCGCACCCGCAGTCCGGCGGCACGAAGCCCCTTGCGGGCCCCGGTGAGCCACACTCCCATCCCCCGCCACGCCGCAGGCCACCTTAGCTACAAAAGCTGGGCCTCCCGTCCCCCTCTTCTCCCGAGCCCCAGTTCACGATACACGGGATGCCCCGCGTGCTGCGGCATCGCTGGTCCCCTGCGTGTGAGGCCAGAGTGAGGGCTGGAAGCGTGCCCACCGGCACCAGAGGCGCTGAGACGGGGAGGGGAGAGTGTCCCAACCTCCTGCCCAATGCTCTTTCCTACCGCTTGAATGCTGTCTTTGCAAAGGAGAAGAGCATTCTTTTGTTCCTTCGTGAAAAGAAGTAACTCCACAAACCCTCAGCTCGGATGCCATTTCCTGCGGGAGCTGCTCCTGCCCTCAGGGCCCTGCCCAGGTCAGGGGCCCTCTCTCACGACACAGGCCACGCGGACCCAGGGCCCTCGGTCCCCATCTGTGTCCCCTCCCAGACTCCAAGCCCCCTTGCGGCCTGCACCACAACTCGGGACCACAACTCAGGAAGGCCACAGGAATGCAGGGATGGCTCGCCCAATTTATAGACAAGTGAGCTGAGGCTCGGAGAAGGGAAGCACCTTTCCAGAGTCGCACGGCGGGTCTGAGCCCAGGCAGAGGCCCCCCTCGCTCTTCCTCCTGCCGCGCTGCTTCTGCAGCGGGACTCCCACCATCGTGGTGGGGAGGAGTGGCCACAGGGGAAACGTGGAGGAGTTGGTGAGCCGCCCCAGGTCCCCAGAGCAGAGCAGTGAAGCCCAGCTGGGCAGCAGGTACCACTTCCTCCGCCTGAGGCCTGTCTGTCCTCCTCAGGCTCTGAGAACAGTCCAGTCCCACCGAGGGCCACAGCCTGGGCTGCGACCTGGGGGCTGGGAGGTGACCGTGACAGGCACGGAAAGAGCCTCTAAGTCCAAGCCCAGCATCACCTTCCACCCCTGGGCCGGCCCCCCTGAAGCTTCTTAAAGGGCAGCCTGAGGGTCCCGCCCCAATCTCGGCCTCTCCCGAGGACTGTGGGAGGGCGGCCGCCCTGGGCAGCAGAGCAGCCAAGGGCTGGCGGGCTGGCCGGCGAAGGGAGAGGCCGGGGCCACCAGCCCTCTGTGGCCTGGCCCTCACCTGTCTTCCTGTTACCGCACACCCCATGTCCCCCCCTTGCTCCCTCCGAAAATCTCCCTGCGCTCCCCACAAATGGGGCCTCACGTCCGCCATCGCTTCCCTCTCACTCTTTCCTGCTCTTCTTCTCCTTTGTAACTTATTCTTCAGGTCACACCTTAGATGTCAGGTCCCCCGGGAAGTCTTCTCGCTCCCTGTCCTCCTCCTCCAGGTAGAGGTGGGTGCCTTCCCCCTCTCCCACGCGGCCTCAGCCCCAGCAGCGGCCTTCCCTGCGAGAGGGTGGGGCCAGGCCTGCCTCCTTCTGCATTGTATCCCGTACACCTAGCCCAGTGCCGGGCACTTAGTAGGTTCCCAATGAATATTTGTTGGATGAATGATTGAATGAATGACCGTGTGAGCCCATGAGAGCCGCTCCTCAAGCACGTGGCAATCCCACCGGGCCCCGGCGTTTCTCCCGAGAGGGTGCCCCGTGTGCCTGCGGGCGCCCGCGTCCAGGCCGCTCACCTTTTGCTCAGCTCCTTCAGGGCCCCGCTGCGGCACAGGCCCAGGTAGTCGCCCAGCAGCTTCAGCTGCTCCCGGCTCTGCCCGATGAGACGCATCCGCTCCTCATGCTCGTACAGCGAGGGGTTCACCAGCTGCAGGTTGATGAGCGGGTGGGCCCGGATCTGCGTCAGGAACTTCAGGGCCTGCCGGCAGACCTGCGGGCGGCCACCACCAAGCGGGCAGTGGGGGCGGGAGAGAAAGGCCGCTCAGTGAACAGCTCCGGCCCGGGCACTGAGTCACCCTCGCGCTCCCTCACTCACCCCCCACCTGGGCCTTCTTCATTCTACGGATGAAGAGACTGAGGTTCAGAGAGAGAGGCAGGGACCTGGGCGGAGTCCACAGCTCATCGCCGCCAAGATCTGAACCCGGTTGATCCGAGAAGGTGCAACCCTCACACCTTCTTGCCCGCCCGCCCTCCGTGGCACCAGCTGCTGCCCCGCCCCCAGACCTACTGCGCTGGTGGGGATGCAGGAAGGACCCCTCTCCCTGGGGGGCCTCCCGGACTTTTTTCCCCACTACTTCCTCTCCGCCCAGCCCCCATTTTCCTACCCAAAGGAAACAGGCACTGTCCCCTGAGCCGACGCAGGAGCAGGTGACTTGATCTGGGTCAGGGTCCAACCACAGGAAGCCACAGACCAGACACAGCTCAGGGAGAGGCTTCCCCACTTCCCTCCGCTCTTGCCGGCAGCACCACCCGGGCTCCCCGAGCCTCCCCGGACTTCGGCGACCAGTCTCTGACTCTCCCACCTGACAGGGCGGAGAGGCTCCACCCTCAGGCCCCACCCCCACGCCAAAGCCAATTATTGAGCTCCTACTGTTTGCCAGACACTGGGCTGAAGGCCTTGACCACATCTTTTCTCCATCCTCGTAACAACCCGAAGGGGAAGGCGCCATCGTCCCTACTTTACTGAGGAGGAAACTGAGGCTCGGAGAAGCTACAGACGCTCGCCTGGCCCACCGGCAGGAGGCGGAGCCCGGGCCTCAACTGACGCCAGGACCCCCTCCACGCACCAGGCTGCCGCGCTGGCTGGCAGGGCCCTTTCTCCCCCGAGGTGCCCCCTCGCCGTGACAAGAACAGGAGAGAGGAGGCACTCTCCACTGTTAGCTACTGGGCGGTGGTTAGGACCCTGGCTTTCAAGTCAGACTGGGTCTTGAACCCCAGCTTTACTGCTTCCCAGCTGTGTGACCTTGTGAACCTGCCTTAATCTCTCTGTGACTCAGTGTCCTCCTGTGCATAATGGAATAAATAAAGCACTTGTCTCCTGGGATTATTGTGAGTTTAGAGTAAAGAGTGATCCGGTGAGCTCCTGGCGCAGTGGCAGCAGAGTATCCTCGTAAAGGGGACTGCCACCAGACTCTGAGCGTGCGCTGTGGGCCGGCTGCCCCCGGGGGGTTGGGGACGTCACAGGGAGCTCAGGAGACTAGCTGCCCACACTTGGGAGATGGGCCGGGGGCTGGGGAGGCTTGTGGCCTCCGGTCCACCAGCTCCACGGGCATCTCTCGCCTCCCCCAGGATGGGCAACTCCTTCTGTCCCGTTTCCCAGAGGCACCGGCCCCCAGGCCAGTGGGCAGCCCCGTGGCAAAGCCCCGGTGACCTGGATCAAGCTGCTGTGCCCCAGCCCCAGCCCGGCCCCGCCCACGACCCAGCCTCAGGCCTGGGGTGAGGCTCAGATGGAATAACACGAGGAATGTGCGTCGGAAACTGCCAAGCGCCGCAGACAGGCAGGGCTTTGTGCTCCCCGGGGACCGTCTCTGCCCCGTGGGCACAGAGCAGACAAAGAGAGCAGCCCCGCCCCGGCCGCACGTCCTGCCAGGTGCCCGGCAGGCCTCAGCCGAGTGGGTCAGCCGGAGTGGTCACGGCGAGCAATACGGCCCCTAACCTGAGCCGGTCACTGTCTGGTTTGCATTTCCCAACCGCAGATATGCCGAGAAGCGCGCTGCAATTTTCTGGCTGGGAGAAGGAAGTGGCACAAGAATTACAGCAATGAGCCCTGGCTGGTGTGGCTCAGTGGATTGAGCGCGGGCTGCGAACCAAAGGGTCGCCAGTTCGATTCCCAGTCAGGGCACATGCCTGGGTTGTGGGCCAGGTCCCCAGTGGGGGCCACGTGAGAGGCAACCACACATTGATGTTTCTCTCTCTCTTTCTCCCTCCCTTCTCCTCTCTCTAAAAAGAAATAAAATCTTTAAAAACAAAACAAACAAACAAACAAAAAAGAATTACAGCAACGAGTGAGGAGGCGGCTCAGTGGAAGTGTCCGCGTGCTGTGAATGCCGGGCGCTTTGCGGCCAAAGGGTCCTTTGCATTTGTGGTGATTCTGAGGTTTGATTTTCTCCACATTGTTAGTCAGATACTTAACGCTGAGGGTAGGGGTGGGGACAACATGACCAACAGAAAAAGGCCACAGGGAACAGTGAGGCTGACGTCTTCGGGGTTCCCGTCCCCAGGGGCGCAGAGGCCGGGGTGGCTCGGACTCTGAGGGTCACCTTCCCTGCACTTGGGTGAGAGGATGAGGGGCAGGGGGTGGGACCTGCCCCAGGAGAGGGGACAGGCACGGATGTCAGGTGCCGTCAAAGAGCCTGGGGGGTACTGTCCCCCCTTCAGTCCCCACACAAGCCTGAAACAGGCAGTTGTTAACCCCCCTCTCCAGATGAGAAAGCGGAAATTAAATCATTCGCTCCCGGTAACACGGCCAGAAAAGTGGGTAAGGTCAGCTGGAGAAGAGGAAACGCACATGATCTTAGGATGCGTCTCAGCCAGAAGCGTGTGGTGGACGCAAGTACCAAAGACGTAACACTAAGCAAACACAGCGTGTTATAAAGCAGCACGAGTCTGGCGTACCCCAAGTTCATGGAAGCAGACGTGCACGCAACTGCAAACGTGCACAGTGGGGACAAAAAGGGGCGCTGACTCTGACGGGAAGCAACCTCACGAGGCGACCTGATCCTAAGTGACTGTCCAGGCAGGTCACGCGGGGAGTCACGCCCCAGGCCTGTAACTTCTTTAGCGAAAGGCTTACCCTTGCCCTAAGCGAGCCCTGCCCCCTGGGCCTGTGCATCCGGGTTAACCTACTTTGGGAAGGCCTCTCTTCACCAGCCCCCTCCTCCCACGCAGGGTCCACCCTCCAGAGCGCGCCGTCTCGTCAGCTGTCCTGTTGTCCGAGGCCTGCCTTGCTTTCTCCCACCTTCGCGTCATCTTCATTCCGGTCCCTCTTTGGTTCTGGTGCACAAGAGAAAGCGCAACCCTGCCCTCCTCCAGAGCATCTGAGGTCTTGCTTCCCGGTCACTGCCATTCGTTTGTTGCGTCAGCGGAAAAGGCCGACCGCTCCCAGGGCAAGTGCAACCGGCTGGTCGGCCCATCCGCCCACCTACCCATACATCTGTCCATCCGTGTCTGCCCACCCACCCACCCATCCATTCATACTTTCATACACCCATCCACCCATCCATATCCACCTACCCATCTGCCCATCTATTAATCAATATCTATCCACCCACCCACCCACCCATATCCACTCATCCATCTGTATTCACCCACCCCCATCCATACCCACCCACCCACCCCTCCATCCACCCATCCAGTTGCTGGTGCCGGAAACACTTTTGTCTGTGGCCATGGGAAGAGCACCCTCAGACTTCCACCGGAGGACCAGGGCGGGCCCTGACAGAGCTCCGCGCAGGGGCCGCAGAAAAGCTCCGAGCTTTCTCTTGGTCAGCTGCCCCACCTCCGGGGCCCGGACCAGCGACCCTGCTGCCCGGGAGTCGAACTCCTCCTCCCAGCAGATGCACAGCAGCGGCAAAGAGGAGGGGCCATTTCTCCGCCACTCAACAGCCCCACATTCAGTGCGGCCGCCGCGGGCTGGGGTCGAGACCTACCGGGCGCTTGGTGAGGTCCCAGTTGTGGATGATCCTGGCTGGAATCACTGAGGCATCGTCTTGGTGGCAGATGTCACAGTAGTAGAGGCCAGAGAAGGCACAGAGCTTGGGTCGGACGAACGAGAAGCCGATCTGCCGGGAGCAGCCTGGGGAGAAGGATGGTGGGAGGGTGAGCGGCGGCTCCCGAGGAACGCGGAGGAAGCTGCTAGGGTGGAGGGGCCTGCTATTTAAGGAAAGTATAAAGGTTAAAAAAAAAATAAGTGTACGAGAGTGAGATCCGCTGCCACGCAGAATCAACCCCATTAATCAATCTTCACGAGAGTTCAAAGTCGGGTTTTGTTGGTTCTGGAGCCCGCGCTCCGCGTCCCCGCCGCTTGCTGACCATCGCCGACCCCCTCCTGGCCTGTCCCTCCGCTGGGGCCCGGAAGAGGAAGCAACCGAGGCAGGACCTTGGGCAGCAGGGCGGGAGCTGGGGACATGGGGCAGTCCGGACGCTGCCGGGTGCCAGCCGGAAGCCAGCCCTGCTGGAGACCTCAGGGCAGCGGCAGCCCCTCGGCGGGGGGCGCCCCCCAGCGGGGAGCAGCGGGAGCGGGAGCCGGTGTGCCCCGGGCAAAGCAAAGGCCCGGCTCCAGTCCAGAGCAGTGCGCAGCCCCTCCCCCACGGGGCCAGGGGAAAGCGTCCCCTCCGGCCTCAGGACCAGAAAGGCCGGCTCCTCTGCTTACCAGTTACCTCACCCTGACCTTCACCGAACTTTTGCCGGGTTTCATTCCGGTGTCTGCACAATTCGGCTACTACTGGCTATTCTGCGGGGTTATGACAAAGTTTAAAGGAGACCGGTTTTGAAAGTGCCCCACAAACTATGAAACGCAAGCCGAACGGCAGTGACTGGTGCCTGCCTGGCCCCTGGGCTGTGCCCACGGGCGGAGAGGAAGCCCCGGCTCCCCAGCTCCAGTCTCGCCCGCAGGTGGGCGGCGGGGACAGTGCGAGCCGCCCCTCCTACCCCGGCGGGCATTCACTCACACCCACGAGTGCAAACTACCTCGAAGGGTGTGAGGGTTGGTAGGGGAGCTGAGGCTTGAAGAAGTGTTCTGCCGGAAGCTCTGCCCTGTCTAGCTTCTCCCACCCTCCAGGGGTACTGACCACAGACCACTTCCTCCCAGACACCTGAAGCAGGCCTTCCCTGCCAGTCCCCCGGGGCTCCGCCCCATGGGACAGCTCCTACATCTCTCGCAGCCCAGGCCTGTTGCACGGACACTCTGCAGCACGCAAGCTTCGCACAGCTCGCCAGGAGGGCCGGGGGCGGTGGGAGTGGCTGGTTCCACTGAGGGGGAGGAGCTAAGGATGGAACTTGAGCAGCGGAATCGCAGGCAGCCTTGAAGACAGGGGAGAGCAGGGCCGCCAGGGACCTGTGAAGAGCGCAGGCTCTGGGACCAACGCGGTCCTCACCTGGCTCCACCACTTACTACCTGTGTGGACTGGGGACAGGTCCTTACCGGCCCTGTGACTCAGTTTCCTCAGCTACGCACAGAGATAATGGTAGCTGCTCTCCCTACAGGGTGGTTGTGAGGATCAGATGAAACGATCCAAACAGACTTGAGAAGCACCTGGCCCAGCCCCCCGCACAAAAGTGGACTGGATGATGGCAATGAACTAGCAGATGCACTGACTCGGAATAATGTCCACGATGTATTTTTAACTAGAAAAAATCCAAGTTGCAGAACAATATATATACTGCTATGCCGTCCAACATGGTGGTCACGAGACACGTGACCTTTTAAATTTATTTATTTATAATTTTTAAAAAATTTATTTTTAGAAAGAGGAGAAGGGAAGGAGAAAGAGAGGAAGAGAAACAATGTGTGGTTGCCTCTCACATGGCTCCTACTAGGGACCTGGCCTGCAACCTAGGAATGTGCCCTGACTGGGAATCAAACCAGTGACCCTTTGGTTTGCAGCCCACACTCAATCCACTGAGCTATACCAGCCAGGGTAGCCTTTTAAATTTAAATCAACATCAGCTCTGGCTGGTGTGGCTCAGTGGGTTGAGTGCTGGCCTGCAAACCGAAAGGTCTCCAGTTCTATTCCCTGTCAGGGCACATGGCTGATTTGCGGGCCAGGTCCTCAGTAGGGGGTGTGTGAGAGGCAATCACACATTGATGTTTCTCTCCCTCTCTTTTCTCCCTCCCTTCCCCTTTCTAAAAATAAATAAATAAATATTTTAATCAGCTTCAATTAAATACAAAATTCAGCTTGTTAGTCACATCTTAGGGACCTGTGGCCACATGTGGCTTGTAGCCAGTGAACTGGACAGCAGAAATCTATGACCTTTCCGTCCACATAGAAAGTTGTATTGGACAGTGCTGAGTAGTATGAGACTGTTTTTGTAATTAAAAAAAAAATTGTGTGCACTTGCAAGAGCATGCAAAAACTCGTGAGAGGGTACCACGTCCCTACTCCCAAATAATACGATCACGCGGTACTACGGTGATGAAGGGGGTGGAGCGCTCTGAGCCCCATAATTCCCTAAGCAGAGAGGGTCAGGCACACAGTAGGGCCGCCACCCGCGGGTTGCACTGCAGAGCGGCACGGAGGGAGGCTCCCGCAAGCAGGGGCACCGGCCCTCCTGGGTGCTGGGAGGAGCAGATGCTCTTCGCTGCAACCGCTGCAAACAGCTGCAAACAGCCTCATTTGCTGCAACACCCCAGGAGTGGGATGGGGCCACTCTCGGAGGGACAGGAAGGGGTGCAGAGCCTCAAACAGGAACCCCACCGGAGACGGAGGGAGGCTGGGGAGCTGGAGGAGCTGGGGGTGGCGGGAGGGCGCGGCGGCACCTGCACAGAAGCAGCCCTGGGAGTCGAGGCCCTTCTCCGTGGGGATGGCCACCAGGTACTGCAGCAGGAAGCCGTTCTCCCCGGTGGCGAACTTCAGCACCTCCTGACAGTTCTGGTCCAGGCTCCCGCCCAGCGTCACCGCCTCCTCGGCCGTCTCCAAGTAGGATGCCAGCACCTTGCGCACCAGGTCCCTCCAGGAGGCGGCCTCCTCCGCAGAGCTGGCCTGCAGCTTCAGGACGGCCTTGGCCGTGATGATTTTGAAGAAGGACGGCCCCCCGAGGCTCGTGTCTGGCAGGATGTCTCGTATGGTCTCAACGCCATGGCTGTCGCTCAGCACCTTCTCGTCGTTTCTCACGCGGAAGCATTTCAAGGACTCCAAGGACAGGGAAAAAACGTAGGGCGTCCAGGTCCTGTCCGCGTACAAGTACAGGAGGGATTCTTTGATCGCGTCTGGCTCGGGCACTTGGGCAGAGGACCAATCGAGCTGCGTGCCCTGGAGGGCTTCGGGCTCCGTGAGCGAGTCCGAGTGGGAGGGGGGGCCGCCCTGGGGGCCGTCGGGGAGGTCGTCGGGCAGCTCTGGGTACTGGATGTTCACCCACTCGTCCTCCTGCTGGGGCCGGCACTTCTGCAGGGCCTCCCGCACCCGGTCCAGCCAGTCCTCGGCCTCGTCCTGGGAGGAGGCCCGCAGGGTCAGCTTCTTGCCGGAGAAGACCAGCTCGAAGCGGCCGTCGCTGTGGGCCGGCCCCACGGACTCACAGCGCAGCAGCGAGCAGTTCTCCACGCAGGTGCGCTCCTCGCCGTTCAGGTAGAGGCGGAACTCCAGCGGGGACAGCTCGCAGAAGAGCTCCTTCCAGATGCCCATCGCTCCCCGCCGCTCCACGGTGCCCAGCTTCATGAGACCCCGGAACGGGTTGGACAGTCCTGGGGGCGGAGAGAGGCACTTTAGACAATGGGCCTGTCCTTTCACCACCTAAGGAAAAAACCCCCGGAGCCCGCTGTCCTGTGGGTACAGACAGAGTGTCACCAGGACACAAGCCAGCCACTGCAGGGTTTCAGGCAGAGGGACGTGATCTGACATATTCTACACGAGGGAGTCACCCTGGGTCAAGGTTGAAGGACGACAGGGGGACAAAGACCAGTTAGGAGACTATCGTCATAACCCAGGCCAGGGCCCTGCCTGGGGTGGCTCAAGTGGATTGAGTACCAGCCTGTGAACCAATGGGTTGCTGGTTCGATTCCCAGGCAGGGCACATGCTTGGGTTGTGGGCCAAGTTCACACAACCCAAGTGCTTGACAGGCAACCATACACTGCTGTTTCTCTTCCTCTCTTTCTCTCCCCCTTCCCCTCACTAAAAATAAATAACATCTAAAATTAAAAAAACAACAACAACAACAATAAAAAACCAGGCCAGGGATGTCAGTGAACCCTGAGGCGGTGGCCGTGGTGACTAGTGGAAGGTTCTGCATGTGCAACAAGATCTGCTGGTGGATTTGAGGTGCGGAGCGACACAAGGAAAATCAAGGATGACTCCAAGGCCAGCATCTGGGAGGAGCAGGCTGGCCATTTCATGACACGAGCCGAGAAGCAGGTTTGGAGTGGGAGGATTGGGACGTCCTTTTTGGACACGTCACCTTCGAGAAGCCCACTGGGCGTGCGTGGAGCAGATGGAGATCTGAATGCGAAGTTCACGGTCAAGGTTCACAGATCAAAACTGGGGGGTTGTTGGCATAAAGCCCTTGCGAGTGGGTGAGACCGGCTGGGAAGTGGGTGTCAGTAGAGAAGGGGACCAGCACTGAGTGCTGAAATGCAACAATTGAACCGCAGAGCTCACCTCATGCTTCCTCCCTCCCTCCCTGTGTCCTCAAATGTCGCCCGAAGTGCCAGGCTCGCTCGGCCATCCTACATGAAACACCGCACTCTGACCCAGCGCTCCCCGACCTGCTGTTCTCCACAGCAGTTATGATCGCCCACCCACACCGTAGGTCTGCTGGCTGATTTTCTAACTTCCTGTCTCTCGCACCAGAACGTAAGCCCCACGAAGCCAGGGACCTTGCCTTCTCCCCTGCTGTGTCCCTAGTACCCAGGTCAGTGCCTGACACATCCCGGGTGCTCAGTTAATATTTGCTGAATGAATGAGTATGTGCCCATGTGCCACACACTGCGCAGTGCCCCCTGCTCCAGGGGGTCTGCCACCAGAGGGCACACGATTCCCCCTCCCAGCCTGGACCACTGCAGAGGGTCCGCCCACTCCTCGGGGAACCTGATGCCCCAGGCACAGAGCACGCCTTCTCCAGCACGGGTACCACCACGTCAGCTGGCCGGCAGAAAACCCTAAGAGCAGCCAGCACAGAGACCAGGGCTGTACCCACACTCCCCAGGCCAGGGCCCCAGGAACCTGGCCAGAGTTCTCGGCTGGGCCACGGCAGACAGAAGATGAGAGAAAGAGCCTGGCTCTAGGGCGCACTTGTCTGCTTGACTGAAAGAGGAAGTTCATTTGTGAGGGTTACGGAAAATCAGGTTATGGTTGCTGGGTGCATTCTGGACTTCACGGGGCAGGGCGGGAGCGGGGAGGCCAAGCTGGCCTCAGCACAAGCAGCGCACGGAGGCCACTGAACCGATCTGATGAAGCCCCCAGAACTGTTAAATAAGCCATCCGAGTCAGAGGCCATGGGAGGGAGCAGCTGAAACTCGGGGGCCTTTGAGAGGCCGGGTTTGCTCCGGGCTCCAGACAGAATCCAGGGTTCTGTATAATGAGATCTACGGGGTGGTTTCAGGGAGGGTATTTTCCACTTAGATATAAGAAACAGCATTTTTGCACTCTGTAGGCAATGTGGGACACCACTTTTCAAGGTCGTGTAACAAAACATAGCACCTTCCCTGCGATGCTTTCTTGAATGGCTCAGGAAGGGGTGGCTCCTTTTTACATTTTGGGATGAGGGTTTTCCGTCGAGAAGACAGCCCCCTGAGTGGTAAGGGAGGAGAGGACTTCAGAGTTCAGAGCTGCTTTCCGAGAGGCGGACCCCGTGGGGAGGCTGCCAGGGACCCCCGACCACCTACCCATCTGCCTGCGGTGCACAACCCGGAAGTTCTTGTGCTCCTGCGCCGCGGCCGCCTTGCAGCCCCTGCTTCCCACGGAAGGCACACACGCTTCGTCCAAGGCCCCCATGGAGGAGCTCTTCCGTGGCCCTTGAGAAAAATGCCTGAGGAACCCGGGCCTGGACTCCGGAGTCCCCCCGGAGGAAGCCACGGAGCGATCGGAAGGACTGGGAGGGCTCTCTGGGGGTTGCTCCCGGGGCCGGTAGAAGTCATCTTCTGAGATCCAGCTCTTGCCTTTCTATTAGGAGAGAAGCAAAGACATGGGCTGTTTTTAAAGTCGTGGGGTTTTTTTTTTGTTTTTTTTTTTTTAACATCTTCATTGAGATAGTCACAGAGTTGGGCAACCGTTACCACCAAGCGGGGAACATCCTCATTACTTGCAAAGCAACTGCATTCCCGTTACCCGTCACTGCTCGTTTCCCCTCAGCCACTGCCGTTCTGGGCAGCCAATCGTACACTTTCTGTTTCCACCGATTTCCCCATTTTGGGCATTTTTGTGTAGATAAAATGTCACAACATGCGGTCACTGTTAACTGGCTTCTTTCCCCTTAGCATCATGTTCTCGAGGTTCATCCACGTTGTAGCACGCGTGTGCTCCGTCCCTTTTCATCGCCAAGTAACATTCCAACGCACGAACGGACCGCGTTTCGTCTACCCACTCGCCAGCTGACGGCCATTTGGGCTTTTCCTGCTCTTTGGCAACTACCAATAACGCTGCCGTGAATGTTCACGCGCCAATTTTTGTGTGGAGATGTGTTTTCCACTCTCTTGGGAGTGAAAGGGATGGGAGCCGGGTCTAACTTTCTGAGGCGCTTCCAAACCGTTTTCCTAAGTGGCTGCGCCATCTTACACCCCCACCGGCCACGTACGAGGGTTCCAGTTGCTCCAAGTCCTCTCTATCACTTGTTATTATCATCTGTTTGTTCGTCTCTCTGACTACAGTCCTCCTGAGGGGCATGAAGCGCAATCCTGAGGTTTTGATTCGCACGTCTCTCATGCCTAACGACCCTGAGCATCTTTTCGTGGGTTTCCCGGTCCCCTGAACGTCTGTCTTCTTTGGAGAAGAGGGTGGAGCAGATTCTTCCCTGAACCGCAGAAGTAATCGACCCTGCCAACTCCTGGGTTTTGGACTTCTAGCGGAGAATGCACTCCTGTCGTTCTAGGCCAACCTGTTTACAGTACTCTGCTACAGACGCCCTAGAAGACAAATACAATTTGCAAATAATTTCTCCAATTCTATGGGCTGTCTTCTCACTTGCCTGATCGCACCCCTTGAGGCACAAAATTTTTAAGTTTTGATGATGTCCAATTCATCTGTTTTTCTTTTTCCTCTGTGCTTTTGGTATTATAGCTAAGAAACTATTAGAAACTATCTAACCCAAGGCCACATCAAGATTAATTCACTCCTGTGTTTTCTGCTAAGAGCTTTGTAGTTTTAGCTCTCAGAACTAGGTCTATAATCTATTTTGAGTTAATTCTGTGTGTGGTGTGAGGAAGGGGTCAACCTTTCCTCTTTTCTATGTGGATATCCAGTTCCCCGCATCGTTTGTCTACGGGATGCAGAGGTTTTTGGTCCTGCTTATCGGGTTTGAGACAAGGTGAGCAGGACCCAGAGTCCTGGCTGGCCACCCCGCCTCTGCTCCCCGCTGCAGAGCAGGCGCCCGAGGCCCCGGCAGCCAGGCCCTTCCCCTCTGCTGCTCTCTCTCTGAGTCTGAAAGCGCTCACTGGCTACGGGATGCAGAGCAGGTCTGGAGCCAGGGGCTCGTGGGAAGGGATTCTACCTTCTTCCCCCCTGCTAGTTCAAGCACTCCTGGTCTATCTGTGCCCAAGTGTGTAAGAGCAGAGGCCAGGAAGCTGGCCAGGGGCCACCGGACACGGCTGTCTACACAGAGGAAATGAGTCACACGAGGGGCGGGACCAGCCCTCGTGTGATTCAACCTGATGCTATTTCCAACCCTTAAATCAGGACTGCCCCCCCCCGTCCCCCCTCCCCCTGCCACAGAGAGGGAAGGGGAGCGGGACTGGGGCTTCCCCAGAAGACTCGGTTTAGACGCTTTAATTCATTCAGACGCTGTAAGACTCCTCCGGCCAACAGGGAGAACTCGGAGTCAGGCACCTGGCAGAGGGGCTGGTGGAGCGCGGCCTCCAGGACTTCCTCTGGGAACCCGCAGCCCCGGCAGCTGCTTCCTTCTGCCGGTGACAGGGCGACGTCAGCGAGGGTGGCCGCAGGGAGCAACCGACACCACGGGACTCTGGACAAAGCCCGACGAGGTCGTCTGGACGCGGGGCGGTGGGGGGGGACTCCCCGAGGAAGACGGGCAGCAGCAACCTCCTGGCGGTCTGGGCTGCCTCACGCAGCCTGGCGCACACACCTGGGGGTCTGGGGCCTCCCAGCCCCTGCTAATGGCCCTAATGGGACCACTGTGCACTGAGACTCAGCTCAGGGGTCATCTACGTACAGTGGCTGCCAACATTTTTGTCACCAGGGACCGGTTTCATGGGAGACAGTTCTTCCATGGAGGCAGGAGGGGTGTGGAAGAGGGGAAACGGAAGGTGGAGCTCAGGCCGTGATGCGAGCAGAGCTTTGCAGGCCCCCCACCACTCACCTGTGGCTCCGCAGCCCCATCCCTAACAGGGCACGGCCTGGTACCAGTCCGCCGCCTGGGGACTGGGGACCCCTGATCTACTACCTCCTCCTGGAGACTTTCCTTCTCCGCCCCCAGCCCGCCCTCCTCCCACTGCCCAGCTGGGCTCCCGGGGCAGCCTAGCCTGACTCCCATCCCAGGACCTGCGACGCTGTTTGGCGCAGAGTCAGAGCAGATGAAAGCATGGGTCTTGGCTTTCCAAACATCTTTCACGTGAAATGACAAGGGCGGGGCGAGGGAGCCGGAAGGAAGGAAGGAGGCGCATGTGCATTCTGAGATGGTGCCCAGTCCCCGGGGAGGGAGCCTCTGTCCATGGCGGCGGGGGAGGCTACTGGGGAATGGGCAGACGCGCTCCAAGGACCACAGGTCAGCCACCAGGGAACGGCACTCTAAGGAAAACCTTCTGTTCCCTTAAGCAGGGGAGAAACATGGTGGGGACACTGGGTCCTTAGAGCTTCTGCACACGGGCCTGGACGGAGCCCTGTGGCTGTGCCCCACGCCTGGGCCCCTGGTTACGAAGCAGAGAGGGAGGCGGGGAAAGAGGAGTGAAGAGCACCATGACCTCCCTTCTCCCGCCCCTTTCACACCGCCTTCCTGCTACCTCCTGCTTTCCCGGGGGCCCACATCTGGCCGGTTCCCTGCCCCTTTAACAGTTGGGGGGGAATCACCATTGGCCAAGGATCTCAGCCAGAGCAGCACCTGATGCCGGGGACCCAAGACAGAGGAATGACACCTGGAGTTACTAAAGGCACTGGGACGCTTTACACAACGGCTAACCCGAGAGGAGTCTGGCCCAGGAGCGAGACACCAGGTCTCTGACCGACAAGGGAAAAGCGTGTTTTGCCCTGCCTGGAGGAGGGAAGCGTGTGCTGTAGGAGGGTGGCCCGTGGGGGCAGTGGCCGCGGCCAGCTCTCAAGCTTCAGGCTGCCTCCTGCAAATGAGGCTGAGCAGCCGGCCCCCACCCGCCCACCCCGGTCCCACAGGCACAGTCCCACTGGGGAGCTCCCCACGCCCCGCACCCGTCCCTCCCAGCACCTCCCACGGTGCAGTTACAGTATCTAATCTGGGGTCTGCGCCCAAAGAGCAGGGCCCTTGTCTGTCTGTCCCATCCCTGTACCGAGCATGGTGCTTCGAACTGAATGAATTTTTTAAAAAGAATTTTAAAGGAAGACTGAATGGCGTTTGGAATCAGAAAACACGGCAGTGAACTCCCCTCCCAATGTGGTAAACAGGCAGCAGTGACTCAGCGACAGGAGCACAGGAAGCTGAGGACCATGGAGGCAGCGCCCAGGGCGCAGCCCCAACCTGCACGAAGGCACGGAGCCCACCCAGTGGCGCCCGCTCGGAGACCACCCAGCGGAGCAATGAACGGCCCGCAACTCCCCTGGGGATGTGGGCTCCGGAAGGGGCCAGCGTCCGAGGAGCTCACGCTGGACTCAGCGGCGGGGACTGCGAGTCCACGTTACAGGAGGCGGAGTCTGCCCTGGCCAGGCCGACCCGCCCACCCCTGCACTCGGCCGTGCGCTTCTCAGTGTACACTTACGAGCTGGCATTTCAAGAGTCTCCGGAGAGTTCGGGAACTATTCATGGATACCCACTGCCTCCCAGGCACAGTGCTCGGAGCTCACAGTACAGGAGTGAACGGACACGGCCTTTCACGTCACGGAGCCAATATTCCAGTCAGGAAGACAGAACAGAAGCAAGCAGACGAGTAAAGACACACTATAATTTCACGCAGGGACGAGAGTCACCAAGTGAAGCAGGTGAATGGGAAAGAGTTGTTCCTGCCGTGAGGTCGGGTGGCGGGGGGACTGGGGCGACAGTGCGGAGGCGGGGACAGAGACGCATGAGTCAGAAGGGGGCCCAGGCACAGGGCACGGACAGTGGAAATGCCTGCGGCTGGAAGGAACTTGCTCTGTCTCGAGTGGCATGAAGGCCAGGGGGTCGAAAGCTGGTGAGCAAGAGGAGGAGCTCCGCTGACGTGGGAAGCTGCCTTGCCCAGATGCCGCCGGTGAGGGGAGAACGGGCAACGCTGACGTATCACTGATGTGAGGACAGCTTAGCACGAGCACCGTCAGAAAACCTTTTGGCGGTGCGTGCGAAAGCTAAAACATATGCCTACCCAATGACCTAGCAATTCCGCCGCTAAATATATACCCACAGAAATGGGACACAGGGCCCTGGCCGGGTAGCCCAGTTGGTTAGAGCATCGTCCCGATATGCCAAGGTTGCAGGTTCGATCCCCAGTCAGGGGAGGTACAAGGATCAACCAGTCAATGCATCCATAAGTGGAACAGAAAGTCAATGTTTCTCTCTCTAAAAATCAATAGATAAAAGTCACGGTTAAAAAAAACGAGTTAACAGGTTCACGGAAAGGCTAGTCCCAAAAATGTGCACAGCAGCTTTCTCCATGAGAGCCCCAAAGCTGGACACAACCCAAATGTCTGTGAGTGGGAGCGTGGAGAAACACACTCCGATACGTTCTCACTGTAATAAAATACTGTAGAGCAATGGGAAGGACCAGGCTACAGCCCCATGCTGTGTGTACAGTTCGTGAATCTCAGATACAATTGTCAGTGAAAGAAGCAAATGAGTAGATATTCTATGACTGCACTTATATCAAGTTAAATGACAGGAAAAACGGATCTCTGGTTTCCTTTGATGGGCTGGAGACACTCGACATCGCGATGCGGATGGCGGTCACAGAGTGCACATCACACATGATTACTCACGGAGGCACACCCTCGGGGCTCGGTACTTTAAATACATCACATCTCAGAACTTTTTAGAAGGGGGAAGTCAGAGTCTTTTCGACAAATTGTGCTGCTACAACTGGATATGCAAATGAATGCAGTGGGACGTCACCCTTATACCATATATAAAAATTCACTCAAAATGGGTCCCAGATCTAAATGTATGAACTAAGAACAACAATAAAAAAAAACACAAAAAAGAACTAAAACTATAAAAATGTTAGAGTAACACATAGGAGTAAATCTTCATGACGTGACTAGGAAATGGGTACTTAGAAGCAACATCAAAGCACAAACAACAAAGAAAAAAATAGATAAACTAGACTACATCAAAATTTAAAACTTTTATGCTGCAAATGATACGATCAAGAAAGTGAGAAGAGCCCTGGCTGGTGTAGCTCAGTGGATTGAGCGCGGGCTGAGAACCAAAGTGTCGCAGGTTCGATTCCCAGGCAGGGTACATGCCTGGGTTGCAGGCCATGACCCCCAGCAACCGCACACTGATGTTTCTCTCTCTCTCTCCCCTTCCCTTCTCTCTTTAAAAATAAATAAATAAAATCTTTAAAAAAAAAGTGAGAAGAGCCCTGGCCGGGTGGCTCAGTTGGCTGGAGCACTGTCCCATACTCCAAAAGGTTGCCGGTTCGATCCCTGGTTGGGGCACGTACTTAGATTGCAGGTTTGATCCTTGGTCGGGGCGCGTATGGGAGGTAACTGATCCGTATTTCTCTCACATTGATGTCTCTCTGTCTCTCCCCCCCTCTCCTTCTCTCTCTCTCTTCTTCCTCTCTCTCTAAAATCAATACAAATATCCTCAGGTGAAGATTTAAAAAGTTAATTAAAAAAAAAAGCAAAAAACCAACTCACAGAATGGGAGAAAATATCAGCAAATTACATATCTAAGAAGGGTCTAGGATCCAGAATATATAAAAAACTATTATAACTCTTTATTAACCAATGTCACCCCAATACATTCAATAGGAAGTAAAAAAAAACCCTTATTATAACTCAAGAATCAAAAGACAGATAACCCTGGGCAAAGGTTCTGATTGCATTTCTCTAAAGAAGATACAGAAAGGACAACAAGCACACGAAAAGATGCCCCACATCACGGACCATCAGGGAAACGCAAATCCAAACCGTGATGAGACGCCCCTTCTCACCCACTAGAGTGGCGGCCACAACAACAACGACGGTGACAGTGAGGACGATAAGGACCGCCGGCGAGGACGCAGAGGGACTCCCTGCTGGTGAGAACATGAAGTGGGGCGGCTACCTCGGAAAATGGGCTGCCAGTTCCTCAGAAGGGCAACCAGAGTTATGATCCAAAGGTTTCACTCCTAGGTACGCACCCAAGAGGTTTAAAAACACGTCCACCCAAAATCCTGTACATGAATGTGTACTGCAGCATTATTCCTAATAGCCAAGAAGCGGGGAGAGGGGGAACACCCCCCAAATGTCTATCAACTAACAAAGGATAACTAAAATGTGACAGATTCATACAACTGGATCTACAACAAAATACTGCTCAGCAGTAAAAAGGAATGAAGCAGGGATGCATGTGACAAATGGATGAACCTTAAAACACTGTGCTAATTGAAAGAAACCAACTTCGAAAGGCTCCGTATTGTAAGATTCTATTACGTGATACGTCTAGGAGAGCAAATCTACGGCCCGAGCAGATCAGTGCTTGCCGGGGCTGCGGGGAATAAGGTAGGGGGAGGGGCGAGGGTTGGAGAGTGCCTGCTAATGGGCAGGGATTTCTCTGATGGGAGATCAAAAGGTTTTAAAATTGGGTATCAGTGATGGTTGCAAATCCCTGTGAATATACTAAAAAAAAACAAACAAACGAATTCTGTACTTTAGTTAGGTGAATTGTATGGTATGTGAGTTTATCGCCATAAAGTTGTTTTGAAAGGGCGCGTGTATGCACATGCCCTTTTAGCCTGCTTCATGGCCCCGGTCCCATCCTGGGTTATATAGGATCTGGAAGCTACCGGCCGAAGGGCAGACGTGCGCGGACGGAGCTGAAGAGCGAGACCACGCACCAGTGCCGACAGGCGCCCCAGGCAGCGGCAGGGGCAAATTCTGCGCTTTGCATGTCCACGCGCACACGTGCGCGCTGTCCCTACCCCTGCATTCCCGGACACAGAAACACACGTCAAATGGCCGGACAGCCTGTGTGCACGGGCTTGACCGCTGCTCCACGGGGCCAGCGGCGCTCGGCCTCACTGCCCAGGTCCAGTCCCAGGACCGACCTGCCCCCAGTGATCTACAAACTGCACGGCTTACCGCGGGGTGGCGCTGTTCTACAAAGTACACTGGCTTACCGCGGGGCAGCGCTGTTCACCAGAAGCACAACGTGAGTCACACGTGTCATTTTAAATGTCCCGGCAGCCAGCCCCAGCTAGTGTGTGTGGCTCAGTGGATAGAGCGCCAGTCTGTGAACCAAAGGGTCACCGGTTTGATTCCCAGTCAGGGCACATGCCTGGGTTGCGGGCCAGGTCCCTAGTAGGGGGCGTGCAACAGGCAACCACACATTGATGTTTCTCTCCCTCTCTTTCTCCCTCCTTCCCCCTCTCTAAAGATAAATATAATCTTTAAAAAAAAAATGCTCTAGTAGCCACATTTTAAAAAATGTAAAAGTAGGTGATATGTAAATAATTAATGAGAAATCTTACATTCTTTTCCCCATACTAAGTCTTCAAAATCCACTGTGTGTTTTACATGGGTCATCTGAATTTGGACAGCCACAATTTTGGGCGTTCAACAGCCTCATGTGGCTGGTAGCTGCCAAACTGGATAGTACAATTCTTTTTTTCCTTTCTTTTTAAAAGATTTTGTTTGTTTGTTTGTTTGTTTGTTTATGGGGGGAGGCGGAGACAAAGAGAGGGAGAGAAGCATCCAACATGTGGTTGCCTTTCATATGCCCCAACCGGGGACCCAGCTGGCAAACCAGGCATGTGCCCTGACTGGGAATCGAACTGGTGACCCTTCGGTTTGCAGGCTGGCACTCAACCCACTGAGCCACACCAGCCAGGGCTGGGTAGCACAGCTCTAAATCTGGATCGTGTTGCAAAGTGAGTATTTTCAAAGGTATTATATAACAATATTGCTGAATTAATAACAAGTGCGGAGGAGGGGACCCAGGCTCAGGGAGATGGCGAGCCTCTCGCCCAAGGCCCGCAGGCGTTAAGGGGCAGCGGTTGAGAGTGGAGAGTCTGTGGTGGACGAGAACTATCTTCTCCCAGAGTGATGTGAAGATAACAGAAGGTACCCCTGGGAACTGAAAAGCACGGCACCCTCTACTCACACACCGAGGAACAGTAGCTCCATCATCACGATGCTGTCCACACTAACACCACACAGGCAGACGGGGTAAGTGGGGAGAAGGCAGAGCCCACTCGGGGCAACCCCGGCCAGAGCAGACACATTTCACCAGCACCACCCCCAGAACGGCCTGTCCCACTCACCGGACTGGTGGGTGAGGAGACCACGGGGCTCAGTCCAGCTCCGCCACCCACCGACGGCTTCTGCTGGCCAATGCCTTGGCCGAGTGCTCTCATAGGATGGGAAGGCTGCTGGTCTGACGTGCTTCCCAAAGTGACAGCGTGGTCCGTGCCCAGGTGCTGCAAGGCCCGGGAGCCAGGTGCCTGGGGAAGTGGCTCCTGCGTGGGGCCACCATCCCAAGCCCCAGGGGCTGCTTGGGGAGGGACGGGCCCTGCAGGCGCATCAAAGTGCAGGCGTGTGCTGGTGTCGAGGCGGGCACTGTGGAGGGCGCCACGGAGGGACAGCGAGGCCTCCAGCGTGGGGATCCCCGGTTCTTGGCTCAGTCCGTTGGTTGGCACAGAGTTTACCTGGGCTTTGCTGAACTCCGACAACACCCTGGAAGGTTTTAAACAAAGAGACCCGTGTGACAGGTTGTCAGCTAGAATGCCCAAGGCCCCGGGGACAGTGGTAGGAGTGGAAAACTGCTGTTTTGGGATTTAAGAAACAAACACTCTGGTCATCACCCACTGCCCTCCTCTGGCCCTCCCCACAGTCTGTCCCCAGCTGGGACCCAGGCACAGAGGGTGGGCAGGGCAGCTGTGCAGCCCAGGATCTCAGGGGAAAAGCCCAGAGAGCAGAGAGACAGGACTTGATGTGAATGGGAATGGGAACCGATTGCCTCTACCTTCTGCAGAGGCTAACTGGAGAGTTTGCTCGGCCATATGAATGGTTACGGGGGCAATCATTTCCCCAAACCGACTGCAGCATGGGCCCGTGAACCGTGTACCAGAGCTGGGCTCCCCAAGAGCACTGAGGCATCAGGACTCCACCCATGAGACACAGACTTAGTGGCAGTGAGGACCGACTTTGTTCCCAGAACAGTAACTGGGCAGCAGGGTTGGGGTGAGGTGCAAGGGCTGGTCCACCCTAGAGCTGGACTGGCCACAGAGTCAGAGAAGGCTCCCATGCCCAGACATTGCTGCTGGGAATCCGTGAACACAGGTGTGCAGGTGTGTACACAAGTATGCATGAGGTGTGCCCCTGCTCACTCCTCCACAGGGACTGGCTCTTTCTGCCCCTAAGTGGTGCTTCTGGGGCCTCAGGGAGCCAGTGCTGCTGCCTTTGCGTGCACACACACACACACACACACACACACACACGTCTGGGCCTTCTGGAATGTGCACGGGCTAGTGGCTGCTCCGCCCTCCCTCTCCTGAGGCTTCTGAGGACCCAAGTTCCATTTCTGAAGTACACCTATTAGCCAGCTCCACTTCTGCTTATGAACCCAGTTGACTCCGTCGTGGACCAATGCAGGCTCGGATCCAACAACGCTGCCTGGAGCTCCTGCCCTCACGGCTTAGCCTGGGTCCAGGAGACACATCACATTCCCCTCGGTTAATGTGGTCACTATTTGACCTGACTCGGAGATGACAAGAGACTCTGCCCCACCCAAATTACTAGTAGTCACAGCCAACCCTTGTAGCTGACTGGCCTGGGTAAACAGCGTCCCCCCCCCCCAATGATCTGCCAACAGCAACCAAGGCTCAACTACAAGAGGAGGGTGTACTCAGACCATATGAAGGGCACACCTTGAGTATCCAGCTTGGGTGATAGGGGAAGCTGTGCCACTGGACCCTACAAGACACCTACTACATTAGGCCTTGGTACCAAGACAGCGAGTCATAGCAGCTCTACCTAATACACAGAAACAATCACAGGGAGGCTGCCAAAACGAGGAGACAAAAAAAACATGGCCCAAATGAAAGAACAGATCAAAACTCCAGAAGACGAGCTAAATGAAATGGAGACAAGCAATCTATCAGATACAGAGTTCAAAACACTGGTTGTAAGGATGGTTGAGGAGCCTAGTGAGGACCTCAGCAGCATGAAGGAGATCAGTCAGAAACGAAGGATACACTAATTGAAATAAAGAACAATTTATAGGGAAACAGCAATACAGTGGATGAAGCCAAGAATCAAATCAATGTTCTGGAATATAAGGAAGCAAAAACAACCAATCAGAACGACAAGAAGAAAAAAGAATCCAAAAAAATGAGGGTAGTGTGAACAGTCATTGGGACACCTTCAAGAGGTCCAACATTTGTATCACAGGGGTGCCAGAAGACAATGAGAAAGAGAAAGGAATTGGAAATCTCTTTGAAAAGATAATAAAAGAAAAATTCCTTAATTTGGTGAAGGAAATAGACATGCAAGTCCCGGAAGCACAGAGTCCCAAACAAGATGGATGCCAAGAGGCCCACTCCAAGAAACAACATAATTAAAATGCCAAAGGTTAACAATAAAGAGAGACTCTTAAAAGCAGAAAGAGAAAAGCAGTTAGTTACCTACAGAGGAGTTCCCATAAGACTGTCAACTGAGTTCTCAAAAGAAACTTTGCAGGCCAGAAGGGATTGGCAAGAAATATTCAAAGTCATCAAAAGCAGGGACCTACAGCCAAGATTGCTCTATCCAGCAGAGATATCATTTAGAATCAAAGGGCAGATAAAGAGCTTCCCAGACAAGAAAAAAACTAAAGGAGTTCATCATCACCAAACCATTATTATATGAAATGTTAAAGACACTTATTTAAGAAAAAGAAGATCAAAACTATGAACAATAAAATGGCAAAAATACATATCTATCAACAATTAAATCTAAAAAGCAAACTAAGCGAACAAGAAGAACAGAGACAGAATCATGGATACACAGAGTGTTTTCATGGTTGCCAGGTGGGAGGGAGTGTGGGGGAATGGGTGTCCCCTTTCATGGGTGAGGGGACTAAGAAGTACAAATTGGTAGTTACAGGATAGCCATGGGGATGTAAAGTACAGTACAGGAAATGGAGTAGCCAAAGAACTTACACACATGACCCGTGGACATGAACAATGGTGGGGGAATGGCCTGAGGGAGTGGGCGGTGCTGGGTGGAGGGGGGGCAAAGTCAGAACAACTCTAGTAGCATAATTAATAAAATATAGTAAAATAAATAAATAAAAACAGCAATAAAAATTCAGGAGTGCCACTTGCAGGCAACAACAGGCAACGATGAGTTCTGGAAGCAAAGGGCTAGTTTACACAGGCAAAGGAGGGAGGGGCATTTGCTGACCAGTTGTATGTGTCCAAACTACTGCGACTGAATGGGGCCACGTTCCAAAAAGAACTAGGGGGACAGATTTTTGACAAATATCCCCTGGGAGCTCCTCGTGGGCTCCTGGGAGGTGGTGTTGTGAGTAGAGGCAGGGACCCATAGTTCTGGCCTTGGTTAGCACATTGCTAAGCCGCCCACAGCAGGTCCCTAAAGTTCAAAGATTTAATTCCCTTATCTGTAAACAGGTGTGGTAACAAAACCCACCTTTATGGCTGCGACAAAGATCAAATGAGATAATACAGGTAAAATACTTAGTAGAGTGTCTGGCCCCAGTGAAACACTCAATAAATGTTAACCCCAATTTGTTACTGTAGCTGTTTTTATTATTATTGATAAGACTGCTCCGCCTCCGTGTCTACAAATATAAAACCGGAAGGAAAGGAGCAGAATTATGGAAACACTCACTAGTGTTACTACCAAAGTGGTGACCAGTTGTAAATGAGTCCTAACCTGTAAGAAAGATTTTAATGAGAGAATAGATTGGGTGTTAGAATAAGTGAGTGATGATGCCTAAAGAAATGCCACAAAAAAGCAAGAAGCTACCCTGGCTGGTGTGGCTCAGTGGATTGAGCTCGGGCTGCGAACCAAAGCATCGCAGGTTCGATTCCCAGTCAGGGCACATGCCTGGGTTGCAGGCCACGGCCCCCAGCAACCGCACATTGATGTTTCTCTCTCTCTCTCTTTCTCCCTCTCTTTCCTCTCTAAAAATAAATAAATAAAATCTTTTAAAAAATAAAAAAGTATATAATCTTTATTATATATAAAAAAAGCAAGAAGCATGTGCAATAAATTAGAGCTTCCACCAAACCAAAACCAAGGTCAAGGTGAAATCAAGTTCACGGAACTTGACCAGAATCAGTGCTGGTCTTCTGGACCCAATGAGAATAAGGGAGAAGGTGCCTCAACTGGAAAAAGTGCCAGAGATCAGATTTTGAAGGAAAGGCAAAAGACAGAAAACTTTGAAAACCTTTGAAGGAAATGAAACAGAAATTAAACAGTGAAATTGCTACTGCCTACCCACTTCTGTCTGGCTCAGGGCAGTGGTTTTTGAAAACATTTTGTTCCCAAACTCTGCAACTCTATGCACTGAGAAAACCATCTGAAAAGTGTATGTGTTCTAAGCGCATGTATCTACTACACATATGGAGGAGAAATAAATAAGAAACGTGGCCTGGAGACCCCAGGTGGCTGCCATATAAAGAACCCCCGCCAAGAGGTTCTGAGCCTGTGGTTTTCCTGAACGTGCAGACTCTCGTCCTGGCGGTGCGTGGCAGTCACCAGCAAATGCGCAGAGGCGGGCTGAGCACGCTAAGAATCATTTCCTCCAAGGGAAGGCCTCGCGATAACATCTGACGAATGTTAAAACCAGCCCTTTGCAGCAGTGTTTATAGAGGCAAGGAGTGGCGGAGCTGAGGTTACTGGCTCTCAGAGTACTCGGCAGAAAATGACGATCACACCACCTATTGGGCACTCGCCATGCGCCAGGCACTGCTCTGAGCACTGTCTCAACTCATTTCATCTTCCCGGCATTCCTTCAAACGTTGCTGTTCCCGTTTTACAGGTGAGGACATCAAGGTCGGACAGACCGAGGAACCTGTCCTGGGTCCAAAAGCAGGTTAAGGGAGACTCAGGCGGTCTGGCTCCCCGGAGTCCACACTCTTTACCAACAGAACGCACCCGCGCTTCTCAGGGGTCATTATAATTCAGGCCCAACACGCACAGAAGAGGCTACGCTGGCAGTCAGTTCTCTGTTCATCAGACCAACTGCAATTTGGTTTTAGTGAAATATTACATCAGTACATTTCATTTTGAATGTTAGTGTTTTATATTTTTATGTTTAATTTGTAGATGTTTTGATTTTATAGTTATAAGCACACAGCATTTACACTTAATTTTTAAGTTACACTTAAGTACTATAATAAAAGTAGCCGAAGTGACCTCGTAAGTGTTGGTGAGAACCTCTACTCCTGAAACACGCACCCCACGACAGGCCGGTCCCTGCGGCTGCTCCGAGACTAACCTCACCCCCGGCGCTAAGAAGGCTGGGTGTGTGTTTGTGCATCTGTGCGCCCAGTGTGTGCTGGTTCCTTACACACTGCCCCGTGCTGGCCTGTCCATCCTGGCCTTCTCCCCTCGAGTTCCCCATAACCACCAGACAGAGTGGTCGGTCACTGCCTTAACAACCTCAAGCTGGAATTTTCCCATCACAAGACCGATGCAAGATAAAGGCAAAACACATGACGAAGGGAAGGCCGGCCAGTCCGTGGGAGGAGGGAGGGGCCACCGAGGACTGAGGCTCACAAAACGAGCCTATGTTCTGCGCAGGCGCAGCCATACCGGGCCGGGACTGCCCCATTCCAGCAAGTGCTGCCCGGCTCCTCCCACTCGGCACTGGAAAGTTCTGTCTACTGTGCGCAGGACTCGGAAGCCGGTTCCGGTGCCTACCAGACATTCTTTCGTGCGCAACTCACTCACAGGCCTCTGACTTGATCCTCGAACTACCGCGGGAGAGCACCTCCGTTTCATAAAGATAAGAAGAACAGAACCTCAAAAAGAGCCTGCTATTTGCCTGACAGTACTGGGCTTGTAAGGGGCAGAGCAGGGCTCGAAACTCGACCTGCTCCAAGTCGGTCCAGTACGCCTCCCCAAACTGGTGGTGTTCCCACACCGGGCAGGAGCCCTGTAAGGACCTGAGCCAAAGGTGGGAGGTGGTGGGGGGCAGCAGGAGTGAAAAAGCAGGTCCCAAACGGGGGCTGCTGAAATGGGGATAGGTGGCAGGAAATGCTCAGTAGAAGGTTACCATTTTTTTACCCATGAGCTGAGCAAATATCCAGTGTGATAATGCCTTCTGTTGGCAAGGCTGAGGGGACATTCCTGATGGGGTGTAAAAGGCCGTATCTGTGAAAATTATAAATTAATCTACCCTTTGGCTCAGCAGTTCTGCTCCTGGGAGTTCACTGAACAGAGGTAACTGCACAGAACTAGAAGACCACACACGCAGGGTTACTCACAGAACACTGACCCCCGAAGTCCATTAAATGTAGGGCTGATTCAATAAACCAAAGTACGTTCACAGAATGGAAAAACATGTCACAGGGGGAGAAGGAAAGAAACTCTGATATGAAAAGATCTCTAAAAGTAGGTGTAGAACAGTGTGTTTATTACTAGCTTTTGTGGAAAGAGGTGGGAGAATAAGAAGTAAAATTTTAAAGTAGGCATGTGCATATTATCAGATGCATTTAAAAACGTTTGAAGAATATGCAAGAAAAGAATTACGGTTATGGGGTGGAAAGATTTTATACTAGACACATGTTAGATTTTTGTAATTCTTTTTTTAAACTATAGTTTATTTTTTATTTTTTCCCATTACCATTTATATTTATCTATCCCTGCCGTGCCGTACCCTCCCACCTCCACCTGCTTCCCTCCCCCTACACGTTATCTATTTTTAACCATAAATATACATTAGCTATTCAAAAATGAATGTTAAAAAGCCAGAAGAGGGAAGGCTCTGCCCAGGCTCCCTTCCCCAGCCAGTGTCCCAGCTGCGCCCACACCTGGGCTGGGTCCCACGGCTCCGCCCCCTCCTCCGGGCCTCTAGGAGGTCTTCCGTGAGGTCGCAGAAGATCACCCTTAGGCATCAGGCTCTACTGTATTTTTTGGAAGACGTACATATAGCTTTGAACTGTTAGTTTCCTTCTCTCTCGGTAAAGAAGAAAATTAATATTTTACACCGAGTCCCAGTGAGATTAAACAACTTGTCGAACGTCCCCCAGGACGGAGTCGGAGCTCAAACCAGCCCTGAGCCCCGTGGGAACCCACATTCTGCCCCCAGTTACAGGCCCCAGCGACTCCCATCCCTGAGGAAGGGGGACGGTGTTCCCTGTGCCCTTCCTCCCGCCCTGACAGAGCTCAGGGTGGTGACGGGCGGTCACATGCTGCAGAAAGGAAGGGAAGGAGGGTGGGAAAGGGGGAGGAGGAGGAGGAAGAAGAAAGAGGGAGGGGGCGGAGGAGAGGTACTCACTCCTGCAGAGACGGGTCTGAGTCATCCGCGTTGGCTGTCCCCGGGTCCGAGTCGTAGGACATGGGCTCCTCGGAGTGATCGGGACTCTTGGAGCCGTTCTCCTGGAGCGGGAGGCTGTCCGAGTTCAGGCTGCAGGACAGCTGGGACGAGCTGGCCGTGTCCAGGCTGAGGGAGGAGGCGGTGAGCTGCCTGCTCCGTTGGAGCCTGTGGCCCGAGTGCTGGACCTCGATGTCCTCGGAGCCCGAGGAATGCGAGATGGAATCCAGAGACTCCTTCCGCTGCAGCTCGGGAGCAGGGGCGGGCACGGGGTCCAGCTCGGAGAGGGGGCAGAGCCCGGAGAGGGCCAGCGGGGTGAGCGTCCACTCGTTCAGGATGGCCGACTTGTAGGAGAGTTCGAAGGACAGGGACGTGAGCCCCTGCAGGAAGCTGAGGAGGAACTCGCTCTCCTCCGCGTCGCGGAGCAGGGCGGTGGGCTGGTAGTACTCGCGCAGCTGCGCCTGCTCCTGCAGGAGCAGCTTCAGGTAGCACTCCATCAGGCCGTCGTTGAGCGCCAGGCGCAGCCAGGCCCGGCAGCGGCCCACGTCCGTGCTCACGAACACCAGGTGCTCCAGCTCCGAGATGATGTGCCTGGGGGCGGGGAGGGGGCGGGGCGCTTTCAGCCAGGGGCTTGGCACCCCCAAGGTGACGCTGTACGCGCGGGCCGGCAGGGGCCAGTAATAACGGCTGCACATACAGGTAGGCACGGAAAATACTTGGATAATAGTGTTCTAAGGTGGGGCTGAGAAATACTAGGCAATAACCCCCAACTTTTTGAGGTTGTTGCCATACAGGTTAATTGCCATTTTCATTACAACTACCGCGGGGTCCCTGATACTGTCTGCCTGCGTCTAGGACGTGTTTGCTGCGTCCTTAAGTGCAAGGTCCTCAAGCTGTGAAGACACAGGGTGGAGACGTGGCCCCTGCCCTCCGTCCAGGTAACTGCCTCTCGAGGGCACACCTGCTGTTAGTGGAAAACGCCACCGAAGGGGCAGCATCGAGCTGGGCCTTGTGGTGTTTCAAGAGGCAAAGACAGGGTGACTCCCTGGGAACATGGGGCTAACCCGAGAAGAGACGTCAAGGGGAGGAAAGCAACAGACCTGTGACAGAGTGGGGAGCACTCCAATTACAACAGGGGGGAGCAGTGGGGGGCTCGGGGGCAGAGCCAGGTAATGCGGGGTTCTGAGTATCAAACTGGTGAGGCAAAGCGGGGCGGTGGCCCCCACACCGAGCTGTGCCTCAGAGTCACCCGGGGAACTTGGTCAGGATACAGATTCTGGGGCCCCGACCGAGTGAACCAGACCCGAGGCTGGCACTGGGGAGCCGGTGGGTTGCAGGTTTTTGCGTAGGAAAGTGATTTGCCCTCAGCCATGCGGACCTCAGGGTGGGTGGCTGTGGGTAGGATCAGACCCCGGGTGCACCAAACTCAGTGTCTGAACGCCTCTGATGGGACACCCCCCTGCGACTCCCACAGTCCCCCGCTCACGTCTCCGCGTGGGAGGACGGACTGTGCTCCGTGGGGCCCCGAGACTGGCTCCAGTGAGCTTAAGCTCAATAAATGTTAAGAAAAGACAGAATGAGATAAGGGGGACAATTAGGCTGCCACTGTCACCCAGGAGTGAGGTAAGAACCTGAGACAGGGCGGTGGCAGGAGGCATGGAAAGAAGATTAGAGACTGACAAGGCACCTGTGGGCTGAGGGTGGCATCCAATAGCCCTTCGAGGCACAGTGCCAGCTACTCGCTCCAGGCCCAGGCGGTGAGGGGCGGGGCCACAAAGACAAGTGTCTCAGGACGAATATTCAGATGCTCTATTTGGATTTCACTCTTCCTACTTCGTTATAATACTTAGCATAGAGATATTCAAACATTCTAAGGCAGGGTCAGCAAGCTTCTTCTGCAAAGGGCCGGACAGTAAAGATTTTAGGCTTTGCAGACCACATAACCTCTGATGCAACTACTGAACTCTGCCAGCATGTGGCAAAAAGTCGGAACTTCCTGGCTGGTGCGGCTCAGTGGACTGAGTGCCGGCAGGCGAACCACAGGGTCGCCGGTTCAATTCCCAGTCAGGGCACATGCCTGGGTTGTGGGCCAGGTCCCCAGTAGGGGGTGCATGAGAGGCAACCACACACTGATGTTTCTCTCTCTCTTTCTCCCTCCCTTCCCCTCTCTCTAAAAATAAATAAAATTTTTAAAAAATAAAAATAAAAAGATGGCACCTGCTGAAGGGACTGGCCCAGAGGCTGGAAGCAGTCCCAGACTGTTCCGTGAGGCAAGAAGGGCTGGCTGAAGAGGCTCGGTCTAACGACAACCCCTACCTCAGCCATCTCTGTTCTAAAACACAGTGTGCCTGTGGCTCTCCCACACAGCGGGAGATGAAGAGCCCCCCATGTCCCACACTCCAAAGCTCTCCCCCAAAGCGAAAGCTCCCCAGCTGATCTCACTTGTGGGTGACGGCCTTCAGGAGGGACCAGAAGACAGGCTGGGGCAGAGGCTTCTGGTAGGCACTCTTCTTCCTCTTCCCCCCGGCCTCGGCGCGGATGTGCTTGGCGTGCAGGCCGTGGATGAACACGGCCTCCAGGGCGCTGCACATGGAGTTGGCGTCTCCGTCCTCGCTGGTGACCGCTGCGTCTGAGGACACGTACTGCTTCTGCAGCGCCTTCATGGACCCCACTAGCTTCTTCTTGATGACCTGGGCAGGGCCAGACACAGTAACACAGGCCTTCAGAAGATCCTACGGCGACCCTCGGGATATAACTCTGCCCGTCGCAAAATACATGCACAACTATGCATGCACACACGTGTCTGTGTGTATCTGTGTGTGCCTTCTGCAAAACTAGCACGTGCTAATTATAGAAAATGAAGACAAAGCACACAGAAGAGGCCCTGGGCTGGGCAGCACGGTTGGTTACAGCACCGACCCACTATGTCAAGGCTGTGGGTCTGATCTCTGCTGAGGGCGCATGCGAGCAGCAGCCGATGAAAGCATAAACATGCGGAACAACAAATCAGTGTTTCTCTTTCTCTCCCTCTCTCTAAAAATTTTTTTAAAAACTTAAAAATAAAGTATACAGTTCAATGGTTTTTGGTGTAATCACAGAATTGTGTAACTGCGGCCATTATCTAATTTTAGAACATTCGTTGCCCTAAAAAGAAATACTGTACCCTATTCCCTTCCCCCCAAAGCACTGCCAACCACTAACCTGCTTCGTCTCTCGGGGTCCGCCTGTTCTAACAGTACATACGAATGGGGTCGTGCAATAGGCAGCCCTTGGAGCCTGGCTGCTTTTGTTTTAGCATGTTTTCTAACTTCCTCTATGATTCAGCATTCTTCCTGTAGCAGTACTTCATTACTTCTTATCACAAATAACATTCCACTCATGGATATTCCACTTTTATTTGTCCATTCATAGGAATATCCATTCGTATTTATCAAATGCTAATAAACATTTGGGTTGTTCCCACTTTTTCGCCATAATGTGGCTGTGAGCACTCACGCACAAGTTTTTGTGTGGAAACATGTCATATGTTTTCCGTTCACATGCGTAGGCACCGGGGAGCGGAATTGCTGGGTCACATGTAACACCGCGTTTAACTTTTTGAGGAACCATCAAACTGCTTCCCACAACGGCTGCACCATCTGACATACCCACCATCAATGTACGAGGGTTTCGCTTTCTCCACGACCCCGCCAACACTTATTACTGTCTGCCGTTTTGGTTACAGCCGTTGTCGAGGGTGTGAAGAACTGTCTCCTTACGGTTTTGATTAGCGTTTGTCTAATGTCTAATGATGGTGAGCATCTTTTCGTGTATTTACTGAACTTGTATATCTTCTTTGGAGAAATCCTTAGTCTTCAGGTAACCCCTGTTCATTTCCAACTGTTCTTTTGACAATTCTCATTTTATCACCAATAAGATGATCTAGGAAGGGTAGGACCTCCTCGGGGCTTGCTTCCGCTAGAACTTTTTCTCAGCCCGAGGCCCCTCTTACCAGGCGGTGTCCATACATTTCAAAGTGAGAGAAGCCAATGACACGGCCGTGCTGTGCTCCCCCGGCCCCACCCCTGATCCTCCCTGGACACCTACCGGGATAGCAGCCTGGGGGTCCAGTCCATTCTCCACCACTGAGAGCATTTCCACTCATACGGCAGCTCCCGAGGAGAATCACATGACACCTGCTGAGACAGGAGGCGGCCAGATGAGCGGGCTCCCAGCTCAGCTCCTCGACACCCCCGCACCACCCCTCACCCCCTCCAGGGGGGCAGCATGAGGCCAGCCCATTTTACTCAAACTGCAACGGAAAGAAAGGCCTTTGAATTCAAAAGTAAAACTGAGAGTGGATTTTCTGGAAGGAAGCAGGGACGGAAAACAGTCTGAGGTTCAGGATCCTGGGAGGGGCGGAGCCCTGTGGAGTGCCAAGGGTGGACCGGCACCAAGGAGGGGGCGGCAAGGGCTCCTCACTGCAACGCCGGGCGCTGGCACTAAATGCAGGGAACGACAGGCTGATGGTCTCGCGACACAGCTGAGGGCGCCCGGGGGCGCTGCGGCTGGCTGCAGGTGCAGGGAACCCTCGGGCACCAGGAAGCAGGCCTGGTCTATCACAGCCAGGGCCGGGCCTTGCACCTGCCCGCTCTGGCTCCGTCCTGTCCGGCGTCTGCCGCTCAGCAGAGAAAAGGACAAGTGAAACAGCTGCAAAAGGGAGGCTCTCCCGCTACACTGCCGCTTCTCCTCTGGGCTGCGAGGATCAAGCCTGGGTAGCGCAAGGACACGAGGGAAGGGGCACATGGGGTCTAACCTCAATTTGCAGTTAACCAGCAAGGCACTCGGGGCCACTGTGTCAGACTGCTCACAAGGAGATGACTGTGCAGATGCCTAGGACAGGGGCTAGTAGGTACCAAGGACAAATGGCACCTATAATCGCAGTGGATGTGGCCACTTAACATTTACAGGCAAAGAATCCCACTGCCTGAATCTAGTTGCCCAGGCAGGTGGAGTCAGCGCACAGGAAAACCCCTCAGGCAGCTGGCTTCCTCCCAGGAGTGGCTGAGGGCGAAGTGGGGGAGGGGCTAGGGGCTTGGGTCTTGTTTGAGTCCCACCCCAGCAGCTTGCACTGGGCAGGGCCAGGCGGACACATTCACATCTACACAAACGCCTAGTGACCCCACAGCTGACCATGAGGGGACACCAAAGATAACAGGTTATTGCTGTCTCTGCTCCCCCAAAACTGTCCTGGCTGGTGTGGCTCAGTGGATTGTGTGCCAGCCTCTGAACCAAAGGGTTGCTGGTTCAATTCCCAGTCAGGGCACACAAGCCTGGGTTAGGGGCCAGTGGGGGTTCCCAGTGGGGGCAGCGTGAGACACAACCACACATTGATGTTTCTCTCCCTCTCTTTCCCCTCTCTCCAAAAATAAATAAATGAAATCTTTAAAAAAAAAGTCTTAATATTTCACAACACACTAAAAAAAAAAAGTTAATACAACCAAGGCCTGCTAAATGGGTTTTACACCCTTCACATCTATTGCCTCATTCCATTTCTTCTAACAACCCTGGGAGGGCTCTTTTGTTACTCCAATCCGACTCATAGGAAGTAGAAACTGACGCAGGTCAAGGACCTTCCCAAGATCCCAGAGCTGATGCGGTCGGTTCCCCAGCCTCGGCCAGGACAAGGCCCACCGCAGCTCAAGGGGAGCCCCAGACCCCTGGATGAGTGCAACCGCCTTCCTGCTGGGAGAGACAGGTGTGAGCGAGGGCTGAGGAGCGGCGGGGAAGGGAGCCGGCAGGGAAAGGGGGCAGCAGGGGTTGGGGGAGGGCCCTTCCGCCGAGAGCCCTGGCGGGACAAGACTCTGATTCCATCCCTGGCCTCTGGAGTGGGCAGAGGGGAAACGGGACCCAGAACCGACCTCCCCGAGTGAGGACACGCAGGGGAGGGAGCTGTGCACGCGGCACAGCCCCTGCGGAGCCAGCGCTAGTCAGAGCGCGGAGACCCCCAGGGAGGACACGCGGCCCTGGCTGCAGCCCCCCGTCCGACTGCGTCTCCCTTCAACCACCTTCCTGCTCCCACCTACCCGGGATCCTCAGGCCCCTCCTTGGAGACCGGCTCCACAGTCTGGCCGTGCAGGGTGACAGGGAAAGAGGTATGTACTGTGGATAGAGTCCCCCTAAAAAACAGGCCTGATCTGGGTTCCTTCTAGGCTGCCTTGCGCAGCCCAGCCAGCCAAGGCCCGGTTCTCTGGCTCCGAGACCCTGAGCTCTAACCCCATTCAGGGATTCCAGCAGCCGGCCTACGGCCACCCTCGGGCCTGCCCTTCCACACAGAGCCTCAAGCTGTGAGACTGCCCTTCCCTCAGCCAGCCCCAAGGCCAGGCCCTTGGGGGCCTAGACCTGAACGACCTGAATCATAGCCCGGGTCCATTAAGGCCCATTAGGGGAGGAGGCTTATCAACAAGTGGGTGCTCTGGCCCAGAGAAAAAAACTGAGGCAAACTGACGCTGAGAGGTCAGACTCAGATAAGAGACAAACAGCTGTTGCCTAAAACGTCAGAAAAGCCACAAAATGACAATAGGGGAGATAAATCGAGGAGAAAAGCCGCCGGACAATTCAGAAATAGGACTGGGACCCTGGGGTTCAGGCCACAATTCGGGGCATGGCTTTGGTCTCCAGCAGGAAGGCAGAGCCCCTGACCTGCGGTGTGTGTTTCATGTGCCTCGCAGGGGCCAGACACTGGCTGCCAGGCAGGAGTCCCACAGCCCCTGACCGTGAACTTGCTGGTGGAAGCAGACGGGGCTTCGGGTCTCCTGACTGCTGCTGAGTCAGTGCTGAGTCACGCTCCCCGTGGCCCAGGCCCCGACCTACCACCCTGTGGGGCTGGCTTCGCTCCCGGTCCCCAGAACAGCCTTCACGGACACCAAGAACCAAACCAAAGAGAGGTGTGGCTTCAGGGAGACTCGGCTGAAGGGACTAAGGAACACACTTGAGCACCAGTGGAGTTGAGCAGAAGAGGTGAATTTGCTTTTTAGGAAACTCCAAACCCCATTAAGCCTGCCTCTCCCCCTAAGTCCTGACTCATCCTGACACAGCTTTTCAGGCTTCTCTCGTCGCGTCAACTCCTACAGCAGTCCCAGGAGAGGACTTCCTAGAGAAGACCGGCACTCAGCACAAACAGGCCCCGGGGAAGGGACAGAATCCTCTGGTGTCTTCACCCCACGTCCTGTGCCTCTGACCAGACGCCACTGCCTCAGGTCTTTGGTTCTAAGTGTTTCAGGAACATTTAATACTTGCTGACTCTTGGCCCTGGCTGGTGTAGCTCAGTGGATTGAATGCGGGCTGCAAACCAAATTGTCGCTTCGCAGGTTCGATTCCCAGTCAGGGTACATGCCTGGGTTGCAGGCCGTGACCCCCAGCAACCGCACATTGATGTTTCTCTCTCTATCTCCCTCCCTTCACTCTCTAAAAATAAAATAAAATCTTTAAAAAAAATACTTGCTGACTCTTATGGAGCACTCAGAAACTCCATTTATCAAATATGGCTGAAGATCAGGAAGAAACCGTCTTCCCGGCCAGATCTGCAGTCCCAAGCCGCTGGGGCCAGGTTCCTACCCTGGTACCCAAGTTTCGGGGCCGTCCTTTCTTATACGTTCTAGCACACACTTAGGGAGGAATCGTCCTGGCTCTTTTTCTTCGCTAGACTGCCTGGCCCTCTGAGCACGTGCAATATTACTTCCTCCAGAAACCGAGGAAGAGAGAAAAGGGAAAAATGGCTTACAGGAGACTTACATTAAAAGAAGAAATGGATGAGCCGACCTCACGGCTTTGGAAGCATTCCATCCAGCAGTAAACAGCAACCTCCTCTCCTCGGAGGCTGCTCCGCCATTCCCAACAGTCTCCTCCCTGCAGACTGAATCTAATCCCGTAGTACCTGGCTGTTTGGAACAACAGCCTGGCGTTTAAGCCGTCCAGCTACTCTAGTACCGATCGATGAGTCATGGTTTTCAACTGGAAAACAAAACGACAAAGTTATCTTCTGATTCAGAAAGGCAGCTGATCTTTCAGCCCTGTGAGTGATGAATGAGTAAACGGCACCTGCTTCCACCTGAAGACAATTGGATTTCTGGTCCAGTGTTCCCTAGCAGGTGCACTGGGGGAACCGGGCCTTTGAAGCAACTGAATGCCAGCTGGAGGGTGAGAAACTTCTAGCGTGTGATTCCCAGACCACGGGCTGGTGGGTGAGGCCAGTGAACACTGGCTATCTTTTTTTTCCTTCCTCTTTCTTTCCATCCAGTAACAGCCATCTCCCCCAGTTTCTTGTCCCAGATCCCCTAGGGTTCTAGCAAGGGCCAGTCTCTGAATGAATACAAACAGGTACTTTCCGAGGCTCAGTCACTGTTGTATTTCCAGTGTCCAGAACAGTGCACGGCACACAGTGGTGCTCAAAAAGCACCTGAATGAACGGGTGAATCCAACGAAAATAAGGCTCAGGGCAGGTATCTCCCCCTCATAAACTGCGGGAAGCTGAAGTATAGAACTCTTCAGCGATAAGAACTCCTTCCACTAAGCCCAGCTGCCAATAGGCTGAAAACCATTCCGACCTATCACACGTTACTGGGGACTTACTAGAGGTAGAAGAGCATTCAGTTTTCACAGGAGCAAGACTGTAACAGGCAAGCAAAGACAATGGTCCTGCTTGGGGCCCTTTACAATTGCTGTCATTGGGCCAACCCCCTGAAACCAGGTCACCAGAATTTGGAGGGAACACGTACTCAAACAGCCCAAATGATGAATGCTGAGAATGGGGCCTGAGGGCCTCAGGATGCCCTGTGCCTCAGCTCCTCTCAGATAACTCCGCTCCCTGTCCATCAGCAACGGTGGTGGCCAGCAGTCGGTGATGCAGCCCCCGCAAAAAGAGGAAGCAGCTCAGCAGCCTCCAGACCCACCTAGTCCTCAGCCTCCTGGGGACCCACTCACTGACACGCTTCACAACACGCGACACCACCTCTGGCACCCACAGCGTTCCCTGTGGTCAGTGCTGGGACCGATCTGCTACCAGATGCGGCGCAGAGGAGCCCTCTGTGAGGGTTTTTTCCAAGGTCTAGGACAACACACGCTGGAATGGCTCCGTAACCATGGCCAATCCCACACACTGGTACTTCCTGAGTTTCCTCAAGGCCAGGAGCCCAGCCCAAAGGAAGTGATGGCTACTGTTGCCTCAGCCTGAGTGAGCTGGATGAGTGGCCATTCCTCACCTTCCAGGCATGTGGAGGATACCTGCCATTCCACAGCAGCAGTAACTTAATATGATTGCTGGAATCATAATCCCTGGGGACAGAAAGAGGGGACCGGACACCTGGGGAAAGCCCCTGACCCAGAGGGGTATCTCTACTCCTCCACACTTACTAGCATGGGAGGCCCTGCACGCGCTGGTCAAGCTGTTCAATCTCTAACTGCCCAGCTCTGAGTAAGCCCCTAGATTTGCCGTTGAGGGAGGGCTGGTGGGGCTGGCAGGGCACTCTAAACTGAGATCTCAGACTGAATGGGGACTGGGTCAAGGGAAGAATGGGTGCAGAGTTGGAGTGAAGAGTTGAGGTTCGGACAGCAGAGGATACGCCATTAAAGGGAGGGAGAAAGGGAGGGAAAGAAACATCAAGGTGTGGTTGCCTCTTGCGTGCCCCCTACCAGGGACCTGGCCTGCAACCCAGGCATGTGCCCCGACTGGGAATTGAACCAGTAACTCTTTGGTTTGCAGGCCCACGCTCAATCCACTCTGGCCATTGAGCCTGGGCTGGAGACCCCATTTTCAAGAAGATGGGTTGAGAGCTGTAGGAGCTGGTGCAGCAAGAGTCAGGGGCAGTTTAGCAAAGACTTAGGGATGGAGGATGTCCTGAGGATGACTGGAGATGGAAAGGAAGTATATGATAGGCTAGAAGTTAGGGGCTGAGTCTATGAGGACAAGAAGATACATAATTACAAGACCTGGGACAGGACTGTGATGAGAGTTATCAAGAAGAAAGACGTGAGCTCAAAGCGCACTCACTTTGGTGTTCGGTCTTAAATGAGACTGGGTCAGAGGTGGGCTGTTTAGGATGAGCAGACCTTGGGGAGCTGAGCAGGGGCATGTGGGAGATTGGGATAAGAAAGCTGATTCAGAAAAACAAACCAGAAGAGTGGTTCTCAAAGAGATTTGCGTGGAGCATTAAGAGCGCCAAAAGGGCTGAGGACTGAGGGCTAAGGATGAGCTGTGTGAAAGAGGGAGGCGGAGGAATGTGGCTGAGATCGGGTTGGAATTGGGCTAGAGTAGGGTCAAGGGTGAGGCTGCATTTATGCAAGACCGGTGGTGAAGGGGTGGGGGTAAGGGCTGGAGTCAGGTCACGGGTGTATGAAGAAAGAGGGGACGGGCCAGCAGTGGCAGTGCCAGCCGGAGGCTTGGATCGGAGTGGGAAGTTGGAGCACGGGATTTGGGTAGGGAAGGGTGCGGGCTCTGAAGCAGGGCAGTCTCGAGGCAAGCGGGGGTTTGTGATCTCGGCGAAAGCTGGCCCATCGCCCGTACGCGTCTCGGTCCGCCGCCCCTCCGCTGCCCTCCACGCCCCAACCCCTAACTCACCAAAGGGAGCGGGGAGCGGGGCGTGAGGTTCTCCCAGCCGCAGCAGCCCCAAAAGATCCGACCTGACCCAGCGGCCTCCGGGTTACCGACAACATCAAGCTGCGCCCAGGGCGCCTGACGCCATCACGTAGGCTCAGGATCAGGCCCCGCCCCCTGCCCGCGGAGCCTATCGCGGAGCCGGAAGGAGTCACGGGGCGGGGCGGGGACCGAGGGGGCGGGGCCAGCGCTTTGGGGCGCCTAACTGTACCCAGCCCCCGAGGGGCTTTCGGAGGCTCCGGGTCCGTTACCCTAATAGGTTGCGGAGAGCGGAGGCCTGGCGTCGGGGCGGAGCGCGTCCTTATTGCCCGTTTCCCGCAAAGTCTGCATCAAGTACACTCTGTCGGCCCGGGTCATGGCCTCGTCTGGCTTCAGCTCTATCTGCGTAGCTTTGGGGCTGTCGTTTGGCCTCGGTCAGAGGAGGTTGTCCACTTGTAAAATGGGACCAATAACGCCGACTCTATATTTGCCTCTGACACGGTGTCAGCGTAGCCCGGCAGGCAGAGCTCAGGCCCAAGTTGTAGTCCCAGGGATGGAGGCTCTCTGGAAAAACATTCGTGTTTTGGCCACACCTTGCTCCAAAAGGAAGCACCTAGAGACCCCTTGGGCATTCTCCCATAACCCAACCCGCCCATCAGCAAAGCTCAACTAGCCATGCAGCTAAATGTGTTTTGTTTGATTTCCTTCGTAAAAGTGACATTTCTCTTCCAAATGGACTCAAACCTCAGCAGCTCTGGAGGTGGGGGTGGATTGCGGGGTTGAGGAATCAAGCAAAAATGAAAAAAAAATTCATGGACGTGGACAACAGTGGGGCAGGGGGTGGATGGAGGTGGAAGAGATATAAGGGGATAAAAGGTAATGGAAAAAAATTTTTTTTGAATGAAATAGACCTGGCTGGTGTAGCTCGTGGATTGAGTGAGGGCCTGTGAACCAAAGTGTCTCTGGTTCTATTCCCAGTCAAGGCACATGCTTGGGTTGCAGGCCATGTCCTCAGCAGGGGGTGCGCTAGAGGCAACCACACATTGATGTTTCACTCTCCCTCTTCCTCCCTCCCTTCCCCTCTCTCTAAAAATAAATACATAAAATCTTTAAAAAAATGAAATAGCCACATTGTTGCTTCCTAATGTCATTTCCCCTGATTTACTCTACTTTGATCCCGAGACTGGTTTTTGACTGAAATGTAATTTTATCAGATTAAATTGCTTCATAATTTTTTTAAAAAGTAGCAGGGGGTGTATTGCGGTGCTTCAGACACCTCACAGACATAATCATTGGTTAGTTGGCACCGAGCGTGAGCAGGGAGGGACTCGGGGGAGTGGCTGGATGAGGTGCAGGTGGGTACAGGGCTGGCTGAGGAGCAGGCCCGTTCTTGGAAGCAAGCTGCACTGATCTCCACCGGGGCTCCTGGGCTGCATCTGCCTTTCCGGGAAGGAAGGTGTCCTTCATACCTCCAAGAAGGTCAAGGTCCCAGTGCCAGTTTCCACTTGTAAAACCAGTCATTGGGGTGTGGCCCTCTGCGGTGTAATTCTTTCTCCAGGAGTGAAAACCTGCCCCCCCACCCCAGGTTTTAGGATAGATGAGTCAGTGCTATAAGGGCCTTCACTGCGGTTATGGGTTGAGCAGGAAGATTAAAAAGAAAAACAGTAAAATCTGAGAATCTCTGCCCTAACCTAGGAGATAAGGGGTCAGGGATTTAACATTCATGGAGAGCTGTGATTTGTCCTTACCGACCACCTGGCAGGGGGTGCCTCTGTTCCCCCATTGTACAGATAAGAAAACAGGCTGGAGGGAAGCAACTTGGGGCCCAAGGCTGCACCCCTAATAAAAGGGAAGAAGGAGGATTCTCACCCAGCTCTTTCTGATCCTAGTTGGAGAAGTAGCATAGTTCCCTCAGTAACAGAACAAGTGGGCTTTAGAGCCAGAAATGCTTAGGTTCGAATCCCAGCTCTACCCCATGCTGTTTTCTGGGCCTCCCCTAAACAGGGGCCTGGAGCCACCTAGTAAGTGTGGGGCTAAGACATGTGCCACTGTGTATTTTTTTCATAGGTCCCTTGACACAGCATTGAAGACAGAAACTTCTCAACTGAATTTAATGTTCAGAAAAAGAGAAGTCAGGTCACGCCGCCCATGGCCCTTTAACCTCAGGAAGAGGGATCAGGATGTGTGAATTCATAGACATTTCAAACACTCTCTGAGCCTCAGTTCCTCATCTGCAGATTGGGGAAGATGTCCGTTGATATGAACACTAAACAACGTCCTCGGGACAATGTTTGGTCTGTAGAGAGCACTTGAAGCTGAGCAGTTATTATTCTTACGGGTCTAGCAGTTGTCACCTCTTTAAGCCAGTCACAGCTCTACAACTGCTATTCTGAGCAGTGGAGTGAGGTCCTTCCTCGGACCGGAGCCATCACACTAGTCTCAGTGCAACCGCTTCCCTCGATACTGGAACAGCTGGTGTTCCTGGTCCTGCTGTGGGAAGCTGGTTCTTCCCATACTCTTTTTAAAAAATGGATTTTTAAGTGTTCATTCTTTGTCAATGATGCCTCCGTCAATCTAGAAAAATGATCACAAGACGATGAACTAAAAAAACAAAAACAAACACAATTTATTGTACACACAGTTCACTAAGATTTGCAGGTCGCCTGAGGATGGGGGTCGCTCGGTGGCAGCCTCCTATGCCGTGGTTCACACGGGTCTGTCACGCAGCCGAGTCTGTGGCAGCGACCCTTAACACCGCGAACTCACCACGCAACCTGGGGTAAGAGGAAGAAGGCCAAGGCTTTTGTTCTTGAACGGAACAATCGCGCTACTCCTCATGTCCTCAGTCTAGCCGGGAAATGCTATTCTAAACTGCTCCCCATCATTTACATCTGGTAGTACAGCTCGTCCTCAGCCGAGGACTCCTTGTCGTGCAGCTTCTGCGCCATGTCCTCTATGCACCTCGCACTGCGCGGTCGGTACAGGTCCCTGAGCCAGAGCGGCTGCCTTCGGGCAGAAACGTGCTCCTGGGAAACACACGGGGAAATATTAGTTCTTGTTTCCTCTGCTGTGTTCCACCACAGAGTGCTTCATTTACCTTTGTCGTGGGAGCAGCCGGTGAGCATCTCATAGGCCAGAGAATTGAGAAAAAGCCCCTTGGAGGAAAATGCAAAGCGACAATTAGTGGTTCGTGCCCTTCCCCATGTCTCTCTCTCACAATGTATAGCTCTGGTCTTATTAGGAGCAAATGGGTACCTGGGTCCATGCACACAAGCAAAATCACCACTCCCCTTCTTGGCCAAGTGCCCTCATGCAGTTAAAACAACAACAGCAACAACAACAAGCCCTGGCTGGTGTAGCTCAGTGGACTGAACATGAGTCTACGAATCAGAGGGTCACTGGTTTGATTCCCAGTCAGGACACATGCCTGGGTTGCTGGCTGCATCCCCAGCTGGGGGTGCACGAGAGGCGGCCACCCATTGATGTTTCTCTCCCTCAATTCCCCTCTCTCTAAAAATAAGTAAATAAACTCTTAAAAATATATATATACAGATATATATTTTTAAAAAGCACCACCACTTGGGCAGAAGCAGTTTACGCTCCCCAAAAGCATTTGACATGGTTTGCTTGAGAGGAGGGAGAAGGTGCTTTTCTTTTCCTCGCTGCTTTATCCTATAAGCTAAATCACAGCAAGTGAATGCCCGAGTCCGAACAGCAGAGTTAGCTGGCTTGCTGCCTTCCGTTTGACGGGAGGTCTCTGCTGAGTGACTGAGTTGTGCAATCAGCTTAAAGGTCACAACCAGCAGGAAAATACACAACACTCCTTTTGAATGCAAACAGCATAGAAACACATTCAGAGTGCATGATGATTTCGTTTGGAGAGACTCGTGTCTGTGCGGCGTGCGTGCACTGAGTTGGGACATAAAATGCAGCTCACAGACCAAGCACGTGAATCAGTGCAGAAGTCCCCAGCTGGAAAGGTGCCGTCTTCTTTCCGACACGCACTAGCCGTGTGACCGTGGGGCAGGACGTTTTCCCTTTCCTCTTCTCCACTTCCTCATCGTTAGAGGAAAAGACACACTACCAGCTAAGGTCTCCTCCGGTTAAAATTCCATGGGGTTTGGATAAAGCGATTGGAGAGAACAGTGGCTTGAACACCGGTAGGATGGGAGGGGGACCTTTCCCTGCTACTTCCCTGGAAGGGTTTACATACCCCACCTTTCCTCAGCCTTGAAGGAGACCAGCGCCCCTCCCATAAGACCTTGTGGCCTCCGCACCCCTTCCCCAGAGCCTCCACTACCAGCAGGAACAGCTACAACGGAGACCTGTCCCCCTGCACCTGTCTCCCTCCAGGCCTAGTGCCAGCAGACGCCTCTGTGCCGGTCCCATTCTATCTCGGCGGGGGCTAGGCAGCTGGTTTGCAAACTCTAGGCAAAGCATCAGGGTACATAAATGTATTCTTTCCAAATTTGGTGGTTTCCTCACTGTAAAATGAGGAGATTGAAATAGACGGGTTCTAAGTTCTCCTCTAGTTCCCTTCTGGGAGATCTGTTTTTCCATGCAGCCTCCTCTTCTGGTTTAGGAACAATCTGCTCTCTCTCGGCACGAATCATCCCCGTGTGGCAGGGAGAGCTCACGGATGAGTTAAGCCGCCCATGAGCTCTGGGAGTCCCGCTCTGGGTCTCGGGAGCTTCGTCCATCTGGATGTGCTCCATGACCAGAGAGTCTATATGTAAACCCGTCAGTGCTGCATTGCTTTCTGCATTTTTAGGCACACACACCAAAAATTCAGCACTTTTTGGGGGTCCACGGACCCTGCGTCCACCCCATTCTTTGGTCTGGACACACCTACCAACTCTTCCTTTGTAACAGCTCCACCAGTAACATCCTTCAGATACTTTAAGACAGGCATACCCTCGATGGCCTGGGCCATCCCGAGTGTGCTTCAAATGAGCGTGAAAATTTGAACCTCTTTTAAATTTTTTTAAAGATTGTATTCACTTATGTTTAGAGAGGGGGGAGGGAGAGAAACATCAATGTGTGGTTGCTTCTCACATGCCCCCCTACTGGGACCTGGCCTACAACCCAGGCACGTGCCCTGACTGGGAATCGAACCGGCAACCCTTTGGTTTGCAGTCTGGTGCCCAGTCCACTGAGTCACACCAGCCACAGCTGAAACTCTTGATTTGGGTGCTTTTGTGGAATTTTCTGAGTCAAGTGACTAGTGAACCATTTTTAGAGGTCACCTCAGGCCGCTTAGAGGAAGAAGCAGCTCCTCTAGGTCTAAAATTCTACTTAGAAAAATGCCAGACTAGTATTTACCTTGAGCTTCCTTCTTCACCTTCCTCTGATGATGTTCTGTGGCAATAAATCTGTTTTGGAAGAAAGCAACATCGTGATTATTCATCACAATGACCACTGCCTCTAAGTCTTTATTCGTCCTCTTTTAAGTGAGATGGTAACTTTTTTGAGGACAGGAATTCTGTTTATAATCCTTCAATTCTTTTTCATAGCCCCTGACTTAGGATCTTGCACGCAGCTGGCAATGCCTTTTATTGGTTGTTTTAGGTAATATTCAGCAGATAATTCCTAAGAAATACTCTTAGAAAAAAAGGAAATAAAAACATCTACCAGAAACCTACATGGCAGCTTTGTTTTAAGGTCAAGAACAAGGGTAGGATACCTACTATCACTGTTACTATTCATCGTCCTTGAGGATGTCTTAATCAATTTGATAAGAAAAACGAAGCAGTGGAAGGAAAGAGACAAAACATATTTGCATATGAGATGATGCAAAACTTCAGAAGCCCAAGAGCATCGACTAAAATTTTATTGGCAGTAATATGACAATTCAGTAAGATGGCTAAGTCCAAAATCAAGAGACCAACATGCAAACCTCAAAAGCTTTCCCACATACCACAAATAACTAATTAAAAAAATGAAAGCAAGAGCCCTGGTTGGTGTGGCTCAGTGGACTGAGCACTGGCCTGTGAACTGGAAGGCTGCTGGTTCGATTCCCAGTCAGGGCACATGCCTGGGTTGCAGGCCGGGTCCCCAGTGGGGGGCCTCATGAGAAGCAACCAATATCTCTCACACACTGATGTTTCTCTCTCTCTTTCTCTCTCCCTGACCCTCTCTCCAAAAGTAAATAAATAAAATCTTTAAAAAAAATGAAAGCAAGAGCTTATTTACAATATCAATAAAAATGGATAAAGTACCTAGGAATAAACTTAACAAAACATGCATTAAGACCTAGGTGATGAAAAGATTAAAACTCTTCTGAAGGACAATAGGAAGAATACATGACATGAGATACCGTACTCTTAGAATGTTCTAAAGATGTCAGTTCTCTGAAATTTACCTACAAATACCATGCAATCTTCTTCAAATCCCAAGATAGTTTTAACTAAAAACTGGACAGCTGACATTTAGTAGAGAATATACGCAAGAATAGCTATGAAATGTATGGAAAAGAAGATCAAAGAACAGGAGCTTACCCTACCAGATATCAAAATGTATCATAAAGGAATTGGAATTACATAGTGATATTGCCACTGGACCAGAAAAAGATAACTGGTTTGCAGACTACATAGCATTTTAGGTCAGTAAAGAAAGAATAAGCCATTCTATAGAAGATTTTGAAATGATCGCATGTTCACATAGGGGAAAAACAGTCAACCACACTACAAACAAATAAAACCGATGGTAGACAAACTTTAAAAATCATAAATAATAAGATGTCATATAAAGGACTGGAATATCAGAGACTACTTCCATTCCTTGAGGTTACAGAGGCTTTGTTGTCAAAACCTACGAGCCATAAGCCGTGAGAAGACCGGCAGACAGGGTGCGGCAGGCTGCATCCACACACCCTGCTCTTCACGGCCCTTGTCTTCCTCCTGATGGTCTGGCCTTCACTGAATTTCAATATTCAAATAGACCCCGGCGTTTTTGTGTTTAAAGAGACAGAACAGTAGATAAGAAGCACAGGCTTCGCAGTCAGGCAAAACTGTGTTCTGCTGTTGGCTTTGCCCCTGGGGCCTTAGGGTGATCTCTTTCACCTGTAGAAGAGGGTGGTAATATTGTCCTCACAGGAGGGTAGAGATTGAGTAAGACGACATATGGAAAACTTTAGCCTATGCTTGGCATAAACCAGTGCTAAGTTTGCTCACGGTATAGCAGACAAGGAAGTCAAATCTATCAAAGGGTTCCACCTGGCCCTGGCCGGGCAGCTCAGTTGGTTAGAGCGTTGTCCCAATACGCCAAGGTTGTGGGTTTGATCCCCGGTTAGGGCACACACTAGAATTGACCAATGAATGCAAAAATAAATGGAACAACAGATTAGTGTTTCTCTTTCTCACCCCCTTCCTCTTTCTCCCTAGCATCAACACATTGAAAAATTTTTAAAAAGGGTTCTCCCTGTGGTATCAGTGTCAGAAAGCGCTTTACCACAACTAAACTACAAAAATATTGCTTCTATTTCTTCTAGTACTTTTATGGGTTTTTTTACATTTATGTAAATTCATTTCTTTAAGGCGAGAAACAGACATCTGATGTTACTTCCCCCTCAAATAGTTGGGTTGCTATTCTGTTACCATTTATTCACTTTCTTCCACTGATCAGAATATTGAGAGGTGACTTTTGAAAATCTTAGGAGCACCCGGGGGTGTCTGGTGCTGCACTCTGTACGCTGCTTCAAATACACGCCAGGCTGCACCCCTCCTCACTGTGGAACTGACAAAGCGCCTCATCTTTGTTCCTTTGAGCACCAGTACTGTCCACTACGAAACAAAACACAGCATGGTCCGTGTCCTCAAAAAGCTTATTATCTAAGTGGGAAGAGGAAATAGTGAAACCACACGAAGAAATATACCGTAAGTGCAAGGTTAAGCTACATAGAAATTAAATGCAGTATAGGAGTTTATAAAACTCCAAAAAGCAAAAGGCCATATAGGCCAGCTGGAGACGAAGAGGGTACCGTGTCGGTGATGGCCCATAACCGTCTTCCCAGAGGCCTCGGCCAGCTGGCCCCATGCTGGTCCCCAGGCTCCTGGGCTCAGAAATCAGATCCTCTTCACCACTTCTGAATGCAATGGTCTCCCCTTGTCAATACCGCAGGGTTAATAACAAACCAGAATGCCAGCTTACGGTCTGACAATGAACGTGACATCTGTCCCACAGACACTGCCTGTGTTTGCACATTCTGGGGTCTGAGTCAGGGAAACATGTTCTGTTGAGCCAGGCCTCGTGGCACACTCAGGCACAATCAGAAGGCTACTTGGTGGGAACAGAACTAGAGCAAAAGCAGCCAGCTGGATTCAGTGCCCAGGAGGAAGGACTGAGCTGGCCAGACCCCTCCAGCTCCCTGGCAGGCACGGCCTGGCTAGTGCGCCTGGCTCTCCACCTCTGCTGCCTGAGCTGCCACCCTACTCTCAGGCACTGCTGGGGCAGTCAGTGCCCTGGTCAGTCCCCCACCTTTTCCCTGCTTCACTACTGACCAGCCCTCCTGCAGACGGACACGCTCCTCTTTAGCAGGCACGACATCCAGTCAGGTTTTACCCAAGTCTGGTGGCCAGGAAGCCATTTATTTGGTCCTCGCACACCTTTGCTCTGCCCCGTGATATGCTGACCTTGGTATTTTTCTCTTAGGGGGCCACCTTTTAAAAAATTATCTACCATACTTTTAAGTTCTCAGGGGAGGGGAATGCCTCACGATCCGCCCTCCACCCCCGACATGGTGACAGATCTCACAGGAGGACTAGGGCCACAGGGCTGGCGCACTCGGGGAAGGCTTTACAAGGAAAGGTGAGCTTGAGCTGGCTTCTGAGAGCTCCACAGGCCGAGCACAGTAAGGGCATTCTAGATGGGCAAAGACACACACAGAGGTGGGACTCGGCAGAGTGCAGCTACGGTACAGTGAGAGCTGCTTTGGCTGGAACCACCGTTGCAAAGATAAGTAAGGTTGAATTAGTAGGGTAGAGTCAAGATCGTCAGCTTATTAAATGGCCCTTTTAATGTTAGCACCTGCCTGTTAGCACCTGCCAGCATGTAATGGAACGAAAGTGACACAGGCGAGCTCCAGGAACAGAGGGCTATACGGACGGCATGCTTTGGAGAAGCCTGAAGTCGGATTCAAGGTGGCAGTGTTTCAGCTGAATTTACCCACACATGGCCCAGGATGGTGATGAAGGCGGCCCAACCTAAAACCTTTTTTTGCTCATCAGTTAGTGTTGGTGTGTTTAATGTGTGGCCCAAAGCAACTCTTCTTCTTCCAGTGTGGCCCAGAGACTCCAAAAGTCTGGACACCCCTCCCCCGCTAGAGAAGAAAGCTGGTCAGTACATCTAATGAACTGACAAGATCACGCTTTTATCTTCGAGCCGTATCCTCTGTGCCAGGGAGACACAGCTCCTTGCAGGTAGAGCTTCTCTTCCTCTCCTCATTTCAGCCGACAAGGAGAGAAATCAGTGGTAGAAGGAGAGTAACTGGTGAGTATACCAAAGCGACATCGTTATTTTGAGTTGAAGAAATTTTGCTATTGTGTCCACTCTGGCCTATTAAACTTAGTGTCTCAAAATACGTCTAGCAGGTTGCTATCTAGAGTTCAACTCTGCAGAGATCTCTGGGAGGGGGCTTCCTTTAAAACTCCCTGGAATATCATTTTTTAAATTATAAATTTCCATGTTTATTTTTTTTAATTTTATGTTAATCATTGTTCAAGTACAGTTTTCTCCCTTTCACTCCCAATCGAGCCCACCCTCCCAACCCTCCCCACTTCCCTCCCATTACCACCCTCCCCTTAGTTTTTGTCCATGTGTCCTTTAAATTTGTTCCCGTGAACCCTTCCCATTGTCCCCTGAAATTCCCTCTTCTCTCCCCTCTGGTCACCGTCAGCCTGTCCTCTATTTCAGTGTCTTTGGTTATATTTTGTTTGTTTCTTTGTTTTGTTGTTTAGATTCCTGTTAAAGGTGAGATCATGTGGCATTTGTCTCTCACTGCCTGGCTGGAATGTCATTTGTAGTAAAAGAACAGAGCATACCTCAGTGCTTGTGACCAAAGAGGAGTGTCAGGGCGGCGGCAGTGGGAAAGCGGCTGGTTTTCAGTGTGTGGAAATCTGATGACATTCTGAATCTATCCTACAGACAGAACATACTTTGGGAACCTGAAAGAACTGTGGTCTTACCGCCATGAAACAGAAAACCACAATGGAGATGATCGCCCCTACGATCACAGGTATCGCCACGACGAGTTTGCCGTGATACCCGTATTCTGGCAACTCTGCAGCGAGCTAAAAAAGAAAACAAACAAAGAACAATGTTTAAAAAAAAAAACTCAAAGAGATGGAAAGGATAAAAATGAACTATTCTCTAGCCTATTCTAACTATTCTTTTTTTTTCAAGATTTTATTTATTTATTTTTAGAGAGGGAAGGGAGGGAGAAAGAGAGAGAGAGAGAAACATCAACGTGTGGTTGCTGGGGACCTGGCCTGCAACCCAGGCATGTGCCCTGACTGGGAATCGAACCTGCAATGCTTTAGTTCGCAGCCCGAGCTCAATCCACTGAGTTGCGCCAGCCAGGACGATTCTAACTATTCTTAACCACCGCTTTAAAACCCCATTCCTTCAGGCAAAGTGCTAATGCATTCTTAAAGAACAGACCAGACCTATGTGTTATGTGCTCTGAGTGTCAGTATTTTCTTGTGTAATTTATTTGTCTTGTGTGTTAGGCCCGCCCTGTGTCTATCCCAGGAACAGCGGCACGGATCTCTAAACCAGCAAAGTGGGATGGGAGATCGCTGTCTCAGCCAAAGTCACGTGGCCAAGATGAGATTCAGACCAGGCGCCCCTGGCGGTCCGCCCTGGATGCTTCCAAGGCAGGTGCCGACCGACCGGCCACCCAGCCCCCGGGAGCGTGGGGAGCTGTCCTCACCTCCCTGGCCTCCTGCGCTGCCTGTTCCCCTCCGGCTTCTCTCTTCTCGGCCTTAGAGCTCTCATTCCTCCACTGATTCGTATCTTGCTCTCCCTTGGAAACCTTAACTTCTCGCTGCTCGCTGAGAAGCTTTATCAGGAGGCCTGTTCCAGAAAATAGTTTCCTCCATTACTTTAAAAAAAATGGTTTATGTTTTATATTTTAAAAGATTTTATGTATTTATTTTTAGAGAGAAGGGAAGGGAGGAAAAAAGAGAGGGAGAGAAACATTGACCGTTTGCTTCTTGAGCACACCCGCCAACCGGGGACCGAGCCCGCAGCCCAGGCATGTGTCCTGACTGGGAATCGAACCGGTGACCTTTGCTTTGTGGGAGGATGCCCAACCAACTGAGCCACACTGACCAGGGCCCTCCATTTCTTTGGAAAGGTTCCTTCTGTTGTTTTTTTCCAGTGACTCAGGGGCATACCTCTGTCTGGTACATTTGAACACGGGAGTTTAATGAATGGTGACAACATTGATTCCATATCTTCTATATTTTCCCCCAGGATAAGGCAATATGCGGTTTAGTGCACAAATGTCCCTTCTCCCGTGACAGTCCAGCTGCTTACTCAGGAAGGCGGACAAGCTGTGCACCTTTCTGCCGGAGAACGCCCTCTCCAGCTCAGCTGTCAACTTAGCGCTGGCGTCCTTCTCCCGGCCTTGCAGTGCTTTTTTGAACAATTCTTCTACGAATTCTTTATCTGTCAAAAAGAAAGAAGAGGCCACTTTTGGTAAGGAAGGACTCATGGGACAGCTTTTCGTCAGCCAACGGCCACCCAGCCCAGTGAAAACACTGGGAGCCAGCAGATATTTGAGTGCTGTCTGGAGGGGAGACCACGTGAACCTGGGATTGTCGACAGAGCAAAGGGGAAAAGGCATCTTCTTCTTTTATAATTAATTTTTCTAGTTTTTTTTTAAAAAGGTTTTATTTATTTATTTTTAGAGAGGGAAGGGAGGGAGAAAGAGAGAGAGAGAGAAACATCAATGTGCAGTTGCTGGGGGTTATGGCCTACAACCCAGGCATGTGCCCTGACTGGAAATCGAACCTGTGACACTTTGGTTCGCAGCCCGCGCTCAGTGCACTGAGCTACGCCAGCCAGGTCCGGAAAAGGCATCTTCTTGAACGGGTGGTTTTTCACCCAGAGCATCCCACAGTGTGCACTGTAGTAACTTGATTGAGGAAGGATCCATTGGTTCCCCAAGGGCCAATTGCACGGGACTGAAGAAAACCTGAGGCTGCAGGATTGTATTCGGTTCGACTCCCGGTGGGTCTGCTGCGACTCCCCACACTCGTGGGCCCCACCTGCCCCGCTTGGACGTGGAGGGAGCGTGAGGCTTCCTCCCTGCACCTCTTCGGAGTGCTCGTGCTCTTGCTATCACCACAGATGACCACGCCCAACACCCACGGCGAACAGGCCTGCATCTGGACACGCCCTTCCCCATTTGCCCACTGATGCCTTAGCGTGGTCCCTATCCCAGCCCCCATAACAGAAGACTCTATACAGAACAAACCACCATGACCACACGCGCTGTTTGCTTAAATTCAGGCAGGCCTCTGGGGCGTAGGTTGAGATCCGGCAGGTCGTGCACCAATGTGGAACGATCGATAAATCCATGCCATCATGCTTGGGGTCCTCAGGACAGAAGGGAAAAGGTGACGTTTGCCAGCGGCCTACTCTTTCATTTCAGTCGTTGTTTATATTTTCAGCTTTACTTGGGGAACCGTCTAAAGCTTCTGTCTGCGTGAAGGTCGAGGGTGCAATTGTGCAGCTGGGTTTCGTTTCTGGAAGAATTAAAAGTACCGCTGCTGGTGGTGAGGGTCAAAAACGGGAGGAAGGGTCCTGAGAAAGGAGAGACTCGGGGGGCTTGCGGAGAGCCCCCTACCTGGATGATAGGCCTCCACGCTTTCCAGTCTTGTTTTCACACACCTGCCGAAGGAGATGAAAATGCCTGTTCTGCCCACCTTTGGGGTAGAAGGGGGTAACAGCATGGGTCAAAACATTGTTTTGAAAACTAAGCAACGCTATCTTTATGTGACTATCACCGTGTGATTACTTATGACACGCTCCAGATCACTGTCAGAAAGCTGTATTCAAGCTACCGGGGCATGAAAGCACATTCTGGAAGTTACCCTGTGGGTGCCAATCAGCCTACTATGTAGAAAAATACTTAGAAGCACCTGAGTGTTTGTTGGGTAGAAAACCTTGAGCTTCAGAGCAAGCTCAGAGGTGGACCGTGGAAGAAGACAGGAGCCCTCCCACCCGCCGGAAGGGCCTGGGAGCAGCTTCCGGGGAAGGGACCAGGAATCCTCAGGGTGTAAATAGAACTTGCACACAACAGCATCATTGGTGCTGTTTTTATAAAACTGCAGAAACAAATGAAATAAACATGTATCTCTACCTGTCCTAGGAGGCAAAGGGCAATCGACACTAATGCTTACAAAACCGGTGCACAATCTGTGACACACGAACGGACAAGTTCTCACTTGGGAGGGAAGCGCGGAGCAGAGAGCGCAGCACACACCAGGCGGCCACTACTGTGCATTCCCGTCCCCCTTCCACTCCTTTCTCCCCTTCCTTAATCTGACTTACAGGGTTCTTAGAAATGTAGGGGGTTGAGCTCTGAATGAACGAATAAAGACAATGCAGTTCCACTATTTGTTTAAAGATTTACCATCCTCGATTGAAAATGGAAATGAAAACGTCAGTAAAATTAAAAGCACGGGGTGATTCAGACTCACCACAATGTGTGTGTGAGAGACATTCAGAGTCTCAATACAAGCTGACTGTCTGGCCGGCAGCCTCAATATTACTGTTAAATTGGCAGAAGCAGCAGGCCAAAGGGCTAAGTAAGATCCTATAAATGGAAACAGAATTAAATTAGCGGCAAGGAGTTAGGTGTGGAGGTCGAGGAGGTAGGCCCTGGCTCCACCGGATGTGCAGAAGAGTCGTTGGGGCACATCGCCGGGGCCGTTTCATAGGGGTCCGGGCGCATGTTGCTCCTGAACAGTGGAAATAAACAGAGGGTGGAAGTGCCCTCCAGAAGGGCAAGAATGGCCGTGGGTGCAGCTTGCCTAGACTGGAGGGGACAGGGGATAGAGCTGGGTGACAGGGATCTGTAGTTTAATTCCGAAGTGTTTCCATCTCCCAACCTGAAAGTCTCACTTTGGGTTGAGAGTGCACAGAAACAGGAAGACTTCTTTTTTTTTTTTTTAAGAAATTTTCTTTTTTTTTTTTAAAGTTTTAATTTCTTTTTAGATTTTATTTATTTATTTTTTAGAGAGAGGGGAAGGGAAGGAGAAAGAGAAGGAGAGAAACATTAATGTGTGGTTGCTTCTCACACGCTCCCCACTGGGGACCTGGCCCACAACCCAGGCATGTGCGGTGACTGGGAATTGAACCAGCGACCCTTTGGTTTGCAGGCCGCCACTCAGTCCACTGAGCCACACCAGCCAGGGCTAGGGAAGACTTCTAGGAGGACTCTGGATAACTCCCCAACTCATGGAGTCCCTTTTTCAATTCCTCATTGTGAGTAGTAAATATATTAGAAATTACTCTGGGCATAACAAACATTATATGGTTAAATAATTACAGATTGCATTGGCCAAATCTGGGGAATTCGAACATTCAAAAGAATGATGCTAATAAGGCATACCATGATTAACTTAAAGGAGAGCCCATGAGTTCATGATGATACCCAAAAAGAAAAAGAGGGGGAGCTATTATTAAAAGAATAAATTGGTCATTACATAACAACGAATGTAGTAATAGATTGAGACAAGGATTATCACTGAGGCACAGTTGGATAAAAAACTGAGAGTAGAATCTTCACTGATCCCAAAGCATCATCCCAAAGATTATTTATTAATTACCCAGGGAAAAATGACTTTACAATGGAAAGATACGGAAGACACCACCTTCACCAAGTGACCAAACTCAGCATTATGGGTCACTTAAAACGGCGAAGCAGGGAGAATACCTCACCTACGTAGTATTCTTGCTAAACAGTTTACCTTGAAGCCAATCATGAGCAAACAGACAAGTCCAGGCGGTGGGACAGTTTACAGGACAACCCTCTTAGACACACCAAAAACGCCACTGTCATAAAATACCAAAAAAAAAAAAAGAAGAAAGAAAATGTTTTAGACTAAAGGAAACAAAGATAGGACATGTGATGCCAGATCCTTCATTGGATCCTGGATTAAAACAAAACAGATTTAAAGAATATTATTGGCAGCCCCCACCCTTGCAAAAAAAAAAAAAAAGAATATTACTTGCTTTTGGCCAAGATGGAGTAACCAGAGCCAATTTAACCTCCTGTTTGAAAACAATTTAAAAACCAAACAAAATATATGTAACAACAGTTTTCAAGAACTTGGACCTCAGGCAATGAAGGACAGGGATCCCCAAGAGGCAGGAAATGAAAGAAGCGAGCCCTGTGGTTAGCTGACTGCTGAGATTTCGGGTCACGATGCAGAGGAGAAAGACCCCACAAAAAGACTGGTGAACTTCCTACGAAAGCGGATATGAGAGTTGGGGGAACCAAGGAGACTCAAATTGACAAAGCAGAATTCTAGCGGGGAAAGGGCTGAACAGACAAGGACTCTGGGGACACGCACAGGGGTCTCTTGAGTACTGAACACAGTGCTGGCCAGTGCACGTGCATGAAGAATTGCTTGAGGCCTGGAAGAGAACCACCTGTCACACCCCACCTGTCTCACTGCCACCCTTCCCCTCATCATCCAGGACCACACGTCACAGGGCCACATGCAACCTCTCTTTTTCCTGTACACCCCACCCCCCAGCTCCAGGCAACTACCGAGTCTCGTAAGTTCTTCCTTCACGGTGTTTCCAGGATTTTCTTTCTACTCCCCCACAACCACTCGGACTTGGTGCCTTTTCATTTTACTCCTCGGTTTTGCTAGGACATTCGATTTGGTCTTCCTGAATCAAGCTTTTCCTCTAGATCGCTCTACGCAGGGAGTCTAAAACAATCCTCTTATTTTAATCATCTGTCTCTCTCTCACCTGAAAGCTCCAGGGGCTCTCCCTATCTCAGTGGGGCTTTAAGCCCCTATGGCTGACAGCCATGGTTTCTCAGGAGCGCAGTTCTGAAAAACTGCTTCCTAAACCAATTCTTTACAGCCAGGCTGGTCTGTTAAATCCTGGTCATTCCCACGGTCATGGCTTTGCCTACACTGTACTCGCTGTTTTTCCCCTAACAAATCACAGCCACCCTTTAAGTCCCAGCTGAATATCCTCATGGATAATCTAGTTTACCCATGAGGCTTCCCGACGTCCACATCATCCCAGTGACTGCAGGTTCTGCTGGATTCTATAGCATCCTTGGCCTGTGACTCTTTTAGTGCTTACCGTATTTTGTTCTGTATAATGCGCCCCAACGTTTTTGCCCAAACTTCCACAAAAAAAGTCTTTTGTTTTAATTTTTAATTCAACTGTTTATTTACTGATGTCTAGAAACAACACTGGTCATCGTATTCCAGGGTATTATTTTGCATACAAATATCGTTATTGCTTTCTAGAGTTGCACTTTGAACGCATAAGCATAAATAAAAGAATTAAAAAGTCTATATAGATATGGAATTAGCATGACCCATGTATAATGTGTATCCTTATTTTTCCATCAGAAATTTGGGCAAAAAAGTGAGCATTATACACAGCAACATACGGTAATTAGATATCACCTCCCTTTTGTGCATATTTTGTTTCTTCCCATCTATCGTCGTCACGTACTGTGGACAGTGTCACACATCTGTGGCTCCCACGGTTACTTAGGCACAACATGGGTGACATAGACAGAAAGCCAGGGGGCACGATGAGCTCTGCACGTAACTGAGGAATCAAGTAATGATGGCAGGTGACACACATGCATACATGCTGGGCGCTGGTGTGAGTACTGTATGTACATTAGCTCATGTAACCCCCACCCCGGTCCTCTGGGGGAGTAACCACCACGGTCTCCATTTTACAGATGAGGAAACTGAGTCCCAGCGCTGACCCATGGCCTACCAGGGTGCGAGCCCAGTCACTCGGCTCCAGAGTCTCTACTCCTAGCCACTTTGTCGTGTCACCACCAACAGGATGGGGAGAGGGCCGCGTCCCTGTGGAGAGGACGGAGCAACAGTGGGAGGAGAGTTGAGGGAGGGAATGAAATTCCCTCCAGTGGAATGATGGGGCTGAAAACACGGATATGGGAAAACAATGTGGGCAATTACGAGCGAGAGACTGGTGAGGGCGCCAGCGAGAGTAAGAAGACAGAAGACAAGGAATGGGTGACAAACCGAAGATGACGCCCAGGGAGACCCCCGGAGCGGAGGCCGCCATTGTCAAGCAGGATGCAAAGAGCCAACGAAAAAAGGCGATTCTTACAACACGGTGAAGGCGCCGTGGTAGGAGGCGGCTCGGGCACAGGCACTCCGCGGAGCCTCTGCCGTGAGCCCAGGCCGCACGCGACAGCGTCTCATCATTGCAGGCGGAGCCCTCGTAGGCTCATGGCGGGTTCTCTTCGGTCGCTGGAGGGCCCATCTTGGACGACTCGGCCTGCTGGGGGCTGATCGCTGCTTCCAGGTCCGATGGTTGTTGCACGGCAACTTCAGTCCAGGCTGGCTGCGGAGCCCAGCAGGCTCTGGGCGTGGAAGCGTCAGCTGGGGGCGCTGTGGAGGAGCTGGGTCTGCTGCAGGGCTGCAGTGCCAGCCCCTGCGGCAGGCTGAGCTGGGGTCTCCTGCTGGGGTGGAGAGGATTCTATCTCCTCAAGGGGCTGCGGAAGGAACCCCCGTTGGGTGGCGAGGACGGCCTGAGATGTCCCAGCCGATACAGGTGTTTGCGTCTCCCCTGAGGGCTCTGCGGCCCTTCAGGCCCCGGCTCCCCATCTGTAACATTCACGGGAGGTGCCACTGAACGCCGAGCTTCCGCCAAACCCAGAGGGGAGACGGTCCCCTCACGGTGCCCTGAAGGTTGAGCTTCAACATCCACGGGGGATTCTGGAGGCTGAGTTGGACCTCTGCTGGAGCGGAGAAGGTTCCACATCCGCGAGAGGCACTTGAGGCAGAGCTGAGCTCCCCTGCTGGGTTGAAGATTCAGCATTTTTACAGGGGGCTGGATGACCACTGGGACCTCCTCGGTGGACTAACAAAGATTTCAATGGCTCACAAGGCATTGTAGACGGAGCTGAGGCCTCTTGTTGGGGTGGAAGCTGAGCTGAAGCCTCCTCCTGGGCTGAAGGGGCTTCTGCTTGCTGCGCTGGGGCCCCCTGAGGGGTTAGAGAAGGTCCCACTTCCTCAGGGGCCCATGGGTGGGCCGAGCTGAGCCCTCTTGTTGGAGTGACGCGGGGGGTGGGGGGGGGCGGAGGTATTTGAAGGTTCCGGTGGGGGGTTGCTGATTCAAAAGCCAGGGCTCCGTTGGCCCCACGGGGGTGATGGAGGTGAGCAGGACCGGGTCCAGGGCCAACTCCAGAGGCTCAGCTGCCTGGGCCCGCAACCACAGCAACTGCCATGTGAACAGGAGCTGTGGGGCCCCGAGGTGCAGCGGGGCCCCGAGGTGCAGCCGAGACACGGCAGGAAGAGGTTTGGGGCACAGCGAGTCACCCAGGCGAGTGGTGTGCATGTACCACATGCTGAGCGGGAGCAGAACCATTGGCAACCCAGCCATGCATGCACCCCCAGCAACCCAGCACCACCCCCCGCCCCGCCTCAGGCTCCAACCTTTATTTAGGCAACTTTTATTTGTCTTGGGCCGAAAGCAACTGCAGAAAAGGGGGCCTGTCCTCCAGAATCTTCAGGGACCCAGTGGTCCTTTTCCTCCTGCAGAGGGGACAACTACCTTCTGCTGGGCCTCCCCTCCCCACCTCACAGTGAGGCAGGATTCAGGCTGCACGCTGGGGTGGTCCCAGGCTCCGGCAGCCTAGGGATGCTGGGGAGTGGATTAAAGGAGGCTGGAGTTGGGGGGCTGTAGAGCTGTCCAAGGAAGCCACAGGGCCTGCCGTCCCGGGAGACCTGCTCATCCAGTTCTGGTGATCTGCACTCCTCTTCAAAGCTGAAGTCTGAGAGATGTTCTTCCTCCTCTTGGCCCTACTGCTTCCTACTTTCCGAGGAAAGCAGCTGACCTACCAAGTGAATGCCAGCAGGGTGGTGGCGGGGGGAGGGGGACGCACTCTACAGTTCTGCAGTGTTGCCATTCCCTCCGTGTTCTCGGGATCCATGTCTGACTCTTCATTCGCTACTCGACGAGACAGAGCTACCCCCGGATCAGTAATGACTCCCAGATTTCTGTAGATGGGGTTTGGACGGCGAGCGATTCATTCTGGGCGAGAGGGTCTGAAACCGAGTGCTGATGGGAGAAAGCGTCTCCCCCCCCAATTTCGGCTCAGCGCAGCCATTGATCTAGGAGGGTAACAGCGGCACTTGTCCGAGGGCTACCCTGGGCGTGCACATGGAGAAGACACTTACGGTGTTAAAGCCGCACGTTAAGTAATTTTCTCGAAATGCTGTAACCAGCACCCAATTTGCTTCCTTCGCAGCTTTTTTTTTCCATTCTGTTTTATTTCACTCCTGTTTATCATCTGGCACAGCCCCCAGGAGGTAAACTCCACGAGAGAGAAGGGGCTGCATCGTATTTCCAGTGTCTAGCCCATAGTGACGGTTTCTAAATGGAACTGATTCCAAGACTGGGCTCATACGAGCGGTGGGTCTCTTGTTACATTCGGGTTTCTGAAATCCTCGGCGTCAACACCCAGCCCCTTCCTCACAGAGTTCACGGGAAGCCAGACTTCGCGCAGCCCAGGACAGCGGCAGACCTTCTGCCCTCTGTGGTCATCCGAGGCTCCCAAGGTCAAGATTGCAGCTAGTGTTCTCAGAAGTCCCATGCAAGTGAAGTGCGAGAACCATTCTATTTCAACTAGGATTTAAAATGTTAAAGCTAGCAAGTGCTGGATTTCAAGGTGCTGTCCGAACTTTCCCAAGTGCCTGCTCAAAATGGATGTTCTATACAATCCTTCTCAAGGTATTGGCAAAGTAGGTCATAAACCTATAGGCTGAACTATCTTTGAATTTTAACAATAAAAATAAATAAAAGCCTCATTCCGCCAAATACCTCTCGCCTAAGCAAAACTAGATGATTTCAGTTTTGTACCATAGTAACAAGTTGCCATCCCCTACGTGGAGGTAAGGTACTCACATGTCATTTAAATGTTTTCTCCATAAAAGGAAAACACTCAGCCTCCAGGGAATAAATCTTTTAAAATCTATAATTTTAGAAAATTATGCTAATAACAGCAACCACTGTCTTCGCACCATCCACATTTATATTTACCTGCAAAATACTCAGCAGGAACTTAATATCAGCACCGAAGCCAACATTCTAGTCTACAAAAATCAGTCTAAATTACCAGTAAAGTCTGTTTCACATTTAGCCTCGACAGCACAGCAGGATTCAAACCCACCAATCACTGTGTGCTTTGGGGAGAATGTCTTAAACCAGCCCTAGAATGTTCTACTTCCAAATAACACACACACACACGCATGTGATTAGCCCGATACCCTTCTCCCCGGCCTTTACTGTCTGGAAGCGCAGACAAAACCATGAATGAAAACAGTGCTTAGGCTACACAGCCCACCATCATGCGCTGCTACTCATTCTGGGCAAGGGGACTTGTGCTAAAAGTTTAGAACACAAAAGGTACTGTCCCTGTTGCCATAATCTTGCGAAATAACGTTTCAAAAAGTAAAGCATCTAACAAGTTAACACCCTATCCAATCAGGAAAGGGAAATGCCTGGCAAGCGATACGAAACGGCAGCTCAAAACACACCGACTGCTGCTAAAACCAGTCACCGGTCGCACTGCGTGCCAGAGTCTAATCGGGCTGGTTTGAGTCCCCCACACGCAAAACGCTTAGTTATGGAACCCCCTGAAGAATGATCAAAACTTCGTCCCTTCCTAGTCCTCCCCTATGCACAATCAGTACCTAACCGATCTCTGATGAGCGCCTGCGTCTGCCGTCTGCCAGACACTAGGCCAGGAAATGACGGGGATACAAGATTAACAGAGAGATACAGAACCCTTAATTTCGGATAAATGTAGGACAAGTATACACAAGGCAGACTGTCATTAGGAAAAACACGATGTCACATAAGTATGCAAATAATCCAGTTTTTCTTAAAGGAAACCCAACCACAACTTGTAATTTAACTCAGCACACACACTGCGATCAGTCCCGGGTATGATTCGCTAGGTCTTCAAAGAGGATTAACGTTCGTTGAACTGCCCCACCAAAACCGCCATGGGGTAGGGTCATTCCGTCTCTGCGGGTCTTTCGATTCTGGTGTCTCAGTCGAGAGGACCACACGTGATTTCTTACAGTAAAAACTGTCACTATGAAAGATATACTGAAACCAAGTTGGCAAGAGGTGGCAAAGTCCTCTCTCCATACAAAACATGAAACTTGGTGACTCACTCCCTTCGTTCTCCAGCCAGCAACTCCCTTCCCGCCCCCGCAAAAGGCAGGTTTTTTTACCTTTGGGCAAAAGAAGTTACTCTTTCTATTCCCAGTCTGGATGCTCTAAATGGGATTACACCTGGTTTGTTTCTTCACTTCTCCAGTAAGTATTCAAGCATTTTAAAAAACAGAAACATTTACATTTATTTAACCACTTCTATTGCCCTCATCTCCTTAAAAAAAAAAGTGACACACCTTACTTTTTAAAGATCCTATTTCCTCATAAACTTTACTTGGTAAATGCTCTTAAAACTGGATTCGAATTGAGTCAATCCAGATGAACAAACATACACATAAAAAATCTTGTAGGTTATTGCTACAAGTCATGCTTTTTTTTTTTTTTTACAATTTAGTAACATGCAACTACGTATTTAATACAAAGCAGCAATTGTGCAGTTAAAAAAAAATTCATCTCAGCACCAGCCTAGAGAAACTTTCCCTGAGAAAACTGGAGAGGAGTCTCCATGGAGAAATTCACTACAGATGCAAGAAGGACTTTTATCCTTCCCAAGGGGATAAAAAGAAAAAATCATTTTCTAACAAGTCCCTGTAGACTCTTGCTGTGTGATTTAGAAGTTGATCCCAAAGTTCACCCTCGGCAACTGTGTCTGCACGATCAACTTTGTACATCGCCTGCAGCAGGAGACTCGAAACCGCGTTTAGTAAAACCCGTGTCCCTACAATGTCTTACTTTGATTTTGAATTTTACCAAAATGACTTTGAGTCGGGTGAATTACCACGTTTGCTTTGGTTTTGTCTGGTTTTCTACGTTGCTTTTTAATCAGCCATTCACCAGCAACTGCTGCAGGAGCCCATTGGCACGCAAGGATAAAGACACACACAGAACTAGCTAGGGCTCGCGTGCAAATGCAAACCGATCTGTTTCCTCAACACATTTTAAAACCACGGGTCTAGGGGTGTGCAGAGAAGCCTGGCGTGTGTGCGCGTGTGTGCGAACCTGTCTAGTGCTGGGGAAGACTGGGCGTCTGGGGCGTCATCTCACCTGAGCGGCCCACCTGCCCCGGCTACTGCCGCGGTGCCGCGAACCGAGCCCCCAGTGGGTCGGGTTCGGCCCGGGAGCGCGGTCACGTGAGCTGCGCCTCCGAGAGTCCTGGGGACCGAGCGAGGCCCCGCGGCGGCCGCTAGGGGGAGCGCGGGAGCACCGGGTCGCGGGCGAGAAGCCCGGGGAGCCCGCGCATGGCGCGGCTGGACCACAGACCCAGGTGGCGTGGACCAGAAAGCCGCTGACCCTTGCGACGTGCCCCGCATCAAAAGCCGCTGGAGACGATTCTATCGGGGGCTCCCATGCTGAAGACGAGCTCAGCAGGGCCTCCTTCGGTGTCTCCCCTCTTCCGGCTCAGAGAAGAGGGCATGGGAGTCCCCAAATGTATAACGCCCCCTGCCCCCTTGACGCTGAAAGAGCCAGAGGGTGCCGCGGAGTGGGGAGCTGAAGAGAAATTAACTGGGAGGGGCGGGGAGACGAGCCCCCGGAAATGTGAAACTCATGACTTGGCTCTCAACAGCCCTGAAACTGCTCCCAATGACACCTGTGTGGGGGCCGTGCCAGCAACCACGCCCTGGACTGCCCGACCTGAAGGGTCACTCTGGGACTCCTGGCTACAGCATCCCCACCCGAAGGGCCTCGTATAAACTGCGGAACGCAGCTGCGTGCCGGCCTCCCCTCACTTTTCTTAGTATCCCAGCTAGAACCCCGACCACCTCAGCAAGAACTTCCACCCATCCAGATGAAACTTTAGGCATCCCCAGACTAAACCAGGGGGCCTCACACACAGCGGTCAAGGCCAACACCAGGGATAAGAGGAAGGAACAAGACCTGAGAGGCTAGAGGGGGCTAGCAGGCTAGAAACGACCCCTTGCTTCTCCTCTCCCCTTAAATCCCCCCCCCCCCAGTGCAATCATTCATCTGTCTATCCATGCTTCTGGCACTTACTAATCACCTACTGTGTGCCAGGAACAGTGCTGAGCCCAGTGAGGGACATTTAGCTGGGTCTAATGCTCATGCTACCTTCAAAGGGCCTATGGTACAAGGGAGATATGCACCCCAAAACCCCACAAAACAAGGTAAAAGGAGAAAGTGTTGTAAGATAGCTGTGCACAAATTCTGGGCAAAATGGAGATTTCCCCAACATGCAATAGGATATATACCCTTTTGCACTGGCTGTTCCCTCTGTCTGGAATGCTCTTCCCCTAGAATTTGGGTGACCGGGTCCTTCATTCAGTACTGTTCAATGTCACCTCCTCAGAGATGCCTTCCTTGACTTCTCCTTCTAGAACGGTATCACACATCACTTCCCCTGCCTTATTCTTCTGCATAGCACTTATCACCATCAGGAAGTGCTTTGTAAATATTTTTGTGTGTTTGTAAATCACTTGTCTTTCCCCCAGAATGGGAACACTGTGAGGAAGGGGCTTTGTGTACATCCCCGGCACCTACAATAGTTCCTGGCACTTAATAAGTGCTCATTTAATGATTGTTGAATGAATACGGACTGTTGGGAGAGGTTTCTTGCAGAGGGCTGCTTTCTGAACTTGGCTTTCAAAGGTGAACGACAGAGAGAAAGATGGCCACTCAGGGCACGACCAGGAGAGGAGAAATGGGGTGGGGGTGTGGGGAAGGGGCACTCACAGTCTCTCAGGGAGCAGCCCTCAAACCCATGCATGCCTTTCCGGGGCGGCACCTTGGACAAGTCACAGCGGTTGATGAGGCCGGCCTGATTTATGGCAGCGAGGCAGCTGACCAAGGAGATGAGCAAGGCCCGCGTCATCCTCGGAGGGGAGCAGGTGCGGCGGAGGTTTCCGCTGGTCTTCTCCGAGAGGCTGAGGAATCTGGAGAGAGCAGCCAAATGTCCTCGCTCACTCACTCGCTGCTGCCCGCCTGGCTGCTTCCAGTCTCTTCTCATTCGTTCTGTGGTGTTCTGGCTAGGGACGCGCAACCTCTGTCTAATCCCGAGGAAACACCGGACAAAGCCAAACAGAGGGAATGTCCATACAATAATTGGCCTGTATTCTTCAGAAACAGGCAATGCCGTGCAAACAGAGGGCGGGGCTGTTTCTGGCCCTAGTGGGGGTGGGGTTGTGTATCTTTCCCCTTAAAGTGTTCCTGAGGGCAAGGGTTCGGCTTCTCCATCCATCGGCTCGATGAGTCAGGCATGAAGCAGCTTCTGTCTGGACTAGGAGGCTACCCCGAAGGCCTTGCCTTCCCCCACGTCTTTTGTTCTGTCTCCTGAGACTCCCTCCGTACCATCCTGAGCTTGCCACCGTCCTTCCGTGTCTCTCCCCCACCCTACAGTTGCCAGATGTAGCCAACAGAATCATAGGATGCCCAGTTACTTTAGAAGTTCAGACAATTGACAAATACATTTTTTAGTGTTAAGTATGTCTCATGCAGCCCTACCCTGCCCTAGACTTGGGGGTGCTCCTTCAGACACAGGTGTCACCGAGCCTTGGGAGGCAACGAAGTCCCCTCTTGGGGTCCCCTGGGGGTCCCCAAGTGTTTCTGGCAGGTGTGTTTCTCCCTCCCCTTCTGCAGCTTACCTCTCTCCTACCCCCTGGTGACCCCAGGTCCCAGGTGGCTCAGGGGTGTCTGTGCGAGTCTGTAGAATGAAACTGTTTGGTGGGAGTCTCCTCTTTTCCATGAACTGTACTCTGGTCTGTGTTCTAAAGAAGGTGGGAGTGCTGCCCCCCACCCCCCGCCTTCTGGAACCCCTGCTCTGTGACGTCATCACCTTCCTGGAAATACTCTGGTCTTAACCGTAAGACGCCCGCAAACTGGGGCGTCTGGAGGCCTATTGCAGCTTCGGTCTGATGGCAGATGGGCCTCGAAGGATAAGTGACAACTTTGTGAAGACCACTGGGTGGATCGGGATGCGCAGCACGGGTGGTTCTGCCCGCCTTCTTCTCCTGGGAGCGGCCCTGCCTTTGAGGTTCCGCCCACCCCGGCGACAGTGCAGTTTGAGTCCAAACTGAGCGCAGCGGCCCAGCCCAGCTCGCAGGAAGGAAGCCCACAGCAGCCGACGGTTTGGACTCCTGTAGATATCGCCCACCGAGAGGAGGAGCCTCCGGAGGAGGAAGCCGAGCCCAGACCGGCTGCCAGCCCCGGCGTCCACCTTCCCCGGACACACCCTGGCCTTTCCTTCCCGCGGCCCTGCAACGCAGTGCACCCCATTCCTGTGAAAACAAGTCCGGGTTGGGTTTCTGACCCCTGCACCCGAAAGAGCGCCCCCTGGCAGGTCGGCGTGGGGTTAGCCATCTATGGAATGACGACCTGACCACCTGTCACCTCCCCGCGAAGGCCACACGTCTCAGTACCATTAGTCACCACGGGAGATACTGCCACCCACTGGAGCAACAAGGAGGCAGAAGAGTTTTGTTACCGGTGGCCACTCTGGCCTCTGCAACGGGATGGCGGGGCCTGACGGACAGAAAGTGGGGAGCGCTTCTGAGTGGGCAGCGCTGCCCACGCCCTCTGCCCGCAGGCGTCTCCCAGCGGGGCAGCCGCGCACTGCAGGTTGGGATGTGAGGCTGGGGGGGGGGCTGGGGTGGAGGTGGAGCGCTGGGAGGAGGGCATTCTTGGGGTACCACTGTATGAGCTAGCCCCCCCCAAATCTAACGGTGTCTCGGATGACCCAGATAAACTCTGATCTGTACAGGATTAGAGCCCCGGGCGGGAGGGAGGCTCCCCCAGCCCAGGACCCCATGCATGCTGGGGATTTGACCAGAGGAGGGTCTTCCTGCAGCTTACAGCCTTGGAGGGGATGGTGTCAGCCCTCAGAAGGGGCCCGGGAGGACTCTCTACCCCCACTCCCTCCGACGGGACAGACACGGACCCCGCAGCGGGTGCCCCTCCACCCATGGAACTGGAAAACCCAATCTAGGGTCCAAGAAGAAATTGTCGCTGTCGCAGCCCGGGGGCAGGAAGGCAGCTAAAGGCAACAGATCATCCGCCTGAATATGTACAAGTTGTGAATCAACGAACAAGCTGTTAAATGTGTTCTGTCCTCAGATTCTGACCGATATGCCTTTCAAAGGATAAACATTTGAAATGTATACAAACCTTTGGTTTATATGTGACTGAGAGGTAGCAAAACGTCAAAGACGACCGAATTGAATTTTCACTGAGCATGTCTGGGTTGACGGGCTGACCATGTTCAGATGAGTCATAAGTCCATATATAACTCATAAATGATTATAACAATTACATGAAATTTATTTTTTCTTATCTTCCTTTCAGCAAAATCTCTAATCATGTTATTGTCCAGATTTTAAAATATATTTAAGGATTAAAGACATAATTATATTCAAAGTACAAAACTTTAAATATATTTTTATAAAAATATAAATTTACATAAAATTTTTAATTTATTTTTTCCAAAAGTTACCTTTTTTAAAATATTGGAAAGTATTTAGTGATTTAAAAGGCAAAAATACATATTAAAATTAATACATAACACATTTTATATCAAAATTATTTATATAAGTCCAAACATTTAATTTCGCTCTTTGAAAGCTTAATTCAATTTTAAGGGTTAGGGTTAGGGTTAGGAACTTTCAATTTGAAAGTTTAGTTTAAAATAGACATAACTTTTAAAGCAAAAAATGTTAACATTCACAATCCTAGCATCAATGCCCATCTAGTTGCCAGTGTAAAGAATCATGTTATTCCGCCCTGGCTGGTGTAGCTCAGTGGATTGAGCTTGGGCTGCGAACCAAAGTGTCGCAGGTTCGATTCCCAGTCAGGGCACATTCCTGGGTTGCAGGCCATGACCCCCAGCAAATGCACATTGATGTTTCTCTCTCTCTCTCTCTCTATCTCCCTCTCTAAAAATAAATTTTAAAAATCTTAAAAAAAAAGAATCATGTTATTCCAAACTCTAGACATATAGACACTTTTAAAACTAATGTGTAATGTGAATTATATAATATTGCAAAAATGTCCTCCGTTTCCATTTACAACTGAGGGAAATACTGCACAAGCTCATGTGTGCCTCTGGAACCCCGCACAGGAGCAGACAAACACGAAGAAACTGGACACTCAGTGTTACTAGAAAATGCTACTTCATGGCACTCACATCGAGTGCCATCTGAGAGAAAAGCCCTGACGAAGTCGTTCATGTGTCCCCTTCCCTAAGAACACCCCCAGACAGCACCGACCGAGCAGGGGCCCCGTTGAGCTTTCACTGAACCTGTAAAGGCAGCTGCATTCCCCCCCAGGGACGCGGGGTTAGAGGTGGAGAAGCCCCTCCCGGGGCTCAAACCCTCTTCAACAGAGCGGGTGCACAGGCAGCGGCGCTGAAGGAGGTGAGGGTGCAGATCTGACAGGTGCCCTGAACCCCAGGGAAACACACGGGCACACAGTGACGCTTCAGACACACTCGCACCATGTGTTAATGAGACCGTGAATTTTTGGCTTTATTATCAGGCTCATACTTTGCCCCACAGAATGTATACCTTCTCACATACCTCCGGGGGTGTCCAAGCCTTTGGCGTCTCTGCGGCACGCTGGAAGAAGAAGAGTTGTCTTGGGCCACACGTGAAATACAGTGTAACATGTCATCACAAAATAATCTCATAATGTTCTAAGTAAACTTACGATTTTGTGTTGGGCCACCTTCACAGCCACCCTGGGACACATCGATGATAAACTAGGCTACAAATAATACCTCAGCTTCCCCCAAAGGAAGAATTATGTAGGCTCTGTACTCTGGCTGCCATTAAAAAAAAAAACAATTTCTTATGATTATAAACAAAACACATACACACACACTGCGCCCCGCCCCCACCGGGAGTAATTATTGGCCAAAGGCAAATTTAAATCTGGAGTAGCAGGTTTCTCAAACCATGAAAATGACATTAACATGTCAAGTTCATGAAATCATAAAGTTGATAACAGTTTATGAACAGGGGAGCAAGGGTCTGTCAAGGCTGAGAATTCCGGCGTCAGGCAGATTCAGAAGTGGGGGGAAACTGGCGCCCCCATCCTCCCCTTCCGTCCAACTCGCTGTGCAATTTACCCAGTGGCCACTAGAGGACAGCAGCGGCCCAGGTACAGCAAGTGGGAGCGGCAGGGCACAAGTACAAAAAAGAATTGCCTCCTCTCCTCTCTCTAGCCTGGGAGGTGGGAATCAGTGTCTCCATTTACACCGACCATCCTGTGCTACAATGTCTTTTAGCAGGGTGTCCTGCCCCCAGTGGGGCAGCCACCGTAGCCCCAGCCTGTCACCCGCAGGCCTGATGTGGAGTGGCTGCAGAGGGCACCCAAGAGGTGTGATTCTCCAGGAGCCCCTGGAGGCCCTCCCAGGCTGGGAGTACTCTCGGTACGGACCTTCCACCTTGCCCGAAACTCCGCCGTTTTAAAACAAAGCAAGGTTCCACTATCGGACATTGCAGCGTCACAGGCTTAGCCGGCCAGCCTGCAGAAGGAAACACGGCAAAGATCCTGTGTGTAAGGGAGAGGGAAGGGGGAGAGGTTTAACTGGGGGTGGGGAGGGGATGGTGGGGCGCTTACAAGATGCCAGATGGAGGCCTCTGGGTAGAAACGGTTGCTGACCATACCGAGCCCTCCCAGCGTGTGGGGTGGGGCAGAGAACGGAGGCCGAGGTCAGTGGGGGACCCACAGCTTAGGCCCAGGCGCCAGGCTGTAGCTGCGTACACCTCGACCGCCCTAGGTCCTGGGGCTTGGCTGTGGGGAGGGAGGAGCCACAGGGCCTCACCGCAGGGCCTGACTTTGGTGAGCACCTGCTGCCGCAGCCACGGTGGGCATTTTGTAGCTAACCAGGGCATCAGCCCAGGAAGAAGCATCAGGGAGAGAGAGCAGGTGCGCCACCTGCTGCCTGGTGCTGCAAAAAGCGTCCCCAAGATGATGCATCCAGGGCTGGGCTGCCTTTTCCCAGGAGGCAGCGAAGTGGCTGACAGCAACCGCCTTTCTCCTTCGCTTCAAAAAGTTATTTTTAAAAATGTTACTATGGAATCACATGCACACAGAAAAGTACAGAAATCGTAAACATACACTTCAGTGACTTTCACATAAATACACCCAAATAGCCAGCACCCAGATGGAGAAATAGGACATGGTCACAACGCCTGAAGGCCTGGAGTGTCCCCTTCCAGCTGCTGCTCAGCCACCCTCCTTGGAACTCGTCTCTTCGCACCTGCGACCCCCACAATGCACACCCTCACCCCCAACAATGTGCACCCTCACCCTCAGCATTTAAAAGTTCTTCCCAGGGGATTTCAAGTGTGATTCTTCCCAGTGTGATTCTCACACTGATTTCAAGGTCAGTGTGAGAATCAGTACTTTTATAGCAACGGTTGTCGAACTTGGCTGTCAATTCAAGCATTAGGATCACCTGGGGAAGCGCCGCCTTTTGAAGCAGGCGATGGAGTGGAGACAGCTAAGACGGGGCGGTGAGGTAGAGAAACGTGGGAACCAGAGAGGCTGCCACCTACCGACATGTGACCTTGACTGAGTCCCTCCACCTCTCTGAGCCTCACCTGTGACGTGGGCATACTGTCACATGCCCTGAAGGGTTGAGGCTGAGAGGCAGAGGGTGTAAGCCCAGGCACAGGTAGGGCTGCTATACGGCAGCCACTACTGTCCCTTTTATGAAAGGGGAGCAGCCCCGGAAGCCTGCAAGCCCTTCTTCATGTAGAAGGGACCCCACCTGGGGACAGTGGGGCCTGCTGTGTCAACAAGAGTGGCAACAGGTTGTGTTGATGAGAAGCCAGGGTCTTTGTAGGGAGCACAGGAAAACTCTAGGGGCAGCAGAGACTCCAAGCCAAAGCAGGTCAGGGGTGGCCGCCAGCTAGACGGCTGCAGCAGCTCCGGGGACCAGCAACTGTGAACCAACCCGGGCAGGCCCAGCTTGGACAAGGCCAGCCCTTCGCCTTGCACACGGACAGCAGGAAGCTGCCCTGCTGCGGGCTGACCGAGAGCTGCCGATGGAGAAAGATGCAACCTCGGTTGAGCACCTGCTTGGTGCCAGACGCTGAGCACCCGTTCATGCCCGTGAGCCTGTGGGGTGGCCACACGCCTTCCACTGAACCCTAGTGGGGTCTGAGGCTCAGAGGCCGCAGGGCCTGCCTAAGGCACAGAGCCCTGGTGTCTCCCTGAGGCTGGGACCTGCCTCGTGGTGGGGCTAAAGTGCCAGCACGGGACGGTGGGAAGGGGATGCTGACCCGCACAGGATGCTGTTGGGTTCTTCTGCTTGACCCTGAAGCAGCCCCGAACCTACCTCTCACCTCTGCACAGTCTCAAACACTCCCCACAGCATCTGACCTAAGCAGGGAACCGCCGAATCCCCCGAGCCTTGTTGTTAGGGGGTGCACCTTGCGACATCTCCCCCTTGTGAGAACTGGCAGCGATCCCGCTGCATAAATGGCCCAGAACACTTCTCCTCTGTCCTTGTCCTTCTCTGTCCAGTCCTGTTCTTCTGACTCGAGAAGCTCTGGAGCTGAATTACGTGCTGTAGATGGAAGCATAGCCTGTCAGAGCTGGAAAGGAAACACCTTGTTATAAATAATCGCTGCCAGCCCTCAGTGAGCACTTACCTTGCGCCAGACACGGTGCCAGGTGCATTTGCAGGCGTCGCCTCTTTTAACCTTCTCAACACTTCTCGGCGGCAGGCGCCCTACGGGGGCTGCAGGGAGGTCGAGGGGCATTTCCCAAACTGTGCTGAGTGGGACATGGTGGCAAAAATGCACTAGTTGGTGCTAGGAAAATAGAGTCCCATTGTTCGGTGGTGCATCCTGCAGCCCCCCGGGAGGCTCACAGTGCACCCCAGCACACTAGAGGCCTGAGGATCATGTCGTGAAGGCACCTGGGCGGGCCAGGGTGGCTCCTGCGGCAGGCGGAACCCCACTACGGCTCCTGAAAGCACAGTCTGGGGACCGCAGGTATTGCCCACGCTCCTTATTCTGTAGATGGGGCGAGGGGGGTCCCGGCAGTGAGGCAGGTGCAGACCGGGTGCAGGTCGGGCCCCATGCCCTCTGCGCCGTCCCACAGGACACAGACAGCCTGTATGGCCCACCTGACCCACGACCTGTTGTTTGTAAGCCAAGTTTTATTAAAGATTATTAAAGATCTTTATTTTAAAGATCTTTGCAGATGAGTCACCCAGAGAGGATGGCTAACTTGTCCAAGGTCACACGGCCAATTAGGGGCAGTGGCAGAACTATATCCCAGATCGCTAAAATCCAGGCATTCTCCAACACACAAATCAGACAGGGGGCAGGAGGTGGGGTGTGAAGCTCCACGGTGCCTGTGACATCTGCCGGAGACAGATGTCCTGCTGCTCTGGGTGAGGCCCCTTTGGCCTGAGCTGCCTGGGGTGGGGCCTCCTCCGATGTTTATCACACTGCGCCCCCTAGAGGGCAATGGCTGAATAGCGCAATCCGTGTTTATTTAAAATCTGCACCAGTTGCAGGAAAATGTGATTAATTCCCCCTCTGCCCATGTGAAACCTGGAGAAAAACCCGGCGGAAGGAAACCTTTTTCCGTTCCAGGAAGAGTTTTCCAAACAAACACGAGTAGCATAAACACGAGCTTAAGGGACTGTTTGAAAGCACTTCAGAAACTAAGTTGCGTTCAAGGGCTCTTGAGCCTCCCTGAAGTACGCCGCCAAGATATAACCATCTGTTTACATTTCCCCCGTGTATACAGCTGAAGATGCAGATAAGATCATTCTTACGTCGCCATCCGAATGGCTCACGCATACAGCATTTTATTATCTTTGTTTGAAAGATGAACAATTGAAAATATTTGCGGAGTTAAACATTTTGGTTCAGATGGTTCCATCCAGCAAGGGGTAATCATTTGGGAATTAAAAAGAAATTAATTTCTGAATCTAGGGGAGGAGGCATCTTGCCGACCACGGCAAGCCAGGGAGCTGAAGGTCCATCTCGACGCAGCTGTGGGGACAGCGGGGCAGACACGGAGGCCTCTGGGTAAAGGCTCTTCTGGGCCCCCCGACAGCCGGGATGGCCTTTGCAGAGCTGCGGGGTGCAGGCTTGTCCGGAGATGGAGGGTAGAGACAGTCCTGCGTGGGTGGCGGCTGGGCCAGGAGGCAGGCACTGGCTTGCTTCTCTCCAGAGGGGAAAGCAGCTCAGTGGACAGGCAGCTGCTTAGGCTCCGGAGGCCCCTCTCAGCGCTGGCGGATCTTTCCCTAAGAAAGGAGGCACCTCACGCATGCGCATGCAAAGTGCCCGAAAGGGCTTGGGTTACTGTTAGGAGGTAGTTAAGGGCTTAACTCCTGGCTCTGGCAGTTACTGGCTCTATGACCTTGGGCAAGGCCTTTTCTCTGGAGCCTCCCCTTTCTCGTCTGTCAAACTAGGCTAATGATTGCCCTCTGGAAGGCTTGCTGTAGAAATTTAAAAACAGTGGTAGCTAACCCATTTCACTCTGCAGCCTAACTCTCTGTTCCTCTTCCTTCCAGCAGTTGCTCACCTTCCAGCACATTCTTCAAGGGTGGCTCCGGGGCAGGCCAGCTGCCACATCACGAGGACACTCATGCAGCCCCATGGGAAGGCCTACACGGATGGCCGGGAACTGAGGCCTTGAGACAACAGCTGTGTCAGGGGTCGTGCTGGAAATGGGTCTCCCACCGCTGTTAGCGGCGGGGAAAAGGGTACCAAGTGCTCATCAGGGATGAGTTAGGCCGGACCTTGGTTCAGCACCCTCTGTACTTGAGTCCGGCTTGAAAGAATTCAGAACCGAGGAACTCACATTCTAGGGGAAAGTTTATTTAGAAAGTTACAAAGGTGGTACAAGGGCCCTTGCAGCTCAGGAGAAAGGAGAGAGAGATACACGCTTTGGGGGGTGAAAGGTGGAGGAGAGGTGCGGGCGAGTTCCAGGGGAAAGAGAGTTCCAACAGGACATTCCTCAGCTCTCCAGGTGTGCCCCCTCGTGGTTTCTACTGACGGGAGAGGGGGGATGCCAGGGGGTCGTCAGTCAACGCAGCTGGTCCTGATGTCAGCCACGGCGTCACTTCTCTGGGCCCGGAGCTGCAACAGAGCTGAAGCCGTCCTCCAGGGGTTAATGCCCGAGGGAGCGGCTGTGCAAGCCTCTATAGCCTTGCCCTTTGCTAGGCCCCCGGGGCTCTCCGCCCTGGCAACCAGCCCTCTGCACCTGGCCTGGTGTTCCCACTACAGCCAGCACCCTGACTACAACCTCCGGTGGATTTCCTGGGGGAGATGCAGGGTGCAGTGTTGAGCGGTGGAACTCCAGCAAAGTTATCAACCACGAATCATCTCTAGGAGTTTCTGAGGGCCAGGATTCAGGAAGCCGCTGAGCTGGGTGCGGCCATGAATGGCTAATGCTCTTGCCTTCCTGGGTGCTTATGAGAATCAGGAGTTTATGCACATCCAACAGCAACCAGCCGTGCTGGGACCGGCGGCTGGAGGAAGGGCGGAAGGGAGAGGCAGGAGGAGGGAGCGCTGGATTGGGAGCACCTGGCTGGGTCCAGGCCAGGCAGGTCCCCGCTCCTAACCTCTGGGGACGGGCAGGAGAGACTGGATATATAAACAATAGCCAGGCCATACATAAGATAAAACTCTGGCCCACGAACTGCAGCAAAGCCCAGGACGCCGAACTGCCAATCCCCGTGGCGATCAGCCCAGAGAGGCCAGGACTTGATGAATTACTGACAGTTTCCCTACTTTTGCCCTCACCTCCAATACAGGACAAGCCGAGAAAGTCAAATACGCCCCGTAACCAATGCCGTGGGATGGCCCCATTCAGGTCAGCACACCTCCCGAGTCCCCCTGCCAGCAGCCTGCAATCCACGCTCACCCGGAGCCTTCCCTTTGCACGGCAGAGCTTCCCACCTGCCTGGAGCGTCTGCTGAACTCAGGTGCCGGTAGCGGGCTCTGCTCCCTCACTCCGAACAAACAGCCTTTGCGTGGTGTGTGTCTATTTCCACAAGCCTCTCTCTCTCTCTCTCTCCCTTCCTGCTCCCAGGCCACAGACAACACCTTCCTCTCCCCACCAGGTTTCCAGGGAAACCAGCTCAGAGGTGGGGGAAGGGGTGTGACATGAAGAGTCAGAGCATGGCTTTGGAGCAGGACAGACCTGGGCTCCCATTCTGGTTCTGACGCCGAACCAGCTGTGCAGTCTTAGTGAGTCAATTGCCCACTCTGGGCCTGTGTTCTCCTAGGCCAAGGACACGGGGCAGTGGGACGGGAGGCCTGGGGTAGGAGTTCAGTGGGGTAGTATACTTCATGCACTGAACACACAGTAGGTGCTTAATAAAGGAAAGGCCAAACCTCGGCCTCCTCACGGCCTCTGGCAGGGGTAGGGAGGCCCCGTGCCCCACCTGGACTCACGCCTTCCGTTTCCGTGCAGCGGACAGTCTGACTTCAGCTGGGTGGGCTCAAGGGCATGGAGTCCAAGTGCAGGGTATAGTAAAGATCAGAGTTCGGTCTCAGGAAAGGGGTGGACAAAGGATGTGGCCGAGCATTTCTGTAAAGGAAACTGGTGGAAAAATGTCCGGGAAAGCAGAGGAAAAATGTCCGGGCTGACACCTGATGTCGTTCTGCCCTGTCCTGGCTCTGAGGGGGACTCAGGTGGCGGGGGCTGCTGCCCAGAAAACTCCGAGCGCCCTTGGGCCGGGCTGACTCCCCAGGCCTTAGGGGGTGAGCTGAGCTCTCTCTGTGTGTTTGTGTGTGTGTCTGTCTATACACATGTCAGTTTGTCCATCCTTAAAATAAGAACTCTAACAGCTTCCCAGGACACACACACACACACACACACACACACACACAAGTGTTCTGCTAATGGTGGGGGGTGGCTCTGAGATGCCCGGATGCTGGGGGCCTCCTGAACTCCAATTTGCCACGCCCCTTCCATCCACTTGCCCTCCACCCCCGCCACCACGATGGGAGCCCAGGCCTCCAGCCAGCGCCTCCTGCCTGGCTGCCACCAAGGCCCCTGACCGATGCCGAGGAGATACTGACCTGGCGTGTTTGCTCTGCCACGAGCTGCCTTACAGAACTTCTGTTAGTTCTGAGCTGAGTTTCTGCAAATAATGATTTGTGAATCCAGTCTCGCAGACCAGTGTTCTACAGATAATAATTTGGAAACTCTCTTTGAAAAATGTTTTTGAAAAACTGTACTTTTGATCTCATCACATTGGCCATCCGATCTTATTCAACGTTAGCCAATAGTAACCTCAGGCTTACTTGTCTTAGTGCTGGTTCTGACTTTTTAAATGGAAATCATTATTAGATAGATACAGTGTATGTCAATAAAATACCTCTTAAAATTCCTGTTTAAGAATAATCTTGATAAAAAAGGAGACTTGAGTTTTGTCAAACGTTCTTCCAGCATCCAACAACAACAACCATTTGGCATTTCTTACTGGATCAGTTAAAATGACGACAATCTGTAAACAGAACCTCTCATCCGAAAAGTGCCTGCATCTCCACAGTGAGTCCCGGTTAGTCCTGGAGTAGGTTGTGGAGTAGTAACTCGCAAGGAAGCGCCTTTGCAATGGACGCAGGCTGCTCCAGTTTTGAATTACGGCCCCACCTCCCTCCCAGCCCCGCTAGGCCACTGGGCAGCTGGTACCGGGGGTGGTGCTGTAGCCCCCCGCGAGTTCGGCAGAAAAGGCGAGTGAACGCTCAGTATTTGGGATGTCGGCCCCAGCACTGATGCTATAAGGCCCTTGTCTGCCACAGCAGAGGATCCCTCTCTGCGCTAGAAGCAGGCAGGGGCTCCTTCCCCGAGATCCCACTCCAGCGATCTTACTCCACTGAGGGCACGGGCCTTCCAGCCCAGGCAGGACAGAAAGACAGGTGTAAGAAAGGCGCCATTTGTCCCTGCGCACCTGCTGTGGGCCGGCTCTGAGCCAGAGGCCTTACACATATCACGTGACCTTCTCCCGAAACCCTGCGAGGTATCCGTCCCCATTTCACAGAGAAGAGGTCAAGTCGCTTGCCCAGGGACACAGTTACTCAGGGCCTTTAAAAACCAGGCCTCATCCCAAAGCGTGTTGAAACTGGACCTCTGACCCCTGAAGACAGGCCCTCAGGATGGGTCATAGGGCAGACCCAGGAGAGTGGTGACTGCTCCCCGCTGAGCAAGCGGCCTCTGCTGTTTCTGGTCCTTTCCGTCGCCTGCGCATGGCACGCTAAGCCATCCTGGGGCGGTCCCCCCCGCCCCCACTCCTGGACCCGGCCCCTGAGGCGTCCAGACCAACATCTCACCTAAAGGGGCAGTGGGAAGGACCCAGCTGTTTGTCATCAAGGAACACTGTATCGTCAGTATTTCTGCCTAGTGTTCTGAAAATTCAAGGCAAATGAATATGTAACATTTGCTATCAGAAGCTGTCTTAAGAACTTTCCACGTATTAAGTTGAATCGTTGTAACATCCTTAGGAGGTAGGCACTGCTGCCCCCATTTTACAGATGAGAAAACTAGGGCACTGGAGGGGTTAAGTGACGTCCACACGGGGGCAGCCTCGGCTCTCCTCCGCGTGCCTCTGCGGCACCGGCACCGTGCCAACGGAGGCTGAGCGAGCCAGGGTGCGTCACTCACTGCGCTCCTGGAGGGATGGTGAGGTTCTGCCCCCAGTCTGGAGGGACTCACGACCCGTATCGAAATCACGGGAGCCTTGCTCAGGTGCTCTGTGGGACGCTTCCGTCTGCCCTGCAGGGACAGCCCCGGCACGCATGCGTCACCACCGCTGCCGCAAGGGAGGCTGCAGCGCGCGCGCCCTTCTCGAGCTCCGGAGGCGAGCGGCGTTTCCCAATGCTGCGCTCTCGCGGAACTGGCCCCCGTGCCCGAGTGACTGTCCTCCAAACTCTCCTTCGAAATTCAAAAGGAAGCAGGAATTGGGCATTCTGAATTAGGATTCTGACCCAGGTCCAGGCTTTTTACTGTTTCTCATCAAGTAAGGTCTAATTGTTTATGCCCTGCGTGGCTTCCTTCTACAGCGGCAGCAGGGCCGAGGCACCGGCCCAGTGCCCAGTGTCCAGGCGGAGGCCTGCCCCTGGGGCACGCCCGCGTGTGCACCGAGGAGATGCTCGCCCCGCCGCCATTGGGACAGAGCCCCCGCTGCAGACCGGGGAGCCCGTGCGGGGATTCCTACCAGGGCGTGCCCTGGGTCTTTCCCTGCGTACGGACAGAAACGTCTGTTTTCAGAGACCTGGAAACCTTCACAGAAGCAAAAGGTTTAAAAAGAAAAAAGTTAGGTTTTATTCAAGATAAGCAGAAGATAAGTAGGAGTAATTCATTAAATGGAACCATCCAAAGCCATTTCACAATATTTTGTCAAGAAACCTGCCAGTAAAAGCCCGAAGAACTAGGAACAGGGCATCTGTGCCACGCTCTGACGCTTTCTTTGGAAGGCACGGCGGGGCTTCCTGGGGCGGGGCTTTCCGGGGCGGGCGCTTCGGGGTTCCGTGCGGCAGGTGTTACCGACGACCTACGAGGAGCTCCTGGTGTTTCCGCCGCGGCCGCTGCGGCCTCGCCAGGGCAAACTGGCACTGCCTGCAGCTTTCTGTAAATGCAACTCGATAAAAACGGGAGGTCATGGGCACGCTAGTTTTCACTCGTTTATTACAAACAAAAACACTTCCCACAGACAAAATTCCTAAATCCTTTAGCTGCTTTTTAACACTATTAAAAAATTTATTGACTTTTTTGGGGGTGGGGAGAGGGAGAGAGAGAGAGAGAGAGAGAAACATCGATCTGTTGTTCCATTTATTTGTGGATGTGTTGGTTGAGCCTTGTATGTGCCCTGACAGGGGGTTGAACCCACAACCTCGGGGTGCTGAGATGATGCTCTAACCAACTGAGCTATCCAGCAAGGGCTGCCTTTTTTTTTCCTGAGACTAAACACCCTTCACACCCCCACTCTGCTCAGCCTGTCCTACCACCCAGCTCCTTGGCTCCTGGTCACACAGGTCGGAGGTCCGCAGCAACCCAGACCGTGGCCGATGCAGCAGGACCCCTCTCTAAGGTGGCTAAGCCCTGTTAGAAAGTAAACACAGCTGCTAATTCATTCTCAATAAACACTGGGTCCAGTACTTCTGCCCCTAAGGTCACTGGTATAGTTGACGTATCTGATGCTCAAGGCTTGGGTTTTCCTGGTACCACCTGACCCCTGGAAGGCATGGTGGAAGAGTCACCGATTCATTCAGCCTGGGGGTGCACTTAGCACCTGACTGAGTCAAAGTAAATGGCCAGGGTGTCCTGCAAAAAGCCCACGATGGCCCTCTGGGCTGTGTCGCCAGGCGGGGCCTGGACACCGCTCACGTGCTCCAGGGCTGTTTTGACCATCTGGTCTCTTTCCTGCGGGCCGTGGGGGGCTCCGCTGTCATCTCTCTCTGCGCCCGATTTTAAAAACTGCAGAATGTAGGACTGGATCATGTCCCCGTTCACCTCCAGGGATTCCCCGATGCAGGGCAGGTCCGGGGCACCGGCCAGGCTCAAGAGGTGAACCAGCGCCTGGCAGATCTGGGTCCGGAGGCTGGCGCAGTACTTGAATTCCAGGAAGTCCGTGGTGTCCTCGCTCCTCTGCAGGGCGGTGACCAGCGCCCTCCAGATCTGCGCGTACTGGTCGGCGGGCCCGTAGTGCTCTCTCCTGCCCGGGAGGGACAGGGCGGCGGCCGACCTGATGCGCACCTTGAAGTTCTTGCACGAGGTCACCACCGAGGTCAGCGCGTGGTAGGCCTGGGAGGTCCATGGGGCCGTTCCTAGAGAGAATGAGGTCGTTGAAAGAAAGGCAGGCTTGAGAACAAGCACAGGGAGAGGGATGGGGCCGGCAGAAGACAACGTACGCATCAGTGCTCCAGCGAGTCAGCTCACGCTCCGAGTCTCGCAGTAGAAGTGAATTCCCACAATCCTCACCCCACAGAACCAGGGCGGTGAGTGACTGCATGTGGGGTCCCTGGGGGAGGGGCCAAGCACTGGCCCCCAAACTTCCCTCTTTCTGCAGGCGCGCCCGCTGCGTGCTCAGGGCTCTGCCACCCAGACAGTGACTCTGGTGAGCCTGCAAGAGGCATCCTCCCTGGGGGAGGCTGTGCTGAGGGGTCAGGCCTGGCGGGAGGAGCGCGGATGGAAGTGCAGCCCCACCGCCCTCCCGGCTGGCTGCTTCTGAGCGGCGCCCGAGCACCGCTGTCCTGGATGCTGCGCAACTGTGCGCCCAGACCCGCTCGAGCCGGAAAAGAACACTCCGTCCCCCAGATCGGCACCCGGACACTGCCGCGGACACAGCAGGCCGCTCACGTTAGTGCGAAGCGGAAGGAGGTGCCGTGTGGGTGGTGCCTGGGGGACACAACGCCTGGAGTCACCGAAGGCTCCGTTTTCTAGTTTTGAGGAGATGACGTCCAGACCCCCCTCCTCCTTCCCTCCCTGCTCTCTGCTGTCCTCCTCATCAGGGCTAACGCTCCCCGGCCCCTTCCACTTTGGGGGGCTTCTCCTCCTCAGGATGGGAGGCTGCGTAGAATGCAGCTTCCCCAGCCCGTCCGGCTGCTTTGCCGCCTCCAGGGACAGCCGAGCCGACGGCCACCGGGAGTCACCCTAGCCTCTTTCCTCGGTGGAAAAGCCCTACGGCCACCTCCCCACCCGCTCCCAGCTGACGCGGTCTGCCCGGGTGCTCTTGGCGATAGTGAGGGGGCAGGGCCAGGTTCCCCAAACTCGATGCCTGCTCTGCTGGTGCAGAAAGGGTTTCCTCCCCAGGAACACACCCTCCTGTTTCAAGTCTGGTCCCAGAGACGAGTGCATCAGGCGAAGCTGGCGGCTGGAGGGAACGGGACTTGGAGGCCACGACTCCCGTGTCTGCGCAGCTACTAGGCACCGACGGTAGTCGCGGTGCCTGGCTGTCATTACTCAGCCTCCAAGGAGCCTGACAGCCTCCTTGCAGGGAGCGTTCGCCTGAGCACCAAGGGCTCCCTGTCCCCCGGGGCCAGTTTTCCCTTCATTTTTTCCCTGCTGGTTAGAACGGGGTACACTCATTGAATGGAATTTACAGAATGATAGGAGAAAATACTCCTCCTCATCGTCCCACCCAGAGGCAATCACTGTGAATAATTGGGGTGATCTCCTTCCAGTCTTTTCCCACCCATTTATTGAGATCATACTATAGAAACATGTTCACATCCTGGTTTAGTTTCCCTCACTTCAGAAATATTTTCCCAGGTTATCAAAAAATGTTTGTAAATGCCACATTAAATGGCAACAAAATATCCCGTTGAATACATACATCACAACCTATTTCAGACCACGCCCCTGAACTTGGATGCTCAGTGTGTTTCCATTTGTTTCCAGTGGTGAGACACGTAACACTGTGACGAGCATCTTCGACAACAGTGCGGGCTGGAGTGTGCCGTCCCGGCAGGGAAAGGCCGGGCCCTGGGGAGCGGAGGAAAACTTTCATACCCAGCGGAAGAGCAGGGTTCTTGAACGCGTTCCCCATCGCGTAGCAGGCGTTCCATCGGACTTTCATGGCGGCCTCGGTCAGCACGGCCGAGATCAGGGCCTGGACGGACTCCTCCACGATCTTGGCGAACCGGGGCTTCTCCATGTGGGACGGCTGCAGGAAGTGCAGCAGGTTTCCGAGGGCCCGGACCGCGTTGCTTTTCACCTAGGGTAAAGTGTAAAAGCCTTAGGAATCTGTTTTCCCCGAGGAATGGTTCAGAAAGCATAATTTCAGCTTAAAAAAACCCAGGAGGTCCTGGACGCCTTGAAGCAAAAGAGCTAATGAAAAATGCGGCCTGCGGAGGTGCGAGTGCGTGGAACTCTGCAAGGTCTCGTCTGGCCGACATGCTGAGCCCCCAGGAAGGGGAGCTGCCACAGAGCTCCCTGCACCGGTCGTGCTACTGTTAGACAGGACTTCAGAGCCGATCCCTCCCCCTCCAGTCACAGAGACGGCAGGTGGAGCCCCCTGGGGCCACAGGGCTGAGCTCGGCTGGGAGGGGGGTGGTTTCACAACCCAGACCAGTGCTCTTCTACCGGAGAAAAGTACTGTTTTCTTTGTGGCACACTAGCGTCATCTTGGGAGCTTTCTTTTGAAACACCGATCCCCACACCCTAACTGCAGAAACTCTGACGGGGTTAGTCGGAAGTAGGGCTCCCCAGGTTTTGGGAACCACAGCACTAATGGGAGTCTGGTCTGTGCTCGGTGCTCGGAGATCAGGCGTCTCCGAGCTCCGCGAGGTGCACTAACAGCGTCCACGTTGGAAATGAAGGCACCGACCTCTGGCGAAGTCGCACAGCGCGCCGAAGGTCACCGCCTCTGAAGGGCGAGCCGGGATTGGAACACGCCCGCCTGACCCTGCAGCCCAGGGCAGCGGGCGTCACGCCTGTTCGTGTCACAGGGACATTCGTCCCCGAGGGCTGCTCGTCTTTCTCACTTGTCGATTCTACTCAAAGATTTTTTTTGGGGGGAAAAACCCAAAAAACAAACGAACCCAAAACAGATGACACTGAAACAGACGGGGACGTATCCCGGAGTAGACCACAAACGGCACCGAGGCTCTCGCGAGCCGGGGGTCGGGAGCACCCTGCGCGGGGGTGGGGGTGGGGTCCGCCCCGCTGCCCCGTGCACACGGGCCGGCTGGTCTGGCGTACCTTGTCCTTGTCTCTGGACGCTTCTATAGCCGACCGCAGCATCTTTAGGAGCAGGAGACCCGAGAACTCCTCCTGGAAACTGGGGTCCGGGGTGTCCCTGTGTCGGTCAGAGCGGGCAAAAGATAAAAGCCACCGAAATGGATATACATACAAACATAGTCACTTATGTGACTAGAAAAACTTGAGGAAAACAGCTCAACAGATCTGTTCAGCTCATACCAAAACTCACAGTTCATACTGTTTGACCCAGTGGGTCCACATTCGGGAATGCGACCGACAGAAACAACTCCAGGGCAGAGTCCCCGCACAAACGGCGTTCGCTGCATCTCAGAGCCTGAAACACGGAACTGCCCAATGACGGGAGCGATGAAGTGACCGCCCCGAGGCGATGACACTGTCACGGCAAGCAACGACGGATGAACGTCCGTGGCAGTCAGGGCTCAGGGACAAAGGGCAGGCGTGCGAGCGGGAACGGCCGCCTCATCCGAGAGGAAGGGAGGGGAAAGGCGGGGCACGGACCAGCCCTCCGCCCTCCTTTCGGTCCCCCTGGCCTGTGAGCACACTGCTCGAACACAGAACACACGCGCGTGGTGCGTGTGCAGGAGGGGGGGCGGCCACTGCAAAGGTTTTGGGTTTCCACTTTAGTGTTTCCACGTTTCCTGTGACATTGCTCACGTCAGCATGCCGTGCGTTGACACACAGCACTAAGAGCAGCGTACTGATCTTACTCCTTGGAGGACTGACTGTGAGACAAACAAGGCAGGAACACTGACTACATAACGTGGGGGCGTCACTGCTAATTCGTGCACAGCGGGGACCTCAGCCTCGGAAGTCAGCCCCGGGGAAAGAGTGGTCACCTACATGTTGACGATCAGAGTGTCGGTCAGGTTGCCCAGGGACCAGGCCGCCTTGGCTCGCACGTTCAGGGACTTGTCTTGAAGCGACATCAGTATTGCATTTGCCGTGTCCGCCACGAAGATGACGTCCTACGAGACAGACAAAACAAAATGATGGAGTGACCCTAGACACTCACACTGGCACCCAGGAATTCTCAGTTGTTCAGACAGAGGGCTAAGACCTGACCACAAATTTCTGCTTGGAAATCAAAATTCATCCACCCAGTCGGTTTACTGTTCTTGTGCACCGCAGTTTGGACGCCCGCTGAAATCCCAGGGATGGGTCTTCTGCGATTTTAACCCATTGATGTTTCTCACCCTTTCTTTCTCCCTCCCTTCCCTGCTCTCTAAAAATAAATGCATAAATAAAATCTTTTAAAAAATGAATGAATGATAGGTATTACCATACTTTAGTAGCAATTAAGGAAGATTACAAAGCAATTTAATTTCCGTTACTGTCCAACTCAAGAGCTCTACGTCCACCAAAAAAAAAGAAGGCTGATATGCACCCCCAAGGGCCCGCAGGGACCCGTCTGAGGCAGGGGGGAGGAGCTCGGACCTGTCTGAGGCAGGGGGGGAAGAGCTCAGACCTGTCTGAGGCAGGGGAAAAGCACGTAGACGCCCAGGGCCCTCGAGGCGGCGGCTTTCACGAGGCGGTTCTTGCTGTCGTTCAGCCCGAGCAGCACCGTGATGCACAGGATCTGCCAGTCGCTCTGCAGCAGGAGGGGCGGGGGGCACAGGAAGAGCGAGAATGAAGGGCTGCGAGCCACGTCTGTGATGAGTGGCTGTGACGTGACCGTGTTTGGGGTCGCGTGCAGGAGGTGAGCACGGCCGAGACCCCGAGGCCGCCTCGGAGGAGAGCAAAGGCGTGCCTCAGACCCAGTGCTTGTCTGGGCGTCCCCCCGGGTCAGGGTGCACACCGTGTCTGGGACCACAGCCTTCACGACCCAGTGACGAGGTCACTGCACCCTCCTCCTCCACTGAGCTGCCGTCCTCAGGCGGTGAGTAAAGACGGCAGTGAGTGCCACTGAAAACAATGGGAAAGGGGTGGCGTGGATTCCGCGTGTGCTGGGTGCCGGCTAGGTGTTTTCATACCCGTCTTTTTTTCTTTTTCCCTTCATGTACTTCTTGTTATTACTCACGTCATCTCCATTTCATAGATGACATAATACAGTTTTAGAGAGGATAATAAAAATGCCAGAAAGTGGAAGAGCTAGGACATAAACCCAGGTCCTTCTAACTTCCGGATCTGAGTTCCTTCTGAAATCTCTCTGACTTCAGAGCCTCTATCCCCCTACTTCTCCCCCACCCTTCTGAGCACGGGGAGGACAAGCCCTCCTAACGCATTAAGGTTTTAGGTTCTCCCCCTGCCCTCACCCTGCTCTCAAATAGAACAAGCACGTTCTCCTCAGAGAGGATGCTGAACGCTAGCTCGAAACGAGAAAGACCCGGAATGGGACTCAAGCTGAGACACGCAGGGACTCCCCGAGGGGCGAGGGGCGGGACCACAGGCTGGAGTTACCGGCAGGCTGCTGAAGGCGTCCGGCAGGATGGACGACAGGGCGTCGCAGGCGCTGGCCTGCAGCGTCGGGTGCTCGGAGTTCTGCAGGGCCCGGGGCAGCGGGCCGCTCAGCATCGCGGTCCAGAACAGCACCACCTGGAACGGGGCAGAGGCGCAGCTGCAGCCCGAGGGTGCCGTGGATGGGGCCACACGGATGCCGGGACCAGAGATCACTGAAGCAGCGTCCAGGAGAGGCCCTCCCGGGCAGAAGTGAGGCCGGCTCCTAACAGCCAGCACTGCCTTGCGGGGCATGGCAGTGAGCCACCTTGCAAGAAGACCCTCCAAGCCTGCCCAGCTCTGCTGACGGGAACACCCCCCCGCCACCATCCTTGCTAACCACCTCCGGGCAGAGCCTGAGCCAGACCCCCAGCTGAGCTGCTCTCAATTCCTGACCCCAAGAAACTATGAGAAAGAATAACTGGATACTGTTTTAAGCTGCTAAACGTTTAGGATAATTATCACTCAACAACAGACAACACAGAAAGTACATCCCACTTTCACAGATGAAATAATACTTGAGTGTGGACAGTTACGCGTCTTGCCCAGAGGGACTGATGAGCGGGGAGGAGCTGGGATTCAAACCGGGTCTGCTGGGCGGCGAAGCTCAGCTCCCTCCCTGCGCACGGGCGCGTCTCAGCTTCCGCGGCACACTGAGCACGGCAGACTGAGCTCGGGGCTGGGGCTAGGCACGCCTCATGCACTGCGAGAGGACAATGGGGATGGCGAGGGGAAAGGATCAACAGGGTGAGGAGACAGAGGGGAAAACTGCTGAGTTGACTTTGCTTTCGGCACTAAGCAGAAGCCTTTTTTGGTGAGGTCACCGGTTCCTCCCCCAAAGAAGGCTGGCGCAGTGTGGGGGAGCAGGCAGGACCCAAGATCGTGAGACCCTAACAGGAATCCTGGGAGAGGGTGCAGCGGGGAGGGAGTTGAGGGGACCAGTATTCACTGGGCGCTACCACTGGTCAGCATCTTTTCATTTCATTCACTCTCCCAATGGCCCACGCGGTCAGGGTTTTTGCTGCTCTTGCAGACGAAGGAACTATGCTCACAAGCACAGGGCGTTGGGTGGCGCCCCCTAGGGTCTGTTCACTCGCCTCCTGACTCTGAACGCTCCAAACGCATGGCTCTCCCTGCCACTCTGCTCTGCCTGCCTCGTGGGCAAGCCGAGCGACCAAGCCAGGTTTTATGCAAAAGGAATAATTAGTTGGCTTTTGCATTGCTGGCTGTGTGTTTCATACCATCTTACTACATGCTGAACCGCAAATAAACTGAAATGCAGATAAAACCCGTTCGTGCTAGTATCTCGCTGCCCGAGGCAGTAAACCGTAATTTCTGACGTCGGAAGAAGCCCTGCCGTCCAGTCCCCCTTGTCGCCGGGCCTCACAGGGGACCGACTGCGGCAGGAAGAGAAGGGACGCCTGTGAGTCCACAGTCACTCACCAAGGTGACAGGCACTCTCTGGCCGGGTGCGAGGGGCGAGTCCGGCTTGTACTGCTGTATGATGCCCGTGCCCAGCTCTTCCAGAAGCTGTGAAGACAAAGGAAATCAACGATCAAAGCAGAGTGTTAGGACAACGGAGGGAAAAGACTACTTTGGAGACCACCTCAGACGAAGGGGAAAAATAAGTCCCGACTGATCCCCTTTCTCTTCTGTGTAACTTCCGTGGCAAAGGCACTCTTTCCAGGAGCAAAGTCACCAGCTACTTACAGTGCCGCTGGTTTCCTACCGAATCAGCTCTTTGGGTTTATATGTGCAGCCGAGAATAGAGGAACACACACGGCTTCCCACCTGAAGCCTCTTGAAGAAACCCCAGGACTAATGAACATGTTATATGTATAAAAGGAAGAATATAAGAGTGGGGGGGGGAGCATGTGGCTTTCAATGAAAATTACCTTCGCTCCGTGGAGCTGAATGGACGGATCTGCTTCGCCCATGCACTTGCAGATCACCTCTCCAAGCTCCATCAGGTAGACCTGAGCCACCGAGAAGTAGCCCCTCGCCAGGTGGGCCAGCACCTGCGGAGAGCACAGAGCGCGGCCCGCGGCCTCAGCGCAGGGCGGCAGCACCCGGAGCGGCGTTTCCGCATTCCGGAAAGGGCTCGCGCTTCGCTGAGGGCTGGAATGTGATGCTGAATGGAATGAAGAGCAAGCACAATCTTCATTTTATGGCTAAAATCAGTGGACTATATCACGTCACTTTAGGGTGGTTTATGACTTATGAAATATGTTTCTTTAAGATTATCGATATTATCTCATTTAAGTAAGCCTGGGTACAATTTTTTAAGGTAGGGTTAATGAAACATTTCAGCTGAAGAGACTGAGGCTGAAAAAGTTGAAGGCCCAAGAGGTTAAAGGATGCGAGACAACCAGCAGCAGAGCCAGGACCCAGCCCACGTCCCGATCGCACTTGAGCACAGACACAGCAGATGCTTTAGTCTAGGGCTGTTTTCTTCCTTTGAAGATGCACTTACAGTTTGCTCTCCGGGTTTAAGCAGGTATAAGACCAAAGAAACTTTTATTTCACTTTAAGTTGCAGAAATCAAAGATTAACTACACAATTTCTTTCAGAATTACTCGAGGTCTGTCCAGAAATAGTCCAGCCATTGTTAACATAACGAGAACGGTTTGCACAACATCGATGTCACCCGGCAGCCCAGGACAGTGGACTGGAATGTGCATGTGTGAACAATGACGACTTCACTGCACTAGTCAGTGGGGGTAGCAGACACCACTGAGTGAGCATGTGTAGTGTGTGGCCGTCTCACTCAAAATGACTGAGCGAGCAGAGCAACGAATCTGCATCAAATTCTGCACTAAACTTGACCATTCCTCTGTGGAAACTATCTGGATGATTCAGAAGGCTGCAGCCATGGGCAACTGGTGACTGGCAGCTTCATCACAACAGTGCACCCACTCATGGACCACGTCTTGTGCAGTTTTTTGGTGAAACAAACCAGCCAGGTGACTCACTATAGTCCAGATTTGGTGCCCTGCGACTTCTGGCTTTTCCCAGAACTAAAATCGCCTTTGATGGGGAAGAGATTTTAGACTGCCGATGAGATTCAGGAAAAGACGATGGAGCAGCTGATGGCCATTGGGAGAACTGTGTGAGGATGCAACGTGCCTACTTTTAAGGGACTGAGGTGTCATTGTCCTATGTACAGTGTTTCTTGTATCTTCTTCAATAAATGTCTGTTTTCACAGCACACGTCTGGATACCTTCTGGACAGATGACCTCGTACAGTCATCACACCCACCTGTCATAATGCCTGAGGTGAGTAAAGCAACTCATAATGCAAAGGAACAAACCTGCCATTTTCCAGCCGAAGCCCCCGCCACCACCACAAGGAAACAGCAAACGCGGCACTCACATCCACAACACACCTCCCGCCGACACCGCCAACACGCTGCCCGGCTCCACATTACCACCACAGACCCGCTCTCACCGGCGCCCTACGAGGGAAGAGCCGTTTCCCATCCCAGAGACGAGAGACGAAACCTGCTACCTGCAAGGCCTCCAGGCGCATGGGGGACGGCACGTGGGCGCTTCCCGCCGCAGAGCTGGCGTCGCCGCCGCCCGCGCAGCAGCCCTCCCTGGGCAGCACGACCGTGGAAATGCAGAGTCGAATGAGCCAGCAGGGCTCCGAGGACCCCGCTGGGGAGCCGACTGATGCGTCTTCCAGGAAGGGTCCCGAGGGGGCCTTCTTCCACCAGTCGGGGTGGCACAGGTGGGGAGTTGCGGAGTTGCTGTTGCCGAGTCCGGAGGAGCAGGGCTGCTGCAGAAGGAGCTGGACTTCAGGCAGAGGTGCGTGAGTGGACACTATGGCTCCCAAGAGAGTGAGACTGGACACACGGACATTAACATCTGTCAAAGGAAACGGTGAGAACCTGTTGCCATGGGAACAGCTGTCAAAGGACCGCAGTCACCCCTGCAGGCATTAGGAGTTATGCCATTTGCACAGTCTGAGCCTATCTCAGCCTCTAGACCTATGTTCTAGTTTACAGGAAGTGCACAGGACAGAAATGTCAGTTAAATGATGTTACAAAGGACCTGTGAGGCAAACGGAGGATGTGAGACATCCCATGAGAGGACTGGCTTGGACTTGCCCAAAACTCAGGATCACGAAAGAGAAAAACAGGTGTGGGCTGTTCTGAATTTAAAAAGGCTAACGTGCCATAAAAACCGAATGCAACACATGAAACTTGAATGAACACAGGTTTAAAAAAAAGCCATGAGAGACCTTCTGGGACACACGGGGAGATATGAACGCAGACAAGATATTAGACAATGCTGTGGAACTGATGTAAATTTCTTAGGGGCAAAACTGGTTTTCTGTTTTCTGGGTCTTTATTCTTAGGATATGCATGCTGAGGTATTTAGGATAAAATATCCGGCTGTAATTTACTTTCAAATGGTTCAAGGAAAAAAGTCTACCTTGTTTTATATACATACCCCAAAACACACATATATACACCCATGTGTGTACACACACACAGATACATATATGTAAGAGACAGAGGGAGCAACCATGACAAATATGAACAACTGTGAGGTCCAGGTAGAGGTATACAGGTGTTCAGTGTACTGTTCTGTCAGGTGTCCTGTGGGCTGGACATTTAATACTAAAAGGCGGGCGGAGGACAAAGGCAAACACTTGGAAGGGACCTCGGGGTCAGAGCCCACGCCCCTCGGCATGCCGGTGAAGCAAAGCGGGTGCAGGGGACAGGCGGGGACAGGCAGGGGACTGAGCCAGGAGACCTGGGCTGTTCCAATCGCCTCTGCCCCTCACGTGAGAAGACACCCTACGGCCTGATTTGTATTTCAGTCCCATTTCACGCGCAGGGAAAGGGCGTGACCTGGACTTAGCGTACATGTCCTCGTCTCAGGTGAGGCCCCCGAGAGTCCTACGGGGCCGGTGTGATCCCTCCCGTCAGGAGGAAGCTGGGGTTCAGAGGGCCCCGGGCCACGGGACGGCAGAAACGGGAGTCAGGCTGCCTCCGGGCCCGGGGCTCCCCCTCCAATGTCATAGCACACCTGCAGCCCTCCACCAAGGTCTGTAATTCGGAACGAAAAACTCAACTGAGCAGCATGGCGTCTGAGCACAAAGCTTGCAAACAAAAGAAAAACAAACGTTTTAAAGGCGAGTGCTCACAGCACACATACAAGGACACGCAGAAGTGGGTTGCCATTGTTCGTATGGAAAAAAATGCGATCATTAATAAGTAAACGTGCTCTGCGTACTCACAGCTACAAACCCACTTTTGCCCACCTCTGTGTGTTGTACGTGGGAGTGACTCAGGAGATACCCAGGAATGAGGTGCTGTAGTTAGTGGGGATTCGAGGGTCTGAAATTTTATCTGATCTTCAGAGCAATGACGTCAAAGAAGTTAGGTTTTATATCCCAGTGTTTCCCTGCAAAAGGATGATGTCCAGCCGACTGCCCACCCATCCTGTCCTGTGACTAACGGGCGTGAACCGTCGTCACTTACTAGAGGGGACCCCTTGCCCTGGGCACAACCCGAAGGGCCCGTCTGATTAGCACGAAGTATCAAAGATACATCGAATTGAAAATCAATTTTACAACTGATTTTCCAGCTCACTTCCTTCCAGGGGTGCTTTAGGGGCAAAAAAAAAAAAAAAGTGAAGTTCTAGCAATGCCTGATCTTCCTGAAAACTTGGGGCGAGCACACAGAGACGCCCTCGAGCCACACAACTGCTGTGAACACCCTTACACTAATGATCTAGGTCTGACCGATATAAAGAAGCAGCCGGCTGTAAGCGCCTACCCACCTTTGTGGCGGATGTAAGGCTTTATTTGGTTCCAGACTTTGGTCAGCAGGCTGAGCTTCAGTCGGTTGTAAGGCGAGTTGGACACTAAATTCGCAAGGCACTGCGAAGCACAAGAACAGTGCGTCAGTGGGCCTGAGTCAGCCATAACGTCAAGACAAAATTTTACTGCATCTACTTAAAAACGAAACGTTTTCACACTTATTTGAAAATCATTCTTTTCCTTTTGTGTCTTTTTCCCGGGGGTGGGGGGGTGGGGAGGACACTTGTTTTCTCATTGGTACAATTTAAAACTAAAAAACAAAGGAGTGTATTGTAGTAAGTTGTTTATTTGGACATACAGAGGCGGTGGGTAAGATCAAACTGTTTGTAGGTACAAATGGGATATCTTTAAATAAAACGACCACCTAGGACTATGCTCCAGCGAAGTCACCTTTCGGCAGTGTGACACATGCCACAGAACTGACGCGGACAGCCGGGCACACTCACCTTAATGATCTGAGTGAGGGTCTGCGAGGACGACTCGGCCACCAGCGCCAGCAGGAGGCATCGGTGCAGCTCTCGGACGCTGGACGCGACCATGGCGGAGAAGGGCGTGAAGGCCCTCCTGTGGTCGCTGGTGTCCTCGGCAACGGAGAGAAACTGCTTGGAGCCCTCCAAGATGGCAGATAAGGCTTGCAGGGCGCAGGCACGCGTCTGAAATGCCAGGGCGGGTCACAGCGGTCAGCTGAAAGTCAGGAGTTGCACCCCCTTCTTCCCACATGCGTTTTGAATTTTCAAAGTTTTTAGGAGCATTTAAAAACACATTGTATTTATTGACCTTCAGAGGGAGGGGGAGGGAGGGAGGACGGGAGGGAGAGAAACGCAGACGTGGGAGAGACACGTCGTCGCTGCCTCTCGCCCGCCCTGGCCCGCAGCCCAGGCCTGTGCTCAGTGAGCCCGTTTCCTGTTCTCCGGCCACCGGGCGGTGTCGGGTCAGGGCCTGGGCTGCTGTCGGGAAGGGCTGCGTTCAGGTAAGACTGGGCAGGGCGGAGGAAACAACAAAGACTTTCCCGTGCTTCTCCCCAGTGTAACACGGAGAACCCGGCTTCCCCCACCTTCGGGGAGGGGTCCTTCAGCGTGAGCGTCATCAAGGAGACGGACTGCGGGCTCCCGAGCTCCGGCGTGTCGGACACGAAGGCGGACCAGTAGCCGTACAGGACCTTCTTCTCTATGGACTTCACCGTGGACAGAAAGCACGCTAGCGCCCCCTGGCGAACTTTGGCTTGGTAGGACCTTTCAAAACCAGGAGGAAACACAAATTCTTTTAAGTTTTCTCAAAATGAAGGCATGAAATACTATTTATTCCAGCTTACTCAAGTAACACATGGAGAAATTCAATATTCTAAAGATGCCAACATGACATTAAAAATTCTTTCAAAATACAATTAAAACACGTTAAAGCAACTTGTTTAATATAAACATTAATCAAGTTGATTGAAAAAACACCACTAGACGGACCACAAGAGGGCAGCACTTTGATGCTGAGGAACTAGTGCTAGCCGAGGGGCGCTGCAGAGCACCCAGCCATCCGACACACACACACTGAGAACCCACGTGTCCGCGCCAGGCATCGTGCCGAGGGTGGGGGACAGGAACGGGCCTCCTGCCACTGACCAGCTTATTACCGGCAGAGACGTGGCTGAAGAGATAGCCGTGACACGTCATTGTTGACACGAATGCAAAGGGAAGTAAAAGGGCCACGCGGCAGAGGTCCCTGAGCCAGGACGAGGAGATGAGGCTCAGGAAAGGCTTCTCAGAGCACACGACTGCTGAGTGGTGGTGAACAAGGCAAAAGCGAAAGACGGAATACTCCAGGCAGAGAAACCCCACGTACAAAGGCGGATCAACAGAAAGAGGCACAGTGCAGAGAAACGCAAAGTCCCACAGACAAGAGAATCTTCAGGTGAAATCACATGCAGCGGTCAGTGTTCCAAGCAGAGTGGTAAGGACTTACATGCAAGGCACAAAAATATAACAAAATACTACTACCTCATTTTACTCTGCAGGCCTCCCTCGGCGTCGGAGTAGTCCGACTCGCTGCTGCTGACCCGCTTCCAAACGGAGGGGCTGAAGGGCGAGGGCACTCGGTCCTTCCCCGCGGCAGCCCCGCTCCCCTGGAACGGCGAGCCCGGCGCACCCGGCGCACCCAGGGGGCAGGGAGGCTGCGCGCCCCCCTCCTGCAGGCCCGCTCGGCCCGAGCCGGCGGCCGGGGCGGCTTCTCTTTCTCCACCGGACTCCTCCTCCTCCTCCTCTTCTCCTTGCTGCATTTTCTTCGGTTTTACCTTTGATTTTTTCTTTCTATTCTGATGGTGGGAGCAAAGGGAAACATATACACAGCAGTGATTTCAAAACAGCTTCTAACTGACCACTGATACTTTCTCATTTGCTAATTACCAAATATGTTCCCAGCATGTAGTGGGAAGAAAGAAGAAAGGGAAAAGGTGGCACTTACTCAGTACCCTCTGTGCCGGCCACTGTGTGAAGCACTTACACATACCCTACGGGGCCATGAGAAGCAAGGAACGAAAAATGTGGGACAGGGCGACCCCCGTGGCCCAGGGGTAAATTCCACCTCTGTGACTCGGGGCCAACCACTGAGCGTCTCTGAGTTGGGGCCTCACCACCTGCAGGTGTGAGGCTGACGCCACGGACCAGGCCCAGTGGTGAACGCATCCTGCCCTCTCAGCCGGGGTTCTGCGGGAGAATTAAGGGCTACAGAAGACGACCCGCGTGGCTGTTTTCCCAGTTCTCCCGGGTGAGATGTCACAGGCTCAGTGCCAGTAACGTCTCTCCTCCGACGTTAGCTGCAGGGCACGTTCTAGGGCGCTGGCGCTCTGTAGGTGCAGATGCTGAGTAAAAGCCACTTTCTCCTCTCCTTTCTTTCTGACACCCCCAAATCTTTGGAATCTGTGCCCCCCCCCCATTCTCCAAGTCCCTGATCTTGGGGAAGAAGGTCCTCATCACTTCCACCTTAGATCATTAATGTGGCTCCAGACTCGCTCCCTTTCACTTGCTTCCACAGTGATTTTTCTAAAATGCAAATCCTGTCATCGCGCTCTGCTGCGTAAGGTTCTCCAGTGAGTCTCCACCACCGCGCGAGAAAAGCCCACACTCCCTGGCACACTGTGCGCGGCCCTTAGGATCTGGCCTCTGCCGCACACCCCCCACCCCGCCCAGCCCAGCCCCGCCCCTCCGCACACCTGACGCCCCACGCCGACGCGCACTCTCATTCTCTACCTTCGCGCATCTTCTGCCCCCTCGAGATAAAAACACCCCCTTTCTGTGCTCCCATTCACCCCTGAGCCTCAGTCTAGCCACACCTTTTAGACAGGCTCCTTACTCCTCAGTCTGACTGGGCGCCCCAGGTGTGTTCCCAAAGTCCTGTGAACGAGTGGACGAAAGGGGTCCCCACACCGCACTGCGGCTGTCCTTCCACCTTTGCCTCGTTCCCCCGGACCCCCCAATACAGTCCGTACTTCAACGTCAGTGTAACGTCTGGGCTGCCGCAGGCGTGCAGTGAACACTGAATGCGTGGGTGAGCTGAAGGTGTGACGCCTCGGTCACACATCTGTGTGTTCTGGCTTCCCCGCCAGGACCGTGAGGGCGAGGGCAGCTGTCGGGCAAGGCTGGGGACGCTGGTGGGCGTGCGGGGCGTGACGGTGGTGCGTCGACTGGCAGTCGGGCCCTAAGGGTCTCGCATGGGGTCGGCAAACTACAGTCCACAGGCAAGTGCAGTCCAGCCCACAGCCTGACGCTGCGAATGCAGTTTTACTGGGTCACGGCCGCCCCCACTCGTCCACACAGTGTCCGTGGCTGACGCCGCCCGAGCTGGCAGCTGCCGCAGAGCCCTGAAACACGTCCCAGCCAGCCCTTTGCAGACAAGGGCTGCTGCTCCGTGATCTTGAGCCTCCGAGGGGCGAGGACGCTCGGCCTGGACATAAAGCGAGTGCCCGCTCTTACAGCCGTTACACGCACTGGGTGTCTTAGGGACATGAGACGCTCTGACCGGCCTTCTCAGCTGTGTGGTGAATTTAAACGTACTCTGCTGAAACTCCTAAACAGAATCAACTTCGAGGTGGGCCTCTGGCACAGTCGTGATCAAATCATACAAAATACACGGCAACTATCCAAAACAACCTGCGGCTCACATCTGAACGGACACAACGTACCCCAGCTGGCCGGGAAGCGCTGGGCTCGCAGGGCTGCGGCCTGGCGGGCGGCCGCCCGTCGTACTGCGGAAGCGGGGTGGGGTACAGCACCGCGGGCATCTCTATGTGTATTCCGGGGAGCCCGTGGAACATGGATTTCTGATGACGATGAAGAAGAAAACACACAAAATAAAATATAACTCAGAAACTAGAATGACTCATTACGTTCTGGAGCACCTGACAGAACAATGTTTGGAGGTTGCTATGGAAACAGAAACGGGACAGAAGACAGGCAGCTTGTGGGACTTGAAGAGTTTTATCTCATCCCGTGGGACATCATTGGGTCAGATCAGGTTAGACTTTATTTTAATTTACTTACTATTTTTATTTATTAATTTTTATACTTCAGCCAGTTTTATCTGATTATATTACCTAACTATAATCTTTTCAGTTTAGCTCATCCATGCCCACCCCTGGACATCTGTCCCCCTATGTGTTCCGGAGGAGGGGAGCTGGCACAGGGGAAAAAATGAAACTTCAGTCACGACAAAGCTAAGTGGCATCGCACGTGGCTTTAGTCTGAGCCCAGCACAAAGCTTCGCACTGTTTTCTGAAGACAACCAGGCCCCGGGGAGGCTGGCCTGGCCTTCCCACGGATCGGCCCGTGGCTGGGTGGGGGCCGGAGCCAAGGAGAAGCCCTGGTTCTTCCTTCAAATACAGAGACGATCAAGATCATCTAAAACTAAATTGTCTACAGATCATCATACCCATTCCCTTCCTAAGTTAAGGTGCACAGATGAAATTTTAGAATTTGATACATTTACTAAAGCAAGACTTATTCTTTCCAGTTCTTAAGTATGTTTGAATAGGAACACTGTATTCTCCTCTCTTAAAATATAACAGCCTAAAGTAGGGAAGACACCAGCTGCAGTGGATGTGGGGTTCGAATAGACAACGCCTCACCTTCAGCACAGCCAGGAGGGCGCCCAGCTCCTCGGTCTGCGTCAGTTTCATCTTCCCACCGTTTAGAAGAGACTGTATACCTTTTAAGGCATTTTGTAACAGCTAGGGGGGGAAAAGGAGACCAAGTTAAAAGGCAAATGAAATTTGGTTGTCCAGGGATCAACTTAGTAGCACCACTTAGGATGGAGGAGGAAATGTCTTTAGATGGTGAAACAACCCTTGAGACAGGGAAGGGAAAGAACAAAAATGAAAATGAGAAAAAAAAATGAAGATCCAGAGGGGAGACCTGATGACTGATTATTTTCCAGAAGAATAGAGCGCTCTGACTGAGTAAGAGTGGTCTTACGGCACTTGTCTATAAACCAGCAGGTATAAATGGTGAGCAGGGAAAAACGAAGAGCCGTTCGGTGGGGAGAACGTGCTAGGAGCGGAACATGGCAGCAGAGGTCAGCAGTGGGGAGCCTGAATGCAGCAACCCCAGCAGCTCTCAGAGGCCAAGAAATGAAGTGGGGGAGCAGGTTTCCGGAGGGCAACTCCCACCGAGATGGGCTTTTTCGCTCAGTAACTTCTTTCCAAAATGCCGTCCTTAAGACACCTCCTCACACAGACAGCACGTAAATTGCAGCCTTGTTTGAAATAGTAAACACACTGAAAAAACTTCTACTTCCGTAGATTACCACAATGATTATATAAGAAGCTAACTCTCTGCTACATGTCAAAGTCAACAGTAAGAATGGCAAGCACTTTAAATGCTTTATTTCATATCCTCTCATAAGACCCTTCGTCCCATTTCACAGATGAGGAACATGGGGGCTCAAGAAGCAATTTTCCCAAGGTCTGCCTGCGAGAGTTAGAGAGCATGCAATACAACAACAGGTACTGAGGAGGGCCAAGAGATATTAAGCTTAAAAAGGAGAAAAATGGCAAAACAACATATTTAATATGATCATTTATATATAGAAAAAGAATCTGGGGGTATGTTGAACAATATGTTCCCAAGTGCTTGTGCCTGAGCAAAGGACCACAAGGAACTTTACCACGTAAGATCTGTAATTTTTAAAATGTGCCACTCAGAATTTAAAATATGTTAGCAAATTGTCATATTGGCATCAGATTAAAAAAAAAGATTTTATTTATTTATTATTAGAGAGGGGAATAGAGGGAGAAAGAGATTGAGAGAAACATCAATTGGCTGCCTCTGGCACACCCCTAATCAGAACCTAGGCTGTAAACTAGGCATGTGCCCTGACTGGGAATCAAACCAGTGACCTTCTGGTTTGCAGGCCCGTGCTCAATCCACTGACCTACAGCAGCCAGGGCCTGAAGCTGTATTGCTTTTATAGTCAGGAAGGGAAAAAAAAAACCAGTTTTCTTTAAAAACCTTGCATTGCGAAACAAAAACAGCTAACAAATTAAAAAAAAACATTTCTTATCATTTAAACCTGAAAGATATGATTTCAGTCTTTTCATTTATTTTTTACATATTTTACTGTTAGTCTATTACAGTTGTCCCCATTTCCCCCGCTTTGCCCTCCTCTGCCCAGCCCACCCCCCACTCCCACAGTCCATCCCCACCCTGCTGTCCGTGTCCACGGGTCATTCATGCATGTTCCGTGACTAGTCCCTTCCCCTTTCAGTCTGTTCAGGTTATCAACACTCCACTAATGCCCAGATCTCTAACAAAACTAACGCAGTGACCAGATCGAACTCTTTGGTAACAGCTTCTGCTCCACTGCTGCTTGTGGACACACCTGCAACGGTCACAGGTCAACGGCAGTCCCACCTACCATGCAGAACGTGATATCGTCCATGTCAGGCGACTTTGGAGACTGTAACGTGGTCAGGAAAGCCTGGAAGCAGATGTTCTGGTAGGGCTCCTCCAAGTACGGCTGTCCGGGCACACTGCACACACACAGAGAAGGCACCTCAGACCCTGCCTCCTCTGAAACGGGGCTTGCACAAGAGCAAGAGCTACAAGTAGCAATGACGTAGACCAATGGAGTTGGAATATACCCTTGAATGAAACTGTACGGTGGGGCACTTTGGTTAATGACTGCTCTGGGAAAGGCAGAAGACTGAAATGAACAGGAAGAAGATGGACTCCACGGGGAAAAGTCAGAGGTTTGTCATGGAAGAGGAATGGAGGGAAAAATCTTGTTTAGTTCTGCAGGTCCTGTCAGGTCAGAATCACACAGCTACACCTGCCTCCCTAGGCCCTGGACAGCGCTGCAATGCAGAGACGAAACACTGCACGTCAGTTCAAGTTCGCGCTGTGCTTCCTCTACTGCAGCAATCTACAAGTGGGCAGCTAAGGTGGCTTCCGTTTTCTTAGAAGAAATTGGCCTTGACGGACAAATCTCATCAAAGCTTCAATTCATTTGAATATATCCTTCTAAAGACTGAATAAGGTCAGAATTTATACCAGTAGAAAACAAAACCTTGACATGCTGCACATATATTACTTTAAAAATTTTTTAAATTTATTTTCTAGAGAGAGGGGAAGGAGAGGGAGACCAACATCAATGTGCGGTTGCCCCTCACATGACCCCAACCGGGGGCCTGGCCCACAACCCAGGCCTGTGCCCGAGACTGGGAATTGAACTGGCGACCCTTTGGTTTGCAGGCCTGTGCTCAATCCACTGAGCCACACCAGCCAGGGCACATATATGACTTCTACTATATTTAGGGGTAAGGTCCTAGTCTATTTTCTCATTTCTTTACGAGCAATATTAAAATTAAAAATAAATAACATAAGAGGATATTATTAGCAAAGAACACGGGAAATGCAAAGTAGGTTATTTTCCTAAGTTGGCTCTGGCTCCAGACAGCTTGAACCACCCGCAAAGGACGCAGGAATGTACTTCCCTACATCACTACAACTGGGAGATCCGGTCGGCTCCACCCACCTGAGACACAGGTTCGCCATGCAATGCACGGCCGCTCTCCGAACCTCGGGGTCGGGCTGGGCCAAGTCGCTCAACTTCACCAAGAGTCCGCCCTTGCCTAGTAAGTCTGGGAGGTACTAAAACAAAACAACAGCCAACGTTGAACAAGTAACAGCTTCTGGAAAACATTACTCATTAACAGATTTCCTTTTTTTAACTAAAGGGCAGTAGAGTAGCACAAGACCAGCTGCTAGGTACATCTTTCGGGCGGGCGTGCAAAGACACCACGAAAGACGCAGGGAAGGGTCCTCACTCCCGCCTGGGGAGGTGCTAAGGTGTCCAGTCTTGGCCGCACGGCAGAAGGGTCACAATAATAGCAGACAATGGTTAATACTCTGAGGTATTGTCGCGAGCACAGCACCAGAGGCACTGCTTCACACCCGGAGGAACGCGCCCCAGGGCGGCTGGGCTGGGACTGCTCTGGCTCAACAGAGCCAATCGCAGGGCAGGAGCCTGGAAGAAGGCCTGTGGGTCGGAACCTGGCCCCGAGCCCTTCAACCAACAAAGACGAAGACAAAACAGACAGACAGAACCCCAGAACACAGTTTACGCCACCTTCTGGCACTTGGAGCCGTTGCCGTACACCAGCGCCGCCAGGGCCTGGAGCACTTTCACGTGCGTCCAGCAGCTGCACTGCCGGAGGGCGGACGTCGCGTAGGCCAGCAGGAAGTCCAGGTTCTGCTCATCTACGATCACCTGCAGACAGAGGGGAAAGTGCACACGGCCGGACTTCAGAAGTTTTTATCCTTTTCAGACACGCACGCTCATCTGAATTAAGCTGTGTGGCGGGTCTGTCTCTCTTGTGTCAAAAAGCTCAGCTCTAAAGGCCTTGAAAGTCGGGGCCTCCTTACCCCCCGGGGCCGCGTCCACTTCTCCCCTGCACTCCCCCCACTCCGAGGAGATCCCGGCAAATTCCTCATCACTTTTCCCCGAACCACCCAGACACTGGCGGCCACAAACAGACAGACAGGTGAAGACTCAATCACTGAAATTTCTTAATTCAACTAAATTGCCTTACATGTCGTAAATGCTCAACCAACACATTGTGAGTGAATGTCTACTAAATAGCTACTAATTTCCCCCATAATGCGGCGAATACAACACGGAGAGATGGCGCGTCCCTGCGCCCCAGTCATTTGTAATCTCCGTGGGAAAGGGCAGGCTAATCCCAACAGCAGCTCACGGACAATTGAGATGAACTGTCATCGAATGCTAGAAACTTGCTTAAGGGCTGGAGATGTCACAGGTAATTAGAAACGATTCCAACTGCCAGTGCGACGAAGGTGATACACCTGAGAACAGGAAACATCCAGAAGCTACCACTTCAGTCTGAACGAGTCCGAACTTGAAAACAGCCTCACTCCGTTTGTGAAGTCACACGCAGCAGACACTGCTGGGTGCCCACCTCTCCCACGGGGGACCCGAGGGTAAACCCCGGTTAGTCTAAGAGAGCGGCTCTCTACCAGGGGCTGTCTTGTCCCCGTGGGGCCATCTGGCGGCATCGGGAGACATTTTTGATAGTCACGACCGGAGGGACGCTACTGGCGTCCAGTGGGTAGAGGCCGAGGATTCTGCTGAACCCCCTGCAGCGCACAGGACAGCCCCTCACAACGAAGAATGATCTAGCCAAACAGCAGCGGGGCCGAGGCTGAGAAACCCTGCAGTCGTCAAGGGAGCTGGAGCCCTCCAGGGGTCCTGCTGTCCTGACCGAGATGGTGCTGACGGTCCTCAGACATCCTGCAGCCAAACATGGCGGGGGGGGTGCTGCAGGAGGGTCTGTGGGACAAACTTCCCCATTCTTTAATCAAAGGGACACAAAACCAGCAGTTCTTCTGCTTCTGCTCGGTGTCATTTACGTATTTTGCGTGGGCTGCCTGGGGTGGAGCAGCCGCGCCACGACCCTGCGAGATGCTGGCTGAGCACAGCCCGTGCACAGTGGGTGGCAGCGCGGGAAGGGGCCAGGAACCCTCTCGTCTGTACGGGCCCTCACAGCTGCCTCCCGCGGGGCATCACTACGAACAACTGTTCAGCTGCGCTGGGTTGGCTTTTCCGTTTCTTGGGGCCAACAGCCCCCTAAATAACACAATGCTAATTGGTAAAGTTTGTGTGAACTGCATTTATATACTCACGTGCTATCTTAAAATAACAGCCTTAGTGGTAGTTTTTTAAGTATTTCTAAAAAGATAACAGATTTACTTAGCAAGCTGGAAAAGATTCTGGAGAGAAGGGAGCAATAGCACAAACCTCGATATAAATAAAAAGGGTCTTTTTATCCAGCATCCCCTTGCCCCCAAGCTACACCTCTTGTTTTATAAAGACCAGAAGGAGACAACTAATGGCAGCTTTGGGAAAGAGGAAAAAATATTGGCAGGAAAGGGGTAGGGGATTATTTCGACTCATTCCTAGATACATCTTGGTCAAATGCATCTTCCATGAAAAATTCTAAGACCTGGGAGCTAAATGATACTGGTTTCTTTAGAATACCGCTAATGAAGAAACTTCTAGAATTGTGCAGAATATTTTTTTTTGGTCAGAGTTATATTTGTTTTAATATCATTCTTAGTGGGCATTTCCTTTTTCTTTAGCTTCTCAAAAGACCACCCTACCATTCCTATCACAGATGTATTGGGTTGGCCAAAAAGTTTGTTTGTTTTCCGTAAGATGGCTCTAGTAGCACTTAAATGTCTTTAACTTCTTCATTCAAAACAATTTTGTTAGAATGTATTGTGACAGCTGTCATATCAGCATGCATTTAAAAAAACTTATCAAAATTGGTGATTTTGTGTAGCCATTTTAATATTGAAGATGGAGGAAAATAAGCAACATTTTTGGCATATTATGCTTTATTATTTCAAGAAAGGGAAAAACACAACTGAAATGGAAAAAAAAAGACTTGTGCAGCGTATGGAGAAGGTACCGTGACTGACTGAACGTGTCAAAAGTGGTTTGCGAAGTTTCATGCTGGAGATATCTCGCCAGACGGTGCTCCACGGTCAGGTGGACCAGTCGAAGTTGATGGTGATCAAATCGAGACATTAACCGAGAACAATCACCATCATACCGTGTGGGAGAGCGCCAACACACTCAAAATACCCAAGTCAATAAAGCTATTGGTGAAAATGAAAAATGTGTCTTTGACTTACAGGAAAAACTAAATGGCCTTTTTGGCAAACCCAATATTCCAAAGGTACTTAGTGATCCTCAAAGATCATACCCTGAATTCCAAAGTTTCATCAACAGTTACCTGTAACGTGTTAAGTAAATGGTGGATAAGCTGAGACACTTTGCTCACGAGATGGTTCTGACCGAGAGGCACTAGCCGACAAGCGTGGACGAGAAGAGTGCTGACCTCCTACGGAAACAAAAACGACAGAAAAAAGGTGACTCGCCTACTAGTCAAGGGAAGACCCTCCCGCCCCCAAAACACAGGCAGATAGGAAAATAACAGTGAATGGTAACACTCCAAATAGGGAAGGGTGAAATTTGAGGTAGAAAATGACATCACAAAAACACGATGTGCTGAAAAAATGAATCATATAGTTTGTGTGAGGCTAAAGACCCCAGAGTCTCTGTACAGGTAGAAGCAGTGCAACTAAAGAACCAAAGAAAGGCTTCTATAATATGAAAGCACACCCTGAAGTTCAAAATACCAAAGAGTAGCAAACCAGATTCTCAATGCCACCGGGAAAATCGGAAATGACGCTTGCGTGAATTCAATGTAACATTAGGGAATTCTAAAAAAATAAATTGCACTATTCATTCATCTACTGACGTTTATTGACTATAAAGGCTCTGAGCACCTATGATGTGCCAGGTAGGAAGCTGGGTCTTTGTGCTCCAAAGGTGAAAAACATACTTCCGAACCCTCAAAAGTTCACAATCTAATGAGTGAGAAACACTCACAAATAGTTAACGTGAACTAACTGCTGAAAGAATTAAGTACAAAGTCTGGACACAGAGTAATTAGGGGGGGTCTTGTGGAAGTGACTTTGAGCAGAATCTGGAATGATTTGCAGGATGAGTGAAAATCTACAGACAGATAAGGCGCTGAAAGGCACTGCAGGCAAAGGGAACAGAATGTGCCCTGGTCAGAGTGGCTCAGTTGGTTGGAGCATCATCCCGTAACGGAAAGGTGGAGGGTTCGATTCCTGGTCAGGGCACATATCTAGGTTATGGATTCAATCTCTGATATGGTCATGTACAGGAGGCAACCAACTGATGCTTCTTTCTCACATGAATGTTTCTCTCTTTCCCTTCCTCTTTTTCTACACAAGCAATGAAAAAAAAATGTCCTTCGGGTGAGGATGAAAATAATTTTTTAAAAAGGGGAATAAAGGGCAAAGACTTGGAATACTAGTGGAGTGAAACACCAGCAGGTGTGTGAGGAACAGTACATTGTAAAGGACCGCATACAGGGCACAAGAGAAGAGGCAACAGGACAGGACACAGGAAAGGCACATAGTTTTGGTGCAAAAAAAGCACATTATACAAATAAAAAGTCCCATCCCTAACTGCTCCTTAATCCCACTCTGCTTCCTGGTGACACAAACTATTCTTCTATTGTCAATTCTTTGTATCTATGAATGTACATACATTTGAAACCTCCCCACCCTGTATCGGTCTCACACTGTATGAACTGTTCTGGAACTGGCTTTGACCATTTACCAATATGTACTGAGCTATTGTAATGAGATCTCTTCCCCACGAAAGAAAAGCTCACTCTGGCAGCAGAGCAAAGAATGGTTTGGAGAAGAGCTGGCCTGGAGGCAGGCAGTGAGGTAGAGAAGCCAAGTGCAATGGTCCAAGAAAGTCACCTGGCCTGGAGGGCCTAAGGCACTGGCAATGGGAAAACAGAGGAGGAGACGGACTGAGATACACTGATGAGACAGATTGTCAAGAATCCGGAATGGACAGGATCTGGAGGGCAGGGACGAGGAAGAAACGGTTTGTGCCTGCGTGACTTGGCAGACAGTGCGTGTGCATGTTTGCGTGTGTTGGGGAACAGGGCCAGCTGGGAGATAATGTACTCATTCTTAGGAACTGTCAAGTTTGAAGCACCTGTGAACACCACAGGCAGTAATAGGATGGGTAAAGAGTTCAGGGAATTCAGTAAGTAGTATCCAAGACCTGATGTGCGTGAAGAATACCACTGACACACTTCTAAAGAGGAGGCAGAGAGGGCAGCCTAGCGTGAAGGAACAGAAAACCACAGGGAATTTTTGGCAGACTTGGGTTCCAATGCTAGCCCTCCCTTTGCCAGCAACGGGGCATTGGATCTTCATGAGTCTCCATGTGTTTATCAGTAAAATGGACCTAATGATAGCCACACTCTATATAAAGTTCCGGGAGCCGTGCACGGCAAAGCACAATACGTGATCCATGTACCATGTCCTCAATAAATAGTAGTAGTGAATTTTATATACGGAATATTCTGGATGCAGGGAGTGAGGCGGGAAAGGGCGCAGGGGGAGTGGAAAGTGGAACCAGAGATGACACATGCGTGGGTATCAGAGCAGAAGTCAGCAAGTTGGGTTTTGAAAGATGCAAGTTCGTAAAGCACTTCACAGAGACTTCCAGATGGAGGAAAGAGGATTTGTCACGGTCGGGAGGTGCAAACCAGCCTGGAATTAAGGAATTCGCAGTTGGGGTGAGAAAAGCCCCGGAGAGGCAGGCTGGGGCTACGAGCTAGGGCCCCTGCGGGGTGGGGGTGGGGCCGGGGCCGGGCCAGCAGATGCTCCTGGAGTCCCCTCCGCGGGACACCCCGCCTACCTCCGGGGCCACGCCGCCGCCCTCGCTGTAGTTCTCGGAGATGAGCTGGTCTAAGAGCAGGTGGATCTCGGTGCGGGAGGAGCTGCTGTCATCCGGGCGCAAGGCGCAGAGCCTGGCCGACAGGCGGCGGAACCCAGTGCCCAGCTCTCGGGGTAGCTCCCGCGGCGCCTCTCGCGGCGACCCGCCCAGCAGGGAGCTGGCGACCTGCACCGTCGCCATCTTTCCTACGTTGAACAGCGTGGGGGGGGGAATACTTCCGGGACATCCCCGACTCCACGCGCCAGTCCCGGAAATGCTTTATTTGGGCCAGGATCCGAGGCGACTGCGTTCCAAGACTTTGGGGGGGGAACGGCTCCTGAGACCGGTACCCCGCGAATACCCGTTAGAACTTCGCTTGGAGACCTTGTCGCCGCCCACCTCTCCCTGAGCCCTGCCTGGGAGGTGGAGACTGTCTGTCCTCCCGGGAAGTTTGTCCCGGGGCGGAGCTGACTTTCCTCTTGAGTCCTAGCGTTTCGGATTTGGGCTGGAGTTGGAGACGGGCTGCCTTGGATGGCAGTGGCAGAGGCTGCTAGTTGTACTACCTTCCTCTACTTGGAATCACAACCCCTGTTTTGTTTTGTTTTTTCTCCCCAAGCACAATCACTCCGAATAAAGGTTACCTTCCCCAGTATTCCTTGTAGCAGGCTGTGAATCCTCGTGTGGATCTTGAGAAAACTCGCCACGCGAGAACAGTAATTTGGGAGTTCACACTGAACCATGTGAAATGTTACCTGCCTTATGGGGGACCTGGTTGAGATTGGACACCCTCAAGATTTCCTGAAATCTTAAAAGCAAAATGCTGGGGGTGGGGGTGGGGAGGAAACATAGCCATTTAAAAATCTGAACAGTTTTCGGTTACCCAAGAGGTAAAGCCTTGAAATTTCCATTTGGGCAGACTGGGAAAACCCCTCAGTTGTGCAAATATAAAGCAAATTCTCACCCGTGACTCTCAGGGAAAACCTCGAAGTCACCTGAATGTACATGTTTAATCCTGAGAATAAAGCACTTCTGTGTAGCGATGATAATTGGGCATATGCTTTAGAAGAGCTAATCATCTGAAGACTTTGGGCTTCCTTGGGGAGAAATACTTATTTTTGGTTTGACTTTAGATTTCATTATGCTTGCATATAGTTGTTTACTTTGGTGATGTGTGCATACGTACGTTATGCATGTATATGTATTTGTGATATTTAAGCATTTGCTCAGAGATCAGGAGCTGAGACCTAGTCCCTGCTGTTTTTAGTCTGAGTTCCCCTAAAACAGGGCCTCGGACGAGGTTCGCATGTGAGTGATTCACTCGGGAATGAACATGGAAGAATGAATCAATGCAAATAGGTGCTCTTAAGTTGGCCATCACGAGAGGTGATTGCTCACTCCTTAGGACTTCCTGCGAGGCCTTTCTGAGTGCTCTCAGAATCCCCCTCCCGAGGAATAAAAGGGGAAACCACATATCTGTAAGTCTTTGACCTCTGTGGTCAATGGCTACCCCACCAAGCATAGATTCTTCAGTGCTTCGGAGTTGAGCATGCATCGGGGTGTGACGGTTTCTGAGGGAGTCTCTTCTGTGAATAGTGGAGGAAGCCCTGACGCAAAAGTGAGAGGGGTAGAGTACTAGGCTCCAAGTTCAAGGCACGGCTGGCCAAGTTTTCCTGTACCCGTCTGGTGGATGCCTGAGATAAACTGGTTGCTGTAGCAATGATTCCAATAGGACGGTAAAGGGGAGAGTGTTTGAAGGAGTGCAGATGAGACGTCCAACCCACTGGGCTAGAAGGATATCCGGCCTAGTTGCCACCCATGGAGGTGGCATGGAAGAGACGGTGGAAGGGATTTGGATTTGGCGTGGCTCATCTTAGGTTGCAATTGAGACTCTGACACTTACCTGCTATATGACTTTGAACCAATTACTTAATTTTGCCAAACCTCAGTGTCCTTATTTGAAAAAGGGTAATGATAATAAACATAGCTACGAGGTGGTTGTCAGGGTAAGTTGGATGATGCTTGTGGGGAATAGAACACCTTGTTATATAGCAAGAGCTGAACAAATGTCATCTGTCCCTCACTTTCTCCTTTTCCTCCTTCCCCTCACCCCTGCCCAAATAACTCAGGTAGTGTGGGTACTTTTAACCATGCCGATTTATTTTTTTATTCTTTTTCATGCTGATTTTTTAAAGAGAAACAGATTTTTTCCCTCCCCCACCACATTCCTTGGAATCTCCATCCACAGACTCCTGTGTTCATCAGTCTTCTTGGGCAAGGAGCTCCAAACAGATGCATCTTTGAAGATAGGAACTCCAAGAAGGGGTGAGGAATTAGAAAGGGGTGACCCTTAAGATAAGTCTTCATCTGAAAAATGGACAAAAATTATGCATTAGACCTGACGTTCTAGGGACCCAACGTCACACTGTTGAGAGGCGACAGTTCAAGTTCTGGAAACCAGTAAGCACCTACCAGGAGCCAGTAAGGCTGAAAAACACCCTAAGGATTGTGGGTGGGTGGGACAGACAATATATTCTGAACGCAAGTGGGTTGTTTTTAAAGTATATGTTGATTCTATTGTACTCAGTACAACTTAATTTATAATCAAAACTGAATCACAGTAGCTTTTATGATTTTTTTCTTTTAATGGCTACTGAAAATAAAGAAATGATTATGTGAAGACCCTGAGATATTTTTGACAGGAAAGGGGTTTTCATAGGTAAATAAGGCAATGTACATTAAAGGCTTAAAGTGAGCATATTCTTTGGTCATTAATTACACTCCTTAGAATTTATCTGAACAAAAATTAATAAGGGCATGTCCACCAATTTAACATTCATTACAACCATATTAATACTATAAAATGAGCAATGTATTACATTTGTATTAACTGAAGTTGCTAAGTATATGAGGACTTCCATAAGGCTGCTAAAGTGGATTGCATAGAATAGGGGTGACGAACTCATTTTCACTGGGGGCCACATCAGTCTCGCAGTTGCCTTCAAAGGACCAAAATAATCGTAGGACTGTATAAATGTAACTACTCCTTAGCTGTTAAGGAGTTGAAATTACGTTCAGCCCTTTGAAGGCAACTGCGAGGCTGATGTGGCCCCTGGTGAAAACGAGTTTGACACCCTTGGCACGGAAGCATTGGTGTTGATAGTAAAAATTGTTCACTACCTCTTTCTAAGTGAAATAATGAAGAAATCACACATTATCATAGTCTATATGAATATTATATATCTGCCCTGGCTGGCGTAGCTCAGTGGATTGAGCGCGGGCTGAGAACCACAATGTCGCAGGTTTGATTCCCAGTCAGGGTACATGCATGGGTTGCAGTCCATGACCCCCAGCAACCACACATTGATGTTTTTTTTTTCTCTTTCCCTCTATTCCATCTCTAAAGATGAATAAATAAAAATATATTTTTTGAGATTTTATTTATTTTTTTTAGAGAGGGAAGGGAGAGAGAAAGAGAGAGAGAGAGAAACATCAATATGCAGTTACTGGGGGTCATGGCCTGCAACCCAGGCATGTGCCCTGGCTGGGAATCGAACCTGCAACACTTTGGTTCGCAGCCCGTGCTCAATCCACTGAGCTATGCCAGCCAGGGCAATAAATTAAAATCTTTAAAAATAAAAAAATACTGCATATCTATGTGTGTTCAAAGTATTCACCAAAGTGTTAAGCAGGCAGCATTTTGGGATTATGGGTGATTTTGATCTTCTTTTTGATTAAGTACTCTGATTTCTCTCCAGGATATACTTGGGTTACTAAATTATTTTAAGGATTTGGAAACCACTGTCCTGCAATAGATGCTTCTTATTTGGGGGAAGTGTGGGTGAAGAGGGCGAGACCACAGAGAGACAGACTTCTGTGCGTGCGTTTCTGCAAAGTCCCACCAGGGCCACGTGCACAGCCTGCCTGGCTGGGACAAGGTTGGAGGCAGCAAGAAAGGGCCTGATGCATTTACCTGTGCCTAGTCTTCAGCACAGATGTGGCCACAGCCATTGCTGACACAGCGCTCCCCCGGGTCACAGTCCCAGTTTCCGCTGCAGAGCTCCACGCAGGTGCCTGCATTAGAACAGAGCAGCTGAGTACCGTCGTGCTGGGGGTGCCGGTGCTCGAGAAGACAGCCCTTGTTTAAGGAGCCAGCGCCACTCTTTCCCTTCCAGTTCAATACACAGTGTCACTGCAATGACTCCCCGCAGAACAATATTCATTAACATCTTATATATTTTGTTTAAGAACAACACATTCACATAATCCCAATAAAGCAAGACCTACTTTAAAGACATGTAAGAAGGGGACCTGGCGGGATGTGTACCATGTATTGGGTCCGTCAAAAAGCCTGGTTAGTGTTTTCCATAAAATAAAGCACACATTTTCCACTTGCGCCAATAACCTTATTGATTTGAATATTTTGAGTATGTCGGCTATCTCCCATTATTGGCTCCTAGTGGGTAGAGGCTGCTAAACATCTTCCAATGCATAGGACAGCCCCACAGCAAGGAAGTATTTGGCGAAAATGTCAATGGTACCGAGAAACTTCGCAAACCACTTTTGGCACTTCTGTCAGCCACAGGGCCTTCTCCATACACGGCACAAATCTTTTTTTTTTTGCATTTCAGTTGTGTTTTTACCTTTCTTGAAATAATAATACACTGAAAATGTTGCGCATTTTTCCACTTTCAATATTCAAATGACTGCACAGAAATTCACCCATTTTGATAAGTTTTTGTTTTAAAAATGCACACTGATATGATAGCTGTCATGATACAATCTAACAAAATTGTTTTGAATGAAGTCGAAGATGATTAAGCACTACTAGAGCCATTGTACAAAAAAAAAAAAAAAACCCGAATTTTTTGGCCAACCCAATACTTGCAGACCTGAGAGAAAAGCAGCACCAAGCCGCCATGTTGCTATTAGCTGTCGCTGATTTACAGTGAGAGGGTTAAAGACTTCTCGTCCCCATGCATGGCAGCTTGGGTACCATTATCTGTTCATGTCTTACTATGTATAAGGCACAAAAGTTATTCAAGGAATACAAAGATGTAGCCTCGGCTGGCGTAGCTCAGTGGATTGAGCACAGGCTGTGAACCAAAGCATCGCAGGTTCGATTCCCAGTCAGGGCACATGCCTGGGTTGCAGGCCAGGTCCTCAGCAACCGCACGTTGATGTTTCTCTCTCTCTCTCTTTCTCCCTCCCTTCCCTCTCTAAAAATAAATAAATAAAATCTTAAAAAAAAGAAATACAAAGATGTAAGAGAGGGTCATTACCTTGAAGCAGCTTAGAGTCTGACAATGGAAATAAGACTCATGTTTAAAGTACTAAGAACACAGCAGTTTGTGACAAGTGTCCTTAGGTGTGTCCAAAGGACGACAGGGGCTCCTCGAAGACAGAAGACAGTACTCGCAAGGAGAATCTTGAAGTACAGGACTTTGTAAAAGACAGAATCAAATGGGGTGGTGTGAGAAGAGAGAGAATGACTAGCCAAAGGTCACAAAGGGACAGCGCAACGGGGCTCAGACTAGGGAGAGGTGCGTGCGGGGGCTTGGACGCAACATTCAGGAGGCACTCGCACAACCTGGAGAATGAGTAACTCCTTAAGTTTTGTGCCCTGGGCGCCTCACCTGCCTCACTCCTCACCCTGAGATACGGGGACGAGGGGAGGAGTGGCAAAAGGGAGGCTGGATAAGCGTGAGGAAATGTTTGGAAGTTAAGCAGGAAACGTAGGCAGGGAGAAACGTTTACAGGGGATGATGCATCCTGACTACCTGGGGAGTTTGGGTTTTATTTGGCAGGCCAGGAGAGGGATATGGTTACTGTTTCCTTAGGAAGGTTATTCTGGTGTCAGCGTGCAGAAGGAACCAGGATTCGGCAAACACTTCAACCTCAGGAGGAAGAGGGGGCAGGGAGAGCTGCCGAGAAGTTTTGCGCGGGCTCCGGCGTGGGGTACCGCAGTGAGCCAGGGGGCGATGGGAAGGAAGGAACACATGAAAGAGACCATTTCAAAGAATCTATTTGGCAACCAGTTGAATGTAGCAAGAGGAGAGAAGAGGAGAGCAGAGAAGAGAGAGGGGTGAGTGTTGAATCCAATGGCCTTTAGGGAGAAGAGAGAGATACAGCGAAGAGAATCCAGGAGAGACGAGGGTTGAGGGTTGATGGAGTGGCGGAAACTGTCAGGCGCCATGGAGGTTAAAGACGCCGGCTACTCAGGAGAGTCGAGACTGTTGTCAACAGGACCCGGGAGAGAAGTTCCAGCAGAGGGAGGGGGGCAGCTGCGGAGACTCCAGTCCGTCTTCCAGGGGCTAGGGGTTGAAGTACAGGGAAGTGAGGGCAGAGAATTAAGATTCCTTCTTGGAGTTGAGGACAGCGATGGTAAAAGGGAAAGAAGAGAGGGAGGCGATGAGTATTTAACATAATTAAGAAAGTGCTTTCTCTGGACAATCCCACTGATTTGTATCAAGCGATGAAGAGACTGGTGGAGAGAGAGATGCGGGGAGGAGGGGTGAGGCTGGTGAGGGGCCAGAAGAGGAGTGGAGGGGGGTCCAGGTGGTGGGGGGGTGACCCGGGAAAGGAGGGGGAGCGAGTGGAGGCAGAAAGAGGGATGCTGCGGTCCAGGCGGGTCCCTGCAACGACTCCTTGACTAGAATATCTACCTTCTTATTTCCTCCCCTCCTCCTCCTGCAAACACCGAGCTCCGACGTCCTACTTTCTGGCTCTGTCGTTTGAGGAGAACGGGGCTGCCCTCTGCCTGGACTCACCCAGCAGCTGACGCGCTATCACCGCAGCCTGGAACTCCTGCACCTCCAGGCTGAGGATGATGACGGCCATGAGGAGGAGGAAACCTGCCAACTTCATGGTGCTGTTGGGAGTCTCCGGTGAAAATGCAGCAGCAGGGCTGACCACAGCTGAAATGTGTGCACTTCCGCCCACTGAGCTGAAATGCAAGGCCAGGGGTGGTGCTGGCGACTGCGGAGCCAGAGCCCTGCCCAGAGACTGATAATCCTTCAAGACACACACTACGTGTCCCCTGGGTTTTGCCACGTTGTTGCCTAAGCAAGTCTCTGAGCCAACGGAACACCCTCCTCTGATTGACAAATAAAACTCCTAAACCAGGAAAGACATGGGTGACTGAGATGGAGCAAGGGGGGCGGTGTGAGGGCGGGGTGGGCATTAACTTTGTGATGTGCTTTCATTCACGCATTCACTTTTCAACACAATTCTTGAACCTTTTGGCCCGGCACATGCTAGGCGTGAGGAGTAGGTCCTTACAGAAGTTACAGCCTCGGAACTGGGTGCTGGCTAGGGAGGGACAGTCCATTCTCCCACTTCTCCCCTCAGAGTTCCGAGCCCAGCGCCTCAGGTGTGCAGGGCAGGCAGAGGCTGCAGCAGAGCCAGCCGGTGCGCGTTCCCAAGTCGCCTGCGGGGGGTGGGGAGGTGACCTTAGTCTCCCTCTGGCTTGGCCTTGAGGCTGGACAGTAAGAAGCTAGGAAAGGTCCTGGGCAAACGGAATACGGAAACTGAGACAAGAACATTAAATAAGACCAAAAAATTTGAACCACTCACCGCCAGCTGGTGAATCGTAAGATCTTATCTTCCCCAACCAAGGATACCTGAGAGCAAATGGTTTATACCTCTCCCCCCTGCAACAAGAGAACACAACGCTTACATCTCCCTGGTCTGGGAAATAAGAGAGCAGAGACCCAACTAATGCCATTTGCGCTAAACCCAAGGACAGAGGAAGTCAGAGGAACGAGTAACAAAAATCCCACGAAAGCCAGACAGACCCAAGATAAAAAACACTGAAGCAGACCAGAGAATAATCCCAACCCCTGCCCCCAATAAGTTCATTTGGATGCATCAGCATATTCAAAACGCCCCTGGAAAGCTAATGAATGTTCTGCTGAAACCCTCCCCTAAGACTCTCAGGAGAGGGAGAGCGATAAAAACCGTCCCGACAGAGACCAGGTGTGGCCCCTTCTAGAGCACACCCCTGTCCCTTCCCGGGTGTGAACTTTTTACTTCCTTCTAAATGCTAAGGGGCCCCCACGAGACTTGCAACTGGGGGAGCAGCATGGGCAGTGGCCGCTCATCCCGGGTACCCCCCCTTCCTGTCTCCAAGGCCCCCCCTTTCTCTGACTTCCCTGTGAGCTGACAGCAGCCCCACCCTGGCGCACCCACTTTCTATAACTTTGTTTCCAGGAGCCAAAGCAGAGCCATTTAGCGAGGGCTGGGGACGGCGCCAGTTCTAGGCAAGTGACTCACACCTCAGTGTCGTGTGTCTGTCACAGATCTCTGTGAGGTCGGTGTTCCTAATCCCAATTTACAGAAACCGGGGGTCTGGGAATTTGGGTAATTTATACACGACCCCAGAGGTAGGAACGGGTGGCCATAGAATCCAAACGATGTCAGCTCACTGCTCCTGCCCAGTCCCCGTGGGGCCAACAGCCGGTTCACCCACAAACCGGGATAACGACGACATCCCCAGCAAGAGCTGCCCCAGTGCGAGCCCCCGTGGCCTCCTCACCATGGGGCTGTGTGGGTCCTGACTGGGGGAAGGGAGGGGGATTGGTGGAGAAAGCCCAGCCAGCCAGCCAGAGTCAAGGAGACCCTCTAGGGCAGAGCTTACTCGCCCCATTGGGCCTCTCAGGGGACAGGAAAAGGCGGGTTGAAGCAGGAAGAAGTGGTCCCAAGGGGGGAGGGTGACCTCGAATAAGTCCAATGCAGCCAGTGGCTGTTACAGCACTCACACACTTGTAGCACTCTATGCAAAGATGCTGGGTGTTGTTGTTGTTGTTATTATTATAGTTTGACTGGTTTGCAGGAAACCGCACGACAATGTGGACAGCGCCCCCTCATAATGACTTCACTGAGGGAGGCAGTGTGGTGCACTAGAAAGTATTCTTTGGAGGTTAAGAGCATTCTAGTCATTTAATAACTACCCGATGTGTGATAAGCAAATAAGCTCTTTGAAACCCAGTTCCCAAGCACGTGGAGTAAGAGTAATAATGTTTACAAGAAGATGGTATGGAGATTAAATGAGAAAGTTTGAGATTTACAGAGAATTCCACCTCACCTCTAGCTCGACCTGCCATGTAGGTCATGCACTGGGCAGTAACCGCCAGCAGGGGGCGCAACAGGGCTAACGCCGGTCCAGGCTTTTCTCCTGCGCCAGGAGCTCAGGTTCTGCTGTTCCTGGAGGGAGAGGACACCACTCTTTAAGTGCAAATGGGGGACACCGTTAGGTATGACAGCCTCCTGCGGTCACTATTTACAGTGTGATCCACGTGACTTAGAGAAAGACGATAGAAAGGAATCAGGGCACGGTGGGCAAAAGAAAAGAAAGCATTTGATTCACTCCTCAGCTTCCTCATCTGTAAGATAGAGGTCTCATAATGAAGGCTCTCAAGAGTCAATGAAATAATGTATTTGGAAAGACCTGGCACAGACAGGTCTCCGAATATGTGTTTTCCACTCTCCTCCCTCTCTGTGGTGCCAACTCATTGCAAAGGGCTATTGAAACATTCCCTCAAAACAAATAAATGTTTCATAAACACAATTGAAATTGTTTTTAAAATATATGTGACTTAAAATAAAAATAAAAAAGGAAGAAGAAAAAGTATGTGATTTAAAAGCAAAAACTCATAACAGTATATCATTGTCAAATAACTTAAAATATATTCAGCATTTTAAGGTTTGTCAAACTTTTTGTGTATAAAGTGCATTCTCACAAAATTGGCAATTCTCAGCAAACTGGCAATATATCTTTGGATAAAAAAAAATGCATAACCTTTGAGCCAGCAGTGACGTTTCTTAGAACATTTCCTAAGGAAATAATCAAGGGTGAATGGAAATACTTAGTTCCAAGGGTGTCCTTTGATAGCAAAATACTAGAGACACTTAAGTGTCCATTGGTCAAAAATTAGTAAGCAAAATATGGCATATCCACCATGACGAGGCTCTGAAGCCTTTGAGAAAACAGTGGAGTTGTAGCAGCACATACATTGTCCTGGGAGGCTGTTCACTACTTGTTACTGAGTGTAAAAAAGAGAAAAGTTTTAAAAATGTTTGTGGAGTGTGATGCAGTGATTATTTTGTACCACACATCCTGAAGAAATATATATATCTATATATCTAGATATCTATATAGATATCTAGATATATAGAGGATATATATATACACACACACATGAACATGTAATTATATTTATCTCCTGGTGATGAGATTCTGGGCGCTTTTTCCCATCAATTTGTTCTGTAGCTTCTGACTTTTCTAAAATGAGTACATATTCCTCTAAAAAGATGAAGCATTTTTTTTTCCAGGAGTCTCATACCTGAAAACCCTGGGACAAAGGGCCGCAAGGCCAGGCTTTCCCTCGGGAAGGCAGGAGCAGAGGGAAACCTCGGGCATCCGGGTGTGTTTCTGCCACATTCCTGGGCGAGTGCACAGGTGTGAGAGTTCAGAGAGCGCCCGACTCCTCATTCTCCCTGGAAGGAAGGGTGGGAGGAAGTCAAGATTTACCCGCCGGGGGAATGGGGTGTGGGGACCTGGTCAAAGAGGTGAAGGAAGTAAGTACCAATCGGTAGTTACAGAATAAACATGGGGACCGAAAGCACAGCACAGGAAAAACAAACAGCAATATTGCAGTAACTACGCACGGTGCCATGTGGATTCTGGAAATATCGGGGGAACACTTTGTAAAATGCATGATTGTCTAATCACTATGCTGTATGCTTGAAGCCAATACAAAATAATACTGAAAGTAAACTGTAATTAAAAAATTCTTTGAAAAGTCAATGTTTCCCCAGCTGGTGTGGCTCAGTGGATCGAGCACCAGCCTGTGAACCAAAGGGCCACCGGTTCCATTCCTGGTCAGGGCACATGCCTGGGTTACGGGCCGGATCCCCAGTTGGGGGCACATGAGAGGCAACCACATGTTGATGTTTCTCTCCCTCCCTTCTCCTCTCTCTAAAAATAAATAAAATCTTTAAAAAAAAGAAGTCAATTAAAAAAAATTTTTTTTAAAAGACGTACCTACATATTTGAACAGTGGGGGAGCAGACGTGACCACGGCCCTTCCTGACACGCTGTTTCCTGGCCCACGTCCTGCCCGCTCTGCACCGGTGCTCACAGATGCCTCGTGAGAAGAAAACTAGTCACGTGCTTTTAAGTCTCACAATTAAAGAATAAACTTTAAAAATGCCTTTACAGTATCATCAAAACCATCAATTACCTAAGTGTAAATCTAACAAAATAGATTTAGAAAACTGCATGTCATTACCAAGAAACACTTTAAAAGTATCTTAATAAACAGTGATTGGTGATTACTGGGAGGAGGGGGTCTCAGGGGGCCAAATGGTAATGGGAAAAAAATACAATAAAGATTACATTAAAAAAATCAAAAAACGCAGAGTGAAATGCCAAGTCCATGCATCAGAAGACTCCCGATCGTGAAGATGTCAGTTTCCCCCAAACTGAAATTTAACATCATTCCAATTAAAATCTGAAGGATGTGTAATGAAAAGTTACACACTGATTCTAAACCTTACACAAAAGTTCTAAAAAATCAAGATAATCAAGACAATCTTTTTTCTTCCTGTTTTTTAAACTGACAGTTGACAGGCAGTATTAATCAGTTTCAGACACATGACACACTGATTGAACATTCACAGAGCTTCCAGAATGTTCACCAGAACCGAGATGATCCACAACACAGTTGTCAGGGGCTCGGGGTGGGGAGGGGGAGGGGGAGGAAGAAGAAGAGGAGATGAGCTAATTTCATTGTGACTCTTACTTACAGGAGGACACAGATAATAATCCACGAAAGGAAGGGAGCAAGGGCAGGACTGAGAGGGCTCAGTATAAACGAACCAGCAGCACAAGAATAGAAATCTTTCCAAATACAAAACATGTGGTAAGAGAGAGACAGGGCGATAGACCACACAAATGAAATCCGAAAGACGACATATCTAATAAAGAAGGAACCATAACAGTAAGTAATAAAAGAAAAGGTAAGAATGGGCTGTCCTTTTTGGCACCCGAGGGTCATGTCACAAGGAGCACAGAAAAGGGGACTAACCTGTCCCACACTCTGCCACACGCTTGCTGGGTGGCCTTTACAGCCGGTCATTTCGCAGCCCTCGGCCCTCAGTCTTTGTAACCCTAGAGGACTGGACCAGGAGGTCCGCCGGGTCCTTCCCGGCTGCCACAGACCCCGTTCTGCGTCCTGCAGACCACAGCTGGCGGTGCTCTGATTCTGCCTCTGAGCCCTGTTCTGACCCACGGGAGGGGGCGTTCCGACAGGGGGTGCTACAGAGGAGACCTGGCTCTGGGTCGCTCCCACTGCACTCCAGGCCAAACCCGACATTTCCTCTGTCCTCGAGACAATACCCCACCTCTGCTTTGGGCTTTAGAGAGCTGATGCACTGACTACTCTCAGCCACACCACGATGCTAGGGAAATAGACACGAGGCCCATTTTGGGTGAAAAGGCCACGGCTCAGAGAGGGAAAGAGAGAATCTTCAGCCCTTCCGAGAGGACAGGACTCCCCCCATTTCACAGGTGTGGAAACTGAGGCCCAGCAAGGCGAGCTGGCTTGCCTAATGATGCGCCGGGGAGAGGTGGCTGGGGGGCTTTCCCGGCTCTGAACTCCCTCTCTCTCCCTCTGTGTTGTGCCGCTGCTGCTGTTCACAACCTCTGCACGAGGCGCGAAATGACACCCGTGGCCTCACGGCTGTCCCCCAGGTCACCCTTTCCCGGCGCTCTCCAGGCACACCCACAAGCCGAGCCAGTCACCTCACCTCCGTGCCCCTGCTTCCTCGCCTGCGAAACTGGAGGTAAGAGTCCCTACTTCGTAAGGGTGTTCAAATCCCCATCAAAAGTATTGTTAAGTGAGACCTTGTCTTTAGAGCAGGTAGCCCTCAGCAATTGCACATTCTTACTGCGTTTGGAAATGGTCTCTTGGCCCTCTTCATAAACCAGGCAGTCCCCTTCATGCCGGATCAAAGGAAAACACAGACAAACTGTACGTTTTTTTGTTTTAGTTTTATTATGAAAACACAGAATCACCCGCATCACCCGAGCACGCGCAAGAGCAGAGAAACAGCGCAGATGGACTGTCCCCTCGGGGGACGAGTGTCCCTCGGCAACGCCCACATAAATTATGGAAACAACACCAAACACAGTGACGCAGCACATCAGGAAGCTTAAATTACGAGAAGGGACGGGACTACTGGGGGGGGCGGTGGTGAGCGAGGAGAAAGTGCGTCCGTCTGAGAAGACCCGGCCCCACACCTGGGGCGGCTCAGTTCAGCTCCAGGTCGTTAATGTAGTCCTGGGCCCAGGACTCACTGGGGTTGGCGCACACCTGTCTGCCCCGTTTGGTCTGGAACCTGTGGGGGAAGGAGTGGAGAGATGAGCATCGCGTGGGCCCTTGTCTGCTCGACCACAGTTCCTAAGTCGGACAGCCCCGGTGGGTGGCGGGACCCTTCCTGGGGTTGCGCTGGAAAAGGACACCTTGTAACCCGCCCCCCCACACCTGGATTTAGCCGTGGCCTCAAGGTTGCCCAGATCAGCAGCCAATCAGTTTTACAATCAACATGGCCGTATCTCCCCATTCATCCCCCTGGTGCCCTCAGCAATAAGTTCCCCGTGTGCGTTTCTAAGCATGGCTGAAGAAGTCAGCCCACAGTTCCCGTGATCTTTTTGACTCTCTCTGGTTTCCCAGACTCTGGCTCATTTCCTTCCCGGGACCCCAGCATCTTGTCCCTTCCCGGCCCCCTCCAGGACTCAACGGGTGACTTCGTGACCTTGTTCCTTACTGCCTTCCGGGAAGGCGTCGGCCCTGAGACCTGCCTCCCTACTGGCGGGTCCTCTCCCTGCCCAAAGTGGGCCCCTCGCCCTGGCCGCCCAGCACAGCCCCGAGCCCCGTACTTACACCACACCTGGCTGGGAGCACAGGCTGCTGGTCTCGTAGTAATCCACCACGAAGTCGCGAGGAAGTTGCCGCGTGGTGTAGGAGAAGCAGCAGGCCGTGGGAGGGTCTGAGCCCACTGGAAAGAAAGGCCCAGGTGAGGTCAAGGCCCCTCAGGGAGCTACCCCTTTGGCTTTTAGTTACAGATATTCAAGCGGCATCTCTGGAGAGCTACCGGATCCCCAGGTACGGTTCCTTGTATCCAATCCCACCCACCCCGAGTAGGAGTCATTTTCTGAATACGGGACCCTAAGGGAAGATCTCGGAGCTGGGCTGGGCCCCAGAGCACGCGTCTCACTCTGTTTAATGGATGGGGAAACCAAGACACCCAGAGAGACGGGCCCTTTCTCACACGAGCCTGCTGGTTACTGTTTCTTAAGAAAACAGGAACTTGAACATTACCGCATGCCTAGTAAACACGACAGTTAACGGCAGGCTCCTTAAAAACCTCCCCAGCTCCCCCTTGTCCCATCCCCAGACGCCACCACCGTCGGACCAGCCCCGGCTGGAAAGCCTGTACGGGGCCCTAGCTAGAAGCCACAGTGGCAAGGACACAACTTACTGGGTGCGGAGAGTGCGGGACAGCAGAAGGCAGCCCCGAGCACGAGGAGGGAGAGGGCAGTGACGCCGAGCTTCATGGTCCTGGTGGAGGAGAGGCTTTCTTGGAGCTGGGAGTGCGGACCCCAGAAGCTTCAGAACCCCAACCGTGTTCTGTGCTGGTACTGAGTTGGGATCCCCTCTTTATAGGACCTCTGAGGACCGGGCCAGAGGCGGGGGTGCGGGAGGCCAATGGAATTTCCAGGCTGGAGGTGATGTCACCGTGCCCGTGAGGAAACCGAAGCTGGCTGACAGCGAAGAGCTCATCACATCCCTCCCAGCGTGATGTTATCGTGGTGGAAAGGAGGAGGAGGAGGAGGAAGGGTGAAGGGGGCCGGACCCAAGAGGGAAGTGGTTCGCCAAAGGCTGTGGCCGGGACTGAGGAGATAATGGTGAGCCCGAGAGGAAGGATGGAGCGTTCACACCTGCTCGGCGAGGCCTGCCGACGAGAACCGGGCTGCCGTCGGCGGTTGGCACCTCCAGAAGCTGGGGGCTTCGCACTGCTGTTTCCAGGGTGGCCACAGGCCTGGCCTCGAGAAGGAAGGGGGAGCTGGGACTGCAGGTCACGTTCCTGGGCCTCCTTCTGCCGGGCTGAGTGACCTTAGTGCCCTCTGTGTTTCCTCGGGCATGAAGAGTCCAGCATTGAATGTGCAGCAGGGCCCAGCTGGACAACAGTCTACCTATTGAATGTTTACGATGCGCCGGGCACTGGGCTAGCTGCCTGGGACTGTAACATCAGATCCCACCACCGCCTTTAGTGGGGGTGTGATTACTCTCCTGGGGGGGGCCATAAAGATCACAGACGGGAGGGGAGCCCGCTGATGACCTCACGGCTACCACCTTAAGGGGCAGTGCCCAGGTTGGAAGTGAGAGTCTCCTGACTCTAGAATCTATTCTCTCTCCGCCCTGTTGCCGCAAATGTAGAACGTGACCACGCAGGGAGAAGCAAGCGGCTGCCCACGAGGGGCCTGGCCTCGCACGGAGAGCCATCTCGCTAGGGCTGAACGCAGGAGGAGGGGGAGGTTGGGTCGGTCTGTTCTAGAACAAGGAGGGAACGGAAGGGAAAAAAAGACAGAGAGGCCCCAGTACGTCCCCTCGGAGCCATAACGGACATGGAGAGAGAAGTCAGCGAGAATCAGGTTTGGGAGGCCTGGATAAAGCACGTGCCTCCGTCACGTACCTGTAACGTACAAAGCGGTCCCCCGAGTAAGTCCAGCGCCCCGCGGACACCATGTACAGCAGGCACAATGTCATCGACGGCATTCCCTGGGCTGCACCTACGCCCCTGTGACGGTTCTGTCCATGCCGATTTGTCCTTCTAAATCCTTTCACCGTGTTTACCTTCGTCAGTTATATGTCTGCCATTATGCTGTACACCTGAAACTAATAAGCGGTAATATTGAATGTCAACTTTAATTTAAAGAAGAAAATAAAGAATGTCCCTCTAGTTACAAAGATGGGGTTGGATACACCCAGCAAGGAGTGTACCCGTGTTATGGATGAAACCGCTACCCCAGGCACGTGGCTGTTTCCCAGCCCCGAGAGGGAATTCCTCGTGTTCTCACAAAGCCCCGCCTGGCTGGGCAGCGGCTTTGGGGGAGGCCTCAGCCCTGAGACCGGAAGCCGACTTGAAGGTGACTCGGGGCAGCCCACAAAGGCCAGGCACACGGGAGTACCTGCCGTGGGCAAGTGAGGGCGATTAGGATGACCAGGTTGAGATCTCTATCCACCGGCAGCGTCACCGCTCTGACCCACCTGCTCACCCTCACCTGCTCACCCCCACCTGCTCACCCCGCCCCCATGGCTACCTGCCTCTGACCTGAGAAAAAAAGAGTAAAGTGTGAAAACAGGAAACTATGCACCCTGGGTGTTGTAGAGATGTGTGGTAGAAGGGGGCAGAGTGGCACCTGGGGGTACTTTAGTGTCACTAAGTACAGTTCAATGTCATCCTGCCTCGTGTTACTGCCTCCACCCCCGCCCCCCCCACCCCCCACACACACATACAAATTGTGCTTCTTTCCTCCACCCCTCTGTCCTCACCCTTTTCCTCATGCAAGTCTTGCTTCCAATGTTCTGGTCTCACCAAGACCCCTGTCCCCAGCCCCAGTGTTCTCCGGTCCCTGATGTCGCTGCGCCAGCATCTCTCACGGTCTCTCCTGGTTGGAGGAGGACCTGGCTCTAGGGGACAGAGGACGTGTCCGTGTTCCCTGGGGTTCACCAGACTCTGTTACCAGTGCCGTTTGCATGCAACCCAATGCAGAAGTCATCTGCTTTTTGTCAGGAAAAAATGAAACCCCATTCCTCCCCTCAAAGAGTTCTTCCTCCAGTGATGGTGTTGACAGTGACAGAAATAACCATCCCAGCCCTGGCTGGTGTGGCTCAGTGGATTGAGCACCAGCCTACCAACCAAAAGGTTGCCGGTTCGATTCCCAGTCAGGGCACGTGCCTGGGTGGCAGGCCAGGTCCCCAGTAGGAGGCTCGAGTGAGGCAACCCATCGCTGTTTCTCTCCCTCTCTTTCTCCCTCCCTTCCCCTCTCTCTAAAAAATAAATAAATGAAATCTTATTTGAAAAAGAAATAACGATCCCACGGGGTGGAACGAAGTGTCACATCAGAGGTCGGAACAAAACACCAGCGCATCCCTCACTGTAGACAGAGAGCTCCAGGTCAAGTTTAAGTCCCACCGTGTGCCAAGGGGGAGGAGCCTTCGACACGGAGATATCCGTCCGCATGAGCGCGCTGGGCCGAACCACCAGCCGCGGAGGGATTTCGAAGAGGCCTGCTCTGCAGCGTTAGGAGAAGGACGCTGGCCAGGATTGGGTGATGAGCCCGCACGGAGCCACGCCGTGAGTCTGACCGTTGCTTCCCGGCCTTGGTTTCACCCTTGGCTCACGGAGGTCCCAACGGTGAGGTTGTGTTCACACTAGTGAAGCTCAACAGCAAGAGTACAAAGGGCTTGTGCCCATGTGTTTAGCTAAATCAATGCCCTCTAAGATGAGGCCGTTTCTAAGTAATAGGTAGTGGAGAATGATAACAAACACTTCTCGAATACACAGCAAAAAAAAAAAAAAAAGCACTCATCTTCTCTAGGGAAGCTTCCCTAACCTCTTCTCCAGCTGGCCTCTGCGTGTCCCTCTGTGCCCCTGCAGACCCTGAGCTGCCTCCAGCACGTCACCTGGAACGTCTCATCTATTCCATCGCCTCCCCCAGTGGCCAGTGAGCTCCGTGATGCAGAACGTGTGTTATGCCTACCTCGGTGTACACAGTAGGTGTTCAATAAACACCTGTTTACTAAGTGCCCGGAGGCAGCCCACACCACCAGGTTTCAGGGAAGGGGGTATGAGGGTAACATGGGCTCAGGATGCGAACTCCACTGAGCTAAGTGAGGTCAGGGGGAACTGGACATTCTCACACTCTGTTTGAAAGGTAATTCCCCAGTCCCGATGAGTTAATCGTTCCCCGCCTCCCCCTTCCATCAGCCCATAGACTCAGCAGTTTCATGGTAAGGGATACTATTTTAGGACTTGATCTTCTGTGAGAAGCGAGAGCGGAAGTCAGCATGGGTTCAGGGCGCTCCCGTTGCATTCCGAGAGGCTCCCCTGCCCCGTTGCTCCATGGAAACCTTTCACTTCCCCTGTCCCGGGGTTACACGGAGTTTTCCCATCCATACCCTTCACTGGCACTGTGCCCATAACTCCACTCTGGGCACTTTCACATCTGCTTCGTCATTTCACCCTCCCGGCCTCTGTCATCCGCACGCAGGACTGGCAACCCAGCAGTCACGGGCCATGCAAAGGCCCTGGTGCTTGGGGTTTCCACCAGCACATCCATGTCCAAGGTTTTATCTGATCCCAGTCTGTTTTGCTGTTGTAGCAAAACCTAGAGAAGTTGAAAGACTGGATCAAAGTCACACAGGATGTGTGGGAAGACCCAGGGTCTTCCGACTCCTGGTGCAAAGATGACCAGGCTTCCTTCGTCAGCCCGGCCATCTGAGATGCACTCGGAGGGACCTCTGAAGGCACCAGACCCTCAGGGAGACCACAAGGCTGTTGAGGAGCAGGACACAGAGGCGGCCCATCTTGAGACCCTGTGTTTGCCTAGAATGAGAGTGCTGAGCTGCATGAGGGTCGGGAGACCACCGGGCGCTGGGGCTGAGAGCACTGGCCATAAGGAAGCGGCATCCTAGAACCTGAGACTTGCTTGCAAGCAACTCCTGAGCCTGAAAATCCAAGGTGAGCTGGAACACACGGTCACTTTGCCATGATAGCACATCAAGAATAGGTATATCCTTTGGTTTCGCCAATATAGTAGCCAAGCCCCTCAGGGGAGATGGGGTTGCAGACTGAAGAAACAAGCCCAGGATTATCCAAAGTGCAGGGCTCAGGACGGAGCCTGGGGCACAGTGAGCTGGTGGTGGCCGTTCATCGGGGCACCCACCCTCTACCCCACCCCTGGCCCCCGCCAGCCCACCCCACTCTTCTTACCCTGGAAAGAGCCTTGGACCCCCCCTCCTCCCCACTGCAGCCTGCTCTGTGGCAGGCAGCTGAGTGGGGAGGGCAGCGACGGCAGGGGGTGTTAAGTTCCCGAGAGAAGCTTCACGGCTCACCAGGGTTGGACGGGCTCGAGAACACCTTCAGCCGTCTTCATGAAGCTTCTTCCTTCCCTCAGCTGGTGCGTTTCTGCCCGCTCCCAGCTCTGGCCAGGCTGGAGTATCCAGCAAGAGAGGAGAACAAGTCAGTAACACTTACCGCGCCCCTACAGTACGACGGGCGTGGAGATGGGCGTGGAGACGGGCCCTGGGGGCACGTGTTTCGAAAGTGGTAGTGGCGTGACTAAAAAGGCTTCCCAAGAATACGATGTCTGGTTTTTGTAAAGATTTGTATGCGTGTGCTTTGTTTTTAGTAGAAAACACCCGTGGCCACTGTATAAAATGTAGAAAATAGAGAAATCATAAATCAGAAAACAAAACCTACCCAGCATTCTGCACCTAGTTTTGCATTTGACTGGTGTTACTTCACGGTCTTTCTTGAGCTAGTACATCTTATTACTGTACCTTTATATTCTCCCCTTTCATTACAAACTCAAAAGATATTAAAAAATTAGCATGCACAATATTTTATTGCGTGGCTATACCTACATTTTATGCCAAAATTTGTCTTTAACCATTGTGTTGCTTAGGTCAGTCATTCTGATTGTTCTAATTTTTCTGAATTATAAATTGGGCTGAGGCTTGGAGGATGCTCAGCCAGGGAAAGAGGGTGTGGGTAGGGCTATTCAGGCGAAGAACAAGAAGCCTGCCCTTTTGAAAATACGTGAAATAGATTAATTGAAATATTCAGCAACAATGGCAATAGGAACTGACAACATTACTGGTGGAAAATGAGTTCTTGCAGGGTTCAGAGGGGAAGAATTTCCTCAGACTTGCACGGGAGGATGTGGCTCTGCGGCGAACTTTATCGATGATGTAAGGTGGGGGGGGCTCCCCGCCTGACTCCCCAATGTTCCATCTCTGTCCGTCTCACTGTGGAAGAAGCCCAGCTGTGCCTCAGCAAGGACAAGTGAAAACCCAGTGTCTGGAGTTTCTGCTCCACGCTGAAGTACAGTCCAGTGCAGCGCCCGGCGGGCTCAGCTGCGCGGTGTTCAGGCTTCTCCCGGGGCCTGCGTGTGGAGTCCCACCACTGCCGGGGCCATGTGGTTGCTAGGGACACACGGCCATGGAGACAACGGGTATGTGTCCTCTGCAAGTGCAGGTCAGAGAGACAGAGAGAGAGAGAGATAGAGAGATAGATAGATAGAGAGAGAGAGAGAGAGAGATACATATAGAGAGAGAGATTAGTCCTTCTGGAGCCCAAGCCACTTGCTGCAGGTCTGGACAGCTGCTGCCCCCCCGGTCGTGGGCTCCCAGGAGAGAATGTGCACTAATGATTGGGGCAAGAGCGCATCACCGGGTGGGCCGGGGGAGTGAGTTCTTTGTTCCCCTGGGGTTATAACCAGGAGCTTGGGTTTGGAAAGGACTGCGTGCTTTTTCAAAATTTCCAATCCACTTCCCAGGCTTTGCCGAGCTTTGGATGGGTTTACATGCCCCCCAGGGTCCCCCCCCCCACACCCTACCCCAACTGGAGGGGGAAAGGTCAGAGTGTTAATCCCCTCGGGGGAGCACACTGCTGTGGTCCCCTGGGGTGTGAAGCTGCTGCTTCTGGCTGAGCAAGCAGGCTGGTGCCCCCCAGTTTATCCAGTCTAACGTCCGGTTCCCTTTGCTCCCCTTTTCTCGCTAAATGCTGACGGCAACAAGAACACTTACTATGAGCCAGTGATGTTCCAATTCTATTATAGATGCTAATGTCTTTACTTTATTTTTAAAAATATTTTATTTATTCATTTATTTTTAGAGAGAGGGGAAGGGAGGGAGAAAGAGAGGGAGAGAAACATCCATGTGTGGTTGTCTCCCACATGCCCCCAACTGGAGACCCAGCCCACAACCCAGGCGTGTGCCCTGACTGGGAATCGAACCCATGACCCTCTGGTTCACAGGCCAGCACTCAATCCACCGAGCCACACCAGCCAGGGCATATAGATGCTAATGTATTGAATCCTACTCTTATTATCCCTTGTCAGACACAGACACAGACAGGCACGTAACCTACGGAAGAACACACAGCTGATCGTGACAGATTTGGAAATGGCACCAGAGAGGTGTGTTTCCAGAGCGTAAGCAAATCAGAAAAGGAAAATGGGCTTCTTATGAATGTGTGTTAAAAGCTGAACAGCCAAAGTGTTGCGCTTATGATATAAAATGTCTTTTAGGTTTCCATATTGCGTATCTTTAAACAGCGGTTTCTCTCTTTTCCTTAGCAAACTACGAGAATTAAGTGGCAGTTTTCCTTCTTTGTTTGCTATGTGTTTCCTTATTTGGTCTGCCGCTGCGGCGGGGCACACACGCCTGGTGTTCGTGGCCCTTCCCTCTGCCCCGTGATCTACAGGAAGGGGAAGCTGTGCCCGGCCGGCTGACACCTCATTCATAAAAAGCAGAAAAGAGACCCATGCTTTCAAGGAATCATGTGGAATCAGAGGGCTGAGTCTTGGTTTCCAGGGAGTTGGAAGGTCACAGAAGACGTGGCCACGGAGGGAGGTGGGGAGGTCTGGCCACAGGGGAGAGACTCCCGTTTCAGGCTGGAGGCAACGCCCAGGGTCGGGAGGATTTTGCACAGGCAGGGACGGAGGCTGACGCGCACTTCAGCGAACGCACTTGGGACGCTGCGTGACGGACGACGGGACAGACAGGTGCAGGGACAGCACCTGAGAGAGGCCAACTGGGAGAAGGACCAACTGATAGGACCCTCCCACAGCTAGCGTTGTGGCGAGAAACAGTGACACCTGACCTCAGACTGTGGCAGTGGGAATGGTGAGACGCAGACACGTTTCATTTCAAAATACAGCAGAGTCGCTGACTGAATACAGCAGTGATTGAATATCCCTCTTTTCTCGGGGGATGCATTCCAAGACCCCCAGGGGGTGCCCAAGACCTCAGATAGTACTACCCTCCGTATACTGCACGGGTGGGCAAAAGCAGGCGGACAGCTGTTTGCGTGGATAAATATATAACACCAGAATAAGTACTAACACAAGAGTAAACCCTGTTTTGCTCACTCACACATGTAAGCCTACTTTCGCCCACCCCTGTACGTTTTTCCTATGTGGAATATGCACCTTTGCACCTATAGGAAGCATTTTGGGGCTCCTCTTCGGCGTGTCCCCGTTGCCAGCACCGCTGCTCCTGCACTCGGAAGCCACTGTTCAGTAAAGTGAGCGTGGCTTGACCACAGGCACTGGGATATCAACAGCCAGTCCGGTAGCTGAGACGGCCCCTGGGTGACTCGCGGGCGGGTAGTGGGTGAGTCAGGGGTACACAGGACCGAGACGCGACTCCCATCCCCACCGGGACGGGGCAGGGCAGCGCACAATGTAAAACGTAGGAATTGTCTATATCTGAATTGTCCGTTTGATATTTTGGACCATAGTTGACCACAGGTAACTGAAGCCCAGGAGAGTTAAGCTGTGGATAGGGGGGCCATAGTTGACCACAGGAAGTGAAACCGTGGATAGGGGGGCACTGCTAGAGGTGAAGGAGATGAAGGAGAGGGGTGAGCCAAGGGGGACGCCAAGTGTGGCTGGGAGCTGGGGGGAGGGGTGTCCTTTACCGAGGAGAGGATACAGAAGGAGCAGCAGAGAGACGGGGGAAGGATCGCGTCCGACGTCCAGGTGCATGCCTTGGCCGACTGCGCACGTCCAAAACCACGGCCAGAGGAGCATGACAAGAACTCGGGACAGGGAAGCAGAGACGAGGGGCTTCATGGAGATGCTGTCTCTCCAGGATGCTGGAAGGGCTTCCTACCTGCAGGAAAGGTGGAGCCACACCTGCTGCAACCTGACTCCGGGCCACACCTGAGAAAAGGAACCTGAGGCTGGGCCATACAAGGGCATCCCAATCAGTGACCCCACCCATGGAGCCACTGGTGTCGAGGGGAGCTGAGACGGACACTGGGGGACGTGGGACGGTGGGGCCGGAAACGGGAAGGAGACCAGCCCAGCAGGGCCAGGCCCTGGGGACAACAGGGAGGTGAGCGGAGCAGGACGAGGCAGTGATGGTGCAGAACATGCGCTGTTCAGCCAGAATCCCCCGGGCTCGAGGCTGGGCGCTCTGCTGGACTGAGGTGGGGCCTCAGAGAGGCTGGAGTGAGCCGGAAAGCTAGGACGCCAACAAAGCCCCTCCATGCCGACGGGTCCGCCAGGCTGACCGCTGGCTACTCTCTGTCACCACTGCCTGAGAGATCTTGGGTGGCCCCCAAAGATGAAGACCTTGACCCCATGGCCTTTCTCACCCCTTCCTTCCTGTTAGTATTTCAGCTCCACAGTGGGACTTGGACACCAGGCATCCTGTTAATGGAAGCAGTGATTTATTCCTCCGGTCACCAGGTGTTTACGAAGCTCCACTACGGGCCCGGCATTACGGTTATCTTGGGACGTGCACTGTTAAATAATGCACACGGTGAAATGTAAAACCGACCGATTCTACCTGCGTGACCCTGGGCAAACTGCTTCACCTGGGCGCACCAGTTCACCTCCTAGGATGTTTCTAAGACCCTTCGAGAGCACTTCGACCACCCCAAGGGCCACGTCGCGCACACACACAGAGCGAGCACATGCTTTGCCTACAAGTGTGTTATATACCTAGTCAAGTAAAAGCACGCCAGACAAGGGGTGATTTCCTGGTTTTAGGGTTGAGATGGAAAGTCTTACATAGATCATTACTACGATGAAACTTTATACCCAATACGTCGCCTTTGTGAAATCCACCACCGAGACACGGCGTGAATTTGGTGTAAAGCCAACAGGGGCGTGGTCTGCACGCTTGGAAGGGTACATCAGATCAGTACTGCATTACAACCGCGTGTGGTATGTGCTGTATTCGGGGAAGGAGGTGATAAGGTGTCTAATCAGAAAGTGGCTGACTCAGCGGTTTCCGTTTCCTCCTTCTGGCCCTCCGCCACTCGGGGATGCGGGGCCCTCGGAACCTGCACCCGCAGCTCGAAGTCGATGAGGTGATGCAGTGCAGGGAGGGAGCCCGCGGAGACCTGGGCAGAGGAGGCGTGGCGAGGAGGCGGCCTTGCCTGTGATCTGGAGTTTCCAAGGACACAAGTGACAAAGACTGCATTTTTGGAACTGACAGCCGTCAGGGGAGACTGCGGGCTGCGAGAGCCCCCCGTGGAACCGGCTGTGGCCCCCCATCTTGTCTTTGCCTCCCCTCCCTCCCCACCGGCGCCCGCCATCGTAGGGATGGGCCAGAGACACAGCCCGTGTGTTTCCAGAGGCAGGAGCTCGGAAGACACAGGGAGGTCAGGATTCCTCGGGCGTGGCCGCACTTCGCTCGCGTCTTTTTCCCTCCGTTGTCCTAGCCTCTTTCGGGGGAGATCGAAGCCCTGGGGTCTGGCCTGGGTTTAGCTTCATCACCCACGGGTGCTCCGCCGCCCGCAGCTGCGCAAACGCAGCTCCCTCCGCCTCCTGCGCCCGCAGTTTCCACCTGCGCCTCTGCATCCGCGTCAGCTGGGCCGCCGCTGCCACCGCATCTGCGCGTGTCCGGATCCTCCGCATCTTTCCTGGCCCAACCACAGTTCCATCCCTTCTGTGAAGGCTTCTTCAACGCCCCAGGCCGACGGGTGACGTCAGAGCTTTCTCCTCCCGGCGTTCTGGACTTTCCTTGATCTTTCTCCTGGGAATCTGAGCACTTTCTGCCCGGTGCTGGGGTCGCCTGGTTGCATACGCGTCCTGCTCCTCCTGCACCGCGGGAATTCAGGGGACAAAGACCATGACCAAGAACTGAGTCTGTTCCTCATTATAAAATGGGGGTTACACTTATTAATTAAATAACAATAAAATGAGAGAGCATGGAGGAGGGCAAACACAGGCAGGCAGACCTGACTGGGATCGTAGGCCCTCTCACACCACTGAAGTGATGAATTACGAAGAATAAGAAAAAAATGTAACTGCTTTGCATTTGGCATGATTTACGTAAATATCTACAGGTCCCTTAAAAACAGTTCAGAGGAATGGAAATCAAGGCTTTATTTTAGCAGAGGCCATTGGACAGAAACTCTGGCATATTTCTCAAAAATGTCTTTCAAATTAAAATCCAACAGCTGACAACAATCTCCTGTCCAGTCAGGGTCGTTGTAGCTGTTTTAGAGCAAGATGTGTCTGTAAATGTGTGAGCTGGCGAGGAAGGCAATACAGTCTCACTTCAAAAAAAAAAATGGACAGAAGTCCAGAGAAAGAGAAAAGCAAGAAATTATTCACCCAGAGATCTTCCCCACATAGATCAGCACTGTGGCGGCACCGGGGCATCCGTCTGTAATGCCTCCTGTTTCTTCCGTGCCCAGCGTTTACACACGTAAACTACATATATACACATACACCGAGTTACAGTGTTTGTCGTGTGTGTGTGCGAGTTCCTGCAACTCTTCATCTTGTACCATTTGTGTAATTTTTCACCCTGCTTTTCTACAACTGATACTATATTTATCCTGCTACACTTCATTCAGTGTAAGGGTTTGGTAGTAACCAAGTGGGTGTATCGTAACTTACTGTTATTATTCCCGACAGAGGAAAGTGGGGTTCCTAATTTTAGATGCTGGGTCGGAAACATCTTTATGTTTAATGTTGCTTCTCCATCGGGGTTTGTTTCTTTAGAACTCTTTCCATGAATTGTGTCCTTTAGGTTGCCAGGGTTACATATTTTTAGGCTCCTGCCATATTAACACCCACACCTGATATATCTCTATGATCCTGAACTTGTGTTTAACGCAGTGGCCCTAGTCATTCGGTGACTGTTAGATGAGTAGACAAAGGCCAGAAACATGACCTCATGCTTCCTAGTCCTCTAGTGGGGATTTCTTAATTCAGTGTTTTGCAACCAAGGGAGGCTGGGCCCCTTCCACAGCATCGTCCCACCGGCCCCATCCGCGTGGTTAGAGCCGCTGGGGAAGCACAGGAGTTTCAGCCCCGTCCGGAGGCTGGGGCCGGCCCGCTCATGCCTCCATCAGTTTCTATGGAGCAAGGGACCCGCTAAGAATAGCCCTGCATCTAGAAACACTTCTCTCCTCCTGCTCTCGGGGGGGAACCATTTCCTCATGAGAAACCAGAACAAGTCACGAGTTGTGGGCTCCAACTCACAGCTCAGAGAGGCTATTCTTGGGTGTCCCGAGCCCCTGCGGTCTCCCAGGACCCGTGTTGTGCAACACTCAGCCTGAGAGCACCACGATGCTTAAAACTTTCCCCCCGCGCCCCCGGATTCCATTTCCTCCTCCGCCGGGGGGTCTATAAAGAGCAGGGGAGATGCCTCAGCACTGCAGGGGGACGCAGCCAGCAGCGAGTGCCCACTCCCGTCTCCGCTCTCCCGACACCGGCCCACACGCCATCCGCTCAGGTCATGAAGGTCTCCGGGGCTGCGCTGGCCGTCCTCCTCTGCGCCGCGGCCCTCTGCGGCCAGGTCTCCTCGGCACCACGTGAGTTCTGTGTTGTCTCTGTGGGTGACCTGACTCTCCGGCCACAGTCAGACCACAGCCATCTTTTCTTGTGGTCTTGAGAGCCCCCGAGGGAAAACAGAGAATCTCTTCAAGGGTTAGAAAGCCTCTTTGCTTTTGTTCTGCGAGACTTGTGTTTTTCGTCTTACGAAAGGGTGTTAGCTTAGCTTCATCCACGTGTCTGAGAGCCAGGGCGGGTGGGGCAGCGGAGTCACGGTCCCATTTTACAGACGGCAAAAATAGGGGCCTAGGCAAATGAGTTTGCCAGAGGCGAGCCCAGTGGTATCGTTCTTCCACTGAGTCATCCTAGGTCCCCCCGGGAGCTCTGTCTCTTGGCTGTCTTAGGAGGTATGTCCGAGGCTTCTCTTGCTGGGGTACCCCTTCTTGAAGGGAGATTAGAAAACAGTCTGCTTGGGTGTTCGTGTCGCAGAGAGAGAGAGAGACAGCGCCCACAGGAAGACTCAGAGAGAAACAAGGACACAGAGAGAAACAAGGACTGAGACAGGGGAAGTTTTGGCAGAAACGCCCAGCGCCTCCTGGTGACTTGTCTCCCGGCCCACGCCCTGGGCCAGGCCACGCTGACCCGTGTCTTCCTCACCCTCTCGGGGCCCAGACCTCGGATCTGCCTTTTCCCCTGCGCCGTGACTCAGGCTCCTTCTGTCCCTTCCTCTCCAGTGAGCGCCGACACCCCGACCGCCTGCTGCTTCTCCTACACCTCCCGGCAGCTTCCGCGTAAATTCGTAGCCGACTATTTTGAGACCAGCAGCCAGTGCTCCAAGGCCGGCGTCATGTGAGTGCCAGTCCTCCTGCCCAGCCCTGGGGAGATGGGGAGGGTGTGGAGTGGGGGCAGTGCCCACGGGCACAGGCAGGCCAGGGGTGCCATCCTGGGGAGGCCCCGTCCTCCAGGATGTCCTCTGCACCATGCAGGACCCAGGTCTCCCAGGTGTGACCTGACCTGGCCAGGGGGTGGGTGGGTGGGGGGCTTGCGAGTCAGGGTGGGGGCTGGCGCAGCCCAGAGGGAAGGGAGGGGAAGAAGGAGGCGGCAACAGCAGGGGCCTGGGAGGGGCTCCCTGCGTCAGTGAGAGCAGCCCCCTGGTCTGAGATCAGCAGAGGGTCCCAGAGAGAGTGAGCAGGGCAGAGCGTGGGGTGCAGGGGCCTCAGCAGGGCCCGGGCGCCCCTGCTGGGTTGCTCTGTGTGTGACCCGTCCCCTCCTCTCCACAGCTTCCTAACCAAAAGAGGCCGGCAGGTCTGTACTGACCCCGAGGAGGCCTGGGTCCAGGAGTACGTCACGGACCTGGAGCTGAACGCCTGAGTGGCCTGGAAGCTTTGAGGGGCCCGGTGACCTCGGTGGGCCAATGGGAGGCAGGGGCCCGAGCCTTGGAAACGCCCCTGCTACCTCCACAGCTACCTCTCCTGGGGGCTGGTTGTTGGCCAACACCCACACCCTGGGACCCTTCCTAACTTAAATTTCAGCTTATTTATACTATTTAATGTTTGTAATACATTTTCGATGTCACACTGTATTTGGGGTTATTCGCTCCAAGAGCTCTCAGGGCGCCTGTCCCCGCCCTCCCCTCCCCCTTCACTTGCACTGTGATTGGCAAATTCGAGGGACGGTCCTCAGTTTGTCCCGGGCGGCGGTGCCACCAGAGCCACCGGATGGACCTGTACGTGTGAAATGTCTCTGTCCAGTGCTGTGTTCAGCCTGGAGAAATAATAAAGATGCTCTTTTGCAAAGGAAACTGGAGTTGAGTTTGGTTTTGCTTATTTGGCAAATCAGAACCACAGGTTGAAAGGAGTAACAGCCAAGGGTAGGAAGATGGGAACCGGAGGGAAATGGGGAGGGACGGGAGGGGGCCACCTCAGGGACGTGCTGCCGTGTGCTGGGGCCACACTTGCGGGGCGCTGAGACTATGCAAGTTTCATAAATCAAATTATAATATACATGCTCTCGGAGAATCCACTACGAAATGGAGACCATTAGGAAGGGCATTCGGCCCTGGCTGGCGTAGCTCAGTGGATTGAGGGCAGGCTGCGAACCAAAGTGTCGCAGGTTCGACTCTCAGTCAGGGCACATGCCTGGGTTGCAGGCCATGACCCCCAGCAACTGCACATTGATGTCTCTCTCTCTCTTTCTCCCTCCCTTCCCTCTCTAAAAAATAAATAAATAAAATCTTTAAAAAAAAGGAGGACATTCGTAGTGCACCTTTAGATAAATCAAGCCTTTTAAATAACACTTACTAACATCTGTGAGACCTACCTAGGCCAAGTGCTTTTTATGCAATGTCTATGTGATCCTCACAGGAGATGGTGTAGCTCAGGGACCATAATACCCTAACTTGACAGAAGGGTGACCTGGGCCCGGGGCTCAGAGAGGTTAAGCAACCTGGCCAAGGCCACACAGAGAACGGTACAACTGAGCTCCCAGACTAGACTCTGACATTGCTACAGACCATCTCCTTAACCAGTGGCCAAGTGATTTCCCAGAATTCCATCCACCCGCACTCAAATCCCAAGCCGTGACTGCTTAAACCTCTCTCATACCAGAATTTTTAGACATGGACATGAAAATTGGGGTTTCTACCAGGCTTTTCAGGTTTTCCACACACAAGTCAGCAGCTGAGAGCCCCCGAGACCATCTAACAGGGTCTGCCGCTCCTCAAAGGTGACGCTTGTCCGCCTGTGGTGCTGTTACCTGTTTCCCGGGAACCCTGCTCCACGAAACACGGGGCCGCTGTTGAAGGGAAAGCCGGCCAGCCGGCCCGGGGAGCAGGGTTCTGTTCATAGGTCTGCCGAGGAAGCCGAGCTGTTTACCAGACGGACTGCCTGGGTTACCGTTGTGACTAGAAGAAATGTGCCCTGAACCGGGGTCCTCTTTGCTAAAGAGGGAGACATTCCAAAGACCCGTGGGAAACGCAGACAGGTGTTCGTTTTTATGAGCTGGGATCATTTCATTTTGTTTAAAATCATCTAATTGTTAGACCCCAAACTAGTCTGGAATTGAAATGATCAAACAAACCCTTTGGAGTGCAATGATATAATGAGGGCAATGTGACGAAGAAGTCCTTCTGCCCACGGCTTTCATAACTCACACGCTTGTGAGCACACACACACACACACACACACTGCCCCTCCTGAGCAACACAGCACGGTCCCCATCCGTCAGGAGGGCCCCACCCCCCTACCAACATCACCTCCCACACCTGCGACAAGCGTCAAGGTGCTCTCAGGAAAGTGGGAGGAGCGGACCCTGTCTCCGAAGGAGCCACTCAGGTGTCCCCGCTTCTCCTTTCTTCGCTTCCAGCATCACGGAACACACGGAGCCTGCTCACTCACACCGACCTGTTTGTTCCTCAAGGCCCAGCAACCCAAACCAAATGGGAGGCGTAACTAGCTCCCCGCTCCCCGATACAAGTGCGGGCAGAGTGGCAGAACCAAGACCACCGTGCTGTAAAGGGGGGTGGGGAGGGGTGGGGATTGCACTGTTAAAGTGTCCACAGCGCCTTTCAGAGTCTGGGGTGTGAGTGCCATCCTGGGTCAGACCCCCCTGGGGAATGTCCTCTGTGGACACATCCAGGAGATGGGGAGGAGCCCTTTCTGGGGGCTGCAAGTTTGGAGTCTGGGGTTTGCCTCCGGTATTGAGTGATCAACGGCCATTTTTGGCTGGTCCTGGGGTTCCTTTGGCAACGTGACACCCTTCTAATACAGTAGGATTCTGGTCTCTTTGCTTCTGATCCCTTCTATGGGCTGAACAACCAGAAGCAGAGAGCTCGTCCAGGCATCTCTCTTGCGTCCTTCCCACCCAGTACAGGCCCAGTGCCACAGTCACCCCTAAGGCCCTACCTCCTAGCCCTCTGGTGAGAGACCCGACCTTCACCTTGGCCCCTGCAGAGGTGGGGCGATGTGCAGAAGTGGTAAATATTTGATGCCCAGCACAAACATGCATTCCCCTTTACAAGGAGCAGGCTGTCCAGTTTAAGTGAGACAAATATTTCATGGCGGGATGGTGGTGGGGGGGCGAGGGGCGTGAGGGCCACAGTTGCACGTCAGCTTTCTCTCCGGTGAAGTCTCCTGCCTCACTGCCTCTGCCCATGCGACCTCCAGCTCAGAGCAGAAATGCCTGCCCTTACAGCCCTCCCAGACTCCACACTACTGGCGACAGCCAGCAGGTTGGAAAGGCATCTCTTAGCAAAGCTGATTTTTTTTTCCTTTCCTGATTTCAGGAAATCAGGAGGCCGTTTAAAACAGCCTAAATTCTCCCTGAAAGGACCTTACTGATCGATGCAAGATGCAGCTCTTATACTCCAGTATTCAGGATCTCACCCATCAGATTCCCAATGCTGCAGCCCTGACAGTCGGCACCGGACCTCGGCACCAACCAGACGACAGGCCACAGCAGAGATGCCGCAGAAAGCGGCTCCCAAAGGCGGTGCCCAGAGCGCGGCACCAGCAACACCTGGGAGCTCGTGGGAAATGCACGTTCCTAGCGCTCCTCCCTCCTCTGGAAGGGGGGGCACAGCCGTCTGTCTTTTAACCAGCCCCCGGTAATTCCCATGCACAACGGAGTTTAAAAACCACTCTCATTCCACAAGCTGTTTGCCAAGTTCCCTCCTCCTCTTTCAGTAAAGCCAGCCCCACCCTTCGGTCTGGGGCCGTGGCTTTCCACAGACCCTGTATCTGCTCCACACGGGAGGTACTTCTCAGGATCCTGGTAGTTTCAAGGAGGAAAACGAACAAGCTCAAATAAATAAACCTTGTGGCTCCAAGACGGAAGGGTCTGGGGGCAGCTCCGGGTCCAGGCCCGGCCCACAGATGCTGTCGTTCTTCTCCTTCTGATTCCCCCCTCTGTGCGGGGGCCCAGGGGCTCACAGTGTTACACAAATCCTTGTCTTTTTTTTTTTTTTTTCTCCAGAGAACAGAGAGGCTGGGTCTTGACTGGAAAAAAAATCACTAGGTTCTCTTGGATTCGACTGACTTAAGTAAGGTCAGAATCCCAATTCCTACCAAGTTCTAACCAGCCACTGTGGCTGTGGGGACGATTTGCTTAAGCGAATCCAGGCACCTTCCCGGAGTGGGGGGTGGGTGAATTTCACACAAATTTGAAGTCTGAGGAGGATGAGGAAGAACTCCGCGTTTCTGGCACCAGGAAGGATGTAGGGTGGATGGTGGTCAGGAAAAAAAAATCTGTTCCATTATGTGTTTTCCTGTGGGGGTTTCTCCCCTGATGTGTGAAGGACACTCACACTTTGTATGTGATGGACATTTCTTCTCCTTTGCTCCCTAGATTAGAAACTCTTCGTCTTCCACTGTCCGTAGTTACTTTTACAGAAATGCTGACTTGTGTATCTCCTGTCGTCCTATAAAGGACTCTTGCCCAAATCTGAGGCTGAAAAAGACACCACACTCGTTGTGGTGCCAAAGGAACCGCCAGAAAATGAAACTGCGTGTCAGCTCCAGGACACACGGGTTAGGGCGGCGCTGGCCCCACTGTGGCCCCCACCCCCTCTGCTCCACAGAAACAGAAGACCGGGGACCGGGGGTGGGGGGAGGGGGGAAAGAGAAGAACTCGAAGAATAATGAGTCACCACTACTGAGACCACCCACACTCAGGACGAGAGGAAACTCCTTTAATACGAGGTGGTTGAAAGGGTAGATGACTGTTTAGTCTCCTTCTTTCCTGGGACCCACATGCGCGAAGAGATGTTGTATGCGATCGGCCACACGGCCTGGGTAGGTCGTGATGAAAACAGGCCAGTTTGTAATAGGAAGAGGCTCTTAGATACAGAGAACAGATCCACAGCGGCCAGAGGGGGGAGATGGTTGAGAAAAGTGAAGAGACCATGGGGGGGGAAGAATCACAGACACAGACACGGTGTGGTGGTGACCAGAGGGAAAAGGGTGTCTGGGAGGTAGAGAGGGGTAAAGGAGGGGTACCTGCAGATGGAAAGAAACTTGGGGTGGCGAACACACAATGCAATATACAGAACTGGACACCAGAAACCGATGTCATTTCATGAACCAGGGTCACCCCAATCAAGCCCATGAAAACGAAATAAATAATGAAAAATAATTCTAAAAAAGCACCGTATCAGCAACACCTAAAAACATAAAAAAAAAAAAAATGAGCAAACAGACAAAAATAAAATAAGCCGATGGCACCTTGGGTGTGTTAACACTTCTCACAGTGACACCAGCATTTCCTGTGTCGGGGCATTTGTTTGTGAAGGCTCCCTCACAGCCGGCCCAGGGAAGGTGCCACAGGTTTCTTCGCCATTTCCTTATTGCAGGTGAGTTAAAAAATTGTGTCCGTTTTTAAACTGCTCTCCATGTGCCGGGGAACAAATATGCTTATGCATACACCTTTTTCCCCACAGTTGAAGTTATTGACACAGGAAATAGATTCCTAAGCATGGATGACCTCGGTGGACGTCTGAGACCATCTGAAGGTCGCCGTGCACGTTAGCACCCACATCTAATGCGTCTCTGTGCCCTTTGCTCTGTGTGTATCGGGGCCCTTGAGGGTCTCTCCTGAGCGGGCAGGTGCCTGAGCGGCTGCCCGCACCCTCGGCCCCCGGAGCCCAGGCCTCGAGAACGCAGCTCTGTCCCTGGATGTGGCTTCAGCGGGGCTGGGCCTCCCGAAACTCACAGCATCACCGATTGCACTCGGCACATCTCTGCAGCCCGAACAGCTGTGGAATGGCAGGGAAGTCTCTGCGCCGCCGGGGGAAACTCTGACCAGACAGCGTTTGCGAGAAGAAACCAGCGGAGTGTGGTCCCGGGGTGACAGCGACACCTCGCCCACTCTTGCTGTGCAAACCACTTCCCCATGAGCGGCCCCGGGCGAGCGAGTAGTGGGAACGATTCTTGCAAATGCCCCAAGCCCTGTGGTTACCCGAGACCCCTCTTGCGTGTAGGAGTCAACAAGCAGCACCGAACTCAAAAGCTTCCTCTCTCATCGCCCCCGTTTCCATCTCCCCGTGGCCCAGGGCTTATCTGTTAGGAGGAGGGGACACGGCTTGGACCCCAGAGGGAGGCTGGCATCGGCGAGTCTCAGGCCATCACTGTCCCCCTCACAGTGGCCCTTTGTGTCCAGACCCCCTCTGCTGAGCGTCCTCCTGCTGCCATTTGTCCCTCCAGTTTCTGGCACGGGTCAGAGCAGGTCACCGAAGTCCTCTCGATAAAGGCACCCAAGTGAAGTCAAGAACTTCCCAAGGGGTTTTCAAAATTCCCTGGGCTGTCTGTTCAGGGGGGGTTTCTTCCCAAAGGCCTGTTAGCTTTCCGTTCTGTACACCCGGCAGGCAGGGTGGGGGCTGGTCTTGTTTGGGGAATGGTTACATTGAGTGGCTTCACCAAGAGGCAGAATCTGGTTTCACGGGCTCTGCAGTGATCAGCTGAGAAATAAACTCACCTCTGTTCCACTTTATGGGCGATTCACAAAGACAGTCTCTTGCTGGAAACATCTCTTCCTAGAGCAGATTAAGTTTTCCAGCTAGAACTGGAACAAGAGGCAGACTGTTCAATCATTTGTATCCCCTGCAGAGAGAGAGAGAGACCAGAACTAACAAACGTCTCAGAGCAGCTGGGGTGCTGGTTTAAAATGCTCACAGTAGGACGTCTTAGGTTTGGCTCTGGGGATCTAGATTTTTACCAACCCCCCCCTTCCAAAACCCACTGAATTAATCAGTAAGGATTTACCACTCTTTCCTTAATAAGGTGCATATGGTAATATGTTTGACAAGCCCTACTTTCTTTTGCTTTAAACTATTTTTTTAGTAGCAAAAAGTGGAATTTTGGTAGTAAGCATTTTTGAAAGGCAAGATGCCGTTTCTAGCAAATGTCCCAATTTACACACTCTTCAATCTAGCTACGTTATTTCTTAGGAATGTATTTCAAGAAACTATCTAAAGACAAAAAAAGTACAGGCCCCTTGATGTTCTTTGTAGCCTTGCTTGTAAAAGCAATGAAAGAGAAATATATTCATAGAAAGAGGAATGGTTTGAAACATAGTATAGCCAGATAATTATGAAACCACTGAACAGGATGAAGTATATGTAGATGACATTAATGTGAAACATACATTATGTGAAATATACATTCCATAAGTGCATTGTTCATCATACCCATATCTATGTTACAGCATTTGTCAGCCTGAGCACTTGAAGAAAAGACACCCTGTTGGAGCACCCAGCCCTGCACCAGGTGCAAGACTTGACAGGCGATGGGCAGGCTGGACTTCAGCACCCTTTGTCCACGCAGCCAGGGACCTCTGTGGACATCAGCCCTGAGGGTGTCCCACCCGCTGCTGCCGTTCGAGCCCCTCCAAGCAGGGATCTCCTATGGGCAGGATGAGCCCATTTTCGAGAGGCAAAGGAGATACTGTCAGTGATTATGCTGCCGCAGCTGATGTAACCTGCGTCTCCCCTAGAAACGGCGGGATGTGACTCCCCGATCTGCGTGCAGTGTCACCGGGAAGAAGGCTGAAGTGTCGCTGCCGTCCACGGGGTCATCTGACCCACGGGGAGCTCACTCCACCTGCTGGGGTCTAACAAATCAACAAGTTCACGCATAGACAGAAAAACCAAAAAACAAAACCAAAAAAACGACAGGCTCTCCAGCCTAGTGCGCCCCCCCTCGGTGGAGGATGGCGCATTCCTCGTCCTCCTCTTGAAGCCCAGTGGAAGGGTCTCAAGAGGGTGATGTAAAAACCGGAAGTGTCTGAAAGCGAAAGGGACTCACGTTACAGCTGGACATCACAGGATGAAGGTCAAGTTGAAAGGAGAGCAGGGACTCAGAAAAAAGCGTGGTTTATGACCATACATACATACCTAAGGGTCACTGGGTCAAACTCTGAGGCCAGTGCTACCCCTCGGGGTTTTGGTTATGTGAGCTAATGAGTTCCCTTTAGTGTTCAAGCCACACTGAGTCAGCTTTTCTCATCCTCTAACCCAAACCACCCCTAACCGATAGAGACCGCAGTGCTGCAAGCAGCAGACCCTGAAAAGTGGAGTTGGCTGGGGCGGGAGCTGAGGTCTAAGTCAGCGAGAACACACACCTCCAGCTAGCACGACAGCTGCTTACCCCCACGGCCTGTTAAAATTCTTTTTTTAAAAATTGTATTTATTTATTTTTAGAGAGAGGGGAAGGGAGGGAGAAAGAGAGGGAGAGAAACATCAATGTGTGGTTGCTTCTCCCACACCCTCTACTGGGGACCTGGCCTTCAACCCAGGCATGTGTCCCGCCTGGGAATTGAACCGGCGACCCTTTGGTTCGGGATCCCACGCTCAATCTGCCAAGCTACACCAGCCAGGCCTGCTAAAATTCTTACCAAGGCCAGCTGGCTGCCAGGTTGCATCTTAAAAAAAAAAAAAAATTCACGATGTAGGAGACTGGTTACTTCTTGCATGAATCAGTAAAGCCCATTAAGGAGATTAGCTCACTTTGAAGTTGGCGCTTCTGATAGCAGAGGAGAAAAAAAACTGCTTGCTTATCAGAGGCTCTTTCTGCTCGCCGCCTGCAAACCCCGCGGACTGAGAATCCGTGACCTGGAAGAGCAGAACTGTGCACCCCAAGTTAAATGCTAGTATAAGCAGAAAGGGGAAGATGGGAGGCGAGGAAGGACAAAAATAGTGGGGCCCATAAACTGCCTGATCCTCCCGCCTCCTCAGGTCCCTCTTTTAAATAATTATCTTGTGAAGAACGTAAACAATCACATTCTTTGCGGACGCACAGCTGGGACGCCGTCGGAGGCAGGGAGCTCGTGGTGCGGGGCTCCCTGCTGTATCGCTGTTTCGTCAGCAGAGGGCAGTGTGGCGCTAGAAGTCAGTGAAATGGGGGAGGGGTGTGGCCGGGAAAGGACCGCCCAGAGCTCGGGGCTGAGCTGCCGGGTGCATTCTGAAACGGGGTTCGAGAAGTGACCTTGGCTGACAGATTTTGGACTTCTAATGAGCCATGCAGTGAAATTGATCAAACACAGACAAAACAGCCAATAGCGGCTCTCAGACCGGCTGTGCGTTAGCGTCACCGCGGGAGTTTCTAAATTACGGGTGCCCAGGCCCCACCCAAGTCCAATGAAATCGCGGCTTTGGAGTGAGGTCCCGGTGTCGGGAATTTTCAAACGCTCCCCGAGTTGACTCGAACGCGATCTCCATCTCCGACAGGGAACAGACAGACTCTGTAAGGGATATTCACCGCCAGCGGCGTTAGCAGATAAAACACAGGATTGCCAGTTACATTCGAGTTTCAGACACACAACAAAGCATTTTTTTTTTTTTGCACGAGTATGTCCCACATATTGCGTGGGACACACTTTCATTTAAAAATGATTCGTGCTGTATTTTTATCTGCTCTGGCTCCTCGAGCCCCTCAGCCTCATCTCAGGTGTTAACTGTGAAAGGGCGGGACGGTGACCAAGGCTCCCAGCACCGCCCCCTTGCCCCCTCCTCCCCCTCCCCGGCCCCGCAGGTAGGCGGTCCTTGCTGGACCGTCACCAAAGTAGGCACCCCGCACACAGCCACACAGCAAACGGCCATCATCGGGAAAAGCTCCACCTGTGGAAATGAACTTGCATGCACGGCCACGCATCACAGAGAACATCGCCTTGGTGTTCCTTTAGGCAGAGAGACTCCCTAGGCCGTATCAATTATGACGGGTTATAAGGTAACGTGTCAGTTTCCCCGTTCCAGGAAAGACTCTCCAGGGGAATGTTGGGTGTCGCTGTACTCGCCCTTCAGCCTTTTCTCGTATTTTCTGCCCCTTTTCCTGCTTTATCCTGCTCTTCCCCTGGCATTCCCTCTCAACCTGTGATTTTGATCAGTTGGGTAAAGAAAATCCATGGGGTCACCCCGAGGAAAAGGCTGCTTTGCTGTATACGTAAGCGCCTTCACTGTTTTAAAACGTTGTGCTGGGTAAAACCATCCGACGTGTTTCTGGCGTTTGATGGAGAGGGTGCAGCCTCCACCGGGACTGAGCTACCCGTGCTGGTTGGTCCACTCCTGAGCGTGGGGAGGAACAAAGAGGGAGACGTCAGAGGAGGTCGGTGGTCCATCACGCAGTTCCACCGCGATGGGACTAACAGGATACGTACACTAAAACTGAGGTTAGGGAGGGCCCCAGAGCGTGGTGGGGCTGGGGGGTGTGACCCACAGAAGAGATGAGTCCCAGGGTCACTGCCTGGCTCCGGTGCCTGCTCCCCCCTGATCTACCCAGAGAGGTTACACCTTCCTTGCAGCTTCCAGGCCACTCGGGCATTCGGCTCCAGGTCCGTGATGTGCTCCTGGACCCAGGCCTTCCTGGGCTCAGCACAGACCTGCCGGCCTCTTTTAGTTAGGAAGCTGTGGAGAGGAGGGGACGGGTCACACACTGAGCGACCCAGCAGGGGCGCCCGGGCCCCCACCCCCCACCCCCAGGCCTCTCCATCCTTTTCTGCCCCAGACACCTCAGCACTCACGCGGTAATCTTCCCCTTAACCTCAAGGTCCACAGACCTTCCCCATCTCACATGGGGCTCCCCTCACAGAGCCTGTCCCTCCTCCCCTGTCTTCCCTTTGCCCAGGGACAGGTCCTCTGGGACTCCAAACAGGACCCAGAGCAGGTGAGAAAACACAGCAGGTGACCTGCTCCCTGACGGGTCCCAGAGAACTGAGTCACTGGAAGGGGGGGCCACGCCCCAGACCCCCCGGGTGCCCCCCAGGACACCAGGCATGGAGCACCAGCTGTGACCTCATAGTAGTCGTCTGCAGATTTGTGCGGAATCTGCCGGGACATGTAAAAGGAGAAGCCGGTGGTCAGAGTGTCGGCGTGAACTGTGAGACAGGGGAGAAGGGTCCCAAGTCGCATCCAGAAGGAAAGTCAAGCCAGCTGCTCCCCAAGGGGCGGGAGGAAGTGGAAGGGGACAGCACTGCCCCCTGGGGGCCGGGCTGGGGAGGTGGTGACAAAGGCAGCCAGGAGGAAGTGGGCATTTCCTCTTCTCCCTGGCATTTTTATTTCTGGGTCTCTCTTTCCTGTTTCTCGTTCTCTGTTTTAGCTTCGGGTCTCTCTGTCTCCCCAGGGAATTTAGTTTTCAGAACAAAGTGCCCTTTGTTCCAGCTCTCAGGGGGAACTTCCGTCTGGAGTTCACGTGGGGAGCCAAGGCTGCCCTGCTGGGGGCCGGCGGAACCCAGACCCTGCCTCTTGCCAGAGCCCCAGCTGGGCCTCCACTTCCCCATCTGTAAAACGGGCTTATTCCCACTCTGTCTCCCAGGGCAGAATGGAATTGCTAAACCCGCCCCCCCCCCAGGAGGAAAAGTTTTCTCAGGAAATCGCCGCTGAAATCCCCCTGAAGTTCTCTACTTAAAGGGTCTCGGGCACAGGACGTTGGCCCTGTGATCCCCGTCATGGCCAGAGAGTGAGGGGCGCAGGCAAAAGGAACAAAGGAGGGCAGACCCGCCACAGGCACAGCAGGTCTGAGGAGCTGGTCCTCAAGGGCAGCCCCAGGAGCTCCCTGACGCTGGGCAGCAGAGTGTGGGCTCTGGTGGAGGCCAAGAAGAGTGGGCACTTGGGGACCTGTCCGCACGGTGGCCTAAGCTCTGTCTTCTCTCTCCTCCTTGTCTGCATTGAGGGGGAAATTTTTCATCCGGGTGTTGGCTGTCCTGCTGTCACCCACAGCAGCCAGGAGAGTCCTGGGTCACCGCAGGTGTTCGGGCTACTGCCAGGAACCACTGAGTCGGTCACTTGATAAGGGTGTGGTTTCCATGGTGAGAGGCGGTGAGATGCCGCTGTGACCCCTGAGACCCGGCCAGCCAGTGTCTTCTCACCAGAGCAGGCCTGCAGCTCGAGCAATCCTCCCAAAGAGCTGCCCCTCTGACCTCCACCCCAGCTGTTCCAGTGGCACAGAGGTGACAGAGATGACAGCGCCTCCGAGTCTGGAGAAGCACCACCCGCGCTAAGGGCTAACACCACACCCTGAAGGCTACCGCTGCAGGGGAAGCCTCGGCTACTGAAGGGGCGGGGCGAGGCGGGCCGGCCTTTCAGGTCTTCCCCGAACCTTCCCTGCATCTCACCGGTGGGTGGCGCTGTGTGAGCGCCCGACAGTCACCTTGTTAGATTGTAATGTAAGTGCCTGCCACTAAGCCTTCTGATTGCAGAGGTGTCCGTGTCAAAGATCTCCACCTTGGATACGCTTACTGGCCAGCTACACCACTAGATAAACGCCCAGGCTGCCCCACCTACGAATTTCACTTGTTGGGAAGCCCTGGGCGGCCTAGATGCCGACCACTTGATCGACCCTGGGTTTCCTTTCCCGAGCTTTCATTCCCACTCCTGTGTTTGAAATTCAACAGCAAAGAGTGAATCCACGAAACCCGAGGCACCCCACTTTGACCCCAGCACAGGCAGAACCCCAGGTCTACGCTCTCTGCCTTTGGTCCCGCCCCGGGGGTGGGGCCCCAGGCTGGCTGTGCACCCTCCAGGACTTGGGAGTCATAACCTCGCCTTTCTCCGTCCCCCGAGGGTGGTCGCTGAGGTGTGTCCTGCAATCATCATAGAACCACACAGGCGGATCCCGCCCACAGTGGCTCTGGTCTGGAACACGCACAAGTGCCGCGCCCCCGCGCATGTCTGTGGGTGCAATGGAGTCATCATGGATGGAGGCTAAGACGGACACAAAACGGCTGGACCCTGGGTTAGCTGGGCTCGCTGGGGGCTAAGGTGAATGATGAGCCTTGAAATGGTTTGGCCCTTTGACCACCGAAGCCCCTCCCAGGGATCTACCCTAGAGACAGAAACACAGAGAAGGAAGAAAGTCTTATGCATCACGGTGCTAGGCTCAGGCCACTAAAAGCTGGCCTACGATTAAATAAATTGTAGTACATTCACCTCTTGTATTAATAATTCATCTTTAAAAAACTGGGAAAGTAAGTGAATTTTAAAAGGAAGTCTCTGATTCTCAAAAGTCCTAGAACATTTTGTTTTCTTATTATGAAATCACAATGGCATTCCCAGGGTTTGTCTGAAAGTTCAATGACATCATTAAAGACTCTTTTCTTAAGACATCCTCCTTCCCCCCTTAACTTTGTTGGCTTTTCTTCTTTGGGCTTGTCACCTCATGGTTACAAAAGGGCTGCTACTGCTCAGGCATCATATCCTCACAAAATCTCACCAACAGGCATAGAAGGGCATGTCTTAGGAGAAGTGAAAACGCAATGTTACTAGTGTTTTCAAGTCAATATTTTTTACATGATTTGAAATATGAACTGTTGAGTGCTCCCCAAAGGGGTAAAGGCCAATTTTAAAAATATATAAAGTACACGCAAGGAAGGGTGTGGGAGGTTTTCTTCTACTTTCTTCCTGTCTTATGGTGGCGTCTACAAAATCTGTCTTATTGAGGCATAATCCAAGTAACATTTCTTTCCTTGAAGGTAAAAAAAAATTATTACCAAAACTTAACCACTACAAAGTTTTGGTTTATTTCTTTCAAGTGCATTTTTTTAGGCTGTGATACTTCTGTTTGCTTTTCTTCCCCCCCCCCCACTTCTTCTCACTGTGAGTTGGGGGACACTATTGTAGTCACAATACGGAGGTCGTTTTGCCTTTTTCTTTTTTTTTTTTAAGATTTTATTTATTTATTTTTAGAGAGGGAAGGGAGGGAGAAAGAGAGAGAAAAACATCAATGTGCGGTTGCTGGGGGCCGTGGCCTGCAACCCAGGCATGTGCCCTGACTGGGAATCGAACCTGCGACACTTTGGTTCGTAGCCCGCGCTCAATCCACTGAGCTACACCAGCCAGGGCCCACATTTTTCTTATTTATACTTGACATCATAAGACTTTTTCCAAATCATTCCAGTATTTTAAAGAGCTGCCTAATTTATTCCATCACGATCCTAGTGTGTTAGTATTATCATGCACTAATGTAGCACATTTGAACTGGTTCCCATTTTTAATTGTTATTTATAGCCAAACATCTATATACATAAAATTTTCTCCACAAATGATGTTCCTTCCATAGTATACTTTCCTAGCTGTAGAATTCCTGGGTCGAAAAGTAAGGACATGTAAGGCTTCTAACCTCTGCAGACATTTCTACCTAATGCGAGTTCTTTCCCCGACCGTTGGACCCGGTGACGGCGTATCGTAGGGACTTGCGAAGGCCAGGTGAACGATGCAGCGAGTAAAGAGCTGCCTCGTCACCCCTGCTAAGCCTCCAGCCTAAGCTTCGCCAACTCCGCCCTGTCCATCCCGGTCTGGATCAAACACGGCTCAGGCTGCTCTAGGCTCTCTGAGCTCATGACACATGTCACACCTGTGGAGAACACGTGACACTGTGCTGTGTGGAAGAGAAAGGGAAATGGTGCAATTCATAGACAGATCTGCTCACGGTAGAAGGAACCAGCGATGTTTGGTACCCTGGTGATGACAACTCCCGGCTTCCCCCTCGTTGTGGAGTCATTTCCATGGCAGCACCCCTCTCGTCGTGATGCAATGGCCCTTTTTGCCCAGGGCGTGGTTTAAGTGTGACTTGTGTGACTTGCTGTGGCGTCACCACAGATGCCACCCTCCGTGGTCAGAGGAGCGACAGCAAGCATCGCACCTGTTCATCTGTGGATCTCTCCATGTACGTGCAGCTCGTCTCACTGTCTGCAACGTCTGCACACCATCAGCCCCAACAAGTGAGCAGTGGAGCAAGCGGGTGGAGGGCACTGGTACCCAGGACACGCCACCGCGTGACCACTCCCCCCGGCCGCCCCCAGCCTCCAGCTCTGCGCAGTCTAGAGTTGCCCATGAACACGCAGGGACACTGGATGAATGCAGGCGGCAGCACGTGTCTGGTCCCGGCTCGGCTTTGCCTGCGCTCCTCTGCCCGCCCATCATCATCCTCGCTCTGCTTGGCGCCCTCACTCAAGGGTGTTATCTGCACCGCCAGATTCCCCCAGCGCTCGTCCTTTCTTCCTTGAGAGTTGTGTCCCGATGCTCTGGGGTGTCCGAGCCGTGTCCCCTACGGCTTGAGGTTTCCTAAGTCAAAGCCAAGAACCCTATAGAAGTTTTCAAAATGTCCTGGGCTGTTTCCCAAGGAGAGTTATCCTCCCTCGTCTGGATCTGAAAGGCAGAGGAGAGCTAGGACCCGTTCTTACTCGGGAAGTGGAGGCTTAGCTGAGTCGTGAGCAAGACGCAAAGGCCGGGTCCAGGTACTTCCTAGGGTGAGCCCAACGGCAGATCCCCCTCAGTTCTCTCGAGGAGGAGTTCCGCCCTTTGGATGATTTACAGACCTGTCCGTGGACCAGAGGACATTCCCCAAAAGGGAGGGGACAAGGGTGAACTCTTCCAACAGTTGTACTCCCTGAAGAGAGAGAGAGAGACAGAGGCAGAGTTCCAAAACGAAAACTCCAGCCCAAGAGGGAACGCTCCGCCTCCTTGGCTCCCTCTGCGCCCTGCTCTGCAGCCCTGAGCACTGGTGGGTGCGTCCACGTTTTGCTGGCTCCTCTCAGAGGGCAGAAGATGTTGGCTTGGTTTCCCTCGGGCTCTCGATGGCCACCTCCTCACGGTCAGGGCAGACACCCCACTGCTTTGCTTGCTTCTCTGCAGGCCCCGCACAAAGTTGTTGATCATGGCGACACTAACAGCCAGCGGCCCCATCCTCGGCCCCACCCTCGTGTGGCATCAGGACCTCCCCTCGGTCCTGGAGAGAGGCAGGGCGTGTGGGGCAGAGCCAGCCCCTGAGGCGTGGGGTGGGGGGCAGGTAGGAGGCTTTGTTTCTGGTTTGTTTTGTTGCTGTTGTTCTCTTACCAGGATTTTTGACATAAAACTACAGATGAAATGTCGCATCTTGCCTGTCAATACTTAATATTAAAAATCAAGTATGTTCACATCGCTCCGTTTGTTTCTGAGGCTGGCTAATGGCCCATCAGCCGGTTTACTTTATCATCCCGAGAAGGCAGAGTATGTCGTTTGCTGTCACCTGTTTAATAATAGATGAGCCGCACCACACAACATGCCCCTAGTATGTTCCACACGTGTGAGGCTGTTTCCATGGGATAGAACAGACTACGAGGAGCAGAGGGTCCAGTTCCAAGAGCGTGGACATTCGTAAGCCTGCTGACCACACCCCGTGTTACCTCCAGACCTCGCTGCAGGTCTGCGATAAATGTTTGATGAGTAGACCGGTGACTGGAAGGCCAATCCCTACTTCCACCCTTCTCGTACCTCTACACTCCTCCGTTCTGCCTTTTCCATCTACGGTGTGGCTTGCCCTGCCGGAGACCCAGTGGCAGTGTCCCACAGGCCACTTTTTACACTCAGAACAATTGCGGGGGTCCATCAGAGCGCTCTGTCCTGTGCCAAAGGCTGTGGCCCCCCCCTTGGGAGAGGCAGCTGTCACGTGAAGAGGAAACAGCTAAGCATGATTCTTGGGTGAAAGCCCAAGATGTGGGGTTCCTGGTCCCACATCTGCAGAAACGACTTCCTCATAAGCACCCCAGTCAGATCAGCGACTGAACCCTTCTAGTGCGTGCCCCAAACCTCCGTGGTCACCCCGGGCAACCCTGGGCTGTACTAGTCACATGACACCACTCTATGGAGATGTCTTCCTCATAGGCAGCTCCAAGTTCTAGGTTCCCCCAGCCCAGGGCTGCCCTTAAAAGGGGGGGGGGAGGGTGGTAGTGCCGGTCCGGAAGGAGGCCGGCAGCCGTGGGTTCCGAAGCCCCATCTCAGCTCTGCCCACACTCCTCCGCCCTCCCCCTGGCCGCCGGCATGAAGGTCCTCGGGGCGACCGTCCTTGTCCTTCTCTGCACCGGGGCCCTCTGCTCCTTTGGAAAAGGTGAGTTCGCTGCCCACCTGCCTTTAACGACAGCTGCTCCCCACACGGTGGCCGGAGGTCAGACCACGTCTTCCGAGAGCTCTGGCCTGAGAACCCCCGTGGGACATGAGAGAGCTTAGAACAGGGTTTCAGAATAACACTGCCGTTGTCTTCCAGAGGGTTCACAGGGGTCTGGGCTGCAGGGCGGGAGCCAAGAGAGGTTTTAGACTACTTTTTGGATGAGATCACTGAAGTTTAACTTACTGGGTTATTAGCAGGAGGCGGCATCGAGGTCAACTTGGACCCTATTAGGGCTGGGAAGTTTCAGAATCACCTTAGCTATTCCCAAGAGTTGTAAGAACTGTCCCTACACTCGCCTAGCTATCTTACGATTTCATGGATTTCAAAAGAAATTCTCCCAACAGAAATTTAGGAAAAGGGCGTAGACTGGTCTGGTTCCCTGTGGAGTAAAGACAGAGACCGAAATGAAGAGACAAAACCGAAGACAAGACTGAGGCAATTAATGAGACACAAACAAAACAGCCAAATTGGTTCCGGTTTCCTTGCCCCGCAAACCTCGTGGCTGAGCTATGCTATTTGTCTCCTACTTCCTCATCCTCATCCTCATCCTCTCGGGCTTGCCCGTGTGCCTGAGCGACCCCGTCACCCTTGTTCCCCACAGAAAAGATTTACATCGTGCCCACCTGCTGCTCGTCCTACACCCAGCAGATCCCCCGCAAATTTGTGGTCGGCTATTTTAAGACCAGCGGCCAGTGCTCCAGCCCAGCCGTGGTGTAAGTGTCCATCCCCTTGCCCATCCTGGGGATGACACGGGACACAGGAGTCTAAGTGGGGAGCCCTTCACAAGCACCCCCGCGGTGGATAAGGAGCCACACTGGGAAAGTCTGGTCCTCTGGGGGTCTCCTGTGTGTGCTGGACAAAGAAAGAGACCACTGGGGTGGTTTCCTATTATGAAATGGGAACTGTGCAGGGGGCGACCAGTGACGGTGTGCCCAGAAGTAGAGGGAAGAGAGGAGAGGAAGGGGCAGCGGCAAGGAGGTGACCCTAGGTTATCTCCGTAAACCACTCAGAGGTCCCCGAGGTTCGGGGAGAGGGGGTTCCTGGACAAGGTGGCCTGGCCCGGGGCTGCCCACAGGGATGGAGACGAAGGACCCCCAGGTGGTCGAGCATGGCCTTACTCATCCTCTCTGCAACGCCTGTGCCTGCCCTACAGCTTTCTCACCAAAAAGGGCCGGCATTTCTGTGCCGATCCCAGCGATGCCTGGGTTCAGGACTACATCAGCAGCATGGAGGAGGTCCCCCAAGTGGTCCAGTGACTCAGCGTGGCCGTGGGCAGCAGGGACACGAACTAGGGAAAGGTCTCTGCCACCCCAGAAGTTTCTTGTCCTGTGAGTCCTCCACCCCCCCCCCACACTAACCACATTCTAAAACCTTTCTTTAACTTAGTAAGGTACTTAAATATTGTAAATCGTTTTATTCACTTGATGCTTTCTCTGAGAAATCATATAACACCCTCTCACCCCCAAACCCTTCCCCCGTCAATCAGACAGTGGTTGACCCGTGCCCAGGGTGATGGTGGACGACTGTGCTCTGTCTCTGGGCAGACGGGGGACCGAACCCATCGACAGATGCTTACTGAGTTTGTGTGAGTCCTTTACTCTGTTAAAATTGCCAGAACAATAAAGATTCTTTTTGTTTTCTTAAGTAAAGACCGGGCTTCTGGCTATTCTTCACTTTGTTTTGTTTCCCTGACAAATCAGTTTCGTGGGCCGGGAGGAGCGAGATGGAACAATCGGGGGCATCCGAGTAGGAGGGGAGGGCAAGCGAAGGGGTGAGCGGCGTTCCAATGGCACCAGGGACACGTTGCTCAAAGGCTGGAAAAGAAGCAAAGCCTTAGAAACAAATGCAAATGTATCTGCACCAGGGACATGCACCACTTAGGGAAATACCACAAGCAAGGCATTCTGTCATGCACATGTATGCATTTTCATAAATCCCACTTTCTTAAGAATGAAGACTGCCCCGGCCAGTGTGGCTCAGTTAGTTGGAGCATCATCCCCAAGATCAAAGGTTGCCAGTTCGATTCCCGGTCAGGGCACATAACTAGGTTGTGGGTTCTGTCCCGTTTGAGCACATATGAGAGGCAACTGACCAAAGTTTCTCTCTCACATCAATGTTTCTCTCCCAGTCTGCTCCCTTTCTCCTCCCTCTAAAAATCAAGAAGCATTGGGTGAGGATTTAAAAAGAAAAAGAATGAGGACTTATAGTTTTTGAGAACTTAATATGATCCACAGCCTGTCTTAAGGGAGTTACATGCATCGTCTGATCTCATTGTGTTGCGTATTCTCTGATTCTCCCCCTTGGACACATGAGGAAACAGTTTCATTAACTTAAGAAACTTGCCCCAGGTCACACAACTAGTCATGTGGGCATCAAAACTGCAGACCAAAGCAGGTCCCGAACTCTCAAGGGACCACTAGGAAATAGCCTCTCCATGTGCCCTGTTCCTGGAAACAGGGTTTCTAGAAATGCACAGTTCCCTGATAAGATAGAGCCAACTCAGCCAAGCAAGGAGCAAGGAATTGTTGGCTCAAGACCCCAGAGAGGACGGGTCCAGAGATGTGAGCCTGGCATTGGAGGCCTCTTCCAGACGGTTTGCCATTCCTAAGACGTGGCCGAGGAGGTGAGCGGAACCTTTCACAGCCTCCATGGGCTGGAGGGAAACACAAAGGCCAGGGCTGCCCAAGTAAAGGGACTTTTAAAGGGACTTTAAGAAGTCATCCTCCGTTTTGGCTGATGCTTCAGGAGTGAAGGTCAACCAGAAGTGAACCAGCCCTTGAAGCCAGCCATCGGACACCTGTGTGGTCTAGAAAATCCCCAACTCTGAAATGGTTTTTAGCACGATCCCAGAGGCTAATGCTACAAATGTCTGACCAAAGAAGTTTGAACTCGTTGGCAAGGAACTGAAACTGTAATGAGCATTATGACAGATTCGTAAGGGTCAACGATCTATTCCAGAACTGAAAAATGCCATCACTGAAATAAAAACCCACAGCAGATTAAACACAACTGAAGAAATGTTGGTAAAATTAAAACCTATCAAGATGAAGCAAAAGGACACAGAAGAAGCGAAAATACGAAAGAGAGAACGTAGGGGTAGAGGGGGGAACCCAATGAGGGGGAGAAGGAGACAGCAGGTGTACTGAAGAGACGGTGGCTAACGTTTTTACAAAGCTGATGACAGGTGGGATTGTGAAGAGTCTAGGAAGGAGGGCGTCATCCCCATCGCTGTCCATGGGTCACGTGTTGTGATGACCACTCTTGTCATCAGCCCTGGTCTAGAGAGGCAAGACGCCACTGAAGATTTTAGACACGTGGGCGCCCCTCTCCCCAGGGAACCCTGATGGCTTTGGTGACCAGTGTGCTCTCCGGGCCTCCCCAGGGAACATGACCTGGAGGGGCTTCCAGCCGCATGCAGGGCACCCACCCCAGCACCCCCACTTCCATGAGCTTGTTCATCCCTCCCCCCTCCACCTGTCATGTAACTTCATTCAGCGGGAGCCACCACTTTCTCCGGGCAACGGAGCTGTCCTGGCAGCAAGGCTGCACCAACCCCTGGGATCCTTGTCAGGAAGACTTTGCAGCCTGCATGCCAAAGGGGTACCCTCGGGGCAACAAGCTCCCGCTTACCCAGTCTTATGTTCTGGCTTCCCTGATTAAGCACCCTCAAAATCCAAACCCAAGGTGTACCCCCAGCTCAGGCTGGTAAATGCTAGATTTTGCTATTTTTTTTTTGGAGTACAGTCCCTTTTCTCCCTTACCAGGAATATAATTTACTGACACAAGAAGACTATGCAGTGAGAAGACATGGAAAATATGCATGGTCCAATTTCTATTAAGGAATTAAGTCAGTAATGAAAATTCTTCACATGTAAATACTTCATACCTTGCTGGTTTCACTAGCAAATTCTACCAAACATTTATGGAACAAATAAAAGGAAGAATGGTCTTTTTAATAAATGGTGCTGGAGCAATTGAACATCCATAAACAAACAAACAAAAACCCCTGGCCTGCCCTAGCTGGTGTAGCTCAGTAGATGGAGCATGGGCTGTGAATCAAAGGGTCACCAGTTCAATTCCCAGTCAGGGCACATGCCTGGGTTGCAGGCCAGGTCCCCAGTGGGGGCCATGTGAGAGGCAACCACACATTGATGTTTCCCTCCCTCTTTTCCTCCCTCCTTTCCCCTCTCTCTAAAAATAAATAAATAAAACCTTAAAAAAACACAAACAAACCCTGACCTTAACCTCACACCTCACACAAAAATTAACTCAGGATGGACCATGGATTTAAATGTAAAACATAAAACTACAAAGCTTTTAGACAAAAAAAAAAAAAAACACATTGGAGAAAATCTTCAGGACCTAGAGCTCTCAGATTTGACACTGAAAGCATAACCCATAGAAAGGAAAAATGGATAAACTAGACTTCATAAAAATTTAAAAGTTTGGCTCTCCGAAATCCCCTGTCAAGAAGATGCAAAGCCAAGCTACGGGACAGGAGAAAACATCTACAAATCACATCTTTGACAGAGGACTGTACTTGGAATACATAAAGAACTCTCAAAACTCAGCAGTGAAATGAATAAAAGATCCACTTTGAAAATGGGCAAAAGTCACGGACAGTCACATCACCGAAGAGGCCATGCAGATGGAAAACAAGCAATGGCACTGTGACTGTTTTTTTCAGCCCTGATTTTTAAGCTGTCGGCTAGAATACTGCGGTGGGCAGAATGATGCCCCACTCCACCCCCGACAAAGATGTCCGCACGCATGCTAAACCTGGACCTGTGACTGTGCTACCTTTCACTGCCAGGAGGGATCGAGGTGGCTAATCAGCTGGTTTTGAGATGGGGGTGGTTATCCTGGATTGTCTGAGTGGGTCCAATGCAATCACAAGGTTGGAGCGGCCAAGGAATGTGGGCTGCCTTTAGAAGCCAAAAGCGAAAAACAAAACAAAACAAAACAAAACTGGAAAATGGGTTTTGCCTCAGAGCCTCCAAAAAGTAATGCAGCTCAGCAGACACCTTGGTTTTAACCCAATGAGACCCATGGCAGCCTTCTGACCTCCAGAGACATAGAAAATAAATTTATGTTGCTTTTGGTATTTGTGGTGATTTGTGTTACAGCAGCAATAAGAAACTAATACACACATTTACAGATGAAAGGACACTGCAGTGACGCTAAAGCACAGCTATGGTTTCTTCAGCGCGCCTCTCGTGCAGAGGTGGGGTCTAGGTCCCCTCTGCTTGAATGCGCGCGGGCCCCTGGCTGCTTCCATCAATAGATCACGGTGGAAAGGATGTGATGCGACTTGTGTCTAGGTCAGAAAAGGCCATGCAGCTTGCATCTTGTTCAGCAGGAACACTCGTCTTTGAGCCCCGAGACAGCCGTCCTGGAAGGCCCCCACATAGGCCACTCCCGTTGACAACTTCAGCTGAGCCCGCCTTCAACCACCCGGGCTCAGGCACCAGACATGAGACTGAGGAAGACACCTTAGAGGTACACCTTGCAGCCCCTAGGGTGATGGCTGTTCCTGACTTGAACTGCCTGTGATGTCGTTTATAGCATGTCTGCGTGGTCAGAGCAGCTGGGAAGAAACATCAGCACCTTCTGCTCTGTGGCGGGGAGAAACCGTCAGCCCCCAGCCCATAGTCCAGATACAGCTGTCCTTGCAAGGAGGCCTGTGGCAATACCAACTCGGGGTTACCCAGTAACAAGGGAAATAATTTCTTTGAAACAACCTCAATGAGCTGAGGAGATGGTTTCCTCATAAGTGCCCCAAACCCATGGAGAAATTGAGCTCTCCTTGCAGACATTACTCCAAACCCCTCCGTTAGCCAAAGGGTGTGGGCAACCCCCCGGGTTGTGCAACCCACAACGTGACACAAACGCTGTAATTAACATTGTCCCGTACCATCACCCCCAGTCTCCATCTTCCAAAACCATGGGACTTTCTGTAAAGAGGAGAAGCAGTGGCTTGAACCCAGGAAGGGGACGCCAGTTGCCAGGGCCCACGTTGTGTCCTAGCTGTGCCGATGCTCAAGCCCAGAACCCTCCGGCTGCCCAGCACAGAGGCATCGGAGACTCGCCATGTGCCCCTGCTCCCAGGCGCCCCTTAACACCACGGGAGCCTGTCATTCATTCTGCCTTTCCCAGATGTCACCTTCTCTGGCCCTGGGTCAAATTATATCAAACACACCCCGATGACAAAGATCACCTGAGTGAAAATACAGCTCTCAGCATGGGGATTTGCATCCTTCGGGTCTCTTCTTCAAGAGTCTAGACTATCATATCCTACCAAATGGTTCAGAGGGAGATGACAGAAGAGGTTAGTTCCACTTTATGGTTTGACAATTGAGGCCAAATTCATGAAATATTTGGCAAGAGGCATCCTCTGGTCTATTTATTTGCCATCGCTGCGGGCAAGTTTATATTTATGTTGGTTATTTCCAAAATCCCTGTTGTTTTGGAGACATAAGAGATATTCCACGTTGACCTCTGTTGAGCTGTGACATCGTAGGGTAGATGAATTTCTCTCCCCAAAAGATAGGAGGCCAGATAAGGCATTTTAGTGAGTTAAGTTCTTTAAAGAATAAGAATAAAATCAGAGAGGGGGGGATTTCTAGGAACATAGCACATGTCCCAGTTCATTTGAGTTCCCTAATTTAAGAAATGTTGTCTTTCTAAGTCCTTCTGATCTTTTGGAGAGCAAAGAGAAGAAGTTGATTTTGTGTGTGTGTGTGTTTTGAATGGCTCCATTTCTTGTTATGCCTTCTCCTACAGTTGGTGTTGACTCCCTAGCCTCTTGCCGCATCTCTCACACCCCCCAGAAGATCCCTCAAGATGTTTTAGCAGACTCTTATGAGGCCAGCAGCTAGTGCTCTAAGCCCAGTGTTGTGTAAAGACCATTCCTCCTGCCCATTCGGGGATGAGATACTGGGAAACCACAGGGAGGGGAGCAACCTCCGTGGGTACAGGGAGGTAGACTGGGCACCATCCTGGGAACACCCAAATCTCTGGAGCCATCACAGGTACAGAAAAGACCTTCAGGTGTCTTCTGAGCCAGCAAGGAGTCAGGAGAAGCTGGCCAAGTAGAGAAAAAGAGAGGGGAGGAAGTGGCAGCAGGTGGGAAATTGTATGAGGAGATCCCCACAAGACATTCAGGGCAACTGGGGGCTCTGACATAGGTTCTGATTCCTATGAAAGCAACAGGCCCTGAGATGTCAAGTGAGAAAGAGAAGTGGAGTGGCCGTCATGGGCTTATTTTTACTTATTGGAATAAATGAATGAGTAAAGAGTAAATTGATGAATGAACAGAGTGTTAATGGGACAGGTGGAAGAACAGGTGGTCTCCAATTCATATTTGTCACTTCTCCATCCATCACAATCTACAAAGGGCGTAACTCCCATAGTTCAGAAGGAAATGAAGCTCAACATGGGAAAGGAGATTGTATGGCATCTCATTCCTTGCTTGGACCAAGTCGTTTCTAGCAACTGAGATGATGTACAGTTAGAGGCTGATAGTCCTGGATTCTTGGGAAGCAGAGAGATGATAGGATATTGAAGACAAGCACAGAGCAAATAGCTTTCAAAAAAAAAAAAAAAAGGAGAGGGAAAGAAAACAGATTCCATAAATGTAAAAGTGGTCAGCCACCTCTGTTCTGGGTGAGATTCTCCATCTATGCAACTCTTGGTAGGAAACCCTTTGCTGGCACTTTAAAAAGGAAGTGTGCACTGCAAGTCAGCATGGGTCCAACTAGGGTGTGTCAGGATGGACAGACCCACTTCCCTCTTGGCAGCACAAACATCTGAGGAAGGCTGGACTGGGAAGAGCTATAGACAAACAATCTGATCTTCAGCACCTAATAAAAGCACCTTGGGATCAGACACGAAAAGAGTAAAAGTCAGGAGACTATGGTACAGTCTATCATGAATTGGCACCATTGTTGTACGTGCCAGCGTGCAAAAACAGAAAGAAATTTTGAGCCTTGATCTTTCCCAAGACCTCTTCCCCCACTCCACCCCTTCTCCTTTGAATAGGGGAAGTAGACTCAGTCAAGCAAGACTAAAGCTCCATGTAGGGGTGCCAGAAGGAGAAAAGAAAGAGCAAGAAATTGGAAATCTATTTGAAAAAATAATAAAAGAAAACCTCCCTAATTTGGGGATGGAAATAAATACGCAAGTCTAGAAGGCACAATCCCAAACAAGATGGACACAAAGAGGCCCACCCCAAGACACATCCAAATTAAAATGTCAAAGGTTAAAGATAAATAGATGGGAGAAGGGGTGTGGGAGGATGGGTGAAGAGGTGAGGGGATTAAAAAGTACAAATTGGTAGTTACAGAATAGCCATGGGGATGTAAAGTCCAGCAAAGAACTTACATGCATGACCCATGGACATGAACAAGGGTGGGGGGGCTGCCTGAGAGAGTGAGGGGTGCTGGGTGGAGGGAAGAAAAGGGGGAAAAATCAGGATAACTGTAATAGCATAATCAATAAAATATAATTTTTAAAAAAGACTGACATTCCAGAAGGAGGGTGCATGCTGCCTATCGAAACTTGGAAGTCAGGTGACTCACTGTCATCAGTAAGTTGGGTTCCAGGACCCAGATATACCCGAGCAATGGTACGAGTCAGTTTCTTCCATCCTCCTGCACAGGTGTGTCTCCTGCATCCCCCACATCTGATGTTCTGCTAGGCTAGCCAAGGGGAGAAAGGCCACTGTCTGCCACCCTCTTTCCCTCCCCTCCCCCCATACACACACAGTAGCCTACAGTCTGCAGGGAGGAGAAAGACGACTATCAGAGGCACCCATCTAGCTGTCAATTTCTCTGCCTTCTTATGCTCTTAATGTGTTGGGAGAAAGCAGGCAGCTCAGCCCCTCTCCACCCACCTGGTGGGGAAGGAAAGTAAAGTCTAAGGAGGACAGAATCCGTGCTCTTTTCTTTCTTGTTTTTCCTTAAAGCAACTGACAAAAGTCTATGTTAAATCCACCCATGTACTCTCCAGGACATACTCCCCAGGTCCCCACTGGAATGTGAGCCACACGGACTTGCTTGGTTGCTGCTGCAGTGCCCATGTGAGTGAGATGGTGGTGAAACCAGGGCAAACTGTTCAGTCACCAGAGCCAAAGGACCTGGACAACAGACCTCAGTTCTCATCACTCTCACCCTCACTCCCTTCTCTCCAGGCTCTCACTCTTCTGTTGGTTCCTTGAATGCACCAAGCCTGTTTTCACCTCTGGGTCATTGCCCTTGCTCTTCCCTCTACCCGGACACACGTCCACTGATCTGTGTGAGTCTGGCTCCTCCTCAACACGCAGGTTCTAGCTGAAATGATACCCTCTCCCAATGGGCTCCCCTGACCAGCTCATTAAGCAACTTCCACCCAGCCCTCAGGCACTGTCTGTCACATCACCCCCAGTTGTTTTCTTCCTAGCTTTTAACTCCATCTTCTACTATCTTGTAAGTCTGTCTCCCCCACTGGGGTCTGAGCACCTGAAGAGCAAGGGTCTTGCCTTTCTGGTCTGTCTCTGTATCCCCCGGGGCCTAGAAAGCACCTGGCATACAGTAAAAGATCAATAAACATCTACTAAATGAAGGTCTCAATATGGACACTGAAGGAAGATTTCACTCACTTAGAGCATTTATGTTACATATTCCTTTCCGTAACCACATGTCAGTTGAAAAGCTTAATCATAGCACTCAAATGTTCCCATAGTTTGTAAGTGGGCTTTCAGAACTAAAGACCATGCTTCTCACTAGCTCAAAAGTTCCTGCTCTTTCCATTAAAACACAGGTTTCAATTTTTCTTTCTGTGGAAAAACATTTTCTTTGCAAATAAACTTACCTGGAACCCCATTATATAAAAATGACAAAAAACACAGATGCCTAAATCAAAACCATACCACCTCACACTCATTAGTATAGCTACTAAAAAATAAACCAGAAAATAATAAGTGTTGACAAGGATGTGGAGAAATCGTAATTCTTGGGCACTCTCCATGGACACATAAAATGGTACAACTGCTGTGGAAAACAGTAGGGCAAAAACTTAAAAATAGATTTACCATATGACCCAGCAATCCCACTTCTGGGTATATATATACCCAAAAGAACTGGAAACGGGGTCTCAAAGAAATATTTGTAAACCCCTGTTCATAACAGCATTATTCACAATAGCTGAAATGGGAAAGCAACCCAAGCGTTCATCAACAGATGAATGGGTAAGCAAAATATGTGGGCGAGAGGGTACACATGCAACAGAATATTACTCTGTCTTAAAAAGCAAAGAAATTATGACATATGCTACAAAATGAATGAAACTTGAGGGCATTAGGCTTTGTGAAACCAGCCAGTCAGTCACCAAAAGATGAATACAGTGTGATTCTACTTGTGTATGAGGTACCTAGAATAGTCAATTTCCTAGAGACAGAAAATGGAACAGAGATTTCTAATGGCTGGGAGGAGTGGGGAATGGGGAGTTAGGTTTAATGGGTATCAAGTTTCCTCTTGCAAGACAAAAAACATTCTGTGGCTAGGCAATGATGATCATTGCATAATGTATAAATGTACTTAATGCCACTGAAGTGTATACTTAAAAATGATTACAATGGTAAATATTATATGATGTGTATTTACCACAAAGAATGTTTTTGGAGAAAAAAACCCACAATTGCTTAATCTGAATTTTGTGGGAGTGGAGGTGGCAGATAGCCATGTCTATCCAACTTCCCAGTAGGGTGACCAACTCCTCTCCGTGTTAGCACTGAAAGTCCCACTGTTAATGGGAAAAACCTGGCCTCTGGCCACCCTTGCTTTTGCCATCCTTGCTCTTACTACCCCTGCTCTTGCCTCCCCTCCACCCACTTTTGCAAGGCCCATTCTCTTCCATGAGAACATAGCACTAATGAACTTTGCTTGCATGCTAATAGGCTTGCTGATCTGTAATTCTTTCCTGCGTCAGCAAGAAGAACCAGGTTTCTCCCACAACACCACATTCCAGGAACCCCCTTCATCCCAGGCAGACGAAGATGGTGGATCACAATACCTCCCAGTCACCAAACCATTGTGTCACTGCACAGGGACCCTGCAGCCCGAACTGGAGGGTGACAAAATATCATTGTATTCTATGGAACTGTGTTCCAGGCAGCACAGATCTGATCACTGCCTGTGAATGATACCCCCGGGAGCTGTGTCAGTGGGTACTATCCCTGGTCATCTCCAGAGAAGGGAAGGGATGAAAACACCTGTGATCTGTCCTGGCACAAACTGCAGGGCACAGCCTCACCGTCCCACCTCTGGTCCCCCCAGCCTGACCCAGAAGGAACTTGTCCCTCAGCCCCAAGCCCCAGTGCAGTCCTGACAGAGCAGAGAGCCCCGTGCACCTTTCTTGGTTGCTAAGGACCTGAACGAGCTCCCTGTGCTGGGCAAGGGGTGGAGGCCTTCAGCTTAGGTGAGGTGTTCCAGTCCAATCCGAGCTGGTGAGGCCATCCATTCCAGGATCCCCTGCAGACCCTTCTCCCTGCTCCCAGCCCCCATCAGACCTGAGTCCACATGCCTATCCTGTTGAGGCCTGCAGTTGCTAAGCCTGAAAGAGTGGACCAGGCCTCTGAACCCACCGTCCACACCTGAGGATGGGCTCACTGCAGAGGCCTAACCAGGTTCTCTGGGGAGGGCAGGAGTGGAGGGCACTTTCCACCACAAAGCCCTTGGTCTCCGGGCTCCCCCCACTACTACCCTCAAGGTGCACACCGAATGTGAAACCTAGGGTCATTCTCTGCCTCCTACTTTTCTTTGATTAAACCAATATTAGTTGTGTCAACAGTCACAACTCAGCAAACAAAACGCTCCTGCAATCGTGGATTTTTCTGTCTTGTGACTTCCTGACCAGTAACCTGTCACATAAAGGAGGCTCAGAGCCCAGACTTCAAGGAGTCGGAGAACCCAGCAGTCTTCAGCCCGGCTCCATTCCTGCAGCTGGTCATCCACCAGAAGGACGAGAGTCGGCCTGGCTCTCCTAGCTCGGGGAGCCCCTGGAGAATAAAGAGCACCTTCACCAGGAGCCTCACCCCATTCCTGGGCAGGACTCACTTCTCCCTCCTCCAGGGAGAGGAAAACCTGCCCCCTCGTAGAGCCTCCCTGGCCCTTGGGGTCCCACCACAGAGCAGTTAATCCAGAGCCTTCCAGAACATCTGCTCAGCCACCTCCTGGGGATGCACAGGAGCCGCATGTCAGCGTAGGTTGGGGGAGAGGAAACCTCAAAGGATCAAGCTGTTCTTGGGGCTCAAATGGGGTTTTACAATTGGGTTGGGGTTTGACTCAGTTGCCAACCTTTACAAATTGAAAACATTTAAGACTCTGCAGTGCCAATTCCTTTTGCAAATACGGAAAGCCAAGCAGTCCTGAACCAGAGTTCCACAAGGTAACCTTGAACTAAGGTGGAGAGGGCTGTTCCTTTGGACAGGGGCACCCTCCCCAGGGCCCAGGAGCTCCTGCTGCCGGGCCCCACCCTGCTGCTGTCCGCCTGGCCTGGCGGGCCCGTGAGGCTGGGGCCCCAGTGTCAGCCTCTCTCCTTTCCCTCTAAGATCTGTCCAGGTGTGGATATGGCATAGACCCCCTCCTGGCAGGTAGAAAGTCTCAATAAATATCTGTGGGACACAAGAAGAGTTAGCAGCAGGTGACTCCGAAGGAGGCAGGGGTTGACCCCAGATGCCCGATTCCCAGCTCACTGCCCTTCCCACCCTAAACAGGCCTGGTTGCCTCTCTGCTGGGGGCTGGGGCCAGGGGAGAAAGTGGAACAAGGGGGGTCCTGGGAGGAGATTTCTTGAATCTCAACTCTCCTGAGTTGAATTTCAACCAGATTCAGAGATGGAAAACTGCTGGGTCCCCGGCCTCTCGTTGGCCATCCCTGCTGGTCCAAGGAATGAGAACAATTTCACAGGACTTTTGACTGCGACCAGCTACAGAGCTCCTTAATGCTTTCCCATAATTCCGGTTATCGCAAAACCTCTCTGCCTGCAAACGGGGTAACGGATGCTTCCCCAGGGGGTGGTTGTGAGGAACAGAGGTAAGTCAGGAAGGAAGCCTTGCACCAGGCCTGTGGCGGCGGAGAGTGAACAAACGGAATCTTTTTATTTTTTTCTCCGGAGAACAGCACAACAAAATGGAGCAATAATTGGCTTTACAGTCAGAAAGACACAAGTCTGAACTGAATTCACATTCATTCATTCATCCATTCATTCAACAAATGCATAGTAAAAGCCCACTCTGAACCACCCATGTGGTGGACGTGCTGGAATCCAGGGGTGCGCAGGAACACCGGCTTCTGCCACCAGGGACCCCCTGCCTGGAGGCTCCGCACCCATCAGTCGAGGCCTCTGCCAGGCCCCGTGCAGGCTTCCTGAGCCTCGGCTTCCTCGTCTGTCACACGGGGGGAAACAAGGCCTTTATCGCACAAAACAATCAAGGATGCACAGATGAGAGTGCATGCTACTTGCCCCATCGATGCTATTTGCCATTTTAAAGAGACAGGTTCAGAAAGGCTGAGTGTCCTGCCTGGAGTCAGGCAGCTTCCAGGAGCACAAACAAGCACAAGTTCAGCGTTCCAGCTTCCTAGGCAGAGGCTCGGCTCCTCCCCCTGCCAACCCCTCACCCTGAGGCCCCAGGGAACCGGGGTCCCACCCCCACCCCCTCCCCCTCCCCCCACCCCAGGCATCCACCAGCACTTCCACGGGGGAATAACTTCCCAGCATTTCTTAGAGAATTTGATGTTTTCCCAAATCCCAAGTCTCAAGAAAATTCCATTCAGAAACTGTGAAAATAGGGAAAAGAGTTACAATTCTGGAGGAATTAAAGTTTATCCATCATAAAGATGATATTGATGGAAAGTAATCCAATGACATCAAGAACAAGAGTCAGAAATTTTTCACCCATGGAGATCAAAGTTAAGATCGGCATGTGGGGGAATCCGGGAGGGAGGACGCAGGAAGGAAGAGGTCACGGTCCATCCGCTTGAGGTCTTTGCCATGGTCAGGGCCCCGTCTGCTGCTAAGCAAATGTTAGTGAGTTTGTATATTTACCCTGTTTGAAAAAAATCATATTGATGTTTCAAGAAATATGTTTTGGAAGTAAAGGAAGTCCTTAAACTGGTAATTTCAACTTGCTAGGAGAAGTGAATCGGATGTTATTTGAACAATAATGTTCACGGACACTGCCCAGAGTTTGAGTCATTGCTACAGGCGACAGCTCTTTACCAATGACCTCACAAAAGAAACACTAACAGAAAATATGTAAACATCATGGAATACTGGAGGATGAAACAAGAAACATTCACTAATTTGAATATAAATCTAAATTGGTAAAAGAGATAATATTGGAACAGAAACCAAAGTTAGAACAAGCACACACACACATGTCCATCATTAAAAGACAAAGTGAGCTCAGCCCTGACTCCAAGACTCAATTGGTGGGAGAGCTGCTCCACACGTCAAAAGGTTGCCTGGTTGGTCCTTACACAGGACATATAAAATAGGCAATTCATTTGGTTTCTCCCTCACGTCAATGCCTTTCTCTCACCCTCTAGCAAATGTATAAATATATCCACAGGTGAGATTAAAAAAATGAAATATGCTCACTCTTGTCTACCATAAACAAAAAGTCCAATAGGTATTCCCTCCACAAGGAGGATTCATTTGGGGAAAAGTAAGCATCACAACCTGGTGCTTGCAGACATGACATTCACACACAGAGAGCAAGAAGAAGCAGGGAGCTGCTTTACAAGGGGAAGAACAGTTCCCCAGAGAGCTCTCTGGTCCACCTGCACTTCTCCCTGTAGCACTTCCACCACCCTCAGAGGATGGGAGAGCTGCTGCCACAGGTTCCCCCGACCCCTGTCTTGGATGAGGCCTCTGTCTGAAATTTTGACACTTCTGCCTACATCCATTGGGCAGCTGAGATAACCTCAAGCCATAATTGCCCTCAATTTCCTGTTGCATTTCCAGACTGGTTCCCTCATGAGAAACGTATTGCCAACTATATAGGCAACAGGCAATCTCTTCACCTCTACCCTGTGACTTCCTGATTCTCCTCTCCTCATAAACCCAAGGGCAGGGCTGGGGTCCCAGGGAGTCAGGAGCAGAGAGCCTGGGGCACTCAGGCCAGCTCTGCCCGCACACCTGGAAGATGAAGATCTCCACAGCTGCCCTCCTCTTCCTCATCCTTGCTGCTCACCTTGGACCCCCTGCCCAGGCATCTCTGAAGAATCGATCTCCGGATCGTGGTGAGTCACTGAGCCTTCACACTGACGGCCAGTTCGGTGATAACCTGAAGTCCAGGGAGGAGACACAGAGGACTGTGGAAGTGAATTTGGCACTTGCTTAAAAGCAGCAGCAGGAGGGTGTGGACCTTTCCCTGTGGCCTTGGTCCCTGGGGAAAAGTGTGCACAGATGACTTGGGAAACAATTCTCTTCCCTTTTCAAGGCCAGAATTATCTGACACCTTATCTTGGCTTATATGGGGCCGTTATGTGCTTGAGCAAAAGAGTTGTAGCAAATGGTGAACTTGGGAAAAGAAGCATATTTTCCTCCAATGTTGAGCTAGGGCACCCCATGCACTGCACAATCATCAGTTTGAAGAGGAGATGGGACACGCCGGGCTAGTGACTCACCCAAGTCCCCCTAACCATTCCACTGACTTACTAACAAATGAGTATCTAACACTGCCTTGTACAATCTGCCCTGTCCAAGCAGAAACTACTCTAATTGTCTTATGGATATTAATACACTGAGTCCTCCTAACAACCCTGTGGAATTGACTACCATCAACTACCATGGTTTTGCACATTATTATTATTAGTCTCATTTTACACACGAGAACCTGAGGCACAGAGGCCTTAGATAACTTGCTCTCTGATCCTACAGCCAGTGAGTGGTGGAGTTAGGGTATGATCAAGTTAGGAAACTTGTTATTTAAAAAAAACAAGTCCATATAAGACTTTATTTTGCCAGCCCCACACGCATCATATCAAGCACACTGGAGAGTACACATGTGCCTCATTAAATATAACTCATATGTAACTGCATAAGAAATGAGCCAACAGTTCAGTGCATTTGCCTAACTAGCATAATGCAGCCCTGCAATCCCTTGTTCAGAACACGGGGGCTAGGTGCACTTTGCAATGCAGAATCCTTCAGGTTTGAAAATGGTGACACAGTATCACCAGCACCTCTACTTCTGGGTACACACTTGAGAGAGGTGGAAGCAGGTACCTGGGAGATGCTGGTACGCCCATGCTAACAGCTGCATCATTCCTAACACACCATGGGGGGAAGCACCTGAGGTATCCATCAACAAATGAATGGATTCAAAGTGGGGAATATCTTGTACACACAGTAGGATATTATTCAGCTAAAAAGGACAGAAACTGGGACACATGCTACCACACGGAGGAACAGTGAGCACAGGTCTGCACCCGACGTTATGATCAGTGAGATGAGCCAGTAACAAAGGGTGAACATTGTCTGATTCCGCTGACAGGAGGCACTGAAAGCAGCCAAGTCAGAGAGACAGAAAATAGAATGGTGGTGGCCGGGGGCTGGGGGACGGGGGTGTGGAGTCACCGTCTAGTTGGATCAGAGGTGCAATTTTACAAGATGAATAAAGCCCCATGGACAGTCTGTGGTTAGAGCTGTACAATATGGGAATGTCCTTCATGCTCCCAAACTGTGCATTGGAAAACGGTTAACGTTTGATCACCCTGGTCTATAGTACACAGCTTCTGTTCTTCCTCTGAGCCTGAAAGAATCCTGACTGTTCTGGCTTTGCTGGCATTTCCTCCTTGTGCTATCTGATGGGCAAGCCCCTCAGAGTCCCCCCAGGTCTCTTTGCCATTCATTCCCCTGACAACTACAGGGGGTGATGAGAGTACGTCCACAGTTGTGAGTCAGTGAAACACAGAGTTTATTCTTGTATTGTTATTTCTTAATTATTGTACTATTCTCCACACAAACCCCTGTACACCCACTTCTGCCCCACCCTGCATGTACTTGGTGGGTCTAGATCCCTGTAGAGCACGGAGTCGGAGCTCCAGGATAGAAAATAAAGGTCAAAATTGTACATTTTATATTATGTATATTTTAAGACATGTTCAAAAAATAAAATTATTTTTCAAAGTTAACACAGAATTGGACATTCCTAACAGTCCAGTTACGAACAGGCAAACTCTGGGAAGCATACTTGGAGCTAATGTTTCGTGGTGGCATGGATGTAAAAGCAGCTGGTGGGTACAGATGTGCTCAGTGACTTCAGTCTTCCTCGTTAACAGGACATGGGGAAAGAGGGAGGGGATATCTCCAAGGGACACCAGGGTGCACTGTGGGTCCCTCCCCATACCTGACCACTCTCCCACCTGGCTGTCCTACAGTCTGCTGACCTTGGGGAGAAGGAGCTCTCTGACACCTCCTGCAGCATCAGAACATCCACTTCTGGGAGGAGTGGTCCTGGCCCTGCCCAGGTGCACACTGAACCCCGGGCAGTGGAGCAAGGAGATGCCAGCAGGTGCTGCAGAGGAGGAAATTGCCCCTTTACACTTCTTCCCCTTCACACCCTCCCCTGTCTCTGGAGAAAAAGGGGAAAGGATGTAGTTTCCTGAGAAAGGGGCTCTGTCCTTACATGGATCTTTCTCCTGCTACAGGTGTGCACCGCCCAGGTGACTGCTGCTTGTCCTACACCACACGAAATATCCGATGCACATTCATGAAGGATTATTATCTAACAACCAGTGGGTGCTCCCAGCCTGGTGTCATGTAAGTGCCAAGCCTACCAGCCATGTCTTCGGGTAGGAGATCTACTGATGACACAGGGAGGTCGGAAAAAGTCTCACCGTCTAGATGCTGTGATGTTGCTGGAGGCTTATGTTGTCACTAAGAATCCCCAGAGCATCAGATACCACATGCTCCCAGTGAAGAGGGAGGCTAGGGAGCAGTGGGTAGTGCAGGAGCAAGGTTGCCCGGGACACCTCCCTGAGTCACTGAGGGGGTGTCAGAGGCAGGGTCTTCCAGAGGAGACCACCTGAGACCCTGCAGAAGAGAAGGGAGGAACAGTGGGGCTGAGTGGGGAAGCCCAGGGGCTGCGAGGATGGGGCTCCCCATCCTTATGTGCAGAACCCTCCTCACTGTATAATCTTTCTCTCCCTGGCTCCCCAGCTTCAAAACCAGGAGGGGTCAGAAGGTCTGTTTCCACCCCAGTGCTAATGGAGTTCAGGAATGCTTGAAGAAGTTGGCCAATACCAGAAAACAGTTGGTTGAGGAGAATGAATACTAGATGCAACTCACCCATCTTTACTTTCTCACCTTCTGGTAGTTTCTTGGCCTGAATTCTTTTGTCAAAAGCAACAGGTACTGGTCTGTTCTCTGAAAAAACTGTGCACCAATAAAAAGTATCCAATTTGACTGTACTTGAACTGGAAGAGGAAAAGCAAACATAGGAATGGCTGAGCTTTGGATTTGTGTGCTTTTCAAAAGGAGACATCATAGAGTCCTTTTGAAGACAGGAAAAACATGACTCATTCAAGTACAGATGGAGTATGTGTCACAGATGTACTGAACCCACTAATGAGGGAACCATAAAACTGATTCTAAGACCATCTGAGGAATAGAGCTTTACACAGTTAGCTGGGGTGGCATTCTGAAACTTAGTTAAAAACTGACTAATATCCAATATGGCAATATAGCTATAACTTTTAGATTGTCTTTTCTGCTGTACAAAAACACTTGCATCTGCTCTAGACAAAATTTGTAAGTTCACAGGTAATCTCAGAAAGTCTGGGGCCTGATCCAGAGTAAACAGAACATCAATCAAAAGGGCATTTCCCAGGGGCAGGTAAGGTGCTTCTCAGATAAGGCGAAGTTAAAGGAGTGCATTATCACCAAGCCCTTATTTTATGAACTGTTAAAGGGACTTATCTAAGAATAAGTGTTGGGGATCACTCTGCATGGGTTCCGAGACTGTGGCCCCTGGAGAGCAAGCCCTGAAAGGAGCTAGTAAGTCTCTCTGGAAAACCAGGTAGAAACACAGGTGGCAAGCATGACTGAACTGTAACTCTAAGGGTTCCCATAGGAATCAAGCCTGATAAATACCTTGTATGCTTTGAAGCTGGCTGTGCTTTATTTTGTATGGCCCTGGTGATATAAACTGGATGTTTAAGTTCAAGGCATAAGAAGTAAACTCCTTATCTCATGAAATACATCCTAAAGACCCTCTGGCTTCAGTATGACCAACAGACCCTGACCTGCTACAGGTCACTGTGTTCCTTCAATTGTTAGCTATAGATAATACCTGTTTCTGTATGACTATAGCCTTTTGACAATGATTGATGAGCTCTCCATGCACACACCTACACATCCCATTCCCACTAAAACCCACTTGGGAGAAGGGCTTGGGGCATTCACCACTAGAGGGAATTGCCACCCTCTTTCTCCCTGGAACAGCAAGATTGTGTCCGAGATGATTTATTTTTCATCTGCAGTGGACAGGAGGAATATGTTGCTGGACAGAGTTCCTCCCAAAAAGAAGATCAAACTATGAACAGTGAAATAAAAACAAACTCACAACAATCAAATACTGAAACTAAAAAGCAAAAAGAAACTAAGCAAACAACTAGAACAGGAAGAATATCACAGAAATGGAGATCCCATGGAGGGCTATCAGTGGCGAGTCAGAAGGGGAAGAATGGGGGAAAGGGTACAAGGAATAAGAAGCCTAAACAGTAGGTACAAAAGAGACAGGGGGAGGGTAAGAAAAGTATAGAGACTTTTGGCTAAGATGGAGGCATAGGTGGACACACTGCCTCCTCGCACAACCAAAATTAAGGACAAGAAAAATTTAGAAACAAAAAAACAACCAGAACAGACAGAAAATTGAACTGTACAGAAGTCTAACAACCATTCATTCAGACCAGTAAGAGAGGCAGAGTCCACAACTGGTGGAGAGGGGTTGCAGCAGGAAAAACGGTGGCTGGCAGACCCCGGGGTATGGGGTGCAGGTGGCTAGGAGACCCTGGTGGCAGACCCCAGGCGTGGGCTCGTGGAGGCAATGAGCAGACCCAGTGAGGAGCGTAAGGCAGCTGGCTGTCTGCAGTCACACATTTGCGCAGATAAACCAGGTGAAAATGGGCAGAGGGACAGACCACGCAACCCAGGGCCCCAGTGCTGGGAAATAAAGCCTAAAAGCACTGATTGAAAACACCTGTGGACGCTCAGGTGCTGGGGGAGACTCCCAGCCTCACAGGAGAGTTTATTGGAGAGGCCCACAGGGTCCTAGAATGTACCCAGCCCACCCACCCGGGAACCAGCACCAGAAAGGCCCAGTTTCCTTGTGGGAAGCAGCAGAGGGGACTGAAATCCGCAGAGAGCAGAGCAAGTGCCATTGTTCCCTCTCTACCCCACCCCTAGATACGTCAGAACCCAGCCACTGGGTTGCCCCACCCAAGGGAACACCTAAGGCTCCACTCTCAAAACATAACAGGCCCGACCAGACCCCCCACCCCCCAAAAAAAGGCTCAAACAGAAGAACAAATCAAAGCTCCAGAGCCAATACTTTTAAGCAACCAAGAGATAGCCAACCTATCAGATGCACAGTTCAAAGCACTGGTGATCAGGATGCTCAGAGTTGGTTGATTTTGGTTGCAAATTAGATGAAAAAATGAAGGCTACACTAAGTGAAATGAAGAAAAATGCACAGGGAACCAATAATAATGGACAGAAAACTGGGTCCCAAATCAGTGAAATGGACCAGAAGGAAGAAAAAAATATACAATCAGAAAACAATGAAGAAATAAGAATTCAGAAAAATGAGGAGAAGCTCTGGAACCTCCAGGACATCTTGAAACATTCCAACATCCAAATTATAGGGGTACCACAAGGAGAAGAGGTAGAGCAACAGGTGGAAAACTTATTTGAACAAATAATAAAGGAGAACTTCCCCATTCTGGCAAAGGAAATAGACTTCCAGGAAGTCCAGGAAGCTCAGAGAGTCCCAAAGAAGTTGGACCCAAGGAGGAACACACCAAGGCACATCATAATTACATTACCCAAGGTAAGAATGAAGGAGAGAATCCTAGAAGCAGCAAGAGATAAGGAGGCTGTAACCTACACAGGAGTTCCCATCAGACTGTCAGCTGATTTCTCAAATGAGACCTTGCAGGCAAGAAGGGGCTGGAAAGAAGTGTTCCAAGTCATGAAAGGCCAGGACCTACATCCAAGATTGCTCTATCCAGCAAAGCTTTCATTTAGAATGAATAGGCACATAAAGTGCTTCTCAGATAAGGTCAAGTTAAAAGGAGTTCATCATCACCAAAGCCCTTATTATATGAAATATTAAAGGGACTTATCTAAGAAAAAAGAAGATAGAAAAATATGAACAGTAAAAAAGACAGCAAACTCAAAGTTATTAACAACTATACCTAAAACAAAAGCAAACTAAACAAACAACTAGAACAGGAACAGAACCACAGAAATGGAGATCACATGGAGGGTTAGCAACAGGGGAGTGGGAGGAGGAGAGAGGGGGAGCTGGTACAAAGAATAAGTAGCATAGATGGTAGGTAGAAAATAGACAGGGGGAAGGCAAGAATAGTATGGGAAATGTAGAAGCTAAAGAACTTATGACACATGGACATGAACTAAAGTGGAGGAATGTGGGTGGGGGGAGTGTGCGGGGGAAGGGAGTGAAGGGGGGGGCAATGGGACAGCTGTATAGCATAATCAATAAAATATATTTTAAAAAAAGAAAAGTCTAGAAAATGGAGAAGCCAAAGAACTTACATGTACAACTCATGGACATGAACTAAGGCGGCAGGGATGTTGACGGGAGGTGGATGCAGCTCAGAGGGGGATAAAGGGGAGAAAAAGTGGGACAACTGTAATAGCATAATCAACAAAATATACTTAAGAAAATAACAAAGTAACCCAGTGACATCAAGAGCAAGAGCTGGAAACTTTTGACACATGGAGGTCAAAGTTAAGATCAGCATTTTTGGGGAATCAGGGTGGGAGGATGCAGGAAGGAGGGTGTCATGGATCATCACCTTGAAGCCTTTGTCACATTTCAAGTGTGAGTTCACGGCCTCATCTGCTGCTAAGTAAATGCTAGTGAGTTTGTGTATACAGCCTGTTTTATACAAATTATATTGATGTTTCAAGAAATATGTTTTGGAAATACAGTCAGTCCTTAAACTGGAAATTTTCACTTGCTAGGAGATGTGAATCTGATGTTATTTGAACAGTAACATTCATGGGACCTTGCCTAGTGTTTGAGTAATTGCTGCAGGCTGTAGCTCTTTATGAATGCCCTAACAGAAGAAACACTAAGAGAAAAAATATAAATGCCACAGAACTCTGGGAGATGAAATCAGAAACATTCACTAATTTGAATATAAAATCTCAAGTAATGAGACCAATAATAATTGGAAGAGAAACCAAAGTCAGAACAAGCTCAGATACATGCCCATTGTTAAAAAACAAAATGAGCTCAGCCCTGGCCCCAGGGCTCAGTTGGTTGGAGAGCCGTCCCACATATCAAAAGATTGTGTGTCTGTCTATTAAAAATGGTCAAAAGACTTGAACAGACACTACTCCAAGAGGGACATACAGAGGGCCCAGAGATACAGGAAAAGATGCTCAGTGTCACTAGCCATCAGAGAGACAAGAATTAAAACCACAGTGAGATACCACTTCACACTGCTGAGAATGGCCATCATAAACAAATCAACAAACAAGTGTTGGAGAGGATGTGGAGAAAAGGGAACCCTAGTGCACTGTTGGTGGGAGTGCAGACTGGGGCAGCCACTGTGGAAAACAGTATGGAGTTTCCTCAGAAAACTAAAAGTAGATCTGCCTTTTGACCTGGCAATTCCACTGCTGGGAGTATATTCTAAGAACCCTGAAACGCCAATCCAAAAGAGCCTATGCACCCTAATGTTTATAGCAGGACAGTTTACAATAGCCAAGTGCTGGAAGAAACCTAAGTGCCCATCAGTAAATGAATGGATCAAAAAACAGTGGTACATTTACACAATGGAATGCTATGCAGCAGGAAGAAAGAAGGAGCTCCTACCCTTTGCCACAGCATGGATGGAGCTGGAGAGCATTATGCTAAGTGAAATAAGCCAGGCGCTAAGGAACATATGATCTCACCATTAACTGGAACCTACACAACAAAAACAAACAAGCAGGTAAAATATAACCAGAGACACTGAAATTAAGAACAATCTGACCATAACCAGAGGGAAGGTGGGAGGGGAAAAATGGGGGGAAAGTGGGGAAAGGGTTTTCAGGAACAACTATAAAGGACACATGGACAAAACCAAGGAGGGATGGAAGCAAGTGAGGGAGGTGGGGATGGCAGGGGTGGGTGGAGAGTGGTGGGGGGAAAGGCAGACAACTATAATGGAACAACAATAAAATAAAAATTACAGAAAAGATTGCGTGTTTGATCTCTGCTTGAGATACATAACGCAGGCAATTGATTGAAGTTTCTCTCACACATCAATGTTTCTTCCTCTCACTCTCTCTCTCCATCTTTCAAGCCAATAAACATATGATCAATTGAGATTTTAAAAAATAAATAAAATTAAAAAAAATATGGCCACTCTTGCCTACCATAAACAAAAAGTCGACTAGGTATTCCCTCCACAAAAAGGATTCATTTGGGGAAAAGTAAGCATCACAACCTGGCGCTTGCAGACATGACATTTACACACAGAGAGCAAGAAGAAGGAGGGAGCTCTTTGACAAGGGGAAGAACAGTTCCCCAGAGAGCTCTCTGGTCCACCTGCACTTCTCCCTGTAGCACTTCCACGACCCTCAGAGGATGGGAGAGCTCATGCCACAGGGTCCCCCGACCCCTGTCCTGGCTGAGACCCTCTGACTGAAATTTTGACACTTCTGCCTACATCCACTGGCCAGCTGAGAAAAACCCCAAGTCATTGTGGCCCTCAACTTCCTCTTGCATTCCCAGACTGGTTCCCTTATAAGAAATGTGTTGCCAACTGTATAGCCAAAGGGGAATCTATTGACCTCTGCCCTGTGACTTCCTGATTCTCCTCTTCTCATAAACAACAGGGCAGGGCTGGGATCCCAGGGAGTCAGGAGAAGAGAGCCCAGGAGCACTCAGGCCAGCTCTGCCCGCACACCTGGAAGATGAAGATCTCCGCAGTTGGCCTCCTCTTCCTCATCCTTGCTGCTGCCCTTGGACCGTCGACCCATGGAGCCGGCCCCGGTGGTGGATCCCTATCCCTGAACCATGGTAAGTTCAGTGAGCCTTCGCACTGGTGGCCAGTTCGGTGGTAACCTGAAGTCCAGGGAGGAGACACAGAGGGACTTGGAGGTGAATTTGGCACTTGCTTAAAAGCAGCAGCAGGAGGGTGTGGACCTTTCCCTGTGGACTTTGGTCCCTGGGGAAAAGTGTGCACCGATGACTTGGGAAACAATTCTCTTCCCTTTTTATGGCCAGAATTACATGATACCTACTCTTAGCTGGTATGGGACCATTATGTGCTTGAGCAAAAGAGTTGTAGCAAATTGTAAACTTGGGAAAAGAAGCATATTTTCCTCCAGTGTTGAACCAGGGTACCCCATGCACTGCACAATCATCAGTTTGAAGAGGAGATGGGACATGCCAGGCTAGTGACTCACCCAAGTCCCCCTAACCATTCTACTGTCTTACTAACAAATGAGTATCTAACACTGCCTTGTACAATCTGCCCTGTACAAGCAGAAACTACTCTAATTCTCTTATACGTATTAATGCACTGAATCCTCCTAACAACCCTGTGGAATAGACTACCAGCAACTGCCATGGTTTTGCCCATTATTATTATTAGTCTCATTTTACACATGGGAACCTGAGGCACAGAGGCCTTAGATAACTTGCTCAGATCCTACAGCCAGTGAGTGGTGGAGTTAGGGTATGCTCTAGCTAGGAAGCTGTTATGCAAAGTTAAGTCCATTTAAGACTGTATTTTGCCAGCCCCACATGCAGCATATCAAGCACACTGGAGGATACGCACGTACCTCATTGAACATAACTCATATGTAACTGCATAAGAAATGAGCCAACATTCAGTGCATTTGCCTAACTAGCATAATGCAGGCCTGCAATCCCTTGTCCAGAACATGGGAGCTAGGTGCACTTTGAAATGCAGAGTCTTTCAGGTTTGAAAAAGATGATACAATATCACTGGAACTCCACTTCTGGATGCACGCCCAAAAGAAGTGGAAGCAGGTATGATGGAGCTGCCGGTACGCCCATGCTAACAGCTGCATCATTCCTAACACACCATGGGGGGAAGCGCCCCAAGTATCCATGCACAGATGAATGGATTCAAAGTGGGGAATATGTTGTACACACAGTAGAATATTATTTACCCGAAAAGGACAGAAACTGGGACACATGTTCCCACATGGAGGAACAGTGAGCACAGGTCTGCACTCGACGTTATGATCAGTGAGATGAGCCAGTAACAAAGGGTGAACACTGTCTGATTCCACTGACAGGAGGCACTGAAAACAGCCGAGTCAGAGAGACAGAGAGTAGAATGGTGGTGGCCGGGGGCTGGGGGACGGAGGGATTGGGGGATCACTGTGTAGTTGGGTCAGAGGTGCAATTTTACGAGATGTATAAAGCCCCGTGGACAGTCTGTGGTTACAGTTGTACAGTATGCGAATGTCCTTCATGCTCCCAAACTGTGCATTGGGAAACGGTTAACATTTGGTGACTCTGGTCTACAGTACACAGCTTCTGTTCTTCCTCTGAGCCTGAAAGAATCCTGACTGTGTTTATGGCTTTGCTGGCATTTCCCCCTTGTGCTATCTGATGGGCGAGCCCCTCACAGTCCCCCCCAGAACTCTTTGCCATTCATTCCCCTGATAACTACAGGGGGTGATGAAAGTGTCTTCACAGTTGTGAGTGTGCGAAACACAGACTTATTCTTGTATTGTTGTTTCTTAATTATTCTAGTATTTTCCACACAAACCCCTGTACACCCACTTCTGCCCCACCCTGCATGTACTGGGTGGGTCTAGATCCCTGTAGGGCACAGAGTCAGAGCTCCAAGACAGAAAAGAAAGGTCAAAATTGTACATTTTATATTATGTATATTTTAACACATGTTCAAAAAATAAAAATATTTTTCAAAGTTAACACGTAACTGGAGATTCCCAATAGTCCTGGCAGACTCTGGGAAGCATACTTGAATCAAACAGTAACATTTCTGCAGGAAACACACACATATATTTACACTAATGAGACAAAGACTATAAATAGCCTCACCTCACTTTGGGTGACACTGTGCCACCAAATCCTTTAATGAAACATCTTTCTGTTTCCGGAGCCCTGTGGGTCCCAGAAATGTGCAGAAAGCATGTTGTGGACTATGTCACATGGTGTGACTGTGTGACTGATTTATCCAGGTGGCATCTGCAGTTTGCTTTTGTACTTAAAGTCAATAGGAAAAAAAGGAAGTCAATAGAACATTTTCATGTCTCATTTTCAGAAGTTTCCTCAAACATCTCAGGGTGCCAGTGAGACAACTGGCCGGAAGGCAGGCCCAGAACCCGCACAGGCACCCCGTGTCCAGCAGCAATGCCGCCCCACCCGGGGGCTGGGCTGGGGTGACACAGGCAGAGACCGACACAGTGCTGCCTCCCAGTGATTCCTCTTCCCTCCTGTCTCTTTCTCCCACTACAACTCGGGTTGGCCATACATGACTGGGACCAATCCTTAATAGACCAAAGAGCTAATGTTTCGTGGTGGCATGCATGTAAAAGCAGCTGGTGGGTACAGATGTGCTCAGTGGCTTCAGTCCTCCTCCTTTACAAGACATGGGGATGGGGGAAGAAGATCTCCAAGGGAGACCATGGTGCACTGTGGGTCCCTCCCCATACACGACCTCTCTCCCACCTGGCTGTCCTGCAGTCTGCTGACCTTGGGGAGGTGGTGCTCTCTGATGCCTCCTGCAGCATCAGACCTTCCACTTCTGGGAGGAGTGGTCCTAGCCCTGCCTGGGTGCACACTCAACTCTGGGTGGGGGAGCAAGGAGATGACAGCAGGTGCTGCAGAGGAGGAAATCATACTTTGTAGTTCTTCCCCTTCACACCCTCCCCTGTCTCTGGAGAAAAAGGGGAAAGGATGTAGTTTCCTGAGAAAGGGGTTCTGTCCTTACATGGACCTTTCTCCTGCTACAGGTGTGCACCGCCCAGGTGACTGCTGCTTGTCCTACACTGCACGAGATATCCGATGCATATTCATGAAGGATTATTATCTAACAACCAGTGGGTGCTCCCAGCCTGGTGTCATGTAAGTGCCAAGCCTACCAGCCATGTCTTTGGGTAGGAGATCTACTGATGACACAGGGAGGTCGGAAAAAGTCTCACCGTCTAGATGCTGTGATGTTGCTGGAGGCTTATGTTGTCACTAAGAATCCCCAGAGCATCAGATACCACATGCTCCCAGTGAAGAGGGAGGCTAGGGAGCAGTGGGTAGTGCAGGAGCAAGGTTGCCCGGGACACCCCCCTGAGTCACTGAGGGGGTGTCAGAAGCAGGGTCTCCCAGAGGATACCACCTGAGACCCTGCAGAAGAGAAGGGAGGAAAAGGATGGGCTGAGTGGGGAAGCCCAGGGGCTGCGAGGATGGGGCTCCCCATCCTTATGTGCAGAACCCTCCTCACTGTATAATCTTTCTCTCCCTGGCTCCCCAGCTTCAAAACCAAGGGGGGTCAGAAGGTCTGTTTCCACCCCAGTGCTAATGGAGTTCAGGAATGCATGAAGAAGTTGGCCTTGGCCAATACTGGAAAACCGTTGGTTGAGAAGAATGAATAGTAGACACAATGTGCCCACCTCTACTTTATCACCTTCTGGGAGATTCTTGGCCTGAATTCTTTTGTCTAAAGCAACAGGTACTGGTCTGTTCTGTGTAAAAGCTGTGCACCAATAAAAAGTATCCAATTTGACTGTACTTGAACTGGAAGAGGAAAAGCAAATGTAGGAATGGCTGAGCTTTGGATGTGTGTGTTTTTCAAAAGGAGATATCATAGAGTCCTTTTTAAGAAAGTAAAAACATGACTCATTCAAGTACAGATGGAGTATGTATCACAGATGTACTGAACCCACTAATGAGGGAACCATAAAACTGATTCTAAGACCATCTGAGGAATAGAGCTTTACACAGTTAGCTGGGGTGGCATTCTGAAACTTAGTTAAAAACTGACTAATATCCAATATGGCCATATAGCTGTATTTTTGGATTGTCTTTCCTGCTGGACAAAAGCACTTGCCTCTGTGCTTGACCAAAATTTGTAAGTTAAGAGGGAATCTCAAAAAGTCTGGGGCCTGATCAAGAGCAAACAGAACATCAATCAAAGGTGCATTTCCCAAGGGCAGGTAAAGTGCTTCCCAGATAAGGTTAATTGAAAGGAGTTCGTCATCACCAAGCCCTTATTCTATGAACTATTAAAGAAACTTACTTAAGAATAAGTGTTGGAGACTGCTCTCTGTGGTTTCTGAGACTGTGGCCTTGAGACAACAAGCCCTGAAAGGAACTAGTAAGTCCCCCTGGGAAACCAGGTAGAAATGCAGGTGGCCAGCATGACCAGACTCTAACTCTGAGGATTCCCATAGGAACCAAGCCTGATAAATACCTTGTATCCTTTGAAGCTGGCTGTGCTTTATTTTGTATGGCCCTGGTGACAAACCAGATGTTTAAGTTCAAGGCATAAGAAGTAAACTCCTTATATCATGAAACACATCCTAAAGACCCTCTGGTGTCACTGTGACCAACAGACCCTGACCTGTGACAGGTCTCTGTGTTCCTTCAATTGTTAGCTATAGGTAACACCTGTTTCTGTATGACTATAGCCTTTTGACAATGATTGATGAACTCTCCATGCACACACCTACACATCCCATTCCCACTAAAAGCCACTTGAGAGAAGGGCTTGGGGCTTTCACCACTAGAGGGAATTGCTACCCTCTTTCCCACTGGAATAGCAAAATTGTGTCAGATATGACTTATTTCTCATCTGCAGTGGATGGGAGGAACATGTTGCTGGACAGAGTTCTTCCCACAAAGAAGATCAAACTATGAACAGTGAAATAAAAACAAACTCACAACAATCAAATACTGAAACTAAAAAGCAAAAAGAAACTAAGCAAACAACTAGAACAGGAAGAATATCACAGAAATGGAGATCCCATGGAGGGCTATCAGTGGCGAGTCAGAGGGGAAGAATGGGGGAAAGGGTACAAGGAATAAGAAGCCTAAACAGTAGGTACAAAATAGACAGGGGGAGGTCAAGAAAAGTGTAGAGACTTTTGGCTAAGATGGAGGTGTAGGTGGACACACTGCCTCCTCGCACAACCAAAATTAAGGACAAGAAAAATTTAGAAACAAAAAAACAACCAGAACAGACAGAAAATTGAACTGTATAGAAGTCCAACAACCATTCATTCAGACCAGTAAGAGGGGCAGAGTCTGCTCCTGGCAGAGAGGGGTCACAGCAGGAAAAATGGTGGCCGGCAGACACGGGCATGCAGGGTGCAGGCGGCGGCTAGGAGACCCTGGTGGCAGACCCCGGGCATGGGTGCGGGGAGGCAACAAGCAGACCCAGTGAGGTGTGCAAGGCACCTGGCTGTCCGCAGTCACACATTCGTACAGATGAACCAGGTGAAAATTGGCAGAGGGACAGATCATGCAACCCAGGGCCCCAGACCTTGAAATAAAGCCTAAAAGCACTGATTGAAAACACCTGTGAAGGTTGAGGTGCTGGAGGAGACTCCCAGCCTCACAGGAGAGTTCATTGGAGAGGCCCACAGGGTCTTAGAATGTACACAAGCTCACCCACCCAGGAACCAGCACCAGAAAGGCCCAGTTTGCTTGTGGGAAGTGGCAGAGGGGACTGAAATCTGACAGAGAATAGAGAAAGTGCCATTGTTCCCTCTCTGACCCCACCCCCACATACAGCGTCACAACCCAGCAACTCAGTGGCCCTGCTGGGTGAACACCTAATGCTCCACTCCTTACTACATAAGAGGCATGAGCAGACCCTCCTCCCAAAAAATGGCTCAAACAAAAGAACAAATCAAAGCTCCAGAGCCAATACTTTTAAGCAACCAAGAGATAGCCAACCTATCAGATGCACAGTTCAAAGCACTGCTGTTCAGGATGCTCAGAGAATTGGTTGAGTTTGGTCACAAATTAGATGAAAAAATGAAGGCTACACTAACTGAAATGAAGAAAAAACACAGGGAACCAATAGTGATGGGATGAAAACTGGGTCTGAAATCAATGAAGTGGACCAGAAGGAAGGAAAAAACAACCAAACAGAAAAGACTGGAGAAACAAGAATTCAAAAAAATGAGGAGAGGCTTCAGAACTTCCAAGACATCTTGAAATGTTCCAACAATCGAATTATAGGGGTACCAGAAGGAGAAGAGCAAGAGCAACAAATGGAAAACTTATTTGAACAAATAATAAAGGAGAACTTCCCCATTCTGGCAAAGGAAATAGACTTCCAGGAAGTCCAGGAAGCTCAGAGAGTCCCAAAGAAGTTGGACCCAAGGAGGAACACACCCAGGCACATCATAATTACATTACCCAAGGTAAGAATGAAGGAGAGGATCCTAGAAGCAGCAAGAGATAAGGAGACTGTAACCTACACAGGAGTTCCCATCAGACTGTCAGCTGATTTCTCAAATGAGACCTTGCAGGCAAGAAGGGGCTGGAAAGACGTGTTCCAAGTCATGAAAGGCCAGGACCTACATCCAAGATTGCTCTATCCAGCAAAGCTTTCATTTAGAATGAATAGGCACATAAAGTGCTTCTCAGATAAGGTCAAGTTAAAGGAGTTCATCATCACCAAGCCCTTATTATATGAAATATTAAAGGGACTTATCTAAGAAAAAGAAGATAAAAAATATGAACAGTAAAAAGACAGCAAACTCAAAGTTATTAACAACTATACCTAAAACAAAAGCAAACTAAACAAACAACTAGAACAGGAACAGAACCACAGAAATGGAGATCACATGGAGGGTTAGCAACAGGGGAGTGGGAGGAGGAGAGAGGGGGAAAAGGTACAGAGAATAAGTAGCATAGATGGTAGGTAGAAAATAGACAGGGGGAAGGCAAGAATAGTATGGGAAATGTAGAAGCTAAAGAACTTATGACACATGGACATGAACTAAAGTGGAGGAATGTGGGTGGGGGAGTGTGCGGGGGGAAGGGAGTGAAGGGGGGCAATGGGACAGCTGTATAGCATAATCAATAAAATATATTTTAAAAAAAGAAAAGTCTAGAAAATGGAGAAGCCAAAGAACTTACATGTACAACTCATGGACATGAACTAAGGCGGCAGGGATGTTGACGGGAGGTGGATGCAGCTCAGAGGGGGATAAAGGGGAGAAAAAGTGGGACAACTGTAATAGCATAATCAACAAAATATACTTAAGAAAATAACAAAGTAACCCAGTGACATCAAGAGCAAGAGCTGGAAACTTTTGACACATGGAGGTCAAAGTTAAGATCAGCATTTTGGGGAATCAGGGTGGGAGGATGCAGGAAGGAGGGTGTCATGGATCATCACCTTGAAGCCTTTGTCACATTTCAAGTGTGAGTTCACGGCCTCATCTGCTGCTAAGTAAATGCTAGTGAGTTTGTGTATACAGCCTGTTTTATACAAATTATATTGATGTTTCAAGAAATATGTTTTGGAAATACAGTCAGTCCTTAAACTGGAAATTTTCACTTGCTAGGAGATGTGAATCTGATGTTATTTGAACAGTAACATTCATGGACCTTGCCTAGTGTTTGAGTAATTGCTGCAGGCTGTAGCTCTTTATGAATGCCCTAACAGAAGAAACACTAAGAGAAAAAATATAAATGCCACAGAACTCTGGGAGATGAAATCAGAAACATTCACTAATTTGAATATAAAATCTCAAGTAATGAGACCAATAATAATTGGAAGAGAAACCAAAGTCAGAACAAGCTCAGATACATGCCCATTGTTAAAAAACAAAATGAGCTCAGCCCTGGCCCCAGGGCTCAGTTGGTTGGAGAGCCGTCCCACATATCAAAAGATTGTGTGTCTGTCTATTAAAAATGGTCAAAAGACTTGAACAGACACTACTCCAAGAGGGACATACAGAGGGCCCAGAGATACAGGAAAAGATGCTCAGTGTCACTAGCCATCAGAGAGACAAGAATTAAAACCACAGTGAGATACCACTTCACACTGCTGAGAATGGCCATCATAAACAAATCAACAAACAAGTGTTGGAGAGGATGTGGAGAAAAGGGAACCCTAGTGCACTGTTGGTGGGAGTGCAGACTGGGGCAGCCACTGTGGAAAACAGTATGGAGTTTCCTCAGAAAACTAAAAGTGGATCTGCCTTTTGACCTGGCAATTCCACTGCTGGGAGTATATTCTAAGAACCCTGAAACGCCAATCCAAAAGAGCCTATGCACCCTAATGTTTATAGCAGGACAGTTTACAATAGCCAAGTGCTGGAAGAAACCTAAGTGCCCATCAGTAAATGGTATGGATCAAAAAACAGTGGTACATTTACACAATGGAATGCTATGCAGCAGGAAGAAAGAAGGAGCTCCTACCCTTTGCCACAGCATGGATGGAGCTGGAGAGCATTATGCTAAGTGAAATAAGCCAGGCGCTAAGGAACATATGATCTCACCATTAACTGGAACCTACACAACAAAAACAAACAAGCAGGTAAAATATAACCAGAGACACTGAAATTAAGAACAATCTGACCATAACCAGAGGGAAGGTGGGGGGGGAAAAATGGGGGGAAAGTGGGGAAAGGGTTTTCAGGAACAACTATAAAGGACACATGGACAAAACCAAGGAGGGATGGAAGCAAGTGAGGGAGGTGGGGATAGCAGGGGTGGGTGGAGAGTGGTGGGGGGAAAGGCAGACAACTATAATGGAACAACAATAAAATAAAAATTACAGAAAAGATTGCATGTTTGATCTCTGCTTGAGATACATAATGCAGGCAATTGATTGAAGTTTCTCTCTCACATCAATGTTTCTTCGTCTTACTCTCTCTCCATCTTTCAAGCCAATAAACATATGATCAATTGAGATTTTAAAAAATAAATAAAATTAAATTAAATATGGCCACTCTTGCCTACCATAAACAAAAAGTCGACTAGGTATTCCCTCCACAAAAAGGATTCATTTGGGGAAAAGTAAGCATGGCAACCTGGTGCTTGCAGACATGACATTTACACACAGAGAGCAAGAAGAAGGAGGGAGCTCTTTGACAAGGGGAAGAACAAGTTCCCCAGAGAGCTCTCTGGTCCACCTGCACTTCTCCCTGTAGCACTTCCACGACCCTCAGAGGATGGGAGAGCTGCTGCCACAGGGTCCCCTTACTCCTGTCGTGGCTGAGGCCTCTGTCTGAAATTTTGACACTTCTGTTTACATCCATTGGCCAGCTGAGAAAACCTCAAGTCATCATTGCTTTCAACTTCCTGTTGCATTCCCACACGTGTTCGATCTTAAAAAAATCAAGTTGCCAAATATATGGCAGAGGAGCAGTCCAGTGACGTCTGCCCTGTGACTTCCTGATTTTCCTCCCTTTATAAACACCAGGGCAGGGCTGGGGTCCCAGGGAGTCAGGAGCAGAGAGCCCGGGAGCACTCAGGCCAGCTCTGCCCGCACAGCTGGAAGATGAAGATCTCCGCAGCTGCCCTCTTCTTCCTCATCCTTGCTGCTGCCCTCAGACCCCCGGCCAATGGAGCCCCGGCCCATGGTGAGTCACTGAGCCTTCACACTGGTGGACAATGAGGTCCACCTCATTGGATAACCTGAAGTCCAGGGAGGAGACACAGAGGGTCTTAGAGGTGAATTTGGCACTTGCTTAAAAGCAGCAGCAGGAGGGTGTGGACCTTCCCCTGTGGCCTTTGGTCCCTGGGAAAAGTGTGCACAGATGACTTGGGAAACAATTCTCTTCCCTTTTCATGGCCAGAATTACATGATACCTACTCTTAGCTGGTATGGGACCATTACGTGCTTGAGCAAAAGAGTTGTAGCAAATGGTGAACTTGGGAAAAGAAGCCTGGTCACCTCCAATGTTGAACTAGGGTACCCCATGCAGTGCACAACTATCAGTTTGAAGAGGAGATGGGACACCCCGGGATCGTGACTCACCCAAGTCTCCCTAACCATTCCACTGACTTACTAACAAATGAGTATCTAACACTGCCTTGTACAATCTGCCCTGTCCCAGCAGAACCTACTCTATTGTCTTATAGGTGTTAATACACTGAGTCCTCCTAACTACCCTGTGGAGTACAGTACCAGCAACTGCCATGGTTTTGAGTATTATTGTTTTTTAAAGATTTGGTTTACTTTTAGAAAGAGAGGAAGGGAAGGAGAAAGAGAGGGAGACAAACATCATGTGCAGTAGCCGGTCATGTGCCTGCTACTAGGGACCTGGCCCACAACTGACGAATGTGCCCTGACTGGGAATTGAAGCAGCGGCCCTCTGGTTCGATGGTCCAAGCTTAATGCACTGAGCTACACCTGCCAGGGCGGTCAGGCATATTATTATTATCAGTCTCAATTTACACATGAGAACCTGAGGCACAGAGGCCTTAGATAACTTGCTCTGATCCTACAGCCAGTGAGTGGTGGGGTTAGGATATGATTGAGCTAAGAAGCTGTTATGAAAAGTTAACAAGTCCATTTAAGACTTTATTTAGCCAGCCCCACATGCAGCATATCAAGCACACTGGAGGGAACAGATGTGCTTCTATAATATAACTCATATGTAACTGCATAAGAAATGAGCCAACAGTTCAGTGCATTTGCCTAACTAGCATAGTGGAGCCCTGCAATCCCTTCCCAGAACACGGGGGCTAGGCGCTCTTTGGAATGCCGAGTCTTTCAGGTTCAAAATGGTGACACAGTATCACCGGCAACTCCACTTCGGGATGCACGCCCAAAAAAATGGGAAGCAGGTACCTGGCAGATGCCTGCACACCCATGCTAACAGCTCCATCATTCCTAACACATTCCGGGGGGAAGCACCCCAAGTATCCATGCACAGATGAATGGATTCAAAGTGGGGAATATGTTGTACACACAGTAGAATATTATTCAGCCGAAAGGATAGAAATTGGGACACATGCTACCACATGGAGGAACAGTGAGCACAGGGACTGAGGAATGGGGGGTGGGGAGTCACCGTCTAGTTGGGTCAGAGGTGCAATTTTACAAGATGCATAAAGCCCCGTGGACAGTCTGTGGTTAGAGCTGTACAATATGGGAATGTCCTTCATGCTCCCAAACTGTGCGTTGGGAAATGGTTAACGTTTGATCACCCTGGTCTACAGTACACAGCTTCTGTTCTTCCTCTGAGCCTGAAAGAATCCTGACTGTTCTTCTGGCTTTGCTGGCATTTCCCCCTTGTCCTATCTGATGGGCAAGCCCCTCAGAGTCCCCCCCAGGTCTCTTTGCCATTCATTCCCCTGATAACTGCGGGGGGTGAGGAGAGTGTGTGCACAGTTGTGAGTGCGCGAAACACAGAGTTTATTCTTGTATTGTTGTTTCTTAATTACTGTACTATTTTCCACACAAACCCCTGTACACCCTCTTGTGCCCCACCCTGCATGTACTGGGTGGGTCTAGATCCCTGTAGGGCACGGAGTCAGAGCTCCAGGACAGAAAAGCAGGGTCAAAGTTGTACATTTTATATTATGTATATTTGAACACATGTTCAAAAAATAAAAATATTTTTAAAAGTAACACTGAACTGGACATTCCTAACAGTCCTGGCAGACTCTGGGAAGCATACTTGAATCAAACAGTAACATTTCTGCAGCAAACACAACAAATCTTCATACTAATGGGACAAAGGCTATAAATAGCCCCACTTCACTTTGGGTGACACTGTGCCACCAAATCACTTAACGAAACATCTTTCTGTCTCCAGAGCACAGTGGGTCCCAGAAATGTGCAGAAAGCATGTTGTGGACTATGTCACATGGTGTGTCTGTGCGACTGATTTATCCAGGTGGCATCTGCAGTTTGCTTTTGTATTTAAAGTCAATAGGAAAAAAAGGAAGTCAATACAACTTTTCATGTCTCAAACATTTTCAGAAGTTCCCTGAAAAATCTCAGGGCACCCGTGAGACAACTGGCCGGGAGGCAGGGCCAGAACCCGCACAGGCACCCCGTGTCCAGCAGCAATGCCGCCCCACCCGGGGGCTGGGCTGGGGTGACACAGGCAGAGATGCTGACACAGCGCTGCCTCCCAGTGATTCCTCTTCCCTCCTGTCTCTCTCTCCCAATAGGTATCATGATGGGCAAACCTGATCACCCCCTAATCGGGCATGGAGGTAAATATATCATTATGTTATGTATTTAAAGGTAGCTTGTGAGTCAGATGTGCTCACTGCCTTTACTCCTCCTCGTTTACGGGACATGGGGAAAGGGGGAAGGGACATTTACAGGGCAGACCAGGGTGCACTGTGGGTCCCTCCCCATACCTGAGCTCTCTCCCACCTGGCTGTCCTGCAGTCTGCTGACCTTGGGGAGGTGGCGCTCTCTGATGCCTCCTGCAGCATCAGACCTTCCACTTCTGGGAGGAGTGGTCCTGGCCCTGCCTGGGTGCACAGCTCAACCCCGGGCAGGGGAGCAAGGAGATGCCAGCAGGTGCTGCAGAGGAGGAAATCACCCCTTTATAATTCTTCCCCTTCACACCCTCCCCTGTACTCTGGAGAAAAAAGGGAAAGGATATAGTTGTTCTCAGAAAGAGGGTCCATCCTTATGTGGACTTTTCCCCTGCTACAGGCGTGCACCGTCCCACTGACTGCTGCCACTCCTACACCCCCCGAAATATCCGATGTGTATTCATGGAGAGTTTTTATGAAACAAGCAGTGCGTGCTCCCAGCCTGCTGTAATGTAAGTGCCAAGCTTATGGGCCATGTCTTGGGGTGGTGATGGGATGACAGAGGGAGGTGCAGAAAATTCTCCCCCTCCGGATGCGTGTGGCCTCGTTAGAATGCCACAGAGCATCAGACACGAGGTGCCCCCAGGGAAGAGGGAGGCCAGGGACGGGAGGGGAGAGCAGGAGCAAGGCTGCCCCAGGAAGGCCCCCTGAGTCACTGAGGGGGGTGTCAGAGGCAGGATCTCCCAGAGGAGACCCCCTGAGACCCTGCAGCAGAGAAGGGAGGAACAGTGGGGCTGAGTGGGGAACCCCAGGGGCCAGGAAATGGGGCTCCCCATCCTTATGTGCAGAACCCTCCTCGCTGTATAATTGTTCTCTGCCTTGCTCCTCAGCTTCTTAACCAAGAGCGGGCAAAAGGTCTGTACCAACCCCATCAATGAGAGAGTTCAGGAATGCATGATGAAGGTGCACCCAGAAAATACACTGGGAAAACGGCTGGCTGAGGAGGAGCTACACTAGATGCCACGCAGCCACGTCCACTCTCTCACCTTCTGGGAGTTTCTTGGCCTGAATTCTCTTGTCAAAAACAACAATCATGTTCTGTTCTGGTTGTAAAAACTGTGCACCATTAAAAAGTATCCAATTTCCTTTACTTGAACTGTGTGAGGAAAAACAAACATAGGAATTGCTGAGCTTTGGATTTGTGTGTTTCTTTTTAAATGAGACATCATAGAGTCACTTTTAAGAAGGGAAAAACATGACTCATTCAAATGCAGAGGGAGCATGTGTCACAGATGTACTGAACCCACTAATGAGGGAACCATGCAACTGACTCTAAGACCATCTGAGGAATAAGGATTCACACAGCTGGGGGTGGCATTCTGAAACTTCAAGTTTCAACTATCAAATATTGCAATATAACTGTAACTTTTCGGATTGTCTTTTCTACTGGACAAAAACCACTTCCATGTGCTCTAGAAAAAATTTGTAAGTTAACAGGGAATCTCCCAAAGTCTGGGGCCTGATCCGGAGTAAACAGAACATCAATCAAACGTGCGTTTCCCAAGGGCAGGTAAAGTGCGCCCCAGATAAGGCGAAGTTAAAGGAGTTCATCATCAACAAGACTTTCTGCTATAAACTGTTAAAGGGAGTTACCTAAACAAAACAAGAAGATCAAAACTATGAACAGTAAAATGACAACAAACTTAGAAGTAGAAATCACCAAACCTAAAAAACAAACTAAGCAGACAACTAGAACACGAAGAAAATCACAGAATGGAGATCACATGGAGGGTTCTGGGAGTGGAGGGAGAGTAGGAAGAACGTGGGGAAAAGGTCCAGGGAATAAGAAGCGTGCATGGCAGGTACAAAATACACGCGGCAAGGTTACGAATGGTATAGGAAATGGAGAAGCCCCAGAACTTCTGTGTACGACCCATGAACATGAACTAAGGCAGGGGACGGAGGAGATGCTAGTGGGTGGGGGGTGCAGGGCAGATGAGGATAAAGGAAAGAAAAAATGGGACAACTGTAATAGCATAATCAACAAAATATACTTAAGAAAATAATAAAGTGAACCAATGAGTTAAAGAGCAAGAGCCAGAAAGTTTTGATACATGGAGGTCAAAGTTAAGGTCAGCATTTTGGGGAATCAGGGCAGGAGAATGAAGGAAAGAAGTGGTCACTGTCTAGCAGCTTGAATTGCATTTCAAGTGTGAGTTCATGACTCCGTCTGCTGGCCATGAAAAGGGAAGAGAATTGTTTCCCAAGTCATCTGTGCACACTTTTCCTAGGGACCAGAGGCCACAGGGAAAGGTCCACACCCTCCTGCTGCTGCTTTTAACCAAGTGCCAAATTCACCTCCAGGCCCTCTGTGTCTCCTCTCTGGACTTCAGGTTACTACAAAATGTGGTACTTTTTATGTATAGAGTTTTAAATATAGAGAGTTTTCATATATAGCCTGTTTCATACAAATCATATTGATGTTTCGAGAAGTCTCTGTGGGAAGTAAACTGGCAATTTCGACTTGCTGGGAGATGTGAATCAGATGTTATTTGAACAATAATGTTCACGGACCCTGCCCTGAGTTTGAGTAATTGCTATAGGCTACACCTCTTTACCAATGACCTAACAAAAGAAACACTAAGAGAAAACATGTAAATGCTATGGACACTGGGAGATGAAACTAGAAACATTTGCTAATATGTGTATAAAGTCCAAACGAGTAAAAACTACATAACTTGGAACAGGAACAAAATTCAGAACGAGAGCACACACATGCCCGTCATTAAAAGACAAAGTGAGCTCAGCCCTGGCTCCAGGGCTCAGATGGTGGGAGAGCCGCCCACACGTCAAAAGGCTGCGCGGTCTTTCCCCGACTGGGACAGGAATGCAGGCAATCACATCAGTGTTTCTCTCTCTCTCTCAAGTCAATAAACATATGATCAATTGAGATTTAAAAACTTAAATCAATAAAATATGGTCACTATTATCTATCAAACAGAAACTAGACTAGGTATTCCCTCCACAAGAAGGATTCATTTGGGGAAAAGTAAGCATGGCAACCTGGCGCTTGCAGACATGACATTTACACCCAGAGAGCAAGAAGAAGCAGGGAGCTGCTTTACAAGGGGAAGAACAGTTCCCCAGAGAGCTCTCTGGTCCACCTGCACTTCTCCCTGTAGGACCTCCACGACCCTCAGAGGATGGGAGAGCTGCTGCCACAGGGTCCCCTGACCCCTGCCTTGGCTAATATTTTTGCCACTTCTGCCTACATCCATTGGGCAGCTGAGATAACTCCAAGTTATCGTTTCTGTCAACTTCCTGTTGCATTCCAGCAGTTGTTCTGATCTTAGAAATATCATGTTGCCAACTGTGTAGCCAAAGGGCATTCTGTTGATGTCTGCCCTGTGACTTCCTGATTCTCTTCTTCTCATAAACTCAAGGGCAGGGCTGGGGTCCCAGGGAGTCAGGAGCAGAGAGCCCGGGAGCACTCAGGCCCGCTCTGCCCGCACACCTGGAAGATGAAGATCTCCAAAGGTGCCCTCCTCTTCCTCATCCTTGCTACTGCCCTTGGACCCCCGGCCCAGGCATCTTTTCGATCTTCTGCCCCTGGTGAGTCAATGAGCCTTCACACTGGTGGCCAGTTTGGTGGTAACCTGAAGTCCAGGGAGCCCACACAGAGGTCCTGGAGGTGAATTTGGCACTTGCTTAAAAGCAGCAGTAGGAGGGTATGGATCTTTCCCTGTTTCCTCTGGTCCACGAGGAAAAAGTGTGCACAGACGATTTTGGAAACTATTCTCTTCCTTTTTCATGGCCAGAATTATCTCACACCTTCTCTTAGCTGATATGGGACCATTATGTGCTTGAGCAAAACAACTGTAGCAAACGGTGAACTTGGGGAAAAAAGCCCAGTCACCTCCAATGTTGAACTAGGGTACCCCATGCAGTGCACAACTATCAGTAAAGAGGAGATGGGACAATCCGGGCCAGTGAGTCACCCAGTGCACCTAATCATTCTACTGACTTACTAACAAATGAGTATGTAACACTGCCTTGTACAATCTGCCCTGTCCCAGCAGAACCTACTCTAATTGTCTTATAGATGTTAATACACTGAGTCCTCCTAACAACCCTGTGGAATAGGGTTTACTACCATGGTTACTACAGCAACTACCATGGTTTTGAGTATTATTGTTTTTTTAAGATTTGGTTTACTTTTAGAAAGAGAGGAAGCGAAGGAGAAACAGAGGGTGAGAAACGTCATGTGCAGTAGCCGGTCATGCGCCCCGTACCTGGGACCTGGCAGGCAACCCACGCATGTGCCCTGGGTGGGAATTGAACCAGTGACCCTTTGGGTCACAGGCCCATGCTCAATCCTCTGAGCTACACCTTCCAGGGTGGTTTTGCATATTATTATTATTAGTCTCAAATTACACATGGGAACCTGAGGCACAGAGGCCTTAGATAACTTGCTCAGATCCTACAGCCAGTGAGTGGTGGGGTTAGGGTATGATTGAGCTAAGAAGCTGTTATGAAAAGTTAACAAGTCCATTTAAGACTTTATTTAGCCAGCCCCACATGCAGCATATCAAGCACACTGCAGGGAACAGATGTGCTTCATTAAACGTAATTCGTATGTAACTGCATAAGAAATGAGCCAACAGTTCAGTGCATTTGCCTAACTAGCATAGTGGAGCCCTGCAATCCCTTCCCAGAACACAGGCGCTAGGCGCTCTTTGGAATGCAGAGTCTTTCAGGTTCAAAATGGTGACACAGTATCACCGGCAACTCCACTTCGGGATGCACGCCCAAAAAAATGGGAAGCAGGTACCTAGCAGATGCCTGCACACCCATGCTAACAGCTCCATCATTTCTAACACACCAGGGGAAGCACCCCAAGTATCCATGCACAGATGAATGGATTCAAAGTGGGGAATATGTTGTACACACAGTAGAATATTATTCACCCGAAAAGGACGGAAACTGGGACACATGTTCCCACACGGAGGAACAGTGAGCACAGGTCTGCACCCGACGTTTTGATCAGTGAGATGAGCCAGTAACGAAGGGTGAACACTGTCTGGTTCCGCTGACAGGAGGCACTGAAAACAGCCGAGTCAGAGAGACAGAAAGTAGAATGGTGGTGGCCAGGGGCTGGGCGACAGGGGGTGGGGGGTCACTGTCTACTTGGGTCAGAGGTGCAATTTTACAAGATGCATGAAGCCCCGTGGACAGTCTGTGGTTAGAGCTGTACAATATGGGAATGTCCTTCATGCTCCCAAACTGTGCATTGGGAAACGGTTAACATTTGGTGACTCTGGTCTACAGTACACAGCTTCTGTTCTTCCTCTGAGCCTGAAAGAATCCTGACTGTTCTTCTGGCTTTGCTGGCATTTCCTCCTTGTCCTATCTGATGGGCGAGCCCCTCACAGTCCCCCCCAGGTCTCTTTGCCATTCATTCCCCTGATAACTACGGGGTTGATGAGAGTGTGTCCACAGTTGTGAGTGTGCAAAACACAGAGTTTATTCTTTTATTGTTATTTCTTAATTACTGTACTATTTTCTACACAAACCCCTGTACACCCACTTCTGCCCCACCCTGCATGTACTGGGTGGGTCTACATCCCTGTAGGGTACGGAGTCAGAGCTCCAGGACAGAAGAGCAGGGTCAAAATTGTACATTTTATATTATGTATATTTGAACACATGTTCAAAAAATAAAAATGTTTTTAAAAGTTAACTCAGAACTGGACATTCCTAACAGTCCTGGCAGACTCTGGGAAGCATACTTGAATCAAACAGTAACATTTCTGCAGCAAACACAACAAATCTTCATACTAATGGGACAAAGGCTATAAATAGCCTCACTTCACTTTGGCTGACACTGTGCCACCATATCGCGTAATGAAATATCTTTCTGTCTCCAGAGCCCAGTGGGTCCCAAAATGCCCAGAAAGCATATTGTGGACTATGTCACATGGTGTGGCTGTGTGACTGATTTATCCAGGTGGCACTAGTGATTTGCTTTTTGTATTTAAAGTCAATAAAATAAGGACATCAATAGAACATTTTCATGTTTCAAACATTTTCAGAAGTTCCCTCAAAAATCTCAGGGCACCCGTGAGACAACTGGCCGGGAGGCAGGCCCAGAACCTGCACAGGCTCCCAGTGTCCAGCAGGAATGCCGCCCCACCCGGGGGCTGGGCTGGGGTGACACAGGCAGAGATACTGACACAGTGCTGCCTCCCAGTGATTCCTCTTCCCTCCTGTCTCTTTCTAATAGAATTCGGGTTGGCCATATGTGACTGGGATCAAGCCATAATAGACCAAGGAGGCAAATGTTTCGTGGTGGCATGTATCTAAAAGTAGCTGGTGGGTAAGATGTGCTCAGTGGCTTCAGTCCTCCTCGTTTACAGGACATGGGGAAAGGGGGAGGGGACAGCTCCAAGGGAGACCAGAATGCACTCTGGATCCCTCCCCATACATGAGCTCTCTCCCACCTGGCTGTCCTGCAGTCTGCTGACCTTGGGGAGGTGGCGCTCTCTGATGCCTCCTGCAGCATCAGACCTTCCACTTCTGGGAGGAGTGGTCCTGGCCCTGCCTGGGTGCACAGCTCAACCCTGGGCGGGGGAGCAAGGAGATGCCAGCAGGTGCTGCAGTGGAGGAAATCACTCCTTCTGAGTTCTTCCCCTTCACACCCTCCCCTGTACTCTGGAGAAAAAAGGGGAAAAGATGTAGTTTCCTCAGAAAGGGGCTCCATCCTTTCATCCACTTTCTCCTGCTGCAGCCGTGCGCCGCTGTGGGGACTGCTGCTTGTCCTACACCTCACCATCTTTCCTATGCAAACACATGAAGGATTATGTTCGAAGAATTGTTGGGTGCTTCCTGCCTGCTATCCTGTAAGTGCCAAGCTTAGGGACCATGTCTGGGGGTGGTGATCTTATGACAGAGGGTGGTCAGGAAAAGCCTCACCTTCTAGATGCTTCAAATTTGGGGAACGCTGTGTCCTCATCAGGATCCGGTAGAGCATCAGGTACCACATGCTCTCAGTAGACAGGGAGGCGAGGGAAGGGAGGGACCGCAGTAGCAAGGCTGCCCCAGGAAGCTCCCCTGAGTCACTGAGGGGGTGTCAGGGGCAGGGTCTCCCAGAGGAGATCCCCTGAGAGCCTGCAGCAGAGAAAGGAGGCTGAGTGGAGAACCCCAGGGGCCAGGAGGATGGGACTCCCCATCCTTATATGCAGAACCCTCCTCACTGTATAATCTTTCTCCTCAGCTTCACAACCAACAAGGGGGATGAGTTCTGTGCTAGTCCCCAGATTCAAGCAGTGGAGTGGTGTATGGAAGACATGGATGCAGCCAAGAGACAGAAAAATGTGCTGGTTGAGAAGAAGCTACAATAGATACCACACACCCACCTCCATTCTCACACTTTCTGGAGTTTCTTGGCCTGAATTCTTTTGTCAAAAGCAACAATTATGTTCTGTTCTCTTTGTAAAAACTGTGCACCAATAAAAACTGTTCAATTTGACTGTACTTGAACTAGAAGAGGAATAAGAAATGTAGGAATTGGTGAACTTTGGATTTGTGGTTTTTTGAAAGTGAGACATCATAGAGTCCTTTTTCAGAAGGTAGAAACATGACTCATTCGAGTACAGATGGAGTACGTGTCCCAAATGTACTGAACCCACTAATGAGGGAACCATGAAACTGACTCTAAGACCATCTGACGAATAGAGCCCTGCACTGCTAGTTGGGAATGACATTCTGAAACTTCGAGAAAAACAGTAATATCCAAAATTGCAATATAACTATAACCTTTGGATTGTCTCTTCTACTGGACATAAACCACTTGCATCTGCTCTAGAGAAAAATTGGTAAGTTAACAGGGAATCTCAGAAAGTCTGGGGCCTGATCGAAAGCAAACAGAACATCAGTCAAAGTTGCATTTCCCAAGGGCAGGTGAAGGGCTTCCCAGATAAGGTGAAGTTAAAAGGGTGCATCATGACCAAACCCTTATGCTATCAACTGCTAAAGGGCCTTACCTAAGCAAAAAAAGAAGATCAAAACTATGAACAGTAAAATGACAACAAACTTACAACGATAAAACACCAAACCTAAAAAACACAAACAAACTAAGCAGACAACTGGAACTGGAAGAAAATCACAGAATGGAGATCACAGGGAGGGTTGTCAGTATGGATGCGGAGAAGGGAGAATGTGGAGAAAAAGTGCAAGGAATAAGAAACCTGAATGGTAGGTACAGAATAGGCAGGGGGAGGTTAAGAACAGTATGGGAAATAGAGAAGCCCAGGAACTCCTGTGTACGACCCATGAACACGAAGTGAGGTGGGGGTACAGGGGAGATACTAGTGGGTGGGGGGCACAGGGCAGATGAGGATAAAGGGGAGAAAAAATGGGACAACCGTAATAGCATAATCAATAAAATATACTTAAGAAAATAACAAAGTGAACCAATGACTTCAAGACCAAAAGCTGGAAACTATTGACACTCGGAAGTCAAAGTTAAGGTTAGCACTTTGGGGAATCAGGGCAGGAGGATTAGGGAAAGAAGTGGTCTCCGTGCAGCAGCTTGAATCGAATTTCAAGAGTCCATGAGTTCATGACTCCGTCTGCTGGTAATTAAATGTAGTGAGTTTGTATGTATAGCATGTTTTACACAAATCATATTGTGTTTCAAGAAGTCCGTGTGGGAAATAAACTGACAATTTTGACTTGCTGGGAGATGTGCATCTGATGTTATTTGAATAATAATGTTCATAGACACTGCCCAGAGTCTGAGTTATTGCTACAGGCTATAGCTCTTTACCAATGACCTAACAGAGGAAACACTAAGAGAAAAGATAAATGCCATGGACCACTGGGAGACGAAACGAGAAACATTCGCTAATGTGCGTATAAAATCTAAACTAGTAAGAACTACATTAGTTGGAACAGAAACTAAAGTGAGAACAAGCACACATACATGTCCATCGTTAAAAAACAAAATGAACTCAGCCCTGACCCAAAGGCTCAGTTTGTGGGAGAGCCACCCCACACGTCAAAAGGCTGCATGGTGTCTCTCTGACTGGGACATGCAATGCAGGCAATCACATCCATGTGTGTGTATGTCTCTCTCTCTCTCTCAAGTCAATAAGCATGATCAATTGAGATTAAAAAAATAAATAAATAAATAAATAGGACTTCAGGCCAAGATGGAGGCATAGGTAGACACACTGTGCCCCCTCGCACAACCAAGATAGGGACAACAACAATTTAGAAACAGAGTAACAACGAGAACTTACAGAAGATTGAACTGTATGGAAGTCAGACAACCAAGGAGTTAAAATAGACACCTTCATCCAGACCAGAGGAGGGGTGGAGTCGGGCAGCCAGGCAGAGAGGGGTAGCGTGGGATCAAGGGCGTTAGGAACGGGTATATAAGATGGCAGTGGGCAGACCCTGGCCATGCAAGCAGTGGCTGGGAAAGCCTGGCCGAGGGATGGCAACCACAGACCCAGCAAGGTGATGATTGTGAAGCAAGGCACTACTAACAGCCAAGGGTACCAGCACTGAAAAATTACAGCCTTGGAGCACTGATTGAAAACAACTGGGGGGGTTCAGGCCAAGGGAGAGACTCCCAGCCTCACAGGAGAGTTCCTTGGAAAGACCCACGGGGTGCACAAGCCCACCAATCCAGGAATTGGCAACAGAAAGGTCCAGTTTGCTTAGGGGAAGCGGTGGACAGGACTGAAATCGGTAGAGCAGAGCAAGCACTATTGTTCCCTCTCGAACACTGTCCCCACATACAGCTTCACAACCCAGCCACTGGGGTGCCCTGCCCTGGTGAACATCTAAAGCTCTGTCCCTCAGACATAACAGGTTCGACCAGTCCAAAAAAAGAAAAAAGAAAAGAAAAGAAAAGAAAGAAATGGCTCAAACAGAAGAACAAACAAAAGCCGCAGAACCCATCCATTTAAGCCACCAAGAGATAGCCAACTATCAGATGCACAGTTCAAAACACTGGTGATCAGGATGCTCAGAGAATTGACTGATTTTGGTTACAAATGAGATGAAAAATGAAGGCTACAATAAGAAAAATGAAGAAAAATACACAGGGAACCAATAGGGATGAAAAGAAAGCTGGGTCTCACATCAATGGAGTGGACCAGAAAAAAGAAAGAAACAATCACACAGAAAAGAATGAAGAAATAAGACTTCAGAAAAATGAGGGGAGGCTTAGGAGCGTCCAGAACATCTTGAAACCTTCCAACATCTGAATTCTAGGGGTACCAGAAGGAGAAGAGCAAGAGCAACAAGTGGAAAACTTATTTGAACAAATACTAAAGGAGAACTTCCCCATTCTGGCAAAGGAAATAAACTTCCAGGAAGTCCAGGAAGCTCAGAGAGTCCCAAAGAACTTGGACCCAGGGGGAACACATCAAGGCACATCATAATTACATTACCCAAGGTAAAAATGAAGGAGAGAAACCTAGAAGCAGCAAGACATAAGGAGACAGTAATCTACAAAGGAGTTTCCGTCAGACTGTCAGCTGATTTCTCAAATGAGACCTTGTAGGCAAGAAGTCACTGGAAAGAAGTATTCCAAGTCATGAAAGGCCAGGACCTACACCCAAGATTACTCTATCCAGCAAAGCTTTCATTTAGAATGGAAGGGCAGATAAAGTGCTTCTCAGATGAGGTCAAGTTAAAGGAGTTCATCATCACCAAGCCCTTATTTTATGAAATCTTAAAGGGACTTATCTAAGAAAAAGAACGTAAACAAGATGTACAGTAAAGTGACAGCAACTCACAATTATTAACAACCAAACCTAAAACAAAAAAACTAAGCAAACAACAAGCACAGGAACACAACCACAGAAATGGAGAACACATGGAGGGTTAGAAACAGGGGAGTGGGAGGAGGAGAGAGGGGCAAAAGGTATGGAGAATAAGTAGCATAGATGGTAGGTAGAAAATAGACAGGGGGAGGGCAAGAATAGTATGGGAAATGTAGAAGCAAAAGAACTTATGACACAGAGACATAAACTAGAGTGGGGAGTGTGGGTGGGGGAAGGGTGTGCAGGGTGGAGGAGGATGGAGGGGGGTAATGGGACAGCTGTAACAGCATAATCAATAAAATATTTTTAAAAATTAAATAAATAAAACATGCTCACTCTTGTCTACCATAAACAAAATGTTGACTAGGTATTCCCTCCACAAGAAGGATTCATTTGGGGAAAAGTAAGCATCACAACCTGGCACTTGCAGACATGACATTTACACACAGAGAGCAAGAAGAAGCAGGGAGCTGCTTTACAAGGGGAAGAACAGTTCCCCAGAGAGCTCTCTGGTCCACCTGCTCTTCCCCCTGTAGCACTTCCACCCTCAGAGGATGGGAGAGCTGCTGCCACAGGGTCCCCCGACCCCTGCCTTGGCTAAGACCCCTGACTGAGATTTTGACACTTCTGCCTACATCCATTGGACAGCTGAGATAACCCCAAGTTATCGTTGCCCTCAACTTCCTGTTGCATTCCAGCAGTTGTTCTGATCTTAGAAATATCATCTTGCCAACTGTGTAGCCAAAGGGCATTCTGTTGACGTCTGTCCTGTGACTTCCTGATTCTCTTCTCATAAACTCCAGGGCAGGGCTGGGGTCCCAGGGAGTCAGGAGCAGAGAGAACCCAGGAGCTCTCAGGCCAGCTCTGCCCGCACACCTGGAAGATGAAGATCTCCGCAGCTGCCCTCCCCTTCCTCATCCTTGCTGCTGCCATTGGACCCTCCACCCAGGCATTTCTGCGGCGATCCCACCCCACGCCGATCCCTGGTGAGTCACTGAGCCTTCACACTGATGGCCAGTTCTGTGGTAACCTGAAGTCCAGGGAGGAAACACAGAGGGCCTTGGAGGTGAATATGGTACTTGCTTTTAAGCAGCAGCAGGAGGGTATGGACCTTTCCTTGTGGTCCTTTGTTCCTGGGGAAAAGTGTGCACAGATGACTTGGGAAACAATTTTCTGCCTTTTTCAAGGCCAGAATTATCTGACACCTTCTCTTACCTGATATGGGACCATTATGTGCTTGGGCAAAAGAACTGTAGCAAACGGTGAACTTGGGAAAAGAAGCCCAGTCACCTCCAATGTTGAACTAGGGCACCCCATGCAGTGCACAACTATCAGTTTGAAGAGATGGGACACGCTGGGCGAGTGACTCACCCAAGTCCCCCTAACCACTCTACTGACTTACTAACAAATGAGTATCTAACACTGCCTTGTACAATCTGCCCTGTCCCAGCAGTAACTACTCTAATTGTCTTATAGGTATTAATACACTGAGTCCTCCTAACAACCCTGTGGAATAGACTACCAGCAACTACCATGGTTTTGAGTATTATTGTTTTTTTTAAGATTTGGTTTATTTTTAGAAAGAGAGGAAGGGAAGGAGAAAGAGAGGGTGAGGAATATTATGTGCAGTAGCCGGCCATGTGCCCCGTACTTGCGACCTGTCCTGCAGCCTAGGCATGTGCCCGGGATGGGAATTGAAACAGCCATGCTTTGGTTTACAGGCCCATGCTCAATCCACTGAGGTACACCTGCCAGGGCAATTTCGCATATTGTTATTATTAATTTCATTTTACACATGAGAACCTGAGGCACAGAGGCCTTAGATAACTTGCTCAGATCCTACAGCCACTGAGTGGTGGAGTTAGGATATGATGTAGCTAGGAAACTGTTATGAAAAGTAAACAAGTCCATGTAAGACTGTATTTTGCCAGCCCCACACACATCATATCAAGCACACTGGAGGGTACGCACATGCCTCAGTAAACATAAATCATATGTAACTGCACAAGAAATGAGCCAACAATTCAGTGCATTTGCCTAACTAGCATAATGGAGGCCTGAAATCCCTTGCCCAGAACACTGGGGCTGGATGCACTTTGGAATGTAGAGTCTTTCGGGTTTGAAAAAGGTGATACAATATCACTGGCAACTTCCTTTCAGGATGCACATGCCATAGAAAGGGAAGCAGGTCCTGGGAGATGCCTGCACACCCATGCTAACAGCTCCATCATTCCTAACACACCACGGCGGGAAGCACCCCAAGTATCCATCCACTAATGCATGGATTCAAAGTGGGGAATATATTGTACACACAGTAGAATATTATTCAGCCGAAAGGACAGAAACTGGGACACATGCTACCACACGGAGGAACAGTGAGCACAGGTCTGCACCCGACGTTAGGATGAGTGAGATGAGCCAGTAACGAAGGGTGAACACTGTCTGATTCCGCTGACAGGAGGCACTGAAAGCAGCCAAGTCAGAGAGACAGAAAATAGAATGGTGGTGGCCGGGGGCTGAGGGACGGGGGTGCGGAGTCACTGTCTAGTTGGGTCAGAGGTGCAATTTCACAAGATGAATAAAGCCCCGTGGACAGTCTGTGGTTAGAGCTGTACAATATGGGAATGTCCTTAATGCTCCCAAACTGTGCATTGGGAAACAGTTAACATTTGGTGACTCTGGTCTACAGTACACAGCTTCTGTTCTTCCTCTGAGCCTGAAAGAATCATGACTGTTCTTCTGGCTTTGCTGGCATTTCCTCCTTGTCCTATCTGATGGGCAAGCCCCTCAGAGTCCCCTCCAGGTCTCTTTGCCATTCATTCCCCTGATAACTGCGGGGGTGATGAAAGTATGTTCACAGTTGTGTGTGCGTGAAACACAGAGTTTATTCTTGTATTGTTATTTCTTAATTATTGTACTATTTTCTACACAAACCCCTGTACACCCACTTCTGCCCCACCCTGCATGTACTGGGTGGGTCTAGATCCCTGTAGGGCACGGAGTCAGAGCGCCAGGACAGAAAAGAAAGGTCAAAATTGTACATTTTATATTATGTATATTTTAACACATGTTCAAAAAAATAAAAATATTTTTCAAAGTTAACACATAACTGGACATTACTAATAGTCCTGGCAGACTCTGGGAAGCATACTTGAATCAAACAGTAACATTTCTGCAGCAAACACAACAAATCTTCCTACTAATGGGACAAAGACTATAAATAGCCTCACCTCACTTCGGGCGACACTGTGCCACCAAATCCCTTAACGAAACATCTTTCCGTCTCCAGAGCCCAGTGGGTCCCAGAAATGTGCAGAAAGCATGCTGTGGACTATGTCACATGGTGTGTCTGTGCGACTGATTTATCCAGGTGGCATCTGCAGTTTGCTTTTGTATTTAAACTCAATAGGAAAAAAAGGAAGTCAGTAGAACATTTTCATGTCTCACACATTTTCAGAAGTTTCCTCAAAAATCTCAGGGCACCAGTGAGACAACTGGCCGGGAGGCAGGCCTTGAACCCGGACAGGTGCCCAGTGTCCAGCAGCAATGCCGCCCCCCCGGGGGCTGGGCTGGGGTGACACAGGCAGAAATACTGACACAGCGCCGCCTCCCAGTAATTGCTCTTTCCTCCTGGTGTCTTAGTCCCAACAGCAGTTGACACGGGGATCCGTGAGACGAATCATTCCGTCACACCGCATTCAGGTAAATGTTCCATTGTGGCATGTAAGTGAAGGTAGTGGGTGGGTAAAGATGTGCTCAGTGGCTTCAGTCTTTCTCGTTTACAGGACATGGGGAAAGGGGGAGGGGACATCTCCAAGGGAGACCAGGGTGCACTGTGGGTCCCTCCCCATACCTGAGCTCTCTCCCACCTGGCTGTCCTGCAGTCTGCTGACCTTGGGGAGGTGGTGCTCTCTGATGCCTCCTGCAGCGTGAGACCTTCCACTTCTGGCAGGAGTGGTCCTGGCCCTGCCTGGGTGCACAGCTCAACTGTGGGGGAGCAAGGAGATGCCAGCAGGTGCTGCAGAGGAGGAAATCACCCCTTTATAGTTCTTCCCCTTCACACCCTCCCCTGTCTCTGGAGTAAAAAGGGGAAAGGATGTAGTTTCTGTCCTTTCATGGACCTTTCTCCTGACACAGGTGTGCAGCGCCCTGGGGGCTGCTGCTTGTCAGACATCACAGGAATTATCAAGTGCAAAATCATGATTGATTATGTTCGAAGAATCAATGGGTGCTCCCTGCCTGCTATCGTGTAAGTGCCAAGCTGAGGGGTCATGTCTTGGGGTGGTGATCTGATGACAGCGGGAGGTCGGGAAACACCTCACCTTCTGGATCTTTCAAATTTGGGGAATGCTTCTGTCCTCATTAGGATCCGGTAAAGCATCAGGTACCACATGCTCCCAGTGAAGAGGGAGGCTAGGGAAGGGGGGAAGAACAGAAGCAAGGCTGCCCCAGAAAGCTCCCCTGGGTCACTGAGGGGGTGTCAGAGGCAGGGTCTCCCAGAGGAGACCCCCTGAGACCCTGCAGCAGAGAAAGGAGGAACAGGATGGGCTGAGTGGGAAAGCCCAGGGGCCAGGAGGATGGGGCTCCCCGTCCTTATGTGCAGAACCTTCCTCACTGTATAATCTTTCTCCTCAGCTTCAAAACCAATGATCGACTTGAGATCTGTGCCTCTCCTAGCAGTGATACAGTGAAGCAGTGTATGGAACACCTGGACTCAATCAGGAGAATGGAAGAACCGTGGGATGAGGAGGTGCGACAATAGATGCCACACACCCACCTCCATTCTCTCACTTTCTGGGAGTTTGTTGGCCTAAATTCTTTTGTCAAAAGCAACAGTTATGTTGTGTTCTGGTTGTAAAAACTGTCCACCAATAAAAACTGTAGAATTTGACTGTACTTGAACTGGAAGAAGAATAAGAAATGTAGGAATTGCTGAACTTTGGATTTGTGGTTTTTCGAAAATGCGACATCATAGAATCATTTTTAAGAAGGTAGAAACATGACTCATTCGAGTACAGATGGAGTATGTGTCCCAGATGTACTGAACCCACTAATGAGGGACCATGAAACTGAATCTATGATCATCTGAGGAGTAGAGCTTTATCCGGTTAGTTGGGAATGGCGTTCTGAAACTTTGAGAAAAGCAGACTAATATCCAAAATTGCAATATAACTATAACCTTTGGGTTATCTTTTCTACTGGACATAAACCACTTGCATCTGCTCTAGAGAAAAATTTGTAAGTTCACAGGGAATCTCAGAAAGTCTGGGGCCTGATCCAGAGCAAACAGAACAGCAATCAGAAGTGCGTTTCCCAAGGGCGGGTAAGGTGCTTCCCAGATAAGGCAAAGTTAAAGGAGTTCATCATCACCAAGCCCTCATTCTATGAACCATTAAAAGGACTTATCTAACAAAAGAAGGAGATACAAAACTTTGAAAAATGACAACAATCTCACAACTATCAACAACTGAACCTAAAAAAAACAAAAACTAAGCAAATAACTAGGAGAGGAAGAGAATCACAGAAATAAAGATCACATGGAGGGTTCTCAGTGGGGAGGGAGAGCAGGAAGAATGTTGGGGAAAGGTGCAGGGAATAAGAAGTATGAATGGTAGGTACAAAATAGACAGGGGGAGGTTACAGACAGTATAGGAAATAGAGAAGTCCAAGAACTTCTGTGCACCACCCATGGACATGAACTAAGGTGGGGAGATTGAGGATGCCAGTGGGAGGGGGGTACAGGACAGGTGAGGATAGAGGGGAGAAAAATGGGGCAACTATAATAGCATAATCAATAAAACATACTTACAAAGATAAGAAAGTAACCCATGACATAAAGAGCAAGAGCTGGAAACTTTTGACGCAGGGAGGCCAAAGTTAAAGTCAGCACTTTGGGGAATCAGGGTAGAAGGATGTAAGAAGGAAGGTCACAGTCCAGCAGCCTGTAGAGCTTGCCACATTTCAAGTGTGAGCTCATGGCCCCATTGGCCACTAAGTGGTGAGGTTAGTGAGTTTGTATATTTAGCCTGTTTTATACAAATCATACTGATATTTCAAGAAGTCTGTTGGTAAGTAAAGTAAGTCCTTAAACTAGCAATTTCAAAGGCTAGGAGAAGTGAATTTGATGTTACCTGGACAATAATGTCCATAGACTCAGCCCAGTGTTTGAGTTATTGCTATAGGCTACAGCTATTTACGAATGACCTAACAGAAGAAACACTAAGAGAAAAACTAGAAATGCCATGGAATGCTGGGAGATGAAACCAGAAACATTCCCTAATTTGTATATAAAATCTAAACTAGTAAGAGCAATGTTAATTTGAAAGGAAACCAAAGTCAGAACAAGCAGACAATACAGGTCCATCATTAAACACAAAATGAGCTCAGCCCTGACTCCAGGGCTCAGGTGGTGGGAGAGCCACCCCACACGTCAAAAGGCTGCGTGTTCCATCCCCAAGTGGGACACGTAATGTAGGCAATGGATTGAAGTTTCGCTCCCATATCAACGATTCTCTCTCTCTCTTTCCCCCTCTCTCTGTCTCTTTCTCCCTCTCTCTGTCTTCAAGTCAATAAACATGATCCATAGAGATTTTTTTAAATAAATAAAATAAAATAAATAAAATAAGGACACCCTTGTCTACCATAAACAAAAACTCAACTAGATATTCCTTCCACAAGAGGATTCAATTGGGGGAAAGTAAGCATCGCAACCTGGTGCTTGCAGACATGATTTTTACACACAGAGAACAAGAAGAAGGAGGGAGCTCTGTGACAAGGGGAAGAAGAAGTTCCCCAGAGAGCTCTCTGGTCCACCTGCACTTCTCCCTGTACCACTTCCATGACACTCATAGGATGAAAGAGCTCCTGCCACAGGGTCCCCTGACTCCTGTCCTGGCTGAGGCCTCTCTCTGAGATTTTGATACTTCTGCCTACATCCATTGGGCAGCTGCAAAACCCCAAGTCATCATTGCCCTCACTTCCTGTTGCATTCCCAACTTGTTCCCTTCTTAGAAATATATTTCCAACTGTATAGACAAGTAGCATTCTGCTGACCTCTGCCCTGTGACTTTCTGATTTTCCTCCCCTTATAAACACCAGGGCAGGGCTGGGATCCCAGGGAGTCAGGAGCAGAGAGCCCGGGGCACTCAGGCCATCTCTGCCCACACACGTGGAAGATGGAGATCTCCGCAGCTACCCTCCTGATTTTTGCCGTTGTCCTTTGACCCCACACCCTTGGATCCCTGGACCATGGGAAGTTCAGTGAGTCTTTGCACTGGTGGCCCATACTGTGGTAACCTGAGTCCAGGGAGGAGACACAAAGGGCCATGGAGGTGAATTTGGCACTTGCTTAAAAGCAGCAGCAGGAGGGTATGGACCTTTCCCTGTGGCCTTTGGTCCCTGGGAAAAGTGTGCACAGATGACTTGGGAAATAATTTTCTTCCCTTTTCATGGCCAGGATTATGTGACACCTTATCTTGGCTTATATGGGGCCATTATGTGCTTGAGCAAAAGAGTTGTAGCAAATGGTGAATGTGGGCAAAGAAGCCTGGTCACCTTCAATGTTGAGCTAGGGTACCCCATGCAGTGCACAACTATCAGTTTGAAGAGGAGATGCCACACCCCAGGCTAGTGACTCACCCAAGTCCCCCTAACCATTCTACTGACTTAGTAACAAATGAGTATCTAACACTGCCTTGTACAATCTGCCCTGGTGTAGCTCTGGGGTTTATTCATCTCATAAAATTGCACCTCTGAACCAAGTAGACAGTGACCCCCTACCCCCGTCCCCCAGCCCCTGTCCACCACCATTCTACTCTCTGTGTCTCTGACTTGGCTGCATTAAATGCCTCCTGTCAGCAGAATCAGACAGTGTTCACCCTTTGTTACTGGCTCATCTCACTCATCCTAACATCGGGTGCAGACCTGTGCTCACTGTTCCTCCATGTGGTAGCATGTGTCCCAGTTTCTGTCCTTTTTGGCTGAATAATATTCTACTGTGTGTACAATATATTCCACACTTTGAATCCATTCATTTGTGGATGGATAGTTGGGTGCCTCCTCCCGTTGTGTGACAGAAATGATGTGACTGTTAGCATGGGTGTGCAGACATCTCCCAGGTACCTGCTTCCACCTCTTTTGAGCATGCATCCAGAAGTGGAGTTCCAGTGATATTGTATCCCCTTTTTCAAACCTGGAAGACTCTACATTGCAAAGTGCACCTAGCCCCCGTGTTCTGAGCAAGGGATTTCAGGCCTGCATTATGCTAGGTAGGCAAACACAGTGAACTGTTGGCTCATTTCTTATGCAGTTACATTTGAGTTATGTTTAATGAGGCACGTGCGTACCCTCTGGTGTGCTTGATATGATGCGTGTGGGGCTGGCAAAATAAAGTCTTAAATGGACTTGTTTACTTTTCATAACAGCTTCCTAGCTCGATCATACCCTAACTCCACCACTCACTGGCTGTGGATGTGAGCAAGTTATCTAAGGCCTCTGTGCCTCAGGTTCTCATGTGTAAAATGAGACTAATAATAATAATAATATGCAAAACCTCCCTGGCTGGTGTAGCTCAGTGGGTGGAATGTGGGCCTGCGAACCAAAGGGTTGAGACCTACTCAGGGCACATGCCTGGGTTGGGGGCCAGGTCCCAAGTACATGACAGGCAACCACATATTGAAGTTTCTCTCCCTTTCTTTCTCCTTCCCTCTTTCTCTCTCTAAAGGTAAGTAAAAAAATCTTTAAAAAGAATATAATACTCAAAAGCATGGCAGTTGCTGGTAGTGTATTCCACGGGGTTGTTAGGAGGACTCAGTGTAGTAATACCTATAAGACAATAGAGTAGTTTCTGCTTGGACAGGGCAGATTGTACAAGGCAGTGTTAGATACTCATTTGTTACTAAGTCAGTAGAATGGTTAGGGGGACTTGGGTGAGTCACTAGCCTGAGGTGTGGCATCTCCTCTTCAAACTGATAGTTGTGCACTTCATGGGGTACCCTAGCTCAACATTGGAGGTGACTAGGCTTCTTTTCCCACATTCACCACTTGCTACAACTCTTTTGCTCTAGCCCCCATAGTCTGTGGTTAGAGCTGTACAATATGGGAATGTCCTTAATGCTCCCAAACTGTGCATTGGGAAACGGTTAACGTTTGATCACTCTGGTCTACAGTACACAGCTTCTGTTCTTCCTCTGAGCCTGAAAGAATCCTGACTGTTCTTCTGGCTTTGCTGGCATTTCCTCCTTGTACTATCTGATGGGCGAGTCCTTCAGAGTCCCCCCCAGGTCTCTTTGCCATTCATTCCCCTGATAACTGCGGGGGGTGATGAGAGTGTGTCCACAGTTGTGAGTGTGTGAAACACAGAGTTTATTCTTGTATTGTTATTTCTTAATTATTGTTGTGTTTTCCACACAAGCCCCAGTACACCCACTTCTGCCCCACCCTGCATGTACTGGGTGGGTCTAGATCCCTGTAGGGCACGGAGTCAGAGCTCCAGGACAGAAAAGAAGGGTCAAAGTTGTACATTTCATATTAGGTATATTTTAAAACACGTTCAAAAATTAAAAATATTTTTAAAAGTTAACACATAATTGGACATTTCTAACAGTCCTAGCAGACTCTGGGAAGGATATTTGAATCACACTATAACATTTCTGCCACAAACACAACAAATATTTACACTAATGGGACAAAAACTAGAAATAGCCCCACTTCACTTTGGGTGACACTGTGCCAGCAAATCCCTTAACAAAATGTTTTTCCGTCTCCAGAGCCCAGTGGGTCCCAGAAATGTGCAGAAAGCATGTTGTGGACTATGTCACATGATGTGGCTGTGCTATTTCTTTATCCATGTGGCATCTGCAGTTTGGTTTTATGGTTAAAATTAATAGGAAAAAAAGGAAGTCAGTAGAAGGTTTTCATGTCCCAAACATTTTGAAAAGATCCCTCAAAAATCTCAGGGCACCAGTGAGACAAGTGGCCAGGAAGCAGGCCCAGAACCATGACAGGCGCCCAGTGTCCAGCAGCAATGCCGCCCCACCCGGAGGCTGGGCTGGGGTGACACAGGCAGAGATACCGACACAGCGCTGCCTGTCAGTGATTCGTCTTCCCTCCTAGACTCTTTCTCCCAATAGTAATCAGGTTGGAGATATGTGAGACGGATCATTCCATGATACTGCATGCAGGTAAATATTTGTCGGTGGCATGTATTTAAAGGTAGCTGATAAGTACAGGCCTGCTCAGTGGTTTCAGACCTCCTCGTTTACAGGACATGGGGATTGGGGGAGGGGACATCTCCAAGGGAGACCAGGGTGCACTGTGGGTCCCTCCCCATACATGACCTCTCTTTCCTCACTGTCCTGCAGTCTGCTGACCTTGAGAAGATGCTCTCTGATGCCTCCTGCAGCATCGGACTTTCCACTTCTGGGAGAAGTGGTCCTGGCTCTGCCTGGGTGCACAGCTCAACCTTGTGGGGAACAGCAAGGAGATGCCACCAGGTGCTGCAGAGGAGGAAATCACCCCTTTTGAGTTCTTCCCCTTCACACCCTCCTCCATACTTTGGAGACAAGGGGGAAAGGATGCAGTTTTCCTCAGAATGAGGCTCTGTCCTTACATGGGCCTTTTCTCTGCTAAAGGCGTGCACCGTCCCAGTCACTGCTGCCCCTACTACACCCCACGATATATCCAAGGTGCATTCATGGACAGTTATTACAAAACAAGCAGTCACTACTCCCTGTCTGCTGTCATGTAAGTGCCAAGCTTCCTGTCTTTGCCTTGGGGTGGGGATATGATGATGGAGGGAGTTCCGGAAAAGCCTCACCCTCCAGATGCTTGTATCCTCACTAGAATCCCAAAGAGCATCAGATACCACATTGTCCCAGTGAAGAGGGAGGCTAGGGAAGGGGGGAAGAACAGGAGCAAGGCTGCCCCAGGAAGTTCCCCTGAGTCACTGAGGGGGTGTCAGAGGCAGGGTCTCCCAGAGGAGACCCCCTGAGACCCTGCAGCAGAGAAAGGAGGAACAAGATGGGCTCAATGGGGAATTCCAGGGGCCAGGAGGATGGGGCTCCCCATCCTATTTGCAGAACCCTCTTCACTCTATAATCTTTCTCTCCAGCTTCAAAACCAAGAGGGGGCAGGGGGTCTGTGCCAACCCCCAGAGTGTGAGAGTTTAGCATTGTATGGAAGAGCTGGACTCAGCCAATACTGGCAAAACAGTTGGATGAGAAGAAGCTGTACTAGATGCCATGTACCCACCTCCACTCTCTCAGCTTCTGGGAGTTTCTTGGCCTGAGCTCTTTTGTCAAAAGCAACAATTATGTTCTGTTCTGGTTGTAAAAACTGAGCACCAATAAAAAGTATCCAATTTGACTGTACTTGAACTGCAAGAGGAATAAGAAATGCAAGAATTCCTGAACTTTGGATTTGTGGGGGTTTTTTGGAAAATGAGACATCATGGAATCATTTTTAAGAAGGTAAAAACATGTCTCATTCAAGTACACATGGAGATTGTGTCACAGATGTACTGAACCCACTAATGAGGGAACCATAGACCTGATTCTAACATCATCTGAAGATTAGAACTTTACACGGTTAGTTGGGAATGGTATTCTGAAACTTTAAGAAAACCAGAGTAATTTTCAATATTACAATATAACTGGAACTTTTGGGATTATCTTTTTACTGGACAAAACCACTTGTGTCTGCTCCAGACAAAAATTGATAAGTTCACTGTAATCTCACAAAGTCTGGGGCCTGATCCAGAGCAAACAGAACAGCAATGAAAAGTGCATTTCCCAAGGGCAGGTAAAGTGCTTCCCAGATGAGGTGAAGTGAAAGGAGTTCATCATCACCAAGCTCTTACTCTACAAACTGTTAAAGGGAATTACCTAAGAATAAGTGCTGGGGACCGCTCTGCGTGGTTTCCGAGACTGTGGCCCTGAGAGAACAAGCCCTAAAAGGGGTTAGTAAGTCCCCCTGGAAAACCAGGTAGAAACACAGGTGGCAAGCATGACCGGACTCTCACTCTGAGGATTCCCACAGAAATCAAGCCTGATAAATACCTTGTATCCTTTGAAGCTGGCTTTGCTTTATTTTGTATGGCCCTGGTGATATAAACCAGATGTTTAAGTTCAAGGCACAAGAAATAAACTCTTTGTCTCATGAAACACATCCTAAAGACCCTCTGGCATCAGTATGACCAACAGACCCTGACCTGTGACAGATCTCTGTGTTCCTTCCATTGTTAGCTGTAGGTAACACTTGTTTCTGTATGACTATATGTTGGGAACTGCCCTGCCTGGTATCAGAAGCTGTAACCCTGCAGAGGCTAAGGCTGGGGGAGTGGCCATGGACCATAAGCCAGCAAGGAGACAAAAGCTTATCTCCCTGGCAGGAGTGCTGCTTCTGCTGCTTCATTCATAACTGAACCCCAAAGCTTGGTCGGTTAGCCAATGACGGATAAGATTCCCCAAGGGGGGAATGATCTAAGACAGGCACGATCACGTGGGAGGCCCCCAAGAAAGGATTTTGGGAGCTATAGAAAAATGGGGTGATGGACCCTCGCTCCTTGGCTTTGATATAGCCTGAGTCCTCATCTTCTGGGAGAAAATCTCCTTATCTCTTGGTTGCCTTAGTTCCCTGGCTCCACCTAAGCCTGAAACAATGACAGGATGGTGCAGCTCTGTGCTGAAAAGGGCGGGTTCCCCAGGTGATCAGGCCTAAGAAAGAATATGTAAAATCCTGTGAAATCTGCTTTGTTTAGAATGCTCTCAGGTAAATGATAAGGGTCCAAGGAAGAAGTAACTTTGTTCCTCAAAGTTTTACAGCTCTTTGACCCTGACTCAAAATATGCCCTCAGACTTCCTTGTTATCTATTGTTTGATCCTTACTTCCTAGCAATGAGTAATGAGCTTTTACCTGAATTCTTATTCAAACAAAACCAATAAAAAGCCTCTCCAGAGGGGGAACGGGGTGTTTGCCCCACAAGGGAGGGTGGCCGAAGCGGCGCCTTCTGGGAGAGAGGGTGGCCAAGGAGCTCCCCACTAGAGGGGGTGGCGCTTCCGTCCCTACTTCTCCACAGAAACTGGTCTGTCTCTGTGCATGTTTTTTCTCGAGTTTCGATGAGCCATCCGCAGCATTCTGTGATCACTGCTGGCCGGTGACCCACGCATCAACTATAGCCTTTTGACAATGACTGATGAGCTCTCCATGCACACACCTACACTCCCCATTCCCACTAAAAGCCACTTGAGAGAAGGGCTTGGGGCATTCGCCACTAGAGGGAATTACTACCCTCTTTCCCACTGGAACAGCAAGATTGTGTCCGAGATGACTTATTTCTCATCCGCAGTGTATGGGAGGAACATGTTGCTGGACAGAGTTTTTCCCACAAAGAAGATCAAACTGTGAACAGTGAAATAAAAACAAACTCACAACAATCAAATACTGAACCTAAATAGCAAAAACAAACAAAGAAAACAACTAGAACAGGGAGAGCATCACAGAAATGGAGATCCCATGGAGGGCTCTCAGTGGTAGGCAGAGGGGAAGAATGGGGGAAAGGGAACAAGGAATAAGAAGCCTGAATGGTAGGTACAAAATAGGCAGGGAGTGGTTACCAACAGTATAGGAAATGGAGAAGCCCAAGAAGTTCGGTGTACAACCCATGAAGATGAACTAAGGTGAGGGGACAGGGGAGATGCTAGTGGGTGGGGGTGCCAGGGGATGAGGATAAAGGGGAGAAAAATGGGACAACTATAACAGCATAATCAACAAATGTACTTACGAAAATATAAAGGAACCCAATGACTTCAGGAGCAAGAGCTGGAAACTTTTCACACACAGAGGTCAAAGTTAAGATCAGCATTTTGGGGAGAAGGGAAGAAGGGAAGGAGGAAGGAGGAAGAAGGGAAGAAGGGGTCACTTTCCCGCAGCTTGAATCACATTTGAAGTGTGAGTTCATGACTCTGTCTGCTGGTAATAAAATGTAGTGAGTTTGTATGTATAGCATGTTTTACACAAATCATACTGTGTTTTAAGAAGTCCATGTGGGAAGTAAACTGGCAATTTCGACTTACTAGGAGATGTGAATCTGATGTTGTTTAAACAATAATGTTCACAGACACTGCCCAGACTTTGAGTTATTGCTACAGGCTATAGCTCTTTACCAATGACCTAACAGAGGAAACACTAAGAGTAAATATGTAAATGCCATGGACCACTGGGATAGGAAAGAAGAAACATTCACTAATGTGGGTATAAAATCTAAACTAGTAAAAACTACATTAGTTGGAACAGAAACCAAAGTCAGATCAAGCGCACACACAAGTCCGTCATTAAAAAACAAAGTGACCTCAGCCCTGGCCCGAAGTCTCAGGTGGTAGGAGAGCCGTCCCAAACATCAAAAGGTTGCGTAGTCTTTCCCCAGTTAGAACACGCAAGGCAGGCAATCACATGAAAGTTTCTCTCTCTGTCTCTCACGAGTCAATAAGCATATGATCAATTGAGATTCTTAAAAAATTAAATAAATAAAATATGGTCACTTTTATCTATCAAACAGAAACTAGACTAGGTATTCCCTCCACAAGAAGGATTCATTTGGGGAAAAGTAAGCATGGCAACCTGGCGCTTGCAGACATGACATTTTCACACACAGAGCAAGAAGAAGCAGGGAGCTGCTTTACAAGGGGAAGAACAGTTCCCCAGAGAGCTCTCTAGTCCACCTGCTCTTCCCCCTGTAGCACTTCCACGACCCTCAGAGGATGGGAGAGCTGCTGCCACAGGGTCCCCCGACCCCTGCCTTGGCTAAGACCTCTGTCTGAGATTTTTGACACTTCTGCCTACATCCATTGGGCAGCTGAGATAACCCCAAGTTATCATTTCTGTCAACTTCCTGTTGCATTCCAGCAGTTGTTCTGATCTTAGAAATATCATGTTGCCAACTGTATAGCCAAAGGGCATTCTGTTGACGTCTGCCCTGTGACTTCCTGATTCTCCTCTTCTCATAAACTCAAGGGCAGGGCTGGGGTCCCAGGGAGTCAGGAGCAGAGAGCCTGGGAGCACTCAGGCCAGCTCTGCCCGCACACCTGGAAGATGAAGATCTCCACAGCTGCCCTCCCCTTCCTCATCCTTGCTGCTGCCCTTGGACCCCCTGCCCAGGCGTCTCTGAAGCATCAATCTCCGGATCCTGGTGAGTCAGTGAGCCTTCGAACTGGTGGCCAGTTTGGTGGTAACGTGAAGTCCAGGGAGGAGACACAGAGGGCCTGGAGGTGAATTTGGCACTTGCTTAAAAGCAGCAGCAGGAGGGTATGGACCTTTCCCTGTGGCCTTGGTCCCTGGGGAAAAGTGTGCACAGATGACTTGGGAAACAATTCTCTTCCTTTTTAGAGGCCAGAATTATCTGACACCTTATCATAGCTGCTATGGGGCCATTACGTGCTTGAGCAAAAGAGTTGTAGCAAATGCTGAAGGTGGGCAAAGAAGCCTGGTCACCTCCAATGTTGAACTAGGGTACCCCATGCAGTGCACAACTATCAGTTTGAAGAGGAGATGGGACACCCCGGGACAGTGACTCACCCAAGTCCACCTAACCATTCTACTGACTTACTAACAAATGAGTATCTAACACTGCCTTGTACAATCTGCCCTGTCCCAGCAGAAACTACTCTATTGTCTTATAGGTATTACTACACTGAGTCCTCCTAACAACTCTGTGGAGTAGACTCCCAGAAACTACCATGGTTTGGAGTATTTTTTTTTTTAGATTTGGTTTATTTTTAGAAAGAGAGGAAGGGAAGGATAAAGAGAGGGTGAGGAAAACCATGTGCAGTAGCTGGTTATGCACGCCGTACTTGGGACCTGGCCCACAACCAAGCATGTGCCCGGGCTAGGAATTGAACCAGTGACCGTTTGCTTCGCAGGCCCATGCTCAATCCACTGAGCTACACCTGCCAGGGTGGTTTTGCATATTATTATTATCAGTCTCATTTTACACATGACAACCTGAGGCACAGAGGCCTTAGATAACTTGCTCAGATCCTGCAGCCAGTGAGTGGTGGAGTTAGTATATGATGGAGCTAAGAAGCTGTTATGAAAAGTTAACAAGTCCATTTAAGACTTTATTTTGCCAGTCCCACATGCAGCATATCAAGCACACTGGAGGGTACGCACGTGCCTCATTAAACATAATTCACATGTAACTGCATAAGAAACAAGCCAACAGTTCAGTGCGTTTGACTAACTAGCATAATGCAGCCGTGCAATCACTTGCCCAGAACACGGGGCTAGGTGCACTTTGCAATGCAGAGACTCTCAGGTTTGAAAAAGGGGATACATTGTCACTGACAACTCCATTTCTGTATGCACACCCAATAGACCGGTAAGCAGGTACGTTAGAGCTGCTGATACACCCATGCTAACAGCTGCATCATTCCTAACACACCATGGGGGGAGGCACCCAACTATCCATCCACAAATGAATGGATTCAAAGTGGGGGATATGTTGTACACACAGTAGAATATTATTCAGCCGAAAAGGACAGAAACTGGGACACATGCTACCACATGGAGGAACAGTGAGCACAGGGACTGAGGAATGGGGGGTGGGGAGTCACCGTCTAGTTGGGTCAGAGGTGCAATTTTACAAGATGCATGAAGCCCCGTGGACAGTCTGTGGTTAGAGCTGTACAATATGGGAATGTCCTTCATGCTCCCAAACTGTACATTGGGAAACGGTTAACATTTGATCACCCTGGTCTACAGTGCACAGCTTCTGTTCTTCCTCTGAGTCAGAAGGAATCCTGACTGTTGTTCTGGCTTTGCTGGCATTTCCCCCTTGTCCTATCTGATGGGCAAGCCCCTCACAGTCCCCCCCAGGTCTCTTTGCTATTCATTCCCCTGATAACTGCGGGGGGTGAGGAGAGTGTGTCCACAGTTGTGAGTGCACAAAACACAGAGTTTATTCTTGTATTGTTATTTCTTAATTACTGTACTATATTCTACACAAACCCCTGTACACCCACTTCTGCCCCACCCTGCATGTACTGAATGGATCTACATCTCTGTAGGGCAGGGAGTCAGAGCGCCAGGACAGAAAAGAAAGGTCAAAATTGTACATTTTATATTATGTGGATATTAACACATGTTCAAAAAATAAAAATATTTTTCAAAGTTAACACAGAACTGGACATTCCTAATAGTCCTGGCAGACTCTGGGAAACATAAATGAAACAGTAACATTTCTGCAGCAAACACAACAAATCTTCATACTAATGGGACAAAGACTATAAATAGCCTCACCTCACTTTGGGTGACATTGTGCCACCAAATCCCTTAATGAAACATCTTTCTATCTGCAGAGCCCAGTGGGCCCCAGAAATGTGCAGAAAGCATGTTGTGGACTATGTCACATGGTGTGGCTGTGTGACTGATTTATCCAGGTGGCATTAGTGATTTGCTTTTTGTATTTAAAGTCAATAAAAATAAGGACATCAGTGGAACATTTTCATGGCTCAAATGTTTTCAAAAATTTCCTCAAGAATCTCAGGGAACCCATCATACAACTGGCCTGGAGGCAGGCCCAGAACCCACACAGGCACCCAGTGTCCAGCAGCAATGCCGCCCCACCCGAGAGCTGGGCTGAGGTGACACAGGCAGAGATACCGACACAGCGCTGCCTCCCAATAATTCCTCTTCCCTCCTAGACTCTTTCTAATAAAACTCGGGTTGGCCATACGTCATTGGGCCCAGGCCTTAATAGACAGAGGAGATAATGTTTCATGGTGGCATGTATTTAAAAGCAGCTGGTGGGTACAGATGTGCTTAGGGGCTTCAGTCCTCCTCCTTTATAGGACATGGGGAAAGGGGGAGGGGACATCTCCAAGGGAGACCAGGGTGCACTGTGGGTCCCTCCCCATACCTGAGCTCTCTCCCACCTGGCTGTCCTGCAGTCTGCTGACCTTGGGGAGGTGGCGCTCTCTGATGCCTCCTGCAGCATCAGACCTTCCACTTCTGGGAGGAGTGGTCCTGGCCCTGCCTTGGTGCACAGCTCAACCGCGGGCAGTAGAGCAAGGAGATGCCAGCAGGTGCTGCAGAGGAGGAGGTCATACTTTATAGTTCTTCCCCTCACATTCTCCCCTGTACTCTGGAGACAAGGGTGAAAACATGTAGTTTCCTGAGAAAGGGGCTCTGTCCTTTCATGGACCTCCTCCTGCTGCAGGTGTGGGCCACCCTGGGGGCTGCTGCTCCTCCTACACCGCAGCAGTTATCCAGTGCAAATTAATGAAGGATTATGTTTGGAGAATCAATGGCTGCTCCCTCCCTGCTGTCATGTAAGTGCCAAGCTTAGGGGCCATGTCTTGGGGTTGTGATCTGATGACAGAGGGAGGTCGGGAAAAGCCTCACTTTGTGGATGCTTCAAACTTGGGGAATGCTTGTGCCCTCCTTAGCATCCTGTAGAGCATCAGATACCACATGCTCCCAGTGAAGAGGGAGGCTACGGAAGGGAGAGGAGAGCAGGAGCAAGGCTGCCCCAGGACGCTCCCATGAGTCACTGAGGGGGTGTCAGAGTCAGGGTCTCCCAGAGGAGACCCCCTGAGACCCTGCAGGGGAGAAAGGAGGCTAAGTGGAGAAGCCCAGGGGCCAGGAGGATGGGGCTCCCCATCCTTATATGCAGAATCCTCCTCAGTGTATAATCTTTCTCCTCAGGTTCAAAACCAAGAATGAGCATGAAGTCTGTGCTGATCCCCGCATTAGGGCAGTGAAGAATTGTATTGAAGACGTGGACGTAGCCAAAAAACGGGCAAAAGTGTTGGTTGAGGTGAAGCTAAAATAGATGCCACACATCCATGTCCACTCTCTCACTTTCTGGGAGTTTCCTGGCCTGAATTCTTTTGTCAAAAGCAACAATTATGTTCTGTTCTCTTTGTAAAAACTGTGCACCAATAAAAACTGTTCAATTTGACTGTACTTGAACTGGAAGAGGAATAACACATGTAGGAATTACTAAACTTTGGATTTGTGGGTTTTTTTGAAAGTGAGACATCATAGAGTCCTTTTTCAGAAGGTAAAAACATGACTCATTCGAGTACAGGTGGAGTATGTGTCCCAGATGTACTGAACCCACTAATGAGGGACCATGAAACTGACTCTAAGACCATCTGAGGAATAGAGCCCTGCACTGCTAGTTGGGAATGACATTCTGAAACTTCGAGAAAAACAGTAATATCCAAAATTGCAATATAACTATAACCTTTGGATTGTCTCTTCTACTGGACAAAACCACTTGCATCTGCTCTAGAGAAAAATTGGTAAGTTCACAGGGAATCTCAGAAAGTCTGGGGCCTGATCCAGAGCAAACAGAACATCAGTCAAAGTTTCATTTCCCAAGGGCAGGTAAGGGGCTTCCCACATAAAGCAAAGTTAAAGGAGTGCATCATGAGCAAGTCCTTATGCTATCAACTGCTAAAGGGACTTACCTAAGCAAAAGAAGATCAAACCTATGAACAGTAAAATGACAACAAACTTACAACGATAAAACACCAAACCTAAAAAACACAAACAGGCTAAGGAGACAACTAGAACTGGAAGAAAATCACAGAATGGAGATCACAGGGAGGGTTGTCAGTATGGATGCGGAGAAGGGAGAATGTGGAGAAAAAGTACAGGGAATAAGAAGCCTGAATAGTAGGTACAAAATAGGCAGGGGGAGGTTAAGAACAGTATGGGAAATAGAGAAGGCCAAGAACTCCTGTGTATGTCCCATGAGCATGAACAAGGTGAGGGGACAGGGGAGATGCTAGTGGGTGGGGACTCCAGGGCAGATGAGGATAAAGGGGAGAAAAAATGAGACAACTGTAATAGCATAATCAACATAATATACTTATGAAAATAATAAAAGCACCCAATGACATCAATAGCAAGAGATGGAGACTATTGACACACGGAGGTCAAAGTTATCAGCATTTGGGGAATCAGGGCAGGAGGATGAAGGAAAGAAGTGGTTACCTTGAGCAGCTTGAATCGCATTTCAAGTGTGAGTTCATGACTCCGTCTGCTGGTAATTAAATGTAGTGAGTATGTATGTATATCATGTTTTACACAAATCATATTGTGTTTCAAGAACTCCATGTGGGAAGTAAACTGGCAATTTTGACTTGCTGGGAGATGTGAATCTGATGTTGTTTGAACAATAATGTTCACAGACACTGCCCAGGGTTTGAGTTATTGCTACAGGCTATAGCTCTTTACCAATGACCTAACAGAGGAAACACTAAGAGGAAAGATAAATGCCATGGACCACTGGGAGTGGAAACAAGAAACATTCACTAATGTGGGTATAAAATCTAAACTAGTAAAAACTCATTAGTTGGAACAGAAACTAAAGTGAGAACAAGCACACATACATGTCCATCATTAAAAAAAAAAGTGAGCTCAGCTCTGGCCTGAAGGCTCACTTGGTGGGAGAGCTACCCCACACGTCAAAAGGCTGTGCGGTCTCTCTCTGACTGGGACACGCAATGCATGCAATCACATCCATGTCTCTCTCTCTCTCGGTCTCTCTCTCTCTCAGTCTCTGAAGTCAATAAACATGTGATCAATTGAGATTTAACAAAATGAATAAATAAGTAAATAGATAAATAGGACTTCGGGCCAAGATGGAGGCATAGGTAGACACACTGTGCCCCCTCGCACAACCAAGATAGGGACAACAACAATTTAGAAACAGAGTAACAACCAGAACTTACAGAAGATTGAACTGTATGGAAGTCAGACAACCAAGGAGTTAAAATAGACACCTTCATCCACAACAGAGGAGGGGTGGAGTCAGGCAGCCGGGCATAGAGGGGTGGCATGGCACCAAGGGCGTTGGGAACGGGCATATAAGACCACAGTGGGTAGACCCTGGCCGAGCAAGCAGTGGCTGGGAAAGCCTGGCCGAGGGGTGGCAACCACAGACCCAGCAAGGTGATGATTGTGAAGCAAGGCACTACGAACAGCCAAGGACACCAGCACTGGGAAATAGAGCCTTGGAGAACTGATTGAAAACACCTGTGGGGGCTGGCATGGGCGTAAAAGGGACAAAACTGTACTTGAACAGTGATTAAAATAAAATAAAATAAAATAAAATAAAATAAAATAAAATAAAAAACACCTGTGGGGGCTGAGGCCCAGAGAGAGACTCCCAGCCTCACAGGAGAGTTCCTATGGGAAAGACCCATAAGGTGCACAAGCACACCCACCCAGGAATTGGCAACAGAAAGGTCCAGTTTGCTTGGGGGAAGCGGCCGGCAGGATTGAAATCGGTAGAGTAGAGCAAGCAATATTGTTCTCTCTTGAACCCTGTCCCCACATACAGCTTCACAACCCAGCCACTGGGGTGCCCTGCCCTGGTGAACATCTAAAGCTCCGTCCCTCAGACCTAACAGGTTCGACCAGTACCAAAAAAAAAAAAAATGCCTCAAACAGAACAAGTGAAAGCAGCAGAACACATCCATTTAAGCCACCAAGAGATAGCCAACTATCAGATGCACAGTTCAAAACACTGGTGATCAGGATGCTCAGAGAATTGGTTGATTTTGGTTACAAATGAGATGAAAAATGAAGGCTACAATAAGAAAAATGAAGAAAAATACACAGGGAACTAATAGGGATGAAAAGAAAGCTGGGTCTCACATCAATGGAGTGGACCAGAAAAAAGAAAGAAACAATCACACAGAAAAGAATGAAGAAATAAGACTTCAGAAAAATGAGAGGAGGCTTAGGAAACTCCAGGACATCTTGAAACCTTCCAACATCTGAATTCTAGGGGTACCAGAAGGAGAAGAGCAAGAGCAACAAGTGGAAAACTTATTTGAACAAATACTAAAGGAGAACTTCCCTATTCTAGCAAAGGAAATAGACTTCCAGGAAGTCCAGGAAGCTCAGATAGTCCCAAAGAACTTGGACCCAGGGGCCACACATCAAGGCACATCATAATTACATTAGCCAAGGTAAAAATGAAGGAGAGAAACCTAGAAGCAGCAAGATATAAGGAGACAGTGATCTACAAAGGAGTTCCCAGCAGACTGTCAGCTGATTTCTCAAAAGAGACCTTGAAGGCAAGAAGTCACTGGAAAGGAGTATTCCAAGTCATGAAAGGCAAGGACCTACATCCAAGATTGCTCTATCCAGCAAAGCTTTCATTTAGAATGGAAGGGCAGCTAAAGTGCTTCTCAGATAAGGTCAAGTTAAAGGAGTTCATCATTACCAAGCCCTTATTTAATGAAATCTTAAAGGGACTTATCTAAGAAAAAGAAGGTAAAAAACATGTATAGTAAAATGACAGCAATCTCACAATTACGAACAACCACACCTTAAACAAAAACAAAAAGAAACTAAGCAAACAACAAGCACAGGAACACAACCACAGAAATGGAGAACACATGGAGGGTTAGCAACAGGGGAGTGGGAGGAGGAGAGAGGGGGAAAAGGTATGGAGAATAAGTAGCATAGATGGTAGGTAGAAAATAGACAGGGGGAGGGCAAGAATAGTATGAGAAATGTAGAAGCAAGAGAACTTATGACACAGAGACATAAACTAGAGTGGGGAGTGTGGGTGGGGGGAGGGTGTGCAGGGTGGAGGAGGATGGAGGGGGGTAATGGGACAGCTGTAACAGCATAATCAATAAAAAATTCTTAAAAATTAAATAAATAAAATATGCTCACTCTTGTCTACCATAAATAAAATGTCAACTAGGTATTCCCTCCACAAGAAGGATTTGTTTGGGGAAAAGTAAGCACGGCAATCTGGCACTTGCAGACGTGACATTTACACACAGAGAGCAAGAAGAAGCAGGGAGCTGCTTTACAAGGGGAAGAACAGTTCCCCAGAGAGCTCTCTGGTCCACCTGCACTTCTCCCTGTAGCACTTCCACGACCCTCAGAGGATGGGAGAGCTGCTGCCACAGGGTCCCCCGACCCCTGCCTTGGCTAAGATTTTTGACACTTCTGCCTACATCCATTGGGCAGCTGAGATAACCCCAAGTTATCATTTCTGTCAACTTCCTGTTGCATTCCAGCAGTTGTTCTGATCTTAGAAATATCATGCTGCCAACTGTATAGCCAAAGGGCATTCTGTTGACGTCTGCCCTGTGACTTCCTGATTCTCCTCTTCTCATAAACTCAAGGGCAGGGCTGGGGTCCCAGGGAGTCAGGAGCAGAGAGCCTGGGAGCACTCAGGCCAGCTCTGCCTGCACACCTGGAAGATGAAGATCTCCACAGCTGCCCTCCCTCTTCCTCATCCTTGCTGCTGCCCTTGGACCCCCTGCCCAGGCGTCTCTGAAGAATCGATCTCCGGATCCTGGTGAGTCAGTGACCCTTCGAACTGGTGGCCAGTTTGGTGGTAGCGTGAAGTCCAGGGAGGAGACACAGAGGGCCTGGAGGTGAATTTGGCACTTGCTTAAAAGCAGCAGCAGGAGGGTATGGACCTTTCCCTGTGGCCTTTGGTCCCTGGGGAAAAGTGTGCACAGATGACTTGGGAAACAATTCTCTTCCTTTTTAGAGGCCAGAATTATCTGACACCTTATCATAGCTGCTATGGGGCCATTACGTGCTTGAGCAAAAGAGTTGTAGCAAATGGTGAAGGTGGGAAAAGAAGCCTGGTCACCTCCAATGTTGAACTAGAGCACCCCATGCAGTGCACAACTATCAGTTTGAAGAGGAGATGGGACAATCCGGGCCAGTGACTCACCCAAGTCCCCCTAACCATTCTACTGACTTACTAACAAATGAGTATCTAACACTGCCTTGTACAATCTGCCCTGTCCCAGCAGAAACTACTCTAATTGTCTTATAGGTATTAATACACTGAGTCCTCCTACCAACCCTGTGGAATAGACTACCGGCAACTGCTACGGTTTGGAGTATTTTTTTCTTTAGGTTTTGTTTATTTTTAGAAAGAGAGGAAGGGAAGGAGAAAGAGAGGGTGAGGAACACCATGCGCAGTAGGAGGTCATGCACGCCGTACTTGGGACCTGGCCCACAACCCAGGCATGTGCCGGGGCTGGGAATTGAACCAGTGACTGTTTGCTTCACAGGCCCGTGCTCAATCCTTTGAGCTACACCTGCCAGGGTGGGTTTGCATATTATTATTATTAGTCTCATTTTACACATGAGAACCTGAGGCACAGAGGCCTTAGATAACTTGCTCAGATCCTACAGCCACTGAGTGGTGGGGTTAGGATATGATTGAGCTAAGAAGCTGTTATGAAAAGTTAACAAGTCTATTTAAGACTTTATTTTGCCAGCCCCACACGCATCATATCAAGCACACTGCAGGGTACGTGTGTGCCTCATTAAACATAAATCATATGTAGGGGACTTTCAGCAAGATGGAGGAATAGGTGGATGCACTGTACCTCCTCGCACAACCAAGATTAGAACAACAATAATTTACAGATAGAATAACACCCAGAACTGATAGAGGATTTATCTGAATGGAAGTCTGACAGCCAAGAAGTTGAAGTAGACCCGTACATCCAGACTGGTAGGAGACGAGCCATGAGGGCTCGGGGCTGGCGCCGGTCGGCATCGCACGGAGGTCGGGGTAAATTTGGCGCGAAATCAGCACAACAGCCATCCGGGGCGCAAGAATGCAGCAGTGGTCCCTGAGTATGCAAGCTGTGGCTGGTGGACCCAGTGAGGCAGCGATTGTGGACCAGGGCAGAGCTCGCTGCCCAGGATCCCAGAGAAGGGTCTGAGCCCAGGAGAACGGAACTACCGCCATTGTTCCCTCCCATCCCCACTCCCACCCCCGCCCCCACATATAACGTCACAATCTAGCGACCTGGGTGCCCAGCCCTGGTGAACACCTAAGGCTCCACCCCCCACTGTAACAGGAGCGACCAGACCAGGGGTGGGGGAGGAGAGACAGGGAAAGACATGTTTCCAACAGAACATATCAGTCCCCCAGGACTCATCATTTTGAGCAACCAAGAAATAGCCAATCTATCAGATGCACAGTTCAAAACACTGGTGATCAGAAAGCTCATGGAATTGGTTGATTTTGGGCACCAAGTAGATGAAAGGATGCAGGTTACCATAAAAGAGATGCAGGAAGATACACGGAGGAGAGCCAGTAGTGAAAGGAAGGAATCTGAGTCTCAAAACAATACAGTGGACCAGAAGGAAGATAGAATCACAAAGTAGAAAAGCATGATGAAATAAGAATTCAAAAAAACGAGGAAAAGCTTAAGAGCATCCAGGGCACTTTAAATGTTCCAACATCCGAATTACAGGGGTACCAGAATGGGAAGGTGAAAAGCAACAAATTGAGCACGTATTTGAACAAATAATAAAGAAGAACTTCCCCAATCTGGCAAAGGGAACAGTCTTCCAAGAAATCCAAGAAGCTCAGAGAGCCCCAAAGAAGTTGGACCCAAGAAGAAACACACCCAGGCACATCATAATTACATTAGCCAAGGTAAAAATGAAGGAGAGAATCCTAGAAGCAGCAAGAGATAAGGGGACAGTAACCTACAAAGGAGTTCCCATCAGACTGTCAGCTGATTTCTCCAAAGAGACCTTACAGGCAAGAAGGGGCTGTAAAGAAATATTCCAAGTCATGAAAGACAAGGACCTACATCCCAGATTGCTCTATCCAGCAAAGCTCTCATTTAGAATGGAAGGGAAGATAAAGTGCTTTTCAGATAAGGTCAAGTTAAAGGAGTTCATCATCACCAAGCCTATATTTTATGAAATGCTAAAGGGACTTATCTAAGAAAAGAAGATAAAGAAAAGACATGTATAGTAAATGGACAGCAAACTCACAATTATTAACAACCACACCTAAAGCAAAACCAAAAGAAACTAAGTAAACAACTACAATAGGAACAGAACCACAGAAATGGAGGGCACATGGAGGGTTAGCAGCAGGGGGGTGGGAGGAGGAGAGAGGGGGAAAAGGTATAGAGAATAAGTAGCATAGAATGTAGGTTGACAATAGATAGGGGGAGGGCAAGAATAGTATGGGAAATGTAGAAGCTAAAGAACTCATAAGTATGACACATGGACATGAACTAAAGGGGGGAATGTGGGTGGGAGAGGGAGTACAGGGTGGAGGGGAGAGAAGGGGGAAATGGGACAACTATTATAGTTGTCCCATTAATAGCATAATCAATAAAATATATAAAAAAAACATAACTCATATGTAACTGCCTAAGAAACGAGCCAACAGTTCAGTGCGCTTGCCTACCTAGCATAATGCAACCATGCAATCACTTGCCCAGAACACGGGGGCTAGGTGCACTTTGCAATGCAGAGACTTTCAGGATTGAAAAAGGGGATACATTGTCACTGACAACTCCATTTCTGTATGCACACCCAATAGACCGGTAAGCAGGTATGTTGGAGCTGCCTGTACGCCCATGCTAACAGCCGCATTACTCCTAACAAACTACAGGAGGAGGCACCCAACTATCCATCCACAAATGAATGGATTCAAAGTGGGGAATATGTTGTACACACAGTAGAATATTATTCACCTGAAAAGGACAGAAACTGGGACACATGCCACCACATAGAGGAACAGTGAGCACAGGTCTGCACCCAACATTAGGAAGAGTGAGATGAGCCAGTAACGAAGGTGGACACTGTCTGATTCCGCTGACAGGAGGCACTAAAAGCAGCCGATTCAGAGAGACAGACAGTAGAATAGCGGTGGCTGGGGCCTGGGGGACGGGGGTGTGGAGTCACCATCTAGTTGGGTCAGAGGTGCAATTTTACAAGATGCATGAAGCCCCGTGGACAGTCTGTGGTTAGAGCTGTACAATAAGGGAATGTCCTTCATGCTCCCAAACTGTGCATTGGGAAATGGTTAACATTTGGTGACTCTGGTCTACAGTACACAGCTTCTGTTCTTCCTCTGAGCCTGAAAGAATCCTGACTGTTCTTCTGGCTTTGCTGGCATTTCCTCCTTATGCTATCTGATGGGCCAGCCCCTCAGAGTCCCCCACAGAACTCTTTGCCATTCGTTCCCCTGATAACTACGGGGTTTGATGAGAGTGTGTGCACAGCTGTGAGTACACGAAACACAGAGTTTATTTTTGTATTGTTGTTTCTTAATTACTGTACTATATTCTACACAAACCCCTGTACACCCACTTCTGCCCCACCCTGCATGTACTGGGTGGGTCTAGATCCCTGTAGGGCACGGATTCAGAGCTCCAGGACAGAAAAGAAAGGTCAAAGTTGTACATTTTATATTATGTGGATTTTAACACATGTTCAAAAAATAAAAGTACTTTTCAAAGTTAACACAGAACTAGACATTCCTAATAGTCCTGGCAGACTCTGGGAAACATAAATGAAACAGTAACATTTCTGCAGCAAACACAACAAATCTTCATACTAATGGGACAAAGACTATAAATAGCCTCACCTCACTTTGGGTGACACGGTGCCACCAAATCCCTTAATGAAACATCTTTCTATCTGCAGAGCCCAGTGGGTCCCAGAAATGTGCAGAAAGCATGTTGTGGACTATGTCACATGGTGTGGCTGTGTGACTGATTTATCCAGGTGGCATTAGTGATTTGCTTTTTGTATTTAAAGTCAATAAAAAAAGGAAGTCAATAGAATGTTTTCATGGCTCAAATATTTTCACCAGTTTCTGAAAAAAATCTCAGGGTACCCGTGAGACAACTGGCCAGGAAGCAGACCCAAAACCCCCATGGGCACCCAGGGTCCAGCAGCAATGCCGCCCCACCTGGGGGTTAGGATGCGGTGACACAGGAAGAGATACCGACACAGCGCTGCCTCCCAGTGATTGCTCTTCCCTCCTGGTGTCTTTCTCCCAATAGATTACGGGAGGGATAAGCCCGTGATGCATCATTCCTTCATACTGCAGCCAGGTAAATGTTTCATTATGGCATGTATTTAAAGGCAGCTGGTGCATACAGATGTGCTCAGTGGCTTCAGTCCTCCTGGTTTACAGGACATGGGGATGGGGGAAGAAAGATCTCCAAGGGAGACCAGGGTGCACTGTGGGTCCCTCCCCATACCTGAGCATTCTTCCACCTGGAGTCCTGCAGTCTGCTGACCTTGGGGAGAAGGAGCTCTCTGACATCTCCTGCAGCATCAGACCTTCCACTCCTGGCAGGAGTGGTCCTGGCCCTGCCTGGGTGCACACTCAGCCCTGGGTGGGGGAGCAAGGAGATGCCAGCAGGTGCTGCAGAGGAGGAAATCACCCCTTTAGAGTTCTTCCCCTTCACACCCTCCCCTGTCTCTGGAGAAAATAGGGGAAAGGATGTATTTTCCTGAGATAGGGGCTCTGTCCTTCCATGGACCCTTCTCCTGTGCAGGCCGGCACGACAGTCGTGGTTGCTGCTTGTACTACAAGGTAGAAATTAAGGAATGCGAAATCATGACGGATTATTTTCCAAGAATCAAATGGTGCCCCCTGCCTGCTATCGTGTAAGTGCCAGGCTTAGAGCCATGTCTTGGGGTGGTGATGGGATGACAGAAGGTTTTGGGAACAGCCTCACCTCCTGGATCTTTCAAATTTGGGGAATGCCGGTGTCCTCCTTAGGATCTCGTAGAGCATCAGATACCACATGCTCCCAGTGAAGCAGGAGGCTAGGGGAGCGGGGAGAGCAGAAGCAAGGCTGCCCCAGGAAGCTCCCCTGGGTCACTGAGGGGGTGTCAGAGGCAGGGTCTCCCAGAGGACACCCCCTGAGACCCTGCAGCAGAGAAGGGAGGAACAGGATGGGCTGAGTGGAGAAGCCAGGGGCCAGGAGGATGGGGCTCCCCATGCTTATGGGCAGAACCCTCCTCACGGTATAATCTTTCTCCCCAGCTTCAGAACCGCGCAGGGGGCTTGGACTCTGTGTCTTTCCCGGCAGTGAGTCAGTTAAGCAGTGCATGAAAGACCTGGACTCCGTCAGGAAACTGGGAAAAGTGTAGGTTGAGAAGAAACTGTGCTAGATGTCACACACCCACCTCCATTCTCTCATATTCTGGGAGCTTCTTGGCCTGAACTCTTTTGTCAAAAGCAACAATATGTACTGTTTTCTTTGTAAAAACTGAGCTCCAATAAAAAAGTATCCAAGTTGACTGTACTTGAACTGGAAGAGGAAAAGCAAATGTAGGAATGGCTGAGCTTTGGATTTGTGTGCTTTTCAAAACGAGACATCATACAGTCCTTTCTAAGAAAGCAAACACATGACTCATTCGAGTGCCGATGGAGTATGTGTCCCCTGATGTACTGAAGCCACTAATGAGGGAACCATGAAACTGATTCTATGATCATCTGAGGAATAAGGATTTACACAGTTAGTGGGAATGTCATTCTGAAACTAGGAGAAAAGCAGACTAATATCCAAATTTGCAATATAACTGTAATCTTTAGATTGTCTTTTGTACTTCACATAAACCACCTGCATCTGCTCCAGACAAAATTGGTAAGTTCACAAGGAATCTCACAAAGTCTGAGGCCTGATCCAGAGCAAACAGAACAGCAATCAGAAGTGCGTTTCCCAAGGGCAGGTAAGGTGCTTCCCAGATAAGGCAAAGTTAAAGGAGTTCATCATCACCAAGCCCTCATTCTATGAACTGTTAAGGGACTTATCTAAGAAAAGACGGACATCAACACTATGAAAAATGACAACAATCTCACACCTATCAACAACTGAAACTAAAAAACAAAAACAAACTAAGCAAGTAACTAGAACAGGAAGAGAATCACAGAAATAAAGATCACATGGAGGGTTGTCAGTGGGGAGGTGGAGGGGGAGAATGGGGGGGAAGCTATAGGGAATAAGAAGCCTCAATGGCAGGTGCAAAACACAGAGAGGTTAAGAACAGTATAGGAAATGGAGAAGCCAAAGAAGTTACAGGTAGGACCCACGGACCTACACTAAGGGGGAGGGGGATGCTGTTGGGGGGTAGATGCAGGACAGAGGGGGAGGAAGGGGAGAGCAAGTGGGAGAACAGTCACAGCACACTCATTAAAATATACTGAAGAGAAAGTGCCTCTCCCCACAGGTGTAAGGAGTCCCGGGGTGGGCCTTCTAGCCAGCGCTCCAAAGCAATTGAAAGGCACCCAGTCACCCTGATGCCTTCTTTCTGGTGGAATGTTTTTTCTTAAGAGATACAACCTCCCAAAAAGATGTCTTCTTGAAAGTTAAAGAACATTAAGAACAGCATTTATACTTGAAGTTAATAGCAACTTCACATTCATCTGTATTAAACCATATATATGTATATATTTGTGTGTGTGTATATACATACATATATATATATTTAGTAAATCTTGGTCACTGTCTCATAACCTCAGAAGAAAGCACTGGATTCCAAACAACAAAGCTTTTTTAATTAAAAAAAAAGTTTAAAACCTATCATAATTTTTGGGGTGCCTGCCCATAAGAAATCAATAGGGAAAAAACTGATCGATAACCAATGAGTAAAGCTGGAAATTAACGCTGAGAGAGGAAACACAAATTCACAGTGTACCCCGTCCATCCTATTAAAACAGCTGCTCTTGGACGGTTTGGCTACAGCGGAGAAAACTTTCTCTTACTCCGTCACTTGGGAGTGGAAGGATGGGCAGGAAGCCGTTGGGGATAAAGGCTTACACACAGGTGTGTACAACTGCAACATGCGTTCCAGGTGATTCTGACGCAGGTGGCCCCAGGGCCTCACCTGGACACACCCCTTTAGCAGGTCCGGGAACGCTGATTGGCCCGCTGGCTGGTGCAGGTGCGAAGGGGAAGAGCACCTCAGTGTGTGTGGCCTTCCTGGCCGCCTTTCCCTTTCCCGGCCTCAGTGGAGGTCTGCAACTCCTCCTGTGTGACTGCGGATTCTGAGCACAGGGGCCCTCGCTCTGGCAGGGGAAGAAGGAGGGGCGGGACTGATCCAGCCTTTCACTGAGATGATCTTAGAGTTTCCCCTTTCTCCCACTAGGTAGGGGGGCGGGGCTTCCTGCCCCAGACAGGACTTATCCAGGGCCCCGCCCAGTTCTCCCCCTGGGGCACCGCCCCCCCCTCTCCGGAGGATCCCCACCTCAGATTTCCTTCTGGAAGGGGACAGCTGTGCTCGTGGGGTCGTCCTGGGTCCACCCTGCTCCTCACGTCCTGAAGTGGGGGCTGGCTGGGTCATAGCTTCTCCTCCCCACCCCCACCGACTCCGATGGTTGTGCTACCCAGGATAGCCTGCGGGGATAAACGCCTTTTCAATCACCTTCTCCTTCCCCTGTGTGAGGGTGTAAGGATTTGCCGCCTCCTGGTGTTTTGCCACCAAGCCCATGCGTGTCCTTTACACAGAACACAAATTTCTCACCTCCTGTTCAGCCGACACCATCTTTTCTGATCCCCTTCTGGGACTATGAATGCATTTTTGTTTTCGTATTTATTCTGTCATCGTGTCCGGATTTGGGGAGAGGAAAAAGCAGACACAGACGCTCAGGGTTCTGGTCTCCATTGGGACTCACCTACAGCCTTCTCTGGGGCTCTCAGCGCTGTCTGTGTGCATCCCAGGGAATGCAGGGTGTGGAGTCGGCACCAGCCCACGGCGCCCTGGCTTACACGACTGAGTGACGGCCACAGCAGCTTCTCGGCAGTGATTTGGTTTCAGAGCCTTGGGGACGATGGTCGAGAGTTGTTGCACTGAAACCGCACTGGACCCGAGGGGAATGGGTGCGTGTGGCCTCCCTGGGTCCTCGGCTGGCCAGGCGGTCGGCTGGGCAGAATGAAATGAGGGCACCGAGCACCTCAGCTCTGCGTGGTAGAGCCAGGCGTTTGCTGGTGAAGGATTTGGGTTGTGACAGGGGCAGCTGAGCAGAAATAAAGGGTGGGGACCGGGACCCACCTTGCTGACCAAGCATGGGTTAATCAAGATCTTGGAGAACATGAGGGCAGGTTGGGTCTGAGTTCACTGCCCAAGACTCAGGGACTCTGTTTCCCCACTTCCTCCAAAACAGCATGTTCTCTCTCGCTTCCCCCTTTCTGCCATCCTTCTGGCAGAAACGCCCCTCCTCTCAATTCTGAGCAAACCCAACCCACCCTTCATAGGTCAATTCCAGTGCCCCCTGAACCCTTCCCTCACGGCCCAGCCAGAGCACCCGCCTCCTTTCCTCTGGGACCCTGAACTGGATATTCACTGTCCCTCGGGGAATTACTGAGCATCTACTCTATGTCACACTTTGTGGGCGTTAGAAAAACCGGTAGAGCCACACACACTAGGTTCCTGCCCTTCTAGAATATTTTGGTGTATGGAGAAGAATGAAAATAAGATACGACATCTCATGTAAGAGTCATCTCTAATTCATTACTGAATCTCCAATGTGCAACACTGGGTCACAGTGACGAAGTCTGGCCCTGTCTGGGATACCTTGTGGGCTGGACTTCACTCAAATGTTGAAGCTTGTGTTGAGGGCAACCAGCCTGGGGCTCAGGCCTCTCCGAGCCCCACACAGGCTCCCCAAGGGCTGAAGAGGCCAATATATCCAAACACACCAGCCAGGAGGCTGTACTGCAGGCAAACCTCAGAGATATTGCAAGTTCGGTTCCAGATACCGAGAAGGTGGTGGGGGGTCCTGCCTTCAGTTTTTAAAAAGCACAACAGCTGTGAGGTGCCATAGAACGAGGCATGCCTGTATGTAGATCAGGGCTTTTGCATCTTGAGCATAAGGATCACCTGGACAGCCCTGGCTGGTGTGGCTAAGTGGACTGAGTACTGGCCTGAGAACCAAAGGATTGAGGGTTCAATTCCCAATCAAGGCACATGCCTGGGTGCAGGCCAGGTCCCCAGTAGGGGCACAAGAGAGACAACCACACACTGATGTTTCTCTCGCTCTCTTCCTCCATCCCTTCCCCTCTCTAAACATAATACAAACAACATCTTTAAATTAAAAAAAAAAAAAAAGAATCACCTGGAGAGCTTGTCAACCTAGATTGCGGGGTCCCAGCCCCAGAACTCTGACTCGGGAGGACCTAGTGCAGATGAAGGACCAGCTTCCCTGACCAGGCCCCGGTGGTGCCGACACCACCCGGTGCCCAAGCACTTGCCCAGGAACTCTCACTCTTGGCTTTGCAACTTCGGTATTGCTTGCAACTCTTACAAAAAGCACGTATTTTTTCGCAACCAAAACAGAAATGCAAATAATTTCTTCAAGATCTTATTTCTTTATTTTTAGAGAGAAGGGAAGGGAGGGAGAAAGTGAGAGAAAGAGAAACATCAGTGTGGGGTTGCCTCTCACCCACCCACCACTGGGGACTTGGCCTGCAACCCAGGCATGTGCCCTGACTGGGAATTGAACCAGCCACCCCTTGGTCCCCAGGCTAGCACTCAATCCACTGAACCCCACACGAGCCAGGGCCTAAAATACTGTTCTCAAAGCAATGAGCCCCCAGGCCTTGGTTACTCAAAACCATTGTCCACAAACAAGAACTAGGCCCATTAGGGAAATGGCTGATTCCAGAGCAGGGGCAAAGTATAAGTCCTTTTGTACCAAAAAGGAAGAAAATAAAGGTAAATAATAAACCATTAAATGGTCTACATAGAGGAGAAACATCACCACAAATAAAAGCTCCTCCTTAAATATTCTCAATACTCTCAACACACAATTCTTTACCCACAAAGAGTATCGATGCAGTGTGCAGCAAGAGTAAAGAGCCTGTGAGGTGCACACGTGTAGACTAGCTCTGTTCATGCATGCACCCTTCTTCTGGAACTCGCATTTGTAAATGGCCTGCTGTGCACGAGGGTCTCCGAGCACGGGCAAGGACGAACCACAGATGCCCCTGCCTGGAGGGCTCCAGGCAGGAAGACAACAGCAGGCACAACGGGCCCAGTGCCCTGGAAGGAAGAGCGAGGTGGAGGCCACGGGGCTGTCAGTCTGCAGAGATGGCTCCATCCTGTCCCCAAGCCATTCTGAGAATGTGAGGGAGTCAACGGCCCCTCCTGAGCCCCGTGTCATTCCAGTAAGTGGCAAACACGTAGCGAGCAGGCGGCACCGGCACAGAAACACCCGTCACTCACAGGGCTCCTTCTGGGCTACGAGGACGTGGGCTCCCAGCAGCTTCCAACCCGGAGCTCCAGTCCTCCGCCAATCCTGAGGCCGGTGGCCGGCCCTGAACTGGGCATGTGGTCATTTCAGGTCCCCACCCAGCTGTCTGTAGTCAAAGTGGGAAACCAGGAGAAGGTCCCAGAGGGACCCACACCTGAGCTCAGGAGAGCCCCAGCCTGCCAGGGCGTTTTCAGAGACAGCGGAGTTGGGGCTCCATGTTTCTCCAAGCAGTGTGGGGCTTAAGAACACAGACTTGGGGGCCAGACTGCCCAGGTTTGATCCCCAATTCTGCTTAACAACTGTCACACCTTGGGCAAGCTGTTTATGCTGTGTGTGCCTCAGTTTCCTCAACTGCTGATACAAGGATTGAATGGGCTAATACACCTGGAGCATTTGGGACAGCAGCTAGTATGTCTAGCTCTGTTAGAGAACATTCGTGAAATAAGCGACCTACTGAGTGCCACAATACTTCCTCACTCAGGGTGTGGTGAGGGTGTGGGGTGAGACTGGGAGCTGAAGGTTCAGGGGAGGATTTCCTAGAGCTGATGTGGGGGCCTCCAGACCTCATCCTGTCACCCCAAAGCCCCTCTGATCTTCCAGCAAACAGAGTCTGAATCTCCAGCCCCGACACAGCCTTGATCTGACACCTGGAACTGGAGTCGGGCACAGGCCAGGCCGATCCAGCCTGGAGATCTCGGGCTAAGTCGTAGCCAGTGCCTCTCGCACCCCACTCCGGGCCCGAGGTCTCCACCTCAGGGAGGGCTTAGGGCAAAGGGGACACATTCCCACTGGGCGTGGAGGGCAACTTCCCGCCCCCGCCCCTGAAACCTTGGATCTCGGTGCTTCCTTCCCTCCACCCTCACCGCCTGTGCCGGATACAAACTGAGGCTGCCTCCCCTTCCGGCTTTCCTTTGAAATCTCAGTTCTCTTATTTCAAAAACTGTTTTGCCTAGATCATCATTTCTCAGCATGCCGTCAGCCCTGGAGCCTCGGGAGCCCCTTCCAGGCCAGCTCCCCTCCCACAGTGGCTCCGTCTGGGGGAAGATGGGGGTCTCCATGGCGGCCATTCCTGCCTCTGCTTCCTCCTCCTCCTCCTCATCACCATCATCACGCCATCACCCTAGGGGCAAAGACTAAACCCTCCTCACATGAGTGCATCCCCTGTCTTCCTTCCAACCTGCTCCCTGCAGGGGAAACAAGCAGGAGCAAGGCTGCTGGGCACCCGAGGGGGAGGGCCTCTGCTAAGAGACCTGGTGTTTTCTTGAACTGGCTCCCTCTCATCTTCCCCAGGACCAGACCCCTTACTGTCAAGTCAATGGAATGAGGCCAGCCTGCTTCCCTCAAAAAAGGGCGCCCTCTCATTTGGGGCATCACCCCCAGAAGTACTGAGGAGCAGTGCTTGGAACCCCCCACAGCCATAGTGTCCATCTGGGGCCTGAGTTGGGAGCCCAGCCTGAGTCCAGAGCCAGTGGGGCAATGCTCAGGTATGGCCTTGGAGAATGGGACTGGGATGAGGGGTCGCCCCCAATCACGGTTTTCCAGCCTATTTCTTTGCATGAGCTGCTTTTTCAGACAACCAAACGGTTCCTCGCCCTTCAACATTACTTCGTTTTCTTTTCAGAGATTCGGGGGAAACACAGAAGACAGTTGAAATAAAGTTACTCTAATGTTAGTGGGAACCTGGACAGCCTAATTGGCCTCTCTGAAAGGGGTTCAGCAGCTCAGGGGAGTGCAGTGGGAGTGGGTCTCCAGACAGGGGACCCCCATTTCATCCTTGGAAAGCAAGGGTGTGGCCTGGAGAGGTGCTGGGTGACAGGACGAGGCCCTTCCCTCTCCACCCAAGCATCTGGCTGCCCTCAGTGACCCCTGAGGCCATCATGACATGCACTCATGTTCCTGTCTTGGTTGGTCATGTGACATGGACATCCCTAATCACTCCACCCCACGAGCACAGCACGTTTGAAATGCCCTTGGTCTGCAATGCCCATTCTGCTGTGTCCATGGTTCCAGCTCAGTGTGGCTTTGCTGTCCCCCAAGTGTAACTCCTTTGAGGGGCCATGAAGTTCCAGCATCAGGAAATAATAAAAATATTGCCTAATCTAGTGATTAAAATAAAACACACTTTAGACCGTGAAACCTTTTCTTCAAGCAAACTGTTACACGGAGACCCAAAATGTCAAGCAGAAAAAAGGGTTGAGTGGAGTCCTCTACTCAAGACTCCACTGGCCAAGGTATTGGTCCCTCCAAGAGAGTCCGTCCCTGATGCCCCCTGAGCCCCGGGAAGCTCCCTGCAAAACTCCAGTCCCGCAGCCTCACTGACCAGTGGGGACACTGGGAGGGAGACAATGGCGTGATGGGCACAAATCTAGCAAATGGAACATGGTTTAGAGTCTGGGCGTCCTTCCCTCCTCTCAGGAGGGGGCGCTGTGAGGGGCTGGGTCTGCCTTCCCAAAGGGCACGAGTCCCAGCCCCTACTGGGATTTCTTCCAAATACCCCTGGCACTTCCACGTGGGAATTCCTTCCTAGCATTTCTTAGACAATTCAATGGTTTCCCAAATCCCAAGTCTCAAGAAAATTCAGTTGAGAGACTGGGAAACTGGGGAACAGAGTTACAATTTTCCTGGAGGAATTGAAGTTTAACAGTCATCAGAGAGATGATACTTATTTAAAGTAACCCAATGACATGGAGAGCAAGGGCCGGAGAGATTTTCAACATGGAGGTCAAAGTTAAGATCAGCATGTTGGGGAATCCGGGAGGGAGGACGCAGGAAAGAAGAGGTCACAGTCCATGGGACTGAAGTCTCTGCCATGGTCAGGGCCCCATCTGCTGCTTAGTAAATGTTTGTGAGTTTGTATATACTGCCTGTTTTGTACAAATCATATTGATGTGTCAAGAAATATGTTTTGGCTTCCTGCCAAGATGGAGGCATAGGTAGACACACTGTGCCTCCTCGCACAACCAAGATAGGGAGAACAACAATTTAGAAACAGATACCAAACAGAACTCACAGAAAATTGAACTGTATGGAAGTCAGACAACCAAAAAGTTAAAATAGACACGTTCATCCAGAGCCGGGGAGCAGAGCACTGGGCGAGGCAGGGAGAGCAGAGAGCTTTGGGCCCGGGTGCCTAAGGCATCCAGGCTGCGCAAGACCACAGCGGGGGGACCCTGGGTGAACAAGGGGCGGCTGGAAGACCCCAGCTGAGGCGTGGCAACCCGCAGACCCAGCAAGGCAGCGATTGTGAAGCAAAGCACTGCGTGCAACCCAGGATCCCAGCACTGGGAAATAGAGGCTCGGGGCCCTGATTGAAAACACCTGTGGGGGCTGAGGCGCAGGGAGAGACTCCCAGCCTCACTGGAGAAGTCGTTGGAAAGACTCACAGGGTACACAAGCCCACCCACATGGGAATTGGCACCAGAGGGGCCCAGTTTGTTCAGGGGAAGCGGTGGAAGGGACTGAGGTCCCAGGGAGAGCGGAGCAGGTGCCATTGTTCCCTCTGGGGCTCCACCCCCACGTACAACCTCACAAACCAGCGCCATTGTTCCCTCTGGGACCTCGCCCCCTCACACAACATCAGAACCCAGCAACTGGGGTGCCCTGCCCTGGTGAACACCTAAGGCTATGCCCCTCAAACATAACAGACTCGACCAGACCAAAGGGAAAAAAAAAGAAAAAGATGCTCAAACAGAATTAAAACCCCCACCGTCAATACTTTTAAGTGACCAAGAGATACCCAACCTAGCAGATGCACAGTTCAAACCACTGGTGATCAGGATGCTCACAGAATTGGTTCATTTTGGTCGCAAATGTGATGAAAAACTGAAGGCTACAATAAGTGAAATGAAGAAAAATGCACAGGGAACCAATAACGATGGAATGAATGCTGGGTCTCACATAAATGAAATGGGCCAGAGGGAAGAAAGATACAATCACACAGAAAATAATGAAGAAATAAGAATTTTAAAAAATGAGGAGAGGCGTAGGAAGCTCCAGGACATCTTGAAACATTCCAACATCCAAATTATAGGGGTACCAGAAGGAGAAGAGGAAGAGCAACAAGTGGAAAACTTATTTGAACAAATAATAATAAAGGAGAACTTCCCCATTCTGGCAAAGGAAATAGACTTCCAGGAAGTCCAGGAAGCTCAGAGCATCCCAAACAAGTTGGACCCAAGAAGGAACACACCCAGGCACATCATAATTACATTAGCCAAGGTAAAAATGAAGGAGAGAATCCTAGAAACAGTAAGAGACAAGGAGACAGTAACCTACACAGGAGTTCCCATCAGACTGTCAGCTGATTTCTCAAAAGAGACCTTGCAGGCAAGAAGGGGCTGGAAAGGAGTATTCCAAGTCATGAAAGGCAAGGACCTACATCCCAGATTGCTCTATCCAGCAAAGCTTTCATTTAGAATGGAAGGGAAGATAAAGTGCTTCTCAGATAAGGTCAAGTTAAAAGAGTTCATCATCACCAAGCCTATATTTCATGAAATGTGAAAGGGACTTATTTAAGAAAAAGACGATTAAAATAACATGTATAGTAAAATGACAGCAAACTCACAAGTATGAACAACAACACCTTAAACAAAAACAAAAAGAAACTAAGCAAACACCAAGAACAGGAACAGAACGCAGAAACGGAGATCACAAGGAGGATTACCAACAAGGGAGTGGGAGAGGGAGAGAGGGATGAAAGGTACGGAGAATAAGTAGCATAGATAGTAGGTAGAAAATAGACATGGGGAGGGCAAGAATAGTATGGGAAATGTAGAAGCTAAAGAACTTATGACACATGGACATGAACTAAAGGGGGGGAAATGTGGGTGGGAGGGGGTGTGCAGAGGGAAGGGGAATGAAGGCAGGGTAATGGGACAACTGTAATAGCACAATCAATAGAATATGTTTTCAAAAGAAATAAGTTTTGGAAGTAAAGTAAGTCTTTAAATTGGCAATTTCGACTTGCTGAGAGATGTGAATCTGATGTTATTTGAACAATAACGTTCACAGACACTGCCCAGAGTTTGAGTCATTGCTACAGGTGACAGCTCTTTACCAATAACCTAACAGAAGAAACACTAACAGAAAAGATGTAAATGCCATGGACCACTGGGAGATGAAACCAGAAACATTCACTAATTTGAATATAAAATGTAAACTAGTAAAAGCAATAATATTGTAACAGAAACCAAAGTCAGAACAAGCGCACATACATGTCCATCATTTAAAAACAAAGTGAGTTCAGCCCTGGCTGGAAGGCTCAGTTGGTTGCAGAGCGGCCCCACACGTCAAAAGGCTGTGTGTTCAATCGCTGCTAGGGAGACATAGGTAGGCAATCAATTGAACAATTCAACTTTGTCTCTGACATCAATGTTTCCCTCTCTTTCTCTCAAATCAGTAAACATAGGATCACTTGAAGTTTTTAAAAAATACAGTAAAATAAAATATGGCCACTCTTGCTTACCATAAACAAAAAGTTGACTAGGTATTCCCTCCACAAGAAGGATTCATTTGGAGAAAAGTAAGCATCACAACCTGGTGCTTGCAGACATGACATTCACACACAGAGAGCAAGAAGAAGGAGGGAGCTGCTTTACAAGGGGAAGAACAAGTTCCCCAGAGAGCTCTCTGGTCCACCTGCTCTTCTCCCTGTAGCACTTCCACGACCCTCAGAGGATGGGACAACTCCTTCCATGGGGTCCCTGACTCCTGTCCTGGCTGAGGCCTCTGTCTGAGATTTTGACACTTCTGCCTGTATCCATTGGGCAGCTGAGAAAACCCCAAGTCATCATTGCCCTCGACTTCCTGCTGTATTCCCAACTTGTTCCCTTCTCAGAAATATCAAGTTGCCAACTGTATAGTCAAGGAGCATTCTGCTGACCTCTGCCCTCTGACTTCCTGATTTTCCTCCCCTTATAAACACCAGGGCAGGGCTGGGGTCCCAGGGAGTCAGGAGCAGAGAGCCCGGGAGCACTCAGGCCACCTCTGCCCGCACGCCTGGAAGATGAAGATCTTCGCAGCTGCCTTCCTCTTCCTCATCTTTGCTGCTGCCCTTGGACCCCCAGCCCAGGCATCCCAAGATGGTCAATCCCTACCCCAGGATCGTGGTAAGTTCAGTGGGTCTTCGCCCTGGTGGCCAGTTCGATGATGAACTGAAGTCCAGGGAGGAGACACAGAGGGCCTTGGAGGTGAAGTTGGCACTTGCTTAAAAGCAGCAGCAGGAGGGTGTGGACCTTTCCCTGTGGCCTTTGGTCCCTGAGGAAAAGTGTGCACAGATGACTTGGGAAACAATTCTCTTCCTTTTTCATGGCCAGAATTTTCTGACACCTTATCTTACCTGATGTGGCACCATTATGTGCTTGAGCAAAAGAGCTGTAGCAAATGGTGAACTTGGGAAAAGAACCATATTCGCCTTCGATGTTAGAACTAGCATATCCCACGTAGTGCAAAACTACCAATTGGAAAAGGAGATAGGACAAGCTAGGCCAGTGACTCCCCCAAGTCCCCCTAACCATTCTACTGATTTACTAACAAATGAATATCTAACACTGCCTTGTACAAGCAGAAACTACTCTAATCGTCTTATAGATATTAATACACTGAATCCCCCAAACAACACTGTGGAATAGACTATCAGCAACTGGCATGGTTTTGAGTATTATTTTTTCATAGACTTTATTTATTTACTTATAGAGAGACTGGAAGGGAAGGAGAAAGAGAAGGAGAAAAACATCACTGTGTGGTTGACTCTCAAGTGACCTCTACTAGGGACCTGGCTGACAACCCAGGCATGTTCCCTGACTAGGAATCAAACCAGTGACCATTTGGGTCTCAGGCCCATGCTCAATTCACTGAACTACACCAGCCAGAGTGGTTTTGTGTACTATTATTAGTCTCAATTTACACATGGGAAAGTTAGGAAGAAAAGTCTTAGATTACTTGCTCAGATCCTACAGCCAGTGAGTGGTGGAGTTGGGATATGATCGAGCTATGAAGCTGTAATGAAAAGTAAATAAGTCCATTTAAGACTGTATTTTGCCAGCCCCACATGCAGCATATCAAGCACACCAGAGGGTACGCACGTGCCTCATTAAACATAACTCACATGTAACTGCATAAGAAACAAGCCAACAGTTCACTGCGTTCGCCTACCTAGCATAATGCAGGCCTGCAATCCCTTGCCCAGAACACAGGGGCTAGGTGCACTTTGGAATACAGAGTCTTTCAGGTTCAAAAAGGGGATACAATATCACTAGAATTCCTATTCTGAGTACCCACCCAATAGAAGGGAAGCAGGTACCTGGGAGCTGCCGGTACGCCCATGCTAACAGCTCCATCATTTCTAACACACCATGAGGGGAAGCACCCCAAGTATCCATCCACAAATGAATGGATTCAAAGTGGGGAATATGTTGTACACACAGTAGAATATTATTCAGCCCAAAAGGACAGAAACTGGGACACATGCTACCCACACGGAGGGAACAGTGAGCACAGGTCTGCACCCGACGTTAGGATGAGTGAGATGAGCCAGTAACGAAGGGTGAACACTGTCTGATTCCGCTGACAGGAGGCACTGAAAGCAGCCGACTCAGAGAGACAGAGAGTAGAATGGCGGTGGCCGGGGGCTGGGGGACGGGGGTGCGGAGTCACCGTCTAGTTGGGTCAGAGGTGCAATTTTATAAGACGCATAAAGCCCCGTGGACAGTCTGTGGTTAGAGCTGTACAATATGGGAATGTCCTTCATGCTCCCAAACTGTGCATTGGGAAAGGGTTAATATTTGATCACTCTGGTCTACAGTACACAGCTTCTGTTCTTCCTCTGAGCCTGAAAGAATTGTGACTGTTCTTATGGCTTTGCTGGCATTTAGCCTGGTCCCATCTGAGGGGCAACCTCCTTGAGAGTCCCCACCAGGAGACTCTGTTGAACGAATGAATGTCTCTTTGCTATTCATTCTGCTGATAACTATGGGGAGTGATAAAAGTATGTTCCAAGTTGTGAATGCATGAAACACAGAGTTTATTCTTGTATTGATCTTTCTTAATTATTGTACTTTTTTCCACACAAACCCCTGTACACCACCTCTGCCCCACCCAGCATGTACTGAGTGGGTCCCTGTAGGGCAGGGAGTCAGAGCTCTAAGAAAGAAAAGTAGGTCAAAATTGTAAAGTTTATATTATGTGTATTTTACCATGTTGAAGAAATAAAAATGTTCTTAAAAGGTAACACATAACTGGACATTACTTAACATTTCTAGCAGACTCTGGGAAGCATACTGGAATCAAACAGTAACATGTCTGCAGCAAACACAACAAATCTTCATACTAATGGGACAAAGGCTATAAATAGCCTCACTTCACTTTGGGTGACACTGTGCCACCAAATCCCTTAATGAAACATCTTTCTGTCTCCAGAGCCCAGTGGGTCCCAGAAATGTGCAGAAAGCATGTTGTGGACTATGTCACATGGTGTGGCCATGTGACTGATTTATCCAGGTGGCATTAGTGATTTGCTTTTTGTATTTAGAGTCAATAAAAAAAGGAAGTCAATAGAACATTTTCATGGCTCAAACATTTCAGCAGTTCCCTCAAATTTCTCAGGGCACCCGTGAGACAACTGGCCGGGAGGCAGGCCCAAAACTCGAACGGGTGTCCAGTGTCTAGCAGCAATGCCGCCCCACCCCGGGGCTGGGCTGGGGTGACACAGGCAGAGATACCGACACAGCGCTGCCTCCCAGTGATTGCTCTTCCCTCCTGTCCCTTTCTCCCAAAAGAATTCAGGTTGGGGATACAAGTGGGGACTCGTGTCGTGACTCAGCGTAAACGGTAAATGTTTAGTTGTGGCATGTATATATAAGCAGCTGATGGGCATGGGCCTACTCAGCGGCTTCAGTCCTCCTTGTTTACAGGACATGGGGAAAGGGGGAGGGGACATCTCCAAGGGAGACCAGGGTGCCCTGTGGGTCCCTCCCCATACCCGAGCTCTCTCCCACCTGGCTGTCCTGCAGTCTGCTGACCTTGGGGAGGTGGCACTCTCTGATGCCTCCTGCAGCATCGGACCTTCCACTTCTGGGAGGAGTGGTCCTGGCCCTGCCTGGGTGCACAGCTCAGCCCTGGGTGGGGGAGCAAGGAGATGCCAGCAGGTGCTGCAGAGGAGGAAATCACCCCTTTATAGTTCTTCCCCTTCACACCCTCAGTACTCTGGACAAAAGGGGGAAAGGATGTAGTTTTTTTGTTGTTGTTGTTTTTTGTTTTTTGTTTTTTGTTTTTCACAAAGAGACTCAGTCCTTATGTGGACCTTTCTGCTACTACAGGCGTGCATCGTCCCATTGACTGCTGCTTCCAACGTGCTGACATAATCCAATGCAGAAACATGAGAAGTTACTATAGAACAGGCAGAGGTTGCCTCCGGCCTGCTGTCATGTAAGTGGCAAGGGTACCGGCTATGACTTGGGGTGGGGATCTGATGACAGAGGGAGGTCCAGAAAATTCTCAGCCTCTAGATGCTTCGAAGTCAGGTGAAACCTGTGTCGTCACTGAGAATCCCAAGAGCATCAGACACGAGATGCCCCCAGGGAAGAGGGAGGCCAGGGAGGGGAGGGGGAGCAGGAGCAAGGCTGCCCCAGGACACGCCCCTGACTCACTGAGGGGGTGTCAGAGGCAGGGTCTCCCAGAGGAGACCCCCTGAGACCCTGCAGGAGATAAGGGAGGAACAGGATGGGCTGAGTGGGGAAGCCCAAGGGCCAGGGGGATGGGGCTCCCCGTCCTTATGTGCAGAAGCCTCCTCCCCGTCTAATCTTTCTCTCCTTTTCTCCCCAGCTTCAAAAACAAGTGGGGGCAAAAGGTGTGTGCCAACCCCCAGAGTAAGGCAGTTAAGAATTGTATCAAAAAGCTGAACTGAATCAAGAAACAGAGAAAAACAGTTGCTTGAGAAGAAGGAATGCTGGATGCCATGCAGCCTCCTCCACTCTCTCACCTTCTGGGAGTTTCTTGGCCTGAATTCTTTTGTCTAAAGCAACAATTATTGTTCTGTTTGTTGCACCAATAAAAAGTATCCAATTTAACTGCACTTGAACTGTAAGTGGAAGATGGAACATAGGAATGGCTGAGCTTTGGATGTGTGTGCTTTTCTAAATGAGACATCATGGAATCCTGTGTAAGCAGGTAAACACGTGACTCATGCAGGTACAGATGGAGATTGTGTCCCAGATGTACTGAACCCACTAATGAGGGACCATAAAACTGATTCTAAGACCATCTGAGGAGTAGAGCTTTACCCGGTTAGTTAGGAATGACATTCTGAAACTTCTAGAAAAACAGACTAATATCCAAGATTGCAATATAACTGTAACTTTTGGATTTTCTTTTCTACTGGACAAAACCACTTGCATCTGCTCTAGATGCAAAAATTGCATCTAAAAATTGGTAAATTAGCAGATAACCTCAGAAAGTCTGGGGCCTGATCCAGAGTAAATAGAACATCAATCGAAAGTGCATTTCCCAAGGACAGGTAAAGTGCTTCCCAGATAAGGCGAAGTTAAAGCAGTTCATCATCACCAAGCCCTTATGCTATAAACTGTTAAAGGGACTTATCATAAAAAAGAAGATCAAAACTAGGAACAGTAAAATGACAACAAATTCACAACTATAAAAAACACAAACAAAGTAAGCAGACAACTAGAACAGGAAGAGAATCACAGAAATAGAGATCACATGGAGGCTTCTCAGAGTGGAGGGAGAGCAGGAAGAATGTCGGGGAAAGGTGCAGGGAATAAGAAGCCTGAATGGTAGGTAGAAAATAGACAGGGGGAGGTTACAGACAGTATAGGAAATAGAGAAGTCCAAGAACTTCTGTGTACGTCCCATGGACAAGAACTAAGTTGGGGGGACAGAGGGGATGCTAGTGAGAGGGGGGGTACAGGGCAGGTGAGCCTAAAGGGGAGAAAAAATGGGTCCACTGTAATAGCATAATCAATAAAATATACTGACAAAGATAAGAAGGTAACCCAATCACATCAAGAGCAACAGCTGGAAATTTTGACACAGGGAGGACAAAGTTAAGAATAGCACTTTGGGGAATCAGGGTGGAAGGACGCAGGAAGGAAGAGGTCACGGTCCAGCAGTCTGTAGAGCTTGCCACATTTCAAGTGTGAGCTCATGGCCCCATCCACAGCTACATAGCAAGTTTAGTGAGTAGTGATGTTAGTGAGTTTGTGTATTTAGCTGCTTTATACAAATCATATTGATGTTTCAACAAGTCCATGTGGGGAGTAAAGTAAGTCCTTAAACTGGCAATTTCAAATGCTGGGAGAAGTGAAACTGATGTTATTGGAACAATAATGTTCACGGACACTGCCCAGAGTTTGAGTTATTGCTACAGGCTAGAGGTCTTTACCAAAGACCTAACAGAAGAAACACTAAGAGAAAATACAAATGCCATGGAATGCTGGGAGATGAAACCAGAAACATTCACTAACTTCTCTATAAAATCTAAACTAGTAAGAGCAATGTTAATTTGAATGGAAACCAAAGTCAGAACAAGCACACAATACAGGTCCATCATTAAACACAAAGTGAGCTCAGCCCTGGCTCCAGGGCTCAGGTGGTGGGAGTGCCGCCCCACACGTCAAAGACTGCGTGTTCCATCCCCAAGTGGGACACGTAATGTAGGCAATGGATTGAAGTTTCTGTCTCACATCAAACGTTTCTCTCTCTCTCTCTCTCTCCCCTTCTCTCTCTCTCCCTCTCTCTGTCTCTCAAGTCAGTGAACATATGATCAATTCAGATTTTTTAAAAAATAAATAAAATAAAACAAAATATAGTCACTCTTGTCTACCATAAACAAAAACTCGACTACCTATTCCCTCCACAAGAAGGATTCATTTCAGGAAAAGTAAGCATGGCAATCTGGTGCTTGCAGACATGACTTTCACACACAGAGAGCAAGAAGAAGCAGGGAGCTGCTTTACAAGGGGAAGAACAGTTCCCCAGAGAGCTCTCTGGTCCACCTGAACTTCTCCCTGTAGCACCTCCACGACCCTCAGAGGATGGGAGAGCTGCTGCCACAGGGTCCCCTGACTCCTGTCCTGCCTGAAGCCTCTGACTGCAAATGTGACACTTCTGCCTGTATCCATTGGGCAGCTGGAAAACCGCAACTCATCATTGCCCTCGACTTCCTGTTGCATTCCCAGACTTGTTTAATTCGTAGAAATATGTTGCCAACTGTATACCCAAGGAGCATGCTGCTGACCTCTGCCCTGTGACTTCCTGATTCTCCTTCCCTTATAAACTCAAGGGCAGGGCTGGGGTCCCAGGGAGTCAGGAGCAGAGAGCCCGGGAGCACTCAGGCCAGCTCTGCCCGCACACCTGGAAGATGGAGATCTCCTCAGCTGCCCTCCTCTTCCTCATCCTTGCTGCTGCCCTTGGACCCTCCACCCATGCATCCTCGGCCCATGGTGAGTTCAGTGAGTCTTTGCACTGGTGGCCTGTACCATGGTAACCCGAGTCCAGGGAGCAGACACAACGTGGAGTGGAATTTGGCACTTGCTTAAATGCAGCAGCAGGAGGGTGTGGACGTTTCCCTGTGGCCTCTGGTCCCTGGGGAAAGTGTGCACAGATGACTTGGGAAACAATTCTCTCCCCTTTTCATGGCCAGAATTATCTCACGCCTCATCATAGCTGATATGGGGCCATTATGTACTTGAGCAAAAGAGTTGTAGTAAAATTGTGAACTTGGGACAAAAGCACAGTCACCTCTAGAACTAGGGTACCCCATGCAGTGCAAAAGTATCATCTTGTAGGGGAGATGGGACACCCCAGGGTAGTGACTCACCCAAGTCCCCCTAACCATTCTACTGACTTACTAACAAATGAGTATCTAACACTGCCTTGTACAATCTGCCCTGTCCCAGCAGAAACTACTCTATTGTCTTATAGGTATTAATACACTGGATCCTGCTATCAACACTCTGCAATAGACTACCAGCAACTGCCCATGCATTTGAATATTATATCCTTTTTTAAGATTTTATTTACTTACTTCTAGAGAGAGAAAAAGGGAAGGAGAAAGAGGAACAAAAACATCAATATGTGGTTGCCTGTCATGTACTTGGGACCTGGCCCCCAACCCAGGCATGTGCCCTGAGTGGGTTTCAACCCTTTGGTTTGCAGGCCCACATTCCACCCACTGAGCTACACCAGCCAGGGAGGTTTTGCATATTATTATTATTATTAGTCTCATTTTACACATGGGAACCTGAGGCACAGAGGCCTTAGATAACTTGCTCAGATCCTACAGCCAGTGAGTGGTGGAGTTAGGGTATGATCAAGCTAGGAAGCTGTTCTGAAAAGTTAACAAGTCCATTTAAGACTTTATTTTGCCAGCCCCTCATGCATCATATCAAGCACACTGGAGGGTACGCATGTGCCTCATTACACATAACTCATATGTAACTGCATAAGAAATGAGCCAACAGTTCAGCGCGTTTGCCTAACTAGCATAATGCAGGCCTGCAATCCCTTGCCCAGAACACTGGGGCTGGATGCACTTTGGAATGCAGAGACTTTCAGGATTGAAAAAGGGGATACATTGTCACTGACAACTCCATTTCTGTATGCACACCCAATAGAACCGTAAGCAGGTACGTTGGAGCTGCTGGTACGCCCATGCTAACAGCCGCATCATTCCTAACACACTATGGGGGGAGGCACCCAACTATCCATCCACAAATGAATGGATTCAAAGTGGGGGATACATTGTACTCACAGTAGAATATTATTCACCCAAAAAGGACAGAAACTGGGACACATGCTACCACATGGAGGAACAGTGAGCACAGGTCTGCACCCGACGTTAGGATGAGTGAGATGAGCCAGTAACGAAGGTGAACACTATCAGATTCCACTGACAGGAGGCACTGAAAGCAGTCGAGGAGTCAGAGAGACAGAGAGTAGAATGGCGGTGGCTGGGGCCTAGGGGACGGGGGGGTGGGGGAGGTCACTGTCTAGTTGGTTCAGAGGTGCAATTTTACGAGATGAATAAATCTCGTTGACAATCTGTGGTTAGAGCTGTACAATATGGGAATGTCCTTCATGCTCCCAAACTGTGCATTGGGAAAGGGTTAACATTTGGTGACTCTGGTCTACAGTACACAGCTTCTGTTCTTCCTCTGAGCCTGAAAGAATCCTGACTGTTCTTCTGGCTTTGCTGGCATTTCCTCCTTGTCCTATCTGATGGGCGAGCCCCTCAGAGTCCCCCCCAGGTCTCTTTGCCCATTCATTCCCACTGATAACTGCGGGGGGTGAGGAGAGTGTGTGCACAGTTGTGAGTGCACAAAACACAGAGTTTATTCTTGTATTGTTATTTCTTAATTACTGCACTATTTTCCACACAAACCCCTGTACACCCACTTCTGCCCCACCCTGCATGTACTGGGTGGGTCTAGATCCCTGTAGGGCACAGAGTCAGAGCTACAGGACAGAAAAGTAGGGTCAAAATTGTACATTTTGTATTATGCATATTTGAACACATGTTCAAAAAATAAAAATATTTTTCAAAGTTAACACAGAACTAGACATTCCTAATAGTCCTGGCAGACTCTGGGAAGCATACTGGAATCACACTATAACATTTCTGCAGCAAACACCACAAATCTTCATACTAATGGGACAAAGGCTATAAATAGCCTCACTTCACTTTGGGTGACACTGTGCCACCAAATCACTTAATGAAACATCTTTCTGTCTCCAGAGCCCAGTGGGTCCCAGAAATATGCAGAAAGCATGTTGTGGACTATGTCACATGGTGTGGCTGTGTGACTGATTTATCCAGGTGGCATTAGTGATTTGCTTTTTGTATTTAAAGTCAATAAAACAAGGAAGTCAATAGAACGTTTATATGGCTCAAATATTTTCACCAGTTTCCTAAAAATATCTCAGGGTACCAGTGAGACAACTGGCCAGGAAGCAGACCCAAAACCCCCATGGGCACCCAGTGTCCAGCAGAAATGCCGCCCCACCTGGGGGTTAGGCTGGGGTGACACAGGAAGAGATACCAACACAGCGCTGCCTCCCAGTGATTGCTCTTCCCTCCTGGTGTCTTTCTCCCAATAGATTACGGGAGGGATAAGCCCGTGATGCATCATTCCTTCATACTGCAGCCAGGTAAATGTTTCATTATGGCATGTATTTAAAGGCAGCTGGTGCATACAGATGTGCTCAGTGGCTTCAGTCCTCCTGGTTTACAGGACATGGGGAAAGGGGGAGGGGACATCTCCAAGGGAGACCAGGGTGCACTGTGGGTCCCTCCCCATACCTGAGCACTCTCCCACCTGGAGTCCTGCAGTCTGCTGACCTTGGGGAGAAGGAACTCTCTGACATCTCCTGCAGCATCAGACCTTCCACTCCTGGCAGGAGTGGTCCTGGCCCTGCTTGGGTGCACACTCAGCCCTGGCCAAGGGAGCAAGGAGATGCCAGCAGGTGCTGCAGAGGAGGAAATCACCCCTTTAGAGTTCTTCCCCTTCACACCCTCCCCTGTGCTCTGGAGAAAATAGGGGAAAGGATATATTTTCCTGAGATAGGGGCTCTGTCCTTCCATGGACCCTTCTCCTGTGCAGGCTGGCACGACAGTCGTGGTTGCTGCTTGTACTACAAGGTAGAAATTAAGGAATGCAAACTCATGACGGATTATTTTCCAAGAATCAAATGGTGCCCCCTGCCTGCTATCGTGTAAGTGCCAGGCTTAGAGCCATGTCTTGGGGTGGTGATGGGATGACAGAAGGTTTTGGGAACAGCCTCACCTCCTGGATCTTTCAAATTTGGGGAATGCCGGTGTCCTCCTTAGGATCTCGTAGAGCATCAGATACCACATGCTCCCAGTGAAGCAGGAGGCTAGGGGAGCGGGGAGAGCAGAAGCAAGGCTGCCCCAGGAAGCTCCCCTGGGTCACTGAGGGGGTGTCAGAGGCAGGGTCTCCCCGAGGACACCCCCTGAGACCCTGCAGCAGAGAAGGGAGGAACAGGATGGGCTGAGTGGGGAAGCCCAGGGGCCAGGAGGATGGGGCTCCCCATGCTTATGGGCAGAACCCTCCTCACGGTATAATCTTTCTCCCCAGCTTCAGAACCGCGCAGGGGCTTGGACTCTGTGTCTTTCCCGGCAGTGAGTCAGTTAAGCAGTGCATGAAAGACCTGGACTCCGTCAGGAAACTGGGAAAAGTGTAGGTTGAGAAGAAACTGTGCTAGATGTCACACACCCACCTCCATTCTCTCATATTCTGGGAGCTTCTTGGCCTGAACTCTTTTGTCAAAAGCAACAATATGTACTGTTTTCTTTGTAAAAACTGAGCACCAATAAAAAGTATCCAAGTTGACTGTACTTGAACTGGAAGAGGAAAAGCAAATGTAGGAATGGCTGAGCTTTGGATTTGTGTGCTTTTCAAAACGAGACATCATACAGTGCTTTCTAAGAAAGTAAACACATGACTCATTCGAGTGCCGATGGAGTATGTGTCCCCGATGTACTGAAGCCACTAATGAGGGAACCATGAAACTGATTCTATGATCATCTGAGGAATAAGGATTTACACAGTTAGTGGGAATGTCATTCTGAAACTAGGAGAAAAGCAGACTAATATCCAAATTTGCAATATAACTGTAATCTTTAGATTGTCTTTTGTACTTCACATAAACCACCTGTATCTGCTCCAGACAAAAATTGGTAAGTTCACAAGGAATCTCACAAAGTCTGAGGCCTGATCCAGAGCAAAGAGAACAGCAATCACAAGTGCGTTTCCCAAGGACAGGTAAAGTGCTTCCCAGATAAGGCAAAGTTAAAGGAGTGCATCATCACCAAGCCCTCATTCCATAAACTGTTAAAGGGACTTATCTAAGAAAAGACGGACATCAACACTATGAAAAATGACAACAATCTCACACCTATCAACAACTGAACCTAAAAAACAAACACAAACTAAGCAAGTAACTGGAACAGGAAGAGAATCACAGAAATAAAGATCACATGGAGGGTTGTCAGTGGGTAGGTAGAGGGGGAGAATGAGGGGGAAGCTACAGGGAATAAGAAGCCGCAATGGCAGGTGCAAAACACGGAGAGGTTAAGAACAGTATAGGAAATGGAGAAGCCAAAGAAGTTACAGGTAGGACCCACGGACCTAGACTAAGGGGGAGGGGGATGCTGTTGGGAGGTAGATGCAGGACAGAGGGGGAGGAAGGGGAGAGCAAGTGGGAGAACAGTCACAGCACACTCATTAAAATATACTGAAAAGAAAGTGCCCCTCCCCACAGGTGTAAGGAGTCCCGGGGTGGGCCTTCTAGCCAGTGCTCCAAAGCAATTCAAAGGCACCCAGTCACCCTGATGCCTTCTTTCTGGTGGAATGTTTTTTCTTAAGAGATATAGCTTCCCAAAAAGATGTCTTCTTGAAAGTTGAATAACATTAAGAAAAACATTTATAGTTGAAGTTAATATCCTATTGAAGCCTATATAATTAGTAAATCTTTGCTCAGTGTCTCTCTCATAAACCCAGAAGAAAGCACCAGATCCCAAACAACAAAGCTTTTATAATTAAAAAAAAAAAGTTTAAAACCTCCGCTTATTTTTGGGGGTGCCTGCCCATAAGAAATCAATAGCGAAGAAACTGATCATTAAACAGTGAGTCAAGCTGCAGTTACTCTAACGCTGAGAGAGGAAACACAAATTCACAGTGTACCCCGTCCATCCTATTAAAACAGCTGATCTTGGACGGTTTGGCTACAGCGGAGAAAAGTTTCTTTTACTCCGTCACTTGGGAGTGGAAGGATGGGCAGGAAGCTGTTGGGGATAAAGGCTTACACACAGGTGTGTACAACTGCAACAACCAATCCAGGTGATTCTGACGCAGGTGGCCCCAGGGCCTCACCTGGACACACCCCTTTAGCAGGTCCGGGAACACTGATTGGCCAGCTGACTGGTGCAGCTGCGAAGGGGAAGAGCACCTCAGTGTGTGTGGCCTTCCTGGCCGCCTTTCCCTTTCCCGGCCTCAGTGGAGGTCCGCAACTCCTCCTTTGTGACTGCGGATTCTGAGCACAGGGGCCCTGGCAGTGGCAGGGGAAGAAGGAGGGGCGGGACTGATCCAGCCTTTCACTGAGATGATCAGAGAGTCCCATTTCTCTGGGTAGGGGGCGGGGCTTCCTGCCCCAGACCCGAGTTATCCAGGGCCCCGCCCAGTTCTCCCCCTGGGGCACCGGCCCCCCTTCCGGAGGATCCCCACCCCAGATTTCCTTCTGGAAGGGGACAGCTGTGCTGTGGGGTCGTCCTGGGGCCACCCTGCTCCTCACGTCCTGAAGTGGGGGCTGGCTGGGTCGTAGCTTCTCCTCCCCACCCCCCACCGACTCCGAGGGTTGTGCTACCCAGGATCCTGCGGGGATAAACGCCTTTTCAATCACCTTCTCCTTCCCCTGTGTGAGGGTGTAAGGATTTTCCGCCTCCTGGGGTTTTGCCACCAAGCCCATGCGTGTCCTTTACACAGAACACAAATTTCTCACCTCATGTCCAGCTGATACCATCTTTTCTGATCCCCTACTGGGACTATGAATGCATTTTTGTTTTTGTATTTATTCTGTCATCGAGTCGGGATTTGGGGAGAGGAAAAAGCAGACACAGACGCTCAGGGTTCTGGTCTCCATTGGGATTCAGCTTCGGTCTTCTCTGGGGCTCTCAGCGCTGTCTGTGTGCGTCCCGGGGAATGCAGGGTGTGGAGTCAGCGCCAGCCCACAGAGCCCTGGCTTACCCGACTGAGTGACGGCCACAGCAGCTTCTCGGCAGTGATTTGGTTTCACAGCCTTGGCGACAATGGTCGAGAGTTGTTGCATGAAACTGCACTAGACCTCAGGGGAATGGGTGCGTGTGGCCTCCCTGGGTCCTCGGCTGGCCAGGCGGTCGGCTGGGCAGAATGAAATGAGGGCACCGAGCACCTCAGCTCTGCGTGGGAGAGCCAGGCGTTTGCTGGTCAAGGATTTGGGTTGTGACAGGGGCAGCTAAGCAGAAATAAAGGGTGGGGGCCGGGACCCACCTTGCTGACCAAGCATCTGTCAATCAAGGTCTTGGAGGACATGAGGGCAGGTTGGGTCTGAGTTCACTGCCCAAGACTCCGGGACTCTGTTTCCCCACTTCCTCCAAAACAGCATGTTCTCTCTCCATTCCCCCTTTCTGCCATCCTTCTGGCGGAAACGCCCCTCCTCTCAATTCTGAGCAAACCCAACCCGCCCTTCATAGGTCAATTCCAGTGCCCCCTGAACGCTTCCCTCACGGCCCCAGCCAGAGCACCCGCCTCCCTTCCTCTGGGACCCTGAAATGGATATTCACTGTCCCTCGGGGAATTTCTGAGCATCTACTCTATGTCACACTTTGTGGGCGTCAGAAAAAACGGCAGAGCCACACACACTGGGTTCCTGCCCTTCCAGAATATTTTGGTGTATACAGAAGAATGAAAATAAGATACCACATCTCATGTAAGAGTCATCTCTAATTCATTACTGAATCTCCAATGTGCAACACTGAGTCACAGTGACGAGGTCTGGCCCTGACTTGGGTACCTCGTGGGCTGGACTTCACTCAAATGTTGAAGCTTGTGTTGAGGGCAACCAGCTTGGGGCTCAGGCCTCCCCGGGCCCCACACAGGCTGTCCAAGGGCTGAAGAGGCCAATATACCCAAACACACCAGCCAGGAGGCTGTACTGCAGGCAAACCTCAGAGACATTGCAGGGCACTTCCGGACACCGAGAAGGTGGTGGGAAGTCCTGCCTTCAGTTTTTAAAAAGCACAACAGCTGTGAGGTGCCATAGAACAAGACATACCTGTATGTAGATCAGGGCTTTTGCACCTTGAGCATAAGGATCACCTGGACAGCCCTGGCTGGTGTGGCTCAGTGGACTGAGCACTGGCCTGGGAACCAAAGGGTCAGGGGATCAATTCCCAGACAGAGCACATGCCTGGGTTGCAAGCCAGGTCCCCAGTAGGGGCACAAAAAAAGGCATCCACACATTGACGTTCTCTCCCTCTCTTTCTCCATCCCTTCCCCTCTCTAAAAATAAAACAAACAACATCTTTAAATTAAAAAAAAAAAAAGAATCACCTGGAGAGCTTGTCAACCTAGATTGTGGGGTCCCAGCCCCCAGAACTCAGACTCAAGAGGACCTAGTGCTGATGAAGGACCGGCTTCCCTGACCAGGCCCCGGTGGAGCCGACACCACCCGGTGCCCAAGGACTTGACCAGGAACTCTCAGCCTTGGTTTTGCAACTTCAGTGTTGCTTGCAACTCTTATGAAAAGCACCTATTTATTGGCAACCAAAACATAAATGCAAATAATTTTTTAAAGATTTTATTTATTTATTTTTAGAGAGAAGGGAAAGGAGGGGGAAAGAGAGAGAGAAATATCAGTGTGGGGTTGCCTCTCACCCACCTACCACTGGGGACCTGGCCTGCAACGCAAGCATGTGCGCTGACTGGGAATCGAACCGGCCACCCTTTGGTTCCCAGGCCACCCCTCAATCCACTGAACCACACCAGCCAGGGCCAGCATTGCCATTCCCAACACAATGAGCCCCCAGGCCTTGGTTACTCAAAACCATTGTCCACAAACAAGAACTAGGCCCATTAGGGAAATGGCTGATTCCAGAGCAGGGGCAAAGTATACGTCCTTTGTACCAAAAAGGAAGAAAATAAAGGTAAATAATAAACCATTAAATGGTCTACATAGAGGAGAAACATCACCACAAATAAAAGCTCCTCCTTAAATATTCTCAATACTCTCAACACAGAATTCTTTACCCACAAAGAGTATCGATGCAGTGTGCAGCAAGAGTAATGAGCCTGTGAGGTGCACACGTGTAGACTAGCTCTGTTCATGCATGCACCCTTCTTCTGGAACTCGCATTTGTAAATGGCCTGCTGTGCACGAGGGTCTCCGAGCACGGGCAAGGACGAACCACAGATGCCCCTGCCTGGAGGGCTCCAGGCAGGAAGACAACAGCAGGCACAACGGGCCCAGTGCCCTGGAAGGAAGAGCGAGGTGGAGGCCACGGGGCTGTCAGTCTGCAGAGATGGCTCCATCCTGTCCCCAAGCCATGCTGAGAATGTGAGGGAGTCACCGGCCCCTCCTGAGCCCCGTGTCATTCCAGTAAGTGGCAAACACGTAGCAAGCAGGCGGCACCGGCACAGAAACACCCGTCACTCACAGGGCTCCTTCTGGGCTACGAGGACGTGGGCTCCCAGCAGCTTCCAACCCGGAGCTCCAGTCCTCCGCCAATCCTGAGGCCGGTGGCCGGCCCTGAACTGGGCATGTGGTCATTTCAGGTCCCCACCCAGCTGTCTGTAGTCAAAGTGGGAAACCAGGAGAAGGTCCCACAGGGACCCACACCTGAGCTCAGGAGAGCCCCAGCCTGCCAGGGCGTTTCTCAGAGACAGCGGAGTTGGGGCTCCATGTTTCTCCAAGCAGTGTGGGGCTTAAGAACACAGACTTGGGGGCCAGACTGCCCAGGTTTGATCCCCAATTCTGCTTACCAACTGTCACACCTTGGGCAAGCTGTTTATGCTGGGTGTGCCTCAGTTTCCTCAACTGCTGATACAAGGATTGAATGGGCTAATACACCTGGAGCATTTGGGACAGCAGCTAGTATGTCTAGCTTTGTTAGAGAACATTCGTGAAATAAACGACCTACTGAGTGCCACAATACTTCCTCACTCAGGGTGTGGTGAGGGTGTGGGGGCGAGACTGGGAGCTTAAAGGTTCAGGGGAGGATTTCCTAGAGCTGATATGGGGGCCTCCAGACCTCATCCTGTCACCCCAAACCCCCTCTGATCTTCCAGCAAACAGAGTCTGAATCTCCAGCCCCGACACAGCCTTGATCTGACACCTGGAACTGGAGTCGGGCACAGGCCAGGCCGATCCAGCCTGGAGATCTCGGGCCTAGTCGCAGCCAGTGCCTCCCGCACCCCACCCCGGGCCCCAGGTCTCCACCTCAGGGAGGGCTTAGGGCAAAGGGGACACATTCCCACTGGGCGTGGAGGGCAACTTCCCCCCCGAAACCTTGGATCTCGGTGCTTCCTTCCCTCCACCCTCACCACCTGTGCCGGATACACACTGAGGCTGCCACCCCTTCCGGCTTTCCTTTGAAATCTCAGTTCTCTTATTCTAAAACTGTTTTGCCTAGATCATCATTTCTCAGCATGCCGTCAGCCCTGGAGCCTCAGGAGCCCCTACCAGGTCAGCTCCCCTCCCACAGTGGCTCCGTCTGGGGGAAGATGGGGGTCTCCATGGCTGCCATTCCTGCCTCCTCCACCTTATCCTCCTCATCATCACCATCACTGTCGTGTATGCTCTGAGGGCCAAGACTAAACCCTCCTCACATGAGTGCATCCCCTGTCTTCCTTCCACCCTGCTCCAAGCAGGAGCAAGGCTGCTGGGCACCCGAGGGGGAGGGCCTCTGCTAAGAGACCTGGAGTGTTCTTGAACTGTTTCCCCTCCATCTTCCCCAGGGCCAGATCCCTTCCCGCCAAGTCAATGGTTGGGGCCACCCTGCTTCCCCACTCACTCAAAAAAGGGCCCCCCATTTGGGGGGCATCACCCACAGAGATACTGAGGAGCAGTCCTTGGAGCCTCCCACAGCCATAGTGTCCATCTGGGGCCTTAGCTGGGGGCCCAGCCTGCATCCAGGGTCAGTGGAGCAATGCTCAGGTATGGCCTTTGGAGAATGCAACTGGGGTGAGGGGTTGCCCCCAATCATGTTTTCCCAGCCTATTTCTTTGCATGAGCTGCTTTTTCAGACAACCAAACTATTCCTCGCCCTTCGACATTACCTCATTTTCTTCTCAGAGACTCGGGGGAAACACAGAAGGCAGTTGAAATAAAGTTACTCTAACGTTAGTGGGAACCTGGACAGCCTGATTGGTCTTTGTGAAAGGGGTTCATCAGCTCAGGGGAGCGCAGTGGGAGTGAGTCTCCAGACAGGGGACACCGATTTCATCCTTGGAGAGCAAGGGTGTGGCCTGGAGAGGTGCTGGGTGACAGGACCAAGCCCTTCCCTCTCCACCCAAGCATCCGGCTGCCCTCGGTGACCCCTGAGGCCTTCACCATGTGCACTCACATTCCCGTCTAGGTTGGTCACTTGACATGGACACCCCAAGTCACTCCACCCCACAACCACAGCACGTTTGAAATGCCCTTGGTCTACAATGCCCTTCCCGCTGTGTTCCTGGTTCCAGCTCAGCGTGGCTTCGCTGTCATCCACGTGTAACTCCTGTGAGTGGCCATGAAGTTCCAGAGTCAGAAAATAATGCAAATACAACCTAATCCAGTGATTAAAACACACTTTTACACCAAAAACCTTTTCTTCAAGCAAACTGTTACACGGAGACCCAAAATGTCAAGCAGAAAAAAGGGTTGAGTGGAGTCCTCTACTCAAGACTCCCATGACCAAGGCATCAGTCCCTCCAAGAGAGTCCGTCCCTGATGCCCTCGGAGCCCCGGGAAGCTCCCTGCAAAACTCCAGCCCCACAGCCTCGCTGACCAGTGGGGACACTGGGAGGGAGACAACGGGGCAATGGGCACAAAGCCAGCAAACTGGAGGTGCGTTAGAGTCTGGGGGTCCTTCCCTCCTCTCAGGAGGGGGCGCTGTGAGGGGCTGGGTCTGCCTTCCCAAAGGGCACGAGTCCCAGCCCCTACTGGGCTTTCTTCCAAATACCCCTGGCACTTCCACAGGGGAATTCCTTCCCAGCATTTCTTAGAGAATTCGATGGTTTCCCAAATCCCAAGTCTCAGGAAAATTCAGTTGAGAAACTGGGAAACTGGGGAACAGAGTTACAATTCTCCTGGAGGAACTGAAGTTTAACAGTCATCATAGAGATGGTACTTATTTAAAGTAACCCAATGACATCGAGAGCAAGAGCCGGAGAGATTTGAACATGGAGGTCAAAGTTAAGATCGGCATGTTGGGGGATCCGGGAGGGAGGACGCAGGAAAGAAGAGGTCACGGTCCATCCGACTGAAGCCTCTGCCATGGTCAGGGCCCCGTCTGCTGCTAAGTAAATGTTAGTGAGCTTGTATATACTGCCTGTTTTACATAAATCATATTGATGTTTCAAGAAATGTTTTGGAAGTAAAGTAAGTCTTTAAACTGGCAATTTCGACTTCCTGGGAGAGGTGAATCTGATGTTATTTCAACAATAACATTCACAGACACTGCCCAGAGTTTGAGTCATTGCTACAGGCTATAGCTCTTTACCAATGACCTAACAAAAGAAACACTAACTGAAAATATGTAAATGCCATGGAACACTGGGAGACGAAACCAGAAACATTCACTAATTTGAATATAAAATCTAAGCTAGTAGAAGCAATAATATTGTAACAGAAACCAAAGTCAGAACGAGCGCACATACATGCCCATCGTTAGAAAGCAAAGTGAGCTCAGCCGTGGCCCGAAGGCTCAGCGGGTGGGAGAGCCACCCCTCACGTCTGAAGGCTGCGTGTTCCATCCCCGACTGGGACACATATGTAGGCAATCAACTGAACACTTCAAGTTTGTCTCCCGACATCAATGTTTCCCTCTCTTTCTCTCAAATCAGTAAACATAGGATCAATTGAAGTTTCTAAAAATTGCAGTAAAATAATATATGCTCACTCTTGTCTACCATAAACAAAAAGTCAACTACATATTCCCTCCACAAGGAGGATTTGTTTGGGGAAAACTAAGCATCGCAACCTGGCACTTGCAGAGATGACATTCACACACAGAGAGCAAGAAGAAGCAGGGAGCTCTTTCACAAGGGGAAGAACAGTTCCCCAGAGAGCTCTCTGGTCCACCTGCTCTTCTCCCTGTAGCACTTCCACGACCCTCAGAGGATGGGAGAGCTCCTCCCACGGGGACCCTGACTCCTGTCCTGGCTGAGGCCTCTCTCTAGGATTTTGACACTTCTGCTATATCCATTGGGCAGCTGAGAAAAGCCCAAGTCATCATTGCCCTCGACTTCCTGTTGCATTCCCAGACTACTTCCATTAATAGAAATATCACATTGCCAACTGTATAGCCAAAGAGCATTCTGTGGAACTCTGCCCTGTGACTTCCTGATTTTCCTCCCCTTATAAACACAAGTGCAGGGCTGGGGTCCCAGGGAGTCAGGAGCAGAGAGCCTGGGGCACTCAGGCCAGCTCTGCCCGCACACCTGGAAGATGAAGGTCTCCGCAGCTGCCCTCCTCTTCCTCATCCTTGCTGCTGCCCTTGGACCCCCGGCCCATGGATACCCCGGTAGTGGATCCCCACCCCAGGATGCTGGTAAGTTCAGTGGGTCTTCGCCCTGGTGGCCAGTTCGGTGATGAACTGAAGTCCAGGGAGGAGACACAGAGGGCCATGGAGGTGAATTTGGCACTTGCTTAAAAGCAGCCGCAGGAGGGTGTGGACCTTTCCCTGGGGCCTTTGGTCCCTGGGAAAAGTGTGCACAGATGACTTGGGAAACAATTCCCTTCCCTTTTCATGGCCAGAATTACATGATACCTACTCTTACCTGATATGGGACCATTATGTGCTTGAGCAAAAGAGCTGTAGCAAATGGTTAACTTGGGAAAAGAAGCATATTTTCGTCCAGTGTTGAACCAGGGTACCCGATGCACTGCACAATCATCAGTTTGAAGAGGAGATGGGACACCCCGGGATAGTGACTCACCCAAGTCCCCCTAACCATTCCACTGACTTACTAACAAATGAGTATCTAACACTGCCTTGTACAATCTGCCCTTCCAAGCAGAAACTACTCTATTGTCTTATAGGTATTAATACACTGAGTCCTCCTAACAACCCTGTGGAATAGACTACCAGCAACTGCCATGGTTTTGAGCATTATTTTTTAAGATTTTATTTACTTACTTCTAGAGAAAGAGGAAGGAAAGGAGAAAGAAAGGGAGAGAAATATCAATGTGTGGTAGCCACTCGAGTGCCCAATACTGAGGACCTGGCCCACAACCCAGGAATGTGCCCTGACTGGGAATCCAACCCTCAGCCCTTCAGTTTGCAGGTCCATGCTCAATGCACTGAGCTACACCAGCCAGAGTGGTTTTGTATATAATTATTTGTCTCAATTTACACACGAGGAACTGAGGCACAGAGGCCTTAGATAACTTGCTGAGATCCCACAGCCGGGTAGCAGTGGACTTAGGGTATGATCTAGCTAGGAAGCTATAACTAAGAAAAAACAAGTCCATGTAAGACAGTATTTTGCCAGCCCCACACGCATCATAACAAGCACACTGGAGGGTAGCATGTGCCTCAGTAAACATAACTCATATGTAACTGCACTAGAAATGAGCCAACAGTTCAGTGCGTTTGCCTAACTAGCATAATGCAGGCCTGCAATCCCTTGCCCAGAACACGGGGGCTACGTGCACTTTGCAATGTGGAGTCTTTCGAGTTGGAAAGGGGGATACAAAATCACTGGAACTCTACTTCTGGATGCACCCCCAAAAGAAGTGGAAGCAGGTACCTGGGCAGTGCCTGCACACCCATGCTAACAGCTCCATCATTTCTATCACACCATGGGGGAAGGCACCCCAAGTATCCATCCACAAATGAATGGATTCAAAGTGGGGAATACTTTGTACTCACAGTAGAATATTATTCACCCAAAAAGGACAGAAACTGGGACACATGCTACCACACGGAGGAACAGTGAGCACAGGTCTGCACCCGACGTTATGATGAGTGAGATGAGCCAGTAACGAAGGGCGAACACTGTCTGATTCTGCTGACAGGAGGCACTGAAAGCAGCCGAGTCAGAGAGACAGAGAGTAGAATGGCAGTGGCTGGGGCCTGGGGGACGGCGGGGGGCGGTCACCGTCTAGTTGGGTCAGAGGTGCAATGTTACAAGACGCATGAAAGCCCCCGTGGACAGTCTGTGGTTAGAGCTGTACAATATGGGAATGTCCTTCATGCTCCCAAACTGTGCATTGGGAAACGGTTAACGTTTGATCACTCTGGTCTACAGTGCACAGCTTCTGTTCTTCCTCTGAGCCTGAAAGAATCCTGACTGTTCTTCTGGCTTTGCTGGCATTTCCCCCTTGTGCTATCTGATGGGCGAGCCGCTCACAGTCCCCCACAGAACTCTTTGCCATTCATTTCCCTGATAACTGCGGGGGGTGATGAGAGTGTGTGCACAGTTGTGAGTGCACAAAACACAGAGTTTATTCTTGTATTGTTATTTCTTAATTACTGCACTATTTTCCACACAAACCCCTGTACACCCACTTCTGCCCCACCCTGCATGTACTGAGTGGGTCTAGATCCCTGTAGAGCAGGGAGTCGGAGCTCCAGGACAGAAAATAAAGGTCAAAATTGTACATTTTATATTATGTATACTTTAACACATGTTCAAAAAATAAAAATATTTTTCTTTTTACTTTATTTTTTATTTTAATCATTGTTCAAGTACAGTTTTCTCCTTTTTACTCCCAATCCAGTCCCCCCCTCCCACCCTCCCCACTTCCCTCCCATTACCACCCTCCCCCTAGTTTATGACCATGTGTCTTTTAAGTTTGTTCCTGTGAACCCTTCCCACTGTCCCCTTAAATTCCCTCTTCTCTCCCCTGTGATCACTGTCAGCCTGTCCTCTATTTCAGTGTCTTTGGTTATATTTTGCTTGTTTCTTTGTTTTGTTGTTTAGGTTCCTGTTAAAGGTGAGATCATATGGTATTTGTCTTTGACTGACTGCCTTGTTTCGAGTAGCATAATGCTTTCCAGCTCCATCCACGCTGTTGCAAAGGGTAGGAGCTCCTTCTTTCTTTCTGCTGCATAGAATTCCATTGTGTAAATGGACCATAGTTTTTTGATCCATTCATTTACTGATGGGCATCTTGGTTGCTTCCAGCATCTAGCTATTGTAAATTGTGCTGCTATGAACATTGGGATGCATAGGTTCTTTTGGATTGGTGTTTTAGTGGTCTTAGGACAGAGTCCCAGCAGTGGAATTGCAGGGTCAAAAGGCAGATCCATTTTCAGTTTTCTGAGGAAGTTCCACACTGCTTTCCATAGTGGTTGTACCAGTCTGCAGTCCCACCAACAGTGCACTAGGGTCCCCTTTTCTCCACAACCTCTCCAACACTTGTTGTTTGTTGCTTTGTTTATGATGGCCATTCTGTCTGGTGTGAAGTGCTATCTCATTGTGGTTTTAATTTGCATCTCTCTGATAGCTACCGATATTGAACATCGTTTCATGTGTCTTTGGATTTTCTGTATGTCCTCCTTGGAGAAGTGTCTGTTCAAGTCCTTTGCCCACTTTTTAATTGGATTCCTTGTCTTCTTAGAGTGCAGTCATGTAAGTTCTTTATATGTTTTTTAGATTAAACCCTTGTCTGAGGTATCATTGGCAAATATGTTTTCCCATACAGTTGTTTCTCTTTTAATTTTGATACTGTTTTCTTTAGCTGTGCAGAAGCTTTTAATTTTGATGAGGTCCCATTTGTTTATTCTTTCCTTTATGTCCCTTGCTCTAGGGGACACGTCAGTAAAAAAGTTTCTTCGTGAAATATCTGAGATTTTCCCTACCTACGTTCTCCTCTAGGACTTTAATGGTGTCACGTTTTATATTTAAGTCTTTTACCCACCTTGAATTTATTTTTTGTATATGGTGTAAGTTGGTGCTCAAGTTTCATTTTTTTGCACGTGGCTGTCCAGTTCTCCCAACACCATTTGTTGAAGAGGCTATTTTTATTCCATTTAATGTTGCTGCCTCCTTTGTCAAATAAATAAAAATATGTTTAAGAGTTAACAAATAGCTGGACATTCCTAACAGTCCTGGCAGACTCTGGGAAGTATACTTGAATCAAACAGTAACGTTTCTGCAGCAAACACAACAAATCTTCATACTAATGGGACAAAGGCTATAAATAGCCTCACTTCACTCTAGCTGACACTGTGCCACCAAATCACTTAAAGAAACATCTTTCCATCTCCAGAGCCCAGGGGGTCCCAGAAATGTGCAGAAAGCATGTTGTGGACTATGTCACGTGGTGTGGCTGTGCGACTGATTTATTCAGGTGGATTTGCAGTTTGCTTTTGTATTTAAAGTCAATAGAAAAAAAAGGGAGTCAATAGAACATTTTCATGGCTCAAATATTTTCAGAAGTTCCCTGAAAAATCTCAGTGCACCAATGAGACAACTGGCCAGGAGGCAGGCCCAGAACCCGGACGGGCACCGCGTGTCCAGCAGCAATGCCGCCCCACCCGGGCGCTGGGCTGGGGTGACACAGGCAGAGATACCGACACAGCGCTGCCTCCCAGTGATTCCTCTTCCCTCCTGTCTCTTTCTCCCAATAGATTTGGGTATGCAGATACGTGACATGAATCAATCTGATTGGAGCCACCTGACTGTTTTAAGAGACTTTGGAGGTAAATGTTTCCGGGTGGCATGTATCTAAAAGCAGTTGGTGGGTACAGATGTGTTCAGTGGCTTCAGTCCTCCTCCTTTACAGGACATGGGGAAAGGGGGAGGGGACATCTCCAAGGGAGACCAGGGTGCACTGGGGGTCCCTCCCCATACCTGAGCTCTCTCCCACCTGGCTGTCCTGCAGTCTGCTGACCTTGGGGAGGTGGCGCTCTCTGATGCCTCCTGCAGCATCAGACCTTCCACTTCTGGGAGGAGTGGTCCTTGCCCTGCCTGGGTGCACACTCAGCCCTGGGCGGGGGAGCAAGGAGATGCCAGCAGGTGCTGCAGAGGAGGAAATCGCCCCTTTAGAGTTCTTCCCCTTCACACCCTCCCTCATACTTTGGAGACAAGGGGGAAAGGATGTAGTTTTCCTCAAAAAGAGACTCATTTCTTACATGGACCTTTCCCTAGCGATAGGCGTGCACCGTGCCACTGACTGCTGCCACTCCTACACCCCACGAAATATCCGATGTGGAAACATGGAGAGTTTTTACGAAACAAGCAGTGCATGCTCCCAGCCTGCTGTAATGTAAGTGCCAAGCTTATGAGCCATGTCTTGGGGTGGTGATGGGATGACAGAGGGAGGTGCAGAAAATTCTCCCCCTCCGGATGCGTGTGGCCTCGTTAGAATGCCACAGAGCATCAGACACGAGATGCCCCCAGGGAAGAGGGAGGCCAGGGACGGGAGGGGAGAGCAGGAGCAAGGCTGCCCCAGAAAGCTCCCCTGGGTCACTGAGGGGGTGTCAGAGGCAGGGTCTCCCAGAGGACACTCCCTGAGACCCTGCAGCAGAGAAAGGAGGAACAGTGGGGCTGAGTGGGGAACCCCAGGGGCCAGGAGGTTGGGGCTCCCCATCCTTATGTGCAGAACCCTCCTCACTGTATAATTGTTCTCTGCCTTGCTCCTCAGCTTCTTAACCAAGCGGGGGCAAAAAGTCTGTACCAACCCCTTCAATGAGAGAGTTAAGGATTGCAAGATGAAGCTGGCATCAAAAAACACACTGGGAAATGTGTCGGTTGATGAGAAGCTGCACTAGATGCCACACACCCGCCTCCACTCTCTCACCTTCTGGGAGTTTCCTGGGTTTCCTGGCCTGAATTCTTTTGTCAAAAGCAGCAATTATTGTACTCTTCTCTGCAAAAACTGTGCACCAGTAAAAAGTATCCAATTTAACTTCACTTAAACTTTAGGAGGAATAAGAAATGCAGAAATTGCGAAACTTTGGATTTGTGCTTTTTTTGAAAACGAGACATCATAGAATAGTTTTTTAAGAAGGTAAAAACATGACTCATTCAAGTACAGATGGAGTACGTGTCACAGATGCACTGAACCCACTAATGAGGGACCATGAAACTGCTTCCATGATTATCTGGGGATTAAAGATTTACACAGTTAGTTGGGAATGGCATTCTGCAACTTAGAGAAAAACTGAGTAATATCCAAGATTGCAATATAACTGTCACTTCTGGATTGTCTTTTCTACTGGGGAAAAAAACAAACACTTGCATCTGCTCCAGACAAAAATTGGTAAGTTCACAGGGAATCTCAGAAAGTCTGGGGCCTGATCCAGAGCAAACAGAACAGCAATCAGAAGTGCGTTTCCCAAGGGCGGGTAAATTGCTTCCCAGATAAGGCAAAGTTAAAGGAGTTCATCATCACCAAGCCCTCATTCTATGAACTGTGTAGGGACTTATCTAAGAAAAGACGGACATCAACACTATGAAAAATGACAACAATCTCACACCTATCAACAACTGAACCTAAAAAACAAAAACAAACTAAGCAAGTAACTAGAACAGGAAGAGAATCACAGAAATAAAGATCACATGGAGGGTTGTCAGTGGGGAGGCGGAGGGGGAGAATGGCCGGGAAGCTACAGGGAATAAGAAGCCTCAATGGCAGGTGCAAAACAGGGGAGGTTAAGAAAAGTATGGGAAATGGAGAAGCCAAAGGACTTACATGTAGGACCCACGGACCTAGACTAAGGGGGAGAGGGATGCTGATGGGAGGCAGATGCAGGACAGAGGGGGAGGAGGGGGAGAGCAAGTGGGAGAACGGTCACAGCACACTCATTAAAATGTACTGAAGAGAAAGTGCCTCTCCCCACAGGTGTAAGGAGTCCCGGGGTGGGCCTTCTAGCCAGTGCTCCAAAGCAATTGAAAGGCACCCAGTCACCCTGATGCCTTCTTTCCGGTGGAATGTTTTTTCTTAAGAGATATAACTTCCCAAAAAGATGTCTTCTTGAAAGTTAAAGAACATTAAGAAAAACATTTATAGTTGGAGTTTATATCCTATTAAAGCCTATATATTTAGTAAATATTGGTTACTGTTTCTCTCATAAATCCAGAAGAAAGCACCGGATTCCAAACAACAAAGCTTTTTTAATTAAAAAAAAAGTTTAAAACCTATCATACTTTTTTGGGTGTCTGCCCATAAGAAATCAATAGGGAAAACACTGATCGATAACCAATGAGTAAAGCTGGAAATTAACGCTGAGAGAGGAAACACAAATTCACAGTGTACCCCGTCCATCCTATTGAAACAGCCACTCTTGGACGGGTTGACTACAGCGGAGAAAAGTTTCTTTTACTGCGTCACTTGGGAGTGGAAGGATGGGCAGGAAGCCGGTGGGGATAAAGGCTTACACACAGGTGTGTACAACTGCAACAACCAATCCAGGTGATTCTGACGCAGGTGGCCCCAGGGCCTCACCTGGACACACCCCTTTAGCAGGTCCGGGAACGCTGATTGGCCCGCTGGCTGGCACAGCTGCGAAGGGGAAGAGCACCTCAGTGTGCGTGGCCTTCCTGGCCGCCTTTCCCTTCCCGGCCTCAGTGGAGGTCCGCAACTCCTCCTTTGTGACTGCGGACTCTGAGCACAGGGGCCCTGGCTGTGGCAGGGGAAGAAGGAGGGGAGGAACTGATCCAGCCTTTCACTGAGATGATCAGAGAGTCCCATTTCCCTGGGTAGGGGGCGGGGCTTCCTGCCCCAGACCCGAGTTATCCAGGGCCCCGCCCAGTTCTCCCCCTGGGGCAACGGCCCCCCCACCCCCCCACCCCCGTCCGGAGGATCCCCACCCCAGATTTCCTTCTGGAAGGGGACAGCTGTGCTGTGGGGTCGTCCTGGGGCCACCCTGCTCCTCACGTCCTGAAGTGGGGGCTGGCTGGGTCGTAGCTTCTCCTCCCCACCCCCACCGACTCCGAGGGTTGTGCTACCCAGGATCCTGCGGGGATAAACGCCTTTTCAATCACCTTCTCCTTCCCCTGTGTGAGGATGTAAGGATTTTCCGCCTCCTGGGGTTTTGCCACCAAGCCCATGCGTGTCCTTTACACAGAACACAAATTTCTCACCTCATATCCAGCCAACACCATCTTTTCTGATCCCCTACTGCTACTATGAATGCATTTTTGTTTTCGTATTTATTCTGTCATCGGGTCGGGATTTGGGGAGAGGAAAAAGCAGACACAGACGCTCAGGGTTCTGGCCTCCATTGGGACTCAGCTTCGGTCTTCTCTGGGGCTCTCAGCGCTGTCTGTGTGCGTCCCGGGGAATGCAGGGTGTGGAGTCAGCGCCAGCCCACAGAGCCCTGGCTTACCCGACTGAGTGACGGCCACAGCAGCTTCTCGGCAGTGATTTGGTTTCAGAGCCTTGGCGACAATGGTCGAGAGTTGTTGCACTGAAATCGCACTGGACCTCAGGGGAATGGGTGCGTGTGGCCTCCCTGGGTCCTCGGCTGGCCAGGCGGTCGGCTGGGCAGAATGAAATGAGGGCACCGAGCACCTCAGCTCTGCGTGGTAGAGCCAGGCATTTGCTGGTCAAGGATTTGGGTTGTGACAGGGGCAGCTGAGCAGAAATAAAGGGTGGGGACCGGGACCCACCTTGCTGACCAAGCATCTGTCAATCAAGGTCTTGGAGGACATGAGGGCAGGTTGGGTCTGAGTTCACTGCCCAAGACTCAGGGACTCTGTTTCCCCACTTCCTCCAAAACAGCATGTTCTCTCTCTATTCCCCCTTTATGCCATCCTTCTGGCGGAAACGCCCCTCCTCTCAATTCTGAGCGAACCCAACCCGCCCTTCATAGGTCAATTCCAGTGCCCCCTGAACCCTTCCCTCACGGCCCAGCCAGAGCACCCGCCTCCCTTCCTCTGGGACCCTGAACTGGACATTCACTGACCCTCGGGGAATTACTGAGCATCTACTCTATGTCACACTTTGTGGGCGTCAGAAAAACCGGCAGAGCCACACACACTGGGTTCCTGCCCTACAAGAATATTTTGGTGTATAGAGAAGAATGAAAATAAGATACGACATCTCATGTAACAGTCATCTCTAATTCATTACTGAATCTCCAATGTGCAACACTGGGTCACAGTGACGAGGTCTGGCCCTGACGTGGATACCTCGTGGGCTGGACTTCACTCAAATGTTGAAGCTTGTGTTGAGGGCAACCAGCCTGGGGCTCAGGCCTCCCCGGGCCCCACACAGGCTGCCCAAGGGCTGAAGAGGCCAATATACCCAAACACACCAGCCAGGAGGCTGTACTGCAGGCAAACCTCAGAGACATTGCAGGTCACTTCCAGACACCGAGAAGGTGGTGGGAAGTCCTGCCTTCAGTTTTTTAAAAAGCACAACAGCTGTGAGGTGCCATAGAACAAGACATACCTGTATGTAGATCAGGGCTTTTGCACCTTGAGCATAAGGATCACCTGGACAGCCCTGGCTGGTGTGGCTCAGTGGACTGAGCACTGACCTGCGAACCAAAGGGTCAGGGGATCAATTCCCAGTCAGAGCACATGCCTGGGTTGCAAGCCAGGTCCCCAGTAGGGGCACAAGAGAGACAACCACACACTGATGTTTCTCTCGCTCTCTTCCTCTATCCCTTCCCCTCTCTAAACATAAAACAAACAACATCTTTAAATTAAAAAAAAAAAAAAAGAATCACCTGGACAGCTTGTCAACCTAGACTGCGGGATCCCAGCCCCAGAACTCTGACTCAGGAAGACCTAGTGCGGACGAAGGACCAGCTTCCCTGACCAGGCCCTGGTGGTGCCGACACCAACCAGTGCCCAAGCACTTGCTTGGGAACTCTCACTCGTGGCTTTGCAACTTCGGTGTTGCTTGCAACTCTTACAAAAAGCACCTATTTTTTCACAACCAAAACAGAAATGCAAATAATTTTTTAAAGATCATATTTCTTTATTTTTAGAGAGAAGGGAAGGGAGGGAGAAAGTGAGAGAAAGAGACACATCAGTGTGTGGTTGCCTCTCACCCACCCACCACTGGGGACTTGGCCTGCAACCCGGGCATGTGCGCTGACTGGGAAGTGAACCAGCCACCCCTTGGTCCCCAGGCTAGCACTCAATCCACTGAACCCCACACCAGCCAGGGCCTAAAATACCGTTCTCAAAGCAATGAGACCCCAGGCCTTGGTTACTCAAAACCATTGTCCACAAACAAGAACTAGGCCCATTAGGGAATTGGCTCATTCCAGAGCAGGGGCAAAGTATAAGTCCTTTTGTACCAAAAAGGAAGAAAATAAAGGTAAATAATAAACCATTAAATGGTCTACATAGAGGAGAAACATCACCACAAATAAAAGCTCCTCCTTAAATATTCTCAATATTCTCAACACAGAATTCTTTACCCACAAAGAGTATCGATGCAGTGTGCAGCAAGAGTAATGAGCCTGTGAGGTGCACACGTGTAGACTAGCTCTGTTCATGCATGCACCCTTCTTCTGGAACTCGCATTTGTAAATGGCCTGCTGTGCACGAGGGTCTCCGAGCACGGGCAAGGACGAACCACAGATGCCCCTGCCTGGAGGGCTCCAGGCAGGAAGACAACAGCAGGCACAACGGGCCCAGTGCCCTGGAAGGAAGAGCGAGGTGGAGGCCACGGGGCTGTCAGTCTGCAGATATGGCTCCATCCTGTCCCCAAGCCATTCTGAGAATGTGAGGGAGTCAACGGCCCCTCCTGAGACCCTGTCATCCCCAGTAAGTGGCAAACACGTAGCGAGCAGGTGGCACCGGCACAGAAACACCCGTCACTCACAGGCCTCCTTCTGGGCTACAAGGACGTGGGCTCCCAGCAGCTTCCAACCCGGAGCTCCAGTCCTCCGCCAATCCTGAGGCCGGTGGCCGGCCCTGAACTGGGCATGTGGTCATTTCAGGTCCCCACCCAGCTGTCTGTAGTCAAAGTGGGAAACCAAGAGAAGGTCCCAGAGGGACCCACACCTGAGCTCAGGAGAACCCCAGCCTGCCAGGGCGTTTTTCAGAGACAGCGGAGTTGGGGCTCCATGTTTCTCCAAGCAGTGTGGGGCTTAAGAACACAGACTTGGGGGCCAGACTGCCCAGGTTTGATCCCCAATTCTGCTTAACAACTGTAACACCTTGGGCAAGTTCTTTATGCTGTGTGGGCCTCAGTTTCCTCAACTGCAGATGCAAAGATTGAATGGGCTAATACACCTGGAGCATTTGGGACAGCGGCTAGTATGTCTAGCTTTGTTAGAGAACATTCGTGAAATAAACGACCTACTGAGTGCCACAACACCTTCTCAGCCACAGTGTGGTGAGGGTGTGGGGGTGAGACTGGGAGCTGAAGGCTCTGCTTAAGGGTTCAGGGGAGGATTTCCTAGAGCTGATGTGGGGGCTTCCAGACCTCATGCTGTCACCCCAAACCCCCTCTGATCTCTGGGTGAACAGAGTCTGAATCTCCAGCCCCAACACAGCCTTGATCTGACACCTGGAACTGGAGTCGGGCACAGGCCAGGCCGATCCAGCCTGGAGATCTCGGGCTAAGTCGCAGCCAGTGCCTCTCGCACCCCACCCCGGGCCCGAGGTCTCCACCTCAGGGAGGGCTTAGGGCAAAGGGGACACATTCCCACTGGGCGTGGAGGGCAACTTCCCCCCGCCCCGGCCCCCGAAACCTTGGATCTCGGTGCTTCCTTCCCTCCACCCTCACCGCCTGTGCCGGATACAAACTGAGGCTGCCACCCCTTCCGGCTTTCCTTTGAAACCTCAGTTCTCTTATTTCAAAAACTGTTTTGCCTAGATCATCATTTCTCAGCATGCCGTCAGCCCTGGAGCCTCGGGAGCCCCTTCCAGGCCAGCTCCCCTCCCACAGTGGCTCCGTCTGGGGGAAGATGGGGGTCTCCATGGCGGCCATTCCTGCCTCTGCTTCCTCCTCCTCCTCCTCATCTCCATCATCATGCCATCACCCCAGGGGCCAAGACTAAACCCTCCTCACATGAGTGCATCCCCTGTCTTCCTTCCAACCTGCTCCCTGCAGGGGAAACAAGCAGGAGCAAGGCTGCTGGACACCCGAGGGGGAGGGCCTCTGCTAAGAGACCTGGAGTTTTCTTGAACTGGCTCCCTCTCATCTTCCCCAGGACCAGACCCCTTACTGTCAAGTCAATGGAATGAGGCCAGCCTGCTTCCCTCAAAAAGGGCCCCCCTCATTTGGGGCATCACCCCCAGAAGTACTGAGGAGCAGTGCTTTGAACCCCCCACAGCCATAGTGTCCATCTGGGGCCTGAGTTGGGGGCCCAGCCTGAGTCCAGGGCCAGTGGGGCAATGCTCAGGTATGGCCTTGGAGAATGGCACTGGGGTGAGGGGTCGCCCCCAATCACCTTTTTCCAGCCTATTTCTTTGCATGAGCTGCTTTTTCAGACAACCAAACGGTTCCTCGCCCTTCAACATTACTTCGTTTTCTTTTCAGAGACTCGGGGGAAACACAGAAGGCTGTTGAAATAAAGTTACTCTAATGTTAGTGGGAACCTGGAAGGCCTGACTGGTCTCTGTGAAAGGGGTTCATCATCTCAGGAGAGCACAGTGGGAGTGGGTAGACAGCAAGGGTGTGGCCTGGAGAGGTACTGGGTGTCAGGACCAGGCCCTTCCCTCTCCACCCAAGCATCTGGCTGCCCTCGGTGACCTCTGAGGCCATCACGATGTGCACTCATGTTCCTGTCTGGGTTAGTCACATGACATGGACACCCCAAGTCACTCCACCCCACAAGCACAGCACATTTGAAATGCCCTTGGTCTGCAATGCCCGTCCTGCTGTGTCCATGGATCCAGCTCAGCGTGGCTTTGCTGTCCCCCAAGTGTAACTCCTTTGAGGGGCCATGAAGTTCCAGCATCAGGAAATAATAAAAATATTGCCTAATCCAGTGATTAAAATAAAACACACTTTAGACCATGAAACCTTTTCCTCAAGCAAACTGTTACACGGAGACCCAAAATGTCAAGCAGAAAAAAGGGTTGAGTGGGGTCCTCTACTCAAGACTCCACTGGCCAAGGTATTGGTCCCTCCAAGAGAGTCCCTGATGCCCCCAGAGCCCCGGGAAGCTCCCTGCAAAACTCCAGTCCCGCAGCCTCACTGACCAGTGCGGACACTGGGAGGGAGACAACGGGGCAATGGGCACAAAGCCAGCAAATTGGAGGTGCGTTAGAGTCTGGGCGTCCTTCCCTCCTCTCAGGAGGGGGCGCTGTGAGGGGCTGGGTCTGCCTTCCCAAAGGGCACGAGTCCCAGCCCCTACTGGGATTTCTTCCAAATACCCCTGGCACTTCCACAGGGGAATTCCTTCCCAGCATTTCTTAGAGAATTCGATGGTTTCCCAAATCCCAAGTCTCAGGAAAATTCAGTTGAGAAACTGGGAAACTGGGGAACAGAGTTACAATTCTCCTGGAGGAATTGAAGTTTAACAGTCATCATAGAGATGATACTTATTTAAAGTAATCCAATGACATCGAGAGCAAGAGCCGGAGAGATTTGAACATGGAGGTCAAAGTTAAGATTGGCATGTTGGGGGATCCGGGAGGGAGGACGCAGGAAAGAAGTCACAGTCCATGGGACTGAAGTCTCTGCCATGGTCAGGGCCCCATCTGCTGCTTAGTAAATGTTCGTGAGTTTGTATATACTGCCTGTTTTGTACAAATCATATTTATGTGTCAATAAATATGTTTTGGCTTCCGGCCAAGGCGGAGGCATAGGTAGACACACTGTGCCTCCTCGCACAACCAAGATAGGGAGAACAACAATTTAGAAACAGATGCCAACCAGAACTGACAGAAAATTGAACTGCATGGAAGTCGGACAACCAAGCAGTTAAAATAGACACGTTCATCCAGAGTTGGGCAGCAGATCGCTGGGCGAGGCAGGGAGAGCAGAGAGTGTTGGGCCCGGGCACATAAGGCATCCAGGGTGCTCAATACCGCAGTGGGCGGACCCTGGGTGTACAAGCAGCCGCTGGCAGACCCCGGCCAAGACGTGGCAACCGGCAGACCCAGCAAGGCGGCAACTGTGAAGCAAGGCACTGCGTGCAGGATCCCAGCGCTGGGAAATAGAGCCTCGGGGCACTGATTGAAAACACCTGTTGGGGTTGAAGCACAGGGAGAGACTCCCAGCCTTACTGGAGAGGTCGTTGGAAAGAGTCACGGGGTGCACAAGCTCACCCACCCGGGAATTGGCACCAGAAGGGCCCAGATTGCTCGGGGGAAGCGGCGGAAGGGACTGAGGTCCCAGGGAGAGTGGAGCAAGCGCCATTGTTCCCTCTGGGGCTCTGCCCTTACATACAACCTCACAACCCAGTGCCATTGTTCCCTCTCGGACCCTGCCCCCACATACAACGTCACAACCCAGCAACTGAGGTGCCCCGATCTGGTGAACACCTAAGGCTACGCCCCTCAAACGTAACAGTCTCGACCAGACCAAAGGGAAAAAAAAGATGGCTCAAACAAATTGAAAACCCCACAGCCAATACTTTTAAGCGACCGAGAGATGGCCAACCTATCAGATGCACAGTTCAAAACACTGGTGATCAAGATGCTCATTTTGGTCACAAATTAGATGAAAAAATGAAGGCCACGGTAAGTGAAATGAAGAAAAATGCACAGGGAACCAATGATGATGGAATGAAAGCTGGGTCTCATGTCAAAGGAGTGGACCAGAAGGAAGAAAGAAACAATCACACAGAAAAGAATGAAGAAATAAGAATTCAAAAAAATGAGGAGAGGCTCTGGAATCTCCAAGAAGATCTTGAAATGATCCAACATCCGAATTCTAGGGGTACCAGAAGGAGAAGAGGAAAAACAACAAGTGGAAAACTTATTTGAACAAATAATAAAGGAGAACTTCCCCATTCTGGCAAAGGAAGTGGACTTCCAGGGATTCCAGGAAACTCAGAGAGTTCCAAAGAAGTTGGACCCAAGAAGGAACACACCCAGGCACATCATAATTACATTAGCCAAGGTAAAAATGAAGGAGAGAATCCTAGAAGCAGCAAGAGACAAGGAGACAGTAACCTACACAGGAGTTCCCAGCAGACTGTCAGCTAATTTCTCAAAAGAGACCTTACAGGCAAGAAGGGGCTGGAAAGGAGTATTCCAAGTCATGAAAGGCAAGGACCTACATCCCAGATTGCTCTATCCAGCAAAGCTTTCATTCAGAATGGAAGGGCAGATAAAGCGCTTCTCAGATAAGGTCAAGCTAAAGGAGTTCATCATCACCAAGCCCTTATTTTATGAAATGTTAAAGGGACTTATCTAAGAAAAAGAAGATAAAAAACATGTATAGTAAAATGACAGCAAACTCACAATTATTAACAACCACACTTTAAACAAAAAAAGAAAGAAACTAAGCAAACAACTAGAACAGGAACAGAACCACAGAAATGGAGATCACATGGAGGGTTAGCAACAGGGGAGTGGGAGAGAGAGAGAGGGGTGAAAGGTATGGAGAATAAGTAGCATAGATTGTAGGTAGAAAATAGACAGGGGGAGGGCAAGAATAGCATGGGAAATGCAGAAGCTAAAGAACTTATGACACATGAACTAAAGGGGGGGAATGTGGGTGGGAGAGGGTGTGCAGGGGGAAGGGGAGTGAAGGGGGAAATGGGACAACTGTAATGGCAGAATCAATAAAATATATTTTAAAAAAGAAATACATTTTGGAAGTAAAGTAAGTCTTTAAATTGGCAATTTCAACTTGCTGGGAGATGTGAATCTGATGTTATTTCAACAATAACGTTCACGGACACTGCCCAGAGTTTGAGTCATTGTTATAGGCTATAGCTCTTTACCATGACCTAACAGAGGAAACACTAACAGAAAATATAAATGCCATGGAACACTGGGAGATGAAACCAGAAATATTAGCTAATTTGAATATAAAATCTAAACTAGTAAAAGCAATAATATTGTAACAGAAACCAAAGTCACAACAAGGACACACACATGTCCGTCATTAAAAACCAAAGTGAGCTCAGGCATGGACTGAAGGCTCAGCTGGTGGGAGAGCCACCCCTCACGTCTGAAGTCTGCGTGTTCCATCCCCGACTGGGACACATATGTAGGCAATCAATTGAACAATTGAAGTTTGTCTCTCACATCAATGTTTCCCTCTCTTTCTCTCAAATCAGTAAACATAGGATCACTTGAAGTTTTTTAAAAAATACAGTAAAATAAAATATGCTCACTCTTGCCTACCATAAACAAAAAGTCCAATAGGTATTACCTCCACAAGGACCAATCATTTGGGGAAAAGTAAGCATGGCAATATGGAGCTTGCAGACATGACATTTACACACAGAGAGCAAGAAGAAGCAGGGAGCTGCTTTACAAGGGGAAGAACAGTTCCCCAGAGAGCTCTCTGGTCCACCTGCACTTCTCCCTGTAGCACTTCCACGACCCTCAGAGGATGGGACAACTCCTTCCACGGGGACCCTGACTCCTGTCCTGGCTGAGGCCTGTCTCTGAAATTTTGACACTTCTGCCTACATCCATTGGGCAGCTGAGAAAACCCCAAGTCATCATTGTCCTCAACTTCCTGTTGCATTCCCAGACTGGTTCCCGTAATAGAAATATCATGTTGCCAACTGTATAGCCAAAGAGCATTCTGTGGAACTCTGCCCTGTGACTTCCTGATTTTCCTCCCCTTATAAACACCAGGGCAGGGCTGGGGTCCCAGGGAGTCAGGAGCAGAGAGCCCGGGAGCACTCAGGCCAGCTCTGCCCGCACACCTGGAAGATGAAGGTCTCCACAGCTGCCCTCCCCTTCCTCATCCTTGCTGCTGCCCTTGGACCCCCTGCCCGGGCATCTCTGCAGGCTCAATCCCCAGCCCCTGGTGAGTCACTGAGCCTTCACACTGATGGCCAGTTTGGTGGTAACCTGAAGTCCAGGGAGGAGACACAGAGGGCCTTGGAGGTGAATTTGGCACTTGCTTAAAAGCAGCAGCAGGAGGGTATGGACCTTTCCCTGTGGCCTTTGGTCCCTGCGGAAAAGTGTGCACAGATGACTTGGGAAACAATTTCTTCCTTTTTCAAGGCCAGAATTATCTGACACCTTATCTTGGCTTATATGGGGCCGTTATGTGCTTGAGCAAAAGAGTTGTAGCAAACAGTGAACTTGGGAAAAGAAACCTGGTCATCTCCAATGCTGAACTAGGGCACCCCATGCAGTGCACAACTATCAGTTTGAAGAGGAGATGGGACACACCAGGATAGTGACTCACCCAATTCCCCCTAACCATTCTACTGACTTACTAACAAATGAATATCTAACACTGCCTTGTACAATCTGCCCTGTACAAGCAGAAACTACTCTAATTGTCTTATAAGTATTAATACACTGAGTCCTTCTAACAACCCTGTGGAATAGACGACCAGCAACTGCCATGGTTTTCAGTATTATATTTTTTAAGATTTTATTTGTTTACTTTTAGACAGAGGGGAAGGAAGGAGAGAGGCAGGGAGAGAAACATCACTGTGTGGTTGCATCTCGGGCGCCCCCTACTGAGGACCTGGCCCTCAACCCAGGCATGTGCCCTGACTGGGAATCAAACCAGTAACCCTTGTTCATAGGCCCAAGCTCAATACACTGAGCTACACCAGCCAGGGAGGTTTTGCATATTATTATTATTACTCTTATTTTACACATGAGAACCTGAGGCACAGAGGCCTTAGATAACTTGCTGAGATCCTACAGCCAGTGAGTGGCAGAGTTAGGGTATGGTCTAGCTAGGAAGCTGTTATTAAGAAAAAACAGGTCCATTTAAGACTTTATTTTCAGAGGGACGATGGGAGGGAATTTCAGAGGAAAAAAAGAAGTGTTTGCAGGAACAAGTATAAAAGACACATGGACAAAACTAGGGGGGTAGAAATGGGAAAGAGGTGGGGAGGGCTGGGGTGGTGAGCTGAGATGGGAGTAAAAGACAGAAAACTGTACTTGAACAACGATTAAAATTATAAATAAATAAATAAGAAAAATAAGAAATCAGGAAGTATATCATAGTATTTTAGGAACTAGTCTTTCAAAAAAATAACATGAGCAGTGGGCATGGGAAACTCTTCCTTTCTCCATAAAACTATACAAAGAAAACAAAAAAAAATGACTTCATTTTGCCAGCCCCACATGCATCATATCAAGCACACTGGAGGGTACACACATGCCTCATTGAACATAACTCATATGTAACTGCATAAGAAACAAGCCAACAGTTCAGTGTGTTTGCCTACCTAGCATAATGCAGGCCTGCAATCCCTTGCCCAGAACATTGGGGCTAGGTGCAGTTTGCAATGCAGGAACTTTCAGGTTTGAAAAAGGGGATACAATATCAATGGAACTCCACTTCTGGATGCACCCCCAAAAGAAGTGGAAGAAGGTACCTGGGAGATGTCTGCACACCCATGCTAACAGCTGCATCATTCCTAACACACTACGAGGGGAAGCACCCCAAATACCCATCCACAAATGAATGGATTCAAACTGGGGAATACTTTGTACTCACAGTAGAATATTATTCAGCCCAAAAGGACAGAAACTGGGACACATCCTACCACACAGAGGAACAGTGAGCACAGGTCTGCACCCGACGTTTTGATCAGTGAGATGAGCCAGTAACAAAGGGTGAACACTGTCTGATTCCGCTGACAGGAGGCACTTAAAGCAGCTGAGTCAGAGAGACAGAGAGTAGAATGGCGGTGGCCGGGGGCTGAGGGAGAGGGTGTGGGGAGTCACCGTCTAGTGGGATCAGAGGTGCAATTTTACAAGAGGCATGAAGCCCCGTGGACAGTCTGTGGTTACAGCTGTACAATATGGGAATGTCCTTCATGCTCCCAAACTGTGCATTGGGAAACGGTTAACGTTTGGTGACTCTGGTCTACAGTACACAGCTTCTGTTCTTCCTCTGAGCCTGAAAGAATCCTGACTGTTCTTCTGGCTTTGCTGGCATTTCCTCCTTGTCCTCCTTGTGAGTGTGCGAAACACAGAGTTTATTTTTGTATTGTTGTTTCTTAATTACTGTACTATTTTCTACACAAACCCCTGTACACCCACTTCTGCCCCACCCTGCATGTACTTGTGGGTCTAGATCCCTGTGGGGCACGGAGTCAGAGCTCAAGGGCAGAAAAGCAGGGTCAAAATTGTATATTTTATCTTATGTATATTTTAACACATGTTCAAAAAATTAAAATATTTTTCAAAGTTAACACGTAACTGGACATTCCTAATAGTCCTGGCAGACTCTGGGAAGCATACTTGAATCAAACAGTAACATTTCTGCAGCAAACACAACAAATCTTCATACTAATGGGACAAAGACTATAAATAGCCTCACTTCACTTTGGGTGACACTGTGCCACCAAATCACTTAATGAAACATCTTTCTGTCTGCAGAGCCCAGTGGGTCCCAGAAATGTGCAGAAAGCATGTTGTGGACTATGTCACATGGTGTGGCTGTGTGACTGATTTATCCAGGTGGCATTAGTGATTTGCTTTTTGTATTTAAAGTCAATAAAAAAAGGAAGTCAATAGAATGTTTTCATGGCTCAAATATTTTCACCAGTTTCCTAAAAATATCTCAGGGTACCAGTGAGACAACTGGCCAGGAAGCAGACCCAAAACCCCCATGGGCACCCAGTGTCCAGCAGCAATGCCGCCCCACCTGGGGGTTAGGCTGGGGTGACACAGGAAGAGATACCGACACAGCGCTGCCTCCCAGTGATTGCTCTTCCCTCCTGGTGTCTTTCTCCCAATAGATTACGGGAGGGATAAGCCCGTGATGCATCATTCCTTCATACTGCAGCCAGGTAAATGTTTCATTATGGCATGTATTTAAAGGCAGCTGGTGCATACAGATGTGCTCAGTGGCTTCAGTCCTCCTGGTTTACAGGACATGGGGAAAGGGGGAGGGGACATCTCCAAGGGCGACCAGGTGCACTGTGGATCCCTCCCCATACCTGAACACTTTCCCACCTGGCTGTCCTGCAGTCTGCTGACCTTGGGGAGAAGGCGCTCTCTGATGCCTCCTGCAGGCCTCAGACCTTCCACTTCTGGGAGGAGTGGTCCTGGCCCTGCTTGGCTGCACACTCAGCCCTGGCCAAGGGAGCAAGGAGATGCCAGCAGGTGCTGCAGTGGAGGAAATCACTCCTTCTGAGTTCTTCCCCTTCACACCCTCCCCTGTCTCTGGAGTAAAAAGGGGGAAAGATGTAGTTTCCTCAGAAAGGGGCTCCATCCTTAAATGGACCTTTCTCCTGCTACAGGCGTGCACCATCACACTGACTGCTGCTACAAAACCACACAAAATATCCGATGTAGAATCATGGAGGATTATTATCAAACAAGCAGTGTGTGCCACCTGCCTGCTGTCATGTAAGTGCCAAGCTTACCAGCCATGTCTTGGGGGTAGGAATCTGATGACAAGAGAGGTCTGGAGAAATCTCACCCTCTGGATGCTTTGAGGTGGGCAGAGGTTTGTGTCCTCATTAGGATCCGGTAGAGCATCAGACGCCACATGATCCCAGTGAAGATGGAGGATAGGGGAGGAGGAGAGCAGAAGCAAGGCTGCCCCAGGAAGCCCCCCTGAGTCACTGAGGGGGTGTCAGAGGCAGGGACTCCCAGAGGAGACCCCCAGAGACCCTGCAGCAGAGACAGGAGGAACAGGATGGGCTGAGTGGGGAAGCCCAGGGGCCAGGAGGATGGGCTCCCCGTCCTTATGTGCAGAACCCTCCTCACGGTATAATCTTTCTCCCCAGCTTCAAAACCAAGAGGGGGAAGGTGGTCTGTGCCAACCCCGACAGTGTGAGAGTTCAGCGTTGTATGCAAGAGCTGGACTCAGCCAACCCCAGGGAAACGGTTAGTTGAGGAGAAGCTGTACTAGATGCCACGCACCCACCTCCACTCTCTCAGCTTCTGGGAGTTTCTTGGCCTGAAGTCTTTTGTCAAAAGCAACAATTATGTTCTGTTCTCTTTATAAAACCTGAACACCAGTAAAAAATATCCAAATTGACTGTATTTGAACTGGAAGAGGAATAAGAAATGCAGGAATTCCTGAACTTTGGACTTGTGGTTTTTTTTAAAATGAGACATCATAGAGTCATTTTTAGGAAGGTAAAATTATGACTCATTCAAGTACAGATGGAGATTGTGTCACAGATGTACTGAACCCACTAATGAGAGAACCATAAAACTGACTCTAAGACCATCTGAGGAATAAGGATTTACACAGTTAGCTGGGAATGACATTCTGAAACTTCAAAAAAAACGGACTAATAGCTGATATTACAATATCACTGTAACTTTTAGGATTGTCTTTTTACTGGACAAAACCACTTGTGTCTGCTCCAGACAAAAATTGGTAAGTTCACTGTAATCTCACAAAGTCTGGGGCCTGATCCAGAGCAAACAGAACAGCAATGAAAAGTGCATTTCCCAAGGGCAGGTAAAGTGCTTCCCAGATGAGGTGAAGTGACAGTAGTTCATCATCACCAAGCTCTTACTCTACAAACTGTTAAAGGGAATTACCTAAGAATAAGTGCTGGGGACCGCTCTGCGTGGTTTGCGAGACTGTGGCCCTGAGAGAGCAAGCCCTAAAAGGGGTTAGTAAGTCCCCCTGGAAAACCAGGTAGAAACACAGGGGGCAAGCATGACCGGACTCTCACTCTGAGGATTCCCACAGAAATCAAGCCTGATAAATACCTTGTATCCTTTGAAGCTGGCTGTGCTTTATTTTGCATGGCCCTGGTGATATAAACCAGATGTTTCAGTTCAAGGCATAAGAAGTGAACTCTTTATCTCACGAAACACATCCTAAAGACCCTCTGGTGTCACTGTGACCAACAGACCCTGACCTGTGACAGATCTCTGTGTACTTTCAATTGTTAGATGTAGGTAACATCTGTTTCTGGACGACTATAGCCTTTTGACATTGATTGATGAGCTCTCTGTGCACACACCTACACATCTCATTGCCACTAAAAGCCACTTGGGAGAAGAGCTTGGGGCATTCAGCACTAGAGGGAATTGCCACCCTCATTCCCACTGGAACAGCAAGATTGTGTCCGAGATGACTTATTTCTCATCCGCAGTGGACGGGAGGAATATGTTGCCAGACAGAGTTCCTCCCACAAAGAAGAAGATCAAACTATGAACAGTGAAAAACAAACTCACAACAATCAAATACTGAACCTAAAAAGCACAAACTAAGCAAACAACTAGAACAGGAAGAGCATCGCAGAAATGGAGATCCCACGGAGGGCTCTCAGTGGTAGGCAGAGGGGAAGAATGGGGGAAAGGGTATGAGGAATAAGATGCCTGAATGGTAGGTACAAAATAGGCAGGGAGTGGTTACCAACAGTATAGGAAATGGAGAAGCGCCAGAACTTCTGTGTACGACCCATGAACATGAACTAAGGTAGGGGGACAGGGGAGATGGTAGTGGCTGGGGGTGCCAGGGGATGAGGATAAAGGGGAGAAAAAAAGGAAAAACTGTAATAGCATAACCAATGAAATACACTTACTAAAATAATAAAGGAACCAATGACATCAAGAGCAAGAGCTGGAAACTTTTGACACATGGAGGTCAAAGTAAAGGTCAGCACTTTGGGGAATCAGGGCAGGAGGATGAAGGAAAGAAGGGGTCACTTTCCCGCAGCTTGAATCACATTTCAAGTGTGAGTTCATGACTCCGTCTGCTGGTAATTAAATGTAGTGAGTTTGTATGTATAGCATGTTTTACACAAATCATACTGTGTTTCAAGAAGTCCGTGTGGGGAGTAAACTGGCAATTTCGACTTGCTAGAAGATGTGAATCTGATGTTGTTTGAACAATAATGTTCACGGACACTGCCCAGAGTTTGAGTAATTGCTACAGGCTATAGCTCTTTACCAATGACCTAACAGAGGAAACACTAAGAGAAAAGATAAATGCCATGGACCACTGGGAGAGGAAATGAGAAACATTCACTAACTTGTGTATAAAATCTAAGCTAGTAAAAACTACATTAGTTGGAACAGAAACTAAAGTCAGAACAAGCGCACATACATGTCCATCGTTAAAAAAACAAAGTGAGCTCAGCCCTGGCCCGAAGGCTCAGCTGCTGGGAGAGCTACACCACAGGTCAAAAGGCTGCGTGGTCTCTCTCTAACTGGGACACGCAATGCGGGCAATCACATCCATGTTTCCCTCTCTCTCTCTCTCTCTCTCTCTCTCAAGTCAATAAACATACGATCAATTGAGATTCTTAAAAAATTAAAAAATTAAAATATAGCAGTCACTCTTGGCTACCATAAACAAAAAAGTCAACTAGGTATTCCCTCCACAAGAAGGATTCATTTGGGGAAAAGTAAGCATGGCAACCTGGCGCTTGCAGACATGACATTTACACACAGAGAGCAAGAAGAAGCAGGGAGCTGCTTTACAAGGGGAAGAACAGTTCCCCAGAGAGCTCTCTAGTCCACCTGCACTTCTCCCTGTAGCACTTCCACGACCCTCAGAGGATGGGAGAGCTGCTGCCACAGGGTCCCCCGACCCCTGCCTTGGCTAAGACCTCTATCTGAGATTTTCACACTTCTGCCTACATCCATTGGGCAGCTGAGATAACCCCAAGTTATCGTTGCCCTCGACTTCCTGTTGCATTCCAGCAGTTGTTCTGATCTTAGAAATATCATGTTGCCAACTGTGTAGCTAAAGGGCATTCTGTTGACGTCTGTCCCTCGTGACTTCCTGATTTCTCCTCCCTCTCATAAACTACCAGGGCAGGGCTGGGGTCCCAGGGAGTCAGGAGCAGAGAGCCCGGGAGCACTCAGGCCACGCTCTGCCCGCACACCTGGAAGATGAAGATCTCCGCAGCTGCCCTCCCTCTTCCTCATCCTTGCTGCTGCCCTTGGACCCCCAGCCCAGGCATCTCTGATAGTCAATCGACTCCCAGGATCCTGGTGAGTTCAGTGAGTCTTCGTCCCATCGGTCTCCAGTTCTGAGGTAACCTGCAGTCCAGGGAGGAGACACAGAGGGCCTTGGAGGTGAATTTGGCACTTGCTTAAAAGCAGCAGCAGGAGGGTGTGGACCTTTCCCTGTGGCCTGTGGTCCCTGGGAAAAGTGTGCACAGATGACTTGGGAAACAATTCTCTTCCCTTTTTCATGGCCAGAATTTTCTGACACCTTATCTTACCTGATGTGGCAGCCATTATGTGCTTGAGCAAAAGAGCTGTAGCAAATGGTGAACTTGGGGAAAAGAAGCATAGTCACCTTCAATGTTAGAACTAGCATACCCCACGTAGTGCACAAACTATCAGTTTGAAAAGGAGATAGGGACACGCTGGGCTAGTGACTCACCCAAGTCCCCCCCTAACCATTCTACTGATTTACTAACAAATGAATATCTAACACTGCCTTGTACAAGCAGAAACTACTCTAATCGTCTTATAGATATTAATACACTGAATCCCTCCCAAACAACACTGTGGAATAGACTATCAGCAACTGGCATGGTTTTGAGTATTATTGTTTTTCATAGACTTTAGTTTATTTACTTATAGAGAGACTGGAAGGGAAGGAGAAAGAGAAGGAGAGAAAACATCACTGTGTGGTTGACTCTCAAGTGACCCTCGTACTAGGGACCTAGCCTGACAACCCAGGCATGTTCCCTGGCTAGGGAACTGAAACAGCGACCCTTTGGGTCTCAGGCCCATGCTCAATTCACTGAACTACACCAGCCAGAGTGGTTTTGTGTATTTTATCATTAGTCTCAATTTTACACATGGGAAACGTTGAGGCAGAAAAGTCTTAGATTACTTGCTCAGATCCTACAGCCAGTGAGTGGTGGAGTTGGGGATATGATCGAGCTATGAAGCTGTTATGAAAAGTAAATAAGTCCATTTAAGACTGTATTTTGCCAGCCCCACACGCAGCATAGCAAGCACACCAGAGGGTACGCACGTGCCTCATTAAACATAACTCACATGTAAATGCATAAGAAACAAGCCAAAGTTCACTGCGTTTCGCCTACCTAGCATAATGCAGGCCTGCAATCCCTTGCCCAGAACACAGGGAGGCTAGGGTGCACTTTGCAATGTAGAGTCTTCCAGGTTTGAAAAAGGGGATACACTGTCACTGACAACTCCATTTCTGTATGCACCCCCAAAAGAAGTGGAAGCAGGTACGATGGAACTGCCGGTACGCCCATGCTAACAGCTACATCATTCCTAACACACCATGGGGGGAAGCACCCCAAGTATCCATCCACAAATGAATGGATTCAAAGTGGGGAATATGTTGTACACACAGTAGAATATTATTCAGCCCAAAAGGACAGAAACTGGGACACATGCTACCACATGGAGGAACAGTGAGCACAGGTCTGCACCCGACGTTAGGATCAGTGAGATGAGCCAGTAACGAAGGGTGAACACTGTCTGATTCCGCTGACAGGAGGCACTGAAAGCAGCCGAGTCAGAGAGACAGAGAGTAGAATGGCGGTGGCCGGGGGCTGGGGGACGGAGGGATTGGGGAGTCACTGTCTAGTTGGGTCAGAGGTGCAATTTTACAAGATGCATAAAGCCCCGTGGACAGTCTGTGGTTAGAGCTGTACAATATGGGAATGTCCTTCATGCTCCCAAACTGTGCATTGGGAAAGGGTTAATATTTGATCACTCTGGTCTACAGTACACAGCTTCTGTTCTTCCTCTGAGCCTGAAAGAATTGTGACTGTTCTTCTGGCTTTGCTGGCATTTCAGCCTGGTCCCTATCTGAGGGGCAACCTCCTTGAGAGTCCCCACCAGGAGACTCTGTTGAACGAATGAATGTCTCTTTGCTATTCATTCTGCTGATAACTATGGGGGAGTGATAAAAGTATGTTCCACAGTTGTGAATGCATGAAACACAGAGTTTATTCTTGTATTGATCTTTCTTAATTACTGTACTATTTTCCACACAAACCCCTGTACACCCACCTCTGCCCCACCCAGCATGTACTGAGTGGGTCTAGATCCCTGTAGGGCACGGGAGTCAGAGCTCTAAGACAGAAAAGTAGGGTCAAAATTGTACAGTTTTATATTATGTAGTATTTTGAACACATGTTGAAGAAAATAAAAATGTTCTTTCAAAAGGTAACACATAACTGGACATTACTTAACATTTCTAGCAGACTCTGGGAAGCATACTTGAATCACACTATAACATGTCTGCAGCAAACACAACAAATCTTCATACTAATGGGACAAAGGCTATAAATAGCCCCACTTCACTTTGGGTGACACTGTGCCACCAAATCCCTTAATGAAACATCCTTCTGTCTCCAGAGCCCAGTGGGTCCCAGAAATGTGCAGAAAGCATGGTGTGGACTATGTCACATGGTGTGTCTGTGGGACTGATTTATCCAGGTGGCATCTAGTGAGTTTGCTTTTTATAGTATTAAGAGTCAATAAAAAAAAATGAAGTCAATAGAACATTTTCATGGCTCAAACATTTTCAGCAGTTTTCTCAAAAACCTCAGGGCACCTGTGAAAGAACTGGCCAGGTGGCAGGCCTAGACCCAGATGGCTTAGCAGCAGTCCAGTGTCCAGCAGCAATGCCGCCCCACCTGGGGCCTGGGCTGGGGTGACACAGGCAGAGATACTGACACAGCGCTGCCTCCCAGTGATTGCTCTTCCCTCCTGTCTCTTTCTCCCAAAAGAATTCAGGTTGGGGACACAAGGGGAGGGACTCGAGTCGTGACTCAGCCGCAAGGTAAATGTTTCAGTTGTGGCATGTATATATAAAGCAGCTGATGGGCACGGGCCTGAGCTCAGCGGCTTTCAGTCCTCCTTGTTTACAGGACATGGGGAAAGGGGGAGGGGACATCTCCAAGGGAGACCAGGGTGCCCTGTGGGTCCCTCCCCATACCCGAGCTCTCTCCCACCTGGCTGTCCTGCAGTCTGCTGACCTTGGGGAGGTGGCACTCTCTGACGCCTCCTGCAGCATCGGACCTTCCACTTCTGGGAGGAGTGGTTCCTGGCCCTGCCTGGGTGCACAGCTCAACCCTGGGTGGGGGAGCAAGGAGATGCCAGCAGGTGCTGCAGAGGAGGAAATCACCCCTTTATAGTTCTTCCCCTTCACACCCTCAGTACTCTGGACAAAAGGGGGAAAGGATGTAGTTTTTTTGTTGTTTTGTTGTTGTTGTTGTTGTTTTTCACAAAGAGACTCAGTCCTTATGTGGACCTTTCTGCTACTACAGGCGTGCATCGTCCCATTGACTGCTGCTTCCAACGTGCTGACATAATCCCAATGCCCAAACATGATGAAGTTACTATAGAACAGGCAGAGGTTGCCTCCGGCCTGCTGTCATGTAAGTGGCAAGGGTACCGGGCCATGTCTTGGGGTGGGGATCTGATGACAGAGGGAGGTCAGAAAATTCTCAGCCTTCTAGATGCTTCGAAGTCAGGTGAAACCTAGTGTCGTCACTGAGAATCCCAAGAGCATCAGACACCACGATGCTCCCCAGGGAAGAGGGAGGCCAGGGAGGGGAGGGGGAGCAGGAGCAAGGCTGCCCCAGGACACGCCCCCTGACTCACTGAGGGGGGTGTCAGAGGCAGGGTCTCCCAGAGGAGACCCCCTGAGACCCTGCAGGAGATAAGGGAGGAACAGGATGGGCTGAGTGGGGAAGCCTCAAGGGGCCAGGGGGATGGGGGCTCCCCGTCCTTATGTGCAGAAGCCCTCCTCCCCTGTCTAATCTTTCTCCTTTTCTCCCCAGCTTCAAAAACAAGTGGGGGGCAAAAGGGTGTGTGCCAACCCCCTAGAGTAAGGCAGTTAAGAATTGTATCAAAACAGCTGAACTGAATCAAGAAACAGAGAAAAACAGTTGCTTGAGAAGAAGGAATGCTGGATGCCATGCAGCCTCCTCCACTCTCTCACCTTCTGGGAGTTTCTTGGCCTGAATTCTTTTGTCTAAAAGCAACAATTATTGTTCTGTTTGCATTGCACCAATAAAAAGTATCCAATTTAACTGCACTTGAACCTGTAAGTGGAAGATGGAACATAGGAATGGCTGAGCTTTTGGATGTGTGTGCTTTTCTAAATGAGACATCATGGAATCCTGTGTAAGCAGGTAAAACACGTGACTCATGCAGGTACAGATGGAGATTGTGTCCCAGATGTACTGAACCCACTAATGAGGGACCATAAAACTGATTCTAAGACCATCTGAGGGAGTAGAGCTTTACCCAGTTAGTTAGGGAATGACATTCTGAAACTTCTAGAAAAAACAGACTAATATCCAAGATTGCAATATAACTGTAACTTTTGGATTTTCTTTTCTACTGGACAAAAACCACTTGCATCTGCTCTAGATGCAAAAAATTGCATCTAAAAATTGGTAAATTAGCAGATAACCTCAGAAAGTCTGGGGCCTGATCCAGAGTAAATAGAACATCAATCGAAAGTGCATTTCCCCAAGGGACAGGTAAAGTGCTTCCCAGATAAGGCGAAGTTAAAGCAGTTCATCATCACCAAGCCCTTATGCTATAAACTGTTAAAGGGACTTATCATAAAAAAAGAAGATCAAAACTAGGAACAGTAAAATGACAACAAATTCACAACTATAAAAAAACACAAACAAAGTAAGCAGACAACTAGAACAGGAAGAGAATCACAGAAATAGAGATCACATGGAGGCTTCTCAGGGTGGAGGGAGAGCAGGAAGAATGTGGGGGAAAGGTGCAGGGAATAAGAAGCCTGAATGGTAGGTAGAAAATAGACAGGGGAGAGGTTACAGACAGTATAGGAAATAGAGAAGTCCAAGAACTTCTGTGTACGTCCCATGGACAAGAACTAAGTTAGGGGGGGACAGAGGGGATGCTAGTGAGAGGGGGGGGTACAGGGCAGGTGAGCCTAAAGGGGAGAAAAAAATGGGTCCACTGTAATAGCATAATCAATAAAATATACTGACTAAAAGATAAGAAGGTAACCTCAATCACATCAAGAGCAACAGCTGGAAATTTTTGACACAGGGAGGACAAAGTTAAGAATAGCACTTTGGGGAATCAGGGTGGAAGGACGCAGGAAAGGAAGAGGTCACGGTCCAGCAGTCTGTAGAGCTTGCCACATTTCAAGTGTGAGCTCATGGCCCCATCCACAGCTACGTAGCGAGTTTAGTGAGTAGTGATGTTAGTGAGTTTGTGTATTTAGCTGCTTTATACAAATCATATTGATGTTTCAACAAGTCCATGTGGGGAGTAAAGTAAGTCCTTAAACTGGCAATTTCAAATGCTGGGAGAAGTGAAACTGATGTTATTGGAACAATAATGTTCACGGACACTGCCCAGGGTTTGAGTTATTGCTACAGGCTAGAGGTCTTTACCAAAGACCTAACAGAAGAAACACTAAGAGAAAATAGAAATGCCATGGAATGCTGGGAGATGAAACCAGAAACATTCACTAACTTCTCTATAAAATCTAAACTAGTAAGAGCAATGTTAATTTGAATGGAAACCAAAAGTCAGAACAAGCACACAATACAGGTCCATCATTAAAACACAAAGTGAGCTCAGCCCTGCCCAAAGGCTCAGCTGGTAGGAGAGCCGCCCCACACGTCAAAAGGCTGCATGGTCTTTGCCCAACTGGGACAAGAATGTAGGCAATGGATGGAAGTTCCTGTCTCACATCAATGTTTCTCTCTGCCCCTCTGTCTCCCTCTCTCTCTCTCCCTCTCTGTCTCTCAACTCAATACACATAAGATCAATTGAGATTGTTTAGAAATTAAATAAAATAAGGACACTCTTGTCTACCATGAACAAAAACTCAACTAGGTACTCCTTCCTCAAGAAGGATTCATTTCAGGGAAAAGTAAGCATGGCAATCTGGTGCTTGCAGACATGACATTTTCACACACAGAGAGCAAGAAGAAGCAGGGAGCTGCTTTACAAGGGGAAGAACAGTTCCCCAGAGAGCTCTCTGGTCCACCTGAACTTCTCCCTGTAGCACCTCCACGACCCTCAGAGGATGGGAGAGCTGCTGCCACAGGGTCCCCCTGACTCCCTGTCCTGCCTGAAGCCTCTGACTGCAAAAATGTGACACTTCTGCCTGTATCCATTGGGCAGCTGGAAAACCGCAACTCATCATTGCCCTCGACTTCCTGTTGCATTCCCAGACTTGTTCTAATTCGTAGAAACATATGTTGCCCAACTGTATACCCAAGGAGCATGCTGCTGACCTCTGCCCCTGTGACTTCCTGATTCTCCTCTCCCTTATAAACTCAAGGGCAGGGCTGGGGTCCCAGGGAGTCAGGAGCAGAGAGCCCCGGGAGCACTCAGGCCAGCTCTGCCCGCACACCTGGAAGATGGAGATCTCCTCAGCTGCCCTCCTCTTCCTCATCCTTGCTGCTGCCCTTGGACCCTCCAGCCCAGTGCATCCTCAGGGGCCCATGGTGAGTTCAGTGAGTCTTTGCACTGGTGGCCCTGTACCATGGTAACCCTGAAGTCCAGGGAGCAGACACAGACGTGGAGTGGAATTTGGCACTTGCTTAAAATGCAGCAGCAGGAGGGTGTGGACGTTTCCCTGTGGCCTCTGGTCCCTGGGGAAAGTGTGCACAGATGACTTGGGAAACAATTCTCTTCCCCTTTTCATGGCCAGAATTATCTCACGCCTCATCATAGCTGATATGGGGCCATTATGTACTTGAGCAAAGAGTTGTAGTAAAATTGTGAACTTGGGACAAAGAAGCACTAGTCACCTCAAATGTAGAACTAGGGTACCCCATGCTAGTGCAAAAGTATCAGTCTTGTAGAGGAGATGGGACACCCCAGGGATAGTGACTCACCCAAGTCCCACCCTAACCATTCTACTGACTTACTAACAAATGAGTATCTAACACTGCCTTGTACAATCTGCCCTGTCCCAGCAGAAACTACTCTATTGTCTTATAGGTATTAATACACTGGATCCTGCTACCAACACTCTGCAATAGACTACCAGCAACTGCCCATGCATTTGAATATTATATCCTTTTTTAAGATTTTATTTACTTACTTCTAGAGAGAAAGAAAGGGAAGGAGAAAGAGGAACAAAAACATCAATATGTGGTTGCCTGTCATGTACTTGGGACCTGGCCCCCCTAGCAGGCATGTGCCCTGAGTGGGTTTCAACCCTTTGCTTGCAGGCCCACATTCCACCCACTGAGCTACACCAGCCAGGGAGGTTTTGCATATTATTATTATTATTAGTCTCATTTTACACATGGGAACCTGAGGCACAGAGGCCTTAGATAACTTGCTCAGATCCTACAGCCAGTGAGTGGTGGAGTTAGGGTATGATCAAGCTAGGAAGCTGTTCTGAAAAGTTAACAAGTCCATTTAAGACTTTATTTTGCCAGCCCCTCATGCATCATATCAAGCACACTGGAGGGTACGCATGTGCCTCATTACACATAACTCATATGTAACTGCATAAGAAATGAGCCAACAGTTCAGCGCGTTTGCCTAACTAGCATAATGCAGGCGCTGCAATCCCTTGCCCAGAACACTGGGGGCTGGATGCACTTTGGAATGCAGAGACTTTCAGGATTTGAAAAAGGGGATACATTGTCACTGACAACTCCATTTCTGTATGCACACCCAATAGAACAGGGTAAGCAGGGTACGTTGGAGCTGCTGCACGCCCATGCTAACAGCCGCATCATTTCCTAACACACTATGGGGGGAAAGGCACCCCAACTATCCATCCACAAATGAATGGATTCAAAGTGGGGGAATACATTGTACTCACAGTAGAATATTATTCACCCGAAAAAGGACAGAAACTGGGACACATGCTACCACATGGAGGAACAGTGAGCACAGGTCTGCACCCGACGTTAGGATGAGTGAGATGAGCCAGTAACGAAGGTGAACACTATCAGATTCCACTGACAGGAGGCACTGAAAAGCAGTCGAGAGTCAGAGAGACAGAGAGTAGAATGGTGGTGGCTGGGGGCCTGGGGGACGGGGGGGATGGGGGGAGGTCACTGTCTAGTTGGGTTCAGAGGTGCAATTTTACAAGATGAATAAAGCCCTCGTGGACAGTCTGTGGTTAGAGCTGTACAATATGGGAATGTCCTTCATGCTCCCAAACTGTGCATTGGGAAACAGTTAACATTTGGTGACTCTGGTCTACAGTACACAGCTTCTGTTCTTCCTCTGAGCCTGAAAGAATCCTGACTGTTCGTCTGGCTTTGCTGGCATTTCCTCCTTGTCCTATCTGATGGGCGAGCCCCTCAGAGTCCCCTCCAGGCCTCCTTGCCGTTCATTCCCCTGATAACTGCAGGGTTTGATGAGAGTGTGTTCACAGTTGTGAGTGTGCGAAACACAGAGTTTATTCTTGTATTGTTATTTCTTAATTACTGTACTATTTTCCACACAAACCCCTGTACACCCACTTCTGCCCCCACCCTGCATGTACTGGGTGGGTCTAGATCCCTGTAGGGCACAGAGTCAGAGCTCACAGGGCAGAAAAGCAGGGTCAAAATTGTACATTTTATATTATGTATATTTGAACACATGTTCAAAAAAATAAAAATATTTTTCAAAGTTAACACAGAACTGGACATTCCTAATAGTCCTAGTACACTCTGGGAAGCATACTTGAATCACACTATAACATGTCTGCAGCAAACACAACAAATCTTCATACTAATGGGACAAAGGCTATAAATAGCCCCACTTCACTTTGGGTGACACTGTGCCACCAAATCACTTAATGAAAACATCTTTCTGTCTCCAGAGCCCAGTGGGTCCCCAGAAATGTGCAGAAAGCATGTTGTGGACTATGTCACATGGTGTGGCTGTGTGACTGATTTATCCAGGTGGCATTAGTGATTTGCTTTTTGTATTTAAAGTCAATAAAAAATAAGGAAGTCAATAGAACGTTTTCATGGCTCAAACATTTTCACCAGTTTCCTCAAAAATATCTCAGGGTACCAGTGAGACAACTGGCCAGGGAAGCAGACCCAAAATCCCCGATGGGCACCCAGTGTCCAGCAGCAAATGCCGCCCCACCTGGGGGGATTAGGCTGGGGTGACACAGGAAGAGATACTGACACAGCGCTGCCTCCCAGTGATTGCTCTTCCCTCCTGGTGTCTTTCTCCCAATAGATTACGGGAGGGATAAGCCCTCGTGATGCATCATTCCTTCATACTGCCGCCAGGTAAATGTTTCATTATGGCATGTATTTAAAAGCAGCTGGTGCATACAGATGTGCTCAGTGGCTTCAGTCCTCCTGGTTTACAGGACATGGGGAAAGGGGGAGGGGACATCTCCAAGGGAGACCAGGGTGCACTGTGGGTCCCTCCCCATACCTGAGCACTCTCCCACCTGGCAGTCCTGCAGTCTGCTGACCTTGGGGAGAAGGAACTCTCTGACATCTCCTGCAGCATCAGACCTTCCACTCCTGGGCAGGAGTGGTCCTGGCGCTGCCTGGGTGCACACTCAGCCCTGGCCAAGTGGAGCAAGGAGATGCCAGCAGGTGCTGCAGAGGAGGAAATCACCCCTTTAGAGTTCTTCCCCTTCACACCCTCCCCTGTGCTCTGGAGAAAATAGGGGAAAAGGATATATTTTCCTGAGATAGGGGCTCTGTCCTTCCATGGACCCTTTCTCCTGATGCAGGCAGGGCACGACAGTCGTGGTTGCTGCTTTGTACTACAAGGTAGAAATTAAGGAATGCAAATTCATGACGGATTATTTTCCAAGAATCAAATGGGTGCCCCGCTGCCTGCTATCGTGTAAGTGCCAGGCTTAGAGCCATGTCTTGGGGTGGTGATGGGATGACAGAAGGTTTTGGGAACAGCCTCACCTCCTGGATCTTTCAAATTTGGGGAATGCCGGTGTCCTCCTTAGGATCTCGTAGAGCATCAGATACCACATGCTCCCAGTGAAGCGGGAGGCTACGGGAGGGCGGAGAGCAGAAGCAAGGCTGCCCCAGGAAGCTCCCCTGGGTCACTGAGGGGGTGTCAGAGGCAGGGTCTCCCAGAGGAGACCCCCTGAGACCCTGCAGCAGAGAAGGGAGGAACAGGATGGGCTGAGTGGGGAACCCCAGGGGCCAGGAGGATGGGCTCCCCATGCTTATGGGCAGAACCCTCCTCACGGTATAATCTTTCTCCCCAGCTTCAGAACCGCGCAGGGGGCTTGGACTCTGTGTCTTTCCCGGCAGTGAGTCAGTTAAGCAGTGCATGAAAGACCTGGACTCAGCCAGGAAAACTGGGGAAAAGTGTAGGTTGAGAAGAAACTGTGCTAGATGTCACACACCCACCTCCATTCTCTCATATTCTGGGAGCTTCTTGGCCTGAACTCTTTTGTCAAAAGCAACAATATGTACTGTTTTCTTTGTAAAAACTGAGCACCAATAAAAAGTATCCAAGTTGACTGTACTTGAACTGGAAGAGGAAAAAGCAAATGTAGGAATGGCTGAGCTTTGGATTTGTGTGCTTTTTCAAAACGAGACATCATACAGTGCTTTCTAAGAAAGTAAACACATGACTCATTCGAGTGCCGATGGAGTATGTGTCCCCGATGTACTGAAGCCACTAATGAGGGAACCATGAAACTGATTCTATGATCATCTGAGGAATAAGGATTTACAGAGTTAGTGGGAATGTCATTCTGAAACTAGGAGAAAAAGCAGACTAATATCCAAATTTGCAATATAACTGTAATCTTTAGATTGTCTTTTGTACTTTGCACATAAACCACCTGCATCTGCTCCAGACAAAAATTGGTAAGTTCACAAGGAATCTCACAAAGTCTGAGGCCTGATCCAGAGCAAAGAGAACAGCAATCACAAGTGCGTTTCCCAAGGGCAGGTAAGGTGCTTCCCAGATAAGGCAAAGTTAAAGGAGTGCATCATCACCAAGCCCTCATTCTATGAACTGTTAAAGGGACTTATCTAAGAAAAGACGGACATCAACACTATGAAAGATGACAACAATCTCACACCTGTCAACAACTGAACCTAAAAAACAAACACAAACTAAGGAAGTAACTAGAACAGGAAGAGAATCACAGAAATAAAGATCACATGGAGGGTTGTCAGTGGGGAGGTAGAGGGGGAGAATGAGGGGGGTAAGCTACAGGGAATAAGAAGCCTCAATGGCAGGTGCAAAACACGGAGAGGTTAAGAAACAGTATAGGAAATGGAGAAGCCAAAGAAGTTACAGGTAGGACCCACGGACCTAGACTAAGGGGGAGGGGGGATGCTGTTGGGAGGTAGATGCAGGACAGAGGGGAGAGGAAGGGGAGAGCAAGTGGGAGAACAGTCACAGCACACTCATTAAAATATACTGAAAAGAAAGTGCCCCTCCCCACAGGTGTAAGGAGTCCCGGGGTGGGCCTTCTAGCCAGCGCTCCAAAGCAATTGAAAGGCACCCAGTCACCCTGATGCCTTCTTTCTGGTGGAATGTTTTTTCTTAAGAAATATAGCTTCCCAAAAAGATGTCTTCTTGAAAGTTGAATAACATTAAGAAAAAACATTTATAGTTGAAGTTAATATCCTATTGAAGCCTATATAATTAGTAAATTTTGCTCAGTGTCTCTCTCATAAACCCAGAAGAAAGCACCAGATTCCAAACAACAAAGCTTTTTTAATTAAAAAAAAACGTTTAAAACCTACGCTTATTTTTGGGGGGTGCCTGCCCATAAGAAATCAATAGGGAAAGAAATCATCGATAACCAGTGAGTCAAGCTGGAAGTTACTCTAACGCTGAGAGAGGAAACACAAATTCACAGTGTACCCCGTCCATCCTATTAAAACAGCTGATCTTGGACGGTTTGGCTACAGCGGAGAAAAGTTTCTCTTTACTCCATCACTTGGGAGTGGAAGGATGGGCAGGAAGCCGTTGGGGATAAAGGCTTACACACAGGTGTGTACAACTGCAACATACCAATCCAGGTGATTCTGACGCAGGTGGCCCAGGGCCTCACCTGGACACACCCCTTTAGCAGGTCCTGGAACACTGATTGGCCCGCTGGCTGGTGCAGCTGCGAAGGGGAAGAGCACCTCAGTGTATGTGACCTTCCTGGCCGCCTTTCCCTTTCCCGGCCTCAGTGGAAGTCCACAACTCCTCCTTTGTGACTGCGGATTCTGAGCACAGGGGCCCTGGCAGTGGCAGGGGAAGAAGGAGGGGGCGGGACTGATCCAGCCTTTCACTGAGATGATCAGAGAGTCCCATTTCTCTGGGTAGGGGGCGGGGCTTCCTGCCCCAGACCCGAGTTATCCAGGGCCCCGCCCAGTTCTCCCCCTTTGGGGCACCGCGCCCCCCCCCACTCCCGTCCGGAGGATCCCCACCCCAGATTTCCTTCTGGAAGGGGACAGCTGTGCTTGTGGGCTTGTCCTGGGGCCACCCTGCTCCTCACGTCCTGAAGTGGGGGCTGGCTGGGTCGTAGCTTCTCTTCCCCACTCCCAACCGACTCCGATGGTTGTGCTACCCAGGATCCTGCGGGGATAAACGCCTTTTCAATCACCTTCTCCTTCCCCTGCGTGAGGGTGTAAGGATTTTCTGCCTCCTGGTGTTTTGCCACCAAGCCCATGCGTGTCCTTTACACAGAACACAAATTTCTCACCTCATGTCCAGCCGACACCATCTTTTCTGATCCCCTACTGGGACTATGAAATGCACTTTTTGTTTTTCGTATTTATTCTGTCATCGGGTCGGGATTTGGGGAGAGGAAAAAGCAGACACAGACGCTCAGGGTTCTGGTCTCCATTGGGACTCAGCTTCGGTCTTCTCTGGGGCTCTCAGCGCTGTCTGTGTGCGTCCCGGGGAATGCAGGGTGTGGAGTCGGCCCCAGCCCACAGAGCCCTGGCTTACACGACTGAGTGACGGCCACAGCAGCTTCTCGGGCAGTGATTTGGTTTCACAGCCTTGGCGACAATGGTCGAGAGTTGTTGCACTGAAACCGCACTGGACCTCAGGTGAATGGGTGCGTGTGGCCTCCCTGGGTCATCGGCTAGCCAGGCGGTCGGCTGGGCAGAATGAAATGAGGGCACCGAGCACCTCAGCTCTGCGTGGGTAGAGCCAGGCGTTTGCTGGTCAAGGATTTGGGTTGTGACAGCGGGCAGCTGAGCAGAAATAAAGGGTGGGGACCGGGACCCACCTTGCTGACCAAGCATCTGTCAATCAAGGTCTTGGAGGACATGAGGGCAGGTTGGGTCTGAGTTCACTGCCCAAGACTCAGGGGACTCTGTTTCCCCACTTCCTCCAAAACAGCATGTTCTCTCTCGCTTCCCCCTTTCTGCCATCCTTCTGGCGGAAACGCCCCTCCTCTCAATTCTGAGCCAAACCCAACCCGCCCTTCATAGGTCAATTCCAGTGCCCCCTGAACCCTTCCCTCACGGCCCAGCCAGAGCACCTGCCTCCCTTCCTCTGGGACCCTGAACTGGACATTCACTGTCCCTCGGGGAATTTCTGAGCATCTACTCTATGTCACACTTTGTGGGCGTCAGAAAAACCGGCAGAGCCACACACACTGGGTTCCTGCCCTTCAAGAATATTTTGGTGTATAGAGAAGAATGAAAATAAGATACGACATCTCATGTAACAGTCATCTCTAATTCATTACTGAATCTCCAATGTGCAACACTGGGTCACAGTAACGAGGTCAAGTCCTGACTGGGATGCCTTGTGGGCTAGACTTCACTCAAATGTTGAAGCTTGTGTTGAGGGCAACCAGCCTGGGGGCTCAGGCCTCCCCGGGCCCCACACAGGCTGTCCAAGGGCTGAAGAGGCCAATATACCCAAACACACCAGCCAGGAGGCTGTACTGCAGGCAAACCTCAGAGACATTGCAGGTCACTTCCAGACACCGAGAAGGTGGTGGGAAGTCCTGCCTTCAGTTTTTAAAAAGCACAACAGCTGTGAGGTGCCATAGAACAAGACATACCTGTATGTAGATCAGGGCTTTTGCACCTTGAGCATAAGGATCACCTGGACAGCCCTGGCTGGTGTGGCTCAGTGGACTGAGCGCTGGCCTGGGAACCAAAGGGTCAGGGGATCAATTCCCAGACAGAGCACATGCCTGGGTTGCAAGCCAGGTCCCCAGTAGGGGGCACAAAAAAGGCATCCCACACATTGACGTTCTCTCCCTCTCTTTCTCCATCCCTTCCCCTCTCTCAAAAAACAAAACAAACAAAATCTTTAAATTAAAAAACAAAAAGAATCACCTGGAGAGCTTGTCAACCTAGATTGTGGGGTCCCAGCCCCAGAACTCAGACTCAAGAGGACCTAGTGCTGATGAAGGACCGGCTTCCCTGACCAGGCCCCGGTGGAGCCGACACCACCCGGTGCCCAAGGACTTGACCAGGAACTCTCAGCCTTGGTTTTGCAACTTCAGTGTTGCTTGCAACTCTTATGAAAAAGCACCTATTTATTGGCAACCAAAACATAAATGCAAATAATTTTTTAAAGATTTTATTTATTTATTTTTAGAGAGAAGGGAAGAGAGGGAGAAGAGACAGAGAAACATCCGTGTGTGGTTGCCTCTCACCCACCCACCACTGGGGACCTGGCCTGCAACCCAAGCATGTGCGCTGACTGGGAATCAAACCGCCACCCTTTGGTTCCCAGGCCAGCACTCAATCCACTGAACCACACCAGCCAGGGCCAGCATTGCCATTCCCAACACAATGAGCCCCCAGGCCTTGGTTACTCAAAACCATTGTCCACAAACAGGAACTAGGCCCATTAGGGAAATGGCTGATTCCAGAGCAGGGGCAAAGTTTAAGTCCTTTTGTACCAAAAAGGAAGAAAATAAAGGTAAATAATAAACCATTAAATGGTCTACATAGAGGAGAAACATCACCACAAATAAAAGCTCCTCCTTAAATATTCTCAATACTCTCAACACAGAATTCTTTACCCACAAAGAGTATCGATGCAGTGTGCAGCAAGAGTAATGAGCCTGTGAGGTGCACACGTGTAGACTAGCTCTGTTCATGCATGCACCCTTCTTCTAGAACTCGCATTTGTAAATGGCCTGCTGTGCACGAGGGTCTCCGAGCACGGGCAAGGACGAACCACAGATGCCCCTGCCTGGAGGGCTCCAGGCAGGAAGACAACAGCAGGCACAACGGGCCCAGTGCCCTGGAAGGAAGAGTGTGGTGGAGGCCACGGGGCTGTCAGTCTGCAGAGATGGCTCCATCCTGTCCCCAAGCCATTCTGAGAATGTGAGGGAGTCACCGGCCCCTCCTGAGCCCCCCGTGTCATCTCCCAGTAAGTGGCAAACACGTAGCGAGCAGGCGGCACCGGCACAGAAACACCCGTCACTCACAGGGCTCCCTTCTGGGCTACGAGGACGTGGGCTCCCAGCAGCTTCCAACCCGGAGCTCCAGTCCTCCGCCAATCCTGAGGCCGGTGGCCGGCCCTGAACTGGGCATGTGGTCATTTCAGGTCCCCACCCAGCTGTCTGTAGTCAAAGTGGGAAACCAGGAGAAGGTCCCACAGGGACCCACACCTGAGCTCAGGAGAGCCCCAGCCTGCCAGGGCGTTTTCAGAGACAGTGGATTTGGGGCTCCATATTTCTCCAAGCAGTGTGGGGCTTAAGAACACAGACTTGGGGGCCAGACTGCCCAGGTTTGATCCCCAATTCTGCTTACCAACTGTCACACCTTGGGCAAGCTGTTTATGCTGTGTGTGCCTCAGTTTCCTCAACTGCTGATACAAGGATTGAATGGGCTAATACACCTGGAGCATTTGGGACAGCAGCTAGTATGTTAGCTTTGTTAGAGAACATTCATGAAATAAACGACCTACTGAGTGCCACAATACTTCCTCACTCAGGGTGTGGTGAGGGTGTGGGGTGAGACTGGGAGCTTAAAGGTTCAGGGTGAGGATTTCCTAGAGCTGATATGGGGGGCCTCCAGACCTCATCCTGTCACCCCAAACCCACTCTGATCTTCCAGCAAGCAGAGTCTGAATCTCCAGCCCCGACACAGCCTTGATCTGACACCTGGAACTGGAGTCGGGCACAGGCCAGGCCGATCCAGCCTGGAGATCTCGGGCTAAAGTCGCAGCCAGTGCCTCCCGCACCCCACCCCGGGCCCCAGGTCTCCACCTCAGGGAGGGCTTAGGGCAAAGGGGACACATTCCCACTGGGCGTGGAGGGCAACTTCCCGCCCCCCAAAACCTTGGATCTCGGTGCTTCCTTCCCTCCACCCTCACCACCTGTGCCGGATACACACTGAGGCTGCCACCCCTTCCGGCTTTCCTTTGAAATCTCAGTTCTCTTATTCTAAAACTGTTTTGCCTAGATCATCATTTCTCAGCATGCCGTCAGCCCTGGAGCCTCAGGAGCCCCTTCCAGGCCAGCTCCCCTCCCACAGTGGCTCCGTCTGGGGGAAGATGGGGGTCTCCATGGCGGCCATTCCTGCCTCCTCCACCTTATCCTCCTCCTCATCACCATCACTGTCGTGTATGCTCTGAGGGCCAAGACTAAACCCTCCTCACGTGGGTGCACCCCTGTCTTCCTTCCACCCTGCTCCCTGCAGGGGAAACAAGCAGGAGCAAGGCTGCTGGGCACCCGAGGGGGAGGGCCTCTGCTAAGAGACCTGGAGTGTTCTTGAACTGTTTCCCCTCCATCTTCCCCAGGACCAGACCCCTTCCTGCCAAGTCAATGGTTGGGGCCACCCTGCTTCCCCACTCACTCAAAAAAGGGCCCCCCATTTGGGGGGCATCACCCCCAGAGATACTGAGGAGCAGTCCTTGGAGCCCCCCACAGCCATAGTGTCCATCTGGGGCCTTAGCTGGGGGCCCAGCCTGCATCCAGGGTCAGTGGAGCAATGTTCAGGTATGGCCTTTGGAGAATGCGACTGGGGTGCAGGGTTGTCCCCAATCACATTTTTCCGGCCTATTTCTTTGCATGAGCTGCTTTTTCAGACAACCAAACTATTCCTCACCCTTCGACATTACCTCATTTTCTTCTCAGAGACTCAGGGGAAACACAGAAGGCAGTTGAAATAAAGTTACTCTAACGTTAGTGGGAACCTGGACAGCCTGATTGGTCTTTGTGAAAGGGGTTCATCAGCTCAGGGGAGCGCAGTGGGAGTGGGTCTCCAGACAGGGGACCCCGATTTCATCCTTGGAGTGCAAGGGTGTGGCCTGGACAGGTGCTGGGTGACAGGACCAGGCCCTTCCCTCTCCACACAAGCATCTGGGTGCCCTCGGTGACCCCTGAGGCCTTCACCATGTGCACTCACATTCCCGTCTAGGTTGGTCACTTGACATGGACACCCCAAGTCACTCCACCCCACAACCACAGCACGTTTGAAATGCCCTTGGTCTGCAATGCCCTTCCCGCTGTGTTCCTGGTTCCAGCTCAGCGTGGCTTCGCTGTCATCCACGTGTAACTCCTGTGAGTGGCCATGAAGTTCCAGAGTCAGAAAATAATGCAAATACAACCTAATCCAGTGATTAAAACTCACTTTTACACCAAAAACCTTTTCTTCAAGCAAACTGTTACACGGAGACCCAAAATGTCAAGCAGAAAAAAGGGTTGAGTGGGGTCCCCTACTCAAGACTCCCATGGCCAAGGCATCAGTCCCTCCAAGAGAGTCCGTCCCTGATGCCCTCGGAGCCCCGGGAAGCTCCCTGCAAAACTCCAGCCCCCACAGCCTCGCTGACCAGTGGGGACACTGGGAGGGAGACAACGGGGCAATGGGCACAAAGCCAGCAAACTGGAGGTGCATTAGAGTCTGGGGGTCCTTCCCTCCTCTCAAGAGGGGGCGCTGTGAGGGGCTGGGTCTGCCTTCCCAAAGGGCATGAGTCCCAGCCCCTACTGGGCTTTCTTCCAAATACCCCTGGCACTTCCACGTGGGAATTCCTTCCCAGCATTTCTTAGAGAATTCGATGGTTTCCCAAATCCCAAGTCTCAGGAAAATTCAGTTGAGAAACTGGGAAACTGGGGAACAGAGTTACAATTTTCCTGGAGGAATTGAAGTTTAACAGTCATCATAGAGATGGTACTTATTTAAAGTAACCCAATGACATCGAGAGCAAGAGCCGGAGAGATTTGAACATGGAGGTCAAAGTTAAGATTGGCATGTTGGGGGATCCGGGAGGGAGGACGCAGGAAAGAAGAGGTCACGGTCCATCCGACTGAAGCCTCTGCCATGGTCAGGGCCCCGTCTGCTGCTAAGTAAATGTTAGTGAGCTTGTATATACTGCCTGTTTTACATAAATCATATTGATGTTTCAAGAAATGTTTTGGAAGTAAAGTAAGTCTTTAAACTGGCAATTTCGACTTGCTGGGAGAGGTGAATCTGATGTTATTTCAACAATAACATTCACAGACACTGCCCAGAGTTTGAGTCATTGCTACAGGCTGTAGCTCTTTACCAATGACCTAACAAAAGAAACACTAACTGAAAATATGTAAATGCCATGGAACACTGGGAGACAAAACCAGAAACATTCACTAATTTGAATATAAAATCTAAGCTAGTAGAAGCAATAATATTGTAACAGAAACCAAAGTCAGAACGAGCGCACATACATGCCCATCGTTAGAAAGCAAAGTGAGCTCAGCCGTGGCCCGAAGGCTCAGCTGGTGGGAGAGCCACCCCTCACGTCTGAAGGCTGCGTGTTCCATCCCCGACTGGGACACATATGTAGGCAATCAACTGAACACTTCAAGTTTGTCTCCTACATCAATGTTTCCCTCTCTTTCTCTCAAATCAGTAAACATAGGATCAATTGAAGTTTCTAAAAAATGCAGTAAAATAAAATATGCTCACTCTTGTCTACCATAAACAAAAAGTCAACTACATATTCCCTCCACAAGGAGGATTTGTTTGGGGAAAAGTAAGCATGGCAACCTGGCGCTTGCAGAGATGACATTTACACACAGAGAGCAAGAAGAAGCAGGGAGCTGCTTTACAAGGGGAAGAACAGTTCCCCAGAGAGCTCTCTGGTCCACCTGCTCTTCTCCCTGTAGCACTTCCACCACCCTCAGAGGATGTGACAACTCCTTCCACGGGGACCCTGACTCCTGTCCTGGCTGAGGCCTCTCTCTAGGATTTTGACACTTCTGCCTACATCCATTGGGCAGCTGAGAAAAGCCCAAGTCATCATTGCCCTCGACTTCCTGTTGCATTCCCAGACTACTTCCATTAATAGAAATATCACATTGCCAACTGTATAGCCAAAGAGCATTCTGTGGAACTCTGCCCTGTGACTTCCTGATTTTCCTCCCCTTATAAACACAAGTGCAGGGCTGGGGTCCCAGGGAGTCAGGAGCAGAGAGCCTGGGGCACTCAGGCCAGCTCTGCCCGCACACCTGGAAGATGAAGGTCTCCGCAGCTGCCCTCCTCTTCCTCATCCTTGCTGCTGCCCTTGGACCCCCGGCCCATGGATACCCCGGTAGTGGATCCCCACCCCAGGATGCTGGTAAGTTCAGTGGGTCTTTCGCCCTGGTGGCCAGTTCGGTGATGAACTGAAGTCCAGGGAGGAGACACAGAGGGCCTTGGAGGTGAATTTGGCACTTGCTTAAAAGCAGCCGCAGGAGGGTGTGGACCTTTCCCTGGGGCCTTTGGTCCCTGGGAAAAGTGTGCACAGATGACTTGGGAAACAATTCCCTTCCCTTTTCATGGCCAGAATTACATGATACCTACTCTTACCTGATATGGGACCATTATGTGCTTGAGCAAAAGAGCTGTAGCAAATGGTTAACTTGGGAAAAGAAGCATATTTTCGTCCAGTGTTGAACCAGGATACCCCATGCACTGCACAATCATCAGTTTGAAGAGGAGATGGGACCCCCTGGGCTAGTGACTCACCCAAGTCCCCCTAACCATTCTACTGACTTACTAACAAATGAGTATCTAACACTGCCTTGTACAATCTGCCCTGTCCCAGCAGAAACTACTCTATTGTCTTATAGGTATTAATACACTGAGTCCTCCTAACAACCCTGTGGAATAGACTACCAGCAACTGCCATGGTTTTGAGCATTATTTTTTTAAGATTTTATTTACTTACTTCTAGAGAAAGAGGAAGGAAAGGAGAAAGAAAGGGAGAGAAATATCAATGTGTGGTAGCCACTCAAGTGCCCAATACTGAGGACCTGGCCCACAACCCAGGAATGTGCCCTGACTGGGAATCCAACCCTCAGCCCCTCGGTTTGCAGGTTCATGCTCAATGCACTGAGCTACACCAGCCAGAGTGGTTTTGTATATAATTATTTGTCTCAATTTACACACGAGGAACTGAGGCACAGAGGCCTTAGATAACTTGCTGAGATCCCACAGCCGGGTAGCAGTGGACTTAGGGTATGATCTAGCTAGGAAGCTATAACTAAAGAAAAAACAAGTCCATGTAAGACAGTATTTTGCCAGCCCCACACGCATCATAACAAGCACACTGGAGGGTACGCATGTGCCTCAGTAAACATAACTCATATGTAACTGCACTAGAAATGAGCCAACAGTTCCGTGCATTTGCCTAACTAGCATAATGCAGCCCTGCAATCCCTTGCCCAGAACACGGGGGCTACGTGCACTTTGCAATGTAGAGTCTTTCGAGTTGGAAAGAGGGATACAATATCACTGGAACTCCACTTCTGGATGCACCCCCAAAAGAAGTGGAAGCAGGTACCTGGGCAGTGCCTGCACACCCATGCTAACAGTCCCATCATTTCTATCACACCATGGGGGGAAGGCACCCCAAGTATCCATCCACAAATGAATGGATTCAAAGTGGGGGATACATTGTACTCACAGTAGAATATTATTCAGCCGAAAAGGACAGAAACTGGGACACATGCTACCACACGGAGGAACGGTGAGCACAGGTCTGCACCCGACGTTATGATCAGTGAGATCAGCCAGTAACGAAGGGTGGACACTGTCTGATTCCGCTGACAGGAGGCGCTTAAAGCAGCTGAGTCAGAGACACAGAGAGTAGAATGGCGGTGGCCGGGGGCTGGGGGACGGGGGTGTGGAGTCACCATCTAGTGGGATCAGAGGTGCAATTTTATAAGACGCATAAAGCCCCGTGGACAGTCTGTGGTTAGAGCTGTACAATATGGGAATGTCCTTCATGCTCCCAAACTGTGCATTGGGAAAGGGTTAACGTTTGGTGACTCTGGTCTACAGTGCACAGCTTCTGTTCTTCCTCTGAGCCTGAAAGAATCCTGACTGTTCTGGCTTTGCTGGCATTTCCCCCTTGTCCTATCTGATGGGCGAGCCCCTCACAGTCCCCCCCAGAACTCTTTGCCATTCATTCCCCTGATAACTACGGGGGTGATGAGAGTGTGTTCACAGTTGTGAGTGCGTGAAACACAGAGTTTATTCTTGTATTGTTATTTCTTAATTACTGTACTATTTTCCACACAAACCCCTGTACACCCACTTCTGCCCCACCCTGCATGTACTGGGTGGGTCTAGATCCCTGTAGGGCACGGAGTCGGAGCTCCAGGACAGAAAATAAAGGTCAAAATTGTACATTTTATATTATGTATACTTTAACACATGTTCAGAAAATAAAAATATTTTTCTTTTTATTTTATTTTTTTATTTTAATCATTGTTCAAATACAGTTTTCTCCCTTTTTACTCCCAATCCAGTCCCCCCCTCCCACCCTCCCCACTTCCCTCCCATTACCACCCTCCCCCTTAGTTTATGACCATGTGTCCTTTAAGTTTGTTCCTGTGAACCCTTCCCACTGTCCCCTTAAATTCCCTCTTCTCTCCCCTCCGGTCACCATCAGCCTGTCCTCTATTTCAGTGTCTTTGGTTATATTTTTGCTTGTTTCTTTGTTTTGTTGTTTAGGTTCCTGTTAAAGGTGAGATCATATGGTATTTGTCTTTGACTGACTGCCTTGTTTCGAGTAGCATAATGCTTTCCAGCTCCATCCACGCTGTTGCAAAGGGTAGGAGCTCCTTCTTTCTTTCTGCTGCATAGAATTCCATTGTGTAAATGGACCATAGTTTTTTGATCCATTCATTTACTGATGGGCATCTTGGTTGCTTCCAGCATCTAGCTATTGTAAATTGTGCTGCTATGAACATTGGGATGCATAGGTTCTTTTGGATTGGTGTTTTAGTGTTCTTAGGACAGAGTCCCAGCAGTGGAATTGCTGGGTCAAAAGGCAGATCCATTTTCAGTTTTCTGAGGAAGTTCCACACTGCTTTTCCATAGTGGTTGTACCAGTCTGCAGTCCCACCAACAGTGCACTAGGGTCCCCTTTTCTCCACAACCTCTCCAACACTTGTTGTTTGTTGCTTTGTTTATGATGGCCATTCTGACTGGTGTGAAGTGCTATCTCACTGTGGTTTTAATTTGCATCTCTCTGATAGCTAGCGATATTGAACATCGTTTAATGTGTCTTTGGATTTTCTGTATGTCCTCCTTGGAGAAGTGTCTGTTCAAGTCCTTTGCCCACTTTTTAATTGGATTCCTTGTCTTCTTAGAGTGCAGTCATGTAAGTTCTCTATATATTTTGGAGATTAGACCCTTGTCTGAGGTATCATTGGCAAATATGTTTTCCCATACAGTTGTTTCTCTTTTAATTTTGATACTGTTTTCTTTAGCTGTGCAGAAGCTTTTAATTTTGATGAGGTCCCATTTGTTTATTCTTTCCTTTATGTCCCTTGCTCTAGGAGACACGTCAGTAAAAAAGTTTCTTCGTGAAATATCTGAGATTTTCCCACCTACATTCTCCTCTAGGACTTTAATGGTGTCACGTTTTATATTTAAGTCTTTTACCCACCTTGAATTTATTTTTGTATATGGTGTAAGTTGGTGCTCAAGTTTCATTTTTTTGCACGTGGCTGTCCAGTTCTCCCAACACCATTTGTTGAAGAGGCTATTTTTATTCCATTTAATGTTGCTGCCTCCTTTGTCAAATAAATAAAAATATGTTTAAGAGTTAACAAATAGCTGGACATTCCTAACAGTCCTGGCAGACTCTGGGAAGCATACTTGAATCAAACAGTAACGTTTCTGCAGCAAACACAACAAATCTTCCTACTAATGGGACAAAGGCTATAAATAGTCTCACTTAGTCTCACTTCACTCTGGCTGACACTGTGCCACCAAATCACTTAAAGAAACATCTTTCCGTCTCCAGAGCCCAGTGGGTTCCAGAAATGTGCAGAAAGCATGTTGTGGACTATGTCACGTGGTGTGGCTGTGCGACTGATTTATTCAGGTGGATTTGCAGTTTGCTTTTGTATTTAAAGTCAATAGAAGAAAAAGGGAGTCAATAGAACATTTTCATGGCTCAAATATTTTCAGAAGTTCCCTGAAAAATCTCAGCGCACCAATGAGACAACAGGCCAGGAGGCAGGCCCAGAACCCGGACGGGCACCCCGTGTCCAGCAGCAATGCCTCCCCACCCGGGGGCTGGGCTGGGGTGACACAGGCAGAGATACCGACACAGCGCTGCCTCCCAGTGATTCCTCTTCCCTCCTGTCTCTTTCTCCCAATAGATTTGGGTATGCAGATACATGACATGAATCAATCTGATTGGAGCCACCTGACTGTTTTAAGAAGCTTTGGAGGTAAATGTTTCCGGGTGGCATGTATCTAAAAGCAGCTGGTGCATACAGATGTGCTCAGTGGCTTCAGTCCTCCTCCTTTACAGGACATGGGGAAAGGGGGAGGGGACATCTCCAAGGGAGACCAGGGTGCACTGGGGGTCCCTCCCCATACCTGAGCTCTCTCCCACCTGGCTGTCCTGCAGTCTGCTGACCTTGGGGAGGTGGCGCTCTCTGACGCCTCCTGCAGCATCAGACCTTCCACTCCTGGGAGGAGTGGTCCTGGCCCTGCCTGGGTGCACAGCTCAGCCCTGGGTGGGGGAGCAAGGAGATGGCAGCAGGTGCTGCAGAGGAGGAAATCACCCCTTTATAGTTCTTCCCCTTCACACCCTCCCTCATACTTTGGAGACAAGGGGGAAAGGATGTAGTTTTCCTCAAAAAGAGACTCATTTCTTACGTGGACCTTTCCCTAGCGACAGGCGTGCACCGTCCCAGTGACTGCTGCCCCTCCTACACCCCCCGAAATATCCGATGTGGAAACATGGAGAGTTTTTACAAAACAAGCAGTGCATGCTCCCAGCCTGCTGTAATGTAAGTGCCAAGCTTATGAGCCATGTCTTGGGGTGGTGATGGGATGACAGAGGGAGGTGCAGAAAATTCTCCCCCCTCCGGATGCGTGTGGCCTCGTTAGAATGCCACAGAGCATCAGACACGAGATGCCCCCAGGGAAGAGGGAGGCCAGGGGACGGGAGGGGAGAGCAGGAGCAAGGCTGCCCCAGAAAGCTCCCCTGGGTCACTGAGGGGGTGTCAGAGGCAGGGTCTCCCAGAGGACACCCCCTGAGACCCTGCAGCAGAGAAAGGAGGAACAGTGGGGCTGAGTGGGGAACCCCAGGGGCCAAGAGGATGGGGCTCCCCATCCTTATGTGCAGAACCCTCCTCACTGTATAATTGTTCTCTGCCTTGCTCCTCAGCTTCTTAACCAAGAGCAGGAAAAAGGTCTGTACCAACCCCACCAATGAGAGAGTTCAGGAATGCATGATGAAGCTGGAGTCAAAAAACACACTGGGAAATGTGTCGGTTGATGAGAAGCTGCACTAGATGCCACACACCCGCCTCCACTCTCTCACCTTCTGGGAGTTTCCTGGGTTTCCTGGCCTGAATTCTTTTGTCAAAAGCAACAATTATTGTACTCTTCTCTGCAAAAACTGTGCACCAGTAAAAAGTATCCAATTTAACTTCACTTAAACTTTAGGAGGAATAAGAAATGCAGAAATTGCGAAACTTTGGATTTGTGCTTTTTTTGAAAACGAGACATCATGGAATAGTTTTTTAAGAAGGTAAAAACATGACTCATTCGAGTACAGATGGAGTACGTGTCACAGATGCACTGAACCCACTAATGAGGGAACCATGAAACTGCTTCCATGATTATCTGGGGATTAAAGATTTACACAGTTAGTTGGGAATGGCATTCTGCAACTTAGAGAAAAACTGAGTAATACCCAAGATTGCAATATAACTGTCACTTCTGGATTGTCTTTTCTACTGGGAAAAAAAAAACACTTGCATCTGCTCCAGACAAAAATTGCTAAGTTCACAGGGAATCTCAGAAAGTCTGGGGCCTGATCCAGAGCAAACAGAACAGCAATCAGAAATGCATTTCCCAAGGGCGGGTAAATTGCTTCCCAGATAAGGCAAAGTTAAAGGAGTTCATCATCACCAAGCCCTCATTCTATGAACTGTTAAAGGGACTTATTTAAGAAAAGACGGACATCAACACTATGAAAAATGACAACAATCTCACAGCTATCAACAACTGAACCTAAAAAAAAAAACAAAAACAAACTAAGCAAGTAACTAGAACAAGAAGAGAATCACAGAAATAAAGATGACATGGAGGGTTGTCAGTGGGGAGGCGGAGGGGGAGAATGGCCGGGAACCTACAGGGAATAAGAAGCCTCAATGGCAGGTGCAAAACACGGGGAGGTTAAGAAAAGTATAGGAAACTGAGAAGCCAAAGAAGTTACATGTAGGACCCACGGACCTAGACTAAGGTGGAAGGGGATGCTGTTGGGAGGTAGATGCAGGACAGAGGGGGAGGAAGGGAAGAGCAAGTGGGAGAACAGTCACAGCACACTCATTAAAATGTACTGAAGAGAAAGTGCCTCTCCCCACAGGTGTAAGGAGTCCCGGGGTGGGCCTTCTAGCCAGCGCTCCAAAGCAATTGAAAGGCACCCAGTCACCCTGATGCCTTCTTTCCGGTGGAATGTTTTTTCTTAAGAGATATAACTTCCCAAAAAGATGTCTTCTTGAAAGTTAAAGAACATTAAGAAAAACATTTATAGTTGGAGTTTATATCCTATTAAAGCCTATATAATTAGTAAATCTTGGTCAGTGTCTCTCTCATAAACCCAGAAGAAAGCACCAGATTCCAAACAACAAAGCTTTTTTAATTAAAAAAAAAAAAACGTTTAAAACCTACGCTTATTTTTTGGGGTGCCTGCCCATAAGAAATCAATAGCGAAGAAACTGATCATTAACCAGTGAGTCAAGCTGGAGTTACTCTAACGCTGAGAGGGGAAACACAAATTCACAGTGTACCCCGTCCATCCTATTAAAACAGCTGATCTTGGACGGTTTGGCTACAGCGGAGAAAAGTTTCTTTTACTCCGTCACTTGGGAGTGGAAGGATGGGCAGGAAGCCGGTGGGGATAAAGGCTTACACACAGGTGTGTACAACTGCAACAACCAATCCAGGTGATTCTGACGCAGGTGGCCCCAGGGCCTCACCTGGACACACCCCTTTAGCAGGTCCGGGAACACTGATTGGCCCGCTGGCTGGCACAGCTGCGAAGGGGAAGAGCACCTCAGTGTGTGTGACCTTCCTGGCCGCCTTTCCCTTTCCCGGCCTCAGTGGAAGTCCGCAACTCCTCCTTTGTGACTGCGGACTCTGAGCACAGGGGCCTGGCTGTGGCAGGGGAAGAAGGAGGGGAGGAACTGATGCAGCCTTTCACTGAGATGATCAGAGAGTCCCATTTCTCTGGGTAGGGGGCGGGGCTTCCTGCCCCAGACCCGAGTTATCCAGGGCCCCGCCCAGTTCTCCCCCTGGGGCACCGCCCCCCCACCACCCGCCTCTGGAGGATCCCCACCCCAGATTTCCTTCTGGAAGGGGACAGCTGTGCTGTGGGGTCGTCCTGGGGCCACCCTGCTCCTCACGTCCTGAAGTGGGGGCTGGCTGGGTCGTAGCTTCTCCCCACCCCCACCGACTCCGAGGGTTGTGCTACCCAGGATCCTGCGGGGATAAACGCCTTTTCAATCACCTTCTCCTTCCCCTGTGTGAGGGTGTAAGGATTTTCCGCCTCCTGGGGTTTTGCCACCAAGCCCATGCGTGTCCTTTATACAGAACACAAATTTCTCACCTCATATCCAGCCAATACCATCTTTTCTGATCCCCTACTGCTACTATGAATGCATTTTTGTTTTCGTATTTATTCTGTCATCGTGTCGGGATTTGGGGAGAGGAAAAAGCAGACACAGATGCTCAGGGTTCTGGTCTCCATTGGGACTCAGCTTCGGTCTTCTCTGGGGCTCTCAGCGCTGTCTGTGTGCGTCCCGGGGAATGCAGGGTGTGGAGTCGGCCCCAGCCCACAGAGCCCTGGCTTACACGACTGAGTGACGGCCACAGCAGCTTCTCGGCAGTGATTTGGTTTCAGAGCCTTGGCGACAATGGTCGAGAGTTGTTGCACTGAAACCGCACTGGACCTCAGGGGAATGGGTGCGTGTGGCCTCCCTGGGTCCTCGGCTGGCCAGGCGGTCGGCTGGGCAGAATGAAATGAGGGCACCGAGCACCTCAGCTCTGCGTGGTAGAGCCAGGCGTTTGCTGGTCAAGGATTTGGGTTGTGACAGCGGCAGCCGAGCAGAAATAAAGGGTGGGGACCAGGACCCACCTTGCTGACCAAGCATCTGTCAATCAAGGTCTTGGAGGACATGAGGGCAGGTTGGGTCTGAGTTCACTGCCCAAGACTCGGGGACTCTGTTTCCCCACTTCCTCCAAAACAGCATGTGCTCTCTCACTTCCCTGTTTCTGCCATCCCTCTGGCGGAAACGCCCCTCCTCTCAATTCTGAGCAAACCCAACCCGCCCTTCATAGGTCAATTCCAGTGCCCCCTAAACCCTTCCCTCACGGCCCAGCCAGAGCACCCGCCTCCTTTCCTCTGGGACCCTGAACTGGATATTCACTGTCCCTCGGGGAATTACTGAGCGACTACTCTATGTCACACTTTGTGGGTGTTAGAAAAACCAGCAGATCCAGACCTACTAGGTTCCTGCCCTTCCAGAATATTTTGGTGTATAGAGAAGAATGAAAATAAGGTACGAGCCCTGGCTGGCATAGCTCAGTGGATTGAGCGCGGGCTGCGAACCAAAGCATCGCAGGTTCGATTCCCAGTCAGGGCACATGCCTAGGTTTCAGGCCATGGCCCCCAGCAACCGCACATCGATGTTTCTCTCTCTCTCTCTTTCTCCCTCCCTTCCCTCTCTAAAAAATAAATAAATAAAATCTTAAAAAAAAAAGAAAGAAAATAAGGTACGACATCTGCATGTAAGAGTCATCTCTAATTCATTACTGAATCTCCAAATAGCAACAGTGGATCACAGTGACGAAGCCTGGCCCTGACTTGGATAACTCGTGTCTCGGCCAGCCAGCCCCCCCCCCCCCCCGCTGGGGATAACCTGTGCTCACTGAGGTGACCTAGGCTTTGCAGCTCCTCATGGTGGAGTGGAAGCCACCAGCCTGTCCTCCTCGGAGGGTGAACGGCAGGAGGCAGGGTGATTGCTGATGGAGGAGGAGGAGGAGGTGAGGGGCCAGCTGTGGGTCCCTCCACAGCCACGTCTCCCCGTTCTTCAGGGCTACCTCCTCCTTCCCTCCTGCTTCCTCCCTTCGGGTGTCCCCTTGAACTACGGCCCAGCTCCAGCTCCCTCACGCTCTCTCCTTGGGAGGGCCTGCCCAGCCCACGGGGTGCGGCTGCACCCACGCCTCCCACGCCGTCCTGTGCCAGCGGATCACACGCGACTATGACCCAGCGGCCGGTGCTCCTAGCCTAGAGTTGTGTGGGTGCCCCTCACACACCACACCGGGGCACGGGATGGGCAGAATGCAGAATGGGACTCCCCAGGGGGCCTCTCAGGTGTGTTGACATGGGGAGAGGAAGTTGGGGGACAACCTAAGGGCCTTCTGGCCACTCTGGGGCCTTCTGGGGGCCGGAGCTGGCCCTGTGGCTGGGGAGGCATTAAGTGTGTGGCGGGGAAGAGAAGGCGGAAGGGTGCTTCCTGGGTGGAGACAGGGAGAACAGGTGGGTTCAGGGGCCCTGAGGGCTGAAGTGTCTGTCTCAGAACGGAAGCTGGCCCTGGGCTGCCTCCAGGCCAGGCGAGGGGTTTGTGAGGGAGGGAGGAAGGACAAGCTCTCCTTCCTAGCTGCCCAGCCTGTGGTGTGTAATCCTTCTCCCCCTCTTTCCATAGCTTCCTCGCCAAAAAGGGCTGTTCCGTCGGTGCTGACCCCAGCGATGGCCTACATCCAGGAGCTGGGGTAGATCTGAGTGACCCAGAAGTGGTGGGGAAGGACACAGCCCGGAGTCTTAAAGAGAAAGACCAAGCCTCCCCCCACCTCCCCCCAAAGCTTCCTCCCAGCTGCCAGCTGAGCCACACCTCCTGGGAGCTGCCCCGCCTGGAATGGAAGGTCAGTGGTGTCCTCCCGCCCTCATTCATTTCTCCTAAAGCCACCCACTGGCCCTGAGACATTGCTGAGCCCAGCCCAGGGGCACCCTCAGCACCCAACCTTGCTCTGCAGAAGGTTGGCCAGAGTCTGCTGCAAAGAAATGGGCCAGGCCTATGAAGCGAGTAGTGGGAAGCTGAGCAGAAAGCGAGAAAGAGTCCTGGCCAGTGTACCTCAGTGGATTGAGGGCAACCCTGCGAACCAAAGGGTCACTGGTTCGATTCCCCAGTCAGGACACATGCCTGGGTTGTGGGCCAGGTCCCCCACAGAGGACACTCGAAAGGCAACCACACATGGATGTTTCTCTCCCTCTCTTTCTCCCTCCGTTCTCCTCTTACTAAAAATAAATAAAGCAAATCGTTTAAAAAATTAAAGAAAAGAAAGCGATAAAGACACTCGGTGCGGAGGCCACCTTTGCACAATAAGTAATCACGATAATAACAGACACCATTTTTTTCAGTGTCTTCTATGTGCATTGTTTTACTGAGCCTTTACAAGTGTAGAGCTAAGAATGATCACCTCGTTTGGCAGGTAGATCTTCACAAAGGCCTCTCCGTAGCAAACGCCATAGTCCTTTTCTCTGCGCGGCGCCCAGGGCCTCTGTTCACTGCTTCCCGGGACAGGGATGATTCATGGACACATTCTCCGCACCCCTTCCCCATCCACGTACATGTATCAGGTTGTACTGCATTGTTTCACTCATTTTTGTGCCCCCCACAGAGCCTAGCAGAAAGCCTAGGCCATACTAGGTGCTCGGGAAAGGGATGGATGGATGAATAATGCATGGATGAGTGGGTGGAAGGAAGGAAGGAAGGAAGGAAGGAAGGAAGAGGAGGTTTATGCCCCGAGAATGACACCCAGCTGTCCCCAGAGGCTCTGAGGCCCACGTTCAGGGTTCAAGGAGGCGCTCTACGTACTCGGAGTGAGAGCATGCGCGGAACGATGGCCACTCTTCCCTGGCCTCCAGCCGTCCACAGACAAGGGCAGAGAGGGGGTCCGCATGCGACGGGTACACCCAGACTTTCTCAGACCTCCTTGTGTCCTTAAACAGAGGTCAAGGGGGAACCCCACATACATACCCTCCTCACCCTCCTAAAAAGCTGCAGCTTCACGACGGCTGCCTTGAACCCACCAAGGCCAGTTGCACTGCATGTTATGTGCAGTCAGGCCAAAAGGCAAGCCCCACGAGGATCTCCGTATTACCGGTTCCGCCCCTGCCGCCTCCACTCTCGTCTCCTGAAACACTGCCCCGGGTCTCTAGAGCTCAGGGTCCATCAACAGCAAAATCCCGTGTACGTTCCATCTCTCCTCTGAAAGCTGCCTCCAACGTGGAGCGGGGTCCTGGGGCAGTCGGGAGAGAGAAGATGCGGGGTGGGGGAGGGGAGGGCGGGGGGAGGGGCGGGTCCGGCCTTAGCCAAAGGCAGCAGGCAGAAGGTGGAACGTGGGACGCGCGCAGACTGCCAGGCTCGCGGTGTTAGAGCGCCCTCTGCTGGCCATGGTGGCAGGTTGGAGACATCCACACGAAGGGCATTCGCGGCCATGGGACACCGAAAGCTGATTTAGAGTCCAAGGTCCGGAGAGATAAACGGGAACCGGCAAACGAGCCAAACACCCCAGCAGAAAACAAAAACACGAGGACCAGGCACACTGTCTCTTTGGAGTATGCGTAGCATAATCTGCGACACGAACGAGCCAATTCACACACGTGTCCTTGGACCGCGGGTGGGGGCGCCTCCTTTGCAGACCACGAAACCCTACCCTTGCCTCAGTCTGCGCTCTCCCTGACCCTCCCAAAGTCCGACCACCCGCGAGGGGGGGGACACACAGAGGTTGGCAGGTGACGCGGAGGAATCGCGTGGAGCCGGCTTCCAGCGCCGCCCGTCAGCCTGCGACCCGTGTGGCCTTGGGCAACTCACCGAAGTGCCTTCTCTAGGCCTCAGTGGCCTCACTTGTGAAACAGGAGTAATCGTCTACTTCACAACGCGAGGGGTCAGTGAAACAGGACACGCGGGGTGGCTGACACACAGCACAGTTCGCCGCCGGTTCCCTGCGCACGAGGAACTCAAATCGCGCCGAATCCCGCTTCGCGCCAGGCCCCGCCCCCCGCGGCCTTCCGGTGCAGCGACCGTGCATTGATTGCAGAGAGAGGCCCGTTTCTCCTCTCTCCCCCACCTACTCTGAAGGGGTCAGAGTCCAGAGAGCTGAGAGGTCAGAGAGGGAACGACCAGCAGAAAGAAGCACATCTTCGCGCAGCCCTCCCCTGAGGCTGCACTGCCCCACTAGGGGGGATGAAGGCCTCCACGGCTGCCCTCTTCCTCCTCATCCTCACCCTCACCATCACTTCTGTTTCTCCCAGCCAGACGAGTGAGTCCGCCTGTCCCTTAGAGGGCAACGATGAGAAAGGGGAACGGGCCAGCTGGCGGCGGGGTGACACTGGAGAGAGCTTTCAGACCTCTGTCCTCCCCCCTAGGGGCCTCTCCCCTCGTGCAACTTAGCTGCTGTCTTTAAACTCTGCCCCTTTGTAAGTAGAGCTGGGCTGCAGTCCGGATCCTTCTGGGGTTGGGCAGCTCCGGGGAGCTGGGTCAAGGTTACGCTGGAGGTCCCAAGGACGGAGCCCTTAGGAAGAGGGACCGAGGAGGTAGCAGAAGAGACAACAATAAACGCCTGCGGTGAACAGGCAGGCAAGGCAGGTGGGTGGGGACAGGCTGGCCTCTGGCAGAGCAGGACCCCGCGTGCTGGGGGGCAGGCTGAAGCGCTGCTGGGGCTGCTGAGCTCCGGGGTGCGGAGCCTGAACCCAGACGCGCGTTCCTGGTACTGTGCGGCCCCATGGCTGGGACTATCGTGCGGCCAAAAGGAGTCCCAATGGGATGCCCGAGTGTGCCATTTGGGGTTTCCTGACCCCCGTCTCCACCCCCCAGCCTAGACCCAAATCAAGCCTGCTGGAAAGAGCAGAGGTCGGCAGGTTTTAGCGCTGCAGGGTGCTTGGGGGCTGTGGAGAGGGAGGGTCACTTTGCCCGCTCCCTGCCCCGGCCGCTACCATCACTTCGGAGGACCTGGTGACAGGGAAGGGACCAAGTCGCTCTGTTCTTCCACATACCTGCCCACCACTGCCCCAGCCCTTCCTGCCTGCCTACGGCCACCCCTGGCATGCAGCCAAGCCTGCCTCTGCCCGTGTAAATATTTGGGGGAGCAAGGGTCACTCACACTCTCAGGATGCCCCGGTCTTTGTCAACTTTGCTTCGAGAACCAAGGACACGAGTGTCACTGTGTGCAGAGGTGCATGTGGTGGGTGGGAGGGGGCCACAGTACCCTTTGGGGGGGCCAAGCAGGCCCGTGCCATGGGTTCAGGCCTCAAGAAAGAGAAAATGGCCCACCCAAAACATGGATCGGCTGGCTGCTGCTGCTGCTCCTGAGAGGTTCCGAGCTCCGCCGCCGGCTGCAGCCAGTCCCTGCTAACGGACTGCACGGCCGTCACAGGGGTGGGGCGCAGCGGGTGGGAGAGGGAGGTCACGGGCTCCCTCTCTGCCTCCCTCGCTCAGCGTTCAGTGTGATTCCTGCAGAAATGGTTGAGGCGGTGAACGTTTCGCACACCTGCTGCATGAAGTACCAGGAGAGAGTACTGCCGAGGAAACTGGTGGCGGGGTACAGAAAGGCCCTCAACTGTCACCTGCCGGCCATCATGTAAGCGTCCCTACAGATACCTCTGCAGGGCGGGAAGGAGTGCTCAGAACCAAGAAGTCTCCACACTGGACAGAGGAGAGTTGCGGTGAAGGGCTGTGAACCTCACAGGACAGGCCTGGGTGTGATTCTTGATTTTCCTGCTTACAGCTGTGTGGCCCAGTACATGGTGCTGATAATGCAGCCCAGCCTGGCGGTCTAGACAGAGTGGGGAAGGAGCTGAAAAAAAGCGTTGATGAGGTCTAGAAGCCAGAGAGGGGGGCCCTCTGATAAAAGCAAGATCGGGGAGGCCTGGGTGAGCCCCGTGTGAGCTAGAAGTGGGGGGAGTGTGGACAGGCCCCTCCTACTCCATTGCCCCTGACAGTCTCATTTTGCCTCCACAGCTTCGTCACCAAGAAGCAGCGGGAGATCTGCGCCAATCCTAGCAGCGGGTGGGTTCAAGGTCACCTCAAGGACCCCAACCTGCCTTTGCTGCCCCCCCAGGAACGTGCCCGGATGAACCGGTTCGATCGTAGAAAGACCAGCGGCTCCACGCCCCATGACAACCAGGCCCCCGCGGGAGCCCCGGCTCAGGGGAGAAAGGGGTGACCCCATGAGAAGCGAGGGCAGCCCTGTGGTCTGAATGACACAGTCAGATTCAGAGAAATGAGCCAGTGATACAAAAAATAATAAAAGTATTTGAAACAGTTTCTCAGTCTCTGGAGGGAATGCTGGTGTGAAGGGAGGGGAGCAGACATACATCCTTGTCACACAGAAAGACACCTTTCCCGTCCTGCTAACCCCCACCTCACACCAACACAACAGCCGTTCTTTTTTATTTTATTGTAATCATTGTTCAAGTACAGTTTTCTCCCTTTTATTCCCAATCCAGCCCACCCTCCCAACCCTCCCCACCTCCCTCCCATTACCACCCTCCCCCTAGTTTTTGTCCATGTGTCCTTTAAGTTTGTTCCCATAAACCCTTCCCAATGTCCCCTGAAATTCCCTCTTCTCTCCCCTCCGGTCACCATCAGCCTGTCCTCTATTTCAGTGTCTTTGGTTATATTTTGTTTCTTTGTTTTGTTGTTTAGGTTCCTGTTAAAGGTGAGATCATATGGTATTTGTCTTTCACTGACTGGCTTGTTTCACTTAGCATAATGCTCTCCAGCTCCATCCATGCTGTTGCAAAGGGTAGGAGCTCCTTCTTTCTTTCTGCTGCATAGAGTTCCATTGTGTAAATGTACCATAGTTTTTTGATCCATTCATTTACTGATGGGCATCTAGGTTGCTTCCAGCACTTGGCTATTGTAAATTGTGCTACTATGAACATTGGGATGCATAGGTTCTTTTGGATTGGTGTTTCAGGGTTCTTAGGATATAATCCCAGCAGTGGAATTGCTGGGTCAAAAGGCAGATCCATTTTGAATTTTCTGAGGAAGTTCCATGCTGCTTTCCATAGTGGTTGTACCAGTCTGCAGTCCCACCAACAGTGCACTAGGGTCCCCTTTTCTCCACAACCTCTCCAACACTTGTTGTTTGTTGCTTTGTTTATGATGGCCATTCTGACTGGTGTGAAGTGGTATCTCACTGTGGTTTTAATTTGCATCTCTCTGATAGCTAGTGATATTGAACATCGTTTCATGTGTCTTTGGATTTTCTGTATGTCCTCCTTGGAGAAGTGTCTGTTCAAGTCCTTTGCCCATTTTTTAATTGGGTTGCTTGTCTTCTTAGAGTGCAGTCGTGTAAATTCTTTATATATTTTGGAGATTAAACCCTTGTCTGAGGTATCATTGGCAAATATGTTTTCCCATACAGTTGTTTCTCTTTTAATTTTGATACTGTTTTCTTTAGCTGTGCAGAAGCTTTTAATTTTGATGAGGTCCCATTTGTTTATTCTTTCCTTTATGTCCCTTGCTCTAGGGGACAAGTCAGTAAAAAAAAAGTTTCTGCGTGAAACATCTAAGATTTTCCTACCTACGTTCTCACAACAGCCGTGAGAGCATAGGTAGGAGCGTCTGAGTATCCGCGTCCAGCGTCAGGCCAGCCAGACCATCTCTGGCCTCTGACTCACGCAGACGCCCATAGAACTCTCGACATCTCCTGTCCATCCTTACCTTATTTATAACTCTCTTTTTTTCTTCTGTTATTTATTTATTTTATTTTAACACACACCTTGGGGCAACATTTCAGAGCTCCTTCCCCTGTCTATGTCACCAGTTTGGCTCAAATGAACACTTACAAAACCCTAAAAAAAAAAAAAAACAGGTGTTGGGGGGTGGGTGAGGCAGAAGAGGGTATATGGAGGAAATAAACGGTGATGGGGAAAAAAGAAAAAGAAAAACCATAACTTTTTCTTAGTCAGACAGGAAATGATCTTTGTCCCTCTTGCTGAGGCTTTGCTAGGTCCCGGAAGATCTGGCCTGCCCCCAGGTCACCTGGGTACGGAGAGCGCAGACACAAAAGAAGCGTGAGAACCTCTAGCTCCTACACTGAGCTTTTCAGGGCAGGGAAAGGGCATTAGGCTAGGCTGGGGGTAAAAATCTGGGCCCAAACCCCAATCATTCAATAAAGAAAATTTCCCTTATTGTCTGCTTGATTCCTAACTCCCTGCCTCCTTTCTGCTTAGGGTGGGAGAAAAATAAAATTCAGTTTTTTCAGAAGCTTCTCAGCATTCCCCTGAGAATTCTGTCAGGGTGGGGCTTGGGGAGTTTGCAAGGCACCAAGGCCAGACAGACGTACTCCATGCCCCCTTCCTGCCAACCTTCTGCCTCCCGTTCAACAGCAGGAAGCTGACTCAGACAAGAGTCAACATGCCCCCAAAATGCTGTTGTGCAGACAAAACAAAAATCAGGCAATTAAAGATATATAATTAAAAGAAACAAATAAATTGGAAAAGTAATCATTCTGAACACTGGCCATGCAAGGACTTGGATTCTGATGAACAGACCCATAGCTCCCCCTTGTGGTCACCAGTGGTAACACATGCGCCTGCCACCCCACCCCCACCGAAGTTAATCTACCTGATGGCCACCTGCCCATAGCTGACCAAGCAGACTCTTTCTGGCAGGTGAAACCTGGACCGGAGAAACACGTCAGGTTGCTGTCAGGTTGCTGTCGGAGCAGCACCCCAAGGGAAGAGGCCTACGAGCTCTTGCCCTGAAGTCCCTGGAGCTGCCCTGTTTCCCGTCCCCACTCAAGGCGTGGAGGTTTAGCTAGTCTTTTTGTTCCATGAGATGCCCCAGCATTCTTCCCATTTTTTTCCCAATTCCTGAAGGGCCATGTTGGCGTTTCACCCCTCTGGAACAACTGTTTGTTGGTTTAGGTCAGTTTGGGTTTGTGCCTGGTAAACTATACTTACTATTTTTCAGTGTAAAATTGTAAGGGGACAGTTCAACAGCATCAGGTGCACTCACACAGCTGTGCAGCCAGCGCCGCCACCGTCTCCGGGGCCTGCCCAGCACCCAGAACTGGGACTCTGACCCCACTGAGCAAGAACATCCTACCCCCGGCCCCTGGAAACCACCGTCCCACGGCCCGTCTCTGTGACCTCTCCAGTTACCGCGTGCGAGTGGGACCACCCAGCGTGTGCCCTTCTGTACCTGGTGTGCCTCATTCAGGCTGTGTCTTTGAAGTCCATCTGTGTCACGTCATGACAAAGTCCCTTCCTTCCTGAAGCTGAACAACATTCCCTGGCCCGTTGTGCAAACCCATGCGTCCCCCCGTGGGAATCTTGGGAATCCCCCGCTGTGGTTTACAGTAGCCAGAGCCAACAGGTCGTGGTTGCTGTTCCTCATGCCAAAAGCACTTTAACTCACACACCAGTCACCATGCTGTCCAGGCAGGGGCTCGGGCAGGGAAGGACCTGAGACTCTGACCAGCGCTTTTCCTGCCCTGATCCCTCCACAGCGGGCCAGGGCCCCGAGCGCGTTAGTTCCCTCCTGGGACTCATTCCTGTGCCTCGATCCAGAAATTCCTTGCCCCACCCTTTCTCGCTCTCGAAACTGAGGGGTTACAGCTCACCTGTCAGGAATGACCGAATGGCTACCCAGTGCAATGTGGTCAGGTCCGGGCCTCTGCTTGCGGAGGCCGGAGTAAACAAGGAGGGCAGACAGGGCTTGGGCTGACGTAGGGGCCAGGACAAGTTCGACGGCACACCCAAGGCAGCAGGAAGTTTCAAAGTCCCTAGCCAGCACCAAGGTCAAAGGCAGGGAACCGTAGAATTCCCTGAAATAGAAGTACTTTTCTTAGGTGCATTCGGCTATTTTTAAAGAGGGCTATCCCTGTCCTTTCAAGGTAGACAGATCCCTGGTGAAAAAGAAAGTGGGGGAGGGAGAGAGAGAGAGAGAGAGAGAAAACCTCTTCCTTCGGACACACAGGTGTTTCCCAGCCCTGATCACTCTCAAGTGAAGACGACATCGCCCACATAACCACACACCCAAACAGCATCCATGACCTTCGGCCTGTGGAACACAGGTAATCACCTGGGGGGGGGTAGAACATAAGGGCTAGAATAGTGGGCTCTCCATGCCTCCGTCAGAGAAAAAGTTCGCTTCAGCTGGGTAAAGGCCACCCACAGCAACTGGGGAACTACTGGGAGGGGCAGGGAGGAAAGAAAGTGAGGACGCAGCTCTGGGGAGCACAAAGAGCTTCCTACCTGGCGTCCAGAGGTCTGTCCCCTTTCTGTGCAGCTGTCCAACCCACGGCGAGGATTTGGACCAGGTGATCAGATGTCCTGAGGCTAGATTTGACAGGTTTGTAAGAAATGTTGTTCAACCTTCAGAACAACCTTCCCAGGTGGGCCAGATGACCATGCATTTCCCCTGCGAGAAAGCACAGGTGTACGTGTGTGTGTGTGTGTGAGCCGCCATGGAGAGCCATCAGCGGCCCGCACTGTGGCATCTGGGGGACACAGCTGATGCTGCGGTTTAAAAGCATTGGCTCCAAACTCAGATCTAGGACAGATCTGGGCTGAAATCCCAACGCTGCCTCTCACCGTCACAGCAAAATGTTGTTCTTCTCTCGGCAGCTGGAAAAAGAATCCCTCTTCTGGAGGAAACAACTTTTGTTAAGAAAAGGTATCAGTCACTCCTGTTAGGACGGGAAACCACCCCCCAGGACATGGCTATAGGCAGGGGCCGAGACTTCAGGGTTGGTGGTGGTGGCAGCGCTCTCCAACCAACAAGAGGGACCGTTTTGCCCTTATGTGCCAGAGGAGGGGCAGAAAGGAGTTGGGGAATGGGCTAGAGGCCAGTAAGTGAGTGGCAGAACCTCCCTCCCCTCTGGAGCCCTCAAAAGGTACATCAATCATTCAGCTCCTGGAATACTTAACGTGAGTGGCTTGGGGCACAGCGACAGGGGAGCTAACCCCCCATTGAGGTTGCCAGAGCTGTGAGACAGGGCCAGCACCACCAGAGCGAGGAATCTGAGGGTGAGGGGCGTGAGGTTCAGTCCCTGGGGACTCACAGAAGTCTGGTGGGAGCTTTGGGTCCCCATGGACTATGGACTGGGGACCTGAGAAGACTCCCAGGTGGCTCTCAAGGTCTGGGGACAGGACTGTGTGGCCACTTCAGACAGGGGGGCCTCTTTCTCCCTCCTTTCTCCTCTCTGAAAATAAGTACATTTTTAAAATCTGGAAAAAAAAGATCTTTTCCTTTGCATTCACAACTTGGCTGTTTGGGATAGGAGGCCCGCTTTCTTGGCCCTCATCCTGCCTTCGTGGCAGAGCTGAACCACTCCTGGCTCCTGCTTTGAAGCGAGAGACGTGCAACCCTCCCTTCCACGCAGACCCTTAGGCGGTTACCTGTCGGCCCAATGTCAAGAGTGTTGGGTCTCAGGAGGCAGGGCGGTGCAGGGAGGGGAGACGACGAAGAATGACGCATCCACGGAGCAGTCAGAACACACACAGCATTTACGAGTTAAGTTTGTTGTTTTCTGGGTGCAGTTCACGGGGAGCCCAAAACTAGCACAATAGGAACGCCGGGACCACCCATCACAGGTCACCATAACAGATACCGTAATGATGAAAAAGAAGCTCTGAATGAAACGCTGCGACTCCAAAGTGTGCCGCTGGAAGGACGGCGCGGGGCCAGGGGGACGGGGGGCGGGCGGGGGCTTGCTCAGGGCCGAGCCGCCACACGTCCGTCCGTTTGTAAACTCCGAGCCACCTCTGCGAGGCGCAAGAAAGTGAAGTGCGACGCGAAGACCTACGCAGAGGCGACGCTGGGCTGGAGTGGATGTGGGTGCGGTCGGTAGCAATGGGGAAGGAGCGGGGAGCGCGAGGGAGGGGGTGGAGCCGGACGCTCTATCGGGCCCACGTTCGCTCACTCGGAAATGCTGGCGAGGTATCCAGTGGCCGTGCCCAGTGGGGGGCGCTGGCTCGGCGAGTCTGGAACGCAGGGAACAGTCCACTCTAGACAGAAAGCCGTGGGGCCAGGCAGGGTCCGCGGGGCAGAGGGCGCGATGATCGCGAGCGAGGGGCTCAGGGACGGTCGAACACGGAGACACAGAAGGACTCATAAACGCGCTGGAGGAGTGACAGGGAGACCGCCTGCGAGAAAACTGAGAGTGTGGTAGCCTGTGAGCCAAGACAAGAGAATACTTCAAGAACGAGAACGTAGTCAGAAGTGATGAGTGCGCCGGGAGATGAAGGAAGCATAGAGACATGGCCGCTGACCTGACCCGTAAGGCCATCGGGGACTTCGAGGAGAAGTCGCAGTGGGAAACGGCGAGAGACCCCCAGCCAGGGGGTCAGGGGGCAGAGTGAGAGCTGTGGGGGTGGGCACTAGGACTGTACACAGACAGCTCTTCTGAAAACTTTTTTTTGTGCAGAAAAGCGAGATTTAGGGCGAGAGCCAGAAGCGGTGCAGGTTTCCAGGCAGGATTTTTAAAGATGTGAGCACTGAGCACGTGTTGGTTGGTTGGTTGGTGTGTTGCCGTGCAAAGTGTTCAACCTCTCCCGGCCTCCGTGTCCTTGGCTGTAAAATGGAGACCGAGAGAGCCGCGGTTGCCGGTTACTAGGAGGATCCCACCAGTGAACACAGGTGACGTGCCCGGCACCTGGCGACACCAGAGACCCAGCCCTGACGGCCCCCCCTCCCAGAGAGAGAATGCTGCACCATGAGGAAGGGGTGGGGGAGGGGATGATGAGAATTACCGACGAGCAGAGAGCTGATGGTTATCAGCCAATTCTCGGGCAGGAAGGTACGAGGAAGGTCACAGGACCAGCCCTCCCTGCTGCGTCCCGACGATCACCCCTGCCCTGCAAGGCGAGTGGCCTCGGGGCCCACGGCGGAGCGACGTGCGGGCGGCAAGGGGTGTGGCCTAGACATGGACAAGAGCAAGTCTTTGCTCAGGCAGACAGCAGACTGGGGGGCCACGCCGAGCACAGCCCCACAGAACTTAGGGCAGGCGACACCCAAAGCCGGACTGACCAGCCACACTGGGCACATCCAGGGGACCACTCAGCATCTGGAAGCTGCAAGCTCCTGAAAAGCAGTGTCAAGAGCAAGGCCAGTTCTTGGTCATTAAGAAGTTTTGGAAACCACTCAGACTAGGACCTCATGCCTGAAATGAGACTGGAAACCCAATCCTGCAAAGTGCAGTCCATACTCCTTTGGTGGGTGGGTGGGTGGGGAGACACTAGGGAAAGACATAGGCTTCAAACTCAGGGCAAGATGGGACCCAGGTCCCCCCAGAACACTGGAGAACGAGGAACAGGAAGGCAAGACCAAGGTCACGCTAGGAGCCATGTCCTTTTAACTGGAACCCACAGCAAGAAGGACATGCAGAGCAGTCATCGCTGCTAGTGACTGAGCGCCGTTCACGTGCCAACGTGACTCGGTGACTTGGGCCCAGGGACCACTGACAGGGCATTAAATCCAGGGGCCAGCTTTGGAAAGGACTCTCAGCCCCCAATCCAGGCAGCCTTGATTTGCTCACCGAGGAGCACCTGAGCCTGCAGGTGCAAACCAGCAACCCCATGGGAGTGGGGTAACTGTCACTGCCCCTCAAACCAAGCCTCGTATTAGACTGTGACTTTGAATCTCTGGGTGGGGGTGGGGCTGCATCTATAATAAAAATATACAACAAAAACCTTCACGGCATCATCTCCGAATTACACTTGCAGATCATTCAGGTGTTGAGAAAGGTAATAACCTTCCTCGTCAAGATGGTGCCATTTAAACTCCAGTTGCATCCGTAGCACATTGTCTGGTATCTGGCAGGTAGATCTTCAGTTTAGATACAACCAGAGCCGAGAGTCAGCAGGCTCCCCTGGCGCTGTGGGAGCTTGGACACAGGATACATTAAAGTACAGCCAGCTGCTTCTCCCCGGTGCATTTCACTAAATCACAGGAAGTCTGCCCACAGAATTCCCATCAATCCAGCTTCTGGCCCAGGCCTGGCCTGTTCTGAAGGTGACACAGTGAGCTGTAAACACCACGTATCCTGACCGCTGGCACCAGAGGCGTTCCTGAAAAAGGAACGGCTTTTGTTTAGAGGAATACCTCGGAAAGTCGACTGAAGAGTGAATGGAAGACGGGAATTTTAGGTCACGGGTTAGAAGGGAGAAAAGAAACAAGGGGGAAAACTAAACTGTCCTGCACACACAGGGGACAGGAAGCCAAGAGAGAGGAAAGCGGAGAGATGGCTGCAAAACAAGCAAAAGGATCAGGCAACATGGGAGGAAACTGATCGGCAAAAAGAAATCCCAGGTGACGGGGACCAGAGGACGTCTAGGACCAGAGACCTCGTCTGGGACCAGAGACCTCTAATACCTCCCTCTCAGCGGCTCACATGGCTGCAGGCTGGGGTACAAGCCAGCCGTCTCCCTGACGTCTCCCTGAAACGTTCAGAGGAGTCTGGCGTGGCCCTGCCCCCGGCCGGCAGCGTCATGTACAGGAAAGAGTCAGGGCAGTAGAGGGAAGGGGCCCCACCCCGCGTTCGCCCTCACGGTGCACGGGGACAGCTCCGTGTCGGTCCCCATGGCCTTTCCCACACCCATCTGCAGAGGTCAGTCCCAGAGATGCACACAAAACCCACCACGCCTCCACCAAGGGCCAGGCCAAGTCGCTCCCCGAGTGTGCTCTTTACTGGGGTTGGCTGAGCTACAACAAAGAGAGACTCGGACAACCTACAGCTTTGTCCCTTCCCCCCACCGCTGGATAAAGGAAGCCCCGGCACTTTTAGGAGAAGAAAACTGGGCAGCAATCCACAAGGAGCAGAGGGGAGAAGTGGAGTGTAAGAAACCCCTGATGCCATTGTTCGAGCCTCTGGATCAAACCGGACCTGAAACCCAACACTTCCTATACTTTCCAGTTACGGGAGTCATTAAGTTTCCTTTTTGGTTAAGCTCAATTTAAATCAGAGTTCTGCTGCTTGCAACCAAAAATCAATAAGCCCCCCCGAGATGCCCGGGTGGAAGGAGCAGGATCCCCATGAGAGAGAAGGAGGCCGAGTATCAGAGTCCTGACCGGCAGCCCAGTAAACAGTGGCCCTTTGCTTTGCCAAGAGGACAGAGATGCAGCTGCGCTTGGAGCTGATGCAAGAGCAGATATGGAACAAGGCACTTGCCCTGTGGTTTCCCTTGGCTCTGGTCTGAACGGGCTCCCTTGACTCAATGCTGAGGTTGAATAACAATGAGACCTCCAGCTGCCCCACTCCTGGGCTCCAGCAGCCGCCTGCGGCTGGCAGGGCGGCTGCAGGGCTGGCAAGGTGCCCACCGGCTTCCCTTTCTTGCCTTACTGCCCGCGGGGTGGGGAAGGGAGTCAGAGGGAGTGGAGACCTTTTCCTCTCCAGCCAAGTTCCAGAATCCAACAAGCAATCATCGGTGAGCAAATCGCTCAGCCCCTCCCCGGCATCCAAGGTGGGTGGGCGTGGGCGGCAGTGGACTACTCTGAGACGGTCCCCCAGAGGTCCCCAGCAGGGGGGCCCATGGCCATGGCGAGATGCCCCCCCACCCCGCCCCCCCCCGCACCACCACCCCCACCCCGCCAGAGTCCTACAGTGGCTCTCTTCCCTTTTAGGTTTCATTTCTGTTTCCCTACAGAACTTCCAGGACCGCCTCCCAATATGCCACTCGCACTCAAATCTTTACGCACGGTCTGCGTGGGGGGACCCCAGCCTAAGAAAGGTGTGGGGGGTGGGAAAGGAAAGCCAAGAATGACCCCTAGGTGGTCGGCCTGCGTCATTTGAACTCAGGTAGCTGCATGTGCCATAGCCAAGCATGCCGCTGGGCTGGTGACAGAACACGCCAATGAATTATCCCGGCCACGCTATGTAGTGTAATAGTGTCGACCCCTGTCACCAGCAAGGAAGAGGGCTCGAAAAAGTGAAGGCATTTTTTTGGCTCAGGGTGAGAGAGCTGGTGCGTGGTGGGGCTGACCGGCGGCAGAAAGTGGGGGAGACAGAGTCCTCACTGCTTCGGCTGGGGTGCCCCCAGTGCGGGCCCAGCCCCCAGGACCGGCCCCTCCCCCACACTTCCTCAGAGCGGCGATGCTTCATGGGGTCGGTCACCACGTCACTGATGGAGAAAGTGGCCGTGAGCGAGAGAAAGAGGGGGGAGGAGAGCGAAAGGAACCCAAGTGGAGAGCGGGAGAGAATAATCGAAACAGTAACAGCTGTTTCCTACTGAGTCCGTGTGAGGCACCAGACACTGTGAAACTCTTTGCGCCATCTCGCTTAACCTTCCCAACCAGCCTTGAGCGAGGGGCTGTCCGGCCTGACCCCCACGTAGCGGAAGGGGGTGGGGGACAGATTCCGCAGGGCAGCGAGGAGAAAGTCCATCCAGCCTGACGCCCCAGCAGCCCGGCTCCAGCCCCCGCGCTGTTGGTCCGACGGGGCTGCCAGGTTTTCCATCTTTCCCTTTTCTTTCTCTTTCCTTCTCCCTCCCCCCACCCCCTTCTCTGTCTCCCCCTTCCCCTCTCCCTCTCTCTAACAAAACACTTCCACATCCTGCTTTCCGAGCATCTCCAGCCTGGTCCCTGGGGGGGTGGGGGCTGAGGCCTCCTCAGGAGGGTGGGAGCCGTCAGGGACCAGCTGTCAGGGACCAGCTGTCAGGCCTCAAGGGGTCCTGGCGGTCACGGTCCCCCGGGCTCTCAGGGGCACTGACAAAGGCTTTGAAGAGGAAGATGCCGTGGCCCGTGCGGCGCTGAGGGTAGAGCGCAGTCTGTCTGCAGTGGTTTTGTGACCGCAGGGCTGGGCGTACCTATAACACGGGGCGGGGGTGGTTCTTCACCAGGCATCTGTGTGTAGGTGTCAAAAATGCACACGTTACCACTTAAGTAAACACACAAAAAAAGTTGTTCTCTTTATGTTCAGTGACTGATTTCACACTGGAAAACCTCACACCCTCGGGGGTGTGGGGCGGGGCGGGGGGAGGGGAACCCTGGGACACCCTGCCGTCTGGAATAAAGCAGTGGCACTCCAGGGGACCTGCACCGCCATTGTGAAGTCCAGGCTCCCCGCTGGGGCTGTCTCTCACCTCCCAAGAAGGCTTCAGGGTGCAGGGGTCCCTTAAGGAGCCTTGTGGCTCTGGCTGGGGGTGAGGGACACCATCCTCAGCCCGCTGGCTCCAGCTGGTGTTGCATCAAGGCGTGGCTCATCTTGCCTTGCCTTTGACACCCTGACTGCCACCAGGCCACTGCTGGGGGGGGGGGGGAATTCACAGCGTGTTCTCCGGAGGTGGTCGGGGCCTGAGGTCTCTCCTGTGCTGCCTCTGCCCCACCCAGTTCTCAGTGACCTGGTTCTCAGCGCCCCCTCCTTCGTTGTTAAGCCACCCACTGGGAATTCTCTGACATGGGGTTGTCCAGGGCCCCCCCAGAATATCCAGAAAATCCCTCCCTCCCCCTATCTCAGAAACCGCAGCAGCCGAGACTTCCACCCCACACACACCCCCAGGGAGGGCTGCAGGCTCGGGCTGTGGCCTGGCGCCTGTTCCTGCAGCACCCAGCTTCCGAGAGCTCTCCGCCTCTGCGTGCACTGCTGCCCCCCACGTGGGTCAGGGCCCGCTTCCTTCTCCCCCCAAACCAGCACCGGTGCCAGCCCTTGGGAGTCAGCAGGGGTGTGCCAGAAACTAGGGTCTAAGGCAGAGAAATGCAGAGGAGAACCGGAGATCGGATATTTGCCTTCAGGAGCCGCTGGCCCGTCCCTGGCAGAAGAAATCCGTCTCTCCCCAGCCCAGTTTTCTCCCCAAGAGCTGGGGGCGCTGCATGTCTCCCCTCCTCTCCCTCACGGACCCCCCCCCCGCCTCGCACCCATGTAAACAGCTCCCGATGCCTCTCCTTTCTCTGCCCACAGTGTAGCCCTGTCTGGGCGACACAGGTGGGTGTGGGGTGAGGCAGGGCATCCTCGCTTTTACAACCAAACATGCCCACAAAGCACTTTTCCCCTAAGCCAAAGAGAAACCACTCCCTCCCGAAGAAGATTTCCACCCTCGTTTCAGACCAACCAGCTCCGTGCTGGCCAGCTCTGCTGGGACGCCTTTGGCCCGATTCACACGTGTCCTCCAGTCCTCACGGTGAGCAGCGATGGCCTGACGCACCCCGTGAGACCAACAAGGGAGCCGAGGTTCGGCACAGTCACACACACACACAGCACAGTCACGATCACGGTCACGGTCACAATCAACAGCCAGGCGAGAACTCACACCCGGTCTGCTTAGCGCCCACAGCCCCACCACTGCCCGCCCTGGGAGAAGCAGCTGGGCTCTGTGGCCGGGCGGGGGGGCGCACGCCTGGTTTTGGAAGAACCCCCCGTGGCAGGGAAGGCCATGAGCTATGGGGCCATCTATGGGGCCGGGACGTAAGAATCTCTGCTGCCAGGGGAGGCTGCTCCCAAGGCCCTGACTGGGCCAATGCCCCATCCTCATGGAGCTGCCTCCAGATCACCCGCTCCTTCCCAAGCCGGCCTCTTCCCTGAGGGCACCCCCGTGAACACCAGTGCCCAGTCCTGGCCTGCAAAGTGTCACCTTGGGGCAGACGGCAGACCTCACAGCTGCCATGGGGCAGCCGCAGACCCGGGGCTTCCCCGGGGCCATCTGAACCACACACACCCCTGGAGGGGCACCCGTTTCACCTCTGCTGGCTGAGGCCAGGGGACAGGCTGGAGGGGAGTGTGGGGGACCATCAGTGTCCAGCTGACCTGGGCCCAGTCCCAGCCACTGCTGTTCTTCCCGCCCTCACCATGAAGGGCCCCAGCAGAGTGGACCGGCTCCAGCGACCACGTGCGCATGGGCCAGGCATCACAGGCGGTGGCCTCGCCTCCTCTCCCCGGTGGCCTCGGTCCAGCAGCAGTCAGCGCATTTCGGAGATGGGGAAACCGCCCAGGGAGACCACGGCCATCGCGTGAGCTTTCACGGCTTCCACAGGGGACTCGGAAACTTGACCCGAACCTTGTGCAAGTCCAAAGCTGGGCTCTTTGCATTACCCAGCAGCGGCCGTCAGAGGAGACAGGATTCCCTCCTCCTTCCCCGGGGTCCAATGTCACTCTTCGTCTGTGCCCCTGGAGGGCGCGGTGGGGGTCGGAAGGAGGCAATGAGGCATGTGAGGCTGTGTGCTTGGTGTCAAGGTGTGACCCATTCTTTAAAAGATTTTATTTATTGCCCTGGCTGGCGTAGCTCAGTGGATTGAGCTCGGGCTTCGAACCAAAGTGTCGCAGGTTTGATTCCCAGTCAGGGCACATGCCTGGGTTGCAGGCCACGGCCCCCAGCAACCGCACATTGATGTCTCTCTCTCTCTCTCTCTCTCTCTCTCTCTCTCTCTCTCCCTCCCTTCCCTCTCTAAAAATAAATAAATAAAATCTTTAAATAAATAAATAAGATTTTATTTATTTACTTATTTTTAGAGAGAGGAGAAGCGTGGGAGAAAGAGAGGGAGAGAAACATCCATGTGTGGTTGCCTCTCACTCGCCCCTACCTGAGGATCTGGCCCATGACCCACGCCTGTACCTTGGCAGGGAATCGAACCGGCAGCCTTTCAGTTCACAGGCTGGCGCTCAGTCCCCCGGACCACACAAGCCAGGGCCAAAGTGCGATTCTAAAGGCCCACGCCGCCGATGGGATGAGGGGTGGGGTGAAGGGGCTGGAGGAAGAGCCAGCCGCTGGGGTGGCGAGCCCACCTCAGGGAACCCCGCTGAGAGGACCCGGGATGAAAGAGTCTCTGAGGCTGGGGCGCAAACTCCAGGCGGATTGTCCCCCAGGCACACGGGGGCACGACCTGCCACTGTGACTTCCTGCCAGCGGGTCGGACACCGGATCCCACGTGCGCACGACGTGAGATTCTGAAGATACAAAACGACGTGCAGTGAGAAGGAGCGCCCCCTCCTGGCCGGGACCCGGGTCTCCCCGCATTATCCTCGCCGATGAGAAGGGAAAGGGACGGCGGCCAGTTTCTTACCCGCCTCCAGGTGAAGCTCCGCCCAAGCCTAGACGAGCCTGCTTTTTCTTCACCTCCACGCAGCACGGTACACCCCCGGCCCTCTTGGCTGCTTGTACCTTAGAGATCACTCCGTCTGTGCACGTAGGGAGCTGCCTCCGTCTCTCCAGTAGCTGCCTGACATTCCATTCGTTATATGGAAGTGCCAGGATTATTTAATGGGCCCCTTACTCTTGGACAATTGGGCTGTCTCCAGTCTCCGTTATTACACATTATAAGATCTTGTATCCATCCTGGTGTACGTGTGAGTGTGGGTATAAGAGAAATCCCGCTCTTTTTTTATTTCCGGCTGGAACCATGGAGGATACAGAAGAAGAAGAAGCAGAAGAAGGTTCCTGCTGTGCCAGAAACCCTGAAGAAAACGCGAAGGAATTTCGCAGAGCTGAAAATCAAGCACCTGAGAAAGAAGTTTGCCCAAAAGATGCTTCGAAAGGCAAGGAGGAAGCTTACCTATGAAAAAGCTAAGCGCTACAACAAGGAATATAGGCAGATGTACAGAACTGAGATTCGAATGGCTAGAATGGCAAGAAAAGCTGGCAACTTCTATGGACCTGCAGAACCCAAATTGGCATTTGTCATCAGGATCAGAGGTATCAATGGTGTGAGCCCAAAGGTCTGAAATGCGCTGCAGCTTCTTCGCCTTCGCCAGATCTTCAGTGGTACCTTTGTTAAGCTCAACAAGGCTTCCATTAACATGCTGAGGATTGTGGAACCATATATTGCATGGGGGTACCCTAACCTGAAGTCAGTAAATGAACTGATCTACAAGCGTGGGTATGGAAAAATCAACAAAGAACGAATTGCCCTGACAGAGAACGCATTGATTGCTCAATCTCTTGGTAAGTATGACATCATCTGCATGGAGGATCTGACTCACCAGGTCTATACTGGTGGAAAACGCTTCAAAGAAGCAAACAACTTCCGGTGGCCCTTCAAATGATCTTCTTCACGAGGTGGAATGAAGAAAAAGGCCACCCACTTTGTAGAAGGAGGAGATGCTGGTAACAGGGAGGACCAGATCAACAGGCTTATTGGAAGGATGAACTAAGGTATCTACCTTGGTCATTTTTGTAATCTGGTCAGTTAATAAACAGGAACTGCTTTAAAATGGAAAAAAATTGAAAAAAAAGAGAAATCCCCAGAAGTAGGATTTCTGGTGCATTTGCATGTCACAGGTTTTGCCCAACTGCCCTCTGCAAAGCGAAGGAGTGCCTTCCGTGCGAAGGTAAGACCGTTAGCCGGGAAAGACCAGCTGGCCGGCGGGCGGGCAGGCAGGCCCACGCCTGGCCCAGATGCTCGCCCCGGGACGAGTGACAAAGACAAGCAGGCCCCAGTGACAGGCCACTTCCTGTAGGCAAGACACCCAATTCACAGATGAGAAAACAGGCTCCTAGAGCTGACGCGCCTCGCCCAGGGTCACGGCCGGGAACCCTGCAAGTCCAAGGCTAATTCATCCCTCGAGGCAGCGTAAGCTTTGCTCCCTGATCTCGGCTGTGGTCAGCCGTGCTGACCTGGCCACACCTTGGAGACCCCGGCCCCTTCCTGCTGCGACCTGGAAGTAGTTGGGACTCCTACGGGGTGCAAAGCTTCCCCTTGTCACTTCATCCCCACCCCCTACAGGAAACCAGGACCTGTGCCCACACAGACACATTCACCCCACCACTCTTTCCAGCCCGGGCAGGACCCACAGGGCCTGGACCGCCCCCTTCTCGGAGGTGGGTGGCAGCGAGTACCCTGCCTGGACATTCATCATCCGGCCGAAGGAAAGGAAAAGCTCAGCAGGCCGTCTCCATGGTAATCAGTGGGCAGGGAAGGTGTGAAAGGAGGGGGAGTGGCACATGAGCCACAGATGTCGTCGTCATCGGCCACACTGGAAACAGAAGGAAGGACAGTGGAAACAGCACCCCCTCTCTGAGCTTGGAAAGCGCCCTTGCCCCCGCCGACTCATTTCACCTGAATCAGACAAGGCAGGGGCTCTCACACGCATCCTCCTCATTCGATAGACGAGAAAAAGAGGGGGCTGACCTTGCCCCCTGCTGGAGAGCAGAGACTAGAGGCAGACCCACCCAGGGTTTCTGGGGCTCGACCCCGACCACCTCCTGTTCTGCGCCCACGGTCAGCGGTTTCCTGGCCATGTGAGGTGCCCGCCAAAGCATCTCTTATCTGCCTGCATCTCCGTGCATCCCTGTGTCCCCAGCAGGGTTGTTTGGGACCTTCCGATACGTGGGTGCACACACGAATTCCTCTCCCTGGCTCCTCGTCTTTGTTCCAGCTCCAGAGACTCTTCCTTTGAGGGGCGCAAAGGGCCTAGCCTGGCCTCTGCGACGTGGCGGGCGCTTGAGGAAGGCACGTCGCTCGGTCGGTTGGCCAAGGGGACGGCTGGATGGGCGGGTGGATGGGCGGGTGGCATATTGGTTTTGTTTTGTTTTGTTTTTCAAAGATGAAATAGAGTTTTGATTTTTTTTAAAGATTTTATTTATTTGTTTTTAGAGAGGGAAGGGAGGGAGAAAGAGAGAGAGAGAAACATCAATGTGCGGTTGCTGGGGCCCGTGGCCTGCAACCCAGGCATGTGCCCTGACTGGGAATCGAACCTGGGACACTTTGGTTCACAGCCCGCGCTCAATCCACTGAGCTATGCCAGCCAGGGCTGCATATTGGTTTAATTTGTTTCTTTGCTCGTCTTTTTATTTCTGCACAACATCCATTCCCCCTTCAAACATCACCTGAACAAATACCCTTGGTGGGGTCATTCCCCCGCCCCAGGGCGTGCGGTTGAGGAGCACCTGCTGGCCCAACACACCCAGCGTGTCCTGGGTTCTCACCCCGCCCCTTCCTGGTCAGCCTCTCGGGCGCTCTGCCCGCTCTGTGCCTGGCCCACACTCCCCCCGCACACTGCCCTCCTGCTCCAGCGAGCCAGGGCTGGCTCCTGTGCCCACGGACAGGGAATTCAAGGTGGCACAGATGTTGTGATGAGTGAGCAGATCGGTGGAAAGACGGGTGGAGACAAACGGGAGGAGTGGAGGAGGAGCAGGGAGCTGGGGAGGGAGAGGGTGGAGCGGGGGCAGGAGGGCAAATGGACGAACGCAGCACCGCCCATGGAAGGACCTCAGGGGGCTCAGGGGTCAGGTGAGCCCCAGGCCTTGGAAGGACAGGAGGGAAAGAAGGGGTGACAATGGTGCCCCTCCGCCTCACCTGAGGGAGGAGTGACGGGAACCAATTTTAGGCGCAGAGGACACCTACGCCCCAAACCTCCCTCGGTACACCAGACATCCTTTAGCTTGGCAACTTTTAACTGAGAAAGCCTTCAAAAATAACGTCAACACTCCCTTTCCTAGAAGAGGAAACTGAGGCCTGCAAAGGGCAAGAGGTTCCCCAAAACCTCACAACGAGGTTTGGCGCTGAGGGGGGGACTAACCTCCGGTCTCCTACCCGCCCCCAAGTCACTGCTCTTCTCACTTCCCGCAGCTGCCTCTGTAAGAAGTGACCAGCCCTGGCTGGCGTAGCTCAGTGGGTTGAGCTCGGGCTGTGAACCAAAGCATCGCAGGTTCGATTCCCAGTCAGGGCACACGCCTGGGTTGCAGGCCATGACCCCCAGCAACCACACATTGATGTTTCTCTCTCTCTCTCTCTCTTTCTCCCTCTCTTCCCTCTCTAAAAATAAATAAAATCTTTAAAAAAAAAAAAAAAAGAAATGACCAAGGCACAGAATTTCCAAATCCCATTCTGAGGAAATTCCCTAAAATGACTTCCTCCCCTCGGAGGAGGGTGCCCTCAAAAACACAGATGCCTCAGGGAGCACTACATTCCCTATGGTTATAGCCTGAATGCCCTACAAGCCCAAGTGCTGGGGGAGACAGGTGTGGGGTCACGTGGGGCTTTGGCGGGGGCGCACAGGAGAAGCCAGAGGTTGGAATGCCCACCCCTGGGAGCGGATGCAGCTGGCAGGAGGCCAAGGGGCTTTCTGGGACTAGTTAAAAAAGGTCAGAATCCAGAGCACGGCCACGAGAATGCTGTAAAATTCCAAAACTTGTCACTTCCTCTGTCAGCCTGCCTGCGAACCTTTTTTTTTTTCTTTTAAGTTTTATTTCTGGATTTTAGAGAGAGAGGAAGGGAAAGAGAGAGAGAGAAACATCAGTTTGCTATTCCACTTAAGTACGCCTTCCTTGGGTGCTTCTTGTCCGTGGCCTGACTGAGGATCGAACCTATGACCTGGCGGGGACAGGTCAGGACGACGCTCTACCCAACCGAGCTCCCCGGCCAGGGCTGTCTGTGAAACTCTTTGCAAAAGGGTCTGTGTGTGGGCCCGCAGAGACAGCCCGCAGGGAGAAAGAGGGGACCACGTCTCACTCCACGGCCAGACTCAGAGAAGTGAAACCCGGGGCAGGACAGGGCGTGGGGGCTCCGTGTCCGAAGCTTGCAGCACAGAGGGCAGGAGAGCTCAGGACAGGCCTGAGTCATCACCGTTTCCTATGCGCTGTCCTCCTAGTAAGAGAAATAATGCTCAGTGTCCAACGTGGTGCCTAAGAGCTAATGGAAAATCACCGTCAGCTTCCCCCTCGCCTGCCCCCGTATGTCCTCACACTGAGCCGGGTCGACACCTCCACAGGGCGGGGGGGGGGGTGGGGGGGAGATGCGGAGGGCAGAAACGCTGCCGCCTGGACATCTGGGGAGGGGAAGGGACGGAGCTGTTTCCCCAACATCTCCTTGTGCTGGGAAGAGCGGTTTATTGATGACCTCACTGAATCCCATGAGGCGTCCTAGGAGCCAATTATTCTCGGCCCCCACTTCCAGAGAGGAAACCAAGGTGCAGAGTGGCTAATAATAACCTGTCTGAGGGTGCAGAGCCAGTGATCTGGCTGGTTTCACCCCCAAGTTTGTCCCTCTTCCCCCAGGGGCTGGGGGCAGCAGAAGGGAGAGGGTCGGTGTGCTCTGGGCGTACGTGCAGAGGAGCACAAAATCAAAACTCAGACTCCAAGGTGTCAGGAGGAAAGTGTGGGACCTGCGATTGTTTATCACCCAGCAATTTTAAAAGAACGGATGTCTTCCCCACCCCCAGGGTATCATTCCTAGGCCTGCCCCACCCCCCGAGGCCCCGTGTGGTGGGCCCCTGCAGCAACCGAGTGAGCCCATCAACCAGCTCGCCACCTGTGGCCTCCAGCGACAGGAAACAGGCGGATGTGCGTGGCCACTGTCCCATGTGGTGAAGGCGAGAAGACTGGGGCGGGAGGTGCTGAGCGGCAACGCTCCAGCCTGGCTGTGGTTAGAAGGCGGGGGGGGACTGTCGTCCTGGTTAGCGCGTCTCTGACCTGGTGAGATGCTCGTGAGCCGATGGGGCAGAACAGAATAACGCAGAAAGAGCAAGCCCTGGAGGCACCCAAAGGCAAGGGCAGGGTGTGGCAGAGTCCTGGACAGGGATTCGCATGCTGCCCGCGCCCAGGCTGGGCCCCGGAGCCTGCTGGGAGGCCCAGCTGGCACCTCTGCACCGCAGCCTCCTTCATTCAGGTCCTCCAGCCGCACTAGCACAGCCCCTGCCCAGGCAGGGTCCCCTAGGGGCACGGAAGGGTGAGACAACAGCGGACCACTGGCCCAAGCGGGAAACATTCACACTTATAAACAACGGGGGAAACTGAGGCTCACGGGAAGAAAAATGAACTTCCTTCAGGTTTTTCCTCTCGGGGCCCAGACTGGGACTCCTGGAGGATGAAGGGACTTTCCCTGCTCTAGGCCGTTTTATTTATTCATTCTTCTTACGAGCAGCCAAAAAATCCAAACAGGTTCCCCACACAGTCGCAGGGGAAACTCCGAGTCTGAGAAAAGCTTTGGAATCCGACTGGAATGAGATTTCGCTTTCCTTTTTTTTGCTGTGGTTTCCCACCACCACGGCATGCGTGCGGCCGGGCAGACGGCCGGCTTAGCTTAGGAAGCGTGAATGAAGGAGGTAAGGAGGAGCCTGGGCCAGGAGGGCATGGGAGGGGGGGGCTGCCCTCGGCGGGAGGGGATCCGTGTCTAGTTTGAGTGCTGAACACCTAGGGAAAGGGGCGCGGGCGGTGAGGAGGGGGCTGAGAACCAGCCCCCGAACTCCAGAAGTCCCTCAGCGAGCCTGCGGGGCCTGTGAGCCCCTCCCGTGCAAAAATGACACGGGTGTGTCTGGGGAGGTCTCCCCATGTCTGTGGAGAGTGTTCCCAGCTTCCATCAGACTTTTTTTTTTTTAAATCATTGTTCAAGTACAGTTTTCTCCCTTTTACTCCCAATCCAGCCCACCCACCCAACCCTCCCCACCTCCCTCCCGTTACCACCCTCCCCCTAGTTTTTGTCCATGTGTCCTTTAAATTTGTTCCCATAAACCCTTCCCATGCTCCCCTGAAATTCCCTCCCCTCTTCCCTCTGGTCACTATCAGCCTGTCCTCCATTTCAGTGTCTTTGGTTATATTTTGCTTGTTTCTTTGTTTTGTTGATTAGGTTCCTCCCATCAGATTCTTTTTTTTTTTAATATGTTTTATTTCTTTTTAGAGAGGGAAGGGAAGGAGAGAGAGAGAGAGAGAGAGAGAAACATCAATGTGCGGTTGCTGGGGGTCATGGCCTGCAACCCAGGCATGTGCTCTGACTGGGAATCGAACCTGCGATGCCTGGTTTGCAGCCCGAGCTCAATCCACTGAGCTACGCCAGCCAGGGCCCACCAGATGCTTAAAGGGCTCCCAAAGCAAGCTGGAAGCGATCTCTCACTTTCCAGGTGAAGCAACTTAGCGGCATGAGTCAGAAACGAATGAGGGAAACTTCCAGAACCAGGAGCAGCGCGTGGGTCTCTTCCCTCCTGCCGCCATCACCAAAGCACCAGCAGCCAAAGCGAAACTCAGTCCCTTCACGTCCCCTGACCTGAGCAAGAACCGTAAGAGGCATTTCGGTGCACCTGCCCACGTTCACAGAACGATGACATCTTCTCCTCTTTCCAGGGAGCTGTGCCAGAAGCGCAGAGTCCAGTCCACGCCCGTCCGACACGGTGATGAGGTTCAGAAGTTCGGGTCCCGTGAGGACGTGAGGCACGGCGGCACCCTGGCAGCCCGGGCCAGGGTCACAGGAGGAAGTGCGCCATCCGCCCCGAACGAGCACGAGCGTGAGGGGAGAAAGCTGTTGGGACACCTGGCCGTGTGGGCTCCGCCCCCCAGCAGGGCGGTCACCACGAAAGCCGGACAAAGGCCGCAAAGAGATCCTTGAACGTAAAGCCACATAAGACCAAGCAGGAAAGTAAAAGGGCAAATGCAAGGCAGAAACCATTGAGAAGGTGGGAGAATAAAGTCACCTTATATACAACCTTCATTAAAAACGGAAAATTAAAAAAATAATAATCATAAAAGAGCCCTGGCTGGTGTAGCTCAGTGGATTGAGCATGGGCTGCGAACCAAAGTGTCGCAGGTTTGATTCCCAGTCAGGGCACATGCCTGGGTTGCAGGCCATGACCCCCAGCCATCGCACATTGATGTTTCTCTATCTTCCCTCTCTAAAAATAAATAAATAAAATATTTAAAATAATAATAATAATAATAATAAAAGAAAATAAATGAATGGTGCAGACCAGGCCCCCTGGCTGGACGGGAAGGGCAGGGGCGGCCTCGTAACATTTCGCGTCACCTTGCAGCCGCCCAAGCTTGCCCAGCCCTTGCCTCCCCGGACCCTCTCAGCCGCCTCCACTGCAGGGAGGGGGTCGGGCAGGCCCTCATCCCCAGGAACGCAACAAGCGGAGCAAATCATGACGACGTTCCACCCGTTGGACGCCCACCTCGGGGACCGCGCCGGCTGGTTTACACAGGCCCTGTGCCTCCCTCCTGGAGCCCGGGCAGCAGAGCCAGAGAAGCCTGCGCAGGAGAGAGCGAGGGGCAGAAAGGGAAAGACGCTTACGCTCTCCTCCCTCCTCTGCCCGCGCCCACCTCCACGACCCGCGGGACCCACCGACAGGGAAGCGGAATGTGCCTGATGGGTGCGCTCATCGCCCACTCCTGCTTGGCGGCCTCGCCGCCCCGCCCCCAGCCCTTCCTACTGCCACTCACTCACACACACACACACATGCACGCACACACACGCACGCACACGCACACACATAGCAGAAAGGTTCACGGGGACTTAGAGATAAGGGTCACACTCTGACCGGTGTGGCTCGGTTGTTTGGGCGTCGTCCTGCCAAGGGAAAGGTCACCAGTTCGAGTCCCAGTCAGGGCGCGTGCCTGGGTTGCGGGCCAGGTCCCCCGGTTGGGGGCCTGCAAAAGGCAACCAATGGATGCATCTCTCTCACATTGATGTTCTCTCCCTCTCTTTCTCCCTCCCTCCCCTAAACATAAATAAATAAAATCTTTTTTTAATAAAAGTCAATAATAAGAATCACGCTGGTCCACCTGTGGGTTGGCTCCTTCACTTCTCTCCTCAGCTAGTGTCCCCGCTCACACAGTTGGTAACCAGGAAAAAAAAAAACAACTTCCTTTTCTTCCTTAAAGAGAGAAACGAAGACCAAAGGAAGGAAGCAGGAGTGGGCCCACGTGGAAAATCTGAACAAACCTTAGGAGCAAGTTTTCAGGATTTCTCTGGAAACAGAGCAGTGCGGTAGAAAGTCCTTGAACCCAGACGTGGGTTCAGGGCTGAGTTCTTTGGGCCATGGGGCCTTCAGCAACTCACGTAACCTCTCTGAGCCTCAACTGACCCATTTGCTTAAAAGTCAGTCAAGGCCACTGAAAAAGAAATGAGAGGTCACTGACCCCGATTAAGTGGGGCCTTGTCTCCACGGCTGAAGAGCCCGGAGGACAGCATACCCTTACAGGGACTGCCATTTTCTCACTCTCAACAAGAACATGGTAACAACAGCTAATATTATTAAGTAGCTAACGTGCATCCGGCGTTGCACGCAGAGCTTATGAGCAGGAGCAGAGTTGTTGGGACTTAGTTGTCTCAACAGCTGTGGGGGGTCATCATGATTATCCCCAGTTTACGGATGAGGACACTGAGGTCACGTGGCTCGTGGGTGGGAGAAACACCCAAGCCCCTGCCCTGACCCAGCAGGCCCCACGGCCTCCCCCGCATGTGGCGACTCAGGGGGCGGTGTGAAGGGAGCCATTGAAACAGGCGGAACGTGGTTCTGTGGGTGGACGGATGTCTCTGGCGTGTTTGCAATTTATTCCTTTCAGTGAGAGGGCCCTGCCTTCCAAACTCGTGTTCCTGCCGCTCATCGGTTAAGGAGGAAGGGACGAGAGGGTTCTTGCGACAAGGTGAGGACAGCACCTGGCACCCAAGTGGCGATGCCTGCCGGAGCCGGCGCCTCGTCATCAGAAGCACCCGAGGAGCTGTGTGACCTTGGGGACCTGCTCGACCACTTCTGAGGCTCGGTTTCCGCTTCTGCAAAGTGAGATTAATCACCAGCTGGCCTCAAAGTCACTGTGAGAAGGAAAGAACACAAGGTCTTCCCTTCCTGGGTGACTCAGTCGCCCTCAGCCACCGCTGCCGGTATGACAGTAGATAGAAAGAAAAGGTTCCTGGTATAAGATTACATTCTTCGCCATATTTTTTAAAAAATGTGTTTGCTTTTTGTGCCTGGCAACAGACACCTCTCACTTAGATAAGTCAGAAGAGCAACTCCAGGCCAGGCCAGGCCAGGCCAGGCCAAACTGCCGCTAATTCTGAGTTATCCTAACAGGAATTGGTGAGGATTTATTGTTTCCGATTCTTTTTTTTTTTTTTAGATTTTATTTATTTATTTTTAGAGAGGGAAGGGAGGGAGAGAGAGAGAGAGAGAAACATCAATGTGCGGTTGCTGGGGGCCATGGCCTGCAACCTAGGCATGTGCCCTGACTGGGAATCGAACCTGCGACACTTTGGTTCGCAGCCCGCGCTCAATCCACTGAGCTACGCCAGCCAGGGCTAATAAATAAAATCCTTTAAAAAATAGAATAGAATTGGGGAAATGGGCGTAACAGTAAATGAGCTGACACATGCAAAGCCCTTAGAACAGTGGCTGGCACAGAGTAAGCCTTCAGTAAGTGGCTAATAATCACAGTCTCTCCCCCCCACCCCCAAACAAGCCTGTAAGCCCAAAGACATTAAGCAAGGTGCCCAAGGACCACTCAACAAGTAAATGGGGGTGACCCTGTAGCCACCACCCACCCCGACCCATATCTGGTGGAAAGGCCACCAGTGCCCAGTTCAGACCCACTGCCTCATCACCTCCCTTGGGGGCGGTGTGCAAGAGGACCCCCTCCTCAGTAGAACACCTCATACACAACAACCTTCCGTGGGTGACAGAGAGAAGACACAGACCTGTGATGCATCAGAAAGAACTTTGAAAGCACCCAAACACACACCCAGGTGTTACTGAGCCTGCCCTAACTGCCCCTCCTCCTGGCCTTAGGGAAGCGGCTCCCTGGCCTCTTCCAGGAACCCTGCCCCTGACGACCCGTGCTGGGGATGGAGCAGAGGAAGGGGTTTCCCACCAGCGCTTGTGCCAGCTCTCCTTGGGGGCTAAGGGGGGACTGATGAGCTCCCTCTGGATCTGAGGGTGGTGAGGAGGAGAGAGAGAGGGAAAGAGAAAGCAACAGGTGGAGAGAGAGGGAGGGAGAAGGAGGGAGAGGGAAAGGGAGAGGGAAAGGGAGAGGGAGAGAGAAAGGGAGAGGGAAAGGGAGAGGGAAAGGGGAGGGGAGGGGAAGAGAGAGCAGCAGAGTCAGGGGGAGAGAGAGAGAGGGAGAGGGAAAGGGAGAGGGGAGGGAGAGGTGGAGGTGGAAGAAGAGGAAGAGGAAGAGGATGAGGAAGAAAGAGAGACCTTCACAGCTCCGGAAGGCTATTTCAGTTTTCTTTTCCCTTGGATGCAGTTTCACTTATGATGTCAGCCATCTGATTGCATGGCTCCTATTTTGGAAACTCCCTCTGGGGGACACCCCCTCTAGTGGCCTGACGCGCTCCCTATAAAGGGCCGGCCCGAGCTGCAGAGCATCCCTGCAGAGGTTGCTCACACAGCCCAGGAGCTCCCACAGCCTCTGCCCTCAGGTACCATGAAGGTCTCCGCCACCGCCCTGGCCGTCCTCCTCGCCGTTGCCGCCTTGTGCGCTCCCGCGTCCGCCTCGCCGTGTAAGTGCCTGCCCTGGCCACCTGCGTCGGACTTTGCCCTCTTTTCAGCTACGGCATGTGTACTGTCTGGACCCTGTGGTTTACATGCTTCCTCATTGCTTCTCCCGGGCACCCAGGCGTGCCTGATGGATCTCTAAGCCACCTCATGGCAGGCACCCTCTGATCAGCTTGTCTGTGTCTCCGGGGTCTGCATCCCGAGCTTGCAGGGGCTCACCGGGGCAGACTGGTGCGGGGGGGTGGGGGTGGGTATCAGAAGGCAGGGGCAGCTCAAGCTGCGCTGCAAATACGCTGGCTCCAGCCCAGCACCGGCAGGGTCTCTAAGAAACTTACAGGCACTGAACTGAAACCCTCCCAGGACAGTGATCTTTTCCCCCATTTCATAGAGAGAGAGAAATGGGGCTTGGGGAAGGATGACTAAAGCTAATGAAATATGGTGCCTACTCTGGGTCAAGTATTTCGCTGATTACTTTATACAGGCAATCTTATTTAAGAGTCACAACTGCTCTTTGAGTAGCTGTCCTTGATGGGGAAACAGAAGCCCAGAGAGGTTCAGGAACTTGCCAAGATCACACAGCCAGGAAGGAGAGAGTCTGGGGTTCAAACCCCAGACTCTGTTTGGCTCTTAAACCCCCCCTGCTCTGCTGGGAAATGGCAACTGACCTTTCCCAGGGTCATCCTGAAGTGACTGACCAACGAAAATCCTCCTCCTCTGAGCACATCTTACTACGCCTCAGTCAGGGCCCCCAGCACCCAGTACACATCTTCACTGAGGTTTGGGAGCCTCCTCCCAGCCCACCGCATGTCTCAGAGAAACCAAGTCCTGAGTCCATCGAGGATCCCAGGAGGGCAAGAATTAGGGCAGAGGGCCGAAGACGAGTCAGGAGGAGGCCCAGCCGTGTCCTGAGAGCCAGGCATGGGGGCGACAGTGCAGAGAGAAGGACACAAGTCAGGCTCAAGGATCAGATAGATGAGGGACTGCGGAAATCCCCTCTGCCCTCTGCTGGTGTCCCCACCCCCAACCCCGTCACTGTGTGCCCACGGCGGAGTGACCTTACCTCTCCGAGCCTCAGTCTCAGCCCAAGGAGGACAACGGTTTAGCTGAGATAAATCATCTAAAGTAGCCAGCACAATACCCATTGTGCACCGGCAGTGAACTCAAGGGTCTCCTTCCTTCTCCCAGACGCCTCCGACACCACTCCCTGCTGCTTCGCCTACATCTCCCGCCCGGTGCCGCGGGCGCACCTGCAGGAGTATTTCTACACCAGCAGCAAGTGCTCCATGCCAGCGGTCGTGTGAGTCTCAGTCCCACGGAGCCCTCCGGGGTGGGGGGTGGTGAGGGAGGGACCTCTTCTGTTGCAGAGCCTGCCCCCACGGGAGCCCTCTGGATGGGAGGGTGCTGCACCCACTCCCTCCCATCCTCTAGCTGCTCAGATAGCCACGGTGCCACCCTCTCCAGCTTCAGACGCCCCAGCTCTCAAGGGAAGGATTAGACAAGATGTTTTCGGAGGGTCCTCCCCACTCAGGGATTAGATCAGGCCTCCTGTCTTTACAACAGCTGTGGCTCTAGACTCGCACGTCACCTGCACAGCCCTGCGGCTTGGCTGGCTGATCACTTTCCAGTTAAGAAGCCCCCACACCCCACACCCCACAACCAGTCAGACAAATCCACCCAGAGCCCCAGGGGACCTAGGGAGGAGCGATCAGAAGTCAGGGTCCCAGTTACAGTCACTTGTGTAAAAAAAAATACTATCAGTGGGTGAAGAAATAACAGAATGAGACTCTCCTTTAAATATGCAAGCTAAATCACTCAAAAAATATATAATAATCCCTACTACTCAGGAAGTGCCTACTGTGTGTCACATGTCTCTCCAAGTCATCGCAGCAGCCCTGATGGGTGTGCGAGGCTCTCCCCCCATTTCAGATGATAGAGCTGAGACCCAGCGAGGGTTCAGTTGCCCCGCGGCGCCCAGGAAGTGAGGGATACGCCCTGTCTCCGTAGGCAGGCCATGAGTGAGAGCCACTTAAGAAATGTAAGACGATGGAGATGGAAAGAATGAAAGTGGGACAGTCATGACGTTTCCTGTATCCTGGAGACGTCTTTACATCCAAAAACTCCTGCGACACCAGCAGGATCCTGGGCGTTCAGAGTCGGCCTCTGGTTCTAGAGAACCCTTCCGAGGGTAGTGCTAATATTTAGCACTACGAGTTTCGTTTCTAAAAACAAATATTTTCCAAAAGAGGAAAGTCCGTCTTTGAGCACCTGCTACGGGCAGGCGGACAGGTGGGCAGGCGGACGCCCCACAGGTGGACGGGCCGAGAGGAGCGCACCTCGCGCCCTGCCCCAGGGGCTCTCAGCCAGGTCAGAGGATGAGACAGACCAGGTTGTGCATAAGAATGTGACGGAAGGCTTCAGGGCTCAGGAGACGGGACTGCAGGGGAGTTTGCTGCAGAAGGTGCTGTTTGAGTTGGGAGCAGAGAAGCCTGAGGGACCGGGTGTTCCGGGCAAGGGCCTGTCCCCGGGGCTCTCCTTTGGTCTATGTCCAGCCTGGGGGCTTTGAGTGGCAGCCCCGGGAAGCCGCAGGGTTAGCCTTGCCACCTGTGGAATGAGCGGGGACAGGAAAACCCAGAAAATAGGGGTCCCGTGCAAGGGCCGTGGTCATCGCCCACGGGAGTGGCACTGAGGGCTGCACAGTACTCGAAAGGAAGGGAGGGAGAGACGGGGGACACCTTCAGAGGAGCAGTCGGCAAGCCCCTGATTCCTTCTGTGAAGTCAGGAGCAAAGAAGAGAGAAGGGGTGGGGGTGGCACTGGGCTTCAGTCCAGATCGTCGGCAGCAGCCGGGAGGAGGCCCCGGAAGAAGTGCTGTGGAAAGGGGAAGGAGCGCCCTGGCCGCCCTGGCCGGGGTGGGGTGGCTCAGTTGGCTGCAGCGTTGCCCCCCCGTAACCGAAGGGTTGTGGGTTTGATTGTGGTCAGGGCGCATGCCTAGGCTGCGGGTTCCATCCCCAGTCCGGCACGCAGGATCGCCTGTCCTGTCCGGGTGCATAAGGGAGGCAACCAATCGATGTTTCCATCTTATATCAGTATCTCTTTCTCTCCCTTCTCTAGGAGCAATGAGAGAGAGAGAGAGAGAGAGGGAGGGAGAGAGGGTGGGGAGAGAGAGAGAGAGAGACTGAGGTTGGAGCTAGGGAAAGGGTGCTGGGACTAGGGGTGCGACATCCTTTTATACAGGAGGAAGGGCTCCCCCGGCCTAAGAGTGGCAATGAGCGTCATCCTGGCAGGCGGCAGGCCTGGGCTGCTCGAGTCCCAGCGAGTCCCAGCGAGTCCCAGCGTCGCCCGCTGGGAGCCGCATGAGCTTCAGCCGGTCTCTTAACCTCTCCCCGGCTTCCTCTGTCAGGTGGAGTAAAATAGAATTCTTTCCCCCACTGGGTCAAAGCGAGAAGAACAAAATGAAAGATAAAATTAGAATATTTCCTTCTCCTCCCGTAAATGTATTACTAAACGCAGACATGTGACAAGTGAAACTTGGTGAGTGAATGCAGCCCCCTCACTTACTCATTCAGCAGCTATCCATTAACCACCCGCTGGGCGCTGGGCCCAGGGCCAGGGACTGGGGAAAGCACGCGCGCGCCCGGAAAAGAAAAAGGGCAGCAACTTCTAGTAATTCTCACGGACCAGGTGGAGGTGGAGGCTCCCAGGAGATGGAGCAAGAGGAGAGGCAGGCGGGAAGCCAGGCGAGGAGAGGGTGCCCGGGAGGGGTGCAGGGGGAGAAGGCCTGGCGCGGGGGCGGGGGAGGGGGGGCGCTGTCCTCCGGTGTCACACTGGACGCCCCGACCCCGGACGTTGGTTTCCTGGCCTTCTCGCTTCCTGGCCACAGGCCGAAGGGGCCGAGGGGAGAGAAGACGGTGAGTCAGCAGGGTTTCCTGTGTGACCTACCCAGGGCGGGGGGGGCAGGGTCTGAAGCTCCCTCACCGCCCCAAACGAGCAAACACACACCAGGGGGCACAAGAGCCCAGGACGCCCCCTCTGCACCCTGCACGCCAGGGTGGGGGCGGGGGCGGGGCGGCCGCAGGGCTCTGAGCCGGGCTCAGAAGAGGGGAAGCAGCTTCCCTGAGAGCGAACACTCTCCTCGATAGAGCGTGGAAAGGGGCCAAAAATCCTCATTCTCGCCAGACAGCCTGAGCCTTCCCTTTGGAAACATCCCAAAGGAGAAGCCGAAACAAGAAAGGCCCAGTGGGTGGGGCTAGCCGCAAAGTAACGCGTTGGTCGGTCGGTCGGAAGCACCGCTCCCTGGGCCCTTAGTGGTTGACCAGCGCCCCCACCCCCGGTCCTTGGGCCCCGCGCCCATCATCTCTCCAGGCTGCACGTGTTTGTGCGTGAGTCACAACGCACACCAATCTGCTCTGCCCCGGGGCCCTCTGAATCAGCTGAAGAGCAAATGTCCTTTCCTTAAAAGCCACAGATCCAGGCTTACGGAGCTCCCAAGCCAACCCGCCCAGGACCACCATCGTCTCCCCTAACGCTTCCATCCCTCTCGTTCCCGCAACGGGGCGCCCGAGCGCGGACGGGGCCTCACTCCCGCCTTCTCCTCTCCCGCAGCCTGATCACCCGGAAGAAGCGCCAGGTGTGCGCCGACCCCGAGAAGAAGTGGGTGCGGGAGTACATCAACACCCTTGAGATGAGCTAGGGCGGAGCGCGCCTCGAAGCTGAACCTGCGCGACCTTTCTTATTGCTTCTTGCTCTCGTCCTCACCAGCTTAGGAGGCTCCTCCCCAGTCCCCTGCTCCCACCCCTCCCTGCAGGGCCCACACTCCGCCGCACAGCAGCCGCCGTAAAGGCGTCCCGCACCTGAAGCCTCCGCACAGGAAATCTCCGGACTCTGAGCTTCAGGGCCCTCGGCTCTGCAATGAGGAAGGAAGACAGCGCGCCTCTGGAGGCGAAGAAGGGTGAAAAACGGGGCTTCTGTGCAAATATCCCACGGCCACAGCGCTCACCTCGGCCCCTCACTGGGATAGGCTGATTGGCAAAAGTGACAAACTGTCTTTCCATTAAAGTTATCGAGGCAATAACAAAGCCGGCTCCTGGTTTGATTTCCTCCTCGGGACCCTGCCTTCCTCATGAGTGCTATGCACTCAGGGGTCCAGGGCAGGCACGCGTCTGGTGTCCACCCTAGATTTGGGGGCCATGGAAAATAAAAACCTTTAAATGAATGAATGAATGGAGCCCTGGCTGGTGTGGCTCAGTGGATTGAGCGCCAGCCTGTGACCCAAAGGATCACGGGTTGGATTCTCAGTCTAGGGCACATGCCTGGGTTTTGGGCCAGGTCCCCAGTAGGGGGCGCTGAAGAGGCAACCACATATTGATGTTTCTCTCCTTTCTCCCTCCCTTCCCGTCTCTAAAAATAAATAAATAGAATCTTTAAAAAAATAAATGAATAAAGAGAAGCACCAACACAAAATGTGGTGGTCACATTGTGGGTAGGGGGATTACACCCCTGAATGGGGAGAGGCATGGTGCCTAGGGGAGAAAAGAGACTTAAAAGATAACATTTTTTAGAAGATTTTATTTATTTATTTTTAGAGAGAGGGAAAGGGAGGGAGAAAGAGAGGGAAAGAAACATCCATGTGCCTCTCTGGCGCCCCCTCCTGGGGACATGGCCCACAGCCCAGGCATGCGCCCTGCCTGGGAACCCAACCGGCAGCCCTTTGATTCGCAGGCTGGCACTCCACCCCCTGAGCCACACCAGCCAGGGCAGATAACATTTAAATAGGGTTTGAAAAATTTGCAAAACTGTGTAAGAGGTGGAAACGAAAATGACAGTCCTGACGGGTAGAGGGAAGAGCATATGCAAAAGTAGGAAATATGAACGGCTTCCCACAGAGTTCGCGCAGTCCCTCGCCGCCAAGGAGGGCAGCGGGTGAATGAGAGGGGCTTCCCCCGCCCGCCACCCCGCCTGCCGTTTTACTGACAACTGATCCTGAGAACCCCTGCCCCTTACAGGGGTTTACATGAGCCTGACACTTCACCAAATGTGTTGGCTCTTTTTTTTTTAATTTATGCCTCCCCACAGCCCCCCTAGTTAGCTAGACGGTCATGACTTCCCCACTCTTCAGAGGAGAAAGCTGAAGCCCCCCAGAGGTCAAATGACCAGCTCAATCCACAGGCCAAGTAGTTGCCGGGGCCCGGGTTCAAGAATGGAACTGCAGCGTTCTATTCCCCTAGGAGACCTGGCGGCTGGGCACGTGGAAGCTTCTGTCTCCAGAGGCCCGGACACCTCGCTAGTCCCTCTTGTGTAGCCCAAGACAGGTCCCCCTGAGCTGCGTACCACGCCCCCAAAGGCCCTGTACTCTACCACCACCACCACCACCCTGCCGAGTTCCCTCCGGCCCCACTGGAACAACAAAAGCATGGCCCAGGAAAAGTTGGTCAATATCTCCGACATCTCCAGGTCAATGCTCAAGTACCCCTGGCTGGAATACCCAGACAGGATCAAAGGTGAGGCCGGCGTGGAGAGGACGGAATCTGGGCCGGGGGTCTGAGAAGGAGAGCTCCCTGGCGGCTCCCCTCCCAGGCAGCGGGGTCTGGGTGAGTTCAGCAAAGCCTCACCCTGGAAGGGGTCAGGGCAGGTAGGCCCCCGGGCCCTTTGGTGGCTCCGCACAGCCCTTGAGGTAAGTCTCCAGGGTCCTCGAAGGTGGGACCCCTCGGGTTTCTCCAGCTTCTGCTCCCACACCCACACCCTGGCCCCCTACCTGATTCTCAGACCTCCAGATCTTTGTGTAAGTCGTTCCCCATGCTCAGGGCCCCTCCCCCTCAAACCTGGCCTGAAGACTCAGCCTGTATAATCTCTGGGAGACCTTCCCCAGTCCTCCCAGCCAGGGGCAGGGCCCCTGGTCCGGACCACCTGTCTGACCTCTGTGTCCCTCTGGCAATCACCGCCACACAGACAGTCCTGTCTTTCCAGCTAGTCCAGGGGTTCTCAAAGTGCGGTCCCTGCGCCGGCAGCAGCAGCATCTTCTCGGAAATGCGAACTCTCGGGCCCAATCTCCTGAGCCAACACTCTGGGGACGAGTCCCAGACATCCGCTCTAACAAGCTCCCCAGAGGGTTCTAACGCACACTCAAGTGCGGGGCCCGTGGTTTCGCCAGGAGCTGCACGTTAGAACCCTCTGGGGAGGCTCCCGAACCGCCCAGGCCCCTTCCCCAGAGAACCCGCCCTGGTTCTGTGAGTCTGACGGAGGGCCCAGGCACGCTGCTAAAAGTTCCCTCAAAAATTCTCAGTCGCAGCCAAGGTGGAGAGTCCCTCTGCCAGGCAGACCTCAAACTTCGAAGGACAGGGTATCCGGCACAAATAACGCCCCCACCTTTTTTTTTTTTTTAATTTTATTTATTTATTTTTAGAGAGGGAAGGGAGGGAGAAAGAGAGAGAAAAACATCAATGTGCAGTTGCTGGGGGCCGTGGCCTGCAACCCAGGCATGTGCCCTGACTGGGAATCGAACCTGCGATGCTTTGGTTCGCAGCCTGCACTCAATCCACTGAGCTACACCAGCCAGGTTTTTTTTGTTTCTTTGTTTTGTTTTTTTTTAATGAGCTGGTGATCTATACCAACTTTTATTCTTACAAAATCGTAAGCATGAAATTCTGTAACACAACAATGTCACGCTCCAGCACACCACACGACGTTTTAGGTGAAGGGCTCAAATCGCCGTCCTTCTCGCGCCAGAGGTTCAGGTACCACACCAACTGCATGCAACGGCGTTGCTTCTGCCGGACCCCGAACATAGACATCTTGTTAAAACGGAGATGCTGATTTGGGAGGCCTGGGGGGTGGCGGGTTGGGGTGCCTGAGAGTCTGCACTTCTGAGAAACTCCCGCGCGACGGCCGTCCTGTGCCGTCCTGTGCCGTCCGCACACCGCAAACCGTGAGCGGCCAGGTGCCGGGAAAGGAGGAGCCCCTGAAGGACGGGACAGTGCCTGTTGACCGCCCCGTGCCCGGCACTGGGTTTCTCGCAACGCCGAATCAGCGGAGGGAGGCCTGAACGGGTGGTTCTTTAACCCACCTTCGTAACCGCGGTCTCATTCTTACCCCAGAACTCAAAAAAGCCATGGCACCTGTTCACCTGCCCTTGTCCTGCTTCCAGGTAAGACCCGTGACTTCTGCCTCCCCGGGAGCTTTGTTGAAGCAGGAGGGACAGCAGACTGTCCCGTCCCGTCAAGGCCAGTGCACGGAACCCCGACGCTCCCCCTTGGGGCTGCCGCTCATTCCTGGACAAGCCCCTCCTTCCCTGAGCCCCAGGGGCTTCCTCTGCCACAGGCCAGGCCTTGCGTGGCGCCCCTGAAGGAGGTGCTGGGAGACAGCATCTGCAAGGCCTGGGCTGACGGGCGGGCCGTGCTTAAGGATAAGTCGTTTTTATTCATAGCACAGAGACCCTCCGAATATACAGGGTGCCTGGTTAAATTTCAATGTCAGACAGAGACGGTATCATGTTTAGTATGTATACGTCCCCAATATTGCATTCCTTACCTGTAGTCCCAATGGCCCTGAATGTCCTGTGTTCATTTGTGCGGCGTTTACTGCTAAACCGGAGACCGCGCTGCCACTCTCGCCGCCCGCCCCCACCCGCCCCGCCCCGCCCCAGATGCCCAGGGAGGAGTACCCCCCGAGCCCAGAGCGCTGGAGGCTGCACCAGAGCCATTCAAAGACGGTGCCTTACGGCTACTCCGAGCAACCCGAACTCTACACGTACTGGCAAACCCTGTATGAGCATCGGCGGGAGCGGAAGGCCCAGAAGATGTTGCAGAAAATGAGGGCCCACCCCAGGTGTGCTTCAGCCCTCCGTGTTCTCCCCACCCTCCCAGCCCAGGAGGGAGAGGGCAGGGGTGTGGTGGGGCCGGGAGGGGAGCGAGTCAGCCCACAGACCCCAGGGAGGACCCTGGGGCAGGCGTGGGCCTGTCTGCCTTCCTCTGCTCCCGTCTCTGAGCTGGGCCGAGAACCGGGGGCCCAAGGAGACTTTGTGAGGGTGGGAGGGAGGCAATGAGGGGACCACGGCCGCCTGTGCAGTTTTGTACACAGGAACCTCAAAGAGGGCACAGCTGCCCAAAAAGCCTTCCTCCCCATGACGCAGCTGACTGTGAAACCTCAGAAGGGGCCCAAGTCTTTACTCCCTGCTGGGGACTCCCTGAAGCGGCAAAGATTAAAGGTCAGGGACCGCGGTGGGAGGGAGGGAGGGAGGGAGGGGAGACGCCCTTCCTGGGGATGCTCTGGCCTTGGGCTCACTCCATCCTTCCGCCCTTAGACCCCTGCCTGCAAAGTGGAGGGAGGAGAGGAAAAGGGATGGGAGGGGATGAGCTCCTTTCAGCTGGAAGTTCTGCAACGACACGGACCCCTTTCTTCCCTTCCCCTGGCTCCTCTGGACGGGCAGGAGCTCACGCAGAGCCTGAAAGCCCCCAGAGAGGACGAGCAGTTCTACGCGGCACAGGTGAGACGTGGCAAGGGTGGAGGAGCACGGGCGGCCGCAGGTGGGAGCTGGCTGAGCTGGAGAGCAGAGAGACGCTTGGGGGGGAGGGGCGGTAAAGGGGGGGGTGTTCCAAGAACAAAGTCCAGCTCTGTGCGGAGAATGGGAACCCCGGGGTAGTATCTAAGGCCCCTTCCCTTTCCTCCACCCCCGCCCCTGCAGGCTCTGGGGTGCCTGGGCGTCGGTGACAAGTTTGTCATAGAGGCGCTGCTCCAGGTGGTGAGTCGGGGGCCGAGCTGGGTTCAGGAGAGGAGGGAACAGGGCGTGAGGAACGTGGGTGCGTGGGCATATGCAAATCTCGAGAGGGACCCCAGGGTCAGCCCCAGGGAGGGTCAGCCCAGGGTGGGTCAGCCCCCAGGAGGAGAGCTGCCCGGCCCTGGCACACACCACTCACGCCCTTGGCTTCCTTAAAGGGCGGCTTGATCCAAGAGGATGGGGAAGGCAGAGTCTGAAGATCCCTTTTGCCTGAGAAGAGACAACCGAAAAGCTAGGCGAGAACTGAGACTGAGTTCATTCTCCACCCTAACTGAGTCAATCAGGGCCTCCTGTTTATTTGCCAGTGTATGACGGAGAGCACGCACCCTCCTCCATGATCTTATTTAAACCTCACGGTGCTAGGAATAGGTAGTAGCATCTGCATTTTCTTAGCGAGAAAACGGAAGCGCGGAGAGGCCAAGCGACTTGCCCCAGGCCACGGGGCTGCTAGCTCCCAGACAGGTATTGGAGGGGCAGTCTGACTCCCCCCAGGTGGCCTTCTTCCTCCTCCCCCTGCACCGTCCTGGCTGTAGCCTGTATTTGAGCCAGGGCAAGTCACTCTCCAGGCCTCCGTCTGCTTATTTAGAAAATGACGTTAAGAGCCGAGATTCTCAAAGCTCTGACATTCTGTCGCCTCACGGCAGGTTTCCACCACCTCCCTCTTAACCCAGGCCCGAACCGGTCCGGAGAGGGTGGTGCGGGAGGCCTACAGAACCCTGGCCATGCTGGGTGAGTGCGCCCTCTCCCTGGGCGGGGAGCCGGGGCAGGTGGGACGGGACTGGGCCGCGGAGCCCTCTGGGTAAGGGCGGGAGGGGGTGGAGCGCACGCCCACTCCCACCTGCCATCCACCTGGCCCTCGGCCGGCCGCGGGGTCCGAGAACTCACCTCGGTACCATCGGGTCGGGCGGACGGAGGCGGGGGCGGGGGAAGGTGGAAGGGGAGACTGGAAGTGAGGCGGTGCTCCGCCACCGCGCTGGTGTCCCCGGGAGGAGGGCGACACCTCCGGACCTGGTGCTCGGAACCTGCCTGGAGGGCGCAGCGGAGCCGGTGGCGCCTGGCGGAGGCGGGGCCCTGCCCCGGCCTGAGGACCCTCCCCGACCAGGTTGCCTGGAGAAGGAGGTGATCCAGGCTCTCATCGCGCAGCTGGAGGGGCAGAGCGAGGAGCTGAGGATGGATACTCTGAGGGGACTCCGGATAGCGCTCAGCTCCTGGGCCGCTGTCCCCAAAGACAAGGTGATTGGGAGGCGCTCGGTAGCCGGGGGCGAAGCAGCACATGGCAACCGCCGGTGCTGGCTTGGGGTTCGGTCAGGCACAAGGGAACCTCGCTGTGCATTTTGATGGGGAACCTTCCTGGCCGGAAGCCCTGGCGTAGCCCCCCGCAGTCCCACGGCCTCTGAACAGCCAGCTTCCAGAGCCACCGTGCGCCCGCGTCCAAGTCGGAGACAGCGAGTGCCCTGGGGCAGCGCCGGGAAGACTGGGTGGGGCGACGCGCGTGGAGTGCCTCGTGCGGTGCCTGTGCTCTTTGAATGGTACCCCCCGTTGTCGTCACCCCTAAAATAACCCATTCGAGGAAAACCTGTCACTCAGGAGGGGACAGGGACCAAGAGAGTCCGCTGACACTGCTCAAGATTTCTCCCCTTTAGGCTCCTCTTACGTTGACCCCGTCACTGTTCCAAGTGAAACAGAATTCGGCATTCGCCCATTTACTCCACAAACACGCACTAAACAGCTGCCGCGCGCCAGGCTCTCTCCTGGGCCCTTGGGAGGAGGCCTCCGTGAGCCCAACAAAGATCCCTGCCCTTGTGAGCTTACATTCTAGTGGGGGCCGGCCCTAGAAACCGACCCACTTCACTGCATCGGGCGTGAGAGGCAGCGAGCGCCGTGGAGAAGGCATGCAGATGGGCGCGGGGGATCAGGAAGGCCAGGCGGGGGCGGGGAGGGGGTCGCGACCTGAAACGTGGAGGAGAGGGAAGACCTCGTTCAGAAGGTGTCTCTGAGCACACAGGCCGGCGAGGTCAGCCTTGCAGACACGAGAGGAGGCGTTCCCGCGCAAGCACCAGTCGGTGCGGAGGCCCTCAGGCAGGGCCACCCAACGAGGACCGGACCGGCGGGCAGGCCAGTGCGGCTGCGGGGGAGTGGGACTGGAGAAAGCGGCAGGACGTGGAGCTGGGTCAAAGGGAACGGACACTGGATCCGACATGGCCTTCCGGACAACGTGAAGTACTGGGGCTTGACTCTGAGTGGAATAGGGACCCATGGGGGCCACGCAGCGGGTGGCACCATCCAGCATTCCGAAAGGCCTACCCTGACCACCGTGTTGAGAAAAGATGGGAGGCGGGAGGCAAGGCGGAAGCAGAAAGGCCGAATTCGGGGCGACTGAGGCAATCCTGGTGGGAGACAGTGGGCATGTTCTAAAAGCGAAGCTGGCCGGTTGAGTGTGAGCTGTAAGAGGCGGTGTGGAAGCAAGGACGAGGCCAAGGTTTCCGGCTGGCCCGATGGAAGGGTGCGGAAAGCTGCAGGTGGAACCGCTTGGGAGGTAACACCTCAAGTCCAGTTTGGGGCAGGTGATGTTGGAGAGGTCTGTCGGATACGCAGTTTGGAGTTTACAAGAGAGGCCTGAACTAGAGGAAGAAGGAGTTGTCGGCATAGGGAGAGCATGGAATGTCATTCAGCTGGACCAGCTCGCTGACCAAAGAACCAGGATCCGAGCCTTGGCGCACCCCAGTGTTCAGAGAAGGGGAAGACCCAGGCCGGGTGCAGTCCCACAGTCGTGGGCATCGGAGGCCAGCTGGGAGGGTAGGAGGGGATGGCCAGAGGGGGGCCCCTGAAACGGAGATCGTGGAGAAGCTGCAGCCATGAGTGATGGAGGTGTCTCTGTGGGAGTCAGGGGCCGACAGGGCGGAGGATGGGAACTGGATCGGTGATGTGTGTGTTCTTGTTAATGCCAGGAGTTAGACAGCAGAAGCGCCAGAGAGAGTGACAACGATCCATTCGGAAGATAAAGTCACAGAGAGACGAGAGGGTGTGACCTGGGAGCAAGTAGTTGACAGCAAAAATGAGGCGAAGTGGGGAGAAGAATCCGCCTGCACGACAGACTGGCTTAGGGAGGAGGGAGCAGGGTCTGGAAGCAGCGACGCACTGGCCGCAGCCCGGCTGAAGACACAGTCCCCGCCCCGTCCCCTCTGTCTCCCTCTCAGAGGTCTCAAGTCGGGGACGAAGCGGCGCTCCTGTCCGTGCTGCAGAAGCTGATGCAGGCGCCGCCGCCGGCCGAAGCAGCCTTGGAGGCGGCCCTGTGCTTGGGCTTCCTGAGGCCCGGCAGCGGCGCGGTCCGCGAGTTCTTGCTGCAGTGCCTGCGCAGAGGGCCCCGGCCCCAGAGCATGAAGGTGCGAGGGGCAGGCGGCTGGGCTCCCTGGGGAGCTCGGGGCCCCGTGCTGACATCCCCAGGGCCTGGGCCCTGTCATCCCCGCCCCGGGGAAGAGAAGCTTCAGCAGGGGGTACTGTGGGAATCTGTGTATGCATGGGGACGGGGCCACGTGGATTTAAAACGTCCGTGCGTCTGTGCACACTGGATTTGAGTGGGAATCCATCTGTGTGCGTGCACACGGGAGAGGCAGGACCCCACGCATCCCCCACAAGCCCTACACTCCGCCCTCCGGATGCTTGTTGGACCCACCCACCCTGCCTGCCCCCGACAGGCACTTAGGATGCTGGTCAAGAGGATGGGTGTGCACTCAGCCGAGACCATCAGGGCCATCCTGGACCAGCTGTGCCATTCCAACGTCCTTGAGGTGAGCTCCGGGCCGCCCGGTGCCCTTGCTGCTGCAGCATGAGGACAGGGTCGGGGGATGGACGAGAAAGACGGTCTGTCCCTCACGCCTCCCCACCGCTGCCCTCAGCACCGCTTGGAAGCCACCCAGCTGCTCAAGGCCATGGGGCTGGAGCAGATCCAGGCGCAGGGAGTGGAGGGCCTCGTCTTTGACCTGCTCAGGAACAAGATACACAATGAACCCTTCCTCGTAAGTGAGGCCCGGGCTCCCCAGCCCGCGCAGCCCGAGGATCGAGTTCGCCCTCCCCCAGTTTCCCTCACGCGGCCCACGTTTCCCAGCCACCGTGCCTTTGCTCGGGCAGTTCTCGCAGCAAATGCCTCCCTCCCTCCCCTGCAGGGTGCAAAACGCGTCACCCCCACCGGGGACTCCTCTCTCCTTCTGCAGGAGCCCCTTCGAGACCAGCCCACACACCAAGTCACTGCAAAACAGACTCATGTCCGCCCCTCTGTGACCCCTTGCTTTTTTACCTTTGGAATAGCTTACCACAAAACTAGCCGCAGGACTTGTACCTGAATCGGTTAGAAGTGAATCAGGCTGTGTCTCCCCTGGGCGAGACCCTTGCAGCAGCGCCCCAGGGCCCTGAGAATGGTCTACCCTGCTCTTCACCTCCCACGGCCTGCCTGCTGACTCCTCCGGCTGCGTCCCAACCGTGCTCCCCTGAGAACCACACACCAGCTGTGCTCCGGGCGCGCGATCCTGACTGTTCCCTGGGTCCCCGTGTGCCGCACTTTGAAGAGTCGCAGTTTGGTCACCCAGCTGCACCGATCCATTTTCTGTTCTCTAAACACCCTGTGCTCTCCCGCTGGACTCCGGGCTTCTGCACCTGCCCCCCTCTGCCGGGAAAATCACCCCCGCCGCCGCCCGGCCTCTGCCTGGTTAACTGCCACTTACCCTTCAGGCGTCTGCTGAGGAATTAACTCCTCTAGGAAAAATCTTGCTGGTACGCAGACTGCGTTAGGGGACCTTGCTGTGCCCACCCCACGCTCTTCATTCAGTTGTGACCCTGATCACAGAGACGTCCTTCCCTCCCACCCCCAGACCACGAGCAAGGCCCGCGGTACGGGCAGCACAGACTAAACGTTCACCAAAGGTGTGTGAAGCACTGCAGGGCACACCCTGCATCCCTCTCCTCCCCAGGTTATGAGGCAGGCTGTGGCTGAAACTGTGGAAGAGCTCAAGATGAAGCCTACGATGTTGAACTTGGTGGAGGCGTGAGTGGCTTGGGCTGGGAGCTGCCAGGGCCAAGTCCTAGGCTGGGGGGCAGGGGCACAGGGTCACAGAGCTCAGAATCTGCTGCCAGTCCCCAGCTCTCGCCTGCTCGTGTCCCTGGCCAAGTCTCGCTTTGACCCCTCGACTTTCCTCCAACTCTGAAAAGAGGCTGGTTATCCCTACCACGCAGGGCTGTCCCTATAAAGCTCAAACTGAGATGAGGACACGAAAGGTCAAGTTCTGGACAGATGTGACTGTCATGAAGCACCTCCTCGCCAATTCCAGTACCTGCCTTTCCCCTCCCAGCCCCTCTCCTGACCCAAGAATCGAGGAGAAATTAATGAGATTAGCATCACTCAGCAGCCTCATGCCCAACTCACTCTGGGCCGTAGTAAGAAACAGTCGGCCTTCCTCCCACTGCCCCTTAAACGGGACCGCACGCTCACTCCCTTCGACACAGGCAACTGATGAGCTCCAACGCCATTGCCCGCCGGGAGGCAGTCATCTCTTTGGTAAGACGCTCTGCTCCTCTGACCAGGTGGGCTGCTGGCAGGGGCGCCAGGCACCTGAGCAAAATTACTGAGGGCAATTCAGGGCTGTAAAGGTTGGGGAGGTTGTTTGCTGGCTTGTTTATCCCACAATTCCAGCCCCGCCCGGAGCTCAGAGTAACTTCTTCTTCTTCGGGACCGGAGGTCGGTGGGACAGGGGACAGGAGGTGGGTGTGAGGAGCATTGCTGAGATACCGCAGAGACTGTCTGAGCCCTTGCTGGTGGTGAGCAGTGCGCACTGGCAGCCAACGCGGTGGCCCGAAAAGGCGAGGAAAGGGACAGGCACCTCGGCTGGGAGCCTGTCTCAGCTCTCCAGGCCACGGGGCCGCCTCAAGGGGGCGAGCAGGGGCAAGAGCACACGCAGGTGCCCCCCGGGGGGGCTGGCTCCTTAGGCACGGTCTCCTGTGCCGTTGCCAGGGCGTCCTAGGGGTCCGCAGCCTGCCGGTGTTCAACTTGCTCCTGGACATGCTGGGCGAGGAGAACAACCAGTCTGTGAAGAAGAGTGTAAGGCGCTCCTGCCCTCCTCCTCCTCTCCTCAACCCCTCCTCCCAGCCTGCCCCATCCATCCTCGCGCCACGTTCTTTGTGGGGAGGGAGGAGAGGGGAATAATCCCTCAGCCACCGTCCCTTGACCTCATTCCTTGGGGCCACAGCGGCCTGTGGCCAGAGCTCCCCTGGGTTACTCCCTCCACTCCCAGACTCAGCCTGAAGTGAGCCAGCCACCGGCCCTTTATTTCGATGCAGCTACAAGAGGCATTCGTCGTTTTGGCCTCAACTGATCCCTGGATCCAAAACAAGGTGAAAAACAAGGTTCTCTGTGTACAAGAGGCACCGAAGGACGACGAGAAGGCGGGGCCCGCGAGGTTCAGGCAAAAACTCGACAGCCCAGAGGAGTTAGACATCCAAGACTTCCGACTTGTACAGCTGAGACCCTTGCTCATTGCAAAGGCCAGCGCCGCAGCCGGCCTGCGGGAAAAGCCAAGCGCCCAGGAAGGGTCCACCTGCTACTTCGCCTCTGCCTTCCCTCCCCGCTTCCCTGAGCCACCACAACACAAGCCCCCGGCGCTAGGGCCCTGGACGCCCGCCATCAGGAAGCAGCTCCAGATCCTTGCCAAAACCTCCACGTAGGTCAGTTCTCTGGGTCTAACCCTCGCTTCCTGAGGGTGCGTCTCAGGCTGCCCTGAGGAAACAATCTCGGCCTATCTCCCCTGAATAAACGCGGTCCCCCCGGCCTGCCACTACGGGTCCCTTCTTCAGCGGGTACACCGGAACACAGGCCTCCTGGCTCCCGGCTGGGAGCTCCTTCCGCTCAGCCACGTGTCCTTCTCACGAAGGGAGAGAGAGAGCAGAACCAAACCCGTTCGGGATGGCCAGCCTACCTCCCCAGATCAAGCCCCTGTCTATGCCCAGAACTTAAGGACAAAGCTGAAAAGCTGAGCCACCGCCCAGGGCAGGCTGCTGGAGGGACAGCAGGAGAAAATCCTGGCAAGCTTGGCTCTCGGACAATTTCCTCTTACTGACGTGCCCAACCCGCCACCTCTCTGCCATGGTCCGGAGATCGTGGGGCTCCGGTCCGACCACCACCCTCTCTGCTGTCTCTCCTCCGCGCCTACTTCCTACCCATGCCCGGGCCATTCCCTTGGACAGACGCTGTTCATTCCCCAAAACAGCTTTAGTTTCTCCCGTTTAGTAACAGCTTCAGTTCCCTTTGCTCATAGCACCTGCCGCAGCAACCCCAACAGGCTACGTCCTCCCTGTCGAGAACAAAAGTACACTCTGGAATCAGATCATCTGAAATCTGGGGTTCATCACTGACTTCATCTTTGGACAAGTGACTTGCCTTTCTGACTGTTCCTCACCTACGCAATGAAGCCAGTGATGGTGGGCGCTACTTCCGAGAGGCCCCCTAAGGATTCAAATTAAGCCCGACAGTGCCTGGCATTCCACAGCCAGCTCTCAGATGTGAACCTGTTCTCTTTTCCTCTCTCCAGTGATGTCACGTGCGCCTGTGACAACCAGAGGCTGAAAGCACCCTACCACTCCCCTTCACGTCCCCAAACTTACTGGAGCAGTCTAACAGGAGCTCAAGCTTTCCCCATCAAGCAAAGAAAGATCATAGTTAAACAGATGTTCCCTTCCCCTCCCCACACGCCAGGTTCAGGTGTAGCCCGGTCATTCTGAACCCAGCGCTGTGTCTCTCACTCAGATTTATCTCCCCTCCCGCCCTACCACTTCCAGATTCGTGCTTTGCCCCATAGAGAGTTACCGAAAACACAACAACAAAATAACAGAATCGTGCTGGAGTATCAGCAACGCTGCCTCTCACAGTATGGCACAAAGACCAGAGACAGGACAAATGATCTTCCTCTCTTGCCCAGTCCCCAGCGTCGGGCCAGTCAGCAATATAACCCAAATTTCCCCGGGCCTTGCGTGCGAACAAGGCCACACGAACTACGTCATTCTCAACCCTGCAACGCCCTGCCCGCAGCTCTGCAGCCCGCCCTCCCCCGTAGTTCTGGGTCTCTGCAGAGGACGTCTTACTACTTGGCCAGAAACCCGTCTCTGCCTGGTAGCACCTCGATCCTCGTTTGACCAAGTCTCCCTAGAAGAGTTAAGACAGCACTGAGCCTGGGGGTCTGCACAGAGCGCTCTCCCCTCTGGTTCACCACCAGCTGCAGCCAGAGTCCCCTGGAGGCCTGAAGTGCCCACTCCTGTCAGCACCAAGGTCTGTTGGGAATGATCCTGGGACAGCATCCAAAATGTACGCTCCCCCCCTCCTTTCTCTCTCGTCTTCTGATGGGTTCTGTGGGTACAAATAGCATCAACACCCCACCCCCCGCCTCTTCCTAGAGCATTCTCCCTCACCTCCGCGCTTGCTGCTGCTGCCATGCGGCTCTCGAACCGGCATCTTTCTGGAACTTCAGGGGCTGCTCGCCCTTCTACGTTCCTTCCAATGCCATCACCATCCAGAACCTTCATATAAATATGTCATTGTTTCTCTGAGGGTCCTGGTTCTCCGACCAGCTACACCATCCTCTGGTCCACTTCCTTGTTTTGTCTCATTCATCGCCTGAACCCTGGTCCTGCGTCACCCTGACCGGATGCCTTCGGACAGCCACCCATCACCCAGCTTCTCAGTCCTTGGTATCACCTAAAAGGCCTGTTTCCCCTCCTTTCTCTTCAGCTACCCACACCTCCATGGCCACACCTAGCCCTTGTCACCCCCAGGAATTTCTCCACCTCCAAAATCCTGAACACACACTTTCTGACCGAAACCTTCCATCTATCCTGTTCTTTTTATCCCCACTACCAGTTCTTCGGATCTCGTGAGCAACACGCAGGTCTTGACTTCGCTACACTGTCCCCGTTAGCCCCTCTTCTCCTCCCCCGGCCCAGCCTGGCCTCCATCCACCATCCACCGTCCTCGCTATTCCCATTCCCAACCCTGGAGCCTAGAACCGGGTTGCTGATCAGAGCCGGGGAGAAATCAGACATCCACACGGACTGGCACCCCCCAAATACTTGCCTCCTACCCGGACCAAGCCCTTATTATTGTCCGGCAATTTTCTTAATTCCTACAATGGTTATTTCGAGCTTCCTCTGCTATCCTCACATTTCCTACAGTCTCTCCAAACTTTCTAACCTGTTACTTCCCCAACTCTCAATCGACCATTATACTGTTAAGAAAAAAAACCAAAAGCCTTCAGATGGAATTACCCGAACTTCCTGCCATCTCCATCAACATCCTGTAGGTAGTGAGGAGCACAGGCGGGGAAGCCAGGTGCTTGAGCAAGAGAGGCCTGGCTCTGCCGCTTGCTAGAGATGTGATCTCGAACACGTTGCTTAACCTCTCGGTGCCTCCGCTCTTCACGGTACCTTCCAGAAAGCCCCTTCGCCGTGGCGATCAAAATCACTTACACCATTCGCCTCTCTCGTGAAATATTCCCTGCACCACCTTGCCTGACAGCAATGTTGTGAGAATTGAGTTGGCACACATACCCACACATTGCCTGTAACAGTGCTCCCAATAAATGTTAGTCATTTGTTACTACTATTGGGTTGGCCAAAAAGTTTTGATTTTTTCCATTCGATGGGTCTAGTAGGGTTTAGTTGTCTTTCACTTCATTCAAAACAATTTTGTTAGATTCTAGTGTGACAGCTGTTTATATCAGCATGCATTTTAAAAAAACATCAAAATTGGTGAATTTTTGTGCAGCCATTTTTGTATTGAAGATGGAAAAAAATACACATTTTCAGCATATTTTGTGCAGTGTATGGAGAAGGTGCTGTGACTGAATGTGTCAAAAGTGGTTTGCCAAGTTTCTTGGTGCTACTGACATTTTAGGCACATAATTCTTTGCCGTGGGGCTGTCTCATGAACTGGAAGATGTTTAGCAGCACCCTGGGCCTCTACCCACTAGAAGCCCATAGCAGGAGGTGGCCAACATACTCAAAATATCCAAATCAATAGTTATTGGTGCAAATGAAAAATGTGACTTCTATTTTATGGAAAAAACTAAGTTGACTTTTTGTCAACCCGGTATTTTATCAGCATCCGCAGCTACCCTCACCTCCACTTACAAGAGGCGCCTCCTCTTCTAAGGCAAGTCTCTCACCCCGTGTTCTAGACGCCATTCCTCCCGGGGATCTGAACACCAATCACCCCCCTGTCAGGTCACGTATAAACATGCTCAACCCTCACCCATCTTCCGAATAACCTCGCACGGCCGTGGCAGGGGTGGGCTCAGTGAGTGGGTCGTGGGTTCAATGAGTGGTCGAGGCTCATGCAAAAGGCAGCTGGTTTCTCTCTCACATCGATGTTTCCTTCCCTCCTCCCCTCCCTCTGCAACCAATAGGCATGTCCTTGAGTGAGAATGGAAAATAACCTCCCACACACCAATGGCCCCGTCTAGGTGACTCCTCTCTCCTTACCACACTCCTCATAATCAATTCTTAAATTACTGCCCACATTCTCTCTTTTCCCAGTTGGCTATTCATTACCCCATTTCAGTTCGGGTTCAGAATTCAATTCCCCACCAAAGCTGCTTTTGCGAAGGCAGTGGTTCTCAATAGGGGCGATTGTGCCCCCCCAGAGGGACATTCAGGAGACATTTTTAGTTGCCACCACTGGGGGGCTGCTACTGGTCCCTCCCACAAGAGGCCAGGGATGCTGCTAAACAGCCCACAATGCACAGGGCAGCCCTCTACAGCAAAGAATTACCCAACCCAAAAGGTCAGTAGTACCAAGGTGGAGAAACCCTGTGCAGAGATAGACTATAACCTCCATACTGCTACATATAATGAATGCTTACGAGATTCAGCCTGGCTTGAGCACCTGACATCGTTAGCTTCTCCTTCCTTGAAATTCCCTTTCCCCCTGGGTCACTGGTCACTCTGTCTCTGTTTCAGGACCCTCTTCTATCTCTTTATCAGTGTTTCTCAAGGTTCTGTCCTCGGCTCTTCTCTCTCTACAACCCAGAACTGTTAGAATAAACTGATGGGGCTCTTTTCAAACACGCCCCGGCCACACTCATAAACTTCGTCATTCTGGAGGGAAGCCCAGGTCTCCTTTTCTTAAAAAAAGTGTTAATTCCAGCATACAGCTAGGATACAGATCCACTGCTATGGACAGTCTTGTTTTAATCACAGCCACTCTCATCAACTGAGTTACCTTTTACATATTAATGAGTCTCGAAGCTGTATCTGTACCAGATTCCCTCACGGAGTCAGTGTTCACTGGGTCCCCACTCTGTGCCCCGTGCTGGTCCAGGCCCTGGGGTAGAACAGGGAGCAACAGACAAGGGTCCCTGCTCTCCCGGAGCTCGTATTCTGATCGAGGACAGAGACACGAACCACCACAAAAAAAGATCACTTCTAATACTGAGAGGTACTGTGACAACAATGTAAGAGTAACCAGGGAGAGACAGTGTTTAAATAAAAAGGCCAGGGAAGACCTGGGAGGAAGCAAGGATAAGAATATGACCCAGAACTGCAGTGAAAAGGAATGAGCCGTATGAACATCTGAGGAACGAGAATCCTACGCACAGCACGTACAAAATACTGAAGCAGAAGCATATTGGTACCATAAAGAGTTTGACCAGTGTGCTTAAAGCGAGGTAAGTATGGATACACGCTACATAATAAAGTTGGAGAGGCAGACAAGCCAGATCCTATAGGGCTTTGTAAAAGCCAGGGGAAGGAATCCACAGCCTACGTGCAACGCAAAGGCAATGGAACGGTTTTAAAGAGGCATGACACGTGGTCTGGTTTACACCTTCCCATCATTTGGCTGCCGTATGAAAAAACAGATCTTAGAAGGGCAAGACCAAGGGGCCCTAATAATGGGCTACTGCAATTGTCCAGAAAAGATACTACTGTGGCTTGGACTAGGATTGTAACCAAGATGGTTTCAGGATATATTTTGAAGGTAGAATTAAAAGGACCTACAGGTACGGAACGAATAAAAGAGAAATCGAGTGTAAGTGCTAAGCTGTTTATCCCATCTGCACCAGGTGGAGAGTAACGACATCTACTGAGATGAGCAAGACTGGGAAGAGAGAAACCGATTTGGAGGAGATCAAAAGTTTTGCTCCGTCCTGGAGGAAGTGCCCAGAGAAACCAAAGTTCAGTTCAGTACGCCCACTAGGCAGCTGGACGACGTAACCCAGAGGGAAGGGCAGAGGTCAGGACTCCAGACATATTCGGTAGTCATCACTGTTAGGTGGTATTTAAGGCAGTAACCTCAACGAGTTTTCCCAGGATAAAAGTGAGGATAAATTTACAGAAGAGAAGGGGTATCAGAACAAGCCCTGCGGAACTTCCAACATGGAAAGATCACATAGAGAAGTTATCGAGAACGAGTCCTAAAATCAGGGGAGCACAATGTGGACCATCACTGTTCTCCAAGCCGCAGATGAGCACACCCAGCCGCCTGCCGGATGTCTGTGCTTGTTAACTCGAGTGCCCCACCCTCCACACACCTAAAACAGTTCATTCCCACCTTGCTCCCAGACCTGTTCATTTCCCAGCGTTTCCCGCTACAAGGAACAGCACATCTATCCAACTGCCCGGGCCCAAAACCCACCTCCTCCCTCCCAACCACCTCTGCTGTTCGGCCCAGCCCTGATTTCCCTCGTTACTTCTCAGACCTCCTCCTCATCCGGTCAATGGCTGAGCTCAGACCAGTATTCCTCCCCAGCCTACCATCCTGTCTCCTGTCCGGCCTCTCCACAGCCTCTCCACGAGGCAGCCGTAACTGTCTTTCAGTAGGTGCCACTCAGGTCAGGCCACTCCCTGCTTACAATCTGTTCATGACTCCCTATTTGGGGGCAGCAAAAGATGAAATGCAAGGACCTTCTCATAGAGCTTTTCTAGCTCTCCTGTCTTCTTCCGCATGCCCATCCCTGAGCCCCCGCCAACCACAATGCACCACCTACACTTCTCAAGCGCAGCGCCTATTCCTCTCTTAATTACCCCATTCTGCCGTGTATCATGTGCACTTTTTTGCCCAAATTTTTGAGGGAAAAATAAGGATGTGCATTATACATCGGTAGTACTAATTCCTTAACTATATAAATGCTTTTAATTATTTTATTTATGTTTTTGCAGTAAAAGTGTAATTCTAGCCCTGGCTAATGTGGCTCAGTGGATTGAGCACCAGCCTGCAAACTGAAAGGTCACCAGTTCAATTCCCAGTCAGGACACATGGCTGGGCTGAGGGCCAGGTTCCCAGTTGGGGGCACATGAGAAGCAACTGATCAATGTGTCCCTTGCATATCGATGTTTCTATCTCTCTTCTTTCCCCTCTCTCTAAAAAATAAAATCTTTAAAAAGTAAAAATAATAAAAGTGTAACTCTAAAAAGAAATAATGATACTCATATGCAAAATAATACCCCGGAATAGGATAATTGGTTTTGTTTCTAAATATAAATAATTGAATTTAAAAAATTAAAATGAGAGATTTTTTTCCTTGAAGTTTGGGCCAAAAACATGGGTGTTCATTGTATAAGGCAAAATCCGGTAATTTGTTCACGTCACCAGTTTTCTGCTGAGAACACCACTTGCTCAACCCCAGCCTCATTATTTGGTCAGCCCCTACTCTTCCCTCAAGGCTCCCAGTCCCACGACTGAATGAAGTACCTTTCAAACCAGCCCTCAAAAGTACCTTGATTTCTTCTCATTGGACCCCTTACCACACTCTATGTTATATGTGCATGGTGGGCAAGACCCAGCATCTGGTGCAGTGCCTGCCCTAGGTTCTTGGTAAGGGAGGAAGGAACAGCTTTTAATGATTACCAAACACCACACCGCGTGCCCTCACTGAACCCTTCCTCTTCCCCCCAGCCCTTAGACCCCCATACCCCCAGCACCGAGAGCACTGCCCTCCAGAAATGGTCCTCAATTGCACACTGGAAGCGACTACCGAACCACCTGGTGAGCCGACATCGAGTCTCAGTCCTGCTCCCCACACCCCCCACGTTCTGACCCAACAGACCCAAGATGAGGCCCGGGACCTGTACTTTACCAGCTTTCTCAGAAGATTCTGATGTGCAACTGTTCTTGAAAAACTGCTCTTCTAGACGGAGTAGAAGTTCAATAAATGTTGTTGGAAGGAACATTTTACTGTAATGAAGTAGAATTCATTTCCTAATTCTTCAGGGTTAGAATCTGCTATAACTGAATCCTGAGCGTAAAAGAACAATGCACTAAATGCACAGAAATCCACAAAACGAGCAGCCTTTATTGCAGTTATTACAAAACACTTTCCATTTTGGCAATATTTTACAACGCACTTAGCTTCAAGGGTTGGGAAGGGGGGAGTTGGAAACTAAAGAGGAAAATTTCAACAAACATTACTAAAAGAAAAACTGTCCCAGCGCCCCCCCCCCAAATAAAATTCCAAATGTCACTTAATTTCACTACCCAAGAAGAGGCCACGAGGGAAGCAGCAGGCAAAACTCTGGCAATTTCACTATGGATCATGTCAGAGACAAAGGAACGTTCAAAACAGTCATCAGTACGGTCGGTTGCGCTGATCATTTCTGTAGTCATTTCTAGAAATGAAAATAAAGAGCCAGACTAAATTCTAATGTTCTACCGAAGAGGGGTATCAAACACTTCTTCAGGGTGCTGTTGACTGGTATCAGCTTGACAATTTCTGCAAGGATGGCTCCATGCCTTATTTATTTCTCTACTCCTAGAAGGTGTGTAATACATGTCTTATGAGCTTTAAGACCCATGAAGTTCCTAAAAGCAGTTTTATTATCATCAACTCTCTTGAAAGTTCCTCGCAGAGTAAGGACTCCAAACCACTGCGGTGTTTCAGGAGGTCAGAGACTACGCTGATTCCAGCGCTCTGCACAGGCCACCGGCATAGTGGGTCAAGCGAACAAACACTTTCATGTACAATTCTGGACCTGCCACTTACCATGTGATCCTGGGAAAGTTACTCAATGTTCCCAACTCTGTAAAAACCCACTTCATGAGATTGACAGGATGCCTAGAACTAAGATACAGGGTGGGGCAAAAGCAGGTTCACGGCTGTTATGGAAAACAGTACAATACTTAATAAACAGTAATACAATAATAAACTATTGTGTTTTGGCATACTCCCAACTGTAAACCTACTTTTGCCCCACCCGGCATATACAGACACTTCCGCAGGATCTGCCGTATGCTAACGAGTATTGAATAGACGATGATAATTTTTAACAGCTAACAATTACACAGTACTCACTGTGGGCCAGCAACTTCTATGACGTAACCCAATACAACCCCACGAAGGAAGTACCGCCAGCCCCACTGTACGCACGACAGCACTGATGCTCCAAGGGGTAAGTAACTTGCCTAAGGCCACACCGCTGTGGAGCCAAGACCTGAACCCCATCAGTCTGTCTCCGAACTCCGTGCTCCGAACCACGCGCTACACTCATTCTCAGTATCCTGCACTGCCTCTGGCACACAAATGCTTAGTATAATAACTGAAATTTCTTTCTGTCACTGGTTACTCATTTTTTTCCTGCCGCTACACCATTCGTGTGCAAGGCACAACGCACTCCCACCGGTACCATCGGTGATTTTCATCTGGAAAAAGTGTTGCCAGAATCACCAGAAAACCACCGCAGGGTACACAGCACGTGTGGTTTGAAAGAGCACACCACTATGAAAGGTGTGTTCTCTCCACCACTTAGATTAAGAATCCCTAACACAGTTTCGAGTTACCTCTCTATCTCAAGTATCTTTAGCTATGAGAATGCATAATACACACACTCATATAAATATTTATGAATAAGAGTTTTCAAAACACTAGTTTTTAGAAATTGGATCTTCCCTACCCTGACAGAACTGCCAATAGGAAATTCAAGTTCCAAAACACTGGACAAGGAGGAAATGTGACAAAAAGGGCTCAGACATGAACATCGAGGAGCAGTGAGGTAAAAGGTGTATTTGATACTCACCTTCCTCCCATTTTGCCTCCATAGCCACCTCGGTCTCCTCCATAGCTGCCACCACTCCTGTCTCCTCCGTAGCCTCCACTTCGGTCTCCACCATAGCCACCGCCACCACCACGGTCTCCTCCATAGCCCCCTCCACTTCGATCTCCTCCATAGCCTCCTCGGTCCCCGCCATAGCCTCCTCGGTCCCCTCCATAGCCCCCTCGGTCCCCTCCATAGCCTCCTCGGTCTCCACCATAGCCTCCTCGGTCTCCTCCATAGCCTCCTCGGTCTCCTCCATAGCCTCCTCGGTCCCCGCCATAGCCTCCCCGGTCCCCACCATAGCCTCCTCGGTCTCCTCCATAGCCACCTCCTCTGTCCCCACCGTAACCACCCCCACTTCTGTCTCCACCATAGCCACCCCCACTTCTGTCTCCTCCATAGCCACCCCCACTTCTATCTCCACCATAGCCACCTCGGTCTCCACCTCTGCCCCCACGACCTCTGTAGCCCCTCTCTCCACCGTAGCCTCTTCCCCTGAAATCTGCAAGATAGAAATGCAAACCAATGAGGTCAGCAAAGCAACAGTCAAGTTTCCTTAATGCTTGTCAGAAAATAAATACCATGTAGATGCTATTAAAAGGCTGACCCAAAAAGCCAACCTACCTCCTCCAGAGGGACGAGAATCCTCTGGTCTAGGCTCATTGCACTGATTGCAAGAATTCCTCCGAGCAAAGTTCATATTTCCACATGACCTGGGAAATAAGGAAAATAACCTTGGCTGGTGTAGCTCAGTGGACTGAGCGCGGGCTGCAAACCAAAGTGTCGCAGGTTCGATTCCCAGTCAGGGCACATGCCTGGGTTGCGGCCACAGCCCCCAGCAAGTGCACATTAATGTTTCTCTCTCTCACTTTTTCTCCCCCCCTTCCCTCTCTAAAAATAAAAATAAATAAAATCTAAAAAAAAAAAAAGTAAGGAAAACAAAGATGCTCCTCAAAAGCTTCCAACGGATTCAGAACCCCGGTTACACCTTCCAACTTCAATCCTAACTTCTACTACCACCAAAGTAAATGGGATACTTACGGATTAGGGCAAACCCAGTCCCCACTTTTGGGGTCTCCACCTCTCCCCTGAAAGCCTCCACGGCCTCTATATCCTCCACGGCCTGGGGAGAGAAGGGACAAATCAGCAGCAGACATGAACAAAGCAGGAAAAAAGTACCAGATGGAAGAACTAAAGGCATGAGCCTACCATGAACCAGACGACACCCCCCTTATGAAAGGCCTCAGTGGTTCTTTGACTGGGGCTTTGCAGAGTAAGTGCAGGAAACGTGGAAAAGACCCCAGACACACTTTGCAGTGCCAATAACGCACTTAAAAACTTTTCTATAATATCCTCCTTAGTTTAACTCTATCAGGGAACTTATAAACTGGTCAGACTGAGTACCTAGTCAGGTATCTAATGATCACCTACTGATTTCCAGGTGAATAACAAACTGTTCTACAGCCTTCCAAAGAGATTTTTAGAACCTTCTCCCACTACTCTCTTAGGTGCTATGACGCCTTATTTACCTAATCTATTTAATACCCTCTCATCATAACACAGAAGGAAAAACAACAAAGGAGAGAAGGCGGCATCATCAAGCTCACAAGGCGGGGATTTGCCAGGCTCAAATCTAAACCCTTTCTACAACACCCAGGCCAGTCAGCAACAAGTCTCTTACCTCGCCGCCCACCTCCACTTCCACCTCCTCGCATAAATTCAGGTCTTCTGGTGGCAAAGGACACTTTAATGATGTTGCCATGAAATTCTTTCCCTAAAAGAAAGGAAATGATTTTGAAGAAAAGCTACACCAGTCCTGGCTGGGTTGTTCAATTGGTTGGAGCATCATCCTATAAGCCGAAAGGTCATGGGTTCGATTCCCAGTCAGGGAGGATACAAGCAGTAACTGGCCGGCATCACTCACATGGATGTTTCTCTCCCTCCCTTCCCCTCTAAAATCAATGAGCATACCCTGCGGTGAGAATTAAAAAAAGAAAAGAAATGCTACTCCCTATCTCCACTTCTCAACCAAAATGTTAAATTGTGTTGAATATTTTTAATTTCAGAGGACTAACTGGCATGCCCTCATGCAAACTCAAACGCACTAGGGTCCCAAAGAGCCGAGGTAACAGCAAGGTGATGGGGCCTGACGGGTTCGTACAAAAAAGAACACGGAGGTGAGGACACAGAAGCTATCACGACCTCATCTTGGAAGAGGTAAAAGTACGAAATGATGTTTTGGAAGACACGGGTGAATTTACAGGAGCATGGGGAAAGGACCGTGTTAAAACGGTTAAGGGGAAGAGCACGAAGGCCGAGGGAAGCGGCTGTGCGGCCACGGCCCGGAGACCGGCGGCCCTCGCAGCACGGCCGGCCGACGGGCTGCAGGGCAGACCGCAGAGCTCAGAAGCGCTCCCTCACTATTTGACAAGGACGGCGAGGGGCCTGGAACAATGAAGGAACCGGGAACCGTAAGGGGGTCTCTCGGGCAGAACCCCGCAGCAGCAGAGTTACGGAACATGATTAATGGAACAGGTGTGGATGTAATGGCACAACTGACTTCTCGACATTCCCGACAAGGGTGACAAGCAAGATGAAGGACGCGGACAGCGAAGCAACGAGAGAAGCACTCCGGGCGTCCGGCGAAGATGGCGAGGGCTGCATCAGAGCAGCCGACCTTCGCCATGTGACGACAGGCCTTGGACAGAAAGTGACAGATGAAGAGGTCGATGAAATGACCCAGGAAGCAGATACTGATGGTGTTGGTCGAGTAAACTATGAAGAGTGTGTACAAATGATGACAGCAAAGTGAAAATACTGTGCAGAATGTGTGAACTTTCCTGTTTACTTGCCTTTTGTCTGTAATTTGTGTAAAAGGTTTCCCCTGCTGCCAAAAATATGCACGTACAGTAATTAGGGCTTCATTCCGCCGCGTCTTCTTCCCAACCTCACTGTCCCTGTCCTGAAACCTTATTTCAGAACACCGTCCCAATAACATGCTGCACGTGGCCTACTCTGGATGCACGCGAGCCCCTCCGCACACCTAAACTTAGGCAGAGTTGGCCAATGAGGGAGCGCCCGGGCTACGCCTCTTTAAAAAGGGTTTCCTCGAGACCTGTCGGCGTGCGGCCGCTGAAGTGCGGGGCTGTGGCTCCGTGCGGGCTGTGGGCAGTTAACACGTCAGTGTAAGAGCCGCACTACTGCGAAATGGGTGTATCACCCAGGTGCTCGCACGCTCGTTTCTCGTACTGCTGGTCCTGTCCCAGAGACATTTCTTTTACTGTTACTAGCTTTTTAAACTTTGCTTAGCCACTTAAATAAAAATCTACTTATGACACAATTTGCCTCAAATCCATTTCAAGTTGTATTATCTATTTTCCAATAAAAATTTTTTACCCCCACCAAAGGAACATGGAACTAAACTACATTTGGAATGTAATGATAAAATTATTTTTAAAAAAGCTTTAAAGACTGGAAGTTAATAAAAATATTATCAGTGGTTATCTCTGAGTAGAGGACTATGGTTGCTTTAACTCCTTTATTTTCCCAAACTTTCTCATTTTCACAGGGGAAAAAAATCTTACTATTTTTTCTGTATATTAACTTTGTATTTGAAAGAAAAATTAATCTAAATTTTAAAAGAATATAGGGTCAGCCAGGCCAACCCTCTACACCCAGATCAGGGTGGCCCGAAGCACAAGTCGTGACATAAGGACACAGTGCAGACAAAAACAAGAAGAGAGCTCATCTCATTTCCAAAGGTAAGTAAAAGCCCTGGCCTGTATTCTTAACAAAATTCACTATGAAAGTAAACATGAAAATAACCACTGTCTGCCAAAATTTATTTTAACTTCAAGACTAGAAAACATCCAAACGGCATGCTGACATTACAAGAATGAAACATACCATCAAACCAGTCAATGGCTGCCTTAGCTGAAGGAGGGTCATCAAATGACACTGTTGCCTCTCCTTTCGGCTTCCCCGTGTCCTTGTCTGTGTACAGGTTTATCATTGGTTTTCCAGTCTTCTTGTTTGTCTGAGGAACAGACGAGTTGGTGTTAGCATGTTAAGAAAAAGTGATCAAGAACCATGTAATTTATTCTTTTAAAAAATTCACATATCCATGCTACAAAATACTATGTACCTTTTATTAAAAAGGAAAACACTCTGAGACACATTACATGAAAACCTAGCTAAAAACGACACACAGTATATACTGTTGTATCTACGTATAATTCCTTTAAACATACAAGTTATACAAATAATGCTTCATGTAAATGTACACCTTGTAACACAAAAAGGCCAGGAAGAACGCTCACTGAGTGAATCAACAGATTACCACTGACATTGCACCTAGATCCGGCTGGGTTGGGAGCGGAAGACAAGGGAGAATGTTTACCTAATCAGAAGTATGAATTTTTTCATATTTCATTGTGTAATTAATTTAATTTCCCAAGAAGAGGGTGAAAAAATGAGTAATTCCACAGACATTAAAACAAGACAACTGTCAACTGTTCAGGCAAATGAAACGCTACAATCTACTAACACCGCTCTGACTGATGCTTTCTAGCAGAAGAGATGAAAAACACTGGGCTGGCCAAAATGTCCATTACATTTTTCCTGTAAAATAAGACACATTTTTCATCTTCACCAAATGTTATTGATTTGGATATTTTGAGTATGTAGACTATCTCCCGCTATTGGCTTCTGGTGGGTAGAGGCCCGGGGTGCTGCTAAACATCTTCCAGTGCATAAGACAGCTCCACAGCAAAGAATTATTTGGCCAAAATGTCAACAGTACCAAGAAACTTCGCAAACCACTTCTAACACATTTGATCAGTCACAGCACCTTCTCAATACAATGCACAAATCATTTTTGCATTTCAGTTGCGTTTTTATCTTTCTTGAAATAATAAAACATAATAGCAAAAAATGTTGCTTATTTTCTACAATCTTCAATATTAAAACAGCTGCACAAAAATTCATGTTTTTTAGTAAGTTTTTTTTAATACACACTGATATGACAGCTGTCAAAATACAATCTAACAAAATTATTTCAAATGAAGTTAGAGACAACTAAGCACTACTAGAGCCATTGTACAGAAAAAACTAAATGAACTTTTTGGCCAACCCAATATTTGTATGAAATAAACAGTATACAAGACACTTAAATAAACAATAAAGTTATAAAATAAAGCATTATGTACTAAGCTAATATATATCACGAGCATGGAATATCAAAACAAAAAGCAGTTTAGTAACAACCTGAGTTTGCCTGTATTTATATTTCAGAATCTATAAAATGTTCTCACAATCTCATGTGGTCTCACAATTATAGGAGCTAGTCAGAGACTATTTTTACAGCCCCACAATCGAAAGCTAAAGCTGTAAAAGGCTGTGGAAAGGTAAACACAATCAAGGAATAAAATCATCATGTATTTAGCAAATGCCTAGACAAGGGTGAGAATGTGCATCAGTGAATTTTCACAGACAAGCCTTACTAGAATATAGGCTTATTATGCAACCTGTACATATTAACCAGAATGTGTTAATAATTATGAGATTTTTTTAACATAAGCCATACTTTTCACTCACCTTGATAATTCCTATCTGTTTAAAGAACTCCCCCACTTGATCTGTAGACACACCCTCCCCAAGTCCTTGCACAAAGATTGTGTTGTTATCTGAATTATCAGATTCTGAATCTAAGGGAAAAAAAATTATGGTTAATTTTACAAATTCCTTGGTTTTACTACATCCTGCTTAATAATCAATAATAATTTATTGTTCAATATTCAACTGTTTCTATGACCAAAAAAAGGACCAATATAAGAAAAATCTTGTGTACATATGCTAAGTGGTCACAATAGTTATTTGGTCAATTCTTACAACTAAACTTAAGATAAAGTGGATCAAGTCCACATTATAAAATACGTAAGACCAAAGAAGGGAGATCTTATAAATCTCACTCTTCAGATCAGATACAGAACTCAAACTCATGGAGATGGGGGGTTATAAATTAGCACTCCTCTCTTTGGAGAGCTTTAATTGTTTATGGGTAATCAATACTTTTAAGGCTCTCTAGTAGACAAGCCCCCAAATCTGACACTTTAGACTCCCAAGCAAGCCAAGCAGGACTGGTGGTCCCCGCTCACTGCAACAGCGCTGTAACACCGGAGGGTGGGGCACCCTGACACACACCTTACCTTACATGCACACTTTTGGATTAGTACAACAAAGTAAGAAAGATGTAAAAAATTCAGTCCATCAAGGGGTAATTCAGAAATTGCCTTCCATATAGAATACTTTGGCATCTTAATAAAAACAAAAGTTCTGATTTCAATATATATTAATCTCTAAATCATAACTTTCAAAAGGCTCCACGTAGCCTTGAATTTCATTTAAAAATAAAAGCCATGCCCTGGCTGGTCTGGTTCAGTGGACTGAACACTGGCCTGCAAACCCAAGGATCGTTTGTTCGAGCCCCAGTCAGGACACATGCTGCAGGGCCAGATCCCCAGTAGCGGGCGTGTGAGTGGCGACCACACATTGATGTTTCTGTCCCTCTCTTTCTCCCCTCCTCCCCTCTGTCTAAAAATAAATAAAATATAAAAATAAAAAATACCTGGCTGGCATAGCTCAGTGGATTGAGCTCGGGCTGGGAACCAAAGTGTCCCAGGTTCGATTCCCAGCTAGGGTACATTCCTGGGTTGCAGGCCATAACCCCCAGCAACCGCACATTGATGTTTCTCTCTCTCTCTCTCTCTCTCTCTCTCTCTCTCCCACTCTCTCTCTCCCCTCCTTCCCTCCCTAAAAATAAATAAGTAAAATCTTAAAAAAATAAAATAAATAAAATAAAAAATAAAAGCCACATGAAACTAGTGACTTCTGCCTAGAGTAAGACAACTCTCTAATGTATATGTATCCAGGTTCCTTAGGCCCACTATGGAGACTACCAATCCAATGAAGTATTTTCTTAAAGGTTTTCTACTTCTAATTCCTCAATAATACAAATTCTCCCCAATCTGATTTGCAGTGATTAAATAAATAGCATTAATTAACAGTAAAAACCAAATACGTCACAAAAGAAAACGTAGAACATAGGAAAATGCAAACATAACAATTTTGCCCAACAAATTCCCATGAATTTTTCTTTCTGGTGTGTCTTTAGAGGTAAAGCTCCCCAGTTCTGGCAGCACCATCAAATTAAACCTTCCTCCTGAACTAACTCTTTCAAACACACACTTTTTTTTCCTGAAAAAACTGGAAAACTAGCATTCTCTTAACAGCAAAGTTACAAACTACCATAAATCTTACCAGCATCTGGTCTGGGGCCATAATCCCTGTGACCTAAGATGAAAAACAAGAAAAAGAAAACAAAGCTATTTAAGACAACTTGTTAGAAATCATTATAAAACAGTAATAATAACCAAGGCATGAAAAGTCAATACTTCCAAAATCCTCGAAAGTCAACCATCACAGATTTACAAAGTAAATATATAAATTAAATTTTATAAATAGTTTATGAAATCAAGATGAATGTCAGTATTTCCTTAAACTTGTCCCAAACAACACCTGCCACTTTGGCATTACGCCAGTATCACTTCTGTTAAGCTCTGGTTGTGAAGGCTTACTGGAAAACCCTAACAATTTAAAAACACCATGTCAGCTACCTTTCTTAAAACAACGTACTGTCAAAATCCAGTGGGTCTTATTCATTGGTCACCAGACTCTTTCATGCAAATTCACTGTGTAGAAATCCATTGGACTGAGATCAACTATGGCTTTTTACTGTTTTCTTTGATATATATACACGTATATATATAAAATCTTGTTTTTAAGCATACAACACATACCAGCCTCAACAGAGTAAGTAAGAAAGGGCTTAGACTGCGTCTGCAAGATATTGGTGGCTTTTAGATTTATATAGCATTTCCACTGAAACATTTTGGGATACTCAGCACTTACCACCAAAATTTTTGAAGCCACCGCGGTCACCACCACTGCAGAGGAAAAATTGAAGAAATGATTTCTTCCTTAAGTCTCTAATGTGCTGAGCCCTGGGCTCAGTCTACACTTAACTGTCACAAGTAGAGCACCTAGGAAAACAGCAGCACCTCTAACTTTCCAGTCAATTCCATTTCATAGACTTCGAAATGTTGTTTTCACCTAAGTGTTTTCCCAGTGAGCTCTTTCCACATGGATGCCTTTTCAAGTGTATTACAGAACACATCTAATATCCTTATTTTAAAGTCTTCCCAACCCCAAGCCAAAGGGACACTACTCAAATCACAAATTAAAATTGGAGGTACATCATGAAGAATGCTAGAGGAAACATTCTTTCCAAGGAGATATTTTTTAAAATATGAAAAAAAAGAAAAAAAAACAGAAAACCCATATAAAGCAAGGTTAAGATTTAGACAGCAGAATAGGAGAGGTAAACACTTGAGTACTGCGTTCCACTGTGGTATCAAACAGTGGGTTTTATGAGATGAAGAGAAAATGAGGTGCAAATGTGAAAGTAAGCCTGAATAAAAGCAGTCTTAAAAATTGCAGATCTTTCTGAAAGCTGATAAAATGAGCACTGAAAAAAAGCTTAACTTAAAACTGCTCTCCTACCCCATACCCGCCACAATGGACTAGATCTCTTCCCAGCAGAGCTACTGAGGTTCGTGTTGTCAAATGTTCTAACCTCAGTCAGTAGACCACACCAGAGACAGAGTGCAATACACTCCAGTAGTGCAGCTTCCCACAAGGAGACCACTTATCTGGCAAACTTCCACTGTCAGATAAAAGTTAATGGTCCTTGTGTGCACAGTTTTACATAAGAAATCTAAGATCTCTCTTATCAAGAAACTCTTTTAAAAACCCATACATTGAAAACGTGTTTTTCTGGATTGCATTAAGTAATCCTCTAAGATTCAAGTGCTGAAATGGAAATAAAAGCACCCGAAGTTTTCAGATGGTGATATCTAATCTTCTGCTATAACCCAATAAACTAGCCCAATATACTCATGTCCCCTCACTGCTCAGATGCCTCACTAGGGATACCCATGCCCTCTAGATGGCTTTTCTAAGCCACCCTGAAAAAAACCACTAACTAAATGAGAAAGTATTCTTCCTTTATCATTAGTCTTTTCTACTAACTTGATATAAAAAAATTCTACCTTGCAATCAGCACAGATACGGATACATACTAATACATCTTAATTTGCTATTTATTCTGTTTGATTTTTCAGGAAGCCTAAAAAGGAGAACGAATAAAGCTACTTCAAGGCTATGCAGACAATAAGACACTCAGGTCCTTCCTATAGATACAGTTTTCTAGTGAGTCTCTTAAGACCTGTCTTCCAGAACAGTACCCAAGCCCTCCCTGAACTTCGGAATGACCTGTATATCACTACTTAACTCTTTAGGAAAGGGAAGCCAATAGAGTTCTTGAGATTAAACCACTAAAAATCTTATTATTGGAAACCAAAGTATCTCAGCTGTGAACACCTAATGATCAAAGATGATCACTGGAATTCCAAAAAATGATGAGAACAGAACCAGTGAAAATATTTAGTTCACATTCCTACATAAGGAAGTTCAAGTCCCCAGAATAAAGCAGATTTTTTAAAAGGAAATTTCTACAAGTTAAGTGCTAAAAGAAATACCTCTTAATTATTCTGCTGTCATCTTAACTGAGTACCATATTGTTTAACTGGCCAACAGGTAGAGAAAACATACAATTTCATACACGAGCTAATTCCTACAATTTCTATTCTGGCCAGCAATATCATTTTTGTACAATTTTTAAAAAGGACATATCACTGCAAAATAAAAAGCATATAAAACCAATGACATCTGAATAGGTTTATAATTTCCTATTCCTTCACATAGTGACATTTTAACTTAAATCATCTTTACTGAGCATTTCCTTTGAAAATGCGGCAGCTGAAGACTTCTACACAACAGCCATAAATGTGAAAACGCCTAGCACATATGCAAAAGTACTGATCTTCAAACTGAGAGGTCCAGGATATAGTCTTAACTATCACTAATCAATCCTGAAATCTGGACAAGCTGTTACCTCTCCCCAGGCTTCAGATTCCTCCTTCACAAAACATGGGTCTCTATCCCTGCTGCTCAAAGGGCCATCCATGCAATAGCAGGATAAGCAGAGCCTGGAAATGTCTCAGAAAAGCATGATCTTGGGCCTCACCCCAGACCCACTGAATCAACATCTGCATTCTAATAAGATCCCAAATAAACTCATACGTACATTAAAGTTTGAGTCTAGATCATCTAAAATTCTATGTGATGCTTTCTTCCAAGTTCAAATGTATCAATTATTTTTCTCTTTATTAGAAAATTTCATGTGTTATATCATAATCCCTTATTAGGAAGCTTACAATAAATACAGTAAAAAAACCTCAAGTATTACTCACTATTAAATAATTAACAGAAGACAGGCCTATGATTAAGAATCTTTCTGCCCTGGCAGGCGTAGCTCAGTGGATTGAGCGCGGGCTTTGAACCAAAGCATCGCAGGTTTGATTCCCAGTCAGGGCACATGCCTGGGTTGCCGGCCAGGTCCCCAGTGGGGGCCACATGAGAAGCAACCACACATTGATGTTTCTCTCTCTCTTTCTCCCTCCCTTCACCTCTCTAAAAATAAATAAAATCTTAAAAAAAAAAATCTTTCTTTCAAACCTGTAGTCAACTTACAGGTCCCTTTTCCATATACTAAGTTAAGGCCTTAACAGCAAATTAAGACATGAGTATATGTGAACATCTATGAATCAAAATATTGCAGTAATAAATGTTTTCCTCCCAGAAAAGGAAGCAAACTTGTACACATACAGAATTCCTGAAGAACATTTTAAAGTGAAGTCGTAGAGGTATTTACTACAGTAGAGACACAAGCATACTCAAATTTATAGGTAAGTGCCCCCTGCATAAGAAAACCAACAAAATATTCTTGACTCAGCTGCAGAAATGGTTGCCCCAAAGTTCAAAATCACAGTGACCACTCTGTCCTAGGGCAGAGCTGGGGGCTTTCACTGTTATATTACATATTCACACAAGACGGATTTCATTTCCGGTGCTTATCAAGAGGAAAAAAAGTTCTTTGACAGCATCTCTATTCCCAACCAATAATTTCAAAAAAATTTAACTACATTTACTCAAGAACTAAAACTACCAAGAAGAGAGCAATGCAGTAAACTTTATTACCAGAAAATTCTATATCTAAACAGAAAAAGGGACTTGGCTAAAAATTGAAAAAGATTAGTTTAAAAAGTAAAACTGTGCTGTGCTTAAGTTTTTATACTAGTAAATCCAAAATACAATTTTGGGGGTACAAAGAACACTAACATTAATTCCAAACAGAAATGATTCTATGGATTTAAATACCATTCTCAACATAGCTGTATGTGTTTCATCTCTTCCCATGTCGTTATGTGTGGTTAAAAACGCTTTCTGGATTCAGCATTTACCAACATTTCAGGAGGCCAAGAATCTATCATTCCAGAGCTGCACTGTCCAATTCATTATTCACTAGTTATGCATGGCTGTTGACCATTTCAAATGTGGATAGTCTAAATTAAGATGTACTCTAAATGTAAAATACAACACGAATTTCAAAGTCTTAGAATGAAAAAAAGACTGTGGGAGCCCTGGCTGGTGTGGCTCAGTGGACTGAGTGCCAGCCTGTGAACTGAAAGAATGCTAGTCCAATCCCAGGTCAGGGCACAGGCCTGGGTTACGGGCCAGATCCTCCGACTGGGGGCATAAGAGGTAACCAATGTTTCTCTCTCACATCGAGATTTCTCTCCCCCTCTTTTTCCCTCCTTTTCCGTCTCTCTAAAAATAACTAAATAAAATCTTAAGGGGAAAAAAAACCCTAAGAATAATATTATTTTTTAAAAAAGAATGTATGCTATTTTTATACTGATTCTTTAATAAATATTTTGGATATAATAGATTAAATAAAATATAGTATTAAAATTAATTTCACCTATTTTTCCATTTTACTAGAAAATTTTAAATAACATTTGCGGCTTACATCTGTAACACACATTATATTTCTACTGAGCAGCACTGTTCTAGACGATCGCCAGAACAGAACACATGCACCTTTTTAAGGGAGCTCATCAACACTCTTTTAAGAAAACACTCAATGGGCCCTGGCTAGGGTGGCTCAGTGGATTGAGTGCCGGCCTGCAAACCAAAGGGTCTCTGGTTGCAGGCCAGGTCCCGGGTGGGGGGCACACAAGAAGCAACCACACATTGATGCTTCTCTCCCTCTCCCTCCCTTCCCCTCTCTGTAAAAATAAATAAAATCTTAAAAAAAAAAAACCACTCAAAATTCAATGTAACTTTGAGATATTAAAGCCTGAAACAGTTATTTAACTTGATGACATACCAATAATGAAAAACAGAATTTATGGCCTTAAATTTCTAGTGCACTAAGAAGTTATTAGTGATCAATTTTAAATGACAATTAGAAATTCAGCCCTGATTGGTGTGGCTCAGTGGATTGCGCACTGGCCTGCAAATCAAAGTGTTGCTGGTTCGATTCCCTGGAAGTCCCTAGGTGGTGGGCCAGGTCAGGTCCCCAGTAGGGGGTACTGGAGAGGCAACTACTCATTGATGTTTCTCTCCCTCCCTTTTTCCCCTCCCTTCCCCTATGTCTAAAATAAATAAATAAAAATCTTTTTTAAAAAGAAAATAAAAGAAATTCAATCTTTTTTGCTGCAACTGCTTTTTCAAAGGAAAGCACAGTTGCCTATAATCCCTATAACCTTCACATTTCTCCCCAGTTTCTGGAAACTGACAGTTTCTTTTCCATCTGAATTCTCCCTACAGGCAAGCACTCATACAACCTGGGTCTAAGAGTGTTCCATCCTTTACCATATCCTCATCTCACCCCCTACTTTTCAAACATGAAACCAACTAATGCCAGATAGTCTTCACACGGCCCCAAAAGGATCATATATTTTCAACCTTGCTGTTTTTAAGTAAGGTGAACAGAAACACAAATGTGAGTGTTAATGAAGACTAACAAAAAAAGGTTTGGGTCTTCTGATACTTAAACGTAAAACCACATGTGACAAAGATCCTAAAACTGGGCATTTTTATTTGATTTCAAAGTGTTTTACCTCTATAAATGAGCTTTAAAAAGCACATCTTTGAGTAAGATATAGTTACACATGAAAAGCATACAACTTCAAATTTCAGTTACCCATAAATGCAGTTTTATTGGAACACAATCCTGTGTATTCATTTATATACTGTCTATGGCTGCTCTGATGCTACAATACAAGGGCAGAATTGAGCAGTTGCAACAGGAACTGACTTGCAAAATCTCAATTGTTTACTATGTGGCCTTTCACATAAAAAGTCTGCCAACCCAATACAGAGTAATTATCATGATCCATATGGGTTTCTATTTATTGGTTGAGGGGAGTCGCTCCAGGTAGTCGGCAACAGGGCAGGGGCCCTCCTCCATTCCTCCCCGGACATGAACACGATTGGCATTTTGACCTGATTAGTACAGAGTGGGCTCCTGCATAAGATTTTGTTCAAAGAGGCTCTAAGGCTACATAAAAAGATATGAAAACCAAATACTTAGTTCATGATTCAGTATGTGGACCAAAACTTATACTGAAATATGTTGCCAAAGAGGTTAAAAATGGGACTTCCAGGTTGGTTATGCTGTGGATCTTTGCTCCTTTATCAGGAGGATCATTCAAAATCCTTTCAACTTGCTGATACTAAGACGAGTCATCTCTCAAGATGAAAATATACACTTAAACACTTTCCTTTTACCATTCTGACATAGTTTAACAGATAATCTATAGGATATAATTATAACTTCCTTATCAAGAAAATTAAACCTACGATGTACTATAAAATGTAGAGCATTCCAAGGCAGCCAATGATCCAAAACACACTAACTGGAAAATAAAATATACCTGCGGGCTATCTTGTTTGGGGTTCTGCTTGAGGTAGCAGGGAGGCTCTGAGGGAAGCAGCGTGTCACTGAACACTGTTCGTTTACATGTGCGTGAGAGCGACTGCTCTTTGATATTGAAGAGGCACACAATATACTTGTTTTACCCTAGGACACTGACTTTGGCTATCAATAGAGGCTTTTAATGTTCAAGTCCTACAAAATTTTATTAATTATGTTTAGACTCTAGTCTTGCCATAATATCAAAGCAATGCACACCAAAAACAGAAAAGTGGGAGTCAGTGAGATCAGATTCCTGGCCCACTTGAAGAAGTAACTGTTGTACGTAACTGGCTGTTTCTCAGGTCACCGCAGGAGGCACTCAACTCAATCCCTGAAGAGCAAGAGTGAACTGGTGCTCATGTATACTGTCAGTTAACAGGCCACTGACAATTTCAATTCCCAAGGAACACAAATTACCTTTGAAGCCTGTGCATTTTGCACACAAATTTGCCCCTGCAAACCTCATCTGAAGACAATAAATGACAACTACTTTTTCATTCTTGTTTGTTGGACCAAAGTGCTAAATTTACAGATAAATTTAAAAATAATTTTAAATCCAGCTTTCATAAAGAATGCCATAGTAAACAAACCTGGTAACACTAACAATGGAGATCATATATTAAAGTCATTCCTTTTCCATAGCTTAGTCTAGACAACCTAACACAATGGTATGTGATTTTGCATTTACTATTTCACTATTCACTTAAAAAGAGGGACAAAATAGTTTGGTTACATTAAATCTTCCTCTTTTTGCCAACCACACCTCCATCCCATTGCCCCCTACTATCTTCCCTTCCCAAGGGGATTCAAGACTGAGGAAAAGCCTCTCTGCCCTCCATCTACAGTTAACTTACCTTTTATTGTTTACAAACAAAACACTTGGATTTCCCAGAGTTATCTTTTAAAGAAGTTTAGATACCAAAGCTCTGGCAGAAAAAATATAGTTAAGTGGTTTAACCACAAACATAGTAGGGGACTTAGTTCCACTGATGTTTAATGTACATCATATAAACCGCTAACATAAACCTATTTTGAGGTAATTTATGTAACATCTTAAGACTGAAAATAAATTTTTAATTTATTTAAAAATATAAATAAATATAATCTCTTTAAAGCCTCTTAACTACATTAGATGCTGGAAGTAAACCAGCTAAAAAAAAAAAACAAAACAAACAGACAGAGACAAGAAATGTAGACACCTATACCCAAAAACTTACCTTGCTCCTGTCATAGGACCTCTTCCATCCTTGTCATATCCCCCACGCCCTCTACCTCCTCCCTGTGACCCGCCATATCCTCTATTATCTTCTCCATACCTACTCACATCACGACGGTCATCTATGAAAAAGAAAATAATACACATGTTAAGTAAATAACCACTGTGATTTCTGACACAGGCTTCCTATAACAATCTTAAATGGCTCTTTAGGTCACACATCACGTCCTTTGTAAAATGGCAATGTGCACAGAACTCAAATGCAAGCCATCATAAAACCAACTGGAATTCAATCTTTTTGGGAAGCTCTGGCCAGACAGCTCAGTTGATTAGAGCGCTGTCCCGATACGCCAAGACTGTGGGTTCTCGCCCCAATCAGGGCACACACAAGAGGCAACCAATGAATGCATCAATAAGCAGAACAACAAATCATTGTTTCTCTCTCCCTCTAAACATCAATAAATAAAATAATAATTAAATAAATATTTCCTTCAACAACCAATATTTTAAAAAATGTGTTTGGAAATTATATCTGTTAAATTCCACTTTGCTAAAGTCAGACAGCAAAATGATGATGGTGACGTAGAATAGTTTGAGTTGAAGTACATTAGGTACAGAACCCTAATAAATTAGACAGAGAACATAACCCAAATCTGAAAAGTCATTACTTTACTTTTAAAGATATTTTTAAAAGACGTTATTTATTTATCTTTTAGATAGAGGGGAAGGGAGGGAGAAAGAGAGGGAGAGAAACATCAATATGTGGTTGTCTCTTGCACACCCCCTACCAGGGGACCAGGCCCACTACCCAGGCATTTGCCCTGACTGGGAATTGAACTGGTGAACCTTTGGTTCTCAGGCTGGCACTCAATCCTGACCCACACCAGCCAGGGCTGAAAAGTTATTACTTTCTTCACCTCAAAAATATTTAAATGCAAATTAAGCATGGACAAGAAATGACTAGATTTTCAAACTGAGAGATAGTGCATGTATTCACTGAAAAAGATATTCAATGAATGAGCTTCCAACTTTTATTCATTCACTTATTCATCCAATTACTCAACAAATATTTATTGAGCATTTACTATGAACCAAGCCCTATACTATGCAATGAAAGTATAAAATTGAGTAAAACAAGACCTTTGCCCTTTCTTAGCAAGAACAGATTCCTAGCCCTGGCTGGCGTAGCTCAGTGGATTGAGCGCGGGCTGGGAACCCAAGTGTCCCAGGTTCGATTCCCAGCCAGGTTACATTCCTGGGTTGCAGGCCATAACCCCCAGCAACCGCACATTGACGTTTCTCTCTCTCTCTCTCTATCTCCCTCCCTTCCCTCTCTAAAAATAAATAAATAAAATATTAAAAAAAAAAAAAAGAACAGATTCCTAGATTATCAGTGGTATATACACAGTGCTATAGAAAAACAAAAGGAAGGAATGACCGGTCCTCCTGAGGTTAGAGAAGGCTAATACAGAATTATAATTTCCCCAAATCAAATACACCACCACTACCAAGAGAACTGGTAGCAGAAGCATATGCCAAAAAATCAAAGTTGTCTGATACAATGAAGGAAATTGATTTATCAGCCATCAAAAGTCATGTCACCATTTGGGAATCTCCAAAAAGTTCAGAAATAGAAATCTAATAAACTACTTTTGATGACTGTGAGACCATATGTTCAAGGTCACTCCAAATTTTTATAGCTGAAACCCTCTCTGGGTTTTTTAATCCAAAACTCAATATACGAGTAATTCTGTAAGGGGAGGGGGGCAGTCAGTATATCTTACCTTGTGTGTGGTGGCTGTAATTTTCCCTTTGTGAATGGTAGGACTGCTGGTTTTGATTATATGAATCATGCTGCTGATCATAATTTGGCTGATCATCATAACCTTGATGTTGATCATAGCCTGACTGCTGGTCATACGAATTTTGTTGACCATAGTTTGACTGGTCATATGAAGGCGCTCTTCCACCTTGGCTAAACAGAAATCAAGAATTTGAGAGATTTTTATAGAAGGATTATAGTCGCTGTAGCGCGTTGACTGAGACTGATACAGAAGACCTCACCAGCTAGACCTCAACCACATTCACTAGTATTTTCAGGTGGGAATCGCTTAGTTCTTTTACCTACAAAATCTCCTTTTCAACAATGGAATGCCCTTCAAACACAACTTCACTATGCTTGGAGAAGTACCACATTATGAAAAAAAATATGCAAATATATCAGTGAAGCAAAAAAAATAAAAATAAAGATCACCATGGTTTTTACATTTCCTTGGATTGAAAAATTAAAGGTGCCACAAAGTACAGTAAAATATCTGATTCTTCAACAAACATGCCACAAGTACTGTGTCCTTTTAAGTTATATTAAAACGCTCTACATCACTTAATTTTAATGTTATCTCATAATATTTTAGACTATACTTTCTTATAATTATCTTTAGAGCCTACAGTACATTTTTAATAAAAAAAATTTACTTAGAAGCATCCAGAATGTCAACAAAACAGCTACATCTATTTTTGCAATTACAGAGTGATATTCAGTCAACAGAATAACAACTGTTTCTTATAAACCGCATCAGAGACAACTGCAGAGGAAAGCAACCACCCCACGAGTAACTAATCTGTGCTGTGCGCCGACAGGAGCCTCCTGTAAATCTCCACGCCAATGCACAGCCCCACACCGTAGCAGGCAAGGTTAGTGGTTACTGAAAATACCACCAGGACAGAGCTAAAGACATATTCAGTAGTGTTAACTATTAAAAAAAAGAAAGAAAGAAAAAGAAAAAGACACTGCACAGTTTAAAAACATATCTCATATAGCCTTATATTTCAGTTTTTTTCTTTAAGAGGAGTGAGTTGTGCACAGGAAGGTTAAATGCTTTATAGACAAGAAAAATAACTGCACTAAAACCAACTTATTCATCATCATCTTCTTCATCATCTTCCTGTATATTCTTTTAAGTATCTTCAATGATGAGAAATTTTATAAAACAGTATTTACTCAGGTGTTCGGGGGGGTTTGATCTGAATGCAAAAAAAGGAACTTGCTTTGTGATGTCATTTTTTAATCTGAAAAGCAGCCTAATTCCCAAATAATAAGGTCGCTTTCTTCTTCTTCTTTTAAGATTTTATTTATTTTTAGAGAGAGGGGAAGAGAAAGAAAGGGAGAGAAACATCAATGTGCGGTTGCCTCTTGCGCGTCCCTACTGAGGAGGACACCTGGCCCACAACCCAGGCATGAGTCCTGACTGGGAATCCAACCAGCGACACTTTAGTTTGCAGGCCGGCACTCAGTCCACTGGGCCACACCAGCCAGGGCAAGACTTTCTTATTATCTCTGGCAATTCAGAAAAAAAAATTCAAAGTATGTTCTAGGAAATATGACGATTAATTACCTGCTTTCAGAATGGGTATGTTGTAAGGAACACTTAATTGGATTTGAGTTCTAATGTTCACTTTTTATTTTTAGTTTTTTTTTAAGATTTTATTTATTCATTTTTAGAGAGAGGAAGCAAGGGAGAAAGAGAGGAGAGAAACATCGCTGTGTGAGAAATACATCGATGGGTTGCCTCTCACACCCCCCAGATGGGGACCTGGCACACAACCCTGACTGGGTTGTGCCCTGACTGGGAATCCAACCAGCGACCCTTCAGTTCACAGGCCGGCGCTCAAACCACTGAGCCACACCAGCCAGGGCTCTAATGCTCGTTTTTTTAAAAAGTCTCATAACTTAACAGTCACATCTTATTCCCAACTCCCTATCCAAAAGCACACCACATCAATGGTCAGAAACATAACACTTCACTTTAAAAATGTTGTCAAACCCAATCTAACATTTCTCTTCGGGCTAAATTTATTATGTCACGCTTCCAAAAATGTTATCCTAATAAAAAGGTTCTCCTTAAATTCAAAACTAACCGTCAGGGCTTAAACAGTTCTTCCTTCTAATGTAACATAATTCCTGGATATTATTCCCTACATTTGTACTCACTCTATTTTTCAAAGGACTCTCATATATATTAGATAACTGACCTCACAAACCTTTTCCTGTTGCTTTTATTTGAGTTTTACTTAGAATAATTTTCTTTGCTGCAGAAGAGAAAATACTAGTGACCTCATTTTTTCATTTTTTATCTGCATAACCTGACAAGCTATATAATCTTAACTTTACTTCTATAAAATGGATAATTACTGACACTGTCTCATAGTGGTGTTTAAGGGTCAATTAAATTAGAATATACAAAAGCATTTCACAAAATGTAATGCACAATAAAAAGTAGTGAATTGCTACTATTAAAATTAGTAATAAGAAACAGGCTCCTCAAATCTAAAGATTAAAAAACTATAAAACCTGTAAATTTGCTTGTAAATATTCACTCATCTATATTAATAAATAAAATATGAAATATGGGGATAGCTTTTGGTATCTTTTTCTTTAATATTTTTGTCTCTGAAAAGGTAATACATTAAAATGGTTAAAAAATAAAACAGAGCCCTGGCTGGTATGGCTCAGGTGATTGAACACCAACCAGCCTGCAAACCACAAAGTCGCTGGCTGGATCACAGTCAGGGCACATGCCTGCACTGCAGGCCAGGTCGCAGCTGGAGGGGTGCTGAGAGGCAGCCGACTGATGTTTCTCTCACACATCGGTGTTCCTGTCCCTTTCTTTCTCCCTCCCTTCCCTTCTCTCTAAAAGTAAGTGAAATCTTTTTAAAAAATAAGAGCATAAAATAGAAATAAAAGCAATGAAAAGTCTCCTTTTATAGATTAAGATTTTATCTAATCTCAAGTATAAAGGAGAGATTCAATTTTTTCTTTTTAACATTTAAATCACGTGCACTAATTTACAGCTAAACAATAATTCTACAAATAACACATCATAAGAATCAAATGACAATGCTGACAATTTCCACATTCTTCATAACACAAAACTGTGAAATTCATATTCCACCAAAACTTTCTGGAAAAAAATGTTTAAAGTTAGGAGTCTGTTGGTGAAACCTGTTTCATACGCCAAGTATTACTTCCTCTGCCCAACACAATCTCAGTACTTGCACTGTTTCCTTACCCTCCTGACGACGATTCCGTGTTTTGCTGTCCCTGGTTACTATAAGATTGCTGGCCATATGAGCTCTGCTTTTGATTCTCATAACCACCGTAGGATTGTGAATAACCTAAAGATTGGATGGATATACCACTTAGAAAGAGTTCTGATGTTTTAAAGTTGCAAAGTAGAAAATTTAACAAGCCAGTCCAACCTGATTGGTTTTGTCCATAACTGGAGTAGCCACCATAGTTCTGTCCATATGAGGAATCAGTAGTTTGCCCATAGCCAGAATAGTTCTGAAATTTAGGTAAATACAAGTTTCATCACCTACTTAAGATAAAAGTAACTATTTAAGGACGCAATTTGTATTTTAACCTACTTGTGGTGCTTGTCCATAACCTTGATTGCCTTGATTTCCATAGGAAGAATAACTGTAAAAAAAAGAAAAGTGCTACTTGAAAGAAATTTGCTAGCCTTTTGAACATCTTAGAGAACCCTATCTTCATACAAGCTTCTTTTCTGAGAAACTATCAATCTGCCTGTCTTGAGTCTAAACTGAAAGGGGATGACCAGAGATTGTTAAAGATATAAATGAAGTCACTCCCAGACTGTTTGGACGCCAAACACCAGATATTTTGCTTTGAAAATCTCCCGCAAATAAACAAAACTTCACCAGAGCTAGAAAATCCCAAGAGAATTTTGCTTGGGGGTGGAGGAGGGAATGGACAATAAGGCAGGAAGACTCGTAACAAACTATCTGATGCAGAAAAATGACAAGTTTCAGTTAGCAGCTTTATTCAGCTTAGCTGTGTTTTGACAGATTAATTTCTTCCAACCATTTGCCTTAAATCTGCCTTCAACTTCCTGGACAAAGCACAGGGTGGCACTAAAAGTTTAATTTTTGTGCCTCAGTGATTAGAGATATGTTTATCTTCAGGTTACTACCATAAAATGAAATTACTTTGTACTTCAGAACACAGCCTGGCATAGAGTTTGACTGAATAAACGTAACTTCCCAGATTTGAAGTATCTTCAATTTTATAGCATTCAGGCGCAAACAAGTCAGAAACAAACTTTCTGAATATATGCCAAAGAAAAATAAAACATTTGCAAGAAAATCTTTTTACCACTTCAGAGTTATCAAGTGCTAAGACTATACTATACTTTTAGGTATCATTTTTTATAGTTCATTACTAGAATTATCAAGTGCTAACAGAATTTAACTTTACAACATCTATTTCACTGAATACATTTGCTAGTTGCCTACTATGAAATTAGCACTATCCTATGAGAATAAAAAAGTCACATCAGTATTCATAAACTGAATCTTGAGACGCTATTCTGAGCATCTCACACTGAACTGCAAAACCTGACAGTACAAGCTGAAGGCTGTACCCGGGTAAGCAAGAGAATCCTACTGCATGTATAAACATTCACATAAAAAACAGACTTTTCTTTTTATTGTGAGCATGATAAGAAGTCTTTAAACAATACCAAACATTTCTATTATAGTGCTTCTAGAAAATTTGCTCCCAAAAAGTGTATTAGCATATTATATACAGTAAAAAAATAAAATGCCTTTTCTTTCTAAGAACCTGTTACAGTTCCAGTGCTTAAATCCTTTTAATAATTGTTTCTTTTTAAAATTTTTCCAAAGAAAACAATCTATGATACCTGTGAAATTTGTTTTAATCTCTAGGGGGAACCTATATTTACTAATTCAAATAGCCTTTTAAAAAAAAGAAGAAACGTTTTACACCACCTATTTACATAGGCTGACTCTTTCCATTTGCCAAGCTAATATTTAACTCTTTAAGATATCCAGATACCAAATCTCAAGTGGGAAGGCCTGATTAAATTCATCCTTTTTTCTCAGTTCTACTCTTTCATGGTATTATTAAAATGTATGTATACTTTACCTTTGCTGCTCACCCCCAGACTGACCGTAACTTCCAGAATCTAAAACACATAAAAAGAATTTTAAATCTGATTTAAAATTATGCTTCCCTGAAAGGCTGATTTTAGATCTTACAGATGAAATGTGGTAAGAAAATGTCATAAAAAGTAACTACAGAAAGAAAAACTAGGTTAAAAATACTGTACAAGGAGAAATCTGTGCAAATAGTATCTGTTGTTTCCAGTAACTATGTCTTTGAAAACAACTATTATACAAATGTATCCTGATGGTCGAAAGAACCAAGTGAACAAACGTGAAATAATCAGTGAAAAAGCCACCCTCTTAACAAAAAACCTAAAGCTCGAGCTGTATTATCTTTACACACAAAGACAGTTAAAACTAACCAGGACCAAAAAGGGGAAGGACACTCTGGCAAGATCACTTTCAGGATCACCATCCTTCCATATCCTCCCCAGCACTCCCTTGCACTGCCCTGCCTCGGCGGTGGCTGTTGGTGGCAACAAGAACACCCGTGAAGACTTGGTAACAGCAGCTGCTGGTTAACTGAAACTTTACCAAGCTTTCAGGGTCTTAGCCAAATGATACACCAACTCAGCAATACCTATTTCAAGCTTCCTTTTTAGCAATGAAACCTAACCTACAAAGGCACGAACTGAGTAATATATCTCAAATTAAAAAATTCTCTCAATACAGGTTTCATCAAAAACTTCTGAGTAGGCTCTATCCTTATCCTTTAGGCTTCTTCTAGTCAGAGTCAAATGAATGACCTAAGTTTATTAGTGATGAATAAAAATATACAATGTCTAACCACAACGCTGTACACTGGACCCAAATACAAAATAATGTTGACTGTAAAATGTAATTAAAATATAATTTTTTAAAGAGTATTACACGAAATACTTTCAACTGCAAAAAAATGACTGAGCTCCGACCTATGTGGCTCAGTGGGTTGGGCATCGTCCTGCAGAAGGAAGAGTTGTCGGCTGATTCCCAGTCTGGGCACATGCCTCTGCATTGTGGGTTCAGTCCCCAGCCAGGGCACATAGGAGAGGCAGTCAGTCAATGTTTCTCTCGCACATCGATGTTTTTCTCCCTCTCTTTCTCCCTCCCTTCCGCTGTCTCTAAAAATAAATAAAACCTTAAAAAAAAATTCTAAGAGTCTCAAACTGCTGACCATTCAACCCAACCTCATCCAATTTGAAACAAAACCATTTGTTGTTTGACAGTTCCGAAAAAAAAAAAAAAATTTTTTTTCAAATCAAATCAGTGACTTTTTCACTCAGTTCAATAAAGCTACAGTATGAAAATATTACTGTATAAGTAGGTAACATCAAATTTGGCACTTTTCTGTAGTAGAGCTCTCCAAACCGACTGAACAAGATTATTTTTTAGAATCCTTATTGTAAGAATACTGAATGCAACTCTGACACCACTTATATGAATGTGAAAAACATAAGACTACCTGAGATGAAAAAGAAAAAAAATGCATCACTGCCAAGCCCGTGATAATAAAATGATTATCGATTTATTTCTAGCTCACCAAACAAATATATAAAAAGGATATAGAATCTAATTGAACCACAGAGATTAGATGTGTGAGGGAAAAAGTTAGCTTCAACCAATCAGAAACTGAAAAAGGTTCTTGAGGGGGTGGGGAGCAGGGAGAATGTGAATAAAACCTAAGATACTATGGGAATGCATGACACTGGGTTAGACTATATCCAAAGGCATAAACATGGGTTCTCCCAGAGACAACAGTTGCGTCCAAGATCTCAGTATGTGTGGCTTTGGCTCAAGGAAAATTAGAGGCATACAACACATAAGTCATGTGACCCTGGCTCGAATCTAACAGAATCCTTTACTGCAACCGTCACTTCAGCCCTCAAATAATCAATCCGACTTTGTGAGCTAGCTGACTTTAAAACTGCAAACACAGAAATCAGCATATTGAGCAATAAGGTTGACCTTTAGTATACAGACTTGAGAAAGTACAGATGTTTTACACTCATCAGAGGAAATCAATTTGTAAATATTTAGGGCATTTCAAACTGTTCATTATAGTTCTTGACACTTGAGTCTTGTGTCTGGACCTATGAATTATTTAGAAGTGCTTTTATTTCCAAGTGCTTAAGAGTTTTGACTCTTTGCTTTTGTCTTCTAATTATATTCCATTGTAGCCAAAAATGGTATTTTCTGTATTATTCCTGGTATTTATTAGGATTTGCTGTTTTTGTTGTTTTTTTTTTTTACTTTTCCCTTTTGGTATTTTACTTGCATGAATGTCCCCTATGAGTTTTAAAAGTACTGTGTGTATTTTCTGTTAAATGATGCTTGCTAGTTCTATCATTCACATTCTTACTAATATTTTATCTACCCAATCTAGTAATTACAGAGATTCTTGTTTAATAAAAATGCATTTGACTAGAAATGTGGTGGGTTTTTTGTGTTTGCTTTCTGTACTTTGAGGCTATAATAAATATTAGGCACATAAAGTACAGACTTATACCTTCCTGGTAAATTTCCTTTGAACATTGATAACATAAAAACTATCATTTAAAATGCCCACATTTTGCCCTGGCTGGCGTAGCTCAGTGGATTGAGCATGGCCTGCGAACCAAAGTGTTGCAAGTTCAATTCCCAGTCAGGGTACATGCCTGGGTTGCAGGCCATGACCCCAGCAACCACACACTGATGTCTATCTCCCTCCCTTCCCTCTCTAAAAAATAAATAAAATAAAAATTTTTTTTAAAAAAGCTAGGATTACTATTAAAAAAAAACTGTGATATTTAAAAAAATAATAATAAAAAAATAAAATAAAATGAAATGCCCACATTTTATTCTGATAACATAATCTTCCTTTTGGTTACCAGTTAATCTTTTTTAATCTCTATACTTGCAACACTTCTTGTTTTAGGCATACCATTTCTGAACAGCATATATTTTTCCCCAAGGTGAGAATCTTTTGTCTTTAAATTGTTTCTGTACTTTTACCACTGTTGCTTTTTTATTGAATTCCACCCACCAATACTTGACTTTCTGCTTATCAGGGTTGGTTTTATTATTCCCTTTAAAGTACTTTCCTGCCTTCTTTTGAATTTTAACTTTTTCCTTTTACTACTTCATAAGTGATATTCAATTTGTTCTCTTAATAAGTCACCATCCATAATTCAATTATGTTCAATCTTTAACGTGCATTCTCAACAAAGTTCAAAATGACTGTCAACCTCTACTAGAATCTTAGTAACATAATGCCAATCACAGCCTTCGCCTATAATTTTGCTCCACTTTTTTCCCGTCCTTTTGCTTCCATTTTTTTTAAAATCCTCACCCAAGAATATGTTTATTGATTTGAGAGAGGAAGGGGAGGGGAGAGAGAGGGAGGCAGGATACTGACAGGTTAAATAGCAACCTAAGTCCATGCCCTGGACTGGGAATCGAACCCGTATCCTTTTGGTGTACAGAACCATACTCCAACCCAGCCACTGGCCAGGGTGTTTCCATGTTTTTTAAAACTAAGTATACTCACGTTTATCTTCAATATTTTGCTTTTTATTTCCTGTGTTTGCTTCCCCTACATTTTGGTTTTTTGTTTTGCATTCTATTCCTCCAGTCCAGATTTAACTTATTTTATTAGTTCTCTCAGCAAAGACCTGAAAAGTGGCAGTCTTAGTCTTATTAGGTAAAAATTTCAAGATCAATGGTTACGTTTCCTCTAAATTTCTATGATCATTTCATTTTCCAGTTTCTTAAAACTTTTATCAATCATACCAGTTTCCTATTTCCTCTAATAGGTCTGTTATTGGTATTTCTATCTGCAATTTCAGATCAATGTATATAGCTATAAATTCACTCTTACGTTTGAAACTACTGCTTCTTGATTTTAAAAAAACTCACTAACTTTATAAAATTATCAACCACTGATTAACTCCTCCATTTTCTCCTCACACTTGTATTAGGTGTATGACAGCACTTTTCAATTTACTTGCTGTTTCTTAACTTTTTGCTTTTCATCTCTGTATCCTTCTGAATTAAATTCTGGGTAAATTGTATCACATCTATCTTCCACTTCACTAAGTATTTCTTCTGCTAGATCTACAATTTAACTTATCCTTTTTCCATTTCTAGAGCTTGTACTTGGTTCTTTTTCAAAGCTATATGTGCCTTTTCATAACTTTAGTCTTAGGGTTGATTCTTCCTTTTATATTTTCAATATGTAATATTCACTTTCAGATGATTAGGGGGTTGTAATCCTGTTTGTCACTCTCTTTCTGAATTGTGTCCTAGAGTTCTGCAATATTTTACTGTAAACTCCTGTTTTCCAAGGCATGTTTTTTTTCTGTAAGACTCCTTGTGACCTAGGGTGTGAAATTTCCTCCAGGAAAGTTTTCATTTGTTTCTACCAGGAACCTGAAGGTTATTACTGGAACCAATTTTTATACTGATTTCTTGGTTTAGGGTTCTTGGACCCCATTCCCAGCCTAAAGGTACACCCAAAATGTATGAAGTATAGGTTCCAGTTTACAAATTCTCAGAACTTTTTTTCATTCAGGGTCCAGGCTTCCTTGTTATTTCATGCTGGTACAAGTTGTTTTTACATCATACCTTCACCAAAGGAACAGTCCTTCAAACATCCAAGTCTTATGTAAGAGTCTTAGTTTCCACTACCTGGCTGTAATGGTCTCAGGCTTCAGCTCCTGTCCTTAGCTTTAGTTACATGGGCAATAAAATCCAGTTCCTAAATGATGAGACCTATGCCCTCCCACCCTGGGCAACCTCCACCGTGCCTCACAGCTGGAGCTTTCCATTTTACTTTTTTGTTAAGTTCTTATATTTTTAGGTGTTTATAGATAAGAGGATTTTCAAGTTATCTTTGTCTGCCATATTGCCAAAAATTAGAAGTATCTGGACTTTGTAACTTTTATCGAATTGATATTTCAATTTATAATTTTAACTTTAAAGGTGTCAGATAATTCACATTTGTAAACAGTATTTGAACGTCTGGGAGTCTGACAATATTTGTAATTTTGATGTATTGATTATGTAAGTGCTTATATTGTATTAAGTTTCGTAAGTCTGCCCTGTCAGGCATCTTGTACGGTTAAGTCAATTTGATTGATTAAACTTACACATGTAGTTTGGAATGTTTAAAGGACTTAATCGAACTTAATGTCATTAGTTGTTCAGGGGGAGTTTACTGTTTACTTTTTCCATAACAGCTACCTACACCTATAAAATCACGCCATCATGTTATACCAACATTATGATAAAAATCAAGACAGACCAAGTTTTTAATGAGCACTGTATCCACTGGAAAGCTGGTAACTTTCTCCACACAACTGAATCATCTTTTTTTTTTTTTAGCATGAATGAGTTACACACCCTCCTAAGTAAGGGTGTATGTACTTCTGTGTATTTCTGTGGAGCTTTACCAGACTTCATCCCAAATTATGCACCTGGTGAAAGACGTACCAATATCTACTTGAGGGCAAGAAATTATTTGGTTTGAGCAACGATTACAAAGACACTGAAAGCAGAGACGAGATGCCCCCTTCCCGGAAAGACCAACACTCTGGCTACCTAACACCCAGGTTGACTAAGGAATGTTCTGCACTCTCCTGTCCAACCATTCTCGCTAACTTGATTTCTTCTTAGCCTCCAGCTTCCTTTCGGTCACATTTCCGTCCTTCTATAAGACTGCCTGGGGGGGGCGCGGGGAATACCAACGGGTTCTCCCTTAAAAAAAAAAAAAGTTACAAGCCTCTATCGCCACTCCTTTTCATCCCGACCACATGTCTTTAGAGCAATGTTCTGCTTTTGCGCCCGAGAAGGAGCCAACTCTCAGCAAGTGGATAACGGGGTCTTGGCGACCTGCGATGCCCCGAACACGCGGACCTGGTGTGGTCAGCCGGGACGGCTAACGAAAAGAACGCCCGTGCTCCCGACTTCGTGTTCCGGGCTAGCGGGTTTCAAACCGGCCGTCCTAAGGAGACCCCGGCCTCCTCTTCGCTTCCACTCAAGGGCGGGTGGGGGCTTCTGCCAATTTACGTGTTTCGTGGAAGACTGCCTCTTTCTCCGATCCGTTTTAAGGGACATGACACATGTCCCTACGGGAGCCTGCCGATCACAGAAAAGGCTCGATTTCGAGCTCTTGCGGGTTAAAAAAAAATAACACCACCACAGCCGAACAGGGGAGAAGAATGACAAAGAAGGCTGAAAAGCAAGCTCGATTTTATACAAACACCCCCGACTGGGAATTCGGCTCGTTACGACAGGAGGCAGGACGGTAAGTAGCATTTCGTGGAAGGCAACGTCCTTTCGAAAGGGCTCCCAGGGCGGCAAGGCCCCCACCTGATGAACGGCTGAGTCAGGAGGCCCAGCTCCACTTCACGGCTGGGGAAACTGAGGCACGAGGCGGAGAGACGACGGCCCGAGAGGCCCCGCTGAAAAGATCGGAGGCGGAGCGGAGCGCCGGGAGCACCGATTCTCACGCTGATGCTTTAATCACGGGCTTCCCCCCGCCCCTGGGATGGCGTAGACGGCCTCCGCCCCCCGATTCACACACCCTCCCCCGAGAAGAGCCCGTCGCCTCAGGTTCCAAGGACGGGGCCGAAAAGACAGGCACCCGAGGCACTCCCGCCGAGATTTGCAGACGGGGAGCGTTGGGAGCGTGCGTCCCTCCAGTCCAACATGGCGGCGGCCGCGGCCGCGTCCGCGCCCCCACCCCCAGCCTCCCTCAGGGCCGGAGGCTTTTCCTCGGGGCCCTCCGGTGGGCGGGAAGATGGCCCAGCCACGCCAGGCCCCTTCTCGCCGCTGCCGCTGCTCGCTGAAGGAATCACCTACCCGACATGACTAACGGCCGCGGCGCGGAGCCCCCACAGCCCGCCGAGAACAAGGAATACGAGAAACAGGCGGCGCGGCGGCCGGAGAGGTACTGAAGGCGGAGCGGCGGGCAGAGCCTGACTGCGGGGCCTCGGCAGCCAATCAGAGGACGGTGGGCGGTACCATAGCGTCACGGCAGGAGGGGTGGTTCTGTACTAGTACCAGCCTCCGAAGCCTGAGGACTTGGGAATCCCTGTCTGTCCTCCCCTCCGCGGACGGTACCATTATTGAGAGGGAATTGAGAAGAGAAAGTACCAATGCCGCGATCGGGGTGGGAGAGGAAGGTGAAACTGCTCGCTCTGTCCTGCTTACAGCGCTATTTCCTACTTTATTGGGTTTGATAGATTTGAGGTTAGGAAGCGAAAGAAACTTACAAACACGGACTGTTTGGTTAGAAATGGTCTTTCCCCCCCTAAAATTTCGAATGGTATGCCCTAGTTCGTTCTGCCTGGCCGGCAGATAGCTTGAGCCGCCTGGGGGCGTCGGGAGTCGAGGAACTCGGAAAAATCGTGACCAGCTCAGGTGCTTGATCGCCTCCCGGTTTGTCGTACATAGCTTGTCAAGAAAAAATAGGCTACAAGGGAATGCTGGGACAAACGTATGCATTAAAATGAAATCACACACGGACCGGACTCAGGGTGCGGCGGGTTAGGGCGCAGAGCTTTAGTTTTTAGCGCTATCATGATATCTTAATTGTCAGGCACCCCACATCATCTCATTCAGTGCTCCCAGCAGGTTGATGAACCGTGTTCCCCGTGTTCAGAGGAGAAGGCAGAATTTGCTCGCTCTAGGTCACACAGCCAGTAAATGGCCAACGTGGAACTCGAGTCCTAGTAACCAGATGCCACTCTCTATGGGTTTAACCATTCGACCGGGAACTAGAACTCCAGTGTGAGACAAAGCTGTGACCGCCGAGAGAGAGCACACAAGGACGCTTTAGCCGAGGGCAAGGTGACATCTGAAGCAAACGACAGGTGGCGAGCAGAAGTTAAACAAGTTGGGGAAAGTGCTCTGGACTCGTTGCAAAACAAGTAATTCAGTAGGTCTGGAGTTGACCAGTGAGGGGAGAATGGTAGAAGAGGCCACAAAAGTAGCCGAGACCTTGCATATAGTACAGGAGAGCCTGCGCTTTACCTTGAAGGCAGTGGGAACCCCTCACTGGAGGATTTTTAAAGAAGATCAGATTTTCCTTTGGGGGCTGCAGTACAAAAAACGTATAGAGATGAAAAGTGCCTAAAAGCAGGAAGCCCAATTAGCTAGCCAGTACAATCACTCTGGAGGGAGTGGGCTCAGGTTGCATCTGGGGAGATGGAGGTAAGTGAAGAGACCCCTGAGGGACGGCCAGACCTAGTGACCGTTGTGGGTGGGAGGGTTTGGCACAGAGGAGGAAGTCTGGGCTGAGCTCTGGGTTCCCCACTTCGACAGGTGGACAGGTGGGGGTGTATCCACGGGAACGGGAAGCAGAGGGGCAGGTTGGGCGGAGGTGGAACAGCACCTTCAGAATGAATGCCTTCAGGTCAGAGAAAAGGTATGAGGTCATCTCTCCATGATACCAGTAGTACTTGTGCCTGCGGCTCTGGAGGTAGTGGGTCACGGAGCTCTCCAGACAGGTCCGAACAAGCAAGGCTGAGGGAACAGAAATTCTCGCATGACTGAAAACAATCTAGCTGTCCAGCTTGAATACCGAGGAGGGCAACCCGGACGAGGAGATGGGCTTGTGCAATAAACAGCATGAGGGAATTGGGTTATGGGGGATGGTGGGGGGGAGAGACTTCTAGATTGTTCTTTTTAATATTTTTAGAATTGGGATTTTTAAAAAGATTTTATTTATTTATTTTCAGAGAGAGGGGAAGGGAGAGAGAAAGAGAAGGAGAGAAACATCAATGTGTGGTTGCCTCTCACACGGCCCCCACAGGGGACCTAGCCCGCAACCCAGGCATGTGCCCTGACTGGGAATCGAACCGGCGACATTCTGGCCCACAGACTGGCACTCAGTCCACTGAGCCACACCAGCCAGGGCAGAATTGGGATTTTTGAAAGCACGGGAATACAGAAAGTGTTGCTCATCACCAATTCCCTAAGTTTATACCACCACTCATCGGTTCATTTACTTTTTTCCTTCATGCACATGTGTATTCTTCATTCAACTGTCATCCCCTGATGTCTACTAGGTGTCAGGTCCTGGAAGGCCCTGGACAAAGACAAATAGGAAGCACCAAGGCCCCTGCCCTTCAGGAACTGCAATCACATAACAGGGACAGTATAGACCTGTGATTCCAAGCAGCTACTAAATGTGCTCAAACTGGAGGATGCTAAGGGTGCTCTGCACACAGAGATGAAGAGCATCTAGCTGATGTGAAGGGTGGAGGGGGTTTCCTACAGGAGATACCTCCTCAACTGAGCTTTGAAGAAAGAACAGGAATTCCCCAGGGGGGTTGTACATCAGGAAAAGTGTGCTCCAAAGAGAAAGGGCTCTATTTGCAAAGACAGAGAGAGAACCAAGTTCCGGGAATTGCAAGTGGATTCGTCCGGCTGGTCTGTGGGGTCGCAGGGGAGGGGAGTGATGGTAAACGAACTGAAAGAAGTAGGCAGAAGCCTCAGCTTGAAAAGCCTTAAGTGCCTCACGGAGGAGTTTAGATATTAAATTTTAAAACATTGGGGAACTTCTAATTCATCTAATCCATGAAGTGAAATTTAATTTTCTATATCTGTTATCTCTTTTAATCTTCAGGATGCCCCGTGAAATATAGGTATTGCCGTTTCCCACATTTTGTGGACGAGAACACTGAAGGTGAAAGTCTTCACCACGTTTACACAGCCGGCTCAGGACAGAAGCAGAGCTCAGACCCAGGCCCTTGGACCACGCCCAGTGTTCTTTTTGCAGTGTCCCTGGTCTCCCAGACTTGAGACAGGGAACTCCTCCCAGGCCTGCACTGCCCTGGGGTTTCCTTCCCAGGGTCCCTGCTCTACCACAAAGGGACTCGCAGATTGAGTCCTGTGCTCTCCTGCCTTCCAGGATTTTGCCTGGGGATGATTATCTGCAACAGACTTGACCCAGTCATTCTTCACGCCACGAGACCCTGCTCCCTCCGCGACCCCAGCCTCGGCCTGCATATTTAGGGAAGACAGCAGGTGCATTTCACACACCAGCTTTAGCAGAATGTATCTGGGAATGTCTTGGTACTGGGCCTGTTAGTTAGCCCCTGGTCTACTCCCCCTACAGGGGGTGGGGAGCTGACCCCTGCAGGCTGCATTTCAGTCTCAGAGATTCCTTCAGGCCGCACCTTCCAACTAGAATCAGCCACTGGGTGTCCTCTTTTGAAAGTGGACGGTGGAAGAAAGAAAGGATCTAGGATTACTTCTCCCTGTCCCTCCCTGGAAGAGGGGCAGGGTGGGGTCTCAGGCAACACTGTCTTCTCCAGAGCTCCAGTTCCCATCCTTGACTTTGATCTTGGGCTCCAGAAACCCCACTCCCCCCCCACTCCTCCAGCCTAGGACTGGTAGAGGCATCTATTTATTGCAGAAAGAGGGAAGGATAGAAGGAAGGAGAAAAGGCCAATATAAAGTCACTTTTGCTAAACCAAGGCACCAAAGGAAACCTAATGACAAACCTAACTGCAATTTCAGCCCCTCCCAGGAGTGGAATTTTGAACCAATCAGCCTGGAATTTCCTGATCCATGTTAGTGAGGTAATCTGCCTGATAAACCACCCCCACCTTCCTCTAGGGCAGCAATTTTCAACCAGTGTGACCTATGAAAGAATTTTTAAAACATGCAGCACCTGACTACCATATTTTGCCGTGTATAATACCCACCCATGGTTTTGTGTGCATTATACATGCCATAGTATGTGATCATTGTACCCATGTATAATGCACATCCTTATTTTTCCCCCAAGATTTTGGGCAAAACAGTGCTCATGATACATGGCAAAATACGGTTTTTAGGAGCACGGCTTCTTTTCCCTTAGATTATCTAATTTAAAAAAATGACAACAGCCAGAACAACAATAGCCACCCAGTGTGAATGAGTGAAATTATACCTAATGTTCTGATGTGCCGCAGAATTTCAGCAATGCGCTTATGTTCGCCACCAGATGAAAAAGGTAGAAAATCCCTGCCCCTGGGGAAGGTGTTTTGCCTGAAACAATCCACCCTTAACTTAGTCCCACCGTCCTTGTTCCTATACGAGCCTTCTATTTTGTACAGTTCATCCGAGCACCCTTCTAGCGATTCACGAATTGCTTAATAAAGCCAATTAGATCTTCAGATTTGCTCAGTTACGTTTTGCTGTCTAACAGGAAGCATCACTTCTGACTTGCCTTCTTTCCCCGTTTGGCGTCTCAACCCCTCCACCACTGGTGTCAGGGCCTTGCAGGACGTTCCAAGGACTGACTTGACGCAGAGTGAGAAGCGAAGCCATTAGGGGGAGCCATCCAGCAGAGAGACGCCTCGCAGCAACTGACCTATTTCACCGGGATTGCTAGGGCTGCTGTCCTGAGAATAGACTGTAGGGGGCAGGAGAGGAAGCAGGGAGAGGTCCCGGTCATTGGTCCCAGCAGAGGGAAACCCCGCGCGCAGTGATTTCGCCTCGCACGCGAAAGCCAATGGAATTCACAGTTGTATCGCGTAATTCAAGGCTTGCCTACCTGATTAGAGGCCGATCTGTTCTCTAGCTGGGTTGCATAGTTCATCTCTGAACCCCTCCTCGGTGCTTCACACGGTGCCTGGAACAGTAGGCATTAAAAAAAAAAAAGGAAAAAGAAAAATCTTGTATTTAATCAATGAGTAAATAAATAGGGCGGTGAAGGGGGTGGAAAGGCATGACCTGTCTCTCTCATTTGTCTGTAAACTCCTCAGGTTCAAAGACCTTATCTAGGACTTCCCTAGTGCCCCAAGTGTTTGGCGAGTGTTTGCTGAAAGATTAGACAGCCCGCTCTGTGCCGGGTGCCACAGGCAGTAGTGGCCAACACCAACCCCCTCCCCCACGCACTGGGAGCTGCCCCTCCCTGCTGCTCCAGCCGTGCTAGAAAGCGAGCCTCCCACGAAGAATACCACTTTGGCAGGGGAAGGCTCCTTGTAAATGACCAGGCTACCCCGTCCTCAGGACAGGGGCAGGCACTTCCTGTTTGGGGTGGAAAGGAAGCAGACAGCTTCCTGTTAGCAGGTCTTTTGAGCAGAGCAGCAGATTCCTAGCAGGGACCGGCCGGGCCTTTGAGGCCAGATGCCTGGCAGTCAGATAGCCTTTATGCGGAAGGGAAGTGGGGCACAGCGCCAGACTGCCAGGCTTTTATTTTATTGTACTCCTCGCCGGTCCCCTGGGACCCGGTGTGAGTAGAAAACAGACCAGAAGAGGCTGACACCCTGCAAACCTTACTTCGCGAGGGTTGGGGGAGATGGGACCCATCTGAGCCAACGAGCACTGCCTGGTGAGGAGATGCGCATGTGACTGCCCGCGGACGTGAGCACACTCGAATACCTGTGGACGTCCTTGTTTCTGTGCCCCCGATACCCAGCATTTGATAGGATTTAACATTTATTAATTGTCCAGCTTGCTCCCCATAGCAAACCAGGGTCCCATTTTAAGATGGCAGAAACTGCTGGCTGGTGTAGCTCAGTGGATTGAGTGTGGGCTGCGAACCAAAGCATCGCAAGTTCGATTCCCAGTCAGGGCACATGCCTGGGTTGCAGGCCATGGCCTCCAGCAACTGCACATTGATGTTTCTCTCTCTCTCTCTTTCTAAATAAATAAAATCTTTTTAAAAAAAAGGCAGAAACTTAGAGACATTACCCATATGTGGCCATGTATAATGTGCACTTTTTTTGCCCAGATGTTTGAGAGGAAAATAAGGATGTGCGTTATATATACATGGGTATAACGATTACATACCACAGGTATAATAATGGGCAAAATAATGCCGTGTAGAATACACACAAAATGTGAGTGTGCATCACACACAGCCAAATGTGATCGTTGACTTGCAAGTGTCAACAGAGTGCAGAAAAGCCAAGATTCGAACCCAGGTCTCTCTTGCTGCAAATGTCTTGATTTTCTAGTCCCACACAAAGATGTGCGTGTGTACGTATGTCCAGGGAGGCGGGTGGGTGGGTGGGTATACTTGTGAATGCGACCCAGGCTGATGAAATCACATCCACATGGGCTGGAGAGGGGAAACTACTGTTTCAGAGGCAGAAGTGATTGCTAGAAAATCAGGAATCACAGCTGAAAATGCAGAGATGAGGGTCAATAATGAATCCAAATGATCAAAGCTAAACTCAGAGCTCTGGGGAGGGCCTCCTGTCAGCTCTCCCGAGCTAATCTCGTGGCCTTATCTTCTTATTCCTACTATTGTGGATTTTGGAGGTTGATCATTCTGTCAGTGCCTTTCTCTGGAGCCCAGAATTCCTTCTGATAAAAATCTGCTTTGTGCTCTGCACACTTCCTGGGGAGGAGGAAGGGGCAGAGACAAAGCTGATTGTTTCTTGCGTTAGGAAGAGAGAAACTGAGGCCCAGAGGGGCCTTGTGCAGGTCCACACATCCTGTCCGATTCAAGAGGTCCTGGTCAGGGAAACCGCTCACTGGCCAACTGGCGTCCTCTGTCAGAGAAGAAGGAATGGCCCGGGCAGCTGCCAGCCTGGGCAGGCAGCATGTTCAAGCCCCGGCTTGAGTCCCACAGAAGTCCCGTCCACTGTGGGAAGGCCAAGAGGCACTGTGGGTCTGAAGCAAGCCCAGCAGGGAGAGGGAGGGGAGGCACGCAGCTCTCTTTGAAGAGGAGGGACGGAGAGGGCAGACAGCCTGGCTGGGTCGGGAACCTGCATAGCCAAGACAGAGAGAGGAGGACAGAGCCAGATCCTTGAGAAACCCGGTACTGCCTCCCTCTGGAGCACTAGTATCTGGTAGTTGGTGATTAAGCGAGTCTGGAGTAGGGTTCCGGAAGCAGAATCTTTAAAATGTGCCTCCAAGTGACTCAGTGCAGGTGATCTAAGAATCACATTTTATAAATTTGACTTGAGGCAAGATAGTAGAGTGCTAAGGGCGCAAGGTCTAGACTTATACTCCAGGTTTGAACCCTGACTCCATCCCCAGAGTTGTGACTTTGGACAAGTGATATCTCCCTGTGCTTCAGTTTCCTCATCTTTCAGATAAGGATGCTTACAACAGTAGCTGCAAAGATTCGATGATACGATTTAGGTCAAGCACACAACACAGTCATGGCTCCTGCTCATTTCTCAACAAGTACTTACCATTGTTACTTTGTTCCCGCTCCTCACTCCCACCCCCACCCCCCTCCCACCAGAGGGAGAAACAGTGGGACGGGATGGACATAGCTGTCGGTCACCACAGTACAGTTCCAGATGTGGGCGCCCTTTGGGCTGTGCCTTGAGAATCCCCGCTCCAAAGCCATCCTCCCTCCATCACTCTTCTGATCCCCTAGCTGTGGACTGAGCCTCCTCCAGTAAACGACCCCGCCCGTCCCATCTTCCTTTCCTCCCGGGTCCCTCTCACACAGCAGGCCGCCTTCCTTCTCCACCCCATCGAAAGCTACTCGGCTCAGCGCGTGTCCTGGGTGATAAAACCAAACAGCAAGCCAGTTGTGGACCTGCGTAGACCCCTGGATTCCGGAAGAAGATCACAGAACGGGTTGCTCCGGGATTGTGAGTAAACTGCAGAGGCAGAAGGGAACAGAAACTGCTGCTACCCGGATTCCAACCATGGAAACGCGCTGTCTTCCTGGGAACCAGAGACATCCTGTGCAGAGGCCTGGTCGAAGCCCGTGGCGAGTGCGTGGGCAAAGGAAACGTTCTGCACACAGTCGTGCGGGCACTTCCAAGTCTCAATGGCATTGCCAAGTGACCAGAAGCAGAGGTGGAATGGGAAGGGGAAAGGATGGAGGGAAGTCACCCAGCCAAGGACACACAAGGAAAACAGGGGAAGTCAGCTTTCAAACACAGTAGCGTGCTCGTTTATTGAGGACCAGGGACCAGGGCTCACCTGGGACCCAGAGGAAGGCAGGGGCAGCTCTCCGAGTGGCCGAGCCTGTCTCCTCCCAGCCACTCAGCCCCCCAGAGACCCTCTGCCTCCCAGTCTCCTGCCAGCGCAGCGGAAACAGAGAATCCCTGCAATGCGCCAAAGGAAAGGGATGTTGAAATCCTTCCTGAGGGAAAAATGGGCCAATCTAGGGTCGACTCCAGCTTGGCCCACAGTGTGCTTACCAACTGCTTCTCCTCAGAACTCTCTGCCCCAAAGCAGAGTTGTATCTGGCCTATCAAAATCCACCCCTTGGGCCTGACCGGTGTGGCTCAGTTGGGCGACATCCCGCAAAGTAAAAGGTTGCTAGTTCAATTCCTGGTCAGGGCACATGCCTAGGTTGCCGGTTCAGTATCTTCTCCCAAATTGGGGCACATACGACAGGCAACCGATGTTTTTCTCCCTTTCTCCTTCCCTTCCCCTCTCTCAAAATAAATAAATAAATTTTAAAAATCCACCTATTGGTCAAAAGCACCATATATCATGCCTACTTGCAACCTTCTGACATTCCCCCCCCACACACACACAGATTGCCAGATAAAATAAAGGACACCAAGTTAAACTTGAATTTCAGATTAATAATGAATAATTCTTTGGTTTACGTATGTCCTGAATATTGCATTGACACCTACTTATTCTAAACAAATCACTCGTCGTTAATCTGATACTCAAGGTTAACTGGACATCCTGCATTTTTATTTGCTAAATCTAGCAACCTTACTGGACTGGCCTTCAGAGTCTCCCTCCTCCAGGCTGACCGCAGGACTTCACTTGAGCCTGTAGCTGTGTCACAGTCCGCCCTGGCCTTAGCTGAGAATCTTCGTTCCAGTCTAGCCCGCTAGACTGAAAGCTCTCTGAAAGTAAGGCCTAGGCCTTGTCCACAGTCTCTGGGGCTCCGTTCCACGCAAGCGCTCTCTTTACAGACGCGCACAAGAGCACCCCTGGAGAAGAGGCTGGGCCCAGAATCCCACCCTCAGCTCTGTGCCCCCAGCGGAGTCCTGGCACCGCGACGCTCAGTCCAAAGGCGCCTTCTTCTCATTGGTCTGCCCGAGGGACGTCTAATTGGTTCTCCCGGAGGAGTGTCCCATTTTCATTGGTTGACTGGGAGGTGGGTGGGGCCTATTCCAATTACTCCGTTCGGAGCACTCCTGTTTCCAAGATGTCTGTCTAATCAAAGACGAGCCTTTTAAGTTCTCCTCCACCAGCCCTGACCAGTGTGGCTCAGCCCTGACCACTGTGGCGGCGTCCTGCAAAGCTGCAGGTCTCTGGTTAGATTCCCAGCCGGGGTACATGCCTGGGCCTCGGATTGGTCAGGGTGCGTAGGACAGCCAACCAATCCGTGCTCCTCTCTCTCTCTCTCTCTCTCTCTCTCTCTCTCTCTCTCTCTCTCTCTCTCTCTCTCTCTCTCTCTCTCTCCCTCTCTCCCTCTCTCCCTCTCTCCCTCTCTCCCTCTCTCCCTCTCCTCTCTCTCTCTCTCTCTCTCTCTCTCTCTCTCTCCCCCCCCCTCCGGCCCCCGTCTCCCCCCACCTTCCTCCACCTCTCTCTAAAATCAATGAATAAAAATTTTAAACATTTCTCACCCTGGCTGGCGTAGCTCAGTGGATTGAGCGCGGGCTGGGAACCCAAGTGTCCCAGGTTCGATTCCCAGCCAGGGTACATGACTAGGTTGCAGGCCATAACCCCCAGCAACCACACATTGATGTTTCTCTCTCTCTCTTTCTCCCTCCCTTCCCTCCCTAAAAATAAATAAATAAAATCTTTAAAAAAAAAAAACATTTCTCCACCAGAGTGGCACCTTTTTCTAAATCACAAAAGCACTCTGTGTATTAACAAACCTTCTGAGGCCCTAAGCCTTAGGTCAAGAACACTTCATTACATTTGTTTAGCACTTTGTAGATTACAAATGACTGGCATACATCAACGCATCTAATCCACACAATTTCCAGAGGTGGGTGGCACTGTGCCACTTGCATTTTACAGATCAGCAAACTGACCAGAGAGACAGTCACCTGCTTTCAGTTACTAAGACAAATGATGTAATCAGGTGACTTTTGCTCCGTGTGAGTTTAGGTAACTAAGGCTTTCACGTAAAGCATTTCACTCCACCTTTACTACGATCGTGTGGGACCCATAAAGCCAGGCATTTGATACTCATTTTCTCTTTTAACCTTCGTGCAACTCCAGGAACTAGATATCATTTGCTCTCGTTTTGTTTATGAGGAAGCTGACACATTAGCTAAACCCTTTGCTAAAAGGTCACAGTGCTTGCCGGCTGCCACTTATTAAACGCGGACTTCGTGATGCCAGGCACGGTGCTGAGTGACTCACAGGCATTAATTACTCTCTCGTTAAATGCTCCCTACAGGACATGATGCTGGTATTATTACCCCTAGTTAGCGATGAGAAAAACCGGTTCAAAGAGGGTGGTTGACTTGCCCAAGACCACACAGCAGGGAGTGGAGGCAGGATTCACACAGCTTGCAAAAAAGGCAGATAGGAACTCAAAATCGGTTGTCACACTCCAGGTTCTCGTCTCCTGCAGCCTGGCTGAAACAATCAATGACCCTCAGGTAGTCCAGGGCCCCTCTTACAGAGGTCGTAGGTAGCTGCAACCGCCAGGAGAAGACCCTTTCCCACCACCCCACCCCACACCGCTGTCCCCAGGGAGATCTGAATCAACTCCAGGCGGCGAGCGAGAGAACGGGTCCGCGGGGCGGCAGCGGGCACGGGCGCGGCCAGCGGAAGAGGCTCCGGGACCGCCGCGCGTTCCAGCAGCGGAGTGGGGTGGGTGGGGCCGCAGGCAGCGCTCCCGCCCCACTCCTCCGTCCCTCCCTCGCCTTCCAGGTCCCGGGGCGGGCGACCCACTCCGCAGACACTGCCGGGGCTGGACAAACTCCGACTGGCTCCCGGCGAAGCGTCCCAGAGAAGCCGCCCAGCGCGCAGAGCCTGAGTACTGGCGAGCCCCTGGGACCCTCCCCCTCCGCTCGCGGAGGTGCGAGGTGCGGCTCCCGAGCATCCGCGGAGCCCTGGGCGCTGCTGACCGCTGACGGGCTGCCCCGCGCGCTGCAGCTCCCCACTCCCCCGCGCTCCGCCGCAGGGGCGGCGGCGAGATGGCCGCGCGGGTGGGCCTCCTGCTGCGCGCCCTGCCGCTGCTGCTGTGGGGCGGCCTGGACGCCCAGCTCGCGCAGCGCGCAGGCCGGGAGCTGCGCAAGGAGGCAGAGGTAAGGGGTGTGTGCGGGACGGATCTGCCTGACCCAGACCCGCCGGAACTTTGCATCCAGGCCCGCAGCTGTCCTATCCGAGCTGACAGGCGGCGTTACCCCTCCCCCCGTCCTCCGCACCCTTCGCGCTTGCACACAAAGAACCTGCGGCAGCCTTCTGCCCCGAGTCCGGGCTGGGACCGCACGGGCACGCGGCTCTGAGTGGATTTTCCCGGGCGGGGGAAGGAGGGAGAGACAAGATGGGACAGACAGATGAGAGCTCAGGTAGGGGGAGCTCCTGCACCCCAGTTTGGCACGGAGCCACTGCCCCTCGCCGCCTACGCCGGGGAGACTCGGAGGTTCATTCATCGGACGCCCCAAGCCCTCCCCGAGTGTGAAACACGGCGGAGGCCCCTGGGCTGGTGCGGCGCAGAGGGGACCGCTGACTGGGCTGGGACACCCGTGACAGAACTGGCTTGTCCGGGCGGGTGCTGCCCCTAACCAGCCGGGGCAAGTCGGCGCCCGAGCTCAGAACTCGTTTCTTCCGTTGTAAGATGGTGCGCTACTCCGGAGAGCTGCCTCTGCGGGGCTCGAAACGGTGCTTCGGGACTGAACTTAAAAAGAGGGGGCGGGGAGGTGGCAATGAACCTTGACGATTTCCCACCTCATTTTCCTCCTTTGCACTCAAGGGCGTGCTGTAGGATATACCTCAGGGAGAATTTTTGTGAGGCAGGAGTGGGCATGGACTTGGGACAGCTCCTTCTTAGATTCAGGCGATTGCAATAGCACACCAGTGTCGTTTCTCTCTTCTCCAAAGAAGCATTTCTGTCCGTGTTCTTAGCTCTTCTCAGGAACAGGACTGGGGTCTCGGCTATTGGGAGGTGAAGGGACAGGAGTTAAGTTCTAAATTACTGAGCCCAGCGCTCTTTCCTGAGACTCTCGCTCGCCTAATAACATAATTCCTAAAATAATAATAGTAATAATAGTAATAATAATAATTCTTTCTCTAAAACTGCCTGTTGAGAGCTTCTCAGCACCCTCTCACTCTCTTTCCCTAGAAGAGAGGCGGGCTGAATCGGGGAAACTGAGGAAGGCCCTCGCGGAGTGGCTCTTCCTCCCGTCAGCCAGCTCTGGTCCCTGCCCGGGAACGCCTTGGGTATGTCGCTGCTTCAACAAGGAGGGCCTTTCTCGAAGTTCCCTTCCAAGCACTGGTGTCTGGCTCTGCTTCAGAGCAGTTAGGAATCACTCCGTCTCTCTGAATTTAGAATCTTACAACACCAAGTGCAGAAGCTTTGTGGTCCCAGGAGAGCTTCTATCTACCAAGCCAAGTCTTGTTAAGAGCCCCACCCCACCTCCCCCCAAGTCTAGGTCCCAGGAGATCCTTGGCAGGAGAATAGAGACAGTGTCTGTGTCACCCGTGCCCGTGGCAGCCCCAGAGGGAGAGGATGTCATCTCGGGGGGTGTGCTTGGGAAATGTAGTATCTAGCAGATTGAGTCTCTTTCAGTCTTTTTAACATAATTGGGGGGGAGGGGATTTTTAACTCTGAGGAAAAGAAATGTTTTAAAAACGTTAAGATCTCTGGAAATGTGTAATAGGTGTGTAGTACCTCCATGTGCCCTCGTATGTACATATGTAGGTATATATGTCAATTGGGGTGTGCGTCAGGATGTCTATCTATATGTGTTTCTGCATGTGGCCCATTGCATGGTCTTCAGTGTCAGACAGACCCGTGTGCAAACTACAGGTTTAACCTCTCTGAAGCTGTTTTCTTCTCCGTACAAGGGGCGCTGAGAATGCCTATTGCAAAAGACCACGGTGTGGTTTCATTGGGCGGTGCTGGCTGGCAGCACCGCCCCCGGGACACGGAAAGCTCTCTGTAAACAGAAGCTACTCCCGGGGTTGTTGTTCGTGTCTTCATCGCTGTTTTAGAGAGTAGTAAGGCAGCTATTTTCAGCCTTGGACGCCAGACAGCGCAGGGCCGTGGCTCCTGAGATGCTGTTGTCGTTACTATGGCTACATCGCACATTTCCCTGAAACCCAGTAAAGTTAAATAACCGTTTATTATGTTCATAGATACCGCGGGTCAGAATTTCAAACAGAGCGCTTCAGGGCAGCCGGTCTCCGCTCTACAGCGTCTGGAGGTGGAGCCATCTGTAGGCTGTTTGCTCACCTACCTGGTGGCTGGTGCTGGCTGTCCGCTGGGGGCCTATCCACAGGGCCTCCCCATGTAGCTAGTTTGGGCTGCCTCAAACCATGGCGGCTGGGTCTCCAAGCTGAGTGTGTTCGGAGCAAGAGAAAGAGGCATGGAGGGGGGAGAGGCAGAAGCACTTGCACCCTCCTTAAGACCTAGAACACTAGAAGCTGGGTAGCATCCCTTCTGCGGGAGCAGTCACGAAGGGGAGGGGGCATGGATCCCACAATCGGAGGGAGGGATGTCGAAGTCACACCGTAAGAAGAGCACGGAAGTGGGAACTGGTGTGGCCATTTAGGGAAATCCAGCCACACAGAGTGAGCCCCGCAATGGCACCAGCTCCTGGGCAGACGCAAGTCCCTGACCGCAGTGCAGGGCCCAGACCCCAGCAAGGCAGGGCGTCCCACTGAGCTCACGGACAAAGGTCAGATTTCAGGACATAGGAGGAAAGAAATAACGCAAACAAGCGGTGGGAGCTTGTTATTTCCTTCACTTCTCCAGGCTGCAGTTTACTCCACTATAAAACAAAGGGGTTAATTTTCTGGAGAACTTTTAGGATTCTCTCTAGTGCTGACATTCTTTGGCTTTGGCGCGTTTGTGTGCCTGTGCATGCGCGTGTGTTTACATTTCATCTGCCTGTGTGTGTGCGTCCGGCTGGGCGTGTTTGCGTCCCCACGTCTCTGTGTGCACCCCTGTGCCCCGAGTGCATGGCCGTATGTGCCCCCTCTGGGCACACAAAGCAGTAAAGTTGAGGGCTTTCTGGAGTGGGCTTCGCCTGGGAGGAGACTGCCTGCTTACAAAGCTGCATTGTGAACAAGTTCATTGTCGCCCACGTGGGAAAACTAGGGCTGCTCACAACACGAGTGAGTAGGAAGGGCCTCCACTGCTGAGACGCAAGACTGAGAGTTAATGAATGACATCACCCGGCCCCGCTCCGGTTCCCAGCCGGGCCCTCCCCTGTTCTTGGGCGACACAGACGGTCCCGAGGGACCTATCAACCGTGTTTTGCTCAGACCTTCCTTAGAACCTCCAGGCAAATATATCCAGGACCTGCCTTCCACTCAGTGGTCTACATGTGTCCGCACAGCTCCTCCCCGCGTGCCGCGCTACAGGGCCTGGGGAGTCTGTTTCTCCAGGGAGACACTGGAGCTTCTGTGAGGTACCCGCCCCCCCGCCCCAGACGCAGTGTCTGTTTCCCATCCCCAGGGCCATTCACTAGACTTTTTGTGAGTCAGAAACCCAGAAGCCCGGGTGTGGAAGCCATTCGCAAGAACTCGGCTCAGTGACTCATGGGTACAGGGTGAATAGAATTGCAGGAGAGGCTCGGAAAGGTCCCAAAGGACCATGAGCTGGCAAGAAAGCAGTTGTCAAGCCAGCTTGAAAACCAAAAAATCCAGTGAAAACTGCACAGTGGAAGCAGGAGCAAGGAAGACAGAGACAGGTGGATAATGCTTCCTCAACCCAACCTTGGTTAGGGCATCATTTTGTGCCTTAAATTTAGTCCCACAGGCCTAGTGAAAACCAAGGGTCCCTACCACATGGTTATTTGACATTAGAAAAAGTACAAGAGCCCCAGCTGGTGTGGCTCAGTGGATTGAGCACGGGCCTGCGAACCAAAGGGTCACCAGTTCAATTCCCATTCAGGGCACATGCCTGGGTTGTGGGCCAGGTCCCCAGTAGGGGGCGCATGAGAGGCAACCACACATTGACGTTTCCTTCTCTTTCTCCCTCCCTTCCCCTCTGTCTAAAAATAAACAAAATCTTTTTTTTAGTTAAGATTTTATTTATTTATTTTTAGAGAGGGAAGGTAGGGAGATAGAGAGAGAGAAACATCAATATGCGGTTGCTGGGGGTTCTGGCCTGCAACCCAGGAATGTACCCTGGCTGGGAATTGCACCTGGGACACTTTGGTTCCCAGCCCGCGCTCAATCCACTGAGCTACGCCAGCCAGGGCCAAAATCTTTAAAAAGAAAGAAAATGTACAAGATAGGGCATGGATGGAGCCTGGCCAGCCAAAGTTTTCCAACATCCATAAGGACAGAAGATGGAAGAAGGAGCAGGGGGTACAGTAAGAGGTATCTAGCTAACACCCCGACAGACCTCTGTGCCTGTGAGACTAGGGACGAAGGGAAGACAAAGAGTAGACAAAGGGAATCAGAAGGAAGGACAAACCGCTCAAAATAACAGAAAGTGACCAAGTTGGTCCCATTTCCCCAAGGCCTTCAGTGGACCCCAGGGGCCAGAGAGCAAAAGCCAAGCACCCTGGGTTTGCTCTGTAAAGACGTGTGCTTCGGTCCGTCGGATACCTGTGGCTGTCGGACGGCTGGTTCGGGCTGCAACGGGAGGTGGGGTCCCAGCCTCTGCTGAAAGCCGAGTCCGCGGGCCCGGGCAGCTTCTTCCCTCTGCTCTGCCCCCGGACCTGCTGGCAGAGCAGTTAGAACACAAGCAGCCGGAAGGAGCCCCAGTTTTGCCTCTTTCCTCCTGCAGGGCTGTCTGCCCAGTGGGGAGACCCGCTCGGGCCCTGCCTGCCCCTCCTGTTTTAAAGCCCCCGAGTCCCTTGTGTAAACGTGAAATAAAACGCCCCGTGTCCCAGGAGCCAGACTCACACGCTGGGTCCGTCGCTCACTAAGATCCTGCCCTCCCCTGAGACTTCCTTGCCTCGTCTGCAAAACGGGAACGACACCTCTCCTGTCCACGCTCTCGCAAGGCGGCTGCGAAGCCCAAGGAAGCCGTAGCCCTATAAAAGCTCTCCAACAGGGAAGAGCTCACTGTGTCCCCGACTGTCAGAGATATTTTCACCCACGGGACATGCACGGCAGCGTGCTGACGGCTGCCCCTTGCATCTTCTCTCCGCTAGTAGTGCAAAAGCTGTAGGAATGATGAGCACAGTCACTGACGGTCCCTATGAAACGACAAAAATTCCGATGAAGCCTAACACAAGATGGAATAAATCAGAGGGGAAGCAACACGGTTTCTGGTTGAGCTTGCCATTTTGCAACCGTTCAATGCCTGGTTTCATTTTTGCTGCCGCGGTTCTTTGATAGGGAGGGTGTCACAGCTGCACCGTGGACCTGAGACTGGGAGCCGGCCCCTCCCAGACTTCCAGCCATAAGGCTTTGTGACAACAGAGGGGGAGATGATGTTTTTAATGGGACAATTATCATCAAGCTCCCCCAAAGCATTATCTTACTGGATTTTCATGACGCTCCTATAAGAAGCATAAGCAGTATTCTTATCCCCATTTTATACCTGGGGGGCACAGACAGAGGTTGAATAACCTTTTCATGGTTCACACAGGGAATCAGTGGCAGTAGCAAGGCCACAAGAATAGACAGAAGTGGAGTATATCTTACCTCTAACCCAACCCCTGCATTTTACAGAAGAGGAAACTAAGGCCCAGAGAGGCACGGGGCTTGCCTAGGGACACACAGCTAGCAGCAGCCCCTGGAATACAACTCAGGACGGTCAGTGCAGCCAGGGTTCTCGTCCTGCCAGGTCAGTGACTCAGAGTCCCTGACTTAGACCGGGTCCTGGGCTCAGGCCCGGATTCGTGTTGCTATACCTTATTGCTAGTCTTGCCCTGCTGGGAAACAGGCAGAATTTCCCCTTCCCCGGGGCATCAGATGGGTTGGGCCCTACACACCCTCCCCGGACAAGTCAGGACGGATGCAGGACTAGAACCCCCAGCACCCTGATCCCACCTGGCTTGCTGGGACCCAGGAAGAACCATTTGGGTTTTACCCAAACACCTCAGCCACTCCCAGGGCTTTTCAGAGGCGACTTCCCAATAAAGTGGCCCCAGCCATGGCCAGGTGGGTGAGGCAGGTTGGCAGCAGTTTTTAGGCCCAGGAAGGGTGAATCACCAAAGGGGCACAGCCTTGGCCCCCCCCCCCCCGGAGAGGAGGGGCGGAGAACCGGAATGAGAGAAAACCTGGTGTTTGAACTGCAAAGCAGAGAGGAGCAGCTCGGGCACTACCTCCACAAAGCGGGACGGGGGACTGGGGGTGGAGCTCAGGCAGGTCCTGAGGGGACACAGGGCCCCAGGAAAACCGCAGCCTGGGAAGGAGACGCCTCCTCCAAGGCCGTTAGTGTCCAGCTGGGACGAGAAGGAGGGCTCCAGCCTCCTTTCCTGGGATCCCTTTGCCACATGGTCGGTCCCCTGCCCCACAGCCCTGCTCTGACACACACAGCGGCGTCTCTGTGGCCTCTGCAGGGGTAAACTGAGGCACAGCGAATGAACTCGCAGAAGAGGGTCAGAGACAGCTCCGGGAGCAGAGGTGTCTCAACGCTGCCTCACCAGGGACGGAGGTCTACCCACCTCGACGGGCCTTTAGAGCACTCGGCGCTGACAGTATTCAGGGAGCCCTTCCTTGTAATGAAAATCTTTTCCAATTACAGATATATTAAACATAAAATAAGTATAAGGGTGTTCTTAAGCCCTGATCATCCCCACAATAACACTTCAGTGCTTTTATGGAAATACAAAATGTCAGATTCTTAACATTTCTTCCTCTCATTCTTTCGGTGTCTCTTGGCTGGCGTCGTGAACACGAGCTCCCGGCTTCCCGGGAGTTCAGGGATGCCTCGCAGCCCGCAGGGTCCCAGAGACCAGTCAGGAGAAAGACTTGCCCTTTGACGGACCCCTGAAAACGACCTCCACCCCTGTCTATCGCGCCCCCACCCCACCGTGCCTGCCAAAGTACCGGGCACAAGCCCAGCCAGGAAACAGGAGACGCCGCCGGTCAGTGGATTTCCCCTCCCTCCTCCCGCGCTGTCCGAGGCTTCTCGGTTCCAGACCCGTGGCCAACTCCCTGATAAGGGCTGGGTGGGTTTGGGGGGAGGGACGCAGGAGGGAGTGCCAGCCTGTTGGCCTGTGACCCAGTCTCTTCCAAACCATTCACTCAGCAAAACTGCTCCTATGGAGACTTTAATTCCCTGGCTTCCCTTAAAAGGCCACTCGCTCCGTCCTCACCAGGGGAAAGGAAGAGAGGGCCAGGCACCTGGCTGGGGCGAGGCAATCCCGGGATGGGGCACCTGAATTGAGAACCTTATTTGAAGCTGTTCCCGTCTTACGGATGAGCTGCACTCCAAAAGTCTGTTGTTAGTTTTCCCTGTAAGTTCAATCAGCTCGTTTAACTGTTTATTGAGCATTTACTACATACCAGGCACTATACTGGGTGCGCATTGCTTTATTTACTCCTCCTGGGCATCCTCTGGGGGTGAGCCTTGTTCTCACATTGCGGGTGAGGGAATGGGGACCCAGAAAGTTTAAGGAATCTGTCCCTAGCCACCCGGCAGGGTCAAGGTTAGGAATAGATTCTGGCTTCCAAGCCTGGTGGCTGTTCCATGAGGCCACACTAGTTTAAGCAGTAAACAGTCTTCCAGATTAAGTTGCTAGAACCCGTTTAACCCATTGTGCACCCCAACAGTGCACACAGGCAAAGGGGAAAAAAACCCAAAACAATGGTGCTGAAATTCTAATAGGGTAGCACAGCAAAACAATAAAACAGACTTGGGGAGTGTCCTGTTGTCTAGAATAAGGGCCCCGTATGGAAAGCGGGTTTACTGGGAAGAGGCCACGGAGGTCGGAGGTCACTGACGCAGGATGGAAATCCACAAAGAGAAGGCTGGATACTTGCGGAGGTGGAGGGGCTGCTGATCCTGGCCCAGTGCCTAGCTTCTCTCCCATTTCGTGCCCTTCCTCGGGGCAGCAGCTGCGACTGTGGGTGATCTGAGCTAAGATGCACAGAAAGGAAAAGCGAGTCAGAGAACAGAAGATCGTTTCTGTATGGGTGACACAGCAAGGGGGGGTAAAACAGAAGCAGCGACGTGTGTCTGTGCGAGAATTAGGCAGCCGAGGGGACATTGGAGAATCTACTCGCAGAGTCGTGTCAGTGAGAAGGGCCCGCAGGGACCCACCTGCATCGGTCCCCACTCAGGGCAGGCCTGGGGACAGGTAAGGACAACGAGTCACAAGCTTCTCTCCACTGGCTTCCAAGCGCGTGGGCCCTGAGAAAGCAGCTTCCAGGTTTACGGGGGTGGGCGGTGAGTAAAGGCGTGTGGGGGGCGGGACGTTCTTGTTACACTCATTTCCCGGGAGCATCGCAGCCAGACCCCACAGTCAGGGGCGTCGGACCTGCGGCGTCGGGCCGCGTGCAGCCCAGGATGGCTGTGAACGCGACCCGGCACAAAATCGTAAATTACTGAACACATTGTGAGACTTTCGTGCGTGCGATGACGTGTCACCGTGTATTTAATGCGTGGGCCAACACAGCTCTTCTTCCTCCAGCGTGGCCCAGAGACGCCAAAAGGTTGGCTACTCCTGAAAGCCAAGCGCTTCCAGCTCGTCCCCTGAGCTCAGGGCCACACAGCCAAGCGCCACGTGACTTAGGCAGAGTCGGTCTTAACCGCGCCGCCCACCCCCCGTCTGCCCCTCCTCCGGGCTTCCCCTTACCGTCCGTGGGCCCATCTTCCCAGGCAAAGGTTTAGGAGCCATCCAGGACTCCTCCCTTCCTTTTACTCCCCACAACTCATCCATGGGGAAGACGAAAATAAAACTCACACTTCCGACCCCAGCAGCGGCCCACCTCTCTCTCAGACGCCGTCACGTGCCCGGCTGCTCGTGCTGCCCCCTGCGCTCCAGCTTCCCTTCGGTTCCCAAACAGGCAGGGCCCCTCCCGGCCCCTCCCGGCTCAGCGTGGGCGTTTGCCGCTCCCTCTGCCCGGAACCCCCTTTCCCACCTTGCTGCGTGGCTGGTTACTTTGCAGTTTTTAAAGATGTTATTTATTTATTTTTAGAGAGAGGGGAAGGAAGGCAGAAAGAGAGGGAGAGAAACGTGGATGTGAGTGAAAAACCTCGATCAGTTGCCCCTCATGCTGTGCTGGGATGAGGAGGCTACACCTGCAACCCCCAGCACGTGCCCCGACGGGAATCGACCCTGCGACCTTTTGCTTTGCAGGACAAAGCCCAGCTAACCAGTCAGGGCTGCTTGGCCAGTTTTAAAAACGCAGAAGCTAACTTTCAGAAATATGGAGTGACTTGCCCAAGACCGTCCAGCTTGTCAGCCGCTGGCGGCCTGGGGCTAAGTCCAGGTCCATCTGCCTTTGGTCCCAGGATTTTTTCTGCCTGGGCTCTTAGACCCCGCTGGGACGAGGGGTGAGACCAGGCGTGACGTAGCAGCAGGGGCGCTTGGAAACCAAGGGCGGGAAAGGGAGCCGCGCAGGGGGAAGGCTAATGTTCCCCCCTCTCCCCCAGGCGTTCCTGGAGAGGTACGGCTACCTCGGCGAGCAGGCCTCCAAGCCTCCCTCCCTGCGGTTCAGCAACGCCATCAGGTAGGGTGAAGGGGCATGGAGCACTGGGGTGGCGGGGTGTAAGCGTGGGGTGCCTCCTCCCTCCGGGGGAAAGGCTGACCCCCCCCCAGGGGGGACCAGGGGGCCATCTCTATTGTTTCTTCCCACCCACGCACTCACGTGCTACCCTGTCCCAGCCTCCTACCGTCTCCTGGGAAGCTCCCTGCCCTCGCCCCCTTCCACCCACCCTCCCTTCGTGGTCCTCTCACTCAATTCCTCCTGACAGGGAGTTCCAGTGGCTGTCCCAGCTGCCCGTCAGCGGCGTGCTGGACCCCGCCACGCTGCGCCAGATGGCACGGCCCCGCTGCGGGGTTGCGGACACCGACGGTCAGGCAGCCTGGACCGGGAGGGTCAGTGCCCTGTTTGCTGGACGCCGGGCCAAAATGCGTAGGAAGCGCTTTGCAAAGCCAGGTGAGCGCTGTGAAAATGTAGCGAGGATGGATTCCCCGCCACCCAGAAGCCCGGAGGCCTGAACACGGGCTCAGCCTCGGACTGGGCGTGGTCAGGAACCGCCTCCCCGGGGCGGGGGAGGGGAGGCGGGCAAAGAGCCTCTCGGACGGGAGGGAGACCGTGTTTGCGAGCACGGATATTTAAACCAGACTTCTCCCTGTGCGGACGAGTTTTCACTGTGCAAGTGTTTTCCAGAGCGAGCCCCATCGAGTCCGCTTAACTCCCGGGTCACTTTGCCCTGCGTGGCCGTTAAAGGGTGGTCGACATTTTCCTTTCTATTTTACCGGAGTTATTTTCATCAGAATCCATTCTTTTTTCCTAAGAATTATGCAACAAAGATGTGATTCATCGATCAGTTTGACTTTGTCCATGGCACGTTTTTTTACAGTGTTATCGAAACCCAAGTCACACGCCATACAATTTACCCATTGAAAGCATACAATCCGCCCTGGCTGGCGTAGCTCAGTGGATTGAGCGCGGGCTGCGAACCAAAGTGTCGCAGGTTCGATTCCCAGTCAGGGTACATGCCTGGGTTGCAGGCCATAACCCCCAGCAACTGCACATTGATGTTTCTCTCTCTCTCTTTCTCTCTTTCTCCCTCCCTTCCCTCTCTAAAAAAAATAAATAAATAAAAGTCTTTAAAGAAAAAAAGAAAGCATACAATCCAGGGCTTTTAGTGTGTTTGCAGAATTGTGCAACCATCCCCACAATCCAATTCCAGAACATTGTCATCACCACAGACAGAAACCCCAGGCCTATTCGCGGTCACTCCCCATCCGCCCCCCCGCAGTAACTGTTTGTTCATCTGCTTTGCGTCTCTATGGATTTGTCTGTTCTGAACATTTCATCACAACACATCTTACCCACTACGCTTCCTGCTGCGGGGATTTAGTTTTCTTTCTTTCTTCCCTTCTCTTCCTCTTCCTCTTTTTTTGGCCAAATTCAGTCTTCCAAGGTCAAATGTTCCTGATCTAAGATTTTTTAAAAAATATTTTTTTTATTTATTTATTTATTTATTTTTAGAGAGGGAAGGGAGGGAGAAAGAGAGAGAGAGAGAGAAACATCAATGTGCTGTTGCTGGGGGCCATGGCCTGCAACCCAGGCATGTGCCCTGACTGGGAATCCAACCTGCAATGCTTTGGTTCCTAGCCCGAGCTCAATCCACTGAGCTACGCCAGCCAGGGCCTGATCTAAGATTTATAAAGCTTATATTCTTTTGTCAATTCTTTGTCACCAAGTTTGCAGTGTAGGATTTTAACATCCTGCTTGTGTTAAATTCTAAATTTTCTCTAGTCAATTTTTGCAATTTCCAAGATTTCTAACAAAATGGGGCTCCTGAGTCAGCTTTTCATGTGTAATTCATTTTACCACCAGCCCTTTGGACTGCTGCCTCTTTGAATTTGCGTTAACTTGGCTTCTACCGGCGACAGCCAGGGCAGAGGGCGCATTGCTTTTGTTTCTTAGCTAATCCGCAAGGAAGTCGTGGGCATGTCCCACCCCAGCTGCTTCCAGGCGTTTGCGAGTGCAGTGCGACTGTGTCTGTCCCCCAGCCACTCTGGGTCCCCGGTACTGACCCCCGTGCTCTGGACAGCAGAGCAGGCGGCCAGGCAGGAGCATGGGAGGCGCCTGCAGAGCAGGAAGAGTGACGGCCGTGGGCTGGTCTCTTTGCTCCGGCTCCTCATCTGAGACACAGGCCCTCTCAGCTGGCAAAGGAGAGCTGAGCCCTGGCAACCAGTGGGGAAGGGCCTGTGAGGATGCAGGGGAAAACGGGGCAGTGCCAGACGCAGTCTCAGCATCACCTACACCTGCAGGCTAGAGTTTGTGGAGAACTGGCACCATGCCTCCTGGGCATTTTGGGCATCGTCTGAGCACCCAGAGTGCCTCCTCGTAGTAACATCTCATCTTCTCATGCCCCAAGGGAGAATGTGATGGAGTCTCCACCACTGTCCACTTTGAAGCATCCCTAAAAATAGCATCCCTAAAAATAGCATCCCTGCTATTTTTATTGATTTATTTTTAGAGAGAGGGGAAGGGAGAAAGAGAGAGAGAGAAACATCAATGTGTGGTTGCCTCTCTCATGCCCCCTACTGGGGAGCCGGCCTGCAACCCAGGCATGTGCCCTGACTGGGAATTGAACTGGTGACCCTGTGGTTTGCAGTCCTGTACTCAATCCACTGAGCCACACCAGCCAGGGCTGAAGCATCCCTTTTAGATGGAGGTTTGCGCTAAGGCTCCTCCCAGGCAGGTGGCTTTCCCCCACCAGCCTGGCCCCATGTCCCTGTCTGACACTGACCCCTGGTCCAGACAGCGGTGGCCGGTGGCCAGGTTGGGGAGAGAATTTCCCTCCTGGTCACAATATGACCCACGGCAGCTTCGCTTCTTTCCCTTCTGGGTGGGAAAATATTTCCTAGAAGGAAGCTGTGGGCTTGGCAGGCGCTGAGCACTTCCTGTGCCGGAGGAGAGAAAACGTGGTAATAACAGCGAACACTTACTGAGCATTTGCGACGTGCCAAGCACAGTCGTAAGTAGATGAACTCATCTGCTCCCGTAACCATGCTGCGGGAGAGCTGCCAGTTTTACCCTCTCGTACAGAGGGGCAGGCTGACGGGCGACCTTCCCAGGGCCGAAGAGCCTCCTTGTCGTTGGGAGGATTAAGTGGGCTCCCAGATGTGGAACCCCCCAGAATATGGGCGGGTGCTTCAAAAATGACGTGGCTCCCTAGCCCGGGACTCTCCGTTACGCCGGTGAATGCCGTGCTGATGAAGCCGGCCTCCGGGGCGGCGCTGCCAGAGAAAACTCGGAACTCCCAGTCGAAGTCAACTTCAGGTCAATGACAAATAAGAGGCTTGTTTTTACATACTTATACTTAGAGAAATTACTTGTCGTTGGTCTGAAATCCAAATGTAACCAGCCATTCTATGAGACTTATTTGCTCAGTCTGGCAACCTCAGTCCCAGCGCCTGTGGCTCTCTGCACCTGCAGGGCTGGTTTTCAATCCCCCGCCCCCTCACGGAGCGGGGGTGGGGGGCTCAGGGGTGCAAAAGGGGTGGAAAAGGAAAAAGGGAAAAATGGCTACTCCCTGAGCACCCAGCCCGTGCCAGGCAGCTGCGGGCTGCTATTTCATTTCTACCATGAGATAAGTCTCATCAACCCCACTTTGCAACTGGGGACACAGAGGCTTGGGGGGGATGGTGGTTCTGTAATTTGTTACGTAAGGGTTGTAAGTCCAGGTACTGAGATTCCCACCCTGTTCTTTCCACGGTAGGAGGTGCCCGTTGGGAGCCAGGACCCCAGCCCAGGTCCTCCCCACGCAAGGAATCTAGCTCTCCTCCCTCCCCATCTTTTGTTCTTTCCTCTTCCCTTTTGGATTTTGGATTGAGGGTGTGGGGTGCTGCTGTGGACTGGGGGTCTCCATGGAAACCAGCCCTGCTCAGCCAGGAGACTGGAATGGGGCCCGCAGTGGCCAGCCTGCTCCAGGGACACAAGTCAGGGGACAGGGCTCAGGCTGCTGGCCAGGGAATTCCTCCCCTCCTGGAAGGCATCCCAGCAGCCTTCCACCCTGCTCCTGTCCTGAGGAAAACCAGTCATTTTCTCTCCATTCCTGTTCCTAGTTGTCCTCCTTATCCCCGCCACTGCCCTGCCCCCATGGCCCCAACACACACACACAGATTCACAGAGTTTTACCCCGAGGGCCGTCACCTTCACAGGCTACCTAGGACGACAGGATTGCCCTCTCTCCCTGTTCCCGCCCTTGGGGTGAGGGGCACCCCCAACTGCAAAAAAGCTGCAGGAGCTGCCTCACAGTTTTCTAGAAGCTGGAAAGTTGAGAGTGGGGAGGAGGAGTCTGGGCGTCGGTCACCCACGGCAGGGTGTGGAGGAGCCGGCCCCGGCCGAGCCAGCACCCAGGGAAGACTCACAATGCACTAGGAGTGTCCGTGGCGGCACCTCTGGACGCCAGGCCTCTCCTCCCTTAGAATCCTCCTCGCTTCCCTCCCTGAGGGCTGGTCACTGGCTGGGAGGGGCTGGGTGGCTGCCAGGCCAAACAGGCTCGGGAGGCAGCATTGCCTTGAATGGAGCTTGGCTCAGGGGTGAGAGAAGGGACGTTCCCCTCCCCCACCCCACAGGGGACGGGAAGAGGGAGAGGGTGCCCAGCTCCTCCGTTCCCTAAGGCCCTCCCTCCCACCCAGAGAAGGTTAGCTCTTGCAGGGCCCCTGCTCTGACCCACGGGAGCCTTGTTCAGGCAAACGTACGAGCCATGAGTCTTAGCAGTTATGCCTTCGAGCTGCGTGGTGTGCAGAAAAATGCAGTGAGTTAAGTTGCAGGGCCCGGGCTCTTGCTCAATCTGTGGCCCTGGGGACACGTCTTCCCTGGTCTCACATCCCCCCAACGGTGGAGAGGTGGAACCAGGCAGTGGCTGCATTTCTGGGACACCTCCCCCCTCGAGTGGCCCAGGCAAGGGCTCCCTGGGTCAAAGGGCAGGGGCCCCGAACCTTCAGCAGCCCCCCGAGGGGGCGCGGGCTGTGCCCACGAGCCCACTCTAGGACATTCAGGCCTGCCCTGCCCACTTGTCACCCATGCCCCGGGGATGTGGTCCATTTGGGAAACGGAGGCCCCAGAAGCATGAGTCTTGTGTGATCCTGAGCCGGGGAGTCCCGCCTCCAAGCTGTGAGTCTTCCTCTTGGGGTCGCAGTCTCTTGGGGTCCCGACCCCTGAACTTGCAGGGCTCAGGAACAGCCTGCAGAACACTCAGAACACGGGCCTCCTGAGTACCCTAGTCCCGGGGGAGCGGTGGGGGACCGGAGCTGGGCCCGGGCTGGCTGACCTGGGGCTCGGGCAACAGGCCTGAGTCTCAGGCCTCGGGGGGCCCGTTGCGGTTCTGGGCAAAGGAATAGAAACACTTCACTAAGGGGAGATGGAAAAATTTCTCTGGGTCATGGACCAAACACACCCTTTGTTCTTATTTGTTTTTACCTCGGAGCTCTCGGGAGTCCCTGAGGAAGTGAGGGGGAGGGCGAGGGCGAGGGGTCAGGGAAGGACCTTGCATACATGGGTCTTGTGGTCACTGCCCCAGGCTCTAGAAAGGGAGGCAGAGGGAGGGCGTGAGGGGTGGAGAGGGGAAGGGGGCGGGGGCAGGCTGTGACCCTGGCAGGGGGCCCCCCCTCCTCCACCCTGACACAGTAGGCAGGGGCTGGGACTCACTGCTGCAGCGGGAGGTGCAGAGGGCTTTTCGGGCTGAGCCCAGGCCGTGGGGCGGGAGAGCCCCGACCTCAGTGCCCTTCAAGCCGGGGACTTTCCTGGGCAGAGGCTGCTTCTCCCCCATCGTGCTTGGGAGGCGGAGGCAGCTTGGCCAAGGTCCTAAGGGACCTCCTTAGGCCAACCCAGTAGACTGGGGACTGTCCGGGACAAGGGTAGCCCTATCTGTCTGAGAGCAGTGTGTCTCCCTGGCCAGGTGAGGGGCTCCCGGGGCCACGGCTGCTGCGTCTTCCCCAGGAGATCAGGGGCTCCCTGTGGGGGGTGGGAGGAGTGGTTACCTCTCTATCAAACCTGCCCTGGGCCCAGCCCCGGGTTCTGACGGGGCCTCTCTCGGTGGCAGGCAACAAGTGGTACAAGCAGCACCTCTCCTACCGCCTGGTGAACTGGCCGCAGCACCTGCCAGAGCCAGCAGTCCGAGGGGCCGTGCGCGCCGCCTTCCAGGTGTGGAGCAACGTCTCGGCGCTGGAGTTCTGGGAGGCCCCGGCCACCGGCCCTGCTGACATCCGCCTCACCTTCTTCCAAGGGGACCACAACGACGGGCTGAGCAACGCCTTCGATGGCCCAGGTGCTGACAGAGCCTGCCTCCCACGTGGCAGGAGGGGAGCCCACCCAGGAGGGCGGTGGGGCGTTGCTCTCCCTGTGGCCCTGGCCAAGCTGCACCCCCTGCAAAGAGTCTCCTCATCTATCAGGTGGGAACGGCGGCCTCTGCCCCATCACGCGCCCTACGGCTGTCGGGTCAGGCGAGATTCCGCACGGAACGTGCTTTGCAAACTCAGGAGAGTAGTAGCTTCTCCGGAGAATCTCCTGAGGTCCAGCCATCCATCCCCTGCCTCCAGACAAGCCCGTGCCTCTCTTGTTCTCCAGGAGTGCACGTTCCCCTGACCAAGGCCCTAAAAAACATCCCAAGGCCCTCACTACCCTCCTCCTGCCCTCCCCCAACCCGCTGTCACTGCCTCTGCCCCAGAGCAAGAGGCATCCCGCCCGCTACCTGACACAGAGGCACCTCACATGCCCACAACCCACCTGGTTCTCCCGTTTGCCTCCAGCCTGAAGGCTCCTGGCTCTTTAAATTTAAACTGTTCCCCCATTCGGCCCAATGCTGGCCTTCAGAAGCCGACTGTAGGTTATCTATGCACCCTCCCGCTCCTCCCCGCTAAGGAGTGCGGAAACCTGGTCAGACCTCTCTCGGTGGGGACTTACGCCCTCGTGTGGCCTGGGAACTCGGGCCCCCACGCCCCCACACTCCCCCTGCTTTCCACCAAGCCCAGTCAGAGCAAAGCCACTTCCAGGCCGGGGCCAGGGTAGGTAGGGCTGGCAGAAATCGGGGCTTTTTGAGAATCCACATCGTAGGACACACACAGGCTTGTGTGTAACTCATTTCACCCCGTGACATCTACGTGAGATGTTTATGTCCGTCCCCAGGGGGCGGCTGGTGGCTAAGACAGCACCGGGCTGGGAGTCAGGGCTCTGGTGTGGGACGGGCGCTTTGCCTTTTTGAGTTCAGTCACACCCCTGCCTGCGGGTCTGTGCCTCCAGGTCTCTGTGAGAGCTGAATGGAGAGGACAGCAATGCTCTGAACTGTCCATTGGAAACGGGAGGCGCGCATCCCTTCCACACAGGGCCGGCTCTCCACGCCCCACGGGCTCTCCTTTACCTTTTTTTTTCTCCTCACTCAAGGATATGTGTTCTTAAAAACTGATTTTATGGAGGGAGGGAGGGAGAGAGAGAGAGAAAGAGAGAGAACCATTGATCAGTAGCCTCTTGTACATGCCCCAACTGGGCATCCTAGGTAGGTGCCCCACCCAGGGATCGAACCCGCAACCTGCTGGTGCACAGGACCAACTGAGCCACCTTTCAGGGCCATGAGGCTCTCCTCTGAGGTCGGCCTCCCGGCCTGTGTCAGTCCCAGCTGGCCTGGGCCCCTTGGAGGCAACACTTACTGGCAGGAGCCTCAACAGGCCTGTGGGCCAACATCACCACAGTGCAGCTTGCTGCCCCTGCCCCTGCGCAAAGCGGACTGTGAGGGTGGGCCCTGAACACTGCATGACTGACGAGCCCCATCCCGGGGGCACCTGCAGGCTGGAGAATCACTGGTCCAGCCCAACTCCCTCCGCTCACTCCTACCCCCGGCAGGGAGGTAGGGAGCCACAGAGGGGCTGTGGCAGAGGGAAGGCAAGAATATGTACACTTTTCGTAAAAGAAACTGTTCACAAACACACACACGCACACACATGCCCAGCACCCAGCTCAAGAAACAAACATTATTGACACCCCAGATGGTCCCATCGTGCTGCATTTGGGGGTAGCCACTGTGCCCACTCCTAGACCTTTGAGAAATTAATTCCCATGTAGCACTTATTATGTATTTATTATGTGCTAGGCACTAAGTATATGTGACACACGCAGAAACACACGTCCCTTCTGAATCCTCTGAAAAAAACCCTGTGAGGAAGAACCTCATTATCATCACTGCTACTTTCAGATCAGGAAGAGAGGCACAGAGGGGCTAAGACACTTGCCCAAGGTCGCACAGCTAGTAAACGGTAAAACCAGGACTGGAACCCAGGCAGTTTGACCCCATGCCGTATGTGCACCACGCTGCCTCTTCGCGTCCATCCCCCACAGCCTAGCCATGTGTCCACTGGTCCACACTTCAGCTTCTGCCAGACTTAATGAGGAGGGAAGTTATGCAGCAGAAAACAGCCCCCCACACCCCGTGGGCGATGGGAGCTTGGGGTCGTCGCGGGCGGTGGCTTCCCTGACTCTCCGCGCCGCCTGCAGGGGGCGCCCTAGCGCACGCCTTTCTGCCGCGCCGGGGCGAAGCTCACTTCGACCGAGACGAGCACTGGTCCCTGAGCCGCCGCCGCGGGCGCAACCTGTTCGTGGTGCTGGCGCACGAAATCGGCCACACGCTCGGCCTGGACCACTCGCCCGCGCCGCGCGCGCTCATGGCGCCCTACTACAAGAGGCTGGGCCGCGACGCGCTGCTCAGCTGGGACGACGTGCTGTCGGTGCAGAGCCTCTACGGTGAGCCCCTGGCCGTGCCCGCCGTGGTCCCGCCCCTGCCTCCAACCCCCACCCCGACCCCGACCCCGACTCTTGCTTGCAGTGCTTGGGTGCCCGCTCCTCCGATTGGATCCCCCATCCTCGGCTCAGGAATCTGGCCGCCACCGTCACGGGTCCTTCCCAATGTGCAGGCTCCACTGAAATCTGAGAAACTTAGAGTTACCTCGAGCTCCTGCGTGGCCTCCACGCTTGCCCCCATCGATGCCAGCGAATTCCTCGGCACAGTCCTTTGCATTCCAGTTCCAGATTCCTGCACCCCCCGCCCCCCTACCCCGCACCGCAGTTCCTCTCACGGCCCTGCCCACCACCCAGGCCCAGTCCTCAGTCCCACCTCTTCCCCCACCCCAGGCCCCGGGACCCTCATTCCTGCTCCCGCTGTGCTTTCTGTCTAGTCCCCAACCTTCCCCCAAGCTTGGGCCTCTGCCTGGTGGTGGATTCGGAAAGATCTCCCCCGTAACGAACTGGCCGGCTCTGCCGCCCGGGGACCGCCCCCGGCCCCAGCGTCTGTGGCCGTCTCCCTCCGAGTGCCATTGCTGACCCGTAGTTGCTTTGGGGCAAAGCATTTCCCTCTGAGAAAGTTTTACCTTCTGAGAAAATGGATGATACTTGAGGCCCTGCTAACCTCATAAGCTCGTTGTAGTCACGTGAGTATGAACGTGCCCCGTGGCCCAAGAAACCGACACAAATATAGTAGCAACTGCCATGGCGCCGTAGGCTGCCGTGTATAATGCGCTCCCGGGCATAATGCGCAGCCGCGTTTTGGGCCCAAACTTTCAGGGGGAAAAAAATCTTTTAATTTTTTAATCCAATTATTTATTTATATTTAAAAACAAAACCGATGATCCTATTCCAGGGTATTATTTTGCATACGGATATTGTTTTTGCTTTCTAGAGCTACATTTTTAATGCATAGCATAAAAGAATTAAAAACATTTCTATTGATACGGAAGTAGTACTACCCATGTATCATGCGCGTCCTTACTTTTCCCTAAAAAAATTGGGGCAAAAAAGTGCGCATTGTACACGGCAAAAATATGGGTATTTCATGAGTGTCTACCACGGGCCAGGCCCTTCACATACAGCACAGCCGAGAGGCAAGGGTCTTTCTGTCCACAGACGGGGAGAGTGGGGGCGAGAGAGGTTAGGTGACTGTCGGAGGTCACGCAGCTAGGGAGTTGCAGCCCAGGATTCAGGAGCTGCTGCCACATTCTAAGCTTATCATACTCTGCCTCACTCTCCTAAGTGTAGTGCTGTGATTATTTTAAGTGCTGTCATCCACACAGCTTGGGCCGCTGAACCCTGCCTTCACGCCATCTGCTTTGTCCTGGACTCGGGGGGGGGGGGGGAGTATTCCCTGCCCCTCTCCGTCCCTAACCCTTGCTGGGTCCCCACTCCAATTTCATCTCAGTTGGCGCCCCTTTCCCAGACTGTTGGATAGGAGAGAAGGCTTCTGAATGCAGTGCTGTGGTTAACATAAACGAAGACATTGGTACCCCCCAACCCCTTCCCCTCATCTCAGAGAAGGATGAGAGGAACCAAGGACGGGTTCCCTTGAGCCCTGGATACACGCCCCCCCCCCACCCACACGGTGCATTCTTTCCCTCTTCTCCGTACCCATGCAGGGAAGCCCCAGGGTGGCTCTGTGACTACCCAGCTGCCAGGAAAGCTGTTCACGGACTTTGAGGCCTGGAACCCCCACAGACCTCAGGGAAGGCACCCAGAAACCCAAGTTCCTAAATATTGCCACTCTTCCTTCGATGCCATTACTGTCGGTAAGTGGTTCCACCCTCACCTGCCTGCCTTCTTCCCTCCTCGCCCCACAGCTCCAGGGGTCTGCAGAGCTGGAGTTCAAGGTACCAGAAGGTATAAATGATAAAATTCAGAAATCCCAAGCCGCAAGGATTCTGCAAGGTAGCAAGCCAGGCAAATCCTCTGCTTTCTCCTGCGCGATTTCCCTCCTGCCCCTGCCGTGCACGTGGCGCCCTCTCTGGTCAGTTTGGGAAACTGCGTTCTAGGAATGTACCTTTCCTGGAAGAAAGGCAGGAGGCTGCGGCTCACTGCTCTACTCTCTCTCTCTCTCTCTCTCTCTCCCTCCCTCTCCCCCTCCCCCCCCCTCCCCTCTCCCTCCCTCTCTCTCTCTCTCTCTCTCTCTCTCTCTCTCTCTCTCTCTCTCTCGCTCTCCTCTCTGGGCAGACGGGCAACAGCGACTGTACATCTTTCAAGGGAGCCACTTCTGGGAGGTGGCAGCTGATGGCAACGTCTCAGAGCCCCGCCCCCTGCAGGAAAGGTGGGCCGGGCTGCCCCCCAACGTCGAGGCTGCTGCAGTGTCATTGGAGAGCGGAGACTTCTACTTCTTCAAAGGTACCGACCCCGGGGCGGGTGAGAAAGCTGAGACCAGAGAGGAAAGGCGTGCAGCCGAAAGACGGGACGGCTCTCAATTCCAACCCGAGTCTGGGGCTCCTCAATTCCAACCCGAGTCTGGGGCTCGGGAGACGCTCCCAGGAGGTTCCTTTTGTGGTGGATTGAGGAGGGGGGTGTCAAGGTTGTCCTAGAGAGACGAGGTGGGAGGGTTTCAGAGAAGACTCTAGAAGGAAGCCAAGGACCACTCCTGAGCTCTGCAACTCAGCAGAAAGTCATTCCTTCCTTGGGATTCTGGCTCTGCAAGGTCGGGCGTGTCCCTTAGCTCTCGGAGCCTGACATTCTTGAATGGGGAAACCAGCCCCTCAGGCACGTTGGGGAAGAAGGATGAAAAGAACATAATGCCTGAGCAGTGTGCAGTCCATTCGGTAAATAGTTCACTCATTCACTCAACAAACATCGAATGCCCTCTGTGCCCTAGACACAACGGCGGTGTTGGGATACATGAGTGAACGACGCAAAACCCCCTGCCCTCCTGGAACTGTTAGTAGTGATGGCAGTGAGGGGAGCCTGTGGCCTTGCCTGGAGTCCGCTCCTTACCCAGGCTGGGGGCCGACATGTCCCTTCAGCACTGTCTGCCCTCTGCTGGCACCTGCTGGAAGTCCAGGCCACAATAGCCCGTCCCCTAGTCTCCAATATTAGCATGTAACTAAATATTAGCATGTAACTAAATATTAGCATGGCCCATTTTATCAGCAATACTAACCGCCTTGGGCTCCAACACCAGAGGGAGTAGGGGGGTGCAGGGGACAGAGTTGGGGTGAGGACCAAAGGCTGAGAGCTGCCAGCTCACCCCAGCTCTCGCAATGCCCCACAGGGAGTCGATGCTGGAGGTTCCGGGGCTCCGAGCCAGTGTGGGAGTCCCCACAGCCATGCCGTGCAGGGGGCCTGCCCCGTCACCCCGACGCAGCCCTCTTCTTTCCTCCTCTGAGCCGCCTCGTCCTCTTCAAGGGCACCCGCTACTACGTGCTGGCCCGAGGGGGCCTGCAGGTGGAGCCCTACTACCCCCGAGGCCTGCAGGACTGGGGCGGTGTCCCCGAAGAGGTCAGTGGTGCCCTGCCCCAGCCAGACGGCTCCGTCATCTTCTTCAGAGATGACCGCTACTGGCGCCTGGACCAGAACAAACTACAGGTGACCGCCTCCGGCCGCTGGGCGGCAGAGCTGCCCTGGATGGGCTGCTGGCACGTCAACTCAGGGGGCGCCCTGTTCTGAAGGCACGCCCGCCTCGCGGTGAACTGTGGGTGCTCTCGTGGGCAACGTGGGTTCCCTGCCCCGGGGACAGGAGCTGCTGCTGAAGCCTCGGAGCCTCCCTGCCGAAGACCCAGCACGGACGGAAGTTTGTCCGCGTTGGCTCCCTGGAGAATGCGGCATCGTCTTGGTGCCGTCCCCACCCCAGGGTCAATCCCAGGAGAAGCCGGAACGGGTCCCAGACTCCACAGCCTCTTCGCCAGAGACTCTTTCCTCCCCAGGCCTCGGGGATTTTGCTTTTTTTCTGGGAAGGGCTCAGTTCCTGCCCGTGAGGCTGCAGCACGGGGCGACCTAGGAGGACGCAGATGTCGGCAGAGGGGTTGGGACCACACCGCAAGGCTGTCGCCTTCCCTTCAGGACCTTCCGGCTCAATTCTCGGAGAACTGTGTTGTATTTAATCAGAGGCCCGGCCCCCAGGAAGCCTGGAGGGTTGGGTACAAGGATTTCCCACCTCAGAGGCCCTGGGGAGGATCAGGACCCAGAGCAAGAGGGAGACGGCTGCCGTGCCCCTGGGCCCCAGTGTTCTGCAGGAGCCTGGAATAAAGAGGTGTCTCCGGCTGGTGGGCCTGGAGGCACCAATCAGCCTTCCTTGGAATGGTTTCCAGTGCGAGCAGGTGGGCGTGGGTGCTGGAGAGGCGGAGACCATGCTCTTCCCACCAAGCAGGGGCTGGCAGGCTGTGGGGGCGGGTGGTTCTGATGGGGAGAGGGGCCCTGCCTCTCTTCAAAAAGCTAAATGTCCTTGCCCCGCACCGCCGCCCCCAGCCCTCAGGCCAGACGGAGAACCATGTGTGGCAGGGAGAGGGCAGGGGCCTCTCCGGAGGTCTGCACGGCTGCCGGCGCTGTGGGCTCTGCAGGCCGGGGGAGGCCTTGTGCGCACAGTGGCCCCATTCTCCAGGCCGCACACGCTGCATTCTGGGAGCTCCTGCTGGCTGCGCAAGAATAGCTGGGATTCCTGTAGAAGGAACCAGCTCCCGGCGCCGCCGCGCCTTCAGCCTCAGCCAGTCTCAGCGTTTTAGCATCAGGTCTTCAGGTCCTCCACCTCCCGCACGCCCACCCCCCCGCCCCGCCCCCCCCCCGCCCCGCCACATCTTCCGGTGCCTCGTTTGCGCGCTCATTGACCTCAGCCAGAGAACGGGGAGAATGGTTTGGCAAGGTTCAGCCCTCAGCTCCCCACGGGCATTCCTGGCTCGGTGCCTTCACTTTTTATTTTATTTTTCTGCGCAGTGGGGACCGTGGCCCTTGACTGCCCTTGGATGCAAGTGCTTTGCGCCGCCCTGCCCTGGGGGAGGCGGAGGGAGGAGGCTCTCTGAGTGCCCTGTTCTCTCTGGCTGGAAGCCCTGCAGAGGGCAAGGAGGGTCAATGTCACCACCCCTCCGGGGCCGCCTCACCCCCACCTCAAGGCACTGACACTTCGCTTACAGCTTTATTGAATGATCTGAGCGGAAGAAGCAGGTTTCTCAGAGGAGTGAGACGGCCCCGAGGTCATTTTCTCCAGGCATGCTTCTGCCCAGCGAGCCAGAAGGACCTGAAACACCCGAGAGATGAACGTGAGGCTACGCCAGGGGCCGCCAGGGGCCGCGAGTCAGGTGGGCAGTCGGCCCTGGGCGCTGCCAGGGGACGGGAGCCCCCAGGAACTCTACGGGAGGAATGGAGCTCCAGGTGACGTTGGGTCCCGCCATTGGCCACACAGAAGGTGGGTCAGCTTGTGTAAGAGGGGGCGTTCCCGGAGAGCGACTCTGAGAGGGGGCGGCGCTGGCACGTGCTGGAGAGCGCTCGGCGTCAGGGGACAGGAGGGAGTTTTAGGGAATCGGATCGAGCGAGAATGGAGGGCACAAAGGCATTGAGGGAGGGGGGGCGCTCCGGGGTCCCCGGCCGCCCCCACCCCGCCCTAAGCCCTTGCCTTACCCAGATCCGAGTGCTCCAGAATGCAGTGCGCTATGTAGGCCGGGTTGCTGTGCAGGTTCCCGCATTTCTTGCAAAAAAGGATCTCGCAGAGCCCGCAGCCCCCGCCGCGCGGTGGCCGCTGCCTGGTCTGCAGCACGCACTGCTCCTCCGGGAGGCTCCGCCTCCTGCGAACAGGGACCCTGACGCTCAGGGCGCCGCGCCGTCCCCTCCGGTCCAGCCGAGTGGAGGGGCGCGCCCTCCCTCACCTGTCGGCCTGGGCGCTCAGGCCGCCCAGCAGCGCCAAGGGGAGGAGCCAGCCCCAGAAGCCGAGGTCGGCGCTTCGCAGCAGCGCCACCTGCTGGGTGCTGGACTCCTGGCGCAGCGGGCAGTAGGACACCGAGCCCTGCTCGCGGCCCTCGCCGCCCTCCGCCTCCTGGCCCTCGGCCTCGCTCTCGGTTGTGCTCTCTTGCGACGGCCTCCCCTCGTCTTCCTCCTCCGATCTCTCCTCCGCTGCCTCCTCCTCCCTGACCCCGGTCTCCTCCAGCTCCTTCTTCCACAAGGGGGTCTTCACGCCTGCGGGCGGGCGGAGAGGTCAGTGCGGACTGACTGCCCCTGGGTACCCTGACTGTGACCCACGACCCGACTCCCCTCGTCCCCCGGCCCCTCTCCCCCAAGTCAGGCACCTAAAGGATGGCGCTTACGAGCCAGCAGGACCCCAAGAGAGTTACAGTGCCCAGGACTTCCAGGGCCGGGAAGGGCCTGCCTGGCTGCCCGCCCCGATTTCCCGGGTTTCTGTACGTCCTCGGGTTAAGTCGAGTCACGTTGCCCCTGTCAAGCCCCGTTTCCTTATCTGTGCAACGGGGGAAGTAGTGCCTATCTCAAGGGTAGGTGTGAGCTAGGTATGAGGTCACTGTGGGTAAGGGGCCCAGCTCCTGGCTGGGAAGCCATCCACAGGAGGCCGCAATGAGAGGTGCGGCCCTGGGACCGAGGGAGGCTCCTCCCCTTCCTTCTGATTGGCCCGCAGTGGGCACTGGTCCCTGTGTGGCTTATCCATGAACATTAAGTGCACTGGTTGGAATTCTAGCATGTGGCGGAATTCTAATTCTTTAAAGATGGGACTTCCTTCTTTAAAGTAGGTCTTGCCTTAAGGAAGCCCAGCATCACCTGGGGCGGGGTGGGTGGACAGGTGGGCGCGAAGCACCTCCCTGGGACTGGAAAAAGGCACCTCGCATGGGCAGAATAATCAGAAAAAGTGTCCCCTGTGGGCAGACCAATTAGGAGGAGGTGTCTCTTTTTCCTTCCAGGCTTGAGCCCAATTTCGGGCAGATATCAGCGCCTGCTGACCCCTCTAGCTGGTGCCTTTGTCCACAGCACAAACCCCACAACTCCAGGTGGTAGCCCCTGCAGGCTGGAAGTTCCTGGGCCCCCAGGGAAAGGAAACTGCCTCACTGGGAGGGGTCCACCGCCCCCGCAGACACTGGCCCTCGGCTGCATCTGGGGAGCTGGCCTCGAGATGGGAAGGGGGAGGAGGGCAGAGAAGGCACGGCCCCTGGGGTTCACCCCAAAAAGGTCCAGGAAGATTGCCAGGGACCCCGCCCAGCCTAAAGAGCTTGGAGACAAAGGGGAATGACAATGAAACTCGTGTTCCAGCCCACGGGTGTTAGGCACCCACCACAGGCCGTCACCGCCCCAACCTCGTTCACACGTTGCGTCCCCTCATCTTCACGCCCTTCTGGCAAGTGACCAGGTGGGTTGCAGAGGGGCCTCTGAATTTCCTCCGAGACTTTGGGAAACCTTTCAGGAAAAGTTACTCCCAAGACTCTGCCAGCTCTTGGTGTTGCTCAAGTGGGAGACCTGGGGCCCACTCTGCTTTTATTTAGGAAAACACATCTAGGGGCCCTCTGGCTGTGAGAGGCCGGACCGAGTGTGCGGCCAGAAAGGGGTGCTGGGCACTTTTGGGGGGTGGGGGGGGATGGGAAAGAAGGTTGGGACTCTGGGTGCCGGGCCATGGAGTTTGGACTTGAGCAGCCTCTGGAGCTCCCAGGGGGACTCAGCCAAGGGCCCAGAGCTGAACTCGCGTGTCTGGGCTCCACTGCCGAGTCTATTTCACGCCCACCCTACAAGCGCTCACGCAACCCCAGAGGCCGCGTGGCCCTTCGGCAGTGGGAGGCCACAGGGCATTCCGACGCAGGGACACACTCAGAGCCGTGTTTTAGGTCGCTCCCTCCCGCAGAGGGAGACCCACTCAGGAGTCGCTACAGCGGTCCAGGCCGGAGAAGACACAGGCCTGAACAGCAGGAGGTCAGGACAAGGAGCAGATATCAAGACATTCTGGAAAGAGCAAGGAGAGGGTTTGTGCGTGGAGGGGCAGCATCGAAAAAAGGCTGGCGTCCACCCTGGGGGTGAGCTGCAGCGTCCACCCCGCCGTCAGGGGACCTGGTCCCCTGGGCCCACCCTGCCTGCGGCCCACTCACCGTGCTTATCCATCCTTCCCGAGGCCGTGCCGCCCTCTTCTCCTGACCAGAGCTCGGGGTCAGAGGGGGCAGCCAGAGCCCTCGGAACCTGGTCCAGTCTCTAGGGCCTCTGTCGGGTCACAAGGGGTGGGGCCAGAACCTCACCTGCCCCCAGGGTTCCACTCAGGCCTTTTCTAGAACCTCCCAAAGCACTCCAGATCCAGACGCCCCCTACCTCCCCTCGTGAAGAGGCATTCAAAGAGAATAGAGGGTGGGTTTGGCCCCCAATAGGCAGGGCTCACACTCGCCCATACACATGAGAGGCGTCTGTGCCTCCGCGTGTTACCCTTCTGACACTGTCTCTTCCTCTGTGAGTCAGGTATGGGGGGGCGGGGGCAGGGAGGGGGTGCACACCACTTCCTCTGGCCCACGGAAACCACTTAGAGCCTTGTTTACTGGCACCATTCTTTCCTCTCCCCCCTTTCTGTTCTACCGCGGGCCTTCCTCAACCCTGCTCCCCGCTGCGCCCCCTGCTGCATCATTGCCTTAGCTCAGGGGAGACCCCCCCGCCCGGTCACGAGGACGCGCAGTCGACCCTGCGGAGAGGGTCGTGAACGTGAGGAGCTGAGGCCTCCCGCCCGCTCCGGTTTCCTTGGTCCCTCATCTGGACCACGGGCACCGCAACCATGTCCGGATGCCTTGGAAGGTCCCTGAGCCCTGGCCCGTGTGGCTCAGTTGGTTGGAGCATCACCCCCGTGCACCAAGAGGTTGGGGGTCTGCCCCCAGTCAGAACACACGCCTAGGCTGCAGGTTCGATCCCCGGCTGGGGTGCATATGGGATGCAACCAATGGATGTTTCTCTCTCACACTGATGTCTGTCTCTCTAAAATCAATAAATATATTTTTTTAAAAATTTAAAGATTTTGAACCATCATTTTTTTTTAATAAAAGAAGGAAACTTCCCTTCTCAATGAAAAAGAAAAGCCCCGCGTCATCTGAGACCCACTTCCTCTCTGCCTCGTGTTTGCTGTGCCCGGAGCAGGCCACGAGCCCCCCCCCGCCCCGCCCCCCTCACGGCTGTTCCCTCTGCCCGAGTGCCCCTCCCGCAGACAGCCTGCTCCCGTCCTTCTCCCCGTTCACTGCTGTCGCATCCCGGTGGCCTTTCCCGGCCACCGTACGGGAGATTCGGCACACGCCCCCATCTCCCAGAGCCCTTGGGTTTGCCCCCTGGCACGGATCAGATCGCTGTCCGACTTTCCCCAGATTTCCCCGTGACCCATCACCCCGCAGCCGCTGATATGCAGGCAGCCTCCACGAGGCCGGGGGCCTCATTTCCTCTCCGCAGTTAGGCCTGTATTAGTGCGGGTGCACAGTAGGTACTCAAGACATACTGGTTGAGTGAATGCACTGCTGTGGCCCTGGGCGACGGTACTGAGACCCACAGCCCACTGCAGGGGAACCCTGCAGTTGGGGAGGGGGGCAGGCAGGCTCTCCAGGGAAAGGGGGGCTGGGGCGCACAGACAGGGTGGCCGGGGAGTCGCTGACACCTGGGACCCGCCTAGTCCTGGGCATGTGCGTGTTCTCACGGCCTGACACTGTCCATGGATGTTATACCTTTTATTTACTTACTTATTTTTAGAGAGGGGGTAGGGAAGGAGAGGGAAACATGAATCAGTTGCCTGTCACACACCTCCAATCGGGGTCCTGGTCTGCAACCCAGGCATGTGCCCTGGCCAGGAATCAAACCGGCGACCTTTCAGTTTGCAGGACAGTGTCCAACCCACTGAGCTACGCCAGTCAGGGCCACATGCATTATACCTTTGTTCCTCACACCCACACCGCCCCAGAGAGGTAGAAATTATTATTCCCACTTTACAGCTGAGAAAACTAAGGCCCGGAGAGGCCAGGTAGCGCATGAGTGTCACAGGGGTTTAGCCAAGGGTCCAGGGCTGAACTCCTGTCGTTAGAGTCCATCGCCGTGTCTAGTTCATCCCCACTCTGCAGGGTTCACTCAACGCCAAGGGCCACAGCACCCCTGGCCCCACTTTCCCTCCCCCCACTCCCCAGGAGCCCCGCTGTGCTCAACCCCACCTCTCCTCCGGCTCCAGGGCGGGCCGTGCAGGGCCGCCCTCGCCTGCCAGGGAGGGCTGACCCGGAGGGAGTGTTTGTAGCAGCTGCAGCCGTCTCCAAGGAGAGCAGGGGAGAAGAGAGTGGAGAGGAGAGTGGAGAGGCTCCGCTGCCCCCCGGCTGGCTGTCAGGGGTGGGAGGCGCCCAGAGCGGCCTGTCCAGCCCAGAGGGGAGACAGGAGTGTCCTCACCTCCATCCGTCCTGGCGGGTGGCCTTCGAAGGGTCTGAGGTCACCGAGGGCCCCCCAGCAGGGAAAGTTCTGGCACAGACTGAGGAATGCCGGGGAGCGGGGGTTGGGCAGGGACCCGGCCGGCCTGGTGGAAGCAGTGGAAGCCAGGAGCAAGTGGCTGAGCCTGATTCCCAGGGGAACCGGGAGTCGGGGGGACCAGCCAAGACACAGCAGGCGGCGGGACTGAAGCCGAAGCAGCAGGAGAAAGGAGATGCCCACCTCCTCCCCTGCCCAGGGTCAAGCCATGTCCCAGACCGGGGGACGAGGGAGGAGGCCCAGGTCCCCAGGGCCGCCGCTGTGCAGCATCCGGCCCTTTAAGTCCAGCGAGCAGTACCTGGACGCCATGAAGGAGGACCTGGCCGAGTGGCTCCGGGACCTCTACGGGCTGGACATCGACGCGGCCAACTTCCTGCAGGTGCTGGAGACGGGCCTGGTGCTGTGCCGGCACGCCAACGCCGTCACCGAGGCCGCCCTGGCCTTCCTGGCGGAGGCGCCTGCCCGGGCCCTACGGACCCCCATGCCGCGGGCTGGGGTCTCCTGCAACAGGGCTGCCCAGCCGGGCACCTTCCAGGCCCGGGACAACGTCTCCAACTTCATCCAGTGGTGTCGCAAGGAGATGGGCATCCAAGGTACCCTCCCGGCCCTCCCCTCGCCCAGACCCGTACCTCGCTGGGTGCCCACCTCCTCTCCGAGGCCCAGGCTGCCCTGAGGGCTACAGCCAGGGTCTTCCTTCCAGAGTTGCCTTGGGCCGGCTCACCCCTTCCCTTTCATTCTTCAGTTTCCCTGTCTCATGGTAAATCCTCACTAAATCGACGTGTTCATTGAATGATTCATTCATTCCTTCAACAAGCACATACCGAGTGCCCCTCCGTGGTGTAAGGCGCCGTGCTGGGCCCTGAGGACGGGACACTGACGCCCAGCGTCCCAGGAGCTCAGGGTGGAGGAAGGGAGGTGGCCAGGGTGCAGACTCCTAAATCCCAGTCGCGTGTGACACACGCTCAGAGCAGAGGCGTGTGGGCTGGGGGACCGGGGGGGGGGGGAGTGGGACGGACACGGCGACCCAGTGGGGTGGAATATGAGGGCGGAGAGTGGCCACAGAGAGGAAGGGGATGTGAGCTGGGTCCTGAGGCATAAAGAGAAGTTTGGGGGAAGGGAATTCCACTCAGGGGAACCACTGGGGCAAAGGCGTTTGGTGACTGGGAGACACTGCGGGGGTGGGGGGTGGGGGGGGTGGAGCCTGTGGTGGCGAGAAAGCAGGGGAGGAAGACTTGGAGGTTAGGCAGGGGCCAGGCTCGCTGGGGCTCATGAGACTCAGGAAAGCGACACGTCGTCGGGACGCTTGTCTCCTTGGCCTTGGACTCAGTAGTGGGATGGAGCTAGATGTTGTCACATCCTCCAGGTCAAAGGCCACAAGGTGTGCATGGGGGGGGCAGGGTGAGGCGGGGCTACTGGCTGGTGGTAAGGCCGCGAGGGGCAGGACTGGAGGGGGGAGCAAAGCCAGGGTTTTATCGAGCACTTATTACGTGCTGCGCTTCCTCTGCAAACACCAGCAACTGTCCTCACAACCATCCACTGAGGCAGACTGTGTGCCCATTGCACAGAGGAGGAGACCGAGGCTCAGGGACTGGCCCCAGGTGGCACGGCTGGTGGGAAGGAGTGTCAGGGGCCCCTGTCAGCCCGGAGGCAGAGCCTGCGCCCCCACCCGGCCTGGTTGTGCGTGGGCTGCAGGCTGAGTAGGAGGTGCCTGGCGGGTACTGAGGGCAGAGGAGCAAGCGGAACAAACTGCTTCTCGCTCCTGGGCCCGTCCTGGCAACCGCGTGGGGAGGAGGTGGAGTTAACCCTTCTCTCACCCCGGCTCACAGCCAGGCCCCGGGGTCCTGTGCTTGGCTGTGTCACCTCTTCCCACCCCCACCGCCGCCACCTCTCCTGTCCTGTGGGCCACCTTGTCCGCCCTCAGTGCCCGGGCCCCTCTGCCCGGGCCCCTCCCCTAGGGCCTTGGGAGCCCCAGGGCCAGACTTCCTGCCGCCCGGACCAGGAGTGGCCCCTGGGCTCTCCCACCCGCTGGGCTCCGGGAAGGCCAGCCGCCGCCGCAGGCTGCCCACCGCTCCCTACTCCCCCTCGCCCCCCGCCAGAGGTGCTGATGTTCGAGACGGAGGACCTGGTGCGGCGCAAGAACGTGAAGAACGTGGTGCTGTGCCTGCTGGAGCTGGGCCGCCGGGCCTGGCGCTTCGGGGTCGCCGCGCCCACCCTGGTGCATCTGGAGGACGAGATCGACGAGGAGCTGCGGCAGGAGCTGGCCCTGCCCCCGCCCGACCCCCCGCCGCCCGCGCCCCCCAGGCGGCGGCCCTGCCACTTCCGAAACCTGGACCAGATGGTGAGCCCCTCGGGACACGCCCCCCAGGCCCCGCCTCCCAGGGCCCGCCCTCCTCTGTCCTTCCCCCTCCACACTCCTGCCCCGCCCCCGGCCGGCCACCCCTTTCTTGAACTCCACTCCGCACCCCCAATACTAATCCACTGCGTGGCTTTAAGTCCTGTCTTGTTCTGAGCCTCAACCTTAATACATATAATATTATGTATTATAATAGCAGCTAAGCCGCCTGGTACGTTTTTATTACAAATCCAGTATTCTGCACCTCCCGCACCTAACGACCCCCGGGAGAGCGCTTTGTAAGAACCCAGCCGCTGGCACCGTCTCTGACCCCTGGGGTCGAGCCTGAGCGCCCCTGCTTCGCAGCGGGGGGCTTGGGGCTAATTATTTAACCTCTGGGTGCCTCCGTTCCCTCCCTGCAGCGAGGGGGCAGTAAGGAGTACCCAGCGCCTCCGACCGACACGTGGAGTGTTCGGGACAGGGTCTGGCCCAGGCGCACGTGGGCCGGAGCACCTCGCTCTCGCTGGGATGAACCCCGTGCCACCCCCGCGGAGCTGGGGGTGGGGAGGTTTCTCAACTTGCCCGAGGCCTGTTACAGCCGAGCGGCAGGGGCGCTGATCCACCCCGTGCGATTCCAAGGCCCACCTCTTCGCCGTCACACCCCACACCCCACCGCCGTCATCAGCTGACCCCAAGGGCACTGGGCCATAGGTCTCCGTTCTCGCTGGGTCGTTAAAATTCCCCCCTACCCGGCCCTGGCTTGGGTGGCTCAGTTGGGTGGAGCGTTTCCGGTGCACGTGAGGCCTCGGGTTCGATTCCTGGTCGGGGCACATGCCTGGGTGGCAGGTTTGGTCCCCGGGCCCGGGCGTGTGTGGGAAGCAGCCAATTGATGTTTCTCTCTAGAAGCCTTGGGGTGGCTCTGGGGGCAGGCAGATCTCCCCCCCCCGCCCCACTGGGCTTGACCTGGCGTGGGTGGTGGGGAGCTGGGGCACAGGTGCGCAGGTGCACAGGTGCGCAGGGAGGGCTGAGCCCACACGCACTGCCCGCAGGTTCAGAACCTCGTGAGCCACTGCACATGCCCAGTTCAGTTCTCCATGGTCAAGGTGTCCGAGGGCAAGTACCGCGTGGGGGACTCCAACACCCTCATTTTTATCCGGGTAAGTGCGGGGACAGAGGTAGTAGGGCCCCCAAGGTCAGCAGACTCGGGGTTCCTTCCATGGGACCCTGCCCAGGCCCGAGGGTAAGGACAGGGAGTCACCATTCACCCCTTGGGGCTTGTTCTCTCTCCCTGGAAAAATTCCAGAAGATTCCTCACAGTTGGCAGGCCTGTCTATCCCCCTGGTCCCACGAGCGCAGCCAGAACCACCCCCCACTATCTGCCTGCAGCTCAGCCTGACTCTCAGGGGTCCCCAGGCAGAAGCGGGGTGTGAGGGGTACTCCTTATTCCCATCACCTCTACCCCGGCTACAGGCTCAGTCCGAGCGAGGGGCTTGGGAACTCCAAGTCTTCATGCAGTGGGCGACCCAGGCACGTGGACCTCACGGTCCCCCTCTGAGGCCTGACTGGGTGCATTCTGCAGAGCGAGCGGGTGTAGGAGCCAAAACGTGCCGCCCACTGCCTCCCCCACCCCTGCGCAGGCCGATCCACCGCCGAGACAGCCTGTACCCAGGGGCGTGGCCGAGCCCCGGAGGGCGCCAGCCACTACGGGGGGGGGGGGGGGCGTAGCCAGCTCCGGCTGGCCTCCCTGACCCTGAGCCAACAGCCCCGGAGGCAGGATGGGGCAAGGGACTGCGGAGGCAGGACGGAAGCCTGGAGAGGCGCTGCGACCCAGAGCGCCGTGGGGCTGAGATCCCCCCCATTCTCTGACACACACACACACTGCAGGCAGAGCCCGGGCCCCATTCCTAACGCAGGCACGTGCAGGGGAACCCTGCAGCCGAGGGAGAGAAGAGCGGGCTGTGAGGGCCCCTGTCGCGTTGTGGGCCACCTTGTGTTTGTCGGCCCGCCCCCACCCTGGACAACGTGTGTCATCTGACGCCTGTCCCGGAGGAGACAGACACTCGCAGCCACACACGCGAGCCAGAGAGCGTTTGCTTGCTGCATGCGCACACGGACTGGGACGGGGGCGTGCGCTGGAAGACGGCAGGCTGGTCCGGAAAGAGGGGACACTCCCTACTTTGCCCTGAATCTCACCCTTGCCCCCTGCAGGTCCTCCGGAACCACGTGATGGTGCGAGTCGGGGGCGGCTGGGACACACTCAGCCATTACCTGGACAAACACGACCCCTGCCGGTGTACATCCCTGTGTGAGTGCCTGGAGAGTCCCCTTCCTGTGCTGTGGGTCGGGAGGTCGATAGTGGGAGTCAGGTTGGGTCTCCAGGGGCAAGAGGTGTGGAGGGGTGTACGGAGACTGGCAGGTGCTGCAGATCCTACCGTGTAGAAGGCACAGGTGGGGCGCGGCCGCAGCCCTAGAAGGAAAGCCGAGCTGGCATCGTGTGCAATACCAAGTGTAGCCACAGGATGGCGCCAAACACCCAGCGAATCAGCGTTTGCTGGGGTGCCTCTTAGGCAGGGCTTAGTCCGGCTCTGACGCCCACAGGGGTGGCACCAAGCCTGACCTGAAGGGTCTTTAGCCCTCCAACAGTGTCCATCAGCACCTCCAGCCCACAAATACGCATGCTCTGTAAGCAAAACGCGTGGACTTGCAATACAAACACAGCTTTAAACAAGAACCCCCCCCTGCTAAGCCCTCTGACCAGATTTCATCCCCTGGCACCGCCCCCCCCCCTCGCCGGGAGGAAATGCTGGCACGGGGGCTGTCCCCGTCACTGCCGCCGTGGGCCCCCTGTCTCTGATGCGGGGTGTGGGGCAGGAGTTGAACCCTGTCCTCCTTTCCTCCCCGGGGGCTGGATTGGCAGCACACAAGCCAGGCAGCTCCCTGAAGCCCCCGGGGCCACCGGCGCAGCACGAGGTGAGGGTGCAGGACGAGCCCTGGCAGCCGCAGCCCACGATGACCGTCAGCCGCTCCCAGAACCCGCCGCCCCCCGTGGACTGGAAGACGTACACCCCTGCCAACCGAAAGCTGAGGCCCCCTGCCCCCTCCCCCAGACCCCGCAGTGCCTGGGGAGTGGGGGCGGGGATCCCCCGAGAGACAGCACCATTCCCGAGGTACTGGGGAGGGGCAGGGCAGGGCCTCTTTCTCCCTGGGGGTCCACATTCTCAGACGCCACCCCCCCTCCCCAAGATAAAGGGAGCAGGTCTCCTGGCAGTGCCCCTGTCCCCTGCCAGGCCTCAGGCATTCAGAACAGGAAACGCACCCAGTGCCTTTGGGGTCCTCTAGTGACTTCACGTGCCCTCCCGTTTCACGGGTGAGGAAGCTGAGGCCCACACAGGGAACAGCCCCACCCAAGGCCTTCCTGCCATCTCGTGGTAGGGCAGACACTAAGACTCCCCTGCCGCCCGAGACTGGTGACCTGTGGCTGCTGCACTTGAAGTAACCCAGGGTGCAGACCAGGCTGCTTTCTGCCTGCCACACAGGGAGGGGTGGAGCATGAAGTTAAACAGCGTCTGCCATGAGGGAGACTCTTGGACAGGCACAGAGGCGAAGGGAGGAGTATCTGTGTCCTTCATGAATCTGGCCCCCTGGGAGTTCTGGCTGGGAAAAGGCCCTTCCCTCCCAGAGCCAGGGGGCTGGACTGGGTGGCCCTGCCAGCCTGGTCATTCTCCCTTTCAGGTGCCAGGAGAAGCCACTCACCCTATCTCGGGAGCACCTGGCAGCTGGGGACAGTCTACCCAGCCCCCAATCCTCACCCACCCCTAGGGGACATGACCCACGATGCCCCTCTTCAGGGAAGAGGGAGGGTGGAGGGAGACCCTCTGAACTCCCCAGGGGGAGGACCCCTACAGCTTGGATTCGTGAGGACACAGACGGCTGGGGAACCCACTCCACGGTCCCCACCCCACAGCGACTTGGAGCTCCTGAGGCCACCGCCACAGGGACACCAGCAAGAGGACCATCCCCCCCGCCTCGTTATTCCAGTTTCACCACGCCCCTGGGCCCCAGGCAGCCACCCCAGGGTGAAGCTGAGGGTGCCTCCTTCCAGCTCAGGGAGCCAGCATCCGTCTGTTCTCCATCGCCTGGTAAAGGGCCCACCGAGACCCCTGTCCAGCTGCCCCCCGCCCGACCGCCCACTCCAGGAGGAAGCTTCCCTGGTACCGCAAGCAGAGGTCCCGAGACAGAATCAGTGAGAAACTCCGTCACACCAAAAGCTGTCATCGGAGTCTCGGCTGGGTCCAGACAGGGGGGCTGCTCTGTGGGAGAGAGGCAAGGGGCCCAGAAGCCGGAGACCTGGGTGCCGGCAGCAGCTGGAGAGTCCCCGGGCCGGGGCCCACAGGAGCAGGGGCGGGGGTGCACTCCCCCGACCTCAGATGGGACCAAGGAGCCAGCAGTCTACCATGGCCTTGAGGAGGAGCTTTCGGCCCACGTGAAGCTGCTGGAGGTGGGGACCGCTCGTCCCCGGGGCCCAGGGTCTGGGCTCATCCCTCGCAGTGGGGTCTACGTCCCCAGCCTGGGTGCGCGGTGGCCTGAGCCTGGGGGTCCTTATGACAAAGTCATCCAAGAACTGGCTCAGGGCCCCCCACCCCTCCATAAAGTCGACCTGGGGGCCTGGAAGGCTGCCTGTACCGGATCCCCTAAGCTGGCTGTTACCACCAGCCCAGGAAGCCCACAAGGGCAGCCGGGAGCCAGCGAGAGTGCGCCAAGGACAAAGGCAGCCGTGAACACCTGGGACACCGGGATGAGGAAGGTCCCGGCTCCAGGAGACCCGGACTGCCCAGTCCTGACTCTGTCTGCCAGCCTGGAGGCCCCCACACCTTCGCCCCCGGACCCAAATTCCGACAAAGCCAGGGCCTGTCCGGGCAAGGGCAAGAGGACACTCCGGAAGCCCCGGAGAGTGCCATCTATTTACAAGCTGAAGCTGAGGCCCAGAATCCGGCCCCGGAGAGACCACAGGCCCGAGAAGCAGCCTTCACGAATCCCCAAGCCCCTGGCCTACCTCCGCCTGGGTCCCGCCAGGGCGCCCCCTAGGGGCAGGCTGGAGGGAGCGTCGGCGCGGGGTGGCCGGGGAGGAGAGGCGGCCCTGGTGGGTGGAGCCTCGGCGGGGGAGGAGGAGGGGGGAAAGGGGAAAGAGCCCTTCGCTCCCAGGGAGAGCAGAGGGCAACCTTCGGGCCTGCGGCCTGGGCAGCCTGACCGAGTCCCACTCCCTCCTGAGGAGGAGTCCTGGGTCTAAGGAGGGGCTTCTCCTCCTGGAGCCTGTGGGGAGCAGAGGGAGGGTCCCACGCCTCGCCACGGGGCCTTGGCAGGAGAGACAGACACAGCCTCCGTCGGCCCGGACCGGCGAACGGGACACCCATCACTCCCATTCCAACGCAGTTAGGATGCGGGCAGCGGGGCCACCCTCTGTGCGATCAACACCCTCCCCGCCCCGCCCCAGGGCCCCTCCCCGAACTCCCGTCTTCTGGCCACGCCCACCGTCCGTTCCCACGACCCTTGTAAGTTATCAAACACTCGGGGGTCTGTCGTTGAGTCTCCATCCGGCTCGAGTCCCTCTCTCTAGGACCGCAGCGATGCAGGAACGAGCAGCCTCGAACGTTCTCCCAGCGCAGGGCCAGGGGACCAGGGCAGGGAGCTGGGGGGTGAGGTAGCCAGTCCAACGTGGCCCCGCACAGCCGAGCCGGGGGAAGCGGCTGGGGCGTCAGCACCACGGACAGGGGCACAGGAGCCGGCTCTTCCTGCGCGGCTGCAGAGCTGCGCCCTGGGGCTCGGGAACGGAGATCTCCGAGTCCACAGGGACGATCGAGAGAGTTCACACGTCCACAGCCTCGAGGTGAGGACAGAGGCCACAGAGGCTCGGCAGCAGGTGAGACAAGGACGCAGGCGCAGAGGCTAGGGCCGAGAGCAGTTATTAAAAGGTTTCCTGAGACAGTGGTGGAGGGAGACGGACGCCTCCCCTCTGGCGGGGTTGGATCAGGGAGGGAGGGCTCGGGGGCAGGTGGAGAGGAGGAGTCCCAGACTCGTGCCCGCAGTCCTCCTGGGTGACCTGGGTGTGGGGGTTCAGGGCCACCCCATCACCCTCGCCCTCCTTGCCCAGCAGAGCCCTTCCACTGCGAGAAGCTGAGCCAACGCCTGGGTACAGAAACGAGGGAAAACACTCCCTGATTTTTAATCTGACTTCCGATCATCGCGCAATGGGCATCACACACACATCCAGACCCTGTGGTGGGGAACCCTGGGGGCGGGGTGGAGGGGGGCGGGGAGGACAGAGAGACTCAGAATGAGGGTGCAGGAAATCAAAATCAAAGACCTGGGGTGAAGCGGAGGGGGTGAGGTGGGCCAGCCAGGCAGTACCATCCAGTGGCTCCCACAGGGGCAGCCAGAGGCCTGGGCCCCCACCCACCCCCACTTCCGGTGCCTCAGAGCCGGGGGCCACGGTGACAGTGAGGTGCTGCCATCCCATCCCCTTCCCACCCGGAGAACCAGGCAGCAGGGCTCGGGGGAGGAGGGGGCAGGCCCTCTTCCGTACCCTCCCAGCCACTCCAAGGTGTGGGGAAGGGGAGCCACCTCCTCTGCTTCAGAGGGAGACTCAGAGGGCAGTCACTCGTCTGGTCACGTAGCACGTCAGGGACTAGAACCCGGGGATGCTGGACTGCCCCACCAAGGCCGTGGTGGTCACTGCAGGGCTGTGCTACCCAGGTGGGTGGAGGGGCATCAGCTGGGGCATTCACAGATTCCCTCTCCCCCTGGATCTGGGTGACAACCCCCCCCCCCCAGATTCCTCTCTATCACGGATCCAGGCTCCGATTCCCTGGTTTACACGGTGCAGCAGGGCCAGGCCGAGGCTGGGTTGTTCCATGGGCCTCTCTTCTCACCAGGGATTTTGTTCCGTCGTCACCAGACCGGGGCAACGGGCTCATCCTCGAGAACTCTGGCCACAGAGCAGGGGACACGCACTGCTTTGTGCCCTCCAAGTCCCCCAGGAACCCCTCAGGCTGCTCCTGGTGTCTCCGTTATTTTTGTTATTTCTGAATGGGTACAAAACTGACAGTAATCAGCTCCGGGGAGGAGAGGTAGAAACCCGGCCAGGCAGCCGGAGAAAATGGGGTGGAGTGAGCCCGGGAACGGAGCCAACTGGGGTCGGGACAAGGACACGTAGGTCCTGGGGGCCTCCATCTAGAGGTGGGAACACAGGCACCTCTCCCTCCGGCAAGGGGTCCCCATAATTCTTTTGCTGGCCCTACCCCTCCCCAGATGAATCAGGGTCATCTGGGATTCAAGCGGGTGGAGTCTGGGGCGTCAGCCTGGGATGGGATGGGGAGACAGAGCCTGCAGTCCCACCACCTGGCCTCCAACCCCCCACCCCCGGAATCGGCCTGTCCCCCACAGCCCCCCAAACCCAGCATCCCCCACTCTAACAGACCACCCAGCGCTAGAGCCCAGCGTCCAGGAACTAAATCTACCCTTTTTTTGGGGGGGGGGTTCCCTCTTCACACGCTGCCAAGAAAAAAAGTTTTAACCCAGGGGGTGATCTGGCTTTGGGGTCAGGAAAGGGGCGAGGGGCACCCGGCAGGGACGGACCATCGAGTTAAGGCTGGAAGGTAGGTTTTTGTGTCTGTGGGGGCTGCTGGGCGGGGAGGTCTCCCTGGAGGGGGTACAGCTCAGTGTTCTCCCCCTGACTGATCTGGGACCTCAACCCTCAGGCCCGACTGCGGCCGGGCCTCGGGCCACCCGCATCTCTCTGTCCTGTGCCGGTGGCGCCGACGGGTGGGAAGGCGGACCTCACGGAGAAGCCGCCAGGGGCTGCAACAACGGGATGGACGAAAGGCGAGCCCTGTGAACGGAGCTGGGGGCGGGGCGGGGCGCCAAGGGGTGGATAAGACCGCGAAGGACCAAGAGACACTTGGGCGGACAGATGGACACAGGAAAGGAATACACGGGAAAACGACAGACACACTCTCGGAGAACACGGGTGGGGGCCAGCTAAGGCAACACCTCCCCATCCCCACCCTCCATTCCCGGCGCTCACCCCAATCCCGCAGGGCTGTGGTGCCCCTAGGGGCCGGGCTGGGAACTGCACTAACTACAGCCCTAAGGGAGGCCGTCCCAGGAAGACAGATGCGCGAGAGGGGAGGACTGGGCAGTTACGGGGTGGCTCCCTCTCTGCCCTCTGCCTCCCACGGGGAGACGCGTGGCCACGGGGGCATTTCAGGCCCGGCACTTGAGAGTTCTCTTCCCGCCACTCGCAGCTGCAGCCCCGCAGTGCCATCAGGAGGCGGCCCGGGCTGTGGCGGCCACAGCCCGCGGGCGGCCTCGGGGCTGGCGGGATGCGCGCGTCACATGATGGCGCAGCGGTTGCGGCGCAGCGCGCCCTGGAAGCGCAGGGCGGTGTGCACGTGTTTGCAGCGGGCGCAGCCGACGCTCTTGAGCAGCTCGCTGAAGAGCAGCAGGATGTGCCAATTGTACTTGGCCGAGCACTCCACGTAGCCACACTTCCAGGTCTTGCGCACCAGGTGAGACACGTTCCAGCGTGGGATCACACGTCCGCGCTGAAGGTCCCGCTTGTTCCCCACGATGATGATGGGCGTCTCGGAGGTGCCAATCACCCTGGGGAACGAGGTGGGACTCTCAGAACTCCACCCGTGTGGCAGCCTCTGGACTTCCGTGAGGGCAGCCTGTGCCTAGTCAATAACAGAACTACCACGTGTCTGTTCCAGGAACAGGGCTCGGCTCTGGAGACGCATTATGCTCTCGGATCTGCACAGCTGATCCAAACGATGGGTACCACGGTTACCCCCATTCTACAGAGGAGGAGCCTGAGGCTCGCAGTCACTGGCCTGAAGTCTCCGTCGGGAGCCCCTCATCTAACTGCCGCACCAGACTAGCCACCCAGTGTAAGGGTCCCAAAATGAGTTCATAGCAAAATGCCACGAGTGCGTGTGTATGGGAACTGGAGGCTACTTCGTCTGCACCCCCCCCACACCTTCACTGCACCCTTTTCACGGGAACTGGCTAGCACTGGGGCACCCACTGAAGTAGCAATGGACCGAATCCCGGGCCCTCACCTCGTCTCTAGGATCTGCTGGCGGATGGTCTTGACGTATTCAAAACTGTCAAAGCAGCAGATGTCGTAGACCAGGATGTAGGCGTGGACACTCCGGAGTCCCCTGCAGCAGGCATCTGCCCACTCCTGCAACACCCCCAGTCAGTGCCAAGGTCAGAGCGGCCGTGAGGGCTCCCTTGGGCCCCAGCCACAGACCTACAGCACCCTTACCAGCCACTGCACCCAAAGCCTTCTGCACCCACTCATCCCCAGGAGGCCAGGGCCAGTGCAGCAGAGTGGAGCTCAGTGCTGTGGCTTCCCCACCCCGTGCTCGGACAGAGCAGGTCACATGGTCTGACCTCGAGGGCCACTTCACGGCCCTGTGCATGTATGGGGCCGATACCTGCCTTGTGCCATTTTGCCCCCCAGTCCATCCATCCATCCATCCATCTTTGTTCGGGTATATTTATAGTGTCTCTAAGAACCCAGCCCTGAGCCCTGGCTGGCGTAGCTCAGTGGATTGAGTGCGGGCTTTGAACCAAAGCATCACAGGTTCAATTCCCAGTCAGGGCACATGCCTGGGTTGCAGGCCACGGCCCCCAGCAACCGCACATTGATGTTTCTCTCTCTTTCTCCCTCCCTTCCCTCTCTAAAAATAAATAAGTAGATCTTTAAACAACAACAAAAAAAGAACCCAGCCCTGAGCTAGCTATTGAACCTGTTGAAGTGGTCTCTAGCTTCTAAGGCACAGCTCAATGCCTCCTCCTCCACGAAGCCTTCCTACAAGCAGGAGGCTCCTCCCTTGGTCTTCTGTGAGCATACCCTGGTTAGGGCTGCTGCCATCCCCAGCTCCCCTCTTCTGCCTTGAGCTCCTGAGAGGGCCAAAGCCAAGCCGTCCTCGTTTCTACATGCCTCCCCCCTCCCCACTTAGTGCCTTGCACTGTGTGGGCTCTTAGCGGGCTCCTTAAAAGTCGCCTGACTGGGTGAGCTCTCCATGGTCCTGAAGTCCAGCTGGGCCATGCTGGGATCAATGCAGCTCCTGCCAGTAATTCCTGCCCTTGGATTGTGCCCCTTCTGTGCGTTCCACCGCAACGCCGAGAAAGAGAAGGCCCGAGGACAACAGACCGAGACGGGATGCATCACGGGGGCTGATGCAGAGCAGGGCCTGAGGCCAGCTCCAGGGAGCCGGGGCTTCCTGCGTGCTTATGACAAATTCTCAGGGTGGGGTTGCAGCTCGAGATGAATAGACCCCTAGAAAGGCTGAGTGCACTAAAGAGAAGGTTCCTCAAGAATTAATTAGCTAATTAACTTGCCAGCAGATGGCAATTACAGGAGCCATTGAAGGCAGCCAGTGTGTGGAAAGAAGGTGGACTCTGAAGTTGTGGGAGGTGGAGACTTTCCAGGATGAGGGCAACCAGGGTCTTCCCCCTTGAGGGGCCAGGCAAAATATCAGAAGGAGAGGCAGGCGTGTCTCCTGGGCCAGCTTGTGAGTTGGGGCAAAGAGCAGGCACGCAGGAAGACTGTAGCTGGTTCTCCATCTCAGAGAGCGAGTGGAAAGGGGAAAGACTTTGGTGGTGGCGACAGAGTTACGTCTGACTCCAGAAAAGGACTTCCCAACTCACACACTTAGCAGCTGGTGCAGTCGATTTCCTTAGAGAGATGATGTGGCATCTTTTCTCTGTGCTGAGTCCTAACTTTGGTGCAGGGGGGAGATGCTGAGGGTGAATCTAAAACTGTAGGAAACCAGTCACCGGCGTCTCAGGCCAGGGAAAACGACACTCAGCAGGTCACAGTGGGCTCTGGCAGTGTAGGACCCACACGTGTATGTGGCCCCTCCCGCACCCACACACGAGTGGAGGATAGTGGGAAGTGGGAGGGATGTGGAAACGGGCACAGTGGCTCCCACCCTCTTCTGCCGGGAGAGGAAACAGCTGCCAGCCTTCCGGGGTGACAGCCCACCTCTTCCCCAGCGTGCCGCCTCCTTGGGGAGGCCTCCAGGCTGCCTCCCTCCCACTTGTCTCTGGGGGCTCCTAAGAGGGACAGGAGGATGGCTCCTGGATGGCTGGCTTGTCCCTTCACCCTGGTGGATGGGAGGGATCAAGAGAGCTCAACTTCCCTTCCGCCTCACTCTGCGCAGGGTTCCAGGCTGTTCGGGGTTGGCCAAAAAGTCTGGTGCATTTGTTACGTACAACAAAAGACACGCTTTTCATCTTCACCAATAACATTGTTCATTTGGATATTTTGAGTGTGGTGGCTATCTCCAGCTACGGGCTTCTAGCGGGAGAGGCCAGAGGTGCTGCTAAACATCTTCCAGTGCATGAGACAGCCCCAGAGCAAAGAAATATTTGGCTAGAATGTCAACAGTACTAAGAAACTTTGGACACGTCCGATCAGTCACAGCACCTTCTCTGTACACTGCACGAATCTTTTTATATTTTTTGCATTTCGGCTGCATTTTTACTTTTCTGGAAATAATAAAGCAAAATACGCTGAAAATGTTGCATATTTTCTTCCATCTTCAATATTAAAACGGCTACACAAAAATCCACCAATTTTGATGTTTTTTTTTTCCAATGGACGATGACAGGAGGGACAGCTGTCACAACACAATCTAACAAAAGTGTTTTAAATGAAATTAAAGACAGCTAAGCCCCACTAGAGCCAGCGTATGGGAAAAAACGTAACGGGCTTTTTGGCCAACCCAATCAAGGATCACCGTGGGGCTGTGTCGAGACAGGGAAGGAGCGATGAAGGCAGGGGGCACCTCCAAGGAGGGGGCGCGGAGGGGGGGCGACGGGGGGAGGGGATGAGGCAGGTTCAACACCACGCCGCTCCCGCTCACCGCTGGGGGGCGCTGCACCGCCCTCTAACTTCAGCCTCCTCCTCTGATAGGAGGAGAGGGGCTGTGGGAGGAGCAACCGAGGCTCAGACCCGGGAAACAGCACTCCCCTGGGCTGCTTTTCAACTGGAGTTGGGGAAGAATGTATTTTTATCCTATTTTCAGATGGTGACCAGCAGGATTCTTGGGGTTTTTTATTTTGATTTCTGCTCAGCGTCCCTTACCTGTGCCCTAGGGGTGAGGTCTCGGACATCCTGAAGAATCCAACCCTCGGTCAGAAAGAGACAGGCCAAGAATCCAGTAGGAGGATGGGCAAAGGGCACTAACAGTTGTCAGAAAAAGGAATTCAAAGGCCATTGAACACATGAAAAGATGCTCCACTTCGCTCGTAATCAGGGATGCGAATAAGAACTACACCGAGACGATCAGATCTCATTCATCAGATTGTCCAAAAATCTGGAAGGTGGACAACAGACTCTGGAAGCAAGGCTTTGGGGAAGCAGCGCTCGCTCACGTACACTGGAACCTTCTGGACCAGGAGGGGACTCTGACACCTTCCAAACTCCGGCTGCATCTGCCCCTTGATGTAAGCACGGCCTCTCCAGAGATCCACCCCACAACACTCTTCCCCACGCACCAGGCTACCCCGCCGTAGCACTGTTTGAAACAGCCGAAGACCGCAAACAGCCCCCTTGTCCAGCGGGAGGGGATCTCCACAGCCGGTCTCTGCGGCAGGGTCCAGCACCGTCGGGAGAAAAGAACAAAGATGCCCCAGTCCCCGGGGTACTGACGTGGGGAGCCCTCCAGGTGACAGCGGGAGGTGAAAAAGCAAGGCACAGAGGAGTTCTTCTTGAACGGCAGAAAGGGAGTGGAACGAGACTGCACTCCCTCATTTGTGTGAAGACACGCCGGAAGAGTGAGCTGAGAACAACGATGAGAACGGCCGACAGAGAGAGGGGCAAGAACCGGGGTGAGGAGGGCAGGGGCGGCCTGAGATTTCACGTTGCACCTTTTCACCAAGTCTGCACTTTTAATCGTGTCTCACCTCTGCCAAACTTGAAATTAAGTTAAAAGTAACTACACAACACAGAGTGGAAACTACGCAGAGTGAAAACTACGCAAAGCTCGACATGCAGGACAGCAGTGCGAACTGAGTGTCAGGCTGCAGGCCGTTCAAGTCTCCCGTGAACTAGGCCCTGACCTCACTGCACCCGAGGGGTGGGGGTGGCGGGGTGCGTGGGTCAGGTGTTTGTCTTTGGTGCTGACCGCCTGCACCTGGGACGGCAGAAACGCATGTCCCTGGGGTTGGGCCAAGGGCCTCCTGCCCAAGGCTGTGGAGCAGAGCTGAGCCCACGCCCCTCCCTAGCCGCTACCTGAGAGATCGCTGCCTTTGCACAATCACAACGAGCCGACCACAGCCCCGCCTTCCTGTCTCCCCCGCTGTGCCCACCCTTCTGAGCAAAGTCTCTGCACACTCGGGTCAGGGACCGCCTTCGGTGGGCAAACGTGTCTCAGAGCTCAGCTTCCCCATGCACCCACCCCCTCTCCGGCCGGAGGCAGAGGGAGACAAGGAGGACCTGGTCCCTGCAGCCCAGGGGAGGAGGGCTGTCAGCCAGCGCCCTGGGGGCATCTGGAACCTCCCCCTGCAGGGAGGGGGCACGGCAGGCAGGCCAGTCCTGAGGGCAGGGGCAGAGCACCACTTAAGACCCTTGGGCAAGAGACCTGTCTCTGAAAACACACCTTCACCAGGTCCTGGCCTTTTCTTCTGCTGTCCCTTCTACAGACCATCCTACCCCGGTGCCTACTACAGGGCCTGGCACACATGAAAACACTCATCAGATGTTGGTGGAATTCAGCCCTGGCTGGCGTAGCTCAGTGGATTGAGCTCGGGCTGCGAACCAAAGCATCGCAGGTTCGATTCCCAGTCAGGGCACATTCCTGGGTTGCAGGCCACGGCCCCCAGCAACAGCACATTGATGTTTCTCTCTCTCTTTCTCCCTCTCTAAAAATAAATAAATGAAATCTTTTTTAAAAATGTTGGTGGAATTCACCAGCACACGAATGGATTCCTGGGACGGATCTAAGCAGGGTGGCCCAAAGGGCAGCGTGGAGCTCTCCAAGCCCCAGAGGGAGGCCTGGCCACGGGCCAGGGCGAGCAGGGAGAGGATTGGAGCTCAGCCTTTCCCCGCCCCCTCCGGGGCCCCGCCTACCTGCAGCGTGTTGACCGGGAAGGTGCTGATGGGCGGGAAGTCCAGGATCTGGAGGTCGTGCACGTGGCCGTTCATGACCACAGCAGGCAGGTAGAGGCGGCGGGCGGTGGTGGGCACGCAGACCTCGCTGAACTCGTTGTACAGGAACTGGCGCACGATGGCACTCTTGCCCACGCCTCGAGCCCCCAGCACGGCCACCCGGTAGGTGGAGACCATGCCTCCCGCCCCGTGCCGCCACCAAGTCCTCGCCGATGCGTGGGGCTCCCCTGGGCTGCATATTCCAGGGGCTGGGGGCTCAGCCTCCGTCAGTTCCAATCATTGCTGCCCTGCCCGCCCTGGGCCCTCCGCAGGCTCCACCCGGGCTGTGGGGACAAGAGGTGCGCTGGGTGGGCCGGCTTTTTCCGGGGCACGGCCGCGCTTTTCCACCTTCGCTGCGGCCGCTCCTGCCATTCAGAACGCCCTCCCTTGCCCAGACCCCTGTCTCATCTACCAAAACCCTCTCCATCCTTCCTTCTCCATTCCCCCCTGCCCTCCACCAGAGGAAATCCATCTTTCATGACTTGTATCATGACCTGACTACAGGCCCGCGGAGGCAGGCTGCGGAGCAGCGGGGACAGCACAGAGCACTACAGCTGAGCTTGCCTGCGAGCCCGGGGCCAGGCCTGGGGGGTGAGGCCAGGCCAGTGCCTCTCAGTGGAGGCCCTCCTGGCATGTCTTAGAGGGTGAGTTCGTCGTTGGGCAGGACTGCTGGCACGCTGCAGGAGGTTTTACATTGCCAGGGCCAGCAGCCTCCGGTCACCATGACGGCCCCAGATGCCGCCCCCTCCATTTCCCCATGCCCCCATTGAGAACCCCTGCACTGGATGACCACTTGGCTCTGGAGGACACCGCTGCTTTCCCACCTGCTCTGTTAGCATGAGTGCCCACAGCTCGTCCTCAGTGACTACAGCGTGCCTAAGCGCTGGGTGTTCCCATCCCGAGAGAAGGCTCGGAGGGAGTAAGGACTGGACCCAAAGCCACACCACCGGGAGTGCCAGCCACTCCTTCCCACAACGCCACAGGACTTCCAACTTCCCGTTCGGTGATTCCGGCTGATGTGTGCCCACAGGCCAAGGCTGTGCCGGACTCCCTGGCAGCCCCCGAGTGTGGAGGGCCTGGCACAGCGCAGGTGCGCCAGCGGCCAGGAAAGGGCCGCTACGAGGTTGGCCCTGCCATCCATTCGTTAGCTCCCTGCTTGCTCCGTTTCAGCGACTTCAGAGCTTGGTCTCGACCCCCGCTGTGATGTTTCCAGCTGTGCGTGAGCTGGCGAGCCAGCCGCCTGGCCAGGCTGGAGGCGTGCCCTGCACATGTATTTAATTGGGGGTCAGCGGCCCGAACTCCTGAGATAATCTACGTAAATGTTTTAGCTGGGTGCCTTCTCCTTTCAGGGGGAGATGGTGACCAGGGAGGCTGCAAGCCTGGGACTCCCTGTCTGGGGACTGTTCCCCGGAAGGGTGACACCAGCACCTGCTAGACGGGCCCCGGGCAGGTGGGTTTGCTGGGATTTGGTAGGGCCGTGCTCGCCAGGCTTGTGCGTGTTTCCCGTGTGGACACATGTTCTTTCCACGTGTGCGCAGCGCACAGCTAGCTGAAAGTGCCTGGGCTCGTCCTGGTTCCACGGGCCCGGTCCACCAGACGTGCGGAAATAGTATAAACAAAGGGCAGGACGTGGAGTGAGAGCCATCAAGGTTGGAGTCCCAGCTCGGGCCCGTCGCTTCTACTGTGACCTTGGGCAAGAAGCTTCCCAGGCTGGAGGGAGGCTGTGCAGGTAAAGCCCGGGGCCTGCGGTGCCTGGCGCAGAGCGGGTGTTCCAGGAGGAGTGGCCACTGTTGTGTACACGGTCCTTCCTTCATCGGAGGCTGCTGGGGCCTGCTAGCTGTCCCCGAGATGGGTCCCTATCCACTGCTGTCCCATACACTTGTGTGTGTGTGTGTGTGTGTGTGTGTGTGTGTGTGTGTGATTCTTTCCCCTTTGCATTCAAGGTAAGAAAGCAAGAACCAAAAAAACAGAGACTTGGGGAAGTCAACACCACAGAGGGAGCTGAGCTGTCCACTAAGGATAGGGCCTCGATGCCCTTCCTGCCCCATGCAGGGGCCTCTCCTCAACAGGTGCTCCTGGGCTCCCCAAAGGGGGAAGCACGAGCGCCTCCGCCCCATCACCCCCTCTGGGTCCTCAGCCCCTCAGGCCTCCCTGGACACGGTCGCGTGACAGAGAGCCTCAGCCGGGTTAATTACATAACCAGCACCAGCAGGTGGGGAGGGGGACATCCTAGGGGAGGAGGAGAGGCCAAGGAACCCTCTCTCTGGGTGTGGCAACTTGGAGGGATCCAGGATGTCCCCCACCTGCAGGTTCTCACGGACACCACCCTTCCTGCCCAGAGGTCAGCCCCTTTGGGGGAACGGCCGGCCGGGGAATAAATGCGGGGCCGGTGCTGGAGCAGGGAAGGGTGCACGCAGGAGAGGCCCCTGTGCTGGGGCCGCCTCCTGGAACTCACCAGGCCCAAGTGGAGCCCTATCCCTGCCTCCGAGGTGACTGGGGCCCCCTCCCTCTTCCCCAGCGAGGTCCTGGGTCCAAGTGTCTATTAACCCATCATCCCCAGCAGGGTGGAGGTGAAAGGGGGCTGCCCAGAGAAGCAGGGCCCAGCCCCTGAGCGCTCCCTCCCCAAGGCCTGCGCGCTCTGCAGTGAGTCTGCAGACAGCGTCCGCTTCGAGAGACTGGGGACGCACACAGGGGCCAAAGCCCGTCCCTTCCCCTCCACCTGGACACCTGAGTCTCTGCCCCGGACTGTGGACCGGGCCTCCTTTTTTGTCCCGATGGGCCGAGTCACACGTCTGCCTGCTGTTTGTCCCCACCACGTTCGTTTAGGAATGGGAGGGTGGGGGCTTCGAAGGATGCTGGGCTCCCCATGACCTGATTGGTGGGAGTCTGGGGGGCGGGGGGATGCCGGAGCCCAGTCTGCTCTCCGCCTCCAGCACCTTGCAAGCACCCCCAACCCCCAGCTCCAGCTCTCACGTGGCCGCCCCGCGCCGCTTCCCCGCCTGCCCGCCCGCCGGCCCCCTCCTCCGTCCTCGCCCCGGCACCAGTCGCCCTGTCGTTTCCCCCTCACCTACCCCGACACCGTGCCTCCCCCGGCCTGACCCAGCCCGGCCCCACCCGCGTCCCCCTCCTCCGGCCGCTTACCCGGGGCTGTCCTAGCTGCCCCTAGCCCTGGCCGGCGGGGCCGCGCTCCCCCCGGGCTCCGGCGCTGCGCCCTGGCTCCCCGGCCCGGGGGGAGAGGGGAGGGGGCGCCCCAGCTGCGCAGTGGGGGCGGGCTCCGAGGCGGGCGCGGGGACAGTGCGGGCGCCGAGGGGGTAGACACCTCCAGCCCCGCTCTCCCTGCGGAGCGCGCCGCCCGCGAGCGCTGGAAGGAGCCGGGCGGGGGGAGCGCGGACGGGGCGGGGCGGGGCGGGGCGCGGGAGGGGGGGGGTGGTGCTGGCGTTCCGCTGGGTCCCTGAGCCTGACACATTTACTTGGGCGACCCTAGACGAATTCTTCTCTAAGCCCTAGACGCGACCTTCACCTCCTGACCCTTCCTACGATATTTGTAGCTCTAACCTGGAGGGGTGGGGGACAGGGACCCGAGGGGCCCTAGTGCCTGTCGCTTCACTCGGGGCTAAGGCAGCTCAGAGCAAAGCTGGTGACCTCCGCAGCCCTACACACGACCGCTACCTTCTCCTCTCCGGCCTGGGAGATACCAGGGGGCTCAGGGCAGAATTACTCAAGCATTTCTTCTAAAACAATCGTCTTCAGCGCGTTATGATCAATAGCTAGTATTTTACGAGCATCTGCTACGTGCCAGATGGCGCGCTCCGAGCTTTGCCTGTATCCCCAAATTTCATCCTGGTAGTTCTGTGAGGTCCAGTCTCTCCCCCGTTTTACAGAGGACACAGCTGAGGCCGAGAGAGGCTGAGTACCTCGTGTCACTGAAGTGCATGAGGCGCGACGCAAAGGCTGGGAGTCCCTAGCTGGGCACCCGCTGCGCGTGGGACCGGTGCTCACAGCCCAACGGGGTGACCAGGAGCAGCCCCGCCGCGCGGACCGGTGCTGCGTGCACCGTCAAGGTTCTGGGGGAGAGCAGAGGGCGTGGCCCGACGAATGAGAGGCGACTGTCAGGGAAGGAGTCTTGAAGGAAATGGACTCGGCTTGGCAAGGTGGGGCACGTTGTGGGGGCGGGGGCGGGGGCGGGGGGGGGGGTGGCGCTTGCAGGTGAGGCTTGACAGTGAGTGCGGGAGCCAGACCTGGCCCAGGGGGCAGGACCACGGAGAGTGACAGGGAGGCTCAGGGGCTGGTTGGGGCGAGTCACAGGGGTCTTCATTGCGGGGCCAGCGCGGATGGAGCCTGTGGGGACCGAAAGGCATGGAGAGGTTTGAGGCAGGCGGCCACAGGTCACAGCTGTGTCACTGCAGCTCCCTGGAGGGCTGGGAGGGGGCCGTTCTGAAAGGTGGTTTACCTCTTGGGTCCAGCACCCCCCACTAGGACTTTCTATTACTTGCAGGCCACGGCTTCCTCGTGGTCCCCAGTTTTCCTCCTCCCTTGGGGCTCTGCATTTTGGGCACCTTCCTGACTGCGCCCTGTTCCCTCCTGTCCGGACAGAAAGCACAGTGGCTCTGAGCCAGGGTTCAGAAGCAGGCCGACCTGGATGTAAATCGTGACCTCACCACTTCCTATGGACCCAAGGCGACTTGACTGGGACTCCCCCAACTCCAGCGGCCTCATTTATAAAATGGGGATCCCCACCGTGAAACTAGGCTGCAGTGTGCGCAGCCCTGAACGCCATGCCTGGCGTGTCGGAAGTTTCAACGTGTGGCCTTCATTTTATTTTATTTTTCTCTTTTAGAGCCACATGGCCATTCGCAGAGGAGCTTGAACACTGGAAAGTTTCCAATGTGTTCTGGGTGGGCTCCCAGGAGGTTAGCGTGAGGGCAGGAGGAGAAAGCTCAGGGCAGCAGCTAAAAGCAAACGCAGGTCAGAGGAGGACACAGCTTCCCCCTGGAGTGCCGCTTCTGAGTGTGTGGTGGGGGTGGGGGGCAGATTTACTGGCCCCATGGGACCACAGTGGTCACCGAGTGCCTCCTGATTTGATTCAACCGCCCAGGGCACCATCTAGCCCTCCAGTGTATCTGCAAGTCTTTAAACCTCACTCTCTGGAGGACCCTAAGCTTTACCGCTACTCCCCAGGGGCCATGACCCTCCACTCGGGGTCTATTTCGGGCCAAGTGGACTGCGAGCGAGACACTGGACAACACTTGTGCCTGGGGGCCAGGCTTCTCCAAGGCTCCCGACTTGTTTCATGAGGGAGCACAGGGCCACGGGTTAATTATGGAGCCTCCTACTGGCCTCCGGTGGTAGGTCATTTAAAACATTCTTACTTAAAAAAACAACCATCAGCCCCCACTGGAGTGGCTCAGTGGATTGAGTGCCGACCTGCGAACCAAAGGGTTGCTGGTTCGATTCCCAGTCAGGGCACATCCCTGGGTTGTGGGCCAGGCCCCCAGTAGGGGGCACTCAAAAGGCAACCACATATTGATGTTTCTTTTCCTCTCTTTCTCCCCACTCTCCCCTCTCTCTAAATCTTAAAAAAAAATCGTATTAACATAAAATACTATTTGCTTGAATTTAAGTGCAGTTACAGCATCTTGGTTTGCTGAGTGTCACTTTGGGCGAAGGACCTGCGCCAGCCAGGGGCCTGCTCATTGCCTTCGGCCCCCGGGATTACCTCGGGGAGTGTTTGAAAGGCACTGTCCTTGGGTCTGTCTGACCTTAATCAGGCCTCAAGTGGCCGTGGTTCAGCTGAGGACACGAGACAGCTGAGGCGCAAGCCCAGGTTCCCCGGGAGACACGCGGGCCCACCGGAGGCATCTGAGACCCAGACGCACAGCATGACGGGACAGACAAGGCCAAGCCTGCCCACGCCGCCTTGTTCTGCCATGGCTGAGGACCCCGCCGGCTTCCAGGGGCCGTGAGCCACATCCTGGAGCCTCTGACCACTGAGTGGGGGCGGAATGAAACGGGAGGGAGAGCCAGGGGCTGGGGTTGAACACCCTCCTCCATCACCAGCACGGTGGGAGGGGGGCAGGGGAGGGGTGGGATTCTCTCAGTGCCCGAGTATTGGGGCGCCCCATCTCCCAAGGGCACTGCCGGAAGTGAGGTCCCTCTGCATCGCACGAGCCTCTCCGGGTGTGCTCTGGGCTCTGCCCTCGTTGGCAGCATCCTGGATGGCGGGGCCAACGCTAGCCGAGAAACCCGGACGGGGAGTCTGGAAACTTGTCAGGAAGCATCGTCCTCGTTCCTGGTAACATGCACGGGGGCTGCCTGGGGCTCCAGGGTTAGAGCTCAGGAGATGGCAATGGGGGACCGTGGGAGAGGTGCCATCTCTCCCAGGCGCCACACCAGGTATTAAAATAAACAGGCTCCTGCCTCCTGGAGCCGGGGGTGGCAGGGAGAAGAAATCTGGGTCCCGGCAACGTCAGAAAAAGCATCCGTGCGTGCGGTGGGAGTGGGGAGGCTCCATCCGGCCCGGGAGTCCTCGGCTGTGTTCGGGCCTTGGTACTGTGGTGCTGGCCCTTCGAGGGCAGAGGAGGACCATGCAGTCGCAGGTGGAGTCTGGAGTCGGTGGGCCCCACTTTTGGGGAGGGGACGTGCCGCTGTCTTGGGGGCTTAGCAGGGGTGGCCGCTGGCTGGTGGCCGAGTGCAGGGAGGGGAGGGCCTGTAAGGGGACCTTCGGTGGAAGGAAGGGGCAGCTGCAGGGCGGGGGGGTGGGGTGGCGGGCAAGGACACAGGAGGCGCGGCTCTGTGGCACCTTTCCCAGGAAATGAAGATGATGCTCACACCCTGGCCAGGCAGCTGGGTTGGCCGGAGCGTCGCCCCAGGTCCGCCAAAGAGGGTGGGGGTCTGATCCCTGGCCGGAGCCCGTGAGGGAAGCAACCCATTGATGTTTTCCTCTCGCATCCGTGTTTCTTTCCTCTTGTCTCTAAAATTAATAAACATTATCTTCGGGCGAGGATTAAAAAAAAAAATGCTCAATTCATGGGACGGTCAGGTTATTCTGAGCATAAAAGTGCGTTTGCCGCTCTCAACCCTGCAAAGCCGTGGGCATTGCTGCAGAGGCGGAAGTGGACAAACCCCAGCCGGCCGGCGGCGGCGGTGGTGGTCTCGGCCCCCCCGACAGCTCAGAAGCGGGGTTCTGTAGAGCGCAGACCCCCAGGCCCACCCAGCCCAGCTAAACAGAACCACCAGCCTGTCCCGAGGACTCAGGTGGGATGTTCAGGTGCACCCGTGAGCCCCTGCCCTGAGGAGACTCCCTGGGCCCCACTGACGCGCTTAGCTGGTGAGCGAGCCAAGGTGACCTCAGTAAGGTCCACCCCCTTCAGAGCTTTGACCCTGACCCTCAAGAGGCTGCTCCTTCCCAGGTGTCATTCCCGGTGCGGTTGGGGCTGACAGCCACCAAGGCAGCTCCTTCACCACGTCTGGGTCCCGGGCAGGGAGGACAGTTCCTGTTCCGAGCGCCACGTGCAGAGACTGTCTGTCTGTCTGTCTGCCTCCACCGACTGGACCGGCGGAGGGGCGCAGGGACCCACCCCTCCGAGGGCGCCTCGGCACTGGACTCCCCAGCCTCGTTCCTCTCCTCCGGGCCGGCCGCGGGAGGCTGCAGGGGCTGTCGCTCATCCGAACGCCGGGGTGGGGCCGGCGTCTCGACAGCACTGGGGGCCGCACAGGCAGGCGGCCCCAACGGCTGGGGAAGCCCGCCTGCAAGCAGCAGCACGTCCGTTCACGTGGGAGCACGCGGGCCTGAGGCCAGGTCTGAGGCCCTTTTGTCAAATGAGGGGTCAGTGGCACATCCCGGGCACCAGGAAACTGGTGAGCCTCCTCCCCGGGGACCACCTGCCAGGGGAGGCAGCCTGGGCCCCCTCACCCCCGACCCCTGCCAGGGAAGGGCCTGTGGTGGTGATGGCGGTGCAGGGCTTGCTCGGTTCAAGGGGCCTCCGGATTCTTCCTGGGGCCGACCCGAATCTCACCCTGGGAGGGTCGCGTGGTTGCTGACGCCCTACTCCCCCGGGGCCGCTGTGTTTTGCCCCGGAGTCGGTCTGAGAACAGAGCACACACACCACAAACCTCACTTCGTGTGAATGAGTTTACTGAGGAAGACACAAGGTCAAGCTCCCCCAACCCCGGCCCTCCCCCAGAACAGACCCCCACAACAGAAGAATGGCACACATTCTCGGGGTGACACTGACTTTCCCCTCCCCGCTCCTCCCGGAGCCCCAAGCTCCACCCCACAGGCTCCCGGGGCGGGCTCGGGCGAGGACCGACACTCGGGCACTCTCTGACCAGCAGAGTTCCGGGCGTGCGTGCGCTCCCCTCGCCCTGCGCACGGCCCGCTGACCAGACACAGACGTGCGGGGGCAGGGGACAGGGGCCACGGGGCAGTCCCCGCTCCGGTCCCGTTCCGTGGAGCTGGAAGGCTGGGTGGGAAGCTGTGGTGCAGGCCCTGGCTCTGCTCTGCAGGAGAGAGGCCTCCCTCCCTCCCTTGGTGCAGGGAGCGCAGGGCGGAGGCGGCCTCCCCGGGGAGCAGAGGTTCGGCATCAGCTCCGCCTGGTCCGCTGAGAAAGGCAATTGTTACCATCGCTGCTGGGGGCCCTGAGAGAAGCTTCGCTCAGGGTGGAGGGACATCTCGTGACACGAAACTGCTTTCTGTCTGCGCCCCCTGACGCACACCCCTTCTGCCACTGGACTGTGCTTTAGGGTGAGACGTGTTTGTGGTGCGGCCCTCCACTGCGTGTACCCAACTGCCTCTCTGAGTCCCCAAGCAGGGACCTCACCAACCTGCTCTCCCACCCCCCACACAGTGCTGCACCACTTCCTGTTCCCCTGGGCCCTGCGGCGTGGGGACATAGTTTCGGGGTGTAGTTCCCTCCCCTCACCCTCCTAATCCCGCCCTCGGAGGTTCTCCAGGTTTAAGAAACTGCTTTGGAGGCCCTGGCCGGAGTCCTGCAGCAGCGCGAGGGGGCCCGCCCCGACACAGCAGGACCGGCGGCCCCGGCTCGTTTCTGCGTCTGCTCCTCCAGGACCCACTCTGGGTGCGGCCTGTGGACCCCAGGGGTCTATGGCTGGAGTGGGGGCGCTGAGAGGCAGTCCTGGTCGTGGGCCCGGGACCCCGGGCACCAGGCCACATGACGAGTGCCCGCAGATGGCCTGGCGAGCACTGCGCGGCGGGTCGCTGCTCCGGGCACGAGGTGCTCGCTGACAAATCACACCCGACCTGTTAAGCGAGGGGATTACACGTCTCCCCGTCTTTGGAGAAACGACTAGAATTTCTTCACCTTCTGGGATGGTCTCAGCTGCTCTGGAGCCTAAAGAACTCGCGTGAAGAGCAGACTGGTGAGCGGCAGCAACAGCGGGGGGGCTGGGACACCGCTGAGCCCCTCACCTCTGTGCCCGCCCCAGTGGCCTCGAAACTACGGCGCCAGGACCACAGGGGAGACCAGTAGCTGCTCCTTCATCTGGCGGCTGGGTGCACCTTCCAGGGATGGAAAAGACACTCTGCTGCCACCCGAGGCCGACGAGTGCAGGGCCGAAGCCCGTGGGAGCAGGAGGAGCAGCACGTAAAGGAGCGGCGCGGAGAGGGCGAGGGGAGGGCATCGAGGGAGAAGTCAACGAGACGCTGCTGCAGGGAGAACGCCGCTGGGCCTCCGCTGTGACAGCCTTCTGCCTTTCACCCGCTTCCTTTGTTAGGGAAACAGAGTTGGATACGCTACTACTTAAAGTCTGTTTCAACTGCAAAAGTATGTTTTTTAGGTCTGAATTGGACCAGACAATGAACTAAACACGGGGCAGAGAGGTGGGGGAAGGCATTTTGTTTCCCGTTCCCCAGCTCTACTCAGAATCCTTCCTAGGCCCTGGCTGGTGTGGCTCAATGGATTGAGCACTGGCCTGCGAACCAAAGGGTTTGCAGGTTCGATTCCCAGTCAGGGCACATGCCTGGGTTGCAGGCCAGGTCCCCGGTAGGGGGTGTTTAAGAGGCAACCACACATTGATGTTTCTCTCTCTCTCTCTCTCTCTCTCTATCTCTCTCTCTCTCCCTTCCCGTCTTAAAAACATAAAAAATATCTTAAAAAAAATCCTTCATAGTGTTATTAATAGGTCAGACGAGGGGAAAGGAACGTGGTAGGTCCTAATTTCTCTTGAGCCTTGGTCCTGGCCGGTCCTTTCCTGCGCTCAGAACTGCATTTGAGGAGGACCACCAGCCCGACTGCGGAGCCGTCAAATGCGGTGATAACACAGGGCAGGGGAATCACCAGAGAAAAATCTGGAGAGAGAAGAAAAAGCGAAAATCCAAACGGCCAGGGACAAGGCCGCCCCAGACAAACCCCACTGGGGCGGGCAGGCGGCCGGCAGCCACTGCTCCCACGCTCTCCGGCGACGGCCATGCCGTGCCCTCCGTTTCTCACAGGCACAAAGATACAGGACGATTGAGTGCAGTTTGTTTCAGCGACACTTATCCTTACTTTAATATTTTTTGTCTTTTTCTGCTTTTGAAACGAGCTCTCAATTACAAAATATCAAACTACACTCAAAAACGTTAGCCGCTACTGCGGCAGGGGGCCCCCGGGTCAGGGCAGGCGGCGGCAGGGGGCGAGGGGGGAGCGCCCGGAGCGGCGGCTAACCACCGCTCCCAGGGGGCGGACACTGCCCAACAGGGCGTGCCCTGACTTAGCACAGGTTACACTAGTCACTACCGTGGGGGGCGGCCCGGTGTGTCCGGGCTCAGACTCTACGCGACAACACACTTGCTTCCAGTTGAGAGTCCGCGGCCGGCGCCGGTCGCGGGCGGCCGGAGGGCGCCGGGCAGGCCGTCAGTTCTTCAGAATGCTGTCGTAGACCTGGTAGATGTACTGGGAGACCTCGGGAGCTCGGCACTTCAGCGACAGCTGTCGGGAGGAAAGGAGCAGCGAGGTGACCACGGGGACCGGCGTTAACTCGGACGGCAGCCCACCCTCAGCTCAGGGAAACCGCTTTCCGACGAGGGGGGAAGCTTCTCGCCGGAGCAGTCGAGAAGGGAGCCAAAGGAAGAGACCCCGCCGGCAGACACGGTGGGCCTAGCGCTGCCCTGTGCCCACCCCACCCCACCCCCACCCCACCCCGTGTGGGTCTGCGAGGCTGGGAAGCGCTCCCCACCTCCCCACCGGAAACACCGCAGTCCCCGGCTTCACCGAGCGGCCGAGGGATGGATCACTCCCGAGGAAAAGGCGGGGCCAGACCCTGTGCTCGCCGGTGGCCACTCCACCTGCCGCCCCGGTTCTCAGTCCAGCGACAGGGGTGCTGGCCTCGGTGCCGGCACAGGAGGACGCACGGTCACGCACAACAAACTGCGGGCCAGGCGGGCCCCAGGCGCTGGTTCTCCCCGTGTCGCAGCGTGGGGTGGGGGGGGGCGCGCGCTCAGTGACGGGATGGCAGCGCGTGCCCACAGCCTCGCCTTTTACGTGCCGCCCCTTTTAGAGGGCGAAGCAGGTACTCCGAGACCGCTCCCCTTCGCTACCACCTCCGCCTCTGGTTTAGTAACAACGATCCCATTAAAATCAAAGTATTAAAAAGATTTCAGTGCTGCACAGAGAGTCTTACTTCACTGGTCAACCAGCATAACACTGAAGCCCAGACGTGAACTCAGACGTGTCGGGTCAGGCAGAGCACCAATGACGCGACAGCGGGAGGATGCGGGCTGCACGTGGGGCCAGGAAGCGTCACCCCTGCTTCCCGTGCAGCTGACGCCACGGCTCCCACCTGTTCCGGCAGACCAAGCGAAGTTGTCTTCGATACTTACTTACAGCACCACGAGATTTTACATCATTTTGCTCCTTTATTTTGTTTTTAGAGACTCAGGATGAATGAACATAGTACAAAAGGTGAGAGTATTTTTTGGCAAAAATGCGGAGATGATACTGGTCAACCCTGAACTTACTGAGAAAGAAAAAACCAACCCCACACCCTGAAAACCTCAAGCGACATCCTGCCTGCACCGCCCATGGTGCTGCTGCTGCTGCTGCGGGACAGCGTGCCGTGCAGGGAGAGGGGCATGGCCGCAGCCGCCCTGCGGACAGTGCGATCGGGGGTGTGGCCAGTTTTGAGCAGTTTCATCAGGAGAGAATCCAAGTGAACGGAAAAGCCGGGAATCTCAGATGGAGGAGTTGTAACCATTGAAAGAAGCAAGAGCAAGATCACTGTCACTTTTTTCTCTTCCTTCAAATCGAAGAGAACGTTTACTCAGGAAGTCACAGAGGCAGGGGAGGGGAGCCCTCTGGGCTCCGTGGGCTCAGGACACAAGTTACGGGGGCGGAAGAGACGCGCCGGAAGGAAACAGGCGCCAAGACCCCTGCAGCCTCTGAGGTGCCCCTCCCCGAAAGGCACCAGAGACGTCTCACCAGAAAACGCCCGAAGAAGAACCTGCGTGACCGGCTGCGCACGGCTGCCAGCAGCAGCGAGAATCACAAACTGTGTTCCTTGCAGGTTGACCCGGATGAAGGAGAGGAGGAATATGAGGATTAAAACTTACCTGGCACATTTTGTATGAATTCTTGAATAAAATTTGGGAACGGACAAAAACATCTTAAAAGTGAAATTAAAAAAATGCAAAAGACGAAGAGAACATCGAAAGAGGCTCTACTCATCAACGGCTTTTCCGTGCGGTCTCTGAGGCATTTATCCCTAAAACCGTTCCCCAGGAAGACTCCTCTGATGAACACGACAGCAACAGCTCGTCTGAGACTGCAAACACGACGGGCAACAGCCCCCTGCCCTGCTGCGGTCCGAGTCGCAGCTCACGGGCAGCCTTGGCCTTTCGGACTCCCTCCCCGCGGACTCCCTCCCCGCGGGCGGTTCTGCTCCTCTTGCCCGACAACGCCCCCACCCCGGCTTCTCCCGGTCAGGCGGCCTTGGGAAGACTCTCCTGGGACAATGTGTGGGTGCAGAAGAGGAGCAGGAGAGGCAGCTAAGCCAAGTAAGAGCGGACTCAAGGAGCGAACTCCCAGACCGAAGAGGGGGCGGCTCGTCTCCCCCGAAACACTGCCCAGCGTTTGTCTGCACGTTTGTGACAGCACTGGAAGTCCGACCAGTCGGAGATGCGTTTGTTGGTTCGTGACTAGTAAGGAAATGCTGCCTGCTTCAACAAAAGCCCAAACCTGGGCCTTGAGAAAAAGATTTTCCTAAGCTTGGAAGTAAAAAAGAAACATACATATAAAGAACAAAGAAGCAAAATAATCTGACTTATAAAGTATCTAAGGAAAAACAGAGCTCACCAGGGTTTTAACATCTGAACTGTGACACATCTTTAAAAAAATTTTAAATTAATTTACGTATTTTGAGAGAGAGAGAGAGAACACTGATTTGTTGTTCCGAGTATTGATGCATTCATTGGTTGATTCTTGTATGTGCCCTGACCAGGAACTGATCTCACAACCGTGGCGTTATCGGGACAATGCTCTCATCAACTGCGCTACCCGGCCGGGGCACCAAACTGTGACACATCTTCAAAACCAACTGCTCCGGAATGCCACCGCCCAGACCCACCAAGAGAAGAGTCGCCTCTCCTGCCTGGGTGAGCCAGGAGCTCACACACCCGCTTCTGCTGTGCAGCCTGGGACACACATTTCTTCGCCTGGAACAAGTCACCTTTTCCAGGTGTGATGCAACTACTTCAAGAGAGATGGCATTATCTTTACAGCATAAACGTGCCTTCTATCATATACACATAAAAATATGCATATATTATTCACACATATGTATATATAATAGAAAGTATGTTTATCCTATGTGCTAGAATATATATTAAGTCCTCACCCAAGGATATGCTTATTAATTTTAAAGAGAGATGATGAGGGGGGTGATGAGAGAGAGAAACACTGATCAGTTGGATGAAATCAGCAACCAGATGTGTGTCCTACCGGGAACCGAATCTGAAGCCTTTTGGTGTACCGGACGCCACTGCAACCAACTGGGCCGCCTGGCCAGGGCTAAACACACCTCCTCAATGAAACACAGTAAAAGGACGGGGTTGGGGTAAGAAGAGACGAAGGGACCACCGGTCCCTGTGCACCCGCACTGGCCCAGATTTCCTTCTTCCGTCACGCCCAGCTGAGATCGGATCTACCACCACAACGGGGAGTCAGGGCGATGCAGGGAAGGAAACGGATCGGAACGATGCCGAAGTCTGAGCAGCATTCGGGGAATGGGCCGGGCCCATGTCCGACTGCAAGGGAAAATGCAGACGGTTTCAGGGGCAGTAAGAACCTAGTCACCAGATGGGGAGAAGACGGGACAGGGGCAAGGAAGCACAGGCAAACTCACCACACACGAGTTCAGAAGAGGAAGGGGTGGCCGTGGGCACAAACCACAGGACCCCACGGGAACGTCTCCCGCACCTCCACGTGGGCCGCTGACTGTCGCACAAAGGTGAACATTCTACAGCACTCGGGGGGGGGGGGGGGAGCGGGCTGATGAGCTGCTGTGTGCATGTGCACAAACACCATGCACAGCGCCGCACACTCAACCACCACGGAGGGATATGACGACCGGTGAGACCTAGTGAGGCCTACCTACAGTTCTGTTAGTGCCGTCGTATCAAGACCGACTTCCTGTGTGGAAACGCTCAGTGGGCAGGTAAGACGCTAGCCCCGGGGCAACGGGGCAAGAGGCACGTGGGAATGCTGCGCACCACTAAAGAAACGTTTTGCAAGTGAAATGATCTCAAATGAAGAAGTTACACCTTTTAAAAAAAAATTCTAACAAGCTATGTTTCGGACAGTGATGCCAAGAGATTCTTCTCAAAAGTGTCATCATCCTTGTAACGAACAGAAAGAACGAGGTGGGAAAGCGTCAAGAGACACCTGAACCCTGAGCACAGCCCACCTGCCGACGAAGCACACGGTCCTGAACAAGTTGCCGACCACCCTCAGCCCTGGGCCCCTCACCTGTGGACCCGGGTAACTGCGCTGCTGTGACCTGAGATGGAAGACCGGACCCAGAAAAAGGATGGCCCAGAACAAAACAAACACACAGGGACTGGTGGTGGTGGGGTGGGGGGGCTGTTCACTTTCTGGGGGGAGCGTGAGGCTCCCCAGCTCACAGATGCTCGGGCAGAAACACAGCTGGACGGGACCCAGCAGCTCACACACGCTCGCCTGGGCCCTTCAGGGCAGGGGCACACCAGGGGTTTGCAGCTCTGGGTGGTTCGATCACCCTGGTGTGTGCTCAGGAAAACGGACTTGGCTGCTAAAATGAAGGGATGGGGTCACCCTTGAATCAGCTGAATGACTAAAAAGCTTCCTTAATCTCCTGACTATTCAGCTTCTTCAGAATTATTCAGTATTGAATCTTGTATCTATCCCTTTCCTGTCTCCCCCTTCTGGACAGCCCACAAAAACTTCAGACGTAACAAAAGAGTTAGAATATCTCCCCTAGCCCAGGTGGTTTTTCTTTTCTTCACGAGACGCAGATGACAAGCCACCTCCTACTGGGAGATCACGTGTGACAAGAGCAGACAGATGCCAAGTGGCCAGGGTACACGTCTCTGTTGCTCGACAAGGCGATTTGCTCCTGTCTTAGAAACACTGCCAGAATGGAAGCCTCAGCCCACTGTGGCACTGAGGAAGTCCCCCAAACCCCAGCCCCCCGCAGGCTGCCGGCGGCTCGCTCCAAGTCTCCTGTCTCGGCTTTCACAACAGGCGTTCGGACGGGCGGCGCCGCAGAAGGGCCCCGGTGTTCACACCCCTGCTGCCGTGGGACACGAGGGCCGGGGGCAGGGAAGGGGCCGCCCAGGGCGAGCCGTGCAGACAGCCTGCGAGCAGCCGGCCGCGGTGCCCGGGCACAGAGGGGGAAAGTACGAAGCGACACTGAGGAGTCGCCGAGTTTTGAGAGCGACTGTGCATCCTGGCGGGAGTCTGAGGCGCCCCACACGGCCAGAGGCACCATGCCCGCTGGACGGGGCAGCAGCCACAGAGCGACCTCCCCCAGAGGCACGGCACCCGAGGACTGCGACACTGACCGCTTGCCCAGACCCCTGGGGTCCGAGGTGCACCCTCCAGGTCCTCCCAGGGCGCCCAGAACACACGAAGGGTCCTCACCCCCCTCCCCGAGCCCGTCTCGCCCGCTCTGAGAAGGCCTTACCGTGTAGTTGGGGTTTCCTGGCTGGATGCGCAGCTCAGCCAAGATCCAAATGCCGTTGGTGAGCTTCAGAGACTGGTACAGCATGTCCTGCCCCTCCACGTTCCGCTTGGCAATAGTGTAAACGTTGTTGTTTTGCAGCTTGCTGGAAACAGTGTCTAGAAACACAGATTCGAAATATCACACAGACGCTTCCTCCCTTCCGCCGGCCCAGGGGCCACGTGGGCTGCAACCCCGACACCACCGCTCCACGCACACACTGCAGGGAGCCCTGCTCCCCGGCGGCAAAGGGCAAGGAAGAGGCTCCCGAAGCGCCTGCCCGTCACACTCTGCCACAGAAAACAGAGGGAGGCGCAACCGGCGTGGGCACCGCCGCGATGCCCGAAGGAGCCGGCTGTCTCACGCCGGGAGCCGGACGGGCGGAGCACACTCTGCGGAGGGCAGAGGCAGAGCGGGTGCGCGGGGGAGCCGCAGGGACGCTCAGACGGACGGCCCACTCCACCGCACCGCTGCCGGGGTCGGAAAACGGCAGAGGTACAGAAATCCCGCAAGTCAAATTTATCCCCTTGGGCGTTTCAGATTTCTGCTTTTAAAGCAGGTAAATGATTACTAAAGCCCGCACCGAATACCGTGTCTTCAAATTAATCACGAAAGGCCGAAACGGCACAAAGATGGTCACTACGAGGCCCCGTAACCCCAGGGGCTGCTGCTGGTTACAGTGGAGACCCTCCTTGTGACCCCGGCGTCAGAGACACGACATTCTCGAGTTAAAGGTCACGTCTCTCCCCTGGCTGTCTCACTGCTACCGAGAGACGCTGAAGCACCGAGGAGAAACCTTCACGGGGCGATGAACACTGCTTCTTGGGTGACGGTGCATCATGTTCATTTCCAATGGGAACTCACACCTCTCGGGCCACCCTCAGGAACCAGACTCTCCCCACGGAGACGCCCGTCACAGTCCACTGTGCTCTCTGGGAACAGGGTGCCCGCCCGCCGGGACAGTAAGCTCTCCGGGCACGGGGACCCGGACATCTTCCACCGCTGGGCTCCCACGGTGCCTGGGACACCGTGGGCGCCGGCTAGCAGTACCTGTGGCCGAGCCTCTGACTGGGGTGTGGCAGACGCCGAGGTGGCGTAGGGCCACAGGCACTAAACACCGTCTACTTAGATTCTGGAGGGAGTTCTCGCCCTGACATCTTCTCCCAAGTTCACACCAGTGAACGCTCAGAGGCGGCGGCACTGAGGTCCACTCGTTCACCATCTGCGCTGCGCTCAGTCGCCACCTAACTCTCCGTCTTTTGATCCCGAAGGCCGGCACTGGTAATGAATCGGAGGCGCAGTTGTGACCCAAGAACCGGCTCTCTCCGGAGACAAAGGGGCATCTTACGGTGGGTACCAGTCACATGCGGCACGTGGGCTCGCAGGCCGGCACTCGAGGCAGTGGCCGCACCGGCCAGGGCAGGCCCGTGCAGAGCCGCAGGAGGGGGCCTCAGTGTGCTGTTCCTGTGCCTCCCGAGGAGCCGGGCAGCCCCAGCTGTCACCTTGGTTCTCAGAATGAAGCGCTTCTGCGGCCCAGACTGGGTTATCGGGCAACATCGCCAGCTGGAGTCTGGCTAATGCTGTTCCCCGCTTTTAAAATTGAATCCGTCAGGGTGACCCTGGCTAATGCAACCATACAGGTCTCGGGCGCACAGTTCTGTGACCCACCGCTGGGCACTGTGTTGCGTGCTCACCCCCCAAGCCCAGTCCCCTTCCTCCCCGGCCCCCACCTCTCGGCAGGGCCGTCCTCAGCACACGGGGCTGCTTCAAGCCGGAAAGCCACTCCCAACTGCCCAGGCTCTGCCCAATCGTGGACATGGGAGACCCGCAGCGGGAGCCTTTCCTGAAGAGCCCCCTTGTTGCGCAGGCACAAACGTGTCCTGGTCGCACCTATGCCAAGGCCCAGACTCCTAAAGACACCTCAGGCCTGAGCACCTGTGTCAGAGATGACCGGCACCACAAACGCCACTGCCGCGTGCACCTCTCTGGTGAGATCGGGTGAACCAGCGAGGCTTGGGAAGAGTTTCTTTTTAGAAGGAAGTGGAAGAGAAAAGTAAAAGCTCAGTTCTGGGCTGTTACGTCCTGCAAGCCTGTAACTCCCCACTGCCCTCAGAGTGTTGCTGCCATCTGTCAAACGTCTACTCCGGCACCGAAGAGCTATTTAAAGTGCTGGTGCCATTGTGATTAGGGCAGATCAGCAGGAAAGGGTGGTATTTTTAGCTCTCGGCTAGACACAGGGTGTTGAATCAGAAAGCACTAAACCTGGAAATGTTCGTGTTAACAGAGCCTTCGAGAACGGGAGGAAATGTAAAGGCCAGGGCACTCCACGTCTTGGGGTGAAGGTGGAAGAACAGGGTCAGCTGCGGGAAGCGGTCTTGCAAGGCTGGCCGTGAAAACGACGGCCGCGGGCTCCTGGGGAGCACGGAGCAGAGGTTCCTCCCGCTGCTCTACGGGCTGTGCGACCACAGGGCCGAGTCCCGTTGAAAAACCCAGGCCTCGGCACCGGGAGCACCCCCAGCAGGGAGAGACCGGCGTGACGCCCCAGCAGAACTGATCAAAACGGAATCTGCCCCGAAAAACCGTCCAGCCACCTCAGAGGACACGGCCCCACTGGGAGGCCGGCCAGACACCTTGGCAGGACGACAAACGCACAGCCAGGTGCAGCAGCAGGCTCGGAGCCCCGTCCGGATGCGGGGGGAGCTCTTCCTTTATTTTGGCAGGCCCTTCTGCAGACCTCAATTACCCACACTCCTTTAGATGAGAGAGAGAGAGAGAGAGAGAGAGAGAGAGAAGGAGGGAGGGAGGGAGAGAGAGAGAGAGAGAGAGAGAGAGAGAGAGAGAGAGAGAAGGAAAGCATGTCTCTTCCACGCAGGATGTCAGAAACCGAACCTTCTCTCCAATTAGTCTGGCCTTCCACGGTGTCTCTGTGGGCCAGCATTTCCCGGACTGTGTTCGAGGAACGCTCGTGCCCCGAAAGACGGCAACAACTAGCGCCCTGTACTTCTGGACCCCGGTCCTCGCTGGCCTGGGCAGGCCTCCTGGCCGCTGGCCGCCTCAGTTTTCCCCGTGCTAACATGCAACGGCAGCTTCGAGGAGAGGCACACCACGCTCCGTACTTTTCAACTTTAATTGACCACCGAACCCATTTTTTAAAAAAGAACAAGCTGTTCTCAGAAGCCTAATGTATGAAATGAAATGTTGCCACAGGACCAACTATCACAAGGGCAGCTGTCTCGAGGGGCCCGGTCTTCTCCAAGCTGGGGACGGAGGCTGCTCCTGTTAACAGGACCCGCGCTGGCCCCACCAGCGGCAGCCCCCGGGGACCTGCCCGCTCCCTGAAGAAGAGCTAGTTGCACCGCGGAAGCTATGACCCCCCGCACCCTCAGATGAGGCGTGTGCTCACCGACCAGTGCGCCGCAGACGGGGCGCAGGTAATGCTGTCATCTATCTACCTAGAGCACAGCACAAAAAGCAGTTCCATTTGAGCATGTTTGCTTTTTTTTTTTTTAAGGAAAAATAGCAAAGAAGTCCAGTTTTGTTTAGTAAACACATAACCAGGCATGGTGAGAAACCTGGAACAAGAATGTTAGAAAGAAGGCGTATGTGTAACATACGTGGTATGTGGTGATCCTGAGGGAGGTCAACTAATAGTTATCACACCAGAAACTACAGACGACTCCTCTTCCCGAACACCTCTCCTAGGGCTTGGGAGAAGGCCCGTAAGAAAAGACTCGTCGGAGCAGCGGGTGGCTACATCACGAGCCCCAGAGGACTAAAGGGAGGAGGAGTCACTCAGAGCGAGGACACGGTGGCCCCTCTCCCCCTGCGCACCCGCGCACCGCCTGTCTCTCCGCGCTGCGCTCCGGCCAGGATGGTGACGGCCCAGCCACACATGGACGGCATCGGGGGACCACTGACACACGGCGGGGGCAGTGACAGAGAAGTGGAGAGAGAGAGAGGGTGGACCGAGCACCAGTGCTCGCTTTCATGCCAGCTTGAAGCCTGCTAACAGCCCAGAGAGAAGAGGCACAGACAGACGGACAGACAGATGCAGACCGGCACAGAGGCCGACTCTGAACAGGGCAGGGCCCCTTCCCCTCCCGAGAAACAAACGTGCCCGAGAAACGCAGCCCTGGGGACGGACAGCTGCTGCTGCGTCTCCTCCTGCTGACCCCTCGGTGCCCGAGGGTAGCGACAGAGACAGCTGCCAGAGGGTCTGGGGCTTTTACCGGTGATGAGAAAGGTACCGTGCCCAGCACTGACAAGGAGGCGAGAAGGGAAAAGGTTACCAACCAGTCCTCAGTCAACGACGATGCATTCTTATCTCGTAACAGCACAAGGTTTTAAATAAAGACATCACAGTCACTTCTCCCAGATGCCGAAGGCAGATATAAAAGGAAAAACAGTCATATCCTTAAATGCCACTTCGATTAGCTGGCGCTCATTAGGGTGTTCGGGTGAAGTGACTCACGCGCGAGCAGCCTGGGAAGACCGGGCCGTGCGAGCTTGTTCCTTAAATCTGTTGGCTGAGAAGGAATCTGGTCCCCACGTCCAACACCCCCAGTTTTTAAAGAAAAATTTGCAAAATAACGTATCTACCGCAGATGCAAAGAGAAGAGGTAAATAAAGACAAAGATTCCAACGATCCCATCTGGTTGCTGAGTTAAAGAGGAAACGCAGAGTCGTTACTCACCGGCGTTTAGGTGACACTCCTTGATCTGAAACTGAAGCTCGTTCTCATTGGGGATGTCCTTCCACGTGGCGAGGAAGACCTGGCGCTCTGCGGGGGAAACGGGGGAGGAGGGGTGTGCGCAACCCGCCACGCTCCGGTTTCTGGCCCCGCGCCCCCTCTCCTTGGGGCACTGCTCTCACAAGAGCAGGACGGCCACGCCGAGGGGCCCCACTGCGGGCCAGGGAGTCCCCCAGCAGCAGCAGCAGCAGCACCGGGACACACGGAAAAGGGTTCAGACTGAGGGTTCAGTTCTAGCTCTGGTCCGGAGACTCTGGGTAAGCCCGTGACCTTTCTGACCCTTGATTCTACTGTGTACGATCACGTCCGTGCTGCTTGCCCGAGGAGCCGCAGTAAGAACCAAACCAGTTAGGTTTCCACACGGTTTAGTATGTACCACTATGCGTGAGTTTTGTTAGTCGGTGGTTTGTAAGTAAGGTAAGAGGAAAGTGTCAACACCAACCACACGGGGAGCCAGGTGGCTTATTACAAGTGACTCTAATGATAACGAAAAAGTGCGAGACAGTGAGAGTCACCAAACTGTGACGGGGACACCGGGAGCACACGTTGCCAGTGGAGCTGAGAGCCTCGCTCAGCGCCGGACGGCCGTGGACCTGCAGCCCGCGGGAGATGCGGCGGCATCCGCACAGGGCGACAGAGCAGGCGCGCCTGTGCCTTGTGAGCCGGCAGTGTGTGTGCTGGCGGGGGGCGGGGCTCCCCAGAAAACGGGCACTGGGACTCGGACACCAGCAGCACGATAAGACCACTGTGAGTCAGGAGCATAAACAATCAGTAAAACCGCCAGAGCTTCGGGATAACAGCCTTACCCACCCCATTCTCCAAAACCTCAAAATAACTCGGACTCCTAGCTACGTCCTGCCCGGCCTTCGGAGGAAGGGCACAGGTATGTTCGGCGGGATGGAAGGACGGACTTACCCATTTTGCCGTCTTCTACAAAAAGCACGTTGAGTGGGATGAGGCAGCTGAAGTAGAAGACATCGATGTTGTTTTTCACAGCCACCTGCCGGGAGAGAGCACGGGGACGTCAGAACACCGGAGGAGGCTAGGTGAGAGGAAAACAACAGCCGTGTGTCTGCAAATGTATCGCCCGGTGTCCGTCCTCCTCTGCAGAGCAGGACTCCCCAGCGGGGACACAGCAGCTCGGCATTCCGCTGCCGGAGTGCCGCGCCGGCCCGCCACCTCTCTCCAGGAGGAGCGAGTTCAAGACCCAGGCCCGCACCCAGAGTATTCTACTCAGTTATTTTTTGTTTCTGTGGTTATTAATAGCAGCTACTGCTACCCCTTACTAAGTCCCTGCTAATGACACGATTTCTAATCCTCATTATTACCCTCCCAAATGAGGTAGGCGGCACGGCCTCCCCGTTGACCGACAAGGAGCCGAGGTTCGGAGACACGCAGGGTCACGCTGCTGGCCACAGAAGCGCCAGAAGCAAATGCAATTTGACCCCAAAACCTGACTTTTCCCCTCTCCACAGTGGCTGATCATACTGCCCCTTATCTTTTTTCAGATGCTGGTTTTAAGTTGTTTCTTTAATAAAACCGAACTCCGTAAGTGCTGTGGCTGGCAACAGCCTGTGGGTCACGCACGCTGGCAAGTCTGGCGGCTGCGAGAAGGAAAGGCCTCGCGGCCGGCCGAGAACAAGCGTTCTTCTCACCACACGCGCTTCTGGTTTCGGGGGGCTGCGAGTCTACCACGGCCCACTCGATTCCGAGCATGCTGTGCGCAGGTGTAGAAACCCTCCAGTGTGCGTTTCTGCTCAGGGGCAACACCGACGGGCGTGCATGCTCAGCGACGGGCAGACTCCACGGAGGCAGCATCGAAGACCTGCGCGCTGTGGGAAGGGGGGGCGGGGGGACTGCTCGCCCACCGCCGCCCACGGGCTCCTGTCACCAGTGGCCCTCCTACCGATGCTTGCGGCGCGGCAGGAGGACACTTCTATGGGCAAGTCCTAGACGCAGCAACCGTGCCTCCTTCTCTTTCATTCGGTTTGGAGAACCCTTTTGGGGGGACAAATGCCCGCACTTCGACAGCATTACCTATCTCTTCATCAAAAACTTGGTTATCCAAGCACCCTCTTTCCGAAGAACTTGCAGTTCTTTTACATTCATTATCAACTCATCTTCCCTGCCTCACACAGTACCTGTGTTTCCTCCTCCACAGTCTGGCTGCGTCTACTTGACTGACAGTCTCTCTGTTCTCTCTGCCGGAGGAATCCATCAGATTGCTTTCCTTGAACTTGTGATTTTAACCTTTCAATTAGCAACCTCCCGGGAGTTTCTGACCTGCATCACATAAGCTGATGCCCACAATGCTGAGAAAGCAGGGTTCTCCAAAAGCTGGATAGCAGTGAATGCAAACAGAGAAACTAACCTCAGGAAAAGGGGCTTTGGACATTTCAGACGTGCTAGCCCACCGCTTCAGAAGAATTACACCCGCACGGGCTTCTGGGGAAGAGGCACCATCTGACCGGTGCGGTACTCAGCAGTGAGAGAGGGAGAACTCATTTCAAAGGAGGGCACCGGAGGACAGAGGAGTGCCAGGTCTGTGAAGGGCACTCAGAAGCGAAAGCCAGGGTGGAGTGGGTGAGACGGCGCGGTTACATCAAGGTCTTACGCGAAATGCAAGTTGATTGTCTACACTCGCTTGGAATATGAAGCTGCCATATTTCATCAAAATTAATGTTTATACTGTGTCCTAACCAGTGGAGATATAAAGAATACAGAAAATACGACCCTTGCCCCCAGGGATAAACTTGTATCTCCTGTTCTTCCGAGGGACTCCTCATTCCAGCTGGAGCTCCTCCACAGTGAACTGACTCCCAAAGCTCCTCTAGGTCAGTCACCCTTCTGCCTCGGGGACCTTTCTCACACACGGGCGAAGCCGTGGACCCTCGTTCCGGAAAACGCACGAGCAGCACTTTGGCACACAGTTTCAGGGCGTTCAGGACACGTGGGACACGGTCTCTGGACTGTGTGCCAGAGCAGTTCCAGGAGCTGGACACCCAGGGCAGCAGGACACAGCGGTCTGGAACATGGACTTGGGACCAGACCACACAATCTGACTTCAAGTCCCGACTCGGCCCCTGACTCAGCCGCGAGACCCTGGGCACGGAGTGGGCAGCCCAGTTCCCCGTCTGCGGAAGGGAGACGCAGCGGCACCGGACGCAGGGGTCGCTGCAGGACGACAGGGCTCATCTCCGCAGAGCTCTCAGAGGGACGATGCCTGGCGCGAAATGCGTGCTCCCTCTTCCTTCGCCACCTCCGGCTTTGCCCCCCCCCTTTCTCTGACCTTCTCATAATGAAGGGTAACCACGTGAGACTCACCTGAGGTCTGAACACACGCTCAAAGGTAGCGCCACTAACCACGCTACAAGATCAGGAAGAGACAGACAGGCTTCCTAGCCAACGGTGAGCCTGATGGTTCTTTTTGCTCCGAGCTTCCGGTGAGACACTCTCTCTGGACAGGCCGGCAGCACAGAGGCCACTCCTTGGGAGGAGGTGTTTCCCCTCTTTCTCAAGAGCTTCTCCGAGCCCGCACTGGGCAGCTCCCAGGCTCTCGCTCTTGACTGGGCTGCATTCGTTCCAAGAGTACACGGTCCTCTCCTCTCGGACCTGGCTCCTGCCTACCTCGCCAGCCCATGTCCTTACCTTCGACCACATCAAAATTACTTCTCGTTCCCCAAACACGGACACTCACAACTCTGCTTTCGTTCACCTGCTGTTCTACTTAGTACAGTCTTCTCCTGAAGCTTCAGCTGTCTGGAAAACATCTAAGGAACCTGAAGACTCCGTTCAAGCCCGAGAGTTCTCAGGACAGCGCTCAGCCTTCCGCCGAGCCCCCGGTGCACGCGCACCTACGACAGCTTATAAAGCGCCGGTCCGCGTCAGCCGCGCCCTCAACACAGCAGCCCCAGGGGCAGAGGCTCTCACCTTCCACCAGCACACCAGTGGCTCAGTGAGCACTTGTTGCGTGAAATTACGGGGAAGGTATCAAGCAAATGGAATGAAACATGGTTTCTCATCCTCTTTTCTACCTCTACATCATTCATACAGACAAGATAATCCCATTAGTACCATCTCTCATTGCATAAACTGATCCTCAGTGAGGCGGGGTGGGGGGAGGGGATGATATGTGGGCTCTTTCAGGTTCGCATCATTGAGCTAAAATAACATCTATACACAAAGGGAGAATAACACAGGTGTTGGATCACAGCCCAAAGAATACCAGGTTCTCCAAGGATATGCCATTACTCCTGGGGGCAGGGAGGCATAAAAGGACCAGGGGAAAAACACGGCACGAAGCCAGTTCAATTCCCACCCAGATGGCAGGTGCTTTTAAATAAAAGTGAGCCAACCCTGAGAACATGACACTGATTGCCTCAGAAGTAAGAGTGAGTCCCCCGCTTTTTGCAATTCACTATCTCAACAGGTGCAGAACAGGAAGACATAATCCAGACAAGCTGGAGAACTGTTTGCAAGTGATTTAACATCAGTATCTAGCCCGCCTATGGGAAATCAATGATCACAGAAGTAGACCAACTGTCTACGAAGTATCTGTACTCGGGTAACATCTCAAGTGAAAATGGCCAAAAATATCGGTTTCTGATCTCTCCTCCTCGTCCTTAAAAGAACCTAACGTCCTTCCAAACTCAGTAAAGAGGATGCTGCAAGGCCTTTTAATGGTCTCTCTGCCTCTGCCCTTGTCTCCCCACCCCCAGTGCCTAGCCTCTGCAGCCTGTTCTCGACACAGCAGCCAGAGCGAACGTGAAATGTAGGTCAGCTCAAATACCTCTCTGCTCAAACCTCCCATGACTTCCCACTTCACTCAGAATAAGGACCGGAGTTACAACTGCCTGTGGCCCGATGCCGATTACCTCGCCGGTGTCACGTGTCACGTGCTCCCGCTGTCCTGCTAGCTCCGCAGCAGCCAGCCACCAGCCGCAGGAGCCCGTGGCTGCACCCCCTGCGCGCACCAGCCGGCACACCAGCCCGATTCCTCTCCCGCAGCTCTTCTGCGCTTGCTGTTCCTCTGCCTGGAATTCTCTCCCTTCAGTAATAGGCACGGCTCGCCACCCCCAGCCTCTTCTGGGTCTTTGCTCTTATCACACGTTCTCTTTTCAGGCAGATCTCCACGACCCGCACACTCACACTCACTGGGGCCTCGGCTCCATTCTCCCCCACTGCCCTCCTCTGACACCCGGTGTCACTGGCCTGTGGGTTTACCGCCTTTCCCCAGGCCTCGGGCCCCAGCTCTCCCGTCCACACCGGCCTCGGTAGCCGGCACAGAGCTAAGTGCTCAGCAAGCCTGACGACTGAGAGATATGCTACTACACGTCCCTCACAACCGTTCAGGGTTAGAGAACACACAAACTTGGTGTGCAGTTTCCAGAAGAACGGCACTTCCCAAGTTGTTTCCAGTCCACTTCCCTCAACAGAAGGGGAAGCATGGACACACGTCCTGGGGTGAGGGCAGGAGGAAGGGGCAAGGTGAGGACTGTAAAACCAGCAGCCCACCCTAAGAACAATGTTTTCAAGCTGCAAGCGGTTCCGTAACACGTCTGTGTGTTTCGGTGTGAAGATGTGCCGCTCCCTGCACCGCTGAGTGAAACCGATGGCCCGGAAAAACCCGCCCCGTGTGCACGTCAGCGGCAAGCGCTCCCGCGGTGTGCGTGGCCCCGGACGGCCACGGCCGCACGGCGGCTCTTCCGGTTCAGGCAGCGGGCTGGAACCGGCATGAAAAATAGAGCAGAAAACGTCACAGCGCACCTCACGGAGGGGAAGTCATGTTTCCTAAAAGTGTTTCCATTTTATGTACGTGTTACATGTGTGCATACACTATGTAAAATGTATTTTCACTGTAAGCTGTAGTCAAAAAAGCATGAAAGCCGTAATGCCCAGACACTGAATTAAAGGCCAGCAGTGAGGGAACAGGCTCCGGGAGCCCAGGGACCGAACGCGAGGCTGCGCTGCTGCTGCCTCGGGGGCCTGGGCGGGTCACAGATGGCGCCGGGGAGCGGTTACCTAACCCTCTGTGCTGTCACAGGCAGCGTGTGGCCGCAACAATACCGGCCTGCCTCTTGGGGACATCACTAGGAGCCACAAATAGAAATGATTCCGAGGCACTTGGAAAACACAAAGGGAGGCTATAAATGTTTAATAATAATAATACTAATTTCTAAAAGTCACTTTCAGTGGCTGCTGGGGACAGAGCAGCCTGTCAGCTTCAGCCTGTAACCTGCAATTAGCTCCTTCCCCAGCACGGGAGCCTGCTGCAGCAGCTGCAGCCCGTGCGCGGTGGCGCAGCTGGGGGCGAGCAGCCACGCCAGTATTCCAGCCCCGTCCCGGGCGCCATAAAGACGTGCTCGATGGACTCGGTGTGCACTCTGGTGAATGAACGCAGCCTCCCGCCGCACCTCTCGCCACAGACGGCCGCGGGAGGGCCTGCCGCCGGAAAGCCAAGGCGAGCGGCACGCAGCCCCCCTCTGAGGATGTATCATCTGTTTTCCCATGACGTCACTTGTGACCTTTCCAAGCCTCTGAAGAGTATTTTTTGCTTTTATCCCTCCTCCCTGTTTAGCTTTTGGGAAAATTATTTGCGGGCTGGTCCAAGCTGAGACCGGGCAGTGACGCCGACCGTCTCCGTTTCTCTGAAATGATGATTCGGGTGCGTTTCGGGCACCGCGCCATCTAGTCCACGGATCCTGGAGCAGCGGCTCTGAGTGACAGGTCTTTAATGGCACTGACTCCAACTGTGTGACACGTGTCGTCTGAGCCTCAGCAGAAGTGGCTCTCCCCGCTGGCTGCTGGAGCTCATCTTCCTGTAGGCCTGTGTTTCCAGTCAGTGCCCAGAGGACCTGCCACCGGTAGGTCAGGCACACCCCCATCCCAAAGCCGTGCGAAGACCAGCGGGGACGCGGGGCGGCCCAGGCGGAGTGAGGGGTGGGGTGGCCAAAGTCCATGGGGCAAGGCAGGGCCAGATCCCACAGGGCTCTGCAGACTTCTGCTAGAACTCGGGTTTTTCTGCGCAGAAAAATACTAGTACGAGCTCTTCTGGACTGGTGATGTCAGCGGGAGTGTACCAGAGCGGCAGCACCACGAGAACGAGGCCGCGGTGTGCCTCACGAGGAGCCCGAGTCAAGGGAGAGGGACGCTAAGATGCACTGCACCTGTTCCTGCTCCGGGAGGCTTCCTCATCTTAGAAAGTTTTATGTGTTAGGTGAAATAAACCAGAAACTTACAGCAAATGTACAGGTGACCTCTTTCTGCCGGCAGAGAACCCACCTGCCATACGCACTACACAGACCACTCTTTCGGTCTGTAATTTTCACTACAGGTCCACCTGACTGGTTTTCCAGCCCCACGAGCCTTGTCTCAGACAGAAACTTGTCTGTAAAGCCCCAGAATCTATAGATAGACTTTAAAGACATTTTAGTCCAACGTAAATGAACTTCCTGCCAGTGTTAGGAATGTAAAACGAGCCACCCTTGGGTGTAAATCATTAGTGTTCATCACACAGACGCCGAGTCTCCCATCACTGCTCACACATGGTCGGCTGCAGCAGAAACAGGGTTTGAAACAAACACTGGGAGTCGCCTCTTCCGCCCGTGCGAGTTTACATTCTTTATGTCTGCACGATCATGGCTCACAGTTCAAGTTTCACTTTCGAGATGCATGGACCTCGGTTACACGAAGCCTGTGCATAACCCCTGCATAAACCTTCTCTGTAAAGCAAGTCCCCCCGCCCCCCCGCCCCCGAGCGGAACGCTGCAGCACAGCACAAGCGAGAACGGGCACGCAGGGAAGGGCACGGTGGGCTGGGCTGTGATCCGGCTCTGGAAGGCCCGGCGAGTTCCCTTAAACCCCGACTCCCATGTGCACTAAGGCTCGTCTCGTCCCCTACTACATAAAGACCACACGGTTAAACCCATTTTCCAATCATCTGTCAAACCAGAAACACAAAACTGATTCCATTTCCATCACGAACTCCTAGCTCACTATCATGATACAAAGTTGGCTGGGACTTTTACGGACGCGAACCACAAGCCACCTTCATTGCTGCTTTGGCACTACCGACTCCCAGCACCGGCTTCCGCCCTCACAGGCCCCCCTGATGCACCAGCTCCCAGGGCTGGGTGTTGTGAGAACGGGTGTCTGGGCTTCAGGAGCAACCTCCTCTTCTCACCGAGGCCGGGTTTATGCTCCCCCGACCACCTCTGCTCATGAGAACACAGGCCTCTGGTCTACTGCAGAGCCTACCATCTATGCGGCCATCCAAGCAAGGCCCTTGCTCACAGGCACAGTTGTAAAAGTGCCCCAGGAGCAAGGGGAGTGCTGGATATATTGAGATAGAAGATACTGCCCAGTAGAATCCTGTTACCTTGACAAAAAGGATAAGGATGGCCCCCAGAAAGACCCACCTAGTAAGAATGGGAAAATGTATGTAAGATGCTCTAGTTCTCAGACAAAGTTCAAGGACATGTTTAACGTCCTGATATGACACAACAAACATGTAAAACTTGTAGTAATCACAGAAAGTAATTTTCTCTTTTCTTTTCTTGGGCAGTAAAATGTTTTCACCTTTCAGAACCAAGACTCCACTGCCCACCGACTGCTAATGGAGTATTTCGGGCTCCGTCCTGTCCACAGGGGCACTTTTCAGCCCCGGGTCTACCCATCTGACCCACGGATCCCTCAGCTCCCGTGCGACCCACCACTTCGAGGACTCAACGTCTCTCCCGGCAGCACGTGGCCCTGTAAAAGCCACCAGAGTGCGCAGTCCTCACCCATGAACTCGAAAGGCCAGAGGCGGCTTTCCTACGAACCTGTCTGCCCTGCACGAGACTTGAGAAAAGCCAGCGAAGGCCAGGCCGGTTTGCCCCACTCGATGGAAGCTGCCGAAACAGCCTTCCGCTGGGAAGCCTTTTCTGGTTTTTCTGGCACGAGAGCTGGGGCTGAGGGCGTTCTGAGTGTGAACGGATGCTCGTGAGACTCGAAACAACAGGGGCAGGAGCCACCTGCACTGACTTCCGCACAGGCTGCGACCGCACTGCGGGAAGGACAGGGACAGGATTTTCTCAGGGCCGCACGCACACTGGAGGGGAAAAAAGACAAACGTTTTGGCTGACAAAAACCCTACAGATGAATAAATAGGATTGTTATAAGGCTGTGTCCTCTGCAGCTGGCATCGTCGACACTTTCTGACCTGGTCATCCAAAGATTAAATTGATAATACTGCTTTGTTTTAGAAGAGATGTGCAAAGAAAAAAACCAAGAGACATTATTTCTTTTCCCTAATTAACACTTATTCTCTTATTAAACAACACTTACGGGGAGCTTAAAGGCCACAGATGGGTAGATTGCCTTGGCCAATGGTTGGAGCACTGTCCCGTAACTGAGGGCTGTGGGTTCGATTCCCGGTCAGGATGTGTGCAAACCCTGGTCCCGGCCTGTGTGGGAGGCAACTGATCGATGCTTCTCTGTCGCATCAATACCTCCCCCCCGTCTCTAAAAAGCAATGTAAAAATCTCCTTGGGTGATGGGGGAAAAAATAAAGGTGATAGGTAGATAAGACAAAAACTATATATAGAAAAGGATCAATTTTTTTTTTAAATGTGCTGGTTTTGGGTGCACAGCACAGCGGTTAGACAACCATATATTTTGCGTAGCGTTCCCCTCCAGGTTTCCATGCCCTAGCTGGCACCACACGTGGTTATCACAGTACTACTGGTTGTATCCCCCACGCTTTATTTACAACCCGGGACTGCTCTGCAGCTACCAATCCCTACTTCTCAATCCCTTCGCCCCTTCGCCCCTCTCGCCCGGGGCCCACCCTCCCTGCCCCACCGGCAACCACCAGCTCTCTGTGTCTGTGAGGCTGCTTCCGCTTGTTTGTTTGTGTTGTTCTTCAGATTCCACGTGTAATCAGTTGTCTTCCTCCGACTGACTGATTTCACTGAGCATAACACCCTCTAGGTGAAAAGGACCAAGTCTCTACCCACAGATTCACCTCTATGCCTCCTAATTGTAAAGTAACACGGAGGGAAAGAAGGAATTTTTATGAAGGTGCTATCAGACTTTCAGGTAAAAACAGCACACTGAAAATCACATTTAATTTTTCTTTCTCCTGGAGGAAATTCTGCTGTAAGTGAAGAGAAAGATTTAAAGGTATACATTCATAAAAACAGAGAAGAAAAAATTATGACAGCAACAAAACGTTGCCTGCTGCGGAACAGATGGGTCAGCGATAACACCACCGAATTCTCAGAGGTTCGAGCCTGACGGCACCTCTGAAACTGCAGGAGGGAGAGGGCGCCATGGGAACCAGGGTTAAGATGCTGTTGCAGAACCAGATCCCTGCCACATTCTAAGCTACCTTAGTCCCTTGGTCCACATAAAACTGAAGACTCGTTCTTTTAGAGAAGATCAAGTAGATGGTGCTTTGAAGGGCACGCCGGATGCCGCTGCAGGGTGGCCGATTAAGTGAATTATGCACACTGAGTGCTAGACTCTTCAGCCCTTCTTCCCAACTTGGCTCCTAGGAGACTGGCAGGCAGAAAGCCTTTACTAGACAGGAGAGTGAAAGACAATTTTTGGAAGAATTAAGCAATTCAAAAAGGACATACTGACAGAGAATTCCAGCTGCTCTCAGTGACAGGCTAACTGGGACTCCTTCCTGTCCTGGGCCTCATGGATAAAAGAACTGACAGACCTGGCTGCTGTGGCTCAGTGGACTGAGTGCTGGCCTGTGAACCGAAGGGTCACCGGTTCAATTCCCAGTCACAGCACATGCCTGGGTTACAGGCCAGGTCCCTGGCAGGGGGCTCACAAGAGGCAAGCACATACTGATGTTTCTGTTTCTCCCTCTCTTCACCCCCTTCCTCTAAAAATAAATAGAAAAAAATCCAGAGCTGAAGAGAGCATCCAGGTAGAACACAGACTTTCCCGACAGACATCCACAACACCGTTTCCAGGGCCTGCTTGAGATAATGCTACTGGTTACATTTCCCAGTGTCGGCAAGGATACCGTTCGGCCCAAGGGCCCAAGAGCCGGCCAGAGGAGGAGGGCGGGCTGTAAAACAGGATTCTCCAGCTGCCCTCCTCCTAAGCAAACAGATGGGGAATTTTCGCAGAGAACCAAATGGAAATCCTAGAACTGAACAGTGCAATACCCGACATGGAAGCTATGCTGCACTGAGCAGAAGGCTGGAGTGTACAGAAGAACCAGTGGACTCGGGGACAGACCAACGGAAGCCGTCCGATCCGAAGGCCAGGAAGAGCGAGAAGAGCAGCCCCGGTGACCGGGCGAGCAGTACCCAACGGTGCAACACACTCCATAACTGGAGTTATGAAAGGCAAGAAGAGAGATAACTGGGCAGGAAAAAATTTAAAGAGATAACGGCAAAACTTTTCCAAATTTGGGGGAACTGTCACTTTACAGACCCAAGAAGCCCAATGAACCCTAAGCCAGATAAATACAAGCAAAACCCTCAGGTACACAGTAACCCAGCTACTGAAAACCAACAGTGAAGAGTGTTTGTAAAGGGGCTTACGAGCTATCAGCCCATCCTAACGCGCACGTGCCCTTTACCGATTCGAACCAACAGTAACAACGAACACACAGTTTAAGGTACCAAGATAAACTTTAACGCTGGATATTTGATGTTAAATATTCTTGTTAACTGTTTAATGTACAGTAGTTACTTTTTTGTAGGTTTGTTTTTTAAAAGACATATTTTAAAGACATATATTTAAAAATGAAATACATGTCAAGATCTGTTTCAAAATAATACAGAGTGGGGGTGCAGACGAAACAACGCTGACCACAGAGTGGTAATTACTGACACAGGGTGACGGGCACACAGAGACTCACTGCGTTGTTCTGTTTGTTTCTGTAATATGAAAAACTTCCCACAAAAAGCTTTTAGAAAGCAGGGCAAAAGGAGAAAGAGATGGAAAGAGGGGGGAAAAAAGGGTACAGGAGTGTGAACGCCCAACTAGCAAGACTCCCAGTGCACGAGAGAAATAAAGGGAGACCTACAAAGAGGTGTTGAAAGGATCCCCGGAACGGAAGGCCACCAGCTCCCACCCTGAAGGAGCCCACTGAGCACCCGGCGGAGCAAGTGACGAGACTCGCACGGAAGCACCCTGCCAGGAGGCCTCCGCACCCCTGGGCGACAACGGGAGGGCCGGCGGTACCAGCTTTCACTCAGGGAGAGCACCACACAGAAAAAATGGCTCAGACTAGAAGAAAAATAATTTCTAACTTAGAATATTACATGGAAACCATGAAATGAGTATGAAGATAAAGAAGACATTTTAGAACACGTGAAGTCTCAAAAACTTGATTACCTGCACACCTATTCTCAGGAAGCAACGGGAGGGTGTTTTTCGTCAAGACGAGGGAGTAAACCAAGGAGGAAAGACACAGCTGGAGACTGAGCCTGGAAGAGGTGCGGGGACGGACCCCCAGAGAGGTGGCGAAGGGAGAGCCCGGGACGACAGCTGCTCCAGGAAATCAGTGCAGACGGGAGCAGGTCAAGGGGCCACGGAGGAGGTGCCAAGAAAGGACAACTGACGGACACTTCAGAGGGTCTGACCGCAATGGAATCTGGACTTAATTATAGCTAAAAACACAGAAAATTAGGCAAAGAGAGGCAGGTATTAACTAGTAAATATTCAATTACTCACAAAAAGTTTCACAAAGGAAAATAATCATACTTCACTACGTACAGCTCAGCTCTTAAGAGTATATAGTCATAACAATATAACCATCGAACGCCGATTCAGGCGGATTCTAAGCAGCTGCATCAGGAAAGAGGGTAGGACACAGCCGTGCGAACGGTGGCCGTGAGCAGGGAGATGCAGAGGAACACCCAAGACGGCAAAACACAAGCACGGGATTTAGAGAGAGAGGTGGTATCAAACATACCAACCGAAGGCGGCGAGAGGCCGACCGTGTGGGGGGGAGAGAGGTGGGACTGGGTTTTCCTTAAGTATACAACCAGCCGACTCTTTACCTGTTCTCATAGCCCTGGTAAAACTAAAACTCGAGAGCCAGGGGCTATGAATGTCCTCCTGAGAGTTCACAGCCTGGGCAGGGGAGGCGAGGGATTAAGGAGCACCAGTGGGCCGTCAGGACACAGCCACGGAGAAGCGCTGTGCCACCCAGGGGACGCCATCAGTGACGCCGCAGCGACTGTGCACGCTGCCAGGTGGCACTCGACTCTTCAGGGGATCACCTCAAAAATTACGTCTGAGCGCCGTGCTGTCAGATGACACCCAACAGCAACTAACAGTAACACAGCCCGTGGGAAAGGAGGCGGACGGCTGCGCGAAGACCGGACGAACGCAGGCTGGCCGTCAGTCCACCGTCTCTCGTGTGGACACTGACTCGAAGGGGCAGCCACCCAACAGGCGGACGTGCACTTAGGAAAAGTTTCTAAGCAACTAGCACAGTTAGAATGAAAAAAGAAAAAAAATGAGAATATTGGAGTCAGAGGAAACTCTAAATTTAGAGATAATTCAAAAAAGGGTTCTGTTTCATTTACACAGAAGTAATCAATTCCCTCTTTTAAGAAATATAGCTGTATGATATAAAGTCAAAAGGAGCTCCCGATGGGGCAAGCTAAGCTTTACTTCGTGTAACATTTACGACTTGCATTCACAAAACCTGTTCTCACCACACGGGCATGGGAGCAGCGCCTTTCCACCCTGTCAGTGGCGTCTGCAACAGACCGGAAGCCAGGAAGCAGCCCAACGGGCACCCGAATGCAACGTGTCTGTTCCATTCCAGCTCCGACAGGGAGTCTGACGTCCTTGCCCTTACACACTGATGTGGAATTAGCCAAAACACACAGCGCATTCAGAATTTCATTTCCTCAACCCTGGATATTTTCCCTCCACGAGCTCTTACACATTATATCCAAATACAATGTCTAAATGCCAATCGATCTCGATCAGGCTTCATCTGGGTCTAACGTCTGATTCTTTTCGTTCACACAAGACAGCGGCCGAACGGGAGCCGAAGTCGGAAGTGACCCACCACCACCCTGTGCTCGACGCCGGCGTCAGCTTCCATCAGCCGACACGAGACAGGGCTGCTCACGGGAAAAAGGGCTCTCTGAGTTTTTGCTGATCTTCACCTCTGGGAAATGCCAGTTAAAGCCGTAATTACAACAACCCTTAAAGAAGGGAACCCGTGAGCCAGCAGTTGGCTACAGACGGAAAATTTTTCCTAGAGAAGCTGAGATGCTTTATTACATTTCACTTTGATGGCAAATGTTTAAGTTTGCTTTTTATAATGGCAGGTCTGTAAAAACAAAAACTTTTAAGGGAGGAATTTGGACCATAAGATTCAATGTCTATCATTAAGGTTTCTACTCGAGATGTTCGCTTCATTGAATATGAAATGGAAATACAAAAAGGAAATCAAAAGGATATTCATTTATTTACTGTTTCTTTTGTTTTTAAAGATTTTACTTATTTATTTTTAGAGAAAGGGGAAGGGAAGGAGAGAGGGAGAGAAACATCAATGTGTGGTTGCCTCTTGCGTGCCCCCTACTGGGGACCTGGCCTGCATCCCAGGCACATACCCTGACTGGGAATTGAACCAGCAATCCTTTGGTTTGCAGGCCAGCACTCAATCCACTGAGCCACACCAGCTACGGCCGTTTCTTTTATTAAGAGCAGAAAATTTGCCCTGGTTTCTGCGACCCGAATTCCCTTTCCCATTCCTGAAGTAAAGCGCTCCAGCACTCCTGCTGCCTGTCCTCAAATACTGGGACTGAGGCTCTCCGGCCACCAGGAGGCCCCACTCCAGTAAAAGGGAGCAGATGCAGATCTGGGTCAGTGACTTCCTTCTGGGTCCGGTGCTGGAAAAGCCCCTCAACGCCTTACTCCAGTCCTAGTGACGGCCAATTCCTGCTGCACGGCGACTGTATTCTTCTGGCCTGAACCACACGAGACTGCAACTCCGCATCTGCCCGCTAGACCACCGCAGCCTTCACTGAAAGGAGGCCGTCACCCCCCGCGGCAGCAAGGCACTCCACAGCCCGGCTGTCAAACCACCGCGAAACGCGGTTTTTAACCCCCAGCAACGTGACTGCGGGCGGCTCCCCACCAGCACTCGAACCTCACACTGCATTTCCGGGACAGTGAGCCACGGAACCCCACCTGTCTCCACGGGAAGGTGAAGGGTTGGTGCTTTTCTTTAGTCGTTTGAAAACGCACTTCATAGTCCCACTCAGACTGCCTTCCTGTGTCTGCAGACGGTCCCTCCCAGCGCCGCCGCTTTCAGCCGGCCCGAGAGACAGCGGGGCAGGATGGCAGCCACCACAGGCTCAGACAATTGATAAAAAATCCCAATATACAGCCTTAAAATAGAATGTGGACCTAAATACACAGAAGCACCCCCCCAAGGTTTGCAACAAAAATTAGTAGGGATGGAGTTAATGGTTCTGGTGGAGTGGGGGACCCGAGAGCCCCATCGGTGCTTGCGAGGCGGCAGAACTCAGAGCACCACAGCCACCCTGCAGGAGCTCCGGCGCCGGCCGACCGACATCTAACGAACCCGTGGGCCTCCCTCGGCCGCCGAAGGATGGCGTGGCAGCAATCAACCAAAAACAAGAACCACAGGCCCCGCCCCTCCCCCCACTGGATTTGAGCGGTCTTCCTTTTCCACAGTGGTAAACGTTCTAGATACACCTTGTAGACCGCAAAGTACTGCAAAGGAAGCGCCCAGAGACACTGTATCTCAAGATACTGTAAATGACACCGATGTCTCAGGTTTCCGTCCACCTGAAGTAAGTTGTGCCACCGCCACCCCTCCCACCCCCCCACCCCCCGACTTCCAGGGCTCCAGTCCGTGTTAACACCCTTCAGGAGCTCCCTGCTCTGTCCTCATTCTGAAAAATACAGAACTTTCACGGTTAAGAGGCTCTCGGGGACCTGACCAAGTTCTGAGCGCCTCGAAGATTCTGCCGCACGCACCACGGACACGCGCTAAGGGGGGCACTCGAACCCGGCCGTGCGTCCGCAGGCCAGCTCCACGTGGGCCTCTGCTGAGGCCTGTTTCCGCGTAAGTGACGTTCGAGTTACTATGTACGTTTTAGGGAGAAAAAGTCTGTAAGAAAGACTTAAGAAGTTTCTAGATGTCTGAGTAAAAGAACGAATAACTTTCTACGTCAGTGCATGACTTAAAGAAACACATAAAGCACTTCCCCACAGAATCATTGTAAATCCAAGTCCACGACCAAATCGAACACGTTTCATACGTAAACACCGTCACACCGGCGAGATGCCAGCTCGCCCCGGGAGCGGGCGGACGCTCACCTGCAGGTTGTTCAGAGGCTCCATCTTCATGACGGGGCCCAGGGTGTTGAGGGGCAGGGAGACGTCAATGCTCTGGTTCGGCATCAGGGGCGTGTGGATGGCCAGAGGGGTGCTGGGGATGACGCCGAAGCTGCAAGAGAGGACGGCCGGGTTCTGCAGGTTAATCAGGAGGCAGCGGGCTGCCCGCACGGAAGCACTGCGGGGCTCCGGCGGCTTTTACCCCACTCGAAGGAAACACAACTTTGTGCTAATATTAAACGAAGCAACAGAAGGACCTAAGGTGCTCCACTGTGATTACCTGTAACAGTGCTGACAACACAACTTCTGTTGTCCATTAAACAAATCTGAGGAAGGAGAAATAAGCACAGAATCACTTCGCTAGTGCTCTGATTCTAGAAGTTTCTTATGTTTATCACACCAGGAGGGACAGACAGGGTACGTATCTTAATACTCTCAGTACAGCCAAAAGTGACTGATCGGCTTCAACATTCCAAATGACCAGGACGGGCTGCAGGCCCCAGTCTGGTCCCTCGCTAGGCCTGGGGCAGACTGTGAGTACAGTGCCCATCAGTCTGACCGCTCAGCAAGGACCGTCTAACGACACAAGAATAGCGAGGGTTTCTGGTCAGGATGGCGGCACAGACAGACATGGCTCGCCTCTTCACACAACCACATCAAAGCCACAACTAGCCTTGGCCGATGAGGCTCAGTGGACTGGGTGTGGGTCTGCGAACCAGGGGGTTGCCGGTTCGATTCCTGGTCGGGGCACAGGCCTGAGTTGTGGACCAGGTTCCCAGTGGGGGTCTCACTTGAGAGGCAACCACACATGATGTTTCCGTCCCTCTCTTCCTCCCTAAAAATAAATAAATAACCCTAACCCTCTCTAAAAATAAATAAATAAAACCTTTAGAAAAAAATTATAACTGAAAAATAGAACCACCCTCACTCAGAACCATCAGAAACTGAGCTGAATGGAAGTCTGACGACTACAGAATTAAAGAAACCACATCCACCCAGACTGGTAGGAGGGGCAGAGACAGGGAATGGGCTAGTCTCTCACCATGTGTGGCAGGTAAAAATTCAGGAGGGATATCTCGGGAGCGAGGAGTCCCAGCCTCATACCAGCCCCCCAGCCCAGGGTTCCCATGCCAGGGAGATAAGCCCCTACAACCTCTGACTTCAAAAACCAGTGGGGATTGAGTGGGTGGAAGAAACTTCCGGAGCCTCAAGCGGTTCCTCTTAAAGAACCCACCTACTCAGCCATGCAGACTCCCCCCGTCGGGGCTCCAGCACTGGGGCACGGCTTGAAAGGCACCGGTGGTGCACAGGGAGAGGCTGCGGGGTCTGGCAGCAAGGCGGGCAGAGGCCACTGCCCCTGTGCTAAGCGCCCCCCAGGGCTGCAAGGTGATGCCATCAACCTGGCCGACACTGTTTGACCCCCCTAGGAGATGTAGTCATATCTTACATTACAGAAACTTAAGAATAAATTTCAGGGATGGAGCAGGAAGGAGAAGCAGATCTACAGGTGTAAAAAATACGCAAATGAATGCAAATTAAGAGTTTATATAGGTAGTATCTCTTTCAAGAGTCATAGACGGCAGAAGAAACATTCTCCTTTTCCTAGAAAAACTACACTTCAGGGCACCAAAGTGTAATGATGAAACAATCCCACAAACACACGTCGCTCGTTCTGACCCAACATCCGCAAGCGAGAACCATTCTGCTCTTCTGATCCTGCTCTTCTGATCCTGCTCTCCTGATCCTGCTCTCCTGGCCGACGAGCTCCAGCAGGAGTCACTGCTGGCACAGAGACTGGGCAGCGGCTTGGTGCCGAATCTTCCCATTGCTCCCCTTGGAAGGGATGCAAAGGAAACAAAGGAGGGAAAAGCTCCCTATAAATCAACAGCCCTCCTCCTGCACAACCACAAGTCAGAGAAAACCTGCAGGCTCCATGCGACACTGAGGTGCGGCTGCAGCCGCGGGACCAGCAGGGCGGCGAGAGGAGCTCTGCAGGTGCGGCTGGGGGCCCCAGGGTTCCTGGGGACACTGGGGGCGGCAGCCCAGAGACCGACAGTGAATCTCCACTCTCAGAAGGGAAGCCCATTCCTCATGCAAAGCGCTGTGAGCAGGACTGAGACGGGACAGGGGACAACACAGAGGTGATGCGAGGAAAGAAGGTGGAAAGTCCCTGGGGGGCCTGGAGGTGACAGCAGCTCAGAAAGCGCCACCTCCCAAAGGGGAAGCACACGCCCCGGAGGCAGGGCTGTGCCTCTCCCACAAGCACTCTCCGGGGGGCCCACAAGATCGTCAGCATCGGGGATGCCTCAGGAACTCTGGGCAGCCGGGCAACACAATCAAATCACTTCCATGGAGGGCAAGGATCGGGCTGGCAGCTGACTTTTCCACGAGAACATCCCATGACAAAAGAGGCTGGAGTACAAAGCGAGTGTGAGTGAGTCCAGGATTTTCACACAGAAAGGTACAGCTGTGGACCCGCGGGGATGCCAGGGTTACTGCCACCTGGCCCTGTGCGGGCCGGTCCTCAAACCCCTTCTGAGCACCTGGTAGAAGACACCCCTGTGATGACAGTGGGAAGGAACTACAAAAGGACTGGAAATAGGCAAAAAATGCAAGACAAATGAAAGGTTCAAGAACAAAATGTAGAAATGAAACAATTTACAACAAGGAGAGAAAGAGGGGGCAGGTGGGCCCCCTCCGCCGGTGATGGGACCCCCATCACCGGAGGTCAAAGACGACAAAGCAGGCACAGAAGTGAGAGCACACTCAGGAGCGCCATGAAGAGGTAAATGCAGAGACAGACGGTGCTGGTAACACTAGGTAACAGGGGAGAAGAGAAGATACACATTACATCGGGAAACCGACAGACTGTCTACTCAAAGCAGGGACTGTGAGAATTTCATGAAGGAAAAACTGTAACTGTCCGAACAAACAAACAATACAAACTTTTCCAAGTGCTAAAAACACAACAGAAAGCAAAGACTAACACACGGAGGTGTGAAGGGGGTCGCGCAGGCTGCCTTAACCACAAAGCGTCTCCCCGACGGCTCTGGCCTGTCACGTGGCAGCTCCCTTCAAAGTGGCTGGAAATTTCACTGGTGACAGAAGAAAACACAGATTTTCTAGATACTTCAGGGATTTCTAACGTGCCAAACTTTCAAATCCAGTTATTTTCAAATGATTACCGATAAATACGACAGTCACCAATGTAAGTTGTTACTGACAAACCTTTTTAAATCTGTTTCAGGGTCCCGTGACTACTTTGCTAGAACGAGTTGGAGTTAGCTCGTACCCACGAACAGAAGAACCTGCCGTCAAAGTCTACGAGTCAGAAGTCTCGATGAGTGACAGCCAGTGACGTCTCGGAACTACAGGACGCCAACGCCTCGCTTCCTCCAGGTCCCTCACTGAAGCAGAGAGCTCGCGGCCAAAAGCAGGCTGGCAGCCTCCACTCGCTCCCTCAGCCCGCCAGGTGCACTGGCCGGCTTCTATGCTCATGCCATCAACCAGAGGCTGTTCATTCTTCCCACCAAAACGAGAGCGCCGGACACACATTTGTTTTTGACTCGTCCAGTCTCGGTGCCTCAGAATGTCTGGCACACAGATGCTGAACAATTACTTGTTGAATGAGTAAACAGACTGCAATTTAAGAAAGTTTGAAATGAACCGTTTCAGTAAAAACACTCTGGCCCTAGGACCTTTTAAGAAGGCATCAAGTTAAGGTCTCCCCATTCCACCGGAGTGAGCCCCCCAGGCTGCAGCCGACAACGGACGGGGCGCGCGGGAGCTGGCACCCCCCCGCTGCTGACGGGACGCTCTCTGGTCGGGCACACGGCACACGGCGAGGTCTCGGACCTGGCCGGGGACCCAGCTTCTCACCTGTTCTTGTTGAACTGGATAGCGAAGTCGGTCATGTGCTGCAGCGCTTTGTTGGTGAAGCTCATCTCCATGTAGATGTGCCCCTGGCGGTGGGTGAACGTCCCGGAGATCTCCAGGCCTTTGGCCTTCACCGCGGGCAGCCACACCTGGAACGCAGCGCAGAGCCCGATGGAACCAGACAAGGCGCACCGCGATGCCCGTTGTTTGTGAATAAAGATGAAATTACAATTTCAGTTCCTTAAGGCAATTATGGTGATTCTGTTAGCAGCTTTGGTGAAAGGCTTAAAAGGGAAGAAACTGAATTTACTAATGAAAATGCAGGCCTGTAGTCTTTGAGGGCTTTTTTACCAATGTAAAACTATAGTCAATAATCTCCTCAAGGGCAAGGGCTATGTCTTAGGTATACTTTTAACTCTCCCTACCGTTTCCACGAAATGGTGAATAAGCAGCACTCGGTGTTGCTTAAATAGTCTCACTACCCACTTTGTCTACACAACTCACCCTTCACCCACCCGGCCCCGAAGCACAGCAAACCCGCTGCAGTTCGCCCCTCGGAACCCCTTGTGAGCACCACCGCCGGCAGGGCTGGGGCTGACACAGCGCCGGGCCCTGACCTGGACGCTGCGCCGCCTGGGGCGGGCACCCCCGAGTCCTCGTGCGGCACCCCCGGAAAGGGGCACGGAGGGAGCGAGAGTGAGAATGCCCCTTCTCTAGCCGCACCTCCTCTCGCTTCTGCACTGAGCGTCAGATTTACACTCGACCGACTTCAGCGCTGACAGACTGGACAGTGTTTCTCAACACGAGAACAAAATGCGAACCCTCGGTTCGGTACTGCCCGTCCTGAGTCTCACCGTAAAAACGGCTAACAGAGATGGCGCAGCGCTTCCTACCGCTGTGCTGGAGGACACCTTTGGTCTGCCTCGGAACCCTCCCCCCCCAACGAGGGGTCAGACCTCGAGTCTGTGATCGGTGAAAGCACCACACACGCACAAGAGGCTAAGTAATCTGGGTCCCGCCCGTGGAGAAAGAGCTGCCCCTACTCACAGCCTTCGGAGCCACGTGTCCACCGGGCGCCATGCCCATCCCCGTGGAGAGCTCGAACAGGTCGTTCAGGCCGCTGCTGACCACGGCGGGGGTGGGGGAGGGCGCGAAGGCCGCGGGCACCGAGGAGGGGATGAAGGACTGTCCCACCTGCGGGAAGAGTGGGGTGGGGGAGTCAGGGGGAAGAGATGAACAGTCCCCAGAATAGGTACACATATTTCAGAAATACTGATAAACCAATGAGAACACACCATAAGTACACTCCTGTAGGCACTGAATTAGTGTATTTGTCCTTTTAATCATCATTGACACTAAAATACCTACGCACTACGTCCAAGTTCTATCAAGAGAGTAATCAGTAGGATTAGGAACACAGTGATCCAAGGTGTTTAATTTGTTTCCAATTTTAGCTTCCATGATTCTGTGCAAAAGGCCTGCGAGCACCCGAGGACCGGAAGTGCGTGTCCACGGCCCGAGGAGAGGCCTCCCCAGCAGCAGCCCCTCCCCCCTCAGCCCAGGCCCTCTCCCGTCTGGGCGTGAACACCTCGCAGGAAACTCTCCTGGGGAGAGGGACAGCACCCCCCCACCCCGGACTCACTCACAAGGGGAGTCTCACTCTGGGTCCAGCCACTGGCTCTGCAAGTTTTCTAGGTGACGCCCGAGAACACAAGCGTCCTCCAGTCACGATGGGAGGTTCCCTTCAGCTCGTCAGTGTCAGGAAAACTAAGCTCGCTGTGCACACCCGAGCGCCAGTCCCTACAGATGCCCCTGCACCGCACGTGGTGCGGGACCCCGGAGGTTCCGAGCAGCCCCACGCTGCTCTCTACTCTCCATCACTGCTCTAGCCGTGTCTGGTGGGCAGCGCCGCAGGCGGCAGCGGCGGCTAGTCTGAGAGTGTGCGCACAGGAGAGGCATCAAACAGGGCGGCGCATCCCGTGGGGAAGAAAACGGATGGCACTTACTGCCGGACTTCCTCCAATGCCCCCGCCAAGGTCACTGCCAAGCTGAAAGAGAGAAAGGAGAGAGAGGAGAGAGAGATAGAGTTCATTTAACTAAGTACTGGGTGCCCACACAGAATCTGTAAATTGCTCTACCAAGTTGCTGGGAATGCATGCTATTCAACTTGTCTCCCAAAGCTGAAAGAAATCCTAGCCTGCAAAGAAACGTTTCCTACGGGAACCGAGTAGTGGCAGTGATGGTGTGTGGGCGTTTCGAGAGAACCTGGAGCGAAGGTGGAGCCGGGACACCTCAGGGATGCTTCAATCCGATCTTTCCACTGGGGTGCACAGGCACAAACCCAAACAGAATTTATAATTTTTCATATTCCAAGAAGCTCTACCTTCAAGCTGTTGTATGTTGCATATGTTTTATTTCTCTAAAAGAAAATGTAAGGGAGAAAAAAGAAAAGCAAAGAAAACTAAAATGCACTTTGACCTACAAAATCTGCTGTCCCACTGAGAAGGAGGGAACCAAACCAGCATTGAGTTACAATTTTAAGCTTCAAAAGTTACAGTAGAATGAGAGTGATTTTCAGAGTTTAGAACTCTCCTAAGAAAGCACACAGCTGGGACAGGAAGACATCCTACCTGGGGGGTTGGGGGAGGTGGGGGAAGGCGGGCGATGCTTTAAATCTCTTTCGCAGTCCACACTACCGAGGAGAAATACTGTGATTTGTTTGGAGCAGATCACTTTAAAGGACGCTAACTACTGGAGAACCGGCCTAGTCTAGGATGAGCCAGGTGACGGGAGAGGAGCTCTGCAGGCTGCGCCTTTGCTCCCCCTAGGGCTCTTCATGCGCCACGCGCCCTGAAGGTCAGTCTCCTGAAGTCAGTCTTCCCGGAGAAAAGCACCCCAGGAGAACTGGAGCTGAAACTAGCCGGCCGTGAGGAAGTGGGAAACACACACACACACACACACACACACACACACACAATTGATGGTGCTGTTTAAAAAGCAAAAAAACACCCCTTTTTGCTATAGTTTCAACTCTGCTTCCTCCTTAGTTCTCAACATGCATCTAAAATTCCTCTTCTAACCACCAAATTCTTGTATCTGCTGACAAAACAGCGTCCCCTCTGCTGTCTGTCCCTTAGCGGTGGACACTTGGACGTCTTTGTGCTGTGGTCATGCTGAAAACAAAACTGTGCTCTTCAGGGTTTGGGGAAGAGGGCTTATCTTCTCAGTGAACAGACACAGAAAACGAGGAGGCCAGAACCTAACAATAACCTACACTGAAAAATACTAAGACCTGACAAAATCCTGTTTCCACCACGACAGGAAACCACCCCAGGCAGGTGCTTCTAACTGGCATTAATAAGCGTGTTCTGCACTACGCCACAGAGTCCGCCAAACCTCTCCAGAAGCTGGCTCCTGGAGACTCCTTCACGGTTAGACCTGGGACAAAAATCACATGCATACACAAATAAAAGGGTCATCACAAATAACAATGTGAGTAACTGGAAGAGTGTAAAGGCAAAACAAGGAATCACACACCTGCTCTCTCCCTGGCTCTACGACCACGGCACACACCTACAACGCGCTGTCTCGAAAGCACGAACCACCCCCCCCCCCACACGAGCGCTGACACAGTGCTTCCCGGGGCACAGGGCACTACTGGAAACGCAATGAGGGGCGCACATGCATGAATAAAGCCCAGGCTCTGCCCACGGGCTGGAGAAACCAAACACAAATGCAAGGCCATGCAGAATATACTACAGCAAAGGAGGAGGGCTGCGAAGGGACGAGCCTCCGTCTGGCTCAAGGTAATGAACGGACGCTTCAAAAAGGCGGCAGCATGGGATTACAAAAAGCAAAAATGGGGTTATTTCTCAAGTAGCATGAACAAAGGCTAAAAAAAAAAAATTCCCACAAATAGCCCTGGCTGATGTAGCTCAGTGGAATGAGTGCTGGCCTGTGAATCAAAGGGTCACTGGTTCTGTTCCCAGTCAGGGCACATGCCTGGGTTGCGGGCCAGGTCTCCAGTTGGGGGCACATGAGAGGCAACCACACATTGATGTTTCTTTCCCTCTCTTTCTTTCTCCCTTCCCCTCTGTTTAAAAATAAATAAAATCTTAAAAAAAAAAAGAAAAAACAAAACAAGTAAAAGCACAATCAAGGAGGAGTGTAGTTCAATTAAACCGGAGCACAGGATTGCTGTGTGGAGGGGTGGGGGGAGGGAAAGTCGTAGCAAATGAGGTTGCAAAGGCAGGCTGGTTATGGGATGTCTTCAGTTTTTAATTTTTCCTTCACACAAACCCGGATGTGTCTTAGATTAAAATTCAAGCTTTCTAAGAGTACTAATACCTACTTCAGTTGTGTTTCACTAACTATGGTTTTCAACTTTATATACACAACACAACCAAACACCTGTGCTTTTTTCGGGAGTGGATGGGGGGGTAGTTAGGAATTAAAAAAACAGTGACACCCAAGTCTTGCCCCAGGGACAGTGGTTGTGCTGCTCTAGGTGCCACCTGGGCATCAAAACTCTGAAAAGCTCCCAGAGTCCTCCTCATGCACAGACAAGGCTGAAAACAGTACCTTAGAGAACAAGCTATTATTCCAACTCCAGATTCGTCTGTCCAGAAGTGACTCTGGAGCTGACTCTTAAATAAAAATGAAGGGAGGCCCTGGCGGGCGTGGCTCAGCGGAAGAAGTGCCAGCCTGCGAACTGAAAGGTCACCCATTTGGGGTGTGTGCGAGGCAGCCGATCAATGCATCTCCCACATATCAATGTTTCTCTCCCTCTCTTTCTCCCCTTCCTTTCTTTCTCTCTAGAAATAAAGAAATAAAACCTTTTTTAAAAAATGAAGTTAGAACTTGAGGAGGAAGAAAGACCCTTTCTAAGGAAGAGGAGGATGCAGAATGTCTCACTGATCTGGCTTCAGGGCTTCAGGGTGGGCTCACTCCTTCCGCATGCCCACGAGCACGGCCCTCCTTTTTGGCGGGGCTGGGCCCCCCACCCAGACTGGAGAGGGGCAGAGCTGTGATCACGGGCCTGGCTGGCACTCACTGGCAAGAAAGGAAAATCACGCTGGAAGTGAAAGAGCAGTTTCTCTCAAATATGTTAAATTCAATAAAAGATCTTGAGAAAAGGCCCTCACTGGTGGTGTTGAGGCCAAAAGAAATGAAGCCCAATTATAGCCCTTATTTTCTCAGTTATCACTCTTACTATCTGTGAGAATTATGTGAACATTCTCCTGGCGGGGGAAGGTCTGAATGCACTCTCCCCCGCTACATGCCGCTCGTCCATTTAATTTAAAGCCGAGGGAGAAACTAAAAAGAAATCCTGGTACTCATTATGTTCTGTACAGCAGCTACAACTCCGCTAGAATCAGGAGCTCTGACCTTGCAAGACACGCTGTGTCCAGAGAGCAAAGGGACAGGAACACTTCAGTGTTTTCTAACTAGCGGAACTGAAGGTTCTGCAGCACTGTTCCTCCTGACCGAGAAAGAGTCTGAGGAAGGTCGTTATCCTCCCCTCTGCAAACACGACAGAGACGGCATCACTCACGGTGATGGCATGGCTGGCTGACAGAGAGATGTCAGCTAGGATTGAGAGCCAATTACCCAGCGAGTGGCTTCTCCTAATCTCCCGTGACAAGCACAATGATGCAGATATTAATCAGGGGGAAAAAGGAAAAGAAAAACTAGAAAGCTGAACAAAACCCAGGAAAATTTCATGTGACCTGAACCAGCTATTATTAACCACTTCTGTTGGTCACTGGTACCACCTGGGGTCCAACGAGGCTAATCCATTTGGCGACACTCAGTGAGGCAGTGCACGACATCAGTCCCTCTGGGGTTTGTGAGCACGCAGTGCTGCTACCCAGCGAGCCGGTGCGAGATGGGTGCAGGGGTGGGTGGGCGGGGCACGGCTTCACGCCCAACCTCAGCATCTGGATACCGTGTTTAAGGGTCTTTCAAGGCTGTGCACTTCCCACGGCCCCCGCTGCCTTGCTCAGACTCCCACGTTCTCTATGAAGGAAATACATCAACTCCGGGCCGACTAAACTGGGATAGAAGATGATGGAAGGCAAAGTGCCAATTTCAGGAAAAGAATGTTTCATGTGCTGACAACCGAGTTTCCCTGAAGATCTGCAGCTGATAACCAAGCCCAAAGTTTCTGCCAGGAGAGCAGACTTCAGCTCCCAGTCTACACCACAGCAGCCGGGGTCATTATGTGGCGCTGAGATCAACATTCACATCTGGCTGCTTCACCATGTCCGAGCGAGTGCTGAACGGGGCCCCGCGCTGAGCTACACGGCAGGTGTCCTCGCAACAACACCGCTTTGGTGTCCTTGCACTATTTTCCACATGAACGACGTATGCTGGCCGCCCCCCGTATACCGTTTGTCAGCTGCCTCCCCCACTTAGAGCAAAAGCTGTGAGGACTCATCACAACTATATTCCCAGGACACAGAATAGAGCCTGACACAGAACATTTATTGAATAAATGACTGATCTCCTATCCATATAAATAGGTCTATTGGCAACACTACTCTTAGGTAGATAACTTTGAAATGAATTATTCTACCGGAGAAAACAGACAGAAGGCCGACAAAAGTGTTCCATCAACTGGTGTGGAGCGTCATATCTGCAACGACCTTTCCGACACAATGAATAGAACCAACGCAGGGGAAAGGACACCCCTCCCAGGTCAAAGCCCTTTCTGGGGAAGAAATGTATCATCTGAGTTGTTTCAACAGCCAGTTTTCAGCAGAGGAATGCCCTGCACATTATTTATTTGCCCTGAAAGTACTGGTGCTTTCTATCACAACTCATCACCACACAGGTAGGAAGATGTGATTTCGTGGCTCTACTCTAAAGAGGGTTAAGATGCTGCAAGACAGATAATATGAACTTGCCTAGTCCCTCTTTCTATGGATAAACACCCTTACACAGTCCTCCTCCAGCTTCCACGTGCCTCCTGGTGTCACGCTCACACCCAGGACACCTGGGAGGCAAGGCACAGTGGTCTAGGGCAAACCAACCTTGTGTTTTGTATTAAACACCCAGGCAATTTCATATTCTAAGCCTTAATACATCAGTGTTTAGTCTGTTTACACTACTCACCATCAAGTAAGACGGCACTGAGAGATAATGAGCCAAACTTATTCTGCAGCTTCAAACACACCCTGCCCCGCACTGTGTGCCCCAGAGACTGGGTAGCCCAGGGAGACTGGACTCTATTTCAGGAGATGACAGTAACAAATAAACTGGAGGAATCACAGCATAGTGGAAGGCGTATGGACTCTGAAGTTCTGAAAAAGTCCTGAATTCAAATTCTAACTCTCATGACTTAACTTGCTACGCAGTCTTGAGTTCTCTGTAAAATGAGGCCCAATACCAATTACTCTGCAGGGTCATTCTGAGGATCAGAAATTATAAAAGTTCTGCCCTGACCAGTGTGTATCAGTTGGTTGGAGCGTCAGCCCATAAACCATGGGGTCATGGGTTTGATTCCCAGTCAGGGCACGTGACTGGGTTGCAGATTCAGTGTTTCTCTCTCACATCAATGTATCTCCTCTCCCTTTGTCTCTAAAATCAATGAGCACACCCTTGGGTGAGAATTAAAAAAAAAAAAAAAAAGTGGTTAGAGAAGAAACCCTAAAGAATTTACCAGGCAGAAGTGGGCCAGTTTACAAAGGTAGTTCCACAACACCACCACTTAAGCTCTGAAATCACTGCAAGGCTGTTCTAGAGGAGAAATATAAAAATGCAAAATTAGCACATACAATAGATTTTTGGATGGGCTAAAAAAACCTAAAAACTATTCCTAAAATAGTGCATGACTTAAAATGTCTGAAAGGTAAGAGCCTGTAAGAAACAGAGGTTTTGAAAAGCACGCAGCGGAGCCCGGAAAAGGCAGCTTCTCCCCCACCGCACTCCACTGCAGCTAGGCACGGCGAGAGCACAGCCCTGCCCTTCGTCAGCGTGGAGGGCACCCTGGGTAACGCTGCCTTTACGTTTCCGATACAACACGTAATCGGGATGCAAGGATTGTTTCAGTGATCCTCACAGATGCCAGAGTCATCAGCACATGGTTATCTTTAGAACGTGCACGCGCAAGTTACGTACACAGGTATCATCGGGTCACCTCACACACTACGAACCAGAAGGATTTGCACCAGGAAAAGGTCACACTACCCAGAATGAGCAGTTTCTTAGATTCAGTATCAGAGGCATCAGAAGATACATGCACAGCCTTTAACACAAAGAACAAAAAAAATCCAAGTAATGCTTTTGCAAATCTACATGTGAATAGTACACCATCATGTTCTATATACAGAATGGATATAAATTCCATCACCTGAATTCATTCCACATCACGGCAACAGTTAAGTTTATACTAAAAGGAGGAGGAAATTTATCTATAGACTTCAAGCAAGAGGACACTGCAGTCCGCCCTCATCTGCAGGAGATGCGTTCCAAGATCCCCAGGGGATGCCTGAAACCACAGAGAGTCCTGAACCCTGTGTAGGATACACTACGTTTTTTCCTATGCATACAGCCTATGATGAAATTTAATTTATAAATTAGGCACAGTAAGACATTAACAACAATACAACAGAACAATGATAAGAATATACCGTCATCTCTTTGGTAATTGAGACGGCTACTCAGTGAGTGACTAACAGGTCAGGGTGGACACACAGGACAAGGGAGTTTAAGTCTTATCTGGGTGGGGGGGCAAGAGATGTCACCCCTCCCCCCCATGCATATGGTGCACGATGTGAAGCTTATGTATTGTTTATTTCTGAAATTTTCCAGTTAATACTTCTGGACTGCAGCTGACCACGGGAAATGAAAACACCAGGGACAGGGGAGGGGGACCCACTGCATTTCCTGAATGACGAATGTAGCAGCGGTCCCGGCTCACAAAACCTCAACGCCTCCCAAGTGCAGTAATGGAAGAGGGTAAACGAGATCCGACAGGACATGAAAAGTATGACAGGGAAACAGTAAAACCATCTTTAAGACAGAGGAATAGAAAACGGGCAGGCAATAAAAAAGACAGTTTCTAATTGTGGAAAGTGAGAAGGGGCTAAAAAGGACCCTGAAGTGGAGCGACTGACCCCGACCTGGTCAGATTCAACGTCCGACCACCTGCTGTCTCACCTAAAGCAGGTCAGGACGGAAGCATGTCGGGGGCCGAGCACAGGCGAGGTCCGAGAGGCCTGTTTCTGCGGGAGGTGCCGAAGAGGCTGATCGGAATGCGGTTCTCCTGTGGGAATCACTGTCTTGGCTTGGAGATCAATTTTCAGTACCTTTACCTAACTCCATCGGAAACTTCGTATGGCTCAATGTTCTCAACCTAAGCTGCGAAACTAAAATAACTTGGGTGTCTTCTTAAAAACGACAATGACCAGGCTCTCCCAGGACTTCTGTTCAATTGCCCCAGGATCGGGCCCAAACACTAGACAGTATTTTTAAAACATGGCACTAATTATGCGGTTGGAGTCGAGAACCACGAAGCTGGAGGTGCAAGGTCAGCGGCTGCCCCGCTTCATCAGCAGCGCGCCGCTGGCCTCCTCTCCGGGCGAGACTCTGCTAGAAACAGGGACGAGGCCGCAGCCACAGGCTGGAGGCCGTGCTGACGGCCCCTCTGCGTGCAGCACGGAGCTGCAACCCGGGGCCGGGCGACCACAACTCTCCTCCTGCCGTATTTCAAATGGGGGTCTGGGTCAAACTCTACCACTCCTACCAACACTGTTCTTCCTAGGGAATAAGAGAAAGATTTTTAACAAAATAAGAGTCTCTCGCCCTCCCTCAGTTAATTTGAGGCCCTGCAGGGGCCAGGAGTGTTCACCACTGCAGGCGAGACAGGAAGGCATCTGGGTCAACCAGCAGGAACGGTGCGAAGACCAAACCGACGAGGCTCACAGCAGCCACAGGCACTCTGACCTCGCCATGCACACTGCAGCCCGGGGGCCGGGAGCCCGTGAGAGACGCAGACTCGCAGGCCCGGCCCCAGACCAACGAGACGGGGGTCTGCCGTGTGCAGGGGCTCCAGGAGGTTCTCTGCACGTTCCAGTTTGAGAAGCGCTGATCTGAGGCAAGAGTTCACTCAAGAAACGGTACCACTTATGCAGACCAAGTGAACACCTCAAGGATTGCTTTCCTCTTTACACTGGGTCATTCCACAAGAACAATGAAACATTCTGAAAGTGGCCCAGTGCACCACCGCCTGAGAAACGCGCCTTCCGCACGGCCAGACCGAGACACCCCTCCCTCGTGGTGCTCTCTTAAGAGGGACCTGGTTCAAAGGGTTTTTACTCCTTTTCACCTTAACTTCTGGGATATATTTATACAGCAGAGTAAGTTAAAGAAAACTGCGTTACAGACTTTCTGGTGCTGTAACACCAAGTGTACCATTTTAAAATCAGAAAAAGCAAACATTTAGAGTTACACAGGAACACTGCTGGGCCTACATAGTCAAGGCTGTATATTTAGACATCCAGCCCCCCCCGCACCCCCAAAAGAACATCCGTTACAGAAAAGAAGAAGAAAAAAGGCTCGTGTGTGACGCAGGCTACTACAGTCTCAGGCAGTTCCAGCAGCCTTCTCTGCAACGCAGTACTTGTGAGAATCCTGACATGTGACTGAACAGCTATGTAGAAGAAGAAAACTAACTGGTTTTAGGGGCCAGCAAGAGCTACTACAAAGCCAAAAAGTAGTAACACCCCTCTTTCCTTCCATGCTAAAGTGAGTCAAGAGAGAAACAAGGGCACAGCATCCTGGGCCAGGCAACACCGAAGCACGGGGCCTCTCCCCCTCCCTCCTTCCAGCTGGACCTGTCAGTCTGAGGTACAAGCAGCCACCAGGGAAGTTAGTGAGTAGGACTGGAAACCACGGACTTGAGAAGCATGTACCATTTAACTTGTGGTTGATACATCAACAGAAGAGAAAAGTTACTTCAGTGTTTAGAAAGGATTTCTGGAAGTCGCCATGAGTATTTCAACATCCGTCTGTCAGTCTTCCGCGTCTCTAAGGAGGCTGCATAGCAATGCAAAAGGATCACATGAGGAAGCTGCTGTTCTTATATAATCAGCAAACTACATGCACCAAGGATACGCATAGGAAGAGCAAATGCTTATATTCCCAAGAAACACCAGAGGAGCACCAGAGGCGTGCGTGCCACTGTAAGCTGGCGTCCGGAGCCTGGTCAGCGCAGACTCTGAAAGCAGCGGCTGCCCACCAGCGGACGTGCCTGCAGGGGCCGTCACAGCTGCGAGACAGACGCCACTCACGAGGCCGGAGAGCAGGGCTGCGTGTGCGGGAGAACATAAGGCTGCTCTGTCCACGGGCCAGAGAACACACATTCTCGTATCTATGGCATCTGCCTTCTGGTTTCTGGTGTTAAGAAACAAATCACGTGTCGGGCATCTTTCTCGTCTTCAGGGGGACGAACATCTTATTCGCAAGTGCCCAGCTGAAAGAGCCCCTCCCCTCCCATCTTGGATGAGCACGGAGTCCACAGGCAGCTGCGGGCCGAGACCTGTCATCTCTCTGGCCGTCTCTCCAGTCAGAAGGTCACCTGCAGCCGTTCTCATTTACCTTGCACAGCAACAAAAACCAATACTGGTCCCCACTGGTGGCACACGTGCAGACACTCTGGACTGCGGAGCCTTTTAGTATGAGAATCCTGGAAGCTAATGAAATTGGAAGTGTGGTGGGGGCGGGGGAGTGGGGGTGAAGAACCAGTTCAGCAGTGCTTCCCAGTAAGGGTAATAAAGGTACATTTTAAACACAAATAGCTGCCTCAACTCAACCTCTTTTAGAGTTAGGCCACAAGCCAATAAAATATTAAAAAGGCAAAGGTCTGAAAGCCTCGAAAGAGGATGATCTCTGTGAGGTCACTTAAGTGCCACGCAGGTCACAAGGGGAACCACAGAGGCTACCCAGAGCCACGGAGCGGGAGCAACATCGCACTCCGGAAAGGATACCGACATTACGGCTGCTGAGTGGCTAGTTCCCATCTTCTGCTCAGGGGCAGGATGGCAGAATGACCCTGACACTCGCAGACACACCCCACACTGCCCGGGCAGGACCTTAATTCTCTGCAGGTAAGGTGTCCTGTCCCTTATCAAAGGACCATGCGCATCAAGGAAGGACCTAGTTCTAAAAAGCTGAGTCGTTTCAAGTTCTTTAGCGTATCGAGAATTAAAACCACCAGGAGAAAGAAGAAAGGTGCTTACCAGGCTATCTAGTCCTCCTCCCAGGAGGTCCACTGCTCCCACCTGCATGGAGGATACCTGTGGCACATTGACTGGGGGGCCGAGGTCAAGGTTTAAAAGGTCTCCCAGAAGGTCACCTTGAGAGGGAATAACCTGAGGCTGCTCCAGGTTGGTGGCAGTGGTGGTGCCAACAGGGCTGTCACCAGCATCAGTGCTGCAGTCACACACACAAAGAAGGCAAAAAGGTCAGTTTCACCTGGGGCATAATAACAGGGCAACACGTGAATGTCAGATACGTAAAACACAGGAAAAAAAACAACCTCTTAATTGATAATAATTTGCTCATGCACATGAGGAGATACTAGCTAGTCTCGTCTGTATCAAAATACAGTCACTGAAATGAAAATAAGCGTATGCTATGTAACATCATTAGGCGGCCCATTTTAATTGTTCTCAAGCAGCTGACACGGACGACAAAGCGTCAGCACTCGGGCATCACAAATGCCTGACAGGGATGTTCCCCGAGGAACAGCAGTGACAAGCACCTCACATGTCTGCGCACGACAGGACGGAGGGGAGGCCACACAAACAGAGCCAGGTGGGGCCGACTCTGAGGGCCCTGCGGACGGTGTAACGACCGGATTTTGAAGCAGAGCACAGCGCGAGAGACTGCCCGGGAAAGACTTCCGAAACGGGGGGACGATGAGTGCACAGGCACAGAAATGCACCCCGACGCTGGGTGGTGAAGAACTCTCTCGGCAGCAGCAGAGCCTGGGGGTGGTAGCGTCTGGGGGAGGAGACGAGGAAGATGTAACTTTGAAACGGGTCTGGAGGGTTAGTTTCTGCAGCAGATGATGCGGAATCACTTTGCTTTGGTTGAACAGAGAACTAAACATAACACGGGAGGAACGCTACTCTAGCAGCTGTGTGCACAGTGGACTGAAGCTGTGAGAATGGACAAGCAGACCAGCTAAGGGTCTCTGAACTGTTACTGTCACTACACTGTGAAAACAAAAGGGAAGTGGTGCGTCCCAAGAGATATTCAACCAACCAGACAGAGGAAAACGATCTTTTCAGTAAGCAGAGCTGAGTCGGCTGGACAGCTGTGTGGGAAAAACAAGGCTGGACTCTGACACCTCAGAACATGCACAGAAACTGAAGATAATCAGACGAATGTGAACGGAACATGTAGGAGAGTATCTTGATGACTCTGGACTAGATGAGTCTCTATAAAAAGCACTAACCATTAAAGAAAAAAATCGATGGACTGGACTTGTTAAAATTACAAATGTTTCTTCTTCAAATGACACCGCTAAGAGAAAGAAAGTAGAGAAGGTATTCTCCACAGATTGGGGGAAAATGTTTGTTAACACACTCATCTGACAAATGACTTACATCCGAATTATACAGTGAAATTCTATGAATCATTTACTCATTACACAAAGAATTCCCACAAAGCAAAAGACAATTCATTTAAAAAATACGGAGAACATCGGGCACGTCAGAGAAGAGGATGCACCAGCGGTGGATGAGCCTGGCTCACCCAGAACTCACGCCGTGTGCACACGCCGGAAGGAGTGCACTTCGGTGCAATCACTTGAGGACACCGGCAGTGCCTCCTGAGCTAAACATACACCTGTTCTGTGACCTAGCAACTCCACTCCTTGGTGCACACGCAGGAGAAGTGAGTATATAAATTCACCAGGAGACATACAAGATTATTTACAGCAGCTTTATCCATAGGAGCCCCAAACCGGAAAGAACCCAGAAGCACATAAACAACAGACACAAACAAAGTGTAGCACATCCGGGCAAGGGGACACTATGTATCAGTCAGTAGGAACACAGCAACACATAACTGACAACACACCACGGACCAGCCTCGCATAAATGATGATGTATGAAAGAAGCCAGACACAGAAAAATAAAGCCAGTGTGGACTCTACTTCTATGATTTTCAAGGATAGGCAAAACTCCCCTATGATGACAGAACCAAAGCACTGCTTATCTCTGGAGGGTGGGCGTTCACGGCAAAGGGGTGTGAGGAGTCTGCTGGGTGCTGGAAGGAGCCTTCGTCTGCTCAGGGTCGTGGGTGTGTAAGTGCATACAAACATGAAAATGTACTGAGCTATACACTCAAGATTTGTGCACTATTAATACTAACATTATTATAAATATAATGTAAAAAGTGGGGGAAAACACCCCATGAAGAAGATTTCAGGGTCAGATAGTTTGACTATGAATTCTTCCAAAGAGTTAAGGAAAAAAAACCCTAAAACTGATCTTAGATAAATTTAAAGAAGAACAGCAATAGCAAATAGCAATTGAGAAAATCTGAAAGTAGTTCAGACAGCTTACTGAATATGAAGCAACCAATGTTTCTCACATAGATGTTTCTTTCTCTCTGAAAGAAATGAAAAAAGTCCTCAGGTGAGGATTTAAAAAAAAGTATTTCTGGGTGAAATGACATGAGGTCGGGGATTTAAAATACTCCGTCTTCTCCCCCCTAATTGGGTGGGGATGATAAATGAATATAATTGACAAAATAGTGATAACTCCTGAAGTTGAGGGAGTTTGTCACACCAATCTATCCGGCATTTTTTCCTAAAGTTTATGTAATTAAAATAGAAAAAAAAGAGGAAAAAGCACTATAAAAATTCCACTAGTAAACAAATGTTTTCTTAAGAAAACCTAGGTAGGTTCTGACAATACCTGACAATAGAGGACTAAGAAAGATGAAGAATCGAACTCAGAAAATAAACAAAAGCTGAGAAGTAAAAGACTAGGGATACTCCTTATAATCATAGAGGATCTGAAGGGATGATGAGAAAAATAATGTTTTCAATTTCTTAAGTAAAAAAACCCCAAAACAAAACAGATAGACAGAAGTCCAACAGACAGCTGAAGACCAGGGACTGGCAGGCGGAACCGGAACCGCCAGCCTGGGAAGAAGCTCACACGCACGCTCAGGTGGGACCAGCGGAGGAACAATACAGGGTGCGTGTGGGGCTCAGAGCAGGGGTCTAGAATAAGGACGCAGAGTGAGTGCTGGCTTCACTCATCACTAGTGGCATGATCACAGGCAAACGGCAACGTCACCAAAACAAAGGGTTCTATTTTGGGGAGGATCAAATAAAAAACATGGAGTAAACCGTGAAGCCTTGTAACAGGCCAGCGTCGCTGTGCTGAGGAGGTGAGTTCCCTAGGGGCACGCTCGGAGAAGCACAGAAGAGAAGGTTCGGCATGAGCCTTGTGACCAAACCCAGATGAATGGTCAGAGAAGAGAAGGAACAGAGAACTGCAAACATTAAAGGGAGAAAAGCAACCTCAGAAAGATAACTTAAGAGGAAAAGTGTCAAAAAAGCCACGAGGGGAAGGTATCTAAATAGGGTGCGGTGGTGGTGGAGGGGCAGATACAGCCGGAGATGAATGAGAAAGTCAAAAGGGAAGCAATTCCACACAGTCCCAGCAAGAAATACACGCAATCGCCAGGAACGGTGTTTCTCGGCATGCGAAGCTCCGTCGTCTGAGCACGGAGCCACCTGGGAGCGGTGACGGAGCACACCTGCCAGCACCTCCGAAGGGAGGGCAGGGGACACCACCGCCCCCGTGTCCCTCCGCCGGAGCAGAGAGCGGAGCGGGCCGTGAGACGCCAGAGTTGGGTGAGAAGAGGCGCAAGGTTCTAAAGAGTCTAGAAGTTAAGCACACGGTAAATCATTAGTCTGCGCGCTTTCTAAGTGGAAAGTACAAGAAAATTAACATGAAAACGTTTCCCACTGTGAACTGCATAACTGTCATCAAAGCAGTATTTTCCAAAGGTGAGACTTTTCCAAGTTAGACAAGTACTTACCATCTCACCCCCCCGCCCCCAGAGCAGAGAGAGGTCAGAAATCAATACCCACCTGACAATCCCCGCCCCCCCGCACCCCCAGGAGATGTGAAGGGGCCCAGTGGAGCAAGCCCCGTGGAGCCTCTGGAGGAGGGGAACGGGGCTGCCGGGTGCCTGCGCGCCTGCAGCATCTCACGTGTCACCCTCACGCTGCGGGGGAGCGTGAGGTGGCGTCAGCACGGCTGCAGACTCGCAGCCTGCAGCAGTGTCTCCTCCCTACTGAGACAGAATTCATTCGTTTGTACATTTGTGTTTCCCTTAAAAACACAAAACAAGAACGAATGGACAGAAGGTGGTTACCCAAAAAAGGACTAAGAAACGGCGAAGGTTCTCCCCTCGTGTTCTAGAAAGGGCCGTTTGCGTTTCCTGGTTTGTTTCGCTCTCCCCCTTCCATCTGAGAGTCTCAAGGTATCAGGACGGCTCATCTGAACGGTGCGTAAACACTGTTGCGGAGGTGAATCACAGCAGAAACCCGTGTCTACTCCACTCTCGACTCTCGAAGCACAGACTGCAAGGTGCACTTAGGGGTCAACGGTCACACCCAGCGAGTGTAAAACACTACGCGGCCCAGTCCTTACGACGCCATGCTCCGCCAGGGAAAATCATAGCGCCTGCCCTAAAGCCAAAAAGTCGACTCAACTGAAGGCTAATGAAAGATTCACGATCATTTTCCTGGGCATTGCCCTTTCCTTGTTTACCTGTACCCACGGTCTGTTTAAATGGAACCCAGAATGCTGAGTACACTGACTCGTATAGCAGTTAGCAGCACCTTCTGGCCCATCGCGGACCACTTAAACAATAATGTACGACGAGGTCTGTCCAGAGAAAGTCCGGCATCGTTAATGTAAGAGAACAGTTTGTAGGACATCGATGTGAACTGGTCCCAAGGAGAGAGGACTGGAATGCGCATGTGTGAGCAACGACAATGTCAGTGGGGCGGCAGACGCCGTTGAGTGGGCATGTGTACTGTGTGGCCGTCGCATTCTAAACGAGTGAGCAGAGCAAAGAATCGGCATCATATTCTGCACTAAGCTTGAACACTCCCCCACAGAAACGATCTGGATGATCCAGAAGGCTGCAGCTGTGGGCCACTGGTGACTGGCAGCTTCATCATGACAATGTGCTGCTCATGCATCATGTCTTGTGCAGAGACTTTTTTGTGAAACATCAAGTCACCAGACTTGGCGCCCTGAGACTTCTGGCTTTTCCTGAAACTAAAATCACCTTCGAAAGGGAGATTTCAGACCATTGGTGATATTCAGAAAAATTCAACACGATAGTTAGCTGATGGCGATTAGGAGAACTGTGTGAGGTCCCAAGGTTCCTACTCTGAAGGGGACTAACACATCCTTGTCCTAGGTACAATGTTTCTTGTATTTTTATCAATAAAAGCCTCTATTTTTCATATTATGCGGCTGGATACCTTGTGGACAGACCTCGTGTATCAGACGAAGGCATGAGGCCCTCACTAACGGCAGTGCAACTGCTCTAAACACTCTGGGACCAAACTGCACTTAGATTTCAGGTTTTTTATGATTAATGAAGAGAGGAAACTCTGAAATGATTATAAGGTACCCATTATAAGAGCTTATTAGAGTACCGTCACTCCCAAATTAAAACTGTAACATAGCTAAAAAGCAAGCGTTCCATATCATCTGAGAGCACATTCATGACACTATTTCTTACTGAGACAATTTAGTGCAATCATGTATTTAAAAAGCCCGGGTAACTGAAAAACTGTGTCTGCATAGAATCTAGGCTGCTTTTATGAAACCACCCTGCAAATACTGTTTTAGTAACAGCTGTACTGCATAAAAGCAGCTGTATCTGCCACCACCATTGATAAGCTTAACGAAAGTCAGAGTGAAGGGTAAAGACAGATAAATGTACACATAGGTTTTTTTCCCAGTTTCCTACTCTGGGAAGACTTCTAGCCTCACCTTAGTGGAGACTTAAGCACCTTTCAAACTTCTTCGGTTTAGCAGATCCTCACCCCATTTTCTAAACCATAATATTATCAACTCCCAGATGAGAACAGAGGGCCATTCACTCCCTGCGGCCTGGTGTGGCTGCTGGTGCGGGGACGGAGCCCCCTGAGCAGGGTGGCAGGTTTGCCGCCCCCTCGGCAAACCGGCTAGGAATAGAAGCCTGAGGAGGGCCAGCTCCGTCTAAGCAAAGGATCACTTCTCACCCAAACCTAGGCCAGCGGCTCACCTCCCGTGGTGTATCGGCAGGTGTTTGCGGTGGATCCCGTGACTCCCTTCCACGAAGGCGTTGGGAGGCTTGTGGTACACGGAGGCCAAGGAGCCGATGTGGCAGATGAGCTCGTCCAGCAGCGTGGGCTCAATGAGGTCCGTCTCCTCCGAGATCAGCGGCTTCTCAGACAGGACCACTTCTTTGGCTGTGACAGGGTCCGTGGAGAGAAGCCGCCAATAAATATAGCCCCTATCTCGAAGGTCGGGATTATCAGAATCCTGATGAAAAGACAAAAGCAAGAAGATTTAAATAAAAAGGAAACTTTTCTCAATACTGAAACCCGAACTGCTGGGTTTATTATCAAGGCAATGGTGTAGCGATTCAGGCACAGCTGGCTGTCAAGACTCAACCTAAGACTCAGTATAGTTTTAACACAGTCGTAACTCTACAATCTCCATGCACCGAAGAACTCAAACATAAATCATGCTGGGTTATATATAACCTTAAAGTCAAATTCAGAGGGAAGTTGAGAAAAGGAAAATAAAGCTTAATCTAGTAAAAATTGTTGAGATTGCTTTGGGACATAAAAATTTTTTTTAACTCCTATAAAATATTAGCAGGATTATTCATGAAATATATCTTATATATGTATTTCACCCATGCCTTCTTTCATTCAAATATTTATTAAGCATCCCCTAGGGAACACGGGCTAGGCCCTGGAAATGAGCAACACCAACATCACCTGGCTTTAACGAGCTCACAGGGGTTAACGGTCACGATATAGTGTGCAAGATCACTAGTATCCAAATAACACAAAAATGGTTCCAGAGAGTACATAACTAAGTCCTTTCAAAAGGGGCCACACTTGAACTTAGTCGTCTTATTTTCCTGTGGTAGTTTTAAAATAACTTTCACATGCTCATTGTTAAAAATGATGTATCAATGCTGCATCACAATTTAGAAATATATAGGGCGTCTCCCCCAACCACCCAGCCCTTCCCCATTGTAACTCCCCACCCCTCAAATGGCCGAGCAAACTGTGTGTTCTTCACCTTTCCAGACGCTCCCGCACATACACCTTAATTTATGCAAAATCAGCTTCATATTATGAATACCGCCCTGCAAGTCACTTCCCACACTGGCACACACAGCCGCAGTCTTCACAGCCTGTGGAGCATCATCGTTTACTGGTGCCCGACTGAGGGACATTCAGATTGTTGCCTCTGTCCGTCTGTCTGCGTGTGTGATCAGCGCAAAGTGTCAGTCATTACCCTGGCATCTACCTCTCGGAGCGCGTCCACATGGTGGCCTCTATTCACGCCCATGCTATTCCAGTGGTGTCGTGTGACTGAAAGCTACAGTGAGTCCCCGTTTCAGTTTCTGTACTACAACACACACATGAAACTATCTTCCTTAAACCAGGCTTCCATGCAAGTTTGTGTGTAAAGAGATGAACTGCCTCCTGGTTCGGCCACTGAAGACACACACCACTCAGCTCAGCGCCAGCAATGACCTGGGTGGTTCTGACTGAGTGGTTTTTCTGAGTCATATTATTGTTTAATTTGCACTCATGAATGCGTTTCTAGTTCAAACAAACACAAACAGTGTGTTGAGATACAGCAAGTCAATCAAGTATAAACACACAGCTCGCGTTACTCTAACAGAAATGTGTGTGTGTGTACGCATGCATTATTTATCATACAGAAATGTTCACAGCACTTAAAAAGCCAGGGTTAAAAAAAGGAAAACAGTGACAACACCCAACTTAGACGGTTCTGTTGGTTTTTTTTTGGGGGGGGGGGGTAAACTGACCCCGAGGTAGTGTTTCTTTCTAAATGGCAGGCTGAAACCTCCTCACTTAGATTTTCATTTGGAAACAAAGTTTGAACATTATAAAACATAAACAAGTTTGTATTTTGAAAAGAGCAGAATATAATTTTCTCAAAATACCAGGTCAGGAAATCAAGGCCCACTCCAGTTTTTGTTGACGCGTAAGTTAGAAGTTTAATTTTAACCCATATGTGTCAGTCCCCAAAGCCAGTCTTTTAAAACCTGCAGACTAGCTCTGCTCTCTATGACATAATTCAAGTGAGCCCTGCGCGCCACTCACCGGGGAAAATCTGGTGTCTTTATAGATTAGCAATAGTGTTAAAGGTATTAGTATAACCTTTATATTATGGTTTAACCATACACTGATCAAAATAAAATTCTTTTTACTTCAAATTTTCTTATATATCATGCACCTATTTAACCAAATGTCCAGAAAACTTGGTGGGGATTACACACAATACAGAATCACACATATCTATGAAAAAACTGAGTCCCCCACCAATTCAAAACACTGCAATTGGGCCAACCGCTGGAGACAGCACCACTGAATCAAAGGGAATGCTCAGTGCAGATCTTAGCAGACACCAACTTTACAAAAGTACAGTTCTGTGAAACACAAGTGTAGATTTCCAAGACCGACAGTCAAGGCCAGGCAAAGCCCTCCGCTGTCCCACCCCAGCCACCCCGGGGGCTGACTCGGCAGGCCTCCTGTACGGGGCCTCCAGTGCCTGCCTGTCACATGGAGGAGGCCCGGTCAAGACTTGTCACGAGAAAACAGAGCCTTTGAAGGATTTTCCTATCCCACCACTGTACATCTGGCAACTCAGAAAACCTGGTTTTTGCATCTGCTGCGCTGCCAGACCCACAGGCCCGCCTTGGGATCTCAAGAAACTGTGTTTCTAAAAATCTGAGAGGTTCCAAAACTACTTCTTACCAGGCAAGCTCTAAATAAGTAATTCTTAATTCATGATGTGCATCAGCACTTTAACACACCAGAAAAGCCACTGAAAACGTGGATTTGAGCGCCAAATCACAGAGACTCTGATTCATTATGTCAGAGGTGGGGCCCAGGAATCCGTATTTGTAATGACCAACGACGGTGACTTTTGATGGTGGCAGTCTCCAGTGCAGACAGAAGAAACTAAGGTAAAGACTTCTCTTCCGTGCGCTACACAAAAGGTAGTACTCAAGGCTGGATATTTCTGTGTATGTTTTTGCTAATTCCTCCATAGCTATCAAAGCAAAAAAGACAAATCTTTGAAATGAAGTCACAATCTGAGGGTTGGTCTTCTTTTCTCCTAACTTAATAATATTTCTAACTATACCACCATTTAAAATTAGAAGCGCGAGGATTTCACACAGACTCCACTGGATTCCCGGCACAGGTAAAGAACAGCAGTAGTAACCCTACTGCAAAGACGGGGGAACAGCTGCATGAAAAAGAAATTTGCCAGGCTGTGCCCTGAACCAGCGGACGTGGCAGAAAGAGAAGCCACCACCCAATTAAAATTAATACCATCCAGCAGCTCACACCGCCCTCAATTTAAACTGGTACTTTCCAGTCAGAAATATTAGGATCTTATTTCACAAACTTGAAAAAAGAATTCCAACTTCCAATGGAAAAGACTCACATAAATGTGCTTCTTTTATGCTAACTACTCAGATCCCATCGATTGGACAGAAAAGGCAAGCTCGGAGAAACTGCTTAATAATTATTTATAGCCAAATGTGAAATAATCATCCACAATGATCTCAGATCTGTTACGTTCACTCACACACACTGACTGACACACAACGGAACTCCAGGCTGGGCAGGCGGGCCTGGCCTGGGCATTCCCACCCTTACCTTGCGGATGAGAGACGCAGCCCAGCCCAGCGGGTTGGGGCAGAGACTCTGGAACCAGACTGTCTGGACCTGAGTCCCAGCTCCGCCCCCTTCTACTGGGCCTGTCTCCGTTTCCTCATTTATTGTATAAAATAGAACAGCGGCAATACTGAGATTGAGTGAACATCAGGTTAGCATCTAGGTCAAGTGTTACCTAGAATGCCCAACACACAGCAAATAACTCACAGTTCCCAGTTGTGAGTATGCAAATCAGAGTTTACTTTTGTATCACTTATTAATTATTGTATCATTTATGTGTAGTACTTACAAACCTACTTTTGCCCACCTCTGTAGTATGTCCTTTACTAACACTTAAGAGCCTAAGTTCAATTTTCATGGATTATAACAACTGGAATCAGTCAATTCATTTAAAAGCCATACAACAAGCTAATTTAGTGGAATATATATAAGAAGGACTGTTTTAATATTTTAACAGGATCTAAAGACTGGTGAACCCTTCCAGGTGAAACCTCCCCAAATGAATCTTCTTGGGAGTCCCATAACTTGCTACAATTTAAAATCAACCCCATGCAGGTTTCTTACCTGTGTTGCCAAACTCAAGACCTGCTGCACCAGCTCCTGTGTTTCTGATGGCTTCTTCAGGAAAAGCTTCACTATGGCAGTAAGCAGAGTAAGCTGCACCTAAGCAGACACGATTTAATAAAGTGAAAGGCAGCCCTGGCTGGTGTGGTTTGGTGGATTGAGCTCCGGACTGTGAGCCAAAGGGTAGCTGGTTCGATACCCAGTCAGGGCACATGTCTGGGTTGTGGGCCAGGTCCCCAGTGTGGGGTGCTCGAGAGGCAACCACACATTGATGTTTCTCTTTGTCTCTTTCTCCCTCCCTTCACCTCTCTAAAAATAAATAAAATTTGCCCTGGCTGGCGTAGCTCAGTGGATTGAGCGTGGGCCGCGAACCAAAGTGTCGCAGGTTCGATTCCCAGTCAGGGTACATGCCTGGGTTGCAGGCCATGGCCCCCAGCAACCACACATTGATGTTTCTCTCTCTCTTTCTCTTTCCCTTCCCTCTCTAGAAATAAAGAAATAAAATCTTAAAAAAAAATAAAATTAAATTAAAAGAAAATACAGTGAAAGACATTTCATTATTCATACCATCATTTCCGAAACAGCATTGCCCCACCTAAGAACCACTGTGGGTCCTTTCTGATTGTGGTGACGAGACCAAGATGAGAACCGAGCCAATACCAACAGCAGCGGTCAAAGGGACCCATCCACTGAAATGAAAACTCACTAGCCACTGATTCCCAAACTGCATTTTTGGCATCAAAAATTGCTCCTCTGTTTCTGGCTAGATCATCACCTGTAACTTGTAGCTCTTCAAGTACATGCTAGCAACGTGATGACCACGACGCTGGCTCCTGACCCGGCCCACGACACTTACTTCCACCCCAACGGCAGCTTCAGGGGGACGGGTGGGTCAGCACTCACACTGGGGCAGAAGCGAGACAGAGGACTCATGCCACGTCACAGCCACCTCGGAGTGGGGTGACAAACACAAAGCTGCTGGCTCATGCGTGTCCCTTGTAAAAGCCTATAAACATACTAGGGCGGACTACATACATGAACTTCAGTTTGCAGTGAGTACAAGTGGTAGAGAAAGGGCTTAATCATTTACCTGCTCCTCTGGGCTTATGGCCCTAAGGTCAGGCCCCCTCAAGTTTGGTGGCGGAGAGATGAAGACAAGAAGGAGTCTACCCTCCAGAGAATCTTTCCAAACTGAACATGTCGGCCCTCACCCCAGTCCCAGGGGAAACCACCTCTCACAGTAAGCCACTAACCATTACTACCAGGCATGGGTAACCAAGCTGGGATAACAAAATGAGAAGGTGGGAACCACGGCTCTAAGCCGGGAGCTGTCAGGGTGTGGTCCTGGAGGAGCAGCAGCAGCAGCAGCACCACCCTGAACCTCATAAGGAATCAAAATGCTCGGCCCCCCTCAGAGCCACGGAGTCAGAAGCCGAGGGGGGGGGGGCAGCAGTCTGTACTGTAACGAGCTCTCCAAGTGTTTCTGACGCTCACTGAAGTTGAGAACCACTGGAAGGTTCACTCCACCAGAAATCTGCGCAACTGAAAAAGCTTGTCCCTTTTGGGAGAAAAATGAAACATGAGGCCTGTCCAAAAAAAATTCCAGCCATTGTTTATGTAACAAGAACGGTTTGCACAACATCCATGTAACCTGGCAGCCAAGGAGAGCGGACCGGAGTGCACATGCGTGAATAATTACAACTTCCCTGAACTAGTCAGTGGGGGCGGAGACACTGTTGAGTGAGCACATGCACTGTGTGGCTATCGCATTCTAAATGACTGAGCGAGCAGAGCAATGAAACTGCATCCAATTTTGCGTGAAGCTTGAACATTCCTCCACGGAAACTATCTGGATGAGTCAGAAGGCCGCAGCCGTGGGCAACGGGCAACTGGCAGCTTCATCATAACATGCCTCATGCATCACATCTTCTACAGAGTTCTTTGGTGAAACATCAAATCACCCAAGTGACTCAGCCCCCCACAGCCCTGACTTGGCGCCCTGCAACTTCTGGCTTTTCCCAAAACTAAAATCACCTTGGAAAAGGAAGAGATTTCAGAACATTGATGAAATTCAAAAAATATGACAGGGCAGCTGATGGCCATTGGGAGAACTGTGTGAGGTCCCAAGGTGCCTACTTTGAAGGGGACTGGGGCATCATTGTCCTGTGCGTAGTGTTTCTTGTATCTTCTTCAATAAAAGCCCCTCTTTTTCCTAGCACATGGCTGGATACTTTCTGGACAGACCTTGTCTATGTCAGTTGCATGAAAATGGCTGAATCCTGACTTTCCCTAAAATCTTCCCCAAAAGCTCTGACACAGGATACAGATGAAAACGCACCTGGGTGCTCTCATCGTGAAAACCCTCCAGGAAGCTCTCCAGTAGCTCATCCGCATTGTCGATCCGTTCGGCGTATTCCCCCACAATCCAAATCATAGCTGCTCGCGCATCCGGCTCATCCAGCGAGTCCAAGTTCTCACACAGAGTAGCAATGATACTCTCGTACCTGGTGGAACAAAACGGACCAGAGTTAGTGGGGGCCACTCTGAGAACTGTACTTGATCACAGAAGTCAAATAAAATCAGAGACAAGGGACCCTCAACCTGACCACCACAATACAGAGGCTTTTCAGTCCAGGGAATGTAAAGGCTTTAAGCCAGAAGACTGCAGTGTCTTAAATTTCCCTTCAATTGTGTTTACCAACTAGAACTTAAACACTTACACAAGCTCGCTGAGCATTCTTCTCACAAGGAAAAGCTAGCCCGTGGTGTGAGACGTCACCACCTGATATTGCGACGTCTCTCTGGCGCACGGTCAGAGCACGCCCGTCTCCGATCCGACTCGGCCTTCAAGGCGGAGAACAGATCCCACTTCCCTTTTAGGAAAACGGAGTTACACAACAGCGGCACCCAGACTAGAAACGGTAATTCTGTCCCTTAACCCACATCTCTGCTTTTCATAGGGATCTTGTTGTTCAAATTTATTTTAGAGAGAGGGGAAGAGAGGGAGAAAGAGAAGGAGAGAAACATCAACGTGCAGTTCCCTCTCGCACACCCGCCCCCACCGGGGACCTGGCCTGCAACCCAGGCATGCGCCCTGACTGGGAGCCGGTCCAGTGACCCGCTGGTTCATAAGACCGCAATCAATCCACCAAGCCACACCAGCCGGGGCTGCTTTTTATAGAGATCTTTATGTTTTTGCCTCCCAAGGCACTGCCCATACTAAAGATTTGTTTCTCCAAGGAAACAAGAAATTCAAATACTCATTTTTAATTTGACAGGTCTGTAGCTTTCTCACTTCACCCTGCTGAACCCATCTCCTTGGGGAATGCAGTTACAAACATCAAAATAACATTATAGATTAGAGGCAGACAAATAAATAATACGCTTAACTGTTTGCCCTATTTCCACAGATTAAACTGGGCTTTTGATAGTTCTTTCTTAAAATTAAGCTTTGAGAACCCCTTACAAGAACCAGAAATGGACACATTCTCACCCAATCACATGGTGACACACACCTCCACCCTTACCTGAGACATTTAGAAACCCAGTGCTCCTCTCTTCTGGGCGGGGGGTGGGGGCGGGTAGCACTGTATTTTGCTGTGTATACGGCACTCCCCTGTATGAGGCGCACCCATGTTTTTGGCCCAAACTTTCAGGGGAAAAAAATCTTTTGTTTTAATTTTTTAGCTTATGTCTTTATTTATTTATTTCTATTTAGAAACAAAACTGATGATCATATTCCAGGGTATTGTTTTGCATATGGACACCACTATTGCTTTCTACAGTTAAACTTTTAATGCCTAAGCATAAATAAAAGAATTAAAAAATTTATATATGCCCTGACTGGTGTGACTCAGTGAATTGAGCGCTGGCCTGTGAACCAAAAGGTCGCCAGTTTGATTCCCAGTCAGGGCGCGTGCCTGGGTTGCAGGCCAGGTTGGGACATGTGACAGACAACTGATGACTATAGCTCTCATGCACTGAGGTTTCTAACCTCTCTTTCTCCCTCCCCCCTCTCCAAAAGTAAGTAAATACAATCTTTAAAAAAAAGTTTATATAATCCTGGCTGACGTAGCTCAGTGGATTGAGTGCGGGCTGCAAACCAAAGTGTCACAGGTTTGATTCCCAGTCAGGGCATATGCCTGGGTTGCAGGCCACGGCCCCCAGCAACAGCACATTGATGTTTCTCTCCCTCTCTTTCTCCCTCCCTTCCCTCTCTAAAAGTAAATAAATAAAACCTTAAAAAAAAAAGTTTATATAGATACAGAATTAGTGCTACCCATGTATAATGTGCATCCTTATTTTTCCCCTCAAATAATTGGCAAAAATGTGCATATTATACATAGCAAAATACAACATATTGTTCTTTTTCTAAAATACTGTTTCTAAAATTTGAAGTGTGTTTGTGTATAATGCTTAATAAACCACTTCTTTGCTAAAATACTTCTTCTAATTTTGAATCCACCACTAAAGCTAACCTACTGCAAGTCACTTCATTTAACACTGTCATTAATAACCAACCAGAAGTTTCAGTACAAAATATTTCTACACCTTTAAGGCAAAATGTGATGTAGGATGCTTACACACCTACTCTTATGTTGCTACCCCAGATGCCTTAACTGCTTGCTTTCAACATCGAATCTAAGCATTTTTGCTTCACACACCAGGAGGCCTCCATGTGGAAACCGTGCAGCATGAAAACACAGACGTCATAGCGACACACATGGGGGCAGCTATGACGCACCAGAGAGGACCCGCGTGCGGCACTGGCGATTCACTGTCGCCTGCTCTGTGATTTTCTACAAAGCACTAGGTAACAAGCAAAGAGAACTGCACAGTTATCACCTTCCTGGTTTTTACCACAGGGAGGTCAGAAAGTGTATCATCCAACCTGAGGCATTTCTGAGAGTGAAAAGGGGCGCAGTCATTAACTGTGCCTGCTAACAGGTGTAGAACAGGATTACACCTGGACAACCTGGAATAGATGGGTCTCTTATTTACTAGTAACTGCACTAGCAAAGAATTTGGTTAACTTCAAAATACACTTATCCACGGTGCACACTCAGAGCTCCAATTTTCCTGAAAGTAGTAAAGTGACCCTGGCCCCGCGTGGCTCACCTGGTGGGCGCACCGTCCCACACATCGAAAGGCTGTGGGTTTGACCCCCAGTTGGGGTGCACATGGGAAGCAACTGATGGGTGGTTCTCTCCCCCACCCCCACACCTTGTCTTTCTCTAAAATCGATGAAACCCTCAGATGAGGATGGATAGACAGATAATAATTAAAATGAAGCGGGGTGAAAAATCAGGTTTTGGTCCCCGTGCTGACGATCTTGTATGGTTCTGATGTTTCATCAGGCATCCTCTCACGACTAGCTACATCACGCAGGATGACTCTCACCTAGCCAGCGTCAGAGCGCCTTACTCAGACATCCCCTACATGAGCTGAGGAAGGGCGGCAGGAGCACGGGCACGTACTTGTTGGGGTACTTGCGGAAGATGTCCCTGATGACAACGATCGCCTCTTGGACCACATAGTTCACTTTGGTCTGGATGAGGTCGAGCAGCGTGCTCACACAGCGCTCTGCAGATTGCTGGGAGGAGGAACACAACAAATGGGAAGTCAGGTGACCTGTCCAGTAACGCAAAACCTCAGGATAAAAAAGTCTGAAACACACAAGTGCATCCACTACACTAGACAGAAAGATGAGGCGCCTAATTTCACCAGGTTACACCAGAGGCTGGGCTACCTGCTGGAGATATACAGAAGTTCTGGATATGCCCCAGGCTTTACTCACTACAAACATGCTGACAGGTGAGTGTCCGTTCACATGAAAAGGATCATCTGGTAGAGCAGGGGAATAAAAATGGGAAGAATGAGGCAGGACAGGAGGCCTTTATCTAGGTCGTGGGTTTGGGGCACATATAGGAGACAACCAATCGAAATTTCTATCACGCATGGATGTTTCTCTCTCTTTCTCCCTTCCTACCTCTCTAAAATCAATAAACATATCCTCGACTGAGGATTAAAAAATAATAAAAATAACATAGAAATCAAGGACTGATTTGCCATACCTTGTAACGCACTATGATGGGTCGCTCCAGCGCCCATGTCTACTGGTAAGATGCCACAGAAAGTACACAGCCAACACCTAGGAGATATTCTTGCCAAAAACACTAAAATCGGCCGCTACCATGCCTCCAGATTTAATTACGTGAAAAGGATGGAGGACTGAGATAAAGAACACTAAAATACAACCTGCCGGGTCCAGATGCTGACCCAGTCCCTTCAAAAAGTGGCACCGAATTAACTAAGGAAAGACTTCAGGTCATTAACCAAAAGCAACAGGTGGACCTTGTTTAGATTTTGAATTGAATGAGCCGACTACAAAAAGATCTAGACAATTAGGGAAAACTGAACAAGGAAGGGGTATGAAACTAAGAATCACTGTTTGTTGGGGGTGTGGTAATGGTATTGTGACAGTATTTTTTTGTAAAGAACCTGATCTATTAGATATGCTCATTGGGCTACTCTAGTAAGATTCTATCTGGGATTTCCATTAAAGTACAATCGCACTCCATTCCCTTAAAATTTTTTTGATCCTCACTTGATAACATATTTATTTATTTTTTAAGAGAGTGTGGAAAGGACGAAGGGAGGAGGGAGAAAGGGAGAGAGAAACATCGATCGGTTGTCTCCCGAAAGTGCCTCGAATGGGGGTCAAACCACAACCTTCTGGTGCACGAGATGATGCTCTGGCCAACCGAGCTGCCCGGCCAGGGCCCACTCCCTTTCGGAGGGGGAGGGAGAAGGAGAAGGCAAAACTGGTACAACATGCGGGTGTTTGTTCGAGATAGATAACACGTTCATGAGAGTTCGCTAATCAATTTTACTTTAGTGAATGCCTCAAATTTTCTCCAATACAATCTTTTAAATGTACTATAGTATTTTAAACCATTCCAACCAATTTAATGAATACAAAATTCCACCATGAGGATATTTATATGATGTCATATATAATTCTGTTGCACCATAAAATAAATAAATCCCGCCATCTTTTGTGTATTTTTATGTTTTATTCATTTTCGGCTAGTTAATTCCTGTACTGCTACTAAAACACCAAAATAAGTAAGAATAATTAAATATGAGTTGTGATAGATTACAAAGTGTGCAGGTCCAGGCTGCCCTAAGACTGAAGTGTCATCGGGGTCATCACTTCTGGTCTGAAAAGGGCCCCATCAGGCACTGCGGCAGAGGGGCGGGGCCAACCCCAGGCACTGCGCACGCGGGAAGTCCGGGAGCGAAGGCACGCACACGGACACAAAGCCGAGTGCCTGACAAAGACGACGTTTCCTAGCAGTAAAGACCAAGTGTTTTTCTGGTGCTGGATCTCCACACTCGTATTTCACAAAAATTACTTCCAATTATTTTAATTACCGATTAAAAACACATTTAAAACAATGTACAAACAAAATCGCCCCCCCCAACAGCAAACCGAGGTGAAATTTATGTGACTCCGCGGGCACGACGCTGAAGACGCCGCCAGGAGGGAGACAGGCAGCGCCCGGAGCAGGGGAGCCGCTGCCACGCACCAGCGAGTGACGCGAGGCCGGAAGGAGGGCCAACTGGGAAAACAACGGCTAAAGGAATGAAGGGTTAAGGTCAGGATGGGCGGGGTAGGGCAAACATGGCGGCTGAACTACAACCCGGAAGAAACGGCTGACGTCAAACCAGGGCACTGACGTCAAACCAGGGCACGAGGAGAACCACCAATGATATGTTGCTGCTTTGTTCAAAGGGGACCAATCCCCAGCCCCCACGAGGAGGGCCAACCAAGGCAAAGCCCCCCTATATTCCTTGCTGGGGCAACTTCCCTGGCCCCACCATGCGGACGCTGAACCTTGCTCGGGTGCGCAAACCCCAATAAAGCTCTATACTGCCTAACTTTGTGGCTGATTGGCATTTATTCCTCAGCGGAGCCTAAGAAAACCTTTCATTAATATCTTTAATGATAAAGGACTGAACATGATTTGGAAAAAGAGCAAAGACAACTTTAAGGTCCTATAGTGAGGGAAACAGGTTAAATAAATTATGAGACACTGAAACATTATGTCTACAAACCACTAAAAATGATGAAAAACGTTATCAGTAACATGGGAAAATATCCATGCGTGGTAAGTGGGGAAAAAAAAAAAAGCAGATTACAAAAGTAAACAGCACTCACACAAGGATCCCACTTTGTAAAACATACACCTGTGCACAGAGGCCTGCTAACCACAGATCTGAAGTCGCGCTCACGTCATCTAGGGGGGCAGAGCGGGCGCAGGAGGAAGCAGGGTGTTCTGTGTTCAATGACCGTGTCCTACTTTATGAGTTTATGTAGTAAACGCATACAGCTTTCCTGAGAGGAAAAATGTATTTTTGTTTGTTTTTAAATTAAGGGATGAGACCCAAATCTGTATCTCATTTTTTTTTTTAAAGATTTGTTTATTTGTGGAGAGAGGGACGGAAACATCGATGTGGGAGAGGAGCATCGACTGGCTGCCAAGAAGGAACCCGAGCACGTGCCCTGGCACCCTGACCGGGCAGCGGGCTGGCGACCTTTCACCCTGCAGGGCGAGGTCCCACCCACTGAGCCACACTGGTCAGGACTGTGTCTTACCTTGATCCCTAAAAACCTGAAATACTAAACATCATAGAACAGAAAACTAGGAAGTGAAGAATTCCTGGTACCAACTTATTGCCTTAATCTCTCTCAAACAAATAACATCACTTGGTTTTACTTAGAAGACTAAAAAAGGCCAGGGCTTGTTCATCTCCTCCTTAAAGAAGCAGGTATATACTATAAGTGTATACAGTTTTATTGTTTTATGAATTTTTCAAAAAGATTTTGTTTATTTTTAGAGAGAGAGGAAGGGAGAGAGAGAGGGAGAGAAACATCCATGTGTGGTTGGCTCTCGCACGCCCCCTACTGGGGACCTGGCCCACGACCCAGGCATGTGCCCTGACTGAGAATGGAACCAGCGACCCTATGATTCACAGGCCTGAGCCACACTAGCCAGGGCTAAGTGTATACAATTTTAATTTGTCGATCATGCCTCAATAAAGGAAGGGGAAAAGTAAAATCTATTAAAAAAAAAACAAGTAGAAACAGGCAAAATTTCCTGAAAACAAGTACAATGGGATTGCTTTTCAGTGCTATTTACTGACACTACAGCTTACTGCTTAATCTTTAACCTAACCAACTCAATACAACAAAATTATATATCCTTTTCACCTAAGGATTCTTACAGCAACACAGAAACATAAATATTTACAGTCATGATAAAAATACAACTGCAACTCTTAAAGACACCTTGAACTTTCAAATAGGCCTTGTTCTCTTAGCTAAGAATTAAACCAAAATTAATTTTTTGTCATTTGCCATAACTCTCAAACGGGCCACACATTTAGAAAGGGGGAGATGCCCTGAAAGAAAGCGGCAGCTCCGTCTCCAGCCGCACAGAAAGTCTCTACCACGCCCTCGCTGGTCCTGCCCCGTCCCGGACGCGTGGGCTCAGAACAGGCGACCATCGCCTCCCCCTCCTCCTGCTTGGGCCGGGCCACTCTTTCCGACCTAGAACTTTCATGATTGAAAGAGTCCTAGGAAAAGTTCTGAGGCCAATCCAAAGCAACCTGAGATAAGGAAGCGCTAGACGGAAGGCAGGATTCTTGAAGGCTGATCTTAAGCCTCCCGAGAAAGTTCATTCCTCACTTGTTCCCCTGGCGGCTCCCTGTGAGTCGAAGACATGAAAGCTGTCAGAAGCTCATCTTTCCCAGACTACGGACGACTCTCCAGTTAGTCCCAACAGACGGCACTAACCGTCTCTGGAACGTAGGTGCTTTGAGAACCCTTTCCAGTTAGTTGGGGGACAGGGTATCTTTTCCAGCTTTGGAATGGGGTAAAATTGTATATGACTCTGCAAAGCTCTGTCAGAGAGGTCAGTATGGCAATGACAGTCTGGCAGTGACAAGCTCAAAATGACTCATGCTACCAAAATCTCTCTGGAAATTGTCTGCCTTAATGATAAGTAGTTGGCTATACCTCAACAACAAAAAGAAAAAAGAAAAGGTATGTAGATGAAGTTTGGTGATTGAAACATATGTAATGTACCAAGATCCAACAAACAGACTTCCCCATTTCTCAAACAGGGCGACGGAACAGTACCAAATATCTGAAGCAGCCGAGCTAGCAGAGCCTGGATTAGAAACCAGGATTAATTTACTTCTGACCGCAACCGCTAATCTACTAAATGCACTATCGGTGTTAACGTCATGAAGCAGCACTGCCTTGAACAAAAACCAGGAAGGCCAGTCAGGAACTTGGCTTTCGTAAGTGCTTCTCTGACAGCGTCTGTCTCCTTCTGTTCCCGGGAAGTACTAAGTACTGGTCATACTGTACAAATTATTTTAGCATCCTTCAGAAGTCATAGGATGCTTCTCTGCCCTCTGCCACTAAGTGGGACTGCAAAGAGTCAAGTAGCAAGAACAAAGAGGGAGCTCTGAAGCCAAAACAAAGTGAACAGACGCCACCGTTAATTTCAACAAATCTCCGGAGCAGGAGAAACAAGTGGAGGACCGGTGCCTGATGAAGCAGGGCATGTAAATCATGGCCCAGAACCCCTATTAGAAAGCTATGACCAAGCGAGAGACAAATGTGCCCTCTAACGCCAGAGAGCACGTCGAGAAGACTTTGAAGCAAAGGCCAACTTATTGTCCTGCAGCAGAAACCTGCCGGCCGACAGCTCTGCCTGTGTGCACAGAAGCCCTGATGACTTATCTCTGCTAAACATAAACAGACCGCACTGAATTATATGCATGTCGTACACCTCAATGAAAAACTGTGTATAGAGCCCTGGCCAGTGTAGCTCTTGGTTGGGTGTCATACTGCAAAAGCGAAAGGTTACTAGTTCGATTCCTGGTCAGGGCACATGCCTGGATGACGGGTTTGGTCCCAGGTTGGCATGCGTCTGAGAAGCAGCCGACCAATGTTTCTCTCACACACTGATGTTCCTCCCCCTCTCTTCCCCCTTCTCTAAAAATAAATAAATAGAATCTTAAAAAACAATACAAAACTGTGCATAATAGACATGTTACTATCGCCACAATTCTCCTGATAATTAAATTCAAACTGCAGAAACTAAATAAGAAAACTGTAATTCATATCCTCAGGGACTCAAGAAGCTACTAGCACCACAGAGAAAGGCACGCTGTGAAAAGGCAGCAATAACAGGAACGGACAATGAAGAGAGGCTGGATGAAATGACGGCTGTGCGGAGGCCACGGAAGCACCAGTCAGACGGGAGCAAGCCAGAGCACAGAGGACTGGGGGGGAGGGCCCAGGGCAAGGAGAGGTGTACACACTCGGTATTACGCTCGAAAAGCTGAGACGACTGGGGTGCAGTGAGGACACACAATGCAAGAAAGAAAGGAAGGCCATTATGGAAATTCCAGGAAGAACAGGTCTCAATGAGAAAATATATAATCATTTGCTTCGAATGGGCCCTACACATTTAGTCACAATGTGCACAGTAAGTTTTGTAAGCCTGCCGTTGACAGAGCAAGAAAGACACGTGTATCATCTCAGTTCACAAAGAGAGTCAGCACAGGGGCAAAAAGGCTTGTGACGTCACCACACCGGGGAACAGGAGAAGCACGAAGCAGGAGAGGAGGGGCATGTAAGCTGAGCTGCGCGTCTCACGGCAGGAAGTCAGCGCATTTACAATCGGTAAGTCAATGAATAACAGCACAAGCCTATCTTTCAGAGAGATATGGGAATATCTGAAGAGCAACAAAAACCAGAAACATGATTTAAATGATTCCCTCGGAGAAGAGAAGAACCAGGATGGCTGCCTTCTGTTAAAAATTCTCGAGCATTTTAACTATGAGCTTTATTGCTGTGATGACCTTTAAAAATTATTTTAAAGAAAGGAGCGAAGGGAGCACCCCGACCCCGCTGCCGCCGGACACTTGCCTCCACCTTGATGGCGCACCGCCCGATGGCCCGCACGGCCTTGCGGACGAAGTCGACGTCCACCTCCGTGGCGTACTCCTTCAGCTCGGCCAGCACCTGTGAGAGATGCGCGGGGAGCAAGCATTACGGACCCTCAAACAGCAGCTTGACGGCCTGGCTTCTTCTGATCGCCAGACCTTAAGACTGAGGGCACTGTACACTGGGGTCCATGCGGAGTCCGACCTGAGCGATGTTGGCCTGGGATGCCAGGCGGATCATGATGTCCAGCTTCTCCAGCTTCACGTAGATGGGGTCGTTGTACTTCACGAAGAAGACTTTGATTTCCTGCTTCAAGATTTCAGGCCTGCGACACACACAGAAACACAAGACGGGGGGTGAGGCGGCGACTGGCCTCTCCTTCCGAGCCTCTGTGCACACCTACTCCAGGCCGCTTCATGCTCCTCCCACCCCAGCCCGCACAGGAACGGGCGGGCGCACCAGCTGCCCCAACACGCCTCTCTTTGAATCTGTCCCACAGGCAGACGAGCCTGGCCCTGACGCGTGGGGCACGCACGGTCAAGAGCTGTCGCGAGAACCGCAGCCCAGCCCCACACAGAAGCCTGAACCTCGCCGACCAGGCACCAGCTGGACTGCCACTGGGAGACCCCCGGAGAGCAGACCGCACTGCACGGCCGGAGGAGCGGCTGGCACCGGTGCAGGGGTGCTCCCAAATTGACCAAGTGGTCCGGCCGCATGACATCCTCCTTTTCGTGCATTAGAAAGAGTTTAATGCTGGCCCCTTTAGTACTCGTATTATTAAGCGTAAATCTCCAAACACTACACTCTGCAATCCATTTCCCCAACCTTTTCTGAACGATCAGGTTGATGTTCCGCAGGGCGACGTACTGCACCTCCGGCTCCCCGGACAGCAGGGTGACGAGTGGAGGGGCCAGCTTCTTCAGCAGCATGCTGTAGTAGTCGGAGTCCTTGGGCAGCAGCTCCAGGAACTTCATCAGGACCTTCACGGCCGAGAGCACCACGGCCGAGTTGGCGTGGGACAGCCGGGGTGTCACCCGTTCACAGATGCTGCGGAACAGAGAAGGGGGACCGGGGCCTGCGGTGTGAGTTCTCCGCTCGGCCCCGTCTGCAGACAGCGGGTCGGACTCCCGGGGCCCAGGTGTGAGTTAGAGAAGCCGTTAGAAAGGTCAGAGCTCCGTGCGTAAGTAAAAGTGGGGACCCAGCGCTGCAGAAGCCTCGCTCCCAGCAAACCACGGGCAGAGCAGGGGCCTCGGGAGCCTCCAGGAAACCGGCAATAAGGGACGTTCGGACCGGAAGGAAACCAGCCAACACCCAAAACACGTGAAGTGCACACCATGTACCTTCCGGTTTTAGAGTCCTCTCTGTCTCCCCACATCATGGAGGGCTCCCTGCCTCACAGCCCACCTCTCCTCAACCCACAGGAAGTCAGGTTGCGCGTTCTGAGAGTTACTTGTACTGAGAGATGCCGACCAACTGCACGGAAGGTTTCACTGGTAAGATGCAGGAGGAGCGGGGCTGACAGGGACCACGGCCCAACCCTTCACCCTCAGGATAGTGGGGGAAGCCCCGAAAGGGTGTTTGTTTTTTAACAATGGAACACCACTGCAATATTCTCCCAACCTCTCTCGCTTCTCCCAGACCTGTCACCTGCACTAAAATGCCTCATGAAACCTTGAATATTCAGTTATCTGCGGAGGGGCCTTCAGAATTAACCTAACTTTGATCGCTCCCGGGCAATGGAGGTGGTTACGGACTGCGTTCAGTGAAAGCTACAAGAGAAGCAGGCTGTGTCTCTCTCCTTCCCTCCTGCGTCTGCTCGGCTGACGCCCCAACCTCCTCCAGGACTTCACGCAGGCGCTGCCTTCTCCGCGGGGCCCTCCCCGACCGCCCTCCAACAAAACACAACCCGAACGTCCAGCATATCTTAGATCTCTCCCGACTTTCTCCTTCTCATCCACACTCACCACCTGACATGTTCTACACCACACAACCGTGTATCACACACGTTACGGATCTGTACTTCTGCCCCAGCCCTCAGAACGGGGTTCGGCGAGGGCTGTGGTCTGTCTGCCCACCACCGCATCCCCAGGGCCTGGACGGTGCCCCGACACACAACACGGGCTCGATAAGCACTTCCCGGGATGACAGCGACCAACAGGAAATAAATCCCACGTAAAGTTCCTTCCAGGAGACATCTGTCCTTTCAGTGCTGGAGAGACGCTACCAGTGTGAACCTGAGCTAAGTCCGGAGGGAACAGCGCCCCGGGCAAGCGAGGAGCACTCCCGTTCTCGCAGCCTGAGCCTCCGCCGGGCAGGGAAGGCTCCGACCTGCCACACCAAAGCGCCCCTGCACTGACGAGCTGACGTTCCTTCAGAGGCACCTGGCCCGGCGCACACCTCTACACAGAGGCTTCTCCGTAAAGCTGGCGGCGACGTCAACTCTATAAACTAACGTGTATGCACATGGAAATGGAATTTAATAGCCAATTTCTGATAGTCAAAGAAAATCTGCAACACGACAATGGTAAAGGGCTGAGCAGAACTGTCCAGGTGTGCCTCCCAACATCTCCCAATTCAGACTGACGTGACTGCTGTAGCTAATGGAAGACACCGTGTATTTTGCTGGCTCCAACACTTTCTGTGGCACTGAATTATGGGTATAGCTCAAGTCATAGTTAGTATTAAGCCAATTACTGTGTATCTAATAAAATGACAAGTTTGTTACTACAGTGAGAGACGCTCAAAAACCTTTCTTTGTCACAAGGCCAAGAGCTGCTGGACGGGAGATGAGACTGTGGTGAGGAAGATTTCAGTGCAGCACAACTATGCTGTTCAGACAGGAAAGGAAAAAAAAGACATCTCTTAGGAAAGAGCTGTTTCTGTAGGGTTACTCCACTACCTAAAATGTTTCTAAATCCAGTAAGCAAATACCATGGGGACAGAAACATCTACCCCACAAACCACTGATCTTCCGCAACACGACAGACTTTTATCCTAATACAGACACCAGAACTTGCTGAACCACCGAGACCCCCAAGGCACCACCCAGGAAACCGCACTCACCTCTGAGCCTCCCGGTCGTCTTTCGGGTTGTAATTGGACAGGCAGTCCAGGATGAAAATCTGGCCCCACTCAGTGCACTCGTTCAGGGCTGTCAGCAGCTTGTTGATGTTCTGTGGGTTCAGGTCGAGTAAGTTGCTGTTTGGGTGAGATTCACTGATTTCAGACAACGCTGCTACAGCATTAGCCACCACCTGGGAGAGAAGCAGACGTGACCTGCATTTACCGGGCCGGCACAACTGCAGACAAACACTGAACCCTCTCTGGACCACAGATCTCGACTCGCAACTATTCCTGCGTATCTTACCCGGTCAACTGGAAACACACAAACTGCTTCCAAAACACACTCGTGTATTAAACCGCCAGTGACGGCACACGCAGCTCCCTGGTGGTCAGACAACCCAGCGTTCAAACAATTCACATGCAGCAACAAGTCCCACACAGCTCACTATTGAAACATTCACCAGTTTAGTAGTGCTCAAAACTATCAATAGAATCAAGACACATGAACAGCTAAAAAATGCAGTGATGTTTCAATATGAAACACGTGATACCGTAAGCCATAGCACAGGTCTGAAGAGTAAGAAAGTTTGAGCTGGAAACACTGGATCCCTCCTATCTGATGTTGGGAGAGCTCATAACCTGTGGAATTTAGTTCCTCATCTGAAAACCAAGGATAATTTAATATACCTCACAGATTAGCTTCAGTTTAAGGGTAAAATCAGATGACATATGTACAAATTCTTGCTATAAAACCTTATGCAAAATAGCCCTGGCAGGTGTGGCTCAGCTAGTTGGAGCATCAGCCCCATAACTGAAGGGTTGCAGGTTCGATCCCCAGTCTGGGCACGTATGATCCCTGGACTGGGAGCCTATGGGAGGCAGCCGATGTTTCTCTCTCCCTTCCTCTCTCTCTAAAAGCAATGAAAAAATGTCCTTGGGTGAGGGAGGAAAAAACTTATACAAAATAAAGATGGTAAAATTCGTTAGTTGTAGTTTTTCACATTAACATCTCTGAAACTGGGATGCATTTTATTATCTATGGCACACCGTTTTAATATAAACTGTTCTTCTTTCCAGGTAATACATAAAATAATAAAGCATCTTAACCCTGGCCTGATAGCTCAGTTGGTTGGAGCCACACCAAGGTTACAAGTTCAATCCCCAGTCAGGGCACATACATGAAGTCAACCAGTGAATGCGTAAATAAGTGGAACAACAAAGAGATGTGTATGTGCCTCTCTCTCTCCTTCTCTCCCTCCCTCCCTCCCTTTCTCTCTAAAATCAATTACAAAATTTTTAAATCTTAAAAAAAGGGTTTTTAAAAAAAGCATCTTAGAATCAAAGGCATTTTATAATCAATGAATACAGTATCTCAAACTTATCCTTCCAGGCAATAGGATAAATAAAAAATTACTACCGAATAAAGTATCCTCACTTACAGATCTGGGAATTCATATTAGTTGCAAGAAAAAAGGTAAACACTGTACCAAAATTACACACTATTTTTAACATAACAAATCTACAACCATGAATGTTTATAAAGTACTTTAAGACTTGCAAATACACCCACCAAAATAAAGAAAAACGACACGATGGCCCTGTTCAGGTAAACTTAAAAGCCACACTTTGCAGGGAGGCTCCCAGTTGTTACTAAAATTAGCAGGCCAGCTCCCTACAAACGCTCTGTGAGTACACAGGAGGTGCGACAGGTGACGGCAGCGTCAGGAATCACACGTACTGAAAAGATTCTCAAAAATGCCAGGTCACTGTTAGTTCTTACTGAAGTCCCTGGCTACAAGTTTGACTACGCTCCTTCCGCTTGCAAGAGAAGAAACATAATGCACATGACTTAGCTACTGATATTAATATCCACGTTATCTGGGTCGTCTGTAGATTATGCCAGCATGTGATTTTATGTAGAAGATAAAAATCTGGAGAATATGACTTAATCAAATAATACACCTGCGACAATTATCCTTTATTATGTTACGGATAATGATGCCACAAATGGAATCATCTTCATCTAAAATTTAGTGATTAAAACAAAAATTCCAAGATGGAAAATCAAAGACTCAGGCGGCACATATGATTACGGATACAACCTCTTACCATCAGTGAAACAAGCCGGGAAGAGTCACCTGGTGCACCTGCTGCACCTGCTGAACGGCGGCAGGTACGAGGCTCTTTTCTCGCTTAATTTTTGGTTGCTGCCGCCACCGTCCAGCACGGGATTCAGTGGAGAGTAAAAGGCCTAACGAGTGAAATAATATCCCCTCCATCATCTCAGCGCTTTACACAGAGGGAAGAGGTATTTATTTCCCGTGGAGAACACACTCGACAGACCCAATGGCAGCAGAAAGGATCAAAATGCCACGGGCGAGCAGGGGCCCGTTTCCGTCCACTGTGGCCGACAGATGCCCAGCACTGGTCCAGGGCCCGAAACCAGCAGCCTGCCGCAGCTCACCGTTTCTGCCAGCGAGATCCTTTCGATATTAAAAGTGAAGTTAAATATAAGATGTGTTCATAGGAAACGTAGGAAAAAGGCAAGCACTGGGGGAACTAAAAACCTTGGGGAGAAAAGAGACAGAAGAATGCTGAACGGAATGAACAATTAGAATTCTTCCGTTACTGTCATAGGCAATTAGAAATGAAACCAAGTGTATAACACAGCTAATGAAGTATATGCGCTCGTGGTAAAATAGGCAATTTCCACTTATTATCACATTAAAATAAAAAAGGAAATAGGGAAAAGTCAGTCTAATTAAAAGATCCAGCGAGATCAGATAATAAGATTGTTCAGAAAGACTCGCGCTAAGAAAAGATGTCACTGGTCACCAAGCCAGTGACCGGCCGACCAGAGGAGAGAGACCCCCCAGGACAAAACTGTACCATTCTTCTAAACTTCCCCGGAGCTCCTCCTATCCCGCCTTTCCACTGACATCGCCTGACGGTCACGCTCCGAGCGCCACGTTTTCGGAACTGCACTGAGGGGGACCCGCCCACAAGCACTACTGCTCCGAGTTCTCCGGGCCAGGAAGCCGACCTGGTGTAGCGGACACTGAACATGAGCTAGACATGCTGACTCTAAAGCAGATCAACAAAAAGACTGGATTTATTTCATCTTCCCAGAGAGCCTTCTCCAAACAATAATTCAGTATCACAAAAGAACAAATGTGACCCCGCAGTAGCCCCCTCCATTTACTGGTCTATCAGACAAAGGCTGTATCGCCTTCATTTGAAATACCACATAAACATTTTTCATGAATTTGAACTGATACATGTAACATATTTCCCTCTAGAAAATAGGCGTTTCTCTTAGGAAACAGTACCACAAAGAGAACAATGGCCTTTTAACTATAATCTCAGAAAAATTGTAGTTCCCAAGAAAGACAGGTTTTTCAAGGAAGTTTTGTTTTAAAAAATGGATTTATATATATGGTTTCTTGTGTTTTCTCAGTACATTAGCTGGCTTATGAAAAGTTGGAATCTAAAAAAAAAAACAAAAGGAAAAAAGTTGACATCTAGGCTACAATACATCCATATCATCAAAAAATATTTTAAAAATTCATCTTGCTTGCCAATTGTGGTAAGTTTTATTCTTTGGGGACCGCGCCTAAACAGCCCTCCCCCCTTCCCATTGCACCCAGCCCTACTGCAATACGTCTGCTTTGCAGTGCAGATGTTACAGACGCACATGCGCACGCACATGGAGAGATACATGTAAAATCATAGTCAATGCTAGACAAATCTTTCTCTGCCTGAAATACAGACTTCTACTCAGTGTGCTAGTTCCATACAGACCCTTGGAATCTGCTGCTGTTTTTTAAGGTAAGCAATTTGTTTTTGGCTCACCCGATACTACACCTAGTAGACTGAGTCACACAAAGAGATAAAAGACAGCAACAGGTAAAATCCACTCAACACATACTGTGTCCCATCAGTCCTCACAGCAATTCTGAGTTGGCTGCTAGCAAAATCCACCTGTTACAGATAAGCAGCAGGCTTTTTAAAGAAGTTTATAAATACGGGGTTAGAGAAATTCAGTGACTTGCTCAGTCAACACAGCCAGAAAGAGACAGGGCGTGAGCACGAACTCAAGGTTTGGATCTGATCCCAGCGCCTGAGTACGAGTCTTTCTGCATGCAGCACTCAGAGAAGTGCCGAGAGCCGTGTACTTCAAGTGCAGGACGGGAAACAAAACTCAGAGTGGGGGGAGGACACCACAGCCCAAACCTCATTTCCGGGCGAAGGCGACATGCGGCTCCACTCAAGGAGGAAAACGCACTCTTCCCCTCCCTGCCGCTCAGAGACCACCGCATCATGGCAGCACTGAAAGGGCCAACATTTACTATCTAGCTATAAGATCTGATTTAGAAGCCACCCCTCCTTACACGGGAAATTCTGGCACGTCAGTTTGGCCTCCCTTTTTCAAACAAAGAGCAAGCTGCAGTGGAAGCTGTGATCAGAATGGAAATGGCCCTGCCCGAGCGCTCCTCCGGAGGAAACCTAGACACACAATGGGAACACCGCGCCCCAGACAGAAGCTCCTTCATGAGAAACCCCTCACATACCCCGCCCCCGCACCCCCCGCGCCCCCGCCCCGCCTCTCTGGATGATTTCCCTTCTGCATTCTGTTTCACTGATTTTCACAGCCTCAGAGCCCAAGAAAGATAGCGCTTTCCAACAGAGTGACTCCCCCTATTAACTAAATTACTGCTTAGAGGACTTCCATTTCCAGCAATGACTTTCAAGGTCGCACACGCTGATGAGATTAATGCCTCGGTTTTCCCATTCAATTTGCAATTCTTTTGCCTGGTGCCCTTGAGGACTCAAATACAGTGGAAGCAGCAGAACTGCCCCAAACTATTAGTATGAAATACATATAGGTGGTTTACATGATGCCATCCTCCTAAAAACCAGCACTACGGAAGCTCGCGTTCTCCTTCAGGGAGTTGCCTCAAGTCACACGTTAAAGGACAGGGCAAGACATTCCTTGTTCAAAGCACGTTTCCATCATTATCACCTCCTTAAGGACACGGTGACCGTATGATACCAGGTAATTTCCCCTCAAGCAAAACCAGAGCTCACGCTACAATGTCCAGAATCACAACGGATACCAGGCCACCTGTACTGCATTCTAGTACGTTCTGTGTCCCCCATCTTCTTCCCCAGAATGAGGAAGTTGAGTTGACGCTTATCATTATGGCAAGGAAGTTTAAATTCATTGTAACAATTAAGACTTATAAAAGTCTCAATAAAATTCATTACTTAAAAGTGGCTTAAAATGTGACCTGACAAAATGCAAATATTTCCAAAGCCAAAACACTACAAATAAATATCAAGAAACAGATAAAAAGGCAGTCCTAAGGATCACAGTTACTTGGCCCACAAATTCTAAAATTACACTACAGCATGCTGCAACATGAATAAAACCAACAAATTATCCCACCACTGACCTCCCTTCTGGAAGTCACCCCCTGCAAATTAAAGCCTCGAGACCACCTTAAAGGGGACACTAAGGAATGAACAAGCCCTGGCTGGGGTGGCTCAGCGGGCTGAGCGCCGGCCTGCGAGCCTTGGAAGTCGCCAGTTTGATTCCTGGTCAGGGCACATGCCTGGGTTGCAGGCCGGGGACCCTTGAGAACAACCGATTGATGTATCTTTTTCTCCCTCTCTCTAAAAAATAAAAATTTTTTAAAGATTTTATTTATTTATTTTTTTAGAGAGAGGGGGAGAAAGGGAGGAGGGAGAGAGAGAGAGAGAGAGAGAAACATCAATGTGCGGTTGCTGGGGGCCGTGGCCTGCAACCCAGGCATGTGCCCTGACTGGGAATCGAACCTGCGACACTTAAAAAATAAAATTTTAAAAAAGAAGAAAGAAAGAAATGAACGAGCCAGGAGCTTTTATGTCCACTGCCGAAGTACCATGCACGACAGATCCGGCTTTCAGGATGCTGCCGATGAAAACCGCTTTGAAGGCATATTCCTAACAACCACTCTGCGCACTAAGCCCGCAGTGATGTGAGAACAACACTGTGAACAGGCTCAGGGGCCTTGGTCGCCAAGCTGCCCTCAGGTTACATAATAAACGCCTGGCCTTGTATAAGGTACAGAAAATAAAAATTTTTAAAAAATAAACTTGCCATGGGAAGACAGAGCCCCCTAAACTCCTGACGGCCCAGCGGCACAGTCAGCATACAGCACAGCACACACACCTTTCCTGTTAACAGGGGACTCCAGACCTGGAAAATTTTAGCTTAAGGTACACAGTTCTGAGTCTAGCAAGTAATGTGTACGTTAAAGCTTTTATTTCAGAAACTACAGATAAGGCCCATCCTGGCTCCTGGGGAAAACAGCCGACCTCCTGGGGCACTGACAGATTACCGCCTAGGGACATCCAAACCTTTGTTCCAGGGAGAGCGGACGACCACCCCTCCCCCTTGGGATCAGCTAACTGCCCAGGACAGGAATGTTGCAACTTCTGAATCTCAAAGCCCTAACGGCACCTTGTTTGTCCTCCCCCACCCCCTTATAAAAGATCTGGCCAGGAAAGAGAAGGGAAGATGGTTTGTTAAGGTATGAACCCGCCATCTTCTCGGATCGCCGGCCATCTGAATAAAGCGCCCATAAAAGATTCAATTGCTGTGATTGTTTATTGGATTTGGTAGTGACAGGAGCCGGAACGCTGGTGTCTTTTTCCAATTACATTGTTACTAAGGACGCATGCTACACCAGGCGCATGTTAAGTGCTCTGCAAGTCTCTGCCCTCCCTGTGCCAGGAGCTCTGTCCATACCTCCGTGTTCCAGATGAGGACACCGAGAAGGCCAGGGAGACCACACAGTAAGAAATGGCAGAACCAGGGAGCAAACCTGCGTCTACCTGGTTCCAGAGCCCAAGTTTTAACCACTGCGCTGTGTATAGTTCCAGGGGCAGGGGACACATTTCACAGTCACAAAGTTCTTTTCTGCAGATAAGATGCTTTAAAACAGACCGAGGAAGCTCTTTGTAAAAGGAAGTAATTAAATGCAATTTGTTATCCTGGATTAAATCCTGGAATAGCAAAAAAAAGGACATGTGTTGAAACTCGTGAAATTCAAATAAAGTCTACACCCCAGTTAACAGTAATGTACCAATGCTAAAGTCTCGCTTCAACGAATGTGCCGACAAATGCACCACGGTTATGTCGGAAACTAACATTCAATGAAACTGAGGGAAAAGGATATGGGAATTTCCTGTACTGTCTTGGCAACTTTTCCATAAACCTAAAATTATTCTCTTCCAAAATGAGCTTATTTAAAAAAAAAATGAGTTGGTGATAATCTATAAAATAAAAACACACAATGCATTAAAAAATGAGGATACATAGAAAAAGATTTCCACAAAATTTATTACAAAAGAGGAACAAAACCCATTTGTTTCCTCTGTAAACAGAGACAAACAGAGAAGCATTCAGACCCACCCGTGGGAAGTCCAAGGCCACGGGCCGTTCCCAGAGCCGCCTCAGGGACGGCAGGGGCTCCCACCCCAATCCTGCAGCAATCGGCGGCAGCTCCTCCTCAGTCCCAACACAGCCGAGTGGGCCGGGGAGCCCAGAGGCAGCCGGAGCGCACTGTCTCTCACAACACTCTCACCAAGCACCTACCACGCACACACCAACACTTGCACACACGCGCCAAACTCAGCTGCTGCAGCCCTCCCTTTACAGACCTTCGGCGTGGACAGCGCTGTGTGTTCTTCATGAACTAACCACAAAAAAGGGAGTATTCTAACGTCTAAATAAAAATTACAAGTATCAGAAAGCACGTCACATTAGGTCTGTTCCTCAAGAAAGGCCAGTTATGTGTCAGGCACCAAAAACTGTTAACATTTCATGTTTAACATAATCCAGTACAGGCAACACTACCTCTATTTTACAGATAGGAAAGCTGAAGCTCTTTTTATTATTTTTAAAAATCTTCACTCGAGGACATTTACTGATTTGAGAGAGAGAGAGAGAGGGAGGAGGGGGCAGGGAGGGAGAAAGCCACACAGAAACATCCATGTGAGAAATATTGACTGGCTGCCTCCTGCACGTGCCCCAACCAGGGATCGAACCTGCAACCTAGCTAGGTATGTGCCCTGACCGGGGGTCGAACTGCATGCAAACTTTCACCCGGTCAGGGCTGAAGCTCACTTTAATCGACTTGCTCCAGGCCACGTTTCTAGTGAGCAGCCGACCTAGGACTCGGAATAGCAGCCACTCTGGCCCTAAGGGCTACACGCTATTTCCATAACCAGGACTGCCACAACCTCAGCACTGCTGACATTCCGGAACAAATGACTCCTTGCTGCAAGGGGCTGTCCTGGGCACTGCAGGATGTTGAAAGCACCCCTGGATTCTGCCTACTAGATGCTAGTAGCACCCCACTCATCAATGTCCACAAGCAAAAGTATGTCCAGATGTTGCCAAATATTCCCTGGGAAGCAAAACTGCCCCCAGCTGAGAACTGCTGCCATAACCCCATGCCGTCTCTGCATGCTATTGCACAGTGAAAACGCACGCTTTTGGGGGAAGAAAAATGCTTTTCATAAAACAGCTCTGCAGAGTAAGTTCAAATGAAAAGAGGCTAGCAGTTTAACTGGTACCTTTGCTCAAGGCTACACTGGTGCAAGCTGGCGCTACTTGTAAGAGCATGCTGCTTGTGCAGAAGAGCCCTCAACAAATGGGAAGACCTGTTTTTCACGAACTCGGGAGTCTGTGCTTTGACAGAGAGAACCGGGCGATGGAAGAGAAGCGTCCCGCAGGCAGCTCTCAGAGATGGAAGCAGAACCGAGGAGGGTCAGCACACAGAAGGGCGAGGTCCCTCGGCCGTGGGGACGTGGGAGAACGAGACCCACACACAGCAGGCCCAGCACATGCGCTGGGCTGTCGGAAGAGTCCAGGCTGGCAGTTCTGGTGTCAGATGTTAACTTATGTTGGACCACCTCAGAACGCCCTCAGACAGAAATGAAAACCCATAAATAACAAATAGAGAAAATCCAAATGCTCAGGCAAAAACTACAGAATAGTCAACACTCGAAAGCACATGTTTCTTGCAGATATAAATTTGGAGGGAATCTTTTCAATTCTGACATCATGGGAGTTCTTTTTCTACAGCTCCAGAGTGTCTCCTCACTCTAAATTCAGTGTTCCTTTCAAAATAATGAACCAAGAGAATCTGCATCTGGAAATAGGTTGACGTCTGACTCCCTCAGAAGACATTTTACTCTGAGTTTGTGGCGACAGTGAACTTTCACATCAAAACTATGGTCGTCACAGCAACCACTGCCAAGGGCAGGCAGCCAAAGCAGGCCCTTTGCCCGGGGCTTGCATGCGGCAGCTCAGGCAGCCTCACGGACTCTCCGCGGAGTCCGGCGCCCCTCACCGCACAGGGGACAGGGAAGGAGGCTCCGGGGGGTGGAGCCAGGACTTCACACAGTGAGAATTTGTACTTCAAAGTTTATCTTTTCTCTTTTAAATAGTATCTCACTGAAAACCAGCCCTAAAGTATGTATCATTCATACTTTATCATTAAACAACTGCAGGAAAATGAAGTGTGTAATCACCCAAAACAGAGAATGGAAATATAATTTCACTACTTGTAGCAAGGTACACTACCCCCAGGAACCGGCCTGGAGGTCAGCATAACCGCAAGGGTATTCAGACCTTATCACCATTTTACCCTGAGATTTCAAAGTCATTTCTGCAGAAGTTCTGATGCTTTGACATCTAGGACGCCCTTCTGCAGGGAGCTACACAAAAACTACGGAGACAGAATCCCTGGAAGCATTAGCTTCTCTTGCACATTCAAGTGTCTGCTGGTGCAGTGCTGCCCCCGTGTGGAGCAACTGCTGAAAAAAGTGGAATAAAATTTCCTCCTAGGAGCAGAAACAAGGGACTCCTACCCATCGTCAGAATTAAGAGGATTTTAAGATTTCCATATTAAAACAGTTCTCAGGTAAAGGCTTTTATATATTCAAATTTTTGAGAAGATGGAGACAGTTCTAAATGTTTCCGTGAGCGTGCACGTGTTTAAACTGTACTGTGTGTATACACCCACGAGGACCGTGACAAGCAATGGGTGCGGGGACGCAGAACCGGTCAGATCCTGGCCACGTCACCGCTGACTTACACTCTGGGATGATTCTCTCCATCCGAGGACAAGGCCCCGCCTGGCCCCGCCTTTCCCTAACCTGAGTCCTGTTTTCTTAATCTCCCGTCGCCCCCACTCAGGGACCTCCACCCCTCGCTGGTCTCGGCAGGCATGGAATAATAATCATTTAAATCATTTTACTTATTTTGTTGCTCTAACTCTGAGAGGACTTGAGAATTCCCACGATAAAAAGCACACATAAATAAACGGCATGCATGCACTTACTACTCGAGTGCACGGACTGGATGAGGCCAGCTCTTCCTGTACAGTGAAAACTCTGAATAAATCAGACCAATTAGGTTCATCCCAGAATCACTCCATCCTCTCGACTGATCTGTGTCAAGATCTCCGAGTGCTACTGGGGGGGGGGGGAACGAAAACAAAAACCCAAGACGGCTTCAGTGAGCCCCCGGGTAGGCCCTACCCCCGACCGTGGAAGTCTCTAGGTTCTGCTCTGAAGACTTTACATTAGTACAGAGACGCCTTTTCCTCCCTCCCCGCGCTGGAACTGCCTGGGCTGGCACTCGTGTTCACTGTTCTCAGCCCCGCAGGACGGGCAGCAGGTTTCTGCAGGGAGCGTGCTACCTGCTCCTTGGGGTGCCCGAAACGTGGTGTGCGGGGCCCGCTGCTTGCCATCTCCCCACTTGTCAAGTAGAAAATTTCAATGAATTAAACCAAGGAAAACCAGCCTGGGCCTACCAGTTATAGCAACAGACATGTATTGTCTTACCAATAAAAACATAACTAAAGATTTTAAATCCTTGTACAGTTAACCATTTTTTAGCCTATCATTATCTTCTGGTTCATAATTTTTCAACTAGTAAATGAATATCCTTCCCACTTGCACATAATTAGCATTAAAAAAAAGAAAATTTCAAAAACTGTTGCTCAGAATAACAAGATGAATCAAAAGCAGAGCCAAAACCACAACTTGGTGCCAGCTAAACATTCTATAAAACAGGTATTTCTTCATGGAATTTTTAAAAAGTGCCACATGGTACTGCTTGAAGGAGAAAAGGCAGGGTGGAACCAATATTCTTTCTTCTTTTTTAAGATTTTATTCATTTATTTTTGGAGAGGGGGGAGGGAGAAAGAGAGAGAGAAACATTGACTGGGTGCCTCCCACACGCACCCTGAACCCACAACCTACGCATGTGCCCTGACTGGGAATCAAACCAGTGACCTTTCACTCTTTGGCTCTGCAGAACGAGCCCCAACCTGCAGAGCCCCACCAGTCCGGGCGGATTCAGAATTCTAATTCTGAGAGGTGCTACCTGTTAGGGGTCACAGGTTAAGCACACAGGCACCCACAGCCACTTCTGTGCCTAGGAGGTGGTAGAAAGATTCCTGATGGTAGCTCGTACCACGGTACCTTAAAAAAGGTGGCTTGCTTCATCCTTGAACCCTGATACTAAACCTAAAGGACAATGAACAGGAGTGAAGCCTATTCAAACAATAGTGTGAACCAAACGAAATGTCAAAGCAAAGGTCGGAGCAGGGAATTTGCAAGTGAGAGACAATGGCTACTATTTCATGGCAAATCCCAACTCTCTATCTCAGAAAGTTCAAAACAAAATACTCTGAGGTCACATACCCACTCATTAACTCACAGCATCATTCACCTCCTAGAAAAGGCTGCATCGGGAGGACGGGCAGAGAAAGCGGCCCTGCCCCTCCGCCCCCGCGAGACGGCACTCAGAGCTCTCGGCGCAGTGAGCGCCAGGGCCGCCAGGGCCCGGCAGAGCCAACACACTGCCCAGGCTCGGCTCGCCTCTCATTACACGGGCAAAGGTTAAAACGTCAAGAGAAAGAAAAGGTCCCAAAACTGTGAGGTGTTAAGTTACGTTCTGGCTGCCAAACATTTAAAACAGAATCCAGTTCGCTGAAAAGAATCTTGTCCTGGAATTCTCCAAGAGAAGAATGCATTACGTTACTTAGGCAATAAGGAGAATTGATTCAGTTTCTATTCCCGCATCACCAGAAAATACCACAAACCTCTATCTGAAGAAAGAAGCTTGAAAAGTCTAACATAAACTTAAGGTAAAAACCTCCTTAAGGAAATGAAAGGACCCCTTTTCAAAGCCAGCCATTTCCTACCATTTCCACTTCATGGCACACACAAACGAATTACTAAAATTCTGCAGCACACCAAAAATGCCTTTTGCTGATCTGACAAAAAAAAAAAAATAGGTGTAATTTTTATTTATTCACACTGGACAGCTATTGTTGTGTTGGCTGCGTCATTTTAAAAAAAGCTGGCAGTCTAAGGCAAGAGAGGTCAGTGCTCCTGATTACACATCAGGTACCTCGAGCTTTAAAAATTCTGGTGGCACGCCCACCAGTTGAAAACCGCTTTCTCAGCCGACACGGGGTAAATGCGACACGCAGGTTCACTCGACACCCTCGTGTGTCAGCCCTCGGCTTCACCTCAGACACACCTGGGCGCGAGACCCACAAGCTGCGGGGCACGGGGAAGTCTCGCTTCCCGCAGCTAACCTATGGTTCAATGCCCCAAAGGCAAGAATCATTTTAAACACGGTTTTTAGAGTAAGCCATTTTAAATACTGTTCTCGTCATAAAAGCAAAAGTGTATTACCATTGGATTTGAATCCGCTATGAGGTCCCGCAGAGAATCCAGAAATCCCTGGTCTTCCACCATCTGGGCATTGATGTCGTGGAGCTTGGCCACGCAGACTGCCGCTGTTTTCCGAACGTAGGGGTCTTCGTCCTTCAAGCACTTGCGGAGGGGCTCACAGAGATACTCTGTGATCTTGTCCACCCGGATGCACCCCATGGTTCTGACCGCCAGGGCCCGAATCAGAGGGTTGGGATCTTCACAGTCCTACAAAAAACAGCCCTTGACAACTACAGGCGGACACGGTGATGGAAAGGAGACAGTCAGGATTGCATAAGCCATGGGAGAACAGTTTATTAATGCAGGGCTCCGGTTACAGTCTCTGCCAGAACCCAAACCCCCCACGCTGTTCCGTTCCTGATACAGACCTCAGTGGCCACGAGAGCCCAGGCTGCGATTCATTCACCTGCCTTATATACGCAGTGAAGGAACGGGTTAGCCCCCAGACTGAGCAAAAGCCTAGTGAGCTGGAGTTACCACCCCCATGGCCATTAGTACACCCGCCCTAAAAACACAAAAGACCCGTGGGCTTGTATTCCGGTGCAGGAAAAATGAGGAATCGGAAAGATGAGCCCCAAACAGCAAGCAGGGGAGAAAAAGGGCTTGGCCTACAGAGAAGAAAGCAAAAGGGAACACGGAGGCCGGTGTGGGCCTGACAGAAGCAAGTCCCTCCTTCACTGGCAAGTGCTCTTCCGAGTCCCACACAAAAGACTTAGTAAGAAGGAACACTCCTTGAACTGCCCCACTCTGAAAAATGTTTTTACATATTATAAACCCGTATGGGTGCAGTTAGTCTATGAGGCAGGCTGTCTATCAACCGGTGGAGAGAAAAAATGAAATGTTCTTTGATACTGTACAATGTAGCTGGACAGGAAAAGAACAAAATTCCCTAAGAAGAAAGTATAATGGTTACTTTTCGAAAACAGTTTAATGGAAGCAAACTTTAGAAATGCTGTGTCTTTTTTTTAAAAAGTGCAAATGAAATTTCAGGTAGAAAAAAATTAGTAAAAAAACATTACTAGGAACACCCTTATTTTTATGTTTCTCAAATCTAATAAACAAAAATTTGACTAGACATTCAGTAATATTAAGAAATTTGTTTTAATGGTCAAATTTTTAAGACGTGAAAATGGCACTGTGGTTATCTTTTAGAAGGAAACCTTATTCTGACAAATACAAGAATGAAATGATTTTTCGGCCTTATGATGTTTGGGATTTGCTTTAAAATTACCCACTAGGAGAAGGGAGAAGGGTCAGGAAGCATGTACAGGGAGTGTGAATCAAACTAGCCTGAGCATGAGTTGCTAACTACTGGAACTGCAAGATGGGTATTTTGAGTATTCCTCCTACTTGAATACGTTTCAAATTTTCCATAATAAAAAAATTAATCAAATGTAGGCTCTATTAAGTAATAGAAAATAGAAGCAGTACCCCCGTAGCAGTTTCCACTACTTCTGACCTGTGAGTGTAATTTCTACAAAGATAAAACAGGCTACTGGCACTACAATAACACGCCCACGCTATGTCAGCCTCGGAAGTCTCTGTGAGCCTCTCTGCCGGCTCACGAGACAGTGAGGTTTCACCTGGCCTCCCTCTCCCACCTGGGAGACGCACAGAGCCCGGCTAACGGAGGGCTCGCCACGTGGTCTGAGCTGGGTGACCAGCGCTGGCGCACAGGACGCCTGAAACACGAGTACTCCCAGTCACTGTCAGTGCTCCTCTCCAGGGCCCTCCCTCGGGGCAGGGGTGCTCATCTGCCATGCACACACGACTGCATGGAGGCACTCCTGAGAAGGTGACTGGAGTGGGAGAGACCAGTGCGGGGTCTCGGAGGTTACCTTCACGAAGCTGTTGACAGCCATGATGGCCATGTCCGGCTGACTCTTGGCATAGTTCATCAGATAGAGATACACAAGCTTCTTCAGCTCCAGGTTGTCGGTCTGCATGCAGTTCACGACGTCTGGGAAGAGGGAGCTGGGGACAGAGGGGGAGAGAGAAAGGAGACGTGAACAGACGCTGGTGCCACCTGGTAGACGAAACACAAAATACCCTTATTCACAAAGTGATCCGATGCAAGGACAGATGTCCCCACAGTGGTATTATGACAGAAACGAATCACTAAAGGATTCGCAGTGCTGATCCCAAGAAGGCCGCTAACACTAAACTTTTTAAAATGTTACTGTGAGAGTTTTCAAACAAAAGGAGAGAAAGCAATACAACGACCCCCCCGCATCTACAGCCGCCGCAAACACACCCCAACACGGCCCCGCCTCCTTTCAGACCCCCCCCCCCCCCCGTCCCTGCCCCAAGAGCTGCTCTGCAGCTCTTCCAAACGAACCCTAGACACCGTATCACTGGGTTCATGCACAATCTTTCAGGGGCTTTTAAAAATTGCTATTGTTATCATTCAAAACATTAACAGCAATTCTTCATGTCAACTCATCAGGGCTTCGCAGCACTGCAGCTGCTACGCTCTCCACTGCCCATCCCTCGTCCACCACCCCCGACCGCGGGAACCTGTGCGGCTGGCCCGGACCCCGTGCGGCTGGCCCTCTACTTCCCACAGCCCCGGCCTGCGGGCAGGGCGAAACGCCCCGTTCAGGCTCATCCTGTGAGTCTCTGGTCCCACAGCCGGACTCCCCTCATTCCTCTGGGACATCATGAGACCTCTCTAGCGGAATTTGTTTACACGTTCAGACAAGTGAAATTCCGGTGCACACAAATATAAAAGGAGTTTATATTCTTCCCAAGTTCATTTCACAATTTACTGTTCTCCTATGAGCCCAACAAAAAGAAATTGTGTTTTCATTCACAAAGTAGCACCATTAGCTTGAAAGGGTTGAGCCTGTCAGATTTAAAGTGTAAGTTGCATTTAAAAAAATACAGGTTAATTGTAATTTTATGGGAAGTTACCAATTAGGGAACTTACCTTAGGGAAGTTAACCTTTCCCTAAGCCGTTCTCAAAGTACCTTACAAGTTAAATACTTCCAAATATCTTACTACCAGTACAGAAAAGGCAAATGTCAGTGTTATTTCTACGGAAAATTAAGAGACATAATTGGTCACTTGGTATAGCTCCCACAAAACATATAAAAACAACATACAAAAATAGAAATTGCTTACAAAAGGAAGATGGACTGCAAAGCCAAAGAATCCATCCTATCGCCAGTAAACCAATGACCTTCATCCCGGAAGGGAAACTGCTTGACTGACTGGCACGTGTGTCCCCCGTGCAGCTTCGTGTACACGCAATTAATAAACCCAGTAACATTCCCCCAAAATGAGGGCTCTTCCCATTTCCTAGGGGAACAGCTCACGTGAAAAACAACCACAAAACAAGTACATAAACCTGAGACACTAACCACAGGAAATTCAAGATCCTAAATAATTTAATTCCAAATACCCTCACAAGATCAAGAAGATCTTGATCGAGAACAGTCTGAGTTCTAGCGGTCAAGTCTACTAAGAACCAAAGCATAAAGCTAGAAACCTGAGCTTTCCCAGAGAGAAGCCACTAGTCACCGATGGCGTGCGATGCGGCCAGTCCCCACTGAGGTGTGAGGCACACCTGAAACACTCGGAATGAAAAATATACTGTCAAGTATCTCAGTAATAATTTTATGTTGATTTTATGGTGAAATATTACTATTCTGGGTTTACTGGGTATAATAAAAGATATTATTAAAATTAATTTCATCCATTTTTTACTTTATTTTTTAAGGTGGCTACCAGGAAGTTTAAAATTGCATGTGTGGCTCGCACGTGCCATTTCTACTGGACGGCGCTTGGCTTGCGGTCACGCGCAGTGGACACTGCAGTACAACCTGCGAGCGGCTAACCTCATTCTCTGGGTTTTTTGAGCCATCTTTCTGGGCAGCACAAATCCCACCTCCCACAAGAAGGATTCGTCACCTACTTCTATTTACATGGCCTGCTCTTTTGGAGAACTCTTACTGCCTTTAACATATACATTCTAACACCTACTTACCTAACTGTATTTTATTATTAAGGCTAAAAGACACCTGCAATCCTTTTGTCTGAATTATGGTATCTGGCATAGTGCTAGGCAAAAATAAATCAATTAATAAATTAACAAATAGCATTTACCAAGCATAAAAAAGGGAAACCCCCCAAAAAGAGTTGTACGTTTCCTGTAGAACACAGAAACAAACACAAAAGCCCAAAGAATGCTGACTGTAAGAGTCCGTCTGCCCCGATGCGCTCAACCAGACGCATCTAATCCTCGGCGAAAACCGCCCTCCGGTGGCTGGTCCTGGGTCAGCCAACCACAGCCTGCGGGCCAGACGGGGCCCAGCACCCAGTTCTGCCTGAGCAGTGAGCTAACAGTGGTTTTTACATGTGAGCATTTTACAGCTCATTTGACAACAGAAAGAACACTTACTCTGAACCCCAATTCAACAAATTGTAACCCCCCCAAAAGAACCCCAACTTTTTCGTAGACATGCAGTACCAAAAAACCTATACTTAATTATATGCTGAATTTTGTCAACAAAATATTTGTGGAAATTTTTTTCTCTCGTTATGTCATTACCTACATAATAACCTCATTAATGTTTTGCCTCTTGGCCTGCTAAGCCTAAGCTATTCGCTAGCTTGCCCTTCAAGAAAAGTCTGCTGCCCTCGGAGACGGAGGTCACGTCACAGCGTGTGAAGACCCAGCCGTGCTCATTCGCTGACAAACGAAACCACCACCACCACCACCTGCCCGGCCCGGCCCGCCTGCAGCACAGGAAGACCCTGAGTCACTTCCTCCCGCCTCCGTCTCCACGCGAGCTCCCGACAGCCTGGGGAAGCTGCTCTCACCCTGCGGGTCTCACGACCCCCGAGAAAGTCCTGAGCTCCCCAGAGCGGTTCTGTTCATGTGTGTTATATAACTACCGATACTCTCCAAAATCAGGAATTAAAATGGAGAAATTTTAGAAATATTAACCCATTTAGAATAACAATACATTTCACAGTAACAGATACCATTCTAAAGTAAACATCTACTATTTTTTTTAAAAGAGATGACATTATTTTACAATTTCGAGAATCTCTCTGATGTCTAGTTTAAACAAAGATAGCTGGATTCTCGTATGCTCTGGCACTCAACCCGTTGCAGAACGTTATTTTGGTTGAAATGTAAGAAGAAAAAAAATCCAGCTTCACACACGTACATAAATTGGAAAAGGAAGAAGTATTTTAGTAGTTTTTCATATAACTGTGGATCCTCCTTATTTTTTAGTCCACAGATGGAAGTTTCTTAACAGTTGGCTACAGCATGCAGGTTGCATTAAAATCTTCTCGCTTGTCATTTATTTCGAGTGGGCCTTTTACCCACACCTAACTTGGTGCCATGAGCACTGGCCACCTGCAAACACGGTGCCACAAGCCGTGCAGGCCCCCGAGGTCGTTACAGAGGAGCAAACACTCGCCCCCCCAACTTCGCCACCTGTCTCCCCGGAGCCGCTGTGGGCGCTGGGAGGCTGTCAAGCTCGTGACAGGAGATATAAGTTTTCCAACACTCTAATTTTCACTCTGAAGCTTAAATTTACCTAATGTCATTTTTCCCCCTCAAAGTAACGGGTTCACTTTGTTCATCTTTGATAAACTGTCTCCCAAACACTGAAGTGTGGTTAACGGTAATTTGTCTGTCAATCATGCTTTCATATGGAATCGGTGTTCCCAATTCAACACTCATGCGTGGGTTTTTTTTTCCCCCCCAATTCAACCATCACTCTTTGCTATGCAGCAGAAGTATGTTATGCATAATTCCTACCCTACAGAATATTAAAAAGGATCAAGTGTTTAAAATAAAGTACACTTGAACGCTTCGTGACCAACAGCCCTAAGCGAAACCGCCCTGCTCGTCCCCCGCACATACGTGGGGTGAAGGCGACGACGGCTGGTCTCCCAGCGTGGCCCCACCGCCCGGACTCGCACCGCCACGTTGGCGGTGAGAACGTCAACGTACCGAAACAGGCAACAATGATAACGCCTCAGCACTATCGCAGGAACAGCCTTCACCTCACGGACCCCCGAGGGGATGCAGGGGGTCCTCAGGGGCCTGCAGACAATCCTTGTTTGTTTCCAAATGGTACTGCTAAATTACAGAATTACAGAATTTTTTTTTTTTTTAAACAAGGACTTTGTTAACACTGAGGGCACTGGCTTACGCCAGTTGGAGAACATACGAGCCCCTGCTTCTCGGTGTATTTTTACCGTCTTCCAACACCACCTCAGCAACACATCTGAAGCTGTGCCCGCTCTCGGGAGCTTCTGCCCTAGATCTGTCTGCAAAAAATCGAACTGGTTTCACTCTTAACAAACAAACAAACCAACCAACAAACAAGCTGAAGTCACAGAATTCATGTCAAAGCAACCACCCTTTCTGGTGCTGCTCTCAGGGGCAAACCGGCTCTCACGGGCTCTCTACTTTTAACCATCCGAAACGGGAAGCAGTAAAAGCTGCCCGAGCGGGCAGGGCTGCGGCAGGCAGCGGGCAGCGGTGGCGTGACTGCCCTCACCTCACGTCCTTCCCCACGGTCATAGCAGCGATCACTTTCTTCACCGCCTCCTTCCTCTTTTCCTTCTTTTCATTGTTGAGTTCGGCCTTTAATTCAAAGATTTCTCCTGTAAGAGAAGAAAACAAAACGGTTGGGTCCCCAGGACCAAGGAGCCAAAGCAGAATACTGTGTTATGTCATACGTGACACCATGAAAGTTTACTAGAGCCACAACAGCAACCAAAGCAGGGTTATTTAAGTTATAGGGTAAGTACAATTCAAACCCCTCAGTAATGACCGACACTCATAGGGACAGCATCTTTCAGGTGACGGCCAGAGAGGGAGATACAATCCAGATCGGAGGAGGCACAGGAGGGGGAAAAGCCAATCTCATCGTATCTTACAACGGGGAGAGAAGGGCATCTGAGGACTGATCTCCCCCATCAGAATTTCAAGGTCCTGGGTTAAAAATAATGTAGACAAAGAAAAGGTTCAGGAATCAGTGTTTTCAAGCCCAAGAAGACTCTAGATATCATCTTATTCATCCACTTATTATTATTATTAATCAATCAGCCCTGGCTGGTGTGGCTCGGTGGACTGAGTGCCGGCCCGCAGCCTGCGAGCCCCAAGGTCGCTGCTTCGATTGTAGTCAAGGCACACGCCTGGGCTGCAGGCCAGGTCCCTGGTTGGGGGCGAGAGACAGGCAACCAGTCAATGCATCTCTCCCTCTCTTTCTCCCTCCCTCCCCCTCTCTCTAAAAAATTAAATGAAGTCTTTAAAAAAACAAGCATTTAAAACTACTTATTCTTTTAGAGAGAGAGGAGGGGAGGGGGAAGAGAGGGAAACACAGATGATGGGTTGCCTCTTATAAGTGCCCCCCCCAGGGGGGTGGGGGGCGGGGCAAGGGGCAAGGGGCTGAACCTGCAACCTGGGCACATGCCCAGGCTGGGAATGGAACTGAACCTTCGCTTCATGGGACAACACCCAACCAACTGAGCCACACTGGTCAGGTCTCATTCACCACTCTTAATAAGGTCACAGATAAAGAACCAGGGCTCAAAGATCTCAGAGTGACTTGGTGACAGAGTGTCTCCTGAATCCAGAGGTTCTCAACCTTGGCCACACACTATTTCCTGGGGAGCATTTAAAAATAACAATGCTCAGGCTCTACTCTGGACCAAATAAATCAGAATGTCAAGGAGCAGAACTCTTACATTCATCGCAAGTTCCCCCAAGGGACTCTAATGCACAACCACAGTTGACAATCAGTGCTCTACTCTAGTGAGTGCTTTAAGAAGTTCATGGGGGGTGGGGTGGGGGCGTGGTTAACGGGCTTTAAGGCCCCATCCTAGTCAATCAGTCTAACAACACAAGCAATAATCTTGAAGCCTCACGAACTGTACAAACCAGAGCCATTTCTAAAGAAACAATCTCAGATAACGGACCGCTGGGGCTCTGGACTGTGACACGGCACAGCTGTCACCGCTACACTAAGGCCCAGGCTCACCTATCTACGGAACGCTGGAGGGGAAATAAGAAAGCGTATAACCCTCAACTGGTTTTAAAAGAAAACAGAAAACACACCAGCTCGCCCATGAAGACGTGACTCCCCGTCAGCTCCCCACCCCTCCACATGCGCCACACCCCCCCGCCCCGCTGCCCCGCTGCCCTCCCCCAGCACGGGCACGGCGGTCCCTGATGCTCCCTTTCCGCGGACCTCATTCGTCAGGACAGACACAGTGGGGACGGAAAACTCTGTGAGCTGCTGAAACCCCTAAATGTGAAGGATGAGACCAAGAAACACAGCTGCTGAACACCAGAAAAAAAAAAAAAAGGCCTGTTACATCAATATCCACTGCCAACAAGGCAAACCAATCCATGTCACAAAAACTGCTTTCACTTAATCGACGGCTGCAAGGAGAGCACAGCCCGAACAGCTGGGCCCTGTAAGAGTCACTCTCCTCTTCCCCGAGTCCTCCGCTGCCAGACCAGCTCTCAGGGGTCCTCCCCGCCGCGCACTCCTGGAACAGTGAACCAAGCCCAGCCGAAGGCTCTGGGAAGTCCGCACGGTGAAGAGCAGCAGGAGGGGGAGAATCCAAACGGGCTGTGACTGAAACTATTCCAACCCAACAGCAGAAACCTCAAGGATCTGCTCCCGCGGCAATTCTGGTGGGCGCTGCAGGAAGTACACGGAACACGGTCTCTCCACTTTTAAATACCAGCCGTGATTCATCTCCGAGTCTTAAAGCTGCACGAATCCCCAGATGAGAAAACGTTACCAGGACCCGTCACAAGAGAAGGTTTGAAGAGTTACTCGAGTTTTTAAGTAAATTCTTATGTCATTATAGACAATACCTTGGTCGTCAAAGCCCAAAAAACGTTAACAGAAGAAATACACACATTTCAGAATGAGAAAATCAGAAAAAAGGGCAAAAATGTATAGCAGGGGCTAGAGGCCTTTGTGAGGTGCAAGCAAAAAAAACCAAGAGGGAAGCCGGGAGGAGCCCAGGAGGGGTAGTGGGTGAAGCACTCACACACACAACTTGACCAAATCTAACCTTTTCTCCCTCGTCCTCCCCTTAATCGGATCTACCAAGCATTGCTGGCAGCTAGCAATTCTCAATCTTATCTACAGATCAGAAAAATCAGGGAAGCTTTTAAACGTGTGTGTGTGCGCCCCCCACCAAACAGCCATATCCCAGACGGATGAAATCCGGTCATCTGCGGGTGTGGGGCCGGGACGTCAGCATCGTTTTCAATTTCCCTAGGTAACGCCGGTGTGTAGATGAGGTGGAAAGCCACCGACTAGCAGGGAGCTGATACAACTAACTAACTCACTCACTCACCAATTGTGGAGCCTTGTGTACTGTCACAGGAGAGCTTGTCTGCCCTTACATAACTGCAAATGACAGGACAGCACACACACGCCTGAGCTTTCTAGAAAATATGCCGGTGGGCCTTGCTCACGCTAGGCCACTCCAGTGTGCCCTCCTACCTTTTTTTTTTTTTTTTTGTAAAGTGCTGCAATCTCATTAAGATTCCCCAATTGTCAACATTATGCCATATTTACTTTATCATACTTTCCATATGTTTACAAGTTTTTTCCTGAATCATTTTAACAGTAAGCTGTAGACACCATATCCCATTAGCTCTGAATACTTCAGTGTATAATCTCTAAGAACAAGGAATTATCTTACGTAACAGTGACACAATAATCAAAATCAGGAAATTTAACAAGGATACATTATCATAAGACCTTACTCAAAGGTCTTGAAAATGTCCTTTGCAGCAATTTTACACCCACCCCTCCCTGGGCCAAGTCCCAACTCAGGCTCCCGCATCACATTGACCGCCACGCCTGTCTGATCTAAGACCACTCCTCAGCCTCTGTCTTTCACGATGGAGCTTTTCCAGCTCGCTCTCAGTCTGGGCTTCTCACGGGTGTCCCCCGTGACCTCACTGACAGTACGCGTTCTGGCAGGCACGCTTCATAACGATGCTACGTTCTACTCGGCGCAGCACATCAGGAGGAAAAGGATGTTCATTTATTCCATCACTGGAGATGTTAACAGCGAATACTTGGTTGTTAGGAACCGCCCTGCCTGGTTTCAGAAGCTGTAACCTCCAGGGCTGAGGCTGAGTGAGCGACCTTGGGACCCTAAGCCACTGAGGAGACAAAGTTTATCTCCCTGGCAGGGGCCCAGCCTCTGTCCCCTTTTACTTCACCCTGCTTGGCCCCGGGCAGATGACGGGTTAGCCAATGATGGGTAAGATTCCTCAAGGGAGGGATGACCTAAGATAGGCACAGTCACAAAGGGGCCCTCAGGGAAGGCCTTGGGGCTATAAAAAAAGGGGGTGATGGACCCTCACCCTGTGGCTTTGACATAGCCTGAGTCCTCATTCGGTCTGCATGAAGTCTCCTAATCTCTTGGCTGCCTTACTTCCCCTGCCTGACTTAAGCCTGAAACAATGTCAGAGGGCGGTGCAGCCCAGTGCTGGAAAGGGCGGTTCCCCAGGAAGATCAGGCCTAAACAAGAATGCATAAAATCCTGAAAATCCTGCTTTGCTAAGAATACCCTCAATTTAAATGATAAGGGTCCAAGCATGAAATAAGTTTATTTTCCCCAAAGTTTTATGGCCCCTTAGCGATCTGACTTTGACTCAAAATAAGCCCTCATAGTTCTTTGAATGTTATCGTTTGATCATTACTGCCTGACGATGATTGAAGAGCTTTACCTGTATTCCTGTGTAAATTAAAGCCAATAAAAGCCCACTGAGGAACAGGCTCCTGGCCCTTCTCCTCTCAGAGATCAGCCACCTTTCCTCCCCAAGCAGAACTTGTCTCGGTAGACTTACTCTCATCCGTGGCAAACAGGGGATGGGGGGGGGAGGGTTTACAGAGCCCCCCCACACTTGGTTAAGGTGGTAATTGCCAAGTTTTGACATAGTAAAGTTAGTATTTTTTCCCCTTGTGATTAGTAAGTGATTTTTTAAAGGATACTTTTGAAACTATATAAACATCCTATTCTTCAACAAACTTTCACCTGCCAGTTATTTTAGGGTGCACTGATGGCTCTTGCCTGGATCAACTACCACCACGACTTATGAGTACTGATGTATTGACTATTCAATGGGCTACAGTCCAACACTTTGATCACTTCTTAAATTATCAATTTCGAATCTGGCCAGCAGAAGCCCCTTTGAACTACTCTGCTCCTGGCCCTGGGCCAACGTTTCTAAGCACTTCCTCTCTTTTGCTTTCTGGGGTAAGATGTTCACGTTCCTCTCGTGCTGTCTCTGGACCCAGCCTTGGAGTCAGGCATTTCTCCAAGGAGTCCTGGCTCTGTTCCTGGGAAACAACATTCATAAATCAAGATCTGGGTATCAGGTATCCTGTATCTACTCTGACTTGGAGGAAATTAGGATATTTAGTAAGAACTGCACCAGTGTTAGGGTACAGAATATGACTCACACGTAGTAGGCACTCAGTAGATATTTACTAGATAAATGAATGAATCAAAGTAGGACACTGCAGTGTTCTTCAAGACCAATCTTAGTAAAATCTGAAGATAGTCAGGAGGTTAAGGCCAGTACACAGCACTGAGGGAAACCAGGAAGATACATTCTGGGGCAGAGAAGTGGCCTTATTTTAGCCCTGGAGGAGAGGGTAAAGGCACGCTTGAGAAGGCCAGTTGTCAGGGAGTAAGAGGCAAGGGTCCTGCCCAGCACACCCCAGCACACCCCAGCAGACGCGCCGGTCCCCGGAGTCAGGTCCCCGGAGTCAGTGTGGCCCAGCTGTGGGGCCCGGCCCAGCTGTGGGGCCCGACAGGCCGAGAGGGCTGAGCCAGCCCACCTCTGGCGGGGGTGCCGCCTGCAGCACCGGGAGAGCGCTATGGTGGTTAGGGAGGATTTCACAGAAGACAAGGAAGCCGGACTTTCCCAAGAATCCTTAGTTCCCAGAATAACAACACTCACTATAAAAACCAGTATTATATTTTGGAGTACAAAGACGGTGAGTTACTAACTTCAAAGCTATTCCAGTAATCTATGACCTCAAAATCGTAATACTGACTTCAGAGGTTCCTGTTTTAAGTACAAAGAATGTTACCTAGACAAAGCTTAGCCAAAGAAGGAGAGAGATCTACGTGGAGGGATATGAGTTTATCAAGTTTCCTGCGCTTTTCTTTATGACCCCATTTTCTTCAAAGATACATTTTTTAAAATTATATGTACGTATATGCATAGAAAATACTGAGGCTACACACGAGATCCCCTGAGGAAGAGGAAAGCAAAGAACTTTCATTTTTACTTCATACATATCTATATGTAGTAGTATTTCTTGTTACAAAATGTGTATTTCCAAGAAAAAAGTTGAAAGAGAATCAACGTGCTCAGATCTATCAATCTTCAATGGATCAATGTCGGATCCCTTCCTCCGACCACGACAGATCCTTCGAATCAAATTTAAAACCTGTACTTTAATTTCCTCGACACACTTTTCGGCAGGAGCGCCAGACCCCCAGCGAGACCGCCCACGGCACGCGCGTCCGCAGAGGCCGGAACACTCTGCTCGGACCGTCTCTCAGCCTGACTCCGGGAGCCCCTCAGAGCGCTGCCCAGGGTCTCGGACTCACCTTTCTTATTGGTCGTGAAGTACTTGGAGTCAGTCATGGTGTCGGTGGCTCTTCAGTGTGTACCTGCAGCAAGAAGAGAGTTCCTTTAGCCAAGTTGTTTATGTCCCGCAAGTTACACATTAGTTTTAAGAACATTTACATATTAGAATTTCTTTATTCAAAACTGAGTGTCTTCTGCCCTGGCTGGCTGGCTTGGGTGGAGCACTGTCCAGTACACCGAAAGGCTGCAGGTTCGATCCCCACTCAGGGTGCCCACAGAAGGCAACTGATGGATGTTTCTCTCACATGGATGTTTCTCTCTCTCTCTCCCTAAAATAATTAAACAGCCCCGGCTGGAGTGGCTCAGTAGATTGATCATTGGCCTGTGACCCGAAGGGTCGAGGTTCGATTCCTCGTCAGGGCACATGCCTGGGTTGTGGGCCAGGTCCCCAGGAGGGGGCATGCAGGAGGCAACCGATAGATGTTTCTCTCACACACTGATGTTTCTCTCCTCCTTTATCCCTCCCTTCCCCTCTCTAAAAATAACTAAAATCTCTTAAAAAATAAAAATAAACAAATAAAATAAAATAAAATAATTGAACATATCCTCAGGGGAGGGTTAAAAAAAATCAGCATCTTCTTCCTTACCACCATCACTGGTGGCTGGAGGGATGCAAAGACAACCAAGACAGCAGCTCTGGCCTTAAGGAGCGAATTGGGGCAAAAGCAGAATAAATGGGTGGAGCGATAATCTGGACCTACCGTGGCTTTGTGATTTGAGTCACAATTATCTCCTAAAAGGCTCCAAGACCTAAAAACTAGACCTTTTGTAAACACATCTTCAGTTCGTCACTCAAGTTTGCTCAGAGAGATCCCCACTACCTTCCAGTCAGGGAAATTGGATTTACCTCCCTGCCTGTGAGAAGAAATCGCTTCGAAACATGTATTCTGGAGCAGCACGAGGTCAAAGGAGAAAACAACTCTGCCAGTCTATTCCGCCAATCTGGCGGTGCTGACCAAAGCTGCACCGTTACATGCAACTCCCAATAAAAGAATCATAAATAAATAAATAAATAAATAAATAAATAAATCCCAACTCAGTAGAATACTCTGACGACAAACATCTAGAAAGGCAAACAGCTTCACCCACAGATTTTTGTTAGACTATGATTTTCATCATTTCCAACACTTAGCCCAACAGCATACCCAAAGAATATCAGTTTACATCTAAAAACAAGGCAAAAAACCCTGCAAACAAACAATCTGAGATATGAGAACCAGCACTAAAACTCGAAAGAACACAGATCCCAGCCTCAAGGTGATCTCTTCTGTTCCGACTCCCAGAACTGACCAGCTGACACGTGGCTCTACCCTCAAACAAAAGCAGCATGGACTGGCCACATGTCTCCCACATAAGAAGAATAAGTTGTCTGATTTCAGAAACCTGCAGTAAGACTTCCGTCTAACATACTCAACTATTTTTTTAATGCATTAAAATTTTATTTTAATAATATCCCTTCTGGCCCTGGCCAGGTAGCTCAGTTGATTGAGTGTTGTCCCAATTTACTAACACTGTGGGTTCGATCCCCAGTCAGGCCACATACAAGAATCCACCAATGAATGCATATGTAAGTGGGACAACAAATTGATGTCTCTGTCTCTCCAAAGCCAGCCTACTTCTGCACCGAAAAACTGAGGATCTTCTTCCTTACTGCCATCACTAACGATACTAATCACCAGATTTAGGGCAGATGCCCTGGTAGCTGCTCGTTCCTGTCAGGTCAAAACAACACAAATGATGATATATTTGGCAAACTTGAGTGACAGCACATTGGGCAAGCAACAGTAAATATGGATCTGAGGAAAAGACCTGAGCACTAAACAAGTCAATGTAATTATGGAAGAGAAAAAAAAGGCCAGAAAATGTAAAAAAAGAAAAAAAATAGAAAAAGAAAAAGAAAAAAGCTCGGCTCAAATCATCTCTAAAACATGCTGCTTGGACAACCTTAGAGAAATGAGACTCATCCGCCATCTTTCCAAGCAGCTGTCTCACCGTTTCCAGTCCTGATCCTCATACAACAGCACTTCAAGGTTTACCAGAACTTGACTCAATCACCTTGTGAAAGGCGAGCCAGAACTCACCAATACCACTATAGAATGCAGAAATGTTTTGATTGCATTCATTATAGTAAAAAATTAACCTGTAAGGCTTGCCTTACACAATATTTTCACAATGCCTTTCTAGCAAAAATTCAAAAACAATGTATAATGATTTAATCCATTCACAATGTAAACGAATGGGAAGCAGGCAAGCGGAAGACAGGGGTTTCACACAGGAAGACCTGGAGAACTTGCATCCACACGGAGAAAAGCCAGTGTACGGAAATGGTTACTGGAGCCTGACACAAGGGCCGAGGCCCAAGGCCATTACAATCTATCCAGGGTGTTACTATGCAGTTTTAAGTCTCCTACGATCATCAAAACTTAACATTTAAAAACAAAATCTGCTGGGAATTTTTCACCCAGTTTCTTTGAAAAAATGGCACAAAAATCAGTCTCCTTAAAGCTTTCATACACACACAGTAAATTCATATTAGTTTTCATACAATCTGTTAAACACTAAATTAACCTAGTCTCAGAGCCACCTTTATTAATGACCCACACGCTTCATTACTTCTAACAAATTTCATGGTCAAGGATTTGTATCTCTGTCCTATTCACTGTAAGCCTTACGTGTTTTTAACTACAGATTAATGTACCCACCCACAAAATTCCAGGGAAGAGGAGTGACTTCAAAGTGATCTTAGACTCTAAATTAAGAATTCCTGCTCTTAAAAAGAACGGAAAAACGTATTCTCTTGGCTCACACTGTTGTTAACGCCAGTAATGAAGTGTCCCTCCCCCCATACTGGCAGGGAAACATTGTATTAAGTCAGTTCCTGCCTTAAACCAACAGAAACTCCAAGAAAAATGAAAATAGTCTAAATAAAAACAAATAAGAGGTGGTGGTTGTGCAACAGTGAACATATGAAATGCCACTGAACAGCTCACTTCTGAATGGTTAATTTTATGTTACGCGAATGTCATCTCAAAAAATTACATTTGTATGCACATTTCAAAATGAGATACATTTCATCACATGCCAGAGATGGCCATAACCACATTCTGGAAAACATGGGATGGGGAACACTGCTGTCTACATTAGAAGCCAAACAAGAAGCCCAGACAGAGCTCAGAAAAACATTATGTATTTGCTGAAGAGTCTCAAAAATTAAGCTCCTGGGGGGGGTGGGGGAATAAAATACACTGTCCCTTCAGGAGAGCCCCAGGAAAAAGCAGAGCCATCTGGGAGTCTGAGCTCACACTACCTTCCTACCACATCACACTGGACAAGTCCTGGCCGCTCTGAGGACCTGCCACAGGGCCCAGGGGCACTGTGAAACTGCGAGGCTGCCACAGACAAAGCACACCATCCCGCCTGCTTTTCCCAGCCCAGGGTGTACGTCACTGCTTTTCACAGGCCTGCCGGTGCAGAATTATACAGCTAGGTTTAACATAACCTAGTTTCCACTAAATATAGATTGTCAAAGTCCCTTCTCTCCTTTCCTCCCTCCTTCCGGTCCCCCTAAAGATAATAAGGCCAGGAAAAAAAACAAATTAACAGGGTCTTAATTTCAAATGGCTCTCTGGGAAATGGCATCTAAATTGAGAGTTGATGAAGCCACTAAATCCCATCTTTTCACTTCAAGTTGGTCTTTACACAGTCTGGTGCTTATGCTAATAAGATGGCCAAAGAAGTAACCAAATTATAAAGCAGAAAGGTCATTCCAACAGTCTTTTATTACAAGGGTTAGAGGCGCTGATCAGGTATTTCAATAATAATGCAAAGACAATAGCATCTTCAGGTATCATTTAGCTCGCAGGAAATTATAAAAGACACCTAATTACAACAGACACACCTGGGACTGTAGTTACGTATGACAGACTACAAGGCAATTTGTTAATATTATACAGTAAGAAAGAAGCTCCAAGTTTTACATCCAATTTTTAACTGAAATAACAAAAAACTCTGGAAAACTTAAATCTAGAATGAAAGGAGGAAAGAGCATAGTCTATCTTACTCATTCCTTCTTCAGCTTGGTTCAAACCTCAACCTAAAATGTATTTTAAAATATGGATCTGTTTTTAAAAAAAAAGATGCAAGAACTGGACTTTGAGCCTCTTAATTTTGTTAGCTTTATGTTCATTTTGCCACCCAACTCTCAGTCAGGCTGTCTGCAGAGCGCACTATCTTCTTGCTTCCTGGGGCGTTTGAGATACCTGCAAACAGTTCTCACCTTACCACTAGCTTAGTCATCACTGGAATGTGTTGCACTTCTCCTGCACGGCGGCTGCATCTCCTTCCTCCAGTGCTTTCTATTATTACTGGTAAGTGTTCCCTGAGGCTAAGCAAGAGCAGTATTCCAGGAAGATTACTAATAACTTGAACTGCTCCTCATGGAGACCACCTTCCTTTGTCATTCTGCCTTTTCTAAACTTAACTGCAGTTTCTTTATTTTAAAAAATTCCATTGACTATAGTAACTGGCACTTAAAAAAAACACTTCTTTTTAAAAGCAGTGTTCTTTCTTTATTCTGTTATTCACACTGCTTCATAATGAAACAGCCAAGTGTGTTCCGTAAGAGGCCCAAATAGAAGACTACTCTGAAAAGAGCGTGAATAAATTCTTCGGATTCAAAGGATCTGGAGGTAACAGGAAGTTCCAGTTTCTTTGCCTCCGGCTTAATCAAGCCTTTATCAAAGCAGATTTGCTAAATCCAAAATGAAAACATTCCAGGCTAAAGTTTACCCCCACTTACTTCCCCCTCTCTCACGTCGGGACAGTTCTGGAGGTTTTCTTCCCTGAAGTGTCAGGAATTCCTGTTCCTTCCCCAGATGGTCAGCATTTGTACGGGTTTGTCCCTCCATGAGGGGGTTAGGGAGAGGTGACTCTCAACCTCAAACTAAGGGAGCCGGGCAAACCACTGGGGACACCCCTTTTCCCTTCTGCGGGCGGGCTGGACGTCCCAGGGTCTCAATGAACCACCCCAAGCGGGGAAGGTTGGTTCTCCCCCGGCCTCCAGCGTCGACCCGCCACACCCCTGGCCTTTGGCTATCCTAACCACGCAACTCCGCGCAGACCTACCCGCCGACGCTCCCCAGCTCGCTCCCCAGCTCCCAGCCGCCACACCCGAGGATTCCCTCCCCCGCCACAGCGGCGGAGTCCCTTTCTCCAGCCCTCCTCCTCCTCACAACGGTCACACCCGACGGCTCACTCCATCCTCAACGGTCACGCTCCTAGGATTTCCTCTCATCCGCCCGTCTCCATCCCAACCTGGGGTGCCCCCCCACCGCCGCTCCAGAGCATCAGTGAGGGACACACCCCAAAGTTAGGTGGCTTGAACTCACCGGAGGCGAGGGCGGGGGTGGCGGCGGCAGCCAGAGAGCACGGCCCGGGTGGTGTTGTAATGGTTTCCTGCACGTCACGACTCCTTTTCCAGGGCTAAGCCACTGCGCAAAACCCACTTTGCCAGGGACAAAGATGGTGGACAGGAAACGCCAACGTCAGAGAGCCTCGCCGCGTGACGTGTGACGTCGTCTCCGCGCGCCGGAGAAACACAAGGCGGTGATCGCGGTCGCCTTGGAGAATCGAAGATGTTTGCGTGGCCGGGTAGAGACCCGCCACCGGCGTCTCAAATGATGTTTAGTGTCTATCCCAAGAGATGTATTAAACAAGCTGGTGTTGTCTGGATTTGTTTGCTTGCACAGAAGCTCAAAAAACTTAACTGAAATATTCTGCCCCTTTCTCCAAGAAAAAAACAACTCGGCTAATTTCCCCAGCCAGTTCAGGAGTGTGGAAAAGGGTGATCCAGCCCACGTCTCTACACTGGCAGTGGGACAACAGAGTGGGGCAAGAAAAAAAGGCTGAGATGGCATCAGACCCGAGTTCAAATCCCTGCCTTGAATGTGACTAGTCAAGTTGCCTAAGGTCTCCTCAACCTCAGTCCTCTTATCCGAGAAATGAAGTCTCAAATGATGGACAGTACGTGTATCTCTCTTCTGTTTGTGAGGCCTCAGCGGGATAAAGTACGTTAAGCACCTAGCATGGAACAGGTGTGCTTACACAAAAGTACGTTCCTTTTGTAAACCACAACCCAGAAACCTCTGTACCCTCCCCTCAGGTTTACTGTGAACCTCAAACAACTGCTTTAAAACAGTCTTTTTGAAAATGTGGAGACAGAGGGCACACCTGGGGCAGAAGTGGAGGAGAACAAAATTTGAAAGGGACCAAGAAGGACTAATCAGAGAGGTAAAAGGAAAAGCAGGAATTATATCCATCTGGTCACTCTTCTACTTCTGAGGTCTAGCCCCCCCTCCCTTGCAAAATGTGTTGAATTAATAAATGTATAAGTGAGTAATCAATAATATCAACTGCCATAGAGATAAAGAGGAAAAGCTGGAAAGTGTCCAAGGATTTAGCAACACAATGGTCTTGGATGGCATTGCCAATGTCAAAAGCCACAACGCATAAGTTTGAGGATGAATTGAGGAAAGAATTAGTATATGTAAAGCACTTAAAACTATACCTTCACATAGTATAGACTATGTATTGGGTTGGCCAAAAAGGCCATTTAGTTTTTTCCATAAAAGGCACATTTTTCATTTAACCAATAATGTCATGAAATTCGGATATTTTGAGTATGTCAGCTATCTCCCACTATTGGATTCTAGTGGGTAGAGGGCAGGGATGCTGCTAAACATCTTCCAGTGCATAAGAAACCCCACAGCAAAGAAGTATTTGGCCAAAATGTCACTAGTACCAAGATACTTTGCAAACCACTTTTGACACATTGGATCAGTCACGGCACCTTCTCCTTATACTGCACAAATCGTTCTTTGCATTGCAGTTGTGTTTTTACCTTTCTTGAAACAATAAAGCATAATATACCAAAAAATGTGATTTTCTTCCATCATCAATATTAAAATGGCTGCACTAAAATTCACCAATTTGGTTAAGTTTTTCTTAAATGCACGTTGATATGACAGCTGTCACAATGCAATCTAACGAAATTGTTTCAAATGAAGTTAAAGACAACTAAGCACTACTAGAACCATTGTGTGGGAAAAACTAAAAGAATTTTTTTTTTGGCCAACCCGATACAGTAATTAATAATACATGAATAAAATGTTTTGCATATTCACAACTGTAAACCTACTTTTGTCCCATCCTGTATGAGGTTAGAAATATTGTTACCTTTGGTTAGATAGGATTTCTGTTTAGGCTAGTGTGAACTGCTGGTAGTTATCTCTTCCACTCAACTCATACCATATTTACCTGTCTAATGGCTCTTACTACATTTTAGTATAAGAGCAATCACTTTTTATGTCTTACCTATTAAAATAAAAACCTGAAGTGGGTTTTGTGATAAGGTGTTTATTAATGATTGACTACCTTTCCTTTTTCCTTCTGTAATAACTTGTTTACTTTTGGCTTATCCTTAAAGGATTATCAATCGAGATGTTTTGCTTTGTTCTGTCTGGGTGAGACTGGAGAGGAACTCCGAAGGTAAGTCAATAGGAATTTGAATAAATACAGTGACAGAAATCTGTTGAAGCTCATTCATTCCAACAATGTTGCCTGAGTGAGACTTGGCTAATTCTTGCTAGAGACATCTGATAGGATTGTGTAGTTTCTGTTCCTTCAGCGCTGGATTTCCTCCTTTTGCTAGCTACTCCATATACTTCTAACAAATTTCTCTAAATTAGCCTGTTTCTCTTGCTTTCAACCAAAGAACCACAATTGGTCCAAATATTTTAACTAATTTTCCACTTATTGTAGTTGATGTTACTTCTCAACTTCTTTTTGCTGTTCACTTAAGAAAAGCCTGTATAGAGCAGCTACCGTTGATGGAGCACCTAACATGTACCAGGTACTTGACAGAAACATGATGTCTAGTCCTTAAACTCTGAAAGGTAAAAAACCTTTATCAGGGGTCTTTCTCTAGCGGGCATTTTGGTAAAAAAAAAAAATCACCTTTTAGAACTGTAAGTAAGGTTAACTCGCAAGATATTTCTTTCCTATTCATATAACTAAACCCAAACCTTGTTTTCGAGGGTTTTCGTTATAGAAACCAATGATCTGTCTTCATACCGTAAGGCCCTCTGAGCAGTGAACAATACCTTCTATTTCTAGCTATTTAGCCCAGGGGTGAGGCAGGAGTTCTGGAGAAAGAAGACAGGTTGAACTTGCACTCTAATCCAAGTTCGATAAACCTGTACAATTCAAATGAGGCAAAGCTGCAGGTGATGTAAAAGCACTTAATAAACCGTAAGGTAAATTACACTAACTTTGATATACAATGTAAAGTAGTGCCTTGTCTCAAGCCTCCCCAGTTCACGCTACGTGCAATTCACCAGATTCTCTCACCTTAGCACTGGATTCATAAAGCTAATGGGACACACTCTCCCGTGTACAAAGATAGGAACCGCTTACATCTACTGTAGCAAGTGCCTAGAGTAGTGCTTGAATGCAACCAAACGTAGAAGGCGGGTAAGCTACCAGCTTGGACGAAATGCAGTCGTCCCAAGTTTTGAGGAACCGCAGGAAGCTTTCTCATTCTAATCCTCTTTATTTATCACTGGCAGAATACAGCTAAGGCCTCTATCTCCAGCCACGTCGCTTCAGATCTTTCTCGGGGATCACAAAATTTAAGTTCACCTCCACCCTGCCGCGCGTAGACCGAGCACGAGCTTTCCACCCCCTCATTCCCTTTCTCCCTCCGCCCCTAACTCAATCGCTCCCGGGACCGAGTTCTGGCGCCTGATGTCTGCGCTCCAAACATCTTCTCAAAAAGATCTCTGCAGGGACTCAGAACTCTGGTTTCCCCACCGAGACAGTGATGCATAAACTACTAGGTAAAGCAAACGAGCGGAAAAATCCCTCTCCAAGAGAACCCCCGAGGAGCCCGCTTTTCAGCGGAGGCGGAAGCGGAAGTGCTACTGGGGTCATAGAGTTTCCTAGTTCCGGTTTCTGGACGGCTTTTGGAGCTAGAACGCCTCTCGTCTGCTGTGGTTCCCCAGCACCGGCGGCTTCTCTTTCCGGGTGCAGCGTCTGTCATAAAGCTGAGACCTCCCTTCAAACGTGGCGTCGTGGGTCCTTCGCGCCTCGCCGGGGGTCAGCGTGCAAGGACGGGCGCACGCAGGATACTTAACACTCAACAGGCGCAGCCAGTCCGCGTACCGGGCCCGCACTGGCGCCCCCGAGCCCTCACGATTGGAAGTCCCTGATTCGCAGCCTCCGGGACTGCATTTGGAGAGGACAGCACTCCCTGGCCCGTACCTGTACCCCATAGTCACGCTCTGCCCTGTGAGGTGCAGCATTTCCCAAGTCCCCCTGTACCGCTTCCACCCACGTCTGCGTTAAACTTTGTCCTTAACCTCCTTGAGACTCCGTCCCCTCTACCTCCAGAAGTGGTCTTTTCCCCCAGTTCCCGTAAACATTGGGAGTTAAGTTTTGGATGTCCTGCAAAGATTACTTCTAAGACTGAGCATCCATTCGGTCGCCCGAACAAGTTCATGCTTGCTAGAGAGCTTGTGGGCAAAGGGAAACCCAGTGCACACGGAAAACGATGGCTGAGCACGGGGCGCACATCACCGCTGCTTCCGTGCAGGACGACCAGCCATCCATCTTTGAGGTGGTAGCGCAGGACAGTTTAATGACGGCAGTGAGACCCGCTCTTCAGCATGTGGTCAAGGTAAGGTATTATTTATTTAAACGGTTTTAGGGACGACTGGCTAAAAACCAAACCAATAATTTATTTGGTAGCCTTGTAAGTGACCAATTAGCATATATTCTGTGATTGAAGGGTTATTGAGTCCATGTTATGTGTAGAGTCCGGTAATGAATACCCAGCATTTCAGGAAGGACAGGGCTGACCCCAGAAGAATCTCAAAGTGTAGACTTTAGAGGGGAAAAAAGCAAGTGTAAATATAAGGCATAGTAGCTGTGAAATGGAACGAATTTCGTTTATTAATTTACTTTAATTTAGGTTCTTGCAGAATCAAACCCTGCCCGCTATGGCTTCTTCTGGAGGTGGTTTGACGAAACCTTTGCCCTGCTGGATCTTCTGCTCCAGCAGCATTATTTGTCTAAAACCAGTGCCTCATTTTCTGAAAACTTTTATGGCTTAAAGCGGATTGTTACGGGGGACACAGACAAGCTTCAGAGACTGGCCAGCGCTGGGCTCCCCAAGAAGCAGCTTTGGAAGTCAGTCATGTTCCTGGTCCTCCTTCCGTATCTGAAAGTGAAGCTGGAGAAGCTGGTTGCTAGCCTGAGAGAAGAGGATGAATATTCCATCCATCCCCCTTCTTCCCGCTGGAAACGATTTTACAGAGCCTTCCTGGCAGCCTATCCGTTTGTTAACATGGCCTGGGAAGGCTGGTTCCTTGTACAGCAACTCCGATACATCCTGGGGAAAGCTCAGCATCACTCCCCGCTGCTAAGTCTGGCTGGAGTCCGGCTAGGTCGACTCACGATTCAGGACATACAAGCTCTGGAGCACAGGCCAGCTGAAGCCAGCATGATGCACCAGCCAGCCAGGAGGTAAGGCCTTAACACTTCCCCCCAATATTTCGCAAATTCTAAAATCTCACTTTATAGTTTTATGAAATCACCTCCCTCAGTCCACTTTCAGCTATTTCATAAACCGTAGAAATAATCTGTGTTCATAAAACAAGCATTAGTATCCTGGTAACTCACCTCCTCACTAGTACATTTTTGTGTATGCTTGCTATGGCCAGGCCCTGAGCTAGGTGTTTGCTTTACATACATTATCTCAATCTGCATCACAACTCAATGAAATAAACTCGTTAGCCCCATTTAACAGTCAAGGAAACTAAGCCCTAAAAGCTAAATACCTTGCCAAGGCCACAGCTAGAAGGTGGCAGAGCTGAGATTCAAGCCAGATTCAACACAATTCTCAAGACTGCTCTCAACGACAGTGCTACTACTTCTACTTAGTGTTCATGTTCTCCTACAAGTTCAAATATATATTCATTCCTCAATACTGTGCTAAGTTAATTTGTGGTAAGTGAGTTGTTTCTTTTTCTGGATACACACACACAGGAAGGTCTATATAATCAGTGTCTCACTAATTTCTCAAAACACATAAAAAAAACCCCTAGTCATTAAAAACAAAACTTAGGCTCTATACTCTTAAATACCTAAGTCAGAAAGAGAGGATCATTTAGAATACAACCTTAAGGAGATAAGCCGATCTAGCAACTGTTAAATCCCCAAACTGAACTGGGGATTCTGATGAAAGTGTAAGAATTACATTTGCGTCAGTCACTCTATGATTATACCTAAATAAAGCTTCTCCTTCTGCCTCCCTGTTCTGCTCTCCAACAGTGTTGCTGAGAAGATAAAGTGGGCCGTGAAAAAAGCTGTGGGGGGTGCCGCCGTATCCCTCTCCTCGGGCCTTTCCGTGGGCGTGTTCTTCCTGCAGTTCCTCGAGTGGTGGTACTCGTCTGAAAACCAGGAAACCATCAAATCCCTGACGGCGCTGCCTACGCCCCCGCCGCCTGTCCACCTGGACTACAACCCTGACTCCCCGCTGTTACCCAAACTGAAGACTGTGTGCCCGCTGTGTCGCAAAACCCGGGTGAACGACACTGTCCTTGCCACCTCTGGCTACGTGTTTTGTTACCGCTGCGTGTTGATTTATGTGAGGAGCCACCAAGCCTGCCCCGTCACGGGTTACCCGACACAAGTGCAGCATCTGATTAAACTGTACTCCCCCGACAACTGAAAGGGTTGGCACGGTAAGGCCGCGGGGCCGGAGTCTTCAGCATGGTCCACGGCACTGTTTGATACTCCTTAGGCTCAATTCATAATTATATGAATTTTAAACAACGACATGGATTTCTTTAAAAGAATATACACCCATTGATGTTAACCTTCTAGCCTGCTGTCTGGGCCTCAACTTAGAGCTGACCGAGCTGGTTAGAGTGAGAGAGTGGGGATTGCAGGGGACAGTGTAGGAGAAGTGGGTAAAAGAGGATAATCAGCACAGAAGCTTTTCCTTAAAGAACAAAGAGGCACAGAAGCTCTTGGGGAAAAAAAAAACAAGTTAGACCTCAGAAAGTGGGTGGCGAAGGGGAAGCAGGCCTTTTCTTTAGAAAAGAGTGTTGATCTGCCTAGGAGGAGGAGGCTGGCTGTATCCCTTGGCAAACAATGTGAAGCGTGGGCTTGTTCTTTATGTTAAGCACTTCTGGAAAACAGGAATAGCTCCTTCTACATACTGTGACCATTGGTTAAGTAACATCTGCTGTAGTTTATCAACTTTTAAAGATTACTTCATTACCCATACATGTCTTTCCTGGGAAACTGGTTAAAGGAAAAGAGGGGTTGAGGGTATGTATAGAGCAACATTAGGGTTTCGGTGCGACACCCAAGTGCTGATGGGCAATGAAAAGATGGAGTAAAATACCGATCCAACTGTGTAAAGGAAGGATCTGTTCATAAGCTCTTTCTGCTTGCTGTTAACAGTTTGCTACACTGGCATGAATTATTCTGGCTATTTACTAAAGTTTCTGTGAAACACTTAAATAAATTTTAAGAATAAATGATTTTGGCAAAGTGCTGTCCCATGTTGTCATAATTATGTGGAAACTTAAAAGATTACTTGAGCCCTGGCTGGCGTAGCTCAGTGGATTGAGCGCAGGCTGTGAACCAAAGTGTCGCAGGTTCGATTCCCAGTCAGGGCACGTGCCTGGGTTGCAGGCCATGACCCCCAGCAACTGCACATTGATGTTTCTCTTTCTCTCCCTCTCTCTCTCTCTCCCTTCCCTCTCTAAAAATAAGTAAGTAAATTTAAAAAAAAAGATTACTTGCCCTGGCTGGTGTAGCTCAGTGGATTGAGCGCGGGCTGGGAACCAAAGTGTCCCAGGTTCGATTCCCAGCCAGGGTACATGCCTGGGTTGCAGGCCATAAACCCCAGCAACCGCACATTAATGTTTCTCTTTCTCTCCCTCTCTCTCTCTCTCCCTTCCCTCTCTAAAAATAAATAAATAAAATCTTAAAAAAAAAAAGATTACTCGAGGTGTTTCACGTAAATTTCTCATTCAGACCACCTTGACTTTGGGGGCATTTTTGAATTGGCATTTTGGGTTTTTTTGCTATTCCAAATACTGGTGGGGGGACCCTCTACTCCAGCAGCAAGAATTCAGCCTTGTTTGACCCATCTTGTATGAGAAATACTACAAAAACCAACCTCCCTACGTAGGAAAATTCATGCCTGGATTGGCAGGTGGGTGAAGAAACACGGGTTTGGAAATAAAAGTCACCATGACTGGGAGAGGAGGGACCAACGACACCTGTAAGCTCCTCTGCTGAGACAGGCGTTTCCAATACCTCAGTGCATGTTAGCAGCTCAAAGTACGCACATTCCCTCCCAGCACGAGGGTGATAAACCACATTCCAAAATGGAACATCCTCTGGATTTTAAAACATTAACGCTTTTATGTATCATAAGAAGAGTATATTGGATACTTGCAAAAGTTCTTCATATGAAAATAGCAAGGTTTTACCAAAGCAAAAACATAGTTAACTAAAAAAAAAACAAAAACATTTTGAATAAGTCAATAAGGGAACTGAACCAGACTCAGGACTGAAGTAACGCAGCACTCCGTGAAGGTATCGAAGCCAGATTGGTCACCTCCACCTAAGAAAAAAAAGCATGAACGTTATCAGTAAGATTCAAAAGCATATCAAAGAAACACATACGTAATAAAATCAGCATCCAGGCAGGCGAGAGCACGCCAGCGTGGGAACACCAGAATCAGCTCAGAGAGAAGATTGAGTGATCACGCCCTGGTCAAAGCCGACAGGAAGGACGGCCATACCAGGTCAGGCGATACTTCGCTCATCATCGCATCACTGCGTTTCACCTCGTGTTGTCTAAGAGTCTTTTCCCTTCCAGAAACACTTAGGTTTACCTATGAAAAAAAAGTAAAGCTTTCTTTTTAGGTGAGTTTAGCTTGCAACCATGGGCTTCCAATAAATATCTTCTATCTTCTACCATCCTTCGGTTTAACTCTGCTGAGCAAGTTTTGGGGGAGTTTTTTTTGTTTTTGAAATACAGAAGCAAAAATGGGTAAGCATTTACAGTTTTAAAACTTACAACATGCATTAAGAAAATCTCAGGGATGCCTGTGAAGGGATTTATGGTCTAGTTCTAAAGCAAAATTTTAGAAAAGCTTTTCAACTAAATTCCTTTATAAACTCCAGTTATATATATATATATATTGTAAATTTTATATATATATATAAAATTTACAATTCTGCACACAAAAATAAAAGGTAGGCCAATTTTTTAACACCATAATCTTCTATCTTAAGAGTCCAAGACCCAGAGAGGCTATGATTTGCCAAAGGTCCATAGCAAATTAACAGCAGAGCTAGAAAGAGAACTAAGGTCTGATGACTAGATTTACATTTTTCCACAATCAGCTAAATGTAATTTCATTTTTCTCCAAGGCATGCGCTAAAAGAAGCAATGTACCCTGGCTGGTGTAGCTCAGTGGATTGAGCACGAGCTGTGAACCAAAGTGTCACAGGTTCGATTCCCAGTCAGGGTACATGCCTGGGTTGCAGGCCATGACCCCCAGCAACCGCACATTGATGTTTCTTTCTCTCTCTCTCTCTCTATCTCCCTCCCTTCTCTCTCTCTTAAAAAAAAAAAAAAGAAGAAGAAGAAGAAGCAGCAGCAGCAATGTAAAGCCTGGGTAATTCACAACCTGAATAATTAACTTTTGAATGAAAATGCCGATTACATTGCATTTCTTTTAAAAGACACCTGACATGGAAAAGTACTAGGATCACAGGTCACCCTTTCCAGCTTTTCAGCATGGTATTGCGGGTCTCTACATAACAATTTTGGAAACACCACATGCTTCCTTCAGCCACTTCTAGATGCCAGTAGGTTGATACTCCGTGAAACTGACAACTGTTGGTCTGCGTTTGCCATTTAGCAGCTAAATTCCATGGGAGGGGGCGGGGCGGGCGGGGAAGTATAACAAAGTGCCTGTTCTACAGGTGCTATGCCTGAGCCTTAATCTCATCACCCTCTACACAATCACACTTTCCTAACTTTCTTCTTTAATACACTTCGCTCCATCTGGAATGCTTTCCCCACCCCTTTCAATCTGGAGAACGCCTAATAGCAGTTGTAAAACCTTACCCAAACGTCACCTTCTCTGTTAAGTGGTTCCAAACTCTATCAGTCACTCCCTCCCCGGACTCCCACAGCACGCACCACACGCCAGTTATTCAGGTCCCCCCACCTCCCCGTCTGCCCCAGCAGAGTCCCTGAAGAACCAGGGCTGTGTCTTACTGGCCTCTGCATCCATTATACTCAGAACGGCGTATAGGAGGAGGCCCACTAAGTGAGCGTTTAACTCAGTCAGCGCACGACCCTCCCTACGAAATCCTAAATTATAAAAGCATCAGCACAATTTATAAAGACCACTTACCTCCAACGCTTTACGTAGATAAGGCCCATACCTCAAGCATCTCTAAACCCTCGTTCCTTCCCCCAGCTTCTCCCTTATGGCGCTCTGCACGGCGCCCTGCGCAGGACAACCAATGCTTACACACAGTGGACCATCGAAAATAAAATAATAAGGTCCAAACCCTACCAACTTCAAGAATGGCTGAGAAAAGCCGTCCTCGCGGGGAAACACGAGTAAGGCTGGAGCCAGGGCTCACACCAGAGACGCAGGCAGGAGTCCTAAACCCTCTTCAGGAACTCCTAAAACTCCTGCTACCTAGACTTTTAAAAGGCTGGCCCGGGCCTGCGAAGAATGATGGAGCGGACGCCCAGGTTTCTGTTCCTCCGCTGTACCGGTCTCCCCACCGGCAAGGGGGCCCGCTGGCTTCCCACCACCCAGTGCGGCCTTCGCCGGACAACCAATCCCGCGGCGGCCAGCGAGTCACGTGGGACATCGCAAGCAGTGGGCTGGCACAGGAAACAGCCAATCAGAGGGCGAGACGAACGTCAGGGGCGGAGCGGGCGGGAGGACGGAAAGGCCTATTCCGCGGCTGCTTTGCGCGCTAGCTCCATCTTCAGGTTTAGGGTAGTCACCTTGCAGCCTCTGAGCAGTTCCTTCCCGCTCTGGGACCTCAGGATGACTGTCATCCCGGGTGGTTTTGCCTGTGCCTTGTTCACAGCTGGGAAGGGGTGTCTGAGGCGGTTGTGCCCTGGGTTTCTGGGAAGAACTATTGATTGAGTGATCCAACATTGTTTATTGCCAATTGTGCGGGTTCCCGCGTGACGGCCAGGGGTTGGGGTGGACTTAGACGAACGTGACCGTCTTCGTCCAGGGGGAATTTACTGGCTGGTCGGGCTCTCGGACGCTTCCTAAATAAGCAAGAGGTGCCGCAAGAAAAGTGCAGCTAAATATCAAAGAAGTGTGAGGGAGAGCAGGAGAGACTTCCTGGAAGAGGTGGCACTTGATCTGGGCCTTGAGGGATGGATGGGGTTTCAGAATGAGATTCTGGAAGAAGGAATGATTTCATTCCTGAATTAAATGAGAAAGCATTAGGGAGCTGACCAAATTTAGGTAAAGTTGAAACGTGTAGTGTTTCTCAAAAATTGATGAGTGAAACCCCTGTCTGGCGTAGCTTGGTGGATTGAGTGCGTGTCTGCGAACCAAAGCATCGCAGGTTCGATTCCCAGTCAGGGCTCATGCCTGGGTTGCAGGCCATGGCCCCCAGCAACCACACGTTGATGTTTCTCTCTCTCTCTCTTTCTCCCTCCCTTCCCTCTCTAAAAATAAATAAATAAAATCTTTAAAAAAAATGATGAGTTAGAAACACCGGCATCAAAAACAAACCACACACACGAAATACCTGGGGGAGAAAAAAAGACAGACTTACCGAATCAGATATTCTGGGGTTGGAGCAAGGGCATGCATATTTTTAATATTAGTCCTATGGGTGATCCTAAGTCACACCAAAGTGTGAGGGCCAGGGATGGTGTTAAAGAAAGGGGATAGTAGGAGATTCAAAAGACAGGTCAGCACTTGGTCAAGAACGGTGCTTGCTGGCAGCGTAGTTCAGACTACTCTGGAGAAAGTGAGAGACAGATTTAAAAATTCAGAGCCCAAGATGATAGATCAGAGATGTGCTTTAGAAAAATTCAACATGCAACTGTGTTTCTAAATAGCTTGAAGGAAGGCAGAGGGGAGCTATGGTAAGGAATTACAATGGTCCAGGGGAGAGCTAATAAGAGCCTAAATTAGGACTGTGGCAGAGGAAATGGAGAAGTAGCATAGGACAAAAAGCGTGAGGACTGTGATGAATGTCAGGGATGGATAGCAGGACATGAAAAAAATTAAAAGGAAGCATGGAGAAAAATGGAGGGTCTCTTTTTCCAGACCCACGAGGACATCCACTATGCTTTGACAACAGGGGGTCAGACAGTGAAGAGACTGTGTCTCTGCCTGTGCTGTCGCCTCTGCGTTTCCATGTCCCTTCCTCAGCCCGGCACGGTCTTACCTGCAGATTCCAGTTCAGAGACCATCTCACTTACGAAATCTTATTCTCACGAGCATAGTTATCGACACTCCTCAAAACACCCCGGGTGCACTGCTCATACATTTCTAATTCTCCAGAGTGGCACTCAAGTGCAGTGGTCATGCATATGGACGATATTTGCAAGCACCCCACATAGAAAAAAGTGAATAATAGTAACAGCACCTTCTTCACAGAGCTGCTAGATGAATGAGAACAATGCCTAGTACATAGAATGTATGTGTTACATTACAGTGAGTTGTTAATACATGTTTTCCCTCTCTAGATTGTGAATAGGACATGTATCATTCTCCTGGCTAACAGAAAGGATGCATGATGGAATGATAGTAAATGGGTTTTGGAATCGGATAGACAGGGGTTCAAATCCAAGCTCTGATACTTACTAGGTGTGTAACCTTGATCTTTCCTCCCCTGAACTCAGTTTATTTATAAGACAGTGAAAATAATACATGTCTTACAACTTGTTATAAGGACAGTTTGAGATAATCAAAGTTGCATATCCAGTACAACCAAGAGTGCTCTACCCAGCAAAGCTGTCAGTTAGAATCAAAGGACAGATGAATAGCTTCCCAGACAAGGAAAGCTAAAGGAGTTCATCATCACCAAAACAGCATTGCAAGAAATGTTCAAGGGTCTTTAAGATGAACAAGAAGTCCTGGGTGGCGTGGCTCAGTGGATAGAGTGCTGGCCTGCAAACCAAGTATGTTGCTGGCTTGATTTCCGGTCAGAGCACATTGCCTGGCTTGTGGGCAAGGTGTTTGCGGGCTGGGGCTGGGTCCCAGCTGGGGGTGCGCAAGAGGCAACCAACCGGTGTTTCTCTCACACATCAGTGTCTCTCTCCTTCTTGGTCTCCCTAAAAATAAATAAATAAAATATTTCAAAGAAAAAGGATTAAAAAATATGAACAATAAACAGCCATAAAAAAGAATGGAATCTTACCATTTGTAACAGTGTGGGTGGACCTAGAGAGTATTATACTAGGACTCAGGGGGTATTGTGCTAAGTGAATTAAGTTGGTCAGAGAAAGACAAATACCATATGATTTCACTAATATGTGGAATCTAAAGAACAACAGAAATGAACAAACAAAACCGTAACAGACTCATAGATACAGGGAACAGACCGATGACTGGCAGAGGGAAGGAGGATCGGACACTGGGTGAATACATTGAAGGGGCTGAGAAGTCCAAATTGGCAGTCACAGAATAGTCACGGGAATATAAAGAACAGCATAGAAAACACAGCCAATAATAATAGCATGATAACAGCATGGTGCCAGATGGGGGGGGGGGATCGCTTTTTAAAGTATATGATTGTCTAACCACGATGCTGTACACCTGAAACTAATACAAAATCATATTGAATGTAAACTGTGAAAAAAGAATTTTTTTATATAAAAAAAAGCAAGTTCCATGAAATAGGCAAGCTGCAGGCCTCTGTGTGGACATTCAGAAATGACCTAAGATTAGGTTTTTGAAAGTTGCTTCTCTTCCCACTTGCAAATCTGGTGTGAAGTTTACGAAGAGCTAAGGGAGCCCCTAGTAACATGTTGCCGATTATCACCATGGCTGCTGCTTTTTTTTTTATCTTATGGAATACCACTATTTGTTTACTCATTCTTACGTTGATGGACATGTGGGTTGTTTCTTCCTTCCTTCTTTCCTTCCTTTTTTTTTTTTTTCCATTCTAAATAAAGTTTTTGTTTTGACGTGTGTGTGGCCCCAGATTGTGGCACGTGTTTGGAACGCAGTAAGTGCTTAGTAACGGAGGAGTGAGTGAAAAGCGGACATTATATACCAGGCACCATCCTAAGCTCTTCACCGTACATCATCTCAATTTATTCCACAAGAACTGTATGGAGAAGTCACTATTAGCATCTCCAGCGGACACAGAAGGAATCTGAGGCTTAGATTAGTTTATCCAAAGCCTCAACCCTAGGAAGTGCCAGAGCCAAGATTTCAGCAGCCCAGGTGCCCCAGTGAACCAATGAGTGAAAGGTAGCAGACGCGCCCAGAGTCAGGCGGCGCGGCGAGGCAGAGCTGGCTCTGGCGACCTCGGTCGCTATGTTCTCCGGGAGTGAAGTGAGGGAGAGATGGAGGTTAGAGGTTTATGTCTAGTGTGCGCCCAGGCTGGATGAAGCGTAAGTATGTTTGCTGATAGATTGAAATTCTTAGTGAATAAATATATCTTACGTACATTGGGGGCTCCGGCTCTTTCTTAGCCAATTGCCAACAGAGTGGCCAGACTGCATTCCCAAGACTTAGGAAAAGGCACTGTCTAAGCTAGTGATTTCGAATTGCTTTGTATCACAGGCAATGGTCTTGAGGTCTCAGAACCAGACGTGAGATCCGCCCTGGTGTGATAACCCAACTATTCACAGCCACGTGAGTCCGGGCAGGTGTGGCCCCGTGTCATGGGGCCAATCTTCTCCAAGCTCTCACGCAGGCACTGTAACTCGGGGACCTGCCCCCCAGTTGTATCTTGGGAGGAGTTGTGGCCACAGCACCCCAGTCTCTCTCTGCGGGTCACACGCTGCCTCCCCCTCTTGTGTGTGTATCAAATCTCTCTCTGCCTCTCTCTTGGGAGAACAGTTATAATTGGATTCAGGGCCCACCCAGATAATCCAGGATAATCTCCCCATCCCAAGATTCTTACTTAATCACTTCACAAAAACCGCTTTTTCTTATAAGGTAATATTTGCAGGTTAATAATAATAGTAATAGTAGTAATAATTAATAATAGTAATAATTTTAATTATTAACATAATTAAAATAATAATAATTATTATATGGGCTACTTCAAGAAGCTTTATTCAGTTTAACCAACATTTCCAGATGAGATAACTCATCTGTTTATTTATGTATTTTTCAATTATAGAACCATTTATGTTCATTGTAGACCATTTAGAATATACAGAAAAGTTTGTTGTTGTTTTTTTAAGGAAAAGAAATTAAATGAAAACCATCTGTAATCCTCTCATCCAGAGACAGCCAGCTTCATTAGTGAGCATTTTTTTAGGCTGGGTCTTGTGCCTAAAGAAAAAAAGGAAAAAGAGAATAAAAGTAAATAGAACAGAAAAAGAAACTTGGAAGGTAATGGCATAGATTAATATTGCTCACAATGGATATATGCTGAGCAGCTTAATTCAAAATAAACGTAGGGCTTTGAAAGAAAATTAGCCAGGACAGGAGGTGCCGTATGATGTATGGAAACAACGCCAGCCCCTTAGAAGTGGGAAGTTTCGCTTTAGCACCTCACTCGAGAATGTCTGAATCTCCCCATTACTCCCTAATTCACTCCCACATGTCAGAACCCGGCCGCTAATCTGCCTGGTCATGGGCTCCTCCGGGGCCCTTATCAGCCTTCCTCAGTGGGTCCGCGTCGCGAGCACTGGGGCAGCCCGCAGAGTTCCTGCTCCTCCCAGGCTGATATCAAAGGGCCGCAGGGATGCGCACAGAAAACAAACACTCAGACCCCAGTCGGATGTGGAGCTGAAACAGCAAGCGGAGACGCAAGAGCATCAGGTAAAAAATAAAAATTGTTTTTAACCTTTTTTAAAATTTTTATTTTTAGAGAGGGAAGGGAGGGAGAAAGAGAGAGAGACAGAAACATCGATGTGCGGTTGCTGGGGGCCGTGGCCTGCAACCCAGGCATGTGCCCTGACTGGGAATCGAACCTGCGACACTTTGGTTCGCAGCCCGTGCTCAATCCACTGAGCTACACCAGCCAGGACTGTTTTTAACTTTTTAACAACCTCGTCTGTCTCATCTTAGATGCAGTTTGTGTCTGAGGGCACAGAGGGCCTGGTAGAATAGTTGCTGAGGAGAAACTTGGAGAGGGAAATGAGTGAGAACTTTTGGGAAAAGTGGAAGGGGTGTTCATTCATATGGAGGAAGAGTCTCAACTGTCTTTGTCACAGTTGCCTTCACAGTTGTTAGAGTACGGTTCTACCATTTCAAAAGCGGTTCGATTTGTCCTGTGGCTCTCAGCAGGTGGAAATTTTAGGGAGCCAAATTGTACTTGAAAATGAGAAAGCCATTTCTAACAGAGCTGTCAGAAAGTGGAAGGGACTAACTTGATAGGTAATGAGTTGCTCATCGCTGGAGGTGTTCAAGCCTTTTCTGGAAAGCAGTTTGTTGGGAGCTGGGAATATTACACAGAGGATTTAAGAATCAATCAGATGGTTGGTTGGACCCGAAAATCTTTGAAGTTCCTTCCAACACTTCTGTGAGTCTATGATATGAATGGAAACTTATCAGAAACTTCTCTAAAGAGCCAGACATTTACATTTACCTACAGGAGATACTCACATACGAAAAAAAATCAATCCTATCGATTCCGGTTTTCTTGGTAGGCGTGAGAAGGCAACCAAGAGCAAACTACGGCAGAGGAGGGTCCTGTTGGATGTCTGTTTGGTTTTTTCCTCTCAGTGGGTATCAACAACCCCCACGTGACCTCTACTTTGCAAAGATTACACAGAAGAAATGAATTCTTCTAGAGGAAGAGTTTTGAGTTGGGCTAGTACACATTTTATTTTTGCAGTTAACAGAAGCTAAGGGGGGTGTGTCTGAGTTATTTGCTCCAGAGCCCTAGTTTCACTTTAGGTGCCTATCCTCTGCTCTTGAAGCACAGGGAGCTCGGCCACAGTTTAATAACTGTGTCCCAGGCCCATGTTCCTTTCCCGGTCTCAGAGGGCCTCGCAGTGTAGGGCGGGAAAACGCTTGCCCCTGCACCACACTGCGTGGGGAGAAATGTACTTTTAGAAGAATGAAGAGATAAAAAGAATTCTGCATTTGGTATCCATGGACAGTCTTTCAGGAGTAGAATAAAACTTTGATTTTAAAGATTTTATTTATTTATTTTTAGAGAGGGAAAGGAGGGGGAGAGAGAGAGAGAGAAACATCAATGTGCGGTTGCTGGGGGTCGTGGCCTGCAACCCAAGCATGTGCCCTGACTGGGAATCGAACCTGCGACACTTTGGTTCGCAGCCCGTGCTCAATCCACTGAGCAATGCCAGCCAGGTGAATAAAAATTTTAGAAATGTACAAAATAACACACAAAGAATACCACATTTTACACTTGTTTTTATAGTAAGATATCTACATCACACAGACGATCAAACTGAACCCGCTTAGTTCCCTATCACCCCCTTTCCTTCCCCTTTGAATGACAAATAGGAGTCTTCTTGACTTCGATTTCTATTTCTACATATTCTCTAATAACTTACCTTGACTTCTGTTCCAACCCATGACTCTTCTTTTCAAATTTTGACTTTTATAAGATCTGGGATCACTAATGGCACTTCCTGATTTTAAACTTTTAAAAAATGGCTAAAAATTTCTGCACTCTGTGTTTTCCATTATGGCAAAATATGAAGCGTTTACTTTTAACGATGCGCATTCATGCTGCAAAGGCTAAGGATCTTGACGGAGTGGTTAGAAAACAGTGATATCAAGATTATTTCCATGTTAAAATCAATGGATATCCAATGATTTATATATTTTTAAGATTTTATTTATTTATTTTTAGAGAGAGGGGGAGGGAGGGAGAAAGAGAGAGAGAAACATCAATGTGTGGTTGCCTCTCATGTGGCCCCCACTGGGGACCTGGCCCGCAACCCAGGCACGTGCCCTGACTGGGAATCGAACTGGTGACCCTTTGGTTCGCAGCCCACACTCAATCCACTGAGCTAGACCAGCCAGGGCAATGATAATGTATAGTTTTGAAGAAAGCATTGCAATCTCTGGAATTCTTGTTAACGTAGAAACAACATGTCTGTCCTGCTTATTTACTGGAACCCCTTTCTGTTATTGTTCCGAGCACAGACTGGCTGCTGAGATGGAAAGTCTGGAGCCCAGGATGGACATGTCCTATCCTGAGATCGTTGTAGAAGTGGGCACAGTGACTTTTGGAGAAGAGAACAGGAAGAAGATGACCAATACCTATTTGAAAAGAACCGAGAACTCCAAGATCATCCAAGCCACATGTGCCCTGTTGAATTCCGGAGGGGGCGTGATCAAAGCGAAGATTGACGATAAAAACTACAGTTACCGATGCCATGGGCTGGGGCAGGACCTGGAAACCTCTTTCCAGAAGCTTCTTCCTTCTGGTTCACAGAAATACCTTGACTGCATGCAACAAGGGCACAATCTCCTGATTTTTGTGAAGTCGTGGAGTCCGGATGTCTTCAGCTCCCCCTTGAGGATTTGCAGCTTGCGCTCCAATTTATACCAGAGAGATGTGACCTCCGCCATAAACCTGAGCGCCAGCGCCGCCCTGGCGCTGCTCAGACACAAGCAGTCTCAAGCCCAGAGAGGGAGACCGAGGGTGAAGGCACTGCATCCCCAGAGAGCTCTCGACCCGAACGTCCAGGAAGAGGAAGACATGAGGACTTCTGCCTCGAGATTTCTTCAAAAGGACAAACTCCTCTATAAAGAGAAACTCGACTTTACTGAGTCAGCGCATGTGGAGTTTAAAAGGTTCACCACCAAAAAGATCATCCCTAGGATTAAAGAAATGCTTGCTCATTACGTTTCTGCGTTTGCCAACACCCAGGGGGGCTACCTCATCATCGGGGTGGATGATAAGAGCAAAGAAGTGTTTGGGTGCAAGAGAGAAAAAGTGAACCCGGACTCGTTAAAAAAAGAAATAGAAAACTGCATTAAAAAATTGCCCGTGTTCCACTTCTGCTGTGAAAAGCCGGAGGTGAATTTCACTACCAAAATCCTGGACGTGTACCAGAAAGATGTCCCGTATGGCTATGTCTGTGTGGTTCAGGTACAGCCCTTCTGCTGCGTGGTGTTCACGGAAGCCCCGGACTCCTGGATCATAAAGGACAATTTGGTCACCAGGCTGACGGTGGAGACCTGGGTGGCCATGATGCTGGATATTCAGCCAGGTAAAGCAGAACAGGGGTCATTATTCAGTTCGTAGGGAGGAACACCCTTCTCTGCCTTCCCAGGCTGTTGGGTCAGATATTTTACTTAGAGAACAGAAAGATGTTTTGCTTAAAAATTCCCCCATTACATGGTTCGTTTTCTAATATTTTTAATTCCAGAGAGAGAGAGAGACAATATGAAATGAACTCTCTGTGGTCAAGAGATGCTTGGATTTTAGGAAATTTCTACTTTGGGAAAATAATAGTATGCCATCAGCCACGAATTAGTGACTGTAACTTTTTGTGCTGTGTAAAGACCTGTTGAAAACTTTTGCAGGCTGATCTTCCTAATCAGAAACATAGTTCAGCAGTCTTACCCTAAAGATATTTGGGAGAAACATTGTTTAAGATTGACTCTCCACTAATTCACTCAAGGGGAGCTTGTTGACCATTTTGAATTGTTTCCCTTAACACCAAGAGCTAATGCCTTCAATCTCTGGGCTTGGGGCACCACCTAGTGGGCAAAGGCTGATACAAAAAAAGTCAGGGCGGGGGTGGGGGATGGGGCGTGGAGGAGGAGTCCAGGTGTTTTCACTTCCTTACAGTTTTGCTCAGAATCAGCTCTGGTGATTTCTAAGCAATTAGTAGAGGACTTATAGCCTGAATGAAACTTAATCAGTTTACCTCCACGGTTAATGGGCTCCAAAGCTGACAAAAGAAGCTTTTTTACTTTTGTCAGTAACAACAAATTTTAAAAATAATTTTTATCCTGGCTGGCGTAGCTCAGTGAATTGAGCTCGGGCTGCGAACCGATTGCAGTGTTGCAGGTTCGATTCCCAGTCAGGGCACATGCCTGGGTTGCAGGCCATGGCCCTCAGCAACCGCACATTGATGTTTCTCTCTCTCTTTCTCCCTCCCTTCCCTCTCTAGGAATAAATAAATAAAATCTTAAAAAAAAACTTTGGGAAACAAAGTCATTTTTTAAAAAATATTTTTTTTTTAAAAAGAAGCTTGGATCAAGACTTGAGTGATTTTATTAGATTATTCTTTCTCTTCTAAATTTGTTTTAGCCTACACACACAGAGAGACACCCCAGACTAAGAGATCCTGCCACCTTCTGTTCCATCTGAACCTTGGATTGGGACTTAAAACAACCATAACAATATAAAAAATATATATATATGCTGTGCTTACCTTTTTCTGACTCCGCCCCTTCTAGAAGCCTCTTCCTCGTAGAAATGACCTGGAATCAGCATATTAAGAGCTGGAAGGCATCAGGGATTACCTCACCCTGGCGTGAGACAGAGAGAAGTGAAACAGACTTGCCCCACAGGAGCCACACGGTGGCTTAGGGGACCAGAGCCCCGCAGGGGTGCCCAGGCCTTGTTTCCTGGCAGATGCAAGCTGTTTGAGTCATAGAAAGTGTGCGGGCAGCTCTGCCCCATGCAAACGGCATCGTGGGAGGAACAACTAAAACAGTTCGTTTTCTTTTTTGCCTGAAACAACTCTCCATGTATGTATTTGTTTAGCTCCTGGCAGCTCGACCACAGACTACAGCCTGCCCCTGGTCTTGCCAGCTTCGCCTGCACTGGGAGGCCCCCGCCCTCCCACCAAAGTCCTGGAATTTAAGGGTGCTCTCCAGCAACGTCTGTTTCCAGGTATTTCCTTCCTCATTTCAGCTAAGGGAACTGCTTAGTTCTAAAATTGCACTGGGAGGAACTGATAGCAATTCGTCCGAACTGTTCTCCTTAGAGAGAAGGTCAAACACAGGATTTACCAGACACGGTGGTCCCAAAATAATACGTATGGCTAACGCCTGTTTCCCAGCCATCAGACTCACGCAATATCTCTGTGTGCTTTGGGGCTTCTGGTCGCCCGTGGCTTTTCTTTCCTAAATCTGCGAGGATTTAGGAATTGTCCTAAATCCCTTAGGTCTGTACCACGAGAGAAACGCACCCCAGCTTTCCAATGGCGAGGCAGTGAGCCTTGGGGTTCTAGTACAGTTTCTCAACCTTGGCCCTAAAGGTCTTTTTTGTTGCGCGGGGGTGGGGCTGCCCTGTGAATTGTACCACATTTTAGCACCATTTGTGGCCTCTGTCCTCTAGATTTCAGCAGCACCGCTCCAGCTGTGACAATCAAAAATTTCTAGATGTTACTAAATGCCCCCCTGGGGGGGGGTGTCGACATTGCCACATGTTAAGAATCATTGTTTTGTAGGAAGTTTTTAGTTCCCCCAAAGCATCAGGTTCACACACAAGTAACAGGAAGCGCTGACTTCCTAGCAATGGTGGACCATTTGCCGTTGAGCAGACGGTGCAGGAGGCTGTTCTGTGCAGTGTCCTGTCTGGCTGCCCCCCACCCCCACCCCCGCTGTGTGCCAGCTACTAGCTGCCAGCACTGGGGGCTTGGCGGCTCTGGCCTGTGGAGCCAGAGCAGCGCTTTCTTTGCAGAGGGCGGTGCTTTCTTTGCAGACAGGGAAACCGAGAGTTCCACACCTCGACTCACTTCTTGCTAGGATGTGGCAGGAATACTCACAACAGGCTTTCTTCCATTTGAGTAACTTCCATTCCTTGAATTCTCAGTGACCCAGGAGGAGATACGCTTTAAACCCGAATCCCTCTGTGAGAAGCTCTTCTCAGGCCATCCAGAACTGGAGGAATTCATGAAGACGCAGATACGTCCTTACTCTCGGGGGATTGTGCTGTTTTCCAGGAGCTGGGCTGGTGACCTCGGCCTCAGGAAGGAGCAGAACGTGCTGTGCGATGCGCTCCTGATAGCAGCGGACAGCCCCCTGGTGCTCTACACCGTCTTAGTGCGCCCCAGTGGGACCAACAACGGGCCTGAGTATGCCCGAAGCACTGCCCGGCAGCTAAAGCAGAAACTGGGAACGGTGGGCGGCTACGCGGGGAAAGTGTGTGTCATCCCGAGGCTGGTGCACCTGCCCGGCGCGCTGCGGCCCAGGCCTGGCGACTTCCCCGTGCGCTACCCCCAGTCCTACCAGCTGGCCGATAAGGAGGACGTGGAAGACTTGTTACAGGCCCTCGTGGTGCTCTTGCTGGGCTCGAGCTCTCTCCTGAGTGACCGGCTGGGCGGCGAGTTTTCCAAATTGCTCGTAGCGGAGCAGTGCGAGCTGCTTTCGGAGAGCCTGCAGGAGACGCGGGAGCTGTTCGTCCACTGCCTGCCGGGAACGAGGAGGACGGCCCTGGCCATCAAGATCATGGAGAAAGTGAAGGGCCTGTTCCAGTGCAAACCCAAGGAGATCCTCTATGTCTGTGAACACGACTCCCTAAGGGATTACGTGGCGTAAGTGTGTCCCTGACTAAACACAATAAATGTATGTGAGTCAGTTTTTTCAACAGTATCGGAAAAGAGAATTTGGGTTATTTAAGGTTTTGCACCCTGGCTGGGGTGGGTCAGTGGATGGAGGGCTGGCTTGTGAATTGAAAGATCACAGGTTCGATTCCCAGTCAGGGCACATGCCTGGGTTGCAGGCCAGGTGCCCAGTTGGGGGTGTGTGAGAGACACATTGATGTTTCTCTCCCTCTCCCTCTTCCCCCTTCCCCTCTATCTAAAAAGTATATAAATAGGGGGGTGGGCAGGGCAGGGGAGAGCAGTGGGGGAGAAGTGGGACAACTGTAATTGAACAAAAATAAAAAGTTAAAAGAAAAGTAAAGCACACTCTCTTTTTAAAAAGATTGTATTTATGTCTGTTTAGAGAGGGGGAAGAGAAGGAGAAAGAGAGGGAGAGAAACATGGATGTGTGGTTGGCTCTTGCACGCCCCCTAGTGGGAACCTGGCCCACAACCCAGGCATGTGCCCTCACTAGGAATTGAACTGGCGACCCTCTGGTTCGAAGCCTGAGCTCAATCCACTGAGCTACACCAGCCAGGGCCATATGTATTTTTAAAATAAATATAATAAAAAAAGATTTTGCAATGCCTTAACTATGTAAATGCAAGAGCCCAAACATTTCTAAGTGATCAGGTGGTTGAGCTATAAATGAGTACTTTGCAATTTTCAGGCTTCAACATCTCCTCATAAATTAGCCAAGTGTGTACAACTTTTAAATTTATATAACCAGAAACCCTGTTCACAATCATCTGTGACCTTAAATTTAAGAAAAGTAGAAATGAACCTATTTTGCTTTAAATAAACACTTTGTTTGTTACTTAACACTTTATAGTCTTAGGGTATTTCAGTTAATTAGACATTCTGCCTAATAGAAACTTGAATTTAAATGCCATTTGATTTTGTTTATAAAATATTTTCATTTGTATGACTTGTTCTGAATCAGTAATTTTAGAAAACACGCAGATTTGCTTCTGATATAAATTTTTAGCTTTGAATTTAGTAAAAGAGACTGGTTGCTTTTTAATCCAGCAAATGAGAGCAAACTCATTTTAAATTTTTGTTTGGTTTACTTATTTTACTCAACAAATCTTTTTGAGCACTGTGTATATGCTAGGTACTGCGTACATTTAGTGTTAGTGGGGAAAAAATACCGAACACCGGGACGTAAAGCCCAGTAAGGGGGACAAAAAATTAAAATAAGTGATGTGGATATTGTATAATTAGTATGATTAATGAAGAAATTAATATCTTCTTAATGAATGAAGATATGCTTATCTAAACTTGGGCTGAAGGTTGGTCAGCACATACAAGGCTCTTGGGCCGCTCTTACGAAGTCAGTAGGGAGAGTAAATAAAATGAGGGCTTTTCTCCAAAGGGCACAGCAGGTGCAAAGACGTGGAGACACGTGAGAATCAGAAGGGCAAGTCTCACTGGAGCGGTGGGGGAGGGGAGTGGGAACGTAGTAGGTGATGAAGTTGGAAAGGAGGCAGGTGCCATGTCATGAGGGGTGTTGTAAACTGTGCTGTGGGTTAAGTTTTTCTTCAATCCTCACCCGAGGACATGCTTATTAATTTTAGAGAGAAGGGAAGGGAGGGAGGCAGGGAGAGAAACATCCATGCGAGAGAGAAATATCGATCAGTTGCCTTCTAGCACATGCCCTGACTGGGGATTGAACCTGCAACCCAGATATGTGCCCTGACCAGGAATCGAACCTGCCACATTTTGGTCTATGGGATGATACTCCAACCAACTGAGCCACACCAGCCAGTGCTACTTGGGTTTATTTCAAAACTTTCACATGCACGTTTAGCTAGATAATCTTGGAGAGCTGGGTTTGCAGTTTCATATTCTCTCTGTCCGGTGACTTGTAGTTGAGTAGCTTGGTAGCATTCAGCACACGACTGAACCAATGAACCACCCTCCAGGCGAGCACTAGCCTCTGATGGCAATCCGGCGAGTAATGAGTGCATGGCGTTTCCTCAGACTCTGTTTATCTCTGTTCCACCCGTACAGCCAACACACCACCTGCCAGGCCGTGACCCGGAAAACCTTCATGGGAGGGGAGTTCCTAAAGGTGAAACACATAGTGATGGACGAGACGGAGAATTTCTGCAGCAAGTACGGGGATTGGTACATGAAGGCTAAGAGTATCACCCACCCAAAGGCGAGGGGAGCTCGAAGTGAAAACCCTCACCACGGGGTCCTCTGGATCTTTCTGGACCCTTTCCAGGTCCACCGCGCCGATGTCAGTGGCCTTCCCCCTCCGTCTGCCCGGTTTCCTCGCAAAGCCATCACCGACGGGATCCACTGTTCACTGGAAATAGCGAGGGTCATGAAGCAGGAGATGAAGAAGGTCCAAGAAAATCCTCTCTCCACCGTGTGTCCAGACACAGTGGCGTTGTTCAGAGAAGCCGCCTACGAGGACGCGGTGCGAGCTCAGGCCCTTCCTGGGGTGTGTGAGACGGAGACCAGCCTGACCGTGGAACAAATCGCAACGTACGTGGCAGACAGATGCCACAGCCTGCTCCAGTGTGGCTACCTGCCCAAGGACATAGCGATCCTGTGCCGGAGAGAGGAGGACAGAGGACGCTATGAGCTTGCGCTGCTCAAAGCAATGGCGTTAACTGAGACCCACGGAGCCACGGAAGCTGTGTTCAGCCAGGCCGCTGGCGCTAGGGGCGATCGCATCATTTTAGACGGCGTTCAGCAGTTTTCAGGCCTGGAGAGGAACATCGTGTTTGGGCTTTGTCCAGAGTACACCCTGTCGGAGGAAGCTCACAGGCTCTGCTTCGCCTCGAGAGCCATCAAACACCTCTACCTGCTTTACGAAAAGAGGGCCGCTTTCTGAAAAGTATTTCAGACGATACAGGAAGCCCGAAGGAGCAGAGTCCCTTTTCCCGGGCGGGTGGCAGTTACTGCTTTTCACGTATTACCAACGAGGAGCTCGAGGCACAGTCAGGATGGCAGAGGGCCACAGAAATGTCTCTCACTGTCCTCTTCCCGGTCCACCCCACCTCCTCCATGGACAGTTACAACAGACGTCTGATTGGTCCCCTGCCTCTGGTTCCATCATGTCAACCAGAGAAGTTCTCCTCAGAGAGGGAACTGATGTTATGGCATTCCCTGCTCGTGCATCCTCAGTGAGTCCCTGCAGTGTTTAATCCAAACCAGTTTTCAAGGCTTTTTGCATGAGACACCCTGACTCACGCTCCTAACGCAGCCTTTGTTACACCTCCGTCTCCCAGTGCTTCTAACGCAGCCAGGCTTGCGGGCCTATCTGGGGCTGGGAGGTAATGTGCCTTCAGGGCTACTTACTTTGACTGGGTGTCCCAGGGCAGCACCTGGGCTGGCACGTCGTCCTGGCTATGGGTCTCAAGCTTTGTGGGCTCGGAACTTGATTTCCTCTACAAGTGGGAATGTGCTAGCCGTTGTGACGCGTGCAAGAGGCTCTACACATTTCAGCATTAGGGCTGCTCTCCTGGGCTTCTGCTACTGCCATGTGAAGAGTGTGCCTTGGGCAGCCCGCCGGTCACGGACGCATGAGAGATGGGAAGCAGTTTTGGACTCCACTCGTGACCTGGAGCCAGGTGTGATCGATCCTAACTAGATTAGCCCAAACCCAGCTGGTTTGCAATGCATACGAGAGAAATAAACGCTCATTGTTGTATCACTGAGATTTCAGGAGTGTTTGTTCCGCAGCAGTAGCTGACTAATGCAGGCATTTCCTCGTGTTGTAGCACAGTCTTCAAATGATTGTTTTGTTGTTGTTGTTGTTGTTGTTGTTGTTTTTTAAGATTTTTAAAATTTATTTTTAGAGAGGGAAGGGAGGGAGAAAAAGAGAGAGAGAGAAACATCAATGTGCGGTTGCTGGGGGCTGTGGCCTGCAACCCAGGTATGTGGCCTGACTGGGAATCGAACCAGCTACATTTTGGTTCGCAGCCTGTGCTCAATCCACTGAGCTACGCCAGCCAGGTAAATGAGCGTTTTTAATGGTTGCACAATGTCCCAGCTAGATTATACAAAATTGTAATAATCACCCACTATTCATTTGCATCACTAGCGATTGGACACTATGGAAATTAAACCCTGTCCATACTCAGGCATACAAACTTTTCTTTCTCTACTATATTTATAAATCTCCAGAAATGAGATTACTGGATTGAAGGGTAGCCAAACCAAAGATTCACCCTAATCACATTGGTTCTGATGGGAAGTACATAGAAAAACCCTAATCACGGTACCTGAAAACATATAGATTTGTTGCCTTAAATAAGAAAGTAAAATGCTGACATCAGGTTCTGATGGCGAAAAAAAAGGCATTGGCATCTCAGAAACAGGCGGCTTAGAACACGCTGTCTCTGCATGGAGGGCGGAACCGAGGCCCATCACCCTACCCCAGGGCGTCAGAAGAAGAGCTTGACTTGGAAAATTACAGATGGAGGCATGAATTATGTAACCTTAGTGTTATGTAGGGGAAAAAAAATGCTGGTTACTTGAAACTGATACAGGGTGCTATCTCAGAACAAAGACAGGATGCCTCAGGACTTTTTTTTTTTTATTTGAGAGACAGACAGACATCGATTTGTTGTTCCGCTTATTTTTGCATTCATTGGTTGTTTCTTATCTGTGCCCTGGTTGGGGATTGAACCCACAACCACTCCAACCAGTTGAGCTACCTGGCTAGGCCTTTTTAAGAAAAACTGTGGCATGGAGAAACCCACTTAAGAAAAGAGAAGGGAAGGGGGAAATTGGGACAGCTGTAATAGCATAATCAATAAAATACACTTAAAAAAAAAGAAAAGAGGAGGGAGTATAGAGATAAACTAGATTTTCTATGAAGCTGAGCTGCCCCAGTTTCCCCAAGGTTTTGGAAAGGCCACACATGAAATTATTTTCAAGAGGCTTCAACTTGAAAGAGGTACAAAACTTATAATAACCCTGTGTTACTATTAATTGAGATATTACTTTTTTAAACAAATTTATTTTTAGAGAGGGAAGGGAGGGAGAAAGAGAGAGAGAGAGAAACATCAATGTGCAGTTGCTGGCGGCCGTGGCCTGCAACCCAGGCATGTGCCCTGACTGGGAATCGAACCTGCGATGCTTTGGTTCACAGCCCGCACTCAATCCACTGAGCTATGCCAGCCAGGGGAGATATTACTATTTGCTAATGCTTTGCATGTGTTCTCCCAACTCCGTGAGGTCTATACACATTATCTCAGTTTTATAGGTGAGAAAACTGAGGTACAGAGACATTAACTTTCTGAAAGGCACGGGTCCACTGAGCGCCCGAGCTGAGCAAGTACATACAGCATGTACACGGAATCCTCGACGTGGCGATCTCAACTCTGAGAATGCGTGAATGCTCTGAAAATGCTCTGCAGAGGCGAGAATGCCCGTGCTCGCTCTCAGGGCCCTCTGTCAAGGTCTCTGTCAAGGTCTCACCCCTAGAAAGCAGTGGCCTTCATGGCGAGTGAAGACAGCGGCTATCCTGTTCCCTGCACTTAACCTCTGCGAGTTCTCCCTGCCCCTCCTGGCTACTCTAGAAGAATCTGAATTTCTCCTTCTGCGAAGCTCAGAATCAGACTCGGGTCACATTCCTGGCCCTTCCAAGGTCAGGCCCTTCTGCCAGACCCCATCCAAGGCTGCTGCTGCTTGGTTCGATAGCTTCCGCTGACAGAGGCAACGTGATTTTGAAACAAATGGGATCAGTTTTCCATGTTGTTTCTTCTTTCATTTTCAGCCTAAAATGGAAGTCGAAAAGGAAGGAATTAGGACATGGCTACTGTGTACTTTCTCTCCTTATTGTGTACTGACTGCTTCAGAATGATCTCAGGTCCTTTGCAGTTAAAGCCCACCTTCACCCCTGCTTCAATGAGGAAGGGCTGTCTTCTCTGCCCAGTTACACAGCTTGGAAGAGACATGTGTTGGAGGCGGGCAGGGCGGCAAGCAGGGGGTCCCTTGGAAGACAGCCAGATATAACCCACCAGTCAATGGCTCACCCACCAAAGTTCCTCCACAGCTCCAATCCTGTACCCTCTGACACACAGGATGAGGTTAGAGCTAACAGACAGCAAATGCTTGCTATGGCCAGGCACCGTGTGAAATGTTTTAAATGCATTATAACTTTTATCTTCCCAGCAACCTTTGGGTTATATTTCCCGGCCCCAGGGAAGTTAGGATAAGGTTGTGTTAAGAACGTGGGTCCTAGGGTCAAACCCTCCCTGGTTTTGAATTTGAACTCTATTCCTGATTAGCTGAATGACCTCAGGTAAGTTAACTCTCCCCTTTAAAACTCAGGTTTCTCAGCTGTCAAACAGAGATAAAATTCATACCTAAGCCTTAAGATAAAAATGAGGGTTCAAAATAAACAGTCCATTTAAATAAAGCCTGACACGTAGAAGCATACATTTCGGCCCTGATTAGCTTTAATTTGTACTCGAGGAAGTTGAGGCGTCAAGGTAAATGCCTGGCCAAGGATCAGAGAACAAGAAAGTTCTGAACCCAAGAGCTGAACCCAAGATGCGAACCCATGTCTTCCTGACGCCGAAGTCCGTTTTAGCCTCTCTGCTCTCCTGCCTGCCTGGATGGCAGCGGCAGCGGCAGGAGTTCCCACGATCTGCACGTCGCTGTTGAGACCCAGATTGAGTATACTTAGAACATTTGATATTAAGCAACACAGTTATTCTTGGTTTCTAAAATCTTCTTCCAAAGCCAATATGACAACGAAGATGCCTTACATAACAGAAATGTAGAGAAAAGCATTTTCTACACTAAGAAACTTAAAAAATATATACCTTTCATGTCTAGGTCTGTACAGGGTGGGGCAAAAGGCGGTTTACAGCTATCGGTATGAGGAATACTACAACCATTCATAAATCATAATGCAAGAATAAAATCTGTGTTTCACCTACTCCCACCTGGACACCTCCCTTTGCCCCCACCCCGCACACTGACGTCACAGAGAGACCAGAGAACAGGACAGAAGCCCTTCCTCCCCATCATTCCCACCACCTCTCACCGCCGTCCTTCCTGCTCACTCGTTCCCAGCGCCGGTCCTGGGGCAGGTGTACCTGAGCAGAGCTGCAATCATGGGGTACAGTCCACATTGTATCCTGCTTGGGGTGGCTCTTCTGGAAGCCATTCCCACTCTTCAGGCTGCTACACAGCACGTGAGACATTTCTCACGCTGCAGCCTGGGGCGGGGGGCAACCCCCATTGTAAATGGCCTCTCAGATTCCATGTGGTTTCTTGGGCCAGTCCGCCTGAATTTGCACCCACAGAGAGGAAGACGGTGACGGGCAAGCAAAGGACACTAAAGCTCTGCACCAAACCCCATGAGATGCGGGGATGGGGGCGGGGAACGAAGTTTTAGGGAACGCAGCAACAGAGGGTCACACTTAGGACAGAAGATGCTTCTCCCCTGGCCTTGCGGCTGTGCCCGCCCCGAGGAGTGGCCGTCGCCAGGGGCCCAGCTCAGGTGGTCTGTGGGGCAAACCTTTGCTTGTGCAAAGCTACCTCAGTGGACTTTTCTGTATTTGCCCGATAGGAATCATGTGGCGTGATGGTTAAAATTCCAGATCCCTGTACCTTTCTCAACTCTAAGACACGTGCCTGCAACTAATTTGGAGATGGTGTGGGAGATACCGCACTGAACGTTGAAAGGGGTGGAACCCATAACTGGGCTACAGGAAGAACACCCACCACCACTTAGGGTGCTCCCCGGGAACCACAAGCTCCCTGAGCCTTGGGGCACCCCTGTACTCGTGTGGGTTTCGAGTCAGATGCGACAAGCTCCAGATACGGGCTCAAGCACCCAGTGTGACTTGGGCAAGTCAACTGATCTTATGTAAAATGGAAAAAAACTCTCTCCGTCAGGTGGTGGTTGTCCAGATTAAGAGCTTTATTTCGTGTGCTTGGCACAAACCAGTGTCCACAAGCAGTAGTTACTAACCCAGGATCTCGGTGTCTGGCATGTACATGGTCCCAGACTCAGTTTGGGAGAAGTCACTTTGACATCATCATCATCATCACTTAACCTTTCTGAAGCGTGGTTTCTGCCTCGAGGTAACCGCGGCACCAGGAACGGCTCAGCTCCGGGCTTGTGCTGGCACAACGCTGAGTCCCGTGCGGACGTCGTTATCCACAGCGGGGACCACAGATGCCCTGTGGTCCCCGCTGGGTTTGTCTCCCTGGACACTTTTCAAGTGTGCTTAAAAAGAAATGCTGTGTCTCTTGGGGGTAATTTGTAGGTTGCCATACTTTTTGCAATTGGATAATTACCCGCTCTGTTCGACACATGTGGGCAACCTCTTGAAGGGACATCGCTGGCCAGATGGGAAACAGAGTTGGCAGAAATCGGATGTGGGCGGCAGTCCGTAATGCTAGTAATTTCTGTGACAGTCCACCGTGAAGAGCGAGCCTAGAGGCTGTGAGGAGGGGACACAGGAAATGGGTGTTCAGGGTTCCCCAGCCTGGCTGAGCACAGAACCGCCTGGGGTCTTCAAAAGATACATTCATGGTTTGATCCTGCACACCTGGGGAGGAGCCCTAGCATCTGCATGTTTTTAAGGTGTGCTAAACGATTGGGAAGCTGGTTGCTGTCTGCTCTCCTTTTGCAAGGCGAATGACTCAAAGCCAATGACTTCTGCTTTGATTGCCAGGCAGCCACTGCACAGATGGCTATCTTGAATAAACAGATTGCCAGCCAACTCGCCCTGCTGAGACTTCTTTGTTTTATAGATCTCGGCTGATTCTGTAACTGACCACTGTTTTGGGCCACTGTTTAAAAATATTTTTCTTTCCTGTGCTCTAAATGCCCGCTCTTATCTTTTAAACTCACCAATCAAGATGAAGCCCAGGAAACCCTAAGGCTCCACCCTCAGCCCCAAGCAGAGCCAAACCTCAGGCCAGTGCACTTTCTTTCTCTCTCTACCTGCAACCTCAGCAAACCCCAGAGTGTGCTGTCCAGCTTCCGGGTCCTGTAAGTAACAAGTCTGTATGCTTTTCAACTACCTGATGATTGTCGCTGAAGGGCGTCTTGCAGTCATGATAAGTACCACAAGGGCAGGCCCAACCATAACATTGGTTATGGACAGGATGAAATGCTGGTTCGTGGCATCTGAAGCTAAATTCCCTCCAGTGCACATCTGTCCTCAGAGTTAAGAATAGTTGCTAAAGCCTTACTGCAATAATTCTCGAGGTCTATAAGGATGGGCACGTGGAAGAAACCACACAGGAGCTCAAGGGACTGTGGCTGGTGTGGGTTCTGAAGGGAAGCTGCAGTTACAGAACAAACTTAGAACAATAGCAACAACATTAGCCACCAAGTCAACCACAGAGGACCCCGTAGAAATTTCAACTGTAACCGTCGGGATTACAGAGGCTACTAGAAAAATTAAGGAAGTCAATGAGCTGTACAGCTTAATTCTCTATCTGGCTCTAGCAATCCCTCCCCCCCTCTCACTGCATTACATATTTCTTGAGTAATTCAGGCTTACGGTGCAAAATAACAGTTCTTTCCTCCCTGTCTACCTCCTTCCTTTCCAATTCCACTCCCCAGAAAGTGATCCTTCATAATACTTTGGTGCTTACCCAGATAGGCTTTTCTTTTTTATTTTTTTCCTTCACTTTTTAATTTTACTGTTGTTCAAAGTACAGTTGTCTGCCTTTGCCCTCCACCTGTCCCCCCAAGCCCAGCCACCCCCACCTCCCTCCCGTGATTCCACCCCCCTCGGTTTCGTCCATGTGTCCTTTACAGTTGTTCTTGAAAACCCGTCAGCCCCCCTCCCATTACCCAGAGAGGCTTTTCTGTAGCCTTGTTCTCCAAGGAGCTGAAAGTACCCCCTGGGAGATACAGTTCCTTTAGAGTCAAGCCACAACGAACTAGCCTTTCCCCTACTTACTAAAATGCCCAGTTTTTCTTGAGAGACAGGAAACCGTTCTTTTTCTTCTTCTCGAGGCCAGAAGGGCAGACATTAAGAGGCGAGAGCACTCTAATCTAGTCTCTTGGGAAATCAGACAGAAGCTTATCTCACTTTTCAGAGACACCAACTTTAAAAAGTGAACAGTGTGGTTTTGCTTTTCAGGAAACTGAGAGCTGGCACTCACCCCGGCTGGCATTTCTCCAGGGGGCTCAGATTTCAGAGCCGGTTCTTCCTTCGGAAGGTCACCACAGCCCCCAGTCAAAGCTGCTGACTCCGGGACAGAACACGACTCCAGGACTTTTAACATCCCAACCCTGAAAAATCTTCTAACGCCCAAGGTGAGTAATGGCTGTCCAGAAAGACGCCAAGCCTTGCCTGTTCAACAGAAGATGGTCTGAAAAAAGAGATGAAAAAAACAACAAGAAAAAAACCTCTAAGATGAAAATCCACCCTGTGACCCTTGCAGATATATCTTGTCTATATGTTTGGCAGGAGGCGGAGGTGGATGCAAATGGCCACCTGTTTCTTAAGTGAAAGAGACCGAACTGTTCTGTGGATGGGAACCACCTTCCCGCTCAGGCCAGCCACGCGAGACTCCAGCCCAGAGGACCTGGCCGAGTTCTGAGACAGATATGGTGTGCCGGGGTTGCAGGGGAGACTTATCAAAGCTCTGGGGAATAAATTTTCAAATGGGACAGGGAGGAGCTAGGGCTTTGGCGGGAAGAGATGACTGTTCGAACATTCCGTCGATTTTGTTGGTCTGCTTTTCATATTTCACTTTCATAAATATTTATTTCATAAATAATTTCGCTTTCAGGAGAAATTTAAGATATATTGATTGGGAAGCTCTGTTCTAATTGGATTTTCCAGGTTATTTTTGTGTCTTAAGTACATGTGGTTATTTTGTTTAGCAACATTAATTAAAAGCACTGCAAAGTGCTTTTAAACAAATTGCTTCTTCATATCCTTTTGGCAACAGGGCACCGATGAATAGATAACTATGAATAATACTTCTGCAGGTGCACAGTTGGGAAATACCTGCCATTCTAGACCAGGAAATCAATCCTATGTAACAACCAATATTTAGTTCACTAGACACAGGCAGCACCTACATGCATCCGGGATATTTTCCATAGACATCAAGCGGTGTACTCACGATTACAACATGAATGTATTACTTCAGCCATAAATGTAAGATGATTATTTAGCCCCAAATTAAATAAAATATTTCCATATATGTGTGAGGAATGACCTATTACAGGCCATAATTACAGCACTGAGGTGGGGGGGGCAGGGAAGAAACAAATCAGAGGGGGTCATCTAGCCCCAATTGTAATTCTGAGGGCGCCATAACTTCTCTTCATCTGTGTGCAATACAGGACAGCATAATGCGTGGGGCAGGCGGAGCCAGGTTCAAGGATGTGTCTGTTGTTTCTTTGTGGATTGTAACTCTCTCAGAGCCCTGGGGGATCATAACCCCATCTCCCTAGTCCATCCCTTCCCTTGGGCCCACACGCAGAGGCTCTGCTCCCCACGCCCCGGACCACTGCGCGCCCCATCCCCAAAGCTTTGCACGCTCCCCTACAGACACAGACCCACACAGGCTCTGGCCCTGGGAGCCCACGCCAGTCCCGGGGCTCCGATGCTGTCCTGCGGGAGCCTTGCTGGCCAGGGCTCTGCGAGGGTGTTGCGGACGTTGGACGCGGTGGCGGAAGCTACTCGGGTGGCGGTGGGGAAGCCCCCATGCTGGGGTGGAGGTGGGGGGCCGCAGCAAGCCGCCAGACGTCGCTGAGCTGCAGTACCGGGAGGAGCCGCAGGGCACAGGCACAGGGCAGACAGGGCCGCAGGGCAGTGTGCAGCCGAGTGTGAAGGGCGAGGGGAGGAGGCGGAAGGGAGTGGGGGGGGTGTGTTGAAACTGGTGTTGCTGTCAGGCTTTCTCAAGCTAAAACATCTTCCTGTTTAAAAAAAATATTTTATTTATTTTTAGAGAGAGGGGAAGGGAGGGAGAGAAACATGAATGTGTGGTTGTCTCTTGCCGCCCCCTTCTGGGGACCTGGCCTGCAACCCAGCCATGTGCCCTGACGGGGAATGGAACCTGCGACCCTTTGCTTTGCGGCTGGCGCTGGATCCACTGAGCCACACCAGCCAGGGCCCTGTTACTATTTTTAAATGATGCTTCTCTAGAATAATTTGTAAATATTATCAAGAAAAAATTGAATTTGTTGAGATAATTTGACTCTGTTACTAGCTCATGTCATATTTTATATTATTAGTCATGGTATTGCTTGTATGCACAATCTTTTATTCTGGGATAAACCCAATTTGGGTTTGTAGTGTGTGTGTGTGTGTGTGTGTGTGTGTGTGTGTGTGTGTGTGTTTTCTTCTTTAAAAAAATAATTTTTTTTTATAGAGAGGGGAAGGGAAGGAGAGAGGGAGAGAAACATCAATGTGTGATTGTGTCTCACACACCCCCTACTGGGGACCTAGCCCACGACCCAGGCATGTGCCCTCACTGGGAATCGAACCAGCAACCTTTTGGTTGCAAGCCTGAGCTCAACCACTGAGCTACACCAGGGCTGTGTGTGTGTTTTATAGCATCAATAAGAACTGTAAGTACAAAGATAATAGAACAAACACTTTCTTTTCGTTACACTGAATTTTTGTTACCCCATTACCTCAAATTCACAGCTGTTGGCATTTCATCATAGTTACTGAAAGCCTTTTTAAAGTTCAGTAAATAACATAGTGTAGAGAAATTTGAAGTTCTCTTTGCCTTCCACCTCCAATTGCATTTCTTTCTCTCCTTTTCTCACACACACCCAAAATTCTCAGTTTATTGTGTATCTTTACAGTATTCTTAGCACACGCAGTTTTCAGTACACTTCCCCAGGAATAATGTGCACCTTGGGTGTGGGTGCACACTTAGCTTATTTAAATAGTATAAATCTGTATGTGCACTTGCACATCTTCACTTTTTAATGCTACGTTTTGCTTCTGATCTGTCACTGTGTGTGCTTATTCTCTTACATTGCTTTATAACATTCCTTTTAATAAATGTTACATTTTATTTAAAAACTTATGCAGAAGTGTTTAATTTTAATGAAGTCCAACATACCAATTTTTTCCATGAATCATGCATCTAAAATGTCATTAGCAAACACAAGTTCACCCAGATCATCTCTTGTGTTATATTCTAGGAATTTTATGGTTTTGCATTTTAGATTGGGTTCATTATTAATTTTGAATTAATTTTTGTGAAAGATATATGTGTTTCTAGGTTCATATTTGTACATGTGGATGTCCAGCTTTTTCAGCACCATTTGTTGAAAAAAATTATCCTTGCCCTGGCTGGGGTAGCTCAGTGGATTGAGCACGGGCTGCTAACCAAAGTGTCGCAGGTTCGATTCCCAGTCAGGATACATGCATGGGTTGCAGGCCATGACCCATGGTGTTTCCCTCTCTCTGTCTCTCTCTTTCTCCCTCCCTTCCATCTCTAAAGATAAATAAATAAAATCTTAAAAAAATACTCCTAGGAGTAAATTAAAAAAAAAAAAGACTACCCTTCACTTGTTGAACTCCCTTTGCTGCTTTGTCAAAGATCAATTGACTATATTTCTGTCGGTCTATTTCTGGATTCTTATCTGTTCCACTGACCTATTTGTCTATTTTTCACCAACATCACACTGTCTTGTTTTTTTTTAATATTTCATTTTATTTTTTTTCGACCGAGGGGAAGGGAGGGAGAGAGGGAGAGAAACCTCAATGTGTGATTGTCTCTTGAGCACCCCCTACTGGGGACCTGGTCCGCAACCCACCCATATGCCCTGACTGGGAATCAAACCTGTGACCCTTTGATTCACAGCTGGAATTCAATCCACTGAGCCACACCAGCCAGGCTGATAAGCAACTTTATACTTTAGAACTGGATCTCACTGACTGCAAAGCATCATCCATGTGATCCTAAGCATGTTCACCAGCCTCAGTTTGCTCCTTGGTAACATGAAGATAATCGTGTTTGTTGTGGGGAGGTAGTGAGATAATGTATGTACACTTTTTGGTACAGTGCTTAGCTCAGTAATGTAAGTTATTTCAGCCCCTAAGGAAAGGCACAAACACATCCTTCCTACCATCCTCCCTGCTTTTACCTGGACTTGCCTTATCTAGCCTTCTTGTTTCAAAACTTTTGACCCCAGATCTTGATAGGGATTTCTGCCTGTGCCCACACATGCTTTGGCATATATATATACTGGTTCTCTCCCCACAGTTAGGTCTTATTTCTCTCTTTTACGTTTGGCTTATCTATCTTGTTTTTAAAAACACTATTTTTTAACAGAAGTTTTAGGCTCACAGCAAAATTGAGAGGAAGGTACAGAGATCTGTTCTTGCCTCTCCTGTGACCAACATCCCCAGCCAGAGGGGCGCATTTGTTACAATTCATGAACCTGCATTGACACGTTGTGATCATCCGAAGCCCTCAGTTTGCATGTGGTTCAGTCCTGGTGTTGCACATTCGATGGGTTTGGGCAAGTGTATAATGACGTGTATCCATGATGATACAATGGGCCCTAAAAATCTTCTGTACTCCGCCTATTAACCCCTCCCTGCCCCAGGCCTTGACAACCACTGATTTTTTTATACTGTCTCCATAGTTTTATCTTCTCCAAATGTCATACAGTTGCAATCGTACAGTATGTAGCTTTATTAGATTGGCTCCTTTACTTAGCCATGTGCCTTTAAGTTTTCTCCAGGGAGCCCAGCAGAGCCATGTACTTTGTAAAATTTCCTCTGATAACTGTCTTAGATGTTTTACTTTGTAATTGATTTATCTGAGTTCTCAATGTCTTAATTAAACCAGTTTGCTTTTTTGCCTGTATTTTAAGAACAATTCATCTATGTTTTTAAAATTCTTAACATATATTTTGGTGGAACAAAATCTTCTTATTTAGTATTTTAGAGGAAAAAGTCTACCAGACTTTCCCAGTTATTGATTATCTTTCAAATCTTAAAAGAAGAGATTGGGAACTCTCAGATTTGTTTCTATGCCAAACAAAATAACCCAGATTTAAAAAAAAATTTTTTATTGAGTGATTTTAGAGAGAAAGAAACATCATCTTGTTGTCCATCCACCCATACATTCATTGGTTGCTCCTTGCACATGCCCTGACCAGGGATCAAACCTGCAACTTTGGCGTGTCAGGATGAAGCTCTAACCAGTTGAGCTACCTGGCCAGGGCCAAGATAAATCAGGCTTAATAGATATAGAAAGGAGTTGCCAATATGAAAATATTTATCCAAGGAAATGAACGAACATGTAGCACTTGAGAGCAAATGTCCGAATGAATAAACATTAAAACTGAAGTTTGGATGTGTCTCAATCTGACAAGGAGACTTCAAATGTGATAAAATGTAGAACACGATAGTTCTAACTGTAAATTTTATCACAAGGAGCATATCAGACAAATGAGTAAGATTGTGAATGACCTGGCCTTCCCAATAGTTCACTGCTCAGAATTCTGTTCCCTTGACACACCTGCATCAACCACCCTTTTATTTGTTCAAAGCTCCTTTTAAATAATAAAGACACTAGTGTCTTGTCTAAAAGTAAACACCAAACAGGCACAAACAAAAATAAAACTCTTAGTCTTGTTAATTAATCAAATAATTGTTTCTTAATTTTCTGACTTCCTTCTGCCCTTACATTTTTTATTCCTGTTATTCTGTCCCTTGGTGAGCTAGTTCTTTCTTAAGTTCCTTAACTTTTGAAGAAAACCACTATTTTGATTTTTCTCTCTTACCAATGTGGGAATTTAGTGCTATGGGTTTTTCTCCATGTGCTGTTTACACCTCATCACGACCTGAACCAAAAATCTCCAACCAGCAGACCCTTTGCGTCTCTCATAGTACTTAGTGTGCTCATGAAGGACACTCCTTGAGCATTTTTTGTGTTAATGAATTAAAGAATAGCCCTGGCTGGCATAGCTCAGTGAATTGAGCTCGGGCTGGGAACCAAAGCATTGCAGGTTCGATTCCCAGTCAGGGCACATGCCTGGGTTGCAGGTCACGGCCCCCAGCAACCGCACATTGATGTTTCTCTCTCTCTCTCTCCCTCCTTCCCTTCCCTCTCTAAAAATAAATAAATAAAATCTTTTTAAAAATTTTAAAAAATAAATAAATTGAAGAATAAAATGTTTTGATCGCATTCTTTAACCTATACTCAAGCAAAGGAGAAAAGTGACTGCAGGTGGCAACACAACTGTAAGCACCTTCACGGCCTCTCCTCACCGTGGTTCTGTTGAGTTTTATTGATTTGCTGAACCACTTCCAAACGCAAGTTCTCTGAGAAGACCTAGAACGCACTGATCCTTCTTATTCCCACTTATCAGCTCCACCCCCTGCCCTATCCATCTTCAGTTCCCATCCCGTCCTAGGAATGTGTATAGTCCAGAGTTCAACCACTGTCTTACCAATGCTCTAAGTTTATATCTCCTACTGTCCTTTTAAATTTTTGGAGGTAAAGATTTTTGTTTTTATGTTATAAATGTCATAACACAAAATTAAGTTATAATTTCAAAGGTACAAAAAACAAGCTCCAAAGAAAAAAATAATGAACACAAATGTGTCCACCACCCAAATTTAATAGAAGATGCCAATTAAAAAAACTTTTTATGATGCCAGTAAGCGGTATCACTATCTACCCAGTTGCTTATGCCCAAACCCAGTTACTAAATTTTAATCCTTCCTCCTCATTTCTCTCTGGTCAATGCAGGTCATGTTACATAATTTTACTTCCCAAATGCCTCTCACATGTGCCCAGATCCTCTTCACCCCCACCGCCACTGCTGAGGCCCAGGGCTCCATCCTCTCTCACAGGGCGTGTTGCAGAACCCTTCCTACCACAACTGCTTTGTCCAACCATGCTTCCCCTCAGACAGGAGGCTCTGAGAGGCAGGGCTGTGCTGATCCTTGATCTGCCACTTAACCTCCAGCCCCAGCACTTCGCAGGAACTCAGTAAATGTTTTCAAATGAATTAATGAATGCCATTTTACATGCTACATAATTTACTTCTTCGTCAACATGATAGATGTGGTTTAATGGTTTCTGTTGCAGAGTGAACATGGAGAAACATAATTCATCTTTGGTGGTGGAATCATCTTATGCAGATCTGGTCATCAACGCAGGAAAAGTAACTTTTGGTGAAGGGAACAGAAAGAAGCTGCAGAAATCTCAGAGAGACCAGGAGAAGGAGAAAGTGTCACAGGCTGCCTGTGCTTTATTAAATTCGGGAGGAGGAGTGGTTCTGATGGAAATGGCGAACAGCGATGAGCATCCTGTGGAGCTGGGGCTGGATTTAGAAGAGTCTTTGAGAACACTTATTCAGTCTTCAGATTTGCAGGCTTTCTTTGAGACCAAGCAAGAAGGGAGGCGCTTTTACCTTTTTGTTAAATCTTGGAGACCTGGCTCTTCCTCTGAAGACGACTCCATCAAGCCCCGCATTTGCAGCCTGGCTACTTCGTTATACTGTAGATCGGGCACCTCTGTGCTTTCCATGGAACCAGGACAGGCGTTTAATTTCCTCAGGAACAAGAAAAATGCAAAACCTTCGAGGGATGAACCTTCTAACAAAATTCCCAGGGGGTCAAAGCAAAACTTCCATAACTTGAATCCCGCTGAACAAACCTTTAAAAGAGACCAGCTTCAACGTGGTGAAATCCTGCCTTTTCCCGAGTCTCACTATGTAGAGGTCAAACAGTTCTCTACAGACCACATCCAACGATACGTTAAAAACATAATTCCAGAGTACATCCCTGCATTTGCAAACACTGGAGGTGGCTATCTTTTTATTGGAGTGGATGATAAGAGCAAGAAAGTTCTGGGATGTGCTAAAGAAAATTTTGACTGTAACTCTTTGAGAATGATAATAGAGGATGCAATAAGCAAATTACCTTGTGTCCATTTTTGCCAATCCGAATGCCAGATAACTTTCACACACAAATTCTTGCGTGTGTTAGAGGACGAACAGTTATATGGCTATGTTTGTGCCATCAGAGTGCAGCCGTCCTGTTGTGCAGTGTTCTCGGAAGCTCCCAAATCATGGACAGTGAAAGGCGGGCAAGTCTGCAGACTGACCACTGAGGAATGGGTAGACATGATGATGGACACAGACCCAGGTAAGAGGGGAAAGCAACTCCCTCCTGTCCTTTTCCTACCTCTAGTACCTTCAAACCAGACAGGTCTTTCTTTTTTTCCTGTGACTTTGAACTTCTCATACCCACTAAATTCTGTGTTTTTTGAATCCCCAAGAATCCTGCTTTCCATACACAATAAACATTTGTTGGGTAATTAGAAGCCCAAATCAATGTCTTATAGGTAATCTTTTTTTTCACATCAGAAGACGAAAAGAAAAATTTGGGGGAATGCTTGCCTTGTAGTAGCTCTTACTGCTTCGGGAGTCATTTATTAAAATTTCACCCTAGCTGAGGAGCTCAATTGGTTAGAGTGGTGTTCCAGCACACCAAGGTTGCAGGTTCAATCCCTGCTTACGGTACATACAAGAATGAACCAATGAATGCATAAATAAGTGAAACAACAAATCTCTAAGCATCAATACATAAAATTTTAAAATAAAATTTCAGAAATTTTATGAGCCAGTTGTTAAACATGGTCCTTATCAAAAATTGTTATATAAACTTACAATTATATTAAAAACAAGTGTAATAAATACAAACTCGCTACTGCCTCATTATTTACTACATTTTAATACTCTTTGCTTGTGAGGTTATTTGCATCTGTTTTATCTGCCTGGGGAAATACTATAAAATGTGTGCTACTGTGCGTTTCTTCCCAACTCCGCACTTAGCAATATCACACTGGTAGCTTGAAATTGTCCATGGCGGGAATATTTGCACCACAGAAATAAACTACATGTACATACATGTCTACTAAAAAGAATGTGCTACATACCAAAACAAGAAGTAGAAACAAAATGCTATCTAGACATAGAGAGTGAAGAATTATATTGAACGAGAAGCACATTCAAACTTCTAAATAATGTCTCTTCATTGTTGGGTTTTGGCAACCCCCATCTGCAGTAAAAGCACTTGTCTCCACAAGGTGAATGGGGCGTTGCCTTGCCATCATCTCTCAAGTCACACCACCCGGACAGTCAGAGAATACACCTCCTGCTGAGGTCTTTCAGTCGTGAAAAGATGAACTAACATGTCAGGATAACATGTTTTCTCTCTTTCTTGAGATCTTGTACGCTTGTCCAAAGACTTTGAATCTCAGCTGAGTCTGTCTAGCGGGCCTCCTCTCAGCAGACCAGTGTACTCCAAGAAAGGCCTGGAACATAAGGAGGATCTCCAGCGACTTTTATTTCCAGGTAGCAATTATGGTTTGCCTACTTGACACCAGCCAGTTTCTGTGCTGGGATAAGGGGAGGTAAATGGTGATGCTTGTGTTTGAAAATCCAGAAAGTAACCCTTACTGCTGTGACTCAGTGGGTTGGGCATTATCCTGAGATTTGAAAAGTGGCTGATTTGATTGCCAGTCAGGGCACATGGGTGGATTGATGGGCAGCTCCCTGGTTGGGGGAGTGTGAGAATCAACCGATTGATGTTTCTCTCACATATTGATGTTTCTCTCCCTCTCCTTCTCCCTTTTCTCCCTTCTGTTTAAAACTAAATTTTAAAATCTTTAAAAAAAATCCTGAAAGTATACTCTGCAAACCTATGTGTAGCAGATGACAATGCTACCAGTACAGTGGTGATGAATAATTTAGAAGTGATCCCTCACTGACCCCACTGGCTGAGGCAGTACCACATGTAGAATCCAGGACTATTAATGCCCTTAAAGACTTTTGGTCTTCGAATTCTCAAAATACACTGATCATAGATATTTCTGGTGATTTTAAAATGTACAGATACCTGCCCTGGGTGGTGTGGCTCAATAGATTGAGTGCCGGCCTGGGACCCCAAAGGTCCCCGGCTGGATTCCCCGTCAGGGCACGTGCCTGGGTTGTGGGCCAGGTCCCCAGTTGGGGGCGTGTGAGAGACAGCCAATCCATGTATCTCTCACACATTGATGTTTCTATCTCTCTCTCTCTCTCTCTCTCTCTCTCTCTAAAAGTAAATAAATAAAGTCTTTAAGCAAAACAAAGGCTGAAATATATTTTTAAAATGTACATACACCTGATTACTCATTCCAGACTCAATAAATTAGAATATGGGATATCTCATTATGTGTATTTTTATCAAGCTTACTCACATGATTTTGATGTTTATCCAGATTGGACACTGTAGTTGAACTAGAGGAATGCACTACACCAAGAGCAAAAAATTCCCCGCCTCTGCCATATTCTCCAGAGGAGTGCCTGTTATGAATATTAAAAAGAATAAAGATTTATATCAAGCTGTAACACTAAATAAAATGCAGGTCAATTATGAACTCATTTCAGGCTTAGGAAAAACAATTGTGTCTGACAGCACACAATTTTGTTTCAGAACCAGGGACAGTGCCTGTTTAAATCCCTACAGTGTAAGTTTATTCTTGTGTCACATAATTGTTCCTTGCTCCCGAGTGATGGAGGGAGACTGTTGGGATGGGTGCAGTCTCACCTTGATCTGTGAGTGATGCCAGGGTTTTGCTTCAAGAGAGGTAGCTCAGGGCCTAACCTCAGGGCCTCCCAGTCAGAGACTACAGGAGATTCTCTGGTAAGAAATGGTTTAACGTGGCTCTACATTCTCTGCAAGTATTTAATGAGCACCTTCTTCCTGGGGGGGCTCCTTCTACCTCCATCAATGGGGTCTGTTCAGAGAAAATTTGATATTCAAATATTTTGAGAGTAGGAAGGGGAACAGAAGTAACATTTTCCAAGCAGCTACAATGAACCAGGTATTTTATGCTATCTTATTTATTCTGCACCATAGGAAATATGGTATTTGTTTGTTTGTTTGTTTTACAGATAAGGGAACAGACTCTTAGACAAACAAAGGAATTTCTCAAGGTCATAAACATAATGAGCTCATAGGTTTAGAGACAGTGTGCCAGGTTTTCAAAACTTCTTTCCTTTTATTATAAAAGAATATTTACAAAAGAACATGTATGAAAAAAATGTTAATTTACCAAAGATTAATTACAATTGAGTGTAAGTATAAGAATTCCTTTTTATTAATTATAATTAATCATAAAATAAATATGATATTGACCTCAAATTTATAATTCCCTCCATATCTAGTGCCATCTGAAGGTTTGCAATATAAACCTGAATCCCTGTGGCGGGAACTATCCTCAGAGCATGAAGGTCTGGAGGAGTTAATAAACGAGCAAATGCATCCTTTCTCCCTGGGAATTTTGATCCTTTCTAGAAGCTGGGCTGTGGACCTGAACTTGCCAGAGAAGCCAGGAGTCATCTGTGATGCTCTGCTGGTAACACAGAACAGCGCCCCCATCCTCTATACAGTTCTCAGGGGGCAGGATGCAGGCGGGCAGCGGTACTGCACCGACACAGCCTTTACTTTGAAGCAGAAGCTGGTGAACACGGGCGGCTACACCGGGAGGCTGTGTGTCACGCCCAGGGTCCTCCAGATGAGTCCTGACAGCGATGCAGAGCCCTGTGAAGGCTCAGGAGGCTCTCTGATTGACTACCCGGAGTCCTATAACCTTGCAGACACCCAGCAAATGGAAACCTTGCTGCACTCCCTGGTGATTGTCTTACTGGGCTTCAAGTCTTTCCTGAGTGACCAGGTCGGCTGTGAGATTTTAAATCTGCTCACAGCCCAACAGTATGAGATCATCTCAAAAAACCTTCGCAAGACCAGAAAATCATTTATCCATGGTTTACCCGGCACAGGGAAGACCATCATAGCCATGAAGATTATGGAGAAGATCAAGAATGTGTTTCGTTGTGAGAAAAATGAAATTCTCTATGTCTGTGAGAACCAGCCTTTGAGGGACTTTATCCGGTAAGCAGTTGTATCTTGTTGTCAGCAAATGAGGTTCAGTCTGAATTCATTCCTTACCTCCCTCTAGTCAAATCATTTTGCTCCTTGAGAGTAGGATGGTAAAGTGATGCATAACCACAGTCCTGTGTACACAGGAGTATGATAGGGTAACTTTCCTCCTTCCTGTACTTAGAAAACACCTGAGTGTGTCATTTAAATTTTTTAACTGTTCATATATGTTGTTTTTTTCTTTTAATGTTTACAGTAATAAAAATATCTGCTGCACAGTGACCCGGAAAACCTTCATGAGTTCTGACTTCAAAAAGATTAAACACATCATCATTGATGAAGCTCAGAATTTCCGCACTGAAGATGGGGACTGGTATAAGAAGGCAGAAACCATCACTGAGAAAGGAAAGGGTCATCCAGGAATTCTCTGGATCTTTCTAGACTACTTTCAGACCAGTCAGATGGCTGACAGTGGCCTCCCCCGTCTCGAACACCAGGACACAAAAGAAGAGCTCACTAGAATGGTCCGCAATGCAGATCAAATAGTCAACTACTTACAGGAAAGAATGCACAAGGTCAGAGAAAATCCACCACCTAACATCCCTCCTGAGTCCCTAAAGATACTCCATGAAGTTGAATGGGCTCAAGGTGTTCCAGGCGAGTGTAAGATTACAACGTACTTGAACTTGGATCAAGTGGTGGCTTATATAACAAAGAAATGCCAGTTTTTCTTGAAGCAAGGTTATTCCTGCAAAGATATTGCTGTGCTTTGCAGCACAACAAGTGATATGGAAAAATATAAATCTAAGCTTCAAACAGCAATGAGTAAGAGAGAAAGTTCTGAGTCCAATGAGGGATCTCATTTGTTTGAACAGTTCGAAAATGCATCAGATGTCACAGGCAATCACATCGTGTTGGACAGTATCCGTCGATTTTCAGGCCTGGAAAGAAACATTGTGTTTGGGATCAATCCACGGGCAGCTGAGCCAGCTGTTTTCAACAATCTTCTGCTCTGTCTGGCTTCCAGGGCCAGGAAACATCTGTATATTCTGATGCTAAACTAAGAAGAGTTGATGGTGAAAAAAATATACCCTCTGTCATAGTTTCAGAAAAGGAATGATGTAGGGGACCATTCTGCGTGGCGTGGACCCAGCTCCCAGTGGAAAGCAAGGTCGGATGCACGGGACCCATCCCCATGGATAGGTTCTCCCATGGGGAATCAGGAGTGCAGTGTACCTAGGCCCCTTTGAGACTTGCTTTTGGAAAACTCCCTCACCCTGAATTGCAGCAAACATTTACTGCAAAGTGACTTCCTAAAATCCATGCCAAACCTTCCAAGGACAAGTGTAACCAGTTCAACCACTTTTCCCATTGCATTTGCAAATATCCACAAATATCCGTCTGCAGTGATGTCATTACGGGCATCCTCTCCTTTGTGTTCTGTAAATGGTAACCACCTACAGGGAACCTGTGCATAGTTAATGAGGACCTTCATGTGATGTGCCCAGAAAGACAATAAAAGCTCATGGAAGGAGGGGCCAAGGCTTTTGGCTCCTCTTGACAGCAAAGCTGCCCACCCTTTTCCTCCACAGGATTCGGTAGTCCATGTGAATTTCTTTTGTCTCAGCTACAATGCGGGGTGAACCCCACGAGTTGGGGTCCAAGACAGAATGACCCATCTGCATCATACAAGCATTATTTGTAACAATTGACCCTTGCAAGAAAATTGGCTTCAGACTTCCGGCCAAGAGCAGGACGTAGGTAGACACACTGTGCCTCCCCACACAACAAAAAGAAGGACAACAATTTAAAAACAAAAAACTATCAGTACTGACAGAAAATCGAACTGTGTGGAAGCCCGACAACCAAGGAGTTAAAGAAGAAACATTCATTCAGACCAGTAGGAGGGGTGGAGACGTGCAGCCGGGCGGAGAGGACTCCCAGCAAGGCGGCAGCAGGCAGACCGGGCGAGGTGACGGATAGTGGAGGGGCCCAGTGCACAAGGTGGCTGGCAGACTAGGTGGTCCCACATTCGTGTGAAGATAAACCAAGGCAAAACTGGGGAGTGGAATGGACTGTGCAACTCAGGGCCCCAGCTCAGGGAAATAAAGGTTCAAACACCAGTTGAAAACACCTGTGGGGATTGAGGTGCCAGGAGAGACTCCCAGCCTCACAGAAGAGTTCGTTGGAAAGACCCACAGGGTCATAGAATATGCACAAACCCACCCACCTTGGAATCAGCACCAGAAGGGCCCAGTTTGCTTGGGGGAAGCAGCAGAGGGGATTGAAATGAAAGAGAGAGCAGAGCAAGCACCAGAGTTCCCTCTCAGACCCTGCCCCACAGAGAACGTCACAACCCAGGGACTGGGTTGCTCCACCCCTCGTATGTACCAGGCGCAACAAGACAAAAACAAAAAATGGCCCAAACAAAAGAACAGATCAAAGCTCCAGAAAAAATACAACTAAATGACAAAGAGATAGCCAACCTATCAGATGCACAGTTCAGAGCACTGGTAATCAGGATGTTCACAGAATTGGTTGAATTTGGTCACAAATTAGACGAAGAAATGAAGGCTATGCTAAGTGAAATGAAGGAAAATGTACAGGGAACCAATAGTGATGGGAAGGAAGCTGGGACTCAAACAATGGAGTGCTGTACCAGGCGGAAGAAAGAAACATCCAACCAGAAAAGAATGAAGAAACAAGACTTCAAAAAAATGTGGAGAGGCTTAGGAACTTCCAGAACACCTTTAAACGTTCCAACATCTGAATTCTAGGGGTACCAGAAGGAGAAGAGGAGGAGCAACAAGTGGAAAACTTATTTGAACAAATAATAAAGGAGAACTTCCCCAATCTGGCAAAGGAAATAGACTTCCAGGAAGTCCAGAAAGCTCAGAGAGTCCCTAAGAAGTTGGACCCATGGAGGAACACACCAAGGCACATCATAATTACATTACCCAAGACTAAAATGAAGGAAAGAAATGGAGAAAACTGTACTTGAACAATGATTAAAATTAAAAAAAGAAAAGGAGAGAATCTTAGAAGCAGCGAGAAATAAGGAGACAGTAATCTACACAGGAGTTCCCATCAGACTGTCAGCTGATTTCTCAAAAGACATCTTACAGGCAAGAAGGGGCTGGAAAGAAGTATTCCAAGTCATGAAAGGCCAGGACCTACATCCAAGATTGCTCTATTCAGCAAAACTTTTATTTAGAATGGAAGGGCAGATAAAGTGCTTCTAAGATAAGGTCAAGTTAAAGGAGTTCATCATCACTGAGCCCTTATTATATGAAATATTAAAGGGACTCACCTAAGAAAAAGAAGATAAAAAACATGTGCAGTAAAATGACAGGAAACTCACAATTATTAACAGCCACACCTAAAACAAAAACAAAAAGAAACTAAGCAAACAACTAGAACAGGAACTGACCCACAGAAATGGAGATCACATGGAGGGTTAGCAACAGGGGAGTGGGAGGAGGAGAGAGGGGGAAAAGGTACAGAGAATAAGTGGCATAGATGGTAGGTAGAAGATAGCCAGGGGGAGGGCAAGAACAGTACGGGAAATGTAGAAGCTAAAGAACTTATAAGTATGACACATGGACATGAACTAAAGGGGGGAATGTGGGTGGGAGGGGGTGTGCAGGGTGGAGGGGAGTGAAGGGGGGAAAATGGAACAATTGTAATAGCATGGTCAATAAAATATATTTTTAAAAAGTTATACAGACTTAGAGTAATGACTTAATGTCTTCATTAAAATACTAAAGTTCTTTAGAATACCCACAAATGCACATAGTCCTTCCTTCTCCCCTTTGTCCACTCCGAGGTACCATATCTCAGGAGAAGGAGTAGAAGTCTATGGTTCAAGCAGCCCCTTGGTTCCAGCACCATCCACTGTGTCGCTACCGCCATCTCCAGTTAATCCAGAGCCATCTGGCACCT